>NC_139405.1:88566955-93566955 GCF_905368555.1 Meleagris gallopavo
ACACTGGTGAGGCCACACTTCAAATGCTGCATTCAGTTGTGGACTCCTCACTACAAGAAAGACATTGAGACCCTAAAGTGTGTCCAGAGAAGGGCAAAGCCGGTGAGGGGTCTGGAGCACAAGTCTTATGAGAAGCGACTAAGGAAACTGAGATTGTTTAGTTTGGAGAAGAGGAGGCTCAGGGGAGATGTTCTTGCTTTCTATAACTACCTGAAGGGAGGTGGAGGCGAGGTGGGGTTTGGCCTCTCCTCCATTTTAATTAGCAATAGGACTAGAGGGAATGACCTGTTTTAGAAGCCCTCACAGGTTTTGTTTATGTGGTGTTTTTATTAATATAAGTATTTAATCATTTATTTATAAATTTATATTGTTGTATTACCTCCCATCAAATTTTGTACTCAAAATCATGTAATTGGTCAAATATTTCAGTATTTTAGTAGTTTATAAGACAATATAATTTTAGGAAGAAGTACGTGAAGAGAATAAATACAGCATATTACATAATGCACATACCTAAAAATCCACATGTATCAGAAATTTGAATCAAAATAGCATGAATAGATTTGGGTGTAGTCATTATAACAGTATTTTCTTCAAGGAATTGAAATTTTGTACTGTTCTATCAGAATTTAATGTGATTGAGTTGAGGTAAAAATATTAGTTGGATAGCAAGCTTTCAGAAGCCTGAGACTTGCAGAAGAGATTTTTCTTATTTTTGAAATATCCACGTAAGCTCTCTTTTATTGTTTTTGAAAAATAGTGTTTACGTGGTAAGTACTTGAATGTTTATAATGTTTTTGGAGATGTTTGGGTGGAAGCTGTAAAAGTATAGAATGTTCTTAGTATAGTCAAGTAAAGTAACTTATACAGTTTGTTATCATGCCTTTAAAATGGAGTTGTTTCCTTTTTCGAAAGTGCTCTGAGATCCTCTGTCCTGACTGTTCGTATTCCTTCACTGTTTTCAGAAAACTACAGAATGTTATATCTCCAGCTCTGTATTTTCTAAGCATCTCTTACCTTCATTTATGCTTAAAGATTTGTAGAGCCTTAGTGCAATAATCTGAGGGAAGCTAGCTGCCAACACATGTGGAGCATGCACAGCTCAGCAGTAAGGAAGCCTAGTGTGTGCTAAATCAAGTCTTTTGTTTGTAATTGTAAAAACAGATCCAATGAAGGCAGCTGTACTAACAGTAAAGTGACATTTATGGGCAATAAAGTACACACTTTTTATGTAACACCTTTCTTTCTTGGATTTTCAAAAATAGGCAATAAAATGGATATAGAGCAGTGAGTAAATTACATCACACCAAACAAACAGATGCAACAGTGACATTTGGGCAGGCTACAATGTGGACTTGTACATAGGAATGATGAACAGAGAACTAAGGCAGTGGGAAGTATCTTTCCATTGCCTAACTGAATCAGGAAAATGTTCTCTGTCCTGCAACCTCTTAGCATCGGCAGTGCCCAAGTTGCTAGCAGAAGAAATACTTCATAGTAGAGCCAGTTCTTCTCTCAGATTGAATCTGGTCAATTTAGAAAATCTATGAACATTTGTATCTTATTTCCTCCACTATAGCTATGTCAACTGTTTGTGCTTCCTAAGTCTTGCTTGAGAAAGCTGATTAGAAATAAAGAAAATGTAAGAATGAACTTGCCCTCTATAACTACCTGAAGGGAGGTTGTGGTGAGCTGGGATTTGACCTCTTCTCTTGTGTAACTAGTGATAGGACAAGAGGGGTGGACTCAAGTTGTTCCAGGGTAGATTTTGGTTGGACATTAGGAAATACTACTTCTCTGAAAGAGTGGTCAGGCAGTGGAATGGGCTGCCCTGGGAGATAGTGGAGTCACCGACCCTGGAGGTGTTCAAGGAACGTTTGGACGTTGTGTTGAGGGTCATGGTTTAGTGAGAACTATTGGTGATGGATAGATGGTTGGACTGGATGACGTTGTAGGTCTTTTCTGACCTGGGTGATTCTGTGATTCTATATAGCATGTAGTCCTCGTGTTTTGGGAGTGATTCTATATTTTCTCTATTCCAAAAGAGTAAAATCTTTGTCTTTTTAATTTTGTTGAGTTTATCCTGGAGCAAATTTCAGAGCTAAGGTCAGAGCAGGGCTGCAAAGTATATGGATACAATTGAAGACAATGTTTATTTGTTTGAAAGTTTTCAAAGGAAATTTGCTTAGAATCTGTCAGCTTATGTGAGCTTAGAGCCAGGAAAAGAGCATTTACACACAAGATGTACATACAAAACTACTGAGATTTTCAATTAATTTTATGCAGTAAAAACATCAAATTCAGAGACAAATTTTTGGGCTGTGATATTGTGAAGACTGAAATGAGGTGACTGGTGGTAATCAAAACGTCTTCATCAAGGGTAAGTTATGCCTGACAAACTTGGTGGCCTTTTATGATAGAGTTACAGCGTCAGCGGATAAAGGAACTGACATCATCTAACTCGACTTATGCGAAGCATTTGACACTGTCCTGCATGACATCCTGGTTACAAAATTGGTGAAAAATTGATTTTATGGATGAACCACTTACTGGATAAGGAACTGCCTGGATTGTAGCACTCAGAAAGTTGCAGTCAATGGTTCAATGTCAGAATGGAACCCAGTGACGAGTGGTGTTCCTCAGGGATTGGTGTTGGCACTGTGTTATTTAAGATCTTTGGAGATGACATGAACAATGGGATGGAGTGCACCCTCAGCAAGTTTGCAGACAGTGTGAAGCTGAGTGATGCAGTTGACACACTAGAAGGAAGGGATGCCATCCAGAGGAACCTGGACAGGCTTGAGAGGTGGGGCCATGCCAACCTCATGAAGTTCAACAAGGCCAAGTGCAAGGTCCTGCACCTGAGTCAGGGCAATCTCAAGCACAAACAGAGGTTGTGTAGAGAATGGTTCGAGAGAGCCTTGAGGAAAAGGATTTTGGAGTGTTGGTTGATAAAAGATTCAACATGAGCTGGCAATGTGTGCTTGTAGCCCAGAAGGCCAACTGTATCCTGGGTTGTATCAAGAGAAGTGTTGACCAGGAGATTGAGGGAGGTGATTCTGCCCCTCTACTCTGCTCTCATGAGATGCCATCTGGATATCAAGCTGTTGGAGCAGGTCCAGAGGAGGGCTATGTAGATGATCAGAGGGCTGGAGGACCTCCCCTTTGAAGACAGGCTGAGAGAGCTGGGGCTCTTCAGCCTGGAAAAGAGAAGGTCTCTTACAGCAGCCTTCCATTGTCTGACAAGGGTCTACAGGGAAGCTGGGGAGGGACTTTTTAGAATGGCATGTAGCAATAGGACAAGGGGAAATGGCTTTAAACAGGAGGAGGATAGATTTAGACTAGATATTATGAAGAAATTATTTCATGTGAGGATGGTGAGAGTCTGGAACAGGTTCCTCAGAGAGGCTGTGGGTACCCCTTCTCTAGAAGCATTTAAGGTCAGGTTGGATGGGGCTTTGAGCAGCCTGGTCTAGTGGGAGGTGTTCCTGCCTTCAGCAGGGGGATTGGAAGTAGATGATCTTAAATGTCCCTTACAAACCAAACCTTTCTGTAAGTCCCAGATACTTTAATTACTCAATTTTTTGCTGTCTATAATAGTTTAAACTGTAACATTCTGGTTTAAAAAATAAAATATGATAAATCCTTGGGAAAGCAAAACTTCTTTATTTACCTGCTAACATAAATTAGCTGCTATAAAAACCTTTCAAAATCTCCATCAAATTGGAGAACAAAGTAATGATTCCATAAGAGATTTGTTATTTAAGACTTATTTACTGATTAAAAAGAAAATTCATTAGTCCTCTATGATTTACAGTCTAAGGAAAATTTAACTCAATTAAACTCATACAAGAAGTAGCCTAAAAGTTTGCATGTAGCTCCTTTCATAATTAGTTATTTTCCTCATCAGAATTAGTTATTTTCCTTCAAGCACATAACCTAGCTTTTCTAGTAGACAAAATCAATATAACTTTGAAACATTAGCCTCTTACCTGAAAACAGGTGCACAAGGAGAGTGACATAGCTGATACATAAAGTTTGTGAATTCAGTGAACATACCACTAAATTTATACATAATTGGAATGATATGTTTTACAAGCATTTTAATGGATAACTGTTTCCTGGATGAAACAGGAAACAAGAGAGCTTATGACTTCATTTCCTACTTTTTTAGTGAAATCAATATATAAGATAATAATTGAATGAATTACAGTTTAAAAGTCCGAGTTTTATTATGCAATATTATCTATAGGAAAAAAAAAAACAAAGTGAATTTGTGGAATAAAGCAAATCTTCCTTTCTCACTTTCACCCATTTTACCTTAATCTTGTTCATTCAGTCGTCTGCTTATTGCTTTCTACTGTAATTGAATTCTTCCTTTCTTACATGTAAATTGCTTTTTAAGTACCATGAGTCTGAACTAAAGCCCAAAGTACATAGCAAGCATTTATTTGTCACTTTATATTTAACTTCTCTTTTTTTCTAACTTGGGACAAATTTCAGACTTCACTGATTCAAAGAAACAATCTCCCTGGACCATCAAAATGTAGAAGGCAAAAAAAGATTTTTTTTTTTTGAGATTTATTGTATTTGGGTTCATCCACTGTTCCAATCCAAAGTGGCTTGTGGTTCATTATATTGATCCCAGTCCCTCTGAATTAAGACTCAGAACAGAATCAAGGTGTTGATTAAGCAAGAGTGTGCTGAAGGACAGAGAGAAAAAAATAGGAAAGAAAGGAAAAAATAGCAAGTCACCACCACGAATCTCGTGATGCTTGAGGGTCCCTTCTCGTGTCACTGAGGTAGTTGAGGATGTGTGGAGCGTGTGCTCCTGTCTCTGGGGTTGGCAGGACCGTATGTTGGTCCCTTCCAATCAAGCCAGGAGCTGTTGCCAGGAAGAAATTGTCCAGTACCACGTGCCATTTGTGTACCATACTGGCTGTACTTCTGCCTTTGCATGGTGGTTGTGGATGGTTGTGGTTGGGGGAGGAACCTGAGACCACCTTAAGCAAGACTAACTCCTGACTTTTCCATTGCACTTGCAAACAACCTGTGTTTTTTCTGCAGCTTTCACAAGAGTGAAAGATTTTTGTTCTGAAGCCTTCACAAGATTGTTACAATTTGTAACAAATTGTTTCACTAGCCACCAGTTATCCACAAGTCGGAAAGAGAGCAAGAATTCACGATGTTTGGTGTTGTCACAGAGTCCGAGCCAGAAAAAAATGCATAATTTTATTCCCACATCCACCCAGAGAAATGAAGGCATGGTAAATCAGTGTGAGTTTAGACTGTTCACCAGTCTGTACAAACTAAATGTGTAAGAATGCTTGGTGTGCTCACAGCAATTCGAATGTATGAGTTCATTCTGCATACGTTCATCCCTGGCATCACCATGTGATAAGCAGAGTCCAATCTGCTCTTCACTGCTTGTCAGCAAGGGCAATTAGGTTGTGCTCAGCATGGCACTGCATGCTACTACAAACTTCCTGCTGGGTCAGAGTGCAGGCAGACTAGAGCTCTTACCTGCCTGCAAAATATCTTTATAGGCATAACCACTGAGTGCCTTTAGGCAAAGGATCTTATGCTACTTTGGAACAAATAAGAGTATTTCATTTTTGGGTTATGGTAAGAGTGATAAATCACTGAAGAATAGCTTGAGTGCTTAGTTTTATTTTACATTAATGTTTATCAGCAAGTAGATAACTCTTCAATGTATGCATAGGCTGCTCTGAAAGTAATGCCTTCCTATTTTTTTCCACAAAAACTACAACAGATAAACAGCATAATAACACTACTTGATAGAGAAAATCATCAGCAACAAATGCTATTTTTTGACAGTTGCCACAACCAGCTGTGCATTTTGACCAGTGATGAACAAGAGCTTGCAGGGAGAGCTTGTAAAAATCTTCATGGCCGTCCATAAAGTGGTTTGTCTTTCATGTCACTGTTGTCACTGCTGAAATGCGGCACTCACTGACTCAGTATGCTAACAACCACTGCTTGGTCTCCATCAGTGTACAGCATGCATTGACAACTGTCAAGGTTGCCCTTTTTTCCCCGTGGAGGAATTTCATCTTTGTCAGGAGTAGACTTGTCGCTCAATCATAATGTAATCCATATCTTCTGCTTTCAATGTTATTAGTTCTTATGTTTAGTCATAAATTCAGGGTAAGTGACATTATGATAAGGAACAGAAGTATCAGAAATTATTCAGCAGATACTCATTGGAATATACTAAAAGATATTCTTTGATCTATTGCGGAATAATAACTGATATTTCTTATGATTTCACTGGGGCTCCAAGTTGGCCTTCACTGAATAATGTTTTAGGACAACCTGAGGCAAGCGACATACTTCAATTTTCAAACAGCTCTTACTGAATGAAATCAGTGAGTAAATCAGTGACTAATTAGTATTGGAAATGTATTTTCCACGAATAACATTTTAAGAGAGGCTTTTATTTGTTTGTTTGTTTTGCTTAATAGAGAGATATTAGAAAATAGGTGGAATCTTTAATGTTTAGGAGATATTCGGAGCTTGGGAAGATGAGTATTGGGTAAAGAGCAAAAGGAGTGAACTCTTATACCCATGAAATCTCTTCTGTACAAGGCATCCTACTTGCACATTGTGATTAAAAACAAAACAAAACAAACAAACAAACAAAAACATCATGGAAAAGATTGGATTCTTTATTGACCTGACATGTCCCCTTGTTCTAGAGAAAACTATTGCATTTTCATGCAGGATGAAAAGAAAGTTATTTTGAATCTTCATTTCTGTGTATTTTTTTTTAACTAATTGGCTAATTTACGTTTTTAATGCAGACCAAAAATACATTAACTTATTTTGCCTAGGTAGTTAGCTGCTCTTACAAAAACAGTTCCAGTCCTCTTGCTCAAAAATATGTGATAATTGCTTTTCACTGCTGAGAAATGCAGATCACATTCTTAAAAAAAAACTTATTAACTTGCCATTTTAGTGATCTTTCCTTTTTATATTTAATTTCCTTAGTGTGAAAGATTGTATCAACTCAATAAATTTCTGAAAAGTTAATGTTAATTGTATGCAGCAAGGTCAAATAAAACATGACAGTAGACTAAAAAAAAACAAGAAATATGAAAGTAGACTAAAAAGCATTCAGTTAAGCTGAAAGATCTTGCTATAGTGAGAGATAGGGAAACTTTCAAGTTGTACCTGAGTGTAATGTGAGGCTCTCTCAATTACTGTTAGGCCCCAGTTGCTAATAATCTTTTTTTTTTTTTTTTTTTTTTTTTTTTTTTTTTTTTTTTTTTTTTTTGTGGAGGAGCCTGTCTGAGTTCTCTCAGATGTCCAAGATCCATCGCTGTGATGTGCTTTGAACAGAAATGAATTGCTAACCATCTTTACGTTCTCAGTTTCTTGTATATGACATGGAAACTTTTGTTCTCTGCTCTCTTCATGCACAGAAAAAAGTAGAAGAAGCACCTTCTTTCCTTGGTGTATTTGGTTTTGCTTCACATCTTTGAAGTATAAACAAAAGCTGCTTTGAAGTAATGCTAAAATCTCTTTAAAATAGGTAGTTCTTCTAAGCTTTGGTTTTTCATATTAGTGATATAGAAAAGATTATCAAGTCTCACTGAAGTAGGATTTGCAGTGTGTCATATACCTAATACCCTTTTTATTTCATGTCTGTACTGAAGATACCCTATATGGGTATCTTTGATGTCTGATAGTGGTTTCTATACCTGAAAAATATGGTTTTTTTTTACTCTCTTACTTAGTACATCAGTCATTCACAATCCTGTTAAGTTCCATAAGACATCATAATGGGGAGGAAAAATATCTGAAAAAATATCTGAAAAGGATGTGTCAGCATCCTCTGTGTTGTATTTTAAACATTTTCTTTTATTTCAGTCTGATTTGCATTACTTTTATATTGAAATTTTACGACTATTCACGGTTTAAAAATATGAAGTTTATTTGCTTTTGATCAGTTATAGATGTATACAATTTCCATCTGGTATTCTTCTCTCCGATGTCTGCCAAGGAGACCCGGAAGAAACATGATCAGTGTAATAGTCTGTTTGTGGCTCACTGTACTTTGGAAGACAAATTTGCAGAAAATGTCTTCTAGCTGAATATCTTTTGTCTTCAAAGATACCTCAAAGTTTGCTGCTTTCATTAGCTGTCAGTAATGACTGAAAGGAAGTTTCAGGATTTAAAACATTAATTAACTTTTTGTAAAATAGCTTAGTATAGATGTCATTTAATCTTTTCAGTGTATCCGTACAGCTGAAATAAAGCCCAGGTATCTAAAGACTCTGCAGTGACAAAGCTCACTGTTGGCAATCTGATGCATAGTTAGAGTTGCAATGTATGTGGTCTCAAGAAAGTGAAGGAGATAGTAAGTGGCAACAAGAAAAGAGAGGCATACGGAAGAGTGCTGAAATGTTACCAGAATTCCTCTGAATCGAAAAGAATTTTTGTTTTCCTGCATTTTAAATACCTTCATGAATCTCTCAAGGTTGTGCAGATAAATTAATTACTTGTGGAAGAGAAAGAGAAGTTTATCAAATCCAAAATTATCATGACCTTTTAAAAACAAAAATATTCTTTAAGTTATGGCCTTCCCTTACTGCTGCTTTATATGTACACTTCTGAACAGACAGCTTGGAAATCATCCCAGACTACCCATCCTGGAGTTAAATGTTCCTGCGTTAGCTTAATGAAAAATAAGCCTATTTAAAGGTAGCAGTGCCATAACACATAAAAACATGGATGAGATTTAAGAATCATATTAACAGTTTTCTTTCTCCGATTTCTGAGATGTGATCCAGCGCTGTCTGTCAAGAGTTCAGTGTAGGTTCTGTTGTCTGTCACTTCTTAATTTTACCATGGAAGCCAAGATAGGTTCTGTTTTGAATTAAATTTCCATACTTAGGTAAAAATAAGACCATTTGGAAGTTCTTATTTGATTGCTTATTCCCAGGTTGAAAAAGGAAATCTGCTTACTGATAGTTTTGTAGGTAGAAATTTATTGAATCAAAAGGTGATCCAAGAGGACAATACTGAGTTTCTATGTTAGTAAGTCCTAATGGGAGTTTGTTTTGTAGTTTTTTTCTCACTTTTAGTCTTGCTACAATTCAAGCTGAAATATATATATATTCCATAAATGCACTTTATTACAAGTAACTTTTTCCACGAAGACAAAATAAAAAAAGATATAGCTCTTTAAAGAATTTATGACTGTAAAATTAGCTCAGATCATGAATTTAGGTTTCTAGCGTGGGAAGTAAAGTTAGATCACTACCTGTTTATAATCTTGCTCTTCCAAAAATAAAACCTGTGTGATTTAGGCATTTATCTTGGATTTCAGTAGGAGCAGTGAGACCTGATGTGTAGGCATGGACAGAGCTGTATAGCAGCTTCCTTTTCTGCTATGTGAGCCAGAGAAAGTGCTTCATCAATATGTGCTGGAACACAGTGATCTTACATCCCCTGGAGAGCCTACCAGGAAAGTCTTATGCTTTCTACAAACTGCCTCTCCTTCTCTATTATACCCAGTAGTGAAAATTAGACGCTGGTTGATTGTGGTAAAGGGACCTCTTTGGTATGGCTCTGTTAGTAGCCTGAACTGAAAAAGGGAACTATATCTAGGTGATGTTTTTTTCCACTTGGCTTTGTTTTTGTATGCCCTTCCAGCTGCTAATTTGCTCGCCAGTGTAAGACTGGCTTAGAAATTCATAGTAAAATTCTTACTTTCAAACAATTTTTAAGTAAAAGTAAAATACTCTTCCAATGTAAAATGTCTTCATACTTTAACTGTAGTGCTTTAGAAAATTAGTGCAAATACACAGTCATAATGTTCATTTTATTCTTTTTGGAAATTGTATTCTTCATTAATCACTGTCCAGAATTCTCAGTGATTTAATCTGCAGGTGGACAGCGCTGGTGCGGTGACATTCCACACTGAAGCAAGAAGTTGCCTCAGTGGGGCAATTGAATTTCTGTTAGTGAGGAAGTGCTGGGTACCGTTGTGCCTGAGCCTGTTGCTGTCATTGGAGGGTGGCAAGGAAACCACCTGTGTGAGGTGTGAGCAGTTGGACGATCTGTTCAATATGGTGGCAAGGCTCAAGGAGGAGGTGGAGAGATTAAGGAGCATCAGGGAGTGTGAGCAGGAGATAGACTGGTGGAGTAACTCCCACCCAGGAGGTTGTCTAGTGCAAGGAGGTCAACTTCACTCCTCAAGACTGCCTCTGCCGAAAAGGAAAGGAGAATAGTCATCATGAGTGACTCCTGAGAGGAATGAAGTATGTTGGCCAAACCCTACTCGTAGGGAAGTGTGCTGCCTCCCTGGGGCCTGGATCAACGACATTATTAGCAGAATCCCTAGTCTTGGTTGCTCCTCTGATTATTATCCTTTACGCATAGTTCAGGTTGGCAGCAGTGAAATCGCTGAGAGAAGTGTGAGGGCTATCAAAAGGGACTTAAGAGGACTGTGGCAGGTAGAGTGGGAGTACATCTAGTGTTCTTCTCTGTCCCTTCAGTGATGGGGAGGGATGCTGGAAGGACCAGGGAAGCCTTTCTGATAAATAACGGCTGAGGGGATGGTACCAGTGCAGGAATTTTGGCTTTTTCAACTGTTGGGCAGTTCACTTGGCACCTGGCCTGATGGCTGCTGATGGGGTCCACCTAGATCATGGGGGGAGAAGAATTTTGACCCAGGAGCTGATTGGGCTCATTGATAGGACTTTAAATTAGGTTAGAAAGGGGAAGGAGTTGAGAGTGAGCCTGCTAAAGACAAGGTGTGGGATAGCATTGCTGACTCAGAGAGATAATGTGCTAGCTAGGAACAGTTTGATGTGGTTGCCAAACTGCTCTCTGTCACATTTGAAAAATGGTGGCTGTCAGTTGAAGTCCCAGTGACTCAACAAAGGGAAACATCACTCCCATATTCAAGAAAGGAAGACCTGGGGAACCACAGGCAGGTAAGCCTTATGTCTGTTCCTGGGAAGATTATGGAGCACTTCCTCCCGAAGGGGATGTTAATGCACATGCAAGATGTGAAAGGGATCTGAGACAGCTGGCACGGTTTCACCACAGACATATTGTGCCTGACCAATCTGGTGGCCTTCTATAATGGAGTTACGGCATCTGTAGACAAAGGAAGGGCAAATGATAGCCTAGTCTACCTAGACTTCTGCAAGGTCATTAACATGGTCTCACACCACATCCTTATCTCTAAATAGGAGAGATATGGATTTGAAGGGTGAACTATTTGGTGGATAAAGAATTGGTTGAATGGCCATAGCGAGAGGGGTTTTTGTCAGTGGCTCTGTTTACAGGTGAAGGTTAATCACGAGTGGTGTCCCCCAGGGGTCTGTCTTGGAACTAGTGCCCTTCAGTAACTTTATCAGTGACATAGACAGTGGAAGTGAGTGTACCCTCAGCAAGTTCGCTATTGACACCAAGCTGAGTGGTGCATGTGACACAACAGAAGGGGGGGATGCCATTCAGAGGAACCTGGACATGCTCATGGCCTTTGACATGGTCCCCCATCATCCTTATCTCCAAAATGGAGGGATGTGAATTTGATGGCTGGACCACTTGATGGATAAGAAATTGGTTAAAAGGCCGCACAGAGGGTGGTTATCAATGGCTCTATGTCCAGGTGGAGGCCAGTAACGAGTGGCGTCCCCCAGAGATCTATCTTGGGACCAGTGCTCTTTAACATCTTTATCAATGACATTGATGACAGAATTGAGTGCACCCTCAGCAAGTTTGCTGACGACACCACGCTGAGTGGTGCGGTTGACATAGTGGAAGGAAGCGTCCTCAACAGGCTTGAAAGGTGGGCCCGGGTGAACCTAATGAGGTTCAACATGGCAAAGTGCAAGGTATTGCACTTGGGCCAGAGGAATCCCAGGCATCCATACACACTGGAAGGAGTGGTCCTTGAGAGCAGCCCTGCAGAGAAAGACCTGGGGTCTTGATAGATGAAAAGCTTAACATGAGCCAGCTGTGTGCCCTTGCAGCTTGGAAAGCAAATGGTATCCTGGGCTCCATCAGAAGAGAGGTGGCCAGCAGGGACAGGGAGGTGATTGTCCCCCTCTACTCTGCTCTTGTGAGGCCCCATCTGGAATATTGCGTCCAGGTCTGGAGCCCCCAGTACAAGAAAGACAGGGAGCTGTTGGAGAGGGTCCAGAGGAGGACCATGAAGGGGACTGGAGCACTTCCCCTACAAAGATAGGCTGAGGGAGCTGGGCTTATTCAGCCTGGAGAAAAGAAGGCTGCGGGGTGACCTCATTGCAGCCTTTTAGTACCTAAAGGGAGCCTACAAACAGGTGGGGAATCAACTCTTTGAAAGCGTAGATAACAGCAGGACAAGGCAAAATGGTTTTAAGTTGAGGGAGGGAAGATTTAAGTTGGATGTCAGGGGGAAGTTCTTTACAGAGAGAGTGGTGAGGTGCTGGAACAGGCTGCCCAGAGAGGTTGTGGATGCTCTGTCCCTGGAGGTGTTCAAGGCCAGATTGGATGGGGCCCTGGGCATCCTGGTCTAGTATTAAATGGGGAGGTTGTTCCTGCATGTGGCAGGGGGATTGGAGATTCATGATCCTTGAGGTTCCTTCCAACCCTGGCTGTTCTTTGATTCTGTGAAAAAAGTGGGCACATGAGAACTTAATGAGGTTCAAAAAGGCCAACTGCGAGTTGCTATGCTTGGGTTGAGGCAATCCCAGATATGTATGCAGACTGGGAGAAGAACTCCTGGAGAACAGCCCTAGTGGTAAAGGAAAAAAAAAAAAAAAAGCTGGAAATGAGCCAGCATTGTGCTCTTGTAGCCCAGAAGGCCAACAGTACTCTGGGGTGTGTCGACAGAGGAGTGGCCAACAGGGAGAGCGAAATTATTGTCTCCTTCTACTCTTCCCTTGTGAGGTCCAATCTGAAGTCCAAGCCTGGGAACCTCAGTACAGAGGGGATCTGGAGCTGTTGGATGGGGTCCAGAGGATGGTCACAAAAATGATCAGAGGGCTGGAGTACCTCCTCTGTGATAAAAGGTTGAGGAAATTGGGATTATTTAGGTTGGGGAAGAAAAGGCTCGGGGGACACGTTAGTGCAGCCTTTCAGTACTTGAAGGCAGCTTCAAGCTTCAAGCAGGAAGGGGACCAACTTTTTACATTATCTCGAACATGATAGTAATAGGTTAAGGAGGAATGGCCTTAAACTAAAAGAGGATAGATTTACATTGGATGTTAAGAAGAAATTTTTTTCACTCAGAGGGTGGTGGAACGTGTTGCCCAGAGAGATTGTGGATGACTGATGCCTAGAGGCGTTCAAGGCTGAGTTGGATGGGGTCCTGGGCAGCCTGAGGTAGTAGCTGGCCACCCTACCCATGGCTGAGGGATTGAAACTAAATGATCTTTAAGGTCCCCTCCAACCTAAGCCATTCAATGATGATAATGGGGCTGCCCAGTTTTTTAAAAATCCATATGGTGATGTCATCATGGAGGTTTTCTAACAGCAAGCTGTGTTAAGGACAATATATTTCCTCGTGCTGCCTGTATCTGTGAATTGACTGATTTGCCAATGGTTGCAGTCTGCAGTGCTGATCTAGAATCATGAATAGAGATGGAGATGTGTTTTTCTGTGATGAAGAGAACAAAGAAGAGACAAAATACAACACAGATAATAGAGCATTGATTCAGAGAGGACATTATTTGCATTACAATTAATTTCTAATTGTGACTTATTTTGTGTATTTGACTGCGTCGATGAACATGCTTTAGAATCAGTTAATGAGTAATGAATATGGTTTTTAGTAACACTGCTACGTAGCTGGCAGAAATGTTATAGTTTTGTTTCAATAATCAGAATTCATTATTGACCTTGGTAAACTCATCTAGTGACAAAATTCTTTGGGACTAACTCTTTGTGTATTGTGGTATACTATCTGGCTTTCTTACGTAACTCCATGGCATCAGTTTCAGACAGAAGCACATTAGCTAATTGCTTAGGGTGACAGCTTTCCCAGACATTGCTGGTAGTATTTGACTTAAGCCTGCAAGATAAAGTGAACTCTGGAGTCAGAGAATCCAAGTTCTGAGCTGTTGAACTCATGTTGAAACAAGAGTTTTGTATCTCTAAACATATGCACAGAAAGAACTGTGTCTGAAACAACTGACCAGGTAAGTTAGCTGATTTGGGGGAAGATAATGACTTTTTTGAATTCCAGTAATACTTATTTCATATTTAGATGTTAATGTCTTTAGGAATTTCATTTAGAATAAAAACTCCTTTTCCTAGATAAGCTGGTGAAAGTAATGAAAAGGGTGTATCCATTATGACTTTACTAAGGGCAAATTGTTTCTAAAAAGTTTTGTAGCCTTCTACAATGATTTCTACATTGGTTACAGGAAAGAGCAATGGACGTCATTTATCTGGACACCTGAAAAGCATTTGACACTGTCCCACATGACAGTGAGGAGAGACATGGATTTGATGGCTGGACCACTCAGTGGATAAGGAATTGGTTAGATGCACTGAAAGAGTTTCACTCAATAGCTGTATGTCCTGGTAGAGACCACTGAAACATAGTATTCCTTGGGGCTCAGTATTAGAAACAGAGTTGTTTAACATCTTTGTTGGCAGGACTGAGGGCACCCTTAGCAAGTGGAAGGAAGGTCATCCAGACTGGCCTAAGAAGTGATCCTGTATTAACTGTGTTAAGTTCAATGGGGCAACTGCAAGGTCCTGCACCTCAGCTGGCAATCGCAGACAGGAATACATGCTAGATGATGAGAGGATTGAGAGCATCCATCAGGAGAAAAGGCTTGGGGTATTCATAGCTGAAAACTGAACATGAGCCAGCAATGTGTACTTGCATCTGGAAGGCCAACCATATCCTGGGCTGCATCAAAAGAAGCATGACCAGCAGGACAAGGGTGGTGATTATACCCCTCTACTCTGCTCTTTTAGGACCCTGTCTGGGGTACTGTGTTCAGCTCTGGGGCCTTCAATAAGAGGAGGACATGGACATATTGCTATGAGTCCTGAGCATGGCCACGATAATGATCAGAGGTCTGGGACACTTCTACTGTGGAGAGAGACTGGGAGAGTTGGGTTTTTTGAGCCTGGAGAAGTCTCTGGGAAGACTTTATAGTGACCTTCTAGGACCTAAAGGGGGCCTGCAGAAAAGTCAGAGGGAGGCTATCAGATGTAGTGTAGTGCTGGGACAAGAGGTAATGGCTTTAAACTATAACGGAGTACATTTATATTAAACATTAGGAAGAAATTATTTAATCAGAAGATGATGATGCACTGTAAAGTGACAGAAACTGTGAATGTTGGTGTTCAAGACTAGGTTGGAGCAACCTGCTCTAGTGGGAGGCATCCCTGCCCATGGCAGAGGGTTTGGAACTAGATGGTCTTTAAGGTCTATTCCATCCCAACCTATTCTCTGATCTTCTTTTGTGGCTACATTATTTTGAAGTCAAGAAAAAAAATCAGTTTTTCAAATCAGATGAAATTAATCACTGTCCTAAACATGATCTCAGTTGGTTAAAAGAACAATCCATTAATTTATTTCTAAGAGATAATTCCCTGGCAAAACAAGACAGAGATTTTCAACCAAACATTTTTTGGTTAGATCAGTTGCTATGAAAATTGTTTTTTTTTCTTTTCTTTTTTCTCCTACTGGTTAACCAACCTCACTTAATTTTTTACTCTCCTTGCTTTTTACTATGCCACAGAAAAAGTATTTGGAAGTCTCAGATTTTAACAATTGACATTCCTTTTTCTATTGCTTAGTACTAGCTAAGTTAGAGCACTTATGTTTCTTTGAAGATGAATTTACTTCTATGATAATAATAGCTGGTAGAAGAAAAAGATACTTAGAAGTCTTTAATCCCACTGGGTTTATGTTTCTGTTGATCTCTTCTCTTTTTTTTTTAAGTTTTAATTTAAAAAATATTTTAAAATGTTACTTATATACATTAAGTTTATTATATATTTTATATGCAGCCCAAGACAATTGATCTTCAGTCAATGCAGCCCAGGCAAGTAAAAAATTTGAACACATGTTTTAAATTGATAAGCTCCATAAAAGCACGTTACTTACTTAAAGGTAGTGTGAAGCTGAGCAGCTGTCGGTCAACATTCTTTAACTTTCTAAAGGTTATCCTGTGTACAAGTGACTGGAAAGCCAGTGATTTTTACATAACATTTGAATAAAGAATAGACTTTAGGCATCACTATTATGTTCAAGTTTGAATTAAAAAAAAAAAAAAACCAACAGAGTCCAGAACCCCTTTTAAAAATAAACAAACAAACAAACAAATAAATAAATCTACTTTCTCTTGGTAGTTTAATGGTCTTTAAAGCAGAGTGCAAAGGTGCTTTAATCTGAACCTATTATAAAATTAAACAATTAAGGTAGTGGATGCCAGGCACTTACTCCTTCTAGAAAAGTGAATGGATGATTTTTACCCCTGAACTAAGTGCACCACTACTTACATGAAAAAGTACAGCTATAGAATTTATTTTGGTAATACAGCTTTGGAACACTGTAATAGATCAGTGGCTAGAATCATCTAAAAAATCTAGAATATTACAGATAATGTAAGCAGCAATTTTAGTATGTGAATCATGACTGAATATGGCAATGATTCTGAATATGTTCTCAGGGATCAGAAAAAGACATACCATTGTGAAAGGCTTCAAGTCTAGTGTCAAAACAGGAACCTTCATCTTAAGAGTCTGTTCTTTAATATTAACTGTAGCTGCTCAGACAACCATATCTGAAACACGTCTAAGAATTAAATCTAAACTTCTGCTTGGTCTTGAATATTACCCCATTTTTTATAGCTTATAGTCTTGTTAATAACATAATATTACAGAAAACAGTCTATTGTCTTTTTAATCTTTTAATCTTTAAAGATAATGAGGCACTATATGCTTTGGGCATATTTCAAACAATCTACCAATTTTCAGAAAGGATTTAATAATTCAAAATATAGAAACCTGTGGAAACCTTTTTTCTTTTCATAAAATAACTTCGTAATCATAACAAAAAGATTTGTTACTTCTACAGTAAATCTAAGTAAATATTAAATATTTTTGCCATTTTTTCTCAGTAGTAATAACTGCTTCTCTTAAGTTGCCTGTTATTTCAAGCTATTATTAGTTTAATCATGAATTAAATGCTAAATGTGAGTTTATCTTATCCCAGATGGTTTTATACCAAGAATCTAGAATGCAGCTTATTCTGAACATTTTTATAAAATGCATGTTTCTCTGTAATTATAGATCTTCAAACACTGAATAGCTTCTTAATTTCTGAAAAAAAGACCCAAGTACATATGAAATGTGCAGATTTTCAGAAATGCATAGTTTGATTAAAAAAAGAAAAAAAAAAAAAGTATGCTGAAAATAAAAAGGTATTGAAAGGAAAAGAAGCACCTGTGGTATGCTTGTATGAAAGGAGTTACCTACAGCATATTTTTAGTCCACAAGAAAATGAGCACTGTGGAGAACAATGCATGAGTAATTCAGACACTTGCAGGGAAAACTTTGAACAGCTCTTCTATGTTAAACAAAAGGTTGAAGAGAAACTAAACACTGTGTGGCTCACCCTTCAATTGTCTCTCTTGTTTCAGCTGCTGAAACAGCTCTCAAAAGTAAGAAATGCAGAATTCTTTAACGTGTGTAGTACTCACTGAAACATCAGCCTCACAACATGACTTTCTTCAAGCCTTCCGAACACCCACCCTTAATGAGACTTCCATTTTTCAGAATGGACTTTAAATATTACCACTTGTCATGACAAATGACAAATAATTTGCTGTAGCATTAGCAGCTATAGAAAGAATGAGATTCTAGATGGTGAGAGCAAAGGATTGAATAGTTTTCCATCTCCTCTTATATAAACAATCACATAGTACTGTGAATCCTCTTGGTTTTACTTCAGTGCAGGGGTCAAGATGATTCATGCAGCTAACTAGACAGGCCATTACACATACATAGCTCATTGGCAGTGTTCCTAAAATAGACCTAATTTCTAGACCATATATGAAGATGTGGTCCATCTTGTCATCATGTCTGCAACAGTGGGGTTCATGGACAAAGACTATCCAAAAATCTCACTAGTGGCTTTACTTATTTGTTCATTTGTAATCATAGTCAGACTTACATTCTTTCTTATCTGAGCAAGCCGGTACATTTATAATTTGGTTTTCTTCTAAGTGTTCTTTTCCATGGATTTCTTGGCAGTCAAAGCTCCAGATATAGCGTTGGTTCTTGAGGATTACTTGCAATGGGACATTAGTTTTCAGTGGATTATTTTTCTGCAGATTGCTGAAAATCACAGTGTGAATGAAGCTTGCTTTTGCCATCCACCCTGTGGTTCACACTCTGAAAGTCTGCTAAGTCTGCTCAGGTAATAGGCTAATCAGAGCATTCAATCTTTCTTGTGCAGTGTATGTTAGGAGCTTGTCTCATTTTCTAAACAGAAGTTTAGGGAGTGTGAACTTGCTGGAAGAGATCTATGCATACTTCCTTATCAAGTTTGAAACAGTGAGCTCCCTCAGGTTAAACTTAGTTGGCAATAATTGGACCCAAGATCATTCAAATTGAAAACACTGAATTTACTTGGTTAAATAAAAAGGGTTTATTTTGTTTAATTTATATGTATGTGTAATGTGACGATATATACATGCCAAATTTTGAACTCAACTATTATATTATATTGCCTAAATATGCTTTCCTTTTGACTTGACAGGATATGACTCTATGATTTTTCCCTTTGTTTCTAGACATGAAAATAACTGGATTTCACTATCTTTGTGCATAATTTATGGCATCATTGCGAAATTCTGTGCAAAAAAAATGAGCTTGTACAGAAATAGTTTGAGCTGATTGTATGACTGGTGGACAAGTTAAAAAAAAATCACATAACAGTTTTTTTTCTGTGTGTTGAAATTTCAGATGTTTCTCTTTGTTATGTGGCTTGGTAAATTAAATTTGAAAGTATCTTCTATGTATTGTCATGGTCTCTGCCTCCAAAGTGTTTAAGTATGAAATGAAGCATACCATGCTGTCAGAAACTACTGAGGAAATTTCAGTACTTGAATCTTATGTTTCACTGTTTTATCAAACTTGAACATTTGAATTAAACATACTTACAGAAGTAGACATATTGAATGAGTATCTTATGAGCATTGTTTCCATGGGAGAATACATGAATAGTTAAAAAAGAAATAATCCAGTACATTTCTGTGAGAAGCAAAGGATGTACGGCAAGCAGAGTTACAGCAAAAAAAGTCACTAGAAGTCAGATTAGAGATACAGGTGATTACAACTTATTGAGCTCAAACAATATTATTAAACCAGATGAGTCTTAAGTACTATGTTACTAGTGCAGTGATGAGATTCAGGGAATTTGGAGCTCTTCCGGTCTTCTTGTACAGTAAAGAAATACTTTTGACCTCCGATCACTCTCCTTGGCTCCAAACATCTATTAACCTCAGCTATTTCCAAGTTAAGGACCTCATAGAGATCTATCTATTGCACAAATCTGTTAGAGCTTATTACAGTCAGAAACTCAGGAAACACTTCTAACTTTTTCTTTCTTTTTTGACCTTCGGTACCTCAGGAGACATGTTTTAACTAAGGCAGTAGAATTTATGTGTTTACCCTCATCTCTTCTTTTTTAGTATCCTGCATAACTGAAATTAATGGCAAAATCTTCTTCTTAGTTGGGTCATTAATCTTTCAAAATTGTTATCTTATAAAAATATTGGCAGAAATTTGACAGAAAGCTATTAGGAGGGGAACAAAACCTTTCTTTCACTGAAAACCAGTTTAAAAAAAAAGTGTTTCTCAGAGACAAGTCAGGTCTGAATTTCTAAGCAGATGAAATATTACACATTTGACCATAGAGAAAGACCATTGATATGTACTGATAACGCATATAGAACAATGGCTACAAAACTAAACATAAATTGTTGTATTTGTGACATAACTAAAAATGTAGAGCATTTACTTTTGCTAGCATTGTCATTTGTCCTTCAAATCTCATTTCAGTTACTCTCCATCTTGAATATTTAAAGCTGTTCATTAACAGATTAGCTATTGAATTAACCTATGTATTAGAACATGTTTAGTTCTACGATGTGTTTATATTGATCTATTTTTTAGCTTTATGCTCACAAACCATTCACATCCAAAAAAATAATTCTTCTCATTAAAAGGAAGTTACAATTCCTTTTGCTCAGATGCTCTATGGTATCAGAACAGCCTTGAGCTAATCCATCAGTATAAAACTTTTGCTTTCATTGATTTCATAATTGATCTCAAAAATACCTTCTGTGAAATTTGGTGGATGCTAATTTTCATTCTTTCTCATTGAAAAGACAGAAAACTAACATCCAGTTTACCTTCCTTTCCTCTGGTAGTAACAAAGCTCAATACATACAAACTTTTGAACAGCTTTATAGTTTAAACTGACATTTCTTCAGATAGCTTAAAGTTTGCCTGAAGATGTTAATATTTAGAAAATCTTTTTATTCGGTTTGTCTTCACCACTTAGTGCTGTGTTTACTTAAAGAGGGCTTTTATTTAAAATTCGTAGTCTTACTCCATGTTCAGTATAAATTGCAGTTATAATTACAAGGTAACCACTGAGTTACAACATTTGGGAAGTATCTTTATTTCTTTTTGTGACATCAACCTGCTCCTCAAAAACTGTAATTCCAGTGGCTATCTCAGAAGTCATGTATAGTTGGAGTGCAAGACATGAGAAATTGTGGTGTGTTCTAAAAATCTCTCCCCAGTTCACAGAACTTCCAAATGCAACCACTCTCGTCTCAAGTCACTTAACAAGAAAAAAATAAAAATAAAAAAAAATAGAAAGGCTGAGCAAAGGATCTCCTCTCAGTTACTGTGCCAGGGAAAATTTATCAGCCTTACTTGAATAAGTGCACACAGACTGAACAAAAAAGTGTAAGTCTTTACCCCGGAATGAAAATTATTTTCATGTGCAGTGTTAAGAAATAGTTTAAAAACAAAGAAGAATTATATAGATGGGTGTTTCATCCTTGTACTGTTTCTCTTTGTATATATTAGTCATGTCATATTTGTGTCATCTTACTTTGAGAAATTGCAAAGAAGTAATTAATATCTCAATTAAAGAAATTATTACTTGTTGCATGAGAATTCTTCTGAATCAGCTGCTAATTTTACCTAGGTGTTTAAATTGGGACATGTAGAGACTGCTATTTATAACAGTATATCCTAAAATATTTCTTAAGGCAGTGCAAACCAGTTTTTAACCTAATTATAAAATCATATCTCAATTGAAACTACCTAAGAGCAAAATACATAGTCTTTATGGATTAGAATATTTTCTAACATGATTTCAGACCTGATTCTGAGGTCAGTGAGAATTATTTTAGTCTAAATGAGAGATTCAATTTGTGTATTTTTGGGTTGTCCCACTCTGGTTAACTCAATAGCTAAGTGGTTAATGAAGAACAGCTTTGAATAGAAATAAAATAATAGGGAATTAAATTATGCATAACTCTTGCATTTTTCCTGGTCCAATTTAGAAGCAAGAATTAAATTCAGGCTTAATTAAAGAATCAAATCAGCTTCAAAATCAAAGTTATTTTACATCTAGCTATGTAAATCTAATAAGCACATGTTCAACCTATTCATTTAAGGGAAATGTCCTTCTTGCTTTGGCATGATTATTGGTTGTGTTGGATTTGATTATTGAGAGTATGAGGAGAAGGAATACAAAGAGAAATTGTCAAATCATAGAATCATAGATCATCAACAGCATCAAATGCTGCTGTTAAATACATCTCACCTCCATTATTGTGATGTGTATTTTTGAAAAGGTGTGAATCTTACATATAGGATATTTTTAGTGCATGCATCTCAATATTCTTAAAAATTATTTTAGGTATTATTACTTCCATTCTACAGATGAAGAAGATTGCTGTAAACTTTCATCAGGGCTCTCTCTGTTATTAAAGACTTTATTTTACCAGTTTTACCCCCTGATCTTGGAAGTGAATATTTTTTATGTTGTACAGCGTGTAATGTTGTACCTAATGGTAAAGCTTTAAGCTGCTGTATTTTGATGTTTTGCTTATGCTCTCCCTTAATTACGTACAATGAAATATCTTCCTATGGATAAAGAGTAGCACATAATAGAGAGTAAGTTATCGAGTACTAAATGCAACTTGTTGTAGATTGATACAATTCAGAAGATTACTACATATGTTCACATCAAAGGAAAATAAAGCCTTAGAAATCAATATTTTTGACTAACTGTGGAAAAATTAATTTAAAAGCACATTCTTATTGATTTCATGTAAGGGAATTTCATCTACAGCAATACACAGTCTAAAAATAAAGAAGTAGATTTGGATTTTTCGGAACCTTGTCAGCTATTTCTGTTTTTCTAGAAATTGAAGTATCTCTATTGCTTTTTGGATCCAAAATGAATAGGTATTAATTGAAATACATAATTTAAAACAGCTTCATTTTTTACCTGAGTTTTTAAAATTATCTTTAAGCTGATTGTTCTCTGAAATATCTTGCAAAGAGTAAAATTGGCAGTGTGGTTCTAAAAAGAAGAGATCAGTGAAATGTTTAAATATGTTTAATGTATAAAAGACCATGTCACTTGCAAAAGTCTCATCAACTAGATGAAATATAGCTCAAAAAGAAAAAGTAATCCACAAATTGCTTGCTAACTTTGACTCAAGATGATAAAAACGTTCATCAATTCAACTAACTTAAAAATCTCTGTGAGAAAGACTGACCATTGAAGAACGGTGCTTGTAATTTAATAATGTAAGAAAACATAATCAAAACTAGATAAATATATAGCAGAATGTAGAAGACTTAAAAGCCCCACATTCTCAGTGACTAATTCTGGTGGTAAAAGTTAGAAAACTGGCAATTAATAGTTATACGTAAAGACAATAGAATTACAGAACAGTATATCCTATTTCCAGGTCAGGAAATGAATTAAAACTTCAATTTACACACATCAGCTAAAGATGATTATTCTGAATGCTTCAATAAACTAATAAGATGGTAGCAGAAGGTAATAGAAGATACTTTTTACTCTGGAGTTTCTTGAGAAGATTAATAAGAAAAATGAACAATCATGAAGTATAAAAATCTTGTCAAGATTCTAAATTTTGTTCCTATCATAAAATATTTTTAAGTAATGTCTGGTTACTAGAATATTTTTTACATCTCACAAGTTCTTATCTATTCTGGGGTACTAACTTGACAGAATTTCTCATTTCATACTCTTCTTCTCCACCATCTCCTGAATTCATGTTTTCTTCCTTCTTTTCTTCTTGACTTTTTGTCTCATTTTCTGATAGCATCTATCATCAGCATTAATCATCAACTTACCTCTTTTCTCACACTTTTTTGATTTCCTTCTCCTGTATTAGGTATGAGAGGAAGTTTTGTGTATTTTGCCATTTGCAATTCATTTTCTTCTTTTATGTATGTACAGAACAAGCATCAACCATTTCTGGATATCACAGGCCTTTCATCTGATCATGTGATCCTAATGCCTTAAATTAAGGGAAACCCAGTTAGTTATATGTGTTTTAAATAGAGCAGTCCAATTTTTACCATGAAGAAATCTCTGTGTGTGGCTGTTCTTTAGGCGTAAACAAAAAAAAAGTGTGCTTTGGGGGAAAGAGGTGAGTTTGGTCTCTGAGGGCATAACTTACACTTTGAATATTATATCTTTTTTCTCCCAGAATGTTTTGTATTAATATCTGGTTTCAGAAAACATTTTTTTTCATTTAATTCCAGAGTAAAATATCTAACTGTCTACCAGATTAACCTGCAGTAAGCTACAAAATTACAGAATTGCTACTTACTGTGTGAGAAAGCCAGAGAGCTGCTACACAGTTTTTTCAGAATATGACCATGGGGTGTTCTCTTTCTTGTTATGTTATTATATAGAGGTTTAATGTAAGAGACTGACTGTGATAATTAACTGCATTGTTAGTATCTTCTAGGTGCTAAGAACAGTTTTCAAAAGTGTGTAATACTTTTTTTCATTTTGACCTTTTAGAAGCTCTTCCAAAGAGACATTTACTGATTATTTCTTTCCTTCTTAATTAAAATCTAGTGATAAAGATGCACGATGATGTAGGAGAAGTCTTAATGCATAGCAAAGGTTTTTGTTCCAAGAAACAGGCAAGTTACTGATCTAAATTGCCTAACAATAATCTCCACTTAAACTACTATTTTTGATGATTAAGAAGAGGAATTATGGAATACGCTGAAGTTAAAATAAAATTTTAGAATGTATTATTGTACATATGTAGTATGTATTTAGTATTTTTTATTAAATAAAGTCTGTTGAAGACATACAATAATATGTACATAAATAATGCAAATATTCTTGAAAAAGCAGTCATATCAACTTTCTAGAGATAATTTGGGTAACAGCAAGATATTGCACACAGTGAATTTGATAATTCAACTAAAATGATTCTAGGCTTCATATACAGATATGACTTAACTAGTAATATTCCCAAACTAAGGGATGTAGTAGTCTTCTGGAGCTCTGCAGATGTATGGCAGTGTTGAACAGCTGTTAAAAAGTAAGTAGAGTAAGCTGGTATGGTGAAACAAAAAGTATTGACATTGAGGTAATCTTTTTTGCACCTAATGTCAAAAAAAAAAAAAAAAATAATTCTAAAAGACCCATACAATGTCAAAACTATATATACTGAAACAACAAAAAAAGACGCTAGGTAGTCAGTAGTACTATGGGAATTTAGATGAAAGATAACAGATTATTATTAGTATTCAGAGTTAGTAGGCTAGTATCACCTTACTATTAAATTATCTACTGGCTTAATTTTCCTTTGCAAGTGGTGGGAAGTTGAATATCAAAATGTGATTTTATGGTGAATTGCTATTAAAAAAAAAAAAAAGGATGAATTCTATATATACTCAGGGAACTGCCCATGTTGAATGACCTCGTGTTAGATTAATTCCAAATGTTCCACCTGAGCTATATTTCACAATTCCTATGATTTCATCTTCCTTGATCTTGATCTGTGGCTGAGAGAGAAGATTTCTGAATGACATTTGCAAAGATGTTAAAATACAGTTTATCACTCTATTCTGCACTCTGTGACATGTCAATCCTTTGCAATTATTTGCAGGTTCCCAGGTGAAGGAGCCTGTGTTTAAATGGCACTTTTATCATGGCACAGTTGGGGCAGATCTGTAAAGTGAGATAGCTGTTTTTCAGGTCCCTTGTAGACATGGGGCTGGGAGGGCAAGGGACAGTGGTCTACTCCTTTCAGTGGATGGTAATACACTTATGAGTGGAGTGCGTTGGGTGGCTTAAGAGGGTTCATCTTCCAAGCCAGTTTTGTCCAAAAGCAATCCAGCAACAAACTGACTCCTCCGTACTGTACTAGATCCAAGTCTGGTAAATGGGGATGATTAGATTTTCTTCAGAGATGCATTCCGACTCAAACTGAAACATTAAGTGTTGGCACACATCTATATATCACTTAAATACATAAGATGATGAGTTCAATGTAGGGAAAAGATGCATCTTTTCATACTGTTCTGCATAGTTAAAATGTTTAACTCTTATTCAGACACCAAAATGTTACAGGATTCGAAGACTGTGCATACAAATTTGTGGAAGGAAAATGTGTCTGAGGCAATTAAATATAGAAGACACGATTTTGACAGCAAATATTGCAGTAACTTAAATGGCTGGGAGAGTTTAATGTGGAAATACTACTTTAAATTGTCCTGGCCTTGCACTGTTTTCTAGGTACCTGCTATTTGATCACTTTCAGAAACTAATGGGCATGGTATGACTGGTACAAATAACCTTATGTTGACTGTCCCCTCAACAGTGGTTTTACATCGCACAGAGAAAGTAAACAAAAGTCAAAAACATCCAGAATGATTTCTTGCTCACTCAATACTTTCAAATAATCTTTTGGATATATATGTCTGTGTCCAAACGATAAGGCACAGAGCGTAAGCTTCTGCCTTGGAAACTCGGATGCCTAAAGACAGGCATAAATGTAGTTCAGATTCTGGTCTTTGAGAGGCATTTTTCTGTGTAGAATTTTACTTATGTTGCTGTACATTAACTGAGACATCTGGGATTTAAATCTGCCTTGAATTTTCAGTATTTCTGTAGACAACACTTCTGTCTTCTACTTTTGCTGCTTCAGTTTCAGCAGCAGTGTGTAGGATATGAATTTCTAAATGTCTAGGTCTGACACAGTATCTAACGATAAGTGCATAAATAATAGTTGATGCTAAAGACTGCTTCCTTCCTATTTGATGAAGTGTTCTGCTTATTTATTTGGAAATCCTCCAGTTTAAACTACGCCCTATGGATCTTAACTTAGAAATCTTTTGCTTACACTTGCAAAAAGCAAAACAAAACAAAACAATTTTAAATTGCTTTTCTCAGGAAATCTGTAAAAGTCCTCACAGCTGTAGAATACACTACAAATATGCAAGGCTGTGGCTGGGGAGAATTTTGTTTACAGCTTTCCATAAGAATGAGGCAAATTCAGTCCAATTTAAGTGTCAGTTGAGGGATTTTAAACAAAAATTCTGTCATCATAAAATTATAGAATCATAGAATCATTTGAGTTGGAAGGAACTCTAAAGGATATGTAGTCCAATTCCTTTGCAATGAACTGGGACACCTACAGCTCGATCAGTTTGCTCAGGGCCCTGTCCAGCCCTATCTTGAATATTTCCAAGGGCAGGGCATCCACCGCTCTCTGAGTAACCTGTGCCAGTGCCTCATGATACTATGATACTTTAATTTGGGTGAGGAAGAACGATAGCTGATGTCTTCTAAAACATTGTTTGTAATGTTCTGGTGTGATATTCTTTAGAACCATTTTTCCCTTTTGCGTGTCTGTGGTAAATCACCAGAGGTGCACACAATAGTGAAAATAAGTAGTATGACATAAAAGTAAAAAGATTGCTTACTAAATTATGATGGCAATCTGTATAATGAAATTGTGTCTTTTTATTCAAGATGTTTGGACTTAATTTGTAGAACACAAATGAAATATCTGTGATAAGGAGACAGCAAGTTTGATGATGTGGATGACCCTGGTAGAAGTGAGAGAGACTGCTTGTTTAATATTTATTTGCTTTCTGTGGAGAGTCTTCTGCCAGGGCTCTGCACCGAGCACATTACACAGTAACTACTTTAGACACTTAAAATAAATTGAGCATAACTGTGTAAAATATTTTGACTGATTTCTCTGGAGTCCTTTTCAACAGTTTCTCATTTGTTACAATGCAGTAAAGAAGGTGAGATTCTTCCACAGTTCAGTACAAATGTAGCTCTTTCCAAATGGAAGTGCCTCCAAACAAAATGCACTTCTGCATATGAGAAATATTCAGAAATATTTCTGACCTAAAATCTGCATGTATAAAGCTGCCAAAGTATGTGGGTGTATTTCAGATGCAGTTGTTTCCAAATTTGAAAGGATCAAACATGTGGGACAAATCTGGAATACTTAAAATGCAAAATAGCGCTATTATGTTAAAATTTAATATGGAATGCCATTAATTGTTTTGTAATTGAAATTGCACATGCTGGAAGCCATAAATTATGAAGCTTATTCTTCCAGCCATAGAGTAATGTTTTAAACTCATGTAATGGCAGTATGAGAATTTCCAAATGATTATTGCTGGTATACTGCATTTTTTGATGGTGCCACATGTTGTAAATAGCACCTTGGACAGCTAATAATAGTGATAAAACAAAATATATTCCCTGCTTTATGTTAATCTAGACTAGGTTACATTTTGATGATCCTAGAAAAGATATTATTCAAGTAAGAATATTAAAATCTTCATTTGAACTCTTGTAAGTCTCATAAACTGAGGGCCATCTAGTCCAACTCCCCTGCGATGAACAGGGACAACACAGCTAGATCAAGTGGCCCAGAGCCTGATCCAACCTTGCCTTGAAAGTCTCCACATGTGGGGCATCAACCACAACATTAGGTAACCTGTTCCAGTCCCTCACCATGTATTACAGTGAGAATTGTTCAATTTTCTTATTATACAGTTTGCAGTTCTTTCTACACTATTCACTGATAGATTGTCCACAGATTAACAATCAGCAAATGCATAAAATGTGATTATAATTATTGTTGGTAGGCAGTTACCTCACTCCAGGTCACTGTGCATTTCCAGTCATAACTGTGTGCAGAGACAAGAACTGATGTGATGTCCCGAAAAAACAATTTCCAAATTCAATATTATGGAATTTAAGTGAACTTTGAAATAATTAGTGAGAGAATCAGTACCTTTTAATGGTGACTTTAAAGACAGTTTAGGCTCTTTTCAATGTTGCACAGTGTTAGGATGAGAGACAGTGGGAACAAACCGAAACACAGGGGTTCCCTCTGAGCATCAAGAACTTCGGTGCCATGCAGGTGACAGAGCAGTGGCACAGGCTCCCCAGAGGCTGTGGAGTCTCCTTCTTAGAGACCTCAAAGGATCTCCAAGTCTTGGGCACCCTGCTCTGGATGTCCCTGCTCAAGCAGAGGCTGGGCCAGGTGGACATAGAGGTCCCTGCCAGTCTCAGCCAGTCTGTGATTCTGTCAGATGAGATACACTGGCAAAGATCCACTCGAGTCTCTAAGTGCACATTTTATAGCAACATCTTTCTCTATTTTAATTTACATATGGAAATGTGTTGCTAAATTTTAATATATTCATCTGCAGCATGAATTTAACAGCAACAGAAAGATTTCTTCAGGCATATTGATTCAACAGTTTTCTAACTGTAGAAGCACTTAAGTTTATTCTCATTGCTGTCAAGGTAGTCTCTGTTAACTGACTCAGAATCATTTTCACCTAGAGTGCATCACAACTCGCTTCCTGAGTCAGCTTTCACAAATTATAGATTAGCAATCTTCCACACACAGTTTTATTCCAAAGTACAGTGAAGATAGTAATTTGCTTGCAATTGCCACTTAAACAGTATTTAAAAACAAAACACAAGCAAGTTATCATTAAAAATAATGCAATACAACACAGAAATTGTAGAATGAATGATAGAATTATAGAATGTATGTAGGTATAATAAAAGGCAAAAATCTTTTGTTGATTATATTCAAGCTTTTAAATACGGTATCATATTTCAGAGCAACATTGCAAATATTAAGAGATTTCTCAAACTGATGTTATTTTTTTTAGAGTAAAAGGATGGATCAGGACAAGTAGTTATTTAGTATTAGTGGAATGGTGATTTAGCAGTACTCTTATTTGAATAGATATAAGCCACACACCTTGTAGAGCACCTAATGAAATGCTATGAAATGAAAACTAAGCTTTCTGATGGCAAGAGTACTCTTAACATTCATGTCTATAGGCATTGGATCAGGTCTCAGGCAGCCATTCATATAATAGACATTTACACACATTTTTTGACCTGATACTGTATTCCTAATGAGGTGTTTTAATTGTGACAGAAATATTAGCTCTGCACACCAAAGATATCTATACAGAATTTCCTAATATCAATTAATATTTCCATTTAAAGGGAAGATCTGGCATCTTGTGAATAAAAGCTTTCGAAAGCAAAATTAAATATATTCATCACCCAAATTTATATAGCACAGAGAAACTGACATCTGTATCCACTTGTATGTATCATCAACAGCTTACTAATAAATACATATTAAAATATCCCCATGTTTCTGTTCTTGCTGGGTACTCTTTTTTTTTTTACCCTTTACTGATTGCAGTGGTATTCAGGGTGAGATGCAGAAATGACATGATGAGCTTTCTTTCCACTAAGCTGTATGATAGAATGAGTGTTCAGAAAAATATTTTATAATTAATGCTGCCTGCACAAAAAGGGCATCACGTCACTGTTCAGAGATGACAGATCCTATTTTACTGGCTAGACTACACATCCATTATTGTGTACAGTTCTAAGCACCTCAGAACCAGAAATATCTGAATAAATTGGAAAGAAAAAATGAAAAAAGGGGAGAAATATGCATGAACTAAGGAGGTTAGATTGTAGATATTAAGACTGTTATATGGAATAGAAGAAATTTCCACAAGCTGGACAAATTTTCTGTAATTGTAATGGCATTATTTCCATACCCATTGAATTCAGTGGCTGGAATGGGATTAAAGTAATAGTTGTTACATACAAAATATCTCATTTGTGCACATCCTTCTAAGTGTCTTTCCTCAATACTTCCACTGGCCCATTTTCTACTGTTTAATATCAATTTTTTCTATGCTCTCAATAACTAGTCAGTGGTCTGCTAATATGAAATAATTCAGCATTTGGCTTAAGAAGAATGCATTAATTTTAGCATACGTATATTTACATGTATAAAAATAAACATACAATTTATTTTGAGAGTGGCTTGGTGATTTGTCTGAAAACAAAATGCTAAGAAGTTATGTGGCACAAATAAGAGAGAACAGAAGAAAATTCTAACAAATCTTTCTCTCATAAAGCATGTGTGAGAAAACCAAGCTCACTAGACTTAAAATTATGAAAATAAATCTGTCTAAAATTCTGTATACTCACACAAACACAAACCCACACCCACACCAGTACTCGTGGGATTCGTCTTGATACAGTGTTCAATCAACTTTCATGGTCGTAGGGTTTTTTTGCTTTTGTTTAAATATGTTTCCTGATATATTTAGTGAAATACAGACACATACGAGACAACTGTGTGTAAATCAGAGACTTCCTCAGTTTGAGTATTTGATTTTGCAATCAAAACATTTTTCTAGCATGGATTTTATCCTACTAATTGTAATTATAGCATAGCTGAACTGAGAGCCGCTCTGCAGTGGAAGGATATTTAAAATTAGTGCCACATTTTCTATACTGTGTTAATTATTATCCAAGCTCCATATCCTTTTAAATCTTATTTAGTTAGTTAGTTTTGCTTGTTTCCAGCTTGTGTTTGCATTTGTCCCTTTTTTTTGGTTGTAACTGATCATGAATGGCTTTTGGCTCTGACTGTGAGTCTTGCTTTTAGTTGTTTATCATTTTAAGGATTTTTCTGTTGAAGTTTACTTGGCCATTTGTTTCTTTTGATGATTGCCAGTATATGATATTATCATTTGATCCATTGTGTCACTTAAATCTTTTGCCTGCTGGTATTTTTTATCTGTTATTAGAGAGTGAGTAATGGACATTTATTTTTTTCTTTTAGAAAAAAGATATTTTTTTCTTAATTCTTTAAAAACTGGGCAAATAAAAAAGCCCAACCCTTCAACTCTCCTACTTGGCTTCATGATCTTTCAGAGTAGTCATTTATCTAGCCATTACATCTTTCTAATGACAACTTGCTGTGACAATCCTCTTTCATTTCCTTTCATTTATTGTTTATTTAATCTGAGCATACAGAGAGTAATGGACAGTTTCTACTTTGTTGCTCTTTCAACAATTTTTCCGTTTTCTTCGGAATGATTATTGATTATATAATAGTCCCTTTTATGACATTCATGGCTAGATTCATCCACCAGCTTCCATGCATGAACAGTTTGCAGAAATGCAATATTTATTGACTTCTGTTATCTAGTGCTCTCACTTAACATAAATGACACTTTTGAGCAAAGTCTGGCAGGGGTATCAGGGAAGTGTTATGACACCTGCCCTCTATCAGTTAAAACGGGAGAAGAGATCATTGTCATTCTTATCAATCCTTAAACTGTATCTCCCTTAATATTTTCAAGGGGTGACGTCTTGAAGAAGGAAGTAAAAGCTAGACTCAAAACTCTGAACTTGTCCTATTTGTTTCTCTGTGGGGAACATCAGGAGAAAATCATTTATTTAAAATAAGAAGTGGAGAAGAGTACTTTGAAGTTGCCTTGGTGGTCATTCAGTATCCTGACTAGTCAGTCACAGTTAAGTGGATATTTAAGCTTGAAGAAATGTACTGACAAGAGTCCCTGTCAGCAGTTCCAGACTGAAACTTCCAGGGGCAATGTTATCCAGCCGTAAGACAGCTACAGTCTTTTGGGAGCAACATTTACAAGCTGTTCATACTGCTAAGATCAGAAAACCAAGTCTGATTTGTGGAAAAAGCTCTAGGGTATGTTTATACTATCTGCTTTACTGTCACTGAAGTATTAATCTGGGTGTTCAGGTTCAAAAGAGTGATCTAATGCCTTGAGTTAAGAAATTAATCTGAAATAACTGGAATAAATTGTGGTTTTGGTTTGTTTAAATCCATGACTGGAATCATTGCACAAGTTTTAATTAGCAAATTGGAATCCAGTGTAAAACAAAGACATAGGAGTGTTTGAGGGTTTCAGTTCTGCCATCTTTACTGGCTTGGAACAGTTAAATCAAATGCTGCATTTTCTTAAGAATGTGGTATACCTTTACTTCATGTTATTGTGCCCTCAGATGATTTTCCATCCCTTCAAGCAATGTGGTCTCCTTTTCAGGACTCTCTGAGTGGGTTGTGAGCAACTCACAAAATATTTTTTCATTTGTGGCCAGCCTCAAGTGACCCAGCTGATTGCCCATGCTGTAATGAATGCTCATAATCGTGTTGTGTTGGAGGAACACTGATGCTCAAGAGGCTGATGCTAAGAGATGATCAGAGTTTAATGCCAACTGCCATGGCCCAGAGAGACAGACAATTCCCAGAAAACCCTCAATTAGATACTAAACGTTCCTCCCATCTTTCCTACTACAATGCACTAGATGCCTTTGTTGAGCCTATTAGAGAGACAGAGATTTTCTATGGTTATTGCAAGATAGAATTTCCCAGTTCATTGCAGTTTTAAAACTCTGAGGATCTCAGGAGTGGCAGAGCTATTACTGCATATTGCTTAAGTTAGTGCGAAACCTGTGTTTTGGTGAAGAACTGCCCTGTTCTGCTAAGGGCTTCTTGTGTATGCAAAAGTAGCCCTGACACAAGCATTGGAAAGAACGGATGATTTTATGTTTTAATTCCAACCCATAAATCTTTCAATGTGATTGTTTAATCTTTTTCTGTCTTTGAAATGTGATGTTTTATGTGCCCACACAAAAATTTGTAAATGTTAAATTCAGTACTCTTGTATATTTTTTCTGTTTTTCCTCCTCCTATCAATAAACAAAATTATTTTAAAACCTTTTATTAACTAGCTTTTGATTTTCAGGCTAGCATCAGAAATGATAGCTGATTTTTCCAATTCATTATCTCACTTTATATGGTATAGTCATTTAGTGAAACAAATGTTGATGTAATTCCAATTCTATTTGTACTGAAAAACTATTCCTATCTAAAGAAAAAAATTCTGCCTGAGTTTTTGCTTAGGTATTCTCTGAAATGATCCTTACTGTGACCGAGCATCTAAGACTAAGACTAAGCTTTCTTTTAACTTGGGTTCCTTTCCCATTTTCAAACAAAGGTAAAGAACATTTTACAAAGTCAGACCACTATCCCACTAGTGTAAAGGCCAAAGTTCATTAAGGTATCTATATCACGTTCTTTATAGCTCAAGGCTCAAAAGAAACCTCAAGATATTTTCTTTCCTTATATTATCATACCCCTATCCTCTAAATGTCTGTATGGAAGTTACCTGATGAACAGTGATCAGAAGGGAAATTTCAAAATACAGGATATCACCCTGACAAGCAAGGCTCTTTTTTGCCTCTGACCAGTTGCATAAAATCTTATATTGTTTTGGGCTAGTGAAGCTGCTACAAAGGTTGTTTCATGTAGCTTAGATTGCTCAGTTTCCTGCTTTTTCAGGCAGCATTTCTTTTTCAAACCAATTATTGTCCTATTTCTATGTAACTTTTTTATTGTACATTGCTAACTTTGAAGTATGACAAACTTGGTTTTGCCAGTCAAGTTTATTTTCATATATAATTGCATACTAGAGATCCAAGCACGTTGCAGTGGTTTTTAATAATGTTCAGGTAGGAAGAAGAACTGGCGAGGTATTGTTGCCGTTTACCGAAGTGTAAAAAAATGAAACGAAGAAAGCCCTGTAAAATTACAAATGAAAATATTGTCATTATGTGTGGAACACATATGATTTGCTTGTGTTTCTGCAATAAGGAAGTCCTACATTTTACAGTGCTCTTTGAGTGAGCATGGATAAGTTGGTGGAGTATAAGAGGAATGAGTATTTAAAATAAAAAATTCAGATATTTTTTCTTGTGCATAGATGTTAGAGTTGCAAATATAAATGTATCTGTCCTTGTTCTTAGTTCAGAAAATAATGTTGAAGCAGATATGTCAAATTTTCTTTTGTTTTTTTTTATGTACAAGTGAGATGGATGAAATAGTGGGTAAGAAACACAGAGATGGAGCTTTATAAATCTTTCCTATAATCTTTTAATCAATTATGAGAATTTCTTTCTCTATGAATTGTAATGCTTTATATACTGATTTGTTATCTGAAGCACGTGCCTAATATGACAAATATACTTAAAATAGGTCATGATGAAAGTTTGGCTGTTACCCTACAGTGATTATTTAGAAATATTTTTGATATTCACATCATTTAGGGAGATTAGATGCTAATATTTCTTCAGCTTGAATGAAACTTGTGTACATGAGATGCTGAGTCAGATTATAGACACCTTCATTTTTGAAACTGCTTTAAAAATTACGTTTTGGTGTAGTATGGAATAACTGATTATGTTATAGAGATCATATAACCTAGTGAAAGTACTTTCATTGCAGTTCTCAAAAAAGGTGGATGTATTTCAGTTGTGTTCTCTGATCTAGCCTACAAATGAGAGGGTTTTTTCATCTCAAGAAAAAAAGACCATTTCTCATCTCAGCAATAGGATGTTCCAATTTATGTTTACTATAAATTTCTTGTTTCACTTCTCTGTTTCATGGTCTAAAAGCTCTGAGTTGCTAGTGTTTCATGTGTTTTTTATTTGGAATGGTTGCGATGTACATTATATTTGTGTTTACAAAATTCTATCTACTTTAAAGGAGATATGTAAGTTAGAACCAGTTTTTTAAAAGAAATCTTTGTCCCTTTTTAAATGATAGCATAATTCAGCATTTTCCATAGTTACAGAGAACTATAATGTTACAAAATTTAACTTTTAAATGGCAAAGTTTAAATGTGTATTACTTTAGGTGGTTATTTTTGAAGTACTTAAGGAGATTTCTATTCAACCATAAATGTATTCTTGAAAATAATTTTGAAATCCAAGGACGTAGTTAAAAGGAGCGTGAACTGCTGTGTATAATACCTGATTCCACTCTTAAAACATATAAACAATAGAGTGATGATATAAAATATTAGCATTTACTACAGTGTCATTCATCTTTAGGTATAATATTTTCATGTAGCATTTTGGCTCCCTATAAATTTTGTGAATCTACTTCTAATACGATGCAAACAGTTGAGTCTTTTACTTTGGAGACACATAAGATGTTTGCAAAAAGCTTGCTTTTTTTTCATTGTAATTTAATGATGTGAGTTATTGAAAGCTGTCTTGATATAATTGATCTAGTTTGTGTAGCCAGTGATTATTAAAGGCTGCTGAACATTTCTGTTTTATGTTGAATGCCACTGAGAAGGTGATGACATGAATTTAATAGCCAGCAAGTTTGGAAAACCATCTGCTTATAATTTTTAATGTAATTTTGCAATGACTGCCAGGTGAGTTTCTAGGAAGTATATTAAAAAAAAAGTCAAGTAAATAAAATTACTGCTACAGAGCTGAGCTGTAAAATTGTTACTACTGAATCATAGGTTGTATGAAAGAAATCTGAAGGTCAGTTTGTTCTAAAATATTCCCTAAGGATATTGTTACCCAAGAATGTGTTGGAAATTTTTAATAACCATTGAAATTATACACGGTTGGTGATATAGTTCTGGCAAGGGCTAACATGGCAAATGTTGCAAACTCATAGAAATGTTTCAAATCTGGTCTCAGAAATAAAGAACTGAAAATGAAAAAACAAACAAACAAACAAAAAAGGGAAATCAAAATGAAACGTACACAGGGAACTGATAATTCCTTGCTGTTTAAAACAGAACAGGAATTCAGGCATTCTGTCTGAAGAGAGAGAAGGAGAGAAATTCAGTAATTGCTAGATCTCTGAAAGTCAAGTCTTGTAAGATACTTGACATTAGGTATTGCTCAGTGAGATGCCAATCAGGTGTGTGGACAAATAAGAATAAGGGTGAAAATACCCCATCCATTCAATATGTGCTCTCTACCGAAGTGCTTGGCAAGTAGGCCAGGGAGTTGCTGAGAAGAGTAAGCTCTAAACCTGTCCATGGATGGACCACTTAGTGCAGGGAGGTGCTTCTGGGAACCTAGGTACAGGGTACAGGGTTGTATTGTGAAGCAGGAAGCATGCACCTACCCTCATTAATGCCTCATTTTAAGAGTTTAACAAATGCTAGGTATGTCTGTTACTGACACACTTCAGGCCAAAGGCGAGATAAGCTATGGTAAAGGCTCACTGAGTGTGTTTCTGTCAAAGCTAAATAAATTAAGATCAGTAGGCCCCAGTGTTAGGAGGACTGCCTCATTAAGGGAAAGCTAGGTTGATTTCTCTTTTCTAGGTGTTATTCATTGCTCAGTTTTCTCTTCAAGCAAAAAATGATATGTGGAGGCAGTCCCAATCCCCTCTCTCTGACCTCACATGCATTTCTGCACTTTGCCATAGCCTGCAGCTAGAAGTTCTGTGTTCAGCTCAGGTAGCTGAGAGGAACGTGAGTAGTTCAGGAGAGTATGCTAACCCCGGTGGCTGTGAGTTAGTTCAGATGGGAATGGAGATACCTTTTCTGTTGAAGCAAAGAATTTAAGATTTATTGAGTCAAAATTGCATGTAAAAGTCATTGGATAAAATTAATTCTGGACATTTTGAAGAAAAAGAGAGAGGGGAAAGGGCAAGCATGTGAGAAATCCAAAAAGCCTGGAGAACATTTCCAACCTCTGCCAGTTAAGAAGGAAACAATTCCACTAATGGTGCCTTATATACAATGTAAGACATTTTCTGTGTTTTTGAAAGTACAAAGTAATTGACGGCTATAATTATATTTAGCCATATGATTCAAATGAATAAAACCCCATGACTGCAGTACAAGGTGTCTTGCAAAGAGTGTAGCTGTTAAAAACAAATTGGCCTGCCAGCGAAAGTTATTGAATTTAGGACCTTTCTTACAAAGATGGAATAGCTAATGAGAAAATGAGTGTTCTGAATCCAAGGTGATGTGCCCACACCATTTGAACACTTTGATCCTGGCTGAAAATGTTTTGTCCTGAAAAAGGGACATGTGTTGTCTTTTTTTAAGGACTTTGTGGATGAAAGTACAGATGCATGTATGACTGCTACCTCAGCCCAAATCTTGAGTTGAAATTTATGTGACATGTTGAAATCTAAAGATGTAGACCTGAATATATATTATTAAACAATTTATATGGGAAAATGGGATACATCCATTTATGTAAGCTGCAGTAGATCTGTCAAAACTGACAGTGAAATAGTTTGTAGAAGAGGTATTACGTTCTTATAAATAATACATTCTTTGCAACATGGAGCCCTGCTGTGTACAGGCCTGTTTTCCTTGCAGTTAAATTAGAAGATCAGAGGTCTATCCCCTGTATAGTATCTGATGTGTGCTATGTGTTAACACTGAATGCATCCAGGAATACATGCAGTCAGAATTTCCACTGCTTTCTTTTTCAGTAAATTATATTTATTCATATCATTTCAAATAGTAATTATTTGTTATTTGATTTGGATTTTTTGTTTGGTTTGATAGCAGAGAACTCATGCCTTGGGAAAAAAAATAAAAATGCTTGTCTTCCAAATCCACCTTATCTATTTAAGTTGCTTTGGTCACTTGTCAAAATCAATACTAAGTGCTGGAAAATCTGTATAGCTCCTCAGGATTTCTCACTGTGATTTTGGCGGGCTTTGGTTTTGATTCCTTTTCTTTTCAAATCTGTTTTAAAACCTACCTGTGAATATATGAGACAGCCGCCAAGCGTTTTCTGATCTCTTTGTTTTGGCTTAAAAGCCACTCCCCTTTTGGCTGTAGCGTTCTGAAGAGCAGGAACAGTGACTGTTACAGATGTGCAAGGAAGCCAAAGAAAAATCTAGTTGTGCTTGTTGGTAGTACTGAGTGATGGGAAATACACTTTGGTACTGGGATTTTAAAGTTACTGTTTTATAGAGAAAGACACTAGAACTTCAAATGATGAATGGAAGCAGAACTCTTTCTCAAAGAAATTAGAATTACACCCAACTATACATATGCAGAGACCTGTATACAGTTCTCATTATTCAAACTTCTTATATTCTACAGCTTTTGCTCTAGCTGCATTTCATACTGACAATAAACTTTTTTTTTTTTTTTTTACAGTATAATTATAGTTTTTACTCCAGATGAGATAGGCCATGCCACCAAAAGTTCCCAATCCAGAAATATTATCTGATTTTTTTTCTCCAAAAATAGAAGAAAGCACATAGTTCCCCTAAAAGTTTCTAATATTTTATAAAGAAAGCAGCACACATAACAAATCTGAAAAAGATAATGTATTTTATCTCTGTAAATTAAAAAATGCACCACAATAATCTCAAACAAAGATATACATGATATCTGGTAATAACTTGCTCTTATATGTTCTCACTGGGTTAAGTTTTATTTACATTAGTTTTTAAGTGATCATCACATTAATATATTTTACAAAAATAATTTGCAATGTACTTTTTGTCAACTGAAGATGAACAGGAAATCTGAATGAAAACTAGAATGCAAGAGCATTTTTGACAGTTTGGTAGTCTACTTCTGTTTTACATTTGCCATTGGGGATGTAAAGAAAAACTGTACTTAAAACAAATGCCATCTTCTGATAGCTCTTCTCCAACTGTCACATTTACTATTAATGTTAATATATGTAGATATATGCACACTAATGTGTACAACATAAATACATTCAGCTCTACTTGCATGTTAATAATCAAGAACTATTTGTTATAATTGTAATATTCTATGCTGTTTCCAAGTTTAGAACGTTGCTGTGCTTTGAAAAGTGTGCATACCTTGTTCCACAATTGTTTGTGTATCTAAAGGATTCTCTAACAAGTTAACTATGAAATTATTTTAAATAATAGACTGGACTGCTCTATCAGAGTAAATTTGATTCTTCCTATTAATGTTACTAAAGACTTTGCAAGTTAAATTTAGTCATAGTATCATATCTGGACAACTATATAGACTTCAAATTATGGTAACCCTTGAAATCTACTTCGACTTCCGTACATTTTTTCATGACTGTGGCTGTTATTGAGAAAGGAGTTCTGTTGGTAGCGCAGAATAAAATTTAGAAATCTTGTTTTATTCTTTTAGTACAAAAAATAATAAGAACTATGATATCTTATTTTTAATTGCAAAATAAGAAAAAGGTGTGAGATTTGATATGAAAAAACAGGTTTTCTACAATTTATATGCAAAATTAAACTAGTTTTACTATTTGTTTTATAAAGTATACTTATTAACAAGTGCTGTCTGCATGAAGACAAACTCCTGCTCTGATTATTTATTTTCCTCTGTTTATTTAAAGTATTGTAGAATGTTACAATTTTATTTGATTGTTAATCACAATAGTTATATACAGAATACTTATGGCAAAATTTCAAATGCTTTTACCGTGTATGTGTATATATATATATACGTAAGCATATATAACATTTGTAAATACATATGCACATACTTGTATTTGTATTTATGTTTATATTTCTTACTTAACTCTATCGCTATGTATTTCTATTTCATCATAGTATCTATATTTCTTTCTACATATTTATTTGTATAGAATGACTTACAGCCGAGTACAGGAATTCCCTTTTCCACAGCATTTTAGCTGAAACTGATTGCTATGTCCTTTATTACAGTGGAAAAAGTAGTACTACACTCAAGGAAATTGTATTTAGAAAGAAATCCTAGTACATTTCACCTTTGTAATATACTTGCTTTAGCACAATTCATTTTTCCCTTCCTCACTTTCTGCTGTGACCTTCTCTGTTTTCAAGAGAATGTTCCTTTCCTGGATATCATTTAGAATGAACTTCAAACTGATTGGTATTTTGGACTTTTGGTAAGCACTTTCTTAAACAACTATCATTTTGTCTGACCAAAATCAAGGTTCTGTGAAAATTTTGCATGTTTTTACAACTTACCTCAAAGAGTTTTACAGTTATACCTGTCTTCTGTCTTTTTAACAACAGGACATGATAGTGAAATATACCTCCATTCACACCTAATGCATAATTAGTACTGGGAAAATGAAAAATTAGTCCAAAATTTGCCCTAATGAGTGATATGGCCATGACACTCCCTCGTCAGCACACACTGCTTTGAAGGAAAAGAAGATGAAAAAAATAGGTAAAACTGTTTATATTCAAACAGAAAAGGTAAAATCCCAATATAGGGGAAGTGAGTGTGTCCCTTGGCAATGTATGCAGATGTGCAAAAGCCAGAAGGCTTTTGCCTGAATTCACACTGAGCTCCCACTGAGAAGAAACACTCCAGTAAAACAAAAATACCTTAGGTTAACACAGGCTAAAGAAGGCTATTACAAAAATAAGCATGTAACATCCATAATGGAATTGTTTTGATCTGAGAAAACACACAGGCTATTCATTGGATTAGTAGTACATATATACTTTCACGCTGGAAGTTTTGTGATAAACATTTGAAAAAGTGTTTAAAACAGACATTGATAGGTTTGTTTTTTTTTTTCATTTGGGTTGTTTTCATTGTTATTTTGTCTCTTTTATTGAAGATGTGTTGCAAATTTAGCTTTAGCATGAGAATTCAAGTTACTCTCTAATTAAGCACTATACGTATTTCAGAAATGAAAATTGTGATTAGGGTGCTGTATATGGATGTTCAGTGTTCTGATTAAGGGTACAGTCCTTTTGATTTTATTTTTTTTAACCAGTGTAATATCATTTTCTTTAGTATTAAAATCAGGTTGATAATTACTGTGAACTTCTGAAAAAGTAGTGGTACGTAGCACATCTGAATTTTTAAAGGATCACATAAATAGCCACACAGCATGCAATTTTCAATTGCTTTTCTTTCCTTTTTCCATATGACTGACTTATTCTTGGGCAAAGTGCTGATTAACATGATTTCCAAAAGCACAAGGTACAAAATTATAGCACTTTGCTAAAACAGTGATCAGTGTACTGAAGGATACTAGCTGGCAGAAAGCAGTGATGTGGGATGAGAAAACATTTTGAAAATGAAACATGGTTTGGATTTGCAGACATCGACTTCAGACGGTTACCTAAACAATGTCTATTTCTTTTGTAGGGGTTGAAACGTCTTGCAAACCCAGAAATTTTACAACAGATGTTCAAATGAACTAAAAATAGTAGAAGAGAGAAAAGATTAGACAAGACTTCCTTGATACTTTAAACATGTAGGCAGGGCGAACTGCTTTAGTTGTGAAAGTACATTAAATTGAAACAATTTAAGAAGAGTAAGTAGTTTTGAAAGAGAAGATAATTTTTTTTTTAAAGTAGAATCATAGAATAGAACCATAGAGCAGCTTGGGTTAGAAGGGTTCTTAAAGGTCATGTGGTTCCAACCTTCCTGCCATGGGCAGGGACACCTCTCACTAGTAGGTTACCAAATTCCCATCTAACTTGGCTATGAACATTTCCAGGCATGAGGCACTAAAGACTTTTCTGGCCAACCTGTTTTAATGACTCACCATTCTCTGAGTAAAAAATTTCTTCTTTATATAGAGGTTGCTCTGAAAGTAATGCCTCCTATTTATTTGTGTGAAAACTACAACAGGTACAAACAGCACAATGACACTGTTTGGTAGAGAAAACTCTTGGTTATAAAATACTATTTTTCGACATAGTCACCATCATTAGCTGTGCATTTTCACTAGCATTGAACAAGAGCCTGTGTGTCACACCTGTAAAAATCTGTACCGGAGATGGTGCCCCACTGTCACTACTGCTGAAACACATCACCCACTGCATCACTGTGCTCACATTCCATTTGATGTCCATAAATGTTCAGCAAGTGTTGATGAATGTCAGGGGCAATTTTTTCCTCGTGAAGGAATTCAGTTCCACACCTTTGCATCATATGCACTTTCATGTCAGACGTTGAACAGCTCCTCTGCTGCCATCTGTTGCACAGCAACAAAATGTAATGGAACATTATTGGGAAGATTCAGAATCTACTGCCATACCACCAACACAATAAAATAGGAAGAATTACTTTCAGAGCAGTCCTTTTATCTCTCCAATTTGGTACATCTTTATCATTTGTGTTTATCCTTCCTAAGTGTAAGAACTAGGAACTAGTAAAGATGAGCTTAATAACTCAGCCTATGAAATTCATATTCTTTTGCATTCTTAAGTCCTCCTAGTATTTGATGGCTCTGAGTGAGAACAGATGTTTTTCTGAGTTTCTCTTTACATGGCCAAAGTGTGCAGTGCTTAATAGAGGGAGAGAAATGGAAATGAGTGAAGGAGGAAGAAAGGAGGAAGAAAGGAAGTGAGAAAGGCAGTGAGGAAAAATAAAGGAAAATATATAGGCAGGAAGGAGAGAAGATTTGAGTAGCGCTTACAGAGCAACAGGCTGCTATCTCAGATAGTTTTTCTACTTTTTTTTTTTTTTTTTTTTAATCATAAACAGCGAAGAGAAATAAATAGGGCAAATAAATCAAGATCAATTGGACCAGGATGTAGATGTGGCAATCTAGGTGTTTCAGTTCATATTGTGGTTGGCCTTAATTGTAATAAATTAAAATGCAAAGCACTCGATTGAAAAATAGAAGAGTCAGGCTGCAGAAGGCAGTTAGGGCCCTGTGTGTTGTGATAACAGTGAGCTACAAGGTTTAAAAGTGAACAGTAGCACTTGGGAGCATCTGAGCTGTAAGGAGAAGCATATCCTGTTGCATTTCAGCTTTTTATGCTTCTAAAATCAACATAAAAGTAAAAGACTTCAGAATGTAGTTTTGCTAGCTTAAGTTATCATGACTTTAGCAGTCAGAATTATCTTGGTATTTACAGAACTAGTGGCATACCTCACAGTAGTCAGGGTTTAAAGTGTAAATTTTAAGCATACATGTCTAAGAGTCCAGCATATTCTTTTAAATTTTGCCATGTTTAACTTTTAGAAGAGTTAGAAGAATTTTTGTCCACAGTATATTTGCAGCAGAAACGTACTGATTATGCTTATCTTTTAATATTTAATATGATTCCTAGTCACACATATTCCATTTATGGAGCCTAAGAGTTTTCATCTGTTCAAATCTCTGTCTCTATGCTGCCATCTCCTGGTGTTTATTCCTGCAGGAGGTGAAGGAAACACAATTTGATCTTTACTATCCCCGATGAAGAGCTGCCATTCCTTTAGTATAAATTGAACTCAGGAGGACATTCTGTTTGAAATAAATTCATAAATGCTGTAGCTGTGTTTTTATCTCCTCTTCACTGAAACAAAGCCAGCCAATATTTATTTCCCTATGCTACCAATATCGTTACTCCATAGCAGCTGTTGGCACCTGTTTTTTCATCAGTTTGGAGGAAGCACTTCTGAAAAAGAAATAATTGAGATACTCACTTACGAGCATATACCATGAAACTGTTAATTTTCGTTTACTCATTCTGATATGTATTGTATATAGCAAAAGGTAACTAAACCACTTCTATGTCTATAAATACAGTTCTCCTAACACAGAGAACAGTGAGCCAGGGAATACAAAAAACATCTTTACTTACCTTGCAGACAGTAGTTCTTATCATTTCATCTTTCATTAAAAATCCAAACAAATCTAATACATCTTTTGCATCCTTTGGTATAAGAAAAATCATCAGGTTATTACATGATTATTTTGCATATAGGCAGCTATCAGTGAATGATAAACACTAAACATCTGAAGTCATCAAAAAGAAAAGTATGGCAACATTTCTTTTCCCTAAAATGTGTTGTTCTGATGGTGACGATGGGATGAGTTTGTGAAACACCATAGGTTTTATTTATTTATTTGTTTGTTTGTTTATTTACTTATTTAGTTATTTAAACTTAATAATTGGTGTTTTTCTGGAGCTTGAAAATTGTATTTTATGGATAAATGCTGTTTTTGGGGCTTCAGAGATTCCAGTCATTTCATTTTCTGTGTATTCAAATGTCCAGGTGTCCACTGTAAGAAAAATACTGCTCTTTATGTCTTCTATTATTCTGACATCCTCCTTCTCATCCATTCTTCTTTACAGTGTCTAAATAGTGGAGTGTCATGGGCAAACACAAATTGCTTTGAGCAAAGAAAAGTGATGATGGAGCAGCTAATGGAAAGCTCCCCATCATGAAGAGGTTACAGATTAAGATGTGACACAGAAAATGAGAAAGTAAACAAAAAGAGGTGGAAATGTGACTATAATTTTTAGAAAGGATTTTGCAATTAGCTGTCAGACATGCATACATTTTTTTTATTTTCAATTGCATTAGATTATTCTTTTAATGGTAGATTTCAGGAAAAATGTTTTAGAAGTAATTTGCAAAAAGAAGGACTAAGGTCTGTAAACAGGGATTAAGAAGGCATTCTATGAATGTGAGACAGCTAGAAAGAGAGCACAAAGATAAAATGATAAAATGGTAGAAGGAAATTAAAATGGTGCTGAACTCATGTCCTTAGTACATAGAAGAAGACAAGGTCAAAGTTATAGGTGAAAGCTGAGTAATTTGGGTTACTGAATGCCAAGAATAAGGAATTTGAACTTGTCCTAACAGAAGGGTATAGCTATGGATGATGTAATTGTAACATCACACAAACCATAGAGTTAGTTGCGTTTTATGCTGTAAATTATATTAGTATGTTCTGAATTTGTTGGCTGAGGTCAAAGATAGAGGGAAACTGTATGGCACAGTTGTAGTAAAAGAGTTATCTTCTAAAAAAAAAACCAAAAACCAAAAAAACAACAAAAACAAACGAACAAAAAAAGGAATCTGACATAAAATTGTTGATGATGATTGACATTGAAAAATATTTGGCATTTTCAGATTTATTTATTTATTCAGTTATTTATTTTTCCTTCATGAGGTTATTATGCTATGAAACACACTGCACAAATGAATAGCTAAGAATGAAAACTGATCTAACCATTTTTCTGATTTTCTACCCTCTGCATTTTTGATTGGACTCAACATCAGCATTATTTTCTCCAGTTCTCCAGTGATGAAATCAAATGACAACTTTTGTTAATGATTATTATTATTATTATGACCTTGTTGAAATTTGCTAGGTAGGTTTCTGACGTTTTAAATTTAGTGATTCTTAAAAAACTTATAATTCAGTGTTGTATCAAGCATTTGAGAGAACAAGAAAAGTGAACTGTTTTGTAACACCTGTTTAAGAGTTAGCTGTGTTCTTCAATTGCGTATCATGCTTAGCCTAGCAAGTACACAACTAGATTTCTTTACTGCTTAATATTGTCTACCATTACACATCAGCGTGTTTTCTTCAACTGTAATTTATTTAGTACAGTTAAAATATTTCTGGCTACTTCTAGAGCATTTCTAAGACACTCTGAAACAGCATTTGTTTTACACATCTGAAAGTTTGAATGTGTTTTACCACTGGTATGCATTGCCTTGGCAGCATATTGGATGCTGCTATTTTATGTCTGTGGGAGTGAGAAATGAAAATGCCAGTTTTATGACAACATGATGCATTGATTCTACTCACATGAATATCATTAATGTCATATTCTGCCTTCTTGTCTTATGCCAGGTTATGTTTTCAGCAAAAACACAGTGGTGTAATTCAGAATATTTTTTAATGTTTCCTGCATTATTTCATTCTTTTTTTTCCCTTCAATTCTAATAAAATCTGTAATGGGTGTTAAAGAATGAAGAGTGCTAATCAAGGGTATGTCTGAATTTAGCAGATTTTTTTTTTTTTTTTTTTTGTCCACTGTTAATGTTGAAATTGTATACATGCAAAACAAATCAGTTTTCTTGACTGTTTGCTTATGTTCAGAACATATGCTGATTTGTCAAAACTCTGCATACCAATATATTTTAGGAAAAAATGCAGGTCCATGTTGAACGTGAAAATAGAATCAAGTTTAAAATATTAAAAAATTCCATCTACAAGATCTAGTCATATGGTAGTGATGATGTCTCAGATGAGCAGTTTAAACATGGGGTTACTCCCTAATATAGTGCCAGGTAGAAATTACATCTCTCACACGCCCTTTTTCTACATATTCTTGGCAGTAAAAGATGCAACCCCTATGGGGACTTCAGGACCACATAGGAGGCAAAGACGATTAAGGATCTCAAGAGATATTGCAGAAAGAATTAGAAAATGTATTATTGAATATGAATAAACCTGTGCTAAAAATCAATTAGATGGGAACATCTAAAACTTTTTTTTTTTAGTGGAAAACACTGAAGTGAGATTTCGTTATATATTTTACTGATGTTTTCTACTTTTCAATGAAAAGTCTTTTATTTTTACTTTTTCATAGTTTCTTCATAATAAGAAAAATAAATTAACACTAAATCTTATGGGATAAAAATTCCCCCTTTCAAAGAGGTCTTCTTGAGTATTTTCTTTTTAATAATACCAGTGAAAAAATATCTTTGATTCAGAGTACATATGTTTCTGAATTGTTTCGTTTTTATTATTTTGTTACTTAAGAATTGAAGTGTTATATAAGAAGCTTCAGAATATCTTCACAGGATGTTTTTCGAATTCCTAATTTTAGCAGTCTCTCATCTTCTAGGGCTTTATCAGCATTTTAGAACATCTGATTTTCTTGAAGCGTAACAGAAATAATTAAATCTTTCTAGTTGTATTTTGATTCAGAACTTTCGTTACGTAGAAGAACAACTGACTAAATATTGCAAGATCATCTGAATACTTAAAAAAATGTTAGCTTTCCTATCACACAGCAATTCTCATTGACTAATTCTATTTGATTTTTGGTCTTGGAATGTTCATCTAATAGTTTGTTACTGAAGTTAATCCATCATTTCCTAGGATTTTGCACTGATAAGAAATAATGAACAGAGAAGGTAGTAGTCAAAACTGGGACAGTTTTATAGGTTTTCAGTATTCAAAAGATCCATTCATTTTTGAAGACTGATCCCTCTACTTGGCTCTTGTGAGGCCCCATCTGGAGTACTACATCTAGGCCTGGGGCCCCCAATACAGGAAGGACATGGAGCTCTTGGAGCGGGTCCAGAGGAGGTCCACTAAGATGATCAGAGGGCTGGAGCACCTCTCCTATGAGGAAAGGTTCAGGGAACTGGGATTGTTTAGCTTGGAGAAGAGAAGGCTCCAAGGAGACCTCGTTGTAGCCTTCCAGTACTTGAAGGGAGTGTATAAGCAGGAGGGGGAACAGCTGTTTACATGGATTGATAGTGATAGGACAAGGGGGAATGGTTTTAAACTGAGACAGGAGAGGTTTAGGTTAGATGTTAGGAGGACGTTTTTCACACAGAGTGTAGTGACACATTGGAACAGGTTGCCCAAGGAGGTTGTGGATGCCCCATCCCTGGAGGTATTCAAGGCCAGGCTGGATGTGACTCTGGGCAGCCTGGTCTGGTAGTTGGCAACCCTGCACATAGTAGGGGGGTTGGAACTCAGTGATCATTGTGGTCCTTTTCAATCTAGCCCATTCAGTGATTCTATGATCTTTGGTGCAGGCACGTCTGCAGAAACAAAAGTGTCTTCTGAGTCATTTTGTAGTTTCCCTTTGTAATATATCCCTTAATTTTGAAAGCTGCTTTAATAAAGGTAATACAGCCTCAAACTTCTCATTTCTGGTTCTGGTTGCCCCGCAGTTGATCATTTACATGTGAACGCAGTGAAACAACTATTCTGGTCTTCACATCTCCAGTAGAATTTATTTCTTAGTTGTGAGTTCAGCATATTTATATTCAAGTAAATTAGAAATCCATTCATACCTCAAATATTTATTGGAGTAACACTTTTAAAATACTGTTTCTCGTACCAGTTTTTCAACACATAATATACACTAGATCTTCAGAGTTACAAGCGGATAAAAAAAAGCAGTGCACAGAAAATAAACAGCAATTATTACAGTATCCAAATGAATTATCAGGAGTGGAGGTCTTCATAATTCCTCAGTGATAATATGAGACTGTTTTATGAAAAAGAGATAGTTTTTTATTATTCAAAAAGCTTTAGTAGTCTGAGTTATAGCTGTTCAGTTGTTTCTTAGAAATTTGTCTTCGAAGAAGTACTGGTACAGTAGGCTGATATTGGAAGTGTTTTGTGAATGAGTCTGTACACATAACATTAAGAAAGTATTATTTTTAATATTTGTCTGTTTGAGACTACTAGGTTGTTTTTTTTTTTTATATGTAGTTTTATATAGGGTTAGAGATCAGACCATACAGTGTGGTGGACAGAGAACTTAGTGGCCGAAGCCTTGTCACAGGAAAAAAAAAAAGCATGAAAGAAAAAAGATAAAAGATAAAAGATAAATAATGCAGAAAAGGTACTATAACTATGTAACCAAGGTAGACTTATAGTCTAGAATTGGTTGTAGAAACCTGCATTCCAGTTCCCTCTCTGAAGGCTGTTTCTGTATTTTATGTGAAAGTCATCCTTAAATAAGCAGTTTCCAAGGCAGGAATAGAAATTTGTGCCTTCCAGTTTTGTTTCTACTGGGCTACTACGTTTACTTCGTTTTGTCCATGAGTCTGTTTGATATAGTCCTTTATGTTTGCATGTTTTTACATAGAGCTCATTCTTAACTGACACCAAGAATAATGTGTTTCTAATGTATGTTTTATTTTAAAGCTCAAGGTACTGTGTTACTTCAGAACATGGAAGAGATTGGTTTTAATGTTGGTAAATATAATAGATGCTTCCAATAAGGTGATTGCACTATCTTACAACTCCTAGAATGGAAATAAATCCCTCTTATATCTCGATTTTAAAGCAAGCAGTTGCTATTGCATGTCAGCAGGGTCTCCATTCTTTCATGTATACTATGATTACTCTGATTGTGAAATACAAAACACTGCCATAATGTAGATTTCTGTAATGCTGTTTTCTGGCAAGAAGTTGCTGTAGATGTAGGTTTTCAATTCTGCTTGCTTCTACTTAAATAGAGGTAGCACAGGAATGCTCAGCAGTGGAGATAAGAAGAGGGTTTTGCAGAGGGATGCTGAAAGAAGTCTAGAAGTGCAAATGGGTTTCCTAGAGATTTGTGAAGAATCAAGGAAAAATTGGAGAATTCAGGTGGGTGCGGGAAATGTCATTTAGTTTGGAATTGCATGAGAAATGGAAGGCTGGAGGAAGAAGGATAGGGGAAAGTTGTGCCCTGCCTACATTTGTGAACCTGTGTTCTGCCACTGTTAGGGGGAGCTGAGAGCCAGGAGCCAGGATCAATCAATGTGCCAAACAACAGGAATTGAGCAGCATGTTAAGTAGGACATGAGCTGGCTTTCTGGGATGGCATAACTTACTCCTCTGTCCCATGACACTGGCAGAGCAGGTGACTTTCTCCAGCCTTCCAGTGGGACCTCATCTGGAGTGACCTTCCTGAAAGTGCTCCTTTGGGCCATATCTTCTGATCTGTAAAATGGGACAAACTTAGAACATCCAAGCTGAGTAATCCTCTAAAGAGAGTAAATAAAAACAATGAAATTGTGAAGAGATGAGAGATATTAGTGAATGAACGTATGTATAAATATTGGGGAAAGAGAAAGAGGGATGTAGCTCCTCTTCATTTTTGCTGGATAGAAAGTTTGTTTTGAAGTACATCTGATGAAATTCAGTTTAAATTAAAACTTTATATTTGGAAAGTACAAAAATACACATTTTGATTTCCTGTGGTGTCTTTCCCTTTTCCATCAACAATTCAGATAAATTGCAATTCTCCAAGTGGCTTAAATCTTTATCATTCCTGAGAGCATTGTGGCAGAAAATTGTTGCAAGGCTCTAGAAGGGCATCTAGATGAGAGTCACCCAGTTAGTCTACCCTTGATATTTCTTACACTGGAAGATGCATATTTTGGAGATTCATAGGATGAGAGGGAGCTGAGCCATTTGGCAGAGCTGTATATGCTAATGGGGTCACAAGAGCTTGTGCCACGGTTTTTTCATACCACCTAATACCTTTTACTCCTATACGCACTCCTATACGCACAGAATTGTATCATTTAACAAATCAGTCTGTATGTCACCCAGAAGTGGAACTGAGAACGTTTTGGACAAAACATGCACAAAAGCTATCAATCAACAAAATACGAACTAATTACACTACCTACTATAATCTCTGTCAAGTGTGCTTTCATTATGGAAACATTCTAAAATGCACTGCTATTTTTTTTCTCTTTTCTATTTTTTAGTTCCTATAAGAGAGAGATGATATGTTTGCGGGCTTTGACTTTTCTTTTCTTTCCTCTCTGTTTTTCAGAGGAGGGAGAAATCATCATGGGAATCTCATGTCAAAATATACACAGCATGTATTGAATATGGAATTTCTTAATTCTATTTAGAATCATCTCATTAAACTTATTCAGTCCTGTTTCTGACCACAGTCTTTAGAAGTTTGCACGCAAAAATGTGTACTCTCTGAAAGCATTAAGAAAGGAGGTGGTGTGCTAAGTTTGTGTCCTTAATGCCAGCAATGTTTCTTTTTATATTGCATCCTTCTATATGGTTAGAACAAAATACACAACACCTTTATTTCTTGAATATCTGTCTTTTTTACCCCCTCCTCCCCCCGACCTTTTTTTGTCAAACAAAAAGTTCAGGGCTAGCTTTAACAGATGTGAAACATTTTGTGTTGTTCTTCTTCTTTTGCTCTTGCTTTTTAGAGCATTCTGAAGAATTCTTCTGAAGAATGCTGTAGCCTGTGATCATTATTAGTGTTAGAGGCCAGACAAAGTATTTTAATGCATCCAGGCTGACAGGTCAAGGTCAGGTCTCCAGAGATGCGATGCTTGACAGGTAAATCATTCTGAAGTTGTACAATGGAAGATAATGTTTTACAGCTGTAGCATGTCGCCACCTAGCTTTACTTTTGTTCTCTTTCTCTCCTTTAAAATTTAGTGTTTCAAAAGTCCTGGGTAGTTCACTGGACATTTTATTTTCAGATAAGTATCTTCCTATCCATCAACTATCTGCTTTTTATCTCTTGCTAACAGCCACTCTTTAGCCTTTCAATTTATTTGGCTGGCTTTGTCAATCCTGAGTGCAACTCTCTCCCCTTAAAGAGACTGCAGCAAATGCGCTTCTTCCAAAATGCACTGTACATTGTTGATAAATTAACAATGATCTGTCAAGACTTCTTTTCTGAATTGACTTTTTAGGAATAAGAGGGGAATGTGTACAGCCATCATGAGAGAAATCTCTGTCATCTTGGACCACTTTTATGGAAGTTCTTCACTAATTTCTATCTCAGCCTGTTCAGGGCAGATCAAAGAGTAGTAATCTTTGGAATTAGAAAAAGACCCAAACATTAGACTCCTTCTGCATCTTCACCTTTTCAACTTTTTTTTCTATCTTTTTTTTTTTTTTTTTTAATTCTATCTAAATTATTGGATAGTGCTTTTTGAGAGAGGTGGCTCTTAACACCATCGTAATTGCTGCCTGTCTCCTTAGATCACTGTATGCATCCTGGGCCAAGTCAGCATTTTTGTACAATGATCTCAGCTTAATACTCAAATACCTTCAAGATGATAAAAAATTATGAAGCATATAATATCCTACTGCCTATTTTTCATTACTGATTGTTGTCATAATAGAAAATGACTATTACACAAAGTAAAATATTTCAAATGTGATTGGAAGACAAAACTATTTTCTAAAGTTTAATACCAAACTCAAACTATCCCTAATTTGAGAAAGCTAAAATTTGAGGAATTAATTTAATTTTAATTAAATTTTACAATGGCTGTGCTGGGAATAATGTTCCCACTTATTTTAAATTATTTTTTGTTGTGTTGAAAATTAATGGTGAATATTATTTTTTTAACCTCATTAATTAAAATAAGAGTGAGCTCACAAGATGCATCAGACAGATTTTAAACAGTGGTGGCTTAATCATATATAGCATTTCTATATTTGGGGATTCACCAGTATTTGCCTCCCTTCCTCTTGTCTGCTTTAATTGTTACATAACTTTTGTAGTTTGCCCTACAGACTTCAGGGTCAGCGGGAGATCAGGCAAATACTTTCTTTGCTTCTTATATTTTCTCAAATTATGTAAACAGACTTTCAGAAAACACACCTTCTCTTCCTCCTCCTCACTCCAAGCAGCGAGCAGTTCAGCAGGTCACTTCTGTGGAGGATGTGTCAAGAATGACTAATAACTAGATGGCTTTTAGAAAAATGGAAGATTTAATATACAAAGAGTTTACATGGACCACTTCAGTGCTAAAGGAAATGTCTCACTGTTTCTCCCTAGCATATAAACAGAGGAAGGCTCTTAATTGCAGGGAGATGGTTGAGTCACCGTCCCTGGATGTGTTTAAAAATGGTTTGGATGTGGTGCTCATGTGGACATGATTTGGTGGAGGGTTGTTAGTATGGTTGGTTCTGTTAGGACTGGATGATCTTTAAGGTCTTTTACAACCTGTGCTATTCTATGATTCTTTATGTTCATGGTCTCCTTAGATGAAATGTACATGGGAAAAATTAATAAAAATGTACTACAGCTGCAGGTTTCGTTTGAATCAATTTGAATCAGTTCCATAGAAATTGATAGAAATAGTTTATTTGTTAAATGGAATAGGATTATTTTTGTTTGTATAGACTTCAGCATAGCACAAAATGAGAACAGCATTAAATTCTTTCTGAGCATCTCTATGAATCAACATTTCATCTGCCATTCACCTTCTCATACCATCTAAAGGTGGCAGTTTTCCAGTGTTAGAAAGTGGAAATAGTGTTTACATTTGCAGCCAAGGAGCAGTCAGTGAGACACTAACATTTAATAACTAATTTAAACAAATGGAATTATCAGATTGCACAGCTGTGTAAAACAAAAATAAACTGAAACAAACAAACAAACAAACAAACAAACAAAAAAAGTTAAGCATATTAACCAACAGGATTTCTTTAGATTAACAAAGATGGAAATATTCAATGGAAATTACTGGCTGATAGCCTAGCTTCTTGGTTAAATCAATATGGCATTTGTAGGTAACAGTTCAGTTCCAGCCGAGTGAAGGACCAGGAAAAGCCACGTTATCTAAGTAGAGACTGAAGTTCACAGCATTTTTCAGTTATTGGAGGATTGGACAAGGTTTACTCTTCAGAATGGCACATTCAAACACAGCCTTTCTGAATGCCTTACATATTTTTAGATTAGAACCTATCACAACTAAAGAAAAAAGTAACTTTACATTTTGAATTAATTTTAATGTTGCATAGTAATTTCAGTTTTTTCTCACTGTCAACAAGATAAAATCTCTTTTCTTATTTTATCCCATCAAACCCCACAAGATATTTTGCTGCCTTTAGCACATTGTTATGTTAATCAGAAACATACACATACATTTTGAAAAAATACTTCTGTGTTAATGGGAAATTGCTTTTTCTTATGAACCATCATACTTTTTTCTGCACCTGAAATCCCGAGGAAGAAAAATTAATTGATTCTGCACATGACTGATCTGAATTTATGTTTTAAAGAATAGCAGAAGATAGTCTCATCTAAACCTGATATTTAACTTAAAGTATCAAGTAGTCTGACAGAGGTCAACATGTGTACGAAAAGCATCATCCAATGTGGAGGAGAAACTTAGGCTTTATTCATCGATGTTGTATTTTTGGGTAGGATCATAGGCAGTTGAAATAACATAGAATAACTGCATGTTGTAACCATCTGTTGGATACAAAATATATATAACAATGTGTTACATTACCTAATTGCTAAAGTAAAGCAATAGTTTAAAGAAAGAGGGTAATGGTTACCTTGTCATTAAATAATTGTAACTAGAAGCAAAAACAAACCTCCAGGTAGGCCAAGACCAGTATAGAGAAATGCTGATCCATCTGAAGACCTGTGGTATTGGTATTGGGATACAAAGAAATCCTCTGTCCATCTTAATTCTGATGAGACTGAGTAAAATTGAGACTCTAATTACAAGTAAGATCATAGAATCATAGAATCATTTAAGGTTTCAAAAGACTACTGAGGTCACCTAGTCCCACCATGAACCTATCCCCACCATGCCCACTAACCATGTCCCTCACTGTCACTTCATCCACTGTTCTTGAACACCTCCAGGAATGGTGACTCCACCACCTTCCTGGGCCTATGCCAATGCCTCACCGCTCTTTCTGAGAAGACATTTTTTGTAATATCCAGCCTGAGCCTTCCCTGCTGCAACTTGAGGCCATTACCTCTCATTCTATCACTGTTACCTGGGAGAAGAGGCTGAACCCCACCTCACCACATCCTCCTTTCAGATCGCTGTAGGGAGTGATAAGGTTTCTCCTGAGTCTCCTCCAGACTAAACAACTCCAGTTCCCTGAATCTTTGCTATATTTTTGCAAATTAAAAAGTTACATGATGTAAAGCATAATATCTTGTGGTTACATCAACTGTGCTATTGATTTCCATTTAAAAAAAAAAAAACAAGTTACATATAGAAATATAATAATCTTTTAAATTATCTTGCATATTGTTATGCTATGTTTCTTCTTAATACAAGATGTGAAATTATTTCTCCTTGTATTAAGAAGAAATATGACATATATTACATCCTCATTCTTCTTATATTAAACTCTTATATTAAACATACACTTATTGATGAATGATTTGTATATAATTATTGTCATTTTAGTATTTTTTTTCCAGAAAATTACTAATACCAGTCCAGAACAAGAGCTCTACTCTAAGCATCTGATAATGTTAGCTCAGTTCTATTTGCAAAATGCACAATTCAGAAACAAAATTTCTTTATTTGAAAAATTTGGAGATAGTGTTCACAGCAAAATTAACTTGAAAAACAAGATCTTAGGTGAATATTAGCAAACTATAAGATGAAGTGTATAATTTTTCTTGCAGAGTTGCAACAATTTATTTCACTTTTGGGGTCATTATGACATTCTCAAATTCTCAACTTCCTTTTTTTTTTTTAATAAAAAATAGCAGACTTAGCTCTGGCTTTTGATTACATTGATTGGAAAATCATATATTCATTTCCTAACTGAAACAAAATTTTGCATGTCTGTATATGGAACTGAGCTTAAGTAACTGATGAGAAAATTGTGATGCTTTTGCCATACAAATTCGTATTCCTTCATTTTTTTTTTTTAATGGAATTATACAATAGAATCATAGATCTGAATTACATTTTATTATTTTCTGTACAGTTTTGTCTAATCATGTTACAGGTTTTTGTCTGCCTTATTTTCTTGAAAAAGCAATTTAAGCAACCAAATTAGCTTCTAGTTTGGATTAATTCTACGCTTTGGATGGGTTTTTCTCATTAAGAGTGCGAAACCCTTTTTATTGATTGCTGTTAGTTGCTGGAATATAAGATAGTCATGAAATATGTGTTTTGTTTTGTTTTTAGTCGCTGTATCTGTTGCTATTATTTTGTTGTTGTTGTTTTTGTTTTCCTGGTATCCATATCTGCCTTTAAATTTGGAGGCATCTATCTCTAAAAGGAATTATTTGTATATTTTGGAGAATGCTTAACACTGATTGAGAATACTTTTTAATTCAGTATTAACTTACGCTTTTTTTAAAGAGTGGTTTCTAAAACCGAATGGAAAGTTTCTTTTGTAATTAACCTAAGCTCAGAATATTCATTGTGCATTGTTTTCTAATGTCAGATGATGAGAGAACTCATGTGTCTTTAACAAAAGCAAATTGTTTACTCATTCAAGGATTCTGTTCAGGCTGTGTATTTGAATGAATTCCAAATCAGCAGTTCTGTTGAGTTGCATGGCGATCGATTGCCTTTTATGTTAGATGAATGGTCATGTTCAGATCCACTCTCCAAACCACCCCCCCCCCCCCCCCAACCCCCTGCTCTTTTTTTTCTTTCTGGCCCACGGCCTTAGATGCCATCACCCAAAGCTGTTAGTCCCAAACGAGATTCTGTTTAGTGGCTATCAGCCACTTTCAGCTTTTCACTGCATATAAATTACTGTATTAAGAAACGGAGCTGTGATGTGGAGTTATAAATGCTAACTGTGAACGAGGAAAAAAAAAGTTCAAATGTGTAAACGAATAATTTCAAATGGGGCTTAGGAGAGGGTGATCAGCAGAATTTACTTTCCCCCCCCCCCCCCATTTACATCTATAGGAATGTTGCTATTTCTATTTTTTTTTTTTTTTTTTTTCATGTGACATGTTTAATATTCGGTTTAGGGAGATGTCCTCCCTTTACAAAGACATGCATTTCCTTTTATTAATAATGTGCCTTTGTGTGAGCCTATTTAACTGCATGAGACAAAGTTTATAACAGCTGCATCCTGCATGTATTGGAGGGCAAGGACGTTGTTAATGTTTCAATTTATTTTATGGTTGTCTCAGGAGACAGGCTATGTGTCTTTCACCTAATGTCAAGAGTCCTCATTTTTCAATGTTTACCACTTATTAGAATCCTTTCAATGCAGCCATCAGCCCTGAAGGAATGCATTGAAATCCTCCAAAGCTCTGCTTTGCAGAAGAGCACTAGCATTCTAAAAAGGCAGTAAGCAGGTGCAGTAGTGAATCTACAAGTGGCAAACTAGAATTACAGAACTTCCACTTCAAGCAAGACTGCAAAGCAGTGTATAAATGTAGTATTTGATGGTTATCTGATACCTTGGTGTTAACACCCCAATTTCACAGTTTTCATGCTGTTGCTCCCCGATTTAAATGAGAATGGTAACACATTCTGTTACCAGTGCTTCACTGGTACTTCTGGGAGCATGCCAAGTTTTAATCATAGGAATAATTATGAAGGATGATTCGTATAACAGATGATAATTGCTTCATATTGGTATTTGAAGAAATGTCTTCATTCTTGAGCACAGGCATTTGAAGACCCCCAAATCTGTGATGGATGTTTTCATTTTTTTGAGAAAACAAAACAAAATGGTTTCATTTCATTTTAGATGTTATGCTGGAATGGTCTTTGGCTTCTGGTAATTAAGTACCTGCTTAAATAGACGGCAATCTGTTAGTTGCACCCTAGCTGTTGCACTTCCATAAAATTCACATTGCTTCCATTTCCTGGTAGTATACAATTCTCTCCTTCTGCTACTAAAAAATCTCTTTCCTTCTCTGTTTGTATATAGGCTGTACTCAGATGAGATCATAGTCTTAGCCCGATGAGTCAACACTTTTTTAATCCTGAAAATCTCTATCCCAGACAAAGTATTTTTGATTTCAGACATAGTAGAAAGGGCTACCATCCTGGCCTGATGTTTCCACCAAGGTTGTAAGTAACCTTCTCTTCTACGTATAAAGTCTCCACTCTTTTTTCTAGTGTGCCACTGCTTCTCCTGGAAGTCAGAGTCTCTCCTCCGACTTTACCTTTGTTCTTATGTATGAAATGCGAACTAGCATCCTCATCTTTAAAGTCAGGTTTCTCAGTGCATCTGATTTTTACCAAAGGGCTGTTCTTTGCCCAGTCCCCTTTCCTCTGTGCTCCGTTTGTTCATTTCACCCCCAACCCTCTTTCTACTCTGCCTTTGATAGTTCCACTCCACAATGTAGGAATGGCAGCTTCCTCCCTGTGTGTCAAGCTCTCTCTCTCTTGAAACTCGCTTTTTCACTTCACTTCTTATTTCTTGCTATAATGGACTTACACCGTCTCTGCCTGACCCGGCTCACACCTCATTAGCCCTCAAGCAACTGCAGATGCCTCAGTCCCAAGTGTTTTAAAATCATGAATAAGTGCATTCGAGATCATTACACTGGTTTAAAATAGTGATTTATAGGCATAAGGAGAGATAAATAAGTTCGAAGACCTGAAGATTGGCTTTAAAAACTGAGCTCAATTTATGGGTGGGATGAGGGCTTAACCAACCGTTAGCCTCTGCATCAGCACCACTGAGTTAAATGTGTTTGTGGCTTAGGGCTTAGGATCAGCTGTGTGGTGTTCATCTTCCTTGTGGATCATGCTTGGGTTGGCCATAAAGATCACCCCCAGAAATTATTGACATTGACAGTACATTTTTTTCTTTAAGTAGGACAGAAAAGTATTTCTGTTGTAGAATGGGAGCCCCCATATTACAGTAAGTTGTTGAGCTGTGATATGCACAAAGTCAGTCAAACTTTCAATCAGGAATTAGCTAAAGTTGAGACTCCCTGTAACATAACATACCAGCAGAGGCAAAAACAGATCCTTTTTTTGTTTATGGTGGTTGACATATAACAGAGGAAATAACAGAAAAATAAAATATGAATTATGGATATGTAATTGTTTTTGTTATGTCCAACAAGTTTAGCATCAGTCATTTGTGAGCTCTGCAAAATGCTAAGCAATTAGACTGCTAAGGATTATTAACAAGAAAACTGCTTGACACAAACTGGAACTATCAGCGCAGCTTTTTTTTTTTTTCTCTTGAATTCACTGACTGCAAGAATTTGCAGTTTTCTCTTTTTGGTTTAGTGGTGTACTTTGGTTATACTCGTTCTCTACAAACTTTCTGATAACATCCTATTGATCAGAATTCAAATACCATGTGAGTAAACACAGAGATTTGAAATCATGCGCTGTTTTTCTTTTTTTTTTTTTTTTTTTTTTTTTTCCAAATGCTCTTACTTCAGTCAGAATTTATGTTCATTTTGTTGCCAGCATACTTTACAGGTAATTTTTACAAGTTAACAGGCCGAGTTTAGAATTGCTAAAATCAATATAGTTTATCAGTGAATAAGGCAAATGCAAAATAGATAAAGCACATTTTGTTTGAGATAAGTGACAAGGTAAAAAAAGCTTATGGTCTCTTATGTGTGTATACATGTTTATGTATGCATACATATTTTAAAACAGTGCACAGCTGAATATGTATAGGAATAGGAGTAGGTATAGATATGTATGTTTATTGTCTTAAAATACTATTTATCTAATAGAGCAGAGTGGCACCAGTAGACTCTAAACTGCTATTGAAAAGTATTTATTTAGATGAAAAAAAAAAAAAAAAAAAGCTCATTTACAACTTAATGGTTCTTTTGGAGCCATTACACAAAATTTTAACATGAGTAGTTACAGGTTGCTGTCTAAAACTTTCTCTTAAAAATTACGATGTAGTTATTCATGTTAAATCATTGTAAAACAAGCAAACAAACCCCCTACTATTTGCTGATTTTAAATGTTCTTGCTCTTGAACTTTTCCCCTAAAATGAGTAGACAAATGAGGCAGTTATTGGCAAATTATTTATTGAAAAGCATTTATTCGTGTGAAGTGCCAAAGTGCAACATACGTGCTTTAAATTAATCAGGTTGCATTTCAGATAAGATCAGAATTTTTATACTTAAAAATGATAATAAGTATTAAAAATTGTTTTTTTTATATACTAAATAGTTATTTCAGTAATTTCAGTAGAAGTACATTAAGATTTTATCAGTGTAAATCTTTGGCATTTGTTCTTTGGCATTCTTTGAGAATTTCTGAGAGAGTTTCCCATTTTGATAAGGCACTTTCAGAGCTTATTGATCACACTGTGCATTGAATATGCATTTAGAATCTTTTTTAATCTGCTAAGTCATTTTTGGGATTAACGTCTGAAAAATCTTCAACGTAGGAGACTTGGGATGTACGTCCTTAAGAGCTACATTTTGACAAACACGAGACCTATAAAGCATTGCAAGGTTTTTATTATATTTTGTATCCCAAGAAGCTTCACAATGTCAAGAAACTCACTGTGAAGTGACCGAGGAAGTGAATTTTCATTTATAAGCTTGATTTTAAATAACAATAAAAATGCCAGTCTTGGTGTAGGAAGATTTTGAAACAATTACCTTCCTGGTAATTGCTGGGTTTGGCAAAATATGTAGGTCACTCCAAAAATAATGACTCCTCCTTGTTTCAGTGGAAACTACAACAGATACAAACAGCATAATAATACCATTTGACAGAGAAAATTCTCAGCTACAAAAGACTATTTTTCAACCTAGTCACCACCATTAGCTATTCCTTTTCACCAGCACTGAACAAAAGCCTGCATACTGCGTTCTTAAAAATCTGCACCAGCAGAGGTGACCCGCTGTTGCAATGCTGAAACACACCACCCATGGCCTCACTGTGCTCACATCCACTGTTTGGTCTCTTTCAATGTTCAGCACAGCAAAGCATCAGTGAATGTCAATTGCTGCCTCTTTTTCTTCATGGAGGAATTGAATTCCACACCTTTGCTTAATACACTCTTCCATGTCAGACACTATTTCATCAGACTGCCCCTCTGCTGCCTTCTGTCACACAGCAACAAAATGTAATGGAATACTGGTTAGAAGCTTCAGCCTCTACTGCCATAGCAGGAACATCCTCCTCTAATGTCATGGCTAACATAATAAAATGGGAGGCTTTACTTCGGGAGCAGCCCTCGTCTCTTCACTGCCTTACAGTCAATCCCTCTCTCTCTCAACAAGTAGAGGATGGTGGAATTAAAATATCTGATTTATGCTCATACAGTCAATATGTGTTATGTGCTGTGATAACGTCATCAATGTGTAGCATTTACCATGCTCATGGCTAAGTCTTGTGGAGCTTTTTAAGAGTTTCAGTACTGTTCACAAAATGCATCAGAAGAAGGAAATATTTGACATTGTCTCTTACAATATCTGTTGCTAGACATCCAGTGTTATTCAGAGTGCATTTAAACATCTTGGGGTGCTTTTTAAATGAATATCACTTTTGTTTTCAAAAAAAACTCAGCATCAACACGTTTTACTGGATGCTAAACAATACTTAGTAGTCAGATGTAAAAAGAAATAAAAGAGACCGTCTCCATGTCTCTCTTCTCTAACACAGTTTAAAGAACTATAATTATAGCAGGTAATTTCAGTGCTAATCACTAAGGTTCCCAGCTGTGTCTTTAGGTGACAATTTTTGGTAATAAGTATCTTAAGGGAATTTAACTGTCTTAGGTATCCATATAAGGCCCAATTATAACGCGTACCAAGATCAGACTATGCATTTCTTGCTGAGAAATCCCTGAACACTTCCTTAATGATAACTGTTTTCCTTTTGTATCCTGATCTTTAGAATGTTATTATAAAACCAGTATGCGAACACAAATGATAAGAGACATTGAATCTATCCCATATAAGCAAGGAGTGTTTCATGCTCAAGAAGTGACAACTGTATTTTTAAACTTAAATAATTTATAATTGAATAAATTTTGGTAAGAAAAAATCTGGAAAGTTTGCTTTTCTGAGGGCAACAATTACTGTAATGATAAAAAGGAAACTGCACAGATGCAATAAAAATTCTTTTAACAGTTTAACTCCACTTATATATGCCTAAATACATTCACAGTTAAGAACTGCTGTATGTCAGAAGGAAAATTTTGGAATGACAATACAAAAACTGGGATTATTATTACACATCTAAAATTCCAGGTTAGATCCAAATGTTTCACTAGTAGTAGGTTTCTTAAGTCAGTATAAGTACAGGAACAGGCTCTTCAAAACATTGGTCACAGCCTCAAGCCTGCTGGAGTTCAAGAATTGTTTGGACAGTGCTCTCAGACGTAGGGTTTTCATTTTGTGTGATTCTGTGTGGATGATTCTTGTGGGTCTCTTCCGTGTGATACTCTGTGATTCTGTTTCTATGATTTAACAACTGAAAGAAGGAAAATGCAATTGCAAAGGCATCTGGATAAAACTTCATAATATATGTGCTTGATACAAGCATGCTGAGTGGTTAAATGTGTAACCCAAAGAACTGCAGCATCAGTATTCTATTTACCCCTACAATTATGATCACATGGTTCCTGTACATAGGTTGGTGTTTTCTTGAAATCCATCACTGTGAATAAAAGCAATGTTACTGACTCAAGAAAATGACAATCCAGCTGACAATATATTTAATGTATCTGTAGCATTCCTGTGAATCAGTGTGAATAAACTCTGCGGACTGCTTGGAAATTCCCCACAGCAGGGGGTTGGAACTGGATGATCTCTAAGGTTCTTTCCAACTCAACCCATCCTATAGTTCTGTGATGAAAACACCAAGTTATGTCTCATTAATGATTTTTTTGTTATTTGTTTTGTTTTCTTCTTGTTTTTGTTTTCTTATATAGTAAAGAACTTATTAGATTGGTATTTGCAAACATTAGTTACACATCTCAGATACCAGGTTCTGCTGTACAGTACTTTGGAAGTTTTGTTCTGTGGTTTGACCTTGAAACTAAGACTGTTGTTAAGTTATGATATCTAGCTGCATGAAAATAAATTCTTAATATCAGTCAGCTTCATGCTACAGTTAATTTGTTATTAATTCATTGCAAGAGAGGAAACAGTATTTTAATCTCTAAAAAGAGATAGCTGTTAGTACAGAGAATCTGAGATACTAAAATGAGCTTCCACAACTGGAGAGTGAGGACCGTGCATGGTATATATGAAATGTAGGGGTAACTGTGCACAGAAGAATCTTGGGTATCTCATCATCCTTCTGATGTTTGTTGAAATAAATCTTTGATTTATACCAGGCAATTGTAAATGACTGGTTAACTCAAGATTATTGAGTTGATTTGAAGGATATGAACTCAGTGTCAAAGAGTACTTGAGTATTTCTTCTGTAGTAGGTATTTTCTCATGTAAATGGAAAGTGTAATGTTACAATTTTGTTAGTCGTTTTTACATATAGCAATATATATTTGTAAATATTATTGACTAGAAGGATAGTATTCATGCGTTTTGGAGGTTTCAGAATGCAAAGGTTGAGGATTTTATTTCCTTCCCTTGACATTTATGAAACCAAAAATAAAAAACTCAGAAATAATTTTAAATGAATCTTTTAAAAAGAAAGTGTTGAATATGCATTTATTGGTTAGTAGTTTTTTATACATGTTTAAATAAACATATATAATTTTTTATATATTTTATACATCTATTTAAAGATGAAATGTATCTGAATAAATATATTTTTATGTTGCATGGGTACAGTCTTCGCTATGCTTTGCTTTTAGACAGATGAGACAGTCTTGTAAAATTAATTTGGACAGTAAAAAGGCCCTAGAATGGGCAGGGCCAATGCCAACTATTCTAATGTTCAGAGCAAGCTTGAGCACTTTTCTTCACTGACAGTTACTGTAGCAAGATCTTCCTGTGGTTCTGCAACAAAAACTTTGGCTCATTTGTTATTCACAGGAAAAATGCCAATATGAAATATTAATGTATGGATATGAAAAATGTGAATTATGAAATTATTAAGTAGTTGATTTGAAGGAAAGAATATTTTAAAATCAAAATCATAATTTATACTAGGCATTATTTTTAAAAAGTTATGTGATGTCAGTGCCTGTGTGCTTATTCTAATAGGTAGAGCACATTTAAGTACATATGCCTTTTCTTCCTTTTTTTTTTTTTTTTTTTTTTTTCAGACAGACTGAGATAAGTGAAATGTTACCTCATGCATCTCCAACCAGCTGTGTCAGTCGCAGCTTTGCAGCTTTGAACTCCAACAGCTGGTAGAATGGAAGAATTGTTATCAGAGCAGTTAAAAAAATCAAATGATTTTCCTTACTCGAGGTGTTACAGTTCATGACTGTTTGAAAGACATTCTCATCTTTTGTTCTATCATTGCCTGCATAATTCTTGAACATGCTCACATATGTATGTGGATATATATATATATTATTTTATTTATTGCTGTTTCTATATATGCTGTTTTCCCATGAACTGCTGCCTTTGGATGAACATTGTAAAAGAAGGATTGCAGTCTTAAGGATTTAATATTTAATTTGAAATTCCATCTGTGCAGGAAGATGTCAGCTTTTCCTACTTTAGTTTGTATGATAAAGCACGAGACAGAGGTAGGTAAGATTTGGTGGTTTCCTTGTTGGAAATAATTGGGATTTCTGATGTCTTCTTATTAGAAGTTCAATTAAAAAACCCTTTCAAACAAACAGAATATATTACTTCAGAATATATTCCTGCTTGTTCTGAAATTTTCCTAGTTTTTCCAAGATTAAAAATGGGAATTCAAAACAACTAGTTTCTTCAAATTCAAGAGCTCAATAAAGCCTGTACTTTACATTGTCAGTTATATTTACATCCTGATGGTCCAGATTGGCTGGATGTTACCAGTGTTAAACACAGTAAAGGAATGATCAAATGTATTTACTACTTGAAACAACAAGAATTAAGACAAACTGATATGCCTAACCCAGATAACAGAATCAGCAAATTAATTCTGTTCTGCTGTATATTTCATTGGAACTTGATGCTCTAGGGGTACTCTAGTTAACTTCATCATGTTGCTTTATGTGCAGAATCACTTTATTCTGTAGTTTCTGCACCATAAAACTTCTTTAATTTGTTGTAAACAATGCTTTAATGTTTCCTTAATTACCTCTTATTTTAGCTCTAGCCCTGGACACAAAAGTGGAAACACTGTATTTCCAGAAGCCAGTAGCAACAGTGGGGGAGGTTTTATAATGAGACACAATTTAAGCTCGACTATTTAGAGTACATTAATTAAATAATTTCTTGTTCTCCCTCTAGACTGACTCTGAAGTTTTTAGGAGTGAACTGGTGAGATTATTTCATAATTAGTAGCAACAACTTCAAGCATTTTAAATTACTTCAGCAGCAGAAAAAAAAAAAAAGACTTCGTACTTTGGCCTCTTTTTAGTTGCACTGCATTTTATATTTGCTGGGATATTTCATTGTTTATTTGCTTCTTGAGCTAGCTTTATAATAATATGTTGATAATATCAGACAGTGTTAACATTTTTCTGACATTTTTTTATTTTTAATAACTGATCTTGTCATAGAAAACATTTCGTTGTTTAGCTATTCATTTGTTCATATAACCATAGAATGGATTGAGTTGGAAGGGACCCGTAGATTAATGAGTTCTGCTCCTCCTTCTATGGGTAGGGACACCATCCACTAGACCAGGTTGCTCAAAGTCCAACCCAACCTGGCCTTGAATGCTTCTAGATATTGGACATCCACAACTTCTCCTGGAAACTTGTTCCAGCACCTCACCATCCTCTGAGTAGAGAATTTCTTCCTCATGTCAACTCTCCTTTGGTTTAAAGCCACTACCCATAATACTGTCACTATTCTCTCTGATCAAAGAGTTTCTCTTCATATTTCTTGTAGCTTCCCTTTACGTACTGGAAGGCCACAACGAAGCCTTGTCTGTTCCAGTCTGAAGGATTGGCCTACTTTAACTGCATGAGGTTTACATGGGCCCTCTTTTCGAGCTTGTCCAGGTCCCTCTGGATAGCTTCCGTTGTTGTACTATATTAGAAGATTCATTGTTTCTGGGAATAAAAAGCCTTTTTATGCTAGATACTGACGTTGGACCTTGGCCTGTGGAAATACCATATTCTAACAGAGAAATCATAGAAATGGACTAATATCATCGGTAGTTGTCTTGTGTCTTTTGTATTGTCTTTTTCCTCACTGCATAGGTAGGTTTAATTTTTTGCTGAACAGTCTCTTCTATTAACATCATTTTCAAAGTCAAATTTAAGTCTAAACATGATGAAATAATATCTGGGCAACTGATTGATATATGTAATATCAATAGTGTATATAATAAACACTGATCCCTGTCCAAATTAATAAAAATATATTTTCCTTTGCAAAGTTCACCATGCAAAATAGTTCATGGCAATTTTGAAGAAAACTATTCTTCTATTTAGACAGACATAATAAGTAATGCACTGACTGACAGTTCTGACTTTTATAGATCTCCTCCTCAGGGTATATCTGTTGTTTATTAGCACTCTGCTGTCTTGATTCCTGAACTATACAACGTGAATTACAGAATTGTTTTCATGTTTTAATGATCGGAATGTTTCCTATTTCCTAGCTTGTATATCACGCAGATTGCTAAAAGGAAACAATTTGTTAAATTGCTGTATTTCACATTGTACATTTAAAATGTCAATTACATTAAAAATATAAAACAAACCACCAACAACCCCTGAAACAAACAAACAAAAAAAATCAGGAAAAAAGAGCTTTTTCTTTTCAGGCTCTCTCTATTCACATCCTGTTATGTCTCCCTTCTGTAATTCTGTTTCTCTGTGGATGAGGAAATTGAAACAGAGAGATAACTGGCTTGTTGAAGTTCACAAAAAGGGTTGATTGCAAACTCAAGATATAAATCTCAGAGGCTTACTTCTTAGTCCTGACCCTGAAGTATTAAACAAGAAATAACACATAGCACTGGATTTGATATCTGAGAGTTTGATCTCTCCACTGAAAAAAGGGTTGCAGCTTCTCTGAAGAACATAAGATTGAGCTTTATTCCCCACAAGAGAAAAGCAACTTGAAATTCAGGCTGAAATCATAAAGGTATCTTTCATTCAGGTATTGTTTAAGTGATTCAAAGCATTGCATCTCATAAATGCACTTTCCTTTTTTTCTGACCACTAAGTTTTCTGGCAGCATTAAATAGCCCCAGGGAATAGCCCAACATAGGCATGGCTGTCATCCAGGTAGTCCAGTCACTGCATTTTATATCACTCACACTATGCAAAGCACAAAGCATGGAATTAAATACTGATTTTTCCATTAACATTTTGTAACTATACTGATACCATAACAACCAAAATATATGATGCATCTTCCAAATCAAAAAGAAGACATCAACCTGCCAGAAAGTGCCTTTTAAAAGCAAGACTTTCTCCAAGATGTATGTTCTGCTTTTTTGGCTAAGTAGAACCATGAGACCATTTGCAAAATAGTGACATCTAGTGACACCCATTTATATTTGATAACCCTCCTCATGAGCGTTCTAACTATCTGCAGCATTGTTCCCACTCAGAGAAAAAGACTGTCAAGCAAACTAGAAAATATGTCCTTTTGACTCCCAAAAGACATTGGAAAAGACAAGCAAACATTTTTTGAGAACAATGACCAGCTTAAAGGAGCTCATATTTAATCCCATGGAAAATAATGGTGCAATTTTTCTAGCCTCATGAATCAAGCTATATTTAACACTTGCAGTAAAATGGGGAAAAATAGTTTTAGTGCTTTACCTGTTGCTGAATTTTAATTAGGACAGTGGTATACAGACAGCATATGCCTGTGGGCATTATGAAACAAAAAGTGACAGAATTTGTTTTTAAGAAATAATTTAAGCTTTACCAAAACTATTCCATAGTGATGAGGTGTAGGCTGAATGTTGCACTGCTAGGTTTTTTTGTTTTCTTTTTTTCAGTGATTTTTTTTCATGATACTGCAGTGTATTAGTGGATATATTTATTATCAACAATCCATTTTATTTTCTTCACATGTTTAGCTTTGCCTTGAATATTTGTACTTACTGTTTAGCATACACTTATCTTTTCAGGCCATGATAACACATACAAATGCAGTAAATTAAGAGAAGGAAGGACTGTAAATCAAGTTTCTTTATGATTTATAATCAGCATCATTATAATATTTGTATGTAAGCTATAGTTACTTACATTGTATGAAACTGCATTTGATGTGACTGTTACAGTCCACTGCTTTTCAGTTCGTACTGTCATGATCTCATACTGCTTCTGGGTAGGTTGAAGTTCACAAAAACTCAATGTACGCTGACATCCTCAAGCTGCTCTATCAGGTTCCTTGACGCAATCCACTGTGTCTCCCAGCTTCTGTGTACCATGTTACTGCATGTTGTGCAGTGGCATTAACACAAGGTGGCTTGATGCAGGGCATTGGGTCAGTCTCTGTTCTGACAATGTTAAGAGCTTTTATACAGCTCGTATGCATTGGAAGTGACACCACTGAGCATGGCTGTTCTTATTTCTGCAAAGTTGCTATTGCTTTATTGAAGGAACAAGAGCTTCAAATTATGGTTGTGTTTAATTAAGGCTTAATTAAGGGAAAGATATTACCAATTGTAAATCAGCAGATTTTTTCCGTAGTAGTAAAGATGTAATTGTTTATATTCATAATTTAGATCAAAATGATTTATGGATTATCTGATCTTGTTCAACACCAGATAAAGTTGGTGGGCTTGTCATATAGAAGTATCCACAGATCTTTCATCTTATATTGCCATAATAAAGCTATGATTAATTCTAATAAGTTTTACCACAACTTTCCAATATTTAGCTTCTTATTAAAGTACGCTTATCCTTTTGGTACACTTCAAGGTTCATAATATTTGTTTGAAAAATCCCCCATTCCCATATGAAAAAGCAAATGCAAATTTACTGAATGTAAAAATTAAATTTGCTTAAATGTAAGCTGAAGTGGCCTATAAATCGTTTAGTGATTCTGCAGTCATATTTTAATAGACCCTTAAAGAGTAACCTTATACAGTTGGAGTTAGTAGGAATTGTATAATCTCAGCTTGATGAGAAAGCCAAAGTGAAGATATTATGATAGTTCTTGAATGTATGTATAAATAAAAAAAAAAAAACAAAAATGTATGTAATACCCATCAATTTTTGCATATGAAATAATTTTCCCCAAATTAAAACAAAAACAAAAACAAAAAGCCAAAGCTTTGAAGAGGATTGTAAGCATGTAATCGGGAATTAGAAAAGGGTGGAGATGAAGTGCTATCAGAAGAAAAGTGAAAGATCCTCTAATAGCTTTTTTTCTGAAGCTATTGGTCTATGCTGGAAAAGTGTGGGCCTCCTGAGTGGTGTCTGCTACAAAAGATGGACCAGAAAGTCCATTCACAAGTAATCAGCAAGTGGGTGACAGAATGTGGGATAGTGAACCAGCTGCAGCATTGCAAACAAGCAGTGTGCTCCAAGTCCAGGCATCTGCTGTAACACACAGGGTGCTGAGAGAGTAGAACAGGTAAATAAGGACCAATGTTTCTGTATTTCCTGCCTGTATATTGTTCTGAATGCTAGGTAGCTTTGGGATAATAAGATGGTTTCTGAGTGAGTTTCTGGCACCTTAAACATGTTCTCTGCAACAGAATTTCAAATGGAAGTGCTTATAGGTGTTACCTCATCTGATCCTGGCTCGTGAACTGTTCATTTTGAGCACCAGTCCAGACACAGCTGTGTTGAAGGGCAGCCTTGCAGCTCTCTCTGTGCTCAATGAGGGCTGCTCCCTGGGATCAGTCCTAGCAGTGGTGTGCCAGGAGGATTTACAATACCTCATATCAGTTACTCCCAAAAAGTGGCATTGTAAGGACCAACAATTGCAAAATGCTCAGTACATTTTGAGAGATGTTTGACACCTTCAGCTTCTTTCTTCTTTGTAGACAAGCATTTCTAATATCTTTTGTTAAACAAAATTAGAAACATTTCTAAGATAGATATTTACATTGATCAAAAATGAAATCAAGTCAGCATTTTGAATTGCCAATTTATAAGTTTGTTGTTGGAATTGCTAATACCAAGCTAATTATATTTAAATTGCAAAATATATTTAAATAAATGTTCTCCCTTGGGAAGTTTTAGGTAATAATTAAGCTTAATTTCTTCATCTTAAATTCCCAAATAAACATGTAGATTTTTTTATTCTGTAGAAGCACAAGTAATATGTGGATATCTTTGCCTATGCACTCTTTGGTTCACTCTGAAAGTCACCTCAGAGGACCTGTGCCATGGAGCTGCTAGTTCTTCATTGGAGCACTTGTGTATAAGATCCTGTAAAGTTGCAGCTTACCTTTTCTCCTATTCATGTTCCATGCAAGGCTGCTTTGATTTATTTTTGTGTTGTGCTTCCATTCATATTTAGCTGTTTTACAATAACATTATGTTGTCCATCTTTATGAAGCAGTGAATAGAAATACATGGATTTAGAAAAAATATTAGCTTTTATCTTAGTTTAAAAAAATAGAATTCATATTTGACAAGATGTTAGGTATTTGAGTAAATAAATGAAAGAAACACCTGGCCTTTGAAAGGTATTTGACTACTGTGTTTTTCCAAGTGATTTTCCACACAAGATAAATAGCATAAAAATATTTGTTTTTATCTATAGCTAGTGATGAAGGTGCAAGCTCTGATGACAGGGATCCCTGCTCTTGTGATTATAACTCAGTTGAAATCAATTCATGAAGACTTCCTAAAGCTGTCAAAGACTTAACCTTTATTCCTTTGTCTTGAGGGCCTAAAATAGACCCTAGGATGCTGGTACTCTGCTAAATATCACTGACTACATTTGTTCTCATAGCTGAACAAAAGTGATGTTCAGCGACAAAACCATCACCATCTCAGTCTCACAAAGTGTGTTTTTCAATCCAGGAGGCAGCTGGTCCTGTTAGCTCCCTTGTATGCCACCTCTGGTACACATGCTGCTTGTCAGATCTGCTGTATTAGTTTTTCTACAGCAGGTTTGTGAGGATTAAAGATAGTGGATTTAGGGGATTTTATCTGGGACCTTGCTTTTGTAATTCTCTATCTGTGAAAATTCAGCACATTGCAATGTGTTTAGCTTAACACTACATAAATTGTTTGTCTATCATTATAACTACTTTAATTCCAGCAGAACTCATATTGTGTAGAGTGTTTATTGTCGATGTTTTTTCAGCTAACTCAGATATGTTTGAAAGGGTGTATTGACCATAGTCTGATTGCTATAATTACACCACATGCATGATGTTTATCCAGATGACTTTACCTACAGTGTTTTCTTATTCATTAAAAGACAGTGTTTTCTCACACTTGCTTATTTCAACTGCTCATTTGCATGACAACAAAAAAATAGACACACCACTGAAATGACAGTGTCAGAGTATAAAAATACCACATTAATTAGCAAAAGAGTCATTTTATGTAATATAGTATGCATGGTATTAAATACAATTAAATATGCAAAGTGTGTATTTTATTATACAGCATAATTTCACAGGAGTAGAAGGAAACATGAACTCTATTTTTAGCTCTACCTTCACATCTTTCAGAGTTTCATTTTCTTTGAAATTGACTATGTTTTGCTACCCCAATTAAAATAAATATAGAAAAGCTTTGTCCAAGTGTTCATTGGCCAGTGGAACTTTCACATTCAGAAAATGAATTGAAAACTTGCTCATCCCTCTGTGCTGATACATAGAAACAGACCCCCAGGGAAATAGAAATCACAGTCAAAAGCTTTATACCTGCTGCTAAAAATGTAGGCAATATGGAAGACTCATTACTATAGATAAAACAGAACCATTTCCTAGAGGATTTTTTTATCATAGTTATGGGCAATTTCACTAGAAAGTTAGTCTGTAAAACAAGATGTTGTGACTTCTATATTAATGAAGCGCATTAGGGAGATTCTAATTATGATGTATGGTCTGAAATATTAATCCAAGATTTAAAAATCAAAGATGTTTGAAGTAAGTGTGGCTGTAGCTTCTACTTATTCAGGCAGGATGGTGACTATACGTTTTGTTAAAAAATGGTACAAATACTGCTGTGTTTCATTACTGAAGCTATGAAACACAATGTATATTCAGGAGGACTTGTTAGCTTTCTGTAAGCGCATAAATTGTTTTACTAAATGGGTTCTCCAATGATGCATAATTCTAATTATAAGCTCTATGCCCGTATACCTCTTTTTCTTTATCATCAGGACACAAAATCCTTGCACAAAAGGTCTCATTCTAATGGTACAATAGAATGATCATAATTCTTCAGCACAAGGCTTGAAAGTTTTAAAATGCTGTTTGAATACCGAAGCTCTTTGAGTAAGGGTACGCCACAGACACTCACTGCATTCTGTTTCAGAGATGAGTCCACTGACCTGCCACAGGCTGAACCAAACCCCTTTTCTGCTCCACTGACACTGTACCATGGACTATTGTGAGAATGTAAAAACCTACATTCAGACATTTTACATTTGGGTATCTTAGCCTTGAACTGAATCTGTCCTTAATCTTTCTTATTGACTTTTCTTTTTCCATTCCCTCAGGATATTTCCTATCTGCCACCATTGTGTGTCAGTGTCATTTCCTGCTGCTGACACACACATGCACTAAAATCTGAAGGTTTTTACAAGAGAAATATAAAGGGCATTAACAGCATGCAACCAAAATAAATTCCAAGAAATTTGTGGGAACTTCATAACTTTTCCTACATACACTTTTTAAAATATAGAAATATCAGATTTAGGTGACACTTCTCAGGGTCAGCTAAAGGCGAATTCAGACAGATAAATAGACAAGAATAATCTTAGGTGCCTCATTTTCGTAGTAATTCAACTTCATCTTATTGTTCTCATTTCTTTTCTTATTAGCTCTGCTTTCCATTTCTGCCTGATGAGTAGGTATTATGCTTTCATGTAACCTCTTATGTTTTTCTTTTGCTAAAATATTCGCAGATTTGAAACCATTTATCTTCAGTAAATCAAACTGAGCACGATGAGTCTTGGGAAACAAGTATTTTCATTCACTTTGATGAAAACATTAATGTTAACTTTTGCAGTGTAAAATTTTATTAATTCTATTCAGTCTTAAAAAAGGGAGGCAGAAGAAAATGAAATTATATGAAAATTAAAATTAAAAAATTGATGGAGAAGATGCAGAGAAGTTTTCTTTTCAGGAATACTTACTGATATTTCCTGTCTAATTTTGTCTGTTTTTATGTTTTCCTTTTAACAAGTCTATGGAGAACAAAGAAATAATTTCCTTAAAATATTTTTTTCTGAGCCAGGTTCAGTTCTGCCTGTCTAGAAATTGAAAGAGATTGAAATAACAATAGGCAAAGGAAACATTAATTCATATTAGATAGAATATAAGAAGCATTCTTTAATTTTGCTGTTTTATTTTTTGTCTCACTGTGAGTATCTTTTGACAGAAACTCAGGCTTCTGGTTCTGTATTCTTCAAAGCAAAGTAGTCCTCTTCCACTCGGGCATAAGGAACATACCACAGTGCAATAGGACAAGAACTGTCTAACCTGTGTTTCTAACTAGGAAATTCCACTAAGCCAGTTTGTCAGACCTCACAAATACAGTCTTCTTTTTGTGCTCATTTTCCAAGCATTTCTTATCTGTCCTTGATGCTCTAGAATTATATTTTTTGAGCTTCTTACTGGCAATACAAATGACTTCTGTATGTTTAATTCCACCTTATCATTACAACTTAATCTCATGAATGACTAATCAAAATGTTTAATATTAAATAAGTCTTGGTGCTTGTCTATATATTCCAGACAATGAAGTTATCATATATTCAATGCTCAATTTCCTAGTTAATTATAGCTTGTTCTGGGTAAAGGGTGTACACTTATAATTCACTTGTTTATAACAAATAGCAAAACTCCTAATCGGGGAGGCCTCTCATGAGCCTAATTCTTCCTACTTGTATTTCTGAAAATTAAATATTCAGTAGGGTCAACAGTATCATTTCAACCTTCTGTTTGATGTGTAGTTCAAAGGACATAACTGCAACTGTTTTTTCAGTGTATCAATAAATACAGGATAAAGAAGGATCAGAACAGTTTAATCATTGTGATGCAACAATTTACAATTGTAATAGTGTTGCACTAATATACAATTATTTGATATCTCATTTTAATGATTTTGTAAAATTTATTTTTATTTTTTAAGAATTAAAGTCTAATTATGCACTTCCTCGGGCCTTGAAGCCGTCATTAGAATCATCATCATCATAGGATGTCTTGGGTTGGAAGCAAATTAAAAATTATCTAATTCCAACCCTCACTAGGTCTCACTGTTTTTGATCATTCTAGGGTCCCCCAGCCCTGCCAAGAGACAGGCTCCCTGATTCAGTTCATCTCCAAACCACCACTTCTTGCCTGACCTGTTCTGGGAATGTGTTGGCCTCCAGCCTTTCCTTCGGTTTCACTTCCTAGATGGCCCCAGGACTTGCACTGTGGAAGTTTGTCTCCTGGTTGAGCCTTTGCTGCACAACTTACAGCCCTTTTTCTGGCATTGACTCATTGGTGGACTAGGATCCACACCGTAGACTTGTCTCCTGTCTTTGTCCCCATCTCCTTTCACTTTTGGCTGGGCTGCCCATGTCTGGATCATCAGTGGACTTCATGGGGCAGCCCCAGGCTCTCCTTGTCATGTTTGGTCCCTTCTTATGGGACTACTTCCCATAAGAGAAGGCTTTCTTGGTTGCCTCCTGCCCTGCCATAAGGCAGAGCCTTGGTATTCCCTGACAAAATTACTATTTTATAAATTACTTGATTTTGTTGATTATGTCAACAATTGTGTCTACAACCCAATTACATTAATATTTTGCTGAGATTTTTGATTTATTAGGCTGTCCATATAAGCACTCAAAGACTTCGTGCATATTGGATTTGGGAACTGACATTCCTTCCACTGAAGAGGAACTCAATATCTTACTATAAGAGACATACATTCTTGGCCAGGAATGGTGGTGAAGAGTGAGCAGTTAGAAACCACATTATTGGCTCTGGCTTTCAGAAGCCCCTTCTCAAACATGGCTGATGAAACCAGGATTTTCAGGTGTAGAAATCAGATTGTCCTGAGCTCTAGGCCAACAACAGCTGATAACAGAATGCATAACACAAAATACAGATCTGTTTGCCCGTAATATATTTCTTGCCAAATACCATATACAGAAGCAGTTGGTACTTCTTCAAGGCTGCTTCCCCTGTACTCTTGTCAGACAAAAACAGCCATTCATGTGGGCTGCACTGCTTTTCGTAGGCTGCTAAATCTGGTAGTAGTGTACTTAAAAGCATTCTGATTAAGAAAACCCAAATGGTTGCCTTTATTTTGTTCCAAAATGTTTTTGATGTGTCTCATTTTTTTTTTCAATACTTTTGTACACCATTATAAGTCTTACAGTGATCTCTGACCTCATTGTCCAACTTAAAATGCCAACACTGAACAGAACATCAAAACTAAGAACAATATTTCCCATTTCTGGTCTACGCACTGGCAAATCTAGATTTATGCACATCAGAAACTGATTTAGAAACTGACTGGATTGTTTAAAAGTTCATAGTCCCTCCCCATGCTGGAGAATGCGAGACAATATTCCATTGCCTCTCACACCCTGCCACGAGTCAGACTGCCTGCACAACTTTTACATCTGCCATCCCTTTACTTTCACATACATCCATGCCCATACAAAATCTGCTTCCAGAAATCACTGTAAAATGAGTGGATCAGATCCTTGTGAGTGATGGGCTATTGGTTGTTTTCTCTATCTGGTTGCTCCAGTCCCCAGATGAGCAACACTCAGTCCTTAATTCAAAACAAAAAGGGATTTGTTGTCTTCCTTTGTGGAATTCAGAGTTGATTTAACCTGGACATTGTTATTTTATATAGAGGGACTAATTAATTTAAGGACTTTAGTAGAGAGCTGTTTATGGAGGTGATTTTCTTGATGTTGACAGACAGTTGACTCTTTGATTCAAATACCTTAATTCTACTTTCCCAAAGGTGCATTAATTTAGAGCATTTTCGCATGGACTACACAGTGTCCTCATGTCAAATCTTCAGGACAATTAGTAGATGACTGAAGGGCAATGAAGCACGGAAGTTAGCTCAGAATTCTTTTCTGATTATAATTATGAGTGTGAAGAACAAACTCTTTCAATTCTGGACAAATAAAATATTTTTTGAGATACTATAGTCTTCTGTTGACTGGTTTATCTGAAGAAACTGTCTTAGCTCCTTGCTTTAATTTACTCTTACGTAATCCCATAAATACAAAAAATCAAGAAAACTCATTTCCAAATAGCCTAGCTTATGCCTCATTAGGTGAGACATAAATTCCAGGCAGCATCTGCCTGGACATAAGGAAGAGTACCACAGAATAAAAGCCATGGAGCAGCAGTTTGAGAGGTGTGGGAGACAAGAGAAAGAGTGCTGGTATGCTTAAGCAGGCTGAGCCTCTAGAAACAAAAGCTATTCTGTTGTTCTCTGGTAATATTGACTGCCATTCAAAGGTCCAAACTGATTTTGGAAGTCCAGAAGTAAAAGCCTGTTTTTTGTCTTTTTTTTTTTTTATAGAGATAGTTCATCTCTATTGAGGAACACTGCAGTCACAGCCTGTGGGAAGCATATTTGGGACCCACAGCCTCAGCACTGCCAGAGGCAGCACTGCTGACGCCGTCCAAACAGTCCTCCCATCAATCATTGCCTTTCTATTAGTAACACATTGTCAATGGTTTCTCTATTTAAGCTGCAGTGTACACATGATGAATTACTGTAACATGTTAAATAATTATTAAAATATTTAGCCCTTAAACATTTAAAGGTAAAGCATTTCCCAATAGCATCCTGCTAAAGATCATCGGTGTTGCAATAAGCCTTTCCCAAAATAACAAATTTGCTTTAGTTGTTAAACAGGACAGGTTTGCTGATACATTTTTGACTGCAATCTTAGCTTTGAAAGTAATCTGCTCTAAAGAACATCTTTTATGCCAGGCATATTCAAATAAAGGAGACTTCTGTCTCCCCCTCTACCATTCAAAACCTTCAGTATCACAATAGTCAAATCAATGGAAAAGGCTCATTTCAAACTGTGTATTTTCACTGTTAGCAAGAAATTTTCACATTGCATTCAGGTTCTGCGAGGTTTAGTTAGAAGAAAACCTACAAGCACTTTGTAACAATAACATATTTTTGTTTTTTCTAACATCATTATTTGAATAAATTTAACATAAAGTAGTTTACATAAGCATTTTGAAATTTTACTAAAATCAAGATTTCTTCGAGGTGCAGCTTCCTGCTGAATCTAGTTGTGCTGTATATATAGTAGAAAAATTAAGCAATTCTGAGAAATGTAAGATGGACTTTTTATTACGCTACTGGAGCTCTTTAATTTCATTCATTGAAGTGTGGACAAAAAATAATGGGCTGCGTTTAAAAGCCGAAATTATTTTATTCACCATCACCTTTGCATTTCTGTTTTTCACTGACCCTAATGTCACAATGTTTTAGTGATGACAGCTAATGATAACTATTTTACTCCTATTGGCTATGTTTACTTCTTGTTCCTACAATGTGCTTAAAATGTATTTGTTTTTAATTGTTTAAATACAGAGCTTGTTGGTAAAAGGTACAAACACATATCCTTAAATTTACTAGCTATTATAATCTCACAACAGGAGTGCACTTAGCTAGCCTAACTAGCCACAACAGATGTAACAAGAGATGAAAGGTACGACTGCATCTTTTGCAACCCACAAGATAAATGTTGCATTCAACAGGCTATATATACATAAAAGGTTTAGACGTTGTATTAACGGACATGATTTAGTGGGAAATATTGATGGTAGGTAGACGATTGGACTGGATGACCTTGGAGGTGTTTTCCAACCTTGGTGATTCTATGATTCTATGTTCTGGATGTCTTCCTCTTGTGGAAAATACTGCACTACCAATATTGCGGACTTCTATAGCATAATTTGCCACAATGTAACAATGTAACAATGTATTTTTTCACATTTTAATTTCTAGATTCATACCTCTGTATTCTATAAATGAAATATATTATTTCAATGAAATAATCATGTCTTTCTTATGCATTACAAAATTAATAATGGAATTATATTGCTAGTTTTATGCTAATACTTTGTGAAATGTAGTTGTTATGAGAAAAATTGAACAGAGTAATATTAGATTTGATGCTGAAATGAATTGTTATTCAATAGAGAATGAAAAATATGATGTTTGTTATTAAGTTTTACATTTAAAATATAAAATATGCAAACTAAAGACTTGGCTAGCTATTAGCTGCAATCTAATTAGATGACAGTGCCATATACCTTGTGTCATCAAACTTCTGTTCTTCCAAGGCTACATGTATTCTCCCCTACTCAAAGGGCTGGCAAGGTCAAGTGTCAGAAAGAAATATGAATCTCTGTTTTCAATGGCAAGGGCAGGTCTTGAATATACAGAATGTTTGTCTTCCAGCAGAACTCTGTACTGTGTATTGTTTTCATGAAATATTCCTATCCACTGATATAATTATTATATTAGAGGTCACAAAAAATGTTATTAATTTTGGTAATTAAATGTTTACCAGTACAAATTCAATTATCAGACCTTGTAAATGTAGGATGAGTTATTTTGTAAATTTGTTTTCTCTGCTGAGTGTCTTTAACAATTACAAGTTTAAAAAGATAGAAATAGACACTCGAAGGAATAGGTAAAACAGAAAACAAACAGGATAGTTCAATGTATGTTCTTTTCTCCATCCCTAGAATCTCTCTTTCCAGGAAAACAACAACAACAACAACAACAACAACAAAAATGAAATTTAAAAATCATTATTCACTGTTGTAAATAATAGCCGGTTCTGATGCTACTGAATGCTACCAACTCCCAGCTGAAGGCATCTTCCGGTCATCAAGACAACGACTTCATAGAAATTCTCTTTTGCTTCCTTAAATAGTAAACTAATTTTAACTGTCTCTTACCCAAGTAATCAGTTACAGTACTGCTGTGATGCACAAAATACATTCTCTTTCAAAGTAGGGGGGCAGGCATATATCCTATTAGGATTTTGAAACATTTCATTGGATCTTGTTATATTGCACAACCTTTCAAAAACTTGCTTTGAAGGCTTATCTATATTTGTTAATTCAAATATAGACAAAAAAATGAGGATGGAGCAGATTTTCAGCATTGGTTCACAGCAGACTGTAACATATCTAAATAAGGCTGAAGAACGTATACAGAACACAGGTCCACACCAAAAAAGTCCATAGATGACTAAAAGCAGGATTTGGTTGAATATTAAATGGCAAACTTCCAATAAAAATACTTACCGATTTGCTGCCTACCACAAACAAACGAAATTTAAGTCCTGAAGCTTTCTTATGCAGCTACAATTCAATTTGGCCCAAGTAAACTATCCACATTCTTATATACCTTGAGATGCTGTCCTAAATTAAGAGCCTCCATTTACAGCCAACAAGAGAGAGTCATTTGCTTCAGAAAGCTTTAGAAGGTGATAATCTCTACCTGAATGTAGATCTACAGGAAAATGCTCTTGGTTTTTTTTTCAGTTACTTCAGGGTTTCTATTATTCTTTTTTTTCAGTATCTCAATACAAAGATATAAATGATGAATTTCTCAAACATTGAATTTAAACAATTCACTGTCAGGTTAGGATACTAGTCTCAGAGTTGCTCCATAAAATATGGATATTATGTCTGTCCCAGCATCATTTTAGATGAAAGCCTTGTTAAGTTTTCATAGAGTCATACAATCATAGAATGTCTTGGGTTGGAAGGGACCTCAAGGATTGTGGAAGTGCGTATGAAGGAAAGGTCTGTCATTGACTTTCTCTGTGCACCCATTGGCATTTATTGACACTTGGTGAACATTGATGGAGACAAACAGTGGTTAGCATAGTTAGGCAGTGGCGACAGTGAAGTGGAAGACAAGCCAAGTAATGAGCGGCCATCCAGATTTTTACGAGAGCAACATGCAGGCACTTTTTCATTGCTGGCAAAAATGCATAGCTAATGGTGATTACAATGTTGAAGAACAGTGTTTTGTAGCCAAGAATTAGTTATATCAAATAATGTTATTGTGCTCTTTGTATCTGTGTGGTTTCTATGAAAATAAATAAGAAGCATTACTTTCAGAGAAACCTACATAGATATGATTGGTTGGGAGGACAGGATGGAAGCCAGGATCCCTTCTACTAGTTGCCTTGCTCCAGAGATTACTGGCATGGAAAAATGTGCATTTTCAGGTCTGTTTGGAACATAGAAAAGTCCTATCTGGAAGCAATGAAAAGTGATTTTGGGGTAGCTAAGAGGTTTATTGAAGGGATTCTCACCTAAGAAGTAGAACAACTGATTTAAAACACCAGAGACAAAAGAAAATAGGAGAACAAGACTCATACCAAGGTTATGCACTGAGTAAGTGAACATTATTACTTGTAGAGAAATAGATGTCCTACAGTAAAGATTACATTCTCTACAGGGGATCTAATAAAGTTAGTGACTCCCTTTAGACAGTGACCTCCTTTGTTGTGACTCAAATGTACCTATTCTTATCACATGTTATTACTGTTTTCCTACTATAAATAGGTAAAGATCTGCCATTTTGCAGTAAGTCATTTAGACTATCATCTTTAACCTTTCTTAGATGGCTAACACTGTTCTGTAATCTCCAGCTTTGAGGCATTTAACTTTCCCGTTACATTTCATGAATGACTTAGATGCTTATTGCACTGAAATCTTGTTTCGAAGATCAGATATCCAAAAACAGATCCTGCAAAGGTACAAATTATGATAGCACTCTCTTTATGTGCCCCAGCAATTAAAAATTCTAAACTAAAACAATGTTTAAAAATTTGTTTATTTAATATAAACCTATAGAAGAACACTTTTGTTTTCTATATAATTCCCTAGTCGCATTATTAACTTAGAAGTTAGAGAAAGTCACATGTAGAAAGACATTGGCTTGGATGCTAACACTGCTAGCAAGAGGAGAGCTGTTACTGAGTACTTAGCAAAAGGGATAAGATCTACAAAAATCATACCTTGAGGAATAACTCATGACAATTTTCCTAAAAAAGAATGAGAGACAAGACCAAGCAATATTCTGTAATATCAGCAATACACAATTTCAAGATAACCAGGCAGCGTGCAAACCAGGGTACAGATTTTCTGAATGCATGGCTGGCACAGCAGGCAGCATTATAGACCCAGAAACCAAATATTGCTACCTGACATTGATGCAAATAGTTTACTTAATTTATGTAATAGAAACATATAGTAAATAAAGTAAATGTACTTACAGTGTATGTATGTGTATGTAAGATATATTTCATGGTTATACATAAAATAAGAAACTAAAGGCCATTTCTAAAAAAGAGATTGAAGTAGAAAAGGCAATCCAAGCCAACTTATGCTACCTAGCTGAGTTGGTGTTTTACCTAAAAACTCTCTAGGGCACTTTGCTTCCTTTATGCCTTATTTGCATTCAAAAAAATAGCAGAACTGTTTAGATGTGAATGATTCAGTAAACTGAAGGCACTAAAAGATTGTTTATGTATTATCAAGCAATTAGGCGCAATAGGAACAGAACGAAAGATAGAAGTGGCTGATGCTGAGCCTCCTGCACATCTGTATTTTGTGGGGTCAGAGGCTTTGCTTCAGATTACATTAAGTCTTGCTCCTGGACAAAGTACTTTCACTGCATATGATGCAGCGTTCACTGAAGACAAAAAGCATTATATGCACACTGCATGACTCAGTGGTGATATACAGCTAATGGGTTGGTTTTTAACATAATGCCCCTCTGAAGCACTGGGAATATCTTGTTCAAATGCATCAAAACTGCCTGGAGAGCCAGACTTGCACGTGGAAAGTAGAGACATTGATGGGCTTACAACAAAACCACACTGCACAGCAAAACCCAATTTGCTAATACAACTAGTGACATAAAAGACAGCTGGGCAGCATCATGGTCTTCACTATAAGCTTTGCACTGGCTTTTAGAATTTCATCATGGGGTTGCTGGTACCTCAGAGAAAAGTCCACAAAGCTGCAAGATACATAGAAAGATACTGGGAAAAAGTTCCTTATAACCTTTAGGGAAACCTGTTCATACTCTGAAAAATGAACTTCTCTTTTCTTGTGGATTTTGAATCGTATGCAAATATAACTGGCCATTTAGCTATTTGTACATACATTTTGATATAATATCTGTAGTATAAATAGGTATAAATAGTCACAGTCATGGCAACATCCAGTGTTTCGCTCCAAAGCATCTGATATTCTCATATTATTACAGTTTGTACCTTAATAGATTGTGTCACCCTGATTTGAAAATTATATGTGCATTTGTTGACATTATCCACAAGTTATTTTCAGTGAAGATAAGGTGTGAGCGTTCAGTTGTAGAACTACCAATGCCTACTTGTTCTTAAACTCTTGTTGAAGCCAGAAGTGGTTATCAAGTAGCAGCAAATGCTTTTACATTGTTTACATAAATAGTAAAACAGTAATATTCTAAAAGATAGCTCAGAAAGATCTCAAAGGACAAAAATTGATGGTACTAATAGCTTACCTGCAGAATAATTATTAATTGAGGTTCAGCAATGCAGCCACCGACACGAAATAGTTTGAAGACCGTAATAATTGAAAGGCTAGAAGGGGAAAAAAATAGAGCAAAGAGCACTAATATTTAACAAAACTGCAAAACCACCTGAAGAGAATATTATCAATTTTGAAAATTACTATCTTCTTGCAAATTATGCGTAAGCACATAGTGGAATGGTTGATGCTAGAAACTTGGAAAGATTAGATAAATATTGTTGCACTGCTTTACTGATAGACAGAAGTTCTTGGTTTTGTTAGTGTATTCAAAAAGCAGTAGGACCAGCAGCTTTAAATATGTTTTATAGTAAACAACAAGGAACCTTTCTACATGATCGCCCCCCACAATACTACAACACCACAATGGTAATGGCAGTGTAATCCATGTATGAAATGCCTTAATTATACATTTCATATTCTGAGTTAGAAGAAATGCTGAATCTTTCAAATATTACTGAACGGTTCTGATCATTGTTCTCAATAGAGATTCCAGTGAAAAACTTTCTTCTATATTCTTTGCAAAACCATTCACTTATGTACCTCTACTTCCTGGAGTGCAGTCATGTAAGTCGTTTGGAACAAATGAAAGGATTAGTGGGATAAAGTGAAATTTTTCTTGATTATAAATTAAGGCAGGATTTTAGAAATGTGCTAAAGAAATGCTTGTGACTGTATATAAATTTAGAAATAATATTGCACCATTATGCAAAAGAGAAGTGTCAGAACAACTAGTGATACTGACTGAACCAACATGTTAGAGCCACATAAGAGATCTTGGCAAAAAAGGGAATTTGAATTTCTTGAAGACCAATCAATTAAAGATTTTACCAGTTGATCTTTACTGCTTCTCCTTTTGTACCTCTAATACAAGAATATGACTTGAGGGTCTTTGCAGACTTATCAAAATCTTTAAAGACTGTTTCACTGTTAGTGATTGCAAAGTACGAGAGAGACATTGAGAGTGTAACTAGACTAACTAGAGCCTTTCTCCTGTGAGGAGGGGGTAAGAGAGCTGAGACTCTTGAGCCTGGAGAATCATAGAATCGTAGAATGGCCTGGGTAGAAAAGGACCACAATAATTATCTAATTTCAACCCCCTGCTATATGCAGGGTCACCAACCGCTAGATCAGGCTGCCCAGAGCCACATCTAGCCTGGAAGAACAGGAGGCTCAGAGGGGATCCCATCAATATCTGTAAGTACTTGATGGAAGGATGAACAGATGAAGGAGCACAAGGGCACAAACTAGAACACAGGAGGTTCAGTCTCAGCATCAAGAAACACTTATGTTGCATGCGAGTGACCATGCAGTAGCACTGGCTGCCCAGAGGCTGTGGAATCTTCTCCCTGGAGATCTTCAGATGCTGCCTGGACATGGTCCTGGGCAGCCTGGTCCAGGTGTCCTTCCTTGAGCAGGCGTTGGACAAGGTGGATCCAAAAAGTCCCAACCAGCCTAAGCGATTCTATGATTCTGTGCGATGTGGCTTTTTAGTGCATGTGTTAAAATAAAATCAAATCACTACACCCTAAACCATAAACCCTGGTCACTCTTATATCTTAGTACGTCTGAAGAAATGAAGTCCTCCACTTTTTTCTTTACATAGTTATAGGCAGGTAGTTAAGGAATAGATTTTTCCCATTTCATATATATGAAGAAGTTATTTGTTAGCATATTTTTCTTTAGAATTCCAGAAGTTAATAAATGTCAATTTAAATTGTTACATTTGCGTTTTTAGAGATTCTGCTAGATCAGCATGCAAATGGCTTTATGCATCACTTTCTTTCTGTCCTACAGTGGTCTGTTCAACCCCCAAAGCACTCACACAAAATCACCTACATTCCTCTATTTTTGGAGGAATTAACAGGTTAAGCAAATAATCAAAAAAATAATGCAAATTGATAGCGTTATTCGCATCTCTATCTCCATTTTTCTCATTTTCACAGGAAAAAAAGACTAAAAATGTCTGTGATTTGAATCTGAAGGCTTATGCACTGAAACATGCTAATTTTGTATCAAATAGTTTCTGAAGGAAGTAGTGGGAACATTAGAAAATGCTTATGTCTAGCTAACATGGAATTGTTAAAATAGAGCTGTGTCTGCAGAAAAATATAGTGGGAAAGTAATAATCTGCAAAATATTCAATGATTGGAAAACCTGCCCTCTTTTTTTCCTCACACCATTATTGACCATTCAGTGGCTGCTCTGAACTGAGTGTCTAGTCGGGGTTATCTACTTCTTGATGAGATGTTAACACTGAAACAATGATCTTAAGTATTCTTTTCTAAATTTTTAATTCATGGTTTGATTTGCTTGTGCTTCTGGCAGACTAGACTATTTTTGAATACTAATGCTTCACACTTATCTGGCACTTCATTTTGAGCTAGATTTATTTATGTTTTTCAATTATGATGATACATGTTGGATCCCATCATTACATATTTAAAGAACTTTGGTACAAATGAAAGGTCAATCAGTTGTGTTTTAGTTCCATGTTAGCAGTATAGAGTTGTTCAGGAATATATCAAATGTAAAGGATGATATTTTAATACTTAAAAGATTTTACTGGAAGTAACTATTACTGTCTAGTTTAATATCAGTATTTTAAAAACATATTAGCCAATTATTCCTTTGAGCATCAGCATATGAGCTTTCCTGTGTTCCTCTCTTGATAAGACAGCTGTCAAAGAGATTTCTTTTTCAGTCTGTTATAGTAGCTTAGGTTAATGGTTTGTCCAGACTTGTCATTCTGATATGATATTCACCATGGCATTTTCAACTGCTATTTTAGTGCTAAATTTGCAGTTTTACTAGCATAGTGTTTACTCACAAAACATGTGTTTACTATGCAAATATTCCACAATACCAATATAATTAACCTAAAATTGAAGATTAGTACCTCTCAGAAAAACAGGTGTTGAGGTGTTCAGGAGTGATGAACTGAGGAAGTGGCCCTAAAAAATATTGCTATAATTCAAGCAGGAAAAGCTGCTTTCTGCCAGCTTGTGGTATGAGAAATTAACTATATGAACAATAGCTTGAAGCTTGACTAGTATAATCTTGTGCTGTAAGCCATATTATTTTTCCCAAGAAAAATTTCTGTTTGAATAGTAATACAGCACTGAAAAGTGATCAAGTTCAGTATTTTTCAGGAATTTCTTTCCTATATTCAATTTTTCTTCTTTTAAATCCAGATTGTTTTTTCTCATTTTTCACTGGGCACCTCTAAGAGGAATACATCCTTCTTCATTAAATCCGTCTCTCAAAATAAATCATAAACTACTGCTCTAAATCATACTTTTGCCTCCATTTCTCCAGCTTCCACATCCTCTGCCTAACATGAGGTGTCTTCATGCCCAAAAGCATCTTAATGGCCTGTTTCTATTTTCTTTTTTTATTTCAAATTCCTTTTTATTAGTCTTTGGACATACTATTCATTTCAGATAATTTTTATCTTTCTAAATTAGGTCAGCTTCCAACAGATTCAATGAAAGAAAAATGATTCACTTGATCTTGATAGATGTCTATATACTTTTCAATTTATTCTCTCTCTCTCTCTTTTTTTTTTTTTTTACTCCAGCCCTCAGTGTTATCTCACAATTTCAAGTGTTCTACCTAGAATTTACAAATCATTCTAAATCCTCTTTCTTGTCTGGACAACTTTGTCTACTTTTTCTTACTACTGCTACTATAACTTTCCTAGCTTTATCTACTTTTTCTTACTACTGCTACTATAACTTTCCTACTCCTATTTTTTTTTTTAAAGCTAGCATTAAATATTTTTGATAAGACTAATCCAAGAACATGGACTTGAATATACTACCAATGGTGTCCCTCCTAACTCTTCCCCTTAATATAATCCAACCCTTAGTAAATTCAGAGCTTCTCACTTCTGATTTTTTTTCTGTTCAATATCTGCTGTGCTTAAGTTTCTTATCTTTCAGTCACTTAATGTAAATCTCAGGTGCTATAACTTGTGGAATTATATGTATTCTTCTGTTCATTTATGACTGAATTTGTGTTCATCAGATGATGAATATCATTACTCAGGACTCTTCCACTGAGAGGCCCTTTTCAATGGAAAGTGTACCATTTTATCAACATTTTATAAACATGTAGTTAATTTGGTAGAACATATAAAAGGAAATAGTTCACAAATTCAGGAATTAGTTTCTCCCTAAAATAAAGACATTTCTACTGCAGCTGCTACCATCTTCCAGGCATCACATCGTGAGATGTAGGGGAGTTAAATGTATCCATGTTTCTCTTCACTATTCGTCAAAGACTCAAAAGCCTTAATCGAATGATGGCATTCCACGTACACATATTATTATCAAAGTAAAACGACTTTTTTTTTTTTTTAAATAAATTAAATCTGAGTACTTTCATAGAGCAAGAGAAACATACTCCAGTTGTGCATATTCAAAAAGTACTACTGTAAGTGGTCTCTTACCAGTCAAGATGCAGCAAACAAAGATTAAATGGAGTCATAACAAATACACTGAAGTTATTCCAAAATAAATGTTGCCTGAGGATTTGTATTCCCATACTTGTTCTTGGTTTTAACATGGTATTCATTAAACAACAACAACAAAAAGCAAATACAGAATAGATAATGATACGCAAGTAAATGTGGATTATTTTAATAGGTGGTGATATGTCATTAAATGATACAACCCAGATAAAATGACGCAGGGTACATAAAAGCTTTCAATACTACCAAATATATGAAAATTAAAAGATGAAAGAGCTCTCATTCTGCAATATTAGATAATAGTGTTCCATCAAAAAATCAATGAAAGGTAAGTTTTATGTTTGGGAGCAGGTAACAATGAAGCTGCATTACAGATCTGTAGCGGATAAGGCAGAAACAATTTCATTAGGTTGTTCAGTCCGTCAAGCTCTCTTATGCCACGATCAAACACAGGCTTCTAAGAAAGAAAAAAAAGAAAAGGTTAAAGAATGACAGATTGCAATCACTAGCATCTGCTTGTAGGGAATTTTAATTAAAAAGAACCAGACATAAGTGGTAGCTAACATAAGAGAAGAATATAGAGAGGAGGGAAATCCCTTCCCCTTCCCCTTCCCCTTCCCCTTCCCCTCCCCTCCACTCCCCTGCCCTCCCTCCCCTCCCCTCCCCTCCCTCCCCTCCCCTCCCCTCCCCTCCCCTCCCCTCTCCTCCCCTCCCCTCCCTCCCCTCCCCTCCCCTTCCCCTTCCCTTTCTCAATTTCATACATGGCCATCCTATTATTCTGTTAATCTCAGTGGTTTTCCTGTTTTTTGTATTTTTTCTGTCATCCACAGCAGTGAATAGCAGTCACTGCTTCTCAGCTATTTCATACTTCTCTGTCCTTTTCCCTTTTCTATCCGTTTCCCTACTTGGGAAGATAGTTAATCCCGATATTAACATCTTGTCAGAGGAATGGCCAAGTGCTATTGAAGCCAAAAGCATGCTTGTATCACAGGCATATAGAATCATTCACATTGTTTTGGTTTTAAAATCCTCTGGCCACCATGGTCATCAGAGACCTACCAAAGACATCTTATTCTACATTAAAATAACAACTTCAGTAAGTCAGAAGCATCTGAGAAAAATCTGAGATTTACTGATAGTTCTACATAAACACAAGCCAATGACTATAAAAATATACCTGTCAGTAAAGAACTCTGAAGCAGTGGATTTAACTTTAATTTAAAATCCTAATCAAAGAGAGTAAGTACCAATAGGAGTCAAGTTCTGAGTTAAGACAGAAAGCATAAAACTGAAATTTCTACTAAAATAATAATTATTTCAGTATTGACTTCAAATAGACATCCTTGGTTTCCACAAAATCTCATCTTGTGGATACTTGTGGACAGACTGCAAGCTGCCTATAAAAATGGGTGCCATAAGCAAGCAGGTCACCTGTCAGTATCATCTGATGCTGGTCATAATATCAACCAGAAGTTAAAAGAAACTAAAACTATTACCTGTGTTCAGATATTCAGGATCTTGCATAATCTGGACAAAAGTGGTAATGGCAATCTTCAGCATCTCTCACAAAACTGTCTGCAGGATATTACAAAATCAAAACAATGTTATGAAATGTAGTAGCCTGACAGATTATGCAGTGCATCATCATTTTCCTGCAGAAATCTTATACACATTATATGCAGAGTTTGACCAATATTCATATTGCTTAAGCTAACTAGACACTGCCCATTGCTTGGAACTGATGTCTAAATATTATAATACAATTTTAAAAGAATGTTTGCAGAGATTAGAAATGTGAGCAACAAAGGTGTTGCATGCATCCTTTCCTTAGAAGAAATACCTTTAATGAGAACATTTTAAACTACCAAAATATGACTCACCTAAACACAGTTGTTAGGGCAAGTCATCCATGAGAAACAGTTTGTTCCAAACTAAAAATGATATTACTATTGATAATGTCAGTGATGATCATAAACCCTGAAATGATATATTACATATATAGGGATTAAATGACAGGAGAACAAGATAGAATTTTCTAATAGGAGGAGCTCAACCATCAAATTATGCATCTGAGGGCTAATCTCTGCTGAGGTGATTTAACATATAAGCACAGAAAATGATCAGAAAGAAAGAGATGAAATATCTCTCAGTAAGACGTATTTCAAAACTTTTGGGATGTGACATTTCAGGTTAAAGCTACCAAAAATTATGAACTATTAAATTTTGTAAGAGATTGTTCTGCTTCTTAACTTCTGAATATATTGAAGAACTATTGATTAGAAGGTACATCGACAAGATGGCACCATAAAAGGAACAATTTGAGTATAATTATTAAAATTTGTATGCATACTAGCAAATTTACTTTGATCACAGTGGGAATTCAGTACAGTAAACCACCATATTTTAGAACAGATTATGCATGGGGCATTACGTTCTAAAATGTAATGGCAAACTGATATTTAATTGCAATGATTTTTGCTCTAAAAAAATTAAGAAAAACACCACACAATCTGTAAAACTTGTTATTAAGCCAGTTAATATGGCTCCCCAAATATGGGGAGGCATGGCAGGTTGATTATATCACCTTGCCACGATCTTGCAGTGGTAAATGTAATGTGCTTACTATGGTGGAGGCAACCACTGGGTGGCTTGAAACATATGCAGTACCCCATGCTACCGCCCGAAATACCATATTAGGTCTTGAGAAACAAGTCCTGTGGCAACATGGCACCCCAGATGGGACACGAACCCACAATCCTTGGCTTAGGAAAGCAACCTCCAGCACCCACTGCCAGGCAGTAAGAGACTGCCCCGCCTGGAAGGGCCAGATCCCATGACTTCCGTAATGTATAGGGATAGGTGCCTGGAATTGGAGCATTAACACTTTAACTCCCAGTACACTACATGATGTTTTGATGTGGAATACTGAGAACCAAAAAAAAAAACAAACATAAAAGCATGACACATAAATAAGGCGTTTGAAGTGAATTACTGAACTACTCAAGCAACAACTTACCTTCTGGAAGATTTTTAATAATGTAAGTGATATACTGAAAGAAAATATGAGTTTATGATAAAAAAAGTTATCCCAAAGCACTCAGATAATTACAGACATTTTGAGAACTGGCCATTATTCTGTACTAGTAGCAGGCAGCAACTTCTGTAAGTGCCATTTGAAACTATCAAAACTACTTATCAGCAAAAGTCTTTTTAAAAAGTTAAATTTAGATAAAATGAATTTTATGACCCATGGAAATTCCCACTAGATTTCTTTCCTATAAAGGACAAACAAGCCAGGCAACAATTTTGAAAGGAAGTGTTTGAGTATTAAGTGATGTATACTGCGCTGAAATTCTAGTAGGATGTGTAGAAATAATGGACTTCAAAGGTTTGCTTAGAAAAAAAGAATGTCATAGCTCTCTTGGGAGTAAAACATGGGAGGAGAAAGTTAATATAGTGACTTTGTGCAGTCTAAAACTGTCAAAGCCTGACCCTTTTAAAATAGAGCTGTCAGAACAATTAATTTCAGAAAAAAAGAAAGTCATAATGAGGTGATAGTGAAAGAAAATCCTTTCCTCAGTTCTGAAACAAGATACGTTTTTTTGGTTATTTTTCTGAGTGAAAAGAGTCCTAGGGGCACACTTACAATATGTATAATGTACAGTAACACTTGGAGAAGATTCTTTATGCAGAAAATGTAAGTAGTTTGGAAAGACAGAGAAGGTGACGGAAAGATCTTGTTTAATTGCTCTGAAAGCTTTTGATTTTGGAATTACTTCATAGATGGTGCTTTCTGGAGTACAGACTTTTGTCATTCAGCTCTGACAAACACTTCCTGTCAAATTCCAAACTATCTGGAGATCTGTGTTTCATTGCCAAAATGAGTTGTCTAAAACAAGACAGTAGCTAATTATTTGAACTTCCTATTGATCTCAAGAACAGAATATACTGATGCTATGCCCCTAATTCTCTTTACAATTCACAGAAAGCATATGTCTTCAAAAGGATCTTCTTAGGTTGTTATTTTCTCCTTATTTTCTAAATGGGAAAATGAGACGTGGAAAGTTAAGACATACAATTTTGAATATTCTGGATCTGGTTGGTCTACTGAGAATAGATCAATCTCTGTAAAACATCAATGCAGTATAGAGGTCAGCTTTACATTTTGTTTTAAAAAGAGATCTAAAAAAAAAAATCATTTATTTAGGTTGTTTTTAATTTTGTATCACTTTTGCTTTCTCTTTTTTAAAAATTGGGATCAGCATTTGTGGAAACAAATGTTATTTGGAAATCACTTCAATCATTTGGGGAGTGGAGGGGAGATGCTGATCTCTCTGGTGACAGCAACAGGACATGAGGGAATAGCATGGAGCTGTGTAAGAGATGGATCAGGTCGGATATCAGGAAAAGGTTCTGCACCAGAGGGCAGTTGTCATGGAGTAGCAGTCACAGCTCCAAGCTGTGGAGTACAAGGAGATTTTGGACAGTGTTCACAGACACTTGGTTAGAATTTTGGGTGCTCCTGTGTGAGGCCGGGAACTGGACTCAGTGGTCCCTGGAGTTCCTTGCAGATCAGTATATCCTATGATTCTATGATAAGTAGTGTATTTTGAATGGATCTGAACAGTTAACTTGTGCAAAAGAGATAATGAAAATTTGCAAAACCATTACATGTAAGTACTCAAAATGTTACTATGTCACAAAGAGCACATTTGAAGCTGTGTATATTCTTGGAATAAATTTCTAGGCATAAATCTTCTGTTTTATTTACAGAAGGAACACTGAGCACTATCTAAACTGATTGTCAAATACATTCATGTTTGGAAAGTATTGTATTTTTTTAGATACCTCCTTCTTCCTGCAAAGAAAAAACATGCTATTTGTAATAAAATCTAATCTATTCAAATATTTGCTACTGTATTTTATTTGCCACAAGGTCTGTGCTGAAAGTGTGATACCAAATGCTAGAAAAGGGTTATATATATATATTTTTTTTTGATTGTTTTTTTAAACTGGCAATACTACTGTAATCCAATTTGTAAAGAACGTTAAAAGAAAGCTTCAGAAATTGATTTATTTCTCCCCTTAGGCTATTTTTGTGTGTTGCTTGGCTTCTAAACCACTTGTTATCATTCCATTTCCATTTTCTCTGGCTTTGTTTCACCGATTTTTGTGGAGGTGCTCTGATACTGTAATAAAAGGTGAGCCTGTAAAACCTAGGGAGTTGGAAATGGGGGTGATTTTTTCAGTTATTAGTGGCTGGTCTGTGAAGAAAAAAAAGGGCTCTTCACAGACTTTTTCCTTTCCAAATTCCATTTAGCGTAGAGCCATTTGTGTTCCTATGATATGGTTCTGAGCTGTGGGGTGATTTTTCGTTTTATTTATTTTTTTTCTTTTTAGATGAAAAGTTCTTTATATTTTTCATTCCCAAACCACTCACAAGGGGCAGCATGAATATAATCTACAGTATTATGTGTGATTTAGAGTGGATTCATAAAGCAAAGTTTCAGATAAATTACATCTTCATTTACTCTGAAGTTGAATCAACTGTTGATTGCTGCAGTGTTGTTTCCAGTCTTATTTAGCTCTCTCTCTAAAGCCTTATATCTATGAAATACAAACTAGCTTCAGTACTGAGGCTGTATAAAATAGTGGGTCAGTGTACCATTTTGTGGATTAATGCAACATATCTACCTTTAAGAAGACTGAAGGTGACATCCGCATGTGACAGTAGTCAGACAAAACTCATGGAAATATAAGCTAAACTTAGTAATGCAAACAGTTTCTACAATTGTATCTTAAATTGTTTGACAAAGTGTGGATGTCGTAGAACAGAATGGCTTAGGTTGGAGGGGGCCTTACAGATCATCTAGTTCCAACCCCCAACTATAAATTACTACCAACAATGGTCTTACTGCTGTATTTTTATTACCAATTTCATCTGGCTTTTTAGTGAGCCAAAACATGTAGGGGTCTAGGCAATGGTCCAGAAGATATATTTCAGTCCATAAAAGATGTTTATGTGATTTGCTAAAATAGTATTTATTTGGAGCATAATAATTAATTAATTAATTGGACAAAATAACATTCTTATTTACATGTGTAACTCCTACAGGATGCATTTGGGTTCATATACCAGTACACTTCAAAAGTGTCTTTGGTCTAAATATCTGTGTACTATTATGCAAATGTGTGTTTTATATAGAATGTAATCCAAGACAGAAAAATTTTCTGCCTTACATTGGAAAAAAGGTTTGCTGTTAAATTAAAAATGTTGTTAGCTGTTTGTAGCTGGGAGTAGAAAAGCAGTCTGCTCATAGAATTGTTAACCCCTAACATCTGATCTTATGTAAAACGTTAGGTTCTTTTTTAAAGTACAGTCATTAGCTCTATAGTAACTGAAGTAACTTCTTTTTAATGATGTGACTTCCCATTGTGCAAGACGTTAGCAGCATGCAAGAGTCATATCAGAACTTACATGTGATCATAGTTCTGTCCACGAAATGGTGGCCATTGCAACCTTCCAGGCCTCTCTCGGCAGCTGCCATCCTTGCCAGAGCCCCGAGTCCCACCACTTTCTTGACACCTTCAGTTCCCTCACAGATTTGTGTTGGTTTGGCATTGAAAAATTCCTGTCACACTTCTCTGCTCCCATATGAGTATCTGCTAGCTGCAGTTGCAGGCTTTGCAAGTTCAGGATTTTCTGCAGTGGATGGAGGTGCTGCTGCAGTGACAGTTACTGGTTATCTAGAGAAGCTAGCTTCTTTTTTCTTAAGTTTGTTGAAATTAAGCCTGCAGCTTCTTTCTGCTTTCTAGCTAAACACTGTGAATTTTGGTTAGGGGGACTTCCTTGGCCGTTACTGTATGAGTTTTTTGCTCCAGTTGCTTCCTTCTTCCATCTACTATGAGAATATTAATTTTGTGATCTTGAAATTAATATATAATTAATATATAGTATTATATTGACTATAGTATAGTCAAGCCAAACTCATAGGAAATATCAGGAGTTTCCACATTATCATGGAAAAAGTGCATGTGAACTTAGTTATGTGAGAGGCTTGAATTAAGAACTAGTTTTTGCCTGTTCAGAATTGAGACTGTAAATGTAAAATTTCTGGAGCAAGAACACCAAAAAAAATGATAAGCCTTTCATATACTGCATGTTGTTTTCTTTAAAAAACAAACAAACAAACAAAAACCACAAAACCTTTATACAAGCTTGGACTAGTGCCCCACTAATGAAGTGTGCACACCTTAACTAAATATAATTAGAATGAAAAAAGGAATAAGAAGCACCTGATGTTAATTATTAAAATGAGAAATTGAGGAAACAGGTGGGGAGATCCTGTGGTGTAGTGAGCAATAGGAGATAATTGCTGGAAGAAGAAGTCAGTGGGGTTCTTTTATTGTGTTGTTTTTTTTTTTTTTTTTTTTTTTTTTTTTTTTTTTTTTTTTTTTTTTTTTTTTTTTTTTTTTTTTTTTTTTAAATGGAAAGCGTGAGTGGGATATCGGGAACTAGAAGAGTAGCAGTGTAAGATCTTTGTTGTAGGCCTGGTATGTGTGAGGAGTTGATGATGTAGGAGTCTGTATTTGTGGAGAATAATACAGGAGAAGATTTGATACTGCTGGAGAAAGAAAAGAGGTAAGGGACTTTTATTGTTGTTTTCTTAGGAAAGAAAGCTGTTCAGAACTCATCAATGCAAAGAGTTATTGCCAGGTATTTTCTTTATACAGAAGAGGTAGATAGCAAAGGTTAATTCTTTTGTGGAGGACTGAGTCTGGGGCTCTATCAGCTGCGGCGTTTCCTCTATGTTAAGGGGAATGAGTCAAGGTTAACTTACATTTAGGAGAAATCAACAAATTAGTGCTTCTGGATGAAAAAACCTGACCTTAGGGCATTTGCTTTAGGTCTTCCCTCTTTCTGTGACATGGTTTAAAGAAAAATGTTGAGGAGGGGAGTAGTGGGACTTACATACTCATCCCTCTCTTCTGCTATAGGAAGTCATTTAGAAAATAGAGATCCTGGACTAATTTTATAGTAGTTTCTTGTGCTTTTACATATGAGATGATATTTCACTTTTTGCTTGTAACAGAATTGATGTAAATTATTAGAATAAGTCTTCTGCGGTTTTGTGTGTGGTAAGTTACAGCCTGGTTTGATGAAATAGGCTTGTTTCTTGGTTTTACATACTCTTAAGTGCCTTCACCCATGGTAACTCTTCTCAGTGCTGGTAGCTAGTACGGACAGGAGCTCGCCCAAGGGATGCTATCTTCTGATGATGAGCATAATGAGGGGAAATCTATGTATATGCTTTAAGAGTGTGTCCTTCTGGCTCCTTCAGGGGCTGTTTAATGAAACTGGGAGGCCAGTAATAGTATGACCCTCAGGAACAACTGTGGACAACTTTCTTTTATTTTTTTATTTTTTAATATTAAAAAAAGAAGAGTAAAAAAAAAAAAACAAGCCGAAAGAAAACTTTATTATTATTATTATTGCTGACTGAGCTTTACTGGAAAATAGCAAGTTACAGCAGTGAACAAAGGAGATGGAATTTCTCCAGGATTTGGGAAATAATACTGCATGCATTTGTTTCTTTGTGTTGTACCTTGTTGATGGACATCATTTGCGTGAGTATAAACTTGCACATAAGAATAGTTATATAACGTCATCTGCTCTAATTTTGATCTACACAATTTCATCATAAAATATGCTGTCTATTATCTTGAGAAGTGATCTTGTTTACCTATGATCTGCTTTCAACTCTGAACTCTATGCAAAGATGTTGGGTATGGAGAAGATTTAAATGATAGGACTGCAGTACGGTACATGCTCAAACAAAGATGCATGCTTTATTCCTAGCTATTTGTTCTCTAGGATACTTTTAGTTGGCTAGTATCAATTTTATTTATTTATTTATTTGGAAGTTAACGAAATTGTAACTGGCTGAGCTTTAAAATAATACCTCTGACTCTTCACTCAATTTGTCGAAGGATCTTCAGGGATCGTAAACATTACCCTTCCTAAAAGGTCAAATTATGGATACACATCCTATAACTGTGTTTGTAATGTTGTAGCTTTTATAGAGGTTCCAAAGTGTCTGATAGAACTTGGCAAACAAAGTGGGAAACATGGCTGCCCCTCTGCAGAACCCCACAGCACCTGGAAGTGATGAGGAATTGGTTCCCTAGGGATATCATGAGCTTACTTGCTTTCCTAAGCAAAAATCTTCAAAATACTCAGAGGCATTAGTACACATAATGGAAATACTATACTGAGTGAAATATACCTAATACACCTGATGTTTTTTTTTTCCTTTAAAGAAGTTACAGAACATGAAACATGCAATTTGCACAGTGCTACAGGATAGGATGAGAATGCAATTGTGTGCACGTTCCTACAGTATGATTTTTTTTTTTTTTATTGAAGGTCAGCACAAGATGGCAAGAGAGCTATTTTCTGTGGTAAGACTTTGGTTACCTTTGTTGCTTAAATTACTGCATTAGCTTCTCTTCTGGCTAAGTTCAAGCAGTTTAAACTGATTCAGGCTAGTAATTACTAAAATTACAAGGATAACATATTAAGAATTTGGCTTTAAAATGCAAAATTGAAGTGCACTTGAGGAGATGATGTGAGCAGACAATGCTACAAAAGACTTGAGTGAGGATGCTGGCGGCCATGGTTGCAGGGGGGGAGGAATCAGGGTAGCTGGCTCCAAAAGCCTTTCCTCAGGGCACAGCTGGGCCCAGCAGCCAGGATGGCAGTGCCTCTGCAAAACAGGCCTTAAGAGAGGGTAGAAATGCTGCAGATCTGAGTGTGAGATGGAGAGAAGCATGAGAAGCAACCCTGTGAAGGCCAAGGTGAGAGAAGGAGCACAGAGAGGGTTCTCCTGAGAGCTGAGATTCCCCTGTGGGGTGGCCTGTGGGGGAAGCCATGCCAGAATAGATAGGCCTCCATGAGCTGCACCAAAGCAGGTAAGTATTCCCTGGAGGAACCACAGCCTGTTGAGAACTCATGCAGACCAAGGAAAAAGTGGGAGGGAAGGTGTGAGAAAGGAGAGAAGCTGTTACGGGGTGATCACAGCCTGGTGCTGCTCCCTGCATTGGGAATGAAGAAGTGGAGTTAAACCAGGGAAAAAAGGAGTGAGGGAAAAAGTTTTGAATTTTTTTTCCCCTTTACTACCCAGCCCTAGTTTAATTGGAAATAAATTTTCCCTGAGTACACATTGCTTGTGCTAGTAACTGGTGATCATTTGATTCTCCCTGCCTTTAACACCTCATTCCTGCTGAGGAGGGGGGAGTGAGAGCATGCCTGGCTGGGAGGTCTAGGAGCTAGCCAAGGCCAGCACACCACAAAAACACTGATGAGTCATATCCATAATAAATGGATCCAATAGTTGTATCTTGATTGCTTTTTTTCTGGCCCCTAATAGAATATGTATACTACTGACTTTGTGATGTTGGATACCTAAAATGTGGAGTTTTTCTTATTTTTTTTCTTTCTTACTGTAGTTCTCGGATAGTTTCCAGTTAAACCATATATTAGATAGCACCTTTTAAATATATTTCAGTGTGTTTAATTTAGTATTTGACGTCTGATGTAGCAAAGAGCTAGAGAGCTGCAATAAGGATGCTTTTTGATTTGCTTCACTTGCTATCAGCACCATTTTTGAGTTAGTGTCTCCCTGTACCTTTGTGTTTTTGTGTGGCATGGAAAGTTTGAACTTACAGTTTTCTTCATTCAAATAAAAGTTTAGAAATAGTGTGTAAATCCTGAAAGGTTATGATAGTGATGGCAGGCAGGTCTTTATTGTTTCATGAAACAGTTACTGACCTCCATACATTTCCAGCAGGAAGCTAAAGACAGCAGTGTTTTACCCTTAGCTGCTGTCAGTTAAGGCCTCAACAACCATTTCCTCATCTGCTCTTGTATGCACATTATGTGCTCCAGGCCCCTCAGCACCTTGGTAGCCTTGCAGTGGGCTTGCTGCAGCCTGTTAATGCCTGTTTTGTCCCAGAGAGTCCCCAGATGTTGCCTCACAAGTGGACATGTGAGCAGAGCCAGATGAATCTGCTGGGTATGCTATTGCTATGCTGTATCTTATATATGTATGTATGTAGACCATACTAAAAATATCTGAATGACAAGATCTGTGAAATGATACTGCAGAAAGAAATGTTTATTTCTCAGTTGAAGTCTGACTTCAATACTTGTGTTTTGTTGGGTTTTCTATTATAGGTTCTGTTTCTTCTGTATGGACCAGCCAACTGTAGTCCATTTATGGTTAAAAAGCATTTTAGTGTGTGCTTTGCGCAGATTAATGTTATTAAAAGTTAAGGAAATGGCAGTATTTTTAAGTATTGCCATATGTTCAGTATGAAGCAGTACAAGTTTATCAAATGGCAGTTTTATTAGTGGGGCTTCCTTAGCACAGACCTATCTGCTTTGAACTGCTCCCATTCTGGATGCAGTGAAGGCCTTGATATTAATTGCCAAAGTATATTTCTAGAGTAAAGGAACATTTGAGGGTGTGTGATTTCTTCTGCATGATAAAATGAATGTGCAAAACAAGTAATGATTCATCAGCTATAATTACGTAGCAAAAAATATTAGTAAGGGGAGAAAAAAGATTTGGTAGGTTAATACTGTTTTCCTTATGGAATTTACTTTGAAGTCTATGAATAATGCTCAAAATTTTAATCTATCTAGTTTTTCTATCAATTTCTTGGCATTTGATGTCACTTAATTTATTTGTATACAATGATGAAGGCTTTCAGAATTATTCTGGACAGCAAGAGTACTGCAGAGGCACTCAGATAACCTATTCACAGAATCACAGAATTGTAGGGGTTGGAAGGAACCTCTAGAGATCATCGAGACCAACCCCCCTGCCAAAGCAGGTTCCCTACACCAGGTCGCACAGGTAGGCGTCCAGGCGAGACTTGAATATCTCCAGGGAAGGAGACTCCACAACCTCCCTGGGCAGCCTGTTCCAGTGCTCCGTCACCCTCACCGTGAAGAAGTTCTTATGCACATTCGTGTGAAACTTCCTATGCTGCAGCTTATGTCCATTTCCCCTCGTCCTGTCTCCACGTACCACTGAAAAGAGACTGGCCTCACCACTATGGTCGCCACTCCTCAGATATTTATAAACCTGGATCAGGTCCCCTCTCAGTCATCTTTTCTCAAGGCTAAACAGACCCAGTTCACTTAGCCTTTCTTCATAGGGGAGATGCTCCAGGCCCTTCACCATTTTTGTGGCCCTCCGCTGGACTCTCTCCAAGAGATCCCTGTCTTTTTTGTACTGGGGAGCCCAGAACTGGACACAGTACTCCAGATGAGGCCTTACCAGGGCAGAGTAGAGGGGGAGGATCACCTCCCTCGACCTGCTGGACACGCTCTTCTTAATGCACTCCAGAATGCCATTGGCCTTTTTGGCCACGAGGGCACACTGCTGGCTCATGGCCAACCTGTTTTCCACCAGGACGCCCAGGTCCCTCTCTGCAGAGCTCCTCTCCAGCAGCTCATCCCCCAGCCTGTATTGGTGCATGCAATTATTCCTCCCTAGGTGTAAGACCCTACACTTGCTTTTGTTGATCCTCATCCGGTTTCTTACTGCCCAGCTCTCCAGCCTGTCCAGGTCTCGCTGAATGGCAGCACAGCCTTCAGGCGTGTCAGCCAATCCTCCCAACTTCGTATCATCAGCAAACTTGCTGAGGGTGGCCACTATCCCCTCATCAAGGTCATTGATGAAGATGTTGAACAAGACCGGACCCAGCACAGACCCCTGGGGGACACCACTGGTTACAGGTCTCCAGCCAGACTCTGCACCACCAGCGATGACCCTCTGCGCTCTGCCAGTCAGCCAGTTCTCAACCCACTTCAATTGAACAACAGAAACATAGAATTCTTCTATTTTAGATTTTCCTGTAATTTTTTTTTTTTTAGCATTGCAGTAACAATACATATGTTGAAAAAAGTATTTACAATCAATGTGTTGTTTCCTTCAAGTTTACTACATACCTACCTATTCCTAGGTCTGTAAGAAGTTTAGATATGGTGACTAAAGTTGTGAATGAACATATTTATCTTCATTTAATGTAAATTTCAATGTCAATTAGATGAAAAGATGACCTGGTATTTCGAAGGGGATATTATGGAAGCTATTTTTGTTAATGAGCTTGTGAAGAGTCCACATAATAGGAGTGACGCTTATTACCATAATAGAATCAAAACAGGAAGTCCTAGAAACAACAGCTCAAATGGGCTCAATTGGGGTCATAAATAGATAGAATCACAGGATTACTGAGGTTGGAAAAGACCTCCCAGGTCATCCATTTCGGCCATCCATCTACCACCAATATTTCCCCACTAAACCATGTCCTTTATTACATCTAAACATTTCTTCAACACGGTAACTTAAACACCTGCCTGAGCAGCCTGTTCCTGCATGTAACCCGTCTTGTAGAGAAGAAGTTTTTCCTAATATCCAACCTGAATCACCCCTGGCACAACTGGAGGGTATTCCCTCATTGCTAGTTAGGCAGGAGGAGGAAGCTGACACCCACCTCACCACATTCTCCTTTTATGTAGCTGTAGAGAACAATAAGGTCTCCCCTGAGTCTTTTTTTTCTCTGGGCTAAACAATCCTAGTTCCCTCAGCTGCTCCTCCTAAGACTTGTGCTCCAGAGCCCTTACCATTTTGTTGTCATTATGAATCAAACCCTTATCAAGTGGAGCAAATACTGACCAGGAATGATGTAGCTGAATTGTGTAGTTCTGCGTTTATGTAATGACTTCTTTTTGAGTTTCTTTCTTCCTTTCCCCCCCCCCCCTTGCTTATGAATTGTGAAGCATTGAAGCTAAGTTATATCTTTCTGTGTTTCATCTTGGTTTTTCCTCCTTCCCCTGCAATAGATACTAGTTTCCTAAAACAGAGCACTTTGAAACCCTTCTCAAAGAAAGGGAAAACATGCGTGTAAGATCAGAAAATACATATCCTAAATTAATAATGAACTGTCATAACTGTGCATTACAGATGTAGGGCAGTAGTGATCACCACTATTATTTATTAAATAGAACAAGAAGAATGCTTCTCTAAAAACTGTAACATCTAGATAGATAGTGAAGGTGACAGAACATACAGAAGCCTGAATGTAAGATGTAGCAAGCTGCAAGGTAGTTCCACAGTTTTGGGTTTGAGGAAAAAGTTGTATTGGTTAGGTCCAGAATTGGAGTAAACGAGGTGTAAAGAAATGAAAGTAATAAGTTGACAAGTACACAGAAGGTGAAAAGATTAGAGCAAACTGTTAATTAGTGCATGGGAGACAACATTTAAAAAGGAATAAATTGCAAAAAGCTTTCCTGACTTACGTTGATTTGACTAGATGCCTTCCTCTGTACTTATTAAAGCTCTTCTCACTCACTCTGATCTCTGACTCATCCAAGTTGCTGTTTGTTTTCCAAAACTCAGAATTGGAAAGACAAGGCAGCAGATGACTGGTGTAATTCAGGCATGGATTTTTGTCTTGGATGTTTTCACATGTGAGAGTTAAAGGTGGTCTGAAAGAAAGTGAGTCTGTGAAATTATTAATTATTCAAATTAAAATATATCAAAGTTTTATTTAATTATTTATGTTTCCTCTTCTGGAAGTGTAAGATATAAGGCTAACCAGGTCTATTGGTGAGAGGAGAGCTTTAATTTATTTCTTTTAAAGGTTTTATTTATTTGTATCTCTTTTATTGCACAGGTTATCCGGATTTCAACTTCCATCATCTATTGTGAGCACAGGTTCTATCCTCACCCTCTGTTTCACCACAGACTTTGCTGTCAGTGCTCAAGGTTTCAAAGCTATCTATGAAGGTAAGAAGGATTTTCTTATTTGGTCTTTTACTTGGAATACATTTTTGATGCTGAAACATTTCCATTTTCATTGTTTAGGGTTTGAATTATCATTGACAATTGCATAACCTTTTTTCTGGCATATTTAAACGCTACTACATCGTGGACAAAGTCTTCATTTTGACATTTAATTCAATCTAACTAATACTTTAATTTCAGCTGGGATTTTTAATCAAATTTGTCAGGTTTCTAAAGCTGGATTAGGAAATGCTTACATATAAATGGGTTTCTTGTTATTTCCTGAATTTCTTTTGACAGCTTCTTTAGGCAGTGCCTGACTAGAGGGGTTTAATGATAAAAATGGAAAAAGAGAAGGATGTTAACTGGTCCTGAAAATCAATAGATAATCTTCTAGTGGTGAAAACTTGTATATGTATGTATGTTATATTCTGTGTATTCTTTTCCTTTATTCTCCAAAACCAAAGCGAGTTCTGTGGAAGATACTAGAGTACAGTGATGACTGCACAATTCTGGGAGGAAAAAATAAGTCCAAGCATTTCATATCTTCTAGTGTTAACCAAAAGCTAAGCTCATAAAATTGGACTGGATCAGTTTTTGTAATGTGGTAACTTGTACAAAAAGTTTTGAGATCTGCAAACTTTGGGAAAATGATCAGATACAGTGGTATTAAGTCAGTTGCTTATGCTTGGGGAGCGAGGATGGTTTGAGTGTAAGTTCAGAATTGTATTTAAACTCTTGTGTAAATGTTAGCTTGGTTGTTTGTGCTTAATTTTCTGTACTTTTTCCTGATTGGGATTGGTTGCTTATCAGTTTGTCTTTCTGTGGTATTTCTTTCTCTTTTGCTTATTCCTCTAAAGCTTTGTCAGCTGAATAGCAAGAATGTCTCCATCTTTTTTTTGTTTGTTTGATTTAAGTTTGGATGAGGGCTGTGGTGAAAGGCTAGGAAAGTTAAATATTTTTCAAGTTTTATTAAGTAAGTTGAGAAGGAACATTGGTCATCAAAAACCAGCAGCTGCTACCTTAGTCTGAAGTTGCTTTCTACCTAGATGTGTCTTTCTCTTCTAGCAGTTGCATATGGTAATATACTTCATCCTTCTATGCAAGCTAAGCAGTTGTTTTTTTCGTATGGAAAAAGATGGTGAAGAATGCTAAAAGATGTCTTGACTGTCATCTTGGGAGCACACGCACAGAGCCACAGGCTGTAATATAATGACACTTCCTGCTGGCCTACTTTCTTGTAAAAACCACAGCAGGAAGATCTGTAATTAACAGCGACAGATAGCACCACTCGCTGGTTAAACGATGTTGCCCATTTTGAGATTTAATGCTGTAAATCTGGTGTTGTCCACAGGCTTTAAGTTGTCTTCAGAATATGACAACCAACTCCCAAAGTACGGTGGATGTCATTTAACAGAGAGCATTGTAATTTATGGACAAGCAGTGGGGGTGTGTGGCTTGGGAAGGATTTGCAGTAGTGGGGTGTTAGGAGTTCGTTTTCTGAAAATTGGGAGTGATTTCTTTATCAAACTCATAACTGCTATAAGGGACAATAGAGTCACTGAAAATGTATAGTTTTTAAAAATCCTATAACTCTCCCTGACTACTCATTTTTATTTTTTGCTACTATGCCATATGTAATTTTGTAAGTAGGTAGGTGATCGGTCTCTCTGAGACAACTGAATACAACCCAGATGTTAATAGTCACTGCAGATCTTAATAGCTGCTCTGCTGGCTGCCTATCCCTAAGCTAGTTTGCTTTTAGTAAAAGTATCTATCTGTCCCTGGTGTTAGCTTGCTCTTTATTCTTCTCTGGAGTAAGTGAATTACTACTCAGTTGGAAGCATTGGGAGGACTCATGTGCCACTGGTTGCTGCCATTTAAGATTTTGGGACACCATGGTTGTAACAACTTGAGAAATGCAGTTTTAAACATCTTAACTGAAGGGAAGCTTTAACAGCATGTCAGCTGGCAGAGGCAGCATGTTTAAAAAAATAATAAAATATATTTATAATAACACCTAAGGGAGTGATTTTTTTAATTTTTTAATTTTTTTTTTTTTTTTTTTTGTAACAGATTTTTGGATGGAAGGTAGAAGATTCAAAAATAGTTATTTCAAACGGGAAAGTGCCCTTGTGTCCCTGTGTAAAGGGAGGCAAAGGAAACATCCTGGTGTTGTACCACTTGTCTTACAGTAGTGGATGAAGCAGGTCTGAAAACTCCAAACTAATTAATTTGCATAAACTTCCCATATTCTGGGAATCTGCAGAAGTGGTATTTTTTTTTTAACACTTTTGATAGATCACTCTTTCACAAGCATGTGAAAACATCTTATTAGGATTGCTATCTTCATACATTCAAAAAATGTAACTGATAAGTGTCTTCAAAGTTGTCTATGCTACTGAAAGTCAATACTTTTAATGTGATCATGTTGGGTGGCTTGACAGCAGTCACTCCTGACAAACAGGAAGGATTCTCTGCTATGCTGAACTTATGCTTTTCAGAGCAGAGGCAGTACTGTTGGGAGGCTTCTCTCCCTTACTGTCTGAAAGATACTCTTTTGAACTTACACTGTAGTGGCTGAGGTTAGGGCACTGAACCAGGAAAGAAGGTATGTGAACCACCTTTCAACAGCCTCTGAGGAAATACGCCAGCACCCACTGCAGGGAGAGAGCACTGCATGCCGTTGGCTGAGCTGAGATTCAATTTCATCTGTTCTAGTGAATATATTCCCAATTCCCCGCTTCCTGTGCAGAAATGAAATACTTGAGTCCTTTGTGTTTTTGCAATATGTAAAAACAATGAAGCTAGTGAAATCACATACTAGTATCCTGAGCATTTGAACGTTATTTGAACCTATCTGACGCTGCCTGCTGTCATCCATATGCCACATGAATATTTATACTTAACGAAACCTGATTTTGCAGCAGTACTCCAGCAAGAGCCATCTATTAGTGTTAACAAGACACTGATGTGGCTAGGCAGTTGCCTGGATCATAGACTGAAATGTAGGTTTCCTTATTGTATCGTTACTTCATCAGGTTTATAGGTCTGCTTATATGAGACTACTGTTTTTAACTACAACATTGATAATACTGCAGTCTTCCTCAGTGCAAATGGGATGCTTGAATTATTCTTATTTTCTGACAACTTTCATCCATGGGATTTTGAGACGTATCACCAATATTTATACATTTCAGAAGTAGTAAGTTCAGTTCAACTTAATCAGCTAAACAATTTATTGACCATTCTTGTCACTTATGGGTAATAATTAAATCTAATTCTAAAGATTTGGGAATTGAATTCTGTTTCTGTACTGTGTTTTTTGTTGGCAATACTTTACATTGTAAGAACATTACATTTAGCCCTTAGTGGAGAAAGGGAAGAACAGTAATATACTTGCAACTGGTGCAATTTTCTTTAATTTCCTTGTAAAATCCATTTATTTCCTGTTTCTTGAATGGAAATAACAAACTATTTTTTTTTAAGATGCTTTGAGTGCAATAAATTTCAGCACAGTTGTATTGTTCAGTAATTTTCTCTGGAAAGTTCAGAAGTGTTCCTCAGATGAAGAACACCTGTGTATAGTTGGAAATAAAACAACAACAGCAAAAAATCCTCTTTGGAATGTGGGCAATATCTGAAATGTTTTGCACATATATACTTCAAATAATGCATGGTAAAATGGTTATATGATCTTTCTTATGCCAAAGTATTTTCTGCTGTGTATTTGCTCAAGGAATGAAGTTGTTAAGAACACAACATTATGAAAGTTGGAAAAACTTAATTCTTGGTATGCTGTTAGTCCTGTTCCAACAGCTGCACATGCTGGGAGCCCCAGGCCTGGGCACAGTACTCCAGATGGGGCCCCTGGAGGGCAGAGCAGAGGGTAGCAGTGGCCTCTGTCTCCCTACTGGCCATCTCTCTTTTGATGCAGCCCAGGATACCATTCAGGATATACTGCCTTCTGCTATTACGCACGAATGTGCGTAAGAACTTCTTCACGGTGAGGGTGACGGAGCACTGGAACAGGCTGCCCAGGGAGGTTGTGGAGTCTCCTTCTCTGGAGATATTCAAGTCTCGCCTGGACGCCTACCTGTGCGACCTGGTGTAGGGGACCTGCTTTGGCAGGAGGGTTGGTCTCGATGATCTCTAGAGGTCCCTTCCAACCCCTACAATTCTGTGATTCTGTGATTCTACTAAACACTAGATAGCCCTTAGCAATCATTGGCTCATTTTAGACTACCTTGATTTTGGTTGTGGCTGATGTTGTTTTTGCTTTTAAATGTATGAAATGTTGTAAGATGTGTTGTGTAGAGTTTGTGGACAGTGTTCAAGTCTGTTATAACTGGTTTGTTTAATGTGTGCTAGTACCTTTTCTTTGATCTTTGTTCTACGGTAGCAGATTTTCTTTGCCCAAGAAGGAACTCTTGCATTTTCCTCTATCTTACCTGCCGTTAGGATATACTGCCCTTTTTTTCTTTCAGTCTTTGAATTCTCGAAGCTTTCTACTCACACGCAGCATTAACATTTATACTGGCAGTCACGTCTTCCTGCCTTGTGGATCTTCCCTGAAGCTTTTAAAATTCTTTTCAGCATCAGCAGCAGAATATGGTGATATGCTTCCACAGTGAATTCTTTGAAGAATTTTTTTTTCCTCTTGTTTCTTGTCCCTGAATGTTTGTCACTTGGTGTGTTTTTTATATTAATTATTTTGAGTGAATATTCTAAACTACCCTTTTTTAAAATCGTTGAAACTCTTCCTCACCCAGGTTGGAGACAATAGCCTCTTGTAATGACACTATGAGTTCAGATAGTTATCTTGACGCTGTGGTTTCCCCATCAGCAAGGACGCAGTCAAAATATCAGGCCTCAGGGCTTAAGCTAACATTCCTCCTTCACTCAGTTTCTCCAATGGGAGCCTATGATTCTATGATTCTATTCTGTGATTGGTTTGTTTGCTTTTCCTCAAGTACCCAAATATCTCTAAAGCCCTTTTCATAGAATCATAGTATAACCAGGGTTGAAAAAGACCTCAAAGATTATCTAGTTTCAACCCCCCTGCTATGTGCAGGGTTGCTATGTGCCAGGCTGTCCAGAGCCATATCCAGCCTGGCCTTGAATGCCTCCAGGGATAGGGCATCCACAACTCCCTTGGGCAACCTGTTCGACTACGTGACCACCCTCTGTGTGGAAAAACTTCCTCCTAATATCTAACCTAAACCTCCCCTGCCTCAGTTTAAGACCATTCCCCCTTGTCCTATCACTATCAACCCATGTAATCAGCTGTTCCCCCTCCTGCTTATACACTGTCTTCAAGGACTGGAAGGCTACAATGAGGTCTCCCTGGAGCCTTCTCTTCTCCAAGCTAAACAATCCCAGTTCACTCAACCTTTCCTCATAGGAGAGGTGCTCCAGCCCTCTGATCATCTTAGTGGCCTTCCTCTGAACCCATTCCAAGAGCTCCACGTCCTTCGTGTACTGGGGGCCCCAGGCCTAGATGTAGTACTCCAGATGGGGTCTCACAAGAGCTGAGTAGAGGGGGACAATCACCTCCCTCTCCCTGCTGGCCACCCCTTTTTTAATGCAGCCCAGAACGCAGTTGGCCTTCTGGGCTGCAATTGCTCTGCTGGCTCATGTCCAGCTTCTCATCCATCAGGACCCCCAAGTCCTTCTCCGCAGGGCTGCTCTCCAGGAGATCTGCCCCCAGTTTATATAAATACCTGAGATTGCCCCGACCCAAGTGCAGCACCCTGCACTTGGCCTTGTTGAACCTCTTTAGGTTCACATGGGCCCACTTCACCAGCCTGTCCAGGTTCCTCTGGATGGCTTCCCTTCGCCTGTGTCGTTGATGAAGATGTTGAAGAGCACCGGTCCCAAGACTGAGCTTTTGGGGGCATCACTCGTGACTGGCCTCCACCCTGACATAGAACCACTGATCACAACCCTTTGGCTGTGTCCAGCCAACCAGTTCTTAATCCATTGAACAGTTCATCCTTCAAATCCATACCTCTCCAGTTTAGAGAGAAGGATGTGATGAGGGACCATGTCAAAGGCTTTGCAGCAGTCCAGGTAGATGACATCCGTTGCCCTTCCCCTGTCCGCTGATGCTGTCACTCCATCTAAGAATGTAACTCTTTTTCACAGGGCTGCTAAACAACAGGGTTTTCCTGCTTAACTGCCTATGAGTTAATAGCTGTAGAGTTTTTGAAACAAACTATCCTGCATTGGTAAGAGTGGTCACTACTCCATGGAATGATCATGTTCAGGACATGCTCCTTTATAATGCCTCAATAACATGAAGCAAATAACTCATACTGAAAGTGGGAAGTTAATTTGGCAGGCCAGTTGACAAGACAACCAAGTTTTATAAAATGTAGGTACATAACTATCCCCTTTAGGTGTAAAATTAAGTAGTAATGGTTGAAAATCTGAGATACTACTAAACTCTGTCTTACTCATAGGTAGCATGATATCTTTAACTATTTTCTAATGTGATTTTCAGAGAAAAGTGCAATTTAAATTTAGGTCTTCATCTTTTTAAAGGGGGAAGGCTCAGACTAGGTTTTTGTTTTAAATAGCATTTATCAGGTAGTGAAAGAAAAACTACCGGTACTATAGTAAAATAACTTTTGTATTCTTATGAAAGCATTCTTGCAGATACACATCTTGCATTGTAGTTAACCATAGATTGTCTTTGGCCATAACATCTATTAACAGGCTAATGTATTTGCTTTTCTGTTTTTGTGTCTTGCTTACTCTTTTTGTGGTTATCTTCTCAAAGTGAGATCTGTGTAAAAGCGTTGGAACTGTTTGTTTTTGGACACGAAGAAGTAAACTGAAAGTTTTAAATAGTGAAGTACAGATTGAAATGGGATCTGTTTAAGCTGAAATTTCAAGTTCCATCTCTATGGAGCTGAAGTAATTGTTTTCTCTGAATGAAGTTGAGTACAGGTTTTCTTAATAAATTCAGATGACCAATACTGACTGCAGTGCTTGCACAGAAAAACAAAACAACCAACGTTTTTTCCCTTTTGAAACTTCCTTAAAAGTAACTTTTTTTTTTTTGAAGGATACAGTCTGAATTGCTGTTCATGATCTCATAAAGGAAGGAATCCTAGGGCATTAAAAAATAAAACTGATGCTTTTGGATCAGAATATGGCATAATGTGTGTTAGCAGAATCTTGGGGCAGGTAACTCCTCATAACTAATCTAGAGTGATGACTTAGTTGTCAGAAGTATTCACTTCTGGTGTAACAGTTGTAGAAAAGTATCTTTTTTTTTTTTTAATGCATGTGTATTCAGAGAACAAAAGAGATGTAAGTTTTTCTGTGAGGAGGAACAGGTAAATAAAAAAACCTGTTTGTGTATTGAAGAGTGCGAGTAGATCTAAAATATATGTGCATAGATCTGAAAAATATTTGAAATAATAAATCTGAGTAACTGAAGCTGTTATGTAGAGGCAGGTACTTGTCTGCTCTTTTGCATCTCACATGAATCAATATTTTTTGGGGGATAAGTAATGATAACTGTATTTAAAACAACTGTACTCCATACCTCCCTTTGTTCACACAAATCACAGGGAAGAAGTGGAAATTCCTTTTTCTGGTTTAAAAATAAAAAACAAAAAATCAACAAAACAATTTCCTTGCAGCAATGCTTGAAGGACCAGAAGTCAAAAATCTGGATTGTTATTTCCTGGACTGCTGAGGGCAGAAACTTCAGAACTGGAAGTTCTAGGAATTTCTTTCCTGGGAGGAAGTGTGTAATGAAACTTTATATGATTGAATAAGTCCTACTTGAATTGAAGAAAATAAAATGAAATTCTGTAGAACTTGCTATCAATGTTTTTTTTTTGTTTGTTTGCTTTTAGTTGTTGTTTTTTTTTAATCCTAAAGGAAAGAAGAATTCTGTAAGAAGTTTGCTTGCTATGTTATTTCACTGTTGAGCTATGCCTGCTGAATTATGCTTTCCAGCTTGAGTAGCTCAATCTCTAATGTAAAGACAGCCTTTGTGTTGCTATTAGCTGTTGAAAAGGGGATTACATGATTTAAGATGGTTTTGGAACTGTCTTTTTGGCTGCCTCTGATTCTGGAAGTAGAGATTATTTTTGTGCCTTCTAGTGACTTATTGATCCCTTTTAACATTACTGTTAGTTGGTTCTTATGCAAAGGGCAGTAACAAACTTGGTGTTGATGATAGTTATTTAGTGGGGTTGTAAGCCTCGCTCCCCAAAACTTGTTCTCCTATTTGGGATCACAAATACAATAGCAAAATGATTTCAGAAAGAGCAGTAGGATTAGTAAAGCAACTGGTCACTGAGCAATAATGTCAGAACTCCTATAATTCTGAAATAGTGTTGGATTTTATTTTTTAATTCAGCCAAATAAGTAATGTATGGAATACATGTTTTCTCAAAGTACTTCTCTAAAACAAGTCATGCAGCATAACTCAACATAACTGGCATTTTTGTTTCTTCCATTTTACAGGCAAATAGGATTTGAGGGAATAATTTTTCGTGTTCATAGTCTTATAATTTGATTAGAGATACAATTTCAGTTAAGCAGCCTGTATCTCAGTCCAATCATTACCTTGAATTTCCTGTAAACAGTGTCTTCTACCAATACCGAGATGTCAATATCAAGAAAGCGTGCTGGTTACATAAGTTGCCTATATTCTGTTCATGTTTTATTTTTCCTGAAATCTACATTATTTACTTTATTTGTCAAGAAAGTTGTTTGTTTCTTTGACTGCTACAAAGGAAAAGTTGAGCTGAGAATTTCTCTCTCGGAAAATAAATACATTCTCAGCCATAGTTATCTGATTTCTAGTTTGTAGTAGAGCCTCTTTTTGAGCTTATTTTTCTTCATTATATAAACTGAGCTTTTAATTCTAGATGCAATTTCTGACTTAAAAAAAAAAAAAGTCTCTGCAGTCTCTGCATGCTATAAGAGTTACTTTTGCTGACCACTTTGTACTTGTTTATACTTGCTTTACGGCCCTACTTGATGTGGCAAGGATGGCTTATGTTGGTTTTTGTGTCTTTTCTTGTTTAAAAAAAAAAATTAGTATCAGTTTCATCTGGAAACACTGCCTGCAAACTTTTATTCCTTTTAAACTGACAATGTTTAGACTTTTGCAGAGTGAAATCATTATTTTTAAAATAAGCCTTTGGGTTGGGAGGCCAGAAAATAAAACCTTGTCTTTGTTACCTTATGGAAGCCAGCAGCCATCATCCTGATTAATTAAATGTAGCACAATCTATTACTGCAGATGATAGTTATGTAAATACAGCTACACGCCTTGCTTTTCATCTTCTGTTGTATAGCTTTAAACTATTAATAACTTTATTTAAAGTAAGCACTACATTTCAACTGATATTTAAGAACTGTTAAGACCATCACATAATCTTCACCTTGTGTATGTTGGAAGGCAAAGCTGTCATACAATATTACTGGACCAATGTGTATATTGCCTTTGTGAATATCAATTATTTATTCACCCAAATAATGTCATGAATTTCATTAAGTATACTTAATTGCTATAAATGAGTTAGCAAAACTGCCCTGAGTACTTGCTATTAAGAATATTCTATCCTGTATATATTGAAAGACTTCCTGACAACTATATTTCATTACTCATGCATGATAGATTTCTAAGATATCTTGCCTTAAGGTTCTTCGAAGCTGGCTTATTGGATTGACCTGAAAAGTGCCATGAGAGGCATAGAAGGCTACACGATCTTCTTGACTTTTAGATCTCTGCTTTTCTTATGCTTGTTTAACAGGACAAGGCACATCTGTGTGGTGTCAGTGGATTATAAAAACAAAATCATAAGAATGTTAAAACTGCAGGTTTGGATGTACTGAATCTTGTGTGTGCAGTAGTGTGTGTGTGTGTAAAACCAAGCAATATTATTTGCTACAATTAATCTTAAATACCTAATAATTATTAATCCAGATCAAGCTTTAATGAAAAGGAAAAAACAAGAACAGCAGCGCAGTTTAAAAAAATGTGCACACACATTACTTATGTTCTGCTTTGTTTTCTAGTGTTATGTTCACCCTCTCTGCTCCTCTGGTTCCTCTAGTTTCTTCTTTGTCACTTTAGGATGTGGTTGAGGTCATTTTTGTGCACTTGCAAAATTTTATACCTTTCTTCAGTGCTCTGCATTTCCATGCTGTATCTGTATCTTCTTATACAGTGACTCTTATGCAAGTTGGATATTGCTACTTTGTTGTCTTTGATACTCCTAAAACCAATTTTGTTGGGGTCTGTATTTCTTCAACCTCCTAAAAGTTGTTTGTATCTGTGGAGTTTCCAGTGCCAAGTCCATTCTTCCTTTCTTCATGTACTTCCCGGTGCTGCCTCCTACATCTCCGCTTCTCAAAGCCTTTGCAGTCAAACCAGGCCTTTAATTTCCTTTAAGCTATAATTGTGTTCACTTCACACAGAATAATTGTTTGATACAATTATCTATATAAAACAATGCAACCATAGGGGTGGGAGGGAGGTGGATGTTAGCCTTAGACATCTGGTCAATTAAAGAAATTATTGTCACAGCTAAACCAAATGAAATAATGCTGCAGGCAAGTTGGGAGAAGTTTAGATAGGGCAAGATTGACCATAGTAAGCACTGGTTTTAATTAGAAACTTGTTCACACAGATGTATTGTTACAAAACATTGTATGCATAAATCAGTTTCTTCCCCTAATAAAGGTTAGCTTTGCAACGTTTTTGTGATTTAGTTAAAGCTTCCATTATCTGAGTGATAAAATGAAGTTTGTTCAGTGTTTTGTCGGCAGTTGGGGTGGACCTGAGTAAATCCCTGCCTTCCTGGTAGTCAGCTACAGAGCTAGTCATTAGCTATAATCATTAAATATTTTCAGAAGACAATTAATGTGAGGTGCCTGTGTTAACATGAGGTGAATCACATTGAAGCAGAGGTGCCTGTCTGCTTGTGATAACTGTACAATGAAATCTGAGAGGCTAACTTAGTTGTCTTAAAGTTGAACATTTTAATGTAAGGTTTAGATCATGTGTCTTGCTTGACAGAAAGTCAACATTTAAACTGAAAGGAATTTTAGTAGAAAAACATATCTCATCTCTATGGAAATCACTGATCACATTTCAAATGTGGTTTAATTAAGAATGTTATCTTCTTAGATTGTCTTTAATTAGTCTACGTATTTGTGTTCTTTGAATCTTTAAAAATCTTTCATTTTGGAGACTGACACAAAGTCATGAGATATTCTAAAACAAAGTGGCACAGTCTCCCCCTCCCACTCCTGTTCTGAGATGAAAAACTGTTTTTGGAAGAAGGAGCTTATGAGAAAATGAAGCATTTTGCTGTTAAATGTGAGAAATTTGCCTTGTCCGTTAAAAGATGCAGTCAACTTAAATGTGCTCTGTACTTGCAGTTTTCCATGGTCAGCTGAGAAATATTTGGCCAAATGTCCTCCTTGACTTCGTTAGATGACTGTCGGCATCAGCAGGCAGGCTGTTGAATTGTGTCCTGTATTCTGCTAAGTAAGCTTTCAAACTGACTAGCAGTAAGAGGGGGGTTGCATTCATCTTTTATTCATTCTGATACAGTGCAGCCATATAGAGTTGCTTTTTTTAAATAATAGCTTCCTTAATTTTTAAAATTTTATCCTGCAGATTTTCTTTTAAAATATCAATTGCAAGAAAGCACTGAGAAGCTGCATTTCGGGGGGAGGGTAGGGAATAAGGCAGTGGGTGATTGGACAGCTGTTGTGTGTAGGATACTGAAGCTCTATGCTGTCACTTCAGCTCTGCTGTAGGAGTTTAGCAAATGGCAACATTAATGCACAAAACCAAAGTGGAACATATTTCAGTACTGTGCATGTGATCAGGCTTCACCTTGGCAAGGAAGCAGTTTTTCCAGCATTATGTTTTTAATTTTCTTAGCCCTTAAAATTTTCACAGTTGGCCAAATCCTACCCACATGCCATCCTTTCCAAACTTGCATGATGAAATTTGCATGCAAAAATGACCATTTTATTGAAATATTCCTTTAAATTGGAAAGGGGGGGAGGAAAGAAAAAAGAAAAAAGAAAACCAACAAGCGTGATACCCTAAAAACTGAGTGCAAAGCCTGAGATATGAAATGAATTCAGTCTATAAGTAGATTGTACGGAGTGGTGAGATTCTACCTGAATTCTGTCATAACTGCTAGTTTTAAAGATAGTACTTTGCTACACTCATTGCATGCTCATCAGTAGTAGGCTTTTTCATGCTTGAGATGTGCCTTCTAAAATAGAATTAAGAAACAAAAGCCGCAATATTACTCTGCTATTATGTGTGTTGCAAAATTAGATATCATAACCACTTCTTAAAGAATGTTTTTTTGCAGTGCTTAGCTCATGCTCCAGAACTTCAAAGTCTTCCAGCCACTTTAGCTGCCCCTAATTTCTTGATTATTTTTAAGAGTTAGTTTATAACTAACATAGAAGCTAAATTGTTTCATTTAAAGATAAGAGCTATAAAGGCAATTTGACATTCATTTTGGACTCTCTTTATTATTGTTTGTGAGAGATGAGGAAGTATAAGTGGAAAAAGAAAATGCATTCCTTGTAGGCTTACTAATACAAGCTTTTCTTCATGGAATTTCACTATCAATTTAGAAATCAGTTACACAGATATTTATTCCTTGTTCGAGAAATACTGTTAACAGCTCTAAATACTGAACAAATTTACTGGTTTTATTTTTGGAAGCAGTGAAATTCATTCTGTTTCCAGCAAACTTTGAACTTCGAAAGTCGCAAAATGTTCATTTAGAAATGAGAATTAGCACTGGTATCTCAAATCCTAAAACCCACTAATTCACTCAAGTGAAGGGAGTGAGTACATGATTTATGTTGGTTGTTCCAAAAATAATGCCTCCTATATACTTATATGGAAACTGTAACAGATAGAAAGAATGCAATAACACTATTTGGTAGAGCAAATTATCAGCTACAAAATGTGATTTTTTTTTTTTTTTTTTGAGCAATCTCCACAATTAGCTATGCACTTTTTTGCTGGTGATGAATAAGAACCTGAGTGCTGCGCTCTTTAAAATTCTGCAACAGTTAGGTGACCCACTGTTTCACAGCTGCTGTGATAGCATTGTTGTTACAAAAACATTGCCCACACAGTCCATCTTTCTTCTTTAGCAATGGCAGCCAGATTAAGTTCTTGCCAGGCCTTTATTTTTCTCATTTTCTCTTTGCGTGTCCTAGCAACTTCCTTGTACTCTTCTGGTACACATCTTACAAAAATGGTGAACTTTTTTTTTCTTTTTTTTTTCCCCCGCACCCTCTCCCAGATTTTGAGCTAAAGTTCCGTGTTCAGACAGACCAGTCTTCTTCTCTGTCAGTTCACCTTATGGCATATGGGAACAGCCTGTTCCTGCACCTTTAGTATTTCCTGCTTGAGGAATGTTCAACCTTCCTGGACCCCTTTGCCCTTCAGATCTGACTCCCAAAAATTCTCCCACCCAACATCCTAAACAATTCAGACTGCCCTTCCTAAGTTCAAGGCAGCAGTTTTCCTGACCTCTCCTGGCTTCACCAAAAATGGAGAACTCCGTTCTTTTGTGATCACTACGTCCAGGACGGCTTCTCACCATCACATCTGCCACCATTCCTTTTCTGTTTGTATACAGCAGGTCTAATGGTGTGTTTCCCCTGATAGGCTTTCTTACCAGTTGTGTCAGGAAATTCTCTTCCACACACTCCAGAGACCTCCTAGACTGCTTCCTCTTCTGGGCTGGTTTGTATTTCCAGCAAATGTTAGGTAATTTGAAGTCCCCCACAAGAACAAGGTCTAGCAATTTCATGACTTCTGTTGCCTGCTTCATCAAGAATGCTTCATTTGTCACTCCATTCTGGGTGGGAGATTTATAATAAAGTCCCACCAGCATGTTAGCCCTGTCAACCTTCCTCTTGATCCTCATCCATAAGGACTTTATCTTATCATTCCCAAGCACTGTTGAGCTTTACAGTGTCAAAACACTCCCTAATGTAGGAAGCCAGTCCCCTGCATCTTCTTCATTGCATATTCCTTCTAAAGAGTGTATAGCACTCCAGCTGCAGGATTGATCCCACCATGTTTTTGTGATGGTGACTAAGTCATATTTTTCCTGCTGCACAGTGGATTCTAATTCTTGCTGTTTGTTGCCCATGGTGTGTGCATTGGTGTAGATGCACTTCAGCTGGGCTACTGGTCTCACTCCCAGCCTTGGCTTAGATGAGTCCTTAGACTCATCTCTGGTGAGTCTGGTTTGATTTTATTCTTCCTCCTTCAAACCTAGTTTACAGCCCTCTCACTGAGTCCTGCCAGCTCCTGGGCTAGAATCCTTTCTGAGACAGGTGGATTCTCATCTATAACCAGCATGTCTGACACTGAATAAACTGTCCCATGATTTAAAAAACAAAACAAAACTTAATTCCTGCAATGGCACCAGTCTTCTAGGAATATATTGATCAGGTGGGATTTTCTTTTCTTCTCAGTATCTTCTGCAGAAGAGATAGAGGAAAACACCTCCTCAGCTTCCACTCCTTCAGCTAGTTTCCCCAGTGCCATAAAGTCCCATTTGATAGACCTAGGGCTTCTCCCCGTACTGACCTGAGCTACCAGAAGTGGGTGGAGTAGATCATCATACATTAATAATTATTTTAAAGCACCTACTACAAAGAGTAAGAAAACACGATTTTATCAGAGCAGGTAGTAAGTGGAAAATAATTATAGCATGTTGGTACAGTGCGATGTTTAAAAATATATTTACAAAGCTATGTTAACCTAGTGTGCAGCACAACAATTTGAAGTGAGACACATCAAAAAGATCAGTATTGCTGCATGAACCATACAAGTGAGGAAATCAATAAGGAAAGAAGAAAAAACATAAAATATGACGTGGGAACTTTAATTTAGACTGTTTCTTGTTTAGGTTATTTGAAAGTTTTCACTCTTTGAAATCCTACCTTGTTTAGAGTCATAATCTTTAATATTAAAATAGGAAATATTTAAATTTAATGAAATATATGAAATAATGAAATCTAAATATAATGAAATATGAGTAAATTTGATAAACAAAGCCTAAGGAGTCCATCATAATTTAGACAATTTCTAGGAGAATGAAATTTACTAATATATTTATAGTTATATATAGTGGGTTAATTTGACCCACACAGTAATATAAGTCAGGGTGGGTCTGACTGGATAGATAAGATGCATTAAACAAGGTTGAAACTCATTCTCTCTATGCTAATCTCTGTTTAAAATCATGTATGCTTGGGTTGGCTGATAGGCAAGTTGCTCTACCACTGAAGTTCTCTTTCTACCGCCCTTGTAACTACATCCAACCTGAACATAACTCAGTTTAATCTTCAGGTGAAAGATGCCAGATGCTGTAATGAAGTAGTTCCAGTGAAGCCTTAACTACTTTACCACAGAATTTTAGGTTAAAAAGGGAAAAATGTGTGCAACAGATTGCCTGCTCCTTGGATGCACTAAATAGAATGAAATGAGTGTGAATTTTAAATATGAAGAACTGGAGAGAAAAAAAAAAAATCTCCCATTTTAGCTGCAGTCCTCATGCATCAGCTCTGTGCCTGTGCTATCAGGTTTTACCTGCAGCCTTAACCCTCTGGTAAAAAAGAACCAGGCAATGTGCACGCAGGCGTAACACAAATCTCCTCTCATCTCAACATTCTCTAATATAAATTCTCCAGCATTGCATTGCCAGTTTACTTATGTGACTGTTGAAACAGAAGCCTTGTTTGACATCAAGTTATTGAAGCAGGAAGCCTTCCTTCCAAGGTTAACCCAAAGCAAGTCAGTGGTTAACAATGAAGTCTGGTCAAGGTGGAGAGAAAAAATCGTGACTGCCACAAAAAATTCTATAAGAGCTTATTTATCCCTGTGCTCCGGGGGAAAGAAATTGTCACTATGTGTAACAGCACCATCTGCTGACTGCTGCCGTAACACCTGCATACTTCCTTCTAAACATAAAGCATTGCTTGTATTCTGAATTTTTGTCCTGCTTGAAGTTTTAGCCTTCTTTTCCCCTTTTAATGTTGTGTAGCTTCAAAATTTGAAGTATTTTGAACAGTAATTTTTTATAGCTTAGTTTATAATAAGAAACTATAAACTATTCCTTAAAAAGAAAATAGTTAAAAAGAAGCAGATTACACCTTTTGAATACTTTCTCAAGCAGGAAATACTTTCTAAAACATACAATATAACTGATAAGGTCCTATCATGCTTTAGAAAGTGCTATTAAAGTCTTTAGTGGACAGAGAAAATTACTGAATCTGACTTTTGGTGAATATTTCTTTAGAGTACCAATGTGAATTAGCAGCTTATGGATCTGCAAGAGTAGCCTCTAAGACACTTCTCTCTCTCATCATCTTGTCTTTCTCTATAGAAGTGCAAATAAAAAGATTGATTCTTATTACAAATTTTTAAAATTCTTCTCAGTACCATCAGAGGAAAAAAAGGAACACATTGTTATGTAAAATATATTGGAGTGCTCAACTGTAACAAACATAAATTTAGACATGTGGAGACCTTTTATCTTGCAGCTGAATTATAAGATGATGCACCAGAAACTTCAAAAATTTGGGTGGAAAAAGGTAGTAGATGTTATTCCTAATTGGTACAGTCTCCTTTTCCTCAGGCCACACAATGACTTCCTTCATCCTTTATCTTTTGATTTTTTTAATGGCCACATGTAAAAACTGGGGCCTGCATTCCTATACACTTCTTATTTTTGACTTATTTATCCTTAGTCATCTCTCTTCGTTTAATCTTGTTGCCTTCATATACAAGAAAATAAAGTTTGTGTTTATCATCATTAATATATGTATGAGTATAGGCTCCATCCTTGAAAGGAGCCTGTTAAGTAACAGCTGTAAAACAGATTTCTGCATACCTTAAATTTTATATAAACTTAATTCTAATGATTTTATGTAAATTTTTTTATAAGCATACAGGCTTCATAGAAGTCTATAAATTTTTTATGGCATTTGATTTGAATCACATTGAAAATGTAGTCTTTCTATAAAGAAGTTATTTTAGTCTTAAAATTCATATTTCTTCGCCTGGTTACATCTACTGTCAAAGATGTTGAAAAGACAAGCGGGGAGGTAAAGATGCTTGCTGTAAGCAATTGCATGGGCCATTAGTTAAAATGAGTGTTTAAATGGATAAATGATGCCCTTTCAGATTATAAACATAAGACTGAATTAGTAAAAGTGCATGACTCAGCACAGTTATTTGTGATCAACTTGTTTGATGTTCAACTCAGCTGAAATGTGAAAAATGGAAATCTGTTTAGTACTTTAATATGTCATTAAGTTCTGACCATATGATATTGTCTGTATTATACCTGACTTTTACTGGTATGCTAAAACATTTATTATTCAGGGTGAGTAAAATATTTTAAATTATGTTTAGGAAACAACCGCACTAGTAAATTGAAATGCATTCCTCCCTTCTGTTAGTTCTCTTGCACACAAAGTAGAAAGACAGTATGCAGCCAAAGAAAAACACTGATAACATTATATCAATAAAGAAATGAAGTCAGATTATTTGAACAATATTCTTGTTGCAAAAAGACTTGGAGTTTTGATCAAAACCTTTGTCTCCTATTGTTCTTCAGGCCTTCATATATTATTCATACAGTCATAGTTCAGATATTTCTATTTATGCAAACCTTCTCGTGAATGTGTGCTATAATAACAAAAAAACACCCCTACTTTATAATTTTGGCCATTCATTTTATAGGGCCACTATGTGCTTACCTACAAAATGTGTCTATCTGGAATAAATGTGTTCTCTGTTTATGTAACATTGTGATTATCACTGTAAATTCTTTGTCCTTGTTGTTTCTTCCTTCTGTTATTTTCTCCTAAGTCTCTGCTGGAATTAGATTAATCATACATAAATATACTATAGTGTTTTAGTGATTTTCTTTTTTGTTGGTTGGAATGTCTCTTCAGAAAAGCAGTTGAAAAAAATATAATCTAAGGTTAGTTTAGTGATAATACTTGCATATTAAACCTAACGTGGCAGTTAGAAGAGATTAAAAATAATTAACATAGTGATACAGTTTCTTTTCTGAAGTTAACAACGAAGAGCGTTTTACATACAGTCTGACAGGCCCTTGCAGTTTGAATAACACAAAGAAAATGCTTGTGCAGCTGTTAATGTTTAGTTTGCATTCTAAAATATGATTAGACTTTTTCTATGTTCCCTTCCACAATTAAAGAGGCCAGAAAGTAATGAGGCAGATGATGATCTTCCTTTCCTTCTACAGTAGCTTGCACAGCTAAATCAGGCCATAGTGGAGAATGCCTCTGCTTTAATGGAGGATTGCCCTTGAAATAACACAGAGATCATTCCTAAATTTCAGATAGTGTTCTTTTGCCAGAGATTTCATAGCTCTTCTCCACCTCTCTATAAATTGTTAAAAAGCAACAAAACGAGCTATGGTGAATTGGATATGTTGTTGTACGTAGATACTAAACAGGAACTAGATAGAACTACTGTTAGGCAAGTATGCGTAAATACTCACAGTGCTCTTTTCAAAGGGATTAAATAATTTGCCATCTAAAGAAGTGATGGGCTGAGTGAAGTTTTAAAGTCTCTGCTGTAGGTTGAGCACTATTCATTAGCTTCTAAGCACCTATTGCATGTAGTTGCAACTGACATTAAAGTGGCTGTAAGAACAAGATTTGAAGGTATCACCAGAAAGAGGGAAAGCGATGTGAAGAAAAGAAGCCCTTTAAGATAAACTGGATAGAGGTCAAAGAAAGGCAGTAGCAAAATTCCTTGCTAGCACAGAAGTAGTCTTTGCATGCATACAACACATTCGAAGGGAGACTGCCTAGAAAGCATTACCTTAGAAACTTATAATGAATCATGAGTGAACATCCCACCTCTCCTGGGTGTGTAAGGGAAGAAACCGAACAGTGCTCTGGGTAGTGATACGAAGAAGGTGAATAACTTCAAGAGTTGTGATTTTTTTTTATTTTATTTATTTTTTTTTTTCTTTTATATGCTAGTAAGGGCTTAGGCTGAATTTTCCATCTCACTTCAGGCACTTGAAGAAATATTTAGATTAAAAAAAACAGAATGATTTAAGCAAAAATGTTAAGGGAAATATTTTTCAAGTCTTCACTGTAGAAAAAGATTGCAAAGAAGAAATAAATCTATTCAAACAAGTGAAGCAAGAATGATAGAAAAAAAAATTCTGTTGCAAATCTTCAGGGAATAGAAAGCATAATTCAGATTTGGTGTAGATTTAGTTATAAAGATCCTTACAGTTGTACTTTTGATTACTGTGATTCTTAAAAAAAAAAACAAAATTTCATTCTTGAAAGCTATGCCACTAAGTAGCTGTTATTCTAAAGTTGGAAAGGAGTTGTAGCAAGTTTAAGCTTATGTAGGTATCAGATCTTCTATGATTCACTGTTCCTATTTGAATCGCTAGAATTTTCTTACACAATTCAGTGCTTTATTTGTTCTGTAACTGTGAATTCTAATTACTATAGTGATACTTAGTTATGCAGGGCTTCGTATTCAGAATAGAGTAGAATGATGAAAATTGTTTGAATGACCTTAGTTTTGCAGTTGAAAAGTACTGAAATTTTAATTTTTAGTTGAGTTGTTTTTCTACGATTTAGTCATTGATATAGCTGTAAGCTGAGCTTAAGGAACAAGTGATGACAACGTACTTGCTAGGTATTGTATTTACACAATTAGCTGTGATATCCATGTCTAAATATTTTCTTTGTTTAAAAAAATATCTAGAATACTTATTTTTGAAAGCTATGTTAAAAACATGTTCTTGTTATCTCAGGTGTAGCATGTCGTAGATGGCACGGAGTAAAAGCTTTGCTAGGGACTTCCTGCAATTACAAGGACATGCTATGTGAGGAAAAAATTATCCAGAAGTTGCAAACAATATTTTAATAATAAGTAAAAGTCTAACCTTATTATAAAACTCTTCTACTTGGTTAGAGTAACATAGAAAACTTCTGCTTGCTTTATTTCTGAAGGAGAGGATTTGAGTAACATCATTGGCACAGGCTGCCCAGAGGCTGTGGAGTCTTCTCTTGGAGATCTTCCAAAGCAGCCTGGACATTATCCTGGGTACCCTGCTGTGGGTGTCTCTGCTTGAGCAGGGGTTGGGTCAGAAGGACCAGAGGTATCTACCAACTTCAGTCATTCTGACGTTCTATGGATCTGTAATTCCAAAAAAATGGAAATCAAATCTAATGCCTTGCATTTAAGCTTGCATAAAAGTAATGCTACTCCAATTTGCATGTTGCAATAAGAAGATTGTCTTGGATAATGGTGGGTCACATTTAGCTGTGAAGGAACTGCTCTAACTGCTCTCCTTCCCTGGAGATATTCAAGACCCGTCTATATGCCTACCTGTGCAGCCTCCTATAGGGGACCTGCTTTGGCAGGGGGGTTGGACTCAATGATCTCTGAAGCTCCCTTCCAACCCCTACAATTCTGTGATTCTGGGATATCATTTTGTGTAAGAAACATTACTAGTACAATTCTGAATTCTGAATGTTTTATCCGAAAAACGCTTCTTACTGTATTTTTTTTCTTATTGTTTTTATCTCATTCTTCAAACTCATTTTTTTTTTAAGAAATTTGTGCTAATTTCTATATCTGAACTGAGATGACTTCTTGAAATATAGTTTAACAAAGTGTTACGATCATATATTCCTGATACATCAAGTGCAAATACACTGTTAATTGAAGTCCACTTGCTTCAGTTGCTCAGACGACACATGGAATCTGAACTAAAATAAAGATCTGTAAACCCACGTAAATAAAGACTTCAGGAAAAAGCAAACTGTTCAGCAAAATGTTCTGACTCATTTTTTGTGCTTCATACACTACAGTTGTACCAAAAACTTGAGACAAATTGCATTGTTACTAAGTTGATCACTTAAGTATTAAATTTTCAAAAACAGTATTAGCTTAATCTTGCTTCTACTAATGTCTGTAAAAGTTCTCGTGGGGAATAATGGTTAGCACTTGTACTGAGCTTATTTGAAATTTACACTCTTAATCAGCTATTTTGTTTCCGTAGCAGCTATGCATTTGGATACATATAAGTAAATGTAGTTTATGGGGGTGGAAATTGTGCCTGCTAATGCAAAATCTTTTTCTCCTTAGGATTGTAACTTTTTCATTTCAGTTTGGCTAATGATAACACTTGAAATATTGTGCAAGATAATACTGTTAATCACAGAATAAAAGGAGATAGCAGAACAAAAACACTTCCCTGAAACAAGGTTCCAAAGAAATGAAAAATCTTCCTTAGTTTTATTGTTCTTTTGACTCTAATGATAAAGCTATCTTAGAATAATGCTTAGAATAACACATGCATCCTTTTTCTAACGTGTCTATAGAACATGCTTAATTAAGAGAAAAAAAAAACCTTTTTAATCAGTAGAGACTTCCACAATGTACTTGATTTAATAATAAAAGAAAGCGAAGAAGAAATTATTTTCTTCATAAGGATTCCAGAGCTAAGATAGATTGATTATCCTACCATTGGTTTTCATACTGTTTTTTCAATTAATTATGATAATGCTAATAAATGAAATCAACACAAACACTTGTTTTGACGTTTCAGAGGAGAAAGTTAATCAGCTAAAGCATTACTACAGCAGCAGCCATGAACTGAGATATAAAAAGTGTTTTCAAGGTTAAAAATATCCTTTGCAATCTCTGTGGTCTTGTTCTACTATCAACATCAGGCAATGCCTTAATTAAACAACTCTCCTCTTCTTGTTCTCTAAATGATGCAAATGTTTAGGAACCTGTTTGCTACAGTACACTGCCTCTCCCTTTGTAAACTGGGATGAGTTCTTCCACATTCTTCATTTTAAATCTGAAAAATGTCTGAGTTTGTGTTAAGGTAGTGTAAGTCTCTTACTTCTGCAGCAGCACTTTTCATATATGTTTAATAAATAGTATAGTTAATTCAGTAGTGATCATGACCTTGGTCTGCTGGGAGAAGTGATGCAGTGATGCGACCATGAAGTCTGCATCAGAGTGTGGCACGGGGCTTCAGACAAAATAACAACTTTACTTTCCCAATATTGTTTATGGAGTGTGACAGAAAGCAAAAATGTAAAGAATTCTTAAGAGCATTGCGTTCATACATTGAATTAATTTAGCTAGTATAAAAGACGGTCAAACTTGTTTTGACTGCCCTGAAACTTGGTAAATTCAGAGCATATGACAAGGACAAGGGGAAATGGTTTTAAGTTGAGGGAGGGAAGATTTTGGTTGGATGTCAGGGGGAAGTTCTTTACAGAGAGAGTGGTGAGGTGCTGGAACAGGCTGCACAGAGAGGCTGTGGATGCCCCTTCTCTAGAGGTGTTCAAGGCCAGGTTGAATGGGGGCCCTGGACAGCCTGGTCTAGTATGAAATGTGGAGGTTGGTGGCCCTGCATGTGGCAGGAGAGATTCATGATCCTTGAGTTTCCTTCCAACCCTAGTCTTTCTGTGATTCTATGAAGTTATGTCTAAAATTTCATGACTACCACATAGTTCTACTGAAAAAAAAAAACAACAAAGCAGTTCCATGGCTTTCCCCTGAGCAGTGGCACCTGTATGTCTGAGATCTGTGTTGCTTGTTCTTTTGAGTTGAGCAGATTTGGTTTAATCTTTTTCACAAAAAACTTCATTATTCCTCTGCTACCCTCTAAAAAACTTCAAAATTATTTTGTTTATTTGGCTTCCTGAGTGTCACCTTGTTTAAGAATGTGAATTCTTTTATAAGATGTACAGGTTGCTTTTGCAACTGGGAAGTTCTGATTTATGATGCCTTTTACTAGACTAATTTCAGTACATCTTCCATTGTATTAAAAATCCTTAGTGATGCCATATTATGCTCAATTTATGCATCTCTGAGTTACTAGAAGTATAATAATAAGTGTGCCTTATTTGGCACGATTTGTAAGCTGCAGTGAGGATTTTTTTTCCTTCCTACGTATGAAAAGATTTCCATACTAAGGAAGGTATAATACCTTATTTACACAAAATGCTTGTCTGAATGTTGGTGAAGAATGTGACTCATTTCAGCTGACAGTTAACCATCTAGACTGTGTTTCAGTGCAAAACTTACACCTAAATGTGCTTGTCTGGCTATATATGCCTTAATGCATATATGGGGTCTTAACTCCTACTGTATGATCACTATCATCTATCTTGGGACCTGTCCTATTTGTTTTCTTTATCCATGACTTGGATGAAGAGAGAGAGTGCACCATTAGTAAGCTTGATGAAACCAAAGTAGGGAAATACATGGAGGTTTAGGGCTGCTGTTACGTGCCCCAAGAAATTGTCCAAAAGTCAACAAGGACACATGTAAAATCCTTTGCTTGTAGTAAATTCCTTTCCTAGTACAGGCGGGAGATTGATCTGCCAGGTCATGGGTTTGCTGGGGAAGGACTTGGGATCCAGGTGGCAGTCGACTGAATGTGAGCCAGCAGTATGCTGGTGGTGATGAAGGCTGACAGCACAGTGGGCTGCATCAGTAGGAGCACAGGCAGTAGATTGAGGTGCGTTCCTGTTTCCTCTGCCCCATTTATTTACTAATGTGGTACTTACTAATCCACATGGGAATACTACTTCCATTTTTTTCTCCCTCAGTGGACTGGAATGGGTTTGACAGAGTTACCAAGCTGTCCACGTATCTGTAAGGAGGTGCTGAGGGGAATGGAATTCCTCCATGTGCAGAGAGATGGCTGCAAGGGGACCTAACAGCACAGTCCCTTAGTGTCATAAGGGGAGGTTACAAGTTGAGTGGAGCTGCTATTTGCTTTCAGGAGAGGACTAAGAGAAAAAGACAAGTTAAAAACAAAGGGAGGATGTTCCAGCTGAATATAAGAAGAAAGTAAATCTGAGGACAGTCTAACACTGGAGCAGGCTGTTCTCCAGTTTTAGTATCTCTGTCCTTGAGGATTTTCAAGATCTGAATGGAAACTGTGAACAACTGGATCTGAATTCAGTGTTGACTCTGCTTTGAGCTGATGATTGTTTCCTGAGAGTTTCTGTGTTGAGCAGTTTGTATGGAAGCTGTTACTTGCATTTAAATTGTCCTGATGTTAACTTCACAGTAAGCTGTTTCACTCAACTGGCAATGGATCAGATCTCTGTTGACTTTAAAGAGAAATTAGCAAGTACATCTGTAGGTGCCTTCCTGAAAATTTCTTAAACTCAGTCTCATCTCTAAAAGTAGAACAAATCTAATCTGGGAATATGGACTTCCTCTTCTAAGAGAGAGAAATGGACACCTTTGTAGAGCTTTCATCTCAGTTATCTTTGAGAACTATTTTAGGATGATATGAATCACTTCTTTGCCATTTATTTCCTATCCCCAAAGCCTATATTTAAAGAAGGAAAATAATGTTGAAGTTTTAAATTTTCACTTATTTATGGGAAATCAGTGGTCCTCATTTTCTCAAAATATTTGTCTAAAAATTAAGCCCCCATTGTGTCCAATCCAAATAGAATTAATGCTTATTAAGGAAAAATTTATTATAGAATCTGTTGAACTCTTTCTACACCTTTTAGCATTCGAATTGAAGTACTGCATGGTGATTAACTTTCAATGCCTTATTCAGGGTCTGACCTATCTAGGAGAAAATTGTTCTGCTCTAGAGACATAGCTTCTATACTTAGAACAATTTCATGTTTCATGAGGTTTTAAATTTTGGAAAAAAAATAAGTGTTGTATAATCTGGAGACAAAATAATGTGACATTTTTCTATTTCTTGTAGAAGATGAAGGCTTGAGCTGAGTTACTTTGCGTTACTTATTGAGGGTGAAAAAAAATGATTTAGCACAGCAATTTGTGACATAATTACTTGCTTCACTTCACTACTTTGATTTGCTGAGCAATTATCTCAGTTTGGGCTACTTGCACAGTTAAGGCCAAGTACTAAGTCAAGCTGAATCTTGTATTGTACCGGTAATTGTGTCAGTGCATACAGGTTTTTTTTTTTTTTTTTTTTTTTTTTAATTCTTGTAGTAGAAGGCAAGGTATTTAGCAACAGAACTCATCACCATACACTGAAGGTCAGGTCAGTAGGCCTTGTGTCATGCCTTGAATTCCTTGTTTTAAACTCAACCACTTACTGTGGTACAATCTGAGTCACTTAGAGGTTGATCTTCCATGCCAGTGAGTGCCCTCAATCCCAGATGATTTTACCATAAGATAATTATATTCAAAAGTGGATAAAATTAAGGTTGTATCTCCTCTACATTTCAGTACTTCTTTGAGATATAGAAGTGCCTGTTCAGGAGGAAAGTTTGTAATGCTTGTTATCATACTGCACAGCTTTGTGAAGATGTGTGTTCAAGGCATACATTTTTAGATATAGATGATTCAAAGAAAGGGCTTTGCAAATATGTTGTCAAATGTGGGAAGACTAATGTATTTCATTATGTGAAAAAAAGAGGAGCGGGGGTTGTTCGTCTGGAATATCATTTTCTTCTTTCTATATTAATTAAATTTCTGTTATTCAACAATACTTTCATTTTTTTGACTTGGCAAATACAAAACATTATTGAAGAGAGTATTGTCGGAATGTACTATATGTACATATATACAGGATTTTATTTGCTTTTAGGCAAGACTGTTGGAATACATCATACCACTCCTGAAACAACATCAAGTCTTATTTAAAACTTTTTATTGAATAACAAGCACCTGTGGAATGATCAAACTTACACTGAAAACAATTTTAGTGATCTTGGTACTCATTGTTAGTTTGTCTTGCTTTCCTTAAAATGTTACCTGTTTGTTTATTGCTGTTAACTCTTAGCTTCTTGATAATAGCATTGAAACTCTTTTCTCAGTACAGAATTTTCATCTATAGAATGACTTGCTGAGGAGGCTCCTGTGAGAAAATACTTGTGGCTGATGATGAATGCTCTAAATTCACAGGCTTTTTTTTTTTTTTTTTTTTTTTTTTTTTTTTTTTTGTCAGCTGAAATGAGTTGGTTTGAGGTTTGTTTACATTGATTCAGACTCTGGAGAGTCACAGTCTCTGTCATGGATTGATTTTTCTTTGTTTGTGTATTCTTTTCCAGTTTACCTCCCCGAAGGAAGTTCTTTAAAAAGTCAATCTTTAAGCTCGTTTCTACCATGTAAAAAAAGAGGGGGAAAACAACCCAACACACGTACACACAAAACACAAACCACCCTTTAACTCCTTGCTAATAAAAGAGATGCAGTTTGAGAGGCAGCAGACAGCTGTCCCATGAAATTGTTTACTGTCTGGACAGCTGACAATCCCATATTCCTCAACTAGGCTCAGAAAATGTCACCCCTTTTTCACGTGCAGACAGCTGAGGAACATAGGAGCAGTGATACCTCAGGAGAAGGTGCTCAGGGAGCAGCAGGGGTTTGGGAATGTTTTTACAGGCACTGTGAGAAAATAAGGTAAAATGAGAAAGAACACTCAGGACTCAGTAACACTCAGTAACTTCAGGAAAACAAGATTTTTTAGAACCTTTGTTTTCAATAGTCTGAGATAGCAGTCATTAAAAGCAACTGACATTCTATGAATGCTATTCAGAAAAATATGCAAATTTTTCTAAACTTCTTTTGCTATGTTTTTATGCTATAAATATGAGAAAATATAATTAACATTTTGTTTTATGAGTAGCGTTGAAGTGAATTTAGATTTACATTTTCATCTATGAACATACATGTATCTCTCACTAATGAATTTTCTGTAACCTCCTCTGCAGTACTATTCTGTTCCTGTAATTTACCCCCTGTAGAGTGCTTTGAGGCCATTCAGGCATCTGTACTAGTGAATAGACTATGGTAGGGGCAATTTTCTGCCCGAGAGATTGAATGTCATGGTACAGCTTGACTTGCATGCTCATGGACCTCTACCTTATGCCTTAAGACTTGACAGTTATTTCCAAAAGTCTTCCCAGCAAAAGCCAATGTTGTTACAGGAACTGAGTATCAATTTAACAATATTGACAGCATATGAATACTTATGTTTAGCCTTTGCCCAGCCTGGTTTAGTTTACTTATGTAGATGTACTATGGAGGTCTGAATGTAAGAGCTGAAGCTGTTTTCGTTAGTGAAGATAAGGGTACCTCTTTGCATTCCGACCGTTGTGCATTAGATACAATTCCAATACCATTTTCTCCCTCTTAGTAATTTGCATTCTAGCAGTATTTTTTCTATCTAATCCCAGAACAATTTGATACATTAAATCAGCAGGCAGATAAAAATGTTGTCTGTGCTGCACCACTCCCATTGCCTGCAAATGTGAATCTGGCCCAAATTTCATAATATAACTATGCTAGAGGTGTTATTCATACAGTATGAGAGTCTGAGATCAGAAGATCAAACAAGTCTGAGTTGCAGCTGAAGGTATCAAACTTCTATACAGTCCTATAGCAGATAGGTTCTAAAGCTTCATTGGGCCAGTCCCCCCAAAATCCACAGATTCCTTAAGGCATTCTTAATGTGTTGTTCTAGTTTCTCTAGGTCATTACTATTCCATATTTACTGCATGTCTGGAATTCTTCTCAAACTTCTAAAATAATCCTGTGGTGTTAAATAATCAGTTTTGAACAGAAAGTGCCGTTCACAATTGATTTTACTGGTGTTATTGACAACCTACAAAGGAAAAACAGTAGGTCCAAAAACACAGCAGATCCACTTCTGCCAATGCTTTAGAATTTTCCTGTTTCTGAATTAGCCTACATCTTATTGTCATCAGGTCCTGATTAAGTTCAGTAGATTAGTTTTTCAAGAGTCTGCAATTCACGCCTTCTGTGTTCCACTCAGGTCTGGTAGTGTGGCATAAGCTTAATACTGTATGTAATGCTCTTCTGAGAGATGACATAGCACATGTACAGTGACATATAGAGCAAATAAAACTACTAATCAAAGCCTAGCAAAAACACCTCTGCTGGAAATTAAGTAACGAGTAATGTCACAAAACATGTGCAACAGATTAATGAAGGTTGCATACACAGTGACTAATGAAAGAAAACTGCTAGAGCTTTATGACATCTACTTCATAAGCAGCAACTGTAAAAGATTATTGCAATTGATCAGCAACATGTGTGATGAGATTTCAGGCTGAGAAAACCTTGCTCTGCCAACTCAAATGATGCTTTGCCCTCAGCAAGGAGAGTTTAGGATTGTGTGCAAATCAGTCCAGTCTTGTTTGTGTATCTAGAAAGCAGGATGCCAGTCATCGCTGCTCTGTCAGCAACAGCAAAATCCGAACAGTTTTTCAGAAGAAAAAGATTTAGTCCTGTCTGGACTTGAACTGCCTGAGATGAATTTAGGAGTATTGAAATCCATCCTATCTGATCTGTGATGGGATGTAGTATAAATGAATATCTTTTGAGGAAGAGAGCAGATTATAAAGTCACCGTTAGAGATCTTTAGTCTGCTTGTGCTGAAACTGTACGGAGATCTGAGCTTCTCTGTAGATGATTATTTCCCAGCTGGCAGCATGCCTGGTGCAAATGGCTGGGGATCAGCAAGGAGATAATTTCCTGGGTTTTATTCTGGGAACTGCTGCATCACTCAGAGGAGTGGAAGTGCTTCTTTTCAGAACTGCTAGTAAGGGGATTGTGTATTTCCCCTTATAATAAAGAGTAAATGTTGCACCCAACTAATGTGTTTAGATGCTTTTTGGAACTCTACTCAAACAATCTGTGTTGAGTCCCACTCTTCAGGTCCCATTAAATCCTGTTAATACAACAGAGAGGGGATTATTCCCTAAGTAAAGGGTTGACTGCGGAATGTCTTATGCCTTTTAACTCTCCTACAAAAGATCTAACAGTAAAAGTACATAATTTTGCTTTTTATAGTAGAAAACCTCAGTGATGTTGTTGGATGGCATCTGATCATCCCATTTCCAGCAAAACAGAACAAAATAGTCTGTGAGCTGGAAGTTTTGCAATTTATTAGAGAGAATTTTTATGCAAACATTCTGTTTTCTCATCATATTTTCTCGTTAATTAACTGTTTATTTCAGTAACAAAATCACTTCTTGCAACATTTAACTCTAATTAAGAGAGTAGAATAAAGACTTAGTGAGCTTAACTTTATTTCTTTACATGCAGAATTTGCAGAATGTTAACAAATTACAAATTGTAGCCCCAGCCAGCAAACACGCTTAAAATCCAATCCTTCTTATAAGGGATGATTTTAGCTATGGAAATTCATTGCTGATGTGATAAAGGATCCAGTTTATCTTAGAAATCATAAGCAAAGATGTGAAACACTACCAACTTTTCTTTGTGATGCTTAAACAGACATGTCCCTACCTATTGTATATACTTGTTTAGAAATTAATATTAATTGAAGTGTAGAAACTGTGAGCCCCCTCCAGAGATTGATAAATATGAAGAGGGGCACTGAGAATGAGAACAAATTAGAGGGAGAAACAAGTAAAGTTCCTTCAGACAAAAATAAAGACAGGGAAAAAAAATAAAAATGTTTTCCAGCAGTGTAACATTTTTTCACATAAATTTGCTTTAAACTAGTTCCATCATTTGGAACTAGTCAAATTCATCCATGTGAAATTCTTTGCTACCTTGTTATGTTATGTTACTTTTTAAGAAGACTGGCAAATTTACAGATTCTCTTTTTAGCTACAGTGTAATTCTGCGCCTCCTACACTGATCTGCCATTGTACTGAAATGGTTTCTGTTCCTGAGCTGCACCTATTTTCATGTCATGTCTGAGAGTGACAGTAGTCAATAGAATGATTTACGTTCATCTGCTACTGCTATTCTTCATTTTTACAATTGTACTTCCAAGCATTGGATGTATTATCCATAAGCATGTGGTGACTTATAAGCAAGCTGTAGAAAAGTATATTATGGGAAATATAAGTTTTAACTGAAAATGAAGTGCAGTCTTACACAAAATGGAGAAGAAATGGTAACTAGATGATGATCTCACTACAATAGTTGAGACCATTATTTTCTAGTGCATTATTTTGTGTTTATGATCCAGGGGTAAAATTTAATAGAATTAAACTTTTAATTTTAATAAAAGAATTTAAAGGTAACATTTTCCTAAGCTGACAACATCAGATGAAGAATTCTTTGTTAAGTTGAGCAGCAGTAAGTAGATAGCTGAGAGGGATGAAGTGCTTTGGGAGAACTTAATTTGTGTTTCAGACTGGCCAACTTCTAGCCTCTCTTGGACAGAGTGATTGAATGTTTTGTGAGTGGGATGCATGCAGATAGCATGTTGTCAGTAGTTAGGCTAAAAGAAAAAGAAGGTTGATTAGAGTATTTCTTGATGTACTTTCCCAGCCTAAGTCTACAGTTCTATGAAATGCATATAATTATTTTGACAAAGAAAGTAACTTTATGTAATGATCACCTTCCAGTAGTATACTACTTATATAAAACAGTGCTGTTTTTTTGTTTGTCTGTCTGTTTAAACTATTTTACCTTTAGTTAAGTGTTTGCATAAAGTCTGTGTCATATAGCTAGGTACTGTGACTAAAGAAGTTGAGAAAGACACCAGTAACTGACCATCCTAAATCGTTTCTCTCAGTGGTAGATGGAGAGCTCCCACTTGCATACAATATGAAATCTTTCATCTCTTCATCTTTCATTCTGTAATGATTTCTGTTTGCTTTGCCTTTCATTCCTGTAAAAGAAGAAGAAGAAAAAAAAAGTCTTGAAACAGTCTATGAACTTATTTCTACCTTAAGAAAAAAACCTTAAACTTATTGCAGAGTGCTTCCATGAAGTACCCATTTGTTATTGTTTAATTTTATCTTATTTAATTTTCTTATACACAATAGTGATTCATGAACACAACAGAGATTACTTTTCTTAAAATACTGCGTGATATATCCTAGTTTAATGAAAGTTTTCATTTTTAATTAAATTAGAGGAAAAGGCTCCCATCCTTTTTCCTTTTACTCGGGGGAGATAACATTGTGCCATGTTATTAGCAAGTTTCCCTGAGGCACTTTTTTGCTTTGATGAATTTGTCTTAGTCGGGGAACACTGGAACATGGTAATTTGCCAAAAGGCATATATTTTAGATTTATGTCACAACCTCTGTTTGTTACATTTTTACGTGCATTGATAAACCACCAAGAGGGCATGTTTCTGCTGTAAGTGTAGCCAGATATTTTTCTTCTGTAATTCATATTACATAAACCTAATGAACTTTAGCTTAGAGAAAATTAGAAAGGGAATTGATATAAAATTATATATAGATATATAATTATATATATATTTGTCTCGCTCCAATTTATAGGAGGGAGATGAGGTTCTTTTAATATCTGTATACCTGGTGTGAGATTAAGAAACAACGGTTCAGATGTTAGTCCAACCAGTTTATTATAAATCCTAATCAGGGAGACGGGGAAGGAAGGACGGTGACTATTACGAATTAGGGTGATGGGGAAGGGAAGGAGGGTGATAGAAAAGGTAGGAAAGAAGCAAGAATTGCATAAAGCGGGGATAGTGACCACCAGGATCCAGCAGCGGTTCTATTGCATGACGTTTCAAAGGCAAAAGCAGCAGGGGGGGACAGAGCAGCAGCAGTGTGGCCGGCTTTGGGCAGCAAGCAGGTGGCAGAAGGAAATCGCAGAGCCAATCCGGGAGGAATCAGCGGGACTCAGGTAGCAGGCCCAGAAGACTCCGTCAGCATGCAGGAATTTTGCAGTGAGGAATCTGATGGCAGACACCTTTGTTCTTCTTCAGCATTGTAGTAGAGCGCAGAGCAAGTCCAGGAGGGAGAGAGGCAGGTCATGAGACTTCTCATGTTAGAAACCTCTTCTTCTTCATGAGGAATCGGTTGCCAGAAAAAACTTCTGTTCTTCTTCATGAGGAATCCGTTGCCAGAAAAACCTATATTCTCATGGTTTTCAATTCCTCTTTTATCCTTTTTCTCCTGCCTACATGATGTCCCTGGGTGCTTGAGCAAGATCCTCTGAGATGGCCATCATCCTGAGATAAGTCCACACAAAAGAACGCTTCATAGCTATTAAGCTGGAGCTTATTTCTCTCTCTCGTTGCCCCTGGCCTTTCCATCTGTGTCCTTCAGACAAAAGATTTCACAACCCTTGCCCAGGACTTGTCCATCAAATTTCTCCAGACAAACGGTTTCTCAACCCCTGCCCAGGACTTGCCTGGACTTGTTCATCTGTGTCCCCAGCAAGCTTTGAGACAATGATGTAACAGAATAATATCTTACAATATATAATTATATATAAATATATAATTATGGCAAATTCTTCTCTGAAAAACTTCCTACAAAGTGTATTTTTATGAGTTCATAAAGAAGTCTTTAATGAATAGTCTTTTAATTAAAACCCTCAAGACGAAAGACTTGAGCAGCAATTTGTACAGTTGGGTTAGATAACAGTGGGTTTGGACCTAAACAGTTTTTATTTAGTTCACCATTTGAACTGCCCTTCTATGTTCTTCAGGAAGTGAACTTCATCTGAAAAGTATTGTTTCTGAAACCGTTACCTGTTTGAAACTGGGGAGTGCAAAAACAGCAGTCAGCCCCTTTGTTGCTGGAATAATGAGAGATGGTTAAAGCAAGGCAGCAACCTCATTGCTGTGTTACGTTTCAATACCTGTGCTAAGGGAAATCGTTATCCCAGCTGGGGGTTGAAGGAGTTCAGTGATGAAATCTTTAAGCAAACGGGCAGTAAAAATGCCTATGGGAGTGCAGTTCCAAAACAGGAGGTTAAACTATTGATAGATTGACATCATTGGTTTTGTGATATGTATATATTCTTGAAGGAGAAAATAAAATCTGTCACAAATGGTTGCCTCTTCAGATCATCCACTCAAAATTTGGTAATGTAAAAAAGCAATATTAAGATACATGAAGGTGTAGAAAAATAATGCTAAAAAAATGTTGTACTTCTATAAAAACTCGTACTTCTATAAAAACTTGATGGTAGTTTTTTTCTGGAATACTCTTTGTAGATCTGAACTTCCCTCTCCCTTCTCTTCTCTCATAGAAAAAAAAAAACAAAAAACCCAAAACATTAAAAAATGTATATAAAAAAGGAAGCATAAAGGTTCTGGTATTGAAGAAGTCAGATAATTAGGAAATTTTAATTTCAGGAAGAGTTGAAATAGGGGGGAGTCCATGTCCTTATCCTTTCACATACTGCAGTGTATGACAGACAGTGTAAAGGAAAAAGGCAGGATAAGGGCAAGAGTTTTAGGTAACTTGTTACAAAATATGTTTCAGCCTACGTCGCTCACAAGGTGTCATTGCCTACGGCTATCTATGTGCTTGGTGTGAGTACTCAAGATTTCTAAGAGAGAAAAGCTTCTAAAAATGTGTTGGTCTATTAATACTTTTTTTTTTTTCCTTTTCTTTTTTTCTCAAATGATTATTAATTGCCTGGCTACTGAATTCATCAATACAGAAAATAAAATGCTTGAATAATGATAGAATCATTAAAGATGAGGGAGACATATGATGGACATAGTCATATTGTGCTAGTCAAATTCAAATTCAAGAATCTATCTAGAGAGCTGCTAGGTTTACTACCTGATGACTAATTTAAATTTAGGAGATTACTAATTTAAAGACAAGCTGACTTCACAAAGAACTCCAGTCTGTGGAGAAACACAAAGCCCTTATTTTTTTCTTTTTCTGTGTTAGAAACAGTTAAGATGTAAACTGCTATGGTTTTTCAGAACACCCTCCTTATAAAGCTGTGAAAAATTATTTATTCTATATTACATGTCCAACTTTCTCTTAAAATCTGTGACTTTTTAAGTCAAATTCTTAGTGAATATTATAAATATATTTATTAAGGCTTACTAACTTCCTAGTCACAGACACAGGACTGGTTGCATGCTCAGAAAAAAAAAAAAAATGGGTTGCAATATTTAACTTGTTCTCCATATTCAAATTAAATGTCTTAATTCAGTACCTTGACTTGAAACTGGATTTTTCTTGGAAAGCACCTGCCATATGAAATGTCTTTAAATAAGTTTTGTTTGTTTTTGTCCCACTGCAGAACAAAATACATTTTGTTACATCAAAAGCATAAAACTTTGCAAGAGAGGATAAAACTTTAATTACTTTAAAAGGATGGACTCTAAACTGTATTTCCTTAGCCCTGTTTCTGCAAGTGAATACTTGCCTAACCATAGGCTACAATATTGAATAGAAAACATATATATATGTATTAAATCTTAATTGAAATGTATGGGCATAAAGAAGCACAGAGGGAAAAAAAAAAACACCTCATTTTCTATCTTTTTGAATACATTATTTCTACAAATAATACTATCACCTACAGGTTGTACAGAATTCTACAACATCTTAATGTTTATTCAGATATTGGCACAAAGATATGTATTGAATTATTTAATCCAAGGAGGAGAAGGTCTGGCCTTGGTATACAGCAAAACTGAACTGTTTACATTGGCAAACAAAACAGTGAGGAAAGAACTGTAGCATTTGTTTCTGGAGCTGTCGGGATCATGAATCTGGTATTCTTCACTAAGAGTTAGGAAATCACAGTCACAATTTTATCGAACTTATGAATGTGTCAGAAGGAGAAGACTTTGCTAACAGACAGCAAATCACTCAGATTCTGCAAGGCTGCTGTTTGTGTCAGTCTTCTGAATTACATAGGAGAAACATTTGCTGGTTGTTACTCTCTACGTGATTTGGCAGGGAGGAAAAAAATAAAAGGACAGGGAAAAAGTGAACACACATAGTAAGAGATAATCCCACAGAGGGTTACTTAGAGATAGACTGGCTATTTTCTCTGGAATTTATGGATGGTATTCGGAGAGCTACTTTTTCTTTTTGTTGTGGAGGGATGTATTTCTATGAGCAATATGAATATTTTGAAAAACGTGTGCTGGCTATGTGTATATAAATTGACATAACATAATATTGTCACCGTCTATGAATGACCACAAAGCCTATCACTAGTGCAATTAATCCCCTGTGGCTAGAAGATATAGAAGATCATAGGAATGCTTCCATAGTGCTGTGACATACAGTGCAGAAATCCTCAAGAGAGTGGAAGGCTAAGGCAGTAAACTCTATTTGGTCCCAAAAGTTCCTGAAAAACTCAGCTCCAAAGTGCTTGCAGAGTACTGAAGAGAGGAAGGGATCAAAGGAGAACATCAAACTAAACCGTAATACTGCTTTTGAATCTAAGCTGATTTATTAGTGCTAGCTTTGATGTCTTTGCACTCTTGGTATAAGTACGGCTTTAGAAAGTTTTCAAACATTAACAGCCAGAAAACTCGTCATGTACGATGCCCATTTTTTAATGTTTTAAAGGAGTCCTAAATAAAAGATTTTTTATTTTCTTTTATTTTCTTTCCTTTTTGTTTTCCTTTTTGTTTTCATTTTTGTTTTCCTTCCTTTCTCCCTTCCTCCCTTCCTCCCCTCCTCCCCTCCTCCCCTCTTTCCTTTTTTTTTTTTTTTTTTTTCCCTGTTAGAAAGTTGCACCACAGATTGCTTATGAAATAAAGGAAGCAAAAATTCTACAGGAAATTTCAATATTTATTAACAAAACATTGTAAATTCTATACAAGAGCAAGAATTACAGTTTTGAAATTTCTGTGAAAGAAAATTCTGAATATTTGAAATTCTTATTAAAGGAGCAGAGAAAATGACAAGCTAAAAATGTAGGTGTCAGCTGCAGGTCGTACCATTCTATACAGCTAGTATTTGTTATAAACTAGTAATGCAAAAAGTGACAACCCAGCAATCAGTGGCAGCTTTTCAAAACGAAGAGAGATTGAGTTGCTTAAGTGTGCTGGCTACTTAATGCTTTGTATCAGAGTGAGACTGAATGCTACAATCTGATTAATTTAATTGGCAAGCATGATCATCCTAAAGTTGGTAGTGGAAGAAGCAAGATCTATTGTACTGGCAAGTAGGCAATAATGTAGAAAATTGCCTTGCAGACCTATGACTTAAGTAACCCTGTAACTACTATGGTGAGGATACTAAGTTACCAAGAAATACAATGAATAATGAGCAAAGTGCTCAGGAGGAAAAAGAAAAGAATGATGCTATATCATGGTATCAAGCTGATGAAGTACTGTAATATATCGTATATGAGTATTGCCTAGAAACAGCTTGTTGAACATGCCCTTTTTCCTGGCAGTGTTACAGAAAACTAGATGAGCTGTAATTAAAACTGGGTCACAAAGGAGAGAAACAGTGGTTTTAATCATTATACTACTTATGTTTGTGCAAATTAGTAAATCAAATGCTATTGTGTGAAGGGCAAAAGTGAAACCTTTTCAGTGCAGACTGAATCTGATAAACATTTTCCTTTAATAGTTTTGTGTGAACTGCAGACATATAATCAATTAAGTGCTCTGCTGAAAGGAAACAGTTACTTTTTCTACAAAGTATATCATTACTGGGAGGCTGTAGCACATTGGGATTGATCTCATTCATATTCTTTAGATTGCTCACTGCTGTGAGGGAGTCTCATTTTCCAATATTGCTATTTTGCTACTAGCGTGGTTGCTATCAACCACCAGTTCCAATCTACAGGAGAAGTTTCAAAATCAACTAATTCAAAGTGAGATATAAGAACACTGGACAGCCATCAAGAACATTTTTTACTACGTGCCACACAGAAACCGTACCAATATCATTGCTTGCTTTTTTTTTTTTTTTTTTTCCCTCACTAGCAGCATAGGGTGTTATCTGTTGAGATTACATAAAAACAATGCAGTGTCTTTAGGGTATTTGCATAGTCTCTGAGACTGTAGAAAGAAAGTACTGCACAGTGTTCACCAGTCGCAGCCCACTGATATTCCAAGTCAGATATTTTTTGGAAGACTTGACAGTGGAAACCAGGGATCGGATGATGGATATGTACATTCATTTCTTAAGGATGTATGTATAGACACAAGAGCTGTGAAAAACCTCCACATGCTGCAGAATGATCATAAGAAAAAAAAAAAAAAGAGACAAGGCACAAACTCATCAAAAATTAACTATATCTGAAAAGATGTGATCCACCTGAACACACAAATGCTTTTTTTTTAATTATTTTTAGAATTTTAATAAATTCTTTTACTAAACCTGGATGTTAGAAATGAAAGGTAAATGTATGAATGTTTAGCACAAAATGCTGCATAGTCTGAGCTATTAAGAAGCTACAATATGCTCCCATTGCATTGAGATTTGCATATCTGGTACTTTTGAAGATCTATCAACTATAATGCTAGCTGATGGAATCTGATGCAGAGAGTTTGTATCTTGGCTGTCATTCCCACCAAAGAATTAATGGAATCTATAACTACTGTCAGCTTCTTTTGAAGGCACATAATAGTTCTTAATGCTGATCTCATGAAATGTGTGAATTGTATTCTACCAAGATTCTACTGCTAAATACTATATCACAATAAGCAATTTAAAGTAGACACTGACATATTCTGAAGAAAATTATAATCAGAAATATTCTCTCTTCATACTTCATCAGCTTGTATCTCTATTCTCTGACAGTCTAATTTTCCATTCATTTTTTCCTATTCTCTAGTAAATTAAATTAAATATGAATCATACAAGCTCTTCTGTAAGCTGTGTGAAGTCATCCACCTGCCACAGTGACCTATCAGAAGTACTTTGTGCTATTATTCTTAACCCAGTTAGTTCTCATAGATGGAATAAAGACAGAGTGGAGCCAAACAACACCAAATCTTGAGAAAGCTGAAGCATTTCAAATGTTTTCATTCTGATGAACAAAAATATACAGAGGATGACCAGAAGTCAGATAAGCACTTCTCTGAACAACCTTTTTGAACTGAAATAGTGAGGGTGCTGCAAAGAGATTACAGATGTGTTTTTGTGTATAAGTGTGGATGAAGCAGCTCATTATGCCTTTACTCCTTGCTCACTGGATGTGAACTAGCTCTAGTTCAGAAACGATGTAGCTGTAAAGTGTGGTAAAAAATCTGTTTTGCCCTGGATATGCTTACTGAAATCAGCACAGCATGATTTGAATAATGAGAGGCTAATTATGTCTGCTTTGAGCCCATTGACTGAAACATTTCTTGGACAATGGAATGCGGTCTAACACCCTCTTCCTTACTAAATTTTTTATTGAAGATTGGAATTGAGATCATGCATCACAGATTTAAACCAAGTTTATATACGGCTAAGCTCTTCTTGCTGAATGCATTCTAGTTTTCATGCTTGAGTATTTCCTGCCTCACAGAGAAGGGTGTGCCTAGCTGTCTGTATTGCAAACAGGATTAGGACATACGTGTGAAGGTTTGGTTTCAAGGTTTTCACAGTGACTAGTATAGAATGCAGTACAGAATAAGGACACTTTTAAATGCACACAATTATGGAATTCTTTTGGAAATTCAAGTGCTTTGTGTGATAAGGGTGGAGATTTTTTGTTTAATTTTTTTTCCCCATTATCTGAGTAATTACCCACAGGATTACTGAGTTTGAGTATGCACTGCATTTTCAGTTTTTTGAAGAAGTTCACTGAGGAGCTGGTTGATGTAGCCAACTGTTCCTAGACATGTTTTGTGAGTGATAGTCCCTAGCAGAGGGAGAAGATTCTTTCCAGCCTTTTTTTTTCCCCAGAAATTCTTCTCAAGATTTATGTCTATAAGCTTACATAGCTTCCTGATTAGTATGCTACCCTCTTCTCATACTTAAAATGCTAATCTTTCTGATGTAGTTCATAGGATATTTAAGTATCTTAACCTATGGTTGAAGATTCCAGTTACCATGAGGTATCTGTGCCCTTTCAGTAATAAAACCAAACCACTTTTGTGAAGGTGGATGTAAAATGAGTTTGATCCAGCTTTCACAGAACAAAGGTAATGTATATATTAAGTTTAGATTTCACAGTTCAACTGTCAAGTGAAGATTTGTTGAAAAACTATTAATTTATCTTTTTTGCTATAAGTGAATCTTAAATTTTGACGTTGCAGCTGGCTGCTGAGTTCTATCAACCTAGGTTTTTAATAAGTTATATCTACTAGTATATTATAAAGAACTGTAGTGTGGTGTAATTTGCAAATGTAGTGAAATCAAGTTGAGACCTCACTACAATGTTGCACTTAAATCTGTGTTGACAAATGTATAGACCTTAATAGTGTTTTGTGAGTTATAAATATGTGGATTAGCAAAATACCCATTTTATACACAGAGGGAATTCTGACAACGTAATAAACCTCACAGCCTTGCTAATGCAATATGTATTATGGTCTTAGTCACACTGTAGCAGGGTTTTTTTTTTTTTGTTTGTTTGTTTGTTTTGTTTGTTTGTTGTTTTTTTTCATATGGATTTAGGTTGTATTGTGCACATATTTCAACCCCCTCAGCTTTTCTTCAGGTGATTTAGTAGAAAGATACAGTAGCTTATTTCTCTTATCTCTTCCCTGCCCTGCCATGCCCTGCCCTCCCCTTCATATCAGTACATTAACACTGAGTGCAAGGCAGCTCACAGAACAGCCTACATGCTAAAGAATAATGCACTAGCACTACAGCTTGCAAAGCACTGAATGTAATTTCAGCTGCATCGTTCTTAGATCATGGTGACCATAAAAAACAATTTAAAAAAAAAAAAGTTGTATTTCCCCATTATTGCTCTGATAAGCTGGAGAAAATATGACTTTTTCTTTACCTGTTGCCATCAAAATTCAGCTGTCCCTCCCACTCCTCGGAGTCCTGAAGTGGAAATTTATGCTTATGTTTCAGTTCTGAAGATTTCATTTTGTTTAAATAAAATTCAGACATGAGTAAAAAAAAATCTTTTTCTTGTCAGCATTGAAACAGCTGACCAGCTGGTGACTTTCTTGAGTAAAAAAAAAAAGTCCTGTTTTTTCATGAGCAGATTTTTGTTTAACTTTCAGAGTGTACAGATCTATGTCTACTGATCATGTGTTTCATCTTGCCTTGATTACTAGTTGATCTCAGAAAAAACTCTTATGATGTTTATTCTTCAACAGATCTGAAGGAGACATTAAATCTTATTTATTTCTGAAGCTTTGGCAGAAAAAATGTGAATTGTGTCACTGGAATTTGGAAGTTCACTTCGAACAGAAATTAAATCTGCCTTTAATCTCCTAACATTGAAATTTATATCAGCAAATTCTGCCTAAAGAGATTGAGGTGGTTGCTTGAAAGTAGATAGGACTAATGCCAAGTGGGAGATTAGAGTATACACTGAGTTTGTTTCTTTTATGATCATTTGTCTGAAGTATTCCAATATCTGTAAAAGTTGTGCTAGCAGTATTGCTTGTCTCCTCTGATCCTTTCAAGCCTGGTGAGTAAGCTGTAGAGTTGCCAGCCAGATTTGAATAAAACTAAAAGGACTTTTAATGCATATAAGGAAACACTAGGGACAACACATTGCTACGTTTTCGTAAGACAAAAGAAATGAAGGGTAATACAGAGGTCATTTCACATAAGCAATGCCCCCTTCTGTCTTGTACAAATATTGAGAAACTGGCACTTGGCAGAAAGCACTGCTCCCCACTGCGACACTTTTCAAACTAAAACTTGCTTTTCTAAGCACGTGGTAATGTTGTACACCCAGTCGGGGGTCATTTGAATTTGGCAGTACATTGATCAGACTTGGCTTTTGTCATTTGTTTTGAACAGAGGAAGGAAAAGTGAAGAATCATGAGCAAGTTGTATATGGAAATGCTCTGTATTGTGCAAATTTGTAGTTCTGTACATTTGTAAAAATGTTGTAGTAAGTTTATTGAATATTTTCCTTCCAGATTAGCAGGTTGTGAATTGTTTTTTTTTTTACTGAAGCAATCAATATCTTTATTGACTTCTGGGCAGTATTCTGATGATCGTTTGTCAAATTCTTTTCTCTTAGAAAAAAATCCAGTTTGAAGAAAGTAAATTGTGATCTATAGATTGTTACAAGTTCTCGTGTATTTTTGTTTCTAACAAAAGCAGAGAGGAAGGAGAATGTAGCAGTCGATGTGATTTGTGATATAATTCCCATTTTTTGCCTACTTTATTCTATCAGAATAATTGCATAGTGACCATCATTTATTTTGAGATCAATTTAACTTACGAGTGTCAATCACACTTTTCTTTCCTTGTGGTGAATCATATAAAGGGAAAATGTGTAATAACAGTACACAAGTCACTAATGTCTTATTGTGAGCAACATAAACCTTAAAAGCTTTCCCAGCTTGAATATTCAATTCTAGCTATCATTAGGGATTCTAGAGCTATACATCTTGAGTAAAGCACATAGATTTTTCCTGAATAAAGCATCTATGAAGTACTTTGCATCACACTTAAGATCGGTTCACAAATTAATGCAAGTTGGAGATGAAAGACATTAGGTTTGTAAAGATATTTCAACATCATTTGTACAGCATTTGTATTGAACTGTATATTATTTTCTTGTAATAGTAAAACATATTTATATTAGTGTTTTTACTGACATCTGGATAATAGAGATTGTTTAGGCTGGACACATAAAAGTCCATGGGACCAGATGGGTGCATCTAGGAGTACTGAAGGAGCTGGTTGATGTTACTGTAGGACTGTCTTCTATCATTTCTGGAAGCTCCTGGCAAATGGAGATTTCTGTTGACTGGAGAAAGGCAATTAAACAAACAAACAAACAAACAAAAAAACCCACCACCATCAAACCATTAATCTTCAATGGGTACAACAGGAAGGACCAATGATAGTACAGAACTCTAAGTTTCACCTCAGTTCCTGGGAAGGTTGTACAATACATCCTCCTATGCATGAAGAACAAGAAGGTGATTGGAAGTAGCTATCATGGATTTACTAAGGATTTATCATGCCTGACTAACTCCATTACTTTTTATAAGATGACTGATGCTGTGGACAAGGGGAGAACACTGGATATTATATATCTTGACACAAGCAGTGCCTTTGCAATCTTCCACTGTCTCTTTATTAAAAAAAATATAATATGTGGAATAGATAAGTGAACAATAAGATGGATTTTTATCCATCTGGACTACTGGTATCAAAGAAGTGGGATCAATAATGCGAAGTCCAGCTAGTAATCAGTAACTAGCACTGTTGGGGATTAACACCAAGGAGCTAAATATATATTTTAATGTTATGCATGAAGGAATGGAGTATACTCAGCAAGTTTATGCATATTATCTAACTTTAGAGGCAAGAGAGAGGGGGAACAGTGTAGGGGTTGCTGTTCAGAGTGATGTGGACTACTTGGAGAAATGAATTGACAAGTGCATTGTGAAGTTCAATAAAAGCGAACACAGAGTCTTGTATTATGATTGGAACAGCTCTGTTCAGCAGTTCGGAGTGCATACTGACTGTATTGGAAGAAGTTCTGCAGGAGAAAGGATGGGATCACATGATGTATGAGGAAATGATGGGAAGGTTGCATCTGTTGAACTGTGAGAAGATGAAGGGAAGCTGTCTGCAACTACCAGATTGGAGAATGCAGACCAGATGCAACAAGACCAAGTGGAGCGAGTGGAGTTGTACAGCAGCAGGAGAAAAGATGGCAAACACAATTTGGAACATGAGAATTAAATGTAAGGAAAAAAAAAATACCATGAGGATGGTCAAATAACACTGGAACAAGTTCCTTGGAATGTTTGTGCATCAGTGGAGATATTCAGGACTATACAGGATACAACATGAGTAACTTGACCTAAATTGGAAAACTTCAGTAGGGAATTGAATTGAATGACCTCCAGAGGTTGCTTCTGATTAGGATTATTTTGTATTTTCATATTCATACTCACAGTTCAAATCTTCCCCCAGAACACAAGTTTACATTTTTTCTTTCTTTAGTTCATAAGTAAATACTTTTGAACAGTGAGATAGAACTTCCTTGTTTTCAAAATGTTATTGATAGAAATGTAATAGTCTTCTAAGAGCTTGGGTATGGTTCTAGACCATACTGGAATACACTGGCTGTTCTAATAATTTTAACACAGTATCAAACCATCAGATACTAAATGTGAGATTTGTAGGTATGAAATATTTGCTATTCAAATAAACATCAAATATTTACTGAAGGAACTCAATGTTTCTTTTGGTAGTGGAACTTCTGTAAGGATTAGGTATCTTTTTAGATCTAATGGATCTAATCTAAGTTCAAGAAAGGCCACATTCTGACTGTGACTTCCTCTTTATATTTGTGTTCAGTAGTTTCAGAGAAGTAGCGTTACTGTTTCTGTTTGTTTAGAATTTACTGAAGTTTAGTTCTCTATGTGTGATCTCGCAGCTTCCAGTAATCAATGTTCATAGGTTTCATCTGTGGAACAGCTGTTCTGCAGAATCAGTTGAGCAGTGCTTATTCTAGCTTGCATGATCCTTTTTGCTCTTGCTGTTGCTGGCTCAGCATTACTAACTGTGGTTGTGACATCATATTATGGTGTGGTTTGTGAGGGGAGTCCAATGTAAGATAAAATTAACCTGAACATTGATCTCCAGAAGTTCATATATAGCTTTTCCAAATTTGCATTTAGCTAAAAATCATCAATATTAAAAATACTGATTCACCTTTTTTTTTTTTTTCTTTTTCTTTTTCCTTCTATTTTCATAGACTTTTTAGAAATAAACTGTTAGGCACAAAAACATTAATTAAGATTAGGAGAAGAGCATCATATTTCTCAGCAGCCAGAAGTGAGGTAGAACTCAATAATCTTTCTTTCCAATATAGTATGTAGCTAGAGAAAAGTTTCTTTCTTCAGAAATCTCCTTAGCAGTAACTACAGGCACAGGCAGAGTTAGGGGCCGTGGAGAATATCCTCTTCAGCACTTTTTCAGGTATATCCTAGCAAGTTTATTGGATAACTACACAGCATCTTGTGTGAGCCTGGCTATGGCAACAATAAATCAGGTTGGTAGAGCAGAACCTAAGAGAGGTGAGCCTTTTCTGAGGGATTTCCTCTTTAACTCAACATTGATCATGCTCTGCTGCTGTGGAAATTAAGCTGTCTTATATAAGAGAATAACTACTTCTTCCACAGCTTTTAGAGCTAACATCATAGAGGGTAGAAGAGTCAGGCTCTTCTGCTTCTCATCTCGTTTTTAGTCAAATGTCTAAATTAAGTGGAGTAATGAAACTACAAAGTAGAATCAAACATACTTCATTATATTTTGTGTGAACACAAACTACCTGTTGTACTTAGGAAGAAATAAAAATAATTTCAATGGATGTAGCTGGTAATTAAAACAGCATCCGATTAGCATCTTTGTTTTACAAGTCATTATTTAGAATTCAGTTTCCTGCCACACGGTAATGTAACAAACAAATGTATTTTATTCCAACACACAGTTTTTGTTTGCTTTTCTGAATTAAGTCTTGGTGACTGCAGGATATGTAAGGATTTGTAGCTGCACTGCTGTCCAAACTCAGCACTCAAGTAGATGATCTCTCTTTCCTGAGAAATTGCCTTTTCATCTTTTATTGTTCTTTCTTTTACGGTGTGGATTTTTTGGTAGTATACATTTTTTTTCTGTTTGGATTTAAAAGAAAAACCCCAATCATGGCTTTATTAATAGAGGTTATTTAAAAAACAACAACAACAACAAAAACCAGAAAAAGTAGAAGGCCTTCTGAAATGTAAATTCATTGATGGATAATGACTTGGAAGAAGTCTACGGACTTGTACAGATTTCTGTGGTTTGAATTACTTGTTTTTGTTGGCAGTGTCCCCTGATATAAGTCTTCACAATGAATCTAGAATGTCCTGTTCATGGATTGTGCCAGCATCCATTATCGTTTCTTAACAGCTTGTAAATCAGTGATTCACATTTTCTTCTGCATTTCTTTTTGCTTATTCATTCAGTGGCATTTTTTCAGTCTGTAGGCTGCCATGATTTTGTTGGCTGTAATTTGGAGATTTTTGTCATCCTGTTAGATAACTGCTTTTGTGTCTGAGATACTCTATATGCAACTATAATGATAACATTGGATTTATAATTAATAACAATAATGTTAAGAAATGTAAGGTTTTAAAAGAATTTATGAGTTAGATGAGGGCTATAATAATTGAAACTTTCTTGTATTTGTTTTCTGTAGAATTCATAACGGTACTAATTAACTTGTACAGTATCAAAAGTTAAAGGAAAATTAAAGAGAGAAAGTTGAAGAGTCCTTCTACAGTGAGATGAGAACATTACTCCTGACCATTCTGAACTGTTGTCTGGGTAAATGATTAAGCTCAGGCTGGTGGTACAAACAATAGAGAAATTGGAGGTTGGAAGGACATCATGCAAAAATTGATTTCAATGCATGAAAAACAAGCAGTGGAAAAAACTGAGTATTCTGAGAAAAGAGCAAAGACTTTATTTATTTATTTATTTATTTATTTATTTATTTATTTATTTATTTTGAGATGAGGGAGGGGAAGAAAAAAGATGGGAAAAAAAAAGAAGAAAAATGTAGGAGGTTTTTTTTTTTTTTTTTTTTTTTTCTTTAGAGGGGCAGGTTCTGCAGACATTTAGCAGACAGCAGAGAAGTAAAAATGAGCTAGCTGACATTTTGGAAGCTGTGCCATTGAGTTATCAGAGTGTTATAGCTGTGATGCCTGTGATGTTACAGCAAAAATACGTCTCTGTTAGGCAGTTCTGAAGACAGATAGGTCAGTTGTCTGCACACAGAGCTCTGTTGTGTCATTGAGAAGCATTCAGAGATGCTGAGTTCACAAGAGATATTCACTGAATTGGAAGCACAACATGCTGATTTAGCTTAATAGAGTCTTGTGTATCTTTAGTTTGAGTAACCTTGTATGAACTTATGTGCATAAATTTTATTCCATTCTTTTCCTATTTATATGCTATTATATTTTTATGTTATAAAATGTTATTTACTACTAGAGGAAAACTTTTTTCAGATTTGATTATGGGAGATTTTGTGAATGAAAATTTTGTAGACCACTTTCATTATATTCTTTTGAAGATCAAGAAGTTACATGTGCTGTTTCAGGCCCGCAAATTTTAAGAACAAGGACATTTATCTATGTGTTCAGTAGAGATAAGACTGTTCATCCCAGAGACACAAAACCGAAATGGCTACACTAGGAACGTGGCTGTAGTACTCTTTCATAGTGGATGGAAAAATATAGAGAATCACCGAATCATAACACCTGAATCATGTTATGGAGGTGCTATTTTTCCCCCCTCTTGATTAAAAAAAAATTGCCTGTTAGTACTTGGGCATTCTAGTTAACTGTCTATATAACTTTTAGGGATAAACATTCTATATTATTATTGAAAGAAAACGAGACTGTCTTCACTGCCTAAGAATATAAAGCGTCGTGTTGTTACGTATTTACTTGCTCTATATTATCTGCTTTCCATCTTTCCTTGCCCCATGACCATTTATCCTAAAGGCATCCAGTAATTCAGGACTCTGAATTAACCACTCTGCTAATTATTGATATATATTGGTGAAACGTATATTGATAGTTTTATATTTATTACACATCCATAAAGTATACTTCTTCTCTATGAACAATGAAAGTTAATTTTTCAGAGTAATTATTTGCAGCAAAATGGAAGTCTCATTTTTTTCTGAAGATATTATTTCTAATCTTGCAATTAATAGCCAAGATTATTGAAACATCTGTGTTCTACTATTAGAAATACATTTAAAGTTTATTTTTCATTTACTTTCGTGTCTTATTTTAGACTGTAGCACATGTAATACTTTAATGTAGGCCCCATGCATTCAGAAGTATTATATAAAGCTAGCACACTGGGAATTGGCCAACACTGTCATAAATTTCTTTGGGTTTTTCTTTCTGAAAAAGAAGCCATACATTCTCAGTTTAATGTTGAGATTAAAAGACAGCAATGAGTGATACAATATGATTAAAAGATACGCTTATTTTATCTAAAACAATATAGCACTGCTTTAACAAATCATGATATGAGGACTTAAATTGAATTTTACTGATTATTTACTTCACAAATAAGAAGGGACTCCTATGTGTAGGAATTAAAGTATTGAAAACTTATGGTGCCTTTTTTATAGCAGAAGAATATTCCCTGCTATTTACTCAAAATTATTCATGACAAACTTTGTCATTTTCACACAAATTTCAGGTTAATGGACTGAGAGTATTAAAGATCTGAGTGAAAATGGCCCCATTTTTGTGAACAGAATCACATTTGCTTGGAATTTTTTTCAATAACTTTAATGTTACTTAGATCTTGCTTTTGATGAGATCAAAACCTGAAGAAACGATAGTCTGCAGCGATTACATCTGTTTTCAGTAGTATAAAAAATAATATTGGAGTGGAAGATTAAAATTCAAGATCACTTTGGATGACTCAAAGTTGAAAGTTCAAAGTATTAAATACACAAAAATAGCACTATTTATTCATTTCTTTATGATTTCTTTATTGTAATTATGATGATGATTTTGACTGAATTCCTGACATGCCAGTGTAGCATTTCCCTGTTACATTAATAACCAAACTTAATAGAAAAGAGGAAGGAGGGATTTGCTTGTCTACAGATGATGGTTGAAGAAATAACATGAAATTTGCACTTACAATGGGCATACTGTATGCATATTTATCCTCCACTTATATGGAAAATTTTTTAGCACTGTTAGCCATTTGTAACTGATATTTAAGCATAGCTGCTGGTGTTTATCATAATATTGCTATGAAGGCACACACCTATTGAGAACATCCTGGTTGGCTTTTATCACTTTGTGACGTGCCTGAATAGTCCTAACTTGAACACACACCTAGGCACGTCTGAACTTTCCCATGTTCTGTGAATCAGTGCTGTTCTTTGTTGAATACGTTAAAAAATGTGCCAGGGTACAAACGGTTATTTGTAAACAAAGTGTGTCTGCCATTATGCAGGTATTTGCCAAATGCATTATAATGCCAATCAACACAGAGTGAAGCTGTGATAACTTATAACACAAATGCCACAACGGTAATAAAAAGGTAAAATTATACTTGAGAAATTGTTGACTTCCAGAACCTAGCTAGAATTTTGATTGCTTTTATGGAAAATGCTTTAACTTCTAAAACTGCAGCAATGTTGTTTCAGAACTTTACTACAGGGAAAAAGTGCATTATCAGTTTTCTTTTCTGAAGTAAAGAAAGACTCTTACAAAAATAGGAAATAATGTTAGCTCAAGATGGCTTGCAACTGTGGCTTCAGATGCTGTAGAAATGCATCTGTAGTATGCAAAAATAGAATTTGGTTCTCAGCATCTAAAAGTGCCAGATGAAATCTTTGTTACAGTAGGAGAGGAACATGCACAGGTGTAGATTTTTTATTTATTATTATTGTCTCTCTGTACTTCTTTGCATTAGTATTTAGAGGAAAACAATTTGCATGAATCTATTCACATTATCTGTGGAGATGGGGATTCTAAAGAACAAGACTTTTTTTGCTGGTTTCCACATCAGTAATTCTGAACCTATTGAATGATATCAATCAAGCTCAGCGAGGTATTTCTGGTAGGCTGATCTTGGCCAACAGCTGACAGGTAAGGAATCCAGAGGATAAAAGTGAAAAGATTATCTGATAGATTAGTAAGTAAAGAATAAAGAGGTAAACATGTAAGTACTGATGCCAAAGCAAACACTCACCAGCAGACCCATCCAGTCCCTAAACAATGGCAGCTTTGAAAAAACCCTTCCTCCTCCACCATTTACTTGTTGAGCATGATGTTATGTGGCATGGAATATCTCTTTCGTTATCTGTCCCAGTTGTGTCTCCTCTCAGCCTCAGCCCAACCTCAGCCTGCTTGCTGGAGGAGTGCAGTGAAAAGGAAGGAAAGACTCAATCCATGCAAGAACTGCTCAGCAACAGCCACAACACCCATGTGCTATCAGCATGGTTCTGGTCACTGATCCAAAGGAGCTGACAGGAAGGAAGTAAACTCCATCCCAACCAGACTGAGTTCAGGTTACAAGATTTGAAAATACACAGAATTTCCATATGTTACGGAAATTAATGAGCTCAGAAGGTGAGTACAACAACCACCTTGGGCCATGGTTGGCAACCCTGCCCATGGCAGGGAAGTTGGAACTAAATAGGCTTTGAGATCTCTTCCAACCCAGCCATTCCATGCTGTCAGTGAAGAGAAAGGAATCCCTCCAGAGGGTGATTTGAAGCATGTACATTTAGATCCTGTGCAGCATGCACATAATGATAAAAATCATTCTAAAGAAAACTAGCTCTCTTTGACTGATCCAGGGAGCTTAAGGAGACTAACCTCCTAACTTAGGTGCCTAAAAAGTTATCCTGTGTGAAATGCTTTCCAAGATCTCTAAAAATTTTTGGGCTGAATAAAATTAGATCTCATGGGCAAAGAATAGAAAGTCAGAAACTGTGTTCAAGACAGTAAAGAATACAAATGATCGATGCAAAGCAATGTCCAAAATAGATGAAAGAAATATAATAATCTGAAGCATGCACACACGTTCTTGTTATGCTAAATAAATGTTGTGGTCAGAGAATTAACTCACCCAAGGCTGTGTAGCCACAGCTTTTCTTGACTTGCAGAAATTGCTGTAATCCTGTACATCATTATCATTTTTACCCCTTCTATGCTGGAGGTTTAACCTAGTCATGCACTTCTATGATGACTCAGTCTGCTCAGGTAGGTAGGAAATCACTGTGAAGCCAGTGGTCTGTGGTTCAGGTGGAGTGTAGAATGATTTCATTGTCTCTTACCAACAAAGTGGGGATGTTGACATTGACAACAACCTTATTGATCTCAAAAAAAAAAAAAAACAACCCAGCGACCCAACCAGTCACAGTGCAATATGACAGAAGGATTTCTGTAGAGTCATTAAACTTTTTTTTTTTTTTTTTTTTTTTTAATATATATATATATAACTAGCTGCATATTTTTACACTCCCTGTTGTGTAATTCAAAGTCTTGGAAAACAGATGTGCTGAAAGATGGCAACAGTTGTCAGTAACTGTAAAACTGAAGAGTTCTGTGAAATAGATCAAACTGCTTTAAATTGAGTGGGACCTGCAGTAAGCTTTACTTTCATTTGTTTCATAAACACTGTCTTCCAGTAAGAGTTTGAATAAACTAGTTTGCTAGCAGTCGTAATAGCAGTGTTAAGATTACATGTCATAAATAGCATGAGCATTTATTTCTTCAAATAAATTTAAATTTATCAGTAAAGAGAGAAAAATCTGATGTCAGATATCAAAAATAACTCTTGATTCTTCACTGTACAACTTAGAAAAAAATATTTTCCTGCTTCAATTTCCTGTATGTTACACTAGAAAAAATACTCATTTTCTACTTTTTCACATATTTTCATAATTGAATTATTGAATATTTGGAAAGTAATAAATACTTTTTATTTTTACATATAAGAATTACTCCAGTGGAAAAAGTGTGTCAGCTGTAATGGTTCAGGACTATGCAACCTTGCCCTTCCACAGAACATACAATGAAACTACAAATTAATGCAAACATTTCCCTTTAATCATGTTTTCCTTTGTCACAGCACATCCTCTCCTTTCTTGGAGCAAAGTCATAGTGCAGAAACTCTGACAGTGTAATATAGGACTCGGATGTCAGTGCTTACAACAACCAACTGTAGAAGAGCTTTCAGTTTTTTGAAAGCCAGCTGTTCTGTGGTTTGCACCAGTCTCAAGCAAAGATCGGAAGGTAGTTCCTGAAATGGCTGACACTACCTACTGGCTTCTGCTGGTTTCTTGCACAATTTGTTCCATACACAGCAAAGGACGGATGTCTTTTGGATGAATTAAGTTATCATTGAGAGATCTATCATACTGTTTACAGGAATCGAGTAAAACTGTTACTCTATTTTATTTTCTTTTAGTCAGGGAACAGTTGTATTATTTTGATGGCTGCAAGTTTAACACTTTTTTCTTTAAAACCTTTGGAATTTATAAAGTGGCAATATATGAAATCTATTTTGTGTGCTAGTATGCACATGAGTTTCCAAAATTTGTGGATTAGAAATATATCAGATAATAGGAAAATAATGTGATATGTCTGAAACATTGAAAATCACAGAAGATAATAAATACAGAAACAAATAAAAAATATAGAATATATAAAGTATAATTTTGCGGTCTGCCTCGCTGTTTTGCTATCTGGTTTTTGAAGGTGCCAAATGATCAGAAGATGATGAGCAGCATGGAAACAGGACTTCTGGCAGACAGATCATATTTAACACAAATCAAAATGCTCCTCCACTCAATGTGAAGCATGATTTTTCAGATGGGCACTCTTCCCAGGAAGTAGAGGAGTAATAAAAACATATGTTCTGGAGATAAATTGCTGTCAGATCATTGTTGATAGCAGCACAAGGGACAGTGGTGAACACTGACTGGGGCAGGGCTTAAGCCAGGGTGCTGAGAACAGAACTATAGGCAGGAAATGTGTGAGATCAGAAACTAGTGGAAGCCCATGGTACCTAATAGCTATACTGCCCTATGTCAGGGTAATCAGCTTTAATCCTATAGAGAGGTTTTGATACACCGCCTAGTAATTGTGAGATTCCTCTCAATTCCTGTACTGTGCACACTGAGAATCTTTATTGAGGCTCCATCCTTTGCCATGTGCCCTGCTTCTATCTTCATTCACTACTATACACTCAGGGAGGTGTTGACAGCATTTCACAGAAACATACGCAGAGAAAATACTTCTCTGACCAGAGCTGAAAAGGAGAGGAGGAATCTTGAAACAGTGCTGGAAAGGAGAGGACACATTTCAGCACAGAGACTTACTGCAAGATGCCTAAAGTTAAATCCTTTCATTTTTTAGCAAGCTTTCTCAAAGGAGTTACTTAAGCCAAATCCTCTAAGCAGAAACGGATGTCTTTAGTGGAACCAGAATATTTATGTTGTTGTCACTTCTGCCCAGCATTTTGCTTTCTTCAGATTTCAGAAAGTTGGCAAATCCTTTGATGGCAAATTGCTTTCTGTAGAAAATGTAGGACATGATGCTAGAAGGAAATGTGTCCCTTACTAATCTGAACAGATACTGTGACAGGGTGGACCCGAGAGCCTGTTCAGTCTTCTAAATGAAACCTAAATGTTTTCTGAAGAATAACAAGCCTATGCTTCCCTTCAGATTGCAATTTTCACACTGTGGGCACCTACCTTTTTTTTTTTTTTTTTTTTGGTATGTGGCCTTTTTGTTTTCTTTATGTCATAAAATAAGCACAGTATCAATATGAAATATTAAATCATATATTTCTCTTTATATGTAGCTATATATTTGATGTGTATAAAATGATTTACGTTAGTGAAGATTTGTGAATTGGTTTGTGTTTAGACAAGGCTTTATGATCCCATAGAAACTAGGTACTGTAAAAATGTTAGTTATCATGATGGAAAAATCATGCACACTAGAATTTTGTTTCTAACTCCACTTAATTTTATGTTTTAATTAAGTTGGGGAAGCAGAAAAGTAAGATCATGGGGAGATTTAAAGGCATGTGAAATAGTATTCTTGAATACAAGCCATTGCCGTGCTTGTTGGAATTGAGAGTGTTGAATTTCTTGGCTTGATAAAAGCACTGAAGTCTGTTTTCCTGCCAAGTGGTTGCAGTAGGATGTGGAGCAAACCAGGCATATGCATCTCCCCTGTGGCATGATAAAGATAAGTTGAGGTCTTACCCACCAGATCTGGGCCATGTCCTAAGAGGAACACGCTATAGTGGAAATGTCATTAGACCATTATTCTGCAGCTAACACAGTTGTTGTTGTATCTGAATAATGTAACATTAAAACATTAAAGGAACAGACTTGCAGCACCAAAATTGTCCTACTTTTTAAAAATGTTTGAATTCGCATAATTGATTATGAATCTTTTTCCTCACAAGTTATGTGTGCATGAGTTTGGATGGTTTTTAAATATTAATTCTGTGCACAATTAAGAGAAAAAATACTAGAAAAAACTACTTTGGACTTTGTTTTCTTACACATTATGAAAACTGCAAAATTTCAAAAAAAAATCATTGTTTTTTTTAATGTTGGACCAATATTCAGAGCAATTTCTTGTAGCTTTTGTTCTAGCTAAAGAATACTAAACAGATTTAGATATGTTTAGAATTCATGATTATGTACAGCCACAAAATATAGAACTGTTAATTCTTTCCTGTCTTTTCCCTTATGGAGAAATCTTACAATATCATGTCCTTAAATTTCTAGAAATGTTTACTTTGTTTTGCTAGAAACACATCTGTTCTGAAGTTTGAAGCATCTAAAACCTCAGTAAAGGTATTAGCTATATACGGACAGTAAAGGTAGGTGTATATATATATAAATATCGTGGCTGTATTCTAAATCTTTTAATAATTTACATCTAAAATACACGTGGCAGAAAAATTTGAGCTAAAAAGATGCTTACGTACCTTATGAGAGAGATTTAAAGAAACGTATCTAAAGGTGCAAAGTGATGATTGCAGGCTGTTGGTTGTGCATGCTCAGAATGAAATTTCCTATAAAAAGATGCTGTGAAACAATTTCAGAAAATATAATGCTGTTTTAATCAAAGCATGTTTCTCTTTGTCAGTGTTTAGACACAATTCCTTCCAGTCCTCCTTTCTATTGCAAAATGATTATAGAAGGGAGAACATCTTCTCTAACTATACGTAGTGAAAAGATTCGTAACCATAGATGTGCAGGTATCACAGAAAAATGCAGGGATTAGATTTCCTTTCATAAGATCAGTTTCTTAAAATTCTGCAAAGACAGGAAAGTTCAAGTCAGTGCTTCTGAACATCCAGCAGCTCTTTACTTATTTTCACATGCAGGGAATTATAAGCTGTTTATTGCAGTCCCTGCATATATTTTCTAGATAAACAAGTTATATAAATTCTCCATTTCTTCTCCAGATTGGAGACTGTTTGCTATATCCAAATTATGTTGCTGTTCCTCTGAGGGGTAGAGTTTCATTTTTGAGGAGTGAATGAAGCAATACTGGCTCTTAAAAAGGCTGCCTCTCATCTTCTGTTATGGCTTCCAGGGAAATTGAGGCAGTTCTTTACAGATGACCATCAGTATTGAAATACAAATTAATTTATAAAAATAGAGAATACAGAGAAGAATGGAAACACAATGAATTGTCACTAAAGCTATTAAACCGACTGTTCAGTAAAATATATAAAATCACTCCTTCACAATCAAGATATTTAAAATGAAAACTTTATTATAAGTGAAATTTCTTAGGCTGCGGATCATCCTACTCTTTCGTGTAATGGATTGTTCAATAACATTCAAAATATGCTGTTAACAAAAGGACACAGTAAAATAGTTTGGATTTTTGGTTTAGATTTATGCTAATTTACATCTAATTAAACCCAAAATGCATTGTTTTCATTCTTCATTGAATTCATTTTTTTTTTCTTTTTTCCTGATTTATGATAACAGAAGTGAACTTAAGTTTGCTGCTCACAAGTACAGAAGCAACTGGCTTGAAAATCAATACAAAATGCTCTGGATTTGTGGTTTTCATTATAAAGTACGTGAAGAATAATATAAAAAGTGCAAGAGCATGCTTATAATTTCAAAGATTAGTAATCACTCCGTACAACCACTCAGTTCTAATTTACCTACTTTGAACCAAAGTTATATTACCTGATTGTGACAATTCAGGTAAAATTCTGTTTTTATGTATGTCTCTTATACTGCATATCTGGGGGAAAGAAGCAGAAAAAGAATGCCTATCAAAAATTCATTGCTCTTTACCAACTGCTGCTAAGCAAGGACTGCAATTAAGATTTTCATTATGGAGAACTCGCTCTTGTAACATTCACATGTATTGTACAGCCACATGGGCTTCACTAAAGTTCCTGTTCATTGTTGGTGACTTGTTTCCATCTAGTAAAGTTAAACATTTTCTCCTACAGTGCAAAACATTTTATTTGATAAAATTCAGTCTGTGGAAAATGCAGATTTATTTTTCTTTCTAATCATGAAAGTTTTCATGATTGTTTCATTTTGGTTAAGACATTAACACTTCTAAAAGTCTAAGTGTTAGAACTTTTGTTATGGAGATTGAAAACGTGATGGAGATTAAGATAAATAGGAAGATATTACACAGCGCAACTCACATTGATGCATCTGGTAGTTAGGTGTTTTGTCTTTTAAGTTCATATGTAAAACTAGTTATTTATTTATTTTTTGTATCGTCAGAGGACTTTCTGATATATTGAAGTACATTGTATATCTAAGTCAATAGCTGAACAAAACTGGTCCAAGACTATTCTACAACAGCATAAAGACTTTTTAACATTCAATGCCTATATTAGATCACTGACCTTTGTGCTTTTGGAGAGCTGACCCAAAGAACACTACAGTTCTTACTGGTATAGTTTGCAAGGACAAACTGAGTTTTATTTACAACCAGTTGTCTCTACTTACTGTTTTGGGATCAAGGTGATGCCAGCAACTGTGTAGAGGTGCTCTCAAAGCATATCACTGCCTGGAAAGCAAAAAGAGCAGGTAAAGCTAGCAGTGACATCTACGCCTGTCCTGGATGGACTTCTGTGCTTAAGGTAGCGATCCATTTTCGTTGTGATATTTTGTCACCATTGCCTCACCTATTTAATGCATTTAAATTCTAAGAAATGTTTTATTATGATGGATGCTAATATGATTGCATATTTTAAAAGAATAAGTAGGTTAGTGTCAAGTAGAACTTAAAATCGGTAAAAAGTTGCACAGTTCAGGTGCTTATCATGTTCTCTCATAAATGCCAATGCTAATAGCAGTATGTCAGACTACAACTGGGAAAGAAAAAATAAACTTTTTTCCTTCTGAAATCCTTTCTGATTCTTTTTTTTTCATTTTCTTCAGTATTCTTTTGGCTTACTTAGAATTTCACAGTAGTTCACATCACTCTGGGTCTAGAGAACAATAAATTGTAGTGAAGAGCTCTCTGGTAATGCCTTCGCTGTGTGTGCAGCTGTACATGCAGTGCGGCTGTGTCTGATATCACTGGTTTCTGTTAGTAAACTACAAATTCTCTTGTCTGTTATTTTGACATTTTCTCTTGAAAATATGAAGCTTTTTTTTTATTCTCAGTAGATTTGTTTAATTGTTGGCTAATTTGTTTGGAAAGGAGTGAACACATGGGAAAGGCAGGCTTGTATAGGCAAGATGTTCCTGTTAAATCCTTTGCCTCATTCTAACTCCCAACAAAAAGACATGCTGTAATAAATTGCATTTATGCTGTTTTTGTACAATGGCAGAATAATTATTAAATAGGAATTCTTATTTAAACAGAATTTTATTCCCCCTCTATTCATATTATCTCAGATATTCCATAGCAGATTGATATAAATACTTCAATTTAGTGCTGTATTAGGAAATGTAGAGATCTTAGCTGTTTAAGTAATTCTGGAAAGGGTGCAACTATTACCAGTATGTTAACTGACCTTCAGTTGCACTCTAAAGCTCTCAAACTAGATGTGATGTTTAAAGATTAATTACTATATTACCTGAAGTCTGTGATTTTTAATGGCTCAGTTATTGCTCTACTTAGTGGTCTACTTGTGGGACATTTCTTTGGCCAGTTGAAGTCAGGTTTCCCAGTACTGCCCCATCCTGATTCCTTGTGCACCCCCAGCTACTCACAGAATCCCGCAGAATGACAGAATTGTAGGGGTTGGAAGGGACCTCCCGAGATCATCGTGTCCAACCCCCCTGCCAAAGCAGGTTCCCTACATCAGGTCGCACAAGTAGGTGTCCAGGTGGGTCTTGAATATCTCCAGAGAAGGAGACTCCACAACCTCCCTGGGTAGCCTGTTCTAGTGATCTGTCACCCTCACTGTAAATAAGTTCTTGCGCACGTTTGTGCGGAACTTCCTGTGCTCCAGTTTCTGGCTGTTTCCCCTTGTCCTGTCTCCACACACTGCTGAAAAGAGTCTGGCCTCGCCACTCTCCCCCCCACACCTTAGATATTTATAGACCTCGATCTGGTCCCCTCTCAGTCTTCTTTTCTCAAGGCTAAACAGACCCAGTTCACTTAGCCTTTCTTCATATTCGCTGGCAAGGCAGCACCAGGAGGAGAAACGTTTAACTTAGTGGAAACACTGCTCAAAAGCAGCCAAAACATCAGTTTGCTATCAACATTGTTTTCATCAAAAATCGAAAACACAGCACCCTGTCATCCGTTACAAAGAAGAACTCTCTCCTAGCCAAAACCAAGACACTTGAAAGTATAGAATATATTATTTTCTGTAACCCAATATACAGTGTTGTGGCCTATTGCACTTCTTATCATTCTGGCTAAAACTGAGCAACCTTCTAAATTTTTCTTAAAACTTAGCAATTTATTTCTAAAATAGACTTATATTATGATAATGATACCTTTACAAGATTTTATTTTCTGAATCTAAGTTTTCTAACTTAAAAAAACAACAAAATGAAACAACAAAGTGTTTATTTTTTCTACCTATGTACAAGCATAAAACCTAATAGATTTCTTATGTTACCTGATAAAATCTACATTTGATTTCAGAAGCTTCAAGGCTCAATATCAAGTTCAAAGATCTATTCAAAATTAACTCTCCAAAGAATTCACTTCTGATGAATCTCTCACAAATGGCTTTGTAAATATTACCTTTTAACTCTTCTGCTTAAATTTCATAGGAGTGCCATCTGACCTGAAAACCACATATTTAGTGTGGAAAATAAGAGGACAAAAGTATGAAATCACAACCAAGAGAAATTCCATTACCAAGAAGTCTGTATAAAATATATTCTGTCACAATCTTTGTTCTGTAATGATTTTTCCATTAAGTCTTTCATCTTTTATTTCTCATAAGGATTCCTAATTTTAATAAATAGATTTCAAATCAAATCATACATCAGCCTCTAGGAATTAGGTATTAAGTACTTCAAACAAACAAATCATTGGTATAGTAGCTTTCATAAAAAGGTGATCAAGAATGATGATTTTTTATTTTAATAGGAAGCTTTTCTGTGCCTGAAATAGCAATGGAAATATTAAGTGTTTCTAAGTCATGAAAGAAGCTCTGGTTCAGTGCAGATCAAAATATTTGTTGTTTTAAAATGAAAGTGGCAGAGGAGTTTATTTTCTCTGTCTTTCTCTGTAGAACTGTCTACTTAATTCTGTCATCTAAAGTGTTCTGCAGACAAATACAAAATGTCTTTCAGAGAAGCCATGTGACTGTCTTCTTGGAGCATTGTATTTCCCTCAAGGGAAAACCTTTCAACACCAAATTGTTTGTAGTGCCATATGAAAACGCTTGAATTTTTAGTGAAAATAGAAACTGAAAAAAGAGCATATTTGACTTGAGTTATTCAGTCAGAAAGAAAGTAACAGAGCTAATACATTTCTTCAGTGCTGTGTTACATGACAGCAGATTTGCTCCTCAACTTGCCTCAAGGCTTCTCTCATGTAGTGGCCCCCAAAGTTGAGTAATATATCTGATTTCTAGAAGAAATGCTGCTCTGGCTTTTAGGAATAACTTACGTAAAGACCACATTTTAGCCGTAATATGAAGAGCCAAAGTGAAAAAGCCCCATTCAAGGATTTTCAGATTTTTAGTCAAGTTTATTCAGATTGTGACAGAATGTATATGCCTGTTGAAAGGGATAAGAATTTTGATATAGTGAATATGTGACTCAATTACTGGCATGTTGTTTCAAACATATTGTCTCAGTTACTCGAGAACTATCTATAAAATATATTTCATGCTGTTAGAAGAAATCAGGAATGTGAGGATTTAGACTATGTAGTAAAAGGATGTAGCCTTTATCAAAACAGACTTTTTTTTTTATTTTATTTTTTTATATTTTTTTCCATTGAAGTTTCTCTGTAACCAAAGACTGATGACTGGATCACTCACATGGCATATTCAAAATTCACAGCAAGTTTCAATTATTCAGCTATAGCCAAAGTCTTAAACCTTGTCCTCTCTTAGAAACAGATAATTGCAGAATCTCTCTCACGTTGTTGCCTAGTCTGTTATTGTGTACTCTGCAGAAATAATTCAGTCTTCCCTGGTAGGAGGCAGAGTGAACTTGACTCTCTATTTTGTAGTTGAGACAATTCCTTTAAAATGAAAATAATTACTTCAATTTTTGCTTTACTCTAAAGAGCATCAGAAATCAAGGTCCAAACCTGTAATAAAATAAATCAACTTTTGGGGAGAAAAGCCTAATGCAGTTTTGAAACCATACCATGATAGTCTGTATTATTTTTACCGTACACAGACACGAATATGTGAAAAAATTTGCCTTGGAATGGAAAACAAGTGCCTCAGTAAGTCTTGTGTTTTGAACGAGTAGTTTACCAGCTGAATAAGTATACTGCCAAATGACTTCTGTCCTGTTAATTGTGACTCAGGTTTTTCTGTTGTCTGTTTATCACTTAGGTTAAATTCTAATACAAGCTATGTGAATTACTATATTTATCAGCTGTTTAAGTTCATGGAAAACAGAATTTTTAGGAAACTGTTCTTATGTTGTCATTGGTCAGTATGTACAGCATATTAGTTGTCTGACTTTTTTTTTTTTTTTGTGGCTGCATAGCATAGAAAACTATATAGTATTTTTCACAGACCTTGATATTTCTAATAGCATGCCAACATTAGAGCAATATGATTTCACATTTATACTCTTCAGCAGTAGAAAAGTAATGAAAGGTATATACGTTTATGAAATATGTACCTCATAAAATTTAGTTGATACTTTTAGAAATATGACAGGTGCAAAGAGTCATATCTGATTTTTAGAGCAGGGACAAAATTAAATATTTCACTACTGGCAATTAATTGCAGACAAATATTGGAAGCTTAAAACGATTATCTTACCTTAAAAGAAAAACAAAGTGGATTTTCTGAAACTGAAATAATACCAAGCTGAAACAATACCAAGCCTTTCTTTTTTTTAAAAGCTATGAGCTTCTTGCGGCATTTACTGTGGCTCAGTAGCACAGTTATGAATGCTAGATGTGGGGTAAGCAAGCTGAACATCCTACAGCACTGCACTGTTAACACTTACTGTTATCTCATGCGTCTGAAACCAGTTTAGCAGTGCTGATCCTATTATTTGTCTAGCCTTCAAAGTCGGTCTATAAGCAGAATAGCCAAAAGACTGAAACAAAATAGGCATATATTTCTTGTTTGTATTTATTCTGCTTTCAACAAGCAGAAAACATGCAGCGTCCATATCTTTATCCTGCTGTAGTTGTATAGTTGTGTCAGTCATAAGTTCTTTTTCTTTCCTTGCAGGAAAGAAAGAAAAAAAGAAAAATGCAAACACTTTTTTTGTTAAAGAAATAGAGAAAGTCTCAAAATACGAGAGATTAGTGTAAAGGACTTAGTGCAGACCAAAAGAATAGTATTATTCGTTAGCTAGGTATTCATTTTTGTCTATATAGAATTGCCATCTTCACTCTGGAGAGCTAATGTGATCTTGTGAAAACTGCTGATATGATCTTCATTATTGCTTTCTCTATTATAGACAGCTTTCTTTGTCGCATATGCTCAACTGATGATTTTACTGCTATGACTACTCTGGTATTCTTCACGGTTATGTTACCGAGTATATTGAAATTAATATGATCAAAATTAATCCTGGAATTTTAGGCATTTCCTCAGTGTAATCTTAAGAGAAATATTCAAAATAAACTATCAATTTCTTCCTATAGTATTTTAATAATATAGAAAAATGTCATACTTCTTTTTTTCTGAATCCTTTCTTCCCTACAGTTTAATCCTACTTCCCCACCACAAAGATAATTTCAAAAATGTATCATGTGTTTTTCAATCTAAAGAGAATCTGTACCTGTCAAAATATAGCACATTTCTTTGGTAAAGTGAGCTTTAAAGAAGCAGATGTCCCAGCAATTTACATGTATTACATTCCATTTTTAATGGAAAATCTTATCTCAGTATATATTTACATTTTATATGATCTTTGTGTAATTAGTTCTTCAGTCAGATCAGTTTATCATCTTAATTTTTCACTGAATATTTTTATGAGTTGTGTCAGAGCTGCAAAAATAGCTGCAAATTGATAGAAGTTTAAGACTCATAATCATTGCTTAGACATTTATAGATTTTAGAACCATACAAATTGTTGCCTATAGTTCTGCAGAATGGCCAGACTACACCATCACTTAATCATTTCAAGGAAGATATTTCAGATTTGTCTACTTTATCTTTAATCTATATAAAACTAAATATATATCTTTTTATTACCCACTAAAATGACCAAGTTAGAGATGTTTTTATCTCAATAGCGATTGGTAATATTTTCAGGGGATGTTATTTCTCCAATCAGCAGATAAACAGAGACTTCAGGGGAACATTACTGACAAGCAAAAACAGACTTTAATGTCTGATGTGGGTTATGACCACATCCAACATACAACCAATCTCTGTGAAAGATATATGCTACTGAATACTAATCCATTTCAATGGCCAACAACACTTACACATTGTTTTTTTTTAACCATTTTGCAGCTAATGACAATGTGTCGTTAAATAAGATAATTAATAGTTAAGAATTATATTAAAGATGGTATTCATATCTTGCTTTAACTATTTAGCCTAGGATTTTAGTTCTAATTCCTTGATATGTGCAGGGACTTTAGCAAAAACATCTTCCTGTTCTGAAATGTATAGGATAAATTACCATGTGAAGTTCACATCTCAAGGTCTTCTCTTCTTTTGTGTCATATTCCCCATTCCTTCTTTTTCTGAAGTCATCCTTTTGACTCTCCTGCACATCCTTTCTTCTGTAGAAATTCTTCTCAAATAAATCACTCATTCCTAATTACTTTTTCCCTGGTGTTCCCAGTTCTCTTAGATTCACACAAAAATTCAGTGTTTCCAGTTCTGTTACTGAGGTGTTTTTGACCCAGTATAGTGTTTGCTGATTCAGTTGTCTAGAATAGGCCAGCTTTGCATCCAGAGACTCCCTTCTGATTCATGCTAATTAGGTTTATTTTTGGAAAGAGTTACTTTACTTTAGCCTTGATTCTTTCATCTAATTCTAATTAAGTGTAGTTTTTCAACCTATGAATAGACATCTTGTTTATGAATCAACAAACTAACCTGTTTTGTGGATATCTTTATCCTTCGATGATTTTCATCACCCTCCTGATTCCCACCAAAGGTCTCAGCTAGTTTGGAAGCCCAGTGCTCCTGGGTGACCTCCTGCTCACAGGTACTTTTAAACAAGGTGTTTGCTTCAGCATAAATGTGTGAATTGGGCTATCTGGAGAGAGACTTTCTATTTTACATAAGTAGATTGTAGTTGTTTCTTCACAATCTCAGGCTCTCAAAGAATACAAAAACAGACTCAAGGACTGAGTTTTTGTCTCTCTTGATTCTTAAGTCTGGCACTGAGACCTTTGCAAGTTTGAAAAAGGTCACAGGTTTATATTATGGATTCACTATTACTCCTTACCTTTTTGTTTTTTTCTGATAGTCTAAAATTCTGTATAATTAACAACGTTAAGCACAATGCTCAACAAGAGATAAATTCAAAAGGGACGTGAATCCTTTGTAGATTAAGAAAAAATAAAAGGAACATTAACCTTTTAATCCTTTCTTTTTCTGTCTTTCCTCTGACCTATTTTACTCTGTTCTAACATGTCAGCAACTTTGAAAGACTATGCACTATGCACTGTGGTTTTAAAGGAAAAGTTTAAATCTTTCCCTTCCTTGTAAGAATGATCTGATCTTGGTCATACAGCGTAGACCATACTAAAGCATAACACTACTTTTTACTTTCCATCTTACGTACAGTGATGTTACCTTTCTGATGATGTGTTCTGCCTTTCAGGATAAGAGAAGTTGACATAGTTTTGAATTCTCTTCTCACACAGAATTAGAAGCACATTATAGACTAATTTGTACTAATTGCAAGTGCAAAAAGGGGCCAGATATTCGTTTTCTATCACTTTCAGTAGGAAATGTGATTTTCCACAAGTAACATTTGAACTGACTGCTACTTATTCATTATGGCCTTTTTAAGATTGGTGTAAGCAGATAATTTCTTTAAAATTGTTATGATGGAAGACCAGAAATATACCAATTCTCCATAAATCTGAATATCTCCTGTACTACATGAAATAAACCTCCTAAGAAAAAAATATTTAATATTCCTCTTGGTCTTTAATAGAGTTGTTTGTAAAGTAGTCTAGATGGGCAGATGGAGATGTGGAGAAAATTCAGGCAAATAACAACCACTCATGGTCAGTTGAAACTTCAGTATATGACAAATATACAAACTTAGTGAGTTGCAAGCTTGGATGTAATTAACACTTTGTATCTATATTTGTATCTATATTTATAAAAAGTAGATCATCCACTTCAGGGGAAGAGATGAAAATATGTAACATAAATCTAACTACTTCTAAGGCAGTGTAGTTAGAAAATAATCTGTATATGTCCTTTGAATAATTTAAGAAAAATTCAAGTACATCTGTAATTAGTATTCATTCAGTTTGAATGGATACTTAGAATAATTTTAAAAATCAGTAGACAACTTGAATTGAAAAAATATGCAGTAAGACAAGATAAACTGCACACAAGTAATTCAGCTACAAGTTCTTGTAACATTTCCCTAGCATTTCAAGAAAACCAGAACAGGAAAATTGTTCAAATGATAGTATAGCTCATTTTGCAGGCTACAGAAGGGATAGTTGTGAATCAAATTATTCCATCTGTGCTCAAAAGGTAGCAATTAGGAGATAAAACTGATTAGGTGTAGAGGGAATACTAAAAACAAACAAAATTCTTACCACCTCCTTGAAAATGCAAATACATGCATGTAAGCAATTGCATCAGCTTTCTAATTCAAACATAAAATAACTGTTTCCATATTTTTTGTTCAGATTCAACATTTTTGTCCTATCCTGTTCCATACATTGTTTTGTAGGTACTGTGGAAACTTTGGGAATATGAAACCCTGGTATGAAATGAAATATATGAAATAAAGAAACACATCTGAACTTAAATTAATTTCATAAACCCCAACTTATTTTTGAAATGGAATCATACATTTTCTAGGAGATCTCTAAAGAGATTTAAGTATCTAGTTCAATGGAACAGCTTAGTAAATGGATGATAACATGGAAAGTAAAACTCTCAATTACATTTTGAAATAGATAGGAATTGAAACATGATGAAATAAGACTTTTTACAAAATACTGAATGTTAAAAACTAAAGTAAATCAAAACTTTAAGTTTGTGTTTCTGCAATTCTAAGGATTTTTTTTTCCCTGTTCATTATTGGACAAATCTAGCGGCTTATGATCTCCTTGGGAGGTGAGTAGGAGGGAAAGAGCTTAGTAATCTTTAGCCATAAGTATCCAATACTGTATACAAATTGATTTGATATAAAGCTTAAATAAAATATAGAACAATTAGTGGTTGCAGAATACTGAAAAATTATGTTTCAATTCAAATACGTCATTCCTTGTGTACAGTTATTAGTAAGACAATTATCCATTTTTTATATAGGTGAAGTATAAAAGAAATATATATATATTTATTTATATATATATTTTTTTCCAAGTGCTGTTTTTAAACATATTTTTAACTAATCATGATCGTTTTGCCCTAGATATGAAGTAGATATAGATATAGAGTACTAGAGAACTTTGAATTTGTTTGAATTTGAAGTGTATTAGTGGTATTCTTTGTGCCTTGCACCTATGTAGTTCGGTCACAATTTATGTCTTTGTCTAATAAAAAATGTATATGGCTCAAGCTGTTGATGCAGTTGGCATCTGTTTCAGATTCATTTTTACTGACAGCAAGCTGCTGCTGGCAAGTACTTTGTCTTTTTATCATCAAAGATACAGAGACTGGCACTTCTACCATTGCTTTTTATTCTGCACTAGAGATCTTCATCAGATACACTGCAATAAAACCTGTGGTGGATGGTAAGCATTAGAGAATATACATTTAAATTATCATAATTATAATTTTTAAACAATACTAGGATTCATAGAGAAGTTATCATAACAAGCATAATAATGTGAAGTAACCCGTGTCAATAAGCTTTGATCTCATTTCATAGGCTATAGAGTATCTTTACATATCTACATAGATGTATCATAATACAAATTTGCCATTTGTTATAACAGTGAAATACTAGTTTAGAAATATTTGGTTATTATTAGCGTGTTTCATTCTCTGCATTACAGTATCTTTCATTTTCATCCATCCCTGTTAGAAGGGAGATTATGTTTATATATACATATATATACCAGTATGCACGTAAGCCATCTGCATGTGTACATACACACATGGTTGGACGTATGTTTAGTCTTGGGTTTGCAGCAGGAGTCAGAAGCATTTTTCCAAGTGTTGCATGATTGTGGAAGGCGTTCTTTTTCAGTCCCTCTGCTGTGTGAAGTAAGGTATTGCAGCTAAGTTTTCCCCAGTGCTTGAAGACTCCCTTTTGATAGGATCCATTGGAATTCACCCCTCCCTCCTCAGTGTTTTTCAGATACCATCTAAAAAATTGCTCAGTTTATGATGTCTGAATAAAAACAGCAAATGAGTAACAGTAGGTTGAAAGCAGTGTATGGAGATGAGAAGTATGTAATTTTAACTTATTGTACAAGGTCTGTGTCCTGTTTTCCCACTCTTCTGATGTTAATTGTTCTACTAGATGAGGTACATTGTACGCATAGTTTGACCTCCACACTGGGCACTATAGAAACAGAATGCATAAAATGGACCAATATATGAATAACGGCTCACTTGTAGTGTAATCTTACCAACTGCTAAAATAGAACTTGAGAAAGCACCTGAAATTTGGCGTGAGATAGTCTATAGTTCAGACATTTCAGTTCTCTTGGCAACACAGTTTTGATCTTGGCTAGAAATGTTGGAATAGAAACTGCAAAGCTGGTGCAGCACTACAGTTCAACAACTTGTTCACAGTCCTCATGGGAGTTATTACTCCTGTGACAAAACAGCAGAATCCTGTCTGACAACCATAATTAGATGGTAGTATGCATTTTTATTTTTCAAGAACGTAGAGCTTGCTCCTGTCAAATGCAGCAGAGGCTTCTCTTCATGCTGAGTGGATTGGTGCTTATCAAGTCTCAGAGAAGTTAGGGCTGTTTTATGTTTTGTCTCCTGTCTCATTTGTCTTCTGGAAGATAATCATATATTTCCAGATCTTCTTTAACCACCATATAAATGCTTCATCTCCCTAATTAAATAAAACGCATCCAGAAATCCCATCCAAAATTTGCTTGGTCTCTGCTAACAGTTTTTTGTACTCAGGAAATATCCTTGTACCTAGCCTATGTACTATTTCCTTATGTTTATGGCCCTCCTTCAAATAACATGATGGCCCTTGAGAATAACAACCTTTATCAAATCATCCCTGACACCACTGAGGTCTCAAACCCTCCACGTGACAGATTTGTCAGTTTGGTTGGGAGTTCAGGGAATCACCACATATGAATCACAGAATCACAGAGTTGTAGGGGTTGGAAGGGACCTCTAGAGATCATCGAAACCAACCCCCCTGCCAAAGCAGGTTCCCTACACCAGGTCGCACGGGTAGGCGTCCAGGCAGATCTCGAATATCTCCAGAGAAGGAGACTCCACAACCTCCCTGGGCAGCGTGTTCCAGTGCTCCGTCAACCTCACCCTGAAGAAGTTCTTACGCACATTCGTGCAAAACTTCCTATGCTGCAGCTTATGTCCGTTTCCCCTCATCCTGTCTCCACGTACCACTGAAAAGAGACTGGCCTCACCACTATGGCCGCCACACCTCAGATATTTATAAACCTGGATCAGGTCCCCTCTCAGTCGTCTTTTCTCAAGGCTAAACAGACCCAGTTCACTTAGCCTTTCTTCATAGGGGAGATGCTCCAGGCCCTTCACCATCTTTGTGGCCTTCCGCTGGACTCTTTCCAAGAGATCCCTGTCTTTTTTGTACTGGGGAGCCCAGAACTGGACACAGTACTCCAGATGAGGCCTTACCAGGGCAGAGTAGAGGGGGAGGATCACCTCCCTCAACCTGCTGGACACACTCTTTTTAATGCACCCCAGAATGCCATTGGCCTTTTTGGCCACGAGGGCACACTGCTGGCTCATGGCCAATCTGTCGTCCACCAGGACGCCCAGGTCCCTCTCCGCAGAGCTCCTCTCCATGGAGGCGGGGCTGTGTGCTAGAAAACTTTAGAAAATCTTGAAAGGGAGAATGAGAAACTTTACTGGAGCTGATTCTGTAAAGCATGTGGGGATTTCTTTATTCTGCATGCTTATAACCAAGAAGAAAATAGCACAGAACAAAAAGAAATGAAAATTAAGTGTAGGATTAAGTATAGGAATAAGGCACTTGATTATCCAGTTGAAGTTCAAGGTAACAAAAGGTAACAAAATCTCAGTTATCCAGCAATATAAATATGTATTAAATAAAATAATTTAAGAGGTAATGATACATAGGATATTTCTTAAGATTTCTTCAGATTCAATTGTATCAATGAAATAAAGCTAATTTATGCTAGTTGACTATCTAATCAAAATTTGAGAAAAAAAAAAACAAGAAAAAATAACAAAATGTTCTTAAGTTACTATTAAAAGCAATATATAATGTGAATAATACAGAATTTCTATCATTTTCATAAATTTTTATTTTCTAGACTTCTGTTGCAGTCCCTGTAACTGGTTTTGCTGAAAATGTTCAGAGAAGTTACTAAACCACCTCTACTATTGTTCATCCAGTTTGTAATGGATTTATTCTGGTTTTGTGGATGAAACACTTTCATCAAAAGATGCTTCCAGCATGATGGGTTGCATTTCACAAAAATTATTTAAAAATTATTTTAAAAGCACAGTCTTCACATTTAAGGAAAGGGTTTCAGGCTGTAAATATGTAGTGGGTAAAGGCTCCTCCTTGTAGTTCTGTTAAGATGTCTTACAAGAAGAAAATAAGATGCTCACACCATCAATGTGTCCTGTTAACTAGCTCTAAAGAGCTGCACACTTTGCATGCTAGATGCACTTCAGCATACTAACATTGTCATCACATTCTGAGGTACCTGACTTAATGCACTAGCAATTCACATGAGTAGAAAACTAACCATTATTTCTTCTAAATATAGACCATTTCAGTAATTAGACCTTTGCAGGGGAAGAAATAAGTAATTGTCATGCAGAGAGATTCAAAAGACTTGGGGAAAAAAAAAAGAAAAAACAAAAAAAACAAACTGGAAGTATTAATCTGTGGGTGCTGCACAGTGCTACATATGAATGCAGAAATCTGTAAACAAAGGCTTAAAAACAATCAGGGAGGATAAACTGTGAAATCTTAATTTTTTATTGATATGAGGTCAGAATTAGTGGAGGTATGACTGGTATAAGTTATTATGGGAACTGTGGAAAAGAAATGGTTTGGGAATGGCAGAGCAGGGATGGACAGATGTGATAGTAATTGCTCATTTTTTTTGCATCATTGTAAGCAGTGTATCGTATCATGGATTCTCACTGACTCAAATGATTTTTTCCTGAAGACACTCTGTGTACTATCATTGAAATATCTAGCACTGAATGAGTTTTATAGATTGTACAGACTGTGATGTTCCTGCAGCATTACGTAGATACTTTTTTGTTGCAGCAATCTTAAAAAAGCAGTGGTATCATTTACACTCCCTCCGTGAAGATCTTCCTTTTTTTAACTTACCATTTATTTTATGTTGATCATCCAATATGGAATCTGGAACTCAGAGGTAGGTAACAAATCTTCCTATTCTTGGAAGAAACGAACTAAACTACTACTTTGCGTATTAATACTTTTAACGGATCAAATTAGATCTTGAATGTTTTGTAAAAATAACTTGGTAATGGGAGGTTGCCTTGAGTCAGGTGCAAGACCTTGCACTTGGATTTGTTGGACCTCATGAGGTTCACCTGGGCTCACTGTTCAAGTCTGTCTAGGTCCCTCTGAATGGTATCCCATCCCTCTGGTGTGTCAACTGTGCTTCACAGCTTGGTGTCATATCCATGGAATGGAACTCCTCTCCTGTGAGGACAGGCTGAGAGAGCTGGGGCTCTTCAACCTGGAGAAAGAAGACTGCAAAGGTGACCTGATAGCACCCTTTCAGTGTCTTAAGGGGAACTATAGGAAAGAAGGGCACAGAGTCTTCAGTGGGATCTATCACAATAGAACAAGGGAAAATGGCTTCAAGCTCAAAGAGGGTAGATTTAGGTTAGATATAAGGAAAAAATCTTTTACAGTGAGGGTAGTGAGGCTCTGAAACAGGTTACCTCGTGTTTTCATTTATGCCTCATCCCTGGAGACTTTGAAGGTGAGACTGGATAAGGCCCTGATTAGCTGCAGTGTGCCTGTTCATCACAGAGTTTGGCTAAATGGCTTTCAGTTTCCTTTTAATTCTAAGGATTCTATGATTCTATGATTTTTAAAAAAGCAAGTTCATTCCCACTTACTAACACTGTTAAAAAAAACAAACAGAGGTTGCATTCTCAATTTAGGCCATCACATATTTTGTATGTTGGAAAATATTTAGTAAGTCAAACTTTTCGAAGAATTCAGGAAATCAAGAACTTGATTTGTAGATTTTAGTTGGGTTTGAGCATAAGCATCTGAAACCTGTCAACGTTTAAATGTTTGTGCAAGGTACTAAAGAGCTGTACAGGAGATGACTGTTACAATTATATTATTTTCAAAGTCACTCAGCATACAAATCAGCAAGTGCTTCCAGCATTACATCTTATAATTTATGTCCAATTTAAGCCAGTTATATCTTGTTTTACTTGCTTAAATTCTTTATTAAATCTGACTTTTCGTATTTTGTAGTTGTTTACAGTCTTACAAGATCAGACCTTGCTATTTATTGATATATAAACACATGGGCATGCATTGCACTTTCTTTTACTGTAATGTCTTATCAAGTGCTTTTAAGTTAGTTTTATGTATAAACTACCCTACTAATTTCTTTCTATTGAAAAAAATTTGGGGCAGAAGAGGCTGCTGCTATGTTTTCAAATACATCATCTTCCTGGGCTCATTGATGTCAGTTTTCTAGTGTTGCTTTTTTTTATCAATTACAGTTGGTAAAAAAGTCACAGCAAACAGAAACCAATATTTTTGAAAGCGGCCAAGTAGTCGCACTGCTCCCCTTTCTACTCCAGCATTACAGCTGAAAAGGAAATTCAGAGTAGATTGTAGGACTGCCATAATAAAGACCAGTTTTGGTGGATTGAGCTTTGAAACTGAACTTCATGTTGAATCCTATCTGATTTGAAAGAGTTATCTTTCATTGGTTTATGTTAGTGTACACATTTCTAAGAGGAAAGAATATTTGATGGCCAACTCTCTCCTGTGCCATCCTCAAGTCCTCTGTAGTTTTCCTTCTTCTCTTCCCAGCACCAGTGACACATGCAAATCACACCAGCGCCTATTGTTAGAAGTAAGCTGGACCTATGTGTTGATTTGTGCACTCAGGTTATAATCAAAGATTATCACTTGGGTTTCCTTGTTTGAAAAATCTAAAAAAAAAGGAGAAATAAAAATGACTCTTTTCTTTTAAAGCCAAAATATTAATTATGTCTCAAATTTTGTGACATATAATCTAAGTATCAAATACACAGATCTAAGTTTATTTCATTAAAAAAAAATCCATAAAATTCCATTGTAACATTTATTTCATATGGTGTGTAATAAAGGAACAAGAAAGAATATAGAAAAATGCTTTTTCTTTTCTTTTTTTTTTTACTGAAAAAAGTGGTTGGAAGAGATGATTATCTTTTTTTTGAAAGACCAAATACACTCTGTAGTTCAGTGGCTACATTTATAAGATTCACCATCAAATCTAATGTAATCTTTTTTTACTTTTGCTGCTGTAAGAGGAGGGTGTAGATATGATTCTTTGAACTCAGTGTCTGAAATGAAATAAAGGGGGAAAACCACAGTAACTTAAACTTTTGATCTGCTGTAGAACTGTTGATTTTAAGGATCTGTATGTGAATAGTTCTACAAATCCTGTAGTAAAATCTTTAGTTTGTGTAATTCTAGTTTACTTTCAAAAATAATTCTGTTTTGCTATTACTACCTAAATTTAGCAGATATATTTTGAGGAAGTTATGTTTATTTCTTCTGGGAAGCTTTCTCAAGCAAGTGTCCAGTATCACTATCAAGTCAGTGGAGAATATGAGATGACAATTCACTTACAGAAGAATTTAAAGCACAATGATTGTATGTGAAATTATGTATGATTGATCCTATCTTCAGAAAGATTGCATGGTCAAGAACTTGTAATTACTTAATAAGAGTCCAGGTTTGATGGACTTAGCCCAACTCTGTGGAGTTGGAAACATTATTGAGTCACTGTTATATTTAAAAAAGTTTGTCTTAGCAGAGCACATTAGTAGGAAATAATTGTGTTGCAAATAATTAAATCTTAGTGGTGTCCTGTACTTTAAAAAAATGTCATTCTATCATGAGACACTAGAAATTCATTGTGTGCACTTAGTCTGGTTGTAAGGAGGTTCAATCATTCTTGTACAGCAGGAAAAAAAAAAGACTCCTAGATTTACTGGTGTTCCTCACTACTACCGTCTTTTCCTTTACAGTCTAACATAAAAATGTTAACTTTCTCCCTTTGTTTTATGGGAAGGCTGTGTAGTGACACTATCACCAAGGAAGCACGCTTGTGTTTCTTTGTGATATACAGTTGAGAAGCTCAGTAATCTGTCTGTTTGTCAGATCACTGAGCAGAGTATTAGGGCAGTCTATTCTGCAGGAGATAAGGGTATGAATGAGCTTCTCTGTATTCCACAGGAAGAGAGATGTTTTAAATCCCAAAGTATTTTTCAGGTGATAATGAATATTAATAATAATCATGCCAGTGTTCAAAGAGTATACTGGAGTAAAAAAAAAATAAAAAAAAAAATGCTCTGGCATGTAAAACGACACCTGGACATTAAAACTCCTATGTGATAAAGTAGATGCTTCCCTTCTAGAGGACAGAATAGGAGGGGCTCAGCAGCAAGGTGATCAATGATTTACATGCCCTCCAGAAAGCTCAGCACTGAGGTAGCTGGTTAAAATTTACACAAAAAGTAAGAATGAGAAATAAGTATATTTCCATTGTGTCTTATTTTCCTAGGGGAATGACTTTAAACTTTAAACTTTAGCTTAGCTATTAGAAGAAATTTTATTTGCTCAGAGGGTGGTGAGGCATGGAACAGTTTGCCCAGAGAGGCTGTGAATGCCTCATCCCTGGAGGAGTTCCAGCCCAAGCTGGATGTGGCTCTGGACATGGTGGGTGGCAACTCTGCATATGGAAAGGGAGCTCCTGCTCCCTTTGAAACTTAACCTTTAAGGTCCCCTTCAACTCAGGCCATTTTGTGATTCTGTTAACCATAAAAATGAATATACTTCTCAGAAAATTAACATTTTTAAAGGAAGAAGTGAAAAAAAGCTATGTTGCTCTTAAGAGCGTATGGACAAGTGCTCAGCTGTTCACGTTTTTGAAGAGAAGATGGTAACTTCTCATGTTTTTCGTGTTGGAAATGTTCTGAATTAAGAACATACTTGAAAAAATCTATTAATTAAGATCACTTGTTCTTTCATGAATAGTAACTACTTCAATAGCTGTTCTTAATTCTTCTAGCTCGTTACTTTGAAGATAAATATCCTACCATATCTTACATAGGAAATAATGATGTCAAACTAATGACAAAGTTTTGCTTTATTTAGAGAAATTAAATTATTTCAGAATTTCCAACGCTGTTAACTTATGTTTCAACAGCTGCAGACCTTAATCTTACTAAAATCCAAGTCCCTTATTCAGTGACTCAGTGATTTAGCTTTTAAATGAGCTTTGTTGCAAGTTATGGGCTGACAGTGGTTGTGGATCCCCTGTGAAATAGAGCCATTTAGTGCAAGCCTCAAAAGCCTCAGTGTGTGCAGATTGCTCAGGCTAAACCCATGTACAAACTGTGCTGTTTGTATATACTGCTCCCTCATGGCAACTCTATCTCAATTGCCAAATGGAAGTGCCAGGTAGTATTTTCCGAATGGGCTTTTCCCTCATGAAAAAGAAAAAAGAAAAAAGAATCCCAATAAAAACGTTCACCAGCATTTAAAGCTGTATTCAAATGATTCAGCCCAGATATTTAAAAGCTACCATGCATTTTAACATTGATTTTGCAATACAAAATATATCAGAAAAAATGACACTGGTGAGCTGAATGTTGGGTAGGGACAATATAGTTGCTTAGTTTTTCAATTTGAAAGACTGAATTGATATTATATTATTAAAAGCATGCATAAATAGGTATAGTGCGTTTTATAGATAATGCCTACTTTTAATAACAATGCATTTATGCTGTGTTATAATATGATTAAATTGATTAAATAGTGTGCTCTGTGGTAAGAGGTAGTTAAGAAAAAAATGCTATAATCTTACTGAGGTTATAATCAATTATTAAATTAACAGTTCTGTAATTCCAAGATTAATAGAGGATGTGCAGTGCCATATTTTTAAATTAAGAAGCAAATATTCTGTAAATCATGAAAGGGCAGATCTTTGAGTTATATCAAACAAGTAATATCTGTCATAACAGACTTTTTTTAAGAGAGCTTAGTCAAATCTGAGAGATTATTAAAAATAATTCTAATTTAAACAACTATAGCGTAATATGGCAGAAGAGAATACTAGAAATAAAGATAGAATCAGAAACTTAAAATATATCAGACAATTATATCAGGCACTTCCAGGAAAATCTTTGAGAGCTAAATATAGAATTTTACCTTATATATTATAACTTGAGGTCAGAAAAGTGAAGCGCTTTGTCCTACATTCCAGAAGTGTTCCTTACTCATTTACAATAGAGAGCAATTTAAAATGACTTACAAGTTGATAAAGAACTTGATTCTCATTTACACCCATTAAAGAAAGCATAATGTAGTGAAACAAGTTAGGCCTTTCTGTTATACGGTACAGAGCATATTAAGATAGTTCATAGATTGGATTAAACTTACCTCATAATAACAAGGTTTTACTATATGGGCAAATGAAGGTTTTACTATATGGGCAAATGAAAGGCAGATTAGGATTCGAAGTACGTACTTTTTTGTGGAGGATGTTGGGCAACTATGTGTTCTCTGTGTTGGATGAGAAATGATGAGAAGAGCGGCAGCCATGGGATGAGGAAGGAAACTATATGGCAAAGGAAAAAGAAACAAACCCAAACCAATTCTTTCTTGACGTGTTAAGACGGGAAATGTCTTGTTTATTCAGGTTGTCCTTGAATAGCAAATAAATTAATAGGTTTGCATCAGTGATATCTGATTAGGGATTGGCTTTCTCCTCATGATTCTCTGAATGTCGATGGCTCTGAATTGTTTGCTAACAGCTTAAGTGAAAAGAAGGAAAATCTAAATGTTCCTAGCTCACTGATCATTATTATCTAAATTGCAATTCAGGTGGCCCCTGGATTTAGCACACCATCCTTTCTGTGGGAAACCCTGACTTTTAGTATCAAGATTGGGATCTAGCTGGTGAAATTCTTACCTCAGAGAAAATTAGTAATGCATTCACATTACTGCTTCTTCAGTTTTTGTATGTTCTTTCATCTAAATACAGCCAACATCAAACTCTGCTTATCAAGTGTGTTTTGAAAATATATATTTTTTCCCCATAAAAGAAATTACGCAAATGCTATTTGGTTATTTGTACATCATATACAGCATACAAACATAAAGCAAATTTTATTGTAACTATTGGTGCCTCTTGAGGAGTATAGATAAAAAATAACTTCTAATCTTTTTGTCAAATAATGGTGTCTCATAGATGGTTTTACAGGTAGTTGACCAAAGCAGCCCATACATGGCTTCACTGCAAACTCAGTATCATAATTAAACTGAGAACAGTTACTAGTCAGTAATCTCTACCATCTTAGCAAACTTCTCTACAACAGAAGCATATAATGTAATTCACAGGCTGATTAAATTTCATAGTATATTATTTGGGAAAAAATATTTTGGGCTTTGATTGTATAAAAATACAATTAGACTGTAACTTTTGTAACAGTGATCTAGTTGGAGATACTTGTGAAGATACGACTATAATTTGTACTTTTTTTAGTTTTTATCATTCATAGGATGATAATATATGGGAATATAATGATAATTCCAAATACAAAAGTGCAAAGATAGAAGTTATCTGGTAACTTATAAACACACAAGTACAGCATACATTAAGTACTTTTATAATAAATGTTGGTTTGTATAGCTTATCGGTTTTTAAAAAGTTATTTCAGGAAATAGGAATTGAAAGGCAGAAATGTGAAGGATTCATGGACATCTCTGCATTGCTAGTTCCTAGTTAATGCAGATATTTCAAGGCTTGTATAAAGTCGGTGTGTTTGTGTTTAGTGAATGTGAAGAAAGCTCAATTAGTTTATCCACCTAATGAAAGTGTGATTTAGGTATATGTGAAGAATCCTTGACCTCTGTTCTTTGGCCCTTCCAATTTTTCTGATCCAATAATACGCTAGCACTGAAAATAAAATAAGAATCCTATCATTTAATCAGTCAAGTTGCGTAGAGAAAACAGTTACAAAATAGTCAAAATCCAGTAAAAACATTCTGTAGACTGGCATTCCTCATACAAAGTGTGGAAAACATTTCTGGGTTAGAGAAAATACCTGAAGATTCCTATGATAATTTTGCACAAACTGCTAAAGCAGTCTGCAGTGCAACTGACTTTTAATGAGATTAAAATGGAAGTCATAAATTGTGATGTTTGGGAGCTTTTTTTAGTTATTGCATTTCTAATAAATACTTTAATTTGGTGTTTTTCGAGAAAAGTGTAAAATAAATTGTTATTAAAAAGGTTGTCACTTGGGAACAGCCTTTATTATGAGAATTACTTTAGCAGGCCATGTTTGAAAGCTCTGACAACCTATGATGCTGTTTCAATAGATGCTTAAGAAACGCTAATATTTTGAATTTACTGTGATGCTGTGGTATCTTTTTATAATTTTACATAATCACATCAGTAAACAAAGGGCTAAAGAGAAGCAGCTGCAATATCATCAAACCCAGAATCTATTCATTATTATAGTCCCTAGTAGAAAGTAGCAATAAAGAGAAATATGGAATAGGGTCTAATCCCTCGACATACAAAAATTAAGAGCTGTCTTATTGCTAACAATCTCACCATCGCTGTGAGAGTTTGCTTAATGCAACAACTTAAAGGAGAGATAATCTTGAGATATAAATCAATTACTTACATAATTTATGTTAAAAGTAAGCACAAGTTTCTGTAGACTCCTTGTTTAAGTGAAGACGATCTATGCAGATCTTTAAAGGAATATAAGAGAAATCTACCAAAAGCTGAGAAAAATCAGTATCTTACCTAATCAGTTATAACAGAGCTCAAATTTTTGAATAGAATTTAACCTTTGTTACAGAACTGAGGAAAGAGGAATGACAGAATATAATTATTGAGACAGTGGTGCCGTTGTTAGTTCAGAAATGTAAATCACAAGGTTTGGAAGCTTTTCAGTGTTGCAAATTGCAGCAGTTCTATTTCCAGTATTCTTGGAGCCAAGGGATATTAAGTATTAAAACACACTAAAATAATTTAAATGTTTACTTGTAGAAGTATTTACTGTCCATATTTGAGGTCAAATTGAGAAGCATTGCTTCTACCATGACTAGTTGCGGAAGTTTACCTGCTCTGAAGGTTAGTAACAAAAAGGATAATTTTGTTCTTTGAAACTTTTCGGATCAGGTGAATCTCATTCATAAGGGATATCCTCTCTCATTTGTCACTGAGACAAACTGTGTGCTTGTTAAAACTGAGTTAAGCAGGAAGCTGACAACTTGTCTTGATGATTTAATAAATAAAGGGAAAAAAAGGGAAATTCAGGTCATCATAATCTCTATAAGACACCTTTTAAATTTTTGTCACGTGGTCACAATTAAATTTTTGTAAGGCATGACAACAGCCATCTTAATTTTATTTTATTTGGAAGAAAGAAAATCTAATGGACCAGAATTCATGGTTTGACTTCAAGAGCGATGTCACCTGTAAGACAAAACCGATCAAATGAAATATCATAACAACTTGAAAAATTAGTGTAATAATACACTTAAAAAGTTAAGATACACTTACACAGTTAAAAATGCTCTAAAGATTATACAGTCATGTGAGATTTTGAGTTAAAGAGCAGGGAAAAAAGTGATAATAGAAAAAAAATGTTTTCATACTACAAAACAAAACAAAACAAAAAAAAAACAAAACAAAAAAAAAACCAAAGAAAACCAGAATGCTTCCCAAAAAATAAGGTGAATATATTATGGTTACCACATCACTGAGCAGTTTATTATCATTGTAATATAATAAATGCAAAATAATAAAATTTTATTGTTAGTTTATAATATCAATGCTGTAAATTCAAGAAAACAATTTGAAAATGTCACTTTCTTCTTGTTATTTTCTTCATGTAAAATACAATGCAAATGATAGCATTTATCTGCACAGAGATGCAGTAAACCTGAAAAGTCATCAGTTGCAAGCATTTTAATTATTCTGAAGTAGACAGAAATTGAAACTGGTACCTATGGAGAACAGAGAATAAGAATTCTCAAACATGTTTTGTTTATTTTTAAATTTCTGATATTCATTATCTTTTAATAAGCAGATTATGAGCAGTTACAGCAGGATCATAGTAAAATAATCACAACCTCTTAACTTGTAAATGAAAACTTGTAAAGACAAGTTGTATTACACCATTATTCCCTGCTATCTCTCCAATAAATGTGCATTATGCCATGTCTATAAAATGCTCTGGCTTTTGGAACACAGGGAATGGTTCTTTCCTTTTGCTAGCAGAAGTTGGTACTTCTGCTGTGTTTGGCAGGTGCCATATTTGTTTGTAACGAGTCTTTATAAATTATTTGGAACCACTTATTACAACCTAGAGGGCATATCTACTGTTCTGTTTTGAGGCAGCAGTGCAGACTAGACAATATTTTTCTTATTCCATCACTGTAAATTTAAATACATCCTATGCACTACACATTGACAAACCATGATATATGTTTGGAATTAAAGAAGTAAATGTTCATTTTTCATTCATATGGGTATAGTTCAATTCTTGTTATTTGCATTAGTAAGGAATTACTCATTTAAGTTGCAGAATTTGGCTCTCAAACAAACAAATGTTTAGATGTTATGTAAATCAGGAGTATTCACATTAAGCCTGGTGGAATTGCTACTCGTTTGTATGTGGAGAGAAAAGAGAGTCTATTTAGAGTATGCTTTATAATTCCTAATCTTCTTATATCAGCTCATTTGCATCTTATCTCCATGTACAAATGAGATGTTTGAGTTCATCGTCCCTCCTTTCATGTATATTTCCTGTAGTTTCAAAGTAAAAACAGTCATTGCAAAAAAAATTGTATCGCATATTAATGTTGTGTATTTTTAACAACTTTGTTATTTGGTAACACTGGAAAAATGTTTAAAATTATTGCAATTTCCCTCAATGTGCTTTCTTTTCCAGAAGGCTCAAACCTAGCATGCATATGTTAAAATTAGCCTCAGGCCTAGGAAATTTGGCAGAGAAATTGTTCAAACAGAATTTCACAACCACCTGCACTTTCCTGGTGTGAATTTTATTCCAATTGCTAAAAATACTCTTGCCATTAGCAGTGATTTAAGAGCTATCAGTGTATAATCAATGCAGCCTGCAACCCTGAGAGAAAAGAAGACAGATAAAGAAAAGAGCAGTGATTATGACCTCAATGTTGAGAGTGACTCTTCTCCTCCATGCAAAGCACATCCTGCAAACAGTGAGCAAAACTGGGTCTTTGGTAATAGTTTGGAGTGTTCTTTAGCCCTAATCTATTTGGAGAATATTTGAAGAATACGAAAGAAAATGTGGGTAACACGAAAGTAGCACAGACACTAGGTTTATTGAAAACCTAGTTATTGCAAAGGGGGGTGTGGAAATCAGATAACAGAATAGTTTTCTTCTGGTTATCTGGTGATTTGAAATTATTAATTCGACTCATATGTAATAAATCTCACTTTGCAAACTATTTCTCAGTTTATAAATACTGATTACAATGTGTTTGGGAAAAATTTCAGTTATGTTTAGTAATAAAGGCAAGTGATGAGCTCTCAGTGATGGATATTTTTTTGTCATCCAATACTTTTTTTGTTAGGTTTACTAGGATAGATTGATTAGCTCCATACTCTAATCTCTAATTCCCACTGTAATCTTAGGACCAATTTCTGCAAATAAAAAAATAAAAATAAAAAAACTTGATAACCTGCCCAATAACTGTTGTGCTCACTCAGATTTACTAACATTTTGATTACCACATATCAAAAGAATAGGAAACTATTTAACTCTCAGAAAATCCTGGTACCTATCAGTTCTATGTATGGTTTGTTATGGCCAGATGAACTTAGCCCTATTTTGTTCTTCACTGTGCTATTTTTGCCTGAGCCCTGGCCCATCAAAGAACTTCAGAGTACTGTTGTAATAAATAGGAATGTTCCCATTTTGATTTTGTTTGTTTTCCTGAGAAAGAGTTGCAGGATCAGCATCTCTTCAACTGGCTTCAGCCCAAATTTGTGATGCAAATCAGACAGGATCCTTTTTTGAGAAAAAGTCTCACTTGGAGATTTGGCTATGCCCTATGTTGAATTAACAAATTTAGGCTGAAACTGTCTCAGAAAATAGGCCAGAGGATTTTAACGTGTGAATGAGGGCTAGTCTAGAGGCATAACCTTGCTAATGTGCTTAATGCTACAGGGAAGATATACCTTAGCTGAAGCTGTTGAAACATCTGTGTGCATTTAATAGGTTGTTTGGATGCCACTTCCTCCTGCTGTTAGGACTCCAGTTGCTGAATTTTAACATGATTTTGCCTTACTGAGGAGCAGTCACCTGCTGTAAAAATTCATGGAAAATGATGAGCAGCTGACAAATGCAGGTGCTAGGCTATAGGGTGTTTGAACATTTGTGGTATTGCTTTCCCTTCATCATCAGGATTACATTGTGTAAGCTAGACTGAAAATACCAGTAGTTCTGAGAATGCCTCTTTTTAATCAGTTCTAAAAATATTTTCTAAGCTAGATTATTTCCTGACTCAAAAACAAAACTAACCCCCCTCCTAAAAAAAAGATAAAAAAAAAAAAAAAAAAAAGATAAAAAAGACTGCACCATTTGCACATACAAGAAAAGAAAAGATAAAACAAAGCTTTTAGACTGTGAACTGAAAAGTTGGCATAAGGGATTTGGACAATTCCTTAGCTAATTTATGGAATTTGTTTTAGAATATAGAGCCATTTAATTCAGTTCAGTGGCATGCAAAAATATGAATTAGTAGAAAACCAATACCTAGTTTTTCGTGGCCTTTCTCCTTACCTTCCTTCACTCAAGAAACAATGCATGGTCTTTGTCTCTTGCCTAATCACGTGCTAGGCATGATGCTCATTTACTGTCATAGAAGTTAGCATAATTAGCTGTCTATACATAGCAATTAAAGAGGAATTTCATCTGTAAAGAATCTCATCTGTGGGTATATGTTTCCTTCAAAAGGCAGGTGTATATGAGTTTGGATGGAGTTCTCCGATACAGAATTGTTGAGAGTACTGATATTAGGTGGTGTCTTCAACTCAAGTGATTAAGAAAGCATTGCTAAACTGCTATGCTAATCAAAATGGGTGGTGTGAAGGGCAATTTCTAGTTTTATCAAATTGTGTTTTAAAACTGGTATATCAAGCCAAAGTTGCAGAGTGTTAGCTGCACATTCTTTAAATTACTTTTTTATTGAGTACATATATAATTTATTTTTCCTACCTTGTGTACTTCGAGTCACCTCTCATATAATCTAATTAAGTGTAACTAGTTAAAGTTGCTCTGTTGTCTAAATACAGTAAAAAAAAAAAGAGATTTGTTTGATCATTAAAGTTTTGGTGACTGGGATTTAAAATGCTTCACAAGAAGGTAAAGAAATAGTATAATAGGTTGTAATGCAATATTCTTGCAAACATTGATTTTCTGTGATAGGGCCCTTAAAAATCTGCCTTAAAAAGACTGTGACAGGGAACTATCGATGTGTTTATCAATGGCTTCTCAGTGCCAGCAGATTTAAACAGGTTGAATGAGCTAGATTCTCCATTGAAACTCTAGAAAATTCTTGTTCTAACACCAGCAATCTTGGTAGAGATGGTAGAAAGGAATTGGGAAGAACAGAGGGGAATGTGCTAGAAAAGTCATAACAAAAATGGAAAATTTTTATAAACAAAAGGTTTGTCAATTACAAAATGTATTTGCTTAGAAGAGTTTTTTTTCCAATGGCTCAGATGTGCTGAACAGATGTAACATCAGATTTCCTTCACTCACCACTAGATTGGGTTATTCGTTTTCCTCTTATTTTTCTACAGAACACACACACACACAGACACACACACACACACACACAAAATAAATTGGCTTCATGTTGAAGCAGACTGTGGAAATATTTGAAATCTCTAAATATGGTATTGCTAGAAGATGAATTTCCCACACACTTCTGATGTCTATATGGAATAGAATGTATCTGAATAGTGTGATATGGTAAATAGACTGGTACTTAAACAGGAACATGTTCTCAGACTATATTCAGTATTGCTAAGTATGTGAATATGAGTTAGCAGTCTGTCTCTCACAGAAGATAATGTGCAACTTTGTAGTGCAGTGGACAGTGATCCCAGCCATATTTCAGAAGTCAAATTTTAAATATTTAATACATGCACAGCGTATATTAAAAATAATAATGTATTTATTTACTTTTTTCTAAGTAAGCTGTAAGTGCTTTGTGAGACTGAGAAGCAGTCAGCACTCATTTATCATTTATGACTCAGAGAGAAAAAAAAATTAGCTTATTAGCACCAATAATAAGGGTGAGAAGCAACCTTGCATTATGATTTAAAAATAGAAGACTATTAATAGAGAAATCTAAAATTTAATGAAGGACAAATATACAGCATAAAATCAGCATTCGTGGAAGAAGTACTATCATTTGAATTATATTTTGGTAAATGTTAATGAATACTTTCGGCTAACATTCTTCAGATTTGTGAAATGGAGTACAACATGCTAAGAGTAGGGCACAAATCAGTACATCAGTTATGCACTGTCACTACTTACTGCTACTATTATCTGTTTTTTATTTTACTATTCAACATACTTTTAATAATGTATGCAGCAGCCTTATTCTTCAGGTAATTAGGAGTGATGTCTCCAGTACAAACCTTTCCATCACACTGGAATACAGAACTAGGCAACAGTAGTGCATCTAATATTATCTGTCAGAAATTCCACATGTTGCTCACTAGACAAAGTAATCTGTCCATTTAGCGGAGTCTCCATTCATTATTGTATGCATTCACGTTAATCATTACGAGTTACAGCCTCTTCTAGTGCCTTTGAAATAATTTATTTTCTTCTTGGAGAGCTGTGTTTGTGTCCTTAGTTGTGCAGCTTCTTCCAAGCTCAAATGGGAATTTAATCCCCTTAGAATTCAGCATGACAGCAGAGATGTGATATCTCCTCTGTCTTGCCAACATCTTAAATTTTTCCTGAGTATATCCTTATTTCAATTTTCCCATCTTACTGTATGCAAAACCTTAGAAATGTCCTACAAATCAGTCATTCCTATCTATGTGTCCTTTAGTCTCTCATACATCCTTTCAGAAGTGATTTTTGAACAAATGCTTCCTATTTTATGTAATCTTTCTTCCTGAAGATATCTTATGGTCTGAATTAGGATATGCTTTTTAATTCTAACTTGTCTTGTTTTCATTATGTTTTTATATCTGCCCTCTTTCAACAGCTTAAACACCAGCCATTATTAATATTCTGCAGGCACTAGAGTTTATTTTCTTGTTTTCATACCCTTCTATATTTTTTGTGCCACATTCTTCGTCATGTATTGGTCCAATCTTCTCATTCCTTTTCCACCACATTAGTTCACATTCTCCTGACCCCTGGGCTTTGCATGAAAGGAAACAAGAAGTCTATAAGATTTGGAGCATGGATGTAAACAGGAAATTAGGAGTTTGAACAGGTGAGATATTCCAAATGCTACAAAATTAAGCATTATCTCACGTTAAGTCTACTTAGAAATCTGTGTAGACAAGGTGTTATTTCCACTGAAGGTGAGAACGTTCTAATAATCATGGAATCATAGAATGGCTTGGGTTGGAAGAGATCTCAAGGATCATCAAGTTCCAACCCATAGGCAGGGTTGCCAAGTACTAGATCAGGTTTCTCTTTGCACTCCCAGTTCCCACCAAGAGTTTCAGGGATGTGAGGTTCATGGATCTTGGAAATATTAGAATCCTGACTGCCAGTGAAAACTAAGGCAAATAATTCATTGAGTATCTCAGCCTTCTCCATATCTACTTGTGGGAAGATAATTAAATGTGTTTAGAACTAATTTGTCAAAAGTAACATGCAAGTGAGACAGGATTTCTAGAAAAAGCAAGCTTCTTAAAACCTCGAGTGCCTGTTTAATATTGGCACATATAGTTCTGATACAGAAAATGACGTTATGGGTAAAAAATAACAGACTTGTCTGACAAACTGTTTCAGTTAATTCTCTTGTCTATCTCTCCTATGGAGAATATAAGAAGTACTGCACATGTCCAGCTACACAGGTTACACTCTGCTCAGGACAAATCTGTAGGAGTGATAGTTCCCAGTGGTGTAATAGTCTGAAATCTAGAGCACTTCTAAAGTAGCATTTGATTTTTCTTAGTCTGAGAGCAATAGAATCCCCATATTCTGCCTCTGGCTTTTTCTTTCTGGTTTCCTTTTCTTGGTTTATTTTCCAAACAGGAGACAAAGAAAGAGAGGTGGAAAATGCTAGAGATGTGCCTTAAAATCTCTGATGCGGATAAGGGCCAGTAGATAAGTTTTCTCTCTGAGTGAGGAATCTGATCCATGCAGGATGGGCAGTACCACATCCACTAGGATAACTGCAGTATCATGTTTGTTGAAGGTCTGAACTCATCTGGCTCATTAGTCTTCTCTAGGGGACATACATACGTACTTTTTGCTTCAATTAGGGTCACAGAAGAGCTCTCTGCAGAACATATGTACAACATCTCTTTAATATAGCCCTTCATACCTGGCTATAGAACTTTCTTTGAAGTCAATAAATAATTTAGCCCAGCAAATTAGGCTACTTAGTTTTCTGCCCTGGTCCAGTGCTGAAGTAGCGTAAACACAGTGCTACTTAACATATATTTTCTGTATAAAGACAAGGAAAATGTATTTGGATAATAAAACTGCATAGTGTGTCTTTGAGCTAAAGACAACATGTTTAATGGATATAAATAACCCTCAATTCCCTATCCTACTACATGATACTTTTAATGTCTGCCTTGTGTTTTGAAATATCAGAGCTTCCCAAAGTCATCCAGTACATGAACAAAGAATTGCAACACAACAGAAAAAGAAAAACAAGGGACACTTGAGATGTGATCAGAGTGAGCAGGAAAATGTGTGTTATTTTGCCATTTAAAGCAGTTATTATAATCAAAAGTATATCATTATCAATCTTGTTCCCATTGGGTTTGCAAATGTTTTGCTTGCATCAAGATGTTTTCAAGCTATTGTGGTTCTTTAGAGATTCAGATAACTTACTACTGAATTCAGTGAAGGATTTCTGAAGTCTTTCTGAAGAAGTTGTAGTAGCACTCCAGCCTGTGCAGGACTTGGAGCCATGCAATTTATTAAAGCCACCACGGCATAGGGCAGACTATACAGGTCTAATCATTCTAGTAATTACAGAACTCTCTGTGAAATAACAAAAAAGGCTGTACTTGAGGAGAAGACAGTTTTTTACATGTGCTCAGCCAATACACAATCACTTGAATCTTAAGTAAAGTAAGATAATATTTGTAAAAGTATTTTAAGATAGCAATGACAAATCAAGAAGAGCTGAACTTTAAGCTTGAGTTCAGACTCTGAAAGGCTGAACATATAGTTGGTTGACAACAGACAGGCATGGTGAACAATGTATGTAATAACAGCAAAATGACACATTGATTCCACAGACGTGCAGTTGTTAACTTGGAGTTGTCAAACTAACAGCAAATTTAACCAGAAATTGTTGTATGGGAGGAATAGAGCAAAGGAAAGATAAAAGATATTTGGATGCCAAGAGAATTTCTTGCTGCTTTAATTACAAGACTGGGAGTTCCTCTTCTCGATAGTAACTGCCTATATCCTCTCACTTATTTCTTCACAATTCGTCAGTTCAGCTTTAATTTTCCCCTTATTCTTTTCTTTCCTTTTCCATCTGAGAGGGAGCTGGACTCAGGTCTGTAAAATTGCATCAGTGTTCAGCTAGTTCACTTTTGGTTGATATTTTCTATGTTGTGTGTTACCGGAAAGGAATTCTTAAAACTTTTAATAGAAACGCTATATGTTGTTTTCATCACATGAGCTTGTGTCATATCCTCTAATCTTGATGCAGATTATGTTAGTGGCCCCATTAACCTTTCCTGTGAGTATGTAACATGTTACAAGTACTACTGATTGATAGATGGATTTGTATAAGACTATGACACAAGATGAAATTTGAAGGAAATAAATTATTATAAACAGATGACAAAATGGGTATGGAATTTAGTGGGCAGTCACCATTAAGCTTTTCTGAACTCAGAGATGCTTTCTTCTTTTAAATGTAATTAAATTTGGACAGACTGTATTTATTTCAGCAAAATACATAGCCTGGTTACAATACAAATGCAAAGTGTACAGTAATTTGTTCTCAAATTTGTTACTAATCATTTTATCAATCAGTCTTTAACCCCTTATATACAAAATACCCTTTACAACTGACAAATAATAAGAATTTGTAGGTCTGACTTCTCACATCTTTGTCATGACTAGAATGTGGTGTTGTTTTTTGTTTGTTTATTTGTTTATTTGTTTATTTTAATATGTATTAGATATGAAGGTCCCTAGGAAAAAAAAAAAAAAATCTTTGAATGATTCATTTTCTACTTACTGGGCTTACTAGAAGTCAAAAGCAAGCTTTAACTATATAAATCCATATCTGTTTTACTTCTCCTAAACCTGCAAAGTAAACTGAAGATGTGTTTCTAGAAGATACATTCCTAAGAGAAAAAGAATGTTTAGATTTGAAATCAAAGTTGATATATTTATATCAAAAGTCTGCTTTGTACTGATTATATGCTGATATCTTAGGGCCAGCTGGTGGTTCTATGTGGACAACTGATAGTGATATTCAGCAAGAAAACAGTTGTGGGATCTCTTCCTTGGAGATCTTCCAAAACTGCTTAGACGTGGTCCTGGGCACCCTGCTATGAGTGTCTCTGCTTGAGCAGGAGTTGGGCCAGAAAGACCCAGAGGTGCCTTCCAATCTCAAGCAGTCTGTGATTCTGTGAACTGTAACCAGGACAAGGTTGTGAGAAATACATTTCTGTTTAGTTCTGCATCTGCTGAGGCTTGTTTGCTTGTTCATTGTCTGCTGAAGCTTAAGAGTAAGCCTAGGCATTGGCTATATTTAAATTCCCACAGCAAGGCTTCAAACAAAATTATACTGAGAAAAATATTTTGGTTACCAGAAAGTTGTGCATTAAATTTAGACTTGTGGACTATGGTCTTCATACTGTCATTTGGAAAATGGATTTTATGTATTGGATAGTTATAGTTAAGTTATATGAATCTTCTCTCATCTGTATAACAGCTTACATAGATGAGTTACTGTTTATTAAGATAATTATCTGCGCCTATTTAAAATTTACGTGTATAAGAACCTGATCATGTAGTCAGAAGGGATTGCTTCTTAATTTGTTTCAGTATTATAGTAAAAATAGTTTATATAATTCTTGTATTCCTAAATCCAAAAATAATTTATGACTGTATTTCATATATGGTAGAATGTCTATTTTAAGGAAGATAACTATATGACAAACTGTTCACATCATGTATATCTTAAAAAATATCTTAAATGAGAATATTTCTACATATGAGTATTTTTATTGATGGTTGGATACTGCTGTTCTAAAGTGTAGTGCAGTGCTGAGTTTTATGCATTATCTCACAAACATGAAGTGACAATGGTTCAGCACATGATGTAGAGGATACCACATTTCATATCAGCAGACAGTCTTTGAGATAGTTCAGCAATGTCTTTATATAAGAATATTCTCACAAAAATATATTTTGTTTATATCGATGCTAAACCATGTTCAATTACCTAACTGCATTTACAACAGTTGTCTTGGTTGTATTTCTCAAGCATAGCTTTATCATCTTGATGAGCTGTAAAGTTAGCTCACTTGCAGTCCAAAGCCAAATATAATTCTGTTGTGAAAGATACATTAGTCAAATTCAATTCTGAATTGTACCAATAGAAAGTACGCTAGACAAAGAGAATAATTACTAAGCTTCCCCTAAAATAGACATCTACAGACTTGTCAGTTAAATTACTCTTTACACTCTCGTGACTCTATTGAGTTTCTCTGTTGATTATGGAAAGAAACCTTATGGATTATAGAAGATATCTAACTAAACTTAGGTGTCTTAATGTTGAACCGAGTCTCTGCCAAGATGCATTTTCTTTTGTAGAAGCATTCTAAAAGCCTATATTTCTTTCTGTGGGGGAAATAACATAAACTATCTTATATCTGGAAATCTAAACCATAAATGTTTAAATCTAGACATATTAGTAAACATTTTATTTCTAATTTAAATGACAGCAGTGCTAAGTTTTTGTATGCAATGTTGCTTTATGTCTGGAATGTTGTTAGGTATAAAAAATGCCTATGAGCAAACATATGCATACATTTTTCAGAAAACATAGTAGAATGTTTGTTTATAGATCAGGCAAAATAATTCCATTCAGGTGTAGTACTTTGAATTTTCTCAAAGAGAGGATATGGATACGATTGTCTCCAAGGGAGCTACTTTTGTCCTTCTGTAGGAGATTCTTGTAGAAATACAATTTGGTCTAAAGTTGACCAGAGATGTTAAATCCCTGGTGTATATCATAGGCTGTCTTCAAAAAGAGGTGGTGGCAGGTTTCTGAACTGTAGAAAACAGCTGAGGATCAGCTACAAGTGAAAACATATGGAAGAAGGTTCATTTGTCTTGAGAGAAATCAGCGGACATCTCTAGATGTCTAGATTTTCTTCTTTTCTTCACAAAGTCTAAGAATATCTGAAACTCTGGATATCTCTCCATCGTAAGTGGTAGAAAGACGCTCTGTACTCATGCAGTACACATTGCTTATAACTTTTTTCTAATGTATTGTTCTGTAGGAAAGGACCATACTAGTTATTATTCAATATTTGCATGATAGTTTTACATTAAACTTGCTGTCACTAAATTTATAGTGAAAAAGGAGAATTTTGTTGAGTAAGAGACTACATCACCAATGATTGGCCTTTAAAAATAAAATTATGTAGTCAGATTTCAATTAATCTTACTTCATTTAAAGTATTCGCAGTACAGAAAACTATAGCTGATGTTTCCCTATGCTTTTTCTATAAGCAGTGGATAAAAATGGACACTTCCAGAGAGCCATTCATGTGATCTAATTAACTCATCCGCTTTAAAGTAAAAACAACTCCTTAGAAAATATAGTACTCTTTTAATAATGACTAGTTTAGAAATGCCTGCATGGCATTTAAGTACACATATTTTATCAGATGCACCCCATCATCAGTCTTTATAAATTATTATCTATTTCTGCTGAAAATTTAGGTATGGAATTAACTGGCAGAAATGGGGGCTTAATTCAGTGACTTGAAAATGGCAAACAAGAATTTCCTAAATGAAAGCAGGTTATTGCCTTTTAACAGTACAGCATATTTACTTCCCTGCTGATGTTTTAAATACATTTATCTGTCTTGTCCATCCATACTTCCTATATTGTCAGTTTATTTGTGTTTATTAATATGTGCTAGGAATGTGCTTTGAACTTCCCCCACTTGCCTTCAGTGGTTCTTTTGGTCACATCTCTCAAACACTTAAAAATCAAACTCATGAGAAAATTCCCTCAGCCTGCCATTAATAACACCAGTATAAAGTATGGAGCTATTGATTGCTTATAACTGCATCTCCTGAACATTCAGGGCCATTGTGTTTACAGCACATGATGAATGCACTAGCAGATGGCTTTGTCTGTCGTGGTCGTAAACTCCAGTTAATGGTTGAATTAATCTATAGTAAATGAATAATATCCTTTCTGACTGGTCCAGGGAATAAACTACTTGTAGCTTTTATTTCCCGTTTAAAAAAAGCAGTCAGAATTCAAGCAAGCTCATGTGTCAGCTTCCCAAAATGTGGAAAAGTGCCTTGTATAAATAAAAGGATTCACTTTTAAAGCCGTGATCTGAAAGGTTTTAAAAATAAGTTAACATCCAAACAAGCATTTCATCTTCTGAAACAAAAGCAAGTTTTTATCATATACATGCTATGAAAAATTAAAAGGACAAAGGTTTTTCTGCATTAGAGGTGACAGCTTTTAGAAATGGTCCTGGCTTTTTTTTTGTTCTATAATTCTTCTGTGCAGTTTTTTCTTTTTACTCAAGGAAAAATCAATCTGAGAAGGAGCTAATCTGGTGAAATACCACCAGGGGAGTTAACTGACTTTAAAACCAACTAACAATTTAGCAGGCTTCTAAATTTACAGAAACACAAATTAATATCAGTCGTTATCACTTCACTTTCCCTGGATGCTCAAGAAAACAAAAAACGAAAAAAAGGAAAGCACGCATCATGGATTCTTCAGATGTTTGTTTTTTCTTTTTTTTTTACTTTCTTCTCCTCCATTTCTGCTGAGCTCAAAGGAAAACAAGCACTTAATTGTGGCCTTTCGGGGGCTTTGTCAATACTTTTTTTTTTTTTTTTTTTTTTTTTTTTTTCTGCAGCTCTACCAGGGGAGGTTTAGGTTAGACATGAGGAAAAATTTCTTCTCTCAGAGAGTGGTCAGGCACAGGAATGGCCTGCCCAGGAAGGTGGTGGAGTCACTGTCCCAGGAAGTGTACAAGAGGCATCTGGATGAGGAGCTGCGAGATATGGTTTAGTGCTTGTGGTAGCAGCGGTAGTGAGAAGGTGGTTGGACTAGATGATCTTATAGGTCGTTTCCAACGTTGCGATTTTATGATTCTATGATTCTATGATGTACTGCCCAGTAATAGTTTCTGATTAACCTACCTGTAACAAACAAACAAATCCTAGCAACAAGTCCCAGTGACCTCACCCTTCAGCATCCCTGCCAGCTGATGTAGTCTGAAGCACCTTAAATTTCTTCCCTGGGTCTCAGTTATGTGGTTTGCTTCAGTCATAACATGTTCAGTGACTCATAGCTGGTGCCAGTGTGGGAATGGGACAGGAAAGTGCAGGCCACAGATCCTTCCCGTGCAGACTGGCAAAATATACTTACAGGCTAGATACTTGAAGCATTTTTTCACATCACCTTACATAATAAATGTTGGGAGAATTTCAGAGAAAAAATAAATTATGCTTGCCTTTTTTTTTTTTTTTTTTTTTTTTTTTTTTTTTTTTTTTTGCTCAGGTTAGTTCTGAGTGTGCTGCTTTTGTGACTGCCTTGTTCTGTGACTACCAGCATGTATGCATTGAAGCTGAAGTGAAGATGGCTACTTGGATGAGCAAGACTGCAGAGAAGGTTGCAGGTGTTGCATCCTGCTGCTCATTTGTCTATTTAAATGCTTAAGTGACAGAATTTATTTCTTATATGTTTCTTAAGATATTTTCCAATTACAAATGGAAGTATGTTGGAAGATATTTTTCCTGTCTGAAAATATCCCAGTATCCCACTATGATTTTCTGCTGTTGAAACTGGCAACACAAATTCATGTGGAGGATATTAGCTGGAATTTAGGGGCTACCCCAGTTAGATTTTCTTTTCCCTAGGAGGCATTTTGATGTGAAATGCTAGTTTTTGCAAACAGGAAGGATTCTACATTTGCAGTTGTCATCGCTATATATAACAATGTGTGTTGAAGGAAATACAATTTGTGAAAAAGCTGAGCAAAATTTTTGTTCTGTCTGCATTTATAAACCATGCATCACCCTCAGAAAGTGTAGTTAGACATTGGAATAGATTGCCTAGGGAAGTGTTTAAGAAAAGGATCGATGTAGGGACATGGCTTACTGGGTAATATTGGTGGTGGGTGTATAGTTGGACTAGATGATCTTAGAGGTCTCTTCCAACCTTAACAATTCTGTGAATCTAGGATCACTGTTCAGTTTTTACTTTCAAGAAAACTTACAGATCTATGGAGGTATAAGGGTCATCCATGTGGGAAAATGTGACTTTAGGTGAACTAGTAACTTCTGAACGGATTAGAGATGAAAATCTGTTTCTGTTGGCACTTCTGAAACTCTCTTATACAATGGCTGACTGTATGAATCTTTCTTCTTCTTCTTTTTTTTTGGGGGGGAGGCTCAAAGCTTGGTTCCTGAGCTATTTCTTTTTACAAGACTGACTTGTCTAGGAGATGAGTGATGAGTGTTGCCGTGTGGCAATCAACATCACTGTGTGGACAATTTTAGCTATTTGCCTTTGTTTACTGGAGGAAGATCTAGCCTGTGACCAAGTAACTCCAGCTTGCTATGGGAGACTGGGGGGTGATACCATTGTATCCTGTGAAGGCAAGATACAAGTTGGTGCCTCTCTGTTCCCTCTTATCTGCTGGCAAGGCCCGGAGGATGGGAACAAAGGAGTTTCTACTGAGATCCCAAAGCCAGAAGCTGTCTGGGAGAGCTGACTCGACCACTTTGGACTTATAAATAAGTTGGTACTACCATTGAATAGTGGCCATCATTGCTGTGGTCACCATCGTCCTCAACAGAACAACAATGCCCGATGACCAACCACTACTGAAGATCAATGACTGAACTATGAACCATGCTGGATCCATGGTGGTGACTGTCTCCCTCTTGCCTCCTATAAAGACTCCTTGCTTCTTCTTTCCTGTCTTTTCTATCACCCTCCTTCCCTTCCCCGTTACCCTAATTCATAATAGTGTCCGTCCTCCCCTTCCCCATCTCCCTGATTAAGATCTGTAATAAACTGGTAGGACCAAGATTTGAATTGATTGATTTCTTAATCTCACGCCGGATATACAGATATTAAAAGAAACTCTCTCTCCTGTAAATTGGAGCGAGACATTGACTTAACATCATTACTGACTCTAAAGGAGCTGTGAGGCTTGTATTATGTAGTACAGTAACATCTCGTAACTGCGGCAGATTAAAAGAGTGAAATCTGAAAAATTATTAAGATAACAATTTATGCTCCTGTGAAAGTTGAGATTCTTCTTGAAAGTGATATATGTGAGTTGCAAATAACATTTTGACTTAGCCTTTAATAATCTTTTCTATTTCATAAGAATATAGGTATCCCAAGCATTGGGATAAAACTGTATTTTTCCCCCTTAAAAAATAAAAATAAAAATTGCACACCACATCAATGCCTGCTGCATTTTAAGGGAACATGGTAGCATAAGCTACTAGGACATGTGAAAATATTAAATACTTGCAGAAGTCACAGTTCTTGACAGTTCTGTGAGACACACAGGCAGACAACCAAGGGATATGTGTGCTCAGAACAAGAAGTAAGCATAGTTTTGTGAGCTGGTAGATAGGTTGGTTGGTAGAGTGACAGTGTGGTCTGCAGTTCTGGGTAAAGGTACTTTCCAAATTAAAAGTAAATATTTCTCAGCCTGCAAAGTTTACATCTTACATGTCATTCTGAATATTGGTCATGTTGACTTACTTTTTTACATGCATTTCTTACAGCAAATATCCTGTCAGAAATGGCATTTTCAACAGCAGCTTCTAGTCCAGGAGTTAATTGTTTTCACTGCAACCTATGGCAATAGATTTCTCAAAGCACAGTATCATAAGAACTGCTTGAAATGAAACGTCAGTAATATCACCTAAACAAGACATGAGAAATATAGGTTTAAAAAGCCAGAGATTGTTCTGAGCAAAACTATGAGGTACTTTTTCAACAGTTCTTTTGTACTGACTTCTTGAAATATTTTTGTTTTCAACTAACAATGATTTCCACCTGACTGCTTGCATGTGCCACTAAGTTGCTACAGTGTTTTATTTTAAGGAATCTAAGTTGAGTTGGCTTTCTGTTACCTATAACTTATTGTATGGAATACAAAAGCAATGTGAAAATTGCTTCTAATAAGCTCAGTTAGTTTTGAAAATTTGATATTACAATCAATTATATAGAGGTGAAAAAAAAAACCAAAAAACAAAGAGGTGCTTTTTACTGTTAGCAGTGGTTTCTAGCATGAAGTCTGCTTTGACTGTTCTCCACTGTTAAATGCATATTTTACTTTTTCATTATGTATAACTTAGTATGAGATTACAGATATTTAGTTTGAAATGCTTGAAAATTATTATATTTCTGCTTGTAAAGCTATTTACTAGTTCTATGATCAATACAGTTTTCAAAATAGTAAATTGTTTGAGGATCTTTAATATAATTATTTTCACCATCTGATGAAGTACTGTGATAATTTGCATAATTTTGTACATTTTATACAATTATATAAAAATGCCTCAATGAAAATTTTAAAATTCAAACTGCCTATACTCTGCCAGAATTGGGATCAAAGCAGGCACATAGACTGGAATTCAGAAGCGTGTCCTTAGGCATTGCCTACTCTGATAGCACTTTGGGTCATTTACATCCACTGGTTGAACTGTGATTCTGTGAAAATAATTGGTTAATTCAATACATATTCAACCATTCTGTGATTCTGTAGACTGAACATCTAAACCTGCATGTGCAGATCTCTGCTCCAGGAAAGTGGCAGTTCCTCCCACCTCTCTCCAGTTTAGAAACCGTAGGGAGAGGCACAGCCTCCACTAAGTTTGCCAGTGTATTAAGCTTACGCAGATTATATTTAATGCATTGATAACATTGAGTTCAGCAAAATATGAAATGGAGGTGAGCATTTTTATTTGTGCTATTTTGTAGCATTGCTTTAGCATCCCAATGTTTTCATGTTCAAGCACTTTTTACAGGGAAACTTTTGGCTTTGGGTCTCTCAAACTGACTGCGTTTAGAGCTCTGGTCATAGGATAGCACTACTTGAGAGAGAACAAGGTGCTGACCCTCATGCTGATACAAAGATGTTCCCTTTTTGCTGATGTTGGTGATAGGATTCTGAATGAAGGATGTGAGAGAAGTGGGACAATGGACTAGCCACTGTCTCCAGCGTGGTCTGTCTTCTCTTAATGACTGCCTGAGCTATTCATTGGTTACCTCTTGAATTCCTGCAACTCACAATGTAATTTTTAAGGTTGGCTTCACTGAAGAACAGTCTGGTAACTTGTGATGTCTGGATGTGGATCACTTCAGAAGTCCCTGCAGTGAGTACTGGCAGACAGATGAGGGCAGAAAGGCTTTCAGTAGGGATAGTTCCGGAGAATTGTCCAAAAGTGCACAAAGACAAAAAAAACAGATCATGGATTAATTTTTGGTGACCTTGGACTTCCCCTGCGTCAAATGATTCTGACAAGGGAACTATCACATAGCAAGCCTCTGCTCTCAGATGTGGAGATAGGAAGCACTGAGAGGGACCACCTTGTTCTGAATGGACAGGAGTGATTGTTTGAATGCTGACTTCAACATGAGGGAGAACACTTCAGGATTCCTGATGTCAAAATCCATTGCAAATGCTATTGCAAGGGATTTATTTATTTATTTATTTATTTATTTATTTATTTATTTATTTATTTATTTTTTCCTGTTAAATTCAGTGGTAGCCTTTTTATTCACTACAGAGATTGCTAGCTTGGACTCCTGATAATGTTCTTTTCATTAACTGGTAATCCTAATGAAGAAGGAACACCCTATATATCACAGAATCACAGAATCACAGAATTGTAGGGGTTGGAAGGGACCTCTAGAGATCATCGAGACCAACCCCCCAAATATATATATATATATATACACACTTTCTTTAGGGTTTCCATAAAGATTATTTTTAGTAACTGAGATGGTATTTGTAATGTATACAGTGTTGGATTTATTGAGAAAGTACATTAATATTAGCTGAGTAACTAGTGAAGGATTCTTAAAAAGCAGCAATATACTCAAATCATTCAAAATGCAAGAGTATACTCTTTATACTATACAGTATATGCACTCAATATATGTATTTTTTATATGTCTTTGTGTATGTGTATGTCTGAGGATCAATTCGTCTTTCCTTGACCACAATTGAAAGCATTCATGAATGCTTCTAAATGAGTTTCCTACGTATAACTGAAGTGTTTTCTGTAAGTATGTTGACTCAAAGAAGAGTACAATTTGGAGCAGGTCTCCCTTGCTGAGCAGAGCTCCCTGAGCTCTGAAAGGGATTTCATGAAATACGAACTGTGGAACAAGTACAACTGGGAACAGCCCATGTCCTAAGGGGGCCATGTTGGGTGGGGGTCACCTTGCGGTGCCATTTTGAAACATCAGTCAGGGCTGCTTTGCCTGCACTGCCCTCAGAGAACTAGCTGTCAGGACATTTTTTTCCTTTGCTTTCCACCATGATGAACTTTCCCAGTGACACAAGAGGCATAAGTGGTAAAGAAAAACATTACTGTTGTAAACTTTGATTTTGATTTCTTTTATTTCAATTCCTTGTGTACAAATAGATGGAAAACAATTTGCAAACCAGATAGGAGGGGTCTTGGATATACCTAGTATGATTCTGGTTGTCTCAGTATTCAGGAGTGTTAAGTCTTATTTTATAGACATTTTAATTTCACGCCAGGGAAACAGGGAAAATATTCACCACACATGTTTTATCTCAATGTTTTTTTCTAAAATTAGAATCTGTAGGAGCAAAATATTTTATAACGACTTTGTAATTTACAAAAGACTTTTAAAATTCATCTACAGTATCTTACATGTCAGATTCTCAGAACATACTTCTCATCTTGGCAAATTAAAGGGCTGAGAATATGGATACTTAGAGCCTGATTTAGTTAAAATTATCCCCTGCAGCAGTGGGTGGGTCTCGGCTCTTCACAGCTGAGAATCATTTTCATAATTGTGCAGCATCCAGCAGCTGCAAAATCCCTGAGGATGCATCTTACTTTCGGGAGCAGTCTGGGTCTGCCCTGCCTTGCATGGGCAGTTTGACCTCGTCTCTCTCCTGCATCTCTTCATTCGGCTTCTGGAGATGCTCAGTTTCCTCAGGTCCTCTGACAGTGTGATTTCTGCAGAAACTTGTAGGGACTGCACAAAATGCAAGCAAATGGTCTTCTTACTGACTGACAGATCCATTTAGAAGACTCGATGAACCTCTAAATAATGTATATTCTATAGCTGCCTCTAGATTTATGAAGATAATTTTCTGAAACATTGCCATCTAGTGGCTATTCAGACACGGAACGTATTACTCAAGGTTAAGTGCTTAACTATTTTCTTTAACTTTCCTTCACCTGCAAAAAAAGATACCTTATGGATATATTTAAAAGAAAATATAAGAAAATAAAAGTAATATTATTCATGTTAGCCAAAACAGCATTAAGACAGCCTTTACTTGCTTTAAAAGCAGTCTTTATTTATATATAAATGTTACATCTTTCAATTAAATGTGAAGCAGACATCTAAAAACACTAAGGGTCAACCATTATTCGTGTAAGATTACACATCTGTTTTTCTGAAAAGAGCCTGGAAATAGGAACTTTTAAATAGGTCTGACATTCTTCTGATCGGATGGAATAACTGCGCTGTGTTACTCACTTGTAGGCAGATTCCGAAATATCGAATTCTTGATGTTGATGATTCACTGATATGTTTAATACATGATCAAATAATTGGTTGCTCTTATTTCAAAGTAAATGATCATTTTTCCAGGAGTTTTGACTCATCTGCTTCATCTGATTTAAAATTGTGTGAACTGAAAATACTGTTGTTAATCACAGAAAAGAAATTTGACTCATTTTAACATAGTTCTGATGTCTGTTAATATTAGAAATAATAAAGCTATCTCATCAGAAAAGCACTTAAGTATAATTATAAATGACAATCTTTACACAGTTTTTGTCTTGTGTGCATTTATGCATGTTTATATGCCCAAATGTGCATATGCTCTAAACTCAGGCATATGTATACATTATGTATGTTCATATGCAATGTGAAAATTCCTGAATATTCGATATAGTAATTAGGATACTAACAATTACCCATTCAAATTTCATTAGTTTAGAAACTGAAAAGATTTATTCCACAGTCGCACAATAATTTCTCCTGTGACAGTATTTGTGAAGCTTACTTAAGAAGACTTGAACTGATTAAAATGAAAGAAAAATATAAAAATTCAAATCTCAGTGTAAAGTAATGTACGGATAACTCAAATATCTAGCTTTGATATTTAAATGTCAAATGTGTTAGAAACCTGAAGTAACTAGAGCATCCCTGCTATGTATTAAATATGTAATAAGATGATTAATGTGAGTGACACAAATATCAGTAATTATCTCCTGGTTGGTAAAGCCTGTTTTGTGGTTGTGGACTGTTTTAGTTATTAGCAACTGGCACTTAATTTTTTTATACAAGATACCTGAAAATACATTTGTATATCTAATTATCTAATGGTAGTATGATTACAAAGCCATCTTACAAGTAATACTTAAGGACTTAAGCCTGTTAGAAATGCATATATTTGTTTATTAACCATTGGATGTTTCATTCTGAGACCCCCAGTACCTTATCAGAATAGTGTTACTGAGAACAGCACAAAGTTTTCTTGGCACGAGTTTGGATTGGCAATGATATTCTTGAGTAGCAAAAGTAAATGTCACCCAGTCCTGTCCTCAAGAGACTTATGTACTAACCTACTTTTTTGTCATCAGTACAGCATCAAATAACTGCATAGATTTCAGCAGGTATGTGGATTTCAGTTAAATATAGTAGAACGGCATGCATATATAGGGGTGTATGCTGCTAGATAAACATTCTCTGTTAGTATTTCAAGTAGGATTGTTGTCTGCTGTAAGTGATATTAAACGTGAATAAAATATATTTCATACATTTACTTACTTGAAAATGTAATAATGAAGTATTTATGCAGATATTCTAAACAGCTCAACAAAAATGAAAAATCTATACATGAGTAGAGAAGAAAACTAATCAAATTGAGCTGACAAGCATTCCAAACAAATAAAGTAAACATAAAAACAAAATAAACATCACGGTAAAGAAAAAGGAGTAGCAATATTGCAGGACATTCAAAACAAAGATAAAAAAAAAGCAAAGAGCAGTGATTTCAAACTTAAGAAAGCACATCCTGAATGTCTTAGCAAAAGAGGAAAGCAAGGTAGCAGTTGCATGTAGCAAATATATTCACTGGGAGGGATTTAAGGCCAAAAGAAACAATAGTGTTGGAAAACGCATGAAGTATTCAGTGAACAGTTGTTTTCTCCATAAAGAATGGAAAGAGAACTTATTTAGGAACTTTGTGTTTTGAAGCCAAGGATTATCCCACATTTGGACTTTAAGTTCAGGTTAATGGAGAAAACCATATATGTATGCTGTCCAATTCTGATTTTTTTGTGATAGAGTATACATGAGTTGGAAATGGCAACAGTTAAAATCCTTAATAAAGTGTAATTTAATGTTGGTGTTTTCAACTGTTAGGAACCTTGATAGTTTAATTGAGAGTAAGTACCATTTCTGTGAGAGTTTATGTTGCCATAGTCTCATATTTTCCATGTCCTAGCTACTACCTGTTTCTGTCTGGAAGCCAAGTGTATGCTTTAGAGAGCAAGGAAAAAGTTGGACAGCAGAAAATTAAAATTGAAGAGGAAATACTATCATAATAATGCTGTGAGTTACAATGAGAACTTGGAAATTACTTGGCAGGAGAGGGGTTTCTCGGTTTTACAACTTCTGTTTTTGGCTGGAAACAATGTTTTGGAAGCTTGCATTATGACTGCAGTACACACGATGATGGGTATATCTTTTCAGATTACCCTCACAATTTCCAGGCTGCCTGTGGTCTAGCTGTCCCTGCAGTTTCTTTCCAAGACTATAATTTTTAGTTCTTCTCTCCCATATATTCAGTTGGTCAGAGGATATTTCAGTGATCTTTTACAACATCCCCGATGCAATTTTAAGTAACAGTTTGAAAACAGAGGATTTGTGTCTTTTAAATCCAGTTAGAAGATGAATGTAAAAAATTGAGTTATAGGTATGGAGGAGAAATGCCCTAATCACTAATGCTGTCTTGTGTAGGTCTGTATGCAAGCTCAGAGAGATACTTCAGGTGACAATAACCAAATTACCTATCTTTCACCCTCAAATTCTAATGTTAATTTTAAGACTATTTCTTGAAAGATTTTCAGACTGTGCCATCATGAGAGATCAAACCTCTCATTGCCTGTGTTCCTGGAAACCTTTCTTCATTTCTCACTATTTCTTGTGAAAGTTGGGCTCCAAGATGGTCATTTGATCACTTGTTATGCATGAACACTGTATTTTTTTTTTTTTTTTCCAGATAATTTGGAAAAATATTCTTATCTCTCTCATGATCCCAGAGCTGTTTAAATAACTTCAGGTTTTAAATGACTTCTGTAGTCTTTTACAGAGTGTAAGAAACTTCGGCCCCTCAAACCAGTAGTTAAATCTTTGCATGGAATAATGAATGCAGAATGCAGCTGTGAGTTCAGGGACAGCAAACTAGGCATAGGGGAGAGCGGGCTGTTGAGTGTTGTAATGAAACATTTGCATACTTTTATTTAAAAATAAAACCAATTCACACGTTTCCCCCAAATCTGAAGATTCCTAACTAGTCAATTACAATAATTGAAATCATCTGAAACAGTATTAGGTGTGGAAAAGCCAAAAACAAACAACAACAACAACAAACAAACAGAAACCCCAGAAAAAAAACAACAACAAAAACACCAGTTCTAATCAGAGCCTTCAGCTCATAAATCATTTCTAACAGCAGGAAATGAGGAAGATCAGAACTGAGATGAGAACTATTGCCAAAACTAACATCAAGAAATGTATGCATTTTCATTAAAACAGATTATGGCTGAGATATACCCTCCATCTGCATGATACAGAGAATTAATTTTCCTCTAAAATAGACCTCGAAAAACACCTTCTGTATACAAAGCATACAGAAAACCTGACTGAAAACCTGCAAGGTGACAAATTCCATGAGAAAAGGGGTCCCCCATGAGGCTGGTCCTGCTGGACTACTGACACACTGTTACTGTGATTCCCACTTTGGATGCTGCTCAGCTCTCCCAGCGCTCACAGGGAGGTTTGCATCCAAAGAACTGAGCTCCTATTCACGTTTCTGGAACAGCAACATTGTTATATTGCTGCCTTGTTGGTTTTCCCGGTGCCAGGCTAGCAGAAAGCTACAGAACTGAATCAGAATTACATTTGGCTTCCTCAGTAATCTTGACAGAGTGGTCCCTGTCCCTTAAGATGCACTTGAAGTATTGCTCGTTTGTGTTTATGAAAAGGAGTGGAGAAAGAGAGTCAATCCTCAGAGAGAAAATGCATTGTATTCCATGCAAGCCTCGGGTGCAGGGAACTCATTTTAAGTTTCCCGCAATTTCTGCATACTGTTTGCAAAGATGCTTAGATAATTTTTGGACAAATTCTTGGAAGTGTGTGAATTACTGTGAAATTCTCAATAGTAAATAGATACAACCTCTAAAAATAGATAATGTGTAGCTTCACGTAACCAGTATTTTTGTAAATAGTTGATAAGAGTACAGCTGTAAAAAATGCCAGCTTGAAAAGTCATGCTAAAATGATGGTGAAAAAATATATTTTTCATATATTTATAATGTATTGTCATAGGCTTCTTTGTGGTTGTTAATTTGATATCAGCTTCTGAGGGCTAGCATTATATGTTTCCCTGAAATATCTGAGTGTTGATAACCTTTCTGAAGCCAATTCACTGCAGAATTTTTATTCACAGGAAACACACTGCTGTTTATTTTCCTGCATTTCTGCAGTTGTTTTAAAGGAATATGAAAGTCTTCCATAGGAAAAAAAATCTGAAATATAAGTGTTGAACAACTTCCTGTGGAATCTCTCGGTTTTATCTTGTTATTGTTCTTTTGTTTTCCCTGAACATGTATTGCAAATGATATTTGCCATATTCTTTCCATTTCCTATACAGGTATTTCATACAAGTTCACAGCATCCACTCACAAGGTGAAGGAAAGAGCCTGTTTATTACCAGCCAATGGCTTTTCCAACTTAAAATTAAGTTAGAGAATGAAAAATACTGCGCATAGATGAAATATAACATTAAATTGGTTGGAGGCAGGCTGTTTACTCAGACTAAAGTTTGATGAAACCAACAACCAAAACTAGCTGGGTTGATACAAGTACCTGCAAAATCACTTTTTTGTATAATTTAACGTAGCTATAATTGAAGGCAGCTAACTCTAATCTAGTCATCATGAACTCCTGCAAAGGCAATCAGATGTCTGAAATAGGCAAGACCATTCTCTATAGGTATTTATTTCTTCTCATTGACTAACAGCCTACTATTTTAGATTTGACACATGACTTAAATTACATAAGATTAATCATATTTACAAATGACTGCATACATCTCTACTATGGAAGTTCTACCGTATCTCTTAGGTAAAAAAGTTTTATTTGGTTTTTGTTTTGCTAGCTGTTATGTGTATGTATGTGATAGAATTAATGATAAAATTAATGTGATCTTTTTCTGTTTCCTTTTGGCAGTGGTATTTATGGCTTAGGGACGTTTTAGCAGCTTCTGTCTTCAGTGCACCAGAGGGCAGTAAGGAAGATGCCAGGTGCGACTGAGCTGCAAAATAGGTGTGAGGCAGTCAGTGTCTCTGGGCAGAATCTCAGCCTGATGACAGTGTGGTGCCAGTGCAGTGCAAGAGGCAAAGAGTTAAGAACTTTTAAATGCATGCAATAGATATGGAACTTTATCACTTTCACCACAGGAAAAAAAATACATATATTTTTACTAGAATTGTGCCAGTGACCTGTCAAAATATATTATGGCAACTGATTTTTCAGGACTCTACATCGTATTTTGCAATATTCCTAAGTTCACTTTAGGCCATTTTGAATTATTATTATTTTTTTTTTGACAGGTGATCTTTTCAAGTTTCAATATATTTAGCTTTATATGCAGAAGGTTATGGGTAAAATATGTGTGAATTTAATATGAGAGGTGAAATATAATGCTGTCTTGGATTTCAGATTTCAGTTTCTGATCTCAGGTTTGAGATTCATTTAATGAAAAGCAGCATTCAAATTATACATTATTTTAATAAAGTCTTCTTACAATATATCTGCTTTGCAATTTGCATGACCCTTAATCTACCTGCAAGACCTGTTTTGCACAGGTTACCTGGCCACTGTTATCCTGATTTTAGCTGCACAGTGCTTAGAGAAACTGTAAGAAAGTATAAACATACTGAAACCAAAATTACTGTGCACAGTACAACAAAGTCACACTATTAAACTTTGATTTCTTACAGCTATGCGGGGCAAATGGAGTACTGCATCTTGCTGAGGGCTTGCGGAACTATCCTCTGTATTTCTACATTATTTCTGTTTCAAACACTTTTCATTTACAAGTTGCAGTACTTCCAGCTTTTAGGGAACTCCTGCTGATACAGAAGGAACACAGTTCATTAGTGAGATTCTGTTGACCTCCTCAAAAAACAAATAAACAGACTTCCAAAATAGTATTTCTCAAAAGGGAGATTTTCTTTTATAAATTCCTTTGTGACTCTTCATAATATTTATACAAATGTCTATTAACCCTATTATTTAATATAGTTTCTACTATTCATCTGTATCAGGCTTGCAGACTAGCAATTAATTCCCTTGATCTTCCTCAGCTCCCTTTTCTTAAAACGGACTGACATTTACCACACCTTGTTATTCAGTTATTTCATCCTTTAGAACCCAAGGGGTATATGCTATTTAATCCTTGTGATTTTCTACTGCTAATTTCTTTAATTTATTCTATGATCTCTTCTACAGCTGCTTTATCTTTAGATAGATCCTCTGATGAATCTCCATGTGCAGAGATATTGAGCTGGGAATCTCCCCAGAGTTATCAAAGCAAACACCGTTGCCAAGAAGTCCTTTAACTCCTGTGCAATTGCATGTATTTCCTAAATGTCCCCTTTATACTTTGATCATTAAGAAGACCCACGGGCTTTCTGATATTGATTTGTTTGGGAGAAAACAAGAAATATATATATATATATATATATATATATATATATATATATATATATATTACTATCTCTAAATCCCTTTTACTTCTCAAACTTATTTTTTCTATCTGCCTTATCTATTAGAGTTCTTTTCCTCATTAAGTTTTTTAGAAATTCCTTCCTGCCTCTAATAACCTCCTTTACCCTGCTAGTGAGCCAAGTTTTCAGCTCTTTTGTGCCTTTTCAATCTATTCTTCAGAGGTAATTTGCCTTGGCACTGTATTTCCAGTGCAGTTACTTTATGGAGGCTTCATGCTCTCAGTAAAGATTTAGTTCTCCAGATTGCCCCTTTCAGCTTCTTTTTGACAAGCTTTCTCCTTTTTTAGGCATTGTCTCTTTCTGAAATTAAATGCAACCATGGAATTTTTTTGCCTTGGCCTGGGTCTATGTTAATAACTGTATCTGATACATCAAAGTAGAGCTATTTACACTTTATGTTGGTAACAACAACAATGTAACTTCTGCATAAACACCATTCACTAATAGCAGTAGGGTTAATTATGCAATTGTTGTATGCTGGAGTCATTTCTCACAGAGCAATTCTGTAACTACAGTTCTTTTAATGTTAATGTTAATGTTCTTTCATGTGTCAGGTGGAATAGCATTCTCTTGTGTGTCTTTTCTTTAATTTTTTTCCATTATAACCTCATGTCACTGCTGATTACTGGATGATTGATTGACGGATTGATTAATGGTCAATTTGAGATTTTTCTGATGGACCAGATGAGATGAGGAAGCAATCTTGACAAGGTGGTTGATACCCTCCTGTCTGTTTCTCTCTGAGATTGATTACATCTCTACTGCACAAACCACAGTTTCTAAGTCCTCTGATCCCCCTTTTCCACTTCTGATTATAGTTTTCAATTTAGTTTTAGCTTAACAGCCTGTCAGCCAAATTCACTGGCATGTTCTCGAGGCTTAAAGCACTTACAGCTTTTGGCTCTTGTTATCTAGTGAAATGGTCAGCAAACAACTGAATTGAATACAATTCCACCACCATCCAAATTCATGAACTAAAAGGTATGTGATTGAAAAACTTAAGCACCCTTTTTCAGTCACCTGAATGCTGGTGTTCACAAGCCTTAGAACAAATTACAGTACCATGCTAAAAAGGCAGCTAGTGAATTCCCGTGAAAAAAAATAGTGTTTTCAATAATCCTTTTTTTCATAGGATTTTAGAAAATGAGGAGTAAAGGTCTCATGTATATTAACTGTAGCACCATGTGACTGGTATTCTTTATCAGTTGCTGAGCAACGGTCATACTCTGAATTTTTAAACTCATTAGCAAGCTGAACAGGCTGGCATTTGGCAGATGTTACTTGATTTTGTTTGGAGGCAAGTCAATGGGGGAGACAAGAGAGACACTGAGCTCATTGTGTTATCTTGCTTCTTCTATTAAATTCTCATGATATTTTAAACACATCTAAGAAGACTAAAAGGAATTGCTTCATTTTCAGGTTTCACAGAATTTCTTTGCAATATATGTACTAATACAAGGTATGCCAAATTTGACTAGCTTCAAATACATTTTAATCTGTACCCAACATTTTCCTGAAGCGTTACAGTCATTAGTAATGGCAAAGTACCTTTATTTACATCATCTAATCTTGAAAGCATTTCTTAAATAGCTCTGCCAATGTACTTCATCCTTGACCAGAAATATATTTGTTTATGTTCCTACTGTGACCCTTTTAATATAAGAACTGACAGTTGTTTTTCTGTACTGTGTGATAGTGATGTAATCAGACCATGTGGCCACAAAGAACTCATCGCATTTGTAATTTAAGATAGTAATGGCCAAACCTCAAAAGCCCTGGCTATGTGTAAGTTCAAGCCACTGCAATTCAAAGCTAATCAGTTCTAAACCAATAGGGGACCTGACTACAATATAATTGTAAGGGAAGTCAGTTACTGGCAGGCATGTAATACTCAAAAGCAGAAATCTCCAACTCAAATACCAGATGCCACTGTTTTGTTGAATCATTTTTGCTAATGCTAGTTTTAGTTCAACTTTTTTTTCTGACTTTCTGAAACTGGTTTATGAATCAGAGATAAGCTTCTAATGGTTGCCTGTCTCCCTTATTTAAGGGCTCTTTACTCAAACCACTTATTTCCCTGTGATTCAAAGAATTGTTATGAGTTACTGTACTATTATGTTTTGTATTTCAGACATTAGAGCCTGCTTAGGTATTTCATAACAGGTACAAATCTAAATGAAGAAATGACTCAGAATTGCATCTGGTGAACATTTTTTTAAATTCCTCCAACATTATTTAATCTAAAAAAATTCTAGTTGATGACTTTCAACATGGTGTCCACCAGTATTCCTGGATCCTTTTCTACAAAGCTGCTTTTAGTAAGTTGATACTCAGCATGTGCTGGTGCATGTGCTTGCTCCTTCCCATGTACAGAACTTCCTCTTGTTGACCTTCATGAGGTTACTGTCAGCCTGTTTCTCCAGCCTGTCGTGGCCCCAGTGGATAGGAGCACAATTCTCTGGTGAATCAGCCACTGCTCCCAGTTCTGTGTCTCTGCAGACCTCTTGAGGGTGCATACTGTCCCATCATCTGGGTCATTAATGAAGATGCTTGAAAAGGTCAAATCCAGTGTTTCAAAAAAGAGACGTACCTGTAAGCACATGTTGGTGGATATGATTGTGATATGAGTAGTAGTGCTGAATGATGAGATTTCATCAAGTGGTAAGGGATCTATCTGGCCTTGTGCTTTGTACAAAAGCTTTCTTGATTAGGTTGCATGGTTTTCTTAATCTGGCATGGTGAATGGAAGAGACAAAGATATGCATTGACCCTGCTCTGAGGTGGAAACAAGAGTTGCCAGCACTGCAGCTGGGTCAAAAGAGGTGAAAACTTATCCCTTGTCATGGTAATATTCAGTAGGGTGGCTTCAAGAGTAGAACTATATCTCTCAATACTTAACTGGTTGTATTTAGCAGAATGGATAGCAGATTTTGTTTTAAGGTTTCTGTTCTATGACACTCCTGTTCTTACATACCAAAAAAAGGAACATTTTGTAGTATAGTGTGCATAGTATGCAAATATGCATAAACATGCTATCAGCATGCTACTGCCTGAAAGCTCTGAGAATCAAACATAGCTCTTTCACTGCTATTGAATGATTTAGATAACTAAAAAGCCCTGTAAAAGAAGGAAGTATCACTAATGGCCTATATTTTCTTTGAAAGATACTATTAAGAGTTACATTTGGCTTAGTTTTAGGAGAATGTTGTATAGAAGAAATCTGCAATTTGAACAGGAAAGTCACAGGGAATTGTTATCATTTCCCAAGTGTGTGGAGCCAATTAAAAAGAAATTCTCTTTTACTCAGGAGATCGAGTGGCAAAAATTACTTGTGTAGTCTCATCTTCATCTTGATTTTTTTTTTCACAGTTTATAAGAAACCCTGCAAATGTGATATGATTGGCAGCTTCTACACAGGAGAGGCCAAGGACTGGAATAACAAGGAAGCTTGCAGGTCAAGATAAAAAAGCTAATCAGTAAAGTTGGAGGGAGAGTATGGAGCCTGGGCACTCTGCTTAGCTCAGACAGTACTGCTAGTCTTGTAGCTTAATGAACGCTAAATTTACGGAGAAAAGATAGGAAAGAAATAATAGAGGAAGGATTGGATGGATCATTCCAGGTACTGAAAATGTGAGAAAGAACCTTTCACCTCAACTTTCATTTCACATTAAAGTAGACCTTTTTAAAAGAAGATACAGGGAGTTTAGATGAAAAGAATCTAGCCAAGGTCAGAAATTCTTATAAATCTTAATATCTATTGACTTTTCAATAATCTCACAAAAAGTCTGAAGTCTTGGTCCCACTTCAAAATGGACAGGTGCAAAATCTCTACAGCAGTCAATACTTTCAGCAAACTGTGGAAAAAGTACAGGAAATAAATGTGAATAGATTTTGAAATAAATTAGATAATTATTCTTAGAGCTGAATTTATCCTTTTTTTTTTAGTTCATTGTGTTGATGTCACTTCATTACTAAGACTAGTTAATGTAGAGGTCAGTACTTTTTTCCATCTGATTTTTCTTAAAAATATTATTCTTCCATTAATCATATTTACTACCAGAGAAGTCCAGCACAGCTCAGATTAAAGTCTATGTTCATTACTCAGGATAGATTTATTAAGCAGAAGACAAGAGTTCAAAATACTTTAAAATAGGAATATTCTGCAGTGAGGAAGAAGAAGGAAATACATTTCCTTTCTCCTATGTTTTGAACATTTTCTCCTCTCCCAGTGCTAGTATTCATTATAAGCTATTAACTTTCTTTTCTCACATTATTGGTTCAGAAGGCCAAGAGGCATCTTCTGAAACAGTCCTTACAAGAAGTGTCTTCTTATTGTTGTAGCAGCCAGTATGCTGGTTGGTAAAAAGATATAAATTAAGACACAATGCCCATTTATTAATAATCTTGCTTTCTAGAAATCAACCGTAAATATTACAGCATATATTAAGTAACAAGTAATTTCTATATAGGTTGGCATGCTAATTAATGAAACAGAAAAATATTTTAGTGTGTCTGTTTACTGCAAGAGGCTAACACCATGCAGTCTCAGTGTTGATTTCTAATACTTCACTATTTCAACTGTGAATATATTTGAAATTAGAAATCCATTGTTAAGGAAGTAGTTATCGTGCTTGACAATGCATAGCTATAAAATTCATTTTTCTAATCAATTAGTGCACGTCTATTTTAGTGAAACAAGTCTCCAAGTCTTCCAAAACAGATGTGGTCCTAATGTGATGTAAATGTGAGGGGTCTGAAGCACAAGTCTTATGAGGAGCAGCTGAGGGAGCTGGGATTGTTTAGTCTGGAGAAGAGGAGGCTCAGGGGAGACCTCATTGCACTCTACAACTTCCTGAAGGGAGGGTGGGGTGAAGAGGGGTCTGGCCTCTTCTCCCAGGCAACGAACAGGACCCGGGGAAATGGCCGCAAGTTTTACCAGAGGAGGTTTAGGTTGGACATGAGGAAAAACTTTTTCTCTCAGAGAGTGGTCAGGCACTGGAATGGCCTGCCCAGGGAGGAGTCGTTGTCCCTGGCAGTGTTCAAGAGGCGTCTAGATGAGGAGCTACAAGATATGGTTTAGTAGCTTATAGGTAGTAATGGTGATAGAAGGACAGTTGGAATAGATGATCTTGTAGGTTCTGTTCAACCTTGTGATTTTATGATTCTGTGAAATGGAAAAAAAAGACAATAACAAAAAGCAAATTAATAGAAATACAAGAACAAAATAAACAAAAACAATCAGAATGCCAGTTGTCTTGGAGATAAGACTTCACAATAACAAGATAAACTGAAGCTTTTTTTAAATATGTGTCTTATTTAATTTAATTACAATTTTAATTATTGTAATTAAAAATAATAAGAATATTAGTGATTGGAAACTACCTAAGAAAAAATAACAATGTCAGATTTTAGTAAAAACCCTGAATATAAGACAGTGTCAGAACATGAAGGAACACGGAGGTATGTGTGCGGCACCACTTAACCATTCTCAGTGTTAACATAATTGACCAGTCTTATTTTAAGATTAGCTGAACTTTCCTAAAAGATTAGCTACCTTTCAACTTCTAACAAAAATTAGATCAATGATGATCTTCTATTTTCCCCTCATGAAGGATTCATGAAGAAGTGTATAAGGATTTCCTTTTGCTGAATTCAGCTTTTAGATTAACAGGTGTCACTTACATGATGTAATGAAGAAGCACAGATTAACAATTGTTAGGGAGGAATGCCTGATTCATGGCTCAGTAAACAAATCAGTGCTGATCACAGCACCTGAATAAAAAACCTGATTTGACACCTTGCTATTTTACATGTTGGAGAATTCTGAACGTTATTTACTGCCACAGTTACCTGGGTTCTGAGGGCTGCCTTTACTCATATATTCAAATCACTTTGATCTCTTTACTAATATTTCTGTTTAGTTACAGCAAGCAGTAACTAGTGTGCTAATTTTACCACTGAAGTACTGATTATATGGAGCTATATTTTCATGATGAATTTTGTATTTTTTCCTATGTTTTCCCTTGAGAATATCACAGGAGTTAATTGTGTAATTCTGGTTTTAGTATGAAATGACTACAGTAGTTATGGCTGAACTAAAGAAAGAATAATTAATATTGCAATTAATATTGCTCTAAGTTCTTAGAGCTTTTTATTAGTTCTCATAAACGAGGTCATCCTCTATAAACACTGTGAATAAAGTCTAATGGTATTAGATGCTGTCAATATGAAAGACTTGAAGTCATCTCAGTGTTTCTTTCCTTAACTGATATGCAGTGAAAAGCTCACAGTCTCCTATGTTTATTCTTGTGTCCTTTTAATGAAAAAGGCTCTTGTTGAAAGAAGATCACATAAACTATTAAGGCTCTCTGGATTTCATTGTAATTTTTCCCTTTATACTTATACCACTGTGTTCTTATTGCATTTAAACTAATATAAAACAAGCTAATAGCGTCAAGATGACTTGGTATTTTTTTGCAGGGTTTCTGTGATACAGACAGTGTTAAGATAGAACAGAACTGTTACTGAGACAAAACATTTCTCATGTGCTTCTTGGCTAGAAAGTGGCTGTAGAATTTAAATGTGTGAAAACAGGGTTAGCTGATTTATGCACCTGTACTTGAATTGTGTACCTGTACTAAAATGATAGTTCTGTTCTTTTTTATTAAATTGCTGGAGCAGTTTCTTTAGCAAATTTGGAACAAATCTAGATTGATGAGAACCAAAGTGAGAGCAGAACTTGTGTATTCACCTACAAAAAAAAAAAAAAAAAAGAGAAAAAAGAGGGAAAGAGGTGTACTTATGAACTCACAACACATGGACAGTTCTGTTACTGTTCTAAATATCAAACACTGTAGATACATCTTTCTAAATGCAGTGTTCTGCCTGTGAACAATATGGATCGCTTTTTAAATGCAATACAATTACAGCTTCCAAAATGTTTTCAGGAAATCTTCACAGTTGGAAAAGGAATGATTATTTGGTCAAAATAAGCTATTAAGATGTGTCAGGGAGGCACCAGCAGTAGAGTGTGTTTTGCAGCTTCTCCACTAGCCCTCTTCCTTTGACTCTCCTTGCTTGTTCTTCTTAGAACCCTTCCAGCTGCAGCCCAGATTGTGGCCTACTGAGAAGACATTGCTCACTTACAAGGCTGTTGTGCCCTTGTGTCCTTGGTGCAAACAGCAGCTGTATGACACTGTGATAAGAGCATTTTCCCAAGGAGTTGAGAGTATTGAGCATCTCTAGGTAATAGCAAGAGAGTATGTTTGCTGTTTTCACTCCTATTGATGTGGCTCTTGAAGAAAACTCAGGAAAGCTTGTAGAGCTTGGTTAGCAACAGCCAGGCCTGCTGTCAAGAAACTACGCTGTGGGATCTGTGGAGGATTATGGAGGAGTTTCTGGTTTATCCTACTTCAGGTTAGACCAGTTGGGGAGATAGAATAGATTTTCCAGTCCTTTTCTGTAGTGAGACCTAGGAATAGAAGTCAATGGAGAGAAGACAAGACTGGTTACTTGCCAATATAACAGCATGTACAGATAAGGAATAATTTTACAGGGGCTAGTAGTTTGGGGAATGCTAAGCAGTATAGGATAACCATTATGATATGGGGCTTTCAAGATGAAGTTCAGCATAGACATGACTTATCCACTCCAGAAAGACTAAAGGCATTAACAATAGTGTTGTCTAAAGTCAACAACTCGGACTAGTTCAGCTTCCTCTCCAAGCTAGTCCGAGATGTTGACTTACTCTCTAGTAAGCCTGTGTGAGGTACTGTGAATGTGCCTTGTGGTTTTGCTATCAAGCAGCCAAATTACAGGCTTGCTCCACTCTTTCAGTGTAAAGAAAATTCCTGCATGACAATTTAAAAGGCATGTTTTCCATTTTCACTTTTATTACAGATTAAACATGTATCTTTCTAAAGGTGAACAATTTGGAATATTAGTCTTTTAGGTTCTTCATAGTGACTTTCATTCTTAAGATTAAGTAGCTCAGATTCTACCTACCCAATGAAGAACAAGGGTAAAAGTGTATGAAAAATGGTATAGTATGGGTGAAGAACAGAAAGTGTTTTAGTCATGAATTTATCATTCTTAGAATAAAGTTGACAGTGTTTTTCTTTCTGACAGTAAATGAAAACATATGCTGATTACTTTAGAATAATATGATGAGCTAGAATATTTTTGAACTGTTCTTAAGCTTGCATTGTTTGAATCTGAATGATCAGAAACAAATAAGAAAACTCAAGAAAGCAGATGGAATTTGGATATTTTCTCCTTTACTGAGATATCTGAAAATATTTATAAATACATCTGTATACTTTTAAAAATTTTATAGATTTATAGAATTAATTTTTTAATGCATCTGATTGTGGTTGATCACAAAGCATATAGTTTCAAGAGGACTGATGAATAATTACTTAGAACAAAGTACAAAAACCCCTGTTAGCCCTTATTAAAATGTAAAGGTAATAAATATGAAATTCTATGGAAAATTGAATATTGATTAAAATATCTATTGAAAATCAAATACCTCTCTTTAGTGAGATGTATATGACAGTTTTGTTGGGAGTCTCATGGTAGAAGTAGAAATCAGATATGTTTTAAACATGTTAGTTCAACTACATATTTTTCTCCTACATTATGCTAAGGGTAAATGCTGCTTTGTTTTCTGAAAAGGATTTCAGGTGCATGTGAGCATTGCAATTTAGGTCAGGAATGTATTTCTGAGGTGACTCTCACATCATAATGGATGTACACAATCTTTCACCTTGCGAAGCAGTCCTAAAGCATGCAAACTATTTTCAGATGCTACCTCTTTTCAGTTGTTCATAAGTATTTGGTCCACCAAATTAGATATGGAGGCAATCTCTCAAAAGCCTATAATGGTGGTATAAAAATGTATTGCAGATCTTTTCTCAAGTCTGTGGAGAACCTTCTTCTCACGATCCCTGGAGAAGATTTGGTCCTTCCTCTTGCCCCCACCTTGCACAGACAGGCCTGCTGTATAGAAAAAACAGACAGCTGTTTTTTGTCATGTAAAACAGTCTGATTAAAGTAACTCTTTTCATATTATTTAGTGAAAAAGGTACGTTACTGATTTTCTTTCATAAGCCCATACTTTTTTTAATGAACTAATTCGTTAATACTGCAATAGTACATCAACTGGTGAAGCTTTCAGAAACTCAGCATTAAGGCTGCATATATTATTATTTTTCCCACTTTAATTAGACACATATATTTCAAAAGAGCCTACTTTTAAGTATCTATTAGCTTTCTTTTTTCAAAAAAACATCTTCTATCTAAATTATTATTGGAATAAAGTGATCATGTTTAAGCTGAACTTTGGCCGCAAAAACCAGATGGAAGGACAAATTTATTGTGGCCTGTTTGTATTCCATTCAAATCTGGTTTTATTCTAACTTCTGTGAAGTTACAGTCTTTTAACTATAATCAGAAGTAGTCCTCTAGTTGAAATATTAATTTCATCAGGATATGTTATAAAAATTGTCATAATGAATGGCAATATATCAGAGTTTTTCTTATTTTTCTTTATGAAAGTCTTCATTATATATTGTGTTATGTCTCAAATGACATTGAGGCAGTGACTGCATTCTCCCTGTAATCACAGAATGAAAAGTGACTTCTAAGTAAAGACTAAACAAATCTGGCTGGATTTGGAATTGAGTATCTTCTTATTTGCTATAAACTGTACGTGTGAAGACATTTATGTATTTGCATGAACACATAAAGGTTATTTTACACATTTAAGGATACAAAACTCAAGACATAATGTAGAAAAAGTAGTACAAGAAGTGCGTGTTTTTTAAAGGGACATTTTTCTTTACCTACACAAGCATTGTGCTTCAAATGATGGTGCATCTGGAATTAAATTAATAAATGTTATGCACTTTTGCCCTCACAAACATAAGCACAAATACAAATTTAAACACTGTGATGAAGCTTCAGTAGACGTGTAGAATCATAAACTGCATCTTTTAAAGATTGGTGAAATCCACTCAGTTTCCAGCTAACAGCAGTTGGAACTATTCTGGACAGGTGTAATGTAAATTACACATTCCTGTTTAAAAAAAAAGAAAAAAAAAATATATATATATATACATTTTTTTTTTTTTGTCTGAGAGACGTGTCATCCTTTCAAAATCTTTTTCAAAACATTTCAAATTCTACCAATATTTTTAAAAGTATTAACTGTACTGCCTAATAAATATGAGCTGTAATACAAATGAGTGAACATTCAGTGTGTGACACAAGTCAACCTAGAAGGGAAAATGAGATGCTGAGAAAGAATCAATTTATTCAGTCCCTCAGAGATTCAGATATGTAACATAGAGGACAGATGAATGTATGTATGCATGCATATGTTTTGTACTGCATAGTTCAATTCTGGAGCCTGTTAGGATACCTAAGACAAGGAAAAATGAAGTTCACAGTTCAGTGATGCTCTTAAAATTCATTTTTCTGCTCAAAAAAAGAGGGTATTGCCCTGTTTTGAGGGCAATGACTTGATTGACTGTGTGGGACATGAATTTTAAATAGATTTTGTCTTCCCAGTCATCAATTTTGCAAGCTGTATACAACTTTCTTTTCTCTTTGGAAATCAAGTTCATAGAGATTCTCCTGGTTTTCATCAGTGACAATATATATTTCATAACCCTTCCTGTTTCAGATTTAGATAAAAATGTGGCTGATGTTTTTCTCTTTATTTTTGCGGTCATTTGCTATGAGCCTGGTGCCTGGAGCAAATCAAAAGCCTGATGTGGTACTTGACAGTCTGTGGAATATACAGTGAAGAAGTACCAAGGGACTGCATATATCAAGACACTTCAACTACTGCATATTTTAATATGAAAATAAATATGAAACTGAGCCAAGTATGCTATGTGATATAATTGGCTCACTACAACCTATTATTGTAAAAGCATTCTTTCTGATGATATGAACTGAATCCTAGTGGGTGATTATTTCCTCTGTGATTAGAATATATTTTGCTTCCTATGGTAGATATAGTGCTCCAGATCTTATGGCTGGATTATAAGTTAAAAAATATCTTGATGCTCAGCCAATTCAATAATCTGCTCATCTGTTGGATTTTCTTTTTTAATCTTTTAGTTGTTTTTTTTTTTTAATATTTTAAAACAAATAGAACATATGATGACATTTGTCACTAAAGCAATATATTTACTCTTTTCCAATACTCAGTGCTGTAAACATAATTGTCTAGATTTGAATTTTACAAGGTCAATCCTAAACTGCCCCAGAACTATTGTTATGTACCTCCATAAGTGATGTGTATTTCTGTTGTCCATAAATGGTTATGTAGATTTGCTTTTTAGTAGCTAATGTTGCACGTACCCAGTATCTGCAGCAGTGTCTGGTGCCTTCCTGAAACTTCAGTCCTTAGAGTATATGTTCTTTCTCCAGGAAAAAGTTAAATAGCTTCAGTTACAGCGAGAGCGGGGTTGGTCTCTTCTCACTGGTGTCAGGTGACACGATGAGGAGAAATGGCCTCAAGTCACTCCAGGGTAAGTTTAGGTTGGATATCAGGAAACACTTCTTTACAGAAAAGGTTGTTAAGCACTGGAATAGGCTCCCCAGGGAGGTGGTTGAGTCACCATCCCTGCATGTGTTTAAAATGTTTGGATGTGATGCTCAGGGACATGATTTAGCAGAGGGTTGTTAGAGTTAGGGTAGTATGGTTAGGTTGTGGTTGGACTTGATCTTTAAGGTCTTTTCTAACCTGAGTGATTCTATGATTCTATGATTCTATGTTACTCATTCAAAATACAATTCTACTATCTAATGTGTGGAGTACTGACTGCAGCAGACATATGCAATGTTTTCAAGTCTTATTTTTCTTTTCTTTTTTTTTAATGATAATTTATTGGATTATTTATATGCCAGAAATATCCTAGTAGATGTGTAATTTCATTGATTTCATTTTCAGGAAATGTTAAGTCCTTTTGGTGAAAAGATTGGATGGAGTAGAAGTTGGGTAAGAATTTGAGTGAGAAGTAGTTATGACTTCCCCTTCCAGTTAGACACTTGTCATCAACAGCCTTAATCTGGATTGAAGATGGACAGAAAAAGTGCCTATCACATCCGCTGTCTCTCTTCAGACTTAAGCATGGATGCTGTCATAGCCTCCTTTTTACTAAGAGAAAAGGAATAGTCCTCTGTCTTCAAAATGAAAGTGCTATTGTGGTGCAGCAACTGAAAGAAATCATTATGTTGGTCTTGTAAGGAAAGCAAACAGGAAAGGGTAGTGTCACACTGCAGTAGATTTTCTTATTACAAGAGACCAGTAATAATACAGAGCAACTAGTATTTCACACACGGTTTTTTCAGTAAGCTCCGTAATTATTGTATCTTTACAAGAAGGCATTATTATCAAGACTTTAAGAGAGACAACTATCCACAGCTGAACAGTTTCCTCATCGTCAAGGCACTTAGATCTATGTTTATGTTCTGCTTGCATTAGAGGGGTAATTTAAAGCTTTACTAAAACTTGAGCAGAAGCAGTAAGACTACATACCTTAAAATCTGTGCTTTAAAAAATTAGGTCTGGTTATTCTTGCATATTTTTTAATTTTTTGGGAGGAGAACTTAATAAAACCCTTAATAAAAGTTAGCAATATGGCCTATCTGCTGTAATAAGGATAATAATTCTTGTAAATAATATTTAAAAAAACTTTAGAAATGCAACTTGATAACACTGCAATCATTAGAATAATAGGAAGAAAAGAAATTGTATTTAGATACAAAATATCCTTCCATCTGTCTGCTTGTAGATTTTGTCTTTTGGATCATATTAAAAAACAACTTCATTAAGCTTCATACTCTATAAGATTTCAAATTATTTTCCATTATCTAAACAGAACAATGTTGATACATGCTAGCAGCAATATATTCAAGTTATGATATAAAATTGATACTATTTCCAAGTTTTGATATATTTATTTTCTATGTATGTCAAGGGACTAGATATCTTCGTGCAGCAATCAGTGAGATAGAAAACTTCAGAGTTTTGACAAAGGGAGCAAAAAGTCAGTCAATATATCAATAACTGCTCTCTGCAGCTCCCAGAGGAGGGGAAGCAGAGGGAGGTGATGGGCTCTTCTCTTGGGTACTGATGGTGGGACACAAAGGAACAGCACAAAGCTGTGTCAGACTATGGACATTAGGAAAAAAATATTATCTATAAGAGTGTTTGATCACTGTAACAGGCTTCCTGGAGAGGTTGGTGTTGTCCCATGCTTGTTGTTGTTCAAAGTGCATTTCTATAATGCCCTCAGTAATATTCTTTGAATTTTGGTTAGTCCTGAAGAAGTGAGGCAGTTCTGCTCTGTCCTACTCCATTCCATTTCTTGGGCTGGGAGACTGTAGATGCCTGGATAAGTAAGAAATAGGTTTTATAGATCTTTTTAGTTCTAAGTTGTCGTGTTGCTTCCTTAATGCTTGAATAAAATTCTTATCTTGCTCTTTTCCTCCTGTGCTTATAAACAATCCTGTCAATAGGACTTTTTTTTATGTGATTAAAATATATAAACATAGATAAAGTCTGAAGAAAGGGCTATTTTGTATACTGTGAATACTTGTATAATGTGAAGATGCTGTTATGAATTACTGAGATACATAATATCTTGCTGCATAAAAGTTTCACACAAAACACTTTCAAGATAGTAAGTAATGTAAATACAGGAGTTTTCATAAAATATATATTTCTGTGAAGAGTAATTTTTAAATTTCTTTGGGTAATGTTTGCCAGTAAGTGCAGAATAACTTTTTTTTTTTTTTTAAATAAGTGATTGTATTTATTTTTTTTGAATCAAATTTTCTTGGCTTTTATACAGACTGCATCGAACGCCATATAAAACACATCCTGGGGCTGCTGGTGGTGGTTTCTGCTTAAATGTCTTGTTGTAAATTCTTTTAACAACCTTTTGGTGCCTAGGAGGTTTTCCCTAAAGTTATTTACACACTATTTACTCACTACTAATCAAATACTACTGACTGAGGATTGCTAGAGTAAGTATTAATACAGTACACTGAAGCAATCAACTTTCCAAATGCATGCCATATCTATATAATTACTTAGAGACTACTATAAAGAGAATAAGTACACTTAGGTTTTTTGGTTTGTTTTGTTTTGTTTTTGTTTCCTGAAGAAAGCAAAAAGAAAAATATAGTAAAAATGTAAATGAGAAGCAATATCTCTGGTGCATAAATAGGTTAAGTGCTAGAAATCAAATGCACTGGTGTGAACTGAAGTATTATCTCAAGTATAAACAGCTTAGCTTAGTGGCTTGCAAACCAGATAAGCATTTTATTGATAAAGTGGCTAATTCCCATTTTATCTTTCCTTCTTTTTTTTTTCTTTTTTTTTTAACATAAACTTCGATAATTAAATTCCATTTCAGTTTAACAAGTAAGTAATGCCATGAAGGCCAAGGATAAAGTTTATTCAGTTTTATATTCTTTAAAAAAAAACTCTTTGCTTGATGTGGAACAGAGGAAGAGACAAAGCCTTTTTCTTTTTCTTTTTCTTTTTTTTTTTTTTAATTTAGGAACAAGTTAACTGCCAACTTAGTCGTAAAACATGCAAGTATGTTTGCTATCTGCTTTGTACTGTTGATAGCTAAGTATAGGTTTTGTATGCACTGAATGTGTGGAATTGCTTGTTAGAAAAAGTAGAAGATTGGCGTTTTTTTGAAGACTACAAAGTGAAGCATTGTGAATGACTAAAAATATACTCAGCAATTCAAACAGATACAGATATGTTAATAAATCTGTTCCAAGTGCACGCATGTAATGAAACTAAATGAATTTGTGAAAGTTTCTCATTCACAAGAATCAATAAGAATGAAAGCAATAGTTCAGAAAGCATACTGCTGTTCTTATTGATAACTTGGCATCTGGTACTCGGGTTTTGTCATCCTGCTGGAATAATCTCCAGATATTAATCTTCTGGACAGTTGTATTGAAAATTTCTTGGTACTGAGTAGAGCTAATCTTACTTTATTGATCATAGTTATATATCTTCCTTGAGATTCAACAGAATGCAAAGAAAACAGATCTGTTTCATTTAGAATACTTGCATAACATATCCTGTGTATTCTACATTGAAATATTGTAGTCGCTGGATTCAACTGCACTGACTGGATATGAATAAGGTTTCTGCTGTTGATTTATGATGAATATCAACTTGAACTAAGCAGCACTACATTATATTGTGCTTTAATGATTCATATGGACCCGTTTATCTTTCCTACAAACAGAACAAAATGAATTTCTTTCTCGACAAAGACTTTCAATTAGATAGTTAATTATGGAGCTCTTTGTGTGCATGATATTCCAGTTTTCTGTGAAACAAACAATTCACTTCAGTTCCTAGAGCACTTTTGCCTTGTCATTTATTGCCTTTTCTTTATTGTGTAGGATATATGTCATTGGTGGAGAAATCAATTTATGGTGAATAGCAACGATAATTCACTTGTACAGTGCTTTGATAAATGAAAGTGTATTGATCATAAATTAAGAAATGGAAAAAAAAAAACACTTTTAATGCTTATTTTCACATGTATGTCTTGTTGAATTAATAGTACTGTTAATTCTACTTTTAAACTCACCGTACTTTGGGAACTCACAGAATTATCACACTAAGTGTATGATATATTAAGATATAAGGAAAACAGTACAATGCTTTGTAATTCTGAAGCAACTTGATTGTAGTAAAAATCCTTTTTAATCAGGTAGATGGAAAAAGAGGTTAGATTTTGAGGAAACTGTACCTGTAAGCTTACTGCTTCTCCTGAAAGCTGTGCTACCAGTCATAGTCCAGGGGCTCAGGGAATGGCAGCGGAAGCTGTCTTCTTGTGGTTGCTTGTGGGGATCCTCTGACCTGACTGAGCAGCACTATGGCATATACCCAGTCATCAAAAGCCTCAGCATTGCCTGCCTGTGTTTGCTGCCATCATTTCCCATTTTGCTGAAAGGTCAGATCCTAAAGGCAGAATTCCCACAGAGCATAGAGTCCAGGTCCTGTCCCAGTGAACATATGGAGAAGATCAAGGAGGATCTGCTTAGTGCATTTGCAAAACATATTTGGAGCTATAAGTTAACATCCCTCAAGCCTTTCAAGCCTTGCTTAACACATTCTGGTCTTCTGAGATGCTGCATTTAAACAAATTCTTAAGTGTTTAAAAGTATAGTGAATTTGCTAATTAAATAGAAGTTTTATAGAAATCACATTATTCCTCTTTTCTGTGCTCCAGCTAATTTCTGAGTGAAGCTTAAGATGACTTGTTTTGATGTATAAATCCAAGATGTAGTTGATCTTGATTACAAAAAAGAACTATCTCTCTTCTGCATATTCTTTCTCCTCTTTACACTTGAAAGAAAAGAAACTGGCCAGTCAGATTTTAAAATCTGAAGTAACTAAAAGCTGTGTTAAAAGTTTGACAGAGCAGATCAACAAAGCTTTAATTAAATCTGTATTATTGCTTAGTTAAGGATGACTTAAAAAGACGAAGCAATGGACCCAGCATCTTCCTTTGCTGTCTTATAATTACTGAAAGTTCTTATTACCTGTGATTGCCACTGTATTAGTTTGTGTGCCTGAAGACAGTTTCTGAAACTGGCAATATGTGGCTTCTTCCAGAATGCTAAACACTCTCATATCTCCAAAGCAGGATCTCCAGAGCATTTTCTAGGAATGTTCCTTGGCCCCTCTAAGCCCCTGAGCTGTATGGTGGCATTGTTCAGAGGCTGCTGCTCTGGTCAAAACTTATGGGTTCTGTGCAAACAGTGTCATAACTCATCACTTAGACCTATTTAGATCTTTAATGCTATCACTGTAACGTTTTGCTCTTTTAGGTGTTCCAGTTTTGATTGGTTTGACTTTGTGTTAGAAATTGGTTTAGAACAGAAATCATATGGCTATGTGTTATATTGAGCGAGTTCCAGTGCCAGAGGTTACATTGCAGCTGTGCCTACCTGGAAGCTTTCTCAGAACAGAAACGTGTTCCTCGATCCTTATTTTTTCTGCATCTTTCTCTGAGAGTTCCCTAAAACACTTCATAATCATTTATTACATCCCTTTTAGGAACCGTTAGTTACAGCTTGAGGTGTCTGGTGAGTTTTTTGGTGGAGAGTGTAATTTGTAGAATGGATACACCCTTTGGATTTAAGTATTTTGACTATAGAAAATTTAAACTTGAAAGTTGAGAAGTGAGATGGATTTAGAAGGACATTTTAAATTTTCTTTTATTGCTTTTGATATTTTGCAAGTTCAACTGCTAATTATCCATTTGGAGAGAGAAAGAATGTAAAAACTCTGCTTGTAGACATTCCTCCTTCTACAATCTACTGACCTGTCTGGTGGATGAGGAGAAGCTGTTGATGTAGTCTATCTAGACTTCAGCAAAGCCTTTGACAGTGTCTCCCACAGTATTCTCCTGCAGAAGCTGGCAGCCTGTGGCTTGGACAGGTACACTCTTGGCTGGGTAAGGAACTGGCTGGAAGGCTGGGCTCAGAGAGTGGTGGTGAATGGAGTTAAGTCCAGCTGGCGACCAGTCACAAGTGGTGTTTCCCAGGGATTGGTACTGGGTCCTCTTCAATATCTTTATTGATGACTTAGATGAGGGCATTGAGTGCACCCTCAGTAAGTTTGCAGATGATATGAAGTTGGCTGGAATTGTCAATATGCCTGGGGGTAGCGAGGTCCTACAGAGGGATCTGAACAGGTTAGATAGCTAGGCTAAAGCCAATGGGATGAGGTTCAACAAGATCAAATGCCGGGTCCTGCACTTTGGCCACAACAACCCCAGGCAACACTATAGGCTTGGGGCAGATTGGCTGGAAGACTGTGTAGTGGAAATGGACCTGAGGGTACTGATTGATGCTCAGCTGAACATGAGCCAGCAGTGAGCCTGGGTGGCCAAGAATGCCAATGGCATCCTGGCTTGCATCAGAAACAGTGTTGCCAGCAGGAACAGGGAAGTGATTGTCCCCTTGTACTCAGGACTGGTTGGGCTGTGCTTCGAGTACTGTGTTCAGTTTTGGGCACCTCACTGCAAGGAAGGCATTGAGGCCCTGGAGCATGTCCAGAGAAGGGCAACAAAGCTGCTGAAGGGTCTGGAGCACAGGCTTTGTGAGGAGCAGCTGAGGGAGCTGGGATTGTTCAGTGTGGAGAAGAGGAGACCTCCCCCAGGGGAGACCTTATTGCTCTTTGTAACTGCCTGAAGGGAGGTTGTAGTGAGCTGGGGGTTGGCCTCTTCTCTCGTGTAACTGGTGATATGTCTAGAGGGAATGGCTTCAAGCTGCACCAGGGGAGATTTAGGCTGGACGTTAGGAAATACTACTTCTCTGAAAAAGTGGTCAGGCAGTGGAATGGGCTGCCCAGGGAGCTCATGGAATCACCAACCCTGGAGGTGTTCAAGGAACGTTTGAATGTTGTGTTGAGGGATATGGTTTAGGTAGAGTTATTGGTGATAGGTGGATGGTTGGACTGGATGATCTTGTAGGTCTTTTCTAACCTTGGTGATTCTATGATTCTGTGATTCAGATGAAGTAGATGCTAGGAATATGAACTTTTAGATGAACCAGAGAAGACTTGAAAAAATTTAAACATATATATATATTCTAATATAATAATAATAATAAATATTTTTCCTATTATATAATATATATATGACAAAAGCAGAAATAGAGAATAAGTAAAATGCAATCTCAAAAGCAGGAAATATAGAAGTTTTAAGTTTGTACATCAATTTCAAGATGAAATATTTTATCTCCTATCTGTATTTGTATGTAAACAAAATCATGACCATGGATCCTCAGAAAAATGGGTTCTCATACGCTTATTTCATCTCTTTGGCTTTCCTTCCATAATAGCACCTATGGAAAATTCCAAAAAGATGTTTTTGATAAATGTTGTGAATATTTACTAACTCATTTTAAAAGCGAAACAAAACACAAGCACACAAAACACGACAGCTTTATTTCAGGAAGTATATTACTTATTTCTTTAGAAGATGACTTGCTGTTGCCCATTACATATAGCCTCAACAGCTTTTAACTAGCAGATTGCTAGGTCCTTAATAAATCCTGTCTTTGTAGCTGCAACTATGTTCTGAAATTCTTGAATGACAAATGAAGTTTCAAAACAAAATCAACATCACTTATCTGAATAGCACTTGCCTATAGATTTGAATAGCTTGCCTGTAGAGGTGAAGTTGCCTTAAAATTCTTTAATACATATGGAAATTATTTGTTTCTAAACTGGATTTATCCTGTGACAATGTTCTTTTTAGAGACTGTTTTACTCCTCAGTAATTATTTAATGTTCATTAATGTTAGTAGTTTATCTACAGGCAATATCAGGAAAATAAATCCTGAGCTGCTGTGGAATGAGCTTTTGCTTGATGGATATAGAGTATGTTTCTCTATAGAGTATCTGATTATTTCCATAATCAGAGCTGTTAAATTTCAAGCAAAAAGACTAAGGAGCTCATTTTTTCATTTTTGTTCTAGGAGAGTTCCTTCAACATTTCCCTTTGGCAACTCTGAGAACTATAAAAAAGATTATTTTTCTGTCTTTCTCTTTTATGTCTCTAGAAACCTATGATATAGTCATATTCTCTGTGCCTCATGATCTTTTTTTTTTTTTTTTTTTTTTTTTTTTTCTTTTTTCTGCTTTATCGTTTATTTCTCATTTCAGGGATTTCCTGCAGGATTGTGATAGAGTCAAATTATTAGGAAATTCAATTTGCAGACAACAATTTTTAAAAAAGCAACCTAAGGGCATCCTGTATGAAATTACACTTTCAGAAGTTCGGAAACTGCAAAGTGAAGAATTTCAGTAGAGTACATCCCATTTGTTTCCTGTGTTAGAGGCAGCCAAGCCTGAATCATTTGGTCATAAGAAGGTCAATAAAACAACATTTGTTATTTGGGGAAGTGAAGCAGGGCCATCTGTCAACTTCACCTTTTAATAAAATTTACTAAGGTAGATAGACTGCAAGAAAAAGAAACTAGCTTGCTGAGATGATTAGAATGGCTCTCGCAGAAATTTTGCCTTAATTCTCACTGGGATGTCAGTCACCATTTTGCTATAGTAAGGCTATTTCAAGGCATTTGACAAAAGCTTATGTGTCTAACTCTGTTTCTAGGAAATGATTTCGCTGAACTTAACCATGTTCCAAAATGAATAAGGATATTCATGACAGAAATCTGCAGCATCAAGTCTTTAAATGTAGAAACCAATGTATTTTATTATATGCAAAGTTCTGTTCTCTTCTATGGGACCTGACCTAAAAGAAAATTTCTCGAGAACAGGGAATAATTGTTACATTATTTGACAGTTACTAATCACCAAGCTACAGTAGATTTTATGCTAAAAGTACATCTCTGTCTTATAGTGTATGACAGATTTGAGACTACTTAGGCTTGTGAGCATTCTGTTCCACATGTGTATGCTAGGGAACTATTTAAGAACTTTGAAATACCCCCTTTCACTTCATTTTTTTCAAACTAAATATATTAGAATAGCCTTGGAGCACAAAGAACGTGTTCTCTGATATTTATTTTTATTAACAGAATCATGATATTTACAGATACATTTATTCATATGCATAGTATATGAAATCTTTAGTATCATGTCTATTTTACTTACTATCTACTTACTGAGACTTTTTTAAAAACAATTTTAAGAACTTTTTTTAATGCAGTTATCATTCTTACACAAACATTTAATCTGCCTTTTAGCCTTTTATGAAGGATATCAATAATCTCAGATCTCATATAATGCTGTTATAGAACTTGGCAGCACTTCATGTGCTTTGCAGGGGCACTGCTATGTATGCTAAACTACTTAAGCAATGGATGCCAACTTCTAATATTTCTCATGCTGTTGAACCTCCCCCAAATCCCTCATGCTGAAGAATGTAAAGACCGGAGTTGTTTTCACCCCATGATCCTCTGAACCAGTCTCTCTAGAATATTTTGTTACAGTTAAAGTGAAAAGCATACTTCTGAGAATCTCCCCTTCAGTTATAAACTGTTAAGAAAACACTGCACTCTCTCTTCTAATAACATAATTTTTTCAGAAGCAACCTTTCAATGCTTTCACAGTGAAATGCACAGAACACAAAAAAAGATTTATTCATAGTTTTTCCAGAAATTTGTGATTAATTCTGGAATGGGAATCAGCTTTTTGGGAGCCTCACTCAGAACACAATGCAATAGTAAAGTACAATATAGAAATTGAAGTATTAAATCTAAAGAGTTACTAATTCAAAATACTGGCCATAAAGAAATTGAGTTCTTTAGAAGTACTTACTTACTTCCAAGTAGTATTGGGAATGAACTTGATATATTGTTCTTTGATTGTCTGAACACATCTATTCCATATTTGAATGATTCACTGCATAGTCTGCCAGAACTACATCTTTTTATGCTAGATATCTTATGTAGGTGCTTAAGAATAGTATACATCATGTCTATTACAGTCAAAGCTGAAGGGTATGAGACAGTACTAGAACAACAAAATTTTATAATTTTTTTTTTTTTTTTACCAGTTGTGAAATTATGAACTAAGAAAGTATTTCACCAGAGCTGTTCACTGTTTCTCAGAGGACATATTCTGAAGGGAAAGGCAGACTTCTTTAATGGTCACTGAAACAGAAGGAGTGAACTGTTCCAGCAGAGGAAGTGAATGATTAGTGTAATTCCAAGATAAATTTCCTTCAGGAATACCAGAGAGACCAGTTAGCAGACTAGAAGCAAACAATGTGGTGTGCATATGAATTCTAGGGCCTTATTGTATTAACATAAAAAATATATTAGAGATACTCCTATCATTTTTTTTTTTTTCTCTTCACATCATTTTATTTTTAATGGAATAATCTAGCAATTTTAGTATTTTTGTTTAGTAAGCCAAAATTAAGTTGTTTCTAAGTGGTCATTTAGAAAATATTTTAGCAGAATTTTCTTTTAGAAAATATTTTTTCTTCTGAGAGGAACAGTGTTTGAGGCACATTCACTCTTTTAGGAACACCAGGTACTTCTTTACTTACTTTATTTGCAGTGTACCTGCAGCTGACTTGCTTTTCTGCTTTGCATATAATGTATACAGCTTTCAGTTTAGGAAATGCTATGAGCGTTGTGAAAAAAACTAGAATTGGGACCTAACGCTCAGGATAAATATGGACAAGTTATTCCTCATCAAAGAAAGAAAGTTTAGGGTGATCACCTTAAACTTTACACATTTAGTTTTATAATACATTGCTTTCTCAAAATTTAAAAAGAATAATGAAATTCTGTCATCTAAAGAAGGATGTTAGACTTTCCCATCAACAGGCTGTGAAACTTGTCACAAATGCTGCTGATGTTTCATTCCATCAATGGAGTGATAGAAATAATATGGAAACTGTTATCATTACATTCCCCATAATATTATTTTTCCTCTTACTCAAAATTTCTTAGTTTCTAATAGCCTTCTCAACTAGTTTCTTACTTTTTTCGCCTGTTAATATTTTATTGTTTTGTAGGTTGTCTTGATCTTTCCATGCATTTCCAGAAATCACTGTTGCTGTACTAAATAACCAGCCTCAGCTATATTCTTTGACTTTGCTCAGTCTTTTGTTACATTCATCATAATTCTTGCAGTACTTCCCTATTTAATATTTTCTTGTTTCTTAGTCATCTTCTGCAATTCACTCTTGCATTGTGCAGACCATTCTCATCTTTGTCATAGCGAGTGCCGCTCTCTTTCCTTCCCCTAGACTATTTCTTTAAGTAAATATACAATTTTTTTTCTTCATAATCGCGTGGCAAGTTGTCATTCTCTAATAGTCTTTTTCTTTTTAGTTTGTACAGGAATTGACTATTTATTTACATAGAGGTGCAAAAAATTAAATGTTTATAACATCTGGCAAGCTTTAACCTTGTGTGAACAGCATGACTATAAAACAGAATCTTATAATAAGAGTCAACAATCCTTATGAAAGGCAATGTTATTGGTCTATTATATAATATAATTGGTAGAATTAGTTTATTATGCAATCCTGATTTATTTATAAGGAAATCCAAAAGGTAAAAGAGTCTTGTGGGAAAAATCCATGTCTTCTAGAGTGTATTCAGGAAGTTTAGAAACATTATATGATGCTTTCTGAGTCAATTTGGGGAGGATATCCTTTAGGTAACACATACTTCACATAATAACTGTTTCAGATACCAGAGCCAGAGTTACTTCAATATTTAGAATGACTATTGGAGCTATTAATGGCTTAATCTTTGGAATACATTTATAGAGTGCAGTCTTCGTTCAACAGAACTTGTTAACAGCAAAAGAAACATTGGTGTGGTTAGGAAGGAGGCTGCAGCCTCTTTGTCTCCTTTCTGCAGCTGGGTGCATTTTGCTGTGATGCCTCAGCAACGGGAAGCATGCTTTGCATGTAGATTTCTACTACATGCAAGATACACAAACCATGGAATATGTTTAGAACCGAACCTTTCTGGAAGTATCCTTGCTTAGTATCTATCCTAAATATAAATTCCACTAGGAATTGTGGAAGAGTTAAAGAGACAGGCAGGGGCATATGCATGGAAGTGACAGGATGGCTCATCTAATAAATAAAACGGCTTCTTCAGATCTATTTCTTTTAGATACACTTAACTTGCTTAATAATGACTTAATGTTTCCCCTTCCTCCAGTCACCTACATTCTATTTTCAATGTTATAGGGAGGATATTAGAATTGTTTCATTTGGAAGCTACATTTTTAACAGAGAACTAACTAGCGAATGCTACATGTGCATGTCAGGATGAGAAAAAAAACTGTGGAAGGAAAATGCAGTGTATTTTATGTATAGCAGTTATGTGATAATCTGTTCTTGGCCTCTTTCTTCTTACTGGGCTATGGAAAAAATAAAGTTACTGCAGCCCTAGGGCAATCACAGATGCTAACATGTTATCTGTACTCCAACACTACTGACAGAAGACATTCCCATAACTGATAAATAAAATATAAACCTGCTGGAGTACAAGGGAGTTTTATCTTTTCTGTTGCTAAGGACCACGATGAGTCTTCTATCCCTAGAGAATTCTCTATTTTTCTGCACTTCACATAGAGGAATGTATATAACAAACCCCCACAAAGTTGCCACATTTTATTTATCTTCCTTAAGGAAGTTACTTTTCATGGTCAGAATGTTAATATCATGCTTTAATAAGTAAGCTCTCCTAGTCTTGTTTACTGGTGTATATTTACAAAGTTTGTAAGCTGTAATGGTACCTAATGCTCTTTTACAAAGGAAATTTCTGTTCTTGAGTTAGCCACAGAAGCTTTGATGTGTACTTTTCTTATACTGAAAGAAAGGCATTTAAAATGTATTTAGAACAGCAAAGTAATTTAAATATCCTTTTCTCCTCTTACTGGACACAAACTGTGCTGATTTTATTGCAGACTTTGAAAAACTCGCTTATTGATGTGGAAACTTGGCTTCTCTATGGATAGTGAAAGTACAACAGACAACAGTAAAGAAAGCACAGCTTGAAATATTAGAAATGCATTTGCAGCTAGAAAAGGATTTTTGTAATGTGTTTGTACTTGACCAAAAGTACAATAATATTAATAAATGTAATGTATCTTAGACAGGAGCCTTTCTTGATTACTTGAATTTGGGTTACCAGGAATTAAACTAACCTCTGATAAAATAACTGGGAATGCAACTCTAGGATAGGATATGCTCCAGGCTATGACTTAAATCACACATATTTCTTATTCTTGCATAATTAATTTACTAGCAATTTACTTCATCTCTCATGTGTTAATAATCTCTTTCCTTACTGCCTCTATTGCACATTTAAAGATTAGTGCTTACATATAAAGTTCTGTCAAATGATTGTTTGAGAATTCTGTTTGAAAACAGTTCAAGTATATTTCAATATAGTTACCACACATCAACTAAACTGTGTGCTTATTTAAAGGTAATAGATAGCTTAAGAGACAAGGAAAAAAAAAGAAAGTGATTACTAGGGAAGACAAGGATAGAAAACTTGATAAACAGCTTGTAAGCATTTTTGATGGTGCTTTAATCTGGGATGGAAAGGTAATTTATTTTACACTGTAGAACACAAATTGTGGCTTAATACAATAGTAAACTCAACCTACAATATGACCCAGTAATCAGTAATCATATTTAAAGAAAGCCTGAATAACTGTGGACAAAACCATTCTGTTCCAAAAGTCTGAATTATTCTGCAGTCTAATAAAGAACAGCAGGAAGTAGATGGTAGTCAAAATTCTATTCTTACTGGACAGAAAGGAAAGTAGAATGATTGGAAGATAACAGATGTGAAATGGAAAATAAAAGATGTCTGGGAGAGACCTTGTAGTGCAGTGTAGTTTACTGTAAGTAGCTGCATTTGACTGTTGTCTGTGAGGGGCTGAAAAAGTATCCCAAAACCAGTCTTTTCAGAACAATGAAGAGATTTTTCTGACTTCATTAAGATTTTAATCTGACTTACTAAGAAACTTAAATACTATGATATCAAACTTTATGATGAATAAACATAGCATACTCAACTCTTAAGTGTCAAATCATGAATGTATGGAAATTTGCTTCCTTATACAGTGAACAACACTTAGTGTATTACAGAAATTAATATCAGAGTATTCAGCATGTGAATTAGTTATTGGTTATACCAATCAGAACATGGTAAAAACAATGTGTGCCAAATTTTCTGAATAAGAGTGCACATCTGCAGGGAAAAAAGCCAAGCAAAGTCAACTTGAGAGCAAACTGTGGTGCCAACAACAACAAAGATTTCTTCAGCAGGAGGAGCTTGTTGGAAAACACTGGACTGATACTTGAAGCAGATGTAACAAGGAAGAATGAGGAAAAGACAGAGGCATTGCCTTAATTTTTAATATTTAAGATAGATCTTGGGTTTCTCTGTCCTCAGAGTTGGAGGACCATTACTGGAGGAGCAGTGCCTATCTGCAGCCACCAAAATTCTAAGGAAACACTATCAGTTCAGCATTAGTGGGTCCATGGGACCAGATAGAATTCATCCAAAACAATGAAGGAATCAGTAGATGTTATCCCTCTCAACCATTTACCAAAGGCTATGGGAGTACGGGGAGGTCCCTGCTGACCTGAAGCCGATGTTACACCCATCTACAAAAAAGATATGAAAGGAGGTGCAGAAAACTACAGACCTATTATTCTAATCGCAGTCCCTGTAAAAGTTATGGAGAAGATTGTCCTGGGGGATATTGAAAGGGACTCAAACAGCAAAATTATTACCAGGCATAGTCACCATGAGTTTATCAAGGGAAAGTAATGCTTTAGTAACATGATCTGTGATAAGGTTACCTGCTTGGAGCAGGTGACTAAGAAACAAGAAAATATTAAATAGGGAAGTACTGCAAGAATTATGATGAATGTAACAAAAGACTGAGCAGCAGATACAGAATCTTAGATCATAGAATCATTTGAGTTGAAAGGGACCTGTAAAGGTCATCCAAACCAAAATTGTATTTAGAACCTTGATAAAGATAATAAAAATTTGTTTGAAATGCCTTTCATAAGGATTGTTGACTCTTATTATAAGATTCTGTTTTATAGTCATGCTGTTCACACAAGGTTAAAGCTTGCCAGATGTTATAAACATTTAATTTTTTGCACCTCTATGTAAATAAATAGTCAATTCCTGTACAAACTAAAAAGAAAAAGACTATTAGAGAATGACAACTTGCCACGCGATTATGAAGAAAAAAAATTGTATATTTACTTAAAGAAATAGTCTAGGGGAAGGAAAGAGAGGGGCACTCGCTATGACAAAGATGAGAATGGTCTGCACAATGCAAGAGTGAATTGCAGAAGATGACTAAGAAACAAGAAAATATTAAATAGGGAAGTACTGCAAGAATTATGATGAATGTAACAAAAGACTGAGCAGCAGATACAGAATCTTAGATCATAGAATCATTTGAGTTGAAAGGGACCTGTAAATGTCATCCAAACCAAAATTGTATTTAGAACCTTGATAAAGATAATAAAAATTTGTTAATGCTTAACTTTTATTTATGAGTAATATATCATAATATTTTTGTAGGATATTGATTTAAAAATCTCTAAGCTTATTCTCATGACATGCACAGTCTATGTGTTAAGCTCAGCTTTATAGTAAATACATAATGAAACTGATCTGACAACGGTTTTCTCTTCATTATGTATGAATATCACTCAGAGTTATACTGTCAGTTTAAAAGCATTCGTGAGCTGCTCTGTAAAGTGTTAAAACTTGCACTGATATCACTGAATAGTATGAGAATTATCTTTAATTACATGGAGGAAATTTTAAGGGAGAAATAAGGTTTAGGCTTCTGAGAACCAAAAATACACACCCAAACTTTCTTTAAAAGCCGATATAATTTCTCTGGGAAATTCTTACCTTTACATCTTTAGCCATGTGTGTAATAATAATGAATAGGCCATATGTTTTGACTCCTATATATATATATATATATATATATATATTTTTTTTTGCTATCATGTGTTTTCTTAGTTTCATTATTTTTAGAAGCCTTTAGAGTCCATGTTTTAAGAACACCTGAACTTTTTGACATTCCCAAGATAATTCTAGAAGAGCAGTAATACCCATTTTCATGTCAAGAATGAAACATCTGCTATCCTAATGACGTTTATGGATACGTTTATGAATCTGTTATGATTTAAAGATGGATAGCAGAATGAGTATGTTAATTTTCTAAGCAGTATACATTTTTAAACTCTCTTATGCTTTTTGTTTCACATGTAACTATGAACTTTCCCCTGTGGTATTATGTTATATGATGTCACCTGGTCTGTGAAAATCCATTTAAAACAGTGACAGAAACACATAAAACTGAAGTTGATTCCTGAATGAATTAAGTAGTTATGAGGATTTGAAAATTTTAGGTTGAAAAAATATATTGCCTGTAAACTTGTGTTTTAGTTGTAATTAAAACTGCTTAGAATGTTATTTACATATGCTTGGAAAAGAAATTATAAACAGGAAATTCTGTGGTTGTCCTAATCTTTCACATAGCTAAAATTTCTCAATCTTACAGTCTTTATAAATGATGAAATTCTTGCAAGTCAGAGTTTAATCAAAATAAACCCTTGCTTCTCAGCAGTACTGCTAAGTAACTTGATAACTACTGCACTCTTCCTCATTCTTTCATTTTCCTCTATTTCAATAAATCTTGCATGCATATATTGCTTGATAAGGATAGGAATCCCAATGGGTTATGTGAGAGAGATGATAAAATCTTTACATTTAATCTTCTAAGCTTTAGATCTCTCACAGCACTTCTTCAGCTATGGAACCCTGCTGTCCACACCATCAATTTCCATCCTTAGTGCAAGTTTATGACACTGACCTGATGCATCCATTCTCCTACAAAAATCTGTGTTTATATTTCTTAAAGATAACAAACACTAAAGAATGTTTCTAGGAATGTGTTTCTGTAAAGTGATTTGCAAAGACCCACTCTTTTTCTTTTAAACTGATTACTTCATACACAGGGCAGCGTCATTAGCAGCACTAATCAGTAAGATGAATGAAACATCATCTACAGTTTCATGCTGAAACAGAAAGGCAGTTGCTATTAACAAAATTTATTTATAGTAATACAGAGAGAAATTAACATGAAGTTTTCTTCCATGTTTTATTGATAAATATAATTGAGTCATCAGACAGACATAAAACACCACAAATACAGTCTTAGAGTACATTTAAAATGCTTCCAAGACAGTTATTAGTTTTCACCAATCATATGGTTGAGAACGTTTATTATTCTTCCAATGTGCTGTCCTTTGAACAAGCTGTTCATAATAATAAGAGCTAAATTTAGCATATTATACATGATTTTCTTTCTAGAGTTAGGAAAGTCTATTAAAAAAGAAAGACTGAAAGTCCGTTGGAATGTAAAGTCCACACAGAATTTTTGCCTGGTAAGTAAGAGGAATCTGGGTCTTCTGTGGTGTATGAGTAATGAGATGAAGACAATTTCACCATCATTCCATTTTAAAGGATAATCAAAGACCTGATAAGACATTGTAATTTGGCACTGATACGAGGTAAAACAAACTTGAAGGATTTACATCTTGTCTTCTAACTATGCTCTCTTCTGAAACCTTGGAATTTACTATAATGTTCACATTTCATCATTGTCATTTTGAAAGATTGCCTAGAATAAGTCATGAAGGTAAACTTCATCACCTTGTAAAGTTTTTCTTAATACCAAACTATCTAGAAGCTGGAAGTGCAGTTCTGTAAGAGTTAATTATAAATAATCTTTGCCTTTCATACCATATATTATCTGGATGAGGAGCTACAATATATGGTTTAGTAGCTTGTGGTAGCAATAGTAATGTGAGGATGGTTGGACTACATGATCTTGTAAGTCCTTTCCAACCTTGTGATTCTATGATTCTATATTCTATGATTCTATGATATTAGAGCCCAGAGTTCTCTTAGCAGGTTCTTAAATATTCCACAGATGGATTTAGAGTTAGAATAATTCAGTTCGAAGAAACCTTCAAAGATGAGTGAGTCCAACTGCCTGACTGCTTCAGGGCTGATCAAAAGTCAAAGCATGTTATTGAGGGCATTGTCTAACTACCTCGTGAACATAGGTACAGAGTATCAATCACCTCTCTAGGAAGCTTGTTCCGGCACTCTCACAGTAAAGAAACCATTCCTAATGCTCAGGATCTGCGTCAATCTACTATTTGTTTTGGCAGAGCTTTTGTCACAGACCATATTCACTTCACAGCTTATTGAGATAACAGCAAAAGATGAGCTATTTTCTGGTTTCAATGATTTCAGATTTCAATGGCTTTGCTTATTGTGTCTTGTCCCCCCAACCACCAGTGGAATGTAGGGGACAGATTTGTCCCCTGCTTTGATTTCTTGGTCCTGTCCATTAACTGTCCCAACATGGTGGTGGGCAGCTCACACAGTGGTTGCATCTTTAATTCTGTGACTGATTCTAAGAACTTAATATGATTTTATAACTGTGAACATCATGTTTTATACATCATAGTGTCCATTAAAACTGTTTCTTTCTCTAATTCCGACATGTTAATCTTACATGTTTCCTATCTTCTCCCTACTGCTCTTCAGCAACTTCCTAGCAGTCAGCAAATACTGCTTTTCCCTTTTTCTGCTCTTCAACATGTTATAACTTTTTGATTTTGCAAATTAATCCCAAATATCACTGTGGTTGATGGAGTATTCTTCTACAAGAATATATCACAGTTAACATTTTTTCATCATTCTTTTTCAAATTTATCAGCCAGCATTTTCCAGCTTTCTTTTATATCCATAATTTATATCTTTTCTTTTGACCGACTGCAGTCCTGGCCATAGCCAATCTTGTCCCTACCCTTAGCACACATCATTTCTGGTAGGCTCTTACTCATGACTGTAACATTAAATCAGAAATCCCATTATTGCCAAGTAAATATATCAAATATATTTGATAACTTCCACATATTAACCCTCAGGAATATCCTGTCCACAACTCCCATTTGTATGAGAGTCCAATACACTCTGACTGAGTTCTTTAAAATATTCCACACATGGAGAGTCTAATGGTTACCACCAAATTTACTTATTTGGCATCACACAGGGTTTTGATTTAACAGAATGATGCAGTAACACACTTCAATCACATTGTAAGTCCATTTAGCATAGTATATTGCAGTAGACATAGCTGAATCGCTGTATAAATATGAATCTCTTCACCGTTCTCCATTGTATGCTCACTGTCATGGGACCAAAGGTCCCCAAAGGCTATGAAGGAAGATATGAGCTAGAGCTAGCTCAAGTCCATTGCCATCTTCAAAGTTCATTTTGTTAGTTGGTTGTTTTTTATACTCTGTTGTGTAAGAGACATACATATATTCTTTGTCAAATGCATTATTTTTGAGTTACATATGTAATAATATCTACTACTATTAATACCTTCTTTCTTTAAACCATATACTTTCTTTTTCTTTTGCAAAATATGGTGAATAAGTGGTTCAAGTTGTCGTATGCTGCACCTCGAGTACTGTGTTCAGTTTTGGCCACCTCACTGCAAGGAAGGCATTGAGGCCCTGGAGCATGTCCAGAGAAGGGTAACAAAGCTGCTGAAGGGTCTGGAGCACAGGCTTTGTGAGGAGCAGCTGAGGGAGCTGGGATTGTTCAGTGTGGAGAAGAGGAGATCTCCCCCAGGGGAGACCTTATTGCTCTTTGTAACTGCCTGAAGGGAGGTTGTAGTGAGCTGGGGGTCGGCCTCTTCTCTCGTGTAACTGGTGATATGACTAGAGGGAATGGCTTCAAGCTGCACCAGGGGAGATTTAGGCTGGACGTTAGGAAATACTACTTCTCTGAAAGAGTGGTCAGGCAGTGGAATGGGCTGCCCAGGGAGCTCATGGAATCACCAACCCTGGAGGTGTTCAAGGAACGTTTGAATGTTGTGTTGAGGGATATGGTTTAGGTAGAGCTATTGGTGATAGGTGGATGGTTGGACTGGATGATCTTGTAGGTCTTTTCTAACATTGGTGATTCTATGATTCTATGTCACCTCCACTGCCATTGGTGCAATAGTTAAGCGGAATTTTCAGTCTTTTCTCTTTATGTGTGTCTTTTGTTTTGAAAAACAAAAATCAGATTGTGGATGCCATTTCACCAGCTATTCTCTCAGTATCATTGTTTATTTATTTGGAGATTTGGAGGTTGGAGATTCATGATCCTTGAGGTTCCTTCCAACCCTGGCCATTCTGTGATTCTGTGTTTTCCTTTCTGGATGCTTCATCAGCATAAACGTTCTTCATATTTTTATTTACATGGATTTCAGCTTTTTTATGTGAATGCATGTGAGCAAAAAGAATATTCTCTTTAATAGCAGATAAGATGATGCCTGGGCCACAGTGTCTGTGGAAATTGCACATAATTGATGCTGACATTATTAATCTAGCTTTTAAATAGCAGATACCCAATGAATGGCATTAGATCTATAAAGAATTGTGAATGCTAAATGTACACCACTGCTAATGCATGCTGCCATCATGATATTTTCTTAAAAGTTATGATTCATTGCAAATATCTGCAAAAGCAGTGCTGGTGTGTATTAAGGCAGAAAATGCCCATGGAAGAAAAAAACTTTTTAAAACATTTCTTAATTTTAGAGCAGCTATTTCACTTCCAATTTAGATTTGTAAATATTTGATTGCAGAACATAAAGAAACACAATTTGAAAGACAATTAAAACAAAACAGATAGCTCACCATAGCTTCAGTCCTAGATTTGTAGAAGTTACAACAATCATATTTGTAAGCCTGTAAATCATAGATTTGGTTGTATTTTACCAAGACTATTCTTAATTAACGTGACGTCTTCAATTTATTTATACTATAAATACATCTCCCTGAATATTTAGTTTAATGAAATTTGTTCAATTCTCCTACTCTTGAATTTATATCCTAAATTTTATGACTTTGAAGTCATATTTTCCTGTTTATTTTTTTCTCTTCTGTAAGAAACTCCTCACCTTCATACTTTTAAAGATTTTAAGGATAACTTCAGTGACTCATCTTCTTTGGATAAAACATTGTTTTCTCTCTGACTAGTTCTGCTGTTCTATATTTGCCTGTCCACCACTTCAAAAAAGACATTATTTCTCTACAGTCTGTCTCCTGTGTTCTGTGTTCGACACACCTCAAATGGATACCCGATAGGTTATATTACCAGAGTTTACCTATGTTTTGTTTCAGGTTAGGCTTCAAAAATGTTCCAGTCTTGATACCCTTTTCCTCTCTTACACATTTCCAAGTCACTTGTCTTATAATTGGCATTGTTCCATCATTAGCTACAGTAGTAAGATTAATTTAGTATTTTCCCAGATCTGGAAACTAAATGTTGTATTATAGGCAATAATTTTTTTGGACATGTATAAAGGCCCAAAAATATTCCCAGAATACAGAATTTAATTAATTCTGTTATGTCTAGTCATACTTTCAGATTACCCTAGTTTTCAGACCGTCAAATTAAACTAACAGTACTTTCTAAAAATACTAAAATACTTTCTAAGAAAGCAGTACATGAGATTTTTTTTCTGTATTCGTTTTACGCTTTCAATTATTTGATACCCATTTTATGTAAAAATAAAACAAAACCAATAAAACAACACCTAATTCTCAAACAAAATTTTTAGTTTGAAGGTGTTACTTTATTTATGTTGAATAATCTAGTCTGAAGCGAAGTAGTTTAACTCATATATCTGTTCAAATATGAATAATAAATTGCACAGGGAGTACTAATATATTTCACCATCAGCCTACTCAGTTTTAATATGTGGTCTGTCTTGTTGTAACTGAACAGAAATAAAGGCACTGGAAATAATTTGCGGTGTAATTGGTTACCCTCTCATTAAAATCATAGAAGAATACACCTGTAGAGGTGCAGTGGCTGAACATAAGTTTAATAGATTTCTCTACTAGGTAATAAAATAAGACACATACTTGTCTTTCCCCACTGGCATTCTTGTTTTACTATAACAAACCATTGACAAATGTTCTCAATATAAATCTTCAGATAACTTCTCTCACTCCTTTGGAAGTGAATGCAACCAAAATGACTTGAAAACGGATTAAAATAAAGACTTCATCAAAACTAGATGTTGATATTTGATAAAAAGATAGAACGAAGAGTGGTTATTCATAAATGATACAACATTTTATTTTGGTGGCATTAATTACCAGAAAATATATCTATCATATCATTACTGCTGATGATTAAAAAAACATGCAACAGATTGTGCAAAAATATTCAAGTGAAATACTCAATATAATTAAATCAATGTTAGTTTCTTATGGAATTACTAGCTATTTGTATTATCCAGTTAGTATCCAAAATTGTACCATACCTGGCACTTACTCTTGTTTAACTTCACATGATTGGTGATTCTTCAGTCCTCTCCAGTTTGTCAAGTGCTCTCTGCAAGGCCACTCTGCCCTTGAGGGAATCAGCAGCTCCTCTTAAGTTAGCATCATTTGCAAACTTAGTATGGACTTGAGTTCTGCATCCAGATCATTTATACAAACACTGAAGAGAACTGGCCCTAAAATGGAGCCCTGAGGACCTTACTAGTGGCTGGCTGCCAGCCTGGTGTAACCCCATTTACTGTTAATTCATTGAGCCATGTCCTTGCTGTATTCATTTTTTACTATAATTTGTCCCAAATAGCTAACTTCTAACAGCTATTCTAAGTAAATGTTCAACGTGGATATTACCCAATGACAATAATCCAGATGTATCAAATTTGCTGGTCAGAGTTGTGTAAACCCAGGCAGCTGTGATTAACCAAATTTTCTCTTTGTGAAAGACCAGTATGTTTGTGATAAGCGTAACTTTATGTTAGATATTAAAGCTGATCCCCCACTATAGTAGAAAAATGTCTAAGCATCATCATATTTGAATCCTCAGTAATAATTTTCTAATTAATCTATGCAGTCTCTCCTCTCCTCTCCTCTCCTCTCCTCTCCTCTCCTCTCCTCTCCTCTCCTCTCCTCTCCTCTCCTCTCCTCTCCTCTCCTCTCCTCTCCTCTCTCTCCTCTCCTCTCCTCTCCTCTCCTCTCCTCTCCTCTCCTCTCCTCTCCTCTCCTCTCCTCTCCTCTCCTTTCATATATGTGCTAACTAAGGTGTGTATTTTTTTAAGCTTACTTAGTATTAACTGATAGAATACTCTTTTAAAATGTGTTACAATTTTAAATAGCGTACAGCAAATAGTTCAGCAAAAAGCGATTTTCAAGTAAACAAATTTTCACCTTGCTTTCATGTGAAACTTCTTGTAGTCCGCATTCTTTCATTCTCTTAAATAAAACTGCTTATACTTTTTTTTCCTTGCTTTATTGAACATTACAAAATGCAAACTAAATGGTTATACTGTGTTATACTGTGAATATAGTGCATAAAAAAATAATAATTCTGATGAAAAAGAGATCTTAATTATTTCCTCATGTGAAAAAGGAGCACGGAGACTATAATTGGAAGGAATTTGTACAAAAATTCAGGCCATCTAGCTATGCTGCTGGGAAACATGAGGTGCATGCACTGGTAACAGGGGACTCTGAGAAGGCTGAGATTCTGAATGCCTTCTTTGCTTCAGACTTTAATGCTAAGACTAGCCTTTAGGAATCCTAGACCCTGGAAGTGAAAGAGAGTCTGGGAAAGGGAAGACTTCCTACTGGTTGAGGAGGATCTTGTTGGAGAATGCCTAGGAAAAATCAACGCATACAAATCCTTGGGCCCAGATGGGATGCACCCATGTGTGCTGAGGAAGCTGGCGGAGATGATTGCTGAACTGCTCTCTGTTATCTTTGAGAGGTCTTGGTGAACAGAAGAGATGCTTGAAGATTGAAGGGTAACCAGTGTCATTCCAATCCTCAAAAAGTGCAAGAAGGAGGATCCAGGAAACTAAGGCCAGTCAGCTTTACCTCAGTTCATGGAGAGGTGGTGGAGTAACTTGTTCTGGGTGCCATCTCCAAGCAATTGGAAGAGAAGAAGATTATCAGTAGTCAACATAGATTCACTAAGGAGAAGTCATGCTTGACCAACCTGGTAGCCTTCTATGATGTCGTCTCTGGTTGGGTAGATGGAGGGAGAGCAGTGGGTGCTGTCTACCTCAACTTCAGCAAGGTGTTTGTTACCATTTCCCACAACATCCTTGTTAAGAAACTTAAAAATTAGGGGATAGATGAGCAGATAGTGAGGTGATTTGAGAACTGGCTGATTGGCAGAGCTCAGTGGGTTGTCATCAGCTGTGCAGTCTAGAGACCTGTAACTAGCAGTATTCCCCAGGGGGTCAGTGCTGAATCCAGTCATGTTCAACATCTTCATCAGTGACGTGGATGAAGGGATAGAATCAACCCTCAGCAAGTTTGCTCGTAATACAAAGCTGGGAGGATTGGCAACCACAACTGAAAACTGTGATACCACTCAACAAAATAAGGACAGACCAAATTGTTGGGCAGGGAGGAACCTGCTAATGTTTAACAAGAGCAAGTGTAGAGTCTTTCCCCTGGGGGGGAATAAGCACATACATCAGATTAGGTACAGATTAGGGGATGACCAGCTGGAGAGAAGCTATGCATGGGTGTCCTGATGGAGTGCAAGTTGACATGAGCCAGCAGTGTGCCCTTGTAGTCAAGAAGGTCAACGTTATCCAGGAATACATTAAAAAGTGTGTCCAGCAGGTTGAGGGAGGTGATCCTCCCCCTCTACTCTGCCCTGGTTAGGCCACATTTAGTGTACTATACCCAGTTCTGCACTTTGCATTTCAAAAAAGACAGGGATCTCCTAGAAGGAGTCCAGTGAGGGCTACCAAGATGATTAACGGCCTGAAGCATCTCCTGTATGAAGAAAGATTGAGTAACCTGAGTCTCTTCAGCCTGGGGAAAAGAAGACTGAGCGGGAATCTGGTTAATATTTATAAATATCTAAAGAAGTAGGAGGCAAATGGACAAGACCAGGTTCTTCTCAGTGGTGTGTAGCAGTAGTGCAAGCAGTAATGGCCTGGAACTTTAACAATGGGAAGTTCCATACAAACATGAGGAAGAACTTATTTATGGTAAGGGTGATAGGGCATTGGAGCAGGTTGCCCAGAGAGGTTCTGGAGTTTCCTTCTATGGAGATATTTAAGACCCATTTGGATGCCTACCTATGCGACCTACTGTAAGGTAGCTCCTTTAGTGGAGGGTTTGACACCATGATTTCTTGAGGTCCCTTCCAACCCCTGTGATTTTGTGAAATATATATTTAACTTCCACTATTTCTGGTATGAGCAATGAATTTAATATTCTGCTTCAAATCTGTAGAATACTTTTATGCCAACATATTCCAAACAGCATTTCCAGAAATCCAGGTTTATCACTATCCTATCAAGGTTATTTTCCAAGATAATATCTTTATTAGTAATAAATTAGTATCTTTCTTCTATTAGATTTATGGTATGTGTATCATACTTTGCAATACTTACGTAAAAGCCTCGCTACTCAGAAGCTGGGTACGTTTATCTTTCTTACAGTGAGCTGTGTGATAACACAGACTGATTTCAGAATCTGCTGCCACAGTCAACTCTGTTGTGCTGTATTTCTTTATTCTGGAATGTGAGCCAGCTTGTCCAGTACTGCCTCAGTTATTTCTCATTTCCTCATTCGTTCCATATCCTTTTTTAAAGATCTGTTATAGTGTGTATAGCCATCCAAGGTTAACTGGTCTAGAACAAAAATTACAGAAATTGAGTATGACTGTGCATGTGATACTTATTATAGTGTTCTTTCCTTCCTTCCTTTTGTCTTTCCTCCCTCCCTGTCTCACTATATTCCTGCCTCTTTCACACCCCATCTCCCCCACCTCCTAATATGGTTATATAGTTTGCTATATATGCTATATATGCACCATATGCTCCTCTTTTTATTATTGTAATTATTATTTTTATCATAAAAACATATAATCTTCATGCATTTTTCAGTTTAAAATTATGATACAAGGATTCATGATACTTTGAAAGATATTTGATGACTGATGTGGTTCTCTAGTCTGAAGTTTTTAGGGATGGATAATCCTCGTTTTGGTATAAAGATGGAACTTAAGAGAATCGTTCTACTGTCTTTATTTGCCATCTGGTGACCTTCAGGATGTTTCTCAGGCCCAGAAATTCCAAAGATTAGTCACAGCAACTTGATGCTCTGAGATAAAAGAAAGATTCGACTTTATGCTTAGCATTTCTGTATTACTATCTCCTGGCAATTGGGTGTGCTGCCTTAAACTGCTGCATAAACTATTGGATCCCAATTCTGTTGAATTCAGCCCATTTACTCTTGAGCAAACCTTCTAAGATCTAGATTCCTGATTCTAGTTTTATACCTCAGATAAAAACTTTTTTTTTATTGACCTGCTAATCTCCCAGTTAGAATTAACATCATGTTACCTTACACATTTGCAGTGAAGACATCTTCATTATCTTAGAATCCCTTTATGTTTTGTTGGTAGGAAAAAAGGTCATCCACTCTTTCTAAGTTGTTTGTCTCAATTTGAGAGAATTTATATTGTGGAAGTGTCTCTTTAAACCCATAACATTTAGATTTAGATTAATTTACAGTGTACTCAACAACCTTTCATCAGATTTGTCCTATCTCTATTTCCATTCAAAATATCCCACAGGAAGTACTTTTTTGGTCCTTGGGATTGGGTGCTATCCAAGACAAGATATACAGATGCTAGTCAAGGAAGTCAAGTAAAAATTGTGGAATGTATATTTCAAATTCATATTGTAGGATGTAACTGTGAATTGTATTCAGCTATAAAAGCCTATGTGTGCTTCAGGATAAGTAGAGAGACATATGCTGTGCAAATAACAAAGCATAAATTTATACAGTGACATGCAGTTAAATGTTTTACATTATAAAATATCCCATTGCCTCCAGTAGAATAGCTCATGCACGAAGTCCAGAGAATAAGCATTGCAGGCCAGGGCATTATTCAATAATTGTAACAGAGGAAAGCACCAAAATGCTTAAATACTACCTGTCACAAAATTATCAAAGGAACATTACTGATGCATTCTATCTGAAGGGTCAATTTTCTGACCATGGAGAAAAGACAATTATAGTGCTCTATGCTTACTCTGAGTCCTTTTAATTCAGTATCAAAACTGCTTGCTTTCTTTATCAGACTGTTACTTTTTTTTTCTTGATTTGATATTCCATTACATATTTTAATTTCCCTTGATTTATTTAATTTTACAAAAGAGGTTGGGAGAGCTACTTATTAATAATTCCTTTTTTCCCCTCCGCTATGTTTTGGAAAACATGTTTTCTGCAAAATTTTACTCAGGAGTGAAAATATATTAATAATTATGAATTGATTTACATAGAAATTGGCTTATTATTATGTTGGCTGTATGAAATTATTCATTGCTTAAAATTTTTTAACTATTTTTTTAAGGGAGTTTTTATTACTTTATCCTACAATCATCGTTTTGTCCCATAGCATCATCTCTAATTGGCTCTGGATTTCCAAAAATTCAGCCACAGAGGTTTTTTATTTCTTTAACAAGAATTAAAAGCTCTTTCAGTAATACATGCTACTTTTCAATTAATTTTTGAAAGATTATGGGAACTCCCTTTGGTGCCACTTGTCTTCAGATATAAGAAAAAGGAGTTTGGTAAATCACATCTTATTTCATACCCCTGTGGAATAAACACCTGTTTTTCCTTTAGTCTCTGATGTCTTCAAGTAATGTAATCATTTAGTTATTGCTTTGTTTACAAATCAGAAATCACTACATGAAGCAAGCTGCAGTATTTGTCCTTCACATCTCTGAAATATCTTTGAACAGGGCAAAATAGAGTAAATGTTCACACATTCACTAAATAGCAATATTGGCTATTTCAATTTTTAAAAAATCAATACTTGAAGAGTATATGATTTTTTTTTTTTCTCACTAGTATGTGATAAAAATTCCAGACATTGGTATTTATAGTGTAAAAGTTGTCCATTTAAAGGATGTGGAACATGTGTTGGGTATAACTTCTTCTGTGCCTGAAGGGATGAAGCCAGTTTGGCATTTGCTATTGCTCTGGGCTACAGGAGTGGTTTGACTCCACCACAGCAGAATCCACAATCAGAAGGAGGGCTGAGGGTGACAAAGAAAGGCTTCAAGTGAAAGACAAAAAACAAGTAAAAATAAATGCATTTTATGCTACACATCTAGGACAAGGACTGAGTTCTACATTTACAGTTTTCACCTATATTTCACCATTCACCTATATTATCATGTCATGTCATTAACATGTTATAATTACATACTGTGCCATTACTACATAGAAATAATGGAAACAGTCAGAATAATTGCACATAAAATCCAAAAAACGAAGTTAAAATTAAGATTAAGAAATCACACAATAAAGTTAAGATTCAACAGTTTCAAGATTTTTTAAATTATATACAAAAAAGTACTCTCAACTTATTGTCCCCCAAATGTACCATTTTGTCTGTACTCTTTGAAAAATATGTTTTTGATCACCTCTGACTTTTAATGTCAAGTTGCTAGAGTACTGGATGTACTTTGTTAGAAATCTGTCTTATTTAAACTGTATAATCTGGGAAGAAAAAAAAAAAAACAACACAAAAATCACTTCAGAATCTAACTGCAACGTTGTTGTATTTTCAGTAATTAATGATTGATATTAAATGATTTGAGACATCTATAATTATACCTTAAAATAATTAACTGATTCATTTTACATAAGATGGATGGCTGAATTACAGAAACCAACTTCACAATTGGCACTAATTAACACATTTGTTGGAGTTTCAGTAGTGGCTGAAATATTAAATGGGTATCAAAACTAAGTTACTTAGGCAGAAAGAGGTTGTCCAATTCAATATATTGATAAGAGATTGAGAATGCCTTAATTGTATGTATACTCACTCGTATTTATTTTCTGAATGCAAATAGGTGACTTCACTCTCCTGTAAAGATAAATAGTGTATTTCCTATTAAACTAAAATCAAAGCATTCTGTGTTTGTGTGACCAACAAAAAGACTGCATTCTAGGAGCTGAAGGCTCTCTGCCATTATAGAAGAAATAACTGTGACTAAAAATAATTAGTGTAAAAATAATGAACGTATGTCAATTCTTTCTAACTTTATGCATATAGGAATTTCTTAAATTCAGTTCCAGGAGTTATGGCTTTATAAAAGTGTTTTTTTTTTGTTTTTGTTTTTGTTTTTCCCTGGGTGCAACAAAGATAGAGATTTAAAAATTGAAGAAAAGCTTACATGTAACAAATATTATAAATATAATGTAGGCTAATGTCTTACAAGAATTGAATATGAAAAGCTATATTGAATAATCTTATTAACTGTAGGAAAATATCCAGAAACATTTGCCATAATTTTCTTTCCATTTAACATGTGAAGCTGGCCTATGTCTAGAGCAAGTGCAGTGAGGTAAACAATCAAAGATGAGGTTCATCTTTGAGATGAGACTTAAAAATGAGACAGCAAGTCTGAAAGGATTATGACTTCAATCTGGAAATAAAATTCTTCCCCCATGGAAACAAAATATAAAATGCCTGATCAATCAGCACGAAATAAATAAATAAATAAATAAATAAAAAATCTGCAACTCAATCCACTATACTTACTATATTTCACAGCTTAGTATAAAAACTGTTACTGAAGAAGGGGAGAATGTGTATGGAGATAGCTTCAATGAATTTTCAGTCCACTATGCTGTTATTTCAGTATTCAACAAAAGAAAAAACATCCAAAAGAAGATCCGTTATTTATTATTCTTATAAGTATTTCTGTTCCTTTCTTGAATTATAGCTAGCTCTGAGAAATCATTTTGCCACCATGTTTCCTAGTCTTTGTCTCCCTTCTATTGTCACTTTTCCTTGCAGTCTAACGAAGCTGTTAGCTTTCTAGTGTAGGTGAATTTACACATTTGACTTTTTAGGCTTTAATGTTTCTAACTAGTTCAATTAGTTCGATACTTTTTCAGAATTTTGCACTTGGAAGGTTATTTTTATAATAAAAAGGGTTCAGGAATGACTGGAATCTCTACGAATGGTGTTTGGCTGATATTTCTGGAGTGATGGTACTGTAACTTGGCCATGGGAAAATCCCATGGTGTTAGCAGCTGTATACTATCTCTATAACTTTATTCAGTCCTTTAGTAAATGGGAGATTAATTAAGTTAAATCTCTGGTAAAGGAAATATCAGCTTTTAATTGTATAGATAAAGATTTACTAAGGAGAACTTGTTTGTATGGAGATAACGATGCAAGTGTGAACATACATCACATCGAATGTACTGTTAGTATCCAGTAAATGTGGGATGGTGTAATTTCAGACATTGAAAGAGAAGGAAACAACTTTGCCCAGAGCCTTTTAAACTGATGAGATGCTCATGCTACCTTGTTTAGTCTCCAAACTCACCTCTGCTCTGAAATCAAGTGGCTCAGCTTGTTTACCTGTGTAGGGGAGCATAAGGCAGTTCAGAGCTCCTACCTTTGGATTGATTCTGAATGCTGGGTAATTCACTTTCCCTCAACCAATCTTTGAAGTTGTTTTTTCTTCTCTTGCTTTACTAATAAAGGTTTCAGGGATGCTAATGCCCTAATAGCAGTACTTGAAGGGGGTGTTATCATACAATTGGTAGCAAATTGTAATTCAAATAAGTGCACTTTGCACAAACCTCCCAATGCAGGCTACCTTTAAGAAGCAGACAGTGGTCATTAGTTCCACGCTACCAGACATTATGTAGCAACCGGAGGCAGCTTACAATCCATATTCATATTTAAAAATTGAAAAAAAGACTCTCATCAAGTATTTTCCAGTGTCTTTGCAAGTCATAATCTGTATAAAAAATGCACTTTGTCCATGAAACATCATGAGAGGATTTTAAATCCTCAGAACAAGCTCGTGACCAAAAAAAAAAAAAAAAAACCAACAAAAAACCAACAACAACTCGATGGCTACGAAATTTACAGAAACTACCCATCAATTAGGGATTCCCTGAACTGCAGTTGTTTGAAGCTAGACTATGAAGGAAGTTTTATCACTGAATGCTTGCTCCATCCCTGAACTTCTCCCTACCCGTTATCAGTTGTTGTCTCAGACAGCATACTGAAATAGCGGATGTTTGGTCTGATCCAGCATGATGGTCTTGTGTTAACTAAGGTAGTTATGGGGAGGGGATGATGAGAGTTTGCCGGTTTTGGCAGACTGGCTTGACAAATATTGCCCAGATACTGTGCTGATAAGAGCTGCAGTGAAATGCAGTCAACTTCATTCTAACCTAGAATTTATTTCAGTGTTACCTTTACTTAGGGGGAGGCAGGCCTTGTTACATTAGATATATCAGGAAGGGTGTTTTACCTGACATTTTTAGACAAGCCTTTACAATCTAAGGAATTTTATTTGTTCGATTAGATTATTTGTGTGCTGCAGATCTTGCGTAGTATTGTTATTGTGTGTTAGGATGCTTAGAGATTTTGATAGGTATCTTTTAAAATTATTTCAAATGAGATATACACAATTAAACATTGTAAAAGTATGTAATAAAAGGAAACTGCCTTATATAAAATTAAAAGCACATGATGTGGTATATATAACACATATCATTTCAATCATTACTGTACATTTCTTACTTAATTTAAAATGTTTTAGGTATAAAGTCAGTAAATTTTTATCATGTAATTCTTCTATCCTAAAATAGTGACAGATAGCAATTCCCCACTCAACTAATTGAACACAATTTAAATGAGCAGAACATTGAAGACCCTGATAGCTAAATATATTACAGTTTAAAAGATCAGATAATCAATTCAAGGATTTCAACTGTAGGCCAGAAACAGATTGAAAGTATGAAAGTCAAGCAAGAACCTTATGTTGTGATCCTTTGCTATGTGTTTTATTGCTTATTAGGGTTCTGAAAGGGTTCAGGTTGACCTGTGATTGAAGGATGATTATGGAATCACAGAATTGCAGGGGATGGAAGGGTTCTCTAGAGATCATCTAGTCCAACCACCCTGCCAAAGCAGGCTCCCTAGATGAGGTTGCACAGGTAGGTGTCCAGGTGGGTCTTGAACATCTCCAGAGAAGGAAACTCCACAACCTCTCTATGCAGCCTGTTCCAGTGCTCCATCACCCTTACCATGAATAAGTTCTTATGCACATGTGTGTGGAACTTCCTATGCTTCAGTTTGTGTCCATTTCCCCTTGTCCTATCACCCCACACTGCTGACAAAAAGTCTGGCCTCATCCCTTTGCCTTCCGCCCCTTAGATATTTATAGACAATGATCAGATCCCCTCTGAGCCATCTTTTCTCAAGGCTGAACAGACCCAGGTCACTCAGTCTTTCCTCAGCAGAGAGATGCTCTAGGCCCTTTATCATCTTCATGACCCTCTGTTGGACTCCTCCTAGGAGATGCCTTTTTTAAACTGAGGAGCACAGAACTGGATACAGTACTTCAGGTGAGGCCTGACCAGGGCAGAGTAGAAGGGTAGGATCAACCCCCTTGACTGGTAGGCTGCGCACTTTTTAATCCACCCCAAGATCCCATTGGCCTTCTTGGCCACGAGGGCAGCACTGCTTGCTCATGGCCAATCTGTTGTCCATCAAGACATTCAGGTTCTTTCTGGGGAGCTCCTCTCCAGCAGGTCATCCTCCAGCCTGTACTGGTTCATGCAGTTATTCCTCCCATGTGCAAGACTCTACACTTGGTGTTGTTAAACCTCATCTGGCTCCTCTCTTCCCAACTCTCCAGTCTGTTCAGGTCTTGCTGAATGGCAGCGCAGCCTTCTGGTGTGTCAGCCATTCCTCCCAGCTTCATATCATCAGCAAACTTGCTGAGGGTGGACACTATGCCCTCATCAAGATCATTGATGAAGATGTTGAACAAGAAGTGATCTGAACATGCAGCTGAGATCAGGGTCTGCAGCTTACAGTTTTATCAGCTTTATGATCTGGAACTCTTATTCCATTGCTTCCTCCTGGGACATGCTCATTTGTAAAATACTCCAGGGATCTTTGTGATGATCAGCTAGTTGGTGCTTCTCAGCATGGTGTGACTTAGCAGAGGAAAAGTGTGCAATGCACAGTTTTATTTTATCAATTTTGACAATTAACGTATTTCCTGTGGTTTTCAATTATGTTATTTCAAAATAGCATGAACCTCCTATTGCTGTTTATTCACTTTCCTTGGAGACAACCTGCCCGTGCACTGTTTTCTTCATTGAATTAGAAAAAGAAATAACATCTGGTGTTGACCACAATACATCTTTAGACAAAAGAGGAAGTCAGTCCATTGCTGTGTCCCCTCCCATCCTCTTGCCCTTACCAGCCTATTTGTTGGCTGGACAGTGCGAGAGACAGAGGAGGTCTTGATGCTATGCAAGCACTGCTCAACAATAACTAAGTAATCATATATCAATAATCTTCTGGTTACAGATTCAAAACATAACACCATAGTGGCTGCTGTAAAGAAACTCAATTCCAGTCAGACTCACTACACTGATATTCATGTTTCAGTCTGAATAATAGTCAGAACTACGTTTCTAATATTGTTTTTTGTTTGTTTGTTGTTTGTTTGTTTTTAAAGCAAAACAGGTAATTTATTGTAAATCTGAAATCATGAATAGGAAGATGAGAGTCATAAAATAGGAACTCTTAAGAATTTACTGCTCTGGATAAGCAAGTATTAGTTCAGTCTTTCAGCCCACAGATTGAAATATTTCTGTATTCTGATTTGCTACCCTGGGCAACTATGTATATTTTAAAGTTGGTCTGTGATCAAAAGTCACACACCTAGTAGCAGTCTTCCAGTTTGTGTACTGAAGTCAAACAGTTAGTTATATATCAGAGAAATGCAATGGAGTGTCTTGAAATGTTCAGGAGAAGAACACACTTTTATGTATTTATTTTTTTAACAATCTGAATAACTTTGTTCTGAATAGAGAAAAGCTACAATTAATGGATCTTCACTGTACTAAGCAGTAATGGTGAAGGGAAAGCTTGCAGTACATTCTGAAGTTTCCTAGTGAGCTACATTTTGGTTTTCAGCAGTACAGCAACATCTTCTATATGTTATCTGTAAGTGCTATCAGTATGTTAAGAGATGAAACTCATGTGTGGAATGCTCTTCATAGAAAAACACTGGTTGACATTGGAAGGGACTTCTGGGTCCATCTGGTCTAACTTCTGCTCAGGCAGGGACACTCAGAGCCCAGGACCACATCCAGTTGGGTTTCAAAGATCTCCAAGGAGAAAACTCCTCTGGGCAACCTGTGCTAGTGCTCCATTATCGCTTAGCACAGAAGTTCACTAATGTTCAGAGGGAACCTTTTGTGTTTTAGTTTGTGCCCATTGCCTCTTGTCATGTCACTGGACACTACTGACAGAGCCTGGCTCCATCCTCTTTGCACCTCCCTTCAGTTATTTAAATATATATATATATATATATATATTCCCTCAAGCCTCCTATTCTTCAGGATGAATAGCCCCAGCTCTCTCTTCTCCTCATGCAAGGGTGCTCCAGTCTCTTCAGCATCTTGGTTGGACTTTTCCCAGTACATTTATGTCTCTCTTGTACTGGGGCATCCAGAATCTGACACAATACTCTAAGTGCAACATCACCAACACAGAATAGAGGGGAAGGACAACCTCTCTGCTGGTGGTAATTTCCCTAATGCAGCCCAGAACATGATTAATCTACTTTTCAGCAAGGGTAAATTATTGGCTCATGATCAATTTGGTGTCCACCAGAACCCCAGGTCCTTTTCTTGGGAGCTGGGGGGTTGTTCCTGCGCGGTTGCAGGATTTTGCATTTCTCCTTGTTGATCTCCATGAGGTTTCTGACAGCCCTTTGGATGTCAGCACAGTTCTCTAGTCAACCACTCCCCTGACATTATAAGAATATATATTATTAGAAAAATTAACTGCTTTGATATGCATTTCTCTGTTAACAATACGGAAATTTGAAATAGCTTTTGTATATATGCGTTTTCATAAATCTCTGATATAAAGCAAATGTTTAGTAGATGTATTTACCAAGCTATCTTCAAAATTGAGTAAAAAATGTTTAAATAGATGTTTGCATGTTATTTGTGTATGTTTGTTTGCATGGATGCATTAAGAAAGCAATGTTTTTGGAGCAGGATGTCTAATTAGTTTATAAACATTAATTTTTCACTGGGGCTTAGAACAGGATATGATCATGAATTCGCTTTGAGCATTACTTTGTACTTCATCACCTCCTAATCATATTAATAAGTGTTCATATTAGCAAATGCATTATTATTTCAAGCAATTTTATTTCTAGCAGTTCATGGAATATTGCTATTCTGGTGTGATAGTTTAGCATTAATAACAGAACGTTGCTTAAGCTCCATTGCTCTTTTTGCTCTTCTACGTGAACCCAGTGATTGGCATATTTAATGAAATCTTGTTCTGTGGCAGCACTGACCATTGGGAATATTTTTAGCCTCAGCCATCCAATTAAGTGTAAGGAAGTGGGATCAAAATCAACTACATTCCTCATTTGATATTAACTGCAGCACTATTAGGAAAATCATCGGAAGAAAGCAATTTTCTACCTTATAAAATTATTATCTAACTGTCTGGAGCTATTGCTAAATTTAGCTTTTCTTTTGTGGCAGCTTTCCTTGCAAATTTAGCAAATAACAAGAATGATTAATGCTGTAGGGAAAAGGCGATTGGAGCCACGTATGTGCACATAGAAATATTTACCTGCTGAAAAAAGTTCTCTTGCTTGGGTTTCTGCTGTGTGACTGACCATGAATGACATAACCCCAGTGGGCTGGAGGTGCCAAGGTGTCCCGCTGAACAGCACAGATAGAGTCAGCATGCTCCTGGGATCATAAAGCCATTGTTCAGCGTCAGAAATGGGAAACAGACACTGAGCTGCTGGGAAATGGTGTGCTTTTATAACGATAGCTAGTTTATAAAAGATTTGTGTTAATTTGCTGCTTATCTTGAGTTATTATGATTTTATGCACCATTATCCTTTTTTACATTTGTTTAAATATCTCGTATCTGCTAACACATGGTGATTCAGTCCTTAGGGGAATGCTTGCAACTGGAGTTATATTGTTCTCTGCTCTGTAAATCCTTTGATGTATCAGCTGAGAAAACTTTAATGTGCTCATTTGCAAATAAATAATGTGGCATGGTTACTTCCGGTTCTGTTACTGTTGCAAAATCCAGTATTGCTAGGCATGCCACTGGGAACTGTAAGCAGGGAATGTGCCCTTGGAAACAGAAGACTGACAGAATACTGTTTTCTCTGAAAGAAGTTGACAAGCTCTTAACTGAGCTCTATGAAACCAAATTCCTAAAGAGCATCAGTTTGGTATGTGCAAGGATTATATCAAGCTTTAAATTTAGTATAAAGTGAAGCACTTTGTGTGTAATCTGTATGTACCATTCTGTGTATGCAATGGAGAAGCTGAGGTGTAGAGTGTGGTGACTGTAATAAGGCTTGTTCTGGACTACAGGATCCCCTGTGCTTGAGGCTTTTAATCTGGCTCACTTGAAAGATCATTAAAGCAATACTCTCTTGGTTGCTAGAAACACTAAAAATCATTTCATTGAGCCATGCTCACTTGCAGCAGAGTTCATATATGGGCTGCTGAGAGGGGAAGGTTATGCTGAGGGGCATGTGGAAAGAGGGAAGGAAAAAAAAAGGGAGGAGATAACCTTAAAGATAACCTAAAAGGAAAGTGAAGGTGAAAGAAATTCAGCCTCCAGGGCTTATGAAGGAGTATAAGAAAATATGAGAGCATAAAGCAAAATAGAAAGCAGGATAGGGAAGGTAGACACTGAATATAATACAAAAAAGGCTGTGATGCATTTTTGGATGCAGGAAGGAATACAGTTCACTTTCATATGGCCACACAGGAGGACTGACTCCTTTTTTTTGTGTCTATATAGGGTATGGTTGTATTTTTGTCTCTAGTAGGTTGCCTTTTTAATAGAACTTGCTTTAATTTCAGTCAATGGCAGTTTTGCTTGTTGAGACCATTTCAATTAGGCTTTCCTTAAAAAGTTCACTGGTACCTGGCATAGTAATGTCTGTGAACAGCTAGATGGTAGAATTGAGTGAAACAGAAACATTTTCAGTAGGAATTATTATTTTGATTTTTGATCCTAGAGGAGTGGCTAGGATAGAGAAGTGTACTGAAATACATCTTGTATTTCATTTCGTTGTCATTCTTGTCTGTGTTCTCTCCCTTATTCTTCTGTGTGCTCCCCATGTTAAATATATATATATATATAGTTAATATGAATGGACTTACAGCAAAACAAAACATAATGAATTAGAAAGACACATTCTCTTTAAAAAAAATATATATATATATATATATATATATATATATATATATATATATTAAAGAAATTCTTTGGTTACCATCTCTGTCTCTTCCCATGAAGTTATCTGGTGAAATGTTACATTCTCCCCAACCTTGGGATAAAATAATTTATTCTAGAAAGCTGCAAAAACAAAAACAACACTCACAACCTACTGTGTGCCAGAGAACCATTTTACCAAATTATTGGCATCCAGTAGTCAATAAACATCAAGGATGGTGTTTAACAAGTGTCTGAAAAGTGCAATTGAGAGTAAAGGTACAGCTTTGGTGGCTCTCTTGTAACTCAAGAGTTATATTAGAAGTGTACCCCTGCCTGTAAATGAATGATACAACATGAAAGGATTGAGCAGATTCTGTTTCTGCATGTCAGAGAACTCTAATGGAAACAGGGGGGAAACGGGATAAACTGCAAATCTACTGAGAAGTTTTTGTCTTGCAAAACTATTTGACTTAATTGAGAAAGGATTTCTCTGCCTCTACTCGGATTCTCTTCTAAGCCAAAGAAACATGGGACAGGGAGGTGCATGACTGGGAATGTAGGATAGCCTTTGTGAGCACCTGGCCAGGCATTTCTCAGGACAGCCAACTTGTCTGCACAATGACAAAACAAAGCAGTGCCAACGAGATACCGAAGCATAGCATCAGCAGGACTGTGCACACTTCTAGATCAGGGTATGTGAGTAAACACCATGCCATGTCAGAACCAAAGCCAGGTGGATCCCTGTCTGTAGTGAGGCTCATTCCATCCTGGGGTCAGAAATGATCTCCTCTGCCAGGAGATACAGTGCTGCTATTGTGGGAAAAGCAGTGTACAAGATTATCTTGGATAGTCAAGGTCCTCCACAACAGAGAAGTTGAAAGGATTCAGTACAAACTTTTTTTCTCTGCATATTGTAATACATATGCTAAGAGATAGCCATGATGTGGAAACTGTTTCTAACATGTTCTAACATGGAGTATCTCACCAGAGCAGTGTGATCTCCACAGAGCGCTATCTTTGCTTAATTTCTCCATTATTATAATCTTTCTAGCTGGGCAGTAATTATAAGTCATTTTTTTGCGGGAAGCATTTGCATCCCGAAGGCAATTTCATCAGCTTGTAAACTGAAATTAACACGTTCACACAGAACCCACCAGAATATTTTACTGCATTCAGCACAACTGGCAGCATGTGATAAAAAGGTGACCAGAATTAACATGTGATTTCAGTTGTCATTTCTAAATATGAATCTGCAGATCTGTTCCTATACTCGCAGGACCTCAGGCCTTACTATTTATAATTTTACATTACCTTCCAGGTACGGTGTCCAATACCACGAACTTTGAAACATGTTCTAGGATGTTTTCAGAAAATTTTACTAGAGCATAGTGTAATTTCAGTAGTGTGTGATGTTAAAAGAAGTAAAAACCGTGCAGTACCTCAATGCACAGCTGCGTGGGAATTATCAATCAGTGCAGCAATTCCTTTCAAAAACCTATGATTTGATTAGGAATTTGGAAATCAGAACAAGTGAGATGTATGTAGTGTCATCAGTGGATTCTGGAATGCATGAGTTTTATGTGCTTTATTATCTTCTTCAGCCTGTTGCTTATTGTTCCTATTTACTTAACCATAATCCAGAGAGAGCATTTATCTGCCAAAATCCCCAAGGATCCCAACTTGATCCGTGGGGATTTTCAAGAGTTCACAGGACACAAAATTTTGGTTGCAGCATTTTTCTTTCAAAACAGGTGAAAAAGTGGGTGCTGATGATGCTTAGCCTTCATACCATTCATCTCAGTTTTATTGAACTATAAAATAGTTCAAGTAAAGCTATCTATCTATATTATTTGTACAGCTCAACAGAGAAAGAAAAGAAATATTGGATCAAATTGTTGTATTTAAATCAATAATAAAAAAAATAAACAATAACTCAAAGCAACAAATGCTTTCTCTCTCTCTTTTTTTTTTTTCTTTTAATCTGATGGTAATTTTCAACAGCAAGCAATGTTTGCTGCCACAAGCATAGTTTGAAATGATAAATCATGAAATCCTTTCTGTGGAGTCTCTGACATATGAAATTGTGAGTTTGACATCTTCCCTTTCTTAATATAATTAAAAATATTCACGGATGGTAGTACAGTTTTGACAAATGGCAATTAGATAATATTGCTGTGTGATTCCCTGAACTAATTTAGCCAACATTTATTTAACAATACTTACTCAGGCATGAACTGCGTGTAAACCCAGCAACTACTGTGCTGTGTGTGGGCACAGAAACTTTATAACTGCCAATGGTCTTGTCTTTCTAACATCAGTCAATGGGTATGACATGATGACCTGACCAAAGACAACAAAACAAGTCCGAGGGTTGTGAATGAGTCTTATATTTTTCTTGCAGTAATACATCTTCCACGGATGGAGAAAAAACTGCCTGCAGCTCAGTTATGAGGTCACTGTTGAATATTATGGAAATTGTTTCAATTCTGTTGCACAGAGGATAGAATAAAGTTGTGTTTTCCATATCCTGTGGAGTGCACACATCATTAGCTCCTGAATATCAGAGAGGGAGCATAACAACAACCTCTCTGCTAGCATTTGGTTCAGGCTTCTTAGTAGTTGAATATAGAATAGTTTATGGATGCACAACCAGGTTGTGCAGCACTACCAAGGCCAGAGTTGCTGAACCTCCTGCAGGGTTGGATGCTGTTTGTTAAGCAGCATCTATGCAGAAAGTTTTCAGGGTCAAAATTAGGATATTAGCTTCCCAGATTCCACGTGCTCCTATACTAGACATCCTTTTTTTAGTTAATGCTCTTTATTTGCAGTTGACTAAATAATATTTTCAAAAGTGATGTTGACATTTGAATTCCCACATTCCATTTACCTTACTGAGCATGGCAGTAATAAAATTAATGAAAGAATCAAGGGCTGTAATGACAACTATAAATGGCTATATAACTACATTAGGATACATACAGTTTCTTTGCTGTTCTGATTTCAAGTCTGAAGTCCTAAGGCTCTTTGTTTCTTTCACATACCACCTTTCCAATGTTCAATGAAAGAGATACATATGGGAAATTTACTTTAGCATAAATATGGATATATCATAACCAAATCATTTTGCAGCAGATTTACAAAATCTGCTTTGTTGGTAAGATGTAGCAGTAGACTGAGCTAATTTCCAAATAAGACATATGCCAGGAAATAATTTGCAGAACTAAACAGGCATTGATTTCTTGATTAAAATAATCCTAAAGTGTAATTATCTTTCCTGGACTCAATTATTTGCCCATCTTTTCTTTTTTGTTTCTTTATTTAAATATGGCAATACAGCAAATGGCAATTCCTGAGATTTGTGAGAACTGCTGGTATGATTTCCCATTTAGTAAAAGGGGAAAATATGAAATTAATGAACTTTTAGATGGAGTGATTCTGTGTGATATATCTTGCAATAAAGTATTTTCTTTTTTTTCCTGATGCTCATTGTAAACCTTTTCTTGTGGGATAAAATTTTAGAGGATTTTATGAAGGGAACTACTGGAGCCTTCTGCAGAATTCTTGTGCCATTCTCTTTGGCAGAAAGGGCAGCATGAGGCATTTCTCTGCAGTGGAAGACTTGTAGCAGGGCAATACAGCTTCCTGCTGCTTCACAGCACTTCTGTGAATCACCCAAGAAATTGCTCTTTTGCAGAGGGAATAAAGAGCAAGGAAGTGTGTGGTCCTAATCTTGTGCGGTTGACAGAAGCAAAAGAGGGAATTGGTTAACAGAGAGAAATTGAAGGAAGAAAAATGTTAAAGCAGTGTAAGAGAATGAAGCAAAAATCCTTCAATGGAAATGTGCTTCAGCTGAATGTTAGCTCTGATCTCAGGCAGAAGCTATGATTACAGTATGAGGATAAGCAATTTACTTGAGAAGAAATGAAGATGAAATGACAGAGCCACAAAATAGGATCATATGGCAGACAATCACTAAAAAAGTGTAAACAACTTATGTCCTAAATGGATTTCAATGCTTTGCATGTTATTCTGGAATTGCACTTCAAGATGACTGGCCAGAACATAATATCCTAATGTTTATTCAAATATGTGATTTAAAGAAACAGCACTACTGGAGCACTGGCAAACTGTTGTGATGGAAGAACAAGTGGAAGAGATGAATCAGATATTTATCTGAGGAGCATTTATCTCTATTCCTTTACAAAGAAGTCTCATTTTGTCTTATCTTTGCTCACACATCCAATTTAATTTGCAGTCAGATCTCTTCTCAAGAATTTTCTTAGTACCTTCTTAAGTTTACACTGGGTTTAGTCTACCTTTCCTAACTCCTGAGTTTAATTCGTGCCTGGTCTGGAATATAGCCTACAGGAAGGCTAAATTAAGGATTATATATAAAAGATACATAGGATTGTATATACTTTTATATTATATAAGAAATTCAACTGCTTTCTATATTTACATTCTAAAATGAAGGGTTGCTGATCACTTTTAAGATCATTTTGTCCAGTTTTTATGGAGTACTTCATAAGGCTGAAAACCACAACACTTTACAAGAAATAATAATAGAAATATAATTTTCTCAATTTCTCGGTGTTAATATTTAAAAGCACTATGTATTGCAGTTTGGCTGAAACATGAAGCTAAATCATTAAAGTAACATGCAGAGAAATGGACTTTCGAAACTACTATGACAGAATCAACTGGCTGGGATGCACATAAATAGACAATTCTTTGAAGTGAAAATCTTGCTAAGAACCAACTTGTCATGTAATTCATTTCAATTAACTCCCTTGGTTTATCGATATGCTGCTTTGTTCCTTCTCAGGTAGAGGAAACATTTTAATGTTTCTGATCCTTTGTGATCTGTGAAGAAATTATTTTCCTGAGTTAATTAGAAGTTCAAACAGATTGGATTAAATATAGACACTTATAAAACTTTTCATAGTTCACAAAGCTCCTTTGTAAGTACTTATGCAAGAATGAACTTTTTGTAGTGCCTTACTTGTTAATACTGTTAGTGAAAATTGTTGTCATACAATGGTTTCTTTTTATTCACTGTAGAATCAGTACTTGTAATTTACATTTGTGCTTTTTAAAATTGATTATTTTATTACCTATTACTGTGTAAACATTTGTAATTTATGATTGCTCCAGTTCACTTGCAGTTTTTAGTCTTTAAGCCGATACAGTTTGGTGAACAAATAAGGAAAATGGATTCTGATACTTTTTTAGTGTGATTTGGTTTAGTCATATGTTTACCAAGTAGCAATAGGAATGTACAACATGAAAATGCAAACTTCTCTGACCAAAACCAGCAAACGTAAGCTTTTCTTATTTTCAGGGAAAGGTATTTTGTTTTCTAAGCTGTTAGAATTTCTGACTTGGTTTCTTATGTGCTTAAATGTTGAAGTTGAAAACAAAGTTGATATTCAGCCATTTCTGAAGATAATGGCAAAACTTATATTGTTGCCAAACTTACAAATTGTTCCTAGCTGCCAGAGCAATAAATCACTTAAGAATTTGGAGCCTAATCCAAGAATGAAGTAGCATTAGCTATAACTAATGTTCACTAAGAATCTTTGAGAAAGACAATGTCTTTAATTCATCACTTAATCTTCAAAGATTGATCTGTTATCATAAAATCAGAAAAATAGATTCATTTGAGATGAAAGGCACCAATAAAGGTCACCTAGTTAATCCCCCCTTCAATTAATAGGCACTTTTACAGCTGATTCAGGTTGCTTGCAGCTCTGTCCAGCCCAGCCTTAATGTCTCCAGGGATGGGGCATTCATCACTTCCCTGAAGTGGAAACAGGGAAACCTGTTCCAGTGCTTCACTACCCTTACCATAAAAAAAAAAAAAAAATATATATATATATATATATATTATATCCAATCTAAATCTGCCCTCTTTTAGTTTGAAGACATTTTCTTTTGTCCTATCACAACAGCCCCTGATTAAGAGTCTGTTCACTTCCTTGTTATAACACTGCTTTAGATACTGAAAGGCCTCTATCAGGATTTCCTGGAGCCTTCCTTTCTTCATACTGAACAATCAGAATCAGAGAATCACACTGTGGTTTGGGTTGAAACGGACCTCTAAGATCATCTAGTTCCAACCCTCCTGCTATAGCAGGGACACCTCCCACTAGACCAGGTTGCTCAAAGCTCCATCCAGCTGGGTTTTGAACACCTCCAAGATGGGAGCTTTTGCAAGTTCTCTGGGCAACCTGTTCCAGTGTCTCACCACCCTCACAGTGAAGAATTTCTTTTTAATATCTTGTCTAAATCTACCCTCTTCCAGTTTAAAACCTCTTCCCCTTGTCCTGTCATTATACGCAATTCTAAAAAGCCTCTCCCCAGCTTTCCTGTAGGCCCCCTTCAGCCTGGTAATCTGCTACAAGGTCACTCTAGAGCCTTCTCTTCTCCAGGCTGAAGAGCCCCATCTTTCTCAGCCTGTCCCCATAGGGGAGGTGTTTCAGCCCTCTGATCATCTTCGTGGCCCTCCTCTGGACTTGCTTCAATGGCTTAATGTCCTTCTTGTGTTGGGGCCCCCAGAGCTGGACACTGTTCTCCAGGTGGTGTCTCATAAGAGTACAGTAGAAGGGCAGAGACCTTGCATTGGGTTTGTTAAATCTCATGTTTTTTTCCCGGGTCAACTGCTTGAGCCTGTAAAGATTTCTCTAAATAGTAGCCCCTTCCTCAGGCATGTTACTGCACCCCACAGCTTTATGTCATCCCCAGACTTGCTGACGGTGCATTCAACACCATTGTCAATGTCACTGATGAAGATATGAAAGAGTATTTGTCCAAACACTGACCCCTGTTGAACACCACTCTTCACTGCTCTCTGTGTCCAAACTGCAACCAGTTCCTTGTTAGTCAAATCCACTCCACCCATTATAGAATCATAGAATGGCTCAGGTTGCAAGGGACCTCAAGGGTCATCAAGCATCAACCCCTTTGCTTCATGTAAGGCCACCAGACTCCATATCTGATACTAGACCAGGCTGCCCAGGGCCCCATCCACCCTGGCCTTGGACATCTCCAGGGATCGGGCATCCACAACCTCTTTGGGCAGCCTATTCCAGCACTTCACTACTCGCATAGTAAAGAACTTCCCCTTGACATCCAACCTAAATCTTCCCTCCTTCAACTTAAAACCATTTCCCCTTGTCCTGCTGTTATCTACCCCTGTAAAGAGTTGTCTCCCCTACTGTTTGCAGGCTCCCTTTAGGTACTGGAAGGCTGTAATTAGGTCACCGCGCAGCCATCTCTTCTCCAGGCTGAAAAAGCCCAGCTCCCTCAGCCTGTCTTTGTACAGAAGGTGCTCCTGCTCTCTAATAATCTTTATGGCCCTCCTCTGGTCCTTCTCCAACAGCTCCCTGTCTTTCTTGTATTGGGGGCTCCAGACCTGGACACAGTACACCAGATGGGGCCTCACAAGAGCAGAGTAGAGAGGGACAATCACCTCCCTGTCCCTGCTTTCCGAGCTGCAAGAGCACACTGCTGGCTCAAGTTCAGTTTCCCATCTACCAGGATCCTCCCGATTCTTCTCTTTAGGGCTACACTCAAGAATTGTTCCTCCTAGTCTGCATATATGCCTGGGATTCCTCCAGCCCAAGTGCAAAACCTTGCACTTTGCTCCGTTGAAACTTACTAGATTCACCTGGGCCCACCTTTTGTGTCTGTTGAGGTCCCTCTGAATGGCATCCTTTCCTTCCACTGTGTCAAGCCAACTACTCAGCTTGGTGCCATCAGCAAACTTGCTCAGGGTGCACTCAATTTGATCATCAATGTCATTGATAAAGATTTTAAAGAGCACTGGTCCCAAGACAGTTCCCTGGGGACACTGCTCATTACTGGCCTCCACCTGGACATAGAGCCATTGATAACCACTCTCTGTCTGCAGCCTTTCAACCAATTCCTTATGCACTAGGTGATCCACTCATCAAATTCACATCTCTGCAATTTGGAGATAAGGATATGGTGGGGGATCATGCCAAAGGCTTTGTATAGGTCTGGGTAAATGACATCAGTCAGCCACCAGATTGGTTAGGCATGACCTTTCCCTGGTGAAGCCGTGATGGCTGTCTCAGATCACGCACTCATTCCTCTCGTGATTTAGCTCATCATCCAGGAATACCTGCATTTCCAATTTGGAGAGAAGGTTGTTCTGGGGGACCATATCAAAGGTCTTACTGAAGTCCAGATAGATTACCTCAGTGGCTCTTCCCTTGTCCACTATGATGCAGTTATGCCATCATAGAAGGCCACTAGGTTCATCAGTCAGAATTACCCCTGGTGTAGCCATGCTGGTTGTCCCATATCACCTCCCAGTCCTCCATTTGTCTTAACACAGCTTCCTTCAAAGAACTCTTCCATGAGGATTTGCCCCCGTGATTTTCCTTGGCACTAAGGTGAGGCTAACAGGTCTGTAGTTCCATGTGTCATCCTTTTTACTTTTCTTAAGAATGGTCATGACATTGCCCTTTTCTCCTGTCATCAGAGACTTCACCTGATTGTCCTTACTTTTGAAATATCTTTGAGAGTGGCTTGGCAACTACATCAGCCAGTTCCCTCAGGACTCTAGTGTGCATCTCATCAAGACCCATAGATTTATTGATATTCAGGTTCCTCATGTGGTCATGAACCTGACTTTCACTTAAGCAGAAGTGACATTGGTCCCTCAGTCCCCACCTTCCAACTCATCCACTCAGAGTGTGCATGAAGAGCAGTTGCCAGTGAAGCCTGAGGCAAACATTTGTTGAGTACCACAGCTTTCTCCTTATCCATTGTTACCAGCCTGTCAATCTTGCCTACTAGAGCTTGTACACTTTCTTAGACTTTCCTTTTCTGTTTGATTTTCCTGTGGAAGCCTTTGTTTTTTTTTCCATCTCTTGCCAAGTACAGTTCCAGTTAGACCTTGGCCTTCCTGACCCCCTCCCTACAGAAACTAGCAGCATCCCTATACTGCTCCCATAACTGTTCCTGTTTCCACTGCCTGTGCATTTTCTTATTCCTGGTTATGCTTGATTCAAGTCTGCATATCTTGCTTAAACATAATGGAATAGAATCTTTGTCCATGTGGGAGAGTAAATGAGGACAGAATAAGCTTTAGGTCCTATTCAGGTTTAGGCTTGAGATATCAATTGTCTTCTTAAATGCTGTTAAGCATTTATAGACAAATTCAAAATGAATCTTAATGCACACAACTGGGGAGGCAATAATTAAACATTTTCATGTTGTATATATATAATATATATATTTATTATTGATATATATATATCAATATATATATATTTATTATACATATATACATATATATACATATTATACATATATATATTATATGTATATAATAATTTTTATATATTGATATATATATATTTAAATATATTATATATAAATATATAATATATATTTATTATTTGATATACATTTTGGTGTACAAATGGACCAATCTTTTGCATTCAGGATGGCCACTAATGTTAAAGAACTTTCTTTTAAATTGTTAAGGTAGTATTTTGTTTAAACTTGAATACTAAGTAGCTTGATGTTCCAGACCAACATATTAAAAGAACCTCATTGGGGTGGTGAGAACTAAGAAATATCTTTTATGTTGTCTGTAACACTATATTCATCTGTCTTAATCAATAGATACTGAAAACATCTTATAGACTTGCGAAAACAGAACTGAGAAGAAGGGTATAAAATTAAGGATTGTTTTCCAAAATGTTGCACATGGCTGGTATGACTTAAAATTATAACTTGAAAGTTGTAATTATAAGTGTTCCAGATTTACTTGAAACAATGCATAGATTCAGAATGAATTATCCTTCCTTATGGCCACGAGATGTGAGATAAGGCTGTTTCGTGATTTATATGATTTTTAGAAATTCCAAAATATCACCATCTGTATGGTAACTGTTGAGTCGTGGCCTGCTGACTGAGCACCTGGGGAAAGAACCCAGTCAGCCCTAGGAGCACAGGTGAAAGCAATTCAGCTCTATGACCGGAAGGGGTGGAGCCTGGCTGCATCTCTCTTAGATCCCATTTAAGGACTGACTGCCACTACGGGTAGATTTCTGATTGAAGTTGTCTCCTTTGCGGATTTTTTCCTGCAAACATAGGTCTTTAGAGATAGATGAGTACTTTTCCTTTATAACGCTGTTCCATTCACACTAGTTTCTCTGCTACTATGCTTCTGTGTCACCCTTCTGTGGCATTGATCTTTCTGATTGTAACACCGTCTTTTGCGTAAGTGTTTTAATGAAGGAAAACACTTGTTCCTCTCACAGAATGTTAAGATAAAATAAACAAAAAAACTTGGTGGAAGATGAAAACATTTCAGTTATTTTTAAGAAATGTTTCATAAAAATAGCAAGTAGGAAAGTACTCATTAATTACAGAGACTTATTCTGGCCTTTGTTTTATTTATCTTCTAATGCTGAACTTTTAGAAAATACTTTACTACGTAGTTCACAACCGTTTCTGTCACCTTTCAGTTAGGCAACAAATGAAATTTCCTATGGTTTTCTATCTTCAAATCTGCGTGAACCATATGTATTACGATTCTTTTAACATTCTTCCTAAAATTTTGAAGTTAAGCCACAAGGCACAGTGAGTCAAATAAGCATAAATGATAAGATGGGAATTATAGATTTTTTTTTCCCACAGAAATTATTAAAAATGTATTGCTATCTTTGGAAGATGTGTAATAAAGTGTAAAAACAAATTGTACACAATAAAGATGATTTTTTTTTTTTTTTTTTAAAAGCACATAAAGCCGTGTTGAAGTAGCAAGTATTGGAATCATTAAATTTCTTTTGTGTGGGTAGCTATATATGAGGAAATACCCTGTAAATTAATTTCTTACTCTCATGCATCACCATATTTACAATGTAACTATAGACAGCAATGTGGAAAAATATCATTGTTGAAGCAAAATATATGAAGAAGCACTTTACATTGTCATAGTTCTAGGAATGATATGTTTTCACTCTCAGCAGAACCAAATACTACTCTGCATTAATGGATGATGACATCAGAATGTTATTAGGACTACTTAATGAAAAAATAGCTTCATGACTGCCTGAACCTCTTTGTAATCTTGTGTTGGAGCTAATAAGCTGGCTAGAGAAAACTCTTAAGATTGGTAAAGCTTGTTGTTGGGGAAGTGCTGTGGCACTCTGACCTCGGCTGCCTCAATGCTGTGACTGGACAAAGGTTTGTCCTCAGGGACTGTTAGTGCCATGCCTGGTGCTTAGTAGTGCATGGGCTGTCTTTTCCAGGGAGTGATTTATTAATAATGCTTAATGGACAGCTATGGCATTTTGCCTCTCAGGATTGCTACTTTCCATTTGTTCTCACTCAGTTCTCACCACAAATCCCACTTAGATTATTCATAATTCACAACTGAAGTCACCAAATGTGACCACTGATCATTTGATAACCATTATACAAGTAGAAAGTATGAAATCATGCTGGCCCATTGTACAAATAGCTGCGTGCTAAGGCTGCTATTAGTTGCCACAATCAGTGAGTATTGTAATGGGTTGCCATGAGAACCATTCAGGTGAAAATGATTTATACTGTTCCAAGTGCATCATTTATTAAAACTATCATAATACTGACATTACAGAACATTGCTTCTGCTTTCATTTATTTTCTTGTTGGTAAAGACACAGCCATCAGAAAACCTTTTTCAGTTTATAGTCACTTTAAAATATGTTGTGGTGATGGGATTGGAGTAAATGGGAAGCAGTTTACAAGGAACAGTTTGAGAAAGAATTGGAACTCACTTTGTAGAGTGGCTAAAAAAGGAAAAAGAAACTTTGAGAACAGTAGATGTCTTCCATTCCTCACAAGTCCATTCCTCACCCCCTAAGTCTGTATCAATTTAAGCATTTAATTTTGTCATATGCCGGACTCATTATATAAGGTCTGTGCCATGACCTAAATATATACCTCTCTCCTCCTTGACCCCCCATTTCTGTTTCAAAGAGGAAACTTGAAGCAGAGAGCACCAACAGAAAATGGAATATTTCTCTGCTGCTGGGATTAACTAATATGATGTTTGGGAGTGAGAGATTACAACTTTCAATACCAGGTATAAGAGAATTCTAACATAGATTCCTTTGGTGACCTTGGATGAAATTTGTTTTCTAATATGGTTAATATACAGAAAACAAATACATTTTCTGAAGCTCCTATAGAGAATTTTGAAAGCTTGCCGTCTGCATTTTTTGCACAGTTGGATACATGAAAAAACACCCTGGATTTGTGTTTAGTCTCCTAATCTGTAGATTTAGCAGGCAGAATCCCTGCCTGCTTTTCAAAGACTGAAAGGAGTGGTTTTAATCTATGAAGCTGAGCAAGGGAAAATCCTAAATCCTGGAGGATTTGGAATTTATTGATTTAAGACATACTAGAGCTCTTAGCAGTACCAAACATATAAATAAGCTGGACAGCTTCAAGTACAGGATAGAGGCTTTTGGGAGAGTAATATTTGATTCTGAAATACTTCATCTTCCTGCTAGTTCTGAGAGGAAATTCTTAAAGAATTTCTTTTCTAAAAAGGAGAACCGGTATATGGTTTTTTATCTCTTCTGTTTTTGATGACTGTCCTTGACGTGACTGCTTAAGTATTCCAGAATTATCCCTCATGTAGTAGGATGTGTATTTATTCTCCTAAAGAAACTGTGCTAGTTTACGTGCTATGCAGACCATATTTATTAACTAAGTTATTTTAACTAGAGTGAAGATATGAGTGTAATTGGAGGGAAAATGTGGTTTTTGCACATTGAATAAATACTTGGCAATGAAGAGAAGAAAGAGAAGGGAAATATGGCATAATATGCAAAGGTTAACTCCTGGAAAGAGCCTGTGGAATGACAAACTGGAAGACCAGAGATTGTGTCTGATTATGGATAGAGGAGAGAACACTCTTTAGGAGATAACTGGGTTATCCTACGAAAGGATCAGCAATTAAAGGCAAAGATACTATCTGGAGCAGTAAAGTTGTAAATCCAGTTTGTTGTGACAAGATCAGCACAATGCTCATGTTGATAAATTGAAGTTTGTAGTGCAATGGCATTTTTTTAAAAGTGGAAAAGTCTTGCCTAAACATTGATGTTGCAGTTTGCTACCAGAATGTACCGAAATTACTCCACGGCTTTTTCTCCTCACCTGCTGACACCAGAACACTTTCCTTTTGTGACATAATCTTTTTCCTAATCTTTTTTGTTGTTGTTTTTCTCTTATCTTCTCTACTTGAAGCCCTGTAGACTATTGAGAGCTGAAAATTGGATGTTTGGTGTTTCTTGTGCAGTTGCAAAGCCCATCAAGAGCACAGCTAGCTTGTTTTGTGCTCAGGGAAGTACAGCTAATGCTGGAGGGGGATAGGCAGGAACTGATAATACTAAAATTATTTATCCTTTTCTGTAACATGATAGAATTGCTTTCCTAGCATCATGAGAAATTTGCCTAAACATATGCCTTAAGGATATTAGCAAAATAGCTGATATTCTCTGCTCTCTCTCTCTGTGGCATACTACATCTATTTATCACTGCGGTTGTTTTATATTTCAGATTTCAGCTTTGTTACAGGAACTGTTTTGTATACTATTCCAGACTAAATGGCCACTATACTATTCCAAGAAATTGAAGAAACCTTTAAAATTTCTTGAAGTTCTGTCTTATTCTGTATTTTGTTTTCAGTTTATGTATGTGTTGGGCTGCAGTCTTTTTTACTTAAGTTTCACAGGTCGCTTTAAAATCATGGGATGGCTTGGGTTGGAAGGGACCTCAAGGATCATCAAGTTCCAATCTCCCTGCCATGGCAGGGCCATCAACCTCCAGATCTAGTACTAAACTAATACCAGACTAGATTAGATTAGACTACTTTAGTTTGATAATGAGTAACACTGGACCTCACAAATCTCTATGGAAGGACAAAGAACATCTGAAATATTCCTCAAGGGGCTTATTAGAAAGTTCTTGATTCAAACAAACAGTCTAGAGTGACAATTCTCTGGGGCTGAATTTATCTCTGCTGAGCAGCTTCAAGCTCTTAGTGATGAACTGAAATTGAATCATTATCACAAATCATTTCCATGATTTGCCTTAGATATGGCAATTTGATTTTATTGAGTGGTTCACATAGAAATTAAATTCCAGTGTAAAGTTGCTATCTTAGATCTGGAACATTTTATTTATTTGCTAGGCCAGTGCCACTTTATGTGCTAATATTATGCAACAAGATTTCTTAGATGAAAATTCCTCAGATTGAAAACTACATTTTCTGTCTAATCGGTTCCAAATTGTACATCAACTGTGCAATTTTCAAAGGTGATGCAATACATTCTGCCACAATGTCTGGTAATTTTGAGGCTATTTCCATTAAAGTGACAATTCTGTACAGATGGACTACAATACCCTCAATTTCAAAAACATTCACCTATAGTGCTGTCACATGCTAGCTAAGATTTTCTAAACATTGCTGTCTTTGAGTAAGAGTGATAACTGATGTTACAAACAAATGTTGTCTTCTACTAAAAACAGCATTTGTTTGTGTTTTTCTCTTCTATATATAATAAAAGCCAGATGTGTGAACCATCCAGTTTTATGAATTAAGAATATTCTGCTTTTCTTGTTTTGTCATTGTGTGACTCTAATTTATTTCCTTGGCTGTATCAGCATGTGGCACCATGGACAGCTAATAGCTATTCCCCTCTGTGCCATATTGGCACAGACAGATTTGAAATGACCACTTTTAGCTGTTCTGTTACTGCCATATGAGGATACAGAACATTCCAGAAATAGTTATTGCAAACTCAATGATCTTTTAGCAGATCACAGAGAAAGTTTAGTGAACACTAGGCAACCTATATTCTTTCATAGTACAGACATATACAAAAAAAAGATGTGAGACCGCAAATCAGTGTAAATTATTTCTATGAACACCATGACATCAAAAATATCAGCCTTGTCCAGAAAAACAACATTTAAAATTAAGGGTTTTGATTATAGTTTGAAAATGTAATCTGATAACATCAAGCAGCACTCAGCATTATGGTGACATCCAGAAACACTATGAAATAGGTTTGTTTTTGCTTTTGTTCCTGTGCTCTCTGTAAGTTGGGATTTGGCAAACAACAGGCTTTCTCAGGGATTTCTCTGATGCGCTCTTGTCTGCCTTATACTTTTCCCAAAAATGAAACTAAACAGAGAAGCTAATGTTACTCCTAGTGTTCAAGCCCAATGTGTAATTTGGGTAGTTCTATTTAGAGCAAGAAGTATGATCTTAAGAATAGCTTGTTCTTTTTGTATAAGACAGAATGGAGACTGACTATAAATCTGTGCTGTGAGAGTGAGTTGAGAGGCTTAGGACTGCAGTATCTAGCCTCTTCCTTCTCATCAGCTGAAAAAGGGCATTCATAGGGCTGAGAACATGTAGCTAAAGGTCACTTTTTCCCTCAGATGTAGGCTGTATTTTAGAAACAGTTGCCAATTTCAGCAAGGATTCAGAGTACTGTAAGCTGTTTTAGCAACCTTTGCACAAGTTGGATTCGCTGAAACTTGCTGTATTTTTTGAAGTGTGTTGGCACTGAAATCTCTGCTTATGTGTTTTGTTAGCCAGATATGAGCCTTAAATTGTATTCTAATGAACGGTTCTGATTTTAAAATGTTATATCATGCCAATATTTTAAGGTAATGTGAACCAGAAACATCAGTTGTGCAAGTAGGAGGAAAAGTCATAGAAATGAGTTTACACTGCAAATTTCTAGGCTATTTTTTTTTTCCTGATAATGTAGCTTAGTCCACATTACAAAAATATCATTTTTTCTTAGTTTTATCTTCTTTTCATGCTGACATTGATGCTGACATTTTATTTTTGTGTGCTTAATCATCTATTCTTTTATTTACTGCAGTTCTTCATTACTTCTATTCTTACACATTTGGATCTGTTATTAATAGCAGATGGGATGCTGAGGAACACAGTTGCATGATTCAGCAGCAGTCATGTCTGTTTAATCAGTAGCATCTGAGACAACATGCATTTACTGCATGATTGCACCATCATATTGGACACAAATGATGGATTACTGCTTCAAATAAGCTTTCAATATTTGTTCATTATATACTACTAAATTGTATGTTCCTTATACCAACTCACTGAAGATCTCTGTCCATAATTACAATTCAGCTGGTTCTATCTTGATTCTAAAACTATCAATATTGATTACCTTATAACTTATTCATTCTAGAATGGCTTATCTAATAGCTTGTAATGACTATCTCATGAATCTAGTACTGTAAACTCTTACTTTAAAAAAATAAAAATGAAGCTTAAACAGAGCATTATCTGCTGGCTGATTTACTTCTACCATATTTCTACGTGTGTTTTAAGTGTAACTAACTATTAAAATATCTTTGTCTGAATAGAAGTTGTGAAAACAGTCACCAATCTGTGCTATGCCTCAGAATATAGATGATAGATGATTAGAAATAGTTGTTACTAGGAGTGTGACTTCCCTGCAGTCTGCCCTGGCCCCTATTTCTTCTCAGACAGCTGAGCCAGGAGGTGAAAAAAATTCTGAATTTGCATAAGACACAATAAATGGGAAAGAGGCATTCTACTTTGATGTTAAGAGTTCAGTATGGAGTTCTTAAACAGGCGATGAGAACGATCCTGAGCTCCTACCTCTTTTTCTTTACAGAAGATGATTTAATGCCTTTGTAGACAAGAAGGTGAGGGTTCAAAAAGGTTGCATGTGATCACAGTGGACTTATTCTGAACTTCCTAGCAGTGATAAGGCTTTTAGGCTGTGACAGCAGAAAACGATTAAGAACAACAGTGGAGTTAGTGTGTGGTAATTGGTCATGGCACTGGCAGAGGCCTTTTGAAAACAGTATGTTATTGCTATAATACTCATTTCTATTACTGATTTTTAAAGTGAATCATTTATCTACGCCTACATTAAAGCTGAAAAGCTTTTGCATGGCTGATCGAAGCTATAGGCGGACATTTCAATAACTGGCTTCAGGTAAACAAAATTTGTGATTCCTGGAAATACTCTTTATAAAAGGACATTATGTATTGAAGTTGTTTCCCAGTTTTGGTCCAGGTATTTGGTATTATGAATATATTGTTGCTTTAAGTATAATAGGTGTACTAACATAATTGCATCACATGGCAGAAGGTGGTGTACCCTAGGTGTGGGGAGAAGTCAGAAATGGTTGCACTTCCTTGAACAGTATCCTGAGTATATCTGTACTGTATCATGAAGAAATTTTTCAGCTACTCAAGTATTGGAGTGACTTAGACTTTAAGTAATAGAAGTTATTTTGGGAAATTTTTTAAGAACTTGACTCTTTTTTCCCGTCTTTGGCTTTGATTAAATATAGCAATAAAAGAAATTTCAAAGAGTAAATTAACTTCTGGCCTAGTTAAATAATTTAAATATAAATATTGATAATTATTTAGAGTATGCATAGCAGGATTAAGTATGGATGAAGTATGTGCAGTAGGATAACTGTCCAGAGCCAGAACCTCTGTTGAATATGTAAGTATAAAGAAGATACTTACTGGGTGAGATGGAGACCTGGGGTTTGTCTCTGCATCAGTAAATGAAGTAGTGCAAGAACTCCAGTGCTGAGACATGGCTCTGCAGTTAGAGTGATGCAATGGTCTTTTGTGTGTTTTCTGTCTTCAGCTGAACAATACCTGACACATTTCAAATGAGCCCTTCAGGGGCAGTTTGGAGGCTATCATCTTTTGTACTGCACTACTTAGCTTATGGGACACCAAAAAATAAGCTCTGGCATAGATAATTTACTTGTATGTATAGTCCTAATAGTATTGGAAAGCACTTAGATAGTTCTTAACTTAATATTCTTCTGTGCTTTCTTACTGATATCATAATGAAGCTATAAGAGAATGAAGAATTGAAAATAATGTCTAAACTATAGGACGGAATTATAAATATGAAAGGCAGATCATTGGTAATCTGTGTTTGGAGGTATAACAGTTTTTAAGAAGTGAATGTTTTTCCTTATGACAATGTATGGATTAAAGTGATTTTAGATCTTCACAAAAGAAAATATGCTCTAGATATTACCTTAATACATAATACATACCAAGATTTACATACTGTATGGAAGGATATGTGGAAGATGAGTTCCTGCCCCACTTAGCTTATGTGATCAAGGACCTTGTTGATGCTGATGGAGTAAGTGATAAACAAGAATGCACAGATATGAACTGAGAAGACAAGGGATGCTAGAGATGATGCCAGAGACATCTCCAGCTACTAATTAGTGGACCATCAAGAAACTTCAGGCAGAGCTTTGGAGAAGGCCACATGGACTCTGTAGCTGATAGAAAGTGAGAAATGACAAACATGAGGATTTGGGATATTCAGAGATGGCTTGAAAATAGAATTTACAAAGTAGTTAGGGGATAGAAATTCAAGAGGAACATAGTGGGGAAGATAGAAAGGGTTGCTAATGTGTGAAATGAGGCCTGTTAGCACAGGTGTCTGACTTAAGTCCAGTGCCTGATCACCACACTTTGTCCTGTCTCTGTCCTGTTTTCTAACTAAATCCTTCCTTAACTATCTCTCTGTATAACTTTGCACCCCATCTCATTTTTGTGGGAGTGCTGCAGGTACTAAGCACCAGATACTGGGGGAACAGCATGCACAGACTGGGTGCCAGCTCCTGAACTCAGGCTGTGCTGTGGGTGCCTTGGCCTAGGATGCCAGTAGCTAGAGCTTGCAGGATCTTTAGCCACCAACCACTGATAGTGAAGGGAAGTTGGTTGTGTCTGGTATGAGTCCTGGCAGCATGATGGCAGTGGCAGTGACAGTGAGTGGCAGGTCCCACTGGTATCCTCTGCATGCAACTTGGGACATGCTCTTGGCTAGGCCAGATTTGCAAGCAGGAAGGGGCAACCATGTCCTTTGTTGTGGAATGGAAACCATGTCTGCACTGGGCTGGAGGAAGCTCCAGGAGATTCTGGGGGATGTGGCAGATTGTAGCATCCCTTAACACTGCACAAGTTATATACTGCTAAAAGTAAGGAGGAAAAAGAACAAAAAATATTCAGGTTTATTCTAGTAAAATATCTGTTTGAAAATGGGAAGGTTAGAAAGTATCTGTTTCTATTTACTAATTTGATGTAAGCCACAGAATCCAAGTTGGTACCAGGCAATAGATTTCAATTTTGGAATTATTAAAAATCTTTATTATTTATTACAATAATGAAATTAAACTACTTTTGAATTTAAATGTTCAATCTTGTTCTTTAGAGCACTGAAAAGTACAGAAAATACTGCAGACTTTTACAGGTTTTTTTTTTTTTTTTTCTTTTCCTAAAACAAGGACCAAACACTTAATCACTGGTATTATATTATCTGTTTAAAAAAAAAAAGAAAAAAAAAAAGAAAAAAGCTGAATGATAAAAATGTAAGCATTCAAATAATCTGTATGCTGGCCAAGGTTGCGTTGTAGTTTCCTGATGAGCTGACACTTTCGGCAGTTTAACTTTTCAGTGTCAGTCATTTGTTGGGCAGAGAATCCCACTTTGGTGAGCGACAGTTTTCATATCAGCTCAGGATTGACCAAGGAACTCTTTAAACATGTTGTGACAGAAACAATCTGAGCCTGCTTCAGCAGGGTTAGCACATTAAATTACCAATGTCACATCTCAACAGTGGGTACAGAAGAAAGCATAATGATCTCGTTTGAGCCCCATATTGAGGGAGGAAATCAAGAAAAAATGTCTTTGCTACTGCTCTTCTTTTTGTGATAAATAAATAGAAGTTTGTGAATCTAAGATGAAGGGGAGAAGATTTGGATCTCAAAGTACAAGTAGCAATTCTAAAAGATACGGGTCCTTTGCTTAGTGAGAGAAATTTCTGGAATATGTCTGGAGAAGAGCAATGAAGCTGTGAGGGGCCTGGAGCACGAGAGGAGCAACTGAGTAACTAGGATTTCTTAGTCTGGAGAAGAGGATGATCAAGGGAGATCTTATAGCTCTCTACAACTACCTGAAAGAAGGTTGTGGCGAGATCAGGGTCAGCCTTTTCTCTCGTATAACTAGTGATAGGACAAGCGGGAATGGCCTCAAGTTGTACCAGAGGAGGTTCAGGTTGGATATTGGGAAAAATTTATCCTAAAGTGTGGTCAGGTGCTGCTCAAGGAGGTGGTTGAGTCACAGTTCCTGGAGGTGTTCAAAAAATGTTTAAATGTTGTAGTAAGTGACGTGGCTTAGTGGAGAAAAATACTGGTGTTAGGTGAGCCATTGGACTGGATGATTGTGGATGTCTTTTCCAACCTTGCTGATTCTATGATTATATCTTGTACATCATTAATTGTTCCTTAAAAAGGAAGGGCATAAAGTACCTAATGGGAATTAACACCAAGCAAATCAGAGTAAATTCTTAAGGAAGGATGTTTTTGGTGAGACATATGTAGGAAAACGGTACTAAGTCTTGAAAGAGTTTGAGTCAATAGTAGTGTTGGTAAGCTGATGCCTAAAGAAGATGCCTTGAGATTAAGGGGCAGCATTTATCTGTGGCAATAGTGTAAGGCTTCTTTAAACATGTGCATAAGATGAGCTTGCTTTTGAGCCTGCAGTTACATTTTATTAGTTGTGTGTGCAAATTGAGTTTTGGATTGTGTTGTGGAAAACTTTTGGATCCTAGACTCCACATGGAACAAATGAAAATTGAACATGTCACCATGAGATTTAAGCTACATGCTACCTGTGTACGTGGCTAAAATAGGCCCCTGGAAAGCTCTGAGAAAATATCTCATGTCTAAAACCTAGCCCTTAAACGTGGCTAAGACACTGGAAATCAGCTGATAGGCAAAATCATCTCTGAACTGAAGAAAAAATTTCTTTCTAAGATGCAATTGACAGTTTCTGGTTTTGTTTCAAATGGAAGTGGTTCATCTATATTCTTTATTGCTACTTAAAAAAATAATCTTAATTCATTTCCTGCTGAATAGGTCTGAAACTTTTCTGCTTATTTTTCACAATTAGCTGGTATTGATCTCTGCTGTGTCTAAGTTGAAAACTTCAGATGACTCCAAAGATCAATTTAAAAACAAAATAAAAACAAAGGAAAGCCTACAGTGGGTATGCTTTATGGCCATACTGCTGGTGTTTTGTCATTTATTCTTGTGTGACTTCTGCTTTCTTTTCTGTTATTCAGCAGATCTTTTACAATTATCTTTATCCTAATAAAGGCTAAATGAGTAAGTAAAGCAATAAAAATGACTTTACTCAAATTCAGGAGGCACTTGAAATACTCATGTAAGAGTGTGAAAGGCTCTTAATTCTTTATTAAAATTGTTTAATTGTAACTATGACTATGTTCATAAAGAGAAACTGTTGTTGTAGCTAACTCTCTAGTAATCCCTAAACAATCAATATAGTTGGATGCATCTTAGAATCTGATTTTCTTTCCATTCTAAAAATGCATGTAATTCCACTTGGACTTCTCTTTAGTTTTGAATATAGTCTGCTCCTTCCATGTAATTACTCCAAGCCTGGCTTCTGTTTTTTAATGCTTCCTTGGTGAGAGATATCTTTTGAATTTGCCTGTTTGTTCCTGGGTTAATTGCGATGCAGTGAAGTTAAGGAGGCTTTGAGGGATCAAAAACAATGGAATGCTGTGTGCTAATTAGAAATATCATTACAAGAAATTAATTTTGTTTTATTTTGTTATGGGAAATTTTCAGAGTGTGCACAGGGAAAGGTATCTGGGTTGGGCCAACTCTGACTTTTTTGGTTTAGTGAATAAGTAGTCATTGCAAACTCCAAATTGAACTTTGTACGTTACACCCAAATTTTCAGTTCATTATATTATCTGTTCCTTAGCTTGAGGAAAAATACTTCACAAATGGTTACTTTTTTCCTAACTGTATCTGTAGTCCTCTTATTTTGCAATGATTTAGAAATGGAACTATGTATGTGGAGTGACTCTTTAATTACTTTTTTCTTCCTAAGTTAGGTTTTTGTGTTACTCTAAGGTTTATAATATTTCATCAATGTGTATGACTTTTTTTAAACCATAATTATAATCTGCTTAGAAGTTGGAGCAAATCTTTGTGAAGTATGTATCTTTCACTATATCTGTATAACTTTAGCCTTCCTTTTGTTATGCTAATTTGTTTCTCTGTATGCCTTAGAAGTTCTTTAATCGACTTTTTAAGATAAGAAATACTCTGGAATTTCTTGTTCTTTCCAGCTTAATTGGCTTTTATGTACAAGGATGCATCTCTGTAGATGGTAGAACTGCTGCAGAGTGAAATACTCTGAATTAAATCCTCCCCATTCAAGTCAGAGTCATTTCCTTTTGTATTAAGATTTTATTAGTGTATGTATTTACCAACAGCAAAATATTTAAGAATCATTGTCAAGTTTTAAAGGACTGTACAGTAGTTCCAACCTTACATGCAAAATGGTAAGTGTAACGAAGGGAGTCCTTGCTGATATTAATTTCTTGCTCCCACTATCTCATGTAAACTTTTCTGTATTTTTGCTGAACTTTGCTCTAAGTGTGTGTCTCTTGGTACTATTTGGTAAAGACAAATAGCTTCCTGCTGATGTAAGGAAATGGTAGGATAACATATAAAATAATTTGCATACTACATTTAATTATAAGACATGATACTTAAAGAAAGTCAGTGTGCAGGATTAATCTGATATCAAATGTAATACCACACTTATTCACTATTACAAGGGATTATATATTATTTTCTTTACTATCAATTTTGATTAGATTTCATGAAACATTCTAAAAACTATTCTGAAAATATTTAGTAGTTTTTCTTTAATAATAGCATTAAACACACACTCTAAATAATAATGATAACAAGTAGTTGGAACATTATAACAGTGGTCTGGAAGAATGTGCTCTTTCCTGAGACAGATAAATTGCCTTCTTTCCAAAATGCCAGAGGTATTAGAAACTAGGAATTTAATTATTTGCAAATGTATACCTCAGAGTTTTTTATGTTTATAACAATGAGAAGCAGCAGAACCAATGCCTTACATTGATTCCCCGCTTACTTAGGGGGAATGTAAAATAACTGCTACTGAACTTATTGGGTCCAGACCTTGGTGAATGTAGAAACAGGCATGGATTATGTCTATCCTTCTTCAGTTCGAATATGTCTCTAAAATTACTTCAGTCAGCTGTATCAGAATTCCTTTTTGACTTTTTTTCTGATTTAAAACACCTTCAGCATCTTTACTTGCAAATAATAATGAGCTTACAGTTCACTTATACTGTCTTTTTTGAGAATTGCACATTCCATCCATACTTGTTTCAAATTCTTTGTTAGCAATATTATACTGTAGTCTATGTTGTGTTTCTTTCTGAATTCCAAGAAAACCAATGACTAATCCCTTTTAAAATCAATGTAAGATTTTTGACTACAAATTTGCCCGCTCTAAATTGCATGGGTCATTTTTTCTGAATCGTGATTACAGTTGTGCAACTTGTACTTTTTCCTGTATGAATTACAGGATGAATTAAAGATTATCAAAGAAAATGATGTGTCTATTTGAGTGTGAATTTGCAATTATAAGAAAGAATTCTGACAATTTTCTTCCAATCTTCCTCTACCTTTTAGGCTTGTGTATATTTAAGCTAAAATTATATATTTATTAAGTAAACAATTTTGAGTGTATTTTCTTGCACAATATGTGAATACCCCATGAAAGAAAAAGTAGTAAAGCTTTCCCTCCCTTGCTGTTTTTTCATTTCTTTTTGAAGAAGATGAAACCTAGGAATAGGAAGGAGGAAAGAGAATGACATCAAAAATTGAAAGTGAGAAATGGTATTTTATTGCTGCATTGAACTTGCAGAAAATCATTTGTCAATCCCTTTCCATCAAGTGTGGATGCAGCTGATGGAATGATTTGATTAGAAAGTACAAGTACCTTCACAGAAGGGAAAAAAACTGAGTAGAATTTTTTTTTTTTTCTAGAAGAACCTGAACAAGAAACAGTAGCTAACTAAAAATACAGATACTAGATTGGATGAAACAGCAGTGCTTTATGTCTCTTGATAACGTGTCTCTCCATGCCTGTTATATTCCACTAACCAAGCTGTTGGTTCAAAACAGAAATATTAAGATCACTGGCTGCAGTTAATCTAAACATAATACAAGTCTCCTTATTTTCTATTGTAATCCTATGGTTAAGTTTTTCCTATTTTCAAAAGAGTTTAAAAATTGTGTAAGCATTATGTAAATTGAGCCCATGTTTTCCTGATAAAATTCAAGATTTACAGGTTCTTAAGAGCTAGTAATTTTCACAACTAAAAAGAGTTGTGGGGGTTGTTTCTGGTTTTTGTTGTTCTATTATTATTATATATTTATTATTATTATTATTATTATTATTATTATTATTATTATTATTTCAAACAAACCCAAACGAGAATCAGGATATGTTCTAAACTCTGATAGTGTCATGGGGAGTATGTAGTTACTTGACACAAGTCTACATTGAAACAATCTGTCATGTTTATAGTTGGCTACTAACTGATAGAAATGCCAGAATCGAGGTTTCAAGCTTATTTGGTAGTCTTACAGTTGGCCAAATTGCATCTAATTTTGCTTAGACTTTCCCTTTCTCACGTGTGTAGATTTGAATCAACTGTAGTGATGTTAGATCAACTTTTGCCTCCACTGGTGCAGTATCCTTAGTACTGTTTTTGTTTGTTTGTTTGTTTGTTTTTTCCACCTTGCTGCAGACAGTGATTAATCAGTTTAGATATGGTTTTGCTATTTTTAACCCAAACCCACTTTACATAGAAGAAGGGATATGATACTTTGTTCATATAATACAAGGGGTGCTTACACAGTTGAAGTAAGAAGTCATGTTCATGCTGGATTGACACAATTAGCAGCCCAAATAAAGAGAAAGGTAAAAGGAAGGCAGATGATAAAACAGGGGAGTTGTAAAATATTTCATAAGCAGTGCTGCGTTGCTTGGAGCCATGAACCCAGCAGGTAAGTGTGATTTGAAGGTTTTAACTAAGCTGGAAGGGAGATTATTTCTCCCACCCTTTACTCCTTCCTTAGCATCATAAACATGTGCATAGCTGACTCCACAGTAGACAGGAAAAAAACGAGTAGTATGCAACATGCTGTAACTCCCAGCTCCCTAGCTTACAGGGTCAGGAAGCTAATGATGCCTTCAGGAACATGTGGCCATGGCTGAGGCACAGCTGAGCCCTCTTATGGCATAAATACTAAATTCTACCCAAATCCTAATAAAATGTAATGTGTAACCATTCTTTAGCATTATTAAATTACAGCAGAGATCTTTCAATGGGACCTTTTAAAAGATCTTTAGATTTGTGCTAACATGCTTTACAGGGACTATCATAATTCTTTTGAGTTTTTTTATTGCTTTTCTTTCTGTTTGTATGATTATTCCTTTACTTGAAAGGTGAGAGGTCTTAGAAGAAAGAAGGTGTGTCAGTTTAAAAGCATATATGAAAAAAAAGTCACTGACACTTTAGATAAGCAGATATGTCGCAGGCTGGATGTGATTATCGAAGTGACATTCTGTAATTAAAAACCCATAAACAGTGTTCAGTAAATAGAACAGGAAACTATCCACAGGCTTCAATCCATGTAAAACTGTCTGTGGCCTTGTACACTGAGAAAGCTCATATGTCTTTGTCCCCCAACAGCAGGAGAATCAGCCTGGTATGAAGGGCAAGGGAATGACAAAGTATCTTTTATGCAGTGCTGCCTTGCTTGGAGCTGTAAAGCTGATGGGTAAATGAGCTTTCCTCCTGTGATCTACAACACGAAGTTCCTCTGAATGTTTAAGCCATCAAATGCATTTTAAACTTTATGGCATTTTTTAAGGTAGTAAGGTTGCTTTGTGTAGTGCTACAAGAAGTCCTGAGTTTCCTAGGTTACTTAATACCATGTGAAAGAGAGGCAGAGCTAAATTAAGTTCTATGTTTTATAAAGAGTATCTGTGATCTCCAGTATTTCTATTTTGGGAAAAGATAGCCTGAGAAGATTCTATGCAGCTTACATTTGAAAAGGGAAACAAAATACTTTTATCATTACTACAATAGTATATACATACTCCCAGCTTGTAATGGGACTGATGCATAATGAATCAATGTATTGGTTACTTGGATTTAAAAGAAAAAAAAAAAAAAAAGAGGTCCTGATTTACATTTGTGAAAGCATCCTGAGCCATTGAGTTCATTACAGGGCTGACTGTCACAGAGTTTTGAGGGCAGCTACTCAGGTGACTCAGGTGTCATCTGAAGGATGACACAAGAATTGCTGGAAGCTGGCAATAGTGACTACAGGTGTGGGGTTTGTTTTCTTTTGCTTTTCTTCTCCCTCACAAGAGCATCAATCCTCCTTATCCATGCAAACTGTGTGTGGCAAGAATTTAAGCTCTGTAAACCACAGCTTTTTCTTTGACTTTGTATTATACAACTTACATCTTCAGAGTTTTTCAGGTGTGAAAGAAAGTTAAACACTAAACTGATGCCATTATCCTGGTGTTACATGTAAGCCATCACCCTGGCTGTAAGAAGCAACCTACACTGTCTTGAAATAGAACTTACATTTTCAACTTCTAGAAGTTAAATGAAGGAGATTTTATATATTTGTAAGATGCTGACTGTGAATATAAAGCGCAAGGGCTGAATGTGAGAAAGGGGCTAGGGAGCCAGGTACTGTATGCGATAGCATGGGAAGGGGCACCTCAGGAAAGAGAGTAGGTCTAGGGGAGCATCCAGGGCCAGATCCTGCCTAGCAGTGTGGGATATTGGCCTGTGTGTCAGCCATTGTCCAGCTTGTCTATTGTGAGGGTTATGCCCAAGCACATAGCTGAATTTAGCTGTTTCTGACGGTGTGTTGAATAAAACTCTTTATTGCAAGTGTCCGTATTCCATTACAACATAATTTTTTTTTATCTCTGTAGTGTCAGATCAGCTTTTTAAAGGAGTGGGGGAGTCAATTGTAAGAAGATATTTTGACTGCATTGCTCTGAATTTCATTGATACCAGTGCAACTTCTATGATCAGCTTCTCTGTTCAGTCATATTTCATTTACACATGAGTGAATCAGAAAATACTGTGCTTAAAAGTAGTCTGTATCTTTCACAAGGAGACCTGTGATGTACAGTGCTAATTGAAGACCATCTGAGATATGGTGAAGAAAAATGCCCCCTTGATTTCAAACAAAACAATTTTGTTCCCCTAGAATTTGTTTTTTTTTTTTCCTAAACATAAATCATATATAATTAATAATATATTTATCTGAATTTCTGGCTCTGAATCCTTTGACTCAACACTTATGATTAAAAATAAGTGGTCAAGCAGTCAGGCTCAACAGTGGTGCCTTCTAACTACTTCCATTCTATTCTTGTTTTATTCACGGTTCTATAACTGTGCATAGAAGTATATTACTAGATTGTGACCTACATGCTTCAAAGAAAGATTATCAAAATTATAATAATGTTTTTTCCTAATCTCATCCTATTAGATGCATGGGTTACTCATCACCATTTTAAGAAAAAGCATGGTAGGTATGAATCTTTCATGACCTCTTCCCTAAGGCTTTCTTTTCTGACTGAGTATTCCACTAGTCTGCTAAACAGTCTGCTGGAAGTTGCAGATGCCAGCAGTCTCAGGATGCTGTGCTGATTTTTTGAAAGCATCATCTGTAGCCCTGAGAATAAATCTGGGAGTGAATATGTGTTGAAGCAGGAAGTGTAGAGATAGAAATGAAGGGTTCTGGAATGCAGTGCTGGTGCATGCTGTGGTTTTCTCATTTGCAGAGAGTTGGGAGGTAGTGTCGATCTGCCTGAGGGTAGGGAGGCCCTTCAGAGAGATCTAGATAAGCTGCATCGCTGTGCTGAGGTGAATAGGACGAGGTTCAAGAAGGCCAAGTGCTGGGTCCTGCACTTTGGCCACAATAATCCCATGCAGTGCTACAGGCTTGGGGATAAGTGGCTGGATAACTGTGAAGAGGAAAGGGACCTGGGGGTGTTGGCTGATGCTCAGCTGAACATGAGTTGACAGTGTGCCTAGATGGCAAAGAGGGCCAATGGCATCCTGGCCTTCATTAGAAATAGTGCTGCCGAAGGAGATGAGGTGATCATCCCTCTGTACTCAGCACTAGTGAGGCTACACCTCGAGTACTGTGTTCGGTTTTGGGTCCCTCACTACAAGAAAGACATTGAGGCCCTGGAGCATTGTGTCCAGAGAAGGGCAACGAAACTGGTGAGGAGTCTGGAGCACAAGTCTTATGAGGAGCAGCTGAGGGAGCTGGGATTGTTTAATCTGAAGAAGAGGAGGTTCAGGGGAGACCTCATTGCACTCTACAACTTCCTGAAGGGAGGTTGTGATGAGGAGGAGTTTGGCCTCTTCTCCCAGGCAAAAAATGGGACTCAGGGAAATGGCCACAAGTTGTACCAGAGGAGGTTTAGGTTAGACATAAGGAAGATCTTTTTCTGTCAGACAGTAGTCAGGCACCGGAATGGGCTGCCCAGGGAGGTGGTGGAGTCGCTGTCCCTGGCAGTGTTCAAGAGACGTCTGGAGGAGGAGCTGCGAGATATGGTTTAATAGCTTGTGGTAGTAATGTTGATGGGAGGATGGTTGGACAAGATGATCTTGCAGGTCATTTCCAACCTTGCAATTCTGTGATTCTAATTTTTAATTTTGCCAGTAAGGTCATGGTGTATTTGAAATTCTGTAATTTCCCTTCATATTTTTATGTGTCACAAAGAACATAATAATTAAGTGCTACCTACTTGTGTCAGATAAATATTTTTTAAACTGCCTGCCACACTGGTTATGTTTTATAAGAATATCTTGCTTGGAAGGCATTTAATAAACTATTTTCATACCTCTTAGTGGAAAATATTTAGTTCCAATAGTGATCTTTTTGGGGAGAGATTCAGTACATGTTAGTTCTTTCAACATTATTATACCACTAGTGCTTCAGCATTCATCATCTAAAGTAAGTTCCAACAAACTACTTAACTTAATTTTCAAACCGTGAGAAATCATGAGGATCTTTAATATCTGTAAATTATATACTTAGAGCTCATATTGGATGTACTGAAATAGTATTTAATAATTTGAAGTATTCTACTGGTTTCATAAAGAACAAGAGGAAAAAGACATTACACAGGTGGGATGTATTTCATAGCCAGCCTTAGAACCACTTTAAATATGTGAGTGAGTAATGAAGGCAGAATATGTTTGTCTCTTGATATTACTCCTCACCTTGACAAGCTCTGTACAGATGGAAAACCTATTTAGTGAAAAGGAGTTGCTGTGATTACTGAATGAAAATAAAGCTTTCAGCTCTGTCATTTAACAACTGGCAGATTATAGAACTTTATGGGTTTTTTTTTTTTTTTTTATGGTGAGAAAATTGGTTCGTATTATCACGATGATGCACAAAATCCCTTTTCCCACAGGCTTTGTGTGAAGCAAATTGAAGTTCTAAGTTACTCGTTAGAGTGACAGTGCAGCACCGAACTGGAGCATTTAAAACTTCAGAAACTCAAAAAAAAAAAAAAAAAAAAAAAAAAAAAGGCACAGACAGCTGTTCAACTAGCTGAAATCTCCTTGTAACAGAGTTGTACAAAAGCCTTAAAAAAAAAAAAAAAAAAAAGGCTATATGATCTATTTAAGACTTCTGATCTTTACATCCACTAAAAATATAATTATAAAGGGTAAGCTGATCTCAGCATTTCTTTTTCTCCTTAATTCACTCTGCCTACTCCACAAAAAAAAAAAAAAAACAAGCAAAAAACCCCCACATTTTATTGCATCTAGCACAGATGCAATGGAATGATTTTCAAATTATTTTTGAAATACTGGGATTTCTACTAATTGTTTATTTACTGTGAGGTGTACCATAAAATTGCATAAGAGTAGTAATAATGTCAGATGCTCTCTGTGGGACAGGAAAGGCTTGGGACAGCGTTCGTGGAGTCATCTAAGTTTCAGCCACCATAGTGGCCACTGTTGCTTTCTCTTCCTTGTCTAGGATGAGTGAGAAATCAATACCAACTTGGTGTGCTCATCAAGTGTATTAAATTGTATCAGGACATGGTCTGATGGCACTAACAGCCATCTATACTATCGTTTGATGAATTGCAGCATGCATTTTGTTTGGGCCAAGCAGCACTTTCCAAATGATTCTTGGGAATAATTCAGAAATTAGTAATTGTTCTGAACAGGCAATCTGGATACAGCCATCCTGTTTTGCAGGCTCAGGAAGTATAATAATAACAACATGCCAGCTGGCCTCAGAGCTGTTCAGTTCTTGTGCACGGCACAGTCGGCACTTCTCCTTATCCTGGTCTGGTGACTCATAGAGATGTAGAGTCTAGAAGTTAAGCACGGTGTCCAGGTAAACAGCTCAGTCTTCTAGTGCTTTGAGTAGAAGAGACTTGTTTATTTGTTTGTTTTTTGCAGATTTGAAGATCACCTTTACCATTTTTTTACAAATGTGGTACAGAAACAATCATGGAATTAATGAATTTTGAGACAATTTTAGTTTTAAACTCCCTTCTATTACTTCCAGTAAATAATCTTTTAGACAAATAGTAGCAGACATTCTCCTTTAATTGCACATTGAAGAAATATTACATTAAACTTTTCCTTTGATGGGGCATCAGCCTCACAGATGGCTTCATTGTTCAAATAGCCACAATACTAGTTTGGCTGTCAAGATTGTGATAAAATTGAGGAGGATAAAAATACCTTCTGGTGTTCCATATGCTGTTTTGAGCTTAAGGTTAAAATAGACAACTGCATCCAAAGTGGACAGAATGTCATATTATGTAAAAACATTAGAAACCATTAGTGGATTTTCTGTTTGTTTCATCTTTTACCACATCAGTGTCGTTAGAAAGAATTGTGAAGTTGGAGAATACGTGGGAATTGTTTAAAAGTGCCAGGCTGCAAATGTCACTTACAGCTACAATCTCACAGAAAGATCTGATATCATCTCCGCATCAGAAGGATTGTGAGAGCTAGTCCTGTACAGATGCAGTTTTGGTCAGACCGTTGTGGAATACAGGAACAAGAAATTGGGTTAGTACAGAAAAGTATTGGGTGGGATATATTGCTCAGGTGGACTCTGCAATGCCAGTTGTGCAAAAAAATATTCTGGGTCAGTTTTAGGAAAAAGAAAGAAGCTTGTGGTGCATATTATAATATAGGAACTATCTCATTAAGAATTCTTGTAGACCAAATAAAATTCAAGGCTGAGGACCAAAATGCTGTAGAATCACAGAATCACAGCATTGTAGGAGCTGGAAGGGACCTCTAGAGCTCAACTAGTCCAACCCCCCTGCCAAAGCAGGCTCCCTAGATGGGGTTGCACAGGTAGGCATCCAGGCAGGTCTTGAATGTCTCCAGAGGAGGAGACTCCACAACCCCTCTGGGCAGCCTGTTCTACTACTCTGTCACCTTTACCATGAAGAAGTTCTTATGCACATTTGTGCAGAACTTCCTATGCTCCAGCTTCCCCTTGTCCTCTCCCCACAGACTGCTGAAAAGTCTGGTCTCGTCTCTTTGCCTCCTGCACCTTAGATATTTATGGAATTTGATCAGATCTCTTCTGAGTCTTCCTTTCTCAAGATTGAAAAATTTCAAGGGAATTTTATATCAAATGTTTCATAGCAAGTATCTTTAGAAATCAGTCCACCCTTGCTCACTGCCATCCTCAAGTTTCTTAAAACTTTATTACTTTGCAAATAATGCTGATGTATTTCAGTATAATCAGTCTAATTGTTCTGAGCATTATCTCAGTTCTTCATTAGAATATTGAACCAGTGTGCCTTCAGTTGTTTTTTTACTTATCCTCTAGGTTTTATTTGTGTAAAAATATGAGATTGAACAAAACTTCTGCCTGTGTTTCTCTGTACATTCTCTTGTCTGCTAGGAGGAAGAACTATACTAACTTCTTTATGGGGCTTTCACAACTCTGCCTATTGTCTCCATACTTCACTGTATTTTGCAGAAGCACAAGTGATTTTCTTAACACTGCTCCAGTGTATGATGCAGATGGAACCTGAAAGCATTTTTGTATGCCTACACTGCCTCAGTATTAGTGTAGTAAAAGACTGTCACCTATATTTTCAAGTAACTGCTTCCACATACGTTTGCGTGTTTTCTGTGAATTCTGTACAATAATAGCTGTGTGTAAACAATAATCCTACTCTCAGAATAATTCTAGGGCTTTTTATTTGCAGAAGCTTTGATACTTGAGGCTTAATCTATTTGTTGCCTTCTGAATTCTGTATATGACTAAAAGATATGAAACATCATTTTCTCTTACTGTATGTGAATAGCACTAATCTTTTCTAACATGTGAAATACTGTATGAGTTTGGGTTTCCAATGGATTGAAACAATTGTCCCTTCCGAGAACTCTTCCTCATTACCTCATCAATGCAACAGGAGTTTTAAAATGCTCACACTTAATGAACTTACAAGGTCATCAGTTTGGATGAATCAACCTTTTGATTTTATGATTGAGCTTTAAAGGCTCTCATGTCAAAACTGACTAATAAGTAAAATAAACAAAGAAAATAAAAAAATAAAGTGTGAGTTTGTTTAATGAGCTGTAGACACTTCTCTAAAAAAATCATATTTTGTAAGCTAAAAATAAGTTCTAATTTAAGGACTTAGGACAGATATTCTAGATGTTCTGAAGGTACTACATTTTACTGAGAAAACAACTTCAGAAAAAAAAAAAAGCAATTAGCTGTTTTTTTAGCACCTAAAATTCTTATTTTCTGGCTAATTAGAATGACATAAATAACAGTCAACTTTACATCAAATGACGTACATACAGTTTTTCTATTCTTACCTTTCTTATTTCATTTCTTCCATTCAGTTTTGGAAGTCTTTTACCATGTTTGTTGCAACTGAAAGGTCTTTATTAGGTTTCCCCAGAACCTTCTCTTCTTCATACTGAGCAATCAGAATCATAGAATCATAGAATGGTTTGTGTTGGAAGGGACCTTTAAGATCATCTAGTTTCTATCCCCCTGCTACTGGCAGGGATACCTCTCTCTAGACCAGGTTGCTCAAAGCCCCATCCAGCCTGGCCTTGAATGCTTCCAGGAAGGGGACATTCACAACCTCACTGGGCAGTGAGGTTGTGTCTCACCCACCCTCACAATAAATAATTTCTTCCTAAGATCTAGTCTAAATCTACCCTCTTCCAGTTTAATGCCTCATCCTGTTGCTAAATGAAAACAGTTAACTCAGGAATCCTTTCTTCACTACGAAGTCAGCTGCCTCACAAAAAATTATAAGCTCGGATCTCACTAGAAATATTAAGAGTGATACTGTCATCACTGCCACTTTAATTTTCTCAGACTCAATACATGCAGAGCACAGATGGTTCTTTGCTTTATTTAAGCCTGTGAAACTCAGCACATTGAACTGTATGTTACCTGGGGATTCCCCAGATAGCAAACTATATAAAAAATGTAATTATTCTCCTATAGAAAAAGCACTGGAGATGGTAAATTATTCTCCTGCTTTTATACTGCAGTTTTTCTGTGTTACTGAAGCAGGGAGTAAGTTATCTAACACCTGTTGAAGTAAGAGTCTGCAAATGGTGGGCATACAAAAGCCTTTATAAATCAAATAATCTGATGCAATTTTTAAGAACAAATGGATAAAAGGTTTAAAATGTACTGCTGCATTTCTGTTATCTCAAGGAATTCCCACAACAAATCAAAGTGAAATATTAAATTAGCTGGGAAAACAAACAAACAAATAAAAAAACAAAATACAGACACAAAAAACACCCCTTTAGGGGGTTTGAGAACTGTAATAATATCTTCCATTCTATTTAACATCACATGTTCCTGGTGTCCAAGAAAAATCCTAGCTAGTAATAATATTTGTCATGGAGTAAGACCATGCAGAGACTGTTTTTTTTCCAGACATCAAATGTGTAAGCCAACCATGTTTGACAAGATGAGAGGGTAAAGTTGTATGATACAACTTGTGTGTGCCACTCAACTTTAGGACCTGATTCTCAATTCCTTCTATTTTCAATACCAGGAATAATCAGGAAGCCTGCATGTTGTACTGAATTCTCATTAAAAATTTGCCTTGTGTGTGCTTTACACCAAAAAATAAGATGAAGTTTCTGCTGGCAATGGAGTGCCACTTACCGAAATACTGGGGGAAAGAGAAGAGTTGAGGGAAGCTTGAGAGGTTCCCACAGCATTAACAGGAGTGTGCCTAAGCTGGACTAGCATCCCTTCTCATGCTTGATCAGTTTTCCAGTCTTTGCTGTGGACTCAGGAAACAGTATATCAAGCTATAAGAAATAAAGGGAATGCAAAGTAATAAAGTGTATATTGAAGGAATATTGTTTTGCTTAGTAGTAAGGAGTTGCAAATGCGATGGAGACCTGATCTCTTTATATCAACATCAGCATTTCCAATAAGTTGATTTTTCAAATTTAATTTGTCATTTTCACTTATCTCTTTTTCGGTCTTGCAGTATTCTCCCTGACTTGTAAATACTTAGTGTTGAGAACAATAAAGTGGTACAAAAAAGCTGTTCTACATTTTCAATTTATACATGTCATTCAGTACTCAGCATGAAGCTTTATCTGTTCATTACTAAAAAATCTTGAATGTATTTTGCTGATAGAGAAAATATTTTTCTTCTGTTTAATCATAGAATCACAGAATGGCTTGGGTTGGAAGGGACCTCAAGTATCATCAAGTTCCAATCCCCCTGCCTCAGGCATGGTTGCCAACTGCTATATCAACTACTAGATCAGATTGCCCAGGGCGGGCAAATTAATCAAATTAATCATAATCTCTAGTATATATAAGATATTTGTATACAATGTGATTATAACTTTTTAACTGAAAAAAGAGCAACTTCCTACTTTATTCTGTTAAAATTGCAATTCTTACATAGTACGGCAGGTCTTCATAGTTCAAAAATCCAGAATGATTTAGCACTAATTGTTGCAGAGAGAGTGATATCCCTCTATTGCTGTCTGTGGTGTCTGTCTTTAACTGTTTCACAGTTCACCTGTACAATTTTACTACATGTTCTGTTATCATTGTGTTTGCACAACGATAGGCTCTTGTTCCGGAGATTTTCAGAAAAACAAACAAACAAACATAGTACAAAAAAAGGCTTCAAATTGTTGAATGCAGAAAATTTATGAATAGTTAGGTAAGATATATATGAACCCTTAAATTTTCCATTACTTTTTAAAATTGTTTTTTAATAGTTACAAGAACATAAAAATCTTGATTGAGCAATGTATTTTGTTTAATCATGTAACTATATCAAGATAGTGTCTTGGTACATTCCTGTTTTCCATCTTCAAATTATTGTGCTTTATCACATAAAATTTTTTAATTCTTTCAAAATCAACTTCAAGTGTCTCAATGAAAAAAAAAATCTCAAAAACAAAGTTCTGCGGGCTGGGATGTTGACCAGTTAGGAATTGTTTGACTGGGAGTCTGGGAATTTTTGTCTCTACTCGGGTGGGACGAATGAGGAAGCTTCTGCATTCATTGCTCAAACTCCTTAAACAATAGGAAGTCACTTCTACTTAAAATTGGATTATAGATTAGGTTCAGCTTTGAACTACTCTTGCTCCCCCTAGTCCCCTCCCTGTAACTGCATGGAAACTACCCCATAAATTTTGTTTAAATACATTAAGAATGCTTATAGTTTTCAATCTGCTTGTAATTGTGCTTAGTTCATACCCTTTTATTTTTGTCCCAGCCCTGCCATCAGCTTATAATATTTCTTGTGACCTGATGTTTGCCTCTCAGAGTTTTAATAGCAGTCATATTTTAGCCTTTATTTTTTCAGATGAAATTTCTAGGTCTTCCAGTGTCTTCTTAAATGCTCTTCAGTCTCTTGATCGCTTTGGTAGCTCTTCTCTACATTTCTTTCAGATTGAATTGCTCTTATTTGAACAAGGATTAATCAGATTTGTATTCAGGACTTCATATTGAGTCTTAGCAGATTCTTATCTTTCTTTGATAAGTACCTCGTTTAATACATAGAGATACTGTTTTTGCCTTAGTATCATATGTGATTTTAAGCACAGGATGAATGTGATTTATTTATGTATTTTTAATGACTGTAACTCCATTGTCTAATGAAATACAAAAGTTTGATTAAAACAAACAAACAAACAAACAAAAAACATTTGCTTGGTTTATAAGTGAAGTGGTGAGCCAGAAGTCATTTTCTGAATATATTTTCATTGTTGATTGTTAGGAAGTAATTCTATTGAAGGGTAGTTGGGAAAGCAGGAGCTCCTTTGTTGCCAAAAAGTCAAGATGATCTATGACACAATGAGAAGGTCAGGAAGCAAATGTTGCATACACTTGTAATTATCATTCTGACAAACTGGAAGACCGTAGAAAACTGAACTTTTTCAAGTGGGTGGAAATGTGTAATTTTGGTATTTAAAAAAAATGAGTAATGACTTTTGATCTCTAGTAGCTGGCAAAGTTTCAATTTCTTAATTTTGTACAGTATCAAATGCTTTTTATAGCCTCTCCCTGGACTGTTACACTCAGCTTGTTCTTTCTTGTCCTCGCTCAAGAAGAGAAAACTGTATTCAAGAAATATTGCTCACTGAGCTCAGGGAGGAAAGTGAGTGGGACATCTGAGGCAAAACAAGTATAAGGAAACAAAGTTTTAGCTTTAACTTCAGATTGCTTTTTTTTTTTCCTTGACAGTTTTCTGGCATTGTTTGTACAATATTGACTTTTATGGTCTTATAACCAACAGCAGGACATTTATTACATACTTCATAATAAAAGTAAACACACTAAAAATAAAATCCATCAATCTTTTGTTATTACCTGTACAAGAAAATTAAAATATCAATCTCAATGTGGAAGATGTATTAGAGTTTGAAAGTTGCTGAATACTCCCAAATGATTTTCAAGGCTGTGCAGTCCAGTACAATTTTGCACATCCTTAGAGACTTACAGACACAATTGGGTAAATGCTTGTAAGACAAGAAAACTGTAGATTTCAAAAGTAATATCGAGTATTTTATTTGGAAAATATTGCAAAGATTTAAGTGCACGAACACTGAAATGTACATATAAAAGGAAATAGTTTTCCTGTTATCTTTTGATTGTATAAAAATACAGGTTTCTACATGCTAAGCAAACAATAAACAAGCTTTATTTCTATAAGCCAATAAGGTTATTTTTTATATCTCTACTAGTCTCAACAAGAAAGTTGCCAGGAGATTACTACTCAAGCATGTTTAATGCTTCACTGTGTAAGTTTTCATCCCGTGTAGGTTCTTCAAGACCTATATCTGAGGCCTTTAAGTGTACGTATGGCTTTATTATAAGGTATTAAATGAATTTGCAATTTGCATTTTTTTTTTCTGCTTCCTACAGTGGACTCTTTCTTCCTCTAGAGTAAGTTAAATGATATCCACTTAATTTTGATAAAATAATTTTAAAGAGTGTAAGTATCCCAAGTTAGATAGCTTTGAATACTTCATTCTGCAAGCTAGTTTTATGTCTGTGTGAGTACATATGTACATGTACCAATTGTAAAAAGCTTGGCATTGCAATTTTAGTAGCAGATTTTTTGATACTGTATGTTGAAAGGCTACTTCAAGAAATATGTAGAGCTAAATTGTCTCAAACTATTAAATATTCATTAAATTTGTAAGCTGAATTGTATTTAAAACTCTTCAAAAAAGATTTATGCAACAGGCAACTATGACTTAGTTGCCATTACTGAAATACTCACTCTTCCAGACTTAGGATAGAGCTTCAAAGTCAAACTACTCCAGCATCTCACAGTTTGTTCTGCTATATAAAATGCTGAAGGTGTATTGTTAGGCTGTATGGATGTAGAGATTCTGTACTATTGCATATATAAGAAAAACAGAACAAAAAGAATTTTTTTTTGAAGTGCTTGTGGTTTTCGGAAAGCCTTCATCCTGACATAAATATTATAATTTCAATGCTGTGAAAATCAATGACATTTTAATTTAAGGTTATGAAAATATGTAGATGTCAAAATTATTTTGAAACAAAAGAGCAGAACTGTCAATTATGTATCTGAGTTCAACAGAAAAAAAAGTATGTTTCCTCTAATAGTGCTTAAGTAAGATTATAGCCGTTCTAAACCTTTCTATGACAAGACATGATTGGAACACTGAGGTTTATTAACAGAAGCCATGAGATAAAATCCATATACTTCCTCCCTCCCATTCACTATTTTTTTCCCACAGATTACTGACCCTCAACAATGTTGAAACTGAGTCGGATTAATAACTTTTACCAAGCATGTACATCCTGTGGCCCATGGGCCATATGCGACCTGCCCCCTGCATCATATTATCATGGAGACAATGCTTTCCCACTGAGTAGCTTGACCTGGCCCCGTGCATGTACCTGTCCCTGAAGAGCAACCAAACCTTTGGTGTGTGTTTGGCACTGTTAGAGCTAGAAACTAAGAGATGGGGAATGCAGTGCAGTGCTAACTTAAGCACAGTGTTGTGGACAATGGAAAATATGCAGTCTTACTTTCCATTTTGATAAAGGAATCTACACTTTCAAGATTAAAAAAACCTAAATAAATCAACTTTGGGGTATATTCACTTGTTTATTTTCTGTTGATATAAATGCTTTACCTGCAATCAGATATTCAACTCAAAAATTTGATCATGTCTCTTTACTAAACAGACCAAAAAGAATAAAATTTTATCAAAAATCTCTGCCACGTACAGTGAGAGCTCACTCAGAATTGCAACCACTTCCATCAAACCAAACACTGTTGCATTAGTGTCTCATCAAATATCATTAGTTGTGAATCATCTCTTAACAGTCTGACTGCCTTCTGGAAAGAAATGGCTCACATAGAGGACTAACAGAGGACAGTAGACATTGTTTACCATATCAGCGAAACCTTTGACAAAGCTCTCAGTAGCATTGTATTAAGAGAGCCACTAGAGCATGAAATGGGTAAATGGATTCTGAGGCAGAGAGAAAATTAGTTGGACTGCAAGGTTCAAAGTGTTATGACCACCAATAAAAAGCTCAACTGGCAACTGGTTACTAGCTGATTCCTTGATGATCCAACCCACCTAATGAGATTAGTCAGGAAGGACCTGCCTTTCATGAACCCATACTAGCTGGGTCTGATCCCCTGGTTGTCCCACACATGCTGTGTGATCTCATTCAAGATGATCTGTTCCGTAACCTTCCCCGGTACTGCTTAGACAACACTGAGCTCTTCTATTTGGTGATGTGGACAGGATCTGAGGCTGTGACATGGAGCTACATCAGGGGAGGGTCAGTTGGGTGTTAGGAAAAGGCTCTTCACTGAAGCTGGGGAGAATTTTAAAAAGGATAGGACTGTGCTATTTCTGTTACTATGTAATTCTGTAAAAAATGACCTCTATCCATTTGCTGTATTCCATACCAATGTGGAAGCCAGAACTGATAGATCAGTTACCTATTCATCGTACATTGCTTCTGGAAATAGAAAGGAAAAAGTTTAATAAATGGACTGTGAAATATTACATGCTTTTCAATTGATTCAACATTTTTAATTAATTAAAAAAGAAAGGTCAAAATGTACTTTAATGGAGTTTAATATAAAGCATTAGAAGTTAAAAAAAAAAACAAAAACAATATATTGTCTTTGTAGTCTTTTCCTAGGTAGAAATGGCAAGTGTGGTTGTCTAGTATTCTTCAAAATTAATGTTTCAAAGTAAATTTAACTACTTATCCTTTGGAAAAGTGATTTATATTATTTCCAGAACAGACTGTTTGTTTAAATGGAATGCGTACATGTAGTTGTGTGTATATATACATATTCATAGAATCATAAAATGTATTTGAATCCATCTTTTGTTTAGTACAGCACTTTTAGTTCTATAGATTGAAAGGCCATTGTTTTTTCCTGTACATTCCTTTTCAAATTAGGCTACTTTTCTGAGTTGAAACATAGATTTTTGTTTCAATTTCATTTGTGTAAGAAAATCTAGTATTATTTTCCTCTCCTCTTTACTAGCACTTTTCTTTTTATAATGAGTACAGTTATTGCTTTCCTTACAAATTGTTTTCTTTTTCTGTTGGTTTGGAAGAATAGTTCTACATTTATGTTAAATTTATGCACAAAACCGGAGTTCACTATGTAAGTTAGCCATGCAGGCAGGAAATCATGTGTTCTTCATCACATTGAGGAAACAACCTGACATCAGTCCTGAATATTTCTATGTATCTGATTTTCTCCCTACTACTAAAATTCCTACCAACTTTGCAATTCCAAAGCTTCTGTAAAGAGTCTCTGGATTCTTCCTTACAGGTTTGTGTTTTCTTTTTCTTCCCCTTTTTAAACTTTTTTCCTTTGAGTGTGTTTTTTTCCTTTGGGCCCCCGGTATAAGACTGTAATTGGGATAGGGGACTGTAATAGAGAGATTATGAAAGAACAGAAAATAAATATGTTTGTGATAATATTTTGTTAACCATAGGTGCAACTTTGGAAAAGTTTTTCAGTCTTTTCAGGAAGGACAGGAAGGAGAACATATTACACGTAAAGTCTTATAAAGCTATAGAAATAAGTTGAGGAAAAACCTTGCTCCTTCCTTTCTTATTTTTTTTTTCTAATTTGAATTAAAAACTTTCTCAGTTGTTGTTTTCAAGTTCTGGCTACCATTTGTATTATTGGCTGTAAAAACTTACCAACTGACTCACAAAAGGATAAAACCAATATCTTCTAAATGAGAGTAGTAGTCTGAGCTTTTTGATATTAAGGCCTCTGGGCAGTTTTTGCAATATAGCTGTTGATTGTGATATCTGTAAAAAAAAAAAAAAAAAAAAAAAATTGTTCTGCTGAAGTCATTGCCAGACTGAGCTTCCAGCCATTATTTTCAGCGATAATTAGGAAGGTAATTTTCATAGTTTTATAACTGTTTTCAAATCTAGATGCCTAATTACAGAAGTTGTCATGCCAGAGAACTCGAAATCTTCAAAATTTATTAGATTATATATATTTTTTTAATTTGACATTTTAATCCAAAATACATCCTACCAAAACAGGTCATTTTGTTGACAGTAGTCTTCGTGACAGATTTGAAGTAAACACAACAAAAATATATAGGTATTGCTTATGTTTAAGGCTTTTACAATAGAGTTTAATAAGCATAGTAAGACCATCAGAATATTTTATTCCGTTCCATATGTATGTATATATATATATATATATTCTTTATCAATCAATGCTGTCTAATTTTAGGCCACCTTTCTCTGTTACAATGAGTATGTGATTAGAAAGGAATGGATGATGAAATCTAGTATATCCAGTAAAGAAAACTCTGTCAATGAAAGCAAAGAATAGCTGTGTTTAAGATGCTATGAATATGCTCTCAAAGGCCCTGTATTGCAAAAAAATATTGAAAAGACTGTGTAAATAAATAATGTGATAGGTGCCACCTGAGAATGGGTACTTGTATTCAATAAGGTTTATTTAACAATTTTTATTTGATTTGGATTTTGTGTTGAGGGGCATGGTTTAGTGAGTACTGTTGATGATAGGTTGGTAGTTGGGCTGGATGATCTTGAAGGTCTTTTCCAACCTTTGTGATTCTGCGATTCTGTGATTCTGTGATTTGTATATCATTGAAAATGGTGCAATTTCTCTGCTATGTTTTACAGTCCTGCTGTGGTGTAGCCTTTTGCAACTATCTGATAATGAATATTAATGTTACACTTTATTTTAAGAGGTGGATCTGCTGGGCTATTCCATTGTACATATTTTTTCTTTGAAAATATTCAGACTAACTGGATTTCTTTCTGAAAATCCTGACTTTATTTCTTCTAAATTGGAAAAATAAAATAAAGTAAAATAAAATAAAATAAAATAAAATAAAATAAAATAAAATAAAATAAAGCATTCTATGTGACAGTATTCTAAAAAGTTGTGTAAATCTAAAAAAGCCACTAGCCTCTGTGATTTAATGCAGCATAATCTGAAATTCTTCTTAGTATAGAATAAACATCAAATGATTTCACAGTTCAAACATTAGCGATTCACCTTGTTTCCTTAAGGAGGAGACTGCAGATTCTCAATCCTGTAGAAAGTAAACTGCAGTAATCCTAGAAAAATAGGAGTCTCTTGCTAAAAACTTGCCAATAATTAACTTATGTAAACTTTGCATATGATAGTTTTGCTTGGCTCATACTGTCATAATCCAAAGATAAAATTATTTTTGTTACAAACCTTCAAAAGATAATCTATTTTAGATCCAGATTAGAAACAGTTAAATGTATGCAAAGGGAATACTGGAGCTACCTCAATATACTTCAATGAAAATTTTAGAAAAGCACATAAATAATGTAGTTAAATGCTTGATCTTGACAAGTGGTGAAATCCTGTGAACTATTACATGCATTATTGAACATGGCTGTCATTCTCAGATCACTCTTCTCTTACTGTTTCTTAGGAGGTTATGGTAAAATGCATGCTGGTTTCAGGATGCCAAATTCCATTTTTTTTCTGGGGCTTCTTGACAGACGTAACGGTAAGAAAAGGAAAAACAAAACTTACCTGTACAAAGACAGAAGCCTAACTTGTTGCAATACGGTTTCAATGATCATCCATTGCCAGTTGTCATGTGTAAGAACGATGCAGATCTGCCTTGATAGCCTTTCAATGGGACTGTATTTTATCAGAAAGCATTGTATTTTTGAATAAATTGTTTTTTGGTAGCATGATCACACGTAATAATAAAAACTGCTGAGCTCTATGTTGTGTAAATTTTGCTGAATAAGGACGAAACTGCCTTGTTTTAGTGTGTTTTTAAGAAGTGTTTTGACTTGAATATAAAGGCAAAAGAGGCTCTTGTTTCAAATGTAGGCACTCTCCTGTGTCCAAACCGTGCAAAAAAAAATTTGTTTTCACTTGTTTTGCAAAATTACCTCTATTAACCTACCATGACTAGAAGAGCTTAAAGGAGAAAAAATGCAAAGAGAGAGTAATATATAGGATATAAAGCATAGCTGTAGAATCTAATGGATCATTGGTATCAACTTTTTAGAAGGCAAGTTACTCTCCGTATTCTTCCAATTATTTCCATGTCTTAAAATCACCTTCCTTTACTGTAAAGAATTTTCTATGTATTCATTCTCATATATGTGAGTTGAACTTCAGCTTTCTCTTCAGTGTGGTTGAGCATAATCCAAATAAATATCCTATTCTCTAAAGGCTGTAGAAACAGCAGAAAAGACTTTGGGTGTAATATTGTTTGTTTCTAGCTTTGGTAGGTACTCATTCAACCTTAAGTAGTTCCTATAATGCATAGAAACTTTACTATTTCCATCAGCTGCATTGATAGAATACTCATCTGTCTCATCTTTCATTAAAGTGTTATATGGCTTTTGTTATGTGGTTAATATTTATAGAAGATTTTGAGATTTGTCTCATAAAAGAATGATGTAAATGAAACTTTTTTTTTTTAGGAGAGTTTGCATTTTGTTCAAAAATACAATACATTTCACTTTATTTGTGTAAAGAATACTGTTTAAAACAAAAATTAAAACAATTATTTAGTGACAATTGTTTGCCTAGTATTTATTACTTTTTTCTGCAAATTTTATCAAAAACTTTTTTCCTTTTTTTTTTTTTAATAGTATTACCTAGTCATACATGTGGCAACCCAGGAGAAATACCTAAAGGAGTACTTCATGGAACAAGATTCAACATTGGAGATAAAATCCGATATAGCTGTATCTCTGGTTACATCTTAGAAGGCCATGCCATGTTGACATGTATTGTGAGTCCTGGAAATGGTGCATCGTGGGATTTTCCAGTTCCTTTTTGTAGAGGTAAAATATGAAATGAATATTTAATATTTAATATGAAACATATTTAAAATATCAAGAATCTATTAAACAGCAAACAAAGTAAATTTATTTTTAGATAGGTTGTTTGTTTAACTAAGCTGGTTTTTCATGAGATAGAGTTAATTTTCTTCCTAGTAGCTGGTATGGTGCTGTGCTTTGGATTTAGGATGACGATAACATTTATAGCACAATGATGTTTTAGTTGTTTCAGAGCAGTCTTACACTAAAGGATGTTTCAGCTTCTCATATTGACTTGCCAGTGAGGAGCTGGGGGATCATGAAGATCTGTGAGGGGATAGAATGAGAACAAATGATATAAACTGGCCAGAGAGATGATTCATACCATATGTTATCATGCTGAACAGTTTAACTGAGGAAATTGACTAGTACAGGGGGTGGGGAGTTGCGGAGGGATGGTTCTCTGCTCAGGATGTGACTGGCATCATTCAGCAGTTGTTGAGTAGTTTCATTGTGCATCACTTGTTTTGTATATTATTTTATTGTTATTATTATTTCCCTTCTTTTTTCTGTTGTATTAAACCGTCATTATCTCAACCCTAAGTTTAATTTTTTTTCTGTTTCTCCCCCCAGTACCATTGTGGAAGTGGGTGTGAATGGATGTATGATGCTCAACTGATTTCCAAGTTAAACCACAACCCAATATACTTTCTAAAAATTTCCACCATACTGTAATTAATCACAATTCAGAAGCAATGATTGTCCAGAATTTATATTGAGATAGCGAATTCTAAAATCTGCTAATCTTTTTTTCTTTTTATTTACATGGGAGATACTTATAGAAATTTAATAGCAGGATCTGGCAAATTCTTATGTAAACTTCTACATTTGGAAACTTTCTTACAGAAAGAAGTACTTTAAAATCTTCAGTCTAAGAATCTTTGAATAAGACGAGCCGGAGGGAACCTCTGGCTGTCCAGTCCTTCTTAGTTCCATTTCCTCTCAAGGTAGGGAAAAGTTAGGTCAGGTTTCTTAGGACTTTCCCTAGTTGAGATTTCTGTATCTCCATGGACAGAGATTTTAACATCTCTCTGGAAATCTATTTCCACTGGCAATCTGTGCGGGTATAAGTGGAACTAACTTCTTACAGATTATGTTAATTTCCTCTTTCTCTGTTGTGGACCTGTGAGAAGTTTCTGGCTTCATCTTTCGTATACTAAAAGTTGCAATTAGATCTTTTCACAATCACTTTTGTCCAGGCTGGATAAGTCTGTTTCCCTAATTCTATAGCCTCAAACATTGTGTTCTTCAACTTCTCAACCATTTTAGTGGCTTTCTATAGGTTTTTCTAGTCTGTTAATATATTTTTGGACTGTAGGATATTGGACACAGTATTCCAGACAGGGCCACACTAGTGTCAAACAGATAAACAAGTAGTTTCTCTTCAGATGCTGGCTATGTTCTTGCTCATGCAACCCAATATGAAGCTAGTTTTCATTGCTGCAGAAGTGTACCACTGACTCACCTTGTGCTTCACTAAATGATTTTGTCAGAGCTGCAACCTAGCAAGTATTTTTGAATGGCACGATCCTGTTCAAGCTGCAGAACTTTGCATTTCTCTTCTGAATTTAATGAGATTCCTCTCTGCCCATTCTTCCATCTTGTATAAGTTTGTCTAAATATCAGTCATGCCCTACAGGATGCCATTTGCAGTCTTCTTCAGGATGCATTCAATCCTGTACTCCAGATTCATGATGAAAATATTATATAAATTCATCCCCAATTGGAATACCTGGAGAATGCTGCAATAAACTGACCACTAGTTTGAGTTTGAACAATTGGCCTCTGACATCTGACCTGATGGTCTTGTCAGTTTTTCATGCAAATCCAAACCTTATGCTCTAAACTTGGCTACAGGGGTACGGTGGGGAACAGTGTTGTGAAAATCTTTCCTAGGAGAAGGTGATCAGGCTGGCCAAGAATAATTTCATAGAATCATAGAATGGCTTGGGTTGGAAGGGACCTCAAAGATCATCAAGTTCCCACTTCTCCTGCCACAGGCAGGGTTGCCTATTGCTAGATCAAGTGCTAGATCATATTGCCCCAATCAACCTGGCCTAAAACACCTCTAGAGAAGGGTCATTCACAATCACTCTGGGCAACCTGTTCCAGCATCTCACGACTTCCTCAGTAAAAAAACAAAAAACTTTCCCCTGACATCTAATGCGAATCTCCTCTCCTTTAGTTTAAAACCATTCCTCCTTAATCCATCACTATCTACCCATGTAAAAAGTTGATTTCCCTCATGTTTGTAAACTTTCTTTAAATATTGAAAGGCTGCAGCAAGGTCCCCACACAGAATTCTCCTTTTCAGACTGAACTGAAGCCCATTTCCTTCAGCCAATCTTCATAGCAGAGGTGTCCCATCCCTCCGGGTATCTTTGTGGCCCTCCTCTGGACCCTCTCCCAAAGCTCCACATCTTTTCTGTGTTGGCAGTCGCAGTCTTGGATGCAGAACTGCAGTTGAGAGTTGCATTCCCTTTGTCCACCGATGCTGTTACTCCATCACAGAAGGCCAACAGATTGATCAGATATGACCTTTTCACGAAGCTGTGCTATCTGTCTTGGATCACATGCTCATCCCTCATATGCCTTAAGTTCTTTACAGAGAGAGTGGTGAGGTGCTGGAACAGGCTGCCCTGAGAGATTGTGGATGCTGCATCCCTAGAGGTGTTCAAGGCCAGATTGGATGGGGCCTTGGCTGCCTGGTCTAGTATTAAATGTGGAGGTTGGTGGTCCTGTATGTGGCAGGGTGATTGGAGATTCATGATTCTTGAGGTCCCTTCCAACCCTGGCCATTCTGTGATTCTGTGCCTTAACATGTCTTCCAGGATGATCTGTTCCATGATCTTCCCAGGCACAGAGGTGAGGTTCACCAGCTTGTAATTCCCTGGATCTCCCTTCCTCCATTTATTTTAAATTGGAATGATGTTTCTATTTTTTCCAGTCCCCAGTGACTTTGCCTGACAGCGATGACTTTTCAAATATGATGGAGGCTGGCTTGGCAACCACATCAGCCAGCTCCTTTAGGTCCCTGACATGCTTGTAGTCCGACCCCACGGTCGCACTTGTACACAGTCAGTCTCATGAGGCGGTCTCAGATTTGCTCTACTCTTACACTAAGGAAGAGTTTTCTCTCCCAGTTCCCACCTAGAGATTCAAGATCAGGGATGTGAGAATCCTGGCTGCCAGTGAAGACTGAGGCAAATAACTCACTGAGTACCTCAGCCTTCTCTGTATCAGTTATAGCCAGTTCTCCTTTCTCATTTATCAGAAGAGGCATGCTCTCTTTGGCCTGTCTCTTCTGATCTATGCACCTGTAGAACCCCTTCTTGTTTTTTTTTTAACATCCCTTGCCAAGCTCAGTTCCATCTGTGGCTTGGCTGTCCTAATTCCATCTCTATATGTTCATTCAGCATTCCTGTATTTTTCCCTGGTGACAGGTCCTTAATTCCACTGCCTGTACTCTCCCTTCTTTTCCCTCAGTTTGACTAACAGGTCCTTGCCAAACCATGCTGATTTCTTACTGTCCCTGCCTGCTTTCTTGCTCTGAGAGATGGAGAGCTTGTACTCTCAGAAAGGCATCCTTAAAGAGTAGCCAGCCTTGTTCCACTCCTTTGTCTCTAAGGACTTCTTCTGAGGAGAACTCGTCCAACAATTCCTTAACCTGAAGTTCATTCTCCTGAAGTTTTGCACTGACAAAAACTGTTTTTTCCCAGTCACCTACTTGTGCTTCATGTGTTTAGGAAGGATTTTCATAAAGACATTCTTTATAATCTTTTGGTGATCTGATGTGAGCTTGAGAGATCTGCAGTTGCTAGAGTTTTTGAAAACGAGAAATAAAAACATATCCAGTCACTGTGAATCACACTCAATCTCCACTGCCGTTGGAAGATGTTGAAGAGCAGCTTTACACTGTGGCAGACCAAGAGCCCCTAGGTGTGTACTGTTAAGTAGCATGAAATCGCACACATCCCATTTATTTGTGTAGTCTCAAAATTGTTCCTGCTGTTTTGATTACTAGTTTTCTTCCAAAACTTCTCAGTTGTATTGTGAATTCAGAAGATTGAGTGCAGCCTCTGCCACGTCCTTCAGTTTCCTTTTGAAGTAGAAATGCATGTAGAATGGTTTCTAGAATGCCTACTCTTTACGTTTCTCACAAGTTTCATTCCTTCTAAGTTTTGACCTTTCTCCTTTTATCTCCATATTTCTCAGCAATACTTCTATGTTCCCATTGAGTAGCTTGTCCCTTCTTTCACCTTTTGTATGCTACTGTTTTGCATTTGAGATAAAGTACCTCAGTCAGGAATTCCCTGTTCAGCCCTCAGCAGCCTCCTTCTATGACTATTCATTTATGTACAGAAAGAGATGGATCACTCTTGATCTTTGAGGAAGCTGCCCTTGAAGTCAAACAAGCTCCCCTGGGCCCTCTAGCTCTTCAAGGCATTATCCCATGAGAGCCTGTCTACTACTTCACAAGCAAGTTAAAATCTGTTCTGCTGAACTCCAAGGAGTTTATAATATTACTTGTCTCTCTCATATCTCTTAGGATTTTCAACTTGTAGTTGTTAGAACTGCAGCTGGCATTGAGTATCACTTCTTTGAATTGTTCTTTGTTTCTACACCTAATTGCTTTGTCCAGTGTCTGCATTAAAAAGAAAATTCTTCCCAGTGAACTCAGGAATCTAGTGGATTACTGGCCATTTGCTCTGCTGCCATCCATAGAGATGTTGAGGTGATTAAAGTCTCCAGTATGAACCTAAATATGTGGTTCAGAAGCTTAGTAATTTAAAGTTTTAATCATTTCTTCTTGATCTTCTTAACATTTAACGTCTGTAGTAGACATTCAGCATGACTTCCCTTTTGGCTTCTCTTTCTCTGTACAGCAAACCTCTGTTCATTCAAGGTCCTACTTTGCATGTGGTACAGGTTCTCCTTTTGTTTCCACTTTTCCTAAAAGCCTGTGTCCATCCATCACAGTACTCCAGGCAGGTGAGCTTTCCTACTAACTCTCCGTAATCTCAGTGACACCACAGTTTTGTGTGTACTTCTAGTTTGTCCAGTGTGCTTCCTTCCCATGTAACAAATTTCTGTGCACAGGCACATGAACTGAGCTTCCAGTCATGTTTCTGTCTGAGAAGAAAATAAATAGACTAACTTTGCCCTGCCCCATGTGGTATTCTCTGGGCCTGTTCTCTGATTCGCCTATAGGTTTTGACTTGTATCTGTGATAAACTTAGTTTGGAGCTCTCCTCGCTATTTTGCCAGGCAGAGTTTACGTCTCTCCTGCAGACCTCATTCCTTCAAGAAGATCCTGTTGTCAAATAGCTCAGAGCCCTGTTGCTGAGCAAGTTGCTTGTTCTGAAGGAATATGACACTCTTGCCTGAGCTTTTCCCCTTGCATCAAGAACCCCTGTGGGCTTCTGCGCCTATCAGCCTTATCCCAGACTCGTGTCAACAACCTTTACTGCTCAAATTCTCCCTCAGCAATATTAGGAGTAGGTATGTGGTTGAGTAACAAAGTATAGCATTTGTCTTTCTGTAATAATTTGTAAAGGTTTATTGCATCCCTGGCGGCATTCAAGGCCAGCTGGATATGGCTCTTGGCAGTGTGGTCTAGTGGTTGGCGACCCTGCATATAGCAGGGGGTTGAAACTAGATGATCTTTGTGGTCCTTTTCAACCCAGCCCATTCTATGATTCTATGATTGCAGCTGTTTCGGCTAATAATACAGTTCCTTACAGAAAATAACTATTTTATAAACATTTGTGCTAAAAAGAAAATACAAGAGTTAATAACCATGAAAGAAACAGAGATATGGGTCATGTCTGCTGCTTGCATTCGATTTCAATCAGTATGCAGCAAAGAATTTTTTTAATCAATGCTTTGAATGCTATAAGAAAACATTTTTTTCTAATCTTTTGATTGTCTGATCCTGAATGTGTCTTTATCCTTCTAGTAAGATGTAGTGAGCAGGTTTCAGGAAAAAAAAAAGAAGTTGTAAGTTCATAGTATCATCAGTGTCTACTAAACATCTCTTCTCTTTCTGTAGATGATCCCTCTTTGGTAGTGTTTACTGATGTAAGTACAGGAAATATGACCCTGTATATACAAAGCTCTCTAGCAAGAATGAAATTTTGCACATGATTTGTAATTTTGTGAATTTACTCTGTTAATAAATAAAAACTCAAATAGGGATCTACAGCTGATACAGAACTTCTATGACAGCAAATATTTTGGTGTAGCTTCTGCAAAGATATGCAAATCATAGCACAATAGTTAAACAATTTCTTAATAATTGATTTCTGTACATTGAAACTTTGCCTTAGTGGATTTATTTTCCAATTCATGTGGGGTGTGAAATTTATGATGATTTTGGGCATTCCTTATTTATTTAATTTTATCTCTCTGGAACATACAGACTTAGAAGGGGCTAGTCCTTTCTATTCTCTATGTCTTCGGGAAGAGAATGCTACCAAGGGATTTTCATGAAAACATGTTTTAATGAAAATCATAGAATCATTCCACTGCATCCATTCAAGATAATATAGAAGATTAAAAATAAAACTACATTTTATACATATATATATATATATATATATATATATTAGTAAAATAGTATCCTTATTCTCTGTTGCATATTTAACTGATACTGGCAAATTCCTATTTTCTGCAATTTTGTTGCTTAATATTTTAAGAAACATTAAGAAGCTGGTGTTGAGTAATTTATACATTGTCTAACTGAGCAATTGCTGTTTCTACTAGAAAAAATTATAGTGAATTACTAACTCTAAGGAAGATAGATACAGCGTTCATTCTTGTATCCATAATATTGCTTTCTGGCTTCTACTCAGTGTGGCCCTGCAGAGTGTAATGAGACAGAACTGCACTGTGATGGCTTATAATGAATTCTGATCATAGATCAGAATGATCTAGCCAGTGTCATTTTTAGAGCATTTTGATGATTTGTGTGTTAAAATGTTTGTTTGTTTGTTTGTATGCCTCAATAAACAATGATTTTTTGTGTGTAAAATTATGGCAGTTTCCAAACTGAAAAAGATAGAAAAAAACAAAACAAACAAACAAAAAAAACAAATGAAAAGTTCAAAACCAAGAATTTATGGGAAAAAAATGGTTTACAAATTTGTTGTCTTAAAAAAATTGACAACGTGTATCATTCAGTGATCCATGTAAATTCTGCTTTTTTGCCCTGCAAAATGAAAAACTCTTTGTTGTCTCTATCTTAACTGCTGTATCAGTGTCACAGTGTCTTCCTTCATCTTGGGGTTGCAGTATTATGCTGTAAATTCTGAAATATTTTGAAAATCAATTTCATTCTTGGCAGTAACTTCACTAATAGTTGCTTTATGATATGTGGCTACTTCTAAGAAGAACTTTGTATGATTAGGTTCTCAATTCTCAATAATTTTGAGGATCTCTAGTTGATTATAGTTACATGAGACTTGATTTTTATGAAGCTAACATTAGGAATACAAATTGGATTAGCGACATCTTAATTGTAAGCTTTTTCACACAGTGAAAATAGCTCTGAGAAGAAGAACATGTATTATATTACACTACGCATTTTATAAGAATAAAATGAACAAGTAGTGTAAACTGTACATGTCAGAAATGTACACAAGCATCAAGTAGCAGGTTTCAGATTTAAATCAATTATTGGAGAAATGATTAATATATAATGAATAATGAATAATATATAATGAAGGTATCAGAATAGATAAAGGAAGAGAGGATTTTATGATTAATGATAGAGTTAGAAAATTGAATACAGAGATTCAGAACTGATATTTTTAAATACCTATCAAATTGAAATTGAAGTTCATCACGCTGTTCACACTTTCACCTGCATTATGAGACCAGATATATACCACTATGTCCAGATAGATACAAGTTAGTAAGAATGAAACAAAAATCTCTGAAACAGTCATAATGATGAAGGATTGCATAACTACATGTGAACTTTCGGAAATAACTGGATTAAAGTTCCTAGTTAATAAAAAATGCAAGTGAAACATGCAAAACTCATTAGTATATCCTTAAAGCATTCAGCATTCTTCCTTTTTGCTTCAAAATTAGGACTCTACTATTAATTTGTTGTAGATCGTTATTTTAGGGAATCCCTTCAGTGTTAAAAATTAAAAACAACAACAAAAACAAAAGTGAAGTATTATCATATCACCAGAAAAGAGTTTATGATGCTTAGTTGAAAAGAATCTTTACAAGATATCCAGAAGACTGATCTTTTATTTCTGTAGGACAATGGATGAGATTACAAATTTATGATTAATTGTCAAAGGTCTTAAGTTTGTTATCCTTTTTTAAAATCACATTTTTTGCGAAATAATTGTAGCAGAGTTGCAGTTTGGATTCTGTTTGCTCAAGCACGTACTATCGGTAACTGGACTTTTATGCCAGGTTAGTTGCTAACTACCATGTAGTTAACTAGATTGATCTATGCCCGTGATAGGGGGGGCAGTAAGTCTGTGGACCCCCTGGCCCCCAAAAATGGGAAGGGAAAAGGAAAAGGGGTAGGGAGATGGGAGCTGGGCTCAAGGTAAAAAAAATAGAACAGTGGCAGTGATCTAAGGAGGTAAACTTATTTTACTAAGTATGATACCAGAATGCAAGATAACACAATATAATACAATTTAATTGAAATTGATACTAATAAATCAAATAAAATAGGAGAGAAAGAGAGAGAATTTTCTGAAATCAAGCAAACCTGAAAAGCACATGGCTTGGAAGCACCCCCACACTCTCTGCCAGGCAGTGAGCAAGAGCAAAAAAAACAAAACAAAAAAAAGTAATGGGCCAGATCCCATGACTTCCATGATGTATCTTCCTCTCTGGCTGTGAGGTGCTCTGGAAAATGCAGTTCTTCTTCTCTTTTGAGAACTAGGTATCTGGAGTATTAACTCTTTAATTACCTGTGCTTTGCATGATGTTATGATGTGGAATATCGATAGCAAATATTACAAAACCATGACAGTACCTAACCACGATAATTTGTGCAATTTTAACAAAATCCCACTGTACTTGAAAAGAAATCTGAATTATTCTGAATTTTCCTTTGAAAAGCCCAGAGAGAGAAAGAAAATTCATCTCATGGATTAAAGATTATTTAATTAATTTGGAGATCATCAACAGCAAATGAAGTAACTGAGAAACTGAGGCAATACAATCTGTGCTACAATACATCTAGATCCAAGTAATTATAGGAAAGAAAAAATATTTTTTTGACATGTTTCCAGTTCTTAAAACACAGAAAAGAAGGACAGTGTTTGGCTTTCAACTATCCAAAATAAATAATGGAATCATAGAATATTTTGAGTTGGAAGGGGCCTTGAAGACCTAGTTGCAACTTCTCTTCCATGGGCAGGGTTGTCATCCACTAGATCGGGCAGCCCAGAGTTTCATCCCATCTGACCTTGAATGCCTCAAGGGATTGAGGCATCCACTGCTCCTTTGGGCAGCCTGTTCCAGTGCTTCACTGGAAGAATTAAAGAATAAAGAATTTCTTCCTAACATCTAGCCTAAATCTTCCCTTTTTAGGTTTAAAACCATTCCTCCTTGTCCTATAATTATCAAATAAGGTCTATACAAGACTAAAGCATGATAGAGTATGAGCAAGTGGAACTATATCTTTTGATGGTTAATTAGTTGGCTGACCTAGCCAACTAATCAACTATCACCTTCTGCCTCGTATTTGTTCAGTAGCACATGATAAATTTGCATATGTTGTTCTTTCTGTTCCTGTGAACATTGGTGTGCTTCTCTTGGTGCAAACTTTGCAATATTACAGTGTTTCTGTCATCATTTTCAACATATTGAAGCTGATACTCACTCTCTGCAGAGTTCCCGATCATAATCTGCTGATTCACGTGACTTAACTGATTGAGATGCATTTCATCGTGTGACAGCTCTGCATTTCTGTCCAGAACATGGCTTGTCCTTCATATTCTTGTTGCCACTGTTGAAACACAGTATCCAATAGCTCACTGTGCTCACATTCGCTGTTTTGTCTCCATAAAATTTCACCAGGCATCAACAGATGTCAACGGGTGCAATTTTTTCCACATGAGGAATTCACTTACACACTCTTGCTTCATACACACTTTCATGCCAGACATCATTTTGTCAGCCTGCTCCTCTGCTGTTTATTACATGGCAACAAAAATAAATAGAATATTGGTGGGAAGGTTCAGCCTCTACTGCCATATCTCAAACATCCACCTTTGATGTTGTGGGACAACATAAAAAAAATAGGATATATGATTAACAAAAAAAAAAAGTAATATTTTTCATTATCTACAATGATTACATAGTGATTCTTTTTATTTGTATATACATCTTCACGAGACAACAGTATGCACTTGCAGCCTGGAATGACAACTAGATCTTGGGCACCATCAAAAGAATTACGGCCAGCAGGACAAAGGAGGTGATTGTCCCTCTCTGCACTGCTGTTGTGAGATCCCACCTGGAATGTTGTGTCCCAGCTGGAGGTGCCCAGCACAAAAAGATGTAGAACTGTTAGAGTGGATCCAGAGGAGGGCCACAAAGATGATCAGAGGACTGGAGCAACTCTGATCCAGTCTGGAGCACCTCTGAACCACGGAGGCTGAGGGAGCTGGGCTTGTTCAGCCTGGAGAAGAGAAGGCTCTGAGGAGATTTCATTGTGGCCTTCCAGTACCTAAGCGAACTTATCAACAGGAGAAGGACCAACTTTTTACATGAGTAGATAGTGATAGGGTAAGGAGCAGTGGTTTTAAACTAAATGAGAGGATATTTAGTTTACACGTTATGAAGAAATTTTTCACTCAACTGGTAGTGAGGTGCTGGCTCAGGCTGCCCAGAGGAGCTGTGGAGGCCCTATACTTGGAGGCATTCAAGGATAGGTCAGATGGAGTCCTGGACAGCCTGATCTAGTGGGTGGCAGCCCTGTACACAGCAGAGGGATTGGTACTAGGTGATCTTTAAGGTCACTTCCAGCCTAAGCCATTCCATGATTTGATGATTCTATGATATATTTGTTACTGTTTTATCTAGACTACTTGTATTTCCTGTATGTATTTTTTTTTCAAGTGGTGGAAGCCATATGTGTTTGCAGCATACTTGATCTAATATGCATGTTTTCTTAGTTTTGAGCTCTTAAATCTTACTACTGAGAGATCCAAATATTTGTAGCTTTACACTTCAAGTAGTCATTTACACTGATAGAAACAGCAGTTTGTGCAGTTGCTCACAACTTCAAAATTACCATGAGTGCTTAGAATTAATTACTTGCATGTTTTAACAACCAATTTGTTAATCACTTTGTTTGAATTGTTGAAGCCTGACACAATATCTCCTATAAAATTGCTTCAAGCACAGTGATGCATTAAGATTTCATTCAATGTCTTAGCTTCTCAGAAGCACCAAATAGAGAAAACTGTGGCCAAGGAGAGTGACCAATCCAAGAGGCTCTCAGACCTGCTGGTGAAACACAACTTATGCCCACAAGGCCAAACCCTACCCAAAAGTAGTGTTGGCACATCCTGCCTGCCTATTCTAACTCTTATGTGATTTATTGTGTTACAGCATTCAACAGTTTGGTTGCCTCAGAGTGGATGCTGTCTCTGAGTGAGGAAGCCTGGAAACCACAGGCTTTTGGAACATAAAACATATGTCAGTGGCAATACAGATTTATGTGTTCCTACCTGACTAATATCTGCTTTCCAATGCTGTGCTAATTTGGTTTCTTGCAGGTCTCATAGAAATGCTGTTCTTGAATTGATTAAAAAGCAATGCATCGCTCCAGGGCAGATAGGTGGAGTAGCCTGAGATCCCCCATTTTTTTGTTGATAGTATATAATGTATAAATTTAGACTTCTGCATGTGATTACCAGAAATAATTAACGACATAGCATTCCTTGTCAGCTGTAACAGTCAAAGCTTTACTGCTCAAAGCTTAGTACAATGCGCTGCAGCATAAATACTGGGTAGCACTGAAATTCCCACTAATATGTTACTTACTGCCAGTTTAAGCACAATGGGAGATGATATCACTGAAAATGTTGTCATAGCAAAACATAATAGCAAGTACCCAGTACCAAAGCATTTTGGGTAGGAAGTATATGGATAAGTAAGTATATGGATGAGAAAAGAATCCTTTCTGTCTTTCAAAGGTACAGATATAACCTATACGCTTTCATTAATTGGAACTCCTATCCTAACTACTCTTTTATTTTGATTCCTAAAATAACTAGCTAACTAAGTACATAAATATACACAGTTATGGTAAAACATGAACAAGTGTAAAATTTGAGAAATAGAGGTGGAAATCAGCAGTTTTTGTTGTTTGTTCACTCAAACTCTAATACGGATGATGACCACACTGGAAATCAATAACTAGCTGTTACTTTCTGTACTGAAATATTGGCAGAATATGTATCAAGTTAATTTGTTTTTGCTCTGTTGATGATCTTATGTGAAGTGCTTGAAAACTATAGAGTTTAAAATAAAAATGGAAGAAAACATCATTTTAGATATTACTGGATAACAAATCATGATTCTCCTTTCTTATTATATATTATAAAATTTTAAAATTCTTATCTTTAAATGTATTGTGGATCAGGAATTTGACTCTGATCCCTAACTTTATCCATGAGTTCTTTGAATTTCCCACCTGTCTTTTCCATTAGCGGCACAATGACTCTTTCAGTGTGCACTGAATTGCAGGCCAGGAACTGATTGAGAAAAACAAAAATAACAGGGCCCAGACAAGAAGACATTATATTTATTGAAAAGAACTATCCTCCTCTGTTTGTGTTCCAACAAATTATGAAGTTTTTATAAAGTTTGTGGTAGCTAAGGATGTATACACACCACATTCTCATCTCTAGATTGGAGAGATTCGTATTGTTTGAATCTATTCAGCATCTTTTGCTCCTCTTTAGTCACACCATTGGCCTGTAGAGTGCTTAAGTATTAAATATTCTGTTTCTGATTTGCTCCCAGTTCTCCCTTTAATTTCCTTTATTATCTATTTGTGCTTTTTCAGTAGTCTCCTTTTTAAAATGCCTAGCCAGTTTTCTTCTTCCTTTGATTCAAATGAATCATTTTTCCTTAAATCTTCCCTTATAACTCATTTTCACTGATAGTCTTTCAACTGTGATTGAAAGGAGCAGTTCTACTCCTATCCTTATGCTACCTTAATTAGCTATTCAGTTATTATTCTAATTAGACTGTAAGTTCCTTGTGTCATGCACCTTGTCAAGCTATTTGTTTTTAAATCTCCACATGCGCTTATATTATGTAAATAATGCCTAATGATAATAGCAGTAAGTAGAGATGATAAAATGGGTAAAAATGAAACATTTATCTTCTATCATTCACCAATGCAGAAATATTTTAATTGCTGTTGCTATAGCTTCCATAGCCACATTGTAACACACTGAAAGCTACTTGATGAATTTTTAACTTTTTATATCTATGAATTGCATAGGTTATGTGTAATTTTTTTTTAATCTATTTGTTTTTAATTGTGTTTTAATGCTCAGTGTTAGTAACACTCAGAATATTTTCAAAGCTTTCAATAAAATCTTAGGAGAAAAGCAAAAGTACAAAAAATCTAATCAATTTCTGTTTTGTTAGCATATTGAACAACATTCTAGACTGAACGAAAGATTATTATGCTCCGTATTTTTAAAATTTAGTTAATAACCATAAAATAGAAAAAGTATTACTAGTATTATTAGCTGTTGATATGTGAACCTTAGAAAGTTCATCTGGAAACAAAACATTCAAAATTTGCCATCTGTAAACATCCCAATTCAGAACAAATAACTGTAGAATGAATTATGTGATTTTATTAAAGCTTCCTAGATTAGGAGAGATTTTTAATCTATAGGAATATTTTTTTCTACAGTTCTTTACAATTCCAAGAAATTAAATAGAACATTAGAATTATTTTTAAATCCATACCATGGAGCCAAAATGAATTTTTGTGATTCTCTGCTCAGATATTTCTTAAGTTACTTCTGTGGATACTTTCATAGGACCAAACTATGGTTTCTTCAAATCAGCTTGTACTAGATGTCTCTGCTGAATTTTTCCTTGTTTGTCCTGTAGCTAAAGAAAAGAAGGAAAATAAATAAATAAATAAATAAATAAATAAAATCAAACAAAAAAGAACAGAAACCAAAAATCTGTTGATGTAATGCCAGAAAATTTTGTTTTGTTCAGAAAGAGATATTTTTTTTTCTCTGTATGTATATATTTGGGGGTGCTGCATGCACAGCAGAAAAAAGCTTGGTTCAGTATGTCAGAAACAGGGTGATGCTTCACTTATTAAAAATGCAGTTGCATTAGTAATCGCTATTCTGTTCATCAGCTGAAGGAGCATGTGGAGGGACACTACGAGGGACAAGTGGAACCATTTCAAGTCCTCACTTCCCTTCAGAGTATGAAAATAATGCTGATTGCACCTGGACCATATTGGCTGAACCAGGAGATACAATTGCTTTGATTTTTACTGACTTCCAGTTGGAAGAAGGATATGACTTCTTAGAAATCAGTGGAACAGAAGCACCTTCAATATGGTAAGTGAGAGCTTTTGTAAAGATCCATGTTTCTGTTTTCCTTTGTTGGTGTTTTTAAAAGATATTTAAGGGCAGCTGTGCTTTCAATCTGTGGGTAATAACCATTTTGTTAGATATTTTCCTTTGGTGTCTTTTCATCCTCCAGGGCTGAAAACAATAAAGTAATCTGTTTCCAGTGCTTTCCAAATCTTCATTTTCCTCTTGTTATATTGGTAAAGTGTCTTAGCAGTGAGCATTCATTGCTGTTCTACATTTGAACTTGGTACAAGCATGTTAGCAGATGCTGTACCTTGAATGGTTGGTTTATCGTGATATTGTACTTTTTGAGCAAAATTCAGCCTCATAGAAAAACAGGAACAAATAGAGAGCAAATAGATGTCATCTTATTCTATACAGGCTGTAAATCAGTTCTATTTCTGTACTCATGCTTTCATAAATTTTTATTTTTTGTTGACTCGTTAAAAAATTTGGCTTAGGAATATTAGGGCTTACCGATATTAGTGCTTAATTAATTCAGGATTAGCAATTGTAATACTCAAACTTCTTTCTCTGTACCAAGTAAAAGATGATAGTTCTTCATATGAGTTATTTTAACTGATTAAATTACAGAACAGTTTGTATTAGGATTTTTCTGCAAGCAACATATAGAGGCTTTATATTGTTTTAATCTCTGAGCAGAATGTCTTGTGTTTGGTATATTGCTATAAAGTGTAGCCTTGGTAAATAAATAAATAAATAAATAAATAAATAAATACAACTAAAACCACCACAGACCTGCTGCTCACATGTGGCCGATGGATATTATCTTCAGAATGCTCTTTCTGGAGATCTGATGAATCTCACTTTTATTTTTATGGCATAATGTGCTAAGCAATGAAATATATTTTGTGAAATTCTAGGTAGCATCTGATGTGTTAAAAAAAACTTGTCAAATGAAAATGTGCATGCTTAGCAAGCTTTGCTCTGAGGATACTACTGGATTTTGTCATAAAATTACTCTCTCATTTTTCCATGGGACTACAAGTTGTATAACAGCAGCCACTGAAATAGCTTTGTATAAATTAAGTGTTCATATTTTGCTTTCTGAAATACAATGTGTAAATACCCCATTTGCCTCACTGTCAGGCAGAAACATGCACAACATTCATCAGTTCTGATGTTTTATTATTGTGGGTTCTGAGGAGTAGATGCTGAAATCTGGAAAGAAAAGAGCTAATGGAATCTTATTACAGGACATAAAAATCTGTCCATTTGGTTTTATGTGATAGGCTCTAATAGCTACATGAGTATATATTTGCAGCTGTATTCCAAGAAATTCACTGGCTACTGAACTTTAACATATAAATATAGGAATTGTTTTATATTCTATGTTTTTATGGTTGTGTAGTTTACAGACATTTACATATACATATCCATTCCCCAGAAGATTTCTCAGAATAGGTGATACAGAAGAATATTTACAAAGCAAAGGATACATATTTTGCATTGATCTTGTATGGTATTGATCACTAGTAGTGCTTGAAATCAAAAAGATCATAAGAATCTTCTTTCTCCTAGAGTTTAATCTGAACATTTTTTCTGTTTTTTAGTTTTGTTTTGTTTTGTTTTGTTTGCAGATATTTTTATTAGCATGCTTAATCTTATTACAAAAAGAAAAATGTGGAATTTATGATATGTTCCTGTGGTCACTACTAAAAGTTTGAAGAAGCTATGGGAAGTTTTATAAGAAATGTTTAAAGGATTATTGGATAAATTGTAATGATGCTACACATTCAGCTATATTTAAACTAGAATGGTTACCATAGTGACATTGGAGCCATGCTAAACGTAGTGCGTGCTGTAATCTACTAAAATCAGCTGTGCTCAGATGTGAAATTATTCCATACATAAGACTAATGGTCTAAAGGTGTGTCACCCTAAAATGTTTAATTGTTGCCTTTTATTGTATCTGGCACCATGTCAACAGATTTCTGCAGTAATTCTGTGTTAGAAGACATGTATGCCATTAGTGCAATGTGGTAATTATGATGGTTCTTTTCCTTAAAGGAATATTTGCTGAAGAATAAGCCAAATATTTTCCTACTAAAAAGCCCAGAAACACAGATATGTTAGTACTGGAAAACTTAGAAAGAGAATAAGAATAAAGAAAATAATTTCAGATGGTGATTCTCTAGTGATTTTAGTGTACGGTGCCGTAGCTCTAGATTAACCTCCTGTCTCCAGAAATATCAACAATATTATAAATGGTTCCATGACAATTACAGGAGAAACTGAATTAACCTTTTAGAAACAATTAAGTAAAGTGATGGAAATGCTAGAACAAATAGAAACTACATGCTGAGAAAAAATAATCTTATGTGTATATAAAATCTGTATATGAGATATTCTATCATATTCTGTTCCAGTCCAGTCCATTCTATTATATTTTTTCTATGCCTCACATGTTTCTAAACCTTCTTTAAGATGTTTAGTCAGTTTTAATTTTATCTAGCTGTTTGTAGGTTTGTTTCTCAATGCATTGAAAAGGAGAAAGGGATTTTTTATTTTTTCTTACTTACAAAGGATTATTTGAAAACTATGCATGCAGTCCATCCTAATGATATTAGTTTATAAAAGATTCAAGTAACATCACATCACTATTCATTTTATGTCCACGATACAATTAGAGTGTCCAAAGTTATTGACATTTTTTGTCTAAGTAAGGGGCAGTTATGTAGATCTGGGTCTTGAATGGATGTTCATATATAGATGTATTTTTTTATTTCTTCTTTGAATCAATATGAGTGTCAGTGGGCTTAAAAAAATGTGTACTAGTGCTTGCAAAGTGAATATGATCAGGTAGAGTACATTTTCTAGTTTGTAAGGGAAGTAAAATTATTATTAGTTACACTGTAGATGGAAGAAACCTTTCTGAATTTGAATCAGTTGGTTAATCTGTTATTACACAGAGAAACCTAAGATGTAAGATATGTTTATCTGGAGTTGGTACTCTCTTTTTCCCAATACCAAGAACAGTACTTCTGGGAGCTTATCGGAAAACCTTCTGTCTGGAGTCCATCTCAAAGTCCACCAAATGTCTGGATTTTTAAAGATTCTAAAGACCTCCTGTGATGAATTATTAGAAGTGAAATAATTTTTTTTATTCACATAATTTTTCTACATTAAATCTCATTTTAAGTGGCTCCAGATATGTCTCTTTATGTTTCAGCTAAAATTATGTTGTATTTAAAATTAAAACAAGGTTGGATCTAGAGATGGCATTAAGAAGAATCTAGAAGTCCAGAATGAACATGATATGCTTTGATGTAAAATCAATAACGTATATCTTGGGGAAACCATTCTTTTGAAAATCTTTTTGTGAGTCTTCCCAAAGACTGCCCCTCAACGTTGTTATAGATGCAAATATATATTGATTTGGACTATTCAGCTATTTTCAGGTGAGGTAAAGCTGAGCAATTCACATGGCTGTAGATAAGTCAGATTCGGGCTTTTTCTTTCAAGTATGTGTTTTTGCCATAACTTATGCAAAATTAAAAACACATTTGAAAAAAAAATATATAGCATTACAATATGAACAAAAGGCAATTATGATGATAAGAATAATTCTGCTATTACTACTTTTCAACTTGAAATCTTGATATTGAACATATCTTGTTCTTATTATTTTCTACTTTAGTATACAATACAAACATTATCTGACTGGTTCCATTTATATCTACAATTATTATCTTTTTTTCTTTTTTTTTTCCATTTTTTGCCAATAGAAGAGAACAAGCTGTACTTCATATTTAATTTTATTCAAATAAATTTCTTAATACTATTTTAAAATATATTTAGAATTATTTGGACTTCCTTATAAATCACCTCAATACCCTAGTGAAAGACCACGGAAATTTATGTGAATGTGAGAGTGTTTTGGAAGCAACAATAATGAATTGCTATATTCTTGGCATACATTTTGACATAAGTAACTGTAGTTATCTCAAACACTCTTCCTGGTTCTGTGCTAACGAATTAATTCTTAATGCAATTGAGTCATAACGGCAATTTGTGTTTCTTAGATAAATTTGTGTACTTACATATACCAGTACAAGCTTTTAGATGTTATTCTAATCAGTAGCATTCAAATCTGTTTATTTCTTTTGTTTCTAGAAATCTATCTTAGTCTTACCTCTTGCATGAGAATATTGAGTTGTGTAAATCACCTTTTTAATAGACAACTATATATGAACTGATTATTTCAGAATTACATGATTATACAGCTGAAGAGCACCATCTATTGGTTTACTATGAAAAGGTGTGCACTCTCAATAAAGTTGTTATATGCCCTTGACAATATAAGGCTCTTTTTATTTTCTTTTCCTTTTCCATCAAATGCAAAAGACAGTGCCATGACCATGCAATGAGATGGAAGCAATTAGATCCCAAACTTTTCACTTTAGAAAACTATTAAATTATTTATTTGTAATAATTTATTTATTTTTGCCTGTTTAGAGTCATGATACCAGTCATCCTTGTTTTTCACCATGGAACTTTGCTGAAACTCTGCCTGGTCATATATATATATATTGTTGGAGATGCTGGTATATGGTTTTCTTGCTATTGTATTAAATATATCTTATAAGGAGATATATCTTTGCTGGTCATAGTGAGGCAGATTCAGATTCTAATTACATAGTGAAGACAAAGCCAAAGAATATGATAAAGTTTAACAAATAAGCAGAAATGTATTGTTTGAGTTTGTATGTGATCTCTGAGTTGCTGGTACTGCACTGCAAGAAATTAGATCATGGAGGCAGTCAGGTCTTTGAGCTGGAGAGACAGTGAATCTAAGATATAAAGAATTTCCTTTGGGTGGATTGGAGGATAGCTTGACAGATTTTAAGGAGCTGGTAAAGTTCTGGAAGCATCTTCTGAATGGTAGAGTGTGTTTGGTTTCTGTCTGGGAATTTTGATCTTCAGAGTAGCCATGGTGAGAATTTTGAGCTGTAAGTCAGACCAGATTTTACAGTGTGTCATTCCAAATGTGCCTGAGAGATGTACTCAGGTCACCACTACCACCTGCACAGAGTGAACTAAAACACCTCAAACTCTTAGGAAAACCACCATCACTGATGTTACCATATTTGCATGGTAGGCATCTTTTCTTTTCCTTCAAAACAGGACTATCTTGGTACGTTTTCATCTCCTGTGTAGGACAGCAGTGGAGCCTGGCTGATCATCTTCTTTTTTGTTACAAATATGGTAGCCTTACTAGCATTCTGTGTGTTTTTTTTCAAAAGGTAGTGGCCCACATAGTGATGGCAAGTGCTGAAATACATATCCAAGTCTTCTAATCTTTGGGTAGTGATGTAAGAAAATGCTAACTTACTTTTGGATAACATCTTTCCTTTGGATTATGTTTTGATCTTGTGTTCAGAGATTCAGGTTGATTGAAATAATCGGATTTAAAAAAAAAATGTTAAAAGAATTTTTGTTAAGGCCCAATTAGGTAATATATAATAGAAATCTTGAGAAAAGTCTGATGTTTGTGTTTAAAGAAAACAAATCTTAAATGCATTATTTTCTCTCTTGTAATCATAGAATTATAGAATGTTGGCTGGAAGGGTGTTCATCTAGTGCCCTCTGCCCTGACATAGGCAAAGTTGCCATCCACTAGCCTGCCAAGGAACTCATCCAGCCTGGCCTTGAACACCTCCAGGAATGGGGCATCCACAGCTTCTCTGGGCAACCTATGCCAGAGCCTTACTACTCTCTCAGTAAAGAATTTTCTCCTAACACCTAATCTAAATCTGTCCCCTTTTACTTTAAAATCATTCCCTTTTGTCCCATCACTATTGGACTATGAAAAAATTCTTTCTCCTCCTGGTAAGCTTTCTTTAAGTAATGGAGGGCCACAATGATGTCTCCCCTGAGACTTGTCTTTTCCAGGTTAAGCAAGCCCAGCTCCCTCAACCTTTCTTTGTAAAAGGGGTGCTGCAGCCCTCTGATCATCTTTGTGGTCCTCCTCCTGACCCACTGACAGCTCTATACCCTTCTTGTGCTGGGAGGGACAATCACCTCCTTTTACCCTGAATAATATACACATATATAACTGTATGGATAAAAGTATTTAGATACTTTTGCGAAGTCTTTTACCCTAAGAATGGGTGGTAGGTTAATTTAATGCTACTGACTGTACTAATAAAGTAATGACTGTAAACTAATATCTCTTGCTTGTGTTATCTGTATAGAAGCAGAGACCACTTAGCTGCTAACGATGTCAGCCTGTGAACAGTGTATAAAGTGAGAAGTACAGAAGCAGTGAATTGATGCCTAATTCACAGAACACTATTGCTTTCTTTGCACCTGTTAATTTACAGCCTACCATGCTGAAGAAGTATAAAGTCTTAATTCATAGCACATCACAAACTGACAGGAACATTAGAGTGACAAACTGTCTTAAGGAAGCACTGTGACCTACAGTATAATTTTCTACCACATTTATGATAACATGAAAAGCACTAAATTTTTAAAATTAAGCATATGAACAAAGTTTAAATACATTAAGAGGAAGCCTGGATTGCTTACCTGCAAAATACCACTAATATTACTATCTTTCTAAACAGGCTGTCAAATCCTGGGGATTCGATATGAGCCTAAAATTTCTTTCTAGTAGTGCAATTGCATTGTTCTAAAATATCTATGTATTTGGCCTAGTTTTCTAGCAAAGTCCTTGACAATAGAGTTGGGGAAAATATATTCTAACACTGAAACCGCTTATGTCAGTATATTCGGGAAATGTTAGAAGCTTTTCTTAGAGCTATTTATGACTCAGTTTTTTTCTTCCCTTTACACAGTATCTACTCCTTTACTGTCAGACTGAAGTGTATCATCCCAGTAAGACAAAATCCACAGATATTATCTTCTCAAAATTGAGATTAAAGCCTTTTTCCCGTTTTTGCCATACAGCCCTACTCAAAATTCAAAATCTGCTTGCAGTCACATTGATTCTCAAAAATTATTATACTACCTTTCTTTGCCCACAAAAAATTCTAAAGATGAAGCTGGGCTTGACTAATATAATACTATGGACATCTACGTTAACAGACATAATAAGGAAAGAGATTAATGAAGAAAATTTTGATGTGAATGTGTGTATGCATATAAATGTGAAGAAAAGTTGCAAATATGAAGAAGTAATATAATTCAATTCTGGGCAAATCACAAAGACGAACAGTCCTGGTATATCAAAGTTACACTGGCATGAGTAGTGGCCTTAAATGAGGATGAAAGATTGTCACTTACTCCAACTTTCCAGCAAGTTTAACAATCTCATCAATCATTGTTGGCTTTTTTTTTTTTTTTTTTTTTTTTAAGTAATGATAGAATTTTAGAATATAAAAATTCTGGGAATGTATTTGAGACAAGAATATTTTGAAAACTTCTATTAAAATACAGAACATAACAGCATAGCATTTAATAACATGGTTTTGTTTTTTTTCCCAACAAAACTCTCCAAAGTGGGCATGCTCCCCCAGAAAATTCTACCTGATTCTGTACTATCAATTGTCCAGTTACCCCTCACTTGCATGGCTCTTCTACTAAAACCAATGTTGTTGTATGCATTGGTTCAGAGTAAACCCATCAATTAACTATTCTTATAGTAATGTTAAGAAAATACCTTGGCCCTTTGTATGTTTATTTACTTAGCACACAGAATGCATCAGTTACTTCTTTCACTCTAAGAGAATGCAAAATTGAATTTAAATAATGTGTTTATTGATGGTCACCTTTTTTTGTAATGTGTGCACAGAAGGACAGTGTTTGGACTTAATGTGTTTTCTACAAAGGACTGTGCCTAGATAATACTATGTTGCACTTTATCTCAAATGTTTTGGAGAAGTAATTAAAGAACAAGAAGTTTGGATATGATATGTAGCAATCTTGGAAATATTCCAGAGAATTTGCTGGGAAAAAAAAAAAACCAAAAAACAAAAAACCAACACTTTTTTTCTGGTTAGACAGTTTAACCAATTATGCTAACTTATAGTAAAGAGAATGAACATCAAATATAAACCTTGAAAATGCAGTTTAAATTTTTGTTATATTGAACAACATATAAACTACTTATTTAGTGTTCTAATTTTTGCATCTTATACTGTACCATACAGAAAGGGCAGAAAAGAAATGCAACCAGTAAAGAACTTACGTTAGTTGTCTCAAATTAACATTAATTTAGTACTGTTTTTAATACTAGTTTTGCTTTCTTCTAAAGTGAGAAAAAATAACGGTTGTAGAAGTAATAGTAGTAGATTTAGTAGCAGCAGAAGAGTAAATTTTCCAACGTAGTGCAAACATAAATAAAAAGGTTATTGGAGGATCTTAGATATTGTAAGAGAGTACATTTAAAAGACAGAGAAATTAATACTTTTTCTTTAGTAATTATTTATGGATATTTTAAAATTTAGTTTTAGTCTTCCCTAACCTGATGAATTCATCATTTCTTTTAATAAAAGACATAATTTGAATAATTGTTACTTAAAGCGCCAGTAAAATATTTTTCTAATAGTTGCATCATGGGAATCATTGAAGACTTTTTCTCTTATGAACTGCTTAGAGTTAGCAGTTCCCCCAGGAGATTGAGGGCTGCATCTCAGTTTCACAGACTGTAAACAGTATTTATCTAGAACCTCATCATGGATCAGGGCAATCCCAAGCAGAAATTCAGGATGAGAGAAGAATGACTTGAGAGTAGCCCTTGAGAAGGATTTTGGAGTGTCAGTCAATGAAAGTTGATGAAAGGGCATTAAGAACTGGGGCTCTTCAGCCTGGAGAAGAGAAGGCTCCAGGAAGACCTTTTAGCTGCCTTCCAGTACTTGAAGGGGGCCTACAGAAAATCTGGGGAGGAACTTTTTATAAGGACGTGTAGCAACAGGATGAGGGAAAATGCCTCTGAACTGGATGTGCATAGGTTTAGAGTAGATATTAGGATACTAGAAAGTAGTTCTTTATGGTGAGGGTGGTGAGACCCTGGAACAAGTTGCCCAACGAGGTTGTGAATGCCCCCTTTCTGGATACATTCAATGCCAGGCTGGATGGGGCTTTGAGCAACCTGGTCTAGAGTGAGTTGTCCCTGTCTATAGCAGGGGATTAAAACTGGATGGTCTTAAGGTCCTTTCCAACCCAAACCGTTCTATGCTTCTATGGATATAGCATTTTTTACCAGAAATATCCCTATTTACTCATCTTCATGCCTAGGGAAAAGAAAGAATCCTATTTTATCTACCTTCAGAAAACCGTCATTTCTAATTGACTGCTTTGATAAATTAAAAGGAAAAGTGAATAACTGTCAGCAGTTTTCTTATGGAAGCTTCAAAAAAATTATATTTAATTTTAGAAAAAAAGTAAAAATATTAAAATCACCATTAGCATGCTTTATTTCTGAGATCGACATTGCCTATGCTTGCTATACGGCCTCAAGTTGTGCCAGGGGAGGTTTAGGTTAAATATCAGGAAAAACTTCTTTACAGAAAGGATTGTTAAGCATTGGAATAGGCTTCCAGGGAGGTGATTGGGTCACAGTCCCTGAATGTGTTTAAAAACTGATTGGATGTGGTGCTCTGGGACGTGATTTAGCAGAGGGTTGTTAGAGTTAGGGTAGTATGGTTAAGTTGCAGTTGAACTTGATCTTGAAGGTCTTTCCCAGCCAGAGCAATTCTATGATTCTAAGATTCTATGATTCTATATTTTAGACCTGTTAAAAGGATGTTAAAATGTTGTTTTGATATTTTCACTTCAAAGATGTTAGGATGTGCTATCCACTTCCATCTTTCACAGTATTCCTACTTTTCATTGCTCTTTTGTTCAACTGTGATAGATACTTAAAAAGGTCTTGTAAAAATATACAGAAAGGAAAATAGAAAGAAGAAAAAGAACTTATTCTGTAGATCTCATGCCAGCCTATGAAGTGAATAGAAGAGACTGACTTCCAAATTGAGATTGGCTGTGTCTTTGATTTGTGCTTTAATCAGGTGTAAATTATTATGGACAGCCCAGAGATGACAACAGGATTTTTAATTTTAAGATATAGAACCTAGATCTAAAGACTGAATATACAAGAAGACTTTATTATACCAATTTTTTTACTATCTTTATTGTTGTCAAGAGAAATTTAGAAGCAGTGAGTATTTACCACTGAAGTTTTGGGATTCCATCACTTTGCACTATTTACTAGGATAATTTCTAAATTTGAGGATTTCAGCTCAGAGGGTAACTATCAAGAGAAATCCTCATTTCTTACAAACCAGTGTAATGGTTTTCACAGTAAATATTAAGATTTATCACATTGCCCCTGGATAGCAAAATGGTGGTAGACAACATGGGTAGCGTGTTTACTTCAGCTGTTGTGTTTGAAAACAATCCTCCACACCCCCAATGCACTAGATGAAGCTCTTAAAAATGTTAGTTTCTCTGTGTACGGAAAGTAACAATAAATCTCTGTAAGTCTACATGGATTTGAAAGCTGAGTTGATAGTTTTACATATATTTGAGATTTAACCGTGTTTTAAATGGTACCATCAAGTTTGTAAGAGACATCAAAATGATTTGGAATAAAGAAGTAAGTCGTGATCTTCCATATTGGGAAAATCTAAAGTCATTGTCTAGTTCTAGACCATTTGTAGCAAAAGAGGATAAGTCTTTAAAAATAAAATAACTATAGTAATATATATTTCAAAATACTGATTTTTTAATATTAAACTGTTGAATATTTTGCAGTTCTTGTTTGCTCAAAAATTTGATATTATTTCAGAAACTTTTACATTTTAGAAATTAGAATTGTTTCCTTTTTGTTCAAAGGTATATAAAATAGTAGTATTTTTCCATCATTTAAAAATCTTTATACAGCTGGTTTTCATGGGATTTTCTTAAGAAACTTGTATATGAAATATAAAAACGTTTCATAAGACCATGCACAAGTTATCTCCTGTCATTATTCTAGATTTATGACTGCTAATATTAACAAACCAAACAACCCACTGTTTTTCTGAGTTTCTGATGCAGAACTACTAAGCTTTTTTTTTTTTTTTTTTTTTTTTTTTAGGATATCTTGGTCTGACAAATGCAGGCAATAGATACGAAATTCAAAATAAGAAACAAGAAGTCTCCATTCTAATAATCAACTATGACACATGTAGAGTAAACTTTAAAATTTCACTGTCTGGGCATATTTTCATTCCAAAATATAACATGTATCCCTGATGTACAGATCTTCACAATATTTTGTAATATGCACCAATGATCAATTGTCCTTATTTTTAATATTAGACATTTCTAAGCTTGTATACAGATAGTTTCACATATCAGTCATAATTCTGAGACTAAAGAGCTGTTAACCAAATAACCCCACAACTTTATTTTTACTAATATAAATGGATCATCTTTTTGTGTAATTCACAAAACGATCTTCAGTTTAAAATTTTGAATTTTCTTCAAACCCTCTGTAAATTGCAGCATGTTCTTCAATTGCAAACTATACTTGTGTAATAGAAAGAACAATAGCAAGTATTTGTTTATTATTTGCTGTCCATTGGAACACACAAATTCTTATTATGCAACTTATGCATTTGTCTATGTGTCAGTTGTAGAAGTGTTTTTCCTTTGTTACCCTGAGCACAGATATAGTATGAGTTTGCACTTTCTACATGTTTAGCAAGTAACAACTGGCTAATTTTCCCTACTGCCAGACCACGTCAGTAAGTGCCACTACATCTCATAGTCAGACATTATGAGCAATTAAAAAAAAAAAAAAAAAGAAAAAAAAAAGGGAGAAATACCCAGTGAATACTGTAAAAACTTCAATCCTTTGAGACAGGTGACAGAACTCTTCAGCCAGCTGAGGCAAAGGACACCTCTACCTTGGAATACGCTTGTGCAGACAACTCTTTTGGAAAGGTACTTAATGAGAATAAAAAACAAATGCCTCTTTTTCGATTTCTGGGCTGGATTTAGAAGTCTTTTTCTTTTTCTTTTTCCTTTTCTTTTTCTTTTTCTTTTTCTTTTTCCTTTTCTTTTTCTTTTTCTTTTTCTTTTTCTTTCTCTTTTTCTTTTTCTTCTTCTTTCTCTTTTTCTTTTTCTTTTTCTTTTTCTTTTTCTTTTTCTTTTTCTTTTTCTTTCTCTTTCTCTTTCTCTTTCTCTTTCTCTTTCTCTTTCTCTTTCTCTTTCTCTTTCTCTTTTCCTTTTCCTTTTCCTTTTTCTTTTTCTTTTTCTTTTTCTTTTTCTTTTTCTTTTTCTTTTTCTTTTTCTTTTTCTTTTTCTTTATTTCTTTTTCTTTTTTTTCTTTTTCCTCCTTTTTTTTTTTTCTCTATAAAAATCCAGATAATGCACCTTACTATTTTCCATTTTAAAGCAGTATTAACGTGTTCTTCAGAGTGTTTAAAGGCCTGTTGATGACTGAGCCAATGGGCATACATATGCATACATATATAGGGATATAAATGCACATCCTGTATATATGAGTGCTGTTCTGAAAGTAATGCCACTTATTTTATTATGCTGGCCCACAATATCAAAGGCAGATGTTGGAGGTATGGTAGCAGAGGTTGAACCTTCCAACCAGTATTATGTTCAATTTTGTTTCTGTGCGACAGATGGCAGCAGAGGGGCAGTCTGACAAAATGACATATGAAGCAAAGGTCTATAATTGATTTCTTTCACGTGGAAAAAATTGCACTCATTAATATTCATTGACACTTGCTGAACTGCTATAGAGATGAAACAATGGATGTGAGGGCAGCAAGGTGGTGGATGGTACATTTCAGCAGTGGTAACAGTGACAGTGAGTCACCTCTGCTGGTGTAGATTTTTATGAATGTGGCATGCAGGCTGTTCACTGTTGGCAAAAAATTCATAGCTAATGGTGGTGACTATGCTGAAAAATAGTGTTTTGTAGCTGAGAATTTGCTCTGTCAGATAGTATTACTGTATTCTTTCTTGCAATTTCCATGGAAATAAATAGGAGGCATTACTTTCGGAGCAACCTATATGTATATTCATATCTATACAAGTGAGAGGATAGTGGTGTTTTTCCCATGACACAGAAACACACACTCCTCATTCTCACACCCACTGAGACATAGCCCTTCTGGTGCACTTCAGCCTGGCCCTCTGGACGCAGGGAGACAGCTGCTAGAGATGTCAGGTCTGCTCCTGTCCCAGCTTCTCTGTGTTCCACTATGCAGGCAGTTTTCTATATATTGCATTTAATGTGTGTATTCCACCCTGAGGGTTTTTTTTCTAGGTTATAGCTTTCTGCATTAGATTACTGGCATAGAATGCCAGCAGCCTCAGCTCCTGACCAATCTCTGACTGACCCAAACTGATAGATCTTCTACATGTAGCTTGAGTATAAACATCAATGCTAATTTCTGTCAGCAGTTGCTGAGTTCAAAGGACGTATTTTGCTTTGGAAACACTCAGCTGTTGAAGTGCAGCAATAACACAACAATTCCTTGCACAAAGGTAGGGGTTGATGGCCCTATATATAGCACGTGGTTCATTGTGTTGACAATATAGAGATAAATTCAAACATTTATGTTACATGCTGACATCCAGATCTGTACAAATAGGTATTGACCAGTTGCAAAAGGCATGCATGTTTCTTTACATTGAATGCTCTGAACAGTGCCAGTAACTGTTTGTATTCACATGTCACTTGCTTTAAGAATATTTAACCTGACAAAAACAATCATATGATATATACCATAGGTGTGCTTACATATACTGGTGTTTGTTACCCACAGCTAGAAAATTCTTTTGAAAATTTTAATTGCTAATTTTAGTGCATAACACTGTAAAACAAGGATTCTTTTTCATTTAATATATATAATCATAATATATAAGCTAGCATTTACCTAGCTTAAATTATAAATAAGAGGAATGAAATAGTCCATCATATTGTTTTCTATTATGCAATATATATATAAAATATATAAAGAATACAGCCAGTTAGTTACCACTAGGAGGGCTTACTTCTTGCTCTCTGCAATTACCTGAAAGCAGATTGTAGCAAGGTGGGTGTTGGCCTCATTTCACAGGCAACTATTCATAGAATGAGAGGTAATGGCCTCAAGTTTCACCAGGGGAGGTTCAAATTGGATATTAGGAAAAAATGATTCTAAGAAAGAGTGGTGAGGCATTTGAACACGATGCCCAGGGAAGTGGTGGAGTCACTGTCCCTGAAAGGTGTTCAATAAATGTGTAGATATGATACTCATGGACATTCTTAAGTGGGCAGTACTGCTGGTAGGTGCATGGTTGGACTAGATGATCTCTGAGGTCTTATCCAACTTGATTCTGAAAGTTTGTATAAGATACTGTCTTATTTATTGGACAATCTGTACAAGATCCAAAAAGGTCAAAAAGTGTAAAGAAAGTGAATTTTGAAATATAGGGCATGAAAAATGAATGATGAAATAATATCTTTTATTTCCACTATATTACGAGAAATAGAGTACACCTGTCGCACCCAGAAGCTGCATCACAAAAATACCTCTTGAGAATGCTTGTGGAGGTGAGGGGAATGTAAATCACAATTTGAACAGAAAAAAACCAGACAGAAATATATTCTGTAAATAAGCGAAATACATCGAAATAAAAGAATGTGGGAACTTTTAATTCCATTATTACTAAAAGAATGGAAGCTGAAAAATGTGTAAATTTTCTAAATTACAATATTTAAATTTATTTAAATTTACAAATTACAATAATCAAATTATTTTAATTTTTTTATGTATTCCTATGATGAAAGTTCAATGTAGAAAGTATGTATAGTGTTTTCAGAGTAGAGACTTAAGTTATTATCTTTTCTTAGAAGCTTGTCCAGTAAAGGTTTTTTTATCTTAAAATCTTATAAGGAGGGAACTGGGATTGTTTAGTCTGAAGAAGAGGAGGCTCGGGGGAGACCTTGTAGCTCTCTACAATTACTTGAAAGGGGGTTGTGGTGAGGTGGGGGTCAACCTCTTCTCCCTTGTAACAAGCAATAGGACTAGAGGGAATGGCCTGAAATTGTAGCAGGGGAGGTTCAGGTTGGATATTAGAAAAAAATTTCTTCTCAAAAGAGTGGTCAGAAGCTGGAATAGCCTGCCCAGGGAGGTGATTGAGTCGCCATCCCTGGAGCTGTTCAAGAAATGTTTACATGTTATCCTAAGGGATATGGTTTAGTGGGGAAATAGCGGTGGATTGTTGGACTGGATGATCGTGGAGGTCTTTTCCAACTTTTGTGATTCTAAGATTGTAAATCCAGAGAAAAAATAAGTAATTCTTTGTTCAATTGAGTTGAAGATAATTATTTAAAAACAAATGTACCATGAATCTCCCCTACTTTATTTCTATTACTTTGAATTCTCTAGTCTCACCAAACTGTAGTACTGCCATGAAGTGATCACACAACTCATTTCAACTTTTATTCAGAACTAAATGTTCACATTCACTATTACAAATAGTTTATTGTCTTTGAAAGTGTTCCCTCAACAGCACTCGTTCAAGTTATTTTTTTCATATAATGGTGAGATCCCCATTCACTTTCTATTCACTGTATCTAATAATTAGTTTTAGCTCCACCACAGTAAAATAGTGCGGGCTGTCCTTATTTTAACTGCTGATTAATTTATTTATGAAGAATACTTCAAAGATCTTTGCTATCTTGGTTGTTGATTTTTTCTATAACATTTAATTAGAGTATGCTTCTGCATGAACATTCTTTTTATCAGATAAAACATGAAATTGTAGTCTTATATTCTGCTCTTAAGTATTTTGTAAACTCATCTTAATCATTTATAATGCTACAATTACATAGACCCATTTCACTTCAATGTTTGTTTTTAGTTATTTTATACTTCAGAATAAGTAACAAATGAGCCCTGTTTAGTAGTCTGTGTAGGTGTGGGATTAGGGAAGCCATCGCCCAGCTTGAACTAAACTTGGCAAGCAAGAAAGGCTTCTGCAGATACCTCAACCTGAAAAAGAAAGTCGAGGAGGGTTTCCCTACCCCCCCCCAGCGAGTGACAAAGGCAAGCTGGTAACAACAGACAAGGAGAAGGCCTTCTCTTATAAATGATCATCACACAGCCCTCAAATGTTTTGGAAGGAGGAAGTTGGGGAAACAATATTTCTCTCACTGTAAGCAAAGATCAGGTCCACGACCACTTGAGGACTGTGAACATCCATAAGTTTTATGGGTCCTGATGAGATGCATCCCATAGTCCTGATGAAATTGGCTGCTGTAGTCACTAAGCCACTCTGGATGATATTTGAAAAGTTGTGGCAATCAAGTGAAGTATCTGGTGACTGGAAAAAAAAAAAAAAAAAAAGGCAACATTGTATCCATTTTTAAGAAGGGTAAAAAGGATGACTCTGGGAACTACCGACCTGTCAGTCTTACCCCTTTGCCAGGAAAGATCCTGGAAGCTATGCTAAGGCACATGGAAGACAGAAAAGTGATACAGGACAACCAGCATGGCATCACCAAGGGTAAATCCTGTTTGACCAACCTAGTCACCTTCTGTGATGGTGTCACTGCATCAGTGGACAAGGGAAGAGCCACTGATGTCATCTATCTGCACTTTAGTAAGGCCTTTGACGCAGAACCCCACATTATCCTTCTCTCCAAATTGGAAATATATGGATTATTGGACTGTTCAATAGACTAAGACCTGGATGTAACAAATCCAAATGCAAGATTTTGGATCTGGGTTGAGGCAACCTCCACTACCAATAGAAGATGGGGGATGAAATATTTGAGCACAACTCTGTCGAAAAGGACATGGGGGTACTGGTGGATGACCAGCTGGACATGAACCAGCAGTGTGCACTTGTGGCCCAGAAAGCCAACCATATCCTGGGCCATATCAGAAGAAGCGTGGCCAGCAGATTGAGGGAGGTGAGCCTGCCCTTCTGCTCTCTACTGGTGAGGCCTCACCTGGAGTACTTCATCCAGTTGTGGAGTCCTCAGCACAGGAGACATAGACTTGTTAAAATGCATCCAGAGGAGGACCACAAAGATGATTCAAGGGATGGAACAACTTCCCTATGAGGACAGGATGGAAGAGCTGGAGCTGTTCAGCCTGTAGAACAGAAGGCTTAGATGACCTGAAAGTGGCCTTTCAGAATCTGAAGGGGAGATACAGAAAAGAAGGGGACACACCCTTTAGCAGGGTCTGTAGATAGAAGAAGGGGAAATGGTTTCAAACTGAAAGAAGGTGAACTTATTTTAGATATAAGAAAAAAGTATTTTACAATGAGGGTGGTGAAACACTGGAACATGTTGCCCAGATATGTGGTGGATATCACATCCCTGGAGACTTTCAAGGCCAGGCTGGTCCAGGCTCTCAGCAACCTGGTCTAGCTGTGGATTCCCTTTTGATTGCAGGGGAGTTGGACTAGATTACCGTTATACATGCCTTCCAACTCTAGGAATTCTATGATTCTATGATAACGAGCTTCAATCATGTATCAAATGACTGTTAAATGAAGACATTTTAAAGAAACAGTTATATAAATCAGAAAAAGTTAAGCAGTCTTTTATTTTCAATATGTTCTCAATTTTGCAGGCCAGTACAATTTGCAGGAAAGAGATCCAGCTGTGCAGCTGATATGATCTTATATATGCAGAGAACATCTTTTTATATAGTAGTTCATGCCGTGGTGGAGGCGTGCCTCAGCTTGGTGCTGTTCTCCCATTCCTGATTTCTGTGCTGTATTTTATTTTACTTCCTACATTGAGGTAGGAAGATCTACAGCACTTTATCTAGTCTTTCAGGTTTCTAAAGAGAGCCTATGAAAATATCCTAACCACTGAAATGAGAGTCAATCATGGAACTTGGATATGGCTTATACAGAAATCACCCCAAAAGTTTGCATTCTTCCAGTTTTCTTTCTTTCTATTTTAAAGCCTAAATATGAATGTAAGTCACAAGATTTAAGTTCAGGCACTGATAATAATAGTTTTTATTCTGCTGTAACTGTATCAGCAGTAGTTACAGCAACCTGTACCTAGGCGTTAGCTAGCAGTAATTTGCTGCTAACATCACTGATGTGAAGTTTTCACTGTGTCTGGTAGTCTGTCTGGTTTCCACTGTACACAGTTATGGAGCCTTTTGACATTTAAGTTTGCAGCACAGCTATGCTGTAAATTCATCTCTTCATTGTAAGATTTTCAATTCTTACGAAAAAACTGCAAAATTCTGCGCTAAATCACAAAAAAAAAATTTATGAAAGCCTCCTCCTCTTTTCAAGTTGTTGATAAGAGGATATCAGATACATAGAGATTACTAATTAACTATGTACCGACGTTCTATGAATCACCACTAATTTTTGAAGATAATCATTTAACTTTAAAATATCTATCTAGCAATATCAACTGACAGAATACTTAAAGATAGTAGGATTGCTTGTGTATCTGTTCTGAAGAACTGGATTATATTCAAACTTTATTACTGACAAGTTTTCACTGAAGTGATGGGAAACAAACAAACAAAAATCCACCAAATTTGATTCAAGACAGATTTAATTCCCTGTGAGCAATGATAATTACTTGTAAATATCAGTATAAGTTGTAAAGTTGAACTGAGACTTTACAGTATTGTGAAAGCTGTAAATCCTGCTCTCTACTCTTCATTGGTGAGGCCTCACCTGGAGTACTGCGTCCAGTTGCGGAGTCTTCAGTACAGGAGAGATGTGGACCTGTTGGAATGCATCCAGAGGAGGGTCACAAAAATGATCCAAGGAATGGAACACTGTCCCTACAAGGACAGGCTGTATCCTCTTTTCAGTAATAACATATTAATGATTTCCAAACTGTATTGATAGTCAGCTGTATCTGTGTAATTTGATGTAGCAAAGGCTGGAAACAACTAGGGTATATAGTACCATGTAGCATTTTACACATAACTTCTAAACATAAAATGTGGCACTTACCCCCCCATTTTACCCCCCCCAAAAAAAGGACTGCAACCCTGCAACATGTTTTGGATATACAGTACACATAAAAGAACAATTTTTTTTTTTTTTTTTTTTAAATACACTTTTTCGGAAATATATCTGCATAGCTAAAGAGCTGCTAAATTTAAGCCAAAAAGCTATTAGAATAAATAAATAAATAAATAAATAAATAAATAAAAGGTGAACATGAGAAAAATAAATGAATATGGGAGGAATTTTAGTATGAAATTTTAGCATTTTAGTATGGAAGCATGTACAGGAACAGACTGTGCTGTGACAGTTTTCCAGAGCTTTCTATCAGTGACAGTAAATTTCCACTTAACTGAGAAAAAAATATTTCCTTAGCACTTTCCATGGAAATAGACTTTTCAATTGCTACTGCTACATAATTATTTTTTTTAGTACAGTTCAGTTCAGTTTAGTTTTCTGAATGAAATAAGGTCTGTAGTTCTTCATCTTATGTTACTAATTCTTTCCTAACATATGAAACATCAAGATTAGTTGCTTTTGGTGAGAGGGAGGTAACATCCTTAATTAGGTTGTTATTATTAGATAAAATATACTGCCTGTATTTCAACCTGTTGAATATTATATGAGTAAGTAAAACTGCAGCGTCTGAAACATAGATTCAGATGTGACTGATCCAAATAGTTTATTACAAGTTCTCACATTACTTATATACCTTCACAAGTTTTCTTTTTCTAGCTTTCCCAACCACCCCTACAAATTTTCCATCCACCTTTACATGTCATCAGAGCATTCTACAAAACACTCTTCAACCGTTGATGCAGGCACTTATCCAATCAGAGCCGTGAGACGTTCTTTCTTCTTTTAGAGGTGTCCTTGGTTCTCATGCTGTTTATCTTCCTCCACAGCTTCTGCTCTGAATAGTTTTTCTTGTATTCCCACATAAAACTATTACAGTTCTTATAGACTTATAGACAGAGCAAGAATAGATATGAAATTGTGAGAAGATTTAAAAGAAACAGTGTTCATTATTGATAATGTTAATAGTAGTAAAATGACTTTAAATGCATATTGTATGTGGCTAGTCGACTCTAATTTGTAGGCTCATAAAATCTTTTGAATTGAAGGGGACCTTTAAAGGTCACCTAGGCCAACTCCCCTACAATGAACAGGGACATCTGCACCTAGATCAGGTTGTTCAGAGCTTTCTCTTCAAGGACTGAGAGGGCATCTCTGGGCAACTTGTTCCTGTGCCTCACTATCCTTATAGTAAAAGACTTCTTCCTTATATCCAGTGTAAATCCCTTGCTTTTAGTTTGAAACCATTTCCCCTTGTCTTATCACAACACATCCTAAAGACCCTAAAGAGTCTATCTCCTTCCTTCTTATAGCTCCCATTTAGATATTGAAATGCTGTTATCATGTCTCCCCGGAACCTTCTCTTCTCCAAGCTGCAGCTCTCTCAGCCTGTCCTTGTAGGGACAGTGTTCCATTCCTTGGATCATTTTTGTGACCCTCCTCTGGATGCATTCCAACAGGTTCACATCTCTCCTGTACTGAAGACTCCACATCTGGACGCAGTACTCCGGGTGAGGCCTCACCAATGAAGAGTAGAGAGCAAGATCACCTGCCTTGACCTGCTGTCCATGCAGCCCAGATACAGTGGTCATCCAGTTAGTCATCCACCAGTACCCTCAAGTTTTTTTCAGCAGGGCTGTGTTCAATCCTTTCATCCCCTAGCTTGTATTGATAGTGAAGGTTGCCTTAACTCGGGCATGAACCTCATGAGGTTCACCTGGGCCCGCTGCTCAAGCCTGCATAGGTCCATCTGTGTGGCCATCAAACTTGCTGAGGGTACACTCCACCCCACTATCAATGTCATTAATCAAGAAATTAAGGAGTACTGGTCCCAGCACTGTTCTCGGTGGGACGCCACTCATCACTGATCATCATCCAGACATGGATTGACATTTTATCCTTCGCCTGTCTCATATCCCTCCAGAGCATGAACTCAACCATAAAGCAAAAGCGATTGAAGGTATTGGTTCACACATTTGGCTGGAAGTTTCATGGTGCCTGTGATAGTGCCTGACCAGGGCATTTTTATCAATAATGGATGTTTTTGGGTCAGTCCAGTCTGGGATTTATCTATGAGGCAGCAAAAGTCACATTTAAATTACATCAAGTGTCTTACACAGACTTCCTCTTGGCTGCACACAAACCAGAAAAACGTCTGGAATGGAAATTGGGTGTATGTTTAAAACTGCTGTACCCAATTGTCAAATAATGCATAAAAATATAAAAACTAGAACATTTCAAAATTGATAAATGTTTAGTGATAACATTTCCAGTACTTCAGCTCACTAACCATTCAGTAAGTGCTTAGGTAGAAGATAACCACAGTAACCAAGTACAAAGTAATCATATGTTAGGATGTGGATGTTATTTAGAATACATAGAATTCTTTCTTATGAATCTTCCCACTAATGAGATTAAAGAAGAAAATTCTGTTAGGCTTTTCTTGTGCTTTCGTGTACAACTTCATACAATTTCTTTCTCTTTGGTATTGGCAAAAATTACTCAGCCAACCACTACATACTGTGCTACTGACAAAAATAATCTATGTGAATCATGAATTCTTTTGTGTGGTTTGTCAGCTTTTCAAATCTTCTAGTGTGAATGAATGTTTGTTAAATCCCACTGTTTTCTTTTCCAAGAAGGGAAAAAAACATATTTAATGTCAAATAGAAATTCAAGTGTGAAATAAAAATGGAAATCTATTCCTCCAACTAAACTTTCTGCTTTTATTCTGTGATGAGATAAAACATAAGTCTCTGCATATTTTGTTTTTTTTTTTGTGTGAAATAATGGTATGATGTGAAGTATCCCTGGTATGATTTTGTCTTTTAACCAACTGTATTATAAATGGAGACACTGGAATATTTGTCTTTGAAGCATTGCTGTTAAAAACACAGAAATGCTTCTAATACAAAGAGCTATACCAGTGCTCCCACCTGTCTGTCTATATCATTATTAATAAATAAAATGCTAAATTATGTATTGCCTACTGCACAGCTGAATTTCACCACCATATTATTCTTTACCTGTTGACTGTAAACTGTGCATGCTGTAGAAGCTAATGTAGGAAAATTTAATGTAGCTTTCTGATTCTTTAAAAATGAAATCTCTAGTGAGACAGTATTTTAAGCAAACATCTAGTAATGCTTAATTGGGATATCTGTCAAGAAGATAGTTATGAACATATTTGGAGACTATATTATTGAATGAGATATGCACTTTCACTGACACCTGGTTTTAATCAGGAAAAAGAGCATGCAAGTCAATGAGTGATTTCCTTCAAAATTAGAAGTTTTGCATCCACCTGTCCCTTGCATACACCTATGTTTTCCAGTCCTATTTGCTGAATTCTTCCACGAGTTGAGACAGCTTCAAACATATCATTAATATTTCAGTTTAAATGTATACTATGACTTAAATTAATTATTTGAAACTTAATTGCCAGAAACAAACATTTTTGTGTACCTATATAAATTTGCTGTGTTTTAAAAGATAAGAAAATGCAGCCGTCTAGCCTCAAACTTTTCTTTTCTTTTCTTTTCTTTTCTTTTCTTTTCTTTTCTTTTCTTTTCTTTTCTTTTCTTTTCTTTTCTTTTCTTTTCTTTTCTCAGAAATATTAAAAGCTTATTTGCATAATTTTTCATACTCAAAGCAAATGCACTGTGAAAGAAAATACTTCAGCCTTACTTCAGCAAAGAACTTTTATATGAACCTAAATATGTCTGTGTGGCATTAATTTAGTGGAATTTTTATATATTCAGGCATTTACATAAAAATCCTGTTGAATGAGTTCTACTTTGAGGTAAAACTATGTCATTGTTTTTAGTAATTGATTTTTTTTACCCGTCCTTGTGACTATAAAACTGAACCTTTCAGTGTTTGCAGGAATGTGTCTTTACTGTAATAGAAGCTTCCAGCAAGCAATCAATTGTAGTTCAGAAAATATGAAGGTAAACTCAAGAAGTCTTGCTTTGTCAAAGCAAACGTGTACTTAAAACAATTATATGATTTTGGCAGACACTTGATAGGAGTTTGTTTTCCATTCAACTGTAAGGCAAGGACACTCATTGTCCAGAGCTCTCCCGTGTGGCAGGATGGCAAATGCTTGTTTGATGTTGATTTTTAGTACAAATACAAATTCTGAAAGCAAGGTCCTATGACCCTTCTTCTCGAGTTTTAAGCAGGTGGTGTCATATAAGTTACATCAGGGATAACTGGCTTGTGACAGCCAAGCATTCATAGTGATGATTTTTTTGATCCTTCTGTGTCAGTTTTTCATATCGCTGTGAAGCAGAATTCACCAAGTGTTTCATTTTCCACTGACAAATAGAGAAATTGAGCTGGGATTAGGCTGTTGTGAGATAGGTTATGTTCACCCTACTGATGGTGTGTTGTTGCACTAGTAATCCTGTTTAGTATGAGACGAACCACAAGTTTAGACATTTCATGTATATGCTTAGTTGAGGAGCTGCTGAAATGAAGCTACCATCTATGGGATTATGACTGAAAGCCTGTTGACAGGGTAGATTTAGAGTGCTATCTCCTCCTTACTGGAAGCCACTGTAATATAAGCATCTTTTTAAGTCTTACATTTCAAGTCACCAGTAGGTATACGTAGTATACATAGGTACATGTTGGGATTCAGTGTTCCCAAAAACAGTTCTGAAGATCATTCAAAAAGAAATTTACTTGCTTCAAAGCTGCTTATTTTCCTCTTTAGTTTCTCATGTAAGTAATAAGTCATTATATCTCTTATATCTCTAATATCAGCAGGTTTCAAGTGTACTTAAAATTGTTAGTGTATATTGATTTAAAATATAATCTTAAATTTGCAGAGTTTATCTCCTAAGGCTTCAAATCTTCCACGCAATCCTGCATGGAGTTTAATTTTCAATAGAAAAATACTTTTTATATATTAAAACTCACATAATTTATTCCAGAATTCTTTTCTAGATAGGCAAAAGTTGCTTATCCACACCAGAAGAATATTAGGATTTCTAAAGAAGGGTTATGGCAGTCATTAATTCTTTGGAGACAGTGTTCAATACTGATAGTAAATACTGAGTTTCTGAATTGAAATTTAAATATGAATAGAACACCCAAGGACAAATGGGTGCATAAAGGTAGGCTTATCTTCAAATATATCCTCTAAAATGAAAGAAATACCCTAGGCTAAACAAGGCACCTTCAAAATGAATCCTAGCACATAAACTGTGTAAATGAAAGTTTACTGTCATTATGAAATAGAGAAAATTTTCAATATACGGTGAAGTCTATAAGCATTTTCTTTCTTATTCACTATAGTTATGACTCTCCACAGCATTTTAAAGAAACATTGCACTGTAGAAAAAAAATGGATTGCTTTTGTAATTCTTAAAGAATTTATTTAAAGAAATTATATTATATTAATAACCTTAATATTGTTCTAGTTTCAAAGATAATTTGAGAGTGGGTGATAAGCCACAGACAGTCCATTCCTTTGACAAGCCCTAAGCGTCACACTCAACTATGAAATAATTGTGTTTCTTCACTAAGCCACATGGGATAACTACACACTCTGTTATGACTGTGGCAAGACAGTGCAGGAGTTCTAAGACCTGAAAAGTCTCAAGTTTTTAACATTATTTCTAATAATCAAATTATAGGCAGACTCAAAGAAGTAATGACAAGTCTGCTTGGGCTTAGAAAATTTGCTCTAACTCTGCCGCTGGCATCTGTGTGATTTTACTACTTTTTTTTTTTTTTTTTTTTTTTCCCCCCCCCTCTATATTTATCTTTGTCAATTGTAAAATAAGAATGGTTTTATATATATATGTATATATTTACTTACAGCAGTTTTGTGAAGATGTGCATTAATTTTTAATTGGGTATCAGACACCATAACAATGTGGATAACACATCAATAGAATCAGAAAAAAAGATACATAAAGGAAAGCTGTAATGGAGACAAACAATATAATTCAGATGGCATAATGAATTTTAAACATGCGTATTAAAACATGGCAATATATGGTCTTGGAGGCTTCAAGTAAAAGTAATACAAGATCTTCTACTGAGTTTAATAAAACAGTTGTCTCAGATGAATACATGAAATTGTTATTTCAGGTGGTTATAATTGAGAGAGAGAAGCAATGAAAATAGAGGCAAGCACTCAGTATGTCAGCAGAACATGGCAGAGAGAAACATCATATTTTAAGAAAGAGCAAATTCTATATTGCTTTAATTGCATTTGGAAACAAATACAACTGTGTTCCCTTCTATTTGTGGACACCTTAATAAAACAAAAGCATATGTTTTTGACAGCTATAAACAAAAGAAACACTTCCATGTTTACTTCTAATTTCTATATTCATTTTTTTATATTCATATTATATTTCATTTAATTTCAATATTAAGATGAAGGACTACGCTATCATCACCATTTTTTTTGAAAGAAGTTCTTTAAAACATCTCAGAATGTTCTGCTAGGTTTGGTAGTACAGCACAGTGTTCCTCTAGCAGTTGCAAAAAGAAATAAAATATAAAATCACATTAACCTCACCCATTTTACATTTTAAACACAATATTTTCAAATTCTCTACTTTAATTGAAATTTGAAATATTTATCTCAAGGGTTTTTTTGTTTTGTTTTGTTTATTTTTATTGATTTTTGTTTGTTTGATTGGTTGGTTGTTGGTTTTTAGTATCTGAAAGTTACCCAAGAGTAACTTTTTATTATTATTATTATTATTATTATTATTATTATTATTATTTTGTAGTTTACTTTCTACTTTTTATTTATTTATTTATTTATTTTTAAGGCTATAATCATACAATCAAACTTAATATGTAAACAAATGCTTTACTAGGCTTGTCTCACTTCATTGGAAGGCATGTGTTTTTGTTTAAACTGTTGATATATGTGTGTATGCTTAACACTGCATGTTAACACTCCGTTTTTGATGATTTCAAAAGTGAGCTACCTGACTGGATTTGTTATCTTCCTTTTCTTCCCTGACAAAGTCCACAAGTTAATTTTTAATTCTCTTATATTAAAACAGAAGAACATTATGCAAAACTAGAGAATGTATGCTGTTCAATTTTGGTTTTATTTTTGTCTCAGACACAGGTGTTTAGTTTTGTGCAGTGATGAAATTAGGCTCATCAAAATTAGTATCACTTTCCTTGTCTTTGATCATTATCATGTCGATCCTTCACGATTCTACTATTTTTCCATTTACTGAGGCATAAAAAATATTTTCATTAAAAGAAAACTAAGTGGGCAGAAGGGGAACACCAATTTGGCAGCACTTTACAGTAAGTGGCAGTGATTCAACTACAGTAGTTAACAGTGAATAGATGTATGATTTTCTAATAAAGACAAATTAAGACATCATGTGAGATATTCTTATCCTCTAATTAAAAATACAAGCAGTACTGCTCTAATGAATACAAAACTCTTCCTGATAATTTTGTCTCTGTCAGTATTTCCATGTATCTTTTTAATTAGATTAGTAGAAAAAGAAAATGCAGAATACCAGAGATTCTAAAACACACTCAGCATGTTCTAAAGAAGGGGAAAAAAATATAGTAATAATAATAATCTTTCTGATATATTTGGAAAACTTTCTTTTTCAATAGGACTGGAGAATTCAAGACTAAAGAAATCAGGAATCATGGACATGCTCCCAGGCATAGCCAGTATCACAGATACACTGAAACTTCAAATGTGCATTTAAACAGTGAAGTCTGAACTTAAACTAAGTGGTATCATTTCGAAGATAATCGCTGTTGTAGAAAACATTAGAAACTGATGACTAGTTTCTCCTTTGGGAAGTTATGTGAAGACAGGCACTGTCATGTGTTTATATTTTCAGAGAGACTATTGTCTTATTTATTTTCATACATAGGTTTTAATTTTAATTCATGTAATTAATTTTAAAAGAATGGAAATCTTACAGTTATTTTCTGAATTATACTGGCCATTCAAGAACATGGCATATTATTTGGTGTCAAGCCAGTTTTTAAAACTGGGACTTCTACAAATATCAGTATACTTGAAAGTCACCTAGGTAGTGTTTAGCTAGCATGGCTGGTGCAATGCATCAGGCAAAAGGATGGTATCAAGTTAATATATAGTATTAAAAGCAGCTCTGTAAAGATCTGTCCCTGCTACTCCAGCTTGGGAGTACTGAAGGATGGAGACAGTGACTTCTCAAATGTAACCAATCCTGCCTTTGTTCCAGGCACAACTGCGTCTACCTAATAGAACAGGACTAAACCAAGCTTTGACCCAGAGAACATCAATATGGCTGGTTTACTCTCCGTCTATCACATCCCAGTTTAATAGTTAGTTCTATGCATGTCTAGTTTCTAATCCTGCCTCATATAGTCCTCCTCCCTCTCTTTACCTCTTCAACTTGCCCCTTGCTATTTCAAATACTGAAATATTCAGTCTTCTTTACCTCATATTTATTTTTACAATTCTAACTTAATTATTCTACTTATTATCTGATCATCTGGGAAGTGCTGTGAGAAAGTGATATAACTGTCTCTTTCATACATGTGTGTTAAGAGCAGTCTATAGATGGAAAGGTAAGCATAAGTTATTAGAGAGGAGTGTCACATATTCCCCTATTCCATACCAGAAGAATGATGATCACAACTAACCGTAAAGACTTCATGATGTTGAATATATCTTAATCAGTAGCTGTGAGAGTCATGAATAGTTCAATAAATTTCAGTATTTTTCTGCACCCCCGTGTGTTGGCTCACAGTCAAGACTTGTTTCATGACTACCATAGCTCTTCAACAACCTCAGGAAGGTGTGATTAACTCATGTGTTTTCTCGCATCATTCTACAATGGTGTAAGACGTTAAAGGCATCTCAGATTTTAATTAGGTATGCTTTGTGTGTACAGCAGATGAGAATGGAAGATGGTGTGAAATGATTTGTGTCAATTCAGGCAAAGACTTCTTATCCTGGAAGCTGGAGAAGAGATCAGGCAGACAAATGTGGTTCCCATGTGACTGAATTGAAAATTCTCTCTCTGTTCCTAGTCTTTAAAGTATGACTAGGGACTAAAAGCATCAAAGCTCTCATTAGGAGAAGGTGGCATTAATATACCCATTATTTTTTCTTCATCTGCAGAGTAACTTTTAATAATAGCATCTGCCTTATTTCCATAAAAAGGAAGATGGTGAAAGCTGTGCCTTAACATTAATTCTTGACAAATGACACGAGTGAGAGAATATCAAAGATATCATTTGCATTTGGAAAATTAAAAAAAAAAAAACAAACAAGATGGGTTTTGCAAAATGCTGATTCGAAAATGGATGTGTTGCACCTCATGAATCCCTAACTGAAATTGTCTTAAAATTTTACCACATATCCTACTTATTGCTTTAAGTAAATTCATTATGCTTTTTCATCATTGTTTAGAAGATTCATAATCATTAAAAAAGAAGAAATCACCAGCTTTAACAAAATGTAGTGAATGTTAAACATTTGAGCTTCCATGAAGAAAATTATTGATTACACAACACTTCAGATATAAAAACATTAGACTGTCTGCTACAATTAAAAAGAGGTATAATATTCCTCCAGGAATTATACTTTGAAAAAGCATTTTTCATATATGAGACTATTCAATGACATGAAATTACTAAAACCTCTGTTCTTGAATGGTATTTCTCTCCTTTCTGCATTCTTTAACATTTCAATGCAGATTGAAGTACTAAAATCTTGTAATAAAATCTGCAGTTTTACATGGAGGAATTAATTGTGTGATTCTGCTTGTGATGTGATTACAGAAAGTTAATGCAAAACTATTTCAATATACAGAATTCCTAATAATCAGTAAAACAGTAAAATTAACAGTAAAAATGTTTCACAAACTTAGAACAATAGTGTCTTAAAAATCCAGCTGAAAACATAATTTTTCATTCTTTAAGTATTTACTATGTATTTAAAATTTTGCCATTCTAAAGCTGATGCTTAATACCCTTTCAGGACACTCTGTTCACTGTGTTCTAAAAAGAGTTTAGCTAGTCCGCTTAAAAGTAAATATAGTTGCAGCAGACTTTTCTTGACTATAGTAAAGCTTAGGATTTTTTTATTATTATTTATTTCATCTGAAAATAGCACAACAATTCATTGAAGATCAGTTCCTTCTCTAAATTTTATAGCTTGTTTTGACTTCAGTAATTAGCACACTTAAATTTAACATATTTCTGCCTGCTTTATATGTTTTGGTTTTGGGGTTTTATTTCAGGACCTAGAAATACTGATGAAGTTTAAGTAGCATTGGCAAAGTTAAATGAAATTAAGAGAATCAATGTTTTCAAAATATATTTAAAATTCAGAATATATATATAAGCACTGTACTTAAAACACAGATCAGTGTAAACCCTTTTTTCTGTTCTTCAGAGAAAGAATAAAAAATATCTTCAGAAATGATTGTCACATAAAACTAGCTCACATTTTCAGAAAAGCATCAGAATAACACAACAGTAAAATATATTATTTTCAATTTGTTGTTTCTTTTCTATTTGAGATTATACAATAAGCATCAGTAAAACCAATTACATGTTGTAGCAATTTTACTGCAATTGCTTCCTTAATTTACAAAATGTCAGCCTAAGTTTTCAATGACAATAGACAGAGTAATAATGAAGCTACAATGATCAGAACGGTAACTATAAGTATGACTGATTTAATAAGGTTAACATCTGTCACTTTCAGCATGTTTAGCAGTAAGACACTACATATCAAGGTCCTGTTGACAGTCTGAAGATTAGTTGCTAGTGAAAAATACCAACAGGAAATGTCAGTGTCTTTGGCATCTGTTTCAAGTATGTAAAAGAAAGACTACAGATTATGTTATTTGTCTTATAGTGCTGGATATTACAGGAAGGTGTGATATTTCTAAGTTTCTTCTTGATCCTATTAGATCCAGAACCAGAAAACTTCCAATATGACAAGTATGGGCCAAGATGACCTACAGTTATTTTAACACATCGCGTAATACAGCTTTCTTAACACCTTTTTCTAGCAAAAACAAACAAACAAATAAACAACAACAACAAAAAAACCCACTGCATTTTAAAAGGGAGTTCATTCAAGAGTGGAAGGGATTCATGCAGCATAGGATCTATAACATGCATGATGTGGCCATTTCACAGTTTCTTTTTCACAGTATCTTAACTCACTTTGTGGTAATGCCGTATGTCTTTTTGGTCGTCATCTCTAGATCTAATTTTTTAATGTATTTTGACTGGGCTGTGCTGACAGATAGTGATGTGATAATCTAATTCTATTTTCTAGCAGTAGATAGGAGTTCCCCTAGCTAAAGGTAACCTGTAAGAGTAATTACAGAGATATTTATGGATAAGGCTGTTCACTAGATTCTGTATTCGTATATGTATTTACTCTCTACAACTACCTGAAAAGGACTTGCAGTGAGGTGAGGGTCAGCCTCTTCTCTCAGGTAACAACAAGACAAAAGGCCATGGCTTTAGGTTACACTAGCAGAGCTTTGAACGGGCTGTCCAGGGAGGTAGTGGTGTCACCATTCCTGGAGGTGTTCAAGAAAAGAGTGAATGTGGCACTGAGAGACATGGTTTCTGGTACAAAGAGGTACTCTTTGTTAAGTCCTGTAAATATGCTCACTGTCTATCTTTTGAAAATAACAACATTCAAACAACAGAAATAGTACAATTCTAGAAACCTTTCCTCACCTCCTACAAGCTCAGTAGCATGTAAAACTAACACAAAGAAGCCTCCTTCACAACAGCTATTGTTTTATTTCAGTCTATAAGCTTCTTGTTTCAGGATTAATTCAGAAAGCAGGCAAAAAAAAACACCTTTTGAGTTATAAAATAATGTTTAAAATGTCAGTTTAATTTAAGAACAAATTTCCTGTGCACAAAGGCAAATTACATCTCATTATGACATAAATTTATATGAAAATACACGGTGTAAATCTTAGGATACAGAACCTTTCTCACTATTGCCTACTGTAACAACTAATTACTTGTTGAACATTATAAATACAGTAAGATTGGAATAAATATTATCTGTCAAACTCTAAAATCTATATTATCTGTGTCTCAGTATTAAAATTGTGAGGTTATTTTATTGAACTGCCTGTTGAAATGCAGGTGAAATATTTGGAGTCTTGTAGTAGATTATGTATATCTTTTGGATACTGCATAAATTATGTTTATGTTCACAAACACATTTTTCAATTGTTCTATATTCTGTCCATTATATTCATTCTTCATGTGTACGTTCTTTATTTGGCATTAGTTAGATTTGAAGTCAGTTATTACAGAACCAGAACTTTTTGAATTGTGTATTGGAATGGTATACTAACTGACTGGATTCTCTCACTGTACAAAGGAAGTATTTTTAAGTGATCTTTTCAAATGCTTTTTATAGAGTTAGCACATGTTAAACACTCAATGCATATTGCTTTCCTGCATTTTCCACAGCATTTTCTATATTTGGCAGCCAAGTATGCATGTGTGAATCAATGTAAAAGTATACAGATCTGTTTTACGAGGTAGCAATGAGATTCATTTTTAAAATGAGATTTTTCTGAGTTGTTTCAGTTTTTTCTCACTTTTCCATTTTTTTTCCCACCACTTGTTTTCTCAGTCATACGTTAAATATAAAACAATGCTTGACTTCACATAGTTAAAAGATATTTCTGAAGGAAAGCTTCATCTTTTAAGACGAAATGCTGATTTTTCAAATTATAGTATCTGTACAAATTCCACTGTGGAGATCTGATATGGTGAAACTGGAATGCCTGTCCTATATGTTATTTTCTTTCTATTATATGACTTATTATTTCTGTTTCTGGTGAACATTACTCATTTTCATGTCCTGTAAAATTTATTGCCAGAGTGCTATTGTAAGAAACGATTGCATGTTAAATTAATTGTCCATTGCAAATGGAGAGAGAGACCAGTACAGCTATTATAACTATTATTATAATTAGTTGCTATAATCAAGGAGAAACAACAAGAATTTTGGCTTTTTTGGAGCGTTTGACAACTATTAATTTTGTGTACAATGTAGTCTTTTGTTAAATACAAAGAACTTACCTTGGTTTTAGGAAGTTCTCCATTCTCAAATTACAGCTTGTAAGACATCTGCTTTGATGTCTGACAGGCAGAATGTGCACGTATCTGGGTAAACTGTACATCTCATCACTGATATTGAAGTGATAGAACTACTCAGGTGCAATCAGTTTCTGTGGTGGTGCCAATATTTATGGAATACAATCAAACAAATAGCATTGAAAATTAAGTGATGATATTTAATGAAATAAACACTGAAGACCTTGAATGTTTATAATTTCAGAATGGAGGTTAAACACTTATCTAGTGCTTTATCAATACTTTTGGTAGCAATCTTTGCACAAAATACTTTTGGATATTTTCAAAGGATACTTCACTATATTTAAGCTGGTATCTTAATTAGGTGATTAAATATCATGAAAACTAATCCATGTTCAAATAATTGAAGCTGAGTTAGAACAAAAGTATATTCTAATAAATGGGAGTGGTTAATAAAGAGGTTAATAATATTCACAATAAATGAATAAAATTCCAGTGGGTGTTATGTAAATTAATCATTGGGACTAACTGTGGAAATTAGCTTGAATAAATAGAACATGCCTCAGTGGAAAAATACACTAAAAAGCCACAGTAGAACATATGTAAATGGAACTGAATAGTATATAATTTAGAGTTATAATATGGAAACAGGGAATAAAGTCTTCTATGGATGAAGCAACCAATCTCTCACATTGATGTGTAAATTGCTTCCTACCAAAGTAGAGAAACTGTAGTATTTTTCAGTTATTTAAATGAAGACTATAAATATTATTGCCTTGTTAACAGCTCACAGTCATTTTATTTTTGCTTATAGTGGTAGCTATTAGAAATCTTCGGCCTATGGACTCTTCCTATATGAACTGAAATACAGGAAAAATAAAGATAATGATAATGCTACTGGAATAAATTAAGCAAATTTATTTGAACTATGTTATTCCTGTTCCTGTTCTGTGTTTCAGGAGACAGTAGAATCATCTGCTTCTCTGCTTCTTATATCAGTGGAATAGGGGAATAAAAGTATAAATGTGTAGGTTGCTCCAAAAGTAATGACTTCTATTTATTTCTATGGAAGTTACAACAAAGGGAACAATAACATATTTAACATAGCAAATTCTCAGCTAAAAGGCACTATTTGTCAGCGTAATTGCCACCATTAACTATGCATTTTTGCTAGCAATGAGCAAGAGCCTTCATGCCCTGTTCTTAAAAATCGGCAGCAGAGGAAGTGACCAACTATTGCCATTGCAACTGCTGAAAGGCACTACCCACTGCGTCACTATGCTCACATCCACTGTTTAGTTTCCATAAACATTAAGAAAGCATTGATGAATTTCAGTGGGTGCAATTTTTTCCACATGGAGGAATTAAATTACACATTTCTTCTTTCATGGCATTTTGTAGATCCCATTGTGTCAGTCTGCCCCTCTGCTGCCATCTGACACACACCAGTAAAATGTAATGGAATACTGGAAGGAGGTTCAGTATATACTATCCTACCACCACCATCTGTCCCTGATGTTGTAGGGCCAACGTAATAAAATAGGAGGCATGACTTTCGGAACAGCCCTCGTTATTGGAACCATAAAGTCCTTAAAGCAGCCTTTTAGCAGCAGCTAAGAATACCCTCACCACTGGGACGCATTCATGCTGTTTTGTTGAATGTGTCTCTGGCACTGTAAGTCCAGTCACTTGTTTAATGTTTGGTGCATGCTAGAAAGCAAAAAGATAGAAAAAGTTTTAACATAGCTAAAGATATGCCATTGACAGATATCAGTATTACCACCTCTTGGAAATTCATTTTGTACCTAGGTTTCTAGACATCCTTAAGTCTGTGAATTACAGAGGGTCGGTAAGATGCGTTTGTCATTTTAGCATCCAAGATTGGAAAGGCAGATGTCAGAGTGAATCTGTGTGCTATATGAAGTTTTTTTTACTACTAGATTTTTAGGAAAAAAGAATATTTGAGACCATATTGGTTAAACTGAATATTTTAAGGGCTTTATCTATGAAACTGCTTTTCTTGCATTAAGATATTGTTTGTGGGTTCATAATAGCATTAATATATACCTTTGCTAAATTTTTGAAAGATTGTTACTATTAAACAACTATCAAGAAACTGAGATTGATTTGCATGTTCAAAATTGAAATAGAAATAAAATACCAATTGATTCTATACTATGTCAGTCTGTGATATAAAATATCACAAAGCATCTCTGTCATACCATGAAAGGAAAAGTGTCTCAATCAGTTCATTTGTGCACATCAACTGATGGTAGTGACTGTGTTGGTAGCTGAGAACTTGCTCTATCAAATAGTGATATTTGATATCTGTTGTAGTTTCTATGGAAATAAATAGGAGGCATAACTTTCAAAGCATTCTATATATTTTCCTTTTCTTTTGTTTAATAATTTACCTGAATATTCAAATATCTTGTGTCATTAAAATAGCTGCTATGTTTCCTACAACTCTTGGAAAAATATTTAAATATATGAATAGTTTGGGAAGGAAATAAAAATACAAATGTAATAGAAGTATATTCTAAATATTAAAAAAAAAAAAAGAAAAAGTGGAAAAGCATGAAAACTGTCCTAAAATATGTAAATCAGCTGCTTTTTAACTTATTTCCTGATTTAAATGAGTATAACATAGGCCATTAGAAGTAAGTATTCCATATGATATGCAAGAAATCTCCATTGCCAACATCATTGAAACTAATAAAAGTTTGATAGCTACTGCTATATTTAGCTACTTTTATCTCTGAAAAAGTTAACTGAAATCACTAGGGCTCATTTTGCAAAAAATAAGGTTATTTTGCTACTTTTCCTTAATACAGTTGTGTATTTATTTGTTTGTTTTAACTGGAATTACAGTGTAGGTACTAATAAAGAATGGAAAACAGGTAGCTTACTTACAGATTTTTGTGAGGAAACAAGCACTGATTAAATTTTGCTTCCATACTCAAAGGAAATTATTTTCTATCTACTATCATCCAGTACTGTTATTGAAAATTTAAGTTGATACTCTTTTTCTAAGACTTTTCTTTTTATTAAAAAACAAACAAACAAACAAACAAACATCAAAACAAAAACTAACAGAAGCTACAGTTATAACTAGGATTCTTAAAATAAAGTAGGTGAGATTGTTCTCCCAATCTGGTCTGAAAATATAAATTTTTAAAGGGATTTATATGAGGTCTGCTCTGAAAGTGATGCCTCCTATTTTTTTCTATTTGCCCATGATATCAGAGGCAGGTGTTTGTGCTATGGCTGTAGAGATTGAACCTCCTCTGCTGGTGCAGATTTTTACAAGAGCATGATATGCAGCCTCCTGTTTATCTGGCAAAAAATGCATAGTTAATGGTGGTGACTATGTAAAAAAATAGTCTTTTGTAGCGCTACCAGTGTTCTTGTTCTCTTCTTATCTGTTGTAATTTCCATGGAAATAAGTAGGAGGCATTGCTTTTGGAATATAGTTAATATACCTGGAACCACACTCTGCTTCAGTGTAATACTCAAAGCTACGTGTAAACACTTTTAGATTAAATTACATTTAAAAAAAAATGGTTTAATACTTGGTGCTAACTGCAATTGTAATAGTGTACTCTGGGGGTAAATAGTGTGCTAACAGAACATTACCTGAGTTGATTTTATATTCCTAATGGTTCAGAGGAAAAAAAAAAAAAAGAACAACAAAAAAACAAAACCACAAAAAACAATACAACAAAATGTCCATGTATATAATAACACTCAAACAGAGGTTCTGACAAATAGCTTAATTAGCAATATTGAACTGTTTCCTTCTAACTGTAGTAGTAGTATATTAAAATAATTTGTTTTTCTCTGTACTAAAACTAATACAAAAATTAATATAGTTGGTATAATTCCTACAAAACTTAGTAGCAGACTACTACAAGAATTAAAAAAATTAATTGTATGTTTGGGTGAGCCAGGTATAGAATGAGCCACAGCTTATTCATATCTTACCACTATTTTGTAATTTTATTGCAAACATTGGTGAAGTTCCTGTGAGAGCAAAATCAGAAAATAATAGAGATAGAAGTTATATAACTTCTAGGGAATAAGAAATAATACCAAGGATTTGAAAAATCAGTACCTTAAAGGAATAAAACATGAAAGGTTGGCAGAAACCAAAAGTTTATAAATATAACTATATATAAGAATGTATGGGGATAAATTTGTTGAGAGGAAAGGAGTAGTTGAAATATCAGAAGGTAAGGATACCAGTGAATAAACATCTGCAGAGAAAGATTTAATGCTAGACGTGTGGAGTGTTTACCCATTCAATACAGTTAAATGACCTATTTCAGTAACTAAGTCTTATAGAGTAGTGATAAAATTATTACTTGTTATTTTGTCACTTCCATAATATTGAATATGACTTATTTCTTTTTCTTAAGTAAATTGCACAGATGAATATATGCTCAGATTGAAGCTTTGAGGATTCCAGTAAGGCTGAAATCCTTCATGATTTTCTTCAGGATGAGCCTGTGGTTGTAGCAAACTGTTTCCTTAAATAATAAAAATCACAGTGCTGTTCACAGAGCAACTAAGTAGTTGGATTTGCAAAGGAAAAAAGTAGGTTTTATTCTGTTATCTGTTTTTATTCTGATGTTTGCTTGCAATGCACTGTATTTTCATTGTTCTTATTCTCTTTTTGGGCTTTGCTGTTCACACACATTGTATCTGCCCACCAATTTTCTAGTATTCCAAGCCACGTGTGTCCAATGAAGAGCCTGCAGTTTTCCAGAGGGATCTCTCTGCATCGTATTGACTGCACTATGTTACAGTGAGGTGACTGAAGTGTTATAATTTGGATGGCTTCCTACATATAGATTTTCTTGGGCATTTCATTTGTTTCATATGTTACGGTATTTTTGTGAGTCAAGTACGAGTCAAGAGGAGGGCCACAGAGATGATCAAAGGGCTGGAACACCTTCCCTGCAAAGACAGGCTGAGGGAACTGGGCTTCTTCAGCCTGGAGAAGAGAAGGCTGTGGGGTGACCTAATTGCAGCCTTCCTGTACCTAAAGGGAGCTACAAACAGGAGGGGAGTCAACTCTTTGAAAGGGTAGATAACAGCAGGACAAGGGGAAATGGTTTTAAATTGAAGGAGGCAAGATTTAGATTGGATATCAGGGGGAAGTTCTTTAATATGAGAGTGGTGAGGCACTGGAATAGGCTGCCCAGAGAGGTTGTGGATGCCCCATCCCTAGAGATGTTCAAGACCTGATGGATAGGGCCCTGGACAGCCTGGTCTAGTAGTAAATGTGGAGGTTGGTGGTTCTGTCTGTGGAAGGAGGTTGGAGATTCATGATCCTTGAGGTCCCTCCCAACTCAGGCTATTCTGTGATGATTTTCAATACAATTAAAAACAACGTTTTCAAGTGCTTCAATTCATTCCAGCCTCTGATCAGAAATGCAAGTGGAACAAAATATGCTTGGTGTGCCTGTCATTATATTCTGTGTTCTTATCCATTTGGTTGTCTTACAGTTTATTTTTCAGATTTTCATGCTGAAGATTGCTTCTGTTCGATTTTGATTTTTCCTTTTTATTATTATTATTATTATTTTTTTTTTTTTTTTTTAATGTATCATGCAACACTACATTTGCAGCTGCTGTGTTTGCCTGTTAGCTAGACATGTACTTTTTCATGTCCGACTATTCATGGAAAGGAGTCTCTTGTATAGCCCTTCTTTTTGTCTTCACTTCACTGTTAGATTTCTGATTTCACAGAGAATAGATCTACTTTTCATCATATTCAGTGCTGAAGTATAAAAAGAAAGAGGTAATTCTCCAGTATCCAGCCATTGTATATATTGTATATTTCTCCAATATGTTAACTCCTCAAACATGTTTAGAAAGTAGAATTTACTCTGGATTATTCACCAAAAATATTGTGGTTTTGAGTATCGAGAAGCTATTTACTGTAACAAAAGGTTTTTGTGTTGGAATATAGATCATAAAGTAAGGGATTAAATTTTTGTCTTTGCACATTCATACTGAAATATATCCAGAATTCAAAGGGTTAATAGTGAAGAGTGTTTAAAATGTCTGTTGAAAATGTGTTACGGATCAGTTTATAAAACTGTAAATCCTAGACAAATCTCTGTGTTCACATGTATATCATATACTTATTTCTGTTGAGATAAATATTTTATGATTATGCTTTTATTTCATATCATCAGTCAAAGTTGACATAGAGCAATAAATAAGTTACCAAGCTTTTACGATTAGAAAACACATATCTTTGTTTATGAGTTAAGTATACACACTGACAAACAGATTGTGTTCTTACTTCACATTAATTCACATTAACTCCAACTCTCATAGAGCTGGAGGAAGTACAAATCCCTCAAGCACTTTGTTTCCCAGGAGGTATACTGACTCCTGCAGCTGGTCAGTTTTGCCAGTCTGGAGAGACAGAAGGTAGCTTAGATCTTCAAAAGTGTCATTCTGTCTTTGAGATAATTTATAAATTATTTTGTCACAACATAGACAAAAGAATTTCAGCGAAGTCTGGATTCAGTGATCACAAACTTCCTATGCAGCCTTGGGCAAGCCATTCAATCTCCTGTCTTCTGTCTCCTTCAATACATGGTCTATAATATATGGAGTGTATGAGCCTTCCTTGTGTACTTCTGGTAGTTGCCAAAATGCTTTGATTTAATTGATATGGTATGTGTGTTAGCCTGCTACATATTGTGGTGGTTTTCCTATGGAAAGATAGATTGATAATCCTCCTAAAAATAGCCTTTAAAAATTACTTTATTAACCCTGTATTGGCAGGATATTGATTGCAGTCAGGATACTGAATTTTTGGTCCATACTGACTTTTCAGATGTTCTGGTATGCCATGATGCATCAGAGTTGATTTCATGAGGATCAAAGAAAGTTCAGTATTACAGCAAAAACAACTGCTTTTGCATACCCTAACTAAAAGTTCTGATTGTATTCTTTGTTTAAAATTCCAGCATTTTAGTTCATAGAAATGTGATTTTTAAAGCTTGATAGTAAAAAAAGCTTACTGATCATTTTTCACGTATACATAACGTCACAATAATAAGTGATTTTTTATTTTTTCTTAGCAAGTTCTTCCTTTTAATAATATGAGTGACTTCGTAAAATGTGCTCATTCTTGATGGTTAAATCTTCCTTCCTTCTGACTTCTTAGTCTTTCTTAGGTCCTTACTGCTTCTGCATGTGTTTGTCCATCAGTGCTTGCCTTTTATCCCAAATGAAGGCAAGAGATAATGCTAATTTGCAGATAACGGTAGACTGGGAGGGGGTGTTGACTATCTGGAGGGAAAAGAGGCCTTGCAGAGGGATCTAAATAGATCAGAGGTCTGGACAATCAGCAACTGCATGAAACAGCAGGGGTGGATACTTGGTTGTGCACCTGGAACAGAATAGTGCACAGACACAAATGAGAGACAAGAGGCTGGAGAGCAGATCAGGAGAAGAGGTCTTAGGGATGCTGGTGAAAGCAGGCTCAGCATGAGCCAACAGAATGGCTGCCAAAAGGGCAGAGTCTCACCTTGAATATTGTGTGCAGTGTTATAAAAAGGATGCTAAGGTCCTTGAAAGCATCCAGGAGAGGGCAACAGAGTTGGTGAAATGGCTGAAAGATGCATGAGATGTGTAGTCTGGAGAAGAGGAGGCCAAAAGTTGACTTTGTTGTTCTCTGCAGCTCTCTGAGAAGGGGAATTTCAGAGGGTGGTGCCAGGTTTTGCTCTTGGCAGCTAATGGCATGGTGTGAAAGAACAGCACAAAGCTGCACCAGCGGAGGGTCAGATTGTGCATTAGGAAAAATTATGGATTATACCTTCAGTTGATGAGTAAAAAAGTCAGATGAGAATTAGAAGCTGCAAGGCTCTTTTTCATATCCTTACTCTTCAGCTTACTGTGTTTGAGACTGCAGTGTGTTCCAGCTGCTGGTGTTTACAACAATCCTTTGCTAAATATAGGTTTAACTAATATGCAATCAATAGAAACGCTAAGTGGTAGCAACTCCATCCCAGCTGTGGCATGTTCCCAGAATAACTTTTCAATCAGACCTGTCAAGGGACTCAGGAAGAAGAATACATAATTTCTGTTTCCTAGTTAAATTTGTTTTCAGTTTAAGCCTGTACTGTGCCTATCCAGACTATAAACTCCAAGTGTTCAAATAAAGTGTGCGTGGGCATGTATGTATACAAGTCAGTGAGTTACAGCACAATGAAGAAAGTAATATCTTATGGAACAAGATCAGCGTAGGTTATCGTAATCAAGAACTTGACAATGAAATTACATTGTTATACACTGTTAAATTAAATAAAATCACAACTTTATAGACGACTGTAGACTATAGAAGACTACGTTTGTTGTCTCTCCTTCTGTGTGACTTTGGGAATAGCTAGGGAAATCTCCTTTCACGGTTACTATACAGTACAAACTATTTTGTGTCAGTTTGTCATGCTGCTAGTCTGATCTCAGCATAACCACTTCCTTTGCTTACTATAAGATTAAAATCAGATACAGAAAAGTTCTGCTGTTTTATTAAGTTTTATTAAGTTTGATGAAGACTTAAATCAGTAATCCCTAAGGTAAAATCTACTTTTACTTCACCACAAAATTAGTTCCAGTGCTGGTTTTTGTAGCTTCTGTGAAATATTATTATTATTTTTCTTTTCCTGAACTTGGTGTCACTGCAAGAGTTTAAACAGAGTGGGATTTCAGTGAATTTATGACTCAGTCCTTGGAGTCCATTGTATGCTGAGGTGCTTTAAACTGCAAAATCACAGCTTTAACTGGTAGAGAGAATACTTAAAATTGATCAGAAAAAATTATAAAAATAAATTTTGCTTCATGTAGGTATTATTCAAAATACTTAACAAGGTTTTGAAAAAATTGCTTTAGAAATATTTATTATGATAAAATATAAGAAAGTCATTGTATAGTTCCACAAACCTACAAGATTTTCATTAGCACTTCTTTTGTTTTTTAATTATCTAATAGTTCTTTTTATTACAGTTCATGTGTGTCTATCGTGTGTGTCCACATAAGGAATTTCCTTCGCAGCAGTTAAGTCATAATTGTTAATTTGTCATCTCTCCAACAATCATTGATGAAGTCTCTAAATGACATTAAAAATTTCAAACTCAGATGACTAGATCTGCAATACATATTTGCAACAATAATGATCAAATTATTTAAAATAAATTTAAAAAAATGTTGCTGTTAAAATTTTTTAGTCCTGCTGGTTTTTGAAAATATTTTATTAGATGTTGGCATGTGAATTGCAGTTCAAATTAATTTTAGCCATAATTAATGATATAATTGTCCAATTATAGGTTGGTAAACGTGAGGCTGATGCAGCTCTCATGTCCAACCAGGAGTGAGGTTTAACATGTACATGTGTGCATGTTGTGTGCATACAGCTGGCCCATAAACCACTACGGGAAGAAAATACTCAGCACAAACCACACCCGCACTGCATAGAGAGTCCCTCAACTAGGAAAAATGGAAGTACACTGTGGTCAAGCACGGGGCACTGCCAGACAGGCATAATGACCAGCTACATGCCTACAAGAGATAGGACCAGTTTATCCCCTTATTCCACAATCTTCCTGTGCTTTATTCTCCACAAATCATCTTGATTTTTAGTCAAGTCCTTCTTTAGTCCTTCTTTATGCATCCCATTGGAGTCTTATGCAATCCTCCAGCTCTCTTCCTCAGCACTGCAACGAACTGGACAGGGACTCATAGCCTTTGAAATGCCCTAACATACCTCTTATGTGTTGTCCTCTAGTTCCTAGGACTAAGGCTCTCCACAGATATCCTCAAAGAGGATTTTCTTTTACCTTTCATCCCAGCTATTGAGATGCCTCTGCCTACCCTGTAGTATTTGCATCTCAACAGGCCTTTGTGGTTGTGGTGGTTAGCTCTTAGCTCTTGTTCATATAACCAAACAACTAATAAGAGAAGAAGATTCTAAATAGGTAAATATGATGTTGACTGTTCATCTGAAAACAGTTCAAAATAGAGTATTAAACCACAGATGTTCTCTATCTAGATAGTTTGAGGTCTGAAACTGGTTTGTCTGTTGACTTATCTAAGAGTTATCTTATCCTAGTTGGAACTTATTTTTTCATGAGCTTTAGAATCCCATCTCTAAGCACTTTAAACCATTTGAAAAACAAAGTCAACTTTAAAAAAACTATGTTGTGATATGATTAGAAATAAGTAAATCAGAGTTCATACCAGCTGTATTTCCTGTTGTCTGAACTTTGGATTGGTTCATTTGATGTAGGAAATGCTTTCCTTTGTTCTTTGTCAAGAATGTAATTCGTATGGCTGGAAACATCCAAATAAGATCAATGCATTCTTTTTCTCTCAATTACCCTCTCTTGTTAGCAATGGCACTAAACATTTAATTTTGATAGAGCAATAAATATTTATTTTCTTGTAAATAGCGCAGATCTGGCAACAAATCAATGTGGGATGGCAGGAAATAATGTAAGTAGACTTGTTACAGTTATTGCTTGTCCTTGAAATATGTAAGATTTATCCATTCCCTATTAAAAATGTAATCTGTTCATAGAGTTTTTTGTTGTTTTTTTTTTTTAATAGCTGTTTCAAATGTGTAGATTAATTTGTATAAAAGACTATTTTTTAAGCATTAATTATGTCTGTGGTTTCCCTTTTAAAATCTAAATCCTAAGTATAAAGAGAAGAAAATGAACATCAAAACAGGGCTCGTGCTGATTTTCTTAAAAAGATACATATAGCTGATTTGTTTCCTGTACTGATATTTTTGTAAATAGGTATCTAGACTTGTAAATGCCTGTACACACTTTTTTTCTCCAACAACTAGAAGAGGCACTGAGTTGCATTTCCAGGTTTCTAAGTTCAATTATAAAATGCCACTGTAGATAGAAGTTTTCTAAAATTATCATTTAAACCTAGCCAGTGCTGTTTTTCTTTGCACTGTTACAAATTCCTTACAAATACTGCAAATTCAAGCTTAGGTTGATCTTTCCTAATGGAAGCACAAACCAGCAGTTTTGCTGGCACACAAGGAAAAAACTTTGTTCTGTACTAGAAAATTATAATCATGTCATTCACCTCTCATTTTTGGGTCACTTTACAAGATAAAAATCTATGATATTATGGCCACAGATGTAAACACATTTCGGAACTGAGCAGTGCAAGTAGTTGGCAGGGTTCTGGAAACAAGGAAAGGCAAAAGCTTCTGCGGTGATTAACTCCAAATTTTAATTTCTTTTGGTACTTTTCTTACTTGGTAATCTTAAGGTTGTAAATTCATTTGTACATCATTTTTAACTGCTGTGGTTTTTATTTATTTATTTATTTATTTATTATTTTTAATGACAAATCCAGAGACCTTTTAATGTAATGAGTAGGAAAAGTTATAAAGTTTGTGGCTTAATACTGTCCAATATGTTAGATTTTAAAGAAATGTTTCCCCTCAAGGCCACCTTTTTTTCTCTTTCTTCTGTCCTCTCCTGCACAGTCACCTGTTTGATATGTAGACATAGACTGATATTAGCTCCTATTGTGACTTTTGGACCTGAAAATTTTTTATAAAGCCCTTTAGTGCTTGAAGTGCCAGTACCAGAATCAGTATTAATGCTTTGCTGAAAGCATTTGAGCTTCATATTTGTTCTGAAAATTCATTAGAACTGAAGCACTACTTTAAATAGATTGTCAAAGTGTATTCCTTTTCTGTATTGGGCTAGTGGTAACACAACAACATAGTTGTCTCTATTTTCTTCTTTTTCAAATATACTAAGGCTGCTCTTTAAGTAGTACCTCCTATTTTATTATATTGGTTCATGACATAGCAGGCGAATGTTGGTGGTATGAAAGTAGAGGTTGAACCTTCCTGCCAATATCCTGTTCATTTTGTTGCCATGTGAGAGATGACAGCAGAGGGGCAGTCTGACAAAGTGGCATCTGATGTGGAAATGCATACAAAGCAAAGGTGTGTCATTGAATTCCTCCATGTGGAAAGATTTGTACCTATTGACATTAATTGATGCTTGCTGAACAATGAAGGAGATCCAAACAGTGAATGTGAGCACAGTGAAGCAATGGCTAGGAAACTTCAGCATTGGTGATAATTACGTGAAAGACAAGACAGGTCCTGGGTGGCCGTGCACAGTTGTCATAACATGAAATGAAGATGGTGTCGATCAGATCATCCATGTAAATTGGCAGTTCACAACAGGAAAACAAAATTGTGTTTAGAGCTGAATACAAGCTTCATATCATTGGAAACTGTGGTGGAGTATTGGAAAGTTTGCAGCAGATGGGTCTCACAAATGCTCACACAGGAACAGAAAGTACAGTGTGTGCAAATTTGTCAGAACCTACTCAACTAATATGAGGATGAAGATGACAGTTTTCTGGATCTCATCACCAGTTGTGATGAGACATCATGTCACCACTCTGAGCCAAAGTCATTATGGCTGTCCATGAAGTGGTGACATGAATTCCCCACTGAAGAAAAAATTCAAGATGCAACCCTTGGGTAAAGGACTGAGGAGGTATTATCTGAGTGTGCAGGGATCAGGTTAAGGAGGACAGAGACATCTGCATTTTAACCTGGAGAGAAATAATAAAGGCAGCAAAGACATTATTCTACAGGTACAGCAGCAAAAGGAAGACTACAAAAATGTGGGCCTGCTGCTGAGTGGAGCACTGAACTTGTTGGCAGAACATGTTAACCCAATGACTCACTAAATTGAGTTGATGGGAAGAAATCTTTTTAATTTTTTTAACATGCTTCATGTTTGCCTTTTTTTTTTCTTTTTTTTTTTCCTTTTTTTTTTTTTTTTTTTTTTTCCCCAGTAAATTGCTTCTGCTTCTCTTTCATGTTTGTGTTAAATCTTAAGCAGTCTGGACATCCATAAGACCATGGGCCCTCATGGGATGCACCCATGGGTGCTGTGGGAGCTGGTGGAAATCATTGCTAGGACACTCTCCATTATCTTTTGTAAGTCATGGGGAAAGAGGAAGGTGCCTGAGGACTGGAGGAAAGCAAATGTCATTCCAGTCTTCAGAGAGGGCAAGAAGGAGGACCTGGGTAACTACAGACCAGTTAGCCTCACCTCCATCCCTGGAAAGATGGTACATCTACTTATCTTTGGTGCTGTCTCAAGGGGGATTAGGGGCAGTCAACATGGCTTTACCAAGGGGAAGTCATGCTGAACCAACCTGATAGCCTGTTATGAAAAAAGAACCATGTCGATAGATGATGATAAAGCAATGGATGTGGTTTATCCTGATTTTAGTAAAGCATTTGACACCGTCTCCCACGGTGCATCCTTGCAGTTAAACTAAGGAAGTGTGGTCTGGCTGACTGGGTACTGAGGTGGACTGTGAACTGGTTGAAGGAAAGAAGCCAGGGAGTTGTGATCAATGGGACAGAGTCTAGTCCTATATCTAATGGAGTCCCCCAATGGTTTGTACTGGGACCAGTACTATTCAATATATTCATCAACAACTTGGATGAGGAAATAAAGTGCACTGTCAGAAAGTTTGCTGATGACTCAAAATTGGGAGGAGTCACTGACAGGCTGGAAAGCTGTGCTGTCATCCTGCAAGAGTTGAATGGGGAGGAATTTAGTGAAATATAACAAGGGCAAGTGTAGAGCCTTGCATCTGGACAAGAACAACCTCAGGTGCCTGTATAGGTTGAGGACTGACCTTTTGGAGAGCAGCATAGGGGATAGGGACGTGGGGGTCCTGATGGACAGCAGGATCACCATGAACTAGCACTGTGCCTTTGTCACCAAGAAGGTCAATGGCATCCTGTTGTGTATTAGAAGATGTGTGGTTAGTAGGTCAACAGAAGTTCTCCTCCTCCTTTATTCTGCCCTGGTGAGACCGCATCCGGAATATTGTGTCCAGTTCTGAGCTCCGCAGTTCAAGAAGGACAGAGAATTGCTTGAGAGTCCAGCACAAGGCCACAAAGATGATTAAAGGAGTGGAGCATCCCCCTTATGATGAAAGGTTGAGGGAGCTGGGTCTCTTTCAGCTTGGAGGAGACTGAGGGGTGACATCATTAATGTTTATAAATATGTAAAGGGTGAGTGTTATGAGGGTGGAGCAAGGCTCTTCTCAGTGACATCCAATGATAGGACAAGGGGCAATGGGTGCAAACTGGAACATAGGGGGTTCCGCATAAATATGAGAAAAAGCTTCTTTATGGTAAGGGTAACAGAACACTGGAACAGGCTGCCCAGAGAGTTTGTGGAGTCTCCTTTCTGGAGACATTCAAAATCCACCTGGACATGTTTCTGGATGAGCTAATCTAAATTCCTGCTCCGGCAGGGGGATTGGACTGGTTGATCTTTCAAGGACCCTTCCAATTCCAGACATTCTACGATTCTGTAAATGCAGCACTTAGGAAATTGTCTGTCACAACTGATGTTACACTCTGTTGTATCTGTTGTTCCTGTTGTAGGTGTTTTTGTTTAGGATCCCTACAGAGAAAGTATGTGTAAACAGCTTTGCCTGTGGTTTCTTTCTGAGTTATGTAGAAATCTGAGCAATTCAAATCATGGGATATTATTTAATCAGCAGGAATGCAATCACATGGCTGTTGCTTTGCTTTTCCCATATCAATTATGGATAGTTCCAGAAAAATGCAAAACAAAATCAGCATTACTGGTCTGAACATTATCAGTTAGTGATTGGATGTGTCTTTTTTAAAACCAAAAAGATTGTTCTAACTCAGTTATGTGACAAGACTATTATGTGAAGGAAGTTTATCCTATCACTAATACATGAGATTGTCCTAACAGACATGTTTTTCATTATTACTTTGATAATGAACTTTCTCTTCTTTTCAGTAGTATTCCCTGATGAAATCAGTTAGCTGATAAGAAAGGTTTGCATCAGCATTCATTGTTCATTCTTACTGCCTCTATCATCAGCTATATTTCTTTTTCATCTGCTTGGACTAAGTAAAGCATAAATAGTTTTTTTCCAAGTGAAACTCTAAAAGAACGAGTACTGTATATCATGTTATTATGCTGGCATTTGGGAAAAACAGAAAAAAAAATGTTTTGGGTAGAAGTCTGCCTTATTTGATTGATTGAGAGTTTATTCAGTAATTTAGACAGGATGGCTTCTGTTGCTTAAAACAGAACAATCTCATCTGAGTTTGCTTTATTTAAGGAGAGAGAACTTTTATTGCACTAGTTTTTAAACTGGGGGAAAAAAAAGGACATGCTATTCAGGGCCATTTTTTACTGGATTTGACGGCCTGTGCTTGGCTACATTTTTGTCTAATTATAGAATTCTGTTACTCTGACCTCCAAACATTCTGAATCTCAAATGCTGCGTGTTGGAAAATAAGTGAATCAGATATTCACTTGAGAATGCTAGTACTTTTATCAGAAGTTCATTGAGTATCATTAAATCTTTGATAATGTTCAACAAATTAATTATATAATTAGTTGCAAAAAATATTTTCTGTGAAGAGGATCTACTAAAGAAATGGAGTAGGTTTTTATTGTGATCATCATGAAATCTTGAATTCTGCAGTCTTAGCTATGACTAAGTAATTTATTGTATTCTGTGTTCAGGTGTTGTCCTCATAACTACTCCATTGGCAGCTTCAGGCATTTAGCTTTTCATTTAGCAATATAAATGCCACTTGGAGTGCCAATAAATAGTGGCAAATCCCTGAAAAGGTCAGATTGGTTCTATAACTCAAATACCTGTCTGATGCTAATGGCTTTTCAAGGTTTTTTTATGAACACTTGAAAATAAACAGCCTTCTGGCTTCAGGGTTCTGCAATCTATACATATTTTTTTACACATGCCCCTCCCTTTTTAATATATATATATTAATATATGTAAAAGCTATTGCTTTCCAGATTTAAAATTATTATTACACAATGTCATTGTATTTAAAAAGGCATTAAGAGCTGGAAAAATATAGAAAAATGCTAAGCTAACAAAATAGACACTGAAAGTGACATATCCAATCAACCCTCTCTAAACTGTTTCTGACATAAATTCATCCTCTCCTCCTGATTTCATGTTAGTTCTTGCACAATTTTTACTGGTATCATGTTTGTATTTAAAGTAGAAATATAATTTTGACTCTTCAATTTTAAATCTACATTTTTTTGTTGTTGTTCATTTGATCGGAAAGGAATAAATGGGTATTTGGGCACATTAAATGTATATGTATTACATATATCATCCTTATTACAAATGTGTATACATTTTAGAGATATAAAATGCCTAAAACCAGCAAACACATAATGCTCCTGGCTTTTCATAGAATCACAGAATGAAAAGGACCTTAATGGTCATCTAGTTTCAACCCCCCTGCTATGTGCAAGGTTTCTTGCCTGTCCCAGGTGAACTTCTAAAAGAGTGTATGAAAATAGTTCTTAGTTAGTTTATAATTACACTGGAAACCTAAACTTTTATTAGAAATAAAGCCACAAACTTTGACACATTTCCAAAACTAACTTTTTTTTTTTTTTTTTCTTTTCTGAAATCTATTTCTTTTGGACTATTTATAAGGAGATTAGAATCATGGAATCATAGAATTGACTAGACCAAAACAAATAGACTGCCCATATTCACCTGGTAATTTTTATTAAATTTAACTTATGAATACATAATGAAGATTCATCACTTCAGGAGACTAAATGATAGGTACTTATTTTTGAATGTTGTCGGTTATTCTCAGTTAAAAAAAAACAATACAAACCTACAAGAACAGACTAAATATTTTACTATACAGACTTAAATATATAGGATTTTGTTTCACCCTGAGGGCTGTGGAATTTCTAATAGCCATTTACAAAATTTCAGTTGCAAAAGGGATTACCAAACTGCTCATGAGGATTTTTCAAGATAATTTTTTTTTTTGCATTGAAATTGTGAAAAAAAAAATTCCCAAACGTGTAGAAGTGTTGACAAAATTATGCTCATGTTTCTGGCTTGTTTTCGTTGTTGTTTTAATATTATAAATAGATTCATTTTCAATCTAGTTTGATAGCATATATTTAAAATAAAATTAAGTCACAGCACCATGAAGTATTCATGCATTAGTGTGTTGCCTACCCGTTACTGAAAAAAAAGTGATGATAACTTTTTTCCTTCTCTTGTAAATAGTTTGTTTCATTCTTCTCAATGACAGCATTCACATGAAGAAATTCTTCAAAACGAGAGAAATAAAAATATGGAGAAAATGATAATCATAATAAAAAATTAGCATGATGCTTTAAAATCTTATCTTAAAAGAAAAAAGAAAAAATGAACTAAATGAAACATTTCAAGGATGAAAGCACTTGCCATGAAAGGACAGGTTAGTTCTGTTTCTGCCCTTTGTTCTTTTATAGTATTGGGATAGATTAATCTTGTAAATTCTTCATACCAGGAGGAGTGATTTCAATGGAATTGCAAAGTTTTTTTGCAGTACGTTTTTAAACACTTATGGATAAAGCAATAGTTTAGCTTTTGTATTTGATTTTCGTATATTTGAATATGACTTCTATATGATTTCTTCTTCGGAAGATTGCAAATAGAATTGTCTTGCTTTTTAATATTCTAAACATAACATTTTAAAACTGCATTTGGCCAGATTATAGTATAAAGTAGACAATTTCAAGATGGACAGTAGATTTGGTGTTTAAAGCATTCTTTTATGATATGGACTGCAGCTATACAATGAAGGTTGGATTCCATCATGCCACATTATGGGAGTAATGGTATATGCTCCATTACTAGGAGTTGTGTGTGCTCACTCAGTACTCAGGGTCTGAATCAGTGTCAGGTGTGAGCTGTCATATGTACATCATTGGAAATTGCTGAAATAATCAAGTTCTTAAAGGGGAAGGAAAATTCTTGCTCTCCAGTTGCTACTTTTGAAGTAGAGTGAAAATGGTAACATTGAAAGACAACATATAGAACAGTCAATTTTGGAGCTTCTTGTAATTTGGAGTAAATAAGTTTATTGTGATCCTATGGAGTATGATTTTCCATCTAAAGCCTTTTCAGCCTTCTGTTTTTTATTGTACATCCTCATGTGATGACAGCTAGAGGAAATAGAAATACAGTAGTGATTAAATTTTGTTTAAAGATGATTGTAGACATGCATGGAGAATGCGCAGCTATTGCATCAACTATAGCACACTTATATCTTCCTTTTCCTTATCCAAGCAAATAAGTTGATATCTATTTTAAAGATCTGGTAAGCATTCAATTTTAAATTATATGTTAAAATATAACTTAAAAAAATAAACAAAAACCACAGCACCTTGAAATATGAAGTGTGTTTAGAAGTTGATTATTGTAGCTTGCTTTGAAAGTAGCCAAATTTTTAACACTGTTGGGGAATGGAAGCTTTCAATCTGGTATGTACTGAAGTATGCATTTTTCATGCCTCTACAGTGGGTGAGAAATGAATGAAATAAGATATGTTCAGAGCAATGGAGTGTTCCTTTTTTCTTCCCATTTTTCTTATGCTTTTCTTTCTTTGGAGACTGACAATCTGATATCAGCTTTTCTTCGTTATCTTATACACATTGTTACTGCAAGTTAGAAATCACCTTTAAGAAAACTTGGAAAATGGAAGAAGCCTAGAAATAGTCATTAAAAAACTATATTGAGCAAGGATTTTCTTAATCTCTCTACTCTGTTTTACCTGAGGGGTTCAGTAAACATGTTTTCTGTTTGGTTAAGCCTACAAATTAAAATTGTCTCTAGAAGGGTCCAAGCGTCAAGAACTGAAATGGCATTATTAATTCTGTTTCTCAGTAAAATTAGCTTAGGTTTTTCTTATCTAAAGATAAATATATTTTGATTTACCCAAAACAAACCAAGCATTGGCACTTCATTATAGAACAAACAAAAGTCTCTTGTTCTCTTAAGATCAGAATAGTTCAGCTGAGGCTTTAAGATGAAAATCCATTAGAGTGGCTGAAAATGGTTATCTTGCTTTCCTAGTAGCATTATGGAATTATAATGTGCTGAATACATGTTCAAGTTTGAAACATCATAATTTAGTAATTTCATTCTTATTTGTACTTCAGTTAATTCAACATGTGCATTTAAATAGTAGTGTTGAGTAGATGTGCAGTATAATTATGAACTTTTTATTTTTCTATTCTTGTCTGTCAGGGTTAAAAGCTTATATAGATGCCAGAGTTCAGTGTAATCAGTAATTTCTACATTTACAGCCCAACAATGTTTTGTGAAAGGTGAAAAGAAAAATCCTGCAAAAACAAACAATCAAGGCTATTTCAGAAGCTGTTTCTGTAAAGCTGGAAATCTCTGTTCTTGTACCGATTACTTTGTAAAAGATACCATTTAATAATGAAACTGTACTAAAATCTGGATGGAAAAAAAATGAAGGAAAATCCAAGTGAAATCTTGTACTCTTCAGCTCCAGGTGCAGCCGGGTGGAAAAGAAAAATGAACAGATAAAATCAGCTTTTGCCTATAAGTAATAGCTTATGGAGCAAACAATATTTGTTACTACCCTGCCAATCTGCCTGAATCAGCCCTGTTCACAACACCTGAATGATGACCTGCTCAGTGGCAAAACTCATTTTTAAATCTAATCATCTAGACTACAACAACCTGCTGACAGTTACTATTGCTCTTTTCCTCTAGGCAATTTTGAGATATAATGTGTAAAAACACTTTTTCTGAGAACCTCATTGTTGTACCTAGGTCAGTGCAGAACTAATAACCTTTCATAAGGCTAAATATTGCTCTTCAGTACCAAAGAATGGTGTCCTATAGTTTGTTTATACTTTCTAGTACTTGCCTCAATTTTCCTATTGTCTTTTTTTCTCTAAAATCTGTTCGTTTTAACACTGCATTATAAAATACCCTAGCATAGGAACTCGCTTTCTTCATAGGAAATAGGAAAGAAAATACAATTTTGTTTTTTAGAAGTATACATATGTCTCAAAATTACAAATTATTTTCTATTCATCTTGAAATGGTTTGTGTGGATAGTCACCTTTCATATACATTTAATTCAGCTAACATTGTATCACAATACAAAATTGCTGAAGTGTTTCTTAATATTCTTGTTTGAATTATAAAACTGTGCATTACTGCTTGAAAGACAAAATTATCAAAGAATACTAATCACACAGTATGATAACAGCAATGTAAAAATTAGTATTCAAAAGGCCAACTATTATCTTTGTTCTGTCTAAATTTAATTTCCTACTTAGTATTAAATTTCCCTTAGTTAAATGTAAGATTATCAATTACCGTTATGTCCTTGTGACTACAATGTTGTTCTCCAAAACATTTCTAAATGGTAATGTGTTCATGGAAAATAATAACACATCCATTATATTGATTTTAATGGACAATTTTACTCCATAAAAATATCTTTTGGATGAGAAGTCTCTGAAAAAAAAAAAAAAAAGAGTTGATGCCTGGTATTTTAAATTGCTAGTGCATACAAATAAGCATGAAAAAGATGTCCCTGAACTGGTTCTTACCAGCATTTGTATTGACCTTGAAATCACAGAATTTTAATGCAATTCTAGAGGAGCTGAACCTGATGGAATCTTTCTTTGTCCAAGTTAGTTACAAACATAAGAATTATGATTAGAAAAGTTGTATTGTAAAATGTCCAGCTTTTAAAAGTCAAAAACTGATAAATTTTGAATGAATGAGTTTGCATTAAGTTTGTAATAAAGTGAATGCATCATTCTATTCCTGATAATGGAACACTGAGAAGACAGAGATCCTGAATGCCTTGTTTACATTAGTCTTTAATGCTAAGACTTGCTCTCAGGAATCCTGGATGCAGGAGGTAAGAGAAGGAGCCTGAGGAAAGGAAGACTTTCTGGTTGAGGAGGATCTGGTCAGAGAGTATCTAGCTAAAATCAGTGCACACAAATCCACGGGCCCTGACGGACTGTGTGGATTGTGTGCTGACAGAACTGACAGAGGTGATTGCTGAACCATTCTCCATCATCAACCACATTTTTATCATCTTGGCAAATGGGAGAGGCAACTGAAGACTGGAGGATATCGTGCCAATATCACGTCAGTCTTCAAAAAGGGGAAGAAAGAGGATCTGGGAAATTACAGGCCAATCAGCCTCATCTCTGTTCCTGGAAATGTAATGGAACAACTTGTTCTGGCTGCTATCTCCAAGCAATTGGAAGAGAAGAAGGTCATCAGGAGTAGTCAACATGGATTTACCAAGGGGACACAATGCCTGACCAACTCAATAGCCTTTTATGATGTCAGCACTAGCTCTACCAGTGGCATCCAGATATGGGGAGAGCAGTGAATGTTGTGTATCTTGACTTCAGCAAGGCATTTGACACCATTTCCCATAATGTCCTTGTTATGAAACATAGAAAATGTGAGATAGATGAGTGGATGGTGAGGTGGATTGAGAATTGGCTGACTGGTAGAGCCCAGAGGGCTATGCAGAGTCTGGTTGGAGGCCTGTAAATACCAATGCTCCTCAGTGATCCATACTGGGTCTACTCTTGTTCAACATCTTCATTAATGACCTGGATGAAGGGATAGAGTCCACTGTCGGCAAGCTTGCTGATAATACAAAACAGGGAGGACTGGCAGATTCACCTGAAGGCTGTGCAACCACTCAACAGCACCTGGACAGGCTAGAGAGTTGTGCAGAGAGGAACCAGATGAGGCCTAACAAGAGAAAGTGTAGAGTCTTGAACCTGGGAAGAAACAACCTCATGCATTAGTACAGGTAAGGGAATGACCTGTTGAAGAGGAGCTCCCCAGAGAAGAACCTATGTGCCCTGATAGACAACAGGTTTGCCATGAGCCAGCAGCATGCCCTTGTGGACAAGAAGGGCAATGGCATCCTGGGGTGCATTATAAAGAGCATGGCCAGCGGGTCAAGGGAAGTGATCCTCCCCCTCTAGTCTTTACTGGTGAGGCCACATTTAGAATACTGAGTCCAGTTCTGGGCTGCCCAATTCAAAAAAGACAGGAATCTCCTAGAAAAAGTCCAGTGGAGGGCCTCAAAGATTATTAAGGTCCTCCCGTATGGAAAAGGGCTAAGTAACCTGTGTCTGTTCAGCATGGAGAAAAGAAGACTGTGGAGGCAATATGATAAATGTTTATCTAAAGGGAGGTGGGATACAAATTGATGAGGCCAGGCTCTTTCCAATGGTGTGTAGCAATAGAGCAAGGAGTAATGGCCTAGAACATAGGAACACAGGAAGTTCCATACAATCATGTGGAATAACTTCTTTATGGTGAGGATGACTGAGCACTGGAAGAGGTTGCCCAGAGAGGTTGTGGAGTCTTTTTCTATGGAGATATTCAAGACTCATCTGTACACCTACCTGTATGATCTACAGGGTACCTGCTTTAGAATGAGATTAGACTTGCTGATCTCTTGAGGCCCCTTCCAGCCCCTGCAATTCTGCAATTCTGTGATTCATTTGCTTTAAAGAAAGCTTAGTATGCTAAAATGTTAGTCTGGTTTGAAGAACAGTACCGTATTTAAAATATATATAAAATGGCTGAGTAATTATTTTAGAATCTTTTGATTTGCATGTTGTGGAAAATTTGAAAAGTGTATGTTTTTCTAAAATATTCTCAGAATTCTAGGTAATGTACTGAGCAGAGGCCTAGACTTTTTTGTTAATGGTGTTGTAGTTGAAACTGGTGGTTGTGATAGCAATTATATAACTCGCATGCCTGGAGAAGGCAGAGTATTATGAGTCATACATGATTATACTTTGTTTTGTCAGGAATTTTCTGAAACTTTTCTTGAAGATGTATTCTCTTGCTACATTTGAATATGAAGTGCTGAGGTCTGAAGCTGGCAGGAAGTCCTATAGAATAGATGTTCAAGAAATGTCAGTGCAATCGTGCAGTGGCCTTTCTTCTGGTGTGTCAGATGCCTGTTATGATCTGCTGAAAAACGCAATCTTTAGCAACAAAAATAATTTTCTATCTCTATGCACTATATAAATATAAACCCATTGTAAACATTTTAAATATATTATAACAAACACCCCTTCCTCCTGTGGTTCCTTGATTTATTTTTGATGATTGTTTTCCCGATTCATGAAGGGAACTTTGAAAGTCTAATAGAGAAAATATCAATTATTTCTTTTAGCAAGGAAATATGATGAAATGTTCAGTAAGTGTTGTGAAATTGAACTGAAACAGTATTGAATTCCTCTTGAGCTAAGCATGCAACCCTAGAAAACTAGAAACTGAGCATGAAAATATTTCACATCAGGAAGAACATTGAGATTAGCTGTACTCTTCCCTTTCTTTCCAAATTAACATATCAAACTACACTAAATATTTACTATTTCTAAAACTTTTTTTTTTTAATACAAAATTTTAAAATAGAAAAGATTACGCTGTGAACAGAGAAAACCTGAAACTTCTGGGTGCAAAAGAGAACATGTCTACTCCCTCTGTATTGTAATAATATTGTAATAAGAATTATGAAGACTTCTATACTTACAATACTTCTTTCTAGCATTGTTCAGTGATTGCTTGGATTCATTTACAGAAAAGAAAATATTTTCATTGTCCTTGAAGTCTGGCCATGGGTCTTCTCCCTGTGACAGGTGGCTGTGCTACTTTTCCCAAAACCTCTGTAGTTCTGTGCAGCCTGCATTAGCCAAACCAGATGCTCTTAGTTTCCCTTCAGAAAGCTTACTTGACTGTATGTGTGACAGTGGTAGTCATACATGATGAATTTGTAATCTTCTACTCTGCCTTTTTCACCCAGCAAACTATTTAGTAGAACATACAATAGACAGTATTTGCACTGCAATTAAGAACACTTATTTCACTTTTTTCACTTCTAACATTGGCCATATACTGTCTTTCCTGGCTCGGTCCTGCCTGCCACTACAACTCTGTAGAAGAAAACAGGAATCCAGAAAAGGATAAACTAAATTAAGCTGTAACCTGTCAAGCATTTTATCAACATTTTTATTATTCTCCTTGAGCTGATTTTGTGACATTAAAAAAAAAAAACAAAACAATCCTAAAACAGAAAATAGCTGCATCTTTATGTCAACAGTTTCTGTTGAGAATTTTTAAAGAAAAACATGAAATTAAACCAGAAAGTGAAACTCAGTTGTAGCTCTATTAGGCTGACTGATCTTTTATTCCATTCCTATATGATAGAATAGGAAATGTGGAAGAGACGATGTTTAAGTTAAGTGGAAGAGATGATGTTTAAGTTTGATGGAATTATACAGAATGCTCAAAGTCACTTCAGTTAAGCAATTTAAATATTCTCCTATTTTCTTATATAATTATTGTTGTGTATATATACGCTTATAAAATTAGATTTCATCAGTTTTGGCAGAGTGACCACAATGGCCTGTGGACTGTAAAGGCCAAAAAAATTGTGCAACTTAGGAATCTTTATGTTTGGAAGATGATGCATAGAGAGATATTTCTGAAAGGAGAGAAATCTGATCATTTTTGAATTAATAAAAGCACATCTGATCAAATAGAGTTTATACAATTAAAAAAAAAAAAATAGCCTACATGATTTCTCCAGCAAGACGTGAGTTCTTAAAGGTAATGCTTTAAAAAGTTACATGATGTGGAAACCATTCATGTGTTAAATGATGGAACATTTGTGAAATATATCACTAACTATGAAACAGGAAAATTTTAAAAATTAAGAAAAAGTTAAAATTATTCTGCAATTTCAAACTTCTCTGGATGTTAAATGACTCTTGTTTTTGCTTCTTCATCTTAAATATTTACCAATTATTACCTAGCTATTACAGAGAATGTATCACTGTGCACAGAAAATACAGTTCACGGAAGAGGACTTTGGATGAGTTTAGAAGTTCTAATCCAGCTCTGTGGGATATGCTTTAGTTAGAGAAAGTTTAAAGCTAAGTTTTACAACTTGCATGGCACAAAGAAAAAAGTATTTGTTAAAAAGTAGATCTCTATTTATAAAGATCAGATCTTATTACTTAACAGGAAGTGTGGAATTTAAGCTTTGAAACAAAGATGAAACCTGTTTGAAAACATTGTGTACAAGATTGCCGTTTCACTTAATCCTGTTGTTTTTTTCATACTATTTGGAATGAGTTAAGACAGCTATACTATGACTAAAGTAGAGTAATTATAACGTCATCCTTTATTCATATCCATTCTGTTTCCAAAAGATTAAGTTACTTTAGAAAAATGTTCTTTTACAGCATAACTAAAAGTGAAATTATAAGGGAGAAGCCAAGAATAAATGGTTTTAGTCAGTAAAATAATTCATTAATGTAAGATTTGCATGAGCAAGTGCAAAGTTTGTACATGAGTTAGTTATAAAGTACAAGTAAATTCTTAATTAAACATAATACAGAAAAAATGAGGAATAGGAGCAAGACTTCAGTCAGTTGAATAGGCTGAATTTATTTGTGTAAGCCTCACATTGATATGTTTGAAGTAGTAGGACAGATGTAGTTTCAATAAGTCAATGCAAAGAGTATTCAAAAACACAAGAAAAGTATATATCCTGGTAATAGAAGTAGTACAGTACAGTAATAACGCTTTGTAAGTAGTTGTAACAGTTTTGTAACAGTTATCATAAATTACGTTTTGTACTGTAGTAGTGTTGGATAACAAATTGGTTATTTACTTTATTTTATGTTTTAATTCTTCACTTTCAACTTTCAAACTTTCAAGAAAAAAAGTTTACTTTGGCTAAATGCAATGTATATTCTCTTTGAATACTGACAGAATGTAGGACCTGTGTTAACATCTTTTTGAGTAGAACAGTGGTATAAATCTTTATGTGTAAAACCCTGCTTACATTAAGAAGGGTTATATAATCTATGAATTTTTTTCTATTAACTGAAAGAGTGTAGTTAAATAATTATTTTGAAGTTATTTGTGGAAGTAGATATTCAGCATAACCACAGGTAGAGTAAACCTCCTAATTTTATCTGAAAAAGAGGGTGGAACAAAAACAGAGAGAGAGAGAGACTAATTAAAGGCAAACAAAATGGTTGATCAACTTTAGTTTAAAAGGTGACGAAGATAGAAAGGTAGATGTTTTCTTTTCAATTATTCTTACACAGAAGTAAACTTCTTCAGTTATCCTGAAAACATGTCAGGAACAGAAGAGAAAGGTATTTTCATTTCCATTGATTTCAATTACTGTGCTCTTTGAACATGAATTGTCGTATTTTTAGTTGTCTGTGTTCCAAATGGTATTAGATGGTATTGAGTTTGGAAAGAATCAAAATAAAATGAATATTAACAAAACTCATGGAAGATTCTTTCATCTGTATAAATAAAAAGATGAGAAAGAATTAAAAAATCCATGTTCGGTAAGGATCTTGCAGATAATTTATGTATAACTTAAGAGATTCATAGACTCATAGAATGGCCTGTGCTGAATAGGGCCTCAAATTTCATCTAGTTTCAACCCTCCTGCCATGGGCAGGGTCATCAACCACTAGACCAGGCTTTCCAGAGCCATATCCAGCCTTGGATAATATTTTTTCCATTTCTTGTGATAGTGAGTATGGGGGCAAATACAGAATGTATATTAAAAATCTGCAAATGGAAATGATTTTGACTTTTGCCTCAAACCATCATTCTGACCTTACCTGAGCTATAGGTGGCAATTTTTTCCATTCTGATTTTAACTGTGTGATAGGACACCGTAGATACATGCTTATTTATACTAAACTGATGAAATCTGTGCCTTTAAAATGAAACTATCTAGATGAAGATGTATGGCTCATGAAATTCCTCAAAGAATTTAAGCCTGATCTTGCTAATGAGACTCAGTGATGATTTGGGTACGAAATATACCACTATGTGTAGTAGAAATGCCAAGTCAGTGCTTGAAGCAGTGATTGAGCACCTTTTGGGAAGGCAGGGTCCTGAGTGACTGGAAAGGATGAAGCCAGGATCCACACCTTCCCAGACCTCATTTAAGGGTTGGCAGCAGAGGTAAGGGTATATCTCTGGAGATTCCTGCTTACCTAAGGCCTTCTGAAGGTCAGCAGCTTTTTTCCCTTTGTGTCTGTGTCCATGGCTTCTGTATTTGGGCTTGTCCTCATTTGCTGCAGCCAAAGGCTTTGCTTCTCAGCTGTTATTGCTGTACTTCACATCATATTACTGTGTTACACTATGGTACTGAAATCTGTTATTGCTGAAAATGGAGAGGTATGTTAAAATATAGCAATATCAAAAAGAATGGAGAGGAAGAATTAGATGAAATCTGTTTTAATAGGAGTGGAATAGTTTTAATAATAAATATTCAAAGTCACATATTTTGTTAGTTATAAGGTGAAAACCACAAACAACCACACAAAGTAAAATACTTGGATTATCTATCAGTTGGTGTAGGTTTCCAGAATCAATTTATGTTACCAAAATATGTCTGTTTACCTTTTGCATTTTATAAGCATGATATAAATTTCTGTGAAAAATGGGAATTATGACTTGATCTACTTGCTCCCAGGCTCATGGTGCCTTGTACCATCTGAGATGCACTAGAATTATCCTGCTTGGTCTTTGAGTGCTGCTCCACCAGATACTGGGTTTTTCGTAGATTCTTTGTAGTGTCATATTAACCCCATACCTCTTAAATGCCTCTTAAGCATTTTTATCAATGACATCTGTGATGGAATTGATTGCAGCCTCAGCAAGTTTGCTGATGACACCAAGCTAAGTGGTGCAGTTGACACAGTGAAAAGAAGGAATGCCACTCAGAGACCTCAAAAAACTCAAAAGGTGGGCCTGGGTGAGGGTCAAAACAACAAAGTGCAAGGTTTTGCACTTTGGCCAGAGGAATCAGAATCCCAGGCATATATACAGACTGGGAGGAGCAGCCCTGCAGAGGAGGACCTGGAAGTCCTAGTGGATTAAAAACTTAACATGAGCCAGCAGTGTATTCTTGCAGTTTGGAAAGCAAATGGTATCCTGGGGTCCATCAGAAGAGGGATAGCCAGCAGGGACATGGAGGTGAGGTCTCTCTACTCTGCTCTTATAAGGCCCCATCTGGAGTACTGCATCCAGGTCTGGAGCCCACAGTACAAGAAAGACTGGGAGCTGTTGGAGAAGGACCAGAGGAGGGCTGGAGCACCTCCCCTGCAAAGACAAGTTGAGGGAGAAGGGCTTCTTCAGCCTGGAGAAGAGAAGGCTGTGGGGTGACCTAATTGCAGCCTTCCTGTACCTAAAAAGGAGCTACAAACAGGAGGGGAGTCAACTCTTTGAAAGGGTAGATAACAGCAGGACAAGGGGAAATGGTTTTAAATTGAAGGAGGCAAGATTTAGATTGGATATCAGGGGGAAGTTCTTTAATATGAGAGTGGTGAGGCACTGGAATAGGCTGCCCAGAGAGGTTGTGGATGCCCCATCCCTAGAGATGTTCAAGACCTGATGGATAGGGCCCTGGACAGCCTGGTCTAGTAGTAAATGTGGAAGTTGGTGGTTCTGTCTGTGGAGGGAGGTTGGAGATTCATGATCCTTGAGGTCCCTCCCAGCTCAGGCTATTCTGTGATGATTTTCAATACAATTAAAAACAACGTTTTCAAGTGCTTCAATTCATTCCAGCCTCTGATCAGAAATGCAAGTGGAACAAAATATGCTTGGTGTGCCTGTCATTATATTCTGTGTTCTTATCCATTTGGTCGTCTTACAGTTTATTTTTCAGATTTTCATGCTGAAGATTGCTTCTGTTCGATTTTGATTTTTCCTTTTTATTATTATTATTATTATTTTTAATGTATCATGCAACACTACATTTGCAGCTGCTGTGTTTGCCTGTTAGCTAGACATGTACTTTTTCATGTCCGACTATTCATGGAAAGGAGTCTCTTGTATAGCCCTTCTTTTTGTCTTCACTTCACTGTTAGATTTCTGATTTCACAGAGAATAGATCTACTTTTCATCATATTCAGTGCTGAAGTATAAAAAGAAAGAGGTAATTCTCCAATATCCAGCCATTGTATATATTGTATATTTCTCCAATATCTTACTCCTCACACATGTTTAGAAAGTAGAATTTACTCTGGATTATTCACCAAAAATATTGTGGTTTTGAGTATTGAGAAGCTATTTACTGTAACAAAAGGTTTTTGTGTTGGAATATAGCTGGATATCGGGGGAAGCTCTTTACTATGAGAGTGGTGAGGTGCTGGAACAGGCTGCCCAGAGATGTTGTGATGCCTCATCCCTGGAAATGTTCAAGGCCAGGTTGGATGGGGCCCTAGGCAGTCTGGTCTAGTACCTGGTATGGATGTTGTTGGCCCTGCATGCAGCTGAGAGGTTGATGGTTGATGATTCTTGAGGTCCCTCCAATCCAAGCCATTCTATGTAATGGCGCTACTGTCTATATTTAGATACGTGAACTGGTATTGGAAATGAAGATGGCTTTCTGTCAAATCTGGTTTATTGCCAGCGTATTCTGTGCTGGAGAACTTAAGAGTAGCTGAAAGGGATTAAACACATATATTTTAACAACTGAATCCTGCTTCTAACTGCTGAATAGGTCTGTAGGCACCAGTGATATTTAGGTGTAATTGAAGCAAAGATCAAGCCCACAGAAAAATGCCTTCCTGGTGCATTTTATCCTCAGAGGAAGTTTTATGTGGATGATAATGATATTGGTGGAAAAGAACACACATCACAGCAAATACACCAGTGACAGCCTAGAATACAGCTTATGTTTTTACTCTTGCAGGTTAAGAAAGTGGAATGCAAGCAGCATATGTTAATACTTGTTATTTTTAGGGAGTTTTAGAAGACTTCTAGACTGATGAAGGTAATAAAACTTATCAGAGGAGACTGAAAATTAAACTATAAATTATAGTTTAAATGTATCAGAGGTTAAAATTATTAAAGTGATAGAAAGTGAATTTTAGTGTGCAGGAACATAAGAAAAAAGTTGTAGGAGCATGTTGTGATTAAGTTTAGGCTGATAGTAAGTTGAAGCTCTGGAATTGCCAGATGGCAAGTTCCATGGAAAATGGAAATAATGAAAGAAAAAAGAGAAGCTGGTTAATTTCTGAATATCATTTGATCAACCTAAAAAAAGGTGACAATAATTATAGGAGCAGGAGTGGATACGGAATTTCTTCCACTAAATTTAACATTACTGTGAGATTTTAACAATCTCTTTGAGGTAGAGAATTTTTTTTCAGTAGATGGAACCATTCTGCAACTATTTTTTGTATTGACTCTTCTTCTGCATTAATATTGAAGCACTGATGTTAGTTTCTGCTAGTTTGAGATATCTATGTCTACAAGTTTTCTCATACTGTTTTCTGCTATGTTTCCATGTTGCAGTTGTTTAAAAAAATAATAAAAATCAAGAACTAATTTCTTAAAAATAACTGCATTGTATCCAAGTTTCCTCATTTGCAGCCTTTCATTTGAACAGCTTATACAGGATGAAGCATTTTTGAATTCATGTTTTTTTTTTTCCTTTACACTTTAATATATTCTCAAACTGTTTTACAGTATATTATAGCCAGTGGAAGAATTAGTATATAAATGTTATTAACGCTGCATAGAAAGTTGTCTTTGGACTGCTTCCTTTTGAAAGCACTGAAACTGTTTTGTTCAATGTTTATGAACAAAACTAATTCTTAGTGACATTTTTGTGATGCTTTTGGCGTACAAAGCAGATGTATTTCAAAATCAAAATGGTGAATTAAGCAATTAACATACATTTATAAATTTAATAATTTGAACAATCTAATAATGAAATGTGTAAATAGGTATAAAATTTCTAATTTAACAGAATAATTTTGCAGATCAACGTTCAGTAAGTTAAATTCTCTCTGGCAGTCCATATGGACAAGTAATTTATTTTTTCCCTGTCCCTCAGATTTCCGCAAGCCAATTATACAGGTGTTAAGTACTTTCATTTTGATTACAAATGCCAGAATCATTATGAATTCCACAGTAAAGTGACTAGATTAGAATGATACAATGATCGGACAGCTGAATGGCCATGTGGGGCAATTAGTGAATTTGTACAGCATTTATTCATATTTATAGTTTACGTAATAGGCTATGTGTTTAAATGCATGTTTTTAGTAAGCAGACAAGTATAAATTTAACTTTTCTGTGTATAGCTTAACATCTGAATAAGCAGTACTAAATTGAGATAACACATAAAAGCTTGCTTACACTACAATTTTTAATGTAACTAAATAACTACTAATTTTGTGTACATTTCCAGTGGGATCTTATCTCAGATTTTAGCAGCTAGTTTTTATCTCTCATCTGTCATTCTTCAGGAGTTAAGGAAAAATTACCTGCCTCCTTTTTTGAATTCCTCTTCCATTTCATTCCTATTTTCCCCAGTTTCAGGTTGTCAAACAACTTGACACAGCATCGTTAAATGCAGGTCAGTTCTTCATAACTTGTAGTTACAAATTCATTGTGTTTTTTTTTTTTTTTTTTTTTTTTTAAATAAAAAAATAAAAATATCCTGGCACACAAAGGATGGTATATTTTGAACATATTTATCCTGATCTTGATTTACAACCTCAGTGTATCATAGCCTTAACAATATTGGTAATGATGTTTGGTGGCAAACTGTTGTGAATCGAAAGCCCTGAAATCTACTTTCTCATTCTCCACCAGCGCTTCCAACTATGTTCAAAAGCTGGCAGTGATTAGTTTACTTGTTCTCCATGTAAAAATACTGCTTCCTATATTATAAATAGGCAGTCTAGTCTTCTAGTTTCTCATTATACACATGAAATGAATTGTTTTCCAGATCCTATATATCCATCTCTTTAAATAACTTCTCATATAAGAATCAAACAGTGACTGATTTTTCTTCTGTGGCCTTGATATCATTTATTGAAGCAGGGCAAGGAGAAAGTCAAATTAATGTCTAAACAATATACTACATTATAATTTCAAAGAGTTAGGAATGTATAACATGCTGTAATAGTTAATAATTGTATTTGTTTGCTACAGCACATATATTTTTTAAAGATTATACATGTAATAATGAGAACTTCTATTAAGAATTGAAGAAATACATGTTCATCTTCATGGACTGAGCTTATTTATCTAGTACATGTATTTATTAGATATGAAGGTAAGGGAAATGTCTGTTTCCCTCTGATATTGGAAAAAATGGTAACAGGCATTTTAAATTGAAATAGAAAAGACTTTAACTTTTAGTGAACCATTTTGGTAATTTTTTTGCCTATTTATACTTACTAATTTGTCAAATATCCATGGTTGTCCAGTCCTGAAAGACAAGTCTATAGAAAATACATCAGATATTTGCCCTCCTAGCAGTTCTATCAGAAAAATGAGACAAACAAAAATGAAAATGCTCTAGTGATATTATTTATAGTACAGTATGATTCTGTTATATGATTTCATCTTTGTTAACATTAAAATATTCTGACATTTCCTAATTAATGCTGTTATATATGCTACTTCTTGGTAAGAGGGGTCTAAAGAGTACAGCTGAGAACATTGTTTCTTATTTGCATAGTTGTTCTAAGCAGCTGTATATCTTATTTACTGTTTTGTTTTGAAGAAATACCAGTTAAGCTAGACAAAGTTGTGTTACTACCATTTTCAATCAGTAGATGATTAAAATTATCATATATAAAAATGCATTTCTTTCCTTACAAAGTTTAAGTTTGTATATCTTTATTACATACATTACTTAAAATGCTTGTCTTCTATATACCAAGAATCTGACAATTCATTTACTTTTCCTTTTTTTTCCTATGTGGTGTCATCAGGATGAATAAACTTAAATTACATGTGGCATAACAAAACATCTCTCTGATTAATTTTATATTAGCTAAGTGTATGTATGCTGAAAGTTTACTGGCTTTAGATAAAACTTTGTTTAGGACATCAAGGTAGTGTGAGAGGTACTGTGCAGAGTTTGCTGAAAGGTTGCACATTTCCAGGATGAGGGACTAAAAACTTGCATTTTAATATGCTATAACAATGTACCCTGTGCTAGGGGAGAGTCTTTAGCAGAATTCCTGGGTAATTTTTAATGAGCATTAATCAGGAAATCCCTATACTAAGGTATCAGTGTTCAGTTCCAGTTTCTCTTTGTGATGAGTATGTAGGGGAGTTCTGCCAGAAACGTTTCCTCCCTTCTGGAAGGGAATTGGCTATCCATGGGACTGAGCTGGCAGAGGAGTCCACTGGAGGTGGCTGCAGCCCATGCTGAGGGGTCTGCCACCATGACACAGGAGGAGGATGTGCAACTCTTGCTCTCCGCTCCCACCACAGCCAAGTCATAACCTTCACTTTTCCAGTTGCTTCCAATAACCCTGTTTTTGCAGAATTCTTTCTTTGTAATAGTAATGAAAAAATAAAAGGTTCAGTTATAATTTATGCTTACGAGTCCAAGGCATGACTTGCAACTGAAATATCTCAAGCCTTCTCACTATTTTCAAAATAAGTGAGTAAACGCAAACAGTTCTGAGCATTAATTTATGCATTTCTGAATATTGTCAAGTTTATAATTTATTTTCCCTTCATGGAGATAAAATTAAATTCCTGATATAACTTTTTTTTTTTTTTTTTTTTTTTGTAGTTAGGTATTGGTTTTTATTTTCTGTGTTGCAGTCTTTTGCATTGACTTGCTGTTCTATGGTTCACATTTGGCTAGCTCTAGAAAGTGTTACATCTTCACTCTCCATTAGTTTCACAATAGCATGCTACAGCAATAGTTTCTAACTAAAATAATTTTGCAGTCTTTTGTCAGAAAATGCACAAACCCAATTGATCTATTAATGTCTGGCAGTAACGAAATGCTGGCACTTCAGACACCCATATACTTTGTGTATGCATTATTATATGTGATTTATTTAAGGCCAGCACCAGAATGAGTGAAATCAGTTTTGGTTTTGTGTGTATTTTATGGTAAAATACTGTGGGTAGTTTGTCACTCTCCTTTCTATATGTTCTGTGTGTTTCAATAAAACCAGCTTCAGTGTCCACATCTGCAAGGTGCCAAACACTTTCAATTCCCAGTGAAGCCTGATGTTGAGAAAAATTGTCTTACTTGCACACTGTAGGCTCACAAAGGATTTAAGGCAACACAGAGTGCATGTCTCTTGTTTCCTCTCTTCACTGTGACTCTCCCTGTTTTTTGAGGTGCATTTGGTCACATGCAGGTGCCCTGGTGATCCTATTGCCCTCTCCAGCATGACCAGGAATGTGAGCTCTGAGATGCTCCCAGTAGTTTACCGAAGACATATTTGAAGTACATGAAACAAAACAGTTTTACTACAAGATGTTAACTTTGAATATGTTTCTGTTTTGAAAGCTGGGGGATGTAGTATTTTGGCAGAACCTTTTATGTATCTTTCCTGTATTTAAAAAAATATAATAAATCTGTCCATATAAAAAAATAACATTTTAGTAGAAATAGTTTAATTAGAAAACACACACCTTTAACACACTATTAAAAATAACATTTTGATGTAATCTCCTTTCATTTTTAGGTATTTTCCTGATTTTTTTTTAATTAATTAATTTATTTTTTTTTTGTAGTCTTTATTCTATTTGTGTGTGTGTGTGTGTATGTTCATATATATAGTTCAACCATAAAATTATCTTGTCTGTTTATATTGAAGGTATCCAGTTAGATAATTACTTATTGTTTCAAAACTTTCTCTACAGTGGTTGTTTATGGTGATGGATTTTGAATACTATTCATTATGAAGGCAACTTCATTTCCTTCTCCGTAAATTGCTTAAAATTATTTAAATACATACATTAATCACTTTCAAAAATATTTTGTAAGCTTTTCAGCTGAAGAGTGGATTGTAGGAGGCTCACTTGAGCTTTGCGTTGTATGGTATCTGAAACTGGTGTCTGAAAGCCAATGCTTACCCACTACACTTTCTCTTACTTGGTCAAACAAGTGCTGTATAAGGCAGGACAGAGCAGTAAATGACAGACAGGAAAAAGCAAAAATACTTGCAAATTAAGAGTGGGAGGAAAAGGACTTAGAACACTGGGGGACAAAGGAGAGAAGGTAAGAGAAAAACTGAGTAGAAACAACTCCAAAGAACAAGGAAAGAGGAAAAAATAAACTAGAATGTATGACCCAGACACTATTATAGAAAGTTGGCTTACTTCCCATTGATGTCTTTAGTTAACATAGATTGGATTCTGGCTTCACCCAATAAAGGCAGCAGAGAATCAATTAAATGGATTTTTGTATTAAAGGAAATATTTGATATCTGTGTTTATAAAGGATTGTCAAATACTTTACTTTGCATAGTTATCTCATTAACAAACTAGCGAAGTAACTAACTAGGTTAATTAGATTTTATTTGAAAATGTTTCCTCTAATTCCATATGTTATAAAAGTAAAGAACAGAGCTTTGTCAGCAATGCAGTACTTAATCCTATTGAGTCTGATTTCAATAAAAATGCATTTATATTTTATAATGATTAGTGTTCGTCATGGAAACTGTGGAAAATGCATAGATTGTCTTCATTCATTGTTTATTCTTTAGAGATTTTAACACTGTTGCACAAATTTTCCTCATTCATGACACATTTTTTGCTTACATGCCTTCTTTTTATGTTGCATAGTAGTCTATACGAATTCATATTCAGTATACTTACTTTGAAAAATTCTAAGTGTCAGCTAGTGCATTAAGGAGTGACAGTAATGTGTAACATAGATCTTTATTCTTGTCCTCTTTCTTCAAAAGGTGTCCCATTTTTGGACTTATTTATTGAATTATACCTGTATCCATACATGCTAAAAAAAGTACATCTTTATAAATGACCTGTAAATATCTAAGTACATCTAAAAATGAACTGTACTGTAATGACAGTAAGTTATTGAACTCAACTGGATTTATTTGTATTTATTACAGTGTATTTAGAGTTATCTATTAACACGCACATTATTTTTAACAAATCAATTTATTAAGATTTTACTAGCATGGACAACAAGCTCCATTTTTGTGTCTGTGTGTGTGTGTTATGTTTTGTTATCAGAAAATCATAGAACAGAATGGATAGTAAGGGACATTAAAGAATGTCTGGCTCCATCTTTCTGCTGCAGACAGGGGTGCCACTCACTAGATCAGGCTGCCTGGGGCCCCGTCCAACCTGGCCTTGAATGCCTCCAGGGATGAAACATTCGTGGTTTGCCTGGGCAGCCTGTGCCAGGGCATCACTACCCTCTGAGGAAAATACTTTGTCCAGTAACTAACCTGAAGCTCCCCTCCTTTAGTTTAAAGCCATTCTCCCTTATCATATAAGTGTGAGATCACTTTAAAAGTCTGTCTCCCTCTTGTTTATAAGCTCCACTCAAATATAGGCTGTTTGGTTAGGTTAGATTATTGTCTCACTGTTTAAGCTTTTTTCCCCATACATTTAGTATTAATGATTTTTATGGTATATGTAGTAAACCACTTGGAAATATTTCTCAAGAAATAGTTAAAATTTCAATACATAGAGTATACAACGTCAAGTATTTTTCCAGTTCCTAGTTACTGAGCTTTTGTTTTTCACTTATTTTTATTATTAAAAGCATTTTCTGTACATCTTATGTGAAAGGACAGTATATCCGCTGGGATTGGAGTTAACAGCTTCTAAGGAAGCTCTGTATAGACAAGGTCATACACTGTGATCTGTGTTTATTAGTGGCAAATTTATCAGTCCTGTCAAGCTCAGAACTATGCTCTAATTTTCTGAATTAATGATTTCCCATTACAAACAGGATAGAACAGTCATCTTCAGTAGTACTTGGTACTGCAGATTTCTGTATTTAAGCACTGAGCTTCTGGAGTGAGTTTTGCAAGGCATACTTCAGATACTTAGAAAAAATTAGTAGGAAATTTTGACATTAAACCAAACTCAGACCAGTGCTGAACTCTACACATCAAAATCCTTGAATAGGAAAAATTAAGGAACAGTATAATCTCTAACCTAAATTTATGGCTTTATTCTGTCTCCCTTTATGCCAGTCACTTATGTGAAACTGAAGCACATAACCTAAGACATACATATCTGGATGTAAGTGGATACAGGATGATCTCATAATGTTGATCAAAGCAGTTTCTGTGTTGGATGTTGGTTTTCTGAATTCAGGACAGGCTGAGCTGTGAAGCAGGTGACTAGGGAGTCAGGAAGCTGAAAAGAATACAAAGCATATCTGGTACTGTATCCTGAACTGTTTTTTTTTTTTTTTTTTAATTGCATTTCACCAGCGATGACAGTATCTCAGCTTAAAGTTTCTTGAATCAGTCTCCTGAATATAAGCAACTAAAATTCCATTCAGATCGTACTTTCAGTAACAAAGTGGTTCACTGAATGCTTGACTTTCATATTTATTAATGCAAAGTGCTATATAAGATCTAGGGATATAATGCCATCTACTGGATTTTATTTGCTGTGTATGTATATTGCCAAGGTGTATGGAAGAGCACCCAGCTTTCTGGAGCTGCTGCTGCAGGCTGTCAGGGATACCTCAAACTACTGCAAACAGCCCTAATAGCTTGATTTAGGTTCCAACACATAGCTGGAAGTAGGCTACCACCCCAGTAAGCTAGGGGGCTTCCGTGGTTCCTGTGTCTTCTGTGTGTGTGGATGTTTTGGAGAGACCAGAATATCTAAAATGACACAACATGTTTAAACCTACTTAGGAAACTGAAATGAACTATAGATCTTTAAATAAGATTTTCATAGACCATGTGCATGGAGATAACTACATTTAGTTACATACTTCTCAAATTAAACAAAGGAGAGTTGATTTTCCTAAAGCAGTTGTGTGGGAATATCCAGGCAAATACTTTGTCTTTTATACAGAAGAAGTAGAATTAACTAATTTTGGCAGAAATCTATTTTTAAGATGCTTATGGTCAGCAAAAAAAGTGACGCTTCAAATGTAGTTCAAAATTTCTACTGTTTTTTAAATTATATATGTATAAAGGTAGAGAAAAAGAATGAATAGTATTAAATTCAGTTCAATACTGAATTTATACTGAACAGTATAATGACAATTTACTAATACTTATTCTGGCTTCAGTTTTATTATATGTATCTTGGCATTACCTTTTATTAATTTAAATATTGCTTTTATATGTAATTTTTAAATTATTGGTTACATTGCAATTTAAGAAAAGGACATGTTGAAATTCCCTTAACTACAGGATAAGTAGGCTGTCCGCAGCAGACTATTGGGTAGTTCTTAACATGTACAGAGTAAATGATCTTTGGCTCATCTGTGAGGAAAAAAATTAAAGTAAGATTTCTCTCTAGGAATAGAAGCACTAAAAACAACTTTGCAGTTCTATTTATAATTATTCTTTTAGATTAAGGTTATCTCTAGAATTCCAAATAGGATCTTTTTTTATTTTATTTTATATTGTAAAGTTAATCTGACATTCAACATATCTAAGTGATGTGTGAAATGTTAAACCAGCGATTTATTTTCATAGCTATCCAGATTTTTATTTTTTTATTATTATTATTATTTTAGCTTTCTACAAATAACTCAAAGGACATAATATGTGGAAATCCCAGCTCATGAGATGTTAGTGTTTCTCATCTACTGCTATATTTTACTGCCACGTTCTATGTTCTTCTGTTGCAGATGTATACTAGGCATGTAAATCCCTACCATGTAAATTTGAAATATGCTTGCAAATTATTCATTTTTCTTTAAAATGCAATTTTACACAATTGTACAATACGTGTAATGTTATGGTAAAGACAAAAACAGATTATTTCATTTTGTCAAGAAATTCTTCACAACAGACCTTTGAAATGTAGTTTTTGTCCCTCAGTATCTTGGGATTTTGTTTTGCCTTTTAAGTCTATGAACACATAGAGGAAGGACGTGGTCTTTACTGTTGCTCTGTTTCTGTATTTTGGTTCTTTGTTTTTTTAACAAGACATTTAAACTTGTAACTTGTCATAAATTCTTGACTTGCCAGCTGTCCCTATCTCAACAAACTTATCTCCCATCTGCAGCATTATCTCTTTTCTTCTATGGCTGTGGTCTATATGCTGTATCCTAGGTCTTTCTCACAATTTTGCAGCTTTTTCATAAATTTAAGCTCAGTACCAATGTAGGCCTTGAAATTGAAGCAGTTAAACATCTTTTGAGAGTGATGGAGGAAATGCTATGGCAGGAAAATAATGGAAACTTCATGAAATATCATTTCCATTGTACTTCTATCACAGAAAATGAATTTCACACTTAATCTTTTGCTCTACTTGAGATATGAATGGGTTTCTTTTTAACTTCCTTGATAAAATTAAAGCTGTTCTAATAGTTTTCACTGTTATCATATAATTCCTGCTGGTCAGCCATGTATAGTTCTGCCATTTTCTTTATTTGTTTAGTACTATGTGCGAGGATACACCTAGAATCTCAAATGCTTTGTTTTCCTCCAGTATATACACAGGAAATCCAAGAGGTTATGCAAGTTTATTCAGGAAAGCAAACAAAAAACTAACATTCAGAAACCCTCAGATTGCTTTCTGGATAAAGGACAAGCAAGAACACAGGAAAGTATGTGGTGATGTTATAAGGGTTGAAGGAATGTAAGGAATATTTCCTCATTCAGAGCTTTATGGGAGGATGACCCCAAAGACGGATTTGCTGTTTATCTTATAAAATTGGTGATGAATATGTGCAGTGCAGTTATCTACAGAAAATTAGATTTCTTTATAGCTGTTTATAGCTGTAGAAATATTTTTTTCTTCCGCTTTGGGTATTGTTGAAGACATGGGAAGAAGTATCTTGGTTGAGGGGTTCTCTAAGGATGTTTGTTATTCTGATTAGATTCAGATTTCCGTAGTGGTATATCTTTATGCAGTAAATTTCAACTTATGTTTGTCATGTAGTTAGATTAGAGTTCAAGAACTGTGTGTACAAGTATTTGTTATGTTCACGTTTGTATACATATATATCTATGTATATATATATATTTATATACATATATATGTATATGTGTGTGTATATATATATATATATATATATATATATATATAAACAAGAAAACATAAGCTTTTTGTTTTGAATTGTTGAAATCTACCAAGGCAGTCAAAATCTTAATAAATCCAGTTCATTATAGCTACATATTTTTAAGTATATATTATTCTTTATTTTAAGGAATTTACTGTGTTTATGTGTTTTTTTTGTTTGTTTGTTTTTATTCCAGTGGCCACTGTTCATTACTGTAGACGAATGACTCTTCCATTTACTTTTCCCATTCATATCATTAATCATATTGACCAAGTAGGCTATTCAGAAAAGCTTCTCAGTAGACTTCTTTCTAGAAAATCTCATTTTCCCTACAATGTAGGCTAGCTTCGTTCTGATACTTATCTTGAACCTAAAAGAAATGGTTCACAGTTACTGAAGAGATTTCTAGACTCTGTTTTCAGACCTACAAATGTATTTCAATGATTGTCTCTTCCAGAATGATTAAACAGGCTATGGAGAGGCAACACAGAAACCAGTCCCAATTCTGACTATACTAGGTCTTGATCTGTATCTATTTTTAATTAAATAAAATTTGAATTGTTTTGTACGGGATCATAAACATTCAATGCGAAAGGTTGGAAGTATCCCAATATCAAAATTGTTAAAATACTCTGGGAATGTAGGTTTCCTTCAGGCATAATGGAATTTATTCACGTTTGCTACATCACAGTGTTGTTGTGTTAAAACAATCATGTCTTTTTCTACACATGATTTGAAATAAAATTATGATTGTAACCGTAGTGTCTGTGCAAGTGAGGCCTAAATGATAGAAAAACTGGCTCTTGAATCCTCAGTGCATTCTGAATGGTCTGAATGCCAAATTCTTAATTGGTTTTCAGCACTGAGGGCAGAAGCAGACTGTCATGTGAATAATAAAATAATTATTAAAAACGGCTGAAGTAAGAGTTTTAGTACTTCTGTGGTCATCATTCATCTGCATGACAATTTTAATATTGCAGTTTCGGCAATGAATATGTAAATGCTGCTGAAGTCAAACTCCTGGTACTGGTACTTTTCTTTGTTTTGTTTTAAGTCGAGCTTGAAATTTATGTAGCTGTCCTACTAATGCAATCTTTCGGAACAGAAAGTTCACCTTGGGCTTTCTAAATCTTGTGTGAGTATCATTACTCCTTAACCATTCTTCCTTAGTCATGAATGCACAGTTTTGCCTTAAGTTCTTTGTGTCAGTACAATCATTTATTTGAACTGATGTTTTCAGTCTGGCACAATCTTCTGTCTTTCCTCTTTGAAAAATTAGCATAATGTCTTTCGTAGATATTCAATAGAATCCTTAATTTATATAGTTTTTCTTCATTTCCTGTTTGATTTTAGAAGCTAAGTTCAGTATTAGAAGCAATGTAAACTAATAACAATTTTACCTGGTTTCTGGTAGTACAAAACTGATAGGATTAAATGGCTATTTTTTTTTTTTAACACTTCTAACTACACTTTATAAATCTGTATCAGTATAGAAATGTAAGTCACTTCATCTATGTTTTGCTCTATTTTGTAGAATTCTCTCCTCTAAATAGCTATGTACTAAATGAGTGTCTGCTTTAGATATTATTTTTTTGTTGTCATATTACCAAATAAATTGGTATGTCTTCTGACAACAGCTTTTTAAAATTATGGCTTGAATAACTTATTTTTACTTTGATATAATAAAAATTTTCAGCCATTTATTTCACTGATTTTATTCAGTAAGTGATTTTAAATTCAAATATTTATTAAAAATATAATTCTGCAGTATTTTCTTTTTGAAAAGAAAATCTGCCCCTCTTCCTCTCCTACCCCAAATTGAAAAGTGTAGACCTTCTTCACTATAAGAGTAAGTTATAAGCATTAATATGCAATAATTTTTCTTCTAAAAAAAAAATTCCTAGAAGCTCTGTATCACTGTGTCAGAACTAGATATGTTTGGTTTGCATCCCCAGTGATTCCTAAGCTACTTTCCATCTTTAGGTCCCAACAAAGGATTTGCATAAATGTTTGCAAAGAGGATATTGGAAGACTTCTCTCTACAGACATTTATAGCTCTCCTTGGATGTTCCCGCAGAAGATGTATCTAAGCATGGACACTTTATCAGGCCAAACACAACATACCTGTTCATGATTACATAAATTCCAAACATATTGTCAGACCACATACAGGAGGTGCATGACTTTCAAATATCATGTATGCTCACCCTCTGGAATACTGACTCTAATGTTCTTTTTGTAAGGAGTTTTTCCTGACAATGTGGATAAAGTGGTTCTGCTTGTCTATATGAATTTTATGTATGCTGATCTTATGGCTTGCATTTAAAAAACAAAACAACAAAACAAAACAAAACAGTGGTAGAAGAAAGACCAATGGAAAGCTTGTGATTAATAATCTGCTGACATGAAGATACATTGTGTTACAGAGGCTAGTGAGGTATGTATATAATTGCAGTGACAGTATATATTTGCAACAGAAAGTTATTTTTAGGCTATTCTATACCAGTCAACATCTAGCATGTGAAAATAAACTCTACCATGAAGACTGAAATCCAACAGAGTTGACCGGAGCCATAGAATAATAAGAGCAATCAAAAAGAGCACCTTGTGCCTTCTTAATCTGCAGTAAGCATATAGCTGGCCAGGCAACTCAAACAGTGAATTATTTTGAGACTTATTTTTTAATAAAATTTTAATTTAAGCCATGTTTTTCTTACCTTTTCTACTTCCAGATAAATAATTGGGTTCATATTATACATGGAATATAACTCCAGAATACAGGATTGAGTTGCGGAATCAAACTATAATCACAAAGTAGTTATAAAGCAGGTATGCTATTCAGCACCACGTGCACACTGGGTGCAGGGTGGGGGTAGCCCCTTCCTAGCCTGAGTGCCAAAAGCCGGTAAACATCCTTATTTATAGAAGGAATACATGCATATTCATAGTGTTTCTAAGACAAGGAGTAGTTATTACAATTACTTCTGGGAATTCATTACAATATTCCATGCTCATTCTATACCCTGAACTACACCCTTAATTAATGCTTCTACACATGTATAGTGCCTCCTAGTGGTCATTCCAGTGGTTGTGGGGATGAAGGCTATATGTCATCCTCGCAACGTACTTCTGATCCTGGTGTAGTTTGAGGAAGTATTCCAGCTTCCACTGGTTCAGTTTCTAGGATGTGCCTCCTTGGACCAATCAGCAGGCTCCTTGGGTTATAGTTGAGGTACCCCATATCTTTCCCACTGTTCGTGTTTAACTACTTTTACACTTTTAACAGTATAACAAATTAGGCCTTTATTCAGGATCCTAATAGTATGGTAACTATAATTCTTTTTATAATCTAGTATCTGTAATAAGTAAAGTGTCTGAAAAGAAATGGTCTCAGAAACTTGTACAAACACAGATATTTAGCTGGTTTCACTATTTGTGTGAATTCATCTGGGGCATGCCTCAGATGAATAAGCATTTTTAATTATATAGCTGTTTACTGATTTTTGTTGTTTTTGTTGTTATCACTGCTTAGATACTTAAGGATGCATTCTCTGAAATATAATACTTAACTGTTCAAGTCTCCTGTGACTAATAATGGAACGGGAAGTAAGAGGAACAGATATCAATAAAAGTGAACAGACTGTTATTCTTAAATGGTAGTTATATATTCTGAGAAAACTGAAACTTCATAATTCAAAGGGATAATAATAATTGTATCTAATTTTGGATACCTAATTTAAATGCTTAGTTTTAGAGGCACCAGAAGAAAAGTACACTCTGAGTACAATTAATAAAAATGTGAAATGCAAATATTTTCAAATTTAAAAAATGTTAGGGTTTTCAGCTACTATGTTGCTTGAGAAATATGAATTGTGTAACCTAGTCTACTAGCAAAAAATGGAAAGAAAGTGCAATAATTTTTAAATGTTGAATCAGTGTTACTTACCTTGGACATGCGTTTACAAAAACAGTAATTAAACAAGATTATGAAAATTCCATTTATCATTAAGGAAAAATCAAATTATTTAATGTACAATGGCATTTTGTTTATTACAGTTGCATAATTGGATTGAATTTAGCAAGAACTTTGCACAAGTATCAAATAAAAATATGCTTTGTATTTTTGAAAATGAAGAAGCAAGTATTGTCACTTCCATTTTAAAAAACATCATTTCTCATAAGAGGAATACTGAATTGTGTTTTCTTTGCATTGTATATGAATATTCACCATAGCAACTTCAAAATGTGATCTAACAACCATTTGAAAACATCTCAAGCATTAATCTCCCTGTTCTATATCTTTTAATTGACATGTATTTGACTTCACTTGAATAGAAAGAATAAAAATGAACTCAGCTTGAATAATGATATGTTTACTCTGACAGTAGACAAGCTTTTGGGAAAGTGGGTTTCATGAAGGGCCTCATTTTTACTGAGGGGCATAAGAAAATAGAGGCAAAATGCACTTATTTTTAATCTAAATCTTACGTGTTTCAGGAAGAGATGGGACAAAGTTGATTATGTAGGACAGCTGATAATGAGCTCTTAACCTTTGTCTGCGTATCTATACTATATTATCTTATGCTGCTGATGGACTGTAATTCAGAAAGAGAAACTGCTCCAGATGTGTGTACAGGAAGAGTGTGGGAGGAAAATGATAGTTTTCTAAACTGTAAACAAAACAGAAAACAAAATAATCATTGTTATTACTGTAAATGTCTATGCCAAAAAAAAAAAAAAAAAAAAAGAATAAAAAAAAATAGTAGTTTCCAGAAGGGCTTTGCTATGCATTACAATTCAATGTGGAAAATGTTTATGCATGTACAATATTTAGAAAATCTTTAATAACTAAATAATAACTAAAGACCTGACAGTTAGACTAATTGTGGATATTCTGAGAACATTCAATTTATTTTGTGCATAGTAGATTCTTTGTTGATGTTGTTAAAGCAATCTTATACATCAAAGTAAACAGTCAAAGTAACCAGAAAGCCAGTAATCAGCCATCATCACAAAAGCATAAAAGATAATAAAAAGTAGTTATTTCTCTCTCTTTTTTTTTTCTTTTTTTGGTGCTGGTTGTTCTAGCTCAGTCTACCTGGTTGGTCCTGTTGCATCTCAAGGCTAGAATATGCATATTCAGATGCTAAATCAAGATTATTACAGGTAGAGTTATCTGTGATGTCTTCTCTTTTCATGGTGTTTAAAAAAAAAAAAAAAGCGTGTACATAAATGAATTGTTTAACTGTGTCTTTGGGAAGACTCTAAGGAAGGAGCAGAAGCTAGGATATACAGAAGGTACATAAAGAAGATAGAGCATGGAAAAGGAAGAGATGAATGTTAGAAAATGTGCGTATTCATGCAATCAAATGCTATTGGGATTGGATTAAAGTCTAAGGACGAGCAAAGAAACAACAGCACCAAGAGACTCAGGAGCACTGCACTGTGTAGAGTGTTGTCAGCGGTTCCAAGCCTTTTAAATGCTCGGGAGTTCCTCCTGTAGACTGCTAATAATCTCAAGCAGTTGTGCAAACTGAACAGTTGCTGATGATTCATCAGCTGGTGAACCTTTGTGAGCCATTATCCTAAATAAAAAATAGTTGCAGGTGCAGTAGGCTGATAACTGACTACACAAAACCAATTCAGGTAGCATGCTGAGGCTGTAGGTTATCTTCATTGTCATAATTTGCTTGGGCTCTCCAAAATATACCAAGACTTTGTGTCAGCTCTTTGTGGATATTCTTGACACCCTGTGGTGTCTCAATGGCAATATATGCCTATATTTAATTAAATGAATCCCACCTAAAGCGTGTACTTCAAACTCAGCTGAGTCTCTCCCTAGGATGATAAATCATCCTTTATCATAACGGCTGTTAAGAAACTGTCTCAGAGGTAATCATCTAAGTCACAGAAATTCAGGCATCTTAATCTGAAATTGAAACTCATCCATAGTGTCCCATGGTACACATTATAAATTCTGACAATGATATATATAGTTCTGATCTCATTGCTTGACTAGACAAGCAAGTAAAAATTCTTCATTATGAGGTTAGCTGTCGGGAAAGGACATTTCTGAGACTTGAAAATGAGACAGAATTTCATACAGCACGGTGGAGAGGTGAACTATTCAGCTGGTATGGTAAGAGGCAGACAAATCCTAGGGTGGTTCCAGTTCAAGATTTAACTCTCAGTTAGCTTTGTTAACAGAGAAACTGCATTGACTGGGGGGGGGGGGGGGGATGCCAAAAGTATATATTTTTGCAAGTTGCTCCTGAAGAACTACAAGAAGGTAAAGTTTGCAGGCATGACCATTTTTAGTCTGTTGCTTATACTAGACATCACTAATCAAAGGGAAGGGCAATTGTTTCTCTTTTGCCCAATGAGGGCAATGGTTATTGGAAATACTTGAAAGATGAGGATCCACTCTGTGCGTAAATTAATGAATAAGAATCATGGTGATATATTAATAAAGAATGAGGCTCAGCAGCTTCAGTCAAAAATTACTATTTACTTGGAGATACTGAGCACTGTCAATCTCATGCACTTCATGGGATATTTGGTGTCTCAAGTTGTACTCATGTGAATCAGTTATAAAACGTGTTCATTTTTTTGTAGTAAGCATCCAGTAAATTTGTGCCTCGTCTTACTAGTAAAGAACTGTTGCAGCTTTTCAGGACTTGGAGTTAATATATTTCTGATGTTAAATCAGTGAAGGCCTTTATTTCGTATTCTTTGCTTACTGAGCAGTTGGGATGTCCCATGGAGTACTCTACCTGCCCACTCTAACCCATTCCATTCCAAGTGAAAATCTTACGCAAAGAAGTCTATAGTAGGGATAGTATGAAGAATTAATTAGGATATACTTGGAGGAAATTAGAAAGGCAAAAGCCTACCTGGAACTCAACTTGGCCATGAGGTAGAAGAGAATAAAAAACTTTTTTAATGAAGATATTAACAGTTGAAGAAGGGCTAAGGAGAATGTCCATCCTTTATTGGATGTGGTGGGGATCATGTCCATTGAGGATAAGGAAAAGACTGAGGTTTTCAATGCCTTCTTTATATGTCTTTAAAAGTCAGACTAGTTATCCTCCAGGTATGCTACCGCTGACTTTGGAAGTCTGGGATGGGGAGCAGAACAATCCCTCCCATGATTCAGGTGGAAACAGAGACCTGCTATTCCACCTGGACTATCACAGGTGCATAGGGCTGGATGGGACCCACCTGAGGTTGTGGTTGTAATTGCCAAGCCACTTTTCATCATCTATCGACTTTCCTGGTCAACTGGAGAAGTCCTGGAGGAGGATTAGAGGCTTGCCAACGTGACTCCTGTTTACAAGAAAGTCGTAAGAGAAACTACGAGGCAGCAGTTCCAGGAAAGGTTACGGAGCAGATTATCTTGAGTGAGATCACACAGCATGTGCAAGACAATGGGGGAATTGGGCACAGTCAACATGGGTTCATGGGTCCTGCTTAACCAACCTCATTTTTGTCTATGATCAAATGACCCACCTGGTGGATGAGCGAAAGGCCATTGATGTAGTCTACCTAGACTTCAGCAGAGCCTTTGGTGCTATCTCCCACAGCAGACTATTTTCATAACAATTTATTTAGACCTTGCTTTTGAACCCTATGCAGCTATCCATACAATCCAAGAATGTTTTTAGAACCATCATCCGTAATGTTTCTGAATCTTAGTAACTTTAATGAAGAAAATATATTCAGAACAAGTGTTAGTTCCTGACTGAGCTAACAGCTTGTATTTCAAGTTTGAGCTTGTCACAGTTTGAAAATATTGAGCTTTCAATAGAAACATTAGGATTGTTTTTCCAATAGGAATAATGTAAAATACTGTTATTTGTAAAAAACATAAAAAATTTAATCAGCAAGACTAGCAATAACTTTTGTTGCATACCTAATGTAAAACTAAAGTGGTTAGAGGTAATTTTAATTTTAATAAAAGCAAATAAGCCTTTGTTATCAAATGGTATCAGCACTGTTGGAGCATAATCTCAAAATCAGTGTACAGTTAAAACGTGAAATGACTGACAGCTAAATGTATTGGAGTGTTGCTATATGGACGTATAACCAGGCCTTTTCAGTGAAATTAAAATGTCAGGTTTTCGTATTTACTTCTGTGAAAAATGAGGAGCATTAACCCCCTTAGGATGCTCAGCACCACCCAGTTGTTGACTCAGTCTCCCAGGTGGCTTAGGAGAGAAGACCATAAAACTGCAAGAACGCATGGATTCAGATAAATACAGTTTGCTAGGAAAAGCAAAAACTGCATGTGCAAGTAGAGCAAACCAAGGAATTCATTTAATGATTCTCACTGGCAGGCAGCTTTCAGCCACTCCCAGAAAAGCAGGGCTCATAATGTGTTACGGTTTCATGGGAAGACAAATGCAAACTCAGATATACCTCTTTCTCATTCTTTATCCCAGCTTTCATTGTTCAGCATGACAATATACAGTATCGGACCTTTCTTTGGTCTGGGTATACTGTCCTGATTCTGTCCCCCCCCTTCATCAAAAATCCAAAACTTGGCATCATGTGAGATTCTGCAAAGAAAATTTACTCTATTCCACCCAAAATTATCACATCTTGCTATGAGGTATTAAAAAAAACCACTGTAAATAAAGGTAATAGCACCTTGCTTTCAAAATGAAGGCAAAAACCTGGAAGTTTATCTTGAAGAGTTAAGGCAGCATTACACTTTTTTTTTTTTTTATTGAGCCCACACGGCAATGTAATTTTTTCAATTTTCTACACAGCTAGGTAGTAGAAATAATTACTTGTAAGAAATTAAGGTCTTATACGCATATACTATGTATGAAAGTTTAATTAGTCATTTTTGCATTTATTGTAATTTGCAAGAGGAGACTAAATCTACTGACAGCATAGATCTTTATAAATTAAAAAAAAAATCACTGGTTTTTCAAAGAAAAGTTTTATTTATCAAGATTTTGCTAGAAAGATTAGTTCCACGTGAATAGTTCATTTCATTGGTGTAATTTCACTTTTATCTTGTACTTTGATCTATCAGAAATCTTTCTAAAAAATGACAGTACTTTGGGGAAATCTAATGTCATGGAGATATTACAAGTCAAGATAATTTCCTAGGAGAAACAAGTGTGCTGGTAAACTGGTAAAGGTTTTATGGGTTGGGTAAAAGTTTTCAAGCCAACTATTTTATATGTACTTATCAAATTACATAATAAAACAGAACTTTTGTGAACTTTTTTTTTTTTTTTTTTTTTTTTTTTTACACAGAAGAATATAAGGCCTGCTCCAAAAGGATCACCTCTTATTTCATTATGTTTGCCCATGATACTAGAAGTGGATGTTGGTGATATGACAGTAGAAGCTGAACTTTCTCTCCAATATTCTGTTAAATTTTGATGCTGTGTGTTAGGTGGCAGCAGAGGGGGCAGTCTGACAAATTGACATCTGACACAAAAGTGTGTATGAAGCAAAGGTGTGGAACTGGATTCCTCCATGAGGAAAAAAATGCACCCATTTTTTTGGCATTAATCAGTGAGTTCTGAATATTTATGGATGCCGAACAGTGGACATTAGCACAATGAGGCTGTGGTAGGTGCATTTCAGCAGTGGAGACATCCTTGTGAAAGACAAGCCACACTCTGGATTGCCGTGCAGATTTTTACAGGCATGAAATGCAGGCTCCTCTTCCTTGTTGGCAAAAATGCTTAGTTAATGCTGGTGGCTATGTTGACAAACAGTGTTTTGTAGCTGAGAATTTGCTCTATTAATTAGTGTTCTTGTGCTCTTTGTATCCATTGTAGTTTTCATGAAAATATGTAGGAGACATTACTTCCAGAGCAAACTACATACATAAATAATTCTGACTATCAGCAAATTATTAAAATAAGTTGACTTTATATTGTTTTACTTTAATCACATTAGTAGATCAGAAGAAACGCACTGTATTGAAATTGATAATGGTAAACATTCTATAGAAACTTTACAGTGAAAATAGACAAATGTACGTTATGATTGTGTTTTCATGATATTTGAAAAATAATGAAACTTGATAATGGGGTTGTTAATGTGTTTTTTCAGACCTTTAAATTGTTATTTTGCCTGAAAATAAGCATTTTATTTTTATCCATTTAAGTCATTTGAACTACTGCTGTTCAATCTGACAGCAATACAATCTGACTTCCAGACTATATAGCTGAGAACTGTCAGTCCAGGAGTCATTTTTTTTTATTTTCTGAATATCTATACTTAGGAAATGTATTTAGGAATTTCTATTTACATTCAAATGATTTGTATAAAAATCTCCACAATTATTTAAACTCCCAGCAAAACTATTGCAAATATATTTTGTCAATGGCACTCTTAGCCTGTTTTCTGTTACTTCTTTAAGCTGATGAAATAATGTTATCACTAGCCAAATGAGTAAAGAAAAAATCCTTAAAATGGTAAGAAAAAATGTTTTTCTACAAGAAACAAGCTGGTAAATTTGAAATTTTGGTTTCTTTGTTTGAAAAAATCTCCCATGGATTTCAGAGCTCAGTTCTCTGTTTTTAAATAGTTTAATGGGTCATTCAAACTAGCTTACAAAGGAGTAATAAATAAGGAAAGTCTGAAATAAATAGTTAAGTGTTGTGGTCTACCTAATTTTCAGCTCATATACAGACATGTACATAGAAATGTAGAAAACATTTGACAGATACATTTACTGCTGTCATTTATTAATATCATTACACCATCCATGAAGGAGTAACTAAAGTAACTGTTATTGTGTGAACAATAAGATTTTTCTTGAGAGGGATATTTGCTTAGGGTTTACTATTACAAAATTCAGTTTATATGGTCATCTTTAGCATGTGAATATTCTTGTTGAGGCTATATTTTAATATTGGTGTACTGGATTGACTTTTTACATCACCTGTTCTCAATCAATTTAGCAAAAAAAAAAAAAAAGTGATTGCTTTGTTATATATATATATATATTTATTCTAGATACTTCCACCTCCTTATGTTTAGGGAAAACAATTTATTGTTGTCATTTTGAGAATCTCTCTGTTGAATGTCTTAAAAACTCTTAGTATTCATGGCATCTTGTTGTGCTTGTTTGCTAAAATGTAATTAAGAAGAGAAGTCTTCAGTTTTGATAAAATTCATTTTCAGATAAATCAACAACTCTGTCAGAGTAAATTAGGCATCCCATCCTGAACTCCAGATACTTCAATAGGAGCACTTTGTTGGAGACTGAGACATTTCTGTCACTAATTTAGAATGTGTGGAGCTCTAATTGGTCTGGTTTCACACTAACGCATGAAAGAGTCCTTCATCACTCTTACATTCACAGGGCTACAAAGAAATATGGCAGCACCCTCATTTCTCATATTTGCATTCATCTGAAAACAAAAAAAAGAAAGATAGAAAATTGTGACTTTTTTGATAGAAGACAATTTAAATAAAACCAACAAGGTATTCAGGACAGGAGCGTGTCCAGCAGGTCGAGGGAGGTGATCCTCCCCCTCTACTCTGCCCTGGTAAGGCCTCATCTGGAGTACTGTGTCCAGTTCTGGGCTCCCCAGTACAAAAAAGACAGGGATCTCTTGGAAAGAGTCCAGCGGAGGGCCACAAAGATGGTGAAGGGCCTGGAGCATCTCCCCTATGAAGAAAGACTAAGTAAACTGGGTCTGTTTAGCCTTGAGAAAAGAAGACTGAGAGGGGACCTGATCCAGGTTTATAAATATCTGAGGTGTGGCGACCATAGTGGTGAGGCCAGTCTCTTTTCAGTGGTACGTGGAGACAGGACGAGGGGAAACGGACATAAGCTGCAGCATAGGAAGTTTCGCACGAATGTGCGTAAGAACTTCTTCACGGTGAGGGTGACGGAGCACTGGAACAGGCTGCCCAGGGAGGTTGTGGAGTCTCCTTCTCTGGAGATATTCAAGTCTCGCCTGGACGCCTACCTGTGCGACCTGGTGTAGGGAACCTGCTTTGGCAGGGGGGTTGGTCTCGATGATCTCTAGAGGTCCCTTCCAACCCCTACAATTCTGTGATTCTGTGATTCTGTGATATCAGAAATAAATATTGTTTTCCCTTGATGTATTCACAACATAAATGTTCAAAATGAAATTTCTTGAGATAAATTAAAACACAAAGACTCTTTTTTTTTCTTTCTTCTTCTTTTTTTTTTTTTTTTCCCATAACAAAAGGAGATTAAATCCTCCATAATGAAATCCATCACATGCTCCATTCAGTTAAATATCCTATTTTTCTTATGCAAAATTCTTCTAGGAGTATTCCTGGTAACATGAGTATACTGACCTTACACAGAATTTAACAATTTGCAGAATATATCACTGAGAACAACACAGATTATCTCCGTAAAAAGCTCTAAATTTTTAGAAATAGCAAACACAAAATGTGGCTGATCCTATTATGCATATGAAATGAGAAAGACGATGAGGAACATATCATCTATATGAAATCGTTAGCTACATGCATAATTGAAAGTTATGTAGTTGCTTTATCTTCACTTCTACTTGGATATCTGACCATCCAATTATTCAATTATTCCATGGTTCATCAGAGAAAGGTCATTGGTATATACTGATAAGTTATGTATCTTGTAGCAAATTATCCAAAAAACAACAAAACAACACAGTTCAAACCCTGTTGATCCTATTCTGGCTGTGTATCTGGCTTCACATCAAGCTCAGCTTTAATACTGCACTTTTGAGGAGTGTGATGTAGAGTCTCCTACTGATTGTCTGATTTTTTGCTTTTGCCTTTTTTTTTCCCCAGTGCTTTTTCTTCCCAAGTCCACCCTCATCCCTCTCTTCATTGTTTTGGTCCTTCCTGTAAACATTTCGTAAAAAAATCTGAAACACTTCTACACTTCCTTTAAAACAATCCACAGATGTTCAGCTTACAGTCCTCACAGGATATATCCCCTGTCATTTTCATGGTTTTACAGGAAGAATTTCTTCTATCTGGCTATTTTTGCAAGCTTTGTATTGGCAGGTTTCACACCAGGGCCAGTGGTTCAATCACTCTTCTTGATTGCTCTGAGTACAGCAGGTTTGTTGAGGGTGACTTGTACTGACTATTTTACTCAGTCTCCCCAGACATTTTACTTCTGCCTGTCACGAGGCTTTTGTGTTTAGCACAGTTGGTCTTCAATCACATAACGGTAATATCCTAGTGTTACTGGCACTAAACATGTGTATCTATAGATTGTATTAGTAACATTCATTTTATCTTAATGGTAAGTTACCTCATTCTAATCAAACTGGCTAGATTTAGGGAGGGAGAATGTATTTTCCTCTGATAATTTTGTTTCTTATTGTGCCTTACTTTATAAAGGTGTAGCTTTGTGTAGCTTATATGAGAAATATACAAAAAAATATATTTTGTCTGGGAAAGACAGTTTTCTAAGACATTTAAAACCTTTTTTTCTAAAATTACCTAGGAAATCCGTTATTCTCTTCAGTAGAGTCACTCATTCCTCAAAGGATATGTCATTGTTTAGGTTTACTTAATCATGTGTCTTAAGCTGGGAGACATGGAGATTGTTGCTATAGATATGAAATTCTGTGTCTTTACAGAGTTTCATATCTATATAACAAATCATATTCAAAATATTAATGTGACTGAAAAAAAGCGTATTTTTACGGAGGGAATGTTCTCTGGAACTTACACTGCATTTCACTGACTATGAACTCACTGTTCATTCTATTGGGAATTATGGAGAAAAAGTTAAGATCATTAGTTACTGTTTTGAGAGCTCATAGTGGGCAGCTAATGGTAACTGAAATCTGAAAAAGGGCAATTTCATTTTAAAACTGTGAAAAGAGAGGGCTATTATAGACATGACATTTTATTTAAATTATTTGAAAGCAGCTAAATGATAAAAAAGGTTTAAGGAATAACCAATGGGGATTTGCCAAGAACAAACCAGTCTGCTTTCCTTCTATAACATGATTGCAGGTATTAAACACAGTGGAAATGAAGGAGACATATCATGTTTAATTAAGGCTTTTGATACAGTTATACATGACATCTAAAAAATGATGAAAAATGGAGCAATTTTTTTTTCTGACAAAAAAAAAAAAAAAAAAAAAAAAAGTATGTCCTACACAGTACTATGCAGTCTATTAATCTATTACAAGTTTGGTATTACAGAATCACAGAATCACAGAATTGTAGGGGTTGGAAGGGACCTCTAGAGATCATCGAGACCAACCCCCCTGCCAAAGCAGGTTCCCTACACCAGGTCGCACAGGTAGGCGTCCAGGCGAGACTTGAATATCTCCAGAGAAGGAGACTCCACAACCTCCCTGGGCAGCCTGTTCCAGTGCTCCGTCACCCTCACCGTGAAGAAGTTCTTACGCACATTCGTGCGAAACTTCCTATGCTGCAGCTTATGTCCGTTTCCCCTCGTCCTGTTTCCACGTACCACTGAAAAGAGACTGGCCTCACCACTATGGCTGCCACATTATGCTGGCTTCCATGTTGGAATACTACATAAACTGAAATTTATACACAATACTGAATTGCAATAAACTGAATGAGAAAAAAAATGGACATATAGCATTTTTACAGAAGGCATATACGTGTCATGTTACAGACCTTACAAATATTATACTTTATGAAAATATAAATTTAAATTATAAACAGGAACATGGGCCACAATATCTATCTGCTAACTACTGTGCAAGGCCGTTAATTTATATTAGCTTATATAAGCAGCATACAAGAAGGCAAAACAAGGTAAATGATCAGAAATGAGAAAAGCATTGTTTACAAGGAAAGAAAAGGCAAAATTGTTTTTTAACAATTTAATGAGAAAAGCTCCTGAAAAGAATAGGTTATTTAGATTTTCATGATCAGGATAAATAGATTGATAGATAATAGGATTAAATTTAAGAAAAGAAAATTAACATTAAGCATTAGATAAATTTTCTAATAGTATCTGTAGTGAAACAAAAGGATACATTTCCTCACATCTTTGTCATTGGAACTCTAAACTCACAATCAAAATTATCAGAAGTATGGAACAAATAATATTTTTGCAAAGGAGTAAGGATTTAGAATAGATAACCTGTTAAAGTCAGTGTTCCATGAATTTCAGGGCTGGACTTTAATTAAGAGGAACATAGATTGGTTTGAGTTGGAAGGGACCTCTAGATTATCATTTCACAAGAGCAAAATAGAGGAGGACAATCATATATCTCTTGACCTGCTGGTCATGCTTCTTTTGATGTAGCCCAGGATACCATCAACTTTTCTGGGCTGCAAGCACACACTCCCAACTCATGTTGAGCCTTTCATCCACCAATTAGTTGCTTTAAGTCCTTTGCATAGTATCACTAATTCCATTCATCACCCAGCCTGTACTGATTTTTGAGATTGTCCCAACCCAGGTGCTTTTACTTGGCCTTGTGAATTTCATAAGGTTTGCATGGACCCTCCTCTTTTAAGGTCATTGAGGTCTTTCCCGATGACATCCATTTTTTCTGTTGTGTAAACTCCACCATGCAGCTTGATGTTGTCCATAAACTTTCTGAGGGTGCACCCAATCACTCTACCCATGTCACCAATTAATATACTAAATAGAACTGGCCCCAGTATGAATCTTTGAGTGACACTAGTCATTGCTGTCACCCTATTGCCACTAATTCAGTTAGACACGATTTACCCTTTGTGAAACTATGTTGTGAAACCTTCTGTAAGACTAATAGGAAAAAGAACATGATAATATCATAGCTGCTTTTTTTAAAAACAATATTGGTTGTAGTGTGATAAGGATAGTTATAGAATGATAGGCTCATGAGGATTTTAGGTTGGGAAAGCTTACTGAAAATCACTTGGTCCAACCTCGTGACTGAAGCAGAATTGATAGCTGGACTTTATCTTATGATGCAACTAGCCTTTTCACTGCATACCTCTAAGAGTCTGATTCCATCATCTCTATAATCACCAGAGGAAGACTGAAAACAGCATTTTTCCCCCCATCATCAAAATCATGTTTGGGTTCTGTATAAAGTAAATGAATATCCCAACTAAGTAAATGCTGATGAATTTTGAATATAAAATTGGTATCTGTGTATTACAACTTAAGGTGATTATTGACTGAATTCATGTAATGCTGAAAGTGATGTGTCTCATTGGAATGAAAGATATGTTCTGAAACTAACCCTTTAAGGCTAATGATAATTGCAAAGAGGTCCTATGGGAATAAGAAGGCCACAAATATGTAATTTTCATAGAATCATAGAATAGTTAAGATTGGAAGTGACCTCTGAATGGGATACAGTACTAACTGATTTTCATTCTTGTTCTGATACTAGCTTTTAACTTTTGTCAAAGATGCTAATAGATACTTAGGATTGTAAATCCTATAAAGACAAACACTTTCTTCAAGAATACTCTGTAATATAGGAGAGTGGACATGAAGTGAATGGAAAAAAAAAAGAGAATGATTTTTTTCTATGTCATGATTTTTCTATGATTTTTCTATGATTTTTCTATGATTTTTCTATGTCAGGAGTAATATTTCTAGAGAAAAGAGCTTATTTGGATCTTGTGTGTTAGACTAATACTTGAAGAAAAAAAAAACCAACACATATAAATGAAGGATGTATAACTGGATGTATAACTGAATTGTGAAAATAGGACATTTGGAACACATTTTGATAAGTGATTAGTTAAATATCAATTAATTTGTTGGAATTGAAAAAATAGTGTATATCTCTCAGGGATCTCAGGATCCCTGTCTACTACTTCCATGTAATGGTTATTCTGTTTTCTTGTTGCTCTTTTTTTTTTTTTTTTTTTTTTTTTTAATGCCTTGGAATGCAATTAGCTATGGTTAAATTGCTCAATGTCACTTATATGTGAAAGCCTACAGGTGGCCTCTGAATTTTATGTCCTGAAACCCGGAACTTAACAGTTATGGACATGAATTATTTTCTATAGGCTATTCTTGAAGACATGTTGGAAAAAAGCTCATTAATTCTAGAGGCAATTAAAAAAGAATTAGAATGATTATAATCGCAAAAGCTGTTCCCGTTTGAGCATAAAATTGATGTAATTGTCAAAAGCACTTCAACATTTTTCTTCATTCTTATTTAGAAAATAACAAACTCTATTAAACAACTCTGATAAGAGCAATTGCTAGAAAGTACAGGGTAAGGTATATCCTGTGGAAATAGGGGCTCCCTGGAGTGTACTGATCATTCTTTATTTTCTAATCCATCTAGTTCCATACAGCAAACAATCCACTACAAGACAGGAAGAAGAGCTTTTAGTACCTTTAAGGAAAAATATTCTTTGTAGGAGCTCTATGATGAATCCATTTACTGCTTAGCTTTTCAGAGGTTCTCATGTTCTGGAACAGAAATAACTAACTTCCTCATTTCATTTTGCTCTGGAAATCTGTTGAAATGTTCCAGGTCAAACAGGCCCCTGTGCTGATTCTGAGTTCCCTCAGTACAGTAACATTATATAATACAAACAGTTGTTGTTCTATGCCTTTAAAAGATTGATAACAGTGCTACAGAAATAGTATTCAATCAAACATCTAAAACAAGACTACTGAGAAGGTCTGGAAAGGAGAGAATTAGGTGTAAAAAGAAACTTATGTAAGGATAGAATCACTCAGGAAATGAAGACAATGAATAATTCTTGGTCTTATGCAATATTTGTTATCACCACTTCTGAATGTACCCAACAAAAAAGGGCAAATATTATTCCTATTATACAGATGGAGATAAAGGCTTTCTAGTGTTAGTAATCAGGCTTACTGTACCATAAACAGATGATGTGCAATTTCAAAGTAACACAGAACAATGTAAACATATCTGCTTTCCCTGACTCTTTCAATTTTGGAGCAACAAAATATGATTGAAAGGTTCAGCATTTATCATTGCATTGTGGGACTGGACCTACAATATGCTAGAATTCATATCTCTTATGAGACAAAGGTATTATATTTCTGAGAAAAAAGGAAATGCTCTACTGAGATAAAATCAGAGAACGCCAATGAGATTTCATAGTTGATTTTGATATACTGAACAGTATTCTAATCAAGCAAGTGTAATGGAGAAATAAATTTAATTTTTATTGAGTAAATTATTTCATTTTCTCCTCACCTATTCATTTATGATGATTTAATTTAATCAGATTGAGATAAAATTCTCCCAAGTTTGGTCATACTAACTAGTTGTCATAGATCATGGGAATTATACCTGTGATCTGTTTTATTTTTATTTTTAGGAATTAGTTGACAAAAAAGTCCCCATCTAACTTTTGCATAGGAATCTCCATATTCAAAAAAGGATAAAGAAAACTTTGGATCAAGCTTGAACTAAGATGCTTGTGTTTTACAAAGACTTCTTGATTTATTGCTTCATGAAGTATAGTAACTGATTAAAAATATAGAACCCTTTATGTGATATCAATTTCCAAAGGCTCCAGTTCTGCTCTGAACATTTTAGTACAGGGCTTGCGAACACAAAAGTAAAAGGAGTTTAATGCAAAATTAGACTGCTATTTAGAAGGCAGACTTGTTAATAGCTTCATAGATCTTTTGTCTGACTGCAGAGCCAGAAGATAGGTTTTGATACTTTCAGCAGGTTTTCATTATACTTCCAAGAATTTCCCTCCTCAAAAATTTCTATTGAACACACTAATAATAAGATAATAAGGAAGTCCATGCACAGAAATTCTAGTAGTAGAATATCTAAAAATGATTTTTTTTGTTGTTCCATTAATAGACTTTTTCCTTTTTTGGCACTCTCATTACCACAGGCCAGCTGCAGAGGATACCTCAGTAAAGCTGTCTATTGGCCCTCCTTACAAATTATAAGTATTTTCTGGCATCTGAGTAGTTGATAAAGAGAGACTTCATAACCCTGTGGTTATTAAAACTCAGAAGTACTCTTATATTCTTAGTAAAATGTTGAATATTTAAAAAAAAAAAAAAAAGTTAAATAATACAAGCACCAGACAGAACTGTGAATGGTCATATTTCTGAGCGGAGTTCTTCCTGAAAGTGATATTTTCAACACCATTTACTGTGCATACAATCAAGCATACATTCAAACATTGTTACAGCATAACGAAGTTTCAAATCTGTCATCTTATTTTGGTATTACCTGTATCACTATTTACTGTAGCATCCTGAAGACACAAAGTAGTGTACATCCTGCAGTATTTCTATCCAATTATTTTGAAATCTCTTTTATATATAAAAATGTTCCATTAAGCAGTGCATTCATTATACAGTTGTTTTCTCTATTTAATTGTATTGCAGTAGCATGCTGGTGTTCAGATTACAGGCTAAATATCCACTGTCCTGGGATATGTACATATATATGACACAGAGATCCTTAACTGTTCTCTCAACAACCTGAGAGACAAAATATACATAGCAACATACATGTGAAAAAATGGGAGAATACAGGATGTAGAAATAAAGACTGTCAATGTTTCATATACTTCTTATACAAGAAGGAAGTGTAATTTCAAGGTGGATGTTTTTTAGCTAAGGCCTTTTACTTTAATTCCATGAACTTTATGAGTATTTGACTTTGCTTTTACATCAAATGTATCAGGTCTTTCAGTGGTGTCTACCAAAAATCCAAAACAATTTACTTGTTGAGTATTTATTGTTGTTTGTTCTTGTTTTGGTTGGTTGGTTGGCTTTAAATCTTATCTCTATTTAGGAATATATTCCATTAATTAATTAATTAATTAATGACTTTGATCAGATGAGAAAACTATATTGAGAATTACTGTTAGGAAAGAAAAATCTACTGAGGCTGAAATGACTGCTATAAAATGAGTTTCCTTCTATTATAAATAGAAACAAAATTTTAATACATGAATTGTTGTCTCCTTTGTAAGTTAAACCTTCTGTTTCTACTCATAATTATCTGCTTGATGGCATGAAAATAGAATTAGTAAATTAAAATACAAGCAAAACCATTGATTGTAAAATATAAGCAAAACCACTAATTGTAATATACAAAAACTTGGGGAGGAAAAATATGATTTTAAAAATTGAATCACACAAATTGTGCTATCTCCAATATACAATATAATTCACTAAAAATACTGTTCTCTCAAGTTCTGTGAAAGTGGTTAATTTCATGAGATAGAATCCTTCCTTTTTTGTCCTCTCCAGAATTATAACTCATTTTATCTAGTTCTTTACTATAATCAGTGAGCTATCAAATGGCTTTTGCAATATTTTTTTTTTTTTTTTTTTTTTTTTAGTTTTGGTATCAGCTTGGTTTTCATGTGGCACATAGACCATTAGTCAGCCAATAATGCTATGTGATAAAATACATTTAGAATTTATGTATCTAAACTCAATGTGAATAAATTATAATTAATTTATTTCTGATTATTTATCCAATAGGCTAACATACTTTTTATTACAAAACATATTCTATATATTCTTAACAAAGCAAAATGTCTGATAAGAATTATAGGTTCTTATATATGTACATATATATTGTGTGTGTCTCATATACAATGAGGCAATGATACAGGCAATTATGTCTTTTACAAATTTCATGACTCTCAAAAAAAAAACACTCTAGAAATGCAATTACTATTGATATTTCTTGGAAACATGGCACTTAACTGCTCTTTATTCTTGTGACTCACAAACATTCAAGGCTCTTCAGCAAAAGAAATGCATCAGTATTCAGAAACATAAATTCAAGGTGAGATCAGAATGCATTAGCATTCTCTAATCATTTGAGATTGTGGGATGAAAACTGCTATTTTACCATAACATATTTTTAACCATCTTTTTTTCAAACTATTTGACAATATAATTAGATAAAGATAGAAGATAAATGCATTCATGACACATATATGAGAATAAATTGCCCACACTGTGAGTATATTTTAAATGCGTATCTTCCATTGATGATATTGCTGTTTCCTGTATAAAAACTTGTATGCACATAACCGTAAGTTGAATTATAAGTTTCTTGTTTCTTCTAGCACTACTGAAATAACCTGTTAAGTAACCCAAGAGTTAATTCTGTATTTCCACAGAAGAAATTGCACTGCCTCTTTCTTTTATAATGATAGATATCTGACGTTATCAGAAAGGACAAAACACATTATCATGGGCACAATAGACCTGGCATGTCATTAAACTGCTCCTCATCGGCTAATTTGAGAACTGATTGAATAAATGCTACAAAAATCTTTTCCACCTCAAAGGAAGGAAAGTTAATTCTACAGCTACTGTTGATGGACTCATGACTAATTGGAATAGGCAATAATGATCAGGTGTACCATTTTATGGAGCCTACTGAGATAATAAGCAGCTTTTATATTGTCATTTTCATACCATGCCAATCTCCCTATCTGCAGTGCTTTCTCATCTGTATAATTATACAGATGTGTTACTTTGTGAGTGCCTATCCTGTTGGTTGCATGTTTTTTTGTGTTTACTCTCTCAAGTGAGTACTTCCACACTGTGGTGTAAGGTTTTTGGGGATGCTTGAGGTTGAGATTTTCTTTCTTTCAGGGGCTTCCTTTCTTCAGATACTCACTGTAGCTGCACTCCTGCAGATTTTACACATTGAAAATTGTCACTGAAGCCAGTGGGAGTTCAAAAGTACTTAAAGACTATTTTATAACCTAGGGAAATAAAAAGGCTTTTTCTTAATTTAAACTGAGAGTAGGAATACCATTACTGTGCTTTTTTTTTTTTTTTTCCTTCTTTTTTTTTTAATGATAACAAGTTGCTTTAAAGTTTTATTTATTTCTTCAGGCCTATGCAGATGCAAAAAACTCTGTCTACTTACCATACTTCCAAATACTGAAGATTCCCATGCTAGGGAGCTTTTTATTTCCATAGCTTTTTTAACTCTTCAGTGACTCAAACCAATGTGGAAAAATCATGATTTTTTCTAATTACTTGGCAGCAGCTTTATTTCAAGTGGGCTCCAATTGCACAGTGAAAGCAACTCTGAAATAATTTTCTCTTAAGACTAGTTATAACTTCTGCATGAAAGGCAATTTAAGAATACAACTTGAATTTTTCATTACAGAGCACTTTCAATTCACTAGGGAATAGGATTGCATATCTTATCTGAAAACTTATAGGAGCTGCCTGAGTGGTGTAAAATTAATATATCTTAATTTTCCTTTATGATAACTTGATAAATGAGGGATTACTTCTGGTTCTGTTAGATGTTTAAAAAAATTAAAGCAATCTGGGAAAGAAAAATATCACTCATTTGAAATAAAATATGTCCATTTTTATGTTGTCACAGGAATTGTCACAGAAGCATCTCAGTTTCTTTGCTTTTTTTTTTTTATTAGGTAGAAATTGTAATCAATTTCACTTTATTAAAATTCAAAGTTTAAATTTAATTGCTTTGACATATTGAAAAATGAAATAAATAAGTGGCTATGTATAACTATACATATTCTCTCTGAATATATGGATCCATAAATACATTTAATCTTCTTCTAATTATTTAAAAATAGAAATAACATATCTTCCTGTAGCTTCCTAAGGTATAAGGTTAATAGTTGATTAGTCTACAGGTGAGCTGCAGTACTGTGTTTGAGTAGAATATGGGCAGAGAATAAAGCACCTGAGTCATTCAAATGTGTGTATATTAATGCATACATGTTAAGAAGGCGTCTAAGCTCTCCTTATTAGTCAATAAATGCCAGCCAATACACTAAACATAACCTGTGAATGCATTTTGCCTCTCAGATGGGCACTGGCAATAGAATTCACTTGCTTAAAAGGTTTATTTAAAAATTGAATTGCCAGATATGTTGAAAAAAACGTAGTGAAAGTCACTCCTGGAACAAAAGGATTAACTGAATCAGGCAGGTAGGCTGTTTTGTACGTGTGTACAGTTTAGATGCTTTAGACTCATACTGATCTTCTGCACAGAGTTAGGGCTGAATTCAGCAATTCACTGTCCACAGCTATTTAAGATGTTCTGGGTAATACAGGTAACTCAAACATATGATGGCAAACCTGATTCACAAGACATACATAAAAAATATACCATTCTGCAGCAACAGGTGAACTATTATAAGATCTAAATGTCACTATACTCCTGTGTTTCATAATGCAGTAATCATAGAAGGAAGATTAGAAATGTTTGTTTGACTTTTGAAGGAAAGTGAATAAACTGTTCAGAAAATACAAATAATTTTTAGTTAATAAGAAAAATGCTTCTTCCAACATTAGTACTAGAGGAAAAAGAGCAATAAGACAACAGCAAACAAATCTAAAACGACTCTCAAATTATGATTTATTTCCCCCTCCTTCCAGCCCATCTAAAATATCCAAGATTAGAGTATATAAGCTGAAAAGTCAAAAGAGAAAAGAGGAACAACTGGTGTTTTTTTTTTTTTTTTTTTTTGTTTTTGTTTTGTTTTGTTTTTTGTTTAACTCAAAAGTGGATATATTTATTCTATTTATTTCTGATGCATGATGTGAGTATGCTTGCAGTAAATTGCTGATATAAGAGTTCCTCAGTTTCAGGCTTAAGCAAATGAGTGTTCTTTGATTCATTAAGAATTTTTCCTCAACACTTATGTCAAGTTTGTGCTGTTTCTTTAACTACTCCATTTTTCATGAAATAACAAAACCTAGGGGAACCTGAAGCTGACAAAGTGTTACTCTCTCCTCAGTGTCCTTTGCTGAATTTAAGCAGTATGCAATCAAAATCAAAGGAGGCTGCTTGATAAATGTGGAATACCCTATGTTGTCTGTCCTAACATTCAGTATGTTAGTGCCTGCTAAAGTGTCTAATTTATTCAAGTCTGTGTCTGCTTCCTGAAAATTTCTGGTCAGTAAACTTCTGTAATTTTCCAGACTTCAACAAATAGAAGGATTCCGCAGTGCATCTTTGAATACAATCAGTATCTTTGGTTACATCTTTCACCCACTATCTTTTTTTGAGTGAGTAGAATCAGTACAAACAGCATTAATGTTAGTCCCAGTTACTTATCCATGAATATAATAAATAGTTCACTTTTACATTAGCATTACTAATATGTGATTTAAAAGCTGCTTTTTTTTAATGCATTTTGAGGTAACCACCACTGAGGATTTCAGCTGGAGAGTGAAACATTTTAGAGAAGAAATATAAATCTGGTTAGCTTCAGAACTTATAGACAGTTCTCTATGGTATGTTTTATTATGTTCTCCTGGTAAACAGTGGAAAAAGTATTCTGAGGATTTCAATGGCTATACATTATCAGATTTAAATTTCATCTGTAAGCATCCATTTTTATTTTATTTTATTTTTTTTCCCAGTCCTTGTGATTACTTCTAAGCAAAGATTTCTTATATTCTGTAAGTATTCTAATTCTTTTCAAGCATACCCCTGCATATGGCTTTCACAGACATGGCTATCTGTGTCTTCAATTTCTTGAAGATCTGTCTCAAAACTTGCATATCTTGTCCAGCTCACAAAGAGTCACCTAAAGTATCTGGTCATCTGAGTTTTTCAGATACAGTTTTCCTCTTGCAATGTTTAAGCAGTGCATTGATCCCAGGATTTACCATTATCCTTAGGTAGCATACTTGGCCTTCCCTTGGACTTTAAAGTCTCTTCCATTCTGTGGAACCCAATCCATTCTATAGTATCATAGAATCCTTAGAGCTGGAAAGGACCTTTAAAGCTCATCTGGTCCAACTCCCCTGCAATGAACAGGGGTACCACAGTTAGATCAGGTTGTCCAGGGCCTTACTCAGCCTTGCCTTGAAAAGTCTCCAGGGATGAGGCATCCACTACATCTCTGGGCAACCTGTTCCAGTGCCTCACCTCCTTCATTGTAAAATACTTTTTCCTTATATCTAACTTAATGTCCCCTCTTTGAGCTTGAAACCATTTCACCTTGTTCTGCCACAATAGACCCTGCTAAAGAATCTGTCCCTTTCTTTCATATAGCTCCCCTTTAGATACAGAAAGGCCACTATCAGGTCACTTTGGAGCCTTCTATTCTACAGGCTGAACAGCCCCAGCACTCTCAGCCTGTCTTCATAGGAGAGGTGAGGTGTTCCATCCCTTGGATCATTTCTGTGGCACTTCTCTGGGTGCACTCCAGCAGGTCTATGTCTCTCCTGTACTGAGGACTCCATATCTGGACACAATAATCTGTGGTTTCCATAAAAGTGGAAAGGCTCATGTGCTGAGATGGAAACAGGGAAAGAGATCGCTTACCATTTACTGACACAGGCGGAGCAGACTCAACCTGGGGAAGATTTTCTCACTGACAGTGAAAAACAGAGTAAGATGGTGAGGAAGATGGCCGTAAACTTGTCAGGCTCAGCCTCACTCCTTCATTTTTTACTTCTGCCTCACCCTCCAACCGTAAGCAGCACAGGTGGGAATTGCAATGGCAGAGCTACAACAGCAACTATGTTGCTCACTTTTCCTTTGTTCCAGCATACGCACTTCGTACAGGCTGCAGTCCTTCAGGATAAACCTTGTCCAGTGGGAGTCCCAGAAGTGCCACCACCTTGGCAGCAGGTCCAGCTGTGCCCTGGTTGGCTGGAACAGGCTGTGTGCAGTATGGGGCCTTGTTGACAGCACAGCCACCTGCACCCAATACACCATTTTTTATTTAAAGAATTCATTTCAGTAACGGACTGTTAGGCATGCAATAGATCTGCTTCATTTCATTTGCTGTATAGAACATCTGTTTACTTAGACATAAAGGAAAATGGAAGATGTTCGGCAGATGCTAAAGGTACAGTTACTAAGTACTGTGTTCAGCTAACATGGATGAAAGAAATATTTTAGATTCATGAAAATTTTCTTATAGGGAGGGAAGATTTAGGTTGGATGTCAAGCGGAAGTTCTTTACTATGAGAGTAGTGAGGTGCTGAAACAGGCTGCCCAGAGAGATTGTGGATGCCCCATCCCTGGATCTGTTCAAGGCCAGGTTGGATGGGGTCTGGACAGCCTGGTCTAGTATTAAATGGGGAGGTTGGTGGCCCTGCATGTGGAAGGGGGGTTGGAGATTCATGATCCTTGAGGTCCCTTCCAACCCTGGCCATTCTGTGATATAGTCAGGATGCACTATGTCTGATACTGCTGTTCATGTGTTTCTTGCTACAAGTGGGCAGTATTTGTCAGAATACCTGAAGGACTGAAACAAGCAACTTAAATTCCTTAAAAATTAGCACTTAATGCCAGATTGCCTAGTCTGTATTTTCTGTGCACTGGCAGGAGTATGATATCTTGAAAATAACTTTCCCTTGAGAACCTTTTTAGTAAAGAAGGAAATAACATATCCACATAGTAACAACTTGTAACTACAAATACAGTAGTTTAACATGAAAATAATGAGAGGATTTCTTTACAAGTTAAAATGTATAGAATTAAATGCATTATGCTTTCTATATTCTCTAGCAGAAAGCAGCAGTACTGGTGCTAGGTCTCCTTAGAAGAGACCTGAGCTTAGCAGAGAGACTTGATTCAAACATGAAACAACATCTTTACATAAACAAGTGCATTGTATTAGGGACTGGAGAAATAGCTCTGAATTTTCCTTTCTATAGATGAAGTGTTCTAACTCAGAGTGCTATTATTTCACTGTAATCCATTTCCCGTTATTTCTCTTCCAGTCCCAAAAGAGGAAATTGTGCAAGCCTGAGAAATTCAGAGCAGCTCTTTCCCTACCTATTGAAGCTGAGCAGCAGTTCCCAAATGAGTGCAATGTATGGAGGAAATGGTTACTGTCACCTCACAGTTCTTTGGGTAAAGGACTGTCAGAGTTTCCAGAATATCCCATTTTCTAAGACGAGGCCTATATTGTTCAGAAAAGAGTGATTGAAACTATACGTATATTACATATATTATATACGTATATATATGTGTGTGTGTGTTTATATACTATATATATTATATCTTCAGTAGTTGTTTAGAAAACTCAAAAGTGAGTTGGAATCACAGAATCACAGAATTGTAGAGGCTGAAAGGGACCTCTAGAGATCATCTAATCCAACTCACTCCCTAGACAAGGTTGCACAGGTAGGCATCCAGGCAGGTCTTGAATGTCTCCAGGGAAGGAGAGTCCACAACCTCTCTGGGCAGCCTTTTTCAGTGCTCCATCACCCTTACTGTGAAGAAGTTCTTACACGCATTTGTGCGGAACTTCCTATGCTTCAGTTTGTGGCTATTTCCCCTTGTCTTATTGCCATGAAAAGAGTCTGGCCTCATCCCTTTGCCTCCTGCACCTCAGATATTTATAGACATTGATTACATCTCCTCTCAATCTTTGAGGCTGAACAGACCCATTTCACTTAGCCTTTCTTCATAGGGGAGATGCTCCAGGCCCTTTATCATCTTTGTGGCTCTCTGCTGGACTCTTTCCAGGAGATCTCTGTCTTTTTTGTACTGGGGAGCCCAGAACTGGACACAGTACTCCAGGTGAGGCCTGACCAGGGCAGAGTAGAGGGGGAGGATCACCTCCCTTGACCACGCTCTTTTAATGCACCCCAGGATGCCATTGGCCCTTTTGGCCACGAGGGCATACTGCTGGCTCATGGCCAACCTGTCGTCCATCAGGACACTCAGACTCTTCTCTGGGGAGCTCCTCTTCAAGAGGTTATTCCCTTACCTGTATTGATGCATGAGGTTATTCCTCCCCAGGTTCAAGACTCTACACTTTCTCTTGTTAGGCCTCATCCGGTTTCTTACTGCCCAGCTCTCCAGCCTGTCCAGGTCTTGCTGAATGGCAGCACAGCCTTATCTGTCAGCCATTCCTCCCAGCTCCATGTCATCGATGTACTTGCTGTGGGTAGATGCTATCCTCTCATCAAGGTCACTGATTAAGATAATGAACAAGACCAGACCCAGCACTGATCCCTGAGGAACACTGCTAAATACAGGCTTCCAACTGGATTCTATGCTGCCGATCACAACCTTCTGAGTACTGCCAGTCAACCTGTTCTCAAGCCACCTCACCATCCACTTGTTTATTCTACACTTCCTCAGCTTCATTATAAGGATGTTGTGAGAGACAATGTCAAATGCCTTGCTGAAATTAAGGTGGACTATTCTGCTATCTGTGCTACTTAGTGGTAGATCCACTGTTCTCCCCCCATCCACCCAGCTGATGAGCACAACCCCCTGGTGAACCCATGCTGACTACAACTGATAACCTTCTTCTCTTCCGATTGCCTGGAAATGGCATCCATGACAAGCTGTTCCATCACCTTACCAGGGATGGAGGTAAAGCTGACTGGTCTGTAGTTTTCCAGATCCTCTTTCTTGCCTTTTTTGAAGACTGGAATGACATTGGCTATCTTCCAGTCTTCAGGTACCTCTCCCATTCTCAAAGACCTCTCAAAGATAATAGAGAGTGGTTCAGCAGTCACCTCTGCTAGCTCCCACTGGCAGTAGGAGTATTTCCCACTACATATTTCTTCCAGATGTGCCGCTGGTTATTTACATTAAATACATTTTTTATAAATTTGTTTTTAATATTCAGTTCTACAATATCTCTATCAAATGCAAGATTTTTCAAAAATACTTTATTTCCTTAGATACCTGCTCAGCAAACTGAAATTACAATTTTTGCTCATCTAAGTACACTTCTCAAGTTAAAAAAAGCTCTTAGTGCAAATTCAACAAGCAGTTGCTCAGTAGATTGCTATAGGTCATCTCTTTTTGACAGTGAAAATTTACTTTAATATTCTGTCTGCTACTATTACAGAAGAAGCATATGTTACATTGCACTCTTTTGAGGAAGGATTGCTTTATTTCTGAGGTGAAAGATTTACTTCAGATAGGAAGCCCAAGAATCACATGCTGATTAAGAAGCCAACCAGAAATGGTTAAGTGGCAAACACTGCATGTGGGAGATGAAATCTTTGAAACTGTCCAGTCAGCACAGTCAAGAAAAGGCTGTATACATTCCATCCCAACCTGTCTTTTGAATGAGTATTTTAACCTTTACTGTACTTTTTCCTGTTTATTGTTGTAAGGGAACTGTTAGGTCAGGGCTTGGACCGGTTGATTGAGCACCTGGTTAAGGGGTGTGGCTGGCCCAGAGAGCACAGGCAAATTGTTTGCACCGGTGCTTCCCATGTGACCAGAAGAGGTGGAACCATCATGGGCTCTGATAAGGGCCAGCCATAGAAGGGAGATTTATTTTTATTTTATTTTATTTTATTTTTGGGTGTACACTGTTTCTTGTGAAGGAGTGATATGTAGCTAGAGAGCCTCTTCACTAATTGGGTGAGTTCAACTTTTTGTGTACAACTATTGGGACACCTGTGAATGCTTTGCCTGGTATTGCTAAGAACCCCTCAGAAGCTATTTTACTTCTTCGTGACCAGAGCAATTGTCATCAATTGTCATCATCTCAATTTGGCTGGTTTTCCAAGATGCAAGTTATTTAATTTATTTTCCTTACTAGAGGGAAGTGGGACTCATGGTCTCTTTTATTTTGGCAGTGTGAAATAGCCTGATAACTTGAGTTCTTCTGAATTGGAGTTCTTCTTGTAGGTCGTAGACTGCTCAGTGAAACATTAGTATTTACTGATAACAGTATTCATTTTAGTAAGGGGATGGCCTAGAGGCTTCTACCTAGAAAATAACGTGAATTCTATATTGAGCAGTTTTACTTATTTCAAAATGTATTTTATAAAGGGTAAGTCTGGACTTGATTAAATAAACTTTCCTAATTTTTGGATTGTCTTTTGTTGTTATGTGAATTCATAACATCTCTGGGAAGCTTTCTCTTTTTAAGAAATAGAAATTTCTCCATCATTTCCATTTTTGCTAACTTAAGAAATCCTATATATTAACTGAGGACTTCTACAGTTTTGGCACGTTCACTCATTACAGGTAGTTTCTCCACTAAAAATACTCACTTATAGGGAATTGTACTTTTTCTTACATGTCTAGTATCTCTAAGTAGACACTTTTTGTGCACATTCTCTTTTAGATCACAGTTCTGCTTCCTAATTAGCTAAAGAATATGATAAAAATATAGCCAGATATAAAACGGCATATAAAAAAAAATTGCAGCCTTTGTAGTACTAGTTCTTATAAACTACCCAATTAGAAGATCCTCACTACTATTTTTCTTCATACCTAAAGATCATCTCATTAATGTGTCTGTGTGTTTGTTTGAGTTCTTTAAAATATTGTGTGAGCATCATGTAGGTCTTTGTTTCTTTTTTGGTTCCTATTCACTAAGTGATATTTCGTTTAGTAAGCATTAGGGAAAAAGTTAAGTATTTGTTAATCCTTTTTACATTTACGAGAGCTTATCCAAAAATAATTACTCCTACCTTTTTTTTTTTTTTTTTTTTTTTTTTTTTTTTGTCAGCCCATGAAGTCAGATGTGGGTCTTGGTGATATGGCAGTAGAGGTTAAATCTTCCCACTAATATTCCATTACATTTTTTACATCTGTGCAACAGATGGCAGTAGTGGGGCAGCCTGACAAAATGGTGTCTGACATGAAAGTGCATATGAAGCGAAGGGGTAGGACTGAGTACCTTCATGCAAAATAATGGCACCTATTGCCATTCACTGATGCTTGCTGAACACCTATGGAGACTGAACGCTGTATGTAGCTCAGTGAGGTGGGAGGTGATGAGTTTCAGTAGCGGCTACAGTGGGTCACCTCTGCTGATGCAGGTTCTAGAATGCAACATGCAGGCTCTTGTTTATTGCTGGTGAAATGACTTGTGGGTCACAGTGGTGATTGTGTTGGAAAAAATAGTACTTTGTAGGTGAGAATTTGATCTATCGTATAGTGTGACTGTACTCCTTGTTTTTGCTTTAATGGAAATAAATAGGAGGCATTACTTTCAGAGCAACCTATGTAATTGATTATTTCAAAAATGATTATAGGAAAACATAGTGGAAGTTATATTGTAAGATTACTGTCATGGTTTTATGTTTTTTGGTTTTCAGTATTCCTCATCATAACATCATGTAGTGCACTGGGAGTTAAAGTGTTAATGCTCCAATTCCAGGCACCTATCCCTGTACATTAGGGAAGTCATGGGATCTGGCCCTTCTAGGTGGGGTGGTCTCTTACTGCCTTGCAGTATGTGCTGGAGGGTGCTTTCCTAGCCCTTCCAAGGTTTTCAGGTTTGACTTGGTCTCAGGAACTCTCTCTCTCCTATCTTCTTTGGTTTATTAGTCTCAATTTCAATTAGATTGTATTATATTGTGTTATCTTGCATTCCAATATCATAGTTAGTAAAATAAGTTTTCCTCCATAGATTGTTGCCACTGTTTTGTTTTTGTTTTTCTTCCTTCCTTGAGCCCATCTTCCTATCCCTTTTCCTTTTCCCTTCCCGTTTTGTGGAGCCAGGGGGGGCCAGGGGCCTACTGCCCCCTTGTCGTGGGCGTAGATTGATCTAGTTAACTCCATGACAATTACATTGTATGTGAATGTATTGATTTGCTCTTCATTAAAATCAGTGAATCAGGAAAGGTATTTTATTTACTTCAGTTGTTTGTCACATATCAGAATCTGCTTTAACGGGGAGGTTAGACTAGATCTCTTAAGGTCCTTTCCAAATCCTATGATTCTGTGAATCTAGATGAAGTAGTAAACCATTAACAAGAGAAATACAAAGGGTTTTGATTAAGTCATTGCAAATCATTTTCAACTCTGAACATACATGTCTTTTCATTGAGGCAGCGTTGCCATAGAAACACAGAATGGTTTGGGTTGGAAGGGACCTCAACTGTAATCAGGTTCCAGGCCCTGTGCCACAGGCAGGGCTACCAACTGCTAGATCAAGTACTAGATTAGTTTGCCCCGAGCCCCATCCAGCCTAGCCTTAAACACCTCATAGGGCATCTACAGCCTCTCTGGGCAGCCTGCTCCAGCACCTCACCACTCCCTCAATAAAAAACTTCACCTGACATCTAATCTATATCTCTCCTCTTTAGTTTAAAATTATTCCTTCTTGTCTTATTACAGTCTACCCTTTCATGTTTATAATCTTCCTTTGTATATTGGAAGGCTGCCTGTAGCTTTCTCTTTTCCAGGCTGAACAAGTCAGTTCTTTCATCCATCTTCATAGGAGAGAATGAGGATCCAGCATTTGAATCATCCTTCTTGCCCTCTTCTGGGTCATCTGCAAAAGCTCCACGTTTTCTCTGTTTTTGGAACTCTTGAATGTAATCAGTGCCATCAGTAACAGGATAGAGTGCACCCTCAGCAAGTTTGAGGATGATGTGAAGCTCTGTGGTGCAGTTGACATTCTTAAGGGATGGGATGCGTTCAGTGAGACCTAGACAGGCTTGAGCACTGGGCCCACATGAACCTCATGAGGTTTAACAAAGCCGAGTGCTAGGTCTTGCACCTGGATTGTGGGAACCCCTCATATCAGTACAAGCTAGGAGATGTAAGGATAGAGCACTGGATACTGGTGGATGGTAAGCTGAACATGAGCCAGTAGTGTGCCCTTACAGCCCAAAAGACCAACTGTATCTTGGGCTGCATCGAAAGAAAAGTGGCCAGCAGGTCAAGGGAGATGATCCTGCTCCTCTACTCCAAGCTGGTGAGACCTCACCTGGAGTACTGTGTCCAGTTGCGGAGTCCTCAGTACAGGAGGAACATGGACCTGTTATAGTGCATCTGAAGTAAGGCCCCAAAATTATCCAATGTATGGAACACCTCTCCTATGAGGACAGGCTGAGAGAGCTGGGGCTGTTCAACCTGGAGAAGAGGAGGCTTTGTGGTGACCTGATAGTGGCCTTTCAGTATATAAAGGAGGGGAACAGACTCGCATGGTCTGTTGTGACAGGGCAAGGTGAAACGATTTCAAACTAAATGAGGGGAGATACAGATTGGATATAAGGAACAAGTTTTTTATACTAAGTATAGTGAAGGACTGGAACAGGTTGCCCAGAGAGATGGTGAAAGTGCTGTCCTTTGGAGACTTTAAAATATGGGTGGACAGGGCTGGACAGGGCTCTGAGCAACCTGATTTAGATGTAGGTGTCCCTGTTCATTGCAGGAGAGACTAGATGACCTCTAAAGATCCCTTCTAACTCTAGGACTCAGTGTTTCTGTCATGATTCTGTATTCTTCCTCACATCATCTCAGATGGTTGATGGATGGTTGGTAGTGGATAAGGTGCTTTATCATTATCCTTAGCATCTGGGAAATGATCCATTATAAGCGAAATATCAGTGCATTTTTAAAGGCATTTTAGGATTTGGAGATCTGATAATGGTATTTTGTTAGTGTTCATTACCACTGCAATTCAGTATTACTAAAGAAATTTACTTAAGAGAGTAGTAGCCTGATACCAGCTCTTGGATGTAATTTACAGTCATAAAAGATAACAAATCCACACTTTACTGATGTGTCAGCAGTGTTTTGTAAAATGTACTTAAAGTAGATAATTAAACATCATAAGGCCTCTTGAAGTGTTGTAATCTTTTACAAGCTTTAATCTAATGAACCACAGAAAATATATTCTATTGTAGAATAAAGTCTGAACTCATTGATCTTGCTGAGAATTGAAATATAGTTGTTTCCAGAAAGAAATGTCTACAATAAATGGACTCAAGTAATGCTAAAATACTTAAGCGAGTTAGACAAAACATTGAACTTGCATTATATTTAATTGATCTGTAGGGAATTTATTCAGTAAACATTAGATTGAAAAATGATTATGCTAACCAGACAGTCATGTAGTGATGGAGAAATAAATATTCAGTGAATGGGAAACAGTAGTTCTTGTGATAGGAGAGCACATTGATGCAGAGCTTTCAACAGCAGTGTCATCTGGAGTTAAGTTGGACTGCTACAGTGCCATGTGATAGTACTTCAGTTAAATATAAGATATTCTCAACACCTTATCAGGAACTGGAAACTTTACTGTGAAAAGAAATTAGTACAAAAACATGTGTGAACTACTTCAGACATTCATTGCAATGAATGAAAATTTAACAGGGAATCCTCTATGTGTACTTGGTGAATCCCACTAATCACAAGCAGTATTTTAATGAATAATTTATTTTTGTTACTTCATCTTTGTAATTGTATCTATTTGACTAAAGAATTACCATGATATAGAAAAGGGGCTATCACAGATGTATGAAAATATATTCATGTCTGACAGTGATGCTTTTGCTGAAAGACTGAATCCTGGCTGCCTTTATTTTGGCTTCTAGGTTTCAACAATTTTCTTTTCTTGGCATCTAATGATATTTTGAAATAACCCACACTAAATTATGGTGAAATATGGTGATTTCTTTCATGAGAATGGTGAATGGATATTGCATACAGGATGAAAAACAAACAAACAAAAAAACCCACAACCCTTTGATAAGTAATCTTCAGAGTAAAATTCTTCATTTTTTTATTTAATATAGAATAATATTGAAAAGGTACAATCAAGTATGAAATAAGTGTAACCTATCAATTGGATTTGTTGAATGAGTCACCATTCTTTGGTGTTTTCCCCACTCTTTGCAAGCTATTAATGGTTTCTGTATTTTTTTTTTCTTAGAATTTGTTTTAATTGTTATATTAAAAATGTAGATTGACTGGGCGTAGAATGTGCAGTGTAGGCAAGAAACTTAATAAAACAGTACAGGCAACTTCAAAATACTTAAAAAATTTGATAGAACATTGATTACCCATCATGTCAGCAATTAAAAATAGCTAAGTTATTCATTTGCTACCTGAAGGATTTTGCCTCTTAGCCATGTTAAAAATACTTACGTCACAGTGTTTATTGTTGCTAATACTTTCTTTCTAGCTGGAAGACATTTGGCTATTAAAAAGAGATAAGAAAAAATTTGAATAGTAACTCTAAATTATCCATACAAAAAAAAAAAAACCTTGGGAGAAGGCTTGATTCAGACAATATAGCTTATCAAACTCTGTGCTCACTTAGCACAGATGAAGACTGGATCACCAAAAAAAAAAAAACCACAAAAGACACCCAGTATTACATTCAGTTGAATAAAATTTTAAATAATAATACACATAAGGACAGAGAAGGAAGTCACCTTCTGGTACTGTTGCATTTTAATGTCACTGATAAACTTTATAAAGGATAGATTTATGTTCTAGAAATAATGAGTAAATTTTAAGCTCAAATTTCAAATTAAATATCCTGGCTTCTGTATTATGCATTATTATAAACAGCTATTATGTGCTTGTACTCTATTTACCAGAAGAGTTTTCTCTCCCCATTGCACGATTCACTTAAGAGAACTATCACAAAATTTATTTTTTACGTTGGCAATAACTGTAGTCTACCTGAAATTAATAGTATTTTAATTGATATATAATGAGAATCGCCCATACCATCTGTTCAGAAACTAATTTTTAACTGGAAATACATCACATGTAGAGCTTAGAAGGGATATAGATACCATGAAAGTGTATTTGTTGCCCAGTTTTATCTGATACTGTATATCGCATCTATATACAACAGGCTGTGTATAATTATGCTTGCTTGGAGAGGCTTCTTGATTTTATTAATAGGTACTTAACTATAGAATTATAAGAACAAAATAATGTAGTCAATGTAATGAAAATATGTCAAAAATGTAGATAAGTCAACTTGACAAGCTTAAGAAGATGTACTAAGAGTGTAAATATTTGCCTTAGATCTATGCCAAGGCTAGCTTTAGAACTGGCAGAAGAAGCTTTATGCGTAAAGGTTAAGCCAAGTATCAACAAAACTAAACAAGGCTGATTTTACCTCTTGAGAATATCAGTGCAGTGCATACCATCTGAAATGAATAAGTATGTTGTTTTTTGTTTAATTCAATTCTTAACATGCATTTATGGGGGGGCGGGGGGTAAGTGACAGATTTATACAGAGCTTCCATTCCTAGGGAAAAATTACTTTTTAGAAATAATAAGAATATGGCTTGAACCTATGCTTAGGGCTGTACCTATATGGTGAGTTGGCTTCCTTTGTTTTTCAGTTTTATCTTATGAAGATACTGAGTAAGAAGACTGTTTACCTGTTTAAATATTATCATTGCTTAGGTACAGTCATGCTAATATTTTATCCAAGTATTGTATTTGCTGATTACACTGAAATTATGAAATGTAATTACTCAACTTCTGAAATGATGTCCATGTGAAGATATTAAATGATATGGCTTTGAAAGATACTAAGATTTCACATTTCAGCAACAGTATCACATTATACAGTGAATTATAAATATTTTTAATAATATCATTGGAATTCTATTTTTGATGTTTTCAAGCAGAATTGTTTTATAGTCCTGCTTATAAATATGAAGACATTTCTAATACCAGGTAGAACTAATATTGAAAGCTTATTGCACTTGGACTTCCTGTATGAATTCAGTATAGATCAGAGATTTTTAGAACTGAATCTTGTGTCCATAAGAACAAAACAAACAAAAAAAAACAAAATACCTCAGCTGAAGTTTTCTGCCGTTTTCAGTCAATCTGGAATATTTCTTAACTTTCACAAATCAAACATAAATATGCACCTACAAATATACTGTTATTTACATTAGTGTTTGGCTTCTGTTATACGTTATGACTTTGATTTCCACTATGTGAAAACACTTTCAGAGACAATATACATAACTGTAAATAACTGACAGTATGGACGTTCTTTGTATCATCTTCCTATTATCAAACTAGGCTGAATTTCATATCCACAAGAATGAAGACAAAAGGGAAATTGTCAGTTGAAAAAATTTTTAATACCAAAAAGAAAAATTGATTATATGCTATATAATGCTACCAGATAATGTTTAGTATGTTTTATACATTTCAGTTTCATGTAATATTTTTAATTAAATTTTTTAATTAATCAGTTATGCATGTTCATCAATCATGCTACCTTTTCTTCCAAAGTTTTTATTTAAGCCCTTCTCAGTTGACAGTCCTTAGAGCAATTTGATATGAAGGAGAGCTGGAAGAGAGTCTTGGTTAATAGCAGCCAATTCCTTTCAACACTGTTATAAGTAGCCATGGCATATTAGGTATAAATTGGATTAATAATTTCGGATAAATGTGTCAGTCTGAATATTGCTGTTTAGAAACTGCTGTCTGCTAAGAGTGGATTACTTTAGCTATGATCTGGATTGATAAATGCAAATATGGGAGATTGGAATAAACAGATGCAGAAATGCAGAGATGCAGAAATTTGTGGTGTATATAGATAGTCCCCATACTCAAAAGGTTTTGAGTGTTCATAGAATAAGGTGTAACACAAAAATATGAGATAATGTAATTTAAAAAGACTGCTTTGTGCTTTGAGTGGTGTAATGACTGAAGTTGTGCTGTAGATCAATCCTGTTGAACATTGTTTAGCTCTAATTTATAGGAGGGAGGGGATGTTCTTTTTAATATATGTATACTCGGCATGAAATTAAGAAACAATGCTTCAAATATTGGTCTGACTAGTTTATTACAGATCTTAATCAGGGAGATGGGGAAGGGGAGGACGGACACTATTATGAATTAAGGTGACAGGGAAGGAAAGGAGGGAGATAGAAAAGATAGGAAAGAAGAAGCAAGGAGTCTTTATAGGAAGAAAGAGGGAGATAGTCACCACCATGGATCCAGCGTGGTTCATAGTTTAGTTGTTGATCTTCAGTAGTAGTGGGTCATCGGGCTTTGTTGTTCTGTTACCTGGTCCAGGTCTATAAATATCTAAGGTGTGTGGGGCAGAGTGACGAGGTCAGACTCTTTTCTGCAGTGTGTGGAGACAGGACGAGGGGAAAAGGCCAGAAGTTGCAGCATAAGAAGTTCCTCACAAATGTGCACAAGAACTTCTTCACGGTGAGGGTGATGGAGCACTGGAACAGGCTGCCCAGGGAGGTTGTGGAGTCTCCTTCTCTGGAGATATTCAAGACCCGCCTGGACACCTACTTGTGCGACCTGGTATAGGGAACATGCTTTGGCAGGGGGGTTGGACTCGATGATCTCTGGCGGTCCCTTCCAACCCCTACGATTCTGTGATTCTGTTGACGACGACGCTGATCCTGGCGATGGCCACTTTTCAATGGTAGTACCAACTTATAAGTCCAAAGTGGTTGAGTCATCTCTCCTTGGAGTATCAGCTTCTGGCTCTGGGATCTCAGCAGAAACTCCTTTGTTCCCATCCCGGGCCTTGCGAGCAGATAAGAGGGAGCAGGATGCCAACCTGCATCCTGTTTTTCACAGGACATGATGGTATCATTCCCCATACCAATCTGGAGTTATTTAGTCACAGGCCAGATCTTCCGCCAGTAAACACTCCTGAGCACCCTCTTCCAGAGGCAAGCAGCTCTGGAGGAAGATGCTTTCAAATGTCCACAAAGTGATGTTGATTGTCACATGGTAGCACCCATCACTTGCCTCCTCAATAAATCTTATCACAAGAAATACCTCAGGAAGCAAGCTTTGAGCCAAAAAACAAAGAAGGATTCTCACAAACATAATGCTTGGTTACAGCTGTCAGTTAGGCTCTTACACTGTGATAGTTTACTCGTAGGATTGCATTACCTCCTGAAGAAGTATAAAGCCACTTTTATATACAGTCTAGTTTTCATGTATGAAAAGTACATGTACTTGTTGCACAAATCTGTCTGACCTGACTTAGGCTAGAGGTGTCAGAGGATCACTGAGCACAGCTGGGTTTTATGGCTTTATAATCTCTAAGGCAAACTGCTGCCTTAGTTTAGACTGGAAAGAATTTCTTCACATGCTGTCAGAAATGAGTGAAGATGGTAGAATTTTGTAAATATATACACATAAGCATATATGATGTTTCCCAAAATAGGTGGAAGCTAGATTATAAAGGAAAGTGTTCCAGTTTGGAGTTCTTATAATGCAGATTGTAATAGGTGGTGTAATATTTGACATTTATTCTCTATTTTGGTAAGTATTATTTTCTTTCATAGAATCTTACGTTCCACAAATATGGGGCGTCTGAATCTATTGTTTAAAATACATGTATTTTATGAAGTACTATCATGGAAAACATAAACATAGTTTCATAAAGTTATAAGATGAAATATAAGTAAATTATTTTCTGAAAAATGCACAATTGTATCCTTGAAAAACTTTAACCGCTACCTATTACTCCCTTAGTCTATGCATAGTAACCAGTGAGTTATTTTATCAGGTACTGTTTATCTATATGGTAAGATAACAGTATTTCATCAGTTTATAATCTGAGAGAACAATAGTAAAGGATTACAAAGGAAGATAGAGAAACAAAGTGTTTCATTTCATGTTTTAATATCAAACGGATTGTATGTCTGATAGATAGGTCCTAAACTAATTTGCAACAGTAAGGCACAATATAGGGAAGCGTATTCTAAAATTTGTCTTTTAAGGGGCTAAATGCCCCCTTATATGAACTGAGTTTTTTAAATACGGAGAGATGTGGAAATTTTTTTTCAGTCAAAAGAGCCAACATGAGTTCTGCAAGTGAAAATCCAAGAAAAAACTCATTTTATGAAATATTCTTTTCAGTGACATTTTTTTAATCATTAGCTTTTTCTTTATTTTTTTTCCTTTAATTATTTGTAACAAATCCAAATGGGACACCTAAAATCTTTCATTTAAGAAAAAGAAACAACTCATCCAATATAAAATATGTAATGAAAAAACGTTATTAGTGAAATTGGTTATACTGAACTGAAAAACATGTTTCAGTTCATTATATTTATACATTCATTCTAGCTTGTTTTGAAGACCTCACAGAGGCAACTACAAATGAAAGGACTTCATTACCACGAACTTAATATACCTGCTGACACCGGTTTTCACTGCCATAGTCTATGCTGAGAATATAATCTTATTTGTCATAAGTTTGTCTTTTAAGGTATTAAAGAACAGACTTTTTCAGCGCAAATGTAGATCCTTAATGTACTTGAAGAAATGCTCATTCTACTTGCAACTGATGCATTATATAATTTAAACAATTTTTTTTATATTTTCCTTAGCTATTGTGACTAAAAAGGAACAACTCTGGGAAAGTAGCCGCTGCATGAGAAATTACAGTGACTATGGCAGATTAAAAACATTTGATAATAAGATTAGTGATTAGTGATTACTGAACGTTGTTTTAGATGTCTGCTTTTTCAATTTATCTTGTTGGATTTTAGTCCTGTACTAGGAAATGGTAACTGAAGTTTTAAGAAACAAACAAAAAAAAACAAACCTGCAGAAATAATTGGATGACATCAGATGAGTAGATATTAACAGTTATTGATGAAATACAAAATTCTCTCTTATTTATTCACTGGGGAATTTGTTCAGGAATTATGTATGAAGAGAACTAAAAATTCTGCAGTTTTCAGAATGTTAATGAAAAGTACCCATATGCGCTATGGCATACTGCCATAGCAGTAGAAACACAGTAGCTGCAGCATTCCCAAACAGAATATTGTGTGCTATAAGATCAACATTTTATCATTTCAGCTATTAATAATTACAGTAAACTAGGGAAGAATTATTAAAGCAAAATATTTATCTCCCAAGTGCTCAATTACTGCATATTAGCTGCAACAAAAAAGCCAACTATTTAGTTTTCTTTGTTCAATTGTGAGCTTTTATTAAATGTTTATTTACCTTCAGGACAGCTGCCATATTAACTTTAGGACTGAATACACCTTATCTGGATCGGGATGTAAGAATTCTTTGCAAAGCTATAGGAGAATGGCCTGCAGTATTTAGGACCTGAGATGAATATCACAGCTTTGAACAATAAAATCTAATTGATTGCTGTATCCTAGAACTTCATGTTCCTCTCTTGCTGGACAATGAAAGCCATATATAAGCAAAAAACTAGAAATACAAGGAATTATTCTTTTATTCATCAGCTTGAAAGCAGTTATAATATTTCAGAGGAAGTATATGCTATACAGAGTACCATGGAATATTGTCCCAGTTATGTTTGTCAAAGATCAGATCAATAACAAAGAAAAATGCTTGATATTGAATTAATAATCCGAAGTGTTCTTAATAAAGCTGTTTTTCCAAACAGTAGATAAAAATAAAAAAATAAATGCCCTTGACTTTAACCTGCAGCCAAACATGAAATATGTTCAGGCATAATACCCACTGTGAGGCATAGTGAAGCACAAAAAGAAAGACTTATTTTGTAGGTAGCAATGGAATGAGGGGAAATGGCTTTAAAATGTAATTTAAGCTAGGCACAAAGAAGAAATTCTTTACTGTAAGGGTGGTGAAACACTGGAACAGATCGTCCAATGAGATCTTCAAGGCCAGGCTGGATAGGGCTTTGGGCAACCTGGTATTAGAGTAATTAGAAACTGAGAGGGCTACCTTCAAAGAATAAAATTCTGTTTTGGCATGTCACGTGAGCTGGGTTATAACAGAATTTATATGCTTCACCTGTAGTTCCAATGTTGCTATTCTAACTCTTATTGCTAAGGTGAGATTAGTCTCAAATTAATGTGAAAGTTAAAAATTCTTCATGTAATGTGCACTCCCAAAATATTTATTCCACTCTCTTGACTATGCAGGATCTTAGACCAGGTGTAGACTGCAGCATTGCCAACAGCTGACATTAGATAAGGTTAATCCATGTTTTTTTCCTTGTTTCACCAGGCATAAGTGATTCTGAGCATGAATATAAAATTTTGCTCAGGCAAGAAACTTAAAGTTTATCTTGGGAGACTTCTATCTGAATTAATTATGGGATATCGTACCAAATTTCCTCATAAGTTTCAATGAATCATAGAATTGCCAAGGTTGGAAAAGACCTCCAAGATCATCCAGTCCAACCATCCAAACCACCAATATTACTCCACTAAACTGTGTCCTTAAGTACAACTAATAGTTTCTTGAACATTTCCAGGGGTGATGACTCCACCACCTCCCTGGCCAGCCCATTCCAGTAGCTGGCCACTCTTTCGGAGGAGAAATTTTCCTGGTCCAGCCTGAATGTCCCCAGTGCTGAGTATAGAGTGTCTGAGTACAGTTTTTAATGTAAGGAATCTCAATATGGCTGTGTCACTTAAAACTTCTTTAATGGAAAACAAACAAAAAAAAAAGCATAATTTAAAATAATTTTATATTAAATAGAATAATTTAGTTTTAAATAGTTTAAAACTAAATTAAAACTTTAGCATGTTTACATGCAGTAATTAGTAAATGCCATGAGAAGGGAATTAAGGGAAGGAATAACGTTTTGCAAGTCTTTCAAAATTTTCTATAATAATGCATTTTGAAAATTTGACAAGATTATCACATAGTTGTCTTCTTTTCTCTTATTAATTATTCCATATGAAACATATCCAAAATATTTTATAGGAACTGTTTGTATATAATGCCGTGATGTTATTAATGAGTGTAATGAATGTAATGTTGTCATGGTGACTCTGTGGTATGATTGGGGAACACAGACTTCTACTGAGTGTATGAATACTTCATCGTGCAGAGGAACTATCACAGCACGCTGTTATCTGATAATGTTTAAGCATTCTCCTCTCAAGATGTAGGAAATATTGTGTAGAAAAACTGAACAATTATAAATATAGCTGCCTTATGTACTCAGTGGAAAGATTGAATCTTTTAAACTGTCAGACTCTGGCTAAGATTTCAGTTTTGGCTTATCTCATGACTTGTCAATGTTTGGTTTACTTTCTTCCATCCTTTTTATACTCACGGATGCTTGATTTCATTCAAGTATATGTACTCAGGCCAAGGTTGACAAAATATATTGATACAAAGTTCTGTGGCAAACTCTTCTGGTCCTCAGTGTTTATCAGAATTTTCCAGTACAACAAGAACCATATGGATTACTTAATCAGTGGTTTTCTTCATTTGTCTAAAAGCAGCTCCCAGGAGCATCTTTCCAGGAGCATATCCTGTTATCCTGAAAAATTCTCCAAAGAATAGCTTGGGGAACTTTATAACTTGCAAACATGCTCCTAATAAATAAAAGTATTTCACCCAAAAATGTATGTGCTCATTTGATTTCAATGTTACCACCAAATAATGCTAAGGTAAAATAGAAAGGATTCATTCATAGCAACCAAAATAAACAACCATGTACATATTGCTATAAAAACAGGTGGAAAATAAAAAGAGAAAATTAATCCATGACCTAATTATTTTAAATGCCAGAATGAGAAACATCTTGTTCTCATGTGCTCACTCTCTCCAGTTCTGAACCCTAGTAGGTGTTAGCTGTTACAAATATTCTATTATTTTATGTTCTATATGAAGACATAATTTTAACATTTTCTGTGAAACTGCTTAGTTCTTATGTAGAGATAAGAATCTGCTACTTTCAAGAGATCACAAAAATGTTCAGCAAGAATCAAAGCTGATATCAGTGAGGAAGGGCAATACTAAAGCAGAGGATGGAGGACATGCAGAAAGAGCGAGAATGTAACATACACTATCCTGTTAGATCACTTCACCTATGCATGAAACTGCTCTAGAATTGTAGAAGCAAGAGAGGATTGTTGGAAGCTCTCATTTTGACAATTACCAGAATAGCTGCTCTTTTAAATACTTTAGCAGAAAGAATTTCAAAATGGAAGGTAGTTCCAAATTGAAAAATAGAATCCTCTGTTTTTTTTCTCTTCACCACTTGACTCAGAGACTTGATATAGAAGCTCAGATGATATTCTATAATATATCCAAACCAAGAAAATAATTAAGAATAAAAATATGATTGTGGTTAGATGAATATAGAAATAACTGAATTATTTCAAAGTAATGAAGATTAAGCATTTCTGGAAGGCTTTCCTGTATTTTCTTTCAAATGTAATATAGTTCTTATAGAACTTCTTTTCAAATCTCATTTTCTTTTGTTTGCACTTAATTCAATTCATTCATTATTTTATTTATTGTTTTGTTGTATTTTGGAACAAATAACAAATTTTTAAGTATACATTACAATTGGGCTAAACATAAAATGACGAAAATAGGTAAAAGAGAAGGATAATTGTGAGTTGACAAAATAAACTCCCAAACCCACAGATTTCATTTATTTTAATTCTTTCTTGCACTTTCGAATTAAGGAAAGTAAATGGAACAGCAGTATGTTTTGGATTTTTTTCTTGTTTTCTTTATTGTCTGTAAAGTACTCTGCATGTGGTACCTTTGACGTTAGAGTCTTTTTTTACTTTTCCAGGCTGACTGGTATGAATCTACCTTCTCCTGTTATCAGCAGTAAGAACTGGTTACGACTCCATTTTACATCTGACAGCAACCACCGACGAAAGGGATTTAATGCTCAGTTTCAAGGTAGGAAATACAAAATCTGCAGCAGAAAAATGGCTTTACCTTTAAACATTTCTAAAACAGTGGTGGTAGAAATTTATCTTTAAGTATAGACGTAGTTAAGAGCTGACTCATGTTATGACTACTCTTATGCTGAGTAACTGTTACCGTTTTGTGATCAGGCGCCTGTGTGTCACACTGCAGTTTACTTTAAGTACTTGCTTGATCTAATTTCTTATAATGAATTATTTTGCATTCAGTTTCGTCTTTGTTTTAAAAATGTACTTGGAATGCAACTTACAATTGACTACCAAGTAAATTCTATACAAGGCATGTCTCCATCTAAATGCTGTCTTCCCTAATTACTCAAAATGAAACTCTTATCCAGAAGTTACATTAATCATTTGGAAATTTAGATCCTCCCTGACACAGCACAAATTGTATTTCGGGTTCCTACATAATGTTGCATAGGCAACTTAAAAGGAAGATAAGTAAATGTCATTGTTGCTGTCAGTTGCTGTTTATGTTCACCTAGACAGTGGTTAAAATGCAATTTTTTAGAATGGAATCTTTATTGAATTTTGTACTTCATAAATCATCATTCAAGATCAACGACAGTGTAGTTATACTGAAAACAGTGGAGCTCTATATCTCAGAAAACGATTAAGCTATTTAATTTATTTGTTCTTTTAAATTTAATCTTACCCTCCATACCATCAAAGAATTTGAATTTAGGACTTCCCTTTTTTCCAGAACTGTAGGGCCTGCATCATTTGTTAGAAATGACAAATGCACTGCCGCAATTGTGTGTTCTGGTTACTATATAGTATATACATGTAAAGCAGATAAATGCATTTAATCTATAGGTCTTTCTTCTTTAAAAAGATGAGAGTCAGGTTCCATGAAAGCCAGTGATTGTGATTGTGAAGCTACTTTCAGCTGTCAGTGAAAGACCTCATCAGCCTCCTCCTGATCAGGCAGCCTGTATTAAATACCCACAGTGATGTTACCTATATAAGCCTGCCTATTAATTCTCACCCATAAGCTCTCAACTCATTCCTTGTTAATTTCTAGGCAGAGCTTGATACATTCCAGTTACTCTCTCACGTGAAGAGAAACTCCACCACCTTGCTCTGCTGCCTGTCTTTCTTAAGTACGTATCCATCCATGACAGCATTCCAGTTATGTGAACTGTCCAACTGCATCTCCATAATTACAGTGAGATCATGGTCCTGTGGCTGCACAAAGAACTGTAGTTCATCCAGCTTACTCCCATACTGCATACATTGATATTCAGGTACATAAGAGAAGAAAAGGGAGGGATACCAGATCTTCCATAGTTACATACGCTCTGGAGGTGGTTGGCCTTCTGGCTTATGTCGTGGGAGATAGCTAAGGAGCATTTGTCATTGTTCTGATTTTCCTGGGTTACTCCCCAGACAGTTGCAATGGTGTGAACATTGCTATTTTGTGCCTGCCCCCCAACTCTTTCAGTTTAAAGCCTGCCTCACTAGCCTTAGATTGCCCTGCTTCTTCTAGACAGGTAGATCACATCCCTCTCTAACAAGCTATAATCCTCACAGAAAGTTACATTGGATTTACCAATTGGATTTAAAATGATATCAAGCTCATCAGTTTGTTCTGTAACAGCAATCTTTCTAGCTTACATTTTTATGATATACTTCTTTCTATGTTAAAGTACTCTGAGTTACCTAGTTATTTCAGAATTCCTAGGAAGAGAATAAAAGAAGAAAGCTTCTATAGTAAAAGCTGAGTAATGAGTATGTTCCATTTTTACAGCAAAAAACAGTTCTCACTTCTAGAGTATTTCAAATCAAGCATGTTATTTTTGACAGGCTGTCAGAAAGATCCAAGAAGGTATGATGTCATTTGATCATTATGTGCCAAAACACATCTGTTTGTTGTGTTTGCCTACTTTAAATAATGCAGAATTTCACAGATAATTCTGAAGTCAAATAATGAATGTAACACAGACTGCTGAAATAATGCTGTACTATGGGAAAACCATGAACAAATGATGTAAAATACACTGCTAGGTAAAGTAATAATTTTCAGTGAATTTTTGTTATTCATGTAAGTCGATATCTGTCCTTCATCTACATTGTTTAAAATTTTGATTGAAATACGTTAGAATAATTCACAGCACTTCCTCAATAGATCCATACTGGGTACATAAATCAGATTTTTCTATGCAAATTGTCACTTAATGTAAATTTAGGAAAGAAAATCAGTGGAAGAAATTAGTAAAATGCAAAAGTAGATTAAAACTATTATTTTCTGTTGCCTAAGTGATACTGAACATCATTTCCCACTAAGTAGTACTGGAACAATAACTTGTGTTTTGTTAAATCTTATCAAAGGAAATGAATCCAATCTTGATAGAGAACAACGACAAATATCCATCAATCCACCATCTGTCTTGACCATTCTTTTTTTCTGATTAACTCTATTACTCTTAAAATTTAGGGCTGACTTATCAGTAGTACTAGTCTTGTTTGATCTTTCTCGGTCTGGTAGGAGATGTTATGTTTTTATTCAATAGAGTAAAAAGTCTTATCATATCATAGAATGGCCTGGGTTGAAAAGGACCTCAAAGATCACAGAATCACAGAATTGTAGGGATTGGAAGGGACCTCTAGAGATCATTGAGACCAACCCCCCTGCCAAAGCAGGTTCCCTGCACCAGGTCGCACAGGTAGGCGTCCAGGCGAGACTTGAATATCTCCAGAGAAGGAGACTCCACAACCCCCCTGGGCAGCCTGTTCCAGTGCTCCGTCACCCTCACCGTGAAGAAGTTCTTACGCACATTCGTGCAAAACTTCCTATGCTGCAGCTTATGTCCGTTTCCCCTTGTCCTGTTTCCACGTACCACTGAAAAAGAGACTGGCCTCACCTCTATGGCCGCCACTCCTCAGATATTTATAAACCTGGATCAGGTCCCCTCTCAGTCGTCTTTTCTCAAGGCTAAACAGACCCAGTTCACTTAGCCTTTCTTCATAGGGGAGATGCTCCAGGCCCTTCACCATCTTTGTGGCCCTCCGCTGGACTCTTTCCAAGAGATCCCTGTCTTTTTTGAACTGGGGAGCCCAGAACTGGACGCAGTACTCCAGATGAGGCCTTACCAAGGCAGAGTAGAGGGGGAGGATCACCTCCCTCGACCTGCTGGACACGCTCTTCTTAATGCACCCTAGAATGCCATTGGCCTTTTTGGCCACGAGGGCACACTGCTGGCTCATGGCCAACCTGTCGTCCACCAGGACGCCCAGGTCCCTCTCTGCAGAGCTCCTCTCCAGCAACTCATCCCCCAGCCTGTATTGGTGCATGCAATTATTCCTCCCTAGGTGTAAGACCCTACATTTGCTTTTATTGAACCTCATCCAGTTTCTTACTGCCCGGCTCTCCAGCCTGTCCAGGTCTTGCTGAATGGCAGCACAGCCTTCAGGCGTGTCAGCCAATCCTCCCAACTTCGTATCATCAGCAAACTTGCTGAGGGTGGCCACTATCCCCTCATCAAGGTCATTGATGAAGATGTTAAACAAGACCGGACCCAGCACAGACCCCTGGGGGACACCACTGGTTACAGGTCTCCAGCCAGACTCTGCACCACCAACGACGACCCTCTGCGCTCTGCCAGTCAGCCAGTTCTCAACCCACCTCACTGTCCACTCATCTATCCCACACTTCCTCAGCTTTGTTATAAGGATGTCATGGGAGACAGTATCAAATGCCTTTCTAAAATCAAGGTAGACTACATCTACTGCTCTTCCCCCATCCACCCAGCATGTGACAACATCATAGAAGGCCACCAGGTTGGTCGAGCACGACCTCCCCTTGGTGAACCCATGCTGACTACTCCTGATAACCTCCTTTTCTCCCAGTTGTCTGGAGATGGTATCCAGCACAAGCTGTTCCATCACCTTTCCAGGGATAGAGGCTGACAGGCCTATAATTACCCGGGTCTTCCTTCTTGCACTTTCTGAAGACTGGAGTGACATTGGCTATCCTCCAGTCTTCAGGGACCTCCCCTGTTATCCAAGACCTCTCAAAAATGATGGAGAGCAGTTCGGCAATGACCTCTGCCAGCTCCCTCAGCACACGTGTATGTACCCCATCAGGTCCCTCACAAGGTCCCTTGTGAGGAACCTGATGGGGTACACATAGACTTCTGGGCCTTAGTACTGCCTAGGCACTCATGCACTTCCTCTTTCCTGACTAAAGGGAAGTCTCCCATTCCCCGGACCCTCTCACTAACCTCCAGGGTGTGGGAAACCTGAGGGAGAGCCTTTTCACTGAAGACGGATGTAAAGAAGGCATTCAGTATCTCTGCCTTCTCAGCATCTCCCGTTACCAGAACCCCCCCCTCACTTAGTAAGGGGCCCACATTCTCTCGAGTTTTCCTTTTGCTGTTAACATACTTGAAGAAGCCTTTTTTATTATCCTTTATCACTTTAGCCAGACTCAATTCCAGGTGGGTTTTAGCCCTCCTCGTTGCTTCCCAGCAGGCCCTGACTACATTCCTATATTCTTCCCAAGTGGTCAGACCCTTTTTCCACATTTCATGGACCTTCTTCTTTCCTTTGAGCTTGCGCATGAGCTCCTTGCTCATCCACACAGGTCTCCTGCCACCTTTTCCCAATTTCTTGCTCACAGGGACGCACCGATCCTGAGCTTGGAAGAAGAGCTGTTTGAATGCTGACCAGCTCTCAGAGGCCCCCTTATCTTCTAACACCCAAGCCCACGGGATAGCTCCAAGTAGATCCTTGAAGAGATTGAAGTTGGCTCTCCTAAAGTCCAGGGTAGCAATCCTACTTATTGCTTTGTTTTTTCCACTCGGGATCTTGAACTCCACCGTCTCATGATCACTACAGTTCAAGCTGCCCCCAACCTTTACTTCCTTAACAAGTCCATCCCTGTTGGTGAGAATAAGGTCCAGATCACCTAGTATCAACCTCCCTGCCATGGGCCAAGTTGCCAACCACTAGACTGGGCAGCCAGAGCCACATCCAGCCTGGCCTTGAATATCTCCAGGGATGGGGCATCCACAATCTCCTTGGGCAACCTGCTCCTGTGTGTCACCACCCCCTATGTGAAAAACTTTTTCTAACTTAAACCTCCCCTGTCTCAGTTTAAAACCATTCCCCCTTGTCCTATCACTATCCACTCTTGTAAACAAATGTTCCTTCTCCTGTTCATACACTCCCTTCAAATATTGGAAGGCTCCTGGGGAGACCTAACTGTAGTCTTCTCTTCTCCAAGCTGAACAAGCTCAGTTCCCTCAACCTTTCTTCATAGGAGAGGTGCTCCAGCACTCTGATTATCTTAGTGGCCTTCCTCTTGACCTGCTCCAAGAGCTCCACGTCCTTCCTGTACTGGGGGCCTCAGGCCTGGACCTAGTACTCTGGATGGGGCCTCACAAGGAGCTTCCTTCTCCCTCCTTGGCCACCCCTTTTTTAGTGCAGCCCAGAACACAGTTGGCCTTCTGGGCTGCAAAGATGCACTGCTGGCTCATGACCAGCTTCTTGTCCACCAGGACTCCCAAGTCCTTCTCCACAGGGCTGCTCTCAAGGACATCTTCCCCCAGTTTGTATAAACACCTGAGATTTCCGCAGCCCATGTGCAACACCTTGCACTTGGCCTCATTGAACCTTACTAGGTTCACCTGAGGATACTTCTCCAGTTCCCTCTGGATGGCTTCCCTTCTCTCCAATGTATAGAATGCACGGCTCAGCTTGCTGGCATCTGCAAACTTGCTAAGAGTGCACTTGATGCCATTGTCTGTGTCATTGATGAAGATGTTGAAGAGCACTGGTCCCAAGACCGACCCTTGAGGGACACTGCTTGTGACTGGCCTCCAACCTGACACAAAACCATTGATAACAACCCTTTTGCTGTCATCAGCCAACCAGTTCTTAATCCATCAAACAGTCTATCTTTTAATTCCATACCTCTTCAATTTAGAGAGAATGATGTGGTGAGGGACCATGTCAAAGGCTTTGCAGAAGTCCAAGTAGATGACGTCTGTTGCCCTTCCCTTGTCTACCAATGTTGTCACTCCATCATAGAAGGCCACCAGACTTGTCAGGCAAGATCTGCCCTTGGTGAAGCCATTCTGGCTGTCTTGGATCATCTCTTCTTCTCATATGGGCCTTACCATGGTAACGAGGAGGATCTGCTCCATGATCTGTCCAGGCACAGCGGTGAGGCTCACTGGCCTATCGATCCCCAGGTCATCTTATTTCTCCCTTTCTTAAATACGGGAATAATGTTCCCCTTTTTCCAGTCACCAGGAATAAGTCTTTTATTAGCCTTGTAATTCCCATCTTTTTTAGCCTTATAGTCCACCTCTTGATCTCCCAGATAAAGTAAGGAGATTGAGTTTCTTAAATCTGTCAATTGAAATAATTTTTGCCATTGTCTTCATTTATTTCAAAGTGAGTTGGTGGTATTTGAAACTTGCAATGAATGCTTAGTTGATTTTGTATTTCTTTCAGTATATCTGATTAATACTGTATCTACTACATTTCACTTTTTTTTTTTTTTTGCATGTGTTTTTCTTCCTATTGCTATTAAAAAAAAAAGAAAGATTGTGAGCTCCTAAGAAATTAAGTCAGTTAAACTATAGAACATTCAGCTTGAGGTAATAATTTTTCTGTATCCATATGTCTCTTGTGACTGCTGTAGATAGGCTACATTTGTTCATTTATCTTATTCTACCCTTGTTTTTCATTCTTTTGCAGTGCGTAATTTTTCTGCGCTTAAATATTGTAACAGCCCGATTTCCCAACTTCTTATCACTATAGTATCAGATAGTTCATTTATTTTGTAAGTTTATTAGTTATTCAAATCTAAAAAAATACAAGAGTGTATCAAACTATTTTCACTCAATTTTGGTTTAATTGATTTACATTCTATTCAGCTGTGGTAAAATCTGTGCAAGTCTACAATGTGGTAAGTTCTCAGCAGACGTTCTTTTATTAAGCAGGGAGGAATTAATCTGTCTTCTATTGAAAGTAAGATTGTTTCGGCCTAAGCTTCATATGTGACTATTGATTCTGAATAACTTCCTTTTTAGAAATAAACATCAAATGTACTGTTTTTACTCTGCCTCAAAAATTGAGTCTGTTAATGTGGGAATTGGAGTCTAAGAATAGAAATTACTTAATTACTATTAACCACTGGCCTGTTTGCTCATTTTTTAATTTGTTGTCTGATAGAAAAGGAAAATTTTAATCCTACTAAAAATATAATAATGAAATCAATATTGTATATCTTCCTCATACTGAATATACATTTAGCCTCTCTAGAAACAGCTTTGATTTTTTCCCATGTGCTTTTGTCCCTGTACTAAAATTGCAAGATGCCCTTTATTAGGTTATTATTATTGAATGCCATATGATATGGAAAGGAAAAAAGCATTCTCTGTTTCTTGTTAATGTGTATGTGGCATGTGTAATCTCTAAGAGGTAACCGCTTAAAGTACCTGTTCCTCTAATGTCTTTTAAAAATTTTTAATGAAATTAATTTTGTTCATTTATTGTCACATCTTTACTTCAAAGTTGCCTCTGTTCCCCCCATTTCTAGAGCTTTGAAGCTTTCTTCAGCATTTGACGTTAGAAATAATCTTTAGATTTATTGTTCTTCATACCAGCTTATAAAGGCAATAGACACTCATGAGAGAGATTAGTTCTCATGTCTGTTTTGATATAAAATATGTATTTTTCTAGAAATACAAAACAAAGTTCAAAAGTTGACTTAGAGTTATCAAAAATAATAAAAAAAAAAGCATTTATCTAAAAGTGCTGCAGGCTTAGTTGCTGTATGTCACTACTAAGCAAATGCTGATATGGTAGCAGCTACTCACTCTTCTGCTCTTGCTTAGTATGATTTTTGTCCTCACTGAAACTGAATTCAAAATACTGCATTCATAGTTGAAAAGACATGTATCAGTTTGGTACATGTTTTTATACATCTCTGTTGTTCGTTTTGTTGTTGTTGTTTTGGTTGTTTTTGTTTTTTTTTTTTAATTAGCTGCAAAATAAAATATAAAACTTAAATTATATGTTCAAATGGTTTAGCTTCCAAAGCAAGCATTGTTATCCCAACTACTCTTTGTTAAGAATCATGTTATGCTTACTTCCAAAGTATGGGTTCAAAAGCACCACTGTTCCAAGGCTATGCATCTTCTAAGACATCTTATGTTCTGACATAATGAAACTGATACTTAACAAATGACCTCCATGCAGAAATATGTACTTGAAAATTTTGAAGAAACTAGAGCTCACTAATTTTTAAGACTAGCTATTAGCAATGCAAAGAGAATAGTAAAACGTGGATGTAGGAATTTAAAATCAGAGCATATATGTGAGTGATCAAGATAAGCAAATTAAATTACAGCTTTCAAGAAAATATGCATAATTAATATGCAAACACAAAAACAGGTTCATTATTTTGTATTTACTACAGTATGAAAACATGCACGCAGATTCTGCATCAGAAGAGATTATAGTCATAAGAGTGTCAGTTTTACCACACCTGCATCTTCTTCATTATCCATTAGCCAAGAGTCTGTTCATGTTCAGCTGGGTGATGGATCAGTATAAGAGGTCTGGTTTTGGAGATGTTTTCAGACCACAGATATCATTTCTCAACAAAACATGAGAAGATGGTGAAATACTGAATTCAGGATGGGATTTTCTGAAAAACATTTTGGTGATTATGGGTGATACTATGGAGATGTTTTTTGAGAACCATAAATGAGTTTTTGACACTATAGTTGAAACAATGTGTAAGAGACATTCAAACAAGGATCTTATTATATGATTTATTTTTTAGAGACTATCTACATGCACTACTCAGTATGTTCAGTGATAGTATATGTTGATTGTGCAGACTGTATTGATACTGTTTTCCAGAACTGTGGAGGAGACACCTGCAAGCACTGAATGCTTGATGCTTGCTGAACTTGTTTTATTATGATATGTTTTATATTGATAGCACAGCAGAGATAAAACAGTCTGTCAAAGCAAGTGGCCAGCCAAGTGACATACAGAAGGTTAATGGAAAACAAATGGCTGTGCTTTTTTTAAAAATTTGCAGAGTCTGTGTCACCTTATACACATAGAGTGAGAAAGATCTGTGTAAAAATCTATTATGACACCAATTTTTCTTGGGTCTGTATCATTTGTTCACTAGAACTACATGCAGAGATTTCCAGCGCGGGGGGCATGTGGAAGGTTTGGTAATGACAGGCAGTGCTTTGCTGGATTGATGGAACAAGGAAGCCAGCTGATCATGAGCCTATAGCTTTTACAGGTAGTCATAGAGGAGAAACATCTATGCCTGTTGTGAAGCTCTCTGGAATTGTAATACTGATTAGTAGGGGAAGATTTTGAAAGGTGTTAGTGAGAAAAACAGTGGGATAGCCTATTAGATAGAACCTAGATTTGGATTATTCCAGTGAGTCAGTTTAAACTAGAGATCCAATGGAAAAATAGGATGCATGGGGAAAGTTAGGAAGTAGATAGCTGAGGAGCAAAGCTTGCAAGGATCCTCCTTGTTTTTATTGAAGAACTTATTATAGAATTCCTTACATAAACTTACAAGTACTTATGTGAAAAATTGTTCTGTTTCCAAGGTGATTGCTGAAGAGTATTTCATATTCTTTGAGGATGTGTGTGTGAGTGTAATGGATATAATAGAACACCAAGTCCAGTTTTCCCAAAATACCAAATGCTGCACGTAAAAAATGCATTGGGGAAAAACAAAAGTGCAGTTAAAAGTGTGCAGTTTAGTTGTAGAATCATTGAATGGTTTGTGTTGGAAGGGATCTTTACCATCACCTATCAACGTCAACGTAAAACCGCCCCCCTGCTATAAGCAGGGATACCTCTCACTAGACCAGGTTTCTCAAAGCCCCATCAACTAGAAAGCCTCCAGGGGGGGAGCATCCACATCCCCTCTGGGCAACCTGTAACAGTGTCTCACTACCCTCACAGTAAAGCATTTCTTGTGAATATCTAGTCTAAATCTACCCTCTTCCAGTTTAATGCCATTTCCCCTTATCCTGTCACTACACACTGTTATAAGAAGTCCCTCTTCAGCTTTACTGTATGCCCCCTTTAGGTAATGGAATGCTGCTAGAAGATCCTCCTGGAGCCTTTTCCTCTCCAGTTGTCTCAGCCTGTTCTTGTAGCGGAGGTGCTTCAGCTCTCTAATCATCTTTGTGACTTTCCTTTCAACCTGCTTCTACAGCTTAATGTCCTTGTTTTGAGGGGCTCAGAACTGGACGCAGTACTCAAGGTGGGGTCTCATGAGAGCAGAGTAGAGGGGTAGAATCACCTCCCTTGATCTGCTGGTCATGCTTCTCTTGGTGCAACCCAGGATATGGTTTGCCTTCTGGGCTGCAAGTGCACATTAATGGTTCATGTTGAGTCTTTCATCAACCAGCACCTCCAAATCCTACTCCTGAACGCTGCTTTCTTTTGCCCATCCTGCATTTGTGCTTGGGATTGCCCCAAACCAGGTGTAGGACCTTGCTCTTGCAGACCAGCTTCATCTATCAGTACCCTCAGAACTCCATCCCAAATAGAATGGATGGATCTTGTTGGGGCCCATGAACTTCTTCAGATTGTCTTAAACCTGATCTTCGCTTACAGTGGGCAGATCTTCCTTTTCCCAGTTTTTGTCTTTGCTTTCTGCAGCTTGGGTAGTACATCGAGAGCCCTTCCAGTGAAGATTAAGGCAAAGAAGTCATTGAGTGATAACTTATAGCTAAAGTCATTTGAATGGCGTTATCAGTCATTGCTGAAATAACACAAAGAAGATCTGGGACATTGCTCCCTTTTCAAATGCTTCTGTTGATATATTGAATGAAGAGAGACTTGACAAGAAAAAATGCTTATCTGTAAAGAGAAGAAGCTTTAGCATTTCTAAAGCTGAGCTTGTAAAACGGTAAGGAAGAGTATATGCTGTATGTTAAAAAAAAAAAAAAAATCCCAAAGAAAAACAACAACAAAAAAACTTTTTAAAGCTTGCTCTGTCATTGATAAATCGACCTAGACTCGCTCTAAGTAATTGAGAATGTTGATTTGGCTTCTCATAACAAGACTCAACAGATTATTTTCCCCTCACTTGAAAAGTTGTGATGCTACTATAAGGAGAAAAGCCTGTCAAAAATACATAAAACAAAACAAAAGAAAACAAAAAAAAGAAAGCGCCACACCATAGTCTCTAAAAAATAAAGCTAAACCAATGCAGTGTGAATGGGAAGACTAACTATGGCTCTTTTTTTTTCTTCATTCTCATAAATACTGAATTTTCAGAAAGAACTCATGGTGTGATAGACAATAATGAAGCAGAATAAATTCTAGGGATAGTTCACAATCAATTTACATGTCACACAAGACTTTGAGTGATAAAGAAATGCTTGATCTATAAGCAGACTGGAGAGAGAATACCGAAACTGCCAACAATGTGAATTACAGATCATTTCCTCCGAGCTAAAAAAATGGTAGTATCCTGTAATCACTGGTTTAGAGGAGAATCCAGAAAGAATGAGGCACTAGAACAAGGCAAACAGAGCACTTGATTAGAATCTGCAGTCCAATCTGAACTAAGATAATACTTTGTTTCTGAAGGTGTATTCAACTTCAAGAAAATCAGAAAAATAAAGCTGAAAAGAAATTAAATTTTAAAATCTTGAAATATGCACTGTACTGAGGTAAATTTGCTAATTCTCTCTAGGAATAACCCTACGAATGTTATTTCTGTTATTTTCTAAACTGGAAAATCATGTAAGGTAAATTGCTGTAATATAAATCTCTCTTCCACTCTCTCTCAATGTATGAAGTACAGAGAGGTAAGTACTTTCCTCTGCTGTAGCAAGAAGGCAACTGGGGAAAAAAAAAGGCGGAGGACTTAAGTGTTTCCTGGGGCAGGTGCTTATTAGTCTCAATTTCTGTTTATTCATATGAGATTTCTTACTTAAAATGAATTCTACGTTCCCTGACCACAGAGAACTATTCAGATACATTCTGTATAGTGTTAGTGGGCTTGTTGATGGTAAGGAAAAGCTTCACCTGTGATCACTAGGAGCTGTTCACCTTTGAAGATCTGCACTTCCACTGCAGTGAAAGGTTGCCAAGAGCTGAACTCAGCAGCAGAAGCAGCTTGAGGAAATACTGGTAGATGATGTCAGAATATTTTAGGTCTGAGTGAGAGCCAACTTTTGAGGCCTTGCAGGTCATCTCATACAGGAGGAAAACCTGGCAGTATAGCCAAGTATTTGGGTAACCGGAAAAAAACAGTGTGTCATCAAAGATGCATACAAAGACTATTACAAAGAATGTGCTAACAAACAGCAAGCATTACATTTTTTTGTTGCAGAATCCTACCCTACAGTACTCTACATATTCTCAGGCTATAGCTGTAGTAGATCTCAATGGAGGTAAATTGAATCAAATACAATATTATGTTAGCTGACTGCATGCTTCTAGAATTCATCTGACTTTGATATGACCTGTGTACTGCACTCTATATATCTTTCTTCTCTCATGTGGTAAAATATAGTAATCAATCAGTTTCATACTCTCAAAATCATAGTTACACCCTCCACAATCTCTGAGAAAATGTGTTTTCCTCTTCATGTTTTTTTTTTTTTTTTTTTAAATGTTCAAAGTGGATCACAGCTCATCAAAACCATTTCTGGGCGAAATTATTCCTCAGTTATGCCCTGCAAATAGACACTTATTTGTGTTTTATACCATCTTCACTTCCAGTTCATTTTTTCATATTTGTTTTCTTACAAATTTTCATCTTGCCTTTCCTAGAAAGATTATACAACCAGAGAATAAGACTGTAATTTTTTGGTGCCAAAGACTACCTGTTATCTTGCATTTGTAGAGATTTTAGCTTACTCAGGATTAATCAAGCATTGCTCAATAATGAAAAGACATATTTTCCTTGAAATTCATAGGCAACCTGAAATACATGCCTAACAAATACAACCTTTTTAAGTTGTAATATAGGCAATTTGAAAATTCTTTCCAAAACTACTACAACCTAGAACTATTAAAAAAAAAAAAAAGAGCTTCACAGTGGAAGAAGTTGGGTTTGGAAGATGACTGCTTCCTATCTTCATATTATTTGCGTAAATAATTACTATTTAATTACTGTCAGAGAAAAAAACAAACAAACAGTGCTTCAAGGAAATCACCAAACTGAGTCGTACTGATGACATAGCCCATGGGTGCTTCCAACAGGAATTGCTCCTCTAACCATTATTGCAAAATTGATCTGTTCAAGTTTAGAATGTGGACTTTCTATCCTTACCATAATAACAACTAAGAAAGCATACTTCTGTAAGTAAGGCATTATTACTGAAATCCGATACTTAAGGTGATGCTTGTGAGTATAATGCCCTACATTTGACTTAAATTGTTAGTGGAAGATTGCACTATGAAATGTTCATTAACTTCCATTCAACAATTTCACCAATAAGCAATACTTTTTTTACCAAGTAATTGAAGTTAATATGAAGTTTGCTCAGAGAGGTTGTGGAGTCTTCTTCTATGGAGATATTCAAGATCCATTTGGATGCCTACCTCTGAGACCTATTGTAGAGAATCTGCTTCAGCAGGGGTTTGGACTGCATGAGCTTTTGAGGTCGCTTCCAACCCCTGCAATTCTGAAATAAAAAATGCCAGGAAGAATATGAGGAAAACAGGTAGAATCTCATCAGTCTTTTCCAATATTATCCAATTAAATTGTAATTAAATTGTAAGATATCTCTAATATTTTCATCTTATTTTCCCTGAAATGTTTAGAGTTGCTCATGTTCAGATGTAATCACATCCCTCACAAGCTTTAAATCTCAGTAGTACATTGTTTGTACAGTATAGAAATTGTGTTCATGTATCTATGTAGTCACATAATTTCAAGAGTTTTAGATTTTGATTTTATTCTATGATTTTTGGGTGCTGTTATGAGTAACCCTGACTTCAGTCTACAGAAGTGTTTTTGTAACAATAGACTATTTTTCTTTAATAATTTGCTCAATTTTTCTTTGAGCTTTAACTTGTAGACTTTGGGGAAAAGGAATAGAGAAAGCAAGGCAGAAGAGAGTCAGATACCACTTTTTGCTAAGATCTTGATTTATCTAGTTTTGAGAGGAATGTTTTATTAGAGAGATGTCTTTGATTAATCAAAGTTCAGTTTATTTTCTAGTTAGATTTACCATTAAATATTTAATTATGGATATGTAGAAAGTACATGTAAATATCCACTGTATTTTTTTTTTAATGGATTACATATTTTATTATTTCTTTTAATTTTTATTTATATTTTTCTCTGGGTTAGCACATGTTTGTACCATATAAAAACATATTAGAAACTTTCTCTTATAGTCCCAGCACGCAGCATGCTCTGAGAAAACTGAAACGTTTTCTTACATCTGAGAAAATACAGTGCTGCCAGTATTGTAGGACCTCTCTCAGAGTATTTTCAAATGTAACATCAGATGAGATTGAATTGCTCCGTAGAATGCAAGACCATAATAAACCACAGAAAAAAGTCACTCATGATATATTAATAAATATTATAGAAAATTAGATTTATTCCCTTGAAATTGTACTTGCATATGTTAAAATATTTTTGTTAGATTACAAGTTCCATTCAAAAGCACCTTCCAGTGCCAGAGAAAAAAATAAATGTAAATCCATTGAATTCTCAACACGAGGCTTTGTGTGTGTTTCAGATAGGTTATCACTGTTTTCAAGTTTTGGTGGATTTGGAAAGAATTAAAAGGAAAGTGTCATTAGAGATTAAGATATAAATTATTGATATCACTCTTGAAAATATATTAATTCTCCCAAAGTTAAAAATTTGCTTGGAGTGCTTCCAGAACTGCTCACATACCCACAGCCTGATTCTCTATAACTTTGTACTTTGTATAGTTATTGCATGTGAGAAAATATATATAGATAAGTATATATATATTAGAAAATACACATGTGCAAAGCATACTTGAAAATCTGACTGCACGTGCTTTTATTTATTTGTATGTAATTAAAAAAAAAAACAAAAACACAGTGTTTAAAGCTATAATAAATAATCAAGCAATCAGATTTAATATTCTTGAATAAATTATAGAGCAATTTGGAGTATACCTGAGATTGGAAGGGCATTTTACGAATAACCATCCTAGGAAACAAAACAGCGGGGAAAAAAAGAAAACAAACCACAACATTTAAAACCAGTCATTGTTGTATGAATTGTAGGAAACCATCCTTGCTGTAATGAGCTGCTTTGTATAGTATGCTTCCACAAAAGTAACAGCAGTAGAGCAATTGCTTTGTGCATTAGTCACTCTTGGAAATGAATGTAAGCAGAATAAAATGAAGAAGATTTTCCTGCTCACTTGTAAAGATGTAGAAATCTAGAGAAATCATAGTGTTCTGAAGTGCCTTATGGCTCTAGAAAGTAAAGCTAGTACAACCAATGACTTACAATCAGTGACATTTTCAGTTTCAAGAATAAAAAATTCAAGGGTCGTTTATTTTGGTGCACTTAAAGTGCATTCTGTCTAGAAATCCACACTAGAAGTATATAACTTTTAACGTATTTTTATCTTTCCAGTTCTTTGAGCCACAGAAAAAACTTAACTATACTTAACTTGGAGTGAGTCAGTGTTCACTCATTTCAATGGCAGAATGACAGTAGGTCTCAAATGTATAAAAACCCTTTTACTTGATTATTTTAACATAAATTTGTGAATATTTGCATTTTAGTTTTGTGGAAGTACTTTTCATAAACAACAAATATGCATGCAGTACATGTCTATGCTCTAACCATATAAATATGTGCAGAAATTTCTCTCTCACTGGAGGTAACAATTTTCTTATATCCTCAAAATGCGTAAGGACTGTCTATCTAATGTCCCATAACTAGTTTTATTTTTGTACCTCAATTATTGTCCTCCTTATTGTAGCTGAAGTTTAAATTTTTCTCATTGGTTCATTCTTTCTTATAATGTGCTTCTACTATATTGTCATAATGTGTTCAGCAAGGTAATTGTGCTTGGAGTAAAATGTATTTTCTTCACACAGGTTCAAATATATTAGAAACTAAGAGTTTCATAATAATCATAGGTTTAAAAAAAGATTTACAACTTCTACAATTTACTTTTAACATTCACAACCCATTCAAAGAATATCGGGCATATATTCTTTTCATGTCTAATATAGCTATAGTATATTAGCACAAGGAATACCACAGGTGAATTACAGTGGTCTGATAAGATTGTCTTCAGCTTCATTGAGTTCTGCCATCTTCTCTAAATGGGTTTACCATCTTCTGGGGAGTCTTGAATTTAAGATTCAAACAAAAAGGTGAGCTGACTTAATTCAGTTAGGTTAACTGAATGTTTAAGAGATGACTGCAGAAAGCTATGTAAATTTTTAAAAAGTAATCATTTGAGGGGTTTATGTTTGACATTAACTGTTCCTCTTTTTGCGCTAATAAGTGGCAAATTATATTGAAAATCAGGAAAACCTTTTTAAAGAAGAAGCAATCAGGAAGTAGAAAAGAAATATTTCAGAAATGATAACTGAAATTGGATTTAAATGGTTCCAAAAAAATGCAATTTAGAGTGTTGCTTCAATGTTATGGAAGATTGAGCTTGTTCCCTCAAATCTCAATTTCTCTTTTCAGTAATTGATGAGTGTATATTTTACATGTTATATTAACTTAATTCTATTTAAAAATATACTATTCAAAGTCCATGTGCAAAAACTAACACAAGAAGTGTGGTATTTATGTCTCGAGCTTTCTCATTTAACCTTCTGGATCCCTGCATCTGACAGATACATTTGTCTGTTTAAGTCCTCCAGACATAAAAGCTTGTCATCTAATGTTACTGTCTGGAATATAGGGATCTAGCTTGAATAAGCGGTATATGTTTCTGTTACATTTCATGGAGATGAAAAGGCATCTTCAGAGGATGATTCATTGTGCCTGTCTTATAAGGAGATGAATTGCCCCCTTGAGGTAGCTATTTCTTTTCATAAAACATACATTTTAGATCACTGATCTTAAGTACTGTAAATCCCTTATCTGATGTTCTTTCAGAGATATAGGATGCCTTTTTATGGGCATGAAAAATCTCCAGGAGTGGAAAGTGCAGAACTTGTTTTAATGCTCAACTATCCTATTAATGAAAAAGTTTTCTTATATGAAGTCACAACTCCTCTTGCTTTAATTTAGCTATCTGTCCACTGTATCTCAAACTAAAGCCAATGGATATCATTTATCCCCATTCCTGGGAAGCATATTTCAAGTATGTTTAAATAATGCCATCAAGACTGAACTTCCATACAAATCAGAGTGATTGTTGCCCCTTTCATCCTAAAGTAGAGTCACAGAACAAAGAGAAAGTGGAGAATAGGGTCCTTTTTCTCTGTCTGCTGTCTAATGAGTCAGTGGTTTTACTACTCATACATGGACTTAAGCAATTTGGATTTTTAATTCTCAAAGAATAGCTCTCATGTTTTACATGAGACAGGTAGTAATAAAATGTGACCATAAGTCCAGACAAGTTCCCAGCTATTCTGTTGAAGAAGTTAAACATGGAAAAAATTAAACAGTCTGGCTAAGCAACCTAAGAGAACAGAACATAAAGCAGGTCTTGAGGGAAATTTTAGCATCTAAATTCTAGAAAATAATCCTAGTAAATGCTAGAAAGAAAACCATGCACTTCCAGAAGCTCTTGGGCATATCAGCTTTACTGCGTGCATTAATATCTCAGTATAATGTGTCTTAAAAAAAAGAGCATGCTTCTGTCAAATCCATTTCATCCCATGTTGCGTTGTCTTTCTATCATTTTTCATAATTTCAACATCTGTTTTTCAAAATTAGACTTGGAAATTTCTGCACTGTGTAACATTTTGCAATGTACATAGCACAGAAAATATGTTCTGTATTGTTTGCCCAGTTTCAAGGCTTAAGAAAAGCCTACTGAAGGTAGGCTTTGAGGTTGCAAAAGCTGCCAAAATAACAGTACAGAAAAACAAAACAGAACAAAGCAAAACAAAAAAACAACACACAAAACCCCAGAAAATAATCACACTTCTGATGTGATATATGAAGACTTCTGTTACATCACTTTCCAGAAATATTTGCATACAGATCAGTACATAGCAAATATAAATTTTGTCCCCTACATAGACGGAAAAGTATAACATAATTTGTTGTATTAATTTTTATATTTATTTTGCATCTGTATGATAGAAAGTACAAATCCAATTTTTAAAATATTTCAGTTTATTTTTGTTTATGTTTGTGTCTAGGATAAATGTGTCAATTTTAAGATCATAAACTACTGCCAGCTATAAAGTTATCTAATATGAATTGGGAAAGGACTACTTGTTATTTTTTTTGTAACTGACAGACATGCATTGTGATGTTACCTTTAGCAGGCTTATACACACTGTAAGTCGGTCACTATCTACTTTGCTATGAATTTTCTAGGCTTGGTGCATATTTCTTTTCTACGTATCTGATTTTATTTTCGATTGCATCAGAACTAATGATTTTCGTGTGAATGTGTCCTACATTTTTGCTCTCTTCCCTAGCATTTTAATTCAGATTCAGTCTCACACTTTTCCTTGGCATGTAGCTGCATGAATTCCTTCTCTTCCTCCTTCTCTGCTTCTGATTCTTCCTATCATGTCCTACCATCCTATTAGGGATAATTGGGGAGTTTATCATCTATTCAGCTGTAAAAATAGCGAAAACAGTTAAAAACTCTAATGCATCTGTCCTTTCTCTCAAAACTTGACTCTTTGAGAGCTCTTTTTCTAATTCATTTTAAATTTTCCTGTAGATTCAGAAGTGTTTGGTTGAGCCAAACTGTAAATACTGTAATTGTGTAACTTCAACCATTTCAGAAGACAGAATTAAAAATACATTTACTGCTGAAGAATGAATCAGATGAAAGTAATTATATGACTATCTTATTGAAAGCTAGTGGTCTTTGGATATCTGCATATAATGTACTGTACATTCCAAATAAATTTTAAAAATGTTTCAGATTTGCCATATGCAGTGGCAAACATTGCTAATTCATACATGTAAGTAGGACAGATTTTTCTTCTTGATCCTAAGGACACTCGAATGCAAAATATTGTAAAACCTACAAAAAGATAATGTCTCTTAAAAAAAAAAAATTGCAAAATATAATTTATATTTATATTTTCGTAAAAGTGCATTTGGATTATCAAAGAAAGTACAGTTATTTCAATCTGTTTTATTTATGTTTTGCATTTTTGTTACTGTAGTATTTGATTTGACTGTTGCATTTCCTTTCTACAAGATTTAATAATAAATTGTTTTCTTTCTCTTTGCTTGTTTTGTCAGTGAAAAAAGCAATTGAACTGAAATCAAGAGGAGTCAAGATGTTGCCCAGCAAAGACAGTAATCACAAAAATTCTGTCTGTAAGTTGCTTCTACCATTACCTTTAGTGTCTGAACATATATTTTTGGAGCTCTAATGAATATACAGAAAGAGAAATGTTGAGAAGCTGTGGTCATAAAATGGTGATGTTGTTATCAAATGTCATTGAATTTAGAACTCTGCTGATAATACAAAGGATGTAGAATGCAGAATATCACATTGTAATGCCAGAAAGAAAAAAAAAAAAAAAGAATATGTAGAAAAGAAATCCTTTTTATGTTTTGGAATATTTAGAATTAAGAGATTCAGAAACCAAATTAGCTGTCCAGGAAGAAAAGTGCCGCACTGACTTTGTTAGATCAGTACAGTGGGGCCATGAAATCACCATAGCATTTTATAGATTGAGGATTGCACATAACTTTCTTCTCCTCAGTTAGTGTCACAGATCTAATTCTTCCCGTTCCTTATCACACTGTATGCCCTAGTGACTGCCTCTTTATAGTCCTGTGATGCAGCACAGCAGTGTTTAAGAACTGCTGCCAGCTTCTCAAAGGGATGGAAATCACAGCATCACCTTCCCTTCACTGTATGCTTAGTGCACTCTGGAATTACATCTATTTAGTACATTTCTGAACCATTTTCCCATATGTAGTGTGAGGATAAAAACAAGAAGTTATCAGTGAGATTGTGAGGCTATTTTTTTATATATGTTGTATTTTCCCTGAATGACTGACAATCTGACAAGAATCTTCAGAGCTATTTCTCCATTAATCAGGATAGTTTTGAAACAAGAAAAAAAAAAAAGATATATTTTTTATATTTTGGAAAGCAGAGGGTCCCTTTGCCTAAAAAATGCCAGAGTGTAAGCACCCAAAACAAATTAAGAGTGCTTGTATAATGACTAAAACATATTTGAATAAGTTAATTCTTTTTGTAATAACATTGAGCTCAATGGAGTGAAACTCAGGCAATATTTGCCTCATTGCATGCTACTCTGCAAGTACAGAGAGAATGAGTGTCTTGAAGGGTAATGTCTAGGGGATTCAATTTGGTCGCTGTGTTTCTGAAGTGCACTGTTTAATGCAAAATGAGTGTATTGGTATGCTCAAGGGAACAAAAGAGGCATGATATTTTTCTGCTTTAAATATTGCACATTGATGGTGTGGTATTCCAAAGGAATTTTCTGTGCAAGGTGTAGCAGAAAAAGTTGTTATTTCTCTTTGGTGTTTGTATCTGAGTGATGATTTCATTATTTATAAGTTATTTCCAGGAGCTGTATGATCTCTGCTTACACTCTCAGAATACATGCTGTCAGACACTGTTTAATTATTGGAAGTGGAAGTAAGGCTGTGGAAAAAATGTTATAAGGCAGTTTGCTGTTGACTTCAACTATAATGTCCTTTGTTTTTATTTCTTTGTGTTTTGATTTGTGAAGCTTTATATCATGTCTGACTTTTCTACATGTCTCAGTTTATTATTAGTTTCATGTACATGAAACAAACAAAATGATTAGATTAAAATACAAATAGTTGGATTCAGATATATTTTTTGTGCTCCATATGATTCAAGCCCTTAGTTTTTAACTATTTTTCTTGTCAAAAATCATGTAGATGGAAAAAATAATTAGGAATTCAACTATGAATTCCTATTTAACAATGGATATTTCCATTTGATTCTAATGAGCAGATTTCTAGAAAAGTAAATTAAAGACTACCTGTCTCCCCGTTTTAATATTTTAATCTTTTTAACATTCTCTTTATAGATGTAAGCAGAAAGCATCTCACACCTTTCCATCCCAAACTTGCCCAGATTCCTGAATGCTTTATTTCAGCTGCTCTGTTACCCTTTTTGAAAGGCATGGCTTTGGGATACAGGTGCTTTGGCAGAAAGCATTACATTAGGCGTCATTCCTTAGGAAAAGAAAATGGTTTTGCTTTGCCTTTTTTTTTTTTTTTTTTTCCTTCATTACACCTTAAGGAAACATATCAAGCAGTGAGGCAGATGTATTTGAATAATGATTAACTTATGCAAAGAAATTGGAAAGATACTTGAAGTAAAATAATGTCCCAGTTCACCCAGTGTGAATGGGCCTACTGGGGGCTTAAGTACACTAGGCAAATTTCTGGAACAGTTAACTGCAAGAAAGTAAATTCAGTAAAAAGTAAATGGGCAGCTTTGGTGGATTCTTTCTTACAATTGTTTCTCGTCGGTACTTAGGCTGTCATAAACACTGACCAAATCCAATTCCTTTAGTCATCTAAACTGGTCTCTCAAGAGGAGCAATGAGAGAGTTCTACGTTATGAATCTGTGTAGAGGAAGCAGATTATTTTCCATCTGGTTTACTATTGATCTGTTTAGTTTTAGTCTTAGCCTACTCACTTTTGTTTCCTTACTTATCATTCTTATGTATATGGATAATATTCTCTAAGGAAATACTTGATCCATCTTGTCTCTCATTTGTATTCTAACACAGAATAACCCCGCAGGCTGTCTACTTAATGATTGCAGACTTTTCCTAAAACTACTCTGACTATAGCTGACATTGTAACTGATTAGATGAAAAATATAAATCTGATGTTAGCTCTTGTGTCAATATGTTTTCATGGCAATATTCCTGTCCAGCAACTCTGTCAAAGGTTATTTATTACCTCTAGACATTTGAGCACTAGCACGACAATAGAAGGATTGTATAGGGGGCATCCTGTGCATGCAGAAAGAAAAGCCTTCAGAAAGTAGGGGATTGAGTGTACCCTCAGTAAGTTTGCAGATGACACCAAATTGGGAGGTAGTGTCAATCTGCCTGAGGATAGGGAGGCCCTTCAGAGGGACCTGGATAAGCTGGATCATTGGGCTGAGGTGAATGGGATGAGGTTCAACAAGGCAAGTGCTGGGTCCTACACTTTGGTCACAACAACCCCATGCAGCGTTATAAGCGTGGGGATGAGTGGCTGGATGACTGTGAAGAGGAAAGGGACTAGAAGGTGTTGGTTGATGCTCGGCTGAACATGAGCCGACAGTGTGCCTGGGTGGCAAAGAAGGCCAATGGGATCCTGGCCTGCATTAGAAATAGTGTGGCCAGCAGGAGCAGGGAGGTCATCATCCCCCTGTACTCAGCGCTGGTGAGGCCGCAGCTTGAGTATTGTGTTCAGTTTTGGGCCCCTCACTACAGGAAAGATGTTGAGGCCCTGGAGTATGCCCAGAGGAGGGCAACGAAACTGGTGAGGGGTCTGGAGCACAAGTCTTATGAGGAGCGACTGAGGGAGTTGGGATTGTTTAGTTTGGAGAAGAGGAGGCTCAGGGGAGACCTCTTTGCATTCTACAACTTCCTGAAGGGAAGTTGGGGTGAAGAGGGTTTTGGCCTATTCTCCCAGGCAATGAACAGGACCCGGGGAAATGTCCGCAAGTTGTATCAGAGGAGGCTTAGGTTAGACACGAGGAAAACATGAGGAAGTTTCAATAATAATAATAATAATCATCATCATCATCATCCTGATAGCATGTAGATTTCGTCAGCTGAAAATTCCTCAGGCACATACACTGTCACCAAGAGCTAATTTTAAAGTACTGGAGAAATAAACATTAAATAAATCTCCTTGATTGGTCACACTTTCAACTAAAATAAGTAAGGCAATTATCGAAATATTGGTAGCTTTCAGGAATGCTTTCAATTCTGGGGCACACAGTAGTGTTTGTAAGTTTTCTGAACGAGTCTGATGTGAAGGAGGGAGGAGTTACTTATCCAGTTCTGACACTTGGCTAATCAGTTTGTCATACTTCTGAAATATGGAACAAGAATAAGAAAAGGATAGCATATCAAGAGACTTACTTTACCTAACCATTTTGGAGGGAAATAAACATTTCATTCTGTAGTACTATCTTCTGTGAGCCTTTTAAAAAGAGAAATTTTGAATTGTGTATCTCAGAATTTCCTTTTCTAAATATCATTCTTTACTTCCTTCCTAATACTTTCCTTTAAAAAACTCAGTTTTCTATATTCTGTATAAAACACTGCAATATAACGGCAAAAAGTTACAGGACTCATCTGTAGCTCTTTTCTGACTGTTCCTGCACATCCATCTGTTCAGCATCTTTGTTTAGTGGCAGATATACTACTTTTGTTGTAAAGAAAACTGAGACTTCACCAAGAAAAGGTTTTACAAAAAATATGTTTGAGAGTAAGATTCCTTAGAAGGAACCAAACCAGAAGACTATTAAGCCCTATGATAAATATGTCTCCCATTAGTCTCTATAGGAATTCTGTGTGAAGTTCTTGGTGTTCTCAAAAGAAGTTGCTCCCTGCATAGGTAATGTATTAGACTGCACATCCTGAAAATGTTAATATTTGTGAGTGACCAGGCTGAATTCTTCAGCTCTTTCAATCATTAGAGATATTTTGCATACCTTCAAATCATACCTTCAAAAGTTGAAAAGGAAAGCATTTTTCTCTGCAAACAAGGAAAAAAGATAGCTTACAACTTATTTATGTATTAATTACAAGGTTAGGAAACATGAATCTTAGAAATAAAGATTTTGTGGGCCTAACGTGTGCAAATATCCCATTTTATTTCCAAAGGCCTTTTTACAAGAATACTAAAATGAATATTCAATTAAAAATAAAGAAAGAGGGAAGTAATACTTAAAAAACTGGCAATTGTATATATTAGATAAAGGGAGAGATTCTGAAATCTTTAATGTTAAAAATATCTGTTATATACGTGTACATGATTATAAATAAATAGCCCATAGTATTCCATTACAGCATTTACAATATATATATAAGAAGCACTTAATGATTCTATTTCCCTTTTTACTGAATATTATAGGATAAAATTTGACTTCAACATTGCAGCATTATCCTCTAACAGTCTTATAAGGCTTTATTAAAACAGGAAGGATAATTACATGGATATACTTCATTCTATCACTGAATAAAATAATGCAGACTTGCCCAAGTGTTAAAGAACTTACACTCTTCAGAAAAGTATCCCTATGCAATGAAATTCTACACTGCTATTCTACTAGATTGTATAAATTACTTCATAAATCAGTTTAATAAATTATACTTGGTCTTTCCAAGCAAGCCTTCATCACTGCAGGAGTTTAAATATCTTTTAAAATACTCTGCAAAAAATCTTGCTGTGAAGAGAACTATTGCCTAAGTATGTTTGTGAAGAAAAGCATCACTCGTAGCTACAAGCAAAACAAGGTACTTCATCAATTATTTAATACATCATTTGCATATATAATTTGTAAAATAACCAGAAGAAAGCATCCATTAAAATATGTGAAACAAGATGTAATCTGATTGAATTATGGATGGTTAAAATGAATTGTTATCCAGCTAGCAAGCTAAAACTGCCATTAAATAATTTTCATAGAATTACAGTACATTACTGATTATATTAAGTGAATTTTCATACCGTAGGCTAAATTGACATTGAATTCTGTTATTCTCAAAGTCAAAGACTTAAGAGCCAGCAACCTGCTTTTAGCAAAGTATAATTCTGTGTAAATTAACTACTCATCTGAAATTTAAATATAAAACTTAATACTTCTATATGACTTCTTTGGCTTAACTCCTGTGCACATCTCTATTAAAAACATAGATGTAGGCAGTAAATAAGTTGGCCGAAGGAAATCTCCATAGATTCAGATAATGTATCAAATTATTAAGGCATTCAGAGGTTGTAGATGGTTGAATTCAGACTTCTGGAAAATAAAATAAAAAAAAGTTAAAATATTTTAAATTAAGGAAAGAAGTATGACACTGGTCTATAATATAGATCTTTCATTGCCAAGTTCTTTGGAAGAGTCAGAGAATCCTCACTTCTTGCACTTTCCACCAAGGCTAACATTGCAGTTTTTAAAGTTTAATACTAGCTGCATAGTCCATGTATATTGAATATGTATTCAGATCCCAGTTTTCTAAGTCCATGTTAGGGGAGAAAATCTCACAAATCTGACAGAAGGTCTTGCACTATTCTACTTCTACAGAATTTGTTGTGAAACGATGGAAAATTATTTCTGCAGTGTTGGCATAACACCTCATTGTTAGACTGTCATAGTGGAATATATCTATTCCTGCAGGTCCTCTGAGCAGAACTGCAAAGCGTCAGTGTCAGATATGTTTGGAACTAGAGAGTTTTATTAGGTGACAGCTAATTTATCAGCTTCAGGCCAGTTTGAGTCTACTATTCCTTCTTCACTTGGAAGAGAAGAAGTAACAAAATGTATCCAATGCTTGAATAATGTATCAATTTTCTAGATTACATTTAGGGACTTGAAATATTTTTTGAAAGGCTCAAAACAAAAAAAAAAAAACCCACCAACCTAGAATGGAATCAAGGCATAAGTAAATACGTTGGGTTCTATTTGGAAGAAAAGGACTATTTGTTGATTTAGGGGGAGAAAATTATTCAACATGATATGCCCTTCCCCCAAAATTACAATGTACCAGATTGTTCTTTAAAAATAAAAAAATAAAAAAAAATCAAATGCAACTTTTTATTTTTTCTCCCGTTCAATATAAACAGAAAGAACAGCCCAGAAAAATGCCAATTCCCTGTTTTCTGTTATATCTCTGCATACTTGAAGAAGAGACTATATTATGCTCTGGGTTGGATGTATGCTTCTGTCATATAATCTGAACTTCTTGGGGAAGAGAGATGAAATTATCATGTATCGAAGTTTAACGTGTGTGGTGGTTATAAAAAATACTTAATTCTAAAAAGTTTAAATTTAACAGAGAATAATTGCATCTCCATAAGTCCATAGCGGTCTGCTAAGGCATGCCTTTATTTGATTTTCTGTCACCTCACTGTCACAACATTTTCTGCTTCAGGCTCCTAACATGAAAGAAATTCTATTGCATAAGCAAAGGAGATGTGTAAAAAATGTATGCATATCTTCCCGAGTTTAATGCTTTTGAACTGAACTTCTGATACTCAAAATCTCTGCTAGAGGAGCTATAAATTCAGTGAATTATCAAATTGACACTAGCAAAAAACCAGTACGTTTTCTTAAAACTGACATTTCAAATGGCATATATTATTTTATTCAGGATGTTTTTTATTGTTACATCAGATTTTCCTTCATGTTTTTGAAGTCAAATGGGGAACCTGTTTCTTATTGAGAAGTCATGTTTCTTTTATTATTTAACCAGGCCTAGTTTCAGAAGTCTGAAAATGCACCTGGAGTACAGAATAGCAAATAAATAAAATAAAATCTCTTGTAATAAACCCCAAGTACTTACATTAAGATTAAAATACAGCATGAAGCAACACCACCTGCTTGGACTTAACTGTGTTGCATCTATGAAGTAAATGCAAGTTAAATATCACTTAAAATTAAGTATGTATTTTGTTGTTATTGGATTTTTTAATTTTTATTTTTTTTTTTTTTTTTTCCCAAATCCAGTTACATTAATTGTACTCTGGTCTAGTCCTGAGCAGATGTCTGCAAGTATAAGATGAGTGCGCTTTTTCATGACAGAGGATTTTTAGCAGAGATGGCTTTTATCTCATTTCCCTATTGTCATAAAGCTAGAACTTTATGCTTTAATTTTCAGTCAGGTACACAATCACAGAATCACAGAATTGCCCAGGTTGAAAGGGACCTCAAGGATCATGAATCTCCAACCTTGATAAAGTCATTTTTCTATTTTTCAGTGTTTCAGCTCTTATTTTTCCATGCTTTCTTTTACGTACTGCATCAAGGTTAATTTTCTTAATGGCAGCACCTGTTGTGTTTCAATTTGTGACCAAAGCAATATTGACAACAAACCAGTGTTTTAGCAGTACTTGCACAGCATCAAGAACTCTTCTTCTCCCTATTTTTCTCACTTTGCCCCTCCAAGAAGTAGTCTGGGGTCAACAAGAGCTAGGGAGGGGAAACAGCTGGGACAGCTAGCCTGAATTAACTAAAGGGATATTCCATGTCCTATAACATCATATTCAGCAGTAAAAACTAATAGTAGTATTTCCGTGTAACCTTTGGATACAGACTGGCTGGGCACTGGTCTGCTAGTGGGAGGTAGCATATGATTGCCTTTTCATCACTTGGCCTTTTTTTTTTTTTTCCCTTCACTTATTAAACTGTTTATCTCAACCAAAAAGTTTTTACTCATTTTTGCTCTTCTAATTTTCTCCCTGTCCTACTGGGAGGGAAGTAGAGTGAGTGAGTGGCTGGTGGATACTTAAATTGCTGGCAGGGATCCACCTACTGAAATGTAGAAGCATTTCAATAACAAATTCTGTTATCAAATTAAATAGTCTCCTCTAAATCTTTTTGTTCCTTCCTGTTATCATTTTTTCCCCATTAAGTCATTACCCAGTCATTTCTCAATCCCAGATTCTGCCCACTGAGTGCCAGTCTCCCTCTCTTATTCCTTCATTACTCCAATTGATTAGTAACCCTCCTGCATTTCTCTCTCCAGCACTCATTTATGATTATCCATCTCTGTGTATTCTGTTTGCCATTCTGTTCCCTACTTATCTCCCTACCATTTTATCCATAGGTAGTATAGGTAGTGTCTTTCTTTTCCTTTTTTTTTTTTTTTTCTTTTTTGTCTCTTCTCAAATTTTGATCTTACTTTCAAACTTTTTGACAGATGCCTTTAAATCCAGTTTGTTCCCCCAATATTTGTATGAGGCAGCTCTCCTCTTAGGATGGGCCTGGTAGATGGAGAGTTAGTGGTTGTACAGGACAGAGCATCTTTCAGCTCAGTACCCAGTCCAGTTGTGTCTACAAGTAGCAAGTGCTGCAGGGATAGCATACTTCAGAATCTTTTGTGTTTTGTTAAATTTGACATTTATTTGGAATGTACTTGCCTAAAACCTGTTTCTGTAGATATCCTTGAATTACTGTTTCCCAAAGGCCTCCCATTTGGCCATTTCTAGTAGATTTTGGAAGAGGAAAAGGCATGTCATTGATTTAAAGGTCACTTCTGCCAAAAATACAAGTTCATTATTTTAAATTATGGGGGTGCTAATGCATTCCATGAAAAAAGTCATCTTTTTTTTTTTTTTTTTTTTTTTTTTTTTTTTTTAATGTGGGAAATTGGTTTTTTCCCATGGCTCTATCAGAAATGAAGGAGCTGAATGGAGAACAATAATTTATATTTAATAACATTTAACCAAGAATGAATAAATCCAATTTTTACACATGAAAAGGAAATAAACTCTAACAGCCACTGTTTGATAAAGATACATATGAAAGAAGGAAGAATTTTAAATTAATAGTGCTTAGCAACTTAAAAATAGTTGAAAGCAGTAACCCTACCTATAATACAGATTTGTTCTTTGTTGCTGTGTTGCCATCCACATGAATTCCTTCTGTAACATTTATAATTAGATATTACTAATTCAGGCTTTGGAGATATATTCTACAACCTCACTGATTAAATGCTGAAATATTCAAGGTAAGAGAAACACATTTATCAACTAAAGCTGTGGATACTCCAAATTCACTTTTTTGAGTAAACTGATAAAGTGGAGACTGAGAAACAAAGGAAAGACTGCATATTTCCTTGAATGTTTTTCTTTGGAATGTAATACGTAAAAAGGTAAATTCAGCATATAAATTACAAGACTAAAGACAGGACAAAATGAAACGTGGACTGCCCAGGGAGCCACCATCCTGGGAGATGTTCAAGAAACATTTAGATGTTGTACTGAGGGACATGGTTTAATGTGAAATATTGTTGACAGGGATACGGATGGACTGCATGATTGTAGAGGTCTTTTCCAACCCTGGTGATTCTATGGTTCTGTGTAATCAGTGTTTTTAGTTTGCTGTTTAAAAGACAAAAAAATGTGTTTATATCAATTCTCCATTTTAAATAAGTGCATATAAATGTAAAAGTTTTAATTTCATACTCATTTTCAATGAGTGCAACATATGCAACCATTTCTACAAGTTCTTAAACAGCCTTCATTCTCTCTCATAAAGAGTTATTTTAGCTACTTAAGTTGGCATGGAAACGTAAGAGAACGTGGCACACTTTATTTTGGTTACTTTGCTGCTTATTTCTATGCTTTTTTCTTCTTATTGCAGATGCATTGATAAGCTCTTTGGTAAATACGTTACTTTTAGTAAGCACTTATTTTATTAGCCAAAATTTGCCTACATCCTAGAATCCTGATGAGTTTTTCTCCCTTCAAGTTTTTTTTTTTTTCTGCTTCCTGCTAACTCAATATGGGATAAGCATTGAAAAGCTTTCTGAACAGCACATTTAGCTGGAAATAACAGAGAGTGTAGAATAGAGAGGAGATCTCTCTCGATAAAGAAATTAATGTGGTAAAAATGTAAAAAGAGGAAAAGTGATGATAAATGAGGTTAAAGTTGACAACAGTTTTTGGATGAAAGTTAGACAAAAAGAGACGTTAAATAGACATGTCATGTTTCGTTCGAACAGCAAGATTATTAATATTTTAGGCTTTAAATGCTATTCTATAACAGCTAATGAAAGTGCCCATATGCTGCTACACACTGGTAACTAAAGCTTTTAAGCAAAAAAAAAAAGCCTGGCAGAAGAAGAGACAAATCTATCCAACTAGCTGGAATTGGATTATGGAATTGGAATTTTCCAATACTATACTAGCCATTTTGCGTTTTCTATCAAAGTTTATACGCATTGAATACATAAGCACTAATCTTATTACATTATTCAGATAATTGGAGCATTATCTGAAATGTCTAATCTGATCTGGCAGTAAAGACTTAAATCCCATTTATCATGGGGCATTTTAAATGCAAAATAATAACAGCATTATAATGATAGGCAAAAAAAAAAAGGCATAGCAGCTTCACACAAAAAAAGAATTAACCTCACTAAGCAACTTGTTTTTGTTAGTGCCATATAGATATAAAAAAAATTCAGTTTTCATTGAATTACATTCATTTTACATAAAAATGTTAGTCCTCGTTCTGATTCTTCGTATTGCTAGTAATGTGTTCTCCATGTCTGTGAACTAGTCCTGCCTAATGATGTTGAGAGACTGTGTTAAGAAGGACAGTAAAATTCCAGCTTATATTTTGTCTTTCACTCTTCTAGTTCAGTTCTTGTACAGCCAGAATGAATATTTTGCTAAAGTAGTTATATATTACCATGCAAGTTAAACTATATATTTAGCAAAACACATCATCTTGCTCTACCTCAGCAGTATATTTCTCCTGCCTGTACAATAATAGCTATCAGCACATTCCCTCTTGTTGAAAGATTTTTAATTAATCATATCTCAACTAGATTTCATGGATGCCATATGAGTCACAGCCACCTTCTACTAGAGTAGCATAATCAATCTTAAAGCAGGTAGACTGTCTTTAAGACTCTGTAAAACAGAACTCAATGAAAAAATAAATATTAATGTTAAAGCTGGTATGCAGCTTTTAACAGATGGAAATCTGCATCAGTTTAGCATGTGGCCTAATATGAATAACTCTACAGACAGAAAAAAAAAAAACTTACAGGATAATTAGAGGACAATTCCTTATAGGATGTAAGAGTTAAGTTGCAACACACTGAAGAGTGAAAATACTTATAAGAAAAATCTGTAAAAATATTGTTTTTAAGCAAAATGATATAATGTCCGTTTACATCATTATAAAGTGATAGTTAAATTACTCTTGATAAGACTTGAATTTTGAAAATTAAGGACACATCCATTTTAGAGCAGAAATCCAAAAATTTATTCTCTGAAAGTTACAGAGAACAGAGAAGAGGAGCTTAGCCCGGACAGTGATAAATAGCCCTATCTGTAGCATTGTAATAATCTCTAATTTAAGCAATATTTTTTCAGATAAATGTAAATAAAACAAATATGTTAGTTACATTTGCATTTTAGAAATTCATTATTAAAAGTTTTAAGCTTATGGTCTTAAAAAAGGAAAAAAAAAAAAAGCCTTGTCAGATTCCATTTCACACTCTTTTAACTGGGAAGAAAAACTGACATAAAAACTTAATTATAAAGGCTTAAACGGTTGTACAGCTCTTTAGAATTCCCTGTAGATTAAGGATTTCACACCATTACTTGTAACTGCTTAGCTGAGGAAAGGTAGCAACTTTCTATCCAAAAGAAACAGGGCATTTGAGACCTCATGAAACAATATATGTGCAAAATATGTGATCCTTGCTTCTCACCATTTGTACCCTCACTGTAACGAAGCTGAGAAAAACAGGCTCAGTCTTTCAATCCAGTGGAAGTGACATCAAAGATACATAGCTTTTTTGCAACAGAGCAAGAAAACAGAGAAAATATATTTTAAAGAAAATAGCACTGACAGCAAGAATTCTCTCCTTAAATTTGCATGTCTGTATTGCTCTCGAGTTATAACATTTCTTCTGAGAAAGATGGCATAAGAGAAGAAAAATACTAATCAAGAGGTTAAAACAAAACAAAACAAAAAAAAACAACCCACAAGACTATTGTGCCTACATCCATATTTTTGACAGTTCTTAGCAAAGTCTGTGTTGATTCTTCTTTTGGAAAAGAAAAAGGTCAGCAAAATTTTTTGTATTATTGTAAAATTCTAATTGGCACATCAAAGATCTATTCAACAGGGGAAATATTTTATGACAATCATATAATGGTTCCTTATTTTAAATATATAAGGAATAATAAATGTTATAAAAAAGAGATAGAAATGCCTGGTCTTAGATTCTTTTCGCAGAATTTATATGGACAAAGGTGATTTAAAATCTTTCTTGTTAATGGTGTTTGGATTAAAAAGGTGACTTTGCATAATGATAACTTAAATTTGTGATGAATCAGAATTACTAAGATTTCTGTGATGCTATATAATGGCTGTAAAGCTTCAGTAACTGTAGTGCTGTGTATTACAGTTACGTTTCATTACTTTTCATCAAACTGAAATTTCCCACTTCTGGTTGCACCTGGAATATCGGATCTTTTACTTGCACAAGCTGTTCCAGTTGCTTCAACATATTTAACATTCTGGAGACAAGAATTTTCTCTTAGGTGCCCTTCCACATGGAATAATGCCCTAACCAGTAAGCCAGAGCCATAGAGTTCTCATTTTCAGACCTAGAGGTAAGAAATAGAAAAAAAGGTTGAAAGAATCCTGTTCCAGAATTGCTATTAGCCTAGTAGCTAAGGCAATTATATAACAAAAAATAATTAGAGGTATCTGATCAAGTCAGAGGATGAAATTGAATGTTTTTTTGTTGTTGTTGTTTTGTTTTGTTTTGTTTTGTTTTGTTTTCCTGGATAAGTTAGTCCCACCACTAACCCTACAGAGTCACAGAATCATGGGGGTTGAAAGGAACCTGAAGAGATCATCAAGTCCAACCCCTGCTAAAGCAGATACCTTACAATAGGTCGCACAGGTAGCTGTCCAGATGGGTCTTGAATATTTCTATAGAAGACTCCACAACCCCTCTGGTCTACCTGTTCCAGTGCCCCATCGCCCTTACCACAAAGAAGTTCTTCTGCATGTTAATATGGAATTTCCTATGTTCAAGTTTTGGGCCATTGCTCCTTACCCTGTCACTACACACCACCAATAAGAGCCTTACCTCATCTATTTGCTTCCCACCTCCCTTTGGATATTTATAAAACATTAATCAGATCCCCTCTCGTTCTTCTTTTTCCCAGGCTGAACAGACCGGGTTACTTAGCCTTTCTTCATATGGAAAATGCTCCAAGCCCTTAATCATCTTTGTGGCTCTCCACTGGACTCCTTCTAGGAGATCCCAGTCTTTTTTGAACTGTGGAGCCCAGAATTGGACATAGTATTCTAAATGTGGCCTCACCAGTACCTCCCTTGACCTGCTGGCCATGCTCTTTTTAATGCAGCCTAGGACACCATTCGCCTTCGTAGCCACAAGGACACAGGGCTGGCTCATGGCCAACCTGTTGTCCATCAAGACCCCCAGGTCTTTCTCCACAGAGCCCCTCTCCAGCAGGTCAACTCCTAATCTGTACTGGTTTATATGTTTATTCCTGCCTAGCTTGGTCTTGCTAAATGTCATCAGATTCCTTACTACTGAACTCTCCAGTCTGTCCAGGTCAACCCCACAGGAACTGAGCAATTCTACCTTGTGCTGTGTATTATGAATAATAAAAAACCATTTTATTTATATCACAAGTTCACCTTTAACAATTTTATGGTTAATTTTGTAAAAACAACAAACAGAATAGTTCAGTGTTAAGATTCTGTTGCAATACTCAGTAATTCAGATTTGCATTTAAACATGAATAATTTCCACAATCTTAGCATTCATAGTAATTGTCATATTTTATTTCATCAATTTCTTTCTCAGAAGTGGAACTGTGGGGCTCAAACACAGTCTTCTGACTATCTGTAGATTCTGGAGTAAGGATCACTCCTGATTGATCATTATTACTGAAACTTTGGCCATGATTCACCCTTCAACAAAAGTTTGCTAATGTCTTAACCAAATAGTAAGATAGTCTGAACTATCACTGAGTTTGATATAATCTGAGAGTTTTCATAGCCTCTGAAAGCTGTTCACAGCCTGATAAAATATGAGATACCACATTTTGGATTGAATTAAAACAAGGCAGGAAGTCTACTCCAAAACGGTACTTTTTCCATAAACAAGAAAGTAAAGTCTGTTTGGTTTTGAGATGCCTGTGGTATAAACCCAACCCAGCTATTTCCTCTTTTATCTTATATACACATGAGGAAAAAGCAACAACAACAACAAACAACAAGAACAAAAACCCAAAAAACTAAATTTAAGGCTAGCAGAATTAAAATTAGTCATAATTTTTCTCTCAGTATCTAAATGAAAATTTATTTTGTCGTGCCTATAAAATGTTCCTGCAGAGAGTACATGAATACATCAATGCATGAATTTACAGTAGTCAGTGCAGTGCTTTTTTCAGCATCCTCTTGGGCTAAGCTGTTAACTTTGTTTTATGTGCTAAAATCTAGTAACAAATATTGGTGGGGAGCACAAGCTCTTTGTGCTGATGAGAAATGATTCGTAAAACTGTTGTAGACAACTCTGCTGAACTCTAGGTTATAACATGGACTGTTAGGGTGAAGTCTAAGCTCTGTTGCAAACAACTGTAACAGCTTAGATATCTTTAAATGTTGGAGAAACAGAAACTCGTTTTATATCTTGCCATACGTTGTAGAAATACACTTAATACTCAGTTATCTTTATCAATAACATTTCTACATACTCTGAATAGACGTAAACTGAAATGGATCTGGTAATTATGAGCTGCTTTGTATTTCTTCCTGGCTGTAACCTCTTATAGATACTCTAATAGAGTTTCAAGAACATGGCACATTTTATTTCATCACATGTATAACTTTAAATAGACCTTCAATAGTTTTGAAGAAGGGAGATCTTTTAAAGTTCTGAAATTACTTTTTTTTGGTGGCTTTCCTCATTACATAGCCTCATGAGAAGGCTAAAAATACCATTATTAAGATGTGTTCTTTTTGCTGTAGAAGTTATTCCCTGGGCTAATACTTGCTGTTGTCCTTGTTTGCTTGCATTGCTTGTATTTCTTCATCTTTTTCTTCACCTTTTCCTGATAGCAGACTTCGGTAAAATCTTTATTTGCCACCTTCCTCACCTGTGTGTATGACTTGGGGAACAATGTTCACATTTGTTTGTATGCCTTTGCAATTGGATGTGGAATAATTCTACATTAGCTCAGAAAGCTCTTCCAAGCAGGGCAGGAAAAAGCTGTTGGCTGTGTGAATTATGTGAACTCTACTAGCTTGAATGGCACTTTCATGTTTTATTGTAGCCATTCAAAATACTTATTCATGAAATCTGCTTAATTGCTTAATATCGAGTGGCTTCTTTTCTTATATTTTGGATGCCTGTTCTCCACTTTCATAAATATTTGCACTAAGAAATACCCAGTAAGTTGGTTCTTTTTGTTTCTTAAACTATCTTTGTCAAAATACACTTAAGAGTCATTGACTTCAGCCTTCTTATTCTGTCTCTATTCTATTTGACCAGTACATGTTTTGCAGTGATACATATCTTGTTGGTTTTTCTGTTGCAGGCAGTTCTCCTACTATGAATATGAATATGTAGTGCGCACAGGGATTTTTTTGACAGACAGTAAATAAGTAGAGTAAATTATCTACTATTGTCTGATAAACTCTGGTATTTCTTTTCCTTCTGCATCTTGTTTCTGGTTTTGTTTTTGTTTTTTTTTTTATCCTGAATCTAGAATTAGTCAATAGTAGTTCTTCTTTGCCTTTGAGTGCCACATTCATGCACATTTTATTACAGAAAAATGTGTAACTGCCATAATTTCAAAATGACATAAAATCATAATGCTCTGTGGGAGGTTTAGTGAGTTTCTATGGAGCAGAACTGTTTCTGTTATGTTTTTGCAATTAATGAAGAGAAACCACAATAAAATGAGACTAGTGTGGGTAATAAAATCTCTTCTACCTGTGCATTAACTCAGTAACATTGTTCTTCTGAAAGATGTTCTAGAGATGTTGAATTAAAAAGGAGACAATTGTGAAATTGAGGATCAGTGTATAACGTTGAGTGAAGGTCACGACATTCTCCCATTTCATAGTCATTGATATTTTCAGGTAGAGATAAGGATGTGAGCCTGTAAGAACCAGCGGTAATACTTTTTAATCTGAAGCAGTGCAGACAAACCAGTAGAGTAAAAGTATTCTAAAATAATAGGCTGTTAGCATAATTTGCTACTGCCTTTGATGACCCAATATCAAGTCTTTTTGAAAAGGACACCATAAAACTCTTTCATCTTTGAATAGAGGACTAGTATAGAAGATTCTTGCACCTGATGTCTATTTTTGGTTACTGTTTTGAAGTCAGGGGTCAGAGGAATGGCTTTAACCACCGATTCCTTAAAATGTAGATACTGTACCTAAATCAGCTATTCCTCAATTGATGACATGTAGGATAGTACAGAATGTCTTTGTTTCTTCCTTTACTTTTGACTAGATTACTGAAGTAGAGTAAGATGATAATCGGAGATTTTTCTGTTCAATTTCTCAAAAAAGACAAAAAAAGAAAAAAAAAAGCTTAATGCTGTTGTGCTAATCCCTATTGTGATATACTGTTTAGTTTTGATTTCTTAACTTTGGATCTAAAACAAATAATGTTGTTTTAAATGGCAATTGCTCCATTTACACAAATGGATTTATCATAATTAAAGCAACAGTCTAGTAATTAACCCTAATTTATTCAATTTAAATAAAATTAAAATTGCCTTTATTGGGACCATTAAACATCTTTCCGGTCTTGTTCAGTGTTTTCATTGATGACCTTGACGAGAGGATAGTGTCCACCCTCAGAAAGTATGCTGATTAGACAAAGCTGGGAGGAATGGCTGACACACCAGAAGGGTGTGCTGCAATTCAGCGAGACCTGGACAGACTAGAAAGTTGGGCAGAGAGGAGCCAGATGAGGTTTAACAGGAGCAAGTGTAAAGTCTTGCACCTGGGAAGGAATATGTGCCAGTACAGGCTAGGACATGACCTGCTGTAGAGGAGCTCTGTGGAGAGGGTCCTGGGTGTCCTGGTGGATGACAGCTTGGTCATGAGCCAGTCGTGCGCCTTGGTGGCCAAAAAAGCCAATGGGATCCTGACGCACATTAAAAAGAGCATGGCCAATAGGTCAAGGGAGGTAATCCTCCTTCCCCTACTTTGCCCTGGTCAGATCTCACCTGGAGTATTGCGTCTAGTTCTGGATGCAGTATGAGAGAGACGGGGATCTCCTGGAGAGAGTCCAGTGGAGTACCGCAAAGATGATAAAGTGCCTGGAGCACCTCTCTTCTTAGGAGAGGCTGAGTGACTTGGGTCTGTTCAGCCTTGAGAAAAGAAGACTCAGGGGGAATCTTACTAATGCTTATCTTAAGTTTGACAATCAAAGAGACATGGCCAACGTCTTTTCAGGCCATAAATTGGAGCACGCAAAGTTCTGCACCAATATGTGAAGGAACTTCTTCATAGTGAGGGTGATGAAGCAGTGGAACAGGCTTCCTAGGCGGTGTTGTGGATTTCCCTTCTCTGGAGATATTTCACACCTTCCTGCACACCTACCTATGCAGCCTGCTGTAGGGGGCTCAATCATCTCTAGAGATCCTTTCCAGCCCCTCCAATTCTGTTATTCTGTGATCTTTCTCATTGACATGGACAACAGGACTGAGAGCAGCAAGTTTGTGGGTGACAACAAGCTGAGTTCTGTAGTCAAAATGCTGGATGGAAGGGATGCCATCCAGAGGGACCTTTAGATGCCTGAGTGGTGGGTCCATGTAAAATTAATGAAGTTTTACACAGCCAAGTACAAGGTCCTGCACCTAGGTCAGGGCAAGCTCAAGTACCAGTACAGCGTCGGTGGAAAATGTATTAAGAGCAGCCCTGAGAAAGACTTGAGAGTATTGGTTGATTTAAAACTGAACGTGAGCCAGCAGTGTCTGCTTGCAGCCCAGGAAGCTGATTATGTCCTGGTCTGCATCAAAGGAACAATGATCAGCGTGTTGAGGGAGATTATTTTCTCCCTCTGCTCTGCACTTGTGAAAAATGCTAACTGAATTATTGTGTCCAGGTCTGAGATTCACAGCATAAGGAGAATGTGGAGCTGTTGGACTGAGTCCAGAATGCCATAAGGATGACCAGAGAGCTAGAGGGTTTTTCCCTTTTTCTTTTTGCCATACACCATAAATAAAAGCTTGCCAAAAGATGCAGCACTCATGATAATACTGTTAAATGTACATTCCTATAAACAACGTCTGGAGGAGCAGCAGCAAGTTTATGGAATAAGAATCTATGGTAGTGCAAACTGAATATCCCTGGATATTAAGTTATACAATAAGATAACAAACAGATATCCGGGGAATGATTAACTGTTAGTCATTAATACATTGTGACTTTGGTTAACTTATTTTTAAGACATGAAACATATTTTTTTTTCTTATGAACTAAATAAAACATGGAAACACTTCTGTGAAATATTTTCAATAGTTTAACTGCTTTGGATCTTACCAAAAGTCTGACTTCCTTTACTAACTATAGGGATATATACATATGTATTTAAAATGCTCATGCTTGATTTATAAAATCTATCTTAAAAACATGGGTAGGAAATTTTTTTCTGCTAGACACATTTTCTATACAGCTTTCTTTTGTTCTGTTATGTTTTACGGATGCATCATACCTAAAATATCTAATGCTCACTTCATTATATCATTTCAAAAGAACATTTTCATGATTATGAACTTCTGGAACTGTTCTCACCTTTTTCAGTTTTTTTCCTATTTTTTTTTCATTCATTCATGTAATATTTCAACTTTCTCTCTTTATTTTTTTCCAGTTATTGAAAGTTATCATGTACTCAGTGAAGTACGTCTAAAATCATGATACAAATATAAAGTTCTAAAACTTGGAACTCAAAGACTTAAGTGTAGCTTACAGAAAAATAAAATAATAATTGAGGCGTGTTTAAGACAATATACATCCCTTCTGGTAACTAAGGCAATGCTATGAGTGTTGCAAAACTTTCAATAAAGCATGGGGAAATACTTCAATAAGCGAATAGAACTGTATCACTTGTAACTCATAAGTTTTGATTTCTTTTAAAATATTACTCATAAATTGTTTAACAAATAGGCTCAGAGGAAAGTAGGCTGAGAAACAGCTTTAGGCTTTTCAATGGTGGAGCCTAGAATCTTATTTTTTGAACATGAATTATAAAGTTACTGATTGTAATAGCTTGAAGAAACAAAATCCATGCCATGTTCATGCTCAGCGTAGGATGGGCTTCAATGCTACCTACCGAATATGAAGTTGTACACACCATGAGACATTCCTGCCTTGCCTACATGGGGTAGGAAATGAGAATCAGAAAATAGCATTTGAATAAATTTCTGGAAGATGACAACCAGATAACTAGTTTGCTTTCTGTTCTCATTTCCTGCTTCCATAGGTTCAAAGGACTGCTCCATAAGTAATGCCTCCTATTTTATTTTGTTGGCCCACAGTGTCAGAGGCAGATGGAAGTGGTATGGCAATAGAGGTTGAACCTTCTTGCCAATATTCCGTTACATTTTGTTGACATATGACAGACAGCAGAGAGAAAGTCTGCTAAAATGGTGTCTGACATGGAAGCACAGATGAGGCAAAGGTGTGGAACTGAATTCCTCCATGGGAGGAAGTTCCATACACTGACATTTATAGATGCTTGCTGAACATCTATGGGGACCAAAGAATAGAGTGAGGCAGTGAGTGGTATGTTTCAGCAGTGATGGCAGTGATGTGAAAGACAAGCCCTGCTCCAGATAGTTCTGTGTACAGCTGTCACACCGTGGAAAGAAGAGCAGATTCAGCAGCTCATTCATCTGTGTGAATTGACTAATGGTGATGAGTATGTTTAAAAAATAGTGTATTGTAGTTGAGAATTTGCTATATTAAATAGCAATATTGGGTTCCTTGTATCTATTGTAGTATCCATGGAAATAAATATGAGGCATTACTTTTGGAACAACTAAAATATATTTAAGTACTAATGGGTTGAAAGAGTCTGAGTCTGTGCAGATGTTCTGAAATACTAGCTTAAAAGCTGTTTCAAAAGCAGATAGTATTATACTGAGATTCAGTGTGGATGGCAGTCAACCAGTTGGACCAGCATTTTTGGATAAGCAGTATTGACAGTCCTTTAATTAGAAAATATTAAATGGAACTTAGTGCTTTTCCAGAAAATCTAATGGGAAAGATATTCAAGTATATGTATATGTAGCTGTACTACTGCAGAACTCTGAAATGCTCAAATTACTTGGACAGTAAAAGTGAACATGAAGATTCAATTTTGGGTCATCTTAAATGGGAATTACCAAGATAAGAGTATTTGTATGATAATGAATAGCATATTGATGTTTTCCTTGCTGGCAGGACAAGATTCTTTAGTAAAAATGATTACTAACTAGCAGAAAGAATTTATCATTGCCTGGCAGGTACTAATTTGATCTTGTTGATAAATAAATATATCTTCACCAATGTTTGTTATGCTAAATAATAAATTTTGGACAGGAAAGCATCTAAAGAGGTTAGTTAACACTGACAGGGAGGAGGGATTGTTTCCATTTAGTATTTAATACTTAGAATAAGAAAGTATAAATTTGTACAGAAGGCAGATAATCTGCATGAAATGGTCCAGAACTGGAATGATGTTATCAGTACCTGATGGGGTACATCCATGTGTGCTGAGGGAGCTGGCAGAGGTCATTGCCGAACTGCTCTCCATCATTTTTGAGAGCTCTTGGATAACAGGGGAGGTCCCTGTAGACTGGAGGATAGCCAATGTCACTCTGGTCTTCAAAAAGGGCAAGAAGGAAGATCCGGGTAATTATAGGCCTGTCAGTCTCACCTCTGTCCCTGGAAAGGTGATGAAACAGCTTGTGCTGGATACTATCTCCAGACAACTGGGAGAAAAGGAGGTTATCAGGAGTAGTCAGCATGGGTTCACCAAGGGGAGGTCGTGCTCAACCAACCTGGTGGCCTTCTATGATGTTGTCACATGCTGGGTGGATGGGGGAAGAGCAGTAGATGTAGTCTATCTTGATTTTAGAAAGGCATTAGATACTGTCTCCCATGACATCTTTATAACAAAGCTGAGGAAGTGTGGGATAGACGAGTGGACAGTGAGGTGTGTTGAGAACTGGCTGACTGGCAGAGCGCAGAGGGTCGTCGTTGGTGGTGCAGAGTCTGGCTGGAGACCTGTAACCAGTGGTGTCCCCCAGGGGTCTGTGCTGGGTCCGGTCTTGTTTAACATCTTCATCAATGACCTTGATGAGGGGACAGTGGCCACCCTCAGCAAGTTTGCTGATGATACAAAGTTGGGAGGATTGGCTGACACGCCTGAAGGCTGTGCTGCCATTCAGCATGACCTGGACAGGCTGGAGAGCTGGGCAGTAAGAAACCGGATGAGGTTCAACAAAAGCAAGTGTAGGGTCTTACACCTAGGGAGGAATAATTGCATGCACCAATACAGGCTGGGGGATGAGCTGCTGGAGAGGAGCTCTGCAGAGAGGGACCTGGGGGTCCTGGTGGACGACAGGTTGGCCATGAGCCAGCAGTGTACCCTCGTGGCCAAGAAGGCCAATGGCATTCTGGGGTGCATTAGAAAGAGCGTGTCCAGCAGGTCGAGGGAGGTGATCCTTCCCCTCTACTCTGCCCTGGTAAGGCCTCATCTGGAGTACTGTGTCCAGTTCTGGGCTCCCCAGTTCAAAAAAGACAGGGATTTCTTGGCAAGAGTCCAGCGGAGGGCCATAAAGATGGTAAAGGGCCTGGAGCATCTCCCCCATGAAGAAAGGCTAAGTGAACTGGGTCTATTTAGCCTTGAGAAAAGACGACTGAGAGGGGACCTGATCCAGGCTTATAAATATCTGAGGAGTGGCGGCCATAGAGGTGAGGCCAGTCTCTTTTCAGCGGTGTGTGGAGACAGGACAAGGGGAAACGGACATAAACTGCAGCATAGGAAGTTCCACACAAATTTGCGCAAGAACTTCTTTACGGTGAGGGTGACGGAGCACTGGAACAGGCTGCCAGGGAGGTTGTGGAGTCTCCTTCTCTGGAGATATTCAAGTCTCGCCTGGACGCCTACCTGTGTGACCTGGTGTAGGGAACCTGCTTTGGCATGGGGGTTGGTCTCGATGATCTCTAGAGGTCCTTTCCAAGCCCTACAATTCTGTGATTCCGTGGCTGGCCTTGGGCAGCAAGCAGGTAGCAGGAAGAAGTCGTAGGGTAAGTCTGGGAGAAAGCAGCTGGACTCAGGTAGCAGGGCCAGGAGAGTCCATCAACATGCAGGAATCCTGTTGTGAGGAATCTGATGGTAGACACCTTTGTTCTTCTTCAGCATGCTGGTAGAGCACAGAGCAAGTCCAAAAAGGGGAGAGGCAGGTCGTGAGGCTTCTCATGTTAGAAACCTCTTCTTCTTCATGAGGAATCTTGCCAGAAAACCTAACCTCATTGTTATATGTCCCCTTTTTATTCTCCTTCCTTCTGCCAACATTGCAATCCTGGCTGCTTGGGTAAGAGTCATGTGCAGCACCTCTTGAGATGGTCATCTTCCTTGAGATAAGCCTACGCAAAAGACTTCTTCCTGGCATTAATCTGTGGCTTATCTCTCTCTCGTTGTCTCTGGCCTTGTCCATCTGTGTCCTTCACACAAAGGATTTCACAACCCTTGCCCAGGACTTGCTTGGACTTGTTCATCTGTGTCCCCAGCAAGCTTTGAGACAATGACGTAAAAGAATAATATCTTAGGGATCCATAAAAACCATTCAGAACAATAATTCGGTGATGCACTAAATCTAGTTATAGTGGTTCCTTATGTTTCTGGGACAAATCTGATGGTGAATATTTCTGGCAGAATATAATTCATCATCTTTTGTACAGAGTCAATAAGGACATGCAGGACATAAAATCTCTCTGATAAGTAACTGCATTTCAGTTTGGAAGAGTTGAAATTGTCATAGAGATCTGGAACGTTGTAGTATGTTGTTTCATATGCCTCAATTTTATTTTTAATTAGTTTAATTAGTGCCTGGCTGACATTTTTATTTACACATGTCAGCTAGTGTAGCTTCATGTCAAGTATTTTTGCTTATCAGCGTGGGCACCACTGACCTAAAAATTCTAATGCAGTGGTATAATATCATTGCTACAATCACAACCTAACTAGATCTTACTTGTTTCTTTTGTCAAAGCGATGGAATTGGCTTTTCACATCAGTAATCCAGGTTCGATTCGTGTTTGTATTTCAACAGCTGGAGGCTGCCATGAGTGAAATGAAACTTGTCAGTCTCAGAAAAAGTAGCAAGCATTCATTCATCTCTAAACTGATCTCAAAACGAAATTTTCAGTTTTAAGAAACTTTGGGAGTCACAACAAGATTACAAGAATATCTGTTTCAAATTATCTAGGGAAAAGTATAATGACTTTTGAGTACATTTTCATGCTGAGCTAGCTTCAAAAGGTTCATGCACAGTATTTGATCATTTCTTTCAATTAATTACCATGAGCTCCATTTTATAAAGACATGAAGTTGAACTGTTCTGATATTTGCTAGAAATGGGACACTGAGAACATATATCTTGGTCTAGTTTAGTGGGACAAAGGACATTCTTACATCAGATTGGAAGACTGTAGACAATCTAACTAATACAGATTCTCAAGAAGGACTATTTCAAATTTATCAAAAGTTACCTGAATTCCTGGTTTGGATATGAACACCTTCATATTACAAACAAGAACAGAATATATACTGGTTGCTCTGAGAGTAATGCTTCCTTTTTATTTCCTTGGAAGCTACAACAGATAGAAGGAACACAGTAACACTATTTGATAGAGCAAATTGTCATTTAGAATACTATTTTTCAGTGTAACTATTAGCTAAAATTTTTTCACTAACAATGAACAAGAGCCTGCATGTCATGCTAATAAAAACCTGCACCAATGGAAATGACCCACTGTTATCACCTTTGCTGAAATGCATCACCCACTTCCTTGCTGTGCTCACATTTGTTTTGTTTCCATAAATGTTCAGCAAGCATATATGAATATCAGTGGGTGGACCTTTTTCCCACGGAGGAATTCAATTCCACATCTTTGCTTCATGCACACTTCCATGTCAGATGCTGTTTTGTCAGACTGCTCCTTTGCTGCTATCTTTTTCATAGCAACAAAATATAACACAATATTGATGGGAAGTTTCAGCCTCTACCATGAACATCCTCCTCTGACATTATGGGCTATAACATAATAAAATTGGAGACTACTTTCTGAGCAGCTCTTATACAAATTTATTCATAAAATCATGTATTTTACTTGTGATTAAAAAGAAAAACAGTGGACTATCTTAATGATATGTCTTCAGTTCTGAATGCAAACAGCCCTGTCTTTCACTTCAAATGAGAAAAATGTTCCAATCAACAAAATTTCAGTTTTCTGTGATGATTTACTCTTTCAACTAGGTGTAGCAGTATGGTGATTTTTAAAGGGTGAATTAATAAGTCAAGTTCATCAAAGGAAGTTTTTGCTTTTCTTTTTGTTTTGGGACCAAAGCCATTGCTTATTCAAAGTTTGTCTCAGTGTAGTTTTACTTTGAGCAGCAGAATATATTTGAGGAGCTATTATAACCTCTTTGCCCCTTTCCCTTCGGAATTAACAGGTTGACATGAATAAGGTACAGACTCTGTGTAAGTAGGAGGAATAAGATTATGAATCATCAGTTCTATACTTCACCAGAACCACCAGAATGATTGAGGTTATATATTCAGGATAGAAGTGTGTATATGATGCATAGAAAATTGTGATTACTTAGGTTTTTTGTTTGTTTTTTACTTTTTTTTCTTTATTTTTTAACATTGTATTAGTGAGAAAAGTGGGAGGGAAAAGCCAAACCAGAAGATGTTGCAGCTGACATCCACCCTTCTAATCATAATGAAGACGGGAAATAGCATTTTAAACTTTTGTGCTGTATGTTTCAATGATAAACAGAGTGTGATATATTGTATACAGCTGCACATCACCTCTCGTCTGAGGAAAGGCTGAGTGGCTTGGGTCTGTTCAGCCTTGAGAAAAGAAGACTCGGGGGATCTGGCCAATGTCTATAAATATTTGTATGTATATGTATGTAAGCGTTATTAAATATATAGCTGTATTGCATACTAGTCAAACAAAAAATAGGAATTTCTTAAATACCATCACCTTAAGCCTGATTGATATCTAAAATTATAATTTATAGTCACTTTCAGGATTACCGATGAAATGACAGCATTCAGTAAGATGCTGCATCGCTATTTTTAAAGAAAAAGGGAAAGACTGTCGTGAGAATCAATAAAGTATGTTATAAAGTGGCAGTATATTTACAAGTAAATAGCTTTATGAGGTGACTTTATAACCTGACACTGGTGAAAAATGGAATTTTCCCAAGTTCTAAGACACTGAAGTCAGAACAGCAGGCTGTGTTTATTTCTTTTGAAAAGAATGCTTCTGGATATCCCATAAAATTGCTCTTTACTACTGACTCTCCATCAGCTTTGTCGTTTCAAAGTAAATTACCAATTTTTTTTACTTTTCTGAATAAAGGGGAACTGGAAAAGCAACTCTAGTCTTAGATATGTGTTTTAAGCTTTATAGCAGGATGTGTGGTTTGCAGAGGAAAATGGTATAATGGTAATTTCATTTTCATGCCAAGTTTATGCTTCTCTTTTATGTTATGCATCACACAAATGTTAGCAGCGTACAAAATGTTAGTATGTTTATTTTTTAAATGAAAATATTTGTATACTTTGCCTATAAGATAAAATCCTGCCTTCTCATTATTACTGACATTTTATCTAGTGACTTCACTGAGGTCACAGTTTTCCATTTTCTTGTGTTTTGAGCGCTATATAACTCTGATAAAATGAAATATTTTCTCAGTGACAGAAGTATTTTTCAACCAAATGCACATTTTGAAAATGGTGCAAGAATTTTATCACCTGCAGCAAGGCATAAAAAATACTTTATTCTAAAGTATGGCGTGGAGTTAATCACAAAAGAATTTGTAATATCTTTATGTGAAAGTTTTGAACAGTGTAAGACCTTGTTAGGCTTGATGATATAGGTAAGACTGGAATAGTTTTATTTCAAGTAAGCCACAAATTCAACACAGTGTAGTTGTAATGCAGCGATCTGGGAAACAGTTCTGCAGGGCTTACTGTCTTGACTTTGAGCAACATAAAGATGTGACTTAGATCATTACTTAACCATCAGGGTTAATGAAGGGACAATATTTTGAAATTGGTATCTTCCATAAATAATAAACTAAAAGATAAAAATGAGTTTGGATGCTCTCAAGCATGTATTACTTCAGTTAGCAAGCCCAAATAAGTTATAGATTTTGCAGTCTTGTTATTCTTACTGTGGGTTTTGATGTGAATTCTTTAACTGAAAGCAAACAAAATGTTAACTTGTACGTTAGATGTGGTATAACTGCATTGAATTAATTTCTCTCATCTGAAAATGTCAGCAATTTTGAGCCAACAGATTTATTGCAATTGAGTTAGCAGTACTTGTTGACAATAACAGCTTGCTGCATGTGGCCCATCAGTTGAAGAAAGCTGGATGAACATCATGCACCTAGTTGGCTTGGTTTTAGTGAGCTTGGTTGTTTATTCCTTGGCTCTGATGAATTCAAAGTCTGAAAATCTGGAGTATGCAACAAACAAAGGATTCTGTGTTTCAGAATAAATGAGCCAAACAAACAGTAACTGCCTGCATAATGTGGAAGATGTACACCATCCCCCCCTGCCTCAACTCCTATGGTAGAAATGGTGGACACACTTGGTTCTGAACTATTACTTTTCATAGAATCATAGAATGGTTTGGGTTGGAAGGGATCTCACAGATCATAAAGCTCCAACTCTCCTACCACAGGCAGGGCCACCATCCTCCACATTTAATACTAGACCAGGCTGCCCAGGGCCCCATCCAAGCTGGCTTTGAACACCTCCAAGGATGGGACATCCATAATCTCTTTGGGCAATCTGTTCCAGCACCTCACCACTCTCATAGTAAAGAACTTCCCCTGATCCTAAACCTGAAATCAACCTAAATCTTCCCTCCTTCAACTTAAAACTATTTCCCCTTGTCCTGCTATTATCTGTGACATAGCAATTTTGCCATGACAATGTAGAAAATAAAATATAATTCCAGTTCTGTGTATCTTCTATTTCATAGGTAAAATATAGTTTACCTACAGATTATTGCAAAAACTAAAATCACTTCAAATAATATTTTAATTAGGCTAAAATACAACTATTTAATTATGCTAAAAAGGTAAACTTGATTTTTTTTTCCTCCACAGCTCCCAATTGTGGAATTTCTCAGCTATGTGAAAATGCATTTGTTTAGATTTTCTCATTGATCCAGGGATAAAAATAAAATAAAATAAAGCTTATTTATTTATTTATTTATTTATTTTTAATGAGTGAGAAGGCATGATTTCAAGAAAAGCTGTACTAATAAGCGCACAGACTGAGAGCTGTGCACCTGGCCAGCCTTAAGTTGCTTCATTAAACTGGAATAAATCCTGACTTCAGCTTCAGAAAAGAGAGTAGGATTCATTCAAGGGAGAATTAGTCAAATTCCCTTAGGATATCAAAACAGAACAAAACAAAGAAAGATTTTAATTTGCATATTTATGGACAAAACCACTATTGGATTTATGTAAGGGCAATTTATTCTCAGACCTTATGTTCACTCAGGAATAATGGGTAAGTAGGATTTACCAGCTGTTTTAGTTACAGCCTATATGTGATTACAGGTAGCAGCTGGAGAACAGAGTGTATGAATGTATGTAAATTATCTAGATTCTTTATTTTAAGCATGTGTTGACCATCAGTAGTCTAGTGGAATGAAGATATATGTATCTGAGGTGCTAGAGCTTATTCAAAACAACTAGAAGAATTATCTTTAGTGTATGAAAATTATTTCTATTTTCTACTGCATAAATGCATATGTCTGATCTGACTTTGAAAACAAGAGGAATCGTTAAACTTTCCTGACAAATTCTTCAAGCTAAAATACTCTTACAGGTGAAAATAATGGAGAAATGCATTTTAAAATGAACTCTAGTAAATGTCTAGGGATTGAATAATGAATAAAACAATACTTTTGAAGACTTTTTAATCATTTTGAAGAAATAACAGCATCTGAATGTGTGTTCTGGGCCCAGATGCACTTTTGGGTAGCTTTTTTCTCCTGGTATAACAGCCCAAATTGACCTTATGTAGCTGTGTCAGCTAGTGTCAACATAGTGTTCACAAGTATTGTATGTTTTCTGTTCACAAGTATTGTAAATCATAGAATCAAAAAATCACAGAATTGTGTGGAGTTGGAAAAGACCTTTAAAGGTCAGCCACTCCACCTCCCGTCAGTGAACGGAGATGTGTACAGATAGATCAGGTTGCTCAGAACATTGTAATAAATTCATAGGTAAATTACAGAAAGAGTTTGAAGTGGCTTCTTGAAAGTAGTTTAGCTGTTGAACTACAAAACTTTCATTGCCTATCCTTCCTTGCTTGTCTTTTCCTTCTCTTCTGTCTTTCTAGGTTTCATTAATCTGCCAGTTTTTCATTAGAATTAGTTTCATGCAAGTGCTTCTGTCTCAGACAGATTGATATTATTCTGTTTCTTCTAAAAGCTTTACTTAAAGCCTATGAGAATTGGCTTTAAGTATGTTGCACCATCAGTTACTGCTAACAATAGTTATCCTCTCTCCTAGAAAATTGGATGAATTTGTACCAAATAAATAAAATTATGTAGCTCCCTTTATATTTCTTTGTACAATTTAAATGTATATCTTTTTTTGTGATAGTATTTTGGTTTCAGGTATTGTTTTTACTCAAATCTGTACTTTCTACAACATATGATTTTATTTAATTATAAGGCAGTATCTATTAATAAGCAAGGCTTTGATCTCTTTTATGGTCTGATTTCCTTTATGGGGAATGGTGTTAAACTAAGACAGATGAGATTTAGGTTAGAAATTAGAAGAAAGTTTTTCACACAGAGGGTGGTGACACACTGGAACAGGTATCCCAAGGAGGTTGTGGATGTCCCATCGCTGTAGACATTCTAGGCCAGGCTGGATGTGGCTGTGGGCAGCCTGGTCTGGTAGTTGGTGACCCTGCACATAGCAGGAGGATTGAAACTAGGTTATCATTGTGGTCCTTTTCAACCCAGGCCATTCTATAATTTTATGATTCTATGATATAACCATATAAATTAGGGTACATACTTAGTAATTTTCATGTTGTTGTTGTTGTTGTTGTTGTTGTTGTTGTTGTTGTTGTTTTCCTGCAAAAGACATAACAGGAAAAGAAAGAGTTAAATCCATTTTGTGTCCTCATTTGCTGAAGTGTTCAAGAGACAAAACAAAAACTTTATGAAGTAGTCAAAATTATGTTGACCAAAATTAGTAAAATGAATTTTTATGATTTTTTCATATAAAACTCTTTCCCCTTATATGACTGTGTCTCTTTTTTTAATAAAAGAATAAATAAAATGAAATGGAGATTATTTTGGTGCATGGTAAAAACATTGTCTATAAGTAAATTTACTCACGACTTTTACTTGCTGCTCTAATATTTGCATTAAGACACTATATTGAAATAGCTAATGCTTATGTGCAGCTTATAAATGCAACACATTGGAAGTCTCCTAGTAAATTTATTTGGAAAAAAAGTAATCAAAATAATCATTTATTCATTTTGATCTGTATAAGTAATAAAACTGAAAGCTTGAAATTGTCCTCAAGAGAGGGATAATTGAAAATTTCAAACATATGCATAGCATAACTTATTGTGGAAACTTTCATTCAATTAATTCTCTCTGTGACTGTACTTGAAAAATGAATTTTTGTATCCTAATTTCTTTCTGTTCATCTATTAATTCTAAATGTCTAGATAATAATAGAACATCCAGTGTATTCAGCCATTTTATACAATTATAATCATATATACCTTTTCTTCGTGTATTGTTATGCCAGGACATAAGTACATATATTAAGTATATACATTTTTCTTTTCCAGCAACCATATTTTTCAATGTTATGCACAAATAATTTCAAGGGCATTTGATAAAGAATAATTGAAATGTTTTGTGTTCACTCTTGAAGCATAATTTTTTAATGACCAGAATCACATCTAGAATTGTTTAATTTTTTTTTTAATATGAATAATGCTTTTCAAAAATTAAAATGTAAATAAATGTAAACCTGCAGAGCTTATGAATAATAAAGATGTATCTCAATTAGTGCAGCTCTTATCCTGTTTCAATGACCCAGAGTCATTGCACTTATGGATGATTTTTTGGCTGGCAAGAGGCTGCTATTTACATGTCAGCTTTTATTTGCATCATAATAGAAAGATAAAGTACCCATTCTTTGTAAAGTCTTGTTCAGTTTACCGGCTTGTCAGTCTCTGCTAGAAAAACTGCCATTTCTTATTATATCGTTCCACAGTGCATTCTGGGGTCTTTTCTCTAACTTCCAGGCACTATTTGACAAGGCTGTCTTATAGGTGATTCTGGTAATTTTTGTTTTAATTTGAAAAGCATTGAAAACTGTTGAAGGAATGTGTGTACCTGAGTTTGTTTTATGTTTGTTTAAACCCAGAATATTTCTATGGGTTGCTGATATCTTTAGAAGAATGTGTAAATGACCAAAAAGACTGACAAAACATGTAATATTTAAAATTTGTCACTTCAAATACTTTTTCTGACGTTAGTCTCATGGAACATGCACCATATTGTTGTTGATGATTCCTTGAATAACTGTGCGGAATAGTGTGAAAAATTATCCATATAAAGAATATCATATTTTCATATTTGACAGTATTATACACACTTGAACTTAGTTTTTACAACAGAAAGGTTATACCAAAAGTATATAAAGACTGTATTGTGACAGGCTGGTATTGAGAGTTAGAAAATACACTTTGGTGTGTGGTTAAAAACTATTCAGTGCCCTAAATTTCTGTGTCATTAATTGTACTCTTATGATTTCACAGAAAAAAAAAGAAAAAAAAAGAAAAAAAAAAGGATTAGTCATGGTCTTTTCTGTGGTATAGAGTGCCAGAACAAGAGGCAATGGGCACAAACTAGAAAACAAGAGGTTTTGTCTCAGCATGCATCTTTACTGGCCACACTTCTGGGCTGTGTGGGTGACAGAGTACTTACACAGGTTGCCCAGAGGTTGTAGAGACCTTTCCTTGGAGATCCTTGAAAGCAACCTGGATGTAGTCTTGGGTACCTGCTTTGGGCGTCCCTGCTTCAGCTGGCATTGGACAGGTGGATCCAGAGGTCCTTTCCAACCTCAGCCTGTGATTCTGTGAAATCAGAAGAAAAATACATAACATATGAAACATTATAAAACCCTGTGTAAATCCAACAGTATACTTTTGAGAGAGTACAAACAACAGCAGAGAGAAGCATTTTTTTTTAAATGAAACAGTGTAGTCAGCAGAACTAGGGAGGTGATAATTCTCTGTACTAGGCACTGGTGAGCCCACACGTCGAGTACTGTGTTCAGTGTTGGGCCCCTCCCTACAAGAAAGACACTGAGGCCCTGGTGTGTGTTCAGAGAAGAGCAATGAGCCTGGTGAGGGATCTCATAGTGTTATAAAACACAAGTGTTATGGAAAGTGACTGAGGGAACTGGAATTGTTTAGATTGAAGAAGAATAGGCTCAGGGGAGACCTTATCACTCTCTACTACAACCCAAAAGGAGGTTGTGGTGAGGTGGGGGTCAGCCTCTTCTCTAGCATAACTAGCAATAGGACTAGACAGAATGGCCTCAAGTTGTAATATTAGGAAAAACGTGTTCTCTGAAAGAGTAGTCAGGCATTAAAACAGGCTGTCCAGGCAAATGGTGGAGCCTGTAGGTTTTCAGGAAAAGGGTAGATGTTGCACTGAGGGACGTGGTTTAGTGAGCATGGTGCTGATAGGTTGACGGTTGGACTAAATGATCTTGGAGGGCTTTTCCAACCTTAATGATTCTATGATTCTACAAAAGATTGGGGATGTGATGGAATGAATTTGAAGATTTTTTTAGAGAGGATTTCTGAGAAAGACTGAATGATGAAATATATTCTGAAATGGAGATGATCAAATGAGAGATGGTATTTTATTCTACATCTCTGTAGAATCTGTGTACATCTCTGGATAATGATCAGAAGCTGTGAAAAGGGGAAATCAGACAGGACTAGAAAACAGGAAGAAAAAGGATTAGGATTGCTTCAGCATCTTTTTGTCTGTTTTATGTTTGAATGATAAATATATATATATTAAAAAAAAATTAAAAAATACTGACAGTAAGACTTTTAAGTATAATAACAAATAACCCCATGTATGCAGTAAAGATCCTGGTGTTTCTGAACACCAGTTAACACTCTGAAATTAGTTAATGATTTCATTAATTTGTGATTTATTTTTTTTTTTCCCCACATGGAAGGACAAAAACAGGCTTGTTTTTACAGGGGATTTGATTTATTTTGTTATGACAGCATGTCATGCAACCACCATCTGTTAAAAAACACTTGACAGTTCATTGTGGAAAGCAGAAGGTAAAACTTAGGCCATGTTCAGTGAGGATTGCAGACATCTTGAAAGATGTGCTGAGTTCCAGACATATGACACCTGCTCTATTTCAAGAAGTATTTCTCTGTTCAAATGGTAGTGTGATAGTGATGTGTGAATGTATTGACAGGAGAAAATAGTAGCTGAGAGAAAAATTTTGCAACAATGAATTTCCATCTGGGGGAATCAGAAACTCTGTGCTATGAATAAGGTTTCAGTCAATATTCAGTCAACATTCAGTCTGCATATATATCTGCATTGCACTACAATGCTTTTGTATTTAAAATATTATAGAAAATGCAGTGTTCTCCACCTTGTATTACAGCTGTTATTATAAGGCTTAAGTTTAGTGATGTTTATATGTTCAATAACTATCAAATGGCTTATTTTCATTTTTTGGCGATTTCGTACTCAAAGTTGAACTGCAATTTCACTACAACTACATTTCTGTGCCAAGAAGTTGTAAATACTTACCATGTTTTTTTTTGTTGTTGTTGTTTGTTTGTTTTCCTGAAAAAGTGAAGAATTGCTAGTGTGAAGTTTATTTATTTTAAAGTACATAAGTGTTCAAGTAGGCTGCTTATTTAGCAAGATTGTTTTTTGACTGTAACAGCATTTCAATGCTGACACTTCTTGAGAAACTACAAAATTAAGTTCTCAGATTAAAATGCATGTTTACAAATTTCTAGCTAGTAGAAATTTGTTTTGACAACCCTATTAATGTACACACAAAAAATCTATTAATCCAACTTATATTATGGAAATTACCAAGATTAGGCTCTCCGTTTGGGTGCTTTCAAGATGGCAAATTTAAAGAGGTTTTGTTTCGTTTTGTTTTCAGCTGAACTGTATTTTTTTTCATGCATTTTTAAAGTTATTTATTTATCAGGAAACATTTTTTTTCATGTAAAATAAGTTTCTAATTTTGTCTGAAAATTTATTTTCTGATTATCATAATATTTCATCACCTAGCATAAAGGAAGATTTCTGGGACTATATACAATTACTGTTGTTAAAAAATGTGGACAAATAGATGATTCCTTTTCTCAGCTTTTAAAACATTTTATGTGCCAAAAAAAACCCAAAAACAAACAAACAAAAAAAACCATAAATAAACGTTAAAACATTAACTGTTGCATTTTCTTTAAATAGAAGGTCAAGTCAAACATTTTGGTATTTATAACAGCTTTGGTTGTAGTTATATTTCTGTAGTACTGCAATACATCTTTTTTTTGTTTGTTTTAATCTCTTGGGAAACTTTGGATTTCATATAAGTTAATGGTCCCTGATGCTGCTGAAGATTTTATTACCATTTAATAGTAGATATCATGTTTGTGACTATTCTTTCTGCCATTGTATTCAATTTGAAGCAATGTCACTGTGTAAGAGAACCAGACACATTTTACGTCTTACCTCTCATTTGCCTTTCATCTGTAATCCATTCAAGTTTGTACAGTTTGTTTTATGAAACTAAAATATTCCAACTGTTGTTTGTTTGTTTGTTTTTTAATTTTATTTAGGAAGAACATTTTGCCCTGTCCTTAAACTTTCTCAAAAATCTTTTAAGATGGAAATGTAGTCCTCAGATTTCTATTAGTACTTTTCTTCTGTGGGAGAAACAGAAAGATTAGAGTGTGTAGCAATGTATAAACACATATATGCATATATATGTGTGTATGAACACATATGAAAACATAAGTGTATTCAGGTTTTCTATATATTCAGTGTTGTGTTACATTACATTATATCATCTTCAAAATATTTGTTTGCTACAGTTTGGACTTTAGCTTTTGTGTATTTCTAATTTTGCTTAGTTTTTTTGGACTGCAATCACGCAGTGGTATGTTGCAAATATTTCAGAAAATGACTCCACAAATGCTGTTTTTGCTCTCTGAGAAATGCCATAGATGTTAGGGTATCCATAAAATATGACTGACTACGGAAAATCAATCATTTATTATTCCTCAGAAATAAAGCATGTTTGTGGGTTTTTTTTTGTTTGTTTGTTTCCCCCCCCCAAAAAAAATCATAATGAAATAAAAATAAAATAAACAGTACACCGAATAAATCAATCTTATGGGGCTTCTTTCAGTCAAAATTGATATTGTTTCAGGGAAGAAAATAGAGATATGCATGTGGCTGTAGAAGTTAAAATATGGGAAAGTGAAGAGTCATCTTTTAATCTACATGAATAATTTTTTTTCTTCACTTTTCAGTGACGCAGGGTGGGGATGCAGTTGCATCTGATACATGTCCTGATCCTGGAATTCCTGAAAATGGGAAAAGAGTGGGCTCTGACTTCAGGTAGGCACATTTAGTTTTATATATCACCTAGAGGAAGATATTCATAGCTACAGAATATTCAACCAGAGATATGCATAGTTTCCCAATTTTTTAATGTATTGAGTCTTTGTCAGAATAATTCCAGTCCATTGCAGGTCTTGATTGTTTTTACTTTTTTTTTTCTTCCCTGTTGTTTGTTTTAAAATAATAAATTTTGGATCCTGATATTCTTTTCTATATATGAAAAGACAGAACTCTCTTTGCAGCATAGCAGAGTGTGGTGAGAGAATTGTTTGTTTTCTCACTAATTAAAGATGTTGGAAGTCTTGAGAAACATGGCAAATGTTGTGTCCGATACTTTTTTGTTTGTCTTTTTTGCTGTAACATTCATCTAAAAACGAAGTTGAAGTCAAGTGGACTACTGTAGGGGGAAGAGGAGGGTTTCTCTTTCATTTTCTCTTGGGGGGGGGGAAGACAAAAAGACTTTAACCCACAAGCAAGGCAATTGAACCTCAGGCTCTTGCACAGATTTATAAATCACTCAGAAGGAATGGAAAGGAAAACTTTATAGGAATTAGAAAGAATTTTGCAAAGGTCTTTGTAACTGCAGAAAACGAAGTCAATCAGACATACTGCTCTTCAAAGAAATAGCGTAATGGAAAGGTGAAGAATAATTTTAAAATGTATTTTTGACTATCCTTTCCTACATTTTTCTCTGTTAACCCTCAAATGAAATTGAGGGGTCATGAACAACTAGAATACTGAGAGAATCAGTTATATGCAGTCATAATTTCACTACCAACTTGACCCTGGCTAAATGATTTTTAACAAATAATGAACTGAAATAAGCTTTTCAAAAAATAAGCTGTCCAGAAAAATATTTACTTTATAACTGTTCTGTATATTATGATTCAGATTGGCATATACAGTTGCTGCAAAGGAAACTGTATACTAAAAAGATATAGTATTCATTTCCTCTCCAAATGTCCGCTGTTTTACTAAAACATATGTAAGTTTTACCTTCATATTAACTAATACTTGGTGCATTGATGAGGGAAACGTCAGTTGGTAGATGACTAGGTAAAAATGAGATAGTAAAATACAACCCTCTCTAAGATGTGTTGTGATGTTTGTGCATATTCAGCTGAGCAAAACTTGCATATATACAGTTATTTTAGAGCATATTTTGCTTTAGTATCTGTACTAAGTATATATAACTTTGTCTCCTTTGTTTCAGTGCTCTCCTCAATACGTGAAGTGTACATTTTCAATTATAATTCAATTTACAATTTTACAACTGTTCTGAAATCCTCTAAATAAGTACTTAGTTGAAAGAATAGAAATCAGCATATAGGTTCACTGTTACAAGTGAAGAGAAAAAAAGCAAAGATAAAGATATAATCTCCCAGTCTAAATGTTTAATGCAAAATTAATTTGCACTGGAGGTTAATTCCCACTCCATTAACTATAGACACAAACTAACTATAGCAGGTCAGGAGGGTGAGGAAACCTGAGCACATGATACAACAGGTGGCTCACAGAGCTGGTTTTGCTCACTCTCACAGAATCTGAAAAAACTCATTGCTGTCTTCAAGCTACTTTTCATGAGGGCATAAGGAAGAGAAAGCTGATTCTTCTCAGCGGCACACAGTGACAGGAGCAGAGGCGATAGACACAAGTTGGGACTTCTAGATAAAGGAACTTTTAATTTTTATATATATATATATATATATAATATGTACATATATTTACTATTATGGTGGTCAAACACTGAAGGAAATTACCCAGACAATTTGTAGAATTTCCATCCAGGGAGTCATTCAGAGCTGAGGTGAACAAGGCCCTGAGCATACTGTCCTAACTAAACTTGGCTGGAGTGTATGTCTTTAGACTGGATGCTCACCAGAGGCCTCTTTCAATCTGATTCATTCCATGAATACCTCTGAATCTTGTGCAGATTGTATGTGATTATGACACAGTTTGGACTGAGGAGAATCTCATCTAGTTATGGTCCAAGCCTGTGTCATACAATCATTAAGCAACAACTGCACATGCAGTCTGGCAGGTCTAACAGCGCTGATAAGCTGGAAGATGATAGGAAAGACAAAAGACAACTTCTTTTCTTCTCTAGGCTGTAGCCTGTAATTTGGAAGAGAAAGGGATGTAAATTTATTTTGGTGAAACACATGCAAACATCCAAACTTCATAGAAGAGCTCAACACTTATTATTCATTAAACATTAAACCTAATATTAAAAAGGGAAAGCCCCAAAGAAACTTAAAGCACAAAGTATATTTTAAGATGTCTGAGGCCATTTAATGTCAAAGAACCCCAACAAACATACATAACTGTGTTTTGACATCAACTTCTGATGAATGAATGTGAGTTAACAGATCTTAAGTGGCTGGAATCTACTTAAAGGCATTGCTTACTGAGCTGAGAGAGCAAGGCTATTCCCCTTCTTTCTTTTCTCCATTCAGCCTCTGATAATACTTTCATTTCAATCAATGTATCTCATTCTTTATGAGGACAATTGAGTACATAAAGTATGCAAAATTAACACAAAGGTAATAATATCATTCCACAAATATAAGATATGGTGAATAAAAAGTTAATGTAATTTGATAATTTGCTATTTTTCCATGTTTTTTAGGCCTCCAATTCTGAATGTTATCTGAAACAATAAATTTTGTTTTGCTTCTATACCTTATTTGTTACTTATTATTACTAATTATGCAACAGCAAATGTTTTTCATGTATGATAAACTAATTTTTTTTTAACAGCAATTTAAAAGACATCATCTATTTTAAAGTCTATTTGTCTACATATATTGGTGTCTAAATAGATCATTTTGATGGAATTTAGTTTTTCTTTCTCAGAAATGAAAAATTTATCTCTTCCAGATTTAAGGAAAAATAATAATGTTGCATGCATATCTCCAATGCAGGGAAACAAAACACTGTGGAGTGTAAAAAGTGATGATTTTTTTCTTCTTTTTTTTAAGAGGCAAGTATAGACACCAAAAGGAGATATCGTTCTTGTCAGGAGAATCCAAGCTGTAGATATAAGTCAAAACTAGAACATATGAAAATGCATGTTACTCAAAATATTTGCCAGTCTACTGAAGGACATGTTGTCAGTAGGGCTGATGGAAAGGCAGAGGGTTTCTTTCTAAGTCAGCCTGATACTCAACTGATTCAGTGATTACAAATTTTTTAAAAAGGGTTTCATTCTTTTCACAACAATAACGGCATTCATTCTAAAATAACGAGGCAGAAAAAACTCATTGAAATCCTCTTCCTGCCACGCTTTTACTGAGTTCAGTTCAGGATGTAAAGGAAGTGAGTTTTAATGATTTCAAATAATCCAGTGGATATTTGGATTCATTTTGAGGAAAAAAGTTCCTGAGGATTTAGCAAGATGAATGAGGACATAATAACTGCAATTTTAAAAACTATAAAATCCCATTTTATTTTTGTGGAAGATCTGAAAACACTATTTGATAAAGCAAATTCTAACCTACAAAACACTAATTTTCACCAGTAATGAACAAGAGCCTTTGTGCTGTGCTTGTAAAAATCTGCAGCAGCGACAGTTACCCACTGTTTCACAGCTGCTTATGTTGTTGTCATTGCTAGGAAAATGTTGCCCATACAGTCCATATTTCACTGGTCCAAACAGATGGAAGTCGGAAGGAGCCAAAACCAGATTATACAATGGGTGTGGTAGGAAAGCCCAGCTAAGACTGGCAGTGTGCTCCTCGGTCTAGCACCTGGTATTACTGTGTTGCAAGAAAAAGGTTATCTTCTTCTCTGGCCTGACTGGAAGTTTGAACCTTCATCTTAGTCAGTGTTGCAAGCGTAGAATAATTAAGGTTGGAAAAGAACTCTAACATCATGTAGTTCAACTGTCCACCTACCACCAATACTGCCAACTAAACCATGTGTCTATGCACTACCTCTACTTCTTCCTTAAATTCCTCCAGTGATGGTAACTCCACCAGTTCCCTACGCAACCTGCTCCAATACCTGACCACTCTTTCAGAGAAGAAATTCTTCCTAATATCCAACCTGAACTTCCCCTGGTGCAACTTAAGGCCATTCCCTCTCTTCCTATCTCTAGTTACCTGAGGGAAGAGGCTGACCCCGATCTTGCCAAAGCCTCCTTTTGGGTAGTAGTAAAGAGAAATAAGGTCTTCCCTGAGCCTTTTCTTTTCTAGACTAAACAATCCCAGTATGCTCAATTATTCTCCATGACACTTGTGCTCCTGACCCCAACCATGTTCGTTACCCTTCTCTGGCTGTGCTCTGTGGACTCAGTGTCTTTCTTGTAATGGATTCTTTAAGTAAAATCTTAACCTTTTTTAATAATCCACAAATTTTGCTTTGATACAGTTGAAATTCAAAGTAGAAGAAAAAAATGAGCAAAATGTTTTCTTGTGTACATAGAGAATAAAGCAAAATAAAACATTTGCAGTATCTGCAGATTATCTCAGTGACTACGGAGGTAAGAATGAGAACAAAATTTACAAACATTCATTTTTAACAATTTGAAATTACGTGAATTAATAATTTTCATTGAAATTGCAGAACAAATGTATTGAAATAGTGCTTTAAAAGGTCCCTCTATTTTTTTTTTAAGGGAAACCATCAAACATAATCAGTGAGAGGCTCAGCAATTCAGGGCTTACTTAGGGTATAAGAACTCATATTGTAGACTGTATCAACACATTCTGAGATGCTTATTAGATACATCTGATTTTCTGGAAACAGAAGGTACTCTAGGGACTCAGTTTGCTTAACATTCCTCTTTATCAACCATTCTTTTAAACGTCTAAAATTATATGCCTCTATCTGCATTTTATATGTTATATAAGAAGTTTTTAATAATATATATATTTTATTATTCAGGCCCTAAAGTATCAAGATAAGATAAAAGGTAGAATAAAAATCTTAATCTCGTGCCTTCATGAAATTGTTTTAAATGCATTTTGCATAGAGATGGAAGTTTACAGTATCTTTCATTCTTTACATGGTTTATAATCTGACTGTCTCAATCTCCATTCCGCAGTATTTAGAATTTTCAGAATATTTTTTCAAAACTAAATTTGGTTATTTTATCATACACCATTTTCTTCCGAAGTATCTGTTTTCAGAAAAATCATTATAAGCATAAATCTGATTTCTCACAATAGATGCTTCAAATAGGTTGTTTCTGAGCTGATATTAAAGCAGGTTTAACAGTTAGTGTCTTCATGCAAGGATCCTGTGCAGAACTATCTGTCATTTTAGTAAAACCCATGACTGGTCTTCTATAGCCTAAATTTTAATTAGATTTTTTTTTAATGACATTCAAAAGATTGTACTTGTTAATGCCTATAGCTGGCATTCAAGATTCTCTCCACCTTGACTCTAACACTGAGAAGCTTTTGAATTCCTCATGTTTCTACCATGCTCTTCAAACTGATGATTTGGCTAGATTTTTTGGTTATTTCTAGTACGTTTCAGTCATTATGTTTTATTTTATGTCATTTAGCTTGTGCTCAAACATTTCAAAAGATGATATCCGCTGTATAAAAATATTACATTTTCATATTTCCAGACCTCAGAGAAAATATATGCATGCTCTATAAATAGTAAAACAAATAGAGTCATCATAAGTGTATATATGAAACTAGTAAAATTTTATGTTTCTCTTTATTTCTTATTAATGAATGTTTATCCTTATGCTTGTTAATTTAAGGTATGTATTTGAAATATCTTTTTTTTTCTAAAGATATTCTAAAGATTTCTAAGATTCTAAGATTCTTTAAGAATGTTCTGAAGGAAAGCAGACTATGGCAAATGTAAAAATAACTTTTAGAAAGTTTTTCTAGTCAAAGAATTTAGTGCATTTCATATTAACTACTGAAGGAAGAAGTCAATATGCTCCCCACCCTTGAATTTCTTCCACACCTAAAAGCTCAAGAACCAAATATTAGCAAAATTGTTTTTTAAAGTTTTCCTAGATTTGTAGCATCTCATTCAAATTTTAAAATATAAATAAAAAGAAAGATCCAATTAAAGTTATGTGAAGGAAGTATAGCAGCACCTCATAATAAGCCATCAAATTTATCTTTGGGGTGTCTTCTAGAAAACAGAATACTTGAAGGGTGGAAACAGGCTGAATGCTAGTGAATGAGATTATATTAACTTTTCTCCAGAATACAATTTTAGCTGCTGAGCTTTCTGATTGCTGTCCTGCAATCCCCTGGTGTATAGGACTCAGTGACTCTCTCACAGTGAGAAATCTGTTTTATCAAGACACCTTGATTCACAACGTGAAATAAACAAATAAGAATTTTCAAGAGCAAGAAAGCTGTTAGCAGAATTGGTTGTTTATGGTTGGGAACAAAGAATGTCACAAATAATTGAAATGCTTTGAGGCAGAAAGAAATTTATGGAAGCAAAAAGTTCAGTTCTCTTTTGGAAAGCTCTCTGACACAAAGCAATTAGATCTAGTTTATAAACACTCATAAATATTGGTCAGCATTCTTAAAAAAAAAAAAATCCGTAGAAAAAAAGTTACAATATTTAAAAGTTGCTAGTGTAGCAGCAGTACTACAATCCTAATAAAAGTTAGCTTTTTGCACAGTTTTTAGTAGGACATTTCAGCAAAATAAGGAATTGAATGAAATAAATATTTATTTGTAGTACATATTGACAAATGCTTCTATTTAACTGCTTAGGATGTCAGAAAATGTGAAGCTGAAATTATTTATGGAATAAATCTTATCTGAATGAACACTGATTACATATTTTTGATGCTTACTTTGAAATCATTAATAAAAGCATGCAAATTAATATCACAATTGCATTATATTCCTGATATTATTTCCTAAAACAGTGGACAAAGTGAACATGGTATACTTGTTCTAAATAATTTAGGATAGCTTTTTATGTAGGTAGTAATGATGAAGTAAAATTTCCCATCCTAATTTCTTTGTTTGGACCTGGAAAAACTGTGATATATTTCTTTTGTGTGTGTTTGTTATTTAAAATATATTGTAATTATTTCATTTTTCCTCCCATTTTTTCTTAGGGTGGGTGCAAGTGTGCAGTTTTCCTGTGAAGATAACTATGTGCTGCAAGGTTCTAAGAGCATCACTTGTCAGAGAGTGACAGATACACTGGCTGCCTGGAGTGACCACAGACCAATTTGCCGAGGTAGGAATTATTCTTGGGAATTTTTGCTGAAGTTTGGAAGGGTAATTCTTCATTTCTGTTTAGAAATGCAATGGAATGATGTTTGAAAGAAAGCACAAATTGTATGTGTATATATATATATATATATAATTACACACACATATATAAAATCATATATATCCAAAATTAAATGTCCTTTTATCTTCTTTTTGTCATATAAAACATTCTAAGTAGAACTAGGTCAGTTTAATCAGCTAGGTTTAGGTTACAGTTTTCTAATTGAAGTCCTGAATATGAGAACTTCACAGTCATTTGGTTTTCCTTTTGGTCCCAGATACTAAAGAAGTTTGCCTTTGTCATGGTTTTATGATTTTTGGTTTTCGGTATTCCACATCGTAATATCATGTAGTGCACTGGGACTTAAAGTGTTAATGCTCAAGTTCTGGGTACCTGTCTGGAAAAGAAGAACTACTATATTCCCTAGGGGGCTTTGCAACCAGAGAGAAGATATAGCTCCTGGCAAGGTCACCTGATGTGCTCTTCTTCTCCCTGCTGCTCAACTGGACTGAGCTTCTCACCTCAGTGTTACAGTGAAGCCTATCTACCTTTCGGACATTCTCTCTCTCATTATATTTGATTTATTAGCTTCAATTCTAATTATATTGTATTATAGTGTGGTATTTTGCAATTAGTAAATTAATTTGTTTCTCCTCAGATCGTTGACGCCGTTTTTAATTATTTTGGGGTCCCCTGTTTCCCTTTTCCAGAGGCGCAGATTTAGCAAAATCCCTCCACCCCACTAGTCATGGAACTGGGCTGATCCAGCTCGTAAACCGTTGACAACCTTATGTGTAAATTCTTTTTTCTGTTTTTTTTTTTTTCTGACTTCCAAGTTCTCCACACCCTCACTATTTTGTTAGTAGGGAGGCTTTCTATTTGTTTTTCTAGTTGTGCGTTTCTTTTTTCCTATTTTAATCTATTGTCTGTAATAAAACAGGAAAAAAGGATGCAAATGCTGTCAAAATAATCCAGAAAAGAGGTAATTAGGAATAATAACAGTTATTTTTGTTTGTATGTAACTTTTACTGTTTCTTAGTAGAAATATTAACTTGGATCACACAATTGGAGCGTACATGTTAAGGAAAGTCCTAACCCTGATAATTTGCTTGTTTTATGTTCTCAGCATCAGAAAATTTAGAGATAATTTAGAGATAACTGGCACCACTAATAAAAAAAAACAAAACAAACAAACAAATACGAAATGTTTGATATATTTTATTTGCCGCCATGAAGTAGTATTTCTTGTACTTCACAAAATCTTATGCTGAATGATAGTGCATAATCAATGGATATACAGATGGTATATATACATATCCAGGAGCTTGGCTAATATAATTTATATTGGAGTAATGAGAGAAAGTCACTCACCATATCCTGGGCTCACAAGACAAACTCCAATGGAGCAGATCTCCAGAGAGATCCTTCCCCACTGGCAGTCAGTTCTTAAATGGGTCTAGGAGAGGTGGAGCCAGGCTCCACCCCTTCCTGCAGTACAGGTGATTTGCCTTCACTTGTGCTCCCGTGGCTGACTCATTGCTTGCCTCAGGTGATCAATCAGAGGTTCAGGCTGTGATTCAGCAGCCCCATATAGATAGTTATCAGGACAGCAAATGACTGCAGAAGGAGTAGAGTTGCCCTGAACTTCTTGTTCAAGAATGAAAAAACTATAATATCAGTCACATTAAACTCATGTAATTGTAGACAAGCAAGCAAACAAATAAACACACTAGCAACAACAACAGCAAAGCTTCCACCATATAGAACTTCTGATAGGGCTCATCATTCCTTGGTCAGTCTTCAGATGGGGATTACCTTATGATTCTGCTACAGAAGATACAATAATCTCTGCAAATGTTTGATATGATTTATCTCATAACAAGATCTATTTCATCTGTCTGTAAACTATTTTTTTCATACTCTTTCTTGTTTAAGGGCTGACTGGCACTGGGGAATGATCTCCAGAAAGAAATCCTTCCTCAGTGCAGCTTTCCTCTGTGAACCTAGAAACTTCTGATACAAATAATATTTTTCTTTATAGCACCTTTCTATTGTGTTGGTCCTTCTGTCATCACACCTTTGTTGTAACGCCTTTCCCATTGTATTGATCTGTCCAATTGCTACACATACTTAAATGCAATTAGCTTTTTGCTGTTTTTGTTTGTTGCACAAAGCACAACAAACTGGTTAGTAATACTCAATGATGCTTTAATAGAATTGGTAGAGTTTCCTTTATTTTTGTTATTTTGTATTTATACAAGTTACACTTCCAATATTGTATTAGATCCGGCTCATAATTTCTCCCAGTAGTGAGGTAAGGAAATACACTTTTTCGTAGTGGAGGCAGGCACAGAGAAAGATGAAAAGTAGAATTTTCTGAACTGCTAGGATAGATACATTTATCCATTACCGAGGAAAAAGAATTACCATTTTTTAAGGAATGTAGTCTAAATTACCTCAAATGTTAATACAGGTAAGTTCTGGAATTCAGGTATTTGAAAATATACAGTACCTAACAAAGTATTAGAAATTTCATGTTCTAGCCTGTTACCAAAGTCCTGTAGTGCCAAAAACAAGATAGTTTAATTTTGAAGTGCTCTGGGTTATGTATCTCTGATTGATTTCAATGCTAATGTAAGTTTTCTGTGTTTGTTTTTTTTTTTTTTAATAACTTGTGATATTTGATTTTCTAAATTTTTTAAAAATATTTTAGAAAATCTGTCCTTAATGCTGTTTGGAAAGTAACTTAATTCATAAAGTTTATTTTCAGAATTATTTTGATGAATATGACTCTGAGGAAATATGTCGGTTTATACCATGCTTTATAAAAAGTCTACTGCCCAAAACTATTTTCTATTTCTTCCTAATTTTGTTTGCTCTACTGTAAAGAGCTAAGACACCACAGATTTTCAAGTTGGGGTAAGGATATATTGTTATATAGATCTGCACACTGTCTAGGCTTTCCACAACTGCAGAGAACTTACTAAGGAAAGTATGTGGCACTTTCACATAAATACAATCTACGCAAAAGACTCCCTCCAACCTCCTCTCCTGAGAGAGGTTCAATACTCGCTGTTTGATTCATTCTAAACAGAATATTTATATGTTAATTGAAGTTCATTTACCTAAACTGGGAATAAAGAAATGTGAATTCCTCTATTTATTTATTTATTTATTTATTCTTTGGCAGGACTGAACATCTTCAGATATTATGCTTCAATTTAGTAATTCTTTTGCAGCAAGTTTTAATTAATGATATGACAGTTTTATGAAATTTAGTTTAAATAAAGCAGTTTGTCAAAAATAATCTTATTTGCTGTTTGTTATTTTAGCTAGAACATGTGGTTCTAATTTACGTGGACCAAGTGGAATTATTACATCACCAAATTATCCAGTTCAATATGAAGACAATGCACACTGTGTGTGGGTCATTACAACAATAGATCCAGAAAAGGTATGCTTTTTCTCTGTCTTAATTTAAACTCTAGAATTTTGAAAAAAATAATAATAATAATAATAATAATTCATTAATATCTGTGAAAATGTCCACTTGGAATAATAAGTCACAGTTACAGTTTCCAAATTATATATTTTTAAGTGAAATTCATAAGATCATATTCAAAATCACATATTTCTAAATGAATCAACTGAAGATTTTTCAAGTTGTTTCTTGATACTTATATGTCATTCAATCTAATCATAAAGAGTAGCATATATCTTATTACATTGTCTAGTGTTAACCATTTTACTAACATGCCTAATTTCTTTTTTCAAGCCACTGTTTCCCAAGAATAAGTTCTGAGTATAGGATATAAATAATTATGCATAAAATAGTAGCAATATTTTAATTTAATATTATTATTACATTAGAATGTACCAAGCTATGTATTATGAAAAACAGGCAAAAAATTGGTACAGGGTAGCAGTATTTATTGAACTGTACGTTATATAAACTGTGGAGGCTCAGACTTGTGTAGTAGGTGCATAGTAGGCTAAGATTTGTTATTTTGCATGTTCTACTCATTCTATAAAATATATCTCAATGGATTTATGGTTTTAGTAGAATAGAGTCAGTAAGATTGGTGTGGATAAATTTGTTGCTCTATTTGATAGACTTGAAAAGATACTCTACAGTAGTATTCTGTGGACAGGTTGGTAGTTCATCCATATGGTGTAGGAAGAGCACACGAGTGATAATTCTTATGTTACATTTGAAATGAAGAGGAATTAATAAAAGGTTTGATGCTTTCACTGAGAAAGAAGTCCATACAATTTAATCTAGTTTTGTAGAAGCTAGGAAAAAGCTAATGGAGAAGTTGATTTTTACAACAGTGGGAAACAATATGTGAAGCTTCAGGACTTTTATTATCAAACTGTTTATCAGATATGATGGGTAATAGGGAATGAAGTGTCTGTTATTAGTCTTGGTTTGTGTAGCAATGAAACAGGAAAAAAATTTTCCTCACTCTATGCAGCTCTTGCATTTATTGGCTTTAGAATCATGAATGGGAATGTGAAATCTTTGAATCAGACATGTTGAAGACATACAGCATTCTTAATTTTTTTTCACATGGCCTCTACATCACCTTTATCAATATGGATCAAATCCGGTACTGAGATTTCTATCCCCAAATAACTAAATACAAAGTTAGCATATGTCTCTTAGGATAAAAGATAGGAAGGAAAGTGCTTTTACTTCATAGTTAATTTGACTCAAATGAAATTTATTTTTCTTCTGAGAGAAGTTGGGCAGATTTTAATCCCTGACTTTTGTGGGAGTTACAAATGACAGACTTCTTGAAAAGTGAACTATGTACTGAAGACTTGATTTTGAACTTAAACTGAGGAGCCAACTATTTTGCCCTTTAGACTTGAAAATACGATACTGCTTAGTATCCATACTTCACTTTTCACTCTGTTTTCCAAGAGTGTAGGCAGATTGTAACATTTTATTGTGTATTTAAAATTACTTTTGGCTTACTCTAGGAATGAATTAATCTTTTCCTCTAGTTAGTTTATATATCGCATTTTACAAGATAAGATAGTATTTCCTTTTAGCGTTACATTTAATGTAGTGCAAAGAATGTAACTTATTTGAGGTGTACTTCCACAAAAGAGTAAAACATAATATACTGACATATTTTAATACATATTTTAAAATTAATTCATTACATTTTACAAATGTCACATTTTGTTGCTGGTTATTGTTAACTGAAAATTAAAACTGATTTTCTACTTCCTGTGAGGACAGTAGTATGATTACAGGTTTTTAACCAACCATGTGAAAATCATTATTAGCTAGATATTTTTCTAACAAAATTTTAAGTTGTTTCATTCTTTTCCTGTTCAAAAGCATTTCTGTTAATGCTCTGCTTATTTTGAAGACTTGATTTTTTTTCCTTCCTTACACTTTGTTTCCTTTGGGTCTCGCTGTAGCAACTGCTCTTAGCATCTTACTAAGCCATTTATTAGAGCTGTAATATTTGCAAATACGACTTTGTGGTATTCTTCTCACTCTTTGAAAAGTACATGCTGTAAGTTATACGGATTATTAGTAACTCTACATTGTTTTAATTATTCTATGATTATGCAATTTATCAACTTTTAGAAACAGTTTCTTTGGAATTTTCTTCTGAGGTCTTACTGATCTGTTACCATAATATTTCTCTTGCTATTAGTATAGTGTTTTCAGTATGTTGTAAGCATAATTCTGTTTCTTATTGTTTCAGTTCGTTCTCCAGGCTGTGCATTTTGTTTATTGTTTTGTTTCTGTAACACTTACTGTCTTGGATCTCCTGCTGCTTTCTGTATTCGGTGATAATATTTCTAGATGTAATGGCTCTGATTTTCAGCTGTAGTGTCTATAAGATGTTAAAGTTCTGTGGTCTTTTTCAGCAAGGATTCATAGTTTAATATAGTATTTTTCTGACTGGGGATACGTAATGAAAGCACAAATTTTTTTTATGCTCTTTTTTGTCTTTTAAAACGTATTAAAACTTCTTTTTTGTCATACTTAAATATGCACAGTTGTTGGTGCCACTGCAAGTCATACCAGTAGAAAACGTGTCATAATGATATTATTTCTTATTTCTAGGATGTTTTTCAAAGAGTTATTACTATTTCCTCAAGAAGTTATTACTATTTCTTTTTTTTTTTTTTTTAGTGTTTCTGCCTTATATTTGTATGGTAGACTTACACCACAGACATAGGAAAGGATTATTTTGAAGAGGACTGACAGATAGAATTAAGTTGGCTTGATATAATCTAACTGCAATTCCTTTTAAATTATTAACTAGATTTTTCTAGAAAGTGCATTGATGAAAGGATGACATTTGTCTGACTTAGTTATATCACTGCTCATCCTGTGCTACTAACACATTTGAGCTTATAGCAGTTTGATTTTTTTTTTTTTACATTAGTAGGATTTTATGGAGGATTATAATACATTGTATTAATTTAGCATGAATATAAATGAAATGAAATTGCTACAGTGTATGCATATGTATGTTCTGCACAGCCTTTTCTTGTCAAAAATAATACCTTTACATTTAGTTTTCCATTTAGAAAATTATTTTAGATGCATCTTAAGTTTCAGTTAAAGACAGCTAAGATTCCCAGAATTGTTAGGAAGCTAAGGCTCAGAATCTCAAATACTTTACAACTCTTGCAATATAGATCAGTGGCCTTTCTTGCAATAAAACACGAATATAATCTTCATTAGGATGGAACATGGTAATCCTGATTTTTTTTTCTCTCCAAAATAAAAAACATATGTCATAATTTCAGAATTTCCTCATATTTTATAAATAGTACTACTTAAATATTCGTTACTGCAGTCTCATCAAATAATACTATCCCTCAGATTTATCATAGATTCTGTAGAAATTATTTGTATAGACCTGGTGCAGCTCACATTTACTGCACAAGGAGACAAGTGCTACAGACTAATTTATGCACGTATAGTACTGTGTTACTTCACAGTAGCACATTCATTTATTATGCAAATGTCAATTATGCAAATTGTCAAAATCCCTTGTGCATGATGCTCACTGATCTTTTCCTGAGTACAGTTTATTCTGAGAAAATGCCAGCTGACCATTTACAGGTAAATAATAGGGTTTTCCTAAGAGAGTCAAAGACTGTATAGTCAAGTATACATGTAGAAAAAATAATCAGATTTTTTTAAAGTATAGTAGTATTTTCTGAAAATTATTATGATACTTTTCAGTCTTTTTTTTTTCAGTGATACTAGATGTGGTATTTGGCATCAAATTTGGCTGCAGATAGAAGCTTCCTGGTATTCATATAGTAAATTACTGCCAGGATTTCATTTAATTAACCCACCATGGCATATTACTAAATAAGAGTTTCATATTACAAGACATTGGGGAGAACAGTAAATGGAGGACCAAATCATCACATGTATGTTAAGATGCACAGATATTAAGTTTGTTATAACCACTCACAAGGAGCTCTCTGGGTCTCTGTGCTGCAGGAACTGACACAGCTACCCAGATAGAGCTTCTGAGGGAATGTGTGGCAATTGAAGTCTCGGGCTGCAGGCTAAGACCAAGTTTTCTGTCAGTGTTTGGTGGCAGCAGTGAGCACACCTGTGGGAAGTACATTTGGGTAAAAGAACTGCTCAACCTGGGGACAGAGATTCAGGAACAGATGGGCAGGCTGAGGAGCATCAGGGAGTTTGAGAAGGGGGAACCAGGCTGAAGAAGGGAACCTAAGAGACAGAGAGGAATGGAAGCGGGTTTTATCCTAGATTTGCAGGCAAACGCCTTCTCTTCCTGCCTCACCTCACCTTCCCAGGTGCCCATATTCACAGACATGAGGGTTTAGAACTTAATGGACAGGCAAATGATGATGTCAATAATGGTCCACCTAGATTGTAGGGGTACCTAGGGCTAGTCAGCTTACTGCCTGTATCACAACTACCTTCATCAAGAAAAACAGAAGGATTATTGTCATAGATGACTCCCCTCTGAGGGGAACAAAAAGCCTAGTGTGCCAAGAAGATCCACCCCATAGGGATATCTGCTGCCTTCCTGATGCTCAGGTAAGAGATATTACTAGAAAACTCATTAGCCTTATATTGACCTCTGCTTATTAAGCATTATTATTTTTTCATGTCAGCAGTGTTGAAGTAGAAAGAAAAGTACAAAGGCAGTCAAAGAGGACTTCAGGGCTTTTGATGATTGGTTAAGGAATCAGGGACATAGAATCATTAAAGTTGGAAAAGACCTGTAAGATCATTCTGTCCAGACCCAGCTGATGTGGCTCCAAGGCTGGTATAGCTAGCAGAATTTTGGATTTTTTAATCTTGAGGCCTGCTGGTTTCTGATGAGATGCATTTCAGATGTAAGGGGCTTTTGTGCAGCAATTAGCAGAGCTGATTGATTGGGCTTTAAACTAGAAATGAAGGGGGAAAGGGTAAAGATAGGCTCACCAGTGATAAGCTATATAACAGCACACTAGGCAGATAGGTAGTCTTTGTATCCAGACTTAATCCTTTGAAACAAGAAGTGAACGAGAATGAAATAGTTTGAATGAATATGACCAGATACCTTTTTCAGTTAATTGTGCCTTCACACTTATCAAGAGGAAGTATTGCCTTTCTGATTAATAAAATAAAATAAATTGGTCAGCCTCCAGGAATATGATTTAAGAACACAATTAAGAAAGTAAAATTTTAAGTTACCATTAGGGAATCTGCTTGAGTTGATAATAAGTACAATTCTCTACTCTCTACATGTTAATATTTACAGTTTAATCAGTGTTGAAATCATGAAACTATAAAGTTTTGTTCTCTAGAGGATAACAGTGTGGAACAGTCTCTTGCTGATAACCAGTTGTAAATTTTTTAAGAGGTTAAGTAGATACACTTTATAAACATTTCCAGTCTCAAAGCTCTTCTCTTTATGCCTTCCATCCCATTCCAGAGCTAAAGTGTTGGAAATATCCAAATAATTTTGTCAGGATGATATTTCTGATAAAAGTAGATTTTATTTGCAATTGCGATGGCGGGTGTCCTGCAAACAGGAGCACACCTAAGGATGAAATAGTACATCTTTTGTACCTTGTTTTCTCCATGTCTACCCCCTCCCTTGTTTTCCCATTGGCTGCGTACCCTAGATTCATAATCTTATCAAAGATTTGCATTTGTTAATTACATTCTGTGACACTTCTTGATTCATGTGCTATCTTGTGCCAGTCAGTTGCCTGCCATTTCCAAGATTTCTTAGTACTTTCCTTATCATGTTGATATAGTGATTCCCTTCAAGGCTTCTTCCATTCTGTCCAAAGGCCGCTTCCTTTGTTAAACAAAGAGCAGCGAAGGGGGAGGATGCCAGGCCTTCCTGATGCCTCTTCAGATGCTTCCTTGACTTGTTCTCTGGTTTGATCAATCTCGTGCAGGATATTCTTGCCTTTTGTATGACAAAATATTACATATATATTCACGCTGACTAGACATAAATTGTTGCTAAGTATACATGTATATTGCTAATTAAGTTCTCCTCCTAAAATTTTCTATTAATTGGGTCTTGTCTGTCCAGCATCAAATATTAGTAAGGCTCAGAGGTATTTCAGAAGGCTGGACAGACAGCAGCTACAGTCTTTGTACCTATAACTTCGTCCATTTATCTGATTTCTATGACTGCAAACTACTTCACCTTTATACTGAGCATGCATTCTTGGGAAGGTTCATCTAGAAGATAAGTGATGAAAACTATCAGAGACCCTCCCCAGTGAAGTAGAAAGACCCCTGGAAAGAACTATGCCAGTGGAGACCATGAAAAAAAAATCTTACCTTGTTCTAATGCAGAAATAACATTTGATTCCCACAATAGTAACTCCTGTATTAAAGAAAGAAGGTTTAATAACTTGTAGTAATTCACCTGATGCTTGTGCCCAGAAAGAGAGCAATAAGACAGGTTACTTTGAGAAAGGGAGATGGTGAAGATGCTTCTATTCCTGGCATTTCACTTCTTCAATCTGTGACACTGACAAAAAGGAGAGCAGCCTAAAACAATGCAATTATTTTATGATTTAAATAGTAAAAATCATGCCTTTGAATCTGGTATGCCTTTCAGTGAAAGAAATTGCCTATTAGAATGATCATCCCCTTCCTTTCCAGATGGCAGGTAAGTAGAATGAGGTTTCCCAGCATGATTTTCCTCCTCTTCCCTGTAGGTGATAATCTTCATCATTATGACAAAAGAAAATATATTGAGAATATTTTAGGGTTTAATCATTTAAATAAGTCAACACTGGAACATAATTTGTTTACTAATCCTTCTGAAATATCCATAAGCAAAGATCTCACCTATGCACCATCATAAAGCATTCAGAATTGAAGTTATATGTAAATGGAAGCTTCACAGCAAGAACAATGTGTAGGTGGCTATGGTTGCTGTGAAAGGTGAAAATGGAGACCAATTCACTATAGCAGAAACTCTTATTTCTGCCCAAGGAGAAAAACGAGGATTTCATACATTCCTAATCAGTTCTTATTTCAAATTTCCTATGAAAATGGAGAGAAGAAAATAGCAGAACATACATGAAATATAAGCCATGGAAATATAAAATGTAAATTTTCTCAGAACTTCATCAAAATCATTACTGTTCTCTTGTGGCATTCTGTTCTGACAGGCACAGAACCTCTTGTCATAGACTTCACAGACTCACTGAGTAGAGAATTTCTTTTATGTAGGTCTTTAGCTTCACTGCAGAAGTAGATAGTCTAAGCAAGAGTCGTCGTAGTTGTTTATTATGTTTATTAGTATAAATACGTGGCAACAAAATGCAACTCCAGAAGAGAAAAAGTGTAATTTATTTCTTCAGTCAAAATTAAAAAATTTCTAGGATATGAGTTAAATGTTTAATTTTAATTAGATCTGAGAAAACACCATAGAGTCTGCTACCCCTCCTGAGTTCACATGGAGATCTTGGAGAAACTTGAGTCTGCAGGGCCCCAGCATAATCTCGGAGGATGGGAAGATAAGAGAAAGTGGGATAGGGCATAATCCAAGTATTGCCTCCAGTTGTCCACAGAGAATAAATTAGGCTGTGTTTACATTAGTATTAGTAGTGCAGTGCAACAAAAGCAGCTTTGTAGTGCAAATCAGTTAGTGCTGGGGGCTCGGGGTTCGTACTAACTGCATTTTCAGGATTTTTACTGTGGACTAGTTCTAATTTGAATCCAGCTGGAAAACACCTCCCAGCTTAGTTACATTCAAAAAGAACACAGTTTACCTGCTCTGAGATTTCACTGTGATGCTAACTAGAGCACAGGAGGTGGAAATGCCTGGAGATTGTTTTGGAGTTGCACCCTTGATCTGAATGCATTTTTAATCTTCTTACACAGCCACTGCAGTGCACAAAGAAGGCTGACATTTACACAAGCCTTGTACATACAGGATGGAATCAGCTCCATGGCTAAGCAACAAATGCTCAGAAGACCAGTTTAAGATTGTGGTTTTTTTTTTCTGCATAAAATTCAAATACAAATCTCACTCAATAAGGTAGTTCAAAAGGGTGTTTATTATTCACAATTACTTGCAAAATTAAAAGCAATGTAATTAATATATTCTTGATATTTATTAGTTTTTTTTCAAAGGCAAGGAAGAAAGTTGTGCAAAGTGTGCAAGTTTTCATTCAATTTTTCACAAAATTGATCTAATTCTTAACACCTGTCTGTATTATTAGAATGCCAAGTTAACAGTTTCCTAAATCATCATTTTTTTTAATTGCATCTTAAATATTTTAAAACATTTTGATGTCTACATTGTGTTTTTTTCCTCATAGAAAATACCTTCTCAAAAGAAGGTATTTCATGCATACTACTACACATTTAGAGTTATACACATAGAATTACACATACTTACAAATATATGTATAACCATTTACCTCTTTAGAATCAGTAACTTATCTAAAAGGAAAATACATATTGATCATTTTTTATCTAACAGCATATTCTGTGTTTGTTCTAGATTCATTATTTTCTTTAACAGACATTTAATTAAGTTAAAAAAAAATCAAGTACATAAGATAATAACTTCTGCTTGAAGTGAGCAGTGGGACTATGTTTCCAAAATGATAATTTTGCTTCTCAAAAGCCACAGCTACCTCACTCTACAGAAATATTTACTTCCACTTCTTCATTCCACAGAAGTACAAATAAAGACGAGACTAATTTTTGCGCTTGAGATTGACTGCATAGAATAAAAATGTGTTCTCCTGGTTGTGACTTTTAAAAAATGAACTGTCCATACATGACTCATTTCAAGACTGATGAAGTACAATTACATGTGTGCAGGCAGCCTACAGGCTGTTTCCTATCGGAGTAATCTCAAGGGTCTTTTGAGATTCTCAAACTTCTGTTTCGCCTCCACTTGTGAATGTAGAAAGGCATAGATTCCCTATAGATCCTGCTCTGTCTTCCAGACCATGAATATATGTCCATAAGCCATCTCAGCACTAGATGTTTAATTCTGAGGAAGCTTACTGAACTATCTGATTTAAGCTTCAGTTATAACCAGGGGAGGGTGCACAGCAATTCAGTTAAGCCTGAAGCAAACACCTTACTGCCAGTCAAATCTAGCAGTGTTTACTATAGTGAGATATGTATGTAAAGCACTTTTGAACAGAAATGGGTAAACATCTAAATTTATTTAATATTCAGATATTGCAGGTGTATCTGATTTCTGCTCTGGAATGCTTTGAATTTGAACAGTATACAGATGATTCAGAAATGCATTTTAGTCGTTTTTGTATGTTTTCTTGCTTCTTTTTGTCACTTTAAAAGTCCTTTTTAGTATGCTAAGTGTCTCTTGATAGCACTTTCAAAGGTACTCATTGAAGAATTCTTTTATAAACTTCTGTGACCACATAAGCTTTTTTTCTTTGTAATTTTAACTGTTTCTAACAGAGCGTTCTCAACAAAATGATTTTCAATTCATGTTCTTTTAATAAGGTCAATCAAAATCAAATGTGTGAATTGGATTTACAGTAATATGGAAAAATTATGAGGGAGCTGATAAATTTATTAAAGCACTAGATTTTTTAGTAATTTAGCATAACCATTTGAATTAAGTTAAAATTTATAATCTAACTGGAATTATGAGTGGGGTTGGACTAGATGACTTCTGCAGATCCCTTAGAACCTAAATGAATATCTGAGTAGTCAAATGACTTCAATGTGTAGAATATTTAACACATTAATATATGAATTTCACAGATTTCTCTGTTGCTAGCCACTCATTTCTGTTTTTACAGGTGTAAGAACTATCAACTTTATTTTTTGTGACATTTTAATTAAAGCAGATTTTAGATCATTTTAAAGAATATACAGCTTTTCAATTAAGCCCTATGCAATGTTAACTTTGATTTCTAAAGGTATTTGACTATACAAACACTATTTCATGAATTAAGTGCCACAAAGGTATTTTATGGATGCTTTTAAGAAAATACTTAGCTATAAAAATGTGATATTATAGAGGAATTCTGATGCTTACCTGGTAAATATCTCACAAGGGGCTGGTTTTCCTCTTGAATTTGTACTTCAGTATGCTGCACATTCATGCACTTAAGAAATGAGTTTTTAAAGTTAAGAATGTATTTAGGATCCTTTCTTCTTAAAAAAGACATTATAGAATTGTTTAAATGCTCTTCCAAAAGACATAATAAATACAGATTCTTCTTAAGAAAAATATGACAGCTTTAGTAGACATGACTAATATTTAGACATACAATTTAAATATTTATTTATTATCTCTAGCTTTGGTTTTCATCATGTTGGCAGCAAAGACTCGTATTTTTGACCCTTATAACATTGTTTCCTCATATTGCTTTATCATGAACAGCTACATGTCAGATTGATGCATAATTAATTCTGTTCACCTTCAAGAAATACTTTTCCTTTTTCTTCTTAAATAAGACACTTAAATTAAATATGCAGAAGTAAGTATCTAATAATGGCTTTCAACAATTAGGATAGTGACATTATGGCTGTTTCTTTCTTTCTGTGTCTTATGTTTTTCTTTATAGAGCTCTGTGGAATTCAGAAGCTAAAAATGTGGGATTATGCAGATTTTTTTTTTTTTTCCCCTGTTTAACTTTGCATTATTTAGAAGTCAGAAAACCTACAGTTATTTTCAAAAATATATCTTCTACATTCAGGAACTCTGAAATCTGAAGTTCCTGCTTTCTGCAACTGGGAACGATTGTAAGCTGGATTTTAATGCCTTCATGCATCTGGTCTGACAGAAAACTGATCAATCAATATATGTTTTGTAATTCACTGAATTCTCCTGTTGACAGTTATAGAACAGTATGCTCATGTACTAAATCAATTTTAGTGAATCAGAAACAAAAAAGATAGGGAGTGTTACTGACATTCAGAACATTGAATTCTCTATCAAAGATTCAACATTTTTGGTGCTATATGAAAATGCTAATGTCACAGTCCAGAGGTCTCTGATGAGAGTGGGCAGAATTCATCACCATACGCTTTTTTCCTGTGACTTTCTACATATTCATGTTTGCCCTTGCTTCACATCTTAGATTATCTTTGGAATCACAGAATGAAAAAAAAAAATAATAAAAAGAGAGAATCTCTATTCTGAAAAGAATAGAGAAAAGAGAAAATTCTGCAACAAATGTTTTGGCAGTAGCTTTTCTAAACAATGTTTTATAGCAATGGACAGTTAGTAGTAATAGAAAAAAAAGATGCTTGCACTGTGATCTTCTAGATTGTACTGAATATATTGGGAAAATAATAATTGTTTTACACTATTATTTCACAGACTTTTCTCTGTGATATATATTGTATTTTTCTTTGAAAAGTGTGTAGGTTAAATGAAGAATCTTGAGCATTAGTATCAAAATGACAGAAATAGTCTTTTGTGCAGGTACCAGATCATCACCGGATTCAAACATATATTTCATACTAAATAACTGTGGACAATCCTAAAGGAATTAATATGCTATTAAAACCTTAATTGGAGTCATTAGAAAAAATCTAACTCTTTAAACATAGCTATAACTTTTTTATGGAGGCTCAGTATATATATGAATGTAATGTAAGCATTTTTTTTATTTAGCTAATAAAAATGACTATGAAATAGACACTGATAGTGATAAAGAGAGTAAAGTTATTCAGAAATGACATTGAAATGCATGTTTAGAATGAACAACATTAGGATAGTCTCAAATGTGTGTAGTTGTTAGTATTAACTAGTTTTTTATTGCAAAAGAACGTTGCATTTTTCTGTTTAAATGATTAATAGTATAAGCAAAATTAATCTCCTTTATTAAGCTCCGTTTATAAAAATACCTTTTTTATGGTATGAAAGCAAACATTGAGCTTTTAGTCAATATCAAGCTTATGCACATTTTTTAAAGTTTCACACAATCTTACTGACAGCTCATGTTTATTTTTCATAACACCAAATTGTTACCCTTATTTATCAATTCACTGCTCTTTTTTTTTTTTTTTTTTGTCTTGTGCATCATTCAGTGCATCAAATTTCAACTTCCAGTTAGTCTGTGCTACAAGTTTTTTTCACAGTAGACCTTTGTCTTTACTGCTTTGAAGATCTCTGTCGTTAACAATATTTTGCACTCTACTGATCATTCCATTCTTCCAGTTATACTGTCACTATCTGCTAATTCTGTTCTATAGTAATAGCTCTTACTTTGGCCAACTCTGAATTCCTGGATTTACGAATTATTATTTTCCTAGATTGTATTGAAACTTTCAATAGACAGTTGCAGTTGCTCTGTAGACCTCTTTCTCTTACTCTCTGACTGTCTTTCTTTCCATTCATAATCATATGGGATAACATATTGAAGAGAAATAGTGTAAGATGTCTGTGCTGGAGTTATTTGATTTGTGGTGCAAATAATTTCTTGCTTCATGCCACTATATGATCAGTATTTTTCTGAGTTCTATTTTAAAAGTCCAGTTGGCTTGACTTAGGCACTCACTTATTTCAGGAAAACACTTTTTGTGCATCACAAAAGCAGAAATTTGTATAGTGACTTTTTTTAGGTGATGCCTCACATCCAGGCACGCAGAAGTCAATTGTCACTCCATTCTAAGTCATAAAAGAAACGTCTGTTTTTTTGTTGTTGTTGTTTTGTTTTGTTTTGTTTTTTATATCAGTGACAGCTTTTCTTCCTTGAACGGATTTAAACCTGTTTTAATTACTAGTTTAGTTTACTAGTTTTAATTCTGATTTATGCCCCATATGATCACAACCATAAAGCTCAGTCTGTCTGTTGAGGATTCACTTAAGCATTCATTATGGTTTGTAAAACTCAGAGAATTTAGAAGCATCTTCTCTCAGTCTTTTCTAAAATTTCTTCAGCAGACAAGTTATGCTTTCTTTGGCTCCACTACATAATGCACAAGATATCAGAGAATGCTTTTCGATTTTCTTCTCACTGCCTGAGTCACAGAATCACGAAGTGATTGAAGTTGGCAGAGACATCTGGACCCATCTGGCCTAACCCATCTCAAGCAGGGACACCCAGAGCAGGGTGCCCAGCACTATGTCCAGGCAGCTTTTGAAGATCTCCAAGGAGGAGACTCCACAGCCTCTGGGGAGCCTGTGGCAATGCTCTGTCACCTGCACAGCACAGAAGTGTGGCTAGTAAAGAAGTGTGCTCAGACAGAACATTATGTGTTCTAGTTTGTGCTCACTGTCTCTTTTGCTCATTTATTGGCACTGTGAACTGCAGAAAAGAGCCTAACTCATCTTCTTTGCACATACCATTCTGATAGCTATGTATATAGTTAAGATTCAGTTAATTCATGGAATGTATATGGAAGTTGTCGTGGGAGAGGAAGAATATTCATATTAAGGGATTATATTTTACAACCTTTCTAAAGTATTTAAAGATCCTGGATTCTCAGCTGTTTTTGACGTAGATTGTTTCTGGTTGTTTTACTTATCTATCAGACTGTGTCAAATCCTTCCTATATTGTATTTTTGAATTGTCGCCGTGAGGTTTCAATGTACCTCTTGAGGATCGCACTTCTTCACGCTTGATGTGAAGAGAATTATTTTATTTTCACAGAACGGAATGCTTCAAAAATGATCCTACTCGTTGAGATCCAATAATATAAGATCTTAGAGGAACAGTCAGTCATTCTTACACTAAGATTTATTCAAAGCACTAGCAACAAAGACTTGCTGTGAGTTTCTTGTACACTTCTGCTGTAGATTGTCAGCTCACTGCCAGAGCTACTGTGACCTTGGCACACCTCTGTATTCCCGATGACTGTCATTCTGGCAGCTAGTGTGACATCCACACATTCATCAAACTGCAAAATCATAGAAGCTTGTAAAGCAGATGCTTAGTAGCATGATCCCGCAGCTATTATTTGCAGGGTGGTAGCCGAGACCTGTCACCAGCTATTTGTTAAGGAAGAGTTTCATGGAGCTGCTGTAGCTTGAATATGGATGTAGATTAGAAGTAAGGAAAGAAACAAAATATGAGGTTAGCAGCTAATAGAGATACTTGAGATTGAGACATATAATCCAAATATATATTTTTCAGCTGAGTTTTCCTTCAGAATGGTTAATGAAATTCTTGCAAATAAAAGGGAACGGAGATAGAATTATTCTTGGGAAAAAAAAAAAAGAAATAGATCTGTTTCTTACAGGTTGCTTAGTATACAACTTAATTCTCAACAAGTTATTTCTTTATCTTTCTATAATTTGTACTGTACCAGAAATATCATGGTAAGGATACATTTTCTGCCTTCTGTAAATCCTCTTGCTCAAGTTGAAATGTGACTCGTGATGTAAACTTCCTTACAGTGTGAATTTAAGAAAGATATAATTTCTCTGATTTTTAAGCAACATTAAGCATGTTTTTAGGATTGCCCTGGACTGTGGCCATGACGATTATGCAGTGACTTTCACTGTCTCCTCTCTGTAATGATATTCTTTGTCAAGACAACAGGTATTTTCTGACACCGGCCTAATTTTTTAGTTGTCTGCCTATTGTTTGAAGCACTTCAGTGCTACAGATGAAATTCTAAAGAAAGCTTGAACTTTAACTGGATTGCTTGCATAATTATAGAATATAGTCTCCATCTATATATGCAGCATGACATTAAATTCAAAATATTTAACATCAACTTTGCTTTAAAAAAAAATATAACTCTTCTCAAGGAAGCTGTCATGAAAAACAGGAAATTAGGGGTGCTGTGTAGGGAACAATAATGATTTAGAGTAGTAATAAAAAATAGATGTGAAAACTGATGGATCTGATTTTTCAAAAATATTTGCATGTGTTAGAATAGCAAATTTCACCAGCAGTCTTTTTTTCTGAATATTAAAGAGTTACATAATTATTAAATAGCTTATTCTGTGTAGAACTAGATAGAACTAGACCTCTTCACAGCTGATGGGCATTGTCACTGAAACAAGGAATGGCAAATGCTCCAGCTAGACTTAACATGCAAAAGATAAAAGAAAGATAAAATCATGATGTTTTGATCATTTAAACCAGCTAATGTCTTCTTATCTGATTTATTTGCTAACAGCTGTTTATGCTTGGTAGTACTAGTAATTTAGTTTCATGAACAGTGCACAGGTAGGAGGTACAGGAAGAGGAGAGAGAACTCTTAAGATCTGATAAGACAGATTGCCAAAATTTTTGTTTGAAATGGTGGTATTTTAGAACAGTAATTTGTGATATGATACAAACACTTCTTTAATACTAAGCGTTTTTAAAATAGATAAATTCTGTATCAAAAGAGATAAAATAGTTCCCTGTCTTAGGGACCAAAAGGGAAGACCACAATAAGCCTTTCACTAAGTGCAAAGGAAGTATACAAAATGTAAATCCAAAGAGTAATCCTGAAAGTAATATGTGACTTCACATTTTCTGCTGAATATGGTAGAACTTCGGTTGATTTGTATTTGCAACATCAAGGAAAACATGAGTGAAAGTCTATTACGATAAGTCAGTTTTCCTGATAGACAGCAGTAGATAATATTTGCCTAGGAAATTTGTTATCAACGCATCAGAAAAGCAAAATTTGCTATCTGTTGCTATTAGATGTGGTGTAGCTAGTAGCTGTTTTCTTGTTAAAATTTCTTTTATTCTCAAAAATGCAATAGATCATGTTCCTGTGTGTGTGTTACTGTTTTGTCTATGCATACAGTGCGTAATATATAAAAAACAACATTTATCTCCATTTTAAATTTAGCTTCTTAACGGGTACAAGTATGTATTTGTTAAGACATATGAAAGATGAAAAGCAGTTTAATGACTAAATGAGACATAAGTTTGAGATACTGAGACCATTTGACAGCTGGTCACATCAGATCTAAGAATGAAATCTGTTTTATATAAGGAGATAACAGGATATTTTACTATTAAAATGGTACTACAGTATTACAAGTATTGTTATTTGTAGATGATTTTATGATTCTTCATTGTAAAAGCTACAAGGCTGTAGTTATAAAGTTATAAAAACTATAAAATTGCGAATAGTCATCACCGCTAATCACCATACCAGCTTTTTGCAGATGTTTCACTGACAAGTCGGTCAAATTAACACAATCAGCCAACTTCTAATATCTGCTTCACTTGTTCCTTGGCCCAGGTTGTCTGAAGACTGTCTAAATACACTGGATTTGAGGTTTCTAGCCTATATTCTCTAATTTTCATAGAATCATAGAATCACCAAGGTTGGAAAAGACCTAAAAGATCATCCAGTCCAACCGTTCACCTATTACCAATAGCTCCCACTAAACCATGTCCCTCAACACAACATCCAGTCTTTCCTTGAACACCCCTCCACCACCTCCCTGGGCAGTCCATTCCAGTGCCTGACCACCCTTTCTGAAAAGTAATACTTCCTGATGTCCAGCTTGAATCTCCCCTGCCATAGCTTGAAACCTTTCCCTCTGGTCCTATCACTAACTAATAATTTTGAAGTGATTTTAAGGATTTAAGTGATTTTAAGTGATTTTTAAGGATTTCAACAAAATAATCGTAAAGTGCACATTCTTTTGTAAACAAGATAACTTATTTAAATCTGTATAAAAGTGTTTATCTGTACAGTTATTTTTATTTTTATTTTTTTTTCTGATATTTTGTTTTTGGAACATTTTGCTATTAGATAAAATTAAAATAGCTTTCCAACAGTAATTTATTTGTACCGTATAAACTATGATTTATAAGTAAGTCACAGAGTACTGTAGAGAAAAAACTGCAGCTACCCTTTTCTACTATTATTTTTACATTTTAATGGAGTTTTTATAGATTCTGCCCATTGTATATTCATTACAGATGACGCCTAAGTGAACAGAGAGTCTTTTCTGCTTACCCATATTTAATTTGAATTAGATCCAAATAATGACTTGTGCCCCAATGTGTTCTTACAGTGCACTGTTATCTGCATGTTTATGCAGATCGCCATATGATTTTTAGATCAGTGACCAGCAATTTTCTTCTCTGATTCTGATATAACTTTTTGTCAATATAGGTCAACAATACTCAGTGCTTATAGATGTAGAAGTCAATATAGATAAAATAAGAAGAAAGCCTGTAGTCCTTAAAGTCAATCATATTTACCACTTTCTCTTAATGTGAATTTTAGAGAATGGCACAAGATGAAAATAAGTATATTAATGACTACTGTATGACAATAGAAGTTTTTATCATAGGCATAGTACTTAAGAACATATATTCATATGTGAGAGATTAGATGTTAAAGCTGAGGTAGGTAGTAATTTATTATAAAAAACATTAAATACATAGTTAGCTTTTGTGTGGTAATTTGAAGCTATGTATATGAAACATTGCTGAACAAGGCTCAAAATGCATATGCTGTTATCACTGTAACTTTTATAGCTTTTGGGAGAACGTACTTTGTTTTCTGTGATCATCCACACAAAAATAATATTGAATATACTTTAATGCAAATACATTAGTAAGTATTTTTATTAAATGTAATTTTAATGTTTCAAAGTGTTAAGAGAAATGCCCTATACGGTACATTTTTTTTTTTTTAACGCTATAAATAAGAAATAAAATTTTATAGGCAGAATAAAAGCTCATTGCCATTTTTAGAGCAAAACTAAAACCAGAATTGTATTTTTTGAAAAAATATCAGTATCTTAAATTAGTAAAACTGAATATCAAGGCACTGTCAGGACCTTATTCTGAGAGGATATTATGTCAAAGTGATTGTTTAATAAGTGATGCTTATTATTGATTTAATTAAGAGTTGAGAATAGCACTTAAAAACACATTAACAGTAATCACTAAATGGATTGTATTTTATGTTTTGTATGGCATTTAAAATAATATACCTATCCAACTCATCCAAGTGAAGAGGTACTATTAAAAATGTAATTTGACTGGATTACCACCCTGAAAAGCACTTGAGCTAAATGTTTACTTACCAAATACAGGGGGCTAAGAAATCAGTTATTGTGGTTCAACAATATTTCAATAACTTTTTTTCTTCTTGTTAGGTCTGTTCTTGTTAATTGGAAGTATTTATTTCTGTTTGTATTGACATACTGACTTTGTTTAATGTAGCCCCTTGATTATTATTCTATACCAAAGTGAAATAATAATCTAATGGGTAATGGAAATAGATGAATGCAATGATATACTGTAATGTGGAGCCATGTATTCTCTTTCATGAACAAAATCTGAAGAAATAGGTTTTCATATCAGAGTGGTAGTTCTTGCAATCTGATAGCTAGGAGCTAAAAACAGATCAGAGTACCTCTGAGAAGTTCCATATTTTTTGGACTTCGATAATTAAGTCTTTGGTTTGGTTGGTCTGTTCTCACTTTTGCTAACGTGTGAGCTCTGTCATGGATGGGAATGCATAAGTCCCTTTAATCAAAAGAGTATGAGAGAATTGTTTTATTTTTTCTTCTCCTTAGGACGCATAAATAGAGAGAAGAGTGCTGGCCACAGTACCCCATCAAACTTTGAACTACTAGAAACAGTGTGTGGACTTGGCCATGTTTTTCAGGTGTTCGTGTTCAGCAGGATAGATTTCAAGATTATTACATTAATAGATAGTCTTACAGATAACGGGAAGACATACAAATAGAACAATTAAAATTATGGAAAACAAAACCTATGATTTTAAGTTGCTTCTTCTAGATTTCTAGCTGCTATTTTTTATCTAACACAGAGTATTGCTTTTGATCCAGTTGAGATAACAGCAGAGCATGTTACAAAGGAAAATTTAAAGAATATTAAAAATGAATTTATTGAAATACATTTATTGAAAAATGTATTCCTGTGGTGAATAATATACTTAGATCAAAATAGTCTACTTAATAATACACTTCATGCACAAGGAAAACCACAAGTGTTTTCTAGTCTCTACCACTATATTTTAATATTACACTCATTCTTTCAGTATTTTCCTGGATCCTAGTGTTGACAATTCTAATTTTCATGAAGACTTGGGGAGGGAAGATTGCTAGATCTTATTGCACCCTGATTTCTTGGGTGAGAGTTCATGATCAGGGCTTTTTCCTCCTCAGTCTTGGGTTCATTTTTGTGTGTTTTCTAATTGACAGTCTTTCCTTTTTATTGATTCCCAGGTACATTTTGGAAACTGCAAGGCTATTGCTTATTATATGGGCTCTTAGCTGAGCTTAAGTGAGTAAAGAAGCAAACAAACTGAGCCTCGCCAGAAACAAACTTGGCTGTTCAGGCCAATTCTCTGCCATTTCAAGGAAGATAGTGTTGGCTAATGAACAGAGATCTGGATTTGGAATCTAAATCCTATTATTTCTCAGTATATTCAATTATCTTTGGCAGTTTATTTTATTGACTCTGTATTTATACTTTAATTGGAGTAATAAGGAATACTTTCCTTTATAAAGCATGTTGGCATCTTCTGAACAAACAGTGTTATGATTTCTTAGTAATAAAATAATTCCTTTGGATTATAGGGTCAGTAATTAAAAGAAATGAAATGCCAAAAAAAAACCACCTTTGTGGGCATTTATCTTCTTAGGTGTGTAGTAGAGATGGAAAGGCAGTAGAAAGGCAACTATGGACAACATGTAATGTGGAAACAAGTGTGTCAGTTTTATGCTCTTTAGTGGATTGTGCTAACAAAAACAATAGTTATAGAGGATTGGAATCAGGTTCTAATTAAAACACCACTATGTTGTATGCAGAGGCATTTGATGGTTAGGATTCCACTTTAGTTCCTGACATATGGGGCAGTAAGTAGAGCAGATATTCTGTGTGAGTAGCCCAGTGGCTATAGGGAATCCGTTAAATGGCTTGGCAAGATCTTAACTGTGAATACCTAAAATTTCGGAAAATTCCTCACATGTTATTTAATAATGTTGTAGTTTAAGCATTTTTTTAATGTTTTATGTTCCAACAATTCTTAATTCTTTTGATTGGTGGCTGAACTAACTGATACCTGGTTACATTTTTTTCAAAAAGAATTTCCAGTGAATTATATTTATAATAAATTCCCATTATCTAAAAGATATTCTGCATTCATGTGCTCCTGAGAAGAGACAGAGTAATGCTATTTCTTACTTAAAAAAAAAAAAAAAAAAAAGTACTGAAAAGGTCATTACAGCTGTGTTTAAACAACTCCATCATATTTCAAAAAATGTTCCTATTTATTAACTTTTTTATGTTATTGTTGCCATGGTCTTAGAATTGTGATCATATTTCTATAAAATACTCCACTTATGGTTTGTACCTGAATATACTGCTTATCTTACAGTCTCACTGATTTGATATCGGCTTTTTTTTTTTTTTTTTTTTTTTGCTTGTTTGCTTGGTTTTTAGTTTATTTAGTTACTTAGATGGTGAAAAGGAGATCTCTATAGTTCTAATAAGGTAATCATTGATAGAATTTGTGTGTAAGAACTACCTAGTTTTATTGCTATTTCCAGTCAGTGATCTCTGTCTTCCTCTTCTATGGTATTTTGGGCATAGACACTTCCACTTCATGTCAGATCTGTATATGCTAGGGAAATAGAATATTTTTTGAAAGTTTTGTGGGGACACAGGATTGAATATGTATTCTTTAATGCTTGTATCATCCTTTCACATTGCTTCTGTATTATGCTGTTCTTAAAGTAGATATTCAAAACCATTTAACTCTGTTTGAAGCTTATGGTTCTATTTGAAGTTTTAAGAAGATTCGGAAATTTGAAATAATATAATTATATTTCCAGTTTTTACTTCTTTTGTTTCCAAATCCCTAGGAAGTTCCCTGTGTTGGCTTTTTTTTTATTTTTATTTTTTATTTTTATTTTTATTTTAAGATTGAGGCAGTCTAAACAACTATCTTAGCTTGGACACTTGCTTTTTACAGAGCTAGGTGACTTCTGCAACGTAGATCACAGAGATTAACTGGATGGAGGGTATCAGCTGGCTTTTCATACTGCTGCTGAAATATCAATATAGTACAGCTGATGCAAAACCGTTTGAATCTGACTCAAATCTTGTGGATAGCCACAAAACAAGATAATTGTGCAAATTATGTGAATGTCTATCCACAGGTATCTGCCAAATTTAGTATAAAGATAAAACTGAATAACTTTGTAGAAAATCATCATGACTCTCTGCACAAAGATATTGAGATTTTTGTGGAAACCTTGCAAAAAAAGTACACTATAAATATGCATACATATAAAACCTACAACTCAAAGTCACCAATATTGGACTGTGAAAAGTGGATTTCATGCAAGTCTTCTTTTGTAAAAAAAACTAAATCCATTTCAGTTTAGGCTTAAAAATTTACAGTTTACATGAATTCTGAATATTTTTTTTTCAAACAATTCTGATTCTATTTTTATTCTCTGGGCAATTCATGAGTAAACATTCAATGAAATCAAAATTTAGTTTTAGTATCTTATATTAAAAAAAAAATATTGATTATGCATTTTTGTTCACCAGTCTCTTTCACCTTCTCATGAATTGATCATACAATCTTGTCATTATATGATTCACATGAAGAAAAATATATTAAGGGGTTTTAACTTCATCTACTTACTGAATTATGTATTTCTTGTTGAACTATTAAAATTAAATAAAATTCTTTTTTTTTAAAGGTTGTCCTAGCATCCTTAGTATTTCATAACTTTAAAAGTTTATGGCAAGGACTTTCCACTTGGAGAAAAAAACAGAAGTTCCTTTACTTCATTTGTCATTGTCAAATCAGATAAGACGAACTGAAAATAGTAGAAATGAGTGCTTTACTGATGGTAGTCAAATTACTTCTTTTAAGATTTGAACAGTTCAGATAACCTGTGCTATGTTTTGAAATATATGAAATTTCATTGAAACAGGTCATAAAGCTTGCTTTTGAAGAGTTTGAACTGGAAAGAGGATATGATACGCTCACTGTTGGAGATGCTGGGAAAGTTGGTGATACCAGGACAGTGTTGTATGTGTAAGTACAGAACTTCAACAGTTTTCACTGGAAATTTGCTGCTATATGTTGCTGATTCTGCATCATAATATATCTATTTATAATTATTCTTTATATAATTTGTTTGTATAATGTAAGCTTATATAAAGTGTATAATCATAGAATGGCTTGAGTTGCAAAGGACTTTAGAGATCATCAGGCTCCAACTCCCCTGATGCAGTCAGTGCTGCCAGCCACTGAACCAGGCACCAGATTGGATTGTCCACAAGCCTAGTATTGAAACCCTACTAAGAAAAAAGCTCAGGTTTTCCAGCATTATTGCTATTTTTATTTTTAAGTCAGAAAAACAAGGAATGAATATTGGAAATAGGATAATAGGAGAATAAACAGGGGAGATTTAAAAATGTGATGGGAGAAGACTTAATGTAAATACCAGGATAACTGTATTGAAATTCTCAGTCCTTGCACAAGCTTTCTATACTGTCTAAATTCTCAACTATTAGCACTTATCTTCATTACCCAGAGGTTCATATAGGCTATTCAGTCTAAGATTAATTTCGGGGGAGGGGGGGGAGGGAAGGGTGTGGTATAAAACAAAAATAATTTAATAAAATGTTTTAAGAGCATGATATACATCAAGATGGTATATTTAACAATATACTTTGATAGAAAGCATATTATTTCAAATCAATTTAATCAATCTGTGTGACAGCATAGTTGGTATTTTCAGTAGGGGAGGTAAAAATATGCACTTTATATATACGCCATATTTTGTTTCATTAAAGCTATATAGTTTTATGGATTTTTTTTAATTATTTTTAATTAATGAAAGGAGATATGACAGTGAATTTTATTATTTTTAACAATTATTTTCCAATGTAACCATAATTTCTTGAAAAAATTTAATATTACAATATATGCCTGTTGAAAAGATTAGCTCTGGAAATAGACCGATACAACTTACTGAAAATTGATCTAAATAAATTTAGGCTGTAAAGTTCTTGCTAAACTTATTTCTCATATTTAACAGTGTCTGGCTAGGAACTAATTACTACCCTGACAAGCTAATTCAGTAGTGATAATCATGTGTGAGGTAAAGAACATCTATCAAAATTTCTCCTGCTATTCCTTAGTGTGTGTTCTTAAATTCTTTAAATTAAAATAATACTACTTTAGAAAGTCTACTTCTCTTTGAAATTATATTTTTATTGTAGCACTTCAATTAAAACTCAATTTTCTTTTTAGAACTTTTTCCCTTAAATCATGAATCTTCTTTTAACTTTTCCTGTCTATAAAGGAGTTTCATTTTATTTTATGACATAAAGAAGAAATAGAAATTACTTGTTTGAACTCTTCCATTTTTGTCAGTTGTCCATGAGAAAGAGATGTGTTTTAGTAAACTCTGATCCTTTACCTCTTTTCACACACAACTTGTAAATTTCTTGGGAACTTGAAAACCAACCTACCCTTCCAAAATGAGTTTATTTTAATTATTAAAAAAAAAAAAAAGAAGAAAAAACCCTCACTTCTTGTAATACTTCTCTTTATATTTTTTGTACATCTTTTATACTTTTCATATACCATTGAATCTGACTTTCTAGTGACTTTGTCTTATTACTTCAAAAGCTCTTTTTCTGAATGGTTAAGAAATTATAAAACTTAGGAGAGAGAGAAAATTATTTTTCTTTGTTTTTTAATACAAATAATACTGTGATGGAATTTCTTCCTTAATTAGATAGATAGTTGACATCAGTAGTGATGAAAGAAAAACACAAGCTAAGTAAAATTGGGGATTTTTAGTGACACACTGCTTTAACAATTAAAACTTCAGAATTGGCTTGCAGTTTGGTTACAATTAAGCACAAAAATAATGTAGTGATTTTAGTGATTTTTTTTTTTTTAACTGTGAAGGTAAGAATAATACAGTAAAATTGTTTCTTTAAAGGGTAAGAAAACCTGCTAAACATTAAAAAAGGCATTAACCTCAAAGAAAGAAAATTCATTCTTATCTTGGAAACTCAGAAGATGTTTATGATTAAATTTTAAAATGCTTTAATATTTTATATTCTGATTTAATGCCACAAATGCTGATATATTGAATTCTGAAAGCTGTCATTCTGCTTACCTTATTGTTCTAACACCTAAAAGAAAATACATTTATTTAAAATATTATGCACAGAAAAAAAAAAAAAAAAAAGAGGAAAAAGAAAAAAAATGCAGAAAGGACTCGAAGCTTTTTCTTATATATATTTATAGAATATCCTTGATTTATACCATGACTTTTCTTTTAATTTACAGATTATTGTGTACTTCATTTTGTAGCAAAGGAGGATGAATGAATTCATACAGATGAAAACTGCACACTAGGATTTTCTGTTTTTATCTACATCTTTGTCAAAGAAAAAAGCATACTGAGAACATGGTTGTTATGAAAGTTATTTTAAAGATTGTTTTCTGGCCCCTGACAATTGAATCCCTGACAATTGAACCTAAAATCCAAACTTTTACATCTTTTATATAAAAATCAAGCTTCTCATTCTTAACTTATCACAATTCTCCTAAGTTAATTTAGGTAGGTTGTTTGTTTGTTTAAAAGAGCAATAAAATATTTTAAGAACTTAACATGTTTCTGTAAACACTTGTTTTCTAGAGCTTTTTTTATAGTTTTTTTGTTTTTTTTTTTTTTATGATCACGCCCTTACGTGTGCTGTTAACATGGTGCCATGTTTGTGCCATCAACTTTTTGAATTCAGTTGCTTCTTAAACACAATTTGTACTGATTATAGAAATATGCAATATTTCTGATCCTGGACACTGCACCTAAAAACTTCTTTTTAGTTTTTTGGACACTTGAGATTAGAGAGCCAATAGTGCAGAAATTGCTTTCACTCATTATTGTCTTCTGTGAAAGCTGTCTTTTTATATCCCATGAGTCTGTTCAGAGTACTGAGACAAATTTGGCACAAATTTAACTTCCTTTACTTCATTTGTTGCATCAGTTGTCACAACATTTTAAACTTCTTTAATGTAGAGAGGCAAGATATGATTGCACATACCCACAATGAAATGTGTTTAGCACCAGCCAATCTGTCTGAATGGCTGTTCTCCGAGTTTCTATTCCTGAACTTGCTAAAGAGCCTAGTCTTCAGATGGTTACGGCCTGGGATGAACTGAATTAGCAACAATGTGTGTTGTCAGACAGATCAACATTCTCATATCAGATGTACCCCATCTTGCCTGATTCGTAGTTGAAGAAAGTTGTTTTATGTGTAGAGAAATCCTATTCTCAGGAATCTCCTAATTAAATAAAAAAACTAAAACTACAACAAAGCTGAAACTGCTGTTTTCTTTATTGAAGTCTTAGATTCACAGATTATGAAGAAGTAAGTAATGAAGAAAGTTTTTGCTTTAACATTTTTGCATTCACACTTTTTGTATGAGAGCTTCCCTGCAGCAGGATTTTGGAACAAAAAGTTAATTTTTTAATACACCTCCCAAGAATGCATTCAGAATAAAGGGACTTTAATTCCTTCCAAACAGTGAGTGGGCAGATAAAAGGGTTTGAGTAATCTATTCATAATCTTCATAATTTTGAGATGCTTGTTCAGGGACTTTATTCCTCATTTCACATTGTACATAATCTTCTTAGCTGTTATTTTTTTACTAGGTCACATATCTAGAACTCCTAACTATTCACAGTAACATTCCAAGTCATAGTTGTCAGTGTTTTTGGTTTCAGACTCAGCAGCATTTTCTTTGTAATGTCAGTATGTCTGTATTTCTTAAGATTGTAGTTATTGATTTCAATATCTATTCAAGATTGTTTCTCTTTCACTAGACCTATGTATCAGTGGGTACACATGCACTCTGACCCAGACTCAGTCACTAGACTTCTTGGGAGCATTCTAAAGTCCAAGTTACCGAAAACTACTTAACTACACAAGATGGGATGTTACTATAATTTGCTAGAAATCTGCTGAACATTCTACACATTTTCATCAATATTCAAGAAAGTCTGTACTATCTAATTGTATGAGTGATACAAATAAATGTACACAACACTTGTGAAATTTTCTGATTTAGTTAGATATCTTCGTCAGTTCAACATCTGAGTCAACAGACAGCAGACTGCATACACAGCCAAGACTGCATCAGACTTTTGATCTAAGAAACATCTGACTGCCATAGAGTGCTTCATTAACTCACATTCAGAGTCTTGTGGTGGAGGTGTTCATGCCACATGCTCATTTACTGATAGTAATGAAAAGAAATACTTCACAATGTATCTTCCAATCAGTAGAACTCTAATAGATATTTCAGCAAATTCTTTGTAGATAATAATGCTTTTCAGTTTGTGTTTTTTTTTTGGTTGTTGTTGTTTGTTTGTTTTGTTTTTACATTTTCAAGGATAAAAATTGCCAAATGAATATTCTTCACTTGAGGTGTTCAAGTTCAGGCTCGCGGGGATATACTATTCTTCTTCTGTAGGTTCTAAGGCTGATTTATACTTTATATTTTCTTTTCTGTCTTTCATTACTTTGATCTCTCCATTCAGTTGGAAGTTCAAATAATATTTGAATGGCATCTTGCTGAAAACCTCAGTACCATGCAATTATAGTAATGAAAATTGATGATTTCATATTTAAGAATGTGGTCATGAAAATATTTTTTTCTCAACTTAATCATGCTGAAACTGTGCCATACTCTGAACCAGAATGAAATTGGACAATCTAGCTAGCTGAACCAGAGCTCCTTGGTTCTCTGTAGGATGGAATTGCTGAAAATTTAAAGTGGAGGAAATTATAAATGCTTATTTCTTACATATTATTACTTTACCTGCAATCTGTATTTTCTAGCCCATCTATCAAGAATCTCAAATCTCTCCTTGTATTTACTAGGCATCAAACTGAGCAGATGATAGCACAAATTTTGGTTTGTGTATATCTGCCATCTATGGATAAGCCATTGGCATTTTGAAGGGAGATGACATCAAGCTGAAGAGTGACTTTCTTAACTGGAGTCTTTATCACATTCATCGTTTCCAGCAAGCCTGTAGGAATTTAGATATCATTACTATCAAATTTGATTAATATCAGTTATTCAGTTCAAGTTATATTAAAGTGACAGCTAAGGATCAGATGGATGAGTAGTGTGAATGCGTAGTTACTGTTCCATTGGGAAACCAGTTTATTAAAACAAAACAAAACAAAACAAAACAAAACAAAAAAAAAAGCAGACACAACTCATCAGTTGGATTATTTTTAAGATTAAACTTCAATGGTTGTGTGATACAATTACACCTTTTTGTTTGTTTGTGTACTGCACAGACATCTACATGCAGTTAAACTATGCTTTATTACTCATAAAGATTTAGAATTTTAGAATTCAGAAAACATAAATGTGGATGTCCTGCAATAATCCAGTAATGTGAGTGGGGCCATCTGAATACTTGATACTAGGTTATGTAGTCGATATATATATATATATACGAATAGTCACTGAATAATTCATGCAGGAGCCTCACAGATTACCAGTTGAATTCGAACATATCTCCCTTATTGTCAAGAAATATCTGTGAATGTTATTCATTGCTGGAGAATAGTATTTTCATTAACTATTTTAACTGGAGAAATAAGGCAGAAACTAACAATTATTTCTATGGCTTCAAAATATGTTTCTGAAATGTACTCTTCACTCTTTCTTTCTTGACATATCTATTTCCACAAGCATCTTCTAAATTACTCTTTTTTAGTGTTACTCACTATCTGTGAGTTATCTTTCCTTTACTTCTCAACCTCTTTCTACAAAGTTGTAGTTGTAAATATTCTGAACTATCTGCCATTACAGCAGCAGTTTTAGATGTACAGGCAGAACTCCGAAGCCATTTCTCTTGTGTGATTTTTATTTTTTATTTTCTGGGAGGGGAGGCTGGAGGGTGAGGAATGGGGGGTGTGTTAATCAGAGTAAGAAAACAAAATATTTAGATATAAGATTCACACCTCCTTATTCACAGCCTTCCTGAATAAGACTTTAAGAGGCAATATAGGATTTCCTACAGCTTACCTCAAAGTTCTTCATTTCTTACTTTGCTTCTGTTCAGTCTCTGCTTTTGCTGTGTTCTTGCTTTTAAGTTGCAACAGTATTAAAATCTGACAGTGTTTTTTTTTTTTTTGAGGAAGATTTCAAATACCAGATTTTGTTTACTTTTAACTTGTTTCTTGAGAAATTCTGTGTTTGGAGCAACTTCTTTCAGCTTGGCACTGTATTATTACGATTTTTTTTTTGTTGTTACTTATGTCACATGTTTGTTTGTTTGTTTTTTATTATAGTCGATTGGAAGAAAGACAGAAGATGCAGTATATTATCATTTGAGCAAAATAGTCTGCTCAAACAAAAGGGACAAAGTCATTGTTTATTTGTTATATCAACTGCAGATATTGCCATACTTGCGGTTCCAATCTCAAAAGCTTCTAATAAACGAAGTTCTGCCTGTAGTTCAATGCAGATATTCACCACTTACGATTTATTTTTTGTTTCTGTAATGCCAGCTTAGGTAGAGATATTCTGCTGCACTTTTCATGTGTGACTTTTCATCTACTTTTTTAAAGTTTTTTATAGTTACCATAAAGATCTAAGCAGTTTTGCAGATAAAATACTGTAACCTCTTTATATGTGATGGGTATTTTTCATCATTAAGAGAATCATAGAAAAAGACCTTCAAGATGATCCAGTCCAACTGACCACCTTCCACCAGTATGTCCCCACTCAACCATGTCCCTTTGTACAGTATCTAAAAATTTCTTAAACACATCCAGGAACAGTGACCCAACAGCCTCCTTGTGCAGCCCATTCCAGTGCCTAACCACTCTTTTGGAGAATCATTTTTTCCTAATGTCCAACATGAATCTCCCCTGGCACAACTTGAGGCCTTTCCCTTAGTCCTATTGCTAGTTGTGTGGGAAGAGTAATCCACAAGGATTTTATTGATTAATAAATTAATCTTTTTGCTTTACGATGTCTATCACCAGCATGAGGGCAGTGAAGCATTGGAACGAGTTGTCCATATAAGCTGTGGATGTCCCATCCCTTGAAGTGTTCAAGACTGGGTTGAATGGGGCCATCAGCAATATGGCCAAGGGATGCTGTCCCTGCTCACAGCAGGGGATTGGAACTAGATAGTCTTTAAGGTCCCTTCCAATTCAAAACATTCTATGATTTTATGTCAGAATTACAGATGAATGCAGATGATTGTTGTAAAACTCTGAAGTTTTATTGTGTGATTCACCATCTTGCCTGTTGTATATGAGGTTCTAGTAAGTTCTTGTGAACGCATGTGCTGTAAAACAGCCAAACTAACTTCCTTTGCTTTTAAAAAAAATTGCAAAAAAAAAATAATACTGATCAAAACATGTGAAAACAATTTATCTGGTACACTCCTTCACTTATCTATTAGGTAATTAGTTATTGAAATATTTAGATTTCCTAATTTTATTAAAAATGTTTAACAGTTGTTAATTTGAATGCATTCATTTAATTATTTTTTTTAAGACTTCAAATTATTCTCATCCATATAAAATAGCTAATTTAATTTTAAAATAAATAAATCAGGACACAAGGTTGCTATTTTGTGAACAGTCGTAAACATTATATTAATTATTTAAAAAATACTGCTTTATTTATTTATTTTTATTTTTTTTGCTACAGCAAATGACTTTTTAATTTATCCTACATGCAGACTCACTGGATCTAGTGTTCCTGACCTTATTGTAAGCATGAGCAACCAGATGTGGCTTCATTTACAATCTGATGACAGCATTGGCTCACCAGGATTCAAAGCAGTTTATCAAGGTAGAAACTAAATTGACCACTTTAAACTGTAACTTTCTTCATACATTGCAATAAATCCTCGAATACGTTTTTAGTCATTTCACAGATTTGTATTTTTGATGCTGTTTCTGTCGTTGATAATGGAGATATATAAAATAATTTAAAAGGATCTGAAGAAAAAAATGAAATTTAGTGTGATAATCCTTTTTCTCGAAAGTCAATACAAACAAACAAAAAAAAACAAAACAGATTTCTAATATGTTTGGAAAATCTAAAATGTTACATGCTGCTAACCTCTGAAATTCTTTATTATAGATACTATCTGAAAAGTATAGTTAGTTTTCTCTGAATTTACTGATGTAATCACAAAACTGAAGTTCCATGCAGTACTGAGAATCTTTGCAGATCTAAGTCAAAATTAATATGGAATAATGATTATTAATGGGAAACTTCTCTCTCTCTTCTCTTCCATCCAGAAGATATGTTTGGCCAGTTTAGCCTATCTGTGTTCATATCTTTTTGGTGATAGACTCAACAAGTTAAAACTTATCAAGAGTTGAAAGTCTGTTTGCCTCTGTGTTAAAAAATATTATGCACTGTAACAGTAACGTATTTTCTGAGAATAAGAGAGAATTTCTGTGTTTTAGCTCAGCTAGTGAAGATTACTCTTTTAGTCAAGCTTTTCTGGAAAGTATTTTTATATCATAACTAAAAATTTTCCATATGTGAAATAGCTCAGACATTTTTACCGTATTGTAGAAAAACAAAATGTTATATAGCTTTTCATTCAGGTTAATAATTGAGTATGTAATTATTTAGTATTTGATTTTAAGATGAATGTTACTTCCAAATTCTAATTAACACTTAATTAAAGGTTTACCATAGTCATATTTTTTAAAAACATTAGCGTTACAAATTCTTTTTAAAGACTGGAGAGGGACAAATTCTAAAAACAAAGCTGATATTTTCTGAAAAGGCACAATAAGATTGAAATGATAATTACATATAAGCATTATTTGATTTATATATATATATGTATATCCATATATATTTATTTAGATGTATTCATATATATATTTATTTGTTGGTACTCTTTTTCTTTCACTGCAAAAAAAAATCTAATAAATGATGGAACTAGACAGATTTCCTTCTAATCTCATATAGTTTGGAAATTTGTTGATAGAAATACAGGAAACTGTCTATTACATTTTATTTAATACATACAATCAAAGACACTAAGGGTTTCTGCATTTTTAGCTTTCTGTGAGACTCCTGTGGTTTATTCATTTGGTAAGCCAGATCTGTAAATTCTATGTACATGTATGTACATGTAAAGTCAGTGTTTTAAATCTCAACCACTAACTGGTGGTTAAACCAGACACTATATTTTTTTTCTCTTCGATGAATGTGTGGGCCAAATTTTTTTGGAAAGTCCTAGTCTTAGCTGATACAGTTCAGATAAAAATTTCATAGAAAAACTTTATCATTTTATGGAAATGAAAATTTGCAGTACCTTTTTACCACTTTAAAAAAAAACAAAAAAAACAACAAAAAAAAAACAGAAAAGTAGAAGTTTAATGTTTGTTTTTAGTTACAGAAAATGCCATGGTGTGTGTTCCACAACCATAGCTGTTCAGCTACATTACTACATGAAGTCAATCAATGTTATGTTAAAAATCTAGCGAAATATTTCTTCCTATAGGAGGAAATGCAGTATTACTGTTGTTTACTAAACAAAAAAAAGTTGGGGGAGGAGAGGGAAAGCATTCCTTCTAGCAAATATTTATAGTACAGTATAGGGAAAAAATATATATTAAAAAAAAAAAAGAAAACTTATAAGAAATTTAAAAAGGAGTAAAACACTACTTTTACAATTCAAATGATAATTTTGTGCAAAATCAGCCTTTGACTTCCACAAGACTTTCTGTATATATATGCATGATTTTGGCATAACACTTTTTTTTTAACAAAACAATACAGGATAATTTGATATATGAAATATCATTAAACCTTAATTCACATGACATGCGGGTGAAACATGTTTATTTGACAAATTTCCCTAAAAAACTGACATACACAGAACTTCATTTACAGTTAAGAGTTGGTTGTGTCAAGTTTTAAAAATTTGAAAATACGTATTTATGCATTTATAAATATTTAAACTGCATTTCATCTATGTTTTGCTGAGATGAAAAAAGTCATTTATCTCTTATCCAAAATGTTTATTAGGTATCCCCTTGTTGCATTTCTTTTAAAGTTACCATTACCTGCATGTTTTTTATATTCTGCATCTGTAGCATTATTCATATATTATTTCTGAAAATAATAACAAATATCTCCATAATTGCAAAGGCATTGGTTCTTGTCTCACTTCAAAATTTACCCTACATTGCTTTTATATGCATATTGGAATACATTACATACTGCAAAATGCGTACTGAACATCTTGTATAAATAGAAAATAGTTTAACTTGAATTATTTTTTATTATCTGTGAAAGACGTATCTTTAAGTTACATCCACCTATAAAATAGTGATAACAGTCCCTGGTAATAGGTGTTATTTTAAAAAATAAAATATATATGAGGTTATGTCTACAAGGGGATACCCAGAGCAGTTAAAATTAACAGAGTATAATAAATTTAAACTACGGATTTATCTCAGTAAGCTACCTGAATTCCCTGTAAAGGGGCTCTTCTTCAGTTACTTTATGACCTTCTGTACCTGCAGGTTAATCTTCTTTGAAAGAATCCTCTGGGGAGGATTAAAGTTCAGTAATCTGGGGACAGTGATACACCTGAATGAGAAATTCATGTAGACACACGTGCTCTGATGTGATCTAATTTATAAGCATAGACCTTAGACTTCAGTTGATAACCATTGCTGAATGTCATGATAAACTGATGGTTATTGCACTTGAAACAATTCTCTTCTAAATAATAATATATTTTTTTCAGTTAATTATCAGAGAATAATGTCAAATTGGAAGTTTAACAATGTAGTGATTGCATTATTCACTAAAAGTGAACCTGAATACAAATATTCATGTATGTATGTACGTATGTTTGTGTATGTGCTTATACATCTCTATGCTCACTCACCTTATAGGAAAAAGTCCAAGTATAATTCACAGAAAAGAGATTTTCTCTTCATTTTTTTCATGAATATATGTCCAGCCTCAATTTAAAAAAAAAAATAAAAATAAAAAAAATAAAAAATCTGTCTCCAACTTTAATAAATTGTTTACTTTCTTTCAAGAGATTAAGAAATTTGAAATACAAATAAAGATACTTTTCTTGGTAGGCATCAGTTTAAAGAAGCCTTTCATGTGATGGAGTACAGAAATGCCTCTGATCATTTGTAACTAAATCAGTATTTAAAGTAACAGCGGTGATTTTGGAAGTAGCAGTAGAAGCTTCTATAAATCAGATTCTCATTTTATTATATTGTCTAAGCAATTAATTTCATAATTAGTATCATTACTGTTTGTATTTGCATTTGGAACACAAGTACTAGCATGAGTTCATGTTTTTGTCTTTAATTAGCTTTATATTAATAATTTAATGTATCTTCTTTACCTATTAACAGAAAAATATAAGGTTTTGTTTTAATTTTTCCACCTTCTATATGATTAAAAAAAAAAAAACAACCATAAATGACAGAATTGTGGGGTTGGAAGGGACTTCTAGAGAGCATTTAGTCCATCCCCCTGCTAAATCAGGTTCTCTACAGTAGGTTGCGAAGATAAGTTTTAAATATCTCCAGAGATAGAGACTTCACGACCTTTTTGGGCACTCTGTCTCAATTTAAAGTTTTTCCTCATGTCCATATGGAACTTCTTATGTTGTTGTTTGTGCCCATTGCCCCTTGTTCTGTTGCTAGGCACACAAATCCATAACACAATAATATTTCTAATTCCACAGCTATCAAACAGAGTGCATATACTCTTAACACTAGAAATCTGTATTATGATACAATAAGTAATACATGGCAATATCAGAAGAATTGACCGTGACTTTCATTATAATTTTTGTTAGAAATGATCTAGGAAACTACTGATACAATGTTTGCTAGTAGTTTTGTGATCTGTAAGAAAGGGCAGGTAACAGCATCGCTGAGCACCCCTTTCTGTGATGAACTTCTGGCCTGGGTTGGCTCAGGGAGAGCTGGAAGGAGCCTTGCAGTATACTGAGCAGGGGAACCATTGTGGAAGAGGGAACAGAAAGCCTTTTTTTGTTGTTTGTTTATTTGCCTCCTTAAAGGGCCAGAGGAGATTATATGGAGCTTACTAAAACCCAGAAGCTGAGACTGCAATTGTGTTTTTTAAATAGGTGGTGGCTGGGGGCTATGTTCTTGCCCGAGGGTACATCCGCATAACATCATCCTCTGGAGGGTTCTTGTTTATCCGCAGACAAACTGTGTCTGAGTGAATTTACGTGTGTCTTGGGGTGGGGCGAGTTGGTTATTTCAGTTTATTAATGCATGCTGCATTGCAGGCCATGATTCATGTTTTCATAGTGTGAAATTGAGAATGTATATTGAACACTTCGGGATGTGATGAGGCATATCTGAAGATTTAAAGCCTGTGGAGTGGTGCTAAATGACTCTAATACAGTAGAAGGATGAAAACCTGGTGCAGTTTTCTCCATCCTGTTATCCAGTTATACTGGGATTGGTCCCTGGTCTTTACTGTCCTCTAACAATGGATGCTGGTAGTCATCATCAGGAAGTATGCTAGAGCTTGCGCAGTATGGATGCTTGGAGATTCAATGCTCTGGCTCACCCTGATTCTTGCTTTATTTAGCAGTGGCTGGTCTAAAAACAATCTTGAATGAAAACACTTACATAACCAAGCAGTGGTGGGAAGAGAAAGAATGGCGCACAAACCATGTTTGTTTCTAAATAGTTTGTTTGGATATTAAATAGTTTCTACATCATTTCTTCCTCCACTGTAACACTTCTTGAATTTATTACACATCACTTTTTTAATTACAGAGTGCCAGGTGGAGGTAATCACTAATGTTATATGATTTCACATGGACAATTAAAAGTGAATTCCAAATATACAATTCATACAAAATACAAATTGTAAAAATACAATTCAGTGCAATTCATATTGGATGTATTGCTTAAAACTAGATCTTTGGAAAATATTAAGTAATGGCTGGTTTGTTTTTTTTTTTTTAATCATTTAGTCATTGAGCAAAATCCTCAGTAAAGAATTGATTTATTTCACTAAAAAGTTGTCTCAAAGTTCTTCAGTACTTCATTCTTTCAAAGTCCTTTCACCAGCTGTGTGATTTATCCATCCAGCTCATAAACAGTCATTAATTTCACATTTTGACTGAAATTGATTTGACATGCTAACATCTCCACCTGTTACAAAGTCAGCATATCCTCCAGAGCAGGGCTGAGAGACCGGAGACTCTTCACCCAGGAAAAGAGTAGTCTGAGAGGAGATCTTATCAGTGCTTATAGAAGGATTAAATTAGAGTGAATGGAGCCAGGCTCTTTTCAGTTGTGTGCACTGACTGAAGAAGGGACAATAGGCACAAACTGGAAGGTAAGAACTTCCATATGAACGTGAGGAAAACGTTCTTTGCTTGAAGGGTTACAGATCACTGGAAAAGCTGCTCAGAGAGGTTGTAGAATCTTTTTTTTCTGGAGGTATTCAAAACACACCTGTGCTTTCCTGTGTTGCGTACTCTAGAGAGCCTGTTTTACCATGGTGTTGGACTTTGTGATTTATAAAGGTCCCTACTAACTCCTATGATTCTGTGATTCAGTGTATTAGGGTGCCAAAATTTGTACATTGATAGGAACCACTAAACTGCTGTTTGGGTGCCATTTGCCACGGATAGTGTCCTAATTAGATTGTTCTCGAGTGGGGAAGCACAACAGTACTTAGTATGAGTGATCAAGCTTCACTTTATTGCACATATAGAGTTTATATATGATTCCAATACACGTGTTCACTTACTATTGGTGCACAAGGTGGGCTAGGTGGGCTGCCTAGCTTCAACCAATGCTCAGCCAGCATTCACACCTGCCGCTGAGCTCATCTGCTTATCAGCCCCCCACATATCCACAGAGCACAGCTGTGGATGTGGGCCTGCTGTTTACATGCTGCCCCAAGGATGTTGTGACTCCCATCTTAACTCCTAATGTTTTCTCATGGGTATGCACTCTGTGCTGCCGCACCAGTTATGCTCGTACACAGTCTCATGTCCGCCCTGCTCTCGCAGCCATTCCCCAACACTAAACTACTTCCATTTTTTTTTTTCCCCTTAGTTGTGGTATTTGAAAAAATAAATAAATAAATAAAAAACTATTATTTTTTTCAGCTTCTCCTCAAATTGAAGTCCAAGATACTAGAATGTTGCAATATTCACTCTTATAGTGTATAATAAACATTTTCCCACTGTATCATATCACACTCCACTTCTTGTTTCTTAACTAAAGTTACACAAATGTACTATGGGGAACATTACACAGAGAAACATGTCTTTGTGTACAACAGAATATAATATAGGAAGGCATGGTGGACATCACCTAAGCACACATCCAGATCTTTCCAATCTTAATACTAATATCCATCTACCATTTCTGTGTTTATCTTCTGTAGCTAATTGTAAAAGTATGTAGAAATCAGAAAATTTTCTCAAGAACTCGGGACAGTCTGTTGGATGACAGATTTTACAATCTGTGGATAGCTGTCAGAAAGTGTTCTTTAAGTTCTTAACTTTATGTTCTTAGAGTTCACTGTAGCATTTGAAATAAAATAAAATTAAAAATAAAATTCATAATGCTTATGAATAATTTTGAAATGACTCAAGTATAACTTCAACATCAATGCTCTAAGCTATCAAAATGATGAGATAGGGAAAGTTTTACTGTTGCGGTTTCACACCATGTAAAATAATGATATCTTCCAGTGTGCAAGGAAATAAACAGTATACTGTTAGTAACAGTTTGTTTGTCAAGCAGTTTAGAGTCAGTAATTTTTTGTTTTAGGCAACCATTTTTGTGATGAACAGGAAAAGTATTTTATTTTTGTCCTGTTGTCTGTCTGAAAGCTGTAGTAAATTTTGATTATATGTAATTGTTACAGGCACAGGACATTCTTGTAGCAAATGTTGGGTTTTTCTTTTTTACATGTTTGTACAGTTGACCTCCAGCAGTTTTGATCACCAAAACCAAAAGAACAACAAAAAACCCCAAACATTTTAAAATCTTTGCTGGTATTTGAAGGTTTTGTAGAAACCAAATAAAATATGGATGAATCATTGAAGAGTAGTAGATGTTCATAAAAGCTAGTATCTTTTTCTGGAATTATTAACAATTAAGAAAGTTACAAGCATGAGCTTATTTATAGTACCGTAAAATTTAGAATAGGAAACTATTAACATTTTTAGTGCATTCTCTCAGCCTTGTATGTCCTTGGGAAGCTTAGGGCGGTGTACTTGTTAATGGTGGCAGTATTTGTGAGAGGATTTTTTCTGAAATTCTTTCTAAGTCCTTCTTGCTAACACAGGTTTTTCTTGTATCTTCTCTGTTCACTTCCATTTCACAGTTAATACTGGTATATTAATCTAATTCCTCCAGGATCTCTTTTTTTTTCTCTTATGCTCCCTACACAACCCAGCCTTTTTCCTTCTTTTTCTGAATGTGAAGCAGTAAAAGCAAGATGTTGAATGGAATTTTCCAACTGAGATATCCAATCTATCTATTGAGATTTAAATATATGGTTAAAAATTTCCACGAAGACTCTGCAGGCTTTTGTGAGATTTCACTGAAAATAGCACATTTCATTTATTTTCTGTGTCTATACAGTATCAATTAACTATGTACAAGTCTATGCTGGTTTGATATGGTTATATATAAATACTGTATAGATCTCTGTACAGTGCTTCTGAAGGCTGCATTCCTAATCTTGTCAAAATCTTTTTTTGCTATCAACAAAACACAGTATCTAGTAGAAATTAATTCATTTCTAAATAGTAATGAATCGAAGACTATTTTCTGGACTTCTTTATATAATATTTCATAAGGAAAGAGAGAATTCCTTTTAACCTTGACTGAACTAAAGCTATTCCCAAGAATTTCTAAATAATGCAAAAAAAAACAAACAAGCAAACAAACATTCTTTTCAGGTGATTGGGAAGCCTTTAGCCTCCAAATTTTTTTTTTGTTTTCTTTGTTTGAGCACTGAGTGCTTTTATAACCTGTATCATAGGCATAACAGTCTGCCAGATCCAACACATCCTGCACATGAAATCCCTTTTAATCTTCTATTTTATTTAGTGATACTCGACTCTTTCTTCCTGGTCTTCAAAAATTGAAAACATCCATTAATAAGTGATTACAATCTATAAGTACAGAATAATAAAAAATAAGGTCCTCCTAATACAAAATCTACCATATGCTACCATATGCTTGGAATTTTGATGGTTGATTTTTTTCTTTGGAAAGTGTATGAGAAAAAAAAACATTGCTTCTGTGGGCAGATATGCACCTGAAGATATTCAGGCCTGCAAAATGCTTCACAAGGTTATAGCATCTTAAAAATACTATGACTGCTATTCATCAACTGTTATTCAGTAGTATTGTAAATATGTAAATAATACATAACAAATTATTAGGAATGAGCAGAAAAAGTATATGCTAAGCTACTCAAAACACTTCTATTGCCTCCTAATAATCATTAGTCACATTTGCACTTTGAGATACTATCATTATCTAATTTCCATCCACTTAGTATTTGCTAAATTGATTTTCCATGATGCCAGTTCTTAATTAGGATGCCACGTGTTGCTAATTTAAATGGTTTAAGCAAGATAAAATGCATTGTATCAACCAAGTTTTTAATTTAAAAATCCTATTCTTTGTATGGTGTGACTAATTAAAAAAAAATAATCATTAATTATATTTTCATCCTTTAACCCTTTAGAAGTAGATAACTGTGTTGACTGTTCCATTACTTTGCTTAGAATCAGGCTTTTCTACAGTGAGAAACAGTTTTTACTCATATCTTCATGACGTTTATTTTAGTTCAACTTTTAACTTACGGTTTTATGTCAACTGTTTAACATATTGTGATGCTGAAGACAAGAAGTTGCAATTAAATAGAAACGTTTAGATACAGAGAACATGGGAAATGCTAACAGCTTCCAGAATTTTCATAGAATCAGAATGGCAAGGTCAGAAATGACATGCAAGATCATCTAGTCCAACTGTCTTCCCATTTTAAAAGTAAAATTCTTTTTTTCTAGTTATGTAGTTTTCTCAATCAGATCAAAAGATTAGATCTTCAAAAAGCTATCATTATGATGTAGCAAGTGATGACTTACAAGTAATATACTGCCTATGAAGAACCCAAGATTTTATTACTTATATTAGGAGGCTATGAAGAATATTTCAGTTATTTGACAGTTCTTCCCGCCAAACTTAATTTATGGATTATAATTATTCAATTGATCCCTTAGGCTTGCATTAACCTATTTTAAATCTGCAATATTACTAGTCTGATTCATGAAATATCCTCTTAAATTCAGATTACAATCAACTATGAATATACAGTGACATTTGGGGTGAATTTTAGTTTATTTTAGATAAGGAAATAAGATTCCCTCCTGAGTCCTTTATAACCAAACTTATTTATGATCTGCAATTCACTGGGGAAGGTGAAATCCTGCCTATTTCAGAAACTAGCTTACATACAAAAATATTATTTAATGCCCCAACTGTGTTCTGAACATAAGATTTTCAGGGATTGTCCTCAAAGAACCACATTCTGAGAAATTTTCTTTCATAAATATTGTGTGACTTGATTAATTAACTTTGAAATGGCTTTGTTTTTTGACACTACATACACTGCTTTTGGCATGATAGCATGCTGTCAAAAGTTTATAGGATAATTCAGGCTGAAGGAGTAGTCTAGTACAACTTCCTCCTCAAAGCAGGGCCAGATATGAGTTTTTCAGGACAGCACCACCAAATTTAATAGGTGGAAACCTCCAAGGACAGAGACTGTAAAACCCTACTGGGCAACCTACTCCACTGCTTGTCAGTTCTCATGGAGAATAGATTTTCCTGTATGATGTTTTACTCATATTGTTATTTCTGTTCCTCTTAACTTTCCACCATGCAGTGCTATGAAAAACCTGTGTCTGTTTTCACAGTGTCCTGTGGGCACTGGCAGGCTGCTGTCAGGTCCGTAGAATCTCTCAGCAAGAAAGCCCAGCTGCCTCAGCCTCTCCTCTCAGGGCAAGTATGCCAGTTACCATCACTCCAGTTTATTGATCTCTTTTTTTTTTTTTTGTAATAAGACAACCTACTTGTTTTGGTAATTCTGGTTTTACGGTTCAAGAATCACTTAAAGCAAGACCTCTAAGTCTGCAGTTCCCTGATCTGGGAGAAGCATTTTCATTGTCTCTGAATAGGAAACCTACAGTTATTACATCTCAGCTACTATTTCCCTTTCCAAAAGTTTTGTAAGGGCACTGAACAAAAGGCCTTTTTTAGAGTCGAGGTGTATTCCTTCTGTTAGTAAAGAACTCTGCAATTTGAACAACAGAGTATTTCTTAGAACAACCTGTTTTAAAAATCAACAGTGTTACCGAAAACTCATATCATGCTGATACTAGACAATAATGAAAGTTTAAGGAAAAAAAAAAAAAATAAAGTCTTGGTTTTGGCTACAGTAGAATTAATTTTCTTCATAGTAGCCCATATCATCCTATATTTGGGGTTTGTGAAGAAAACAGTGATGATAACACTGTAGTGTTTTCATTGTTGCTCAGTGCTTACACAGAGCCAAAGACATTTCAAGTTCTTGCGCTGTCATGCCACTGGGAATCTGGGAATGCACAAGGAGCTGGATGGGGACTGAATCAGGACAGCTGACCCGGACTGTGCCATGCTTAGTAATAAAAGCTGGGGTAATGAGGAAGAGGAGAACGTTCAGAGTTATGGCGTTTGTCTTCCCAAGAAACTCTTATGTGTGATGACCCTCACTTTCCTGGAAATATTTAAGTACACAACAAATACTAAAGATTAAATTTAGTAAATAGATTTCATTTTTTATCAATACTTACAAGTATTTAAAGGTTAGAAGTCAAGTGGATGTGGCTAGGCTCTTTTCAGTGGTACCCAGTGCCTGGACGAGTAGCAATGAGCTCAAACTTGGACATAGGAAGTTCCATTTGAACATTATAGGAACTTTACTTTGAATGACAGAACTGGAGCAGGCTGCCCAGAGAGCTTGTGGATTATTATTATTATTATTATTTTTTTCTGAAAATAGTAATAACTCACCTGGATACCTACTGTGCAACCTACTGTAGTGAACCTATTTTAGCTGGTGGTTGGACTAGATGCTCTCCAGAGTTCCCTTCCAACCTCCTCAGTTCTCTCATTGTGTGATTTTTATTACTTTAAAGGATTTTTAAACGTATGCTTTTATATTCTATTACCACCAACAAAACATTTTTGTGCTCTTTTAAATAGATTATTATTATTTTTTTTTTTTAAATCATGGTGGCTTTCCATCTATCTGGTTCTAAAGTCTTGTTTGATTTTTACTGTTGATATAGAATGCAACAAGATAGGAGCAACAAAAATTAATCAACTGGATATGATCCACAGCCTTTTTGATAATAACAGGGACAAAAATAAATAAATAAATAAATAAATAAATAAATAAATAAATAAATAAATAAAAATTACAGAAATTGGGGGACATCCCTTAGAATGCTGCTGGGAACTATATGACCTGTGAAGGAGGACTCTTTTTAGCTGGAGACAGATAGTAAATTGTAGTGTAACATTTTTGTAAAGAAATATACTGGAATAATGGTAAAAATGTGATCATCTATGAAATTAACCTGTGAGGCCACTCTGTTTTCAGCTATAGGCCAACCGCTTTTTAGCTTTAATGCCTAGCTTTACAGACCTTTTATGCACTAATATATTTTTTCTGTTAGTTTTGATTTACCATTCTCACTTTCAGTAGTTTCTCCCATACTCTTTTGCATAATGTCATAATTTCATTCTCTTATCTCCTCTTCAGTAATCCTGCTGACCATCTCTCTCTTTCTCACTCAGTCTTACACATATTATAGGGTTTCTTGATTTATCGGTGTTTTTAAATTCCTGTAATTTTCAATATTTTATTGAGACTAGGAAATAAGTATTATACATACATGTCCAAAAAGACTGTGAATATAAACTAATTAATTATTTTTCTTTTATTGAAACACAAAAAGGTTCTGGCCCATTTTAAGCATTCAAATTTTAAACTGAAAAGGTCCTATTTGATGCAGAAATAAACTTCCAAACTACTTCTGTTTTTATTGGAAATGCACACCTGTCTGCTCTCAGCTTCCACCTTCCCTTAACCTGTCAGATAAGATGATAATTACTACATGTAGTCAAAATCATGAATATAAAGCTTTAAAAGTACTGACTTTCACTCTCTGGCAGACTTTGAGCTACTATTTAGTTCTTACTTACGTGCTTAATATCACTTTAGAATTGTCATATCTTGTCACTTGAAGGAAAACACGCCAATAGAAATGTCTTTGATTCAATTCAGAGGGATATGAGCTTCTCTTCAGAAATCTAATCTTGTCGGTCTTCCAACATTAAAGGATGACTGTTCTCTGAAACTGAGTAAATATTTTTATTTTACAAGCAAGGTGAAATGTCTTTTTCCCCAGGCTACCAAAAGAGAGTTCATAAAAAAACAGAAACAATTGACTAAGATCTTTGTTAAAATTTCTGGTAACCAGAGGAAAGTGATGTTTAAGTCAGCTCAAGAACTTATTGGCAAACATCATAAAGATCACTCAGCTCTAAGGACATAGATCAAAAGATATTCAACATCAAATAAGTACATAGAGTAGTCCTAAAGGAATGCAGTTGTATTGCCACACTTTAAATAGATTAGCACAACTTTTATTTCTGTGTTTCTCAAGTTAAGAACCTTTTCTGCCTTTAGCTGGTAGTGCAATAAACTTTGGCCAAATAAATGTTCTCATTTTAGAAATCAGATATGACGTGCTTTTGCAAATTATGAAGAAGAATTATTGGGGCAAATGTTGAAGAAATAGACAGAATGCACCCTGAGTGAATTTAGGCATTTTAAAAATTTGTTCCCTGATCAAACCAGTGAAGTCTGACAGTAGGCAATGAAATAAATAGCTCTGTCAAATCACAGATGACAGAGAAATTTGGGAATAACACATATCTGTGGTACTCTGGATCTAAAACATATAAACAAAGAGCCCTATTTACATATAAATACAAAATCTAGAACTCGTGGTAATTAGTATATGCAACAGAAAGCCAGCTCTTCAGTGAAAAGAAGAGTACAGAAATTTAGTTGCATCTGACTTAATCTGCTTTTTTATGTCATTCTCTCATGATTTCCCAAATATTAAGAAAGTGATTATGTAACATTGTCTTCTACTGTTGGTAGAATTTTTAAATGGATTTATTTTTAATATACTTAAATAAAGAATTAAGAAGTTGGACATTCAAACTAAGACTATTGATATAAGTTTCTCTCTTGTTAAGGGAAAGTTTTATCATCTTTACCACTACAGATGTGCAATCAGTGCTTTTATGAGAAATTCAGTCAACTAAAATAAAGCATTTTTTGGATTTAGTGTCTTTCAAGTATTTTGGAGTAAAAATTGTCTAGTATGTAGAGAAATTGATTGTAATTCAAGAGCAAAGAAAAATACTGAACTGAAAAAGTATGAAAAGTTTTTAATGTATCGATGTTGAGAACTCTGTTTTTGTGAGGTGAAAGCAATAGAGCTTTTGTTCTATTAAAATTAATTGGTAGATTATTAAATGAACTAAAGTATTTGATTGATATTAACACCCATGATATAATATGACCAATAAATATCTGCATGTTTTAGTAAATCTTCATGCCATGAAATTTATGTTAATCTTGAAGCTAAGAGAGAATGCTATCCATTGAATTTAAATGGATTATTTTTGTCAAAGGATTACTAAAATACATTTTCTATAGTAGCATGTATCTTTGAAAAGACGTAGATTCCTAGAACTGAATGGAATTCTCCAAATATTTTGTTGTCAATACATCCTCATTGTCATTCTCCTTGTTCGTACATCCTCAAAAACTGTGATGTTTGCTGAATTTTTTTATGTCGGATAAACACAAACTCTTAAGGTTGAGTTAAAAAATAAAGTAAATGTATTTCATTTTGACATTTTATGAGTTATTTGGATTTTCAAGGTAATCTAATTTGATTAAAAATTATTTCTAATGTATTTTAAGCAAATGCAAAATGCAACATTGGAATACTATTTTTAGTACAGATTTTATTAAACCTTTTTTTTTTTCCCCCAAAAAAATAATAAGGGTATTTTAAAGTTTGATCTGAAATTAATTTTTATCTTATAAAGTTTGACCCGAGATGAGTTTTTAATGGCTTATTTGTGGTTGCAAATCAGAAATATAAAAATACAAATTATATTTCTACCCTAGTTAAAACTCGGTTTTCTTGGATGAGAAGGGTAATATGTTAAGATTCACTAAGCATTCATTTAGAATTCAGTTTCTACTGAAGACATACCATACTAACTTCTCATAAAAAATGAATTTTGAACCTATCTGAAAGCTTAATTTTAGGTAATTTATCTTAAAAGTTTTGGTTCATTGATCCACAGCTCTGGGCTTGGTGTATCTTCTGAGAGTGAGAATGCATCCTGATCTGTCTTCCACTTCAGCAAATTCATTAATTAAAGATACGATGGTATTTTCTCTGGAGACCATTAAAAGAAACACTTGTTTTTTCCCAAGGGATCCATTTTCAGCAGTGACAGTTTGCATCCTGACACTCCTATGTGAAATAGTTTTGCCCTGATCTTCAAGATGCAATAGTGTTTTTTGAAAGACTGTTGATCATTTACACATGCTGGTTTAGGTCTAGATCTGCTGTCAGTGGTGGAGATAATTTTTTTTAAATGTAATTCAGATAAGGGTTCTGATTTTCTGTGGCTCTGCATGCTTTCAGGTGGCATATGTAACTGTGGAGAACTGGAAGAATACAAATTTCCAGTGCTAAATTATAGTACTAGGAATCAGTGTGTCAATAGGATCAGTCCGGTGAAAGTACTTTAAAGCTCTTGTGAAGATATGATTTTGGTAATCCTTACTTATATTTGTGATAATCCTTACTTTCTATTTGTGATATTATTCTACTACTGTTGTAATATATTTGTGTAATGAACTTCTGGAAGATGTTTTCATTCATTCTGTACATTCTGGCTTTTGATAAGACAGAGTAATTAAATAGAACAGCTGACTCTGGAACTGCTCCATGTTCATATTTGGATGGAACAGTAATTTTCTTTTCAAAGTTTATAAAGAAAAAATGTATACTTTATCCCTATGAATAGTCTGTTCTGTTGTGAAACATGACATATGCTTGTGAACAATGTTCACAATTGCTTTAAGGTTGCAAGCATAACAGATAACTGCATGCACTATAGTAATTTCATCCTGCGTATTAAACTTTTTGTTGGAGCTTGCATGTCAAGGTACATACCCGTGTTAAATCCTAATAGAAGTAGCTTTGACAATATTTGAAAGCAGATATATATATATATTTAATTGTGTTAAATTACATTTTGTTATCTTGAACGTTTCAGGCTTTGTAGCTTGGTCTGAACTGTGAAATATTTAAATAACCCCAGAAATTTTATCATTGAGTTCAATTGAATGAGGTGTACATCATTTTACTACCAATTTAGAAACACACTTTATTGAACCAGAAGTGCTTTCTTTGTGTTGTTACTCAAATGGGCATTGATATCAAATGTCTTTAAAATGTCATGGCAGAGAACTGTATCCTTCAGTTTCAATGGGCACTTAACTGTATAGTAGTTTGGAAGACAATACAGTGTTTCTATCATAAGCATGTAATATTTGTATTTCCCATCTTTAATATTCTTATTATTTATAAGTTTAATGAGACCAGATTTCTTTATTCTTATATTTTATATGTATATTCAGTAGTGACAAAATAAATATTATTTGAATAGCGGATTTCCTAGAAAATATCTAGGAAGTATAATCTTAAATGTTGATCTCTTTTCAGTATAACTGAATGCAACTAGCAAAAAATAAGCCTCTAATTTGAAATATGGGATTTAGACTTATTTTCACAATTTCATGTTTATTATATTTTGGTGCTTAAAATAAAATTAATTGAATTTACCAATAACTTTTAATTTCTATAAAGATGTTGGTAATAGCTTTACATAATGAACTGCAGATTTGAGAATTAAAACAGGTTCTTTATTACTAGTACATTATTACAGAAGTAAGATGTATGTGTTAAGATGTCTCCACATTTATAATGGAGAATATATGTGGCTTCGTAATTTTACCTTGCAGTATGATTTATTTGAGTGCAGTCATAATTTTCTTACCAGAAATGCAGGTAAGAAAGTTATTAGCCTACAAAAAGACTTGGAATCCTAAGTCATCTTATCGGTTTTTAAAGCACATACCTCTACCTCACTTTAACATGTAAATATTTGTTTAAAGTATTACGCCAAATATTTTGAAGGCACTTCTTATGTTGACATATAAATTCGTGGCAAATATATTTTCCTTATTTTCTGTTTTTGTTTTTTGTTTTTTTGTTTTTTGTTTTTTTTTTTAATGTTCAGAAATTGAGAAAGGAGGATGTGGTGACCCTGGAATTCCATCATACGGGAAAAGGACCGGCAGTAGTTTTCTGCATGGAGATACACTTACCTTTGAATGTCAAGCAGCTTTTGAACTGGTGGGAGAGAGAACGATTACATGTCAACAAAACAATCAGTGGTCTGGCAACAAACCCAGCTGTGTTTGTATGAGTTATTCTTATTTCTTCTGTAATCATTTCTTGACCTTCGCCTCTCACTGTTCTTAACATTTTTGATTAGCCAGCAGGAAAGCATTTCAGAGTACCCTGAGGAATTGTGAGACGGTCATTTTTTTCTTAGTTGGTTTCATAGTAACTCACTTGTGGGTATTATCACATAGGACTATTTTAGAATGCTCATACCCTCATTTTATATTTAATTTTATCATTTAATACTTTTAATAAATACTTGTGTTGATTCTAATTGAACTCCATCTAATAGCACATAAGTGTTTTAAAGAACTCAGCAGCATATGCACATTGATTCTGGCACTGCAAAACAGTCTGTGGATGTAAGTAAAGTAAAAGTGCTTGTTGGTGGGTTTTTTCCTTTTTTTTTTCCTTTTTTTTTTTTCTCCCGTATTATACTAAAAATATATGAATGCATTTAGGGAATATATCTAACATGGAAGAAGGATAGTTTAGCTCATTAGATGTGTGAATTTTGTTTAAAAAGATAAAATATTTTTTTAGGTAAACTTGTAATTGATTTAAATAAATAATTTTTGTTTTTTTTTGTTTTTTTTTTTTCCTTCTAGTGTAAAATAGAGTAAATCTTTCTAGTGTACAGTGCACTAGTCACTTCAGTTCTCCAGATAGTATCACATTTTCCTACATAAAGAGTTTTATAATTCAGTATTGGATTTTCAAAATAGAGTCCAGAGGAGTCAAACTTGTACAATATATGTGTTTTGCAGCTATGCTGATACAAGATTGACCAAGCTGAGTGAGCTTTCTCTGAAACTGGGAGCAGCCTCAATTTGTTTGTGTAAAGTGGAAATGAGTCTAAGCATATAATGCCTGGGCATGAGATGATGAGGGTGCAATATCCTTGAAGACTGAAGTTCTGTTTTGGAACAGTACTATGCTGCATTGGCTTGTTAGATTAGTTTATGTTGGCAGCAGTGTGGAATATTTTACTGGGCTACACTATTTGATGTGAACATGCCACATGTCCTATAAAATATAATGGAACTCAAACTTAGAACGTTTACAGACACTGAGTTTGGTTTGATGCACTTGAAGAGCTGAGTAACATTTATTCTTTGTGTTAATGACCATGCAGTAAGCCTTCCTCTTTCTGAATATACTGTTTTGTTGTTAGTTTGTTGTTGTTGTTGTTTTTACAAAAGTATCATCTATGTTTAATCATACTGTTCTATCAAAGGGAAACAGGGTAGTTGACTGAGACATAGCTACATTTGTACTGATCTATGCATCATCATGAACTTTGTGTGCTACAGAGATTGGCCCTTCTGCTTGATTGCTTTGGATTTCTAAATACATTTTGAAAGACATTCCTTTTAGTTTAGTTTAGAAAAAAATAAAAATAAAAAGCATTCAAATTTGAAGTTTGCATTTTTATTTTAGAACAAGCAAACCTACTGATTCTTTCCAAATTCTGACAAATCAGGCAGTACTTTGGCTTTCTTGGCATTCTCTATGTCATCTTTATAATATCTTGCAAGCACAGCTGCAGTCAGGTGGCCTCACTGGGGGACTTGAAAAGCTGCAGAGCTAAATTGTAAACATCTTGTAACAATCTTATACATCTCCAGGCTGCAAGGCTGCATGTGTAGTGGTTTTCACATCTAGGCTTCAAAAATACCATATTCCACAAGAATAGAAAGACAAGTGTTTTTTGTGTTTATGAAGAATATTCTGAGAATCTATCCTTGTTTTCTTTAGTCTCATGTTTCTTCAACTTCACCACACCATCTGGAATTATTCTTTCACCTAATTATCCAGAGGAGTATGGGAACAACATGAACTGTGTATGGCTGATTATCTCAGAGCCAGGAAGCAGAATCCATCTGATTTTCAATGACTTTGATGTTGAACCTCAGTTTGACTACCTTACTGTGAAAGATGATGGGATTTCAGATTTACCACCTCTTGGCACTTTTTCTGGCAATGAAGTCCCTTCTCAACTAGCGAGCAGTGGGCACATAGTAAGACTTGAATTTCAGTCAGATCACTCTACAACTGGAAGAGGATTTAATATCACTTACACAAGTAAGAATCTCTGCTTTTATTTTGCCTAGCCAAACTCTCTTTAATCAAAATAATGAAAAATAAACTTGTTTTTATTTATAATGAAGGGATAGATTGCCCCAGAAAAGGGGACAATGCAAAATGGTAATACTTGTATAAATGCGTTACTTTCAGTTGTTTTCCTGGTACTCCTTTCGTTAGCATATCTGGAACTAGTCACAAGTAGCAGGAGAAGAAAAGGGAGATCCTTACCTTGGCTAAGTGTAGAGATTAACAGATTTGACAGAAAATGGGAGGCCTGAAGTTTAGGTCTGCTTCTGTCTGAAATTATTCAGATCTCTTTTTTCCATATGCCATTCTATAGAAGTTAAGGTAGACAGTAATGAGGACAATCAGTTGGAGAATTATATAGTTAGGAATATAATACTAATGCATCAAATTCTTCAAGAGTTCTCACTGCATGTTCTTTCCACCACACTTTACTTAGTGCTTAGTGCCTACACTATGTGCTAGAATTGTCTAAGCACATGTATCTACCACAGTGAGAAACAGAAATAAGTAATGGGAATTCATTCATGTTCATAGGAAAACCCTAATTTCATTCAAAGTGCTAGTACTTCTGGACCTCCTCTGTGTTGCTGAGAAAAAATGCTCCACTCACATGGCTTAAATCAATTTAGGATCAAAGCACTTTATTAATTAATGAAGCAACGGACAGTCTGTGAGCTGTAGATTCAGAATCACAGAATTTCAAAATAATTGGGGTTAGCTGAAACTTCATGATCCATCTGCTCCGTTCCCTGCTCAAACAAGCACACCCACAGCAGGGTGCCCAGGATCACATCCAAGTGACTTTTGGAGATCTTCACAACCTATTTAGGCAACATGTACCAGTGGTCTATCACCTACACAGAACAAAAGCAGGTCCTGGTGTTCAGAGGGAACCTCCTGTGCTCCACTTTCTGCCCATTTCTTCTTGTCCTGTCATTGGAAACCACTGAAAAGAGCCTGGTTCTGTTTTGTTTACGCCCCCCCTTCAGTTTTCTATAGATGTTGTTGAGATCCCCGTGAGCCCCTTCTCCAGGCTGAATGGTCCCAACCTGAGAGTCCTCACCTTCTCATCCTCTCTTCATAGGAGAGGTGCTCCAGTCTCTTGATCATCCTGACGTCCCTATGTTGTACTCTTCTCAGTATATCTCAGTTTCTCATGTACTGGGGTGTTCAAAACTGGACCTAGTACTCCAGGTGAGGCCTCACCTGTGCTGAATAGAAGGATAAGCCCTCTTGACCTGCTGATGATACTGATGCTGATGTTGGCCTAATGCAGCCAACAATGCTATTACCTTCTTATTGACAAAGTCACATCACTATCTCATGTTCAGTTATGATCTGTATCTGCAGTATAACAGATATACCACAATTTTAGGCACTCAGAAACTGCACCATCTATAAACTTGTAAGCACATTTCTGTTCCAGTCTATCACCCACCCTACCCTGTAAAGATTTACATATATAAGATTTATGGGTTACTAGCACTCACCTGTTTCCCCTAAAGTGTTTTGCCTTGCATACACTTCCTGAAATGGATTCCAGCTTTCTGTACACCCATGCTACTCTCTACGAGTCACTACAAGCATAATGGTGGAGGTGTGGGTTCCCACTGATTATAATCCTCGTTGCCACTCCACTAACTGGAAGCTGGCTGCTGTCTATATCCCTCTGGGAAGTTGTCTGTCCAGCTGAGGCAGAAGGTATAGTTTTTTTAGCAGCTCTGTTTATGTTGGATTAGCTTCAATGTGAAGCTACGCTTCTTGTAATGTAGAGGCAAACAGATGGGAGATTTAAACAAATTGTTTTCGTGTCACACTCAACTAAAAAGCTTTAGAATTTGAAGTATGTTGTATTTGTCATCAAATGTCATAAAATCTAATGCAGGTTTTATAGTGGGGCATTTTCTATAATTTCAGTTACATTGTAATGTTGTTGCTTTATAAAGGTTATCTCCAATGCCTGTCAAAAAAAGAGACAAAGTTTAGGACATTCGAATGGTGATGGTTATTATTATTAATTACTATTATTATATATTTTAAAAGCATTTGGTCAGAATGAGTGCCATGATCCAGGTATTCCTATAAATGGGAGACGTTTTGGAGACAGGTTCCTTCTTGGAAGTTCTGTTTCTTTCCACTGTGATGATGGCTTTGTGAAGACACAAGGCTCTGAATCCATAACATGCATTATGCAAGATGGAAATGTAGTATGGAGCTCAGCTGTCCCCCGCTGTGAAGGTAAGAACTCAGTCTTTACTTTGCTCCTACAGTGTGTATACTGAAACTATTTTAATTTAGCTTACTTTTCACCTTTCATACACTAATAAGAATGTTTTAGCTGAAGTTATTTATTTGTCTTATTTTAACACTTTTCCAGTCTAATGAGAGTACAATAATAGAAACAAGTTTGCTTTTATATTCTTGAAATAAATTAGCATTCTAAAAATCTGGTTGCTATTCTTTTCAAACTCTACCTATCACCATAATTACCTGCTTGTAAGTTATAGCTATTATAACAGTTTTGGCTGTAGCATATTGAAGAATATAATTATATAGAACATAGAAGAGTGAAATAAGTTTCTATTTAAAATTCTTTTTAAAAATTATCACCTTTAATTTTCTCAGAGCAAAGGTATACCTGAAATTCTGTATATAACATATTAATCCACAGTAATTTCTCCTTAGAAATACTGTGAAAACCGGAGCTATATTTAATATTTCTTATATACCCTAAAATATTTAATCAAAAATTTCCAAGTTTATTTGCTTGTTTTTCCCTAAGTGGAGAAACAGAATAAAATTGTACCATTCTGTGTGGTGAAGTACAGTAAGAGCAAAAAAGAGAAAATAGGCTGATTCCTTGGTGCTTAACAATGATGGTGCTCCATAGGTCATATGGCAAGACATATGAGTACATTTAATATACACTTGGCGTGCTCGTGTTATAAGCACAGAGTAATAAAGTAATAAAGAGTAATATTCAGAAAGCTGTATATCTTCTTGTAAACAATAGTTACATACTCAGGCACTTAATGAAATGAGAGCTGCAGGGGAATCTATGCATGAGTGCCTGAGCATCTTTTCCTCCTTCTTTGCTGGCCTTGATGTCTGCAGGGTTGTTTCTCACGCAGTTTTCTCACTCCTCTCTCTTAAGAGCTGCTGTACAGTGTTTTTTTGTTTTTTTTTTTTTTTTTTTTTTTTTGGGGGGGTGTTTTGCTTTTTGTTTTTACCCTTTCTTAAGTTTTTTTATTATCTGGATGATTTGGCAACTCAACTCAGATAAGACTTTGCATTTCTAAGAAAACTTAGAAATACTAGGAAGAATTCTAGAGTCTGATATTTGTGTATGCAAACCTATGTATGCTTGCAAGACTTCTTATCCTGATAAAACCATATGAGTTATGCCGTGCAGCAAGTTTGTTCTTTTTTGCTTACAGAAAAACCGACTCACACCAAGGCATAGAACATAGGGGAGGTTCTTCATCAAAAGATGTTTCTTCATTTTGAAACTTTATGCACACAATTGTTAAAATATTCAGTGTAATCTTTGTAGTTTTGTGCCACAAACATAAAGGTAAAAGAGCCATTTTGATTAAAAAAATGGTAGAGAAAATAAATGAAATAACTGTTTAAAAAAATATGTAGATATCCCTCGATTATCCTTTCTCTGAACCTTGTTGGGCATTAGCTATTTATTAATGGTAAAAGGATTCAACTTCATATTAGATTTTGTCTATTGTATGTTTTGTTATAGAAGGAAATGTAGATCATTAAAGTTACATTCAAGATCTATTCTGTTTTGCTGCATATTCACTTTTAATTGCTAATAAAAGGAGTTTCTGGTTTTAAATTATAATATGGAGCAAGCATCCTTGCTAGTCTAGAGATGATTTAGTATGCTTCTGGTTGTCAGATATTTCTGAGTAACCGTTGTTTTTTTTTTTTCTTGCTTTGTATTGCTCTATAATTAACAGTCTCTCATATAAGCAATACCTGGAATATGTGAAGTATGTGATGTGTTACAATCAGCTGAGGGTCAGCAGTCTTCTGGTTCATGTTTTAATATGACCAGATTTAATTAAAAGCCATGGAATACACTTCATTATCTGTTTTCTTGGCTGATTACTTTACCTCAGAGACAATTAACTCTGTATATTTCATTTCTGTGAGTTGCTTCCTCCTCCCTCTCCACCTCCCTGACTTTCTTAAATCTGGAAAAACTTCTCAGAGATAAGTGAGAGTCATGAATGAAATCAAAATAATGTTTCTTGGTTCAATTTCTGGTAGAAGCATTGAATCAAACTTACGAGTATTAAGTTACTACTCACAAATTCATGTTAACATTAATTTCCATATGGCATAATAGGTTTGCTTGTCACTACTTCAAGAAACAGAAGAGAAATAACAAAATTTCCTGCACTGCAATATGGAATTTGCTGATAATGATACCACTGACTACTTGAGTGTAATACAAATGATACTAAGATAAATTTATCTAACCTTGAAAGCTTTTCTGTTTTAAACTGCTAAATAGCCTTTGGTAGAATACATCATCCCAAAGCCCTGTTCTATAAAAATTTAATTTTAAGATGGACTTAATGTTTCTCAAATTGTGTTCACTATCTGCTGATATTGTTTAATCCTTCACCAAAGTCTTCTGAAAGATGTTCCATGCCTCACCATGTTGCTTTCATAGCCACTTTTCAATTCTTTTTGTCCTTCTATTGGAAGAAGATCAGATTAATCAAACTTGGTGTATGAGAAAAGAACTGATGGAACACAGTGAGTGCTGAGGAAGCTAGCCAGGGGTGTATCAAGGCTGTTCTCTATTGCCCTGGAAAGGTCTTGGGACTGAGGAAGGTTCCAGAGGTCTTGAATCCTATCTTCAAGAAAGGAAAGAAGGAGGACCTGAGGAATTCCAGGTCTCACCTTGATCACTGGGAAAGGTGATGCACCAATATTCCTGGAAACCATTTCCAAACACTGAAGGATAAGAAGATGATTGGGAGCAGTCAGAATAGATTTATGAAGGGGAAATTATGTCTGACCGATCTGGCAGCCCTGTACAGTGAGATGACTGGCCTGATGGATGAGGGGAGAGTAATAGATGTTTTTTATCTCAGTTTTAGCAAGGTGTTTGACACTATATCATATTAGATTCTTATGGGAAAATTGATGAAATATTGGTTAGATAGTGAACTGCAAGGTGAATGGAAACTAGCTGAGCTACTGTGCTGAGAGGGTTGTGATCAGTGAATAGCATAAAGCGAATGGCTGGAAAACTGCCCCTAGTGGTGTACCACAGGAGTAAGTATTGAGTCCAACGCTATTGAAAATCTTCAGTAACAGCCTGAATACTGGGACAAAAATACACCTTGAACAAGCCAGCAGATGACAGAAACCTGGGAGTAGTGGCTGATAAATGATATATGGTTGTCCTGCTGTTCAAACAGGCCGTGACAGGCTGGAGAATTGGAGTGAGTTGAAGTTCAAGAAAAGAAGGTGCCTTTACTTCCCCTTTACTCATTTGTTAAGTCTGTGTCTGCAGAGCTGTGTACAGAGACCTGGGACCCCCAGCAGAAAAAAGATATGGGCCATACAGCAATGAGTCAGGTGGTGTCACAAAGATGATTAAAAGCTTGGAGATTTCATACAAGAAAAGGCTGCGATAACTGCAGTCATCTGGTCTAAAAAAGAACACTCAGGTCTCTGGAGAGATCTGGAGCATATAAGCACCTGATTCCATGATGTAAAGAAAATTGTCTGTTGACAGGCCAAGGGGCAATGGACACATACTGAAATACAGGATAGTATTTTTAAACACAAGAAAAAACTTTTATTGTGAGAGTGATCAAACAGAGGGACGCAGTGCCCAGACAGGTTGCAGAGTCTTTGCCTTTGGAGAGAGGGCTGACCCTGACTGTACATGGTTCTGTGTAATCTGCTGTAAATGACCTTGCTTTGAGCAGGAGTAGATGATCTCCAGAGGGCCCTTCCAACTGTAGTTCAGTGGGATATTCATAACAATCATTTCCACTGAACTGAGACATTACTCAATAGGGTACTAGATGGCAGTGTGATGAAAAAAAAAGAAAAAAAAAAAAGCAATACATTACTTGGACCAGTTTGTACACAAATATGGAGTCATATTAGAAGTAAAAATGACAGTATGTTATTTTTTAATTTTAAGGAATGCTTGCAATTTCAAATGCCACTTTCTGTGGATTAAGGTATGTGTAGAGTGATAAGCTATGGTGAGATACACTGCAAGACAAGAGACTGAGAGAAGGTGCTTATAATATTACAGAAAAATAAGAAAAATAGCATTGTGTATTAAACTTTTTTCTATACTTTTGAATTGTTTATTATTAATTTTTGTAGCATTATTTGAATATAAAATAGTGCATTAGAAATAGTGTATTTTTTTTATTCTTGCAGCACCATGTGGTGGGCATTTGACAGCATCGAGTGGTGTGATCTTACCACCAGGGTGGCCAGGATACTATAAGGATTCACTTAACTGCGAATGGGTGATTGAAGCAAGACCAGGACATTCCATTAAGATTACTTTTGACAGGTGGGAATCATAAAGGAAAATACCAAGTAATGTACAAACACAATTTTTTTATAACAATGAAGAAGAAAAATATTTAAGAACTCAAACCAGAATAAGAAATGATTGCCATGTGACACTGTACTTAGTTATTCCTGTCCTTCCAGAAAATTAAAGGTTAAAGCTTCATCTATATTCTATGAATTCATGGTTTAAACAATATGCAGTAAATGTCCGTCTGCTAGTACATCAGTAGCGATATCTTTTACACTCCTCACTATTTTTGTCTTCATGAACAACTATGTACTGTCCATGATGATGATCAAGTCTAACTAACGGAGGGTATAAATTTCCTAGAGAAAAAAGAAATTGTACAAGTAGTTCTGAATTAAGCTTATTATATATATAGTACTACAACATGTGTCACTTCAGTGTGTACTGGGTTTCAACATTTTATTTGGATACTTCAGATTTCACCATGTGTACTGGCATAGAGATTAAACAAAGATGCCAAGACATCAGAGTACTGTTAAAAGCAGAGACTGAAAGTTTGTTTTAAATATTATCTAACTAAAACAATCAACCCAATTAATTTGTAAAAATGTTATCTTAATGTGGATTGAAATTAGCTCTGCTGGAACACACAGTGATTACGTCCCTGTATAATGTGCAGATTCCTTTGGAATAACAATTATTTTTGAAGGTGAATTATTTTCAGCCTTGTCTTAGATGGAGTCAGGAAGTAGTGAGACTGCATTTTGGCACCAGGAATGTGAAATGCACCATGTTTCATCTTTCTGAGACCTCAACTAGAATCTATTCAATTTATGATTAAAACACAAAGATCTCAATCCTTAAGAATCTTTGCAAAATATGTAAGAAATTGGCATTTTCTTAGTTGCTTGATCTAGATGATAATAGCACACTAGTTAGTCATTTGACATAGAGAAAGATGTAAAGGATAATACGAAAGATGATGCCTGGAGCTAGACTGCAATGGCCTTCCTGTATTACTGTTGCCCAAGGGGAGGCAGTAGTCTAGGTCTAGTTTTACCTTTGCAAAGTCCACAATGATGAGCAAAATTATTCATTAATACTTATTTATAAGGCTTCTATGTCTAAGTGCAGAGACAAAAAATATGTAAATGAATGGAGAGAAGAACAGAAGAATGTGAAAGTGACTGTTGGTAAAACAAAAGATCTGTCTTTTATGTGTTCAGTGAGTTTTTCCATATCTCACTTCTATTAATTAGTTTGGTGTCCTCATGTTCTCATGTAAACTTGACATTCACAACATTCTTCAGTTTGGGAAACACAGTATTTATTGCAGACTGGAGTGGTAGTTACTTAGCAGGGCCACTAGGAACCTACTAAAATAAGCAGGGCTACAAGGAAAAAGTTGAACAGCAAGTGAACAGAACTGACAGCCTTCCTCTCTCGGGAGTCCTGAATGAATACAAAGTTTGAAATAGCTGAATAATCGAATGCAGTGTATATGAAATACCAAGGAAAGAGAAGTATGGAATTTCTAGAAGATTTTGTTTGTTGATGTCAGAAAGCATAGAAGTACATTGGATACAATTTACCCAGGTTTCCAGAATGTGATTTTTTATTTTGCATCTCACTCTGTAAATGGCTATTAAAAAGCACCATTTTAATACAAAGAGGGAAATTGCTTGATAAAAAACGTAATTAACGGGGGTAATAATCTTACAGTAAAATGTTTTGTATAGCGGTCTGTGTTCAACTGTTTGTTATATTCAGAAATTATCATAAAAAAGAAAAAAAGAAGAATCTTAAAGGGCTGGATATGTAGGCAACAAAATTGCAGTTAGATTAAGTAAATGCAAAATGAATCATGTAAGAAAAAGTATTCACCTTAATATATAAAATAATGGCTTTTGAGAGCTTGCACTAACCACTGAACTGTTACATTTCTTATCACTCTCTATAAAGAAATATGAATGAGAACTTCTAATACATTCATAGGAGTTTTGGAATCATGTCTGTGGTGATGAAACTACTGTAGGGTGAAAGATTAACATAAACTATATATTTAGTTTATTGAAACTCTTTTTCTGTCCTGTTCTATAACTTTATTTCTTCTTATAACTTGATTAAAGTCAATAACAAAGAGAATAACAGCAGGGAAGGATGGAAGCTGTTTAAAAAGTTATTTCATTAAATTGCTATGTCACCTCAGTAATGGATGTTTGCTTTCATGGAATCATACAATCATAGAGTCACCAAAGTTGGAAAAGACATCCAAAATTATCCAGTCCAACTGTCTGCCTATCACCAATATTTTCCACTAAACCATGTCCCTCAATACAACATCTAAACACTTCCTGAATACCTCCCAGATCAGTGTCTCCACCACCTCCCTGGGCAGCTCATATTTCCTAATGTGCAACCTGCACCTTCCCTGGCACAACTTGAGGCCATTCCCTCTCATCCTACCACCTGAGGTGGGTCTGACCCCCACCTCACAGCAACCTCACCTTTTAGGTAATTGTAGAGTGCAATAAAGTCTCCTCTGAGCCTCCTCTTTTCCAGCCTAAACAATCCCAGCTCCCTCAGCTGCTCCTCATAAGGTCTGTGCTCCTTCTTGGCCACCTGGGCATGCTGCTGGCTTGTGTTCGTTGCATTCAACAGGAAGTTCTAGAATTTAAGACACTGTTTTTTCTTGTCCTTGTTAAAATCTTTCTGTATAAATTGCGAACTTATATTTGTTTGTTAGCTTTGCCCTTTCAGTTTAAAATTAATTATCAGAAGCTGGAGATTTCAGAATTTCTTTCAAAATGTAGTGAAAGCAAAAAGACATCTTAGTTGTAAAATGGAGCATTTTAATATTTATAAGAGGAAACAGGTTGCATGTACTTGCATACTTTACCAGAGTGACCACTATAGTTCTCAAGAAATTATTGGAAAAAAAAATTTCCTGTGCCATATGGTTGAGTTGAAGACTACATTTACTGAATTTTCAACAGATGCACATATTCACAGAATTATACAGCTTTATATACAAATCAAACTGTGATGAAATTAAACAAAAGTTTTAAGTTTCAGTATTATTAAGACGAGGCTTTGGTCTTCTTTCCCTAAGTATTTCAGTAACATGTTAGTCATACTATTAAGTACAATGGTTTTGGTAGACAGGAGAGCTTCCATTGGAACTTTATGATGTGTTCCTGGTAGGTTTTGAAAATTGTATGGCTTTATTGAATCGTAGAATAAATATCTTTAAGAGTGTTGGGAAGTTGATTAAAAAAAAAATAATATCCCTTTGCATCCCCTTCTTTTCTCCTAATATGACAGCTTTGCTACTCAGATCAAAACTCGAATAGAAAACCTTTTTATAATTTAAAAGAAACTAACTCTCCTGATTGATTTAATGTTATTAAATTACAAACCATTAAGCAAAATCAGTATCAATAATCAGTTAATCAACAAGTACAATATTTTTCATGTACTTTGCCTAGTCCAGGGAAAATAAAATCCTCTTATATTTCATTGCATGTCTTGCTATCCCAGATGCAGCTGCCAGAATGAAATTTTGCACTGTATATGTGATATTCATAATGTAAATGAGCTCCCTCTTGAGCTAATGAGACTTCAATATTGTTAGACAAATATCCTTTAGTAGAGTACTTAGAAACTCTCCAGAAATAGCAGCAGATGATAAAATAACCCCATGAATGTTTTACATTGAAACATTCTGCATTTCAGGTCACAGCTAATGCCTGTAAGGGCAACAAAAGAATAATGTCTGATTGATTTGAGTCGGAAGGAAAGAACTTAGAAGGGTGAATGCTGAACGGAAAATTTTTGTTGTTTTGAATATTGATGAAAACTCATTGGGTAGCTGGTAAAACAAGCCTCTTCAAAATCTGCCTAAACACATGAAAAATAGTGTAATAAAGCAGTTTTTAAGACTTCTTAAAATTCTCTGGGACATTTGGAGAGTGTCTTACTTTATTTACCAACATAAGTATGCTAATAGAAATTAAAATATTTTTTAAGTTACTCTTATTTAAGCACTCTCAGTAAGAATGTAGAAATTCCCATAGTATTTTTTTTTCAGTGATAGTGCAAAGGTTGCTGTAATGCTCCAACCCTTAAAAACAGAAAAGTGAACTAGAAATAAGTTTCAAATTTTGAGATGAATTAGAATCTTCTGGAAATAAAGATCAATGTAATGGGCAGCAATTCCCAGGGAAGTCCCTTGGGATTCAGTTTTAGAGGGTAAAGGGGTCCAAGATGGCTGGTTGCACTTCAAAAAGGAAGTTAAAGGTGCAGGAGCAGGCTGTCTCCCTGAGCCGCAAAGTGAGCTGGCGGGGAAGAGGACTGGTGTGGATGTATAGGGAACTATTCTTGAGGTTCCAGGAGAAAAAGAGAATGCATGTCTTGTGGAAGAGGGGACAGACAATTCAGGAAGAGTACAGAGAAATTGTTAAGATGTGCAGAGAGAAAATCAGAAAAGCAAAAGCCCAGCTTCAACTCAACCTAGCTGCTGGAGAAAAAAGGAACAAGAAACTCTTTTACAAATATATCAACAGTGAGAGGAGGACCAAGGAGAATCTCCATTCTTTACTGGATGAGGCTGGCAAAAGTAACCACTGAGGATAAGGAAAAGGCAGAGGTTCTGAATGCCTTCTTTACATCTGTCTTTAAAGGTCACACCAGTTATCCTCAGGGTACTCCACTCTCTGACCTGGTAGCTCAGCTGGGGAGCAGACTAAACCCCCCACAATTCAGGAGGAAACAGTCAGAGACCCACTACTTCAACTGGACTGCCACAAGTCCATGGGGCCAGATGAGATTCACCTGAGAGTACTGAAGGAACTGGTGGAGGTGATAGCTGAGCCACTTTCCATCATCTATCAGCGTTCTTTGTTGACTGGTCCCGGAAGACTGGAAGCTTGCCAATGTGATTCCCATCTACAAGAAGGGTTGTAAGGAGGATCCGGGGAACTACAGGCCTGTTAGCCTGACCTCGGTGCCAGAGAAGGTTATGGAGCAGATTGTCTTGAGGGAGATCATGCGGCATGTGCGGGACAACTGGGGGATCAAGCTCAGTCAGCGTGGGTTCATGAAGGGCAGGTCCTGCTTGACCAACCTGATCTCCTTCTATGATATGGTGACCCATCTGTGGATGAGGGAAAAGCTGTTGATGTAGTCTACCTAGACTTCAGCAAAGCCTTTGACACTGTCTCCCACAGTATTCTCCTGCAGAAGCTCACAGCCCTTGTTTTGGACACGTACGCTCTTGGCTGGGTAAAGAACTGGCTGGAGGGCAAGAGAGAGAGTGGTGGTAAATGGAGTTAAATTCAGCTCGTGACCGATCACAAGCGATGTTCCCCAGGGGTCGGTGCTGGGGCCTGTCCTCTTCAATATCTTTATTGATGACCTGGATGAGGGCATTGAGTGCATCCTCAGCAAGATTGCAGATGACACCAAGTTGGCTGGAAGTATTGATCTGCCTGGGGGTAGCGAGGCCCTACAGAGGGATCTGAACAGGCTGGGTAGCTGGGCTGAAGCCAACAGGGTGAGATTCAACAATTGCCGGGTCCTGCACTTTGGCCACAATAACTCCAGGCAATGCTACAGGCTTGGGGCAGAGAGGCTGGAAGAGTGTGTAGAGAAAATGGACCTGGGGGTATTAATTGATGCGCGGCTGAACGTAAGCCAGCAGTGTGCCCGGGTGGCCAAGAAGGCCAGTGGTATCCTGGCATGTATCAAAAACTGTGTTGCCAGCAGGAGCAGAGAAGTGATTGTCTCCCTATACTCAGCTCTGGTGAGGCCGCATCTCGAGTACTGTGTCCAATTTTGGGCCCCTCCCTATAAAAAAGACATTGAGGCACTGGAGCAGGTTCAAAGAAGGGCAACAAAGCTGGTGAGGGGTCTGGAGCACAGATCTTATGAGGAGCAGCTGAAGGAGCTGGCATTGTTCAGTCTGGAGAAGAGGAGGCTCAAGGGAGACCTTATTGCTCTCTTTAACTACCTGAAGGGAGGTTGTAGTGAGCTGGAGGTCAGCCTCTTCTCTCGTGTAACTGGTGATAGGATTAGAGGGAATGGCTTCAAGCTATGCCAGGGGAGATTCGTTAGGAAATACTACTTCTCTGAAAGAGTGGTCAGGCAGTGGAATGGGCTGCCCAGGGAGGTGGTGGAGTCACTGACCCTGGAGGTGTTCAAGGAGTATTTGGACATTGTGTTGACGGAAATGGTTTAGTGAGAACTATTGGTGATAGGTGGATGATTGGACTGGATGATCTTGTAGGTTTTTTCCAACCTTGGTGATTCTGTGATTCTTGTAGGAGTAACTGTAGGATTTTTTTTTCCAGCAAGTCTGCAACCTATCATTGTCACACCACCCTGCTAAGAAAACCGCACTTGCTGGCTAAAAGCACTTTATTTCTAACTAGTTCCCCTCTCAAATACAACTGTTAAAGTAATTGAAATATTGAAGTATTGATTTTGAGTCCACTCATAATGAGTACAAATAGAGTATTAAAACCGGACTAGTAGTATGTGTCTGTTTTCTTTATTCTGCTTCAGCGTAAATAAATACATATAATCTTTAAAATTATGGAAAGGTACTGAATATAATTGTCAAGTACTTGAGTGATGCCCTCTGTCTATTTTGGTAATCTAAACAGTACCAGAAAAACTATTAGATTAAAAAACTCAGTGTTTACACAGTTTTTGAACTAGTTTCTACTTCACTTGCTAGATACTGTCAGCTAGGTCAGACATGGTTCAGGAACAACTGTGGGCAGGCAACCATTCATAACAAGAAATTTAAATAATATCTTCATGTTTGGAGGGCCAGAGTATGTAAAAATATGGATGTAGGTCATTCCATATTTGCTGTCTTCAGCGCCAGAGACAAGTCCCAAGCATCCTTAATGCATTAACATGCGCACAAACATTTTATTCCACTTTCAGAGTAGATAGCAGTGAAATCAGCCATCTTGATTTTAGCCAGTATACCCAAACAGAGTATGTAGTTTGGTTGAAAGGACCACAAACTTAGAGAGTTTTCTGGGTAAAGAGGAGAACCGTGTGTAAGGCATAAATCAAAGTTTCCAGTCATTAGTTAAACAAATACTTTCAGATTTCTGAATGTGTTTTTGTTATCAGGGTCTCGAGACAGCAGGAACTACAGAAGTTACTACTTTCTATTAGTTATATTGATGTGTATGTAAAGATGACTTCAAGCCTAATGCAAATTTGATTGTAAAATGAAATGGCCTAAATGGGAAAAGGTGTTCATTCTGTCATTGTTGCCTACACAGTAGAGAGTTTATTTTGACTTTGAGTGGGTGTTACATGTATCTCTGCTTTTTCAAATGTTTGGTAATTTGCCATTGTCATTAATTACAAGGGCATAGTTTCTTACCTCCAGACCCACTAAACATCTATCTTGTACCAGATAGACGACTTAAGAGCATGAATTTTGAAACAAGTGCACGGGGACAGAGGTTTTTTACTCTGAACAGTTGAACTAATAAACTCTTTGGGAAAGAGAGAACAGTCTCAGGAGAACATGTATGTTTTTTATACTTAATCTGAAAATTTAGCATTTTATAAAAGTAAGAACATTGTGTCGGTAGATGTATGCAGTCCTGTATGGATATCTGAGTAATTGTATATACTTCTTTGATAGGAAAATTGATGTGCAAAGGTTTAGATGTTACAATTCACAAGAATATTTAATATAATCACAAACTATCTTGAAATGAATTTGATGTGAAGAAATGTCAGTCAAATTTTCATCTACAGAAAGAGCAGATCTGAGCCATTGATTTAAAAACAGCTGGTAGTGGATGACTGCACATTCAGACATGTTTTCTGAACTGGGGAAATGTGATGTGGTTTAGTGATTGACAAAGATATTGATTGAGCTGTTGATTTTAATGTTATTTCTTCTTGTAAATCAGCTTTCTTGTTAGTGTTCTCTTTTCTACATTTAGATAGGCAAGGAAATCTGTAACAAATTTCAAAATGAAGGTTTAAATTCAGTTTAGTGCTTTTATTTTTAACTTCATAGGAGAAATAAAATATTTATAGATAGTGAACTGTGTTAGAAAAGAATATTTGGTTAAAATATTAAGCATTGAATATTTAAACAGCTTTTGCCAAACAACAAATATCAAATAATGTAATTGTTGAAATGAAATAATAAAATATTATTGAAGGTGTTTCTATAATGTCAAATTGTTTCTTTTTAATCTGATAGCAAGAAATTTCTCAATAAAGTTTTCTAAGAGACAATTTGCACATTTGCAGATGTGATTTTGAAACCCTGTCATATGGTTGATCTGAAGTATACATACTATGACTACATTGTAAATTTTATACAGTATTTATATGATAGACAAAACAAAACAAGAAAAAAGATGCGTAAGATCTTCCTAAGTTGCTATTCACAGTAATGAAATGCAGATAATCATCTGTAGATACGCTGATTTTTATATATACGACTTCCTTCCTCAGTACATGAGTAGAATTTCTAACAACATTCTTCTGCCTACCAGACTTATATATTTCTTCTCAGATTTCAGACTGAGGTTAATTATGATACTTTGGAAGTCAGAGATGGACCAGCTAACTCATCACCGTTAATTGGAGAATACCACGGAACACAAGCACCCCAGTTCCTTATCAGTACTGGCAATTACATGTATCTGCTCTTCACTACAGATAACAGTCGTTCCAGCGTTGGCTTCCTAATTCACTATGAGAGTAAGTCTGATATTTCTCTGACATCTTTTCATTTAATTTTGAAAAATAACATTCAATTTGAAAATGTGCAAAGAGACATGAACAAATAAATGGCGGTATTTATATTTGTATAAGGGCAAATTATGTTTACTCTTAAACTGTACTGACAGATAGCTATGAAACCATTAGTTCATTTGGAAAATTTTACTTAATGAGTTATTGTATTTTATGCAGACTGTTCTTTGCCTTAGGTGTTTAGCCAAATGGAAAGCCATTTTAGAAACTCACCCTTCAGGGTAAAGATATGTTGATTTTGTTTGTTCCCCTTCTCCCACCTTCACTGCCTCTCTCTCATTATTTCTCCATTTTTTTTATGTATTTTGCAATACAGAGCAGAATTGTGCCTTAGCCACAGTGATTCCACAATGCAGTTCAGTGCACAGTATGTCTCCCTTTGAACTCTAGAATCACTATAACACTATTTTCTTTAAAATTAGATACATAGAATTACATATATTAAACTCTCAGAAGTTACTGAGCTTTACATGATAGTGTAGTTATTCATGTTGATACTGAATAGAATGCATGTGTTTAGTATGGTTAGGCTAGGCTACACAAATAACATTGCTTTTGTCAGTTGTTCCAATCTTATTTGCAGACTAACCTGACTGCAGTAAATTTGCTGTCACATTGCATGTATAATGACTGCCCAAACTCATATTTTATTATAGCTGCATCAAAACTTGGAGATCGTGAATGCTTTAGATTTGATGCAGACAAGGTGGCGATGGCAAGGCCACTAATTCATGTAAAGGCAAGCAAATTTCCATTTTGATCTATGGAGATCTAGTCAATGCAATCAACAGAGTCCAGGAACCAATTCAGTTCACCCTGAAATAAAGTTCAGGGGCTTTATTAAGTTGCCTAAGCACAGAGGATTAGAGCATTTATTTTTTTTTTTTTAGGTGTAGGACACCTAGTTTCCAAGTACTGTACTAGAGGTGTGTGGATCATCCAAAGTCCTTACCCATATCCATATCCACTAGTTCCATGCAGACTTTCTGGTTATGAAAGGATAACAATAGGTAATGGCACAAGAAACATTTATTTGGATAATAGAATTTCTCTCCTTATAACTTTGCTTCTTTCCTAATTTCCCCTGACTGTTCTGATCATTTAACTTTTCACTATGAAAGGATAAAGATATGTTAGTAGAAGCATCTTGAGCTGAAGTTGAATCTTGCTCTGAATTTCCACTTTGTGAAACAAAAAATAGCCTACCTGTCAGAAACCATAATGAAGTGTATACTGCAGCTTAAGCTGTACAGAAAAAGTTTGCTGAACACTTCATGCCTATGTGAGGTGTTTGCTTCACAAGGCTCAGTCACAGCATCTCTGGTCACACTGGTTTCTTTTGGCACTACTTTTGCCTGAGAGCAAAAATCATCTGCATTTTGTCCATACAATTGTTCATATGACATGACTAAAATTTGTTCTAGGCTCTCTATCCTTTTGCTAGTCATTGTTTGGAGCTCGTGAAGCATTTCTATGATGGATATCAGATGTAAGTCCCTTCTTGATCCTTATCTGTTTATTGACAAATAAACATATTTAGTGCATATACTGGGGAAATGTAGTTATAGTAACAAGAATGGAAGTACTAAGCAGATGAACTCATAGTTTTCAAAGAGCAAAATCAGGTGGAATGATTCAGTGGAGATTCTGCACATTCTGCTGGGAACAGATGAGGTCGAAATTGATTGCTGTTATAGACTTTACTGTAGAGGTTGCTTGTGCTAAAGATATTTTGCGTGTAGAAGAACGGGCCATCAACTATAAGGTTTTAAAAAAGTATCTGAATATTTTCTTCAGAAAATCAACTTTTATATGGAAGTGTCCTGAAAATCTTCCAATAATAGCCATAACTTGATTGTTTAGATTTCCTTTTCGAAAAGAACTTTTTAGAACTTTTAAAATGTGCAGCCTTCGTGAACTTGAGTTGAAAGTTTTGAGAAGATTCAAACAGCTCACAGTTTTAGAATGAAATGCTTTCTTACACTTTTTCATTCAAACTACAGTCTTCGCGAATAGTCAGCATACGAAAAATGATTCATCAAACTTTTGGTGGCAGATTACACTTGAAAATGGTAGTGGAATATTGGGGAAGAACTTTTTCTTTCAGCAGTTGATTTTACTCTGAATAATAAGAACCTGTAGAGAGCTAGAATAAGAAAGGCAATTTTTGAGAAAGCGCCCATGAAATTACAGAGTTTATAGTTCTCAAGAAATAGATGAATGAGGTAGGTAACACAATTATGATAAAGTCAGTGGTTTTCAGGAATACAAATGTCACCCAACTTGAGAAATTGATAAATGATTTTCCTAAAGAATCAATTTTGCAAGGCATTTATAAATAATAATACAAGAACCATTGGTGTAGCTTTTTTAAAATCCCTTTTAATGATACAGATTTCAAAAGTTAATAATGTAAATGTTGGATGTATTCAGATATTGCTATAGATGACCGTCAAAAAATAATTCTCTTAGGATAAAATCAGAAAATCTACAGTGCATATCTAGTGACAAAAACAGAGACAGAAATTCAGTAACAAAAATATATAAAAATACACTCAAAGAAAATATCAAACAAATATCAAAATATGCAAACATCAACTGCCACATGTGAGATTAAATGTTCTTTTTTTTTCTTTTTCTTTTTCAATGTTTACAAAAAAGCTTGATTACATTCATATACTTAACATCTTTAAACAAACATTTCCAATGTAAGAACATACTACACAATATTGTGATAAGGGACTGTGAAAGTACCAGGAAATCCTTACATATGAAGCATAAGCAGTCTCCGCTACACTGAAAACACCCTCCAGGTTCTGTTTAGCGAAGGAGCTTTTCAACGGTTCTTTGGAGAAAGAATGAGAAAAGCTCTTGTAATAACAGCATGCTTTCCTTTTGACATCTACCCTCCCATTTCACTGCTTTCACATATCAGCTTCTCTCTTCACTGGTGCAGGTTACCCAGAAAGGTGGTGGATGCCCCAGCGCAAGACTGGGTTGGGTGGGGCTCTGAGCAACCTGATCTACCTCCAGGTGTCCCTGTTCATTGCATGGGAGTTGGACCAGACGACCTTTAATGCTCCAATCTTTTAGTCATTCCTACTATTTAACTTTAAGCCTAATCTCACATATGATTGCAACCCATACCAACTAGCATCTTCCCATTCAGTACTTGGGTATAGCTCTAGGGATAACTTCAGCTAGAATCACAGAACTATAGGGGTTGGAAGGGAACTGTAGAGACCATTGGGTCCTACCCCAGACACTGTTCTCAACAGGTAGCAAGGACAAGTCCGTGCTGTTTTGAGGTGGGCAAGGTGTATTAATGCTAGCTGAATCATGCATTCAAATTGGGACCCCTCCATAATTTAATTGTATGGTCTCCAATTCTAATGCTTGGAAGTGTGTTCTGACACCTGCCTCACTGATGTTCTGGATGAAGCTATATTGATAACAAAGAATAACACTCTTGCTTTTAACTGAAGTGTTTCCAGTGTTCAAAATGTTCTTTTCACTGAATAGCACAGGAACTGCTCCCCAGCTAACAGTGGTTATAGCACTAGCCACATTTTGGTTTCTACTTGTCTAACCAGCCTTATTTTCTTTATCTGTTTCAAACAATGAGCACTATTTAAACAATCTCTTAACGATATTACCTTAATATTTTATTTTTCTATTTATTTTAACTGTAAGTGTAATATATGAGTTTATAGTTAATGAAATTGTATATCTGTTTTATGCTTCATTTGTTGTATATATCAACACATTCATTTCCTCTTTTGAGATCTAATGAACTCTATTTAACCAGTTTCAAAAAATTAATTATATTTCCATTTGCAAAATATGCATTTTAATAATAAATGAAGTATCCTATATAGCTAGCATACCAGAAAGTTGATGAATGTTTGATGAAGTGTCAATATTGACAGTAAAATTTTTAAGGATGCTTGTTCATATATTTCAATTATACAGTGATGTACCACATCTGATTTGTTTGTATGCTTGCAGTTCATTTTGGATTGTATGTTATGTTCCTTTAAAAAGAGTATTTTTAAATTATAGGATAGAATATTATTTGCTTATGTCATTCTCACTGATGCACGGCAAAGTCAAAGGATCATATTTTTGGGGGAAGCTACTGACTCCCTGCTCTTTTTAGGAAATACTGCATTAGAGAGAGTGGGAGAGGAAGGATACAGGTTTAATCTAGACTTCAATCTTATATTTATTCAACCACTTGTTATAAATAGTGTGATTTTTGAAACCCTGGACACACAGTTTATCACTTGATGCCAAAATTTCTCATGTATACTTTAACGTTGTCTTTTCAGAGTCAGGATTCTTGACATTACCCATTACTAAGCTTGTCTTAATTATCTCCCATTGAGAAAGAAAAAAAAATCTTATTCAAAGAAGCAATATAAAATGTTTTCTTTTTAGGTCTGTGTATGTTTGCTAAACATCAAATCTGAATATTTTCCACTTAAAGTGAAGTCCTTTTACCCAAGCTGACTTTTTTATGCAGCACCACTATTTCAATTACAAAGCTGGAAGTTGCAAGGATTACTACACCCTCTGTTGTCCTTGAAAATACCTGGAAAGTCATATTTTATCATTTCAAAACAAAACTAATAAAATTTTACCTGTTATATTGTATATATTGTATATATATATATATACAATGTATAATATATACAATGTATATTGTGTATATATATATATATATACCTATATATATACCTATATATATACCTATATATATATATATATATACCTACTTGGAGCTATCCCGTGGGCTCGGGTGTTAGAAGGTAAGGGGGCCTCTGAGAGCTGGTCAGCATTTAAACAGCTCTTCTTCCAAGCTCAGGATCGGTGCGTCCCTGTGAGCAAGAAATCGGGAAAAGGTGGCAGGAGACCTTTGTGGATGAGCAAGGAGCTCATGCGCAAGCTCAAAGGAAAGAAGAAGGTCCATGAAATGTGGAAAAAGGGTCTGATCACTTGGGAATAATATAGGAATGTAGTCAGGGCCTGCAGGGATGCAACGAGGAAGGCTAAAGCCCGTCTGGAATTGAATCTAGCTAAAGTGATAAAGGATAATAAAAAAGGCTTCTTCAAGTATGTTAATAGCAAAAGGAAAACTAGGGAGAATGTGGGCCCCTTACTAAGTGAGGGGGGGGTCCTCGTAACGGGGGATGCTGAGAAGGCAGAGATACTGAATGCCTTCTTTACTTCTGTCTTCAGTGAAAAGGCTCCCCTGCAGGAATCCCACACCCTGGAGGTTAGTGAGAGGGTCTGGGGAATGGGAGACTTCCCTTTAGTCAGGAAAGAGGACGTGTGTGAGCGCCTAGGCAGTACTAAGGTCCACAAGTCCATGGGACCTGATGGGGTGCATCCACGTGTGCTGAGGGAGCTGGCGGAGGTCATTGCCGAACTGCTCTCCATCATTTTTGAGAGGTCCTGGACAACAGGGGAGGTCCCTGAAGACTGGAGGATAGCCAATGTCACTCCGGTCTTCAAAAAGGGCAAGAAGGAAGATCCGGGTAATTATAGGCCTGTCAGCCTCACCGCCGTCCCTGGAAAGGTGATGGAACAGCTTGTGCTGGATACCATCTCCAGACAACTGGGAGAAAAGGAGGTTATCAGGAGTAGTCAGCATGGGTTCACCAAGGGGAGGTCGTGCTCGACCAACTTGGTGGCCTTCTATGATGCTGTCACATGCTGGGTGGATGGGGGAAGAGCGGTAGATGTAATCTACCTTGATTTTAGAAAGGCGTTTGATACTGTCTCCCACGACATCCTTATAACAAAGCTGAGGAAGTGTGGGATAGACGAGTGGACAGTGAGGTGGGTTGAGAACTGGCTGACTGGCAGAGCGCAGAGGGTCGTCGTTGGTGGTGCAGAGTCTGGCTGGAGACCTGTAACCAGTGGTGTCCCCCAGGGGTCTGTGCTGGGTCCGGTCTTGTTCAACATCTTCATCAATGACCTTGATGAGGGGATAGTGGCCACCCTCAGCAAGTTTGCTGATGATACGAAGTTGGGAGGATTGGCTGACACGCCTGAAGGCTGTGCTGCCATTCAGCGAGACCTGGACAGGCTGGAGAGCTGGGCAGTAAGAAACCGGATGAGGTTCAACACAAGCAAGTGTAGGGTCTTACACCTAGGGAGGAATAATTGCATGCACCAATACAGGCTGGGGGATGAGCTGCTGGAGAGGAGCTCTGCAGAGAGGGACCTGGGCGTCCTGGTGGACGACAGGTTGGCCATGAGCCAGCAGTGTGCCCTCGTGGCCAAAAAGGCCAATGGCATTCTGAGGTGCACTAAAAAGAGCGTGTCGACCTGCTGGCTCGAGGGAGGTGATCCTCCCCCTCTACTCTGCCCTGGTAAGGCCTCATCTGGAGTACTGTGTCCAGTTCTGGGCTCCCCAGTACAAAAAAGACAGGGATCTCTTGGCAAGAGTCCAGCGGAGGGCCACAAAGATGGTGAAGGGCCTGGAGCATCTCCCCTATGAAGAAAGGCTAAGTAAACTGGGTCTGTTTAGCCTTGAGAAAAGAAGACTGAGAGGGGACCTGATCCAGGTTTATAAATATCTGAGGTGTGGCGGCCATAGTGGTGAGGCCAGTCTCTTTTCAGTGGTACGTGGAGACAGGACGAGGGGAAACGGACATAAGCTGCAGCATAGGAAGTTTCGCACGAATGTGCGTAAGAACTTCTTCACGGTGAGGGTGACGGAGCACTGGAACAGGCTGCCCAGGGAGGTTGTGGAGTCTCCTTCTCTGGAGATATTCAAGTCTCGCCTGGACGCCTACCTGTGCGACCTGGTGTAGGGAACCTGCTTTGGCAGGGGGGTTGGTCTCGATGATCTCTAGAGGTCCCTTCCAACCCCTACAATTCTGTGATTCTGTGATTCTGTGATATATGCATGATTCAGAATCCCAAAACAGTGTATGTGTTGTGAAAGGGCTGAAGGGGTGCTTAAAGAGGAAAGAATTTTAAGCGCTCTGCCATGGACTTCCATCTATTGTAACATACCTCAAAACACAGTATATAGTTTGTGAAAAAAATAGTGCATTAATGTTAAAATTTAATGTGCTATTAATATTTATTTATGCCACTTATAGTAATGAATATTGTGTACTTAAAAGGGTTTTTTGAGTCTGTATATTAATCCATTTAAGCCAAACAAAGGGAATCTTGTTTCCCTTCTGTAATGTTCTGTATGCATTAAGAACATGTAGTCACGTCTAGAAGAAATTGACTCATCTAGAATTTAAGTAGGTACCTTATGGCAGAATTCTTAACTGAAAAATAGCTGGAGGGTATGGGGAATACTTCTCCGAGTAAAATAGAATCAGTATTTTTTTCATGTTTTCAGTTGTAGTTCTGATTCTATTCTTCATATCCACAAATTGTAAAACCTTTACTTTATGCCCTTGTACGTCAATCTTTTCCTTTCTTTGAAACTACCTTTACTTAATCCTTAATGTTATGTGGTAGCCCTGGATAAATAGTGACTTTACACTAAATAATGAGTTCTCACCCCTCCCCCCCCCAAGTTCAATGTGTAGTTCCACATTAATTTGTCATATACTGTATAGACTCTTCTATACAGTGTAATTACTCCATACTTCTTCTTTCAGATAAGCGTTATATAGCTATATAAGCTTTCATTTTATTTTTTATTTTTGATGCATTAGATTGTATCTGTAGAATTTTACAAGTTCTTCTTAGTTCATCAAGTATAGGTTTTTTTATATTGTACTGTTTGCTAAGTTAACAACTGCTTCTACGGAAGAAAGTTGACTTACTCCACCGCATCAAAAATGGAGTAGATGAAATGGAGTATATTAGACAATTTATGTACTAGATTAGGTCTGACCACAAAAAAGATGTTTAGTCACTGGAACAGGCTCCCTAGGGCAATGGTCACAGTGCTAATCTGCTGGAGTTCAAGAAGCCTATGCACAACATTCTAAGACAACAGGATTTGATTTTTGCATAGTCCTGCTTAGAGGCAGGAGTTGCACTTTTCAGTCCTTTTCAAGTTGGGATATTCTGTGATTCTGAATTTCATGTTAATTTTTTAAAATTAACATCTTCCAATAGATGCAAATGCTCAATTCTTATGTTGTCTCTTTTTTCCATTGGTTAGTCAAATATAGAGCTCTATTTTTTTCCTACTTAGTTTGAGGTTCTCTATTCCACGAAACTGACAATTGAAAAACTGTCCCGACAGTAGCTAAACAAAGCCCTTTATATCTCACACCAGTTTTTAAGCAATGCTAACAAGTATTCTTTAGGATTTACTTATTCATCTTGCTTATTGATTTGTGCTTGTCTGTGATTTTTCTGTTTACTGTCTCAAAAAGGGGGAAACATAAAATTTTGTGTTTTCAGGTGTTACTCTGGAATCAGATTCCTGCCTTGACCCAGGAATTCCTGTGAATGGCCATCGCCATGGAAACAATTTTAATATCCGCTCTACAGTAACTTTCAGCTGTGATCCAGGATATACACTGAGTGATGAAGAACCACTCATATGTGAAAGAAACCATCAGTGGAATCATGCATTACCCAGCTGTGATGGTAAGTGTCATGTTCATCAGATGGAAGAAGTCCAAGGAAGCTGATCTCTTATTTTCAAGATCTAATTAAACTTGTCATTGATGCTACCTACCTTCAAGATCCATACTTTTAAAAATTAATTTTACTGTTAATAAAGGTTTTACTTCCTATCTCTGTATTACCTTTCAGTCAATAATATCTCTAAGGAGCAGTGAAATTTACAGGTATATATTCAGTACATTAGAAATCTGCAGTTCAGTAACTGTAGAAAAAGGCAAGACATGGTGAAGTTGGGGAACAATAAAACTATTTAGAGCTTATGTTCTTCTAAATGTCTAATGTTAGTAAACTAGCCAAGATAGTACAGAAGTGGTAAAACTGGAAATATGTATGCATGTCTTCATTCTTGTTATTGTATGAAGGCATGTTTCTCTTTATAGAAATGGTAGATATGGGTTTAACTTAATTACCAGAAGAAATGAATTATGTGGAAAGTCATAGAGATTGCTTTCATGGATATGCAGTATGAGACTATGCATCTTTTTTTTTCTTTTTTTTCTTTTTTTTAAAGGCAAATGCTAAAATGTATTAGCAAATCTTTCTGTGCTCTTTTTATTGTTGAAAAGTTTTCTAAGTTTTTTTTTTATGAACTAGGGAATTAACTAATTTTCAGTGTAGTCACCATGATTAGTTAATAACAGCCTGCATGACATGCTCATTAAAATCTGTAACAGCTGAGGTAGCTGAAACATATCACCCACCACCTCACTGTGCTCACATCCGCTGTTCAGTCTCCAGAAGCATTCAGCAAGCATCAATGAATGGGTGCATTTTTTTCTTCCTGGAGGAATTTAATGACACACCTTTGCTTCACATGCAATTCCATGTTAGACATAATTTTGACAGATGGTCCTTCTGCTGCTATATGTCACACGGCAACAAAATTAAATAGAATTGGATAGACTAGGAAGGAAATTTTCTTGCATCCCTCAAGGGTTATCTGCACCCTCTGCTTCCCTAAAACTTCTGTATACCAATGCATGCAGCATGAGTAATAAAGAGAAGGAACTAGAGATCTGTTTGTGGTCAAAAGGCCGTGATCTCACTGTGATCATGGAGACATGGTGGGCCAGCTCACAAGATTGGAATGATATCATGGATGGCTGTGTCCTTTTTAGAAAATACAAACCTATGAGGTAGAGTTTCTCTTTATGTGAGAGAGCAACAAGAATGTATCAAGCTCCACCTAGAGTTGAATGATGAATGATTGGAGAGCTTGTGGGTGAAGAGGCAAGCCAATATGGGTGACACCGTTGTGGGAGTGTCCTTCAGGCCACAAGATGAGGAAGAGACAGTTGATGAAGTTTTCTACAAGCAGTTGGAAGTAACCTTGTGATCCCAGGCACTGGTTCTTATGGGAGTCTTCAATCATAAACATATTTGTTGGATAAGCAACACAGCCAGGCACACACAATCCAGGAGGTTTCTGCCTCAGTGAACTGAAGATAACTTTCTGACGGAGATGATGGAGCAGCCAACAAGGAGAGATGTGCTGCTGAACTTTGTTCTTACTAACAAGGAAGGGCTGTTTGGGGTTGTAAAGGTTGGGGGCAACTTGGGATGCAGCAGTGGTGGAATGGGATGGTGGAATTCAGGATCTTTTATGGAAGAATTAAAGCAACTAGTAGGATTAAAACGCTGGACTTCAGGAGAGCTAATTTTGACCTCTTCAAAGACCTACTTGGAGGTATTTCTTGGGCTAGCATATTGGAAGGTAAGGGGACCCAAGAGAGCTGGTCAACACTTAAACATCACTTCTTTGAAGCTCGAGATCAGTGCATCCTTAAGAGTATAAAATTAGGGAAAGGTGGCAGGAGACCTGCATGGATGAGCAAGGAGCAAGGATAAATTCAAATGGAAGAAGGTCTATGAAATGTGAAAAGAAAAAAGTCTGTCCGCATGAGAAGAGTATAGGAACATTATCACAGTCTGTAGGGATGTAAGAAAGAATTAAATCCGACAAAGGAAGTCAAGAATAACAAGAAAGACTTATCACTTACAAATGGAAGACTAGGGACAGTGTGGGTCTGTTACTGGATGAGGTTGGGTGTCCTGATAAAGTGGACACTGAGAAGGCAGAGATGATGAATGACTTCTTTTCTCAATTTTTATTTTTTTTTTTATTTTTATTTTTATTTTTTTTATTTTTCTGCTTAGACTACTGCTCAGGAATTCTAGACTCTGGAGATAAGAGAAAATCTGGGGAATGGAATTATTTACCTTAGTCAAGGTGAACTTGATCAAGGAGTGTTTAACCAAAATTGACAAACACAAAATCATGAACCCATCAGTGCTGATGGAGCTGAATCTCCAAGGGAGATTCAGGCTGGATTTTAGGAAATACTTCTTTTCTGAATGAGTGGTCAGGCACTGGAATGGGCTGCCCAAGGAGGTGACCCTGGAGGTGTTCAAGGAATGTTTAGATGTTGTGTTGAGGGACATGATTTAGTGAGAACGGTTGGTGAGAGGTGGATGGCTGGACTGGATAATCTTGTAGGTCTTTTCCAACTGTGGTGATTCTTTGATTCTATGATTACTGAACCACACTCTAGCATCTTTGAAGGGTCATAGAGAACAGGAGGGGTGTTTGAGTACTGGAGGATAACAAACATCACACTAGGCTTCAAATAGGGCAAAAAGGACAATTCAAGTACCTACAGGCCAGTCAGCCTTATTTCTGTCCTGGAAAAGTTGATAAAACAGCATGTTCTGGATGCCATCTCTAAGCATTTGGAAGAGAAGAAGGTTCTCAGAAGAAGTCAACATGGATTCACCAAGGGGAAATCATGTCCCACCAGCATCTTATCCTTCTATGATGTCATGACCAGCTGGGGAGAGCAGTGAATGTTGTATACTTTGACTTTAGCAAGGCATTTGATACTGTCTTCCACAACATCTATGTGAAGAAGTTAAGAAAGTATCAGATAGGTGAGTGGACAGTGATGTGGATTGAGAATTAGCTGACTGGCAGAGCTCAGTTTTGTGATCAGTGGTGTTGAGTCTAGTTGGAGGCCTTAAACTAGTGGTGTTTCCCTGGGATCATCTTCCTCAGTAACCTGGGTGAAGGGATAGAATTCACCTTCTGTAAGTTAAGGATCATACAAAGCTGGGAGGAGCGGCTGACACACTGGAAGTCCGTGCTGCTATTCATCAAGACCTGGACAGACTAGAGAGCTGGGCAGAGAGGAATCTGATGAGGTTTAATCAGATGAAGTGTAGAGTCTTGAGCCTGGGGATGAATAATTGTATGCATCAGTACCAGTTAGGGGCTGATCTGTTGGAGAGGAACTCTGAAGATAAGGACCTGGATGTCCTGATGGACAGCAGGTTGGCCAGGAGCCAGTATTGTACCCTTGTGGCCAAGAAGGCCATTGTCATCCTGGGGTATGTTAAAAAGAGCATGGTTGTTGGAGATGATCCTCCTCCTCTTCTCTGCCTTGGTGAAGCCACATCCAGAATACTGTGTCCAGTTTTGGTATCCCTGTTAAAAAAAGACATTATTTTCCTAGAAAGAGTCCAGCAGAAGGCAATAAAAACTATTAAGGACCTGAGGTACCCCTCTTATGAGGAAAGACTGAGTGACCTGGGGCTCATCAGCCTGTAAAAGAAGTGCCTGAGAGGGGATACTATCACTATTTATAAATATCTAAAGTGTGGGAGCCAAGTCAATGGGGGCAGACTGTTTTGCTGGGATGCAATAGTATAACAAAGAACAATGGGCAGATACTGGATCACATGAAGTTCCCTACTAAAACAGGAAAGAACTTCTTCGCTGTCAGAGTGATGGAGCACTGATACAGATTGCCCAGAGAGGTTGTGGAGTCTCATTCTCTGGAGATATTTAAGAGCTACCTGGACACCTACATCTGTGATTTGCAGTAAGGTACCTGCTTTAGCAGGGAGTTGGACTTGATAATCTGTAAAGATCCCTTCCAAACCCTACGGTTCTATGATTCTGTGGATACTGGTGGAAAGATTCAGCCATACCACTGCCATCAACCTCTGCTGTTGTGGATCAACATAGTAAAATTGGAGACATTACTTTTAGAGCAGCCCTAGTATATGTAAAAAATATGTAAATTCTAACAATTTAAAAAGCTTTAATAATTACCTTAGTCTAGTAAGAAATGAAAGCAGAACTTCAGCTATAATGCCAGCTTTATATCTATATGTGTAAATATAATTTGTTGCAATGTTTGTTACGTGTATTTCCATCTAGTTCATGACAAAGTTTATTGTTCTGTATGAGGAGGAAAGCTAAAAGCAACCTAATGCTTTGTTGCTGTAATTTAAAATATCTATTATGTTAAAATTTGAAAAAACAAAACAAAACAAAACAAAAAACAAAAAAAACTGGACAGCAACAGATGAGGGAAAAGCATAGTCATGCTGTATTTATAAGATCAGTGAGCAATTCAGCAAAGCAAATCTTAAACTTTAATTAATTTCCCATGCAAATTTGGCCAGCTTTGCTTAGCAAAGTGCCAGGATGCATGAAATGTTTTCTAGTGTAATTTTTTTGTCTTTAAAAATACCCAAGAAGGTACATTCAGAACCTCTGAAAGAGAGGAAAGTACTCTTTTTTTTTTTTTTTTTTTTTTTTTTTTTTTTTCTCTTCTCTGAATATCGCAGGCAAATAGCAAAAAAGCTTTTCTGTTCTTTGGAAAGGATATGTTTTGTGTGTGTGTTGTTTTTTTTTTTCTTTATATATGTATATATGCACATGCAAATAGCATGAAATACTTTTACGAGTCTATAGCCCAATAAAGTTGGTTGAAGTTGGTTGTAGGATATTGATGTGTGAGTTAGTTTAAACACATACACAAGAAGATTAATCCTTCTTCTTAAATGCTGTTATAATAGGAATTAATACTCGCAATATTTAGAAACACTGTTTTATTTATTTTGGTATCTTGCTATTTAACAGAAGAGATTGTAGATGAAAAATAAATTCCCTATAAAAGACTAAATAAAGAGTTGTCCAATTTTAATTTCTTTAAATTAGACAAAATAACTTCAGAGTTTCACACTTAGCCCTATTTTTCAATTTTTAGAGTTGTTAAAAAAACTGAACAGGATTTTTTTTTCTTTTTTTAAATAAAGAAAAGGACATCCTGTGTGACTTTTCCTTTTCTTTCCATTTTTTTTTCTTCTTTTAAGCATTATGTGGTGGATATATTCACGGAAGAAGTGGAACCATTCTTTCTCCAGGTTTTCCGGATTTTTATCCAAACTCTTTAAACTGCACTTGGACTATTGAAGTATCACATGGCAAGGGTAAGAATCTAATACAAACTCCATGTGTATATGTAATGTTGTTTATGAATCCATTTAAATCATATTATCAGCTATTCTTCTGAAGTTTAACTTCCCAAAATAAATGCCTCCAAATGTTGTAGTGTTTCTAGTTTGTCTTTATTTTGAAAAAGCAATACTCCTTTAACAGTGAACTGAGATAATGTGTACCTATTAAAAAAAAAATGGGTAGAAGGCAGAAGAGCCAGAATATATTAGTATTGTTACTCATTAAATAGAACTAAAATACTTGGTGAAAACTGCCAGGGCATTGTTGATAACTGTCCTCCATTATTAAGCACGAAACGGCAAATTTTATCTGTGTCTTAGTACATTAGATTTCAGACTAGGATCAAACGGTTAAGCTCAAAAATCTTATATATCTTTATGCTGTATACACAGCAGAATAACATTCAAGTGCATAGTTAAGCTTAGCAGTTTATCCGTGAGTAAAATGCATTTAAGAACTAGCGAAAAATAGAAGCCTAGAAAGTACAAATGATAACACTGAATCAAAATATAATTAAATATTCTTCAATTAATTTCCAATGGCAAGGAAAGCCTTAGCTTTTTTTGATATCATCTGAGAAATATATTGGAAGTTTCTACTATTCAGAATCTTCTTACAGGTCGGACTTGTGTTTAAGACTAGTATCGCATTTTCAAATGTAAAACATATGTGAACATTTTTTAAGACTTCCTCTGCCCTCAGTAAATAATTATATTTGAAAAGCTAACTTTAATGGAAAATTCAATTCGTTGTCAGACTGGAAGCTGACAACTGGAAAGGCAGTCATTACTTGAGTGAAGGACAGGCTCTAGCTAATACGAACTCATATGTTTGGAAGATTGTACATAAAACTTACATTGCCTTAGTCTTGTGTATGGGTATTTTCTTGAGGTCTAGAGTAAAAAAACAGTGTTGTACCTGAGGAAATGAAAAAATATAACCCAATTAAACACAATATATAGCAAATTATTAAAATATGAATTCTAGTTTAATAATGAGACAATTATAAAGACTAGAAATAAGAGACCTACAGAAGCTTACGTAAACTCTGGACAATGCAAATTTAAATTTTCAGATTGTTGTTTACAAATAACACCAAATCCTGTGAATTCTCTTAAGGGAGTTAGTGATTTATGGTGAGCGTAACAAACATCCACATTGCATATACTGATTGGTTGAGTCCATGTGCTTTCTGCAAGTTCACTTTTCTGAATTTCAGATTTTGATTTCATGAATGACTTTTTCTAAAGATCTTCCCATATCATTTAGTTTTTACTTTCTGTGCTACCTATGATTAATGAAACAGAACAACTTTCTGTGAAATCGTTTTCTCTTTTTTTAATAATTTTATAGGTGTGCAGCTGTTATTTCATACTTTTCATCTTGAGAGCTCTCATGACTATTTGCTCATCACTGAAGATGGCAGCTTCTCAGAACCAGTAGCCAGGTTAACTGGCTCAGTCTTACCCCCTACTATTAAAGCTGGCCTCTTCGGAAACTTTACTGCACAACTTCGATTTATATCTGATTTTTCAATTTCTTATGAAGGCTTCAACATAACATTTTCAGGTAAGATATTATATCATGCTAAATTTCCAGAAGTTGTTTTCAGATATTTGTACTTATATATAGGAAAAATGTTATGAAACACCCATAAAAAAAAAAAAAAAAATAAAATGTATAGTCTGTATCTTAGAAGATCAGCTGACATTTAGAAGATGTTGGTGAATTCTTTTAAGGAATTTTCCCTGTTTCCAGAGAATTATTATACGAGAAAAAGTGGCTTGGAAGAAAATAGAGTGAAAAAAAAAGATGAGCAGTAAGTCTTCAGAAGAAGGAAACTAATTGGAACTGTTTCAGTGAAAGGGAAGAAACTGTAAATAAGCAGTAGTGTGCTAACTCAAAATCACAGGCAAATTTTAATCAAAGGCTGATGTTAGAATTAAAAAAAAAAAAAGTATATATTTATACTAAAAAGCTGACTGTATTGAACAAAATAGAGAATCTTTCCATATTATTGCTCTCATTTGGGAAGATCCTGAGTAGTAGAAAGAAATTATAAACCCCGCCAGATCCTGCAGGTAAAATTCTAAGTTCTGGAAACGTATGACTTAACACATCTGTACTGTACTGTTAGTCCAAGATTATCATTCCTTCTGAGAATAACAGGAATTCTACGACATATATTGTTGTGTATACATTTACTATGTACATTTAAGTAATGGTAAAGAAACAATTGCACAACTTAGGGGGCATTTGAGGGCTTCACTCTTGCTGCTTCTAATGAATTTAAGTTTCCATAGATTTGCCAGTTATTTCCGGTTCATAGTTACAAAAGAGACACAAATTCAGACACTTAGAAACTTATTTTGAAAAATGTATATATATATATATATTTGTTTTCAGTTGGGTGATGCTTGTTTGATTTCAAAAGAGCACGCAAACAGTTTGCTAGGTTAAGAAGACAGTTTTACTTAGGAAAATGAAGCACAGTTTTTTAAAATGTGGCCATATGTCTTTCAATTCTCATGACCTTACATTTGATTTTTTTTTCTTTTTTTTGTTAGATTTTCTTCATTATGCAGTGAATTTTTAAACTCTCTCACTTCTAAAGCTGTTTGGGAGTTCAGACCAAATGAACCAATAATAATATACTGAAGATGTAATTAAACAAAATTATAGTAAAACACTTATAGTACAAGCTGATTACAGCTCTTTGAAATTAGAAAAATAAATCTAGTGTGGGTGGGATGCAATAGATACATAATTACTGTATATATTGCCATAACAGAAATATAGCGCTGGTTTTAGTAGATTAAATGATTCTGAAATGCATGTTTTTGAAGCAGCGTGTAATGACATACTACAACTAATTTGGCAAGCTTCTCCGCTCCAACCCATGCAAAAATCGTGTCGCATTTATTTATATAGTCTGTTTTATTGTCTACAGAATACGATCTAGAGCCATGTGATGATCCTGGTGTTCCTGCCTTCAGCAGGCGAATTGGCTTTCAGTTTGGTGTTGGAGACTCCTTGATCTTTTCCTGTTTCCCTGGATATCGCTTGGAAGGTGCTAATAAACTTACCTGCCTGGGCGGTGGTCGGCGTGTATGGAGTGCACCTCTGCCAAGGTGTGTGGGTAGGTGGTCACATGCTTTCATTTCATTCATCAAGTCGTTATTAGCACATGTCATGTTTCGGATACTGAGAAGAGAAGAAAGCACTTGGGTTGAACAGATTCAACCCAAGTTGAAGATATAAGTAATGCACTTTTTTTTACTTAGAGAACTAAAATAAGAAAGAAGAATAGTTAGAACTGTGGGAGAAAATAAGATCAGAATGTCTTGTGAGAAAAAATGTAAATACAATAATTGAACTGTACAATTGTCCTTATTAAGATACAAATTTAATAGCCTGTCAGGGTAAAGAAACAAAATTTACGTCTCGGTGGAAACAACCTTTATAAGAGTACTCCAAACTGTTTTAAGTGCTTTTTTTCATATTATTTTAACTTTAAGTTCTTTTTTTTATAATTTATAAGCTGTAAACTGTAATATAGTATTGTAAACTGTAATTTTTAAATGTGCTGTTTTTAAAAATCAGTAAATACATGCTCAGGTTGAACAAAATGTTTTTGTTTTTGTTTTTGTTTTGTGAGAAACTAAAGGATTGGATTTTTAAAATTTGTACAGTATCTGTATATGGTTTGATGAGATCATCTTATCATCACTGTTTGAAGTATATCTGATCAGCTACTGTTGACATAATCCTTCTGAAATGTCAAATAATTCCACACATATGACTCTAAATGGATTGTCCTAAGACAATTGTTTTAAATACAATTTTATTTAATTAAGAAAGACAGTCCCCTTTGTCTTGTTTATTTTACTTATTATAAAAGTACATATCTATATCTGGAAAATGTTGAAAGTCATACACTCTATATAGCATAAAATACGTTCATCCTTTTTTTTATAGCAAAAAAAAAGAGAAGTATTTGTAATTATGTTTTAATGACCTGGGCTTATATAATCAATGAAAGTGGAGCCAGTATTGTACAGAATTTGCCATTTTTTCTTAAATAGAAGTTTTACATCCTACGCTATTTTCAGCTAGATTATTCTTAGAAAAAAACAGTGGCTTCTTAACACTGATCATGAATGTTGAATAACCAAGTACACATTATCATAGATCAATTTAAAGTGTGCATATTTCAGTACAAGAATATCCACATATTCAGTTTGAACTTAGAATTCTATTTTTCCCAATTTTTAAGACTACTAAACATTTCCATAGCTTTCCATGTATACGAATAGAAAACTAGCTATTTTTTTTTCTTTTCTTTAAGAAAATATTACTGCTAATTGAACAATAAAATTATTCTTAATAAGTAAGCTTGATCAAGATAACATCAGGATATATCCATGTGCATTTAAAACTAAAAATAAAACTATCGCTACTGCGTTTTTACTGTTATAATTACTTACTAAAGTTCTTTGAAGCAGCTGATTTTGATGCAGTCAACATATTAAGAACATTAATACAAGTCATTTTTTCTAATCACTGGTATATTTTGAGGGCTGACAGAAGAAACCTGGATTTTAAGAAAGAAAAATGTTTCTATCTAATATTAATATCTGCCATTCATTTCTAGAGAGTCATATAAAAATACAGTGAGCTAGTTAAAAAGTATGATTCTTCATATAATAAAAATATAGAATGGCAAAAATATTAGTTTATGTAAACAATTATAATCTCTGTCTCAAAATGTCTTAATTCAAAGAAAAAATAAAAATACTTTTTTTTTTCTTTTAAATAACCACAGTTCTGGAAGACTGTAAAATCACTGGATATTATGAGAAGATAATATGACGAGATATGAAAACAAAATGATGCAAACTTGTTATCTAACTCCTCAGGGATGTACATGTTACGAAAGTACATCTGTCACCAGCTATCGAGTACCAAAAAGTTAATTTGTTCCAGTACTATGAACTGAGTAGGTGTTCTTAGTCTGCAGGCAATTTTTAGTGGATGGGATTCAGATTCTGAATTAGACTTTTTCAGGTTTGTTGTGTACATGTGTACGAGTTCCAATTACTGATAACTGTCAGTAAAGTCAGTACAGAAAGTCTAGATTTCAATGTCTGCTTTACAGTGAGATGAATCAGTCTCCAGGCATCCTTTAGATGCCTAAAAAAGGAATTACTTGTATTGGATTTTAAAATTTCACAAGTCTGACAGAATGTTTTCATTTTATGTAAGCTTTTTTTTTTTTTTTTTCTGATATATTTGTTACTAATTTTAAAGTGATAATATTATTTACTTGGAAAGTTATTTGTCTATTTCCAAATTTATTACTTACTATTAGAGATATTTGTTAGAATAAGAGAAGGTTTATTGGAAACAATTAAATTAGTATGGCTTAGTTTGGAAAAAAATTACTAGCTATAATGACATTCCATATAGACTAGAAATTGAACTAGAACCCCCTAGTTGCTGACAGGGCAGCTTGAGAAGCAGAGAAGGTGCTGATGCTATCTATGTTCATCAATAGCTAAAACATCAGTGTGATATCAGTACTATTTTTCTTAGATCCAAACCAATAGCATGATATGAGTTCTTATGAATGAAATTAACTTTATCCTAGTCCAAACAGTAGATTTGTATAATACTTTCTCCTGTGGAAACAATTCTTCAGATATCCTTCGTGACATGGCTTTTCAGGAGGATCCCTTTCTTTCAACTGTCTATACCAACTGTACCTACTATTTTCCTGTCAGAAAAATTTCCATTCCGCATTTGTTTTTTTTTTTTTTTTTTTTTAAAAAAAAAAAGAAAGGTAATGGAGTCATTCATAAAGAAATCTTATTTCCTGTAAGAGCTTCAAGTACCAATGACAGCTTCTCCATCAGATATACTAGTAGCTGATATCTGCTGGTGATACTGTTCAATCTCTTTTCACACAAGAATATTAAGAGTTTCCCATCTTTCTGCATATAGAAAATGCATTTAGAAGAGCTATCTTGTGGTCTTAACTAGTGATTCTGACAAAACTCCCACAAACATCCTACAGTGAGAACTTTCTGTACTACTGACAGCATAAAGGACACAGATGGTCTTTTGAAAGAAAAAAATTGGCAGCCTACTTTTATGCAACTGTTCTTCAATATATGTTTTTAAAAAGTACATTCACAGTATTGTCTTCCGCTCCACTCCTCAAAATTTAGTGGAATTGACAGGATTGTGAGGTGAGGGGAACTGAGAGAGAGAAACACTGCTTCATTGTAATTTTATTGTGATGCACAGAATAGAATAAGGACTGCATTCCTGTGTGTACTGTCATGGTAAAGATATTCTCCTAGCAATCCTGGTACAGGACTATCGAGAAAATACATATGTACAGTGGCTTGAAGAAGAAATGTCACTGAACTAATCCATAACCTTCGGTACTGACCAAAATCTGGTTTTGTACTCAAACAGCTTGTCACCTATATGTTTGTCAGTATTACCACCTGGCACATAGCTGTAATAAGTGTGCTTGCCTATGTGTTGTGTGATTCATTTTCCAAATTTACTTCTGAATAATTTAATTACTATATAAAATCACTTTTTGTCTTTGTAAGTAGGCTTTTTATGTTTTTTAGCTAAAAACTAGCTACTGCAGTACAGACAAGCTTCCTCTGATTATCTTTTGTCTAGCTGAGATTTAGAAAGAGAAAACAATAATCTTGCTTTCCTCCTTCATTGACATCTTATCCTGCATTATTATTCGTTGTTTTATTGTTATGATTGCTTCAATTAGTATTCCAGTGTTTTTAGAAATACATGTATATTTTTCAAAAACATTCATTTGATTAGTAATTGTGGTTAAGAATTGTTGTTGATACTTCATCCACGTATATAATTTATTCCTATTTTATCACTTGCTTTGATGTAGTTGAAAATGTAAATATATATTTATACTAATTTTGTGTGAACAGAATTGCCTAAATTACTCTTCCAGTAATAGCTCAATTTTTCTCTACCTATGATTATGCAATTCTATTACAGTTTCACAGTTGAATACTTTTTCATGAGGACAAAACCCACTTTTACTGAATTGGTTCCCCTAGATTACAGATCCAAGAGCAGTGCCTGTAGGCGGTTATGCAGTTTTACGTATCTCCAGAGCTTAAGAGCTTAATAAATATTGGGGTCCAGAAAGGAGGTGGAACGGCTGTCAATTCTAAAGCTAAAGTCTACATAAAGGAGACTGTTGAAATTTCATTTCTGGCTTCTCTTCCTGTCTTCACTAAATTTTTAAACAGTAACCACACCATTTATCTGGAAAATCTGTTATAAAGGCAGATCCCCTATATCCCATTTTAAAAAATAAATAAATAAATAATCTATTCATTTAATTATATATTTTTACGTTTCTGTTTGCTTTAAGTCAAATTAGTCAGGAGCTTTCTACCACTCTGTACTGTAAAATTGTGCTGTTGTTAAAAAAGGAAGTCCTAAATTAAAAGAAACATTTCTATAAATGATTTTTTTTTTAATATTTGAAAATTTGGAAATAACCGTTCAATGAACCAAAACTAGCAATAGATCTAGAATGCAGAAAATACTCCCTATTTTATTCTGCAACTCTCCCCTGACCTCCCTCTACAAAATACATTTTTGCAGCTCAGTGCCGTAGTTCACAGATTTCACTGTCATGCTACAGTGAAGAACTCTGTCTATGGCCTTATGAATTTCCCATTTCCTTCTACACAATTAGAAAGCTTTATCAGAGTTGTGAGAAGTTAAATGATGATATATATATATTTGGATACTAGTGACAGGTATCTTCTCTGTTTTGACGAAGGATAAGATATGAGCAAAAGCAGAAATGTGACATAAAACGAGTAACCAGTGAATATATACTCATTTGAAGAGATAGGTGGTTTGCAAGTAGGTGCAGTTTTGAATGCATATATCTGATATACATATAGATTATCACCTAAATACGTTTTGAAATGTGACATCATTTCATCATTTACAATGATCCACTGATGGGTAAGAGGGTGCCTTTTAGATTTAGTATGGCTAAAATTCTGAAAGAGGTGAAACATTTCTGCCTGCCTACCCACTTGCCAAATATGACATGGTAACTAATTATTGAAGGAAATGTGTGGAAAACTGATTGGCAAGGCCTTTACAGTGAGAGGTACTGTGCCCAAGTGTAGAAAATTTCTTACTTTATAATTCAACCTCTGTATGGCACAATACACAAAATCTATGTTTATTAGATCACTATATATATATATATTTTTGCTATAAGACAAGTTTAGATAAAAAATGGTAAATTTATTTTGTTCTATCATACTCAGTAACATTAATTGCAAAATTGAAGCAGTAGAAATTATTAAGAAAATATGATTATTTGATTGTATTTACTAATAGTTTTCTTTTTCCTGTATATTTACAGTGAGTAAAATCCTCATTGTGGTATTGTTCACTGGCACATTAATATCATTAATTTATCATGTTCAGTTGTTATAGTAAATAATATGTGAATAATTAATGATAGAGTGCTAAAATAAATTGCTGACACTTAAGAAGTTGTTTCTTTTTAACACTCTTGTTAGTATTCATTGCAAAACCACCAATTGCAATTAAAAAACTTTGTCATACTGTAACGTTGAGTTAATTTCCATGGAGACTGAAACATAAGTGGGAATCTTGTTAGCCTGAATAGTTCGGGAGATTTCTTTGAGACCCTTGAGATTCATCGTTTTTTTCAAATTTGCTGTAGTGTAAAATTTAAATCTGGAGTTCACTTTTGAGACATTGAACTAATCTTAAGAATTACTATTCATTTTTAGCAGGTGTTTTTATGCAGAGAACACATTTAAGTTATGTGGGGCCACTTATGAGCAAATTTTTTAACATTTGTATTTGAATTTATAAATCTTCAGATTGTGAAGATCTTAAGGATGTGCATGTACGCAGGATCCACTGTATTGTATCTAACTGCTGTCACATTTAATTTGTTAATTTTTTTATACAATATAACATATTTAGTAAAATTATTTAATAGCATTTTATTTATGTTATTTAATAACATTGAAAATTTCTGCCTATTCATTTTATGATGATGTGCTTTTATAAATGCAACTGAGTTTTCTGTTACTGTCAGAAAATTGGACGTGTGTTCAAGTTAGTGTTTTGAGTGTTACTGTCAATTAATCTTCAAAATAAGATGCAAATCTCTACTTACAGATTTTAGGTGTCTGTATAAAACTGAACATTTAATATCAGTTGGTGTACAGTGGCAATTCTGAATCTATTTTCAAGATGAAGGAGTAGTTTAGATATGAGACATAGTCACCTTAATATGTGACCTGGACATGAAATTTTAATTACCTATAATCAGAAGGAACAATAATTGTTTTCAACCTCTCTTTTGCCTTCTTTCTTCATTTTGAGGTTGTGGATACTATTATTGTTTTTCCTCCTGATAAGATAAATAGTGTAGAGATGGTATCTGCATATTCCATTATTAGATATTACTAGAAAGAGGGAGGCAGAAAACAAAAGGCTGGAAAAAAAAAAGGAGTACAGAAGTCCTTGCCTTGGATTCTGCCTATAATCCCCAATTAATGTAATAGGATTTGTTCTGAGAACCTGGATAGTATCTTATGTCATTGATATATGGATTGAAAGCTCCTCAGAAGACCTCAGAAAGAACTTTAGTGCTCTTTTGTCTTTCTTTCTCCATTATTCTTCATAATGGAATGGTACAAAAATTGCGGAGCAAGATTGTGCAAGAGTGCAATTGGAGCAACACTGCAGTGCAATGTTTCAGTAAGGTCTTTAGTAAGATTTTCTAACCTCTCCACCATGATACTGGTTTTCTTAAGGAACATAAGGAGAGACTTATTTGCAAACATTTTATTAGTGTGATCCATTGCTGATGACATCCCTTGATTCAAAATCTATCTTGGTGAAAAAAAAAAAAAAAGAGAAAGAAAAGAAGTCATTTCTAAGCACCAGCTGGAAAGAAGAAGGACCTTATTGCCAGGTAAATATTTCTCCAATAAGAGTGGTGGCAACAATGATGATTACAGCAATGATAGTAAAGCCAGCATCTTACTTTCTCTTAGCATGCTTCTATTTGTAAGCAGACCTGTTCAATCTCCTCATAGGCAGTCTTTGATGCTGTTAGCACTGAATAGGGCAGAGGGCAATAGTGTGTGTGCTTCAGACTGATTAGTTAAGTTTGTGTATGTCTATTATTGTGTAATATTTGCTGCGAAGAAAAAAAAAAATATTGACTCTATTCTGATATGAATTTAAGGTTTGCAGCGAGGTAAACGTGGTGTTTTTTTGGAGGCTAAAACCCATGGGACAAAAAGTGAGAAGTAGGGGGAAAACAGTACAGTTTAATCATCCATGGCAATACTTTTTGGGAGAAACCCAGTACAACAATAATTTAGAATTCACCAGTGCACGTTGAAAACAAGAGCACTTGTGATACTGTAGAGAAGACACTGACACAACTTGGCAATGTGCAGATGAAAGCTATGGGGCTCATAGGTGAAAGATTGAAGAATTGGAGACAAAGTGTTACAAAGGTTAACACATTGTGTAACAGAGGTGCTTTGCAAATTTCACACACGCTTTGGTTTTATGTGGCATTCACATAAATAGGAAGCTTCATCTCTTTGCATTGCTCCTGAGTTTGTATCTGAAGGTATGCTTGAGAGCAGTCATATTGCATATGCATTACTAAAGCCATATGCATAGGCATGGGCTTTAGAGCCTCCTCAATCAGTCAGTTAGTTTAATTAATTACTGAGCTCAACTTGTTCTCATATTTTATGACCTGCTGCCTTATTTTGCAAAAACAACAAAGATATTCTATACTCAATGGAAGAGCTTTGCAGCAGGGGAGCCTTTAAACTGACAACATACTACTTTTATTTGATCTCTGCATTGAAGATCTGTTTAAAATTCTGTCAAACCTTTTAGCAAGATGTATGGAAAAGTAGTAAAATAAACTTTTGCCTTAAACAAAGTTATTGTTACATTTTTACATGAACTGTATTTCAAAGCCTTTCAAGAATATGAATTTATTTTTGCTTTATAGCCTCTGTGTTCATATTCAGGAAGTGTTTGATGATCTTCAAAAGATCTGCCTTCCACAGTTTCCTTTTATCTTGCTTTAAGTGAGACAATGAAAGGAGAAAAATAAAGTTATTTATGTAAATAGAGTTTAAGTGACTTTTTTAAGCAAAAGAACAAAGAATGGAGTCAAGTGTCTGTTCCAGACCAATCTCTCTCCCTGCAAGACAATGAAAGAGCAGTTTAATAAGGCAGCATTATTCCAGTCTGCTGCAGTCCTCAACAAGGTTATAACAGACTAATCAGAAACTAGTGAAAATAAAGCATATGTACTTCCTCTTCTAAAACTTCTTACCTGTGGATGTAGGTCTTTTACACTAGTAGTATTATCCATGGAATTCAGAAGTAAATATTTTTTTATTTCATAATAAATAATAAAATTAATTTTGAAAGACTAGAGGTTTAAAGTTGTGATGAGGAATTAGGTTTACCTACTTTTATCTGCTTGTCACATTTTGAAACATAAACTCAATATCATACAACTTTTTTTTCTTAGAAAAAAAATTAAACGGCCTTTCCATTTAGATGCTGCAGATTGGTAAACTTTCAGGGTTTGCCAGATTTTAAGAGTCTAAATTAGAGCCATATCACTAACTGACAAATGTAGAGCAAATTTAGTTTTAGTTTATGCTAGTTTAAGCTTTGTTATAAGTCATATAGATGACATTAACTTTTAAAGCTACTACAAACAAATCTATGTAGAGAGTTTGAAACTTCAGTTTTTAGATTATCTATTTGTCCTTTAGAAACAAAAAGCACAAACCTCTCTCCCACTATGAGCACATTTTTCATAAATTAGTTAAATGGAAGTAGTATTCATTACAATTCAATTGCAACACAATTTAACTGCACAAATAAGAGTGTATTCTTAAAGAAGGTCATTATCCCAGGCTCTCCATCCTCAGCTAAGAATGCACAGCAATTCACTGAAAACATCAGAAAGGCATCTTCTTTTCTTAAAATACAGATGCTTAAAATCCAATATTTAATAACGGAAATAATCATACATATTTCTTGAAATGTCTTAATTATTGTTTTATAATTTTCATTCAAATTTGAGAACTGTATTAGCTGGGATACTTAATGTGAGTTAACACGTTAGTTATCTCACATGAGAGAACGTGATTGTTCAGTCTATTGCAGTGTTTAGAATCTAATTTCTTTACAGTTTAAATAATGTTTCATATTTAAGTCTTCCTAACTTTTTATTTATAGCCTATTTCCAAGAAATCAGGCCCCTTTAGTACCAAAACAACCTCTTAATTTTATCTTGATAGATATCAGGTACTATTTTATGTTTTTTCTACCAGAGCATACACTTCTTTCTTTATCTCTCAGCCTCAAAAAACAGTGTCTATGAGTTAATGACAGTTGTCCTGTGTCTTTCCTAAAGCAGAGAAGTTTTTTCCTATTCTTCTGAATGGCAGCTTCTTTTCATTTCTTTTGACATCTAAAGAATTAGCAGGCTTTTGCTTTCTTGACATAAAATTCCCAACTAGTTTTTGTCTAATTTTGCTCAAAACAGGCTTTTGGACATACTCTTGGGTTACTGTTTTTTTTTGTTGTTGTTGTTTGTTTGTTTGTTTTTGACAAAGAATGTATTTAAAATATGTATTTGACCTAAAATGTACATCAATTTACTTAAAGTGACAAATGAATCTTTTCTTTTTAAAGACTTAGGTGACACTGACCATGTTGATAGGAAAAAAAAATTGTAAATTTCAATTTATTTTGCATCTTGCCAAAACAGAGGTGTAGTTGGAGGAAATCTGAAAAGTGTTGTACATAGTAGTGATGTGAGTGACAAATGAAGTTCTCTGTACCCAAATAAAGTCATCTGTAAGGATCACTTAATAAGACTTGTCTGTTGAACTGGAGGAAGTTTTTTTTTATTTTTCATCCACTGAGAATGGATGAGTTGTATCTCTTCCTAACTCAAAAATTGCATAGTTTAATCTTTGATTTTTTAATTACAGCTGAGACCTCCTAGCAGAATGATCATGACAACGTGGCTAAAATCTGTCATTTCATTTTGCATAAAGAACTAAAGATTTTTCAGAGGTGGTAAAAATGGAGGTGAACATGAATATTCAAGTGTAGTAGTTTGGTAGCCAAGAGGCATGAGCCATTTCAGAATCTTATTTTCCAACTGCTTAAAGCATGAATTTCCCTGAAGAAGTGTTCTTCCTCTCCTACTTAATGCCTTATCCATTATGCTAAATAAGTTAGCCAACAATTGCTCAGTTTGCGACTAACTGATTTTCTAATACATTTATCTGAAGCAGAAGTAGGAGTTGCATGCTTAAAATTCCTAGGGAAGAGAAATTGATTTTAGGTGGCACATATTTTGGCTGTATGTGTTAATTACTAAATGAAAAAGCTTTAACAGTACTATTTACTGTAGATATTTTAGAGTAAATAACATGGCATTTCCTGTACCACTCAGTAAAATTCTGGTGCATAAAAAAGTGGAGATACACATAAGGTTTTCCTGTTGACGAATCCACATGCTGCATATTGTTGTTCATGGTTGCTGTTCTAAATTTCTAAACTCTCACACATTTCTATATTGCAGTGTGAAGGAAAGGTCATACAAATGCTCAGCTGTAGTCCTTGTAGCATAAGATGCTTAGTGTATCTGAGCATTGATCATGAATGAAAGTTATTTTAGGTATTGGGGCACCAGATCTGTGAAGTTTCAGACAAAGACCAAAAAGCTCCAAAGGTCTGGAGAGAAATGAATTTTCCATGGATTCGGCTAGCATTTATCTGAAAACAAACTGATAAATAAATAAATAAATCCTTCTAACCTCCTCAAGGCAAAGAAATTAGGTGATCCAGTTAAAATGACCTTCTTTGATATCCTAACATCAGTGAAAAGTGACAAGAAAACCTTAACCAGAACTGTCTTATCTTTTGGATAATTTTCCAAATCAGAGATGGAAATTAAAAAAAAGGGCTTGCTATGCTTTGTAAATCCTTATGGAGGCTGAGTTGGTGATTTATTGGCAGATGAGATGTGTTGAAAAGCTTGACCGGAACAACCTTTTGGCATGATTAAGAAGGAAATGGCAGGTTATAATATTTGTAAGTTATCTGAGAAAAGGAAATAAGCACTTCTGAGGGAATGCACTTAGATAGGACAGCTTGTAGGTACATGAGTGCTGACTCGGTTTAGAAGAATTTTACATTGCAACTGAATTTCAGTAAATAACTACTTGATTGCAACAGAAAGCAGCATATCTGCTTATTGCAGAAAGTAATGTACTTTAGAAGGGTGATAATATTACATTAACTTTATATTCTAATCTTTATTATTGTTGATTTGTATATCATTATCATTACTCACAGATACAAATTGTCATAGTATAAAAATTTGAAGCATACATTTATCAGAATAGGAAATTTGGCCATGTCCAGATTCAGGAAGTTTCATTGTGCAATTTTTCTGTTCCTGCATGTGCCTTATGGTTAACAGTGGTTAAAATCCAGTCATTTAAGCAAAACATATGATGCTATATGAACATCATGTAAGAAAAACACAGTATTTTTATTTTCTGCTTCAGCATTTTACTTCTATATTTTATTTATTTGGTGGAGGAAGGTAATGGGATACCAGTGCAGCTCCAATGGAAAATAAATACCCTGTCAAGTATCTTTAACAGCATGCACTGCAGCTTGGAAAGCCAATGCTATCCTGTGCTGCATGAAAAGAGAAGTGGCCAGCAGGTCAAGGGAGGTAATTGTCCCTCTCTATTCTGCCCTTGTGGGGCCCCATCTGGAGTACTGCATCCAGGTCTGGGGCTTCCAGCGCAAGAAAGATGCGGAGCTTTTGGAGAGGGTCCAGAGGAGGACCACAAAGATGGTCAGAGGTCTAGAGCTTCTCTCTTGCAAAGACAGTCTGAGGGAGTTGGGCTTGTTTAGACTGAAGAAGAGAAGGCTCCAGGGAGACCACATCATTGTGACCTTCCAATATGTAAAGGGAGATTATAAACAGGAGGGAATTCAACTTTTTACACAGGTAGTTAGTGGTAGAACAAGGTGGGATGGTTTTAAACCGAAGGAGGAAACATTTAGATTAGATACCTGGGAAGTTTTTTCACAGAGAAGGTGGTGAGGTACGGGAACAGGTTGCCCAGAGAACAACCTGTTGTGTATGCCCCACTTCTGGAAGTAAGTGTTCAAGGCCAGATTAGATGGGACCCTGTGCAACCTGATCTAGTACTTGGTCTAGAGGCTGGCAGCCCTGACTGCAATAGGGGGGGTTGGATCCTCATGATCCTTGAGATGCCTTCCGATTCAAGCTATTCTGTGATTCCCTTAGGCAAACATCTGTTTGCATGAAGATTGCTTAGAGTATTGGTTCAGTAAGCACAAGACATGAAGTAGTAAGGGTCTAAATTTGGCATTCTTCTTGGCACTGCTTTGAACTACATGTTATAAATTCAATTATTTCCACATACTTCCTCAAAATCAAATGCAAAAATAGCTATATATGCACACATACATGCAAAAAATATATGTATTTATAAATCCATATGTAATATGGATCTCATATTTGACACATCTTTTACCAAAGAAGTGTATATTATGTATAAGTATATATAAAATGAAATAGTTCATTTTTTCTGTCTTCCAGTGTTCTTTGCAATTTCCAAACAGTGTAAAGTCACTATAGACTTGCATGCCACCTTTCCTTACAAAGGAACAGTTCAGCTATCTGAGGTTTGGCAGTGGGCTAACTTTCAGCACTCTGCTTTCTGTTAAGAAAGGAGAAGATAAATCTTTACTTTAAGGCAGAAAGTGATTTCTAACTTATATCTAGAAACCTGAGCCAGTTTACAGTAGATTTCCTCCTTCACCTTGCATAAAGAAAGGCCAAACATAAAGGAAAAATACTCCAAGACTGTGGCTTTTTCCTTTCTTTACTCCTTTCTTCTTTTCTTCCAGCTTTTCATGCATTCCTCACAGAATCACAGAATGGCCCAGGCTGGAAGGGACTCAAGGATCATGAATCTCCAAGCCCCCTGCCATATGCAAGGTCACTAACCTCCCCATTCAATACTATACCAGGCTGCTCAGGGCCCCATCCAACCTGGCCTTGAACAGAGCCAGGGATGGGGCATCCACAACCTCTCTGGGCAGCCTGTTCCAGCACCTCACCACTCTCTCTGTAAAGAACTTCCCCTTGACATCCAACCTAAATCTTCCCTCCCTCAACTTAAAACCATTTCCCCTTGTCCTGCTATTATCCACCCTTTTATTCCTCACAGTCTCCTTCTCCTTCTTCTTTTTCCTTCCTGTTTTTCTTTGCTTTTATTGAAGAGAGGAAGTACAGAATAATTCACTGGCTTCAGCCTCTTCAAAAGTGAAAAGCTTTAATCATGTGTATCAAGGCCTCTGAAATTCAAATCCAAGATTCTTAGATATTTGATATGTAAATATGAAACATGCATCATTCCCTGAGTATGTTTAAAATAATGTATTTATTTTAAGGTATATCTTTCTTGTGTATCTTCATAGTGTATTTTCAGAATGATTCTTTACACATATAATGGATAAACTATACTCATGTTCACACAAAATTGTAAACCCACACTTCCAAAAATGAATATCATAATGTCCTATGAACCTTAAGACTCTTTTTAAAATTTGCAGGAAAAATAAAGAAAGAGACAATTTTAAACAATCACCTCTTCTCTAAAAATATCTGTTGCTTTATGATTATACATTAATGTCTTTTTATTTAAATTATTTATGCCAAACTCTCAATAAGGTCTGAATAATGATTATGTGAAAACCTGGATTCAATACAGTATATTTTATCCTTAGACTGAAAAATGAGGCATAAATAATAAAATTTCCTTAAAAATTGTACATTCATATCAGTATTATACCTTAACTGAGAGTTTTATAAGGTGGACCATTTTTAATTACTTTGAATATTTGTTTGAACAATGTATCGTTATTCTTTTTTATTTCTTTGGATGTTTTTGTTTCTGTGATGAAATGTACACTGCAGACATGGAATAGTCTTTATTTAGAACTCAACCTGAGCCAACAGGCTGAAACACATCATTCTTCCTCTACTCTACTCTTTTCTTTACTGTGTAGTAGTGACTAAAATTCTGCTCCTAAAAGTGTCTCTAAGTTCATGCTACAGGTGGCCGTGAAAAGGATTCTCCCAGTATTTACCTAAAAAAGAAGGGAGCTGTTTGGTGCTGACTAATATCAATAATTGTTGATATGTTTGTTTGTTTGTTTTGTTTTGTTTTATATCTAGTGGAAATACTATTTGAATGCTTTTGATTTATTGCCAGACTACTTTATCTCAGCAGATTATTCTGTTTTTTTTCTAGTGCTTATTTCAACAGAATAATTTTATGGAATTTTTATGGACTCCAGCTGGGCTGAATTACAGATCAGTCTAATGTGAGGACCAAGGGATAATTAGATGCTAGATAAAAGCCCTTAAGTGCACGTTAACCTAATGAAGTTCTGGGAATAGCATCTTTGGTAGGATTTTTAGGTGTTTGTCCTGTAGGTGAAATCCACCAGAAATGTCTTTTTCCTAGGTATCCATAGCAAGTTTGTTATCATAGAGGCTAAATATTTCTGAAAATTGCCTATATTTTCTTGAAATGGATAATTCAGGTTTTTTTTGTTTGTGTGTCTGTTTTCTTTAGCTGAATGTGGAGCAACTGTCTCTGGAAATGAAGGAACATTGTTGTCTCCAAATTTTCCATCTAACTATGACAACAACCATGAATGTATCTATAAAATTGAAACAGAGGCTGGAAAAGGGATCCATCTTAGAGCAAGGAGCTTTCAGCTGCATGAGGGAGACATTGTTAAGGTAAAAAGATAATTATCTCACTTTCTGGTGTGCTCAACATTCACATTATATGAATGACTCAACTTTCAATACTAACCATTTTGTTCTTCATTTTTTTTGTTTGTTTGTTTCTTTTCCCACTAAATTTAAATTCTATCTGAATATAGGGAATATTAAATGTTCAATTGTATTTCTGGAAATATTATTTACACAGGATATAAATGTGAATAGAAAACCTAAAATGCATATTTAAATTTTGAAAGCTAAACTGAGCTAAAGTATGTTATTTTCAATGTGTGGTGATATTTGTAAATGTATTTCTGGGATTGCTTTGAAGAAAAATGGTTTTTAATAGGAGGTAGAGTATTTTTATTATTTGTCTTGCACATAATAGGCAATTTTGGAAAAATTATTTAATTTGCTCATTTGGATAGAAGGAAGCCAGCCAATGTATGTTATTGTAATTGTTCTAGGTACATGTATTTCTCTAGGTGTCCTTTCCTAAGCAGGGAGTTGGACTAGATGGCCTGATTCTACAGTACTGTAATACGTACTAAAACTGTAATTACAGGGGGTGGCTTACTTTCTTTTACTCTTACTTTGTAGATAATGTTTGAAATGCATCCTAAATAACTGCAAATTTTGAAAATGTACTTTTCTACCATTTATTAATAATCTTTTTAATTTAAATAATGGCTGCCATATTCTTTTATGTAATGAAAATCATAATATTCATCTGGAATGTTGAACATATACTAAAATAACTTTTTCAAGTTTATGTCTCTAATTTTTCCGATTTAATTGATCTCAAATTACTGAATGCTTTCAATTCAGTCAGTAACAACTGGGGATATCAGGATATCACAGCACCTCATTTAGCATGTTATTTCTAACCTGATCTTACTATTTTCATTTTTACTTTCCACAAATATTTTAAGATAACTTTATGATAAAGCAAATATTTGTTGCCATGCTTTTATCTAATATTCCATCTCCTTATGTAAATGCATGACAATTTTAATTAATGCATTTCCTGCATTGTCCCTTTAAGTACTGTCTTTACTAATACAGATACATATATATTTTTTTTGTATACTTGTTCTTTTTAGCATGTACAGACTGGATTAAACTATGAAATCTTTAAAAATCTCAAACAGTATTCAAATATTATAGTTGAAAGAACAGTGCTTTCTCCATCTTTACTCACAAGTCACTGATAATAAAGGCCTCTGTGCTTGCATGGCTGTGCTGAATGTAGTGCTGCAGGATCTTTTCTTATGGCTTTTCTTTTAGACTGAAGAGAACTGAATAGGTAGGCAAAGAATGTAATCTGTGTTGTTCTTTGCTCCCATATTCCTTGATTTGGAACTGTAGATCTCATGAAGCTCTCAATAGATGCAGAAGACACAGAAGAGCTTACTTAATTGACCACTGAGCAGCCTGTATACTGTACTTAAGTTTCTCAGAAGCTTTACATGTACCTAGTTTATAAATAATTTAGTAGACTGCCTGAACAACAACAAAATCTTAGAAAACCCTAAGCTAACAATAAACTAACTCAGTTATCCTTCAGAACTTTTCCTAAGTAATGACAAGAATACTTAGAGTTCTTCTCTGGGAATATAAGAAAGAAAGTTTAATAGTGAGAAAGCTGTTGTGGGCAATCTGTCATATACTTTTTTCTTTCATAAATGTGTAAGCACATTACTTCTGAGGAAGCAAAGCAAGTAAAGGCAAAATTGTTGCTATGTCTGAACTGCAAAGCCTGTTTCATATTTCTGAGGCAACTGTCATAGCACAACTGCTATCCACACAAATAAACTCTCTCACCATAGCCTCCTTATAACCTGCATTTTTAGAAATAATGTCTATTCTCTACCCAATTCCATATCAGGATATGGAACATAACTCTATAGAAGTCAGCCCTTGATCTATGAAAGCACTAGTATCTTAACTAGATATTACCTGGAAGACTTCCAACTGGAGCAGGCCAATATCTTGACTGAAAATGTGGTGAAGATTAAACTGAGCATACAGTTGACTGTTAATATTTGAGATTTTGTCCTTTTTTTTTTTTTTTTTTTTTTTTTTAATTTATATTGGTGACAGCCTGGCTGGGGTATCTTAGAGTTCAGATTTTATATACATTTCTATGCAGCTTCTTATTTATTCTATGACATAAGAATAAGAAATAATTATCCTATCAAAGATATCTTTCTAGGCTGAAATGTTCTTTGTAGTCTTTCAGTGCATCATGAGATTATATTCACTGTTTAATTGTCACTAAGGAGAGATGCTTTGTGGTGATTTAAAATCTGCCAGCTGAAAGCAGAGAATAATCTAGCAGCCTAGCATAGGATGCCAGCAAGAAGAATTTTGTTTTCCAGATCAATACCAGTTATCTTACAGAACTAAGAGTTACCTTACTAAGTTGACTGAAATGTCCACCTGCCTCAGTATTCTTTCTCTAGTAAAGATAAAGGGAGATATTCTTTAGGTAAAGTAAACTATCCTGGCTGCTTGTCTGTGCTCCATTCCCTTATGTTCCCCTGTTATCCATAGCTGTTGCGTAAAGCAAGATTACATTTTGCTGTCTATTCCTTCATCATCTATTATGGACGTGTCATTGAATTCAGGTAGCCATTTAAATCCCTTGATATTGTGTACTCTTTTGCAACAAAAAACTCTGAAATTTCTCTTAGTACTGTGTAAAAAAGTGTGTGCATCTCCTCCGAGATGTGGTCTTCCTGGAGTGCATCCAAAGGAGGACCACAAAAATGTTCCTAGGTATGGAACATCTCCCCTACAAGAACAGGCTGAGAGAGCTATGGCTGTTCAGCCTTGAGAAGAGAAGGCTCTGAGGAGACTGGATAGCACCCTTTCGTATCTATAAGAAAGAAGATGGGAGACTCTTTAGCAGTTTTGATAGGTGTCATGGTTTTATGTTTTTATGGTTTTCATTATTCCTCATCATAACATCACGTAGTGCACTCGGAGTTCAAGTGCTAATACTCCAATTCCAGGTACCTATCCCTATGCATTACAGAAGTCATGGGATCTGGCCCTTCCAGGTGGGGCGGTCTCTTAGTGCCTTGCAGTGGGTGCTTTCCTAGCCATTCCAAGGTTTTCTGGTTTGACTCAGTTTCAAGAACTCTCTCTCCCCTATCTTATTTGATTTATTAGTCTCAATTTCAATCAGATTGTATTATATTGTATTATCTTGCATTCCGATGTCATAGTTAGTCAAATATGTTTTCCTCCACAGATTGTTGCCGCTGTATTTTTCTTCCTTCCTTGAGCCCATCTCCCATCTCCCTATCCCTTTTCCTTTTCCCTTCTTATTTTGTGGGGCCGGGGGGCTCAGGGGCCTACTGCCCCCCCTGTCAAGGGCATAGATTGATTTAGTTAAGTCCATGACAGTAGGACAAGGGGAAATGATTTCAGAGCAACAGAGGGCAGATTGGACAAACAGAAGTAGTTTTTTACAATAAGAGTGGTCAAAGTGGTCAAGTGGTCAAAGCAAAATTTTAAAAGCATTTTTGTTTGGGATGCCATAAAGTTCAGGAAAATATCAAAGTTTAATTGTAAATATTTTTACTATCACAATGTGAAACTACAGTTTAAGAAAATCCAGTCAGCTTTTAGTTCTCCTTTAGGTGTTTTTACATTCTGTTAGCAGATGCACATACATTAGTACCCTTACTGTGAGATTTCTCTTCACAAATAACAGTAGCACGATCCTCTTTCTTGCGTGTTTTCACTCTAGCAGCTGCAAGCACTTCTCTCTCAGTTCTTCGCAAATGCTTAGGAGAAACAAAGCTTCCCTAAATGTCCTGGACGCATTTATCTTAGTGCACTAAACAATGCTATGATCATTCTCTACTGTCCCCAAGGCCAAGTTCCACAGTCTGAATATATCCATAAAATTAAACTCTTATGAAACAAGGTGGCTCACTTAAACTTCCTCTTGGAAATAGTCCCTGCATCTCTTCTCTACTCTCAGAAGAGATTTGTGAGGAAGTCAGTAGGTCTGCATTAACTGCTTGCTAGGGATGTCTTAACCATAAATATTGTGTGGACAATCACGTTGTGGCTGTATTCTTTACTTGCTTTTAAAATGTAACAGTAGCTTGAATTGCATGTGTTTAACTGGGTTTGCTGTTGGCACAAGTACGAATTCTAAAAGTCACCTGAATATTGAGGTTAAGTAGTACAGAGGGAATAAAAAATAATTTGCAAAGTATTTCTGACATCAGTAAGATTGCACGCATGAGAAAGGGGTAAAGATGAGTGATTTCAAGGAGAATATACTGCAAAGTTAATGCCTGTCAGTCATGGGTAAAGATTTCTATAAATGTAACAAAGTTTGAACTTGGTTAAGGGGGATAAACATCAGAGCTCAAGTAAAGAAAGAGAAACAATTTTAAAGTTTATAATTAAACAATATTTAGATCAGCTGATTATTTTAAAGCTTACTCTCTCTTACTCGCTGATGCCTGAGCTTCCTGTTCTCTCTGTTTTAGCAATCTCTTGAGGTGCTTAATTCTTTAAACTGATTTCTTAATGGTAGAATCTCTGTCTCACTGCAAATTTTTTAGAGGCAACTGTAACACCAGAATATAATTCCATGTTTTTCAGCTCTTTGGCCAAATATCTTCCTTTTTGCTTCATGACAGAGGAAAAAAGAGTTTGGTAATTGGAGTATGTCAATTATATTTGAAATCGGTTATCCTACATGAGTAAGGCATATGCACTAGAGTAACAATGTAAAAGTGTGTTAACATGTTCCTGGTTCCAGAGACAATCACGCATGTCAGATCTCCTTCAAACACCAGAGCACAGGGATTGCACACAAGATGCCTGCTGGAAGTATCCTTGGCTCGTACTAGTTGCCAAACCATGACCAAGAATTGTTTGGGAGAATGTTGGCTGGCTTGGAGTAAATCTTTTCCTGGGGCAATTCAAATAAATTATTATGCAATTAATTATTTGTGTGGATGGTTGAGGTTTGATCCTTGTATTTTTTAACCACCAGTCTCTCTTACTAGACTAGAGATGTACATAATGTCTACAGTGTTAACAGCAGCCACTATCATCTGACTCCTTACATCTCATTTTTATTTCATAAAATGGCATTTTCATTTGTATCTTGATTAATCTTGACAGAGATTATGATTTAACTTACTGAACGTCAAATAGCAAGAGTATCTGCAAAGTCAGTAGCATGAAATATCATTAGAGCAGGAAGTCAAAGGACAATCATAGTTATTAACTTATTTTTCTTTTAAAGATGAATAAAAGTACAGTTTATGTTAGCACTATTTCTTTTAGAGTGTACTTACTATTAATGTCAATTAAAAGTCCATCTTTTCATTCAAACTAATAAATTAATTTCTGAAACCAAGTAAAATATATCTGTGTTTTCTGAATATATAATGAGAATGGCATTCAAAAATCTTGGAGTGAATGTTTTGGGCTTTTTTTTATATAGTAGATTTCCAACTCTGATAAAGCATAATCAGGCAGTGAAAGAGTTCTATAATTCTGGCCCTGGACAACAGTAGAAGTTTGGAGGCATTATTTTGATCTTACTAGCACAGCTATGGATGGCAATGGCTTATCTATGTGACCTAGTATAAGACAATTTTTGCTTTAGTTATAAAGACAACATGTTGTTCTATGACTGAATAGTGCAATGAATTATTGTACAGAATCTTCTTTAAGGGAAAGTTCTTATTTATATATATTTATGAAACAAAAAAATTGATTTTATCTTAAAAGATCTTTGTGTGTATTATTTTTGATTATTGTTAATAGCAGCACGTATTATGAATGTGTTACTTTGAAAACATTCACTTATTGATGATACGATGGTATTTTCCTGGGAAAATAGCTCTGCTTCTGACTATTGGTAATCGTCTGTAAATGTTGCTGCAATGGTCCATCCTCTCAAAAGATGCGTTTCTAGATTTTGTTCATACATGGAACTGGACATTCAAATAGGAAAGTGTTTTCACTTTCAGATGCAGGAATTTAGGTTGTTAAATCAGTTACCACCTCCTTCTGGCTGGAATCAGGATAAATCCTTGTTAATAGCACAAGGTCTGAGAATGAAGAGATGAAGACCTAGAGCTTGAGATATTTGTTGCAGCTTTTGCATCAGATTTATCCAATTTCTTACAGAAGTTGGCATTGAGGGTGAATTGTCCTTCTCTTCAGATTACAAACCAGAGAATCACGTTCATTACTTTTTCTTTCTCTTCAGATTACAAACCGGAGAATCACGTTCATTACTTTTGTAAAAATGTCCACATGATGAATTTTGAAAGTGTGAAACACCCTTTATATTTGCCTATTTTTTTATGAAAAAATATAGGTGATTTTTATTTTTTTTATAATTCAAGAAGAATTTATATTTTAAAATCTTTTTTTTTTTTTTGACAAAAACAAAAAGCAACCAAAACAAAACAACAAAACAAACAAACAAACAAAAACAACAGAGGACTACTTGGGACATACTGATATATGTGATATATTGGCTTAAATACCTCATTTCTGCTTTTTGGTATCAGAGGAGAAAGAACAGAAATTATACTTCTGTTAAACTTTGTAAATGATCAGGAAAAATATCTGAAGTTATGAAACCTTGGAACATCTTAAAGGGTGACAGAGTACTTCCTACTTTACTGAATGTTATAACCAAGAAATATAATTTTTAGAGTGGTATGTACCTCCACAGGAAGTTTGCGATGCATAGCTAACTTTGAAGTTAGCATATATATAACTGTATAAAGTTTTTCAGATATGCAGATTCACATATTCCAATGTCTAGTTTCATTGTATTATTCTGTTTCTTCAAGGTGTATGATGGAAAAGACAGTTCTTCTCGTTCTCTGGGAGCCTTCACCAAGAATGAAATGATGGGAGTTATTCTTAACAGCACTTCTAACCACCTGTGGATAGAATTTAATACCAATGGATCTGATACTGACCAAGGATTTCAGCTCACTTATACAAGTAAGTAGCTAACAAAGGTGGTCTGATTGACACATATATTTGTACATTTGCATAGTGCACTTACTCCACAGTTTGAATGTAATTAATAACTAGCTTGTTTCCAATACATACAAACATAAACATTGCTGAGACTCCACTTAATCTCTAAGTACCCTTTACCTTCAATTTATTGTCTTTTGCATCAGCTTTCATAAGCTGCTTGTGAATCCTTCAGAATAAATTATCTTACTTCAAATTGGCTTGTACTGTTAAGAGGAGCTATGACACAGAAATGGAATCATAGCTCTTTACATAAAACCTGGTGACTTCCCTTTGGATTAGAGTCAGTAGTACAAGCAGAAATAATTCAGTTTCCCTTCTATTTTTCTGCTCTGCCTGGTAAATCTTATCATGCTAGTCTTGCCTATTTATTTATTTATTTTCGTCAGAACTGAGAAGGAAGAGGTTACTTCAGCTATGGAATGTCTCAAACTGATGATTCTCTTGAAAAGCATAAACAGTATTTTACAGAGTCTTTGAACGGTGATGCTAACAAAATTCTATACCCAAAGAAGATCATTTTCCTATTTCTTCATAAGATTTTTCTTTTTTTTTTAATTTTCTTTTTTTTTTTTTAACCAAATACCTCATTTATATCATATGTGCTCATTTTGCAGAAATTCATATTGCAATATTTACCTATAATGAGATTTATTCTTATTTGCTCTAATATGAGAGGGTCTCATTTGTAAATACAGGGTAGTTTCTTAATTTTCATGTGTATTTTCAGGAAGTCAGATTCAAGACAATACATTTGTGAGATAGCGAATATCTAACTGGGTGATTATATTGACTGTAAAGACAATTTAATGTTATTTCCTAGCACTGTAGTGCGGGGTGTTACATGATTTATATACTAATACAAGCATAAGATTTAATATTTTGAGATGCTTTAAAAATATGCTGCAGTGCTGACTCCCATTCTTCGGGAAATCCAGTCCACTCATTACTTTGAAGATTACTATACAAGAAATCATATTCATTATTAGATGGGATTTTGTTTTTTTTTTTTTTTACTCTTTTGTTGAAGCTCCAATGCAGTTACTAAACAAATGCATTCATGTTTGGTAAATACATCAAGTTCAAAATGATAATTATCTCTTTGGATTAATCAAGTTGTAGTTCACAGCTGGAAGTACAGCTTCTCTGAGAGATTATTCTGCAGCTTATTCAGTCACTTATCAGATTGAAATGTGCCAGATACTTTAAAATTACTCAAAGAAAGATAAAAGATAAAGGGCTATTCTAATATGGTCTCACTGAAGGATATAAGAAATATATATTCCGGGGTCAATTAAAATGAATAATTAATATTGTTTATAAAGAACTAAAAAGAGTGTTAAAAAAGTGATGGTGTAATAAATCTAGCATTAGATCAGTTCTGATTATTGCCTGGTTGCTCAGTTCTGACTGCCTGCAAAAGCATATCAATTGCCTATAATTTTTTTTTTTTTTGTCTTTGTAATGCTTTTCCTCCTATTAATGCTATCTAAAGTCAGATTAGTGTAGCCATGAAGTTTGAATTTTGAAACAACTGCAACATGTTATTAAAAAGACTTATAGAAAGTTACTTGTGCAGAACTACTACAGTAATCTTTTAAATATTTTTAACCTGGTGAATTCTGTGAATGATACTAAGTTTACAAATAGGAAGTAGAAAAAGGTAATGATCCATAAGAACTAAAGTGAGCTTAAAGAAACTTTCATTTCTGTTTCCAGAGCATCAGTACTGAAATAATAAAACCATTCTATAAACTCAGAATCTGAGTAGTTTGTGTGAATTGTATAAATTAGAGTATAAGATCTTAAGAGGAAAATTATGAAAGATTCAAGTTCTAATGGAATGCGCAGTGTTGGAGATTGCTTCAGGCTAAAAACAATAGAGAATGGAAACTAGAAATTATAGTTTGTTTGTTTTAATCCATAATGACAAGATAGTTTCAAGGAAATGAATTTATAGTGGACAGAGAAACTTTTTTGCTGTAATGGATAATGAAGCAATCTGTAATCTTTCTCAAGTATTTTAAGAGCTGTGAAATACCCTGTTTGTCTGAGGACTAAAGTTATAGTAAGTGTATTTAAGGAAATTTCAATTCTTTGAATATGAGCAGTCATTTTAGTCTTAGAAAGGAAGCTGAAGTTGTACTATTTTATTATTATTATTATTATTATTATTATTATTATTATTATTATTATTTCTTAGTCCTTTTAAGCAGAGCTTGCAGAGTTCTTTACCTCATTCTTTGTGTGAAGGACTGGAGGAACTAAAAAGGAATTTTAAGATGGTTTTAGATCTCTTAAAGTGAGCATTAATAGAAATCTGTATGAAAAAAAAAAGTAGAAGTTTATACATGTTTTAACCACAGCATTCTATTGTGACTGCAAGTAATTTGAATGAAAAAAATTCCAGTTCTTCTTTCAAAAGTCCATATAGATATATTGGGAGATTTTTCACATATTCTGGTATAAAAATCACTGTTTTGTGCTGTTAGGTAGAAGTATTTACATTAAATTGACATATAAGTTAAAGTGGCATCTTACTGATGCCTCACAGTGATGAATGGTAAAAACAAAACAGCTGTCCAGTAGAAATACCAGGCTGCAACTTTAAATAAGGAATGATGCAGTGCAGTCTCTGTATAACAAGCAAGACAGTCTCCCCGCAGTGTTTAACTACTCCAGTGTCACAGCTATCATAAGAGGAATTTTAACACTGTGTTCACTCATCATGTGGAGAGCTTAACATAAAGAAGCTTTTGTCAGACATGCTTCCTTACTACTGCTGTTCAATCCTCATTTAGTGAACATAGTCTTGTCTTTTCTTGGTTAGTGGGGAAAACAAATACAGCTCTTCCACACTTTATCATACATACTGTACAGGTGTACTCTGAGCTCTTTATACTGCTGACTACTCTGTGCTCTGTATGGAGTTTTACAGTTCACAGAATACTCAGCACTATACTTCTGCAGTGATCACTCTTAGCTCCTGTGAAGATAACTTGTAGAGTAATTTCACTTGCATCACATACAGTTGTACACAATTTCTGTTGATCAGTTGATGTGTTGTTGGTTATCATTTAAAGACATTTCTGTCTTATGTACATGTCCAGCATTCCTAGCAAATAATTAAAACAGTAAGACAACCTTTGTATCTCAAAAGGAAGACTGCAGCAAAGACAGTTCTAACTCCTGTTCAAATCCTTGCCCATCATTGCTTTCTTTTTTCAGTAAAACACTTTTTTTTTTTCCTGTTTTCCCAAAGAGTTGAAGAGAAAAGGCCGTTTCTCTTCCTAGCATTGGCTAGAGCTCTTAAAATTAATTAATTTAATTGTGCCAGAAGATGTTTATTTCTATGATACTATTCATCCAATCTATTCAGGAGTACCTCTGAGCTGTGATATGTAAGAAACATTACCCCTGTGTAGAACTGCTCTTTTGACTTTCTGCAGTCTTGGAGGGTTTTACCAAGTTCTGTGTGTTGGCAGTAGCCTTTCTGAGATCATAGGAAGTTATCCAAATGTCTACTTTCTAAGGAGCAACTTATCTATCTCTCTATGGCAATTTAATGGTTCCCCAGTCCTGTGCAGGATATAAAAGAAGCGGAATATCTCCTAAATAAGCCTTGGAGTTCACTGTACTGAGTCAGTGGAAGGATCCTGGAATACATACAGATATGATCTTTAGCAACATGCCTAGCTGCATTGGACCACTCAGCAGTACGTTTTACCTCATGGCAGACTCCTGCATATTAAAAAAATGTGCAGAATTAGTTCCAGACTTTAATATAAAAGTCTGAAAACCAGTCAGAGATTTATCATATAATCTGTACTTAGATTTTAACTTTCTAAAGGCCTTTCACTTCTCTGTTTCAGAAAATGTGGTATGGATTAAAAATGAAGTGTTATGTTAGTTCCTGAACACTTGTATTTTGTTTGTATCCTCCTTTTTCTTATTTTGTGAAATTAGATGTTTCCCTGCAATTCTGTTCTAAGATAGAAACAACGGCTGGAAAACAAAAATCAGTATGGATTCCTCTTCGCAAAATAGCATTCTCAGTATACACTCAGATCTTAACTAAATGTTACTGTCCATCAGTTTTGGATTCACGACCATTTCTCTCACTAAATGCAGAACTCTGGGAGAATGTCATTTCTATCAAAGAGTGTGCAAGATTCAGGCTCGTAAACTCTGTTCAACTCCACAGGATTTGCATTCTATCTTGTTTCCCTAAGGGAAAACAGGTTAAGAATTGTGCCTATTTGTTGTTTGTTGTTGATGTTTTGTTTTTTTTTGTGTGTGTGTTTGTTGTTGTTTTTTTTTTTTTTTGTAATGATTTTTAGTGCCTTTTTTGCATTTATTATACTACATCTAACAAGTATACTTTGTATTTTTACAATACTTTTTCATTTCATCCCAAGACAGTCTTTGCAGATTAAGAAGTGAAATTTAAAGGATTATGTATTAATATGTTATTTATCATAAGGATATCTGATACTTTCCTTATTAGTAAAAGACCTAATGTGGGGAATGAACCACAACAACAAACTGAAAGGAAAATCAGTGGCCTAATTCAGAACTCCATAATGAGTTATAACAGAAACTGTTTAGTAAAATACAGACCACAAAAAAGAAATCATTTGTAGAGTCAGGCTGGGCACATGACAGTAATAAAGGAAAAATCCACTAATCTGTCAATAGTTGAGAAAGATGAGTTTGGAACTACTATTTATAAAAAAGAGTTTTATAACTTCAAAAACTGAATGTCAGTTCAGAACATCTTTACATCTTGTTGCTACTATGCAGAAAAAAAAAAAAAACACAATAGAAGAAATATATAAATATTTCTTCTGTATAATCTTATGTAGATGCCCAAAGTAAAACTGTTTGTGCTAAGAAGGACAGAGGAAACTGTTCCTTTCTCATGTTAGTAGCTCAAAATGGGGACTGCTTGTCAAAAACAAGTAGAGTATTAGTTATTCATGGGCAGCAGAGGAGAAGCTAAAGCTGTGTTATCTTGACACTAAAATTAATAAATCAATCATTACGTTTGCTTCCTAAATTTCCACTATGATCTGCTGGTATTGCTGTAGAGGTTAGATAAAGAAGTAAAGTTCTCACTCTGTACCAAGTAAAGAATTGATACTACTTCCTATTCTCTGAATTAAAAAAAAAGAAAAAGAAAAGAAAAAAATATTGCAAAAATAGAAGTGATATAAAATAATTTCTTACTGATCTCTTTTGGGATTGTGCAAATAATAAGATTTCTTCAGTGGAAAAATGTCATAATCAATAGCATGAATAATTCTTGGTGTCTCAGTTTCTGCTTTCTCCAAATTACGTGTAATTTATCTTTGGTTGCTCTGGATTTATGTAATATACCTGAATCATGAGAGAATAATTTGAATCAAGACTAGAAAGCAATTAACTGGCATTATATTTTATTTGATATTTTATATTTATGTATTCTTTCTTCTTCTTTTCCTTTTCCACTTCTGTTTGCAGGTTTTGACCTCATAAAGTGTGAAGATCCCGGCATACCAAATTATGGCTACAAGACCCGAGATGAAGGACATTTCATAGACACTGTCATTTTATACAGCTGTAATCCTGGCTATACAATGCATGGCAGTAGCATTATGACTTGCTTAAGTGGAGATAGGAGAGTATGGGACAAACCTCTACCTACTTGCATAGGTAATATGATTTGTTGTAGTGAAAGATCTCTCTGGTGTTTCAGGAAAAAAATATATATATCTTTCTATACTTTGTATGATAATGACATATACTATAAATATTTTAAATTTAAGTAACGATTTACCATCGATAACCAAATATATTTTTTCTGGTTCTTTAATAGATTGCTATGTAGCTGTGACAGAAAACTTGGGCAACATTTCTGTCACTAGGCCAGTTTTCAATATTTTTTAAGTTTTTATGATGAGGCTGTGCAGAGCTGAATCAAGTCTCATTATATGTTTCATTATAACCACCACAAACGTTAAGAAAATACTGGGTGAGACAAAGAAAACATCTGAACACTGGTATTGCTATTGCCCATTAGTACCTTTGTTAGGCAGTTTTTCTCCTCCAGTTCAGGTTTCCAGTCTACAATTACCAGTGACTTTCTGAGTTCAGGTTTCCAGATGGTGTCCCCATGAGTTCTCAAGAAAGTCTTTCCTTTTGTGTGCTTTCCTTTCCAATGCTTGCCTTTTGAATCTGACACCTGGTACAGGTAAGCTACTGACTACTTCCAGCAAACTCAGCTGACTTGCAGGATCCTTCTTGTTGCTCCTCTCCAGCACTGTGTGCCACATTTTTTATTCCAGGAGCTGCTTCCTTCTGAATACGCTCACAGACCTGCAGTCTGAAAAAGTGCAAGCTTTCTTTCCTTTCAGAATTTTAGCTTACCCAGAGGATAACTGCCAGGAAACAAAACAAAACAAAACAAAACAAAACAAAACAAAAAAAAAAAAAAAAAACACCAATGAAGAGCATTTCTGCTCTTAGTAGAGATGTTATTATTCATACTTGGTTCTGGAACTGTTAATATATACGTGTTTGTGTGTGTGTGTGTGTGTCTGTATGTGTATGTGAGACAGTTCAAAATAACTTTCAAATTTGAATCAATAGACATTCCAGGCTTCTTATACATTCAAGTTCTCAAGCTTTTCAATTTATTTGAGTGGTATCCTTTTCATCAGTGTTTGCCCTTTTTAAGAGACTATTCTTAATTTGTCCTACCTTTGTCTATCTTCCCACTTAATTTAAATAAAATCATTACTTTAAGTATGTTTTCTGGAGTCTTTTCTTGTGTTCATTTTCACCAACAACTAAGAACTTGAATCATTTTCAAGTTTATTAAGCAAACAAATTCATAAGTCTACCCAGTCCCCTTCCTTAGATTGATGATTTGTTTTCTAATCATCTAAATTTGGGATGCTGAAATCTCAACCATACAACATTTCCAAACAAAACAACAACAAATTTTGTATATTGCAAGCTGACTTAGAAAAAGAAGACAGGAAGTCTTCTAGAAGGCTCTTACCTTTGCTTTTGTGGAAGATCTTTGACAACTCTTTTCCAAAATATTTTTGACCGATGTGTGTGTTCTTTTTATGCTGTGTTCTCTGCAATCCCTTATCTTTACCTTTATTTCCACTTTTCTTGATAACATTATACTTCTATGCTTCTATATTAAATTTATCATTGCTACTGTGTAATTTTTTTTTTCATTATACCTCTACTTTGTACCTTGTATTCCTAGATTTCTTTATGGCATATTGTTGCAAAGATTTTGGAATAATTTGTTCAAAAATCTTTCATTTCTTGAGTATCTAGCTTTATACCTACACTGATGGCCATTAAATACTGACTTCTCTCTGAAAGTCTTCTGAAAGTGAATCTTTCTAAAATGCCTTTCTCATCAGTTTATTAAATTCATTAAATCATTATCTTTCTTCCTACTGTTCTATGTGAAGAAAAATTCATCAAGAAGATCCCTGGAAATTCAGCTAGGCTTCTGCAGGTCATTTCAATCTATTTACTCGTTTCTTTGTTTCTTTGTTTCTTTATATTTCTTTATTTCTTTATATTTCTTTATTTCTTTATATTTCTTTATTTCTTTATATTTCTTTATTTCTTTATTTAATGAGATGTATATAAGTGGTAATTTCTTTATTCAATTTTGTTCCATGCTCTTTTCTCTCTTTCTTCCTTTATTTGACTGGCTTACTTTTCATCTTTTTGGTCAAGTTGTCATCAACTTTGAATGATCTCTCTCCTATTTAGGCAGACTTCCATGTTTGTGCAGATCTTTTTTTTTTTTTCTTTTTTCTGTATCTTAGATCACCATCATTGTCTGTACAGTCATTCCAGCCCATATGCATAGTCAACGTATTGTACACCTTTTCATCATTGATAATACACTTTAGCGTTCACTTTCATTTTCTCAAAAATAAAAATAAAAAAAATCCTATAATTCCTACTCTATGACTTTTTTTTTTGAGTGCTTGTTCAATTCTGTTAGTTTTATTTCTTTATATAATGCTGCATATTCTTTGATGTCGCGATTTTACTGTATGCTCATTACTTTTCCTGTTCAGAATCGCTGTAGAAAATTTGCTTTTCATTTGCTTCTAAGTGTTTTTGTTTGTTTGTTTGTTTGTTTTTGTTTGTTTTGTGGTGGTGGTGTTTTTTTGTGTGTGTGTGTTTTTTGTCATTGTTGTTTTGTTTTGTTTTGTTAATTTTTTTCCAGGCAAACTATAGAGTTTAAATAATTCTGATTTCACTTGTTTATCTTCCAAATAAGTTATTTGGTAAAGAAGTGTATCAATCATTTCTGTACTTGCAGATTGCTGTCATGGCAAATATTACATTCTGAGGTTACATTATTAAAATTACTTGAAACCTTACAGAATAGTTATATTTGAAAAAAAAATAAAATGTTTTAGAGTAGCTTTCTGCTGTGGTTCTCTTCAAAACAGCAGTATACCTTTTTTCCTCTGAGTTTATTTTAATGCCCTGTAACAATTTGGTTGTCAGCAGTGAGTCAGTGGCATGTATTGGACTTACTATTTGTTAGGAGTTGTTGCTGATAAATTATTTGGTCCCACTTTAATGTTTGTTTCATTGTCTGTGTCTTACACTGTGATAGACAGCTATGCTTGAGTCGTTCTCCCCTGTAGTGTTTTTTAACGCCACTAATTGTGAGGCAACTCTGTTTAGGGTAAATAAGATAGGACTTCAGGGGCATTACTTAACTGGGGAGACGCTAGTTCTTTTACTTTCAAAAGTACCTTACTGTTACAGGGTGTTCCTGTTTCATTAGGGCACAGCTTTATAGTAGGCACACAATGGCACAGTGCTCTAAACGAGCAAAGTAAGCATCATTTCATTCTGGATATTTTGCACTGCAATTGGTTTCTCCACAAATTTAAGATAGTTGTGATAATAAAAATGGTTAAAACCAGACACCTCATACTCTCTATTCATAGCTGATTTATTCTCTTACTTACTGGGAATATGGCATTTAAATTTGCGAATATCTAAGTAAAATACAAGGCAATACCTAACTGCTTTATGATGTAATTAAACCAAAAGTTTCAGAGAAGTATCTTGAAACCATTAATCTGAAAACAATTTGACATTAGAACAGGGAGAAAATGATTTTAATTACAAAATGAAACTGTGTAAAATTTGTACTTCAGCATTCAATGTTATTTAGGAAAGACAAACATATTCGGTGAGATGTTTCTGAGACCTTCAAACTTTATGCTTTCTGCTGTTTTACTGATACTAAAATTGTGATTTTGTAATCTTCATTTTGAAGTACTCTTCCTTGTAAAACATCTTAATCACAGAAGTATGATTTATTGTTTTGCAACAAAGGAGGAATAGAATCATTGTAAGAGTATTTTTAACTTGTGTACATGTCCTAGTTTATTATGTGCAGTATAATGCTACTTCAGAGATGTTTTTACCTGTTACTTTTTAGAAGACACAGAAATGTGGAACAGAAAAAAAATGGAAATGCAAAATGTTATGGTCTTCAAATAATAATAATAATGCAATTCTTATTTGTTTTTTAGCTGAATGTGGTGGTCGAATTCATGCTGCTACATCGGGGCGCATTTTGTCCCCAGGTTACCCAGCACCCTATGACAATAATCTTCATTGCACCTGGATAATCGAAGCAGATCCAGGAAAGACAATAAGGTATATGCTTAATTTCAGTATTTATTATTTATTTCAGTATTTTGTAAATTATAGTCTATGCCATACATTTTCATGCTCTTTTTCTTTCTTTTTTTTTTTTTGTTTGTTTGTTTGTTTCTTTCTTTCTTTGTTAACTCCTTTTTGCATTAATCAAATTGGTCCTTGTTATTGTGTCAGTTAAGAGAACCATTCCTCCAGGGAACCTCAATGCCTAAACTGTACTGGGGATACCTAACTCTTGACTGTGAATTTCTTTGAATAGTATGGAGTATAAATCACTGGTATGGCAGAGCTGTTATGCCTTTTTCTAACAGTAAACAAACTAAAGTGTCATCTGCAGTTTCAAAATTCTTCCCTTAAGTCATTGTAATGTCACTTTTTTTTTTAATCTTACAATCATATTTAATGCAATAATTTGTTGTGAATAGAATATTATTATTCAGAGCTTTCTTTCTTCAATAAATTACCTCAAGCAATCCTAAAGTGCCTGAGTCTCTGCCAGGAATGCTTGGACATCAGGCATCTTGGTCCTTGTTGATCTATTAGGAGTTCACATGAAATTTGATGAGGTTTTTACAATTAACAAGAGTATCAGAGAATATGAGCCCTGTAGAGCTTTTTAAACAACTCTGTGGGGTTTTCATTTCTTATTCCTGCCCTATTCCATAATATTATTATTAAGATATGTAACATTTTGAAGTATATATCATATTTTTTCCATAATCTGATGAATAGTAAGACAAGCAATTTCTCAGATGACCTTGAGAGTGAGCAAGTTTTTAACAGAAATAATGAGACTTAAAAAAAGAAACAAGACTGAGGGAATGCTTAATAGATAAGGACTTATCCATATAGACCAGGCAGCATAAAAAAAAAGGGAATAAATTAAAAAAAACTACATCAAAATGAGGGAAACACAAGTGGTGACTAATGTACAAAATAAAGGTAAATGCTAAAAACTTCATGAACATACCAAGAAAACAGGCAAAACAGTTTCATTTCCATAATAGTTTATGGAAAGATAATGGAAAGATTCAAGAACTTAGGCAGGAGGGAGGAGGTAATACAAGGTCTTCCACCTGGATCACAGCAATGCCCACTATCAGTACGAGTTAAGGGATGAAAGAATTGAGCACTGCCCTACCAAAAAGGACCTGGGGGTACTGGTGGCTGGGAAGCTGGACATGAGTCAGCGATGTGCCCTTACAGCCCAGAAAGCCAACTGTATCTTGGGCTGCATCAAAAGAAGTGTGGTCAGCAGGTCAAGGGAGGTGATCCTAGCCCTCTACTCTGCTGATGAGTTCTCACTTGGAGTACTACATCCAGATGTGGAGTCTTCAGTACAGGAGAGATGTGGACCAGCTGGAGCATGTCCAGATAAGGGCCACAAAAATGATCCAAGGGCTGGAACACCTTCCTTATGTGGACAGGCTGAGAGTGTTGGATCTGTTCAGTTCGGAGAAGGCTCTTGTGACATTTCAATATTTAAAGGAAGGCTATAAGAAAGAAGAGAACAAACTCTTTAGCAGAGTCTGTTTTGATAGGACAAGGGAAAATAGTTTCAAACTAACAAAAAGGAGATTTAAATTGGATATTAAAAAAAAAAAAAGATTTTTAGAATAAGGATAGTGGAACATAGACTGGAACAAGTTGCCCAGAGAGGTGGTGGATGCCCCATCCTGGGAGACATCCAAGGTCAGGCTGAACAGGGTCTGAGAAGCCTGATCTAGCTGTAGTGTCCCTGTTCATTGCAGAGGAGTCGACTATATGACCTTAAAAGGTCCATTTCAACTCAAATGGTTCTACTATTCTAAGTTTTCAAAGCAGTTTTTCTTTGTGAGTTCAATACATTTACAAAAAATGTTATATATATATAGCTAAATTGCTCAGAATTGAAGGAATGTGAATATCTAAAGATTCAGCTTGGTTTTGCTGTAGTAACACTAAAAACTATGAAATGTCAAGTTCTGCTTAATAAGATTTATTAGTTTTTTCACTACTAACAGGAAGTTGCTGTGAATGCAAAACTACAAAAATTTAACACAATCAATATAATACTAATTGTTGTAATTAAGAACAATTTTTGAGACTAATATAAGTAATGATATACAGCTGAGATATATTTCTTCAAAATATTGTGTTTTATTTTGTACAGAAAGTTCACAAATAGTAAGGTGTTTCATTATTCATTTTATATGGACAATAGTTTGAACTGATCTTTTAAATGAAAATAATTTGTTTTTAAACTGAAGTCAGCAAAACATTAGAAGTAAATGAGAAGTTATCTACTGGAAAGTATTTTTCTGTGTTTTTGATTTTTAATAATCCCATTTCATTAAGCCATATAATAATTCAGCCTATCACAGGCAATTTTCATATGCCATTTACATTTAAATGGCAAATTAATAATTTCCAATTAATGACAAATGCAATGAAGAGGTATCAACATATAACTGTTTAAAACAAACAAAAACTGTTTTTGATATTTATCTATTTAATTTCTTCAATGTAAAAATACACAATTAGAACTTTAAGTCAATACGAAGATTCTGATAAATACCATAGCATTCTTGAAAATCTTTCTCAATCAGCTCACTCAACAGGAAAAATTGACAAAATATTCTAGGATAACCAGGCCTTCTTCAGTTTTGAAACATAAACATCATTTCTAAACCAAGAACAATTTGGGAATGATTGCTTTGAGTGTTATGTAATTGCATTTAATGAGTAATGTCCAGGGCTTTTACTTTTTCTTTGCAGTCTGCATTTTATTGTTTTTGACACTGAAGTTGCTCATGACATCCTGAAGGTATGGGATGGGCCCATTGAGAGCAGTATATTACTTAAAGAATGGAGCGGCTCAGCTCTTCCAGAGGATATTCACAGCACTTTCAACTCCCTGACATTACAGTTTGACAGTGACTTCTTCATCAGCAAATCAGGCTTCTCCATCCAGTTTTCAAGTATGTAAATACTTTTGCATCTCAATATCAATAATTATTTACTACATTTGTACGTATTATCCTTATACACTTGACATTTTTTTCTCATTTTACAGCTTCCTCAGTCTTTGCAAAAAGACTATATTATTTTAATTCTACATCTTTATGCAGAAAGTACAACTAAGATGAATTGTATTTGTTTTTTTTGTATCTGTAAGTTTTCTTATTTGTTCGTATATATTGAAATACCATACCCAGTATTATCTAATTAGATACTCTAATTATTCTAATTAGAGTAAGACACTTTATTTAAATTCCCTGTAAGTGCTGTCATTTAGTAAAGTAAAGGAGACAAGTAAGCTTTCAGTCATTATTTCTGAATAAGAAAATATACTTCAGGAGCTTACTGGAATTTAAATGAATTTAAATGATACCTATTTACTTTCTGAATGTGTCCCAAACCATAGACACTTAAAAAAAGTCCTAACATACCTAGTTCAATGTATGCATGGTGAATTAAAAGAGAAATATCACTAAAATTTCTGATTTGTTTGCAATACAATATGCTGCTGCAATATGTAAAAATTAACTACTTAAACTATTCCATGTTGTTGTTTTTTTTTTTTATTTGTGGAAATGAATTGCGATTTTTTTTTCTTACTCATCTTAGCAAACATTTTATGTTACGTTTTGCAAAAAGGGAAAGGTATAATTTTATTTGTATATTTTGAAAGAAGGAAAATATTTAAACTTTGTGCTGACATGTTGCCAAATCAAATTCTTCGTCCTTCAGTGATATTTCTAGTAAGTATGAGACGATTTAAGGACTTAAGGGTGAAGAACCAATTTTGTCTGAGTATACTTGATAGATGTACTCATGATTTTGCTAGCAATTGCAGCATATGTCTTACTGGAATTAACTGGGATTAGTGATGGAGAACTGAATGTCTCATCTCAAGTAAAGGGAAAATGATATTAAAGTTCTGTTCACCTGCTTGGCAAGTAGAATGTTCTACTTACTTTTTGATTGTAAGGATTGAAAAGTAGGGTTTAAGGAATATATAATGTAAATGCTAAAATATTTCATCTAAAAATGGGAGCTTACTTTATTTAGTCTCCTTGAGGCCGTAAGTGGACCACTGTGGTCTTGATATGTAAAGGATTCAAGCTGATTAATCTATGAATATGTGAGGATCTTTGTGTGCTTTAGTATTTATCATCAAGTTTATCTCTGTTTATCACAAAACTGCAAAGGATGTTGAAAATTCACTGCAGCAGCAGTTTCTAACATTATGCATAGAGTAATCTTCAGTTACTTAGATTTTTTTTCTAGTGATTTCAGATAATGTAGATGTTTAATTACAAGTTCTATGACAGTAACTGCTTGAGTTTCGAGTCTCTTTGTTACTGCGTGATGGGTTTTCAGGTGATGCTTTTATTAATGAGCATATTGTATTTAAACTTATGTTACCAACCAAAAAGTTATCTTCAAATGAATAATTCCACAACCTTGGAGAACCTTCAAGAATCTGTAGTTTTTTATGCATGCAAATTCTCTACTGGATTGTGCAATTAGGATAAGTATCTATGTCAGTAGACATCCACTTACAGGATCATATGAAGGATATACATATGAGAGTATCAAGTCAAATGAGCAGCTTAAAAACAAAGCATTGAATTGCTAGTCTTTAGTTGAGAATTTGTTTCACAGTACTGCAAGTCTTCTGGTTACTTTCATTCTATATGTTCAAGAATGCTATTGTAGCATCTGCCTAGAAAACTTTTCAGTGAAAGTATAGTATGAAATAGAACAGAAAATAATTACCTATGAATTACTTCTGTTGATTGTATATCTAATTACATATGTTTTTAATGGAAAAATATAAATAGCTGAAGATCACAAAACATTTGAATGCTATTAAAAGTGCCTTTGTCTTGCCCACTCAGCTCAGCATGCAGAGCATGAGGACACGAACTGACAAGAGTGATTATGTTAATTGTAATCAGTCTAATGCTTTTCATTAAAACTTAATTACCATTTAATCATGCATAAAAGGACAAAAAAAAAAAATGGAGTTCACTGTACAAAATTGACCTTTACTCTAGGGGTTAAATACATTAAAACTATGTATTACAAGCCAGGGATGTCAACCAGCTTTCTTGTCATGATGCAGAAAGTGAACACAAGGGTATAGATATTTGATAATTGGCTTCCTTTTTTTGAAGACACGTAGGTACTAGTAGCAAAAACTTCCCACCTAAGTCAATGATTAAAATGATATTCTCTATCCTGGATTAATTCTCACCATACTATCAGTAAAAAATATCCCTCTGGCATCTAATCTAAATACCCCCTCTTTTAGTTTACAGTTGTTTCCCCTTTTCTATTACTATCTACCTATGTAAACTGTTGATTTCCCTCCTGTTGATAAGCTCTCTTTAAGTACTGAAGTGAGGTCCTGCTGAAGCCTTCTCTTCCCCAAGGTGAATAAGCCCAGCTCTTTCAGCTTGTCTTTCAGCTATAGCCCACTGATCATCCTCATGACCCTAATAAAATGATGCATTTATAGTTCTTCAGCAGATTTTTGTAGATATCGCTCCTCAAAGCTGAAATATAGCAACGGGTTATTCTCACACTTCTTATGATGGAAAAACATTCTGTGGATGTCTCAAATTCAGACCCAACTGTTTTCTATGCCTACCTCTGTTTCTTTGGCATTGCTAATTTCATTTATGGTCTTCTGTAAGCACACACTTAAAGATCAATATAACTATATGAACAGAAATATTACTTCTTTTTGCTAATACAGAAGAACAGGAAAAAGGTCTGATATTTTATTAAGTTTTTTCTAAATTTCTTTGTAATGTTTTTGAGCTATTGAAACAGCTTCAACCATTTATTTTGTTAAATGATAGATATTAAATGATGGCATCTGTATGGTTGGTTTAGCCCAAATTTGTTTTTTTTCTGCTGCTCGTTTGCTTTCTCAACATTCATAGAATTTTCTTTGAAGTAAAAGTAGAGATAAAAAATGAAGAAATTATTTCTGACTAAATCATTAGATTAACAATACAAATAATCAATTATGGTAATAAAGTAAGCAACTTATTCCAATGAGTTAATTAGAACTATTATTTGGAAATTGTTGTTTCTGATGTTGACTTATCTGTTGATCTTTTTCTTCCTCTGAAAAGACCTTAAGCATTAATGGTTCTGTTTTTTATAGTTCCTAAAGACACTGTGCTTAATCTTTCAAATTTGTTTAAGCGGTAATATCTGCTTCTGTCCAGTTCTGTAATTCCATATGTCTGTTTTCAGAAATTCTTATGGTAACTATGCTACACATCTTGAACTGTTAGAGTATTTTTGTCTTGTAATTTGTTCACTGATTGCTGAGATAAATCTTAATTACTTGTCTAATAGTTTGACTTATATTTAAGTATAGACAGTTCAATGACAGAATTTTCATTTCTGGGATTCACCACATGATTGTTTTAAATTTTAAATTTTTAAATTCAAATTTAAATTTTAAAAGAAATTTACATATGCAGAATCATATATGTGCCTTACTATGTGCCTGTGGAATTTTAAGTTCAAAGAAAAAAAAAATGCATTAAGATATCTTTAGTTAAAATAGATCATTCAAGATTCTCTTTTATTTAAGTCTGTAGCCTAATCATTCTTTATTGTTTAGTTTCCTCTTTTGCTTTCGTTAATGCTGTAAATGTTCATTACATGCTTACACTAAGTCAGTTTAATTGGTATGGAAAATAATTTGTGTCCATAATCTAATCCATAGCCTGGTTAAGGCATCCTGATTCTCATGAAAAGTAGCAGTTCTTCATATGGTTCCTGTGCAACTAAAAAGAAATGAAGCTTTGGTTACTTGAGTTAACCTACTTCAAACTTGCGGACTTTCATATTTCAGACTAATAAAAGAGATGGAATTAGTATTTGGGTTTCTTTTTTTATTATGCTACTGGAGAATGCAAGATAGTTATGTTTCATATCAGTTTGCTTAGTTGTTAATGTGAATATTTATGTGTATATGTAATATTCTTGTTTGAGACCAACCACTATTCTTTCACATATGGAAGTGCTGGTTACTCCAAATTACTACAAATCTTATTGTCAGGAACAGATTTTTACACAAGTCTGATTTAGCAGCAATTTAGTTTTTATTAATACTTTTATGGTAAGTCATGAGAATAGTTTATATGATTCTTAGGAGCACTCAGTCAGCACTTAATCATCAGACAATTTAACACAATTGTTCAACAGAATTTACTATAATCAAATACAATGGCTTAGTCAGATTCAGGAATGGAGGAGACTTCTAAACACAGCTGGGTGTTTGATAATCTTTTCCTCCAGTATTGAGCTGCTGCTCATCTCATTTAGTATTGCCTTTGATAGGATCATGAGATTATTCATTTTTATCAGTAATTTTCCATGATTCAGATCTTTTTCTGATGTTTTTTTGGGTCTATGATTCAGTTTTGTACTACTCCTTCCTCTTTCCCTCATAGCACATAATCATACCTCTGTCAGTTAGCCATGTTACAGGACCTTGGCTATGGCCAAAGGAGGCCTGATTGTCCCATGTCTGTATGTACAGATAACAGAGGGATGATACATTGTTATGCTCCAACACACTCTGTAGATAAAAGATAAGTTATGTTGTGATGGCTCTTCCCAGAATCATAAATCAGACATATAGATTACAAAGGAACGATACTATGTCAGGCAAGAGCTGCTCCATCGCGCCTGTGTACAATGTCTTGCCTTTGATATTCTGAAATCCTTCTCAAATCTGTTTTGCAAGTTCTTCTGTCAAAACATGCAAGGACTGTGCATTGCCTTACTTTACAGTCCTAGCACTTGAAAAGTCTTCATAGATATTATAACCATATGAAGCAAAAAAAAGAAAAAAAAAATGGTGTCTTTAGCAAAATACTGCAACAAATGCTTACATGATTGTTTACCACAGGCAGAGTGCAAACAATATGGAGGAAGGTGATTTTTTTGTTTGTTTGTTTATTTGTTTATTTTTGTACAATACATTACAGGCAAAATAAACTGATAAAAAATGAAGTGTCCTTCAGGTGAAAGATAAGTTAGGCATGACTCTAACATATTGATCACAAGGCTATAGACTCAAAGATATACAGTGAATCGTCTTCTCATAAACAGTGTGCTATTGATTTTCAGTGACATTTTAAATCATCTTTGAAAAGGCAGTTTGGGGGCTGAATCCAATGTAAAATCCAAAATGAGATTCTGTAAGATTATTAAATTAAGTTTAACACAGTGCTTACTAACACATAAAGGTCTGAAGACTCCCTAAATACCTTTGTTTTCTCCAATTTCCCATTCTTCTTACACTAATTCCATCATTTGTATACATGTGTCTTAGTCTGAGCAGATGAGACAGGAAGAAGGAGAAGGGAAATCTGTACAGAGCAATACTTTATTAACACTGAGTATTTTGTAGGTTACTGTGTAGAACACATGGACAAGAACTGATAAGCAGCAAAAGAGTTTTTTGCCAGTTGACAGAATTAAAATACCTTCTCCTGGTTATGTTATTTTAGAATCAGTGAATCACTGAGGTTATAAAAGACCTTAATTCTTCTCAATCATTTCTAAAAATAAAGTCTTGCAAAGGAATTTTGATTAGACTTAACATCCTTCAGTCAAAAAATGTAGTTATTTCTTTTCCTGCTATCACGTGTATTCTAATTTAATGCTCTTTTAATTTGACAATTTCCAACAGAGTTCTACCAGAGAGACTGGCTACTTGTGGCTTAGACAGGTGTATTATTTGCTGGGTGAAGAACTGGGTGAATACTGAAGCTAAAGAGTCATAATGGATAGTGTTCTATCCACGTGGTGACTGGTCACAAGTGGTATTCCCTATGGCTCTGTCTTTAGGCCGATTTTGTTCAACATTTTTATCGGTGATCTGGTTGAGGAGTTTGAGTGCACCCTCAGTATGTTTTCAGATGATACCAAATTAGGCAGAAGTGTTGATCTGCTTGAGGGCAGGCAAACCTTGAAAAGGGATCTGGATAGACTGGATAAATGGGCTGCATCCACTCACATGACACTCAACAGGGGTAAGTGCCAGATCCTGCACTTCGGTCACAACAACAAGGCTTGGGAAAGATGAAAGTTGCCTCACAGGAAAGGACCTAGGGATGCTGATTAACAGCCGGCAGCGTGCCCAAGTGATCAAGAAGGCTAATGGTATCCTAGTTACATCAGAAATAATGTGGGCAAACTGAGCCAGGAGAGTGATTGTCTCTTTGTAGGCAGTACTCTAGATATGCGTTCAGTTTTGGGCTGCTTACTACAAGGTGTATACTGAGTTATTTGAGAATGTGCAGAGAAGCTGGTGAAGGGACTAGAATGGAAGACATATGAGGGGTGTCTGAGGAAACTGACTTTGTTTAGTCTGGAAAGGAAGAGAGAAGATCTCATTTCTCTGTAAGTACTTGAAGGGATGTTAGAGTGAGGTGAGTGTTGGTCTCTTTTCTCAGATGAAAAGTGATGACGTGAGGTTTCAGGTTGCACCAGAGGTGGTTTAGATTGTATATTAACAACTTCTTCATGGAGGTGATGGTCAAGCTGGGCTTCTCATGGCAGTAGTAAAGTCCCCATGGTGTTTAAGAGATACATGGATGTGACTCTAAAGGGCTTGTTTTAATGATAGGATACAGTAGGTTAGACTGATGGCTGGACTTAATATTCTTAATGATCTTAATGTTGTTTTCTAAAATATATAGTTCCATGATTCTTGCTGCTTTCTAAATGTTCACTTTACTGAATGACACATCAGTGCTTAAATGTCTGACGTTTGATTTAATTAGGATCAAGTGTACTTGGCATGATAAAAAAGCTGCTGTTTTCAAATACAGAAAGAAATACAGCAGGAACAAAAACATTAAGATTGTTTTGGTGCTTCTGTTTTCTGTGAGAAATGGCGATTAACAGTGAAATAAATTTTAAAAGGCATTGGTCCTTAGTAATTGGTGCATACTTGACTCAGATTGGGAATAATTGTTGATTGTTGAAGATTTTTAAGAAAAAAGAAAAGATTTGTTTGAAAAAGGTACTTGCTAATGAGATTGATTTATGCTAATACACATCAAAAAAATTTGCTTTTTTAACAGAGATGCACTGGTGATCCACTTTTTGAGCTATTGTTATCTGTCAAATAGGAAATAATTTCTCTGAGGTCATGACAGTACTTTCCTTCCCCTGTGCTTGTGTACACACTTGGTAAAATGCACTAGTATGGGATGTCACTGAGATTGTTAGGGGGGTTCCTGTGGAGTGCCTAGATGATACTCATTAGTAGTAATAGGCACTACTTTAGTTCTTGGACTGATGCTTATAAATTCTGGTGAAAAATTATCCCAATGTCAAAAAAAAAAAAAAAAAAAAAAAAACTTCCATTGTCTTTTACTTAATTTACAAATGAAACCATCTCAAAGTATGTAAACTATATTATTTTGGAGTGGAAAAAAAAGAGAAAAAATGATTAATAATAAAGTGATAAATAAAATTTCTGTAGGTATAGTATTTTTACACAGAATCGTAGGGGTTGGAAGGGACCTCCAGAGATCATCGAGACCAACCCCCATGCCAAAGCAGATTCCCTACACCAGGTCGCACAGGTAGGAGTCCAGGCAGGTCTTGAATATCTCCAGAGAAGGAGACTCCACAACCTCCCTGGGCAGCCTGTTCCAGTGCTCCGTCACCCTCACCGTGAAGAAGTTCTTGCGCAAATTTGTGTGGAACTTCCTATGCTTCCGTTTCTGGCCGTTTCCCCTTGTCCTGTCTCCACACACTGCTGAAAAGAGTCTGGCCTTGCCACTCTGCCCCCCACACCTTAAACATTTATAGACCTGGATCTGGTCCTCTCTCAGTCTTCTTTTCCCAAGGTTAAACAGACCCAGTTCACTTAGTCTTTCTTCATAGAGGAGATGCTCCAGGCCCTTCACCATCTTTGTGGCCCTCCGCTGGACTCTTTCCAAGAGATCCCTGTCTTTTTTGTACTGGGGAGCCCAGAACTGGACACAGTACTCCAGATGAGGCCTTACCAGGGCAGAGTAGAGGGGGAGGATCACCTCCCTCGACCTGCTGGACACGCTCTTTTTAGTGCACCTCAGAATGCCATTGGCCTTTTTGGCCACGAGGGCACACTGCTGGCTCATGGCCAACCTGTCGTCCACCAGGACGCCCAGGTCCCTCTCTGCAGAGCTCCTCTCCAGCAGCTCATCCCCCAACCTGTAATGGTGCATGCAATTATTCCTCCCAGATGCAAGATTCTACACTTGCTTTTGTTGAACCTCATCTGGTTTCTTACTGCCTAGCTCTCCAGCCTGTCCAGGTCTTGCTGAATGGCAGCACAGCCTTCAGGCGTGTCAGCCAATCCTTTCAACTTCGTATCATCAGCAAACTTGCTGAGGGTGGCCACTATTTTAGTTATCGTATATCATGAAGTCTAATATAGGAATGTCTCATTATTTCCATGATTTTTTCCAAATAGTCACATATTTGCTACTGTACACATAGAAGACATTAATAAGGTCCTCCTTTTAATCTTTTCTTGTTTCTTATTCTGCTTATTAATTTTTTAAATCTTTCTCCTTCCTACAAATATAGAATACAGTTACACTTGTGCACAATGAAAACAACTAGATGAGTAATTTAATTATTTCAGAAGATCACCTCAGGTCTATACAAATTAGGGTTTTACTGCAATTAATTTCCAGTGAGATTTTAATTTTCTTATTGGGATAACATTAACTGACAGTTTTAATTTCAAAAGGCCAAAAACACCAAACACACATTAATTGTCTCAGGTTTGAAAAAATAAGAATTTTTCATTCGTACAACTTAGTATCTGTCTCTTTCAGTTTTGCAAATGTTTAGTTGCTGTTGCTGTTTCCTGTAGTGATATAGTCTTGTGGTGTGAAGGGAAGGAGTAGATGCAGCCAATATTAGAGAAAATTAACTTCCTGTACATTCTGGTCACAAAGGTTGCATTATGGTGGTAGTAACTGAGCTTTTTTTTTTTTTTTTTAATCTCTCCTTATGGAAGCTTTTGAGTCGTAATATTTGAAATAAACTAAACTTAAAAAAATAAAAAATAGAAAATCTTTTAAATGAAATAACAATGTTCCTAAGGATTGAAAAAGAGAAAAAAATGGAAAAAAAAAATTGGATAAGCAGATCAGAAAGATCACTAGCACACATCATTTATAGTGCTCCTTGATTTTAAAACTGTTTCAGATCTTTCAAAAAAATGAAGTGAATGAAAATATAATTAATTAATTTTAAACCATAACCAACGTAATAAAGACTGATTCCTTCCTAAAAATAAATAAATAAATGTATAAAAATTGATTTAATTTTGAGGTGTAATGCAGTTTCAAGTGAAGACACCTAAATTTGTGTGTCAGTTCAGATGTCCACATGTGTACTACATAATGGTCAGTGGAAATGCAGAGCTTGAATGTCTTATCTGAAGAAATATTTCTTTCCTTTTAATTGTTTTAGAAGCTGTTTTTTGTCTCTGGTCTGCAGGTTATTTCTAATAAGATTCTCAGTTTGTTCTTATTCTAGCATAAACAGTTGGCAGTGATTGTTACAGGAGAACAAACCTCACCTGGTGACTACCAAGTCTCAGTGGCAGCAAAGTGCCCACAAGCCATTTTTCTTTTGTGTTTTTGTGTGTATATTTGTTCATGTTTGAAATAAAGCCTCAGTCTAATTTCAATTATTTAGATACTCCATATAAATTACTCTTGTGTAATGTTCATAACATTTCATTTTTCACTTTGACTCTGTAGTGCCAGAGGTGGAAAAAACAGCAGTGAAAAAGCAAGTACAGAATTTTTCTCACTGACATTTAATACTGTATAAAGAAGCTCGAAAGAGACTATGCCCTCTCTATTTGTAGCAATAGAAAGCATAATATAGCATAATATAATTATGCTCCTACTCTTTTTTTTTGGACCTGTAATTTTTTGTGCTTTTCTGTAATCTAATTACTTGATACGCTACATACTGCTCCAAAGACATAGCCACTTCTTTCTCAAAGCATAGGAAAATGTGTAGCCAACATATATTATCATAAGTAATGATAATATTAGCTTATCAACCATGAAAGTGGTAAAAAACAGTTTTAACAATGTCATATATGCTTTCAGTAAATTATATCATTTCCTCTGAATCCTTCTTATTGGTCTGATCATATCTTACAGACATGAGAACAAAATTACACTTTGAAAGGACATCAGATTTAGAGTCAAGCTGGTTATGAATTAGTTTAAGAACGAATTGATTGTCTGATGTGTGAGCATGCAGGAAGTATAAATGAGCCATACTAGAAGAAGAAACAAATTATTGTTGATATTTCATATTTTTCAAGCATTCCCCTTGTGGTACAGATGAGAAGAGAGGTGGGTGGAGCAGACTTAACATGTCTTTGATCTTGGGTACAAGAACTTTAAACTAGACTGAATGAAGACAGTGAAAAGGATAGAGGGACTTGTTTGTAGATGCTCACCAGTTAGCTATTGTGACATTAAGTTTTTGACTTCTTTATTTGGCTTTTGCTTACAATTGTGGCCAAGTTTGTTGAAAAGGGCATGACTGGGTGAAATAGTCTAGAGTGATGGCAATCATAGTGCAGCTCAGTGATGCAGTGACAGGAGTCTGCAGAGATGGGTCCTTCCTTCCTACAGTGTTTACTGCAACTCGGGATATTGAGTAGTTGAGGCCAGTAGAAGAAACCTGGCCTCTTCCACAAAACAGCAGTGAATATAGATTTGTGTATGTAGTTTTCCGGAGAGCTAGTTGCTTTAAGTCATACCATAGCGATGGTTCTGCTCAGTTTACCATTGTACTTTTTGAATTTATTTAATCATTTTTACAAAGCAAAATCTATATCCAAACTCAAGAGCCTGAAAATATGAGAGATGTTTGCATAGATTGAGAAAAGATAAGAGGAATATGAGTATTAATTTTTTCCCTGCACCCACTGGAATCTATTTGCTAGAATAGATATTTGAGTAACAACTAGAACAGAAATTGATTAATTTAAGCATACTTTGAAAAAGTTATTGCATGTCCCCAAAAAGGAAAATTCAGGACTACTCAAAACTGCTTTAATTTCAGCCAGATGGGCAAGCATAACATTTATGTGTTGGATATGGATATTAAGACTATAAAACAGTGTTATTTACATTGTGTTACTTACTCTATTGTGCAAAAAGGTATCAAAGTGCATAAGGAAATTTGCTTTGATAACTGAAACATTGCAAAAAAAAAGGAGTTACTAGATCTTCTGTTGCATTAAGTGGATGAAAAAAAAAAAAGAGAGAAAGAAAAGTTTGTGTTTGCTTGGCTCAAGCCATATTTTATACTAAGGAAGCTGGCATAATTATGATGCGTTTCAGTGGGCAAATTCTCGTAGAAAAAAAAGGAGCAAAATGCATTCCCATGATAGATAATAATAATTGCCTTGTTTGGAATGCTCTTGTAAAAATGCTGTGCTTTTAATTAGAGAGGTGTAGTATCTACATCATTAACCTTTTATTTCATGATTCCTTTAAGCTTCTATAGCATCAACTTGTAACGATCCTGGAACACCACAAAATGGTACCAGATACGGAGACAGCAGAGAGCCTGGGGATACTACTACCTTTCAATGTGACCCTGGTTATCAGCTTCAAGGACAAGCTAAAATTACATGTGTGCAACTGAATAACCGATTCTTCTGGCAACCTGATCCTCCTACATGCATAGGTAATGAGATGGTGTTATTCTCCATTTAAGAATAATATGCATTATTGGTAAATTAAAAATCTTTAAATAAAAATCAAAAGACATTTGGTGTGTAAAGGTCTGGAAGATTCATGCACTTTCTCTGATGTGCAAATTCTATTTCTCCCTATCTGGTCAAAATAAAGAAGAGGAAAGGGAAGGGGGAGGAGGAAAAGGAAAAGAGAAAAAGGTATATTTGGTGGAAAAAGTATGAACAACTCTTTACTTTTCCTTATACTTAAGGTGACCTTGAAGGGGAAAACAGATAAAAATAGTCTTTACTGCAGACATGAAAATATTAGAAACTTTAGGAGTTCTCTTAAAGGCTTTATATATCAGTTTTAAAATTACCATAAAGTCTTTATTTTTGTATGCTACTGATTACTTCCATTTCATAAGTGTATTTATCTCTGAATAATCTCTGTGAGACTTCTGTTCCTGATTTAGTGTTTTCTGCTCCATTCGTATTTCATAGTTTTGATCATGGTTTTCTCAGGCTGAATTATCAGAACAGCTTAGAACATGTAAATCATTTCCTGTAATGGCTGCTTATGGATAAAGCAAAAAAGAAATACATCTAACAAATAAGAAAAACTAGACCAAAAATAATGATTAAAATATTAAAACTATAGAAAGATTGATTAAATTGATCAAAAATTAAAATAAAAGTTTATTCTTTTTTCCTAAAATAGAAGGAGTATTCGTATGAACATTTGCCTTTGCATTAGGAGTGTTCTTTCAAAGTAAATATTTTGCTTATGATTTAAAGTTGTTTTGGAGCTTTTGAATGAGCCTAAAGTAAAACATTTGTTCTATGAATTATTCTAACCACAAACGGGCATTCAGTCATAGAATCATCGAGTAAATCAGATCAGTACAGATGCCCAATCCTTAGTTCCAACAGCTTGATTCTACAGATATGTTCAGTCTGCATGCCTTGGTAATATAGGTGCAACCATGCTGACTACTGTGCTTTTGAGGTAGGCTTCTATGAAATCATTACCTTTGAAAGCTGGACTTCTTATGTGCTTAAAAGTAAAGCTTAATTTATGGTAAGTAAATTAATATATTTGATTTTTTTTTTATTTTGGAAATAATTTTACTGACTGAATCAGCACTGCTTTGTATTATATCTTTGACCAAAAGGGGCTGCATTGTGAATTACACTGTTAAACTATTAACGTACTTCCTGTACATAAGAACTTCAGTTTGTCAGAGATGGGATCATGTAATAGCAAGAATATACAGCACTTCCTATTCAACTTAGTATTTTTATTCCTTTATGAAGAGCTTTTCTTGTGCTTGCTTTGAATATCAAAAGAGCTCATTTTATTTCTGGAAAATACAAAAATTTTTCTAGGTGGAAGTGGGAAAGCTATGTTCAAATTTTTTTTGTTATTAAATGTAGAATTCACTTCTATTTAACAGCTAATATACACTTGTGAATTTAACATGTGACCATATTCCTATTTCTTTTTACATTGTGACAGCTGCATGTGGAGGTAACCTGACAGGCCCAGCAGGAGTTATTTTATCACCTAACTATCCACAGCCATATCCTCCTGGGAAAGAATGTGATTGGAGAATAAAAGTAAACCCTGACTTTGTCATTGCTTTGATATTCAAAAGGTACTGTTTCTAGATTAATGCCTCTGTTTAACAGAATTTCAAATCTCATATCTTAAAATGGCATCACTTAACAGTTCTCAAAGCTTCTAACCATATCTTATGGCTATGTGTTGGAGCATTTAAATATGGAGTGATATGGAGAATATGGAGAACAAAATCTCCTTCCTAAAGAAATCTTAAAGAAAAAGTTATGCTATAGCTTCCCTGTCTTTTGATGCTACATTTTACAAAACTATCTGATGCTGCAGAATATCTTGGATACTAGCCTGTCTTCTGGTGGCTGGTTGTTATATAGGTCATTTTAAGCATTAGATTATGGCATTTGTAAATATTTTCAGAAAGATGGACAAAAAGAAAGAAAGAAAAAAGAAGGAAAATTGGAATACGACTTAACTCATTATCACTGTTATCTGTATATATATAGTTACCAGACTTAAACTGAAAGCTTTAACTACTTTTCATTTTTAACAAATAAGATATTTACAGTATAAATGGGTGAGAACAGTAATACAGACTCCTATCTAATGAAAAGGTGTTTGAGTACACACTGGTAACCTTGTACTAGAGAATTAAATTGAGATAGTAATAATTTAATGTTGGAACTCACTACACTATCACAACATACCTCTAGTTTTGTATAAAATGTCAGTGAAGAAATAACTCTCTGCAATCCTTTCAATAACGTTTGAATTTTCTTTGACATCTGCAAAATCCACTTTCTTAGTGAACAAGTTTATCTTCATTTTATCTAATTTTTTTTTTATTCTAAGCCAGTATGCCACAGCTGAGTCCTGAATTATTCTCAAGGAAATGGCTTTGAGAATACAGCAGTGTTATACTTAGGATGAGAATGTGAGCTAAGAATACAGAGATACAGTGTATTTTATCAAATGTGTTTTGGCTACAGAAAGATTGAAAAGCATTACCCTGTAGAACAGAATAGTAAAATTGCTTTTCCTTGTTCCCGATCTCTAGACTTCTCTTTCTTTTCATTCTTCTTACTGCCAACTAAAATTTTCCTGTCTTATCAGAAGTTTCAAAACATTCTTTTGTGGCTTCTGCTAGCTGTTGAAAATAGAACATAAAATATTCTTTATTATGTGAAACCACTTGCATTTGACATTACTTAGGAAAAGGGTAACATGGGATAAGGGCCTGGAAGGAAGAGGGGCCCAAGAAAGCAGTGCATCCTGAGAAAAAGGAAGTCTGGCAAGAATGCCAGCAGGCCTCCGTGGATCAACAAGGAGCTCCTGGACTTAACTATGTGCAAAAAGGAAGTCTATTGAGAGCAGAACTAGGAATGGGTTACCTGGGAAGACTACAAAGAAGTTCAAGCAGCCAGGTCTCAGGTTAGGAAAGCTAAAACCCAGATATAATCAGATCTAGCCAAGGACATAAGGGGAGCAAGAAGAAATTCTACAGGCATATCAGTGATAAAAGAGGGGGGAAGATGTGGGCCCTCTCCAGAGAACTGGTCACAAGGGCTATGAAGAAAGCTGAGATGCTCAATGACTTCTTTGCCTCAGTGGCAGGGGCTCTAGCCACAGCATCCAAGCTGCAGAAAGCAAAGGTAAGAACTGGAAGAAGATCTGCCTGCTGTAGGTGAAGATCAGGTTCAAAACCATCTAAAATACCTGAAGATTCATAGGTCCATGGGACTTGACAAAATCCATCTGTGGGTTCTGAGGGAACTGGTGGATGAAGTTACCAAGCTGCTATCCCTCATATTTGAAAGGTCATGGCAGTTTGGTGAGGCTCTCACTGATTGGAAAAGGGGAAACATAACCCCTACATTTGCCTAGAAGAGAAAAAAAAGATGATCCAGGAAATTACAAGCCAGTCAGTCTCATCTCTGTGCCTGGCAAGATCATTGAGCTGATGCTCCTGAAGGACCTACTAAGGCACATGGAAAATAAAGATGAGGTGACTGGTAACAACCAACCTGGCTTCACCGGTGGCAAGTCATGCCTGACAAACGTGGTGGCCTTTTATGATGGAGGAATGGAACTGACATCATCTACCTGGACTTGTGAAAGCATTTGACACTTTCTTGCATGACATCCTGGTCACCAAACTGGAAAAAAATAGATTTGATGGATGAACCACTCACTGGATAAGGAACTGGCTGGATGGTCGCATTCAGAGAGCTGCAGTCAACAGCTCAGTGTCCAAGTGTACACCGGTAAGGAGTGGCATTCCTCAGGGATTGGTGTAGGGATTGGTGTTATTTAACATCTTTGTAGGTGACATGGACAGTAGGATGGAGTGCACCTTCAGCAGGTTTGCAGATGACACCAAGCTGAGTGGTGCAGTCAACACCCTACAGGAAAGGGATGCCATCCATGGGGAACTGGACAGCATTGAGAGGTGGGACCAACTTCAAGTTCAATTTTCAAGTTCAATGAGGCCAAGTGCAAGGTCCTGCACCATGGTCAGGCAATCCTGATACAGAGTGGGAAGAAAATGGCTTGAGAGCAACCATGAGGAGAAGGATTTGGGAGTGTCAGTTGATGAAAGACTCAACCTGAGCTTGCAGCCTGGAAGGCCAACCATATCCTGGACTGCATCAAGAGAAGCATGACCAGCAGGTCACGGGAGGTGATTCTACTCCTTTACTCAGCTCTTGTGAGATCCCAGCTGGAGTACTGCATCCAGTTCTGGAGCCACCAACACAGGAAGGACATGGAGCTGTTGGAGCAGGTCCAGAGGAGCTTCTATTTTTCAAGAATATTAATTATTCACTACAATTCTCTGATTAAATCTGGATATGAACAAAGTTCCAGGACAGAGATCTGTCCATAGGAAAGTATCTTGTTTCTAAGGTGGTGAATTTATGTATCTGATGAGTGGAATAAATATATTCTAGTTTAGTTAACTAAAAACTTGACTTAAATTGCTTAAATTAATAAGCGAGTTATCTGGATCATTCCTGTGATCAGTAGTAAGATGCAGTCTTCTGCAGCAAATGTTTCATCCTATCTTGAGAAAAGTATTTAACATAGGGGGGAGTGTATGTTTCTTCTTTATTGGGTGTGAATGGAGCCTGCATAGTAGATCTTTGGCCTTATAGTAGATCTTTTGGAAAGCTCAGTTTGTTCATATCATTGGTGAGGAGAAATCCATCTAAAGACAATAAATTTTCACTGTGAATCATACTTAAAAGGCTTTTATTTCTGGAAAAGAAAATGTGTGAGGCAAAAGATTGGCAGCCACATTTACAGTCTTGTTTAATTCATGAAAAATAATCTAAGACTTAATTCTCTTTTTCTTTTCAGTTTCAATATGGAGCCCAGTTATGATTTTCTACATATTTATGAAGGGGAAGATTCCAACAGTCCTCTAATTGGCAGTTTTCAAGGCTCACAGGCTCCTGAAAGAATAGAGAGCAGTGGTAACAGTCTGTTTCTGGCTTTTCGCAGTGATGCTTCTGTTGGAATGTCAGGATTTGCTATTGATTATAAAGGTATTCTTCTTATCCTAATCTGTGGTAACATATGAAAGAAATGTTAATTAGATTTACTGAGACTTAAATCTGTTTAATTCTAGACTTATTCATATTGAACTGATACCCTTTTGTATAAACACAGGTTATAAAAACAGTTTTCTGTAAATGTGTTGAGGAACACAGAAGCCCTTTTTCCATGAAATCTTTCATATTACTATGTACATTTTCAGCTTCCAAGAAAAAATAAAAATAGGAGATGCACATAAAATGTAGCATTTGCAAAGGAATTGTCTCACCCAATTGCAAGACATGACTGTTAGTTTTTCTTTGCTGATTCATACCAATACATTTTCCTTTCCACATTGCTTTAGAATCTGCATACGTGTCTGTTTAATAACTATTGCAGGAGACCCTTTGCATTTTTGTTTTCAGGGAAGAATAGGGAGAGTGGTAATTGCTTCTTGACAGAGAATAAGTTATATTTTCTTTTAATTAAAGGCATGCACGCATAAACACACAAGTTTAAAGCTGGTTTGTTTCTGGTCCAGATGTTGTCTTTGACTTAATTGTCATCTCTGCATGGATTCAGTCAAGCTGTTTCTCATGAGCAAAGGTGCTGCCTCAGGTTCTTATTCTTGACAATAGAAGTAAAATATATAATGTACATGTCAAAATTGTAAGAACAACAACAACAAAAAAAAAAACCTAAAGAGAATAGAAATGACAATGAAGCAGAGAGAGGTTAAAAATAAATGTTAAATTATTTTTATATTTATTCTGCATCTTTTATCCATCACTATACATTATTCTGCATATTGGAAAGCCTTTTCTTCCCAAAGCAGTTATCACACTGCCATAGATGATGAAATTCTTGTCTATTTATTCCTTTCTAAACTTGAAAATATATATATATATATATTTATGGAATAGTTCCATATTTTAGCTCACTGTGTATTTTCTATTCTGAGGGTAATCTGACTTATGCGCCTTTATGCAGTCAAAATGGAAGAAAAAGAAAATATTTTGAAAAGTTATTATAATAAGCAGTTTGTGCCTAATAATTCCACACTATAATTATGTTAATTAATATTTTCTTTAAAAATATATCTATTTTCATTTCTGCTTATTGACTTATATGCCAATCCAGATTGGTTTTTTGTAAATTTCCCTTGAGTTTTTTATTTAAAATAGTTGCTATATTAACATTTAATAAAGGAAGGATGAATGGTGTAAATTCTGACTATGAATTGCACCCTTGAACTTTTCAATAAAAAAACTTTGCATCCCATTTGTATTAGGTGCATCCTTCCCTCCTAGAGTTCAGTTATTTAGCAAAATATTATTTTCAGAAGTTATCTGGCATATTTTTCATAGGTTTTAAACTGAGTTGTATTTAAGTCATTGTTAACAAAGCGAATGGCATCAACAATTTACTAATACTGATATTGTTTTCGTTTATTTACTTAAAGCATTCTAGCTCTTAACCCTACCATTTTTTAAGATCATCTCAATCATACACTGTAAACAAAATCATTTCTAATATACATTTTTCTCCTTTCTTTTTTCTTTGTATTTTAATATGCCTTATGAATGAAATAACCTTGTTAACATCAATGTCAACACTCACTTTGATTTAAAGATTTCATAAATATTAGCTAATTCCAGAAAGTAACTTCTGTTCTTACTTTATTACCTGCAAAGCTCCAGCTACTAGGTGCTCTTAAGTATGATAAAGTAAGAACACACTTTAAAATTTTCAGTTATTCCATAGTATGACAGCTTTCTAACCAGATCTTATTGATTCTGAGTATGCTGTTTGTTTTAAAAATATCATAGTATTAAGGTGCAGATTCTAGAAATTACATTTTTTTCTTCACTACTATACTTCATAAAAGTCATTGAACCTTTAGGCAGTTCTGCTAACAATAGGTGGAAAAAAAAAATGATGCAGGCTAGGTCTTTTCTTTATCATTTTCTTGTCCACAGAGCCAATTTTATGCAAATATTCATGATCTTGTGAACATATAGAAATGGGAAAATGATGGACTGGAAACAAAATCATGAAAAAAAATTAAGCTGAAAGTGTATATAGATTTATTTTCATTCACTTTAACAGAAAAGCCACGGGAAGCTTGTTTTGATCCTGGAAACATCATGAATGGAACAAGAATTGGAACAGACTTTAAGCTTGGTTCAACTATTACTTACCAGTGTGACTCTGGATATAAAATTATTGATCCTTCAACTATTACATGTGTAATTGGTGCAGATGGAAAGCCAGCATGGAACAGAGCACTGCCATCTTGTAATGGTATCTACCATTATCTTACCATTTCTTTTGTCTCCTCAGTGTTACTGAGAGTGTATTACTTGTGTTTTTGGTACAGTGGCACATGCAGTTTTTGGGGGGATAGAATTAGAGACATTGATGGTTGTGTGTAACAGAGATAGGTAAAACCTAATGCAGGTTCTTAGTTGATGTCCTTCCAGCATGGGCCTGAAGATATAGAAGACATTACATACAGAGATATATAAACATACATACACACACACATCCACATATAATCTAAACTTGTCTTTTAAGATGCAAGCAGAATATTTACAGAATTATGGATTATGTCAGCTTAAGTATGTGATGGTTTCAGCTGGAATAGAATTAATCTTCTTCATGGTAGCTGGTATGGTGCCATTTTAGATTACTTATTAAAATAATATTTATAACATTCTAATGTTTTAGTTATTACTGGGCAGTGTTGATGCTAAGTCAGTGACTTTTTTACTTCTCATACTGCCTACAAGCAAGGAGTCTGGGCATGCAGAAAAAGCAGGGAAGGGACACAAGAAGAAGAGCTGGCTCAACCATATCAAAGAGATTTTCCACACAATATGGAGTCAACCATGTTCAACCATGAAAATTGGGAGAGCTGACTGAGGAGGCTGTTTCTCAGAGACTGGGCATTGATTGGCTTTTGGAGAGCAATTGCATTGTGCATCACTCATTTTGTTTCTCTTTTTTTTCTTTATTTTTGTTTGTTTTTCTTTATTTTTTCATCTTTCTTCTTTTCCTCTTTTTCTTTCTTATTGAACTGTCCTTATCTCAGCACATGAGTACTTCAGTTTTCTTCCCAATCCCACTGGGCGCGTGGGGATTGAGCAGATGGTTGTATTGTGCTTAGCTGCCTACTGAATTAAGCCACAAAAAGGGAAAGGCATGGAGGCTGTGGAATTATTTTGTAAGCAAAATAGGAAAACATGGAATGGAGAACCAGAACCCAGAATGATGAAGAAGTATGCAACTTTGTTTTCAAGCATTTTAAATAAGAAAAATAAGTTAATAGCTGGAAGCTAAGCAGAATGTCCTAAAAGGAATGAAATTACTTTTACTATTTATATTATTATGATTGTATACCTATCATTACTGTATATGCCTATCATTAGTATATTTTTCTATTATTACTATTACACTTATTACTAATTAGTATTATTATGATGCACTTGAATTACATAGTATCAGTTTGGGTGGGTTTTGATTTAAGACTGCAGGTGTGGCTCTGAGAATACAAATAGGTCTTAATTGCCTTTAGCAGCATCAGCTGGGATCTCCACTCACACCCTCTGCCCAAAGGCCCAGGAGATCCACTTAAACTCTGTTCTAGGATTTCACACTCTGACTGACATATGTTATATGTACTAGGCTTATATTCTGTTTCTTTCTCTGTCTCCTGCATAGTCTTCAAACTGATGCTGTAGTTGTCTCCTGTATGTAACCCTGTACATATCATCACTGAAGCTGGAAGGGACCTCTAAAGGTCACCTATTCCAACCCCCTTGCTCAAGCAAGTTTACCTGAAGCAGGCTGCCAAGCACTGTGTCCAGTTAGGTTTTGAATATCTAGAAAGGCGGAGAATCCACAGCCTTTCTGGGTAATCTGTGCCGGCGTAGGAATATACAAAATATAAAAAAGCATTTGCTTGTGTTCAGACAGAGCTTCATATATGTTTGAACTTATAAAAGCTGCTTTCTGTCCTCGGCACTAGTGTTGATGAGTGCTACTAATAGTCTGGTTCTTCCTTTGTCATCATTCTGTCAATTCAGGTATTTATACAGTTTGATGGGATCTCCGCAAAGTTCCTATTTGCTAAGGTAAACAGACCTAGGTTTGTTAGCATTTCCTGCATCTCCAGACGTTTTAGACCAGTCATTTTTCTAACTTTTCAATGGAATTTCTCCATTAAGTCCATGTATTTATGGTACTGAGGGGCCCAGAACTGGACACAGCACTGAAAACATGGCCTCATCAATGCTGATTAAAGAGGAAAGAGCACTTATGTTGATAAGTGGCAAATACTCTTCTTGGTGCTCTCCCCAAGAGGCTGATAGCCACCTTTTCCCTGAGTGCTGGATCTTGTTCAGCTCTTTGTCTGCCAGAGTCTTTCTCCATAGAGCTGCTTTTTAGGTGGTTGGGTCCCAGCCTGTACTTGAGCCTCTCGTTATTCTTCCCCAGAGCGATATGGCATTTCTTTTTGTTAAATTTCATAAGATTCCTATCTGCTCAGTTCACAGAATCACAGAATCACAGAATTGTAGGGGTTGGAAGGGACCTCCAGAGATCATCGAGACCAACCCCCATGCCAAAGCAGATTCCCTACACCAGGTCGCACAGGTAGGAGTCCAGGCAGGTCTTGAATATCTCCAGAGAAGGAGACTCCACAACCTCTCTGGGCAGCCTGTTCCAGTGCTCCGTCACCCTCACCATAAAGAAGTTCTTGCGCAAATTTGTGTGGAACTTCCTATGCTTCCGTTTCTGGCCGTTTCCCCTTGTCCTGTCTCCACACACTGCTGAAAAGAGTCTGGCCTTGCCACTCTGCCCCCCACACCTTAAACATTTATAGACCTGGATCTGGTCCTCTCTCAGTCTTCTTTTCCCAAGGTTAAACAGACCCAGTTCACTTAGTCTTTCTTCATAGAGGAGATGCTCCAGGCCCTTCACCATCTTTGTGGCCCTCCGCTGGACTCTTTCCAAGAGATCCCTGTCTTTTTTGTACTGGGGAGCCCAGAACTGGACACAGCACTCCAGATGAGGCCTTACCAGGGCAGAGTAGAGGGGGAGGATCACCTCCCTCGACCTGCTGGCCATGCTCTTTTTAATGCACCTCAGAATGCCATTGGCCTTTTTGGCCACGAGGGCACACTGCTGGCTCATGGCCAACCTGTCGTCCACCAGGACGCCCAGGTCCCTCTCTGCAGAGCTCCTCTCCAGCAGCTCATCCCCCAACCTGTAATGGTGCATGCAATTATTCCTCCCAGATGCAAGACTCTACACTTGCTTTTGTTGAACCTCATCTGGTTTCTTACTGGCCAGCTCTCCAGCCTGTCAAGGTCTTGCTGAATGGCAGCACAGCCTTCAGGCGTGTCAGCCAATCCTTCCAACTTCGTATCATCAGCAAACTTGCTGAGGGTGGCCACTATCCCCTCAAGATCATTGATGAAAATGTTGAACAAGACCGGATCCAGCACCAACCCCTGAGGAACACTGCTAGTTACAGGTCTGCAACACCAGTGACGACTCTCTGTGCTCTGCCAGTCAGCCAGTTCTCAACCCACCTCTCTGTCCACTCATCTATCCCACAGCCTATCTCCAGCCTATCCAAGTGCTTCTGCAAGGCAGTGCATCAGCCACTCCTCTCAATTATTTTTTGTCTGCAAACATCCTGAAGGTACCCCGTGTTTCATTGTTCAGGTCATTAATGCAGATGTTACTGGCCCTAATATCAGTCCCTGGAGGAATAGTACTAGTTAGTGGAATCCAAGTGGACTTTTTGCCACAGGTCACATCCCCTGGGCTTTACTGTTTGAACTATTTTCAATCCACCTCACTGTCCATATATCTAGCCTATAATTGGTCAGCTTGTCTTTGAGGATGTTATGGCAAAGTATCCAAAGTGTTACTGAAGTTAAAGTAAACTACATCCACTGTTTCCCTCTCATCCAAGCTAGTCACATCTCATTAGCTAGCAATCATGTTGGTTAAGTATGAATTCCTCATTGTAAGTCCACGCTGAGTATTCCTGATTGCCTTGTCTTTCATGTGTCTGGAAATGGTTTACAAGATTAATTGTGCCATGATCTTCCCAGGGATTAAGGTGAGGCTAGCCGAATTCCTGGATAGTCCTTTCATTTCTTGAAGTTAGAATGACATTTGCTTTTTTTTTTCAGTCTTCAGAAAACTCTCCTGATTTTCATGACATTTCAAAAATAATTGAGAGGGGCCTTCCAATGACATCAGTAAGTTTTCTCAGCACCTGTGGGAGTAGTCTAACAGTCCTGATGAACTTATATATGTCCGGTTTAAGTACTCCCTAACCTGGTCTTCCGAAATGGTAATAAAAACACTGAATTGTAACATAGAACAACAAAAAAAAAAGACCTGTGATCCCTCTCCTAAAATGGTACACTTTTCTTACTTTTTGGGTTGTTTGTGTTTGATTCCCCCCCCCCCAAAAAAAAATCACATTTATATAGCAACATTTATTTTCCTTAATTTTATAACCAGAATAAACCTCTGTGGGGGAGAACTCTTAGGTCATGGCCTGAAGTGATGATTGAGCACCTGGTAAAGACTATAACTGGTCCAGAAAGCACAGGTAGCTTCCCACCTGACCAGAAAAGGTGGATCCAGGGTCCAGTCCCCTTCCCAGGTTCATTTAAAGGCTAGCCTTTGAAAGGAGAACATCTCCTGGATGTAGGCTGTTTCCTTAGAAGTGTTCCATAGCCAGAGACCCCTATCACCAGCTGGATGAGTCAACTTTTTTTTTTTTTCCCCACATATGTGATTTTAGATATTCCTAATGATGTTTTGCCTAGTATTGTGAGGAACTTGTTTCACTGCTTCATAGGCTAAACAATATCCTATTTCTTAAGAAAGAATTTGCTGCTAAAATAGTATATTTTAATACAATAGTATGTAAGAGATGAAATTAAAAATAAAGGGATATATATTTTTTAAAATGTTTTGGTTTTTACAGCTATAACTGGAGTTCTATGTCGGACAGAAGGATTTCCTAAAATACCTGTATTTTAGCAAAATAGACAGTGATGTCTTATGTAGCACTATTTTGAGAATTGTACAATAGATAAGTAAAATATAACATTTTACTTAATGCTGGTTTTCTACCTAATTAAATAGTTCTAAACTTTCTTGAAAACTAAATAGTATACATAGCTTTCCTTTTGATTTCTTAGAATTGTTTTCTATTTATATGACGTAACTACCGAAGCAAGGGATAGAGGATGAATTATTACATGTAGTTCTGAGACATAACATCAGGTTTCTGCCTCAGTGAATAAAATTCTCATTCCAAGGTGACAATTAGTGTATTGTAATGTCTATTTTAAATTTTCTTGCTATGTTCAAAGAAGCAGAAATTAAGAAGTGAATGATCAGGTGTCTTGGTGCTCTTCCATGTGAGTGAAACTATAAACTGGAAAAAATGCAGCCCAAATTGTTTAACTTTTATCAGAAAATTAGTATGACATAGGAGTCTACTGTTTGTATCTTTGCAAAAATAACCGGTATCAAATATGCAGCATTGCCTATGCAGTAATGATATTCTAAAATATTGTTGAAAAAGGGAAAATTACGATATTAAATGGAATTGATTATACTGAAAAGATGGAAAGGAGTTTATACAGATAGCAAGATTGTTTAAAAATTTGGTTTGACCATTAGATGATATACCCTTTTTTATTCTTTATACGTTCTGATAAGGAAAAAAATAAATTACCCCCAAAAATAAAGATTTTTCTTTCTGGTTTGAGCTTGGTCTGGCATTTAAGGTAAGCGCTGTAATGGTTTAGATCATGGATGTCCAGCCATTTGACTTGCCTGGGCCTCATTGATTGAAGAGGAACTGTTTTGTGCCTCAAATGCTAAGGTCACTCTGGAAGTAATGCTTCCGTTTATTTCTGCAGAAACTAATGCAAGGAGCAAAATAGCACTATTTGATAGAGCAAATTCTCAACTACAAAATGCTGTTTGTCAACACAGTCATTCTGAGCTTTCACCAACAATGAACAAGAGCCTACGTGCTGTGCTCATTAAAAATCTACAGCAATGGAAGTGACCCACTGTTGCTGTCACTACTGCTGAAATGCACTGCCCACTGCCTTACTGTATTCACAGCACTGTTTGGTCTCCATAAATGTTCAGCAAGCATTGATGAATGTCGGTGGGTGCATTTTTTTTCTGCATGGAGAAATCAATTTCCACACCTTTGCTTTATACTTGCTTCCATATCAGATGGCATTTTGTCAGATTGACCCTCTGCTGCCACCTGTCATATGACAACAAAATGAAATGGAATATTGCCAGGAAAGTTCAACCTCTATTGCCATACCACCTCTGATTTTGTGGGCAAACATAATAAACTAGGAGGCATTACTTTCAGAACAACCCTCATAAAATATTTTATATAGTTCAGGTATATAAGTAAGAAAACTTATTTTAATCTTTAATATTTTTTATTTAAACAAAAAGCAGCAAAAAAATCTAGTAGGATATATGGCCTTGTTTTTGTGAAACGAATGCATCAGTATCTGGTTCAATGTCAGTGGCTGCAATTCTCAGTGAGTTCTCTAAGTGTTCATCAGAGATTTTTGATGAAACATTCTTCTGTGCTTCAGCCTTGAAGATTGTCACAAATGTACTTACTGCCAAAAATGATGACATGAATAAGGTGTGATTGTGAAGTGTGGAATGTTTTTCTATGATAAAATAGGGCTTGTAAAAGGCACAGTCAGATTTGTGAATTGAATATCTGATTGCTGCTCTATACACTCAGTTTGAAAATATCTGGTAATATATTTATGGTGACTGAAAATAGAGCTGAAATACACACACACAAAAAAAAATATTTTTTTCTTTTTGCAATCTTGAACCATGTTCTCAAATTCCTTTATCAAAAGAAAAAGCAAGGCTGCATTTATTTTTTTTTTTCCCCTTCTGTTTTGACTGTGTTTTGCCAATGAATCAAAATGCATACAGTTACTACTAGTACTTGAGTCAGCTCAGCACTGTGTCCTTCCCATGCCCTGGTTGCATCCCAGACTGCATTAATAGTGCATTGATGTTTGGCTGCTGGTGAGCAATGGTTATGCTCCTGGGATCGGGCAAGTCAGCTTGGAGGGGCAGAATAGCAGTGAAGGGCAGATGGCATGGAGCAGGAGCCATGCCTTGTTGCCAGGTTGCATGTGGCCTGTGTTCCACAGGTTGGACATGTCTAGTTTAGGTCATAATCAAAACTACTGAAATGATTATGAAGTGCTGTGTACTGTTTAATCTTGACCAATAGGAGGGAAAGCAAAAGACACAGTAGTAGCAACTATGTTCATTTTACTTAAATCAAGATTTCAAAAGGTTAGTCGCCAGTAATGTGAAATAATTTACTGTGGGATCCTGATTCAAATTCTGTGTGATGGGGAAAAATTAAGCAAGCTGACTTCATCGTAAGTAATGAGAAAAATCAGCTCCCTCTCTTAGTATTTACTCTGAGTTTTGTTTTGTTTTGTTTTGTTTTTTAATGGAAACAGATGAGAGACTAATGTGAAATATGAAAGAAACACATACAAAAGTCTGTGAAGTATTTGTATTCAAATTAGCTTTACAGAGGAAATAACTGAAGAATTTTAATACGCATATCTCTGTGTTAGAAAAAGCAAGGCAATTTAAGCATATGTTCACAAAGTGTGGCATTCTGTGCAGGGTGCTGTTAACATATCTGTGTATTTCTCTGAGACCCAAGGTAACTGCATTATGCCACTTACATGTGCAGCAGTAACTACTACCGTACTTTTAGAATTGAACTCTTTTATTCCAATTTTAAAGTAATTTTAATAAAAATTGTGTTTTTGGGGAGAGCTATTAAATCAGTCTTTTTAAGAGAAACAAACAAGCAAAAAGCACTGAGCTGTTGCTTTGTAATGTAGGTTTTCTTTCCTTTTCAGATTGAGCTAATATAGATAGGGATGGATGTAATTCATATAACATTTTTTTCCATTTTCTTTCCAGCACCATGTGGAGGACAGTACACAGGATCAGAGGGGGTTGTTCTATCACCAAGTTATCCTCATAATTATACTGCTGGACAGACTTGCCATTATTCAATAACAGTACCTAAAGAATTTGGTAAGAATATGTTCTACTGACTTACCAATCATGAATAATTGTTCTAGAATTCAGATGTCCTTTATGTGAAGTAGTGACTCTAGATTTGAAATAAATTGCAAATTTGCTATCAAAAAAATAAAGGGTTCTCAACAAAGAAATTGATTCTAGAATTTTCACATTAATTTCTCCCTTGGGTGATCAATAGACTTCAACAAAGCAGGCAGTGTCCACAAATACATTTGCACAGGAGATACTTCCAATAACTATTGTTAAATAGTAATAATAATAATAATGTATTTTAGTGTTCTATCAGGAAAAAAAAAAAAAAAAAACACTTCACGTGTCATATAAAAGTTGTTTAGTAGTGTTTTAGAGATGGGAGTAACAATATCTTTGCAATTCATGTTACAGAAATGTTTAAAAACAGATTTCTTTATTTTAGTTTTGATTTTTCTTCAAGAGGAAGTGAAATTTGATAGAATTGTCTCATTCCATTCAGTGGGTTGTGAAGAAAGTGAATCTTTGTAATCTCCTGAATAGGGCACTCCCTGCTCAGCAGCAATCTCCAGAGCAATGGCTACTAATTAAAATGAGTAAAAGGTTAAGAGAAAAAAGAGGAAGAGAGTAAAAGAAAGAATGAGAGACAGAGAAAAGAGATCCATATTGAGGAGTTCCAGCCTTGGCCCGCTGGAATCAGAGAAGGGATGAGTGAGGGTGCAAGAGCTTGTCCCAGTGTCAAGGTTTCAAACCAGCAAAATGCAGGCAGCAAAAAAAATCATCCAAAATTCTCTCAGGCATTCTTTTTTGCCTGCTGGGTTTGCAGGTGCACTGATGCAATGTTGTAAACAAGTGAGTTCACAATAGCAAGTTTATCAAAAATAAGTTTGTCACAAAAATTTTCTCATGGGAAAGTAGACCTGTTTTTGGACAAAGACAAACCTTTGATTTGTTGTCATGGCAACGGCCTTGAAGTGCTGAAGATCCACCAATCATATTGCTGAAAGTCAGAAAGTGTTTTTTGTTGGTCTTTTACAGGGTTGTAATTCTTTTTCCTTCTTAGAATTGTATAGGATGTGAGAAAACAGCCAGTAGAAGTGAAAGATGCTGGAACATACAAAAGGGATCAGTCAAGCCATTTAGCATTATTAGATTCTTGGGACAATGATTACAAGGAAATGTTATTAGAACTTTACTTAGTGACAAATTTATCTGATTACAGACTTGATTGTACAATGCTCTTGACTAAAATTCTTGATAGCATGTTCTAAGTAAAGGAGGACACTTCGTTCCAGAAGTGTATAGTAAAAGAACAAATGGTAGTAGTCAAGAGCTGAGTACATCAAATTCCACCTGGACATAAAGAAAACATTATTCACCATGGCCGCGATTGAAGTACAGGTAGCTTGGATAAGATTAGGATTCTCAAGTTGTGTCAGTTTTCAAAACTTTATCAGAAAAAGGCTTCAACAATTCTAATCTAACTTCTACGTTAGCCCTGCTTTTAAAAATTAGGAGGTTGGAATACATGTTTCAGGAAAAAAAAAAAAAAAAAAATTAAACTTAACAAAAAGTTAGAAAATACTGTCTGATACAAGCTGTACATAAAATGATACGTAAGTGCTGCATCAAAGTTCTGTGATATTTTTTAGAGTGAATCTGGAATAGAAGTAACTTTAAAGCTGGTTCCTCCTTTATCAAGAAAATATGGATAACTGCTGTGATGAAATAATATTCTTACTAGTTTCATTTTACTGGTTAATTACTTCATGTTTGTATTGCTGACTGATACTTGAATTCATTTGATATTCATTAATATTTACAACTATTTGATATTTACAAATAAGAAATCTTGTATAATTATTTGATTTATTTTTTAATACACTTTAAATTGGTTACAGTTGAGGGTCAAATTGAGTGTAGCAATATGCCAAGAACAGTAATGCATTGATGTTTTTATTATTTGGTCAGTTTTCATGTTGGTTGTAATAAATGTTTGTTGTATTAATGAAAACATACAAAAAGTAGCCAATTCAATGTTTAAATCATTTTCCGCATACTAAAGCTGGTTAAGCAACTAATCATGTGTGACAGTAGATGCTCACAAATAATTGCTAAGGTTGTTAATGGAATTTTAGTTGAAAATAAAATCCTTTTCCAATATTTTACTTTCTTATTTTATAGGTACTTACGCAATAAGGAATAAGACTTTCTTTTGACTGGAAAGTGTGCTTTTTGGGGAGAGTGTTTTAGTTTTGTTTTTATTTAAAAAATAAGGAAATACTGAAGAGCATATCAAAATCATACCACTGAAGTTTTAAAGCAACATTTTATAATGATAAATTAAGCTTCTCACCTTGCCTGAAACTTGGAAAAAATTAATGGAGGAATCCGCTGATAACTAAGCAGTTATTATAAGCAGATATTACAAACAGTAATATCCAATTACATTTGGGTTTAAAAAATAGATTATCTTCTCTTTTGTTCTTTTTCTTTCTCACTGTCTTCTCCTTTTTTTTTTTTTTTTTTTTTTTTTTTTTTTAATATAGTTGTGTTTGGACAATTTGCCTATTTCCAAACAGCTTTGAATGATGTGGCAGAATTATTTGACGGCGATAACTCTCAAGCTAGACTTCTTAGTTCACTGTCTGGATCCCATTCAGGTAGGAAATAATGAATATATGTTTCTTGTAGAGTTTTGTCTGGAAGAAAGAATTCATGAGAACGTTTTGAATTTTATTTGGGAATATAATAATAAAGTAAGTAGAAGGGAATCTCAAGGGAAATGGATGAGGTGTCTAAAACTTTGGAACATGACATTCTTCTGAAACATATGTTTTAGGCAAGAACTTCTCTGCCTCTAAACATCTATGTTTTCCAAATGTCTAATTTAAACACAAATTGCTTGTATTCATAAAATGCAGTTATCTGGATTCAAACATGCACTTAGACTAAAAAAGACCACCTGTTGTGTTCAGATAAAAATAGCAAAATTTTGACCTTTGGAAATGATAGTTAAACTCATACAGATTTCAGCATGGCCAAAATTTCTGTCTCTGCATATTTAATGATTACAAGGATTTCAAGAGAATAATATAAAAAATATTTCTGCAGAGCGTTTTTTGTTGTTTGTTTGTTTGTTTGTTTGTTTTGTTTTATTTTGTTTTGTCATACAGACCTAGTATTTAGGAGAGTTTCTTCTATGTTTCTTGTATTCTTAAAATGTAATTTAAAAATTTTTCATTGCCTCTTGGCATTCTCTGTGAGTAATTGGGGAAATTCTCCATTTTAAAGGAATATATAGTTAAAGGAACATATCTATTCTATTTATAGGAAACATTTTATTATTTGAAAAAGTCAGCTCATCCTTTTCATGTAGTGAATCTTGTTATTTGACTCGTAAGAGGAGTTAATGTATTTATTTTCAAATTTGTGTAACCGGTGGCAATATTTCAATAGCAAAATGCATTTATTTTTAATTTTTAAATTTTAAAGAACTCATCTGTGCACCCAATTTTACTGCATTATATATATTTTTAAAAAGTCAAAATTAATGTATATATCCACAGAAGACATTTGAAAATAATTGAAGGGAGTTTAAACTTGTGATTTGTACTTATTCATCATGATGTGATTTGCTTCAGGATTGGATTTTGTTAACTGAAATCAGTAGAGCTGCAATAATATAAGCTAAGTGAAGGAATTGTCAATGTTATTTAGACAACTATCTGAATTATTGTTCATTTCAGTAGAACTTCTTAAAATTGGTGTTGATATAATCCAACACAAATAAAAACATTTGTCATTTGAAATAGCAACTTTACAGTGTAAAAGTACTTCAATTATTTATGTAGTGTTTCATTAGTAAGCATTTATTATGACTACAGGTGTATAGAGAAGGAGAGAAAGAATATTAAACATCTTTATTAGTTATCAATTCAGTATATGAAATTGGAAATGTTTTTATAAATACTATACTGTAATGTAATATGTGCCCATATTTTTTATGGAAGCAACTATACAAAGAGTCATAAATTCATTTTCTCTGTTGTTAGTTTTAATTTTTAAATTACAAACATTACATAAGGATCTGTTGTTACAGCTTTAAAATCCTTTTCACTATTTAATGTGTTTTGGAAAATGAAGTAAGCTGTCAGTCACAGAAAAATTTGACCAAAATTTTTTCTAATGATTTTAGCTCCTAATGGTAGTGACAGACTCTAAAAAAATAATTTGGAGATCTACTTCCAAGAATTGCAATAAATGTCAGAAAGTTTGTTACTGAATGACCAAGTCTTTCTAATCTGATCAATTTTTAACTCTTCAATATTAAATTTCATTTTATGCATTCTGACTTACATTTTCTTTAAAGGAAAAGGAAAATATAAACTGTATTTTAACAGTATATTTGTTTACATAGTAAAGAGTTACAGTTTGTTTCTATTTTGCCTGTTTAATTTATTTTGTTTCCCTTTATAGGAGAGACATTGCCTTTGGCAACATCTAATCAAATTCTTTTGCGATTCAGTGCTAAGAGTGGGGCATCAGCAAGGGGGTTCCATTTTGTTTACCAAGGTAATGCATGTCGTCTTTTGGTGGAAGATACTGGTACAAGTCTTTCAAAATGTATAATTCTGAGAACTTCTTAGATCTTAATTATTTATTTGAATAAAAGTGTAGTCTTAACCTTTTTCCAGACATCGGAAACTTCTTCTGAACCAGTGAGAATAGACTGGCTTCATAATGGCAGTCACCCCTGATTAATCCTCTCTGTTATCATGGATTTGAGTATGGTCCAGACTTTCTCAGGATTCCGTAGTCTGTTGTTCCCTTAACTGCTGACTGTCATGTCAGACTACGTAGTACATGGTATGAACTCTGAAGACAAGGCAAAAAAGGCATTTAATACTTAAATCTTTTCTGTATCATTTATCACTAAGCTGTTCAACTCTCTATCCTTAAGTATCAAGTTACCCATATTAGCATGCCTGACCTGCTGACCTATAGACATTTTCTTTAATGTCCCTTGCTAGCTTTTGCTCCCTCTGGGCTTAGATTTTCCTTTTTTTCTTCCCCCCTACTCCCTCCCCCAAGTATCTGAGAAATGCTGTAATTAAACTGATTATTGAACTTATATAGGTTATAGCATGGCCAAAATTTCTGTCTCTGCTTATTTAATGACTATGTTTATTTCAAGGGGATAATATAAAAATATTTCTGCACAGCTGTATGCATTTTTTTTTTTTTTTTGGTCACACAGATCTAGTATATAGGAGAGTTTCAGTGTAATTTTAAGATTTTCATTGCTTCTTGATATTCTCTGAGATTAATTGAGGAAATTCTCCCTTTTATAGTTAAAAGAACATAAGTATTACTGTTTTATTGCCAGTCCTTGCTTCCATTTTTGGTGTGCTCATTTTTTTGTGTTTAAATAGTTTGGAAAGTTCCATTGTTTTTTTGAACTAATTCCCATTCTTCCCTCTCAGTGGAATCACTTGTTCCTAGCCTCTCTTATCTCTCTAAAACTATGACCACTATTTTGAGGAAAGTTCACATACTCAATTATTGAATATGCAAAAGTCTGCTCACTTAAATTACAATCTTCTACTAATTTCTCACCTTCATCTTGTGTGGTCCTTACAACCTACAATATATCCATCTATACAGCCATCTATATCCACGTATATAAACAGCTTACCTTCATTTGTGAGTGGCTAGTCAGGTTGTAGTTACTTATTTGTCTACTAGAAGTACCTACTAAATCTAGTCAGTATTTGACTTGACTAAAATTAGTAGGGACAAGACCATATAACTTTTTTCATCAAAACATAATGACATATTATATTTATATACATCTTCCAACAGTATTTTGTTAGATGTAAGTAACTAGATTGCTGTACTCTTGATGGGGCACATATTTTGTCTATGTTAAGAATAAGAAATGAAATTGAAAACATGCCGCTGAGTAGCGTATGAAATGAGCACTGGAAATGTAAGCTAGAAATATTAATTGCATTTTAGAGTTTAATAAATACTTGAAAATACAACCAGTGAATTAGCTGCACAATATCAATTTTTCCATCAATTTCTGATTTTATAGTCAGATTTTATTATAATAGACACTGAAAATAGGTCCTGCGGTGAGGATGAAAAGATATGCGGTTACCAAAGACTAAATAAAACAAAAAGTTAACTAAAAACAGAATGTAAATTGTATGCATTTGTACTTGATTTTTGTCCCAGCAAACAGCTGTCCCGCCCCACTGTAATTTTAGTTACAGTGTTAAAAATGGTTCATTTTCTAGCGAAAACAAGAGAAAATATAATATTTTGGTTTTGTTCTATGCTGACAGGGCACAGATCGCTAAGCAAAGTTTCAGAGCTTACGCTGTTATGAGAAGCTTTGTTACATTCACGTAAACAATTATCCCCTAGAAGTACTGTCCATTTCAGTTTTCTCATGACATGAATAAAAATAATATGTATTGAAGTACTTATGAAAATCTGAGCTCTGGGTAGGTACATATAGCATAATTTTGTTGAAACAGTACAATTGTGCTTCAACATATTTTGTCACTTCTAGTTTGAGTTAATTTGTTTGAAATTACATGTATATTGCTGTAGAACAATAAGTTTCCTGTTGAGCATAATGGTATGCCTCATTTCAGTCACTTATTTGGACTACACTTATTTTTAATAACTCGAAGAAATAGATTTTAATGAAAGACATAACAAAATAAATATTCTCTTCAGTGTCAGAAAATAAGTCATGTAAAGCCGCTCTATCTCAAGAAAGTCATGAGTTATTTGAATATCCATGTTTTGTACATTTTGAATGATAGCTTAGCTTTATTTAATGCACACAAATATATATTGCTCAATGAGTTAATGATATTTTATAAGATAACGATTTAGTGATGTTTAATAAAATCTCATTCCAAGGGTTGTTTTCTCTTCTTTCGAAGTATATGATCACATTTCCACTACTGCCTGATTCCTAGCATTTTAAATACTCCAAATAATGACATCCACTCTCACACTGAACAGAGTAATCAGGTCTGCAAAGTCAGTCACTTTATTTATCACCCTCTGTTTCAGGTTGACCTTCTTCCTTTTTCACATTTCCACTGGGCTGATTTCAATTTTGTTTCGTAGTAGTACGAAACATTTACTAAAAGATGGAGGATAATTATTGTAGAAAAAAAGAATCTCTGATGATGGAGCTTGAAAAGTCTGTGTTGCCAGTGCTATAGGCAAAAGATAGAAGGAAGGCTGGATATATCTTGAACTATTTCACATTCTGTTTTGAGCTAGCAACAGATGAGATTTAATTCAGATTTAATTGCTTTTGCAATGCTACTTTCTCAAAAATTTCTTTTTAGTTGTATATCTCATCGGCTCATGCAGTTCTTTTTCTCAGAAGACCACATTTCCTGGTATATCATAAAACAGGTAAAGAGTGTCAGTAATATCAGACTGAATACCCATTCTTTCATAATATTAGGGTCATGTATGTGGAAATGTGATACTAAGAACAATCCATTTAAGAAGAATGGATTATTTTGGAGGAGGCACAAGGAAGTGGGTGCCTTATATTATACTTGTTTTTCTGTTGCAATATAATTTGAGAAACAGTAGTAATATTTTTATATATTTTATGCTGCAGAAATAATGAGTTATTTCCCTAAAAAGCAAGGTAATGAACTTTCTACCTATGCCATCACTAATGACTTTTTTTTTTAAATCCTTATTTTTTTTACTTGCTCCAATATACAGTTATGTGAACTAGTTTATGAGGTCAATAGAGATATTAAAGAAAGCTAGTAAGAAAACTTGTGTACTAGAATAATGAAGAACTATGGAAGAAAGATGAAGGGGAACAAGAATAAAATAGAGATATAACTAACAATTAAATTGACCTAATCTGTGACAATAATAAAATACTTACCTACATACGCAGTGCTGCGTGTAATTGAGGAACAGAGTTATGACTGTTGGAGTTCCCTGAGGGATTGCCACAAAGTATTTTGTTCTGGTTTACAGTGTGTTTTAAGGATATCTGAAACTTTATTGCATTTTGCCATAGATTTCTTATATCTTTATTATTTATTACTTATTATCTATAATTATATATATATATAAAATTAAATCAAAACTCAATTCTAGGAAGTTATGTCTGGCTTACATTACATTTCACTGTTGTCAGTGAAAAGTACTCCAGGAATGATGATGAGATAGAGTCAGGACAGGTCATTATAGCCCTTTAAGGATGACAGGTAAGGGGGAGACAAATGTCATGCTGAAATTTTACTTAGCAGACCTTTGTGGAAAGAGGTCATGAACTATTACGTGATGCTCAGATACAACTTCCTCTGAAACTAGCGTAAATAACTATGCCAAACTTCCACCACTCAGAGTAGCACATCATACCTAAGCACACAGATATTTAAGACAGTAACAACACCTTAAGGCTGGAGATGCTGCTGGAGAGGTTGCTAGGAAGTAGGCACTGCATGCTGTATGAGCTGCACCTCTAAAGGTACTGTAGCCTGTCTCACAATGGGCTGAGAATATTTCTGAGGATCTGTTGTCCTGTGGAAAAACTTACTGTGCAGCGGAGTAATGTTTCTGACAAAGTATGGCCGATGGGTGACCCATGCTAAGAAGAAAGTGACAGGAACACCTGAACTGTTCTCACAAGTGAGAATATAAGCAAAGTGAAGCAAAGGAAAAGCAAGAAAAGAAAACAGCACGTGACTTCAACATCCTGTACTGCTTTTCACCTCAGAGGAGAAACTAGGATGACTGTAAGGAAGAAGGATGGTAGGCATTTGACTGAAGTTGAAACTGTTGTTCAACCTAATTGTGTGGTAAATGTAACGTTTGTACGTTACGTTTATATGAAACATATATTTCATCACCTAGTCAACTGTGGAGTCATTATATACTTAAAAAAAAAGAAAAAAAGTGTTTTAATAAAATTGTGCTTGCCCAGTAGACCATCTGATAAAGAAAATGAAAGAACTAAAAAGAGCAGGCTGGGTCAGTTGAATTGATCTGCCAGGCTGTATTTGGTCTCCAGGTCATGATCAGGAAAAAGAACAGTGATGTAAAAATCCTTAAGCTACAGTTTCATCTTTATTCTTTCACAAGTGCATAACAGCTCCTTGCCATGCTTAGAACTATAGAACTTAGAACTGTATGCACAACCAAGTTTCTTGATACTCAATTTTCAAGATACTTGGGTCCTGTTGAAACATCAATCACAAAATCCCATTGATTTAAATAGTCAGAATATTAAAATTAACTGAATGGAAAAGTGGTTGAAGTACTTAGACATTTTCCAGACTTGAAAAATGTATTTGCTTTTGTTCTGCAGTAGCCTATTCTGTAGTTATCATTCCAGCAGCTTCCACCTCTGCCCATTTTTTTCAGTCTTGAATAAATCTCATAACTTAGGCGTTCAAGACTAAAATTTTCTGCAGTCCTCTAGTCTATTGATTTAGAAAAAAAATAAAAATAAAAATACCGTATCTGTATGATCTTGCCTATTGCATATTAATAAAGAGAACTTGTGTTGTACTGTTGTACTGTTATTATTACTAAGACCAATTATATTGAAATGATCTTTTAAAAAGCTTTTATCTGCACTTACTAGTACTTGTGTAAACTGAACTGTTTTTCTCAATGGAAATGTGAAAAACTGATACAAAATCATTTTAGATAAACACAAGAACTGCCAATGTTCTACTGAAATGTTACATATTTCATGCTAGACTTAAGATAGGATTGATTTCAATTGATGTTCTATGTTCAAGTTGAAATTAAATGTTAATTTTCAGAGAAGATACCAGTACTTGAAATTATTACACTTCAATAATTGTTATTCTGATTAGAACAATTGACAGCTCAAGAAAAAAAGACAATATGAAAATAAGTACATGTAAGTTCCACATATTTTGTCTGTTACTTAGTGGCCAGGGTAGCTGAAAAGATACTGTATGGATGTTAATGAATAGAAAGGAATATTGTTCTTCAGTTAAAGGCCAGCAAAAATAGATACATTTAAGTATGTAAAATAAAATGATTCTCTTTATGCTATTTTTAAAATAGGCTAGTAAGTCGGAAAAACCGTGTTTGAGAATGCCAGGAATGAAGTCTAAGCCCTATTTAAAACTTTTTATACACATTATTATCTAGATGCAGTAAGCATCTAGTAAGGTGAGGGGTCTTGAGCACAAGCCTTATAAGCGGCTGAGGAAGCTGGGGTTGTTCAGTCTGGAGAAAAGGAGGCTCAAGGGAGACCTTATTGCTCTCTGCAACTATATGAAAGGAGGCTGTTGTGAAGCAAAGGTTTGCCTCTTTTCCCACATGACTAGCAATAGGGCTAGAGGAAATTTTGTGCCAGGAGAGATGCAGGTTGGATGTTAGGAAAAATTTCTTCTACAAAAGAGAGGTCAGGTGCTGGAATGGGCTTCTCAGGGAGGTGGTTGAATCACCATCCCTGAAGGTGTTCGAGAAACATTTACATGTTGTACTAGAGGATATAGTTTAGTGGGGGAATGTAAGTGGTATTGTTGGGATTGTTGGACTAGATGATCTTGAGGATCTTTTCCAACCTGGGTGATGATTCCCTGAAATTAATTCTTGGCAATACTAAACTGATCAAACAAAGCTTCTGAAGATGTCACTCACTCAGAATACATGTTTGTGTTCTTATTAATGAGATTATTTTTATGTACATTAGTTTTATCAAAGTCTAGATATGATATTGCACATAATTCTACTTTTTCTGTAAATACTTTTTTTTTTTTTTTAAATTGTAGCAGCTATTGGGTAGAAGTAGAAAAAGTAGAAAAAATACAAACTTGTACACAGTGCCAAGAGTCAAGAAATACAAAAAAATGCTTGCTGTAAGGAAATAGTTATAAATAAGGAAGCTAAAGGGGAAATAAATAAATAAATAACCCGCATGACTTTCTAATTAATTTTATTATTTTGCTCTTTAAATGTTGTTTACAAGTTTTAACTGTTCAAGCATCACTGACATTTGTGAATTCTCAGGAATTATTTGTAAAAGTAATTACTATAAGGTTTGTCATCGGAATGTTGTCCAATATGACAAATCAAATAATGATTTAATATTGCATAGTTTTCATACCTGATATAGTGTAATATTTCTCCGGGCTTCTAATGAGAAGCCAAAGTTTCTACATTTAATAAATAAATTAGGTGATAGGTATCAGTGTCCTGTAAGTGAAGAAGGCAAATGAAATATCCATTCATATACTGGAGGTTTTAATTTCTACATCTCTTGCCTTCTGAGCTGACATGGTGCTCACATGTGATGAAGTGCTCTCATCATGTGGCTGTCATAGCCCAAGTTTATAGAATCATAGAGCAATTTAAGTTGGAGGGTACCTTAAAGATCATCTAGTTCCAACTCCCTCTATAGGCTGCCCAGGGCCCAAAACCCTGAACGCCTGCAGGGATGGGGCATCCACAACCTCTCTGGGATACATGTTCCAGCGTCACACCAGCCTCCAAATAAAAAATTTCTTCCTAATACTAAACCTAAATACCTTCTCTTGTCCAATCACTATCAGACCATGTAAAACGTCAATCCACCTCATGTTAGTGAGCTCCCTTCAAGTACCAGAAGGCTGCAGTGAGGTCTCCGCAGGCTTCTCTTTTCCAACCTAAATAAACCCAAATTTGACTAACAGGCATGAAAACATTAGGCCAGGTTTGATATGACATTGAGAAAGCAAACAAAAGGAACAAATAGAACTTCACTACTTCCAACAAGAAACAATATGCATATTTAATAATTTCTTTGTGTTTTAGATGATGATTGTCATTTGACTTCATGGCATTTTTCTTTCTCTTTTGATGCAGCTGTTCCACGCACAAGTGATACACAGTGTAGCTCAGTTCCAGAGCCTAGGTATGGAAGGAGAATTGGCTCTGAGTTTTCAGCAGGCTCTGTTGTTCGTTTTGAATGTAGTCCTGGCTATCTGCTCCAAGGCTCAAAAGCTATCCGATGCCATTCTGTACCTAATGCATTAGCTCAGTGGAATGACACAGTACCAAGCTGTGTAGGTAAGTAATTACATTTAAACTCATCTGTTTTGTCATGTATGTCTCTGAATTAGAATTCAGGAAGTATATCAGAAAATAGAATTTAACAGACATTCACTCTCCTTTGATTAATATCAGTCATGCCCAATTTAAAAGGGCAGTTTTCCATATCAAAAAGTAATTGAGAACCAGCTGGCTGGTAGGCAGTATAGTGTTTCATATAATGACTTATATTATATGAACAAGTGAGATGCATATTTTCTTGAACATTCATTATTTTCATGACTCATCCACAGCTTGAAATACAGGACAGATTTTAATTCTCCGAAAGTGTCTTAACCTTTTTTATTATTCAGTATTTGTTTTATGTTTCTATCACACATAGAATGTTTATATCTTTTTTTTTTTTTTTCAAGTGAAACATAATATACAATGAAAAATGACAGCTCTGTTAAGTTTAGCTAATTTTCTAGTTTATTAACAGGCCTCCAATGGGATATTTGACACTTTGTTGTTCTTGTAAATGTTGAAAGATTTTCTTCACCCTCCATTGGATTTGTATCCAAAGCTCAATATCCATAGGAATCTACCATTCAATTAATTGGAGTGTTCTAAAAATAAATGTAGGCATCCTGTTTTCTGTATATTCTGTTTTTGCTTAGCTTAATTCTGTTTTCTTGAACTATAAAGAGGCAATTCTGTATATGCTAAAAATATACATAATATACCACACCATTTTACCAGCTAGGTACAACGTTAAAACCATCCTAAGCTGTAGGTAGGTTCACAGGATTTCTGTGAATCAATATGGGGTTTAATGTTAAGATTTAACAGTTATTTGTTGTTATCTGCTGGTAAGACATGAGTAGGTTGAGCTGCTAGGTTTTTCTAAGCTTTTTCAAAGTGAAGTTCACTTTGGAATGGCTCATTCGTACAAGATGTATCTGAGTACTGCATATTGTTAGTGATTTAGATAACATTACTTTCTGAATTCAACTCGTTATTTAATGTTTATTAATTAATAATAAAAATGAGGATTATGATAACATATTAATACAATTGTTACTACTTTTCTCTGAAATAGCTAAGGTTTTGTAATAATTCATAATAATGCTTTCTTTCAGTGCCATGTAGTGGGAATTTTACTGAACGGAGAGGTACTATTCTATCACCCGGTTACCCTGAACCTTATGGTAACAGCTTGAACTGTGTGTGGAAAATCATAGTGACTGAGGGATCAGGTATTCAGGCAAGTCTATATTCTGTCAAGCATGGAATATTTAGTTATTTGTATTTCAGTTTAATAAATAAATGTTTATTTCTTTATAAGTGTAAGAAAACAGTTACCAGATGCATCATTTTGGGGTTGTTTTAAATATTTATGCTCTGTTTTTCTCATTGTTCTTTGCTTAGCTTTATTCTTTACAGACGGTATGAGAAGTAGTTAACAAGCGGTTTTTTGTTTCAACTGTGCAAAATATTGAATACAAACTCTTCGATGTGATATGCGAATGCCAACTCTTTCTATCTGCTAGAATATTAGTAGAGCACTTAAAAGATCTTCATTATCTTCTCATTTGCACTTTGAGTAATTATTTAAAATCATACAACATATGTGCAAAATCCTCCTTAGTCACCTAGTGTCGTATTCACATTTTCTAAAAGTTAAGTCAACTTAAAAAGTAACAGCTAGTTTTGTTTACTTTTTATTATTACTGTTATTGTTAGGAACTCTTTAGTTATATTCTCTTTATTTCATTTTGCTGTTTCTAGAACATTTAAAAATACAAAAGACTTGTTTGCTTAAAAAGTTTTGTGGTGGCATTTTGCAGATCCAAGTCATCAGCTTTGCCACTGAACATAACTGGGACTCTCTTGAAATATATGATGGTGGAGATATGACAGCACCACGTCTTGGGAGTTTTTCAGGTAAGGATATACTCTGATCTGAACATATAGACTGTAGGTGCGTGTGAGGCCATCATTGGTTCTCCTGTATACCCAAGAAACCTGTTCACACATGTACACATTTGCATGGCATGCATTATGATATTATGAAACTCACTGTAAGGAGGAGTGCTGTTCAGGTGTTGTAAATTTGTATTAATCTTGAAAGAGAGATTTTCAGAAACAAATATGCTAAATTGTTTAGCTTTCATTAGTGGGATTTAGTTGACAACAATTTTGAAAAAATGTGTTTTGTTTAATACATATCTCCTATTCAAGGAATTTCCTTAGATAACTTTGAATTAGCTTATTCATTTTAGCTGTCCTTTCTGAAGAAAAAAATGAAGCATTCACAATTTATCCAAACTCACTGGACTAAAAACAAACAAACAAAAAAAAAACAAAAAAAAAAACAACAAAACAAATCAATGTGATTGGACATAGTAAACCATGTCATTTCTTGTTGCACAAGTACATTAGACACATATGATTTTATTCCATTTTTATATGACAGTTTTTATAGAAAGAGTATGTTCTATAAACCAAGCCAATCCAAGGTAAAAAAAAAAAAAAAAAAAAAAAAAAAAAAAAAAAAAAGAAGAAGAAAAAAGAGATTAAGTCATGATTCTGCCAGAAGCCTGATCTAATTCTGCAGCCAAATAATCTTGTGGAACATTCCTTCTCTTGTGACTTCAAAAACTTTTAAAGAATAGATTTATACTGGACTGTGTATGCAAATTAATGATCAAATAAAATATACACAATATATTTGTTTGGGTATTTACTTGAACAACTTAATGTTGCATTTCAAAATTTACGTAATAAAATGTCATGTATTAAAGTCTACATTATTTAAATACAAACAGCACATTTTACAGCGAGGGTGGTCAAATGCTGGAACAGGCTTCCTAGAGGGTTTTTTGGTGCCCCGTGTCTGTCAGTGTTCAAGGGGCATTTGGATAGTGCCCTCATTGATATGCTTTAACATTTGATTAGTCGCAAAGAGGTCAGGCAGTTGGACTAGATGTTCTTTGAATGTCCTTTCCAACTGAACTGTTTTTTTTCTATCCTCCGCTATTCAGCTATTACTCATCAAATTTTTTTGTCTTTTAAACATTGTTTCTTTCTGTTGACAATAGAGGAAGTCCAAAAGGCACACTTTGGACACTGTATCTGGTCATCTTACTAAATGTATCTCCCATGTGTTATCTACCAAATCCCTTAAGACCCTAAGGTAGCAATGGAGCAATAAAATTTAAGTTTGATATGCCATTGAACACAGCAATTGTGAGAATTAAAATGTTTAGTTTAATGGTTAGCGTCATCTACTTTTTTTTCTTCTTCTCACAGCATAATAGAATACATTTCTCCTCTTATTGAATACTACAGGAAGTAAAAGACTGGTGTTACGCAGAATTTTCTTAGCAGGTGTTACAAGGGAACAGAAGAACATAGTGTTCATAACTGGCTGAGGAGCAATTTTGTAAAATAAAAAGACAGTTGTGAGTTGATGTCCTCAACTTTACTGAGCAGACACTTTAGCTAAATATTTTGTATGGATACCATGAAAATTCCTCTTTTAGAAGACGTTTCCTTATTTTCTGTATTCTGCTGTAAGTACTGTGTGACATGAATGCTCTGTACTGCTTGTGAATTTCTATGCTTGGAGCTTCCATGTCAGACAGTAAAGCATCCTTTAAAGGGCTATAGTGTATAAAGACCAACCATCTTTTTAACAGTTCACCATTTATATCAAGATTTTGCTTAATGTAGTTTTGGATTCAAAAGTTTTTACTTTTCTTAGCTTATATTGTAGAAATTTGAGTATAATTCTTTCTACTATTTCTTTTAAGAGTGAATTTCAAGATCATACTCAAGCTCCTCACAGTTGCTATAGAAACAGTAAATGCCCCATAAGAAATGAAAATATTTTTCATGTGACCACTGTTTATTGGCTATTTAATACTGGTTTTGAGGGTATGCTGAGAAAAGGATGTAATTCTTAGCCTGAGCAGATTTGCCAGCTTTAGACTGTATGATTTGATTGACATGTCATATGTAAACAAAGAAAATGTAGTGTCACATTTATCAGTGCTAATGACAACATGTCCAAGGTTAGTGATAAGTTTTTTGTATAACACGCACTGAATTCAGCTACGTACAATTTTGATTACTGCTATTTGAATTAACTAAAGTTTGTATGTTTTTTTCTTTATTGCTGCACCTGTGTCTTCTTTTCCTTTTATACCCACACTTAGGATAAGTGGTGAAATATTATAGTGGGAAGAAAATCCGGAGAGGACACAAAAAATATTTAGATTGTCTGCTCTACTTTGTACTGCTATTCTTTATGTATGTGAAAAAAAAAAAAATGGATGTTGAGTTTGATCTTGTAATCAAAACCCATACTGATGTTTTGGGTTTTTTTGTTTGCTTATGTCTTTTTTTTTTTTTTTTTTTTTTAATCCAAGTGAGTAAGGTTTCATTTAGACACGATAGCATCTAGTTTGATTGTACTCATATAGCCACTTAGTATCATGACTTGAAATTTCCATGCATATAATGAGAAGAAAATAAGACTGGTCATGTCTTTTCAATAAAAGCCTGTGATAGAACAGCACATTACAGTTTATTTCATAACTTTTATTTTTCCAGGTACAACTGTGCCAGCATTGTTGAATAGCACTTCCAATCAGCTTTATCTACATTTTCACTCTGATATTAGTGTGGCTGCAGCTGGTTTCCACCTGGAATACAAAAGTAAGACTACTTGCTCTTTAAAGCTTTCTCAGGAAAAAAGTATGTGTAGATAAAGAAAGTGTTTATATTGTTTGTTTTGTGGGTGTTTTGTTTTTTTTTTTTTTCCTTCTTTCCTCTACTCAGCATGATCCTGGCATGATTGATATTTATTAAATTAAAATTGTAAAGGAAGTGATATTTGAAATTACTGAAATTGGCATTCACAAATTAGCAGTGTATAATAAATCAAGCTGGAAATTCAGAATGATATTCTAAAAATGTGTTTTAATGTATATACATATTTTCACTTGTTTCACATTATTCTGAAATATAGGTAGCCACAAATTAATTTCACCATTGACCAATCTGTAAAAACAAAACTGATAGCACCTTTTTCTCCTGCTATTCCCTGTTCTATTCTTTCCTTCAAATTCCTTTCAAGAAATTGATGCAATTGCAAAGCAAGCAAACAAACAAGTTTTTTTCAGCACCTTTGGATGCAATCTGTATGGTCCTTATCCAATGGATTGAGTATTAGTTAGTCTCAGAGTTGGTCCTCATCCACTGCTTCTAGTTCTTCTCCCTAACCATTGCCACTAAACAGAGAATCTTGGGAATTCCTGATGGTGAAGTCTGAGGCAGTTATGTCCCTTGCAAATCCCAGCTCCAGTTGAGATGTATGACCGGTGAATGCTTCTAAACTTTATTCTTGTCAATCTGTCCTTGCCTCTCCATATTGCTGTTTTGCACAGGAGTTCTGCAGTAAGCTCCCTGGTTGCTTTCCTGAGTATGAGGACCACTCCTACTGGAAACAGTATTTAAAGTCCTTTGCAGTTTCCTGTCCCTGAACTCCTTTGAGGACCTTTTGAGTCTGGGATGCCATGTCATCTGCCTACCAACTCCCAGTCTACACATAAAATCTAGGGTCTGCAATCAGCTATTTACCTTCTTCAGTCCCTTCAGGATCTTAATAGGCATCTTAACAGGATCTTAACTGTGCATTGTCATGCTAGACCAGGCTGCCCAGAGCCATATCCAGCCTGGCCTTGAATGCATCCAGGAATGGGGCATCCACAACCTCCTTGGGCAACCTGTTCCAGTGCGTCACCACAGAGTGTGAAAAGCTTCCTCCTAATATTTAACCTAAACCTCTCCTGCTTCAGTTTAAAACCATTCTCCCTTGTCCTATCACTATTCACTCTCGTAAACAGCTGTTTCTTCTCTTATTTATACACACTTTTCAAGTACTGGAAGGCCACAATGAGGTCTCCCCAGAGCCTTCTCTTATCCAAGCTAAACAAGCCCAGTTCCCTCAACATTTCCTCATAGGAGGAAAGTTGGCATTACCTCACTGTCCCCTACAGAAGTTAACCTCCATCCTTGAAATCTTGTGAGTTGCTTTTTTCCACTGTTGCTTTTTACTGTGTTGCTTTTCCAGATTACATCAGATTAAAAATCTCAGATAAGAACCAAAACCTTTGATGCAGATATTTTCTTTACCTTCTTAACTTAAAATGGCTTTGTCCTCTTTGCTAACCCAGTTGGGTAGTTGAGTAGACTTTCCCACCACAATGTCATACTTATTTCTTCTGGCCCTGACCAACAAACTCTCACCCATCAGTTGACCATTTCATATGGGGCACTGTACTTTTCAACTTCTTCACATAGAAGACTATCCATCCATTTTCCTGAAAAGCTTATATCTGTCCAGCACACCTGACATGCAAGTTGTCCTATCACACTGAATTTTGCTGCTCATTTATCATGTAATAAATGTGTAATTGTGTAATTTTGTTTGCACTGTAAAGTTTTATTTTAGAAAGTTACTCTACAATTAACATTCAGAACTTAATTTTTTATCTTTTATTGTATGAGTTTTACTATTCCTGTGATTCCTTAAAAAAAAAAAAAAAAAGTATTTTATTAAAAAGTGAAAAGCATATGGGTGCATAGAAGATCACTTGAGTAAATCCTTTTTTAGTCTCCTAATTGCCAGTTGTATCATCAATGAATATTAAGATGTTATAATTACAAGATAAACAAGAGAGTTAGGCAAAGCAGATTGTAATAACAAAAAGAGAATAGATAGAAAGGATAGAAAGCTAACCCATATCCTGGGCTCACTTATGAAACTCCAGTGGAGTGGATCTCCAGAAGAGATCCTTCCTGCTGGTAGCCAGCTCTTAAATGGGTCTAGGAGAGGTGGAGCCAGACTCCAACCCTTCCGGCAGCAAAGGTGATGTGCCTTCACCTGTGCTCCCGTGGCTGACTCATTGCTTGCCTCAGGTAATTAATCAGAGGTTCAGGCCATGATTCAGCAGTTCCCATACACCAGTTCCACAACTTTACACTGCTAAAGCATCTACTGATTTCAGCAATGCCAGTATTTAAATGCTGGGTTTCTTATAAATGCAGCTCAATGCAGGTTAAAGTAACAAAAGTCAGCATTCAGAGCTTAGTTAACTATTCAGTCTAGCAGGAAATAATAATTTGCTTTTGTGTGTGGTTATATGGTCCCTGCAGGGCTAACTGGATACCTGTTTGTGTCTGTGAATACAGAAAATTAGCAAATCACCATAACAAGAAGTTACTGATTTGTATTGAACAGTCTCCCTTTTTAGACCAAGAAGCAGAACAGGAAAATATTTTTTTCAGTGCAACAAGGTGCAATTGTTGCTATTGCTTGATTATGAATTCTGAAGCCTGTTTATTCAGTCATGTACTGACAGCAGCTCTAGAAAAATGAATAGCTTTAGTTCAGAAGCCAATTTAAAATTTAGAATGTCTTTTTGATTAAATTGCTTTTTGATATATTGTCTTACTAAAGAAGGCACAAAAATGTATGAAGTCTGGAAAAAGTTTTTCAACATGAAATACTGTATTAGAATATCAGATTTTTTTTATTAAACCAAGGGAAAAGGAAGACTAGATTCATAGTGTTTTTATACAAGGTGCTCTACAGCTATATAATTCAGCTTTTAGTTACATTCTTTCATCTTCTTGCAAAAATTTGAATGTCTGACTAGTCATAGTATGGGAGCACAGTATCTACTTCTAAAGCTGTTGTTTGATAAGACAAACTGAACAGCTGTAGCAGGATTTCAAATAGCATCCTAAATACTAGGCAAAGTGGTCAATCATTTAAGTTCAGCTTATATTTAAACATTTATTCAGAAATTCTGTATCGTTCAAAATCAGATGTATAAAAAAATAAGTAACTGCATGATATTATGCCCCACTGTGAAGCCAGAGGCCTACACTTAATTCATTTAGAGGACAGAGGTGGATTTGTTCTTCCTAGGATGTAGGGTGTTGGTCAGGATACCTAAGTGGGTGATGGAATACATGGTTTTTGTTCCAGTACCTCTCAAAATTTTATGGAATCTAACTATTAAAAAAAGCTTGAGGTTTTGTCTTCTTTGATGAAATTATTTGCATGCCTTGATTACAAGGATATTTCCTTGAAAAGTAGCAAGGTGATTCCAAACCTTTGCAGGTAATAAAAGGCCTTTTTGTAAGTTAGCAGTAGGTGTTTTGCAAGACTGCACTATGTTGTCTTCTTTCAATTTGTCTTTGCTGAGGACAGCAGAAAAAAAATGGATTTTGAACATTGCAGTTCCCATTCATCAGTTCATCACTTTATTATAGAGTTTGTAGTTAAATTCATGCAGTCACAATAAAAGGAAATTGAGTGACATATGGAAAAAAATAATGTTTGAGAGATGAAGCACAAATTTCTGGAAATTTATAAGAAAGAAGTTTTCACTAAGACACTGGAAGGGAGGATCATTTAGGGTCCTCCTAAACATTCCCTCCATCCCAGAAGAAATTTCAAGGAGCAAAAGAAATGGAGGAGTGTGTCCTTAAGCAACTATTAAGTTATTTTTTCAGGACAGAAATTATTTATCTGGAATAGAAGTTAAATATCACGCTTGTATCTTAGAAACAGTGGAAGGGAATTTCTACTTTAAAAATGTATTTTCATCAGTGTAGATGCAATAAGCATGCGTGGTTTTAAGCTTGTATGTTAAGGAAAATAGCTTTAACTTAGTAAAATATACTTAATTTGCTGTTGTTTCATTACATATATTCCACACTGCACACTGCTGTTTTATTGTAACATTGTAAAAAACTTCATAAATACTTTATAAATGCTTCAGTCTCTGTTCAAAGCTTATTTTAATGTTAAATATTTCACGTTAATTTAAATAATTTAATAAGTCTTGTTTTATTTCTTGGAACTTTGTATTCCTTTCTTCAGTGTCTTACTTTTGGCCTTCTCATTTGCAGATAGCAAATGAGTCTTCATACTTAAGATGCTTTTAGATTTGGCATAAGTATATAAATTAGGCATAGGAATGCAAATTTGTTGTCCAAGTTGAGTGGTATCACCCATTTTGTATGCTGGGGCATCCAGTGGCAGATTTTTTGTTTGTTTGTTCATACTTTAAGAACACTTAAGAGGATTAGATACATAAACTCATTCAAATTAAGGGAAGGAATTGGTCAGTGTCTTAGAAAAAATTTCTTCTGATTATAACATAATTGTAAGTATTATTGAGAGCCACTGTGTGGCATTGTTTCTTGTTATTTCAGAAGGGTTGTAGGTGTTAAGCTTGTTGCAATAATCTGTGAGGAGAAACAAAGTGGTATGCAACAGGTAACTGCAAGAAAAAGAGGAATTAATCATTTAAGCTAATCTTTCCTATGCAGATCTTTTTCTCGCTAACTGTAATACGATAAATAACATTTATTTTCACAACTTCCAACAAGCCCAATCAAAATGCATCATTATATTTCTTGTATTTAACAGCACTAGGAAGAATAAATATTTCTTCTCTTTGAAAGAATTCATTTTCATATTAATGAACAAAGGAATCCACTATCCAAACATTCAGTTTTGTTTGTGGACACTGATGTTTAAGCTTAGTCCTAAAAATCTCATTTAATCATTTAAAATTTAATTTTACTCATCGAATCAGTAGTAGCTTCAATATTTCCTTTAGTACATGAACAAATATGGTATAATAAATATCAGAAAATACTGAATATTTACTCATGTAGCATGCTGTTTGAACCTCTCAGTCAGTTTTGCTGTAGTAAAAGCTGATGCAGCAATCCATTGAGATAAATCCATTTTCGAGACTTGTCTGAGGAATGCAGTTCTGTGAGGAACAACTAGGGCTTTGCTACACACCAGCACTAAAATAGAAAGGATTCACTCGACCTTAGTGTTTGTAGTGTAGTAAAAAAGTAAAAAAAAGTGTGTTTCAGTTAGCTGTGTAAGGTGGGAGGGAGGAAGTCAAAAAAAGAATCCCCTGATGACTTTTGGTCAAGCTGTCAAAAAATTCTTGTATTTCTCAGTTTGCAGCTTTCTGAAATGGACACTAATGGGCATTCACATTGTCAGATATGCCAGCAAGGATTTTTCTTTCTGCCAGCAATGGCAGTGATGTTTCAACAGAAATTGAGGTAATTGTAGGCATGTATATAATTGTGGAAGTAAGGCATGTTTGTCTTATGCCACTGCAGAGGCCAAGAAAGTATTTATCAGGCAGTAAGTGGAAGAAGGTCAGGGAGAAGGTTATAATTCTTGACATTGATGTGTTGCTCTCTTATATTGCACAGCTGAAGCAGAGCTCTGAAAAGAATGCACTAAGCAATCCTTGTCCTTTTTTGATAGCTTGGATTTGACATTTTACACGTTTTCCCTTTATTACTGACTGCTCACATACAATCTAGTTTAATGCATTTCAGAGTCAGTGGATGTGTAAGTTCCTTCATTTGTTCCCACGTACTAGAATTTGTTTGATTTCTCTCAAACATTCACATGATTTTTGGATGAGTTCTAATCAAAATGTTTCAAATTCATGTACGTTTGAAAATATATGCATCTTGTACCACAGATTTTTCCAGAATACTATGATAAATTAAATTTCAATTCAACTATTTCAAGTAAATATTGTTTCCAGAAAAGAACAAGACAGAACATGTTATTTTTATTCACCTATTCAAAAATAGGGATTATAGGCTGGTATTATTTAATGATTGGAAGGATTGGGGATATTTTTTCTCTCTTTGCTTTTGAGGAAGTAATGTTGCTTCTTAATGTTATGTATGTCAAATAAAATATATTATGAGTGGGTTTTGCATACTGGTTTTTGATATACTATTAGAATAATCTGTATTATAAAGTATATCAAAGGGGTAATGACAATAATATAAAGTATAAGCAAACAGCAGAAAGTTTTTACAAATTTTGAAAATCTGTTAAAATATGTAGTGTCCTACCTTATCTAACAGTTGCATAGAAAATGACTTTGAAGATTTTCTTTTGATCATAGTCTATTTAAATTCTGTATGCTATTTAACTAATGATAGAAAAAGCTAGATAATGAGCACATTATTGTTAGTATTGCCATGCAGTCACTGTTAAAAAAACTATGTATGTGACTCGGTAAAATCTGCAATAGTAATTTTATTGATATAGATTTACACTGCAGGCTTGTAATTATACGAAAGAATGCTGAGTTCAATCATGAGTTTTTTTGAAGACAGGAAGTAGACCTAAAATTTCTATTCACAGGCTTTAAATTATCACTATCTATAAGCAATTTAGTGACATAGTATTTGTTAGGGGCTTATTTCTTTAAGAATAGTGAGTTTTAAGCACATTTTTTACTTTATTTTCTATTAAAGAGTGAGAAATTTAGTGAAATTTGAAAATGTAGCTTGATTCATTTGAGTTGTGTCTGTGTACTGATTCTCAAGTTACTAAATGATAGCCTGTATGCTGTAGTAGTTTTGAACTAGAAACTACCTTTCACTTGATACTGGAGCAAAAAAGCAGTTTGTGTGGGTGCAGATCACAGCTACTTAGTGCCCATACCCAAAGAAAATTTGCAGATGTTAGATATATTTATGGTATTATGAAACACAATGATTGAAAAAAGGAATAATACTAGAAAACTTCAATTAAAGAATACCATTGATGTAATGATGTTTTCTCATACCTATGTAGAACAACACATTTTATAATAACTATGAAGTTCCTAGTGGCCATATGAAGTCACTGTAATGTCAGTTGAGAGATTCTGGTATTGTAGAATGTTACTATTTGTGAGTTCTGTGGTAAAAGTTATTGAACATCTTTGTAGTGAGTTATTTTCCTAAATTAGACCTTGCATAAAAAAGTACTTTATTTAAGAACTAAAAGCTATTTATGTGCAAATTAGAAAATGTTTAGTTGGATAATTCTTGCAGCAGTGGATACAAAGACTGAAAGTCATAGCTTGATAGCTGTCACTCAGCAGGAGAGTGGCTTGCCATTGTTACTGCTTTGTCTTGGAAAAAAAAGTAAGATGTAAGAAGACTCAAAGGCACAAAACATAAAAAGTGAAAACATAGAAAAACACAGAAAGAATGTGCATGTACCTGTGTATGAACATATGGAAATGGAACCTGTTTCTAGCAAATGGCTTAGGGGCAGCACTTTCAGGAGAATGTATGTACAATTAATGAATATACCAATGTTATGTTATAGCAGTGTACAATTAACAAATATACAAATGTTAAGGTATAGCAGAGAGCTTGGTTATGACGTTAATACACCAAAGCAGGAAACAGAAATGATAGGTATACTCACCCATAAGCTGGGCTCACATGGGAAACTCCAGTGGAGTGGATCTCCAGAAGAGATCCGTCCTTACTGGTGGTCAGCTCTTAAATGGGTCTAGGAGAGGTGGAGCCAGACTCCACCCCTTCCAACAGCACAGGTGAATTGCCTTCACCTGTGCTCCCGTGGCTGACTCACTGATTGTTTCAGGTAATTAATCAGAGGTTCAGGCCGTGATTCAGCAGTTCCCATACAATGTATATAAGCTATTTCAAACTTTTGTGTTCTTCATTATGGATGTTTTTTCTTTTTTTTTTAATTTCAACTAATCCTAGAACTGCAAAAAAAAAAAAAAAAAAAAAACCAAAAAAACCTAGCAGCAAATGAAAAGAGGAAAAAAAAAATCGTATATACATATTTAAAACTTGTAATGCAATAATGAAATGTAGATGCATGAATTTGCATTAAGTTAAAACCTTGTTTGTGTCAAAATCTGTAAATTGCATAATCTCAAATAAAATTATGTTTTTTCATTAGGACTAGTGTCTCAGATACTGTTTCATGATCTCAAGCAACACTCAGAAACGTTTGAGGTCAGAGTAGAGCCAAATATCGTGTAATTTCTGTACTTAACACTGTCAGGTGCACTTTGTGTCTCCAAAGTTGTTGGATTCCATAAAAAAGCTAGTCATAGCATTCAGTCAATTGTTGTTGGTTTTTTTTCAGATGTCTAAACTTCTTTGCAGTTAATGGATGAGATCAAGTTGACTAAACTTGACCTTTGTCTCTAGGTATTGTTCCAAAATGATCTACCAGATAATTTCAGTAGTTCTATTCTGTTGCTGAAAAGGTAGAATGCGTATTCACTCTTTCTTTCGCTGTTACCCTCACAAGAATGTTTAATATACTAGAATTATCGTATAGGTTAAAGACAAGACAAAGACATAATAGCTCAAAACAACAGGACATAGTAATTGGTACAGTCATAGTGTGTATATATTTGTGTTTCAGTCATGCCAGTTGTATTTTGCAGGACAATTCTAAAAATTCCTATGTTTTAAACAATATTTCAGTTTAATGTTGAAATACATTTTTAATTAATGTTCTGTTAAAAAAACACACACACACACCCACAAAACAAACAAACAAACAAACAAAAAAAGCAACAGTATGGAAAGAGTTCATTAGAAAATATCAGCAAAGAGCTCCTATGAATTTATTTATGCTTTTCTAATCTTTGTTTTTACTTTCCTCAGCTGTAGGCCTTGCTGCCTGTCCAGAACCAGTAATTCCTAGTAATGGGATCAAATCGGGAGATAGATATATGGTCAATGATGTTTTGTCATTTCAATGTGAACCAGGATATACATTACAGGTATTTTTTTCTTTCTTTTTTTCCGTCTTTCCTTCTTTCTGTTTTTGTTTTTTTTTCTTTCTTTTACAAACTTTGAAATTGTATTTTTATTTTATGATTCTTTCAAAAAGTATGGCTGTCATTAAATGTTGATTCCAAGTTATATTTTGACTTCCATTTAAAGACCATTAACCTCTTTCCATTTTAAAGTATCAATGAACTAAGTATATGATGAAATGCAGTATGCTACAGATACAGCTGTATTTTTACAGCCAGGACAAAGGTATGGGTGTTGAAATTTGATCATCAGTGTTATTACTTTGTGATCCTGTTTGTTTGCTATCATGTTTTGTCCTAGTTTATACATCACAGTTCAGCAATTATCACAAATGAAAGACTATTCCTCATCAACAGTTTGTATCATGACAGTATGTTTTGGAGGTGATTTTGGAGGGAAAAGAAAAAAAAAAGGATGTAGATGCATGTAAAAGAATGTTATTTGATCTCAAGGCTACAGAACAGCTCCAGACATTTCCACTAGTACAGGTGTTTTCATAGTTCTTTTTTTTTATGCAATAAGCACATTTTATGATTTTTAATCCCTAGACACAGGACATTATATTTCAATAGAGTTTACCTTCAAATCAGCCGGTAATAAACTTGATTAAACAACAGTTAATATAATATTATTTTAAAATGTGTTAGACTAAGATAAAGGTAAACACTTTCTGTCTACTTTTAGAAAAAATCCTGTTTGGAATATTTGTAGAGAACATATGTAGAATTCTTTAGGTATTTTTATTCAGTTCCACGCTATTGTGAAAGCATCAGGCTCTGATGGTATTGCTGGTAGATCTGGCAGATATTTGCTGTTTTCGTAGTCTGGGATAGGTGCTTAGCACCTTATCACCATGATCTATTCCTCTGCTTTTGAGCCATTAAGTCTGAAATTTATATAGACAAATATCCAATTACTTTGTGTAGCTGATGCCAGTGATCTGATAGAACAAAGTGAGAAACTTACCTTATACTAACCAATTCCTATTGAGATGAAATTACATATAATCCAGTTTATTCCATCCAAAAACCTGAGATATCTGTTTAAATTCGACCTTAGACATTAGAAACAAAGTTACTCATCTCCAAAAGCTGACTCACCTTAATATTATGCATTAGGATAGGTGCCTGCTTTAAAAAGCATCTTTCTTCACTATTTAGATACTCTTGTTAACCTTTCTATATTCTAACTTTACACTGATTAGATTTAATGGGGTGACTCCTATTTGTATTGTCCATCATTGCATATTCTTCTCTCCTTACGTTTTCAGCTATGAAACATCCTAATTTTGAGAATGAAAAAAGGAATGGTTACATTTTTTATAGTGTGTGTATTACATGTAGGAAGACCTTTGATATATAACCTCATTATATTTTCTGACTGTACTGAAAACAGTAATGCTTAAATATTGAGGTGGACTGGTAATGTTAGAATGTGAATACTTCAGAAATAGTAGGAATATGGATGGGAAACATTTTGAAGATACACATTGTTAGCCATGTTTTGATCTTCTGGATCAATTTTTACTTAAAGCAAGTACAAAAATCTGAGTTCGCAGAATGGCCAGGATTGGAATGGACCTCAAGGATCGTGAATTTCCAAACCCCCTGCTACATGCAGGGCCACCAACCCCCATTTAATACTAGACCAGGCTGCTCAGGGCCCCATCAAATCTGGCCTCAAACACATCTAGCGACGGGGCATCCACAATCTTTCTGGGCAGCCTGTTCCAGTACCTCACCACTCTTGAGTTCGTGAATATAATATTAATTAAAAAACAATAATGTGTTTGTATGGAAGAGATTTGTACATAAGAAACTGATCTGTGTGGTAACGCTAAGTTTTAATGTGTGTATCACACTCATAAGATATCCTTTGTACGTATGCAGGTTTTTTTTCTGTAGAGCTTGAATATGCCTTATGTTTTTATATCTACAGGGATTCTACTATGAAATTCCTCCTTAAAATTTCATTACACGTTGTTCATTAACTTAGACATGACCTAACTATATTTCCGCACACATACAAATTTAATCCTAATTGTGGAATCTAATAGACTTACAAAAAATAGTTTCATTAACTTGTTTTAAGTGTAAAACAAAGAGCCTTCAATAACTAAATTCATAAATAAATAAATAGGAAAGACTCTGAGCCTTTTCAAAATAATGATGAATATTTATATGCTATATGGAATTTTCTCTAATAAAATTCATAGACTCTTATGTAGAGTATGTTCCTCAGCCAGGATGAGCAAAAATGTCTCCAAGTAAAACATAAATAATGGAAGTTAAGTTCTGTGAGATACAGCATGTTTTTACTATTCAACGAGTGTAGATCAGCATAAATTTGCAGATCCTTTTGTGTGCAAGCTGTTTTTGTTGTTGTTGTTGTTGTTTTCCCCACTCTAGGTATGGATTTACCCTCAGTCTTTAGAGAACTTATTCACAGCTAGCAGAAACAATCAGGTGTGGATTAGTTTATAATTGAGACTTACCAGAAAAGTCATAGAGCTTAAACTACTACCTGGAGATGCATAAGAATGCTAGCTGGAGGATTTAGTGTCTCCCCCCAGGAGGGAACTTTAAAAGACTGAAATCAGAGTGTTCTCTTGGTGGAAAGAGGCTTGAAACCAAAGGAATAATTTTACTTTATTTTTCAGAAGATCTTTTATAGTCCATTTTATGTTTTCCTGACCATAGTAGTTAAATTACGGCTCTCCCCTACAGCAGAGACGTGCAATCATAGAATGGGAAGACATGATAAAATAAAATAGGAAATATTTAATTAAGTAAATTATTCAAGAACTTATCCATTTTGAAAGTAACTAAAAGGATACAATAACTACATGGCTACTTCTCCTTTAAATTAAAAATGTTTATGAGAAAAAGATTTGTTGTCAATTTTAATGAAAATCAAATTTTTACATCCAAACACATTTTTTCCAAGGTGTGTCAGTTTGTATTTTAGAGATTGTCAAAATACATTTAACTAAATTTTACTTCAGATATTTTTTATCCATATAATTTAATACGACTGTATGAACCTTACTCATACCTACTTTATGGTAAACATACCAAATGAAAGCAAATTCAAGAAATGAATTTTCTTTTACTAGTTTGCTCATTCTATCTTAATCATATTTTTTTGAGAAATCAATTGCTTTAGACAAATAATAAGTAATATTCAAATAAAATTTAATATTAAATTGCCAAAATATGCTACCTTACTAAATAGGAAAAAAAGAGGAAGATGTAAATTCCCCAAATTCACACATCAAAATGAATAACACCAGAACTGTACCTAGCTCTCAGTCCCATGTCTCAGTCATTACATTAGTCTTTCATTCCTGCCAATTTATTCAGTTTTTTGTATTCCAACAGCAGATAGCATAAACTGAGTTCCACAGATGACAGTGCTGACAAAAAAAAAAAAACACAAAACAAAAAACTACTTCCGCTTGTGCTACTCTTAAGTTTTCAGCTTGAACTGTTGCTGGTGCAAGTAAAACTGGGAGTATGTGAGCATTCTGTAGTCATTTCAGGGCAGCCATCCTGACATACATAGGAATAAATTTTGCAGATTAGAGCCATGTCATTTTCTCACTACTTACATGTGATTCTGTTTGGTACATGTGATATTTCTTAAAGATAGGCAGGATAAATTAAAAATGACAGCTAAATAAAAAGGCATTTGTACTTCTGTAGCTCTCTGCCAAGATATTGCATGCATGCAGTGTGTCATATTGTAAGGGCATGAGAGTTCAAGCCCTGCTGGTAATTGTGGATGACTGTTTTGGCATGATCCACATCCATACCATCTGTAGCAGCAGATGTGGAACAAATTTCTCTCTATACTTCAGATTTCAGGCTGAAAGTGAACTATTATGCTTACATTGTGAATCAGGACCTTGGAATTAAATGGGGAGCAAACTTATTTGTCCATGTGAATGCACATAGTTAGCTGGTTCTGTCTTGTAATGAGTCTTATAGTTAGCCTGAAAATTTGAAGAGATTTTCAAGTTGTTGAAATGACGAGTGTTTTACAACAAAAAGATGAAATCTGACGTATTTGAAAATAGTTTACATGAAAGTGATTATAATACAGTTGGGTGATACATGAAAAGAGGTAGGTAAGATAAGGAACCTCTGTAGATCTCTTTGCTGGAAGGTTTCATTATTTTTCCTTTTCCAAACAGGGCCGTTCTCATATCTCTTGTATGCCAGGAACAGTTCGACGCTGGAACTATCCATCTCCTCTCTGCATTGGTATGGCTACATATTTGTTTTCTGTGTGTTCTGAACATCTGAAAATACTTCTGTGTTTTTTGTTTGTTTTTGTTATTGTTTCTTACACAATTATGTTTCACATGCTAAGTTTCTATCTGTGAAATGTGGAAAATAACAATAAAATTTGATTTTATATTTAATGTATATGAAATTTAAAAAATAATTGCGAAAATAGGTAGAGGAAATCTAGACATCAACTGTTTGACATGAATATTCTACTTTGAATTGGGCTGAATCCTCAGAAAGGAGAAGGCAGCATCTACTCTTTGCAGTGCACTGAGACTTAAGAACTTTCTAAATCATAAGGCTCGTCAGGAGAAGCCTAGGAGACTTCTCAAAGAAGCAGGCAGTTTGCTTGCAGCAGAGGGTAGCTCAGAAGCCAAGCCATCAGAGATAGTGAAATGACAGAGTTGTAGGGGTGAAAAAGAGTCTGGCTCTTTTCATCTGAGAAAGTCACTAAAAGATGCTGAAATTAAGAAAAAACTAAAAAAAAGTAACTTCTTTAAACACACAAAGATCCTATTCAGCAGTGTTTTCCCTTTGTAAGTAACAATGTTGTACTATTGATTGGTTCTTGATTAAGCAAAATTTAAGAGAGAGTCATGTATGTTGTCTGTTGGAATGCTCATTTCAAGAAAAAGCAGAAATTACGGGAAGCACAGTTCCATCATCATATTCTGTCACTTCAGCCTTGAAATACATTCATCATGAATGCTTTTAACTTTAACATTCAGTTAGCAAAACTGTTCTTTTTAACATCATTTAAAAGATGGCTATGATATCCAGCAATATCAGTGTGAAATGGTTTTAAAAATTCTTTATCATAGTTGAACCTACCTACATAGTAATTGAGTTTTCAACTTCTGCAGAAACACTTACTTTCAGTTAACATGAAAGCAGGTCAGTTCCTTCAAATCAGTTGAAGGAAAAGACATTTTTTTTAGTAAGTTGGCTTGTATGTGTTTGTATGTGTGTGAGAATCTTCATTTTAATGAAGATTAAATATAATTCCTATTTTCAAACAGTTCATGGAATTGTACTTTCTTGGAAGTGTAAATGGTTCCACAAAACAAATAAACCCTTAGAACAAACTCATCAACCCTTAAAATATTGCTGTTTTTTTTTTTTTTTTTTTTTTTAAGAAATGCAAGAGAAAATTGTTTTGTTTGTTTTTCACTAGATGCTGTTTTTAACAGAGCAAGAGAGAGATTTGAGATATCTGAGACTGATTTTTTGATGGAGTTTTTCCAATTTAAATTCAATTTCTTATGTGGTCTATCTGGTACTGTACTGAAAATCTGACCATTCTCAGATTTTCAGTACAATTATCACAATTCACAGTATCACTGTTGTCTTACCTGATGGTACATCATTGTAATAGCTGGCAGGAAGGCTAATAGGCTTGAGTAGTGTTAAATTTCCTCAAATAATCAGAATAAATTACAAGATTTTATTTAGATTTCTTAAGCTCATCCTAAATGAGGCAAATGTCTTGTCACTCTCTATACACATGAACTTGTTAAAGAAAAAATACACAGACACTAAACAAGGCAAACTTTTTATGTAGTTAGATCATCCTTTCTGAACTGGAGAACTTCATTGATTGCTTTGTTGTTTTTTAATTTTAATTTTTATTTTTTTTTTCTTTTTCACTCAAGGCATAGATCTGCATCATGGATCCTGATCATAATTCAGTTTAATTGCAGATCTGTTCCTCCAAATATGAAGTCAATTTCAACATAGCATCAGATCTTTTTTATCACAGTTGTCAGCCTGAGAAAATGGGTTTTCCATTCTATAGATGAAACTACAGAGTTACAGTAAAATCAAAGTCAATATATTGCATGAATTAAGCATTTTACTCTAACTTGATTTTTTTTTTTTTTTTTTTTCCATGAGACTCGATAAATTTTGCTGCATGGGGATCACAAGGATAAAATATAAAATTGTTTTTTGAAATAATTGTATTCCAGATATTAAGAATCAGTATTACTAAAATGAATGGTGACTTTCTTTTTATTTTAATAGCTAAATGTGGTGGAACTCTGACAAACATGGGTGGTGTGATCCTAAGCCCAGGTTTTCCGGGAAATTACCCTAGTAACTTGGATTGTACATGGAAAATTTTATTGCCTATTGGATATGGTAAGCAAACTTACATCTGGAAAGCAGTTGTATATGTGCAAATCTGATTATTATAAATAAAAATGTATAGTATGACACAGATAGTATCCAGCTGAATGTATTGTCAATGCATTTTGAGTTGGAAATGTTTTACAGTTTAGGAGTGTGTGTCTGGCAAAGCAACTTGCTATTTGTAAAACTCAATGTGTCTCAGAACCTGATTTCAAAGCAAATGAAACCTGCTGCACAGATATATCTTAGATGAAACAGATAATTTAACTTCTAATTTAAATTGAGGTATTCTTTTTAATATCCATTCATATTTCTTCAAGTGATCTTTTAACACTATTTATTATAAGAAAATTGACAAAACTTCATTTCTAGCACTGAATTTGGTTAAAAGCATTCTAAAACGATAGTCCAACTCCCAGATAACAGTGGCCAAACAGAAAAAAGGTTTGCATTATAACCATTGTCAAAAATATCTTCAAAAAGAAATAATTGTGTTGAGAAGATAATCATGGATAATAAGTGATCTATAACTTCAAGTATAAAATGCTCTTTTATTATTATCAGAAATAAAAGCTGCATAAGTTTTCTTGCTGCGAAACGTTATCCCCCATAGTGTGAATTCTAAAATAGGAAAATTATTTTTAAAAGATTATATTAAATTCACTACACCTGTCTCTGCAAATGAGTTTGTTTGCTTTCCATTTGCTTTGTGACTGGTATTTATGTAGTAAGATCAACTACTTACATCGAGTATGTTATGCTAAGTTAACTTGTAGACATACTGTAGCATTAGTGAGAATTTTGAAGGTAGTTGTCATGTCTGAAAAAAAAAAAAAAATAGGGACAGGTCATTGCATGATATAAATTGTTTTAGGTTTGATCCCCTAATAGGATAGTATAGCTGCCGAAACTGGCTAGACAATTACAAATTTAGAGAAAAACAGTGTGAAAATGTTTACTGCCTACCACCACTTAAGAGTTTAGTCAGAAACTTTGTTAGAAATTGCTGTTCAATACTTTGTGCTTGCTTACAAGAAATGTTTGACAGGATTTGGTGTAAATGTGAGGAGGATAAGTTGGGAGAGAGACTTAAAACAAGCGTATGAAAGAGTGTGTTCAGTGATTTGCAGTCCTGTAGATACTTGAATATATGTACAAAGCTACTGAATTTGGACATATTCTATTGTTGATTTTAAGTCAGACAACCTTTTAAAGTTTTGCACCAAAAAGTGTTCGGTGCTACAAAGTCATGTATATCAGGAGCTACAGCAAGATGGAGGAAAAAGTAATGATTAAAGAGAATTCAACAGAAATCTTTAAGCAGATGCCTCCCATTCTTCAGTATGTACTTGGTAAAACTTATCTATCAGAATTACAGATAGCCTTGGGCTGATTTTTATATTCTAAGGCTACGCTTATAGAAAATACGGACAAAATTTCATGGAATAATTGCACAAAAGTTTCTTGCATCCTATTATTATCCCTCCCACTTCTCAGAAATTCGTAAGTAGCAGTAAACTTAAAACTATAAAAGATTATTTTGTTTGCCAGTGGATTTAACGGGTAAAAGATAGTCTTGCAATTGGTCTATCATTGCTTTCAAAAATACTGGAAAAGCACATTTTTTACTATGAAGTTGCTGCAGGGATTTTTTTTCTTCCTGAAGTGCCTCAAATAATCCACAGATAATGTCTTTACTCTAGGATTAGCCAGTGTGATTGATATGATGTTTCACAGATAAATAGCTTCCACTGCAAAATCTTGGACAATATTTTGAGTATAAGCTTGTCTACTAAGACTGTCTACATTCATCCTTCATATCAAAATAAATCACAAAAAAACAAAGAAAATTCTTTCAAAATTTAGTAAAGTTCCAAGATCTGTTTTCAATTATTTTAATAAGATATTGAATGACTGGCATTGTGCACAAAAGGTGAGCAAGAGGACTTGCATGACCATGTACTGTTGTTCAAACTCTGCTGAAATAATTAACCTCATGGTAACTTCATCTCATAGCAAATATTCCTTTACTTCCATCAATTTTTTCTGATATTTATTCAAACTTTGTAACTAGATGAAGCCCGTGTTTTACTGACTTAGAACAAACACACTGGTGTGCTTAAACAAAGTCTAACAATAAAATTGCAGGAGCTAAAAATCTTCCAAAGTATACTACTCTCTTCATTATATAAAAATATACTGATAGTCAAAAAGAAAGCACTGTAAAAATCCAAACATTTGTAATAGGTTGAAAGTACATCTTTTCAAGCGAGTTGTGATTTTTCAGTGATTTCAGGTATCTTCCAGTTAACACTTATTATTTATTAAAAAATTAGCACTGGTAATTCTCATCTATTCAAGCGAGGCAGGAAATCCCATTGAGATTAGAGTAGGAACTAGTACAATTATATTCTTACTGGATAATAATTAATTTTCTTTAGCTGTATTTTGTATAATTTTATGTAAGCAATGATTTTGTGTAGAAACCATTTTATTTGATTTTAAAAATTGCTAATTCTAAGTCATATACAACAGTAGAATTAAGGGTTGTGTGATAAATATAGTATATCCTCTAATTGGAACTAACATATTTGAAAAACCTTTAAAAGCAAAGTATGTTTTTGTTTGTGCAATGTGTCTGTTTTAGCTTAAATTTTAAAAAGTTACTGGTAAACCTACATTTTAATTTTGCCTGGAGGAGAGGGCATCCACAAACTCTTTGGGCAACCTGTTCCATCTCATTTTCACAGTAAAGAATTTCTTCCTGATATCTAGTCTAAATACCCTCTTCCATTTTAAAGTCATTTCCTCTCATCCTGTCCCTTCATGCTCTTATAAAAAGTCTCTCCCCATCTTTCCTGTAGGCCCCCTTCAGGTACTGGAAAGCTTGTACCTATTTCCTAAATATGTAGGAAGTAGAATCAGCTGCTTGTCACTTAAAGCAAAAATATGATATCAAGGATCTGTCAAATCTCTTTAGAAGTCCCATGGTGTTATTATCAAATCTCTGCTTTGAATCATTAAAAGCTGATGCTGATGACAAGATGTCTCCAAGCTGCTTGGTGTTCTACCTCATCTTAAATCCCAAAAGCATTGTAGAATAGGTGACTTCATTCAAGTTAAACTAACCATATCAGACACCATACAGGAGATGTCTGATACTGAGACTTTGATGTGTTCTGTATGTGTCTCTCGATTGATAGCCTTGGAATAAATTTTGCTATTCAAGAACTGAGATATTCTTATATCTCTTGCACTGCAGAAAAGATACTAGAGCTAAATATCCTGTACTCTTATGAGCAGCCTAAAGGTTTATGTAATGATTTATAATGATTTATTTATTTTATCCTTCTGTAAATATATATATATATATATATATCCCTTTTATGTAAATGATTAGATATAAATCTCTGAGGAAAAGAAAGGAATTACAGAACAAAAAGTAATGAATTAATTACCCTTATGATTAATCTACGTGATATTCTGAAATGAAGAATATATCTCTACTGCTAAATAAGAGAGTCAAGGAGAAACTTAAGGCATTTAGTATTTCACATCATTTTAACTCAATAATTTTGTTTTATTCCACTCCAGACTCTACAGAAGTCTGTTCTGCTTTAGAAATATGCTATTTCAGCAGAAAATGAGCATTTTGTGACTCAGCAGGATTTGTGATATGTTCCTTTCTTGAGTGCTTCCATCGGCTGGTTTAGGAACTTGACAAATACCAAGTTGCTCACTTTGTGGTTTCCTTTCATTGATTTTTTAATGTGTGATTATTATTTAGAATGTTATGATATGATAGAAACAAAGGAACAAAACAAAACAAAAAAAATAGAAGCTTGCACGCATGCTTTTCATAAATTTAAGTATCTTACTTTAAGTACTGACTGAAATATAAACATACTGCTAATAAGAGTTCTTATGACTTTTTTTTGTGTATGTGTGTGTATTTAAATAATGTAGAAATAAACATTTTTCTTTCCTTCCTTCCTTCCTTGTCTCCATCTTTCTATCTTTCTTTTCCTCTTTCCCTCTTTCTTCCTTTATTTCTGTTCTTTTTGCTGCAGGTGCACATATTCAATTTCTAAATTTCTCTACTGAAGCAAATCATGATTTTCTTGAAATTCAGAATGGTCCTTATCACACCAGCTCTATGATTGGCCAATTTAGTGGAATGGAACTCCCATCACCTTTACTAAGTACTACTCATGAAACACTTGTCCATTTTTACAGTGATCACTCAGAAAACAGGCAAGGATTTAAGTTGACATACCAAGGTGAGCTGGAAATATCACAGTGGAATTTATGGTAAAAAATGAAAACCAAAACTTCACAAGATATTTTTAAATTTACTTATATAATTTATTTGTATTTTGTAACATTTTAAAATGCATAGATTAAAGAAACTAAATTTATATTTTGGCATAATATCAGATGTTTTGCTGTCTTGTTTTCCAATTTATATATTCTTACTATGCTTGACATAATGAATGAGGATTTTGAAGTAAAGTATGAGTTGTTTTTAAAATTTTGACGAGATTACATTTTTGCAATATAAATAGAGAAAAATAACAAAAAATGAAAACTGTTCTGTACCTGCTTTGTCAAATGGTATATTCAGTGTTTGAACGTGTGACACTTTTATTGTCTTCTTCTGTTGGCTTTTCTATTCATCTGCATGGCCTTTTTTTTTTTTTTGCCCCATTAAGGATGTTAAAATTTCATTACTTTGTGCATATTTCAAAAACTTTGAAACAGTCTTACTGAAAGCTATTAAATTTCATTGCAGGATCTAAATAGATTAACAAAATACTATGACTAGTTCAATGTCACTTTGTTTTAGGCCACCAATTTCCTAACTAAGATTTTAATACATACCTACATAAGCCTATATTTATATAAATATGTAGAGATTTGTATATACATAAAGATATATAGTAACAGATCATATGTACAAAATCAATGGATCTTTATACATATGAATACATATATACATATGAATAAGTCCTAACTGACAGGAATTCATATCATGAAATTGAGAGTTAAATCTTAAACTGTTTGAGTAATACTTCCAGATTTGGAGGGAACATTCCATTTTTGCTCAGCTAAGTTTTCTATCCCTTTCCAAAGAAAGCATACATTCACATTCTTGTGGTCATTACTTTATGACACTTTGAGCAACAGGACAAGAAAATAATTTGTGTGCTTTTTAGTCAAAATATCTTTTGTATCTTTATGTATTCTTGCATATCTTGAAGAAAATGGACTTATTGTACATGGTGTTCAGTGATTTAAGCAAGGACACTGAAGTTTGTTGATAATTATAGAAATGATAGTCCAAATCAAAGTACAAGATGACACTGTGGGGGTTAACCTTGGCTAGAAGTCAGATGATCACCAAGCAGTTCTCTCTTATTTCTGTTCGTCAACTGGACAGGAGGAGAAATTACAATCAAACAGCTCATGGATAGAGATAAAGACAGGGAGATCACTCACTGGTTACCATTATGGGCAAAACAGACCAAGTTTGAGGAAGATGTAATTAATTTATTTCCACTTAATAACAGTATAGAGCAGTGAGAATGAAAGGTAAATGAAAAACACCCAATTCCTTATTCTACCTCTGCTCCCCACGTTGTACAGGGGAATAAGGGACTTGGTCAATAAATAACACTTCATCATCAGCTTCTCCTTCCTCCTTATGCTTTTTCATCCACTCCATCGCAAGTTCCCTCATGAAGTTCTTCATGAAATGATCCAATGTGGGCTTCCAACAGGCTGCAGTTTCTTCAGTAGTGCTGCAACATAGGTCTGTTCACTGGGGTACATCCTTCAGGAATGGTCTACCTGGGTCTCCCATGGGCTGCAGTTCTGACCAGGAACCTTCTCCTTTGAGGCTCTCCACAGGCCGCATTTTCCTTCAGGTTACATTCACCGGCCTCACTGCTGTTTTGTTCACTGAATACAGGGGAATCTCTGCTCCAGTGCCTGGGGCAAATTCTCCCCCTTCTTGATGTCTGTAGGGTTTTTTTTCTTTCCTATTTTTTCACAGCTGCTTTTCAGTGGTTTGTGGGTTTTTGTTCGTTTGTTTGCTTGTTAGTTTTTCTGAAATATGCTCTCCCAGAAGTACAACCAGTTTTGTATAAGAGACCCCTCATAATTTAGAAATCCATTATATTAATGAATTAACTTTATTGCTTATTTTTAAAAGGCTGTTGAATTGAAGTCAGAATTATTCATTTCTTCTATTCTCCCCTTCTCTACTGTGTCCAAAAACATTACTTTATCTGGTTGGAGGGAAATGGCAATATGAAAAATATGTTTGTGTTTTTTTGCTTTACTTCAACCCTATCATGTTAATGTCACCTCCTTTTTAGAGGCATTGCTTTCTTTCTGTTTCTCCCAGTTGCAACTTACCAGCTAATGACAGAAATGTTATCATGATTGACTCATTGATATATTGAAAACTTGTCCTCATTTAAATAGAGAAACAGTGATGCATGTAGGACCTGAACAATGCTTTGTGAAATATTAAAAATTTAATTAGATAAGCATAACATGAAATACTTGTTAAGTGAAGGAGAAAAATATGTTGTAGAATTTCTGGTGTAAAAGAAAACCATAAAAAAATATTTCATAAAAATTTGGAAGCTTGTGTATTTTGCAATGTCAGAAATATATGATAAATATAGAAAAAAGTCATGAAACTCTAAAAAGTAATAATAATTTGATGAGAATGTACTGACCTATGCAATTACCCTGATAGTCTATAGAGGATAGAAAATTTAAAGCCAGGAAAGAGATACAGTTAAATTAACTGAAATTTGAATCATTCAAATTCCAAATATAAAATACAATCAGTATTCAGTAATTTGTTTCTTAAAATTTTAATTTCTGGATGGATTTATATTACTGAATGCATCCTCATGAGTGAAAAACTAAATAAATTCTGCAGTAAAGACAATCATTCAGTTCAATAGTATGTAATACTCTTCACTTCTAAAAGCCTGTGGTGATTCATTCCTGAATTTTTTTTTTTTTTTTTTTTTTTTTTTTTTTTTTTGAGAATGCAGTGTTTTAGTCTATGGATTAAGAAAAACATACTTAATTTAAAACTTGAAAAAAGAATATAAGTTTTGTCATTTAGAGTACTCACCATTCCTCTCATGTTCTCTGTCAGCAAATCCCAGTGGTTTACAATTGGGCAATTTTAATGACTTCTTTATTTCTTTTTTTCATGCCAAGTGTATAATGGCTGCTTAAATTTTCTTCACACAAAGTACAGGTTACTTTTAGTATTTGATTTTTCCATTCCAATCTCACAGCTTTCTATTTAGTTATCTTCCCATTTGCCTCTGAATTTTCCCACTTCTTTTGCAATTAGACTGCTGGATTTCTCTCTCTCCCTTTTGGTCAGTCTGTGGTTGCTGCAACTAGACTTCAAAAACTAAGTCTTTACTGCTTCAAAATATCTTTCTTTCCTTGTCCTTCCCTATGCCCTTCCTATTTCAGAACTCTGAGATCTTGCACTATTGGATACATAAATGACATATAGCCTCTGGCATTTTACTCTTGATGGAAAGAATATTGGTTATGTTTTAGGGACTTGGAAGTACTGGAAATAAGGTCAGGTAATCCAGATAGTGCTTAATCAATTTAGTGTCTAAGAGAGTAGTGCCCAAGCTTAGGTCATAACATAAACTGTATAGATATTATGAGCATGTGTAATGGTAGTACATATATGTCTATTAAAATAATAATTAAAAAAAAAAAAAAGCTTAATTTGTTCAGTGGCTGACAAAGCAGTGTACTGAATTAATCCCTCCCACTACCCAGGTAAATTAAACAAAATAGCCTTTTGATATTTGATATGATTTCCAAGAAGCAGATTTCAAAAGTATTTAATTCCTCAAGGGACCTAAAATAAGATCTAGCATTTAGTCCTTAAATAACAAGGAACAAATGGTTTTCAAAACTAAGTGAAGATTGCGCATAAAATTGATAGTAAGTGCTATTGCAAACAGATGTAGCATTCACACACCAATTTTGACAAAGGATTAGACAGGACAAATTTATACTGAATTTGGCGAAGAATTGGAATTCATACAAAATATTTAGAAAGTCCTGCTTTTTCTCCTTGTTTATCATTTCTTTAGGAATAAACTTGTAGAGCAAAATAGATAAATCTGAGGACTTGACATCTTTACACATTTGTTTCAGATTGCTTTTAGTCTATTTCTGATGTCCCAATTTATTATCTATGAGAAGAACTGTGGCTTTTATTTATCCTTAGCGTGGTTTTGCCACCTATGAAAAGCAGCAAAGAGAAAAAGCAACCAGAGTTGCTTAGAAGAACGTTTTACTGGGATATTTGACTTACTGAGATGACCGCATTTGCTGAATCTCAGTATCTGAGGTGCAAACAGCCTATGCATGCAGGGGAAGATCTCACACAGAAGGCTGTCATAAAAGGTTGAATGGCAAGTCAAGTTGATGAATGACAGGCTCAGGAAAGATAATCTGCATATAGCTGGAATGACTCATGGTATTTGCTAGGTCAGGAGAAATAAATGTTATGGCCTCTGAAAAATTAACTACAGAATTTAGGACACAGAATAATACAGTTAGTCTAATGGTTGAAAGATTGTGTATTTAATCCCTGGCTACAGTTTGTTATTTCAGCCTTTTAATATTTCTGGAACATAACTTTTTCAACATAACTTTCTCTTTTGGACTAACACTTCTTATTGGAAACAGGTAAATATTTTATTTACATAATCTTTACTGAGTGAATTGTAGCTCCTATGACTGGAATTCATTCTATTCTGAATTTCAGTATACTGTAAAGCTGAGTATGAGGTGGTAATCTCTCGCCTTGTTACATTTGGAGAGCAAAAGCAAATTCATGTACATACACAACATGATTTAAACATATTATATCTTGCAAACTCTGTCTAGCAAAAGGATAATTATGATGGAGTTTTGGAGACAGAAAGAAAAAGGGATCTGCTGGAAAACTGCTTTTTTTCTAAATATGATTTCAGAAGTTGTCCTAAGGTGGAAATACTAATGGAAGTGACAATATCTTATGAGGGCTCATAGAAAATGATTTTATAACTCATTGCAAAGTTAATGCATGCTTTGTGATTTTATTGCTGGTACATTACATCTCCAAAAATAACGTTAAGTAGTCCTAACTGTAAGCTTTCTTAACATTTGAATTTTTGTGTTCTTAGCTGTCTGCTAATGCAATTTTTCTATAAAATAATTATTTCCATATTGAAGTGTGATAGATTTTTGTAGCATTTGCAAAATAAGTCAGCCTAATACTAGTGTAACATAGAAAATACATTTAAATCATAAAATCAATACACTTAAATCATAAAAGCAAGGTAGCAGAGAATCAGTTATATTCCTTGAATGATTTACATTCTTTTCTCACCAGTGGAAAATATATCGCGCAAAGAAATGCCAAATGTCAATACAAGAAATAATTTTAAAATTCAAATATTTGAATTTTGGGTTGGAATTAAATCTTTCTCACAAATTTCCTTTATATTAGGCTTCCTTTCAACCTTTAGAGGTTGCTGTTTGTTTGTTTGTTTCTACTGTAAAAAAATATATATAATTTTATAAAATGGCGGAACCGTATGTCAGGCCTTGCAGAAGCCTGGGTCAATGACATCAGTTACTCTTACTATGTCTACTGAAGCTACCACTCCATCATAGAAGGCCAGTGGATTGGTTCTTGGTGAAACTGTCCTGGTTGTCTCAGATCATGTCCCCATCTTGCATGTACCTCACCATAGGTTCCAGGAAGATCTGTTTCATGATCTTTCCAGTCACAGAGGTGAGACTCACTGGTGTGTAGTTGCCCACATCTTCCTTTTTACCTTTCTTAAAATCTAGAGTATTCTTTTATTACATTTTTATTATTATTATTTTCAAAGTAGATTTTTACATAATTTTATAATTTAATCTCAGTAAGATCTTTAATCTTAAATAATCTTTCTACTGTTTTGTTGAAAGATGTTGATAATGTATTCATAATGTTCATGATATTAGCTTTAATAGTGCTATCTGAATAGTGATAGCAAGAGTAATAATACTATTAAAGTTAATGAGATTTAACACAAGATTTTAATGAACCATAATTAGGGTAGAATAAAGATTTTTGCATCTTATTTCCAGTAGCAATTAATTCTGATTGTTAAGCTTTAATTATAAAACAAACAAACAAACAACCCTGTTTTTTTGTTATCTGATGGAATTTGATCTTATTTCTTTGATGATTTTGGGATAGTTCTGCAACTTGCAACATGACAGTACCTATGCTTCAGCGAAGCAATTAAGTACAAGTTTTACCTTAAGTAGGCACTTAACCACAACACACATAATGTTTTGTTTCATTACACTGAAATGGATTGTTTAAATAATCTAAGTGATAATAGTAAGTAAATATTCTTGTATTGAAGATTTATATTGTTATATTTAGCTTTAGCTAAATATAGTGTTATATTTAGCATAATTAGCTTTGAAAAATAACAAAATACTTCAAATGTCTGATCTTCATCTTTCTTACTGTACATTTAGAGCATGGACTTAAACACATACGTTTATATTAACTGTAGATTTATAGAATAACTGCTATTATTGTGTGTTTGAACTTTCCTGTCTTCTGACAGCATTATTTCATAACCGTAAATTGAATGCACAGTATTCAAGACATTCATATTCTTAATAATTGGTACTTAACAGACAGTTACTTTCTTATCATATCTATGTGAAATTGCTTATCTATGAATGATTCTGCGTACAATTTTTACAAAACTCATCTTTTTTTGGTTCCTGTAGAACTACTTATTATTTAAATATTTTAAGGAATATACCTGCAAAAATGTACTTTCACATTGTCTTTGTATCAGTGACTGTTATTAATAAAGGCTCTCTCTGAATGTTCATCATGCTATTTTGTATTAATTAAATATAAATATTATTATTTAAGGCCTTTGAAAACATAAGCTCCAACATTATATATGATGAATCATTAGCATGGAGATATCTCAAGAAGGACCATTTTCCTTGATACATTTTTGTTGATTTTCACTGACTTGGTACTCTTCCATTAGTTCTCTATGTACCTTTCTTTGATCAGATGATATTTTTTGAATAACATAATACATACAAAAAAGTTCAGTGACTTATGAAAATGCTACATTTCATAACATTTTAATGAATGAATGATAATGTTACACATTATTAGAATAGCTGCTGTACTGTTTATGTGTGAAAATATTTCAACAATTGCTATGATTGTATGCTGATTTATTGTTGAACTCATTTACAATTTAATTGATGTGCAAACTGTGATATTGCCAGTCAAAGTATAATCCGTCGTAGTAATGCACATGCTTACCCAGTTTTTCAAGTCTGGGTTGCTGCGCATTGTTCATATTGCTGAAAAAAAAAAAAAAAAAAAAAAAAAAAAAACAGTTTTTGTTGTACAACAGTTGCATTCATTCTGATTATATGACACATAGAACAGAAAATTAATATTCTAAGAAAAAAAAGTTGTCTCAAGTTCTTATGCTGCTATTAGTTGTATAATTAGATATTAATTAAAACAAAAAAGGAAATTTCACTATGAACTATTCTGTAGATAGGCACATTTTTATAAACATAATTTAATTTTAGACATCATGAAAATATTGATTTTCCTAAATCATTTTACCATTTCTTACCGATATAATCCCATGATTCTATGGTGTCTTAATTGGAATGAACTGTATTTTCATTTATCAGAAAAGTAAAAGTAACTGAAAATTTATGTGATAAATTTTAATCTGAACAGTAGTACTACAAAAGTGACCATTTATTGATTTTGGTCAGATTTATTATTATTTTCATTGTGTGAAGCTTTTGAATTCAATGTGGTTGCACCTAGAAAAAGATTTTTTTTATTTTAGACTTGACACATTTTATTGGAGGACAAACCAAGTTTAAGAAAATGTTTGATCTACTCATGAAATTGTGTCACAGTGATGTAATCTATAACTATAACCATCTTCTTTATTAAATGAATTTGTTCCATGTCTCTTGGATATCCTATTATAAAACTATCATTTCCCAGAACATTGGCACCAGATCTGAGCCTTGAAATTTATTGGGTTAGGTGATTTTTGACTGTCCTTTACAGCTGTACTTTTCTCATTCTATTCTATGTTATGCTATTTTATGCTATGCTATTTTATTCTATGCTATTCTATTCCATTCCTTTCTGCCATTACTCCTAAAAGGCACAAGTAGTTTTCATGTTCTGTTTCTCACTACTGACAATAGAGGAAGTCCAAAACAAATGTGACATTGTGGTTAGGCAGTTGGAGTTGATGATCTTTGAAGATCTCTTTGAACTTAATTATTCTGTCCTGTTCTAAAATAGTCATTCATTCTATTCCAGATTTTGACTTTTCTTTTGCTTTGTCTCAAGCTCGTTCTTTGATTCCTTCATCAAGATCTAAATGGTTCAAATGAAGTAAAAAAATGATTTTTTACTTATGGATGTGTGCGTTATTCATTCTGGTACTGAATTTTGGCATTACAGTGTTGACTTGTTATGAAATGCAGTATGGAATTTTATTTTAATGGCTACTTCTTGAGAGATGACTAAGCATTAAAAAATACTTTTCTCTTTCAGCTTATGAGTTACAGAACTGCCCAGATCCTCCTCCTTTTTTGAATGGATATATAGTCAACTCTGATTACAGTGTAGGTCAGTCAGTGTCATTTGAATGCTATCCTGGATATGTTTTGAGGGGGCAGCCTGTTCTCACATGCCAACATGGGATTAACAGGAATTGGAACTATCGTTTCCCCAGATGTGAAGGTAACCTTCTGATAGTTTGTTTCAGAACTGATAGTACTTAAAGACTTTTGTTTACTTATTTGTATTGTAGCTTTTGCTGAAGAACACTTTTATGCTAATCTGTAACATAAAAAGCTAAAGCCCAGATAATATTTGTCAGTCACGTTCCTTAGCAGTGATTTATAGTTCTTAATAATATCTTTTAATTTTTTATTGATTATGACAAATGATTTTTTTCAAGTATTTTTTTATGTGTGTGATTTTGTTCATTTGTCTTGAGTAGGGCAATGTGCAGTGTAGCATATAAAATTTTCCAATGTAATGCTTTTACCTAGACTTCAGGTTTTAGATAAAAATCTAAAAGATACAAGTGCAGAAACAAAAATTTCTGGCCTTTCATTTAGAGACTTTAACATAGGATTTTATGAAGAAATGGAATCATTTTGTAGAATTGAAGTGTGGTTGTGGCTAAACAACCAGCTAGGGAGAATTAAAGCAGATTGAAAGAAATGATTGATTTCTATCATAACAAGAAATTAATGGTGTTGCAGGTTTCCACTGAAGGGTGAATGTTTGATAATGATTGGGTATTAAAAGATAGGAAAGACGCTTCTGTACACAGAACATACAATATATTTTAGGTTAGTCAAACCATAAAATTTATGTTCTAATTCAGTAATATTTTATGCAATCTACCATAAATTGTTCAGAAATCTAGTAAACAATATATGTAGAGAAAGCTGAAAATATTGCTTATTTCTTGAAATAAAAAGGATTTAAAGAAAGAAACAGTTTAAAACTGATTTTTAAGGGTGAAGGTTTTCACAGGTAATATAATTTGTCCATTTGTGATATATATTAAAACATAAAGGCAATTTTAAATCCCCATTTTATTTTTAAAACATTATTTATATAATATTATCAAAAATTAGTAAGCTAAGAATTATTAATCTATGTTTCTTTTTAGTTTGAACTGTATTTTTATGCAATTATTACATAGACATAATGGTATGACAAACTTCAGGAGAAGATGTAAATGTAACCTATTGGACAAAAGGAGAAGTGATTATTACAGAAACCTGAAAGTGAAAAATGTTATAAAATTATTGAAGGTAAATCTGTCAAATAAGAAAAGTGTTAATGTTAATTATGGTGTAAAGACCCTCTAGCGCTGATATAGTTCTCAAAAACTAGTAAATGTAAATAAAACAGAAACACCATTTCCTTATAAATGTTTTAATTTAAATGTGAGTTATACCATTTCCATTCCTTTTGTTGAAACAAAACAAAACAAAAAAAATTCATAAAAATGTACACCGTGTTAAAATATAAATGTGCTTTTTTGCTGATTTCGTACCGAAAATTATTTAAAACAACTGTAGCTATCTTTTGACTAAGATTTACCTATTAGGTAATTACATGTCCTAATGAAGGATATATGCTGTAAATATTGCTCCTCTGAGCAACATAATGAGTGACATGGATGTAGATTTGTTTTGATTCTCCAACTGTTGAGAAATTGCCTAATTTCATTTCAAACCTGATCTGGAAAATTGTTTTTTATGTCATAGTGAGTTAAAGATTTTGTGAAATAGGTGTAGGTATAAGATAGAGTCACTTGGAAGCAATTCTGTAAAATAAGTTTAAATAATCATCATTTGAGCAGCAGGACCTGGAGAACTGATAGCTGGAAGGTATTTAACATGAGCACAGTTAAAAGAATTAAGAGAACATGAAGTTATAGCTCAGAACTAAGAATTTGTAAAACATACAGTTGAACATTTGGCATTGGGATGAGAAAGGCCATGATCATGACATCAAAAGTTCAATTAGGATATGGTACATTTCTGAATATATGGGATTAATAAACTTTGTTTTATTTTCATATTAAAGGACAGTTTTATAGCCAGAAAAGTATGTTGTTTTGCATTTATAGACAGTGTTTCCGATATTGAATATTGCTGGAAAGTTTCTAGTGTATGAGAGAATGTGTGACTTCTATATAGTCAATGAGTACTACTACTGTCAAAAGTCAATCTATTCTGATGTCTTCCATGTTTTCCTGTTTTCTTAAAAAGAACTACTGAAAGAAACTGTGTGCATTTTTCAAGACCATGAATTTCAAATGAAGTATGCTAATAATTTAAAACCTATTTCATAATATTAATTTGCCTTAAGGGAAAATACGTAAATATATATATATATATTTTATATATAATATATATATATTAAATATATATATTAAATATATATATATTAAATAATATAATATATATATATATAATTTATATATATAATATATATAAATATTTATATATATATAAAATACCACTGAAAGTAATTATTAAATAATGACTTTATTTTAATAAATTGTAGCTGTCATTATGTTATGAATAGACAGCAATAGACAGCACAGGAATCTCTTCTAAAAACACACATCTCAAAGGAAAAAGATTGGAAAGGCAGGAGAAAATATACTTCTTTGAGCAAATACTTTTCTTACAGATATGCAATGTGAAAATGCATTACATCCTTGTCATAGTAGTGGATTATAACTCATAATGATATATATATATTTTGTTTTTCTGAGACAGGTTAAAAATTTTCTTCTGGCATATTTATATAAAAGATGGGAAATGTAATCTCCCAGACTTTGTAACTAAAGGTGTTTGTAACATTCTTTTTATGTTACCTGTCATGTTGCTCTGAGAGATTCTCTTTCTGTTGACTATTACAGCTAATTTCTCTATTTATTTTAGAGGATTCTTTTAGGCTAAAGCATATTCCAGTTATATATTTCATTTAATGTGATCTGCAGCTCCAAGTGACTTTCTAATTTAAAAATAGCAATTTAAAAATTATTTTTCCTTTTGTTTTTAGAAAAAAATGTTATTTTTTAATTCTAAGAAAAAAAAATCAAAGATGAGGAAAGTCTGTTCAAAGGACTTATTTTTATTCAAAGGAGATTGGTTTAGGGATTCAACTTGATCAGTGTTGGAAAAAAAAAAACAACAAGATAGCAAAGTATAATATATATTCTTTCTCAAGATAAATGTGTAAAATTATCTTCGAAAGGGTAATATAGGAGTGTAAAGGATGATGATGGAATATTATTAATGTATGTTCCAGTGCTAGGGTAAAAAGAACAGTTAGAGAATATTAATTAATAATTAATTAACAACAGTAGAATATTAATTAAAGCATAGAGACTTGTCTGAAAATCATGATTTTAATTTAAAAAATGTAAAAAATGTGTTTGCTTTTTTGTTGGTGTATTTTTTTTATTGTTTTGTGTGTTTGTTTTTTGTTTGTTTGTTTTTGTTTCTTATTGTTGGTTTGTTTTAAGTCTAATACAAAATGAAGACATCGTTGGAGTCTTAAAAGGACTTATAATTATGTGGTATTCCTGAGTAGTGATATAAATTCAGCACTAAGAGGCTTAGCAGCCTTGTATCTTTTTTATTTCTCACTCCATTTTTAATACCTAGAGCAAAACACTTCCTAAAAGAATACTGAACACACATAGAATATTTATTAAGGAGTTTGAAATGAAACGTAGTCCATTATTTCTGTCTAATCTTCTGTTTCCTGCGATGTTTACGGATCTTTGGAGAACACAATCAACATCTGTGTGTACTGCTTATTCTATTGAAGTTTGCCTATGTCACATTTGATAGTTTATTGATCTGTCTAACAACGATATAAGAGAAATTAGTCTGTTTTTAGTGAGATACAATTAAACTGCTTTCTTTGTGCAGTATAAGAGATCCCTAAAGGCTTTTGCCTTTAAAATTTAAAAATATCTTCAATCATGGACATTAATAAACCAATCAGAAATATAATGACCATAGAATATATTTAAATATAAAATTTCAATCGGAAAAATCCTGCATCTTAACCAGAACTTGAAGGATTTTCAACTTGTCACTATATTAGTATAAGGAAGTGGGTTTTTTTTGATATATTATGTGTACTTCTCAAGCAGTTTTAGCTTTAAATGAGAGGAACTGTGGGTAGAACAGAATAGCTTTCTTAGAAGAGGCTATCTGAGCATGGCAAAAAAGCGCAGGTTGACAGAAAAGTGAAAAATTGGCTCATTCCATTTTCATCGTAGAACCAATAAAGCTGACTTACCCTGTGCTTGCAACAAGGAATTGGAGATAAAAACAATCTTGCTTTATCCTTACATGATTTCCTTTATTGGTTTATAGTTCAGAAGCATATGTTCTAAGATGGGAAGATGTGCTGAATGCATCTTGCTAACTAGTATTAGTATCGATAAAGAAGGTGAATTGGGGTGTGAATTGGTGAAAGCCTCTGGTTCACCTGTCCTGTATAGCCAGAGGCTAGTAAGAGGATTCTTCCAAAAAGGGCTACCTGTCAGCTAGAAAGATGATCATATCAGATCATAACTGCTGTAAATGATACAGGAAATGTGACACGACTGCTTTTCTTAGTCCTTTCTTATTTTTCCTTTTCCCTTTTCGTTATCCTTTTATTACTTTTTTTTTTTTCCTTTTATTAAAAAATTCCTTTTTTTTTTTTTTTCTCCTTTTCCCTTTTTCCCTTTTGTTCTTCATCATGTTGAGAAAAGGAAATGAAAATGGATCTGAAGGAGAGTCATAGGAACCCTGACAGTAATAACATAAATTCATATAGTTCATTCTATGAACTATAGAGAAAAATTCCAGAGATAGACTGGATTTCCACAAGTGCAATTAAGGTCTCTGCTGTACAATATAATGCCCATACATCTACCATGCCTGCATCCTGAATCAGTCATTTTCTCAAAACTGAAATGGAAAAGAGAGCTTGTAATTATGTATTTAAAGAATTGAACCCAGACTGAATGACTATCTTGTTACTGAAGTTATCTTTCATGCTTATTTTTGTGATTAGGGAGTGGAAAGCCTTGTAGCAACTTGAGATAGCATGCTGTGATTGGCATGAGAGATGTGAATCCATGAATCTGTGCCAAGACGTAATTTCTCTAGAGTTTTTTTTTCTTGGCTCTATCCCAATGAACATATAGCACGTTTCTAGGAGGGCACCAGAAGAACTTGAGAAAATCTCTTGCTCTGTACAGTGAGAAAAAAGCACACAGATCCAAGAACATGCTGGAATCACAGATTCCTAGCTGAGGGACAGAAACTGGGTCCAAGGGTGGTTTTGGCCACTGGGATTCAGATCTGAGGTGCAGAACAAGCCCACCTTCTTGAGCTCTTGCTGTCAGGTAGAGACTTTATGTATCCAGAAAGCTGATGTGGTTACCAGGGCCCCAAAATTCAGAGAAACAACTTCCCAGAACAAGAGGGAATGACCTTAAATTGTGCCAGAGGGAGGTTCAGATTGGATATTAGGAAAAAAATATTCTCAGAAAGAGGTTAGGGATTGGAGCAGACTGCACAGGGAGGTTGTGGAGTCACTGTCTCTGGAGGTGGTCAAGAGATGTGGAGCTGTTGTACTTGAAGACAGGATTTAGTGGGCAGTAATAGTGGTAGGTGGGCAGCTGGTCTTGATCTTGGAGGTCCTTTGCAATCTTAATGATTCTGTCATTCTAATATGCTATTATATATTTTCTACCTTTGCCAACTGAAAATGCCACTTTTTAAACGTGTCTTAACTGTTTCAATAGAAGCAGCATCTCCAGTAAATTCTGATGAATTCTAAGCAATAAAATCTGAAACACATCAGGAAAACTTACTTCTTAGAAATATCAGTACTTTTTATCTCAGAGAAGCAAGCAACCAAGGAAAAGATACTGTCTTCAAGACCTAGATGGGATTATTCAGTGGAGCTGTTAGAATTTGGAAGCATTTTGATATGTTATTTATAACTCAAAGAAGTATTTATTAATTTTTCTTTTGTTTCCTTTTCAGCTCCTTGTGGCTATAATGTGTCTGCTCAGAATGGTACAGTTTATTCCCCAGGATTTCCAGATGAATACCCTAATTCCAAGGACTGTACTTGGTTGATTGTTGTTCCTCCAGGCCATGGGATTTATATAAATTTTACTTTACTCCAAACTGAACCTGTGAATGACTACATTGCTGTTTGGTACGTGACTTTTTTTTTTTTTTAATGTGACCTCTTTCTAAGTTATTTGTTGAATGCTCACTGTCCCAAGCTTTGGTGTTTGCTTAATATTGCCCTTTAAATTGTCATGCTCAAGAATCACATATTCCAGAAGCTCTACATGTAAATAATTAACATGATATATCATGGTATAAATGCATAATATTATTGTTCTAAAAGTACTTTGAAACATACTCAATTAGCATTCAGTTCTTTTAGGCTTCTCAATGTGCACAGGAAGATACAAGTTATATTTTACAGTAGCTATGTGTAACCTGTTTTCCAAATGATAACAAGAGGTCAAAGTGATGTAAAAAAGCTCCATCATGTTAAATTATGTGTTCCATGAATATAGAAGGCTAGAGAAGATAGAATCTGTTGCTTGCAGCAAAAAACTTTTGACATTTTTTAGGTGTTAATTAATTTAGGCATTAATTAATTTTTTCTAATCTCCTGGTAAGGCTGATAGCCATTTTATCTATATTTCCAAACAAGGGTTTCAGCACTACATCTGTTAGCTTCATACTCTATGTTCCCATTCCCCAGGCTTGTATTTCTTATCTACTAAACCCATCTCAGTTTCATGTTTCCAGGTGGAAAATTAGATCTCAGGGTGGCCAATGTTATTTCATAAGAATTTACTGCATAAGATGATGTCTCTGATAAAAAATTGTTATTCAACTATACCCATACCTGGTCTTCACTCCACGTTACATGCAAAGTGACCTCTCTCTCCCATGTGAATAGGAGCTTACACAGAATATGGAATGTAGATTACTCTTTTTTGAGTCAGCTGCCTCTATCTTCTAGCTAGTCCAGTCTTATTGTACTTATTCCTGAGTAGGGTGAGTTTTTTTCCAGACAATAATACTAAATATAATACAGCAAAAATAGAATTAGATTATAAAAGTTATGTCTGACTGTTTATGAACCACGATGTAGCTAACATTTGTATTTGCATTAACATGGAATTCATGTCTAAAATGCATCCTAGGTAGTCCTGTCTTCTCTGATATGGTAAACAAAAAGAATGCTGGATTGATGATTCTCTTTTGTAAGCTTAAGCTATTAAATTATAATATCATGCCAACTTTTTGAACATATTTAGCTATACAATGTGCTGAATCCCTCTGTTGTTAGATTCTTTCAGTCAATACTTTAAAACAATCATTTTAGAGCTTATTTATCACAGTTTCTGTTTGCCCATAAATCACAAGCATGCTTTCTTTACAACTTTAGAGTTATTTTCTGATGTATCAGTGATGGGAGTAGGCTGTTTAGTGTAATTGTGTTTATGTCATTTATACATATGACATTTACTTCTGAATAAAAAGGTCAAACTTTTTTTTTTTTTAGAATAAGAAAAAAGCTATAGCTGACTTGGCATAGAAATGATAGAAATGTGTTCTCTTCAAGTAAATTGTCAGGTTCTTATTCAATATTCATTATTTTGACAATTATTTACAGGGCAGGAGGAAGTTGAAAATACGGTTTTATGCGAAGTCCGCTGTAGTTCATTTTTTCTTAATGTCACTGATACTAGAGCTGAAATAGGAAGCCTGGATAATCTTGATTCACTGGATAAGAAAATATTTTTTTTTTAATTCATTTAAATTATATTTTTTAAAAATCCAAGTTGTATTGCAAGCTGTATACATGATATATCCTTTTTAAAAGTCTTGAACCAGTTTCTCCATACAATGGATATTTCTTTTTATAATCAGATTATCTTGATAGAATTGAAACGGACAAAAATGAGTTAATGCTTGGCTTTTCAACCATGCAGCTGTAGCTGAACTAATATCCCTCTAGTTTAAAGACAGTGAAAGATCAAAAGCTAAATGCTTTCTGAGAGTTTCCAGGTAATATCCAGCCATCTAAAATACATATTATAAAAGGTTTTTGATTCTGTTTAGATTCTGTACATGTAATATACAAGGCCACAGACAAGTGTCACAGGGCTCCAAAAATTCTTCAGTGATTAAAGCAGTAGTTTTATTTATTTGCTCTAGCTGTTCAGAGCTAATTTTGTACATTATGATAATGGAAATGAAAGCAGCGTGCTTTCATTGTACTATTTCTCTTTGTTTATCAATCCTATTGTTCAGAAATACACAACTTTTCATTCAGCTTCCCCCACTCCACCCCCCTCCCCGCTGCTCCACTCCCCATAGATGTTATAGTAAAAAGACTCTTAGGAATGAATTGAAATGACATAATGAACTTGCACATCTCTGTATATACAAGCCATGGGTACAGACATGAAGGATCCAGGTGAACAATTTTAGAAATATGATCATAAGACTTTTGCAGATAGTTTTGTTTTTTTTTTTTCCTCTGCTGATATAGATATGAAAATACTGGCAGGAAAAAAAACACAGAAAAATTCAAATGTTAAAAAGTCCATCAATAATTTTCTTACCCCTGGTAATACAGAGTTATAAATTACTCTTGTTTTTTCACGTACTAGGTTTGGAATATAAAAAGAAGATTATATTGGTAGAAATAAAAACAAATGTATTCTAAATCATCAGAAAAGACATTCATAAAAAGAGTATGTATCTTATATTAAAGAGAAAAGAGACTTTTAATTTAATGTGATCTATTGTGTGTCCTGAGCTGATTTTTCGTGTTTGCTTTTCTAGGGATGGTCCTGACCATAATTCACCTCAGCTGGGAGTGTTCAGTGGTAACACAGCTCTGGAAACAGCTTACAGTTCTACCAATCAAGTCCTCCTCAAATTTCACAGTGATTTTTCGACAGGAGGATTCTTTGTTCTCAATTTTCATGGTCAGTTTGTTTTATATGATCAATGTTTAATTACCAAAATCAATAAGAGAATTTTAATAAGAATTTTTAACTATTTACAGGGCTTACCAGGGCTTCATAAGTTTGCTACTTTTTAAAAAATAACAGCATAGATTAGTTTTTAAAACAACACATTAAAAATATCTTAAAATTCATTTTTACAATGAATAAATGATGTTCTACTGCTAATATTAATCACTGCTATCTAATATCATTCTTTGAGTTGTTTAATTTATTTAGCCCATTTATTTATCAATTAATGTATACTGCTGTAACAAAAATCCTTACCAGCTTATTAATTTAGGGATTATTTATTGAAATCTTGATGGGATGGCACTGGAGCGTTGAACAGCAGCTGTAAGTTTAATACGTAGTAAAGTACTGTATTCAAAGTTAAAGTCATGGCTGTAGCTGTGGCCCTGCATGCTAGGCCTCTCATCTGCAAACTAGGCAAATTAGGTTTGTAACTCAGACACAAAAATAGCATTTCAGTTCTAATTCTGAATTCACTCAGATTTTGTATATTAATTTGTTCATGTTTTGGATTGATATTCAAAAATATAGAGTGAATTAATTCACAAGAACAGGAGGCAGTAACATAGAGTGTACGTGAGGATATCTATCTGCATGGAGTAGTCTTCACAGAATTTGTACTCAAATTCTGCAGTCTTTTTCTTGTCTATGTTTATCTCACAAAAAAAAAGAAAAAAAAAAGAAAAAAAAAAAAAAAAAGGATGTGATGTAGCCTCATGTCTAGACTCTAGAACATTTATGTGAGGAGCAAAGACTAAAGTACCAGGCTTTAGACATCAGGCAGGGGACTCACACATTCCAGGACTGTGTCTGCACATCAAACTACAAGGAATGGTCAGTGTCAATTATTGAACTGATCATATCCCTTAGGAGACTGCTCACAATTTTTTGAAACATTTGAAGAGAGGAGAAAGAATTTTGTTTTAAAGGCATTGGTGCTGTTTAACTTGTAGGCATGATCATTGTTACTTTTACAGATTCTTTTTAAAGATATATACCTTTACCTGAGAAACCTTTGTTTCTCCAATATGCTTAAATCAGGAATTCATATGACTAGCCAGAAATGTAACTGATATTTACAGATTTTCCAGGAAATTGAAGTAATCTGTGATTAGCCTTATGATGGGCTGTAAAGGCAGCCACGTAAAACAGCAGCTTTGTAGCTGCAAATACATCCTCATAAGCATCGCTACTGCATTCAGTCTGACAGTGGATGTATCTATAACTACATAGGCAGAGTAGTATACTGTCTATACTGATAATAAATATATCTCTCTCTCTATATGTGTGTGTGTGTGTGTAATGTCATGGCATTTAAATTGGAAAATGTTTAGCCTAGCATAGTACTGTCTAGTACTGCCTAGTATAGCTTTGGAATTTGACAGGTGTAAATATGAAATTATTTTTCTGTAAAATATCATAGCATTACTTAATCTTATTTTCACTTGAATTTGCAGCATATCAGCTGAAGAAGTGCCAGCCTCCACCAATAGTTCCTCATGCTGATTTGTTTACAGAAGATGATGACTTTGGAATAGGTGATAAAATAGTGGCAATAGTATTGTGTCTCCTTTCTTATCTTTTCACCTGAATTTCAACAAAACTATTAATATATTTCACCCTTCACCTGAGATATTTGTATACTTCCGTTTGAAGTTTTCTTTTTCATTTTAAACTTCAAGATTTAAATTTTTTTTTATTTTTAATTTTTAATCTTTCTTTTTTTGTTAATAACTTTCAGGAGATTTTGTCAAGTACAAATGTCATCCTGGTTTTACTCTTGTTGGACAAGATATATTAACCTGCAAACTGAATACACAATTGCAGTTTGAAGGATCGTCTCCAGTTTGTGAAGGTAAATAATTGCTTGTGTGGACTTATGATTAGAATGCATTCTATTTTATGTTGCTAAATATTAAATATGAAACTCTAGGTCACTGTATTTTCCATACGATTATAATGCATTCTACTTTATCTTCCTAAATAGTAAATATGAAACTCTAGGTCACTGTGTTTTCATTAATTTTTAAAAGAAAAGTTATCATTTATTTTTTCAGTATCTTAGAAGTACATATCAATTTTGAATTGATCTCTAAAATTTTTTGATAGATATCCAATGCTTTAGAATCAAAAGAAACTTGCCTTTCAAAGGCACTATCACTTGTATATTGAAAAATAGCCTCATTTAACTACATTATCACTGAAACTCTGCGTTTTAAAATTCATTTAAATGACTTAATACTATTTCACAACAAAGCAAAGATTTTTCTTCAGTCTTTGAGCAGCTTTAAAAAGTGAAGTGCCTCAAAATTTGTGGGGGAAAAACATTACTGATGAGATGCCATTATTGAAATTTTAACGTAATTTATTTCTGAGTAAGTCAAAATGTGATAAAAGATTCTCACACTCATAATATACTGTGATTACTTTTAAAATATGATGTGTTAGTATCAATGAAACATATTCCATATTTTGAAGTAACAACATCCATATATGCAACAGATAACACTGAAATGCTCATTTAAAAGTGATTAAAGGACAGTCTGCACTTCCTACCAAATAACAACAGAAAAGGGAACATGCAATTGGTAAGAACAGATATACCATATCAGACCAGGAATCCATGTAATCCATGATCCATATGTGGCACTGGCCAATAATGATTTAGTGACAATCATAAGATCATTGCAAGCATGAAATGAATTAAGACCTCCAACAAACTGCAGCTAAGCTGCTCAGGCTAATTTGAATCCTGTAGATTTTTCTTTAATGGATTTATTTAATCCTACTTTTAACAATGCAAATGTTTTAAATTCATAAAGTTTTATGGGTTTAAGTTATGTAGTACATGAAGAAGTTTCCCCTTATGTTTGATTTGAAGCTGACACTTTGTTTGCACTTCAAGTCTTTCTTCAAGTTCTTTCAGGGAATGAAAGAGTACTGAGTTATTCTCTATTCACCATATTAATGGCATGATTCTACAGTCTAGAATATATTTCATACCTTTAATAATTTTTGCCAGCCTTCTCAATACTTTCTCCAATTTTACTTTTACGGTAATGGGTTATGGAACTGCAATGCTACCTGATCTTAATAGACTTGGAAAAATTGTTACTTGCTATGCAGTTTGCACTGTTTTTCAAACAATTTTTGGAATGCCTTATTGTATTTCTGCACTTTATCTGTTGTAGTTTATGATTGTTTATATTATCTTTATTTGGATTAGCTTCACATTTTTGTAAGATGTCAGAAAATATTTTATTTTCCTGAGCCATGTCACTATGTTGTAGTAGACAAATACGTTTATATGATAGAAAACCAGATTCTAGGAAATTGTGTAAAAATTAAGTTTGCTGATATACCTAAAAAGCAAGAAAAATCAATTTCAGTGACCACTTCTATATCAATCTGAATTCATGACTTTCAGAGCAGCTGTAATTATATAATGCCAGACTTTTCTTACAGCTCCCTTTCCTTTCCTGTTTAAAGAAAAGCCAGCGCACTGGGCTGTCTGAGTACAGGCTTTCTCATTATGCTTGGTGCCATGATAACGTTCTAAGTATTGTCCAAAGTACAGAATCCTGAGAACCCTACGGAAAATATTATCATTGTGCATAAATTAGTTTGCCAGCAAGATGCTGAGCCTTTGTCATGACCTCGAGTTTTAAGGCACCATCATATTCTTTCCATAGCGAACATGAGAAAAGGCAGGTAAGTCAAGAAGCTTGGTCAGGTTTTTATTAAAAGAGCCTAATGAAATTTCTTCAAAAATCAGGTTACATAATGTGTTTCTTGTAATTTGTATATTATGCTATGCAGCAGAATTTTCTCACTGCCCCGTCACACTCAATTACATACCTTTGTAAAATGTAAAAATCTCTGTTCTTTGCTTTTTTTTTTGTCTGTATGCATAAATTCATGCAAACGAACTAATAACAGTGCTCTGTATGTACATTTGCAATTAGATGATTAAAAATGAATTTTAAATAGTTTGATTATGTGCTCCAGTATGCCTGGAGAAGTTGTTTTATTTTGTTTTTAATATTTTTTCCTATTATCATGCCAAAACATTTAGCAGTAGCTATTTATGAAATACATTAGACGAACTTATATAACAATTAAATATTTTCTGATTCTTCAGTTTTTAATTCTGCATCTGCAGTTTCCTGACTGGTGAACTTCACCTCAATTACTAAGTTTCTAAATGTGTAAAGAGTTGAATCGCCCTCTAATTTAAGTGGCAGAGAGTTTGAAAGATATCTGATATAGTGCTGATGAATATAATATTAATGTGTTAGTTGACTGATGAGTAAAATAAAAAATAAACAATATTTTTGCCTTACCTGAAGCAATTAATGTGACTTTTTATTTAGGAGTATTCTGTTTTGCCTTGCTACAGGTGACAGCTAATAGAGAACAAAAGGTCTAAATTATGGACAGTGAGCTTTGCCAATTTGTCACATCTTCCGGCTGTTCATTCAACCCACAAAGCTGCAAAGGAGCAATATACTTTCTTCTTATCTCCCTATATAACTGCCAGAATATTCCTTTTGTAAAGTCCTGTCATATATTTCTTGTGAATGGTTGAGGCTGGAAGGGACCACTTGTCCAGGGAAACTTAGCCATAGGGAAGTTCTTGTCTCGATAGCTTGCTGTAGTAGGAGACCTGGCCTCTGCACTAACACAGGAGAAGCACTAAGCTGCTTACAACTTTAAAAGACTTTCATTTTTAACTTGAATTTTCTTACATTGATACACATTCGAGGTTTTTGTTTTGTTTTGTTTTGTTTTTACATAAATAGTATTTTTTCCTCTTGGAAATTGTTCTGTTAGTAAGGTTTTCGACTTCACTAGTAGAGTGAGTATAATAGGATACGTGAAGGAAAGAAGCCATACAGCAATCCTGCACTGATCTATGTCTTAAGTTGTTTACATATGATGATGTATTGAAGGAAATTTTATGAACTTTACGCTATTGATTTGTAATATTCTCCCACCATATAAATGTTTTTTGTTACAAAGCAGTATCATGCTTCTCCTGAATCATGTGAGAAGAGTATGAAGGAACATCTGCAAAAGGTACATCTTTCCCTGTGGTAAATACATTATTTTCAGGCCAGTTCTTAAGAACTAGCTTAGAGGAAGAAGAAAACTAGGAAAACTAGCACATATTTATTGTGTTAATGGTGAATTTCACCTACTTTTGAAAGAAAAGACTTCTTGCTGTTATATTTTCAAACCTAGCCAACAAGCTTTCCTTCCTTAAACTTTTATCTTCTCTTCATTTCTGATGTCCTTTATTTGACAAAATTAATTGATGTGACCTAAGAGCAAAGCAAGTGAAAGACAAAGGCAGAAAATACAGCTTATGTGTTTTTTAAATATTACCTTTTCAGTGGAATTTCCTAGTCCTCTCGCTTTTTCTTTCTTTCTTCCTTTTTTTTTTTTTTTTTTTTTTTTTTTTTTCTTTCCAACAGAAAGCTAGCAATTTACACTTTTTGGGAATTGTGAAAATTTTCTCTTCTCTTCTCTTCTCTTCTCTTCTCTTCTCTTCTCTTCTTTCTCTTCTCTTCTCTTCTCTTCTCTTCTCTTCTCTTCTCTTCTCTTCTCTTCTCTTCTCTTCTCCTCTTCCCTTCCCTTCCCTTCCCTTCCCTTCCCTTCCCTTCCCTTCCCTTCCCTTCCCTTCCCTTCCCTTCCCTTCCCTTCCCTTCCCTTCCCTTCCCTTCCCTTCCCTTCCCTTCCCTTCCCTTCCCTTCCCTTCCCTTCCCTTCCCTTCCCTTCCCTTCTTTTTTTTTAATCTCTGCATTTCCTTACCTGGTTCCATTTCTGTCATATGCTTGTGACAGATTTTCTTGTGTCAGTGAAGAATATCTCAACAGTCACTTTATGACCATTTTCAGCAAACTCATCTCAGATTTTTCAAACTATAATATTCCATAATTCTCATTTGAAAATCCTCCAAGCCAGATGCCATATACCTCTAATAAGCAAAATAATAACTGGAAAGGTCTTACTTGGTTGACTTGGACTGCTTGCAGTATAAACTCTGCATAAAACACGTGTTTTCAAATGATCTAATATGCCTAGAAGTCCCAATATATTGTCATGTTTTGTAACAGACTTAATTCCTAAAGCCCTAAAGCTTTTATATGTGAATAATCACACCAGTGTATATAGATCTCCTGACCGTAAACATCTTGATTTCTGACAGGTTTTTGGATGATTCGCTGTAATTGGTATTCTCTTTTATAAAAGCAAGGTTTATGAAGCTGCTCCTTGTTTCTTTTTGGGCTGACAGGAACTTTGCTGTTCATTCCATCTCTAATATGTTTTAACATGTTTTCATTTGGAATCTGAATCTGAAGCATATATATGTCTGAAAAAAAATAATGCAACCTTTTTTATGGAAAACACTTTATTTCATTGTTATTCTTATTGCTCTTCTTGTTGTGTCCTTTCTAGCACAATGTCCAGCAAATGAAATCCGTACAGAATCATCTGGAGTAATTCTCAGTCCAGGTTACCCAGGCACATATCCCAACTCTCAGACCTGTTCTTGGACTATAAAGGTTGATCCAGGATATAACATCTCCATATTTGTAGATATGTTTCAAAGTGAAAAGCAGTTTGATGAGCTGGAGGTATTTGATGGTAAGAAGGATTTAAATTCTATGTTGCTATGAAAGAGCAACAGCTCACAGAGTGTCTTGATTTCAACTATTGGTTTTGTAATATTGTGATACATAACCAAATCTACAGAGTAGTGCCTTAAATCTAAATCTGTTAGTTAATGGCAGTTTTTATAGATGTAGTCAAGAAAGTTTTTTATTTTATTTGGTATTTTCAGAAGAGGAGCAGCTGCAGCTCTCCTGTTTAAAGTCACTGTCATTCAGTTTTTCTGTTTCCTCAAAAATGCATGGAGGTGTCTGAAAGGAGAAGTTAACATGCTGTTTTGTAATGGATCATTTCTACTACAGAAATACTTGTGGGGTATAATTTCATATAGTCCAATTTCATAAAATAATTTGAATCCATATACTCAAATTTGAGTCCAAACACCCCATCTACTTTCAGTTGATATAGCAAAACTGGTGCTATATCTTATTTGAAAATGCTTATATTAAAGAATTTGCTCATCTGTTTTAGGGCAAATGACAAAAACTCATTTCCTGGAATGTTATTCATGGCAGTAGCCTCTCGGATGGCACTATTTAATTAACAGCCCATTCTTATGTTTCTGTTGAATTCTGAGCTTATTACTGTGTGTTCTGCTCTCACTGATAGATGAGAAAATCTGGTCCCTGATTGTTCTTTAATATATTTTTATTCATTTGGAGATCATTAACATATCCTCCCCCATTAATCAAGAATACATGATAACTCTTATATAACCAATTAATACTCACTATATGAGTTCCATAAAATGAAAAATATTAAATGGTCACATGTTTCAAGGTATCTGCTTTGCTTAGGTAGAAGGCTTTTAGTATCTAAAATCTTATTATTTTCACTTTTTTATAACAATATTCAGAAGAAAAAAAAATCAATATTTTTCACTCTTTTAAATATTCTGTATCATTAAGTGTTTTTTTCTTTTTCTTTTTCCTCGATAATGTGTGTACTGACCTGTGTCAGGCTTGCAGAGAAAGTCATCTGAAAAATCTCTTAAAAGTATATTTTTCTCCAGTCTATTTTGTATTTAATATTGAGACAATATATAGCATGCTTGAGAATTTTGTATTGGTCTAATCACTTTGTTTTCTTTTGAAAAAGTCTGCTTAGACTGCTTAATGATCCTGATGAATATTTTCTTTTTCTTTCTTATGCATTTAAATTTAATGAAATCAGATTATCAATAATAGATCTGAGAGGAGAATTAATATAGTTGCTACATTTTTAAGCATTGTCATTTAATGACATACAATCTTATTGTTATATATTTATTTCTAGTGCAGCTCTACCAAAACCATTTTTTCTACCACCTACCAGCAAACTTAATGGCATATTTATAACCTCTTAATGTAGTGCCATGTAGAGATTCCTAAGCTTGCTCTCAACAAGTTGATATTTAAATATGGCTCATTGCAGTGCCTTGCCGAGGTACTTGTTTGTGTCCCTGTGGCCACATTAGCAATGTGCTTTGCTGGGCTAATTAGTTTTACATCACAGTATGATGAGTTAGTTGGGACAGAAGGCAATGCTGATGTGGCTATACCATTTTCAGCTATGGATATAACTCAGGCTAGCTCATCCAGATCTGGCTTAGTTATTTCTATATATTGCTAAATTTTGCAGTAAATATAGATCATATCCTACTGTATGTGGTCCAAAATAGTATAGTTTTGTTTAAATTAGTGTAACTGAAACGTTGTTTATAACTCAGATAAAGATATATCATTGAGTGTGACATAGAAATGACATAAAGATTGACAGGAAAAATGTTAGAGAAATAATATTCACTAAGGTACAGACTTCTGATGACTTTATAAGGCAATTTTGGAATGCAAAGGAAAATAGTGAGTATGCCTGAGTCACTATATTGTGAATTATGGTGCTTTAGCATTCCATTAACGAGGCCACTCTGGTCAGCCCAGAGCAATAAGACCATTAGCCATTTCATCTCCCCATTATCAGTCAGAACTCTAGGAAATCCCATCTATATTCTAAGCCAGAGAAGCCATACATGTACCATGAATATAATTACCAAGGTCTTTTGAACTTGAAAACACTGCATTAAGGCTACTTATACTGAATAGTGCTTATTTAATACAGCAAATACCTTTGATGTTTTTTCCCCAAATAAACCATCATAATTCTATCACTGCAATTAGACAGTAGTGTCTACTTTTACCTAACATTCAGGAAAGCCTTATATGTCATGTCAGCACCCTAGAAATTGAGTACATGTTTTTTTCTGTACACAAGTTCTGAAATACTAAACAAATCAAACTCAGGAGAACCTAGGTCCTGATGCTTAATTGCCTGGATGTCAGCTGAAAATCTGCCTTCTGGCAAGGTCTAGAAAGTGAAAATTAAGCACCACTCCAGTATCTGAAAAATGTTGTCTGACTACTCATCATGTCATGCTGCAATCTAATTTCACCATCACTATAGAGGAAGGGGTCTCACTTATTCATGTATGGTAGATTTTTATTTGCAATAATACTCTTTTAGCCCCTTTATTTGAGAATTTCTGAGCTATAATAGTACCTCATGAGCCAACCAAATTGTATTAAACCGATTTTACTCTCTAGGGAGAAGCACAGAGAAAATAAATGAATTGTCGTGTTCTAAATCATTATTTTCAGCAAAAATAGGAATTAACCTCAGCAGTCCTCATTGTCTATCCTACAGTGTAATCATCAGACACTACCTCTAATCATAAACACAAATATCAAAACATTTAAATTAGGGTGCGCTACGCAACCTGCACCTAAATCTGTACTTACTTATTCTTATTTTGTGTATTTTTTATTACTTGGAGTTTATTTATTAATATTTATTTAACTGTATCATTGCCATAGTGGTAACTAAATGCAGTTCTAAAAGACTGGTAAGCTAAATTTTTATGGTTATCTGTGGCTTATCTTCCAACCACTACAGTTCTCTGATTCTGTGGAGGACTGATCAGGCTGCAGCTAATAAAGCTCAGCAAAAAAGAAGCAACCTATTTATTTGAAATGTCTGTTGTGACCAAGATAGTGTTGGTTGAACTTAGCTTTCCAAAACATGACAAAACATAGAGTAAACAACATAGTAAGCATACTAAAAGAGGTTCGACTGGAGAAACGATAAACTTTGTATGGAGGAAGGTGTAGTTTCATGTTTTAGAAAGCATTCAAAAGGAGACTGGCTTGTCACGTTTTTTCCTTCCATTGTTGTATTGTTGTGTTATGTAACCATCCCCAAATCATTGTTACTGCATCTAGGGTTTTATTGTGGTGGAGATACAGCAGTTTGGTGCCAGGACTCTTTTTTTTTTAAGCATCATGTATGTTACTTTATGGCAACGTGAGGTAATCTTTTTTACATTTAAAAAATGCTAAAGTAAACAAATTATCTTTTAATAGTACTTAGCTCTAGTATATATCTACTGTAACAAAACTGTTAAAAACAGTTTAAAACACAAAAATGTGTCATAAGGTTTCTTATTCTTTCCTTATATATTCACCCTCTATTCAACTAAAGTATGGAAAAGATTAATAACATTAGTATTGCTTTAAAACTTTCATATTTTTTACCTCTGAAGGTTCTTCTGGACAAAGCCCTTTACTGGTTGCTTTAAGTGGAAATCACACTGGACAACTGAACTTTACAAGCAAAATGAATCAGCTATACCTTCGCTGGTCAACTGATCATGCAACCAGCAAGAAAGGATTCAAGATCCGTTACTCAGGTAACTGTTAATGATTTCCATTAAATTATATTTTGTGATCAACTCCAGTGCAAGCAGTGTTCTGCAGCAGTGCTGTGGCTCAAGGTGTGCCACATGGTCCTGAAATTGAGGAGACTCCAGAGTGAGGAGAGACAAGCCAGGACCCTTCAGCTCTCATGAGAGAGTGGCTGATGAGGTGTGTATGGTGCCAAGAGTGTAAGAGACCCAGACGTACAAAGGCAGCCCCTAACCTAGAGAGCTGGGAAAGGTAAAAGTAGCCTTATGAGGTTCAACAAAGGCAAATGTAGCGTGATGAAACTGGGGAGAAATAACCACATACATCAGTACAGGTTGGGGACTGACCTGCTGGAGGAGAGTTCTGCAGAGAAGGACCTGGGGTTCTTGGTGGACAAAAGGTTGGCCGTGAGCCAATAGTGTGCAGTTGTGACCGAGAAGGCCAGTATGATCCTTTGGTGCATTAAAAAGCATGGCCAGCAGGCTGAGGTCAAGGAAGGTTATCTCCCCCTCTCCTTTCTACTCTGCCTTGGTGAGGCCACATTTAGAATATGGTGTCTAGTTCTGGGCTCCTCAGTTCAAGAAAGACAGGGATCTCCTAGAAGGAGTACAGTGAAGGGAGACAAAGATGATTAGGGGCCTGAAACATCTCCCTTTTGAGAAAAGGCTGAGAGATCTGTGACTGGAGAGGAGAAGACAGAGGCGATCTTATCAATGCTTATAAATAACTAAAGGGCAGGTGTCAAGAGGATGATGCCAGACTCATTTTGGTGGTGTCCAGTGAAAGGCCAAAGGACAATGTGCTCAAATAAGTTCCATCCGAACATGAGAAAGAACTTCTTTACTGTGAGGTGACAGCATTGGAACAGGCTGCTCAGTGACATTTTGGAGTCTCTTTCTCTGGAGATTATCAAAACATACTTGGATTCTTTCCTGTGCAATCTACTTCAGGGAACCTGCTTTAACAACAGCTGGACTAGGTGGTCTCTAGAGGTACCTTCCAACCTCTGTGATTCTGTGGTTATAATCTATATGTAGAGATACTTGCTCTTACTCTGCTCTTTTTTTAACGTTGTCACACATACCCATTGAAGACACTACTCCTGGGAGGCTTGGTTCAGTCATCACTTAACATAATGTAAATAGTGTGAGAGAGAGAGAGGTGATAATTACTCTCTCTCTGTTGTTAACATTTGCTTTTTTCTGTGTTTAGACTTGATTAACAATGTGTGAGTGGGTAAGTGTTAATTTGGTGGCTAAAAATTGTCCATATAAATTAAGTAAAGAGAAGAATGCTATGAATATTTTATATTTTTCCAAGTACCAAATATATCCCATTCAGGTATGCTAAATAAATGCTAAATGGCACACTAAATAGAGAGATGATTTGCATATAATTCTCTCCTGTCCTCTATCATCCATACACTTTCAACATCATTTCTGGAAAGTTCCTCCTGTTGCTGAAAGAAGCGAGCTCAGCTAAGACCATAATTGTGTTCATTATTCTGGGAACTTGTGTAGCCTATTGTAGGGAACCTGCTTTAACAGAGAAGTTGGAGTTGAGCGCTTGAGATGCCTCCCAACCCGTGCAATTCTGTTATTCTGTGAACTTGAGGACTATCAACAGTTAGTAAATGGTCAGAAAAAAAAGGACTAGTTATAGAAAGCTTTATCTTCATCTTGCAAGAAGCGTTTGGAGTATTTTGAAAGACAAACTAAAACTGAGGGACTGGGGGAAGGGAAGTTGTTTTCAAACACACTGGTTAATGCTTGGCTGAACATGAGCCAGCAGTGTACCCAGGTGTCCAAGAAGGCAAATGGCATCTTGACTTGTATCAGAAATAGTGTTCCCAGCAGGAGCAAGGAAATAATCAGTCTTCTGTACTCAGCCCTGGTGAGGGCACACTTTGAGTACTGTGTTCATATTTGGGCCCCTCACTATAAGAAAGACATTGAGGCCCTGGAGTGTGTCCAGAGAAGAGCAATAAAGCTGGTGAGGGGACTGGAGCGCAAGTCTTGTGGGGAGTGGGCCTTCTATTATGAATTTACAGTGAGAAAGTAACACAGCTGTTACAAGAATAGAGATCATGTCATAAATTTATTTTGTAAATATCAAATTCTGTAGGTGATTGATTTTTAAGAATTGAGAAATTATTTTACACCTTACGTGTAAAAAAAACACCCATGTTTTTCTACACTTAGTTCATCAATTATTATGGCACTAGACACAGCTAATAATAACATTTGGGAAATGAAGAGAAATATGTAATCCTTATGGCAATGTTTCAGGAACAAACAGCTGTTTTGCTTTTTCTATCTCAGAAGCAGCCAGTGCCTGCTTTTTTTATCTAAACTTTTGTATATTTCAAATGAGATTCAATGAAAATAATCAGCATGAAAGAAGAGTAACTGTGAGTGGCAGCGTAAACAATTGGATTTGAATCTTAATGAGGGAAGGAAAAATACAAGATCCCAAAAAGGCTATTGATACCATGGCAGCTGTGTCTGAGCCAGAAGGCTTTCTTATTCTGAAGAACCTAGTGAAGTGAATTACTGCTCCCCAAAACCCTCTCCTTTTTCTCCAGCTATGCTTGTACACAGCATTTTGCAAATTGCGCTTTTGTCATAAATGTTCTTCTTTAGAGTGCAGGAATTTTCAGAAGAATATTTAGTGTTTACTTTAGCATACAACCTTGCATGTGTAAGCTATTTGTCTGAAGTTACTTGTATGTATTCTGTCTTGTAGTTGCAGAATTTTTGTTAAATAATAGTAGAGAAGAGCTATACTATTACAGCAGAAGAGTATTATTTTTAGGGCTTTGGCATATTACTGAGGTATTAGCATAACCTTAATCCATATAATACTTTTCTACTTTGAACTAACAAGGAGAGGAAGCATTTCATACAGTTGCAGGGAAGAAAATCTTTTTTTTTTTTTTTCTTTGAAAGAGAGATCTGATAATAAAATCACTGAAAGCAACTGCGAAAATAACTTTTTTTTTAATTTTTTAAGTGCTGGAAGTTGACTTCCTGGCAAAGCTGGGTTCTACCAAAATAAGTTATTTAGGTATAAATAGGGACAATCCATGATTGTATAAATTGGAACTTACTGAGCACTTTCTAGGAAACTCTACATGAGTTGGATCTGCAAAATGGCTTTGAAAGCTACCTGCATAACCTTTGGGCTTTTTTTGGTTCACTAATTTATAAGCTCACATGCAGATCCCTACACAAGCAAGCTACCATAAGCAGTATAAAAAAAAGAAGGGGTCAGTGATTTATTTTGAGTTGTAGTGAAGTGAATGAATGAAAGAACACTACAGTTGTAATTCCTATACTTCTGCACAATACTTGACACGCCTGCCAGAGAGATGGTGATTGAGAAGAAGGCCAATCCACTTGCTACCTTGAAAATTTATGTTGCCTCTATGATGTATGCAAGCTTTTGTTTAACTTTTGTTTTTTGTTGAAGAATAAATAAGGCAAGTGATTACTTAGTTAAATTGTGAGCTGCCAGTATATGTATTAAAACTCCACCATACATATCTATTTTATCTTTATTCTGTTATTATAGCCTCGTGTATTATTGCAAGAAAAGGAATTCTTCACCATTCATTTTCACTTGTTTTTTAATATTTGTACTAATTAAATGACTGTTGGTATTTTCTCTCCATTTTACTTGAAAAGCAAAGGCTGTTGATTGATTTGGTTTTGGTTTTACGTTTTCCAGTTGCTTGTTAGAGGTGACAGAAGAAGTTTATTGGACTGTTTGTTTCTTTTGTTGTTTCTAAAATTTTTGTCGGTGGCTTGCTGTAATAAGTGCAGCAGAAAAGTCACAAAATGGAAGTTCATATAGGGCTTTGAATTTAGAGCAATATAAACAGAATCATCTATAATTGTTGAAGCACTGATAAGAAAATCTGTACCATAAATAGAAGGCTATTTAGATAGATGTTTCTTTTTTGAAGATCCAGTCATTTACAACTTCAACACTAAAGAAGGAGTTGATCTTTACAAATTTACATTGCTGTTTTCATACAGCTTACATGTCAGATTTAAAAACAAACTGCAGAAGAATTAGAACGACATCCCAACTCTTTTTGTTGCTTCGTTTTGTTTTCCTTTCTGATTCTGTATATTTTAAACTGAAGTAATGTAGGGAATGGTTGGTCCATTAACTAAGGAACTATTTTAGAAATTGGAAGGTTTGTTTTGGTTTTTGTGACCTTACACTTAAGTCCCTATGTCTATTTTCTTATCTATAAAGTGAGAATGTTTAAAGTGAGAATGATGGTAAACTTCGGCATCATTGGTATTTAAAGAATAGCAGCACTGAAGCACACAAGATTCTTGGTAATACAGTGATGAAGACAAAAACTGAAAGTTAGAACAGTAGTTTGTCGACAAATACATAGGATATAAGCTAAAGAAAGGTAACATGAGATTTGAGGGAAGGCTTTTTGTTGATTTATAATTTCAAACATAGAGCAGTATTTAATTGGTAAGTCAATATTTAAAACATTATTTAACTAATAAGTCTGTTCTTAGAATAACTTATTTGACTAATAATCAACGATACAGCTGTGAATTAACATCCTTTTCTAAAATAAGTTATTGAGTTAATAAATGGTTGAGTTAAAATAAATAATTGAGGTCTTAGTGGGTGACAACCCTGTCCAAAACATAGAGGTCAAAACTGGATGGCCTTAAGGTCCCTTCCCACCCAAGCATTCTATGATTCTATGATTCGTTCATTCTGTGATTTTATTATTACCTATAAGAGTGATTTGTGAAAACATCTAGGATAGGTGGGCATCCAATTTCAAAAATATTAATTTTGAATTGGAAATTTTTTAATTGATCATCCCTTAGACAAAGCACTGTAAACAGCTTTGAAAAAAATTTCAGTACTCAGTAATATGTTTCAGATCTTAAGAAAATTTCCTCGTGAAAGGAAAACTATGGTTCTGCAAATTCAAAATCAGTGATGTTTTTTCAGTTTTGCAGTTATTTCCCTGTTGGTCTTCAGTTGAAAGTGGCAAATCGACATTATGATTTTAAGTGAGCTGAAAATGTTCTGCATGTTGCCTTGCAAAAACCACTGGTGTTTAAGAAGATTTAAAAAATGTGGATGCTATGTCATTTGGAAAAATAATTCCTAGATGAGTACAATCTTATGTCACTACAGTAACATTACACTATTATCACCTAAACCTGAAGTTCCAAAAAAGATCCTCTCTCAGAAACTGGCTGGAAGAAAAACATTTTATCCTTTTGGCCCCTGACACAATGCTGCAGTATTTTATCAGCACGCTGTCGAGAATCCTGTTTAAGTGCAGAATTTGAACTCAGCTGACAGTGGTTGTAGTTTTCAATCTGACATTTTTCAAGTATTTCGTTTGCCCTCCAGATCTTTGGGTACTTTTTATTTATTACCTTGTCTGTGGTCCTTTAGTTAGTATGTCAGTTTCTAATCTTAGAAGATGTTCTGTATGCTTTATGCTGGACTCTGAAGGGAGTTCAGTTGGAGGTGCAAATAAATACTTACTTATCTGTATATTAAGAAGGAAATTGATTTTAAAAAAATTGCAAATGCTTTCCTTTTTTTCAGAGTGTATGTAATTTAGACATACTAAGACATAATTAGGCATGTTGCTTGACTATCAACCTTTTCTGTTTCTATTTCATTGCCTTTAAAGCACAGAATACTGTGAGTTTTGGTAGGACTTTTGCATGGATGAGGTCTACAGGCACTGCTTTAAGCATTATCATTTGTTTCTGATGTACTAGCTACCTACTGTCAATGCTTTAAAATGTCATTGGCGAAGATTTTTATACGACCAGGGAGATGGATCTGAGTTACATTAAGTAACTTCTCTAAGCATAAATTACCCAAATATATATGATTTATATTACAGAATGCTCAGAAATTGGAATTGATTTTGCGTGCCTGATTTAAACTATTGAAGTATCAAGAATATACTACTGCAAATGAAATTATTGTAGATTGCATTTCAACATGTAACATTAAGGTTACAGAACATATGGCAAATATTTTCTGTTTAGAATTGCAGAACTGAGGTTGTTGTTGGCATAGTTTCCCATTGTCCAAGTGGAAAATTATGATTAGGCCTCACCTGCTATTCTAATGCTTTTCTGGGATATTTAAAATTAATTAGTACTTGAGAAGTCATAGAATCATAGAATAGCCTGGGTTGAAAAGAACCACAATTATCATCTAGTTTCAACCCCCCTGCTATGTGCAGGGTCGCCAACCACCAGACCAGGCTGCCCAGAGCCACATCCAGCCTGGCCTTGAATGCATCCAGGGATGGGGCATCCACAACCTCCTTGGGCAACTTGTTCCAGTGTGTCACCACCCTCTGAGTGAAGAACTTCCTCCTAATATCTAACTTAAACCTCCTCTGTCTCAGTTTAAAACCATTCCCTCTTGTCCTATCACTATCCACCCATGTAAACCGCCATTACCCCTCCTGTTTATATGCTCCCTTCCTGTACTGGAAGGTCACAATGAGTTCTCCCTGGAGCCTTCTCTTTTCCAAGCTAAACAAGCCCAGTTCCCTCAACCTTTCCTCATAGGAGAGGTGCTCCAGTCCTCTGATCATCTCAGTAGCCCTCCTCTGGACCCGCTCCAAGAGCTCCATGTCCTTCCTGTACTGGGAGTCCCAGGCCTGGACGCAGTACTGCAGATGGGGCTTCACAAGAGCTGAGGGGGACAATCACCTCCCTCTCCCTGCTGGCTACCGCTTTTTTAATGCAGCCCAGGATATAGTTGGCCTTCTGAGTTGCAAGCGTACACTGCTGGCTCATGTCTGTAAATTCAGTATTTCAGAAGCTACACTTGCCTGAATTAGATTATTTTGGAAAAATAAAAAATAAAAATGACAACAGCAAAACCTAAAAAAACAGTTGTTGTGTAATAACTGTGGGAAACTTGTGCACAAAATTTACAGAAATTTTGAGAAAAATGCATCTGATGATTACTTCTGCTGTACTTTGAAATTTAATTTTTTAAACATAATAAGAAAAATATTTATTTTTGACTTAAATGTCTGTGCTGTTGTTCTTTTAATAAAAAGTTTAAAATATTTTTTATGTTCATTTGCTCAGTGAATAATTGTATATTTATAAATGTATCGTATTCAAAGTAGATTGTTTACTAGGTTTGAATGACTTGCTGAACAAACCATATATTTCCTGGTTGCAGCTTCCCTATGTGAAACAGCATAAAGTATTTTGCAGGTATAAACTGTGTGTCTAAACTTCAGAATACTTCAGCTGATCTCTGAATCTATAGTTAGAATTCCAAAATTAATGTAAAACATCTTATACTAATTTTATTGGTTCATATTTGTCTTAAGCAATGTGAAATTTGCAAATTTTGTATATTTTATATTTTTTAAAATTTTCTTATTATGTATTCATTTATTTGCATTTAGCTTCCTATTGCAGCCTAAACCCTACTTTGAGGAATGGTGGAATTGTAAATAAAACAGGTGGTCCTGCTGGAAGTAAAGTTCATTATTACTGCAAACCTGGATATAGAATGATTGGTCAGAATAATGCAACATGTAGACGTCACCAAAATGGCATGTATCAGTGGGATTCTCCTGTGCCAATCTGCCGAGGTAAGATATGTTTCCTTATTGAGCATGCTTCTATAATTTAATTGCAAGTAATATTTCACAGAACAGTGATCCAACATTATAAATACTACTGTGTATCAAAAGACACATTGACATCAGGAGTTTATGCAAGTGCAAATCAACTTGCATTCTTACGGTGAGTTGAACTGAAGTAGTAACAACTAGATCCATGGAATCAGAACCAGACCAAATGAAAAATTTGTTTCTAATACTCATCATATTGTTGTATAACAGAACATTTTGATTGATGATTCTTTGATGATTCTATGATTTCATAAAAATCCAGTAGTTTTCAGTAGTGCTTTTAATTTGTAACTAATATTTTTGGTGTTTTTTGTCTGTTTGTTTTATTGTTGTTTTTGTCATTGTTTTGTTTTTACTGTGTTCTGGAGATAGACTGTTTCTACTTTATCTTTTCTGGGTATCTTAAAACTCGTTAATGTTTGTCAAAAATTACAGACAAGAGGAGTAACATAAAATAGTATGAAGCAGATAAGCACAGTTCTTTTTTTCTTATAAATACTATTTCACAGGTTACTCAGTGAATGGTGAACAGTTATTGGAGTCTAAAGAGTTGTAGGTCAAATAAGATTGAGAATATGGGGGAGAGGAGAAAGGCTGAAAATTCTATCCATGTGGTACATATATTGCCTGTTCAAAAAATGCTTTCCATTTTGCCTGGTTATAGATCACTTTGTTTATATAAACAGATGGCTGTAACATCCAGACTTGTCAGAACTTCTTTAATTAAAACCTGTTTTCAGTTTGTAGGATGTTAACTGAAGTGATTCATGTATCCTTCAAGACAGATATTTTTGTTTCTGGCAAGCTTCCTAGCCAGAATGATTCTGCTATTTCTAAAAGCAACATCAGCAGTATTTTCCACTTGACACTTGATGTGATGTTTAGTATTCTGTTTGGAGTATTCTACTTGGCTAAAACTAGAGAACTTGAAGGAGTACAGTTGACATTTTTTATATGGAGTGATTTAGCTGCTAAGTATTTCCTCAGGATGAAAATTTTCATGCCTGGGTGGGCCATGGGGCTTTACTCATACCATGCCAGAAAGCAGCTGAGACTTCCAGTGTGCTACAAACAGTATCTGTGTGTCCATGTTTTCAGACTCCAGGAAATTTGGAATCCCATAAAATTTAATAGCATATGATGCTATTTGACCTTTCTGAAGGTAACAAAATCATGGAATAATCTGTGTGGGGGATTTGTGAGATTAGTTCAAGGACACGTGCTTTTGGGTTTACTGAAAAGGCTATTTAGATTAAGTAGCTGGGTAGAGAAGCTGGAAACTCAGGGACATTGTAGTAAAGAACCTGGAATGCTGACTATCTGTATAGCTTGGCCAGAAAGTTTGGAAAGTAGAGAATTAATTCTGTTCGAGCACCTGTATATGAGCCAAAATTTTTATCAATTTGCTTAAACACAGAAGTCTAGTGTCATTTGATGTGTCCAGAGATATTTTGCCTGTTCTCCAGCTACCAGTCCAAAAACGCACAAGCTCCTGTGTTATCCACTGAACCTGTCTTGTCTTGGAGACCTAAGAATGTCTCAAGTAACTCTAGAAAATGGGAAAAATAAAAAAGTCAATCCCTATCTACCTAAGCTCTGTTGTAATTAATCTCTTGATTCTGCTTGATGTACAATGTAATTAGGTTGATGTAGTTATGGTTAAGTTATGAGGTAGTAAGAAGGAGAAATAGTTTAGCTTTCTGTCAGTTCAGCAGGCAAGTAAACATTTTGTAAGTGTAGAATTCTACTTACGTGACTAAGGCTCAGAGTGTTCCAGTTATAGGTGAACAATCAAGTTAGTCATCAGGGGAGCAGATGGAGAATTAAAACAGACACTTATTTAAAATGCATCAGAGCCATGAAAAGCCATGGTCACTACTGTTGTGATCAGATCTGGGGGAACAACTACTAATAGAAAGGCTTGTACCCAGACACAGCAGGACTTGCCTTTACCCCTCTGCTTTTCCACTTTCTCTAACGTCATTAAAAGTAGAAAGTGGGGGTCTCTAGAACTCCTTATTATCACATTTTCATCCAATCTCTGTCCTATTACTACTATTTCTAGTGGCAGGGGAGTCAGCTCTTACCACTTGAGGGAGAAATACTCAATTTTGAGAAGAGCAGTCCTGTTTAAAATGCAAAATGTGCTAAGATAACTATGTTACAAAGGAAGCAGCTTATTTTGCTCCATTCCTTTAGTTCTATTTCTATTAGCAATTTGACAGATTCCAGATGGAGGCAAACAAGAGAAATGAACTAACCATTCATCATTTTATAATGCTTACCTCTCCTCATTATAATTATATGCAAAGCACTGTGTTGTGTTTAATTTAAATGCATCAAATGTGACAACTTTGGAATATTGAAAACAAATTTTAGACTTTGTTTATGGTGCCATGACAATGTGTTGTGAAATTAGTCATTTATATCGAACTGGGTAGATGGTAAGAAAAATCAAATTCCTTTTTTAAAAATATTTATTTTCATCTCTAACATATTTCAGACAAAGTCTATCATTTCTTCTTTTGAAATATATATTTTATTAAGAACGAAAAAAAAAAAACAAAAACCAGTAACAGGAGGAAGGGAGAAAATTACCTATCGGGCATTTTAACTGCTAAAATGTTGAGTTGCTCCTTACAATTGTCTGTATATGTAACAGACAGTTTAATTCTCAAAACTACACCTTTTATTGATAAATATTTAGGAAAAAATCTTTAAAGCTGTGTTTTATTCAATGTATTTACTGAAGAGCAATACAGTGTGTGCCACAGTCAAGGTAATGATTATGTACATAGAAACATTGTTTTTTATGATGCCTTTAAATAGATTCATTTGAATATTGTGATATGTCCTTAACTATAAGTTGCTGTTTCACAGAAAGTATCCTTTCAGAGCTAATGATACTATGAATTTCCTCTTAGAAGTGCCACAAGGCACATAGCTTTAAAAAAAATAGGGGTAACGAAGTGTTGCCTTTCTTCTTTTCATTATCAGAATCAAGGGAGCAGAGAGGTTTCACAAAAGGAAATCCTACCTTGGGGACTTTTCATAGAAGTGACTGGGATTGATATTTCTGTAATTATATTCCACACCAGGATTGTATATTGTGAGATACTGTTAAATTAAACATATCACACTGTGGTAAAATATATATCTAAGAAAAATAATCATGAATAACCAAAACAAAACAAAACAAAACTGCACCTAGATGCTACTCAGACTTAACTGAGTAGAAAACAAATTAAATGTAAGTTTAAAATCATAAGTAGTTGTCTGTAGAAAAATTCTGAAGGAGCAAAAAAAAGTTAAAATTATTTGGAATATCAAAACAACCACTGCCTGTAGTCCATGTTGAAATTTCTGCCAGTGTTTAAACAACCAATATCAACATAATGATTTATAGAATGTCCATCTATGTGAGATACACTTTAAAATACTTCTTAAAGTTTCAAACTATTACATTAATTGGAATGTCATAAACATGGGAAAATCATTGTAGTTGCTATGAATGGATTATGTGAAAATTACTAATCTCTATCTCTTATTTCATTGTTGTGATAATATTAAACAAACATAAAATAATACAATATGAGAAAATGCCTTTATTTTTCCTTTTCCTCCTTTCTTTCTAGCTGTATCTTGTGGTATTCCTGATTCTCCTGGGAATGGTTCAGTTATAGGTAATGAATTCACTTTGGGCAGTAGATTGATATATGAATGTAATGAGGGCTTCAAGCTAGAATCTAGTCAACAAGCAACAGCAGTGTGTCAAGAAGATGGATTGTGGAGCAACAAAGGGAGGCCACCTGTCTGTAAATGTAAGTAGGCATGTGTTTCTCAAGCATATTTCCCTTAAACTGATTCAGGAATATCTTCTGTGATTAAGTTTACATTTTATGTGTACCTATCTGCTGAACTGGTCAGTCAGGAACATATCATCAGTCATACAGTATGTAGTAGAATAGAAGTGACCTATTAAATGTGTTTAATAATAGCAACAACAATAATAAATAATAATAATAAAGTTTATTTTCAAAAAATATGTCTTAAAATCTCTCTATGGCTAATGTTCTCTGTCTTCGCTGTATAAAGTTACAAACATCAATTGTAGAAACTTTTTAAAACACTGATAGTGTAAACAACTAACCACGGTAAGAGTTATCCAGTCTTTCTTTTTGTTTTCAGTCAGAACTGCAAAGAATAATGCAGGTTCCTTTGTTATGCAACATGACATCTCATGCACTGGGTTAACCTCCATCTGGCTTTGTATTCAAAATAGTGTACACGATCCTCCTTCTGTCATGATCTACATGAGATTCTCTGCTTTAAATCCTGGAGCATCTCTTCCTTTTTTTTTCAGATGGGTTTTTGCACTGCTGTTTCTCACTCTTTAAAAACAAAAAGTTCCCCTCTTCTCTTAAAAATCATTTCCCAGAGGTACCGCCAGATTTGCTGATGAATTCAGCTATGTCCTGTGGCGGATCTTTTGCAGAACCAGCTGGAAATCAGTGTATCTGGCAAGGGCAGCCCCTGGCCTCTTTCCACATAAGCCATCCCATCTCCACTTATTCCAACACTCTGATATCCATACCAAATACACTCAGACAACTCTTCTATAGAGCTAACAGTCTTGCTGTGATTCATTCTCGTTGTTTCTTCATTGTGTTTGGAATGGTGATTCTCATTTCTGTTCTCTGGGCAACCTCCAGTTGATCTACATCTTTCTTGAAGGACAGTGCCTAAATAAGCAGTTCCACTGAGTACATAAGAAGGATTATTTGAAGTCACCTATGATCACATGAGCATGCTCTATATTCAGAACCATCCACAGTGGGAAAGCAGTAGTCTCATATATTGAACTACACTTTATTCTCTTAGAAAAAAAAATAATAATAATAATAGGGTATAAAGTACATAACTTCAATAATTAATCAACATAAATATCAACAGATTGTTTTCTGGAGGGAAGAAACAAATTAGCTTAGATTAAAAAAAAAAAAAACAAACAAAAACAACAGTGTTTTTGCAACTATTGAACCTTATCAGACAGTGATTATTCTATAAACTGAGCTTAATTACTAATGTTTTGTGTAGCTTTCTACATTATGAACTTTAATTTAATATTTGTAAGTCCTAAGTGACTTTTAATTTATTTTTTTTCCTTTTCTAAAAGTTTATTCAGTTTGTAAAATATTCCCATTACTTAGTAAAGTGACAAATGCTGAAGTAAAAAACACTAGTGATCTACCTTAAAATTATACAGTTGGTGTTTTCAACATGGATTGCTCTTCAAGGGCATGCATGTGTTACTCAAGATTACTTATCTGCAAGTTGTAAAAAGCTTAGATAATCTTCATAACAACCTTTTTTTAAAGTTGCGGTACTATAAGTATATATTTGTTTAGTCTCCAGAGATAGAATCATCTGAGACTGATGAGCAGTGAACACAGCACAAAAAAGTGAGTGGTAATAAATGAGTTCATTTTTTTCCTCAGGTCTATTAAAATGAAGGCTGAAATCATTACAGCTTGTTTTACAATGTTTCTTTGGTAATATAAAGCCTGAGTCTCTGTATAGCCATTTGAAAACCTTTCTCAAGCAATACTTTAAATCTGGCCTCATTAGAGACTGACCATGTAAATAGTATCTTATTATATGAATACAGGACACTGTGAGAAATCTGCTAAAACATCCTTCTGAAGCCTTAGTGTCTTGTTACTGGTCAAAGGCAGAAGAGGGACACACATTCCAAAGAACATTCCATCCAAAAAGTGGAGAAATATCTAATTTGAATAAACAGAGTAACTTGAGTCTCAAACTATATATGAGTATCGGTGCTTGCATTTCTTTCCTTACTCTTTGCCACATGAAATGCTTCTAATATCTTTACTACAATTAGTATAATTTGGTTTGGACTCAAATACAAAGGAAATGTGTGGGTGTAATTACAAATTTAAGGTTTTAAATTGTACATATAGTCAGATGACAAATGCTGTCTTACATATCATCATTTTTATATACTTGTAACTCTTATATAAATTATTTTTGAAAAATCAATAGTTTCTGTCTTTCTAAGGTTAAAAAAAAGAACAATCATTTGGGAATTTTTTATTTGTTTATTCTGTTACATCAGCTGCTCTGGAAATACAGATGCTGATTCTTGCAGGGACAAGTTAAAAAGGGAAAATAGCATGAATTAAACTTCATTCCATACCTTTAAATGAGATAATATCATCTTATTATTATGCAGAAATTGTCTGTAACAGCTTGATTCTTAGATTTTATTTGTGACTAATTAGTGAAAATTATTCTTGCTTAGTTCTTTAATGTCTCACTTTCTGAAGAATATATAAGAGAAATGAGATCTTCCAAATCAGAAGGACTGTAAAACGAAAAACAGAAAAACACCTAGATGGAAACACAAAATTCAGATATATCGCTTCCTTTGTGCAGGGCTTGTCCAGTCTTCTTAATTTACTGATACTTATGAATTTAAACCATACTAAGCAGAGACTTATTTTTGAGACCAACTTACGGTATTTAGATTCTAGGAAAATATCAATAGCTCAATGTGTTTGTTCACCAGAGTAAGAAAATTATAAATAGTTAATTGTTATGAAAAGTTCAAATTAAAAGCTGAGCACATTACTAAACAATTTTTTTTGTTATATTTAAATTGTAGTTGCAAAGACAATGTTATAATATTTTTAGTCAATTGTGCTGTTCTGGTAGTGACTATTCTGATTAGTGGTCATTTTGCTCGTGCTTTGAGTAGAAACTATGCCTGGATTTTTAGAATAACTTCTGGAAATTTATAGAATAAATTCTGGAAATTATCATTATGTTAAAATGAGCAGTTTTAATTATAATTTCAATTGCTAATTATATTTACTGACCTGTACTTTATATAAAACAATATCATCCATACATTTCTGTATTAAAAATGCTTAGGAAAAAGAGTGTGCATCTTCGCATCTATAAGAAGTTTATATCATCCCTTATACTATTCTATGTATGTAACACCCACCTGATGTCCATGCCCAGGCTGGACTGGACTTTGAACATCCTGGCTTAGTGGAAGGTGTCCCTGCCTATAACAGGAAGTTTGGAATTAGATGAATCACTCTGAAAGCATATAAATGTTTTTATTTTATTTTTTCAAAAGATCTAACTGTAATGTAATAATTTTTCTGAATGCTCACAGTATGTGATCATACACTAAATAGCATTTGACTGCATTGACAGCTTTTATGCCAATAGTAGAACTTTCCTAAACTGAACAGCATGGAGAGAAAAAAAAAAAATTATTTGGGCCTTTGCAAAAATTACCGAGTAATATTTGCTTTTTCTTTATATCCCTGGAGCCTTTTTTGTCTCTGAAATGTTTAAATAAATCAAGTTAGAGCATGACCATCACTGTTCCGGTGCATCTCTAAATGAAACTGCACTACACATTTTTGCTCATTTGCAGTGTTCACTGTATAATATTCATTATTTTTTGCTAGAACTTGTATTTCAGAAATGCACACAATATGCTCAGTTTTTCATTCAAAGACTTCTGCCAGTATGGCGAGACATATTTTCTGTTAAGAAATTTAGTGGCAGGATGCTAATATTTACATGTCCTTTATTCACAGCTGTGACTTGCCCCAACATAGAGACTCTGCTTTCAGAACATGTTGTCTGGAGACTGATTTCTGGGTCACTGAATGAGTACGGAGCTCAAGTCATGCTCAGCTGCAGTCCTGGGTATTATTTATTGGGTCAAAGACTCATACAGTGCAGGACTAATGGAACCTGGAGTGTAGGCAATGAAAGGCCAATCTGTAAGGGTAAGCAGTTCACTTGTTTACAGAATATACTATTGTTTTTAATACATATATTTTATAAATCTATTTTTTGTATATATATTTATATATACATGCCAGAGCTGGCACATGGTCCTTGCACAAGTGTGAGAAGGAGTGTGAATATACAGAAAGATAGTTAAGAAAAGATGTAATGAGAAAATAGAAGAACACAGGACTAACGGTGGTGATCGTCTGCAGGGGTTGGCTAGACAAGTGCTACTGACTAGCCTTGTTTGCAAACAACCACCCTCTTACATCCTTTTCTGCCTGTCTCAGCAGCGAGATTCATCCTTTTTGAAAATAGCATGGGTAGCTTTTTAGCGCACCAATTAGTGTGACTGAGAGGTTTGTTTCTTGTGATTGTCTCCCAGATTAAAGTCCGCAATCAGATATCCCTGCTGGAATTCTCACAGGTTCTCATGGTGTAACTGACCAGACTTGGTCCCCATCACTGGCTCCCTTTCTTATTATCCCTGGTTACAATGGAAATAGTCCTTGATCAGACAACCTGAAAGAAGCAGACACCTTCTTTCTACATACCCTTACATCCAGGAATACGTATAGATGGAATGTAATCGCATCCTTCCCAGACATTCATGTCTTGCTTCAGAGTATGACATTTAGATTGCATTTAAACTGCTTTCAGGATTTGAAGTCATCTGAGTTTTCTGATTTAGGACATGCTTTACCAAACCAAGCATAATTTTAAGCCTAATGCATAATATTACTGTTGAATAGAGCTTTTATATTTATTCATATTACATTTACTTTTTAAGAAAATGTGATCTATTGTTTTCCAGTCTAAGGAATTGTGAAAAGCATTTTCATATTTCAATTTGTTTTTTTGTTATTTTTCTTCCCCAGTTATCTCCTGTGGTGGTCTTCCATCTCCACCAAATGGAAATAAGATTGGAACCTTAACAGTATATGGAGCCACTGCAATTTTCACCTGTAACACAGGATACACTTTAGTTGGTTCTCATGTGAGAGAATGCTTGGCAAATGGTCTTTGGAGCGGTGCTGAAACTCAGTGTCTAGGTAAAAGCTTATATTTTTTCTTTTGTTTTGTTTTTTGAACAATAGTAGTATTAATTATTGGACTTCACCTCATATCAAGCAACAACACTTTTACACAATAAATGTTTTCTAAAAGAAAGTATTGTGTGCTGTGCTGCATTTGATTTTAAGATGCTCTATCAGCATATAGTTGTGATTTGGTCTATCGTTTGTTTGCTTGTTTTCAATTAAATTATATTTGATGTTGTTGCAAGGCTTTTGGGGCCAGAAGGATTTTTTAGGTAACACACTTGGTCATCCACATTTACAATACTTTGATTTGCTTCGTGGAGCAGTCTCAGATGGCATGAAGAAACTAAGCGGGAAGATGACCTTCAGTTCAGAAGCATGCCTAGTGCATTCCAACTACAAGTAAATGTTCAGCATTCTGAGAATTTAGGCAAGGAGTTTAGACAAGAGATAATCCAAAATAAAGTACAAGCACCACCCCTTTCTGCTTTCTCACAATGCTGAGATGTATGTAGTGTGGACCTTAAGTTCTAATGCCTGCTATTTCATTCCTCAGATTTGCTTATGTTGGTTTATAATGAGCTTAAAATAAATAAATAAATAATAGGAATGGGTGTATTTCATAGCATGTCAAGAGGAACAACAATTTTTTGTCCATCTGAATAAAATTGTCCATCTGAAGATAAAATTGAAAAACTCTTTTACTAGTCCTTACTTTTTCAAATGTTCTTGCTGGCTGAAGAATCCCAGATGTTATCTTTTCTATGAAATGAATCAAAATTAGCATTTTGGTCTACATTTCCAACTAGTCAATGTCAGTATGGATCTATGGGAAAGAAGCTGTAATTGCAGCATACCTAAATGAAAAGCTGGTGAACATTCTGAGATACCTGGAACTGAAACTCAACTTCCTCAGTGTTAATAGGGTCACTGTATTTCTGTGTTCAGATAAATGAACAGATGGTTTTTGGCACAGCAGGTTGTTGATGCTCATTATCCTATATAAATAAGTGATAAATAGATAGTCGATACTGTTTTTCATTAAATTTCGAAGCAGCTAGAGTTTGTGTGAGCAAAGCATAGAAAATCAGAGCTACTTTTTAAAGCACAACATTCCCCATTATTTAATATGATGTTAAACAAAAAATGATTGTCTTCATCACAGTAACTACATGTGATGGGAGCACGTAACAACTCAATCTAATCTTATAAAAAGAATTTTTCTAATATCACCCATTACATATTAGCAGGTAATTATGAAAAAAAGAATAAATATCATCAAACTGGTATGATTCTTACCAGAGTACTAGTGATGACATCCTGAATTTCTGAAGATCATTAATGTCTGTAAATGCTTTTAGAGAAATTATTTTGAAATGTATTGCAGGCGATAAGACACTATTGTTCTAACATGAAAAGCATAATAATTTAACCTTGATGAAAAAAAGAATGTGGAATTATTAGCTGCATGTTACTGCTATTCTTCATCAGCAATTTCACAGAAAATTTTATGGGGTATCAGTGAAATGCATAAATGTGGGAATCTTCTGTCGGAGACATGAACTTGTGTCTTAAATCTTTGTATCCTATTTGTTGTGTTGATTGCCTTTTCTTCTTTCAATTCAGATCAGCAGATCTGAATTAAGAATTTTAAAACCCGATTCCTTCATTTTGCAACAGTAATGTCTATAGTACAATTTTCTGTGAAGGTAATTTTACAGTGTACCATCTTTTAAAATACAGAGTAGTTAAAAATAGTGACTGTTGCCTCATAGTGCTAAACTAGCTTCTAAATGGAGATAGTTATTAGGGAGCAAGACATAGTTGTTTCTGGTGAGCGTTGTGAGAATAATAAAGCACTTTTCCAGCCTAATATCCTTATGCTTCATTTTTCAATTAAAAATATGCTGTATTAAGAATTATGTCATCTTTATGTAGGAAGTAAAGGGAATATTTTTTTGCACTACTTCCCTACTTCTTTTGATATGTAGAGCAAAAAAAAGAAAAAAAGGAGTAAAATAAATCTGTTTTACCCAGGAATAATAGTTCAACTGAAGTGCCGCCTAAAGTAATGTTAAACTTCAGGATTACATTTTTTGTATACATTAAGTTCTGCAGTAGAACTACCTAAGAGGTTTGTGTGTGAAGACACATCAGTTTCCTGCTGATGTCTGGTTATCCCTATATTGATGCTGACAAACCTTTAAAAAATTCTGACACTGCAGATCTGCAGATATGAAGATTCAGCAACACTACATTTGTATGGGTAGGGGCATATGAGTATTTTTCTCATCACTTTCTTTTATTGAAACCATTAAAAGCTATATTATTATTTTAAAAAGGCTTTTATCTCTCAATATTTTGCTGTGTGCTATTATCATACATAAACAGTGTAATGTCCAGCCATTGCATGTCTTAATTTCTAGCAACTGATATGTGTTAGAACTAACTTGAGGTATCATTTCATTATCTGATATTAGTATGTAGTACTCATATACTGTTTTTCTTTTTTGAAAGGCTATGCATGAAGGATTATTTAGGCATCAGTGTATACAAACTAAATAATATACTAATCTCAGTGGATTCCGTTTGTTTTATAAATAGCTTTTGTCTGTGGAAGGCTGGAAAAGCTTTTTTCTTCTATTCTAGCTTCTGGGGAACATATTTTATCACAAAACACTTGAGAAGATTAACTGCACACAGTAGTCATAAATTTACATTCAAATAGTGAAGAGATGAAGAACTGATCAGTACAGGACCTATTTGGTGAACAATACTTGTTTATGCTGCAACTCAGTTTAAAAATTATTTATATAGAGAAACTTTTAACTCTTTGGGGGAAAAAAAAGTTAATAAATTTATCAGATCTCATGAAAACTGTTTCTATATGCTGTTTGAACTTTATATGAATTCGCACTTTTCTTCTATTGTTGGGTTTTATGTGTTTCAGATTTCTACAAGGCTACACTGAAATTGTTAACTTTAGTGTTTTCTTATCTGCTTAGTCATAACTACCAACTTCTAATTTTTATCAACCTATCTGCATTTTAAGTGATTTCTACAGAGGTATTTCCATCTGTAATAAGCACAATACCTCTTGCAGAAAACATTACTGTACTACAAGTAAAGATTGTCTTATGATACTTTCTAATTATTTTTCTTTAAAATTAGATGAACTTTGGTTTATATTTGTCAGATTGATTGCATTGCTGAATGCAGCCTTATGCTTAGAAATGTTAAATATCTGCATCTTCTTTACTGGACAGAAAGGATCACATTTAGAGCTCAACAGTTATTGATCACCATTTATTCTTTGCAGTTTCAAAATCAGACAAGCTCTGTAATACCAAAAGTGCTGCACAGTTTTGAATGCGGAAGTCTAAAGTCTGTTATCAAATTCATGCTGCAGAACATTGTATTTCTGGTACTAAACTACTTCCTACCTCTCTACATCCTCTCATATAAGGGATATTCACACCATTTTTAGGTTCAGTTTATGTGCAATCTAAGTTCCTAAATTCCCAGCAAGGTCAATGGAACTATGCAGGCTGTTCAAGAGAACAATAGGAAAGATAAATTTCAGTCTTAAAGCTAAATTATGTGAATGCCACTGGTTGTGTATTCCTAAATTTTAAGGACAGCATGCACCACATTTATTTCAGAAGTGCCTTTAGGACTTAAAGCCTGTGAAAATCAGGAGGCATACAACCAGGGAACTCTGAATGAGCCTTTCCTTTTTAAAAGAATGATAATTAGAGGTGCTTTTTTACTTAGGTCACACTTGTGTGAATGTAATTCAGGACAGATATGGATGAAAATAGGTATTGCATTATCTTACCCACTGGTCTGTGAAGAATTTATTTATTATTTCAGTCCAGTTTAGTACACTAATTTCTATATGTCAGAAAAGCTTTGTCAAATCCTTATTATTTGTTTCAAAAGAAAGCTACATCCAGTGACTGTAGTTAATGAATCCAAGGCTATAAATATAAAATATACAAATATGTAAATGTAAAATGTAGGTTTGCAAGTAATAATATATGGTTGTTTTTTCACTTGTGCAAAGATAAATATGAATTACTTAGCTAGACATTTCTCATTTGCACTAAATGAATCACGCTGCTGATAATTTGTATCCCTTCCCCCTTTTTCCTTCCTGAAAGAATTGCTCCTCTAAGTCACAACGCGTGTTTACATGCTTGTCTTTTGTGTGTGACTGTGCATACATCTGTGTAGGACATAGGTTGAATTGGAAGCTTTTGATTATTTACATAACACCAGCTGTGTTATTTGTGGCATTTAGACTATTTTCCTGAACAGATATCTTGTCTTGATTTTGTGTGATTTTGATGTGCAAAACTATACACACAACAAAGACATACTTTAAAATTCAAACCTAGATATAATCCACTCCAGTACATTTTCCTAAATTCTTATGATCATTTATTTTCCAAAATATGTAAGAATTTAGGTAGAAATGTTAGAATTTAATTCTATATTGTGCATAATTTTAAAATTATACATAACTACTTACTGTGCTAGTGTAAATATATATGATCCTGCAATCGATAACTCACAGTTAGCAATAGATAGTAAGATGTTGTCACGCTCCAATTTATAGGAGGGAGAGGAGGTTCTTTTTCATATATGTATAGCCAGCGTGAGATTAAGAAACAACAGTTCAAATGTCGGTTCAGCCAGTTTATTACAGATCTTAATTAGGGAGATTGGCAAGGGGAGGATGGACACTATTATGAATTAGAGTAATGGGAAAGGGAAGGAAGGCGATAGAAAGGATGGGAAAGAAGAAGCAAGGAGTCTTTATAGGAAGCAAGAGGGAGATAGTCACCACCATTCTTCAGTAGTGGTGGGTCGTCGGGCATTGTTCCATTGATGACGACGGTGACCACAGCGTTGATGGCCACTTTTCAATGGTAGTACCACCTTATTTATAAGTCAAGTTAGCTCTCTTTGGAGTGGCAGCTTCTGGCTCTAGGATCTCAGCAGAAGCTCCTTAGTTTCTACCTTCCTGGCCTTGCCAGCAGATAAGAGGGAGCAGAGAGGTGCCAACTTGTATCTTGCCTTCACAGGATACAATGGTATCATCCCCCAGTCTCCCATAACAAACAGGAGTTATTTGGTCACAGGCTAGGTCTTCTGCCAGTAAACAGTCCTGAGCAATCTCTTCCAAAGGCGGCAAACAGCTCCAAAGAAATGCTTTCAAATCTAAAATTGTCCACACAGTGATGTTGATTGCCACACAGCAACACCCATCTCTCATCTCCTAGAGTCTTATCACAAGAAATACCTCAGAAAGCGAGCTTTGAGCCAGAAAGCAAAGAAGGATTCATACAGACGCAGTGATATTGGTTTAGATTTCAAGTTCTGATTAAAAAAAAAAAAAAAAAATTACTCTTCTCTTGTTTTCCAGGTGTTGTAGAATAAAATTACTGAACTGGCCTTGAACCATTGTAAACAATTTCCATAATTCTTGAAGCACAATTTATTAAACAGTCAACTAGTGACCTCCTTAATTTACCCTTAATCAAATTTTACCTGATGGGTAAATTAATAATTTTTTAGTTACTGCACTATTTTACCAGTTCTCGAGTTGCTGGAACATGTGAGTCAGAATCCCACCAGAAATAATTAAATACACTAGCTGGATCTGTAACTGAAATGACTTGCATAATAATTCCAGAGGCCCGTTAAATCCCCTTTTAAAGGAAGGTATATAATACTTCTGTTTTGTATATTTTACTAATTTTACTAATTTACTAATCACTGTTCCTGAAATTTCCTGTGATTCCTCATGCTTGGCTTCAGTGCAACTGCTGCTTTTTAATTTTGCACATTTAGGTCTAGAAAAATAAAACGAATGTAATCAAGCTTGTCTTTTCACATCTTTGATCTGTTTCTTAGATTTCATTTCCCCAAATTTGTGATTGTCCCAACCTCTGAGGTAGGCTTAAACCACTACTAACCCTGGCAGGCTGTTTTTGCTGTCAACTGTGCTGGTCTAGAGGGCAAGATGTTTTCATTTTATGAATACAGAGTGTTCTGTGCTGGTTGGCCTCTGCCGCAAAATGGTACCAAATACACAAAATCCAAGGCAAATAATGAAAATGAGGAATCAAATTACTGTGGTGAAATAACGTGGGTTTGGGAGTTTCAAGACTTTTTATTTGAAGTTCACATTTCTCCGAGGAAAAAGGCAGCTTTATTCAAGAAAAAGTGAAATATATATTTAGCATCCAGTTGAAAATGGTCAATTTTAAGCAAATACACTGAATGGCTTGTAATTTCAAATGTTTGTAATTTATATGCACCAGATATTCTTTTGACAAATTCATTATTTCTACAACATAATCTGCAGAAACTGTATATATATGAAAATTGAAAATATTCAAATCACTGCTTCCTTTCTCTTGGAAGAGTAGAAGGAATGTAATCTGTAGTTTTTACACTCCAGATATTGTTCTACACAAAACAGTAATTGACTCTGGTACTTATTTTCTTCATATCAGCATTCTTGTAAGTGTTGACAATGTATTTAAGAATTTATATATTGGATCTATTGTTCTTCAATTGTAGCTGGTCACTGTGGTTCTCCAGATCCAATTGTAAATGGTCATATTAGTGGAGATGGCTTCAGTTACCGTGATACTGTAGTCTATCAGTGTAATCCTGGCTTTCGACTTGTTGGTACATCTGTCAGAATTTGTCTACAGGATCACAGATGGTCTGGACAAACTCCTGTTTGTGTCCGTAAGTATCGTTTACTATTCAGTGAAATATTGTTATTGTTTTTAATGTAATTGAACATTCATGGTGGATGGGATGTTTAAAGGTGTTTGAATGAGGTGTTCAAAATATATCTATTGAACATATTTTCAATGGTAAGGGTTGTTATGATAATCTACTCCTCTTAGTACTTATCAGTATAATTCCACTCATGGTATTGGATTAAATGACATCTGTTAGAAAAATACTAGCATTTTTATTAATCCTAATCTAGTTCCTTTTTCAATTACATGGCAAGTTTCCTGACATCCTCTGAAGCATCAGGCATTTAATCTAATTTCTTTGAACATTATTCTTCTACTTTACAGAGCATTAGCATTATTTTTCTTTTTTGGTTTTAATAAACTTACGATTTCTATAGAATTTTGTTATTTTTCATGGAGTATTTACATCAGTTATTTCATTTTTAAGATGTCTGTAAATCAGACAGAATTATTTTCATCCACAGATATGGTCACTAAGATGATCATCTTTTCTGTTTAATCTGTGTTAGTATCTTTGTTTTATTTTTAAGAAAAATATACTGCTGATAAATCATTGGATTTCAAAATGTATTTACTTTCTTAGTGATTAAAATAAAATTTCTACCTGTGTACAGCTGTAAGAAATATCTGCCAAATGTTATTGTCCTTTTAATATCCTATTATATCTTCAAATGATTTACATTCCTCAAAGGAATACCACCAGCTTGTGTTGTTACTTCTACTGGATTAATTTTACTGTGCAGTGGATAAAATCCCTTCAAAAGAAAGGAGCAATGCTGAGGGACAGTGGGAAGCAGTTCCTAAATGATATTGTTATCACTGTTCTGAGAACTGACTGTAGTTTCTGTAATGACAGCAACCAAACTTCAAATGATTTTCCCACTTTTATTTATTCATTAGAAATTCTAGCAAAAATGACTCAGCTCTTTCTGAGAAGGAGAGTGAAAATATGCTGTGTACTAGTGCTTAGAAATGATCTCCCTAATATAATATTGATAAGGACTTCTGATTAAGGATTGTGGATCAGGAACTCTGCCCCTGAAAATTTATGACAAGCTGGGCTACATTTTTGTATGATTTTCACAGAATATCATTTTATATTTATAATTGGCTTTGAAAGGTTTTTCATTCTTGGAAATGGTAGACACTAATTTTCAAAGAAAGTATTCAAAGTATTCCACCCATGACTATTTTTTTGTGTTCCTTATTCGTTCACCTTGCACAGTTTTTTGATACATAGATATTTCTCTACCTCACTATTGAATAATCACATAAATGCACAAGGCAGTTCCTTATCTCAGGAGAGAAAAGATTTGTTATTCACCATTTAGGTGATAACCTTTAGATGAAACATCTTGGCTAGTGCTTAGATAAACAATATTAATTTGACTGCACAAAAACCTAGTGGTGATTTGAAATAGTATAATGCCGAAATTACCTATATTTAAAAACATTAACTATAGCATCTGTCAAGAGTACTGAGTTCTAAAGAGAAACTGACCTACCATCTTCTGTTTTTGTTGAAAAGGGCAGCTAAGCAGAATTCAGTATCAATTTCTTATAAATACTATACCTAAATTTTGTGTAATAAATTTTGTCATAGATTTTGTTCAGGACGTTTCAGAAAGTCTAAGATAATAGAAATTTTTAGTTTAATATTCTGATTTATAAGAAAGATGGTGACTATGAGGATGGTGACCGTGGAAATTATTTTAGTTATAGAAACTTACTAATCTCTTACTGTTTAAAAAATGCAACAGGAAGATTAGAATAAATTAGATCCTGTATACAGACTCAAATTTTATTCTAATGTTTAAGGGTTCATTTTTAAATGGTGAAAAAACACTAGTGCAGAAAGGGATTCAGGTGATTAAAGCACATCTATTTATGCAGTTTAAGGTCTAAATAAGTAAACCTGCACACAGGAAGGCATCCTATTTGATTTGCAAAGATCCAATATTGTTGAAAATATTATTATCTCACTCTGTGATAAAATAAAAGGAAACAGTTTCTTTTTTTCACCTATCTCTTCATTGCAGAAAAGGAAAAAGAAAACCTATGATTTATCAACAATTTACTTGTGAATAGAATAGTTAATTTAGTATGATCATTATCACCAGAGCAATGTTAAAAAGCTGTGTGTGTGTGTGTGTGTGTGTGTGTTTGACTTTCTTACTTTAAATTGCCAGTATCTATATTCTTCTGTATTTTTTTTATACTACTTTAATGTCTAGTTATGTGCAAGCGTACAGCTTAACTACTATTAAATGTTTCTTTTTAAGTGTCATGTAGGCACATTAACTGACACATAATATATAAGATTTAATGTCAACAGTGATTTCTCTATTGCCTTAAGAAAATCTGATTAATAGGATCAGTATTTCAGTAGAGCAACTCAAGAAATTTGGAACAGGACTGTTCAGAACTTAGCAGTGCTCTGAAGCAGTACATTAAGTTCAGTTTGTTTTTCTCTACTGTATCTTGAATTTTAAAGGAAAAAAAATCTATATCAGTAGGAAATGTAGTGATGTCCAATGTTTTTAAAGGTATAATCTATATCAATATAGTGTCAAAATACATGTGCATGTAATTATTTATATTAAAGTTTCACATAAGGTAAAAAAGTAGATTCCACATGTCTTAGTGAAAAATTAGCATTTTTCCCCCCTAGCAGTTAAGAACTATGAATAAATGTATCCCATTATTTTTTAAACTTCTTGCATAAATATGAAAAACATATTCAGAAATAAAAACAGCTACAACCTGCAAGTGATTCCATGAAACAGTGCTTTTCAGTTAGTTGAGTTAGTTTCTAACATGTCTATTTTTCTTTTAACAGCAATCACGTGTGGACATCCTGGGAATCCTGCTCATGGAATGACTAATGGCAGTGAGTTTAATTTGAATGATGTTGTAAATTTTACTTGCAACACTGGGTACTTACTTCAGGGTGCTTCCCGAGCACAGTGCCGAAGCAATGGGCAGTGGAGTAGCCCTTTACCAAATTGCCGAGGTAAGAAACTTTCCTCTAATTCTTCTGTTCCCTAAGAACTTATTTCATGTGTGATCCTTTTCTGTGCCTTCAAAACACTGGGAGAAGATTTATGACATTATTGTCTTCTTTATTTGAATTTTGCATTCCTATATTGGAAAAAAGATCTAGCCTTGATTTTTTTCAGAATTTGAGCTCAAAGTTTTCAGACTGCAATCCCTAGCATTTAGTTTAGAGACAAATAAAGTGTTCTTGATATCACAAAAGCAATATTATATTACTAAATCACAGTCAGCTATCTATCCTGAGTTTAGGTGCTCTGGAAATTCCCATAAGTTGTAATTATTCATATTAAAACATTGTTATGCAAGTGAATATTCATGCATTAAAACACTGTTACTTCTGTTATTTCCTAGAAATGTCTGAAAATATGTTTGTAACTTTTGTACATGAAACCTGGATATTCTTTCCCCAGAACAAACTGATGAAGATTTCATTCTTATTGTTTTGATCCTTAGTATGCTCTGTAAAAAACTGAAGTTTTTTGAGAGATGAGAATGAAACAAGAGTTTGTGTGGTAAAAACAAACAAGCAAAAAAAATATGTATATAAAATATACACAGTAGAGAAAATGAAAATAAGCCATTTTAGTTAACACTGTAACTGAAAAAAATCCAAAGTTCTCATACTTAATCGTGTCTTTATTATTTATCTATTCAGATGTCAGTAACAGAATTAAAAGGAAAACTATGCTATTAAATTATCCTTTCTTATTCTTTTTGTTTATAGACACTGTTTTTTTGTTTTACTCAATTGTAGAACATGAGGTTAATGTCAGACTTAATATCAAGGTCTTGATCAGTCCAGTAACATCTGTTTGTTGCTCTACTATTTTGAGACTGTATGCTCCCAAAACAGTTTGTACTATAGAAAATGCTTTCTCAGTGCTGAATCCAGCAAGTTGATTACAATATTAAATAATATTACAAAATGTTTTCTTTAGAATCATTAAGGCAGAAAAAATACCTTCTCCCTACAAAATATGCAATGAGATGAAAGGCAGAAAATGCAGTGAAATATGTAAGATATACTGAAAGATCTCAAAAGCCTGGAGAAAAAGTTCTGAGATATCAGATACAGTTTATTGGTCTTTTTGTGAACTCTCCAGAAGGAAATAAATTTTAATATGCCTAATTTTGAAATGTCACGCTTAGTCATATTCACTTCATAAAGATGGAGTTGTCCACTGGAACACTACTCTTTGGCAACTCTATCACTTTTGAAGAGGAAGTTATCATCAGTGCATTCTAGGAAATTCCTAAATTGCTTAGGTCTATGCCTATGACTTCCTCATAGTGCCAGAAACTACCATCTTCCCTAGAGGTTGCACTTACGTTAATAGTGGAGGTGGGCACTGTCTGCTTCTTTGTCACAGTTGTCTTTTGTAACTTGGCTTTACCGTGCTAAAGGAAATTGCAGTCATTAAAGTTGTGCAAAAGTAACACTGGGACTAAAAATGATGTAAGTTCAGTTCAGTTACTGTTAGCTTTATTATCTCCACCTGTTGGCTTATTAAAAATCATATTTTATTACAGTGGTTGTTCCTAAGAATAATAATTATCTTTGGTAATTAGCTCATCATATTATTTGAGAGATAACTTCTGCAATTTCGAGCTCAGTCTGTGTGGAATTAGAACTTTCATTCTCATTAAAACAATAAAAAAATGGCAATTCCCTTAGTTACTACCTTAAGATTTTATTCAAGTGACTTAACTAGCAGAGCAATTTAATAATGGAAAAGAAGAAATAGGAACCAGTTTCTATTTAGACTTTTGTGCTTCTTTTTTCCTTCTGTACTATTTTGTGTCACTAGACCTTGATGAAAGCAGTCCTTTATCTTATCTGTAAGGCATTTCGGTTTCTATTGAAAAATATATAGTTTTTCACACATCCTGCAGATTCAGTTTCGATCTGCTCTGTTTGACTGTCAGAGGCAGAGACTGCATGGTTTTGCTTAAGATAAACCCCAGTTACAAACAAAGTTACTTAGATATTGTCCTAGTTTCAGCTGGGACAGAGTTGATTTTCTTCAGAATCTGTGATATGAGACTATGTTTTGGCTTTAGAAGACAATGTTGATAACACTCCAATGTTTTAGTTGTTGCTGAGCAGTACTATGCATAGCCAAGGACATTTCAGCTTTTCAGTTTTTCATATTGCAGCAGTGGGGACTGGAAGCATACCCAAAGCTGGGAGGGGATAGAGCCAGGACAACTGATCTAAACTGGCCAAAGGCATATTCCATAGCATATGACATCGTGTGAAAAAACTATAAAACAGAGAGGAGTTTGCCTAGGGGGCTGCTGCTGCTCAGGGACTGATGGGGTTCAGTGGGTGGTGAGAAATTACTTTGTAAATCACTTGTTTTGTTTTATATTTATATATATTTAGATACATATATATGATATATATATGTAAAGATATATATATATATGTATCTTGTTTTGTAAAGATATATACTATCTATACTTGCTATGTACTAATATATAGTAATTATCATTGCTATTATTTCTTTCTTCCTTTTCTGCCGTAACTCTTTGAGTTTCACCTTTTTTTTTTTTCTTTTTTTTTTTTTTTCCTCCAATTCTCTTCCCCATCTCACTGGGAATGGGGGGAATTTGCAAAAGGCCATGTGATATTCCAAGTTAAACTACAACATATATTTACATTGAATTGAACTGTCTACATTTATTAAAAAAAAAAAAAAAGTAAAAGAGAAAAAAAGAATTTTATGAAAAATGATGTAAAGTCAAAGATTTTAAAAGTAAAGATATAAAAATGAAGAAATTTGAGCCTTACAGTTGCTCCAGTGAGCATTACGATTTTATCTCCTGCCTGTGTCATCTCTCACGCTTTCATTTTCCTTATTTTTTTAATTTATCACATGATTTTAGGACCTCTAATCAGTAAGATTTAAATGTAGTCGAAATCAGCACCACAAATATTTATATACCAATCCCTGCATTCATTGGAGTTATTTCAAAGAAATGGAAAGAGTACAGAGCAGAGCAGTCTGGTTTAAACATCTGTATCAGCAGAGGTTCTCACAGAACACTTCTTTGCATGCATCTCCCTTGTTTAATTCTACCTGCGTATCTGGGCAAAGTTTCTTTCTAGGGACTATTAGCATGAGTATATTTGTATAATCTCTCTTAGAGCAAAATTGGATATACTATTTATGAAATCATAAGGTTTTGTGAAATAAAACATATTGAAATGTAATTTTAAGTGCACAATTAAAAAAAAAAAGAATCAAAATTTTGCTAACTAAAGGACTTATATAACATTTCATTTCAATTATTTGATTTAAACTTACCTAAAGGAAGTAATAGCTCTTCTTACGGCTTCTACTTATCCCTCTAAAATTGCTTTTAACTAACAAGTAAAAAAAATTGTTTGGTTTTTTCAGTATTAAAGATGAGCTATGAATCTATGTACAAAGGAAGTAAATCTTCCTTCTCCTTGAATATACTACTGGGAGGGGATTGATGTTCTGGGCCAACCTGTATCATTTAATTCAATAGAGATTTTACGTATGATCTTCCTTTCAAATCTCAATTGAATTTACTTGAGCCAATAATGAACTTGGCTTCTCTTCTCTAAGAGACTCTACATGCAGTTACTACAAAATATTGAATACTACTTGAGGCTATTGGAGATGATTATTTTATTTTATTTCATTTTAGATTGCAACAGAGCCAGTGTCTGGTAAAACTGTTATTTTTAGCAAATAAAGCTAGAAAATTCTCAGGCAGTCTTTTGCAAGTATATATTGCTGCTGTGTGCTGTGTGAGTAAAAGATTAACTAGCAGGCAACAGGCAGAAAATTTACTAAAGAAATTATTTTGATTTTTTTTAACCTGGCAAAACAAACAAACAAACAAACAAAAACAAAACAAATTACACATCAAAGATTATATATCCTAAAACAAGTATGTTCAGCATGGACTTCTTCCATGAGAAGTTTGGAACTGCTTTCCATTTTGTCTTTGAACGGAAAGCCAGTCTCTGCATTTGTATGTTTCATAATAACTCTTAACCACTGAAATGAGAATAGAATCAGATGGCCCTGTCAGGCCTCTGCACTCCTGATTGCACTGTAGGTCATTTTTCCATATATTATGCTTGAAGTAAGAACTGTTCTATTAAATGCCACTCTTCATCAAATCTGGAGTGCAAGGACTTGCAAGAAGGAGCTTATCTTACTCTGGTATCTTTGCTTTGACATTTCAAGAAACATTTATATGGATATTTTCTGTTATTATTATCTCCAGAATGTTTCATGTTCTTAGAAATGAGATTCAAGAACTTTTCTCCCATTAAAAATGTATTTCTTGAAAACAGAAAACTTTTAACAGACTTGGCAATGTTACAGAGGTTTGAGCTCACATTTTTTAATATTAATGACTATATCAGCAACTCCAGACTATTTGTTAGTAATAAAGGATTTAGATCTCTCTTTATTCATATGTTCTACTTCTGTACTGAATTTCTAATTTGATTTTTTTTTCATTTTTTCTTTTTTTCTAATAAAAATCTCATTAACAATAGGTTTTTCAAGAGCTCAGTCAGACGTTTTATCTTATCAAAAATCAGTTACGAACAAAGAACTGTCAATTTCATCATGTTTTCCTTAGTGGGCAAAATCTTTTGAATCAGTGATGATGTGTTCCTCTCTTTTACTGACAAGACAAATTAACTTTCTGATGACAACTGATAGAAGGGTGGGAGAGATTGAAACTATTGACTGATTCTTCTTATCTAAAGATAAAGCAACTCTGAATTTGATAAGTTTTTTATCTATGACGATATCAAGGATTCATATAAACTAAGAAGATGTTGTCTCTTGTCCTATGTTATTTTTCTAAAGCCAGAGGCTGTTGTTGAGACTTTGGATATTAAGTATGCCTAATCTGTTCGTGTCCATATTATACTGATAATCTTCAGAGGAATATTGCTTACTACCAATTAGAGCTTGTTTAAACTTCTAAAAAAAGAGTTGAGGTGCAATGGAAGATGCCATAAATGTGGGATGACACTGTCCCCCACAGCATTCTTATGGAGAAGCTGGCTGTTCATGGTTTGGCTGGGCGTACTCTCCACTGGGTGAAACACTGCTGGGCCCAAATAGCTGTGGTCAGTGGAGTTAAATCCAGTCAGTGACTGATCACGAGCAGTGTTGCCCAGGGCTCGGTACTGGGGCCGCTTCTATTTAACATCTTTATTAATGATCTTGATGATGGGATTCAGTGCAACCTCAGTGAGTTTGCAGATGACACCAAGTTGAGAGGGAGTGTTGATCTGCCTGATGGGAGAAAGGTGCTACAGAGGGACCTGGATAGACTGGGTCGATGGGCCAAGGTTAACTGTATGAGTTTCAGTAGAACCAAGTGTCAGGTCCTGCATTTTGGTCGCAACAACCCCAGGCAACCCCAGGAGTGGCTGGAAAGCTTCCTGACAGAAAGGGACCTTGATGTACTGACGGGCAGTCAGCTAAATATTAGCCAGCACTGTGACCAGGTGGCAAGAACACCAATTGGATCCTGGCTTTTATCAGGAATGGTGGGGTGAGCAGGACTAGGGAAGTAATTCTGCCCTGTACTCAGCATTGGTGAGGCCTCACTTCGAGTACTGTGTTCACTTTTGGACACCTCAGTACAGAAAGAACATGGAGGTGCTGGAGCAGGTCCAAAGAAGGGCAACAAGGCTTGTGAAGGGCTTGGAGAATATGCCCTACGAGGAGTGACTGAAGGAACTGGAGCTGTTTAGTCTGGGGAAAAGGAGGCTGAGGGGAGGAGACATTATTGCTCTCTTCCAGTATTTGAAAGGTGCTTACAGCGAGAGCGGGGTTGGTCTCTTCTCACTGGTGACAGGTAACAGGACAAGGGGAAATGGCCAGAAGTTGCATCAGAGCAAGTTTAGGTTGGATATCAGGAAAAACTTCTTTACAGAAAGGGTTGTTAAGCACTGGAATAGGCTCCCCAGGGAGGTGGTTGAGTCACCATCCCTAGATGTGTTTAAAAACCGTTTGGATGTGGTACTCAGGGACATGATTTAGCAGAGGGTGGTTAGGGTTGGATGGTTAGGTTGTGGTTGGACTCGATGATCTTTAAGGTCTTTTCCAACCTGAGTGATTCTATGATAAAGCATCTGAGCTATTTTCCTGAAGGTAGCAGAGATTGTACAGGACTTAAAATGACTCATCTAGGGAGTATTACCTGCCTGGACATCTGGCAAAGACACCTCAAAAAGTAGTAACAGAAACATCTTTAAGGTACAACCAAAGAATTCCTCTCACATGTGGAAAACAATGCTCTGATTAAAAACAAAACAAAACAAAACAAAAACAAACAAACAAAAAACTAAAGATTTTAAGACATTCTTCCTGAGTTAGTACTACAACAGAAATTACTGAATTGGTACTACTTGCACGTGTATGCCCACAAATAAATGAACATACAGACAGCACATCTAAAAAGAAGAGCTTTACTATGTATCCAATAGAAAAAACATGCTTTTTGAATTAAACTAGTGATCAAAAAAAAGTATTGTTTTGTAACATTAAACCAACTCTGTACAAAGCCAAGAATAGTAACTGCAAATTCTTTTTTTTTTTTTTAATGTACTTCTTACACCAGTTTTATGTTAGTATTAAGTGAGTTAGCTATCTAGTTATCATAGCAGTTAGGCAGAAATTTTCCCTTAGGAAATATAGTATTTTATTTATTATTATTGTTATTTTTTGGTAATAATTAGAGAACATTTCATAGAATCGTAGAATGGTTTGGGTTGGAAGGGACTTTTAAGATCATCTAGTTCCATCCCCCTGCTATAGGGAGGGACACCTCCTTCTGGACCAGGTTGCTCAAAGTCCCATCCAGCCTGGCCTTGAGCGCTTCCAGTGAGAGTGGGAATTTGCAATGGAAAATTCATATCAATGGCAAAATATTTTGGAATGCAATTAAAATGAACTGTGCTTTAGCTTTTGTCGCACAAAGCAATATGAACTATTTTCTTCTTCCAGTCTTCATCTGCAGATTAATAATGTTAATTTGCACTATTACCCACCTTATTTATACTAAAGTACTACATTTCTCTGATCTGGGTTCATCAAAGACACAGTGCTAGGACATATGATTTCTTATAGATCTTAATAATATATGCAAAAATGTTATTCACAAAGTACTCTGCTTCCTAAATAAATATTTTAGATTTATGGTTAATGTGACTAGATTCAGTATGAAAACTTTACTCTCCGGCTGACTCCCATTAAAAAAAAAAAAAAAAAAAAAAGTAGCGATAAAAAATGTCTCCTATGTTTCTGTGTCTTCAAAGTGAAGTTGAGATAGTTGCTTTTTTTTTAAAAAAAAAATTCTCTTAGCTTCGTTGAGCAGTTGCCATTTTTATATTTTGTTGACTCTGCTCTGAACTTAACTAAAATTCCATAGACTGGAAATACTGTAATGGTGCTCACTTTTCCAGAGATAGCAGTTCTTAGAATTCATAAATTCATAAATACAAAGTGAATTCTCTACTTTTATTCATTCTGAGTGGCATTCCCTATACATGTTCTAGATACCAACATTCATGCAGTACTTTTCAAATAGAGAAAAGTTATAAAAGGAGCTTAACATTGTTTCTGTCAATGAAAAAAAAAAATAGAATAAGAAATGAAATACTATGAATGATGTACTTTTTATGATCATTCAACTTTTTAACAGAAGACTGCCTAAGGGACTCTGGCATGGTCTTTTCATTTCTTTGTCCTCAAGGGTTTGAATCTTTTCAGTGTTTCAGAGGTTTTGAAGTCATCAGGGCAGACTTAAAGCATTCTCCTACTTTCCTCAACAGACTAAATTGAGAGTGCCAGAATTCATTTCCCGTGTAACCTTTGACAGCTGTCATTGAGAGAAAGCAATCTCCTTCTACTCTAACTATGATTTAGAACTGCGTCCCCAGGGTGAAAGGCAATCAGGGAAACTACTGCCTTAGCTCTGCATGCCAGCCAACTCAAATTCTTTTCTAAAGTACTCCTTACTGGAGCTCTTGTTAGCCACATCACGCTAATGTATACATTTTTTTAAATCTATAGATGATATCAAATGACACCAACAGGTGTTTTTTTTTGTTTAATATTTTCCTTTTTAGCTCGAGGTATAGTATTCTTTTCATAATCATTTGATAGAAGACTTTATGTATGATGCAGTTATTTTGTTGCACAGAGCACATATTTAAATTCTGCATTCAGTGATTATTCTGTATTTTATGACTAAATTAGCTAAACAGCCATTACTGGTACAGGAATGAAACCAGTAATGCACAAATTGATTCTTTGGGACTGTAATATAATCCCTAAACTTTGTATATTTCAAATCTGGATGAAAAATGATTATTTTGGGCGGGGGGGGGGGCAGAGTTGTGTTGTTTTGTTTTTCCCCTGTTGTGTTTCAAAGTTAATTCAGTTAGAATTGCTTCTGTGTAGATTTGGACCAATACACGTTCATGAGACAATGGTCTATTTTCTTATTTTCTGTTACTGGCTTCACAGAAGCTAACTTGTCAGGCATACTTATTAAACCAAAGCTTAAGTTTTAAGAAGTTAAAGGGACAGCTCTAATGAATATATATTAAAAACTCTATCTTGGGAAAGACTTAAGTAATTTGTAGAATGGGAAAAAAATTGAAACAAATTTATATTCCTCTATGAATATGAAAAACCTTCAATAAAGTGAGAATTTTTCAATACTTTTTGTTTTTTTGTTCTATTTGAGTAAAACTTGCTGGTATTGCTATTCAAAGAATTTGATTAAATAGCTTCAGTGTTCTATCTCTACTGAACCAGTGTATATTTGTGGTTAATACAAATGACATTCGCTAAATTGCACTGGGAAAAATAATTTTGTGCACTAATACGAAGGCAGTTCTGAAAGTAATGCTCCTATTTTATTGTGTTGGCCCATGACATCAGTGGTGAATATTGGTGTTATGACAGTAGAGGTTGAAGTTTTCCAGCTATATTTAATTAGGTTTTGTTGCCATGTGACAGATGGCTGCAGAGGGGCAGTCTGACAAAATGGTATCTGACACAGAAGTGCGTATGAAGCAAGGGTGTGTCCTTGAATTCCTGCATGCAGAAGAAATGGAAGCAATTGACATTCATCAACACTTGCTGAATACTTATAGAGACCAAGCAGTGGATGTGAGCACAGTGAGGTGGTGGGTGGTGCATTTCAGCAGGTGGCATCAATAACGTGAAAGACAAGTCATGACAGACAGCCATGCAGATCTTTACAAATGCAGCATGAAGGCTCCTGTTCATCACTGACAAAAATGCATAAGGAGAGGTGGTGACTACTGAAAAATAGTATTTGTAACTGAGAATTTACTCTATCTAATAGTGTTATTGTTGTGGTTTCCATGGAAATAAATAGAAAGCTACCTATACTAGCTTATTTTTGGAATAACTTAAGTAGAAATTCTGAAATTATGTTATCACTTATTTTATTTCTTTTACAGTATTTTATTTGTGAAATATTTTGTAACAGTGTTCTAGTTGAAGAAATAGTACTTTACTATAACCTGGAGTTCTCACAATTCCCAGATGTGACTGATTAAGGCCTGACAGCTTGCCTGCATTTATTCTTTTCTCTGTAAGGTGTTTTTTTCTTGAAGGTTTTTGCTTGTAGATGCCTACTATCCTCCTGGTTCCACCAAAAATGACTGCCGGTGCATCTGCTGCATTTCTGGCCCTCATTTAAAACTTAATACAAAACATTATTTTGCTTTTCTTCCCAAAGCACCTTGTCTGGGAGGCACTTTGTGAATATAGCAAATATATCATCAAATGCAATGTTCTTCATCGTAAAGCAGTTGCAGTGAAATTATAAACAACATGAATACAGTCTCTGTTTCAAAGCTGTTCTTTCAGCCATTGTCACTATTTTAATCTAATATTAAAAATAAGAGTCAAATTTTTTTTAGGCAGCAAACCCCTGTAAGTAGAATGATGAATTATTTATCATGTAAAGGAAAAAAAAAAAAGCTTTTTAATGATATCGTATTTTCTTACCTGAATAAAATAGAAACATAAAAAAAAAAAGTCATTCTGGGGGAAAGAAAAGGGTAGAAATATTTACTTTTTTTTTTTTTTTCAAGCACATGATAAAGCATGTTTGACAAAGGGCAGTCATTTCAGAGCTACTGTGCTTTCCTGAGACTTTTCAATGCTTAAGGAAGTTTTAAAATGTATTGCATGTAATTCTGGAAATGATATAACTCTTACATTAATATTCTATTTTCATTCTCAAGATTCTCTCAGATTTACCTTTTGACAGTGGTTAATAACAATGGGATAAAAAGAAACAATATGAAATAATGAAATCTATTTCTTGTGTAAACTAAAAAGAATACGTTATCTTAAAAGAATACTTAAAATTAGAGATCTTTAGAAACATGAAATTTCAGAGTTCTTCAGAGCAAGTGGAAAAGATTCTACAGCCAAGTCTTGCAGCTTCACGAGACAAATGAGATTTTAGGACTTCAGGAGTTTGGTTTTTTTGGTCTGTTTTAAGGGACAGAAAAAAACATCGGGAGATAAATGATATTTGCTTCTGTCAATAACTTCTAGTGTAAACAATATTTATTTTGTCTATTCATAGAACCGTAGAATGGTTAGAAAGATGTAATTTGTTAACATTTATAAGGTTATAATACTAAATTTAAATAAATTTGAGTAGTAGAAAACATAAGTAGAAAATAAAGGTTGTAATGTAAGCTAAATGCAGCTCATTTGGTGAAAGGTTTCAGTGGATTTGGCATAAATCAAAACTCAAATGATTTCACTTCAGAAATGCTGTAGCTTTACATAGCTTGATTATACCTCAGAAAAAGGTCTCTTACATGTGAACCATGTCTCTTCATCAGTCTAGATAATACTGTACTAAGTTGCTTTATGTGCATCATCATGATACCTAATTTTTATTCTCTTTTTTTTTAACTGTTAAATGATGTACTAGTTTCATTTTTGTTTGGTTTTCTTCACATAAAAATGATGATGATCACTGCTTGTCTTACAGTGGTGAACTGTTCTGATCCTGGTTTTGTTGAAAATGCTATTCGACATGGCCAACAGAATTATCCTGAAAGTTTCAAATATGGGACAAGTGTGGCATACCATTGCAAGAAGGGCTTTTATCTGTTGGGCTCATCTGCTTTGACCTGTAAATCTAACGGCTTATGGGATAGATCACTGCCAAAGTGTTTGTGTAAGTATTCATTCAGTCTAACAGTAGTTATTCAGATTTAACATTTGAGAATGGTTCATGAATTTTAGTCATGATAGGAAAAAAAAAATTGTAGTTGTACTGAGGAACATACTGCAAATTCTACAGTTCGGTAAAAAAACAAACAAACAAAAAAACCATTAATGTGACATGGCATATAAATTTAATTATACATGTGAAAATTATTTTAGAGGGAACTGTGAAACATTTTTTTTCAAGTGCCAGTTCATAGAGATTGATTTTCCATCTTGGTGCATACCTGAAAACAACTAGAGAAATCTAAAATTATTACCATTTGCCACGTAAATGCTTGTGCCATCTCAAGGAAAGCAGCAGAAAGATGGAGCTGTGAAAGAGAGATGGTCAGGACCATGCCTTTTGGCAGAAATCCATCGTGCAGTGAATTTGACCTTGTCATTTGAGCCAACAAAATGCAAATAATACGCAAATAATTTTAATGGATATCAGGAACAATCCTTTTTTTTTTTTTTTTTTTTTTCCCTTTCTTTTTTTTTTTTTTTTTAATAAATATCTTTGACCACAGTTCCAGTAATTGATATAGCTGCTCAAGTTCAGTTGCTTTTGCTTCAGTGTTCCCTGTTTAGGTTGAGTGACTGTTTACTAGAGTTAGGAAAAAACATAATTTCTTTGCTTTCCTTTCTGCACTGGGTAACTTAAATTTTACACAAAATGCATTTAGAATTTTATTTCTGCCTCATATTTAGTTTATGAATGTTTCTTCATGTAACAGATCTAACTTCTAGTTTTCAAATTATTCTATATCCAAACTATATACCCGTATAGGTGTTTGTTTTTGTTTTTGTTTTTTTTTCTCAAATAAAAATCACACATTAACTTAAGGTGATTCATAATTTACCTGAATGATCAGTAATATATTTTCTTCTTGCTTACTTAGTGCAATACATTTTAAAATAATTCCACATTTGTATTTATGTATTTATTTCTCTATACTGTGCGAATTGTCTCTAGTTATTTTGTAGGCACGGTAAAGCTACTCATTATTATTTTATCTATAATAAAGAAACACATTGCAATAATAACCTTCTTCTGTTCTTCTTTCCTGTCCTTAACAGATAAAATGTCTATAGTTTCCAAATTAGAATTACGAATGGAAAAAAAATGAAGAATGCTGTGTATAACAAGAAGGGAAGCTAGATAACTTAGTTTTACATGTAGTTTTTATGTTTAGTATTACAAATGACCAGTATGTTATCTGTGTAACTTGAGAAGGAACAGAGTTCCAGAAATAAGTCTACTTTGTGTACCAGTTTTGTAGATAAAGGTTGTAATAGGTTTCTCCTGCATCATAAAAACCTCTTAAATATTGTGCCCTTTCCTTCACTAGCCATTTCTTGTGGACATCCTGGGGTACCTGCCAATGCAGTTCTTTCTGGAGACAAATTTACGTATGGCTCCATAATTCACTATTCTTGCACAGCGGGTCGAAGGCTCATAGGAAATTCTACAAGGGTGTGCCAAGAAGATAGCCACTGGAGTGGGACTCTCCCTCACTGTTCAGGTAGGTGTAACCACTGTCACCCGAATGTCACCTTGGAATTACATGAATGATAGTATTCTCAAGCAGTTTTTAACTGTAGTCAGATACTTATTTTGATTCTTTTCCAGGTATATTTTAGTTTATTAAAAAGCCTCTCAGCTGAATTATGATAGTTTATTGAGATACTTGATAACATTTGTTCTCATTTTCTCTGTCATTGCTTTGGTACATTTTTCTTTAGTTGGATGATACTGTTGGATATTGCAGTAAATAGATGCCACAAAACACTATTTAAAACTGTTAAGAGTTCTGACTTACACGTATGCATTTAGTCCCTATTAAGTAAACAAAGATTGTCACATGTAAAAATGATTACTTATAAAACATCACAGCAAAGATACTAGCTGAAAAGCTTCTTACCATATGACTTGCTTTTCACAAACAGAAATATTCTTTATTAGTAGCAATAATGCAATATGCAAATACAAAAAAACTGCAATGTTTATGCACTGTCAAGAAGCATAAAACACCGTGTTCTCCCCCCTTCTCCCAAATTTAAAAGGAGCCATAGAAAATTATTTAGTTTTGTGGAAGTGGAGTAACTATTAGTGACATTCTCAGTGTATTTATGTAAAAAAAGATAACCTGTGAAGTTGAGGAAGAAAATTTTATGAGAAAGTTGTTCCATTTCTTAGCATTATAGAATCTTATATTTTCTCGTAAGCCTTTGGACATGCTCACTGTCTGATATGATTCAATTTGGATTTGATTTACTTATTAATTCAAATAGATGTAAGATATTTAAATGTGTACTTTAAATAAGTGTTCATTGACAATTGTCCATTTATAAACTAATTCTCTAAGGAACAGGATTTGAAGCACTGTGGGAAGGAAATAAATTTAAATCAATCATGTTTCCTTTCTGTTCTCTGCTGCTTAAAAAGGAAAGTTTAATTAGAATCTTCTCACAGCTGTGATACTCACTGCTGTCATGGTCTAGACCTGAAAAGATTCTCTGCAGGACAATCATGTGGATCATTTCCACACAGAATTGGCCTTTTCTTGCTTATCTTAAGCTCAGGTTTATGTCCATCACCTTTTTGTTCAGTAAAGGTTGCCAGATCTGAGATTGCATCAAGACTTTAACATTTCAAATGTCAGAGTCCTCAAGTGCTGTTATCTAATATTTCCCACCACAAGGGAAATTTTGATTTTGGTGGAAAGAAATTGAAACTCTTCGGATAATAGTCCTCAGTGTGATAATATTTTTAGAGACTTCTATCTATATTATAAAAATATAGTTTTTTAAACCATAAAAAATTCTCTTCAGAGCTGAAAATGTATTTAGTGCAACTAAAACATTGTTACTGATGCAGAATTTAATTATCTAATTTTGAATTTGGTCTGAAAGCATCTAGTGAGCAAAGGAATTCTGTAGGAAAAGGAGAGAACAATCTCTGTTAATTAAAAATAATGATAATTTTTTAAAAGTTCCTTGCTCCTATAAAGCATTTTTAATTGTGTTACTAAATACACTTTTTTTGGTAGTTATCAGGAGCTGATTCCATTTTAAAAAATAAAAATAAAAAATTATATGCGTAATATCAAAGAATGACTGAGCTCTGGACAACTGAGACAGCTAATTGGGTTTATGTTAAGAGAGCAGGAAAAACAGCCCTAATATAATGCTTTAAACTTGTATTTGCTTGGAGGTTTTTTTGTTGTTGTTGTTGTTGTTTTTTAATATATTAATATATGTCTGAAAGCATGATTGTAAATATGATCTCAGGGTTTGCTCAAGGCTTTGTCCTGTGTATCTAAGAAGTATGTGTCTGGTAAAAAAAAAATATATATATACAAGAAGACAGAGTTCAACCTAAGGAACTGTGTTGGAGTATTTTGTATAATACAAAAGCTTTGAATAGAAATTCAGTCTAGAGATATAAGTCTCAAAGAAAATAATGAAGACTGATAAACAAAAAATATAACACAATTTATAATAAATTGTTGATATTGAGACCATACCTCCTTGACAACCTTGTGTTGCACTTACTATATCAGCCATTTCTTATGATAATGCGACTGACTGGTTAATCAGACCTACGAGATAGAAATAATCCAGCTAGAAGTATTATTCGCAAGACAGAATCCATACTGCGACTATAGTTACCTATAATATCTGTACCAATAATTCTTCTGTGTTGTATTGTTGTAGGAAATAATCCTGGTTACTGTGATGACCCAGGAATACCAGCCCATGGGTCTAGACTAGGAGATGAGTTCAGAATAAAAAGTTTGCTTCGTTTCTCCTGTGAAATGGGTTATCAGCTGAGAGGATCTTCAGAACGAACATGCTTGCTTAATGGATCTTGGTCAGGTATACAGCCTGTGTGTGAAGGTAAGTATTCATGATGCCATTGCTATTTCTGGCACCACTGAATACTTTATAAATGGAATTGTATCATATAATTAAAAAGGAAATATATGACAAAAATGTGCTTTCAAGTATTTCTGCAGAAATTTGATATAGTTTGCAAGCAAATTATATTTTGATTAAAAACAAAAGTCCAAACATTTAAGATTTTATAGAGTCTGTTTTTATAAAAAAGACTGGGGGAAAGTAATTCTAGTTCAACAACTAATGAGTCTGGAAATAGAGAAAAGATAGGTAAAATGTGAAATTTAAAACATGCCACTTATTGAAAATATGATAACACTGATAAAAATAAAGCCATCATCCATCTTCATGTCTTTCTATCTAGTGTCTAGGAATCAAGAACTGAACAAATGACAAAATAGTGTTGCTTTCTTAAGAACAATATTTTTCCACATAAGTTAATTTTTCTTAGAGACTTTATTTTATGAAAGACTATTTCCATGTTATACTTTTCAGAAGAAAAACAGAAAACAGTATTTCTGGAAAACACATGAATGAAATGAAAATAGTAGTTTATGGATTCTGTAGTATCTCATGTCTGATATACTAATCTATAAACTGGAAGATAGTATAAAATATTATATTTTATTAATGATATTTTATTAGCATCTAACAATTATTATTTTTCAGTATTCCTCAGTACAGATTGATTTTCTAAATATATTAAAATGGCAGTAGGCACAGAGTCAATATTTACAGGAGAAAATTGAAGTTCTTCAGTGTCCTTTCTTGTTTTCTGTCTTAGAGACGTTAAAGATGGCAGCAGTCAGTGGCAATCAGTGGTGTGTGAAACACTGCTGATTTTTGTATTTTTTTTTCTCTTAAGCCTTATGTTTCCAGAAAAACAAAGAAAAGAAATATTTCTTTCAATTTTTCTCTTCTGCTTGGATTGTTTTTTGTTCAGTATAAGTAACAATGAGATTATGGGGAAACCATTTTTTCAGCCCTGCATACACTGTGTAAAGCATGTAACAGTGACAAATTCTCAGTTTATAACTGGTTTTATCTCAGCTTGGCATTAAAGAGAGCTGGTATTTATTCCAGAAGTCACACACTGTATAAAATTTTAGTATGTTAATCCCTTTGTTTGAACCTGTGATTGAGTGATTTAGCATTTGCTAAAGTAATTAATACAGAACATCAAAGACCTCAAAATGCTTATAAAACCCAAGAATATTTAAAAGGCTTCCTGCCAATGCATATTTCCTCATAGGCAGAATTGCTGGAAATCACTTCAGAATTGATAACCCTGGCTCCATATCAGTTCTAACATTCCTATATTTAGAAACTTATTTGGAATGTCATTGTCATTAGTCCTCGTTGTCTTTTTCACTGAAGGTCTTGATGTTAAATGTTTTCACGCACAAAACCTTGAGAAAAGTTGAGATCTAAAGACAACAGAGAAAAGCCCAGGTAACCTCAGAAGCACTATAAACATCCCCTCATGCATAAATCTGAGAACTGCTGTTTCTTCTTGAAGATATTAAGGTTCCCTACTAGAAAGAGTGTGCATATGATTTGCATCAACACCTACAGTCAATATCATGCATGGAACCATGAAAATCTGCATAAAATAGAAGCTGGCAGTGCAGCATAAAACATAGCATTTCTATTAGTAATCTCTACCATCTTCAGGCTTCAAGATGAACATCTGTAACAACTTTTGCAGGATGCATGAGCTGATTTTTTTTTTTTTAATAGATTGTATCAGGGTTCTGTCTCATGTCCAGAAAGAGACAGAATCTCAAGTCATCATATTGTCCTAGTATTTGTAGCTGAAAGCTGGGAATTGTGGATAAATACCATACCTTTATTCTTCATATGTTTTTCTCTCTTTTCTTTATATTTCATTTGTATCTTTGTTGTACTGTTTTTATCTGTACCATATAGTAACCATTTTGCAAGCAACTTTTGATAGACTCATAAGGAAAGTACACATTAATGGTCAACTACTCACCTGGAAAAGAAAAGCATTTGTGGCTGTTTCTGTTTGGATTAGCTGATATGAAGCATATTTCATTTGGAAACTGGATTATTCCAGAATGCATTCTATTTTTATATCTTCGGCTGAGGCTTTAGTGGGCCATATGAGACCATTATCCACTGCATTATGATCAGAAGAGATTGTAAGATTTGTGGTTCTCTCCCTACTCATAAAAGCAAAAGTCATTTAAAATGTTGCTGCAGCAAAGTTTGCGGTGAGCAGGTCAGTGCACATATATTCTTTAAAAAGCACCTCACACTATCTTTATGAGTTCAGACTCAGGTCATCCAAAACTCTAATAAGATACAGGACAGTTCAAATACAGTGTCAACACATTGAATAATTAATGAATGGCATCCTGGCTTATATCAGAACTAGTGTAGCCAGCAGGACTATGGAAGTGATTGTCTCCCTTTATTTGGCACTATTGAGGCTGCACCTTGAGTACTGTGTTCAGTTTTGGGCCCCTCACTGCAAGAAAAATATTGAGGACCTGGAGTGTGTCCAGAGAAGGGCAACAAAGGTGGTGAGGGATCTGGAGTACAGGCCTTATGGGGAGTGGCTGAGGGAGATAGGATTGTTCATTCCGAAGAAAAGAAGTCTTAGGAAAGACCTTATTGCTCTCTACAACTCTCTCAAAGGAGGTTGTGGCAAGGTGGAGGTGAGCCTGTTCTTTCAGATTGCTTTTCTATTTACTACAGTTTGCTATGTCAACACTTTTTTTTTTTTTTTTTTTACTTTTTTTTTTTTTATAGCTGAACAGCATATATTTCTTTATTACTGCAGTAGGAGAGAAAATGGCTTCAAGTTACACTAGGGGAGGTCAGGTTGAATATACGAAAAATTTCTTCTCTGAAAGAGTGGTCAGGCACTGAAACAGGTGGCCCAGGGAGGTGGTTGAGTCACTATTCCTGGAGATGTTCAAGAAATATGTAGATATGGCACTGAGAGACCTGATTTAGTGGGCATCAGACTAGCTGATCTTAGAGGTCTTTTCCAACATTAATGATTCTATGATTCTATGAATGCCTTAGTAATCCAAAGCAACATAAAGACAAATCCTTTATAGTTTTGTCTGTACTAAAAACGCAGATGATCTGGGAGCAAACAGGGACTCCTTCAAAGAAACCTGGAATATACGGAGACATCTGTAACAGTTCTAGAGCAGTGAAAAGCCAGGACTATGGTATTGTATTTCTATCTAACGTGCAAAACAATGCAATGGAAGTAATAATGAGAAATATACCTCTCCCTTTTTCCTCCTGTCTGAGGACCATAACTAAAAAAAGGCACTTATAATGCTAAACATCAGTGATACTCAGAGTAAGCCTGGAGAAGAAGAGGTTTGGGAGAGGTCTTATCAGTGTGTATAAACACTTGAAGCGAGGGTGCAAAGGGGTTGGAGCCAGGCTCTTTTTATTGTTGCCCTGGGACAGGAAAAGAGGCAGTGGGCAAAACTAAAGCATAGGAGCTCTCATCTGGACACTGTCACAGGTTGCCCAGAGAGGTCATATAACATATCTTTTTGGAGGTATTCAAAATACCGCATGGTCTTGGTCCTGGGCAATTGGCTTTAATTGACCTTGCTTGAGCAGTGAGATTGGACCAGGGATTCCTTCCAGCATAATCCATTCTGCAATGGATTCCATCTCCAATCTGTCATTCTATTACTAATGCAAATAGTAAGCCTTAATCATTTCTCTCAGAATGCAATAAATTGAATTAAGCAAATATGAGTAAAAGCCATAAGTAAAATAAATATTATATGTACAGTGTGTGATTATTTTAAAGGCAATTACTATCAAACTGTTGTTTGGGCAGATGTTAAGCATCAGAATGTCCTTGCATAAATTCCATAAATACATTCAGTATTAATGACAGCATCCATGTTTTCCTAGTGCATGTCTGTGTTGCACCTTGAGCAGAATCTGCAAATTGTCTTCAATTTGTTTTATTATCATTGAGTGAAATTCAATTTGTTTTATTATCATTATGAGTGAAATTCATCCAGTTCTCTAAGGAAGGAGGAGCTATGGTCTCTACACTATACTTCTGTGTAACGACTGTAATCTCCTACTCAAAATTGTACTCAATAATATTTGCTTAATGATATTTGCTACAGATTTTTAAAAGGTAAGCTGATTAAAAATAACTGATCACTATATTTTTCTCTCTCTTTTTTTTTTTTTTTTTTTTTTCCCGGCTAGTCACCTATCGTGGAAATATTTGATTTTTTAACCTTTTCTTCACAGCTGTATCTTGTGGAAACCCTGGCACTCCAGCCAATGGTATGATTATATACAGTGATGGAATATTATTCTCCAGCTCAGTTATTTATGCCTGCTGGGAAGGTTACAAAACTTCAGGGCTAACTACTCGACATTGTACTGCTAATGGGACGTGGACTGGCACTGCTCCAGACTGCACAGGTCAGAAATGTATATTTTTTTCCCTACAAAGCTTTAAAATAGTAAGTCAGATAACCTTCTTTCTGAAATGATTATTTTGTTAGGAACAAAAAGGCACATTTTTTCCTATTTCTCTGACTTGTGATACATAAATATTTTATGCGCTTAAAGGTATATGTTTTTAATACATGCCAGAAGTTGCCAGAAATATCCAGAAATATCTTTTTAAGAGGGATACATAGGTAACTTTTCTGTATGTGTTTATCTTGTGAATGCCTTATGAATTAAAAATGTGACATTATTGCTTAGAATAGGCATTCCTCTGAAATTTTCTTTCGCTTCTTTGTAGCTTATGTATACAGGTAGGTCTAAATCAGATTTTATCTAGTTGGATGCATTGTTGTGCCTTTTTATATTGTGACACAACTGAGTCAGATCTCACTCACAGTCATTCTGTTCAGGACCAAGAGTCAGGGAGCAGTGAGTCTGACCTGCTCCACCAGAGTGGAGAGGAACAGCCAGGCTAGCGGGTGATGAGGCCAGGCCTACAGTACTGAGCAAAGAGAGCACAAGAGGTTCAGTGACAGTAATGTGGGACCACCACAGCCCAGTGATCCCCAGGCAAGTCTGCAGTGACAAGGCAAATTCCAGAACAAGCTGATAAGTCTAGTCAGCAAGGTACATGGCCAGGCATAGACATACTCGCTCTGTAGCTCAGTGAAAGACCAAAGGTGAGACTTTGAGCTTAAATACAGCTCCCAAACAAAGGGAGAGGCCACAAAGCTGCTTTTTCCAGTGCAGTCTGATCCTAGGTTTGCACTGAATCAGAGCTGGCATTAAGCACAGTCTCACTGGGAAGGGGGGAAAGGGCAGCAAAGTCTGTTGGTGTATGAGTAATCCTGAGAGGAAGTTACTCAAAATCATGGAATCTGTTAGAAAACCTACCTTTATCTCCTTCCTTGATAGATGTAATGACAGATAAATAACAATTAGTTTTATCATGTTACCATGGTACCAATTAAAAAAAAAAAAAAATCTCAGGAATTCCATAACTGCTGGAATTACATTAAATGATCTATATAAGATATATTGTTACAAATGTCCCTATCAAAACTATGACTAACATAACAGTCTTCTATGTCAGTAGAACATGTCAGTTTAAACTAGTTTATTCCACTATGATTTTTAAGGTCCCTTCCACCCAAAACTTTTCTGTGATTCTATAGATCCTAGAATCATTGATTCAAAGAATATTTGAACTCAAAATTTGGTTCAGATTATTGCAATCCTTCAAAATTTGATTTTTAGCTGGGAAAAAAAAAACACTGTTTTTGATTTTGTATGAAATATGTTCAAAATATTCTTACTTTCCACATGAAGAAAAAAAAAAACAACTATATATAGCTTAATGTTTCATTATGTTTATTGAAAAAAAATACCTTTTTTTTTTTTTTTTTTTTCCTCACTAGTGATCAGCTGTGGAGATCCAGGTGCAGTAGCAAATGGCATTCAGTTTGGAAATGATTTCACCTTTAATAAGACAGTCAGCTATCAGTGCAATCCAGGATATGTGATGGAACCTGCCAGTTCATCTACCTTGCGTTGTGTAAAAGACAGTACTTGGAACCAGAGTAAACCAATTTGCAAAGGTGTGCATTTGAAAAATAGATAAAAAATGCAATTTTCGTACTGCGTATTAATATCTAAAATAAATATAAATGATAATACACATACAAATGCAACTAAAACATGTGGATAAATATTAGTGTAAAATTTATATTGTATAAATGTCATGGCATAAAATAAGTTATAATACTAATATTAAGGACTGCAGTAGGACAAAATCAGTCTTCAGCGAAGATTACCAAAATGCTTGGCTGAAAATTCTCAGGAATTAAGTATCCATTTACTTTTATGGCTCTTTTGTTTTGAATTAAATGGCCAATATTCCACAAGGGGGTCCTCCAACCAAGCTTGTCATTAAAGAATCCTGTGTTGCAGTATTGTAGTTATTATAAATAATCATGAGAATAAATAGCTGATTACAAGCGCTAACATAATGATCATAATAGCTGAAAGGCAAATAAGATAGTGTGGTGAAAATTCTAAGCATTATTGCCAAAGATCAGGGAGTAAATTCAACAGCTCAGGGCATTTGCTGCCTACAGAGTGCTACCACATCTAGTATCACTTTAAAGTGTTGTTTAAGTCTAGCCTGATACTTAAATTTTGGCATGTGCAGTTGACAGACCATATTTTCTGTTGTAGAAATCACTGGGGGGGTGAATTTAAAGATGTGCTCTTTGTTGAAAGAACTGATGCATGAGTGCAAACTTGATCACTCCAAATTTCATCATTTTGTATACTTTTTCAGAAGCAGGCATACATCAGAATAATTCTAAATATTTGTAGGCATATAATTATGAATGAAGCCAATGTCCATTGTCTGCTGAAAAGAAAGCAAGAAAAGGCCATATAAAGAGCTTTAAAATAAAAAATTAATATTTTTGTTAAATGTGTATCAACAATAATTATACCTAACTCAGTAGCCTGTTACTAACAGTGATCACAAATGAATTTGTAGAGAAGAGACTCAGAACTAGGTGAAGTATATAATGTTGCAACTTCCAGCAAGCTAGAATTCAGGGACTTCTTAGGCCTAGAGGTGGTATTTTTGTATTTAAATTGCTTTTCAATTTATTACAGTTTGCTATGTCAACACTTTTTTTTTTTTTTAGACCTGAAAAACATATATTTATTTACTTATTAGTTACAAAAGTATAACAAGATATTATGTTATACTCTCCTAAACCTTATAAAATCTTGACATTACTTCTCTTTTTATGATCTAGCTATCACCTGTGGCCCCCCTCCACCAGTTCTCTATGGAAAAGTGGAAGGATCTGATTATCGTTGGGGTGCTAGTGTGAGTTACAGCTGTGCAGAAGGATATCAGCTATCTAACACAGCTATTCTTTCCTGTGAGGGTCGAGGAGTATGGCGGGGAGACATCCCACAGTGTTTACGTAAGTTTTCAGTGTCCATTGTGTTGGGGTCTCAGACTTAGTCAATTTTTTTCCTCACAGGTTAAAAAGCACTTGGCTAGATCGCATGCTCTGTTTGCCATTTGTTTTCCAGTTTCTTTAGCTGTCATATTCTGACCTTCAATGCTTGAAAATTGTCAAGGCCCTGACAAACATTTTTCCCTTTACTTAGTTCAAAAATTTCAAGCCAACTCATTTCAGAGTGAATGATGTGAAAACTACATACATTTAGCATTGTTTACTTTGAGATTACTTGGTGAACCAAATCTAATAAACATTTAAGTGTCTCAATTAAAAGGTCTATTTTTACAGGTTAATTTTGATGCTTATATTAAATATAATAGTGACAATTATTTTAAATTGCTGTCAATAATTTATTTGAGCTATAATACTACATAGATAAATGAACTAAGATAGCATTTTCTCTCATATTCAGTACTCCTGATTTGAACTTTTCTTTTTTTGTATATTAGCGGTGTTTTGTGGTGACCCTGGTACTCCAGCAGAAGGACGCTTGAATGGAAAAAGCTTCACCTACAGATCTGAAGTTAGCTTTCAGTGTAGACCTCCTTTTATTCTGATAGGCTCTTCAAGAAGATTTTGCCAAGCAGATGGTACTTGGAGTGGAATACAACCAACGTGCATTGGTATTAATTACCATTACTTGTGCTATTTCTCCTGAGAATATAATTGATAAACTACTGCACTATCATGAGTCTAGCAACTAGCTTTTGAAATGTAGAAAACTTCTGTGTAATATTTAAAAAAAAAAAAAAAGTTTATATTTTGAGTTTAAAAGCATAGGATAAACACAGTCGCATATGAAATCATTTATAAATTTACATGGTTGCTTGTCTACTGGAAATGCACAGTGTCAATAAATTAGTTCCATCTATTTATAGAGTCTTTTAGATACACAGAAGATTTTGACAGATTAAAAACTGTATTCTGTCACCAGAGAGATAAAGGCACTTGTTAGAATCAATCCTAAATCAGAAAGATTTTTGAATCCTATGAATGTGACTGGTACAGTTCAAAAGAATGAAGTGTGCAGGATCTGATCATTTGAAATTCTGGTGCACTGCTAAGTGCTGTCCATTTCTCATTGACTGATGTACAGGTGATAGGCTTTTAGCATGATACATAATCCAATTAACCATGGGAAATGCTGGACATCTGTAACTCCCACTGAAATCAGCATTTGACCCAGTGACTTGATAAAAAAAAAATATTTTGGTGTGATCATAGAAAAAGACTCTCATATTTCTAAATAAAATCATTCTAATGTGGTCTGTAGCACAGTTATGTTTTTCTGTGTCTCAGATATCGGCTCTGTGGAAGAGCTGAACTGAGCACTCAGGGAGAAGTTTAAGCGCATTATTATTAAAAGCATCTTATATCTGTAAAGTAGGAAATAAATATTCAATACAGTTCTTTGAAATGAGTTCAAAACTTCTTCTGTCCATGGATTTTATAAGCTGAGCAATCTGTTATATCCATGTTTTTTTAACAGATGCAAGAAGGTTTACAGAAACAAAATGTAAGGTGAATCAAATTTCAAAATGGTATCATGTCAATTTTGTTTATACTTTATATAGCATAATATAGAGGTATATGAAAATTCAGTTACATATTTCTATTATTAGCAGTGGTATTCCAGCTCATGATAATCTGTAAACAGTCCTTGACTTCTCAATATGTTTGACTTTTATTTTCACGTTAGGTCAACATCCACCTAACTTTTGAAGATTTTAGTAATATCAGTCCAGATGAACTGTAATACTCTTACGATAATCAACACTAAAAGGGAAGTTGACTGAGAGTGAAATAGCATATGTTGTATGTGTCAGTTTTTCTTCTACAGAAAATTACGAATTGTTACAGATGAAGTATAGACACAAATTATGTTCTTCAAATTGCAGTCTGCACAGAAGCAGACTTGACTGCCAAGAAGGAATCACATGGTACAGAGACATCCATCAGATCTGGTGCTTTGGCACTCCCAGAGAAAATACACCATCAGAATGTGAAGTGGGCATGAGTGAATCAAAATTAATTTTACATTGTGTTAATTTATACTTACGAAAATGATCATTTATTTTTATGACCATTTAATTAGCCAAATTCTATTGACGTATCTTTTTTTGTATGGGAAAAGGGCTTTATTTTTATTCTTCAGCAACAGCTGAGATAATAGTTTGTTTGAAACATTTATTTTCATGATGACATAGAGCAAATTCTATAAGACGTAAGTATTTTACTTGCTATAAGAAAGCAGATTTTTTTTTTGTTGTTAGAAATCTGACTTAACCGTTGATCTCTTCATTGGATTCACTGTTGGATTTCATTGTATATTGAAATACATGCATGTATTAAAAATGTAATTATTACTGTTATTACTCTATATAGATGAATTAATGTTAGTAAATAGTTTTAGCCTATTCTTTCTGTGCAGTAGTAATATCTGTAAATGTTTCATGTTTTACAATAGATCCGGCTCATAATACATGTACAGACCCTGGCACTCCACATTTTGGAATACAAAACAGTTCCAGAGGTTATGAGGTAATTATTTTATTTATTCCTAAAATGAAAATGCATTTAATAATCACAAATACATTGACTTATCCGTAGGCTTAATTGTCTAATGTAAACTTTCAAAAATTTCAACACTTTTTTTTTTTTTTTTTTACATATAGTTTGAAGAAAGAAATTGTAACCTTGCAATACATCCTGTATTCTCTAGGAGACTTCAACAAGGAGGGCTATTTATAAATTGGTTACCTAATTTGACATGACATGATATAATTACTTTGCTTTCTGATCATAATTCTGTCTTACACTGATAAATAGGCAGTAAATACCTGACAACTGAAGATCTGTCTGATCCATGAAGTCCTTGACAAAAAAGTCTGTGTCTTTACTAAATTATCAGTTTATGTTACATTTTATTAAGTCAGAGAATATATATAATTCTGTGTGGTGGATGCAGTACTCTGATTTCTAAACTGCTCAAATGAAATTTGTTTTCCAAGTGACATCATAAAAGTGACTGAGGAAATAAAATGGGTGTAAACATAACAAATGCACAATCGTTATTCACAAGGGCTGCACCAAAAGTAATGCCTCCTATTTTACTGTGTTGACCACAATATCAGAAGCAGATGTTGATCGTATGGTATGGCAGTAGAGATTGAATCTTCCCAGCAGCATTCCATTACCTTTTGTTGCCTTGTGACAGATGGCAGCAGAGGGGCAGTCTGACAAAATGGTGTCTGAAGTATGTACGAATCATCTTTAGAGCTGGAAGGGACCTTTAAAGATCATCTAGTCCAACTCCTCTGCAATGAACAGGGTCATCAGAGCTAGATCATGTAACCCAGAGCCTGATCCAGCCTCACCTTGGAAGTCTCCAGGGACAGGACATCCACAGTATCTCTGGGCAACCTGTTCCAGTTCCTCACACCCTCACTCCTTATATCTAACCTAAATCTACTCTCTTTAAGCTTGAAACCATTTCTCCTTGTCCTATCACCACAGACCCTGCTAAAGAGTCTGTGCCTTTCTTCCCTTTAGCTCCCCTTTGGATATTGAAAGGCCACTATCAGGTCACCTTGCAGCCTCCAGGCTGAACAGCCCCAGCTCTCTCTGCCTCTCCTAATAGGAGAGGTGTTTCAATCCCTGGATCATTTTTGTGGCCATTCTCTGGACACGCTTCAACAGATCTCTGTCTCTTCTGTGCTGAAGGCTCCACATCTGGATGCAGTACCCAGGGATGGGACTTCACCAGCACAGAGTAGAGGGGCAAGATCACCTCCCGTGAACTGCTGGTTGTGCTTCTTTTCATGTAACCCCAGATACAGGTGGCTTTTTGGGCTGTGAGGGCCACATTGCTGGCTCTAGTCCAGTTTTCTGTTCACCAGTACCCCAGTTTTTTTGTTGTTTGTTTGTTTGTTTTGTAGAACTGCACTTAATCCTTTTATTCCTCAGCTTGTACTGGTAGTGGATGTTACCTTGACTCAAGTACAATATCTTGCATTTGGATTTGTTGAATCTCCTGTGATTCAGCTGGACCCACTGCTCAAGCCTGTCTGTGTCTTTCTAAATGGTATTCCATCCCTCTGGTGTGTTCACAGCACCCCACAGCTTGATGTCATCAGCAAACTTGCTAAGGGTGCACTCCACCCCACTGTCAATGTCACTGATGAAGATAATACGGAGTATAGGCCCCAGCACTGACCCCTGTGGGACACCACTTGTCACTCATCTCCATCCATCATGGTGCTGTTGACCACCACTCTCTGGACTCAATCCTGCAGCCAGTTCCTCATCCAATGAACAGTCCAACCAGCAAATCCATATCATTCCAATTTGGAGAGAAAGATGTTGTGAGGTACCCTGTCAAGGCCTCACTGAAGTCCAGATAGATGACATCAGTGGCTCTTTCCTTGTCCATTGATGAAGTGATACTACCATAAAAGGCCACTAGGTTGGTCAAGCAGGATTTGCCTTTGGTGAAGCCATGCTGGTTCCACCATATGAACTCTTTGCCTTCCATGTGCCTTCACATAGCTTCCTGTTGAAGCAGTGAAGCAATGGAGAGGAATTTAATTCCTCCATACAGAAAAAAATGGCACAGACTGATTCACTGATAGTTGCTGAATATTTATGGAGACCCAGCACTGGAAGTTAGCACAGTTGGGTGGTGAGGTGTGCATTTCAGCAGTGGCAACAGTGACATGAAAGACAAGCTATGTCCCAGATGGCCATGCATAGCTGTCACATTACAAAGTTGAATGCAAGATCTTGATTTTCTCATCCATTAAAATCAAAGTTTGCAACCAGGAATCTGTGTACGGAGCTGAATATCAGCTTCATTGCTTTGGAAATGATGGTGGGAACATTAGTATACTGAAAAGTTTGCACCACATGGTCCCATGAATGTTCATACAGAAACAGAAAGAATGCTGTATGCAAGTTTGTCAGGACCTATTGAACCAACACGAGGCTGAAGATGACTTTTTGCTGGATCTCATAATTACTGGTACTAAGATGTGATGTCACCACTGCAAGCCAGAATCAAAATGGCAGTCTGTGCAATGGAGAACTGTGAATTCCCCATTTAATAAAATTTTTAAGTTGCAGCACTCCGTGAGTAAAGTGATGCACACCATCTTTTGGGATAGAGAAGGGTGATCCTCATGGATTTCCTGGAACCTGGACAAACCACCAATTCTGACCAAAATATAACGATGCTGATTAATCTGAAGGGTCGAAATTCCAGAGTCAGGCAAAATAAGACAACTTTTCTCTTGCAGCTTGATTACACCAGGTCTTAAACTATTTTTTTAGCAATGACAATGTCATAGCAGCTCTGAAACAGTGAGTCACCTCCACTGGTGCAGATTTTTATGAGCATGGCATGCAAGCTCTTGTTCATTGCTGGTGAAAATGCATAGCTAATAGCTAATTGAAAAATATTGTTTTGTAGCCAAGAATTTGTTTTATCAAATAATGTTTTTGTGTTCTTTCTATCTGCTATATTTTCCATAGTAAGCATTACTTTCAGAGCAAACTACATACACTGATTAACTTTATGTCAATAGATTCTTGAGGTATAAATATTTGTGACTTGAGTCTGAAATGTATATACTTATTTCTGAACCTAGAGCAATGTGCCACATGATGTTATGATCAAATTAGTACTGTTACTTAAATAATCCTTCCAGTGTTTATTGTTATCCTTCCTCTCCCGCAATTCTGCTATCTGTCACTGCTGTGGCTCTCAGCTTCTTAACTCTTGTCTGAAGGAGCCCAGGCACTTCTTCCCTAGCCATGTCTTGCCCTCACCCCCAGCGTGATTCTTCTAGTAATAGGTGCAGTTGTCTCATTTTGCTTTTGTGCCCGTCCCAAGCATGGCTTCAAAAATAACTGTAATTATTGCATCTCGTATGATCTTTTTATTTTATTTTTCTCTCCCGCTTTTACCTGCTTTACAAGTTGTCTGACTTTATATCAGAATAATACTGGGCAATTCATGTTCTAATTTCAGTTGAATACTTTTGCTCTTTTCTGGAGGTAATGGCAGATTTTAATTTCTTCTGGACTGTCTTTCTCAAGTATGTTCTTTCACTCAAACTTAAATAATAATTCTATGTTAAAGGTGTATATAAAAAGTACTATGATGAGATCATTGGTGCAAAAATATGTAAACTTCTCTTAATACTAGTCAAGCAGATATTTTTTTTACTATTATTTTTGCATTTGTAAGTAGACAGTTTATGACATGGCATGACCTGCCTGATGTCAGGCAGCTGATCTTTACTGTTTTTTTCGTTTTGTTTTGTTTTTTTCCCAATCTACTATCACTTCTGTATTGCCCCATTTATTTTGTGCCCTGTTTCATTTTATACCATTTTTGCTTCACTACCCTGTGGCATTTGCAATATGTGTGTTTTTGATGGTTTTTTTCCATCAAAGTACTATAAAAGTATCAGACTACTTTTGTTTTTACTTTTTTTTTTTTTCCTGTAAAAGTAAAAAAAAATAAAAATAAAAATAAAAATAAAAAAATAGAACTCTGTAACTACCCTGCACCTAGACCTTAAAGTTTTCCTTCATCTTTTGGATCAGTGAGAAAATATTTGCAACTCATCATTACTTATTGTATCGTAACTGGCAATTTCACAAGAGTCAGAATGACAGTCAAGACTAACTACATTCTATTCTGGTTTCTGCTAGACGCGTTGTGTGTCCTTGGCAAGACACCGAGATTAATCTGTTTAAAAATAGTTACAAATAGATAAGCCTGCAAAGCGATATCAATTTGACCTTTAAAAATATCAGTTGATTTCCCAGACCACTTCAAGAAGATCCAGCACTGCATTTGCTGAACATCTATCATGATAATCTGTTCTAGGTAACTGATTGTGTAGTTAACTTAGGTGGCCATTTTTTTGGAAGGTACTGCCAATTTTTAATATCCATTGAAGTCCTTCAAGGCTTTCACATTGTAGAGCTATCGGCAGTTACATACCTACAAACTGTTTTTATCAATAGGTGTTGGTTAGTGCTCATTTGCAACTTGCTTTCATTTTTTCATGTGATGTTACTTTATTAATAAATTGTATAATTACAGATAGTACTTACTTTTTTTTTTTTTTTTCATTTCACCTGATCTGTACTGCCAAGGTATTCTATGTAAAACCAAAATAATGGCTTACTAGTAAGACCCACATCCTCAAATATCTTGGCCTAGAGTTATATTCTGACTACTTTTGTCAATACTATCAGTAAATCTGTTTTACTAGAACTTTCACACAATCTCTTTCGTATATTATGAAAGGTCTTCCTTCATCATTTATTTTTATCCATATTTCACACTTCTGTCAGTGCAAGTCTACAGAGAGCTTTCTCAGTTGTTTTACATGTTCTTATGGAAAGATCATATCTCAGTTTACTATAAAAAGTCTTAACATTACTTTACTGGTTGAACATCTCGGGTAAAACAGGTATATTATAGTAACGAATACAGTATAAGGAATTGTGGCCTCGAGTTTTCTGGAATTTAATTATGGATGAAACTGCTTACAGTTTTTTCTATTTACCTTCAAATATTTTTGATGAAGTAACACAATGAGAAACCTTTGAAGTAGATTTTATGGTCAAGTTCTGTTGGAATATGTGCAGTGATGTACAACAAACAGATAGGTATTTGTTATTTAGTTTGTCACATTGTCACAAACTTGTAAGAGGAAATGTATGTCATTCTTCTCCATGTGCACAGCCTTGTTAGTATTCTTCCACTTACTGCTTTTGAGTAAGATTATTGTTCGTACTTTTCATATTATTAAAAAAAAAAAAAAAAGCTTAAAAACGGTAACCAGAGGACACACTTCTGAGAAAGAAGTATTTCTCTATTAGCTTACCACTGTCTTGATATCTAATTACACACGATGGCTACTTCTTTCATCTAATGTTCTGTTTTGATCCTTAGGTTGGAAGTACAGTCTTTTTCAGATGTAGAAAAGGTTATCATATTCAGGGATCTACAACCCGTTCTTGTCTTGCTAACTTAACTTGGAGTGGCATACAGTCTGAATGTATTCGTAAGTGCAGTTTCTTATCTAATTAGTTTGTACACTGTGCAGTTTTGAAAGAGTTACAGATTAATGCACATGGAAATTTTTTTTATAATAAATTTACTCATTTTATAATAATTTAATCATTAAAAAAATGTTTTTCCTCTTTAACCTACTGCATTAGCTGTTTTAGGTTAATCTTTTATCTTTGTGTGTGTCTGTGTATTGGATTAACAGAGAACAGAAAGTGGCCTAAAATTAATTTGGAATGTTTTGGAGTTTTTTGCTAGATTTATGGAATCATAAGCTAGAAATTTACCAAAATTCAACTTTTCTGGGCTACACATGTAAACAGTTAGTGTAGTTATAGCTCTACATCTAAGTATTATCATTATAATAATGTGGATATCTAATAAGTATTGTATTAAAATACGCTGATCAAGACTAAAATATATTAATTAGAATGATCTTATATTCTTATCCCATTTTAAATTAACTTTGGATATTTATAAATCAATACCATGTATAACAGACAAAGAAGCATAAAGCCTTCACATGGAAACTTTAGCTCATTTGAAATTTATAATAAATTTATTTATCACAGTAACCACTCTGTATTAAGGTTCTTTAAAATGGAAGTGATACCTTAAGCTGTGACAGTACAGTGTTCAAAGGACATGCTGTTACTTGTGCTTCCTCTTACTTTAATTATTTCCAGTCTTGCTATCGTGATTTGGTATTTTGCTCAAAAATATCTTTTTCATCTTCCCACAAGCCATACACTCAAACTATTACTGTTACAAGCTATTGATGTTTCTAAAAGGTATACAAAGTTTACCTAATGACGGAATATGTTGGCATGCATTTGTTTTCAGTTAAACTGGCTAATCCTGTGGATGCTGTTTGCTATCATTTTCTAACTCTTACAAACCCTTTGCAGCTCATGCATGCAGGCAGCCAGAGACACCGGCACATGTAGATGTGAAAGCAATAGATCTTCCTACTTTAGGGTATACTTTGGTGTATACCTGTCAGCCAGGATTTTTTCTTGCTGGTGGATCAGAGCATCGGACATGTAAGCCAGATATGAAATGGACAGGAAAATCACCTATTTGTAAAAGTAAGTCATTATTGAGTGATATGTTGTGCCCTACTTGGATGGATTTCATTTTCCCCAACATTTGGCTTTTATATACTTGGACTGAGTTTTCCTGATTACTGTTTAAAAAATGCATATGACACAATAGGTTTTTATTTTGTGAAAGAAACCATTTTAAAAGTTAAAGTAAGGACAACATCTACAATTCATCGCAGAGAACATGGAGGTATGTGTATGTATGTATATATGTATTCACACATACATGATTTTACTCCTTACCAGCAAACAAGAACAACAACAAAAAACAACATAATAGAAAGTATTACTCTTGATTATATTTTTCCTAATGTTTATGGCATAGTATTAAAAGAGTATTTCAATGTCTTCAGTGTTTAATATGTGATAATATATGATTTTCTAGAAGTAAGAAAAAAATATTTCACTGCAGTTGTCTTTTAGACAGGAATGCTTTTCGACTAAGAAAAACATCCATAATAAAAAAAATACCAACAAACTAATAAATAGATAAATTAAGCCTTTGTTTGAACCTGATTCCACTTTTATTCATGTCCATGTAAATTTCCTGTCATTTTCTTATAATAACTCTGAGTATGTAATTGTGAGGGCTGAATTTGGCCTCTACATGTGAATAAACATGGATAAGTATCTAATTCAGCAAACCTAAAAAGTTAATTTTTGTAACAGGAGCAAAAGAAAGGCAGTCGATGCCATGGGAAAGATGGTTGTAACACTACATGTAGGTCTAATGTGTCAAAGAACTCTAAACAGATTTGAGGTTAGAATTGTAATTCATTTTATAGTTCTTAGCTTCAACTAGAGAAGTACAATCTGCGCATAAAAATTAATCTTACTCTAGATACGTAAAAGAAGATTTTTTATGGATAATATTAATTAATACATTGAGGTAAAAGTTCTTGTATGCTTTCAGTTGATTTTCCTTTTTATTGTCATGCAGTCTTTAGATATAATTCTCTTTGTGCACTTCACACTTTTTGTTCTATTTTATCACTTAAACAATCTAATTTGTGTATTTCTGCTCCTAAAGAGAAAGAAAAAGAACCAAAATTTATGTAAGACAAAGTCTACTACCAGACAGTGATTTTCAAGCGTCTAATAATATGAAGCCACAGCTTTAGCTGAAATCAATAGACATAACTGCTGAGAACATCAGTAGTATAGCAAATGATACCTCTTGTGATTCTTTCCCATGATATCTGATTGTGTCTTCTTAATCCAGATGTCTTTTGCTAATCTGTAGCAAACCTTATTAATGCAGTTTGTTATATTTAGCATAATATTATGCACAATTAGATATAGTATTTGTCCCCTGAATAAGGCTCTCTTTTATAGCAGAGACTGATATAAAATTGTAGACCTAAGTGTATAAAATAATTACATAACCAGACAACTTTCCACAGTAAAAATGTTGCTTTTCTAAATTATTTTCTCATGGCTTTTGTTTAAGTGGTTAGGTTTGAACATGTTAAGTATTCAAGATGTCAGTTACTTCTGTTTTAAATATAACCTTACTGCATAAGAGATAATTGCATTGATCAGGCATTGTTTTAACATTCTACTAAAAAAGTAACAAATATGTTCATGAAAATGATAATTTGTCTTTTTACTTGTAGGTAAAGGAGTGAGAGAAGTTAATGAAACAATAACTAAAACTCCAGGTTTGTATACAAGAAGAGTTTTAGATATAAACAAATAAATCGATTCACACCCTAGTTTGCTATGAATGATAAAACAACTTCCAATATTTAAAATAGGCATTTTATATCTTGTTTCAAAAGGAATATAAATGTTGAGGTCATTCATAATAACAAGTACCACATTAAACCTACTCTATCAAATTCTATCCCCAACAACAATTTTCTAATTTAAACAATACCAATTCCATGAACACATATACCAAATATATATATATATATATCAAGGCAGAAAGATAAATCATAAAAACAGGAAGTAGATTTGAATGAGTTTTATATCAGAGAGATTGCTATAACTGAGAGCCTTATAATGAGCATAGACTATAAGTTTAGGGTCTGGGTTCAAAGTTCAGTCTTATACATTGTAAGAAACCAGGAAAAAAAAATTAATCAGTTTTAGAAATTTTCTTGGCCTTTATTTTGTAGAAACTCTAATTTTTTTTGTACTCTATGCCAGGGTTTTCTGAACTGTGTGGGCCATAGGAACATTTACACAGTCACTTTTGCCCTCCTGCCAATGACAAAATAGTAATATGTAGGGTAGCACCTTTATGTAGATCTTTCAATCATTTTCGGAAAATGAGACCTATTCTTTTTACTGTTTTATTTAATTCTGAACAGATTTTTTTTTTTCACCAAATAAATGAGTTTGCAACTCTAAATTCTGAATTTTAGTAAACTACAGGGAAAACAAGATGAATGCTTAACAGTCACAGCAATTTACTGAAGGACTCTGAAAAACATATAAGATAAAAAGGTACTTCTGCTAATAATTAACCTTCCCCAAGGATATTTATATTAAGAGTGTCAGGTGAAACCTAAAATAAGTTCTTTCCAAACACATCACTTCTACAGATTTGCAGTAATTCAAGCCATAGTGTATATTCATTATAATTAAAAAATAATCTTCTTTTATTGGAGAATTCACCTCACTCAACAGCTAAGCTATCCATCAATATGCTACCACACAGGTTTTGAAGTTCAATGCAAATTAAAACACAGACCAAATCAAATGCATTCGCTTTGCAGAGCATCAGTATCTCACCACGTCATGTTGCTTATGACCTGTTTTAGTTGTTTTAGTATATAAGTGATATTTGAAAGGTATTTTTGAAAAAATATTGACTATTTTACTATGTTACTATTGAACATGCCAGCAGTAGTAAGCAAGGATTTGAAATTGAGTAATAAATGCAATGGCTAACAATTAAAAGTTTTAAGCTTTTTTTAAAAAAAAAAAATATATAGATTTTATTGAGTATAGAACACTGTATTTTGGAACATTTTCTTTAGTATGCAGTCTGTCTTTTGGTAGAATTCTTTTTGCTGCTATCTGTAGTCTTAATGATTTTAAGTTAATATTTCTCAACTAAATTTTTGATAACACAATAGATTAATTTTCTGATTGCTACCTTTCAGTATTTGAATAGAAATTGTTGTTTATTGTTTATTAAATTGCTATTTTTCCAGAGTTAATGCTTTTATATGAAATAGTAATATTTTAACAGTAAATTGTAATGAAATACAAGTTCTAGATAACCAGTTCTCTCAATACCAATATGAAGTTTTAAGATCTAAAATACTGTATGTTTTTGCCATGGTTCTCGTTGTTTTGATCAGGCTTTGCAAAACTTGTTAGGAAGCTGTTTTAATGAGTAGGCATGGATTTTCCCATTTTTCCCATTTAGAGGGGAATCCATAGTTGATTCGGTGTTTATATAACAAAAGCCATTTCATTTTTCTCATTCTGTTCTTGTGTGGTGTATGGGGGAGGCATGGACATTGCAAAAGCTGAGCAGAATGGGGTTAAAGCCACTCTGATTCTACAGCTGTCTCCATGGGGCACAGATTAACAGATGTTATTGGCACTTAAAGGGCTCAGAGATGCCAGATATTGAAGATGTTAAATGTGACAATAAAGTGTGGTGTCAGCTCCTTTGTAACAAAGTCTTACATATTAATTATCAAAGCTGTTAATAGTTTCATGTGAGTCATACTTGACATTCACCTCCACAGAGTTAAATTCAGACACATATTTTTTAATTGATGAACTTATTTTTAATTGGTGAATAAAAAACAAACATACTTTTAAAATGTTAGGTTTTGGATTCACTGTAAGTCACTGTTGTAGCTAAACAATGACAAATATTTAGGAAAATAAGTCTGAAAGACCTTTGCAGGAAACATGATTTTTCAAGACTGAGATCCATCAAAAAAATTCATTATTAATGTGTGAAGAAAATATGTGGAGTCTAAAAAAGAACGATACAAACTTGTGGTAAACTGTATCTGGAATTCAATGAAAAAAGTTGAATATTACACACAGTGTTGCATTATTCATGGAACAAGCAGGGTGACCTAAGTGTATCTCCTTCCTTGAGAATAACCTCCTATTTTTTTCACGATATACTAAAGGTAGGAGTTTTAGGGGAAGAGTTTATTATTTTTCATAGTCTTGGGGACATGTGCTCAAGCTATGAAATTTGATGTTATTGAAGAACATATATTGCAGTGGAAGAGTATAATATAGTACAGGCAATTGTGTGGGAAGGTCATTAAAGTCACTGTCTTTAAGACGTAACTGTAATACCTCCTTAGAATAGCAGATTGGTTCTGTAACAGAGAAACTGAAGAGCATAGTTATGGCTAGAAAGTTTGTTGCTTTGTTGTAATTTACTGTTCTGTTTCTCTCTCTCTCTCTCTCTCTCTCTCTCTCTCTCTCTCTCTCTTTCTTTTTTTCCTGGCCCACTTAGTTCCTTCAGATGTGTTTTTTGTAAATTCACTGTGGAAAGGATTTTATGAATATCTAGGAAAAAGACAGCCTGCTACTCTTACTATTGATTGGTTCAACACTACAAGCAGCAAAGTGAATGCCACATTCACTGAAGCATCCAGCCTACAACTCAAACTATCAGGTAGGTTCAGAATTCAATATTGCAAAAAGAAAAAAGCAGTCCTTTTTTTCTTTCTTTTTTTTTTTTTCCTGTTCAGTTTTGTTTTATTTTCTTCTATACACAAATGAAGCAAAATCTTCATGTTTTCTCTACAAGCTTTTTACTGCTTATTTTGCAAAAGGAAAGGTAATAAATATAGCAGTCACTTTAGGAGAGATTTCAGAAACCACTTTATGTGGTTACTCAACAATTTTTCCTGTTACATTTCGAATAAGTAATGAGATGTTTGTTGTTGTTGTTGTTGTTTTAATCTTGGACTTCTGGGTAGTATTGATCTTTGAACGCATGGGTAATATTGAAGTGGCAGGCAAAGTGAATTTTAAGAATTTTAAGAATTCATTTTAAGATTTATAATACTGCAAGGCTCCATTATACAGTGATTAATGTCTGCTTTTAAACAACTTGGTCTTCAAACTAGTATGATGTACAGTAGGTGCAGATAAATTAAATAGCTTTATAAATTATGCATACCTTTTAATCAACATCCTGTATCACTTTCAGCAAACCTGATTTGTGTTCTGATCTAGCCTCTGATCACAGTTATATTTGTAATGATCTCTATCAGCTATCAGTACTTTCCAAGGTCAAAAGTTCAGAGAGTTACCGTATAGCACATTTCCTTTCTCAGTATCACTGATACTTATCATAGCAATATATTATGATGGGAGTAAATACAAATTTGTCCAGTTCTAACTGACAGTTATTTTAGAGAGGAAATAATTATATTTGTATTCAGAATTACTGAATTTGTGCATGAAAAGATAGATATTCTTGACCATTTATCTATAAAATCAAGCAGTACAAAAACATCCTTGCATCCTTGTTATCAAATATGATATGGGGAAATATCATTAAAATAAGATGCTGTTTTTACAGCACTGTAAACTCTTCTTATTTTGTCCAAGTTATAAGATCATTTTAATACAGAATGATTTCTACAAAATATTGTACTTTTAAAGCAATGTAATTGGCATTGAAAGCAAATTTAAACAAACTGATTCAAAAATTGCTTAAAAGGCATATGATACCCCCTTTACATTAATAGGTGTTTACAAGAAGGAAGAAGCCCATTTGCTACTGAAAATTTTTCAGATCAGAGGATCTAACGACATTTTCCTAAACAAGTTTGAAAATGACAACTGGGCGCTAGATGGTTATGTAAGTAACTAGACTGCTATAGATAAACCTTGCTGAGCATAATATGAAGTATTTTTTTATTTTCTATATAACTCTATCTTTTTATATGATAAATATTACGTACATCTCTCTAGATACCAATGTAGAAATCATAGTGATTTTATTTTCCAAAGTGTGTATACAATTTTCTATCTTCCACAACCCCATTATAATTTTTAGTTTATTAAATTGAGTGTGGAGTGAATCGTTACATCTTGCTATCATTTTGCCTTGTTTTGTTGTACATGAGTGGGAATTTTGCCTGTAGAAAAATTATACTTTGTGAAAAAGTTCACTGTTGTAAAAGTCTAAGTTCAAAAGAATTCTCAGTTTAAGAATGGACGTGTAACAGAAAATGCTTCACAGAAAGTGAGGATGAGCCATATTGAATTTGCTATTGCAACTGTTTTCCTATAGTGAGATACAATATAGTTCTGACACGTTCAATTTCAGGTAAGCTATTTACACAATACTGTTTCAGTATAAAGAAGGGAAAGGAAGACATAGTATTTTAACAGACTATTTAACCTAGCTTCAAATTTGCACTCAAGGTTTTTTTTGTTGGCTAGCCATTTATCAAATTGATTCCAAGATATATTTTTTTAATCATTTTAAGCACTTAATCTTGAAGAAAAAGAGTTATTTTCATCTTTGCACTTCTTTGTGCCTTGTGATGGTATCATAGAAAATATTTTAAAAATGAACAGAAAATTCAGTGAACTTAACTGTATACTTAATCAATTACGTAAATATAAATTACAGAATTTTGAAACACAATATTTACATCAGATATTTTAAAGTCATTCCATGTTTTTTATAAACATGAATAGTGATGCAAACTTAAAATTATAAATGTTCTATAAATAAATTAATTAACATTTTAAGAGGAAAAAGCATGTAACAAATCTGTATATCTAAATAAAAAAAAAAAAAAAGTGGATAAATATCCTTATTTCTGTCCAAAATTATTTTCGTTTCTTTTCCCTACTTCTGTGTATTTTAGGTGTCATCGGGGCTTGAAAGAGGTGTTTTTACTTATCAAGGAGACATACATGGAAAAGATTTCGGAAAATTTATGCTCCAAAGACAAGGTAAATGCATTCATAGAGTTTCATTGTATATAATATTTTCAAGTCTTGCAAGAGTGAATTCAACAAATGATTCTGTCTGCTTTCTAGCTGAAGTAAGCATGTTTATTTCATGCCATTGCTATTATAAAATATATAATAAAGTATGCATATTTGGAATTTGCAGTTCAAATACTAAGTTAATTCTGCCTAATGTGTTATCACTTAATCTTCTATAGCAAATGTAGCTAACTAATATGATTCATGATTACAAGATGTTCCTAAAGAGAGCCCAATTGCAACTGTTCCCTTGTCAGTGAAGGGTTTTTTGAACATAACAGAAGTGCCACACAATGCAAAGCTTTTTTCTGTTCAAATACATAAAATGCAAGCAGAATCATAAAGGAAATTGAGAAGACAGAATCATTGATTTTGGCAGCTTCATTAGGAGACAGCATTTATTTAGATAGATTTCTACTTCACTGTCAACAATATGAAATTAATGACTGGGATAAATATTGCATCCATGGATACAAGTACTCCAGGAGCTGGTGAAAAACTGGTTACTATTGTAATTTTTTTTTTTCATGAAAACTAGTATAAAATTTACTAATAAATATTTATTAATAAAATATTTTCGGGAAATACCAGCCATGGACATTTGCATTTCCTGTTGCTTGAACAGGATATACATAATACTTTGCTGCATAAATACTGTCTTGGGCTAGCAGGAACAGGCAGCCTAGCCAACACATCTACACCAGCATGAATTGGCATTTTGAATTAGCATTTTAAATTGTCGCAGTTTCATTAACATCATTGATGCAGTACCCACTGGCCTTCAAAGTTCTACCAAAAGTCCCTGCTATTTCTTCACTCTTTTAACTGGTGTAAAATCACTTACCCTAAGGATATGCTCATCCTGACCACTTTCAAAGTGCCATGTATGTTTAATCACAAGGAGAGAAGATCTTGCTTTTCAAATTCTCAGCCTAAGAACTACCAGTTATTGAGGCTGCATACTATTTCAGTCTTCAGAGTAAACTCTTACGAGGTACAGACTGTCTATCTGACTTTACTTTTGTACAATCCATGTCATTATATCTAAACTGATTTTTTTTTCTGATTTTAACAATAACACTAGGAAAGTAGAGCACAAAGTTTCATTCAAGCATATATCTTGTTGAAAAGCCTTTGATATCTCTAAACAGGGGCTATGGTTTACTGGGTTTCCTTCTTGTTTTCACTTTTTCTTGAGCCAGGCCAGAAAAAGGATCCCCGTTTCTCCAGTTAGAATCTTTAGAGCTGGAAGGGACATTTAAAGATCATCTAATCCAACTCCCCTGCACTGAACAGGGACATCCACAACTAGATCAGGCAGCCCAAGCCCTGATCCAGCCTTGCTTTGGAAGTCACTAGGGACAGAGCATCCACCACATCACTAGGGAACCTTTTCCAGTGCCTCATCACCCTTGCTGTAAAATACTTTTTCCTTACATCTAATCTGAATCTCCCCTCTTTAAGCTTGAAACCATTTCTGCTTGTTCTAACATCACAGACCCTGCTAAGGTAAACTGTCCCCTTCTTTCCTGTAGCTCTCCTTTAGGTATTGAAAGGTCACTATTAAGGCATCTCACAGCCTTCTTCTCTTCTCCAGTCTGAACAGCCCCAGCTCTCTCAGCCAGTCCTTGTAGGAGAGGTGTTCCATCACTTGGATCATTTTTCTTGGCTCTCCTCTAGACATGCTCCAACAGTTCTACATCTCTCTTGTACTGAGGACTCCACATTTGGAGTTTCTATGCAAATTCTTCAGCCATCATCCCAAGTCCCCGAAGTCCCTTTTGATATCCCTGGATCCACATGTTAGCTGCTTCATCTCCTCCCTATATGGAAAAGCAGTAAGGGTTTGTTGTCTGTTGGCTGTACCAGGCTAGGAAGTTTCCTGGTGTCATCACAGCCCCAGGAAAACAACAGACTTCTCTAAAAAGAGGATTTGCTCAGCAAATTGGATGTGCAGTTCCCTGCAGGGAAAAATCATGTACAGCTAAGTCCCATCTCTTCTTCTTCAATGATGCAGTTACCTAAAAAAAGTTTGGATCCATTTGCTTCAGCAGTGAAATCAGTAACAAGTGGGGAAAAAGGAAGAAGAAGTAGAATGACAATTCAGCAGTTACAGTATTTTCTGATTGTTGTATTCAGTGATAGCAGAAAAATATCAGCCTTGAAAGCTGTAATATGAGAGCTCAGTCTGTGTATTCCAAAGGTTTGTAAGGAGCTGAAGTGTTATTTTTACACATGCACTCTTAGGCTAAGGACTTCTTTACTTCAGCTTTGACATCTCAGAAGTGAGGTTTTTAAAAATGCAGATACTATCTTTTAAATATTGATATACCTTGATTTCTCTGTGTGATGGTTTACTAGACACTGAATGTCTATACCTTGCTTATTCTCCATTGAAGAACTTATAGTTAAGAGGACACAGTAAATTTCAGACCAACATTGGTAATAACATGTTCATATACTGTCAAATTCAATAATAACTTTTTTTTTTTTTTAAGTGTTATGTTCATGAATATTCTGCTGAGGTAATGATCTCATATGTCCTCAAGCTGAAGACTTAACATATTTCAAATTACTTGCCTTTACACTAAACCAGAACTGTGCATAAACTCTGTATGCACTGGTGCATATAAAATGTAATATAAAATTTGTCACCTGCAAGCATACTTCAAAGAGCAGCATTTGCTGAGAAGCACTTGGTTCACTGTGAAAGACCAAACTCTTTGAAGAATTCCCTATCACACAATTCTAGAGAAAGACCAGGCTCAGTGGATATGCTCATTTTTGGAATATCATGAAAACTGAAAAAAAAAACATAGTTTCTAAGTACTGTTTATTCTCTTTCAGAATCAGTTCTGTTTGTTTCTAGCCTTAGAGAATAGCTTAATGAGAAAACAGATCTCTGTTATCCATCTACCAAAAAAAAATTAGAATTTTAAATGATTTAATCTGTTTTGCCACTACTGTGAACTTTTTTTTTTGGTCTCTTATTTTTTAATATCTTGTTCTTTAAGGTCTGCAAGTCCACTGCTAGTTTCTGTTTCTTTAATTGCTGAGTGCCTATGCCTTAACTCTAGAGTTCTCGGTTTGTATTCTAAAATCTTGGCTATTTGCACTCCAATCTGAAATGTCATAGAATTATAATATCATCTAGGTAGGACTTTCAGCATCGTCAAGTCCAATCATCAACCTGAACTACAGATTCCCAACACTAAACCAGTGTCTAGTGTCACATCTGTATATCTTTCAAGTATCTTCAGAGATGGGGACTTCACCACTGCCCTGAAGAGACTGTTCTAATGCGTGTTCATCAGCCCCATAATACTTTCTTTCTGATATGTAATCTAAACTTTTCCTGGAACGACTTGAGATTGTTTTTTGTTTTTTTTTTAGTGTCCTATCACTTGTCATCTGAGAAAAGTAACCAATACCCTTCTTGCTGAAACCTCCTTTGAGGTAGTTGTAGAGAGCAATGAGGTCTCCACTCAGCCTCTTCTCCAGACTAAGCAGCCTCAGTTCCTTCAGCTACTCCTTCATATGTTTTATTTTCTGTCCCTTCACTAGCTTTGTTGCTCTTCTCTGTACATGCTTGAGCAACTCATTATCATTCCTGTAGTGATGGACATAAAACTGAGCACAGTACTTGAGGTGCAGCCTCACCAGTGGTGAATATAGAGAGGGACAATCCCTTGCTTAGTCCAGCTGGCCATGATATTTCTCATTTCTCTTTCCTTGGTCACCTGGGCACATTGCTAGCTTATGTTCAGCTGGCTATCAGCCAGCACCCCCAGGTTCTTTTCTGCCATACAGCTCTTCAGACACTCTTCTCCAAGCATATAACGCTGAATAGAGTTGTTATGACCCAAGTGCAGGAGTTCCTGTCCACAGTAAGAGATGTCATGATACAGGTAAATGCCTTTGCGTTCTCTGCATGTGAATTTTATACCAGTGCAAAAGCTGCTGCTGGATGCTCTAAACCTCATGTCTCACCTCTTGAAGGAAACTGTGATAGGGCCAGGATACGTACAGTGGTGCTCAAGAACAGTTGAACCTAGGAGAACCAATGTGACTTGTTGCAGTTATCTCAGTTCTCCTATACTTTTCCATATTTTATGTAGTCACTCACAGCAAGTTGTTTCTAAGCTAATATTAAGGATACAGCCATAGAATAATTTTTTTGCAGCATTAATCATTTGTTGCAGAAGATGTAGGGCTTAATTTTATTTAGTTTCTGATAGATGTAGTTTATGACTATGAAATTAAATTGAAACAAGTACCATCTGCTGAATACTCTTTTCAAATCATTTTCTTGATTTTTAATTATGTGTTGTTCAGTGGTATTAACAAAATATATATATGATGCTACATGTCATATACTTAATATTTTATAATAGAATGATTTTATCAAGTCAGCATTTTCTTTCTTTTTGAATAAAAAGAATTCTGGGATAGAAGAACTAAGAATTTTCTTTCTTTTTTTTTTTTTTTTTTTTCTTTTTCTTCTTTTCAGGTCCTTTAAGTGCAGACACAGACCTTTCAAATCATTATTATGGTACAAACAGCAGTTCTGTTGCAGCTGCCATCCTGGTACCTTTCTTTGCTCTAATATTATCAGGGTTTGCATTTTACCTCTACAAACACAGGTAATGTAAATGTTATTTATTTTGGATCTGATTATACTGTTTGTCTTAATTTTGATAACCATAAGTAACTAGAGAATGCAACACTAAAGCTTTAAAGAATATCTGTTCTAGAAAGGCAAACATCACTAAGCATTCCACCAAAGAGGTTCAGTGCAGAGAAGTTCTTAAAGATGAACTGAAATTGATGCAGTAGCAATTATGTCCCTAGAATCTATCTGTATCAATGAATTTGAAAGCGTTCTTACAGAAGGATGTTACATATATTTCTGTTGTACCTATGTCAGATTAATAACAACTAATTAGAATCAGAGGTGTTAGTGCTTTTTTACATAGTTTCAATACCTTTTATCTATCAGACAGGGAGTGCCTCAGAAGAGAAGACAGCATCTCAGTCTCTCTAAACAAAATGAAAATATTAGGAATTATTACACTTAGGAAAGCTCCTATGTCAAGATTTCTAAACGTTTTGTTACTACTAAAATTAAAATGTTGGGGGGGGGAAAAAAAAAAGTTAAATTACACTAACTATTTGTAAGTTACCAATTTCCATTGCCAACATATTTCCAGTGAGAATTTTCCCTATCTGCTATCCAAAACAGAATTGTAGAAGAGTTTGATTTTCAGAACCCTCTTGAGAAGTTTTACCTTGAGATTCTTTGCTAAATTGTTTAACATTAATTAAGCACAAAGCATCTATTTTTTGTTCTCCTTCACTGATTTTCTTGCCCTATTTCCGTTATTGAAAGTATAAAATTCTATACTGAACCTCTTTTGTATTTTTCTTTATCTACTTCTGGACACCGAGAAATTTAGTCTTGAAGTAGCAAAGTACAGTATTTTATTAAATTTACTGTATCATTTTACTCTATATATTGGGAAGTTGAATAATTCTACTTAATTTTTCATTTAATTATTGGTTTAATATATTCTAACAGAACTTTGCATAAAAATATGAACATCCCCGAAGTTCTGATATGTTCTGCATAATGGTAATATCCAGAATAGATGAGCGGCTCCTGAAAGATAATTATTTGAGTCCTTTGATCTACAGGTGTCAAAATTACTGTAAATATTAACTAGAATTTGGCCAATCAGATTACAGATGTTTGGACATACACAGTCTTTGCTGAGGTGTCTAGTACTGTTTATTGCTGATGTATGCGTGGAGGTAAGCACGTATACTGTAGCAGACAACTGGAATAACCAAAATTAGTGAGCCTTATCTGAAGGGTACTACTACTAACAGCGTGAAGTTTTCTGGACACTTACTGTCTATTATTGGCTTACTGAAGCTATGCTTGATGACTTTGCACTGATTTACATTTAGTAGTATCAAGGAGACCTGTTGCAGCATTTCACTGGTGCAGTAATAACTTCCTATTCTGGAATGATAATAAACTGCTGATAACAGCAAATTACTAAGCTGTTTCCACTGCTGAAAAACACCTAAATCAGTAAAGACTGTGAGTGTTTATCTAATCTAAAACCCAAGATACAATTCAAAGAATGAATTAGGAGCTGCTTGCTTTTATTTTTCTCCGTACATCTCACCATCTACTCTATTCAAGTCTTTCAAATTGACAATTTGTATTGATTTATATCAGTACATTTATATAGATGGTCCAATTGTCTTCCTAGATATACAGTAAAAATCAGCATGGGTAAAATCCCAAATGTCTGTGAAAGACAATTACAATTAGCTTGATTGTGAGAAAATTAAATTTATCAAGTAAAGATGCTATTGCAGTTTTGCCAGTAAAATCCATTTTATGTGCCATTATGTGTATTTTGAAACTGGTAAGATGATAATTTAGTAAAATTGGAGTGTTTCCACTTATGAAAAGATTCTTTTATTGTCAGAGTATAGCAGTATAAAAATGAAAATGTCATCAGAAACCATCATAATTTTTGCTACTGACAAAAAATAAATATTCTAAATGTTATCAGTTCCCAAAGTACTTTGTTCTCTTGCTGCACATTGCTTTCTTTCTGTCTGCCAATTTTGGCACTAACAGGCTATGAAGTTGTCATTCTTTTGACAGATTTTTACAGGAAAAAATGCATAAGTGTATTATACCTATGTTGTTTCTGTTGGATTGGTTTGCCTATTAACGATTTGTATTCTTCATGTTTTAAGAACAACTTCCTGACAGATTTATCTTACTTTTTAACTCCTGGTAACCTTTATAGATCTCTCTTTATCTATGTTAGACAGAGCTGTGCAGCTTGTCTTGATAGGATGAAAACATTAAAGATAAAACCTGCAGTAATAGTAGAATTTTTATTTTTATTGTTTACTAATGGCCATTTTTTGCCTTTTATTCCAGAACAAGACCAAAAGTACAGTACAATGGGTATGCTGGACATGAAAACAGCAATGGACAGGCTTCATTTGAAAATCCTATGTATGACACAAACTTAAAACCCACAGAGGCAAAGGCTGTGAGGTTTGATACAACTCTGAACACAGTTTGTACAGTGGTATAGCCTTCAGTGCCCAATATGACTGATTCATAGCCATACCTCTGATGGACAAGCAGTAATTCCTTTGGTGCCATATACCAGTTTCCCTTCTTCTCTTGGCTTTGCTGCTGTAATCTTTAACATCTTCTGTGAGCCTACATGCAGCTAAATTTTCTGGTAAAAATGTGTCAGTCTTCTGGGGATCAGAGAAGGAATATTTTTTCACCTTAAGTTGGATTAAAATGCCTGGCTGCGTCTGCTTCAACTCAAGGCACACTTTAAGGAAGACTGCCAAGTCACATCAATTAGTCATATTTAATGCCTCAGACTATCATATTTGTATGTGGCTGGATGCCTTTCAATGCATTCTTCTGGGCACCTGGATAAATCCTTTGAGTACTGTGACAAATGATAGCACCACAGATTTTCCCCAAGAACAGGAATATTCTGAAGAAATAAAGCTCTCTTGAAGGAGAACACAACCTTCCTTGAGGTTGCATACACCTGCAAATGCTTTACCATTGAAATCTTGCTAAAAGAAACTTACAGTGTATCTCATACATAGGGCACTTTGCCAATTTCCCAATCAGCTGTTATATTGCAAAATGTTAATGCACAATTTTTTTGCACTAGAGCGTTATGGATGACTGATTAAGATACTGGTACAAATATACAGGGTTTCTACTGTTCATTGTATATAGGCATTCACTCACTTTTTGCCAAGCAAAACGTTCCACAATAAATTTTCTTGAAATATTAAATGATTAGCCCCATGCTTAGCACCAGTTAAAATCTTGTGCAAAAGAGGACAATGTATCTTTTGTCAAAGTTTGACTAAATTTATTTCTAACCATGATTACAAATCAATGGACACTTTCAGCCAGAACAAGAGCCCATTTCTAAGAAATTTTCGTTGGCAGTATGATTGTTTTCTTCTGAAATCTGTCATCAATCACCAATTGTCAGTGTTATACTATTTAACAGCAGGGGGGTTAGCAGCTATTGCTGCTTGCCATGTAAAAATGTGAATAGTAATTTATTTTAGATAGCTCATAAAGCCTGTGAGCCAGTGCTCATAATACAGTCTTCCCTTTTGCATTTTTTTTTCATTCTTTTCCTGTAATATGACATTATTTTCTCTGTTACATGGAACTAAAACACATTATAGTAGCATATGTACACCCAGTGCAAATTGTCTATATCAAACTGTCATTCAGTTTCTACTTCGAGCAAAGAGAAATATTCAGCCATCTCTTTGCTTTCTGAATGGTTTTTTGTTTGTTTGTTTGTTTTCCCGATTTCTAAACACAATGCTTTTATTGCTCTTCTACTCAGTTTGACAAAGAAAGTTTAACATTTCTAAATAGAAATGGTTGAGTAAATCATTAATATTTTCTTGGAAATTGTATTGAATGAAAACAAACAAAAAAAGATGCCAATGAGAAAATTAATGAAGTATCAAAATTAGGAAGTTACAGAAGACAGTGAACTAAAATTTGATTTGATTCCTACATACTGAGCTCAGAAAAAGGAAGTTGCATTGCTTTTCTATTAAATTCAAGTTTGTGTTTCTTTTTTCTTAAATTTTCTAAATTTCAAGGTGTCTTAATGTCCAGTTGCTCTGTAAAACTGGAGAAAAATATTTCTGAACTCCATATGTGTGTGGATCTGGCTGTTACACAAAACAAAAAAGAAGTGTAAGTCTAATAACTGATTTTCAGGTATAGTGCGGGACAGAAACATTCAAAGATAACCAGCCCTTGGTCAGTTTAATGACTCTACATCTGCTAGATGAAAAATACCAGCAATATAACACAGTATTGTAGGGCCTCCAGGTATTATATTCTTCTTATGAGCAAGAAACACTGAAGTAAATTTAATAAATAATCCTTTTCAGTCAGTTCCTTGTTCATTTTTAATAGTTTTTGGTTTTCTTTTTTGTTTGTTTCTGAAATAAGTTTCATTTATCTGCCATATCTCAGAGTCCTTCACCTTTCTTGAGAAAGAACAAAGTAATAATCTCAAAGTTGTTGTTGTGATCTCACCCTATGTACAGGAAGCTACTCTGCAAATGAATATCTTCCTTAGAAACAGTGGGCCAGGGAGGGAAGCTGCTGTGTGATTAAAGTTTTTGGCAGGTGTTCAAAATCATTGCTACTGCTTTGGAATTCTTCCTGCAGTGGTTATGGCAGAAAGGAAAAGAAGGAAAAAAAAAAAAAAAAAAAAAAAAGGGGGAATATTGAGAAGAAGTGCAAATTTCTACCCAAGTAGTTACTATTGATATTTTTTGTACAGTGCATTCTTAAGTGACCTATGTCATTATGAATGCATTGAAGGAAAGTTCACAGAAAAATAGTTGATAAATTCTTTGGTCTTTTTTTTTTTTTTTTTAATGAGAGCATAGATTCACTGCATTCTTAATCCAGTGTTACATCTTTAGGAAGTTATGAAGTTATTCAAGAATTGTTTTTCCTGAGTGTTCTCTGATAAGAGATGCTCAGAATTGGAGTACACTGACAAGTTATCCCAAGTTTGTTTGGAGTACTCCTTAAACAGAAACTTTTGACTTAAACCCATAAAAGGAGAGATTCTGTCATTTCTATCCACTACCCTCAAATACCCCTCCTTCTCCATATATTTGAGTCTTCTGTTCGGGTTGGATCTCTTTCTCCTGAAGTTGTTTTACAGAGGGCTGTGTATGGTGCTTCATCAGAATAAGACTCTTAATATGTTGTACGGTGACCAGATATTGTCAGCCAGGAAGTCTGCTTTCTGAGATATATGCAGAAGACTTTTCCCTCAGTGTTGACCAGATCATTAAGATGGGCTAATAAGACATGCTATCTATTTTTTTTTAAAACAGGTTATGTGCTTCAAAGCTGTTAAAAACTGCTGCTTGTATCACACATCTTGCCTTTCTCCAGGCTAGCTGCAATAATTTTTTTTCCTGTGTAAAATATTTTGTAAACAAATAAAGGCTGTTATTAAAAAAAAAAAAAAAAAAAAAAAGAGAAAAAACAACACAACAAATAGGTGGGAGGGTGAGGGTGGGGGGGATTGGGAAAGAATGCCGTCATTATGATCAAGTCAATCTAATTTTCATTCCCAGTATTTCATTCTGCCATTTCACTACATGCTGCTGTGACATGAAGTAGGTGCAAAAGAACTTTTTGTACAGAGATATATTTTTTATGAAGAATTTGTAAAATTATTAAATATGCTGTACTTTTTTGATTAATGTAGGTAAATTGTTAAAAATAAATGTTTTTACAATACAAAACAAATTGTAATTTTCCCAATAATGTAAAATTTACCATCTTTAGCAGATTTTCAGTTCTGATCCTATTACACATGTATTAATATTAAAGTGACCTGTTAAAAATAAACAGTATTCTTTTTGGAAAAAAAAAAAAAAAGGGAAAAAAAAAAAGGAAAGAAACTATAAAAGATTGTAATATAGCCTGTGCAATTCCACCTACCTTGAAAGCAAACTCAGAGTTCTAATTAAATATTTAATTTTAGATTTTCAGCTTTTGTGTGACCTATTCTTCCAAATATTTTTCTTCTATTCGATTTTATACTTATAAATTTCAGGTAGTGATTTTTGCATTACATTAGATTGTTTAGCAGAATCTTAATCGGGTCACTTTGAGTTTCCAAGCGTTATGTAAGTTGACAAAAATTTTCGGATGTTGTCTGCTGGCATAGGACCTATCTCCAGTTATCCTGCACTTATCATTCAGATATTAGAATAGGACTTTGTATCCCAGATCACTTGTTTTTTTTTATTAAAAAAAAAAAAAACCAACAACTTGTTTATTTGCCCACAAGCCTGCATCCTGCATGTGAGTGATGGATCACATGGAACCAGAGGTATTTCTGATTCTAATGTTTGAGGGCTGGTTCTGAAAGCACCTAGATGTACATAATGCTGAAATGAAGATGCTTATGTATATAACAATTTTTAGTGTTTTCATAATCAAAACCTGAAATTCCAAACAATTTTATTTATTTATTTTACTGTATACTAATGCAAAGGATTTAAGTATTTGATTTACTTGTTGGCAACTTAGGAAATTAGTGATTCAGGTTTCAAGCGTGTGGTGGAATATGTCTGCAGTTCACTTTTGGAAGAAACTTAAGATATATGTATGTCCTTGCTTCCTTTCTCATTTTCACAATCTATCCTTCTGTTAATATTTTGTAATATACCCAGTTGTTAAAATTGTGCATCTCTCAGAATGATCTGACTTTCTTTCTGACATTAAAATAAGCTATAATCACTGACATCAAAGGAGATATTGAGGCATTAATTATCAGGGAATCATTTTTACCTCTTACTCTAAATCATCCTCTACGTGCACCACACAAGTGAACTATTGTTCATTTTTTCAGCATTGCCAAGCTGCAATGTCAGCTTCTGAAAATTGTTTTTTTCCCTCGTGATCTACTTAGAGAAATAATTCTGGATTCTAGACAAACCATTGATAGAAAGTATCTTTTCTGTTTGCTGGGGATGCAAAGTCATTTAAGAGCCACACTCAGCTGCTCCCATAAACAACAAAAATATTTCCAGCTGGCACCTGCTAGCTCTGTAGAGCAGTGAGGTCATAAACAGTATCACAAGTGAGAGCTCCATATCCATCTTATTTACTAAAAATGGAAAATTCATTTTATAAAGCTGATTTTAATTTCAAACTCCAATAAACTACATCAAATGCATTGCTACAAGCTCTAGCATGATTACTAATTTGAAATCACAGAAGCCCGAATGTATATGGTTTAAAGCTTGAGAGAACAGAGGTTAGAAGTTAGAAGAGAAAGAGGTTTTCTGCAGAATGCTGCCTTTGAACAAATAAAATAAATTAGTTTTATGCATGTCTATAATGCACACACACACAAAAAAGGATTTAAAAAATCAGTGTTTTAGGGATCCATTTCAGAAGACTTTCTGTGTCATGTAGTCAACAGTAATCTAGTATTAGAGTTTCAAAAATTTGTAGATGGCAGACTTCTAACACAAAATGTGTTTTGAACAAAGAGCAGAGGATTGTAGTTTGGACCTCACTGTGTCAGACAAAAAGCCAGCCACTCAAAACTAACTAGTAGTTATGTATATGATATAACAAAGTAAAAGATACTCCTAAACATATATGTTTGTATAAATATATAAATATTTTTAAATATAGGCATATGTAGTAATAATATAGAAATGTGAATGTACTTGTAGCCTCATTCACAGGTCAACTTGAACTCAGTTTTGCAATGCTTAATTTTCAGATGTGCTCTGCTGGTTGGTAGAAACTTCAGCATCAAGTTGTGTGCTCACAGCCCATGAAGAAAAGATAGGAGAGGTAAGAATTTGCTTTTAAGATCCATGAGGAGCAGCAAGATAAGTAGAGCCATCTATAATCCCTAGAAACACTAAGGCAAGATAAATGCTTAAGCATCTTACTTTTGTCCTGAAGAACATAAATCCTTCCATTAGGTTTCATAAGAGGAATTGTTTGAAGCTGGGCAGATTATTTATATCAGCTCCTTTTAAAATGTTCTAATTTTCACCAGGACGCCCCCAAACATGATTTTCCTTCTTGCATCCAACGGAGTACTGCTGGAATGCTCAGATCAGATGTGCAAGATCCTAGTTCAGATAGCTTCCTTAGCCGGAGGAGAAACCCTGGGATGATCAAATCATCAAGAACATTGCAACAAGCACTCGGCTGTTGAAAGCAGATGATAAGACATTATCCTTACCTCTACCTCTTCCTCTTTGCAATGCAGTTTTTGACCTGGTAAAACTTTCTAAGAACTCCTTCTGGATTATGCCTTGCAGATAAAATATACAGAGACGTTTCCTAGCCTGAGAATGTTTCTTCTAACCAAGCAATAGGTAACTTGCCACAAGTAGGAATTTATGTGCCTGGTAGATTTAACAGGAAGAAACACTGGTAATTAATTGATTTGAAGATCAGCAGATGGAGGAGGATTTTGAGGATATGATCTTTCATCACACAAAACTAACGCCAAATAAAAACCAAAGTCCTTTTATATATCTTCATGTACAAAATGTTTATGTTTACTTATGCTGTGGGAAATCATAACTAAAATTTGTTTAGAGGGAAATATTAAACAGTAATGCAAATGAAAAAATACCTGATTTAAGTATCTTTGAGAAGAATTTAATATCTTCTAGAATGTAAAAAGTTTAAAATTAAGTCAAAAAGGATCTATTGAATCAGAGCCTCAAACCACAGCTGCTTTTAGAGATGAAATGACATACTGAACATTAGAAGTAAATTCAAAGTAAAGACTGAGAAAATACAAGTGACAGCTGAAAGGATTGACTTCGATTATATACACAGTTTTCATTAAAGAAGCTAAATATTTCAGAAAAATAACATAGTTCCATAAAATTTTGTAAAGAAGGTAAGGAATGAAAGACGCTTTAGCAAAGAAATATTTGCAAAAAATCATTGCAAAGTGCAATGATTAGAGATAAAGTTAGTGAACAAAAATAACATATTTCATCCTCATTTAAATTTTTCACCTTTAATTTTGTGATTGGAAGGAGGTAATAAAGTGCTTAAAAATATCTAATTGGTAGGACTTAGGTGGATGGGGCAAGGCTCTTCTTGGCTGTGCCAGGACAAGTGATAATGGGAACAAACTGGAACAGAGGAGGTTTTACATGAACGTAGAGAAGAACTTATTTACTGTGAAGCTGACAGAGCACTAGAACAGGCTATGGATTTTCTTTCTCTAGAGATATTCAAAATCTGACTGGACTCTTTCCTGTGTAGCCTACTGTAGGAAACCTACATTATCAGGGAGGTTGGACTAGGTGTTCTCAATGTCTCTTCCAATCCTTACGATTCTGAGATTCTATGAAAAAAAAAAAGGCAACTGATTTGGTTGTACACAATAATTAACAAATAGATAGCAACCTGAGTTGTTTAAGAGCTGGTTCTCAAACTGGTAATGAGGAATTATCTCTAAAAGAGCGATGCTGGAAAATATCTATGGGGCTGCTGCTAAGAATTACATTTTTGCTGAAAAGAAATAAAATGCAGATAATACAAGTGACTGCAGGAGAATGAGCAAAATTTTGATCTGTTTGATAAAAAACAGATTTAGTGATAGGACAAAGAAAAATGGTTTTGAACTGGAAGATAGTAGATTTAGACTATATATGAGGAAGAAATTCTTTAAGGTGGTGAGACACTGGAACAGGTTCCCCAAAGAGGCTGTGGATGCATCCACTCTGGAGCTGTTCAAGCCAGGCTGCATGGGACTTTGGGCAACCTGGTCTAGAGGGAGGTGTCCCTGCCTATAGCAGGGGGGTCGGAACTAGATGATTTTAAAGGTCTCTTCCACCCAAACCATCCTATGAGTTTACGATTACTTAGTCTTATTTACTAACATAACTTCAAAAATAATTGAAAATTAAAAATAGGATATTCGAGCCATCCTTATAAAATGAGATATTAGATCCTAAAACATAATATTCCTGAAAAGAATTATCAACCATGTTTACTGTGATGCTGTGTTAAAATATGATGTACTGAGCTAGTAGATATAAAACTAGAGTATACTGAACAGGAAGGCTTCATCATACTTGAAACTGTATTAAATTTTGCAAATATTTCATCAGTCCATTTTGGAAATAGGATGTCAGAAAATTTTGAGAGGTTGTAATACAAAAATAAAAATGTGATTTAAGGGCCAGAAGGAATACCTTTAGAAAGAAATGTAAAATATTTGATCAAAAAGAAGATAGAATGTGTAACCTGATTACATTCTACTACAGTTTATTCATGGGAATACTGAACTGCTTTTTCATCTCAGAAAGGACTACAGAAATGGTCATGCTTGAAATTGTAGACATGAATTAAAAGGGAAAATTAGGCAAATGCTTTTGTCATTGTATAAAATAATCCTGTGAATGAATTTGTCAGAAGAAATTATGTCTTTGTTATCCCTCCAATCCTGGATGGTTTCGTGTAAGATAGACAGAAGTTCTGCATTACATATCTAGTGATTTTTTTTTTTTTTTTACAATAAAAACAATAACATGCCAAAACAAAAACAAACAAAAAAGCCTCAACCTGGAATCTATAAAATATAAGACTTTCAGTTTGTACTTTAGGAGCCTAATTGCAAGGATCTAAACTATGTATTTGTCACTGGTTATATCAGTGCCAGCAAATTAAACACCCTTGTATTGAGGGCAGTTACCTTAGCCAGACCCACATCTATGCTATTTTAGACTTCAAAACAGCATGATAACATTAACTGCAATGACTAGGAAGGATCATTGTCTCATACTGAGAAATATTTGGGAGAGTACTAGTTAACACAAACTATTCTTATGTTGAATAGCATAAATGACATGGAGCATAAACTCCAATGCTCAGGAGCATTCTTTGCTAAATTTTCTGGGATAAATAGAGTCTTACAGACTCGGGAGTCTCTAAATGCTGGATTGTCACTAGGAATGCTCATCAAAATGAGCTCTAATATAATCCTGCTATAAAGGCTAATAAACATCACATTTAGCAGCTGGAATTAAAATAGAATAGCTGCTGCGCATTTCATAACGAACTCTTTCCTCTCAGTGTGTGAAAAGTATACGCAGAATGTGTCCAACAGATTGAAGTTTTCCAAACATTTACCATAAGAACATGTCCTCATTTCAGAAGGCTAATCAAACTTATTGGTATATGCTAGGTGAGAAACTGCACTCCACCCACCTGAAAGGGACCTGAGATGACACACGATGCCAGATCCCTCCTCATACAACTTGCAATGAAAAAGAAAGGGCACTAACAGGGATTTACATGTTTTGTCTGATGTGTTTCTCTCACAGAGACATCTGGAGAAGAGGTCTGTCTTGGTCAGAAGAAGGGGATGACCTTCTGAACTATGCAGAGACAGATTGGGTTGTCAGCCACTGGTCAACTAACTAAAAAGGATTATGAAGGGCCAAATGGCCCTGTTTATAGCCTTCCAGATGTGGAGCAATATGCAGGAGAGGTGACATGGGGTTAATTGTCAGTCTTGAATGGTCTTTGTTGATAGATTCTTCAGGAAGCCTTTGATTTTGGAAAGGCTGGATGCAGAATCTCCAGGAGCTTCTGAATCCTTCAGGGAGAATTAGGATCACCCAGAAATGCTTTATTCTGATCATCTTGACATGGGTCAGATAATGAAAAGAACAAATACCAGTTCACTGTCCCTTCTCCCCACCACCACTACTATCTACTGCACAGTATTTGAATTTTTGCTGTCTGACTGCTAGATCTTTCTGATCTCCAGGCATAAATTTCTTATCTTTTTTTTTTTTATATATACTTTTTTTGATCCATTTCCTCCATTTTTTCCTTCATTTCCCACAACTCACCTTCCATTTTGCTCTGACTTTATAAACAAATGTGTAATTCATAACGATTTTGTTTCTGGCTTTTCATTTCAGGGAATAGCAAAGGTTGATAGAGGTTGGAAATGTAGAGATGTAGCTGAGTAGCTGGGGAAGGGAGCAGAGCAAAAGGAGTCAAGTAGGCTGGTAAAAGTTTTATGTATGAGGAAAGGAAAGGGGAGATGAATAACTTGATCTATTTGGTATTTTCTTCTTTTATTTTTTTAACTATTACTATGGTGTAGCAGGCTTGGTGGATTGCAGCTATTGTGCTTATGAGGATTGTCATTAAACAAGTTATATGATCTAGGATTGATGAGGGCAAGCAGCATTTGCCATGCTGGACACTGTCACTTGGTGGAAAGAGCTCCCAGGTGCTTCCTTTGGGACAGGTGCTCCCTGCTCTTATTTTTTTCTGTGTGTGTGTGTAATGAACCATTCAAAGCCTCCTAGGTAGTATCTTTAGTCAATATAGCAGAATATCCTGTCTATGAGACTTTCCCAGTTCTACAGAAATGCTTGCAAGGTGAGAGGAATTTAGTACTTACACTGGGTACACTACTAAGGCAGCAATGGATGGAGTGAATCTCAGTCTAGGAGAGGGTGAATTCTCCCACCTACCTGCCTTACCCACTTCCTTCTCCTGTCAGGATCAGCATGGTCTGGGTATTTGCACAGCATCCATAGTTTCTCAAGTGGTATGGATTGACAAGTTTGGTGACTTCTGCCCCCTCAGTGCTATTTTGATTGCTATTTCCTACGTACTTGTTCACTGATCATTTATTGTCAGAGGTAGCACAGCTATAGAATACAATGTGTCTTCTTCGTTTTGTTGATAGCCCATGATGGTATGGAAGTGCCTGGCTTACATAATCTCCCTTAGGCAGCTTTGGAAGATCTTCAAAGAGGAGAGTCCACAGCCTCTGGGCAATGTGTGTCAGGTGCTCAGCCATCCTCACAGTAAAGTACTTACTGCTCTTCAGATGAAAGCTCTTGTGTCTCAGTGTGTGAAAAGAGGCTGGCTCCATCCTCTTTGCATCTTCTCTTAAGTAATTGTACAGACACTGCTAAAATCCCCCCTGAGCCTTCTCTTCTCTAAGCTGGATAGTCCTAGCTCTCTCAGCCTCTTCTCATAGGAGAGATGCTTGAATGCCTTCATTATCTTCATGGCCTTCTGTTGGACTTTCTTCAGTAAGTCCTTTACTTCCTGGTACTGAGGAGCTCAGAACTGACACAGCATTACAGTTACGGCCTCACAAGGGGAAAAGCCACTTTTCTCAACCTGCTGGCAATAGTATGTCTAATGCAGCAAAGGATACTTTTAACCTCCTTTGCAGGAAATGGCATACTGCTACCTCACATATCGATATCCATCAGGACCCCTCGTTTTCCAACTGAATGTTTCCAGTAAGTCCTAGTACCTGGGGTTGTTCTTCCCCAGCTGTAGTACTCTGTACTTCTTCATGTTGAACTTCATGAGGATACTGTCTATCCTTTCTCCAGCCTGCCTGCCCATGTCCCTCTGGATGGGAGCACAAAGCCATGGTGTACTAGCCATTCCTCCCTGTTTTTTAATCATCAACAAATATGTGAGACAACACTCTGCCAATCATCTTAATTGTTAATAAAGATTCCAATTCTTCTTCATGCTGGATCACCATTCTATGGGCCCAGCTATTCATCCAGTTTTCTATCCACACTGTGGCGTGCTCATCCAGTCCATACTTTCTCAGTTCCTCTATGAGAACCTTCTAGGAGACAGTGCTGAAAGCTTCACTGAAATCCAGGTAAACAATTTCCATTGCTCTACCCTCTTCTACTAGGTCAGTCATTTCATGGTAGAAGATTTTCAAGTTGGTAAAATATTTCTCCTTTGTGATTCCATACAGGCTACTCCCATATGTTTTATGTTTTTCACGTGACTGGAAATAATTTTCAGGATTAATTGCTCCATCTAATAGGTTTTCCATCCATCTAGCTGTTCTATCATTCTGTTTAGATGTTGTCTTAGAAAAACATTGTAATAATAACCATTTCTTTGGTCTCTCAAGGCCTTAAGCTTTGTCTTACTTATTTCTACTTTCTTTGAAGTCTAGGAGATGATGGGAAAATGAGAGTGCTTCATTTCCCAAGTAGCTCAGTTCATCTCAATCAGATTTGCCTAAGTCACCTTCTCTGCTCCTTTTCTTTTCCACACCAATAACCTGCTCAATTTAAGTGACATTCAGTTATTAATTTTAATTCAAATAGATGCTCGTGCACTTCTCAGCTCTTGATCTCCATCACACATATATACATGCACATTTACTTTGCATTTTTTTAGATAAAAAAAATCCAAACAGTGTTCCATCTTCTTCTGAACTCATAGTTCACATGAGCTAGAAAAAAACGTATGTTAGTAGTAAGGAAATAAAATGTATTATTTAGAACTTTAAAAAGCACCCAGTATAAAGTAGATTTTTTTTTTTTTTGGTACTCTCAATAATATTTTTGTTTTTATAAATTGCATTTAACAATTAATTCTATTTGTCCTAAAAATTATTAAATTTAATTTATTATTGGAGCAAATCCAACAGATAGTCTAGACTAAATTACCTATTGTACTATTTTCTCCTTCTAGAATCTCTTGACCACTGACAGGCATGATACCTCTCTAGGAAGCCTGTTTGACCCCACCCCCAATGCAAATAATTTTTTCCTAATGCCCAGTCTGTTTCTCTCCTAGTGCAACTTTTTGTCATTCCCTTATGTCCTGCTATTGATTCCCAGAAACAGAGCCACTCCCCTCCCCCCCCTCAGGGAGCTGCAGTGAGCAACAAGATTTTCCCATCTTCTCCAGCTCAAATGTTCTCAGCCTCTCCCCATAGGACAGCCTTGTTACCTCCTCTATTCCAGTCTTGTTACCAGCCTTGTCCTCCTCTATAGATGCTTTCATGGATAATATCCTTGAAATATCTTAATTTCCTTTTTTACCCCAGAACTTCACTTTATTCAAAGTGAAGCTGCACCAACCCTAAATATGGCAGAAGAATCACTTCTTTTGACTGGTTGGCTGAGATGCAGTTTGCCTTTTTGGCTGCCAGGGCATACTACCAGCTCATGCTGAGCCTGCTGTCATGAGCACCTCCAGGTCCCTTTCTGCTGAGTAGCTCTCCAGCCACTCATCTACATGTCTGTCCAGTCTTACTCTATCAGAACACCATGCATTTTCCTTTGTTGAACTTCATGCTATTGTTCATTGCCCAGTGCTCTAATCTAGCTAGATCCCTCTGTGAGGCTTTTCATCCCTCCAGGGAGTCAGCAGTACATCCCAGTTCAGTGTCATCAGCCAGCTTGCTGAGGATGCATCCCACTCCTGCATCCAGATCATTAATAAAGGTGTTGCGCAGGACTGGTTCTAGATTCGAGCCCTGGAACACTCCTAGTGATAAATATGATATGCACTAGATAGCTACTAAACTAAACTCAACAGCTTCATGAATAAAGAAAAAACTTTAAAAAATAAATACCAAAGAACAGAGAATAAAAATTCAAATGTGAGCCTAAGATAGGAAAAGACTGTATTGTAGAGCAACGTTTTAAGAATTGTTTTCAAGAATATTAACATAATTTAGTGCTCATGCCAACTCACTTGTAAAATAGGGACTATTGAGAAGTAATAATAATTTGAGACTTTTTATTGTTCAAAAACATTTCACAGCTTTACTTATTGTATACTTTTTTTTCAAATATATTGTGACTGTTTAATCCATTGCTTCATTTCTCACAGAGCTTTTGCGAGTACTATTTCTATATTCAAAAGCAAACATGATTTTAAAGGTCACGTAAAACTGAACTATTAATCAACACAAACCCAGAAATGTCTAATATTTAGCACACCTGCTGTGTTTTCTTTCAGTTTTTTTTCATAGCTATCAACACTAGCATAGTATAATGCATTTTCATTAAATTTTGCATTTCTTAAAGAGAAAAGCTCCTATAAGTGCTGTACAAATTTTTGTAATTGTATACTCATTCTCACAGGCAATATAGTAAACCCTTTCAATTTGGGTCTTTAAAGCACAGCTCCCTTTACACTCTCTTCAATTGTAATTATTTTTACTCGCACTCTGTAAGTTTCAATTTCCGGTTCTTTCAGTTCTTCACATACTCTCTCCTTTTTATACAGACTCTACATAAAGTTACTAAATTTGGTAGCAGAAGTATTTCACTTTTAGATTATTTATTCTAACTTTCTCTCAGTATAAGGAATAAATATGCACACTATTTCAAGAGAGTTTTAAAAGAAAGAGGATACTGTAAAATATGTATTATATATTTCCACGTTTCTATTTTTAATTAAGATAAACTGGCTAAGCCGGTATAATCTTACACTTATTTTTGAAAAAAACCCCTATGTTTTATCCTCATTTTGTCCTCAGAAGAAAATTCATTTTGTTTTATGCTTTTTCATCAAACAATATTTTCTGTTACTAGCAATAGCTTGATACCTAGTTGACATTCTACAGCAAGTCAGTCAGTTCTGACAGGATGTAAGAAACCCTCCATAGCTATTATACTGTCAGCTTACCAGCCACTTCAAGAAATTCATTTTGAGAACTTTTGACCGAAGTTAATCCTTCCTCTTTTTCTTTGTGGTACACATTCATTTATTTTTATGTTGCATTTTGAGACATGTCTTACTATGTAGACATGTCAGACAAGTTGATTTACTACTGACAGGCATTCTGTGCTGCTTCTGACTAAAGTAAGATTCTTTTTACCTTACATTATTCATAAGGTTCACATACCAATATCCCAGGAATGACCCACAAGTTATTTTTCACCTTTGAAAGACTTTCTGATCTGTCCTTGAAAGGACTGGTAAATCATACATTTTTGAGGTGCGTTTTTTTTTTTGTTTTTTGGTTTTTTTTTTGGCAAATATGTTTGAAATTTTTTTCAGGAGAAATAAAGCAAGGTTTAGACAGAACTCTTTCTGAAATTGATTTTAAAATGAAGATGCTTAACCAGCAATATTTTGATTTTTGTGTGTCATCTACTTTTTGTGTCCACACAAACTAACATGGAGTTCCTGTGCGTTAGTTTTAAGATTTGGTCAGTATTGGGGCCTGTCCTCTTCACTATCTTTATTAATGACTTGGATGATGGGACTGAGTGCACCCTCAGTAAATTTACAGATGACACCAAGCTGGGAGGAAGTGTAGGAAGTGCTGGGAGAATGGTAGGAAGGCCCCACAGAGGGATTTGGGCAGGCTGGATAGCTGGGCTGAGGCCAACAAGACCAATTTCCAGGTCCTGCACTTTGGCCATAACAACTACAGATAATATTAGAGGCTTGGGGTAGAGTGGCTGGAAGACTGTGGGGAAACGAAGGACCTGGGGTGTTGGTCGATGCTCAACTAAACATGAGCCAACTGTGTGCCCAGGTTGCCAAGAAGGCCAGTGGCATCCTAGATTGCATTATAAATAGCGTTGCCAGCAGAAGCAGGGAAGTGATTGTCACTCTGTACTCATCAGTGGTGAGGCTGCACCTTCAGTATTATGTTTAGTTTCAGGCCCTTCACTGCAAAAAAAAGATATCGAAGCCCTGGAGCATGTCCAGAGAAGGATAGTGAAGCTGGTGAGAGGACTGAAGCACAAGTCTTACAAAGAGCAGCTGAGGGAAATTGGATTATTTAGTTTGGAGATTAGGATGCTCGGGGGAGACCTTCTGTCTCTGTACAGCTCTCTGAAAGAAGGTAGTGGTGAGGGGGGGGTCAGTCTCTTGCATAACTAGTGGCAGGACTAGAGGGAATGGCCTCAAGTTGTGCCAGATGATATTTGAGTCGGATGTTAGGAAAAAATTTTCCTCCAAAAAAGTGGTTAGGCACTGGAACGGGCTGCTTGGGAAGGTGGTTGAATTGCCATCCCTAGAGGTGTTCAAGAAACATTTTGATGTTGTTGTACTTAAGGACATGATTTAGTGGGGAAATATTTGTGGTAGATGGAATGTTGGACTGGATTATCTTGGAGGTCTTCTCTGATGTTGGTGATTCAATGATTCCGTTCTATGATCTCAGAAACCTGGGCTAGCTCTGTGTAGAATTACTCAGTTTTTTAAAAACCCAAAAGATTAATTCACAAAAACATTAGAAAATTACTTCTATGTGTGATCTACCAAGTAAACACTTCTGGCATATACTCTGGAAAATGAAAAAAAAGGCTTCCTTCTTAGAATTATTTTGAGATTTATTATTACATAATATTACTTAAATGTTTTTAAAGAAGCATTCCATATACCAGGGCTGGGGAAGTGTTGAGACCTGAAAAGCTCTTGCAACAATTGTGTTGGGGAGAGTGGTAATGGTGCATGTCTTTGCAAACATTTAAATGTGCTGACACAATCCTTTCATTACTGAAAGTGTAATTTAAGATGTAATGGAAACTTTCTGTGCCTGTGTCTATCAATGTGTCAGCTTCAGAGGAAATTTTACCTTCCTTTCCTTGCACTACAGAAATACAATTTGAACTTGTGGTTAGAGGTGGGTGAACGCTATCTTTAAGTTCCATCATTCTGACTCATGAATAGTATTCAAGCTTTTATTTTTGAAACAGAAGCAGTCTATACCTTGAACTTACAAATGATTGGTAATGCATGTGAAGTTTAGCTAACAAAAAAATTACCTTTTCTGCCTATGAATTCTGGACGTTTGTTTTGAGTGGTTTTGCAACAGAGAAAAAACAAATCCAATTCACACAGCATAATTTTGATATAACCTAAAAATTTCATGAAAATTCTCTGTTATCACAAAAATTCTTCATGTAAATTCATCCTATATTAAAAGCTAGTCTTTTAAAGGAATATCTTATGTCTAACTTAGACCAAGTGTAACTCAACTACCCTTTTTCTTTCCCTCTTCCTTGCCCTCTCCCTTTTCTTCTCCCTCTTTTTTTTTTTCCTGACCCATTGCAATATATGTTCAACTGAAAATTTGGAACTTTGCAGGTAGAAGAATACCATAAATACTCACACTTAATGTGATTACTTAAAAGTGTTTTGCTGAAAAGTACATGCAAAAAAAAAGTACATACATACAAAAATATGAAAAGGAATACCCTGAATGCAACTTAATCACAAGAAGAGGGATGAACATTATTCATTCAGAATCAGTCAAAGAATTGAATTACTTTGTAGAAGTCCACATGTGATTTTTACATTTCTAATATATACTGCCTGAAATGGGTAGACAAGCTATTGACACAGTCTATTTTAGGCCTTGTTTATCTGCAAATAAAATCTGTAGAATTTATTTGCTTTTTTCTTAGTTCTGACATTTAGCTTTCATCATCTATTCAAATGTTTATCCACCATTTTTTCTGTAATTTCTTAGCAGTAATGCTTTTTTGCACTCTTTCAGCCACAATAACTTCCACTTTAACAACTATTTTGACTTGAGCTACTTTACAGACACTGTGGTCAAATGCCATACCTAATGTCACAGTCTCTTTTACATATGATATTCTCTTCACTCTTTTTTCAGCCTTTGCTTCTACTATTCCCCATCCCACCCTGAAGAAGGTGTTTTCCTCTCCTGTGTCCATATATTGTGTTGTAGAGCATGGACGAATCACAGCTTCTCTAACATCTACAGAACAGAAGTACAATTTATATCAAAACATAAATAAAATGAAAGTGGCAAAGTTTTTGGTTATTTCAGAAACCATAGCCCTTTGCATCGTCAGTGACAACTGCAGATGTTTCTCTGCAACTCAAAAAAGTTGTCCCTTGGTTTAGATATCTATATGTAGGTTTGAATTTACTTTTCTGATGAACAAAAACAACAACAGAAAAAATGTGTCAATATTTAAAATTTTAAGATAGTAGTCACTAAATTTATGGTGCAAGACTAAAGTAGGTGCTCTAAAGTAGATGCAGGGAGAGAAAACTACTAGAAGCAAGGAAAAAAAGAACCAAGAAAACTTCCCTGAATATGAACTGAAAACATCCCCTATAGCACAAATTATAATCTGGGAAATCAAATAATGAAAATAGTCAAGAGTTCACTAAAACATGCAGGGAAACATAGAAGTAGCAAAGGTATAATTAATACTTATTCCTATCAAAGAGGTGATGGTAAATATGACAAGCTTTTACAAATGTATCTCATGGGAAATGAGTGTAGAACGGAACACTGAACCAGTGACAAAGAAGCAAGATTGAAATTCTCATACCCCTCAAAAAAAAAAAAGGAAAAATTGAGACTTTGGACTCATAAATGTTCATCTTGAACAAGAAGAATGAAGGCAAGGAATATGAACAATAAAGAGGCCATAAAAAGCTTATAAAAAGAGCTTTAGCTTAGCAACTGATAAGTTGTTTTTCTATAACAAACAATGACTTTTTACTGGTTATCTGGGTTGGAACAACAACCTACCATTTTGCACAGCTAGCAAAAAGGGCATGTCTGTTTGTTTCTTGCAAGTCTCAACATACTGTCTTTTAGAGACAAGAGAACCTAGGCTCCACGTACAGAGAATTGGTCAATAGAGTGAATAAAACCCACAAAGTGATTTGAAAAAAACACCGAATAAAAACCATAATCAAATGTTTTCATTGAGACTAAAGAAATCTGGGACAGTCATCTGGCTAAGTGACTCTGTAGAATTTTTACCAAGGTAAACACTGAAGCTATCAGCCACTGTCATTCTGAATGACCTAGTTTTTCTGAATCAACTTAAGCACAGAAGTAATCAATGTTCTCTGCATGTCTGGACAATATAATTATTAATATTTAAAATATATACCAGTAAAGTGGGGTACTTTACATTCTATCTGATATAGAAGATAGAAGATATGCAAACTTCAAGTTGTGGTAAGTGTCAAAGGTCCGTTATATTTTTTATAACATGCTGTAGGTAAATTGGGAATTTATATTTGACATAGAAAAACAAATTCACTGAAAAAGTATAATTAAAAAAAAAAAAAGTATAACTTGGGTTACAGTTACAGATACAGTCTAAGTAAGTTTGACCAAATAACCTATTTCTTCTCGTGGTTTAGATTAGTTCATGACTGCTCATTAATATGAAAACCTTATGAGTTACATGTTAGGAACTGAGTTATTCCTTTACCCTCAGAATTCGTAGTACAAGTTTGCAGACATTATTTTGTCATGACATCCCAGTTGTACATGGAATGAGACAGGATCTCTTGAGTGACATGATCAAGTTGCATTGAGGATGCAAAATGTGTAAATTGCTTTTTTGATCATAAAGGATAATTCTTGAAAATAGATTAAAGACTGATATTTGTCCGAGCTAGCATCTTTCTATCTCCTTTTTCTTTTTCCTTTACCTTTTTATGGCCAATTTCTCCTTAGACGTCTGTTTCCATATGATTTGTTTCCACAAAACAATCCTTCACAAGTGTCAAACAAATTGATCACAATTTAAAGATTGTAATGAAATTATTTACTGCTAGAGCAACATGAAGAAGATACTGAGTAATGACAAGCAGAGAAAATCGACAGCTTCAGAGTTAATGTCATTGTTTATACAAGTATATCAAAATTAATCATTTTTTCATTCTCTATACTAGATGCTAAAATTCTCTGGAGATTCTTCTTAAGTTTGTAACAAGAGCAGAAAATGACACAAATCAGTTTTCAGAAGAATGAGTGCTAGAAAAAGAAAACATAGAGATATATGTCTTGGCAGCATGAAAACAATGGCAAAATTTGTGTCCTTGATTTCTAGCGCCTTAAATAAATTGAGTGCTCAGAAAACAATGAATCAGACCTCACCCCTATTGAAGTATGTATAAGTTTGTACTGGATAAATAAACAGAGTTATTACTGAAAATAAACATTTCTGCACTATCTCATAATTAGTTAAAAATTGTATTTAGATTCTGTTCACTGTTCTGTAAATTTAAAAAACTGTCATGCTAATTAAGAAGATTGAATATTGTGGCCAATTAGCAACTATCTGAGTAAGATGCATTGTCTTTTGGTAGATCTTTTGCTGTTTGAAGGTGCAGCAGCTTATGGTAAAGATCTTATGAAGTTATCATGAGCAAAACTGTGAGAGGACATAGACAAGATCGTTCACCCTCAGGGATGGAGAAACTTTGCAGAGAGATTTTGACAAACTATTTGGCTGGACAGTCAGCAGCTGCATAAAATTTGACAAGAGTATCTTCAAGATTCTGTACCTGGGATGGGACAACCCTGGTTATATGTACAGATTGGAGGATGAGAAGCTGGAGAGCAGCCCTGAAGAAAAGAATCTGGAGATTTTGAATGATGGCAAGTTCAGTATGAGTCAGCAGGGTACCGTTGTAGTGAAAAAGGCCAAATATATTCTGGGGTACATCGAACACAACACTCCTTGCTAGTCGAAGTGCTAGCTTCACTTCAAGCACTGTGAGCATTTTTGGGCACCACAATATAAGAAACACATAAAACTATTAGATAGTGTCCAAAGAAGGGCTGCAAAGATGGTGGAGGGTCCTGGAGGGCAAGATGTCTGAGGAGCAGCTGAGGTCTCTTGATTTGTTCAAAGAGGATGCTTAGGAGGGTGGTGTGCTTACAACTCTTCACGGGGAGTGCAGGGGCAGGTGTTGATCTGTGCTTTCTGATGACAGTGAGAGGACCTGAGGGAATGGCATGGTGCTGCATCAGGGGAGAGTCAAGTTGGATGTTAGAGAACGGATTCTTCATCAGCGGGTGGTTGGGCACTGGAACAAGCTTCCCAGGGCAGTGGGCATGACCCCAAGTTGCTGGAGTTCAAGAAGTGTTTGGCCAATGTTCTGAGAGATATGGTTTGGATTTTGCATGGTCCTGTGTGGAGCCAGATTGGACTAGATGATCCTTGTGGGTCTCTCCCAGGTCAAGATATTCTAGATTCTACAGTCATTTCTCAGTTTGATTTGTAATTTATTTTACTTCTACATAGATATTACATGTTAAAAACAAACTTTTGTCTGGAGAGAATTGTCGTTCAAGAAGAAGCGGAAAACATCTGTGACTTTTCTGTTTTCAGAAGTGAAATAAGAGCTTCACCTGTTCCAGGAGAAAAAGGAGAGAGGAGAATCAATTTAATAGCCTCCATATAGAAGTAATTTCTTCTTATCCTTGAGATGGTGAGACTTAATTTCTCTGGAAAACTGAGAAGCCTTTAGTTATGTTTGACTGTTCTCTTTAAGTCTTTCCCTTCACATCTATCTCCACTAGCTTTAAAGTCTTACTGAGAATTCCAGACAGTATTCTGAGAATTGTGAGTACCTGTATTGATCTTATTGTCATGGAGTTAACTAGATCAATCTACGCCCTTGACAGGGGGGCAGTAGGCCTCTGCCTCTCCTTCCTTTCCCCCCTCCCCGGTCCCACAAAATGGGAAGGAAGGAAGGAAAAAAACAGCGGCAACGATCATGGAGGAAAACTCATTTTACTAACTATGATATTGGAATGCAAGATAACACAATATAATAAAATCTAATTGAAATTGAGACTAATAAATCAAATAAGATAGGAGAGTTCCTGAGACTGAGTCAAACCTGAAAAGCTTGGAACAGCTAGGAAAGCACCCTTGAGCACTCACTGCAAGGCAGTAAGAAACCGCCCCGCCCGGAAGGCCAGATCTCATGACTTCTGTAATGAATAGGGATAGGTACCTGGAATTGGAGCATTAACACTTGAACTCCCAGTGCACTACATGATGTTATGATGAGGAATACTGAAAACCAAAAAAATATAAAACTATGACACTTATCCTCACCTATCACTGAAGAATGCTGCTGTAGTGTAGCTAACAGTGAACTGCATTGTGGTTACAAGCATAAGTTGTTTTCTTTAATATGCTACAGTAAGCTGATATGATCAGTTATGCCAGCAGAAAGTATCTCATAGTAATTAAAGCCAACATAAAATTGACAGCAGCAGGAAAAGCAAAATTATTCTAATTGTGTCACTGGGAATGGATATTTCTGTGTGAGGAATTAAATGAATATTCAATGTTCACAGCTACTGTTTTAAAAGAATGAAAGCAACACTGTTAACAGTGGGTGGGATCAAAACTGTATATATCTGTATGTATTAGAATCTCACTGGCTTGCAAATAAGAGTTATAATTTGATGCCTAAATTACTGGTGTTCCCAAAGAAGACTAATTTCTTGTAAATTCAGAGATCAAACAAACAACAACAACAAAAAGAAACACAAGTAGAAATGGAGAATCATAGAATCACAGAAAACTAAGAGTTAGGAGGGACCTTGAAAAGTCATCTAGTCCAACTCCCATGCAATTAAGAGGGACATGAGAGGTAGATCTGATTGCCAAGGCCTGATCCAGCCATGCTCGCCTTGAAAGTCTCCAGGGACAGGACATCCACTGCATGTCTGGGCAACACGTTCCAGTTCCTCACCACTCTCACTGTAAAATACTTTTTCCTTATATCTAACCTAAATCTACATTCTTTAAGCTAGAAGCCATTTCTCCATGTTCTGTCGTCACAGACCCTGCTAAAGACTTTGTCCTCTTATTTCCTGTTGCTCCTCTTTAAATCCTGAAATGCCACTATCAGGTCACCTTGGAGCCTTCTCTTCTCCAGGCTGAGCAGCCCCAGCTCTCTCAGCCTGTCCTCATTGGAGAAGTGTATCATCCCTTGGATCATTTTTTGTGGTGCGTTCCAACAGGTCTATTTCTCTCCTGTACTGAAAACTCCACATCTGGGCACAGTATTCCAGGTGAGGCCTCACCAGCAGAGAGAAGAGTGGCAGGACCACCTCCCCCGACCTGCTGGCCATGCTTCTTTTGATGTAGCCCAGGATACAGTTGGCTTTCTTGGCTACAAGGGCACATTGCTGGCTCATGTCAAGCATGCCATCCACCAGTACCTCAGGCCTTCTTTGGCAAGGCTGTGCCCACTCCTTTCATCCCCCAGCTTTTATTGGTATAGGCCTTGCCTCAATCTAGGTGCAAGATTTTTCAGCTGGGACCACTGCTGAAGCCTATCCTGGTCTCTCTGGATGGCATCCCATCCCTCTGGTGAGTTGACAGCACCCCACATATTGGTGTCATCAGTAAACTTGTTGGGGGTGCACTCAGCCCGATTGTCAATGTCATTGATGAAGATATTAAAGAGGCTCTGTTCCAGCTCTAACCCCTGTGGGACCCCACTTGTCACTAATCTCCATCCAGACATTTGAGCCATCACCAGCCTCTGGTCTCAATCCTGCAGCCAGTTCTTTATCCCTCGAACAGTCCACCTATCAAATCCATATCTTTCCAATTTGGAGATGTCACGGAGTTAACGAGATCAATCTACACCCGTGACAGAGGGGCGGTAGGCCCCTGCCCTCCCCTTCCCAGCCCACAAAATGGGAAGGAAGGGAGGAAAACAAAAAAAAACAGCGGCAACAATCTATGGAGGAAAACTTATTTTACTAATTATGATATCGGAATGCAAGATAACACAATATAATACAATCTGATTGAAATTGAGACTAATAAATCAAATAAAACAGGAGAGAGAGAGAGAGAGAGAGTTCCCGATACCGATTCAAACCTGAAAAGCTTGGAACGGCCAGGAAAGCACCCTCCAGCACCCACTGCCAGGCAGTAAGAGACCGCCCCACCCGGAAGGGCCAGATCCCATGACTTCTGTAACGTTTGGGATAGGTGCCTGGAATTGGAGCATTAACACTTTAACTCCCAGTATACTACATGATGTATTGATGCGGAATACTGAGAACCAAACCAAAACAAAAAAAAAATATAAAACCATGACAGGAGAGAAGGATGTTGTGGAGTACCATGTCAGAGGCCTTACTGAAGTCCAGATAGATGATATCAGTTGCTCTTTCGTTGTCCATTGATACAGTGACACTATCAGAAGAGGCCACTAGGTTGATCAAGAAGGATTACTCTTGGTGAAGCCGTGCTCATTCTCCCATATCATGTCCCTGTCTTCTATGTGCCTAAGCACATAGTTTCCAGGAGTATCTGGTCCATGATCTTTCCCTCTCAAAGGTGAGAAAATGACAGTAAGTGCCTCTGAGTTTTTTGTTGTTGTTTTTTATTCTGACCATAAATCCCAGAAGAATTTAGACTATCATAAGGCATAGGTTTTGTTGTTGTAATATGTTCTATGTGGAATGAAAACTGTCATAACAGTCATCTGCTAAGTCTAAACATACCTAATTATCAGATGAAATGAGGAAATTATTCATAGTAAGTTGTTCAATTCACAAGTCACTTAGAGATGACAGAGTAGTAGAAAGTGATGAAGGGGCTGGGCAATCAAACCAGGAGAAAAATGATTAATGGTACATAATGAAGGCAAACTTGTACAGTCACAATTTCTTAGCAAATGCAACAGCATATCTTCATATTACAAGGAATCTCATGAATAGTATTCTCCTTGTTTTCATGTAAATTTATAACGTTTATTCAGTTTTGTATTCTGGCTGTGATTTTTGATAGGAACAGGAAACTGTAACAAATGTCACTGGTTCTTCTGGGGTTTCTGAATTTCTTGAACACAGAAAATTATGGACTCAAAACATTAGAGGTGATTCCCAAATGGACGTCTAGTAAGGTTATAAAAGATTAATGAACAAAAAAGAAACAGTAATCATAGATTTCCTGGTGAATTTGAGAGCCTGAGATGCTAATTAGTACCTGTTTTTTTCCTTATCTTGTAGGGTCAGAAAGATTATTGCTAAAGATCCATTCAGTCTAAGCACATTGCATGTCATTCAGTCTTTCTGCCAATCTTCCTTGGTCAGTGCTAAAATTTGTTTGTCTTTCCTGGTTCAACATGAGGTCCAAATAATGACATTGTCCCTAGTAACCTCAAGATTTTCTTCAAACTTTTCTTCTGAAAGAAAGAAGAATGTTACATTACCTAAATTACTGCTTTCTTTGTCCTCCTGACTTTGTCTTCTCCTTGTACTTAGTCATGCTCTTAATATTTTAGCCCTTTAAGCCCTCTATCTTTTAAGACCTCTTAACTTCAGTTCTTGAAACTTCTATATTATATTTACATCACAGTGTTATGTTACTTTTTACTTTATCTATGAACATGTTACACTAAATTCTGTTTCTATATTGTACTTTTAATAAAGAAGCAGGCTGGTTATAATTGTACATCAGAGCATATTGTAATGTTGGGGTAAAATAATAAAATAATTTGTTGTCTTGCAGAGTAGGAATAACTCATTTATGTCGTCAAAAGAAAAACATTATCCACCTCTTCTACATATATTCTCCCCTGAAAACAAAGTGCCTGGGAATACTAGGCAACAGATTTAGATAGAATTGTAAGCATTAGGAAGAAATGGACTTTGTCTCATGAAAGGCTTATTAAATATATGATATTTAAAGAGATTGAAGAAAAATTGATGCTGATGTTATGAAACAGATATTGGAACTGCTTTGGAAACAGATTTTCTTAATTTTTTACCCTCAAATAGTTGGTTTTTTTTCAAAATATTTGTGTTTATACTGAATGCTGAAGTTTCTGCATATAGCATGAAAGCAGTATGCTTGTGCCTTCAAAATACTGATGCTTTTGTACACAAGACCAAATTTTATGGAGGGATGTTTGCATTTGAGTGTCTGTTGTTTAATGAAATATTAACAGATGCTGACAGATACAAGTGTTTCTTATTATATTAGCCAGGGTAACAGACATATTTATATTTTTATCATCCACTGATATACAAAGCATACAACAGAACAGAAACTCTCATCTATGACTCACCACACACATGCATCACTACAGGAGTACATCATAGGCTCTCTGCCTTACAGCAGACAATCTGAGAAGTTTTTTTCTCTGACCTATATTGTGAAGAACAATTACCCAGATTACACTAACGTATATTTAGGATTTCAGTACAATTCTTTTTTTACTTTTGAAGTATTCTTTCTCTCAGCTAATCTGAAGATGATAAGAAAGACAGTTCTCAAATATGATTTAAGTTCACTGATTCTTTTAATATGTATTTTACAAATGGTGTATTCTTGGCATCACATCACATGAAATATATCTTCAAAATCTTTCATTAAAAAAAAATAGGAACAATGCATTTAATTTATTTCTTTAAAAACAGAGAAAGAATATATGTGGGAAAGTTGAAAACAAGGGCTATCTTTTCTGCAAGTACTCTAATTCTGACATTCATATTCAGCTGTCAACATAGTGGAAGATGCCAAGGGACAGTCATCTTCAGTAAATTGTATCTGAGAACACGGAAACATGTATTTATATACACAAATCAATCCATACATGTTGGATGAAAAATTGCTTTATTTGAAAAATTTATTTTATCTATTTATTTGATGTGATTATTGTCAACAATCATATATAAGTATATGTGATTTAAGATACACCATATTTTCTCTCTCCATCACGCTCTCCATCATTTTTGAGAGGTCTTGGATAACAGGGGAGGTCCCTGAAGACTGGAGGATAGCCAATGTCACTCCAGTCTTCAAAAAGGGCAAGAAGGAAGATCCGGGTAATTATAGGCCTGTCAGCCTCACCTCTGTCCCTGGAAAGGTGATGGAACAGCTTGTGCTGGATACCATCTCCAGACAACTGGGAGAAAAGGAGGTTATCAGGAGAAGTCAGCATGGGTTCACCAAGGGGAGGTCGTGCTCAACCAACCTGGTGGCCTTCTATGATGTTGTCACATGCTGGGTGGATGGGGGAAGAGTGGTAGATGTAGTCTACCTTGATTTTAGAAAGGCATTTGATACTGTCTCCCACGACATCCTTATAACAAAGCTGAGGAAGTGTGGGATAGATGAGTGGACAGTGAGGTGGGTTGAGAACTGGCTGACTGGCAGAACGCAGAGGGTCATCGTTGGTGGTGCAGAGTCTGGCTGGAGACTTGTAACCAGTGGTGTCCCCTAGGGGTCTGTGCTGGGTCCGGTCTTGTTCAACATCTTCATCAATGACCTTGATGAGGGGACAGTGTCCACCCTCAGCAAGTTTGCTGATGATACGAAGTTGGGAGGATTGGCTGACATGCCTGAAGGCTGTGCTGCCATTCAGCAAGACCTGGACAGGCTGGAGAGCTGGGCAGTAAGAAACCGGATGAGGTTCAACAAAAGCAAGTGTAGGGTCTTACACCTAGGGAGGAATAATTGCATGTACCAATACAGACTGGGGGATGAGCTGCTGGAGAGGAGCTCTGCAGAGAGGGACCTGGGCGTCCTGGTGGACGACAGATTGGCCATGAGCCAGCAATGTGCCCTCGTGGCCAAAAAGGCCAATGGCATTCTAGGGTGCATTAAGAAGAGCGTGTCCAGCAGGTCGAGGGAGGTGATCCTCCCCCTCTACTCTGCCTTGGTAAGGCCTCATCTGGAGTACTGTGTCCAGTTCTGGGCTCCCCAGCACAAAAAAGACAGGGATCTCTTGGAAAGAGTCCAGAGGAGGGCCACAAAGATGGTGAAGGGCCTGGAGCATCTCCCCTGTGAAGAAAGGCTAAGTGAACTGGGTCTGAGTTAAGCCTTGAGAAAAGATGACTGAGAGGGGACCTGGTCCAGGTTTATAAATATCTGAGGTGTGGGGGCCAGAGTGGTGAGGCCAGTCTCTTTTCAGTGGTACGTGGAGACAGGACGAGGGGAAACGGACATAAACTGCAGCACAGGAAGTTTCGCACGAATGTGCGTAAGAACTTCTTCACGGTGAGGGTGACGGAGCACTGGAACAGGCTGCCCAGGGAGGTTGTGGAGTCTCCTTCTCTGGAGATATTCAAGTCTCACCTGGACGCCTACCTGTGCGACGTGGTGTAGGGAACCTGCTTTGGCAGGGGGGTTGGTCTCGATGATCTCTAGAGGTCCCTTACAACCCTTACAATCCTGTGATTCTGTGATTCTTTGTAGATACTACTTTGCTTCGTTTGTCTTCCTCCTCTCTTTTCTGGTGTGTTTGTTGTTGTTGTTGTTGTTTGTTTGTTTGTTTTTGTGTTGTTGTTGTGTTTTTGTTTTTTTTTTTTTATGGATATTCTTTCTTTCCTTTCTTCTCATTAGACCTTGTCAATTCTTTTTTCTTCTCCCAGGTGTCATTCTTTCTTCAAACATCTGAGGGGATCTATTATTCAGACTTCTTTCACTGCAAAAGAGCACTATGTGTTCTAATATCCCACCTGAATCTTTTAAGCTAGTCACAGAGACTAGAAGCATAGATTCTGAAAGCAGAAAGCTATCCACAGCTTCTCCATATATCCATGCCACTCCATTTTAAGATCTTCCCTGCCCATCATAGATTCCTTCTGAAACCTGGCTTCCTTCCAACCCTAAAATTCTTTCTTTTTGAGACATTGTTCTCTTGTTTTGTGACTCCAAACATACATGACACATAGTGAATTTACAATGCAAAACATTTTTAGCTTCAAATGAAGGCAGTTTGTAAAATATTTTCAAATATGTTAGTTCAGTCTACCGTACTTTCAGATTTTTTACTTTCTGAATCTTTCTGGTGAAGGATATAGGTGATTGCTATTCTCTGGTATTTTAATTTATATTAAATAATAATAATAATAATAATAATAATATATATAATATAATATAATAATAAACAAAAAACAAAACAAAACAAAACAAAAAAACTGCTTTTGAATTTGCTGACAATGGAACTATTTTATGAGGAAAAAAAAAATTCTTCAAAATATATTTTTTGTTTTCAAGTTTTATGAAGTCTGACAAAGGCACTGATATAAGTGAAAGCCAAACTCAGAAAATTCTATTAATTTTATTTACCTTTTTTACAGATAGGATAATGACTTAATTTAACTGCTATATATGAATGATATAAATTCCTTTCTTGAGGGAATTTTTCAATTGGATGAGTAATCAGAAAACATGAAAACAACGAATTATTGCAAGGTTTTTTGTGGAAAAAAAAAATCATATGTAAAATGAGCAGTTTAGGAAACATCTTATTAGCTGAATACATAAAATATGAACAGTTAACAGCCCAGAACATGTTTAATTGTCTATTTCAGATTATACACAATTATAATGCCAATTAGTTATGGGTAATTTAACAATGGTTGCTACCATATGTAACATTTCAAATTAGATGTTGCAGATACAGTTATTGCGGTTCATCAGAATATCCTATTTTATATATTTATTTTTCAGTGCATTGTAAATAACATTTTCTAAGTATTCTTCTGCACTATGATTTTAATTAAAATTTTTTCTCCCAAGAAACAAGTAAGTGCTCTTGATTTAAATTGTTTGCAATTTTCTGCCTTCTGTGATTTTGTGAAGCTATTTCGAATTGAGACGTGAAGGAAAAAAAAAAGATATGTAGTGTATATAAGACGTTAATGGGGGAGAGAATTTCCAAATGTGGAATGAAGAGTGTTCAAAAGCAAAGATTTAGGCCTGGATAGTAAAGGGAAAGATATATTTTAAAACATGCATCTGTGGGGAAGCTATTTTTTAACTTATTGAGGCTTTCTAGCTGGGTAAATTGTACGCAATACTGAGCACAAGAGATTGAAGAAACATTGTCTAGAATTTTTACTTGATGGATTTGAGTTTTCTTATAACCTGTAACTATCTTCAAAATATTTCTTTAACTCCACAAAAATAACATAACTTCAAATCAAACAAACAAACAAACAACCAAAAAAAAAAAAATAACACACACACAAACCCAACCACAACAACAAAAGTTAACTATTTTATCTTACTTCATTGAAAATACTGCCTAGAACACAAGTGAGGAAAAGGGAAAATATGAGGACATTTTGGTGAATACATCTCAGGCTTGTCTTCACATGAATGACTGCATGACCAGAAAAGGTTAATTGAGTATCCCATTAGGGGTTGTGAGTATATTAATATTACACTAACTCATTAGCCCAAGCTGTCATATTTCAGCATTAGCCTCTAAATAATTGCTTTGTACTTTTAAATTGAGTGTATCCCTGTTGTTTACAGATTCTCTTTCCTAGTGGTAAAAGTAGCTTAACAAAGTGATCTTCAAATGGAGGATTAAAATACTTTTAGTCTTCAATCATAGGTCAATATAAACATTTTACATAAACTACTGATGATGCTATTGTAATTGTTTTGAGCATAGCTATTTTTCTTACAATCAGTAATCTAGGTGTATTTGTATGAAGTGGAAAACCAATTCCTTTTTTTTGTCAATGAAGAACATTCAATCAATCACTTTTTTTTTATTGGTAGGAAAATTAAATTTCAGTTTCATTACAACATCCATATCTTTGAGATTGAAGTCATTCAAATATTCACATAATTTACTGATTAAATGTTTAACTGAATTTCCTGTTGTTCGTATCATGTCTGGTTAGAATGGAGTTATTATGACTCCTCTACCTGGATGTGTATATATTATGTTCTGTAGCACTTTTCACCTTGTTCTGAAATATTCTTGTATCATAACAACAGCAACAATAATAATAAGAAAACATATGGCTAATGAAGTCATTCTCTCTCAGAAACTCTTCTCTAATTGAAAATGTAGTGTCATAAAGAATCATCCAGTTGGGCAGACCATAAAAATGATTTCATACAATTCTAAGACAAAATACATATATATATTTCTGAAATCGCAATGTGATTAACAAATGCAAATTGAGATACTGTAACAACAATCCTTCTATCAGTACTTGGAAAATGCAGTTGCAAATTAATCAGTGTTAGGACTGTGTCCTCCATACTAGAATTTTGTGTAGATATAGAAAATCTCTTGCTTGGAGCTAAAAAACTGATACTGGCCATAGGAAGTCTTACTTAGGAATTTCAGTATGAATACTTTTCATATTTCTTTCCACTTTTTATGTCATGGTATTTTTACTCAGTTTTTTGTAAAAAATTAAATTTAAATGATTTATGATCCTCTTACCATTGAAAAGGCTGAAGAAACTGGAAATTGTAATGCAAATCAAATAGCAATTTGAAATGTGAAATTTTACAGAAAGATAATAAAAATACATTTGAATAACTGTAGAGTAGAAACAATTCTGAAAGAAATTTTTCTGCCAAAACCAGGAATTCTTTCCAAACTATTAGCTCAAAGCTTTTACTCTCAACAAAGTAAATGCTAAGAAATCTGTCCTGTGAAATCGAATTACCTATTTTCAACTTAAAAGGTCATTTATACATGATCTTTATGTGATTGTCAAACAGTCATATAAAGAATACTAAACTCTGAAGGCTAGTGGGGTTCCTGGTACTAGCAGCCCTGGAACTTGAAAGGCTGCTACAGCTGTAGCAGGATGTCTTGAAACAGCTGTTCACAGTTCAGTGATGAGCTATGTAGATGAGCCTCCATGTGTGAATGCATGAGGTTTTAAAACAGTGTTATAAACTTTCCTTTCATATGTTACCAGCTTCACAAGCCTTGAGATGATGGTATAGATAGGATTTGGAACTTGATTATTTTTAATTTAAAACGGAAACACTGATCATTAACTGGCATTGTTTGTTGTTCACTTTTATTTATTAGAAAAGTGCATATGCTGATGGAATATTTACTTTTTTGCATCACCTACCTTGTTTTTCTAAGTATTTTTACATGAATCCATTACAATTTCCATGAGTATCCATGCATATTTCTGAGTTTTCTAAGTGATTTACACAAACTTCAGATCCTAGCTGATGATCTAATAATGTGTAATGTTCTTTCAATGCAGCCTATCTTGGATGAAACCATCTATAAATTCATATTTGTATCAATAATGCAAACAATCATGTTTATTTGCTTGCTGAGACATAATCACAAGTGCTTGCATCCCCTGTAGAGATATACAGATCAAAGCAGATGTAAGAACTGGTATATTTGGCATTGCAGCGGTAGTAAATTGAAGGGATGATATAAGCATGTAGTAGTAGATCAAGATCAGGACAACAGTAAATAAGTAGGAAAGGAGAAAAACAGTGAAAAATCTGTTACTAAGCAATAGAGTTTTATTATTTTTAAAATATAATTTTGCTTAATGATATACTGTAATTTTTAACAATGCTTTCTTTTACATCATATCTCAATTTGTTCTTTGAATATGTGATTATTTGTACAGAATCATTGAAATATTTGCTGGTAGTGGAGATGTAAATACAGAAAACTGTTAAGTGTGCTTTAAATACATGAATAGCTCTCCAACTTAAATTTATAACTTTAAAATGCCACTATATTGGTCAAGCAGGATTTTGCATGTAGACTGAAATAAATTTTAGATGAAATTGCAGCAGATGTGTGACATTTCATTAAAAGCAAAGCTGTATGCTAGTTAATACTGCTATCCAAATCAATTGATAGACAAGTATAAGGAAGAATGTCATTAAAGAATAAATTGATATTGCATCTCATGGCAGATGACCTTTGCATATAGTTTATATTAACATAAATTTAAAAAACTTCTTTGCACTAATTACATCATGTTCAAATTGAAAATATTAATTCAGCCCTTAACTTTAACTTTCACTGCACTTATATGAATAAGAACATTTATTTGAATAATCTCAGTTTTGAGCTGTGCCTCCTTCACAGGTGTGGTCTGCCAATCATGCTCCATTTCTTCAAAATAAATGGAAATAGTACACATTTTCCTTATTTCCATGCTACTTTTGGAATATTTTTATTCAGGAGATCAGTAGATTTGACTTGTAATTAACTTGCAAATGTTTGAGTGGGAAGGACATTTCTGCTCATCTACCAATCTAGCTCATTTGACACTGGGGCCTAAGTCCATGTTAATATACTCTTGATACTGCATGCAGATATGGTATGGTATTACTTCTTGTAACTTCTTGCTGATGACTGACAGTTGGTCTATTGCTGTTATTACCAATCCTTAAGTGAACATATAGGAAAACTTGAAGTGAAAACTCTACCATGTCAGAATGGAGAGTAATTTTTATAAATATGGAAGCACAAGATACAACAGCATGTTCTCTGTTTATGGAGGAATTTTCATAACAATATCATTAGTTCTTCAGTTCAGTTCTTCAGAGATTACAAGGAATCTCTCCTGTGGATCAATGTGTTGTCATTAGGAAAATTGTAAAATTTTACCATTTATTCTCTTCATGAATCTCCAGTCTTTCCAAAGTACCATCTACTAATTTTTCATTATCATTGCTGTTTCAGAACACAACATAGAGAATGTATGAAGAATGATGACTGTATGCAAATAATGTTTCATTTGCTATATCAAAATATAACACATATGTTTAGCATTTCTGGTATGCAGATTAACATTTATATTTTCATGTGAGGTTATCAAAATGCGAGTACATGTAGAATATTTTCTTTGATAGTTGAGGAAAAGTTATCTTTAGAAACTTGTATTGATTTAAAAATTCAAAGAATCATAGAATCACAAGGTTGGAAAGGACCCACAAGATCATCTAGTCTTACCAACCTCCTATCACCATTACTATCACTAAGTTACTAAATGATATCTCGCAGCACCTCATCCAAATGCTTTTTTAACACCGCCGCGACTCCACCACCTCCCTGGACAGGCCATTCCAGTGCCTGACCTCTCTTTGAGAGAACAAGTTTTTCCTTATATCTAATCTAAATCTCCCCTGACACTATTTGTGGCCATTTCCTTGGGTCCTATTTGTTGTCTGGGTGAAGAGGCCAACCCCATCCTCATCCCAACCTCCCTTCAGGAAGTTGTAGAGCATGATGAGGTCTCCCCTGAGCCTCCTCTTCTCTAAACTGAACAATCCCAGTTTCCTCAGCTGCTCTTCATAAGATTTGTGCTCCAGATCCCTCATCCCTCATAGCAATATACTATAAAAATTGTAAATAAAAGGAGAAAAACATTGAGGTTTTCAGGACAGCAAAGTCACAACTTCATGTCTTCTTTAATATTCAGTCAGTATTGCAGTACTGAAATTCAAGGCTTTCTGTATCACGAAATGGAAAATAAGTTTCCAAAGTCACACACTCCTATTTATCATAGGTAAACACATTCAAAGAAACATACTGCACAAAATTGTCACTGTCAGATCATTGATTAAAAAACATTAGGGGATCAATTTTCCACATTAACAGTAATGAAAGCTTTTTACAGTCATTGAAGAAAGTGTTATCATGTGATAATAACATGCCCAATAAGACTGTAAATCATTTCAACGAAAGCCTATTCACACTTACAGTATGTGCATCATTACTGTGTAACACCTGAACACACTCGATGTGTTGATGTGATGATAAAATACATTTCCAAAATATGGAATACAAATAATTTGTGCTTTTCTACAATCTACTTCAGAAAACTATGACAAACCACATTTTTTAAAAAATCACACCAAATGTTCCAAATGTTTGAAAACTAGAAATGAGTTACAGTATGTATGCTGTTACAGAGCTCTGTATTGCCATAATATTCAAAGTTCTTTTTGGGATTGATTTATCTTACTAGAAGGTATCATCTACTAAAAAAAAAAAAAAAAAAAGGCAACCAACAGTGCAAATTTATGAATGTAATGTAAAGAATTATTGGAGAGGTTAGAGCTCAACTTTGTTACTTCTCTTTGAAAAGACCAGAGGCCAGAATGCATGTGGTCTTCCTTCACTAATGCCTATGAATATATATATTCACATAAATCTCTCCATTGAGCTGTGAAGAAAATAAATGTGAATACTTGTGTGAAACATAAATTGCACATTCAGTATGTGAGTTTAAAACTTTTCACATTGCAATTTTAAAATGTTTGTAAGCAGTTTTTTCAGCCTCAATGAGAAATGTACTTGCAGAGCTGCTCTGTGAAATGGAAAAACTTTTCTTCCTATTTTTCCTCCCTGACTTCAGAGAAGTCAGAGCAACAGAAAGTAGAGAAAAATCTTCTTAGCTGAAGCTGACACACTTTGTTTAATACCATTGATTATTCTACTTACCTAATAAAGTCAGTTAGTAAGATTTTCCTGTTGGGTCAGCCTCTAGTCTTTTTTTTTTTTTTTTTTCCTCCCTGTAAATGCAATGAAAGGTTTCTTTCATTTTATTTTTCAACTTTCTTCAGAAATACACAATTCCTGGTGAGTAAATTGGTCAGCCACCTCTCTAGCTTCATATTTTCAGGAGTTTTAGGCTGGATTTACACAATTTCACTGAAACAGATCTTATTGTGTTATGTGTTTCACTTACTATGTAGCTATGGCCTCTGTTAAAAGCCTGTCTCATTCAGCTGGCATTACTGAATTTAGATTATTTTTAATGTCAAAGCATAGAATTATACTCAAAATATTGCTGAACTATATTATGGAGGAATGCAATTAACAAAGGGACACAGCACCACCCTATCTGACTGGCAAGAAGTTTCACTTACCTGCCTCCCCCAGACTACACTCTTCATCTTATTTTGCCAGTGTAAAGATCTAGAAGGCTACATTTTATTTGTATTTGTTGTGAGCTGGTCCCTTGATCAAGTTCATAACTATCTAGTGTTATCAGCATTTACAGAATTCTGAGGGGGCTCAAATTCAAAAAGGAGTAGAAAGGATAGCAATGACTTGGATAACGTTCATGTTTCATAAATTATAGGTATAAACCACTAAAGAGACAAATGTATATTTGAGAATATGAAACTTAGTTATACCTATGAAATGCCGGTACTCTTACTGGGTCCACGAGTGCTTTAGATAACATGTGCGTAAAAGGAACAGATTATTATACAGGGCTGAAGATAACATGCCATGATTTTCCTTGAATATACATAATTATGTGTTCTGTAAATTCAAAGATAATCTATTTTTTAAATATATTCCACGTAGAAGAGGATAAGAAATACAGCAGTTATAATATTTGTGAACAAGATAAACATTCATGGTGTAATTTTATATTCATTCTATTTTTTTCCACAACTCCTATCTAGGCATTGAGTTTATAAGGATTCTTGACTTTATTTGAAAGACAGTCCTGTAATTCTTATTTCTGTTCTTTCATGATAGGCTGTAGCAACTCTGATTACAATGTGTCACTTTCAAATGACATGTAACAGACTTTCTTGTCAAAGTTTATATCCAGAATCTTCAAATCTGTCAGAATTGCACAAAACATAGAGTACAAGAACACTAATCTCAATAGCAGAAAAAAAGGATAGAGAATAGTTGGTCATAGGTGGTAGTATGATAAATGCCTGTGATAGCTTTTCCTTCCTTTTCTTCTGCTGGTTATAATGATATGAGGGTTGTATAGCTAGGTGAATGCGTACTCATTGGAGAATACAGTTAATGAGCTGCATTTGCAATGTTAATATAATATGTCTGGTTCATAATGTACTGTAACACATGCATTATTTCATTGGATGATTTATGGGATCTCTATTATGCTGTAATGTGCTTCCTAGGGTAATAGATGAGATGGATTACCTCGTGTTTCCTAGGATGTAGTTTTGTGCATCACAAATGTAATTGGCTTGTAAGACGTTATATTTCATTAAGCAATGACAGTGATTTTAATGACAGGTGTCCCTTCATTCTTTAAGCAGTTCCTTTTCCTTTATATATATATATATATAGTTCTAAGTATCTCCTATTATTATTTTTTAATTACTTAAAAACTTTCTTGTTACTTTAATTCTATGTATTTAATTTGTATTATGTATGATTAATTGATAGATTTTAAGAATCAAAAACTATATTTTAAAAGTAAAAAAATATTTTAATTAATCTTTGTTAGTTCTTGTTTGTTTTTGTTAGGTTGTTTGTCTTTGTTGTTGTTTTTCATTCACTCACTCATGAACAATTCCTTGTCTAGATCAGGTTCCTAAGAAAATATATATTGTCTCAGATTTTTGCTTGGGAATGTGGGAAAAGGGAAACACATCATCCAGTCTTTGTTAAATTATTTAATTTCTTCAAGTTTTGTGAATATTATTAGCTGGTGCTGACTGGAGGATAATGCTGTAAGTGATAATATTGTTGTGAGAACTAAGGCCCACTTCTTTCCTGTTGAACAAATATGGCTTATTAGTCAGCTATATTCCAAACATATTGGAAATTTGCAAAATGCTTTTCAAATTACATAATACTTTTAGAGAGAGATGACAAGTTGGGAATGGGAAGGAAGAAGGAGGGCAAGGCGGCCAAGTTGGTATAAGGTCAGGCAAAGCAAGGCAAGGGAAAAGAGATATGTTAGTGTCAGGGCCTTTTAGGAAAGCAAGATACCTTGATTTTTCAAAGTAGGAGGCTGTGGTAGAAAGCTGGATCAGATAGACTTCAGAATCAATTTGCATGTTAAATATATCTCTAATACCATGAAAATTGTTATATATCTTCAGTCAATGTCTAAGTCATGATTTCATATATAAATAGACTGATAACTAAATAAACAACGTTCAGCACAGTTTTTTTGTTTTGTTTTGTTTGTTTGTTTGTTTCATTTTGAGCACACCCAAAAGTAATGCAGGGTAATAGCTATACACAGATGAAAATCAAGTAGCTGATCATTATGTTCTGTCATGATTTTTGGCATGTTTTAACAAAAAGACGTATCTTCTACAAATTCCTACTCAGAAATGTTGAGACTGCCAAATCTCTATTCTTTCATTTGTTCCATAATTTAGATTTAGCTCATTTATTTATATATTTTTAATTAGGATATTCCAAACTGCTATTCTATGTTGAAAATGCACAGTATCCTCCAATACCATTACTTGACATGTAGGGATTATGCAACTACAAACCAGTGCGAATTAAATACTTAATCCCCTCATTTTTAGTGACATGCACTTCTAGTTGAAATTTAGTCTATTTTTATACAATAACATAAATATTTTAAAGAGCAATTTTTCAAATTTTAACTATTACCTCCCTTTAATAAGGCATGCATTTTCAATAAGACAATAGCACTGTTTGTCTTCCACAACAATTATGAATTCTTTTACTAAACAAGCTTTTAATATAAATGGGAAAAAGAGAAGACAGAAAATTCACTATAAACATTGTAAAATTTATGTTTTTTATGCTTATAGTTAGAAACAAACTCTAAATTTTTTTTCACTCCTTTTCCTTGATGGTTTTAAAATTATGTATATATAAATATAAAAAATATGAAATATAAAAGGAGAGTAATTAGATACCACTTAAGGATGGCTCACTGTATTGCATACTTATAATGCATATCATTTCAGAACCCTAGCCTCCAAATAAGAATGTTCAAATATTTATACTACACATATTCACATTTAAAGAGCTAGTAAAACCATCCAACCTTCACTTTAGCTTCCTCAGTAGAAGAGACAGAATATGAGTTTGCATTTCCAGAGGTTCCAGAGGTTAACATTCTCAGCTTTTGGTGAACCATGATATAACGTGAATGAGTTCCAGAATAAAGAATCCTCACAGAGAATTGCTCTTTCACTTTACTTCTCTTAGAAAATCTTTCATTTTGTGGAAGCAAGTGGAGTTGCTGCAAGGAAAGAGGAATCTCAGACTTCAGAAGCAACTAGCTATCTAATTTGTCCTAATATATTTTATTCTTAGATTTATAAACTTCTGTGAGCAGAGATTTCTGTTAAACATTCTTAAAAATTTGTGGGCTCAGACTCCTGGGTAAAGTCTTTTATTCTTCCATGAAAGGCTGCCCCTATCATCAGCAGTTTCTATTCAGTTCCTGCTGGTATATATGTCATTTTTCTCCTCTTCTGCTAACTTCTTTTTTATATTCAGCTCTGAGGTACACTACTTTTCCTTCTATTTAGAAGTATGATTTGTTCAGAAAGGCTTGATAGGTACTAGTGAGAATATTTTTTAAGTAAATCCTCTACTCACCTTTTCATTTATTTTCCTAGCTACATTATTTTCAAGGAGAAAGGAAAGTTAGATACAAAGAGAAAAACCTAAAACATTTGAATTTTTTTTGCTCTGATTTTTTTTTTTTTTTCCATGTACTCCCTTATAGTTGAAACAATTTTTCCAGTAAAACACACACTTCATGAAATGCCTAAGTAATAATACTGGATTTTTTAGTAGCAGGGGCTTTTTGGCTTTTTTTTTTTTTTTTTTCCTTTGTAGATTAAGTCCTAGTGAAATGTTCTTTGCTTGTAAAAAGATAAATAACATGATTTATTTTCAAAGCTGATTTCTAAAGTTCAGATTCTTGCACTTTCTATAGTGAAAGTTTGCTATCCTCATTTTCTCTGTTCTCTGGGAATGGTTTAGTATGTCTCAATAAAATCTAAAGGTTCTACTTGACAACCAGGAAGCGAAGTAAGCTGGTTAAAAGGAAAGGCTCTCAACCTAGGATGCGACTTTGCTCTTCTTGGGAGATTTAGTTGTTTTCTACACAAACAGTAGATGATTTATTGTCCTGGAGATATATAGCTTTAGAATTTACTCAAGGTGACACACTCATGATTTCACTTGTGTCCTTAAGTGGGGTTCTTCTTGTTGGGGCTCTTCTCTGAGCATTTCTTGTAAATGGACATGCATATGCATGTACCTTATAAGATTGTAGTTTAAAAATTCACTGAAATATTCCATGGCATGCTCCAGTCACTTGAAGTATGATAAAAGTAAGAGACAGTAATGGACATCTCCTGAAGGAAATGGCATGTGCAATATCTTCTCTTGTTGAAACGGAAGGATTATATTCTTCCTGGAGAACTGTAGAAATAATTTAATATAAATACATATACATATAAAACTGTCTCCCAGATGTTTAAAAGTTTCATTTTCTGGTTCTTAATCACATTAACAGTCACTTTAAAATCTGTGAAACAGTTTTTAAAATTAAGAGTCTGTGGAGTCAAAGAATCATAGAATCTTTATATTCTGAGTCAGAAAGAACAGCAAGGATTATTGAGTCCAACTACTGGCTCCACACAGAACCACACAAAATTCAAACCCTACGTCTGAGAACATTGTCCAGACTCTAACTGTACTCTGGCAGCTTGGGCCTGTGACCTGTCCCTTCAGGAGCCTGACCACCAGTGAGGAAAGTTTTCCTGATATCCAACCTGAACTTCTCTAGTCACATCTCTTGACTTCATGCCCTTCCTTTGGGACCTATTGATGGTCTCCAGAGAGCAGAGATCAGCACCTGCCCTTCTGTTCCCATTGTGAGGAAGCTATAAACCTTCATGAGCTTCCCCTTATCTCTGGACAGAACAAACCCAGTGACTTCTACTGCTCCTGACGCTTCTTGCGCTCTAGACCCTTCACCATCTTCACAGTTCTCCTTTGGACACTCTCTAATTCTTCTATGTCCATTTTATATACTAGAGGGATTGGTTTTTTATTGCTTGCAACTTTTGGTACCCATTACTTAGCCAATGATTCTGAGAATGACTGATTAGTTTTTGAATGACACAAAAGTAAAGGTCCAGTAAACATTGTGTAGACCATACTTAAAGAGCTGAGGAAAATGAGAAATATTCATTTGATATATGTAACTGCAGAATGATGAATCCAAAGACAGCAAAACTAATTGAAAGGTGAGTGACTGCTAAATGAAAAGACAAAAAGATACTACAGCACATTATAGCTTAGTAATGGTATTCAAAGGAAGTTGCCAGAGAAAAACACAAATTAGATCAAAGTATCATAGAATATCTTAGGTTGGAAGGGACCTTAAAGACAGTCAAGCTTCAAATCCCTATTGTGGGTACGGCTTCTATCCACCAGATCAGCCTGCCAGGGCTCCATCCAGCCTGGCTTGAACACCTCTTGGGATCAAGAGAGACATTTTAAATTACATGTAGTAAAGGTTACAGTAGACTTACCTCTAAGTTAAGAAATGCCATGGGCACAGTTCTCCCAGTGTTTTTATTTTCACACTGTGAATACCACAATATGAGGTACCACAAAGCTATATATAATTTCAAATGCCTAAACTGAGAAATTTAATTTACAATTTGAGTTTGGCACTTAACGTCAGAGTGAAGGAAGTCTGGAAAGAGAGATTGTTTTAATCAAGGAATTGAATAAACTAATGAGGCCTGCTCTGAAATTTTATGCTTGCTTATGTACCTTTATTAAATTTTTATTATCTTAAAAACAGTTCCTGAAAATAGAAGTCTGACCTGTTTATATACGCTTATGTACACACAGGATTGCATTTGTGGTAGACAGCATGTTCAGAACTTAGGAGTGAAAGGATTTAAATGCTTTTTAAAGCCTTCAGATACTTTAGTCCAAACCTGTCATATCGACAGCCATTGGGTAATAGGATGTTGGACAGAATAACCCAGAAGATCAAGTGCTGAACTTCAGCTCCAGTAGACAGAGATAAAGAGAAGTCAGGGAGTAGGTTCAAGTCTTCTCAGGCAGAAGAGAATTCCAAAGTTCATTTACCCATGCAAGCACTGCACAGAAGGTAAAATCTAGGGAGAATCCTTACACGTCTTTATTGTATAAGCAATAATTTAATCAAAACATAGCACTTACGACCATAACTAGAAACAGGTGCCTCTGTGTAACTGAAGTAGACATTCTGATGTGGAGAGAAATTTAATTCAAGACAGTGTTCAGGATTTTCCATTAGCTGAGGCAGGTTCCATTATTTATTTATTTGTTTTTTCAGATCCTATTTTTAGTCAGTTTCTTCTCAGATATTATACAGATGTCTAGAGATTCAATATGTCTAGAGATTCAATAAGCCTAGCTGAAAGCTATTAAATTAATTTTTGATAACTTTGCAGGGGTATATTTTAACTAAATTAATTTCCATGGAACTCCACTGAAGAGGCAGTTTGCAGTTGTAGTTCTCTGATAGTAGATATCCTAGTGGTCAACAGTTGAATGCTAGAGAGCTAAGGAATCAGAGAGAATAAAGGAACAAAGAAAATGATGAGATATTGCATATTTCATGTAATGTAAGATAAAATTACTCGTGGTCCAGACTGGGAGTACGTGTAGAGTTAAAAGTACTCATCTTGTCCTTAGATCTTATGTACACACTCAGAATTTAATAGAATTGAATGAGCTGTTTGTACATGATTCCTAATATAAGTCATAAAAACCTTACCAATGAAATTACAGGAGTTTTAAGCTGTGTGTACTTATCTTGATTAATCTTTTATAATAAACCTGGCCAAAAATGAAATGAGTAAAAAAAAAAAAAGACCAAACAAACAAAACAAAAAACAAAACAACCTCATCCCAAATTACATTCATATATGCTTGCTTAAATCAATTATTTTTCATAAGGAATATTTAATATTCATTCACTTTGAAACATCTTGTTTTTAAAATGCATTTGTTTTTGTATTATGACTCTTATGGAAGTTCCTTGAAAACTGTTATAGACATTCCTTACTTGTATATCTGGGTAGTCATTTGTTGTCTGAAAATCAGACTGTATTTCCTGTTAATTTCAAACAATAATGCTGTGGTTGACAGATTTCATTAGACATGCTCTTTTTTTTTTTTTTTTTTTTTTTGGTAAAATTATGACAATTACCTTTGTACTTACCTCATAATCAGAATGTACTAAATGAGAGAGATACTTCTTTTTATCTTCTGCAAAGCACATTAAATGTTTTACTCAAAATCTCTAAGAAGAAACTGTTGTTTAAAACATAGAAGAATCTAAATGATTGTTAACACTTGCACAAGTTAACTGGGACTGTTGATGTTTTACTTAAAGTGAAAAATTATAGATACATATTTAGGAATCTTGATTTTGTGACATCAAGATGAGTGTTTATATCTTGCTATGTTGGCAGCTACTCCATGACATCCCCAGATTTCCTGTGGCTATCTGATAAAATATTTTATTCACAATAAATACTAATTCATTTATTGCCCATGTAGAAATTTGATCCATGTCTCTGAAAGTAACAACTTTTCTTGTCCAGTCAATCATACACATTGCTTACATTAAGGACTCGCAGGAGATACCAGAAGAAAACTGAAGTCTTTAATTGAACATCTTTCACTGCATTTCAAGGGAAGAAGAAAGAAAAAAAAGTGTAAAAAAAGTGTAGTGAAGAAATCCAAGACAGCATCTAAACCAAGAACCAAAAATGAAGAAACAATATAAAAATTGCAGTACTATGTAATCTAGGCTTCACTGAAGCCTAAACCTGTATTTCTGTGCACATGAATAGCGTCGTATTTCAATCCTGATTTGCTGTGCCATATGCATTCTTTTTCAAAAGTCAGAGAATTTTCTCCCAGTCCACATGACAGTATAATGACTCCAGGTCTGACTTAATAGAACACTGTGAATTCTTACTGTCATGCAACTGCAGCTGCAGACAACAGAGTTTGTTCTGATTTTCATCAATGTAGTATCTGATTCATCTCATCACCTGGCTAACACAGTGTGACTCCATCCATATAGAGCTCAGAATAATGCACTGATTATGTGTGTGCTTCTGTGCTACATTTTATAAGTTTATGCAATATCACAAATATCTTTAAGGTATTCTTAAAATATTTTGTACAGATTTTATACAAAATTTCTTAGAAATATCCAAGGGAATGGATTAAAAGAGACAAGGATAATTAGGTATGAAATATAAAAAAAAAATATGGAAAATCAAAGGAATGAGAGACTATATTGTAGTAGCAAATGTAATAAAACTAGGACTACCGCTCTCCAGCATTAAGATCAAAAGATATAAAACGCCTATCTGCACACTACTAAATTCTTCTGTAATCTGGAGCAAAGATGTACCCAACCTACATTTTAAGAATGGTTCCTAACCAAAGCTACCTTGTAGTTCTTTGGCTGAGAGCTATCTAGACACCATCAAATCCAGGCCACCCTAGTATATGTAAAAAGTTAAACAATCAGTTCTGATGCTCTAGTAAATTCCTTCCCATGTGTAGTTTATTCGTACATGCATAGCCATGACATAGTTAAACAAAGGAATGCTTAAGGTCATGCTTTTCTGAGTCTTTCATTAGATATGTTTTCATATGAAAGGAAGAACAACCACTACTGATAAAGGTAGTAGCCACAGACTTCATTTACTTGCAGCAGAAAGAAATATTAAAAATTGAAAGTCGAAAACACAGGGAAAGGATATTTTGCAGGACACTGCAATATCTACCATTCAGTAAATACATTTCAGATACTGCAATTATTAGTTTATTGCCAGATATACAGTAAATACTGTGTTTTGTATACTTTTGATATAAGAGGTAGAAAAGCAAATGATGATCTGGTTATGATAGTCCAACTATGCCTGAAGTAATAAACTAATTTTACTAAATGAAGCCTATCTATGCAAGTCTTTGTACTGTGCTCTGGCTGTACCTCTTTGTCATTTCTCTTGTATAAAAAGAATGGTTTTAAATCATTTTTTTCTATCTCCTATGACATATCATCTTACACAAATAGTTCCAGCATATATGAGAGACTGACCTATAGTATCATATTTTCCTGTGCAATTTAACAGCAATTTTAGACTGTATCCCACTATTGCAACAGTATTCCTTTGAAAATCCATATGACTCACGGTTATGATTCTATCAAACTACAACTACTGCTTCATCTGGTACAGACTTACTGAGACACTTTTGACCCAGAAATGACATTGTCATTTGAAAAGTGGGAAGAACCCACAAAAGAAAAACAGAAGAAATAAATCATTTTCCTCTTTGTTGTTGCTCTGAAGTCGGTGATGAGTAGCTTAAAATAGTGAATGTTATGTAGATGATTTCTATTTTCTACACTTTTGAAAAATCTCGTAGGACTAACTGCCAGTGGTCTTTGATCAAGGAATAAGTAGGAATCCAAAAGGTTTTAGCTTTTCTTTTTTGTTTTTTTTTTTTCTTTGCTTTTTTTTTTTTTAATAGTTTCTGAATGTTATTAAGATAACACATTTAATTTTTTTAATCCTTATTCTGACACTATTATGGCTGTTGGTACACATATTTTTAAGATGAGGAGCTCTGAACCTAACTTTCCTTATCCTGTTTTTTCACAGAAGCCCATCTGTTCTCATACATTCTAGTATCTTAACAACTCTTTCATTTATGAAATCAGATCATAATAAGGAAGTTTCTGTTGCTGCCTAAGAGTTAGTAGAATCTTCACCTTTTTTATATACGTTTTAAAATCCCACACAAATAGAGTAAATCTTGGTCTGTATCTCTGATATTATGTTCCTAATTTTGCTTTGGGGCATTTCTTCTGAACAGACAGAGATGACGTAACTACAGAGCTGTATTTCACAAACCCTTTGAATGAACTGCAATAGCTCTGAGTGAAACAACATATTGATCTAGCCTCTGTGCTAGTGAGAGGGGCATATAATGGATTGGAAAAGGAAGGGTTGGCAAAATATGTATGATGTTTTTTTGACTGGTTTGTTTCCTTGTCAATGGAATTGTGAATAATTACTATTTTTGCCCTTCACCCATATGTAGTATCAGGGAGTGGGGAGGACTGGCTGCTCCTGAAGGAACAGGAGGCTGAGCAGGATACCTCTGCTGGCAGGCTGAGCCAAGGTAGGGGAAAGACCCTGGGGATAGTAAGGCTCGAATGAGAACTCAAATTGCCAGACTTGGTGATGGTGAGGAAGGGCAGAAACCAAACTAGGACAACAGAATGGGAGGATGGGGGATGCAGGGGGGTTCCTTGTCAGGCATGGTGATGGAAACCAGTGTAAGACACAACCCTGAGGAGGCTATGGAAATAACCTGAGGCTGAGCTGGAACTTGGACCCACAGGTGGGAACCACCAAGCTGAACAGGGTCTATGGCCAGATTAGACTACTTTGGGAAGCTGGAACTTGGGAACTGGTGTTGATGGAGCAGAGGGTGAAGACTCTGGGTGCTGAAATGGGGTCCTTAGCCAATAACACTGTGGGGAGATTTTTGGGGGCCCAAAACAATGTCCTGGGCTTTGGCCAGATTCAGGAGAGGTAGCTAAAAGGGTCCTGACATTTGAAATAATAGCCCTTGGAAATAAAAGTTGTTCTTAAAAGTAAACAGAGATCAATTACCTTGCAAAGTATTTTTAGTGTTAAGTGGTATTTATTTGTTTTTCCTATTGGAAGAGTTAACTTGAATATTTTTATCAACTTGGAGATATTTGGAGAGTTTTTGCTCCCTTCCTTTTTCTCTTTCATTCCTGTCTCTTCCTTTTACCCATTGATTTTTCCCTTTTCTCTCCCTGATTTTAAAAGAAAATATCACATAAATAATGCATTCCTCAATACATATAAATGAACACCATTCCATTTGGTCTAAAGAAGTTTGGCTAAAGTATTATATTCATCAATCAGTGAAGCATTTAGCTATGCATTTTGAGTTCTGACCTTAATTCTGCTACTAATCATTATTAATTTAGTGACCTCACAGCAAACACTACCATTAATGCAGGATCAGTTACCCTTCAGCTCTTTCACTTGCTCATTATTTTTTACCTAATGCTTTTATGCATCTAATAATTCTTCAAATTCAAGCAGCGGAGATAAAATCATACTTTTTCCATGCTGGCTGGCTCTGCATTGGATTCTAGCAAGGAAAAATATGAGACTTATATGGAAATACAAATCTATGCTGTCAGTGATTTATAAAAAGAAGTGAAAATATATCTGGCAACGTACCAGTGTCTGAAATATGGGGTACTTATCATATTAGCTAGTTAAATCCCAAGGATCTGTATTGAAAAAGACGTATGCTTGTGTACTACTCCATTCAACAAATAAATTGTATACAGTAGTGGGAAAGGAAACCTAATCAGTCTGTGCCTACTGCAACAAAACTTGAAAATTTGCTAGATTACAAGATTCATATAGGAGAAACTGCATATCCAAGATTGTTATTTCCCTAGTGAGAATCTATTTACATCCAAAGATAAACATATAGATCAGACTAGAGGATTTTAAGTACATAGCTTAGACAATGAAATACCACTGGTAGCAGTTCTAACATTTGCGAATTTCTTTCTATTTAGGACTCTGTCACACCAACCTTTCTTCTCTCTGCCCAGTGAAAGCTACTATTTTAGCTGATATTAGACAAATAAAAAGTTAGGATTTATTTCTAAGGTATCCTGAAAAATGAATTGTAATCATATTCCTCATTCTCCTGACTGACCACAAGCAATTCTGGCCAGTTAGCTCAATGTAAACAGCTATCAGTATGATAATCATGATGAAAGATAAGACTATCAATGTGTCACCTAGAAGATATTTTATCATCCTGGCACAATCGCCTTGATACTTCCTCAGACTGCCATTGTTACAGACTTTCAGTGGTGATTTCAACTTTAGACAGAACTACTGAGTAAGGTTGTGTAGTTTCAGAACACATTTAGGACTGACCTTTTTTCTAATGTGCCCTCTGACACTCACTGTCTGTATCATCAGACCAGTAAGGATGTACTTGAAGGAGTGGAACAATACGAGGAGGAATCTGCTCCTAGGTGTGAACTCTATTTAGAATTACAAAGGAAGATTGACACAAAAGAAATTTTCTCCATGGTAAGTCTACTGCAGATGCTCCAGAAGTCTTAAGTTTATTGAAAATGTCTGTGTGAACACGACAGAGGCACGTACATTTTTAATAAGAGGAAGGAAAGCCAACAATCTTTATTTTGGCACTGCCTGTCAAATTAGAGAAAGCATGATTCAGGTCAGGTTTTTGAAAAGAACAGAAATATGTTTTTTTCCACTAACCTGACAGTCTTGTCCAGAGTCTTACTCTGAGAACTTGACTCAGAATAAATTTAAAAGAAGAGCAAATCAGGCCAGACAGTTACAGTATAACTCACTGGAAAAGAACATTCAGAGTTTTAGGGAGAGGTAGAAGCGTGCTGGTAATGCTGACAGATCCTAAAGAAAGCAAAGCAAACAAGGGCAAAGTCAGAGATAAGACAGTGTGAGATAAGAAAAGGTCAAAAGTTCTGACATTTGCACATACATGAGTATACCTGGAAGGAAGTTTACTTTGATACTAAAACAGATTGATTAGAGTTTTTCAGAATGTTTGCAACAAAGCAGTAAAAAAAACAATGATGTTTTATAAGAACTTCTGAGGTGAGCCATTACAGTACTGCATTTTTGTGCTATATAACTGACTGGAAAAATATAACAGACACTGCTTTAAGCATTGACAAGCACTTCAGCTAGTTAATAAGAGAAACAGAGAGAATAGATGAAAAGGACCCATAGAATTTACAGTAGTTAAATGCTGAATCATGGTCTGAACCTCTGATTTATCATCTGAGGTGAGCAAAGAGTCAGCCACAGGAGCAGAGTTGAAGGCAATTCACCTATGCTGCTGGAAGGGGTGGAGCCTGGATCCACCTCTCCCAAACCCATTTAAGAGCTGACTACCAATGAGAAAGGATCTCTTCTAGAGATCCCTTCTCTGGAGTTTTGCAGTGAGCCAAGGATGTGTGTCAGTATTCTATCTGTTCTCTTTTTTTCTCTTTTTGTTATTATAACCTACTTAGCAACACTCTCTGATTTATTTCATAATTCTAACATCTTTACATTCATTGATTATACATTCTTACAATACTTTTAAATCCATAAATGTGTATTAGAACAGACATGTCCAACTCTTATAGCATTGAAACAGAAGCAAGGAATGCAGGCATAGTCTTAGGCTGAATTCCATAGTTTGTTAAGAAGCAGCCAGCTTGCATTATAACTAAGCACAGCCAGTTAAGCAATGCCTGAAATATACTGTTGCTAAGCCTATCCTTTTGGGATTCAGAAAAGAACTACTTCAAGAGCAATGCATGCTACTCTTGGCATATGAATGAAGAACTGCCAGAGGGTAACAAAAGGTATTTCTCCAGTACCTATCAGACAAGACGACTGCATCAAATACATCTTGATGGAAAGCAATTATATTTTTTACTACAATAATGAAGATAAAATTGTCCTAATGATTTTTTCACTAATAATTATCATACAATAATACAATAATAATGTATAAAACGTGATATGACTGTGCTTGTTCTCACTAATGTTAATTTAATACTTTATTACATATGCATTGGTGGTACTGCCTGCCTTTTGGTTTTTTTTCTTGCTATTTTGGAGGCTGTGCTCCTGACTATTTTTTCCATGCTGTTTTACATGGAGAATAAAGAAATGCTTAAAGGACAAAACAGTCTTACTGATGTTGATATTTAAATAACATCTCAAATGAATAGAGTGAATCTAGGAAATGTTACTACATTCTTTTAAGATGAAATTATGCTAGGTTTTTTTTTTTTTTTTTCATCTGAAAGGTAGAAGATCATTTCTGAGCTATTTCCTCAGACAAAAGGTCAGAATGCCAACCTATTATTTATTTACTTTTAAATATTTAGTTGGTTTTTGTGACAAAATTTCTGGAAAGTTTTACCTATCTACTACAAAATGCTTTTTACTGAACTACCCATATCCCTGTTCTGCTCTTTGGTTTAATTAAATACATTCTCCTTAGGTTTACATCATCAAATAAATTCATATCTTAGCCATCTACATTTAAAGAAATACATTTAACTCTCTTTAAGTTTTATCATGGTCTATACATAGCCTATTATGTGTTTACCAAAGTACTAAATAAGAGTGACCATTTATGTATTTATATTATTTTGTGCTAGTCTGTTATATTTGAGGTTGTGGATGCCCTGTCCATAGAGGTTCAAGGCCAGGTTGGATGGGGCCTTTGGGCAGCCTGGTCTAGTATTAAATGGGGAGGTTGATGGCCCTGCCTGTGGCAGGGGGGTTGGTGCTTGATGATCTTTGAGGTCCCTTCCAACCCAAGCCATTCTATGATTCTGACTACACAATCCCACAGTGTCTTTAGGAGCTGGCTTGTACCCCCTGGTTCCTCCACCGATCAACTCTTGTACTAGTTGCTCTACTCAATATCCATCCCAAGTCTCTTACTCTACATGCTGACTTATCCAGCTTGCTCACAGTGATTTCCCACATTGATATGAGCACTTACACACTCCAGTTACTGACATTCCCATGGACATGATCTACTGTGATTCCTGGCCTCACTCCATGCACTGACATGTCCCATATGCAGGAATTCACAAATAGAGTTCGTCACTAGACAGGACAAACTGCATTAATCTGGTGCAGGCAGCTAGACCAGACTAGTAACCAGCCATCTCTTTATATGTGATCAAGCCTATTTATCCCTTTATCTCTCCCTTCTCCCATTTTTGTCCATCTCACCCTGATCCTACTATTTACTCTTTCTTCTTCCCCAAACTTTTTGTAATGTCTTATACATTTCCGTAATAAATAATAGCATCCCAAAAGTGCTACTCAATCAATCCTTATTCTCTTGTCTTGTTTCCTATAATAAGTCCAACATCTGAAGTTATGGCTGCTTGATTTTACAGCAGATTTCTTAAACCACCATAAAGTAAGAGCAGCTCATCACGTGTTAAAATTTAGTGCGTTAAGCAGTGTGTTACACCTACAACATAAATGTTTGACAGAAAAAAAGGAGGAAAGTGAAACATGAGTAAAATAGAGCATTTTTTTTTCTTATTAAGTAGCCTGCTTGATAATATTTTGAGAGTTAGAGCACCTGTAGAACATTTTTCTAATATTCAACATAAGCCTCGCTCTAAACAGACAATATCTTTATTCAGTATTTTACATTAATATATTTAGATTTTCTCTCAAAATCTGACTCATCTCATCTCTAGCCAAAAGTCATCTTCCACTCTAAACCAATTAAGTGTTGGAAGAAAAAACTTATTTTTTTAATATGTATTTTTCACATTTGTTAAACTATTACACCCATTTGAATTCTGCTATACAATACATATAGAATTAATTTTGGAATATGTTATATAAAAATACACTTTTTTTTTTCTCCTATTGATAATAAAATAAGAGGAACATAAGCACGATTTGGAAAGATACTTACTATCAAGTATCTGTTTCTTCTTGAACAAGGTAGAGAATATCGTGTCAGAAGTTTAAACGTGAAATATTCTTTTGATTCCTGCCATACTTTTTACTCCAATAGAAACTTTATTGCTCAAATCTCTCTTTTTCTGTTACTTATATTACTAAAATAGTGCACAAACTGTTCCATTTCAAAATTTTTACTTCTGCACACTTTTCCTAAACACATGACTTATATCTGAATTTGCATCTGGCAGAGCTTCCTAAAGTTCCCAATGTCCAATTTTTTTTTTTTAATTGTTAACAAAGTTCAATATGTATTGTGCTTATTATTCACAGAACCATAGAATGGTTGAAATTTCCTTCCTATCTTCAAAAACCAAATAGATCAGATAATCATAGATATATTCCTTTCGTAATTCTTATCATAGAATCATAGAATGGTTTGGGTTAGAAGGGACCTTTAAGATCATCTAGTTCCAACCCCCTGCTATAGGCAGGGACATGCCCCCACTAGACGAGGCTGCTCAAAGCCTCATCCAACCTGGACTTGAATACCTCCACAGAAGGAGCATCCACATCCTCTCTGGGCAACCTGTTCCAGTGTCTCACAAGTTCAGATCTAATTGTAGGTCTGAATTGTAAGTTCCTTTTCAGTAACTGATAGCAAAAGAAAGCTTGGCAGTCTTCTTTTCCTTTCTTTGTGCACTCAGAACTTGAGCCAACTAAATATTACATTTAATTTAAGAATTGTTTGTTGAAATGGCATGTGAAACTTAAATCTTTAAACATCAGAACTGAGTGAAGTTTCTTCCCTTTTTATTCCTCTCTTGCTCTTTTTACCTTCCTCTTCTTTCTTCCCCCCCTCTTTTACTGTTCACTGCCATAGTCCTACGGGTGTGATATATACCATTTCTGTTCAGTAATCACTGTAACATGAGTTTATTAATGTATGTCATCTTGTATCAGGTCCACAGAAAATAAAATTGAATAATTATTTTACACTTAAAGAGACCCTTTAAGGATCACACCATATCACCTTGATTACAATATGGTACATTATAAATTCCTATTTAATCAATTATTGTCTATGAATGCTAAATTTGTTGTATTGATTAGATGATTAATCAATATACAAATAAAGTTTTCACTAATGTTCTGATGCTACTACATATTGATTTTGGAGCTGAAATTGAGCCAATATTAATATTAATAATTCATCTCAAGAACACAAAATCTCATAGAGGGGAAGTATAAAGAGAAGTATCCTAACTTTTGAGAGATGTTGAGAAAAGAATGATTCAGAAGTCCTTGGGAACTTTTCATCTAAGTAATGCTCTTGGCAGAGTGAACACTTGTCTGGTTTTGAGAAGCGACAAATGACTCTGAAGTTTAACCAGGGTCTAGACTGCTCAATGAGGCGTATATTATTCCTTCCTATTTTCTATAATGGAAGAATTGCTGCTTGAATGGTTTCCTCGGCTTAACCAACAGATCAATCTTCCATACATTTCTAGTGCCAGAACAATTTACATTTAGACTCTAACTTTACTTCATTGTTCTCCACAATTTAGATGCGGACTTGACTTTACTTTGTTACTATACTTTGTTACTATACACTAATACAAGTTCATATATGTTATTAGTGCTTACTTTCACTTCCAGTTTGACATCAAGCATGACATATTTTAAAAAGTAGTCATGATTTTCCAGATAAAACCAAATGTTCTCCTCTTGTATATTCTGCAGAGAGAAAAACATCTGTGCAGTTTCAAGTTTCTTTTTTTTTTTCTTTTTCTTTTTTAATGTTCTCGTGTCTTTGAATAAACTGTCTTTCAGAAAAGAATGAGAAACCTCAGGGTTTAAAAAAAAAGATGTTTCACTCAGTTTAAATCAAAAAGTAATATTACACATTAGGTTGTAACAACAGCTTAAACAGCTGGCCATTCTACAATTGCACTGGCAACTTAAAAGATCATGAAGTCTCTTGAACAATATTGTAGACTCATACCATCTATTACTCTCAGAAGTACGAACAAGACACAAAGGAAGAGGCTTTTGGAATGGCAGTAAATGATAATTCTTAGCTACATTTTTGGCCACAGGACTTCAGATTAGTTGGGGGTCAGTACCTTTCATTAAAAACAACAACAACAACAACAACAAAAACATCCGAAGCACTGCTATCTACTTTATTTTATGGTGTTATTTCTTGTCCTGCTTATAGACTGCTACTCTTAGAACAGCTATGTTTGTTGTTCTGTGTTCCCAGTACAGGACATCACTCAATTAATATTTGGTATTTGGGATAGGAGGATGTATTTAAAAACACATAAAATCTATCTACGTCTTTCAGTCTGTCTCCTTCGAGTCTTCTTCAATTCTGTACATTGCTACAACACACTGAGACTACAGAAGAAATGATGTTCCTGATACACAATTCCTTCTCATGTTGTCATACTCTAGTAGACGGAAATTTTCAAATATGCTAATCAAATTCTATTGGTGCCTATATGCCTCTCACACAAAAAGATACACAAATAGACTGTTAACTGCTAACTAGCTCTGGCAATCTCATTTTCTTCCTTTCATATTTATTATCAATTCAGATCCCTATGCAACCTGTGTCTCAGATATTCTGATTTCTCTACATAGAGGATGAAGAATGGTCTGCATTGATTTTGTTATTCTATAATTAATTCATTCATTCATTTTCCAGATTTGATTTTCATACTTGAAGTTAGCCTTCCTTTTATTTTTGAGGTTTAATAATAAAAAGTCCTAAAGAATAATAAAAAGATGAAGTCAGCAACTGTTACATCAAGACATTCACAAAAATTACAACAGTTTACTATATTAATAGATTCATATAATCATAGAGTTGTTTGAGTTGGAAGGTACATTTAAAGGCCACCTTGTCCAAATTCCCTGCAATGAACAGAGACACTACAGTTAGATCATGCTGCTCAGAGCCCTGTCCAGCCTGGCCTTAAATGTCTCCAGGGCATCCACCACACCCCTGAGCAACCTTTTCCAGGGCTTCGCTACTGTCATGGTTTTATGATTTTTGGTTATTGGTATTCCACAACATAACATCATGTAATGCACTGGGGGTTTGACTGTTGATGCTCAAGTTCCGGGTGCCTGTCCGGAGGAGAAGGAGAACTACATTTCCCCAGGGTGCTTTGCGGTCAGCAAGGAGATATAACTCCTGGCAAGGTCACCTGATGTTCTCTTCTTTGCCTGCTCTTCTTCGCCTGCACTTCTCCATCTGCTTTTCTTCATCGGCTCAACTGGACTGCACTTCTCACCTCAGCATTGTGGTGAGGCCTATCCACCTTTCGGACACACTCTCTCATTATATTTTGATTTATTAGCTTCAGTTCCATTTTATCACATTATCTTGCATTCTGATACTATATTTAGTAAATTAGTTTGTTTCACCTCAGATCGTTGCCGCTGTTTTCAATTATTTTGGAGTTCCCTGTTTCCCTTTTCCAGAGATGTGGATCCATGGATCCCTCTGCTCCGCTAGTCACAGAACCGGACCGAACCAGCCCCTAAACCGTTGACAGACATTCTTATCCTAAAACACTTTTTTCTTACATCCAATCTTTTAATTTGAAATCATTTCCTGTTGTCCTATCACAACAGACCCTACTAAAGAGTTTGCCCTTTCTTTCTTATAGCCTCCCACTATGTAATGACAGGCTGCTTTCAAGTCTCCCCAGAGCCTTCTCCTCTCAACACTGTACAGTCCCAGCTCTCTGTCCGTTCTCATAGGAGAGGTGTTCCTCCCTAGGATCATTTGTTTGACCATCCTCTGGATGCATTCCAACAGGTGTATGTCTTTTCTGGACACAGTATACATCTAAGAATTATCTCTCAGCTTTTTGTTGTTAGCAGAACATGCTTTCATAGTGATCTTTCTGTTCACAAGCTCTATGTAGGAATGCTTTAGTTCATGGTGTCTGCCTAAACACAATTGTATTAATTGTGCACAATTGTATTAATTAATTTTAGTAATTGATTTTTACAGGAATAATTCTTAAACACTTCTGTTTTTATTCTTATTGACGGAAGTCATCTTTCTTCGGCTCCCATTAGATCTTGTCATATTTCTTTCTGCTATAGCAATGATCCCTTCATCTGAAAGATCTGTCTCATATGGATGTATCTAGCAGTCCTATTTGGCAGAGAAAAAAGCAACTCTAAGAACTCATGTTTAAGTTCATTTGATGTTGGGCAAAATATTTTCTTTTCTGAAGGAAGACGCAGAAAAAGGCTAAAAGTACAATACAAATTTGTCAAAGAAGATATTTCACCTCATTTTGATTGTCAATAGAATGTCATTCATAGTCAGTAAAGAGATACAAGTACTTCTGCAGTTGATTCACACAACTCTTCAAGGGCACAGCTATACAAAATGGTATTTAACATTATTTTTTTTTCTTCCTCTATTTGCAATAGTGGAAATAGATAAAACTATCTTAAACTAGACCCCTACTGAGTGCAGTAAGTCACAGAAATCTGAATGACATCTCATAGCTATTCTGTATTTGAATGTATCAACACAGACTTATTTATTATAACAGTTTTAACAACAAAAAAAGAGCGACCTGTAGAAAGCATGGAGCAATGTCTTTCAATTACAAAACACTAAAATATTATCTCAAATTTGAAAAGAAAGCATGATTAATTACATCACAAATTGGTGGTGTAGTGGAAGTGCTAAGTCATGGCCTGAAATGGTGTTTGGAACAGCCGGTGAGAAGGCAGGGTCAACCCAGGGGAGCTCAGGTGCATGCAATGCTGCTGAGTGACTGGAAGGGGTGGATCCTGGTTCCACCCTCTCCCAGACCTCATTTAAGGGTTGGCAGTGCAGACAAGGGTATTTCTTTGGAGATCCATGCATGCTTGGGGCTTTGTGAAGGTTTGTTTTGGTGTGGTGTGTGGTTTCCATCGTGTTCTAGGTAGAAACCTTCATATTGCTTTGTGAAGTGCAGTATTCTGGAAGAACCATCTCAGTTTCAGTAATCTGGTTCTTCAGTATTTTTTTCTTCAATAATTTAGAGGAGAGCATAAAATATTTATGTTGCAAAAAAAAGTTTTTTTTCCCTGAATTATGCTTTAAAGGTTTTCTTGTACTCAAGTTTATATTTTTGTTTTGATTGCTAGTTATAAACAACTCAAACAAATGAAAACTCTTAAAAATTAATGCTCATATCTAGTCTTTAAAGTGACGTATATTAAGGGAAAAAACTTAGTGATTAAGATGACAACTTTGAGGAATGAAAAAGAAGGTATTTAAAGAAGCCATCATGAGATCATAATAACTTCTTCAGCTACAGTTTAAAAAAAAAAACAAAACACCATTCTCCAGCACCCTTCCTTTTCTTACTCTATTAGTCTGTTACTTCATCTGCTTGAATTCTTTTAAAAAACCTCATAGATTTTCTGCTGTCATTTTTCTCTATTCTTTATTAAAATCTGGTGCATATAGTACGTATTAAGCATAATTATCACCAGATCTAAATATCTTTCAGCATTGTCTGAAATCTCCTTCCTAAACTACAAAAATTTTGGTTACTGAGAGTCATGAACTGTGCAAGACAATGACTATACAAACTCAAAAAAAAATTTGATTAACTATACAAACTTTCTTTCCTACTGACTTTAATTGTCCTAAAACTATGAAGTATTCACAAAGGTCTAAGTGACAAAACTGTTATATATTGACTTGTAATTATTAGTATGCATAATAGATCGCTACTTCAATTTACAGTGAGGATGTAATTAAATTCTATCCATATGTTTCTGCTCATTGTAGCAGAATTTGAGAAAATGAAGACAAATCTGATTAAAATATGAGATGTTTCCCATTTACTTTGGGGCTAAATTAAATTGAAGAAAAGTACATTAATCTATTATCTTGATAGACACCAATTCTTGTTATGCAGGAAGAAAAAACTACTTGTTACTCCTCAAATAAATTTCATTTTCCCTTGAATCCCACCTGATTCTCTGTTCTTCTTGATAACAAATTCTATCTAGAGCAGAAGAGAAGGTCTACAGAAAGATCAGAGAAATGCAAGTTCTCTCTTCTTTCTTGTAGCCACTTAACACAATGCAGTACGGCATTTACTGTGATGGAAAACACATTAGTAAATTATTCACCACAAAGCCTGACACAAAGTTTATTTAAGGATTTTATAATCCATCTTTAATATAAGACCCTTAACAATGATACTCATTGCATTTATTGACAGTATACCTTATTGGCAAGGTCTTGGTAGTGAGAAAGCTGCAGGGGTGGCCTTAGTGAGCAGAGCTCAGCACTGTCCCATCTCAGAGCAGAGCTCTAGCTTGCTCCAAAGGGACCTGCCGCTGCCAGAGCTGGAGCCATTAGCGATGCTGGGTGTGCTATGTGATGAGGTTGAAGAGAGGGAAATCCTGCAGTGCAGCCGGAGCATTTCCAAAGTCTACTGTGAACAGGAAATGAGCTTAGGAGGTAATTGCTGCTGCAGGAACAGTGGTCAGACATGAAATAAAAAATATAAATTCTAGAGGGGTTCCCTTTCTTCTCAAAAGAAGATTAACTTGATACTGTGTTTTGCTTAATGGATAACTTCTGGATACTCTAGGTGTCACTCATCAGAGCAAAATTACAGATCAAGCTAAGCCATATGATGCAAATACTTCTTCTCTGAGAGGAAGTGTGAGCAATAGCCTCATCCAGTTCCCGGAGAAATCAGTAAGTGTCTTTTAGTTAACCTCCCTGTCTTGTAGCTTCAGTTATGAAGAATACTGATATCAAATGAAAAGTGTCTACTAAGGATTTTCTTAGCAGTCTAATTCTTTCCCATAATATTCTTTGATATTTTTTTTCCCCTGTGCTCAGAGTGGATTCACGGGTGAATTTAGATTTCTAAATCCTATTTTCAGTGATATATGGCATTCATTCATTTACATAGCTTCCCTCTCCTGGATGAATCCCAAGTAATGTAAATGATGTGAGATAAGTTAGACAAGTACCTACATCACACCTGATCTTCTTTGTAGTTTACAAACTCAGGTAAAGTTTGGGCAGAGAATGGCTTCTCCCTGAGGAGAAGGATTTGGGAGTGTTGGTTGATGAAATTCAGTGTGACCTGGCATTGTGCACTTGTAGCCCAGAAGGCCAACTGTATCCTGGGTTGCATCAAAAGTGCGACCAGCAGGTCATGGGAAGAGGTTATGATCCTCTACTCTGTTCTCATGAGACGCCATCTGGAATACTATGTCCAGTCTTGGAGCCCCAATGCAAGAAGGACATGGAGTTGTTGGAATAGGTCCAGAGGATGGCAACAAAGATGATCAGAAGGCAGGAGCACCACTACTACAAGAACAGTCTGAGAGAGCTGGGGCTTGTCAGCCTGGAGAAAAGTAGGCTCCAAGGATGCCTTATAGCAGCCTTCCAGTATCTGAAGGGGGCTTGCAGAAAAGTTGGGGAGGGACTTTTTATAAGGGCATGACATGACAGAATGAGGGGAGATAGCATTAAACTGGAAGAGGGTAGGTTTAGACTAGAAATCAGAAAGAAATTCTTCATTGTGAGAGTAGTGAGACACTGGATCAGGTTGCCCAGTGAGGTTGTAAAAGCCCCCTCCTTTGAAGCATTCAAGGCCAGGTTGGGTAGAGCTTCGAGCAACCTGGACTAGGGAGGTATCCCTGCCTGTAGCAGGGGGGTTGGAACTAGAAGATCTTAAAGGTCTTTTCCAACCCAAACCATTCTATGATTTAAAGAAATTCAAACTCTTAGCACACTTTGTATTTTCCTTATTTCAAATAAAAGGTATTTATATATAAGCAGGAGTTGCCTACTACAGAATGGAGAGTTAATATTTTTATGACTACTGGGTGAGGTTGAGAGCTAGAACTGAGGACATGCAAATCCTAGTGAAGTGAAGGAAGTCAAAGATAGTGTGAACTGGATCAAAGGAGGCAGCTCCCGCTTCTATAAATGTAAAGCTATCAATGTGCTAAGTTTGCTATTTACTGATATTCCCAGAGGTTTATTTTATTCTTAAAGATCTTCAAATTAATAGCTGCTATTCTGCACCATTTGTTTGTGGCAAACAAATACATTTGGAGATACCTTCCTGTATTAAACTATTCATGAGACAGTGAAGGTTAATATTCTCTCTCATTCTTGTCCTTTACTACCTGATGCAAATAAGGTATTGCTGAGATATATTTGAGTTCTGTTGAGAAGGTGTATATCTCGTGATGGCATTGGAACAGACTGGATATTATGTAGAAGTACATCATCTTTGATAGGTTTTCCATGTACTGTCACAATAAATTTGTGAGAATAATAAGGCAACAGCATTACAAGAACTTCATATGGATTTAAATTTTGTTTTCCTTACAACAGTATTCTGTAGGATGATGCATTTTGATCCACTGTTTTTGGCACCATGTCATAGGATAGAAATATTAATATATAACACCATTATATTAAATTAATAACATTTATTTGGTAGAAATAATGTCTTCATGAAAGATTTTCGTGTTGTCTTTATAGCTAATAAGAATGTTTTTATTATAAGCATTTTTTCATACTTCTACTGGTTTATATAAATAAAATCAGTTATTGAGGAACTGCTGAAACTGGTTTCTTCTGTTAGTCTATCCTGATGCACAGAATCAAAACTAGAAAATTGCATATGCTTAAAAAAACTGGTTGTCTTTTTGCTAGGAAAATCTGTTACCAAATTTGTCTATATTCAAATAATCTGTGATGTTTAATTCTACTTGGGATTTTTATAAAACTAAATAGATACATCTTAATTATCAAGTCACATTTCTGATGTTCTATAAGTTTGTCCCAAGTGTTGGTTTCATGTTCATTCCTCCTTTTCTTTATTGGAATGAACATTTAGTGAGGTGAAATATATTGCTGCAGAAATCCAGAGTGACATAAAGGCAAGAGATGACATAGATTAATAGACTAGATTTATATACTATAGTGCAGGTCTAGCTAGCATTATTGAGAATTCTTTGTGATGGCCCATTCTGCATTGGTGTCTCCCCCTCGCTATTCAAGAATATTTATGTCCTACAGATTCTTTGCAGCCTGGTCTAGTGATTGGTGACCCTGCCTGTGGCAGGGTTGGGGGTTGAACATTTATTGATTTATGAGGTCCTTATCAACCCAGGCCATTGTAGAATTCTTTTTAAATAGTTTTATTTATTAATTCAGAGATTAGATTATTGTGCTGAATATTGTGCTGGGGCCCAGGAACCTGGGTCTTTGCCCAGGCTGGGGGATGCAGCTGCTGCTTTCTGCTGTGCAGGCAAAGCCAGTAGGAAGTTGAATATGTCTCCCAGAGACACACAGTCTGAACCAGAATACTGATACTTTTGTACATAAGCAGGAATCATGCAAGTTTCCTCCAGAAACAGATAGCCAAGACCCTTTCATCCTCTCCAGATTGTGGAGGTAGAAGTTCACTAGTGTAGTCAGGCATTCTGTAGGTTCACAAACACTCATGGATCCTTTGAGTATGTGGCATGCATGGCCTCCACTCTCCATCCAGCAGCTCTCTGGATCCCACAAATATTGGCACAGTTTCTCTGTCCACACTTCCTCTAAGTCCTGAGGTGCTGCCACAAACCCTCTAACCACATGGCACCCTGTCCTGCCTTTACTGCTTCACAGGTTGTCTACTCACCATCTAGTCCATCTTAAAGTTTGCCACAGATGCTCATGCTCATCTCTCATGTACACCACACTCTCAAGGCCCCCTTTGTCTGCCAGCATGAACCCACTTCCTGCCTGATATTCTGGCCCATACTTGAGTTTCCCACTAGCCCAGGTGAAAGTTGGCTAGCAAATGCACATATATACACCATAGACACTGTCTTGTAAAGATGCAAATGCTCACCCCCTCCCTGAAGCAGCTGACACCAGACAGAGGCTGTGATCCATGCCCTATTTCAGTCATTAGTGTGGAGCCCTGTGTAAGATATTATTCTGTTAACATCAGTGTCTCAAAGCTTGCTGGGGACACAGATGGACTTGTCGAGTCCAAGCAAGTCCTGGGCAAAGGTGGTGAAATCCTTTGTCTGGAGAACTTTGATGGACAAGGCCAGGGGCAAGGAGAGGAAGATAAGCTGCAGCTAAATAGCTGTGAAGCGGTCTTTTGTGTGGACTTATCTCAGGATGATGGCCATCTCGGGGGATACTCACATGACTCTTGCTCAAGCGCCCAGGGATGTCACGGAGGAAAAGGAGGATAAAAGGACGAACCGAAAACCATGAGGGTAGGTGTCTGCCATCAGATCCCTCACCACGGAATTCCTACGTGCTGACGGACTCTCCTGGTCCTGCTGCTTCCTCCTGGATCGGCTCCGCGACTTCCTTCTGCCACCTTCTGCCCAAGGCTGGCCACGCTGCTTCTCTCTCTTCCCCCTGCTGCTTCTACCTCGGACCATCGAAACGTCGTGCAACGGGACCGCTGCTGGATCCTGGTGGTGACTATCCCCGCTTTACGCAATTCTTGCTTCTTTCCTCTCTTTTCTATCGCCCTCCTTCCCTTCCCCGTCTCCCTGATTAGGATTATAATAAACTGGTTGGACTAACATATGAACCGTTGTTTCTTAATCTCACGCCGGGTATATAATATTAAAAGAACCTCATCTCCCTCCTATAAATTGGAGCGAGACACCCTGCTCTCATCTTCCTTACGCTAGTCTCCAGCATCACAAGTAGTTTGTTTAGGAACACGCTGATACTACATATCTTGACATTTGTTCATCCCATAGGCAATAGCAGAGGGCTGATATTCTTAGAGATATCCGACACTGAGAATTACAGAAAGATTATATTAATGAATTCCAACAAACAGATAATAAAAGAGTGAAATGTAAAGAAAATCTGAAAAGAAGCCTAGGGCAATACTGTTGGTCAATGATAATAGAGCAAAACCATCTGCCTCAATAAAATAAACTGATGATTTTACTAGAATTTCACCAATGTGAATAAGCACCTCACTGATGTAATAGTTCTGCAGTAAAGACCAAATGTAAAGATATTACTAAGCAGTACCTAAAGTACTTTCAGAAAGGCTGGGAGCTGCTAGGGAGCTGCAGCCTATAGAGAAACATAACTAAGAAGGCTAGATCTATGTTACTTATGGGAGACTACTTTGTTTAGAGGTCTCACTAAACAAAAGAAACCAAGTTTAGCACATTGCTTCTATGAAAGAAATAAATAAAGATTCCCTGGATTTTGAACTGAAGAGGAATTAAGAATCCATTCCATCATGAAATGGCCATAGTATTATCAGCTAACTAAGCAGCATGAAATTTCTCAAGACAGCATATAGCATCTTCCTTTTCCTTGGAGATTGTACTGGAATTCCAAGGACACAGCCTGAACCAATGGGTGAGCTACCTGAGTGCCTGGAGTGAGCGGGGGAAAGGGGGGTGGGGGATGTGGGGATGTGGTGGGCTTAGAGCCACCCCTTCTGTCTCCATGATACTTCCTGCGCCATCTGAGTCTGCTTGGGTCCCCCTTTCCTCCCACCCTTCTCTCCTGCGGTGCGACGTACGAACAGGGGAGGGTCACGTTCCTCAGCTCATCCTTTTCTCCAAACTGTTAACTGTAGGGGTAAGTTAATTCCTCTTGGATATCTTTTCCTATAGCACCTATTTGTCAAATAAAGGCTCTGTCATTGCTTTCATTTGCTCTACAGAGATCACGGAGAAAGCTTGTTCAAGAGGCATCACTTTCTAAATAAGTAAAGTCCATAGGCTGCTCCAAAAGTAATGCTTCCTTCTTATTTGCATGGAAACTACAGCAGATACAAGGAGTACAATAGCACTATTTGATAGAGCAAATTATTATCTACAGAAGTGAAAGTTTTTCCACATCATAGAATTCAGTTACACAATTTCACTTCTATGTCTCTTTGCTGCCATCTGTCACATGGGAACGAAATTTAACAACATTGATGGAATGGTTCAATCTTTACTGGCATGCCACCAACATCCACCTCCAATGTCATGGGCAAACATACTAAAATAGGAGGCATGAATTATGGAGCAACCATCATCCTACCTTTAAATTAGAATTCATCAGATACACAAACCGCTGTCTTCCACAGAGGCATATTATCAAACAGCGGATGGGTACATCTGCATCTTGGACAACAGCTTCTAGTTCTCCTTATATTCTGAATGGTACACCACCTTTTTTTTGGGTGCTAGGAAATACTTCTCTGAAAGAGCGGTTAGACACTGGAATGGGTTGCCCAGGAAGGTGGTGGAGTCACCATCCCTGGAATTGTTCAAGAAATGTTTAGATGTTGTACTGAGGGATATGGTTTAGTGGGAAATATTGGTGATAAGTGTACAGTTGGACTGGATGATCTTGGAGGTCTTTTCCAACTTTGGTGATTCTATGATTCTATGAAATACACTGCATATGCTAATACATGCACATATGCACATACACTGCTTACATATGCACATATACATGTGTGCATAGGAAACAGGTAAGAGGTGTTAATGTGTATTTGTGTGCATCTGTGTTTTTTACATAAGCATATGTAAAGTATCGCTGAAGACACACATAACTCCCCCAGCGTATCAAACATTAAGATGTAGTGATCTGAAGTATGAAGATTTTGTACTCTTATTACTAGAATTTCTTTTTGTTAATGGTTTATGGGCTGGTTCAGCCCAGTTCTGTGACTAGCAGGGTGGAAGGACACAAGGATCCATGCCTCAGAAAAAGAAAACAGGGAAAAGGGTAGAGAGATGGGCCCAAAAACAAAACAGCAGCAACAATCTGTGGAGAAATAAACTATTTTACTAAATAAGGTATCGGAATGCTATAATACTATAATACAACATACTACAGTATAATTAAAATTGAAGCTAATAAATCAAATATAATGAGAGAGTGTCTGAAAGCCAAAGGGCAATGAGCAACAAAGACAAACCAGATGATCAGAAACAAAAAGGGATACCAGGTGACCTATGAAGGCCTTTTATCTTCTCTCGCTGAGCAGAAATGATAATAGAACAGCAAACTGACTTCAGGGGGATGTAGTAGTTCTTTTCTTCTGGGTATCCAGAAGGTACCTTCTGGTATCTTCTTCACAGGTACCTAGATCTGAACTCCTAATGCACTACGTGATGCTATGATGTGGAATACCGATAACCGAAAATCATAAAACCGTGATACTTTTTTTCTCACTTGAACACACTTTACTCTTTGTTCACTCTGCATTAAAAAAAAAATAAAATAAAATAAAACCTGTCCATCATGAAGACTGTTTTTCTGTCTGTCCTGTATCGTGCTTGGTCTGCTTTGGGTGCTGCAGAAATACAATTTGCTGGTTCATTGATAGTGTATTCAGACTGAATCATGCTGAAATACCAATCAAAACCGAAGGAAACTAGTGCTTTCAAACCAAACCAACACATCGCAACCAGAATTGTCACTTCTGAAATCACAATGTGCAGGGGACTCTCTACTGAAATTTGCAAAAGGCAAGCACTCTATTAGACACGTGTGCAAGTGAATTCATGCTGGAAATGATAAGCTGCTACTGCCAGTGACCTTTTGAAAAGATAAGATTGAAATGATGCCTGCAGAAATAAATAACATGGCTGAGAGAATGGATTTGGAACAGTCTACACAGTGACAGAAAATAAGACAGAACTTCTCTTTGTGAAAGAAAAAGAGAACAAACAAGTAAAGTTCCCTAACCTAGTGCATATACAAAAATTAGTATATATTTTGTCAGAAACCCAAATGCATGCCTTATAAAATGGCAGTTAGAATTGTTAACTGTCTTTGAAAAGAGACAATCTTTGAAAAGAAACTGTCTCCCATATTGAGGCACAGATGTGTAACTCTTGTTTCATATTTGAAATGTATTCTTTCAAGCCAATCTATCATCCTGTCTTCTCAAATTGTTAGTAAAAGCCGAGATTTTAATTTTTTTCTACAATTCACAAAGAGAGGAACTTTTGAGGTTAAATATGGGGGGAAAGGATGATTTAACACCAGTTGATCAAGCAATTATCCACGCAGAAATTTATTAATGCTAGACTAGACTTCTTATTCAAAGCAGGGAGGAGGTTTCATACAGGTTTATTACAAGGCAGAATTTTTAGTTTTTAGTCAACCTGATTTCTAGGGAAAACTTTGATAAACTCAATTAGTATCATGAACTTAAATTATATAGATTGATTAAAATACCTTCTCAGCAATTACTGTCTGATTTTTCAGGTTTGTCATTCTGGAACACAAAGTTCCTTTTGTGGCTAAGGAACACCCTTCGTCTCTTTTATCTTGACTTTTGAAATTCAGTGCCTAAAGCCAAAATTGTAACATATAATTCTGGGCACACTGTTAGGGTACTGTGTGGGGTACTTGAAGAAGAGTCACTTTTTGTTAACTGGGAAAGCCTCCAATGTCCTGTCTCTTGATGCTGCACCACCACAAAGCTATGAATTCAAATCGTTGGTCAAAGAGAGAATAAACAAGAGTTTAATGCTATCATAGGAATTGGCAGTGGGAGTCTTGACATTAAAAAGAGAAAGTATGACATAATCCTTTTTCAAAATTCAGGACATTAGGTTTGTTTCCTTTGGAAAGTAGACTTGTGCATCATTCATTAGTTCTGTGAAAAATGCCGTTTCTATTTTACCTTTTTTGGGGGGGAACTTTTTTCTGCTATTTTTGCAAGTGACCATATTAAAAGCAGCTCTTTAATGTTGCAGCGTTCTTTTTATCTGAAAGAATGGAACAGACAGTTCTGAGGTTGATATTGACACTAGCCAACAAAATGCTCAATTTTGTGTCATCTTTAATGGATCAGGAGTGTTTGCAATGCTGCTTTTCAAAGTGTGTTTTTCTAATGATCCCTATGGAGTAGGATCACTGGAAATATCAAAGCACACCAGATTCTCTCAGGCACTTGGCAATGTACTTCAGGTATAAAAAGAAGCATATTTTATGATGCATTTATTTTTAAAATGTCTTTGAATGTCTGAGGCTTCATGGACTGTTTCTGATGTACCTATAAAAGTTAACTGTGAACAAAAGCAAACATTGTCAATTCATTATGCAGTGATCTGTACCTTTACAGGAAATTTTTTAGGGGTCTTCAAATCAGTAAGCATTGAGAGCCACTGATCTAGGAGCAGTCTCTGCCAGTGTTCATTCAATTATTTTATTCAATTTAATCCTACCTGATTAAACTGCAGGTGTCCACGCTTTCACTATGTAAAGTAATTTATTGCAGTTACCTTTGGTATTATCAATGTAATTTGTCACTGTTTTCAGTGAAATCCTCAATATATTTTCCATGAAATGGAGGCTAGGACACAAAACATAAGAATAACTTCTGAACAAAATAATTAAATATTCTTTGCAGTGGCTAAAATTTTTGACACAATAATTGTAAGAATTGAAATAATTCCTGACTATAAAATCAATCCATTCATCAGAATTCCTGATGTGCATTTTAATTCTTCACTGCATTTAGCACAATTAGGGTAGACAAGCACATTATCTTTAATCTTGGTGCCCTAATTTGGATATCAGACACACTGAGGAGTTCTTGGATCAAAGACTAGGCCTAACCTTTGAAAGTTTGTTACCTTGCAAACTTCAGCTTAAATTACAAAATAAAATTGATTTTCAAGCTTTGAAGTATTCCAAAAACATTTTGGTTTTATCAGGGAATGTTTTTTGTTGTCTTTTTTTTTCCCCCTCCTGAAACATGAGTTCTGAACTCATTATGAGAATTTTTCTTCTTTAATATTTATTTATTTATTTTCACGAAAGAAAGGATGCATTAAAGTAACTACGTTAGAAATCACTGGGAGGAAAGGTTATAGTCATATCATTCCCTGTTTTTTGCAGATATCAGTCTTGCACAAGTCACTTTTGCTTCCTGCACAGAAAAGCTGATTCCAAATTTTCTGATAATTTTAGGATTTGTAAATTTTGCTGTCAAAACTTTGCAAATCAGACTAGCTAGCTATGCTAGAAGTAACAATATAACAGCAAAGAAAAAAAAAAGCACAACAACTTCATGGAAAAAATTGAAGTAAGGGAATGATACACTGAAAATAAGATGTTATTCCATATCGTATCTTTGGATAAGAGTATTTTTAGAAAGAATCCAGTCCTGATTTAAAAACTGCTACTGATTAAGCATTTGTCACTATTTTATGGTCTTAAAGATTGTAATTCTTACTGTTAAAAATGCACACCTTTTTTTTGGTGAAAGAGGCTATGTTTGTTATAGTAAATTGTGTCAAGGATCCATTTTCTTGCTGAACCTCCTGGCTTAGCAGTGACAACGCTATAAAACTTCTGTAAACCTTTCAAAAGTGTATGCTTTTATTCAGATTACCTGATATAAATTGTCCTCCAAATTCAATCTTGTCTGGAAGTATGTTACCAGGGCCAAGCAATAACCATTTCAGATTCAAAATGCTGACAAATTAGGTATAGAATTCCAGCCAGAGAAAAGTCCTTGCAGATATTTAAATAAATGGTATGAATATAGACCATAAATAAATTCATGACATCAGATCTTTTTATAACTTTCTCTGTTTGATTGAAATTAAATTACTGTTTCTCAAATACACAGCAATAGATTATGATTAAATAAGTTTTCAACAGCCTTTCAAAATTAGTAAATTTGCTTTTCAATGTTTTTTTTGAAGTACTTAACTGTTCTAATAACTTTTTAATAATTCAATATTCTTTTTGGTACAAGGACATTTAAAAATACACTGTAGAAAAGTGATCACTATGAATATAATTTATTTCAACCTCTGGGCGTAATACCACTGTAAACGTGAGAAGCAGAGTAGACAAGAAGCATCATCTTATAGCTTAGGAATTATGAAAGCATAGTGGAAAGAAGGAGTTCTAGTCCCAACTTCTGATGGCTGCCACCCTGCACATCCTATCTTGCACAGTCATCAGTTAAAGATGAAAAGTTTCTGGGAGCAAAGATTAAAACATTAAGTTAATGGGCAGTGTCTAAATTTGATACTATTTTACTTATGTCAACTGCTATTAATTAGACCATGCCTCATTTTTCTCTTTATTACAGTCTTATATAAAGTATTCTGATTTTTGTCTCAGAACATTATGATTCTGACATGCCTAGAATTACCCAGAAGGTCACCATCTAGTATGTTTCTTCCAGATATGAGTAGAAAACACATTCTAAAGGCTCGTGGAGGAGAAGATTGTATTTCATATCTTTTTTATTCTTTTTGATTATTGTGCCTGCCACAAATATGGCAGATCTGTGTATGAATTTCCTTATAAGGAAGAAATTTAACCCTACTATATCTTTAGAGCAGGCTCATCTCCTTAGGGGCAAACCTACTTTATACTGAGGAGTGAGAGCGGCTTTGTAATTTCATGGTTAGGCAATCATATGATAATGATTTTACAAGTGAGTGAGTGAGTATATGTTCATTCTGCATGAAACAGGTTGGAGTAGAGTTCAGTGGTGGCACTAGGGATGTCTCCCTTCACTGACTTCTATAACAGATAGCTTACAGAATTACATAGACCTGTGTCTAGTCTGTAGTACACTGCATTTTTAAGTCACAAGTGAATCAATAGAAGGCTTTATCAAGAAGCTGGATTTAAGAGTATTTTCTCAATTGTAATCGCAGAATCACAGAATTGTAGGAGTTGGAAGGGGATTCTGGGGATCACTGAGTTGTATGGTGGTGATGGGTTAGTGGATGGACTATGTGATCTTAGTGATCCTTCCAAACAATTAAAAAAATAAATAAATACTACCCTACTCTTACTCCTCAGCTCTCTTAGCAGTAAAATGAAAAAGTTGTTTTTGATGTATTTCTTCTTATGTCCTACAAAATGCATCTCAAATTGACTGATATTGTAAGATTCACTATTTTCTAACATATAAGAGTAAGCACAAGTGAAGATAGGAGGGAATATCATAAAAGACTTTGATGTTGGAAAAAGTAAAATAAACATCTATACTGCCGAGAAGAATAAGCGTAGGGGGAACAGAAGTGAACATGATTTATTTTTCCCTCACTTAAGTATCTTTGGAAAATATATGCTGTAGTTCGTATTTTAAGAGCTTGTTTTGATCCTCTGAGTCAAGACATCATTCCAATTTTTAGGAATGCATATATGTGAAAACTTTCCTACTGTCACATTAACTTTTGGTGAGATTGTACTCAACTGTTATAAATGAATATTAAATACTGCATTTATCCTTTCTTTTCATTTTATATAGTTCCCTCTCACATTCATAAGATACATATCAAAGCTGCACAAAGTATGGGTTAACTGAATGCATGATTTACTTGAACTTTTATCTAAGCATATTCTGTACATTCTGAATTAGATACATTAACAGTACAGGCCCAAAGGGATATACACTCACAGGATACTTATGGCTTTGTTAAAAATTTTCTCTCCCTTTAACCAAGAAATTCAGCTATATGTTAAAAATGTTTTAAGGGGCATAAGGATGACTCAAATATACAGACAAGAGAATAAACATATCTCTTTTCAGAGAGCAGTATTTTCTCATGCTTTGAAAATTTTTACTTTTCCTTGTAAAACTCTTTTTGCTTGCTAGGATTGGATCTTTTATTTTGACTTATCAGGCATGACAGCTTTTAGTTTATTGCTGAAAAATAGATGTGAAACAAATTGAATTTCACTCTCATTTCTTTCACCATCTTCCTTAGAGATTCTAGCATTCTATCCACACTGGATATTCTTGAAGTACAAGAAAAAAATGCTGTCTGAATTCTATACATATGCAGCACAGAAACATTATGCCTTTTTCTTTCCTGAAACCTTAATTTTTAGTATTAAAATAAGAACCTTATTTCATTCAGATATTAATATTCAGCTGTGTGTTGTTGTTGTTGTTGTTGTTTTCCCTCTTTATGTCTTCAGTTATATTAAAATGTTCTCTACTGTGATATCTGACTAGAAAAAGAGAACCTTCTCTTTCATGACTGTTTGGACTCATTGAGAATTGTGATTGCATAGCACTCCTATGGCTACCAGACAGTATTCACTTTTAAAAAGGCAAAGAAAAGAAAAAAGAAAGAAAAGAGAAGAAAAGAGAAGAGAAGAAAAGAAAAGAAAAGAAAAGAAAAGAAAAGAAAAGAAAAGAAAAGAAAAGAAAAGAAAAGAAAAGAAAAGAAAAGAAAAGAAAAAAAGAAAAAAAAGAAAAGAAAAGAAAAGAAAAGAAAAGAAAAGAAAAGAAAAGAAAAGAAAAGAAAAGAAAAGAAAAGAAAAGAAAAGAAAAGAAAAGAAAAGAAAAGAAAAGAAAAGAAAATAGCAGAAATGCAAACAAGTCCAGACAGAAAACAATGCAAAAAAATTGTGATAAACAGTAGGGGGGAAAAAAAAAAAAAAAAAAAAAAAAAAAAGCATAACAGAAGCTCATGTTCATGGGCTCTAATTATATGTGACAAGTGTAACACACTCCAGAATTAAAACACTCCAGAATTAAATCCTGAGGCTTTGTCCAGATTAGTAAAATAAACAGCACCAGGGCAAACACTTGAACACTGGCATGTGAGCATATATATGACTAAATCAATAGCAGCTTCTCCAAAGTCATGCCTTTACCCAGAGAGGCTTTGCCTTTGAGGCTGAGATGAGCAGCATCTAGAAACTTTCCAGAGGACATTCCACTCATTTCTTGGAGGGGAGGAGCTTCTAGAGAGGAAAGAACTCAGAAAGATCTTAGCTGCATGGAAACAAGCCCTGTTTTACTGCTTGCACTCAAAGAAAAAGTGTGGAGACAGTGGATTAACAGATTTATATAAGCATCACTATTTGCAGTTAGTTGCAGTTATTATTAATAATATATATTATTATTGGTAATGCCAGTTCAGAGATTACCATTGGAGGATTTGGGAGTGTTTCTTGATCAGTATCAGTATTGTTATGTGCAGGAAGTCCAAGTGTCAAACCTCCATCATCTTGACAAAGTAAAGCAAGTTGAGCATATATGAGAATCTCAGTGAAACACTGGAAAATTTCGCACCTACCACTTCCCTTTGAAAATGCATCTTTCTTGAAAGGAGGATCTGGTAAACTACATGCATGTCAGACCTTGGTGCCAGAGAAGGTTACGGTGCAGATCATCTTGAGTGAGATCACATAATGTGTTCAGGACAACCAGGGGAATCAGGCTCAGCCAGCATGGGTCATACCTGATCAACCTGATCTCCTTTTATGACTGAGGATGAGGGAAAGGCTAGTGATGTAATCTACCTAGACATCAGCAAAGCCTTTGATGCTGTCATCCATAATATTCTCCTGGAGAAACTGGAAGACCATGGCTTGGACAGTTACACTTATTGCTGGGTAAAGAAGTTGTTGGGGGACAAGGCTCAGAGAGTGGTAATGAATGGAGTTAAATCCAGCTGGTGACTGGTCATAGAATCAAAGAATCACCAAGGTTGGAAAAGATCCACAAGATCACCCCGTCCAACCATCCACCGATCACCAGTAGTTCTCACTAAACCATATCCCTTGACACAACATCCAAACGTTCCTTGAACACCTCCAGGGTTGGTGACTCCACCATCTCTCTGGGCAGCTCATTCCAGTGCCTGACCACGCTTTCAGAAAAGTAGTATTTCCTAACATCCAGCTGTCTCGCTCCAATTTATAGGAGGGAGATGAGGTTCTTTTAATATTATATCCGGCATGAGATTAAGAAACAATGGTTCAAATGTTGGTCCAACCAGTTTATTATAAATCTTAATTAGGGAGATGGGGAAAGGGAGGACGGACACTATGAATTAGGGTAATGGGGAAGAAAAGGAGGGCGATAGAAAAGATAGAAAAGAAGAAGCAAGGAGTCTTTGTAGGCAGCAAGAGGGAGATAGTCACCACCATGGATCCAGCATGGTTCGTAGTTTAGTCACTGATCTTCAGTAGTGGTGGATCGTCGGGCATTGTTCTGTTGACAAGGACGACTACAGCAATGACAACGACGGTGACCATGGCGATGATGGCCCCTTTTCAATGCTTTCAAAGAGGCCGAGTCAGCTGCCTTTGGATTGACAGCTCAAATCCAAAGTGGTTGAGTCAGCTTTCCTTGGAGTGGCAGCTTCTGGCTCTGGGATCTCAGCAGAAACTCCTTTGTTCCCACCTTCCGGGCCTTGCCAGCAGATAAGAGGGAGCAGGGATGCCCATCTGCATCCTGTTTTTCACAGGACACGATGGTATCATTCCCCAATTTTCCCATAGCAAGCTGGAGCTATTTAGTCAGGCCAGATCTTCCACCAGTAAACACTCCTGAGCACTCTCTTCCGGAGGCAAGCAGCTCTGGAGGAAGGGGCTTTCAAGTGTTCCCAAAGAGATGTTGATTGTCACACGGTAGCACCCATCATTTGGTTCGTCAACAGATCAATCAGAGTCTTATCATAAGAAATACCTCAGGAAGCAAGCTTTGAGCCAAAAAACAAAGAAGGATTCTCACACCAGCCTGAATCTCCCCTGATGCAGCTTGAAACCATTCCCTCTATTCCTATCACTGGTTACATGTGAGAAGAGGCCAACCCCCAGCTCACTACAACCTTCCTTTAGGTACTTATAGAGAGCAGTAAGGTCTCTCCTGAGCTTCCTCTTCTCCAGACTAAACAATCCCAGCTCCTTCAGCTGCTCCTCATAAGGCCTGTGCTCCAGACTCCTCACCAGCTTTGTTGCCCTTCTTTGAACTCACCCCAGGGCCTCAATGTCTTTCTTGCGGTGAGGGGCCCAAAACTGGACACAGTACTCGAGGTGCAGCCTCACCAGTGCTGAGTATAGGGGGATGATTACGTCCCTGTTCCTGCTGGCAACACTGTTTCTGATGCAAGCCAGGATGCCATTGGCCTTCTTGGCCACCTGGGCACACTGCTGGCTCATATTCAGCCAAGCATCAATCAATACCCCCAGATCTATTTCCTCTACACAGTCTTCCAGCCACTCTGCCAGTCATGAGTGTGTTCCCCAGGGGTCAATTCTGCAGCCTTTCCTGCTCACTATTTTTTATTGATGATCTGGATGAGGGGATTGAGTGCACGCTCAGTAAGTTTTGCAGATGACACCAAGCTGGGAGGAAGTGCTGATCTGCCTAGGAGTAGGAAGGTTCTTCAGAGGAATCTGGACAGTCTGGATCAATATGCTCAGGCCAATAGGTTGAATTTCAACAAGACCGAATGCCAGGTCCTTCACTTTGATCACAACAACCCCAGGCAATGATATAGCGTAGGGCAGATTGCCTGGAATACCATACAGAGTAAAAGAACCTGAGTATCGGTCAGCATTTGGCTGAACATGAGCCAGCAATGTGCCCAGGTAGCCAAAAAGACCAGTGGCATCCTGGTTTGTATCAGAAATTGTGTAGCTAGCAGAAGCAAGGAGATGATTACCCTCCTTTGCTCAGCTCTGATGAGGCTGCACCTTGAGTACTTTTTTCAGTTTGGGGTCCCTCATTGCAAGAAAGACATTGAAGCCCTGGAGAATGTCCAGAGAATGCCAATGAAGCTGATGAGGGGTCTGGAGCACAAGTCTTATGAGGAGCAGCTGAGGGAACTGGGATTATTCAGTTTGGAGAAGAGGAGGTTCAGGGAAGACCTTCTACAACTCCCTGTAAGGAGGTTTTGGAGAGATGGGGGTCAGCCTCTTCTCCCAGATAACAGCAAAGGACTAGAGGGGATGGCCTCAATTTGCACCAGAGGAGGTTCAGGTTAGATATTAGGAAAACTCTGAAAGAGAGGTCAGATGCTAGAACAGTCTGCCCAGGGAGGTGATTGAGTCACTGTCACTAGAAGTATTCAAGAAATGTAGATATGGTACTAACAAACATGATTTAATGGGCTACATTGTTGGTAGGTGGATTGTTGGACTAGATAATCTTAGAGGTCTTTTCCAACCTTAATGATTCTGTGCTGTTGAGATTATTCAGTGATTGAATACAGTTTAGCTCACTCACTTGCAGAGTCTGATTTTGCCAATTTTTGATTGACTAAGCTATTTTTTATTTTATTGACTAAGTTATTTTTTTCCACAAACTTTCAGTCAATTTCCATAGTGTTTTCATGATGTGTATTACAGCTGTCAGCATTACTGGTGCCAGCATTGCTAATAACTACTCTGACTTTCTGCTTTTACTACAAATAGTATTTGTATAGTATAAGTCAATAAAAAGTTCTGCTTGCATGACATTCTTTTGTAATTGTAAGAAAAAACCTTACAGATGCACACTGAACATATACTTAGAAATTCATAGCAAAAAATGCTGTAATTGATCTTGTACTTGCTGCCTAGCTGTAGTGAAGAATGACAAATGATATAGTTGATGTCAAATGTCTGTATACTTACAATATCTGAGAAGAGCTACCCTAGAATTTTCAAGATGCCTCCGTCCATCTAGTATTCCATGCCTGTTAATTTCAATGCTAATCCATAACTTTTAGGCTACTTTGGAAATTGTATCCACGAAATAATATCCATCTCCCTAATTAAGATTTATAATAAACTAGTTGGACCAACATTTGAACCATTGTTTCTTAATCTCTCGCCAGGTATATAATATTAAATGAACCTCATCTCCCTCCTATAAATTGGAGTTAGACACAGACACTGAAGGAAGAGCTTCTAAGAAGGTAAAATCTGCGTGTTTCTTATGTGCTGTCAGAAGTACCTCAGAGAGCTATAAATATTAAAGTCAATATGAGGGATGTTACACATCAGCACACCTCCAAAGTCCTAAAACTGGGAGATGGCCACTGAGGAACAGTGGTGCTCAAGGAGGACAAAGTCAGATATGTGATTTTAAGGTTTTTGTACAATTGCTGTGACTATTACGAGCTTTAGAGAAAGACACTGAAGCTCAAATGTTCTTTGGTGTCTTTATAAGTGAAAGGAGATTATTTTTTTTACTGAAGTGGGGCTTGAACTCCAGGGATCCCTTCCAACTAAATCACACTATGGTAAATGATTACGTTTGTTTTGTTTGCTTATTTGTATGTTTTTGTTTAATTGTTCTGGGTTTTTTAATAGCTTGACTCCCAAAATGAGAGTTCTGTCCTACTTTTATACAGCTGAATTTCTGCAGCCAAATATTGAGCAAAGTAGAATCTAGAGGGAAACACAAATGCTGGAAAAAAAGAGAGAAGGCCACCGTTAGATACATGTCTTTTGGTCATATATGCTCTCAGTATTCATGCATTCTTCCCACTGACTTCTGTGTCTGCTGCAATCTCAATATCATTTCTCACTCTCTGGCAGGGGAATGCACTGGCAACTTAGGGAAGGAAAAGAAAATTCCAAAAATCATAAATCTATGCAACTCCAAATTAAAATATCAAATCCTCACAAATATCAAATACTTTCCTGCTCTGAAAATTGAATTTAACCAACTAGGCCATTGATGACAAGATCAGTCATTCTGATCTGAATGTGAAAGATAAGCCAGCCTAGAAAAAGTAAATATACAGTGTGCCTGCTTGAACTGATGACGGGCATACTTGGATAGTAAAATGTCAATTTGCACTTTTCTTTTCTGTGAGGATAGAAATTTGTTACCTAGATGATGACTCTTTCAGGACACTATCTTGACCAAGTGCTCCTAGACAATGAAACCGTATGTACATGGCATTAACTGAAAGGTAATTCCTGATCCTGGAGATGTAAGTGGATATTTTCTAGGCATTTGCATCATTCTCCTCAGCATGTATTTTGGTAGCAAGCCCGAACAACAAGTCATTTCTGTTGTGACTTTCATGTCAAGATTGGTTTGTGCAGAGAAAGTGAAATCTGTCACGGTCCCTTCTTATATTGCCTGTAGGGTGCAGACTTTTGAGAATATTGTCCTTTTGTGTACAGGTTTCCTGGCTGAGAGACTTATAGTTGTTACTCCACACTAGAGCCTGGGAGCAAAATGGCATGTATACTAGGAGTAGAATTGGTGACAACATAGGAAACCAAGCTATTTCATCCTTTGACTTGTTGTTAGTATTAACTGTATAATAATTATAGTTATTACAAAAAATCTTCTGATACAATAAACCAGTCATAATTACAGTGCTTTACGACATTTTACAGTAAAATGACTTTGAAATGGAAAGCAAGTGGAAGTATTAGAAAACAAAAATAATAATGATCTAATTAATGATATTATAAAATACAATGTTACTATGCATATATAACTTCTATAGTGGTTTTAGAATAATATTTGTCATCAGATAAAAATCAGAAGAAAATGTCCCTATTGCAGTCTGTCTAAAAAGGGAGAAAAAAATCAAGAAGGAGGAAAAATGAAAAAATTAACAAAGGAAAAATGATATAAAAGGTAACAAAGTGTAATGATTTCATTGATATTAAACATTTTTAACAATATAGTGCTTTTACGGAATCATAAGGATTGGAAGGGACCTCTGGAGATCACATAGTCCACTCTTTCACTAAAGCAGGTTCCTTGCAGAAGGTTACATAGGAAGTATCCAGATGAGTTTTCAATATCTTCAGGGTAGGGAACTCCACAATTGCTCTGGGTAGCTTTTTCCAGTGCTCTATCACCCTCATGGTAAGAAAGTTATTTCTCTTGTTCATATGGAAAGAGAATGGTAACTTCCTAGGGATTGTTGAGTGTTCAAAACCGGAAGAAAAGATATTTGATAGCAAAAATTATACTTCTCTTAGCTGGAAAATAATAATAATAATAATAATAATAATCTAATAATAAGAAATTAGAATTAGGGAAATGCAGACTGGTTGCAAAATGAAAATTAAAAAAATATATTTTTAATTATACACTGGAATAGTTCAATATTGCTGACAGTAAATTCAAAATCGGGGCAGGACATCTTTCTGAGAGATTCTCCCTCAGCAAGAAATTATGAATTCCATGCAAGAGATGATGGGAGAAGTTATATGGGTCATGGTAAACAGGAGTCAAGTTTCTAGACTCAGAATCTATTGTTTTAGCAAGCAGTTCGGTTGGGAATTTTGTATCATCTTTGTTTTTAATTTAGTTTTTATTTAATAGAATACAGATGATTATAACTATTGTGGAATTAAAATTTCCAACATTCTGTAGATCAAATTTATTTCTGTTTGCATGTTCATGCTTTCTGTAGAGTAGGAGGATGGACATTAACCAACTTCAGTCACATATTCTAACTAATGTATTATGTACATTTCTAATGAAATGTTTGACAAATATATATGTCTGTGATTCAATCATTTTGTGTTGCTGGTCCAATAAATTAAACATGTATTTGTCCAAGTTTCATTCAAACTCCTGTGCAAAATATTTCAAGCAATATTTTTTGTGAATAATACTCACTGAAAATATATATGAAAAAATACAGTACACTGTTTATCAAAATGTTGCAGCGATTCGCTAGTTCTGAAGATTCAGTCCAATATCCAATAATTTCTGAAGATGTGTAGAATTCAATTGATATATCTCATTTTCAGTATTATTCTAGCTTTTATGAATGGTCTACTATTGTCCATCTAGTCTCTGTAAAAACTAACCCAAAGTTCAGTCATATTTTCTGAATAATTTATTATGCATTTTTCTAATGGAATATTTGACCAATATATATGTTTGTGATTTCTTCCTTTTATTCTATTTTTCTAATAGCCTGAGGATGTATCAAGGTGTCTTTCCACTGACTTCAACAGCCTTTGAATCAGTGGCTTCGCCCAAGCATACAAAGGGGTTGTGACAGAGGCTGCTCTGAAGCCATTATACACTGTTAATTTACATGCAGATTTGAAACCAAAATGGAGGGCATCTGTAGAAAAGCAGTGAGTAATTGGATTAATTTATCTTTTAGACACATTTGTAGAAGTAATGGTGAACTACAGCACTCCATTACACAATGCTAGTAGTGCAGATGACCTAGGTTTTGCTTCACTTTTTAAACAGCAAGTACAGAAAGAAGTAGCATTGCAAATAAATATACACAGGGAGTATAGATATGAGAAAAAAAAAAAAAAGTAAAAAAATTTGGTAACATTCATAGCTGTTTGCATTCGATAATGAATTCTATGGAAGACTGGTGTGGGGGTGAGTTGAATCAGACTATGCCATTATTTTTCTGCAAGGACTTGCAGAATTTTAACAGCATCATTTTTGCTGTTCTACAGTCAAAACATATTCACTCTTATATTTTCTAACTCTATGGTTTTGATAGGTTTCACTTGTCAGGGTTATACAATTTTCTTATGTTAATGAATGGAAAAAGCTCATACAATTTTCAAATGTTACTGAAAACTGAAGAGTCAAAAACAAACTAGAAATAGTTGCACATTGCAAAACTAGGTTTAAGAAAGTTTGCTGAAAAGAAACAATATATTTTAAAACTATATATAGTAAGTAAGTCTATTTCATAACTTTAGTTGGGGCTCAAAGATAATGAAAAACAGTGTTATTCTGTGTGCAAAAATTGTGTCAACTGCACAGTGGGTAGGCAAGTAAGACTAATTATGTCAGAATATTATTTTGATTCAGGTAGTATGCTGTCTACTTATACAGCTGACATACGTATGCGTAGAAATTAAGTGAATTAAAATAATCTCTAAAATATTTTAGTATTATTTAATGATGCTTATAATTAGCCTGAACATTCTTTCCTTTGGATATAAAAAATTTAAAGCAGTTAAATGGCCGAGGTAAAAACAAACAAACAAACAAAAGGAAGTTGTATTTCTGATTAATGTTTTTTTCATGTTAGTGTATAACTTCCTGCATTCCTATTTGTTTCCTTTACCCCTTGTTCTGTCACTGGGCACCATCAAAAAGAACCGGGGCCCATCCAATTGACACTAGCGTGTTAGATATTTATAAACATTGAGGAGATCCCCACTCATCCCTAGGCTGAATAGTCCCAGATCTCAGCATTTCCTCATAAGAGATGCCCCAGGTACCTCATTACAGAATCGTAGAATCACAGAATGGTTTGGGTTGGAAGGGACCTTTAAGATCCTCTAGTTCCAACCCCCTTGCTTAAGGCAGGGACACCTCCCGCTGGACCAGGTTGCTCAAAGCCCCATCCAGCCTGGCTTGAATGCTTACAGGGAGGGAGTATCCACAGCCTCACTGGGTAACCTGTTCCAGTGTCTCACTACTCTCACAGTGAAGAATTTCTTCCTGATTTCTAGTCTAAATCTACCTTCTTCTGGTTTAATGCCATTTCCCCTCGTCCTATTGCTATATGTCCTTCTAAAAAGTCCCTCCCCAGCTTTCCTGCAGGCCCCCTTCAGGTACTGGAAGGCCACTATAACATCTCCTCAAAGCCTTCTCTTCTCCAGGCTGACAAGACCCAGATCTCTCAGCCTGTTCTTGTAGGGGAGATGCTCCAGCCCTCTGATCATCTTTTGTTCTCTGGACCAGCTCCAACAACTCCATGTCCTTCTCGTGTTGGGGGCTCCAGAACTGGACACAATACTCCAGGTGGTGTCTCATGAGAGCAGAGTAGAGGGGCAGAATCTCCTCCCTTGGGGGTCATCATCTTTATGGATCATTATCTTTAAGGATCTCTGCTGGACTCTCTCTAGGGAATTCCCTTGACCTACTGATCATGCTCTTTTTTCACGCATCCAGGATTTCTGATTCTTACACTTATGTTAGTTCAGACCATCTATTGTATGAACTGAATTTAGGCATTATAAGCACACTAACATCTTAGTTCAAAGCAATGGTTAGGGAATCAGATTACTTTATGTAGAACTGGCATAGGAACTTCTTGCATAGTCAGTGTAGAAAATTTGACTCTACTTTTTTACAGAGAGCTGAATTAGAAGAAATGGATAGATGTTCCTATGCAATATCATAATTTATCCCATTGTGAATTTTAAAAGTTGGCAAAAGGAAGCAAGATAGAATGTCTCAACCCATTTTATGACATTTTTAGGTACCAAATGGATAAACTTGAGAATCTAAGAGACTACTCTAAACCAAGGTGTTTGTTTACACACATTCACAAGTAAATATTCAACTTTCTTTGAAATAAAGTCTTCTGTCCAGATTCAGTGTTTGTTTAGCTTGAGGAATTGATCAAAGGCAGAAATTTTTTTGCAGTCATTCTCATCCATTTTCTCTTGCTCAACATTATTATTCTTGAACTTTAACGTAGATTTGTGATAATAATTATTCTTTGTGATAGAAATCAAAATTCCACATGCTTTGATCTTCTTTCATAGTCATATTTGTTTTGCAAGTTAACCAAAAAGAGAATGACTGCAGTAGGAAGTACTATACAGATAAGAAGATAAAATATCAGAAAAAAAAAAAAAAAAGCTCAGTGACTGAGTAACTGTAGCTGAGAACTTGCTTTATCAAATAATGTTATTAAGCCCTTTGTATGTATTGTAGTTTCCATGGATATAAATAGGATGCATTACTTTTGGGGTGTCAGAATTTTTAATAAGCAATGCTTTTAATGCTAATAGATTAATAGCATAAAATTGAATACTGACTCACTGGTCTATTGCAATTTTGAAAGTTAAATATTAGATTTAGTCTAATTTTGCTTATATTTACTGCTGATTTAATTCCAGGTTGAATAAATGTTTTTTCGTTGTTTTTTTTTTTTTTTTTTAAAGTTTCTTTTAATTGCAGTTATAGAAGGCCTTCAAAATTTCTTGAAGAAGACAGTATTTAGGGACAACTAAACATCAAATACATGAAGTTTAATTATTTCGGAATAAGAATGGAGGAGGAAATTGCATGAACTTAACAGATGTAAATGTAAATGGGAGAGAGAGAAATTAAAAACAGATGCAAACTTCAGGAAGTATGAAGCTTGCCAGCTCACAGTGATACATATAATAAACAAAAGAAGAGAATAAATAGGCTGCTTTTAACTGCCTGATAGTGAAGTGGTTTTAAGGTGGGTAAGGGGAGGCAAGTTCATTCCACACTGATTTCCTGCAGTTAAAAAACTAAAGAAATGGCTCAGTATCAGCTGTTAGATAAGTTTTAGGAGCATTTTGTTCTCTTTGAATAGCAGTTCCAGGAGCATGATTCAGGAAAGAAAAACTGAAAGATTGCATGAGGAACAAGACCAAAAGTGTAAAGCGTGAATTCAGACAGCTGTCCCTAAGTCAAAACTTGTTGGATGCTTTTTTAAACAAAAAGTCAAAATACAAGCTTCTCAACTTGTGCACTCAAGCATTAACATAGTTTTTTTCATAAAGTGATAGAATCAATTGAGTTGGAAGGTACCTTTAAAGGTGACCTAATTCAACTCCACTGTAGTGAACAGAGTCACCTATAGCTAGGTCAGATTGCTCAGAGCCCTGTACAGCTTGACCTGAGTGTCTCCAGGGACAGGGCATCTACCACCTGTCTGGGCAATCTATTCCCATGCTTCACTACCCTAATTATAAAAAACATTTTTCTTATATACGATCTAAGTCCCCCCACTTTTAGTATGAAACTATATCCTTCTGCCCTATCACAAAAGGCCCTACTTATGACTCTGTCCCCTTCTTTCTTATAGCCTCTCCTTAAATACTGAAAGGCTACTATCAGGTCTCCTGAAACTGCTCTTTCTCCTCTCCAGGCTGAACAGCCCTAGCTCTCTCAGCCTGCCCTTTTAGGAGAGGTGTTCCATTCCTTGGATCATTTTTGTGGCCCTTCTCTGGAAGTGCTGCAACAGGTCCATTTCACTTCACCTATGCTGAGAATTCCACACCTGGACAAAGGACTTCAGGTGAGGTCTCACCAGTGCAGATTAGAGGAGCAGGATCACTTCCCTTAAGCTGACCATGTTTCTTTTATGCAGCTGAGGATATAGTTGGCTTTCTGGGCTGTGAGGGCACATTGCTGGCTCATGTCCAGCTTGCCACCGACAAGTACTCCCAAGTCCTTTTTGGCAAGGCTATGCTCTATTCTTTTGTCCCCCAGATTGTATTGCGAGTGAGGCCTGCCCTGACACAGGTGAAAGACTTTGCACGTGACTTTGTTGAATCTCACGAGGTTCTCCTGTGCCTAGTGATCAAGCCTGTCTAGGTCTTTCTGAATGGCATGAAATCCTTCAGGTGTGTTGGCTGCACCCCATGGCTTGGTGTCATTCACAAACTTGCTGAGGGTGCACACGATCCTACTGACAGTGTCAGTGATGAAGATATTAAAGAGTATCAATTCCAGTACTGATCCCTGAGGGACACTACTCATCGCTGATCTCCATCTGGACATTGAGGTATTGACCACAATTCTCTGGGTATGATCTTGCAACCAGTTCCTCAACCACTGAACAGTCAGTCAAACCAATCAAATTTGTATCTTTCCATTTATCCATATCTATCCATTTCTTTTTTCCAGTTTTTTTTTATTTTGGCACCTGGATAATTTGAATGGGTCATCTTACATTCATATAATTACTATAGTATTTTAATGATTTGTGCTATATTTTAGCGATGTAATTGATCAAGTACAAAGCATGCTTCATCTGCTGCTAAGTGTTCACTTACTTATTATTCTCCCAAAATTAGAAGTAATATCATTTACTCATTCCTGATGGCTATATTTTGCCAAGAAGTTAAATGTTTTTTGAGAAAATCAGTTTACCTCCTAGATTTGCATCATGAAGCATTACAATACACTAGTAATACCACTAAAACTCACTGCATTATGACTAACTACTGTAATAATTTGTCCACTTCAGTATAAGTCAGCTGCTAACTCAGTTCATAGCAGCAAAAACATGCCTTGTTGTTGCAAATAATTTTGTTTTGGATTATTATGTTAACTCTGTTTCTGTTAGGTTGAAAACATGACAACATATTAAATTATGTAAAAAAAAAATTGTAAAGATGAATTTTCTGAGTTAGTTTAATGCTCAGCTCTATGCTTCTCAGAGTGGCAGTGACCAGATACACAGAAGGTATTGATGCTTGACATTATTCTACATCTTTAACTAGATTTGCAGTATTTTGTATCTGTGTCTGTAATTTAAGAAAGCAATATTTTTTTTGCATGAGAGCAGTTTTTTTTGGCTTTTGACAATGTTTGTAACGCCTCAAGGATACCAACGGTTCTCTTCCCATCAAAATTCAGAGATTGTTTACTGTTTAGAGACAGAATGCCTTAAGGTTGAAATGCAATTGGCTGGATATTTTATTGAAAACTTCATCTGTTTAGTGACCTTCTTACCATAATTTTTTTTTCTTTTTGACTTGTATTCTGACTGTGGGAAAATATTGCAGGATAGAATATGTAACCCACTCTAGCAGTGCCTGGTCTTCTGACCTAGATTTTCTGAAATACCAGGAGAGAACAAGTAACAGAGAAAGTATAATACAAAATGCTTTTATCGTATAAATTATTTATTTATTCAATTAAAAACAGGGGAAAAAAAGATATTATTTTGTTTTATGTGTGATTCTGATGATGCTTTTTTTTTTGTTTTTATATATATGCATGTGTATGTGTGTTCGTGTGAGTATGCCCATGTACTTGCATGTATATGGCTGCATGCTGTGAATGTTGTTTCAAGCTTTATATGTGAAAAGTTTGGGCTTTGGGAAATGCCAGGAAGACAGATGCTTTTGCAACCTGTTTTACTCCACTGCCTATATGTTTAAGAAACAGATTTTCCTTGTACAGCAATATAATGTATGTTTTATGGGACCTCTGCTCTGTTCATTATCAGACACTCTGATAGTGGAAAACACATAATCAGTGATCAACAGAAAAAAAAAAGCACTTTTATTGATAACAACTATGAACACAGACATTGGCATTAATCTCCCAGACAACTTCACACACAGGAAGTATTAAGTCCCTCTCTCTGTTTTCTGCCTCATTCAAATTCACATTCAAATGGCTGTAAAAACTAAGTTGAGTACTACAAATATGTATGTTTTTTTTTTTTTTTTAACATTTACAGACCACCCATCCATTTGTTCTCAGATTTATTTTTTTTCTCAAATATTTTTCACTGCAGTTTTCTTCTTGTTTTCTTCTATATCTTATTACGGTTTTCTTACCCTCAACTAGCCTATCACTATGCCTATAGCCAGACAGGACCATCTTTTGTCTTCCAGGACAAATGACACAGCATATTCCATGTCTATACAATTAAATTATTTTCTAGTCAACAGGATGATTTTATCCATCCTACTTGTTGGAAGAAATGAAAAGTTTATGCTTGTCCTTAAAATTTGCCTAGGAGCATAGCAAGCAGTGCTGTACTGGGAAGTGTGCTAACAGGATGAATAAATATGGAGCAGTCTCAAGTCTGCCTTGGTTCTATTTATTTTACACGGACAAGTTCCAGTTATTTCCAAGCTTTTTTTTTTTTTTTTTTTTAACTTTTTTTTTTTCCTTCCCTTGTCCTTTCAGTTCCAGTCCCTCTCTTCACAGGACCATAACCATTTTGTCTGTTTGTAATTTTTGTCTCTAGCTGCACTAACATTAATAAACCACAACTAAGCTTTCTTGCTGAGTTCATTGTCTCATACCAGGGAACTTGTGCAGGATGTCCTTTCTGGTTTTTGTTTGTTTGTTTTCTGATTAATTCCAGTTCATCCAGTGAAACCTGTTTACTGTCATATCAAACTTATTTTTTAAATTTTTACTTTCTTCTCCCTCACTCATCCCTTCTGATCTACTCTTCAATCTCCTTGTCCTTTCAGACTTGGCCTTCTATAGATTCTCATGTAACCCACATATTCTTTCAGGTGATCTTGGTCTTCTCTCACATCCTAGCTTTCATCTTACCCATCATCTCCCCCAACTTTGGTCTTGTTTTTCCTCTCCAAAACCATTTCTGACTCTTTTCAAGTGTTCATGTCTCCATTTATTCCCTATATAAATTTGAGTTCCAGCACACAAGAAAGAATGGCAGGAGTGAGAGGCAGAAAACATAATATATTTTTAATAGTGGTATGAAGAATAAAATACATTGATTGCATTCCACAGTTTTTAGAACTGTGGCTTCTTAAAGTGATAATGATGTGATAATGAAGTCTTTACAATGTGTTACTTTGGTTCTGCATGTACAAGACCAATAAAAAAGGAAATCATTCATGGATCAGACTTGTGAATCTGCAGAGTGGTAGAGTCTGGAATGTACCATTTCAGTTGCAAGCGCCTACTGTTTCCTTCTATTTTCTCTGCTGGAAGCTGAGATTTGACTGGGCAAGTGCATTTTGCCTTACCCCTCAGTTTGCACAAGGAAGAATATTCCATTTTTTACCCTCATTTTCTTTTCAAGCATACCCAAGGAAAGAATATATATCATATGTTAAATATCCTGTTTAAACACTTTTTTCTTTTCTCCTTTTTTCTTTTCTCCTTTTTTCTTTTCTCCTTTTTTCTTTTCTCCTTTTTTCTTTTCTCCTTTTTTCTTTTCTCCTTTTTTTCTTTTCTCCTTTTTTCTTTTCTCCTTTTTTCTTTTCTCCTTTTCCTTTTTTTTTCTTTTCTCCTTTTCCCTTTCTTTTTCTTTTCTCCTTTTCCTTTTCTTTTTCTTTTCTCCTTTTCCTTTTCTTTTTCTTTTCTCCTTTTCCATTTTCTTTTTCTTTTCCTTTTCCTTTTTTCTTCTTTTTTCTTTTTTTCTTTTCTTCTTTTTTTCTTCTCTTTTTAATATTATGGTAAGTCTAAGCAGTGGCTTAGTTTTGCTTTGAATATGAGACCAATCATTCTCTAAAATTGATTGGCAGAAAGCCTTAAAATATGCTACATTATCTGACTTTTCTGATTTAGGTCAATGATACCTTGGAGATCTTGGTCCTCCGTAGTCAATAGTTTAACTTGTTAATGCACAACATCTAACATACAGCATGAAGTTTGCTATCCAAAAATTTGATTGGTGAAAATCTATTGGGGAATCTTAGAAAGCTTAGTTGTGGTTTATTAATGTTAGTGCAGCTAGAGACAAAAATTACAAACAGACAAAATGGTTATGGTCCTGTGAAGTGAGGGACTGGAACTGAAAGGACAAGGGAAGGAAAAAAAAAAAAGTTTAAAAAAAAATATATATATATATGTGGGGAAAGATGTAACTGTGAGTGACCTACCAAAGAGCTTATCAGACTCCTTGACAGACCCTATCACTGTGAAACCTTGGAGATTGGAGTGTAAGACAGAGAGAAAATGGTATTTGTTTGTGTCTAAGGATAAACAGGAGGTTCTTTTTATATGCATTTTTAATCCTGTTACGCTTAAGAAACCTTTCATCCTTTATTACTGTGTTTTGAGAGAAGCTAGGGCCAAATAACTAATTAGAGGAACTATTAGAAGAACAGGAACTTCTTGTTCATAAGTGAATGGTATATAAGATGTATGTTGAACACAATAATGGGGAACTATTCTGATGCTACAAGAAACTGTGAGAGCTCTCTAACTTGACTGAGCACCTGACACTGTAACTGTCAAATAAAGATAAAAATTATTTGTCATTTGTCCAGTCTTCTTGCCAGCATCACATAAAACTATTGCTGCATTGCAAGTACTTTATTGCAAGTATGTGAACTATACTATCAGCATCTTTGGCTGTAGATGTGGCCAGTCTGCCTTTGTATTTTCATGGAATCATAGAATGAGTTGGGTTGGATCAACTAGTTCTAACCCCCATGCCATAGTCAGCAGTGCCACCCACTAAATCAGACTCTAGACCAGGCTGCCCAGGGCCCCATCCAGCCTGGCCTTGAACACCTCCAGGAATGGGACATATACAACTCTGGGCAGGCTGTGCCTGCTCCTCACCACTCTGAGTAAAAAATTTCTCTGTAACATCTAATCTAAGTCTCCCCTCTTATAGTTAAAAATTATTCCTCCTTGTCTTTTCACTTGTGTAAAAAGTCTCTCTCCCTCCAGCTTGTAAGCTCATTTTAAGTACTGGAATGAGAGTTCCCCAGAGCCTTCTCTTCTCCAGGCCCTCCTCTGGACCCACTCCAGAAGCTCCACATCTTGAGAGCAGTCTTTCTCCCAGAGAAGTACACATATATGGGATTGCCGCTGCCCAGGTGTACTACCTTGCACTTGTTAAACCTCATTAAGTTCTTGTGTACTCACTTCTCAAGTTTTTCCAGGTCTCTCTGTATGACATCTTTCCATTCTATTGTGTAAACTGTACCACTCAGCTTGGTGTCGTCTGCAGAAGTGCTGAGGGTGCACTTAGTTCTGTGGTGTGAAACAACAGCGCTGGAGAATACAGGCACGACCTCTCCATTTCTTGATTTTTTTCTTTACAAGAGGTATGTGGAAATCCAAAGGGACTAGGTCTTCAGCAGATTGATTCAGATTCTGTGATAAAATTGAAAAATATGTGCAGTTGCATATGCCTATAATAAATAATTCACTTGACTAGCTGTCAGTATTCAATCCCTGAAGTTTTATAAACAAACAGGATGTTATAATTTTAAGGAAAAAAATGCTAATGTCAGTAGTGGGAATCACTGCAAATACAGTAGTTTAATTTTGATTAGAAAATAAAAAGTATGATAGCTTTGATACATACAATCAACAAGGGTAAGTATTTTGTCTGTTTCCTGTTCTTTTATATATATATTTTTTTCTTTTATATATATATATATGTTCTTTTATATAATATATATATATTGGCAGTTATTATTGCACTAAGGCACTAAACAAATAACAAGTAGGCTTGTATTGCACCTTTTTTTTTTTTTTTTGCGAAAATCTGTGTTATTCCATTCAGTCTTCACACAGATACTGGAGCCATGTAGACATGTACAAAATAAGATTTTTTTTAAATTTGATTTTTGTTTTAAGGAATGGAGCCAAAAAAAAAAAAAAAAAGACTTCAGGAAATATTTACAAACATCTACAGTAGAGAAAGAATGAAAGATATTAGAAGTTTGTCATAATTCTGCTTTTGTTGGCATGTTTAAGTAAAAGTGGCAGTCCTAACTTAGAGAAGAATGTATGTAGCAAAATATAAAAAAAAACCACAAATTTCATTGGTTCATTCTTTCCTGTATAAATCTTGCTGTCAGAGTAAATTGAGAGTGACTCAGTCATCTCAGGTTTGCAGAGCATGTAGAGCTATTATTGGTCTCCTCATAAATCTTGATATTCAGCTCTAAATATAAAATAGAAAATATCAGCAAATAGGTTGGTATGATTCTTAGCAATATAAGGGAATCATCACACAGAATTACTATAGCCCAAAAGATAAACCCATTACGTTATTTGAAGAGATACCAAAATATCGATTATCAAAATATTATTATAAACAAATATGATTTACTGATAGAAAAGATTAACAATCTTGCCTCTATAGAAACATTTCTTTGAGATTTTATGATGGAACTTATTTCTCTAGAAACAGTATTTTGTAGAATCATGATAATTGCAAAGAATATTTCTTTGTAAAGGCTTTTTTGACTCAGGTAGAATTTCTGATAAATGTAGAATATAGACCTGAAATTCAATTTGAACTTTTGTGTCTGCTCCAAATAACATCTTACCATGACTGATCCCAGACCTATCTCAGTACCCATCTGTCAGTCAGAGAACCATTCCCGAAAACCCAGAGGAGCATTGAGGCACTAAGTGTAAAAGTGAATGCAAATTAAAGACTCAAAGAAAGGGACACCCTCTCCAGATGCCTGCCAGTAACTTTCAACAGCTTTTTGCACTGTATCAGGCTTCACACAGCTTTAAATCAATGTGTATGAAAAATTGATTTTTTTAATATATATTTTGATACCTAAGCATGTCTGCTATAGCTCTCAGTGCCATCCACATATCTGCTATAGCTCTGCTCATTCATTTCCCTTTTCCATGAGGTCTTCTGTCTTGCCTGTTATGCCTGTTGAAAACTTCTGTCCTTTGACTACGTGTAGCAGATCATCACGAAGGAGTCATCTCCTCCTCCACGGAAGAAGCTTTTTACAGGAGAAAACCATTTGCTTGTGAAGTTTGATTTCTTTTATTATTAATCTCATTTCTTTGATTCTCCAGGAAGCATTAAGTGATTTTATTTCTCTTTTTCCCCTCTTTCCTTCCCCATTTCTTTAAACTCACGCATAATAAATTCAGGAGACAATTTTAGACACTCTAGTTTAACAGTTTGTATCTTTGGAGAAAAATTTTGATAACAGAGATCATCTTTTGTATTAAATATATGCATTATTACCGTTTTTCTTAAAAAATAACATTCCCTTTTCTTTGTGACTGCCTTCACAGGTCAGTGTGAAGTATCTGAAATATATTTTATATAAATTTCTATGTTGCCAAAATATTTGATCTAGACATCTAAAGGGATGTGTGTTGCTCATTACTAACTTTTGACTGAGACCAAGAGTTAATAGTAATCAACATTACTGGAGTGATAAAAGCCTTGGAGTGATTGCTGCTGCTCTCCATCCATCTTTTTTTTTTTTTTTCTTCTCCTTCTTTTTCTTCTTCCCTTGAGATACAATAATGAACTCTTATTGAAGTATTCTTGATGGAAATTTTTCACTTCTGACATACTTAACCTCTCCAGGGAAAACGTTGAGTATTTCTGAGATATTTAGAAAACCAAATTATTTATTTGCTCTGTCCCATCCACATCAATTTGATAGTGGATCTGTATGCTTGTTGTTTGTTGCAGGTTACCATCAGGTGAAATGTGCTCATTTTTAAAATGAAGAATTTTAAGTGCAAACTGTCAATTCAGTAATAATTTTTGGTGCTTCGATGTTTGGTTTTTCTTTTTTTTGAGAGGGCTAGGGGGAGAGCGAGGTGGTGTATGTTATTCAAGCAAGAACTTTAAAAAAAGAAAAAATGATCCATTTTTCATACTTTTCAGCTCTTCTGCTTAGATGCTTGGATAGATTCATCATGAGGACAGCTAATGCATTTATAGGAAATACAGCAGAATAATATTTCCTTGTACAGTGAGGAATTTTCATTCTTTGTGAAGATTTCTAAGGATTTACTTCTTCTAGCATACTGCCTAAAATAGTATTTGTTTTTGGACAGGATAAATTGGAAAGTGTTCATGGTAAAATGGGGTATTGTCACTTTTGGATTGCATTTATATTAATACTGGGTTTTATTCTGCAGGGAGGCTTGAAGCCATAGGCAAAGTAATATTTCCAACAGACCTCAAAGGGATAGTACCTGACTCTGAAGTCCAGTTCTTTAAATTCAGTCTTTGGTAAAAATTGCTTCAAAGTGACAGTAAAGGGTGGACAATTCTGGTTAGTGTGTAGCCTTTTATTTTTGCAGTTATATTTATAATCATTATCTTGTTAAAAACCCTTTCCAAACTCATTGAACAATAAAATCCTGATTTCAAAATAAACAGTTCCTTTAAGGTCATTTTTTTTTATTTTGGAGTAACATTTTTTGAAAAGCCATGTACAAAATTAACCATACCATCACTCATACTGTGTGCTATTCATCATTCTGATTAAAAAGAATGTGGAATGTTAATTACCATGTAGAAAGACCTGTGACAAATTCCTATGATGTCCATTTAGTTTAAGTATTTTTTCACCAGTATATTTGTGCTGAATAAAAATCAAAATCTTAACAAAAAGCTGTTTCTTTAATGTCAGCATGTTCTTCCTAATGAAGATATAAAATACTGATTAGCTTCTACCTGCTCAGAATTATTCAGTTAGACATCTTCTACATCCCTTTTCTGGTTATACTTCAAATTTCTTTATTTTATTTTATTATTTTATTATTTTATTTTATTTTATTTATTTTATTTTATTTTATTTTATTTCTTTCTGATATTAAACAGCAATAGTGACATCCAGTGCATAGTTAAATTGATTGCAATTTAGTAGTCCCTAAGAATATTGTAGGTGAAAATACTTTAAATATTTTGTTTAGATGAGACACCGTATACTTATAAGAAATAGAAACAACCTTGTAGGAGTTATCATGTGCTACCGGAAATCAAGAAAATAAAATCTGATAAATAACAAAAAAAGATGAAATTAGTTGTCTGTTGTAACAATGCAGGTTGTTTTACAAACAAAAAGAATTATTCTATGATTCAAAACTTATGAATAAAAATGTATTTTAATTAATTCTTTAATTGATTCATTAACTGTTAATTAACAAAGCTTAGTGAGTTTAAGCATTTGGTCATAGTCTTTGAAACATTTACTACATGTGCATTCTAAGGTATCTGCAGGATTTGAGCCATGCTGGGAATTGCTTGTGAGAGTATAACGAGAAATATGTCGGAAGAAAGCACTATAGGGAACTGGTATAATTGTAGACGGGTTGTAGAATACAGCAGAGTTGTAGTAGCACATTTCAGTGTGCTTTATCTCTTTATTACAATGCTAATATCATTTAGCTATTACACTACTATTTTCACCTAATTATATCCATTTTGAGTTAAAAACAAAGAAGAAAACATATTTTCGAGGATATCTAATTTCAATCTGAGTTCACCAAGACATGGAGATTTTCCTTCAGTGAGAGGATGAAGTTTCCCATTAATACAATTCACGCTCTTAGTACAATACCAATATCAAAGAGGTATCAAATCCTCATTTAGGAGGATATGACTTTTCAAATATCACCGACTATGGCTTGGTGATTACATCAGCCAGTTCCCTCAGGAATCTGGGATTCATCTAGTGAAGACCCATAGACTTTGCATGTTCAGGTTCCTCAGGCAATGGTGAAGCTGATGTTCAATTACAGTGAAATGAACATTACTGCCCCAGGTTCAACCTCTACTGTCATGCCACTAGCATCTATCTCTGATGTCATGGATGAACATAATAAAATAAGAAGCTTTGCTTTTGGAGCAGCTCTCATAAGTAACTTTAAAAATACATGTCAAAATCCAGTTTTAAATTTATATTAACTTGCTAATAGATAACTACTTTTTATTGTTTTTCAAATAAGAAGTAATTAGTGATAAATAAAAGATAATAAAAATGTAACTTGAGGTAGCATATTTTAATAGCCTTAGAGGTAACAAATAAACAAAAAACAACCAAAATACCAAAAGCATTTCAGTAGTAATCAAAGGTCAGAAAAGACAGATCAAGTGAGAAGACAAAATAATATCCAGTCATTAAAAAGCTATATGAAGTGGCATTTGTAGTATCATACGTGTGTTTGACTAATTAGACATTTCAAAGGAATGTTACAGCCTATTAGAGAAATTACTCACCAAACACTCTTTGGGACTTTGGGTAGTTAATCCTACTCCCTGCTTTATACATTTCATTATTAAGATGGACACGTTTAACTTAGTGAAGTATAGAAAGAATTAAAAAAAATAGGTAAAGCATTAAATGTTACAAGTTAAAATAGTTATTATATCTTTCCAACTCTGCCTGTACAAATTTTTGGAAGTCCTCTAGATACACACTAGGACATTTCAGAACTTCTACTATTGATAATGGATATAAAAGCGATATTTTGCATTTATGTGCTGATTTTCATTCACCTCTTCAAATTTTAGTAAGGAATTGTAACAGAAATGCTAAGTCATGGCCTGAAACAGTGATTGACCACCTAGTGGAAAGGCAGGGCCAACCGAGGGAGCCCAGATGCATTCAGTGCACCTGAGTGACCGGAAGCGCTGGAGTCAGGATCCACGTTCTCCCAGACTTCTTTTAAGTGTTGGCGTTGGAAGTGAAGTTATCTTGCTTGAGATCCCTGCCTACCTGAGCCTTTTTTTAAAGATAAGCAACCTTTTTCCTTTGTTTTTGTGTCTATGGCTGCTATGTTTGGGCTTCTCCTCATTTGCTATAACCAAAGACTTTGCCTCCCTGCTATTATTGCTGTACTTTCCATCACATTATAGTCTTATGAGAGTAATAAGTTATTTTGCTCTCTTTTAATTCAAAGCACAGAAAACAATTGCAGAAAATGTTTGTTTAGGTTGTATGTGTGAAGGATAATATGGAAGTAAATTTTACAGTATCTGCTGGCTAAAAAGTTCTCTTGTCATGGTCACAGTTCTTTAACACCATAAAACTAAAATATGTTAGCATTTACACTGCTCTTTACTAGCTGCGTTTAATCACAAAGAGTGATATTGTACTGAGAAAATTTACTCAAAAAGACCTAAGTGTTTGACTATTGATAGAAGAAAAGTCTGCCATATTTACTGGTGGATGATTTTAGGATAAAGTGAAGAATAAAATCTAGGAGTGCTAAATTAACCGTGTATTGTAGTGTAGATCTACTCATAACGCTTTTTGAGTTTACACTGTAGTACAAAGTAGCTTGTCAGAGATTATAAAATATTCATAAGGCTTATGTGATAAAGAAGACCTCATTGCTGAGCAGTTTCACCTGCACTGATGAAGGAAATAATTTCATATTCAAAACTATTATTGAATTCCTGTATTATATTATCTAGTGCTAGTTTGTATACTCCTAGGTAGTAGGTTTTAATTCTTAGATCAATATGAGAAGGTAGATAGTCAATCTATCACTCCTAAATGTATAGTCCTGCCATTATCACTAACTCAGGAAGCATAAGCATACTGCAGTGGGAAATCACAACTCCCACAGTTGAAGATTAAAATACTGCATGTATAAATAAATAATACAGTAAATCACAGGTGGCAATGACTAGAGTAAGCTACTGTAGAACTAGATTTGTTTTTATATGTATTGAACCATTTGCAATGTTTTCACCTTATTTTACAAGTGAATAATATTAAACTGGCATTCTTGCATGAATTTACCATACATAATAAAACTGTAATATATTCAGCATGCAATTATGCTGAGCTGTTGGTTTTTTGTTTGTTTGTTTGTTTGTTTGTTTTTTACAATACATGAGTTACATTAACCAATGACACCCAATTGAACCATAAACATTATTACTTCTTTCAAACTATCTAAGTAAGTCTGAATCTGAAATTATTGCAATGACTCTTTAGATGACCAACATAATAAAAATGATAGTGTGCTTCTCATCGTTTTTACTGAAGCTTTTTCATTGCTTTAAAAGTAAGAGATAATAAATTATCTGAGCTAAATGAAAATGGAATGTTTCTTTAGGAAATCATCCCTTTAAAAAATATCATTTTCAAAATTACGGTGATCTTAATCACAGATATTTCAAACTGCAAGAACATATTAAATCGATAATAGCTTTATTTTCAGAGCTTCTGCATACAGAAACAAAATAGACAGCCTAAATAAATGACGTAACCAGTAATGGTACGTTAAAAAATAGTACCTGTTGTTCTTCTTCATTTAATATTATCTTGTATTAAAAAAATACGCTCCTAAAACCTGATATAACGGCCTCAACCTTTGCCTAAAAATATCTGCTCTGAAGTAATTAGTAATGATATGTTATTTTTTACTGAGTTTTTTAAAAAGAATATAATGAAGTTTTTTGGTTTTTTGTTTTTTTAGAATTTTAACTCTGAGTTTTTATGACTGCCTACTTAAGAAAATACATAAAATATGAGTTATTAATTTGGGAAGGGCAGCATAGTTATAGAAAAATTATTTTTTTCAGGTTTTAATAGCCTTTAATAAGGAAATGTTTTGTGAATATTTCTGACTGCTGTATAAATTTTCCAAAGCTGAAAATTTTTAGAGGGAAATTAATTCAAGACTTAATTCTAAATGTTTCTTAAGAAAGTGATAAAAACAAGGCAATGCTCATTTTTCAATATATTAATTTATTTACTGAAGTTTTTGGTAGTAAAACCTAGTCAAAGCAGATGCAGATAAGCAGTTTTTACAGACTTACATCTTTAGTTTTGACTGTCTCCAAAGATGGAGATTTTTCCAACTTGTTTGGGAAATTCTGATTACCATAATTATGAAAAAAAAATTCTGACATCTAATCAAGATTTTTGTTGTTAAAATTCTTGTTTTATGACTGTGTACATTCTTATCACTATGTACACTAAAGAGTCTATAAAGATTCTTTACACCTGGACATTACACATTCTAGGTAAAAATAACATCTCTTACTAGGTGTTTTTTGTTGGTTTGTTTTCCTTTCAATGAATAAAGAAAGAAGGAGTTCTTAATGATCTTCGACAAACTAGGACTCATTCCACTTCATGCCTTTCTGGTAATAGAGTCCAAAATTAGGCATAACTCTTCAAATGAAGTCTCACTAATGCTGAATCAAGAGAATCTGCTTTTTTCAACTGTGTAGCTGCTTTCCTGCTTAAAGTGTAGTGTTGAACTTTCTCTATACAAAGTAATGCTACTTATTCATCTTCAATTTGGTATTAACACTAACCACCAGATCCTTTTCTGTAAAGCTTCTTACTATCTAGTCAGCACCTAATCTGCTCTGTTGCATAGAATTATTTCACTTTAGATGTAAGACTTTGCATTTGCTTTTATTGACCCTCATGGACTTCCTAGCAGTCCACTTATCTGGCTTATTGATGTTACATGGTGCTATTCATAAGAACTGCTTCCTCCACTTTCTTACTGTCTTCTAAATACATATTCCTTTTCATTATCAAGGTATTAAACAGTAATCATCGCAGAAATGATCCCTGAGCAATACATCTAGAGACCAGGCATTCATTGGTCTTGCTCTCAAGGTATACAAAATCTAATGTTCCCCATTTATCCTTCTGCAATGGCTAAATAAGCTGGCTGGTAAACCAGCTTTGGTAAATTCATGCTGCTTCCTGCCAACTTGTATGTGTCTCTTGTATTCTATGCTCCCAGCATTGGCTCTCAAGAAACTTATTAAACTGTACATCAACAATCCTGAAATGTATGTGACATTCAGGCATAATAACTTTAAGAATAATTTTATAATTTATTTTCACAATGTCAATACAATTGATTAAGCTTTAGAATGCAAGTAGTATTAAATATTATTTTTAAGGTTGTTTCAGAGTCTTCATTTAAATATTTCAGTTTTTCCTCTCATTTTCAGTTTCATATAATTCATTATAGCTTACCTTACTTTCTGTGAAAGCAAGCATTGTTATGATGATTCAGAGGAACAGAAAGTAATTGACAACAATAGAACAAATTGCAGCATCACCAGAAAGTCAGCATACACTGGTGAAATAAAACTAGATGTCTTCAGTTGCTTTTGATGACTATTGTTTGTATTTTCAAGGAATAATGTTAGTCATTGAAATGCTGCTGTAGTTCAAGATGGTAGCAGATTCTTCCGTCTATTTTCATTTGCACTATACATTCTTGAATAGAAAGAACAGGCTAATTTGCAGTTAATAGAAAGATAAAGCAGAATTTGGTTTACATTTAAGGTATAAATACTTGTGTAATTGCTTTTTTTCAAAAGAGCAGGTTGAATGGCTTCTTTTCGTCAATCAAATGCTTTGATTTCATCAAAGGGTTAATCTTTTCTAAATGTAATATTATTTTATTCTGTTGGTATCATTATCTTCTACCAGAGAAGATTAAGTGAGTCTTAAACAGATCTTTAGCAATCATTACGTTTATTTACTGATTTGGTAAACAGTACAAGCTATTATTCTTTCAAATATAGTGCCCTGGTTACTCAAAGTTAGACATAATCTTCATAGTATAATTTTCAGGAAAGCCCTTCACAGGGCAACATAAAATAAAATCTCTGTCAGAGGTAACCACTGCTTACCTTACATGCTCTGTTTTGTTGTTGTTTGTTTTGGGTTTTTTTTGTATTTTCCTTTTCCCTGTTGTGCTATTAAAAAGTAGTCAGTTAATAGCCATCATTATTTGGCCAGTATTTAATACTGGAGAACTCAAAGCACAATGAAGATCCTATATATTTAAATAATTAGAGTTACGTCCATGATTTGCCCTGAGGAATTATTTCTTTTTATTGATTTTAGTGACTTCTGCATTTTTAGAGCTCAACAGAGTGAGAACTGAGTTCAGTATCCTAAACATAAAAGCGCATAGTTTGGGTAATGTTTGTGAAAATGCATTGAGGAAACTTCATATTTTTTCTCACCTAAAACTAAAATGAAACATACAGAGAGGATTATTTCAAAGTGTAAGGTGTTACATTTGGGTTGGGGCCATCTCAGATATGTGTATAGACTGGGAAAAGAAGTCCTTGAGAACTTCTTCCTTACTGAGAAGGACTTGGGGGTACTGGAAGATGATAAAATTAACAAGCCAGCAGTTTGTGCATACAGCCCAGAAGGCTAACTGTATCCTGAGCTGTATCAAAAGAGAATGGCCAGCAGAGTGAGAGAGATGTTTATCCCCTGGTCTGTGTCCAGGTCTGGGGTTCACAGCACAAGAACTACATAAATCTGCAGGAGCACATCCAGAGGAGGGCCGCAAAGATGTTCTGAGTGAACTCTCCTCTCTTATGAAGACAGCCTGAGTAAGTTGGACTTCTTCATCCTCATTGTGGCCTTCCAATACTTAACAGTATCTTATAAACAAGAGGGAAATCAACTTTTTATAAGGGTAGATGATAATAACAGGACAAGGGGGAATAGTTTTAAATTAAAAGACGAGAGGTTTAGATTAGATTAGATTAGGGAGAATTTTTCACTCGGAGAGTGGTGACACACTGGAACAGTCTGCCCAGAGAGGTTGCAGTTGCCCACCTCTGGAGACGTTCAAGGTCAGATTGGATGGGGCCCTGGGCAGCCTGATCTGATGGGTGGCAGCCCTGCCCGCAGTGGAGGGGTTGGAACTAGAGGATCTTTGCAGCCCCTTCCAAACCAAACCATTCTATGATTTAAAGATTTATTTTAGCTAGATTTGTAAATGTCTGCTTTATTTTCTTCTAAAGAAAAAGAATAGATTAAAAGTGATGGATTAAACACTTAAAGATGTCTAGTCTACTGATTTGCATCACGCTATTCTGGAACTTAGATTTTATTATCTGAAAATCAAGAGCATCAAACATAACTCTTGAGATACCTTTTCAAAAATGCTTTAAGCAGTTAATCACCTCCAGTGTTAAGGACGAACTGATGATCATGGAGTCACAGAACATTTTGGGTTGGAAGGGAGCTTAAAAATCATTCATTTCCTAGTCCCCTGTCATGGATACGGACACCTTCTACTAGAAGAGGTTGCCAATGTACTGTCAAACCTACTCTTGAATGTTTTCAGGGATGAAGCACCCACAACTTCTCTGGGAAACGCTTTTTTTTTAACTGCCCATATAGTGAAGAGTTTCTTCCTCACAGCTAATCTAAATCTATTCTCTTTAAGTTGAAAGCCTTTACCAGATGTCCTATTACTACACTCCATGAAAAATTATTCCCCTCCCCCCCCCCAATCTTTAAAATGTTAAGCTGATTGTATTTAGCTCCAGCCCTTAATCACTTTGTTTTATGCTCTGAAACATACTCTTACTGCAGTTATGGCACACCTTAATACTGAAACATATCTACAGTGGGCAAAATACACATATTAGTAATTTTGTTGTAGATTTGCTTTTTATCAAAAGATACAGTAAGCTTACACACAGGACAAATGTTCCTTGCAATGTACACATTTATAACTGTGACAATAACATTTTATTTTTAAAATGCCAGGTATTCTCAATGCTAGGTATATTTAATCACTGATTGGATAGTTTATTGTTTCGTCCTTTGACATGCAGATTGCTATATATTAATTGCTATATTGTTAATTATAGTGAGTATTCATAATGTATACAAAAAAATGCATTTCATTATAATTTTATGTGATGCATAATAAACAGTGAGAATATTGTGGTTTAAATGTCTGTTGATTCACAGCTGTTGCTCTAACTACAGAAATAGCATTTTAGTGAAGATTGATGCTCTTTTCTGTTATGTTTATTTGGGAGAGAATGGCAGTTTAGAAGCATGCTAAAGAAGTCATTATACACAACAATGAATGACATTCAAAATGACATATTTTCCTTAAATATTAATATTTTGCTGTCTGTAGGTGTAAAATATTAAAATTGAAAACAGAAGCATGTAGCTCAACCATTTTTAGTTGGAAATCTTGGTTATCAATTACATGATGTATTGCAGAATCATCTTTGCTGTGCATGCATTTATGTAAAATATAAACATCAAATTAATAGGCTTCTCTTCATTTTCCTTTATTAGTTAATGATATATAGTATAATATATAATGTACTATATTTTACTTAATATTTCATTTTATATAGTGATCTATAGTGTTTTAACAAAAAGATAATTGATTCATGTGTCACATTAATAGTTTTTCTTGCAAAAAGATCGGTGTCTGCTACTGATATGAAAGGTTTACACTAGGAAGCTGACAGACATATATGAGGGCTGCTCTGACAGTAATGCCTCCAATTTTATTATATTGGCCCATGATGTCAGAGATGTTGGCAATATGGCAGTAGGGGTTGAACCTTTCCAACAGTATTATATTCAATTTTATTTTCATGCATATGAAGTAAACGTGTGTAACTGAATGCCTCCACGCAGGAGGAAAATGGCACCCACTGATATTCGTTAACTCTTTTTGAACACTTATGGAGACAAAACAGTGGATGTTAGCATAGTGAGGTGATAGGGGGTGTGTTTCAGCAGTGATGACAACAAAGTGAAAGACAAACCACATTCTGGATTGTCACACAGATTTTCAGTGCAATGCACGATACGAACTCTAGTCCATCAGTGACAAAAATGCATAGTTATGTATATATTTTCAGCTTTTTCTGTGAGACTTTCCTTGGGATCTCCAAAAACTTTTGGTCTCTGAGAGCGTTAGAATAATTCAGAAGAAAATTCTTCATAAATCTATGTTGTGTTTTAGCCTGACAGGGTGTTAAGCCCTTTTGCACACTAGTCCCACATCCTGTGGGATAGGAGAAAAATAAAAAATCATACACTATTTATTAAAACAGAAGAGGAAAGGAGATGTTTAGTAATGATAACTATGCATATATACAAAACATTTGATGCACAAGCAATTGCTCACCATCCACCAACTGATGCCAACCAGTCCCTGAGCAGAGCACTCACCCTGTCAGTTTCCTCACTAATGCCGTATGCTATGGAATATCTGTTTGGCTAGTTCAGGTTAGCTGTCCTAGTTCTGCTCCCTCCCTGCTCTTTGTGCCCCCTACCTTTGATGGCAGAACAGTATGAGAAGCTGAAAAGTAAAAATGTCCTCAGCTCTGTGCAGCACTTCTCAGCAACAACTAAAGCATCAATGTGTTATCAACAGTGTGTTTTCTCCTGAAAATACAATGTAGCATCATACCAGACACTATAAAGAAAAATCAATTCTGTCCCAGCTGAAACCAGGACAATAGCGCACCAGTATTTAGCTATGGCTGAGTAGTGTCTGCACAGTATCAAGGCCTTTACTGTTCCTCATCCTGCTGTGATAGTGGAGGGTGGAAAAGAGGCTGGGAAGGAGTACAATCAGCAGATGACCCAAGCTAACAAAAGGGATAGTCCAGTGTCACTATGCTCAGCAATAAAATTGACTAGATCAGGCTTCAGCTAACTTAGCCATCTTTGTTCAGGAATTGGCTGGGTATGTCTATCTCTGGGAGTTGGTGAGTAATTGTCTCTACAGCATTTATTTTTTCTCTCTCTTCTTCTGCTTTTCCTTCACTTGTTAATCTATTTTTATCCTGACCGGTTAGTTTTCTTACTTTCACTCTTCTCTTTCCCCATCCCACTGGAGTTGGGGAGAAATTTGAGTGAGCAGCTCTGTAATGTTTAGCTGCCTTACTGGGGTGCTGTACAACCTTTATCAATAATGAATACTTAGAAACTGCTGTAGTTTAGTTTTTGATATTATTAATTTAAAAACATGAAACATGATTGTTATTGTTGAAGAAGAGATAACATCAGAACGTTGACATTTTGCATTGGTCTTGTTTATTGAAGAAACTCCAAAAACTCAAGGAAGGTAGAAGTGTCTACAGTTAGAAGGAAAGTCATATATTACTTGTTTTGAAGCACCTTGAAATAAGATATTTAATAAATTTTAATTTAATTTAATAAATATTTTTAAAATATCCGTATGTAATTGTTCAGTTAAGCTAGAATTACTTTCTACTCAAACAGAGAATGTTTAGTGTGTACATAATTAACTAATTTAAAATATTTAAGATAATTCAACAGATTATTTGTTTCAGAAACCATGAATACATCATGTAATGAAATATTTTTTTATGCACAAAAAGAGGAAAAAAATAGGGAAAAGTTCTGTGAAGCTTTGAAAACCTTTTTTTGAAAGTAATATTCCGAAAGTATCACCTAAAATATCATTATTATACAACTGTTGTCCATGACAGAGATTTTAAAAGGTGCTTAGTAACAGAAAATCTATGAAAAGAACATTTTGTAGAATTGGGAAGCCTTTATTTATGAAGTGTTCAATATAATAGTTAAAAAAGCAGGTTTATTTGATAATTATCAACACAAGCTAATTTCTGAAAAAAAAAAAGAAAAAGGTTGTCTTTTGTCATTTAACATTTTATAATGAGTAGTGGTCATGAAATTTATGATTCACTGTGAATATTTTCAGATTTGAAGATGAAGAAATAAAACATATAGAGAGTGAAGCATGTGGTTGTGCATAGATTTGCTCTCCATTTGTACATACTTGGCCTTGTCCTGCTTGCTAGCAGTACACTGAAAAATTAGTAAAGTAAATCAAAATATGTACAATTATTTCATACATATATTGTACTCATATTAATCAAAATAAATGGGCAGTACTGAGATCTGTTCAAACTGTAGATCTCAATGCTTATTCCACTTTTTCAAATTAAATTCAGATTTGCATCTTTGCTGTATTGTTCAACATGGAAAAGCAGACAATATCTACAGCAACAACACAGATGCAGCTATGAGAATTTAGAACTATTCGGGAAAACTTTTTCTGATAAAGGAGTCCATGTCTTTCATAGATGGATGCAACTGACCATCTGGCAAATAGAATAAATGTTCTGTGAAATTCATTTTGATCAGCGTGTAGGGAAAATGTATTTAGAGCCGTTTAACATTCTGTAATAAAGAAGAATTAAGGATGTAGTGATTCACTGCACTGTACTTCAAAAAAGTAGGAAGAACTTGTGTACCTTTGAAGGTACATTCACCATTGTTTTCAGCGTCGAAGAACAAAGCAGAGAAATTAAGAAATGAGTCTATGCGCATAGCTGTCAATGAGTTCCATGATGACACATTGTTATAGCTAAAAAAGCTAGAAAATAACATTTATTTCCACCTTAATTATTTTGAACATTTTCATACTACTGCTACTTTTACAGTACTTTTAAGCAACAAATAAATGTTGGCTGTATGACTGCTTATTGTACTGAAAGATAAATAGGCTAGTTGTAACTTATCTAAATAAACATTTTATGTTACCTTTTTCATGATGATTTAAACTTCATAACAATTGCCAGAGTAGTTCTCCAGCAAGCAGAAGCTTTCAAGAATAAGTTATGTAACCGATTCCTTAACTGTCACATAAAATTCCATGGGATTTCAAGACAAACTTTGTGTTTCAAATTGTTTATGCTTTCATAATTAAATCTAGAAGATAGCATAATGTAATGCCATGTAAAATTTACTTCTAGAGATTTTCTTCCAGTTTTACTTGAAGAATGTGGAAGCGTAACGCTGTATTTAGCTTTAGAATTTGTTGCTGTTAAGTCATTTTCAAAGACCCCTACTAACTGCGCAACAGGTTTTTCCAGTTGTCCTGGTTTGTGCAGGTTGTTGATGAGTGATGGGTGTTTTGCCTGGGGCTGGGCCACTTGGCAGGGAAGAGCTGTCCATTATGGCACAGTGGCATGAGGTGCAGCCAGGACAGCTGGCCTGAATTAGGCAGGATTTTAGTCCAAGTTAAGTGACGTTATATCACACGGTACTTTGTTTCCACTTCTCTTCCTCAATCCACTGGGAGTGAGTGAGCAAATGTGTGGTGCTCCCTGCCAGGTTAAATGAAAACAATAATAAATTTAAAGGAGAGACATCAGTGTTTCTGACCCAAAGAAACCAATATCTCAGTATTTATCTTATGTCAAATGACTTTTGTAAATTTTAGCTGCTGCCAACCTCCGCATGTATGGATTTACTCTCACATTTCTTCTGATTTAAAGCTGCATACAAAACATTTTTTTCTTTTCCACCAAGCATCTTACAGATGAATTTCTATACTTGGAGCAAAAGATTCATTATCTGTTGAGGTTTTGCCTTTAATTAATCTGAGAATAGCATCTGACTTTACCTTGTCTCATACCAAATTATCATATCAATTTTAGAACATAAAATCATGACTTCTTCAAGGTTTAATTTATAATGTGTTATGATTGACTTCTTTATGCATACAAAACATCTGTTACAGAGAAGTCATGGCTATTCTGCCTCAGTCACCCGGGACCAAAACTTAGATCATTTTTGTACTGTATGAGAATATCTAGCAGAAGGTCATTTTGTGGCATTACAAGAAGCATATATTCATTTTATGACTTTCTAAATTGCCATGGAAAAGAGTAATCACAATAGCACTCCTGACATTTGATTGCAATTAGTGTACGCACTGATTGTACCTAGTTATGTACAAGCGACGAGTTAGAGATGAGAAAAGTTGTCTATTAACAAAACACGCAGAGTAAGGAGGAAGACTTTTGTTGCACAGAGACTGCCTGGGTTTTGTGAATTGATCTGCAGTTAAAAATATGCTAATAAAATAATAACAATTGTAACCAGGATTATTAAGAATATCAATAAATTCTTGTGCAATAAAGGTAATTAATAGATTAATTGCAACAGTGTGCAATATTTATCTAAACTATTTTTCATATTCTGTATGGAAAAATTGACCCCAGAGTCAAATTCAAACCTTAGTTTTTTCATCTGAAATTAATGTAGTGGTTAAAAAGGCATGACTTTGCAGTCTTTAGGCAGCAACTATACAAACAGATCTAGATCACATGAACCTGAGGCAAATGTTATAGATACAGAGAACGTTTTGTTTTTTTTTTTTTCTTTTTTTTTCACATACTCATTCAAATTGATTTTGAAACATATTACTCTATTGGCAAGATGTAAGAATGTTGAAAGAATAATTGATGCAGGAAGAAAAAAATACAGGTGAAATGTGCTTGGCTTACATTTTTAATGTTATTTAAATTCTTAAATTCCACTCTTGCTATCTATCTTGTGCATTGTCATTGTCCTCTTATATTTCATAGTATATCACAGTGTCATAAAATCATTAAGGTTAGAAAAGACCACTAAGATCATCTAGTCCAAACACTGACCCATCGCCACCATGCCCACTAACCCGCATCTACACCTTTCTTTAAAACCTGTAGTGACTTCTGGGCAACATGTTCCAACACCTAACCAATTTTTCTGAGAAGAAATTTTCCTAATGTCCCCTGGTGCAACTTAAGGCCATTACCTCTCATCCTATCACAGTTACGTGGGAGAAAAGGCCAACCCACGCTTCACTACAACCTCCCTCTGGGTAGTGGTAGAAATATTAGAAGTATTGGGAAATATAGTTAATAAATCAAATATTAATTGTCTTAGATTTTAGAGAAATAATACTGTATACACTTTTTCAATCCCAGTTGTGTTCTATACTGGAGAAGTACCATTTCACACTATTATTTATGATGAACAAAAATATTAGACACAAACCCCATTCCTTCCCCCAGAGGGGTAGCAAGTCTGAGTTTGAGTATGTTCATTATTCCAAACTACTATTCCGTGACTTATTTTTAAGATATGTGGAATTATCACTGTAGAAGGCAGGGGAAAAAAAAAAATAGCCCCTGCTGAATATTCAGTTTTATGACTGAGAAAGTAAAAGAAAAAACAGGTGAAGGACTGAAAACTGTTAAGGGAAGGAGATTTTCAAGTGCAGAACTCATTATGAAAGATGCTCAGTGTGTGAAAACAAAATACAAGCTTCACTACAATGAAAAGAAAAAATTGAAGAGTGTTCAGGAAAAATGTGAAACAATGGGTGATGAACTTGAGAAACACCAGGTTTCTAAAGCTGATTCTCATGGTGATGTCCGTACTTTTGCTACAGACTCTGATAAAAGAAGGATAGTCTTCTCCGTACTAACTGTAACCTTGACAATTTTATTCATGGTTCAAAACATCTGCTTCAATGAACAGCAGCTGGCTAGTAACTTGCCAAAATATCAGCTGAATTATAAAGCTGTGAATCACTGAACTCTACCAATTACATGCTCAAAAGATTCCATGAAAATCAAAGCTCCATGTTTACAAGTAAGAGCTAGTAAGTATTTTTAGCATGACTGATAGAAATGAAATAATAATAATGTATTCTATAATGTATGCAATTTTTCTCTTTGATTAAAAAAAATGGTAGATTTGTTATGGTAGACTACATTTATGATTAGTTTTAGGTGGGTCAGTCTGGAAAAACACTTGAAATATAATTATTGCTTGTATTTTGTGGACTAGTAATACAGCTTGTAGTAATGGTACCCAGTTCTTCGGAGGAATGTCTGCTAATAAGTCATGAAATTAACTACATTCATACATAAGTGTGAACCTTTGTTGCAGTCTTTTACAGCTTTAGTCTTTAAGGTAGTGTTTAGGAAGCCTTTGTGATTTTGTTTCCAGTACAGAAATCAAAAAGATAAAGCAAGAATTATCTGAATCTTGCGTATTCTAATCTCTTCTAAACATCTTAGTTCATAGGATCTTTTCGATTTAATCAGATACTGCGTTGAATTTTTAAGGATTTATTTGTTGACACAGTGTTTGATATAAATATCCACATGAGATAAGTCCCTCTCAGATATTACCGATGAAGGCATGGCTGTACCCAAGAAGATAAATAGTTGGTCCCAGGAGTACCATTCAGAACATATAATTTAGATAACAACACTAGACTGGATTTGGTTAAGAAATCAGTGAACTAAACTCTGTGAAGGACATGCAAAGACTGTCTTAAACACTGAATTAGACATGATGCATTTTGAGCTAAGGTGGGAAGCTAAGGAGGGAAATTTATGGGCTATTTATTTTTGAGACAAGAGACTCTTACGCTACAGATGAGTACTGGCACCTCAAATTTCCTACTTATACTTTTGAGCTAAACTGAATAAATTTGTACTAGTCTATTTTGTTTGTTTGTTTGTTTGCTGGTTTATTTGTTTTTTAAATGTTCAGATCTTAATGTAACTGAGCCTGTTCAAGTACTTGGAAATATATTAATTTCTCTCTGAGTCACGATAATGCTTATAAAGATAGTGATAGACAGGGGAAGAAAATTATAACCTCCTCAAATCTAATCACAAATAGATACTGTTTTGCAACACCTCATCTGGTAAGATTATTGTTTCCCTTCTCACCAAGAAATTAAAGTGGAGATCCTCTAGCATATAATGTCACAGGGAAAATTTACCCACTCAGAATAACCAAGACTTGGACTATATCTGCTCAACTCTATTTAATACTGGAAAAAGAAAGAAGCACAGGTAACTCCTATAGGAAAGGTTTACCCCAAATGCCTGGCCTAACTCTTCCTCATAATAAATTTCACAAAAGAGGGAAAAAGTGAAAACCAAAAGAACTCTTTAAAACATTACATTCTTGTTACATGGAGCAGGAGGCCAAAAGGGGATAGAAAGCTAAGTAATAACTGATAATTGTTTTTAAATATAGAAAGGATCAAAAAGATTAGCCTGGGGTTACTTTATAGTATACAGGTCACTGATATTTTATAAGAGCAATCTGAGTTAAAAGCAATAAGTGGATAGAATAATATTCCCTCACTGGGAATGCATCCAATATGTAGAGTAGACATGGTCTAAATTTGATCCTCAGCCTTAGAAGATTTAAAATCTGTTGAGGACATCAAAATTCCATATGGAATTTATTTAAATAAAGCTCATTTTTTTCATGAAATATAGCTGTTGGGACCTATGAATCTAGTTATATTTTTAGGAGTTTATTGTTTAAGTGTTTGTAAGTTTCGTCACAATTTTAATATTTATTTTAATGTTATCATTTTTCTGCTTCCATTTTATCATGTTCCTTGAGGAAAAAAGAAATTATTTCAGAATCTTGAAATGGCAGATGCTTCACTTTAAAAAGTGTGGCTCTAATTTTAGATAATGAAAGTAGGATTTTCAAAGGGAACTAAATTGCTTAAGCTCTCAAGGTCCATTGACTTTCAATGGGATTTTTATTTTGTCCCTTTGGTACTCTTAAGAATCCTTCCTCTGATCCTAACCTAACCACCTGTATTGAAATGGAAGTTTTTTTAGAACTAATGTGTGAGAAGAGTTTCCACTGACTTCAGTGGAAAGTAAGGCCACTTTTTTCAAAGTGCTAGAATTTCAGCATTCAAACATGAAGAGTTTGACTGAAATGCTTGAAGTCAAACTGTGAAATCAGAAAAAATAATCATGGATAAATACAAAATTTAAAAATAAATTTTGAAAGCTTTCCCACTGTGGTGTGTATTGAGCTCCTAGTGAAAATGCTAAGTAGGAGACAATGGTTTGGCACATAAATCTTACGGAGAAAACAGGAAAGAAAAACTATCTTAGAAATATTCTGCAAGAGCTATTGCAGACGTATGCCTAACTGCTGACTCTATTGGCGTGAAGTGAATAAATGGGATGCAGTAGAAAATTCCTGATGAATTGTTTTTATCCTGCTTTCCTCAGGAACTAAAATATATGTGAGCATGTTATCTCTGTATGTTTGTATATATTCAAATACTTTTCAAGTCATAAACCAAGTTCAACTGCATTTTTGATAGCAAATTATCTGGTTCCTAATATTCATGACAATATGCAGCTTAACAAAGACAATTATGTTATTGCTGTTTCTATTTAAGTAAAGTATGTCTTATGCAAGATAGAACATAAGTATTATAAGTATTCTCTCACTGAAATAATTTTAAACCAAAATATACATTTTATGTACACAAGACAAAAACATCGACTGAAAAAAAAAGATAATTCTGTTCATTTCAAATGAAATTAAATGTTAAAAATAAAATGAACATATATCAAATAATTTAAAATAATAATTATTTTATTTTATTTATTATTAAAATTTATTGTTATATAAATATTATAAGTCCAATGGAAAAATCAGTTAAATCCTTTAGAAAGAATGCTTCAGTTAATGAAACTGATCATTAACTTCTTACCCTAAGCGAAAGTTATACATGGGATTGTTTAGGGAAGCAGACCTTCTTAAAACCTACACATGCAGACACTCAGGTGAGCACAGTCAAAACATTTAATACTCACTCTGGTACAGAAATTCCTATATGGAGATGTCAGGATACACAGGAGTTGCAAAGGACTGCTAAGGAGTCTGAGCCAGAAATTGTTGCCTTTACTGTGAGGGTGTGGAGGGAGGTCCACCAGTGAGGTTGCCTCGGGTGAAGCAGTCGATCCCATGCCTCAAGACTGCCTCCATCTGGAAATACAGAAGGGTGGCTGTCGTAGGCGACTCCCTGCTGAGGAATGGAAGGCCCTATATGTTGGCCTGACCCTACCCATAGGGAGGTATGCTGTCTCCCTGGGGCACAGGTCAGGAACATTTCTAGGAAACTTCCTGGACTGATTCGCCCTTCTGATTATTACGTCTTATTGATAGTTTAGGCTGGCAGTGACGAAGTTGCTGAGAAAAGCCTCAGGACTATCAAGAAAGACTTTGGGGGATTGGGGCAGGTAGTTTATGGAGCGGGCATGGGCATGCAGTTGGTGTTTTCTTCTATACTTTCAGTGACAGGGTAGGATTCTGAGAGGATCCAAAAAACTCACCTCGTAAATAAATGGCTTAGAAGTTGGTGCAAACACAGGATTTTTTTTTTTTTTTTTTTTTTTTTTTTTGACCACGGGGCAATTTACACAGCACCTGGCATGATGGCTGCAGATGGAAGTACTCTGCCTCTGAGGGGTAAGAGGATCTTAGCTGAGGAACTGGCAGGACTCATTGAAAGGTCTTTAAATTAGGTATGAAGGGGGAAGGGCACAAAATGAGGGCCGCTGGGCTTGAGCGGGTTGTTCAAGGGCTTGTACCAAACTTGATGGGTGAAGACAGTGGAGTACAAGGGGATGGACTAGGGCAGGGGGATGCTGGAGATGCTGGGGATGCCGCTGTTCCAGAGGATCCTAGATCTTCAGGAGGTGAGATGGAAAGATCAGCTGAAGTGCCTTTATACCAATGCACACAGCCTGGGAGATAAGCAGGATGAGTTGGAAACTGTGATGCGCTTGGAAAGTTATGACCTTGTTGCTATCATGGAAACATGGTGGGATGACTCCTTTAAGTGGAATACCACCATTGAGGGGTATCGGCTCTTTAGAAGGGATAGGCGAGGTAGAAAAGGTGGGGGAGTTGCCCTCTATGTCAAAGAGTGGATAGACTTTGAGAAGCTGCCTTAGAGAAACAGTCAGGAACAGGTCGAGAGCCTGTGGGTTAGAATTAGAGATGGGACTAACAAAGGCCAGCTGGTAATAGGTGTTACTACAGGCCACCTGATCAAGGCGAGACTGTTGACGAGGCTTTCTTGCTTCAAATGCAGGAGGCGTTGTGCTCACGGGCTCTCGTCCTCATAGGAGATTTCAACCATACGGGTATCTGTTGGAAAGACCACACGGCGAGCTGCAAGAGGTCCAGGAGGCTCCTGGAATGCACTGATGATAACTTTCTGATCCAGGTATTGGACAAACCAACGAGAGATGAAGCATCGCTGGACCTGCTGCTCACCAATCCGGAGGGGATCATTAAAGGCATTAAGGTTGGAGGCAGCCTGGTCTGCAGTGACCACGCCCTGGTCGAGTTCGTGATCTTGAGGGATGTAGGCCTGGCAAAGAGTGGCATCAGGACCCTGAACTTTGGAAAAGCAAACTTTAAGCTGTTCAATGGACTGTTGGCTAAGATCCCCCGGGATGCTGTCTTTAAAAGCAAAGATGTTGAGGAGAGCTGGCTACTCTTCAAAGATGGCTTTCTGAGAGCACAAGAGCTCTCCATCCCTCTGAATAAGAAAGCAGGCGGAGGAGGTAGGAAACTGGCATGGCTCAGCAAGGACTTGCTTGGCATGCTGAGGGCAAAGAAAGGTGCGTACAAGCTCTGGAAACAAGGGCACGTCACCTGGGAAGAATACAAAGATGCTGTCCGGACTTGCAGACATGGGATCAGGAAAGACAAGGCTCAGGCAGAACTGAACTTGGCGAGGGACATGAAAAACAATAGGAAGACATTCTACAGGTACATTGGCCAGAAGAGACAGGCCAAAGCAAGTGTACCTCCTTTGGTAAATGTAAAAGGAGAATTGGCTTCATCAGACGAAGAGAAGGCTGAGGGACTGAATGAGTTCTTTGCTTCGGTCTTCACTGGTGGGCAGGATTCCAGTATTTCTCAGCTCCCCGAGCCCTGCATCCCTAAACCTCTAGGTGGGGACTGGGGCAGTAAATCCTCCCCCACTGTAAGGGCAGAGCAAGTCTGAAACTGCCTCATGAGACTGAATGTGTACAAGATGACGTGCATCCCAAGGTTCTGAAGGAGCTGGCTGAGGTGGTTGCCAAGCTGCTCTCCATCATATTTGAAAAGTTGTGGTTGTCAGGTGAGGTCCCGGATGACTGGAGGAAGGGTCACATCACTCCCATTTACAAGAAAGGGAGCAAGGAGGACCCTGGAAACTGCAGGCCGGTGAGTCTCATCTCTGTGCCCAGAAAGATCATGGAACAGATCATCCTGGACAACGTGCTTGATCACATGAGGAATGGGCGTGTGATCCGAGACAGCCAGCGTGGCTTCAGCAGGGGAACGTCATGCTTGACCAGTCTGGTGGCCTTTTATGATGGAGTGACGGAATCGGTGGACAAGGGAAAGGTGACCATTCTTATTTACCTGGACTTGAGCAAGGCCTTTGACACGGTCCCCCACCACATCCTTATCTCTAAATTGGAGGGATGTGGATTTGATGGGTTGACCACTCGATGGATAAGAAACTGGTTGAAAGGCCACAGACAGAGGGTGGTCATCAATGGTTCTATGTCCAGGGGGAGGCCGGTAACGAGTGACATCCCCGAGGGATCTGTCTTGGGACCAGTGCTCTTTAACATCTTTATCAATGACATCAATGACAAAATAGAGTGCACCCTCAGCAAGTTTGCTGACAACACCAAGCCGAGTGGTGCGGTTGACACGGTAGAAGGAAGGGATGCCATTTAGAGGACCTCGAGAGGCTAGAAAGGTGGCCTGTGTGACCTAACGAGGTTCAACACAGCAAAGTGCAAGATTCTGCACTTGAGCTGGAGGAATCCCAGGCATCCATACAGACTGGAAGGAGTGGTCCTTGAGAGCAGCCCTGTGGAGAAGGACCTGGGGCTCCTGATGGATGAAAAATTTAACATGAGCCAGCAGTGTGCTCTTGAAGCTTGCAAAGCAAATGGTATCCTGGGCTCCATCAAAAGAGGGGTGGCCAGCAGAGACAGGAAAGTGATTGTCCCCACCTACTTAGCTCTGATGAGGCCCCATCTGGAGTACTGTGTCCAGGTCTGGAGCCCCCAGTACAAGAAAGACAGAGAGCTGTTGGAGAGGGTCCAGAGGAGGGCCACAAAGATGATCAGGGGACTGGATCACCTCCCCTACAAAGACAGGCTGAGGGAGCTGGGCTTGTTCAGCCTGGAGAAAAGAAGGCTGCAGGTGACCTAATTGTGGCCTTTCAGTACCTAAAGGGAGCCTACAAACAGGAGGGGCTCTCCTCCTGTATCTCCAAAAACTGAGAGCTGAATTGGTTCTTAAAGATGTAAAATATGTTTATCATGTGGCCTGGTGAGAAAAAGCATACCCAGTATATCTTAAAAATTCAATATAATCACAGGGACAATTTCTGTTTTCTTATGACTGAATCCACTGACTGATCAACAGAAGCCAAAGAACTGGAAGAGAGCAATCTTGGGCAGGAGAACCATTGTTTTCTAAGGACTTGTAAACTCTTTGAGAACTGCATGCAATGCTGTCCTTCCTCTTGATCATACCTGCAGTGCTGTGCAGGGAAAAACAAAATGAGAAAATAATTAACGTATAGCTACTCACTGCTGCGGGCTCTTAGGATGGAGTTTGAAGCCTCCAGGAAGTGCAGTCCACTGCTGCTTAAAGTCTACGTATAGCTAAGTTTTTCCAGTTCTTTGCCATAGTAATAACGAAATTACCAATGTGTACATAATCTTCCCTTAAATCTTGCAAAGTAGGCTATGTTACAGCTCTGTAGTCATTCCTAACATTCAGAAACAGGAGTAATTCTATTAAAGACATACTTGATTTTGTCATTATATAAATCCAATGTAATACACTTTAAAATGTATTTTAATCAATAAAACATATCCTCTGTATAAATAATATTCTGCAGCAAAATAGCAGTTAGAAAATATGGCAATATTTCTCCTTCTCTTAAGAACTGATGTATTCAATTGGTAATATTGTAAATACTGAATAAATCATTCCAGGATGAAACTGTAGAGAAAGTAAAGGCTGTTTCCAGTTCTTCTGACAAACTAAAAAATCACTTGTTATATTTTATTCTTTTAATTCAATTTCTTAATCTAAAAGACTGCTTAACAGAGTGTTTACTGGTTGTCATGGTTTTATGTTTTTTTTTTGTTGGTTTTTGGTTCTCAGTATTCCGCATCAAAATGGAATGAAGATTTTAAAAATAAAGTTTTAAGAGGAGCGCTTCTTCCCAGAGACCATTCAGAAAGCTAGACTGAGCTCTCTCATGTCATAGTCCACTCAATCATTAGTTTGCTAGCATCATGTACATAACAAGAAAAAACACAAATTCTCTTTGTGACTTGGATGTATGTTTCATTTTCTTTTTGATCTTCGTATATTAATAGTTCACATTTTTATCAACTATTTTTCTAAAGTTGAAAGATCATACAGAATGAAAAATACATTTTGCTTTAGTAAAATTGTAATAAATTTTGTTTATTGCTTGTAACATATGATACATCGGAAGATACTTCTTTCAAAAAAAGTATGAAAAAATATATCTATGGGAGTGAAGACCTGCTCACTAGCCCATTAAATGTAGGATACATTTCTTAATGAAGAAAAATTTCATTTATGTAACTCTGTATTTATCTGTGTTTCTGTCTCTCTAAAAGCTGAGAAAATGGAGTAAATAGCTGTAAATATTAACCTCACAGAAGCATGATGGCACAAGGTCTTATATAGGACATTCTAGAATAAAAATGAACAATTGCACAACAGAAGTGCTGAGTTTTTTTAGTTATTTGTATATTGCAGTTAAATACTGCGTGTGTTGGTCTAAACCAACTGAGATAGGAGGCTAACTATGATGCTACTTTAAAATTAATTTCACGCATATTTGTAGTATCGGTTTTTCAATCTGCACTCATTCCCCTCAACAGCTTCCTCTAAACTTGTCACTAACAATATCTAAATACTGGGCCAGAAGATTTCAGATACAGAAGAATAAAATCAGAATCTGTTTCTGAGCAGTGATTATCAGATTTGGCATCTTGCTTTTGAAGTAAATAAGTATTTCTTGGAACTTAATAACAATCCAGAATACAAATTATCTACTAATGCTAATTGGATTAAAACTTTACTGATGTAACAATAACAGCATCTTTGATCATTTCACTGAGAAATTAAAGTATAATATTTATAAATAAATCACTATAAGTTTATAATGACTGGAGGCAACAGTCTTTCCACTGTATGAAGAAATTCTAATCTACTACATCACATACTAAATAATAAATTATTTATTCTTAGTCTGACTTGAAAGAATCCTTTTACTCTGATGTTGTTTTCACATGCATCTCCTATCAATACATCCTTCCATTTTTTTCTATAATAAGAACAATTTTTTTTTCACCTGAAATGCTTTTTCTTATACATATGGAAATAAGACCTCTTTTTTTTTCTTCCTCATTTGAACCCAGTACAATTGTATACAGCAAGTAACAGTCAGTACTCATTTCTGTATTATTTCTAGTAATCATATGTCTGTAGTCACTGAAATGCTTGTCTATTGTGCTGTTAAATTGGGTCATGGAATGTTAACAACATCAAAGCTGGTCTTCATATCACACAAAAATAATCCCTAAGAAATTCTTATTATGTTTCTATATAACTGTGGCTTAAAAATACACACAAAACTCTGTCATCTTCTCCTCTGGGATGTCTTCAGGGCTTTGCAGTGATCTCTAGATCTTGAAGCTGCTACAATTTACATGAAGAAAAGATGCCATAGATTTCATATAAAATGGATATAAAATCCCTTTCCTCTCTTTCACTGTTTCAGAGGAATTTATGAATTCAGAATATAAAAGGATTATTCTTAACTTATTAAGATAATCTTACAGGAAAGATCAAGACATATATTTCTACATATATAATTATCTCTGACTTGCATTATTTTTCATAAATTCTCATTTTGTATAAATGTTATATAACTAATGTAAAAATATTAAATTACCATTTCAACTATATTTGCATTACTGTCTGACAAAGTGTAAGACTTTGTATAAATGTTTCAATTATTTCCAGTAAAACAGATATTGAAACATCCGACACAATACATACTTTATTATATAGAGGTAAATGTATACATTTGTTTGATAGCAGAACATTTTAAAAGACTGTTATTTTTCTAGAAAAGTATAGGTATAGAGAATTTAAGAGACTAGCTCGTGTTAAAGTGTATTATAAATAGATTTAGATAGATGTTAACAGTCACCTAGGAGGTTAATTCACAAGAATCCTGATCTAATTCTCATTCAAATCAATAGCAGCCTTTATTAGGTTTCAACATTTGTCTGTTTAATCTATCCACATCTCAGTTATATGCTTATAAATGGAGGATATCTCCTCAACTCACAGAATTGATGTGAGGATGAATGTTTAATCATTGATAAGAATCAGACAGTGCTCAGAGGTAGGTCATGAAAGCAACCAGACAGATCAGTTCTGTATCTATATCTATTCCTTAAGTTTAGTGTCCCAGGTGGGGAAATAAAAAACATCTTACTTGTGACCCTGAAAGACTCCTTCACTTGCCTTTGACAAGACAGGATGGGAACTATTAAGGATACTTCTTCCTATCAGTGACTACAAGGAAACTAAATATACTGTGTAATATGGATCTCACTCTTTATATCTATCCAGCTTTTCCAGTTATCTGTATATACTTGAGACAAGACTTGAACCAGTCTCACAAATATTCTGTTGATTCAGGTAGCACTATAGTGCTATATCAGTGCAGTAAATGGATAGCAAACAGGGTTTTGTCTATAGCAATAAGCACTGCCAGGGACCATTCTCTGGCTCTGGTAGCAAACTGTGCAGCAGAACTTGCATACAGGTATCTAATCTTTATACTGCCTACTTTGAGTGTTCTAATGAGTTTACATGAAGAAATTTTGGTAGGAGGGAGGAGAACTGCAGGACTGGTTTCTGTGAGAAGAGCAGAAGCTTTCCCACTTTAGAAAAGATCTAACTCCAGCCAGTTACAAAAAGGACCTGCCGATCTCCAGAAGTAACCCATGGGCTACAGCATTTATGCCTCTAGAAAAGAAGAAAGTGGAAAAAAAATCTTTTCAACAGCAGTTGAAAGAGAGGAGTGAGAAAATGTGAGAAACAACTCTGAAGACACCAAGTGATTGAGCACTGGAATGGACTGTCATGGAAGTACTGGAATCCCCATCTCTGGAGGTATTTAAAAAAGAAATGGACTTGGCACTACGGGACATGGTTTAGTGCTAGGACACAGTAGGTGAGGTTGATGGTTGTTCTTGATGATTTTGAAGTTGTGTTTTTTTTTTTTTTTTTTTTGAAAGTAAAAGTGAGAAAACTCATAGACTGAGTTAAAGATAGCTTAATAGATAAAGCAAATTCTTTGTTCATATGCAAAGCATAATAAAGAATTCATTCACTAGTTCCCATCAGGGGGCACATTTAGTCATTTCCAAGAAAGCAGGTCTCCATCACAGTAACAGTTACTTGGGAAGACAAATGCCATAATTCTGAACATCTTCCTCCTTCTTTCTCCCATCTATTATTGTTGATCGTGAGATCATATAGCATACATCCCTTTGCAACATTGGGTCATTTGGGTCAGCTGTCCCAGTAATGTCCTTCCTTCTGGCATATATGTACTAAAGGAAACAACCCAAAACTGGCTATTAAGAGAGGGTAATTTGATCTCACCAAATGCACCACCAGTCTCCTTGCTAGCAGGGTAGCATGAAAAATAGATAAGTTCTTAACTCTGTGAAAGCGCAGTTCAGCAATTAAAACACTGATGTGTTATAAACACTATTTTCACAATAGCACTATATAAAATATTGTATCTTCTGTCTAATAGGGACTTTCTTTAAACATTTATGTGAGCATGAGAAGTTATAGTTTCTAAAATAATAAAACACAGTAATGGATACTTTTTTACAACCTAAACTGCCAGAGTGAAAAAACGTGCTAAAAATGTTAATTATTTGCTGGATTGCTCTAATAGTTTCTTATCTATGTTTATTGACATATTTCATTAATATATTGCCATATTTTCTGGGGTCTTAAGCACCTGGGGCCCACATTGATATCTGGAAAATTGTACCTCTTCCTACCAAAGGAAGGAAGGAAGGAAGGAAGGAAGGAAGGAAGGAAGGAAGGAAGGAAGGAAGGAAGGAAGGAAGGAAGGAAGGAAGGAAGGAAGATTCTAAACATTTTGTGCAGTTTTCACAATCTGTGGAAATGTTTTCTTCATTGTATTGCTAAAAGATCTTGCTTATACAACAGCTTAAAAGGTTAAATGCTATAACCTTAATTATACCCACAAAACATTTCTTGTAATTTATGGTATTAGTTCATATTGTTGGAAGTCTGAGATACAGGAGAGTCAGTTCTCTACTGAGTTATCAAACAATTCCATTTCCCCCATGTCACACATTAAACTTTTCTTCTTAAAACAAGCAATTTACTCACATTCCCAGTAGCTAAATTATGTTTTTTTTCTAGCCTTTATTTTGTTAGATTTTAATCACTCTCTATTTTACAGTATTTTGTAGGAAACTATTTCACTGCCAGTGTTAAGTTTTTTGCCATTGGTTCATCAATTGAATTATGAAGAAGATAGATAATAGGTTTTAGAAAGTAAAGTACATATGCAACTTTTAACAAGGAATATATACAATCCAAATAACTATAGTTTTGATTTAAGCAACTGCAAATTAATCATGGTAAGAACATTTACAAATTAAGTAAAGACGTGTACCAACTTCTTTTATATACCCAATATATGAACTTTCCATTCACATGTTTTTCAATGAGCAGAAATCAATTTTCTTTATTCTAGATGTCAAAACAGAAAGCTTTCACTATATGTTCAGACATTTCTCCTCTTTCATATTTGTCTATTTGTCTGTTTTACGGTGTAATGTAATCCTCCCACCAGATACAGAACAAAATAAAAACAAAACAAGAACAACAACAACAAAAAATAGCAATGCACATGTATTATCCAGTAATCACTGGATTTTTCCAATCTGGTAAAGAAACAATAAGCAGATGTCATGGCACATGTCTATCAAATAAAGAGGAGAATTAAAAAAGCGACCCAAGGATGTTTTTCTCTTTCATGTAATAGCTCAGGGATTCCATTTAGAATTTCAGTTATTATTTCTGATATTATGTGACAGAAGAGCATGCCTTATCTTTCTGTAACAGGAAATGCCACTTATTGGTCATAATAGGGTTGGCATTTATATATTCTCTATTTTTAGTGTTTCAGGTTATCTAGGTAAAAACACCGTGAAACCATTGTTGCAATAATTGCAGCCAATACAGCAGAATTATGCAAGTAACATTTTATCTTAAGAGACATTGTGGATCAGTGAACACGTACTCATTCAGAACTTCAAAGAATAGACATTAGAATCACAAGCCATGAGTATTAATGCTTTTCTTACTGCAATTCCTACAGAATGTGTATCTTGTCATTGCAAAACACATATTCATGAAGAGTTGCAGTTAGCTGAGACTGTGATAGTAGTTCACTGGATCATGAAAAAAGGCATTGTTTACACCAGCTATTCTCAGTGTCAGGTTCTAGGCAATCTGATAGTTGCCATCTCTTATACAGAGCAGCTCCTCATTTGGCTTGGCTTCCCTCCTGGTACTAGACATACATGTGTGTCTTCCCCTGTGCTACTGGATTGAGGTGACATTCTTTCCATCGATATATATAATTTTGATGTCAGATTGATGTCACAAGCATCACTTGCATCACTGATTAGGTACTATCACTGGATTTTTATCATCCCCTTGGTGTTATAAGATCTGCAGCCTCCTTATTGTGTTGCTCTCCAGCTTTCACCAGGATAATCTAGTCACTTAGAACTGGAGAGATCTATTTGAAGTCTTATTTCTTTGAGTGGTGTTTTTGGATAGGCTTTACACCATAAAACAAGCACCAAAATCTGTTGTGTTTCTTATAGCTTGTGGCAACTGCAGAACGTATTAGATGAGAAGCATGATATGCAACCACCTTCAGATAATCCTTTATCTGCAGAGCAAGGTCATGCCTTGGGTCATTCCTTTCCCCTTCAAAGGTAGGGAAAAGAAGGGAAGGTTATTGCCTATTGAACACTGACAGGCATGGACATCAACCACCTCTCAAATTTCTCTAGTGATTATGAGGTAGCTTTTAACAGACTGTAGATTTTCATGAACTTCTAGTTTCTCTTCAAAAAGATTTTAAGAAAATCTAGGCATTAAGAGGAGACAACTTCTCTGAAGCCAGATGCTAATTAAAAATAATGAATTATTTTAACTAACAAGCGCAAAGATCATATGAGAAGTAGTTGTAACTAAATGAGAAGTCACAATATTATATACTATTTTTGTTAACAACTGTAAAGGTTAGATATTCCTGAAAAATTTACAGAAGTATCTACTGGTTAGGCTAAATGTGAAATCCTTACATTGGACGAGCAATGGAATAATGGCAGCATGAATCTTGCAGACTATCATCAATCAAGATTTTCCGATATTTGGCATTACAGAGTTTATTATATTATCCTTCTTTTACAGAAACAACCATTGCATCTTTTCCCAATATAAGCAATAAATAAAACAAACATAAATAATTCTTACCAACTGCCTTCTCTCAATTGGATATATATTCATTGTCTGTCTCAAATTTTGCATTTCAGCAATTTTGGAGAAGGTAAACACACTCATTTTCAGGACTTCAGATTCCCTTGACCTTAAATGATGTGGCATTAAATCAAGTTACTGTAAGGAAACAGCACTGACTGTGCTGGCAACTTGTTTGACGCTCATGATGAATGAAGACATCTATATATTAAGTCTCTTAAATTTATAGTTGTTATTAGAAACATTGACTGCTATCTGCTTTTGAATCTGAAAAATCTTACATGCAGTGAAAGGACTGCATGTTGTGAGCTGCCCATATTTTTCATTTGATGGCCTTTGAGGACAGTAAAATTTTTGCTGAACTTTTTTAGAGAACTTTCATCCAGGTAAAGATCAAACAGTATTATGACTAGTGGAGGTTATGTAAACTGGAAAAAATTACTGGAAAATTAACTGAGAAAATTTAATATTAGCAAGTAAATGGTGAAAATTGTTTTAAATTCATTTTCAGTGGACTTTGTGGAATACAGACAACTGGATTAAAAAAAAAATGAAATTTCCCTAAATATCGGAAGTGTTACCTTTCCTAGCTGTGTAAAATGGAATCAGCATAAGCTTCTCAACCTCCCTAGGCCTTTTTTATTTTTACCCAGGTTTTGACTTTTCTTGTCTTATGCAACATGTGAAACTGAGCACACATTTTCTACGAAGGAGACTAGTATAGATCTAAAGTTATATATCTCTATCTTCTTTTTCACTGTGTCAGAATATGTTAATCAAATCGTGGGTTTATCCTTTTGATCTGCACTTTTACATTTGGAGATTCTGTTATTCCATGTATATTCCAAAGATGAAAGCTAATTCAAATAACATAGTATTGATAGTAATCCATCAAATACTGAATTACGTAAGATCTTGAAGTCACATTAGACACTAAAGGGCTTTTAAGAAAAGTTCACAGAGGTGTTGACAAGCTATAAAACTTGTAATATTTGAGGTACACAATCTTTGTTTCTGCATTGATCTGAAAAAATAAATAACAAAAAAGAATGTGCATGATCAGTTATATGAGTTGATGAAGTAAATACTAATAGTCAAAAAGTTCCAGGAAAATACTTATTATTCACTTTTCTCATTATTTCTGGTTATAATATATTATCATATTATTTTATTTCAAGTTGGTTATTAGGAAAAATTTCTTCTCAGAAGGAGCAGTAAGACATTGGAATAGGCTGTCCAGGTAGATGGTGGACTCATCATCCTTGGAGGTTTTTGCGAAAAGGGTAGACGAAGCACTTTGCTATGTATATTAGTGGACAAAGTGGTAATGGGTCAATGGTTGGATTAGATGATCTTAGTGGTCTTTTCAAACCTTTAGGAATCTATTATTCTATTTGAAATTGAGCTAGTTATACTTACATTTCAAATCATCTTATAAGGATTTTCTTGGAAAGGAGACAAAATACAGACTCATCTTTGTCTCATAAATATTTTTAGAAGTGTTCAAAACTATATTTATTTTGATTTAATCTAATTTGAAAAAGCTGCCCTTTAGTTATACTGAGGTACCACTGAAAGTAAGATGTAAAAAAACAAAAAAGACCCACCAACAAGAAAAATTGTAAACATCAAGACATATGTTATTAACAAATTACAAACACGTTAACCAATAGATATCCCTGATATTTAGTGTTTATACAAGTATCATGTATTTGCATAATTTATTTTCATCATCAGAAATTTTAAAGGCTCACCTTTACTTACAGTAGAAATAGGCTGATACATGGTAAGGATGAATAACATTCTGAGTGTTTTAATTTTCAGTGCAAAGTATGCATGATTACAAACCACTATCTTTAGAATGTGTACTCCTTCATGTCTCTGGATTTAATTAAAGGATTATAATACAATTTAGGGTTCTATATTACAATGAATTTGTTGTGAGTTCAGTCACCAAAACAATTAGGAAGATGGAGAGAAAGATGTTTTAAGTGATGGTGAGAGATCTAGTTTAATTTAATATTTAGAAAAAAAGAATATATTGGGACCATAATACTGATGTATTTAACAGTCAAGTCATTGTTATAGGAAAGACAGCGCTACCCCGCATTTGGAGACATATGATGAAAGATCAATAGGTAGTAGACACAATTATATCAACAAAAATTCCAGGTAGATCTTTGGGAAAAAAACACAATGTGAGTAGTAGAAAAGTTTGCCTAGGGGAACTGTGGAACTTTTTGAGGTTTTCATAAACAGACTCTTTGAGAAGATCCTGAGCAAGCAAGTGGATTCTGCTTTCTGCAAGGAGTTGGATCAGATGACATATTAAGATACTTTCAAAAAAATTTTCTCCTTGAATTTATAATAGATAACTTCCTTTCCAGGGAATATTTAGATCAGTTTTAAGCTTTCAAATTTTCAATTAATTTCTTCTGGAATTGTTGCTAATTTGCAAAAAAAAAACAAACAAATGTACAAACATATCTTACTCTACCGCTTTATTTCTTCATTTTTTGTTCAATAAACAAGTACACCATTGTCTTAGCCACTGTAATCACTCATAACAGAGCAGATTATTATTATTATTATTTTTTGCTTTATGAAATAAGTGAGGTGAGGCAATATTGATTAGTTAGAAAATGAAAAATTGAATTAGACCTTCAGCAGAATTCCTTCTGTAAAAAGAAATGTGCCTTGGGTGAAAATTTTAGCACTTGAGTAAGGGCTTCTTGTGCCCCGTAGGATCCACTTCTTATGTCCCTAGGATCTTGGAATGACTTGAATTGGTTTCAAAATCTGTAATAGGCATTTGATTCCCCTTTCATAAATCTGGAGTCCAAATACTTCACAACATATCAAGAATTCTGATTAAATTGAAAGATTGAATATTTTTTATATTTAAATACATATTAGAGCTATGGACATATAAAAACATATTGCACTATATTTCGCAGTCATTTGCCATTACTGAAAGAAAATCAATCTTTATGTATAGATATATAGATTTATAGGATACATATTAAAATATCCTATATTTATGCCTATATTATATTATACCTATAATATACATATAGCCTGATCAGGATTAATGTCCAGAAAAATTTCTTTTTCTTCTGTTTTTTTTTGTTTGTTTGTTTGGTTGGTTGATTGGTTTTGTTTTAAACAATTTTATCTTGATATATCATCACTGATCACCTCTTATTGTTCTTGACCTCCTGATTTCTACTTCAACCTTCATTCTATTGCCATCAAAGAAGTTTAAAATTTTATGGAAAAAAAGCAAGTTAAGTCTCCTCAGAGTACGTTTTTATTATAATACCAGTACTTCCATAGTCCCTTGATCTGCTGTCACTATGTCATATAACAATTTAGACAAATAATGCAGGAATACAAACCAAACAATTGTTATGACAATATTTTATTCATTTCTTATCTCAACAATGAGATAGTATTAATAGAAATTCTACTTTGTGTCAATATCTCACTTAATTACACACACTGTTTTGATTCTGATGCCAGTTTTTTGGTGTTCTCATAATTTTGTTTTCTTTGTTTATCTTTTTATATTATATAAAATTGTATCTTTTTTTTTATCAGTTACTTCCATTTCAAAGATAGATAGTTCCAGTTCCCAGTGCTGGAAACATCACAGGAGCCACAATAAAATAATTTGTGTATGGGTATTTCTACCTTCTCTATGTTCTTTCTTCCATATTTTCTTGTCTTGAATGCATCTCATCTCCGTGATTACCCATTCTGCCTTCCACCATTTTTCACGTTAATCTTCCCAGTGCCTGACTTTCTGGTTGAGAAATTCAAAGAGTTTCTGTTGGAGAAATTCAGATGCAAGCCTTGGAATGACCTGAATTAAAGCTCATGCTTGTAAATAGCTTGAGTACAACTAGTATGTGGGTGAAACGCTGGGAAAATTCAGGCTAAACAAATGAATAATTAGTGCCTTTTACATTTCTTTTAAATACCTTAGCTTTAAGTGATATAAAAAGTTATGAGCTGTACAAAATCTTTTGTGGAACTCACCTGAAGCACTTCCAGGGCAATATAAATTTATTCCATGACTGGCTCAGACAACAGGACTACCAGATTCCTGGAGAATTACTGGGACTTTATAAACATTTGTGGTGAGCATTTGAGGGTACACTATTCTGTGTTAATCTTCTCCCCTAAACGGTTACATTTTTTGGTATCACAGTGTCTCATATTAATAAACCACATAATCAGGGAGGAGAAGGAAAGCCTAATGAAGTTCACTCTGCAGATCCAAAGTAATTATTTTGATCAACAAGCCAGCTTTGTCCTTTGTGTAAAGACTTTCATAAAGTTCTTAGAAGACTGACTAACAAAAAAGCCTAAGTGGCTCACCACCTTATCTCTGCTGGAAGAAACCTCAAAGGATTTGTATGTAATAAGCCGAGGTACACAGAAGCTACTTTGAAACTGGAAGAGGGGAAGAGGGAGGGAAAGGAGAGAATCCTTCATCTGGTTTTAACCAGGGGTTATGTTATGATTTAATCTTTGAAATGCTTTGGATTAATCAGTCTTTCTGTTAGCATTACCCAATTGGATGACTTTAGCAACCCACAATCTCCTCAGAGAATTCTTATTCTTCTGCAATAGATCAGTCAATGGACAAATCCTGCTGTACAAATCTACGTTTATAACTCTTCCAGATTAAATCACAGGAAAAGATAACATTTACTGTGCATCACTAACAGCTATGATGTCATGGTTTTATGATTTCTGTTATAAGTATTCCACATCATAACATCATGTAATGCACTGGGAGTTTGACTGTTGATGCTCAAGTTCCGGGTGCCTGTCTGGAGGAGAAGAAGAACTACATTTCCCCAGGGTGCTTTGCGGTCAGCGAGGAGATATAACTCCTGGCAAGGTCACCTGATGTTCTCTTCTTTACTTGCTCTTCTTCGCCTGCGCTTCTCTGTCTGCTCTTCTCTGTCTGCTTTTCTTCACTGGCTCAACTGGACTGCACTTCTCACCTCAGCGCTGTGGTGAGGCCTATCTGCCTTTCAGACACACTCTCTCTCATTATATTTTGCTGATACTATATTTAGTAAATTTTTTTCACCTCAGATTGTTGCCGTTGTTTTCAATTATTTTGGGATCCCCTGTTTCCCTTTTCTGGAGGTCTGGATCTGCAGATCCCTCCACCCCACTAGTCACGGAACCGGGCTGAACCAGGACATAAACCACTGACACATAGCTAGAAACCTGCCATCTGAGTGCAGGAAGAAGTTAGAGAAACGTCACTGTTTGAAGGACTGTAATGAGATTGTAAATAGGACTAACTGGTCTGGATTGGCCTGACCACACACCTTTCACTGAGCAACAACCAAATAGTGGTGTGCAATTGGCCCAGCCTGAGCTGAAATCAGGATATAGGGATGGTGCAGTAGGATGCTAACTGAAGTTATGGCAAATAATTGTATGCATTTTGATATATTGCCTAAACACAGTCCTATGAACAGTGAAAAATACATGGCCTCATTTTCTGTTTTGATAAAAGAATTTGATACCATGTTTCAAGATTACTAAATAAATAAATAAATAAATAAATAAATAAATGTTTTGGTATATTTGACAAGAATAAACACTACTAATTCAACTTTATTTGCAGTTTTCATGCCAGAGAATCTTTTAGGAATTTCATGGAGATACTGAACAAAAATACATGTTTAGTTGAGGATTACAAACTGCCCTGAAGATGAAAGTAAACTTTATCAGGTTTCTTTTTTTTTCTTAGTTTCTTCTTCTTTGGACCTTATTTAAGTGATCTTTTCTGCCACCACTTCCAAACTGACAGAAACTTTTAATTTATAAAGGTGCATATTGAAATATCTCCTAATATTTTTGAACAAACTGAAACATTCTGCAAAGGCATTGGTCACAAAAATCTGCTTTCTAAAAAGAAAAGCTTTCCATTCCAGGTTATTCAGTTCTGTAACAGAAAAGAATGCTGCTCAGGAATCATTAGCTGATTAACTAATTTTGTTCAGTTATTTTCAGCTACAAAATAAATTCATAGAAGTCCAAGGACATAAAGACGATTCAGAATACATAAACATTTTAATGGCAATGTAAATTTCTAAAGTACAGCTATAATAGGCCATTATAAATAATTAATTAAATAAATAAATAAATAAATAAATTTTGCTCTAGTGACTAAAATTCTAAAAATGAACCTCTCCTAGATGATCCAATCTGTTAGTGATGACTACAAATTGAAGAACTGTGATAGTTAATCTACTATTCTATTTAACTGCATGATAGTACTTTGAGCTTGCAACCACTGTTAAACTGCTACTCGAGCAAGAAAGCAGACAAGAGTGTCATTTCATATTGTGTTTCAAAATTTCTCATTTCACTTTGGAATAAAGCAAAACTTTTTCTATTAGGAGATGAAAACTGGACATAGATCTACCCCAAATTGGAAAGAAGTCCTCACCTCTGATCTTCACCGATGATTAGGTGACCCACCTGGGGGATGAGGGAGAAGCTGTTGATGTAGTTTACCTAGACTTCAGCAAAGCCTTTGACATTGTCTCCCACAGTATTTTCCTGGAGAAGCTGGCAACCCATGGCTTGGACAGGTACACTCTTTGTTGGTTAAGGAAACTGCTGGATGGCTGGGCCTAGAGAGTGGTGGTAAATGGAGTCAAATCCAGCTGGAGATCGATCCCGAGTGGTGTCCCACAGAGGTCAATTCTGGGTATGTCCTGTTCAATATCTTTATTGATGACCTGGATGAAGAGACTGAATGTAGCATCAGTGAGTTTGGAGATGCCACCAAGTTGAGAGGAAGCATTGGTCTACCTGGGGGTAGCAAGGTAGCAAGGTCCTACAGAGGGATCCAAACAGGCTGAGGTGGGCTGAGGCCAGTGAGAAGAAGTTCAAATAGACCAAGTGTCAGGTTTTGCACTTTGGCCACAACAACCCCAGGCAACGCTACAGGTTTGGGGCAGAGTGGCTGGAAGACTGTGTAGAGGAAACAGATCTGTGGGTATTGGTTGATGCTTGGCTGAATATGAGCCAGCATTGTGCCCAGGGGGCCAAGAAGGCCAATTGCATCCTGGCATGTATCAAAAATAGTGTTGTAAGCAGGAGCAGGGAAGCGATCATCCCTCCCTACTCAGGACCTAGTGAGGCTATGGACCATAGAGCACTGTGTCCAGTTTTGGGCCCCTCACTACAAGTAAGACATTAAGGCCCTGGAGCATGTCCAGAGAAGGGCAATGATATGATGAGGCAATGGTCTAGAGCACAAATGAGGTGGCTGAGGCAGCTGGGATTGTTTAGTCAGGAGAAGAGGAGACTCAAGGGAAATCTTATCGCTCTCTACGGCTCCCTCAAAGAAGGTTATGGTGAGATTGGAGTAAATCTCTTCTCCCATGTAATTAGTTATAGGACTAGAGGGAATGGCCTCAAGCTGTGCTGGAGGAGATTCAGGTTGGAAATTAGGAAACACTTCTCCAAGAGAGGGATCAGGTACTGGAACAGGCTGCCCAGGGAAGTGGTAGAGACATCACCCTGGAGGTGTTCAAGTAACTTTTAGATGTGCTGAGGGACATGGTTTAATGGGAAATATTTGTGATAGGTGAATGATTGAACTGGATGATGTGAGAGGTCTTTTCCAACCTTGGTGATTCTATGATTCCATGATTATATTATCTCCTTCTTCTGCCATAGTTCCTCACTTCCATCTATGAGCTGTAATTGCAAAGTAACATGCGTCTTAATGCATTTTCATGTTTATGGAAATCTAGTACTGATTCATTTTCCCTAGCATCTCGAACAGTTCATGACAGATCCTAAGATAAAAATCACTACTCCTTGTGGTTAGTTGTGCACTTAAAGATCAAGATTACCTCTTTACTCATTTTCTTCAGAATTCCTTAGTATTCTAAAATCTTCCTAATCAAGTAGCTGAATTCTACTTATAATTTGTAGGAATTGAGTCATTAAATGCCTGCCAAGTAAGATGATGTAATCATGTTGAGTGGTTTAGCAACCAAATTCACATTCAAGTGTTACAAAAGAGAGAATCACAGACCAAGTAACAATTTACAACCAACAATTCAAAAAAGTCTGAAAGACACTGGTGATATTTTTAAACCTTAAATTCATGTGAATACTATAAAGCAACATTACCTTACTGAAAGCTTGCCACTTTACTGATATTTCATATTATGACTTATTAATATTCTTTTTTATTATCTTTTAAAATTATTTTTTTTTAAATCTAGATCCTAAAACCTAAAAGCACTGAAGATGTCACTTACCTTCCATCACTTATCTAAAATAGTAAAATATCCATATCTAAACTAGTCTTCCTGCAGACAAAGGAAAATCTCTCTATCCTTTGGCTATTGCTGCTTACTACACAGTGAGTTTTAGTGCTCAAAGGAGAGTAGCAACTCCAAAGATTATAAAGAAAGCATAGAAGACTATTCTTAGACTGGCTAAGATGAGCTGTTAAATAAATCTCAGACTTATGCTAAAGATCAAATGATAATCGAGACAATTTACTACTTTCTCTCCAGGACATAGAAGAATATCATGATTTTTCCATGTTCTTTAATTAATAATGTTAATGAAAATTTTGAGTGAATACGAAAGAGAATATATTGAATATTTTATATTTTTCTTTTCAAGTGAATGAACTATATGGGGTGCATGATCCAATTCTTTTAAAAATATATTGTGCAGTTGCATTAAATATTTTTAGATCTGCAGTTTAGACAATGACAACTTGACAAGCTCTTTTTTCATTTTTATCTCAAATCTTCTAAAGGCACAGTGCTAATTATATTAAGTATTCAAGAAAGTACACAACAGTGCTTGAGGAAAACTGCATCATATAAGAAATCTCTTGTCTCTCCATCCTACAGTTTATCATATTAGCTTTTAGTGCAAAGTTTTAAATATTGAAAGTATATTGTACATTCATGTTTCTAAAAAAAATGCACTGTAGAATATTCAGGTAATTATGTAGGAATTTATATTTGTCATTATTTAAGTACAGAATTTTATCAAGAATTAGACTGGCTGTACACCATTAACATTTTAGAATGAGGCATGTCAGCCACTGAATGGAAAATAACTGGAAATTGAAACTTTTCAAACATTTTTTTCAAAGAGCATTAAGAAACAGGAACTTTTCAGAATAATTAAAACTAGAAAATTCAAACTAAATAAATAATAGTTCAGCTGTCTATGTTTTCAAATGTCACTGAGAGAAAGGGATCGAGTGAGTGGACAATTCAGATTTTAATTAGTCAATAATCACTTGTTCTTACATCAAAGATTTGTTTACTCTACATGTATCCAATTACTGATGGATTGCAATTTTCCTCTGTAGCACAAGATTTTGTCTTGGGAGCTATAGAATGTAAAATGTAGACATATTCATGAAGCACTTGTATTTCTAAAAGATCACTCACTACTGATCTGTGACTTTCCGTTCTCTCTTAAAATTGTTCCTTTAAAATTCAATAGCTAGGATATAATCTGACACTTCATTCCAAACATATCATTCAGTCTATTGTACTAAGTGTTGTCAGGATGATACATTGTCCAGGAAAAGAGAGACAGAACTAGGGAGAATAAAATGTGATGGAAACAAGACAATAAAGAGCCTGCAGTTTTCAAAAACAGCTTGTAGCAGTGTTCACTTTATCATTTATTTATCTCTTTTGTATTTTTTTTTTCACTATATCTTCAGCAAAAAAAAGAAGATAGACAAGAAAATATGTTCTTCCTATGAAATTCCTATATTCAGTATTATTTATTTTGCATGTTAATATTTCTTAGCTTGGACTATTTTCAGAGTATGAGACCTCCAGGCTTGGAGGCTTATAGTGTGTAGTTCTTTTCTCAGCAACCCATAAAAGGGTTTATTATATTCTTGCTGTTTGTGCTTTCAACCTTATTCTGGTTGATCTTTCACTAATTATGGTAATCAGAATCACTGAAGACATTATACAGTCTTCACGAATTTATATCAGATTTTGGAGTCAGGAACACTGGTGAGGCCTCACCTCAAGTACTGTGTTCAGTTTTGGGCACCTCAGTACAGAAGGGAATGGAGGTGCTGGAGCAGGTCCAAAGAAGGGCAACAAAGCTTGTGAAGGACTTGGAGAATATGCCCTCAAGGAGAGACTGAAGGAATTGGGCTGTTTAGTCTGGGGAAAGGGAGGCTGAGGGGAGACCTCATTGCTCTCTTCCAATATCTGAAAGGTGCTTATAGCGAGAGCGGGGTTGGTCTCTTCTCACTGGTGACAGGTGGCAGGATGAGGGGAAATGGCCTCAAGTTGCATCAGGGTAAGTTTAGGTTGGATATCAGGAAACACTTCTTTACAGAAAGGGTTGTTAAGCACTGGAATAGGCTCCCTAGGGAGGTGGTTGAGTCACCATCCCTGAATGTGTTTAAAAACCGTTTGGATGTGGTGCTGAGGGACATGATTTATCAGAGGGTTGTTAGAGTTAGGGTAGTGTGGTTAGGTTGCAGTTGGACTTGATGATCTTTAAGGTCTTTTCCAACTTAAGCAATTCTATGATTCTATGAGAGCACAAAAATGTGTCAGTGATGTTCCTGTGGAAAGATAGCTGTTACTTTGGTTTTCATCCTCCCAGCAATATTAGATATTTTGGACAAAAAATTGCCTTATTTCTACCCTGCTCATGCTGTATGGAGCTAGGAATAATTCAGCCGTGCATATCTAATTTTAAATTCATTCAGAGTCACAGCATTATAGAATCCTTAGAATCCTCTGAAGATCGTCTAGTTCAACTGCCCTGCAATGAACATGGGCACCACATATAGATCAGGTTGCCCTGGGCCTAATCCAGCCTCGCCTTGAAAGTCTCCAGAGGTGGGACATCAACCATATCTCTGGGCAACCTGTTCCAATGCCTCGCCACCTTCACTGTAAAAGACTTTTTCCATACATCCAACCTAAATCTACCCTCTTTGTACTTGAAATCATTTCCCCTTGTTCGTTCACCACAGATTCTGCTAAAGATGTTGTCCTCTTCTTTCCTGTAGCTCCCCTTTATTTACTGAAAGGCTGCTAAAGGCTTGAAGTGGATAGATTGTGAAAAGCTGTGTCTGAGGAGCAGCCATGATCAGATCAAGGGCTTGTGGGTAAAATCAAGGATTGTCCAGTAAAGGACATCTAGTGGTTGGGGTCTGCTATAGGCCAACTGATCAGGAGGAGCCTGTTGACAGTCTTCTTGCTTCAGCTGCAGGAGGTATTGCACTCGCAGGCTCTTGTCCTGATGGGGGATTTCAACCACCTATATTTGCTGGGATAGTGGCATGGCGGGTGGCAGACAATCCAGGAGATTCCTGGAGTCTGTTGAGGACAACTTCCTGGACCTGGTAATAGATGGACTAACCTGAGGTGAAGCCTTACTGGACCTGGTGCCTACCAATGCAGAGGAGAGCATTAGAGAGTTTAAGATTGGAGACAGCCTGGGCTGCAGTGACCATTGGTGGAGTCTGTGATCTTGAAGAATGCAGGCCTGGCAAAAAAGCAGAACTAGGATCTTGTGCATTAGGAGGGCAAAATTCCAGCTGCTCAAGGAACTGCTGAGTGGGATCCCCTGAGAAACTGTCCTTAGGGGCATGGGCACCGAACAAAGCTGGCAGCTCTTTAAAGACACACTTCTGAGAGTGGAATGGCTCTCCATCCCCCAGTAGAAGAATTTGAGCAGGGAAGGCAGGCAACCATCATGGCTGTGCAAGGATCTGCAGCTTAAACTTAGAGAAAAGAGGGAAATGTACAGAAAGTGCAAGCAAGGTTGTGCAGCCTGGGAGGAATACAAGGCTGTTGTCCGTGTGTGTAAAGATAGGATTAGGAAAACCAAGGTGCAGATGGAGCTGAACTTGGCAAGGGATGTGAAAGATAACAAGAATGGGTTAGGAAGGAGGAGACAGGCCAAGGAGAGTATTCCCCATCTGACGAAAGGTAGTGGGGAGCTGGCTTCCTCAGACATAGAAAAAGCTGAGGTACTCAATGAGTGCTTTGCCTCAGTCTTCACAAATGGTCAGGGTTCCCATGCCTGCCAGGATGATGAGCCTCTAGATGAGGGTGTGGGGAGTGGTTTTGTCCCGTTGTAACAATGGAACAAGTCCGAGTCCTCCTCATGATGTTGAACGTGTACAAGTCCATGGGGCCGGATGATATCCATCCTAGGATTCTGAAAGAGATTGGTGATGAGGTTGCTGAGCCGCTCTCCATCATATTTGAAAAATCATGGCTGTCTGGTGAAGTCCCCGGTCACTGGAAAAAAGGAAACATTACTCCCATTTTTAAGAAAGGGAGAAAGGAAGATCTAAAGGTGAACTATAGGCCGGTGAGCCTCACCTCTGTGCCTGGGAAGATCATGGAGCAGATCCTCCTAGAAGCTATGTTAAGGCACATACGAGGTAAAGAGGTGATTCGAGACAGCCAGTATGACTTCACCAAGGGCAGACTGTGCCTGACCAATCTGGTGACCTTCTATGATGGAGTGATGGTTTTGGTGGAGGGGGAAAGGGCAGTGGATGTCATCTACCTGGACTTCTGCAAGGCTTTTGACATGGTCCCTCACCACATCCTTCCCTCTAAATTGGAGAGGTGTGGATTTGAAGGATGGACTGTTCGATGGATTAGGAATTGGCTGGCTGGATGTAGCCAAAGGGTTGTGATCAGTGGTTCTGTGTCAGGGTGGAGGCCAGTCACAAGCAGTGTCCCTCAGGGGTCGGTCTTGAAACCAGTGCTCTTCAACAACTTCATCAATGACATAGACAATGGCACCAAGAGCACCCTCAGCAAGTTTGTGGATGACACCAAACTCAGTAGTACGGACAATACATTGGAAGGAAGCCATCCAGAGGGACCTGGAACAGGCTGGAGAAGTGGGTCCATGAAAACCTAATGAGGTTCAGTAAGGCCAAGTGCAGGGTGCTGCACTTGGGTCAGGGCAATCCCAGGTATTTATACAAACTGGGAGAAGATCTCCTTGAAAGCCCTGCGGAGAAGGACTTGGGGATCCTGATGGACGAGAAGCTGGACATGAGCCAGCAGTAAGCAGAAGGCCAACTGTGTTCTGGGCTGCATTAACAAAGGGGTGGCCAGCAGGGAGAGGGAGGTGATTGTCCCCCTCTACTCAGCTCTTGTGAGGCCCCATCTGCAGTACTGCGTCCAGGCCTGGGGTCCCCAGTACAGGAAAGACATGGAGCTCTTGGAACTTGTTCAGAGGAGGGCCACTAAGATGGTCAGAGGGCTAGAGCACCTCTCCTATGAGGAAAGGTTGAGTGAACTGGGATTGTTTAGCTTGGAAAAGAGAAGGTTCTGAGGAGACCTTCCAGTACTTGACGGGAGCAGATAAATAGGAGGGGGAACGGCTATTCTATTCTATTCTGTTCTGTTCTGTTCTGTTCCACAGACTGTTTTCATTATAATTCTTGTTTTCTCCATTCCCCAAGTACTGAATCATTTCAGTGACTGAAATAATGGAGAAATGATTTGTATATTTCTCTTTAATATCAGGTATGCTTCTGTTTTCAATAAACATATTTATTTTTACTTTCAAATATAGGTACCAAAGCAAGCTTTATATGGCTTGACAGCTCCCGCCTGTTTTTCAGGGCATTACAAAGACTTTCTAAGAAGTAAAATCCTTTCCAGATGTATTTAACTGAAATTTATCAAGCTACTTGGTCTTTAATGAATTAGATGTTTACTAAATATGAATACATTAAATAATTTGCATCCATTTCAATAGCTATGTTTTCCTAACTGACAGATCTGAATTATTAATAATTCACAGAAGGGAATGTTATTATTAGTGATAAGAGAATAACTTTTCAATAATCTTTTAAATTATTCAGAGGAATAATACTCCTAGCATTTTAATATATAACATGGATTTGCAAAAACATTTATCTCAACATTTATCCTAAGCAACAAATAGAAAAGCATTATAATAATACACACATAAATGTATGTATAAACAAAGTTAGGTTTGTACACATTTACACAAGATTAGCTTTGCATTTAGGAAAAAATCTTTCTCAGCCTTTGATGGAAATAAAATCATGATTTTCCACAGTTAGGAATCATTTCATTATATGAATATTAAGCACAGAGACCTTAATAACATAAAACTTGCTATCATTGCACTACACGTAAGACTTATTTTCTCTCATTAAATCTGGTTTAAAACCATATGAAAATGTAGGGTAGCTATAAAATATAATAAAACTTTAATATCGTTATCAGGTAAAAAATATTAGTTGGAGAATGCCATGAATAAACATGGACTTGCTTGTATTTATAGGATACAACAAAAACTGTACTTTCATTCTGCACAAGTGCATGTTAGGGGTAAAAAATATTCAGAGGTAATTAAGCATCATGGTAAATTGGGAGCTTACAGTGAGTTTGAATCTAGGTTAAAAAAAAAAACAACTTAAATTCTACTCACATTTCTGTAAATCACTGTTTAAAGGGCAATTTTTTTTTCCTCCTATAATCCTTCATATATAAAAAATAACCATGTTTTATGATAATGTCACGATATATACTAGGATAAGGAAAAGCAGAATATGCCCTCTTTGTACTTAAGCAAGGACTGAAAGGAATGAAAATACTTAGAGAGATATTCAGATAGTGTAAAGAAAGTCTTTTATTCTATCATGACTACAGCCCCAGTATGACTAGATCAAACTGACCATAACTAGCATTTATATATGTGTATATATATTTATAAATACATATATGCATAGATTACTTCAAAAGTAATGCCTCCAATTTATTTCCATGAAAACTGCAACAGATACAAAGAGCACAACAACAATATTTTCTGCATCAAATTCTCAGCTACAAAATATTATTTTTCACCAGTGTCACCACCATTAGTTATGCTTTTTCACCAGTAATGAACAGGAGGCTGATTCTATGCTTGTAGAAATCTGTTCCAGTGGATGTGACCTACTGTCACCACTGCTGAAACGCACCTTCCACCACTTCACTGTGCTCACATCCACTCCATAAACATTCAGCAAGCACAGTGAATGTCAGTGGGTGCAAATTTTTCCACATGGAGGAATTCAGTTCCAGTTTTGCTTCAAATGCACTTCCATGTCAGACACCATCCTGCCAGACTGCCTCTCTACTGCCATCTGTTACATGGCAGAAAAATTTAATGAAGTATCAGCGGGAAGGTTTAACCTCTACTGCCAAACCACTAACATCTGGCTCTGATGTTGTGGGACAACATAATAAAATAGGAGAATTACTTTCTGAGCAGCCCTTGTGTCTGTGCGCGTGTATGCATTTGAACAAAATTAATTTTGTATTTCCTATTTTCTTCTTCATTAAATGACTAAATGACTCACTCTGCAATCAAAATAGCATTTGCATTCCTCATACCAACAGTTATATTAAATATTTATTAACAAAGGTGTCACTGATATGCAGGTCATACAGAGGGAAAGCAAGGAAGTGAGTTGTCTATATCAATAGTTATCAGTAATTCTGAGAAAAGGGAGCAGAGCTCAGATAATCTGTATAATAATCTAAGCTGATATATAAATATGTAAATACTCCTTTGAAGCCTATATTCCTATCAAACAAGACTTTTTTATATGTGTATGTGACATCTTTCTGTCTGTCTTCATTTTTACAATTTGTTAAACTGGAGGTTCATTCAACAAAATATGAGATTTGGATTTAAATTTTTTGATAAATTTGATTCTTATTACATTGATGTTCATAAATCCTAGGTTACTGATCATCACAATATTCACTGCAGTTCTGTTAAATTCCTTTACTTTGTATTTATGCAGAGGATACACTAGCTACAAACTACATGAAAATGCAAAATATTTAATAGGATTAAAATCATATGATTAATCTACAAAGATAAAACACTGGAAAATAAGCTTCAGGTACCTGATAGCATGGTGTTTTGCTATGTGTGGTATCTAAATCCTATATTCTCAATCTGACGCTATGGTTGTATTTTCTTATCTTAGTATAAAATAGTTTATTTCTATAAGAGAGTAAATATGCATGCTAATATTGTCACTTCCTTTAAAAATATGCTGTAATAGAAAGAATCTTCATAGTGCTGATTTTTCTTGTTTCCCTTGTTTGTTTTTCAATTATTTGTTTTGTGACAAAATGCATCTACTTATTCTTAATCTCTTGCCATATCTGATTTGATCAGAACAGTGTCTTCTTTGGTAAGATAGAAAGAAAAAAATATTTATGACAACATCATAGTTGTTTAGATTTGGGGGATTTAATCTATTAAAACTTTAAATAATGAAAAATGCTTTGCATCAGAATCTAATAACAGCCCCAGTGATACTACAAGTATAACTAAAATTAGCATATGATTTTCTCTGTTTTCTTAAAATTGTTCTATTTGACTGAATTGGCTAATTTAAATTCAGTTTTCACTAGGAAGAAATATAAATAATTCCAGTTGAGTATCTGAAGCAATTCTGTTAATTAATAAGGAATTTATACTCTGTTCTCCAGTGATCTTACTTTGCTCCTTTATTTGCAGTTTTCCATCCTTGTCTCCATTTCACATACCCTGTCAGCTGGTAAAATGGCAGCTTTTTTTTTGGACTACTCCTCTGCTGCCACCTGGCACTTGGGAACAAAATTTAATGGAATATTGGTGGAAGTTTCAGCCCCTACTACAAACATCTGCCTCTGACACTGCAGTGCAATATAATAAAGTAGGAGACGTTACCTTTGGAGCAGCCTCTATATATTGAAAGCTTATTGGAAAATACTTTGGATATTGGCAGCTGTCTCACAGCATAGATAAGAGCTTGAATTGTAATTGATTTTTACTATCTTTGAACACAGATTTGTATCTTTATCTTGTGTGCTTTTGGTTTTCATACTATTCTTAAAAAAATTCAGATATTTGAACCTTTTGTCATTTGGCTGAAATTACTAATTGGGCATACAAATTGTAAGATGAGAGGTGATAAAATGGAAGTTAAAAAAGATAAGCTCAACAAGATAAGTTTCTTTTGAAGATTCCAGGAAGCCCTCCTTTCTCTCCAAATATTTTCAGTATTAGACTAGATGAGCTACTAAATTTGAACTTGGAAAACAGAGCAAACACCTATGTGATTAGGTTTATTGGTGGTATAAAGGGGAAAAGAGAAGCAGTACACAGGACAAGAGAAAGTGCTACAAATATTCCAAATTCTCTCCTTTTCTTCTTTTACTAGTACACAAGAGACCTGCTAAATATTGTACAAAATATCTTATTTCATGCTATACAAGCTAATACTCAAGTTCTCCACCAATCTGAAATAACATTAAAAGTTCTGTCACTTAGGCCTGCAATAGGCCTGAGGAGGAATTCCTGTTTTGTTTATCTTGAGAAATTTCAAGTACAAAATATTACAGGAATAATACAGCTTTTTATTCTGAGTGTCTGAAAGGTGGCTGAATTGACAAATAAGATCATATACAACACTCTCTGAAGTTCACGGTGTCTATGTATTGGCAGGTCAAGTGATTGACTTACTCAGAACTATACATTTAAATTTAATATATTTAAAATTAAGTAAAATTAGTATACCTTATTTTCTGACTGTGGAAGGACCCACAAAACAAATGAACTCCCAGCAAAATCTACATAAGCTTTGAACCTTAAATTAACACAGAGAAGACTGTGAAACCCATTTACTGAAAGATCATGGCTGACCTAGGTCCATTCAAGAACTTATGAAATGAAATTTCTTATGGTTCATGTAAAGATCTTACACAACAACACACTCAAATTCCTATTAGTTCTTGAGTATTCAGTTTTGGAAAAACAATGGCATTCTTACCTCAGATTGAATAATCAACTTAATCCTGAGTGTGAACAGGCAACCCATACATAACTGTATATAATGAAATAAAATATACGTGGCTTACAAAAAAAAAAAAAAAAAAAAAAAAAAACACACAAAAAAAAACCATACATTCTAAAGTGTTTTCAAACTGCACAGAGGCATTAAAACAAAGTTTCACGAGAGATTATTGGTGCCATTTTTTTTTTCATTTTCTTTTTATTTTTAGCTACTTTTTAAAGAAATTCTGATTTTTTCCTCACATGCATATTCAGGTGGTTATATCAGAACTTTACTTCTCAGATGACTTGAAACCTTATATAATACCCAGTCTAAACATAGCCACTTACGTTCTAATATTATTCTTAAAATTAAAGGATTTTTCCTGCCTTGATATATCCCCTCTCAATTTAGTTATGAAAAGTCATTATAACCCCTCTTAACCTTCCCTGACTACACTACATAAACAAAGCTCTCCTTAATCTCTTTTTGTAAGAAAAACTTTCCATTCCTTTAATCATACCCCTTCTCTGAAACCAGTCCCTTTTAAACCATTCCTCAGAGAAGTGATTAGAGATGCAAACAATATTCCAGGTGAGGTCTTTTAAAGTGGTATTTACATTCTCCTCTCTCTTAAACAAGTAATTCACTCAATTTATTCTACAATAGAGTATGCTTTGTTTTGCAGCTACATCATCTGGTACTTCATAATCGCCTAGAACAAATGTAACCAGGTATTTTTACCCATTTCTTCATAGTAGATGGACAAACTCCCTTTTGCAGCAAAATTTTTTTTACTAATTATAGAAAATACATGTCTGAAATCGCAACACTGGATTTCATGCTATTTGTGTCATTTCTCTTTTTAAATGGTCTCAACATCTTGTTTCTTAGATGTTTCCAGAGGACACATATACTTTTTATTTCTATGTCTAAAACACATAGTTAGTGCCAAGGCTGAAGCTTGAGACATATCTGTGCAGTCTTTTTTTTAGCCTGTCTAGCTGTTTGAATACAGCCAGAGACAGTCTCCCTTCTAACAAGTCTCTTGCACCTTGCATTAATCATTGTAATCACTATGTTCAATACTAATTATTCTTTGAGGAGTCTTATAAAATGTTTAGTTTAAATCAGAATAGATTATCTTTATTTTATTAGATGCTCTAGATAGTCAGTTATCTAAAAAGATATTAAGTTAGTCTGACACAATCTGGATGAGATGAAGCCCTGTTGTTATGTAAGTTTCATTTACCTTCATGTCCTTAATTAGTTCTTGTTCAAAATCTGCTTTAATGCTTTGCAATTCTCATCAAACTAACTACTTGGATAATGTTCTTTCTCCACTGCTTTTTATCTTGCTACTAAATTTGCTCTCCAAATTTAATATTACCAGATTTATGGATTATTTTTAAGTAGTTTCTACTAGATTTGCAACACCTTGCATGAATTCATTTAGTAGGCTTGAATAGATGTGATCAAGACTTTTAATTCTTTCACACTTAGAAATCATGTTTTTGCTTCTAATTTCTGTATTCTAATTTGTTTCATGATCTCCTCATTTGCAGCAGATAGTGTATAGTACTCTCACAGTGACCCTCAAATTAAAAAATAAAGTGAAACAAAACATGGAGGATATGATTAATTACAAATTTTGGCCATTTCTAGATCATCCTTGCTACCTTTCTTTTCCATGTATAAAAAAACCTCTATCCTTTTAATTTCCTGTATTTATCTAAAGAAAGATATGTAAGGATTAACATGAAAAAAGTCTTTACGTTTTAGGTTCCAGTGCTAGTCTAAGCTCTACAAACTATTCAGACTTTACCTCTTTAATCTCTGAAACACTGTCTTTTTCCTAATGCATCCCTTTTCCCTTTATTTTTTTTGTCTCTATTCCCATTAAATCTTTTTTTTTTCATATGAATTTTCATACTGAAAGTCATACAAATATCTAGTTAGCTCTTCGAATATATGTTCTAATTGATTTGACACATATTATTTAAGAGTTCCTTGAGATCTTTTCTTAATTCAAAACTTTTATCAAACCATTTAGCCTAAGAAATTTGTTTGTCAGGATCCTGAAGTTTGTATTTATGAATCCCAAGGATTGTTTCTAGAAAGCTTCATTTCTGTCTGTCTTGCAATTTAATATTTTCTGAATCAGTTCATGGTTGCTGAATCATATTTAACCTACTTCAAGGCTACTGTTCTTATGAACAGTTTCATAATGATGGTATGATTGTCCAATTATATTTTAATGTTACATGGTTAACTGAATTTTCCACTTTATTCTAAGTTGTACCATTTATAGAACTGTACAAATTGTTTCTCTCTCTCTGTCACAGCTGAAATGAAGAGATGGAACTTGTGAGTTTTTTGTAGTATTTGACCTTTGATCTTCCATACCACTTCAATTTTGGTTTGCTCTAAATTGCTCTGAATTTCTCCAACAAGCTCTCTCTAGGAACTCAGAGGATAATCCACACCAAGAGACTCTCCCAAGAAGAATATATTTCATTTGACTTCTACACTGTACATGGCTTTAACACTTAGTTCACTCTCAAACAATGCCCACGTTTTCCATACTCAGATAACAGTGCACCATACATGTTAACTAATACTCTCCGTTTACTTTCATCTTTGGAAGACAGCATTCCCATGTGGGAATTTCCTTAGTGGAAGCTTAACGTTGTTGAGCAAGATAGTCTAGTGCTAATATAGATGAACATTTGCATGCATTCATTCTTTCAAATTTTTACTTTAAATGAAATTGTTAAAGCAAATGCAACAACAAAAAATCTAATTCTCTCTTTGGTAGTAAGAAGAGTGGCAGAACAGTCTTTCATTTTCTCAGAGCCTAGATAAATATTCCCAGAAAATATTTAAAGTGCAAATAAAAAAGAACATTTTTATCCTACCATTTGATAGACTAAAATAGTATTGAAACAGAATGTCATTAAAATCCCTGAAGGACTCATGCTGGAAATTCCTCAATATATGAAAAGATCAAGGTTTTCTTCAGCAGATGCAGTTACAAATGTATTGTGAGAACTATGGAGTCATGGAATTGTAGGATAATTCAGGTTGGAAGGGACTTTAGGAGGTCTCTGATCCAGATTCCTGCTCAAAGCAGGGAGTAAGACCACGTTGCTCAGGGTTCTAACCATAAGAGACTTGGAAATTTCAAAGAAATTTCCCACGTCATTGGGAAGCCTGCTCCACTGCTGGGCTGTTGTATTGTTGCATTACTTAAACAGACTTTTAATCTTTTTTTTCCCCCCCAGTATGTGGGCAGTGTCTTATATCCTCCTACAATACACCTCTATGAAGAGCCTGGTTCTGCCTCCTAAAAAACCTGGGCGTGGGCAGGCTGCTGTAAAGTGTTCCCAAGACCATGTCCACTGACAATCTCTGAACTCCAGTTTATCCACATCCTTATTCTTCCACTAGTGGAGAGCCCAAAACTGGATGCAACATTCCAGGTATGTTACAACAAATGAGCTATGCAATGTAATTCATGAATTCTTCACTTTGACTTAATTATCTTTATTTAAATAAAAGAACCTTTCTTTTCTTTCAAGAACTGTTAGGTGTTCACTCAGAAAGAAGTGTAAAGATTACCCATACATTTCATTTTAAAATTACCACATTTTTCTTTCTTATTTTCTTTTAATCCAATTAAAAACAAAACAAACAAAACAAACACAAAAACACAGGTATTATATCTATAAATGGAAAAATCAAACCATTCATTGGAAGTTCAACTATGACTAAAATAAAGCATACAAATAACAGGGTTGATGAGAATAAATAGGAAAACTGAAATCTTTCAGAAACACACAATACTTCTATATTGATCACTCAAAAATTTCAGAATATGATGGACAAAAATGAAAATCTGTGCAGTGGTATCAACATTTGCTCCACATTTTTGTATAATAACTTCAGTGAGTTTATACACAATCTTAATGTGTTTATTTCACACTGGTAGATTACTCAGCTTTACAGTCTGCTCATTACTCTGCAGTCTCAACCTCATCCAAAGCAAAAAGAAAAAGGAGAGAAAATATGGTGAAAAAAGGATTGTGGGTTGAAATGAGAAGCAGTTTGATTTAAGTTAAAAAAAAGAAAGAAAAAAAAAAAAAGCCACATGGAAGCAAAAGGAGAAAAATATTCTGTTTCCCATCTGTAAGTAATTTTCAATCACATATTGGGAAGCAAGGTGTCAGTGCACATAGCATTATCTTAGAAAAATAAATGCTTTCATGAGAGTCCTGCACCTTCCCCTTTCCCTTTCTCAATCCTTTTCCTTCATCTTTACTGCCCGTAGCCCCAAAGTTTTTTGCCAGAGGCTGGAGAAAGCCTTGATGCTATGCCAGCACTGATCAACAATAGAGAAAACATTGGTTTGATACGAATACTATTTAGCTATATGTGCAAAGCACAGCACTCTATGGAATGCTGTGAGGAAAGTAGACTACATCTCAGACCGACCCAGTACAGTTGAACAAATATTTGTTGATTCATGATTATGCAATTTTTTATCTCAAAACTCCACATAAAATTTAAATGAAATAATTTAAATAAAAGAGAAACAATAATTTCTGTAGTTGCCTGCTCAGTTTGTATGCTTTGTTCCTCTATTATGTAAAGGTGCAAGAGCTTCTCTTTATGTGAGTACTGGAAAACAAGTTTATAAGTCCTTTCACTGTCACTGCTGAGCACCAAGGAATTCAGATTGCTTATATGTTTTAGGTACTATTTTATTGTACTGTCCAGATTCCAATATAATTGTAATATTCTTCAACATCTACAAGAAGAAGTCATTAAAGTATTAAAATTCTCAGTGTTCACTAAGGGATATTGTCAAACAAAAGCCTTATTTCATTTTTCTTTATCTGTTAAGTAGTTTTCTAAAGAAAGCTTCTTGTTGGACACACTTTTATGTGACAATAAAGGTGGTAATAAGTTTCCCTTTTGTGAAAATGAGAAAATATTACAGTGGACTATATTAGTCTATAGGTCTGGAAAGGTCATCTAGTTCCTGCCCTGAGGCAGAATCAGCTATACCCAGTGGCTGGCTGTGAAGGTCAAAAGCTGCTTTTATTGCTGTCCTTGTTGAATTCAGATCTTCCTGTACTTAAGATGAAATAAGACAAATTACACAAAAGGCTGGAAAAAAGAACAGCATTCACAACAGGCATTTGAGCTGCTCCTCTAAGACTCTCCAAACTCACTGAAACATCAGGCTACGTAGGAGATTGTATTTCAGCTGCTCTTTCCCTGTGGCTCACAGCCGTCCTGTGATAAAGATAGTCCTGCTTCACTAAACTTTATCACAGGAAAAAAATCAGAGGCAGGAAAGAAGAAAACAATAAAGTAGAGAAAGAAAGCACACACAAATATTACGTCATGGAGCCAATTTTTATGCTCTAGATTATTTACAAGATCTTGCCAAATCCAGTGAAGACAGCAATATAATGTGACTACTGTGTCTTTGCTTTTATTCAAGATGCTTGTGAGACCAAGGATGGTGAATATCAAATAAATGTGCTGGCTGAGTTTATAGATATCAAAAGAACTGAGGTTAGCTGCCAGATTTCCAGTTCAACCTTCTACCTACCATCAATATTTCCCCATTAAACCATGTCCTTGAGTACAAAATCTAAATGTTTTTTGAATTCCTCTCGGGACTGTGACTCAACCAACTCCCTGGGCAGCCATTCCAGTGCCTGACTACTCTTTCGGAGAAGAGTATATCCTAGTACCCAACCTGAATCTCCACTGGCACGACTTGACACCATTCCCTCTAGTTCTGTCACTAGTTACATAGAAGAGGTCAACACCCACCTCACCACAACCTTCTTTCAGATAGTTGTATAGAGCGATAAGGTCTCCCCTAAGCCTCCTTTGTTATCTTTCCTGTAGTGAGGGGCCCAAAACTGAACACAGTTCTTGGAGTGAAGTCTCACCAGAGCTGAGTACAGAGAGTCATTGTTAATCACATCCCTGCTCCTGTTGGCAACACTATTTCTGGTATAAGCCAGGATACCATTGGCCTTCTTGGCCACCTGGCTGGCTCATATTTAGCCAAGCACTGATCAACACTTCCAAGTCCATTTCTTCCACAAAACCTTCCAGTCACTCTGCTTAGAGTGAGATGTAAAATTCAAGTGTCTCTGACAAATTGAACTAAGAGAAAATGGAGAAATATTGTATGTATTCAATAACTTGTGTGAAGTTATAGTGCGCAAAAACTGTTATAATCTTAAAGATTCATATAAAGTTTTCTAAGGCTTTTTGAAAATTACCTTTTCAAGTGATTACAAAGCAAGACTGTCTTTATGTATTCTCCTGCATATGCAGAGAAGTACTAATATAATATTTAAAGTATATACATAACTGACAGATTACAAGATTAATCACAGTCCCTTTCATTCCTTGTTTCCTTAAAATGTGTCAAAAATTGCTACTAATTAAACATCGCTGAAATTGTACAGTTAGGAGAAAGCAAAATTTACAATATCTCAAAAATATTTCCAGGGTGTCATTAATTTTATTACTGTGTAGCTTCTTCAAATGTTGACACCTCCCTGCTGATCTTAAAACGAGGGGAATAAAACCATCACACAGGCCACTACTAGTGTTTCACTGTCTAACTGTCCTAGGATATTTTGAAATTACTATTGTCTATAGTAGGAGAGACCAGCCACTGAGAACTGACAAGAATATTTAGTTGTGGCTGCTATGGGAATGTTTAAAGTCTAATATTTATTGTACTACCATCAAAAAAAAATCCAAAGAATAAATCAAATTCAAAAAAATCCTCAATTAAAATGTCCTTCAAACTATCTACATCTAAATGATTAAATATCATGTTAATTAAAATCAGAGATCTATGCAATAATAAAGAAAGAGTATTGTATATTAGATATAAAATTCCAGTATAGCATTGTCTTTCAATGAATAAATGTGAAATTAAATTTTGATAAATATATATAAATTTTATAATTTATACTGTACTGCTAAAGAAATGAAAATCTGTTCAGAAAATTGATTAATGCAAATGTTTTAGCATCTCCTACCTATTCTGCTACTACTAGATTATTCAAAATAAATAATTTTTGTAACTGAAGCCATACCTATTGAAGAATTTAAATATGATGTCTCAAGATGTAAAGTTTTCATGAGTTGTTTTCATTTGCATCTGGAAATAACAATGATTAATTTTTGTACAACTTACAAACAAACTTACAACTTACAGATAAAATAAATTCTTAAAGGCATAAGAGAATGAATACGAAATATTATGCAGTGTCAAGGAGAGCTTAGGGTGTCTCCTCTGTAATGTTTGTATATTCATTCTTTCCCTGAAATGACACAAACTAGTTTTTTTTTTTGTTGTTTGTTTGTTTTTTTTTTATTGTTCTGGACACTTGAAGATCTTTATCTTTAGTTTCTAGAGTTGCAAGAGCTGTCTTTGTGAAATGCCAGCTGTCTGACTATGTAAATATTTATGTTTCTTCCTGTTTTTCATGTAATACTGTCGTAATTTGTTTCAGATGATGCAAATTAAGATACTTTTCTCTGCAGTGCTATGCTCAGCTATATTGAGCATTGAGATGTTTTGAGATGTTCTATCTGTGCAAAGCAGGCACAAGAGAAACACCTCAAAAAGTTTTACTATATCGAAGAATCACAGAATGGCCAGGGTGGGAAGGGACCTCAAGGATCATGCACTTCCAACCCCCCTGCCACAGGCAGGGCCGCCAACCTCCACATTTAATACTAGACCAGGCTGCCCAGGGCCCCAGTCAACCTGGCCTTGAACACCTCTAGAGATGGGGCATCCACTCTCTGGGCAGCCTGTTCCAGTACCTCACCACTCTCTCTGTAAAGAACTTCCCCCTGACATCCAACCTAAATCTTCCCTCCCTCAACTTCAAAACATTTCCCCTTGTCCTGTAGTTATCTACCCTTTCAAAGAGTTGATTCCCCTCCTGTTTGTAGGCTCCCTTTAGGTACTGAAATGCTGCAATGAGGTCACCCCACAGCCTTCTTTTCTCCAGGCTGAACAAACACAGCTCCCTCAGCCTGTCTTCGTAGGGGAGGTGCTCCAGTCCCCTGATCATCTTCATGGCCCTCCTCTGGACCCTCTCCAACAGCTCTCAGTCTTTCTTGTACTACTTTCTTGTACTACTGGGGGCTCCAGACCTGGACACAGTACTCCAGATGGGGTCTCACAAGAGCAGAGTAGGTGGGGACAATCACCTCCCTATCCCCGCTGGCCACCCCTCTTTTGATGGAGCCCAGGATACCATTTGCTTTCCAAGCTGCAGATAATACTATATAAACAATATTAGATTATACTATATGAAGTCCTTTAAGCCTGTTTTAAAAAAACTTGCACTTCACCACATGCTGGAACACAAAGTGCCTGTGGAAACCATGGGAAAATATCGAACTCTTGCGTCATTACTAACCAGGCTACTCACATAACGTTGAGTCTATAGAGCATTAGTCTGTGCAGTAGCCAATAGTCATCACAGTATTCAAACTGACTAAGCACACATCCTCCTTTTAGCTGAGGACGTGCTTTTTTGTTTGTTTGTTTGTTTGTTTTGTTTATTTTATTTTTTTAATACAGACTTTATTAAAGTTCACACTACCTAAACATGCCTTCAAAGCAAGTCAGATTCTCAAGCATTACACCAGGAAAAGTTCAGGTAAACATAGAGCACTACTAGCCCAAGCTGCTAGAGATTAGTCATAGAGAACGCCAACCATTTTTCATCCCAGACCACAATCTTTTTATGCCAAGACAGGTTTCTCTTAACTGTATTGGAGACAAACTGCAATTGGGTTAAATGAGAAACAGGTAGGTCATGGGGCACAAATTCCTGCTTTCATCCTTCCTTATTCCATATTAAAGATATAGCACCACCAAGATCTTCCTAATCACCATCAAAATTCAAGATAAAATAAACAAAAATGACACCAACCATTAATTTTCTTCACCAAATACAAGCTACTTCTCACCACTAAGGTATGAGTTAACCTGAATTAAAGAGGCAACAATACCCACTACTCAGTACACAGTTTCCAGAATGTAGAACTTCTGTGAAGGACTATATAATAAAGAAGATGACAGAAGAAGAAAGAAAAAGAAAAGGAAGATATTAATATAAAGAAATATGATAGTTTTATAAACTATAACTTCATTCCAGTATATCATTCAGAAATTTATAGGGATAAAAGAATATAGAGATCCAACTTTGCTAGTCTGAAGCAGGAAAAGTTAATGCTGATGGATATTCTGTTTAGCTGGAAAGCAGCATGTGTTATACAAAGGCAAATTAACTGTATAGCTGCTATCATATAACAAAATACCACTTTAATCACATGAAGAAAGGGAGAACAACATAACTATGAGATGGAGAATGTATTTCCATTAAATATTCTTCATTTCAACTTCATTTAATTTTTTTTAAATGCCCTTTGAGCAAAATTTCTCCATATTAAGCAGTGAGTTCTACAATACAGAATTTTAGGACACTGCATCCCATGTTGACTTCCACTAAACTATGTAATGCAATCTAAACTTTATCTCTTATATTGAAACTGGTTAATGTATATGAATAGATTTACATTCCTTACAGAATTTAAAATGGCATCTTGCAAAAAGCTTTTAAAAACTATTTATAAATTTTGAAAAGTTTCTTAGTTGCATTTTGTCTACTAGATAAACTATTCCGCTTTGTGTAAGAGTTGAACTTATTGTTCTTGTTTAGTTTAAAATATTTTCCATGAAGAAAATCTTTTGCTGACTTAAACAAAAATGTGAGGGAAGAAAGATAGTATGTTGAATAATTTCAGAATTAATAACAAAAAACAGCAACAGCAAAAACTGATTGATTTCAAAGAAAGAAAAAAATAGAACTTCCTTATTTCCCAGTAAATCATATTTTCACACATACAACATTAAGAAAGAACTGCAGACTTGGTGCTGCTAGACACAGTGGATGAAAATCTATTGTGTGTGCCATACAGGCATCTGGATGGTCAGTAATGTATTTTTCCAACCAAAACGGTATGTGTAAATAAAGATCAATCATGAGCTGAATATGCTAATGCTTTCAAACAGAACAATATATGTGACCCTGGTTCTAATCTATATATGAATTGACCTTAAAATTAGATTGAAATAATAATAAGTACAACTTTCAGACAAAAATGTAATAAAACATATTTAATATGAAAACAACATTTCTAAAATGCACCAGGAAATCATAATAATAAAGAATAAGTAAGAGCTAGAATAACGTTAGGGTTTCAAGGTAAAATCAATTTTAAACAAAGTGAAAAAGGAGCAATATGATATTCCTCTTAGAGTAAGGGTAATGCAATACAGAAGACCAGAAGAGTAGCGACAACAATCTCTGGACAATTGCTCATTGAATAAAGTTGTGTTTTATCAACCATGTTTATTTTAGTAAATAAATTGGACAGTTTACTTTCTTTAGGCCTGAAGCCAACAGAGATGGCATTTTTATATCTGTGTAACTGAAGTCTGCTCTCTTGAGTAGGACAGCATCCAGATGTTCCTGGACTGTGTAAGATTTTACTGCTACAGAGGTAGCTAGCTGATCCCAGCTGAAATTCTTATGAGATCAGGATGATACTTTATAGTATACACAGTTATTTGAAGATTCTTTGAGTCCAAGTTCTGACCTTGATCAAATTGGAAAAAGACCCTGGTACAACCAAGTCATGGTGTTTAGTGTTACTAGCCCACAGAGAGAGCACAATGGGCTATTTTTATTTTTCAGTAGTTTTCCAGAAGATGACAAAGGAAAATTTAGTTTTGCTGTTACCTAGATAATGTAACTCAAATGCTTTCCTAATTATTGAATTAGTGGAAATTCTGTTCCCTACAGTTTATTTTATACCTGTGAACTCTACAGAGGACAAAGCATAAAATGTATCCTCAGAGACTTCATCATACTTGCAAACAAAGTAAAAAGAATTAATCAGCTGTGCAACACTGGTAGAGAAATAAGGAAATTACTATGGTTTCCAGTGAATAGGCAGAAAAAAATAGGTATCAGTCCAAAATATAGCAACCTGATATGTAAATATAATGCTGAGTTGCTGTGATGGGACACCACATAAGGAGAAAGTAATATATTTTTCTTAAATTCGGGGGGATAAAGCCAGAAAGATTCTGATGGATCAAGAAAACCAGAAACATGATAGCAGGAACTTTAATAAAAACAGGAAGTGGTACAAGAGGCTCCAAAGGTATAAATACAAACTGAAAATGGTATAATTGGTCATCACAGAAATGAAAACTTGAAATTGAACCAAGCTTAGACCACAAGGAGCAGCAGGGGAAAAAAAAAATAAAAAAAGAAAGAAAAAAAGTGTGCCTAAGGTGCATAAAACATTCTGTATAAGTGAAAAGAGAGCCATGAAGGCACCTAAGATCTTATGAGAATGAGACAAAGAAAGATTGGAGAGGGAAAAAATTATTTAGGCATTTCTTTTTTGGGTTAAGGATTTTGAGATGGTCAAAATTATTACTCTGTCACATCTGCTGTCATACTCCTGTGTTTGCTCTTCATTGCAACTTGCTATTGTAATAAAGTCATAACATGCAAAGTATTACCTTTTATTTTATTCCATTCTTATTTTACTACTGAACTGAGCAAATTGATGCTTTAAAGAACCATATGTAAGACTGTTGAGTGAGTGGTAGATATGTGTATTTATATGTATATGACAAAGTGATTGATAAGAAGGCACTGAACTAGAGTTAAAAAAAGTAACATTGAAGGCTTACAGTCTTCAAAGTTAAATTTTATGGGAATAAAAAAAGAATATTCTTGAACATTATATACTTTTAAATATTGAAAATTGATGATTATTTTTTAAAGTTGAAGTTACACATTTGGAAATAAAACTTACTACAATTCTTCTCTCTGCTGAAGAAAGTCTGTCTTCAGAAAGAGTGACTGAGCTTGCCATCATAGGTTAGGCTCTTGGCAGCCCAGCAGTCCCCACTTACTCTCTCTGATCTGTGCTGAAGGGCTTACCGGCACATCAATTCTGTGAATAACTGCTCTCTGTCCATCTGATCCATGGTGCAGACTGCAGAGCCGTAAATAGAGATCAGTCAGCTCTGCTACCAAGTGATACTCTCTTCGAATGTATATACCATTCATCATCTCTTCAATAACGTGTAGATGTGTGAATTATAGAAGTTATATCAATTTTCACAGCTGACAGAAGTAATTTTTCTCTGTGTTGGTTACAGCAAATGACATCTTACTAAAAAGGCAAAGATAGTAGAAATTTTGGACAACTTTTATTTGTCTAGAAAGGCAGTTACACCTCAAGTTTTTAGTCATCTGATGCTAAGTTTATCTGTAATATACTTGGAATCAGAATTATAGTGCTGTGATGAGTGTTAGGACTGTAAATAGCAAAGGACAGTCTACGTTCTTATTTGAATTACAGTCACATTGAAGGAATCCCTAGGCTAGTTAATTAAGGTTACACAGCTTTTTGCAGCTTATTTTTGATGATAATGACCAGGTCATTACAACCTGGTTTCAAATTGAATATATTTCTTCTTATTTCTTTGCTTTCCCCCCTCATATTTTCACTAGACAATTATGTTGCACATGTGAACTGGCATTAGATTAAATCTGTGTTCAGCACCTCTTACAATGCAGCATATACATATACACATTTTTTTTTTCCTGAACATTAATTTTGATTACACGTGTCACGCATATTTCAAAATGTAGTGGAATACAACATCCAAGGCTTTCTGTCCAATTCTCTTCAGTTTAGACTGTACAATGCTAACACAGTTTAGAAGACTCTTCACTACATGGAATAATTTATGAAAGTCTATTTAGCATGACTAGGACTAGGCACATGTTTAACTCGGTCAGGGTCTGCTATAAATAATAAATGTTCTGGGACCATAGGATTTTGATGGCTCATTCACTGACAAACTCTTTGTTACCAAAGTTGATTTCAGAAACAGATACATTGGACTTCTGCTTCCAAATCTGAGCATCAGCCTGAGTTCTTTATCTGCTATGGCTACTACCTTTGCCAGTCCAATTTTTGTGGTAAGATAAACACGTAAAATGGCCTCAGTAACTTCAGCAAGTGCCACAGATATTTTGTTAAATAGACAGACAGAGGACTTCTGTTCTCCAGTTTCAACATCTGTCAGACTATTAATGCCACTGTGGAGCACAAATAATATTTCATAAACCATTACCTTTGCTGTCTGTTTTGTCTTGCACAGAGGCACACCACCCACAAATCAGCACAGCACATTTTAAGTAGGAAACTTTTTTCTCATCAGAAAATCTGCACAAACTTAAGACTTTAATATGATGTCTCTCATATGTTTGATGTGCAATGTGCTTTTCTGTTTACAAGGGTTGTAATTGCTGGTTTTGTACGCTCTTCATGAAAAGTGTACTTTGTTTAGTAAGTGAGTAGAAGTGGATTTCAGAAGTCAGTCTATGCTGATCTTAATAAAGACTGAAGAGATTGATGAGGAAAAAAAATTAGAAGTTGACTCCAATTTTATTTACTTAAAACATAAAACTTATTTAAGAAATAGTACTATCATTTTGGAGTCCTGCTGCCAGTCCTGTGGTTTCTCCTGTGGAGAAACCTAGATATTGAGAGCAACAATGCCAGTATTGCATGTTCAAATTGTAAGGTGGAGTAGGGGGACATGGAATAAAACCTTTTGTGAGCTCCTATTATGGAGGTAAAAATAAAATTATAAACCAAAGAAAGATACTACTGACATGTTCAGATAGAGGCTGGTCATGAGTGGTGTCCCCTAGTGGTCTGTTTTGGGACAAGTGCTCTTCAATACTTTTAGTAATGACACTAACAGTGGAATTGACCATACCTTTGGCAAGTTTGCAGACAATGCCAAGCTGAGTGGTGCAGTTGACACAATAAAATGGATGCCATCCAATCTGGATGAATCTTTTATCCTACTGAAAGATCATGATTTTTCAGATACTAAACAGAAGTTCATTGTAATATTTTTATGTTGTTTGGGTTAAAAAATTAAAAAGGAAATTTGGATGTAAATGTAGAGAAACGAAGTAGAAACATATACAAAAAATGTAACCAATTCTCTATTATCTCTCTTGCTGTCACTTTCCTTAGCAGACACATTGTAGCAATTAACTTCTCATCTTTAGAGTGAAAAAATTCACCTCCATGTCATTTCCATTTTTCTTGGAAATAGCTCCTTTTCCCATCAGTCTTTAAGGAAAAAACTACGTTACTGAGTCCAGAGCAAGCTTAGATCCTGACAGCAATATTTCTACACAAGTTCAACTTAGCAGATAGAACATTTGGTGGAAAAAATAATGCTTACTAATTGTGCTACATAGACATAAGCCAAAACTCACATTTCCTGTTTGAAATCTAAGCCCTATGAAAAATCAAAGCAAAAATTGGAAAAAAACTAATGGAAAAAAACTTCTTTACAGTTGGATCACATTCATGCTTGCACAGTAGAGCCAAAAACCCATCAGAAGAATTTCAAGTTTCTGTATGGGCTTTCTTAGAAAATTTCAAGTTCTAACAAGTCTCAACAGCAGCAATTGCAAGGTGTGATATACTACAGTTGTAATATTTACATTAAGCTTTTTGTCTGCTTATAGTGTGTATCCATATCTGCATTCTTTAGGCATGAGCATAGTAATTGACATTTTAAGTAGTTGAACTTAAGTACAGAGTTCAAGTACTTCTTTAGGTCCTGAATGGCAAGTTCTATCTTTGGTGAAAATTCAATGAAATGTTAATATTTACAGAGTTAATAATACATTTGATGCTACTAATTAAAGCACATGTAAATTACCCATTAAATTGAAATTATTCATTAAACTCATGTAAATAACCTGCAGTTTTTTATATTGGAATTAGTTATATTAATATTACTAATATGTATTAATAAATATATTTTATACATAACATTATATATATTAGCTACTAATAATATTAGAATATTAGTGCTGTCTTATGCACTGCAAAATATTACCTCTATTACATAGCTATCAGTGGGTATTGTTTACTTCTACTTCAGTAGTTTTGTACAGTATTTCATAACATCCTCAGACAAACTGAGGAAGAACGGGTTATAAACAGTGAAACAGACTACTTAAACTACTAGGCTCAGAGGGTTATGATGTTCAGCACATAATCCATTTGAGAGAAAGAGAACTTGAGGTAGTGAGCACAAAAAGAAACACATGAAATTCCATCTAAACAGAAAGCATTTTTACTGTGAGGACAGTAAAAAAATGGAAATTGTTATTCAAAAAGGTTGTGGAGTCTCCATTGGAACACCAATTCTTGACTGGATATGGTCTTAGGCAACCTACTCTGGGTGATCTACCTCAAGCAGGAGGTTGGATAAGAGGACTTCCAGCAGTACCTTCCAACCTCAAGGAGTCTGTAATTCTATAATTATATAGTTCTGTATGCTTTATTTAACTGACTGACCAACCCAATAGCATAGCATAGAACTATATCATATACAGATTTTCTATGAATACTGAAAAAGATTTGTTAACAAACTTATTCTTTGATCCACAGGAGTTTCAAACAGAAAAATCAATGTCTGCAATAAAATTAACTGGAGGAATAAATTATCACAAATACAGATTTTCTTCTTAGAAGCAATTCCCTCAAGTATATTCTTCAAAACATTTAAGGATAGGCCTTTGTGCACACAAGAAAGCATATTGCAGTACTCATTTTAATTTTTGAAGGCTCTCTCTTTTACATGAAATAAAAACATTAACATCATTTGTATCTCATGGCTGGAAAAAAAATTGCTCCTTACAATTAAATTAGCTAAATATATTTAAGATAAGAAAAAACACAATCTTTATGACTAAATCCTTGGTGTGATTAAACACTTTAATGAAGATTCTTCCACACTTCTAATCTTATGTAATCCTGTCAAATATTTTTATTTTAGAATTTGTCTTTAAAATAAAAAAGCAACAGCTTTTTAATGTCTCAGTAGAGGAGGATGGTACAGTATAACTTTTCAAATTTGTACTGTTCACTTTTTGGGACAAGGAAAGTGAGTACAGCTTTTCTTTATCATCATTTTCTACTGCAAAGGCCTGAACAAAGGAGACCCCTAATATTCTGTTTCCACCTCTGGCTCCTGAAGCAGTTGCTATGGTTACAAACTATCAGATCAGACTGGTATTTCTACATACACACACAAATTCATTGTGCTTCGTAAAATGGAATTGAGTAATCCCACATATTGCCTTGCCTTTCGCTTTTGCCTTTTGCCATCCGCTTCTTCCTTCAGGATGCTATCCTTTAATATCTAGTAGGGAAGTTTGATTAATTAGGGAAATGAAGCAATTTCCAGTGTCAGACTAACCACAATGACATTTCTCTCACATTTAAAGGCAGGATTTTTTAATTGCAAATACATTTGCACAATTACATATGACCAGCAGACCTCTGGAGTTTCATAGAATTATTCAAAACAGAAATTGCCTGTGTATGTTTGCTATTTTTCATTTAGAGTATATTTTCCTTTTCAGTTAAGAATACTGAAACAATTCTAACAATATCTGTTTCAATATTTAACATAGACATTATAGCCAATAATGAATTATTTGGCAGCCATATACATTTATGGTATGTATGTAGATCAGCAGATTGAGCTACAGAATCATAAACCCATTTACCCTTAAAAGTAGATTTGCTCATATGAAAGAGAAGTACAAACATAACATACATAGGCTGTTTTTAGTAGATTTTTGTTATATAGAGCAAAAGATATTTCTAATGTAATCAAATATTCCATATTTCAACACCTAAAACTGAAATGCATTCACAAAAGATACAACTATTTTTAGGATCACATTAGGTATAAAAAGCTGTTTCACACACACACAAAAATCTATTTGCACACCACAGATTAAAAACGTAAAGTCTCGTACAAGTTTAATTATTTTCAATGCAAAATTTAAAATTGCTTCTTTGCCTGAAGTGCTTCAATTGCTCATAATTTTAGTAGGAATTTAGGAGTTAATACTATTTAGATACTACTGAGCTGTGAAATGTTTTTTTACAAAATTGTTAGACTATGACTTACCCATACCATTGAGTACTTCTTATGTAATCAACATAATAGTTCCACAGCATTTAACACCGATATCATGTTGTCAGTATTGATCAGCTAATAAATATTAAAAAGGGAAAGCAAATAATTTTTTAAAGTATTTTGAAGAGCAATAAGTAGCAGTTCCAGCAATTGCTGCACCTCACTTTCAGAGGGACTATGTTTGAACAATTCTACAAACTACTTTAAGTCTTCCAACTTGACGTTAAAGCAGTCTTCCTTATTACCAAAAGAAGTCATCTATGGACTATATCAGCAGTTCTTCCACAGTGGACACTGCCATCCCATGAAAAGCAAGCTAGAAGTATATATCCATAATTGCTTATTCTTCCTTTATAATTCATAACTTCTGGTCTTACAGAAGTTCATGCTATAAGTAAAATTCTTCTTCACAGTCTACAAAGGAGATCCTCAAGGTGGAGATATTCTCAACTTCTCGCTATTTTGTTTAATTTTGTTTTCAGAAATTCCCTGTGCATACATTCCATAACAATAAGCATGTAAGAAAATAAGAAAAAGCCACAAGTATATCAGTTGGAGTCAGACAAACAAACCATACAGTTCCATTTGCTTTTGCTGATGTAGGAAAAGGCAATGACAAATAACCAGCTTTAAACTACCCAAAAAAGGATGCTGATTACAATGCAGTTAAAGAAAGAAAGATTCACTTACTTACTTTCCAAGGAGTAGGGTTCACTGAACACTCCAAAAGAAGTGTTCAACACATATAAACTCTTCTTTGGTGGCAGCCAGCCCTTAAATGAGGCTTAAGGGAGGGGTGGAACCAAGTCCCAAATTGCTTTCACCTATCCTCCTAGGGCTGGCTGTGTCCCTTCACCAGGTGCTCAATCTTTAGCAAATTCCAAGAAGCTGTTAATGAGTTTATTTACATAAATATGTACATATATACAAGACAACTATGTCTACACATGTCAGTATTCATCTTCTGCATTTTTTATGAATAGAAAGAATCATTAAATATTCCAGGTTGTGATTAGTGACGTCTGAAGACTGAATTGTAAAATTTTGTAGATAGGACCAGGCTACTTATTAGAAGCTTCCTTTTAACTTTCTCAGAAATGTAAGTTCTGGCTTTTCAGTTGTCTGATGTCTGTTTAAATCTTGACTGAAAATTAATTTGGGTAACAAAACTACTTGATTTGTGGCAATCTGGGAACTGATCTGAGAACAAGAATTTGACTAGGCCCCTTAGGCACTTAGGAAGGACTTCCTGCTACAAATCAGAACATTTTCAGTGAGAACCCTGAAAGAATAAACTCAGTCATCTACATCTATCTTTATACTTGTTTATATATACACACAAGTGTTCATGCCCATGAAAACTTGAATTCAGAATATTTCATTTAATGGCCCTCTAAGTAAATTATCTGACATTCAAATGCTGTAGTTATGTTAAAATTGCATTCCGTTCATTAGTAAGAGACCAAATATTTATTTACTTATAGCTTATCCACATGTACCAGGGTTTCCTGGTTTCAGCTGAGACTGTGCTGATTTCCTTCATGGCGTCCGGTCTGATGTTATGTTTTGGCTTTAGGAGAAAAATACTGTTGATAACACACTGATGTTTTAGTTGTTACTTAGCAGAACTGTACAGAGGCCAAAGATGTTTCAGTTTTTCACCTTCCTGTATTGTCCTGCCAGTAGGAGGACTAGGGGGCACAAGGATGTGGAAGAGAACAGAACCAGTACAGCAGACCCAAACTGGCCAAAGCAATTTTCTGTACCATATGACATTGTGTGAAAAAAATGATAAAACAGAAGGGAGTTTGGTGGAGGTGCTACCACTGCTCAGGGTCTAGCTGGGCATCAGTTGATATACACTGTTATCATCAACTCATCAACATTACTTCTCTCTTCTGTTTCAGCAAATAGTTTTTATCTCAACTCATGAGTTCTACTTTTTTTTTTTTTTTTTTTTCTTTCCCAATTCTCTCTCCCATACCATTGGGAGGAGCAGAGTGAGTGAAAGGTGTTTAGCTGCCTGCTGGGTTAAACTACAACATAGGAATAGGACTGGGTTACTTAGTACATAGATGTCTAGCATCACTTCAGATACCTGACTTTAAGTTGTGTCTCCCAAGAAACAAGTCTTTTAATATCCTTTATGAATTTTCCAATTCAATTTCAGAAACATTCTAGGGCATTTTAAATGAAGTTACATGGAATGACACAGCAAAGGCTTCTTCTGGCTCATTTTGTTTCCCTAAAAAACAATTAAAAAAAAAAAAGATCAGAAAATTAGGAAAATATTTTGCAAGTTTAGTAAACTCTGTAGATTATCTCTGCAAAAATTGAAAAACTGTTTTTTTTTTTGGTCTGTAGTTCATACATTTTATGTATCATTCAATGATTCTTGCAAAACCAGGTTAATAATATAAAAGATCAATAACTTTATCTTAGTAACAGCAATCTAGTTAGGCCTGGTTTCACTATAGCAGTTTTAGTCACCAAGGCATTTCACTTTCTCTGAAGAACCTCTCTTTTCATTATTAATTTAGTCAAATATTTAGGAATGGGCAGGTATCTTAACTGAGTATTTCAAATCAAGTAAAATGACTGATGTATGTTATACTATGGTTCACTCCAGCTAAATCAACTGGGAGACTGGGCACAATTATCATGTGCAGGGACATACCAGATATATATTAGGGCTGCTCTGAAAGTAATGCCTCCTAGTTTATGCTAGCTCATTATTTCAGAGGGGGGATATTGATGGGATGGCAGTAGAAGCTGAACCTTCCCACTAATATTCTGTTTAATTTTGTTGCCATGCAACAGATGGTAGCAGAGGGACAGTCTGACAAAATGGCATCTGACATGGAAATGCATATGAAGCAAAGATGTGTCACTGAATTCTATCATGTGGAAAAATTGGCACTTATTGACATTCGTTGATGCTTGCTGAATGTTTACGAAGACCAAACAGTGGATGTGAGCACAGTGAGGCAGTGGGTGGCGTGTTTCAACAGTGGTGACATTGACATGAAACACAATCCATGTTCCTGTTGGCTATGCAGATATTTACAATCATGACATGAAGGCTCTTATTCAGTACTGTGAAAATACATAGCTAATAGTGGTGATTATGTTGAAAAATACTCTTTCGTAGCTGAGAATTTGCTCTATCAAATAATGTGATTGTGCTATTTGTATCTGTTGTAGCTTTCAAGGAAATAAATAGGAGGCATTACATTCAGAGCAACCTGTGTATATAAAAGACCTGCCAACTATTTCGCATGCCAGCCACCTGCAGTCAGAGCCAGTTGTACTAGTTACCCTAGATTGCCATTGTCTTTTTCTTGGCTGGCATGTAATCAGGCCAGTGCTTTTCATCTTCACAATTATTTTTTTTTTTTTGTGACTACTCTGATGATTCTGACATTAGAGCCATTGCCAGCTCCCATGCAGGAGATAATCCTCCTCCTTAATTGGAACCTCTCAGTGTAAACAGCAGAGTAAGAAGTCACTGTTGCTGCAGGATCACCTGCTGGTTGAAGAGGCATTTCAGCAGCCACGGGGGGGCTGGGATCTATCAAGTCTGTTTTACTTACTGAACCATTACTCCATCAGTAAATGCATATTTTGTCTGTGTATCCAAAGGAGATAGCCTACTGAAGAGCTTCTGAAGGAAAATTTGTCCATTCAGACTTTCAGCTCTCAAATAGAATGGTGAAGAAAGGATATATGTAAAATATATTTTTTGTTTGGTAAAACTACTCACAGTAGATAGTAGATCAGTTATTAGGTTGTTCCTTTATAACTAAATAATAAGGCTTAATGGAGACTCTGATATCCTGTATGTAATTTAAGTATCACAGAGTTTACACTGTTGTCATTAAAAATAAAAATAGAAAGAAATTATTCTCTTTTGATCAAAGAAAAAGAAAAAGAAATAAAGATGGTGTTCAAGTATGAAGGAGTTAAAGTGTTTAAGCACATGGCCAAAAATAATCAGGTACGTAATTAGTAAAAATAGAGACCAACATTAATTAAAGCCATTTTCTAATCTAAAAGAGACATACCTCTCTCTTTGTGTCTCTCTTTCTGTTATTGTGTATGTGTGTAGAAAAATACATGTGTGCATATGTATCTGAGAGTTTCAAGAATCAAGAGCAGCTTCTGCAAAGGGAAAGATCTGCATAATGTGTTCATTAGCAATAATCTTGTTAGCTAAAACTCTCCTTCACATTCTGACCAGCACTGACCTGCATAAATTATGCAGGCTTCAAACGCCTTTCCTAGCTTGTTTGCTGAGTAGATGAGTCTGCGGTAGAACTAAAAAACACGAACTTCGGAAGCTTTTTCAGAACAGTTTGGTGTTGGCTGACTGCAGTCTTCAAAAATCTTTCCTGGATTATTTTAGGAAAAAAACTGTTAAAACTTCGTAAGTGTTCTGTTAGATTTTTCAATAGTTGACTTTAATAGCATATTGAGTTGTTGGAGAGTAAATAAAATTTCTAAATCTGTCTGGATGTTGAATAGAAATATCTGATCTTATTTCTGTTATTTCTGTACCTTATATTTATTAGAGATTACACTAAGTTTTCACCTATGCAAGCACTCTAAAGGGGTGCTTTTCTCAAGAGTACAAGCTTTGTAGAAATATGGTTTGAGTTAAAAGGGAATTTAAAAATTATCTAATTCCACCCACTTGTCACAGCAGAGATATCACTCACTAGAACAGGGAGCTTGAAGCCCCATCCCCATCCCGTACTTAATCGCTTCCAGGCTTAGGGCATCCACAGTTTCTCTAGGCAACCTCTTCCATTACCTCATCATCCTCATAGAAAAACTTTATCCTTATATCTAATCTAAAACTACTTTGTTTCAGGTCAAAACCTTTATCACATGTTCTATCATTAAATGACTTTGTAAGGAATTTGTTTCCATCTCTCTTATAAGCTGTCTTTAAGTTTTGAAAGGTTGTAATAGGGCCTCTCCAGGATCTGATCTTCTACAGGATAATATTAATTTTTGGTGCACAAACAGGAAGATGGGAAGTTGCATACAAAAACAAGGAAAACGTTCTTTACTTTCAGGGTGACAGAGTACTGAAACAGTGCCCACGGTATTGCAGTCTTCTTCTCTGCAGAAATTCAAAACCACCCTAGATGTTTTCCTGTGCAACCTGCTGTAGGGAGCCTGCTTTAGCAGGGCAGTTATGCTAAATGATCTCTAGAGGTTCCTTCCAACTCAAGCAGTTCTATGATTCAATTATTTCATCCACAAATAAATGATTGTTGTTTTGCAAATATCAAGTACTCACACTGGCCTACTATTGATGTTTCATGGATTTTTCCAGATGTAAACCTGAATTTACTAATCTACAAAATGAGATACTTCCCCTCCTGACCAGTACAAACCCTCTGCGAGTACTCTGACCTGTAAAAAGTGATTCTTTTTAACTCAAAATTTCTCACTCATTTTTAACATTCATAGAATCATAGAATCCTTAGACTTGGAAGGGACATCTGAAGGCCATCTAGTCACCTCCCCCGAGATGAACAGGGACACCAGAGCTAGATCAGGTTGCCCAGGGCCTGATCCAACCTTGCCTTGAAAGTCTCCAGGGATTGGGCATCAGCTACATCACTGGGCAACCTGTTCCAGTGCCTTACCGTAAAAGATTGTTTTACTTATATCTATTTAGGTTATAACTAATCTAAATCTACCCTCTTTATGCTTGAAGCCATTTCCCCTTGTTCTATCATCACAGACCCTGCTAAAGAGTCTGTCTCCTTCTTTCCTGTTTCTCCCGCATAGGTACTGAAAGGCCGCTATCAGGTCACCTGTGGGAACACAAGAAAAACTGTTTAGAGCAGAGGCTGTGGAGCAAGATAAATAGCATGAGAACCAAGGACACCTCTAGAAGAAAAAAGAATGTCTTGCAGCTCTGATTGGATAAGCACCTACATGAACGGTTGAAGAGTGTTTGTAGAATGCTCTGTTGACATGTAAAGGTGGATGGAAAAGTTGTAGGGGTGGATGGGAAAGCTAGAAGGGTAAAACTTGTGAAGATATATAAATGAAGTGAGAACTTGTAATAAATGATTTGGATCATTCACATTTGAGTCCATGCATCAAACGGTGCAGTTGCCTTGGAGCCTTCTCTTCTCTAGGCTGAACAGCTCCAGCTCTCGTGAGCCTGTCCTCACAGGAGAGGTGTCTCATTCCTTGGATATTTCTTGTGGTCCTTCTCTGGACACACTCCCGCAGGTTTATATCTCTTCTGTACTGAGGACTCCACATCTGGACACAGCACTCCAGGTGAGGCATCACCAGTGCAGAGTAGAGACGCCAATATATTAACCTCTACTTGCAGAAGAATGAATGAGATCAGATCAGCATTTCAGTTTTTGCTTGATATGTCCATATATGTAAATATTTTTATAACATATATCCGATAAACATTTTTCATAATGTTTTGATCAAGAACTTCAGTTAGTACTATTTTTTGGAAACCTATAAAATCTATAGAATGCTTCAAGTTTATGACTTGGAGAACACAAGGTCCATTAGAAGCTCCAAACTGCTCCTGATAGGCTTGTCAATTAGGTGTCTGTTTTCCCACATTTGAAGAGTTCTAGAAATCTGGCATCGCTCTGGCAAATTCCTGTAGGGAACCATCTGCAAATGTTTCTTAGAGAACACTTGATGTACCCAACTGGACCAGACAACATGAACATAATAGTATCATTTTTCCTTACAAAGTAGTTTGTAAGAAAGGATGAGATTCTCATCCTTTGCCAGAGGACTTTTGTATTTTTTCCTAGACTGAGGCATTTTATTCACAGCTATGTGAAAGCACCATCATCAGCTCAAAATCTCAGGCCTTCATCAACCATGAAGACAGAGGATTCCTGTAACAATAGAGCAGATCTTTTCATAATAGCCTGACAAATTCTAGGCAAAACTAGTCAGAATAAGTGAGACCTTATCCTCTTGTAGAATAAACATAATCCTATAATCCAAACTTTTGTAGTGTAAAGTGGGCATGCTGAACTAGCTGTCACAACCCAGCTCCATGGAGAGTTAATTCTGTTTATGATAGTTTAACTCTCTTAACTCTGATCTATTAGTGCGGCAACACATGTACTCTAATTAGCTGAGTCAATGGGGTATGAAATGTAGTTATAGAGTCTTCTAGTCTCAAACCTTACTGGTTCAGCTTTAAGATCTAGCTTGGGTTCTATGCTCTACGTATAACAAATAAGCAGAGATGTCATGAATAGTCTCTTCCTTATTTCAGTTAATAAACATAGAGGCTTGTTACACCAGGATTTTGTCAATGGTATTGTCAGATTCCTGGATTTAACAACAACAACAAAGGTATAACATGTATAGATTAGTTAAAAGGAATTAAAGAGTGAAGCTGCAAATTATTTCAATAACCAGATGTATTTAGTTCTTTATGATTATCACCATGGTGCAGCTGTTTCAACAATCCAAACTTGGAATACAGATGCCTTGTTACAACTTCCAAATCCAAAGAATGCCTAGCCTATGCTGACATGATGTTTAGCAGATGCTCTACAAACATTCTTATTCTGTGACAGCACTTGTTTAAGTTGAAAGTATGGAGCAAATGTCTGCTGTTAAAATGAGTTATTCTTCACAATGTTAGCAGGTTCTGCAAGATATTTCAAAAGCATCGTAGCTATATATGTTTTTCAAGCTGGAAAACTGTAGAAGTAAAGAAAAGTGTTTCATCCTAAAATTGGAAAATAACAAGGTTTGTCATATCTCTGAAAATCACTCAGAAAAATATACTCTCCTACTGATATTTTCTTATTTTCCTTAAACAAGCTTTTAAAGCATATTATGCCCTTATTTTCATGAAAAGCTATCATTCAGTTTCAATATGCTGCTTCAGAGTTTCATGCTGCCTCAGGAAGTTGGCCTGGTTTCTTCTCAGTTGAAAGATATGATGTGTGTTATTCTTAATAACTTTATAAGTATAGGTCGAGTAGAAATTTATAAACTATTTTGGACAGAATTCTTGTTCTAGATAACACGATTAATTGAAATACCAGAAAGAACGAATTCAAGTATCATAAAAAATGAAAGGAATGAAAGAATGAAGCATGAACCTATAAGATAATTGTGCATTCTATTTATTGAGACTGTAAGCGGAGTAGAAATTCCCATTGTTTTACTTAAATTGCAATGAGAGTGGCCTTTTTCCACAGAGGGCACAATATATTTTATTTCTGTGAAATCTTCTATGTTATATACTTCGTATTTTAAATGTAATAACAGTTGAGATTGACTGTTGGATGACTGATTTTCAGAACATTTTTTTTCTTAAAATATATATTTTAAAAAATATTTATTTTTCTGCCAAATCTCAGAGTAGATATGCATATCCATCTAAGAACCACTTCATAAATTAGTCATCATAAATAACACATAATTAATATGAATGGAAACCAACTCTACAAATGCTTTTACTGGATTTAGTGGGTTTTTTGGTTGGTTTTTTTTTTTACAAAACATCAAACAATATTTTCAAGATAACTCACGAAGATAAAGTGTATTTTCAGTTCCTGCTGAACTAAAATGAAATTCATGTATCTTTATGTTCAAGCATACTTAAAACATCTCAGAATATAACAGCAAGCATTTGCAAAATTTGGCACATCTGAGAAAGACGTATGATTTATTTTCAATTTATTACCTTTCTGGAGAACATTTACAATATTCGTAATTCAAGCATTGTACAATAAAGATTTATCTTGACTCATCATGAAATTGCTGAGTAGTGTAAACTCTTTCTGTTAGAATGGAAGATAGAGTAGCCATTAGTTAGAATCATAGAATGACTTGGGTTGGAAGGGACCTTTAAGATCATCTATCTCCAACCTCCCTGCTATAGGAAGGGACACCTCCCTCTAGACCAGGTTGCTCAAAGACCATCCAGCCTGGCCTTGAATGCTTTCAGAGAGAAGGCATCCACAGCCTTTCTGGGCAACTTGTTTCAGTGTTCCACCGCTGGAAATAATGTCTTTATAGTATCTAGCCTAATCTATCCTTTTCCAGTTTAAACCCATTTCCCCTCATCCTGTCACTAGTTGCCTTGATCTTGGGAAAAAAGGAGAGTGTATTAAGCATCCATCATAAAAGAAGTTTAGGAGTTAGTATCATAATCACAGAAATTTGAACACTTTCAAAGAGCAGCTACTTTTAAATATGTTGGACAAATTTTAAGAAAAAATCCATCACTGTTCATTTATTTTTGTTGTTGCTATATTTTGTGTAGACTATAATTGTTTTTTGCTACATGGGATTTATATTAATCACAAAATTTTTATCTTCTCAACATCAGAAGACTTCCTCAGACACTTCCATCTGAATGGATTATAAAACAAGCAATAGCAGGCAGTATTCCCACAATGCAAGAGAGATTATCAATGTATTGATAGCAGTTGAATTTCTACAAATTTTCTGTCTTCTTTTCAGAATACATCTGAGTCCCTACATTTGAACACTTTAAGGTAGGCTGACACTGGTTTCAGTGTCTGTGAGGTTCATTAAACCAAGTGTAATCTCTGTGCATCATTCTTACAATACATGTCTATGCAACATGATAGATATTAAGCACAAAATAACTAAATTTATTTCTAACAATCTTCAGTCTTCTTCAATAACACAACCTTTTTTAGGAGGCAACTTTAATATGATCTGAACAATAGAATACACTTATTTTCTAATCATTTGTAGTATACATGCCTACTACTGTGACAAAGTACTTTTGAGCTGCTGCCTCTAAAAGGCATTAAAGAATTTACTGTTGAAACAAGTTGAAGAGAGAGTAGAAAGCCAATGCTTGCAAGAGGAATGAAGTGAGTGTTTCTTCTGACAGCTGAGAAGGGAGACAGAGGAGAGATTTTTCAGCTGCATTAATTTGAGCTTTACCAACATGAGGATGTTTGTTCCTCTTTTTTAGAGTAACGAGAGATAAACGTTTCCAGATTTTTCTGTATGGGGTGTCTTTATCATAGATGAACAGAGACCAAATGGAATAATTAAGATTACAGTACTGAAAAAAATAGCAATGTTTATTGTACTAAAGGAAGGAGTGTGTGGAGAAAGATAGAAAGTACTAAGGCAACAGTGAAAATGAGGATAGAAGGGAGTATTAAACAAAGCACCTAGGGAGAGCATGCACAGAAGAGATCCACTTTAAGGAAAGGACTTTATGAAAGTGAAATTATTAATTAGGAGGAAAAAAAATGACTAACAAAGAAATGAGAATAAATAACACAGCTTCAACAGGAAAAACAGGAAGATTGAGATCGAGAAGGTGGGCAAATGGAGTGTGGGAGAAGAACTGTTGCTCTGGTCACTTTGACAAAAGTAAATGAGAAATTGCTCTTCTGAAACTTTCTCTAGCCTGCTGCAAAGATGCTCTAAAAAGTCCAATCTCAGTTATTTTCAAGTTTCTGCCCCATCTCATTCCCAAATTCTCATTAAATTGTCAATAGAAGCTGCAATGTAAAAAATAAGTTATCAGCCTCACAGCATTTTACATTGATCCACAAATATATGTGTCATGTGTAGTTTTTGCCTGGATAAAAAATCAGTATAAGCAGGCTGCCTGGGGATACCAATGTTGTAATATGACGTTTAATTGAGAAAAATTTGTTCCACAGCTAAAGACAAGACAATATCGAAAGCAAATAGTTGTGTTTTGAAACAACAAACACTGTATCTTTACTTTATCATGCAATCAATTTCTTTGGAAGAAAATTTATTTGCTTTCTTCAAGGAAATATGTAGAACATGAATGTGTAAAGCCAACATTAAAGTAATATTTTCACAGAAAACAATTGTTGCCTAAAGTTTGCTGTACAAAAAATAAACATAAATAGACTAAGCTGCATTTTTAAATCAAATTTAAAGTAATTCAGCCCTTCAAATGATGCAGCTTTAGAGTTTACTTCAAACATTTTCAAATATCTAATATAAATCACTGAAACATTTTTATGCTATCAGCATAATAAGTTTCTCAGCTGTTTGCTTAATATTATATTTTATAGAATCCTTATACATGACATTTTAAATTCAACAACACAGCATTTCCAATAAAATGAAATTCTGAGAATATTTCCTAAAAAATGGAAAAATCTAGGATCCACCATCCTCAAATAATCCTAAGATATTCTTGTTCTCATGTAAAGGAGAATCAAGCATGACAAACCTCAGTAAAGTGGATTCTTAGTTTGATGTATTTCAAACGCATACTATTATTCCCGTTACTAATATCTTCCTGATATGACTTGGTATAAGCTTCACAGAAGTGTGATCATTTCCAAAATCAAGATATGGTGTGGTAGTTGTTTTGTTTTGTTTTGTTTTTCTCACTGTAGTCTTATTATTTTGTCTACATTGAGTATGGATGTTGAATAAATCTTTTGCATTTTTTAGGAAATAAGACACGCCTATTTAATAATTGGTTTTAAGGAAAAGCATCTGGCATATTAGCAAATATGCACATTGTTAAGCCACCCTAAAAACATTTTTTCAACCATTCACATATTTAGAAAAACAATTTTCAAATGCTGTTAAAATAATTTAAATGCAGAGAAGAAGTTGTATATCAAGTATTTATTTTGACTTTGTTATAACTAGAGACACACTTGAGTTGTAAAGTTTTTTTTTTTTTTTTTTTTTTTTTATTGCAATGTACAAAGTTGGGAACTTTATGATAATAGAATGTTGGTTTAGTTTTAGGGTCTTATTTGTCAATATTGTATTGGTGAGCTATACATGCAAATCCATAAAATGAAGCTTTTACAGTTCTAAGACATATGCAATTGCTAACTATTACAAGACTGATATAATATTGGCCTTCTTGGAAACCTTAATGGTTTCACTGATTGTACAAATAGACCTCTACATAAGTGCAGCTATATTACATTTTCAATTAAAGAACTGGATAATATTAAAAAAAAGCCAGTATTCTGTCTGTAGATTAGGGGATGATAATTACTGAAGAAAATAGTCTTTTTCTGCTTGGGATATTATATGATTACAATTATGTGATTACAATAATATTCCTTGTGTTCCAGCAGATATACAAAGCAATAAAATAATATATAGGGAAAAGCTAAGAAGTTCAAACATTTGCTATGTTCTGCTCCTCAGTCTGGTCACACAGGCATGTTTTCTCTTAATAGTTTCACTGAAGTCTATTTAAGCACTGTCAACTCTTGCAACCTTATATGTTAAAGTAAGTATTTTCTCTTGTCAGCTCTCAATATGATGTGCAGAATTAAAAACAGTAGTTATCTCTCAGTAGGAGAATTAGAATGAAGACACTAGCTCTTCCCTGAAGAGTTAACCTGACATCCTAAAACTTGAAGAAAAGTGATCAGTTCTGGAAGATGCAGATTCCATACACACAATTGGTTTAATAGGAAGTAGATGCACAGTCAGCAGTAGTGTACATTTAGTAGACATGATCCTACTGTTTGACTAAAGATTTTATCACAGCTGACTTAAAACTGCAGTACAATAGAAAAGCAGTAAAGCAATATTTACTTTTTTTTTTTTTAAGGTATTCAAAATGAAATCATTATTTTTTTCTCTTTGCATTTTTAATTAGTTTTTAATTTACAAATTAAAAAATATATATTTTTATAAGAGTATTGAATACTACTTGTACTGAATGAGAAGTCTGTAACAATAACTCCAGAATATTTTTTGAAATTTGTCCTGGTGTACTCAACCAAAAATGTCTTTTCTACAGGTATTGTTACATCGTTGACTGTTTTTTCAGTTATATCATAAGCATCTAATGTCTGAATTCAAGTTTATTTTTTCAAGTTTTCTGAATCTTTCAGAGAGGAAGGGTTTCATAATTTGAAAAATTTGGAAACAAAGAAAGCTTTTAATGTTACAAGAATTTCTTATTGCAACATGAATAGACACTAGCTTCTTTGTTTACAAATGCAATTAAGTTTTTTTTTCCCCTACATTTGAAGTGCCTGTAGCTGGTTCTGAAATTAATTTTAAGTTGTAAATCTAGCAGATTACTAAAAACAAAAACAAAAACAAAAAAAAAAAAAATCATTTTAATCCTGTGAAAATCTCCATTAAAATTAGTTGTAAAAGATAGTTCAATCGGAAAAGATATATCAGCCTTTCCTTTAATGTTCATCCATATTGAAGGATGCATGTATGCTCTTTTCACTAGAGAAAAGCCATGTACTTCTAAAAGAGAACAGAGTGGGAAGTACGACAATTAAGCATTGTCATAATAAATATTGTGGATATGATTCTTTTTTATCAGCTCTATAAATAAGGAACAGTTATTGTAATTCACTGCACTTACATCTATGTTATAAAAGTGAAAAAAAATATATCATACTTTCTTTTTTAAAAGTATGCTTTCCTGTGCTCCTAATCACAGACATTATTACTGAAATATATCTTAAAATCTACCTATGCCATGCTTGCTTGTTTGTTTGTTTGTTTGTTTCAATAAATTAGAAAAATATAAAATAAATAATAAGATGATAGTAGATATGAAACAGTTTCCATTTTGGAAAGAATTAGACAAGGCAGCAATAGTAGTATTTTATAGAAATAAGTCTACACGATAAAGAATAGTAAATCTGAAAAAATAGAGTAAGTGCAAGTGATCTCAAAATGAAATTCTGAAGTAGCAGGCATAAAACAAAAAGCAATATTTTTCAACACAGCAGGAAAAGAATTTGGGTTGAAAGGTGAGAAGGGCCCCATAAGTGAAGGTAAAAAGGCAAGAAGGCTTCACAGTGACTGAAAATAAAGGGAGTGAAGGGGAATAGTTAAAGATAGTTTATAGAAGCAAGAATGTAGAGCTTGTTAGAAAATAAGGGATGGCAGACAGAGTGACTGGGTTAGTGAGTGGGATGAAGGCCATACCAATGAGGTTTGAGAACAGCCTGAGGACATTTGGCATGGAGGTGATTAGATGTCCACAAGGCAAGGAGAAACCGGTTTGGGGGAATGCCCCCCTGAAAGGTCAGAAGTTTACAGAGAAAAAGGTCAGATGCCTTCACGAGGAAGACGATAAATCTTCATCTCATGACCCACTACGCACGCGCAAGAGGGGAGGGTCTGCATGTTAATGAATTCTCGGGGGGGGGGGGGGGGGGGGGGAGTAATGAATATGTATCCGAATTCCGGGAAAACTATTGATTATGTATTAGTTTGGCCGATATTTGTAGCATGATTTTTCCTGATGTTGTGCAAGCTAGGCGGATCTATCCCCCTTGTACCCGGTGTCTGTGCAGCACTGAATAAACCATACCTGCTTATAACTACTTTGTGGTTATAGAGTTTAATTCCACGTGTCAAGGTGAATGAGAAGTCCAGAAGTATTAAAAAAAGGTTGAAAAAATTGCTAAGAAATTTATGAAAACATTACATTACATTATTACAGCTACAATTCCCATTTCTAGTTTCTTTTTGCTCCTTTTTTTTTTTTTTTTTTTTTTTTTTTTTTTTTTTTTTTTTTTTTTTAGGATGTTTAGATGTATGTTTTCTTCTACCCAGGCAACTACATACTGTGAACACACAGTATAATGTGCTTAAGATCAGAATAAGGAAATGAATATAATTTAATTTGCTTCTTGTTACAACAGTATCCATATAGATATTAGTGTCCATAAAGCAAATCTTAATCTCTTTTTTCAATACTTGTCAAGAAAGCTTAAGTGGTGCTATTAGTAACTTTACGACAGTTCAGAGAAACTTTTAGAAACTGAGAGAAATAACATGAGAAATTGTTACATTTTATCCACATTCTCCCTTTAAACTACATGAAATAACTCCTGCAACATGTGAAGGAATAAATACTAAAGCTGCTGCAGCTCAGAACTTGGTTTAGAAACATTAAGGCAATACCACATTTTGAGAAAATTTTCATTCATTTTAAATTGCAACTTCGTTTTTATTTTCATATAAACTATAAACTTCTCTAAGAACCAGATTAGAAATAAATCAGATATAATTTATCTGTTGATAATTGTCATTTGAAATTTCAGCTTGACTTCAACTCTCTGATGATACAGAGCAGGGGCATCCAATTCTTCTTTGAGGTTCACAGTGAAAAGTTATGGGGCAATGACTACAAGCTGGAACAAGGTAAATTCCAATTAGATAGAATAATTTTTTTTCACCATGAGAGTGGTCAAACAATTGAAAAAGTTGCCCCTTGAGTTTGTGGAATCTCTATAGCTAGAGATCTTAACATTTGGTTTTACAAGATCCTGAACATAATCTAATTTTGAATTTGCATGTAACTGCAGTTATTCCCTGCTCTAAGTATAGCACTGGATCTCCAGAGAATTCTTTCAGCCTAATCTACTAGGACTTAGTAGCCTGTAACCCAATACAGCTTATTATAAACATAAAAGCAGTAGTGATTATAATCTTTGTCTAATTAGATAATTAGATAACTAACAGCATCTTCTAAAAGAAGAAATTTCATATCATTAAGTTCAGTTATTTCTTTCCTGAGACAACATAGCACCTTAATTTATTCAGACCTGAACTATTCTTTCACATAGGCTGTCATCCTAAATGACACATCTGATTTTTCTAATCTTATAGCATTTAAATTGCTGGCACAAAGAAATTATCAGATATTTAGAATCATGGAGAAAAATGGCACGTTTAAATTGACAGTGGTGGAAGGAATAGGCAATAGCAGAGAAAGAAAGTTAACAGGCTAACAACTTTCCTAACACATGGTGCTAGAGTTAAAAGATAAAGGAGAAGTGAGAAGCGACTGCAGAGTGAGACTCAGCAACTGAAAGTCTCTATGCCCTCCCCATCCTACACAAACAAAGCAATTTAATTTGTTCATAAAATCAAGTAATGCCTGGGAAAAATATATATTTTGATAAGCCCAAGTTTAGTGTCTATGGCAAGAGTAACTCAGCAGGGATGATGACTGAAAATCAATGCCGTCGCTGTTCTTTGCTTTTCTTTATGAATGAAATACATTAGAGACTTGGAAGATCAAGTGTACTTTCAAATTTTGAGGTCTTAAGAACAGCCTTTCAAGTAATGCATTGTTTATTTCTTTTTTTTCTTTTTTTATAACTTGTATTATAACATAATGTCATAAGTTGTTTATATTCAATTAAAAAAAAAAACACCCTACTTTACAAGTGAAAAATGAAATAATAATAAATACATAGTAAAAAAAAAAAAAAAGATAAAGCTAATGTTTCAGCGAGTATCAAATATTACTGAAGCACAGAAAAAATGAAGAAGAACATTAGTCCAAAAGTTATCAAACAGATTTTCTGAAAATAATGTTTTGACTTACAGAAATAGAAGCATTAATGAATCAGTTGAAATTCATCAGAGACAGGTATTTGAAATAAGTAGATAATCAACATTTCTCAAATTCAGATAATATATTTTATAATAATATGAGGGTAGAGAAGTATTTAAAATTATGTGCTTTTTTAGTCTGGATCTCTGTAGAAGTAAATGTCTTGACAGCTAAGATACAGCCATTCTCAATGTATTTCAATGTCACTTGAGTTTAATGGCACAGCATTCAGAAAACAGAAGAATTAGAAGCCTTGAATAATCTCAAAAAGCTGGCTTCTGGAATGGCATGATATGAAGCTGTATGCAAAAGGATTAATATGATTCAACACCTTAAATGAGAGCAAATAGCTTTGGAACTAAGTAATTAAATTAAAATAAGAGTTTAAAAGGCAAACAAGGGAATGAGAAGTTAGGAAAGTGACTGAAATGAAAGGATATCAACAGAATTATTGGCTTCAGTCAGAATGTTGACTTTACAAGAGGATAAACTGCATTTTGATTTCAATATGATTAATTTGTTTTTGATCAAATATGGGTAGATGTACATCAGAAAATAGAAAAAAGAAAATACAAAGCCTTCATCCAAATATGGATGAAAATATTTTAAATCCCCTGCTTGTTCTGGGCTTCTTAGTAACTCTGATTGTACTGTAGCACCAAGAGAAATTATTTTGCAGCTAAGTAAAAAGTCACATACCCAAAACACACAGAAGTACTGAATGACCTCTAGAAATTTTCAGTGAAAATATTTCAAGATATCTATTTTTCACTGAACTGCATCTACTTTATTAACAATTTATTTATCTTAGTAAATATATTGTCCATGCACTAAACAGTCAAGGAAGATTGATACTAGAAAGATCTAGACATTTTGCAGCTGTCATTGGAAATCTTATTGTATGACTCAGAAATGGAAAAGTTCACAATTTTTACAGAAACAATAAAAATCTCGATTTTTTACTCTGAATCACTTCATATTCAGTTCCCTTCGTGTTAGCAATGAGCGAAAGTTTCCTCACTGACTTTGTTTGCTCTCATTGACTGCCTGTGAAAGAAACAAAAGGAAATGCAATGTAATAAAAGAGATGATGTAATACCCCAATAAATAAAATTCTAGATCTTAAAAAAAACCCTAACATCACAAGCAAAGCATGCATGATATGCTAGATATAAAACAGTCAATGAGTAGACAGCCCAAATCTAAATGATACAACTATGATGATGATGGCAGGATCATGCTAAAAAAGCAAGTGTATAAATTTTCAGAAAAGACTAAAAGGATTGTATCTTCTAAGAGATCTTGAATAATGGTGGAATTATGTAGAATAGAGTCAGAGGGACCAAAAATTATGTTCTTATAACACTTTCATCAAGGAAAATGGGTGTAAGCTATGTGAAAATAAAATGGTAAAGAAATATTATCAATATAACTTTTGTTCTTTTAATTTTCATATTTGTAATGTATTTTACATTATTTTTTTCTGAAAACAAGTAACAGGAGTATCTTAAAAACTTGTGTTTTTCTGCTGGAAGCCATTCATGTTCTGCACCACTTTCTGCACACATCCTTCAGATGCTCATTGTCCTGTGCTTCCAAAGCAGAGGATATTTTTTAGGATCCTGATCTAAGTGGATTATTTATTTATTTATTTATTTATTTATTTATTTATTTATTTTTCCAGAGAGTGACATGGTTTGTTACCAGAGAGAAATGAAGGTTCACAGAAGTAGGAAATGGAACAATAGAGATAGTGAGGACAAGAGGATGAGAAGTCTTCATTCTTCTCAGGATGTTTTTCCAAGTTTGTTATATTGTACCTAATACTGTCACCAAGAGACAATAAAGGCAGTGGTTTATCCAGTTTTGTGAGTTAGCAGGGATAAATATGAGCAGATGTTCCAATCAAATATTAACATTTTCCTCATCATTTAAGAAAATACTCAAGCATTTCCAAATTTCTTCCACATATGCTCTTAACCTGTAACAGCAAAGATATATATATATATTTTTTCTCTCTTGATAGCATTCTAAAACAAATGAATAAAGATGATATGTATTGTGTCAGAACACTGAGCTGCTATTACAAAAGCAAACAAACAAAACACTTTTAATATTTTTCACTTCCATTGCAGCATCAATAAATAGTAAATAAATATAATAAATAAATAATAATAATAAATAAATTGAGAGCTTCAAAACAATCTTTATCACATTATGATTACATAGATTGCTCTGAAAATAATGTATCTTATTTATTTGCATGGAAACTGCAATTACAATAACACAGAGCAAATTCTCAGCTACAAAATAGTTTTTTCAACATATTCACCACCAAAAGCTATGCATTTTTGACAGTGGTGAACAAGAGCCTGCATGTCGTGCTCACAAAAATCTGCACCAGTGGAGGTGACCCACCGTCACTATTGCCAATGCTGAAAAACCACCATCATGAGCTACCTGTGCAAACACCCACTGTTTAGTCTCCTTAAACTTTCAGCATCAATGAATGTCAATGGGTGCTATTTTTTCCACATGGAGAAATTCAATGGAACAGGTTTTTTTTTGTATGCAATTCCATGTCAGACCATCTGTTGCACAGCATCAAAATGTAATACTGGTGGGAAGGTTCAACCTCTACTGCCATATTAGCATTCACTTCTGACAACATGGGCCAATATAATATAACTGAAGGTATTACTTTCGGAGCAATCCTCATAGGTTAAGTGCTCACTAGATGACTTGCTAAGTATCCCAGTTACACTTCTTATTGCCTCTCTTGTAGTCAATGAAAATAGATTATCTGGAAGCTATCTTTTCCACTCTGGAAATCTTAAACCAACCTTAAAGACTCTTAGGGACTGAAGTATAACACCCACTTACAGAAAAGTTAGGAAAGTTTTGCCAAAGGTCTTTTATCCAGGAGTGAGAATGAAAATCAGAAAATCAGCACCTCATTAAAAAAAAAAAAAAGAAGTAGAACTGATGGTCAGTAAAGGCAAATAATGGCATTATCTCAGATTTCAACAAATCTATACTTTAATGATGAAACAAAATATTCATAGGTGTGGGGGAATCTATTCACATACAGAATTCTTGTCAAATATTTAAAAGTGTACTTTAGATTTACACATATTTAATAAAATAAAAGTTATAGGACTCCTTCAACGCTGTTGAAGAACATTTTTCAATGCTCTTCAATAGCAGCAATAGAAGCATTGAGCAGAATGGAAAAAAATAGTTAGCAAGCAGGATATATGTGAAACAGGTAAAACTTGTTCTCACTCCTCCTCCGTTCCTCCAAATACGAAAGGATAGAGTTGAGGTACAGATCATTAGATAATTCCCAAATCTGTCCTCCTAAAAATGTACTTTTTTTTCTTTTTCATTCATGTTGGCATGAGAAAGTTGTACCAAAAGCAACAACTGTTCAAGTGCAGGAAAGAATAATAAAAGATAAATGTTTCAAATACTGCATTGCATCACAGACAGAGACAGAAAGGAAAAGACTTTTTCCCCGTGTCATTGCCACATTATGTCGGTTTGGACAACGTGGTAATATTGCCACAAAAAATTAAGTATGTCTCAAGAAAAAAGTTAATTATGTCTCAAGAAACAATTTGTCGCTTTGCTTTTGTGAAAAATGTCTTGATGTATAACTGAAATCTATGTCAAAAAAGAAATTCAAAAGTGACCACAAAAGAACAAAGTAAATATATTTTGCCACTCTAAAAATTATAAAAATAATTTTGTAGACAGACATTACAAAGCAGTTTTACAATTACTCTTTTAAATATAGAAATATATCACTATACTTTCATGTGAATCTCATTGTTTACATAGTAAAAAAAAAATTCAGTTCCACATATCAGAAGGATTTAAATATAGTAAGATATTCTGTTCACTTCATTATTTCTCTAACAGAATCATTTTCTTTTAAACAAAAACCTTTCTGTGAAATCTGAAAAGAAAAATAGGAAAATACGCAAGCTTATTGCTATTTCATAGTCTCTTTCTTATATAAAATATCTGAATATCTGAGTCCTAGTGAGGTAAATATCTCAATGTTTTGACTGCATAATGACAAAAAATTGAAACAGTGCCAGTAGATTTAAGTTGTATAATTATAATGCAATGATGGAATCAATAACATACTTTTTCAGAAACTTGCTCTTGTGTCCACAAGTGACTTCTTATACCCCCATAAATGGTGATCAATAAACAGATGATGAGTCATTAGGAGAAAACTAAAAGAAGCTGATTAGTTTTGCTGAAGTCTTAATAGTAAATATAAAGCTTTTATAAAGTTATAAAGTAGTTTGCATCAGAAGATTGCCTATATTTTAGTCAACAAGACTTTGTCAATGACTAATTCCATCAATGATGGAATCAAGTGCATCCTCAGCAAGTTTGCTGATGATGCCAAGCTGAGTGGTGTGATTGACACGGTGGAAGGAAGGGATGCCATTCAGAGGGACCTCAACAGGCTTGAAAGGTGGGCCCGGGTGAAGCTAATGAGGTTCAACACGGCAAAGAGCAAGGTTTCACACTTGGGCCAGAGGAATCCCAAGCATTGATACAGACTGGAAGGATCAGTCCTTCAGAGCACCCCTGCGGAGAAGCTGGGGGTACTGAGGGATGAAAAGCTTAACATGAGCCAGCAGTGTGCTCTTGCAGCTTGGAAAGCAAATGGTATTCTGGGCTCCATCAGAAGAGGAGTGGCAGCAGGGTCAGGGAAGTGATTGTCCCCACCTACTCTGCTCTTGTGAGACCCCATCTGGAATACTGCGTCCAGTTTTTGAGCCCCCAGTACAAGAAAGACAGAGAGCTGTTGGAGAGGGTCCAGAGAAGAGCCACGAAGATGATCAGGGGACTGGATCACCTCCCCTGTGAGGACAGGCTGAGGGAGCTGGGCTTGTTCAGACTGGAGAAAAGAAGGCTACCGGGTGACCTCATTGCAGCCTTTCAGTACCTGAAGGGAGCCTACAAACAGGAGGGGAATCAACTCTTTGAAAGAGTAGATAACGGCAGGACAAGGGGAATTGGTTTGAAGTTGAGGGAGGGAAGATTTAGGTTGGATGTCAGGGGGAATTTCTTTGCTATGAGAGTGGTAAGGTGCTGGAACAGGCTGCCAGAGAGGTTGTGGATGCCCCATGTCTAGAGGTGTTCAAAGCTAGGTGGGATGTGTCTCCTGGCCGCCTGGTCTAGTATTAAATGTGGAGGTTGGTGGCCCTGCCTGTGGCAGGGGGGTTGGAGGTTCATGATCCTTGAGGTCCCTTCCAACCCTGGCCATTCTGTGATTCTGTGAACAAAATGAATAACCAAACAAAACAAAAGGATAAGATTTATTAGAGGCCATGTTCAACTGTTTTGAAATACTGTCCTTAATTTATCATTTCTGTTCAAAAGTTCTGATTTGCATAATAACCTCAAACAATTCAATATTTTCTTTGATATACAAAAAGGATGATTGAGTCATGGTCTGAGATTATCAATTCTTTTTTGTTTTATAAAGTAGTCTTTGTCGTAGTATACTGCAGTACAGGTAAGGACCTCCAATTTACAGTAAGAGTAGCTGATGTCTAGTAAGAAGAATAACATCATCCAAGAACCATCAAAACAGAGAAGTCCTGTTCATACTAAAAATGTGGCTAGAATTAGGAAAGGCAATGACTGTTAGGGACTTTCTAACATGCAGTTGTAGATTACCTCCAGAACTAGGTATAGAGGGTGCTAAATATCCTCTATGCACAAAATAGGAAATAAGGATGTAGGACAGTGTGACTGATTTCTTTGAATAACAGCCCTTACCATAATGAGGGCCATGAGAAAAAGGAAACTCGGTTGAGAAAGATTATTTTACAAACTTTGATCAAACTTGACCTTTGTCACATGCAATAGGGAATCTGAAAAGAAGATCATTATGTACAGAAATGTAACTTCTTTGTAGAAAATTAAAAATGCATACATTCCAAAAATTTGCTTTTAGGTTTGGTTTCTCTTCAAAATAGTACATACGCTGTAAGCCAGAGCAACTACAATAAATTAACATCTTACATCTAATACTTATGTATGAGATGATTGATTAATGTTAGGCTTATTTTGAATAGAAAGTTGACTAGCCAACCTCCAGAGGTCCTTTCCAGCCTAGATTTTTCTATGACTATGCAATAAGTACAAAAAGGTCTTACTGAATTGATTCTGGGCCAAGAGGCTGTGGAGGAATGATGTTAATCCTAAGGAAGATTAACGCTGATGAAAGAATTTCAGACAGTTCTTTTCTTATATCAGTATGCTGTAAGGGCCCAAAGTTAAAGAGTCTGGAAACAGTCTTGAATATTTTAAAACCTGGATGATCTGAATATATATAAGTTCAGTTTAATAGCTAAATTACAGATTTTACTGAAGAAATAGATTTAGACAGAGGTTGAAGAGCAATAAACAGTTAAAACTATGTAACAAAAAATTTTTCCATTAGCATTTGAGTGTAATAACCTTCTTTAATGCAGTAAGTATTGGATTATTCTCACCAAATTTAGCTACCTAAAAGTGAAATATTTAAGACAACCATTCCCTACAGTCATTTGTCTACATATAGAGAGAGATCTCAATATGAGATGCAATCTGGTACAGAGTTAGTAGCTGACCTATTGTTTACTGCCCACTGCATGGGTCTGTTGAGTAGTCCAGAGTAACAACTATGCATAAAGTTTAAGAGATAATCCACCCTGCTTGTGCAATGAATACTTTGGTTATAGGTAACATGCCAAGAAAAGAACTTGTTCAGGTATAACATTTCCTGAATGTTTGTATTGTACTTGATACTGAGAACCAGAAAAAAATTAGGAAGTTGACATCATGCGTATAAATGAAGCTGTTAAGTTTGGTAATCAAATCAGTCAAGTATAACTAAAAATTATATTTATTTTTGGTATTATTTTCTATCAAAAAATAATTTATGGTTGATTAGGTTAACCAAAGCACTGACTGCTAAAGATGATACATGATATAATTAGCATCTTTTTCTATGATACAAAACTGGGGGAAAAAAGAATCTAAAATTGTACGGCTTTCTTAGGAACAAGATATCAGTTGATAACACCAGAAGAAAAATCACTGTTCCAGATGACAAAATACGCAGATGCACAGCTGTATTCCTTTAGACTATCTCCCCAGACAATGGAAAATATGTGATTTTTTACAGGAATACACAAAACGGTATTGACGGTATTCATGCTGAAACAATGAATGGTTCCATTTGATTCACAGAGAAAGAGATGATAGAATATCACCTCTCAACTTTTAACTTTGGTATGAAAGGAAGAAGTTTAAACTAAATGAAATAAAATAACATGGTCAAAGAGATTATCTCTAAGAGTCCTGGGCCATGAAAACAATAATAGTATTATAAATGAAGAAAGATGGAAAAAAATGACACAATCTACTGAGCATTTGAGGTGACCAAATACTAAAAGAAGACAAAACAACAAATAAACAGAAATAGACGTAGAGAAAAGAACTAGAAATTTTAGTATATAACCTGGAAGAATGTCATCATAAGGTTTTTTTTTAGAATGAACAAGTACAATGGGATATTGGTGATATCCTTGACAAATCAAGATAAAACCAATGACCTATACATAAAGAGAAGTCTTTGAGAAAAAAAAAAAATGTTCCAAAATATACAATAGGTGATGGGAAATTACACACATATAGAAGTCTATCAGGAAAACAATATGTGGTGTTGTAAATTAAGAAGTATAGAATCATAGAATGGTTTGGGTTGGAATGGACTCTAAAGATCATGTAGCTCCTCACCCTTAGGCAGGGAAACTTTCCACTAGGCCAGGTTACTCAAAGCCCCATCCAATCTGACTTTGAACATTTCCAATGACAAGACAGACCTCTGCACTACCTAAAATCAGTCTTTAGAAATCAGTCCAACCTGAATCAATCTTTAGAAAATACTGGGCCAAAAAATAATTTCATAGGTCCAAGGACATTTTTACGTTATGTTTATTTAATTCCAAGTAGTGGTATGTTAGTGTTAGCTGTGTAAAACCATTTTAAATTCCACTGAATATTTACCTGAAAAATTATTCTCTGTTGTAAGTGAAAAAATATTAAGGTCTTGTAAGATATTATTCTTTTACATCATTATCCCAAAGCTTGCTGGGGACACAGATGAACAAGTCCAAGCAAATCCTGGGGCAAGGATTGAGAAATCCTTTGTCTGGAGAATACTGATGGGCCAAGTCCTGGGCAAGGGTTGTGAAATCTTTTGTCTGAGGGACGTAGATGGACAAGGCCAGGGGCAGCGAGAGAAATGCACAGCTTAATGACTGTGAAGCAGTCTTCTGAGTCGGCTTATCTCAAGGAAGATGGCCATCTCAGAAGCTGCTGCACATGACTCTTACCCAAGCGCCCAGGAATGCCACATTGGCAGAAAAAGAAGGATAAAAAGGGGACCTACAATCACGAGGTTTAGATTTTCTGGCAACAGATTCCTCATGAAGAAGAGATTTCTGACATGAGAAGCCTCATGACCTGCCTCTCTCCCTCCTGGCCTTGCTCTGCACTCTCTCCCTTCTGGACTTGCTCTGCGCTCTACCAGCATGCTGAAGAAGAACAAAGGTGTCTGCCATAAGATTCCTCACTACAGAATTCCTGCATGCTGACAGACTCTCCTGGGCCTGCTACCTGAGTCCTATTGCTTCCTCCCGGATTGGCTCTGCGACTTCTTCCTGCTACCTGCTTGCTGCCCAAGGCCAGCCATGCTGCTGCTCTCTCCCCCTCTGCTGCTTTTGCCTCGGACTTTCGAAACGGCATGCAATGGAACTGCTGCTGGATCCTGGTGGTTACTATCCCCACTTCATGCGATTCTTGCTTCTTTCCTACCTTTTCTATCTCCCTCCTTCTCTTCTGTGTCTCCCTGATTCGGATTTATAATAAACTGGTTGGACCAACATTTGAACCGTTGTTTCTTAATCTCATGCCGGGTATACATATATTAAAAGAACCTCATCTCCCTCCTATAAATTGAAGTGAGACAGGTATAATATCAAAATTTATTTTAAAGCAATTTATTAAAATACTTGTTCTGGACAGCTGAACTTTCAACAGTGTTGTTAAACTTCCTCCTGTGTTACCTTCAGATTAAAGATTTCAACTTCCATGTTATCACATAGTTACAATGTTTACTTTGAGTGAAAATCTAACATTGTGTAGCTTTTAACCTAATTATTCTTAGTAGCAGTTTCATGGACTGTCTTGATGTACTGATGTTTCCTGTTTTATAATTTCACAAAATTTATGGAGAAAAGAAGGCGTTAGCTTCTCTGCTTAAATAATGAAGAATTAAATATCTTGTTTTGTGATTAGACAGAAATCATTGGCAAGATTCCTCCAAAGCCAGATTCCACATGTTCAAAACAATGTATTTTTCTGGATTTCAGAAGCCTATGCTTAGGAATGTGAATTCCTAGGGAAAATGACTGCATTATTACAATCCATGTGTCACCTCACAATTGTTATGACACCAGTGGAATGCAATAATCCCGTGGAAATCCCAGAGATGGAGGAAAATAAAATCATCACAAATCCCAGGGAGGTGGGAGGATGAGATAGCAATGTCAAAAACAAAACAAATGTCAATAGTTTACAGGCTGGTCCGGCCCAGTTCCATGACTAGTGGAGCGGAGGGATTTAGCAAAATCCATGCCTCCGGAAAAGGGAAACAGGGGACCCCAAAATAACTAAAAACAGCAGCAACAACCTGAGGAGAAACAAACTAATTTACTAAATATAGTATCGGAATGCAAGATAACACACTATAATACAATGTAATTAGAATTGAAACTAATAAATCAAATATAATGAGAGAGAGAATGTCCGAAAGGGTGGATAGGCCTCACCATAATGCTGAGGTGAGATGCGCAGTCCAGTTGAGCATCAGGGAGACAGGAGGAGAGCTGATGAAGAAGAGCAGATGAAGAAGAGTGCATCAGGTGACCTTGCCAGGAGTTATATCTCCTCTCTGACCGCAAATCCCCCTGGGGAATGTAGTTCTTCTTCTCTTCCAGACAGGTACCCGGAACTTGAGCATAAACACCTTAACTCCCAGTGCACTACATGATGTTATGATGCGGAATACCGATAACCAAAAATCATAAAACCACGACAACAAATAAAAGGAAATTACATATGCTCAGAGTGGCACATACCTATTTACTGTATTGTGTGAAGAATAAAGAATTGCTTTCAGATAGTAATTGAATTAACGTCATCAGATTTCAGCTGTCAAGATTTGAGGCACTTATTATAATTCCATCACACCTGACATGTAAAATTTTTTATATCTCAGTGTGCCTAGTGAAAAACATTTTAGTAGCAAAGCTGAAGTTAGACATGAACTTTTAAAAGTACAGTACAGGTCTTTCATTTCTCATTCCTCAAACCAGGTTTTAAATATTTTATGGCTACATTCAGGAAGTGGACAGCTGCTTTAGAATGAATCATTAAAACTCACTTTAAAGTAGCTGCTTTGGAGAGTGGGTGTCTCAGTGAACTATACAATTTCTTTTTCTGTTCTCAACTTTATTTCCCTATAACTTTCTGGCCAAAATTGCAGTACCTTCTTATAGATTTCAGAAAATAAGTATATGTAAAATTATCATGTTGGGAAATAATAATTCCGATACTTTAAAGTTGCTACAAATAATTTAGATGACTTGAAAAAAAAAAACCCACAACCTCATTCCCACTTGAAAAAAAGTTTCTCATTTTTCATCAAGTGAGAGAATAGATTTAACTTCTCTTTTCTAATGCTTCTCCAGTCTAGACAGAAAATAAATCACTGTATGCCAGAGTTTGCAAAATAGATGAAATAGATGAGTTTTCTGTCTAAAAATTTGTTGTATTTAGTGGAAATGTATGAATTTCAAGGAAACTTTAAGGAATGATGAAAGAGAATTTTTCTTTTTTACCATTAACAACTGTGTAAACAGTATCAAAGAATATGAAGCAAGCAAGTAGAATTCTTATTCAGAATGAATTTTTCTCAGTCCAAATTAGATCTTTTTTATTAATGATATTTTGAAATGATGGTTGCTTATTATTGCACATTATGGCACTTACTATGTAACAAACGATCTACTCCCTGACTCTTTCTGTATCATTCTCTAGGTGGTTTTCCTAAATATTTTCCTCAAGGATATTGGTTTTCTAGCAGCTGAGAAATCATGAAGAATTTCAGTTCACTTCCAGGCCTGTATTTCTGCTGTTTAAATAAATATTGAAATCGAAAAAGCATTCCGTAGCAAACACATACACTTTATAGATGACATTGCTGTCAGAAACCCTGCCCTGACGACAAGATTCATTCCCATATATCTTACATATCTTATATAGTCAAAGAGTCTCTGGCATAGGTCTGGATAGCATCTGAAGTAAAATCTATATGCCAGAAGTTTCAGTGGTGACAATGAGTTTTTGCCTCTCTAGTTTAGCATATCAGATAAATAACATTAACTTCTCCAGATCCATCTGCATGCACTGCAAGTGATTTGACACTTTGAACCAAAAAAGGTTTATACACTTTGATGGCAACGGATCTAGTTTGCAACTTGGGAGGTTATTTATGAAAAACTGAAAGCACTGAAAAATCCAAAGATAGTTAACACATTTTCAAACTTTCTATTGTCCACCGTCATATACTTTCTATATTTGAAAACATTGATGATACAAGGGTTAGCACCTTTCTTGCAATAATGGGTACCACTTCATTATTATTGTTTTGTTAAGTATATATTTACCTATCCAGAGATGAAGTAAACCATCTTTTTTACAGAAAGGATAGACACACTAACAAGTGATGTAAGTGTTTGGATAAAAATTTTATCAACTTTTCCTAAAAGATATCTAACATGGGTTTTACAGAATTATAGATTATACATGCATATACCAGAGGAGATTTAGGCTGGACGTTAGGAAATACAACTTCTCTGAAAGAGTGGTCAGGCACTGGAATGGGCTGCCCAGGGAAGAGGTGGAGTCACTGACCCTGGACGTGTTCAAGGAATGTTTGGATTTTGTGTTGAGAGACATGGTTTAGTGAGAACTATTGGTGATAGGTGGATGGTTGGACTGGATGATCTTGTAGGTCTTTTCCAATCTTGGTGATTCTGTGATTCTGTGATAAAATTTTTTCATCTTAAAAGGCAATAGGCAGCTTAATTTGTGTTTCTCTTCACCTAAGAACTAAGTCCTGTATGAAAGAAAAATCTGTGAGATATTATCTACATCTTCAGACAAATAGCAGAAGTGCATGGTGAAAGGCGATGATCCTTTTTACAGAAAACAGAGCAGCTTCTGCTGTGCTGTGCATCATGTTGAAAGAATACACTGATACGAGCACCAAAGCACAGATGTCTGTTTAATCTGTCCAGTATCAGATTCTCACATACCAATAAATACATCAACGAGCTTTAGCTAACTCCTTTGTTACACACAGAGTTGTATTTTAATTAATGGTGGCATGCACTAAAAAATTATGATGATTGCTCAGGGAAACTATTCTCAACTATCAATTTCTTGTCCTCCAGAGCAAAAGAAGGTCCTTGCAACAAAGGCCAGGACCTCTGAAAAGAGTCTGTGCCCATCTTCTTTCTATGATTATTTCAGGTATTCACACACAATGATAAGATCCCCCATGAGCCTTCTCTTCTCTGGACTGCAGTCCCAGCTCTCTCAGTCCTCATAGGATATATGCTAGAATCCCTTTATCATTTTAGTGGCCCTGCGCTGGACTCTTTCCAGAATGTCCATATCTCTCTTGTACTGAGGAGCCAAGAAATGGACTCTAGGTGTGGTTTCATCAGTGCTGAGTGAAAGGGAAGGACCACCCCTCTTGACCTGATGAGGATACTTTGCCTAATTCAGCCAAGAATACTATTAGTCTTCTTAGTGACTCCAGTTCAACTTTGTCTTCAGCAGGATGTCTGGGTCATTTTCTGCAGAGCTGCTTTCCAGCTGGATGGTCCCCAGCATTTACTAATGACTGGAATTATTCTTCAATAACTTGAAAGAACTTTGCTCTGGTGATTCAGCTACTCTTCTTCCTACAACTCATTCTTCATTCTTCATTTAACATCACCATTTTTTTTTGGTGAAACTATCTTGGATCATGGAATCATAGAATTATATAATGATTTGGGTTCAAAGGGACCTTAAATATTATCTAGTTCCAAGCCCCTTCCCGTAGACAAAGACATCTTCCTCTAGACCAGGTTGCCCAAAGTCCCATTCAACTTGGCCTTGAAAACCTTCAGGGATGGGACATCTACAGATCTGGACAATTTGTTTCAGTGCCTCATCACCCTCTGGGTAAAGAATATCTTCCTTATATCAAATCTAAATCTGCCCTGTTTTAGTTTAAAGACATTACTTCTTGTATCACTACACTCCTTGATAAAGAGCTCCCTAGAGTCTTCTCCAGGTTTAACAACCCCAATTCTCTCAGCTTTTCTTCATAAGAGAGGTGCTTCAGAGCTCTGATTATCCTTGTAGCCCTCCTCTGGACTCACTCCAACAAGTTAGTGTCCTTCTTATGTTGGAGATGCCAGAAATGAACAGGCATGCTCCAGGTGGGATGTCATTTGAAAAGCAGAATCAACCACCCAATGGCTCCTTGCCATGCTAATTTTGATGCAAATCAGGATATAGGATATCAGGATTGGCTTTCTGAGTTGCAAGTGTACTTTTTCAGCTTGTGGGCAGGACATTGTGTTTGGTCTTGTTGAGCTGAGAGTGCACTCAATCCTATTATCCACGACACTGACAAAGATGGAAAATAGCACCAGTCCTAATGCCAATCACTGAGGAATGCCACTCATCACCAATCCTCTCCTGGACATTGAGCCATTAACCATAACTCTCTGAGTGCTATCATTCAGGCAGCTCCTTACCACCAAGTCATCCACCCATCTAATCCATGTCTCTCCAGTTTAAACACAAGGATGTTATATGCAACAGTGTGAAATGCTTCTCACGATTCCAGGTAGATTACACAGTTACTCTTCCCTTATCCACCAACACTGTATTCCTATTCTAGAAGACTACCAAAGGCCACCAAAATAATAATGTGTGAAGTTAATCATTTAGTGGGAATGTGGAGAGGCAGCAATGGCAGCCAGCTTTGCACTTCATCTGGCTGGTTTTTTTCTCATGGTTGGCGTAGTAGTTTAGACAGTTTAGTCAGGGTGTTCTGCTTTTTGCATCCAAGGAAATATAAATTGGAGTACATCTCTTTATGAAATTCATCCTGGCTTAGGAGACAACAAAATTATGTTTTCTGATTTTTCTTTTTCTTTTTATTTTCTTGAGCTTCAGTGTTCTTCCCCAACACACTTTTATTGTGTTTTCTGAATAGCAAGTAAAATGATGATTTCTGAAATACCCATTTGAATACATTTTAAAGGTTTTACTTCTAATACTGTGGAATGCTTTTTATTTTATTTATGCATTTTTGTAATGCAAATGGGAAAGGATGAGAAAACCTCGAAGAGATGTGTTGTTAAAAAAAGTATATTGAAAGAATTTATCTCAGTAGGTGTCCTTCATTTTGATAGGTCCTTTGATGTCATGCAGATATTCTGCAGTGAACCATAGACTGTCCAAACAAAAAAAGGAATAATTTTCCAAAGCATAATGTAGAAAAGATACACCAACTTCTTGCGTCTAGATTAGAAACAATCCGCCAGATTCTCCATTAGGATAAACACAGTAAGAATGTGACATTTTATTTCATTGTATGACCTTGCAGTGATGTCAACTGGGAAAAAAAAAGAAAGCCCAAAGTGCTATGCGTTCTCTATAAATGTATTCTTGAAGGAAAATCAACATTTGAAAATCACAAATGATACTGAGTATCTGAAAATAAGATTTGAATAAGATCAAATCATGGTTTATCTAAGAACTGAAACATTTTACAAGCATAAAAATGGAATTGTTTTAGCTTCAGCATGACTAAGCTCTTAAAAAATATTTAGAAATCTTCTTTGTATGTATTTGCCCAATATCCTACCTACAAACTTATTTTGTAAATTAATGAACATATTAACCACAGTAGCATAGTGCAATAGCACAGTGCAATAGCATAGTGCAATATGATGGAACATGGCAATGATAGACTTAAGAATTCTTAGAATTATGACCAAAACATAGCTCTGTGTAGAGTCTCTGTCCAAAATCTCCTGTAATAAACAGGAGTAGGTGAATGAAACACTAAGCGCACAGAAATGCATTACAACTTTTGCCTGTCCCCAAGCTCAGGTTTCTGAATAAGAAACAAACATGTAAAGCTTCTATTCATATGTGATGCACAATCTGGACAATTCTGAAATATTCTGTGAAAAAGAGCTCAGTATTATATAGACCTGCGTAAGAGATTATTTTTTTGCGTCATTGTCTCAAAGCTTGCTGAGGACACAGACGAACAAATCCAAGCAAGTCCTGGTCAAGGGTTGAGAAATCCTTTGTCTGAAGATTTTGTAAGCCAGGGGCAATGAGAGAGAGATAAACTGCAGATTAATGGCCGGGAAGCAGAATTTTGTGTGGGCTTATCACAAGGAAAATGGCCATCTCAGGGGGTAACAACCAAGAGGTTAGGTTTTCTGACAATAGATTCCTCAAGACTTGAGACCTGCATGCTGAAGAAGACATCTGACATTAAAGCCTCACGACGTGATGCATGCATGCTGAAGGTTAGGTTTCTGACATGAGAAGCCTCACCACCTGCCTCTCCCTCCTGGACTTGCTCTGCGCTCTACCTGCTTGCTGCCTAAGGCTGGTCACTCTGTTGTTGCTCTCCCTTGAAGGGTTTTTCTGACAATAGATTCCTCACAAGCTGATGCCTGCATGCTGACAGACTCTCCTGGGCCTGCTACCTGAGACATGCTGTTTCCTCCTGGTCTTACCCTGCTGCTTCTTCCTGGTACCTGCTTGCTGCCTAAGACCAGCCACGCTGCTGCTGCTCTCCCCCGGCGCTTTTGCCTCAGATCATGAGAACGGCATGCAGCTGGACAACTGCTGGATCGTGGTGGTGACTATTCCTGCTTTACACAATTCTTGCTTCTTTCCTATCGCCCGCCTTCCCTTTCCCATCACTGTAATTCATAATAGACACCAGCCTCCCCTTCCCCATCTGCCTGATTAAGATTTGTAATAAACTGATCAGACCAACAGTTGAACCATTGTTTCTTAATCTCACGTCAGGTATACAGAAATCAAAGAACCTCCTCTCCCTCCAATAATTGGAGTGAGACAACCTGTTGAAGCACATACAAAGAAGGGCCACAAAAATGATCTGCAGAATGGAACACCTCTCCTATGAGGACAGCCTGAGACCTGGAGCTCTTCAGCCTAGAGAAAAAAAGGCTCCAATGATCTGCTAGCAGCTTTTCAATATCTAAAGGGGAACTACAGGAAAGAAGGGGACAAACTCTTTAGCAGGGATTGTGGCGATAGAACAAGGGGAAGTGGTTTCAAGCTTAAAGAGGGTAAATTTAGGCTAAATATAAGGAAAAAGTCTTTTATAGTGAGGGTGGTGAGGCACTGGAACAGGTTGCCCAGTGATGGAGACTTTCAAGGAGAGATCTAGCTGTAGATCTAACTGATTTAGCTGTAAATATCCCTGTTCATTGCAGGAAAGCTGGTCTAGATGGCCTTCAGAGGTTCTTTCCAACTCTAAGGATTCTGTGATCCTATGATTCTTTGATTTTAAGATATGTTGAAAGGACCACAGTTTTCGTTTTATCTAGTAACTGAGTAAATAGTAACACTCACCTGGGAAGAGTAAAAAAATTGCATTAGAGTTGCTAAAGTTTGAAAATGGATTTGAACTGTCTTGGCTCTGCTTCTTGATTGAAAATCAGATATTATGTAAATCAGATCTTCAGTTTATTAATCAAGTATCTTGTGCTGGCTATAATGTTTTCAGTCTGCATTATCCTCTACAATTCATAAGCCAAATAGAATGTGGAATGTATTTCTGAATGTTGCCCCAGAGTAAAATAAATCATCACACCTAAGCTGCACCAAGGATCTCTTGAATTCAGCTATGGATATATCTCTTGGTTGGAAAAAAGTTACAATTCAGATAGCTAACAGAGTCAATGGCTTTTCTTCCTCATTTTTCAACATATAATCCTTTTTCTTAAGAATAGCAGTGAAACTGTGTTGAGATAAGCAATTGTTATTTCATCAGAGAATGCAAACAACTGACCATTAGGACACCAATATCTTATTTAGAATTTATCTGAAGACCTGAAGCTTTGAAAATGTAAGATAATTTTAATTACAAGGAATATTTTTAATAACTGTAAAAAGTATATATGCTTGCACTGTACTGTGAATATTTGCTGCTAGAGAAGAAAATTACATGACTATCATTTCGTACAAGTCTGTTGGTCTAAACTTTTTTTTTTCAGAATATAGACTTGTGCATTGGTTAGTTTTTACATTAGTAAGGATTTCTTCTTTATACTGTCATAGAGATATTATTACGTATGGTTGCTGTACATATTAATGAAAAGAAGTTGATAAAAATCAGAAATGAAACATATCAAAGATATGAAAAAAAATAATGAGAAACAGAAAACTGGAATGAAGTAATATAAAAATATATATATAACTGACAGGTAGTCTGTCTAAATTTCCAGCACTGTCTGTAGAAGTAAAGAGTTGCACATTTTACATTAAAGACTAGGAATATTGCTCCAAATGACATGCTTGCAAATGCAGCAAAAAGTGTGAGAAAAAAAATTGTAGGTCAACAAAAGATTATTAAAGGATAACCTTAATGATTCATGATGGAGGAAAATGTTTACTAAACAAGGATGAAGGGCAGGCTGGTAAACTGATGAGATTATCAACAAAATTAGAGTAGCATGCTATGTATAATGTGCCATCCTATTTCACTTCTGTATACACCAGGCAACTGAAAGATTATTAACCTACTGTAAGATTAAACAAAATAAAATAATTTGATATTAAGTAAAATTGAAATTAGGCCTTCATACAGGGATGCACTTTGAGTGAAAACTATGAAAAAATCACTGTAGAAGGCTTAATCCTCACACAGCAATAAACTTCTATGAAATTTGTAGGAATTAGATAACTTGCACTTATGTGTATAAGAGTATCAGTATTCAAGAGTATGAAATACAATCATGTATTTGCTGTAGGACTGAATAGTGGCCTATTTGAAAGATGCCATTTTTCTACAAGTATCTAAAACTATTTTTAAGGTATTTCTTTAGTGGCTCAGATTTTTTCTCTTTGATTTTTGTGTCATTCCCAAATGACATATCTAGCCAAATATTCAAATGTTCACAGGACTTTAGTTCAGTGACTTCAAACTGAGCTGCTTGATGATTCAGTGGTATTTTTTTCTCATGGCAGTTGACTTCCTTGTGAAATTTGTTGTCAGATACCAAGTATACTTTTCCTGCAGTTAGAGAAAGGTAAAAGAGTTTGCCTTGTAATGCCATGAAATATATAATGTAGTTGGATCCCAGTGTCTTTGGACTGACTTTTGCAGAATTTCTCCATTTTAAGCACTCTTACAGAAAAGAGTTGCATTTGATTGGGATGCTAGACCACAATGCAAATACAACTCAAATGTAGTATGCTGCTTTAATTATGCATGCAAAGTCAGTTTACTTCTCCAAATTCCATTATGCAAAGTCAAACCCACTGACATCATTGAAGAAATACAGATACAGTTCAGAACAGAATTTAGCCTCAAATGTTAAAGGAATTAAACAGAAGAAAAACGCAAAATGATTTTTGTCAAACATTTGGGCCCTTCCTCATATGGCTATTCTCCAGCCATATCATAGTGAAAGGACTCTTCATCCTATTTAGAGAGGCAATAATTATTCATTGTCAGTTAGATTCTCAGTAACTGAACTATAAACAACTGATGTTGCAGAACCATCATCCCAGTTTAAAATTACAGTATTCTTTCTTCTAATTTTTATTTCCATGTTTACTAAATTTCCTGACATAAAAAAACATATCCTGCCTTTAAAAGTTTTAAGTAAAACTGAGAGAAATGATACAATAATCTGAAATGGTAATGATAGCTATGCATCACCAGCTGCTTTTCGTTCAGTGATTTAGTGTCTAATTGACAAGGCATAATTACTTCCCCCTGCATAAGGTGAAATGTGCTGCCAATCTTAGTAATTCTTACCTTTAAGCACATATTACAAATAAAGATTTTGAGAAAATAATTTTATTTTAATAGATTTCAGTATTTTACCACCCCAAATATATAAAAACAAATTATTTGGTCATTTTCAAAGCATATATTATTACTAGGAACTATGAAAGAGAAATTTTCCATAAGTGTTTTCAAAATGTGGGTTGACTATTACAACTAAAACATTTTTTACTTTGTTTATATTTTATATATATAAACTTTTATATAAGTTTATATTGACTTTACAAAATAAAATAAAATACAGAGCTGTTTTTTTTTTGTTTGTTTGTTTGTTTGTTTGTTTGTTTTTTTTGTAGGAACATTATCTTCTGGTTGGGACATCCAGGAAAGATTATCCATAGAACTCATCTTTCAAAGTAAAAACAGTGAAAACAACTTTCTGTAAACCTGGAGATTCAGTACTAGTAGTTAATTGCAATAATTGGATAATTTTGTAGCAGTGAGTTGGTCATCTCTTTTCATATCCTGTTCAGTCCTTTACATTTCATTTTCAACAATTTTTCATTTTCAACAGCAATTCCATTTAATTCACTATATATTATTGAAAGCCCGGAAGGCATTTAGGGTAACAATTTTTTTGCCTCAGCCTACGCTGTTTTTAGAATTCAGGCTTTACAGAGTAATTTGTTTTCCCTTAAACAAAATATCTGCTTTGATAACACAACATTTGTAGGTCTCCTTGTATTGGTTGTTGCTGTTGCTTTAGTCTGTTTCTTTTCCCAAAGGTTTTTTTTCTCCTCGATCAACAACAGAATGACAGAGTTGAAGAAATGGCAGTCATAAAAAATGTTGGGCTATGTTGTTGTTGTTGTTTTATTATTCCCTGTTTTTACTTAAATCATTAAATCAGAAACACTGATATAAACTGAGGTGGCATCTCAGATAATATATTTTGATTCTCACAGTTCAGATAAATGAGTGTTAGATGTGGACCTGGAGGAATTTACCTGGGAGATAGTGTTATTCTTCAGATTTGTGCTATGAGACAAAACATAGACTATGGAACTGTTTAAAAAATGCTATCAGAATTTTTAAATATTCTCCCATTACTTCAATGTCATATCATTGTAATTATTACATATCTTTCCAGAAGACAGTGCTTGCTTATCAGATAAACTCCAATGCTGAACAGTACTGGTTACCATTTATGTCATACTCACTTCCAGGTGGACAGATATTTCTTTGAAGACAAACTTTAAAACTTCATGTTTAATATCTATGTTTTCAACCATGAAATATCTTTCTGGTTCTTTGACTTTTTTTATTGTTAAAATACCACTTTACTGGATTTAGCATAGCTGTTTTCCTCATTTTAACACCACTACAATTTTCCAGCAATACTTTTCCCTAATAAAACACTTAAATGCCACTGAGTTTTTAGTTTAGTTCTTCATTTAAGATACTTTTCTGTTCCTGAAATAATTATATATATTGTTAATATTCTGCTTTGGCTGGTAGTTCTTATATCACCTTCAAGAATACTTAAACTATCAAAAATGGTCATAACATGTATCCACATACTCATGCAGAAAATACTTTAATACTGCTAATAGGAACTGATGAATTACACCTGAGGGAATTGAAATGTCATTGGCTCTTCACCTTATAATGAACAATTTTAATCAGTCTTCACTGTATAACAAATGTAAAGTATTATTTTGAAACAAAGAAAGTATTAAACATAATAAAACAAGCATAGCAATGTTAACAGGGAAAAAAATATAATTTCTTAGACTTGACATATTGAAAATGTTCTTATACAAATCTCCATGAAGTCATACCTATTTAGCATTACATAAGAGGTAGGGGGATTGTTTTTAACCTATAATGTAAAATCTTTCAGACATAAAAAAGATTACTATGCTCCTGTATCTGTAGATTTCCTTCTTTGCCACTTTTCATTTGACAGTGTAAACTTTAGCAGCTAATCCACTCCCTCAATGCTCAATGTTAAAATGAGAGGCATTGTTGTTGAAGAGACCATTCTTACTGGAAAAAAACATGTATTGGTATGTATATGATTCATAGTTCTTGACAGCAACATAGATCCAATGATTCATCAAACCATTATTAATCATGTTTTTGCAGGTCATATTTCTAACTGTTCCGTCAATTTTGGGCTAACTTGGAATGATATGTAATTACAAGCAAAGCATAATTCTATTGAAACTATATCTCTACTTCCTTCTTGCCATGCAGATTTCAAAACCACGGAGAATCGAGGTCTTTTGAAACATTAATGACGCAATGATTCTAAACTTCTAAGTTTAGAGGTAGTCAAATGAACTCAAAATGAATAGAAGAAACAAAGCTGGTCTAATTAAGAAGCAAACAAGAAACTGCAGGCAAGCATAGACTTTGCAATCTGTAAGGATGCAAACCTGGAGATCCGGAACATTTTTGCAACGGGGATTGGTAGAACTATGTCAACTATGACATCGAGTAAATGATGGTCTTTAAACATCCAGCCATTGGACAGGAGTGGGTCACCAAAATGAGCTACTTGGAGGGATTGGTATGAGTGAGGGCTGTAACACAGTTATGGCTGGAGCAGGAGTCTGGGGCACAGCCCATGTGCCTGGCATCAGATGTTAGCAGGCCAAGTATCTGTATCTCCCTAAAAGGGAGATGCAAGAGGTATTAATGTGTGGCAAACTCCAGGCCCAACTTGCCAATGAGTAGGACATCTAAGTAGTGTTATCAGGCAGACAAGGGTCTCTTCTGGTATTGGAGGGACCTGTGGGTAATGCGGATACATGTGGGAAATGCCTGAGTGCCTATATCTATTTTCAGTGAGGACTGATGTGGTCCAGCTGGTAGTAGAAAACTCAAAAAATGCATTAGAAACTCTAGGGTCAGGAAAGGGTCAGGTGGCAGAGGGGCCATGCTAGTATTTCCTACAGCAGTGAGTGTCAATATGGTGAATTCCACGTGTTTGCCTGCAACAGCGTCCTCCTGTCTCTGCCAGATGAAGAGGATGAGGGGACTTAGCTATGTGTATGTCTAATGTCAGTTCTGTGTATAGGTGCTGCTGAGACAGCACATTTTCTGCAGCACTTTGTATGACCAGCCATGTTACTGTGTTCAGTTTTTCTCTGGGTCAGGATTTCAGTTTCACTATTGGTTGAACTCACAGATCTGAAAGCAGCAGCTGCATCCCTTAGCCCAGGCAGACAGATATTGTCTCGATTTTTTTTTTTTATAATTTATGAAACTGTTACCTCAGGAGATCAATTCATCCCACGTTAATTTGGATATCTAATTATGTCAGATAAAATCTTCCCTTAAAAGGGGTATTTCTCTTCACTGACTATATGGAGAATCCAAATAATTACCTCAGATGTAGCTGTCTACAGTGCAGATGCTTACAGCTAAGTGAGATGAACTTCACTGGAGATACCCTGCAGCATTTAGCTCCCTGACTTTTGGTACCTTACTTGAACACCCACTTCAGAAATTTTGCACTATAGAGGTAGCTAAATAGTGCAATATGCTTACTTCAATAAAAACAATCAAAGAACATGAAGAAAACAAATACAGGGAATTCTTCTCTTGAATACTGGCTTGTATTACATTCTCAAAGTATTCATGTGATGTAAGATAAAAGGGAAGATTTAATATAAAATATGTTTTTCTATCAAGTGTTTGTCCTTTTTTGGACTGATTTTCTCCATACAAACAGAGATGAAAATTATCGAGCACTTAATACACTATTACATGTATCTAATTCTTTAAATTTTCAGCTGTATGTTTTCTGAACTTGCATAATTCACAACCTTCAGGTCAACGGGCTGTTTCTTAAATATGAAAGATCAAATTATTCTGTAACACACCTGTAATTTCTGTTTTGTAACTTTAGTACTGTAAACCAGGATTCTCCGTGTAACAGTGTATGTGTTTGATTACCAAAGCAACAAAGAAGTTGACTTTGGAAAGAGATTTACAGAAATTACTTTATTACATCAAATTCATTTAACTGTGCAAAATAATTTAATAGTTTCAAGAGTATTACCCATAGCTCTCTGTAGAAACTAAAAGGGCTCAGCCCTGCTAACTGATGTTGGAGATACATGTAAATGAGTTTGCTGAAATTAAAAATGTTTTCAGCACTGTCCATGTTTAGCTAGTTCTCTCAATAATTTAGAGTTTATGAAAGAATTTGTCCAAGCCACCTTTGAACTCCACAGAAATTTAAGTTATATGCCAATGATAATTTTTTTAATGCCATTCTCTACTCAGATAATCTCAATTTCAAGGAAGAAAAACATAAAATGCTAAAAATAAAACTAGAGAAAATACTTTATTGCACTACCCAGTTATGAACTATATTATTTTTGAATATTTTGAAAATGAGCTGCATTAGTGTTTGTCTTTACTGCGTGGATACAGATTCTTAGTATGACTGGCTCTTCCATGGATGTTATGTTATATTACTCTCTCCAAAATTACTCCTTGGGTATTTCTCATTACTGATATATTTCCTCCCAGTCTAATTGGCTGAGTAACCACTGAGTAGCCACTAAGTAACAAGATTGCAGGGATTTGCATAGTAATAACACAGTTACTTTATAAAAACTATCAAGTCTCTATCTACGCTGATCACGTTGTGTAGCCTCTCTGTTTTGAATAGCCTGTGCGTCCTGAATATTCATCACTAGCAAAGAGGTTATCTTCCCCTCCTCCCCTAGAACACTTCCACCTGAATTATGCAAGATTAAAGATTTTTCAACAGAAATTATCAGAAAACTTCATACTTGATATGATCCCTGTTTCACGCATATTCTTTCTGCTAACTTGGCATTTTTTTTTTCCTCTCCTTATAAATAAAAAATAATGTCCTAGAATAAGTATGATATATTTTGGGTTTCATTGTTTTGCATAAGAATTACTTCTCTGAATTCTGAAAGGTGGGTTAAAGAAATAGAAAGGTAGTTTATACCATTTGAATAATAGAATCACCAAGGTTGGAAAAGACCTCCAAGATCATCTAGTCTAACCATCTGCCTACCCCTAATATTTCCCCACTAAACTGTGTACCTTAGTTCTTAAACACCTTCAGGGACAAAGGTAGAAAGAAAAGCAGCGATGTCATAAGCAAATGCAAAAGCAATATTATTACAATTATGTATGTATCAATTTATCTCCCTAGAGAGCATTAAAGTCATTTTTATCTAGGTCTGTCTTTGGACTAGCAGGTTATATTTAATTGTTCATTATTTTTTATTCTGTGATTTGTTCAGAGAATGTTATCATTTACTGTAAGTCATGCTAAGTTCAGATTCTGTGATGAGAGAAGTCCATTTAAATGGTGTATTTTTTTCTTGTTACTGTACAGAGTAGATTTTTTACTAGTATTAATTTCTTATAACTGATGTCATCAAAGGAGGCTTTTTGTATGAAACTAAAAAATAACTTAGACTCTGCAGTAATCTTTATAATCCCATATTGTCTTGTTAAGATTTCCTTCCTGAAATACTGTCAAGCAAGGAGGAATACATAAAATGTCAGCATGGTGAAGTACTGGGTGAATTTACTTTTATCAGAACTGCCAAGTGGAGTTTTTCATTTTATCAGACCAGATAGTCTTCAGTTTCTGAAATGGTGCCTGTTTTGTTACTTAATAAGTCAATTAAATGCTAGCTAATATCATACAGTACTCTGTTGATTAAAAAAGGGGGAAAGTCCTAAAGCAACTCAAGATACGTATGTATTTTTCTAATTAGTCTTGCAAATTAAAACCAATAACAACTGTTAGAAGTTGGCGTAGATATAATTGAGAGAACTACTATTGAACTTAAATGTCTCTGGGAAAAACTTACAAAAGAAAACTGCCTGCTTTAGTATGTATCACTTTCAAAGCTTCATAATAAAAATGGAGAGAGAATTTTTACATCAGGCAATGAATAAGATGAGACATAATAACTAAAACAGGGTAGGTTTAGGTTAAGACGTTAGGAAGAGTTCTTTAATATGAGGGTGGTGAAGCTTTGGATGTCCCATTCCTGGAAGCCTTCAAGACCAGGCTAGATGGATCCTGGGCAGCTTGATCTAGTGGATGGCAACCTTGTATATGGCAAGCAGATTGAAAATAATCTTTGGAGTCCCTTCCAACCCAAAGCATTCTATGAGTGTATGAGTCTATGCCTACCTTACCATCATGGTATTGCAACTCAGTGATAATGACCGCCTCACAGCTCATCATTCACTTAAAAGTGAAAGGACACATTTCACTCTATGCGTTGCCTCTATCAAATTTCATCAGCTATTTTATTGCATCTCTTCATAATTTGCCCTTGTCCTTAATATCCTGAAAACTTTGTATAATCAGCAGATGTTCTCATCTAGTGCTCACTGTTTTCCATGTCATCCATACTTATCTCAGCATGTATCTCTGTGATCTCTCCTAGAAGCCCTTACAAATTGTAAGAAGTGTCTTTATTACTACCTAATGGTAATAACCAATGGTTTCTCTCCTTTCATGTGGACGTTTGATTTTCTTAAAGCATTTGGTGAGAGATTATTTTTATCCAGATCATTTTTATCCACATTGTTACTGACCTCCTTAAAGAGCTTCAAGAGTTGTCTGAATTAGAACTTCTGCTTATAAAAGCTAAGTTGACTTTTCCCAAATTTATCCCTATGTTCATTAATTCCTACAAGCCTCTACCTACTTTGCTCTACAACTCAAGCTTATTGTAAGATTAATGTCACATTTGCCATCCTCCAACTTTCAGATATAAAGGGAACTTTGAATGAGAGGTTCCACCGTGTATTTAGTTCTTGTGAGTTCTTTCTGCTTCTCTACTCTTTTTGTACCAAAAAACTTTCACAAAAACTTTGATTTCAGACAAATCCTCTGCTTTGTCAAATGACCCCTAGCATTTTCCTACCCCTCCAAAATAAAATTCATTAAAATATCCAGTTTCTCCTACAACAATTTTAGTTTTCTGCAATGGTCTTATCTCCCGGAGCGTCTCTGCAGGGTTGAGAAAATTTTCTTGCTTATTTCAGACCTCAAGTACAGAGTTGACTATAGGTACTGAGAAATTTTCTTGACTTTTCCTTGTCTCTCTGATACGTGGAATTAGAAATTTAGAATGTCTAGAAGGATTCTGCAGGAGAAACAGGCAGCAAATCTCTGCTACAGGAATTCAAGTAAGATATAAATGGAGAGGAGAAAAAGATATAGACATAGTGGAGCAAATCCAATGAAGGTCCAAAAAGATGATATGTCATATGAGGAGAGCTGAGACTGTTCAGCCTGGAGAAGAGGCCAGTAGAAGGAAAGTTTATATGTCTCTGATGGCAGATTATGAAGAAGAGGGAACCAGACTTTCCTTAGTGATTCCTCCCACGAGAACGAGTGCTGGCAATCGCCCGACTTCCACAAGCTGCTCATAGAATGCCTCATCCTGATTAGGCAATTTGTAACAAACCCCCATCAAGATGTCACCCTTACAGGCCTTCCCTGTGATCCTTACCCATAGACACAAAGAATTATTTGCTTAAAATCAGTGTGAGATCCTTTAATTTAAAATTCAAAATAAATCATTAGCAAGTTTCTCATTTTTTCATAGAGAAAGTGGTCTACAACTACTTTAGATGTACTAAATGCTACTATTATGAAGAACTAAATTCTGAAGGCAAACATTTTTCTTGAAGAAATCTGAAGTTCCTCTGAATCTCAGCTATCTAATTCTTAAAAGCTTCTAGCAAATGAGGGAAAATATTTATAACATTTTTCAACATAAGATAATGAATTGCCAGTATTGTATTTTGTTGTAAGATACATGATATTTAAATTGAGGATAATCCCTTTTAATTTACATTCATTAATAGCCACAGAATTATCTTCTGGAAGGTAACATTAGCATAAAATTCTGTATTATTTGTTTGCAGAATCTTTTTCTTAGTCAGCTAATTTTATGGTATTTACTCTATGGTAATTTTTTATTTTTCAAACAATCGGAAAGACTGTTGATTACCCTCCTATGACTATGCCGTAACAAGTAATTTTTGGAAACATTTTGGAATTTGTATGGCTTAAGATATTAGGACCATAGAGAAATACTATGCTCTTTTTCAAATGACACCTAATTGTCTCATCAGTTGGAAAAGATGTAATAAACTGTTAGCAACACAAGAAGCTTTAATGCTACCAAGAGGTTTACTTCAACTATAAGTGAAATCTGGAAAGCAACACTACTTATTACTGTTAGAATCATATGATCCACATGAATCACTGTGGGTAAGTTGGTATACATTTATTGTTTCTCCCACAAAAGTTTTTTGTATGTGTGTGTTTCCATTTTTTTCATCTGAAAACTATTTTCAATCCTCCTATTCCCAGAATCTGTGCTAAAATTGTTTTGATCTTGTTTTACCCTAGTTGAATGCTGTCATGATACTGACAGTCTGTTATGATTAACAACTTCAGCAAAATTACAATACATTCATATCAATATAAACATTTGTTAATATTAGATAGCTATCATTCTGTCTATATTGTATACTTATCCATTGTGGTGCCTGGGCCCCAAAGTATCCATATTGTAAGAAAGTGGCTTTTAGGTGCAAAAAGTTTAAATATTTGTGATAATACATTCTGAAGTTGTCACAAATAGATTAAACCAGCCTTTCCAAACTTTCATTTTGGCACTGCAGGGTTAATATTTCTGTTCAGATTTGAAGGGATGAACGTAAAGGAATAGAAGAGAAAAAGGTAATACTCTTGCTTAGTTTAAAGCTAATACATAAATTATTATTTATCAGACTTGATGTCAGATAACAAATCAGTTCAGGGAAACAAATCAGCCTTTAGCTAGGGTAGATGAGATTTGACCATTCAGATGCCTCCTTTGGCATAAATGCCTTTCTTTTTACTGGTATCCAACTCCTTCTCTCACTAACCAGATTTCTCAGTATTCAAATAGGTGCCTAAGTGTGGAATCCAAGATAATTTTTGATAGGATCTCAGTTCTCTGAAACACACACTTCATTTTCTGCTAAACTTCAAAGGTTCATTCCCACTAGTCAGGGGTCCTTCTGCAATTCTCTCGAAACACTACTAAAAGCAAACATGGGAATTTACCAGATATAAAAGTAAGTTATTTGTTTAGTGTTAATCCTGAATAAGAATTTTTGAGATAGCTCTACTAATGTTTCTGGGGAGAAGTAGACCATCTTTTTTAAAATTCTATCCTGTTAACTACCACTAGGAGATCCTTTGATATAAAATTCTTAATAACAGTGTAATGACAATAAAACTTTTATTCTGTTTATCCCTTGTTTAGTTTCTTCCTGTGCCTGACATTCACTTATTCAGGATGTGAATGCAAAACAAGAAACAAATTAGCAAAAACAAACAAAAATCAGAAGTTTTGATTTTTTTCCAGGTTTCCTGTAGAAAGTATTAAGTATTCATAATACCTTTTTCAACACTGAAATTCATACTTATCCAGAGGCAATCTGAAAGGATGACTTCTTCCTCTTTTTAAAGCTTTGTGCTTAATTTATAGGCTTTCATTTCACATATATTTCCCTTAACTCTAAGGATATCTTACACTGGTTTTCTTTCCCCACATTCTGGGAAACTTGCCTGCTTATTCACAACTATAAACTATCTCTTCCTCCATGCTAGAAAAATCATTTGCTGAATCCCACAGTGAAAGAGAGTGTTGAACAGATTTGGGTGATTCACAACCTTTAATTTTGGTGTAGGGTAAAGAAACATGAAATTTGCCACACAAGTCTGCTTGAAGAGCTGAAGCTGAGCTCTTTTCAGTGGGATTTCATTTCCTAAAACACAGCTTTGTGTGTTTGCTGTCCATTTCAATCTTACATTGCTTGTGTAATACAAAGAAGAAATATGGGTTATGCTTTAAAATGGAGGGAGGGAGGAAGGAAGGGAGGAATAAGGATAATCTTATAAAGGCAAGAATCCTTAGTATTCATCTTAGAACGAAACACTGTACTCTGTTGACTTCAATTTATATTTGGTAAGTGCTGAATTTAATAAAAATATGATATATGATTTGTATTCATCTTCAAATTCTATGCACTGTATCAAAATTAGTATTTTGAGATGATTATTTTTTAAGCCTTAGTCCAGTAAGTATAATTGAAATAAACACATTCATTTTAAGTTCAGATAAGATCAATTAATATTTTTATTAGTCTTCTCACGCCTTAATGTTATTTATACAGAAATCAAGCAAGTATTACTTGCACAGAAAAAAATATCATGGTTTCATTTGCCATGTTTTTTTTTTCTTTCTTATTTTCTTCTCTAAACAGAAATGAATCATTTTCTCTAGCAATTTAAAACCTAATTTTATGTTCTAATATCATGTTCTAGGCACCCAGTGTCTTTATTGAAGTAACTGTACCAATAATTTCACGCATTCAAAAGCCACGACTTGAGACATAAGGTCTACTTATTTAACAATTCTATTACTGAATAGTAAAATATGTGGTTGAATGTAGAAAGAACCAAAAATAGGCTCATCGCCAAGAAATTAAAAGGATCAAGAGAATGGAATGAGTCCCACAAAGAGAATGGCAAAATAAACTAACTACTTACCCCTTGGAAATTAGGAAAAGATATACTGTAGGTAAAGATGTAATGGGAAAATTATTTAGGATGTATTAACAAAACCATGTCAGATAAATCTATAAAATTATGAATTACGTGAAGAGTATTACTTAGTATTTTCATACAAGACTCATAGTTCTACCTTTCATATCTGAAAAGCAATTGAACGGAATCTATCACTTTAAACATTTACATCATTCTGAAAGAAGTTTGAAAAAGCAGCAACTCTGTTATGGAATTGACTATTTGGTTTGCGAGTTGCTGGGATTAGTTTTTTTTTGACACTTGATAATGACTTCTCAAGGGATAGACTATTGTGAATGCTTTTCTTTTAGCATGTTGCCATAATATAAAAAGCCTACATCTTGCCTGGGTATTAGAATGCAGTGGTTATTAAAGCTCCTTTAGTGATTCAGATCTGAAACAGATTTTGTTACCTGCACTTAATATTTTTTTTTTCCTCATTTATAATAATGATGCAGTGTAATTTTAGATGAAAATAGCAAATAATCTATTAGTGGTATTTACAACAAGCAGTAACTACATGAGAGAAGATACTGCATCACCTAAGGCACGGTCATAATCCATGCTTTTCATCATTTGTACAATACTCTTACATAGGAGTTTACTGCTCTAAATCATGCTGTGCTTTCAATCTTGTAGTCCTGAGGGTCACATTGGAAAAGGTCTGTCATATCTACAGGATTACTGTTTTACTATTCATCACCTGGATAGCTTAGACCACCAGAATACTAATATGCACTCTGCTGGGCCAAATTTGGTAGACATTTGAAGACAATGCGATGAACATGAAAAGAGGCATCAGGACTGACAGTAATGAACATCACAGCAAACACTTGCAGCTGCTGAGTAGTAAGTAGCCAAATATAACAAATTCATGTTCCCTATGCCACAGAACTCTCAAGAAGATTTGGGAGCTTAGTATCATCCTACTGTACTCAGTTACAAAGAACTCATATTTAATCAAGAAAATGTTTTAATTGCTCCCACTGGGAATACGTGAAATTGGCCATGTTTGCTACAGATTATGTCCTTTTAGAGAGGAAGCAAAACAACCAGAGATTTTGAAGTCTACTGGGCAACAGTGACTCTCGTTCTGATTCAGGAGTATGTTTGCTGTTAGAAGAGTCATTTATCTGAGTATTAACACTCACATGAAGTGAGCAGAAGAGAAAATAAACAACTGAAATCTAGCCCTGAAACTTGGGCATTTACAATGCCCAGTATACTTATTTACTAAGCCATACCACATATTGTTCTGGAAACAAGTTTGGTACTGCCATAGATCAGCAGCCTGATCAGAAAGAAAAATCTGAATGTGCCTGGGAGCCTTGAGAGTCATGTGTTATGTTCAGAAAATAGACAGCAATTTATCAGCATAAATTAATACTATATTTTCCAGCAAGCACTGGAGACAACTGTAAACTGCACTGCTTTTGAAAAGGACCAGAAAACAAGATAGCATTCCTCTTATATAGACTGGCTCACTAGCTTCACTGAGCCAGTCTTGGAGATTGCATCAATTTTAAATGGACTATAATCTTCAAAAGCTTTTGATTCTATCAGACCAAATCTCCTTCAAAAGGTAATCCTAAACTGCACACTGTTTTCATTCTCATGGCTGTACTAATAAGATAAATATTTCAGGGCATGCGTGTGACCTACAGTTACTTATGCAATAAAATTGTTAGCACATTCCCTGTGCACTTTTGGGCTGGGCCAGCTGAGTTTTCTGGGCGTTTTCCATTCATGTTTCAGGAGTATGTGCCAGGAACCATAACCAAATATCCGTTTGGATGTGGCCTCCCTATTCTGTACAGTAAGAGTTTTCAACTTTGTGGACACAAATCATGCTATGCTATATGATCTCAAAGCAAGAGTACTTCTATATTTTCTTTTCTTAATGTAAATGTAGTCGATATTAACAAAGATGATTTTAACTGCATACATTTCCACCATCGAGAGAAAAACATATAGTGAGTAGCTTATTAATGCTGAGTATCATTTCCGTTCACTTTTCAGTCCTGGCATCTCTGTCATTCAGGTAAAAGTATGGGCTCTCCCCCGTACCTGCGTCTCAGTGTTAGTTGGCACTCTTATTTGCACTTTGATGATTCACCTAGTGTCTTTATTAGTATTGTTTACACAATACTCTATTCCCTTCTCTACTAATCATTGAAAGATTAAGTCCTCCAGCAAATCATCAGACTTTTCAGGAATCTGCTGCTGCTTCATGCCATGCCTAGCTATCTACTATAATCATGAAAATTTCTGGCACAATCAGCTAAACTTTTTTTTTTTTTTTTAAACTCTACATCTCCTTGTGCTTGCCGGAACATTCCATACTGAAGAGTTTTCTTCTGACAAATGAAGCCCATGAAGACCTGTGCCATTGCCTCTTTGACACAAGAGGAAAAAAAAATACTAAATTGTTCTAACAAATGAAAGATATAAATGCCGAGTTTTCTCAATATTCCTCAAGATCACAGACTCAACCAGAACAAGGTAACTACAGCCCAGGCTGCCTCTACTTCTAATCTCTTGAATAATCTCCTCCAAACTGGTGAGCACTAGGTGTAGTAATGCTCCACATCTTGTTGGTCTGTCCAATATCTGGACCAGGATGTCACCTTCAACAGACTCCAGGAGTCTCCTGGATTGCTTGTACCTCATCATGTTTCTTTCCCAGGAGACATTCAGGTGGTTGAAATCCCCCATCAAGATGAGAGTCTGAGTGAGATACCTCTTGCAGTTGCAGAAAGATGGCCTTGTTAACAAGGTCACTTGACCAGGCAGCCTGTATAGACCCGGACCACTCTAATTTCAACCTATAAGATGTCAAACTTATCATGGCTATTTCTCACAAGCAACTTTGCACAGCCTGTCCACATCTTAACATAGAGGGCAACTTCTCTGCACCTATTGTCCTGTCCATCCCTTCTAGAACTGATTAGCCCTGAATTGAAGTATTGCAGCTGTGTGTTTGGTCCCATGTTTCTGTGATAGCAATTAGGAGTTTTCTAGTACCCCACAGTTTCCATCTCCTCTTGCTTATTTCCACATTGGAGTAGAGATAATTCAAAGCTTTTTATTTCCACCTTCCATTTCAGAAGTGGCCAGTTTATATGCATTCTGTGTTTCTTTAAGTCTGCCTTGAACACTAACACTCTTCCCTCATAGTTTATTTCCATGATGTGTTTGTATAACAGGAGTCATGGAATGTTAGAATCACAGCAGTATCAAATATAGAAGCATAGAATGGTTTGGGTTGGAAGGGTCATCTGGTTTGAAGTCCTCTGTCATGCACAGGAAAGCCTTCAACTAGACAAAGATGCCCAAACTCCATCTAATCTGACCTTGAATATCTCCAAGGATGGGGCATTTTGTGTTAGTTAATGCTCAAGAATGCTACTCTGACATGAAGAAGTCTGGTAAAAGTTCTGTAAGTCTGGCAAATATCACAACAGTTCCTGCATGAAAAACTGAAAGACCCTATTAGCTTCTGAAAAATAAAATCAGTCACTAGAAAATTCTTTAAGAATTATTGCACTCTAGTAAGAAATGTTATTTCACTAACAACTGAGTGAAAATATTTAACTAATTACTGTAAGACAAGAAAGATTACTGATAGACAAGTAAATAAAATCTGTGAGGAGTGGCTGAGTGAACACAAACTGTTAAATCTGGAGAAGTGGAAGCTGAGGGGAGAATGAATCACTCTCTACAACTACTTGAATAGAAGTTGCAGGGAGGAGGAAGTTCAGTCTCTTTTCTTAGATGATGAGATAGAATGTGTGGGAACAGCCTCAGGTTTTTCCAGGATTTAGATTGGATTTTAGGAAGAATTTCTTCACAGGGAGGGTGGTCAAAACATTGTAATAGGCTACTCAGGCAGGTGGTAGAGTCCTGTCCCTGGAGGTTTGTTAAGAGGCATGTGGACATGGTACTAACAAACTTGGTTTAGTGATGGGTCTCTGTAGTGTTAGATGATGGTTGATCTTCCTCCTGGTCCTTTGAAGAATGACCTCAAAGGTCTCTTCAAATCTAAATGATTCTATGATTTTCTGTGAGTTGAAAAGGAAACCACAGCAAAATTAGTTTTGCAAGGAATATCCTTTCTTCCACTTAATTTATTTTCCCTCTTATTTGCTACTTATAACAGACAAGAGAGGAAGTTTTAATAGTGCCTGTATAATGTATCTTTTAAGATCGATATACGAAGTTACAATAAAACACATGTTGATTTTCTACCTCAACAAGAATAGTGAAGATGTTAAATACACTGGATGAGTGTGTAGAAATCAGTTTATACTATGACTTTTTGAAAGACTAACACCTAAAATTCTGATTTGTTTATATGAAAGGGCATGTGAAATATAGAAAAAGTACAACATGTAGTAAAAAGGATTAGATTCAGCTCTCAACTGCAATACAGATGGAGAACAGATTTTATCCCAACAGAGATGAATTACAAAGTAGGTCTATTTCTCATGTCAAAGGTACAAGACTAAATGGATAATGACGGCAGATAATGGATACAGTACATGTACAGATGAATTTCAATGTAAATTTAATTTCATACAGGGTCGAGAGGTGAAATTTTCCTGAACTATATCCCTCATCTGTCAAACAAGACAGATTTTAAGGAGTGACCTTTACAGATTTGAATTGCCAAATTAAGATCAGTGGATAGGATGCCTCTTCCAAACTTTCCTAACTGTACTATCAAAAAAAAAAAAAAAAAAAAAAAAAAAAAAAAAAAGTGTCTTCCCAGCATTACTTGACAAACTAACATCAAAAATCATGAAATCATTTAAGCGGTTTTGCTTCTGCTTTCTTGTCTGAATGTATTTTCCTTTCAAATCTGGAATTTGCATTCCCAGATGGAATTATTTAACATAATAAAATAAAGAAAAAGAGAGAGCATTTCTCATGAGGGATCATAAGAAAGCGATTATGCCTTAATGTTTAGACCCTAAATAATTAAAACATTGCCCCAGGCACCAATCCATTAGTCTAAAGCAAAAATGATATCTCACTGTATAGAAGCAAGAGTATCTATAGAGAAAAGAATTCAAATGTCAAATGAATGTTGAAGATCTGCAACAATTAAGTTACAAATTCAGCAGTTATGAAATAGCAGTATACACCTGGATCTTAAGGGTTATATCTCCTCTTCATGTAGCTATCATCAAACTCCTCTGGCTTTGAAAATTCTCCATACATACTAGATAATCTTCTCAAATTTGCCTAGGGGATTCCTGACAAATAGCTGCTGCTGCTTTTTTGTTTGTTTGCTCTGTTTCTCCTTTTTTTTTTTTCCTAAATTAAAAAAGAATAATTGAAAACTCTGGAGCTCAAAGTTCCAGCATACTATTAGACAAGAATAAAATAATAGTTTGCTTAAGTTTTGTTCTTTTCAAAGTACAATCTTTTACATGTTGCATCAGAGCTGTTACGTCACATATGACAGACATTAAAAATTCCTAGCTAATGCAATAACATAATATTATTCTGATCCTTCAGTGAAATGAGCCTATGTCACCTCTGCAGATCTCTTTGTGCAACATAATATCAATACTTCTTTTTTGTCTGGATGGTATTTCAGATAGTCATTAGTGAGCAGCCAGTACTAAAAGACAAGCTATTTTAGTATCTGTGCTAGTGAATGCATAAATTCACTTAAACCTTTCTCCTTTTGTACTGTCACTGCAACTCCTTTCCAAGAGCAACATTCTCATGGTTTTATTCTTATTACGCTTTCACATCATATCATCATGTAATGTATTGGGAATTAAACAGTTAATGCTCTAGTTCTATGAATTATCAATATTTCTAGGTATACCTTTCTCAAAAAAGAACTACAAATTCCAGAAGACTTCACTATTCCATTTTCCATTTAGAAGAAAGGAAAAAAAAACTACTCACAAGTCATGAGACTGTCCCTTTTTTTTTCTGCTGGTCTCTGCAGTGTGTGCTCCCTGGCCATCTCACCTTCAGCATTAAAGTAAGGCCTTCAGTTTTGGACACACTTTCTCTAATTTTATTTGATTTATTAGCTTCAATTCCAATTATATTGTATTATATTGCTATCTCACATTCTGTTATCATATTTAATGAATTAGTTTTCTCCGTTAGCTCGTTGCTGCTGCTTTGTTCTTAGGCCCATCTCCCTACCTTTCACCTCTCCCCTTCCTCCCTCTCTCAGGGTATGGGACCCCTTGCCCCATTTGCCATGGAACCAGGTCAAACTAGCCCAGAACCTTGTCAAAGATTTTGTACATAATGGCCACCTAATATCCAAATACTCTGTTGGATATTGATGGCAATTTGGTTTCCTTTATTGTAATGTTACTCCTCCCTAAAAGACTTCAGTCCATCTGCTCTTTAAGGAAGAGAAAGAAAGGCAGAAGATAGTGTTGTTTGTGTAGCTTTAGTTTCTGCCACTACTATTAATAATATTATTTCATTGCTTTTTCTTTAATTTAGATGGTTTTCTAGATCACTGGTTGTCCTGGTTTGTCACTTGGAATATCACTCTTCAGAATCACACTATTAAGCAGTACCTTTATTGGAGTTTCAGTCTTTTAAGGTTTCCATAGTAACTGCTGGTTATTAGAGACACTTGTAAACTGATTAAACAAAGCCACTAAACTCTGGGAAAAAGAAAGACATATCTGGATTATCTTTTAAAATATATTTTATGATGTAACATTTCAACTCGTAAATGTTAAAAATGTACACTTGTATATAAATATACACGTGCATATTTCATAAAAATATAGCTGTTTGTTACGATTATAAAACATATATCTACATGATACGCAGAATAATTTATGTGATATTTAGAATCATAGAATCCTTAGTTGCAAGGGACTTTTAAAGGTCATCTAGGCCAACTCCCCTGCAACGAACAGGGACACAACAGGTAGATCAAGCTGTCCAGGGCCTGATTCAGCTTTGCCTTGAAAGTCTCCATGGACGGGGCATCCACCACATCTCCGGGCAACCTGTTCCAGGGCCTCTCCACCCTCACTTTAAAAGACTTTTTCCTTATATCCAACCTGAATCTACCTCCTTTAAGATTAAAATCATTTTCCCTTGTTCTATCACCACAAACCCTGCTAAGGAGTCTGTCTCCATCTTTTCTGTAGCTCCCTTTTAGATATAGAAAGGCTGCTATCGGATCACTTCACAGCCTTCTCTTTATGCCTCCTATTTATTTCTTTGGAAACAACAAAATGTACAAAGAGTACAATAAGACTATTTGATAGAAAAAAAATTGCAGCTACAAAACACTTTTTCAACACAGCTACCATCATTAGCTAAGCATTTTTGCCGGTGATGAATGAAACTGTGCATGTCTCATAAAAAAAGTGTAGGTGACAGCTGCCACTGTCACCACTGCTGAAACACTACCCACTGCCTCACTGTGCTCATCATATCCACTGCTTGGTCTCCATAAACATTCAGCAAGTGTTGATAAATGCCAGTGAGTGCAATTTATTCCACATGGGGGGATTCAATGCCACATGTTTTCTTCACATTTTGTCAGACTGTCCCTCTGTTGCTGTCTGTCAGTACAACAAAATGTAAAGGGATACTGATGGGAAGGTTCAACCTCCATTGCCATACCACCAACATCCATGTTTGATGTCATGGGCCATCACCATGAAACATGAAGCATTACTTTCAGAGCAGCCCTCAAAATAATAGAAAAATATATAACACATACAGAAATACTCATTATAAAAATCTGTCCACTACACCAACAGAGACAAGATCAAAAGAAGCCAAATCATTTCATCCTAGAAATTTAGGGATTCAAAGGCAGAGATGTCAGTTGTCACTGAGTCTATTGGTACTCATAAAAGTTCCAGCTATCTAATATATCCATATATCCAAAACCTCTCTGGACAGCTTGTTCCAGCGCTCTGTAACCCACAAAGTAAAGAAACTCTTTCTTCTATTCAAATGTAACTTCCTGTGTTCCAGCTTTCCCCATTACCTCTTGTTACATCACTCAGCACTGTAGAAAAGAGGTTGGCCCCAATCATGTGACTTCCATCCTACAGATATTTGTAAGTAGTCTCTTCTCCATGATGTACAGTCCTAGGTTCCCTTATAATGCCTTTCCTATAAGGGAAATGCTCCGGGCCCCTAACCATCTTTGTGGCCCTCTGCTGGACACTATCTGGTCCCTGTCTTTCAAACTGGGAAACCCAGAACTAGACACAGCACTCCAGGTGTGGCCTCCTTAGAATTAAAGGAGAGGCCTTGATCTTCTGGCCCCGCTTTTTTGAATGCACCCCAGGATACCACTGGCCTTCTTGGCCACAGGAGCACACTACTGGTTCATGACTAACATGCTGTCTACCAGGTCTCTCTTTTCAGAGCTCCTATCCCAGGAGGTCAGCCCCTAAGTTGTACTAATGCATATAGTTACTCCTTCACAGGTGTAGGACCATACACTTGTTCTTGCTGAATCTGATCAGGTTCCTCACTGCCCAATTCTTCAGTCTGTCCTGAAGTCATTGAAGGGCAGCACAGCCTTCTGGTGTGTCAGCCACTCCTTACAGCTTTGTAGCATCAGCAAACTATCTGAGGTCCATTTTATCCTTTCATCCAGATCATTAAAGAAGATGTTGAACAAGGCTTGACTCAGTAACACATAGGGAACAACCTAAAGGCCTCCATCTAGACCGTGCAGCTAATCTCAAACCTCTGAGCTCCTCCAGTCCGTCCTCAATCCACTTCACTCTCTGCCATGGATAGTGTCCTAATTAGATTGTTCTCGAGCGGGGAAGCATGACAGTACTCAATATGAGTGATCAAGCTTCACTTTATTGTTGCACACATAGGGTTTATATAGGTTTCCAACACACATGTATTCGCTTACTATTGGTGCACAACGTTGGCTGCTAGGTGGGCTGCTCAGCCTTAACCAATGCTCAGTCAGCATTCACCCCTGTGCTGCTAAGCCAGTTTACTTGTCAGCCCCCCCCACATCCACAGAGCACAGCTGCAGATGTGGGCCCGCTGTTTACATGCTTCCCCAAGGACGTTGTGACTCCTATCTAACTCCTAGTATTTTCTCATGGGTATGCACTCTGTGCCACTGCACCAGCTATGCGCTTACATATTCTCATGGCCGCCCTGCTCTTGCAGCCATTCCCCAACAACTCTCCATTTATCTATCCCATAGTTCCTAAGCTTACCTATGAGACAGTGTTAATGACTCACCGAAGCCAAGGTACTGTGAGAATCCTTCTTTGTTTTTTGGCTCAAAGCTTGCTTCCTGAGGTATTTCTTGTGATAAGACTCTGATTTGTTGAGGAGCCAAATGATGGGTGCTACCGTGTGACAATCAACATCTCTTTGGGAACATCTGAAAGCCCCTTCCTCCAGAGCTGCTTGCCTCGGGAAGAGTGCTCAGGAGTGTTTACTGGTGGAAGATCTGGCCTGTGACTAAATAGCTCCAGCTTGGTATGGGAAAATTGGGGAATGATACCATCGTGTCCTGTGCAAAACAGGATGCAGATGGGCATCCCTGCTCCCTCTTATCTGCTGGCAAGGCCCAGAAGGCGGGAACAAAGGAGTTTCTGTTGAGATCCCAGAGCCAGAAGCTGCCACTCCAAAGAGAGCTGACTCGACTACTTTGAAAGCATTGAAAAGGGGCCATCATCGCCATGGTCACCGTTATTGCCGCTGCCCTCGGCGTAGTCAACAGAACAATGCCCGACGACCCACCACTACTGAAGATCAAAGACTGAACTATGAACCACGCTCAATCCATGGTGGTGACTATCTCCCTCTTGCTTCCTATAGAGACTCCTTGCTTCTTCTTTTCTATCTTTTCTATCGCCCTCCTTCCCTTCCCCATTACCCTAATTCATAATAATGTCCGTCCTCCCTTTCCCCATCTCCCTAATTAAGATTTATAATGAACTGGTCAGATCAACATTTGAACCGTTGTTTCTTAATCTCACACCGGGTATATAATATTAAAAGAACCTCACCTCCCTCCTATAAATCAGAGCGAGACAGAGCGACATTCACTGCTCTGTCCCTCATGTACCCAGCTTGTCATGACATCATAGAAAGCTATCACATTGGTCAAGCACAATTTCTCCTTGGTGAATCTCATGTTTACTATTATTGACCTTCTTTTCTTCTGCTTGTAAATAGCATCTAGAATAGATTGTTCCATCAAAACCTTATTTTTCTTTTCTTACGTGAGCAGTTTTTGGTCTACCTAATAAATTGTGAAATAAGAGAAATACAAGTTCTCACAATGATACTTTTCTGATTCATCCCCATCCTACTTGGGCACAATGAGAATGACTGGCTGTGTGGTAATTTACTACCTGTTGGGGTTAAACTACAACAAGAGCATAGATAAATATATAGATAGACAGATAGATAGATATAAAGAATTATCTATACTCTATTTGTTTAATTGTTAACTTCTATTTACAACTTTTCTCCTTTGAGTAATTTCAATAAAAATTGATAGAAAAGACATCAAAATAATTTGTGCTAAAATATTATTGATTAGTTAAGTGAATAGAACTTAGATTGCTACACTAGTTAATGTATTAGTAGCAGAAGTTTCCCTAACATATTTTTACATTTTTCAAATTTGCTAATATCAGCAAGTTATGAAATAGAAAGTCACAGTCATAATACTGATCTTTCCTTTTGATATAACAGATGCAAGGAAGTGAATTTATATGACTCTAGCTGTACAAAAATGCTGACTGAAAATGTGTAATGTCATAGATAACTTCCTATTTCTTATCTCTTAAGGGAGATAGTTACATCAGATTTGAAGTCATCTCATTCTTGTAAAAGAAAGTTTATTTAAAATGGTGAAATGAGCAACAGTAAAAGATAAACCACTTAGATGTTCACACTATAATCCGTGTTTATCAGTTCCCACAAGAAGTAGTATAACCAGATCACTAATGTACTGAACTTGCTTCAGCGTTAATCTGCATCTTTTTTTCCTCCATTTAGAATGAACTGCAACACATTGCCTGCATCATTCGTTAGACAGCCAATTATATTTCAAAAACTAACCTCAGTTACAATTAATCATAACTGTCTCATTCAATTTATAATTCTAATGACAAGGTGTAAAGGATTCCATCTGGAAATTGAAAGACAAGTGTATCTGAATATCTCGTCACACTTTCTGAAAAAGACTTGTAGAAGAATGAAGATTTCATACAGAAGAAGAAAATAAATTTCCCAGTTTAGAAATCTGTAGGAATTACCAAATATTGAGAAGTGTTAAAAAGATTTAGCTCCAGTAATTATCAAAAGATTCCAAATATAATCTCAGCAAAAAATATCATATCTAACTTTAGAATAAATACTCCAAAGGAAATTCTAAATCAAGCTAGGCTTGATATATCATGTCTGAGCAGATCCAGCTTTTTGAGTTATATTTGATTTCTAGTGAACTAAACTAATACACGAAGCTGGACATGAGCCAGCAATGTGCTTTCACAGGCCAGAAATCCAACTGTATCCTGGGCTACATCAAAAGAAGCATAGTGAGAAGGTCAAGGAAGGTGATTCTGTCCCTTTACACTGTGCAGGTGAGGTTTCACCTGTACTACGTTCAGATGTGGAGTTCTCAGTACAACAGAGACAGCCCTGTTGAAGAGTGTCCAGAGGAGGACCACATGGATAGAGCACCTCTCCTACGAGGACAAGCTGAGAGAGCTGGTGCTCTTCAACCTGGAGGACAAAACGCTCTGAGGCGGCCTGGCAGTGTCTAAAGAGGAGCTACAAGAAAGAAGTAGACAGACTCTTTAAGCAGAAACTGTTGTGATAAAACAAGGGAAAACAATTTCAAACTTAAGGTGTGGAAAATTAGGATAGATATAAGGAAAAAGTCTTCTGCAGTGAAGGTGGTGAGGCACTGGAACAGGTTGCCCAGAGTTGTGGCATCCCTGGAGACTTTCAAGTCCAGGTTGGGTAGGGCTCTGAGCAACTTGATCTAGCTGTGGATGTCCCTGTTCATTGCAGAGGAGTTGGCCTAGATGACCTTTAAATGTCTCATCCAATTCCAAGGATTCTATGAATTTTGGAGGTAAGGTGCATTTCAGCAGTGGTAACAGTGACATGAATCAAGCTATAGTTTGGATGGCTATGTGCCGCTGTCACATCATGAAATGAAGAACACTTTGATCAGCTCATCTGTGCAAATTCACTAAGATTTTTATAAAACAGTATTTTGCATCTAAGAATTTGTCCTATCAAGTAGCTTTGTTGTTCTTTTTTTCTGTTGTAGTTTCCATGAAAATAAATAGGAGGCATTATTTCAAAAGCAAACTCCATAATACTAATAATATCACATAGATTAGAAGGAAAGGGTAACATGGATAGAATTCAGAAACACAGTGGCTCTACCACATGACACTCTTTCAGTCATAAACTGAAGTAACAGACAAGGAGAAAATTAAAGATGTTTATATGCCCCAAGCCCTACAGAACCTATTCACATAAAACACTCACAAATCTTTGCAGTTGAAATGAATTTCAACGAAGGGATCCACTGAATCTAAATATATGAATCAAGTCTGTAAATGGTGCTGTAGCTCAGGAACTCAACTTTTTAGTTCTGTATTCAAACCAGTAGTTTGCTTATGTTTATTTTGTATATGTTTATGTATATTTTATTTCACTCCCAGCTCTGGCCATTCATACTTAGTGTACACTATTCCAACTATATAATTTCGATAAGACATTATGTTTTAGAAGCTGTACTAGAAACAGCAGATACAATGAAACAAATGTAAAATGAACAAAATATGTGAACAAATCCGTTATGAAACTAAATTTAAATTTAACTAAATGCCTTAACCTCTAAAGTCATAAATTGCCAAACCTGCTCAATTGCTAGTATGTTATAGAAACAAAAAAACAAATTGTATTTAAAACTTCAGATACATGTATATGTGTGTTGGTGTGTGTGCTTGTGTGCATATATATATATATATTTTTAACTGAAGATGTTTGCTCTGTAGCAGTCTTCTAGAGCTTCTTTTTCCACTAGAATTCTTCCTTTCAGTTTGTAAACAAAGAAAATCCAGCATAATTTCTTTAATATTATAGAGCTAAAGAATTTGAATAAGTGTTTTCAGGAAAAGAAATAAATGTAGATTAGTTCTTATCCTTGAGGGAAAATAATTTAATTCCAATCATAACTTGAATTTAAGATTAGAAAAATGTTTTTTTCCTCAAAGCTTTATCATCCCTATAAATTACTTTTAATCTTTTCTCTGTTTACCTGTGAGTCAGAAATTATATCCTGAATTAAAATGTTGACAGCTAAAATTCACCTGCAGAAGTGACAGCACTCTGATCTTTTCTCACCTTAAAGAAATGCCTGCAGTGGAAATTTACATTGTTTAATATGTGTGAGAAAGAAAAAAAGTATGCTATTATGTACTTGTAAGCATAGGATAATTTCGTAAGGAATGATAATAACCAAATCCTCTACACTATTAGAACTGAACACATGAATTACAACTAGTTTAAACCCTTTTATATTACCTATCTGTTCTATCCAAACGTAAATGAAGGTTGTGATTTTCAGCCTCCTGTGGAAGTTTTAATAATCCAACCAGGTAGTGCATAAGAAAACAGGAATTCCTTAAGGTTATGTTGTTGCCTGGTGCTGAAATCTTCATAGGAGATGAAATGTTCTCCAGTAGTAAGAAAAAGAATCTTCACCTTAACCAGCACATAAAATGAACTAGACTGCTCTCTTCAGTCAGTACAACATTCTACAGTGTACTGGTCTGGCATCACATTTTCTGGAGCTATAGCTGAAGGATCTTTAGGAGTACAGTACATAGAATGAGGGATCTGTATATGAATCTCTGAACAGAATCCAAAGTTTCTGGGTTCGATGACCTCTGAAAGACTTTTCCACTCCGAAATTCTCATTGCTTCTCCTCTCATTTACAGTAGTAATCAGGAAACAATACTATATCTTTGCAAATTATTTTGTGATACCATTTAATACTGACATTTATCTAAACTACCAAAGGATTTCTGTTATAGCAAAACATGTAATTATGTTTTCAAGAAGTTAACACAAAAGCATATAAAAAAAAAAATAGTATTTTAGATACACAATGTTTGTGATATTGAAGATAAACTGAAGAATAAGCTACCCAGGGAGGTGGTGGAGTCACCAACACGAGGTGTTCAAGAAACATTTAGATGTTGGTTTAGTGGACATGGTTTAGTGGAAAATATTGGTGATAGGAGGACAGTTGGGCTGGATGATCTTGAAGGTCTTTTCCAACTTTGGTGGTTTATATGATTCTATGAAATACTCAATCTGATTTTTGTAATTAAATGTCACTAGGAATAATAAGGCCATAGCATTTTTATGATTTCAGCTGAATTCTGATGGAAATAATATGAATTCTACTTTTCAAGCATGCTTTTTATCTTTCAAAATTTAACTCTTTAAATTTCAGCTTAGTGAAAATGAAAACATTATGTCTTCTTACTACCTTCTATCTGCTTCTATCAGTGACGTACGGTCCTATTCAATTCTTACTTCTGAGATAGAAATCTCCCTCAGGAATCCTACAGAAATGAATTGATTCTGTAGTGAGAAGGCTCATTTATTAATGTCATAAGTTACTTGCTATTTTTGAAAATACATCACTAGATTTCCTTGTGAAAAACTTCAAAATCTCTCCTTTACCAGTGCACACTGCAAAAACTATAAGATTAATGCATGTGGGTTAGACATGTATGCACAATCAAGTACCACAAAGTTGCAGAACATGGATTGAGAAACGGATTTAATATTCCTTTCTTTTGATTTGTATGTATTCAAAGTAGTGAAAATACCTAGCCAAATTTAAATTCACAAATTGGTTATAATTTAGATCTTGTGCCTAATATAACATATTTTTCCAGCACATTATTTCCATTTGTAATATGTAGTATACTTGGTCAGACCCAAAAACATTGAGCTATGTACAGTATAACACAGTTGATCTTAAAACGACTGATAGGGAGCTTAACTTAAAAATACGTGCTAGATATTTCATGAATCAGAAGACTGGAAGTAAAATAAATGGACCATTTTGAGATACGTGGGGGTATTTTTTTCACCATGTTATGTTTAATCTAACTTTCATTTGCATAATCAATGAATATACAGATGTTATAATTAAGAAATACCCAGGAAAGTTAAGCTAAGCAAGATTATTGCAACAGGAGAATAATAAATGGAAAATGCTTACCAGTGTTGTAAGCTCACAATATTCTCCACAAGGATTGATATCCAGGAAGAAATCCTTCCTTAGTGGCAGTCAGCACTTAAATGGGATCTAGGAGAGGTGAAGCCAGGCTCCGCTCCTTCCAGTAGCACAGGTGAATTACCTTCACCTGCGCTCCTGTGGCTGACTCATTGTTTGCGGTCAATCAGAGGTTCAGGCTGTGATTCAGCAGTTCCCATACATCATTGTATTGAAGAACTACACAATTTTTTAATCTGAAAAGATAATTCACCAGAACTCCATCCAAGATAATATTTCTTTCCTTCTTATTAATATAGAAAATAATCAAAACTTTTCAATTGCAGAGGCACCATACTAACTAGATTTTCAATCTAGTCTAGGACTGCTTTTGCAACAATGCGTATCATGGCCAGCAAGATGAAAAATGTGTTGAAGAGTTTTGAAGTATTAAGTAAGATAGCGAGCAGAAGTTCATTTTCCTATAGCTGGGCACTATCACAGTCCTCATAACAAAGGAAAAGAGGATACCATTGCTGACTAAAAACAATTAGGAACTGATATCCAGTAAGGAAGGTACAAATTATACAGAGTTGGAGCTTGTGCATAAATATTTTGATCAGCAGCTTTGGTGCCCAGTTGAATTAGAGAGCTCTCACAGTTTCTTGTAGCATCAGAATAGTTCTCCACTATTGTGTTCAACATACATCTTATATACCATTCACTTACAAACAAGAAATTCCTGTTCCTCTAACAATTTCTCTAATCAGTTAATTGGCCCTAGCTTTCCCAAACAACAATGATAAAGAATTAAAGGTTTCTTAACCAACAAGATTAACAATGCATACAAAAGGAACCTCCTGTTTACCCTTAGACGTAAACAGGCACCATTTGCTCTCTGTCTTACAGTCCAGCCTCCTAAGGTTTCACAGTGATAGGGTCTATCAAAGAGTCTGATAAGCTCTTTGGTGACTCGCTCACAGTTACATCTTTCTCCACAAGAAGTTTTGCTGTTGAGCTGATATCCAACTGAGACTGTAGCACAGTACATAACTACTGTCAAATTACTTATATAGGGACAGGAGTTTAAGTTCACTTTTTAAGTTTATTTAAAATGAAATGTCTACAATTTATTGAACAACTACAGAGTTTGTAAAATCTCCCATTATTAAGCATGATTTCTTACAGGCAAGGTTTAACTGAATGCCTGAGCCAGCTAAGTAAAATTCTTTGAAGTTAAACTGATGAGAAGGCAAGTGTAGAAAGCAAAATAGTAAGTGGGTGATTCTTAATCTTGGGTCTCCAAGTTGTGATTCATAGAGAAAAAAATTAACACAAGCCTTAAGAAAAATATTTTATCTTCTCTTCAGTGTGTAACAATTTTTTTAAAGATTTATGTCAGAAGCAATCAAATCAAACAAGAGAAGAACATAACTTTACACGGAGTCCGTAGATCTGTCTGTTTTCATTCCACAGAATCATGACTTACATGACTGCAGATTTTATTAGGAATAAGTAAGTACCAAAGATATTTATGAAATAGTTGTTACACTTTAATCTCCAAGCTGTAAACACTAAGAAGATCTCATAAGAATACTTTTGTGCAATATCATCAGTTCTGCTCTTTGATCAGTTCAGTGCAAACACATGGCACTCACACATTCATCCCACACATACCTTGCATTCATAGAATCATAGAATGATTGGGTTGGAAGGGACCTCAAGGATCATCAAGCTCCAACCCTCCCTACCACAGGCAGGACCACCAACCTCCCCATTTAACACAAGACCAGGCTGCCCAGATTCCCACTCCATCTGGCCTTGAACACCTCCAGGGACAGGGCATCCACAACCACTCCAGGCAGCCTGTTCCAGCACTACACTACTCTCATAGTAAAGAAATTCCCCCGACACCCAACCTAAATCTTCCCTCCCTGAACCTAAAACCATTTCCCCTTGTCCTGCCATTGTCCACACTTGTAAAGAGTTGGCTCCCCTCCAGTTTGTAGGATCCCTTTAGGTACTGGAAAGCTGCAATGAGATCAACACACAGCCTTCTTTTCTCCAGGCTGAAGTCCAGTTCCCTCAGCCTGTCTTTTTAGGGGAGGTACTCCAGCCCTCTGATCAGCTCTGTGGCCCTCCTCTGGACCCTCTCCAACAGCTCTCTCTTTCTTGTACTGGGGGTCTCAAACCTGGACACAGTCCTCCAGATGGGGTCTCACAAGGGCAGAGTAGAGGGAAACAATCACTTCTCTGTTCATGCTGGCACACTGCTGGCTCAAGTTCAGTTTTTCATCTACCAGGACCCTCCCGATTCTTCTCTGTAGGGCTACACTCAAGAATTGTTCCTCCTAGTCTGCATATATGCCTGCAATTCCCACTTGTTCTAATAGCTGGCATCGCAAACCAGAGATGCCAGCTCCTTGGGCCTGATCTTGTCACTGGCACAAGTCTTCTCTCATTCACACGTCACCAATAGCTGATACACAGTCCTTCCAGCACACACACACAGGAGAGAGTGAGTACACAGAGTGGGAAACAGAAAAAGTTTAATGAGGTAATACAAGATAGGACAAACCAATTCAGTCATGCACGGGACTCAGCCAGACAAACATACCAACCAGTGCTGTTTTATATGGCTAGCTTGTTTATTCCCTTCTTACCCATCCCCTCTCTGTGTTCCACCTGCTCTCCCTTTCTTCATCCACCACACCTGGTTTGCAGATCTCTGAAGTTTCTTCTCCCTCCCAGACTGAATCATTCCAATTCACAATTTTATCAGCCACAAAGACTGATCTTCCTGGAAATTATACCTGTAGTTTTTTTTGATAGTCCATCAATTAGTGTGACTAGGAGGTTTATTTCTTGTCACTGTCTTCATGCTTGTTTGTCAGGGCTGTGTCTTTGTACATCCTGCATTCAGCTTCTCTCTTTCCCTTTGTTTCCCAACTGACAAGGTCTACCCCCAATTAGATAAAACTTTCTGGAGAAAACATTAATACACTCTCACATGCCTTAAGCAATGAGTGCAAGTGACCAGCTTTAGTCCCCATCACTGCCTGTGTTATCATTTGTCAGGCAGGTCTGTGTCCCAATACGTCCTTGGTTTTGGCATACTTGCTTATTATTACCCTTTGTTGCATTGAAAGTGGCCCTTGGCGGACATTCTTGAAAGAGCAGAAACTCTCCCTGGACATATCTTTATTAGTGTCATGTTTTTTCTTCGAAGACTACAAATATAGTCCTCCTCCTTGAATGCAGAATTTCTTGATAACTCTTGAACTGCTGTAAAACTGTACTAGTATCTGCTTGTCTGCCAAGTCCACTATTCATTTTTGCCTCACAAGTTTCAATGGCTTCTGACATTCTTTTGCACTGACACAGCTGGTCTCAGGTTCAACTGGAGAGTCAGTGTTTTAATTACACACGAGGGATGAAAAATGGTACCCTGCTCCTTTCACAACACATTTAATAGCTTGAGGAGTTTTCCCTAGAAAAATTTCCTCAGAAAATCTAAAGTTTTGTTGCCTTTTTTTTTTTTTTTTTTTTTTTTTTTTTTTTAAACTCAGCCCCATGCAACACGACTGTTTTTGTTAGATGCCTGACAGCTGATGGTAACAGCAGAAAAGCTTTCAATCTGTCTCTGAGTTAACACTCATCAAAAAAAATATAGTTACAACTAAAAAGCTATACATCACAAGTAATTACATAACTAATATTTTTCGTAGATGAACACACAAACTTTGATCCAATAAACAATGAACAGAGCAAAATATTGTGCCACAAATGTCTCATATAAAATAAATATATGTGTTGTACTAGAAAATGACAGTATAGTGTTTTCTTGCTGTCTCACACTACATAAATTTATGCTTGGATTATCGATTCTTCACCTGTTCTTTAATAACTCCTATAACTGCCAACAACCTCCTCCACTTGGCAACTTGCATCTCCTGAACTGTGGAAAAAAAAAGGAACAGTAAATTCATCCTGTAGCTTATGTATTGGATTGTCCTTTTGCTGATCTATTACTGTAAGGTTAATTCATCATATTTGATTAAGACCAGGAGTTAGCCACATGGAATTATGCTTGCTCATGTCTAAAGCCAAGCCAAGCCTTCCCACTGTGCTTTTAAATAAGAATTTAATGGATGTTTTGATGAAGCAGAAATTCATCAAAGTAAGACCTAAACTTGATGTGAAAAATGTATCAGTATACCACCACAGTAGCATAGAGAAGAATGTCACTTTCATTTCTTGTCCTATAGTAGCTAGCAATGCCATATTGTCTCACAATTAAAATTAGACCGTAGTCATAAAAACAATTAAAGTAGAGGGATGAAAACAAAATAGGCAGGAAATATTCCTACCTCATACTATAAAGAAAACTTCATTCTTAGGCTGCACCTTGAGTACTGAGTCCAGTTTTGGGCCCCTCACTGCAAGAAAGACATTGAGGCCCTGGAGCAGGTTCAAAGAAGGGCAACAAAGCTGGTGAGGGGTTTGGAGTGGCTGAAGGAGCTGGGATTTTTCAGTCTGGAGAAGAGGAGACTCAGGGGAGATCTTATTGCTCTAAATAACTACCTGAAGGGAGGTTGTAGTGAGCTGGGGGTCAGCATCTTCTCTCGTGCAACTGGTGATAGGACTAGAGGGAATGGCTTCAAGCTGCGCCAGGGAAATTTAGGCTGGATGTTAGGAAATACTACTTTTCTGAAAAAGTGGTCAGGAACTGGAGTGAGCTGCCCAGGGAGGTGGTGGAGTCACCAACCCTGGAGGTGTTCAAGGAACGTTTGGATTTTGCGTTGAGGGATATAATATAGTGAGAACTATTGGTGATAGGTGGATGGTTGGACTGGATGATCTTGTAGGTCTTTTCCAACCTTGGTGTTTCTGTGATTCTGTGATCTTTCCAATCACTAATCACTCACCAACAACAATTCAAACAAGGACAATAATACCTCCAGTATAAATCATTCAGGACAAACACTCCTTTTGACTTAGACTTCAGAAAATAGCTCAAGAAATTTAATTTGATTAATTGTTCTTACATCACTAGTTAGTATTTTATATACACATATATTGTAGCTTACAATGTAGATCCTAAATTTAACAACCCGTTCCCTTTCTTGTACACCGTCAAGAGTTCAAAGTTTAAGCTTCTAGAATTAACAAGAAAAGTAATACTGTTAAAGAATATTGTCATATAAGCCAAATTTGGCTGTGCTCATTCTGTCATTCTCCTCTCTATCTTTCAGAGCCATAAAACAGAATAAGATATTATAGCACAAAAGATTGTTAATGGAATGTAGATTTTTACATATAAACTGACTAATGTCAGGAAACTCAGATGAAATTTCTTTTCTGATCTCTTTTCTGTCTTTTCCTTCATCTTTTGATACTAAGTATATTTTCGTCCCTCAGAACATTTAATGATACCATATCAAATATGAGTTAATTTGTGTAATGACATACTTACTGTATGTTTCAAACTTTTCAATAAGACAGTAATGTCAGTTTATCACTTAGAATCTTATCTAGCAAACAAAAACATTCACTGTTCTTTTTATTAGTAGTACTGACTTCTACAGAGAGTACTGTAATATAAAATATTTTAAAAGATAGAAAAAAATCATAATTTTGCACATACTTTTTGATTATTAACAACTTTCCTATATGTAAGCATCAGCAGGAAAGTAAGGGGTTGGAAAGTAATGTTCTCCTTAAAAATGTCTCATGCACTTTGATGTGGCAGAGCTCCTCCATACTGACATAAAATTTGGAGAAAACTGTATGCATATAATGAATATATGGAGGGAATAGATACTGTGTACAAAACTGAGGCCATAGCAAAATACATGAAAAAATAGAAGGAATAATGCAGACATAATGAATTACAGAACAAATATTACTTCATAGTCTAAATATTTAGATTATTCCTTTTTCCAATATCTTGTTTCTTTTACAACCTACAATACACCTGAAAATCATGAAAATTATGATCTTTTTAATCAAAGGTAAAGATGAAATGGAAAACTCTTTGGAAAGACTAAAATTAAAATAAAAATAATGTATTTAATATTCCTTTTTTTTTTTTCTTCCTTATTTGTTGGTTTTGTAGAGCTGTAGAATGTACTATTTTTTCTGCTGCTTCCAACCACTATACCTTTTGTCTGAAATGCCTCTTCTGCATTTATCACAGAAGTATGCTACCTCCAAGCACAAAATATGCCTTAGCTAAAGGCAAGATATCGGTATTGTAATTTTAACTGTGTGAAATATTTTTCTTATGATATATGAATACGCAGTCATACAAAATGCATTTGAAAATGCAGCTCATCCTCTTGGCTGCCAGCACTCACGGCTGGCTGGCTCACATCAAGCCTACAATAATCCACTAGCCCCAGATCCCTTTCTGCTAAGCTGCTCTCCAGACATCTGTATCTTTCTGAGGCATTACTTCATCCCAGGTGCAGAAACTGATGTTTTCCTTTGATTTTTTCTCCTAAATCCAAAGCACAGCATCATACCAGCCACTATGAAGAAAATTATCTCAGCCAAAACCAGTACAACCTTATGCTCAACTTTAAGTTGACCAAACAGAAAACCATATTAACAAGACTAAAAGCATCGCACTGAAGCTGTTGACCCTTCATCAAGCTGTGTATTAACAGTGCAAGGGACATTGTGAAGACATACCAAAAAAACCTTCCACTAGGCTTCAGGGCCTGCTTCTTATAAGGATATATGTAAAAGTTTATTGTCAACTCCTGCTTCAAATTTAATAAGGAAAAAATTCAGGCTTGTCTCCCACTCTTCCACTGAGCACTGAGTATCTGCAAGTGTGAGTGCATCTTACGTGCATTTAGAAACCATGAGAATTTAAGGAGATCCCTCAAGAGCTGTTTTTGTACAAGCAGGGGAAAAACAATAATTGTCTGTCAATAACTGTACTTAAACTTCTTTCACTAAGTACAAGCTGCCTCTTCAACAATTAAAATAACATTTATATAGTTTTAATACAGTGTTTTGGAGACCTGATGATACAACATTTACAAATAAAGGTTACTTCTTTCCTTCTATTTTCCTCTAACATTGTGAGGAAAAGCACTCCTTACCTAAACTCCATAGAAGATCAATTAACTGAAGAATATTTTAGACAATTTTATTTTTACCGTGAACATTATTCACAGCTTAGCTTTTAGATTTTTTGCCAGACTGATTCGACCTTACAGTTTTTTGAGGCAATCACACTCATGTTTTACTGTAGAGTGCTGGATCACTGTGTGCAAGGGGCCCCAGAAAACTGAGGAGAAGCCAGGGAGAAGAGAATGCTGCCTGAAGCCACCAGTCCTCAGAAAAGCAGAAAATGTAGCCAGGGTGCAGACAAAAGCAGTACGAAACACTCATGCAGGTGCTCGCTCACCCAGGACTAGCCTGGACTCAGACAAGTCCATCTGTGTCCCCAGCAAGCTTTGAGACACTGATGTTAACAGAGTAATATCTTACAGCAGGGACATAGGCAGCCCCTAGAGAGACAAGAAAATGGGCCACAGTGTGTCAATGCGTATCAAGTCCTAGCAAGAGGAAGAAAAGCAAGCTTCCAGTCCAGAGGAGACAGATGAAAAAAAACATGCAGGGTGATGGAGACAGCAGGCAGTGGGTTATCTTTGAGAAGCTCCCAAGTCAGTGTGGGCACAAGCAGAGACCTACATGAAAATGGTGAGGGGATTGAGCGCATCCTCAGTGTGTCTGCAGACAATATAAAAGTAGGTGGGAGTATTGATCTATTAGAGAGTAGGAAGGCTCTGCAGAGCAGATATAGACTGATGGGTACTGTCCAATTGTATGGCATTCAACAGAATAGGGTGCTGCTGCACTGTGGGTGTAACAACCCCCTGCAGTGGTATAGTCTCAGGGAAGAGTGGCTGGAATTTTGCCTGGCAGAAAAGAATCCAAAGTCAACAGTCCACTGAACTTGAGGCAGCAGTGTGACAGTGTGGGGAAAAAGGTCAATATCATCCTGGACAAGTGGAAGAACACAAAGAAATGGCTTCCAGTTTCACTAGGAGTTTAGTAGTTACATTTACAGCATTGTGCAGACAGATTTCCCTTATATATGAGCAGATTTTCAGACTTTGGGAGATTTTTATGAGAAGATACTGAATCAGTTGAAATCAATGATCCAGAACTAATTTCCTAATATTTTTTATCCCGTGAGAAACTGAGACATGGGAGCCAGAAGTTGATATCTCTTATTGGTTCTAATGGACAACTTGCTGTTTAACTTTATGAACATTGTTGATAATTTCTAAGAATACCACCACCTCTGAGAAAGAAAGGCAACTTCTATTTAGTGAGGGAAATGCACAATAGTTACTAGTTGCTGTGTTAATAGCTATGCTTATATTTCAGAAAACAAAATGTGAAAAATAGCATCAACACAAGATTTTTAAAAGCAGTTATCTGTTACTTTTTTATTATTATTAGTTTTTTTAATCCAGAAAAGTCTACATGAAATTACTATCTTCTTGAGTTCTAGCTGTCTATCTGATCATACATAGCAAAACATGACATATGCTATTTCTGCAATATATCCTCAGATATCACTTCAGTGAAAAAAAAAAAAACCTCAGTAAAAGCTCTTGCAGGTTTTCCAGCTGCAGATAGTGTTTGTCAAAATTAATATTTAACACCACCTGCTCATGCTGCTCTATTAGTCTTCACAGAATAATTAGAAATTAGGCATTATGATAAGTAAATAATGCACTCTATCTATTCAAATCAGCTCTGTCTTTTTAAATTATTATTCAAATGAATAGATGTTTACTGCAAGTATAGTGAAGGGGATAGAGGTGCGTATATCTGTTTATTTACATCTGGGCAGCTGTCCAATGAAGATCAGAGATGTGTGAGAGAAAAAATTACATAATGATTATAATTTGGCTAAGTATATTTTCATCCTTGAATCTTTCTAAGGAAAATAAAAAAGCCTCCAAAGTCCACTGTAAGGAGAAATATGTAACATCTGTTTATTGATACAACAGTAACACCCTAAGCAAATGTTAGTTTATGGAATAAACCATTGAGGAAGGTGATAGAACTTTTAAAAATAGTATTATAGAAAAGAGGTTATTTACCTGTAACTGATTGTTTCATGATAGAAAAGTAAGAAGAAGAATCATTTGAAGAGATTTCACTCTAAATATTTGAACGAAATTTAATCTAATGGAATATTTGATCATGAACACCATAGTTCTAAAAATATATAGTCTATTAGTAATAAAGAAAATGCATTCTAGAAAAAAAGATTGAAATAAAAAAGCAAACTTGGTACTATATAATGGACAAGTATATTTTGATAAATATATGAGCATTCTGAGCTTACTTAATGGTACAGACTTATGAGATCTTCAAGAGTGTATAGATTTGTAGTGTTTCATAGGGAAATTGATAAAACAAGTCAAGAAGAAAGTAAACACTTAAGAATACAGATCAATCATATCTACTTACTTAAATATTATGAATTATACTAATAATATAGTAATATAATTTCAATCAAGAGGCACTAAAATAAAACAGAACATTCAGTTTCTTGTCTTCCCTATTGATATACATACATTGCACAAAGTCCAAATGAAATTCCGTTTAATTTTTCGGTAAGCATTTCAGAATGTATATGCATCTGCCCATTATCATGATTAATTAGACATGTTACTCAAGTCCCTATATAGAAATATGTTTCCTGCTCATAGCAACCCAAAATGCAGCCTGAAATTTGATGGAAAGCACAGCAATGACAGAAGAGTAGCAAAGCCCTAGGCTGCAACAAGTGAAGGTTTGCTCAAATGCAACAACAGCCATAGACATAGAAATAAAAAGTAAGATGCGACTTACCATTCAGGTATAGTGATCTCCAGCAAAAGACCCTCACTTCCACTGCCAACCCTTAAATTAGGTCTGGGAAGAGGTGGATCCTAGCTCCACCCCTTCCAGTCACTCTGGTGCATGCACCAGAGCTCCTCTGGGTTGGTCTTGCCTTCCCACCAGGATCTCAATCACCGGTTCAGGCCATGACTTAGCTTTTCTGCTACAGCAGTCTCGGGAATATGAGACCAGTGCAATGCACTAGCAGAAACTAACTCAATGGATGCTATTCCACCAATAGAAGGTAACACACATTATCTGGACAATTTCACACTGAAAATTAAGTTTATTTTTGGCCTTGGTGAGGAAAAGCAAAATAAACCACTACATAGCCTATCTTCCTGTAATTGCTGCCATACTGAACTAAGAAAGTAAACAGTGGCAGAAATAAGAGGCTTTTCTTCTGCATTCCTAACAGTTTCATTGATGAATGTCTGAAACACCTTTTCACCAACGCTGAACCCAAACTTTTCTGATAACAGAGACAGGTTGTTACATTACTCATAAGTGGTAAAAATAATGAAAAGTAAAAAACTAATTCAATTGCAGCTCATGGTGTCCCAGATCAGCAAGACTTGGCTGAGTGAGCCAATAGCAAAGAGCAAGCAACAAGGCTGGTAGGTCCAATGACATTGCTGACTAAGCCTCAAACACGGCTGTGGAGCAAGGAGAGCAGAGCAGTGGCAGTATCAAGGTGCAGTTACAGTCTGGTCGCAAGGTATCTCCTCTCGATAAGACAGGTCCAAGATTAAGACAGAAAGTCATGTCAGTTGGTTGGGATCAGGACCAGTGAGGAACGTGGATCAGGAATTTCTCCAACAGAGTAGCAGCAAGGATCAAGGGTGAAGGACCAATCTTGATTGCAGTTCCTCAGTGAAGGAGGTGAGGCTGGAAAGGCTTCTCAGATCTCTTTCTTAGCAGTTCTTTTACAGTAGCGCGGTTATGCAGTTCCACTGTATCAGAGATGACCTTGAGCACAGGCAGACCAGTGCTTTGCAGGGCCTTAAATCCCCAGACTTCTAAAGTGACCCAAATGTGTAAAACTGAGGGTTGCGTGGGACTATAAAATGTAGCTGTTTCTTGTTTCAACTGTTTTGTTTGGAGAAGTTTGTGGGCTGTCATGAATGACTCAGAAGTGTTTATGGGACTGCTACAATAAACACCGAAACAAAATGAAAAGCAATGTCTGTTCTCTGTGCTTTGCTTAAATAACAGGAATTGATAGCACAACTTAATCACTTGACAAGGAAATTGCAACTAATGTCATCTTTCTGAGGGATCTGTACTGGGATAGATGCTTTCCAATACCTTCATCAGTTACATTAACAGTAGTATCGAGTGCACAGAATCATTAAGGTTGGAAAAGACCACTAAGATCATCTAGTCCAACCCCAACCTATCACTATGCCCACTAAACTGTCCCTCAGTGCTGCGTCTCCATGTTTCTTGAACACTTCCAGGGACGGTGACTCCACCAACTCCCTAGGCAGCCTGTTCCAGTGCCTCACCATTCCTTCTGAGAAGAGTTTTTTCCTGTTATTCAACCTGAAACTACTCTAGTGCAACTTAAGTTCATTACCTCTTGCCCTTGGCATAACTGTGGATTACATCAAGCAGCAAACATACTTGAGGGATGGAATGCCATTCAGAGATACCTAGACAGGCTCAAGCAGTGGTCCAAGGACTATATCATGAGGTTCAATAAAGTCAAGTGGAAGATACAGTACCTGGGTTGCATCAATCCCCACTATCAATACCAGCTGGGGAAAAATAAAAATAAAAAATAAAAGCCAAAAAGCCCTGCTGAAAAGATCTTAAGGTATACTGGTGGACAGCATGCTGAACATGAGCCAACAATTTGCCCCTGCAACCCAGAAAGCCAACCATATCCTGAGCTGCATTAAAAGAAGCATGGTCAGCAGGCTGAGGGAGGTCCTCTACTCTAGTGCAACCTCACATGGAGTACTGCTTCCAGATATGGAGTCTTCAGTATAGGAGAGATATGAATCTTTAAGAGTGCATTCAGAGGAAGCTACAAAAATGATCCACAGGAGGGATCATTTTTCAGACCTCCTTTTCAAGGAAAGTCTGAAAGAGCTGGAGCTATTGAGCCTGGAGAAGATAAGGCTTTGTGGTGATCTGATAGCAGCCTTTCAGTATCTGAGGGGAGGCTATAAGAAAGAATGGGATGGACTCTTTAGCAGGATTTGTTGTGACAGGACAAGGGAAAACAGTTTCAAATTTAAAAAGAGGAGGTTAAGGTTGGATGTAAGGAAAAAGTCTTTTATAATGAGGGCAGTCTGGAACATGTTGCCCAGAGATGTGATGGATGCTCCGTTCCTGGAGATAGTAAAGGTCAGGATGGACTAGGCTCTGAGCAACACGATTTAGTTGTGGATGCCCCTGTTCACTGCAGGAGAGTTGGACTAAATTTTAAAGCCAAAATTTTAAAGAAGTTATTTCCCATGTAACATTCTACTCTCATATTGTCTAAAAAAATAACAGCCTTTGACGTTTCTCAGACCTGTAACTTCTTTCTTTGCTTTTTCTTCAAAGACTTCATTAATTGTAGTGTGGTAGTTATACTTTTTGTTCTGAATCATGACCTTATACGCACTACCACTGCTACAAATCATTTCTTCACATATATCCATGATAGACAGTATCGTGAATCTCTACAGACTCTATCAAGCTAAAATGGAACTAATGCATTCATATTTCATGCAGGATTCACTCCATCTTCTCTTGAAAAGATAATGTCTCTCTCTGCACTTAATATCTAAAGTAATGAACAGAAATGTAGTCAAATACAAATTCTGGGAAAATACACCAGGGCATGTGTATTTATTATTGTATGACCTATGCCTTTATAAAATGGAGGGTTACATTTCATTACTGTGTGACAGATGGCAGCAGAGGGGCAATCTGACCAAATGGCATCTCTCATGGAAGTGTGTACGAAGCAAAGGTGTGTCACTGAATTCCTCCATGTGGAAAAAATGGTACCCATTGACATTCATCGATGGTTGCTGGTCTTTACAAAGACCAAATAGTGGATGTGAGCACAGTGAAGTGGGGGGAGGACCATTTCAGCAGTGGTACCAGTGATATGAAAGACATGCCACATTCCAGACGGCCATGCACAGCTGTCACAGCTTGAAATGAAGAGAGTCTCATTCAGCTCATATGCATAAGCTGGCTAATGGTGGTATATTGAAAAATAGTGTTTTGTAGCTGAAAATTTCATCTATCAAACAGTGCTACTGTGTTCTTTGTATCTGTTGTTTCAATGGAAATAAGTAAGAGACATTACTTTTGGAGTGACTATGTATTATTGACAGTTAAGTGGCATAAGATGAAAGGGTAACAAGACAATATATTACTATGTCTACACTATAAATTGAGATGAATGTATATAGCGTAATTACTCTGTAGGTTTAATTGTAAATTACTGACAACTACATTAGCTGGTACATGATGACTGGCAAATATTATTGGAGCTGCATTCTTGATGCACTGACTTATACATCTCAGGATCTGATCTACTACTTGCAAAATTAAAACAACACTTCTTTGTGTTTTAATTAATTTATTTATTAAAATATGGTATGGAGAGTGGTGACACTATGCAGTTTGAATGCATTATTATATATGTGATTATACCCTTATCAATTTCCTTGGTCTATATTACCCTGAAAATAAACAAATTAACAAATAAAACATCCTGTACATGAACTGCAACAAAAATGTGATGAGTACTTTATGTAGAATACAGTTTATGCTCTGTTTCATTGTGCACACACACACAAAAAAACAAGAACAAACAAACAAAAAAAAATACAGAAACAAATGCCATTTATTAGCACTACCTGCCTGTGTTTTTTTATGTGTACATACAGACATATACATATATTGTGGAAATACATATACAAATATATGCAGTATGAATGTACGCATGTATATGTATGAACATTGCAAAGTTTAATCACACTGTTATAACTATTTTACTATAAATCTATGAAATTTAACTTGAAAAATAGGTGTTGTTTAGAGAAATGGTATTTGTAAATTAACTGGTATATGAATGGTAAGCAAATGCCTTGTTTGATGGAGAGGTGTCAGCATTACAGAACATGGCTGACAAACCATTTGGCATGACCGTGCAGAGACATGAAGATTAAATGGATTGGAGAACAAACACACTTGCAGATGCAGAGACAATTCCTTGGAGGCAAAGTTAAGACAGCATCTGGCTTATTTGAAGAGCCTTTAACTGTCACTGTCCAACTTGAAATTCTGTGTTTGGGGAAGAAATAGCAAATTTAATTTCACAGCTCTGTCAATCCTGCATCTTTCATAAACTTATAGGGCACTTGAAAATTAAGGCAATAGGGAAGACTTGGAGCATTTTGCTTCTGGACATTTTGCTACTATTTATAAATTTAGGCTGAGAAATTCACAGCAATATGTAAACTAGAATCAATCCATTTTATATATTTATCCACAAATATTGTATTGATTCGATTAACCATTCCTTTCGTTCTTTTAACTTGAAATGGCAATAGTGAAGGAAATTAATTAGTATAGTCTAACAAATCAGTAATCAAGGTCATCACTTGCAAATTATAGTGATCATATCTCAATGCTGTCAGTACTTGTCACTAGATACTATGACACACTTGAATATAAACTGATCTTGACAGCAAAAGAGAGTTCTAGCTAAAATCAACAAGGACAATGGTGACTGGAATAATAATCAGCTTCACACCATCAGTCTTTCATTTGTTAAAGCTGAAAATGTGCATCAAAACTCAGCATCGTTAGCTATTGCAGAAGACTAAATGTTCTCTGAAGTTTTATTTTTTATTTCATTCACATTGACTTTTGTTTGCTTTTTTGTTTATTTTATATTGCTTGGAGTATTATCTTAGCCAGCTCCTTTTATGCTTTATATTTATGTACACATTTGAAGTGTATCAAACAGGAGTAACGTTAGTTTCATTTAAGTCAAAGATGTGACTACCATTTAATTCAAATGGAGCAGCACACATACATATTTCACATGAATAATTTAAATCTGTTGTAGATATGTTTTCTGTATAGCTTACGTCAAAGACTTGAGTGTGTATTAATTCTGCCACTAATAACATTAGAGTGGGACTCTATATTTGTGACTCTGCTACTCCTTTTCACTATAGTTTCACTTTCCCACTACAGATCTTCTGTATGTCATTGGTAGCCAAAATTTTGGTTTGGGCTTTAATTGTCTTGTTACATTTTTTTCTGCAGTTTTATTACATAAAAATAATTCATGTGAGAATGTAACCTGTATATATGATCTGTTTATATAGGATTGTATATAGCATAGGAAATTTTCAGAGATAAAATGTGTTCAGCATCTAGTTCTCCAAATATTGCCAAGTACTGCCAAAGACTGAACCTAGTGAGCTGTGGTTCTAGAATAGAGTTTTAAGAAAACTCATGTCTTAGTTTCAGCTGAGACAAAAATTGTTCTATTCAGAGTGTCTGGTATGATGCTATGTTTTGGTTCTAGGAGAAAAACAATGTTGATAATACACAGATATTTATAGTTTCTGTTAAGCAGTATTGTACAGAGCCAAAGTCATTCCCAGTGAAAGGCCCAAGGAGCTGAAAGGGAACAGAATCAGGACAGCTGACTTAAACTGGTCACAGGGACATTCCATAAGATATTACATCATGTGGAAAGAGTTTTGAAGGGGGTGGAAGTTCAGCTCATCATCCTCCACTTCTCAAGGGGCTAGCTGGGCATTAGTTGGAGTGTGGTGAGGAATTGTTTGTGCATTACTTGTTATATACATTCTTATATACATTCATCACCCAAATAGGATGGGTGGAAAGTCAGGTCAGAGTGGGCCAGGAGGAGTACACTGGCCCCACATACAGGTGGCCAGCTTCCAAAGTTATTACAAAACCTCAAATAAAGCCTAGAAGTAAAAGTGTCACATCAGTTCAAGTTTATACATCAGCCATTTAATGCCTGTACACATTGTCCAGGAAACAAACCTACATGTAGTAGTAGCACCCATAAAAACACAGGAGCCTTATTCCTAGAGATTCCTTGAAAACTACTTTGAAACCTTCCCATTAGCCTTCATAATCTTTCCCATCCTGTCTCAGAGAGCAACTTCTACACTATCTCATAGATATATATTTTTCATTGACTACAAAAACTATTATTCATAATGAACTGAATTATTTCATAATCTAGTTAGGACGGTTTTATTAACAAATACATCCTTAGTAAAATAAAATACATTTTACTTACAATACTGGAACTAACACAGGAGTGTCACAAAATATATGTTCAGTTAGATAATTAATCTAGCAAACCATTCATACAATTTATACTCATCAGCATTCATTACACATTCTTCTCATTATTCCCTGGTTCAGGTTGGCAGACACTGGGTGACATATTTTAATAAGTGTGAGCACATAGAGCTGAATATTATTCACACCTGGTAGATCTAGCCATCTGAAAACCTTTGTTTTAAATCAGTATAAACATCTAAGTAAATTGTAGATGAATATTTCCAGTTTTTATTGCTTTTAAATTAGGGATTTAGTACAGTAATCCCAGATACAGTTCTGGGATTTTCCAATCAAAAAATGAATGTTTCAAATTTTGTAAATAAACCCTGCTGTATGTGCTAGTTTCAGTGCAACTGTCATCAAGAGGACACTGCTACTGCCTCTGTCATATTTGTGCAAAATACAGATAAATACTCTAAAACTTAGAAATAACTGCACATTAATCAATGCAGTTTCATTAAAGACTTTATGCCTGCTAGGCTGAAATTTGTATACCTGTGTTTCTGGGAAAGAAAGAAAGAAGGAAATGTGCTTTTCTTCCTTCTGATGAATAAGGACTATGAACAAATTGAAGAGCATCAATATGTGACTATTCTAAATTTCAACAGTATAAAAATAAGTATACATTTCTGTAACCTAAGTGTATAGCACCTGTCTTTAAAAACTAGCACACAATTTTAACCAAATCTAAGATGAATATCTGAAATGACAAATAGTGCACTTCTAATGAATTCTGTACTTTGAGAATATGTTGCAACTAACTTTACTGGTGTAAGTATATTACATGTGATTCATGCCAGAGTAGAACAAATTTCCAATAATGCTTGGTGAAAAACTTTTGCTGAGTTATGTAACTTCTATCAGTCTTGGGACAAATCCCTATGACAATAATATCACTTGAATAATATCTTAAATTTAGTTATTTTCAACATATACTCATATCTTTTTTTTTTTTTTTTTTTTTTCCCCTATATATTGAACAGATATAATTTAGTACTTGAGAAATTGGGACTGATTTTCTTCATCCTCACCCAACCTCTGGCATAATGTTCTAGAGGCAAGTACCTCTAGAACAGGTAATTAAATGCATTAGATGTTTTGTTTTTTCTTTTGTACATATGGAATCTTAACTTTTGCTTCTCATCGAACTATACTAGGGGAATAAATAAATCAAGAGCAAGCTCTTATGCCAGGAATACAGCAAATATCATAGAATCATAGAATGGTCTGGGTTGAAAACAACCACAATGATCATCTAGTTCCAACCCCGCTGCTATGTGCAGAGTCACCAACCAGCAGACCAGGCTGCCCAGAGCCACATCCAGCCTGGCCTTGAATGCCTCCGGGGATGGGGCATCCACAACATCCTTGGGCAACCTGTTCCAGTGTGTCACCACCCTCTGTGTAAATTACATGCGTATGTGTAAGAGGAGAAAAAAAAACAAAAACATGTTTAAAGCTACAATTGGGGAATAATGTATTCTGAATGGTAGGTGAACGTATATTTTCCATCAGAGCTACTTATTTTGAACAGAAAACTAATGCTCTTTCTGATAGCTAGGCTAGATCATTCAAAGTTAGTTCAGGCATTTCTGCATAAGTCAGTGATATAGATCTTGTAGGCACAACTTGCAGGAGAATTCTTATTTGTATTTTCCCTGAAGTTACCATGTTGGCTACGTTCTCTTCTCTGCTATCTGCTCTTCGTGTAAGTTCAAGCTATATGCTGGCCTTCAGGGGAACACAAAGTTTGGTGCATTATTTGATTTTACTGGTAAATATCTCATACTTTTTTGCTGAATGTTCTATATTCCTACTTGTTTATTTTCTAAACAACTTTCCAGATTCCAGAAGGTTGCTTTGTCAAGACTCTCTACTTCTACAGTGTGGATAATGAGTGCTCTTGAATGACCTTTTAAATAGTGAACTTCTGACTCTCATAACACTTTGGTGTCAGCCAAGGTCAATGCATTTCAGTTGTGTTAAATTGGTAGGGGAGAATTTGTTCCTAGATTTGGATGTGTAGAACAAAAGGTGAGGAAAAACTTGAGATCCCATCCCAATTAGATGATTGTTTTCTTTTATTTTTCTCCCTTACAGCCTCTGCCTTTAACATCTGTCACTTGAACAACTCTTTCCAGTTTTATTACTCTATTGTTCTTTGCTTTTATGGTGCAAATGAAAATTCAGGAATAGAAAGGCACCAATGCTGGTTAACATACATCTTTTGCTCACCTTCCTGAAGAAGACAAGAAAGATAAAAGAGAGGGGAAAAAAAGAAGAGGATAGAGAAAATAAGTAAATAATGAAAGTCTTAGGAAAGGACAATGGCAATGGTTAATGTCCAAAAGGGAAATTTATAGGAAAACAGATGAACACAATTGCAGAGTACTAATTAATGAATGGAACCCAGTCTGCAATACAACATTGATTTTTCCTGTACAAGGTTTCAAGAACTTTGTAATTATATATATATATAAAATAGAACAACATGAAATAGTCATAAATTATGAAACAACTTCCATTTTACTTTTTCAGGTGTATCTTCCCAATTTGCAATTTGGCTCACTGTCCTGGCTTTATCATTATTCCATATCATGACATCATGTGGCAAGCTGTTTAAGCTGGAACATAGTGCTGGGTAGCTGCACTTCCTGGGTCAGCTTCTAGCAGCATTGGTTATTTGCACATTCTGGGTCCTGGCAGCACTGCCTATTCTTACATGAGCTTTGGCTCCCTGAGATGAAGATACATTGGGAAGACACACACCGCAGATCCCAGAAGTGCCTAGTACTCTCTATATGATTTTCAATTTCAGGTAAAAGAAGTGAATAGCACAGTGATGGCAGAAAAGGCTCTCTTCTATTCGAGTAGTGCAGTGAGTAACAGTCAGAATGCTTCTCTCTCCCTTTCTTTGATTTATTACCTGTAATTCCTTTTCATGTCATATTGTCTTACATTCTTTTATCATTTGTAGCAAACTAGTTATCCCTCTTTATCTTGGTTGGGTCTTTCATAGGACAGAAGAGGGAAAGGGGTAAAGAATCCCTAACACTTGTGACAGAATCAATTAAACTATGATACACATCTTTCTACTTTTTTTTCTTTTTTTTTTTTTTCCTGAAGTCTGGCCTAGAAAAGTCTCTTTTCATGCTTTCTGAGCTTGCTTACAGTTGATAAATATTAAATTGTATTACTGTGAAACACCTATCTCATTTCCAAATAGTAAAGTAATGCAAAATAAAGAAATGGATGGTTCTTTGAAATCAATTTCAGTTATTGCGTCTGCACTGAGCTTCTTCGGGAAGATTTGGAGGCAGGGCTGTATGGATGGGAGAGCCTCAGTAAGCAGAGCCCAGCACTAGCACATATCAGAGCAGAGCTCTAGCCTCTCCAACAGGGACCACCACTACCAGAGCTGAGCCATGAGCACTGCTAGGCGTGCTATGGGAAATCAAGCTGAAGAGAGGGAAACACTACTGAGCACCAGCAGCAGGGAGAGAAGAGTGAGAAATGAGAGAGAAGCAGCCTTGCAGGCACAAAGGTCAGAGCAGAACAGAAGTTCCCTGCAGCCCAGCGGAGCAGCCCAGCAGAGGCCCACAGAGGAGCAGGCCATCCTCCTGCAGCCCTGTGGCACTGTGCAGAGCAGATCTCCCCATTCAGCCATGGAGGAGCCTATGGTGCAGCAATGGGTGAGGCCTGAGGGAGTGTCAGACTATGGATATCCCCTGCAGGAGCACTACTGGGCCAGAGTTCAAATCAAGTCATGCACAAATAAACAAAGACCACTTTTATTTGAACAGTGTCTTATCTTTGCTGTCAAAGACTAAAGAACTGGAGCTGAGAATGTAAGAAAAAACTTGTAAGACCTTTGATCACTCTTTTGTCTACTTCTAATTGGCAGTGATTACCTCCACAGTGTGAAGATTATATGCTACAGAGCTATAGTAATGTCTGCAATGTCTCGTTACATGACACAGGAAAGTGACATTGAATCAGAGAAAGACTGGAAGGTAAAGACCACAGCGTATGGAACGTGAGTTCCATACAAGAATCCATACAACATTTTTTTTTTAATTTTTTTTTTTTGTCTCCTTACAGACTAGAAGAGTATCCTCGAGCACAGTTCTGAACTAGGAGTCCCTAGTCTAACTAAAGACAAAACAGTCTTATGCTGGGAATGCTGTGCACGAAGGCCACATTTGCAAAGGAACAGAGATCCCTATACCATACAATATAATCAGTGTGAGTTTTACTGAGGTGCCTTTCATACGTTGTTTTCTGTTGTTCATTGACAGTCTAGCATGAAATAAAAATTAAGTAAAATAAAAGTCATAGAAAATTACAAAATTAAAACTAATAGCATGAACAGAAGGGCACAGAAGACACAGAATCTAGAAATGAGACTTCCATCTGTGTCTGTCTCATGACTTCACAAATTTCCCATCAATCTTATCCCCAGTTCTGCAGATTCATAACTTCTACAGACGTGGGAATTCCAGATATAAAATCTTATTGCACTTCTTTCTAATATACTTTTGCATTATTTATGTAACCTATTCTTAATCTAATTTTAACATCCATTACTAACAGGCCCAATTACAAAGCAAAAATACATCTTGTGCTGTCATTTATTTTGCTGTAAATCAGTGGTCCACATCTTTCCATTATTTATGGATATAGTCACTATTTTGTATTAGGAATCCATTTAGAGGATTCTCATATTCAGTGAAAAGCCCATTTACTGAAACATCTAAGAGAAGACAAAAAGGTTAAAAAAGCACCCTTGGAGGTATTAATGATAATTAGAAATGAACAGCTTGACAGAGAAGAAAGCAAAACCCAAAAAACCTAGTATTTTATAAAAACTTCTTATATAAATCTATAACATATTGAGCAGACGAGTGACAAATCTATGTCGCCAATATGAGTTATGACTTTCTCACGTTACAGTAAAAAAGATTATGTATCAAGTAATTACATGTATTCCTAAAACTAATAGTCATCAGGGCTTTTATGCAACAGTTACCTGCTTTGAACTTAATCTTGCTTATTTTCACGTTGGAGTGAAAGCATCAGAATTTCATATCTACTTGTTTTTAATGCCTAAATATGTAAGATGCTTTTGCATTAAAACACACTTCACTGACTGACATAAAAATATGATCTTTCCTTTTTTTTTTTTTTCTAAAACATTGTTTCAAAATTTGTTTTTCCATAGGAAAATAAACACTCGTATTCTCATATGTTTTGTAATGTTGCTCTTTGTGTTCAGTGCTGTTTAAAAATTTGTCTTGTAAAATATTATTGATATAAATCAATTTTAGAACTCTGATCTTCCAAACTCTTTTTCTGCCCAAATAGCTATACTGCTTCTATTGCAGGTTGCAGATTACATTAAGAGAAAAAAAAAAAAAAAAAAAGTAATGAGAATTAGGAAACAATCTGCTTATTTTTGCACAGATATGCATTATTATTGGCAAAAAAAAAAAAAAGGGAGAGAGACATTTTTCCAGTACTGCAGATATCAAAGAGAGATTTTTTGTTACTACTCTCTTTTTTTTTTTAATCTTTTTTTGTCTTATGCCTAGATTCTGCACAGAGTTTATCTGTTCTGTTTAATTTGTGTGGTACCTTTGTTATGTGAAACAGCATGGATACTAGTGATCCTGTGTTTGAACCCTCCTGTAATGTTCTTCTATTTACCATAGATGTACATCTTAAAAAAAAAAAAAATTAAAATTAAAAAAAAAAATCCTTTCTCCAGTACTCACATATACATGAAAACAGTCATAGCACTAATCAGAAGTCTTATTTCAGCTTCATTTTGCAGATTAGCTCTTCTTGTAGTGCCTACTCTTAAGCAACGGTGCTATAAAGTCCACCACATCTGACCATATTTAAAGATATATTCTTGATTAAGGACACCTGCTAAGCAATAAAGTGTGAGCTGACTCTGAGCAAAATTCAACAGGAACATGAGGTTAATCACAAATATAGCCCTTGTGCCTAATGAAGTCTAAAGCTTTATAAGAGAAATCTGAGATATACTTGAAATACCATAAGGAAAGGTCAAACTGATATTTCTGTGATAGCACAGATACATCCTAAATGCCAGGGAAATGGCAATAACATGGTATGTGTGTTATGAAACAAAGCTAGAATTATCCATCATTTACCAAAACTTAACAGAGGAAGGGGCAAAAGAAGGATTTTATAATGTCTCTATTACCCGTGAAAAGAATTACTAATGAAAATAAAACCTCAGCTTTCTTGAGTAGCTGGTGGTATGGGAGAAAGCAGCCAAAATAATGCTGAAGTTATTATAAGCCATCTGGAGTTTGCTGTGATGATGCAGTCATGGCATTCTGATGTCCACATTTATGGTTTGGAAAAGCAGAACATTTGCAGATTAAGGAAGGACTAAAAAAGACTCACTCCAGTTTCTTTATTTTCTTGCCATTGAATCAAATACTCTCATTTACTGAACTAATTTGCAGTTTTTCTAATTCCTCATCAGATCCTCATTACCAGTTGTCAAAACAAAGTAGGCTTTATGGCTGAGACAGAAGGAAAAATAAATAAATAATAAAATAGTGTGCTAAAAGGCAGTCCTTTAGTAATTTAAAAGTGACATAAAAGAAATGTCACTTTACCTTTTTTCTATTAGAAAAATCAAATATTTGAAGCCTAAAAGAGCATGTGATAATTCAGTCTTACTTGCTGCAAACAGAAGGTTTCTGAGCAGTAATTCCTACATCTATAAGTTCCTCTTCAGCCAATGGTTTAAAAGGATGATAGGTGTTAGTATGATGGTGAATGTATCCCATTATTAGAAAATGGTTAAATACCTTCACGATTTAAAATACAAACTTTCTTCTTGGGTTTTTTAAACCATCTTCCATCCCATTTTTATTTCTATTCTTTTGTATGATAGGTTAAAGTTCTGTCTATTATCAGAAGTCTTCATAAGTAGGTAATTACAGACTGTGATCAAACTTCAGATTAATAATCTCTTTTAAAATGAGTGGATCGCACTCCTTTTATTCTTTTCTGACAGAAGATTTACTAGACCTCATACAATTCTTCCGTACTTTTTGTGACCCTTTCCAACTTGTAAATAGCTTTTCTAAAGCTATTGAATTTCAGTTTTTCAGTAAGGGACTCTAAAATTACAGCTGGAGGTAGTGACTTCTCCTATTTTCCACTTGGTAATTTTTTTTATTTTATTTTTTTAAAATTAACTCAAGAGTTACCTTTGTTCCATTGCCTACTTTTTCATACTGGGAATGCAGTGCTATTGACAACAGCACTGGATTTATAACTTTCAAATACAAATTTTTTATGACTACACTCCCATATTAGAACAAGATAGTTAACCACACTATTAATATGATTCAGAAGAAATAAAATTATTGTGGGATGAGGAAAACATACTGTAGCTCTCTACTTACCAAACTAATTTCTTAGCTAGAAAAATTAAAGTTCAAGTGCAAATTGTTAGATTGTTGGGTTCATAACAGCTGTGTATTCTTTCTTGTGAACTAACATCAAAATGCATTTATTTTAAAATTTTGTATATTATCAGATTGTATATTTCTGTGTGTTTTACAGAGCTAGAACTGGCAGTTTTTAAGATGCCCTTTCTGGATTTCGGGAAACCAGATGTTACTCATGAAGGCGTTGCATAGTATGTACAATGGAGTACACGTCCATTTTTACTTGCTCTCTTTTATGAAAGCTGGTAATTTGTTCCAGTGTCCAAGTTGGGAATTAGAAAAATAGAAGTACTTTTTTTCCTGAATGCAACTCCTCATTAAGCACAAAATTTATCCTTTTGTGTGCCTTAGTTAATGGGTACATCTAGGACTGACATTTAAAGTTTCAGCAACTGCAGTAGTTATTTTCCAATTGTCTGTAAAGGACTTGCCTACCGTCTTTTTCACTCCATTGCTTCTTACTGAACTACCTTTTTCATTCCACCACATCTATTATTATTCTGAGGCCTCTCAAACTTATTTCAGTAGTAATGGGATAGTGAAGGTAAAACATTATTCATTATTCTTCCTTATTTTTGGGCAATTGCAAAATAAATTTTAGCTACAGTTTTGCAGAATAGTAATACCAGGGACACATAAGAAAATACTAGGAACAATGAAATGGTGATAACCTTTGGGATCTTATGGTAGTAGCTGAAATGTTACAACTAAACATGTTTTTAAATTGATTAGATGATGGAGAAAGTGAAGTGTCGCTAGTAGGTGGGATAATTTTTGCCAAATAATACTGTTTTTGTTTTTTTTTTTTTAACTTGCTAATAGATTTTGTTGAGAGGAAGAAAATGGCTCAACTATTATCTTCTACATATAATCTGAGGATAAGTATATGGGTTGTTATATATATAGAGAGAGAGCTGTTGTGGATGCCCCATCCCTGGCATTCAAGGCCAGGTTGGATGGAGCCTTGGACAACCCAGTCTAGTATTAAACATGGAGGCTGGAGGCCCTGCCTGCAGCAGGGGGATTGGAGTTTGATGATCCCTAAGTTCCCTCCCAGTCCAAGCCATTTTATGATCTGTAGATCATTAATACATATTTTGTTTCCAAATTTCTCACAGAAAAATAAGCCCTCAAATTTAAGCAATATTAGCATAGGTGGATACAAATGTAAGAACTCAATCTAAACCAATATAAATGAATACAGAAACATAGAGATTAGCCATAATCAAGTCAGTAAAATCCTGGATTTAACTCACAAACTTCTGCAGAGTATGATGGAAATAAAAGGTACTGAAGAAATATTAAATAGAACAGCCAAAGGAGATGAGTAAGACTAGGAAATTTCTATAACGTGCTTCTCAAAGTATCTATGAATAAGTGCAAATTAGTCTACTACATATTTTGTATTACCAACAAAATTCCTGGAAATATGTGAAATATTTTTCATAATTCCTTGACTAAATATATATTTTAACCAAATGAAATGCATCTGATTATAAAATTAAAGCTTTTTTTTTTTTTTTTTTTTTTTCTAAAACATGAGTTGTATGATATTATAGTACTGCCTTTTAATCGTCTTTCCTTTGGTTTAGGAAAACAGATCACACTAATTATTATTTTTAATTTTTTTTTCCCAAGGTGAAATTCTTTAATTGCAGCATTAAAATACAGTATTTTTCATGTTTCTGCAAAAGTAGTTAGATATTTTCCTAATAAACTTCAATAAATTAAAAATAAAAATCACTGCATTCCAATTATCTATGTGTTTTAATCTTTTATTATGGATTTCCTCATTAGCAAAAGGAATTCACCTGTATGTGATACTTTTCAGGTTCCGGTTGCAAGCATTAAATAATAAAAAAATAAATGTATCTTCATTTTGAATGAAATAATTTCATTCGAGTAAAAAATATACAAAAGCAAGAAGAGTGTGTAACTGTTCTGAAAATGGGAGAGAAAAAATATAGACCACACTTCTTGTGCTCTAAAATGAAAATAACAGAAAAGTTTCTACTGAAACTCTCAGTTATGAAATAGGCATTTAGTATTGTTTTCTTCCTATTTTTATTTGATTTTGATTTTGTACACTGTAAGTGACCATGCTTCCTACCAGAACTAGCTCAAATCCTTTGCAAGCCAGGGCTGCTGTCAAATTTATTTTTCAGGTTAACATTTTGTATCTGTCCTCATTATTACAAAAGATTATGTATATTTTGTAAAGGAATAGGTTTGACTGGGAAATTTCCATTACAGCAAATGCATCTTTAGGTATGTTTTGTTAGCTTTGCTAACTTTGAATAATGAAGCTATTAAACATGCGGTAAAATGAGCAGTGTTAAAGAAAAAAATCAATCTACAATTGATCTTTAGAGAAATCTAATGTATATGTAGCCCTTTGAAGAAAATTGTTGCTGTTATGATGAATGTTGTTATGGATGAAGGTAACACTACAGCAGAAAGAAGGATAAAACATTTTGGAAAGTGAGAAACCTCAAAAGCATGTTAATATGATGTCTACTTTTCACACTGACCTACATTATGCAGAAAGCACCATTAGAGATATTCAAGAATCAGAATTAAAGTATCATGAAAAAGTTTCAATGTTAAAGCAACTTTCAGTAAAGAAAATTTTTCTGTAATAATATCAAAATATACGCATAATTTTTCGATTGTCCCTGTATGTGAAATCACATTGAACGTGGGGGAAGGTTCTTTGCAAGGCAGTCGTCAGCAATATCATCATTATCATCCAATATTACAAAGTGTCCCATTGGGCTCGTTACAGATGAACAGCTAAGAACAATCTCTCATACAACATTGAAACTCCAGCAATGTTAGCATCTGTGCCCTGAGGCTTCTAATAAGCTTCATAGACACTTTCCAGCCTCATCTGCAGACTCCCTTACATCCAAGCATTTGCTAATGGGATGAGACCTGGCAGGAGAGGTACCTGCCCTGCCAGCCTTTTTCTGATTTCCAAGGAGCTGCTGGCTTGTGCTGCACAATGGCTCTGGCTGCAGCCCACACTTTTTGAAAGATCTAAATACCAGTAAATATTACTATAATGTCTTCTATTTTTAAAGCTCAGAGCATGTTTTAAGGATCAAATTAGCAATCTGAAAAGTCATATATAGAACTAATGCATATGCTTCTCCCTTTCAGGGAAAAATGCTCTATTATCATAGTCTTAGATTAATTGCAGAGTATTTTATCACTGTAATCTAATATGAAAAAGAAAAAAAGAATGATAGCACCACACACAGAACAAACAACATTACTAAACTCTAATGAGAAGTTTGATAAAAATGTGCTCTCAGTACATCTTGAAAAAAAGTATCAGACATCTTTCAACAACTTTTATTTAAAATAGATTTATTTTTTTTTTCCCTAGGGAAGTTTATTAGAAATTTATCTCTCACTGAAAACAAAATATTTATTTTCAGAAGCAACTTTGTTATAAAATACTGATGCTGAAATAATCTCAATGCACCTACACAAAAATCCTGAGTTCTGAAATTTTGTGCTGACCACATCATCTTCACTGCGTCATAATTATTGTTTCACACATTTCAAAGCCAGTCCCATCTGTTATTAGTAACTTAAGAAAACTTAAAGACACACCATTTTCACTTGAGGTTGATAGAAATGTCATCTAAAAGGAAAACTTAGAAATCTTAAAAACTACATGAAGAAGAGTTCTCAGACTTCCCAGATGCCTGCTATGAAAAGCCAAAATTCTTTATCCATCTGGAAACCCATCTCTAAATAAATTAGATTCTGAGACAGCTCTTCAGCAGAGAAATGGTATAAGTCCATTTTCTGCCATGAACTTCTACATGTAAGTGAATTCATAAGAGAATTCAAGGCTTATTTATTTATCTCAGTAAATAAAATCTTCATTTAATTTTGTTCAAAGCAAGTATCCATTCTGATAAACTGGATACTAAAATCATGTGCTGTTTTTGCACAATAATCAAAGTAATATTTCAAATGGAATGGAGTAAACAGTCATTCATTTGGTTAGTTAGCCAATTTACATTTAGGTAATTCCTATCAACTTGTGTATCTTCCTCATCTATGAAATTAAGTTTTAAAGTTCACCAGTGTTTTACTAGCTTTTTTTTTTTTTTTTTTTCTTGTGTGTGCATGTGTGTGCGTGGACCCAGTGAGAATTATTTTTTTCAGAATATATGTCTGAGTTGAGAATTGTGAGATAAGATTTTGTATTTTAATGCAGGAAGTGCCCTGTCATATTATAGGAATCTGGAAGAAACCTCCAGGAGTTCGGTAAGTAGTCTTCAACAGTGAAACTGTTAAGAGTATTCATGAGAGATAGTCCAGAAAACATGAAAGAGAACTTTCAATTGATACTTCTAAATTAGGACAACAGGAATAGTCAACAGAGTAGGTCTTATAAAAGACCAGTTCCCATGATCCCAATTAGACTGATGTAGAACCATACTATCACTAGGATCTTAGGACAATCTTAGATAATAGTAACTTGTGTGCTGCAAGCTCTATTTTCGTTTGCAGGCATAAACAAAACAAGCAATGACAAATTTGAAACACTTGAACATAATAGCTGTAGAATCTGAGAATACGTGAGCAGTTGTACAATAATCTACATTAACATTTAACTGATAAGTTAAAACAAATGTTCATATGAGACACCTAATTAACAATAATCAAGAACATTCTGTAAGATGAATGGTAGGTGATGTTAATACTGGAGATAAAATTCTTAGGTTGCTAGCAAGCTCCCATAAAAGATCTAGAACTGAAAGAGAACACAGAGGCAATTAGTTAGTTGCATGTATAGTTCAAAGAGATAGGGAAAGACAGAAATCAGAACCAGAAAATAACCATTTTACATACATTCAGGAAGTGAAGGAGACTGCAAGAAAAAAGAACACAGAAAGTGGATTTCATTGGGGAACTGTGAAATTTGTCACTAGTTAGCTTAACAGAGGAGAAAACAGTGAGTTGCTCTCTAACCAAGTTATGGACACAATGACAAACCTGGCAATTTTGTTTTTGATATAAAAAGTACTTCATATATAAAACCCCAAGGTCTCAGAATTTTCATTCTGAGGAAAGCCATAGATTAGCAGTGATACTATGGTCAGTCTGGATACATTTATGGTAAAAATCATGTTTCCATCTATTTCTACAAAGGGAGAATATGGAAAACAAGACTGTAATATAGATACAGGACAAAAATTCCTTTACTTTTAATATCATTCCTAGAATACAAAAACTATTTTTTCTTTTGTAACTGATGGAAATTATGGTGATATTTTCATATGAATTTTGTGCTATTTTAGCTAATGATACTCGGTTTTACTCTTTCATTATAATGAGGCTGAAGAGGAAAAACCTTCGGGATTACAAAAAAAAACATCACAACAGAGAAAATTTGGGGTTTGCAATTGCAGGACACAAAAAATACTTAAGATACAGAGTCTGCTTTGAAAAAGCATTTAGGAAGCGATAAAACAAACACATATGGAATCTATAATTACAAAAAATGCAATGGAAATTTGATAGGTAAGGACAGAAAGACAGATTTAATGAATGCCCTGTACCATACAGAAGTTTAAGGGAGACTCTGCTAATACTCTCACAGTAGAGAAACAGCTGAGTAATATGCTTTTTGATGTTTTTAATGGTGTTATACCTTGAATTCAGACTTGTTTTTTTCTTTCATCTGTGGAGAAGGAACAGTTTGCCATTCTCTTCTGATGTTAGTCTGTCCCCTTCTCCTTTGATCCAGACTTAGTCACCCTGAAAGGGAAGATGTTTAGCCTGCTCATCTCTTTCATTACTGAGAAATTCTGAAACATCTACTGTAGTTCCAGCAAGCAGTTCATTTCCAATTTAAAAATACAATCATCATTACAATGTGGAATAGACCACATCAGATGCAAAACAAGAATAGTACACTATTTAGAAATAAATTGCCCACTTGAAAATGAAAGGATGGCAGTGAATCAAGCTACCTTCTTTCTCAAAAAGATTTTTTTTTAATACCTCATATACTTAAGTAAAGCTTCAAATTTTGCCTGGATAATCATAGAATCACAAGGTTAGAAAAGACCCGCAGGATCACCCAGTCCAACCATCCACTGATCACCAATAATTCTCACTAAACCACATCCCTTAACACAACATCCAAATGTTCCTTGAACACCTCCAGGGTCAGTGACTCCATACCTCTCTGGGCAGCCCATTTGATTGCCTGACCTCTCTTTCAGAGAAGTAGAATTTCCTAACATCCAGCCTGAATCTCCCCTGACACAGCTTGAAGCCATTCCCTCTAGTCCTATCACCAGTTGCATGAGAGAAGATGCTGACCCCCAGCTCACTACAATCTCCCTTCAGGTAGTTATAAAGGGTAATAAAGTCTCCCGAGCCTCCTCTTCTCCAGACTGAAAAATCCCAGCTCCTTCAGCCACTCCAGACCTCTCACCAGCTTTGTTGCCCTTCTTTGAACCTGCTCCAGGGCCACAATGTCTTTCTTGTAGTGACTGGAGTCCAAAACTGGACTCAATACTCGAGGTGCAGCCTCACTGGTGCTGAGTACAGGGGAATAATTACTTCCTTGCTCCTCCTGGTTTCTGATGCAAGCAAGGATGCCATTGGCCTTCTTGGCCACCTGGGCACTCTGCTGGCTCATGTTCAGCCAAGCATCAATCAATACCCCCAGGTCTATTTCCTCTACACCGTTTTCCAGTCACTCTGCTCCAACCCTGTAGCATTGCCTGGGGTTGTTGTGGCCAAAGTGCAGGACCCAGCATTTGGCCTTGTTGAACCTCATCCCATTACTATCTGCCCTGTCCAGATCCCTCTGTATGGCCTCACTACCCCCAGGCAGATTGACACTTCCAACCAACTTCGTGTCATCTGCAATCTTACTGAGGGTGCACTCAATGCCCTCATCCAGGTCGTAAATAAAGATATTGGAAAAGAAAAGCCCCAGAACCAACCGCTGGGGAACACCACTCATGACAAGATGCCAGCTGGATTTAACTCCATTCACCACCACTCTCTGGGTCATGCCCTCCAGCCAGTTCCTTACCCAGCCAAGAGTGTACCTATCCAAGCCACGGGCTGCCAGTTTCTGCAGGAAAATACTGTGGGAGACAGTGTCAAATGCCTTGCTGAAGTGTAGGTAGACTATAGCAACAGCCTTTCCCTCATCCACCAGACCAGTCACTACATCATAGAAGGAGATCAGGTTGGTCAAGCAGGACCTGCCCTTTGTGAACATGCTGGCTGGGCCTGATCCCCCAGTTGTCTTGCACATACTGCATGATCTCCCTCAAGACAATCTGCTCCATAACCTTCTCTGGCACCGAGGTCAGGCTAACAAACCTGTACTTCCCCAGATCCTCCTTACAACTCTTCTTGTAGATGGGAATCACACTGGCAAGCCTCCAGTCTTCTGGGACCTCACCAGTCAACAAGGAGGTAGATGATGGAAAACAGCTTGGATATCAACTCCGCCAATTCCCTCAGCACTCTCAGGTGAATCTCATCCGGCCCAATGGACTTGTGGCAGTCCAGTTGGAGTAGTAGGTCTCTGACTGTTTCCTCCTGAATCGTGGGGGGGGTTTGTCTGCTCCCCAGCTGAGACTACCAGGTCAGAGAGTGGAGTACCCTGAGGATAACTGGTGTGACCTTTAAAGACAGATGTAAAGAAGGCATTCAGAACCTCTGCCTTTTCCTTATCCTCAGTGGTCACATTCCCCAGCCACATCCAGTAAAGAATGGAGAGTCTTCTTGGTCATCCTCTTACTGTTGATATATTTGTAAGAGTTTCTTGTTCCTTTTTACCCCAGGTTGAGTTGAATCTGGGCTTTTGCCTTTCTGATTTTCTCTCTGCACAGTTTCTCTCTTAACAATTTCTCTGTACTCTTCCCGAGTTGCCTGTCCCTTCTTCCATAGGATATAGATTCTCTTTTTCTCCTGGAACCTCAAGAATAGCTCCATATTCATTCACACCAGTCTTCTTCCCCACCAGATCATTTTGCGGCTTAAGGGGACAGCCTGCTCCTGCACCTTTAAGACTTCCTTCTTGAAGAGTAACCAGCCATCTTGGACCCCTTTAGTCTCTAAGACTGAATCCCAGGGGACTCCCCTACTAGTCTTCTGAACAAATCCACCTTCTGGATGTCTGAGGTAGCAGTATTGCTGTTCCCCCTCCTGGCTCCACCAAAAATTGAGAACTCTACCATTTCATGGTCACTCTGTCCAAGACAGCCCCCCACCTCCACATCTCCCACCAGACCTTCTCTGTATTATAATAATAATAATACAGAGGAGAGATCCAGTGGTGATGGTAACTTAATACACAAACGATAAATCACCTAAATGAGGTGGAGTGGTAGCAGAGGAAACATGTATCAGACATTCACATTCTTTCTTTTATTTTTTCCTATGTATCTGTTGTCACTTTCAGAAATTAGATTCTTTGTTAATCTATCTTTAGAGAACACTCAAAATTATTAGACAGAGATGAATACAAAAAGATTGTATATAGCCTTCTCCCTCACCATCACCCCGTTTAGTGAGTTCTGGTATTACTGTCTTTGGAATTAAAGCACTTTATGTGACACCCATATCATTCTTGCTGAAAATTACAATAACGTACTTTGTCTCTCTCTCTTTCCAATTTGTTTCACATCTTTCTTAAAGTATTCTACCCAAAAAGTGGTTATCAAACTCTCCATATGGATTTCTCAATTTCAAAATGAGTAGGATAGTTACATCAAGCCTTTTTTATAACATTCATAGAATTATAGAATCATAGAATCACAAGGTTGGAAAAGACCTATAAGATCATCTAGTCCAACTGTCTTCTCACTACCACTGCTACCACAAGCTACTAAACCATATCTCGCAGCTCCTTGTCCAGACGCCTCTTGAACACTGCCAGGGATGGTGACTCCATGACCTCTAAGGGCAGGCCATTTCAGTGCCTGACGACTCTCTGAGAGAAAAAGTTTTTCCTCGTGTCTGACCTAAACCTCCTCGGATACAACTTGCAGCCATTTTCCCGGGTCCTGTCCGTTGCCTGGGAGAAGACAAACCCCTCTTCACCCCAACCTCTCTTCAGGAAGTTGTAGAATGCAATGAGGTCTTCCCCGAGCCTCCTCTTCTCCAGACTAAACAATCCCAACTCCCTCAGCTGCTCCTCATAAGACTTGTGCTCCAGACCTCTCACCAGTTTCGTTGCCCTACTCTGAACACACTCCAGGGCCTGAACTCAATACTCAAGGTGCGGCCTCACCAGTGCTGAGTAGAGGGGGATGATCACGTCCCTGCTCCTGCTGGCCAAACTATTTCTAATGCAGGCCAAGATGCCGTTGGCCCTCTTGGCCACCCGGGCACACTGTCAGCTCATGTTCAGCCGAGCATCAACCAACACCCCCAGGTCTCTTTCTTCTTCACAATCATCTAGCCACTCATCCCCAAGCCTATAACGCTGTTTGGGTTATTGCAGCCAAAGTGCAGGATCCGACACTTGGCCTTGTTGAACCTCATCCCATTCTTACCTAATACACAGAATTTTATCTACCCTTTTTAATAGCATCAGATTGCTGGCACTTGTTCTTTGTGTGGCCCACTATAGCTTTAGAACTTTTCTTCTTCCCTAAATGTAGAACAAAATTACCTTAATTGAATTTTCTCCTATTGATATAAGACATAGTGCTGTCTTCCAGCATCCTTGCAACTCTTCCCAAGGAAACACTGCTTAAAAATTAAAGAAGTGTACTATGTATCCCATCATCCAAGCCATTAAAGAAATTACTGAATGTCGTTCACGAAAAGTCTCATTGAGACCTTGCTTAAAGTACTTTCTCAGTTTGACACTGAGTTATTGGTACATAGTCTTTAATAAAGTCTAAAATTTATTTCTAATTTTATCTAGACCATGTATTCTCAGCTTGCTCTTTAGAATTTTCTACATATCCATTTTGAATTTTCTTACAAATTCATTATTAAAAAATATATGTTCTGTTAGCTTTTCCTCATGCTGAAAATAATCTACTGATTTATTCTTTTTTTTTGGTACACCTTTCTCTCCTAAAATTGTTCTACATTGTGTGATCCTGTATATTCTTCTTGCATTCTTAAAATCATTAATAAATCAAACTGTTTTGGATAGTTCTTTATGACCTTTAAATTGAATTTAAGGTAGTCACACTGTTTTTTAATGTTTAGATTAAGCACATATTTATTTTACTAATTTCTCAGTTGTGACTCTATTACTTTGTTGTTCTTTTATGCTGAACCTTGATAGCTAATACGTGAAATAATGATTCATAACAGAGAAGATTGAAGCAATTGCACCCTTCTCTTTAAGAAATGAATCTAAGTTTCCACTTTATCCTTCTTTGTAATGATGGATAGGAACTTGACTTTAATTGCTACGTACCTCAGCTCTTACATAGTTACGTAAATAATCTGAAGCTGAAGCCTACTCAATGTATTCTAACTTGTGCAACCAGGATTGAAGCTGAGCCAGCACCTTGAAGCTGTTTGCCCATTTGAACAGTTATTTGTACTTTCATCACTGCGGATTCAATCCTTTTCCATTTTCTGGAGCATATTCATTCATGGATCAATGTTACTTCAAGGCTATTGCATTATTACTATACAACTACATTAAAAAGTAAAATTTAAATATGTATAAATTATATGCACAATGATGTAATCATATTCACTGAAAGAAACAAGCTGATCAAGAAATATCCACAAATATAAGAATATTCCTACAAATCTCAGAAAAAAATCCAGTCTATAATGCCAGTAAAATATTAAGATCATTCAAGTTTTGATTTATGAAAAGGGTAATTCTGGTAACTTTCAAATAAATTCTGCCATATAAATAGTCATGATTTTTACAAAGTTTTTTCTGTAGGATTCTTCCAGATAGATTGATCCTATTTTAGTAATAGCTCTCCAGTAAAGATGGTATGAAGCCATCATGGAAAAATTATCTTTTCTTTGAATACCATCTTAATCTAAGTCCTGGAACAGTAGTGTTTGCCAAAACTTATATGAACTAGTTGACTACTTTCAATTGCAAAGGAATTGTTTTCTATGTAATGATTATTTACAGAATACTAGTTACACACTGTTACACCTCAGACAGTTCATTGTTTCTTCAATGCATAACAGCACGCCTGCTTTGTCTGTTTCCAACAGGTTGTAAATGCAGGTGTTAATTGAAAGTTAAGCTGAAAATGCATTATGCATTTTATCCCAACAGCTGCGAAAAAAATAATTTACATATGTATGTTCTCTTTCAATAACTAGGCAATGTGGAAGTGCCCTGATTTCAGCTGGATCAGAGTTGATTTTCTTCATATTTTATCTATTACAACATAGTAATAAACATAAAAATAGCTACATTTAAACTGCATGTCTTTCATTATTGTGCATTCAGTTCAACCATACATACAACTTGATGGATAAACTCTTGTGGCAGTATTACAGATATTTTTTCTCTTTTTTGCCTAAAGAGAATCTAAAAGTGAGAAGAAAAACATCAAACTCAGCTCTCCCTTTACCTCATTGGGCATCACCTATATTTAAGACTAAGTATGATCCCAGACTTTAACATGAAAGATTAAAAACCATAGACTTTTGAATGAAGTATTGTTACATCAATAGCAAAGCTCAGTGCTCAGAAGAAAGAACAACAAATCTGAGCCACCTACAAAGAAGTCAGAGCTTCATCAGCTTCTACTAGTTCCATCAAATGATATCAGAAGGACTCTTAATGTTCCAGAAATCTAGTCTCATCACAAATTGGTATCAGATTCAAAAATTTCACTTTCTGGATGAAGAACTGACAATACAATGAATCATCATAATTGTTCCACATCCAACCCAATATTAGAAGCAGTGGAATATACTATTCTTGAATACTATAAGATAAAGAAGGATAAGTGGAAATACAAATAGTGCTGGGGAAAATATAGTGACAGCTAATCAAAACAATATGAATTGTAATGAATTCCTCAATGCTAGTACTAAAATTCTTTTGCAAACCAAAAGATCTTTCCTTCCACTAAAGCAGCCAAATCAAATCCAAGTGATCTGCAGAGGGGTGTGTGTTGCTTCATTGATCCTGACTGCCTACAGTCTGCAAAAGAACAAAGGACTGAATGCAATGGGAATTTTTATCTTCTTCAACATCATGGATCTGTTCTATTTATAACCCTTAAAGCAACAACTCACCTGCATTTCCAGTGCTCACAACATTGATTAGTCAAGATATATTGAAAACCTGCAGGATTCACAGCCTAAAAGATATAAGTTTGATTCAGAGATCTTTCTGGTTATTAAAAGAGACACATGAATAAATAGAATCACTCCTGCTCAGAATAAAGGATACAAATTTTTTTTAAGGACACAACTGTCCTCGTGAAATGAAAGATGCTCTCTGTAAGGCAACCATGGAAACTAGCATAGAATCAAGCTTCCAATTTCTTAAAAGCTTATGAAGCATTAAGCTAGATCTAAGGCTATTTATCAATATAATTAAGGCTAATTTTCCACCTGCAGTGTAATCTAGATTTGCATTAGGATAAAATATTTAAGCCAATTCAGTAGTACTTTTTAAGAACTACTCTGCATAACACTAAGGTGACAAAAAACAAATTCTCTGTTGTACTCAACATTTTTCAGTTCTTTGAGGTTTGCTCCAGAAGTAATACCTCCTATTTTAATATGTTGGCACACAAAATAAGGGCATATGTTGGTGGTACTGCAGTAGAGGTTGAACCTTCCCACAAATATTCCAGTATATTTTGTTGTCATGTGACAGATGGCAGCAGAGAGGCAGTCTGACAAAATGATGTCTGACACAGAAGTGAGTATAAAGCAAAGATGTATCATTGAGTTCCTCTATGTTGAATAAATGGCACCCATTCATTGATGTTTATTGAACATTTATGAAGATCAAACTGTGGATGTGAGCGTAATGAGGCAACAGGTGCTGCATTTCAGCAGTGGTGACAGCGAGTCAGGTTTTTACTAGCATGGAATGCAGCTCTTTGTCATCCCTGCCAAAAATGGATAACTAATTGTGGTGACTATGATGAGAAATAGCATTTCATAGCTGAAAATTTTCTCTATCAAATAGTGTTACTGTGCTCTTTTTAAATCTTATTTTCCATTGAAACATACAGGAGACATTATTTTCAGAGCAATCTATGTGTTTGAAGTATTTTTGCATGAATGATGATTTGGAAATCTTTGTCTGGACTGAAACACAGCAGAATATTTCTCCAACAGTATGGGTTGCAACAGATTTCTGAAGTCTGTTCTGAGATTGCTATACAAACGGGAACGTCCAATCAAATTTTTTGTCTCATTTTCACCTTCAACTACAACTGTTATTTGGGCTGCACACAATCAAATGATTTATGGTATTGAAATAAAGACAGGACTGATAATGACATCTTCTGGTATAACAGAAACTTTCAAATAAAATACTAATAAACTAGAAAACAGCCTGTTCTCAAGACCTGTCAACAATTTAAAAATATTGTATCACCTTTAAGATAAAGGGACTATTGCAGCACTTATTTCTATTTCTCTCCAATGTATTTCATTGATATTTTATAGAAAAATTCATATTCAAGTCAACAAAAACAACAAAATCCAACAAAATCAGCACGCACGATTGATAGGCTAAACATGACACAGATAGTGATTTTAACAACTGCAAGACCAGAAGACCTCAATTCCTGTAGAATTAAGACCTTTAAAATTTTTTTTAAGTAATATTTATTCAGTTATATTCTAATGTCTGCTAGCTATGACAAAGATTATTACTGAATTATACCTATTGGAGCTGTTCCAACAAATTCAATTTGGACATTATAAAGCATTCCTATTGCCAACAGTGAAATTTTCTGTTTCCTTTATAAAATTCAACAGCTTGTTTTTGTACACTGAGAAAATACTTGTTCTATATGAAATTCACACTTATCAGGCTATCTTACTCTGTTTCTTTAATTATACTGGGAGACATAAAGAAGAGGCCTAAGAGAAATGTGCAACCAAAGCTATCAGTAAAGGCGTATTTCTATAAGAATTTTTAGAGGGCAGCAGATAAACTGAGCTTTCTCCTAACTTGTTCCTTCAGTCTGTATTTATGCATTCTGCACCCAGCATATAGTTATTTCACCTAGATAATGTTTTCCTAGTGATTTTAACACTGAAATGTCAAAGTCTTATAGAAGTTAATAAACATGATGTATGTTGCTTCTCCCTTATTTACAGGAGCAATTAATCTCTCATAATGTAAAATGTGATTATCTGTTACTGTTTTGTTCAGCTCTTATTTTAAAAGTGTTCTATTTTGCAGAAGGAAATTTGAATTATACTAGGATTTTTGTTTTGAATATTTATATTGGATGTCAGTGGGAGTCCCTAATGCAGATGTCACTGGATACAAAATATACCAGAAATTACTGCACAAAAAATTGAGCCCAGGCTCTCATATTAGATACTAATCAAAGAAATAATGGCTTAGAGGGCTATTAATCATTTCTTCCACTGTGGAATAGCACCTGTAAGGTATAAAATAGAAGCATATAGTTGCCTCTGACCAGTTTATGGACAACCTAAGCAAGGTATTAGCCACAATATGTAAATAAAGAAGGAACTGCATAGCCTGTTTCAAATATAAGGGCTCACAAGAAAGCTCCCAAAAGGAGGCAGTCACTAATTAAAGAAGCTTCCCTTTTGGCTGCCAGCCCTTAAGTGAGGCTAGGGAGGGGCAGACCCTAGGTCCACCCCTTCTGATGACACAGGTGAATTGCTTCCACTCTGCTCCCAGGAATGGCCACACTCCTTCACTAAGCGTTCAATCACTGGTTCAGGCCACAACCTAACAGTTCCCATACAGCATAAAAAGAAGAAAACTTATGCGTTCTGAACCCCTTTTATTCTTCTATTTCTCTCTGCTTTTATCTTCAAAGTCCACAAATCTATGGTTTGGACTGTGAACTTCTATGCAAAAAAATGTGTAGTGAGAGGGCTGAAAAAATGGGCTTTAAGAAACTGCAATCTGAAAGATTTATTTTAAACTACCACAGTTATCCATTATGCCATTATTTTAAGGAAATAATTTTAGCACTACCTTCTGACGTAATTTCATCAACAAAAGGAAATAATGCGTGCTGGTACTTCACTATATATGCAAGAACCAGATTGAGAGTGAGAATAAACATATTACCTTCTAGTCATGATCTGTTTATAAAGTCTAGTTACCTATGCAATTGTCAATTACTATTTATCTTGGGTCCTACTCTGAAGAATGTAACTTTTCACACACACTGCTTAACACAAGCATCTAAAATGCACCACCAAGCAAAGTGCACCCTCAGCAAGTTTGCAGATGACACCAAGCTGAGCAATGGTGTCATCCTCCAATCAACTACATTGGAGGGAAGGGATACCATCCAGAGGGACCTAGACAGGCTGGAAAAGCGAGCTCGTGTGAACTTAATGAGGTTCAACAAGGCCAAGTACAGGGTGTTGCACTTGGCAATCCAGGTGTTTATACAAACTGGGCAAAGAATCCTTGTGAGCAGCCCTGTGGAGAAGGACTTGGGAGTCCAGGTGGACAAGAGGCTGGACATGAGCCAGCAGTGTGAGCTTGCAGCCCAGAAGGCCAACTGTGTTCTGGGCTGCATTAACAAAAGGGTGGCCAGCAGGGAGAGGGAGGTGATTGTCCCCCTCTACTCAGTTCTTGTGAGGCCCCATCTGCAGTACTGCATCCAGGCCTGGGGCTCCCTGTATGGGAAGGACATGGAACTCTTGGTGGAGGTCCAGAGGACGGCACTAAGATGATCAGAAGGCTGGAGCACCTCTCCTATGAGGAAAGATTGAGTGAAGTGGGCTTGTTTAGCTTGGACAAGAGAAGGCTCCAGGGAGACCTCATTGTGGCCTTCCAATCCTTGAAGGGACCATATAAACAGGAGGGGGAACAGCTGTTTACAAGTGTGGATAGTGATAGGACAAGGGGGAATGGTCTTAAACTGAGACAGGGGAGGTTTAAGTTAGACATTAGGAGGAAGTTTTTCACACAGAGGGTGGTGACACACTGGAACAGGTTGCCCAAGGAGGTTGTGGATGCCCCATCCTTGGAGGCATTCATGGTCAGGCTGGATGTGGCTCTGGGCAGCCTGATCTAGTGGTTATCAACCCTGCCTGTGGCATGAGCATTGAAACTAGATGATCTTTGAGGTCCTTCTCAACCCAGGCCATTTTATGATTCTATGAACTACTGAAATGTGCAATAATACACACGGCAAAGAAAGTTTCTGGAATACAAATAGAGTGTCTAATTTATATACACAGAACAAGATTTTCAAAGATTTTAAAACTTTCCCTCTACAAACTTTAGACTGTGTTACAAAGTCTCTTTTTCCTTAGAGAAATCATGCATGTCTTAAAATCAATACCAAATAGGAGTTCACTTAACTATACTGTTCAGAACCATCACAGATGAATTAAAGATTATCTGGTTTTGCACTCTGCCTGAACACCTAAATTATCACCCCAGAGTCTTTTGGTCATTCTTGCTTCCAGTATATGCCTATCAAACAAATGACCATTCCAAGTCAAAGGCAAGCTGGCTCATCTCTAACGTGCTTAGCAGTTCCAGTTATGCTCTTGTAATTCCTAAAGAAAAACTTACATAACAAAAACATTTTGCCTGATAACAAAACCTTCAAACTATAGTAACTGCTCATGCTTTCATAATGAACTCTTTCCAATTGGATAGCATCACATATGAACGTGTGTGATAAACATGTGTGTTCCCCCTCTCTGGAAGCATTTAAGGCCATGCTGCATGGGGCTTTGAGCTATCTTGTCTAGAGGGATGTGCTGGAACTACATGATCTTAAAGGTCCCTTCCAACATGGTCTCTCCTTTTCTTTTCCTGGCTTGACCAATCTGGTGGCCTTTTATGATGGAGTGACGGAATTGGTGGACAAGGGAAAGGTGACCATTGTCATTTACCTGGACTTGAGCAAGGCCTTTGACATGGTCCTCCACCACATCCTTATCTCCAAATTGGAGGGATGTGGATTTGATGGGTTGACCACTCGATGGATAAGAAACTGGTTGAAAGGCCGCAGACAGAGGGTGGTCATGAATGGCTCTATGTCCAGGTAGAGGCCAGTAATCTGTCTTGGGACCAGTGCTCTTTAACATCTTTATCAATGGCATCGATGACAGAATCGAGTGCACCCTCAGCAAGTTTGCTGACGACACCAAACTGAGTAGCGAGGTTGACACAGTGGAAGGAAGGGATGCCATTTAGAGGGCCTCAACAGGCTAGAAAGGTGGGCCCAGGTGAACCTGATGAGGTTCAACACAGCAAAGAGCAAAATTTTGCACTTGGGCCAGAGGAATCCCAGGCGTCCATATAGACTGGAAGGAGTGGTCCTTGAGAACAGTCCTGTGGAGAAGGACCTGAAGGTCTTGATAGATGAAAAACTTAACATGAGCCAGCAGTGTGCCCTTGTGGCTCAGAAGGCAAATGGTATCCTGGGCTCCATCAAAAGAGGGGTGGCCAGCAGGGACAGGGAGGTGATTGTCCCCTTCTATTCTGCTCTTGTGAGGTCCCATCTGGAATACTGCATCCAAGTGTGGAGCCCCTAGTACAAAAAAGACAGGGAGCAGTTGGAGAGGGTCCAGAGGAGGGCCACAAAGATGATCAGGGGACTGGATCACCTCCCCTACCAAGACAGGCTGAGGGAGCTGGGCTTGTTCAGCCTGGAGAAAAGAAGGCTGCAGCCTTTCAGTACCTAAAGGGAGCCTACAAACAGGAGGGGAATCAACTCTTTGAAAGGGTTGATAACTGCAGGACAAGGGGTATTGGTTTTAAGTTGAGGAAGGGAAGATTTAGGTTGGATGTCAGTGGGAAGTTCTTTACAGAGACAGTGGTGAGGTGCTGGAACAGGTTGCCCAGAGTGGTTGTGGATGCCCCGTCCCTAGAGGTGTTCAAGGCCAGATTGGGTGGGGCCCTGGGCATCCTGGTCTAGTATTAAATGTGGAGGTTGGTAGCCCTGCCTGTGGCAGGGGGTTGGAGCTTCATGATCCTTGAGGTCCCTTCCAACCCTGGCCATTCTGTGATGTACATGCATTAAAAATAGCTATGATGCTTTTCCTGACAACTATAAACAAATTTGATGAAAAATGGAGAACATATTCTTTCATGCTTTCTTCTCCTTCCACATCTACCACTAATCTAGGCCCTACTTTCCTGCCTTGTATTCCATATAATTTTATCACATGACATTCCTTGCTGCTCATGTCCTAAAATATATGCTAATTGTTATGAACAATTTAAAATCTAAGAGTGAAAATTTGTATCAAATCAATGTGCCAAGCTAAATACAAATAATGTACAGATTTCCTCTGATGACATTGAAATCTCTACATTGATTGTCTATATTTAAGGTTATCTAAACCCCTTTTGCATTCTGTATCTAGGAAAAAAAAAAAAAAAAAAAATCACACTCACCATTGCAGTCCATGGCTCAGTGTCTGAGATGAGAACAGTGATGAGTGGCATTCCTCATAATCGATGTTATAATTGTTATTTAACATCTTTGTAGGCAAAGTGGGATGGAGTGCACCCTCAGCAGGTATTAAGATGACACCAAGCTGAGTGGTGCAGTTGACACTCTGGAGGGAAAGGATCCTATCCAGGCTCAAGAGGTTCATGCCAGCCTCATGAAGTTCACCAAGGCCAAGCATAACGTCCTGCATTTCAGTCGGGGCACTTCCAAGTACAGATAGAGGTTGGGAGAAGAATGGCTTGAGAGCAACCCTGAGGAAGAGGATTTGGGGGATGTTGATTGATGAAAGATTCTGTGAGAGCTGGCCACGTGTGCTTGTAGCCCAGAAGTCCAACTGTATCCTAGGTTGCATCAAGAGAATCATGACCAACAGGTTGAGGGAAGTGATTCTGTCCCTCTACTTTGCTCTCGTGAGACCTCACCTGGACTACTACATCCAGCTCTGAAGCCCTCAACATGAGAAGTTACTGGAGCAGGTCTAGAGGAGAGCTACTAACATTATGAGAGCTAGAGCATTTCTTCTACGAGAACAGACTGAGAGTGCTGGAACTCCTCAGCCTGGAGAAGAGAAGTCTCCAGCAAGACCTTATAGTGGTCTTCCAGTATCTGAAAGGGGCCTACAGGAAAACTGGTGAGGGACTTTTTATAAAGGCATGTAGTGACAGGACAAGAAAAAATGGTCTTAAACTGGAAAAGGGTAGATTTAGACTGGATATGGGGAAGAAATTCTTTATTGTGAGGATGGTGAAACACTGGAACAGGTTGCTCCATGAGATTATGAATGCCTCCTCTCTGGAAGCATTTAAGGCCATGCTGCATGGGGCTTTGAGCAATCTGGTCTAGAGGGATGTGTTGGAACTAGATGATCTTAAAGGTCCCCTCCAACATGGTCTCTCCTTTTCTTTTCCAGGCTGAACAAGCCCAGCTCTCTCAGATTTTCTTCACATAAGAGGTACTCCAGCCCTTTGATCACTCTTGTGGCCCTCCTCTGCATCGACTCCAACAGCTCTATGCTTTTCTTGTTTTGGAGACATCAGATCTGGAGTAATTTCTCCAGGTGGATCTTCACAACGACAGAGCAGAAGGTGACAATTACCTCCCTTGCTCTGCTGGTCACTTCTCTTTTGATGCAGCCCAGTATACAGTGTGCCTTCCAGGCTGCAAGCACATACTTTTGACTTACATTATCTACTGAAAACCCCAAGTCCTTCTCAATAATACTGTAAATCAACACTGAAATAAATGTAGCCACTCTATAAGCCAGCAAACTGAGATATGCCTTCCTGAAACTATACTGTATACAGAATGCAACAGGGAAAATATGCTTCTATTATTTCATTATTTATTTGACTTACCTTGTGTTTTATTGAATATCAATATGACACTGAAGTGCATTAAATCATTAGGGATCTTATAAATATGTTTCTGGCAAATTACACAAACTCACAATTGCACACAATTTTCTTTAAGCTGATGTTTCAGTGCTAAATGGAAAAGTGAAGGCAATTTTTTTTTGTTAGTTTTTATTGTTGTTTTTTATTATTGTTGATTTAGGGGTTGTTTTTTTTTTTTTTTCCCAAATATTTAAACTAGATATATTAAAATGAAACATGGTCAGTGATTTATCTTTGAAAAAGTTAGCCAGGCCAGAGAGTACAGACAGCATAGGTCTAAGCTGAAGTATGACTGAACATAAAGCAGTTAAAAGAGCATGAATTTGAATTGAACTTTTGCTGAGTGGAGACTGACCTGTGTTGTCCTTCTCATCCATATCAGTCCTCAACCAAAGAGAGCTCATTTAAACAGACACACATGTTCCAAAAACAGATATGCATGTTTATCATCTTCTGTAAAAGTAGTTTAAAGACATGACTAAGACATGTAGATACTATATTAATAACCTCTTTTAAGTATAGTGACAGCTAAGCACAGAGATGTCAAACTAGTCAGCATTGAATTAGCCAAAATAGACAATACGAGGAAACCATGAAGTGGCAATTTAAGGGAGTTCTGAAATAGAATGCTAGACCTGAAAGGTACAATTTACTGACAAAAATCTTGTTATGACAATATACAAGAGAAGAAGGGAGGAAAGACTTTCATAAAAGAAGCTGCAATGCAGTTCAGAAAATCATAACAAATGAAACAGTCTGAGTAAGACTCAACCTTACAGACAAAGTTTGAAAAATTAAAAAGTACATAAGAAAGAAAAATATAGTTCTGAGAACAAATAGTTTGTGGAACTTTGAACAGTCCAACAAGAGCTATTAGAATGTTGACAAAATTTCACTGGTTAAAGACACAGTTCACTTCTTAACTAGAAATACCTAAATGTTCCTTAAGAATGTGAATAACACTGAATAACACTATCCTCATTCAAACAAATATATGTGATAATCAGCCTGTGCAATTACTTCACTAAGTACCAGTACATCAGGTCTGTCCTTACAGAAGCATGCATCCTGTAACACTATAAAGCAATAGAAAACACAGTGATGACGGCGGGGTAGCAGAGGCCCAGGCTGCAGCCACCAAGGATAAGCCCAAGTGCAGCAGATATAGCAGCAGAAACAAAGGAGAGGGGAGGAAGGGAAAAAAAAAAAAAAAAAAAGGCTTCTAACCTTCAGAAGTGCTCAGGTAGGCAGGGATCTCCAGCAAAATTCTTTTACCTGCACTACCAACCCTTAAATGAGGTCTGGGAGGTGGTGGATCCTGTCTCCATCCTTCCAGTCACTCATCTACATTGCATGCACCTGAGCTCCTTTGGTTGGCACTGCCTTCCCACTAGGTGCTCAATTACTGCTTCAAGCTGTGACTTAGCGTTTCCACCACACATCCTATCAGTGTGTTTCCACTGATTTGAAACCTAAAGTATTATAGACAATATAAAGGTAATAATACACTGTTAATATATTAATTTAAATGTTAGAAAACCGTCACTATTTTATTGGGTTTTTGGTTCTTCAGAAAATACTCAAGAAAAAACATCACATATTATAGTAACTTACTACTGAATGGGAAGTAAAGACAAAAGCAGTACCGTTATGTACTTTTTAATAACAATTTAAATTCCTGAAGCAAGATTAAGCAGAATTGATCTGTTAGTGATATTGTCTGTTTAATTACCATGGACCTTTTTTCATTTCTCTATTTCTTACAAGAGAGTTTATCTAAGATACATAATAATCTGTCACTGCTACACAGAGTTGCTTGTACTTCTTACTGCAGCACTTCACTGAAATTTAGATGTGCACAAGTTCAAATTCTAAAATTAGTTGCTAGAGTAAACAATCAAAATACAGTTACCTTATTATCATCTGGTTTGTGATCATAGTATAAGATAAAGACATCTTTATTATCTTTGGAAGAATAGCAAGTCTTTTGATCAGTGTTCAGATGAAAAGAACATTTCAAAATATGGGAGTGATGACGTCTCTTGTGCTGAACTTATTCAACTACCCCTCTGGGTAATAAGAGGAAATGTTATTTCTGTGGGTTTTCCACACAGTACTCCCAGTGTGAAACTAGATTAGATGCAGTAAGGGATAGTGTGGTAGTAATTTTGAGTTTGAAAACAGATGAGCTTTTGGGCATTTAATAAAATCTCTGAGGAACACTTTCGCTCTCTGTAGATGGCATTTAAAATATATTTTTTTCAGACATTAGTTTCATGACTGAACTTGTGAAGCTTTACTATGGAATAATCCTTCTGAAGATGTCAGTTATTATGACCTTTTAAGGAACCTAACACAATTGAGGGAGCTTTACATAGCTCAGTTGGATTTTCAGCTCTGTTTTTTTCTATACTGGATAAAATATACAAGTATTCAAGCTAAATGCAAAAACCACAAAAATCAGATTAAAAAGGCTCTTCAGAGATGCTTTAATTTCACTATATTTCTTACAGCTGGCTTCTGTAGCTTTTGTGGCATTTACTTGCATCTTCCTTGAAGCTTAGAAGATGATATTGTCCTTCTCCTAGTTCTCTAATACTTCAGCTGCCGCAGGTCACTCATTTGCAAAAATAATTGTTCTCATTCCAGCATATGTGGCTTTGCAATTGCTATGTACCTGGAGTATTCTATGCCCTCACATAAATATGTCATTTAAATAATTTCAAATATACCTATATTTGTTATTTACACTTTAGTTATGCTGACAGCTAACACTGTGGCGTTTGAGGAATAAATAGAGTTGCATGATTTTGTACTGAAGAATATGAAGAAGAACATCTGTGCAAGTAGTGTCATAAAAATATGAAGCATTCATGTGTCCTAGTTCTTATGCCAAAGCATTAAGAGCAGATGTTGAAGTAGAGGTCAAAAGAAGTATTGAAAGAGCTATCTCTAAGTTACTGTCATGGTAACCATCTGAAAGAAATATTAAACTTTTTTTTTTATCATGCAAAATAAACTTGAAGGCATCATATTAACAGTGGGACAGTGAAAAAGTAATAGGAAAAATGATCCCTTAATCTCTGCTGCAAAATCTGTTACCTGTTACTCCAGAGCACTTCAGATTCACAAGCGGAAAAACAAGCTTTCTCCTCTTCTGTATGGCATGCTTATATTTCAGAAGAATTTGTATTTCAGTTGCTTTATCTGGTCAATCTACTTATCTAATTTCACTCCTGACATAAAACTTGAACTTCACCAGATTTTGCCTTATAAAATTCCCTTTTCCTTTAGTGCATTCTGAATGAGTTTTAATTATATGAGGAGAGAGGAGAGGGGAGGACCAAGGGAAGAGAAATCACTTTAGTGATTTCAGTGAAATACCTTACCTAGATAATTTGAATTTCTTTTTCTAAAACAATTTTCTGCAAATACATTGAAAACTAGAGTCATATTTTCTCTTTTTCTCACCAAAGAAAGGAAATATGAAAGATGGAAGTACACACCACTGTAACTACACTTCACACCAGATAACCCAGCAATCACTTTTCCCTTCATTGCAAAAAAAAATTTCCTTGCCAGTGGAAATTCTGACTTGCATAAAGCTGTTTGAAGAATCTGATACTATATCTTCACATATATTTCCTGCTTGGTTTAGAATTGATTTCCTAATAAGGGTCCTGGTTTGATCTTTTTTGAAAAACAGTATGCAGCATTCATTAAGAAAATTAACTGGTTTTGCACCACTATATTATTCAATTAGCAGTTCCATACATCCACTGAACTTTCAACATGATGACTTTTTCTAAAACCTTTGATCAATCTGTAGAGGGAAATGCTTTTGGAAGGAACTTGAATGTTTTTCTCAAATAGGTGGCTGAAACAAGGACAGAATAAGATGTAATATATGGAAAACACATTCGACTATTTCTGAATATACTGAATTTTAATTCACAGAATCACAGAATTGTAGGGGTTGGAAGGGACCTCTAGAGATCATCGAGACCAACCCCCCTGCCAAAGCACGTTCCCTACACCAGGTTGCACAGGTAGGCGTCCAGGCGAGACTTGAATATCTCCAGAGAAGGAGACTCCACAACCTCCCTGGGCAGCCTGTTCCAGTGCTCCGTCACCCTCACCGTGAAGAAGTTCTTATGCACATTTGTGCGAAACTTCCTATGCTGCAGCTTATGTCCGTTTCCCCTCGTCCTGTCTCCACGTACCACTGAAAAGAGACTGGCCTCACCGCTATGGCCGCCACTCCTCAGATATTTATAAACCTGGATCAGGTCCCCTCTCAGTCGTCTTTTCTCAAGGCTAAACAGACCCAGTTCACTTAGCCTTTCTTCACAGGGGAGATGCTCCAGGCCCTTCACCATCTTTGTGGCCCTCCGCTGGACTCTTTCCAAGAGATCCCTGTCTTTTTTGTACTGGGGAGCCCAGAACTGGACACAGTACTCCAGATGAGGCCTTACCAGGGCAGAGTAGAGGGGGAGGATCACCTCCCTCGACCTGCTGGACACGCTTTTCTTAATGCACCCCAGAATGCCATTGGCCTTTTTGGCCACGAGGGCGCACTGCTGGCTCATGGCCAACCTGTCATCCACCAGGATGCCCAGGTCCCTCTCTGCAGAGCTCCTCTCCAGCAGCTCATCCCCCAACCTGTCTTGGTGCATGCAATTATTCCTCCCTAGGTGTAAGACCCTACACTTGCTTTTGTTGAACCTCATCCGATTTCTTACTGCCCAGCTCTTCAGCCTGTCCAGGTCTCGCTGAATGGCAGCACAGCCTTCAGGCGTGTCAGCCAATCCTCCCAACTTCGTATCATCAGCAAACTTGCTGAGGGTAGCCACTATCCCCTCATCAAGGTCATTGATGAAGATGTTGAACAAGACCGGACCCAGCACAGACCCCTGGGGGACACCGCTGGTTACAGGTCTCCCGCCAGACTCTGCACCACCAACGACGACCCTCTGCGCTCTGCCAGTCAGCCAGTTCTCAACCCACCTCACTGTCCACTCGTCTATCCCACACTTCCTCAGCTTTGTTATAAGGATGTCGTGGGAGATTTTTATATTACTATAATAGTTATAGTACTTCTATGTTTCTCTCACAATACAATTGTATTCTGAGTTAATACAGATTAGGATAAAGTGCTACGAGAAAACAGCAGCAAAAATAGGGCACTGACTGATGTCTATATAGAGGAATAGAAAACTTTTCCCTAACGATCTTTTTCTAATCTTCTGACCAGGATTACAGTTTCTTGTATCTTCCTTTGTTATCCTATGTATTTGATTTGAAGAAATCGACCTTATCATTTTTTGTCTCTCCAAATTCAGCTCCAACTTTGCCTTGTCTTTCCTGATCTGCTCTCTGAACTCTCAAGCCACATCCCTATGGCCTTTCTGAATGCATATCCCTGCCTCCACTGTGTATGCATTTTGGTTTTGTGTTTTATTTTGGCTAAAGGTCTTGAATTAGCCAAGCTGTTCTCCTGCCTTCCCGTCTGACTTCTATCATGTTGAGATTGAGAGCTTTTGTGCTCTTAGAAAAATGTCTTTGTCTCCCAGCTCTCATTCATTCACTCTTTTATTTCTGAGAGCAACTTCTAAAGGGACCTGTGCACGAGTACCCAAAACAGCTGAAAGTTTACCTGAGATTTATGAACTTGACTCTACTTTTTGTCTTTTCTGAGTTCTGCAAGACTGAGAAACCTACCAGAATACGATCACTGTAGCCAAGGCTACCTACAATCTTGAACTCTCTGAATGTTCTCCTGCATTTGTGAGCAGTTGATCCACTAACGCACCTCCTCTGGTTAATCTTTCTATCACATGTACTAGGAAGTTATTCCCAGTGCACTCCAGTAGTTTTCTGGACTGCTTGCAGTTTGTTGTGCTGCTTTTCCAAAAAGTGTTAGGGTGACTGAAGAAATCTAGCTGAGTCAGAGCTTGTGAGCATGGTGTGTCCTGTAAAAAAAGAACATCAACACACTCCTCTTGATAAGCCTATGGTAGACACCAACCATGAAGCTTCTTGTGTTGACCTAGTCTATATTTTTTACCCATGCTGTCAACCTACGCACTGCTGTTCTACAAAGAAGGCTCCATGCAATCAATCCCATTGTTTGCATGGATGGGAACTCTTCCACCTTTCATACACTGCCTGTCCATTCTGTATGGTTTGTGGACATCAATTGCAGCACTACAGTTGTGTGATTCATCCCATCAAGTTTCCATGATTCACAGTTTTCCATACAGACAGTGACTACTAGCTCCTCCTGTGTAATTGCGGTGCTGTCTATGTACACATTTGTGTAGAGGCATTTTGTTTGGACCCTTGACTGTCCAACCTTTCTGGCAGAACCTTTTTGGAAGGTTGTGGTGCATTCCTCACTGATATGAGAGTCTCTCCTTGAAGAAAAACAATATAATTCTAGTAGCAGTGCTACAGCCTGGAATGTACTGGATGAGTGAGAGAAGGTTATTCCCGTAGCTACAGGTGAGTGAAACAGACAATCCCTGAGAGTGACTTCAAAGATTAAGAGTTTTACTCAGAAAAGATTGCTAGATGATCTGATTTACAGTTTATTATCATTCTCCTATCCTAGAAAAGCAGGCTTCTTTTTTTCCTAACTGTCATTTCAACAAACATAGCCTAGGGTCAGGTTCTTTTCTTCTTGTACCAGCTGTCAAACATATAAGACCAGAGTCTTTCTTCTTACTAAGGTTTTGTAACAGTGTAATATTATTTGATGATTTCTGATTTATGCTATTCATGTGTTAAACTAGAGTTTGAGGTCCTCCAGGCTAAATGGTGACCTCATGTGCATTTATGCAGCCTAGCTATTGATATCAGCCTCCAGTGAGACTGCCCTGTAAAGAGACTACTGTAAAGAAGGCTACCCTTTAAACTACAAAATTTCCACTGCAGGTGTTAATCTGTGACCAAGCAAAACCTTGAATTGCCTTTACAAGACATAATGGCAATGTAGTTATTGAAAGTGACACGTTGGAAAAAAAAAAAAAGAAAAAAAAAGTAAATAATGAAATAAAAGAATGCTGAGCAAATGTAATGCTGAAAGAAATCTCTGACAGAGAATCCCAAGATGCTTATTTTAATCACTTTCCAGAGCAGAACAGCCTTATGAGAACAGCCAATATCCAAGATATCTTATGGGAATGGGAGAAAATACCTTCCTTTCACCCTTTGGTTTTCTGTGACTGACTTAGTGTTTATTTTTTAGGGTTCTTTTTCAACCAATTCAATTTCTTAATGAAACACATACACAAAGAAGAAAAGAATCAGTGAGAGGAATAAAGAGAGATACTGAATCAAGAATATTAAGAAAATTTCTACATAACTTAAGTGACACAGAATAGAATCATAAAATGCCTTGGATTGGAAGGAACCTTAAAGATCATCTATTTTTAACCCCCTGCCATAGGCAGAGTTGCCACCCACTAGATCAGGCTGCCCAGGGCCCCATCTGACCTGGCTTCCAGGGATGGACCATTCACAATTTCTATAGGCAACCTGTTCCAGTGCCTCACCTTATTCTAAGTAAAATATTTCTTCCTAACACCTAACTAAATCTCCCTTCTTTTATTTTAAAATCATTCCTCCCTGTCTTATCATCTTTTTCTGTAAAAACACTTGGTCTCCAATCCTGTATTGGGACTGAAGTTCTTCAACATGTTCATCAGTGACACCAATAGTGAGACTAAATGGACTGGGCTTTGATGAAGTTTGTGGATTATACCAACCTGTGTGGTGCAGTCAACATGCCTCAGGGAATGGATGCCATCCAGGGAGACCTAGTCAGGTTTGAGCAGTGGTCCCAGGAGAACATCATGAAGTTCAAAAAAGTGAAGTTCAAGATCTTTCCCTGGGTCGTGGCACCCTCTATTATCAACATAAACTGGGGAATGAAAGGTTTGAGCACAACCCTGCCAAAAAGGACTTGGATGGCCAGATGAACATGAGCCAGCAATGTGTCCCTACAGCCCAGAAAGCCAACCGTGTCCTGGGCTGCATCAAATGAATCATGGCCAGAAGGTTGAGGGAGGTGTTTCTGCTCCAATATTCTGTGTTGTTGAGCCTGACCTGGAGTACTGTATCTAAATGTGGAGTTCTCAGTACAGGAGAGATATGAACCTATTGGAGCATGTCCAGAGGAGGGTGACAAAAATGACCCCAGGGATGGAATACCACACCTACAAGGAAAGGTTGGGAGCTGGAGCTGTTCAGTTTGAAGAAAAGGCTCTGGGAAGGTGTTAGTGGCCTTAAAGCACTCGAATTAGTTGTCCAGAGAGGTTGTGGATGCTCTGTCCACAGGAACATTCAAGGTCAGGCTAAATGGTGCTCTGAGCAACCTGATCTAGCTGTAGGTGTCTCTGTTACTTTCAGGGGAGTTGGACTAGATGACCTCTACCTTCCTGGAGGAATCTTCCCTCTGGCATAAATCAGAGGTTTTCTTCTGGTACTTTGTAAAGTGACAGTGTCCTCTGGCTCTCCTCTGTCACTCAGAAGTACACCTACTTTCCCCTTTGACTCTAGCTTAAAGCTCTGCTAATCGGTCCAGAAAGCTTGCTGTCCCCCCAGTCAGTTGTGTCCCATCCAATGTCAACACACCCAGTCTTTCACGCCCAGTGCATTCTAGATCATAGAACCCAAAACCCTGAGTATGACACCATCCATTCAACTGATTCCATCTTCTCCCACTACCTGAATCCCAGTCTCCAACCAGGAGGACCAAGGAAAACACTTCCTGTACTCCTGATCCCTTCCCAAAGGACATAAATTTTCTTTTAGTATTTTGTAATTTTCTTGTTACAACACCCTGTGTTCCAAATTGAAAGAGTAGGAATGGACAGTAGTCCTCTGGCATTATCAGATCCAGTAGCTTCTTCTTACCCCGCACATGTGCCCCTGGCCAGCTGCAAACATTTACACAGAGATTGTCAGAGTGGCAAAGGGTGCCTCAGTGCCTGTCAGCGTGGAGTTCCCAGTTACTAATATTTAATAACTAATACTAATACTTGGGTCCTTGTTTGTGCCAACTTAACATGGTTATCCCTTCCTATGTGTGAACCACTGCTCATACCCACTCCTCTTCCTGTCCCCAGAAGTTGATGCCTGGGGAATGGTTAGGGGCATTTCAAGGGAAAAGGGGGGCTTCTCCTGCTCTGAGCAGAGACAAGGGTCCAGTCTCTCTCACCTCTCATTTTGGACATTTGCCTCCTCAAGGTTGGAAACTACCTAAGCTTCTTCTCCTGGCAAGGACTTAAGACAAGACTGATGATTTGCCCGTGTTACTGCATTATATGCATCAATTTCTTTCTCCAATTCCTGAACACTATACTGCCTGGTGATTTCCTCACATAATCTGCCTCAATATGTAATTGCTAATTCAAAGAAAGAGCTATGTTTTGATGGATTTCATGCAGGAGTAGAATTTGCAAGAGTGCAGCAAGTTTTATACATGAAGATGGGGAGGAAGAAGTTACTCTCCTCTCCTCTGCAGGAATGTTAGAACCTCAGAGGATTCCTGAACAAGATAGGTTCAAGCTATGCTAATTAACCTTTAGCTTGACTAAAGCACAGCAGATACTAATTGCTAAACTGATGCTGAGCAGCACTTTATTTAAAAATCATTTTAAGCACATGACAGTGTCCATCAGCATTTAGATTAAAGGTTTTTTATTGTGAAATTCTTGCATGTTTCTTCTAGTGAGCTGATTCTTGTTCTCATCAGGAACAAGGCTGTACAGTTTGTAAATGTTTTGTTGAAACTTTCATCACAATAATGGAAAAAAAAGTTATAATTTCATTAAAAAAAAAACAGAAACAAACAAACAAACAAAAACAGCAGTTGAAAAAATGTGATAAGTTCTCTGATGGTGGATTTGGCTGTGTGCAACTCTGTTCAGAAAATGCTGTGCCTGCTGCTTTTATAATAAGATGACCTTTTCTACTGCAAAGGCAGAGCCATCACAACCATTAGTAAGGCACTAATGAATAACCTCCAATTCAAACAACAGCATCAAAGCTTGAAATTCATATCTCCTATACCCTTTTCACTTTACTGAATGTGAAATATAAAACCTCATTGGAAACAAAGTTTTTGATGAGAGGAGTAGCAGAAATGTCATACAGAAAAAAAATCCTGCCTCAAAATTATTAGTTTCTTGTCTCTTAATGTTTTTGCTATGCATAAGTGGTATTATTGTGCAAGATCTGGTTGAAGGATTCACTGAGTTACCTGATATGAGGCTGTGAAGATGTATGTTCACAAATGATCTTTTCCTGCCATTTCTGAGTAATATCACAATTATTTCTTGTAACAGAGTTTTGCCACACAAGCCTTCAACAGGTGTGATTAAGTACCTGCTAAAAGTGGTAATCACTTGAGGTGATGAATCATTTAGAAACATGTTTTTATTTTCTGATAAAAATGCAGGGCAGGAGTCTCTCCATAGCCCAGATTTTAGAGGTAGACATCTCATTCTACCATTCAAGTTATAGAAGCAGGGAAACAGAGTTATTTTGTGTAAAGTCTGTCAGCCAGAAATTGCTTGGATTTAGCTGAGTATTGAAAAACATTTTCGCAGATAATGTGAAAAACAGACTGCAGAAAAAGAAGTCTGTCTCTGCTCTTGCTAAAGAAAAGACTGTAGTAAGAAATGTGTGTTACACGAGCTGACTGTGGGCCCTGAGGTTTTCTTCAAAAACACTTAAATCTCTTAACAAGATCATTCTTACATTGAAAAATTAACTGTCAGAGTAATTCTGTTTATGTAAGCATATCCTATCACTTTACAAAGAAAATAAGAATTCAGAATGAAAAGTATATTTTCCAATGCTTAGAAGTGATTTACAAACCCCAGATATACCTACGCTGTACTCAGTTAACTTTTACTACTCTAGGAAACCTGCCACTTGTAGTGACATGCTGATCATCTCTGTCAAAAACGAGAGGCTGCTCCTGGGACTTGGGCAGCAATTAGTGGCTAGATCCCAAAGGACTTCAGCACCCGTGGTTGTGCTTCAGAACTGCAAATATCATATTGCCTTTGAACAGCTGCCAGAACATGGAGTATTTAGCTTGATTTTCTGGATTTAAACAATTTATTTCTGCTGAAAATCCTCCAGGCATCAAATTGCTAACCATCAATTGACCTGTTAAATCAGATTTGGAAAAGAGCTGTACCCTTAGTGATATAGATAGACATCTGGTTAGACATACAGAGCCATCAAACCAGGTGAGATCACAGGTTTTTATAGCTGTCAGTGGAAATTCCAATTCGTTGTGTATATTGTTTAGCATTTATGTGTATTTTCAGCCCAGGATCTGATATATATTTTAGCATTTAAGCCTCATTATTTTGAATGAGAATTGACAGTCTAATTAACTGTGAAAGAATGAAATGCCTGATTTGCTTTCAAAAACAAATCTTAAACTCTTAACAGATTCATATAGTATGAAATATACATTGATATATAATGTTGCCATTGTTACACAAATAGGCAGTTGTGTTCTAATGTGTACATGAAGATTTGAAAGGATTTGTGAGGGTCAGAGGAAGGTATTGCTTTTACCAGCTCAGTTACATCACTGTCTTTATTTCATTAGCACTGTGATTCTTGTTCACCCCAATAGCTTTTTATCATGTTCACAGTCACGCCAAAAAATAAATTTTGGAACAGCACAACTGATATTAGAAGTTTTATTTTTATTTTTTATTTTAGCCTACTGTTTTTTAATTTCTTTATAAATTCGGCTGTGAAATGGATTTTTAAAATTTTGATTAAAAATGTTATAGATTATTTCCAGGAGGAGAAAACTATGCTACGATTCCTTCCAAAAAAAAAGTTTTCTAAGTAGGTCATAAACCCCTGGAATTAAGTCCAAAGTGCTGACAGACCCCAAACTTTTAGAAGCTCTGTAAGTACAAGTCTAATCATGTTCTCCTAGAGGGGGAAAATCTTCTTGAGACTAAATTGCAGACTGTAAAATTGTTGTTTTGTCACATAGAGCTCTGAGTATACTGTAAAGAAATGTACAGCAAAGAAGAAATGTGTTGTTACTATAGCAACAAAAATTTAAAACTATGTCTGTAAAGGATTATTTTTTTTTTTCTAAATCTGCCCTATGAAACATTTCCCAGTCTTGTTTAATTGTGTTATACAATAGCTTTTATAATTTACATGGGTCAGAAGAAATTTGGAGCCACACCAAAATTACTGGAGGTAAACAAGCATAAACTAATCAGTGATTTTTTTTTTTTTTTTCCCCAGTGATCCTAATGTATAGTAAGAAACTGAAAATCTAGGTAGAATTAGACAGGTTTTCATCTAAGGAACTGCATGTGTTTGTGTATGCATGTGTGCAAATTTTCTTATTTTACATAATGCTCTTCTTAGAAAGGATTCTTTAAAAAAATCAGTATAATATAATGATCATCGTGACTTTTATAAGAAATATTTTTAACAGATGGCTTTGAAAACAAAAAAATGTTGTGAAAATTATTCGTATTCTTTGGAATTTCTCTATTAAGTTTTTGCATTTTATAAGTAAAAGAGGGATGAAATAGATTGTTGTTAAAATGACTATTGTGCATTGTATACTATGGAGCATATATTGATGGAAAAACAAAGTCTCTAAAGTTCTGTTTCTATAAATTTTATATTAAAAAAAAAGACAAGTTACAGAATCCTATTTCAGTGGAGAAGAGTAACATGAAAGTAACAAGAAAGACCCTCAAAAGGTCACTGAAGCCATTTTATTTCCAACCCCTCAATAGAAGTGACAATTTCTCTCTGATACACTCATTACTGCTGTACTACAGCTGCAATACCAGGGACATTTATTCTATTATGCACTAAAAAAACAAAACAAAACAAAACAAAACAAAAAAAACACCTACTTCACACCTGCAGTGATCTTCCCGAAGGCATATCAACAAGCTTGTAACTAGGAGCTCTTTATTGTAAACTGTCCTTTATGTTCAGATCTTATGGATTTTCAAACTTGTTTTCATGTGGGGTTTTTTTGTTTTTGTTTTTGTTTTTTTGTGGGTTTTTTTTTTTTTGAATTTTTGAGTTTTCCTTGCACGACTGTTTTTCAGTTCCGTGTTTGACTTTTTAACAGTAAAGTATTCCATATTAAAATAAAAGTTCTTATGCAGTGTTTGCCCAATTTGGGGGCACAGAGATTAGATACGTCAGCAATGCCTGTCTCTTTGAGGAGATACTAGTAGCTAGATACAACGAGATACCACTACTTAGTAGCTAGTGGTAGCAAAGGTAATGGGAGGATGGTTGGACTAAATAATCTTACAAGTCCTTTCCAACCTTGTGATTCTATGAATCTATGATTCTATTCTTAAAAAAATATGGAGCTATGGTAGCTTAGTCTCAGACAGCATTAACCAAAAAAAAAAAAAAAAAGATCTATCAGAAGCTCTTGAACTGGAAACAATCTTGCAGCGATATAGTGAACTGCTTCAGATTACTTCAACTGAAGAATCAGTATGATATTTTAAAATTCAAATTTTTAATGCAACAAGTATGCTTATAAACAAATTTGTTAATCAGAATGATTTTGCTAGTTATTTGGCACTAAATCCACAAGGTTTTGGGTTTTTCCATTGGTTTGCAGGATCTAGTAAGCTAAAATGCTGAATCCCCAATCTCCCTCCCATGGCCATTATGATTTCTAGCCATCAATTTCCGTAATGTTTTCCCTTTTCACTCCTGTATATAATACATACATGAGAGTAGACTTGATGACTCGGATTATAGCATTACTGCAAGTGACATGTTATTTACTTTGTTTTCATTTTCTCCTTACAGTAATTGTAGTTAATTTCTTAATATTTAATATTTAGTGAGATTTATCCAAAGTGAAAAACAACAACTATGACTACAATAACAAAAACCAATTTACTTTTCTGCTAAAGAGCTACAACAAATTCCAAGGTCAGATAGTAGTTATGTGTGGCTCTGTTCTTAGAACTGTACAAATGAACTTCAGTGCCAGCCTTTCAGCAACCCCCTGCTAATATTAGGGAACAATTTTAATTATATGCAGTTAATACACACACTCTGGAATATTCAAGACAACAGTTTTACAGTTTTAAGTACTAAAGACGATTCTGATTATTAAGTGCTGTAATCCCTATAAAGAGCTGTGGTCAAGGACAGGAAGACAAAAGCTAAGATAAAGAAACTATACACAGACTAACAAGTAAGCTAACATAAATAAAGCAGCTTGTTTTTGCAATTTTGCAATAAAATTTTGCAAATAAAAATAAAAATCTTAAAGAATGTAGTCAGTTAAGATAAAGTAATTTAGGACGAAAACTACATGAAAGAAATAAGTGCATACTAAAATTTATCACAGTTGAGTATTTTTAAGTGTATATCATCTATACAGAGCTTTTTATACAGCAGTCATTCATGTCATTTATGTAATAAATCAAATATGATGAATTTATAGGTATCAGAAATAGTAATACAGCACAACACTTGTACTGTAATGTTAACAGAATAGTTTCTGAAAGTTAGGTGTAGCAAGCTTGCCATCTACTGATCAACAGAAAAGATCTTTCTTTGCAAGGAATTTTTGAATGCTATATTTAGTTTGAAACCCTCTTTATGACGTTTCAGTCCATTCGATCTATTTCCAGTTCTCCTGTAGGTCAGCATAAAGGGACTAAAGTATTGTGCTAGCAGATGAAAAAAAAAAAAAAAGAGTTCACTGAGAAAGAATCTTTATTCTGTATTTGGGGAATCCATTTGGCTTCTTATCTTGCAATAGTATATTCCTAGTTCACAGATGTTCTGGTGAAATTAAAACATTATTTTATGAAGAATACATTCAAAGCAAATAAGCCTTCTCACTTTTTCCAGTTCTTGTCATTTCACAAAGAGGGAGCTTCACTTGTTCCCTGCCATCTGCTGATTTTGCCTTCAGTGAAACCTTACTAGCGTATGTAGGCAAATTCATGTCTGATGTATTTGGTATTGTACACACGTTCCATTTAGATTGGTTTGGACACAAAAGTTGAAATTCATGGTTATATCATATGCATAACAAAGAATAGTATCCTCTTTTAAGATAGTCCTTTAAGATTAGATCTTGCATTATTACTACAAGTATCATTGATTTTTTTTCTTTATTGCCATTAATTAATTTACTTCACTGTAAAATTATAACACTATGGATTATAAAGCATGAAAGTCGATGATCTGTGACTAAGAGCTGAACAAAAATGGATTTTTTTAAAACAAACTCAGTAATTATTTGGATTTTATGTTAGGATATATTTCATATAATACTTTCAGAACTAGGAGGTGAGGATATGTGAAGCTGATAGATCAGAGCAAGATTCCTTATGAGAAGACATAATACGTTATTTCAAAGAACACTAGAAAACTTATCCTTCCACTCATACCGTGTCTTTCTATTTATGCAGTGCTAGATGCAGTGGCAAGTTATTTAATCTAACTGCACACTAGGCATGGCTGAGCTTTTTCTGTTTTTAATGTCTTTATTTTTATATATTTATTATCTGTTGGATAATAGCATTGTAGAAATTCCAGTGTGGCTGGAGCACTGGCTATGGAGTCCTCTCCTTAGAGATCTTCAAAAGCCACCTGGACATGGTCCTCAGCATCCTGCTCTGCATATCTGCATATCCCTGCTGGAGCAGAGGTTGGACCACATGGATTCAGAGGGCCCTGCCAACCTCAATTATTTCATGATTCTATGATTCAGTGATTCTGTAAATTAATTACTTAAGATCTGATTTTTATTTCATTTGTATATGTTTAAATCTGAAGTGGTATCACTTCAGCCAAGAAAGTTTAAATTACCTCTGTTAACTCCAGGGTGAATTACTGTGTTTTGCTTCAGAACCTCCCCTAAACAGGACTGAGATTTCTAGATTGCATGGGACTATAACCTAAAGGCAAAAAGTCTTAAAGATTGTCTGATTTGTGGAGACTAAGATGTTTCAAGAGATTTGTCTGTAGAAACCAATAAGCTTTGTGGAATAAATCTCTTAGCTACAATTATTTTACATGGCCTTGTACATCAAGCAAAACAGATCTAGCCTTGGGAGAGGGTAAGGGAAAAACTTGCATATTTTTTCATTAGATCTACATTTCCGTATCTTTCAGAAAATGACCTAGAAATATCCCGTTTTTCAGACCAGCTAGTGCAGATTCTATTCTGGGAAAGCTTTGAATCAGTTGGGGCAAATGAGTCATATCCATCTTCCATCTCAATCATCACAGCATGAAAGCTGTCCCAGGATGCTTTGCACTTCAGCTCTCAACAAGCAAACTGGCTCATCTTCATGTAGTATGTAGTATGTAGTCATACTTTAGCAAATGCCAGGAAAGCATCACACACGGCGTACCTTTTCAGCATCTTCTTTACCCTTCCAGAGGAGTTGGCCTTGCTCATGATACTACTGCTGCCCCTGGTAAATATTGTTCCTAGAAAGCTGTCTCCAAGACAAAGGACTCACAAGATGGGTATATTGCAAGTGAAATTGATCGTGTATGATTGACCCCAGGAACCGATACTGAATTCAGCCTGTACAACATCTTAATTAATGATCTGGATGGTGGGACAGAATACACTATCAGTAAAATTGCAGATGACACAAAATTGGGGGGAGTGACTGTACAGCCACCTAGAGAAATGCGGACAATCTGAAGAAATGGGCAGACAGGAGAATTAACAAGTGCAACAAGGGGAATTGTGAAGTCCTGCACTTGAGGAGGAATAACACAGACGGAAGGAAGATTTTCAGATAAGGACCTGGGTATCCAGATGTGTACCAGTTTAAACATGAGCCAAACCTTGCCACAAAGAAGGCTAGCTGCAACCTCAGCTGCATTAGAAAATGTGTTGCCCTCAGGCCAAGACAGGTGGCCCTTCCTTTCTATCAGTACCAGTAAGACCACACCTGGAGTACAGTGTACAGACCAGAGCTGAGAAATATAAATAAGCAAAGTTTTTCAGTGCTGTAACATGATGAAAGATAGGTCTCTTCCAGTGTCAAAGTAAATGTGAAAAAACAAAATTTGCTTTTCATACATAATTATAAGTAGGTCAGAGAAACAGAGAAAATGTAAGATAAAATTGATTTTTCAAAATCATGAAGTCAACTTCATTTGGGTGAGAAAATATTAAAGCTTTCAAGGAGGCAGTAAAGATGGAGAACAGCACAGTCATAATTAAATAGTAGAATCTAGTTATTTCTGCAAAGCGTAAATATGAGATCAATTAAATTTAGGATTTGGTACTTTAGCAGAATTGCTCTGAAGTAAATGTTTATGTTTATTAGCAGTACAATTTCAGAGATGGCATTTCAAAAATAGTTATCAAAGCATATTTAATTACAATGCTTGTGTGGGTATATCTATTTGAAACTTTCCTTATAGTGCAGCATTACATACAGATCTGAAAAATAAGTTCAGGTTCAAATTCAAATATAAGACAAGAAGAATGAATTTAGTAGTTTTTGTCAAATGAATTTAATGGAGTATCTTCTAAATGTTATAAAACTTTTCAAATATCAAGTTTGATTTTTAATTTTTTATTTTTCTGACTGCCAGAAGGCAGATTTTTTAAAAGTACCATTGTTTTGTGGATATTAATGCAAGATGCATTAAAGCATTAAAATAAGTCTTCAAATAAAATCAATACATTTGATTGTAAACCCCTTTTAAAATAATTTTATTGTAAATTCTCTTCCAAAACCTTTTACAACTGACTCAATAAGAACAATTACAGCTCAGCTGGAGTAGCTGGATTGAAAATATCAATATCCTTACTGTCTCAAACATGATTTTTGAAGCAATTAACATTTGCATGTTTTTATTTTTCCACATATAATTTAACAGACTCAAGCAGATGCTGGTATTATTGCTGTAACGTAGTACTCCCTGATGTTCAGTTATAAAGATTAATATGTGGCTCTCTTCTTGTCTGTACACATTTATTCCCAGTGCCAAGTCTAGAATTTGCATCAGAACTGCTCTGCTTTCTCAAAAGTAATGTGTGTCTATTTATTCTGTATAGTGGGCTAAATCTAGCATTGCACTATCCTGGCTTTATCTGTCTGTAATTCATACAAGAATTACATTGAGGAAAGACACAAAGTAAACAAGCAGTAAGTCAAAAACATCTTAATCTTCAAGAGGATATTAGAAGTGAAGTATTTCATGAATCACTGGAAGAGGTAGTTAAAACTGATGGGTCTTATGAAAGACATAAATTTTTAGGACTGGCTTAAGACTAGTGTCTAAATAAAATAAGGCTGAGTGACAGATGCTAGACTGTTTCCAAGGTATTCAGCAATTGAAAATAACTCACATCTTTCCAAGAGCATGAAGTACAAATTTTGATCCAAAATATACACTATTTTAGTTCTTCTGTTCAATTTTATTTTTCCAAAGTCTTCCATCATAAAATACTTCTGTGTGAGCTAGTAAATTTGTAACTGCAAATCCCTTAATTGAAAAATTAATATATTATTTTATAAAATTTACAAGAGTATGTATAAGTAAACTAAGACTAAAAATGTTTCCTGGGCAAGAGATAGTCAATGAATGTGATGCCAAAAGTTTCACAAGAATGGAATGACATTGCTTGATTTTATGTGAATTTGTTTTTAAAAATCCTAGGAAAATTAAGTGCAAAAATTTTGGTTTGTCTTCATAATCAAGATCAAAAGTTTTTCTAATTATGGACATCTGTACAATTCTGAGATTTTTATACCATTAATATGGTATTTATTATACAGAGGAAAAAAATGCTCATGTAAACCTGAACATTGTACCTAATTCCCTGTGTGCTTAATTTAAATATGCATTTCTATCAAAACTGAAATGCATCCTTTCTATTGCAAAGTTGATAGATCTGTTTTCAAAGCTATTTTTAATCTTAACCTGTAAGGCTGCAGTATGATAGTGGAGCAAGCTATTCATGATTCATGATGTCTGCATGAAACAGTGAGATATGAAATGATTACAAGTCTTTAAATGACATCAGTGCTTTGCTTTCAGGCTGTGGCCCTTCACAGATCACTTAACTATATATCTGATGCCTTGTTCTTTAATCGTGAGCAACACCGGTAAAACGTAGATTAGAACACTTTCTCATTAAACACTGATAAACTTTTACCTTCACTATGAAGACACCAATTGTCATGTACTAACAGCATGAACTCATTCATTATCTAATAATGTGTAAATCACATTCTCAGTATGTTCTTTGTGCAATATGCTCCAAATGTACAAGGATTTGGCCTTTTGTGCCTTCTGAATGTGAAATAATAAATGTTTCACAATGCACAATACAGTATAAATTTTCCAGCATTATGACTAACATTAGGTAACTGTCCTGATTGGTGTATTTTATGTGTATCTGGCTCTGTATGTTTATGTCCCCATGCAAATATGTATGCTATGTTTGGTATGAGGCATTGGATGAAAACTCCCGGATTATACATTGGCATGACATTTTACTTCTTCCTGATGAATGGAAGTAGAGGGAAAGCAGGTTAGATAACAGAGGGTAGCCATGTTCCTGTAGCAGATTTACAAACATCAAAGGACCAATATCACAAGACATCGTTTATACTCCAGGTGAGTTCAGCAACTAAGTCTTAAAGTCACTTTGTATTGCCCTTTCTCCTTCCTCTACAGTCTTACTGTAGAAACCTGCTTGTTCTGCACCTGAACACTTGTTTCAGAGTATGTGGTTCAAACAATAAATGCATTCTTCCTTACAATAAAAAGGGAAATGAAGGATTAAGATTCCAAGAAGTGGAGAAGTCTTCCTTCCTTTCCTTACCTTCTAAAAAAATTCAAGTTCTAATTCTGTTTGAGAATAATCTCTGTTATTTCTTTTCTTCTTTCAACGTTACTGTAATTGATCCAAACTTAACTCTCAGAAAATCTCTGCATGAATCTGTATGTGCATGTCTGTGTATGTGCTTAGAAACAAATTTGCATGAATCATTTATTAAACCCAAATTTTGGGATTGAATCATTTGCTAACACAGAGTAAGTTTCTAATAGGAAAAGACAAGATTAAATTGCAGATATTTGACATTTTTGTCTTTCCTGCAGTAGGTTTTTCATCCCTTGCCTGAAGCAATTTCTTCTAGTTTCTCTGTAAATCTTCCTAAAAACATTTCAATTACATAACTGATATGTAGAAATCCAAGTATGTACATATTTGCAGTCATATCATTTCTGACCTAGTTTTCCAGTACAATCTTGTTTCAGTAATTAATTCTAGTTAGACGTGATGCAGCTGTAGGATCTCATGGAAAAAGACCCACTGGAGGGAAATACTTACATAGTCAGCAGAGAAAACATAAAAGGGAAATGGAATCCAACTTTGCTGAGATGTTTCATGACTTCTTTCATTAACTTCATCAGTTGTGACAAGAAAAGAACAGAGAAGTTTGGCAAAAAGTAAACTGCTTGCATTCCAGCAGGAGCTGGGGGTGGCTGTGCTAAGATTCTGAACGACACCTAATTTTGCATTGTAGGACTGGTTGCACTCAATATATGAACTATCACAATTACAGATTCACAAATAATGCATTGGCCAGTGCATCTAGTCACACTCAAATGGGCTCTCACAATCAGTCTTAAGGTGTTTTGCCCATGCCCAGTGAAAATTCTCACAGCTACATTATTGAATAATGCAATTTATTAAAGCAACAGATTACAGATTCTTTTTGATAAATGCATTATCTACAATGTATGGGAGGTTAGCCAAGAAAACAAACAATGCAGTCAACTACAATCATGTTAAATCACAAAATAACTTTACAGAAATTTCTAAGTTTCTCTGAGAAGCACTCAGCATACCTAACTATGCAAATCTTATCCAATAGGTGTTAAGAACCCCTTCTGGAGTTCAGGAGAGAGAGATGCTCAGCTCATTGACATGTCCCTGTTATTCTGTGATGATGTCTTTGCCACTTATCTGTGATGGTATCCTTCAGCACCTCCAGATTTCCTTCTCTCTTTTTCAGTTCCACTATTATAATCAAGTTCCCACCCCTGCATGATGATCACAGAATTTGGCTATGGAACTTCCACCCTGGTCCACACTCCATGCTATTTTTGTCTTAGAGTTAGCATATCAGGCTCCCCTGGTGTTTGCTTACAGCTAATGTCACAGGTCATATTGCTTAGAGAGCTATCAAGGAGCAGACTACCCAAGACATTCCACCATTAAGGTTTCCCTCACTAGAGAGGTGGACTTTTCAATAAGTCACCTCCAGTAAATATTCCACAGCAGTGTAAATTGAAGTATCTTAGTTTGATAAGGAAAAAAAATTATAGAGAGAAGTTCTTTCTATGTCTCTTCTTGTACTTGTTCCAGTTTTATTCAGAACCTAGAAGAGAATTAAACTGATAATTCAATGTAGATACAATCAAATTGCTATGGGTTACAGAAAAATCTCAGTAGTAGTAACCAATACATTATATGGATTAATTTATATCTAATCCAAATTCCAACTCTTAAAAAAACTGCATGAACCATCAAAGAAACATTTTCCGGTAACATAGCATAACCTTCAATGTTATGGCAGAAAAAATAAATTTAATCTGTATAATTTTTATTGAAAGTAAATGCTCTGATTTTTCTAAGGTTTAGTGCCTTCCTTTCCCAGCTGGATTGTACATAGAGAATGTAGACATATAACCACAATGAATTTTGTTTGTTGACCAAATTGAGTTTGATTTCTTCCATATCAAAGGAAGGACATTTCATTAACATCAATTGATACAGATATTATCTGCAAATGTAATTTGAAAAAGAGAAATGTTCCACTCCATTAGAGGGCTAGTTTAATGATCAGTGATGAGAAAGACTGGAGTGAGAGTATAGTACCCCAAACTTAGAGGAGCAGGGTACTTTTTTCCTGGAGACCGGAGGCTCCAGTTTTTACTGATAAGACACACCATTAATTACATTTAAACTTCTAGGTTACTGATGCTTGGAAGTCACTCTTTTACTGCTTCCTGCCTTTGCAAATAACATATTTGAGACATTTGTTTTTATAACTTTAGCTTCAAAAATTGTTCTGGCTTTCATCTTGTAGTAGGTAAAGTATCTTAAGGATGAAGATGCTAGCTGAAATGTAATAGAGTTTGAGATTGTGAAATGTAAAGTGAATGAAGGGATTAGATTTTTGATGATTGCTTTTGTTTTGTTTTGTCTTCTCTTTTTCCTAAGTGTCAGTTAGTGTGTGTATATTTGTGCATGTTTAAAATTAGCCCATTATCTGAAGGGCCATGTCCTTTTCTGCTAGTCTTGCTAACTGGAAATCAAGGTGATTTAGTGAAAGCTGGAGCAATACTTTGTATAGGAAGTTTTAAACATTCGAGAACGCTAATTGTTTTTCTCTCACTTAGCATTAGATATTAATATTTTATAAAGCATTATTATAATTTACCATGAAACACACATTGACTAGAGTAGCATTAGTTATTTTCAGTGCAAAATACATTGAGGTATACTGAGAACGAGAATGCAGTATTTAGCAGCACAGTTATAATGAGAAAGAATTTTGATTATTCTGTGCCGTGCTAGAATTTGCAGTACTTAAGATTCTGTTGAGAGTATTTGCCATCACAGAGCTGAAGAAAATGTGTGAGAAGTTTTAAAAAACTGTTGCAGCTCTCTCACTGAAAAAAAAAAAGAAAAGAGAGACTGTATTGAGACTGACCTGAATAATCATGATTTGGGATAATACAGAATGGTAGATACACAGAGGAAATAATTTTATGAAGAAAATTGGTTCTACATTACTGTGAGGCCATATCTGCACAGAGGAAGAAGAGACACATATGAAAGTTCTTCCTTGTGGTAACATACTGCAGTCCCCATAGAAGGTATAGAAAATACTGCTTTATGATTAACTTTCTTAAGTTAAGATAGAAACAAACAGAAAAATAACCTTAGTATTTGTTTTTAAATTCTTTATACTTAACTTTTGTATTAGGATGTCTGAAGTTCACTCTTCACAGCTTTCCTTCATAAATATGCCCATACAAACCAAGCAGAAAGGCAGTCTGGAAGAGTATGTAGAGCTATCTATTGCATGGGTAAGGACAGAGTTGCTGTTGTGGAAACTGCTATGCAAATGAAGAGTGATGTAAATTACATTTATACTTATTTATGAGTGATGTTAATATTTACATAGTTGTTTGAGCATAATCAGAATTGGGTATTTCCAGACAGGTGAACAATTAATTAATTGCTCATGCAATTGACTGAGCACTTGTTTCTGTTCCAACTTCTCCACACAAATTGCAGCTCTGCTAAATTAGAGAATTTTTTGGACCTTTCAATGGCTAGTAAAATCAAAAGCCATTGCTCCTGAGCAAATTAACATGACAAGATCATGAAATCCAATATTCTCAAGACATATCCCTTGGCTCAGCAGCAGACTAGTGATACAAATGATTGTTAGTCTATTCTATACAGAAGTTTCAATTCACAAGAAGCAGCATGGACAATATGCTACCCAGAGAGCAGTGTTTTTTCATTTATTCTTTTTTTTAAAAAAAAAAACATTATTTTATCAGCAGCAGAAGCCAATTTGACTTGCTTATTAAAACAGCAGCTGTCCTGGGTTCAGCTGCAACAGAGTTGATTTTTCTTCATAATATGTGGTATGATGCTATGTTTTTGCTTTAGGAGAAAAAAAATAATACAATGTTATTTTTTGTTTTTTGCACAGAGTCAAGGATATTTCCCTCTGCAGTGAAGGGCTACAGAGGCACAAGAAGATGGAACAGGACAGAGACCAGGACAGCTAACTTAAACTATCTAAAGGGATATTCCATGCCATATGACATAATGCAAAAACTATAAGACCATGAGAAGTTGCTCAGGAGAGGCTGTTGCTGCTGCTCAGAGACTGGCTGAGCATCAATCAGCAAGCGGTGAGCAATCACTTGCATCAATTGTTTTATAGTTAAATAGTGTAGGCAACTACTTATATGTATATAGTTAAAATCATTGCTGGTTTTATACTCTTTTCTGTTTTAGTAAGTAGCTTTTTATCTCATCACAAAAGTTGTGTTTTGTTATTTTTTCCCTCCTATTCTCTCCCCACACAACTGATTGAGCAAGTGTAGTGCTTATTGGCATGCTTGGTTAAACCACAGAAGCAATTTTCAGTAAAGGGAAAGAGATATATAAAAGTTGTCTTTTTTGTACATTTATTTCTTCTATTTCTTTTTTTTTTTTTTTTTTTAATATACACTTTACTGTGAATCTAGTTTTGTGACTTTAGTTCTTAAAAATGCTTGCCAGCATTTTCATTCTGAAGCTTTAAAGAAAATTGTTTCTGGGAAGTTCCCCAGTTTAGCCCTGTGCTCAGATATTCAGATATATCTGGGTCAGTAGAAGGATAATGACAACTAACAGTTGTGACTCTAATCTCAACAGTTTAGACCTATTGCAGAGATTCCATGTTTGTTGGATATCTGAATTTGAATAAAATATAAATATGATTTGCCCGAGTTTCACAATAGTGTATGAGCAATCTTGTCATAACTACTGAGCTACTTTTTTGTAAGTTTGTTCACTATTATTATTGATTACAGTTCCCTGTATGGAATTCTATAGCTAAGGGAGTTCATTCTTCAACTCATTTCATCAAACTCATTCAGTAGTACATTCAGCAATGTATAGAGTAAAATATGATATTTTACTTCAGTATCATGAACAAAATATAAGTAAATTAGCACCCAGGATGGAAATGGTAAGCAAGTGAAAGCATATTTAAATACTAAGCGAAAGCAAAAGGACATATAAAAGCAAGCATGGTTTGTTTTTTTAATTTATTATTCTACTGATCTCAATATTCAGTCATGAAAAATACTTCTACGGATTTCAAGTGCTTACTGAAATAAAGTATTGTTCAGTGAGCACTTACATGCATTACAGTCCCATTTTTGTTTTTAATATCTTTTGTAAGTGGGATTATATGGACTTTTACTGAAGGAGGAGTAAGTGCTTCAGCTCTTTGTGCACGTTGTTCTGATCCACGGAAACACACAGGATAAGGATTACATTTAATGTATTTGTGATATATTTTTATAGGTAACACAAATGTTTTAGCATATTTAAAGAAGTGACGCTTTTATCTAATGTTTGCTACTACCAATTAAGTGAAGATATTATTTTATTATTCACAAAGCACTCTAATAATCAAAAGCTCATAGCACAACTCTAATTGCAATTAGAGGGAAATAAAAAGTATGGTTCATTATGGCGCATTTCTAAAGAACGAATTGAACACATCACTGTGTTATTTCAGTGATATTCAAAGTCAACAAATGGATTTTCATATTCACAGAAGTACAAACAATTTTATATGCTCAGTCTTCTATGTAGGAAGGGCTGCATTCTATATGTTAGCAGTATACATCCAATTTTTTATTAGACTGAGTATTGTATTTGTTATATATACTTTTGTGTAACATTAATTAAATGAACGTGTATACGTAAATTTTTATTATGCCTCTGATAAGAAATTTAGAAATTATTTTGAAAATCAAGAATTTCTAATCTTTCATTGTACAGAGAAGGCAAAGTCAGGAGTTATACTTCTTTCCTGCAGTATCCTTTTCATACCAAAAAACTATTGCCTGTAATCTTCTGTCTCATTACTACTTCTGTCTCATCAGTACTACTAGTAAAGTCCTCATTAGTAACTTTATTCTCATATTTCAAAAAAGAATGAATTTACTTCATATATTCATTTTTAAGTAGATGTAAGGAGTAATTAATTTTAAGAAGTATGAGAAGGTAGGGGCTAAATAATGTTAGTATTTGAACTATACATAGCTAGATGATAACACTTTTAATCATGGAACCAGGATGCTTCACAATTGGAAAGATTCTCTCTCTTCAAGGATCAAATATTTCAATATGTTCATTTCCTAGGGATTCAGATTATTTTGATATTCATCATAAAGATACTTTTTATTGACATCTTGCTCATCAGCTATTTTGTAAATTTAGCTTATATTTTTCCCTCACATGAAACAAAAAAGAACCACAAACCCAAAAACTGAAATGTAAGTCCCTGCCTCAAGTAACATTGTGACAAAAAACAACAAAAAACATTTTTTTCTAAGCCTAGATTCTACTTTTAAATCGTTTATATTTAGTTAATAAAAATTCTCCATTGTATATATCTTTTAAATTCTTACCTTGCATAACAGTAGTTTCCCCACAGCTCTCTTGAATGAAAATAATTACCGTTGACATAAAGCACCCGAGCTATATATTAAATATTTATATATAAATACGTATAAATAAATAAATAAATAAATAAATATAAATATATTAACACTTTCACTAGTTACTTGTGTTTCTTCTGAAATGTAATACAGAACAATTTGAGGCCTCTTTTAGACATCACCTCAATCCTTCGTCAGCTTCCTATATGACCATCTCCTTCTTTAACATGATTTTGCTTGTATGCCATCAAACCTGTATTTAAGCTATGTGTTTAATTAAAAAGTGATTAAACCTCCAAATGGATTACTAATACCTACATAGGTTTAAAATAACTTTACTTACTTTGTAGAAGTCTTTTAAAAATACATTCAAAATGAAAGATTTGAGCAGATGTCCTTGTCTGACCATCTGAAATGATTTTCAGTTTCACAGGAGATATGTCAGGAGATATCCTAGCAGATAATGACCTAGTAACCTCTAAGCATTCTGAAGTTAAATTTCTTTTTTGTTCTCTTTTCCCCTATTCTTCTACTGTTCCAAACAATAGCTCTTAACACAGATAACAAATAATGTAACAAATAATGTAGCTCAACTGTGTTTCCTCCTCACCTAAACACATTTTTGAGAAGAAATAAATGGAATAAAGAAGAGAAGAAAAAAATCTAAGGCAAATAGATAAGTAAAATAAATTACTAAGTTAGATGAAAATCCAGGCTTAATTTCTTAACATTTAGATATTGGATTTGGTATTTTCCCATTAAGTCCTTGCTTTAAAAATATTTTTGAGAATGATCTAATCCTTACTAAGACTTCTGACTTATTGAATTCTTCCTGAAATATTTTTGAATACTTCCAAACAGTTTGCATACACTTTGAATTGGAATAATATATATCATTCCAACATATTAATGGAATAATTAAATGTATTATTACTCAAAAACAACAACAACAACAACAACAACAACAAACCCTAACCACCCTTAGTTTTATACTTTTGGAGCATTAATGAGAACAAAATCACATTAGCTGAAAGATCTTGGTACTATTTCTTTTCATTCATTTGGGAAGAAATCTGTCATAGTTGAAAACAGCCACTAAATATTTTCAGTTAATTCTCATATACTTCACGAAGAATTTCCCAAATTGAAAGACACGTCAGGATAAGGTGAACGTACATGCAGTTAAATATAATTCAACTCTATACAAAACATAATGAAAACGTTCAGAAATTAATTTCTACCTAACAACGTTTTCTGCTTTATGTTTGTTTATTTTTTTTTAACACTGTGGTGCTTTAATCCTGTGCTGAGAGCTACTACATCAGTGTCAGCAGTTTACCGGCTGGTTCAGCCCAATTCCATGACTAGTGGGGCAGAGGGATTTCGCAAATCTGTGCCTCTGGAAAAGGGAAACAGGGGACACCAAAATAATTAAAAACAGCAGCAACAATCTGAGGAGAAACAAACTAATTTACTAAATATGATATTGAAATGCAAGATAACGTTAAAATAGAATATAATTAGAATTGAAGTTAGTAAATCAAATACAGTGAGAGAGAGCATCCGAAAGATGGATAGGCCTCACCATAACGCTGAAGTGAGATGAACAGTCCAGTTGAACAGCGGGGAGTAGAGCCTGACAAAGAAGGGCAGGTCAGATGACCTTGCTAGCGGTTATATTTCCTCTCTGACTGCAAAGCCCCTGGGATATGTAGTTCTTCTATTCCAGACAGGTACCCGGAACTTCAGCATTAACACTTTAAATCCCAGTGCACTACATGATGTTATGATGTGGAATACCGATAACCAAAAATCATAAAACCATGACAATCAGGACTACTATATTTAATGTCTGCCTGTACTTCAGTATGTGACAAAAGCCAACAATGTTGTGGGGACCTGTAACAAGTCTGTATTTTCTAGATTAAGTATATCCATCGAAATTTAGTGCCAGCTTCATCCCATAAGTGAGTCTCTTTATTTCACCATCTCTGTCTTTTGTTTAGATAAAGCAAAAGATTTTCACACTTGCAGTTGTGTCATTATTAAACTTTGGGCTTGAGCTCTTTCCTGGGAAGTCCTGCAGTCCTGTCTGTGGAGTATGTGCCATTCTTTAACATATCTTGATATCCTCTGGACAAACGAAGGATATCTAGGAAAGAATGAAGCCAAGATGAGCATTACAGAGATCCTTAATCTAGATGGGACCTTAAAGCAAATGTTGTTTTGGCGCAATGGAATGGAATTCATTGTGAGACTGTCCACTGTAGATAGAGAATATCTTATCAAGAAATAGAAGGATATCTGCAGCACAATTCAGATAATCATTATAGGAGCATCTACTTTAAGGTAAGATAAATCTCCCTTTGGACTCTATTGACTGACTTATTTGGCATTATATAGAATCAAATTTTATTTTTTTAGCCTTGTGCTTGTAGAGTGAATCTCTACCTTCTGTAATTCAAATATCTATTGTTGTATAATTTCTGTCAAATTTACAACAACTGATGCTATGTCCTCCTTCCTGTCTAATCAACATTGCTGTTTCTTCATTTAGCACCTCTTCAAAGTCACTGCTTTTTGTATCCTTGAATTTGACTTCATAATACTAGCTTATTTCCTGAAATACTTTAAATATTGTTTTCCTTCATAGTATTAAGTGTCTGAAAAAATGATTTCTGCATGGAGTACAAAATGTATGAGAAAGATTTCACAAATTGGAAACTGATATCTTCTATAAACTGGACCAGTGGAACTCCTAAGCAATTTTGTAGAATTTTAGTCTGTACCACAGACCTCTTTTTCACATGCATTAATCAATGTCAATTATTTGAGTATGTTTGTGTGTGTGTGTGTGTGTGTCATTCTAGTACTTTTTCTAGTCAAATACTGCAAGAAATACTTTTTTTTTTTTTTTTTTTTTGTAAACCTATACTCAGGACTCTGTCCCTCAGCTTACCAAACAATAAAGATAATCTCTCCCCAAATTCAGTGTCTGGGACCATAGATGTGAAATAGAATTACATCATCTAAGTTTTTTTGCACGTTCATAAAGCTGCAATAAATTAACTGTGTGTAATTTGCTAGCCACAATAAGAACAAAGAAAAGCATGTTGGTTAAAACATTTTTCTGTGAATGAAATATTTCATTTTGCCCTACATTTGCTATGAGGGAATTGTATTCACAACATCACTATGACTATGTTCTTATCTAGTAATGCCTTAAGTATCAGTAAAGTCAATTGTGTGTCCAGGTTGTAAGAAATATTCAGTTAACAGCAAGTAGTTACAGTAAAACTGCATCTGAAAATGGAAGTGGGATATAGTCTGCTGACTGATCATAGTCTGCCATGCAGTTTTTCTCCTGCTCCTGATCCCACAGTGGGAGATCAACTAATGTGATTTTTTTTTTTTTCTTTCCTAGTTGATCTGGATGTAACACATTACAGATAAGGAACCAGAGTATGCTCCAGAAATCTCGTTTTTCAAGTCTGTGGATTCAATGCAGAATTTCATTGATAGGCACTCTACTTATTCCATAATGTGTATCTATATGACTAAGACTATTTGGAAAGTGGACACTCACAATTTTAAAGATTTTTACCTTGAGCACCTCACTGTTATGAATTTATTTTATTCTCTCAGCATCTTCTGCATGGCAGATAAGCTGGCTTGCCTAAAATCAAAAACTAACTTATTGTGTGAATCTCAGCATGGTATCCTGCACAATAATTAATTTATATGACTTAATGGACTAACTTTTCCCAGAATTCCCCTACAGAATATGCATGGATGTGATCATAATAAATCAAAACCTCCAAATTGTGAAATACTCAGAAATAGTTCTAAAGACATACAAAATCTGATTATGGAAAAATACGCAGGCAAAACTGAATCCATAATACGAGTACCTAAGCATATGAGACAAGCTAAGGAAAGGTAATGTTATTTGTTACATCAATTGTTGTTACTGGCTAAAACAGAGAATCCTGATAGATGCACACTGCTGAAAGGCATGACTACTTTAAGTGGCTGTCATGGTTTCATGATTTTTCATTATCGGTATTCCACATCATAACATCATGCAATGCACTGGGGGTTTGACTGCTGATGCTCAAGTTCCGGGTGCCTGTCCAGCGGAGAAGAGCAGCTACGTTTCCCCAGGGGGCTTTGCGGTCAGCGAGGAGATATAACTCCCGGCAAGGTCACCTGATGCTCTCTTCTTTGCCTGCGCTGCTTCGCTTGCGCTTCTCTGCCTGCGCTGCTTCGCTTGCGCTTCTCTGCCTGCGCTTCTCGCCTGCGCTTCTCTGCCTGCGCTTCTCATCTCAGCGTTGTGGTAAGGCCGATCCACTATCAATTTCACATTCTCTCTCCTTATAAAATTCTGTTGATACCATATTTAGTAAATTACTTTGTTTTACCTCAGATTGTTGCCACTGTTTTCAATTATTTCGGGGTCCCTTATTTTCTTTTTTTTTCCCGGGGGCGCGGATCCGCGGATCCCTCCGCCCTTCTAGTCACGGAACCGGGCCGAACCAGCCCGTAAACCGTTGACATTCTTGGTGGAGAATGCGGGCACCAGTTGCTTTTTAGCTTTTTGAACAAATCTCTCTCTCCGCTCTCAGACAGCTTCATTGGGAAAGTTTATCTGTTTCACCAGTACTGTCTGAAAGCGTGACCTTGAAAAGTCCAGGCGGACGGCCAATACTCTAGGATATTTGTAAACTTTGAGCCTTGCTATCTTGTTTCTGTAAAAGAAAAAAAAAAAGAGAAAAAATGCTTTCTCTACTGAAACTGCCTTTTAAGGGGCTGCATGCCACTGTCTCTTCTTTCTTAATGCTAAAAACATACTGGGCCTTAATTAAGTTCACCACTTTGCTCTATGGAGCAATAGGTATATATAGCCAATTGAAAACATGGATGGAAATAACTATGTGGCATCTGCATATTATGTGGCATACCATTCCAGAGGGAGCTGCTAATTTTACAGGGTTGGGGATTTTTAAGCAGGTTTCCAGCCTCTCCTTTGAATTCTTTATGCGGATTTTCAATGCTCACCTGATCACGTTATTAATCTCCGTGAATGTACTGCTCACCATTTCACTTATTATTAGTATTTATTATATTTTGAGGAAGTCTGCCCCAAAACCAGTAAATACTGAGTGGCAGGGAATGTGGAGAGGCCTGGGTGAGACTTTAGAGAGATGGAAATCTTCGGTGTCATGGAACTTTACTCCAGAACACCTGAAAGACCCTGAAAATTTAAACAGATATTTGAGACAGGAATGTCGTGGCTCAGGAAGATCTGAGGAGGCCCAAATTGTTTGGGGCCTGGCTAATGCTTACCGGGCCTTATTCAATACTATCCTGGAGAGGGAGAGAGTTTGTGAAATTGAAAAGGAGAGTCTCAGGGAAACAGTGCAAAATGAGCGAGAGAGTCTCCTGGTCGAGAGAAACAGCCTCCAATATGAGAGAGATGCCCTCCGAATTGAGAGAGACTCCCTGCAATCCAAACTCAACAGTCTTCAATCTCAACAAGACACCCTCCAATCTGAGCTAGATACTCTCATAATCGAACGAGACAGGCTCCGAGCTGAACTGGAGGATGAGAGCATTGGAACTGACCAACCTGATCAACTACAGGAAGCACCACAATTGATGTCACTTGCCCCTGTAAGAGGACGGAAAATGAAACGAATCTCGACTCAGTTAGAAGAGAAGAAAGAAGAGGAGAGAGGTCCAGAGGAGTGGCTCCAAGATCCACAAGAAGCACCCCTAAGTCCAGGAGAGGGGCCCTCAGTAAGACCACGGTCACCGGCGCCAATGAGGGCAACAAGAAGTCCCGAAAGAGTAAGAGGTGAGCAAGATATCGTTACCATTGTTGATCGATCTCTGAAAATGAATGAAATTCGAAGTCTGAGAAAAGACTTTTCACGTCACCCAAATGAGCCTATTGCCACTTGGTTACTTCGATGTTGGGACAATGGGGCCAACAGTGTGTGGCTGGATAGTAGAGAAGCTCGCCAACTGGGTGGCGTTGCTAGGGACTCAGCCATTGACAGAGGTATTAGTACATGCCAGAACCAGGCCTTTACCCTCTGGAAGCGGATGTTGTTAGCTGTAAAAGAAAGATACCCCTTCAAAGATGATCTGATGCCTGAGAAAAAGAAATGGGCTGATATGGAAGAAGGCATCTGTTATTTAAGAGAATATGCTGTGGTGGAAATGCTACATAGCCCCGATTTCATTCCTGACGAGCCAGACCAAGAGCATGATCCCGAGAGAGTCAGGTGTACACCAAACATGTGGCGTACATTCACAAAGACCGCACCAGAAAGGTACGCCAGCACATTTGCAGCAATGTATGGCAGAGGGGAAAGAAGACCCCTTATAAGTGAATTGGTTAATAAACTTCAAGACTTTGAGTTACATTTAAGCCCTCTGCGAGCTTGTGTTTCAGCCATTACAAAGGTAGCTGAAAAGCTGGACAGAATGGAAAACAAACAAGAAGATATAATAGACAAACTATCAACCGTGCCTGAAGCTGATAAATCCATGGAGGTAACGGATACATCAAATGGGGACCAGAATCCCCAAAACAGCCTATTGGAGGGGCTGATCAACTTGATTTCCTCCCAGCCGGTGGCATCTAATGTCTCAGCTATCAAAAGAAGACGTTCTCCTGCTCGAGCAAGTGACAACAGTAAGACCACATCACGTTTTGCCTTGTGGCATTACCTACGTGACCATGGAGAAGATATGAAGGAGTGGCATAAACAACCTACTCCTGTACTTCAAGCACGGGTAAGAGAGTTACAAGACAAATCAACCACCAAGGTGAACTTCTCTAAAAAGGTGATTGCTCCAGTTGCTGCAGACAGTGAAGGTAACAAATAGAGGGGCCCTGCCCCCAGCCAGGGGGGGGAAAGGGATAATAGAGTTTATTGGACTGTGTGGATTAGATGGCCTGGCACATCAGAATCACGAAAATATAAGGCCCTGGTGGATACTGGTGCACAGTGCACTCTAATGCCCTCGAGTCACCAAGGGACAAAATCAATTTATATTCATGGGGTGACTGGAGGTTCCCAAGAGCTGACTATGTTGGAGGCCGAAATCAGCCTCACTGGTAAAGACTGGCAAAAGCACCCTATTGTGACTGGCCCAGGGGCTCCATGCATACTTGGTATTGATTACCTCAGAAGGGGATATTTTAAGGATCCCAAAGGGTATCGATGGGCCTTTGGAATAGCTGCTGTAGACACAGAAGGTGTTAAGCAGTTGTCTATTTTGCCTGGCCTGTCAGAAGATCCATCTGCCGTGGGGTTGCTACGAGTGAAAGAGCAACAAGTACCGATTGCTACAAAAACGGTGCACAGACGGCAGTACCGCACCAACAGGGATTCCTTGCTCCCCATTCAGAAGCTGATTCACCAACTAGAGAATCAGGGAGTGATTAGCAAGACTCACTCACCTTTTAACAGCCCCATATGGCCAGTGCGTAAAGCCAGTGGAGAATGGAGGCTGACGGTGGACTACCGTGGCCTGAATGAAGTCACACCCCCATTGAGTGCTGCTGTGCCAGATATGTTAGAACTCCAATATGAATTGGAGTCAAAGGCAGCCAAATGGTACGCCACCATTGATATTGCTAACGCCTTTTTCTCCATTCCTTTGACCAAAGAATCTAGGCCACAGTTTGCTTTCACCTGGAGGGGCATTCAGTATACCTGGAATCGTTTGCCCCAGGGGTGGAAACATAGCCCAACCATTTGCCATGGGTTGATCCAAGCTGCACTGGAACAGGGAGGTGCTCCTGAGCACTTACAGTATATTGATGACATCATCGTGTGGGGCAACACAGCAAAGGAAGTTTTTGAGAAAGGAGAGCAAATAATCCAGATCCTTCTGCGTGCTGGTTTCGCTATTAAGCGAAGCAAAGTGAAAGGGCCTGCCCAGGAAATTCAGTTCCTAGGTATAAAGTGGCAAGATGGCCGTCGTCACATCCCAACAGATGTGATCAACAAAATCAGTGCCATGTCTCCACCCACTAATAAGAAAGAGACACAATCGTTCCTGGGTGTAGTGGGTTTTTGGAGAATGCATGTTCCAAACTACAGCCTCATTGTAAGCCCCCTTTATCAGGTGACACGGAAGAAGAATGATTTTATGTGGGGTCCTGAGCAGCAGCAGGCTTTTGAGCAGATTAAACAAGAGATAGCCCGTGCCGTGGCCCTGGGGCCAGTACGGATGGAACAGGATGCGAAGAACATCCTCTACACTGCTGCTGGAGAGAAAGGTCCCACTTGGAGTTTGTGGCAAAGAGCCTCAGGAGAGACCCGAGGCCGACCCCTGGGATTCTGGAGTCGGGCGTACAGAGGGTCTGAAGAGTGCTACACTCCAACTGAGAAGGAGATCTTAGCCGCGTATGAGGGGGTTCGGGCTGCTTCCGAAGTAATCGGTACAGAAACACAGCTCCTTCTGGCACCTCGACTGCCAGTGCTGAACTGGATGTTCAAGGGAAAGGGTCCCTCCACCCATCATGCTACTGATGCCACTTGGAGTAAGTGGATTGCGCTGATTACGCAGCGAGCGCGGATGGGGAATCTCAACCGTCCAGGAATCCTAGAGGTGATCATGGACTGGCCTGAAGGCAAAAAGTTTGGAACACCGCCAGCAGAAGAGATATCACGTGCTAAAGAGGCCCCACCATATAATGAACTACCCGAAAATGAGAAGACATATGCCCTATTCACAGATGGATCGTGTTGTATTGTGGGGAAACACCGCAGATGGAAAGCCGCTGTGTGGAGCCCCACACGACAAGTTGCAGAGGCCACTGAAGGAAAAGGAGAATCGAGCCAATTTGCAGAGGTAAAGGCTGTCCAACTGGCCTTGGATGTTGCTGAACGGGAGAGGTGGCCAATGCTTTATGTTTACACTGACTCGTGGATGGTGGCAAATGCTCTATGGGGGTGGTTACAGCAGTGGGAGCAAAACAACTGGCAAAGAAAGGGTAAACCTATTTGGGCTGCTGACCTGTGGAAAGATATTGCTGCCCGAATAAAGAATATGGTTATAAAGGTGCGTCACGTAGATGCCCATGTGCCCAAGAATAGGGCTACTGAAGAGCAGCAAAATAACCATCAGGTAGACAGAGCTGCCAGAATTGAGGTGGCCCAAATAGATCTGGACTGGCAGAACAAGGGTGAATTATTTCTAGCCCGATGGGCCCATGAGACCTCAGGCCATCAAGGGAGAGATGCGACATATAAGTGGGCTAGAGACCGAGGGGTGGATTTAACTATGGATGCTATTGCGCAAATCATTCATGACTGTGACACGTGTGCCACAATTAAACAAGCCAAGAGAATGAAACCTCTCTGGGAGGAAGGGCGATGGCAAAAGTACAAATATGGGGAGGCATGGCAGGTTGATTATATCACCTTGCCACGATCTCGTAATGGTAAGCGTTATGTGCTCACCATGGTGGAGGCAACAACTGGGTGGCTTGAAACCTATGCAGTACCCCACGCTACCGCCCGAAATACCATACTAGGTCTTGAGACACAAGTCCTGTGGCGACATGGTACCCCAGAAAGAATTGAGTCAGATAATGGGACTCATTTTAAAAATTCTCTTGTAGGTACCTGGGCTAAAGGTCATGGTATTGAGTGGATTTACCATATTCCCTACCATGCACCGGCCTCAGGTAAGATTGAACGATACAATGGGTTGTTAAAAACTATGCTGAAAGCAATGGGAGGCGGTACATTTAAGCACTGGGAGAAGCATTTGGCAGAAGCCACCTGGTTAGTCAATACCAGAGGATCTATCAATCGTGGTGGTCCAACCCAGTCCAGCTCCCTACATACCGTGGAGGGAGATAAAGTCCCTGTTGTACATGTAAAGAATATGTTGGGAAAGGCAGTTTGGGTTATTCCAGCCTCTGAGAAGGACAAACCTCTTCGTGGAACTGTTTTTGCCCAGGGACCTGGGTCCACTTGGTGGGTGATGCAGGAAAACGGGGATGTTCAATGTGTACCGCAAGGGAACTTGATGTTGAGGGAGTGCAGTCAGTAATTCCTAGTGCGTGTGTTTATATTTTGTTTGTATATATTAAGCATGATGTAGTGATGTGGAATAAGGGGTGGAATGTCATGGTTTCATGATTTTTCATTATCGGTATTCCACATCATAACATCATGCAATGCACTGGGGGTTTGACTGCTGATGCTCAAGTTCCGGGTGCCTGTCCAGCGGAGAAGAGCAGCTACGTTTCCCCAGGGGGCTTTGCGGTCAGCGAGGAGATATAACTCCCGGCAAGGTCACCTGATGCTCTCTTCTTTGCCTGCGCTGCTTCGCTTGCGCTTCTCTGCCTGCGCTGCTTCGCTTGCGCTTCTCTGCCTGCGCTTCTCGCCTGCGCTTCTCTGCCTGCGCTTCTCATCTCAGCGTTGTGGTAAGGCCGATCCACTATCAATTTCACATTCTCTCTCCTTATAAAATTCTGTTGATACCATATTTAGTAAATTACTTTGTTTTACCTCAGATTGTTGCCACTGTTTTCAATTATTTCGGGGGCCCTTATTTTCTTTTTTTTCCCGGGGGCGCGGATCCGCGGATCCCTCCGCCCTTCTAGTCACGGAACCGGGCCGAACCAGCCCGTAAACCGTTGACAGTGGCTTTATAAACTGGACAGATAAATCCTACTTACTCTGTAAATATCTTGCTAAAGCATTTTCTTTAAAGTAGATTCTGTGACAAGGCTTGAACAACACACACACAAATCAGCTTTAAGTATTGGGAAAGGAGGAATAGCAACACCTTCTACTGTCCAAGGCACTGTGCTAATCACATCCAGCTATATATCTGTAATCTTTTAATTAACATATAGAGAAACTTTCTTTATAATCACTGGGGACAACTGGAAAATATCAGCTATAATGGTCAATAACTGTAAGACGACAGCACTCAAAAGCTGAGTAGTCACCTGAGTAATTACAAATATTTGTTTAATGTTCATAACATATTTTGGCTAGTTTGATTCTAAATACACATGCAGAGATGTAGATCTACTCTGCAAAACTCTGTAGATCTACTGCTGTAAAATCTTTTACCCAGAGTCTTCATATCTCAACTTGTATTTACTTATCAGGTTAAGATCAGGAAAGCAGGTAAAACAAAGACTTTTAGCATGTTTAATCAAGTAGGCTAAAGTTTCAGGGAAGGTTGCTAGGTTATGGACTCCAGCTGATGTAAAAATACTCAGGATGGTCCTTGGCATCTTTTTGATTTCTGCCAAATAGGATCTTCCACAATAATTCTAAGCAAAAGACACTGATCAGTAAGCAGTTTCTGTGTGACAACAGAAGAATTCTTCACAGACAGAATTGTTAGGTATCTAAGAGCTGGCATGATGTTGACTGTCCATGTCAGCTGTTCTCATTAACCATGAATAGTAGTTTTTTTAAAGGGCATGTTTGAGAATAGCATGTCCCTCCTCACCCCTTTTTAAAATTCTTTTTTAAAGAGTTCTGTTACAATGATGATCCATTAAAATTCAGTGTGTTGAACTGAATGTAGACCAGTCCACACTACTCTATTCCTATATATTGTCTTGTCTGCTTTTATGGCATGTTTTGCAGCTGGCATTCAGCTTGCAGTGCTTATTTTTTAGTAATGTGCTAAAATACTAAGAATCCTATTATTTCCCTGCATTTACTCTTTGCCAAATTGCATGTATTACATTTATCATAAGCAGATGCTTCATAGCATAGAAGTAACTGAGTGATAAACTCTAAAAAGGATTAATCAGAGAAATTAAAATAGCTTCTCACTTTTTCTAAATAATGAATGGACTTGTGGCTGTGTTGCTTTTTCTCTCAAAGGTAAAAAGGAAGGAAATGGAAAATATAGCTGTAAGTGAAGAAACTATTCTGCATTTCATGTCTTTATAGCTTTCTGGAGAACATTACATGCAGTTGATAAATACTATCCTTTTATATGTAACATATTTGGGGATGATCCATGACACTGTAACAGAAGGACTGAAATGCGTTTATTAATAGACAGTTTAGGTCATTGGATTGGCTATAGAATTAGGAACTAGAGACTCTTTAATAACTCTCTGCTGACGTCAATAGAATTTAGATTCTAGTCTTTACTGTCTCATCTGTAAGAGAAGGATAATACTTATCAACCTTTCAGGGATGGCAAAGGATTAGTTACTTCATAATACGGTGAGGAAAAAGGCAAAGCTCTACTACTGCCTTCACAACTACTGAACCATAACATTACCAGTTTCTTCTTGTATCTAGCTGAAGGTGGAAAGAGACAATGCCTGTTGCTTACCTGCAGTAACTTGCATGAAAAACTGCAGCATTTTGTGTTTGCTGAAGTAAAAACTATGTTTCCGCAGCAGTAGTGTAACCCTGCTTTGAAGTACATTTTGAGTAAGCTGGTAGTAGAGAAAAAATATAAGGAAACTAAATAGTAACTAGGGAGACAGGTCGTAGTGGATAGTGCATGTCATAATTAAAAACAAATCAATTAATTTGAGAGACTTACAGATTTGTCTTTATTCTTTGAGTGAGTTTTCTGTGAAAGACAGTATGGATAAAATAGTTGAAAACAAACAAACAAACAAAAAAACACTATTTGCTTGTTTTTGCATAGATCTAAATGACAAGGGGAAAAAAAATACACCTTGTCTCCTTCATTTGCTTTTGCACACCAAAATGTTTTTTTGCAGTTGTACAGTTGAAAGAGTAGCACCATTAGGATGGTACTTTACAGGTGTTATAGTTGGAAAGACTATTATGATGGAAAAGAAACAATCAAAGAAGAAATGTTCACCCATATCTAAGGATATAGGCTCACAGTAAAAAAAACTCCAAAAAGGAGGGATCTCCAGAAAGAGATCCTTCCCCAGTGGCAGTCAGCCCTTAATTGGGGTCTAGGAGAGGTGCAGCCAGACTCCACCTCTTCCAGTCACACTGGTGAATTGCCTTCACCTGTGCTCCCACGACTGATCCAGTCCTTGCCTCAGGTGATCAATCTGTGGTTCAGGCTGTGACTCAACAGTTCCCATACAGCAGTTAAATCTTTTTCGATTGCAATACATATACATGTCGTAATGCTGAAAATACATTCTTAAGTCTACTAGCACAGGGAGGACTGGTAGTTAATATCCATGCTTGTAGTAAGGAAAGAATTTTTCAATAAAAATTCCTAATAATAAAAGACTATAAAGAACTATATTTTTTTTTAATTCACATCATACCCTAGAAGTATTGAAGAGACATTTTTCCAAGCAATTTGATTTAAGGAACTGTCAAAGTCTAAACAGTATTGTTTTCTCACACAATGCAAAATTTTGAGCATCAACAAAATTATGTTTTGAAATCTTAAACTGATGGGTGTGTAAAATAGTAATAATCTACAGAGAAGAAAACAAATAAGGTAGAGCCTGAAAAAAAGAACAGAGATACACTAATGAAACCATTTTGAATATAAACTGATAATAAAATACAGCCTGAATATATCCACGTAAAAATGGAAATAAGATGTTTTAACTTGCAGACAAGCACAGTAAATGTTTATTTTATCTTCATTTTCCAAGAACCTTTAAGCTTTCACATATTATATAGTACAACGTAATCTTGACTAAACTAAAATGGATTATTTTAATTTTTAAAATTTCTATCTATTTTTAAATACATATTTTCTGATTTTTCCTTTCTCTATCTTTTATTTCTCATTTGGATGTTTCTGTGTTTTGGTAATAAATTTGGAATTAAATAAAATATATGGTTTTAATATTAAGATTATTTGTGAGAATTTGCTTTAAAAGAAGAATTCAAGACTGTAGTGTGCCCTTAAGTTGCACTGTAAGAAATTTTTGCTAGCAGTTATAACAAAAACATTTAAACTGTTGTGATTTTGAATAACGTATTTTAACTTTTATATTAGTTAAAAAATCAAACAAATTTATTTCATTCATCATCACACATAGTCTTCTGTATGGATTGGACTCATACTTCAGGGATACTTGGGAATCAGAAATGGACATAGCCACAACAGAAAGTAGAAAGAGGAACATACCTCTCCCTTGTTTTTATTTCCAGATTTCTCCAATAGATTGTATTACTCATTCCATGCTCTGGAAATTTATTATTTACATTTCACTGCAGCTGGGAATATACTTTTACTATTCCTCCTTAAACAGTTAGGAGAAAGCAGCTATAGGAGAAACTGGAAATTTCTTGGATATTTAATTGTCAAGAACATTCCACTGGACAGCTGTAGAAATCTGAGACAATGAGTAACAATGTAGGTGAGAGCATTCATGGGATATAGCAATAAAGCTTTTTATCATAGACAGGAATTATACAGTTTTGTCACACTCTAAATAGAGAAATGGAAAAGGCTTGGACTGAGAGTAAATAGTAACCTGCCCAAAGCTGACAGTTGATAGTTAGGAGACTCTCCTTCACTCCACTTCAAGTAATGACTGCATTCCACAAATATTCTTCTTTCTTTACAATCACAAAGAGAATTATTTATGCTTAGTTGGTAATATCAGGATTGTGAAAGCAAGATATTGCAACTGACCCTGAATATTAATATGTGGGTAAAGTTACATATCTAAGTTGATGCATGTAATTGTAAGCATAAGTAATGCAAATCACAGATGCTTGCAGATCAGCCCTAAGAGCATCATTATGAATTTTGTCTCATGAAGTGACTAAAGGCACAGTGACTGAAGTCTATGGTCACTCAGCTGTATCACAGAATCACAGAATAGCCAGGGTTGGAAGGGACCTCAAGGATCATGAATCTACAACTCCAGACCACATGCAGGGCTACCAACCTCAACATTTAATACTAGACCAGGATGCCCAGGGCCCCATCCAATCTGGCCTTGAACACCTCCAGGGACGGGGCATCCACAACCTCTCTGAGCAGCCTGTTCCAGTACCTCACCACTCTCTCTGTAAAGAACTTCTCTGACACCTAACCTAAATCTTCCCTCCCTCAACTTCAAACCATTTCCCCTTGTCCTGCTGTTATCTACCCTTTCAAAGAGTTGATTCCCCTCCTGTTTGTACGCTCCCTTTAGGTACTGAAAGGCTACCCCACAGCCTTTTTTTCTCCAAGCTGAACAAGCCCAGCTCTCTCAACCTGTCTTCGTAGGGGAGGTGCTCCAGCCCCCTGATCATCTTATTCAGTCTGAAAATCCGCATTATTATTCATGTGTGGTTTTTCCTATTTTAGTTGTTGTTGTTTGTTTCTTTTGTGTTTTGTTTTTCAAAGCAATGTGGATATATTTGCAAAATAGTCATTGGTTTCATCCACAGACTTCTCCAATTTCAATTTCATCTCACTCTCTGTATTTCATAAATGACAAATTTCTCTTTTTTGATAGCCCTAGACATGCCGGTATCAAACAAGACAAAAGGAGAGCTATGCATAAACTGACCATAGATGTTTAAAGGCATGCAAAAATTTGCCAAATGTTTTTCAGAAAACTTTGTTCCAGGTTTCCCTTTTCCATTATTTTTTGTAACTCCTGAAGTTTCTGAAAACATGATTTTCACCATTGTGTTGAATGAAACTATTTATTATAATGAGTAGACAAAAAGAACAACTCTTTAGGAGAACCAAAATTATTCCACATATTTAATTTAGATTGCAATAAGAAAACACTCATTAGTTTTTTCATTAACTCAAGTTCATATCTGTGCTTGTAAAAGAAATCACCACTGTTCAGAGAGTCTGGAGAAAATGTCATCAGAGCTAAGTTTAAGATTTGAAAGGTTGCTAAGGAATGGCCATCTTTTTTTTTTTTTTCTTTTTTTGTTAATTATCTGTGCAAGCTTGAATTTCACATCTTTTTCTGTTATATTTGCTTATTTTAACAAACAGAACAAAGGCAGGTGTTTATTTACTTATATTTCTCTCTATTTACAATTGTTAAGGCACCACATTGGAGTTTCTTCAGGGATGCCTGCCACGATAGCTTTATTAAGCAAATTCTAGTTCTTATATGATTGGTCGAATTTACTATATTCCGATAAAGTCAGTCATTTCAGATTAAGGTTTTATGTGCACAAATTAATGTAAGACTCTTAAGGATGCTGAGCTTCAGATAACTATGTGAATTCTTGTTACTGTAACTTGAAGACTTTTTTTTAAGGTTCACATTTAGGAATCCTTGATGATAATTCAACATAGTTGGCTATAGCTAACAAGAAGTTCACTTTTAAATCATTTTTATTTGATATGGAATTTATGGAAAATCTATGAATACTCATTATACTATTTTTTTAGAGGCAAATAGTGATTTTTTAAGAAACATTAAGTTGGTTTATAAGGCTGGTTTAAGACTTCTGGATAGAAGGCTATGTAAATGTGAGTTGTAATCATCATAATATGAATTCTTATAAATATTTACATTATTTTAAGACAGAATTCTAAAACAGTGGATTCCTTTAGGGAAAGTGAAGTTGAAATGCTTTAAGTTAGGAAATATATATCTTAAAAACCATATTTATGCATTTTATAACAAACTGTTTCTTGTTCATAATTAATCTGCTGGCAAAAACACATTTATTAAACAAAACAACTTTCTATGACATACAGAACAACATTACAGATAATGAACAAGAAAAATAATAGATTTTTACTATTTTATTAAGTATCAGGGATTTTGAGTGTAGCATTTTGCATATCTCTCAAATTTATCAAAAAGTTTACTTCATAGAGAAATTATAACTCATATTTAACCATAAACTATTTCATAAATTAAAAAGACAAAAAATTATTAAAAATAAAATAAATACATAATACTAGGAATGCTATTTTTATTGAAAAAAAAATATATCATATACATAGTTTGCTTTGAAACTATTGCCTCTCATTTTTTTCCATTGAAATGACAATACAGTGAGCGCAATAACACTGTTTGTTATAGCAAATTGCAGCTATGAATCTCTATTTTTCATAATAGTCACTATTATTAGTTATGCATTTTGGCAGCAATGAACAATGCCATGCTCGTAAAAATCTGCATGGTCCAGAATGTAGCTTCTCTTTCATACCACTGTCACCACTGCTGAAGTGCACTACCCACTACCTCACTGTGCTCATGTCCACTTTTTGGTATCCATAAATGTTCAGCAAGTGTCGATAAATGTCAATGCTTGCTTTTTTTTCTACATAGGGGAGTTCAATGACATATCTTTGGTTCATCTTCATTTCCAGGTCAGACACCATTTTGTCAGACTGTCCCTGCTACTATCTACCACAGAGCAATAAAATGTAGAAGAATATTAGTGAGAAGGTTAAGCCCCTACTGCCATGCCACCAACATCCACTGCTGACTTCACAGGCCAACATAATGAAGTAGGAGGCACTACTTTTGGAGCCACAGATATTCTTAGATGGAACAATTTTGCCATTAAATTAGATGATGTCAAAACATTTCATGAGCAAGCATTAACTTTAAAAATATCAAAAATACAGGAGTATGCTTGAAGGAATCATTTCTAACTTATTTTTATTTTGAAAAAGTAGAATTTTTCAGTTTTTCTATTTGTAAAATCATTCATTTTAATGCAATGGTAGCATGTTTCAGACATATTTTGGGTGAATACAGTATGTTAGGGAAATATACTGAATTAGAATGCTCTTTGGAACAGAAACTCAGAATGCACATGCAACAAACATTAATACACATTTAATTTCTTTTGATTACAATGATTTGTTCCTGTTTCTTTATTGTTTTTATATTGTATCTTGATTTTTTTTTAAATCAGAGAAATGACAAGACTTAATTTTGATGTATGAATTTTCTTAGATAGAAGAAGTTCTTGCACAAATCTACCATAAATGGAGTACATATTCTCTATGTTCTCAAGAAAGATTTGCAAAATCTCTGTTTTATTTATAAACTCCTGAGACCATCTGGACTGAATATGATCAAAACGTTAATCTAGGAGCTGGAGACCTGTTGCAAAGAACCAGTAGTTTTTTGGGACACAACTTTTCCTGTTACTTTGTAAACACTTAGCAGTAAAGGCATCAGATGTTAGAAGTCAGAGGGTATCTATTCTACTTTTATCCAGTTGCTGTTTTCTCTGGCCTTGAAATAAAAAATGCAGTGTGATAGCACTGGTGAGGGAAATTGAAAGACACAGGCTAACGCTGAAAAATAGTTAGGTTTCCTTCCAGAAGGACATGCTTAATAAATTTTGATTCTGGATGCTTCCATGAACATCATTTTTCTTAGCTTTGATTCATAGTGTCAGGCAGTTGCTTAATGAGCCATTAAACTGGAACTGACTGTGTTGTCCAACATTAGGAGAATACATATAGACTTTGATCATGAAAACCTGTATCTTCAACCTTGACTTTTCCTAAATAAACATATGGAAGTGTATATGTGCATATGCATATAATGTATTAAAACTACTATGTATTATACTTCGTGCTCTTTTTATACCGATGGAAAATGAGAAAATATTTACGGAGCTACTGTGTTTTCCGTTATTTAATGCACACTGGAAAGAATTTACATTTGCATTTTAAAAGTCACATGAATTAAAATAAAGGCTAAAGCAGTTATTTGATATGACAATGAAACAAAATAATTTGCTTTGCATTAAACAATACTTTTTTTTCCTCAGAATTGCTTCATGATGCCCAGAAATTGATTACTTTAGTTTTTTTGTTTCCCTGAAAAGAAAAAAATCTTGCTTCATTTCAAGCTGAAGAGAATCAATTTCTCTCTCTTTCCCTGTTCTCTATGTAGATTTTTTAAAACAAAACCAAACAAAAGAAACCAATAATTAAATGAATTAATAAATAAATAAAATGGAGATGATTGTGCTATCCTTCCATCTCTAGCTCAGAATATTTCTTATATCAAAATATTCTGAAAATAATGATTTTTTTTCATGAGATCTAATTACATATACTATTAGGCTATGTGATTAAAGTCACAATATCAGAAACGGTCATAGAGACCCTAATGTAGATGTGAACATCCTAATATGCTTAGCAGATATGTGACTACTTCACTCACCAGTTTGTTACAGGTGAGCTTCAGCCAAAGCAGAAATCATCAGGGGCACCTCAAAGGTTCCTCATATCACTCTGTCTTAAAGATATGAGGCTCATCACTACAGAATTTCCTGTATGACAGATTTCTTTGCATGCATATCTGCTTATGACTGTCCGAGCGTTAGCACATGGAGTCAGGCAATGAATTACAGGAGATTGCATGTGTGGGGTAGCTATAACTTCTTGAACATAGGTCCTTTCCACAGGATGCAGTCCTTCAGGAACTAACTATTCCAGCACAGGTCCCTCATGGGCCACACTTGCTAGCAGGAATCATATCCTATCTGGGCTCTTCTCAGTGGCCTGCAGCTTCCTTCAGGGCATATCCATCTACTGCAGTTTGGTCTTTTCCACAGGCTAAGGGACAAGTCTTGGCTCAGGAGTCTATTTCACATTCTCCCCATCCTTCTTCATTAACCTTTGAGCCTGCATGTTTATTTCCCTCCCAATTTTTCTCACTCCTCTCTCTCACAGCTGCAATGTGATATTTTGTTATTGTTTCTTATATAAGTTATGACAGAGGTGCCAACAGTTTTGCTCCTTGGCTCAGCTTTGGTCAGCAAGGGGGCTTGCTGGAGCTGACAATGACTGTGTCTGTCTTGGCCACCGCTCTGGTTTCTTCTTGTAGATAATGCCCCTGCAGACCCACTGCTACAAAAGTCTTACCATGGACACCCAATAAAGAGTGTGTGTGAGGCAAATGAGAGACCCAGAGATCCAGGGGCATGTGAAAGGTTAGACTAAGGTCCCTGAGAGCATTAGCTGTGTGTTTGTATCCCTATGTGAGCTTATGAATGTCATAAAGCTATGGCAGCCCAGTCTTGCCTCTATGATGCTACCAGATTCCTAATGCTTGCCCTCATTCTCTTCTTTCTGATGTTACTGCTGGTTTTGATTTAGGGACATATTCATTTCAGAAGCAATAACTGACCTTTTTCTTTCCAAGGCACATTTAGGGATATATCTTCCATTCATGTTGTCCTGTTTTGTCATAACATACATATTTTAAACATAATTGGAAATTGTGAATCTACTGCTTGACATCTTGAAGGAAAGAGTATAATTTGCTCCACTGTACAAAACAGCAGTCATTCTAGCTATCTTAACCATGTTTCACTTTAGTTGACAATCATCTTTTCCTTGCCAAATCCCATTGTCACTAGTCATACTCTGTCTTCCTTTATTTTTCAGAAGTCTTTGTTGAGTTTGACCATGATCTTTTTCAAGCAGCCTTGCTCTACAGTTTTTCACCTTCTCTTGGTTCTTACTTTTCCAGTTTATCATTCCAAACTTGTGCATCACATGCCCTTTTAAGCCTGTTCCCACTGTAAACATATGGGAGCATTGTTTCTCTCTCCTTTCCCTTTTGATTCCTGTTCTTATTCATTGTATAGTTCCTTTTTCCAGATTTTTTGCTACAACTGAAGGACTTTGGCTTTTGTTTGTTGGTGATGTTGCATTCTACAAAACTGAATTATATTTCTAAGCTTTTAACTACTTTTTAACACAGGATATATAGAATATTTAATGATGTGAAATGAGTGGACTACACTAACAAAGGACATTAATGGACATTGTTCAACACAATGAAACAAAGAAATCATCCAATTGATTAATGATACATTTTAATTTATATGCATTGATATCTAATATCGTTCATAATAATACATAGTTGGTATTTGTTGCCCATGCAGATGTAAAATAAGTTGCTGCTTTTATAGATAAATTTTTGGCAGAAGCAGTTCATTAATACTGCTCAACTATTTCAGTGTTTATATGAAGTGTGCATATTTGTACTGCTAGTAGCTTCTTTAGAAAAGAGCTGGGTGGATGGGGGGAGAGCGGTGGATGGGGGGAGAGCAGTGGATGTAGTCTACCTTGATTTCAGCAAGATGTTTGATACTGTCTCCCGCAACATCCTTATAACAAAGCTGAGGAAGTGTGGGATAGATGAGTGGACAGTGAGGTGGGTTGAGAACTGGCTGACTGGCAGAGCACAGAGGGCCATCGTTGGCTGTGCAGAGTCCGGTTGGAGACCTGTAACTAGCGGTGTTCCTCAGGGGTCTGTGCTGGGTCCGGTCTTGTTCAACATCTTCATCAGTGATCTTGATGAGGGGATAGTGGCCACCCTCAGCAAGTTTGCTGATGATACGAAGTTGGAAGGATTGGCTGACACGCCTGAAGGCTGTGCTGCCATTCAGCGAGACCTGGACAGGCTGGAGAGCTGGGCAGTAAGAAACCGGATGAGGTTCAACAAAAGCAAGTGTAGAGTCTTGCATCCAGGGAGGAATAATTGCATGCACCAATACAGGTTGGGGGATGACCTGCTGGAGAGGAGCCCTGCAGAGAGGGACCTGGGCGTCCTGGTGGACGACAGGTTGGCCATGAGCCAGCAGTGCGCCCTCGTGGCCAAGAAGGCCAATGGCATTCTGGGGTGCATTAAGAAAAGCGTGTCCAGCAGGTAGAGGGAGGTGATCCTCCCCCTCTACTCTGCCCTGGTAAGGCCTCATCTGGAGTACTGTGTCCAGTTCTGGGCTTCCCTGTTCAAAAAAGACAGGGATCTCTTGGAAAGAGTCCAGCGGAGGGCCACAAAGATGGTGAAGGGCCTGGAGCATCTCCCCTATGAAGAAAGGCTAAGTGAACTGGGCCTATTTAGCCTTGGGAAAAGAAGACTGAGAGAGGACCTGATCCAGGTCTATAAATGTTTAAAGTGTGGGGGGCAGAGTGGTGAGGCCAGACTCTTTTCATCAGTGTTTGGAGACAGGACGAGGGGAAACGGACATAAGCTGCAGCATAGGAAGTTTCGCACGAATGTGTGCAAGAACTTCTTTACGGTGAGGATGATGGAGCACTGGAACAGGCTGCCCAGGGAGGTTGTGGAGTCTCCTTCTCTGAAAATATTCAAGACCCGCCTGGAGACCTACTTGTGCAACCTGGTGTAGGGAACCTGCTTTGGCAGGGGGGTTTTACTTGATGATCTCTGGAGGTCCCTTCCAATCCCTAAGATTCTGTGATTCTGTGATTCTGTGATAGGATGACAACTTGATGAAATATTTTGAATACAATCCTTAAAGGATAATGGAAATTTTTTGATCTGACCAACTTTTATTTTAACCTATGTCTAAATGTCACTTTATCATTTTTCTGTCTACTGCAATTTTCTTGCATAAACTCACATAGGTTTTATTTTACTTTGGATGTCATTTGACATTGATTTTTTTGACAAGCCATAAATCTGTATGGAAACAATACTGAACTGCAGAATTGTTAACATGTATTTTTCTAAGACATTTATAAGACTTTTATTTTTTCCTTCTCTTCCCGTGTGACTTGTTTTATACATTTCCAATCCCACTCTCATCTTGGGACAGCTGGGACAGAGAGAGCAGAGAGCTCATGAATTGTGCACTGTCACCTATAACTTTAAAGTATCCTCAGCATTTGCTCCTCCATAAATCTTCTCTTTGGAGTTTACTGTTGGGTGTTAGAATTGTTGTTCTAACATAAAATAGCATTCAGTGTCCAAGGTGATGAAGTAGCTTTCTTTTTTCTCCATTTCAGTCAGGAATAGGCAGGCATATCAGTGACGGGAAAAAAAAAATGGCTTGTTATTCATTTCTAGAAATTTTTTTCTTTCTCTGAAGCAAATGTTTGAATGCAATTTTCTGAATCATACTCCTTTATGTTAGTATGAAGTATTTAATCCCATGAAAATAATATCCTTCAGAGTGAGATTACTGATAGCTAATGAGAGATGAGGAAATGAAGGGTGAGAACAAGATGTATGTCTGCATGAAGTATAGCTGCTCTGGTAAAATGTAATTAGACAAGAACAAACAATAAAAAATATAGTGACTGCACTACAAGAATGTTTTCTTAATTAAAATTACTTTCTTACTTAAAAGTTTGTTCAATATAAAGATAGCATGTTCACTACCAGGAAAATAAAACAATACCTCTTCCCTCAAATCTCCATAAATAAGAAAAAAAGGTACTATGAGACTCAAATGTGCAGACAGTTAATTCCATTAAGATCAGTGTGCTTTACAGGAAAAGAAACATTTTTAAAAGGAAGACATACTAATGCTCATTTTCTTTTTGACTTAGTGATCATAGATATTAAGCTGGGAAAAGCTCAGCAGTAATTATCTTATCAAGTTCGGAGAATAGATATAAAGAGGAATGAAATGTTCTCCTTAGGCATAAAAGTAAAACTGGTGAAAACAGAGATTTCTAGAAGAAAATTCAGGAATAAGACAGGAACTGAAATATCTCATAAATGGATAAATGCTACTAACTCAAAAGTATAACTGAAAGAAAATAAGGGCAATATAACCACAGTTGTACTGTAGCAAAACCTTTCTAGACTTAGTAAACATGTACTTAAAAACGGTATTTTCAGGATATACATATGGTAGCAAAAATGCAAGACTTATCAGCAAGTAGACAAGTCACAGAATCACAGAATAGCCAGGGTTGGAAGGGATCTCAAAGATCATGAAGCTCCAACCCCCCTGCCACATACAGGGCCACCAACCTCCACATTTAATACTAGACCAGGATGCCCAAGGCCCCACCCGATCTGGCCTTGAACACCTCTAGGGATGGGGTATCCACAACCTCCCTGGGCAGCCTGTTCCAGCATCTCACCACTGTCTCTGTAAAGAACTTCCCGCTGACATCCAACATAAATCTTCCCTTCCTCAACTTAAAACCAATTCCCCTTGTCCTGCAGTTATCAGCTCTTTCAAAGAGATGATTCCCCTCCTCTTTGTAGGCGCACTTTAGGCATTGAAATGCTCTAATGAGGTCACCCTGCAGCTTTTTTTTCTCCAGGCTGAACAAGCCCAGCTCCCTCAGCCTGTCCTCACATGCTGAGGCTCTCAAGGACCACTCCTTCCAGTCTTTATAGATGCCTGGGTTTCCTCCGGCCCAAGTGCAAAACTCTGCACTTTGCCATGTTGAACCTCATCAGGTTCACCCAGGCCACCTTTCTAGCCTCTCAAGGTCCCACTGAATAGCATCCCTTCCTTCTACCGTGTCAACCTCACCACTCCGCTTGGTGTCATCAGCAAATTTGCTGAGGGTGCACTCGATTCTGACATCGATGTCATTGATAAAGATGTTAAAGAGCACTGGTCCCAAGACAGACCCCTGGGGGATGCCGCTCATTACCGGCCTCCACCTGGACATAGAACCATTCATGACCACCCTCTGTCTGCGGCCTTTCAACCAGTTTCTTATCCATCGAGTGGTCAACCCATCAAATCCACATCCCTCCAATTTGGAGATAAGGATGTGGTGGAGGACCATGTCAAAGGCCTTGCTCAAGTCCAGGTAAATGACAATGGTCACCTTTCCCTTGTCCACCGATTCCGTCACTCCATCATAAAAGGCCACCAGATTGGTCAAGCATGACCTTCCCCTGGTGAAGCCACGCTGGCTGTCTCAGATCACACGCCCATTCCTCATGTGATCAAGCATGTTGTCCAGGATGATCTGTTCCATGATCTTTCTGGGCACAGAGATGAGACTCACCGGCCTGTAGTTTCCAGGGTCCTCCTTGCTCCCTTTCTTGTAAATGGGAGTGATGTGACCCTTCCTCCAGTCACCCGGGACCTCACCTGACAACCACAACTTTTCAAATATGATGGAAAGCAGCTTGGCAACCACCTCAGCCAGCTCCTTCAGAACCTTGGGATGCACGTCATCTGGCCCCATAGATTTGTACACATTCAGTCTCATGAGGCGGTCTCAGACTTGCTCTGCCCTTCTAATGGGGGGGGATTTACCACCCTGGTCCCCACCTAGAGGTTTAGGGATGCAGGGCTCAGGGACGTGAGAAGAACTGGAATCCTGGCTGCCAGTGAAGACCGAAGCAAAGAACTCATTCAGTCCCTCAGCCTTCTCTTCGTCCTTTGAAGCAAATTCTCCTTTTACATTTACCAAAGCAGGTACACTTGCTTTGGCCTGTTTCTTCTGGCCAATGTACCTGTAGAATGTCTTCCCATTGTTTGTCACATCCCTCGCCAAGTTCAGTTCTGCCAGTGCCTTGGCTTTCCTAATCCCATGTCTGCAAGTCCGGAACGGCATCCCTGTATTCTTCCCAGGTGATACACCCTTTTTTCCAGAGCTTGTACGCACTTTTCTTTTTCCTCAGCGTGCTCAGTAGGTCCTTGCTGAGCCACACCAACTTCCTACCTCCTCTGCCTGCTTTCTTATTCAGAGGGATGGAGAGTTATGTCAGGTGATTTCATCATGAAGAAATTTCAATGTTTTTGAAAAAATTTCTAAATGTTGTATTGCTGATTTCAGAAGCTCATAAATTATGTACTTGAGACAGGAGAAAGGCTATATCTACCTGTAGAAAAATGAGGAGAAAAGGGCACTAGGCAATTATAAACCAGGCAAGATTTGTTATTAAAAGAATTATGAAGAATTGTGACACAAATAGTAAGATGAATTATTATTAAGCATTTGAACAATATCAGCATGCGATGAGTCTGAGGAGAAAAAAGGCTTTGCTGAAGCCTAGGTACACTACGTCAACAGCATTTTCCTCATTCACTAGGCGGGTCATTCGATCATAGAAGGAGATCAGGTTGGTCAAGCAGGACCTGCTTTTCATGAAACCATACTTTCTGGGCCCAGTCCTCTGGTTGCTCTGCATCTGAGAACAACCCTGAGACTGTTTTCCCTAAAAACTGAAGTTTAGTATTTAGAAAAGTAAAGAAAGCCAATGTCATCCTGGGCTGCATTCAGCAAAATATTGCCAGCAAGTTGAGGGAGGCAATCCTTCTCCAGTGATGAGGCCTCAACTAGAGTAGTGTGTCCAGTTCAGGACTCCTTGCTACAAGTGAGACTTGGACATAGGGAAGAGTCCAGCAAAGGGTCGATAAAATTATTAAGGGACTGAAGCATCTGATTCTATGATTCTGTGAAAGGCTGAGAGTTGGCACTGTTGCTGGGCAGTAAGAAACCGGATGAGGTTCAACAAAAGCAAGTGTAGAGTCTTGCATCCAGGGAGGAATAATTGCATGCACCAATACAGGTTGGGGGATGACCTGCTGGAGAGGAGCCCTGCAGAGAGGGACCTGGGCGTCCTGGTGGACGACAGGTTGGCCATGAGCCAGCAGTGCGCCCTCATGGCCAAAAAGGCCAATGGCATTCTGGGGTGCATTAAGAAAAGCGTGTCCAGCAGGTCGAGGGAGGTGATCCTCCCCCTCTACTCTGCCCTGGTAAGGCCTCATCTGGAGTACTGTGTCCAGTTCTGGGCTCCCCAGTACAAAAAAGACAGGGATCTCTTGGAAAGAGTCCAGCGGAGGGCCACAAAGATGGTGAAGGGCCTGGAGCATCTCCCCTATGAAGAAAGGCTAAGTGAACTGGGTCTGTTTAGCCTTGAGAAAAGATGACTGAGAGGGGACCTGATCCAGGTTTATAAATATCTGAGGTGTGGCGGCCATAGCGGTGAAGCCAGTCTCTTTTCAGTGGTACGTGGAGACAGGACGAGGGGAAACGGACATAAGCTGCAGCATAGGAAGTTTCGCACAAATGTGCGTAAGAACTTCTTTATGGTGAGGGTGACGGAGCACTGGAACAGGCTGCCCAGGGAGGTTGTGGAGTCTCCTTCTCTGGAGATATTCAAGTCTCGCCTGGACGCCTACCTGTGCGACCTGGTGTAAGGAACCTGCTTTGGCAGGGGTGTTGGACTTGATCTCTGGAGGTCCCTTCCAACCCCTACTATTCTGTGATTCTGTGATTTAGCAGTGAGAGAGAAGGCTTAGCGTGAGTGTTATAAATGTATATCTGAAAGGTGGGTGCAAAACAAACAGAGCCAGGCTCCTTTCAGCAATGTACAGTGCCAGGTCAAGAGGCAACAGGCACAAAATGGACACAAAATGTTCTGCCTAAGCATCAGGATGCACTTTGTTACAGTGTGGTTGACTGCACTGGAGCAAATTGCCCAGAGATGCTGCAGTATTTCCTTCTTTGGAGATCTTCAAAAGCTAGGCTACCTGGACGTGCTCCATATCTCTAATCGAGAGTGCTTGGAAAGATAGCTTCCCCTGGTTGCTTCCAACCTCAACTATTCTGTAATTGTGTGATTCTGTGGTCTTTCTTTTTTGATTCTAGTTGAGTTTTATTATTATTATTAAGGGACTAGATTTTCTTCCAAAATTTTAATATCATCTGAAGTACACAATTATTAGATAGTTGAACTCAGTCTATGATAGTCAAGCTATATAGCTAGCATAAAGCAAAAGAAAAAGCTGACATCTCAGTAGAAATACAGGTATTTTACTTCTTTCAAGGAGAAGTATTTAACCTAGGAAAAAATCAGACAATGTTTGGGAGGAGGCAGAATTAGCTGTAAAATGCATTTTAATTTTGTTTTGTTTATATTATGATACCTCATAAGATGTGATAGGCATGTTTTTTCAGAGACTGTGCTATCTGAGTAAACTGAATGCAGTAGACCTTGTCAGTCATAATCCATGTATATAAACTAGTCTCACAGTGCCACGACATTTCTCACGAGTATCACAAGATTAACAGAATGCTCCTCCACTCAACAGCATGAGATTTGTGAGGATGTATAGTATGACTCCAAGCAAAAGCACCTTCCAACCACAAGTTCTCTGAAAACCTAAGTGTACTTAGTTCAATCTATGTGTGGGGTGACAGTACCAAATTTGAATATTATATTAATTACAAATTTACTTTGTTTTTCACAGAAATCATGAAGTTGAGTACTAGCGGAGGATGGTAGTAAGAGTCAGTTAAAACAGTTTACTTACATAGTAGTTTAAGTTTTTTTTCTTTGTCTGTTGAGGTGTTGACATAAGAAGATATCCCAACATCTTATTTGGAATTTTCTTTGCTAAATTGCCACATTACATTTAAACAGGTGGCATGACAAAATATTTGCCATCGTCTATATGTAGAGATTCAACTTATGCATTCCTTCAGTGCAATGTGAGTGAAATGTCAACTAAGATATTAATTATAGAGAACTAATTAATGATTTTGAAACATTTCTCAGTATGTCAGTGCATAATAAGTACTTGATTAGATTTGCTAATATATTTCTTCATGTTCTCTCTGGAAAACTCTGGGATATTGTCAATTTGTGAAAGTTGAGATTATTCTAAAGCTTGAGTATTATGATCTACAAAAATGTAGTTATTGCAGCTGATATAAGTGAACATGACCATTTGCCTATCTTTGTGACAGCTTAGAACTGAGACATATTTTTTATGATTATTTATATGTCTCATACTACAGTTTTATGGACAAGATTATTTGTGAAACTATTAGCACATTTTGTACGTAATTCAGCTGTAAAATTAGTAGAAAATTAGTTGAGAGATTGTATTCAGTATTAATGGAAGATGTAAAAATGCAACACAAACTGCAACATAGCAAGTTCCATATGAACATGAGAAAGAATTTTTTTTACTGTGGGGAGACAGAGCACTGAAACAGGCTGCCCAGAGATGTTGTAGAGTCTCCTTCTATGGAGATATTTAAAACCTGCCTGGATGCTTTCCTGTGCAACCTACTGTAGAACATCTTCTATAGCAGACGGGGTTGGACTAGGTGATCTCCAGAGGTCTAGGTTATTCTTGGGGTAGTTTTATTTATGTTTTGTAATATATCTGACACCTACAACTCCTTCATGAGTCCAGCACTCCATTTTAAATTCAAATAGACAACACATGGTGTGGTTACATAGGTAGGATATCATTATCATTAAAGCAAATTATACCCTTCTATCAAGGCTGCATTTCTTTAATGAATAATAACTGGTCTTCTGGCTTCATTCTGTGTTTAAGAAGCTTTTGTCACTATTTTGTGTCTGTACTTTTGCAGAATTCTAAGAAACTCCTTTCATTTCTCAACAACCCTCATCTTCTGGTTTCCTGATAATACAACTGATGTTTATTTACACAGCACAGATAGATATAGAGATTTCAGTAATAGTTAATTCTACTAAAACAGTGATATAACAGAAGACCCTGTCTTGCTCCAATTTATTGGAGGGAGAGGAGGTTCTTTTAATACCTGTATACCCCGTGTGAGAAAAAGAAACAACAGTTCAAATGTTGGTCCGACCAGTTTATTACAAATCTTAATTAGGGAGATGGGGAAGGGGAGGACACTATTATGAATTAGGGTAATGGGGAAGGGAAGGAGGGCGATAGAAAAGACAGGAAAGAAGAAACAAGGAGTCTTTATAGGAAGCAAGAGGGAGATTGTCACTACCATGGATCCAGCGTGATTCATAGTTCAGTCATTGATTTTCAATAGTGGTGGGTTGTCAGGCATTGTTCTGTTGACAACTACAGTAACTACAGCGATGACAGCCCCTTTTCAATGCTTCCAAAGTGGTCAAGTCAGCTCTCCTTTGAGTGGCAGCTTCTGGCTCTGGGATCTCAGCAGGAAACTCCTTTGTTCCTATCTTCCGGGCCTTGCCAGTAGATAACAGGGAGCAGGGAGGCACCGACTTGTATCTTGCCTTCACAGGATACAATGGCATCACCCCCCAGTCTCCCATAGCAAGCTGGAGTTATTTGGTCACAGGCCAGATCCAGTAAACAGTCCTAAGCACTATCTTCCGAAGGCAAACAGCTAAAATTGTCCACACAGTGATGTTGATTGCCACATGGCAACGCTCGTTACTCATCTCCTAGACAAGTCAATCCTATCACAAGAAATACCTCAGAAAGCAAGCTTTGAGCCAAAAAAACAAAGAAGGATTCTCGCAGATCCACAAACATATCGATATTCAAAGGAGCAGACACCATGCTGTGGTAGCTGCTTGCCTGGAAATTCTAGCCATACCACTAGTGCATTCTCGGAATTACTCTACGAGAGCAATTATTGCTAACTGTAGCTGGAAAAGGACAAAATGAATTAAAAATGCCTTTTTTAATATCACGGTTCTGTTTTGCATTTTGTATGATGTTGATGGACTACTAGCACAATGATAATATTAAGAAAGGAAAAAAATGGAAAATATGCTACCTGTTTATCAGTAAGTTAAGTAGTGCATATTCCCACTCCAGCTGTTAGACTATTTAAAAAGGGACTCAGCACCTGCTGAAACAGGCATGAGAGCAAGAAAAAGGCAGTATGAGCATATATGTTATGCAGTAGCAGGAACCACTGCCAGAAAGAGTTATCTAATATTTTTTAAGTTATTTTATTTTCTTTAGAGGCAAGTGGTGATTAAATATATATATATATATATATCAATTTTAATTCCAGTAAAGTGTTCTAAAACTATATAGATTGTAATTGCAGGACTTTGATGAAAAAGAGCCTAAACATTAGCACTCTCAATTAACACGCTCCATCTAATATGCTGAAGAGAATTTCTGTCTGTTACCATTGGAATGGTAACTATGTCACTTTAAATCTACATCTCCAGAATATTTTTTCTATAGTGAACATGTAATATAAGCATTGAAACAGTTTTGCAAAATGACTTACTAATGCTACTACATAAAAACTGCAGCATTTTTGTGCTGATGTGAATGGGATGTCACATGATTACTTTAATGTATGTGAGGAAGACATTGACTTGCACTGCTCTCAGAGTGGCGTCAAACATGGCACTCTACAGGAACACATAACTTATAACAATTATAGCAAAAAAAGCTGAAATAAAATATTAAGACATTTAAGATAGCATAGGTTAGATTACACATATGAAAGTATCACAAAGATAAGTCAGATTAAATGTCTGAATTCATCTATGAGAGGGAATTTTTTTAATTTTTTTTTTACACACCTTGCCAGCTGCACAAAAATGAACTTATCAAAACTGTACATCTACTTCATTAAACTAGACTTGATTTCATAAATTTTAAAGTATTTGTGTGTGATTATTTTCTGATTAAAAAAAACAAAACACAGTATTTCCATGAAAAAGAATTTCAAGCCAATCAAAATCAGTATTTCTACTACTGAACCTGAAAATATCTTTAATAGATAATTTGGATGTAAAAGTGAACACAAACTGGGATTTTACTACTTCTTACTCTGTATAATGTGTTAATACTAAAATAGATATTTGGAACATTTTGTCTTTAGAAACATTAAAATTCTAATGTCTCAAAGTTTCATCAGTCAATTGCCCTTACTATCATCTTCCAGTGAAAAGCAAATATAAATAATTAACGCTTGGTAAAAATAATAGAGCACTGGTAAAATATTTTCTTAAATGAAAAAAAAAAAACGTTTCATAATTCTAAAAAGGTAAGTGAATTATTCTAATCCATTGTCTTTAAATACACGTGTAGCTGTACAGTGAGCTTTATTCAAAAGAAATTCCAAAAATTTTATAATCATTATATTAAAAAAAAATTATCTTGGTACTGTAATTATTGTATAGGCTCAGACAGCTCTAAAGGTTATGTGACAAATGCAGACATTTGCAACTCATGTTCACAGAACAAATATGAATGTATATGTTCTATATGCTTTTACTTCAAACTGTTAAGTTTGTATGAATTAATGGAGAGAGCTGCCTGAAAATATTATTTGCTTTGTCTGTTGAAGAATAGCAGCCACTGGGAATACAATTTATATATGTACACAATGAGGGAGTATTTGCACAGCATCCAAAGACATCATTCAGTGGGAAAAAAAAAAAAAAAGGTAATGAAAATGAACATCCAGAAATCATTCTATAAAGTTTTTGTTGGTTTCAGTTCTTTCAAACCATTTCCTACCACCAAATTTCTTAAGCTTGTGGGGGAGGGGAGGGAAGGGGGGAAAGAAATAAGAAAAATGGAAAAAAAAAAAAAAGCTTTTTAAAGTAATCAAATTAGAAAACTTTGAAAATTTAAGAAATAAACAAGGAGATAATTTCTACTGGAATTCATTGGAATTTCAATTCAAACTTGTTTGAGGTCAAGACCTCAAATGCTCAACTGTCTTTCAAAAGTTGTAATACTGTTGAGCAATTAGATAGTAATAGATAACACGGAAACACACGCACACACACACACAGAAATAAATTATTTCACTTGGGCAGACACCTTTGGTACCTCAGGAATATATGAGGTATTTTTAATTCTTCTTCTGAATCCTTTCAGAGAAGAGAATTATCTAAGGTCAGAGAATGTGGGGAATGTTAATTATTCTGATCTCATATACTCTAAGTGCAAATTATCTCAATGTTAGCACTGAAATCATTATTATGGGTACCTATTTTGTAACAGTTCATTTACTGCAGCTAGAATTGTCCCTGGTATATATTTAAGGATAAAGTGATGTTAAATGTTTATTTGCAGAAACTATTGGCTATAAAATGTGTGAATAAGGGAAAATATATCGTTATTCTGATGTAAACAAAATTGAAGATATCATTTCAGGTGAAAACATCAGAGGAAAATTAATTTATAGTTTGTGAAAAATGCGTAGTCTGAAGTGAAAAATACTGAATACATAAAGCATATAAAACTTCAAAAAAGGCAAACAGTGCACTTTCATCATATATTAAACAGATTTATCTTTTCTACACCGGTCTGAGTGTATAGGTATAATCTGCACACGTAGAGGATTATTTGAATGTGTCATCAATCATTTATAATCATTAATAATTATATATGAAATGACATGAAATATAATCTTCAGTCAGAATGAGAATTCTCCATAATGAGTTTTGTTGGAAAAATATATATATATATATATATTATATCAATTTAGTTATTTGTAAAAAAGAAAAGATGTAATTGTTCTATAGATTTTATTTTCTTCCAGACCAGATTTTAAATTCTACCCCATAAATAAAGAAGTAGGATTGATGTATTTAAACGCACTAGAATAGAACTAGAATATGTCATACATTCATGCACAGGTGGCCCTTTTTATGGAGTCAGTGATCTCTGTCCTGACAGTCTCTTGTAGCCCTTTGACCGTGGAAATTCTGTTTCCCCACTATGCTAAGCATGGCAAGCACATTATGTGCTGGCCTAAAACAAAGCACCACAACACATCAGGACAAGGGGCACACTATGCCTCTACAGCAACCACCTGTGGAATAGAGGGATCATTATCACTTTTACAGACACCACTGCATTTCTGTATCTAAAAAAATAGGAACATATATGCGTACAAAACAATGAATTATGGATTGCCTGGAATAAGCTATATGTTCTACACACGCACACATATTATTGTACTGCGGCAACAAATAATTGCAATTTCTTCTTCATAAATGAAAGACGTTATTAGTTTACTTTGAACTCAAAACCAGGGTGAATTAACAAGAATCACTAATTCTTTTGCTGTAATTACCTAAAATATATCTTTTCATTATAAGAATTTTTTTCTTCTGCTCTTGTATATTTTATTTTTTATTCTTTTTTGCTTCACTTCTCAATTTCCAGATTTTGGGAAAAAATTTCAGACATTTCCTGCTCATGTACATGTCAAACCAAAGTGGAAAGACATTTTTTTATGACACTTTCCCTGGTAGTCCATTGGCATTGTGCTATTGGCTGCTATTCTAGATCTTGAAGGTCTCAATTCTGTTCATATAATACAGAAAACTTAGATATCCAGCTCCATTTCTGAGAATTAAGCACGAAAATGGGAGATAGAGCATTACTTAGTCTACAGATCCCTTTGTGAACGTAGACTTAGATGAAATACTACAGATTTTGAACATAATGTATCAGATACTGAGATAGAAGATTTAGGTAGAGATTTTTAGAAATCTATCAACAGCTTCAATTAGACACCTAAAATCAGGTTGTTTTTTTAACATTAATGTAGGAAATTAAACAGAGAAAACAATGATAGAAAAGATGAGTAATCTAGAATTCAGAAAATATTTAGTGGGTAGTTTCTGGTGTATTTAATTCTGAAAATCTATAAATACTATTTTATTAAAGGCAGTGGTATAAAGGAAGATGCCTATTTTTCAGAATGCAGTCTAGTTAAGCTGCTACTTGAACAATATACATTAACATCCTGGCTTATGTAAAATATTTGTGCATATTCTACTATTACAGAATTTCTTTCCTGCACCCACTCTGCAGCCTATTTTGCAAAATTTATGTTAAAAAAAAAGGTAGATTAAAAATTGATTCCATGTTTACAAATATAATTTTCTACTATAGATCTTAATAATACTAATTTTCCATAATATAAGTCATTGAGTCGAAGAGCAAGCAGATAATTTGATTTCTCAGAATATCCACCAAATGTGGAATCATTAACTAAGTTAATATACTCTTCGAAAATTGATAGATAATGCCCTAGTCTCATTAAGAAAGAATTTTTGATTAGATTTAATGCTTATGTACCATTAGTACCAGAATATGTTGCTCTGTTTCAAAGTTGGAGAGGGGACAAAATATTATTTTGTATTTCTAAATTAATCTACAGTTAATAGCCTACTCATTGTTCTCAAATCAACTGGTCTTTGATTATGTTTAAATTTGCAAATAAAAAGCATAATTAAAATTTATTTAATATTATCTCGAGACCAACTAAATTTACATTTTCAACACATCTTGTTTAAAAAATACATTTCTTTTCTGGCATAATTCTTTGAAAAGCAATTTTGAACTAGCTGTATCTGTAGGATCTATAGAAACAATGTTATGAATTGTCTATTTAAGAACAAATCTGAATAGACTTTCATCGATTTTTATCACTTCTTTTTTTCTTAACTTTTAAATTAGAAAATTTCCTAATCTTTCATGTTAGCTTATAATTTCTACACCTAATGAAATGTAGTTCAAGGTTTCTCAATATATTTTTTCTATGTTTTATCTGTCCAGGCCATCTTGCCTACCAACATGTCTCCGTGGAGAGGGGGAGCTAGTTTTCTATGCTTTGACTCTGAACTCTTGTTTGTAGTGTTTGTGCTGAGATTCCCACAGTCTGCTTTAAGGGATTGGTTAATTTTGTTGGATGATTCTACTCTTGACTTTTGAAGCTTCTGGTTTAACAAATTTACAGTGAGCTGCATGGCTATTATCATAGACTAACTCTTCAAAACTTTTTATCAGTTCTGCCATTGCTCTCCTAATACTTTCTTGTTAGTTGTTAGCCATGAGCCATAAGGAAATACAGAAAATGAGCAGTGTGATCTTCACTCTTGTTTAGTAGTGTTTCAGAGAGTTATGTAGATAGCAATTGCCAAGCATATGCTATCTTTGCTATTTTATTCTATGCCACTTTGAAACAAGTCACCTTAATTCCATCATTTCTTAAAAACATACTTCATTCTTCTATACATGATTTTCCTGCTTTCTTTGCAGGTGAATTAAGGAGAATGGAAAAAAGGGGGTTTTGTTTGTTTTTTGTTCATGTTGGCATAACTAGGCTTTTCTCGAAAAATAGTAGAAACATATTTCCATGATAGTCAGACAAACAATCACCCTTGACTGTGGGCTAGCTCAGGCCAGGCTGAAGAGACTTTGGTGTATAATATCACACTATCAGAATCCTCTGGAAAATAGGACTATAAACATTGGTTTATGATACAAGTTCCAAGCAAATGCAGAAAAAAAAAAAATTGAATTTTTGCTTGTATTTATGATCACAGCTCTCAGATGCAGCACTGCATACATTCTGTGTGCCTTTTAATCATATAACAGCCATCAAAGCAGGCTTTTTTCCTAGTAGATATATATCTCAGTTTCATTTAATTTGCTCTTTAGAATTTCTTTATGCTTTTTACCCTTCTTTCTCTCCTCCTTCTTTTTAGTTCCTTGTGAAAATTTCATTAAAATTCACTGTCATTCCAGTAATGTATTTATCCTCTTTCCAGATAATTAGGATGGTAAATAAACTTGGAGAAAAGAATGGCCTTGATATTAACCAGTATTTAAGTGCCATCCTCAGTCGATTTAGAGAGCTCTCTCAGTTTCTTGTTGCATCAAAATAGTTCTCATTTATTGTGTTCAACATACATCTTATATACCATTCACTTACAAACAAGAAGTTCCTGTTCCTCTAACAGTTTTTCTAATCAGTTAATTGGCCCTAGCTTCTCCCAAACAACAGTGATAAAGCATGAAAGGTTTCTCAATTCTGACAAGATTAACAACGTATACAAAAGAATCTCCTTTTTACCCTTAGATGCAAACATGCGCTATTTGCTCTCTGTCTTACACTCCAGTCTCCCAAGGCTTCACAGTGACAAGGTCTGTCAGAAAGTCTGATAAATTCTTTGGTGACTCAGTTACATCTTCCCCCACGTTTACGGACACTAAACTTTACATTATGCAGATCCAACAGATCAGCATGCTTCAGTTGCTTCAAATGTGCCCTCAAACAAAAGAGTGAACCATGCCATATATAGGAAGTTGTTTGAATTTTCTCCTTATTCTCTGTTAGAATATATTTTAAAATAAAATATCTGAGGATGATTTAAGAATACTTTGTGAAATTCTGATGTCATTTACGTCTCTGTTAAATCTGCAATGATTTAATTACAAAAAAGTTGCCCAAGAAGCCAGGGATCAGGTTAGGAAAGCCAAAATCCAGATAGAATTAAATCTAGCCAGAGACATAAAGGCGAATAAGAAGAAATTCTACATTTATGTATCTACAATAAAAGGAATGTCAGGGAAGATGTAGGCCCTCTACAGAAAGAAACTAGAGACCTGGTCACAAGGAATAGAAAGAAAGCTGAGATGCTCAATGACTTTTTTGCCTCAGTCTTCACCAGTTAGGGCTCTAGCTGCACTGCCCAAGATGAAGAAAGCAATGGTAAGAACTAGGAGAAGGAAGTTCTTGCCTGCTGTAAGTGAAGATCAGGTTTGAGACCATGTAAAGCACCTGAAGGTGCATTGAAGGTATTCTGAGGGAACTGGCAGATGAAGTTGTCAAACCACTATCCACCATATTTGAAAGGTCATGGCAGTCTGGTGAAGTTCCCACTGATTGGAAAAAGGGAAACATAACTCCCATTTTCAAGAAGGGAAAAAAGAAAGATCCAGAAAACTATAGGCCAGTCAGTCTCACCTCTGTGCCTGGTAAGATCATGGAGCAGATCCTCCTGAAGGCCTTCTCAAGACACGTGGAAAGTAAAGATGAGGTGATGGTTGATAAGCAGCATGGCTTCACCAAGGACAAGTCACGCCTGACAAATTTGGTGGCCTTTTATGACGGAGTTACAGCATCAGTAGACAAAGTAAGAGCAATTGATGTTATATACCTGAACTTGTGCAAAGCATTTGACGCTGTCCCACATGACATCCTGGTTGTCTGCAATGTGTATTTGCAGCCCCGATTACCAACTGTATCCTGGGTTGCATCAAGAGAATTGTGACCAGCAGGTTGAGGGGAGATGACTTTTCCCTTCTGCTCTCGTGAGACCCCACCTGGAGTACTGCATCCAGTTTTGGAATCCCCAACACAAGAAGGACGTGGAGTTGTAGGAGCAGGTCCAAAGGAGGGCCACAAAGATGATCAGAGGGCTGGAGCACCTCTTCTATGAGAACAGACTAAGAGAGCTGGGGCTTTTCAGCCTGGAGGAGAGAAGGATCCAAGGAAACCCTATAGTGCCCTTCCAGTATCTGATGAGGTCCTATAGGAAAGCTGGAGTGAGACTTTTTATGAAGACATGTATTGACAGGATGAGGGGAAATGGCTTTAAATTGGAAGAGAATAGATTTAGACTAGATATTGGGAAGAAATTCTTTACTGTGATGGTGATGAGATACTGCAACAGGTTTCCCAGACTCCTGTCTGGAACTGTTCAAGATCAGGTCTAGTAGGAGGTGTTCCTGCGTGTAGCAGGGAGATAGGAACTAGATGATCCTTTCCAACCCAAACCATTCAATGCTTCTATTATAGAACTTTTCTATCTTTGCTGTGATTAATAGAATGATATTTCCACAAAAATATCTGGGAAATGTAACTTCTATTTCTGTTTTACCAGCCAATGCTTCAGAGGAAAAGAGGATAAAGAAACCTGTTTATCTGTATAAAGCTTTGAGAAATGTTACAATATAAAATGTATGAAATTAAAATTAAGTTATTGCACATCTTACCAAACCTGCAGAAGGACTTCTTCTTTTAAGATTATTGCCACTTTAGTTTAAGCTGACAATTATTAAAATTCTGATTGCTAGATACACATTTCTCATTGAAAACCTAAACACCATGTCATTAAGTTGCCTCTTATGCCTTGCAATTGAAGTTAAATCATAAATACCTTAATTTGTCTGATTATAATTTGCTTTGACAATGAAATATGAAATGTCTATTATGAGCTATGACTTCATCCAAAGACCTCTGAAGTCAATTGGATTCTTTCCATAGATTTATTTGACTTTGGATTAGATCTTTTGTGTACATATACTATTAGCTAAAAGTAGAAATGTATCATGTAAACAAACTGACAGACAGACAAATTTATTTGAACAAGTCAGTACATGACAACATAATCCATTATCTTTCAAGATAGATTTGTAGAACAGCATCAGTTAATGAAACAAATCTAGTGTTTCAGAGGATGAAGGAGGAAACTATGCATTAAAAGAGCAGCAAGTAACTTCGGAGTGAAAAAGATTAAATAATCCTATTACTTCATGCTCCTTTCTTTTAAAAAAATAATAGCGAATTTAAAAAATGAATGCTACAGTAATACAAAGTGAGGAAAAATGTAATTGTAAAAAAAACATAGCAAGTTCAAAGGCAAATGTGGTTACCAATGGAAATATTGTCCAGAAATAGCTGAGAATGATGTTTAACATTTAATTTCTGAAAGGATCTGTCCTGAGTTTCAGATTGCTTGTTTTTCATCAATATGTGAGATTTGACAGAAGTCAGAAGGTTAAAAAAATCATAGTAAACTTTACAAAAGAAATATTAGGCTTAATTTAAAATATATACGTGTTATTCTTATTTGGAAATTTATTTTAATTTTAATGAAATCAGAAGGCAACTTCTTAGCAAAATAGGATAAAACTATCTAGTTGTGGATTGTACATTTCAAAGAGGAGGGTGACCATACAAAATGTCATAGATAATTAGACAAAAAAACTAAGTAGGAAGTCTGAATTAGGAATTAAAAAACCAACAGATAGAAAGAAGTGTAATATAAGGTTGTTCTTGGCCAGAAGACAGACACTGGATTATGGGAAAAACAAATGACTGTTCAGTCTGACTCTGAGTAATGAAAATAAAATATTAATATTTCAGTCATGATCTCTATTGTCTACTTAGTTCAAGATCTGAAAGGTGCAACATTATTGGATGGTATTTTATTAAGTTTACATACTTTTTGACAGGATTTGGGATTTTGATTTTCCATGCTTCTGTTCTTCCTAAGATTTACATTTTGTGTACATGTGTGACTAAGGTATGGTTGTACATGGTTCTGTGAAACACATTACATGTCTCTATGAAAAGTTAATTTACTAAGACAAAATATTATTAGAGTGAAAGTAGGGTTTTTGGCCCATTGGAGAAGAAAGTGCTGAGTTTTAGTCATTAGCTTAAGAATTTTAGTTCAATTCTCCATTAAAATCTACTGTCATTGAAGATTTTAATCAAATCACTTTTCTGTATTTCATCTCCATCTGTGAGCAGGGGAAAGATCATTTCCCAATTCTGTACTATAATACTGTTCAGCATCAGTCTAATTTACAGAGTTTAGATGTTTATCATTGTGGTTAATACCAGAAAATAGAAACTGATGATTTTAGATTGATAAGAAAATCTTAGATCAGACCTAGCTAAGAGGAAAAAATACTGCACTGTACACAGCATTGTTAGATGAAGTGGTCTGCTACTCATGCTGCTGATTCTAGAGCAATAATGAAGACTTCTAATGAGAAAGGTTACACCTCCACTCATCAAGATAAACTTGCTTTCTATTTGCTGATTAAGTGTTCCATTGTGAGAGCTGTTAGGTAACATGTAGGCAAGAAAGCTATAAAGGTGTTCTGTGAATTCTATGAATGAAAACACTGGAGTAGCATAAGAATGAAAACTCTTTACCTGCAGATTGATCATCACAGAATCACAGAATCACAGAATGGCCAGGGTTGGAAGAGACCTCAAGGATCATGAAGCTCCAACCCCAGGCCACATAAAGGGCCACCAACCTCAACATTTAATACTAGACCAGGATGCCCAGGGCCCCACCCAATCTGGCCTTGAACACCTCTAGGGACGGGGCATCCACAACCACTCTGGGCAGCCTGTTCCAGCACCTCACCACTGTCTCTGTAAAGAACTTCCCGCTGACATCCAACCTAAATCTTCCCTTCCTCAACTTAAAACCATTTCCCCTTATCCTGCAGTTATCAACCCTTTCAAAGAGTTGATTCCCCTCCTGTTTGTAGGCTCCCTTTAGATACTGAAAGGCTGCAGCCTTCTTTTCTCCAGGCTGAACAAGCCCAGCTCCCTCAGCCTGTCTTGGTAGGGGAGGTGATCCAGCCCCCTGATCATCTTCATGGCCCTCCTCTGGACCCTCTCCAGCAGCTCCCTGTCTTTTCTGTACTGGGGGCTCCACACTTGGACGCAATATTCCAGATGGGGCCTCACAAGAGCAGAGAAGAGGAGCACAATCACCTCCCAGTCCCTGCTGGCCACCCCTCTTTTGATGGGGCCCAGGATACCATTTGCCTTCTGAGTCACAAGGGCACACTGCTGGCTCATGAAGTTTTTCATCCATCAGGACTCCCAGGTCCTTCTCCACAGGGCTGCCCTCAAGGACCACTCCTTCCAGTCTTTATAGATGCCTGGGTTTCCTCCGGCCCAAGTGCAAAACTCTGCACTTTGCCATGTTGAACCTCATCAGGTTCACCCAGGCCACCTTTCTAGCCTCTCAAGGTCCCACTGAATAGCATCCCTTCCTTCTACTGTATCAACCTCACCACACGGCTTGGTGTCATTAGCAAATTTGCTGAGGGTGCACTCGATTCTGACATCGATGTCATTGATAAAGATGTTAAAGAACACTGGTCCCAAGACAGCCCCCTGGGGGATGCCGCTCATTACCGGCCTCCACCTGGACATAGAACCATTCATGACCACCCTCTGTCTGCGGCCTTTCAACCAGTTTCTTATCCATCGAGTGGTCAACCCATCAAATCCACATCCCTCCAATTTGGAGATAAGGATGTGGTGGAGGACCATGTCAAAGGCCTTGCTCAAATCCAGGTAAATGACAATGGTCACCTTTCCCTTGTCCACCAATTCCGTCACTCCATCATAAAAGGCCACCAGATTGGTCAAGCATGACCTTCCCCTGGTGAAGCCACGCTGGCTGTCTCAGATCACATGCCCATTCCTCATGTGATCAAGCATGTTGTCCAGGATGATCTGTTCCATGATCTTCCCGGGCACAGAGATGAGACTCACCGGCCTGTAGTTTCCAGGGTCCTCCTTGCTCCCTTTCTTGTAAATGGGAGTGATGTGACCCTTCCTCCAGTCACCCGGGACCTCACCTGACAACCACAACTTTTCAAATATGATGGAAAGCAGCTTGGCAACCACCTCAGCCAGCTCCTTCAGAACCTTGGGATGCACGTCATCTGGCCCCATAGATTTGTACACATTCAGTCTCATGAGGCGGTCTCAGACTTGCTCTGCCCTTCTAATGGGGGGGGATTTACCACCCTGGTCCCCACCTAGAGGTTTAGGGATGCAGGGCTCAGGGACGTGAGAAGAACTGGAATCCTGGCTGCCAGTGAAGACCGAAGCAAAGAACTCATTCAGTCCCTCAGCCTTCTCTTCGTCCTTTGAAGCAAATTCTCCTTTTACATTTACCAAAGCAGGTACACTTGCTTTGGCCTGTTTCTTCTGGCCAATGTACCTGTAGAATGTCTTCCCATTGTCTTACACATCCCTCGCCAAGTTCAGTTCTGCCAGCGCCTTGGCTTTCCTAATCCCATGTCTGCAAGTCCCGAACGGCATCCCTGTATTCTTCCCAGGTGATACACCCTTTTTTTGCAGAGCTTGTATGCACCTTTCTTTGCCCCCGGCATGCCCAGCAGGTCCTTGCTGAGCCATGCCGGCTTCCTGCCTCCTCTGCTTGCTTTCTTATTCAGAGGGATGGAGAGCTCTTGTGCTCTCATAAAGGCATCCTTGAAGAGTAGCCAGCTCTCCTCAACATCTTTGTCTTTAAGGACAGCATCCCAGGGGATCTTGGCAAACAATCCGTTGAACAGCTTAAAGTTCACTTTCCAAAGTTCAGAGTCCTGATGCCACTCTTTGGCAGGCCCAAATCCCTCGAGATTCGGCCAGGTCATAGTCACTGCAGCCCTGGCTGCCTCCAACCTTAACGGCTTTAATGATCTTCTCCTCTTCATTGGTTACCAGCAGGTCCAGCAACACTTCACCTCTGGTCGGTCTGTCCAATACCTGGACCAGAAAGTTATCATCAGTTTATTCCAGGATCTTCCTGGACCTCTTGCAGCTTGCTATGTGGTCTTTCCAACAGATATCCGATGGTTGAAGTCCCCCAACACTGTGTATATGTGCATTATCTCAACTTTATTTTGTTGGTTAGTTTAAAGGTAAAACTTCACGTCCTGAAGAGTATCCTCAGTTATTAATTGTGCCTTTTCAGTTTGTCCCTGTCTGTTATAGTTCAATTGCTGTTATCCTTCATCTATCTTTTATACCTTCAGTCAAAAAAAGAATGTGACTCATATAATTTTCACGTTCATTTTTGTCTCCAAAACAATGATATTCAATTCAGGAAAAAAAACAGAAAATCTTTTCTGTCAAGCAGTCTGTTAAGGTTGGCTTTGTATTTATAGAATACGTGTACATTCTTCGTTCAAATATGACAAATATGATTCATTTTCCTTACACTAACAGCTAGTCCAAAGCTGACAGAACAATTGTCATTGCATTTTGTGTACTGCATTGACTTACAAAAGCCAAACAACAGTGAACAAATTGAAAGTAAATCCTGTTGTGACCTTTACATCTAAAATCACTTTGTCTAGGATCATTGTTAAAAGTATTTTTTTTAAGTATCTTTATTTTGAAAATATATACTTTGGTCAACACAGTGAAGAAACTGAACTGAACTTGGCTGACTTTTAGTCTTCCAGGTACCCCAGCACGAAGCTTTCCTAAAGCTCTATGTGTCAATAACTTCCTGAATAAAGTTAGTAAATTCAACAACTAAGCCGTGTAAATATCATTCATCTCACTGTTTATACAGGTTTTGTGTACCAAAAAAGGACAGCGTTGATCCTCCAAACCCATTAAAAAATAATTCTCTCAACTTGAAGCAATCACTATTTGGAGTGGACTGTCTGAATCCACACTGAAGAATGCTTGGTGCAGATTTTTCAGATTTTTTTGACCTGATAGCCTCATGACTTAACTCTGTGTACATAATTTCCATTTCAAAGCATCTCAAATAATCAAATCAGATCAAAAATTGCAAAAATATTTTGTGAGAGGCTGAGAGGACGTATTTTGCTCTTCTTGAAGTATAGAATGAAAGCATGTGGGATCAAAAGGTTTGCTCAGACAGTCATTAGAGAAACGTTCCTAGATGTTACACCTAGCACAATGCATATCCATAAATTATAGATCATTATCTGAACTGAATTCCAAAGCAAAATATTCATTCAGTCAGGATTAGTTTTAGAAGAAGACAGTGAGTGCATATGTGCAACACTGACAACTCAGTGGTCCAAAAATCTGGAGGAAACTGGTAAGAAATTTTTTAGGACAGAAAACGTCTACTTACTCTTTCTCCTTAGGTATATTTGAGATAAAACAGATGAGTGCCCATCTAGACCACAGAATGTGAGATTATACTTTACTTGTGAAGGAACACAGGAAGTTCCATACAAACATGAGGAAAAAATTCTTTTCTTTGAACACTGGAAAAGGCTGTTTATGGAGTCTCCTCCTCTGGAGATATTCAAGACTCTTTTGGATACTTTTCTGTGTAACTTGCTCTAGGGGATCTGTTTTACTTTTGGCTTGGACTCCATCTCCAGAGGTCCCTCCCAATCCCTACAATTATGTGATTCTGTGAGTAGTAAAGCAGATGCAGAGGTTTGTTAGATAAATCACAGTAATTATGATGCATTTGCCACATATAGCATATTCTGTACATGCTATAGTACAATCACAGGTAACTTAAAATTTTAATAAATGGATAGGATTTTCCCTCATTTTTCACATAATCAAACATGAAAATTTGAATTCCATATGATAAGATCTTATTTGTTTGACTGGAGTCCCAGCTTAGCAGATTTCACTTTTATATTTCAGTATTGATCATTTACTATTGCAAAACACAGAATACCAGCTGCTTTTTATTATAACCCAAATGTTATTTCTTATGTTTAGAATTTTTGTACTGATCCTGACAAAGAACTTAATTTATTCTAAACTTTTAACAATATACAACATCCAAATAATAAAATGTTTTTCTGTTTTATTCTTTCCACATCTGCTTGTAATTCTCAGCACTATTGTTTTTGTCAGATTATGGTTTGTATTCAAACCTCACTAAGATTCTAGCAATAAAGTTTTCATATATTTGCATATCTGAAATGGTTTTCTAAAGCATGATCATTCAATTCAAATGAAAGGCATTGATAAGGGAAAGAATTATACATGTAAAGTTGGCTTTGTCATACTGTGACATCAGGTATCTGAAGTACATACATAATTTCAGGAATTATTATCATGTGAATGACTTTTTCTGTAATTGAAATTGGGGAGGAATACCAAGTAATATTGCTAAGAATAGCTGGCACTTTTAATTTTGTTGCTGTGCATAGACAATAAGAGAAGAGGGGGTTTGGCAATTTTTTCACTCCCTCTTGTCCTTTATACAAGACTCCATAGCTTTATTCAATTATGGAGGTATCCTTTCAGTAAATGTATTCTTAATATCTGAACTGCTGGCTCCTGGGTAAAATAAGGGTTTATCAAGTCATGAACGGACTTTCTGAATGTAAGTTAAGTAACAACTCCCAAAGAACAACTTAAGTGAGCACAAGATTACAGATACTGGAAGATTTAAGGTAATCCTTGTTTTCTGAGTATTAGAGAGATCTTTTCAATTACTTAGTCATTTGGAGGCCTCTTCCTAAAAGAAACCCCCTAATTACATTACAAAAACACGTCATTTGTAATTAAAAATTTAATTGTGTCTGGTATTCAGGACCAACACGAGTGTGTTAGTAAGGTTTAAAAGCAATTAGACTCACATTAGGAAAAATGTGATTTGACTGTGATGAGAATGAGTTCAGGAACAGAAACTAGAACACTGACATTACTACCTCATTAGTCTTAGCTTGAACTAGGTCTGGAGTGAAAATAATTACTTTTTAAAATTTTCATGATAATCAAGAACCAGTGTGTTTCATTTTCTGGAGGCTTGAATAAACAGTCCTGTGGCTGCTTACTTACAAGACAGTTGATTATATAAATAATGAAAATTATGATTAAATATGTCTAATAAATTATTTGGAAAATTGCTCTTAGATGCTCAGTATAATCCACCCTAAATTAGAGTGCATTTTTAATTTTATTCCTTTGTGCCTGAGTTCGTCATGTATAAACACACATTGTATTGTTATTTAACCATGTTTTTTACAAATAAAATGCAGTGATCACAAAAGGCAGTAACTTTATAAGAAAAAAAAATTATTGTTATTAGTTGTTACATAATAGTAACAAAATCCTGAAAGGGGAGAGAAAAAATTGAGATCAATCCATAGATCTCTTGGTTTTTATATTTCTTATTGCAGAATCACAGGGGTTGGAAGGGACCTCAAGAGATCAATGAGTACATCAACCCTGACAGAGCAGGTAAATAGATCATGCACTGGCTATCCTACTAAGACAATGTAGGTGTTCCAAGTTCCCAATAAATATTTCTTTAAAACCATTGTAAAGTCTCAACATTTGTTATTTTAAAATATTAGACAAAATGGAAAGTGAAAAGAGAAGATTTTTATTCTCTGTCATTCTATAAACCAAATCAGCTATAGGATAGTCATTGAAGAATTTGCATAATAGGAATTAGTAAACATCATCAGTGCTTCAGCAGCTATTTAAGCAATTAAGGAGGAATTCTGCATGCAAGATTTTCTTAACAAAAAAGTGTATCTTCTGCAAGAAATTGCAAAGAAGACATCTAAGTGAAAAAGCATTGGTGAAACAGACTTGCATTTTGGATTTTAAGCATTTCTGCAGTTATTTAGCACTTCTGGTGCAGCTTTAAGATGCCTTAAATATTAAAAAGGATTCTTTCCAGACAAGTTTTAAATATTAACCGCTTTATTAATTTTTTTTCCAAGCCTCCCAGCACTTCTTCAGACTAATGACTTGGTGTTTATTTTGATCTTTCTATGCTCTGAAAAAAGAACTTATAGACCATGTATATCGGTTGCTCTATTTTTTATTTTCATTAGGCAGATAAATTGATATTGAATAGTCCAACCTCTGATACAAAGATAGAAAAGTTACTTTCTTCCTCTTGGCTGTGTTGAATGTCAGGTTATGGTGTTGTGTGTGTGTGCATGCAGACTATCAAAAGCCTTTGAAATGAAAAGTGTTATGCCAATATAAAATGTGTAGCATTAAATACTACTTTCATCATAAAACTATGGTTTTCTTGTCCTGCAGCAGTCTTGAGTTACAACATACTGATCTTTCTGCCCTCAAGGAATGTGTAGTCAACAAAGTTTAAGTAAAAATCTAGATATATGTAGGTATAGCTATAATCAGTATCACTCTGCGCTGTCACTTTCCCCAGTAAACACATTGATGGGGAATAGTGTTCAGAATAATACCAGGGTGCTTGATCTAAGTAATAAAATTTTATCAGATTTTATGAACTGCTTAATATACCAGAGGTTTTCTTGTTTTGTTTTGTTTCTTTTTGATTATAGGGACTATGGAATTTTTAGGAATGGACATAAATAGGGGGATTTTGAGTCTGAAGAAAGAATATCTTGAAGGCCACCTATCACAGAGCAGGATAATTAACTGTACCTTACATCCTTCACAGACTCTACATCTATAGATAAGAAGCAGATCAAACAATGAGTTTAGTACGGCTTTCAGTTGAAATAATTTTACAATCTACTATGCAAAATTGTGAGTCTGATCCTTCAGAGGTCATCTATAGCAAATCAGGATTGATCTCCACAAGGTTACAACTTTAGTCTAATTAAACTTATTTCAAACCTGGAGTCATTGCAAACCTCTAAATATAACATTCAACTTGTGATATCTATCAGAATTTCTGGTGGGTTTTAGCTGACTATGCTTCAGTTAAACTTCTTTAGTTAGTCCATTTGTTTCTTTTGTGGTTTTTTGTTGGTTTTTTTTTTTGCTTTTTTTGTGTGTGGGTTTTTTTTTTGTTTGGTTGGTTGGTTGGTTTTTATTTTACAGATCTGAAGACCTCCTGAAGTTAACAAGTTATTCCTTAGTCCCTTGTATGTGTTCTAGATTGTTCTCCTGAAGTTTAATTTGCAAACTTTGTTTAATAATGTTTAGAATGAGGGCATGCTAAGAGTCAATCCTTTTGGAGGCATAATCCAATTAATTAACTGGAGCATGAGAACTCTTCTTTTAATACAATGTGTACAAGTTACAACATCTAACAAAGTTGTTAATCTGTGCTGCTTCATAAAGTCTTATTCATAAGATTATCCTGAGCTGTCTATCCGGGACTTCGATTACAGAAAGGTGATACTTTTACCTCCTTTCCTTCAGTCATCTGAAAATTAAATCTGGACTAAGTTATGTTTACTTTAATAGACAGCAATAAATATATCACAGTCCCCTATGATAGTGAGCTGACTAGCAATTAGATAAGAGACCAAAAAATAGAACCCTGATGCTTTTGTTTGTGTGTACTCAGTATTTCAGAACTTGACTCACTTTGGAAAACTGCCAGTAGTGCAAACTTTAGATGAGGAGAGGATCCCTCACTGCAAACTTCCAATCCACAGTAAAGGCAAAATCAAGGCAATCGTCTCTGGTGCCAGCAAGATCTGCAGAGCAGCATGGAAACACAGCACACAAAGGTTTTTCTGCACTGAGGAAAGTCATGGGAAAACAAAAGCCCACCAGGGGACAGCAATTACTAAGAGAGCAGTGGACAAGACACAGACAGGGCCAGGAGTAACAGTAGCCCTCTCCACTCTCTACCACTTCCAACACATAAGGCACCTGCAAGAAGTTCCAGTCATGTTATCCATCCAAAAGAAAGCTATGTCCTCTTCATCTTCTGTGGCCTTTCCAGCCACTGCAACTGACAGTTACCCAGACAGAACCCTCAAGTGAACATGCCTTTATTGAGATCTCAGGTTTTGAAGTGCACCCAGCTTTTCTGTCAGGAGATGGACTGGTAGAATCAAAATCTACCATCCCTGAAATAGAAACATTAGCCAATTGTAACATAGGAAATAAAATATTTCCTACTCTCTTCCCGTAAAGGAGAAGGAGAGAACCTTAGATTCAGGGCTGAATGGAAGCAGGTTTCTGCTCAGGAAAAGGCAAATCACCTCTCCTGCCTACCTCACCTTCTAAGCTGTCTTTATAAAACTGGTACGAATCTCTGGAACTTAATGGACAGGCAAATGATAATGCAGATTAAGGTCTGTCCAGGTTGGAGGTGCTGCGTAGGGAAGTCAGCCTATTCCCTATATCACTACCACCTCCATCAAGAAAAAACAGAAGGGTTGTACTCACAAGTAGTTCCCTTCCAAGGGGAATAGGGGGCCCAATATGTCAACTAGACCCAATCCATGAGGTACATGGCTACATGGTACACGAGGCCCAGCACTGCCATCTGAGCAAGAAAAGGGATTGTCCTACTGTATAGGGATTGCTAGGTCTGAACCAGAGATTCAATACCAGGTGAGAAGGAAAGGCTAACTCATGGCACACACATGCAAGCAATGCACCTGGGCAGCTGGAAGGGGTGGACAAAGGGTCTACCTCTCCTCCCTCTTATTTAAGGTTTAATAGCCAAGAGAGTAGGATCTCTGTTCAGAAATTCTAGAATTCTCAGAATTCTAAAATAAAATATCTCTTATGACTTTTGGCCTTGATCAAATACATTATAAATAACTAGGCAAATAATTTTTTAGCTACAAAACTAACTTCTCTATCTTATATTTTTATGTTGTATATTTTCATATTATAAACTCATTTGTTTGCTATATTATTCTACAAAATAATGGGGTGATAAATTAGTCAACAAATAACACTCCTTTAAAATCATGATATGATTTTGTCTAGTAATGAGTGTTTTGTTTATTTACTAATTTTGATTCTCTGAGAAAGAAGAGAAACATAAAAACTGATTTGATTACATTCTGCTGTTACATATCTCACAAGATACAGTGACAGTGTCACACAATTTATTTCACGTTCTGTTTCTACTTCTGCTATTCATCATACGCTTGCATTTAGGCCACTTTTGTAACAGTATGTTAATCTTTTTTAATACTGTGTATTGATATTGCCATATTGTTCTAAGATGTAAGTGGTGTTTGGGAATCCACTTCAGCAGTTTCATTCCATGTACAGTTAAATACTTCCCAGAAGTTCACAAGTTACAGGGCCAACACAGAGATAAGTAAATGAAATATAATGAACTGTGATAGATAAATAAGGACTGATTAGATGATCAAATATTCCCTTCTGGTTCAAACTTTAAGAATCTCACTTCTTATTTCCACAGTGAGAAGAATTTGTATTACTCTTTCTTTTTTCAAAATAGTTATAGCTATTTTGTTATCCACAACATATCTTGTGTGTTAAGTTGCTGATGTCTTAGAATCTTACACTCACCATGTCAATTAGTTTATAACTGACAAAGCACCTCTTATCAAAGAAATAGATATCTGAATATTAACTAGGATTTTCTGTTGATGTTGTATTTCTTTATTCAAAATAAATGAATTTTCCTTTAACGAAACAGGTTTGCATTAGCATATTAATGCTATCTACCAATAGATATTGACAAGCACTTAGACAGAAATATGAAAAGACAAGAAATTAATTCAAATATTAAGATTTTTTATATTTTTTATATTTAAAATGTATATTTATTACAGCCTGCTCTCTTTCTTTCCTAGAGACTGTGTTTTTACAAAGGGAAACAAAGGACTAAAGCAGTTATGAAGCAATGTGATGTTACATAATGCAGTCAGAAGGGAAACTTAGAAAACAGCCACAAATTGAACTTTAAATATGATGCTCTCTTCAGATCAAGAGACTGTTTCCTGCGCTCCATGATGTTGCTTTGCCCTGAACTACTCGCTGTATGAATGCAAGAATAAATGTTGCTAGTGTCATGTTCTACAGAGGTGAAGTGTTTTCCACCTGAGAGCAAAAAAATCATTAGTTTCCAAACAGTAACACATACATGTATATCTTGGAGGAAATTTTCTAGGCCTAGATGACGAAGGCTTTCTTAGTGTAACAAAGTATTGTACTTGTGGAATCAACTCTGCAGAGGTATTTTCCTCATATTTTCACACATTACAAATACAATACAATATATGTGGCAGCTTCTCAAAAATGAGGTCAAAGACAAGATAGAATTAGGCACCAAAAAGAAGGTCAAATTTCAGTTTAAGGCAAACATGCATAATCAGTAACAAAACTGAAAAGGGTTAAATCTAGAGTTGCACAAGGAGAAAGGCTGAGCAGTATAAATAGGGTACTCCCTGGGAGTAGCCCTGAGATCTAAGAAAAAGTACAATTGAAGACTGAGCCTATATTTTCTGTGCTGGATTAATTATTTTTTTTTTTTTTGGGGGGGGGGGAGGAGGGGTGGAAGAAAATGCGTAATTTAAAATGAAGAGTTCCTGCTATATTATTTGTTATTAAATCATAGTGTATGCATATAAGATTTTTATTATCGTTTTAAAGAAATCTATAACATATATGATTTGGAATAAGATGGAATATGATGTGGAATCCAGATTGCGTTCTGTGAATTAAAAAAAGAAGATCTTTTGAGGGGTTCATCACACAAATAAACACAATGTTGACTGCTTTAGAGTATAGTGTCAACACCTAGTTCAGTTCTTCTTTCGGAAAAAAAGTAACTTGGATGACAACAGAAATAGTGTTATTTACTCAATTCTACCTGTTCTGCACGTTTCTTCTGCCCAGCTTCTCCTATAGTCTTTGCTATCTTTATTTTCTATTTAAAACAAGAATTGCCAACAATTTCACTGTACGTATAAAATCTTTTTTATTCAGTGTATTTCATAGCAAACCTTTTTTTCTAGAAAGTTACAGTGAGTCTATTAATGTCACAGAAATTACAAGCAAAAATGTTATATTAATCATCTAATCTCACATTTTTAGCAAAATATGCATTTATTCTAAACCAAATGTAGACTTAAAATGAAACCAAATTTCAGTAGATTAGTATTTTAAAATTTATAAGTCTTTGTCATACGCAATTAAAATATAAGTCTTCAGTGAGTGAACAGAAGAAATAAGATCTGAAGACTGCAAGGTCAAAAACTATTTCCATCGAGACACGGACCTATTCGTAGCATGTCACCAAAATTATGTCAGTTGTTACTGGTTTATTTCTGCTTGAACACTATTTGTCTGTTAATAAGTTCTACATAAATATTTTCCAAATATAATTCAAAGGAGACTTATATTTGTTTCAGAATGTTTTGGATTTTGCCTCAAGTTACATAAATTCACTCTGATACACTGCTCAACAATAATTTCTCATTATGTTTTTCATTAAAATAATAAGTTTCAGAGTTGGTAATTATAGCATCTAACACAGTGCAACATGTCTAACAAATGTGATGTGGCCTTTTTGTAGTAATTTGGTATATCCTTTCTGTTATTTGTTATGACTAATTATGAGGGTAGTAGGGGAAAAAGGGTAAAGGCCAGAGACATCTCAGATCCTGTGTATGTTGATACTGAAGAAAACATAGCTTCTAAAAAGTTAGGTTCTTTTAACAGCTACTGGATCATTGGCTAATTAATTTTGGAGAAAAAGAAGTACATGAAGATATCAGAGAAAAAGATGCACCATCTCATAAAAGATATTTGAAGTAAACTGTAAATAACTTACAATTTGCATATGTCATTATGAAAAATTATTGAAAAACATGGCAGCTGCCATTTTAGCACACTTTATCTACAGGGAAGCAAAACATTTAAGACTTTCAGTGGAGGCAACAGAGCAATTCTGTCCTCTCATAGGCTTGTATTTAATCATTTGTCAATAGCTTTAACTAAAATAAAACTAACACAAAAAAAGAAAGCATCAGAACTGTGTTCCTGATCATGATTTCTTTTTACATTTGTGCAAGCTGTTAAAAGGAGTAGCTTTTCCTGTCTTTAATTTTTCTATACTGTAACAGAAACCCATCAGGATTCATCTAATGATTAAAATGAAATGTGTAAAGTCTGGCCAATGAAGTTTTCAAATATGCATGTTTTGCTATTAAATGACGTAGTAATCAATTATAGAAATAAAGATTTATATTTTCAGAGCATATCACCACTATTTATACTTGGAACCATTATATATATCACTATATATATTTGGAAGTCCAAAGTAAACTAAATTGAAGTATTTAGGCTTCAGCTGAGATATTGTTAATAGCTTGCAAATGTTTTGATTGTTGTTAAGTGATGGGGTGTGCCTGGGGTTGGGCCACTTGACAGGCAAGGGCCACCACCCTTATGACACCATGGCAAAGTGAGTGGAGGAAAGAGTCAGGACAGCTGGCCTAAACTGGGCAAGGGATTATTCTTTAATATGTGAAATCATGTGGAAGGCTGTAAAGCTGTGGGGGAGAAGGTTAGGTGTGAGCTGTTGCTTGGGGACTGGTTGGGTGACAGCTAGTGGTGTTGAGATGTTGCGTTGGTAGCAGAACATCAGTTGGTGTCTTGTTAACTTAGTGTTTGTTGATTGATGGTGAGTAATTTTATTGCAAACATATATTTCTATTGTTACTACTGCATTTTTGTTTCTATTTTTCTTTTTCATTTTGGCCGATAGCTTTTATCTTAGCCCATGTGTTCTATTTTGTTTCTAGTTCTCTCCTTCACGCCACATGAAACGGAGTGAGCCAATGGCTGTGTAGTTCTTTGCTGCCCCAGGTTAATCCACAAGAATCCACATAGTTGTGGAGGATTAAGGTACTTAAAATCAATAAGTATGTGACAATGTGATCATTTTTGATTGAAATTCAATAGACATTGTGATGTTTTGAAAATGACTAACAACCCCTATATTTGCGTGACAGCTTTTCTAGAACAGATACCACAAAATTCTGAATTAATAATGTATTCATTTCTTCATTTCTGAACTTTGAGTTATTTTTTGTTTCTTACTCATGCACCATGTTTCAAATATTCAGTTAAGTCTAGAAAGGAAGGAAAAACAACAACAGGATTTTTAACAATAAAAGAGAAAATGTAGTGAAGTACTAGTATCAACATCAAACAACAATACCCTATTTAAATACTTCAGAGTATTGAGTGAATCTATAGGTTTTCCAGTGTGTACTACAGAAGGAACCTATTTGGGGCACAAAATGAGTTCAGTCTTAGACTTCACATACTTAGTAAAGATTGTGTATTTGCAGTGTACATTATAATATGTTGGAACAGAACTGGAGGAGTTATGATATCAGTACAGTGTACAGAATAATTCTTGTTTCAGATTTGAAATCTGAAATTATTATAATTAGCTTATTAGGACTTTATAAAGATTCAACTTGACTGTAGTCTTAACAAACTACAGCTTACCTGTCTTGCATATTCTTGCAGTATGCCTATAGACCTCATTTATACCGATGATAAATTTTCTGTATATTACTAGAGGCTCATGGCTTTTCTTTCTATAAGGTGCTGACTTACTTTTCCTTTATCTTTTAAGGGGTTAATTTTTTTTAATCAAACACTGCTGGAATGAGTCATGTAGTAAAAAAACAAACAAAAAAACGGAGTAATTGCTCTTTAGTATTAAAATTCTGTAGGCCATCTCTTTGTTAGTCATGTTCATGGTTTTCAGACAGAAAATGCAATCAGTTTTTCAGCCTCGTGTTGTCGGTTAGTTTGTCAAATGGCTGAAATGACAGGCTGTTATTTTCCACTTGTAAACAGAGAAGAATACTTATCCTGTATCCAGTCAATACTTTTGTAGTTCTTAATTAGACTTCTGCAGTAGACTCACCCTGAGACCATAACATCAAGCAAACTACAGAAAAATGCCATTAATTCATGGTAAATGAAATCAATCTTCCACAAGAATTAAGGTCACTGACTGAACTGCACAGAGCTCTTTCTCAAGTTCATTTTGAAGTTAGTTGAACTACTAACCTAGATTTCTGGATAGTAGACCTCTGTTTATAAGATATTTATAGGCAACTTACATGATTAAAAAAAAAAAAAAAAACCTGACAAGATTTTCTCAAGCATCTGAAAAACACTCTTTGCTTAAAGGGACTTTTAAAAGTGCCTTCAAAAATTAATGAGTTATGTAGCCAGCAAATTGTGAATCAGCAAAACATGAGAGTCTCAACTTTTGTTACGTTAATCAATATTTTTTCCCTCTGTAATTTCATGTAGTCTAATTTTCAGCTCTGCTCAAAAGACTGAGAAAGACTTAGTGCCACAGTCTCACAAATGCTTTCCTATAGTTGGCAAATATTTTGGTTTCAGATGGGACAGAGCTGATTATCTTCATAGTGTCAGGTATAATGCTATGTTTTGGCTTAAGGGGAGGAAAAAAATGCCATTGTTGATAACACACTGGAGTTTCAGTTGTTGCTGAAGAGTGCTGTACAGAGCCAAAGATATTTCACTTTTCCACTTCTCCACTTAGGGAGCTGACTTAAGCTGGCCAAAGGGATATTCCATAGCACATGATGTCATGTAAAAAAATAAATAAATAAATAAATAAGCTATAAAACTGAGGGGCGTTGATCGAGGAAGCTGCCACTGCTCAAAGACTGGCTGGGCATTGGTCAGAGGATGGTGAGCAATTGCTCTGTGCATCACTTGTTTAGTAAATATAAACATATTATTATATAAAATATTATCTTTACTGTTACTTCTCTTCCTTATCTTAGTAAATAGTTTTTTATCTCACCCTTCAAGTTTTAATTTTTTTTAATTCTCTCTCTTACGTCACTAAGAAGAGGGGAAGAAGGGAGTGAAAGAATATATGTTGTTCAGCTGCTTGCCAGGTTAACTGCAACAGCACGTATTTAGGCACATTTTTTTTCCTATAAAACATCTTGTTCCTTGAGTTTTCTCACTTCGTTTTATTTTTTCTGTCCCACAGCTGAGATGAATTAGTGAGAGGCTGCAAAGATGTTCTCTAGGATTAAGCCCCCACAGGCATGAATCCTAACATGTGAGGGAGAAATTAAAGAGCACAAAAGCAGGCACTACTGTGCGTTCTATAACCTGTTTATGATATGTTTCTTTAAAAAAAAAAAAGAAAGAAAGAAAAATTAGTTGTTGGATACATTTAGAATCTTAGTGTTAATTTATCACTGAAGCAGGAAATACTGGTTTTCTTTTGAAGTCTTCATCTTTTGAAATCTGTGACATTTCTATGAACATCTGCAAAAAAAATTAGGATATTGTAGCTGATTTCTTTCTACTCATAGTCATATTCAGATCATAAGATTGTATTAATTTCACCAAGAAGGCATGCGAAGAATTTTGCTTTCTCTTAAAACAAAAACCTACCCAAATGATCCAGTCTTAGTTGAGATTTGGGTTTAAATTTGTAAATCATTGTTCCTTTGAAGTGTGCATTTGCTAGATCTGTGCTTATATCTACTATTCATGATAAGCAAACTCTTGACCTCACTTGCTACTCACTCCATTACTACTAGCTTTCCTAAAAGATCACAAATGCTCTTTCAAAACACATGACTGTTTCTGAAAGCATATAGCATCTGATAGGGCAGGATTGAGATAATGGGGAGCAAAATTAGTGAATGAAATTGAGTCTTACTTAACTGAGTTACATCCTTGGGAATAAAATGTAACTTACCAAATTTATTTGTTCATTCTGGAAAAAAAAAAAAAAAAAGAAAAATAGAGAAAGGAATAAACAAAGAAATGAAATGAACTTGTAAAATATAGTGACATTCCAGGGAATCTCAGGAACATTCCAGAGTTAATGTTTTCCTTGGCTATAAAAATACCTTCCAAGCATACTTTGTACTATAAACAGAATATATCTACTTATAAGGAGTAATACACACCTTCATGTTAGTGTCACGTACTATTGCAAGATGAAAGTTTTACCAGTGCATGAGTCAATAACCTGTTATTCAGCTTTACTGAAATCAATTTCAGCTTTTTCAGCTCTAGTATCTTAGAGCATTTTCTCAAAAACCTATGAATCCTTTCCTGATACTGTTGCACTAATTGTAAGTATTTTTTAAAATATCAAAAGACATTTTCAAGCTTATAATACAGACTCTTGACCATTTATTCTTTGATTCTAAAATCAATTTGTCATACTGCTTATTAAACAAGTTTCACAGACTGATCTATCTGTTCTTGGATACTTGGAGGAACTGTGAAACTCTGGATGGATGGATTAGATACAAATGCTGACCCAAGAGGCACTAATATGGATTGAAATACTAGGTTTTGGTTCTATCAGTGCTCGTAGAAGAATCTTTCAGAAAAGCAGTCAAATACAACATTACTTTTCTTAGGACTATACTGTGAATTTATTGGGACAGAATTGTTCAAAAGGATTCAAGAGAAAAATATTCTTCTGTATGTTTCATGGTTGCTTTTTAACATGAAATATGTATAATCACATGATATAGCCCTCCCTTCCATCCCCCAAAAAATTCAATCAATCAATCAATGGTCAATTACTTCATGGTCAATCACTTCTAGATTACATGAATGTTATATTCCCCTTAAAATTCAATTTCAGGCTTCAGGGTACTTAAACAGAGAATTTAGATTTATTTATTTATTTTTTTGACAGCATTTCAGACTTCTGTAAACAAGTGTGAATTCCTTACTGAGAGTAAGAAAATAATGAGTTTATTTCAATTAGATCTCTTACCTCAAGGAAATCAGTGCATGAGGAAGTTTCTCATTTAAAGAGAAAGATGCAATATCTTTCAGCAGTCCTGAATTACTAAGCTCAATATGAGATAGTTTAGGAGACTGAAAAAGCTTTTGACATGCATAGGGTCAGAGATGATCCTTAATCACTTTAATGAATTAGAACTTTATGAATGAATCATTATACAACAGCCTTATAGTCAGGCTAATGCTGAGTCAGTTTGTGTAGGTGTAGTGGTCTATGTGCTGTTTCACTATCTATGCATGCGCTAGTTCTTTGCTCAAGCGTACCAAACCTTACTATTTATCAAAGGCACATAAAGCCTAGTAAGAAATAGTGCATAAATGAAAACTGCACATGGGCTACTTTTTTTTTTTTATCAGGCTGTGCTGACATTTCTCCCCTGTCATTCTAACATTCCTGCACTCCGAATTCCTGGTTTAGTTCTGATTTTTCTTTCACTTACTGAAATAGCAATGTTTCCTGACATTCTGCTGATTTTACTGTGATCAGTTGAAGGAGCTAGGGAGAAAGTAAGACAATGAATATATATACGTATACACATGAAATCTGCTCTGAAAGTAATGCTTCCTATTTTATTATGTTGGCCCAAGACATCAGAAGTAGATGGTAGTGTTATGGCAATAGAAGGTGAATGTTCCTGCCAATTTCCATTCAATTTTGTTGCTTTACAACAGATGGCAGTAGAGGGGCAGTCTGACAAAATAGCATCTGATGTGGAAATGTGTATGAAGCAAAGGTGTGGAACTGAATCCCTCCATGCAGAAGATATGGCAACTAAAAATGATTGACAATTGCTGAGTGTTTATGGAGACAAAACAATGAATGTGAACACAGTGAGGTAGTCAGTGCAGTGGTGGTAATAGCGACAGTGAGTCAATTTTTCTGAGGCAGATGTTTACAAACGTAGTATGTAGGCTCTTGTTCATTGCTGATTAAAAAAAAAAAAGTGGAGGCTGTGTTGAAAAACTTTTTTGAAACTTCGAATTTGCTCTATCAGTGTTATTGGTCTCAATTGTATCTACTGCAATTTCCATAGAAATAAATAGGAGGCATTACTTTTGGAGTGACCAATACATGCATGTGCACAAACACACACATAAAAGTTTGCTCTACAGAACTTCAGTTACCCAGCAGAAAAGTAGATTTAAGTAACATTTGAATAAAATATCTCAGTTCTGAGTCATATATCATGAAGACTTGACTGATTTTTCAAAGATACCTAGAATTCTAAGAGTACACAGCAGGAGATGTAAAAAGTTAACAGCTGAGACCAATGAAGAGACAAGTGGGACAAGTGTAATAGAAGGATGAGAAAACTATTATAACATGAAAGGTATCTCTAAAATCAATGTCTCTTCATTGTATGTCTTCATATAGCAGCTCTAATACAACTCTGACAGTAAAGGTCATATAGCCCATCAGAAGCATTAAATTACTAATGGGGAAAAAAAAAGGGGGGTTGGGGAAATGGAAAATAGAAAGCTATCTCTGAAAAAAATAAAATGTTAAGTATGTTTTTACATCATGGAAAAATACAAGGTATGTGTAAATCTATGCTACTGTTTGAGGAAGTAAATTCTATCTGCCTACATTGAACTCTCTCCAGAGAGTTATAAAGTTTTGATAACAGGAGTCTGAGTAATGAAATGACAAAAAGAAATATAGTTGTTATTTGGGACACCAGCAATAGGAAACTAAACTTCTGTTTCAAGAACTGCTGTTCTTGCAGTCAAATTCTGCTGTTAGATACGAACATGACCTTTTGTGTGATGGCAGTGTTCTGACAAAAAAAAAAAAAAAGTTTAAGAGAAACCTCAGCACAATAAATACCATAAAATGCTGCAACAGAAGAACGTGATTTATCTGCTACTCTAAGAACTGTATTGGAAGTATGAGTAGTTGACCTATGTACTTAAAGTATTATAAGAAAGGTTATTAACGAAATCTGGTGGGGTTACTGCTTATAATATTAGATAAGCTGGTATCTCTGCTCAAATCTGTACATCTGTTTATAATATTTTTTTTAGTGTTTTGTAATAGATTATTAAATAATTTATTATCTGAATAGAATAGTAAAAATCAGTAAAAACACACTGAGGCTATTGTAACAGTGATTTTTCCACTACTTGGAATGCTGCACTTGATCTTTCTACAAAGAATGAGAGGTAAAAGAATGAGAGGTAAATAATCTAGGTGAATAAAACCACATTTGTTTTGGTTTGGAGGGTGCTACAAATAAATCAAGAATGAGTTCCAGTGGCTGGTCAAAACTTAGTAAATGATAGCACCTTTAAGAAAGGAAAATAATGCATCACATCAGCACATATGAAAGAGAAGTGAGAAAGAGATTCACAAAAACCAAGGTCAATGAAGATGGAGGAGGAGGTTGTGCTCCAGGTGCTGTAGAAGATAGTCCTGCTCTGGCCTGAATTTGAACAGTGTGCAGTTTTCTAAGTTCCACAACATAAGTAGGGCATAAAGCTATAAGGCAGCATCTATATAGGGCTACAATGATGGGAAAGAGTTTAGAGCTCAAGATTTATGAGAAGCAGCTGAGGTCCCTTGACCTGCTTCTCTCAGGAAAGTGGAGGGTGAGGGGAGGCCTTATGGCAGCTACAGCTTCTCAAAGGGAGCAGAGAGGCAGCACTGAGCTTTGCTTTCTGGTGACAGCAACAGAATTTGAGGGAATGGTATGGGACTGTGTCTGGGAAGGTGCAGGTGGGGTGTTAGAAAAAAGTTCTTCACCAGAGAGAGGTTGGGTTGGACACTAGAGCAGGCTGCCCAGCGCAGTGGGCACAGCCCCAAGGGTCGGAGTTCAAAGAGCATTTGGACAACACTGTCAGACATAGGATTTGGGTTTTGGATGGTCCTGTGTGGAGACAGGAGCTGGACTCAATGGCCTTTGTGTGACTCTTCCAATTCATAAAATCATAAGATTCTATTATTATAACCATATATCAGTTCTGGTCATTCTATCAAACGTTGAAATAGAAAAAAAAATACACCAAGGGAAAAATAATATATTATTTTTACCTTATAATTTCACGAAGTAATTCAGTGACCCACTAAAAATTTGAGTACTGCAAATCAACTTAACAGTTGGGAAAAGGACTGTACGTAAAAGAGGAAAATCAAAAATGAAACACATATATTCTAATGTTGTGATTGAAAAGCAATAATTGTCACTCTTTCTTTCACTAAGAATAATAAGGATTTTTTTTTTTTTTTTAATACAGTCCCTGAATATATAAGCATCATTCTGTATTACGGAATGACCTATGTTACAAAAGAAATTTATTTCTAGCTGTTTTACTTTTTGCCACAAAAAAAAAATTGTTCAGAGACAAATAACCTCTATCTCCATGTTCCTTGACATTTATTGAGATTGGGGTTTTTTTTGTTTAGTTTTGTTTTTTTTTTTGGAGCCATCTCAAAAGTTGAAACAAAATAAATTCTCTTTCAACTAAATAAGTAGATAAAACTTACTAACATATGTTTCTTGGAAAAGTTTAACTGAGAAATAGTGGTTGTGCATTCCTAAAGACAGTATTTAAAAGGAAACACCCAGCAGCATACTCAGAAATACTAAACAGTGATGCTTTCAGTTGAATTCCAATGGTAGAATCAATATAATTTGCATTTGTATATAGCAGGTGGATTCACTCTTTTTTGCTTGCTGATGACATTTCTAAATTCAAGAATTCCCATCCTTCCTATCATGTATGACTTCCAACAGAATCTAATTTAGAATGCAAATGAAGTAGTATCACAGTGTTACTCCAGGAAGGCAAAATAATGTTACGTATATTCCAGTATTTAGTTTCAGACCATGAACAGGATTTAGATTTACTGCAAAGAAAAAGTTGTACAAACACAAGCAGCAAACCCAATAATTTTCTATTAAAACAAGTGTTTTCTTTGCTTCACAATGTCAATAAATGTTAATTGCTTAAATAATCCAGTTATTTGGGCTTTATACATTTTGCCTGTAAGAATATGCAACACTTTAAAGGGTGCTAGAACCTGAACTATTTTCTAATTATTTTCATGAAGTCGTATTTTCCAGAAGAAAAAAAGCTGACTTCTGTAAAATTATATCATCCTGGTGAAATCTTTCAGAAGTGTTCTGTCAGTTGGCACTTATGGCAAAGTGAAATCAAAGGAGGATCTAGATGATTAGTATCCATCCTAGTGCCATCTGCTTCAGTCATCATGCAGTAAACTATTGGAATGTGTCTTTCTCTGCCTCACTGGCTTAATCTGTTCCAATTTTTTTTAAGGGAAATATAATCTTGATCCATTTCCCACATTAAATAAGTTTCTCAGTGAATGATCATCAGAGTATGATGATACTGATTCATCTGTCATTTTTCTCTCTCTCAAACAAACAAAATTTACAAAATCTTTAAAAGGAAGTATTTCCTCATTAAAGTGCAGAAATACACATAAAACATGAAACATTCTCAGATAATTGACACAATTTGCCTTCCACGCACACACACACACATACACACAAAAAAAGGAAAATCAGAAAAATATTTTTACTTCCAGATTTCTTTCATTTCAATCTTTCCTGATATGATTTTATTACTGCCAGTAGTCTGCAAATTTCTGAGAGTGCACTCAATCCTTCAACAATATTATTGGTAAAGATGTGTAACAAAACTGCTCCAATGCAGAGCCATGGAAAACACTACTTCTGACCAGCTACCAGCTGGATTTAACCGCATTTGCAATGACTCTTTGGACCCAGGCATTTTTTTTAATTTATTTTATCCAGCAGACAGTAGCTTAGCTTAGCAGTGAGCAGTTCCTTTCTCCAGGAAAATGCTGAGGAAAACAGTATCAAATGTTTTTACTTGCAGGTAGCAGTTTCAACACCTTTTATCTTCCTGGTATTTGGCCTCCCTGCTGATGTACTGAATGCAACTGGAAAGGAACACTGCAGGAGTGGTCCCATCACAAGACACAGCTGAGCCCAACAGCCAAGCTGGTGACAAATTTCTATGCTGTGGAGAGTCCACACACCAAAGCAATGGAAAATTGGGAAAGGGAAGGAGCAACAGAGAGAAAATATGAACTGACTGCAGCTCCCCCTGGACTCCTCTATGTTGCTCAAAGGCAGCGTATAGATGAGTTGGGAAAAAAGATTGAAGTTGAAAATTGAAAAGAAAGGAAAATTGTTCTTTTAATGCTTGTTTTAGATTCTTACTACCCAAATCTTTAAAAATTATCAATAAATTAAATTAAATTATTTTTCCACAAAACTAAACATCTGTTTTGGCGGTAATTGTGAAGTAATCTTCTTATCTTTCTCTCAGTCTGTGACCATTCTCATCCTATTTTCTTCCCCTGTCATGCTGAATGTAATGAGCAGCTGGGTAGAAGCTTGACCATTAGACAGTGTTAACCCTTCTCAACTCTATACAAAAGCCATACAATGTACACCTGTATCCATTTTTCAAGTTAATGCTGCATTATGTCACTGATAATTACATGACCACGTCACACTTTGTTGTGAATATATAAGGTGTCCCTGATGTTAGAGACGTATACTGATTACCTCATTGTTCTCAAATACTCTGCTTCAGCTGAAGTGTAATTAGGATTTGGTAGATCATTCAACTTTAGATGTCCTAGATAGCTGATTACTACACTAAATCTCTTGTCTAATTCCTAAAGTGTTTTGCATTACAGGCATATTTGGATAAACTGAATTTGAAGTCTGGCCAATGATTTGGTGCTTACTGTAGAAAAACAAAGCAGATGCTCTTGCCTACCTAAACTTAATACTATATCATTCTAAGAAGGTATCTAATATAAGTCAAATTGTGTCCTGGAATTCAATCTGTTTTTCTTCAATAATTTAGATTTAGTTATCTGATTTCCATTGTTCTGAAGTGGGTAGAAATAGGCATTTTTAACCAAGTTCTATGAAACCAAAGAAAATGAAAACATCAGCTACTAGGACAGTTTTTCAAGGGATAATGTTTTTCATGTATAGACTGACCTTTCTTAAAGCAAAAGCTTGAAACCAATTAATAAATTAATACCAGTTGTAGATTATAACTTCAGATTATATCTCAGTTTAGAAAAGTCAACAAAAAACATCTCTCTAGAAGAATAGTAAGGCTGAAGGGGAAAGATAGCTAACAGTTTCCAGCAGTGAATCTCTAACATCTTCAAACTATTTAAAGAATATATTGAATGTAGTCTCTTAGCAGTACTTCATCGCATGCTGGATGTGGAAATTTCAGTTAAATCCAGCAGATTTTTTACTAGTCTGTGGATTACCTTTTTTTTACAGGTTGTTTTATGCTCTTGTTCCTTGTTTTTTTTTTTTTTTTTTTTTTTTTGGCTATCTTATTACTGTTTATCCATTGCTTGGATGGGATAAAATGACCTGTTTTGGGAGCAACACCTTACTTCAGAGAGATTTATGTTTTTTTATTTGTATCACAGTGAGTGAAGGATGTATATTTTAAAAATGTTTACTGGTTCCAAATGTCACTGCTCACAGATTTTCACTGTTTCATTGTTATATGAAGGAGCATGGGGAATCTTTGTTTCATGGATGTACAATCTCCTAATGCATATATAGGAGACTGTTAATTCTTTTTCAGCTTTATGATAACACTGCTTTTACCTGTATGTGAATAGACTTTTATGTTATTTTTAAAGGGAATGTTTATTTGTTTGCTTTTTCTCTCTTCAATCCTTGTATTCTATCTTCAGGGATTAATATTAGTGAAAATTCTGTTACCCTTTACTATATAAAGATATTCTAGTTTTGAAGGAAAACTTCAAAACCTTTGGAAGGAAATATTTAGATACTTTGATTAGCGTTTCTTATTTTCCTAAGATGATTAAGCTTTCTTGAGCAATGCTAGAAAACACTGAATTTCTCAGGGAACAAGAATATTGAATATTCAAATGGCTTAGTAAAAAGTTGTAACTTGGTTATTTGGTTCATCTAACAGTAATTTAAGTAAAGATATCATCATGAGCTCGCATTAGAATCAAGGAAGGAGGGCATGTCCTGCTCTTAAAGGAGGAGCTCAATTTGTCTGTCATTAATCAAACAATTCCTGTTATTATAATGCTATTAAGAATGTTCCTTAGTGCAAGTCTTGAAGGAGCACTGTTTTAAACCAGAAATATCCCCTTAAGCATCTGGGCAGGAAAATCATTCTGGAGTAAGCTTTCTTTCTCTCATTCATCTTCAGAGCTTCAGAGTGGCATGTTATATAATTAAAACTAAAGTTTACATTATGCCAGAATGACTGAACAGCTAGGGTTGGAAAAGATCTTCAGATACAAATGAATGGAGGAGGGGGTCCCATGATAAAGTATGCAGAAAACATCAAAATACTCAATGACTTCTTCACCACAGACTTTTCTGGAAATATTTGCTTTCATGAATCTTAGGACCTTGAGACAACTGGGAAAGTCTGGAGGAAGAAAGAACTACCCTCAGTGGAGAATGATTTGGTTAGGGAACTTTTAAACAAACTAAATGTGCATAATTCCATGAGAATGTAGTCATGAGTGCTGAGGAAGCTGGCTGATGTTTTGGAACCACTCCTTGTTTTTTTCAAAACGTTGTGATCAGTGGGAAGCTCCTGAGGATCAAAAAAATGCAAATAATGCAAATATCCTCTATATCTTCAAGAAGGACAAAAAGGATTTAAGAACTACAGAGCTAACATCAATCTCTAGACACATGCAACACTTGTCTTGGAAGCCATTTCCAGACACAGGAAGAACAAGGTGATTGCAAGTAGTCAGTACGGATTTAAGGACAATAGTTCTTGACCAACTTGATAGCCTTCTGAAATGAGATGACTGAATGGACAGATGAGGATGGCAACTGTGACTGCCTTTATTTTAGTAAGGCTTTTGAAACTGTCACCCATAACATCCTTGCAGACAAACTGGTTAATATCAGCTAGGTAAATGGACAGTGAAAACTGACTGAACCATTAGGACCAAACAATTTTAAACAGTGATACAAAGTCCACTTAGAGGCCAGTCATTAGTGGAGTGGTAAATATTTTTCTTATATCTTCATTAATGACCTGGCAGAGTATACCCTCAACAAGCCTGAAAATACAAAACTGGGAACAATGGCACACTAAAGAGTTGTTCTTTCAGAGTGTCTTCAATAGGCCTGAGAAATGGTTGGTGAGAGCCTCCTGAAGTTTAAGAAAGGGAACAACAAATTGGAATGAAATACTCAAGCATTGATACTTGCTTGTTGTTGACCATCTGGAAAACAACTTTAATAAAAAGTTGGGGGTTTCAGTTGACAGCAAGTTGAACATGAGCCACCAGTGTGGCTCTGACAAAAAAAAAAGGCCAGCAGCCTCTTGGCTGTGTGAAGAAGAGTATTGCCAGCAGCGTGTGAGAGGTCCTTGCACTATATTCAACACAGGTAAGACATACTTAAAGTAGTGTGTCCACTCTGGGCCTGCCCAGTGAAAGAGACCTGGACATACTTGAGGAAATACAGAATGGATCATGTAGATGAAGAGACTGAAGAATGCGACACAAGAAGAGATTGAGAGCTGGGCTTGTGACAACTGAAGAAGAAAAGGTTCAGTGGGAATTTTCCTAGGATATACCTGATAAAATGAAGTAAAGAACCAAAAATCTTGCAGCCAGACTAATCTTTGTGGTATACTGTAAAAGTACAGGAAGAAAAGAATGTGTACTGAAATGTAAGAAAAAAATTACTGTGTGAACAGTCAGGCATTAGATCAGGTTGTCACTTCTGAGATTTAAAACTGGACTGCACAGCCCTGAACAATCTGCTTTAACTGACATGCTTTGAAAAGCAAGTAGCATGTAATGATCTCCACAGATCAATTCCAACCTCACCTATTCTGTGATTTTAAATATCTTCCTCTTATTTTCTTTTTTCTCTTATAACAACTCAATTTTTTCTTCCTCCACATTCAACCCCTTTCTGACTTCCCACACTGCTTGCACCTTTTACAAGACTCATATTTGCCCACACTAATTTGTGTGTGAGGTCTTGCTGTGTCTTCCAACCAGTCATGAGCCAAGCTTGTTGGCAGAACACATCTCAGTAATATGCTGCCTGTGTCCAGTGACATAGTGTTCCATCAGGCTGTGAATAGCTGATGAAGCCTACTGGAGCCTCAGTGCCCCAGTTAATTGTTTGTTCAAGTTCCAAAACAGAGCTGACACCTGTGAAAACTTGGCTTGTGCTTCTTTGTCAACACAAATGCATCATCCATAAATGCCTTGTTGATGCTTAATAGAAGAGTTTCATCCATTGCATAAGTCTTATATTCTTTCCTATCAGATGCTTTAAAAATACAGAATGCAACACAAGACGGGATAACTCCTCATGAATTACAGTATGTCTGTTTTCTTACAAGAAGCTATAAAAAATGGTATTGGTGATTGATCAGTGCTATAGTAGCTGCCTAAGATTTAAACTACACAGCTTGAAAGAAAAAAAGAGAAGTATCTGACTGCTCTAAGCTGTAAAATCCTCTTCCATAGCATTAGTTTCCAGTGCATTCTAACATTTTAACAAATTTGTTTACCTCTGAACTTTTCTTTATTTATCTCATTTACCACTGCGTCAATTATTGTGTTCTTATTCTGAACTCCATATGTATGTTTTCATATATATTTAATTGTTTCTTGTAAATATATAAGGTCAAGGAAATCTTTAAATTTTGAGACTTAAAAGGTAAGAGAAAATATTTTTCACAGCAAAGTAAATGACAACTCTGAAAGCTTTATTTATCCTTTTTTCCTACTCTGTAACTGTCTGTCAAAAGAAATACTGTGAACTTGTGATTGCTTACTGTATAAAGAGGAGGATAAAATTTTGAGTAGTAAAGAATAAAGAATTTTTGTTTTATTTTATTTTACCAAGCTAATTAAGCTTGGTAATTTTTTTTTCTATTAGCATGTGCTGTGCTTTACAAAGATTGGGTGAAACCCACAAGTTTTACTACGCTATTATATATGGAGCGCAACAGTAAGAATTTTTAACAATAACTTGCAGTTAGGCCTACAATAGTTTCCAACCAAAAAATATATATACATGAAGAGGAGAAGACATACCTTATTACCTTTCTCAAGTAGCTCTGCTCTGAAAGTACATCTTGGAATTTGGTTTCAGTTGAGAGAGCTTGCAGACGTTGGAACATCACCATGCTATGGTAGCCCTGTTAAAAAAGATACTTCCTAGAAGACAATCTTCCTTCTTACAACATGATTGTTAAAATGAATTAAACTGTAGCAACTTTTGCTTTTTTTTTTTTTTTTGGTAGCAAACTTTTGTTTTTGTTTTTGGGAAAGGACTGGATTTCTTTTGCTTTTGTCTTTAGCAATTTAATATTTCCAGTGAAAAAAAACTTATTGTTATCAACATTTCAAAGCAATCCCTCAACTTTGGGTGGTTTTATGTTGTAAAGGTTCCTGTTCAACAGTTTACAGGCTGGTTCGGTCCAATTCCATGACTGGCAGGGCAGAGGGATTTCGCAAATCCACACTTCCAGAAAAGTAAAACAGGGGACCCCAAAATAATTAAAAACAGTGCCAACAATCTGAGGAGAAACAAACTAATTTAGTAAATATGATATCGGAATGCACGATAACACACTATAATACCATATAATTGGAACTGAAGCTAATAAATCAGATATAGTGAGAGAGAGAGTGCAAAAGGTGGATAGACTTCACCATTAGACTGAGATGAGATGCACAGTCCAGTTAAGCAGCAGAGAGGAGAGCCTGATGAAGAAGGAAGGTTAGATGACCCACCAAGGCCTTATATCTGTTTCCTCTGAGCAGAAATGATAACCACACAGCGAATAGTCTTCTGGGGAGTGTAGTTCTTCTTCTCTTCTGGGATAGGTACCTGGAACTTGTATCTGTATTTCAAACTCTTCTGCATCTAAGGTATATTAAAAGTATTAACTGAAACATAAAACAATGTGATGATGCTGCTGAAGATCAAAATTCACTTGAAAAAAAATTCAGTCAAGGATGCAGAATTAAGTATTTTTCCATGGTGCAGCATGCAAAAATTCCATGGAGTGTGTTCAGAAAAAAGCAGTGAAGCTGGTGAGGAGTCTGGAGCACAAGTCTTGTGAGGAGCAGCTGAGAGAGCTGGGATTGTTTAGTCTGGAGAAGTGAAGACTCAAGGGAGACCTCGTTGTATTCTACAACTCCCTCAAAGGAGGCTGTGATGAGGTGGGGGTCAGCCTCTTCTCCTGTGTAACCAACAACAGGACTAAAGGAAACAGCCTCAAGTTGAGCCAGAGGCAAGAGTGGTGCAATAGAATTACCAGGTCATAGCAAGCAGGTCAGCACCTGCACCTGAGTTCCAGGAGCAGGGCAGCTGATATCAGCCTCGACCCTTTTCTGGCTCCTTCTTGGTGTGCTTCCAGTTGCATGTATGCACTCTGCCTGCAGTTTGCACCAACCCCACCCCTCTTTTCCCATGCCAGAGTTCAAACTGGAGAACACTGCATTCCTCAGCTCACCCTTTTTTCCAAACCGTTGCCAGGAGGGGTGAGTTAACTCCTCTTATTTTTATATCTTGTTCTGTAGCACCTGTAGCTCAACTAAAGGCTCTGTCCTCACCTTTGTTTGCTTTACAAGTGGCCAGGTGCTGGAATGGGCTGCCCAGAGAGGTGGTGGAGTCACCATCCCTGGAGCTGTTTGGGAAAGATTTAGGTGTTGTACTGAGGGAAGTGGTTAGTGGGAAATATTTGTGGTAGGTAGATGGTTGGACTGGGTGATCTTAGAGGTCTTTTCCAACGTTGGTGACTCTGTGACTTCTGTAATGGAATTTTGTGTTACAACATTCATTACTTTCTTCAGTCTAATACCCAACGGAAATCCTTTGCAGTTTTTTGACAGAGAATAAAATGGTACTCAACACAGACTCTCCTGAAGAACATATCCAAACTTCTTTTTTCCCCCCCAGTGGTATTCTTTTCAAGGGTAGAATATAAGAGGCATTCCATCCTTCCCAGTACCACCAGTTTTGCACCAAATACATGTAGAAGTTATCAGAGCCATTTCACACAGGAAGTTTGAAAGTCATTTTCTTAATTGCAATCATTCTTTTCAGAATACTGAAGAATGGAATGATGTGTATTTTTCTCCCAGTCTTGATCAGAAAAGCAGTTGAAAGAGGAGTGCTTTGCTAAAAGAATGAGCAGTGAAGTGAATGTAGGAAATTTGTTGCTACTAATCCCAAAGTAAGGCATAAAATGGCAGAGTGCAAAAGAATTGCAGTGTGAATAGGCTGAGAGGAAAATATAAAAAGATTTTGCTGAGCTTTAATATGATCTAGAAGGAATTTGATATTTGAATGGGGCATTATTTGGCAAATGAAGCATAAAAATCTTTCCGTTTCTGTGATTTAGTGAGATACACAAACATGAATGACAATCATATAGGAAACTACTTTTTTAATGGTGGTTTTCTACATCTATTATTTAGCTTTTAATTTAACTTAGTATTGACCTGCTCTGTTTTTCCCAGTAGCTTCCAGTCATTTCTTGTTACCTTGTATTTTGTCTGAAGTCTATGCTCAGTAACACTGTGATAGTATGACTCGTGCAATGCTACACCAATGGCAACTTCAGTGTAGAGTGACGGAGTCAAATAAGTTGTTAAACATAAAAAGCAAATCTAAAAATCACAGGAATAGCAGGCAATATTAAGTAATCTGAGTTTACTACTTCCCTTTTGAAAACAGGAAAATAATGTTTGTAGAAGATTGGAAGTATGTAAAAGCATAATTCCACTTAATGGAATGATCCCTCAAGTTTTAAATAAGAATGGAACACACTCTATGTAATTTACAACAGTGTAATTCGCGCATCAAATTTTTGAGCTAAGCATCAAAGCAGATTCATATCTCATGGATTGTATCATAGAATCATTTGAGTTGGGAGGGACCATTGAAAGCCATCTAGTCCATCCCCTCTGCAATGAACAGGAACACCTGCAAGTAGATCAGGTTGCTCAAAGCCCTGTCCAGCCTGGCTTTGAATGCCTCCAAGGATAGGGTATCCACCACATCTTAGATATCTAAGTCAAAGCTGAAAAGTCTGTTCTGTCTGCACAAACAATGGGTAATCATCATCCTGAAATTTTATGACACATAAGATTACTTGCTCTCTTGGGGTATTTGCGTATTCATAAATACGCATATTCAGAAATTCATATATATATATTTTAATTCTTATGAATTCTAATTCTTCCAATGGAAAGAGCCCATAGTTTAGGTTTTAGTGCTTAGGGCTTTTTGTTTTGTTTGTTTTTTTAGTTACATAGATATCTAAGTTGCAGAAGTCAATACTATATACTATATAGTAATTACAGGAGTCATTCTGAGTTTTAGAAAAGTGCAAAAAATGTTTAAAATACATTTTATAGCGTTTTATTTTAATTTCTTAAAAACACACATTTTTTCCTTAGACAGAATGTCTTATCTGAAATGAAACATTTTGGAAGAAACTATGTAGATATATCTTGTTGTGAGGTCATTTTATACTGTGTTCATAACAATATTTCTGTATAAGGAAGCTTTATTAATCAATCTTACTCCAGTATGCACAGAAAAACATCATACTTCCTCCCTCTTTTTTGTTTTTAAGCTAATGGAGATTCATATGTAAACCTTATTATGTTCATGGGTTGTATGAACTGTCATTCAATACTCTTGAAACTCCCTGATGAGAATAATTTTCTCATATTGGAATTGACAAAGTCATTGTGTTTTAACAGCTGAGTCAATCTTGTAATACCATTCTTTGGAGTTATTGTAGTTTGTGTCCATTCTCTAACTATAATGTCTCCAATGCAGTAACATCTGGAAAAAAAAAAAAAAAAAAAAAAAAAGCCAATCTCAAAGATTATGACAGTAAAACATTTGCACTTAGCTTAGTGAGAAGTCTTGAAGAACAACATGTAAAACTCCCTAATAATACCTAAATTTTTATTGAAATTGGGAAACATAAAAAAATCATTATAAATATGTCATTTTGTAGCAAGTTGATCTTTGATATTCTAAACTAGCCAAAAAATATCGAAATATTTTAATTTCCCACAAAAATATTGCTAGAGTCTGATTGTGAATTATAATTTAAATTTCACTGGGAAATCTTCATTTGCTATAAATTCTTAATAACATTATTATTGATAAATGAGTGATGCTCTCAACATAGAGGATGTTTACTTATTTACTTTCTTCATTATTGACTTGATATCTGCAGAAATTGAATGTCTTATCCAGCAAAATGAAAAAGTTTTACTAGGGCAGTGTAGGAAAGTCAATACTTTATCTTATATCATAGTCCAGAAATACAAATAAGTATGTTCATTTTAACTCTTCTTCCTGCTTATTCTACGGTGATAAATTAGGATATGAGAAGCAGTTTTCTGCACTGTATAATAATGGTACAAATAACAGGACATCAGGGACTTTTACTTAATGTTCTATACCATTCCCAGAGAGTAGACACAGAAAATACATCTATTGGCTCATCAGTATCTTCAGTCAGTAGAATACTACAGGAAAGTAAATGCAGAACTTTGACATCTTTGTATTAGCAGATATTTTGTACAGTTCAAATGCACACCTATTGCTATATTTATGCTAGGAAATTAATAAAAAAGCCATGGTCTCTAACCTGGTCATAAAAGCAAGCAGCATAAACACTTATATCCTGTAAGCATATAAGGAAGCAGTCTGCCTTCGTTTTTCTATCAAAAAATAGGGAGTCTCCATTTGTTGCAGTCCATTGAGTAGGGTGGCTCACGCATGCCCAGGCCTTGCATAGGACAGGAATTAATTCACAAAATCACAGAATGATTTACTTTGGAAAGGACTTCTGAAGTTATCTGACCAACCTCCTCTTCAGAGAAAGGCCAGTGTAGTTGCTGTAGTCTGTTGTAGCACAGCATCTGTGCCTATCCTCTGACCCTTTATTAGATATAAAATTTGTGCTCCAATGACAAATGTTTTGGAAAGGTTTGACATGTACATGGGAAACTTCAAATGTGTTATTAGAAAACCTCCATTTCCAGGGAAACCAGACAGCTTTTTCAAGAGCACTAACTGTAGAGGCAGTGCATATCCTCTCCTCTTTCTCCATTTACTCTGTCTAATAAACACTTTAACTGTAGAACTGTGCTTTTATCTTTTAGCTGGGACAGTAAAGACGGTCCCAGAGGGCCAATATGATCTCCAGAACTTTATAAACAATTATTTTTATACTGGAATCATTATTTGAAAAGGTTCAATTAAAACCTGTAGAATAAGAAGGGAATCATGCTATCAAGATATTTAGACGCTGAGATGCTACTAAATTTTGCAACCAGCCCAGAGCTTAAAATTGTTATCCTCTGATTTATTGTAGAATGACATATAGAGCTGAAATAACTTAACAACATGTCAGCAATATCAGTTCTCCCCATTATATCTCAGATGGGCATGAATGAGAAATAAACCAGCAGTCTCACTCCATTTTGCAAAGATAAATAAAATGTCTCATTTATTACAATTATGTCAAGATAGAGGAATTACTGTCTGGCCTGAACTTAGGCAACATTTACTGAATTTTAATTGGGGTCAGATCATGGATCTGTGAAAATATCACAATAATTATTTTGAAAATAACAAAGATATAATCTAATTATCACCTATCGTCCCTTTGAGAATCATTTGGGAGATGTCAAAGATGTCTAAATCCTAGTTTGAGAAGCATGATAGCACAATGGTACCTGGGGGCTAAGTTGCTTAGGAACTTTGCAGCTGGAACATAAGTCAATTTAGTTGGTTCTAAGCTATGGAATTGCAAAAGAGTTATTCTGTACTGACTGACTTTGCAGGAGAGTGTGCTTAGGATATCTTTGTGCTTCCATATAGTGAACACAGGGTACTGACAGGTACTTCTCATTTCCTCCTTGCACTCTTTCTTCTGCAGAACACAGACATTTAACATTTAATCTAAAATTACATCTAATGTGTGATTTCATTATTGGTAATAGTCATAGAAGTGAATACAAAATTTATGTGTCACTCACTGAAGAATATTCTTTGTTTGAATATTTGAGCAAACACAAATAATAAATGTGCTTACAATATTCTGCATTGTTATTTACTACTTAGTCAAATTCAGTCTTTATTGTTAGAGTGTATGTCTTCTGGTGCTTAAATATGATTCTTCTTTATGGCAATATTTAGTTAGATGAATTCAAACATAGCCTATTTTTCCACGTACTTTATATTTTCCACCAAAAAAAAAAAATTGTTCAAAAGAAAAAGATATCTATGCATCCTAATTCTTAGATCTTAGATGACAAGTTTAACCTCAGTTTCCTTCAGCCAGGTGGAGACATGAGATATTCAGAGAATAAATGACAGATAAAATTATTGTGAGAAGTGAGTTAATAGGAAATTTAAATTCATTTTTATTTGTTTCTTAGCTGCAAAATTAAGACTAGATAATATTTAAAAACATCAAACAACATTTGCCAACTTCTATTTTTATGTAAAGTCTGAAAGCATTCAATTTCAAAATCTTTTATTGTAAAGTAAAAATAGTTATTCCTTGGAGAGTTGTAATCTACACACCAAGATTATCCTTCTCAAACATTTACATCTACAAAAGATAAATATGTGCTTTATTCACACATAAACTAGATTTTTCTATTGCATGTTAAAGTTTTATTGCAAAAAAAAAAAAATGTTTGCTTTTAGTTAGCATATTTAGCATGTTTTAACATGCTTATATTTACTTGTACATGCTAGAAGCCATCAGTGGATCTAAAATGTAACTATACACAAAAAATTAAAAATCATAATGAAAGAGCAGATAGCTAGTAGTATTAGAACTCTTAGAAACAGTACTGACATGTAAATAAATTTACATAACTAAATGACTTCATTACCAAATTTACATTATTACATGATTAAATGATTAAACCCATATCTGAAAAAACTATGGTGAAGACATTCAAATGTGTTCTAGAAATATTAAAATACATAAGTCTCTAAATGAAAGCAATTGAACTAAATTTGAAAATATCAATTGCAAGAGAACTACTGGTTTGTGTCAAATTGTAATGATTGATAAAATTTAGTCCTTAGGAACCAAACAGAAAAATTTAATTCTGTTTGGATTTTTTTTTGTTGTTGTTCTGTTGTTGATCTTTGGCTGTGGTACTTTTGTTTCCTTTGTTAAGTCTTGTAATTCTAACTCTGTAAAGAATTTTGTTGCAAACTTACCATCCCTATTTTTATATGTATCCCAATTATAAAGTTGTTCTGAATGTTGTGGATGTACTCATACTCAACATCATCTGCTGAAATGAATAATAAGAAAGGAATACATTAGAGTAGTCAATGAATGGAGGCATCCCTTGCAAGCAGGAATCTTGAGTTCTGATCCAGACTCCAAGCAGTGTACATTGTCTCTATTTATCCTCTTTCATAAATCAATTCATTTAACTAGCACATTTAAATAAAAACTGCAAAAGCAGTCCCGGGAATCTAAGGTTTACTGGCTTTGGGATTTCCTGTTCATTCTACTGATCCATAAAATTAGGCTTCCTGTTATTAAATCTTATTTAATTTCAAGACTATGAATTTCACCAGCTGTATCTACTGTTTAGGATTTTGCCTGGTATGACCTAGCTGTGACACAATTACATTTCCAGAAATTCACGTGAGCTTAGAATCCTTTATCTATTTCCTTGGCAAATACAGGAAAGTGAAAATAGAAAGGCATTTACCTTGTAATGGATAGGAATTAAATATTATTTAAATGCTACTTAAATATCAATTCTAAACAGATCAAACTTCTAAACTCCAGCTTAAACTGGAATTTAAACTTCTAAGTTCAAATACCTATTTCCATGGATGTGCCTGTCCATAAGTCCATTTGTGACTTTGCAGTCTAAAATGAAGCTAGGAATTTCAAGGCTTGTAGTCATATAGTCTGAATAATCATATAGTAAGAATAAGCATTTGCTTCCTACGCGATGCTGCTTTATAAGCTGTAGTAAGAGGACTAAATTGGTCCCAACATTTTTATTTGACCCAGTGAATCTATTATATAGTCATAGAAGATTAAAACAAATAAACAAACAAACAAAAAACTTCAACATGAAACATTTTGCTTTCAAAATAGCCAAAATTAATAGACAGGGAAATTCAAGAAGAAAGAATTTGTATTCAAATTTCTGTTCTGATTTACATAATAGAAAGGTATATGCAAGTCCATGTAGTCTCAGGCAGGAGTCATAATTCTGAGCTAATGCCACAGGGGCAGTGATGGAAAACAAAGCACTTGGACAATATCAAGTTTTCTTTGTTCCTGAATTCATATCCTCTGCACTTCCAATTTCATTGGTGACCAGGTATTTATTTGTGTAACTCCTATATTTGTCTTTTATCCCAACAGATGATCTAAGTACAAGAATTAACATTGCATATGTAACCATCAGAAAGAAATTTATAAGTCAGAAATTGCAGCATTCAAATCACATTTAATACATTTTGTGACCTAGTCCCTAATTTCTCTATGCTTAAATGTTCCATCAGTAACACAGTGATAATTTTGTTTGTCTCTCTCAGAAAGGGAAGTGTGAGGATGTAAAAAATGCTGAAATGAAAAGGTGCTGTGGTTAAATATCAGACACAGACTGCTAAAGAAGATGAAGAAATCCCAAAGACAAAGGTCTTACACTGATAAGAAAAAAATGGATCATGCAGCAATAAGATTTAAGAAACAGTGCAGATTTAGGAAACTAAAGTATATTTTAAAGCTGGAACCCAAGGGAATAATATAATACTTCCACATGAGATCTTATCTTTATAATAGTCTTAGTGCTTACCTACAATTTTTATAACATTATAACACATGCTTAAATTAATACATTAGGAAAATATTAAACATCTTTTGGGGAAAAAAAATAAAAGAAGTGCAGGCATAGAAAGAAGAAAAAGAGAATATAAAATTGCCTATTTCTTATTCCTTACATCTAAACACAACATATTATTTGTAGTTTATTTCTTGATTTTTGTCTTCTAGTATCACATCACGAGAGTAGATGATGTTACTCTAACTTTTAGGACAAGCTATGAAGCCATGAATGTAGGATATTTCTTATGATTAGCAATTCAAATGGTTGAAATATAAATATTTGGAATTTCTGTGGAATTAATACATTTTAGATTTCTTCTCCATGGTAAGGAAAAATTCAAATTAACATAAAAATGAAAACACATGATTTTCCCAAATTACGAAACTCAATGTGTTATGTATTTTGGCATGCTGCAGTCAGATAATTTAGTATCACATTTTCTGTTGCTCTGGATCATGGTACAAAATAACTCTTTTACAATCAAGGTGGAAACAGAGATATTGTGGCAGGGGAGTTGGAACTTGATGATCCTTGGGGTCCCTTCCAACCCAAGCCATTCTACGATGCTTATTTCAACCTGTCCTGATGCCACCTTTCCCATCTGAATAAATAATTTCATTACTCATTGAAAGAAAATAAATATCACAAAACATTTGCCCCTAGTCTTAAAAATTTACTTCAAAATATATAGGAGCAGAGAAGACATTAGGTTTTCCACCATTTGCTTAATAACCATGCCATCAAAGTTCTGTTCCAAATGATGTAACAATGCTGCTGTTTTTTATTGCCATTGTTTGAAATAACCAATGTCATATCTGAGACATCTTCTTAAAAAAAACAGTTAGCACCTCTTGACTCGTGACCATATTGTTATATCTGTTACTAAGTGAGACAATCAGCTTTAAACTCTCTTTTCTTACTAAATTGAATTTCTATGTATATGGCCCATAAAAATCTCAAATTTTGTATGAAAATGAATTAATAAGAATTTTGGAAAACATTGTTGCTAATAACACTACCAGATAATTGCCAAAATGGATTAATTAATGAAATGGAAAATCATGATACAAAGTAAAACCATGCACAGGAGAGCTGACACTGTACTTCAGATCTATGAACCTTAAGCAATGCAATCAAGCAAAAAATTTAACAGATGCCTAAATTTGTGATATAATAAATGGATTAACTTATGGCAGCATTTTAAGCACTCTGAATAGCTCTTAAGGGTATTGCCTGAAGAAATGTCAGTGTTAAAGTACATTTATTACCTCAAGGGGAGATGTAGATTCACTCGGTTACCTTTCGATTTTTGAGCTCAGTAGCTTTTACGGAAATACAGACGTTATATAAATTATATATTTTAAACAGTTTCACCTTGGTGAGTTTAAGCAACTTGTCAAGATGTGCATTTTATTTGTTTGATCCAGAAATTAATTTCAAAACAGGAAGTTAAACTTCAGTATTCAAGGAAAATAAGAAACTAGTTGTAAGGAAAGCAGAAGCTTAAGTTTAGGTTGAGTTTTTCCAGCGGCTATATTTATTTGACTAGGGTCTATAAATAAATGCAATAATTAGTTATCTTAATATGATTTTTGCCAGTATTAACATGAACTGTAAGCACAAATCTTAATTTGTAAGGTCAGAAAACAACAAGAAAACATGTAAAGGTCAGAAAACGACGAGAGAAGATTGGTGCTAATAAACGTGTTAGTTTGACGTGAATGAGTAATACTGAAGGAAATAAATTGATCAAACTCTTAATTGGAAGACTTTCACAATTCAATAATAGAATTAATTGTCATAGATCAAGAAAGGTCAGTAATCCACTGGAATTGCAGAATTGCAGAATCATAGAATTACAGGGGTTGGAAGGGATCTCAAGAGATCATCAAATCCAACCTGTAAAATACGATGGACTAAGTATAGATACAGCAATTCAAGTAAATTAATGTCTTCACTTTGAGAAAGGAACTCCGGATTTTCTGCATCCAGGCCTTTCACATGCATGGAAATAAATTCTTCCCCACTCAGAAGGTATGCATTCAGCCAGATCATCAATCTGAACTGCAATTCTTGAATAAATATAAATTACATTTCAAATGTACAAACTAAGAGCACATACATCACATGTGATAGCATAAGCTGTTTGCAAGGCAAACCAATGGAGACAATACTCTAAGCGCAACCTTATTTAATCATACCCAAGTCCTTTTTAAAAAAAAAAAATCAAGACATTGGCAGGAAATACAAGAGACTGTTATCCACTGTGATGAAGAATATCTGCCTTGCTTTAGCACAGTTCTATGTACTACACATGACACAAACTGAAAGAACTGAAGATATATTTATGGTTTATGGATGTGGGCCATAGATCTTTCAGCATGCATATACGGAAAATCAGAACTTCATATAATCGCTTCTAAAGGTTATGGCCACTGACTGAAATGATGTCACTTGACACAGACAGATTAGTGTAGTGGAAAAGTGTTAATATAAGATAAACTCAGGTAGGCAATAAAGTTGCTGAAAACTTTCTATACAAAGTAAAGCAGTAAACAAGGATGAAGGAGAGATATACAGAAATTCAAAAGGACTCAAAATATTAACAAAAGAGGAGTGGCTGGATAGGTAAATTTAATAATGGGAAAAACTGTAATGAAATGAAAAGTAATAACATAGCTACATTAAAATCCTGCTATGGAAAGTGCTAAAAAATTATCAATGATTTGATGTTAAGAATGTGTTGAAGACACAGGATTAGATTTAAAGGGTCACAGATACCCCAGCAGGACTTTCAGAAAAATATTACCATTATATATATCAATTTATATATAACTGAACTTTTGTGGACCTGTGGCTCAGGGTTCTCACAAGACATAGTAAGTACATTCTGCTAACAACACAACATATATTCTTGGAACAGTGACAGATACATCAGTTTTCATGCGTCACACATTTTGCAAAGAATCATCTGGCATAAAAGAGATGATAGAAATTAACAGTGGATCAACAGATCAAGCTTCCTGTGTTTAAATTTCATGACATACAAGTTTATAGATCTATAACACACATTAGTGGTTTACAAGATCTTCTTTTAAAAATATTTAGCAGTATATAATAGTTTTAACAGTTCTATTTTACAGAATTAAAAGATGTGAAGTAAACTTTGAATTTGTAAAACAGTGAAGAATTTTTTTAAATTAAATGTGCAATGACTTCCTTCAGCATAGTTCTGAAGTTCATAGGACAGAAGAACTCTACAGCAAAAATTTTTGCAACTTTCTTGGTGAATAATGATCAGAAGGAATAATGACAGATTTAAAAACTGAAGTGATCAACAAAGAATTTCAAATTTAAAAGATTGTTTATTTTCACAGGTACAAAGAGGAACATAGATGGATATGTTGAAACCAATTTAGATGCAATGCCCAAGCATTAAATGAAAATTTGGCCTTACTACAGTCAGTATAGGAAGCCTTGCCCCCTGCTCAGTTTTGCCAACAATGATCAGTCATTGTATCCTTATAAAGCATGAGTACAGTTGGCACATAGTTACTTTCCTCAAACACAGATTTCTTGCTTTCACAGGCTGGATCTAATAATGTGCTATCCTAGGGAATCAAGAAAGCGAAAAAGCAATGATAAAAGAGCTTTTTATAAAGCAACAGAAATCAGTGACAGCAAAGGTATTTGAAGGATCAAAAGAACAACTTAACAAATGGCTTTATAGTATAAGATCATACGTAATTTGTGTTCCATTGTTTATCATGGAGAGTGAAATATATGCAAATGTTTTCTTGAGGAAGTAATGAAATTAGTGATAATAGCAGATCTGCATAAGAATAAATTAAGGCAAATGAAAGAACAGTAAATTTGAGTAGGCTCCAAAAATATGGACACAAGGAAAATGAAATAACAACATTTAGAATGTTTGCTTACTCTTCTTTTAACTCTTCACTGCTCTTAGTAAGGACTTGGAATAATCCCAAAGAAAAATTAAATTGGAAAATATCCAGAGGAAAACAAAAAGAAGATCTTAAAGTTCAACCTCAATTAAGGAGTATGATTACTGAATAAATTTGAAGGACTTAGATAAGAGCAGCTGGAGAATAGTAAAAATTTATGAAAGGGGAAATGAATAATAAATGAGTGATTAACGTAAGGAAATAAGAATGTGATATTCAGGATTATATCAGTACATAACATAAGTACTGCATAAGCATTTGATAAAAGATTTTAATAGAGTCTCTGAAGATGACTAAGAATAGAGGAAAGGTTTTTTTGTCTCTTCAGTGCCCTCTTTTCAGCATTGGCTGTAAATGAGTGCTTAGACAAGAGTAGCAAAACTAAAAACATACTTCAGCTTAATGTTCCACTTTCAGTTTAGTAACTTTCTGATCTAGACAGGGTTTCTATATATTCAGTAACCTAAATTCATTTATTTTTCACAGATATTACCGTTTTCCTTCTGTATCCATACAACATTTTTACTTCCACATTATAATCTTTGGAAGAGCGATTTTATTTTCTTTGTTTTGATCTGGCGTCATTTATTTTTTTCTAGTTTCTATCTTGAAAGAAATACTGAAACCTCAAACCCTATCCACTCATGTCTGTTGCATTCATACAACTCTTTCATATCCGTCGTCTCTTTTCCTGATCTATAAATTAACTTGCTCTGTGTTCTGGAGCTAGTTCATACTTTTGATCAGCCTTTGTATTCCTCCAAACATTTTCTACTCATACATTATACTTGTAGAGTTTGAAAAGACAGTACTCTAAGCATAGATTAACAGTCAAACAATAAAGTTTTTTTCATTTTCTTTTTTCTAAAGACTTTGAACATTTATTTCTGACTGCTTCTGATCACTAAGTTGACAATGTACGGACAAATCTATAGGGAATGATATCTGTTTCTCAATAGTATTGATGAATTCAGTCTATCATTTTGTATGTAAATTTTCCAGCTTCATATTTTCATATTTATCTACTCAGAATGTTATCTGTTGTTTAAGTTCCCAGTTATTCCATATCGTAACTCTTCATATCTTCAGCTGACCCTTGTCCTCATTACTTTAAATAATCTAGTATCTTCAGCAGACTTTCGTGCCTCTCTATTCTCTGATGTAAAGCCTCTCTGCCTTACATCATTTATGAATATTTTCAACAACACAGATTTCAGCTCATATCCCTCATGAGTTCCACTGCCAATGTTACTCTACTCTTCCAAAATACTTTACTCTTGTTCTGTTTCTTGCTTTTACTTACCCTCACAAGAACCTTTCTTTTGTTCTCTGGCATCTTAAATTATTTTGCTGAGAGAATTTGCCAACAGCTTTTTTGGAACCCAAGGAGGGTAATTACATCCAAGTTTTCCCTGGCTTTTTGCTCTCTCTCAGAAGTTTCTTTGTGCAGGAGCACAAAATATATACTATTCTTCAAAATGTTAACCTACTTATCGCATGTAATATACCTTTTTATGTATGAATTCTGAGTGGGAGAAGGAGAACGTGAAGAATGGCAACAGTCCATTCTCCACTGAGGGTGTGGGGATCTGCAAAAGATTAAAGGCAATGTGGAGGCACAGCAACCAGAAGAGACACTGTTAGAGTAATTTTCTTGTCTGTTCTTCTTTTCTTTTTCTTTTCATAAGAGCTCAGATATCATTCTGGGCTTGTACTCACTACTGAAGGTTGTGGCAAATGAGTTTCCCTTATCATGAAGATTTTAGACGATCTTTGCTTGTTCGTGAGGCAGGATATCCCATTTACAGAAGCCATATAGTCTCTTCTCCAGTTCATAATATTTACTGATGTATGCTCTAGTACTAACTTTTACAGAATTCTTGTTCTATAATGCATTAGCAACAATATTCTAGGATTCAATTCTGAAAACAAATACTCAACATTGTGTTCAGCACAAAACTGACAAAAGCAAATTATTAAAGGTAATGTAAATTCGTAGTTAAAATCATACAAATTAGTGTTCTGTTTATGCTTGATAACGAGTCAAAAGGGCATGGCCGGAGAGAGAATAAAAAGGACTGGAAAAAGAATTGTATTTTGAATGTATCAATAGCTAGTGACAGTCCTGCTCCAATTCATTTAACCAGTTCTGAAGAACTCATCTATTTACAATTTCTGGCCTAGACTTACATACATATATATATGTATATATATTCACACACACATATAGAAGGGATGGAGCACCTCTCCTTTGAGTACAGAGTGAAAAAGCTGGAACTGTTCAGCTTGGAGAAGAAAAGGCTCTGATGTGACCTGATAGTGGCCTTTTAATATCTGAAGAGGAGATACAGGAAAGAAGAGGATGGACTCTTTAGCAGGATCTGTGGTGACAGAACAAGAGAAAGTAGCTTCAAGCTTAAAGAGCGTTGATTTAGGTTAGATATAAGGAAAAAGTCTTTTACAATGGGGGTGGTGAGGTGCTGGAACAGGTTGTCCAGAGATGTGGTGAATACCTCATCCCTAGAATCTTTCATGGTGAGGCTGGATCAGGCCCTGGGCAACCTGATCTTGCTGTGGATGTCCCTGTTCATTGCAGGGGAGTTGGACTTTAAAAGTCCTTCCAACTCTAAGTATTCTGTTATTCTATGTTTGTAGGATAGGAACTTCTTTCCCCACTAAGTCTTTGTTTGGCTACCTGTATCCAGACGTTGATAATGGTTAATTGGCTTAATAATCCTGTTGCTGATACACATTTCTCCTCTCAGAACCTGCAGACTCAAACTAACAAATCTATATCAGTCTTTCTTTTTAAAAGTTCCCAATATTTGTTTGTACTATATATTCACTAATATATCCTCTATTTTTTTTTCTGAAACATTATATATTATTTGGAACAGTGATGAGTGACTGGTATTCATCAGATTTTAAGGCAAAAATTAATATGAATTTTAAAAAAAAGAACATTCGGCATATCTCTTCTTCTATATAAAAAGATTTCTGGTTACTTTATGGATATGAGTCTCTCTTGCTTTGATAATGTCTGTCTTTGCAGACTTAACATGGAGGATATGAATAGTATATTAATAGGCCAGCCTTGGGGAGGCTGGCTAAAAACAGTTGGTTCCCATTAACTTAGGACTTCTGGCACTAATATTCAGATTTTACTGACAGTATTTAGACTCCAATGCAGCACTGGTTTAAAACTCTGAAAAAATTATACAGGGTGCCCATGCTACACAGTATCTTCCCTTTAGCCATCATGACCGTCACATTGCTGACTTAGGCAAACATTTTTTTCAGAAAACAGAAATTCTGAAAATTCTGCTCAAACCACCACCCTGCTCTTCATTCACATTATCAGACCTAACTTTCTATCATGCCTACAGACTGAGAGCATTCTGCACTTAATACATCAGTCTTCTCTGCCAGCAAACTAATAATGATTTCCTATTTAAATATAATTTTTGTATGAGGACTGTACTGCATTTCTACCAGAATGTGTACTTGGGTTGGGGCAAACCCAAGTGCAGATACAAGTAGGGAAGGGAATGGCATGAGAGCAGCCCTGAGGAGAAGGATTTGGATGTCTACTGATGAAAGACTCGGCAGAGCCAACGATGTGCACTTGCAGCCTAGAAGGCCAACTGTATCCTGGGTTGCATCAAGAGAAGCATGATGAACAGGTTGAGGGACATGATTCTGCCCCTCTGTGTCTCGCTCCAATTTATAGGAGGGAGATGAGGTTCTTTTAATATCTGTATATTCGGCGTGAGATTAAGTAACAACGGTTCAAATGTTGGTCCGACCAGTTTATATATATTATAAATCTTAATTATGGAGATGGGGAAGGGGAGGACGGACACTATTATGAGTTAGGGTAATGGGGAAGGGAAGGAGGGCGATAGAAAAGATAGGAAAGAAGAAGCGAGGAGTCTTTATAGGCAGCAAGAGGGAGATAGTCACCACCATGGATCCAGCGTGGTTCGTAGTTCAGTCCTTGATCTTCAGTAGTGGTGAGTAACCGGGCATTGTTGTTCTGTAGATGACGACAATGGCAACGATGATGATAGTGACCATGGCGATGATGGCCCCTTTTTAATGCTTCCAAAGTGGTCGAGTCAGCTGTCTTTGGAGTGACAGCTCAAATCCAAAGTGGTTGAGTCAGCTTTCCTTAGAGTGGCAGCTTCTGGCTCTGGGATCTCAGCAGAAACTCCTTTGTTCCTATCTTCCTGGCCTTGCCCGCAGATAAGATGATAAGATGCATTCCCCAGATTTCCCATACCAAGCTGGAGCTATTAGTCACAGGCCAGATCTTCCACCAGTAAACACTCCTGAGCACTCTCTTCCAGAGGCAAGCAGCTCTGAAGGAAGGGGCTTTCAAATGTTCCCAAAGTGATGTCGATTGTCACAGGGTAGCACCCATCACTTGCCTCCTCAACAAATCAATTATAATCTTATCACAAGAAATACCTCAGGAAGCAAGCTTTGAGCCAAAAAACAAAGAAGGAGTCTCGCACTCTACTCTTGTGATACCCCACCTAGTGTACTGCATCCTGTTCTGGGGCCCTCAGCACAAGACAGACATCAAGATGTTGGAGAAGGTCCAGAGGAAGGCAACAAAGAGGTGCTGAAGCACCTCCCCTGCAAGGACAGGCTGAGAGAGCTGAGGCTTTTCAGTCTGGAGAAAAGAAGGCTCCAGAGGGACCTTAGAGCGGCCTTCCAGTACCTGAAGAGGACCTACAAAAAAGCTGGGAAGGGACTTCTTATAATATAATGGCATGTAGTGATAAGACAAGAGGAATAAGACAAGAGGAAGTGGTTTTAAACTGGAAGAGGATAGATATAGACTAGATATTGGGACGAAATTCTTTGCTTTGAAGGTGGTGTTACAGTGGAACAGGTTGTCCAGTGAGGTTGTGGATGCCCCTTCCTGGTAGCATTCAAGGCCGGGGTGGATGGGGCTTTAAGCAAACTGGTCAAGTGGGAGGTGTCCTTGCCTACAGCATGGGGGTTAAAAGTAGATGATCTTAAAGGTCCCTTCCAACCCAAACCATTCTACGATTCTATAAAAATCTTAGGAACTCCATTTTATAGTAAGTAGTCTCTTTTTTATAGATAGCCTAACTAAAGACTGTATCTAGTCCATAACTCCCAGAGAAAAAGAGAGAGTTGGACTTCATTCCTAGATTTCGGATTTATGCTTGGGAATTTAACATATATGCAAATCGCCAAAAGAGAGAAAGAAGAAAACACACAGGAAAAAAAAACCACAGATAACAAGTAGGAACTTGTGAGTTAGACTGATCTTTTTTACTTTGGATTCACTACTAATGCAGGTAGTAGTAATACAAGACGAAAAGGGAAAAGGGTAATTTATCATGTTTTTGTTGTAGGAATAAATATTAAGGCAATATTCATCTGTGAATATGTATTTTAATGCTAGCAAAAGCATGTTGGCTGCAGTCAGCAAGACATTAGTAATAAAGACATCTCCTGGCTGAACTACTCCCGAGGGTTTTATGAAGACTGAGTCAATAAGAAAATCTTAGAATCTTTTCTGAGTCAAATCTCATTTACTGACTGGGATACGTGGTGCAGTTGACCATTACACCTAGGGAGGAATAATTGCATGCACCAATACAGGCTGGGGGATGAGCTGCTGGAGAGGAGCTCTGTAGAGAGGGACCTGGGCGTCCTGGTGGACGACAGGTTGGCCATGAGCCAGCAGTGTGCCCTCGTGGCCAAAAAGGCCAATGGCATTCTGGGGTGCATTAAGAAGAGCGTGTCCAGCAGGTCGAGGGAGGTGATCCTCCCCCTCTACTCTGCCCTAGTAAGGCCTCATCTGGAGTACTGTGTCCAGTTCTGGGCTCCCCAGTACAAAAAAGACAGGGATCTCTTGGAAAGAGTCCAGAGGAGGGCCACAAAGATGGTGAAGGGCCTGGAGCATCTCCCCTATGAAGAAAGGCTAAGTGAACTGGGTCTGTTTAGCCTTGAGAAAAGATGACTGAGAGGGGACCTGATCCAGGTTTATAAATATCTGAGGAGTGGCGGCCATAGCGGTGAGGCCAGTCTCTTTTCAGTGGTACGTGGAGACAGGACGAGGGGAAACAGACATAAGCTGCAGCACAGGAAGTTTCACACGAATGTGCGTAAGAACTTCTTCACGGTGAGGGTGACGGAGCACTGGAACAGGCTGCCCAGGGAGGTTGTGGAGTCTCCTTCTCTGGAGATATTCAAGTCTCGCCTGGACGCCTACCTGTGCGACCTGGTGTAGGGAACCTGCTTTGGCAGGGGGGTTGGTCTCGATGATCTCTTGAGGTCCCTTCCAACCCCTACAATTCTGTGATTCTGTGATTCTGTGTGATTCACAAATCTAGAAAATCATTAATTTATGCTCATAGATGAAATCTGTGTGGGCATGATTGAAATGAAAACTTTTAGTCTGGAGATATCTATTAGCATAAGTAGAAATTTTAAAGAAATGAAATTGAACTTTGGTATAAGCTTTCTGAATAAGGCTATATTTATAACCTTGATCTTAAATAATTCACAGAATGCCATCTCTGGGAAAGCCATTGAAATGCCGTATGTACATTTTTTGGTGAATTATTTAGGATTATTAGAAACATTTCTAAAGCATGCAGGACTTTTTCAGAGTGCATATTGTCACTGTAAATATTTGGCAAATACTTCTCTAAAGAATTGATTTTATAGTGTGCACACACCAAAACACTGAGCAAGGCATAAACAGGAAAGAGGAGACAAGAATCTATTCTGAGAGTTTTTGAACAAAGTTGCTGTTGCTAGGGAAACCACTTTCTTTATCCGTACTTCTTCCAAATGCATGCATCTCAGAGTTCCTCAGACAGTGCAGATTACAATTCACTATCTTTTGAAATTAGAAGTAAAAAATCATGTATGTCTTTGTATGTATCTATGTTATGGGTTTTTTGTTTTGTTTTGTTTGTTTGTTTTTGCTTTTTTTATTAAAAAATAGAAACTGTAGGAAACTGGCTAATTTTGAAGTTCACAAGGAAATGTACACAGAGCAGTAATTTTTGTAATTTTTTTCTGCTTTATTTTAGCAAACTGGTGTAGATTTCTTTTTTACTACTTTTGTTTGTTGTGTGCCTACCTTCCACCATGCCAGTGCTACAACTACACAAAAGTTTTAAATAATAAATCCATAACAACCTACTTTCAGTGTTCACTTATTCTATCCTTCAGCTTGTTACATATTATTTTCCACAGAAGAAAGTCTGGCTGTGTATATAGATGTCTGGATTGACTTCAGAGTTTGACTCAGAGACCCTCAGAGATTTATCACCGTTATGCCCACAGGCACACCAACAACACCAATCCTCCACAAACACCTCCTGTCATCACCATGCCTCATTCAATCTCCTGGATCAGCAGAGCGGAGAAGCAAAGTCCACACAACTGGGTAACTTTTCTGTCTGAGAAATGGGATTTCCAGTTTTTGTTATCCCCTATACGAGGTTGAAGCCTCTTCGTGTGATTTGTTCCACACTATTCTGGACCATTCTTAACGTAAGATAAACTATTGTAGGCTAACTCTGGTAGGGTAGACCAAAGGCTATCAGAATGATTTAAGATAGACGGTGAAAAACAACAGCATCATTCTCCCTTTCAGGCTGGAACCTGCCACTTCCACAAAACAAGAGTAGCTTCAGCTTTCAAATGAGGTGAGAACTGCAATGCTTATGTGTGTTGTGGAGATAATTAAGCTCACTCCTTCCTTAAAATGGTGCCTACTATTTACTAAGAAGGCAAAAGAAGAAAAGCTCTCAGAACTCCTCTTTCTTTAGAAACTCCACCAGCATTGCAGGGGCCACATCAAGGACGTCTAGAAACTAACACAAGGATAGACAAGGATCATTCCCAAGAGAGATCAACCAGCACAACAGCACATTTGCACAATGTCAACCTGCTGTGCTCCAGTAATATAAAAATCTGGCACATTTAGAGGGGGGAGATAGAGGCAGAGGAATAAAATCCAACAAGTCCAAGTCCTGGCTGAGTCACCCAAATAGTTCTGCTGCACCATGCTGTACTACTGAACCAATACCCTTTTTTATCCTTGAAATGATCCGTAAATCAGTGGATCATTTTCTATCCGGAAAATGATTTGATCTCAAAACTCAGAGGAACTGATTTTAGCAGCCTCCAGAAAGCCGTTGGAGAAAGTCACTGGCATTTGTCACAGGGACAGCTGGCACAATGGAGACTGTTGTGACGCTGCTCTCTTGTGGCAGCAGGTTCACATTTCTTCCTGGAGCACAAATTCATTTGGGTTTTCCCGAAAACAACTTAAAGGCATTTTGCATCACTTTTCAGTACTGACCTTACAAAGGGTAGCTCCTGTAACAAGATTACAATAAATAAATTATAATAACAAAAATTGCAGTGATTATTCTCGTTCACTTAATTATCTCCGTATTACCAACCTTCAACTTTAACTCATGAATCTTCCTTTCCTGGCTTAAAGCTGATGAGTGTTTTAAAGAGTAATGAGGTTTGAATTTCAGCTTATTAGAACATATTCTAATTCTTATACTGGAAGGAAACATACTATCAGCAAGGAAGCTAACAAAAATGAAAAAAAAATTAAAAAAATACAAAGTACCTCCATACCTTAGGAAATAAAAACAAAAAACAACTTTGCAAAGACTTCAATAAAAGTATAATATGTAATAACAAGTATTTGAAAGTTGTACCAGCTGTATTTAATTAGATAAATCATCACACGCTTTTTAAAAGTTGAACTTCTTTTACCTTATGAATAGTTTTGCAACATTTCATTCAGGTTGCTGCACATTTTCTCTGAGTTCAGGATATGCATTTTTTTTAATAGTACATTTCTGTCTACTTTTGGCAGCCTGACACTTCATTTTGTAATGAGCCTTTGTGATGAATGAAAAGGATGACTGATGGTGTTCTTTTCCCAAGATACTATTAATTGAATGTTTGACAGTTTTATTTTCCTCTAAACACTTCACATTCACTATTTCTGTGCTTAGTTTCTGTCTTAATTTCATTTATCTTGTCAGTCAAGGTTGTGGGGAAGAAGTAGATATTTTATCTTCTTTTGGGAGAGTGAAGGTACAAAGACTGCTTTTCTGTTGCTTTCTAAATATACAAAAAGAACAGAATATAAAAAAAAAACCACAACAAAATTATTCAGATATTAAATATTAGCTTTATATAAGACTAATTTCTATTCATGTAAATCATAACTTTTAAATTTGACATTAATTGGACATATTTCTCACACATAAACGTGTGAACAAGTCTCTGCAGTGTTAAGCAATGTTAAGACAAATGTGTGTTGACATTTTAATTCTACTAATAATCTACAGCAGCAGTATGTTGGTGTATATTGTTCTCTCCAAACAAATGCATATGTATGAGCACTGCTCTAAAAGTTGTGCCTCTGGTTTTATGATATTGGCCCACAACACTAGGGACAGATGTTGATGGTGTGGCAGTAGAGGTTGAACCTCCCCTTTCGTGACATTTTGTTGCCATGTGACAAATGGCAGCAGAGGGGCAGTCTGACAAAATGGCATCTGACATGAAAGTGCAGATGAAACAAATATGTGGAACCGAATTGCATGCAGAAAAAGTGGCATCACTGACATTCCTTAACACCTGCTGAATATGAGCACAACGAGGTGGTGGATGGTGCACTTCACAGTGACAACAGTAACAGTGGGTCACCTCTGCTGGTGCAGATTTTTATGAGTACCACATGCAGGCTCTTGTTCATCGCTGGTGAAAATGCTTAGCTAAAAGTGGTAATTATTTTGAGAAATAATGCTTTATAGCTGAGAATTTTCTTTATCAAATGTATACCTTTGTACCTTTTGTAGTTTCCATGGAAATAAATAGAAGGCATTACTTCTGGAGTGACATATTACATATGTCATTCGTATTCATAGTACTATAATTTAACTACCGTGAGCAACCAAACTGAAATTGCTACTTCAGCATAAATAGGTTACATTTCAGAATGAGAAATGCCTCAAAAAATTCTTTTAGAAGTGTACATTAATTCTGTTTCCTGAGTTCTAAAGTTAAAGTGGAAGATGAAATGTCCTAGATTTCTTGATTTCTTGTTCTGAAATTATGTTTGAAATACTATTGTTGGAACTTGAAATTTTACAAGAAAAATCAGTTTCCATGACTTCAAAATATATGCAATAAAATTGTCAAAATTTTTCCCAAATTTCTGAATGCTCTGTTTGCTTAAAAAAAAAAAAAAAAAAAAAAAAAAAAAAAAAAAAGCACCTTACCCAGATTTTAGACTTTATATTCAAATCTGTAAATGCAAAACTTTCACTGGAAGTTACTATAAAATTTTCAAAAATCATCAAGTTTGTCCAGGTGAAGATATTCATGAATATATTCATAGTTCATCCCAGTTTCTTTCTATTTATTCAGTTTTCAATCTGGAAGAGTTTCTATGTGACCTCCGTGTTGACACAACATATTTGTCTGCTTACAATTATCTCATTCTGTGGGGCAATGTAAAAACCTGTTCCATGTATCTCTCAGGGAAGGTGAGAGCTTCTTTCAGATGTTATATAAATATCTCTAGAAATAGTTCTCCCAAGTCCTTTGAAAAAAAAAAAAATTCAGCTTTAAAATAATGAATCTTTTGTGCTTTATATCCACCAAAAAATTAACCCCTGTTTCAGAAGAATACTTTTGTGGTACAGGCTTTCCTTAAGCCAAGTCCAAGCAGCTGTCCTTGAAACTGGAAGTAGAACTGGCACATTCAGAGAACCCAAAACTGCATTTGCTATATAGTCAAGGACAGGATGCTCTTGGCAACCCAACTGCTGAATTAATCTCTCTGCATAGTAGACCTTTCTTGCTTGCTGTTGGTTTGAAGATCTGTGCGTCATACTGTACTCATATTGTACTGTGCAAAAGTACCTTGAGGTGTTGGTTTGAGGTCTGCCAAGTGGCCTGTCTTACATGCCTCCCTAGCATGTAGCATGCAGGCTTGTCCTTTTTTTCCGATTATAGATTCCAGTTGGAGAAATGAATATTAGCAAGCTTTCTATGCATTATTCAGTAGTGAATTCCTATTACATTTGAAGTTTGAAATTATGCTTCATTTCTCCCTTTTCTATCAAGCTATGGGGTAGTAACATCCAAACAAGGTTACTAGCTTTGCTTAAAACAAAATTGCTGTGTTGTTGTTGTAGGTTTGCAACTCAGAATATGCATAGTGCCCTTTGATGTACTACAGCTAAAAGCAGAGACTGCTATAAAACAATTTGGAATTGGGAATAACCTTATAATGGGAATTTGGAGCTAACAGTATTTTAGTGTTTCTTGGATGGGTGCCTAAGAAAATATTCACACACTGAATGATATTTGGAAAGGGAAGAGAAAGGGAATGGGAAATGGAGAAAGGGAAAGGGAAAAGGAAAAAGAAAAGGGAAGAGAAGGGAAGTGAAAAGAACATCAATCCCTGATATGAAAACTAGAGGGGAAATTCTTTTCTCAGTTAAATGATGCAGGTGCCATTGACTTCAAAGTGAGTTTCAAACCTGTAACTGAGGACAGAATTGACCTCAGGACTAAAGCCAAGGTCTAGTTTCACATGCATCTATATCAGGTGTATAATCAATGAATGTACAGATGTTATAATTATGAAATATACTGGAGAGTTTGGCTATACTATACTAAAAGAGAATAGACAGAATGCTTACCCATATCCTGGGCTCGCTGTGAAAATCCAAAGAAGCCATTGAGGCTTATTATTTTCTACAGAAAAATATTTATTTGAGTAACATTTAGTCCACTCAAAGCAAAAACATTTTACCTCTGTAGCTAGTTTTAAAATCATCCCTCTTACATGTAGAGCTACAACAGCATTGTACTGCACACTGACTACACACTAGCACCAGCACATTCCATGTAACTTTTGCAGCTATGTTTCCAGAACAGCAAGATCTCACAAAGTAATTGGCAAACACCTAATTTAAGCAAATTTTCAGCAATGAATTACGACTACTCTACTGGATGTAGGAACACCTGCTTCATTGGCTAGTACTAAATAGAGAGAACAGAAGATATTAAATCTCGATATCCAAGTCCTCTTCTTATCATAATCTATGAAGCATTCTGCAGATGGTTTGTGGCATAAGCAGTAAAATTTACAAATCTGTCTACTCAGTGTAATCAGAGAGGAAGTTAGAAAGTGGAAATGGTCCTTTGTCAAAAACAGTTTAGATGTGTCTCATCTCGTAGAATAATAGAATTAGGATTCGGTTGGAAGAGACCTTAAAGATTATCGAATTCCAACCTCCCTGCCATAGGCAGGATCACCACTCACCAGATCAGGCTGCCCACGGCCCCATACAACATCCCCAGGGATGGAGCATCTTCAAGTTCTCTGGGCAGCGTGTTCCACTGCCACATCACCCTCTGTGTATGGAGTTTTTTCCTAAAATCTAACCTAAATTTATCCTTATTTAGTTTAAAGCTACTCCTCATTTTCCTATTACTATCAATGTAAAAACTCTGTCCCTCTCCTGCTTATAAGTTCCCTTCGAGTACAGGAAGGCTGCAATGAGGTCTCCCCGGACCCTTCTCTTCTCCAGCTCCCTCAACCTTTCCTCATAAGAGAGGTTCTGCAGCTCTTTGGTCATATTCTTGTCCCTCCTGTGGACATACTCCAACAGCTTCATATATTTCTCGTGCTCAGAGCCCCAGGCCTGTATGCAGTTCTCTAGATGAGGCCTCACAAGGGCAGAGTAGAAGGGGATAGTCTCCTCCCCCTCCCTCCTGGCCTCCTCTCTTTTGATGCAACCCAGGATACTACAGCATCAGTCCTGATACCAATCCCTGAGGAATGTCACTCATCACAGATCTCCACCTGGACACTGATCTGTTGACTATAACCTGAGTACGATTACCAATCAATTATTTATTCACCAAATAGTCCAGCCTTCAAATCCATATTTCTCTAATATAGAGATAAGGATGTGGTGCAGGGACATGTCAAAAGTCTTGTACAAATCTAGCTAGTTGACATCAGTTTCCCTTCCTTTGTCTACCAATTCTGTCACTCCACCATAGAAGGCCACCATGGTCTGCACTTTGTGAAACTGCTGGCTGTCTCAGATCACCTACCCATTTTGCATCTGCCTTAACACAGCTTCCAAGAGGATCTGCTCCTTGATTATCCTAGGTATAGACGTGAGGCTCATCTATATGCAGTTTCCCACATCTACCTTTCTTAAAAAATGGAAGTAATGTTTCCCTTTTTTCAATCCCCATGAACTTCAACTGACAGCCACAACTTTTCAAATATGATGGACAGTGGCTTTGCAACCATATTAGCCAATTCCTTCAGTACCCTGGGGTGCATGTTGTCCAGCCTCATAGACTTGTACAAATTCAGACACATGAGGCAGTCTCAGACTTGCTTGTCTGATTCATAATTTGCAGTAAATACCGAGCAAATGAGGACAAATACTTTCTTCTTTTGGAAATAATATTTGTTAAAGATTCCTAAATATTAAATCCACAAATTACATTATGGTCATATATCCTGACCTTCTAAAAATTCTCAGAATTAAAGGTCATGTAGCTTTTATCAGAAATGCATGCATCACAGCTTTTGTTTGACCTGCTTTGCACAGTTGGGTTTATCTTAATGCTGACATTATAGACACCTATATATAAGCTAATCATTTGTTTTCTTTAATGGAGATGGAGAGAAAGGGACTTTTAGGGTGTGGCTGTCCTCACTTATTTTGAGTTTCAACATTAATATGAAACAAATTGTGTTCTTTTAATGACAGATGTGGGCATATGCAATGTGGGCATATATTTTTCCTCAGAATGGTATTATCAAACCGACTAGATAAATTGTTTGAAAAGGAATTAACCATGTTTAAATTGTGCATTTAACTTATTCAGCATCTACCTCAGGTCACTGAGCATTGCTATAATTCCTTTCCCTAATTCAGAGAAGTACCAGCTACCTGCTGATCCTGTTATTTCAGAAGCTTTTCTACAGGAATTCATTTTTTCACAAGGCTATAAGGTATTGAGAAAGTTTGTTAGTTTTTTTTTCCTGTATATGTATATATATATATATTTTTTTTTTCCCACACAATCCTTTATTTTGTTATTCTGCTTTTACATTTCATTTCAAAAGATCTAAAAATGGTGCAGATTTTTTTCCTGTTCCCACTATTGTAAATGTGGACTATAGCAAAATAATTGAATTGCATTAGGGCTAAAATGAAGTCAGAGACTTTTTACTAAGTAGCTAAACTGGTAAATTTATGTTTGTTATGTTTCTTGAAAATTTCCTCCAGAGGAAATACTCCGCCTCACACACTTAGACATTAGTCTTAAGTGGATACATTCTGAAAAAAAAAAAAAAAGACTAGAAGAACACAAAATTTATTCTTTCTTTTCCTCTTTACACATTGTGAGTGATTTACGACAGAAATTTCTGGTAGCCAGAGTTCAGTCAGAGCTTCATCTGCAGAGATTGATACTGCTGTTAAAAGCTAATGGCAACTGTTCTAGTTGACAGCTATCATATATTTATTAATTCATACGTGTCAATCTGCAACTAAGTCAGAAGAGAGGCGCTTTTGTTTCATTTCCTTTTATGCAAATTTGTTTGGGTATTTTTCATTTAAAGATATTTTAAGTCATTTACCAGGCATGTCAAACACTTTGACGAAAGTGGACAGCTTTAATCTTTACCTCACTGGGGCTCATAGATAATTTCCCATAGGAGAATACAATGAATCACTTGATCTCAGCTACTTCAGCTGAACTTCTAAGGAGAATATTGTATCGCACATCACTAAAATCCCTTCAAGTAGATTATTCTGGCACCCATAGTGTTTTCCTCATGGTTTAACTAGTATAAAATTTATCTTTCTGGAAAGTAACCTACTGTTTAAAAAAGCAGCAACATGTTACTTTATAGTCATAAAGTTATTTCTTGATTTTCAGAAATATGTACAACAGAGAAATGAGAGAAGGTATACAAAAAGTACAGCATACAGTAAATTATAGAAATACATGAAAGCATAAGAGCTATTAGGGACAGGAAAAGTACTGTAAAGATTTAAAGATGCATCCAAGGTAATAATTGATTTTAATTAAATAGGAAAAAAACTGTTGTAAATTGTAAATGCATTCAAAATTAATCTTTTTCATTTGCTTTTTCAAGGATTCCTTTCCAGCTCCTCACAATGCTATGCTTAATCTCTTCTGCAATCATGAATTCATCATATCTACTTTCAACTAATACGGTTTCTCATATAAAAGTATACGAATTTTAAAGAAAAAACTTTTAAAGAAAGTGAATAATTAAACTTGCAAAGCATATCAGCAAGCATACATTCTTCCTGAAGAACATAGGTCTTTAAATTAAATTTTATTCTGACCTTATATATTTTATAGGATTATACATAGGATCCTATATGTTATGTAGGATCTGGGGAACTACAGACCTGTCATCCTGATCTCATTGTCAGGGAAGGTTATGGAGCAGATTGTCTTGGGGGAGAACACACAGCATGTGCAGGACAACTGCGGGATCAGGCCCACATGAGTTCACGAAGGGCAGGTCCTGCTTGACCCACCTGATCTCTTTCTATGATCTAGTGTCTGCTGGATGAGGGAGACTGTTTATGTGCACTACCTAGATTTCAGCAAAGCCTTCGACATCATTTCCCACAGTATTCTCCTTGAGAACCTGGTAGTCCACGGCTTAGACAGGTACACCCTTTGCTGGCTGGAGGGCCAGGCCCAGAGAGTGGTGGTGAATGGAGTTAAATCCAGCTGGCAACTGGTCATGAGTGGTGTTCCCCAGCTGTTGGTGTTGGGGCCTGTCCTCTTCAATATCTTTATTGACGACCTGGATGAGGGCATTGAGTGCACCCTCAGTAAGATTGTAGATGACACAAATTTGGCTGGAAGTGTCAATCTGCCTGGGGGTAGCAAGGCCCTACAGAGGGATCTGGACAGGCTGGATAGCTGGGCTGAAGCCAATGGGATGAGAGTCAATAAAATTAAATGCCGGGTCCCACACTTTGGCAACAACCCCAGGCAAAACTACAGGCTTAAGGCAGAGTGGCTGGAAGACTGTAGAGGAAACACACCTGGGGGTATTGATTGATGTGCGGCTGAACCTGAGCAGCAGTATGCCCAGGTGGCCAAGAAGGCCAATGGCATCCTGGCTTGCATCAGAAACAGTACTGCCAGCAGGAACAAGGAAGTAATCATTCCCCTGTACTCAACACTGGTGAGGCTACACCTCGAGTACTGTGTCCAGTTTTGGGCCCCTCACTGCAAGAAAGACACTGAGGCCCTGGGGTGGGCTCAAAGAAGGGGTACAAAGCTGGTGAGGGGTCCAGAACACAGGCCTTTTGGGGAGCAGCTGCGGGAGCTGGGATTGTTCAGTCTGGAGAAGAGGAGGCTCAGAGGATACCTTATTGCTCTCTATAGCTACCTGAAGTGAGATTGTGTTGAGCTGGGGGTTGGCCTCTTCTCTTGTGTAACTAGTGATAGGACTAGAGGGAATGGCCTCAAGTTGTGCCAGAGGAGATTCAGGCTGGATGTTAGAAATACTACTTCTCTGAAAGTGTGGTCAGGCACTGAATGGGCTGCTAGGGTGGTGGTAGAGTCATCGACCCTGGAAGTGTTCAAGGAACGTTTGGATTTTGTGTTGAGGGACGTGGTTTAGTAAGAACTACTGGTGATAGGTAGACGGTTGGACTGGATCATCATGTAGATCTTTTCCAACCGTGGTGATTCTATGATTCTATGATTTTGTACTTATATAGTACTTTCCAGAATTTTTATTTTATCATTGCAGTTCCAACACAGTAGCTCTAATAATTTGTTTCTGTTACTGATAGTCTTGAAAACAGTGCAAACTGTGTTATAAAGATTTTTTTGCTAATTTTATTATTATTGTCAACATTTTTATCATTATTTTCACCACTGCTAAATTAAAAACAACCTGAAATAAATGTTTAAGCATGATTAAGCACAACTCAAATGAGGAAATTTGGAAGCTAGTATCAAAGCACTGAGTGTACAAGTTTTGTAGTAAAGATGTGGAAAAGCAAAGTGCTATAGATGAACAGATTTTTCTCAGCATTTACATAGAGACTTTTACCTAACAAAGTTTTTGCTGTTGAATTTGTCTGGAACAGAAATGCTAGCAATCATTCAGAAAAATAACTTGGCTGTTATTTTTGACCTTTGTTAAAGAAAATAAAAAACTGTGACCAAAAACAATGTATAGTGAATTGGAAAAAATGGGAAAATAACTGCATAAGTCAGATCATATTAAAAACAATAATAATTAAAAAATAGTAAGAACAATAAAATCAGCATGAAAAAATCTGGAGTCTGCAGAAAAAGTTCAATATGCAAAAAGCTATAGTTATTTGTTTACATAAAATGAACACCGAGTGAACCTTGAAAATGGTGTAGCCCCATTACTGACTGAAGAAGATACTGTTAACAGTATAAAGAAGAAACAAACTTATTCAAAGAGCAACTTATTTTTATTTTTTTTAATATTATTTATGCAAACGGGTATATGTATATATATTTATGTGTATATGTATATACATGTATAGCAGAAGGAATATGAATTCCAGAAATAGTCATTTAAAGGTTCATTAAGAAATAAGCAATCATGGTAGAAAAAGTTATAGTTTACTCAGACAAATTTTGAAAGTGGAAAGTTTTTCTAACTGTACATAGTACATGATCAGCATTCATTTGTCTTTGTGATGATGTGATTTTAAGGTTGTTAGGGTTTTGATTTTTTTACTTCTTAAGTTTCTTCAGTAATTGATTAGTTAAGCTGATTTCATCTAATTGAAGGAAATAATTATGTATTAGCTTCTGAAAAAAGCAGAACCACATGCATTAACCTCCCAAGTGTCCACATAATCTTTTTGTCCTTGTCTTCATTCTGTTCTTTTACTGCTCTTGTGCCATTATATTCAGTGAATAGAACATAAATGTGGAAAAGAGATTATCTGGTCACTTTGGGCCCTGCTGTCTTCAGTGAGCTTTATATCAGGTTCATACTTTGTGGGAATAACCCTTGAAAATTTACATGGTACTTAAGAAAAATATCTAACAAATGCAAGGGAGACAGCTGAATGTATAATTTAGAGAAAACACCGATAGAATATGCTCAATATGTTGGAAAATAAAGTAAAAACTTGAATTCCTTCTGTGGTTTAACCTGGCACGCAGCTTAGCACCACACAGCTGTTCACTCACACTCCCCACAATGGAATGAGAGAGAGACAAACTACATGCTACCAGTGCAATGTTTCTCCACCCGTTGATCAATGCCCACCAATCCCTGAGCAGTGGCTGTTCCCCACCAACTCCCCACAGCTGTATGACATTTTGTGTGATGTCAGATGGTGTGGAATAACCCTTTGTCTAATTCAGACAAGCTATCCTATCCCTAAAACTCTCCCTCTTCCACTTCCTCCCCCCTCAGTGCCTTATTGCTGCAGTGTAATGGCAGCATCCCTTCCCTGCCAAGCAGGCTGTCGTTCTAGATGATCTTAAGGGTGCCTTCTAACTCAAACCATTCTGATTCTATAATAATTCTATAATTATTCTATTATAATTCTATAATTCTATATTCTATTTTTCTATCTACCTTCCTACAAGTACCTACTCACAATATATACATTGTAAATTACATGGTTTAGGAAAGGTTAAGGCTTGGATGGAAGATAAGCAAGCTGAGACCCTTTGTTCTCTGATGTACGAAAACTGCCTGGGAAAAGAACATTCGGAGGCAGGGGACATCTATAACAAAAACAGAACTGTTTGTCCATAGTTTTTTTAAGGACTATGAAACCTACAGGCATTCCAGATGACTGTAGCTGTTTCAGTGTGGCCATATAAATGGTACAGATAGGATGACTATTTTTATTTATAGACCTCTTGAAGCCTGGGCTCATTTAGGAAGTCAGCCTTGCAGTTTCATCCATGCCACTGTTATTTCAAGACTTAAGTTATACTGGTATAGTAAAAAAGTACTGCATCTTTTTGGTTCCAGATATGATGCACTGTAGTGGATCATTTGCTAAACAGTGTTTTTTTCTTTATGAGCATACTATATGTGTGCACTATGATCTGTATTAGCTGTTAGAGTTGTCAGGCTGATATTACAACTTCGGTTTAGATCTACAGTGGCTGGAGATCCACACATATAAGACTTACCTGTCTTTCACCTTCTGCTGCATCTCTATAATTTTGAGATGAAACAAAACTGACCTGAACTTTAGTATATATGTAAAAGAAAGTGTCTGGCCTCTTTTTATTACCAATTCACTAACTCTGGGACTGTTATCTGCCTTGGTTCATAGCATCTGGAATGTGGTAGGTTTTTTTAGGGCATGCCATAAAATCAATCATATTTTTCTCTGCTCCCAAAAATACAGCAGTTAGTTAAGGCTTGACAGGGCTACTACAATGTAGAGATTTTTATTTAGTTTTAGAATCCTTGATGTAACTGAGGCAAGCTGTAGTGCATTAATTTTCTTTTAATATGATTGTACCTAGAATGCCAAATGCATTTTTTTTCTTTGCAGAACTGAAAAATACAGATAAACAAATAAATGAATATGGAAATCTGCATGGAGGTATTTCCCATGGAGTGTGAAAAATAGTAAACCACAAATTTAACATTTATAGAACAATCTGGTCTTTTATTTCAGGCTTCATAATGAATAATTGCTTAATTCAACTATTTTTACTACTCCAAATTTTTCACTGATTTTACTGTAAATTCAACATTAACATACCATATCTATAGTAGGCTTACAGTTCTATTTAAGGTCTTTTCTTCTAAGTTTGCATATCTAATATATGCAAGTTTGCACATGACACTGAGCTGTGTGGACATGCCTGAAGGATAGAATGTCATCCAGAAGGACCTAGACAGGCCTGAGCAATGGGCCTAGGAAAACTTCATAAAGCTCAACAAATTCAAGTGCAAGATGTTGCACCGGGGCCATGGCAACCCCCGCTATCAATACAATCTGAAGGACAAAATGATTAAGTACAGCCCTGCAGAAAAGGACTTGGGAGTACTGATGGATGGCAATGTGCCCTCACAGCCCAGAAAGCCAACTGAATTCTGGGCTGCTGTGATTAGTGTGCCAAGGGAGGTGATTCTGCCCCTCTACTTTGTGCTAATGAAACCTCACCTGAGTACCACATCCAGATGTGGAGTCTTCAGTACAGGAGAGACATGGACCTGTTGGAACACATTCAGAGGAGGGCCATAAAAATGGACCAAGGGATCAAACTCTTCCCCTGTGAGGACAAGCTGGGAGAGCTGGGACTGTACACCTGGGGAAGGGAAGGCTCCAGGGAGACCATTGTTTTTTATTAATCTAATGTCTTTATTAGCTTTTCTTAGGAAACCAATAAAATCTCTCTTAAAGCAACTCACACAAAACATGTTTTTGTAATTAAAGTGAAGGCAAAAAAATATCTCCTCATACTTACCCTCAGTTCACTTTAACTTGGGTCAGAATCAAAACCATATTTTCTTGTAAAAATTAATCAGACTTTAAGTGCATTATGATTTTACAATATGTAGAAGAATATCAAGAAATGTGTGCTTTGAATAATTTGTCTGCAGGTAATCAGAGGTCCACTAAGAATGGGAAATTTCATTCTTGTTCTATGTCTCACATCACACAGATACAATTTAAGCTTACAATTAGTATAGGTAATTGTCCCCATTTAAGAATCTGTAGTAGGAAGACATGATAAAAGAACTACAAGCTTTAATAAATACAGGCAATCAAGCAGCTTTGATTATTTCAAAGAATGATATGGACAGAAATATTTTTCTTGAAGTCTAAGATCAGGGTAAATTTTCACCATTATATTACACTGAAAAATTGCAAGAAAGTAAAGTCTGGCAAAGAGTTTACCAAAGGCAATGTTTTTCAGGGAACAGTGGGAAGTAAAGAAGGACCATAAACTAAAATTACAGAGGCATTTTTGAAAAGTCACCAGTGAAACTCTAGCTCTAGCAGCGACAATGTCTGTGTTGGTTTTTTGTTAGTTTGTTTTTGTTCTGCTTTTTGGTAAGCTTTTTTTTGCTCATAGTTTCTGAAAATTACACCTTGACATCTTCGGGAAATTTTAACAAACATTATAATGGCACCGTCTAGAGGAATTCAGGGGAAAATTCAGCAATCAACTTGAGAAGCCAAACTTTATCCTTAGCAGTGAAGATACACCTTAGTATTAGATTTTATTGTCTGCTGCTTCAGGGCTGACAACATAAATTCAGTGATGCCACAGAAGACCCACACAATCTAATCCTCCTTCCATTGTTTTTTCATTTTGCATTCTGTAGTCATAGCAAAACAATCAGTATGTATTTCACATTTTGGTTTCTGCCTGCAATTCATACAGCTTTTCTCGAGGGTTCTATATTTTTTATTCCTAAATTGTTTTGTCACATTTATGATGTTGTTCTTATTTGTTGTCTATCATAATACAAATAACAGAAGTACATTGCTAGATATTGGGTGTACTGATCAGAAATACAAAGAGTTGCTCTTTTTTTTTACTGCACAAAAAGAAATGGATGATGGCAAGTCTGATCTATGAAAACTCACAAAACACTGAATATATAGAAATTGCCTTTAGGATTCAAATACGGATATTAATAGTCCTCCCAGATTCTGCTTCTTGATGAAATTGCTGAGTGGAATTCATTGAGAACTTTCAGTTCCTAGTGTTTGTTGTTGCTATAAAATGGAAACCATGGCCCCAGTAGAGCTTCTGTCATACCTAGAGAGTGATTCCTACCGGTGTTATATGAATCCTGAATACCCACTGAGAATTACCCATATCGTAAGATAAATTAAGTACAGAGAGATATATCATACCCATCTCCATTTATGCACCTAACTCTGACCCCTTGGGATGCAGACTGGCTACTCTCCAACCTTTAAGAAATGGAAAGCTGACTTCTAAGAAGGAAATGCTGACCTTCTTCATATAAATTCCTGGCAGCTGTCTCATTCAAAAAACTGGCTGGAAATTTGCAGCTAATTTCTTTCTTATGCTGAGCAGTTTCAGACACGATAGCCTCCCTCTCTGAAACCGCAAAGACATCCAACCCTATCAAAGCTGGAATAACTTTCACTTCTTGTGTACAGCTGAATTTTTCTTGGATTTTTTTTTTTTAATGTAGTGAATACTGTACTGTGTAAGAAGTAAACAGCATCTATAGCAATCATGTGAAAACAAAGCAAGGCCATTGCATTTTATGATGGATGTAGTAACACTTTTTCGATCTGTAAAAAATTCCTGTCACAATAGGTTTCACAAGTCTCTGAGAAACGTATCCTAGTTCTCAGATTCACTTTGTGTTTTTATGCTACACTTGACTTAGAAAACTCCTGAGTGGTCCCAGAAGAAGAAAACAGGCCACCTACCTTCTTGTGTATCTAGAAAGCTCATTTCATGGCATATTTTCCCTGAAAACTTAGGAAATAATAAATACATTTAAATCCTGAAAAAGATAGTAAGAGATCAAGCATGGGTCATCCACTTCTTAATCGCTGCCTCAAATGTGAGGCTTTACTGGATGAGGTAGGTGAAAAAATCACCAGTTTCCCTTCTGGCAGAGCAAACTTTTTTCCATAATATTCCATGTCTTTAAAGGGTTATCACTGAAAAGTTTTCTGTCAAATTCAAATTGTCATGTTCAAAACTGAGAGAGTGAGAATTTCTAGAGATGTAATTTGGACTATTTGGACTTCTCTCTCCTAGACTACTACTAATTTCTTTCTCCGGACATGGATGTTTAAAGTATATATCTTCCAGCTACCATCCAGAGGCTAAGGAGACTTTAGACAGTGCATGCCTGTGTGTTTAAATTAATTTTAGAGATCTTTTATTTACTAGTAAGGAATTACTGCATTTGTGTTCCACTCACTAGGACTTGCTGGCACATTTTCTTATATCTAGACTTAAATTTTTTACCTAAATCTTTTTTCAGGCCTTACTTTCAATGTAGTGTTTCAGCGTCTGATACCACCCACTATCACTGATATCAACTTAATTACTTCTCCTGTGACTGGGCTATGAATTAGGCCTTTAATCGGGTTTTCAAATGTTCATCTGCTATTTTGGCAAAATTTTAAGAATTATTATTTAAATCATGTTATGATCAGACAAAAAAAAAAGAGTATTTGGAAAAAGCTTTCAAATTTTTCTTTTCATCAATATATGCATCTCAGTTTATCAATCTTGTTGTCTGAAAAAACAGTAAAAGCTCTGTATAATCTCTTTTGATGAAGAGTAAAGCACAAATATGTCATATGAATGCTCTCTATGGTGTTTTCTACCAAGTAAGCCTCTATAAGTTTGTTTTTGTTTTTATTAAAATTCAATTAAAGAACAAACTCACTGTACTCAATAATTTTTCTCTGTGTTTTTGAGAAGTACAATAAACAAAAAATTTGATGTCATTGTCCTGCAAAATACTCTTAAATTAATCCAATAATTTAAGCTAATGATTTACAAGTAGCAGGAATTCAGTACTTCTCTAGAAATAGCTGTGCATCACATAGGAAGAGATGCTTACAAGGTAAATTAATAGGTTTGCTTTTTGGTTTAGAAAATGATCCAGGCTTTGGTTCCTCCCACTGGAACACTCAGATTTCTCTGAGTGTTACTATTTTTATTGTATTTGTTCTTTTCATGACAGTACTTAACAAAATTCAAAACTAGAATCACTGGTGCAAAAGTTTTACTTAGAGAAATGCTGAAATACCAGCTGTACATAAAAATCTTCCAGAAACAACAACAGAACAATTTTGTATTTATATGGAAGGCTGAAGAAGTGAAACTGAATGCACAGTACTATCAGGTTAAAAAGTACAGAAAATCTTCAAGAGATGGAAATGAACATGCACTAAGAAGTCATAGAATGAAAATAAATTTTCCTAGTTGACAGTTCTACAACTGACAATGAGATGCTTTGCTGAAGAACTTAGCTCATCAAATACTGAGATAACTGCTTGAAATATAGACAGATAGAATTGAGGCAGGAAATACAAAGACTCAGCCTAAATCTGAGGATAAGTAAGAAATGACCTTTTTTTCTTTGATCTCCTGCTTCCACTCTACTGCTTTCAATTACTTGTTTTTTTCTTGTCTTTATCACATAAAACAAACTTGATAGGATTCAGCTGTACCCAGGCTCTTTACCTCTGTGGTTCACGGAGTTTATAACCTCATAACTCAATGGGAAGGACCCCTATGTGAGTGTGTTTACACTACCCTCTATGCAGTAAATAAGAAGTGTATCCAGCCATCTCAAATCTTGTTAATTTGCTGTCATATTTACATCTAAGCTTTGTTAAATCACTGTTTGATATCAAGAAATATATATTGCTGCTTCTCTCTTACAGAGTAGTATCAGATCTCCAATAAGTTGTTGAAAGTATTGTTGGTCACTGTTAGTGGAGAAAACAATCAGGGGAATATCTCTCTGGGCTTCCTTTCTCTTTCAAAGGGAGATATTGAAGAATGCTGAGATGAAAGGACTCATAAGGCAGTGAGATTTCTTAAGATAGAAGTGCAAAGTGAAAACAATGGATTTCAGGAAATAATTCTTCAATAGCCTCAGAGAACTGATGGACTGCATATGCTAAGATGTTAGTCTGAGTGAAAAGATATTTTAAAGAATCTGGCAGTTCTTTAAAGAAACACTCAAAAGGCTCAAGCACAAACTATTCCCCTGAAGAGGAAAAACAGAAAATAGAGTAAGGGAACTACTTGTCTAAATGAAAAACACTTCATGGATTTTAGAAATAAATGAGCAAAAAGGAAGTGAAAACTAGGCCAGGCTAATAAGGATGAACATGAAAGTATAGCATGAGTATATGGGGACAAAATGAGAACCACAGAGGAAAGAAAAGTCATAATTAGCAAAGGACAAGAACAATTTCAAGTACATTAATAAAGAGGAAAAAAAAATGGAAAGGAAATGGCTAGTCTGTATTTAGCAAAGTGTTAAAGCTACCATGGAAAATGACAAGAACACTAACGTATTTATTTACTGCTTTTGTGCACTGGTTTTCAAAACATACCTCTGCAGCAATTAGAAACTATAGAAAGTCATTAATGGCAGATATAAATAAATAAGGAAGTGATGGACAGCTGAAATGGATTTGTCATTACTGTATTTTGTCAATAAAAATAATTTCTCTCTAGGAGAGAGTAGCAAAATCTTTGAGTAGAGAAGAAAAAGCAGATTACGTATAATGTGACTGAGTAAGGATTTGACTTTCTTACAAGCAGCCTTGGGAGACACAATCTAGATGAAAATATGAAATAAAAAAAAATTAATATTTCTCTGTCAGAATAAAAGCTGTATGAAGCAGAGATTTCCAGAGTTCTGTCCTAGGTCTAATGTTATGCAGTATTTCACATGCTTCTTCAATTTGCTTTTTGATGGTGACAAATAAAGGATACTAAAATTAGGCACGAAGTCACAGCTACAGAAATACAAATTACAGTTCTGGTTCAGAAGGGATAGATGTTATTCCAGTCCACCAACTGAACACAGAATGACAAAGTCATATTGTTCTGAAAATAAGAAATATCATATTTGCATGAATAAATGGGTCTATAACACACAAAAACATGAAATTAACTCATTCTTTGTTATATACTGGTAATACTTCAGCTGAAGTGGTGTACTGCTTTGGGCAGTATATTTCTAGAGATATGGGACAAAACATAATAGTTTTCTGACACAAAACAGGATTCTCTTTGTCCCTGTCAAACATCAGGAAAAGCAGGAAGGGCGTGAAGACTGAAGGTAGTTGTTTTGGAAAGATTTTGTCATGACGAAAATTGATGCTGATGTTAACTGAGGTTGGCTAAAGCTAGCAGTACTGATTAAGTTATCTTCATCACTAGGCTATCATACAGGTTTATCTATCTAGTCTATCTTCTTGCCTAGAAGCAACAAGGTCTTCTGACAGCACATTTCAAACATTATTCTTCAGTTATGTTCATGGAAGTTTTGTCTTTCAGCTCAAAATTAAGAACCATAGGGATAATTCCTTACTGATTAGAAACACTGAAAAATATAGTAAGACTGAAATCATGGGAAAAACAAGCAAACAAACAACAACCAAAAAAACCTTATTGCTCTTAAGGTAGACTAACACAAGGATTACTTGAATTTCCTGTAAAAATGCACAACTTAGGTATATATAATTGTGGGAGGGCCAACTCAGATAGGATAGTCATTTTGTAGAAATCTCTTATTAAAGTTGTTCTTTTTTTTTATTATTATTTATATGTACAGACTTTGTGTGTAGTTTCACCTTAATCTTACCAGAGGTATTTGTAACTCTGGTCACCCCTCTGTCCCTTCACAAGTGGGATCTGACAATATAAAATTTTAGGTCAATACAAAGTACAAAATAAATAAAATAGTTAAAACAGCCCAAAGTAATTTGTATAGTAATAACTAGTTTCTCAGTTTCACTCTGAAAAAAGATATGCAAAAATACCAACAGAAATATGGTTAGATAGACCAAATTCACACCATAAATAAAATTGCTGTTCAGTACAAAATCAGAAAACTGACATCAAGCAATTCAGTCAAAATCCTTAAACCATATTATTTTAGTAATATAATGCAGAAATATATTGTTACTTCATATGAAAAGTCTACAAATTTTGTTGATGGCATTTTAACCTCCTTGACCCCCTTTACAAAACATTTTTATCAGGCAATATTTGTTATAAGAATGTCATAGAAAGAGAACGTATTATGAATATTCATGAAAGTGCAGTTTGTATTAGTGCAAATGTTTAAAATAGAATTTTTTCTTGTTTTTCCATTTTAAATATTCTTTAAGCTTGAAAAACATCCAATCACTCTTGTGTTTCAGCATTAGCAATAAATTTGGAATGCAAAATATGCAAAATGGTTATTGAAAATCGTTTCCAAGTACTCCATAGGCTGAAAGAGTTTTGTATATCAGTAACTATTCAAGTTATCTCTGAGTAATTTAGATTGCTGAAATTGTTCATGAAAACAACTGGACTTGAACACACAGTCATTTTGCAAATATGATGGTTTTTTGCTTGTTGTTTCATGCAGGTTACTGCTCACCACAGCTGAGGAAGTAATGAGAACATGAGAACGTTGTGGTATCACAGATAAAGATAATTTGTGTTTATAAGGTTGATCTAAATTCTGTCAAAGTTTGACTCTGCCAAAGCAAAGAAAAATAAAGGAAAAAGAAAGGCACAATAAATTCTAAAGGAATTGATAGATAAGCATAAATTGTTTTTGAAAAAAAAGCAAAAAAAAAAAAGCAGAGAACTTCTGCAGCTGAAATGCAGATGGTACAACAAGTAATTTAACTAAAAATTTGTAAATTCTTATTATATTTGCCTTTGGGCTTATTTTAATTCAGTACATTGTAATGTGGGATTCTCATCCACTGTTGTGACAGATGAAAATTTTTGTCCCTGGCAGGTGTTGTAATCTTGCTTTATTCAGAGAATCATACAGTGAGATAACCACTAACTTGAGACTTCATTGGAATGTAGTTTTTCACTACTGCTTTCAGTAGGCATGATAAAATGCTACTGCAGATCGGACATTATTTCTAAACCGATGTTTTCACAGACTTTCCATAGCATATTTATAGAATCAGTATGATAAGCTAAATTTCCTTCATTTAAACAGCATGGATGTAGAGAAATAGTAATGAAAACACTAAGTTAATTACTTATATAAGTTGGGATAGATAATGGAGCAATATTCCCTCCACATTTGTGTATGTAATTTGTGTATTACATAACTTGCAAAATTCTCTCAGCTATTATCATTGCTGCTAAAAGACATGGATAAAAGAACAATATACTAGCTATACAAAATTCAAACAAATGCAAGAGCAGTAATGCAGTAATGCTTCATTAACATTTTCCATCACAAATATTATGAATTAATAAGCAGTAACTGTAATAGACAAAAAGTATTGGGCTTTCTTACAGGAGGCTATTTAGCAACATATATCAAGCAATAAAATATGATATGATAGCTGGAACACAATCATTACTTTTGTATTTAAAAAATACATCAAGCAAAGATAGTATTCAGATGTCTAATTTGTACATGGCAATAGTCATCTCAGATCGACAACTTTCTGCATTCCTTTTTTAGATACTGACACTTAACTGTGAACAAAACACAGCAGTCTGACATTAAGCAATGGAAATTTCACATAGTTCCAGTGCCCTTGATGCATTTATAAATTCCATGGGCGAATCAGAAATTCTAGAGAGATATCTCAGGTATAGAATTGATATGAATCAAGGAGAAAAGCTTTATAATAAAGTAAGCACAATTGCATTTGTTCCTTGTTTCAGCTGGGACAGAGTTGATTTTCTTCATAATTCTGGTATGATGCTATGTTTTGGCTTTAGGAGAAAAATGTTGACAACACACCAGTGTTTCAGTTGTTGCTGAGTAGCGCTACTCAGAGCCAAAGATGTTTCAGTTTTTCACCTTGTCATACTGTCCTCCCAGCAGGGAGCTCGGAAGTACAAGGAGCTGGGACGGGACAGAACCAGGACAACTTATAAAAACTGGCCAAAAGGATGTTCCATACCTTATGGCATTCAGTGAGGAAACTATAAAATTGAGAGTAGTTGGCCATGGGCTTCCACTGCTTGGGAACTGGCTGGGTATCTGTTGGCAGCTGCTAAGCAATTGCTTGGGCATCAGTTATTTTCTCTCTCTCTCTCTCTCTCTCTCTCTCTAATTATTATTGTCACTGTTGTCATTTCTCTCTGTCTTTTCTGTCCTAGTAAATAGTTTTTATCTCAGCCCACGAGTTCTACTTTTTTTTTTGCAATTCGCTCACCTACCCCACTGGGAGTGGAGGGAGTGAGTGAAGGGCTGTGTGATGTCCAGCCTCTTGTCAGGTTAAACCACAACAAAATTTTACGTGGTGGAGACCAAAGTCTCCACTGGGCTCGATTGCACCCTCAACAAATTTACTGATGATACCAAGCTGAATGGTGCAGTTGACACATTAAAATGAAGGGATGCCATCCAGAGAGACCTTGACAAACTTGAAAGGTGGACTGATGTGAACCTAGTGAGGTTCAACGTGGCAAAGTGCAAGGTTTTGCACTTGGATCGGAGTAATCCGAGATAGATGTACAGAATGGAGAACTCCTTGATAGTAGCCATGTAGAGAAGGACCTGGGAGTCCTGGTGGATGAAAAACTGAACTTGAGCCAGCAGTGTGCTTTTGCTTGTCAGTGGTATCCTTGGTTCCATCAGAAGAGGGGTGGCCAGCAGGGACAGGGAGGTGATTATTCCTCTCTACTCTGCACTCGTGAGGCCTCACCTGGAGTACTGTGTTCAAGTCTGGGTCCTCCAACATAGGAAAGATGTGGAACAAGCTGCCCAGAATGGTTGTGGATGCTCCATCTCTGGAGGTATTCGAGACCAGGTTGAATGGGGCCCTGATCAACCTGGTCTAGTACCAGATCTGGAAATTGGTGGCCCTGTCTCTGGCTGGGAGGTTGGAGCTGGATGATCCTTGGGGTTCCATACAATCCAAGCCATTCTATGATTCTATGAAGGTCTAAATCTCAGCCCTTATTGTGTCTTTTCAATGCAATTTTAGTGACGCCAAGCGTTAGCACCTGCTCTAAATCCATAGCCATGCGTAGATAGCTGGCTGCGAAATGGAATAAGCAGTTCAATAATGTCCTGCTTGTATATTGTCTATTATTCTTTATGGACAGTAATGGGAGCTTCAAGAGGAATCACTTTAGATAAAATGCAGTCACTATAATTTATTTAAATGAATCCTACCTGACATAAAACCCACAGCCATTTTCATTCTCAATATACCTCAGTTTCATGCCTATATCCAGTGATAAAAATAGTTCATTTCTAGTGGAAATGCTAAGTCACGGCTTGAAACAGTGACTGAGCATCTGGTGGGAAGGCAGGGACAACCCAGGGGAGCATGCAATGCATCTGAGTGACCAGAAGGCGTGGAGCCAGACCTCAGTTAAAGGCTGGCAGTGGAAGCAAGGGTATCTTGCTAGAGATTCCTGTGGAGCTGATGCTTTCTGGAGGTGAGAAGATTTTTTCTTTTGTTTCTTTGTCTATGGATATTGTATTTGACTAAGTCCTTGGTTGCTGCAGCCTAGGACTTTGCTGCTCTGTTGTGATTGCTGTGCTTTCCATTGTGTGACAGTGCTGCTCATTTAATTCCCGTGTTGTGTTCACTATGTCCGTTGTTCAGTTTTGGTTTTGTCAGTTTTCCTTGTTTTCTCTTCTCTTCTCTTCTCTTCTCTTCTCTTCTTCTCTTCTCTTCTCTTCTCTTCTCTTCTCTTCTCTTCTCTTCTCTTCTCTTCTCTTCTCTTCTCTTCTCTTCTCTTCTCTTCTCTTCTCTTCTCTTCCTTTCCTTTCCTTTCCTTTCCTTTCCTTTTCCTTTCCTTTCCTTTCCTTTCCTTTCCTTTCCTTTCCTTTCCTTTCCTTTCCTTTCCTTTCCTTTCCTTTCCTTTCCTTTCCTTTCCTTTCCTTTCCTTTCCTTTCCTTTCCTTTCCTTTCCTTTCCTTTCCTTTCCTTTCCTTTCCTTTCCTTTCCTTTCCTTTCCTTTCCTTTCCCTACACATAGTCCACATAGTCAAGCAGAATTACAGTTTCTTAATTAAATCATGTCAAATCCAAGCACACTTTATCCAAGACAGTTCAGAATATCCTATGACTCAGGACCCAGGAAGGAAAGACCAAGAATACAGCAATGTCTGTCTGTAACGATAGGGTAAAATGCCCATTTGTTTATTCTAGGTAAAAGCTTACCAGAGGAAGCTTTCTCAAAGCCAGATTAAAAAGTTGCACAGAACTGAGCTGATTCTTTCCACTTACCTTTTATTGCTTACTTCTCCTGCAGCTTGTAAGATAGTCAGAGCATGCGTAATTGCTGTACACCTCACCAGAACTTACAATTTAATTGGGGTTTTCCATTTTGCTGCTCTTTTACAGATAACAGAGATGTGCACACCTAGTGAAGGGAAATAAAATTATATTTTCCATATGCTTCTCTTTTGCACTTCATTAATGGAGTTCCAAATAAAAGTTGCTGGCTTAATTTGTAGTAGTCTTAATTAAAAATTTAAAGCATAATTTACATTTAATTTGTATTACTTATACCTTGTTGAAGTGAATGTTCTTTTCAGCTGATTACTACACTGGAAAACAAACATTTATGCATAACAGTTAAGAAGCATATACAAATACAACAAGGCTTCATTCTTATGAATATGAAACTGTTCAGGTGGAAGGTCATCTTGTTTAGGCAATTTGATTGCCATTGGGGTTATTCAGTCCACCATGCCCCGTGAACTTCATCAAATCATACAGTTAAAAATATAGGGAAAAGCATCCTCACTTCTGAGAAGGCCAGGTAAAAGCCTCGGCCATATTTGACATTTTGTTCATCATTGTGATATCCCAATAAATGGGATATTTTCTCATTGCTAACAAAAACATGTCTCATTTAGGATTGTCTTGGCATATGTAAATCTTACATTGTTTCAGCTGTGATAACTATTATTTAAGCAGTTGATTTTGGTCTAGTTTAGATATAGCTTATAATGTACATAGCTGTTCTACTGCATAGACTGATGTATCTGTGTGGTGTTCTAGAAGTATAAATGCAGAATTGTACAAGAAATCCCAGACTGTAATCAGAAATCTGTGTCCCATCTGCTGGTGATTGAAAACTGTGGCCATCTGATATATATTTTGCAGCTTGGATGTAGTAAGTTGGCAGTTTGTCCAATTCCTAGTAGACAGATGTCACATTACAAACACCAAGAAAATTGACAATAACTGACACCTCTGTATAAGACTCAGCATTGATCGCAAGGATAAGATAGGCACAGTGACTGAACTTCCCGAAGACTGATCTTCCTGGTCACAGCTGAAGGATATTGTCTGGGCAGGACAAGAACATACATTGCTTCTCCTTGAGATGCATCTCTACAACTGAGTAGTGCAGTAATATGAGTTCTGAATTCAGTTGCGAAAATTAATTAGAACAAAAATGTTTCCAAAAAAACAAGGTTCTCTCTTCTTGTTCTACTAAACAGATTACTTTGTGTTAGAGCCATGCAACTGACAGTAAAATAAGCTGTGCATTTTTTCATAAATTATTTCTTAGCTCATATCCATAAAAGACCATTTCAGTACAAAACTTAATCTGTAATTAATATTCATATTTGCATTTTGACCAGAAAAAAAGCACAAGTATAGCTGAGAATTTGCATTTAGTTTAGATGTTGTTCCAGTTATTGTTATAATTTTTTTCTAATTTAGAAAGCAAAGTCTGATTTTTATTTATTTTTCCACACGTGATTTCCTTTCACATACTTCTTCAGATTTGTATTTGATATGATTTGGTTAGGTAAATAACCAGCTTGGTAAAAGACATCTAGTTATTTGGATAATCTGGTTCAGAGGGTCAACAGGTCATTCTCTACCTTAATTGTGCTAACAAGTAGAACATTACAGATGCCTGTCGTGAAACCTATTATTTTCAGAATCTTTTTCAGTGGTCTTGGGAATCAGGAGAGTTTCCATTTTACTGGAAACTGGCAAATACTGTTCCAGTTTTCAGAAAGAACAGGAAATTACAGGCCTGTCATTCTCAGTTCAGTGTCTGGTAGAATTACAGAGAAGTTAATTCTCAGGTTTATTGAAGAAAATTTTAAATGACAGCATAGTAATAGGTCAGAGCCAACACAGGTTCGCAAGAGAGAAGTTCCACTTAATGAATTTGTTTTCCTTTTATGACAAGTTCACCTACTGAACAGACCAAAAGAATCCAATTGATGTAATCTTTTTGGATTTTGACAGAGCTTTTAATACTGTTTCTCACAGTATCTTTCTGGATAAAATGTCCAGCATGTTGATAAACAAATACATAACACGATGAGGAAACCTATGGCCTACTTGGAACTAAATCTGGTGAGGGATGTCAAGGACGTCAAGAAAGGCTTCTTTAAGTATATCAGTAGTAAAAGGAAGACTGGGGAAAATGTTTGTACGCTTCTGAATGAGGTAGGTGCTAACAGAGGATGCTGAGAAGGTGGAGCAACAGAACATCTTCTTTGATACAGTCTTTAGTGATAAGACTGCTGCTTGAGAATTCCAGACCCTGGTGAAAAGAGTGACGTGTGGAATCAAACTCTGTAACCCAAGTAAGATTATAAAGTAGGTATGGTTTATTCAGTGCTGTGCAGACACCAGGTGCAAGGGGGATAAATCCACCTAACTTGCACACCGTCTGGAAAATTCATGCTACAGATATAGGCCAAACTAATACATAATCAATAGTTTTCCCGGAATTCAGATACATATTCATTACACCCCCAAGAGTTCATTAGCATGCAGACCCTCCCCTCTTGTGCGTGCATAATGGGTCGTGGGATGAAGATTTGTCGTCTTCCTCACGAAGGCTTCTTATTGTTTTTGCTGTAAACTTCTGACCTTTCGGGGGGGCATCCACCCAAACCGGTTTCTCCTTGCCTTGTGGACATCTAATCAACTCCATGCCAAATGTCCACAGGCTGTTCTCAAACCTCATCGGTATGGCCTTCATCCCCCTCACTATCCCAGACCCAGTATTTACTATCCCTTATTTTCTAACAAGCTCTACATTCTTCCTTCTATAAACTATCTCTAACTATTCCCCTTCATCCCCCCCTTATTCTCTGTCACTGTGAAGCCTTCTTGCCTTTTTAATTTCACTTATGGGGTCCTTCTCACCTTTCAAGAGAGTGAGTCTGGGGAAAGGAAGACTTCCCCTTGGCTGAGAAGGTGGGTTCAATTTTCTCACCATGCATGAATTTAGAGACACACCATATGCTTCATATGCAATGAAATGTCTAAAGCGTGAATGTGAACTGGGGGATATTTCTCTATTCTAAGTAGGGCTTCTAAAAGTCCAATTGAGAGATGTGAGAATTTTTTTAAATTTGAATATCTGATTATGACTCTATATATTCCGTTTGAAAACTTGCAGGTCATATATTTATATTGAATGAAAATGGAGTTGCAAATATTCCAAAATTTGACAGTTTTTCAGCAACCTTGAAACCTATTCTGAAATTATTTATCACAGTGGAAAGCATGGCTGCATATTTTTTGTTTTTCATGGGCCTGTAACAAAATTTATCTTAACTTGTATTAGGACTGCACAGCACCCATGTCTCAGTACCAGCCCAGAGAGAGTTGATAGCACGCACACTTGGTGCTGAGTGAGAGCTGTGTGCCTGTGCCCAGGCCAGGCTGCTCAGTTTAGTGGAAAGAGTTGCCACTGTGACGGCAGAAAGTTCCATACAAATATAAGGAAGAGCTTACTTACTTTGAAGGTGAGAGTGCTGGAACAAGTTTCCCAGAGAGGTTGTGAAATCTTCTCTGGGAACATTCAAAATCTGCTTGGATATTGTCCTGTGTAACTTACTGTAGGGAACCTGCTTTAGCAGATCTCTAGAGGTCCCTTCCTAATCCCTACAATTCTGTGATATCTTTAGACTGAAAAGATAAATTTTGCCAAAATCATAATTATCTTAGGTAACTATAATGCTTTCATCTTAATCTGGAAAGTCTATTAAGAATATATTTGTGTCAGCACTTGGAACTCTAAAAGATTATTCATCTCATCAGTTTCCTGTTAAACAATCCTCTTCTAGATCCTTTCTCTTATGTTTCTAGAATAAGCTTGAAGGAGATATGTGTGATCAGAGGAATTCCATCATCAGTATCAAATCACAAATGTCACTAGTCTAGCCAGTTGACTTCTTGAAACTTCTTTGTGTAACTTGATATTTGTAGTATTATTTGCAGGCACAGCATGTAAATGCAATGCTCAGGCATTAATCTAGGCCTTACAAGGCATGTCAGGATCTGACTTATACTTGAAGAAATAATTTTACTTCTTTGTTAGATACAAAAGAAAATCATGTATCCCAGATGAAACTGTAACTTTCTGCCTCTGGACTTCCATGCATTTCATGAGAAATAACAGCTTACTCAACTGTTCCATTTAAAATTAATTAGAAATAGTGGGAGAGACAAATACTTCTGCGTAAATAGAATAGTTCCTAAATTGTGCTCTTTCTCATTATTTTTATAACACATTCAGTTTTCCTACATAATTATCTTATTCATGGATTTATATGTGAGAAAAAAATTGTAACTAAATCCAGTAGTTATTAGTAGTCAAATGTAATGCTTAAAAATGAAAAACAAAAGTTCATCTCAACACTGCAGTAACTCTTATGTACGTAAGAAAAGAACAGACCTAATTAAAGCAATCACAAACACTTCTACATTTGAAAACAACTGTATTATTCTGAAGCTTTTGTGATGCTGTGGTGTGGAGGATGGATGTAATTTTAAATTAATGCAGTGCAATTCAAAGGTATGGCTATTATATGAGGTCATTACAAGCAGAGTTTATATTGTTCATCTTAGCTTTGCATTACCATATCTTATTATATTTTGATGTCTTTGTGTAACAGTAAAATTACTTTTCCCGACTTTGTGCCTCATTAAAATGCTGCCATGCTCAAATGAGGATGTGTTTACTCAATTCTCTCTTAGTAGGGGTTTCTAAGTTTTTCTCTTGAGACACACAATCTGTATTTGTATTCTTGTCAGCAGCAGTGGAGAAAGAATATAATAGGATATAAGCAGAGTCAAAGCAAATCATTTTATGAAAAGTCTGACAATATTTTCGATGTTACTCTGGTTCCACTTTTGAGTTTGATTAGCAGTGATGACAATAGCTTTATTCTGAGCTGACCCTTTACTAATGTAAAATGACATTTCTAATATCATGCTTTATGTGGCAACATTGTTATTAGACAAAAGCCTGTCTGAACTGAGTCCTCAGATGTAAAACATTCCCAGGGATCATTTTCTAAATTACAGAATGAGAGATGCTTTGAGCAAGGTAGAGAGGCATCAGTGTCTGCATTGAAGGGCGAGTCTAAAGGCAGAGCTTGCTGGCTTACTGACTTAATTTGATATGATACGAAAGTTTGTGGTAGCAAGCCAAATAAGTCTCTTCATGATTCTCATTAAGTAAGAAGCACAATTTCTGCCCCACATCCTACCATTACACAGAAGCAGAATGCATTACTCACTGCCTAACATAAATTATTTTGCATTATTTTGTTAGTGACAAATACTTTAATAAGTGCAACAGTTACAGTCATATTTTGCTTTTCTTTCTCTTCTCTGTTAGACCTCCAACATTTATGCACACATCTGTTGTTGTATAGAAGGGAATTGAATATCTGTAAGTTCACGTAATAGAAAGTTCTGATACTATGTTAACAGTTCATCTCCAACAAAGATTGTGAAGGTGGTACATCTTGAGCTGACCATTCCTTATGGAAACGGGATCTACTGAAAAACAACACTAACTAGCCAGGGGTGAAAAACATACTGATACAGCTATCTTGCTTTCCATATGACCCCTCTGCTGTGAAGGCCTGAGTACTGGCTTTCTCAGAGCTAGCTTAGGTATCTACTCCATGGATTTGCTCGAGTGTCCCAAATTAGCAGTTTCTAAGCCAGATATTTTGAACCCATGTCGTGTTGTAACGTCTGAGGGAGTGTGACCAAAGGGCAGAGGGAGTGGTCCTCATAGCAAAACAGGGGAGCTTCAGCTTCTGAAAATTTAGAAATAATGTCTAAAACTCTCTCTGGATCTTTATCCATGGAACCTGGTTAAAATCACCAAGTATGTTTTTAGAATAGAGCAAGAAATTAAGTATAGATGGCTTTCTTTTTTATATATATAGCTGTCACTCTTTATTATAGCATAAGGTTTTTAGTTTTTTTCCCAAATAAATCAGCAGGTGGATACATAGATAAATGAAAACAATGGATTTTATTCAACTTCACCTGGATTAAAATGCACTCCTAAGAGGGGAAAAGTTGAATACACCTAAAATATTAAGAAATACTTGAAACTAATGATATTTTCTTAATACCGAACTCAACAGCTTGACTGCAGTCAAGGTCTGATTAATTGGCACTGTGAGCAAGCCACTGCAAAAGTACAGGTGCTCTTAGGGCTGCAAAACCTCATCAGGAACAGGAACCAAGGGTCCATCTGATACTCTAATGTCTCAGGATTATTGGTATAAGAAGGGATATGGTATTTTATAACTTGCTATCACCTTTTCCATTATTATATCAACAAATGATTATCTGTCTTGGAAAAGTTTGTGCCTTTCTTGTTGGAATCTGAAAAGAACTAGCTAGCCCCTCCTGGTTCTAGTTTGGATCTCTTTATTAGTTCCCTCTTTTACCTACTATTTGCCTCTTTTTCTGAAGTGTGAGTGAAAGATAGAATTTACAAAGAAAGCCATTTACCTAACCAAATGAAATTTGGTAATTAATGGCTAGAATTTGAGTTTGAATGCTTGGCATATGCCTCTAGAATCAGATCTCAAATCCAAACCTTTTCTTTTACTAAAACATTTCTGAAATTGTATGGCTGGTTGTCATGGTTTCATGATTTTTGGTTATCAGTATTCCACATCATAACATCATGTAATGCACTGGGGGTTTGACTGCTGATGCTCAAGTTCCGGGTGCCTGTCCGGAGGAGAAGAAGAGCTACATTTCCCCAGGGGGCTTTGTGGTCAGCGAGGAGATATAACTCCCGGCAAGGTCACCTGATGTTCTCTTCTTTGCCTGCGTTTCTTCGCTTGCGCTTCTCCGTCTGCGCTTCTCCGTCTGCGCTTTTCCGTCTGCGCTTCTCCGTCTGCGCTTCTCTGCCTGCGCTTCTTCATCGGCTCAACTGGACTGCACTTCTCATCTCAGCGTTGTGGTGAGGCCAATCCACCTTCCAGACACACACTCTCTCTCTCTCCTTATATTCTGCTGATACTATGTTTAGTAAATTAGTTTGTTTCACCTCAGATTGTTGCCGCTGTTTTCAATTATTTCGGGGTCCCCTATTTTCCTTTTCTGGGGGTGCGGATCCACGGATCCCTCCGCCTTTCTAATCAACAGAACCGGACCGAACCAGCCTGTAAACTGTTGACACTGGTGCAATAAATTAATTTCATAAACAACTGATTAAAAATATTTCTGTGTTATTAATATGTATACTATTCTAATTCTGATGAAATTGAGTTATATTTTTTAAGTTGCTTTTTCATGTCAGAATAATTGATTCCAGTTTGAAGAAGCAGCCTTTCTGTTTGTGGTTGCTACTCACATTAAGAAGTGATATATGAGAAGCATGACACTTAACATCTGTAATATTATTCTTCCAAATTTTCAGAAAAGTCTTGATGGTCTTGATGGTGAAGTGATAATGGAAATTGTAGTTACACATGTGACATATTAACTTCTTACAAAATGTCCTTTCTTAAATATGATCAGAAACAATAGCAAAAGAAGCGCTCATCACACCAAGGATATCCTATCACAGTGTGCTTTACAGTGTTTATTACAAAACACACTATTTCTACAGTGAATTACATATACTTTTGAGCAGGAAGTATTGCTAACAAAAACACAGAGCTCTATACAGAAACACTGATTACTCGAAGTGTCTCTTGTCTGCAGGCTGCCTCAGCTCCATAACACTTCAGAGGACTAAAGTCTCTTTTTAATGCAAAAATAGCTTTCAAGTGAGGAACAAAGCTAACCTGATAAGTGCTAAAGTTACCTTTACATAGTGAAGGGCCTCAGGAGAATGTTTGTTTGTCTTATCTGGCCTACCTGCACCCATCACTGTGTCATCAGAATTTCTACCTGCTAGTGAGAGGATATTTAGTTAGCAAATAAAGTTTAAACTTTATTTTAAAGGACATTTTCCTTCTCTCTGAAGTTCTTTCCACCTTTCTTCTTCTTTAGAAATAGAAAGAAAATATCCATGCTTTCAAATATAATATAGTAAGATAGTAGTTAACACCAAAAAGTTTCTCAATTAGGTTTTCCTTTTCCAGATAATCAAGTTTTCTCAGCCTCAAAAGTAATCCCCAACAGCTACCACCCAAGTGAGGCATGTGCACAAGCAGAGCAATATAACTACTGCAAAATACTTTATATGTCCTAAAGTTTTCTAATGAGCTTTATTTTTACAGTTGATGCCTTACAAATGAGCCTCAGTCCTATAAAATGTGCTACTTGGGGATCTGAGAGCTGGCAGTTGCTGAGTGAATCATGTCAGGAGCAATGTGAGTTGTGTCCTGGCTCTGACATGACATATGTCACAGATCACCCTGAACATTTCCATGGGTCTCCAAGGCCCTGATCTTGCTTTTTGGATTTAGGCACAATTCCATAGATACTAAGGCACAATTTCCCTTATTAGGATAGCAAAAATCAGCAGCACATATATTTCATAATTTCAATATTTTTAAATTATTCAAAATTCAATTCCTTTTTTAAAGGTAAAAAAGATTATTGTCTATTGAAAAAAAAAAAAAAGGCCCAAAATACCTTTATGTAATGGACACCTGACAATTACTTCAGGAATTAGTACTGAAAATGCGATTATTTTAATGTTCTTCAGTGTTGCTGTTCAACCCTCAAACACAATACTTAGAAACTTAATTTTTATCAGTAAAATACCATAGTCCACATTAGAGCAATACTCAAATGTCTCAGACCTAATAACTTTCAAAAGTCCAGAGACTGAGCCTTAAATGATATTTGAAATGTTGTCATATCTACATAAATCACAAGGATTTAAAAGGAAAGGCATTGTTTGGCAAGTCATTCCCTTCTATTCAGGAATCCACCATTCATTTCATCCTTGGGGTTAGAAAACCCTTTCTGAGAGCTACCTATACATGTTTGGAAGTACATGCTTTTGAAAAAAATATATATAATAAAATAGATAAAGTATAGGTTAAAAAAGTTCCAGAAGCTAATCTAAATTTATGTGCCTGCCCCAAAGCAGGTTTTCATATGTTCTTTTTCATTCTTCGATTGTTCTAATCCATTTTCGAAGATCTATATAAATATAGACCCACAATTTCTGGCAATCTATTTCAACACTTCACTGTCAGTTTTATTTTTATTTTTTTTTCCTCTATTGTACAGCATGAGTTCACAGAATTAAAATAATTCTCCTTCTTTTTCAGTGGGATAATAGATTGCTTCCTTGTCTGCACCAAGCTTTTATGTACTTAAGGATTGCTATCACATTTCCATGGTCATTCCCTCCTGAACTGAACTTCAAATATTTCAATTTTTGTTTACATGCCTGTTTCTGCAGAATTCCAGTTCTCAGCTGTCTTCTGTGGATGCTTTGGCAATAGCCCAAATTGGCCACAGCATTCCACTTGATATTTTATCCACGAAGATTTAAATGGAGTTTAATGGCAGCTGACAGTAATGGCACCGGTGAAGAATCCTATTTCATATAATCCTTTTTTTTTTTTTTTCTATTTATCAGGATGTTCAACTAAGCTGTGTAGACTGCTTTGCTATAGTAGTATGAGTTTCATCCAATCTAAAAGATGTTAATTTCACTAGGCTAAAAACATCTAGAGCTGAAGGTCTCAAAAGGCACATAGAAATACTAAACCAAGAGCCCTCTAGATAATGTCATGTTCTACATTTAACAGGATAAGCTAACTTCTATTTCCCCAATCAGAGCAGAAGTTGAAATTAATGTAAGAAAATTACATTCAGTTAGATGTCATAGTCTCAGCAATTTTCAATTTTTTAACATAGATTTTCAAAAGAAAATAAAACAGAGTTTCAGACAAAAAAAAAAAAAGTCTCTTAGGTTACATCAGCAGTTAATTCAACAGGACCAGAAGTACTATAGTAAAGAAGATCATTAGCACCCCTCTATACAGACTATGAGCTTAAGATTTGCCTGTGTTTTTCTTTATGCTTAATAGTCACTCTACTCCTATCATCTATAATGCTAATAAGTTAAAATAACTGATCTATAAATACATAATAGGAAGGTTTCTTGATTTCATAATATATGAGTATTTTTAAATGTACAAATTTTTGACAATAATCCTTTGCATGCTGTGCAGTTATTCTGTGCAAAATAAACTGACAACAATTTCTTTCTTAAAAATGACACTGTGCACTGCCTTAGATGCACTGAGACACTGAGCATTGCCTTACATATTGCAAGAGTTGAACCTGAAACACCTATTTATTGCCTATCAGGGAATGAGAAATGGCCCTTGAAATTCTAGTAAGGCTGCACAGGGGAATTTTCACAGTTTTCACTTAAGAAATCACATTTTACTTAATCAAATAAGACACTGAAGGCAGATTAGAGCAGACTAAGAAAGCAAGTAAGAAACCTGATTATAGAGAAAATATAGAAGTTCACCCAGGCAAAGCCAGAGAGCTCTTTTATCTGCAGCAGAGGAGGGGAGAAGGAAATAAAAAAAATTCTGTGTGGTGACTTCATCTCTAGCTGACACATTTCTGATGAAAGCTACTGTTTGGGTGTGTGAGAATGGCTACTGTCTGCAGTTGCCTAGGAAGCTGAATGTAAATTACCCAGTTTGTATTAGTTATTATCTGATGTTCATACCCACACACATACTGATGTTCATTTCAGTATTGATTTAATAATAAGACTGAAGGATTTGAACTGATCTTGGACACTGTTGGGATCATCTATCCTTATCCCTAAATACAACCTGAAAATCAGCCTTTGGGTTTCAATTAATTGTTGTCAGGAGTTTCTTTTATCTGGGATTTTTGTCTGAATAGTCAGTATTTGGTTCTTTTTTCCTTCTCAGTCCTCTATTCCCAAGGATAAAGGCTGTGGGAAACAGTGCTGCAGGGACCTTGGATACAGTACATGAGCAGGGAAAACATGTCAGGGCCCAACCTGGAGCCTGCTCCAAGTCCAGCTGGGACAAGCACCAAGTTTATCTAGGTCAGGCTATGCTGGTCCACCAAAGTGATATTGGGGGCTAACTTCCAATCTGCACTCACATAAGTGTATGCACATGTATGTACGCAAAGATTTTCCTGACACAAACTGACCCTCTCTCATTCCACTTCATAAATTGAGCCTGACTGTGTACGTGGAGAGCTGCTCATTACAGTAGAAAATTGTGTCTTGGGACTTCAACCCGTACAGCCAAATTGTGCACGTTAGCTTAAGTAAACCCCTCTTTAGGAGAAGAACCCCATCACAGTTTTCTCACTTTCTAAGAAAATGTCTGCCCCCGTTTACTAAAAGATCTTACAACTTCCTAGAGGTTGTCTGGACTGGACATATGTGATAGCAATGCCTAGTTTTCCTACAACTACTAATTCTCCTTGACTTCTTTAAGTGTTCTAAGATTTTTTTACAATGCAATATAAATAATTATCTAACATTTACACTAGAGTTTTTGAACAGCTTTCATTAAGACATTAAGCAATATCACTAAAAGTGTCACATTTTTATTTTCTTCTAATCTACTTATTCTATTCTTTGTCCTTCCCACAGTGTTTTTTTTTTGTTTGTTTGTTTGTTTGTTTTAACAGGATCATAAGAGGTCAAGAGCTGGGATTATACGTTTATTGGAAAGGGAGTAACAAAAATGAGAGCTTGAAGAATATTTATTTTGCATTTCTACTTTCACTAATAGTTACATAGCTAAACTGTCTATTTAAATTACATTTGACTGGTAGACTATCTATGCCTACACCTAATAATGTTAATTGTATTTTCTAAGTATTATTTATGTCTTTCTCGTAGGGTTTATATTCATTTGCTTGGTGTATGTAAACATCCATATTTGCTCTAATACAGTTTGCCACACAGCAAGGTCTCACAAGTCAAGGCAAAATGTTGTCATTTTCCCCATTCCATTAGTCAGTGTTATTAATGTTGTTTGCTGAAGGATGTCTGATTTTATAATGGTATTATATTCTGATTTTTTACCATGTTTTTGTGCTGCTTGAGATCCATAACACCATAAACAATTGAGAACTCTTTTGTGGCTTCCATGACACATATATTTCCAGGTTATATTGTAACTGTCCTATCTGTAAAATCTTTTTTTTCATACTTACCTCATACTGCTGTTAATTTTGTTAACAATAATAATCATAATTCCATGGGCATCCCTTCCTCACTGTTGTATACAACTCCCGTAAAAGCCACATAGAGTTAACATTATGACTTAAGCACAGAACATTTTGACAGACAGAATTCTTTTAATTTACAAAAAAAAGTACAAAACAAATTGATAATGAACAGTCCTCTGAACTAGATCTTTGGGTTACTTGTCTCACTGTTTAAATAAGAATGTGCTCAAAGTTGTTACCTTGGAGGACAATTCTGCCACGTTCAAGATGAAAAATAATGGCAGGAGAAAAAAAAAGTAATGATTTAAACTAGTCAAAATCTCACAGATATTACAATGTCATCTGTCATATTACAATTACATCTGTGTGTGACAGACAATATTAAAACAGAAGAAGAAAAAAAAACAAAACAAAACAAACAAAAAAAAAAACAGACCTTTAATTAAATATGAGAAAGAAATGGGTCACCAAAGAGTTGACATATATTTGCTAACCCAAGGAAATATTTTCTAGTGTATACAATTACTCTTTCTGTTGAGTGCCATCACGTATAATACAAGATATAATATTACTAGGGGAAGTCCTGTGTTGTCCACTTGAACAGTAATTAAGCTCTCCATTCTTAACAGATTACATCTGAAAACTTGGCATAGATAAGAAATAACAAGACAAAAGCAAGCTTATATAAAACTGAAGTCATAAAAGGAAAAAGAAAGCTTAAACTGCAAAGTATTTTTACTTTTAAAATATGAAAGCTTTTTCTTGTTCAAGAGTCTTAGCACCATTTTTAAATTTGGATTTGGGCAGCAGCAATCAATTACAAATTATTTGTAGAAAACCAGTCTCTGTTGGAATACATAAGCTAGCTCTAATGATAGATTATGTTATTCTGTACAAAAGAGTATTTTAGTTCAGAGAAAACTGGCCACAGAATGGTGAAAAAGGATTCTAGTTCATCATTATGTTTACAATAACTATTTTTATATAACTTCCTCAGAGCCTGAATCTACACTGCAAGCGAGGGATTCATTCATTCAAACTTTTCTTACCACACCTGTATCTACTACTTTTATGAATTCCTAATACTGTCCACTATAGGCAGTAAAGTTATTGAACCACATGCTGGGACCTGGATGTCTATGCTATTGAACATGTTAAGTGCTTATATCCAGGAAAACTATCAATGAAATCCTTGCTTCCTGAGAACTTGGGTTAATTTTTTTTAATAAATAAATTAAAATTTGCTACTGTAAAAAAAAGACAAAATCAAATACTGACAAGTGTGAGCGCTTTACATTTTTAACTGAATCACAATAGGAGCAGGGAGAAATAACAGAAGTTCCCTACTCCATTCCCTGATTCAAAATCAGACCAGTTATAATTGTGTTATTCATATTGGATTATAAACGCTTGTGTTTAGGGAGTTTTTCATTAACTAGGAACAGTCTAGATCGGCTGTTTTGGATGCAGACATCTAAAACTAGGCAAGGTGAATTCCAGACTTTGTGCCAAGAGCAGGAATACAGCACAGTCTGGCAAGAGAAATGGGTAAAAGGACTAAATGTTTGTAGAACTGCCAAAGCAGTGAGGATAGTATCGAGGTTCTATCCTAATAAGTTGTAGATAAATGCTCACAATCACGTATTGTTCAGTGACAATCAAATTATTTCTTCACAAGTAATAGAAACACCTTAAATAATATTTGAAAGATTTTGACAGATAACTTCTGTGATTATAGATATATATACACCTAGGTGCAAGATAAAAGATTGTATTAGAAATAGTGAGAGTCCACACATGATGGGCAGGAGTTGGGTAACTAAGTTATTCTTTCTAGTCTAAGTTACAAATATCCATGTAATAAGGTTTATAGTACTTTTCTAAATAGCAGTATTATTTTAGTTCAGCTAAGGAAATTACTCATGCTGCTGAGGAATGAATTTCCACAGTTGGATATTGACATGAATCATAAGAATTCTATTGGAAACAAAATGCCTTTTAAACTTCAAGTGAAAATTTCTGTTGACACAAATCAAGCAGAACCATAAAAAATATTGAGACTTTGAGTTAACAAGACCTTTCATGAGAAATTTGGCAACATGTAAAAAAAATGCTAAAGAGACTGAAGTGCTTTTCTCTTTCTATAGAGAATAAAGGTTAAGAAAAGAAATCAACTAAGAATATGGCAAGAAAAGCCTCAATTTCTAGCAAGCAGTGTGGCATTTGATTTAATATCATGGATTTCAGTATCATTCTACCTGCCTAGAATAGATGGCTTAACTTCCATGCAGAAATTAATTCTCTTAGTTTTGCATGGTTGTCTGACATGTTAGCTATGTGCTTGTTGTATGGGCACCTATCACTATGAAAAACTGGTCAAAACTCTGTTGTGAGATGTGCAGATGACTTTTCTTAACCAGAGCAAGTTCTGTTCTAAGGATACCCCAAAAGAGAAGGGGAATGGTGAACCTCCAAGCATACTCATCCCATCCTGCCTACAATCTGTAGGCCTGAGCTAGCATAATTCATGTTCTGACTGAAAGCACATTCAAGCTGCCTGGCTGAAGTGGAATGCAGGAGACATAGGAACAGGAGAAAACACGCAGGAGCAAATAATGTCCTGTGGTCATAATTAGGGAACCACATCAAAGAAAAAGGCTTAGGATCAACTTCTCCCTTCAGCAAACAGTGCAAAATACAACTTTATCTTTTTTTAGTCATTTCACTTCTCTCATCTCTGGGCACTTAACCCTAACACTGCTATCTTCAGGAGACTTGTACTTCAAAGAGTAAAAGGTATTTTAGCCTGTGTTCTATGCATTCAATCGATTAAGGCTGAAAAGACACCTGTGGGAAACTTTTTAAAACAACAAGCATATACTCAAAAAAATTGAAGCATTCTTACTCAATCCCTCATTGTCCAACAGTAACATCGTCAGGCTATCTTCAAAAGAGAAAGGAGGTGACTCCTTGCTAGATGGAGCTTCCTAGTAATTAAATTCTACTGTTTTCTTCCATAATCTGTGGCAAGTTTTGGAGCCTGATCCTCAGTAGATAGATATGCTGTTCTGTCAGTCACTGCTCCAGGAGCCATCTTTGAGTATTTCCTGTTAGCAGAACTGCATGGTTGTCACTGTGTCATGGGCAATACATACTCTCCGTTTGGATGTGGTGCTCAGGGACATGATTTATTAGAGGATTGTTAAAGGTAGGGCGGTATGGTTAGATTACAATTGGACTTGATGATCTTTAAGGTCTTTTCCAACCTCAGCGATTCTATGATTCTCTGCTCTTCAGTTTTGCATTGCACTTACATTTAAAACCCTCTTCAGCTCAGCTGAAAAGACTTGAGGTACTGATGTAGCCAGAATAACTTAAACTGTAACAGCATCTTCCCAAATTACTCAGAATTCCTTACATATTTCAGTTACATTACTTTAAGATCAGAAAACTCCATATCACTACTGAATAAAATGCCTAGACATTGTCTCCCAGGGTAACACATATACTGTAGCTATCCTGACTTCCAATAAGAGTATTCTTCCATTGGCCTAAATTCTTCATTGTTTTTCAGCAAAGAAAAAAAAGCTTGCTCAGTTGGGAAAGACTATGGCTTAGATATAATTCAAGTGAAAGCAGGTACAATCAGGAAGAAATCATTACTCTTCAATAGGAATAGTTTTGTTGAAGATTACATTGACTACTTTTTGATCATGCCGTGTACCAGTGTTTAGTGTCAGCATAGCAATCTAAGAACACAAATCATCCATATAAACTTTTAATGAAACTGGAAAATGGGACTCAGTTGTAATAATGTTGTATTGTCTGCATGTGCCAGACAGAGAGTAATTGATAATAACTAAACAAGTTTATTATAACATAATTTATAGAACAGTTTTTTTCCATTAAGAGTTCTTACTTTTCTAGACAAATTTAAGGTGGTAATAAGAAATAGAAATTAAAACAGAATAAAGTAATAATAATTGATGGTAAGAAATTCAGATGATCCCATTATCTGGATATCATTAATCATCTGCAAAGACCAAATTCAGAAAACTCCATCTTATTATTTTTGGGGGAAAAAAAGAAGAGAAAAAAGAAAGGAAACATGAGAAGGATGTGGGAACTTTTTAGCATAACTGACCGGTTCAGAGGCCAGGTGAATAGTATTGCATATTAAGAACATGTTTAAATTGAGGAGTAGGAAAAATGCATAGAGGAGAATTATACAATGCAATCTTACTTCATAGACTAAATTGACAATAAATTGTTTAATTTAGCAAAGCAGTTACCAGTAGTGTTACATAGAACAACAACAAAGCAAAACTATAAATATTTGCACATAGAAATGACTAACACTGATTCCTGTCAACTTGCTTTGCTGTACCACATCTGTGGGATATGGTAAAAGCATATTTCATTTTGTACTGTTTATACACAGCACACGAAAGCGTGCTAGATCCTTTGCAGACATAAAAGAATTGTCTTTCCAGGAGATAGTTCTTTTATTCTTCCCTGTTTGGCTGCTACCTTTAATCTAAAATTAAAGCCATTTAGGGGGGTAGTATACATTTACTTCTTGTATATCGAAAGCAAAACATCATCTCTGGTATCAAGCAGACTGCCGGATCAAAGCCCCACGGCTTTCTGACAGGCTATGAAGTTGCTGTCCCTGGAGAAAGGCTGAACTTCTGCTCCTACCACACAATTCCTGGCTGCAGACTTGGCAGGCCTCCTCCCTTGCACAGCAGGGTGTATCGTTGCCAGCTTCCACTGCTAAAGAAGACAGAAGCAGCAGAAGCAATTTGCCTCCAGGCTGTAAGATGCATTATTTCAGACAAACAATCCCCATTAAGAGGGCTCTAGTAAAAGATCTACTCTTGAAGAGATGTGAAAAATACAAGTACACTTTTAATTAAGGACTAGTGTACAGTGACAGCAGAATTGGGGCTCTGATAATATTAACAACATTTTGAACAATTGCAGATAGAGCTTATTCATGCCACTTCCAGCTGCATCTGGCTTCACAAAAATGAGGCCCCATGAGTTTGACTTTGCAAGGCGCAGAGCCCTCCCACAGTGTACTGAGTGTACTTACCTGCCACAGAAAGCAGAGGGTCTTGCTCACACACAGCCCTTGAACAGAAATGCTCAATGTCTGTAAGATCAAGCGAACAAAAGATAGATGGACAACAGTCTTCTGAGAATGCCCAGGTTTTTCTCCTCCAAATCCCCTACTTGATCGATTAAAAATGCACTGACGTTACACAGTGTTAACTATTCCTGTGAGCAATGCTGATTTTTCTTTTTGAACTTTTGGACAGTACGTCTGTCTGAATTCAGCCTCCAGCTGTATTGTTATTCTTGTGAATTATAGCAGGAGATCTGAAACAGATTTCTACAGCAGTATATTGCTCTGTCTACTTCCTGAGATTTCAGTCTCCTTCTTACACTAAGGTGTATCTGTCATTTTTTCATTTCATTCCCTCAGATATTAGATATACTTTGCTACAAGTGATGACATTCTACTATCAACTGGCAGTGAGCGTGTCTCGTCCTTTAAACAACCATCTGTATTTACCTTTCCCTGATCGCAGGATGATTTAACCTTTACTGCCATACCACCAACATTCTCCTCAGATGTTATGGATTAACATCATAAAATAGAAGGCATTTCTTTTGGAGCAGCCTTTGTGTACATGGATATGTTGCCTAATAATGGAACTTGCAAAAGATAACATCCCTAAATATCTTCTGGATTTTAAAAGATTAATAAACTTCTGCTTTTTTGTTCAATACTGCAGATTGCTTCTTTGGGCAACTATTTATGTAATCTTAATGCTAAAATAATGTTGATCCAAATTTGCATCAGGATTGCTTTTCAGCTGTGAATCATGAATGCACCCATTCATCCACATTAGTGGATTTTTTCTAACTTAAAATATGAAGCAATGGCATATCCAGGTGATGATTTTGTGATGAATGCTACATGGATTTGTGATTATCCATGTATTAATGGAAAATCTATACTGACTATTGATTTTAGAAAGGCATTTGATACTGTCTCCCACGGCATCCTTATAACAAAGCTGAGGAAGTGTGGGACAGATGAGTGGACAGTGAGGTGGGTTGAGAACTGGCTGACTGGCAGAGCGCAGAGGGTCGTCGTTGGTGGTGCAGAGTCTGGCTGGAGACCTGTAACCAGTGGTGTCCCCCAGGGGTCTGTGCTGGGTCCGGTCTTGTTCAACATCTTCATCAATGACCTTGATGAGGGGATAGTGGCCACATTCAGCAAGTTTGCTGATGATACGAAGTTGGGAGGATTGGCTGACACGCCTGAAGGCTGTGCTGCCATTCAGCAAGACCTGGACAGGCTGGAGAGCTGGGCTGTAAGAAACCGGATGAGGTTCAACACAAGCAAGTGTAGGGTCTTACACCTAGGGAGGAATAATTGCATGCACCAATACAGGCTGGGGGATGAGCTGCTGGAGAGGAGCTCTGCAGAGAGGGACCTGGGCGTCCTGGTGGACAACAGGTTGGCCATGAGCCAGCAGTGTGCCCTTGTGGCCAAGAAGGCCAATGGCATTCTGGGGTGCATTAAGAAGAACGTGTCCAGCAGGTCGAGGGAGGTGATCCTCCCCCCCTACTCTGCCCTGGTAAGGCCTCATCTGGCGTACTGTGTCCAGTTCTGGGCTTCCCTGTTCAAAAAAGACAGGGATCTCTTGGAAAGTGTCCAGCGGAGGGCCACAAAGATGGTGAAGGGCCTGGAGCATCTCCCCTATGAAGAAAGGCTAAGTGAACTGGGTCTGTTTAGCCTTGAGAAAAGACGACTGAGAGGGGACCTGATCCAGGTTTATAAATATCTGAGGTGCGGTGGCCATAGTGGTGAGGCCAGTCTCTTTTCAGTGGTACGTGGAGACAGGACAAGGGGAAACAGACATAAGCTGCAGCATAGGAAGTTTCACACGAATGTGCGTAAGAACTTCTTCACGGTGAGGGTGACAGAGCACTGGAACAGGCTGCCCAGGGAGGTTGTGGAGTCTCCTTCTCTGGAGATATTCAAGTCTCGCCTGGACGCCTACCTGTGCGACCTGGTGTAGGGAACCTGCTTTGGCAGGGGGTTGGTCTCAATGATCTATAGAGGTCCCCTCCAACCCCTACAATTCTGTGATTCTGTGATTCTGTGACTATCTTAAATGAGAGTCAGCAGAAACTTTATGGGAAGCATCATATCTGTGTATTTATTCATCTTGTATTGTTACAGAAACATGAGTCAAAAAATCATTTTCTATTTTCTTATTTATGGCAGTGATGGTACTATCTTCAATAGTTGTTTGTCTGTAAAGCCAGGTACATACTTACCAGAAATTCCCAGCTAAGACACAGACAGTTCTATAAAAGCTTTTAAAACAGCCTCTATTAAAATGTCTCCACTATGACACAAGGTAGAAGTACTCAATTCTGAGACTGAAGTGGAAATGTCATTTGTCATTTGGAAACTAGAAATCTCTCCCATTTCTGTTTTTAAGATTATGGTTTTAAAGCCGTGACATTTTTCACTACGGCTTAAACTACTGTGTGCATAAATACATTCAAAGTTCTGCAGACAAGCCATTTTTCCAAATCAAAGCAAATCAATGGTTGCTTAAAACATAACGCTGCAGATACTTGTGGGTAGGAACAGTCTGATTCGCCCATTACGTGAGTATTGATTTTTGATTGCAGAGGTTATTCTCCAGATGAAAAGATCATAATCATACTAAGAGATGCTTCACTGAAAACTTGCACTCCACAAAACCAAGTAGCAAAACCAATCCTGCAAACTAAAAAGCAAAAAATAACTGCTATCTTTGGCCTGTTTCCAGGTTTGTGCTGCAAATGACCTTAAATGTCTACTCATATCAGTCCTACCTATACACCAAAAGTGGAAAACAGAATGCTGGGGAAGAGATAAAAAGAAAAAGAAAAAAATAAAAGAATAAAGTAAAAAGGAGATAAAAACGAACTTTCTAGTTTGGTTTCTTTACACATGGCAAGGACTTGGCCCAATTTTTCTCCTTCCTTCACTACAGGTGCTTGAGAAGATATTTATAAACAGTGAGAGCAGGAACACAACGGGTCAGAAAAAAATGGCTTTTTGGATTGTACAGAAAAATAACCAAAAATTCAAAACATAAAAGTGCTCAGCTGCTGGATTTTGTCCTGGAAACATGTCTGTGCCATGGGCATGTCCCCATCTGACTTGAAAGATCCTGAAAGCACCATGACTTCTGCATCAGCGCACACCCCCAGGCTCAGCTGATCAAGTCAGGATGTGGGAGGTAGGCCATTTCTCTGTTATTATCCTATAAGATCCCTAATCTTGCTATACATACTCAGTGTTTGTATAGCACCCACAGACTGTACAAAAATTGACGGTGCCTCTTCCACTTTCTTCAAAATTAATAAACTGCATTTATCCTTCTGACCTTTGATATTATAGTTCCTCAGTCAGAGTACTGGCTCAGCAAACTAAAGACCCAGCATGAGCAAATTTAACCTCAAAACTTCTACCACCTATGTGAGTGTCCTAAATATTAGACTGAAGATACTTCTCTGCAGATGGCAAGGAGAGTATCCTCTCCTACTAAAATAGTGGATCTGCAGTATAAACTGAAATTCACTGGAACAGGAGGGGAAATTAGGAACCTAAATAAATTTTGATAAATTTTTGATTCTAAAACCATCATCTTGTCTAAGTAAATGAAGAGTTAACATTAAATCAGGATAAAGCTGAAATATAAAAGTATAGTCATCGGAGCACTTTTGTGTACCTTTGTGTATTTTGGGAAGAAAGCTGACTCCACAGATGTGTTCGTCTCTTGCAAATGACTGTATTTGGATTATATCTCTTGGATAAGAACCTAAAAGGACTTACAGAGAGGAATGTGAAGTCCAAGGAGGAAAATCAATCCTTACATGACTGGAGATTAAGGAAAAAGCCACGATACTAGATAAGGAGATGTCAACCTGTTATGGATCTAGTTCAAGGAAGACCCGGAATACTGTAGATGTCCATGTTTTGCTTGTAGCATAGAAGTATATAAGGAAATAATTCTTTGTTAGGAATTATGGGTGAGCTGGTAGGCAGGTGATCCCAGAAACAGGCATTGCATGCACAGTTCGTATTAAAAGTGTTACTACTGAAAATAAAAGTCATTAGAAAGAAGGAGTGGTATATGAAAAAAATTCTTCTGATTATAAAAATTTGTTTTTTCTTCTCCTACCTTTCTCATCATTCCCACTACTGACCTGCAATACTACAAAAAAAAAAAAAAAAGAGACCTGGATGCACAGCCACATCCTCTATAACTTGCTGCCTGAGAGAAGGACACCAGCAACTCAGCAACTGCAGTCCAGACCCCTAAGATTCTGTCTGAATATTTTGATCCCAGATTACATGAAAGATGGCCCCCAGAGTAGCTGTCACTATTGAAGGGGTAAGAATCCAACTGTGCCTCACGTAAAATACAAAGCTAATACTCATAGTTAGCCTCAGGCTTTGATAATGTCCCAGTTATTTGCGCACAAGATTTAGGCACACAAGTATTTTTATCAGTTTCAGTTAGCTGTAGGGAGAAAGATAGAGTGAAGCTACTCCACTGAACTGAGATTGTGATCTCTACAGCATAATTTAACCTCTGAAATTTTTCTTCAGCAGACACTCTACATAAAGTTTTTTGCAATCTTGGATTCAAGCACATAATTATCTTTTGGATCTCAAATTTTTCTTGTCTCTAATTTGCACATGCAAATACAGTCTTTTTTTGTTTACAAAAAAAAATTGCTTATTAGTTTAATACAGTGAGGTTTTTGCAATGTAATTTGTTACAGACAGAAAGCAATAACGAATAAGCAATAGCGTTGAGTACTGCAGTGTGATGATGAATGATACAAAAAATAACTTCAAAGTTGCATGTTTTTTCAGATTCAAACTTCTCAAAAACTCTTTCACGGCAGTAAAATGACCAGGTTTAAACTTGCAAAAACATTTCCTTACCTTAGAAATACTGTCCTTTTTTTGTATGCTACCATCTCCTCTCCTTTCATGTTCTATGAAGTTGTCTTGTCTTTGTTCTTTAGTTGTCATTTTGGTCAGTTTCTCTTGTTCTGAAGAAGCACATATCTTCTAAAATTGCCAAAGATCTACTGTAAATAAAAAGCTTCGAACATAAAGGCAGTGGTTTTATATCATGGTTGAGTCCAGCTAAGTAGAAATGGATGTCACTCAATTCCTTTGGACGTAGAAAGCATCTTTCTCTGTATTTATCTGAGTAACCTGAAAGGAGGCACTGACTTCGAGAAAATCTTTAGTTGAATCTATGTTTTCATATGTTTCCATTTTTAGGAATTTCAGTAAAATACTTTTTCACCACCATCAGCTTCTGATTGCACATGGCTGGAGGTGAGATAAGGCTATATTTTTTAATCTCTCTGTGGTCAATTTTATGATTCTGCTAGATATTCTACTCTGGATATCAGACTGCAGAACTGACTGGTGGGGAAGAAAATGGGCAGGTTTTCATTTTTACTCTCGAGTATGAGTGTTTCACTTGAACTGCTTGTTAATATTAGATTATACTATCCCTCTTCCATTTCTATTTGGAGGAACAGTGGGACAAAGATGAGACTACTCAAATATAATGCAGAGCACACAGAAAAAAAAAAAAGAAGCATGAAATATGGAATGATAAGGTTATTAAGGGAATGTCTGGCTGATGAAGCAGTTTTAGCTTCGTGTCTACAACAGCAGAGACAGCATGTTGTGAAGAAGAACATTTGTACCAGCATGCAACAAAACAAAATGTCAAAGCATTATTTTGCCCTTTTGCCACTGATACGGAGCTAGGTGTGCCTTTGCCTTTTCAGTGTCTCTGTCTACATTTCTGAAATGTTAGATGACTTTAATTGTTAAATGGAATTTAAGCATTCTTCACTCAAACTGAGCATAGAGTACCACCATATTCAGACATAATACGGTGTTTAACCTACTATCCTGAGCCCAGGATAGGGAAAGAATGTAAGAAATTAGTCATGTACTGAGTGACATAGTCCCTTTCTTGGCTTTAGCTATTACAGTTCTGGTTTTAACAGTTTCTCTTAATGAGAGTCTACATCTCAACTACTGTGCCAATGTGAGGACTTTTTTTTTTCTGTCCATTTGAATCCTTACCCATGTGATTGTCTCCCACATCCACTTACTGAAATCAAAGTGCTGCAGTGCTTATCAGCAGCCATTAAAACAAAGTTATTTGAGGGTTTGTTTGCTTGTTTGTTCAGCAATTGGAGCAAAGCAGCAGGCAAAGTGCTTTAAAACAATCAACCCACAGACATATCCAGTCTCACCTTATGCTTTCTTTCAAGCATCATTAGATAAGCTTCTCTCCTGAGTTATGGAAATGCAATTGAATTAAATGAGATCCAGGACAGACTCTCCTAATGGTCTCTGCCTTCCTTCTCTATATCTGCCTCTAAGAGTCCCTTCTCTCTATTTGCCAGGAGTTTCTGGGCATAGTTACAATGAAGATCAACATTTATTTGTTTCATACCCCAATTTTGATGTCTCAGGGGCTTGAATTCTATTTGTTTTTTTCTGATGATAAAATTCATCCAGCAGTTTATCCAGGAGTACATGGTGCTACTTGGTCAGTGGCTTGGAAAGCTACACCTGTAAGAACCTTCTCAAGGCTGACCTTGAGCTTCTGAGAGCTTGGAGTCCCCTGTTAATAGGAAAGCTTATTCTTCTTGGTTAATTTTCAGCTTCAATTCCATCAAAGGACACACATGAATTATAGTATTTCAAGTGTAACTAGATCTTATTTAACTTAATTATACAAAATGTTGTACAAGTTTCCTCATTATAGGAAATGAAGGCTCTGAGATACTGAGAAGTAAAGAGAAAAACAAAGGAAAGAGAACATGAAAAAGAAAGCAAATACAGTTCTATGGAAAATAATGAAAATAATATCTAAAAGTGAGAGAAAAAAATATTGCATAAAGAAATTGCACAGGAACGGCTCACAGCACTTCTGTGAGCCGATACAAAGAAGTCAGAAAGAACCGTATCTTGCATTCAATGATTCATTTTAATCAGACTCTAACAGAAATGTTCAGAACCAGCACTCTAAGGCTATGTAACTTAAGTTACAGAATGACAAATGGCTGAGGTTGAAGGGGAGCTCCAGAGGTCACCTAGTCCAACCTCCCTGCTCTAGCATGGTGTCCCTAGAGCGTATCTACTAGGATTGTGACCAGACAACTTTTGAATATCTCCAGGGAAGGATATTCCACAAGCTGTCTGGGCATTCTGTGCCAGGGCTGTCATCTTCACAGTAAACACTTATTGTGTTTTGATTTGTGCCTGTTGCTTCTTGACATAACAAAGGTCACCACAAAGAGCTCTAGCCCCATCCTCTTCATACCTTCCTTTCAGACACTTACACACATTAATCAGATGCCCCTAAGCTTTTCTTCTCCAAGCTTAACACTCCCAACTTCCTCAGCATTTCCTCATACGAGAGATTCTCCAGTATCCTGTTCACTTTAGTAGCCTTCAGTCCTGTTAATATAATGGAATGAAGAGCCATCCTTGGTACAAGAGAGACTCTATATTTTAGAAATGTTAAGCAATCACAGAGTTATTTACTTTTTACTTCACTTACTTTTCTTTATCAGGAAGAAAATGTTCTCCAATAAAAAAATAAAATCCCACTGAAGCTTATTTTCAGGTCCCATATAATATAGACACCTCACAAGTGTTTGACATTCTACATCCCTTAACTGTTTTCAGAACTCTTGGTTCCTCATCTTGATACAATATTTGTTTAATATTAGTTATTATATCAATGCATTTTTCCATTGTTATGCTTTTTGCCAATGACAAAATATCTGCACAAAAAGAAAAATGTTTTTTTGCAGAAACATAGAAGATGTCTCCAGAGTGAATAAGGGAAAGTTGAGATACAAGAACAGAGGAAGACTAGTCTGGAAGAACAGTAGGATAGCTGTTGAGTCTGAAATTATCCATGAAACATTTGCCATTGAAATATTTCTCCGTTGAGCACCTGCGGAGTGAAAAAAGACTGTATGAAAACTCTGCTCGCTCAAGCTTTGGGAAACTATCTAAAATTGAATATATCTTGTTCTTCCTCTTTCCCCAAGTAATAAAAAAAAATAGTAAGCTTCAGGTTTATATAAGTGAACCTTTGAGACTTTTGTTATTATTATGAAGGCAATGGTTTAATGATTTTCTCGCTAACAAAGTATTAGCACCTGGAAGCATCCAAAAATTTCCTGTCACAGTTACATGCAGGCAATTGTATCAAGCAAAAATCAAAGACTGAAATAAATTTCATTAGGCCACCTTGGAAATTCTGTTTTGGAAGTATTTCTTATCATAATTTGAAAATCATTTTTATTGTTTACTTTTTCTGTCTGCTGGAGTTGAACAGAAAGCTTGAGCATGTACTTTTCCTTAAGTTTAAAGAAATCCATTCACTTCACTGGGATGTGTCATAGCCCAAACTTGTAACTTGGATCAAAACATAGCTTGGAGACATAAAGTAGTGGGATTAAATGGTCAATTTTCAGTCCTACCAAGAGGTTAACATTAGGGGCATCAAGGCTCAAGAGTAGATGTCATGACGCTTAATGAATCTGTAAATGGGATGAATAGCAAGCAGCAGTGTTTGCAGATGACACAAAGATATATAGGATATTCAAATGCATGCTATACTGTTAACATCTTCAGAGAGGCCAGAAAAGTAGGCAAATGGGCAAAATGATGATGATGATGATGATGATGATAATAATAATGAGTTCTTTTTGCTGAATATTAATAGGTAAAAACTATCTTTGAAGGAAGATACTGAGTAAAAACTTAGCAAGACTCAAAATTAAATAATGGAGCATCAAGACAATTAAGTAAATTATCTAACAAATACTGTAAAAACTTCATGTGAGAAGAGGTCTGTTGTATACTTGCAGCTAGAAAAATTATTAGGAATTCATGAGGAATAGGTGATTGCTGTGGATATTAAGCCAGATACACCTCAGATCTGATTCAATAATTTGAATCCATGCTTCAATTAGACAAAGATCCTCAATAAGTTAGTTTAAAATTACTTTATAGAATGGCCTGGGTTGAAAAGGACCACAGTGATCACCTAATTGCAATCCCCTGCTATATGCAGGGTCACCAACCAGCAGACCAGGCTGCCCAAATCCACGTCCATCTGGCCCTCCAGGAATGGGGCATCCACAACCTCCTTAGGCAACTTGTTCCAGTACGTCACCACCTTCTGCACGAAAAAACTTCCTCCTAATATCTAACCTAAATCTTCCCTGTCTTCTCCTTCTGTTTATACACTCCCTTCAAATATTGGAAGGCCATGATGAGGTCTCCCCAGATGGCCTTCTCTTCTCCAAGCTAAACAAGCCCAGTTTCCTCAACCTTTCCTCATAGGAGAGGTGCTCCAGCCCTCTGATCAATTTAGTGGCACTCCTTTGGACCTGCTTCAAGAGCTCTGTATCTTTCTTGTACTGGGGGCCCCAGGCCTGGCTGGATACAGTACTCCAAAGGGGACCTCACAAGAGCTGAGTAGAAGGGAACTCTCCCTGCTGGTCACTCCTTTTTTAATGCAGCCCAGAACATAGTTGGCCTTCCAGACTGCAAGTGCACTCTGCTGGCTACTTTACCCAGTAATGAAATTCAAAATACTGTGGGTTTTCTTTTTAGTACAAATAAGACTTAGTTTTAGCTTCGTGATTCTTTAGTTCAGTTGTGAATACCTTTCCTGTTCTGCTAGCCCTGCTTGGGAGGTTGGACAAGGTGACCTCCAGAAATCCCTTCCAACCTCAACCATTCTAAAAAGCTGTAATGTCTTTGGCTCTGTGCAGCACTGCTCAGCAGCAATTGAAACATTGGTGAGTTATTGGCATTGCTTTTCTCCTAAAACCAAATGACAGCATCATACCAGATGCTATGAAGAAAATAAACTCTCTTCCAGCTGAAACCAGAAAATGGCACAGATAGGGATATCACCTGTGCCCATGCTGTATCACTCATACAGTGAAAAAAAATGTTTTCCGGAGAAGCCAGAACTGGACACATTATTGAAGATGCAGCCTTACCAGTGCTGAATACAGAGCAATGACCTTCACATCCTGGGAACACTACTCCAAATGTGTGCCCAAGATATCATTAGCCATCTTTGTGGCAAGGACACATCTTTTATTCATGTTCAATTTGATGTCCACCACGACCTCCAGTTACTTTTCTTCCAAGCTATTTTTTGAGATGTATGGCTTCCAGGTACTGCTACATGGGACTGTACCTTAGCTGGTGCAGGACTTTGCATTTCCCCTTTTTAACTTCTTCATCAGTAGGAGAATTCCTAAATTACAATTTTTGTCATGCTATGGGAACTGCATTCCATCCGTGTCTTTAAATATTGTATGTAGTAAAGAAATAATATATGAGGAAATTATAGATTTAACTGGGAAAAAAAAAAAAAAAAAAAGCCTACCTTTAATGATTGGAGAAAAAAAAAAAGGAGACAAAGAAGAAAGTAGTATTTTATAGTAGTATTTTATGATAATATTTTACATAGACATTAAGTAAAAAGATTAGAAATAGTGACTGTTCCTTTTGAAATACTGCACGTCTTATTTTATAACTTCAGTATATTTTATTTGTAAATTTCAATATGCTTCAATAACATTCAATGAGCAATAGTAAAAGTCTTGTAATAATTTTTTCATTGATCCTAATAAAATATTAGGCTGGCTAGTAGATTTTTTTCATAAAACAACTAAAGAGACACAAACGTTCAAATCCTACTCGTGCTCTGCTTATGTAAAACCATTTTTGTCAATGAGAGATTCATTTCTGGCTTTTACTCAAGTAAAATAAAATGAAATTTATAAAATGACATTTAATCCAGAAAATGTGATGCCTTTTCTGATCCAGGATATATATATTCCCTAGCTCACAACCCATGTTTCAGAGGTAACGATCTAGCATTTCTGCTGGAAATGGAACAAGTTACAGCACTGAGACGGAGGCTGGTGCTGATTCCTTTCTAATCTTTCTGTGTTATTACTCTTCTGGTGTCTATTATCAGATGGAGCCTGGTGTAAGTCAGGTCTTGAAATAAAGGATCAACAAATGTTACTTCAATCTGGCCAAAGAGGGTGGTAAAAATCTGTGGCTGCAGGACAGCAACTGTGACTGCAATATTACAAGAGATACATCGGTTCTGTGATCGTCATTACAGTATCCCTCTGCTGATAGTCTTGTCTTGAAAATCCTTCTCAATTCTTCCTGAAATCTGTCATCATTTTACCCAGCCATAAATGAGTGCCTGATTGCTTATTCTGCAGAGCCAAAGGCAGTCAATTTTGTTGCTGGTCTTATCACTCACTTGTGTTTTGCTGGCTAGGAAAACTGGTACGCCTGAGCCAATTAAACCAGTGAACCATTTGTGCTTAGACACATCTTTGACCTTCGCCTATGAAAGCACATTAGTCCTGCCATCCATCAACGGAAGTGCTGTAGGGCCCAATTAGGCTTCACTCTGCCATTTAGACTACTAATGTGGTACCAGCGGTGGGTTTACTTTTAAAATTGACAGATTTGAGCCCATAGCCCCCTTCTTTCAGTATAGTCTTGGAAATAGTAGCCAATATTAGTATCATGGAAAAGGAAAATATTTGTTTTCCAGTATATGTGCTCACTGCAGGACACCTCTGATCTTCGGTATCTCATTCTTCTGATATGTTACCACTTATAATGGATTCCCTGTCAGGCTTTCCAGCTTTCTGGGTTACCCTTTAAGTGGATAGTAGATGTTATATATTTTCAATCTTTGAATGTGAAAACCTTCTGTAAAGAGATATACAACAGTTGTAAGGAGACAAACGATAGTGAAAAAGTGTCACAGGCCATCAGAGGTCTGCATATAGTATACTAGAAGTTCAACTATCAAAAAAGAACTGTGAAGAATAATTGTACTGTGAAAAAAGGACTATGGCACTGGTGGCACCATTTTCCCAAATAGATTAAATCTCAAGTGTTTTTAAACATGTATCTACTGACTTCAGTGACATAAATAAACACTTACTGCTTTTATATTTCTCTTAGCCCTCTAGAAGTAACGTAACCATTTGAGACAGCTGGATACTATTCCATCTTGAGCATCATCAGTAGTATTGCTCACTATATCTCAACAGTTACACCTGTTCAAAAGCCTTGCAGGCAAAACAATTTCAGAGCTACCATTAAGGGCACAATATAGCCCCCAGAAACTTTGTTACTGGTGATGATGTGTGGCATGGAAAAAACCCTATCTGGCTCTTGGAGCCCGAAATGAGTTTTAAAAAATGACACTCAGAAGAAGCTCATTTTACTCTGAAGATAAACTGGGAACTGTAGAAATGAATGTGATAGTTGGGCAAGAGAAGAACTCTTTGAAAACCAGTCCAGTGTCATTGATGTCCATCTGACAGCTGAAAAGTTGACTCAAATTTCACTATGAATACTATTCATTATTCTAGTGATTGCTATGTCAGTTAGACAGCTCATCGAAGTAGCAAATATATGAGCTGATTATATGTAGGAAAATATTATGACAGAAACCTTGCAACAAAAAGGCATCTTCTGCAAGCAAGTAATTTAATATAGGAGATTACTATTTTTATAACATAAACTACACAAAGTACTTAGTGTCAGCAGATTCAGTATATCCTTCACTGGCAGTAGTAAGTATGCCTGGAAAAATCTGACTCATAGTACGACAGGATTAAACTGGTGAAACCAGTGGGAGACGAAATTGTTTTGTAGTCTGTTTGGTGGTATACTAAATACTTAACACCAGTCCAAAGAGCCATTGTTATTCCCGCAGTGCCATCTACTGGTAAAATTTCCAGAGGTACAGAAATAATAATTTACATGTTCGTATGTTAAAAACTAAAGATCCAAACCTGCATTAAGACACAAAGAAAACAAATATCATTATTCTAATCGATTTTATAATTTTCTATAATTTTAAGTTAATCAGGATTTCTTTCATAGACAAATACTTATTATAAAGTGTTCCCTGTGATACACAATTCTTTCAAGAATAAATGCATGTATTACGTCTGATCAAGAAATAACTGTTTATGTATAAATACAGAGATATACATTTAACAATTCATTCAAATGCAGATGCATATTTTCAACAAAAACAAAGAAAAATGCATGTTTTTGCATGCAAGTATACTTTACATATCTGTGGAGTGAATAATCACTCTAAATGTTTTGGAAGTTCCATAGCTTTCTTGACATCTAAAGATCCTTCTAGATTTTATAACAGTATTTGAGAACTTTGTTGAGGATTTCATTTAGTATGAGAGGATAATTTCATTACATATAAATCGCTAAAACAGTTGAGCATGAAGGGCAGACCAGCCCTTGCATTACAGGAACTAGTAGGGAAACACTGTGGTTTTCATTCTGCTGGAACTCTCTTATGTAAGTCTAATAATATGAAGACAGAACTCATCATTACTATAACATTCATTGTTGAACTTATAAGATGACCTCTGAGATAAACTAGGTTTGTATCATCCAAATGGCCAGAAGAGCAAAATTATCCAAGGACTTCTGTGTCAGGTGCCATTATAACACCTTTTCATTTCAGACAAATGTACATGATACTTTTCCTGAATGATTTCTATCAAAGATAGGAATGAAGCCTGTTCCCTACATCAGGACCTCAAAGAGAACTTCCCTGTCATGTTCAGCAAACTACACTGAAGAAGGCAGGGTCTTATAATTCTATATTCTTTGATTAAGTTTCTGCTTTTCACCATCAGCAGATATGAGAATCAATAGAAATATATTTGAGTATCAGCAAGCTTCTACACAGTATATCCTCTAAAGTAAAGTATTTTAACGCATTCACAGTAGATATTTTTGAAAAATATTCTTTTACTTTCCAGTCATCTTAAAATGACCTTAGTTATCAACCAACATTGTGTCTGAACTGAACAATAACTATTAAATTTTTCATCTTAGATGCTTTCTATCATTCTGCATCCCCTCTTAATGTTTTCAGCTGACTTCTACTCATCCCTGCAACATAAAGTTTCATTATTTATTTTGACAATATGTATCTTTCCCCCTTCTTGATCACATGGCCTTGTATTCCTTCTTAAGTTATCAAAGATGAATTTATCACTCAAACACCACCCATTACTTTTTCTTCTTCCTTGTTGGAAATATATGTAAAAAGCCAATGCTTCTACATATCTATAAAGTTCATCGGCTCTGGTGACTATACATTCCTCAGTCACTATTCTCAAAGAACAAACTGATCTTACAATTCTAATGTTTTATAATAACTGTAAATATATTAAGAGAAACTCCCACTGTTGGTATTCTTGTCCAAACATTTCCATTCTACCTCCAAGAATTTAGTTGTTCTTTCAGAAAGGTATTTCTCATTTGCATTAGTATATTGTCCTTGCCTTTATTATAATATCATATTTATAAAAATTATAATACATATCAGTATGTTTTCATCATTATGTAGTTACATAAGCATATTCTTTATATATTTGCATTTATATTTTGTCATAACCTGGTATATATAGAGGTATAGCCAGAAGACTGTTGTACAAGGAGTCAGTGATTTGCATATTTGCTTTCTTTTCATATGTACAGGTACACTTTGAATAGTCTGTGGCCATTTACCAACCAGCTTTGGCAGAGAATCCATCTCCATGGCTTTAAAAGTGTATGACTCTGTATTTTAAGTACTTTGTGAATGCTCTGTAGAACAGTATAATCAATGTGTACATAATGAATACCTAATCAATGTACATTTATTTAAAATACATTCAATCATAAGCATAGTGCATTGTGTCATAGACCTGAGATATTATTTGCACCTGTATCTTATCTATATCTTTACAGAGGCAAAGGTATTGAAGCATATTATCTAAGGGACTCTTCAAGGCTAGGTCCACAGTCCATATTTAATGGCTGCCAGTGATTGATGAACTTGCATTTCAAACAAGAGTCTATAAAAGCACTAGGAAATGTAGAGCTGGAGAACTTTACTATGGATAGGAAATCTGTGCTGCACATCATGATCCACGAGAAGGAGCTCATCTAGTGCTGCAACAACCATGCTTCCCAATATCAGAAGGACATAAGATTACTGCATCTTTTCTGTAATTTCCATTCCTTACTAATTAAATTAGTTAATTGGTTAGGAGTGTGTCTTACTTACATCCCAAAATTACTAAAACCTCTTCAGTCCAAAACAGTAGGAAATTACTGTATTCATCCATAGTATGAGAAAAGAGAAGAAAGATTCTTTCTTATATGAAAAAAAATTCTTTAGACCTGTAGAGATGGTAAAAAAATTTAAAAAAATTTAAAAAAATAAAAAAATCGAGAGAAGTCTTTCCCTGAACTTTAGTTTGTACTACTACAGATTTTAACCAGTTGAATCTGTCTATCTTCCTACTTCATGTTAATGTAGAAGGAGAAATGTCACTTATTCACAGGATATTAACACAAATGTGCATCTCATACATTGTGTCTTTGATGCTACGAATGTATGGGATGTGTAGTTTAATTGAAGTTATATTTGGATGTTGCTTATTTTCAGTAAAGAACTCTGGAGGTTACATAAAAGACTTGTCCCTGTTATAGCAGGAAAGGCTTGATGAAATGGAAACAGTAGAAAGGTTTTCGTGCAAGTCCCAAATCAGGAGGGGCAGGTGGAGACACAAAGACAGGAGAAAGTTCTGTCTGGAAAGTACAAGAGCTTTGTGGGCGACAAGATTTCAGCAATTTGACTAAGATTTCTGTTCTCTTCAGAAATTCAGAGGCCTAGACTTTCTCCTTACCTGCTGTGTTTAGGATCAGGCCCTCTTTATAACAAGAGAGAAACTGGATATAATCCATTTTTCTCTATTATATTAGGAATTTCTGAAAGGATGCATCCCAACTTTGTATTGCCCCTCAAGAAGTTCACATACTCAAAAAGAAGAAGCACATAGTTTGTACTGAGAAAAAGAAACAAAATCAAAGACAAACAAAATTAAAGAAGCTGATCCCTTCTAGTCTGTTTCAAAGCAAAGCCAAGAAATATATTGTGCAACACCTCTAGCAGCTGTTTAATCTGATTTATTTTTTTTTTAAGTCAATCTAATTAATACCTAGTCAATGCTAATGTGTGACAATTTAGGGACCTACTGTCTACTAGCTATGCTCAGGCCAGAAACACAGCGCTTCATTTTGCAAATGCCAGTCAGCTGTGGTGCAGTAAGACTGGTCAGATTAACCCACCACAGTTTAAACAAGACTATTTGATTTTGTGCTGTAAGACAGAATGATATCTCAGGAATTTACATCAGTGACAAAGTGACAAATAGCAGCTCATGGTGGTAATGGCTATGCCTGACTCAAAGCGTTCTTCCCATCCAGATTGAAGTTCAACAGATTAATTTCTCTTCTGACAGTGCCTATTGCATTCTCAACCTTTGAATGTCTGTCTTCACAGAGATAGAAACACAAGGCTCAAGCCTGCACACCATCATAAACTGGCTGCCAGTGAATAGAAACAGTTGTTCAACCATTCCTCAGCTTCTGTATAGATTTTATATAAATGTAGCATAATTTGTACTGAAAAGCAAGAAACCAGAATACTGACCAACTCAAGATTTTCTTCTTACAGGTGGGCTAAACACTCATCAAAACTTATTCCTACTGTGTCCAAATCCTTCCCCTGGTGGTCTCTGTCCATTAATCAGGACAAGAAACTCAAAACAGACTATGGAAGGCAACATTTGTCACTTATTTTGCTGTATTACACATTCCTGTCAACACACAAGAAAAAGGGCAGACTGAATTTCATATTCTTCAATGACGTTGCAGAACCTGGTGTTGGGGTCACCCAGTTTTTACATGTCAAATGTGTAAATTTAAGATGCAAGCTTTTGTGACACAATGAATATGAAACAGTGTCATTTTTCAAAGCAGAAATTCCTTAAGTTTTAGCTCACAACAGCTTTTTTACTCCCTTCTCTAGTTACAAATTCTGCCATATAAAGGGTCATGAAACTGCAAGATAGAATAGCATCTGAGGAAGAGAGAAAGAGCTTCCATGGCTTGGCTTTGACCTAGTTCAAGCTGACAAGTCAACTAGAGTTTTTTAGTTCTGTGATGTTTCTGAGAAAAGTATTTCAAAGTCGAATGCAATTTTCTGAAATCAGTAGACAACTTCTAGTTACAAAGACCTAAGTCTTAGACCTGTGAACTCGTCGTCATTTATATCTAGATCACGTATGCATTCATTACAGGTCTAGCATTATTAAATTTCTGGTTAGATACTGATCCTGCTTATTTGTCTTGATGAAAAAAATGATTTAGTTTTAAGAGTTGTTCACTATTATCAGAATTTTAATTCATTAAACCTCTAAAACTTTTTGAGGAACAGAAATGTAGTAATGGCATTTACTGATTATCTGTTGATGCAGATATTCTAGACATAGTTTTAATAGAAGTTAGGCACCAAAATCTCAGTAAGGATATTTCTATCTGAATATCGTATAGTCTATGTTCAATTGGAATATTGGCTTGAAATCAGCACTGAACTTGGCTTTTTCAAATCCAAGGTCAGCATCCTAGCATCAGAGCTTCTGCCATTGGAAATGATCAATATTCACACTATTTATGTGAGTAAGGGGTTGCTGAATTAATTAGATAGACTCTAGATGTCAGTTTAGGAATAGAAGTGACCTTGTTGAAAAGATATGAAAGTCTTAGATATCCCCAACTGTAGTTATCATAAGACCATAGATTGTAACTTTCTGAGAATTATGACATTTGCTTTTTTCACGTTCTGAATTCTTTTTTTCAATTTTCTTTATCCTTGCCAGATCACTCGTTAAAAACATTGGCAGTTTTTTGAATGTCACTATCTTATGTTTGATAGGTATGCCACTGAGGATTGTAGCTTGTGCTCAGGACTTTCTGTGAAGAAGACTTGGGGTTTTGAGAATAAGAATATCATGAAATATGCATTGGAGAAAAGGTTTTAAAGCAGTGCAAAATCTGTATGCAAAATCCCCTGCTGAAAAATATTGTAATTTGGATATAGAATAATTCAGAGGAAATGGAGATAAAAAGGATGAGAGAGGAAGAATATGTCAGACCAGAAATTCCTTTTGCAGGTAAAATTTAGAGGGTCATAAATCAATTATAAAATGTGCTCCTGGTAACAAGTTGGCAATCCAGCTACTAGATTTTAATTGGGAGATTGTTTCTACTTTTTTAAAAAGAGATATGATATTTTTCAGTTTTAGATCAGAAGAGTAATCATGAATATAATGGCTTTAAAAAAAAGTCTATGTTGTCTTTTAAATTGAAAGTCAATAATTTAAGAATAAAAATGTACATTTTTGTCAGAATTCATAGAATCATAAAATGGCTTGGGTTGGAATAGACTTCAAGAATCATTAAGTTCCAACTCCTGTGGCACACGCAGTGCTGCCAACTGCTAAATCAAGTACTAGATCAGATTGCCTAGAGCCCCATCCAACCTGGCCTTAAACACCTTTTGGGACAGAACATCCACAGCCTGTGCCAGCACCTCACCACTATCTCAGTAAAGAAAACTTCCCCATGACATCTAATCTAAATCTCCCTTCCTTTAGTATAAAATCATTCTCCCTTGTCCTGTCACTGTCTACTCTTGAAAAAGTTGATTTCCCTCATGTTTAAAAACTCCTTTTAAATATTGGAAGACCGAAATGAGGTCTCCATGCAGCCTTCTCCAGACTGAACAAAACCAGTTCCTTCAGCCTATCTTCTAGGAGACATGCTCCAGCCCTTGGATCTTCGTGGCCATCCTTCGGACTCTCTCCAAAAACTTGACATCTTTCCTGTGTTGGGGCCTCAGACTTGAATGCAGTACTCCAGATGGAGCCTCACAAGGGCAGAGTAGAGAGAACAATGATCTACCACACCCTGCTGGCCACCTCTCCTCTGACAGAATCCAGTATGCCACTGGCCTTCCAGGCTGCAAGTGCATACTACTGGCTCATGTTAAGTATTTCATCAGTCAGAACCCCTAAGTCCTTCTCAGCTGGTAGGCATCCAGACAAGTCTTGAACATCTCAATAGAAAAAGACTCCACAACCTCTCTGGGCAATCTTTTCCTGTGTTCTGTCACCCCTACTGTAAAAAAGTTCTTCCACATGTTTGTACAGAACTTTCTGTATTCAAGTTTTACTCCATTACTCCTTGTTCAGTCGTTATGCATCACCATGCCTCGTCCATTTGCCTCCCAGCTCCCTTTACATATTTATAGACACTCATCAAATCCCCCCTCAGCTTTCTTTTCCCTAGGCTGAACAGACACAGGTTACTCAGCCTTTCCACGTATGCTCCAGGCCCTTTATCATCTCGGTGGCCCTCCTCTGAGCTCCTTCTAGGAGATCTCTGTCTTCTTTGAACTGGGGAGTGTAGAACTGGACTCAGTAGTCTGAATGTGGCCTCACTAGGGTAGAGTAGAGGGGAAGGATAACATCCTTCAACTTGCAGTCCACTCTCTTTTTAATGCACTCCAGGATAACATTGGCCTTCTTGGCCACAAGGACACACTGCTCGCTCATGACCAACCTGTTGTCTATCAAGACACCCAGATCCTACTCCACAAAGTTTCTCTCCAGCAGGTCATCCTCTAACCTGTACTAATGCACACAGTTATTCCTCCCCAGGTGCAAGACTCTACATTTGCTTTTGTTAAACTTCATCAGGTTCCTCCCTGCTCAACTCTCTAGTCTGTCCAGATCTTGTTGAATGGTAGTACAGCCTTCAGGTACGTCTGCCAATCCTCTTAACTTTATATCATCTGCAAACTTGCTGATGATTCCTTCATCCAGGTCGTTGATAAAGATGTTGAACAAGACCAGACCCAGCACAGACCCCTGGGGAACACTGCTAGTTACAGACTTCCGATCAGAATCTACATCACTGATGACAACCCTCTCAGCTCTACCAGTCAGCCAATTCTCAATCACCTCACCATCCACTCATCTATCTTACATTTTGTAATTTTCCTACCAACGATATTATGGGAGATAGTGCCAAAAGCCTTGCTGAAATTAAAGTACACAACATCTACTGCTCTCCCTTCATCTGTCCAGCCAGTGATGACATCATAGAAGATTGCCACATTGATCAGGCATGATTTCCCCTTGGTGAGTTCATGCTGACTACTCCTGGTAACATTCTTCTCCTTCAGTTGCCTGGGGATGGCATCCAAAACAAGTTGCTCCATCACCTTTCTAGGGACAGAGGTGAGGCTGACCGGTCGGTAGTTTCCCAGATCCTCCTTCTTACACTTTTGAAGACTGGAGTGACATTGGCTATCCTCCAATCTTCAGACACCACTCCCATTTGCCAAGATCTTTCAAATATGATAGAGATTGGTTCAGCAATCACCTCTACCAGTTCTGTCAGCACACATGAAGGCATCCCATCAAATCCTCCTTGTCCAATGGAAAGCCTTTCTTTACTGAGACTCTCTCTCTTACCTCCAGAATCTGGAACTTCTGAGGGCTAGTCTTAGAATTTAAGACTGAAACAAAGAAGCCAATCACAATCTCTGCCTTCTCAGCATCTCCTGTTAACAAGACACCCACCTCATTCAGTAGGAGACCCATATTTTCTCTAGTCTTTCTTTAACTGTTGACATACATAAAAAAAATAAAAAAATAAAAATAAAAAAAAATAAAAAAAAAACCAAACACTCAAACACCTCACTTGTTATCCTTTACCTCCTTTGCAAGGTTGCAAGGTTTAATTCCAAGAGGGCCTTAGCCTTTCTCATTGCATCCCCACAGGCCCGGACAACATTCCTAAATTCTTCCCAGGTGGACAGACCCTTTTTCCACATTTCACGGACCTTCTTCTTTCCTTTTAGTTTATCCATGAATTCCTTTCTCATCCACTCAGGCCTCTTGCCACCTTTCCCCAGTTTCTTACTCTTAGAGATGCACCACTCTTGAGGTTGGAAGAAGTGGTGTTTAAGCACCAATCAGCTCTCATGGACCCTCTACCTTCTAACACTCTAGCCCATGGAATACCTACCAGTAGGTCTTTGAAGAAGTCAGTGTTGGCTCTCCTGAAGTCTAGAGTAGCAATTCTACTTATTGTTATGCTTCTTCCACACAAGATCTTGAACTCCACCATCTCATGATCACTGCATTCCAAGATTCCTGCAACCATCACACTCCTGACCAGCCCTTCCTTGTTAGTAAAGCAAGGTCAAATGGAACACTCCTCATGGGCTCCTTCATCACCTGTGTCAGAAAGCAATCATCAGCTCATTACAGGAACATCCTGGACATGTTGCTTATCCTACAAATATCAGGACAGTTGAAGTCCTCCATAAGAATCACTGCCAGGGATTGCAAGGCTATTTCCAACTGTTTGTAGAAGGCCTCATCTATTCCTCCTGATCAGGTAGCCTGTAGTACCTGTAGTTAGTCACCCCTTAATTCTTACCCACAAGCTCTCCATTTGTTCATCATTCTCCCTCGCAAGTGGAATTCAATACATTCCAGTTGCTCCCTCGCATGAGGAGTGACTCCACCACCTCACCTCGCTAGCCTGTCTTTCCTAAAGGGGGCATAGCCACCCATGACAGCATTCCAGTAATGTAAGCTGTCCCACAGTATCCATGATCACAATGAGATTATGGCCCTGTGACCGCACACAGATCTCTAGTTCTTCCTGTAAAGCTGGCTGCTAGTGAAGACTGAGGCAGAGAGCTCAATGAGTACCTCAGCTTTCTCCTTATCTGTTGTAACCATTTCTCCTTTCCCATTTATCAAAGGAGGTGTACTCCCTTTGGCCTGTCTCTTCCAACCCATTTACCTGTAGAATGCCTTGTTTTTAACATCCTTCACCAAGTTCAGTTCCATCTGTGCTTTGGCTTTCCTATTCCCATCTCTGCAAATACAAACAGCATCCCTGTATTCTTCACAGGTGACACACTTGCTTCCACTGCTTGCACTTGCCCTTCTTTTCTCTCAGTTTCATCAGCAGGCCCTTGCCATGCCATGCTGGTTTCCTATCTCCCCTACTTTCTTATTCTGAGTGATGGAGAGCTCTTGCACTCTCAGAAAGGCTTCAAAGAGCAGCCAGCTTTGTTCTTTTCCTTTGTCTCTAAGGACTTCTTCCCAGGAGATCTCATCCAACAATTCCTTAAAAAACCTCAAGTTTGCTCTCTTGAAGTTCAAGGACCTGACTCTACTCTGTCTGGCCCACATTCCTCAAAATTGTGAACTCAGTCAGGGCATGATTAGTACAGCTCAGGCTGCTTCCAATCTAAATATCTTTAATGATCCTCTCTACACTGGTGAGCACCATGACAAGCAGTGCTTCACTTCTGATTGGTCTGTCCAGTACTTGAACCAGAAAGTTACCATCAAGGGACTCTAGGAGGCTCCTGGATCCCTTACAGCTGGCCATACTGTTTTGCCAGCAGATATCAAGGTAGTTGAAATTCCCCATCAAGATGAGAGCCTGTGAGTGTGTACATTCTTGTAGCTGACACAGGAAAGCCTCATCAACAGGCTCCTTTTGATCAGTTCTCCTTTATTTGTCCCATTCCCAATTTTAACCCACAGGCTCTCAATCCACAGGAGCTCTCCCTCTCAGCAGGAGTCCTTCCCAATCTATCCACTCCTTAACATAATGGACAACTCCTCTGCCCTCCCCACCTTGCCTATCCCTTCTAAAAAGCTTGTAGCCCTCAGTGGTGGTACTCCAGCTATGTGAATCATCCCACCACATTTCTGGGATGGCAATAAGTTCATAGTTTTCCTTGTGCACCACAGTTTCCAGCTCCCCTTGCTTATTTCCCATGCTGCATGAATTAGTATAGAGGTGCTTCAGTTAGGCCTTCCTGGAGGAGCCCTCCCAAAAACCTACAGGGGGAATCAGAGGTTTTTCCCCTGCTGCTTCCTAGAGTGACAGCACTGCTGGGTCTTCTCCATTACTGAGCAGTACATCACCTTCTCCCAGCAGCTTTAGTTTAAAGCCCTCAGAATGAAACCAACTAGCTTGCTACCCAATATATTCTTGTCCCTCCTGGTCAGTCCCACATCAGTATTCCTGGTTTGTCACATGGATACTGTTTCCAGTTCCTGTGGTGCTACTGCATAAATGCTTTCACACTGATCCGAAATAGTGATTTGCATCAGGAACTATCTAAATGCTGGTATAATTGAAACCAACAAAGAAAGCGAACGATGGCATACTTCCTAACACTACTTTAAGCACAGGACTGTTTCTCACCATTGAAATAAATTATTTGTGAAATAGAAAAGCTAATGTAAGATTTATGCTACTTATTATAAATATCATGGACTTCATTGGCTACCAGAAGCCCAGCAAAGCTCATACAGCTTCAGGCTCGCACTCAGAATATCCAAGTGTCTGCAGTAAGCATATGTACTGTGGCTCAGATGAAGAAGGAGTCCAAGAGGAAGAGAGGAGTTGGCAGGACACTGAAAGAGGATATTGTATCATTAACATTTTCCACAGTAGCCTCCTAACCCTGACATATGAGCCATCATGTAATGTTCTCTTCCTCAGGTATGTATACCATGTGTCATGTGAGGAGGTGTGAGACCTCAGGCACATGGTTTATACCGTGTGCCGGTAGGTTTCTGGCCGGTCTATCTTATTTATGTGTCCCACTCATACCAAGAAACACATCTTCAGCACCCTCAGAGGACATTTAGGAAATCAGTCATTAATGGCAAAATAGAAATTATCCTGCCAACATTCCAAATATTATTTCTCTGTCCCCCAGAGTTTTTACTTCTGTTAGGGCTCTCATCAACTCATTTGTTGGCACCAACAGTCAGGTTTCTTTGAAAATGCCAGCTGCAGAAACACAGATGCCCTGGGGAGCTTATGAATCTACTGAGATTAGTGTCAGCTCTTAATATGTTAGTGTTGCCTACCTGGTGCGCTTGGGTGGCAATTTGCTTTTTCAAGTGACAAAATCACTTTTAAAAGCTTGACCAAAGACTCTTAGTGCTCAGTATACAAACAAGTGGATTAAAAGACTGTCACTATTGGACTGATATTCACAGCAGGGTTTCCACATATGCAAGTAATAAATAAGTGATGATGATAGAATGATTTGTGTTCTGCACTTGATTTGATAATGTTGCTCTACAGTACTACTTCTAAAAGGACAAAAGAAAATAAATCAGCTAAGTTTTTACTAATTACAAAGAAAAATATTGGCAAAGGCAAAAGTAAAATCTCCAATTTTTGTCTGTTTGAACAGTCACATTATCTGAGCAGAATTACATGTCTCAACTAGACTATTTGTACTTTTATTTCCAGTATGTGAAATCAGCATCTTAGAGAAAGAATGTAGAGACATTATAATAAGTATTAAAAAAAATCAACATATTTTCTCCTTATCACTTGCACACGTCGAATACTGTCCAACAACCCAAACAGTGATTGTCAATAATACCTTTACACTCTTTTTTGTTTTGCCTTGACTCTGTTCCCCTAGAAGGCAGTCCTGTAGTAGCTGTAATGCTGGCAAAGCTGTTTTCAAGCATGCCCTCTCTGCTAAGTAGCTATGGAGGTAGGAAGAGACACATAAGAGGATGAACAGTTTTAAGTGGATTCAGATATGGTCCCTCAGAAAGTATTATCAGTTAAAAGAAATTGGGGCAGCTCTTATGATGCTTTGACCTGACTTTGAGTCATTTGTACAGTGCACATACCTTAATTACCTTCACAAAGTTCATTCTTTTTGCTGTATCTAGCACAAAGGGCCCAGCACCAATAACTCGAAATAATTAAATTAGACTATTAGCATTCAGAGAAAGCACCACCTGACTCAGTGGATGTGAAGCAGCAGACTACTTAGATGTCGTAAGTATGGATGGAATAAAACTTCTGCATCCCAAGGCAGGAGAAAGCTGATAATCTTATTCTGAACTGCAGCTTCAAAGGTCAAAAAATTCTTAGGGGATATGAAGCAGGGAATATGGCTTATATCCCATAACAAAGGAAATCTGAAATGTACTGAAGAACTTTGAATTTAAATAACCTCAATAATGGGATGAATGAAAAACAAAAGAATATAACAATGAACTTCTAAACATATATTTAAATAAGGAAAAAAAAAAGAAAGAGCTTAGAATATAAGAACTCCTAGAGGATGCTAAACATTTAAGAAACTTATTAAGCCTTGCTTTTGCTTAATCCAAGCAAAAGGAGAATAAGAACAAACCTGGAAAAAAAATAAATAAAAACAGCACCTACTTCAACAGTGCTGAGGCAATCAAAGAACAATAGAGTACTAACAACAGTACTTAGTTCAAAACAAACTGGCACCCTGCTGAAGTAAAATCACAGAATATGCAGGATTAGAAAGGAGCCATAAGGATCACTTAGTCCACTTCTGGAGTTCATGATATTTATATCATAGATTACCTAAAATTCTAGCAATGTTTCTGAGACTGTTGTCTAAACACTGCTTGAACTCCAGCGGGTTTGGTGCAGTGACCACTGCCCTGGGAAGCCTGTTCCAGTAAGTGAATGCAAGCAGAACATGGCCTTTTTATGACATTTATTTTTCTCCCAACTGGTAAAACAGAGAAAAGAACATGGCAAAGAAGTAAAAGAACAGCTACTTACCTGTTAATTATTTATTCTGTTCTCAGAAGTTCTTTGCTACTTATTCAAAAGCTAAAGGTCCTCTTTATTTTTTCTTCCCCTTGCAATCTTCTCCAAAATTGAAGAAGGAGAAATAGTTAATAAAATAAATATTAAATTAAAAAAAAAGCAACTAATAGATGTAACATTATAGAGAAAGACACTCTATTAAGAAGAACATATCTAAAAAGATCTTCCAATTCTGTGAGTGACATTTTCTTTTAAATGGAAACTCCAAGGACAGAGAAGGATATAGCATTTTAAATTATGCTGGTCCATATTTTCCTCTTTTCCTGCACCTGCTTCCTCCCTCCTCCTTAGAGCTCACTCTCTCTGGATCCCTATATAGGATTCTATTACAAATCACATCATAGTTTTTGCTCAAACACTTCAGCAAATAGCACTTACATGGTTACAGAAGTTTACAAACTTTCCTCACTGCCCTCCAACCTCTTCTAAGGGTTTATTGCCATGATACAGTACTTCTTTTCACTGCTCTCCTGACAAGTAGCAATGCCTGTGAGCCGCTCTGCAGAAAGAAGTCTAAACCCTGGTTCAGACCCAAGTAGCGGAAGAATTGCACATGCCACCATAAACAAGTGCTGGAAATTAGTATAAGATACTTTTAAAGCATTGATTTCCCAAGTTGGTCTTATTTTGAGAAACAGTGATCTATGAAAGACAGCATGTACAGTTTCAACTCCCATCAGTGGCTGCTGGATGGTAGAGGGACAGAAGCACTAATGATTTCCATCCTCAGTATTACTAAACAGGAATAGTCATCAAGAATCTCAAACTCTTGAAGGAACATTCACACCTGTGAGAATTAAACTGTCAGTTATAGGCATGACTCATGATCCAAGAGGGATGTAAGTATCAAAATCCCACTCCTGCAAGTGATGACTCAGACAAGCAGCATCTCTCCAGGAGAAGGTAATCTTTTCTTAAAGGCTTAGAGTGACTTTATTTTTTTGTTGTTGTTGTTGCTGTTTGTTTTATTTTCATTGATGTCTCTTGATTGTTATTCCCACTAACACTAACAAGTTGTTTCCAGCTTAGAACAACTAAACTCAGTCTGAGAAGATATTGTGAATTCTTTCTCTGGAGGAGAATATATGCTTATAGATATAATATATAGCACACCAAAATCATGTTTAATGTGGTTTGAAACTTAGTTACTTTGGCTGTAATTAATTTCATATGGGTAAATTTGCACAGCACTCCACTGCATTCTGTTTTCTGTAGTATACAATGATGCCTCTGATACAATATGCGTGCTTCAAAGATTTTCTTGATAGTTTTTGCAATAACCTAAATATTCATTTACTGATAATGACAGAGCAGTTGTATATAGAATCCTTAGAACTGGAAGGGGCCTCTGAAGGTCATCTAGTCCAACTCCCCTGCAGTGAACAGGGACACCACATCTAGATCATGTTGCCCAGGGCCTGATCCAGCCTTGCCTTGAAAGTCTCCAGGGATGGGGCATCAACCACATCTCTGGGCAACCTGTTCCAGTGCCTCACCACCCTCACCGTAAAAGATTTTTCCCTGAAATCTAACCTAAACCTACTCTCTTTGAGCTTGAAACAATTTCCCCTTGTTCTGTCACCACAGACCTTGCTAAAGAGTCTATCCCCTTCTTTCTTGCAGCCTTCTCCAGGCTACACAGCCCCAGCTCTCTCAGCCTGTCCTCATAGGAGAGGTGTTCCATCCCTTGGATCATTTCTGTGGCTCTCCTCTGGACATGCTCCAACAGGTCCATGTCTCTCCTGTACTGAGGACTCCACATCTGGACAGAGTACTCCAGGTGAGGCCTCACATATATGAGAATTTTTAACCATTGCCAACGCAGAAACTAAGAAACTCTTTCAATCCTATTATGTAATAATGGGGGAGTAAATTTCTTACAGAAAGTGGTGCTTGGCTTCCACACCTACTGGATTCTTCAAAAAGTACTCTTTAGCTACAAACCATATGCTTAACTACATTTTAATCTGCAATATATTTAATACATCATTTCGTGCTGTATTTTCAATATACCATATTGGGAAATGTAAAGAAACAAGATTTGTAATAAAAGAGTAAAACACATATATCATATAGGGAAAATGAGAGAAAAAAAGATTTGTAACGAAAGAGTGTAATATTTATATCAAACAGTGAAAAGCAGAGAAACACTGTGACCCTTCTTAGAAGAAACTTGTTAATCATAAGACTTATAAATTCCATGTGGATAAATTTATACCAGTGCACTGTTCAGATCTGTGTGGCCCTGCACTATGGATCACTAAATAAAATGCATTATCGCCATCAATCTTTGAGTTTTAAATTTAATCTGTTCCATGAATATTTGTTTAGATTGAATAAGGATGCAAACAAAATAATTTTAATAACCTTCTATTTGCTTGAGCAGTTTAAGAGAGACAAAACTTTCCTGTTTTATCTGAGTTGATATTTTTTGTGACACTGGAATACTCTTATATGGTTACTGCTTTAACTGATGTCAGTTACTACTCTGTTACTACAGGGACTACTGGTTTTCGTCAGGATAAAACTGCTTTCACTGGTAAATGTTGTACTTCTACTTCTTTACTAACATAGAATTCTAAGGAAATGATGCATATGTTAACACATTAATTCTAAAATTTTTTTCTAAAACATTGACAAATGCAAAATACCTGAGGTTTCATGTTTACATGCTGATGACGAAATACTTGCATTTAATCATTCACATTTGACTCCTGACTGAAATGCACAATCAGCATTTCTCCCTCCTTATGATGGTCTTTTGTTGTTGTTTTGTTTCTTATTTTATTGTGTCTGGAACAAGATTCAACTTTGCAATGGATTGCCAGTGAAGTGAACAGCAGTAATAGAGCTAACACCATCCCCCATGCTTATAAAAATGTTCAGTTCTTGTATTCTGTTCTAATGTTGCTGTTGTACACACATAGTATTCCTTAATGCATTTTTTTTTTTCAAAGATTGTTACCTTTAAGTTTCTTCTGAAGCATCACTATATCACAGTTTAAGAGCATACAATGATGTGTTGATCATCATCTCATTGGATTTATGACACGTCCTCCTTCCCCCATAAAACAGTATCTCATGGCAAGCTTTCTTTGAGATTCTAGGTACTGCATTACAGTCAATTTTTATAATAGTTCATCTGGTTATGCCATGTTTAAAAGAAAAAAACAACTCTTCTGCAAAACTTTTGTATCAGCATTGCTGTGGAAATTCAACTCCAAGCTTTTGATCTTACTGAATATCATCTCTATGGTCACTGGCTGTGTAGATACCACTACCACCGCCAGCGTAGCAGCAGTGCAACGAAAGCTGATGTAATCTCCAGGCTCAGAAAAAGCGTTGCAAAGGAGAGACTAATTTCCTAATTCTGCTTCCATTATGAGCCCTTGGCTATCTGTAAGATATTTAGGTAGAAAAACAGAAAGATCATATAGGAAAATCTGACATCAGGTTTTGTTCTTAGCATGATGTCGTTCTACTCCTGGGTAACAGAAAAGCACTTAGAACAGACTACAGAACCTGAAATTATTAGTATTGAGGCAAAATTCAGGGACTGAAGACAAACACGGAGAACAGTGCTGCTTCGTGAGCATTAGAAGAATTAAGAGTTATTCTTATCTAAACTGGGAGAAGGTGAAGCAGTCTGGATGATTGAATTAATAGACTACATTATTCCCTTTCACTGACACTACTGTTAAACATGCAGATGTAAAAGGGTGGACAGAACTCAGCTGCAAAGGATTTCTCCACATTTCTTTTCCTTCTCAAGGGTTACAGAAAGCATTTCTCAGATCAAATCTAATGAAATCAAATTCAAGTAAAATTGCACAATACGAGGCCAGATTTTGAAACTTTAAGCTTATAATCAAAAGTACATAGTAAAAAATACTGTCATCTATAAAAAGAAAAAAAGTCTCCAAGTTTTAAAACATTTATATCAAATTCCAAATTAATACTGATTTAAATTCTTAGCATTACAAATGACATTACAGATTACTAAACGGGAAATAACTACTACAGCGTAGGAAACAGTTTCTTGATGAAACTTAATCCTCAGGGTACATAATTAAGTCAAACTAAACATCATTCTCAAAAGTCAATGACTCAAAAAGTTTTTCAAGCTACTCTTCTGGGGAAAAAACAAAACAAAACAAAACAACAAAAAAACAACTACTGTCTATCCAAAGACTAAATAAATTATAATAGATCAGGGCCATGGGTATTATCAGTTAACATGAAAATATTCTTAAGTTTCTTAAAGCATATTAGAACTTTCTCATTATTTAGATAATTGAGCATTAGTTTGTTTATATCAAAGCTACTCTATTTTGTACGTATCATACTGAAGGAATCCAATCCAGCAAAGCACTTAACATCTCCCACTGCCATTAAAGCAAATTAAAATTGAGGCTTCTGTGCCCTCTGAGGTCAAACACTAAGATAATTTTTCCCCCTTACCGTGTAAATTTGTTGCAAACAGAATACTCTCCTCTTGAGATAGGCAGTTTCTAATTTAAAATCTGATTATCATCTCATTAATTTTAGCCAGTAACTTCACCTTACTAAATATATATATATATATAGTAGAAAGAGAAGGATAAATGAAATTACATTTAATTAGGAATTAAGATTTGTCACTGTTTGCTACAATATTTTTAGCTTATAATTTTTTTTTATTCACCCACTATGCCTTTCCTCTCACCAACCCCATACACCTTCTTCTATACCTTCTTTTTCAGAGTATTTTTTACATTTTTGTCTCTGTAAGTGTAGACTTATATACATACGTACAAATAAACAAGGTAAATATATGAATTACTATGGCTTCAGTCCCATTCTTTACTAATTTTACCCTCCAAATTAACATTTGTCATCAGAGTGCATATTTGACAATGAATTCAGCATTTCTTTGTTATAAGGATTCTTATTTTCTACTGTTCAGAGAAGAAAAAAAAATAAATCAGCTACTCTGCAACCATGTCATTATTTTAAGTCCTAAATTAGAAGGGAAAAAAAAGCAGTATAAACAACATACTTGCCTAGTATGAGAGATACTGCTGTTGATTAAAGGAATTAGAATACTCATCTCCCCTCTACAGGTATAATTGAGCAGGTATCTCTGCAGTACAGTGCTCACTGGAAGTGCAGAAATGCTGTTCTAGGGCAACTCAATAGTTGCTAGAGATCATACTTTGCTGCAGTACTCCTGGACTTTCCCACAGGATGTCCACATTCATTCCTTTTACTGAAACACCCAATAAGATCTCAGACTTGAACATTAACTTACCCTTTGCTTGTACAGTAAAAGCCATCATGATGATTCAACAGCCACAAAGTAAAGCCACAATACATTCTGCTTCACATTTGGGGTCATCTTTTCCTTGAGCAATAGATACAGGTAGCTTGGAAGGAACCTATGGAGGTAGGTACCCAACCACCTGCTCAAATCATGATTAGGCAAGTCCAGATTGCTCAGGGCTACAGCCAGCCTCATTCTGAATGAGGTTCTCTGGGATGGAGAACCTACAGCTGCTCTAGGCAACCTGTGACAGTATCTATCCAACTCACAGTGAAATGTTTTCCAGTCTCTAATTGTCTAAGTGCTTTTTTTGCTGCCTTTCACTGCACACCATACGAAGACTTCTATCATTTCTACATTTCTCCCCTCATTAGATAGTTCAGTCAACAGTAAGATAATTTTCTGTTAAGGCTGGTCAAGCCTGCATCTCTAAACCCCTCCTCACATGTTCTTAATTGCTATTGGATATCTTGTATCAAGCCTAAACAACAAAGGTGCCTTAGCTTCTACCATTTATGTGCCTCATATACTCCAGCTTAACCACAGAGTCATAATTTACAATTTTCTCATTAACAACTTACTTCAGAGGTTGAGAGAAAAACTGAGACACCTGGCAAAACTTCCTATTCCAATTTTTATACCGTCATTGTGTATGCAGATTTTATGCCATAAACTATGTTGCCTTTGCCATAAAACATTTATCGTGAACATCAGAATCCCTTCATAAGTGTGCACTAAGTACTGCAATGTTATTAAAATTAACAAAAATATATTTTCACATGTATAACCTAATTAACTCTAGGGAAAGAGGCCAGCATCAACTAAATGCAAAGGAGAAAGGTTATTTAACTTGTAATATTTGATTAGTGAATCTTCTGGCTCTAGTGATCAATTACAAATTACTAACTGATTCTGATTAGCATCTTGTTGAGTACCATTGAGCATTTACACTTTTCTTTGTCATAGTAAAATACAGTTTTTCCCTGCTGCTTTATTTAATGAGACAAATTTTGTCTGTATAATAGAAAAGGATGTATTTTACATTTGAATAATTGGAAAATTGCAGCTGGTTTTGAGCCTGAATAATAATTTAACAAATTGTGAATGGCATGAAGGTGGCTTAAACATTTAATGGAGAAATTTGTATGTGAGAGGGAACTTACTGAACTGCCAGTGAAAGAGAGGATAGCTTAGCATGTTGCAGCTTATAAGAGCATTTCCTCTCACTGACCCTCTTTTCTCACTTTCATCATGGAACAGCAGCTTTTCTCTCCAAGAAGGGCTGATGAAGCAAAGTTCTTCCCTAACCCAGACTAGGCAACTATTTCTTTTTTGTATTGCAAAAACCATTTGTTTCTCTTGACATAAAGCAGAGAATCTGTCTGGTGTCTGTTTGTTACAGAGTTCAGAATGGAAAAATCTTGATCATTGGGTATTATGAGTTTGTCTGAGTCTGAGGTCCCATACAGCCAACCCAAAGGCTATTTACTGCATCTATTGTTCTGAGTCCCTTACTTGGGATGACTAGTACCATGCACAATTTACTTTTTTTAATAGCATCTTTCTATCTGTACTGAAAGTTTTCAGAAGAATATTCTGTGACTAATGGACTTGTGGGAGTGTATTAATGAAATAAAAATATGCACATATGACTTCTTAAAAGGATGATGCCCTTTTACACAGGATTTCAGTAAATTAAAATTATTTTTAAAAGATTCTTCAAGCTACCTTTGCTATCTCTTCAGTATCATAAGGACATATAAATATTATATAAGAACACATCAGGAAATATGTGATACATACTTATAGTGGGTTATGAAAGTTATAGAAGAAGATGAGTATCTATGGAAAAGTATGAGGCAGATTATCCTCAGCAAAGTTGTTTCAAGATAACAGATACTCAGATCTCATACTGAAGACCTTGTTTGGACACACTAATGAAGACATCTTCCATTATTGAAGCCAAGCCATAGTTAAACAATCACAGAATCCACAAGAAAGAGATCACAGATTCAGGAGGAAGAGTGAACAAGAAATAAATAGAGGGCAACTTTTCCATATTGTATAAAGGCTCTTCACTTATTCATTATTCTTGAGATCTTATAAACATAAATGTCAGGTCTGAATACGTATCTGCCGTTGGTCAACATGGCTGAAGCTGAATAAGTAACCCTGAAATTTAACACAGCTCTGATAAGATTCTAGATTTTCTTAATTCATGAAAAAAACAGGAAATTACTGCTACTATACAATGTGTAACTATGATTTAACTAATTTTATTATGAAACAATTTTTCATATTCTTGAGAAATTAAATTAAGTATTAAAAAAAAGAGAGAGATTCAATAATTTGAACCATGATATATATCAAATAATTTTTTTAGTTCCAAGCAATATAAAACAAGCCAAATCATTTAGTTCAGATTTTGGGGAAAAATGGAGGTTTATATGCTGTACTTGTTGCTCTCTTGAAAGGCATCTCTAGGCAGTGGTAGTGCTGAAGTAAAAAAGCTGCTTCTTTCAGTTTCCTGGTATTCTTAAATAATTTGATTCTTTGTATGTTAGCTGAAGAACAAAGCAATCAAACTATTTGGAAACACTTAGGACAAATTGGTGAGGTGAGTAATGGTCAGTGGGAGTTGTTATGAACAAAATCTGTCAACCCTGTCAGATGCCCTCCTGTGACAGGCATGCAGGCCTTATGGATAAAGAGAAAAGTAGACAAGTTATGTCTTGAATATAATAAAGCTTTCTGGCACTGTTTCAGATGATATTCTTGTGGATAACTAGGAGAAAATATTAGAAGATGGATATAAACTCTATGGAGAACTGCACCATTTAGGATCTACTGAGAGAGATACTGCAGAGACCTACTCCAGCTTTGAGGCTAATCATATATTCAGTGTAATAGACCGACATCTTATTTAATTTATTAATGATCCAAGTAACAGTGGATTGCAAGTCACAGATGTTTTAGAAGAACATGCTCTGAATTCAGTATTGTTCTGGTGATGGCCAGTGTAAAAACTAGATGCTATTCAGTGGGGTTACATGCAATAACCCTCATCAGAAATAGTGTTTAAAAAAATCACAAAAGGAGGAAGAATTGGATATGACTTCTTCAGGTAATGATTTTAGGCCTAGCAGATGACAAGATATTTGGTAATGGAACTGCAACAACAGCAACAAAAAAAGGTACAGAAAATGGGCAATTTCCTCATTATCATCCTAGAAGCTTGGCTTACAAAACATATGATGCAAGGCAATATCTATTGCTTGGAAAAGGAAAAGCAGTATTCCAGGAAAGATGTAGACTGCTTGCAATTATGAGCAATGAAAAATGTGGAGTCTTGAAAATGTGATCTATGAGAGAAAACTGAATGAATTTGTGTTGTTTAGCATAAAGAAGGCAAGGTGACAAGAAATAAGGTAATAGATTTCAAACATAAAAACAAGCAAAAAAGATTACTGCAAAGAGGAAAGAATAATTTCTTCTCTATGACAATGATGAATAGGACAAAAAGAAATGGATACATATTGCAGCAAGAAGGATTTCGGTTAGATATGAATGGAAAATATTTTAAAAAGAAGTATGGTCAAGCACTGGAATGAATTGACTGGGCTTTCCAATGCTAGATATCTTTAAGAACAGGTTAGTATCAGAAGTGACACAAGGTGTAGTTAACGTGGCCTTGAACAGAGTGGTGGACCATGTGAAATACTGAATTTTTCAAACTTCTATTTCTGTGTTCTGATTGCTTGTAGATTATTGTCTGATCTATTTCTTATTTTAAATAATATTGCCTCTAATTCATGCATGCAATTTAGTTATGACTTTGATTTGACTAATTGTTTTCCTATAATGTTACCCTTGAAAATATATATGCTTAAAGCTTGCTTGATGCATGTTCTTAATTTATTCCTAGTTTTCATAGTGACTTGACCTTGATTCTGATCCTAGCATTTAGAAACAACACAAATTTGTACTATTAAGAGCGAACAGATCATTTGAATTACCTGTTAAACATTTGGCCCTCTATTTTAAAACTGTTCTTACTCAATCTGCATAAGTAGATCTGTATTTTTTTAATCATTGTGCATTCTGTGTATACTGATATCATGTTTATGTCTCTTTCTTACTTTTTTTTATTTTTACTTTTTTTGCAGTTCCACGAAATCCCTCTCTCTCTTTTTGGTTCTTTATTATATTCAAAAGTATAATGTGAAAATTTTGCTGTTTTACTCCAGATTTTATGTCAATCCTTTATTAAATATATCCATAAGCATGTTTTTTCCTATTATTCTAAACTGTCGAATATGCTACCAACTTTTTTCTTCAGTAACTTTACGGCTAATTCATGTGCCTGGTTACTTTCCTTAATAACCTTTCCCTTTTTTTATCAAATTACTTTTTCTTTTAAGTAGCAAATATTATTTCCACTGTTTTGTCTATTACTCATTGTCAACTTGAAAAAAGCAATGCTATATATTCCTATTGATGGTTAAGAAAGTGAGAATAACTCAGCTTTGCCAGTGCCAACTAATATTCCTACTAGATTTATGGGAATTCTGTTACATATAGATAGATACTTCACTGTTTTGTTTTTTGTGTGTGTGTATGTGTGTTTGCTTTTTTTTTTTTTGTATTTTGTTTTCTTTTGTTTTTTAGAGAGAGAGAAAGAATCTGGAATGAGAAGAATTGGAACAGATTTTTAAGTGGATTAGACTCCACACAAATGTACATCAAGACAGATAACTACATAATGTATAATACGTACTGTAACAGAGAGGATAACAAAAAAAAAAAAAAAAAGGACTTCAATACATTTCTCTTTAACAATATCTACAGAAATATGTATATAAAACTATATTTTTTACTCTTTTTTATTAATGTGTTTCTGTGTAATGAGCAACAACTGCCCCACATAATAATTTATAACATGTCAGTTGGGATTTTCACCAGTGAACTTTCCCTTTACACATAATCTCTTTAACGGGGCAAGTTTCTTGGTTAAGGATACTGGTACTGTTGTTTTCTTCAGACTTGCAAGTGATGGTTTTAGAGCAACAGTTGAAAATGGCTGAAAGTTTTAAATTCTCTGATACCTGTGATCAGTTTTGATAAGACCATGACATGCCATATAAAGGGTTCAATAATGCTTCACAAATGTGCCTTTTCAAATTGACCAATATGAAAATAAACATTGCCATGGAAAAATGGAATTAGAGCATCTTAGAATTGCTCAGGTAATGAAGAAAAAAAATGGATTATTATCTTTTATTTTATCTTCACATGTTCAGACTCAAATTTGTGCTCAATAAGAATTCATAAATTTACTCTAATTTTAATACCACCTCAGATAAATATTACTGACAAACAAGAAACTAAAAGTACCTGAAATATGTCTGAGCTTTGAACCCAACAGTCTGTTTTCTTATATAGTACTGTACTTTCATGCTATCTTCCTCTGCCAGTCTTGTTAATTAGGCAGTTATCACTGTCCAAGTACTCTCCTCCTGGCTGAGTTATAGTCAGTTTTTTATTAAATTTGCATACAAATGTCACTGTATGGTTCTTTTGTACAACTTAGTGACAGAACTTGTAAGTAACTAAGTTGGCGTTCAGTGACATACATCATCTGGTAGGTATTCAAATGGGAAAAGGTTGCAAGTTTAATTGAGAATGAAAAAGAACAGTGGTTAGCAAAATTAAATTAGAAAAACTGAATATAAGGATGGAGGAAGTGAAATAATTGGTATTAAGATAGAACAGTTCATTTCATTACCAGTCTTTATTTTTTTTTATCTAATATTCCACAAATTGACAATGTTCTTGATAGAATCTGAATTAACAAATATAGATAAAACCTGTTGACTCTTGGTGGGAATACATTTACTAGGAAAAGGAGATTTATTTCAGCCAGTTATGGCAGTAGACAAGGAAGAATACAGCGGAACAGGAGGTCACCATCATTTTCAGGGCTTTGAGATGGAAAAATTTCTTTAAATAAAGGTTTTTTTCTACTTCTGAAGTAAATGTTTTCCTCCCCTTCCTACTCTGGTCAGTGTTTGATTTTTATGAAAAAGATTTTTTCCCCCTCACCAGGTGATAGGAAGGGACCCAAGAAGGCTGGTAAAGAACTTCAAGAAATGTGAACACAAAAATTAATTTCAGGAACATTCTGTTTTAATAATGTTCAGATGAGTTAATGACTGTATTAACTTCACTATAACACCTTTGATCATCCACAAAGAAACATCAGTGTTTCTTCACATTCTTGTTGTTACAATGCGTCTAATAGTGATGTATGTCAATATTTTAGTAATACAAAAAAATAAAAAAAAAAAAAAAAAGAAACTTAATTCACTAAGCCAAGTTTGTGCCATAATCACTAACAAACACTGCTTCAAATAAGACCAGGACATATTTCAGTGTATTCAGTTCCTCCCAACAGAGACAGTCTGTTGCTTTCACATGATATGTGACAAGAATCACTATTAAAAATTCTTCCTAGTGGTCAAATCTTTCTCACTTTGCCAGGTATAGAAGTCTTCTTGCCCACATGCCCAAATCCTTTCTTGTAGAGACATTGTACACAATGTCTACACAACAGCATCAATAGCTGCTATTGCGTGGTTTATTACTTTTTGTGTTACTACCTGCTTTGTCACAATAGTTCTTTATTTAAGTGCAAGAGAAATAGATTCCTGAATTATTTTTCTTTTCACTTTAGTAAGCTATGACTGAGATTTGCAGTAAGTACAACAACCTGGGGTCAGAGCAAGAAGATTTTCCCTCATTACCAGAGTAGAAGAGTCTTCACAGGTAACACTTCACTTTTTTTTTTTTTTTTTTTTCCCCACCATATAGTTTGCATTCATTTAAAATGTATTAGCTAATCACGGGAGTGTGATGGTATTTGAGATGTAAGTATCTCTTCATTTTGTTAATAGCAATTAATTAGTTTTCACTTGAGTGTTTTTCTATCTATGACATTATGAGATATTCAAAATGATTATTGATAGATGTGGTTAAGTATATTGCACTAATTAGGGTACCATGGGGATTTGTAATTGATTTAATTATAGTTGAATGACTTAGTAAATATATGGGTAGGATATAAAAAGGAAAACATGAGACTGTAGGAGGCTGGGAGACATTTGGGGACATAGCATAATTGGATGAGAATTTATGTTTTTTTAAGTGTTGGTTCCTTTTAAGGATATATCACAAATATCAGATGCTTTCTTAATTTTTGTATTGCACATAAAATAATGTTATTTTCTAGGATTGGATATTAATATATGAACACTGTTTCATATATAGATTATTCCATGTATTTATTTATACATATCTTTATATACAAGCACGTTTAACCTTTGAGTGTATGTTTTTTCTCCAGTTCTTGCAATATTTAAGTGCATATTTACACCCAGAAACATACTTCCAAACACACATGCTACATCTGTACTTTATTTATGCCTAAAAATATGAGGGAAGATAATTTCTTCTCATATAACGAATAAAAAATTAAATGATAGCACAAATTTGACTCAGAGAATCCTACTTTGAGAGATTAATACAAATCAAAAAGGTTTTATGAGAACAAATAGGACTAGAGCCAAAGCTGCATGCCAGGTATTGCTTGTCACAGGGGCCAGGGAAAGCAAAATACAAAGTTAAGCCTTCAGTCTCTCAGGCTGTGTTGCAAAATCTCCTCTCATTAAATCTATAGAATAGCTACAGGTTTCACTGTCTCCTGATGACCAAGGACTACAAAAGGATTAACTGAGAACATTCTCAAAATATTTTATTTGTTGGCTATAGAGGGTGCAGCAAAAAAAGAACACCTCTGCTTTCATATGTTGGGCTAAGAGCCCTGCTTTATACCCACTTTGAGTAGATTTTCCTTATTTCACATATTATTTACTCATTTTATACAAGAGCAGTTCAAGACAGGCTGTTTAGCAGTGCTGTTTCAATAGACTCACAGTTTCCTAAGTACATTTTTATACTGTGTGCATCACTAAGAGGAGAAGTGTTGTAGCACAGTGATAATAAAAAAATCTGCAATGTTGCCTGTTACCTTATATTAAACGTTTAAATATGTGAAGTATTTCCTATGAGGCATGTCTACAATGAAAATGTGAGCACAATTACAGGTGCGTAGCCAGTTGTGTAAAACAAGTTGTACTGAAAGCCAGGACAAGTAATATGCTTAAATCTGTTACATTCAAAATCGTTTTAAAAAAACCTTGTTTAAAGACAAAGTTGAAGCACAGCCTTTATGCAAGAAAAGTCAAGAATTTATTGCTGGAACATTGTGAGTCTAATCATTATCCCAGATCTAATTGTTACAGAAAAAAAAAAAAGTAAAATAAAATAATAATAATTTTAAAAATGGCACAGTTAAAAACATTCTATAAACGGCTTCTACACTTTACTCCTCGATGTCCTAAGGTCAGTGTTTGTATCCTGGGTGGAGATTTATATGATTTATCAGCCATGTGGATTATGGCCAGGAGGAGTGTGATTCTCAAGTGACTTCTTCTTCCTTAATCTAGATCCATGTGGATCTAGTTTTGTACAGTTTGTAACTTACTTTTATGCCTTTCTCTTTCTTCCTCTCTGTACTATATAATCTTTGAAAATCTCTTCTAATCTGAATATTCTATTTTTCTCTATTCTGTTAAGTCATTGTTTTGCAGCTCTGCGCTATATGCAAACTCACTATATATGATGTCTTTTATTTGTGTTTCTTGATTCTTACTGCTACCCATAAACATATTTTTTCCAGCTCTGACTCTGCATTTCTTTGACTAACCATGTGTGAGTTGTTTGTAGCCATGAAGATTCCAGTGCCAAGCTTGTGTCCTGTCACTCCATGTTTAAACTTCCCTATGCAACATTCTGCATTTCCACTGCTCAATTGAGCAGGTCTCTGCAGTTACACCAAACCTGTATTTCTCTACATTACATCATTATTGCAAAGTCATAAAGATCTCATTCTACATAGAACAACTGCTTATTACAGCTATCTATATAAAACTGTGATTGTGCCACAAATATAAATAGAAGTAAAATAAATTAGTTATTGGCCTCTAGTGTGTTACCTCAAGGTATTTGGTTCATTATGATTTGAGTAAGAAAGGCACTCAGATTCTGCAAAGAATCTCTTACAGTGCTCTTTACTGCAGTCAAGACTATAAAGCAAAAGAGGGTGGAATAGATTTTACATCCCTTTACATCCCTTCAGATGCTGGGAAATCCAAGTTTTTTGGTATTAAATGGGGCTTCAAACAGGGTGCAGCATGCTGTGCAGATCCTATACACAGAAATACTACTCTATTTTTGTCATTTGAACTCTTACAGTACTTTGTTAACGAAATACAACTCTTTTCTAGTATTTTTACCGTCATATGTAAAGTATGTTCACATGAGAACTTCTTTCTGCACTTCTAGATAAAGGCAATAATGTACAAGAGAAGTAATAGCTAGCTGACACCTGTCTACAAGCTCATCTGTTACAATTAGCCTGCTAAGATCATCCTGCAGCCAGAAGAGATGTGCAGCAACATGGTCCTGAAGATTATGCTGTATGTGCATGATACACAGCACTATTTGTGTCCACTTAGGTTAACTGTTCTTAGGTTAACTCCTCAGTATACAACTGTTTTCTGGTCAGGATCACCACAATTGGTACAATTTCTATCACTGCTAAACTAAGTGGTATAAAGCTGCATGCATGTCACGAAAAGCTAAGGCAGACTAACTTCAGTCCTGAAACCTTGTGAATTCAGTACAAAGACCATGACCTGATACTAGCAATGATAATGCTGTATTGCAGGGCTATATGATTACAACTCAAACAGTGTAAAAAATATTGTTGATATACTTAATTATGACGGAACTTGGGTTTGCAATTGGAATAGGGACACCAGCCTTTGTGCCTTAGACACTGAAAGCTTTTTTCAGGTTCATGTTGATTAGCATCTACAAAAATCGAAGGAGTAACACTTGCATACATTTTAAAAAAGATGTTGTTACTGTTGTTTGTGGTGGTGGTTTTTTTGTTGTTTTTGTTTGTTTGTTTGTTGTTGAGAGACTAATTGTTTAAATATGTAGCTTTCTAAGTATTAGTGAAAGAAGCAGAATTTGATAAAATATAGTATATTGAATCTAAGAATTCCCAGCAGGCTGCGAGGATTAATAACACAGTGAAAAGGCAAGAAAGGGAAAAGGAAGTGCTTAAAGCAAATTTAACATATATCCAAAGGTTATTCATGTCATCTAGGAATAAATAACGAAAGAGTAAAAAAGGTCAGAAAGAGTGTACGAGGAAATCTAAAAATAATCAAAGTAAGACAATGGTCTATCAAAGGTATAAAATATCCAGCAAGGACTTAGAAGAACATAGAAAGAATCTTGGATGAGAAAACTAATTTGGAAAAAATAAAAAGAACTGAAGTGATGTGACATTAGGAGAAGAAAAATCATGGTCCTCTCTACCAGATATGAGATGTGGTCAAGGCAGCTATGAAATCACCTCCTTCCTTGCTGCAGTTCGAAAGAAAATAGGTGCAGATGGGAAGTTCCATTTGAATATTATTTCAAAAGTCTACCACAAAATTTGTAATTAAATTAAAATTAAAGTTGAATAAAAGCTACTTTGAGGACAGTTTTACCTGTGTTAATGTATGCTAGTGTAGAACATTAAATATATTAATTTAACTACTAAAATTTCCAATGACCTCCACAGTTTTTTTGTTTGTTTGTTTGTTTGTTTTAATTAGGATTGAATGAAATTTTTCATTCTGCAAAGTATTTTATTTCAAATGTCAGGAGATGGAAAATACATATTTTTTATGAAAGTAATTCTTCTATTTATTTCCATGAAAAATGCAGTAGCACTATTTGATAGAGCAAATTCTCAGCTACAAAACACTGTTTTTTCAACATTTTGAAGGCCATTAGCTTTGAATTTTTACCAGTGATGAGTAAGAGCATGAGTGCTGCACTCATTAAAATCTGCGCCAGTGGAGATGACCCAGTGTTGCTGTCTACTGCTGAAATACACCACCTACCACCTCACTGTGCTCACATCCACTGTTTGGTCTCCATAAACTTTCATGTGTCTATGAATGTCAATGGATGCAATGTTTGCCACGTGGAGGAATTAAATGACACAGCTTTTGCTTCCTAACCACTTCTACATCAGACACCATTTTGTCAGACTGCCTCTTTGCTGCCATCTGTCACAGGGCAACAAATGTAACAGAATATTGATGGGAAGGTTCAGCCTCCACTGCTATACCACTAACATTATCTTCTGGTATCATGAACTAAACTAACAAAATAGGAGGCATTACTTTTGGAGCATCCCTCATGGTAAGATTAGGTGCTATAAGGAGAAACGGAGATTCTCTTCTTTCACACAACAGCCTAAGACTTTGTGATTTTAATTCAGTTATAATTTAATGCAAAATAAATTGTTGAAATGAACACAGGAGGTCAAGACTGTGCTAAAAAGAGGAGTGACTTTGAATTCAGAACAGGTTGCTCTGAACCTTCAAAAACTTCAGATAACACCAATGATAGTTTGGCACCTTTCCCAGGCAACCTGTTCCAGTGTTTGATCACTCTTGTGGTGTAAAAAAAAAAAAGCCTTCTTTATAACTAACTGGAATTTACTTTGCTGCAGTTTATAACCACAACCTCCTGCTCTTTCAGTGTTTGAGGTGAAACTGGCTCTGTGTTTTCTATAGTTGTTAGGTGGTTAAGACAACATTGAATCATCCCTTTGTATTCACTTCTTCAAGCTGAACAAAGCCAGTTTTTTTTGCCTCCTCTCATACTTATTCTTTAATCAACTGGGGACTCCTCCGCTGAAGGAATTTCTTGTACGGAAAAATTCAAAACTGGATAAATTTGTTTACTTGCAGTCTTGAAAGAGCCGGGTAGATAGTGATTATCACTTACATTGACCAACTGGCTACACTTTGACAATGTGGTCCAGAATGCAGTTAGTCTTCACTAGCACAGTGGTACTTAGCTGAGTCCTGTCAAAATTGTTGACCAAGATTTTCAGATCCTTTTCTAGTGAGCTGTTTCCTGAGCAGCTGGTGCCCATCATGTATTGTAGTGAGGCATCATTCTTACCTAGGCATAGAACAATTTTTTTTGTCTTTACTGAAATTCAGGCAGTTCCTGTCAGCTCCTATCTCCAGTCTGCCAGTTTCCTACTAAATGTAGACCAATCCAGCGAATTGATGAGGCTTCCTACCTGGTATCTTCCATGAACTTGCTGAATTTGTCATTTAGTTTCACCATCCAGACCCATTAAGCAGGACACTAAACAGTACAAGCTCCAGTATCAACCCATAAGAAATCTCACTAGTAATTGGACAATAGCTGCAATGGTATCCATGGCTATTGTCTTTGTGACAGCTTTCCAACCACTCTGTAGTACACCCCGTAGTTTGTGGGTCATTAGCTTCACTGTGAGAATCCTGTGGGAGATATTTTTAAAAACCTCACCAAAATCAAGATTGCAGGCACTGAGCTTGCAAAGAAGTCAGCCAGGTTTGTCAGTCAATAAAACCATGCCACCTGATTCCCATCACCTTTTTGTCACTCCCATGCCTGTAAATGGCTTCTAAATGGATTTGCCCTGGAAAATTCCCAGGAACTCACTTACTTTCCCATAGTTTCCTTATTTCTCTTCTTGAAGTTACATGTACAGTCTGCAGTTTCCCAGAGCAGTCTCAAAACAACATCAGCAAGCTTTGTCAGTATCCTCAGATGTAAACCCTCTTGTCAGACAGAGTTAGTGTATTTTGAGTTCGCTTAAGTGGTCCCTGACTTGATCTTCCTGTATCATAGGCCTATCTCATTTCCCCAGAGTCTGCTTCACAGCATAAAGATGCTTAATCAAGTCATGCTTTCTTAGAGAATGAGAGAAATTCCCCATGAAGCTGTTCCATGTGTGTTTCCTCCCAGCTGCCCCTTCATTTCTTTTGTTTTGATCTCCAGTCCCCACAAAAACAATAGTTTAAGATCCTTATTGCAGTATTAGCAAGTCTATTTGCAGATATGCTCTAACTGTGCTGGGTTGTTCAATCCCTGTCCCTCCACAACTTGTTTCTCAAGGATACACTCGGGGCATAAAAACAGGTCTATAAAATCTTGTCAGGCTCACACTTATCATCCATATGGATGTATAACCTGCTTGCGTTCTTGTTTTAACTCCTCAGCAGCTCAGCTAGAGCATATCTTCCCCAAACCAGGCATTAGGAGGAACACTGAGCACTTCCTTTAGCCTAAAACATGGATAGATTGGTCCTCCCGCCTGGCATGATAAAGTCAGTTTCTACCAGAGACACTGCTCACTGCTGAGGTCTACATCCGTTATTACATCACCATTGTCTTGCACTAAAAGCCTTGCTTGCCAATTGCTGTGTTAAGTGCTGTGTCTCCATTTGCTTCCATTAATTTGCTAGCACTTCTGGTCAGTGATGGTGTCAGTTAAATCAGAACTCAACTTCCTCATGAGCAATTACTTCTGCTGTTTGTTTTTGTTTGTTTGTTTTATTTCCCAACTGCAACACACTGAATGTATGAATTCTGAATCTTCTGCACATTTCTGCATACCACCCTGTGCTCCCAGCAACAAAATCAAAAGCAGGGTAGAAAATTAAAACAGAATTATCTTGGCTAAAGAGACGCCTTCTGTTTTTATTTCTAGTTTTGGAGAACTGTATTTCTGTTTATTGATTATCTAGGGATTTTTGTGCACATAAATGTATCTTTGCACCGCATGTGTTGCCTTTAAAAATAAGGCATCCTTGACCTCCTAGTTCCTCTCTCACACATTTCTATGACTTTTCCAGGATTTTTTTCTTTTTCACACTCAGAATCAGTTCCATGCTAACATGAACATAAAGAAGCTTTTCGTAATTTTTAAACATTCATTGTTTTTTTCTCCCTTATGTTTCTCACTTCTCATTTTTATTCCTGCACTAATTTGCACAAGTTGGAACTCTTTGCTATATCTTGTACTAGATGTGACAGCACTGTTTTCATGTTTCCTGATTGTACAAAAAAAAATATTGAGAATGTTCAATAAGAGATGTACAATTTCAAAAATTGTGATTGCCAGTTCTTTTATTACAACCTCATAAAACTTAGATATTTTCAGCTGAAATCAATTTACACCAGTATGAATAAAATACGTTTTCATTTCTAAAGTCTCTACCATTCACTGTATCTTCTACTGCTTCAACATAACTGAATGTTGACAGAGTGATTGTAGAAATTAATACAAATGTACTGCTTTCTGGACATTCTGCTCCCAGGTTTTTTGGTCTTTGCCAGTGCATCTCCATGTTCTGAAGCAATTTCTATTCCAGTTTGTCACTTTATTCTCCTTTTGATTTCTTCACTTCTCAGGAGGATTTACTCTTTGCCTTCTAGACAGCCAGGCTTAAAGAATTAGTGTGACATAGTTATATATTGTGTTTATCTACCCCATGGTGCACACCACTCTTCCTGCAGCCCAGGCTTTCAAATTAATTCTTAACTTTTCTCCAGGTTTTTACATGCTGCTGCAAGACAAGGGGAGGAGTGATCATACAGTCTGCAGGATGTAACTATCTGTAGTCTGCTAAGAGAAAATTCAGGAGTATACTTTTCTTTGTAAATGATGACTCAAGTTAAGCTCTCATGACAGTGTAAATCCAACTCTATTATTAGTTAAACCAAGAACAGAATCTTTTGCAGTATTTCTTCTTAGTGTAAGTATTCTGCAATCACTTTGCTTTTTAGTCTGGATTTGAACACGCAACTAATAAAGTTTCTGCAATCCAAAAGAATAATGGGAAAAATATGTCCCTGGGGAAGACAAACAAACAAACAAACAAACAAAAAACAACAATCATTTAATCCAAATAAAAACAGTTATTTGATATGCCTAACTATGGTCCAAGTTTTTTTGCAAGGATGATGTCTGGCTAACATGGAAATGATATATTATATATCAGGTTTTATAATGGGGAAATTGTGTGTCTAATCTGTTGCTACATATGGTAGAAAATCATGTGTACCAGAACTTCATTAAGATTATAAAAGGTTGAATAGTTCTCTCAGCTTGGTGATTGTCTTGATTTTGTCTGGTAACTGGTATGATGATGTGTTTTGGATTTAGGGTGGGAATAATGTTGATAACACACAATTTACAAAAGCAGAGTAGAAGGAGAGAAGAATCTCCCTTGACTGACTAGATACCCTCTTTTTAATGAACCAAATGATCGCTTTGGCCTTCTAGGCCACAAGGGCATAATGCTGGCTCGTGGGCAGCCTGTGTCCAGCAGGACACTCAGGTCGTCCTCTGCAGATCTCCTTTCCAGCAGGTAATTCCCTAACCTGTACTAGTACATATGGTTATTCCTCCCCAGGTATAGATACTGCACTTGTCCTTGCTGAACCTCATCAGATTCCTCTAAGCCTAACATTCCTGTTTGTCCAGGTTTTGTTGAATGGCAGAACAGTCTTTTAGTGTGTCAGCCACTTATACCAGCTTCATAACATCAGCAAGCTTAATGAGGGTGCATTCTATCCCTTCATCCAGGTCACTGATGAAGATCTTGAACGAGACTGAACCCAGTATCATAAAGAACACTGCTAGCTACAGGCTTCCAACTATGCTGCTGATCACAACCCTCTGAGCAATGCCAGTCAGTGTCCACTCATCAATCCCATACTTCCTGAGCTTAGCTACAAGGATGTTTTGGGAGACAGTGTCAAAAGTTTTACTGAAGTCAAGATCCACAGCATCCACTGCTGTTCTCTCATCTACACAGGCAGTCATGACACCATACAGAAGGCTAGCAGGCTGGTCAGCATGATTTCCCCTTGGTTAATCCACTGGTGTCATGCTCAGCAACAAAAACAAGGTAAAGGAGGAAGGGAGTAGGGGGTGAGGAAGTTCAGAGTGATGGTGCTTTTGTTCCTGAAAAACTGCTCCTTTTGATGAGCTCTGCTTTCCTGGGAGTGGCTGAATGAATTCCTTGGTTTGCTTTGCTTGCATGTGCAGCTTTTCATTCCCCTAGCAAAATGCCCTTATCACAACCCACGAGTTCTTGCACTTTTTTTTTTTTTTACCTTTCTGATTCTCTCCCCCATCCACCTGGAAAGAATGAGCCAGCAGATGTGTGTGGTACTGATCTGCCTGCTGGGGATAAACTGTGGCTAAGAAAAATTTCAGCATTCAAGCTCTGCGTGTACCCTTTCTGAGTGGAAGATTAACACACTGTATGTAGAAATATCATGAAGAGAGGCTATACACAGAGCAGACTGTTACCAGGTAGATGTTTACAATTTGCAACAGTAGCTTATTTCTTTCAAGTTCAGATCCCATTTGTAATAGAGCATTCTGATTAATAAGTGTAACATCATCTTAGAAAATCTCTTTTTTTGTTTCATCTTAACAAGGTGGGAAGGTTCCCCTCTCTTCATGTTCATGCACAAACATATTCTTGTTAATTTTTGTGAGGGAGAAATAATTGCTGCAGTAAGCAAGTAGGCCCCCTCCCCAGTCACAGAATAACAGCAGCAAATAAATAATTTTTTCATGTGCGTGAGGTAAGAATGACAATGAAAAAAGCCCCTACAGGCTCTCTCAGAGATGCTCAAAAAATCAAGCCAGGCTGAGAATGCAAAATAAGCCTGAAAGCTGCCAATATTTAAATTAGCAGATTCCAGAGGTGGGTTTTTATTGTTTTGGGACAATCAGAGAGAAAAATGTCACTGTAAAATTAGAACAAGAATAGCACATTTAAGATCTTGCTTTTTTTCCTTTCTTTCAGTGTTTTCTTCATTGGGTTTAATTAAACTTTCCATAGCCTGATGAGCAAACTTCCAATTAAGCTCTTGTAATAAAAGAGTAAACATATAAAATAACTGGCTTTAAGGGTAAGTACATTTGAAATCTAGGTACTGTAGTGAATGTTTGTGCTGTGAAAAAAATAGTTTTTTTTTTTTTAAGTTCTGTTTTTTATCCCGGTATATTCAGAATTAAACCAATATTTTAGTGGAAATGACTGTAGTGGTAATGAGATTTAATTTTTATTGTTTAGAGTACTTTAATTCTCACAGTATCACCATGCAACAAGTTTGAGATATATGCAACTTTTCCCAGATGGAGAAACTGAAATGAGTTTAAGGGTCAGCTCAGTAACACACACTCACACACACACAAAGAAAAAAAAAAAAAAAACAAAAAAAAACCAACAGTGCATGTCTTGAAAGGCTGGAATAGGAATGTGAAATGTTTGAAGAAAGGCAGAAAAACCTTCAGTTTATTATTTCCAAGAAGGTCAGGGGTCTATAGACTCAGCAGTCCCCATCCTACAGCTTGAAACCATAAGGCATTCTACAGGGATGCTACTTAGCTTCTGAACTTCTGTCATTAGGTGGCTGCCTCTGTGGTTTTCAGCTTCTGATAGAAACAATGAGAAATGATTTAAAAGAAAGAAAAGAAGAAAACAATATGCAATAAAGTCAAAATTAATATCTGATATTGATGTCGGGAGTCATGATACTTTGCAGGAGAAGGAATTTGGAGAAATCTCTTTCAGATGGTGGATGAGCACAGTAGCTCAGTTAGCTTTATGAAATGATAGGAAAAGGAATTTCAGGCTATGGTAGTTTCAATGTATGTGTTGATAATTTAATAAAATGTAATATGACTCTAGATACTAGATGTGTTAACGCACATACATCTATAAAATCATCTTCCTGAACAACCTTAATTTCCTTGTAAGATAGTAACTGTATTTCTGCAGTACCTATAAGTAGAAGAGATTTTATTTGCAGCATTGTTTACATTCACAACTGTGTCATCCTGGCCAGACCCTAGCAACAATTCTGCAGGAAGGACAGATGACCTTTCAAACCTCACATTCATGTAGAGACCAAGATGGCTAATCAAAGGTGTGATGTTTGTTACTTTTCTCCTTTCTCTCTATTTTGTTCTCTCTGTTGTACATTTTGATGAAATATAGCAGTACTATATAGTTACATACCTTCAAGTAATACCGTAAAAATATGAAAAATGATCTGTCTTTCTCACCTATAACTGAGAGCTCATCCTTTCCAGACTTTACTCTAAGGAAGCTTCTGAGCACCCTTGAATGCCAATATAATGTTAAACATAGGTACTATGAAACAGCTACTAGAAGTAATCAAGTTGCAAATAATATTCAATTACGGAAATTGATTAAGAGTGTATCTTAGGTTGAAAATACCAAGTACTGGAACATTTGTATTTTAAAAACTGTTGTATTCCAACTCACTTTATAATTCACAGTTCCCTGATTAAATGGAAATATGAATTGCAGTTTAAATGGCAGTTTATCACTGAAAAGAACCAGCTCTTTTATTTTGATAGCATTGTTTTACATGGACTGTAGAAATACAATTTGCTGAAAATCTTTAATCTAAAATGTTAACTAATAAAGCTTATGTATTTACTTAGACACATATATGTTATATCATGAATAATGCAGTAAATAAATATGATTTCTACTTTGTACAGTCCAGGTTTTATTGCTGATCTCAGTATTTGCTCTGATGTACCAATCTTTTAATGAATATAAAAACAAACAAAACAAACAAAACAAAAGGTCTACTATATTTAACTGATTTACATGTAGTTCTGTGACCTCATTATTTCACACACCTGTAAATTCTTGATATTTGTTATATTTCTACTACCATGTAAGGTGCCTGCAGAAAGAATCTGGAATGTTAGGTTTAATGCAAACTGCACTGAAGTTAGAAGACAATACCCCACTACTTGAATAAGGACAAACATTTTTTAAAGAATGAAAGTCATTGTGATGGGAGTTATGCATTTCCTATTAAGCAATGTTAACATTATAATTGGTCAAAACAGCCATTGGATCATACATCAGAAATAAATTTAATCTCCGACTATCCTGGAAAATAATTTTTAAGGAGGAAAGGTCATTAAGTGAATTAGATTTCTTTTCCTTGGATATTTATAATCAAATTAACTCTGATCTTTGTACTGTGCTCATATTATGTATTTAAATTGGATAAGAATACACTTACTTTGCTTTGGTTCACATTGCCAAGTGTCTTGAGACACATGAACTAGATTCTTTTAGGATGAAACTAGACATGAAATGCACTTCAGTACCATGCTTAATGCTCTTCTGAAGCAAAACATCATTCAGTTAATGAGGACCAGCCTAGAACTTGTTCAGAGCACTTCAAAAAAGGTAGTGCTGGGCCTGCAAATTATTTTGCTCTGCACATCTCCACTGACTGATCAGCACTGTCGGTCATGTTGATATAGTCTCAGTATTTCCTGGGGAATGTTAAATTTTGCTTAGCTGAAACTTTGTTAAAAAACTAGTTGCCAGTAAGAGCCTCCTTGCTCTATTCATTCCACATATGTGATTTGTGATCTGCTAGGAAGTCTCAAGCTAAATAGTTCTGATTGGTTCATTCCTCTAAAATCTGGGGGAAAATGACTAAAACAAAACCTCAGGATACTTTGGTTTGACGAGTTCAGGTGTTCTTTGGCACTCCATTTTCTACTGCTCTTGCAAAGAGCAACAAAAGGTTATTTATGCGGAAACTGATTTAAAAGATCTTGTGCAGTTAGAAGGTAGCTGTAGTAGCTGTACACAGTAATGAGTTATATGGCTTGTATTTTACATCTGAAGTCCTTTGCCTGTTTCTGGGTCCCCAGCTGAAAGAAGGACATGAGCATACTGGAGACTGTCCAGAGATGGACAAGTAGGATAATAAAGGTTTTGGAATATCATTCAAGCAGAGGTTTAGAGAGCTGGAAATGTTTAATCTAGGAAAGAGAAGGCTCAGAGCAATGTTATCAATGTATATAAATACCTGATGGAGGGGCAGGAGTGTTATGGTAAAGAAGACTGAAGTGGTGCACCCAGTAGGGTACCAGAGAGGACAAGAGGCCAGGCGCTTAAGCTGAAACGTGGGAAATTCAACTCAACAGTAAGAAAACACTTTTTAATGGTAAATGGTTCAACACTGGGAAAGGTTGCCCGAAGAGGTTTTTGAGTCTTAATTCCAAAATGTTTTTTACTGATCTAAAATTAGCAATGCAGAGATAGAGGAGCTGTCAGAGATTCAGTTAATTTCTGCAGCAGCAACTTGCTGACAAAACTACATTTTTCACTATTAGTCTTCAATTCTAATACAATAGCAAATAATATTTCCAAGGAAATGAGAAGTTTGTACAAAATATAAAAATATGTGAAGAACCTCATTTTTTTTTCTAAATTTCCCAGAATCAAATATTATTGATTTATGTATTTAAAACAGGCAGTAAACCTAAGGTCTAGGGCATGAGCATCCAACCTCTTTGCTTGCCTGGGCCTTAATGAGCAAACAGGCATTGTCTTGGGCCGCATGTAAAATATAAAATATAGTTAATGTTTATACATTACAGCACAATTTTAATGTATTTTTTATTAAAGTGTAACAAGCAGAGAGCAACAACAACATAAAATTAGTGGGATATTTGACCCTATGCACTAACGCATCAATGTCTGGTTTAGTGGAAGTGATTGCAATTCATAGTGAGTTCTCAAGGTGTTTGTCGTAGATTTTTGATAAAATTTTACTCATCCTGTGCTCCTACTTTGACATAATTTTCACAAATTTATATCCTGCCAAAAAGTGATGATATGAGTAAGTGAAGATTGTGAAGCAAGGGATATTTTTCTCTGTTAAGATAGGACTTATAAAAGTCTGGTAAGGAGAAATGACTAAATATTTATTTGAGTGGTATGTCTGACTGCAACCCTATACCTTCCATTTGAAAATTTCCAGATAATGTATTTATATCTACTGAAAATGGAGTAGCAAATATATTAAAAAAATGATGTTTGGTTTTTTTTTTTTTTTTTTTTGAAATCTTGAAACGCATTCTTAAATTCCTTTATCAAAATGGAAAACAAGGCTGAATATCTTTTGCTGTTCACAGGACTGTATTTAGCCAGTGCATCAAAATATTATTTGCAGTAACTTCAGCTTGCCATAATTTAAGTTTCATTGAAAACATTCTTATTGTTTGAAACATAGCGCAGATGCACAGGATAAGTTGATTTTGAAGATGTACTTTTATCTCATTTAAAGAGATAACTGTCAACTCCGTCAAAAATTTTAACTCTGTTAACCATTTTAAATCTTCATATTCTGGGACAAATTTTCCTTCTGATTCCATATAGACCTTGATTTCATTTTGCAAATCATAAAATCTTTTCAACGTTTTACCCTGGCTTGGTCATAGTTCATCAGAAAAGTAAACGATGTCCCTATAATCAGCATCCATACTTTTAAGAAGCTCCTGGAATTGACAGTGATTCTGTCCCTTGGACTTTCTGAAATTCAGTTTTGAGGATGATTTACATTACATTATCAATTTTTAAATCTTTCACATATGAATTTTCTTGATATTTCATCAAACATGAGTTAGTGATGGCCATTGCATAATCTTCTATTAATTATATGTTTCTCTTTTTTTCTACCAGCCATCACTAGAGTGCCATCAGTAGCTATCCCAGAGGTGTCAACAAAGGTTGAAGAAAATCACTTCACCTCTAATAAAAATGGCAGTTTGAGCCTTATCTGTAGCAATAGTACTTTCATCTATAGCCAAAGCAAAGCAGAATAAAAGAAATGAAATTAGCAGATTTTCTCTCCAGATTTCTTTCAAAATATTTTCCTATTTCTTCTGTTCATCTGGCTGTAATCCAGTGGCACAAACTGATTTTAGAAAAAATCATTTTTTAAAATCAGGATACATTATACCAGCCATGCTATCCATATAATGCTTAATAAACTTGCCTTAAGTAAATGGTAACATTGGTGATTCTATCATTTTATGATATCCTTACAAATTAAGCATAGTGCAATACTATTTGTCTTGACAAAAGAAGTGCTCATCTATCCATTCTTTGTTAGCACTCTTCCTTCATCCACAACTTTTCTTTTTGGAGTTCTGTTTTCTTTTGTGTCAGCATTGGGCAGGTTGAAATACTGTTATCAACAATCACTGCCTTTTACTCAGCAAGCGGCACAAGCACATTACACAATAAATACGTGTGGAGTTTGATGCGACCAAGCTTCTGCAACCTTCTTGCAAGGTGCAAGAAGAAGACACAGCACTACACTGCACCCTCTCTGTGTCAGGTCAGGCTGCTCCATGGGAAAGAGCCATTGCAGTGGGCTGCATGTAGCCCGCAGGCTGTGCTGCATATTGGACACACCTGGCCTAGTGCACTGAGCTGCTGCAGAAGAAATTCATCGGTTATTCTGGAAGATGTCTTTTCCTAATAGATTTGTTTCTCAAAATCTCTAACTACAGCATTGCCTCTGATGCAAGTTAAGTTAAAATTAATCTGAAACAACTTACATATCTTAGAATGAATCAGTAGTAGTGCAGTAATTTCCATCAGCTGCATGAAAGAAAGCAGTATTTGTCTCATTTAATCTCCACCCATTAATTACTGACATAATAAGCAACAAACTTAACTTAATTTACTAAATTACACACCACTGTGCTTTCTGGACATGTATTTTTTTAATGTGACAGCCGAGCCATAGGAGGTATATTGTTGGTTTTTTGTTTTGTTTTGTTTTGTTTTTGTTTGTTTGTTTTGGTAAGTACAAATTTGCAGACAGAATGCAGTTGGTTGCTCTTCCTTATCCATCTATTAGTAGGCTAGACAGAGCATGCCCAGCATTCTGGTCATGCCTTCACCATATGTCTGCCTCAAAGATGAAAAAACAACAATTTATAAAAGGAAAAAATTGTTTCCATGACCACATCACTTTTAGTGCATCTTCAGGTTTCCAAGAACAAAATTTTCACTATCCAGAGCAACTGCTTTTTAGAAAATATGGAAGCAGAATAGAGACAGAACTGAGGTGATCACTTTTTAATTAGCTAAAGCACAAATTTGATGCAAGAAAAAACCTTCAAATAAAAAGAAGCATAGCCACTTACTCAGACTGATCATTCATCAAAATTCAAACTAGAATTGATTATTCTTGCAGTATGACTATCCATAATTTAACATTTGCATCATTAAGGAAATGATAGATGCAGGAAAAGAAAAAAAAAGAAAAAAAAAGTGGAAATTGAAAAAAAAATCTTGTATGTATAATAATAATCAGTGAGGATTTTTTTTTTTCCATCTTTCCTCTTAAAATTTCAATTTATTTTCTATCACTAAGGGAAATTTCTGAAGAAATCCAATTTGATAGGTAAATTACAAAATTATAGAACAGTGGAGGCTGGAAAGGACCTCTGCAGATCATCTGGTACCAATCAAGGTTCTGTTCAAGTAGGGTCACCTAGAGCTGCTTGCCACAGAACATGTCCAGGTGTCTTTTGAGCATCTCCAACAAAGAAGATCCCACAGCCTCTCTGGGGAACTTGTTACAATAATCAGTCACTTTCACAGTAAAAAAAAAATGTTTCCTTTTGTTTGAATTGAACTTCCTCTGTCTCACTTTTTGCCCACTACCTCTTCCCCTGTTGCTGGACACCACTGAAAGGAGACTGACTCTGTGTTCCTTGCATACTGCCTTTGGGTTTTTATATCAAATATTATATATTAATGAGGACCCTCTGAACCTTTTGTTTCTTAGGCTATACTGTTCCAGGTCTTTCAGCCATTTCACAGATGAGAAATGCTCTAATTCTGAGATTGGGCTAAATCTGTCACTACACTAAAGACATAGTTGTTCAGATTCAGTTGTGACTATGGAAGATGTCATATAAGCCTACTACATCAATGACTGCACTAATGATGTTGACAGGGATTCGCAGCAGAAAATACTTAGTTCAGTAGTGTATTCCTTATTGGCTTACTTAACATTTGGTTCAGTACAGCAGCTAATGGTATTTTGTCACTCTAATTTCAACAGAGATCAAAGGTAATGACTTTTTTTGAGACTGTTCTACAAGCAGGTGAAAATTCATTGCAAGTAGCTGAACAGATAAATGCTTTTAATTGATTGTTCAATGTATCTACATTCTTTGTTAACTGAAGACTGCAGGACTAATTTAGACCTACTTAGTATCAGTAAACATTGTATGCTCAATGCTTTGCCTTTATTTTTAGTTAGATTTTTTCATTCAGTCCTAAGGATCTAGGAAGTCAACTGGATCATGTTTCCTCTTTTTCTCCTCCAGCTTCATGCAAGTAGAATGAAGATTAAGATACATTTTTTTTTAGACAGAAATCATATAGACAACAGTCTATATTTTTCCACTTTAGTTCTACTTTGCTGGATGTCCAGGGAATTGAAAGGACTGTACTAATATGGCAGTTGCTGAACCACTATTCACAGCCCAATGCAAAGCCACACAGTAAGAGCAGCTAGGGGTAGAGGTAGAAAGGCTTTGCAGACTGCTGTATCACTCTGAATGAGAAATGAAGACCTGACTACTGCAATGAAATTCTAGACACAGCAAAGGCAGGGAGTCAACAGAGGAATTCAAAGAGATAGAACCTGAATTCAAATAAAAGCTGCAGGAGAAAAGAGAGAGAGAATTTAGAAGAGCATACATTTAGATTTCATATCTTTAATGTCAGAAACAAAGCATTCCGAATTTTGCATTTTCAAGTATGACAATCACTTTTCTAGAGTTATTGCTAAATTCTTTTAAACTATTACTTAATAATATTAAAGGAAGACAAAAAGAAGAAGTTTATCAGTTCCTTTTCTTTGCTCTTAATTTTAAATATTGTTATGGCTGTTTGCTCAACTCCACATACACAAAAATACAGGAGGAGAAAATATGATGAAAAAAAGAAAAGGTTGTGGGTTGAGTTATAGACCAGTCCAATTAAGGGAAAAGTAAAAAAGCAAAGGTTACGTGGAAGAAAAAGGATAAAACAGTTGTCCTCTACTACTCATCAGCGCAAGAGATGTTTGGCCACATCTTAGGAAACAGGACCTCAGTACATGGAGCAGTTTCTTATAAAGACAGGTGTTTTCATAACAAGCATTCTACCATTTCCTTCTGCTTTCCAAACTTTAATTGCTGAGCATGACATCATAGATTGTAAAATATCCTTTGGTCAGTTTACGTCACCTGTCCTGGCAGTATTCCCTCCCCACCTCTTGCCCATCCATAGCCTGCTGGTTTGGGGTGATCGAAGTGAGTCTTGGTGCTGTGCCAGTAATGCTTAGCAACAGAAGAAAAAAAAAACAAAACAAAAAAAAACACTGCTGAAGTGTCAGTGCTGTTCAAGCTACAAGTGCAGAGCAAAATACTGTATGGGCTGCTGTGGCTACTGTGTGCTGTTGACTCCATCCCAGCCAGACCCAGTATACCCAGTATAATTCTCCTACAGATGACACAACGTATTGTGTTCAGAGTACACAGTTTGGAGTATATAGAGTATTCCCTCATTATATAACATTAAATGTAGTCAATATTAGGACACATATGCAGAGTGGCTTGGTTTCCAGCAATATGCCAATTTTTAGGACATGATGTAAAGTTGTAATTAGGTAAATCTCACTCCTTTCTAACAGATAATTGTCTTCTTTCTTCCAATGGCACATCAACAATTCTGAATTTTTCTGCTTCCTTTTCTGCACCAGCATCTAAAAAATCTCTTCAAAAATAGTCATGACATTCTGGTTCACCTGAAAGAGTTCACAAAAAGTAGAAATAACTTACTTTTACTTGTGTTACACAGTTTATATACACAGGTTTATACTCAAGTCAGTCTGTCAAGAATTGAGTCAATTGTCAATTCAAGACAGCTATGATTATTCAAATTTAATTGTAACTTAATTCTTTCTGGAGACAAAATTAAACGCATTACAGAAAAAGAAAGTTCATAACCTTCCACTATCTTGGTAACTGTTTTGGACAGTATGAAGCAAACATTTCAGCCAAACAGCTGCACCACAGTATGCTCTGCTTGGTCAGACCAAATGTAGCACAAAACATGTTTTAATTATTCAGTGCTGAGAAAATTTCAGATATCACAGAGATGAAGGTGGTTTATATAGATAGATGCCCATGGGAAAAGACTTCTAAATATTTGTGCCTTTGAAAGAGCAAATGTGAGCTGACAGCATACCTTTAAAGCTATAAACATCACAAACCAACAAGCTTAGCATTGCACTTATATAAGAATCCCAGAATGATTCAGACAGTTCAGTTCTTGAGACAACTTATTCTATCAGCTCATACATTAGACAGTACCTGGATCACTGCTTTCTTTTATTTTAATTCTGTAAAATATGACTTTACAGTGATCCAATTTTGTAGATTGATAAGCAAATAATACTTGGGCTTGTACAGGTTTTAGCGCATACTTAGAGGTCTGCATTGCAGGTGATGCAAGATTCTTTACTTGCATTAGGAAAATATGAAGGTATTTCATAGGTACAAAAAATAAGTTTTCTTCACAGGGTGCAAATAGAGAAACCTAGCAGTATGAGAAATAGAGACAAAAATGTGTCCCTCTCTTTTTCATACATTACTTTCTTGAAAGTACATTGCATTGCCATGAGTGCATTAAATCTGATATACCTTTAAGCGATGAACAGAAAGGATGACGTATCTTCTGTTAGAATATCTCACAGGTATGCAGTTCGAAGTATAAAAACCTTCACACATTTGATTCAAGCTGGAGTTCACACATACTTATAAAGTATACTCCTCTTGAAAAAGCATTTATTTGATATGGCAGTCAGGAAGGTCAATGACAATATAGCATGATTCAAGTAAGAAGTGGTGCAAATAAGATACAATCAGATGTGTATGATCTAAGTCAAGTCTGCATACGTGTATGGCAGAGTTTGATAAGGTCTCATTTTGCTATTGCTTCTCTTGAAATTGTGCTTGTCATTAAGAAAGCAGAGAAGCTAAGAAAATCACATCTTTATGTCTGAAATATGCCATGTATTTAAAAGTGCATTCACAAAATGGATCCCCATAAACTAAAGGTTCTCTAAATGGTGTTGATTTGTGTATGAAAAAAGCAGGTCAAAGTTCATAAAGAATGATTTTGTTTTCCTGTGACACTGTGTGAACTGCAATAAAAATAAATTAATAACATAAACATGATAGAGAAAAGACAAAGCTCTCACTACAATTTGAGCTTTCCTTCTTTGTTTAATGATGTGCTTTAGCCCTGATTAAAAAAAACAAACACATAATTGATAGCATATATTTCATTCATTTATTTTTTACTTTGGTGACATTGTTCATTTTTCTAATAATAACAAACACAATTTAATTTCTTTCTCATGCTACTTATTTCCAGTAGAAGCATTAGAATTACAATTCAGGCTTCCCACTACTATCACCTTCTTGTACTTCACAGTGTTTTGTTTTCCAGCTAGCTTTATATCAGTTTTGAAAAATAGACAGTTGTAAATGATGGTAATAATAATATGCAAGTTTTTAACTTTGTTTATTCCCTTATCTTTCTCTGCTTCCTTCCAAAGCTATTATTTGATATTCCAGCATTAATAGCTTTTCTTTTTTGGAGTAAAGAAGAACACAGAATACATAGATAAAGACAGTACAGTGTGAATATTTGTAGTCACTTATTAGAGAATCACAGAACGGCTGAGGTTGGAAGGGATCTCTGGATCCATCTGGTCCTACCTCTGCCATACTTGGAATGTCATTTTACTGTTACTCATATTTGCCTAATTGCACTTCAACTATTGGGAATCCTGTTTGCTATTCTGTCCTGTAGTAAAGAGGGGATGTTACTTAACTTGTGATACAAGCCAAAAGCTTCCAGAAAAATTAATGAAAATGCAAGCTATGGTAAACTTTCAAACACTGTAAGATTGTTTTAAAATATCAATCGACAAGAATAAAATCCTAAAATGAAGGGTATTTTTTTAAATACCTTATTAAAGGTTTAAACATTATGATATGATGTGCCAAAATTTTCAAAAGATGTGTAGCTATTTGCTTAGCAGGTAGCATATGGAAATTCACTTAAAGCATTCTGAAATACTCTGGGTTTTTTTTAATCAAACACCATTTTGAAGTAAATAATAACAATTACTTTTTTCTTTTTAAAATAAAGTTTTAAACCCACATGTACTTAACACTTCAGGCACAGATCACAATGCTAATGTCTTTGGAAAGGCATAACTACTTTTTATGATCACATATTCTGTTTTAAGGAACTCGTGAAAGCAGCAATGCCAGGAAAGGTGCTAACTTTTGACCACAGAACTCCAAAGCAAAAACGTGTGGGCTGAGAGGAAATAAGTTTAGCAGCATGATCCCTAGTGGACAGCAGCACACATAATAAAACTACTGGACATAAAATGTTAGGGGTATAAAAACTTAAATTTTGCAGAAACTCCCTGTTGGTTAGCTATTTGAAAAATGGCCTACAGGAAACTTGGAACAATAGTGACACCAAGTGGTTTTGTAGTCTTTCTATAAGGGAAAGACTCCATTTACAATTGTGCGGTCACATATCTCTACATATTCTCATATGTATTTTCTCAGTCTCACCCTTGATACTGCTTTTCAGATTATTTAAATCAGTGTTGTTCATTTATCCCCATGTAGTCCCTGACTCAGCCTGCAGTCTAAGACAATAGAATAAGCACAAGGTAAAGGAGAGATGTTCTTAACCTTGTTCAATTTCAATTCCTCATTTCTGATATTCATCTGCAGAAACACCTGCATGTGTAAGCTTAAAATTCACCTGATATGGTAGATAGCCATAATTATAATCTTTTGGCCCTCCAGATTTGCTTTGATCAGCTGCCCTAAGTCTTTGAAGCATACCACAAGGAAGAGGTCCATTATTATTAGAGCTTTGAAAAAGGCTGAGAGTTGGATTTGTGGAGAAATAACAAATGGAACAAGAACCTGTGCATAGATGAAAGTATTGGAAAATAAATAAATAAATAAAATTAAAAAACAAAACAGGCATAATTAGAATAAATTACCATTTGTACTTTTTAAGCTGTTCCCAACAGAAAAGTTTTCTAACATTTAGTTCCCTTTAAAAATTAATATTAATGTCATGTTCTCTTTCTTAATTTTTACACCAAAATAATAATGCAAAATCTTATAATAGTGTCTATCCATGAAAAATCAGGGAGGAGAAAATAGACCTCTCCAGAAACTATGATCCTTAAGTAGGCAGTAATGCTTTCACTGGTGCCTGAAACACCATGCCCTTATGCTCTCCTCACAAATATACGAATATTGTTGATTGACAAAAGCCTTCATAGATATGAATCAAAACCTTTTTACTGTTAATTTATATGAAGATGTAATGATATTCTACTGTGTATTTTTCTGCTTCTGAATCCATTACCATAGTGGTAATACAAAGGCAGTGCTGCTTTCAAAAGTCTAAATCCCTAAAGAAAATAGCACAATGGAATTTAAATGTAATCACAATCACTGACCTCAAGCTGAACAGAAAAAACTAATCTGATACAGTCCTTTACTGTACTCCATACTTCTAAGTGGTGCTAAAACCCCATATCTAATAATGGCTATATTTATTTACATGCCATACTACATTGCAGTAGCAGGAGATAAAATAATACCTGGGTTAAATCAAGACAGATAAAACAAATGCTGCTCTTTATGAGCTAATCCTTGGGATCCAAGCTTGAGAAGTTCTATGAACTTTCCTACACTAAGGATGACAAAGAATTTACTAGGTGTGTTAATATGCAGGTCATTTCATTGAGTATGCATGCAGGTTACTGAGAAACACTGTTTTTTATGTTACAAAACTGTAGCTTAATCTGAGTGATACTTACAAAGTGCTCTGCAAGCCTGCTGGTATTCTTGATCAGGAAGATGTTTTCCACATAATTCTAACTTAATGGATAAAATGTCAGGGTTTCTATGATTTGCATCAGAAAGAGGTACTTGTACACGTCTTGTTAAAAGATTTGTGGCTTTATTTCCAGGTCATAGCTGTAATTCATTTTACATCAATGAATTTATTCAATGAATGTAGTATGATTTTCTTCTTTTTCAAGACAAATGTGATCTTTTGATTTAGTTCCTGGAGTAGAATGCATGATTTGGAGGTTAAGTTTCTGATTTCTATTTGGACTGAATCTAAATTGGAAGTTGTTTGTGACTCAAGTTCTCCAAAGTTTGGACCTGAAAAAGTTTCAAGGCCCTTCTAACCTGGGCTGTTCTAAGATTTTATTAAAATGGAAGGGAGTAATTTCTTTCCGTTCTCTTTTATTTAGATGTATCTGATTAGTTTGAAAGCTCTTCCAGGTAGAACGTGTATTGATTTCTTCGAATGTATGGAGTATGGCAGCAACAGGGCATACTGTTTCTGCTCAGGGCACCACAAGACTGATTACAATCAGAAAAACATGGTGGTTGCTTAACATCTCAGGTCACTGGAGCCTGACTTGTTTTCTCTGCCATCTTCCATGTTGTATACTTTCTAATGCATATTTGAGATATCATGCCTCTATTCATTCATACAGAATCATTGAATCATAGAATCACTCAGGTTGGAAAAGACCAAAAAAAGATCATCGAGTCCAACCACAACCTACCGTACTACCCTAACTAACAGCCCTCTGCTAAATCATGTCCCTGAGCACCACATCCAAACGGATTTTAAACACATTCACGGATGGTGACTCAACCACCTCCCAGGGGAGCCTATTCCAGTGCTTAACAACCCTTTCTGTAAAGAAGTGTTTCCTAACATCCAACCTAAACTTACCCTGGCACAACTTGAGGCCATTTCCCCTCATCCTGTCACCTGTCACCAGTGAGAAGAGACCAACCCCGCTCTTGTTGTAAGCACCTTTCAGGTATTGGAAGAGAGCAATGAAGTCTCCCCTCAGACTCCTTTTCCCCAAACTAAACAGCCCCAGATGCTTCAGTCTCTCCTTGTAAGGCATATTCTCCAAGCCCTTCACAAGCCTTGAAATTGCCCTGAAATCGTTGCATATATGAATTTAACTGCTCCAAAGCAAGACATCAGGTATGTAGGCTTTTTCACAGCCTCTCTTTGTTCTGTTTGTTAGTGGATTGGAGAAACCTAGCTCCAAAACATGGGAGTTTGTCATGTATTGGGTCAGATTGCCAGTATACTTGTCTTTAATGGCAATGGTGAGATATCAAAGAGAGAACAGCAGAATGTGTGTTCACATTCAGTGGTCAGTGTTTAAGAGATATATTTTCAGCAGCAATAATTGAATAACCTCATTAGCACTGAAACATCTGTACAAATATTTGAAGCACATATTTGGGAATCTTCTGAGTTATTTTCTTTAGTCTGCTCTTACAAATATTTCCTGCTTTTTTTTTTTTTTTTTTTTTTTTGGAGGCATTAGAAGTACATGTTGAAATTAAAAGCAAGAAAATAAAGAAAGACTGGTCTAATTTTTCTCATCTATAAAATATTAATTTAAATGGTGTCTAAATTAATAATTCATAGCAAATACATAATGTGATTAATGAAGTTTCTTTTTTTGCGTTGTGTCATTATTTGTATTACAAATACTCCATGTTTATTTTCTCAGTCTAACTTAAAAGATTAGTTAGAGAAAAGAGATGGAGTTTGACTGTCTCTGGAGGAGTCAGCACAAAAACAGCATTTTAAATATGTTTAAAATATTGTTTTGGGGTCTTGTAAATATTGTTTAAGTTATCATCTCCAAAATAAATTTGCTACCACAGTATTTAGCAGCCAGCTGCAGAGTAGAAATTGAAGACTTCAATGTAAGGCCATGCAAATTACTTCAGCAATCTACTTGCAGTAGATCTGCAGTGGTTTATTTGAGGCTCATGTATACAAGCAGCAAGTCCTAGCATACATGTTAGATCTTTGTCTGCCTCATTTAATTTCCTCTGTACCAAATGTACAAGGGGAAACTGGACTCTGAACTCTTCTATAATAAAATCTCCCATGTTTCCTACATTCTCCTCACTGATGTAGATGTGAGATTATTGCTTCTCTGTTCTTTGTGATAAGTCTCAGATAGCCTCTTTTGTGTATCCCTGACCCTGAATGTTCATTTGAAGTATGTCATTAAAAAAATGTGCACATAATAAAACAAATTAGAACAAATATACATAATGTTTTTGTGGCATTTAACCTAATCCATCTTCAAGTCTGCAATGAAAGTTCAGGTCAATTCTTGTTATGTCCACACATAGAATAAAGAAAAAATTCAATTTCCTGTTACAATGTGTGCTTAGAAAATCCACTTTAGTATTTGAAGAAGCTAGAATTTGAAATGATAGAATCATAGAATGGCTTGGGTTATTAGGGATCTTAAAGATCATCTAACTCTAACCCCCTACTAGAGGCAGGGTTGCCACTCACCATATCAGGCTGCTCGGGGCCCCATCCAGTCTATCCTTGAATGCCTTCAGGGTAGGGGCATCCACAACCTCTCTCGTACACTTCTTCCAGTGTCTCACCTCCCTCACAGTATAGAATTTCATCCTAATATCTAGTCTAAATCTACCTTATTCCAGTTTAAATCATTTATTTTTATCCTGCCACTTCCTGGCCTTATAAAAAGTCCATCCCCAGCTTTCCTGCAGATTCCCTACACTGTCATCATCTTCATGGCCTTACTCTGGATCTACTCCAGAAGCTCCACATCTTCCTTGTACTGGAGCCCCAGACTTGGACACAGTACTACCTCACCCTGATTGCCATACCTTTCCTGATGCAGCCCAGATGTCCCTAGCCTACCCTGGTGAGTTTTATACAAGCTTCTTGCTCAGGAATGTAAGAACAGTATTCACACACTCAGAACCTCTTGAAGGAATTAAACAGTAAAACCAAAAGAAAACTCTATCAATCAGACACTTGCACCTAACTTAAGGATTTCTGGCTCTCCTTACAGTGTGTCTTGCCTGGAAAACTATGGCCACAGATCTGTGATTGCAGACTATTAAATACTCAGCAAAGGGTGTTAGTACTGAAATAGAAGGAGTAGCAGAGATTGCGGATCAAGCAATGTAGAAGCAAAATGTAAGCTCTTATTTCACTGTTTTCAGTCTATGCAGATGACTTATGCAAAAAATCTCTTTTGAAAAGTGACTTTTCAAGGAAGATAATGCTAACTGGCAATTTAGAAGAAGGAAAAAAGAATTACTGATATTCTGAACCTGAATTGCCAGTTGCCTGGGTAAGAGTTGTTTTGTTTGCTATTATTACAACCCTCAAGCTCTGGAAATGGGAGTCTTCAATTACAAGTTATTTAAATCAGCTTTTCTGGTAACGTAGTTGCTATTTTGATCAACTTTTGAATTATAATTAGGGCATTTTTCCTACTGTTTTTCTCCTTAGGAGGCAGAAACTGAGTCATGTAAATCAGCTTTTGATGATATACACAGCAGTATGTTTGACTCTGAATGTTTAGAGAGAACAGAGGTGTTCCCACCAAGTATTTACCATAACGATATTCTTCTCCTTGTCAATGGTAACAAAGACTGGCAGAGGGAACATGGATTTGTACCTAAAAGGTTAGTTCAGGAGATCAGTTCTTTTCGAACAATTTTTCTGAATGAATTTCTCAAAAGATTAGTTCAGTACTTTCTCCACAACATCTTTCCTGTTTGATCTTACCAAATGCAATCAAATTATCTGCTCCAGTCTCTTATCTGAAAAATAAGAAATGAGTTTTCCTACCACATCAAGATGCTTTAAGGATGGTTCTAAAGCTTTCATCGCTTTCTTCATAAAAAATAAGCATTGTATATGACCGGAGGAATACTTTTATTATTTTTATTATTATTATTTTTAAGGAGTGACAAGAAAATGAATATTCATTAGCACTCCCCACGATGCCTTGAGTTATTAAGAAAACTGAATTTTCTTCATAATTAGACTGTATCGGATGATAAACAGCAGCCAGACCTAGTATTTGTTGAATCCATAATTCATAGAATCGCAGCATCACAGAATCACAGAATCATAGAATCACAGAATAACTTGGCTTGGGATCTTTAAGACCATCCAGTTCCAACACCCCTGTCATGGCCAAGGTTGCCATGGCCTATGGCCCCATCCAACCTGGCCTTGAATGTGTTGAGAGATGAGGCCACACACAAATCTAGTGTTTCTGAAGCAGTGGAAAGATACATGTAGGTTTCTAGAATTGAATTCTTGTGAAGGCAAAACTTCCATAGACGAAGGCTGACAGTCTTGTTTGGCCTGAGGAATTAATACCTACCTGTGTCTGGATGCTTGTAAATATCTGTACTCTGTTCTGTAGGAACTTGTCTGGGCAATGAACTGTGAGGTTTATCTCACTTCTGTCTATAATCCTAAATTAACCAGGTATTAGATTTCAAGAAAAAATGAACAAGTAATTCAGAACTTGCTCAAAACTTACCATGAAAGGAAAAAATAAAAATAAAAAAAATTAAAGGAGGCAGTATCAGAATGATTGTAATATCAAGATTTTAGTTTGTGTTTCATTTGTTAAAATTTTAAGTATCAAAAATCACAATCTTTTTCAGCCTGGCCCTTCTCTTCTTATAACTGAATTTCTTCTAAACTCAGCATAACCACAAGCTGATTTTGAATTATAAGCAGAATTCTAACTATACACGGAGATCCAAAGCTTGGTTGGATACCATTACTGAGATCTCTGGGACTATAAAATGAGTTTGGTATGGTGGTATAATTGCAGTCTTCATAGTCATTTCATTTTTGCATTTGGACTTGGGCACCTCTAAAGAGATGTCAAAAATGTTACATTTCAGAGCAGTCTGTGATGCTCATTGTTTCCTCTTAGGATTTGGAAAGAGTGTATTTATAAGCATGAAGTAGAGAATAGCAGGTTGAAAATTTTCATAACAGTTGTAGAGCTCTGTTTGTGTAGTTCAGTGGACATCATAGTTGGTGATTCTATATTTTGGTAGCTGTCTGTGTTAGTATATGCAGAGTGATATAGTGCTAGGAACAGATTCTTTGGATTCAGTAGAAATAAGTAAAGGAAAAACATTTTTGGCAATGTATTCTTTTTATGTAGCTATGAAAACAGCTTAGAAGAGAAACCTAACTGTACAATGATTTCCACTTAATGTGATCACAAGTTAATTTGACCCATTCTGCTATTTTATGATATCTCCAGGAAATAAATGATTGCTTTTGACCATCATTGTGAATGTTTATTCCTTCTTTTTCATGTTCACTTCAGCTAATAGTAGATAATTCAATCAGCATTTATTGAATCTGCCACTGAAAAGAGTGGCAGATTCAGTACACAGAAGAGTAATTATGTTGTTTACAACATAAAAATAGACGTGTATCATGCTTCTTTTCTACTCTTCTGTTTTCCTGCAGTGGTATATAGAGACTTGAAATTAGTAGTTACCTTTGAGAAAAGCTGGAAATTAATGTTTTATGGTGCCTGCAATGTGGACAAGTGCAAGTTAAAAACAAGAATTCAAAAAATTATTAGTGTGTCTCTGCAATGTACAAAGCAGTTCACCTCACTGAAGTCAGGAGAGCTACTCTATAAAAAAAATAAAAAAAGCAAGGAAGTCAATACATCACATCCTTGGTTTGTCTTATAACAATTGATAATGAGCATGTTTGGAGTGATAGTGTTGTTTTTAAATGGAAATTTGAGTAGTTTTGTTTTCTCACATCATTCTATCAATATATGCTTTAGGCATTCTCCTAAGCTCCCTCTGGGCAAATCATCCTCTTAATATTATCCAAGTAAGGTGAAAGCAAAGGTACTAAATAATCAGACTGTGCTGAGACTTCAGTTAATCTAGTAGCTGTTAAAAGTGAGGGTGGCAAAAAAATTAACCTAGTGATGAGAGCATTAGTAAGTATTTTGAGCCACTATTTCAAAGGAATTTACCACTGTCTTCTCCTCCTAACTCTAATGGGAATCATGAAAGTAATTCTTCTACTCCTTGACCATTTCATAAGCACCTTTCACTGTTTAAGATGAAAAACACAGTCTTATTGAAAACAAAATATTCCTACACTTTTTACCTCCAAATTTGGGATCCTTAACAAGTTTCCCTATGAAACAACTTACAGATAGCGTGGATTTTATTTTAATTTTTTGTTGTTACAGCCCTTTTCTAAAGATACTAATATAAAAGAAGACAACAGCCCAATGAAACTGCAAACGTTGCACATCCAAGCGGGTGCTTCTAATCAAATCTCTGATCTAAATTAATCGTACTCATTTCTATGGTAAGTAGTTCAAAAATAGTAGATATTTTTTGTGATTGAGAGTTTTTTATACTTATCAGGAAAAAAAATTGCTATTTTATTATAAAGAGGCTGAGTATTTTATTTTAAATGGTTTATATAGACAATGAATATTATTGCATTGAAAAATATGGGACTGTAGAAAAACAAAACATGAAGCTTGAAGTATTTGATTTTATAATGTGATTTAAGTAAAGAAATAAGTTCTGTGCTAAGGACCTGTTAAACATTTTACCCAAGCATTCTTTCCATTCCAAAACATGAGAAATCTCATCATATACGTATTCTTCCATGAGCTGTTCTTGAAAAGAGATGGTCATCTGAGTGAAATGCGAATGATTGTGCTAAATTGTGAGATGGAAAGAGATGGTGTCTATACCATGTTTGAAATCTTATAACTAGAATTTCAGTATGCATACATCAATGCAAATTGAATACCAGGATTTTTTTCCTTATCTCTTTACAGATTTCTAAAATACTTATAATACTTCACTTACAAAAGCTCCTTATGAATTGCCTTTCATTATTCTATCAAAATGAAGATTCAAAAATCATTATATCATGGGAATTCTTAAAAAAAATTACTATTTTAACAAGCAAATATTTTTTTGTGCCATATACCAACCAATTATTTATGTGTTTAAATTGTCATAAAAGCTAATTTTTGTATCAAGTGTAGAGATTCTAGAAGACCAATGACCCCATCTGTTTCCAAAGCCCATAAATGGATGAAGAGTGAAATCAGGAAGCTAAATCTTTTAAAAAGCCAAGATTCGGCTCTTCAAGGATCTAGTCAACAAAATCCCCTTGGAAACCATCCTCAAGGACAAGGGAGTAAAGCAGAGCTGGCAGATCTTTCAGGAAGCTTTCCTTAGGGCATGAGACCCTCCATTCCCAGGTGTAGGAAGTCAGAAAAGGAAGGCAAGAGCCCAGCACAGCTGAATAAAACCTGCTAGTCAAACTGGAGAGCGAGAAGAAAATGCACAGGCAGTGGAAGTAGGGACAGATACTCTGGAAGGAGTATAGGAATGTTGCTAGGCTATGTAAGGATTGGGACAGAAATGCCACGACCTAGCAAGTGCTGTCAGAAGTGGGGAAAGAAGGCACTGGGCCTGCTGCAAGAGGTGCATGGGGCTGCCAGGCCTGGCAAAGCAGCACCAGACCTCACAGCAAAGGGTCTGGCCAGCATGCCTGTCACACCACCTGTGGTGGTGCAAAACTCTTCCCAGAGAACCCACCTTGTCAGATAGAGGTTAAAGAATTGCATGTTAGCAATAGTCCGGCATCAGAGTTATTTCAAATGTTGCACTCAATGATCCTTATAGATCCCTTCCAACTTGTGATATTTGACAATTGTATGGGTCTATTACATGCTTTTTTCATAAAATATTCTTTCCACATCTCAGGGCAATGGTCCATTTCAATCCACATATCTCCAACTGTGGCTAGTCTCTGCTGATTAGAGGGAAGCAAAACAAACAAACAAAAAAGTAGCATCATTCTACCTAATTATGAACTAAGAATAAAATATCTTCATGGCACACCACATTCCAAGATTTGCTGTTTCTCTCTATTAATTACAAAGGGAGCCTAAGGTGATATAGACAGGCTCAGATATAGATGAATAAATTTTGTAGGTGGATAAAATCTATCCAGTATGACCATAGAAATTCTTTAAAACATTTCAAAATCCTGTACTAATGCAGTTTATTTCATACTTGGCTATCTTCACAGTAATACTTCAAAGACTTTTTGTAAAGGATCTTGTTGTGAAATCAGTCCCACAGTCTTAATGTTGGTTGCTGTTCATGCTCTTACATAGAAGAGAAAAATGCAGGGAAGGGAACTCCACCTTTTTTGAATTCCACGTTGTTTCTGTAATAATCTGCAAGCCTTTAAAGGACTACTGCATCTTCTGGAGTGAAGAACGTGGGACTTTCTATTGACTACAGAAGGAGTCTAGGCTGACTGAGTCCTTGATTGAATGCATTTTATTTGAGTGCCTTGAGTAAGAGAGGAATATATATATATACAAACCTGTATATTTGTATAAATCTGTGAACCGTTTTCAAAGAAGCTAGGAGAAAGAACAAATGAGCCTTGCAAAAATTCAGTAAAACATTAACTATATATTGGGAAAATATAATGTCAATGCTGTATTACTTGCAGCCATATAACAAAAATCCTTTTCAGGAAAAAAAAAAAGAAAAAAAGAAAAAAAAAGAAAATAGACGAATAAAAGCTCATATGAATGAATGAACTATCACTAATTTAACAGTATGTAAAGGAATAAAATAAACCAAGATGTGGTCGGTTTATATGACTGAAACTAGTATATCAGAATGAGATGTAACTATAAAAATAAAATTTCCTTCTGAAATAAATTCATACAGCCTGATTAAGCTTGCCTTGAGTTTGTTGATGGGTAAAGCATGGAGGCTGGATATGTTGATTCTGGTACTGGTAGTGCTGAATCAGTTCTTCTATGAAAACACAGGTGTTCTGTTTTTTTTTCTGAAAAAACCCTCTTTCAAAGACAGAAAATATTTTATTTGGCTATGTTCTACAGATCATAGTATTAAAGGAACCAAGCTTCCTTCTCCTAATTCAGTGTCAATTATTTCAGGTTTGGAAGGAAACTAGAACTGGTTTTTTTATTCCTATTCTTTGCTTAACTTACTCAGTACTATCCTTAGTGGTGATAGAAAACTGTCACCATTCTTAAGAAGCCTACAAAGAATTGCTGACAAAACTATCTGTGGTCTAAAGCAGACACTGCAGATTACACAACACTGTCTGCTGTTTCTGTCATGAAACTGTTGCATAGAGACATTGCTATCTGAAAACTACATCAAGATGGATATTTATCCAAGATCATGACTACACAGAGCACAATTCAAATTTTCTATAAATACCTCAAGTCCAAGAATGAATCATAGGATCATAGAATCGCCAAAATTGGAAAAGACCTACAAGACCATCCAGTCAAACTGTCCACCTAAAACAGGTATCATGAAAGTACTTTCAATATATCTGATTGAAATTTCTCTCAATATAAGTTGTGAGTTTTGACTATCACTTGTTGGATGGACATCTCTGAGGAAACTCTGGCTTCTTAATCTTTCTAATGCCCCATTAGATATGCCCTTCATCCACAAAACAAACCAACCCTCTTGGACAATAAAAAATTGAACATGAGCCCTATGATGAAAATGAATACAGGTTGAAAATTATTTAGTAGAATGAAAAGTGAAAGAGTATCCTTGTTCAGTTCTAATCTTTTTCTGGGCAGTCATTTTTGGCCACTGTGGAAGAAATATTGCCTAGGTGGGCCTTGTATTGATCCAGTACATCTGTTCTTGTGTTCACTATTATGAATTTAACAGTTTTTATGAGTTGTCTTTAGTTATTATTTTTATTATCACAGTGATCAGAGTTTTCTTGCACTAAACAACAAAGCTCAAGGTAAAGTATGACTTGTTCTGAAGGGATTTATTCTGTATCAGCTAATACCATGTCTTCTATTTGTTTATTTTTCATGTTTTGTGTTTTATTTCAATCACTTTATTCAAATGATATTTAGCCTGGCAGTAGGTTAATAATCAAAGAATTCTGTTTTTGCTGTGTTTATCAAAGACCAAAAATACTTCATAATCTTTTTGTTTAAAATGTGGCTCTAGAGAAATAAAATGTGTAAATGTTCAATTTCTGTTAAGCGAGTGTATAAACTCTTTTATTCACATTTAATATTTTAAATGAATAAATACATTTTTAAAATATTACTAAATTAATCTATCTTATTTAAACTTCACATTAAAGTATGCCTTGTATAATGCTAATTAGAATAGAAAGTGATTATCAAGTGGTACAATATTTGCCTGGGATAAGATTAATTTTCATTAAAAATGTAATGTTTTCCATTCAAAATATGACAGCTGTTCATATCTTTCCCAATAAAATGAAATCTAAAATGATGTGTTTTTTTATCTCTGCTTTTCTTACTCCCTTTCACTGCAACATAAACAAAAAGAAATTTTATTGCCTCTTGAAGTTTATTTGAATATCTAGAAATATTCTGAACAACTGTGCTTTGAAATGCTCTGTATTAGATCAAATGCTTAGACATGTTCACTTTTTATTTGGAAATTACATCATTCTGGTTCTCACCCAACTTCTTCCACTCACAGCAGATAACTGTATTTCTTGTTTCAGCCACATTAAAAGAATAACACAATGTTGACGCATAATTTAATGGAAGATTGTATACTGTCTAGGGTTTGAAGTAATAATATTTTGTGAACCTTCCCTCTACAAGGCATCTTTCTCTGCTTAAGTCTCTCTTAAGTCTCTTAAGTCTCATAATTTTGCTCTACTGCTTCTAATATCTTGTTCCATTTGCTACATTAATTTAATTCTAATCACTGCTAAGTTCAATGTCTCGTTTTATTCTTCCTGTCATTGAAGTTTTCTTTCTTGTACACTGCATTAATTCTCTCTTTTGAATAATCACAGAATCATAAAATAATACAATGCTTTGGGCTGGAAGGCATCGTAAAGATCATCTAGTTTCAATCCCACTGTCATGAGCAGGACATCTTCCATCAGGTTTCTCAAAGCTCTGAACGCTCCCAGGTGTGGGTCAACAACAACTTCTGTGGGCAATTTGTTCCTGCACCTTACCACTCTCTGAGCCTAAGGTCTCTGAGCACTGAAGCAGTCCTGGGCCAATGTGATTGAAAAATGTAGCCTCATGTCTTTCCTCATTTAACAGCATAAACCACATAACAACATCTGAATGACTAGATATTTAAGTGTTTCTGATTTCTTACATTCAGAAGCTTATTATGGCTGTATGTTGACCACACTGAATAGGATAAGATTTAGATAGAACTCATGTCTTCCCCTTTCATCATATGATCTAGATTCTATTGAGAGTAAAGATGGATGTACGTTTGGGATTTAAAGCACACTGCATGACTGCCTTTTCTACATAGATTATAAACATGCCAAGATAAATTATTAGGATGTTCACAATGGTAAAATGAAATGCTTTTCAACCGTAAGGGGTAGGATATCAAGTAGAATCTGCATATCCTTGGTGCACAAGTAGAATCATAGAGTCATAGGATCATTAAGATTGAAAAAGACCATAAGATCATCTAGTCCAACCATCAGCTCACCACCACCGTGGCCACTAAACCATGTCCCTCAGAACCACATCTATCCTTTTCTTGAAAACCTCCAGGGACAGTAACTCCACCAGCTTACTAGGGTGGTAGATATATTTTTTAAGAAAATTATGTCCATAGGTTAGACAGTAACTGAGTAGGTCTTTCTTCTGTGTGATCAGGAAGACAATGCTCAGAAATCAAAGGAAAATTAATCTTTGCTCCCTTCTTAGTGAGTGAAGCAGGCAGGTTTTAGCACTAGTCACTTGTCTTGAGGAAAAGATAAGTTGGATGTGATGAAACATAGAGCAGTCATTGTGCTGTTCAAGCAAAAGGCTAGAAGAACTGCATGCCACAAACTTTTTTTTTTTTTTGTCAGACCCTTCTATTACTGGAAATTCATTGGACTGATAGTATCCTTGTGAAAAACTGAGAGATGGTACTTTCCCCACAACGTGGTATGATAATAAACTTCTGTATTAAAGGTAAAAACAAAAGTATTGAGGTGAAACGTTTCTGTTTCTTGCCTGTATATGAGCTAGTTCACACCATTTCTATTGCCAGAATAAACACTTTCCTAACAATAAGATTACCTGATAGTCTCAAGCAGTGACTGCAGAAGATGTCAGAACAAGACTAAGCCTAGTGGATGTTGCATGACACTCAGTGATGAGCCTTAAAATCTCCCAAAAGTAGTTATGGCCTTCACCTCTTTGCTGTTTTTAAAGAGCATGTTCTCCCTGTTCTTGTGGCCATTGTGAAGTGTGAGGAACAGCACAATCTCCAGGGGGTCACTCAGGGGTTGTGGCTGTCATCACACAGGAAATTCTGGTTCCTTGCTCACATAGGACTAAGCAGAGTTTGATTTTAAAAAATAAGCTTTTTTCTCTGTTCTGGTCAGAACTCTCAGCAAGAGCTAAACTGGTTACCAATTTCATTAGCACTTAACTTCTTTCTAAAATTTTCTAGGGATGCTTACAAATATGTTCTCAGCAACTTTTCCTTTCATACAAATATCTTTCTTGCTCTGATCCTTTAATGAAAAATATATTCCTGTTTCAATCCTTGCCATGATAGTTAAAAAAAAAAAAAAAAAACACTTTTATAACAATCTTCAAAATGCATTTAGCTTTCTACATGAATATCAGAGGCTAAAATATCTTTTAGTGTGTTTGTCTTTTCAAGTATAGATGGGCCTGATTAGAGCTTTTTGCTGAAATATCTCTAATGGTAAAAAGGTCACATTTAAAATATTGACGTACTGTAATCTGGAGGAAGGAATCACAAAGGAATCTAAAAGTAATCTGGAATATACCAACAATGAATATTTTTCTTGAAGAGTGAGTCTACTGAAAGATTTCCACTTACTTGCAGGTAAATTTTTTTATAAAAGAAGTCATGAATGCCTAGGCTAGCTTGAATTTGAGCTGAAAAAACTTACCTCTGTCACAGAAGTATTATTCACATTTACACTGTCTCACTGTCTGCATTCACAGGGAGGCTGTAAGAAAGAAGTAGACACTCTTTAGCAGGGTCTGTTGTGATAGGATAAGGAGAAATGGTTTCAAACTAAAAGAGGGAAGATAAGGAGGAAGTTTTTTGCAATAAGAGTGGAGAAGTACTGGAACAGGTTGCCTAGAAAGGTGGTGGGTGCTTCATCCCTGGATACACTCAAGATCAGACTGAATGGCTCTGAGCAATTGGATCTAGATGTACGTGTCCCTATTCTTTGCAGGGGAGATGGATTGGATAACATTTAGAGGCCCCTATCCAACTCCAACAACTCTATGATTCTAGGATTTTATAAAGTTCATCTCCTAATGCAGTCTCTTTGTGTAATTGTCTGTGTCTTATGGTGACATAACAGAGATCCTGCTGTTCAGCTAACAGACCCCTTGTAACACCTGCATTTCTCTGCAACATGCCACAGTGATTAATTACTCTCCTGAAGTAGGCTTTATTTATTCTAGAGCTAAGGACATTGCTATACTATACCTAAATAGCCTCCATCCTTCACAGCTCTGTCTTAGCAGTTCCAGCAAATTAAAGGATTACTGTCTCCATACATATGTAGATCCTTAACCCTGTTAAGAGTTTCAGTGACTAGATCTCATCAAAGCAGATACACAAATAAACAGCATGTAATTAATGCTATATACTTTTGTATGGTTATTGACAGGTCATGGCCTGAGCCAATGATTGAGCACCAGCTGAGAAGGCGGGGCTAAACCAGGAGCTCAGGTGCAAGCAATGCACTTTAATGGGGAGAGGTGGACCCTCCTCCCTCTCATTTAAGGGTTAGCAGCCAAAGGAGTAGCTTCTGTGGAGATTGTGCTCTTCTCAAGTTACTTCTGGTTGTTGGAAAGGGTGGGATACTTTTTCTTCTTCATCATCTTCCTTTGCTCTGTAGTACTTTGTAGTACTTGTATCCCAGTGGAAGATGCTTTTCTTTGCTCTATAACTTTCTTATATCATAAATGATATTAGTTTGTTCTTTTCCTAGTTGCTGTACCTTTTGCCATGTGTTAGTCTCTTTTTAGTTTTGGGATTTTTAAAGTTCTATTTATAATTAATGAGAAGAAAGTTACTAAAAAAATTCAAAGATTTCTCAGTGAAACTAATGGGAATTCTTTCACAGGGCCATGTAAGTACATGGTTAAAGATGGCAATGTTAAACCAGTAATCTATTTGATTATTGCATGATGCTTCTAATAGATGATCCCATCCTTTGACATCTTTCATATATAATGATGTAGTTCCAGTTAAGCGTGATGAATGTAATTCCTTGGAATTAAGAAATGTTTTTTCTTTCATGTAAAACACTCAAAGATGTTCTCCATATTCTCCAAAACATTTGAACATTCAAAATAAGAACTGATAAATTTGTAAAATTCCTGACTGATCCAGGAATTGAAAAAATATTCTCAAATAGCTTTCCATACTGCTGGTATTGAACATAATCTTTTCAAAGCAGAGAATTTACCAGTGATTTAGTGAGGAAAAATTCTCATTGCTAGTTAGCTTCAAAATAATTTTCCCTAGAGACTTACTCACCAAGGATTTCTCAATCATGAAGCTAGTATCGTTTGCTAATAGCATATGAAGGTCAATCCTATTAGAAAGATTTTGTTTCATTCTGCTAGTTAAAATGGTACTCTTTGAGGCTGACAATCAGTATGAGACAGTTTTTGACTAATGAAGAGTTTCCTAGGTGTCTGGCTTCCAAATTTTAATAAGGCAAGCGGGTACTTTGTCTTTATTGCAGAAACCTATTAAGTCTGGTATGTTAATTAACCTGTTTTGAAACTATCAGATTCTGTCCACTTGGCTGGTACAAGGATATATGTTTTCAGAGTTCTGTTTTGGAGATTAGGGAAGATAGTAGAGTAGCCACTATCTACTGACTGGATGATTTTTTTTCTGCATGCAAAAATGTATCCATAAAGAAGGTTGTAGAATCTAAACTTACATTCAGCTGTTAATTCAAAGTGTAATAGAATCGCACCTAAAAATTGATGAAAAGATAGAGATTAAATAATTTCATGAAATCAGTTCTTCTTGTTGCATTTCAGAATGAGACTAAAAGTAGTTTGTGAATGGCAAAGAACAAGTGTGAGCTGAAACTGATGCAAGAGACTCTGGACAGATGGATGAAACACTTATACGTATCTAAAACAGTTTTAATAAGACACAAGATTTTCTTGTGTAGGAAAGAAAGGAGTAATACAGGGCTACCACCTCCTTCTTTCTCTTAACATTTTAGACAGAGGTTCCAACTCAATATTTCATGCTGCAGTTCTGGTATAATGTAAGTTTACAAGCAGTATGAGCAGATGAATATTTATCACTGCGTATAATTGAGAAAGCAATTATAGTTACCATCTATTCCACGTTGTCCATGAGTATGTTCTGTCTCTATGGTAAATATGCAGTAACTTACTCCAAAACCCTATGATCGGGAATAAGCTGAGATTTCAGGTGTCACAACTTATCAGAAGTGCGAGTCAAAACTGTGGAGCTACTCAGAGAACAAAATATCAGCAGGAAGATAAAATTTCAGTGAGCCAAGCTGAAATAAAAAAAAAAAAACCCACACTTGCCTTTCTGAGACATCAGATAAACCAAGGAAGAGCAAGGTGAGAATTGTCTTTGGCGGCTTATTAGGACTGAGTCTGTGTTGGTCTTTGAGATGTCTGGCACACTAGCCTCCATTTGTCTCAGACCCTTGTCCAGTATGTGTGCTGATTGCAAATAAGTCATAGCATCTTCAGCAAGAGCAAGTAATCCTGTAATAATGCTGAGTAAACAAAAAAAATAATAATACTGTATCTTAGGAATGCATCTGATGTCTGTGCTGCCATTCAGAACAATTGTAAGAAAACATTATTCAGCCATCACTGAAGAGCAACAATAACTTAGTAAACATAGTCATTGCTTGAAAGCATTAGATCAGTATTACACAACAGTCAGAAGAGGTGAAATATTTTCCAGAGTTGACATTATTGCTAAACTTAAAGGTAATTCATTTCTGTGTTAAAGATATAAATACCATGCACTATTGATTTAAAAAATACGTGTCTTGAAATGTTGCTCCTAAGCATTCAAAAATCTAGTAATGAACTGAAATAATGTTTTTAGCAGTTTGTATATAGTACAAGGTCTCACCTCAAAGTAATGCCTCTTACTTTATTATGCTGGCCCTTGATGTCAGAGATGGATGTTTGTGGTATGGTAGCAGAGGTTGAACTTTCCTGCCAACATTCCATTACATTTTGTTGCTGTGTGACAGATGGTAGCTTGGGGGCAGTCCAACAAGATGGTGTCTCACATGGAAGTGCACATGAAGAAAAGGTGTAGAACTGAATTCCTCCATGCAGAAAACATTATAGTTGATACTTTTTTCTACAAAATAGTGTCCTTTGTATCTGTTGTAATTTCCACGGAAATAAATAGGAGGCACTGCTTTCAGAGCAGCCCACGTATTTATTGGAGTATAGTTATGGAAAGCAGCTTGTCAGAAGTTAACTTTTTGCATGGAATTTCATCATCTACTCAGAAATATCAAGATTTAATTAAGTAATTAAGAGCTAATACACGAGCTCTATATGTTCACTGCCCAAGAAGTTTGGCTAGACTAAGGACTAGATTCAAAAGACAGTGGGTAGATACTGGACAACAATCAACAGCATGAAGTTCTTAAAAAAAAAAAAAATATATATATATATATATATATATATATATAATGCATGGTGCTGCACCTAGGACAAAGCAATGCTGGACACAAGCACAGATGAGAGATAAGTGTCTGGGGAGCCACTCAGTAAAAAGGGTCCTGGGGGTGACGGTGACAGACTCTGCATGAACCAGCAGTATGCCCAGGTAGTCAAGAGGGCAAAATGTATTTTGGGGTGCAATAAGTTCTGCACAGCCAGCCAGTCAAAAGAAGTGGTCATCCTGCTGTACTAAGCATTGGTGTGGCTTCACCTTGACTACTGCATGCAGTTCTGGGCTGTCAAACACTGTAACAGGCTTCCTAAAAAGATGGTCAATGACCCATGGCAGATAGTGCCCTAAAGGTGCTTGGACAATGTCCTCAGTAATATGCTTTGACATTTCATTAGGCTTCAAGTGGTCCAGAAGTTGCACTAGATGATCTTTGAAGGTCCCTTCCAACTGAACTATTCCATTATATTATAATCCTTTCTTCACAGGATAACCTCAACCTGCTCATTCTAACAGAGGAGCCTGTGGGTAGCTCTCACCTCAATATCCGCAGAGAAACGACCTGAGTGATCTAAGTTGTATCTAAAAGTGTAGCAAGAAGTTCTCATGTAAGCGTCCTTTATGAATGCTTCTAATAAAATTAATTAGTAACTGGAATGACCAACAGTGAAAGCTCCCCATAGCCAGGATCTGCTCTGGAGAAATACCTGCTGCTTCCATAGCTGCACAAATGTAAGGTATTCAGAATCTGAAGATTTACTCACTATATTTGCTTTCTTAGTCTGTCTTATTAAAACAGTTTTTAAGCCATTTGTTTCCAAACCTTCTCAACAGGTTCCAGGTGGACCCTGCACCACCTCTCTCCCTCTCTTTCTCCTTGACTCGCAGTGATGCAAAACAGAAGCATTCTATTCAGTTCAAGGAAAGAGATGATCAATTGCTGGAATTTATCTTTTGCTGTTCTTTTACTAATTTTTACTAATTCTTACTGGATGGCTTTACTAGTACTTTCTGGGTGTGCTCTTTTCTCAGAGGATTGAAGAACTAAGCCACCAAGAGGTGCACAAATCCTTTTCAGTGACAAGAAACTGAATAAGTGAAGCGCTTCCAGATGACCCCTGTTTCTGTGCCTTCTCTTGTCACAGAGAAGTGCTTCAAGAGCCATTCATCCGTGCAAACTGGTACCAAGACATGACTCCATTTCAAAGCATCTGACAACAGTCATTGCTGTCTTCTCTCCAGCCTTTAACTGTCACCAGACACTGCTGTCTCAGGTAGAAGTAAAAATGAAAAGAAACTGAACCAGAAAAAAACCTCTACTTTGCATGTCCACCTTTATGCAAGATGAGAAGCAGTATCTCTGGGCTCTGAGCATACAGGATGTGTAAGAAGGAGTCACAAACTTTATTTCAGAAGAGAGCAGCAGCAATTCTGGTCCTCTTAAATGCAGTAAGAACAGCCCCACATTCCCCTGGAAGGAATTAAAGGAGAGAAAGAAATTAAAAAAAAAAAATCAGAAAGATATCAGAAAAGGAGATGGAAAGTTGTTTTAATGTTATTCTTATTGTTTCTCACTACTTGGATCTGTAATTAAATGCTTATTTTTATTGATATTAAATTATGCTATTTTTCCTAAATTGAATCTATTTTGCCCATAACACTAATTGGTAAGTGATATCCCTGTCTGTAGCTCAATTTTCTCATGTCTGTTCATCCCACTTTCTACCACCATCTTGTGGAGGGTGCTGAAGAGAGCAGGTGGGAGGGAGTTTAGCTGTTAGCCAAGACTAGCCCACTACAGATGGCAAAGCCATGATATAGTCCAAGGCACGTTCCTAACACAGACTGATGAGAAATCATGTGAATGTACACAATGGGGCACTGACAGAAAAGAAAAGTCCATACCAATTTTATTCAGCTCTGACTCTTTTTGTGTAAAAGTTGGAAGAAGTCATACCAGTCACAACAACTATTGTTCCTGCTTTTCAAACCATTATGCACATTAATTCCAAACTACATTCTGATATCAATGTCCTTGCCCTATTTATATCACACAGGCTCTCCTTGTATTTACCAAACTTCTTCACCTAATTACCTTTTGTCACAGCTCCTTACTCTGTACCAACATTCTGCCCTGCTTACCTGCTCTTTTATGGTCAACATCAGCTTTTAGTAACAAGATCTGGGAAGTCTTTTAAGGCTATTGCTTTAGTAAAACACTTATATAATGCAAATGCTGAACTGTGCATTTAGCAAGATGTTTATTGTGTGTCAGTTTTTTTTTTTTCTAGCATTTTGATTTTGTAAGAAAGACTAATTATTTTTAATTGGTTTTTTTTCCCCTGTAGGTTTTGTGTCTATCTTAATGGACTGATTTTAAAAAAAAAAAATCATACTAAGAGATTTTATCCAAGTTACAGTGCTGCCTCTCGAATTAGCAGGACTAGTTTCAAGAGAACAAGGTGTTCTGTGCTTGGATATTTAATTCTAAAAATAGGAGAGTTTGGTTTCTACAGATTTTCTCATCCCTGACTCATACTTAACTATACTCAAGATCTCTCCCTTTATGTTTTCTTGCTAAGAACTCAGGTCTGTGAGTGTCTGAGAGAAAGGATAGGAGAGTTTTAAAGTACTTGATATTTGCCAAGTCCTAGGCATAAATTAAACTCTGTAATTTCAGAAAGAACTCATTCTATCAGAAGAAAAAATATTAGCACTATTGAACTTTGTTGATATGCAGCCACGTTAATTCAAATAGCGAAATGAATAACAGTTTAAGCTATCATCTAAGGTATTCAAGTTGGTTTCATAGTCATTTTAGAGAAGAATTTATCTTTAGGAAGCATAGGGTATTCTAAATTTGCTATATGTAATGGGAGAAGTAGATTTCAGTAAATAAGATCATTTATAATTGATAAATTTAAAATCTGGTTCCTTGGAAAGTATGAAATGTTTCTGCTTCTTGTTTGATAAATGTTACAGCAGTTAAATTACTCTGCAAATTTATATGCAGGACTCACAGTCGCTAATTGGAATCTGAAAACATCAGACGCTGCTAGCAGTAGACTATTTCTGTACTAAGTAATAGGATTATTGAAAACTCTGTCCTTACGTATTGTATTCAAGGAGAAAAGCCATGAAAAATTTAAAGGCTTAATCTAAGCACAGTTAGAAATTTATTGCAATTCTTGGACTATTTTATGTAGATCAGTAAAATGAGCTATTGATGTGAGTAACAAATAGGGCATAAAGAGAAAAAAATGAAATGAGAGTAGCCTTTAGTTTATCTCACTGCATAGCAAGTACATTCTATTCTGCATATATACATTTTGGTTCATAAAATTCAAAAGTAAAAAGTGAATATAAAACATATATAGCATGTTGAATTTAAGTCAATAGAATAGATTTTGTAATGGAGAGGTACAATACTAATATGAACTATTTGTTTCACGGATGTTTCCAAAATAAAATATTTCATCAATTGCTTCTAGCCAGTTGAGCAAAAGTAATAGACTTTTAAAGGTCAGCATATTGGTTGATATAAACTTGACCAGTTCACTTGCTAAAAAGATACTTTACTCTAGTTTCATCAAATTAAATTATCACTTTCTTTAAGAGATTCTAGGAGGTCATCTATCCCACAGTTTTAATTCACATACACTTACAAAGTAGGCTATTTGGGCAATTGAATTTTTATTATCCACTCCTAACAAAAGCTATGAAGGCTTGCTCACTCCTCACATGCAAGAACGAGTATTCTTTAGTACATATGTAAAATTTCCCTCTGTTCACTTTAGTGGGTTTGAAGACTTGGTGACTTTAATAAAAATTTAATCTTCAACTCACCCGGAGATTGTAAGACTCACTCATTTAAAGGTTGCTTAACTTTATTTTTCTTCTTTCTGCATTTCACACCTATAATATCATGACAGATAATTGTACCTATGAATAGTAAAATTGATCTCATTTTACCTCAAAGGAATATTTTTTTCATTTCATGATATTTCATTTTCAGAATTACTTAAAATCAAAATGAATATTTAAATATTTTTATTCTTTTCAAATGCACACCAAGAACTGAATGCTATAGAAATATGAAAGACTCCCACTTCACAGTTCACTTCCATCTGGACTGACTTCCTACTTCAGCAGTTGTAAATAATGGGCCAGCATTATGGGTGTTAATTATAGTACTCCACAGCACATTACAATGGGGTATCATAATGTTATTTTTTTCCTCAATCAAAATTAAATATATATATATATAAATATATATATATTTATGCTTATTTCTTAATCTTGTTGCTTAAATATAAAATTGTGTTGGTATTCTCCTTTGGAAAACAAAGTTTCCAACAAGGTACGTTTAGAATGATAATTTTGCTCATATTCTTTCCAACAAAGTAGTCCACGTTCCTTTATGTGTTTGTAACATCAAATCACAATACTTAAGAATCCTTGATAGAAAGAGAAATACTTCATGGAGCATTAATTTTAAAACTTGGTATTAAAAAACAATAACAGGAATAAAAACTTTTTCATGATTTAAAGTGTAATTTTTATTTCTTATCAATTTATAAAATATAACTTTAGTCAGTATCCCTATCTGAAGATGATTTTAAACTGCGAATTTTCATTAAGAGCAATAGCATCATTTAACGAACAAGATTCAAACGTGATTGGTTTTTTTTAGACAGAAGATTACTAAATTAAATACAGAAAAAACACTGATGATTCTTTGTAGGATATGCATTAATAACAAAACAAATACACTGGGATAAATTTCAGGCCAAGAAGGCCAACAAGATATCAATATTCACTATTTTACGAAACATATTTGAGCGGGATTCTGTGTAAATTGAGAATACTTTGCATTCATTAACAGTGAATAGAAGATATTTTAAAGTTGAAAGATTTATTTCTAATAAGAAAGTAAACTCAACTCATTTTAGATACAAAGTGCTTCTGAAATAGATATTTATCATCAGGATTAATTTTCAATTTTTGTCATTGTGAAAGTTGGTCTAATTGTTTCTTTGTTTGGTCATAACTCTAGAGGAATTTAAATTTTGTCTGGATGGACTATGAAAAAATCAAACTGTTCTAGAGGCTCCTGAGTCTTTACTTTCACCATCCAGCTTCCTAAGTCAATTTATTTTCTTACCTGTAAAACCATGATGATATACATGGAGAAAAGTTTTCAAAAATACTCTGAAAGCTTAGATTATTCTGGAGCTAGGTGACTTCAGTCTTTAGAAAAAAGTGGTAGCAGAAATGCCTGACCGTATACTGCCTTTTCTTTGCCTCGTATACCTCTCCTTCACAGGTGATCCAACATGTATACTCTTCTGAATAAGAGCTTGAGGAGCCACAGTACATAATTTGATCTGATTGTAAAACAACCAGAGCCTGACCATCGCCCACAAGGAACATGGCACTGAGACAACGCAGGCGAAGTTCAGCTTTGCCTATTCAGATTCTAGCATTATTATCGATTCAGTGATTATCCCTGGTTATCATGCATATCTTGCCTCATCAGTGCAACTATTGCACAGGCTGGTTATGTTACAGACTGCCTTTGTAATTGTCAAGGACATTTATTAGCTGTATGCCAAACAAGAAGCTGAATTTCTATGCCAAGTCTTGCAATTAATTAGATCCTCTTGTGTGATTTCTTTAATGCTAAACAGTAAGTGTAAATCCTGATTTAACACCTTCTAGTTGTAAATAAGTGCTTCTATTGGCTTTTTGGACCTTTAAATCATATGAATAGCTGTAGAAATTATTAGCACTATTTTATTACATTGGAGATGCAATTTACTTCCTCTTTTTCCATTTTAGCAATGTTTATCATCCTATTCAAGTTGGAAGTGCTTATTTAAATAGCATATAAAAAAAACTGGAAAGATGTGTTATTAAAATAAGAAAGATGATCTCTATTTTCAGGACAAGCAATATAAACATTTATGAAGAACAAGGAAGATTTAATTGAAACTAAAAATTTGGATAGAAAATTGAATGATTTTTTTTTATTTATTTATTAGTAGACAGTGAAGCTGACAGGTCAAATGCAGAATTCATTCTAAGTTTAAATAAATTAATAGACATACTCTAATGCAGAAATGATCTCTATTTGGTATGAATCTTGGTGGTACAGCAGGGTTGAAAAGGTCTTCCTAATTCAGCAGCCAATAAAACAATTCACAAGTGAGATGAATGAGCTCCCTTTTGCTGCATCATATGCTTAAACACTGAACAAGCTACTAATGCTACAAGAGACTTACCATAGAGGAATCAACTGTAAGTATTCTTTCATTTTGTTATTCCTTAGATAATTTTCTAGAGGCTGGACTGTGTGGTGGGGAAAAAAAAAAAAAAAAAAAAAAAAAGAACTCTCTTTTAGCTAGTTGTTTGAGGCCAAAAGATAAGAAAATTAGAAGAAAATCTGGTAAGAAAAATCAAGATGAGAATACATAGAGTCCTTGGAGTCAAGGTATTCTTATTTAAATGTGTATGTATATATCTACACGATAGACAAATCAAAATAGTATTATTCTGCCTGTCCTCCATGCAGGAATTCTTTGGTTTTCAGCAATGTTGAACATAATGCTAGTTGTTTCCCATGCTGTTTTATTCACCAATTTAAATTCAAATTATGAATTCTTTTGAGAGAGAATTATCTTGTTATTACATGTTACCACATTTAGTACAGTGTATCCTTGAACTTTAGATCACATTCCTAGCCAATCCCTGAAATGTGAATGCTCTTAATGAATCTCTGAATTCCATTAAAAATGTAATTGTCTGTAATGTGAAATCATTTAGTAATTTTTCTATGGACAAATTAAGCAGAATTCATGTTGTTGTCAAAATATGCTAACGAATAACTAGACATGCTGATAATTAGGAAATGATTAAGAGGTACAAATGCCGAAATGATATTCTATACTCATGAGCAGAAATCTTAGAAGCTATATAACTTCTGAGCTGATTGATTTACTGCTCTCTGAGCAATGTCTCAGCTTAATCTAGCCATGTCCCTTTTGGACCATTGCAAGGCAGAATTAGGCAGTCCTAGGAAGTCATGTCAGTCTGTGTAATGTCTTCAGAGTGAAGCAATAACTAGTGAAAAAGGCAGGGTACTGTGTTTAAAATATTGCTAAGGTCTAGAAACAAGGCAGGCACACCTTCTACTAGACCAGATTGCCCAAGGTTCCATCCAGTCTGATCTTGAAAACCTCCAGGGATGGACCATCAGAAATTTCTTTAGGAAAACTTTTCCAGTGTCTCATCACCATCATAGCAGGAATATTTTATCCACGACAAAAATTATGAGAGCACAAATACAAAAAATGCAATAACAGGATACTGTTAATCCAGGTGCAAAGGCAGGAGTCCTGTTTTATTGCACAGAATCCAGATTCCAAATGTATGCAAAACCTGAGTATGTGCATTAGTATGGAATTCTGAAATTAATAATATATCATTTTTTTGGTAGAAATTACACTCCAACCATCTATTGGAATGCAAAGAACCATACAAGAGACACTTCTTGTCACTACTGCAGGAAGAAAAATTTGTGTTTACTAGCTGATAAATTGTAGTGCAAATAGCTATGCTAAAACTAAGCAAAACTTATTTTAAAATCACCTGCCTAAGCCAAGACACAAGTATGTAACCACATCAATTCAAATATTCATCTTCTGCCTCAGCTGATGAAGATGAGATTGCAAGGAAAACCTTCACTGAAGGAAATAACCTGATATGTCATTGAGCCACTGTACTGAAAATTTGTACATGGTTTAACAGAATTTTCACACATTTTATTCAGAGTAGCATGCTTCAAATTGATTTAGTGTGCTACCACAATTCACTGCAGAGACACAAATTATGGTCATGTGATTATTTCTTCCATTGCAAACAGACTATATCACAAATTCAAAATTGCAAAATTTTCTTTGATTATTTGAGATGGAAAGAAAAAAAAAGTTTTTGGTACAGTTGTACAGGAAATACTTGAATGAAAGGTTTTGAACTGATTCATGGTTATTTAAGGATAACGTCTACTGTATACACATTTCTGGGAATTTGATTGTTAATTATCATAGCAGTTTTCCACATGGTACTGTACATAAAATATTTCTTGAATTTTTGTCATCAAAGTTACTTTTACATTTATCATAGTCATACTTGTCTGGATTTTAATAGACTTCTCTGCAGTACACTTGTAATAATAGATTTTTCTTTTATTTTTATGCATTTGTTCTTCTTAATTCCTGATAACCACCACTGTAGGTTTTTTTTTCACTTAAGTGAAGGAAAAGAACTTAAGAAGTACTGGGAGTACAGAAAAACCTTCATCCTGCCAGTGAGGGTCATAATTTCTAGAGATTACTAACCGTGCATTGCTGGAGGGAAGGGATGGGACCCAAAGAGTCTCATTTTGCGCTTTTCCTACTCTATGATCAGGAAGGTAAACATTCCAATATTCCTACATTTCTAAACGGATTTGTTCAAGGAGAGTTAGGATGGTGCTAAAAGTAATTTTGGTGTTTCTGAGTCAGCTGGGCTTCAGTTTGTTATATAGGAGACCTCAGAAAATTTCTTTCATACAGTTTTTATGTCTCAGAGGCTCAGGATAAAAGAACAAAACAAAAGGTAAGGTTTCGAAGAACTATTAGACACTGTCCCAGTTTCCAGCCAAAAGCTGACATGAACTTGGAGGGTTGAATGAAATGGAACTCCTGTGCAGCCAGCCAACATCATGAACCAGCTTTCCTTTCGTTAATAACATGGTCTATCATTCTGCCTGGTTTATGCATATCAGCAAAGTTATACTTCCTCTATAACCAGCTGCTGCTTCCTTGGTAAGAGGCTTTTACAAAGCTCACTTCTGTTCAAAATTAATATTGATAAATAACTGCAGGAAATGGTGGTCTGCTGAAATCCAGTATCTGCACATATTTTTTTGAGATGGCTGTGATGTGTTATAGTGTAGCCTTTTCTCTAAGTATTAGGTCACTAAATAAGTGGCAATCATTTATTTTTCTATTGAAGGAATTTTTGAAGTGAGATTCCATATAAGAGGATTTTCTATTAACAGACCTAAAATCACAATATTTCTCGGTGCAATGGAATGAAAATGGTAGTGAAGGGGAACATTTTTCACAGTATACTCCAAGTCATCCTATTCTGACATGACAGCAAGAGCTGAGAGTGATTTGAGAGTGAAGCTGTCTCAGACCTCAGGCTTTGAAGTGTATGATAAAATACCTTCTTTGAGTCTTAGCACTGTCTATTCATCTCCCTAAGCTAAGCTTTTGAGACACTGTGAATTCAGCTTGTTCCTCTCCTGTGAGCTGTGTTAAATAAATTCTGCAGGTTTACTGTGGAAATACATCTGCAGATATGCTACAGATTTAGTTTTAACCCTAACATACTAAGATACTTGTTTTACATGTTTGCCTGAAAATGACCATGGAACTGTGATCACAGAACAAGTCAATAACAAATCTTCTGACCAGGTCTTCTTTCTCCTGGAAAGATGTACTGAACTGTTCTTTTCTTGCTTTTCACCACATGAATTCCACAGTCATAGTTCACTGGGTTTCATTCATTCTCCCACTGAGAATGACGGAAAAAAAAAAAAAAGAAGAAAAGAAAAGAAAAGAAAAGAAAAGAAAAGAAAAGAAAAGAAAAGAAAAGAAAAGAAAAGAAAAGAAAAGAAAAGAAAAGAAAAGAAAGATTACTTTTGTAGTCAGACTCGAAGCCTGGTGATACTTTCATAAGGTTGATCTGCTTGGTTTAACACTGCTAATGATGTTTTATTTTAACCGTGCTTTTTAAGGTCAGTTTAATGTAGTGTAAAGTTTCTATTCCTTTCTAGTATTTCATTCATAGAATATGACTAGGCAATAAAAATGATAACTTTTTCATACAAAAAAGAAAAATATTTCCAGCTCACTCAAATACTCCATTGTTAATGACTAGTGTTACCTATTTAATAAGATAAAAAATCCCAATCATATGATCAAAGTCATCAAAATCTTAATACAAAAATCTTCTTTAAAAGATTTTTAAAAGATCTTTAAAAGTAATGTTTCTGTAGCATTAAAGCATCCTTTGCTAATCTGTTCAGTGTGTGACAGTGACTAATACTGAAATTACTGAGAGGTAAATTTTATATCTCACAACTCTTCCTATCAAAGCGAAAAGCAATTTCTGCCATTCCTTTTGCACTCTTTCCCTATTTCCAAAATGTACTAATTTCCATACTTCTTGTATAAGCTCCAATCACCACAAATTCTGCCTGGTTGTATGTTTCAACAGTTTAAGTTCTCTCTGTCTTAGCTTTTCTAAATTTCTTCCTATGTACCACCAGACAGCAGCCTTTGCTGCTTCCAATACAAAAGCAAAGTGAAAAGCTAACCAGAATGCTTAATACTCTATTAAAAAGGTCTTTCTTTGTTTAACTGAATTCTATTTGTCAGTTTTTTTCCACAGTTAACTAAGTAGGAAAGTTGGCTAAATAGATGGGATAAGATCTCTTGATCTAACGGGGATGTATAGTTGCAATGCCAGCCAGGACAACCGTCTAGGCAGAGTAGAACATGTTCAGAAATTGAGTGAGTTCTGACTTTTCTTACTCTATGAGGTCTTTCTAGAATCCCAGAGTGTTTTACATTGTGAAAAGTTAGACTGCTAAGTAGCATAAGCGTTAAATCATCTATCAACAGAATGAAAAAAAAAAAAAAAAAAAAAAAAGCCACTGCCACTGTGGTTGTCGTGGTATTTAATATAAAATACATGGTAAGGTAGATGGCTAACTTTTAATGAATAGATCACCGTAATGCCACATATTTAGGCTCTAAAGCCATGTAGCGCACACAGCAAATTGTCTGAATCCAAGGCTTTGCTACTGGAATTATAAGTAGCCTGTCTTCAATTCCATCTGCACAGTGATTCCTAGTCAAAGCATGAAGAGCTTCTGTTGTGACAGCAAAGAAAATGCGTAAATATTGGTAAGACTGACACAATATGGAAATATTTTTACCTAAGGGAAAAAAAAAATGTTAATCCTTAAGCAAACTCCTTACAAATAAAATACATAACTGCTGAAAAAGTAAAAGACATAACAATAAGATAAATTGTTGGGCAGGAAAAAGTATCTAGTTCTAGTTCTTCTGAACTTGGAAGTCCAGGGGAAATTTATTCCTGTTCCCAACTCACCTGGAATCATAGGATTGTAGAAACATACATTGGTTTGGGTTTGAAGGGACCTTACGGATCCAACTTCCAACCAGACCAGGCTACACAAAGCCACATCCAGCATGGCCTAGAATTCTTCCAGGGATGGGGCACTGACAGTTTCTCTGGGCAACACATTCTAGTGCCTCATCACTCTTATAGTAAAGAATTTGCTATGAAATTTAACTTCTTTTTATTTTAAGTCATTACCCGTTGTCTGATCAGATACAATGAGTTGTGTTTGTGACAATCAACAATGCTGTCCATTGATAACTGAGAAGGTGTCCCTGTTTGTTACATTTTTGTCCTTTCAGTTGGACTACTGAGGATCTAGCTCAGGACTCAGATGCACCAAAGTGTATTTGTAGTGATGGTTTTACCGTGATGGGCACGTGTGCTCCACCATACCATTCTGTCATTGCCAGTCCTCAAAAAGCAGTTGAAGAAAATGTGATGAAAAAATGGGTCATGAGTTGGCATAAGTACAGGGAGATTCTTCACCAATTGCTACCATGGCTGAAACAGGCTCAACATAGAGAGATTATCTATTACCTGTTACCTATTGCTAACAGACTAGAACAGTAAGAAAGAAAAACAAATTAAAAACGCCTTTGGTGCAGGTAAATGGAGAATGTGGGGCTGCAGTCATCCCATAAATCTTAAACTCTGCTGCTCCCCCATGGCCACTCTCTGCCCCTGCTCTGCATGGGATCCCTCCCATGGGATGCTGTCCTTCCCCAAGTGATTGCACGTGGGCTTCCCCAGGCTGCAGCTCTCCATGTTTCTCCTCTTGCAGGAATAGGAAGGATCTCAGACAGCCAATGATACAAAGCACTCCATCTATGCCTGCCAAAGGCTTCAGGCATGCTTAAATATCTCTCTGAACAGATTTAGTTCAAACTGATACAACAGGAATAAAAATTGGCCAAAGCCAACTTTTTCACATGAATTTTGGTTAGTAAAGAATGGGAAGGTAAAGATTTTCAGAAGAACATTTTATTTAGAATTCTAACTCTGAAAAATTACTGGATGACCAGTTCTTTGATCAGAATCAGATAACTTAGATCAAAACACAGAACCTGGAAAGGGAATCTTACCTGATCATCACTTCACTGAAGTGTGGATTGTTTTCTGCATTAGGATTTTTCTTAAAACACAGCTTGTGTTCTGCCTTTGGAAATGCCCCAGGGAATTCATGTTCTCCCTCCAGAAGGTTTGTCCTCTATGAAAACTGCAGGCCTACAATAAAGCAGACACGTGGCCTTCCTCACTCTTCTCCTCCCTGGACAATTATTTCTTTTCTCTGTGCACTGAGATGGGATATAACTCAACAGAAGGCAAATAATGGGAATAACAACAGGAACTGCAACATTAATTCAGTGATTTAGTGTTCATCTCTTGTAATGTGCCCAAGCATAAGTACTGGAATATGAAAGAGACAGAGAATTACAAGAATTCCACTTTCTCTAATATATTGTAATACAAGCAATATTACGTGATAGTTAATATAATGATTATGATTTTTTTAAGCTGACAAGTGCATGCTTTGATTAATTATAGTGAATGTTATGTAGAATATAAAGAAAAATAGTACTCATTCTGATTTTCAAGATGTCCTCAACAACAAAAAAATATCCCGAATGCACAAAAAGAAGTTAAACAGCTTATGTCTGCCTCTTTTGTCTTTTCTTAGCACAAATTTGATCACTGAACTGCTTCTTCAAGTACCTTTTCCAGGCAGCTGTCAGAGATCACTGAGAAAAAAACTTTATAAAGGAAGGGACTAGGCACAATCTGACCCTGTGTTTCAGTATCTGCTTGTTTGAGATCATCACCTAAGTGTTCAGAAATATATTCATAAGAACATAATGCATACACACTGAAGCAAAACAAATATCCTTCTTTGCAGTTCCCTTGATCAGCTTTCATTACAGGCAAGCACAAAGTAAAACTCCAATACAAGCTTGTCATCCATGCTCTAAAGCTGCCACATGGGAACAATTCTCAAAAGCAGAGTTTCAGTAGAAATATAAACCAGATTACAGTAAGACATATCTAGCTTTTAAGCATGAGTTTCCAGTAAAGGCTAAATATCTCCTGTAGGAAGAAGTTAACAGTACTACTTGATGACCACTCTGACTTACAGTACATTCTTTCAGAGGATAGTTCAACACCTGCAATTTTGGGGCCACAGAATAAATGTTTGGGATCAAAAATAATGCCACAGTGAAGCTGCAATAGAATTTACTAATACAGATGATGCATGCTTGTATTTAAGAATTTATATCCATGTTATTTCTTTCCTGACAAAAAGCACTAAGAAATAAATGTCTCCACTTTAGAATTCATTTTGAATAGTCTTTGACTCTTTATGATTTCAGTACAAGGTGAGGACATCATTAGCAAGGACCTGATGTTAAAGTAGTTAAACTAATATTAGCATTTTATTCTGAACAGCTGGTGTTTGTTGAGCCCAATCTTTTTATGGAACCTCAGTTAACGTTTGTCTCTATTATGTTTGTCATTCTGCATGATTTAGACTATATTCTAGTCTGTTTTTAACTATATTCTAGTCAGTTTTTAACCCTCAGGTTTCTGTGTTTTCTTTTCCTCTGACCTTACTAGTATTAAACTTGAAGCTAACACTATTAATTGCACTTCATGGGCACACACTTTAAAAAAAAAAAAAATGCAAGTATTATTTTAATTCTTGAGCTAGAAGTTCTTAAGTTGAGTGGTTTTGGTTTCCTCTGCTTCCTGATTAAACTTTGTGGGATTTGATTTAAACATTTTAGTCACAACCTTCCCTAGTTAGTAATAGCTAAATGAATTTACACAACACTATGCCTGCTAAAAGCTTGGTAATTTCTCTCAGAAGTCCTGGACTCTTACCTAAACAGTCATCAGTAATTATTGTGACTTAAGGGGGAAAAATTGGACATTAAAAGTTGCATTTAGTGTGTCATTTTCAGAAAATGATCACTGTTTCAAAATCTTCAGAGATAAATTATTACCTATCTAAACACTGTGGCAAGCACTTGCTAAGAAAACAAGTTTCTTTTTCCATTACTACAACAGTTTCATCTTTTTTTTTTTTTTTTTTTTTTTTTTTATCAGCAGAGAAAAAGAGGAAGAAAATTCATGAAGCAGCAAGCATATTCACATGCCAAAGCTAACTTACTGTGTCACTCTGTTACTGCATGTATCTGCCTTCCATCTGCTCTGTGCTGTCAATTTTTTGTAGATGAGACATATGTTTCAGAGCCTTCTCTGAAGCATCCAGCTTATCTCTGAATGCTGAAATATCAGGTATCACACCTAAATTGAGCAAAAGAGCTCTGATAATTAGTGTATCTGGGAATACTAAAAAACTAACAGTGATAAAAATCATGAATATATAACCTAAAAGTGCTATCTCCTTTCATTACTAAATAAAATATATGACAGGGCTGTGATGTTTACACTTCCTGACTTGTGAGTTGTTGATTGAAACTCCATAATTCATAATTCTTAATTCGATAAACCAAAGAAAGACTCCATTTGTATGGAGTGTCTGTATGGAGTCTCTGATTTTAATAGAGGCCATCAATATCCATTGTTCTAAATAAAAAGCAGATTTCTTCAAAAAGTAAAATTGGTTATCAGATTAATCCACCATTTGTTTCATATAATTATACACTTGAAGAAGCTACTAGAATATTTGCAAAGGTTGAACAGCCATCCCTCTGTATATAGTCTCAAAATTGACTAATCCTACTCGATGAATTCTGGGAATATCTCTGAATAAGAGCAGAGAAGAGCTTGCCTTCTCACATATTCATGTGAGAATTTAATCAGTTTTTGAAAATAGTCCATCAAGAGTATCACATCATGACAACTAACAACTCCTGTGGCAAACTTGCCTTCTTTTCATTCTTTTGACAACATACAGTGCAGTGCTAGTTGTAAATTAAGCTCCTTACCAGAACATCAGTACTTGAAGACCTACATAAACTAAGAAACTTATGTAATAAATCCTCTGTTATTTGCTATTGTTTTTACTCAAGTGAAAACATGTTTGCATGTTGATGGATTTTTTTTCTTCCAGACTGAGTGCATCTATACCCCAAAAAACTCACTAAAGCACTCTTAGCCTTTTGACTGAGGCCATTATTTTGTTAAGTTTTAGTTTGCACAGATGGTAAGCTCTCTACTGGCATAGAAACCTAAATCTAGAGGTAGGCACAAAGATGAGAGATGAACAAAGATGTTAGATACACAAATAAGGTTATTTAGAGATAAAGTTTAAATAAAAGAAGAGAATGGAGGACATGACCTTATGGAAACACATAGGAAGCAGAGATACAGAAGGGCTTGTAAAATATAAGTCAAACGAATGATTAGACAGGTAGGAAGAAGGACACGGGTGAGATCAGTCACCGAAGCAAAGACAGAAAGCATTTCAAACAAAATAAAGGGCAGTGTAGAGGTCACAGAAGATGAAGATGTATTTGAGAAGTTTCAGATTTTGCTAAAATGTAACTAAAGATTGCAGAAAAAGCTGTTCCCTTGTAATGCAAAGAAGAAGTAAAGTATAAATAGTTGGGAAATCCAGACTGCAGTGATAAATACTGTGTTTAATGAGCTTGAAGTAAAAGGGAGAGACAGGATTGTGCAACAAATAAGGTGAGGTATTTTTAAAAGTACAAGAACTGCCATGCTATTATTGTGAAGTAATAGATCCAGAAAGTAGTGAGAAGTTACATGGAGAATGGAAGAGTTTACAGGAATGAGAAAGTGAGAGAAAGGTGAGGGGAAGAACGATACAGAAAAGATCAGAGATTAAGGTAAAAAATACAAGAGGAAATATTGGAGAAAACTTGTAGAAAATAATAAGATCACCAGTAAGAAAGAGGGATAATTTTATTTCAGAAGGAAAGCAGGGAAGGAAAGAAAAATGAGAAGAAATTGAAATTCATGCTACTTATCAACATTGTCATCTTAAACAGTCCATATAGGGAAGGAGGAAAGCGAGAGAGAGAGAGGGAGGAATAGAGAAAGAGAGGAAAGATTGGAGGGAGGAGGGGAGGCAGAAGGCAAGAGAAGAGTTTGAAGTCTGAGGCAATGGCCAGAAAATTGAACGGTACTACAGAGATTTAAACTAGGTGAGAAGATAATTATTTAGCTAGACAGATGACCAAATTGAATGGAAAGAGTAGTTTCTAGTTGAAGAAAGACTAACTTCAAAAGTGCTTCAGAAAATATTCTGCTGTGTGGAGGAAAAGAGTGAAAGATGCAGATTCGAAGAAGTGAGTAAATGGTAGTGGTTGAACGAAGTGGTAGAAATCCTGATCAAGAACCACTGTGAGAGCAGAAGAGAAAATAAAGAGAAAAATGCTAACTTGAACGTAAGCTGAAAACTCAGTAGAGTTTTTAAGAAAAGGGAATTGTATAACAGAAAAAAAACAAAACAATGAAAGCATACACAGTTCCCGGTGACACTCAGAAGCCAGCAGGAGGACAGCATGATAAGACTCTGGGTATTGGTGACATTTGAGAACAAGACTGTTACTAAAGCATTGCATCTGGAAATTTAATCCCCCTGGTACACTGTTCCTTATGCAAAAACTTCTTAATCTTCTGTATGAAACACAAAGGTCTTTTAAAAAAATCCACAGCAACTGCATGCTGGAAAAAAAAAAAAAAAAAAAAAAAAAAAAAAAAAAAAAAGAAAATCTCTGATTTTCTTCAAAAGTATGCTTTGTTCTACTTTTTTTTTTTTTTTTAATTAAGGCTTCAAGCTTATAAAAGCTCAACATATGAGGAAGATGACTATCTACACACTTTCTCTCAGCTCCTCATTGCTGTAAACTCTTCCATTCTTCTATGTCATTGTTCTCATTGTTCCCTCTGTGCATACATGTGTAACTAAATCCCTCCAAGTTGTCTTGCTGTGTTTAGCTTTCCTCTCATCTATTTAGATTCCTAAGACAATTTATTATCTATTCCTAAGAAGGGTCATGCCATAGTGCTATAGTGTGCTTTATTTAACTTATTTCTGAAAAGCATTGATAGTTTCGTCCTTCTCGCTTTTTGAAATAGAAAATGACAAGACTTCCTTATTCTTTGACTTCAAGCCAGGCATTCAGAATAGCCACTGTCACCAGCTGTGCAACCGTTTTTCCACTGAGAAAATACAAAGTTGAAACACCAAGAAATAGTGCCTTTTTACCTTATGTTTCACCCTAACCTCACACTGACTTAGAAGGATCTTAACCTTTTTAGGGAAATGACAAAATATTTCCATTGTTCTGATATAACTTATTAAAAAAAATAAAATAAAATAAAAGGCAGTGACTTCTAAATGACAGATTCTGCAATCAGTAAAATTGAGCAGCACAAAATCACTATAAATCTAAGATCTGAACACCTGAAACAGATCAAAATTAGGAGAGATCTAAATATTCAAGCCAGAATAACTCCAACATAACCTTGCATTTCAACAACGACCTTGGTCCTAATCAAGAATTTAGAGAAAAATAAAAACTAACTCTGGAGAGGTTTTTAAATGTATGCCTCATCAAGTTATCATAATTAAATCATCATTTTCATCAAGCAGCAAAATGTGACCAAATTACCATGCCAAACTATTAATCACAGCACATATACATTTCAATTGCTAACAGTTTAGGATGCAGTTATAAAAGTCTTCCTAAAATAATCACTAACTGAAATTATGTTAATTTTTTTGCCATTGGAGGAGGAGCTAAAAGTGTTATAAGAAGATTCTTATTAAAAATACTTAAATTCCAATGCTGAATATTGTTGATATGAATAAGGGATCCATTTCAAGATATTAACAGGATTGTTGTATCAGCCATTAGTAGACTGAAGGAGTTTGGCATGTTCCTTATTTTTACGTGCTCCATTTTAAGTACATTACACTTAAAATTAGCTTCACAGCTAGCTAGAAATCATAAAACACAAATGTAAGCATTCACTATTTAAAATATTCACAACTTTTAAAAGGCTTGATTGCTTACTTATAGAAATCAGAGGTGTATTAATGCACAGCATCTAAATTCCCAGACATAAGAGCTGGGATTTCACCACTCTGATTCTTGTTTAAATCTCCTAACTTAGTTTCCTGTCGTGCCAAGGCAATATCACATTGAGCTGAGAGAAACAGGTGGGAAAAACATCCTATTCTCCAGATGCTGCATGTATGACTACACTATAACTTTGCTGGGAAGTCATAGTACTGTCTAAAGGTTAATAGAGCCCAACTTCACTCATCTTGACTGGATTTGTGAGCAGCACAGACACTAGCTGACTTTGCCTCAGACAGTGCCAAGGCCATTTTGTCTACTCAAAATCAGCCAACAAAACGTCACCTCAGAGAGTTGGCTTGGAACAGAAGACAGCAGTCCCAATGTGTTTTGCACCTTCAATATTTCAAAGCATGAAGTAATACAATGAATGTAATACAAAGAACTACTAATGCAACAAGAAAATAAGAAAGTCAAGGTGGTTTAGCACAGAAAGTATACCTAAAACTTTTCTCCCTAATACAAACTGGTTTACCACAGCATCAGCCTAAAGAGGACTGATAGGTCTGAAAGTTTGTTTGTTTGTTTGTTTGTTTGATTGATTGATTGATTGTTTTTGGTGGAGGGGGCAGTGATAACATAAAGCCTAGCTCACAACCAAAGGAATAACTTTAAAACTGCCTTCTATGCCAGCAAAGGACGAGGTGAAGACTTATTTGATCTGTGCTACTCTAGCATACTCCTGTGCTTTTTGTTTGAAAGATAAAAAATGTAGATTATATCATGGTGGAAGTAACTGCCCAGGAGGACAGGCCAGAGCCCCATCTAGTAATTAAACAATTTCCTTGAATGAAGTGATATTTATGTAACATTAGGGTCACATTTAATTTTTTTGCTATTTAGAATAGAGACTACTAGTGTGCTTTTTTTTTATTTTTATGAAGAGTGTGAGAAGTGGGCATCAGGATTCTTTTCAAAATGACAAGAATTGGTTCTAATTCAATTTTTCAGATTTTAGCTAATATGCAGTTAAACGTCTGTTTTTCTAGCAGAGTTAAGCTACGGAAATTGTCTCATTTGAGAGGACTAGTTTTATTTTGTTTGTTTTTTTCTTGTCCTTATTTTAACTACTGTTTCCTGCATAGGAAATACAATGAGCTTAAGGAGCAATGAAGTCTGCTGTTGCACTTGATGAAAAGAAGATTGTATTTCATGCTGTAGGCTTTGATTAAAAAAATATTCCCATTACTCCTATTAAGTGGACAGGCAAAATACAATTTGGAGAGCTTTATCTCCGTGGTATATGGAACAAGATATTGCTCATATTAGTAAGTCTCTGCTGTGTTTGTTACTAAACTGCTGATCCATAAAACATCATTTGTATTAAATCAGTTAAAATGGTTAATCAGAAGAACAGCCAGCTGTTGTTTCTAACATATGGAACTTGCTTGACAGTGACAATATGGCTGAGGAACATGTCTTTGTGAATTGTAATGCAGCTTGAGTAACTGAAATTAGATTTTGGGCCTGGAGAGTTAATTAGTTATAATCTCTGGTCACTGGGGAAGGAGTCAATTAGAGAAATACATACCCAAAAGTAATCAAAGTCCTAAAAGGAAAGTCAAAAGGAACAGGGCTAAATATTCAAAATCTAATTGCAATTTTAAAAATATGCTAAGTACAATCTAGCCTTATTTTCTTCCCTGACTTTCATTACCTTATAATATACCTTTTAATATAGTAGCAATGGGAAAGGAGACATCACCTGAAGCAAGGCAATCTAAATAAATGCTTTCAGACAACTCAGTGTGTTCCTGTTCTCACTTCTGTGTTAGTAAACTAATTGCACATGGGCATGGTCTTGATCACTGGTCTGGGATCATCAAAGAAATCACAGACTGGCTGACTTTCGAAAAGCCTTCTGCAGATCATCTAGTCCAACTTTTCTTCTCAAAACTGAGTCAGCTAGAACAGATTTCTCGGTACTATGTCCTACCACATTTTGAATATCTCAGAGAATGAAGGCTCCAAAATCTCTATGGGCAATCTGTTCCAGTACTTGGTCACCCTAAAAAAAAAAAAGAAAAGAAAAAAAAAAAAAAAAGTAATGATGTTCAGAGGAAAACTTCAATGTTCCAGCTTATTCTGATTGCACACTCCAAGCACTAGAGAGCTAAGAGATACCCTTGTTCTCCACAAATTTCTGAGGAGTAGAAATGAAGGGGGAAGTACCAGTCTCTTCTTGCTGGTAGCCACTGATAGGATAGCATAGGAATAGCAGAAAGCTGCACTAGAGGAGGTTCAGACTAGATATTAGAAAATATATATATATATTTACTGTGAGAATTGTCAAACACTGGAATAGGTTTCCTAGAGAGGTAGTTAATGTCCCATGCATTTCAGCATTAAAGAGGTATTTGGATAATACACTCAATATCATGCTTTATCTTTTGGTTAGCCCTGAAGTGGTCAGGCAGTTGGACAACATGTTCTTTGCAGGTCTCTTCTAACCCTTCTCTCCTCTCCACATGAAAGTAGAAAGCAGAAAGTGCCAGTGTCAAATGAGTGGAAGATCAAAAGAGATGTGAAAAAAAAAATATTTTGGGACACATTTGATTTATACATCATGATAAAAAGATTAGGGAGTGACAGCTCTTACATGAAGCTCAAGGTGAGACTTAAAATTGAATAAGTCATATATTGAAATAATTTGAAAGAAAATGATTCTTTGTTAGTGGGCTATTTGAAAAAAAAAAAAAAAAGAAAGAAAATCTTTCTTTAAGTACAACAGATTACAAAAAAGCAAATATAAGAGTATAAATCAGAGGAAGGAAGACGTGAGTACTAAATGAGTACTAAATGACAATGAGTACTAAAACTTGTATTCAGGATAAAAATGAACTAAATTACAGAGTAAATTTAGATTTATGGAGAACCATGAAGATGGACATATGCTCATTAATGGAGGATTATTAAAGTCCGTGTACTCAAATGCAAGAAGCAGAAAAAAAAATGAGGAAACCTTCAGCTATCTGCACACAGATAAATTTGTGGTATTATGAGCCTAAATGAAATTTACTAAAATATAATGATAAATTCATATTACTATTATGTGGTATAAATTGTTTTTAGAATGAACAGCCAGTTTAATGATACTGAGACATTTATGACGGGCTGAACATTATAACTGATATATAGGCAGGTAAATGAATTTGCTGATATATCTATCTCTATGTGCATTCAGACTGTATTCAGAGAGCAAAGACATGGGCTTTTGTTAAGGCAACCACAAGCCTATCTATGTTCTAAATTTAGGGGGATCCTAAGATATAATAAAATTTTCTAATGTTTTTATCCCAACTGGGAGACAACAACTTCCTTCTATGACTGGGTGACCAGACTGGTAGATGAAGGAAAGGCTGTTGATGTAGTCTACCTAGACTCCAGCAAAGCCTTTGACATGGTCTCTCACAGTATTCTCCTGCGGAAACTGGCTGCCCATGGCCTGGACAGGTTTACCCTTCTTTGAGTAAGGAACTGGCCCAACGGGTAGTGGTTAATGGAGTTAAGTCCAGCTGATGACCCGTTCCAAGTGGTGTCCCCCAGGTGTCAGTACTGAGGCCTATCTTGTTTAACATCTTTATTGATGACCTAGATGAGGGGATTGAGTGTACCCTCAGTAAGTTTGCAGACGGCACAAAGTTGGGAGGTGGTGTTGATCTTCCTGAGGGTAGGGAGGCCCTTCAGAGGGATCTAGATAAGCTGGATCACTGGGCTGAGGTGAATGGGATGAGGTTCAACAAGGCCAAGTGTTGGGTCCTGCACTTTGGCCACAACAACCCCATGCAGCGTTATAAGCGTGGGGATGAGTGGCTGGATGACTGGGATGACTGTGAAGAGGAAAGGGACCTGGGGGTGTTGGCTGATGCTCGGCTGAACATGAGCCGACAGTGTGCCCAGGTGGCCAATGGCATCTTGGCTTGCATCAGAAGTACTGTGGCCAGCAGGAGCAGGGAGGTAATCATCCCCCTCTACTCAGCACTCGTGAGGCTACGCCTCGAGTACTGTGTTCAGTTTTGGGCCCTTCACTACAGGAAAGATGTTGAGGCCCTGGAGCGTGTCCAGAGAAGGGCAACGAAACTGGTGAGGGGTTCTGGAGCACAAACTTTATGAGGAGCAGCTGAAGGAGCTGGGATTGTTTAGTCTGGAGAAGAGGAGGCTCAGGAGAGACCTCATTGCACTCTACAACTGGGGGTTGTAGAGTGAGCTGGGGATTGGCCTCTTCTCCCAGGCAACAAACAGGACTCAGGGAAATGGCTGCAAGTCGTACCAGAGGAAGTTTAGGTTAGAGATGAGGAAAAACTTTTTTTCTCAGAGAGTGGTCAGGCACTGGAATGGCCTGCCCAGGGAGGTGGTGGAGTCGCTGTCCCTGGCAGTGTTCAAGAGATGCCTGGATGACGAGCTACGAGATATGGGTTACTACTTCTGGTAGCAGTGGTAATGAGAGGACTGCTGGACTAGATGATTTTACAGGTCATTTCCAAGCTTGTGATTCTATGATTCTATGATAACTTCTGTTATCTTCTTTTATATTTTCTAGCATATGTGTAGGGCATGGGAGAATGCTATTCCAACTAAATTTTTACCTACAGTTTAACATGCCTCTATAAAACCATATCTTCTGTCTGGAATACTGGAGTACATGAATTTACATGAGTAAATGTTCTTAAATATTATTTAAGTTAAGCCAAGGGAATAGAATCAAACAGATATCAGTGCCCATGAGCATGACTTACAAGAAAACACAAACTGTAGAGTCCCAAAACCACAATCGCTTTACCACTTGTGTATGAAATAGCTAATATTTTAAGGAGAAATGTATGTCTTCTTTTGGGAACTGTAAGGGAAAAGAAATTATTCTCTGTGATGATTTTAAGTAAAGAAGGAAAACATATAATCTATCGGGATGTAGTATCAGATAAGAAAGAAAATTGTGCTAAGGTTGCGCTGTTTTTTCTAAGATGGAAAGATATCTTCAATCAAGGTTTTTTTTGTTTGTTTTTGTTTTTTGTTTGTTTGTTTTGTTTTTTGCCAAGGAAGCATATGTACTCCGCAGTATGCTTCTGGTGGAAGATAAAAGTTTGATAGAAAGTTATCAAAATGGCTGACATCATCTTGACAGAATACTTTCAGCATATTATCTGATACTCAAGATTTATACTTTTCAGTAAAATTATGCTGTCAGTCTGTGCATTCCAGTGGGAACTTGGCTAATTCAGTGGTTATTTTAATACATATGTCATAAATCAAAGATTCAACTTCAAATAAAATGGGCAAGAAAATCCCAAAGAGTGAAGTAGAAAGGACGTAGAAGTTTTATTTTGTCTTTTAAACTAAGCCATATGTTATTAGGGTAAATTCTACTGTGTTAGATATTTTAAGATAGTGGGTTTTTTAATTCATTCAGGTTTCTTTACATTTTAATTGCTAGTATATTCTTATTCTCCCCATTATCAGGGCAGACAGAAACTTCCCATTATTTTATAACCTATGTGATAACTTGGATGAGAAAAACATTGAAAGGCACATTTTAATAACCTTTAAAATGACATTATATAAACATAAGCTTCCTACATTTAGTAAAGAAGTACTTATGTAAATGAAAACATTGTAAAATTCTTGTTTAAAAAAAAAAATAATAATAATAATTAAAAAAAAAAACAAACCAAGAAGCAACAACTATGTGTTTTATTGCTAATGTAAAAGAACAAAGGAAACTGATTCCCTGATAAAATGTTGCAGGCAGAACTCAAAGTTAGGAAAACTTCAATGAAAAACTGACCCAGGTGACATAGAATGAATGCTTTCAACTACTAGAAACAATGTCATTATGAATTTACTGAAAACATGTAACATTTGTTGAATAGCTGAAGCTGAAAGAAAAACCTGAGAGTTTCAAATTTAAAATTGAATAATGTAGTTTCTAGCATCTTATGTATCAGACCATAAATAGCAGCATGCCAGCTATCTGCTGAAGAAGAATTTATTGCTAAATATCTCCTATAGGAAATATTTTACTTTTCTTCCCAGTCCACTTTGAATAAAACAAATGTTTATGGCATTTAGGCTTTCGTTAAAAACAAGAACAATTGCACTCCAGTTTCATTATGTTTCACATATTATCTAATCTTTTAAATTTAATCAAAGACATATGTCACAATTTGTTACCATCAGTGGGGTGTTCCAATCCAAACTGTTTTCTGTTTTGGTGATCCACAGGTCTCTCGCTCTCGGGGACACGAAGGATGTATGCTGCATATGCTGTGCCAGGCTGTTGGATACCCTTAAAATGGGCCAAGGTACTTTACTGTCAGGACAAAGAGTGCCAGTACCAGACACCTTAGAATGTTGATGTTGATATGCTGGCTCATCATGCGCAATTACTATGGTCAAACTAAAACACTCTCTAGTAAAGCTGTGTTTTTTCCCTTTGATAGAAGTGTTTGCTAAACTGTTAGACACTTTGCTGAGGTTCTTGACACCAACAAAGAGAATCTAACCCATGAAATATCACAAGAAAAGCATGATAAAAAATTGCCTTTAAAATTTTCTTTTTATCAGCTCATATTATGCCACAACAAAAAACGTTCTTGTTAAGGGAAGAAAAAAGTCTAATCATAGATACAACTGATAGAAACAAATTCAGTAGCAAATCAGCACTTACTGCTTTAATGCATGCAATCTCTTTCAAAGAGTCATAACCCAGGGGAAAAAAAAACAACAACAACAACAAAAAAAAAAAACAACACAGGAAGACAAGGAGAAGCAAAACTTACAGGTAAAACAATATAGCAGTAAGTAATACTAGGTGCAGTATAAAAAGCCTTCTAAGCTTCCTTAGATTCAGGGAAAATTACATAGTATGCACATCATACAATAATCTCATAGTTAGAATACTCATTATTATTTTGATATACAAAGTGCTAGGTAATTTAAAAAAGTAATCAACATTTACTTCTTTACTCTGAGGGTAACCAGAACTCTGGAACAGGCCACCCGGAGAGGCTATGGGGTCTCCTTCCTTCTCTAGAGCTGGTCAAGACCCACTTGGACACTTTCCTATGTAATATACTGCAAGGAAACTTACTTAAGCAGGGGGGTTGGACTTGATGATCCCCAGAGGTTCCTTCCAACCACTACGGTTCTGTGATTCTCAATTCTTTATTAGAAACCACTTAACAGAAAAATGAATGCAAGCATATTTACATATATATAAAATATATATTTTCTTGCACATATCAACATGTTTTATTCTATCACCTGACAAAAGCAGTCAAGGTATAAGGGAATCTGGTTTCAAAAGAATATTAAAACTTGAAAATAGTCTTACAGTTCATTAAAGATATTAAAAAAGTGTAACCTAATCAACATTCAAATTGTATATTCTAATTAGATGATAATCAGTAATCACCATTATCTCTGTCTATATAAGCTAATAAAATTTCTCCCAAGTGCACAATAATTGCCACTACATTAACTGAATTACCTGGCAAGCAATTTTTAGTTTTAACATTTTGTAGTAGATTGGGTTAGGTTGTTCAGAGGATTGTGTTTGTTGTTGTTTTGTTTTTCTAATTACAGTGAGTATGTAGAAATTAGGCTAGAGGAGAGATCCTTGTCAAAATTAAAAACAAAACCAAAAAAACCTACTCATTCACATATCTGACATAATGAGATTTATTCAGTTGCTATTCTTCTACACTGTGTATCAGAATAGAATCCTGCAGTGGGATTCTGTAGTATCTATGGGCTATAAGATAATTGGAGGAAATTTCCACTTCTCTCTCAGACAACTTTGATAGCAAGATTTGAATTGAAATGCTGCTGAATTAGTGAAGTCCTAATCACTCAATTATTCATTTCTTTCTCTTTTCTCCTTATTAAGTAATATAGAAATTGTTGGTGAAACAGTCATATGCTACTACAGCATACTGAATATACCAGCTCAGTCTTTAATTTATGCTTTTTCTCAAAAATAAAACATTTTCTGAAAATTATTTTCTGAAAGTGACAAGTGTCAATATTCAGCATCTTCTGATCAATTTTAATTTCTATATGGTGTAAACACGTGTTAATTTGCTGTCATTACAGCAATCTTTTAGTAATTACAATTAAAATAAGTGTGCATCTGCAGTTCCTCTGGAGTTGTACCTTGAGCTACTACTGCTATTTCTAGTTCAAGATGTGTGAACCTAACTGTAAATATCAGAAAGAAATTGAACAGCTAGTTTTTGGTGTAGTAAACATTGAGACAACAAACATCAGCTGTTCTTACAGTTTGAGACTGGTACTGAATACACCACTGTATTTATTGAACTGAAGAGAGAAGTTTTCAGAAACAGGATATTATCATATGAAATCAGGTTGTTTATATTCTCAGTTTCTGCAGGGATTTGTGTTATTTTGGTAGATCTTTACTAAAGGATGAAACAAAATTCAGGATTTGTTTTCTAATGGTTATAAATGCTTGCCATATTTAGGAAATAAAACTTTTAATAATGCATGGAACTCTGAGAAATGCGACAAATTATCTTTTTTATTTTGTTGAAAAGTATATGCTGTAATATTTTTGAGTTTAAAAATATTTTAGCCGCAAAATTTACTTACATTTAATTAAGTTTTAGATGATCCTCCCAGTTAGCATCAAACACTATTTTTATTTCAGTTCAGACTAAATTCTTTGGTTTACCTACAGTCAGTTTTAGATGTATTTTTTCAGTATTTTGGTGGAGGAATGAACAGAGCAGATGTTTGATTTGTTGTTTGTTTTTTTTTTCTAAAAAAGCTTTCATACTTTATGCTCTAGCACAAGACCTTGGCTGAAGGAGAGCTGCAAAGCATTGCAGAAGAGATGTAGATTCATGCCGGCATTTGCTGCAGCTTTGCAAAAGTGTTCATCAATCTTGCAGGCTGCAGCTGGACTCCCCCATAAGGACAACCTTGTATGCTCCAGGACTCTAATTCCTTGTATGCCACAGTACTTCCTGCTCTCTAGAACAACCCACAAAATGAAGTTTATACTGCAGGAGAGTGAAACTCGGCAATGCTCACTCTTATACTGGTACCTTCTCAAGCATGAACTGGACAATTTTAATGAGACTTCATGGAAATAAACACACTCTTATGTCTGTAGATCACACATCAGTGCTTACTTGCCTTCCCGTTTAAGATGCCCAGTCCTCTCATCTGGCCACTACAAACAGCACCTTCTAGCCAGGAAGGAAGACACAGAGTTAAAAAACAAACTAGCAAACAAAGTGTTAAACTTCACAGGATGCCCAACAATTTATTTTCACTGCAGGAAGTCTCCCCTTCCAACACCACCTCATCCTTACAGGTTACAAAGAGAAAGGACTCCAGGCTGCCTAATGCTCCATGCTAGCATCCAGAACCTTCAGGTGATGTGGCAGATTTAATGTCTGCTCTAAGTTTGCTGGGTAAAATAAATCTCTCTAGCAATGAAAATCCACATATGGAAGACAAGTTGTGCTGCTAGCAAGTACCATATGCATACTAGAGTCTATTTTGACTTATAGCATCTACTGCTACTGACCACATCTAATGACTAGTAGGCACGTTTCTTTTTCCTGTGAACAACAGAGGAGTTGCCAGATGCTTTGCTTTTTTCTGTTCTCTGTACTGTACATTCACAGAACCCACAAGTCACAATCTAACTTTTTCAGCCCATCCCCAGGCCCTACCACCAATACTGGTGCTACACAGAGAGGAAAGACTGAACACAAACCCATATAATGCTAAAATCAGAGTGACAGTTCTTTCCTGAGATCACATTTTTCCTTGTCTTAAGAGAGGATGCTCATGGCTTAGGAGAAGAGAGGATGGCAATTTTAATCATCTTCCTACTGTTTTCAAGTCACTTGCTGGCTTTCCATCAAACAGGAGTGGAAATCAAGGTAGGTGGGCTCTCTCTTCGCAAATCCCAAACACAGATACCATCAGGAGGAATGTGAGTTTACCACTGGCTCTGTGCCATGCATGTCTTTTGCAATGAGCAGCATGCACCTGCCAGCGAGCCAGCAATGACCCATGGAGACATCTCAGAAGGTTGGTGCTCCTGAAAGCATTGGAAGCTTGCTGTTCTGTCGTTTCTGCACAAGGAGCAGAAGTAGCCACTCTAATAGCAACCTTGTCAGCCTGATCAGGACCTCTGAGATTAGGGCTGTGCTTGTAAAGTAAGTGTTGTCAGGGCGACACTGTCAGGTAATTCTTATGCTCTCAAATCCGCTTTGAAACAAAATGGCCATACCCAGGTTACCTACTGGGGGTAGCCTCTGGCCTATGCTAACCCTGAGGCATGCCAGTTGATAGAGACAGTGCTAGTTAGGCCAGGCCAAAGCTTCCAGCAAGCACTGCAACGATTCAGTAAAAGCAATTCAATTAATGTGCCTGGCACTTTTTAGTATAATAGACATAGACAGCTCTAGGTGATGAGACTGTACTGCAGGTTCCTGGGGAAGTGTTCCTGGATTATCAGTGTTTAGGTGCACTGGAGAGGATCACTTCTCGATGAAACGGTACCCGACATCCTCTTGAATCATGCAGCAAAACAGGTTCTTCTTCCTCATCTGCACTCACAGTTAACACACTAGAAAATTCACCGTAAGGCTGTAGGAAGTAGAGACATGGGGAGAAAAACACCAAGCCTTATAAATCCTTATGTAGCTGATAACCCTGCTCTCCTTGCAGCTGTGCTCTTTTTCAGCCCTTCCATATCCATTCTCATTCCCCTGTTTCACACCTTCCTAATTTCATCCTTGGAGAGATAAGTCTGCACACTCATGTTCCTTCAAGCAGACATTGAGAAGAAAGGAAAATTTAACAAGAACTTACTTCAGTTCTGAAAAATTTTCATTTTTCAATTTCACGTAATCACAGACTGTTTGAGGTAGGCAGGCACCTGCATTCATCTGGCCCAACCCTGCTCCAGCAAGGACACCTAGAGCAGGGTGCTCAGCATCGCATCCAGGCGGCTTTTGAAGATCCCCAGGGAAGAGATTCCACAGCCTCTGGGCAACCTGTGCCAGTGCTCTGACACTTGTACGGCGCAGAAGTTCTTCATGGTGTTCAAAAGGAACACCATGAACAACCTGCTGCCTCTTTGTCCTAGCACTGGGCACAACTGAAAATAGTACAGATCCTGTAGCTATCAGATTATTGTATATATAAATATACTACTTATGACTTGTGATTTCTATTTTAACATTTGCTGCAACCACCCAATATTCTTTTTTTTTACTGTTAGGAAGCCTGTACTTAGTATCTGGCACATGTAAGAAGAGTAGTCCGGGAAGTGTCCTCTACTCACTAGTCCTAACTTTCTTCAAAGATGATGCACCTCTGATGTTACTGACTGATCTGGATCACCTCTAGGAGGCTGAAGGAAAAAAAAGTAACAGTTATTTAAGAACACTTTTTATTAATTGATGCTTTTGCTCTTTCATTCAGAAGTCAACATATTGGCTGTAGGAAAATACATGAAGGAAATGGGAGCTCAGTACAGTTTAATATTGCTTTGTAATTAGTATGTACTGAGAGCCTGCAAGAGATATTTGCCCTGAAAACTGAAGATGCATCAGGTTAAAGGTTCGCAGGACAGGAAAAGAGTTTCTGGATAAAATCTAATCTCCTGTTATCACAGACAATTCCATTAATATATTGAACAAGAGCAACTTTTGAGCTAATTCAGATTTCCTCCTCTATGTATAGTATATGTTTCTAAAATGTGTCCTGTGGAGACAAATTTCCTTTAAATTCCTTGCCTAAATCTATTCATAGCCCTTTGGAACCTCTTTCCATTATTATCTAAACAGAAGCACTTTTGCTCTTTTACTTTCCTATTATAAAATCTTTTTCATCTCTTTTACCATCCCAGAACCTTGAACCATGCTTACAGAATACACATAATCAGAACTGTCAGATTTTACCAGTGTCTTATGCTAATAATACTTCTTTACCTTTCCTGAAAAGTGTCCATGATCACATTTATATTTTTCACATCTACAGCACAGTGATTGCTTCCAGTTATCCTACTACTGATGAATGCACCTTTCACTCTTTCTGTTTTCAGTAGTCCAAAACAGATATAAGCTCCTATAGTTTGGGTCTCACCTGAGCAGAAATTGCACCAAGAGAAAAATCACTTTGATAAGCTTATCTGAAAAAGCATTATGTAGAAACCCCAATAGCTATGATTGCATGACTTTATGTTTCACAGTGACTTGTTTACACTTGCACTCAAATTTACCAAATTTCTAACATTCAAAATGACATTTTCTGCCTCTGTTTTTTGCCTGAGGCATTTTTGTGTTACTTACATGAAAACAGTTCAGCAATTTTTTAGTACAGTAGGGAAAATGAATACTGTGTTCCCATTATTTATATGCATTAGAATAAATTTATTACCTGTAGTTTGCAATAAGCTCTTGATATTTCACACACACACAAACACACAAAAAAAAAAACAACAAACAAACAAACAAAAAAACCTCTTTAGACAATAAAACATCACCAATTCTCTGTAGGAAGCCCACACATATGTGAAAAACCATACAGATTTTTTTGTTTTAGATCAAGATATTCTAAAATTTTCTTGTACTAGATGTGTGTCTACAAAAAAAAAAAAAAAAATATTACTGAAAAGTGGAGAATCCATTAAAGAATCTTCTTTGACTATGTTTACAGGATACAAAAGGAACTTCACCTCATTCAACTGATCTGAGTAATCAAAGGACTGACAGAGAAGCTATGAAGTGCCTTAAGTCTATTGTAGAGAAAAGCATTATAAAGACCAACAGTAAGATTTCATGTACTCTTGGGAGTCTGCTGTTGTGTTTGCACTCACTGGAGCTTCCAAACAGATGTTAATTATCTATTTGTCTCCTTTTTCAGTGAGTCAGAAGACTAGATGTATACTGTAATATAATTTAATAATATAATATAATGTATGAAGACTAGATCCATAAGATACTTCACATCCAAATCATTCCATAATTCTGTCTTTCTAAGGTAAATATGGGATCTCAGAAACTTTCCTGATTATGAATTGTCTTTGTAGACAACAGGGATCAACACATAGACCACATTTACTTACACTCTTTAGTAACAAACAAGTGGTTCCAAGGAACAACTTTTAATAGAGACCAGTCTCAGCAAAATAGCTTTCATCCATTTACTAAATCATTCTGTCCTGTACGAGATAGTTGACTGCATGTTCCCTATTGAGAGCAGTCCATTGCCCACATTAATGCCTGAACCACCACACTAAGGACTCATTTGAGAAAGAGATAGCTGGTTCAAGTCAAACCCATGCCACAAACTGCTCTGGTAACCACCTGGTGAACTCTTGGCATGCATTTCCTTATATCTCATTTATTAGTCAATGTAACTAAAAGAGAGAGACAGTGTCTGACCTGTAGACCCTTCTGCACAATTCAACTTTTGTTAAACATCTATTATTTTCTATGTAATATAAAAAAAAAACTAATTGCCTTAGAAAAGATTTAACTATAAGGTCTCATGATTAATAACCAGTGCAGTGAGATACATGCAGAGTATAGCATACTTCAGTATGCTCCAGAAAAAAAAAGAAAACAAATTTATTTAAAATTTCACTAGCATAGGTCTGAAACTCAGGTAGGTCCTCTTGTCTCAACTCTACCTCAATTCTGAAGCCATGATTGCTGTTAACTATTCTTTGGTTAAAATCCAGGAATCATATGAGCAGAGAAGGGAAGCCACAATACCTCATTCCATAGAACTTTCCTGTCTTACAAAGTCATACTTATTCTTGCATATTCTTATTGTCCAACAAATTTTGTCATCATCTTTGCACAACAGTGCAGAATATGCAATTCCATAGAAAGAGTGCAACATAGTTATACCCCAAAAAGACCATTTCTTAATGGTTCAAACACTTTTTGGGAAACATGGCAGGAACATCTTTAGTAATGATCTTGAGGGGATTGAGTGTACCCTCAGTAAGTTTGCAGACAACACCAAATTGGGAGGGAGTGTTGATCTGCCTGAGGAGAGAAGGGCACTACAAAGGGACCTGGATAGAATGTATCGATGGGACAAGGTTAACTGAATGAGTTTCAGTAGGGCCAGGTGTTGGGTCACAGCAACCCCAGGCAATCCTACAGGGTTGGGGAGGAGTGGCTGGAAAGCTGCCTGATGGAAATAGACCTTGGTGTACTTATGGACAGTCAGCTGAATATGAGCCAGCAGTGTGCCCAGGTGGCCAACAAGGCCAATGGCATCCTGGCTTGGATCAGGAATGGTGTGGTGAGCAGGACTAGGGAAGTCATCCTGCCCCTGTACTCGGCATTGGTGAGGCCCAACCTCGAGTACTGTGTTCAGTTTTGGGCACCTCAGTACAGAAAGAACATTGAGCTGCTGAAGCAGGTCCAAAGAAGAGCAACAAGGCTTGTGAAGGGCTTGGAGAATATCCCCTACGAGGAGAGACTGAAGCATCTGGGGCTGTTTAGTCTGGGGAAAGGAAGGCTGAGGGGAGACTTCATTGCTCTCTTCCAACATCTGAAAGGTGCTTACAGTGAGAGTGGGGTTGGTCTCTTCTCACTTGTGAGAAGTGACAGGATGAGGGGAAATGGCCTCAAGTTGTGCCAGGGTAAGTTTAGGTTGGATGTCAGGAAATACTTCTTTACAGAAAGGGTTGTTAAGCACTGGAATAGGCTCCCCGGGGAGGTGGTTGAGTCACCATCCCTGAATGTGTTTAAAATCCGTTTGGATGTGGTGCTCAGGGACATGATTTAGCAGAGGGTTGTTAGTTAGGGTAGTATGGTAAGGTTGTGGTTGGACTCGATGATCTTTTTTTGGTCTTTTCCAACCTGAGTGATTCTATGATTCTATGAACACATAAGCTGAGAAGGGAATTAAATCACTATGAAACACTGTCAAAAGAATGTGGTAATTCCATCTGCATTTTGTGAGCTTTAAGACAAAAGACATGCTCTGAAAATTCAGTTTGAACCGTGTTTCTATAGGATTTAGTTTGGAAACCGCTTATTTCTATTTCTTCATTTACAGATGGAATAGGTTGCTTGGTCAGCCTAGATCTTTCTGGTATATCGTGTAGCATCAAATTCCATTTCTTTAGCCCTTTCTTTTATACATTCTTTCATCACAGTTTGACACCATAACCTTTGACTGGAGAAAGAAAGGAAACAAGTGAAAAGAAGTAATTCTTTTTCTTAAGTTCACTTACTTACATAAAGATTCACTTTTTAGGTTCCTATGTTTTAAACTTACTCTCCTTTCCCAAAACAGGTCACATATGAGCACAGAGAACAGAATACAAAATAATTTTCTCCACTTACTTTTTTTTCCTGAGTGGAAGAAGCAAAGCAATAAGTAGGATTGCTACCCTGGACTTTAGGAGAGCCAACTTCGATCTCTTCCGGGACCTATTTGGAGCTATCCCGTGGGCTCGAGTGTTAGAAGGTAAGGGGGCCTGTGAGAGCTGGTCAGCATTTAAACAGCTCTTCTTCCAAGCTCAGGATTGGTGCGTCCTTGTGAGCAAGAAATCGGGAAAAGGTGGCAGGAGACCTGTGTGGATGAGCAAGGAGCTCATGTGCAAGCTCAAAGGAAGGAAGAAGGTCCATGGAAAAAGGGTCTGACCACTTGGGAAGAATATAGGAATGTAGTCAGGGCCTGCAGGGATGCAACGAGGAAGGCTAAAGCCCGTCTGGAATTGAATCTAGCTGAAGTGATAAAGGATAATAAAAAAGGCTTCTTCAAGTATGTTAACAGCAAAAGGAAAACTAGAGAGAATGTGGGCCCCTTACTAAGTGAGGGGGGAGTTCTGGTAACGGGGGATGCTGAGAAGGCAGAGATACTGAATGCCTTCTTTACTTCTGTCTTCAGTGAAAAGGCTCTCCCACAGGAATCCCACACCCTGGAGGTTAGTGAGAGGGTCTGGGGAATGGGAGACTTCCCTTTAATCAGGAAAGAGGATGTGCGTGAGCACCTAGGCAGTACTAAGGTCCACAAGTCCATGGGACCTGATGGGGTGCATCCACGTGTGCTGAGGGAGCTGGCGGAGGTCATTGCCGGACTGCTCTCCATCATTTTTGAGAGGTCTTGGATAACAGGGGAGGTCCCTGAAGACTGGAGGATAGTCAATGTCACTCCAGTCTTCAAAAAGGGCAAGAAGGAAGACCCGGGTAATTATAGGCCTGTCAGCCTCACCTCCGTCCCTGGAAAGGTGATGGAACAGCTTGTGCTGCATACCATCTCCAGACAACTGGGAGAAAAGGAGGTTATCAGGAGTAGTCAGCATGGTTTCACCAAGGGGAGGTCGTGCTCGACCAACCTGGTGGCCTTCTATGATGTTGTCACATGCTGGGTGGATGGGGGAAGAGCGGTAGATGTAGTCTACCTTGATTTTAGAAAGGCATTTGATACTGTCTCCCACGACATCCTTAAAACAAAGCTGAGGAAGTGTGGGATAGACGAGTGGACAGTGAGGTGGGTTGAGAACTGGCTGACTGGCAGAGCGCAGAGGGTCGTCGTTGGTGGTGCAGAGTCTGGCTGGAGACCTGTAACCAGTGGTGTCCCCCAGGGGTCTGTGCTGGGTCCGGTCTTGTTCAACATCTTCATCAATGACCTTGATGAGGGGATAGTGGCCACATTCAGCAAGTTTGCTGATGATACGAAGTTGGGAGGATTGACTGACACGCCTGAAGGCTGTGCTGCCATTCAGCGAGACCTGGACAGCCTGGAGAGCTGGGCTGTAAGAAACCAGATGAGGTTCAACAAAAGCAAGTGTAGGGTCTTACACCTAGGGAGGAATAATTGCATGCACCAATACAGGCTGGGGGATGAGCTGCTGGAGAGGAGCTCTGCAGAGAGGGACCTGGGCGTCCTGGTGGACGACAGGTTGGCCATGAGCCAGCAGTGTGCCCTCGTGGCCAAAAAGGCCAATGGCATTCTGGGGTGCATTAAGAAGAGCGTGTCCAGCAGGTCGAGGGAGGTGATCCTCCCCCTCTACTCTGCCCTGGTAAGGCCTCATCTGGAGTACTGTGTCCAGTTCTGGGCTCCCCAGTACAAAAAAGACAGGGATCTCTTGGAAAGAGTCCAGCGGAGGGCCACAAAGATGGTGAAGGGCCTGGAGCATCTCCCCTATGAAGAAAGGCTAAGTGAACTGGGTCTGTTTAGCCTTGAGAAAAGATGACTGAGAGGGGACCTGATCCAGGTTTATAAATATCTGAGATGTGGTGGCCATAGTGGTGAGGCCAGTCTCTTTTCAGTGGTACGTGGAGACAGGACGAGGGGAAACGGACATAATCTGCAGCACAGGAAGTTTCGCACGAATGTGCGTAAGAACTTCTTCACGGTGAGGGTGACGGAGCACTGGAACAGGCTGCCCAGGGAGGTGGAGTCTCCTTCTCTGGAGATATTCAAGTCTCGCCTGGACGCCTACCTGTGCGACCTGGTGTAGGGAACCTGCTTTGGCAGGGGGGTTGGTCTCGATGATCTCTAGAGGTCCCTTCCAATCCCTACAATTCTGTGATTCTGTAAGCTGAAAAAACATTAGTGATTGCCTAAAGTAACATAAATAAAAGAACAAAGTGATGTGTTTTTTATTCACTGTTCGACTTTTGTTCTTGTTTTCTTTTCCATTGCTGAACCAACCTTCTCAATGAAGAAGGCATTGAGTTTGCAGGTCACTTGCATAATTTCACCTGTGGACTGTAAGCATTTTTTCTCCAAAATTTACTTGAAACCCAGTAGAGAACACAAACTAAAAGATCAACTACTTATAAGCACTAAGAAATTTCCAATTTGAATTTTGCCATAAAGGAAATACAGATTTCAACACATAGACATCAAGTCAATACCCATGTAAATGAGTCTTCAAGACTGCCACATCCTCAGAAAACCTGCTCAAGACTGCAGAAATAGGAAAGTAGTATCACAAGGAGATTCAGATGCAAGGGCAGTACTGATGAGGAGAGAGAATGATTTTTAGAGGAAACACTTTCCAGCTAAGGTCTTTACATTACTTATACACATACATCATCATTACTACTCATGAAAGATAGGGATTTACAGATAATTTACAGGTCACCCACTGAAAGTATGGAAGTGATTATCTGTCACCACTCCTCAAGCGATGAACCTTATAAAGTTTGATTTTCACTTTCATCATTTAATCTCAAGCATGTCTTCGATCTGTATAAACAGACATAGTGCTAGGTATTATAATTCTCATTTAAATAAAGTGAAAAAGTGATAATTCCACATGTGGCAAAGCAAAGCTAGTGATCTCATTGTCCTATTGTGTTGAAAGCATATTTGTTTATCAGTATGAAGCAGCTTCTTATCTCTTTTTCAAGCCCAAGGCAAAGTTAACATTTAATTAGAAACCTCAGTTTCTAAACTTATTGATGTTGTTGCCACACAGTGATCTCCCTGCTCATTGACAAACACTCAAACAGGAAAATTTCCTAAACACTTGTGTCCTACTGATGTAAGAAAAAATGCTAATGAGATCACTGATTGCTTTTTCTTATGCAAACTCTTTTATTTCCATGCCTTTATTTTATTTGAAGAGCCGTTGATCAAACGTGGGTTGATGATTTAACCTAGTAAGCTAGCCACTAGTGTTTTAGTCCTTTGAATGCATATACAAATGGTTAATTATGAGTTTAATGGAAGATTTTTCTACATAAACATTGCCCTCTTATTGCTGGGGATGGGGGAGGAGGGTGGAGATGGATGAAGAGCTCCACAGACTTAAATTTAATACTTCCCGTGGTTCATACTCTTTTTAAAGGAATGTGCCTTATTGTGTTTTTATGTACTACTTCCATCACTCCATAGAATTTGAGGCTTCAAGGATCATCAAATCATCTAGGTTTATTTCCCGGATATCTCAGGCCATTTATTTTCTTCCAGCAACTTTTATTGGTAAAGAAAAACAAACAAACAAAAAAAAAAAAAACACAACCATCTGCTTTGTGAAAAAGTACTTAAATCCTCAAAAGCTGGGACAATTGGACTGTTGTATAGCTCAAGCAAAGAAGTAGTGAAGTTCAGGGTACAGCAGAAGCACCAAATAGCAGAGAACTAAATAAAAAATATATGCCTTGATAATGCTAAAGGTGCTTTCTGCTTTGTGTTGCCAAGGAGAAAAAAAGGAGGCCCTGTGAATTTGAGAATAATTTCTTACTAGTTCCAATATTGACAGTTGGTCAGGCTGCATTTTTCTCCAGACAGAAGACCCACTCCACCTAAGGGCTCTGCACAACGGTGTCTTTGATACTTCTGAGGTGAGAGGCAGGAAAAGAAAGTCAAATAAAAAAATATAAATAAAACACTTGCATTGTTGTACCTAGAGGAAAATATTCCTTCCAAGCCCTGAAGAAAATATTGGAATTGTTTTTTTTCCTATCCATTTTGCCCTAGTGCTGAATTGCACTTATTTGAGCAATATGAATGCTCTCAGAAAATGAATTATTTTTTTTCTTATAGCTATCCAAGCTTATTTATTTTTTCTTGTAAAATGGTGAGTCCATCATTTTCTTGATCTTTAATTACCCACACTACAGGTCAAATTCATCTTACCTGAAGGCTGATTTTCTCTAAATTTAATATACAGTTATTTACTCCTGCTTTGATTTTTTTCTAGGAAAGTTAGAAAGGTTCCACCCAGCAGAGTCATTTATGTGTGAAATGTTCTTTCAGCCTGCTTTTCAATAAGTTCAATAGTTTGAGCACCTTAAGTCCCACATTGTTTTCCAATTCGTAGATCATTTTGAGTGTCCTCCTTCAAATTGTCTTTGTACATCCCTTCATATTACAGAGTCAGATGCAGTTGTTTATCTTTTCTTTTTCTCAGTGATGCAGCCAGAGGCAAGCTCATGACCCTATTTCTGTTCTTTACCCATACAAGAATCACATTAGCTCTTCTTGCCCCCATCATTACACTGTGGAGGACATGGGGAGCTGGCTGTTCCTGGCATCCTGAAGCTGTTTTCCAAGATTTGCACTCTCCTCTTACAGGCGGCATTTCTTTGAAGTATCTTTTGTTGGCATCTGACCACTCAAATAAGCAATTTATATTCCTGTATGAGAATATGCAGTCCTCATTACTTGTTCTCCCATCAATTGTCATGTTATGGCTAATTTTTAAATTGCTTTGTCCTCACCATTATCGAGAAAATTGCTATATAAATAAACACTAAACAAGTAGTCCAAAGATACAGTTCAATAATTTGGAATTAATAGTAAGTAAATTTTGACATTTGTGGTAGACTAGACTTTAATTAGTCTGATACATTTCCTGTTAATTTGGTAGGCCAACTTTTAATTAATATGTCGTTGGATATCATATCATACCACACAATTTTCAGTATAAATATACATAATCCATCCAAAAGTAGTTCTTAATGTGTGGCTATAATTATATTTTTAGACAGTAAAATTCTTCAGTAAGCTCTAAATCCCAATCATTTTACTGAGGATTAATGTCCAGAAACTGGTCCACAGCTTAAATTCTTTTAACCTCAAAAATGACAGTCACAGCTATCCATTTCTTCTAAAGTTCCAATACTACTCAAATCAATATTTTAATTAATTACCTAAAGAAACCTCCTTAAATATTCTCACACAGAATATCTATCCTTGTTTATATCTTGAAATTGGACAGATGCTATCTTCTAGTTTTTATAAAATTTTAACATCTCTTCTACTGAAAACATTTATGAGATGCTTCTTTTTAATTCATTTTACTACAAAATATTCTAAATTATTAAATGGACAAATATTTCTGCATTGCTACTTACATTTTTTTTATTGCCACCAAAGGAAAATATGTTTTTTAAATGTTTATTCCTAAAATGTATCTAAATCCACATAGTTAATACTCAAGGATCACCTTGCTAACATAAAAAGGAAGCATCCAGGATGGCAAAACAAGGCCAATCAACCAAGGAAGATTATAGAGATGCTATGCGATTGTGCAGTCTCGATTAGGACAGGGTAGGCTCACCTGGACAAATAAAATGTAATACATATATATATACGCATGGGACGTGACCGGTTGCATCTGCTTGTTCTGATGAACAAGGCTAAGGTCACTGTAAGGCCATACTGAATTACCTTTGAAAATTTATGGCAACCAGGAGAGGCTCCTGAAGACTGGAAGAGTGCCCAGAGAGTCTGTGGGTGCCCTGTTCCTGGAGGTGTTTAAGGCCAGGTTGCATGGGACCCTGGACAATCTGACCTAGTACTAAATTTAGAGGCTGACAGCCCTGCCTGTGGCAGGGGGGTTAGAACTTGATGATCCTTAATATTCCTTCCAACACAAGCCATTCTATGATTCTATGATGATAACCTGCTCTGACTGATTGTGCTTGAGCAGGGGGGTTGAACCAGATGAACCAGAGCTGCCTTGCAATCTCAACTGTTCTGTGATTCCATAAACACATCAGACAACCTGTTCAATGTTAGTACTCCACTGGAATTTTCAACTTTTCTTTTCAATAAGAACACATAATTCATTTGTGTTGCTAACTGCTCTAATATTTTTAGAAGCTGATACGTTCGTGCATACGTACTGAATACAGATAGGAGAAGGGGCCTGACAGCAGAAGGCTGCAACATCCAAGACTGAAGTGATGAAAATTTTCTTTAAAAACTAGAGGATACTGATTGTAATTATTTTTAAGGTTCCCGCTGGTAATAACTAGGCTGGAAAAAAGGTTTGAGGAAGGGATGTGACTAGAAAAGATGCAGTAAAAAAGGTGTATGAGTTTTTACATCTTTTATTGAAAAAGTTGAAGCAGTGTGGTTTCAACTCAATGTGCCACTGTATCTGAACCAGCCTCTCCAAGTTATACCTTAATTTGTGACTGTTTTGTTGTTGTTGTTGTTTGTTTGTTTGTTTTTAATTATTTTGAGCACTGGCTCCTTCAAAAAATATTATTTCAAGAGACAGTTTTGTTCTAATTTCAGCTAGTAGATAATCGTGGGCTGTAAAATGAAGAAAACCCTAAACAAGAAATCAGCTACTTATCACTCAATGCTCAAGCAGTAATAGTTTAAGGAGTGGGACTAAAGAACTTGGAGACAAAGCTTTGTCTCCAACCATGACCTTCCTTCAAACTCCATTAGCTGCAGGCATTGGTCAAATTCAGAAATTCTTACTGGGGATTGTCAGTGGTGTTTAAAAGTAACCTTGTATTCAAAAATGAGTGCATATTGAAGATTCAATAATGCTCAAGAACCTTCTGAAGAGAGTACAGTCTATATGAATGGAAAAATTACCTTGCTTTCTTTTGCAGTGCATTTACAGGGAAGCTGTTGCTACCATTCTTTACCTGTGTTTCATTGGTTTCCTGAAGTGTAATAATAATAGTCCTCAATTTTACACAATCTTCCTAAGGGACATTAATATTACTGCAAAACCAGAGAGGTCTTACACGTCCTAAGATATATTGTCTTCATGAATGTAAAGACTCCTTCTAATAAAGCATGTCTTTCAATCCTTATGGACAGATTCAGAAACACATTCAATAAAACAGCTAGGCAACTCAATAAAGTGGCAGTAACAAATAATGAACACCCCATTAGAAATTAGAACATCTGGTCATCTCTAGACGTGGAGTAAAATCTACAGTACGTAAGGCCTATTCACATTGTCTTCTGAATATTTTATCATAAACATACAAACTGAGTCAGCTCTTTGTGTAATTAATATCAAAGACAGTATTTCACAGGCCTTTATCAAAAGGCAAAAATATAATAGCACGATTGTGCATTAAGAGTGTATTATATAACTGAAGTATAAACTAAAAGTGCTACAAATTCAAATAATTTTTTTATAGTCAAAGATATCCAACACTCTAAGGAATCCTAAAGAAGGACTTCCATACAGAAGTATGTTCTGTATCCAAAAGACTCTTATAAAAACAATACAGTCTACCACAAAAATAACACTGCATTTATCGTGTAGTTAAAAGCAGACAAACTGAAATGTGAGACATCTTCACATGATTCTTACAAGTTATACAAGTCATACAAGAGAAACAGCTGGGGAAACTGAGATTATTTAGCCTGGAGAAGAAGAAGCTCAGGGAATACCTTATCTCTACAACTACCTGAAGGAAGGTTGTGGTGAGGTGGGGATTGTCTTCTTACATGTAACTAGTGATAGGACTAAAAGGAATGGTCCCAAATTGCACCGGGGGAGATTCAGTTTGGACTTTGGGAAAGAGTTCTTTTCTAAAGAGTGGTCAGACACTGGAATGGACTGCCCAGGGAGATGGTGGAGTCACTATCAGTAGAGGTATTCAAAAAATGTTTAGATGCTGTATTGAGGGATGTGGCTTAGTAGGAAATATTGGTGATAGATGAACGATTGGACTGAATGATCTTAGAGGTCTTTCCCAACCTTGGTGATTCTATGATTCTATATTATAAAGCATGTTACAATACTATGTAGTTCTGTTGCTTCTGTGAGGTATGGTGACTTGGTTTTCCTACTTTCCTTTTCCTTTTACACAGGAGGTGTATGTTAAGTCCTAATGTAAAAAAATATATTTTTTTCAACAGACGTTCTGTAAAAGTAGCAAATAGCATGCATTTTCAGTGTATATCATCATAGCTGTTTAGATTGAACAAATACTGAGAACTTATAAACTTTTGAACTTATTGATCAGTATAAAAGAAGGACATACAAGATAAGTAAAAATAATTTCTGCTGGTCCTGTCTAAGCTTGATCAAAGCATTAAAAGCAGATGAGATGTAGTAGAATGAAACTTAGATATCATTCATAGCACATACAGCATCTGTGTACTAACATACTCCATCTCTCATTTAAGTAAATTAGCCTTCATTTAGCTATGTGTTATGCTGCCAAGTTGATTCCAAGCAGTTTGTTTTATCTCTATTTAATCCTGCAATTTAGCTGTTCCATAGAAGCTAAATATGAATGAAGTCTTTAAAACCATATATTTGGGAAAGGAATTACATGAACGTGCTCTTACAGTAGAAACAATTTGTTTCCACTATTTGTTCAGCAACGAATGAACAAGCATAACTGAAGAATCAGATAAAAGGAGAGAAAGTGGCACTCTTATCAGTTTATGACTGCAAGAGAAGACAAATATAGGAAAGGGAATTCTGGAAGGCTCAAGCCATATGTCAGAGGTTATTTCTAGGTGTTAGATATAATAAGCAATCTGTACAGGTGGTTTATTTCTTGTGTCTGGACCAGTACATCATTTCTGCCATCAAAATTAAAGAGTAGTTGTCCCATAATCCTTATGGCAGCCCTCCTGTTTTGTGGGTGTACTGCAGATTGATCATTTCTTTGATGACAGACTTCCACACAGCAACCACAGTGAGTATTGGCCTCAGGCTGTAAGGTAACTGGATCATAAAACTGAAGTGCTGAGGAGATTAAATCAGAACCTGTAGAGCACAACAATGAGATTGAAGAACGGGAAAGTTATGGAACCCATTTGGACCACAGGAAATTCAAAGGTCTTCCACAGAAAGGCTCAAGAACGATAGATTTGTATTTGGGGCATGGAACTTTTAAGCAAATCTGTCTAATTCTGTGAAGGATAAGATAAAGGTGCAAGAATATGCAGGATGCATTAATGTATAAGCATACAGATACACAGGAAATGTTCCTATTTCATAAATTAAAACTTCAAGTAAATCAGTAGTCTGTGGATATGCCTGAAAATCATGTGATTTTTGTATAATGGCATGAAATCTTGTGGAACACAGGATGTATTCAGCTACAGTGAGAGATCACAGCTCTAGGAGAAAGGAAAATACAGTTTACCTTGTCATGATGGGTTAGAATCAGTACTGAAAATGATGCTGAAATCTTCCTCATTCATATCTTCTTTCAAAGACCCTTTAAAATTTTCCCTTTCCACAATGACTTCAGGAATGTAGACCATACAGCAGCTGCTGGTACACAGAGTAAACACAGTTTCTCACTGTCTTCTACACAGCTTTTCTTATTCCTCTGCTGACTCTGAACTGCCAATTCTGTAAGGTAAGAACAATTACACTGTGCCATATTTGCACATAGCTCCTGTTTTATGCATTTCATTCTTTTATGTTACAAAATAAATATAACACAGTACATAGCTGTTATTGTTTTTTTATTATATAGAACATTGCAAAGATCTTCTTATGTAAGAAAGATTAAAAAGTGCTATACATTCTGTTTTATTGTAAACATATGGCTGTATTTCCTATATACCTAGAAATCAATAAACTGACAGTTGATATCATTGTAATTAAACTCTGGTTTACTACTGCTTACTTTTACCATGGAACTAGGTTTATCATTCTTTGTAGCAGAATCCAACACATATTTTAACAATTGAGATGGAATATGGATGCTTGTAGATTTATTTTACTTCTAATTAGAGAGTAGTTTCCTCTGAGTAATAAAGATGCAGAAAACCTACCTAATCAGCTTGAAAAAATGAACTCCAGCAATTAATTGCCTGGGGCATATCAATTCAGACAACAAAAATACACAATCCATTAAAGAAGAGAGGAATTAGCTTTCTTTTAAAGACAAGTGTTCTGCTTCACAAAATAATTTTTCCAAAAAAAGAGCAACTTTGTATTGATATACAAAGTATGAATAGGGCCATTGAAGAATGTTCATATACACTCTTTGGCTTCACTTTAAACATCTGTAATGAAGTGAAGAATTCAAATAATTATATTCATCCTTTAGGAATAAAGAAGTCTGAATATAAGTTATAGTAAATTAGTATAGTAAATAAAAAAGTTAAACTTTTAATATCTTTTGAATGTGTTATTAACTACATGAATCAAAGATTGGAAAGAAAAATAAAGTGTAAAAGCCAGTTTTATTTTTATCATTTTTATGTGTGATCACCAGCTGTAACCCAAAGTTTTTCATAATATAGAGTACTCTTTTAATTGGTCCTTCAGCCGGCAAAATGTAATAAATTGTATATGCTTTTTTCTATAGCTGTGGAATTTATAGCTGTGATAGATGTGATAGATGAAGACATGACATGATTTCAGTCTTTGGAACATTTTATAAATCCCTAGCAACAACAAGATACAGAGGTGCTGATATTTTGTTCAGAATAATGTCACACATTTGCACATTTCTAGTCACTGGATATATTATCCATACACACAGAATTACACAGCATGGCTGAGACTAGAAGGGATCTCTGGAGGTCTCATGTACTTGCAAGGTCTAGTCACTCCAGATCATTTTATGATGGTTTTTCAATATCTTGGAGAAGCACAAACTCCATAACCTTCCCGTGCCTAGTCCAAGCATACATACAGGCTTTTTCAATAACTTTTGGTACATGCTTATGTCTTATAATGTAACAAACCCTTGCTCAGAAGACCACTAGGAGATGGGATATATTAGTCAAAAGATCCCAAATACTCCAAGGCAGTGGGACACCTCATGTGGTTTCTCTTATGCCAACCCCAGACACTGACAACTATACTGTCCAGAACATGTCACCTTCCTCCTCCAGAGAAGAAGTGATCATCAGCTCATTTCATCTGAACTGTAGGTTAGACATCTACAGAAGCGATGGACCCTTGAAGTATCTATTGTGGTCAAAGCAAAGAAATCAATATGTTTTTTCTAGGGTTTTGTTTTGTTTTGTTTTATGTGACTGTTATTTGATTCCTTTAAAAATGATGCAAAGAATTTATGATTAGCAAATCACAGTAAAATAATACTTATAGCATGACTACTTATTAAATCAAAAGTATCACTCCTAATTAAAAGGAGTGCATACAGCAGATTTACAAGAGTTGTTTTAAACTATAGAGAAGTTTTCTTGAATTATTCTTGATTTCTTGAATTTTGAATACTGCCAATTGAATCTTGGCAGTAATTTATTTTTGCTAAACTTTGCTGCATGTTATTTCTACTTCTCTTAAAATATCTGTGAGAGAAATATTGGTACCACTAAGCACAAAAAAAGCAAACAAACAACAAAAATTACAGTTTGCTTTCCTGCAGTTACTGACAAATAAAAGTGCAAATATCTTTATTCTCCTGCCTTCCTCATCTTTCACCATTTCATGGCTCATTATCTTCTTAGTCTACTTTTGTTTTTTCTTGAAGATCACCTCTGGAGTTTCTTTCAGTATCTTTCTGCTGCATGTTATTCAATTGCTCCTTCTCTTTTACCCTTCTTCCAGCTCCCGATTCAGTGCTGTCTTTGTTCCAGTCTCTAGAGTAAACAAAACAGAAGAATCGCACAGTGGTTTTTATGCGTAGTACACGATGCCTGAATTTACTTGATGGGCACCAGAAAAATAAGTGATTTGTAATAGAAGCTAGTGAGTGGAAAATGAAGAGTTATAAAAAATATGTACTTAAAAGATAGGGGCAAACTTTCAATGATAGCAAATGGTTATAGTTCCATTCTATTCAATTTCTGATATACCATTGAGTAACTGCTTATTGTTTTCTGTTTTGGAAGTAAAAATATGTTCTGGTTATTTGCTTGAGCCAGTAACTTGGGAGCAGTTTCGACTGAGGAGAGAACGAACTGGATAGAGAATGACTGCTCCTTACAACATACAGAGAGCAAGGCTACCCTACTTTGCAAATAGCATCTTGGATAATGTTAGGTATGCTAGGTTTGTATGAATGTGATGACATACATCACTCAGAGAATGAAAGGGAACATCATGAGGCAGCCTACATAGCTGTATATTTACTTCAGCAACATTCATAAATTTGTACCATCTGAGGATCTGGCTACTGAAGCTCCTTTTCATTCCAGTGCAAGTGCATCATCACAGAGCAGCAAACTGTTCACAGTTTCGCATCTCATGAAGCAAAACTCTGAATAGTTACTGATGACTATGTTTGAAAATAAACAATTCTTCTTCTAACAAACTATGACACAAAAATCCTAGACAGTGGTTTGTGGATATGAGATTTCCCTGTTTTCATGATTCACAAAATTCCCTTTTTCAAGCAAGCAAGCAAGCCTCCTACTCAGATAAATATATAAATTCAAAAGAGGCACAACCTGTTCAGATGAATGCAGCTCAACAGTGCAGAAAATATGCTTTGTTACAGATAAATATTTCTCAACCAAGATATACGAACAAGAAAAGTAATTATATTGGATTTTCATGTATTTATCTGGAATTTATTTAATTTACAAGGTAAGGTTAAAAAATGTGGAAGTAACATTGTTCAATTACATACTGTTTGAATTATGTTGTTTATTATTTTTCATGATGAGTGGATTTCTTTAGCCTTATTTTCTGAGGACTTTTAAGGCTAATTCATGCTACAGAGGAGACTTGGAGGCAGGTTAACTTTTGTAAAGATGCTATTAAACATGGGTTAACTACTCCTACTGCTTAACAGCACATTTGTTGCCTGTAAGAGCAGCTACACTTCAGTAGCAGCCTGCCTTTACACTATGTCTACCCTTTGTGCACACATGGAACAGGAAAGTATGCAGAATGCAAAAGAACTCCAGCTGTGGTAAGTCCACTTCTCTCAGTTCTCTCCTTTTGTAGCATGCCAACCATCAGTGAGGAGCAGCAGTAAGCACTGATGTGATGTATGCCAAGGACCATATCTGAAACACAGAAATGAAGAAAGTATTGCAGCAGGAGACCCAGTGTCTGTAGCAGTCTGCAATAGGCCAGTGCTCATGACAATGGGAAATCTATGTTTGCCTGTCTCTCCTCACTTTTTAACTTATTTTTGTATAAGAATTTGCAATTGATTTCTGCAGTTACAAAGAAAACAGTCCCCTCTACATCTTTGTTTAAAAGATAAGAAAAGAGCAAGAGCTGGGCGAATGGGCAGCTATATACTATGGGCTGTAGGGAATTAAGACAGGCTAGTTGTTTTTTTTGCAAGGCTATCTTGTAAAAGATCCAGATTCTGCGTCATATCTTGAATGTATATTTTTATGAGTGCCAATTATTATTATGTCCTCTTTTTCACGCTGGAATCATCAGCCACTTTCAAAAGCCATTTGTAGACTCTATATGTGGTTAGTATTCTTCCTGCATGGCCAAGACCTGTTCTTTATCAGCTGAAAATCACGGAAATAAAGTTATTAAATCATAGAATCACAAAATGGTTTGGGTTGGAAGAGACTTTTAAGATCATCTAGTTCTAACCTCCCTGCTATAGGCAGGGACACCTCCTTCTAAACCAGGTTGCTCACAGCCCCATCCAGCCTGGCCTTGAATGTCACCAGGGAGAGAACATCCACATCCTCTCTGGGCAACCCATTCAGACAAAATAATACACCACTGCCCATGCACAACACATACATTCACACTTGAATGTACCAGCACAAAAATGGATGATGAAAACTTTTCACGTTCCTTGTTGCTATATAATCAAAGGACAAAAATCTAGACAGAATCAATCATCTATATAACACAAGTCTTAATTGGAGTGAGACTAATTAGTTCCCTTCCTTTGTAGAGAAATAAGAAATGAAATATTTTCTTCACTTCTTTTTAAAAGTGAAAGATTTACTGCTCAGTTTTAATGTCATTTTAAACATTTCCTCCTCTTTTAATCTGTGGTACTAATTTAATGTAGATATCCTGCAGCAGAAAAGCTCTCTGCAAACATATTCAGATACATAAGGTGAAGCAATATCATTTTTCAATCAAATGTAGGAGTCAACAGCAAGCTGAATATGATGTTCTGCTCTTGAGATCAATTAAGAAATTTGGACTATGGATTTAAAATGTCATCAGCTGATGTGAACTCTAATAAATTATATTATAATTAGTATTTCTGACTATAACATCTCCATTCTAATCTCTCTTAAAAGCAAACAAATTAATACACCTCATGATTTATCATGCTTACACAAGGAAACCATGCTGATTATTACACAGTAATGAACACATATATTATGAATAGATTCATTGGATTGATACAGCTATAGTGTATGAAAAAAATATATATTAATGACAAATAATATTTCTAGTAACAGTTTCAATTTAGCTGAAATTCTGTTGTTACACTTATTTTATCTGTTAATAGCATAGTAAGTTTAAGAGAATAAGTTCAATAAAAACTTCATGGACCTGAAATCTCCAGAGACTTATGCAGAACAATTATAATTTTTCATGGCATGGTTCACTAGACTACTAGTTCCATGCATTTTTATTGCACTGTGATTTAGCTTAGAAATGGAGCATCATTATTTTAGACAACAATGAGACAGGTAGTACTTTATCAGCAAAGATTTACAAGGATCCAGCTTCATCCTCAGGACCATATACTGAATGTTGATGTTCTGTTGAGGAATTCATTTTCCCATAATAATTCATTCAGAGGTCACCAGCCCTGGTTTATAGGTTTTCTTCTATGTATTCATATTTACATGCAACAAAAAACAGAGCCTTTGTGCAATCTGTGTATTTTTAGTATAATATGTCTGAATTTTGTATACAAACAGATTTTCCATTCAGTTTTATTTCATTGGAAACTTTTATAATACTACGAATGGGATGAAAGTGCTGCACCTTAAAAAAGACTTGAAATAAAAATAAATATCTTTTATGCTTTACAATGGGACTCTTGTGCATATAATAAGTTATTAATGATTTACAATAAGTATGGTAGGTTTTTTCATAATATCCATTCTGTAATTTCTGAAATACTTCACTTCATATATATTAATACTAAGGGAAATATTGCAATGCTGTTTCTGCTCAGTAAGTGTGATTTCAGTGGAAGTATATTGGTCCGTGTTAGCTCTGGATCTGGCTCTAGAGTGTTTTTAAAGGAGTGTCTAAATATCAGTTAATTCATAATCAATTATCTAGCTGAACCATCTTAAAATATTTAGAAAAGTTCAACAATACACAAAACTAATAAGGGTCTGAGTTATTATCTTAAGTTATTTTAAAAGTGAATAATTGTTAAGTCTCTGTGTGCAGCCTTATGACAAAATATAAACAGACATAAAACTGAACAGTGGGACTGCATTAATTCTGCTGCAGTTCCCAGCTTCGGTTGTCTTTATTCCCACAAGTAAATAACTTAATTTTCTGTGTCCGATTTCCCCATCTCCAAGCTAAAGATGATAAAATAAATCACATACACTTGGCAAGAAACTTACAATTGACTTCTTATATGCTCTACAGCCAGGCCAATATTGCATAATTTGGATATCACAAAACTAAAAGGATCTGTGAATCTTCCATCTACTAATGCTGAGAGAAATAACTCTCCTTCTAACCATTCTCACCATCTCCTACAATAAGCTCCATCCACCCCTCTTGGTCCAATGGTCCAAATCACCTGCCTCCATTCTTTATTAAATGCCTTTACTAGTGGAGGGGGGGAAGCAGGCATTAAAGGCAGGAAAAAGAGAGAAAGAGAGAAAGAGAGAAAGAGAGAAAGAGAAAGCCAGGGCAGAGGATCCTTCAGCAACAAAAACTGCTCTTGTTAAGCAGAGTTGACGACACTCATGCACGACAGATCCTGGTTCTCCTGTCAGTCCCTCTTACCTCTCTATCTTTCCAATGCAGAAATGGTAGAAGAACAAACCTTGTGTGAGGAAGGAAAACTAAATGGAAAAAGCCAGTTTGTGAACTGCTGAGAAGAAATTGTTGCATGATTATCTATTTGTCTGGAAAGAAAAAAGAAAATAAAAGGCAATTTGAAGTATCCCCACAACCTAGGTCTAACACAAGGCATAAACTTCAACACAAACCAAGGTATTTAAAATACAAGTTACACAAAGGTCTAAGAAAAAGAAAAAATAAATACGAAAAGTGCCCACCAGGATAATCAGTGGATAATAAATGGGATAGAATAAAAATGTCAAGAATTTGCCATCTTGGTAAAATCAAAGGAGAAAGTAAAACTGTCAAGGAATGTATCCCATGCTTTCCCTAAAACCAAAAGGAGTGCTTGTTTCATCTGTGAGTTTTTTTAACCATGAAAAATGTATTCCCATGAAAATTTCCAACTTCACTATCGCTTTCACTAGTTCTATTAATCACAATGCAAATGCATGTAAGCTTATATTTATCTCCTTGTAACTCATCATGTATTTTTGAAATTGATAACAGATTTGTTTTGTTTGGGTGTTTTTTTGTTTTTGTTTTTTTGTTGTTTTTTTTTTTTTTGCCAAGAAGGGAATTCATATACAGTTCTGTGCAATAATCCAATTAGGTAACTTGCTACAGTACTGTTGAAATATTAGCTCTTCAAATGTCTACTAAATGACAAAGATCTAGATGGTTTTCAAACTTGGATTCATACTGATTCCTGCCTCGACTGCTGGAAGTTAAACTGAAGCCAACTACAGCCATTTAAGGTGCAGCACGTGTAAAGGTGAATCAGACCCTGATTTATGGCTTAATTTATGTACAATCATTTTAAGAAGGGATAAGCAAGTTCTTCTATGTCTCAGTCTCAGAGTGCATTGGGTGCTTTTTAAATGTTAGCTGGGAGACTGGAGCCAACCTAGTCTGTGGTCAAGCAGACAGAATATGGGAAAACATTACACCTGAGTGGGCCAGCTAATACAGCAGAAACTTAAAGCATTAGAGATTAAAAGGAATGCAGTTTGAAAAGACTGTGATTGGTAACAGAAATCAAGCAACTTCAATTAGACTTGCCCCCAAGGAGATGTCTGAAACTGCAATATGAGTACAAATTGCATTGTGTTAAGAAAGTACTGAAACTCTCTCCTTCAGAACCACAAAATCTACTTTGAACAGACAATAGGCCTACTAGCATATAAAGTGGAACAAATTAAAACTGTCAACATCACAGCAACTGTTTTAAATTGGTAACTTAGCGTGACCCTGAAGCAAAATAAAAATTAGATGTTCTGATAATGTTCAGAAAAGTGAAGGTAGCAATCAGCAGTCTGCCCTAGCAAATGGCAACATTATAATATGCAGAGCCCTCTTAAAAGTTGTTGGCTCACCTACACAAAGCAGAGCTTTGGAATCTTTTATAGTTTGTGTGCAATAATCTCCAACAGAATAATCATCGAAGGAAAAGAAGTCATTACCAGTGAATAGTCATCAGATAAATGATTTATCACTAGTTGTCTGAACAATCAGTCACAGTGATTGTGAAAACTTGAGCTAATATTTTTAAAAAATGATACGGAATCGATATATAATCTCTACTTCATTGCAATACTTAACCAGAAAGAATATGAAGGGTCTATCAGCATCCACCACTGCTGTCTTCTTTGTGCTGTTAAGTAAATTCAAGAAAATTAAGCACCTGCTCCTGGTATACTTTCCAAATTCAATAGGTAGACAATTTGACAAATTAATTAAATAAATTCAAAAATCTAGCTCCCAAAACATCCACCCCATGCACAACAACCAGTCAGAATTAAAAAAAAAAAAAAGAAAAAGAAAAAGAACCATGTGAATTCAGGAGTCAAAATGCTAAGTAGTGCAGTGCCTAAAGTCTAGGCACCCTGATGCAGGAGAGCTGGACACACAAAGAACAACTGTCCACACAGTGAGCAGGGTGGATTTTTACTATATTTTAGTGCCCTAGCATTACCAGGCTGCATGCACATTTGGGCCTTGCAAAGTTTCCAGCTTGGAAACTTCTGAGACCCTTTCTTCCACGCCCTCCCAAAAAAGAGAGAAGAAATCACTGCTTTCTTTCAGGCTACTGTTTTTTGTAGGAGAAGACTGCACACATTCTGTTGGTCTTCAAGATCAAGGCTCACCTCTCTGCATCCCTGGCTCAGGACAAGGCAGATTCAGACAAATAAGAGAGCTCATCCCAGGGGCATCCTGACCGCATCACAACTGCAGTGCTACTTCTAGCACCATTAATGCCCTATACTAGGTATTTAGCAAATGTAAATGGTGAGGATTAGACTGAAGCTCAGTATGAGGATCAAAGTTTTGGTGTTAGGTGTTTCCATTTAGTCTAAATCACAGATCAGACATCATGGCCTTTTACTAATCATTGAGTGAACAGATTTAGGATGGGCTGCAGTAGCTTTCTTACACATTCAGAGTCAAGGAAAACAAAGCATGAGAGTGAAGCTCACTTAATGCTGGCCAGATAAATGTAATAATGTGGTATTATGCTGAACAGATACACTTGACGTGTTGCTTGCCACCTGGCCCAGAATGTGTTGGAACTGCAGACTGTGACCTTTCAGGGGTAAAGTTGCTCCGTGGCATTGACATTTACCCAGGCTTTGGGAGTTTTCTGTCTCCTAATACCATGACTGCTTTATGACATATGGCCCCATTCTGGCATATTCCATGGGGAAAAAGAAAAGAGGGGCAAGACATGTAAAAAGGGGTTCAGCAGCCTTGGTGACTGGGATAAGGAAAGAAGGAGGCAAGAAATCCAGAACTGCTTTTTTTTTATAGGCTGAGCATTATCTCCAGGGAGTGGCAGCTCACCAAAACCCCATTAATTTTACTGCTGTGACTTAAACTGCATGGATTTTATTGCACAGAACAGTGACTGTTCCCTGCTAGGGCTGTCCTACTTTCACTTGGTTCAGCTGCTGTCTCCAAACTTCAGTTTGCTGCTGCCCCTGGCTGCAGACATTGCTCCCTGTTCTTCCACCAGATTAATTTCTGCTAGTTTGTCTGCAGAAGTCATCAGCAGGTGATAAAACCTGAAGTTAAGATCTTGAAATAAATTCAGAAAACTGCAAAATATACCAGTCTCTGACCAAAAGCCCCTGCAATATAATAGATAATACTTATCATCAAAAAGCAGACAGCATAGCAGGCTGGCAGCTCTAACATGCACTAATATGATCACACTGTGGCAACTGTAGAGAGGATGCTGTTGCACTGACAGAGAATGCTGTCTATAACATCACTTTTCAGTTACTATTTCTTCCATTTCTTACTCAGATTAATAGTTTTTTTTTATACTACTAAAAGCATTTCCTTGAATCTAGGCTTCATAATTAATGCAAAATTAATGTCCATGCTATTATGATAGAGAAAAAAAGTGCAAATCAAGGGAAAGTATATTGCCTTAAGCTCACACTCTGCATCCAAGACAATTTGCAGTGTTTTACTGAATTAAAAGGGCCAGCAGCAACGGAAAGATTATTCAGAGTTGGGCTATCTTCTAGTGGGACAGAAAACACAGCAGTTCCTATACTGTCTTCAATCCCACAGTCAGAGTGCAGAAGGGAAGGGAAGACTGGCAGGGACTCAGCATTGACCTGGCACTGCAGAGCTGCCATAACAGCCATTCAGGAGCACCCGCAGCAGCAGTTGGAATATTGTAACTTATGCCACCAATCTGTTCTCATATGCAGCTGGCTCGGGTCATGATAATGGTGTCCAAAGTAATTTACAGCATCTGTGCACCTCCTCCAAGTTACAATGTATGCCCCACGGCTGCAGTGAAGAATTTGGATCATTAACTTTAGAGGCATTTAACTTATGCTTTCATTATGATTGCCGCCTGATCGCATCCTATTCCTCAATCTGCTTCTAGGTTGCCATGACAAACTAAAAATCTTGATGCAATGAGAAGTTAGTAAATCAGATGTGTTCCTTGAGAATTTAGGTGATAGGAGCTCTGCCTCCAGGATCTTACCAGATAATCATTTTCATGGCCACTTGACAGTGGCAGCAGTTATGACTTCTGCATACTGCCTCATTAACATTTGCAGAATTCAGCAGTCTGCAAAGATGCTGCCATTCTCTGATTCATGAACACTGCAGCAGTGCACAGAGGCTACACACAGCCACATATTCATTAACTTGTGCTTAGGTAACCATGCATGTGGCCTGCTTTTCAAAATTATTGGAAAACTCTAGCATGTGTCCTAGGGCATCTACTCATACTCTTTAAAGAAATCATCTCCTGTTCCTTATCTTTTTTTACCCTAAATCTAAATGGACATTTATTTCATGTAGGTAATCACCATAGAATCACTAAATAGCTTAGGTTGGAAGGGACCCTAAAGTCTGTTCCAAACCCTTGCTGTGGGCAGGGTTCTCACCCATCAGACCTGGCTGTCAGAGGCCCCATCCAGCCTGGCCTTGAGAACCTCCAGAGGTGGAGTACTCACATCTTCTCTGAGCAACTTGTGCCTGTGCCTCATCATCCTGAGTACATAATTTATTCCTAACATCTTGCCTAGATTTCCTCTCTTTTTGATTACAGCCATTCCCCTTTGTCCTATCACTATCACACCGTGTAAAATCTTGCTCTACTTTCTACTTACAAGATCCCTTCAAGTATTGGAAGGCCACAATGAAGTCTCCCTGACGCCTTCTCTTCTCCAAGCTAAATAAGCCCAACTCCCTCAACCTTCCTTCATTTTAAATATTAGTAAGCTGTTAGTTTTACCAGTGAAAGTGAGCTTAACTTGTTGAAATATGCTTCATCTTTACGAGCCCACCAGGTATTAGGTACTTCCAAACCTCAGTTTTCCTCTTCAAATTAAATACTCAAGTCAATAACTCCTGCTTTAATGTGAGTTGGGTTCAGACTAACCTCTTTGATAAAGGAGTCATAGATTTTTTGTTGTTGTTTAAAAAGTTTAAAAAAATGAAGGCTTTTATTTTTATAATAAGGAGCAGAGATATTATATGCAGTTATATTAATAAGCATATAAAAATTTGCTTTACAGTAGCAAAATGCTGTAACAATGAAAAGGACAGCAAACTTCCTTGGGTAAAGAAGCTTTATTTACAAGCTCATGGCTAAAGATAACAGACTGTCATTAAAGCTGTAAGTCATATTATTGCATGTTGCAGTAAGTAGACTGCAATGTGAATATGATCAAGAAGCCTTCTTGCATAGATAAGCACACTGTTTTCCCTGGAAATCAAACCTGTCTATGAGTAAAGCTCTGAATTTAAGTTCTAAGCAGGTTCTTTTCTGATAAGTCTTGATCCTCACACAACTTTAATTACAAGTGAAGGTAAAATTAATCTCAGAGTGCATATATCATTAGCTATCAGCCAAATGCCTTCAAAGTTATGATGTTATAGCTCAGGAATGCTCACTCCACAGCCCATGGAGTTACTCGTGGCCAACCAGAACAAATAATTCAGAGTACAGCTGCTTTCAGCATCCATCTCTCTGCAGGCAGTTCAATAACAGCCTGGGAGAGGGAGTTCAGTTAATAAATTGATTATCTTGCTGACATGTCAGGAGGGAAGGATCGCAAGTAAAAACAGTGAGGAGGAGCAGTTTGCAGTTGTAACAAAGACAGTTCTTGCAGCCTGAGCAGAGCTGTCCCCACTCCACACAGCCTGAAAGAAAGAGGCTCCAACTGGTTCTACAGCTGCCTCCAGTGGCACCAGGCCACTCACTTCTTTTGCTGTACCTGGGAAGGCCACGCTTGTGGATGATGTGGTTAGAATGAACAGATTAATTTAAGCTCTCTTGGAGAGTTTTAAATATAATTTATTTTTCTTTTTAGAGGGTACATACTCCCCTGTTTGCTACCTTCTCATTATTCTGATCTTTTCTAGTTTGTGTTCTCAAGCTTTTACACACCACCACAAGGTTAGAAGTACATTCTTCTATCTTAAATTAAAACTCAGCTTATCACTGCAGCCTAGGATTTGGAGTATAAGTTGTGAGACATTACAGTAAAAATTGCAGCCATTGGCAAAATTATATCTCATTGACAGAGATGGTTTATATTTGTACAACTTCTGGCACCATTCAGGTGTGATCTCTACCAGAAATTGTAACATTATTATAATAAAAACAGTAAACTTATATTTTTAATATGAGTTTTGAACAATTTTTTAACCTGTCCTGTATCACAAACTCCACCTGAAAGGTAAACCATCCAACTACTGCAACGCAATGGGACAGACTACTCTCTCTTACTCTCATGAGCTTTTTTCATTATCAGGGGAGTGCAATATCAAATTAGTTTAACTTCTTGACTCACAAGAGAGCACAAGAAGCTCGCAAATTAAGATTCTACTACAATAAATTTTTATTGCCAGGATTAAATGTGAATGACCAGTTGAATGATTAGCAGAATTAGCATGGTAAGTAAAATCCTTGGTGGCCAAATCTTCCCGATGCACAAGAACGTGTCACTTTGTATGACCCCATTTATTTTAATAATATGGCAAGCCCATGACTCAGAATTTCAGGCTGAAGATATATGAAGAGTTGCACACTACTCATGGTTGTTAATGAACCCCATCTCTTGATGGAAATGAAGTTGTATTCATTACGTATCTTTGATAAAGAAATGCTTCCCTTCTCCTCCCTTGTAAGGGAAACCCTCTTAGGAACCTCTTGTCAAATTTCCCCTCTCAGTTACTTGTTGAACTGAATACCCTTCATGATGACAAAGTCACTTATTCTTTTGTTCCTAAACCTGTGAGCTGAAGAAAGAATTAGGGCTTCACTTTAATATTTTAAGATCATCAGGACTATTGCAAACGCTCTGTAGATTTTTAAGGCAGGAAGATAGTAACTAACCTGAAAAAGAAGAAAAAAAGAAAACACGCTAAGCTGTTAGCAATTCTTAAAGAACTTGTAAGTTAATGAATCTGTAACTATTCAGAAAGACCTACTGTCTAAATTACTATTGAAAGGTAAGCCCTATATGTTAACTGATTTTCAGCGTTGAAAACGCAACCTGCTTCCAATTTGAATTCTGATATTCTGAAGGCTTATTTCTTTCTAATATCTGGTTTTGAATATTTTTCACGTATGAAGCAATGGAATAAGAGCCAGACTGCAGAATTACTGATATTTTCAGTGTTTTCTTTTCTTTTGCATGCTCTCATGAAACATTCTGCATCATAAAAGGCACCTAGTCATCTCTTTGTTTCTAGAAGTACGTTCAATCACCTCTAGGCTATCATATCCTTGGAGAGAAATTGAGATCTAATGGAGGCTCAGTCACCATGCAGAAGTGTTCAGCTCTGCCCATTCACTCCAGAAGAATTGAACAAGAACTCATAATTAATGTAGTCTCCTATGTTAAGACACTGGAGGAGGAGGAATACTTTTCTTTTAATTTCTTCTTTATTTTGTAACAGGTAGGACAGGTTATAAAATATCTATTTGTATCAGATGTTTGCACTTTTGTTGACAGACCATTCTACATTCCCACTTATTAGTCTTACTGTAGCACAAGACTTTTCAAGAAAGTCTGACTTGACCAATTTGATGACTTCTTTTATACTTCAAGTGCATTAACTACCTTTGCCCTGTTATTCTGTCCTCGTGATTCTGATTTTCACTGAAAAATCTCTGCTAAGGCTTTTCACTCTAAAATATGGTGCTAGTAAATGATAGCAAAAAGCTGCCATTCTGTCTCAAATAGAAATATTGAGGCAGTTTTTACTAAATGTAGTCCTTCCTGTTTGTTTGTTTGTTTGTTTGTTTAAAAAATATATAAATGTCTTATCTGGGATTAGCCACCAAAATAAAAAATAAAAAATAAAATAAGTTTCTGGATTACCTTCCCATTTCTTTTCCAGATTAGGTTTAGCTTCATTTTTGAAGCAGTTTATTATTGTTCAGAAAAAGAATCTAACAATGCAAAACTTAAAAATCAGAAAGTGGTAGTTAAAATAAACAAAATCTGCTTCATGCAAGCGTAATGCTGCACCTATACCTTGAAAACAAAGTGCTTCTACCAGTGAGAAAAATATATGCTATATTCTTGGCTGTTGTTTTGTATCATGCCAGAAGAGCAAGAGAAACATCGCTACAAGAGAGTCATAACATTAAAGTTATGGACTATTATGGCACTGGAGCTGAGTACAAAGAACCTGGAACATGTCTGTGAAACTAGCAGCCATAGTATCACTTATTATTTTTTCTATTAAAGATAATGGCTTTATAAAACTAAAGCAAAAGCTGCATGCAGCTTGACAGATGAAATCACTGCAGAGAGAATACTGATAGCTGTGCAATTCCTCCTCAGCCCTATTTGAGATCCATCCTACTGCCAGCCAACCAGAAAAGAACATTTAATCAAGTTGTGTAGTTCAGAGATGAACTTTTTTTTTCTGTTGGTAGTTCTGCTGTTTGTGTTCAGTCAGAGGGTAAGGTCAAGAAATTCCCCAAAATAAAGAAATCTCTATCAGCATCCCCTCGGGAAGAAGAGAGAATCCCACTTCTCATGATGAATAATGCATTCAGAACACTCTGTGTGTACTTTACAGAGTCCTGTGCCGTACAGAGATTCTGAGAAGGTTGTGCTAGGGAGATTTAGCTTGAGATTTTAAAAGTTCCTCTTGAAGACCTGGTAACAGACTATCGGTGATTTATTTAGAGTTGGATAGATGAGTCCTTAGTGAGCTTTGACAGTCTTCAAATGTAGAGGGTCAGAGCTTTGCAGGGATGTATCTGCCATAACTAAAATAACAACTGTTACATTCATCTGACTAGTGAGAACCTTGTGCAGCTCAATCACATATCTCTGCTTCTGATGCCAGTGTCTTCTGCACCAAGATTTTCTGCAAAGAAAACTGAAAATCTGACATTCCCACTGAAAATGCCCTTGGATAGACATGAATACACCTACTGTGAGTTTCCTCAGCTTGCAAGCTTGTTTAAATGTTTCACTTCTCCCTTCACTGCACACTGATTGGCATTACTGCAAGTCTTGCTTTAGTACCTCATTTGCTCCTGTTCCTTGTCATCTGGCTTGTGCTCAGATGTAGTCTTACCCAGTTATGGCAGCATCTTTCCCTCAGGTTCTCAACAGTCTCTTTCTTACTGTGAGGCTGTCTTACTGCTCATATCTTTCCATTCTCCTACTGTACTTTGCTCCCTAGAATCTGCTACCAATGATAATACTGGAGAATCAACAGGTTTCATTAAATGTACAAATTTCAGATACAAGGAGATCCATGATCTCAGGCTCTGCAGAGATGTCATCCAGCCCATACTTCTGTGCTGCATGAATTCCATGACCTCTGTGCTTTTGTACTTCTCTATCCAGATGCTTTCTGTTTCACTATTGCCTCTTCCAGACATGTATCAACCTCAGTGAAGCCTGCGTCCTCTCTAGCCAGCTCCCCATATAACTGCTTCAAGGTTCTCCTCCTTCCCTACTCTTGTCTGTTTCTGCAGCCAGAGTTTCCAGAGCTGTTCCGTTCCCCACTCTGCCTCCCAATGGCCCCTCTTTCCCTCTCCTCACTGGGCTCACCCCAGCCTCAGGCTTCCCACAACCTCCCTGCCTGAATTCCAGGGGCAGCAGGAAGACAAGAAGAGATGCTCTTTGCTATAGCATCCAGTTAGGAGGAGGCAGGCATTGCCTCCAGCATCCCAACAGAGTCATCTCAGGAAAAGGGCAAGCTGCCTGTCAGCTGGAACTTGACCTCTGCACACAAGAACCATTGCAGATTTTTACCTCTGGAAAATCTCTACTCATGTGTAAACTGCAGTTTAGTAACTTGACTGTATTTAGACGTGCTTACAGGAGGACAGCAAGAGGCAACTTTCTTCTGCAAACCTCTTTTCCCTCTCCTCTCCATTTGGTGACCTCAAAGTCATGTCCCAAGAGTCTAGGAGTAGAAAGGAAAAAGTTTTTGAAAGGGCTTTAATTTTCATAACATGGGTAATAAGCTCATTTTGCAGATGCATTTTATGTTTTATATATAACATACATGCATGTATGTATATATGAAATAAATTTTACATAATTCTTCTTGCATTCAAGCACAGCTATATTTACCAAAAAATCCCATTTTCCTCCCCAAATAAAATAATTGTAAAAGAAAAACATCCCGAGGCAGAGACTTCAGTTTAAATATATATATAGTGAGTCAAACATAAAAGCAACAGAAGCAACAGCAAACAAGATTTTTAAAAAGGAATTGCTGGCAAGATTTCATGTGTGCCATCTTTAGTCAGTGGAAATGCTGATTTCAAAGAGAAATTTCATGCACTTCAGTTTATTCATGTAAGTAGACCAGGGAAACAGAAATTTTCTCTTGCACAGTGTTGCAACCTAAAACCACTTCAAAAAGTGTTAGAATTGTTAATGTTGGCTTTTAGAGTGCTTTTTTTGTTTGTTTGTTTGTTTTGTTTTGCACTGCAGATTGGATTGGGCTGGCAATATTGAAACAATGAGCAACAAAGCTATTATCAGCAAGTACTAGGTCTGCACAAACTGCATGCTGTTCTGTTTGTGTCTTTCTACATGTGTTTTTTTTTAATCTAACTCTGCTTATTAAGACATCATTTAGTGAAAATAAAAACTTAAAATTACTTGAAAATGTTTTAAGAAGGAATACATTTTAAATTAATACAGCTGAAGAACAAATGACAATAAAACTATCAGTGGTTTGTGGATATTTTTCTTTTTATGGTGCTATTGTCATAACACATCGATTATTGTTCATGAAGTATTTAAAAAAAAAATTTGTCATTTGTACTTCTTTCTTTTCCTTTCTCTTCATTCAGACAATGAATATAGACCAGTCAATTGATATTCTGATTGTCTGTTGTTTTAGTCAAATCTACTTGCCTTGGCACAAACAAGTGTTGCACTATTTCAGTTGAAAAGACTGCAGAGATATGTTTATCCGTTAATCCAAAATACCTGAATGAACTGGAAACGTTCAGATAATGAGAATTCTACCAGTAGTCTTAGGTTTTGCATTTTTATTAAAAAAAATAGTACTGTAACAGTCATATTTCAAGCAAATTTTATATGAATAGAATCAGAATTTCTTCAGTGTTGTTTTAGACTTAGTTTTCATTTCCAGTATTTCTTTGATTAGGAATTTGGAATTAAAATATTCTGTATTTGAATTTCCTATTTGACAACTGTTTATACAGAATAGCATGACTTGAATGTTAATGGCACAGAGATGTTTCAGGCATGAATGCTACCACTTTCTCTGCTACCTCATCTTTCCATCTCCTTAAATGATCGTGGAGAAGGGCAAGAATCCTGTGCAATAAATCTAAACAACTACATGTAGGGGAAGAATTGGGCCATAGTTCATGGGAAAAAAATTATAATAAAATGTTAGTCCTCAGTCCACAGCAGATCAATAATTTTGTTTTCCTAGTTTGCAGTAAGTTAGTTGAATAGGAAGACTTGGGAATGTACTGCAAACATTTCAAAGCCTAGATGTTGCTAGCATAATGTAAGCAAGTTCAAGTTAAACATGCAGTAAGATTCAGATCCCTTCTACCACCAGTAACCCCCTTCTTTTTTTTTTTTTTTATTGGCAATGAGGCCCCAAATACCTGCTACACAATGGAAATGAACTGAAAGAAACACCCATGTGCTGGACTTTTTGCTATCTGCAATCATTTTTATGTATTATGCAGAGGAAAAAAATGGCTCCTGGTACAATGTTAAAATAATTCCCCAAAAGATGTCAACACTTACCAACTCTTCTACATCTCTGAATAGATCCTGAAGAACTGAGAGCCTTCAAGAAAATGTCTAGCAGGTGTGGATAGCGGTTTTCCTACATTTTGCACATTCATATCAGATATTTGCAAAGCTTAGGGCTAGATAAGAAACTAGACAACAAGCAGAACATTAGGCTACAAGATCATCTGAAACAACAGAGATGAATACAAGTAAGCTGCCAATCCTGTAATGCCTGCGGAGCATCTGTAATTACAGCCTGAGGCCTCAGGAGGAGATCTGGGAGCACAGTTGCTGCAAAGTCACTGGCCTATGGCATTTTCAATTAAAACCTGCCAGGCCCAAAGGGACTGTGCTCAGATGGAAGAGGAATTACTAGCTGTGCTCTTCCAAATGGAACCGTTCTATCAGTTCACCTTTTGGCACAGAATGGACATGAGTTCCAACAACATCCCACCAGGAAGTAACATGGAAGAGACACTACTGAACTCTGAATGTGATTCAAATTGTGTTTCGGAGACTTTGGTCCTCTGAGATAAGGAGATGGTACTGACAATAGAAATCATGGCTAATTAAATGGACAACAATGTAGGTGACTTGATGATACAGGACGGAGGTCTACAAGACAAACTCTTTGATGTGCATTGGGATGCTTTAGTCACAACAGGATGGAACACACACTTCAGATGAGTAAGCCTGAAAGGAGCAAGATGTACTCACCTGAAACAAGTAGAAGGGGAGCCATTTAAAACAAGGTTGTGTTTCAAGTGAGCACAAAAGTGGATTTAAGGACTGATGATAGCATAAAACAGTTCTGCATGTCACGCTTGGAGAATGGAGGCACATCTGAGATAACCTGGGAGATTATTGGCCAGCCATAATTGCCAGCCAGACTGGAGCAGCAGAGAGTAAGCATCAAGACAAGGGGAAATATCACCGTAGAGGCTCAACCTGTTCCTGAATGGTCAGAAGATAACCTTTAATAATAAAAGCTTCCACAGATGTTTGCTGAATGTAAGCTGGAGGCCTATATACATGATAAAAAGTCAGGCAGTAGAGGTTGAACCTTTCTGACAACATTCCGCTAAATTTTATTGCTGTATAACAGATGTCAGCAGAGATGACAGAATGGTGTCTGACATGGAAGTGCATACAAAGAAAAGGTGTGGAACTGAATTATTCCATTATGCTGAAAACATTGCACCCACTGGCATTCATTGATGCTTGCTGTGTGTTTATGGAGACCAAGCAGTGGATGCGAGCACTGTGAAGTGGTGGATGGAGTCAGCAGTGGTGACAGTGAGTCATCTCCACTGGTGCAGATTTTTATGAGTGCAACATTCAGGCTCTTGTTCATTGCTGGTGAAAAAGCATAGCTAATGGTGGTGATTATGTTGAGAAATAGTGTTTTTTAGCTGAGAATTCACCCTATCAAATGTTGTTATTGTGTTCTTTGTATATGTTGTAGCTTCCAGAAAAATAAATAGGAGGCATTATTTTCAGAACACTCTATATAAAAAGTCAACCGAGTCCAGGTAGATCCTTCATCCACTGATATCATCACTCCATCATAGAAGACCATCAGATTGGCCCGGTAACATCTACCCTTGGTGAAGACATGCTAGCTGTCTCAGCTTGCATGTGTCTTAATATAGCTTCCAAGAAGACCTGCTCCATGATCTTCCCAGGAACTGACATGAGGCTCACGTCTGTAGTTCCCCAGGTCTTCCTTCCTCCTTTTTTAAAAACGGGAGTGACATTTCCTTTTCACCAATCACTGGAGACTTCACCTGACAGCCATGATTTTTCAAATATGATGAAGAGCAGCTTAGCAACAACAGTTGCTAAGGCAGTTCCTTCTGGATCCTGGGATGCATGTCTTCCTGTCCCATAGACTTGTATGTGTTAAGTTTCATCAGATGGTCTTGAACTCTCTCCTTGCATACAGTGGGAGGGATTTTATTCAGCCATCCCAGCACAGAGGTTCAGGGATTTGGGAAATGTGGAAAGCCTGACTGCTAGAGAAGATTTAAGGCAAAGAATTCATTGAGTAACTCGGCCTTCTCCATGTCTGTTGAACTCAGTTCTCCCTTCTCATTTACCAGACGGAGTCTCCTTTGTTTGTTTCTTCAGACCAGTGTACCTGCAGAAACCTTGCCTGTTATTTCTCATCCCTTGCCAGATTCAATTCCAGCTGTGCCCCATCATTCCTGATCCTATCACTACATGTCAGAATGGCATCTCTATATTCTTCCTAGGCCCCACATCCCTACTTTCACTGCCTGTACATTTCCCTCTCTCACCTTTGTTTGACTAGAAAGCTCTTGGTCAGCCATTCTGGTTTTCTGCCTTCTCTGATTTCTTACTTATGTTAGGAGGTGCAAGAAGATTATAATGGCTACAGGAGGTTGGCCTAAAGACTAGATAATTAAACTTGGCACTGCTTTATTTACTAATAAAAATGCTGCCATTAAAGCAGTATCAAAAAAAACACAGACTGAATTACAGAGAAAAGCAGATCATATCATATCATAAACAGGAAGTCCAGAGAGTAACAGAGTTGAAGAGAAAGATAACTGAGAACTAATTAGAGACAACTAGAAGACAAGAGCTGACCAGGTCAAAGCCAGGTCCTGAAGGATTCAGAGCTTTGGCCAGTTGCTTTAGGTTCAGTGGCAGAAGTTTGGCTTATGAGCCTCATGGAATCATGCTTCTCCAGCCAGGGGATGTGCCTGGTCAGAATGATGGAAAAACTGCACAAAGCAAGTCTTATGAGCTTAGCAGAAGGGCACTAATTGACTATGAAATGCTTACAGCCTCTACTGGTTGATATGTTGCCACAGAGCAACGGCACTGAGAGGAGCAAGGGCAGAAACAAGTCCCAGACTAACAGTGATAGTACAGCCACTCAAAAGCTGCATATTTAATAGAATAGAAAGCCTAGCACATGATCTTGATACAGACCAAATTATGAGAGTTGGCAATGAATTGGGATGAAGTGGCAGCTGGATGTCAGCAAATGCTTGCACAGAGATTTCAAAATAACAGCAATATCAAATAAAGGAGCAAAGACTGCAAGACACAGCAGTCTGGTGGAGGAAGCCAGCCTGTAAGAACAACTGCTATGAAGCATCTCTTTAAATAGATTTTTCGAATAAAGAGCCAATTAAATTAGAGAAACATGGTGCAGAATTTATCACACCAAAATTCAAACATCAAACATGTAGATATCTCCCATCAAAGCTGGTTACACTAATCTCCATTTGCAGTTAGTGGAAATAATAGACATGATTCATCTCAATTATTTGAGACACCTACTTTAGAATGACATGACTTGTGCCCTACTAGTACTTGTTTCTCTCCATTTTCTAAGAAGGGGGTTTCAGTGATTAGCTTAGATGGAGACATCTGCATGTGGCCTCATAACTACCAGCCAGGGAGTCATACTGTATTTTACCTCCCATTAAGCACCATGCAGGAGGCTGATTGCCATTTTCATATATGGAAGGCATTTTTTTTCCAGACAGCAAAAGTGGCACACGACTACATGGGGTTCTTTTCCACACATTATCTTGCAATCAGGACTGGTTTTGGGTTGATTTACAATTGTTGGATTGGCTTTTTGTGCACTTCATTCAAAATGGTCCTGTGGAGGTCACTAAGTCATCAGACTAAAACTTTGATCACCATTTTTTCCATGACCTAACATGTAAATAATCTGCATTAGCTCTGTGTTTAGCACTAGTTGTAGCTCTTTCCATCTGCCTCTCTTCTACATGCTGTGTGCGTCACCATCATCAGATGGATAATGGCTTCCAACAGAAGCTCTTTGCAGAGAAGAGGGCAAATTTCCTCTTGGAGACACTTGTGCCAGGTGAAATCATGGGAAATCCTGCTAGATAGTTTTAGGATGCTGTGGGAAAGGCCTCCACTGCAGCCATTAACCATAACACAACTAAATGCAGTGGGTTGTATTTTTGCAATCAGGCTTTCAGCTGTACAATATTAATGTAAGATAGGAGTAATAATTAACAGAAAATGAAGTTACATTAACTTAAAAAATTAGAGAAGTTTATTACAATTTAACAGTTGCTACCACACAAAGTTCAAATGTTCATAATGGAAATGATGTGAGGTCAAGTGAGCTATTTTTAAAATAAACCTTGAGCTAATATCCAAGGACAAAGCTAGTACTGAGTTACTGCACATTACAATGAGAAATGAAATATTAATATAGAAGGCTACTTTCTTACAGGCCTCAGCATCACTGAGTCTTGTAGTGGTGGTGCTAAGAGCTGGATCCTGAGCTCTTTTTCTCCTAAGCCTTCTGCTAATTTCAAATGGAATCATCCCTCTGTAAGGACTGAACAAAAATTGTAGGGCAAGGATCTAACAATATTAGGAATAGTGGAGGCTGCTAAGTCTGAGAGTTTTACCTCTAGAGCCTGAATCTCCCCTTGTAAATATAGTCGATATGCTGCGGTTAGAATTATAACATCCTAAGGAGAAACTTGCTGTAATATGAGTCTTGCAATATTTTACAGAGGCATACTTAACCTCTTAGTGTGCATCATGCAAAGATTAAGAGGCAGCATTATTGCTTGCAAAATCACCTGCTATTTCCGGGAAACAATCATTTGCTGGACCTGTCCTTGTCACTAGCATAAGTGTAATGCTTTTAATAATCTCCCATTCCCTAAGTGATGTGTTTGCATCAAAAAGATGGATATGCTATAGCTGGCAGAATTTTTTAAGGACTGTTCATTCCTATCTTGTTCTTCTGGTGCCATCTAGAGGTTTGATTTTTAGTTCTAAACAATATAAAGTGCTTTATTATATTTCAAACATTTCTTTTAAAAACTGTTTCTTTTAAAAACTTAACACCACTTAGGGTACTATTATCACTGAACCTCTGTTTCCATACAAGAGTAGATTAATGTAGTATATACAATTTTTTAAGCTGTGGAATGCGAGTGAACCTCATGGGCTGGGCAAAGGTATACACTGGAGGCAAACACTGTCACATAAAAAATAACTTTTTCTCATAAAAAGCACCTGTAAATTGGCCTTAGGAAAAATTTTCATAGAACTTGTTTTCATTGAATTAAGAGTAACTTATCAAAGCTGATTCAAAAGAAGCTGGTGCTCAGAAGAAATGCAGCCTTGCCAGCCTTGTACAAATGGCCAACATGACAGACACAGCCGTGGCGTTGGGCCTGTCAGCACGACTGGGTGACATTTCATCTGCCTCCTCTAACCAAGCAGCTTTGTTCCATGCTAGCACTGCCTAGAAAAGCACAGCATGAAACTCAGGCAACACAAAATTTACCTGGTGTCAGAAAATCATCCTCAAAGAATTTTTTCTTTACGTTAAGAGAAATAGCTAATTCATTGTAATGAGGCCCTGAAATTGTAAAAATCGTAGAATCATAGAATAGTCCAAGTTAGAAGGTACCTACGAGGATCATCAAGTCTAAATCCTTGCTTCACACAGTACCACCAAAAAACATACCATATGTCTGACAGATTTGTCCAGATGCTCCTTGAACTCGGGCACTCTGGGGCCATGACCACTGCCCTGGGGAGCCTGTGCCAGTGTCTGACCATCCTCTGGTGAAGAACCTTTTGCTTATAGTCCACCTGACCCTCCCCTATCACAGCTTCATGCTTTTCCCTTGGGTTCTATCTCTGGTCATCAGAGAGAGATCAGTGCTGCCTCCCTGTTCCCCCTTGTGAGGAAGCCATAGACAAGATTCATGTGCGCTATGAATGAGATCTCTGTTGACCTCCATGGGGGTAGGCCCATTGACATCAGGCCTTTTCGAGCAATTCTTACTTTCTCCCCTTCCTCCTTCAAAATGTTTATTAACTAAATTAAGCCTGTGAATAGTGTGCGCAAATGCTAATGTGCCTCATCATGAATTCCGTCTGACAACCACCAGAGCATCTTATTTGTCCCTCTAATAGCCACAGGCTTGTATAGCCCCTCTGGGCAACTAGATGCACATTCCCTCTCAAAAGATTGTCCCTTTTTTAACAGAGTTAACCTGATTCATTTCCTAGCACTGGTAACGAAATTTTTAAATGTATACAGGAGAATCAAAGCTGCACTGAACACTGAAAATTGTGTACCAGTTTATTGGAAATCCTTAGCCTTCTGAATGCCATGTTCCTGCAAATGATTATTTCTGTACTTCAGTGGAGGATTAACTGTCATAATAAATTATATCTTTTTGCCTGAAAAGAAATAAGTGAAGCTTGCTTAACTAAGAAGGCCAGCTAAAGGTATAACCGAGATGAGGCTAACCTTGTCTCCTGTGCCCAAGGATACCTCTGAAAAGCTGCCATAACATGCAATAATTTGATAGTCTCAGCTAAAATTAACCTGTGTACTGTAGAAGGAGATAAGAAAAATATTAAATTCCTGCTGATATTCACTTTGTGTGCTACAGAGACTGGCTCTGCTGCTTTGTGAGCCTGCCTCAGCAAGATTTTGAAAACCTTAAAGGCCTTAAAGACTAAATTAGAAGAGAAAGGAAGAAAAATAGAGTTATGTAATTGAAGGATTTGATTAAATTCTTGTGATAGCAGATCCATACAAATAATACTTTCTTACCTTGTTAGGTACTTGAAGCATTACTTTGCTTTGTGCTAAAACCTCCTATTTAAACTATTTCATGGTAATGTCATGTTCTTGAGTGCTGAACCTTGTCAATTACTTTCATTCAGTGACTAGACATGTTGGTTCCACATGAATTTTTCACCCCCCAAAAAAAGCATTTTTGATCAATCTCTAATGTAACTCTTGGATCTTTGTTTTGTATTTATACATAAACTCACCTTTCATAACATCTTCAAAAAACTTTTTATTTAAAAGCTGATTAACCTTTAATAGTGTGACTATTTCGTTTACAGAGCTAGGCCGTTGTTTTCTTCATGAATTCTCACAGATGGTGGTGAACTGCTAAAAAGGCTTGCACTTGAGCAATTTGAAATCACAATGAATCTTTCACCAAAAAATTCATGTTCAAACAATTGAGTTCTTATGTAGTTTGCAATCAGCAGACTCTCATATCCTCCTTCAGCACTGGGCACTAAGATGAAATAACAGAAATGGGGAAAACCTCACTAATCTTGCATTTAACATGCTCACATGAGAGGTAGGATTTACTTATAGGTCTAGTCTCTTTTTCAGTGTCTATTTACCAGTCACACAAAGGAAAAAATATGAAAAACTGGGAGAAGCAGCACTTCATATACAAATACAAAATACAGAGAAGATGGGGGATTAGTACACTACCTCTGATGGTCAGAGATTTACGTTCAAAATCCCCATGGATTGCGAAGAGGCAGAAGGGGAACAACTAAATGTTGTGATGTTTTTCTCCTGTCTCCTTGATGATTGTTCTAACCTACAATATTTGACAGTTTGTAAATTGTCTTCTCACATCCTCTGCTTTTTGACCTGTCTCACAAATAAAATATTTTTGAATCAAGTATTTCTTTTCCAGACAAAAAAAAAAAAAAGAAAAGGAATTCTATGTCACCTAGATGACAGATATAAAATCCAACAGTAAATATATATATATTATATATATGTGTTATTTTATATATATAATATGTATTAATTTATATAGTATATGTATATATATATATTATATATAGAGATAGATATTTACTGTTGGATTTTTTTCAGCTTGTCTATTGGGTAAAACAAACAGAAACAAAACAAAACATGGCTTTCAGCCACAACCCCCAAACACAGTTACTTTCCTGACGCTTGTACCAAACACCTTCATTTCCAGCTTCCCTGCTGAAGATTCTGCAGTGCTTTTTCTATAGACCACAGGTCATCCAATCACCCTTGCCTCCCACAAGGTTCCTTTATCCTAGAGTCTGGGAGAAGTCAAAAGAGAGGAGGACTGTATCCAGGGTGTTTGTATCACTATCACCACTATTTCTCACTGTTAAACTCTTAGCTGAAAGCTGCTTAGCAAGTAACAAGGGCTCATCTAAGTAGGTAAATTAACTTTTACTGAAATAGAGAACCCGATCTAAAAAAAAAAAATCATCAAAAACAAAAAGCATAGTGCTGCAGTCATATATTGTATGAAAGATATGAACAGTCTTTTGAAGACATTCATATATATAAATATATCATAAACATTTAAATCTTAGCTAAGCAGAATGTTACACCATTTATGGAAGAGTTTTTTTGTTCATTTTGGATAGAGGAGAATCAAAGGGGTAATTATCCTAAGTGACTGAGTTATATACATATCTTTTGATACCAGTTTGATCTTGCATCTTGGTCTGTATTGCAAAGAGTGAAATTAATATCATAAGTGCCACCCATTGACTGTGATTAACCATAATTTGCATTTATTGAAAGTTGATTGTCTGCATGCTACCAGCTGTGAAATTGTGCAATAAGCAATAATTAAACAACGAAAGAGAGTAAACAAAACTACTTAGGTGTGATTTGGAGCAGTGAGTAGCAAAGGTGACTTTCAAAGTTTTATTTGCACAGTGCAAGAAAAACAAAATATAACCATGTAACCTATGCTTCAATGAGCAAACAGTAAACATCTGTAAAACTACTGAGCTCTACTAAAGAAAAATTCACACTATAAAATAACAATATAATTACTAAATAGAGACTATCCACTAAAGTTATGCAATCAGAGGCTTCAAACCCAAAGGGACTGTGTGTGTAACAGAGCGGGAACCATTTCTGAGCATGTAACTACAGTTCACTACCTTCATTGATGAAACATTTGTTCTCAATTTTCTCAAGAGGGTGCTCGATGGGTTTTGCTGGAGGTGTAGAAATGGAGGTTTACTGTAGTCTTACGCAATCTGCCATTGCCCACAGGAACTTCTGGCAGGCATTTGGCTTTTTGCTATTTAGAAGTACTACACTATTACACGTTTTGATAATGATTTCAGTGCACATGTGTACAGCGCTGTAGCACAGCTACCACCCTAAAGCAAACTTCTAAAAGCTCAGTTTCCATTTGGAGAGTACCAATTAGTTATCTGTGGGAATACCTCAGCTACAGCTCACATATACTACTTTGTTCATCAAACATAGTTACAGGCTTTACTTATTGGATTTTATCTTGCCCCTGGGTTCTAGGTAGAACTAGATGGTGGTATTAGTCTAGGTTTTGCAAGCTGGCCTTGTTTAACTTCAGGTATTTTTTCACCATGTCTGTATACACTTACAGTGACATCTACAGTTTCCCCACCATATTTGTTCTTGACATAAATGCTATATTTGCCCGAATCTTCTGAGGTCACTCCCTTGATTGTCAAACTGGCATATTTTCCTTGTTCCAGTGAAACCAAATAGTGCTCATTAAGTTCGAGAGTCTTGTCATTCTTGAACCAAACCACTTCTGGGTCAGGGTTTCCAAACACAGTACAGGTCAGATTCAGAGTCTAAGGGAGTTAAAAAAGAAATATTTTTAAGGATTGGTCAGGTTTGTTTAAACGGAATATTCTCAGTATTACTTTCAGGCACTTATTCCTAGTAAATTAGAGTAAGACAGGTAGCATGTTCTTGAGCACTGAAAAGTAGAGTTTCTATATTTTTCTCTTCCACTGAGATTTTCCACCATCTTACCAGTGACTGTGATGCAGTAATAGCCCCAAGGTAAGACTGTGAATACTAAGTAGGACTGCCAATGCAGTCCTGCCTGCAGGAGACTCCTGGCAACCCGTTATTCTGACATGATATTCAGGCAATGATAGGTTTAAAAACAGCCTTGAAGATTCCCTGTACACAGTAGGGAAGAGAACTGAGCAAATCTTTTCCAATCTAGGCCTCAGGAGGTTATTGCTCAAGATGACATAAAAAAAAAATCACTTAAAAAATAGTACATAACATGAATCATCAGACGTTGATTACAAATGCTGCTGACTTGTAAAATGGAAATATTTTATGAAGACTAAATAATTCATAAAGGTTGTGAAAGTGTTGCGTGCATGCTCAGTGTGTTCAGAGAATAGCAGAAATGACTTTGTAGGCAATACTGACAGTCCAGGTATTTTCTCAGAACTGAACTAGAACTGAAGAAGCTCACAAAATTTTGATGGTTATTCTTCCAAATCTATATGGATTGCTTTCTGAATCCCATTTTCACCAGTATATATATCTACGCAAATTTTATGCATTTATGTAATGATGACAGAATACATTAAGTAATCATTTCAGAAGTTGCACTGATTACTGCCAACTTTGTCCATCTTTTACTGAATTCCATTTCTACGAAATTCTTGCCTATGTAACTTATCTTGATATGAAAATTTTATCACTGTGTTAAAAAAATAACTACATAACTTGTACCAGAATGACCATCCCCTCACAATTACTCTTTAAGATCCATAGATTCCTGACCAAGATGAAGCAGAGAAAATCCATCCTCGTGCACATGTGCATGTTTTTGCACTATTTTTCGAATTCTGAACAAATAGATATGATATAACACAGTGAGAGAAAAAAAAAACCTGACAAATTTTAAGTGATTGGAAGTGCCATGCATACACAAATAGAAGCAGTTTTGCATATGGTGTGCCTCCAAAATCAGAGGGGACTGTTGAAGGAAGATTTATGTGCACTGGGTACAACCTGCTGGCTACCTAAGTGTGCAAGTACCCTTAAAGAAGTGATATCATGTAGGATGTAAAGTTAACTAATGACCTATAGGAACTAATGTTACTATAAAATATTTAAAGGAGTAATGTAAACATGAAAATAAAATGTTGGGAAATCAAACTAATTCTGATAGCAAATAGCAAGTTTAAATCTCCTTGTCCTTTCTGTAACTTGAGCAACATTTCATGACTATTACCCTCAAAAATGACTTCATTTAAGAGCAACTAATAATTCAATTATAATAATTAATCAAGTCTTAATATGTTAATATTAAAAGCTTACCAGAGAGCAGATATATTCCACAGTCATTTAAAATCATTTGGGCCTGTTCTAATTTGTTAAATTATAGATGTGGCTTAAAATCATATATACTTTCTTAACAAAAGTTAGCAAAGCTTTGTTTTGTATTCATATATTTGCATAGATATACCATTCCATTGCATGAGGATACCTCTCTTTTCTTTTTCTTGTTTTTGTAAAACCACTTCTCACTTGTACTTACATGAATTTTGCATGGTACCTATTCATATATAATTTACAGGTAAATTTAAAATTTCAATTCTTTCTGGTATGTTTTGTTTTCCCTGATTTTAGGAATCAGAGGTATTCCCTTTAGATATTCAGTTATTTAATCCTCATATGGTTACTTCTCCTTGAACTCCTCTAACTTCTGGAAACTTTTTATGTAGTATTTCCTTAATTTAAGGTCATGGGCCTTAGGGCATAATTTTTTATGAGGAAACTGCAGCTATTGTGTGCATGCAGTCAGGTTGACTTCTCCTGGCTGTTTCCTAACAAACACTAAGATGTTGGTCAAGTGGATTATACCTTAGTTCCCAAGAGACTGGCATTCTTGCCATGAAGTGCCTTTGTCTATTACTGGAAGGCACCACAAAGGAAGGAATGGGCCAAGAATAAAATTATCTTGATTTGGTCCAGAGCTGAGCAGCTTTCTGCATCCACTGCAAGACTTTCTTGATTCAACACTTCTAAGGAGACTGTATCTGGATATCTAGAAATGGCCATGTATAATAAAATCTGGAAGAGTTATGTGTTACCCTTTCACTGGCCATGAGAAGGACAGTTTTCACACAGGGTAACACAGCTGTAGACACTCAAGATGTACATCACACAATACACTTAAACACCCCATTCAACATAGCCTTAAGAAACTGCAGATAGTAAGAGTCACACTGACTCACAAACTGATTTGCTATTGTATGTTGGAATAAAGTCCTAGCTCTTTTATAGGTCAAAAACAACTGCATAAAGTGTACAAAAATGAGAATAAACGCTGTGATCCTGCTTCCAGTGCGCATTCCTTCTTTTCACAATTATGGATTATAAACTGGTTATAAGTATGAGCTATATTGAGATGACTGTGTTTAACAGCCATGCTAGATTTCTCTTCATTACTGTTTTCTTTTTTTGGATGCAAATCTGTTTTGATCTAAGATATTAAGGCACAAATAAATTATGAACCTCTTGAACAAACACTTCCTTTTCAGTGCAGTGACTATTTAACTACGAAATCCTTAGTTCTCATACTGTGTGAACAATCATTTCCAAGTACCACCCCTTGTGTTACATTGAGTGACAGAGAGTGGCTGTCTCCTCCTGCCTCTTCAAATTCTCCTAGAGGGCAAGAGAGGTTTCTCCCCTTGAACTGCTCTCCTCAGTACACAGAGCTGAAACTCAACACAGATTTGAGTCTGCAGGTAATTCAGTTTCCATGTACTCAGAACAAAAGACCAGCACCTCTCGATGCTGACCTCGCCTGCCTGAGATAGGAATTAGGCTGTGCTTCCCCTAACTATACAGCCAGCTTATGGAACCTATGCGCAATTAAATGACTACTTCCTTTTTCTCTCAACTCTGCAAAATCATCTGTATTACTTCCCTCTTCCAACTGAAGAAAACATTTCATTAGTGTGAAATTTCAGCAGAGTGATTCACTGCTAAGAACCGTCCTTACCTTCCCATCCATTATAGTAACAACATCAGGCAAACCACCAATGACTTTACCACGATCTAGGCGTTTAAAAAAAAAAAAAAAAAAGGTTTAGTGCTCAATGTTACTCATTTCTTAATTATTTTATTAACATTGTATCACACTAGTCATAATTTCTATTTGGGCTTATCTTAGAATAAACACACTGGAATTTTTGGTCAATTAAATATGAAATAATACAATTTTTACAATATTTTGTGTTATTTCTTATTAGCATATTTTATGGTTCCTTCATGTTTTTAGCAGAGTTTGTGCTATGGAGTTCTAAGCTGATAGACACAACAGCCTTGAAGCTGCTACCCAGCTTGACAGCTTGAGTTTTGGGCAAAGAGCAAAGCAAAGTACTTTCAGCATTGCAGTGATATCTAAGATCAGAGGAAAATCTGTTCTGCCACCCTTTTTGTGGGCAGAAGCATCTTTCAAGGTACAACGCATCTTGTACCAGAATTCCTGCAGTAACAAGCTTTCCTACTGTCTCTCTTTCAACATGTTGTGTATTCAACAGTTATTAGCAGGTTATTTTCTACTTAATATGTAGATTCCAATATTCAGTATCATTCTTAGCTTTCTGTCAACGCCTCCTTGTGTGACACTCAGTCACTAACACCTAACAAAAACTCTGCAGATCCTGGAAGACATAGTGGATCACTGCAAAATGTGTAAAATGTGCATTCGGAGGGTTTCCGTTTAAATTAAAGAGAAACAAACTCTCAAATAAACTCAAATTACTACTGCATGCTGCAGTAATAGGTGATTTCTGCCATTACAGATCTTGGACAAGTATGGCAACGTATCATGATGGATGTCTTAAAGAAAACACTAAACTAGTATGTAGAACATGTAAAATAAAATATAAAATGAACTTACTCTTCTCAGCGAAAGCAGCTGCCCTAAAATTGTTGAGGAGAGGAAAAAAATATATAATGTTATTAATAAATTATTAATGAAATAATTTTCCTGTGATAAGATTATTGTTACAGCATTAAAATGAAAAAGATGTAGTACTTACTTGAGTCGCTGGAATTCTGTAAGGGCATCGTCAAAAGCTGTAAGAAAACAGTTGAGAGAGTTGTTATTTATGAGTATCATTTGCATTTTGGACTCCGTATAAGTATTTAAATACGTATCCTTACTAAAGCTTTTTTAAAAACAGCATTAAACAGTAGCAGAAGGGAAAACCAAACCCTGAATTCAGCGTCACTAGTGGTAAAAACAGTTATGCAACTAAATTGCATATAGTTTTGACAACAGGTTGTCTATTTTTACTGCATTCCTCTTCTTATTCCTGATTAATTCTGTTTAATCTGTGAAAAGTCAGCATATAAGTCTGATCTTAAAAATATACCTTGCCCAGACAGATCAAGTGTGCGTTTGAAGGATCCCTTGTCTGCAAAGATTTCAAAGGTGTAGTTCCCCTTATCCTTTTCAGTGGGTTCAGTTATCTGCAGCCAGGCAACATCCTCTCCACCTCCAATCTTCATCTTTTCACCAGAAGAAATCTTAGATTCCCTTGAAAAATGAATAGAAATGTGTTCAAACATGCTTTTCACATATATTCTCCATAGGAGACCATCTATAGAAAGTTAAAGACAACTGTTTCCAAATTAGAAATAAATTGCAACTAGTGAATGCAATTCTTTTCTTTCTAATGTGAGTATGAAATACTTTGGAATCATTAGCTTGAGCTTTCCTTCTGATGATTTACACCTTCATTCTCTCCTCATTTTTTTTCTCCCCACAGACAAAGACATGTTTGTGTCGACTTGCCTGTATACATCTGAATGTGAATATGCTGTATGACTTCAGAGTTCTAAACTCTTCATGCACAGTGAATAACAGAGTAACTGTTGAATACATTAAAATAGTCCACTGAAGGAAAAAAAAAAAATCTTTTTTTTTTTCACAAGAAGAAAATGTTTACCTTTCATTAACTTCCAAAAAATATTAATAAAATAATGAAAGACTTACATAGAATGTATAATTCTCACATCAAGACAAAAAACACCTTTGCTTGCTCATTTGTTTTTAAGATCAAGACAAGAAGCAAATTTTCTAATTGCTGATAATTAGTAAATAGGTACTTTAAAAAAAAAAAAACAACAAAGTGCAGCATTCTATTGACTAAACATCACTTCCCAAGTGTAAGAAATGCTCTCTTAATTTAGATCAGTGGTTCTTCTGCTCCATAATCTGTCCTGAAGTGTGGAAATAGAAGAAGCTGTGTAGGAAGAGTATGGAAACCAAGCTATTTTCAATGACTTATGAAGTTTTCTTTCTCTCATTAACTAGAGAAAAGATTTTTTACTTCCCTTCTCCTAAAGCATACTTAACTGGATTTTTTTTAGCAGATAAAGTCAACATTAGCTTCTCTTTGATCAGTTAATTTATTTGCACAGACATGGTTGATTTGGCTTCATAGCCAGCTTGATGAGGAAAAGGAATTTTTATTATTTCTCTGTCTGTAAGAGGACTACATTGAGTTCAATATATTAAAATACATACCTGGATAGAAATAACTATTTATTACAAAATACTGTATTCCCTACTGTGCCATGAGTGGATAATGCATTCTGGCTTCAGATATTATATTATTTCCTGCTATTCATTATAATAGATAATTCAAAACTAGCTGGAAATTTGTTTACTATGTTTCATGATATGCCGGCAGCTGTCTAAAAAACAGGCAATGTTCAGTCCTTCTTCTTGTCCAGGAATAATGTAATAGAACTCCATCTGAAAAAGGAACAAGTCTGGGGAGTGTAGAGGATGCTGGTTATTTACGGTTGGTTGGGTTTAGCATTTGTTTTAGCTCTTCATAATAACTCCAGCTCCTAATCATAATATTTATGAAATGATTGAAATGTTATTTGTTCAAAATATGTTTAATAACACAACATGGAACATCAGTATGTGGGGGATATCAGCTATCAAATATAAATTTGCATGCTGATATTTCCATATTCTCTGGTTTTATGTTTCTTTGAAGCATACGGTGGAATGGAATAAGCCACCTTTAAAACTCAAGATTGAGTAAAAGGTAAAAGCAAAAAAAAAAAAAAAAAAAAGTTCCTTCTCCTTTTCATCACACAAACATCAAATTTACTGAAAGAAGGAGAACTTACTGAATAGAAAGCTTGAGTTATGAGTACAACTGAGCACCCTCATAGAAGTTTGCACTCTGTGAACCTAATGATCACTGACATTTTTCTCACATTCCTAACTGAATACGACAGTGTGCAGCCACACCATTCTCTTCCTGTCCAGGTCAGAACACTTCACTGTGTATCATCTTTGGAGATCATCAAGGAATGTGAAAATTGAAAATACCTGAAGAGGTTTAAATCCTTCAAAATCCTCCATGCAGTTTCCAAAATAATAGAGGCCTAACATTCCAAAGTACTTGGATACACATCTAACTCTAAATACACAGATAAAGAAAAAATACCATCAAGGTCTAAAATTAAAGTAACATGAAAAAAAGTATCTGAAATTTTACAGCTGAATTCTAGTTATGCTCTCAGCTCTGACAGCTATTCTTAAAACATTTTGTACTTCTTTCCCTTCCTCTTCTGTCATTTTGAAGAAGAGGAATAGAATTAAAATATTTGATGTGAAAAAGTTTGAATGTTATGGTTTATTGCTTTCTTAGTACAAGTTTTTATTAAAGGGTGAGAGCATGCAATTCATCTACTTCTGGAGGAGGATTGCATCTATTCATAGAAAAGAGCAACCTTGAACAGAAAACTTTGCTCCAATTCTTAACTGTTTTTGAACCAACTAGATAATACAGTGGAAGACAAAAAATCTGGCACTGAGTAAGAGATTGAAATACTGCATGTACTTTTTTTGTACTGTTACTTCTAGGTACTGGACAAGTCTGTTAATATTTCTTTTATGTATAAACCACCTATGCGAACCGAGAACATAAAACACTGTTAAGAGAAATTCACTCATGTGCTTCACTTACTACAGGAATGCCACCAAATACAAAATAACAACTGTTCAAGACTATATTTTTCTCAAATAAATTTCAGTGTAGGAATGAACTTGAAAATATATTCTCATCTACCTGTGAGACCAGATGACTTTCATTTCTTCATTGTAGTACTTCAAGAAACATTGGAGCCTTATTCCTTCTTCTGTACAGAGTATCTTCAGTGGAGAAGCAGTCTTACCTATGGTGAAACGGAATATATGCAAATCAAGACATATAATGAAATGAACAGGAAACTGTCAAGTGGAGAACCAAAAAATGTTCAAGATCTGAACCATTTTTCTCAAGTACCATAAAGAGACAATGATTCATGCTTCTCAAAGGAGATCTGCTGATTTTTATCAGATGAAAGTTTAGTGGGAGTTTATGGTTTTTATGATCATATATAAACATTATGACTAGTAAGATCCTTTGTGAAATAATCAGCTAGTCATATAATTGCCATAAAATAATGGCGCTATGATTTTAATAGCATGCAAAATTTATTTGAGTGCAATTCCTGTTGTTTCACTGGAATGGCTCTGAATTTCTTATTGGCATTAGGATCAGAATCTAGTTCTATCTGTATCATAAGACTCAATTACTAATGGGAAGCATAAAGCAAATAATTGCTATAACATTGTCACAGTATCTAAACCAAAAAAGCCAGGTGGAATAATACTTTGTTCCCTCCTAATAGTGTCAATTAGCAAGGTCAAATGCCTGTTCAAAAACTTAATAAAACGCCCATAAAAATGTAAGCATCATGACTGTCATAGATTTCCCAGTTACAATAAAAATTGTTGTCTTAGGCTCAGATGGCTTTAGTATAAAAAAACTACACGAAAATCCAAGAGAGCATTTACTTACCACTGACTCTGCTCAGTGCCAAAATTATATCATCATATACTGTGGAGGAAAAAAAAAAAGAAAGAAAGAAAGAAAGAAAGAAAGAAAGAAAGAAAGAAAGAAAGAAAGAAAGAAAGAAGAAAGAAAGAAAGAGAAAGAAAGAAAGAAAGAAGAAAGAAAAAAGAAAGAAAGAAAGAAAGAAAGAAAGAAAGAAAGAAAGAAAGAAAGAAAGAAAGAAAGAAAGAAAGAAAGAAAGAAAGAAAGAAAGAAAGAAAGAAAGAAAGAAAGAAAGAAAGAAAGAAAGAAAGAAAGAAGGAAAGAAAGAAGAAAGAAAGAAGAAAGAAAGAAAGAAAGAAAGAAAGAAAGAAAGAAAGAAGAAAGAAAGAAAGAAAGAAACAAAGTAAGAAAGAAAGAAAGAAAGAAAATGTACCATCAAAATTTAATCAAAATATAGCTTTGTTATGCTTAGTTTAATTAAAGTGATATGGGAAATCTTCATATCCTCCAGCAAAGAAAACCATTACAATTGTAACAGGTGTACAAGACAAATTGGAGACTACCTGCGTACAATATATGAATTCTGTGCTGTGTCAATGAATGTACCCACTGCATGCAGTGTCTGCCATGTGCTGTCAGATCTTTGGCATTGTATATCCTTCATGCCAGAAACAATAAAAGGTCATTAATTTGACAGTTCACATTCAGAGGAGAGTGCAAGGGAAATAAAAAATTATCAAATTCTTGGAGAAAACAATACCCATCTGCTCCCAGTAGCAGAGCACTTGTCAAATATAAACTTCTTGAGAGCAAATAGAATAAATCAGGTATCATACCAAACTTTTAAAAAATCACAGTACTCATGGGATGCTGGAAGGGGAGAACATTATACAAAATAATAGAAGATTGGAGCACTTTCTTGTAAGATGGAGAACCACAGTATCTTCTGTTCATTCCAGTGGTCAGCATAAACTTTACTTGAAAATCCTATTCTACTGAACAGCAATTCATTTAAGAGCGTGAATATGTTTTTTTCTACAACTCGGTCTGTTTTTTCACAGTTTCTGAATTACAGCTTTACAATTTTACAGTCAGAATAACGGTCAGTCCCCACTGAGACTCCCACCTCAATATATTTGAAAGACTTGATGCTAGGTCTTCTGTAGACATGAAAACTTACTGAACTTGAAGAGCTGTTTATAAAAGATCCCATATGAAAGGTGGTGCCTGCTTGATTAAAATTTACTTCACTTCTTGCCTGTGAGGGTGCTAGAAAGTAATCATTATAAGGCAAAGTGTCACCCCTTCTAAACTTGCCATCTGCAGTTGAGGCTTCAATGCCACAAGGAAGGCACTGGAATACGAAGAACCCCAAATATGCTTGTTATCTTGCAATTCGCAAAGGTAGCTTTTGAACATCTCTTAAGAGAATGTAGAGATCATTACTTTGATACAGTGAACCAAATATTACCTTTTCCTGATAATTCAAGAGTAGAGACATCATGACCTCTATCATCTGACAGTGTTGCCTTATAAACTCCTTCATCCTTGCGAGACAACTACAAGAAAAGCACAAGATGTTTACTGACCAACTTGATATGAATAGATTTGCTTAACCTCTGCACGCTTCTCTAAATCAAACAGCAGACATTCTACTGCAATTACCTTACTGTTGAATAATCTTGCCAGAGATAAGATGGGAAACTATAAATGGCTTGTACGTGTTTTTTTTTAAGCAGCTATATCTAGTTCCTAAGCCTGAAATGTAATTCAAGTTCCATTCAAATGCCTTAAGAATTGTGGGTGTTCTTTCCCTCTTCCTCTTGTTCCATAGAAACAAACAGGATTGATCCTTATCAGCAGAAACTAGAAGTAGCTTAGTAAGATGCAAAAGGTAACTGCAACTCACATAAATTTTAGAAATACCATTTTTATTCACTTGAAACTATTGTCTTTTTGGAGTCATTATGTGCAGAGTAGGACAATGCATCTATTCCCTTTAACTTCTCAAGAATCAACTAAGTGGATTTCTTCAAGCAGCAGCTATAGTCAAATTACATGCATACTACAATAGTGCATTCTTTAACATTAGAAAAATTATATTCTAAAAACTAACACGGTGATACTGCCTTAAAAACAGTAGTTTTTTGTTTTAGTGTTTTTTTTTTAATTTATTTGAAAACTTAAAGGAAAACATAAAGGAATATTCAGGTTGGAGGCTGATTAATTGAATCTTAGATTTATACAAGCCCACAAGCTAGTAATAATAGGAAAAGTGTCGTGTAGTTAAATGACAAGTAAAGACAGCAATTCAAGACAAGCTTGACCACCCTCTCTCCAAAAAGTCTACACAGGAAAAATAAAGCCACTGGAAAGCCAGTATCCTATTGCAAGTGAAATGAAGGGAATAAATTATAAAAACATGAAGACAATTAAAAAAAGCAGTAAATAAAAAAATTAAACTGAATGCACATTATGCTGAAAACACAAAGACTTGATCCAGGGGATACTTCAGCAGCTGAGAAAGAAAGCAACTACTCAAGATAAGGTTTTAGTCCGAAGTTATTTTTCTTGCAAGAAGACAAATCTTAAAAAGCCATATACCTCAGGAAATAAAACAAAATGAAAACAACTGTAAAATACAAAGTGCTTGAACAAACTGAAAAATTAAGGAATAAGGAAAAAAAGAAAAAGAAAAAGAAAGAGTTCACCACAGGATTTTGAAGTAACTTAAGCAAGACATTTCTGAATTTATAACAAAAATGTATACTCTTTTACCAGCAGTAACAACTCACTAGCTAATTGAAGGGTAGAGAATATGCCTTTTCTTAAAATTTTTCATAGAAATCATGATAGCTGGTTGAGTGATCTGCCTGGCAAATCTATAGCACGTCAAGTAGAAGCTGTCATTTCTAATCAGTAGGTGATACTGTACCTTGGGAATAGTGAGGTGACATTCTCCTCTCTGCAGATCAGGCACCTCATCAACGTCAATCCCAGAACCATTCCTATACCACTTGAAAACAGTCTCCTTCTTTGTGTTTGCAACCTGCACAACAGAAAAAGGCACATAGTCATGGCTATATCCTGATAAAAAATACGGTACTATACATGGTCACAAAAATACTTGCTGCATAAGAAGCCAATTTTTTACAACACATGTCAAATCAAGTTAATTAAAAAAGAAAAATCCAAACCAAGTCCTGTTCAGCAGAATGTTATTCCTACAGCATTTATTTGCAGCACAGAACTGGTCGGAAGTAGGCAGCTTAGAGCTTCAGAGTACTGTCAAATCTTTAAAGACAATTCTGTCAGTCTCTTCCCTTAAGGAAGAGACTTGTTATCTGGTTGCAATTTGTCTAGAGCTGTCTGTAAAAAATATACTGAAATTAGAGTTGCTGAAATTTCCTCTGTCCTCTGTGTTTGCCACGTCTCCAGAGACCTGTAACACAGAATCTAGACCCTATCTGGGAGAACATTCAGTCAATTTGTACAATTATCCTGGCTACGTAAGCAATGCCTTTCAGGGCAGCACCACAGAGAGCCATTGAAATTACTATTCCATAAGCATTTTAGACTTCAAAATTGTAAGCTGCACTAGAAATCCTTCTTTCCACCACGGGAATACAAAGAGTTGAGGAATCCTACAACTTAGGACTGTCTCTTGATACAAAAGAACTTAACAAAGTGGTGTAAATGCAGAAAACATTCTTGAAGGCCAAAATTTTGCTGTAATAGTAGCAGCTGATCTGAGCAATACATAAATAGAGTACAGGTATACCTCATGTACTGTTATAATTTGGAAATATAAATTGTGCATTATAAACGCTTAAAATGTTCCTGGATGAATGGCATAGATGTATGAATTCAAAGAAGTCAAAAGCTCAGCTGTGACTAGAAACCTTGGCAATATCTTTTACTTTTCTCATTTTCAGAAGTACTAGAGTTTATTTGATGTTTCTATCCTCATTTCATTCCAAAAACCACATAAATGCAATGGTATTTGTGTGCCTAGCCTGAATCCCCAGTCACAGAATCATAGAATCATAGAATCATAGAATCAGCAAGGTTGGAAAAAACCTACAAGATCATCTTCCAGACTGGAAGTATTTCTCAATGTCCAACCTGAATATCCCCTGGCACAACTTGAGGCCATTCCCTTTAGTCCTATTGCTAGTTACATGGCAGAAGAGACCAACCCCTACCTCACAAAGACCTCCCTTCAGGTAGTTGTAGAGGACAATAACGTCTCCCTGAGCTTCCTCTTCTCCAGACTCAACAATCCCAGCTCCCTCAGACACTCCTCATAAGATTGTGCTCCAGACCCCTCACCAGATCATTGCCCTTCTCTGAAAATGCTCCAGGGCCTCAATGCCTTTCTTGTAGAGAGGAGACTGAAATTGAACGCCATACTCAAGGTGCAGTCTCACTAGTGCTGAGTACAGAGGGAAAATCAGCTCCCTGCTCCTGCTGGCAACACTATTTCTGTATAAGACAGGATGCCATTGGCCTTCTTGGCCACCTGAGCACAGTCCTGGCTCGTGTTAAGCCAAGCATTGGCCAACACTCCCAGGTCTTTTTCTCTGCACATCTTTCCAGTCATTCTACCCCACACCTGTAACACTGCCTGAAGTTGTGGCCAAAGTGCAGGATCCAGCCCTGGACTTATTGAACTTCATCCCATTGGTCTCAGTCCAGCTATCCAGCCTGTCCAGATCCCTCTGCAGGGCCTGCCTATCTTCAGGCAGATAACTTCCTCCCAACTTGGTGTCATCTGCAAATCTAGTGTGGGTGCACACAATCTCCTCATCCAGGTCATTGGTAAGGTTATTAAACAGGACATGCCCCAGTACCAACCCCAACCGCCTGTAACTGGTCACCAGCTGGATGTACCTCCATTTACCACCACTCTCTGGGCGAGACCAACCAGCAGTTTCTTTATCCAGCAAAGAGTGTACCTGTCCAAGTCAGAGGCTTCCAACTTCCCCAGGAGAATACTGTGGGTCACAGTGTTGAAGGCTTTGCTGAAGTCTCGGTAGACTATGTCAACAGCTTTTCCCTCATCCACCAGCTGGGTTATTCGATCATTGAAGGAGATCAGGTTGTTCAAGCAGGACCTGCCTTTCATGAACCCATGCTGGCTGGACCTGATTCCTTGGTTGTCCTGTACACACTGTGTGATCTCCCTCAAGATGATCTGCTCCATAACTTTTCCCGGCACAGCGGTAAGGCTGACAGGCCTGTAGCTTCCCGAATCCTCTTTATGACCCCTTCTTGTAGATGGGAATCACACTGGCAAGCCTCCAGTCCTCTGAGACCTCTCTGGTTGACCAGGAGCTCTGACAGATGACAGAAAGTGGCTTGACTATCACCTCCACCAGCCCCCTCATCACTCTCAGGTAGATTCCATCTGGCCCCATGGACTTGCGGAAGTCCAGGTGGTGTAACAAGTCTCTAACAGTTTCCACCTGAATCATGAGGTGGTTTATTCTGCTCCCCATCCAAGACTTCCAGGTCATGGGGTAGGGTCCCCAAGTTAACAAGGCTTTGGTAGAAGGACATAGCTGGCAAAATATTTCTTAGTCCCCAGGCAGTCACCTAAGAAAATCTTGAAAAATAGCTAAACAAATGGATACTGGGCAGCCTAGAAGTTAATTCTTTTCTATATATTTATATATATCAAGAGGCTTGCTTAAAGGAAAATATATACACCAATTTTTAAACCTTTTACATTAGAGGAATCTTACTCTTGATGAAGAGCTCTACAAAAGCTCTCCGTAGAGAAGACCAGATATAGACCAGATACGAGGAATTTTTTTTTTTTGCTCTCTCCTAGAAGCTCTTTTTTTTGCTCCCTACTAGTTTCTGGTAGGTCTTTAAAATTTGCTCACTATAATCACATATACTGCTGTCTAATAATCAGTGTGGTTGCTATATGCCTCTGACAGTATATGGGTTCACAATCTGGCCCAAAGCAGTCTTGCCTGAAAAAATGAGAAGCATTTTACATTTACCAGTTACTATAAGGTGGCTGTTCCTCTAGCCATATGACATGAGTGCCAATTTTATTTGAACGAAGCCTGAAGAAAGAAACCTTTAACACTTTTTAACAGTTTTTCATCAAAGACTGTCAACACTCAGTCTGACAATAAATACACTGAGATTCAGACACAAGCAGTTTGCAGAGCCAAAGTTATTTGATGTTGACATTGACTAAGAAAAGTTACCTTTTTTACTGTTTAGTCAGACACCAAAAATCTTGATTTTAATAGATACAGTATAAAAAATAATCAAAGACATGCAAGAGTAGGTAGCTTCCAAACATTCTAAAATTTAGAATTTCTTGAAGAACAATGGCAGTAGATGCTGGCATGTATAGAAAAATAAGCGTGCAATAAAGAGAAAACACCATCAAATTGTCATTCAGATGGATAAACATATTCCTCTGTTGTTTAGAGTCTACAATATCAATAATAAGATAATTAGAATTAAATTTTAAGTAAAAATTCAATCAGGTCCAATCTCACAGAAAGGAAGTGGTACCGGAGGTAATGTATACTTCTTTAGATGTGTTATATAACACAATCCATATTTGTTTATTATTACTGTTATGAACCTGGATCATACTATCAGTTCTCTGCCCTATCCAAGCATCCAGTTCCCAAAGACCCCATTTCATGCCACGGACTTTGATAACATCCTGGCCAAAAGCCCTCTCTTGCAGATCACAGCACTTCCTTTGCATTATCCCAGGCTCTTTCAAGAGATGAAAACACCCATGCAAACTATTTTTTCACACAGGCACAAGGCAGAATCTAGAAGAGACCTGTGCTGAGTGCTAAGCAGCCTGTGCATGCTCAGTCTTCTCTACAGGGAGCCAGCTGAGCAGTGTGATATAAGCCACCCTGAAGAATATGGTCGGGAGAGGCAGAGATTGCTCCTTGGGCATTTTATTACTGCAGATATAGATTGAGACAGCAGCACTTCTTCTAATTTAAATGTCTGGTACCTCGTGTGAGACAAATACAGACTTAATTGTTCAACTTCCTCCTATGTATAAAAATTAGAGTCACAATCAACAATGGCCTGAACCTAATGTTCAGTCACACACTAACAGTAATAAATATTATAACGTCAATAGCATAGTTAAAATGATGAGTTTGCAGACAACCCACACCCTAGATTGCAGTTAAGTAAAATTTTCTGACACTATGAACAAAAGACACACCAATGAAAAGCATATCAGCCTTTCACGGTGGTATAAACAGGCTCTACAGCCAAAAAATGAAGGATAATTTCAGATTAATTTGTAGAGTGTTAATAATAGTATAATTGGTTCAGCAATACAATTCCACATGTGAACAAAAGGATAAGCAGAGTTCATGCCTGAGGCAAATGCATGTGTTGAGATTATAAAGGGCTGCAGCTATGCATTTTAGTACCAGCAAAGGTACTGCATCAGCTAATGAGCCATGGTGGTAAAATCGGGGCTCACCAAGTGGCAGCTTCACCACCCAAGTCAGTTCTGCTGGGAATAAGTTGAGGTTAAAGGCCTACTAATTAGTGAGCAGAGAGAAGAAATAAAAAGATGCATGTGAATTACTCATAATGAGTGATTCAAGTTGGCCTAATTAAAAGTCAAAAATGTATTCAAAAGAAATGGAGAAAATGAATACAATGGAATATGTGCTACAGGAAAAGACAATGAAGAACAGTTTGATGCTTACTGAATTCAATTAACTTAGTTTGAGGCCTTAATTGAGGCCTCTAATTAGTCTTTCTAGAGAACAACAAAAGTATAAACACATCAGTTTAGAATGGCATATAAGACCTTAACAGCAGACGTTATTCTGAATTCTGTGCACATCAGCTTTCGAAAGAATCAGATGTCATTAGCCAAATATAATAAAAATCCTGTTTTATAATACTGATTCTAAAACTTTTGTTACATGTTTGGCTACATTTGATTAAATTATATATATCAATATCAGTGGAAGAACATGAAAATCAGAAAAGAGTGAGGAAAGAGTTTGAACTGAGACTACTTTTGTGGAAAGAGGAAGAACCTGTTAGGGCTGGTTATTGCACTTAAATAATTTTATGGCTCACAGTTATTATAAAAGATTAGATTATCCATTCACAAATACATGCTGGGTGGAGAATGGCTTGAGAGCAGCCCTGAGGAGGAAGATCTGGGGGTGTCAGTTGATGAAAGACTCAACATGAGCCAGCAGTGTGAACTTGCAGCCCAGAAGGCCAACTGGAAGAGAGTAGATTTTGACTTGTTTTACTGCTGAAAATGTCAGAAAGTGTAGTTTAAAGCATGTCTAAGAAGATTTAATTTCAAAAATATCAAAATCTTTCATTGCATTTTTCTCCTCAACTATTAAACAACACATTCTAAAAATTATTTCAAGTGTATTTCCTCACCTTACAAGCAAGCAGAACTTCACATTCTTCTGTAACTTCCCAATATAGAAACTCTGAGAAGTGGGGACCTAAGAAACAAATCATATGTTGTAGAAGGAAGGAAAGGATATCTGACAGTTCTAGTAAAAGAACCAAAAATAATAATAATTACATTCTAGCATCCCTATATCAGAATGATCAGAGGACACTCCTGAATGCACAAAGGGAAAAATCCTGCAGTAAGTATTCACAGTATTAGCCCAAGTGTCTAATGTACCAATAGAATCCTGAGGTGTATATCTGTTTGTAGGGTAGCATAACGTAAAAAGATGAGTGACACAAACAAGCTTGCTAAATACGTTCATGCCCAATTTCCAAGTAAGCATGGGAAAGAAACAAAATAGTTGCAATTAAGATGCTTTATTGAATGCGGGTGGAACTTGATAATGGACAAATGCAAGTCTGACACTCTGACACTCAACCAATTGAATATTTGAAACCAAAATACCATGCCAGACAATTTTTGTCCAAATTATTTGATATTTAAAAACATTCCTGTTCCCCACTGGGGTTCCAAATCCAAATATATATGCACCTAAGGAAACGTATTGATATGTTTAGTCCTTTTGAAATTGTTGCGGTTACTCATATCAGTAAATTTATGAATATGTTTTCCTTTCTATAGGATTAGAGCCTGTAATTGCTATACTCACATCTAAAATATGGCAAATTTCTAGATTTTTGCTTAGATCATTGAGAACTGAAACTCTTGTGAGTTTATGCAGTAAACAGAATAAATCTTTTTTTTTTTAGATAGAATATAACAATTACAGTACTTACTCAGAGAACTTTACCTAAGCTATTTAGAATAAATTATTTGTAATTATTGTCATTACATTCATTCTAAAAGTCATTTTCTTGCCAAGCAAAAATTACAAACTAGAGCTCAAACTCAATTCTTTTGGCATTTCACAGTGATTGAATTCTGAATTAGCTATCTAGAAGTAATTCTTACTTATAGCTCAAAAAAATTTAAATAAAACGTACTTAACAAACTGTAACCATCTAACAGCTATATAACAAACACACATATATTTGGTTCCTGAAATTTGCCTGGATAGAATCCACAGGATTAGACTTTTAATCTCCCTTGTCTGACTCTGTGCTGGCAGCTCTTCTGTCAGTTATAACGAAGGGACAACTTGTGTGCTTAAAACAAAACATGCTGAAGGGTTTTGCTGTTTCAGAGCCTACAATAAACACTCTTCTTATGAATATTCAGCAAATATAACCTCACATACAGATTTCCATTTTCTCTCTACTTAATGAAAATAATGTCACAATTTGCAAGTTTTAAATGACAATGTTGGAAAATAAGATCCATATCAAGCAAGAGTTCAATATCCTCTCCAACTGTGCAGTATACTCATCTTCTAATGAAGTTGTATGAAAGTTAGAAGCACCTATTATTCACCAGGAATAATCATCATTAGCTGCAAAATGGGCCTAAAGTCACCAGTCTACTCTCTTACCTTGCTTCCTGAGGAATTCCTTTCGCTGGAGCTCAGACTCAGCCAATACCGTCTTAAATGCTGAATTTTAGAAGAGGTGAATGAATAATCAGTTAGTCATAAAAGTACTCAAGCAACAATTGAAGTTTATTTCTTCACGTGAGTCAAAGTTTTAATTTTTCACAGAACTTACCATCTCCAATGAGAACTAATGAAGACTGATTTTTGGCCTTTCCATCTTGAATCTGTACTGTGTAGGTACCTTCATTGTCAATTGTAAATTTGTCCATCACCATTTCTATAATGCCATTTGAATGGTCACAACTTATCTTGTGCCTCTGAAATAAACAAGTAATAACTTTACTGTATTGTTAAGTACTTATGATTCACTACCAAAGAAGATGTGTTTTGTAACTTCACTTTCACACTTAACTATTTTCATTTCCTTTTAATTGTGTACTGTGAGAGCAGGATCATGACTGAGTTCACTGTTGTTGAACAAGGTCCCAGTGGTGGTGGAAACGCTTTGTGCTGCTGCATTTGGAACCCTCAAATCATAATAATATAGATGTTTTACATTTAAAAATAATAGTTTATTGCACTATATATGTTTGGAGATATGCCTCCACAGCCAGCTGCATTACAGCTTCCAGTTCAACAAAGGGTTTTCCTAGTCTGAAGCAATATTCCTAGCAAATTCCACAGGTAGCTGGAATATTGTGTTTATAGGTACAGATGCAGAACTTCACGTACCCTGTAAATGAATCTTCTGAACAAATTCAAGCCATTATAGCTACTAAACACTTTCTGAGATATATGTGGCAACTTGATACTGCATCTTTTCTTACTTAAAAATATATATTTAGGGAGAGTATAATAATTTGCTCATCTTATGCAATGAATTCTTTCCAGAGAAGCCCAAAGACTAAGACCATGACTGAGAACTTGTAACTTGTGTCTTCCTTGTTCAGATCCAACTGAACGGTCAGGAACTAAAAAGATCAGCAAAGTTCAGCAAAGGAAAAATAGATTTCTGTCAAAACATCTAGCTACCCACTACAGTCATTGGAGAATATTGAAAATACCAAATAATAACTTGAATTTCAAATGATTAAAATGATTTCACTGTTAATATCCTTTTAATGGATGCTTTCTATTAAACATTCTAGAATGATAACTTCTTAGCAGGAATCTTCAAGAAAACAGAAAATTACAAGCAAATATTCAACAGTAATTGAAAAACATTTATTGAATTTACAGGTACTATTTTAGATATAAATATGATTTCCTAAGTAATATCCTCTTTCACCCAGTGAGTAATAAATACGAGGACGGTGCATGCTACTACAGTGATACTGTTTGAATCTCAACTACAAAATTCCAAAGGGAAAACAACAATAATTCACATAATTTATTTGGGGAATATTTTGGGGTGACAAATGTGGTCAAGGATACTACACACTAACTTTTCAATTCGTGAGGGGACAGAAGAGCATCACAGACTAGGAGGAGTTCTGTGCAGTAAATTACTATACGCTCTGTAGCTGCTATAAGGGACAAGAGGCCTTATGAATAGAATATTTTTATTAATCTTCTTCTTGGAATCCAAAACCAGAAATAGTTAAAGCCAGAAGCAGACAAAGTCTAAGAAATGGGAAGGAAGAAGGAAAAAAACAAAATCTAATAGAAATACCACTTGTTAACTATCTAGGACCAATTCCTTAAGTGGAAGAAACTTTAAATACTGGTCTAGAATAAGAAACAATGACTCCACATATATGTCTTCACCTTTAAGGGGTGCCATCTGGCCACTCCTGAACAGATGTAGGACTTAATGCAAAGTTGCAATGTATGCCCACTCTCTTATTGCTTGTTTGGTACACCAAATTACCAGCTGGGGACAACCTGTCAAAGCAGTCATCTGAAGATCAGCTGTAAGGGTGAGAGAATCCGCTACATTTGCAGCTACCTGAGATATCTATATAACTTCCACATAATAAGATGGCTACCATTTATTACTGGTACTTTCAAACATATTAGTAGTACAAAAAAAAAAAAAAATTATATCAATTTCAACTATATCAATATATCAATTTCAACTTGTAAAATGCTGTCAAGTTTGTAACTTAAAAAAAAAAAGAAAATCTAATAAATAGTATATAAATAGTATATTATAAATGGTAAGGTATTACAGAACAACTGAAAAAGGGTGAGTCAAAAGTACATAGAAGACTGAAATGAAAACAAGACAAACTCTGTAAATTCCATAAAGGAAATAAAATAGAAAGCCATTTTTCAATATAATAGAAAATATATGGACACTAAAAACATGACATAAATCCATTCATGTCTTTTCACTCCCTTTATTCTTAAAACTGAAAAATCAGGAAAAGAACACATTATGTGATCATGAAATAAGAAAATAATCTTAAAAGAGATTAAGTAAGTAGGACTAGATGACCTTGGTCCAGGTTTGTACTGAACAGTGATGATGCCAGCCCTCTTCTAAAAAAATTTCAATAAGGAATACTGAGATTTGAGAATGAAAGGAACTGAGCACAGTTCATAAGGTAATTATGGGCTCCTGGAAATCTGAAAAGCATTAGGAAGAGATGGTAATCAATTAGAAAAGAAGGGAATGTATAAACGTCAGAGATTTATTTCTCTTATCTAGGACTCTGTGCAAAGCGAATCGTTCCAAAACAATTATGATGTAGTATAACCAAAAATTAGAGCTAGGACTGTTTGCATGATAAAATATTTAACAGGATGCTGCCAGGAAACATTCTTTTAAAATGTATTATCATTGATGGAAATACAATTAGACTAATCTAGTTTAAATCTTTGTTAGGTAACTGAAGAATGAAGAAAAAAAATATCAGAATTAAACAAAGCAGTAGCCAACAGATCAATTTGGATAACTAATGATCAAATAAATGCCTTAGAGGGAAGAGACTGAGGTATGCCTTTTGCCTAAAATAACAAGGGCAAAGGCTTTTATAATTGGCCATGCATTTTCAAATATATATTAAAAGATATCATATGGAAAGATAAGACTTAATAAGGAAAGTAAGTAGAAAAATTACTTATTTAAGTACTGATATATAAGACTGGACGAGATCAACCAGTAGAGAGAGCTGAAAAAAGAGAGCTAATAACAGCTACAACCTATCAAGAAATGCAAATTCAAACTCTCTCTTCTACTCTCTTGCCCGCAGAAGTCAAGGACAACACTCACATTCATTTAATGAGTTTCCTGGGAGAATGTTAAATGAAGGCTTTCCAGAAACAGAACAAAAAAAAAAAAACAGGTGAATATTTTAATCTGATCCTTTATCACATCCTCTGAAAATATGGAATTTCTCACTTTGGGTAAAGAAAAAGATTTTAAACGATTTAAATGACAGTCGATTAATTGAGGCCTAGTTTGTTCCATTTTCATATTACTTCAAAATTTTACAGAAACTGTTCTCTGGGTAGGACCTAAAGGAAAAAAATTATCATTTTATTCAGTGTCAAGAATCAGACTACAATTCACCAGCACAACGGTCTATTGAACATGTTCAGTGACTTTAGCCCAGTCTCCAGGCAGGTTTTAAAGTGTAATTAGGCTTCTAACTATTGCCATTATGCAGCAAGATGAAGTTCAATGATTTTATGGGCACCATAAATACCGGGCTTTTATGTGACTTTCCACAAAAATATCATCAATCTCCAAAAGTAAATGTCACCTATGGGTTACTAATTAAAAAGGTGAAATAATGCAGCTCCACTTCAAGTCTTTCCTTCTGATGTCAACGCTTTCAAAACACATGTGATCTAAAAATAGTTTATTCTGTTTCACTGAGACTGCCAAGATATAATATTGCCATTTCAATGCATTCTCATCACTAAATTCAGGTTTTCAGAGCTAGAGTTTATTATTTCTTAAAGTAAGAAATACAGAGGAGCATTCTGCTTAGAAAGCAAGTCTATCATTAAAGGAAATGCTTCTTGTTTTTCTGTGGTATAAAAATGCTGATAAGTTCCTCTGGCCAAAAACAGTCTTTGCAACCTCAAGAATAAACTGAATTTTTCAAGTAGCTGCACTGTACATGTATTCCTCACAGGAAAAGATATTTCCAGCGCTGAACATCATGGCCAGTAAATGAACCACATTTACATGCCCACAAGGACACGACCTTGCTTTCTTCACAGCCCAATCTTTTTAGTGTCTCTTAGCATGAAAGGACTTCCTAGAGCTAACAAGCTTGTGGTCTGCTCTTTCATCTCCATGCAGCCAGTCAGTAACAATTCAATGTCTAGACCAAAATTAAAAATAATAATAGTAATTAAAGAAAATGAAAGCGATACCGTCTAAAGCTTTTATATCTATGACTACTCTTGCATGGTCAAACGCCTCTCACATTATATAATTGCCAGTGTTGGCTTCTGAGGTTCTCGGGGAGCAATATTTCTTGATGGTTTGCAGTCAAAAACTGTACTTTGAAGCAGCTTTGTATGTCTTGAGCAATTTTCCTAAAATATTTGTGCAGTACTTTTAATCGGATGTGTTTTGTTGAGGGCCTACATTCTCCTTCTATTTTCCTGTTGCTCATCTGGCTCTGAAAAATGAGCATGAACTTCTGAGGGTTACTTTTTTCTCTTTTTTTTCCAAATATTATATTATCACATTGATATTAATAAATTGGCTTTAAACTATTAATATAAATGCATTACTAATGTCTAAAGTTACATTAAGCAGATTCACAAATATATAATAGTATTCAATATGCACTTACATCTCCGTTTTCAACTTCTTTATCATTAATAACAAATCTATAGGTAGAATTTGGTGATAAGCTTTCAGCTTGAATCCAGAAACGGACTTCTCCTTTATCAAGAACCTCATAAGCTAATTCTGATTTGAGAGGTATTGCTGCAGGAAAAAAAAAAAGAAAAAAGAAAAGAAAGAAAGAAAAAATAAAAAAAGCAATCAAAAGTCAACAATGTGTGAATTCTTTTAAGAAAAGAGACTATTGTAGTAAAACATTAATATCTTCCTATTATCTATGGAACACTGAATATAGAATTAATTTTATGCAGTGAAAAGACATCTAATGCAGTCTTTGGCTCATTTTTAAATTACTTTCTCAAAAAAGAGAGAAAGCAGAGTTTACAATTTACAGTTTGTATAGTATTTAAGGAATAGGTTAGAAACAACTTATACAGTATTATCAAATTGATCAGTGAAGCTGATTGTATCAGGAAGATCCTTTTGAGAATTTCATTCACTAGTATTTAATTATATTTATTTTAGAAGCAAAAAATAGATTCAAGTCTTCAACTTACTTGGATTCTTTATTTCATTGCTTATTGCCATCAAACGTTCAAACTCTGAAATTCAGAAAAGCATATTTTAATTTATTCTGAAAAACATGGCCAGAATACAATTGTCAAAGAAGTTTTATATGAGCATCAGCAAATAATCTCCTGAAGTTTTATATGTGAAATACCCAATTTTCTTTAGAAAATTATGCCCTAAATATAAGGTTTAATAAATTTAAAATTCTAATGCATGGATTTATTGTGAGTTCATTTTTTATGAGTTCATTTTTCCTATTTCCAATGCCCCATCACTAGAGGTGTTTGAGGCCAGGTTGGAAGGGATCCTGAGCAGCGTGGTCAAGTGGGTGACAATCATGTCCACAGCAGAGATGTTGGAACTAAATGATCTGTAACGTCCCTTCCAATCCAAGTCATTCCGTGATTCTATGATTTCATGCATACCCTCTATTTTAAATTTCTATTTTATCTATTCCTATGGGATTTAAACTAAGGATGGGAGACAACAGCTCAAACAGTGCATAAGGCTTTTCTATCTACTGACATTCTTTCTGACAAAGTACCTGAAAATCTTGGTTACTATGGCAGGAAACGAGTGCAGCTTAGTCTGAAAAAGGTGAAGAAAATTCTGTCTAATGCACTACATTCTCATAAAGGCTGTGTGTCTAGAAATCATATTATTAGGTTTTCAGACTAAACCTATTTTTCATATTCATTATGAATAAAAATTTGGAATATGAACACCATTGCCAATTCCAGTATTATTGAAGTGGGCAGTGAAATAATGGTTTTTGGTGCTGATATAAAAAAGGCCAGACACTTGTGCAGGGATACAGTACAAATGCAGGTATAATTTTGAGTGAAGACAAAAGCTAAACGTGTGTTGGGAATCACTTTGTCTTGTATAGAAAAACCTTAGAAGATAGGTCTTAGGGTAACAAGACCTATAAAACATTTTCAGAGATATGCTTTAAAACTAAACCAAAGGGAAATTACCATTGTCAAATGCAGGCCTGCCTTTTCCAACAGTATTCAACAGAAATTTCAAAATATTGAAAATTTATCTTCCCTAGAAGAAGAGGATATTGATAATGACTAAGAATCTACATACTTGGCCCGTGTCCTGGATAATTTTTTTTTTTTTTTTTTTTTTTTTGGTAAAAGCAACTTCTTGACACCTACTTTGAATGGAAGATGAATGGAAGGACTGATCCTGATTGCACTGTGACGGAAATCCTGCCTACAACTGGACTCTCACTCAGTCTTATTGGTTCCCCTTAAATGTCCTAAAAAGAAGGTAGCTGAAGGGAAAATCATGTTGAATTTAGGAACTCAACAATTGCAGACCGTGGACTGGAAAAGCTCCAAAAATATTTTTGTGAAAGGATAGCCAAATTCTCTGTCTGCCTTTCACCTCCATAATCCTACATGGTATACCAAAGTCAGACTGAAGCAAATTCACTGCAATTCCAATGAAATAAAACAGCTACAACAAAGTAGAACGGAATTAATATAACTTTATGCCAAAGGACAGTTGAACCCAATAAATTTACATTTTGTTGAAGGAACATTCTTTTTCTCAGATTCTTCTCTCTAATTCTATGCACCTCACTGGTATTAAATTATATATATACAAAACTTCATTATTGTGATAATAAGAAAAATAATTAACATGAAACCTGCTTTGATCTTGTTCTTTGTTTGCCCTTTATGCACAGGAAAGAATGGGAGGTTTGTTTGTTTCTTTTTCTTTGAAACTGTTTATTGTAGTTGGGGTGACAAAATGAAGATAGATCTGAGATGGTAAGAACCTTACCTTCCTCATCCAAAATGAAGCTGGATGAAACACCATCTGTGTCACTAACTGAAATACAGTAAGTTCCCAAGTCCGATTTATCAGGATTCTTGAAGTACAGCTTAGAACTAAAATAATCAATAATGAAGCATATAATTAGTGGGTTTTACCATGCTATTGGGATTTATTAACTCCTAGGGCTTTGATACAGATTGCATGACTTACTGATCTCCTTCTGTCTGAATCTTAAATTTATCAGAATCCTCAATCTCCTCATATGATTTTCCCCACAGAAAATGAGATGCATCTGTAGCTTCTTTGCATTCAAAACCCAGGTAAATATTACCTTCCTCATCCACACCTGAAAAGATTTCTTTTGTTCCTGCAAAATGAGAATCAAATCAAATGTCAAAGCTGCATTTCTCTTTAGCATTGCTATACAGAAATGATAAAAACCTATGCAGATTCTAACCATCTCCACTAATAAATATTGGGTTACTCATATGTATTTAAATATGTTTGTGTCATATTTTGAATCAGCAAAACATTCTAGCCACTTTCTTTCTTTAAACAAATAAGGAATACTAAAAATAATACATGCTTATTGAGAAACAAAGCGATAAAATGAAACTGAATATGAGAAGATATGAGCAATTGAAGTAAATTAATTTTATCATCAGTCCTGAAGCTTAAGTAAATGTGTCATGTTATACTTTCCACTCACTGCAGAAGCACCTCTGATTATGAGAAAAAAAAACTAAAATAACCAATTATCAAAATATTTCCTGCAGTAAGTAAAGCAACAATGCTTGGCAGTCCCTCTGAATTCACACCAAGTTTTTCTTCCAGTTTTAAGGCTAAGAGCTTCTGAACTCTTGACATACTTATTTGTACTACAATATCTGATCAGATTGATTAATTCTACTTTCAGGTATTTCAGAAGCAAAGGAGGTAAAAAAATTCATTACCAGGGCTTGCTTCAACAAACACTGGTTCAGATATCTCAGACGACTTGCCAACCCCAGCATCATTCACTGCACGAACTTTGAAAACATAGGTATGACCCTGATGTAAATCGGTAACCTTGAAAAAGATGAAGAGCAAAGTCAATTAAAAAAAAACCAGTCTAAACTCTTTCATTTAGCTATACAATGATGTTAGCAGAAGACTAAGTTCAAATCTGTATCTTTGCTGCACTCAATCAGATGTTCTTAAAATTCAATTTTGAATTAACACGAACTGTAATGTATATGTTACCTTAAAGTAGTGGTGCGAAGTAGGTTTTTCATTAGCAGTGATCCAGTCCTCTGTATCTACTTCCTTATAGTCCACTAAGTACCCAGTAATGGGGCTTTTGCCTTCATACACAGGAGCTTTCCACAGAAGAACCAGTGATGTATTTCTAACTTCACAAATTGTGAGATCATATGCAGGACCTAAAACATTTCAAATATGTATGGAAGTTCACTTCATTGTCATAAAATTTAAAAACTGTCTCTGAAGACATGGAAATATATAATCTTAATTTGTTTCGACTGCATTTCATTCCAGATATCTCCTCCTATGTAATGAACTTGTTATTCATGATATTCAAGTAAACAGCAAGATCTGCTTTATGTGGTGAGTGACATGAATATTCTAAAGCAGGCATTCTTATCTGGATGCCAATATCTCCATTATAAGAGAAAGTTATTCACCTGGGCAATCTACACAGTTCAAAATTTTCCAACAAGGAACAGAGCTTTTTTATGTAATATTTAGTTCTCCAGCCCCAAAACAAAATTGATTAGCTGAGCTTAGATTCAGGTTCACAACTTAACATCAAGATATTTATTTTTTCTTGGTGTACATCCTCCAGCCTGGTTCAAAACCAACTAGTACCAGTGGACTTTGGATCAGACTTCATGTTTCTTTGGCAGAAGAGCATTCTTCATTTTGAAGTGGATAATAGTAGCCAAGTATAATTTTACATAGGATATCTGCTAAGAATACTGTTTACATCAAAAACATTCTAATTTATTCAAGGAATAAATGAGAGTTCTTACCTTTGCAGCTATCAAGGAATATTCTCACTGCTACTTACCATCACTTAACTGTTCCAGAACCATTCAGTTTGATTTATAGTATTTAATTTTTACTACACTCTTGATATTTATTTCTATCTGTAGACTATCAAGGCGTAATCACATCCATTTACTAGCAAGGTGACAACATCTATGGCAGAATACTGCCTTTCAGACAAATAGTGTATCTGGAAGTCTGCTTCCTGTGTTTTAAATTGAAATTAAGGAAACACGAGACAGGGACTTTCCAGTGCTGTTAGTCTGGCCTACATCAAAAATATTACTTTTTCCTACTACGTCTCATCATGTAAAACAACAAAAAGCAGGAAAACCTTAAAAATTAATCTGATTGCCATTCCAGCTTATGCGATGTCAACCTGTGAGAAATTTCTCAGGACTGAGGTTCAGTGCATAACAGAGTTTTTCTCCGTAGTAGGTAAGTACATTTCAGAAAAGTAACATTTGAGTATATGTTGCAGATCTTACGAAGTTAAATACTAGATTTCTCAAGGAAAATCCACAATTTTCAAGGAAGGTAAAGCCTTCTCTTAGGATTTGATTAAGATTCCAACCTAAATGTCTATATATCCAAAGATAATTAAATTTCCACTGGCAGATGCACCTATTTGAAATCTAGACAATAGGAGAAAATGTGTAATGAAGTATGCTCTATTCTGAGGAGTCTGAGATCACAGATGTTTCATTTTTTAAAAAAAGTCATGTAAAATAATTCATTAGCTATCATCGCTAACTCACAGAGACTCACAGATATACCTAGGACTGGAGTTCTGCAGAACAGTGAAATAATAATGGGCTCTGGGCACAGAATACATCACTCACACTAGAAGTCTTGCAATTCTATATCAAACATGGGAGAATATTTCGGTGACACTGGGAGTACATTGCAGTCACATCACATTACTCATTGATGTCTTCAGTCAGTCAGGGAAAAGGATCAGTCTCTCACAGTCTTAATTCTCAAGTTTTTATCCTTGCTATTGCTAAGCTATTGTTTAAAAATTTATCTTAGAAAAGACTTGAGAAATGTTTTAACTAGTCTGAAGATTTGGGGGTACACAGTTGTTTGTGCTAATGCTTAAGCAAGAATGCAATACTCCATTCAGTTGTATTCATAATTAGAGCAATATAATTAGCCAAAGAACAGAAAGGTCAGATTATTCATTATGAAAATGAGAATTTCACTCTCTTCGCTTCCTGAAAACGCCTTTTATTTAATTTCTTTATATATCATTTAAAATGAAGGATGAAGTCTAATTTCGCTGGTTTACACACTGGGCAATTTCACTGACATTTTCAAAAAACTTTAGAGTATAAATCACAGATCCGTTCTTTAAGGAAAATAACTGTCCCTGATACATTTACACTAAATATTACAGAATGGTAAGAAAATGAAATTTACACATTGGGAGTTTATGTTAGGAGATTAAACATTTTGTAATTGACAGCTTTGCCATGTCATGGAACCCAGAAGTCAGGGTTTATGAAATCAGAGAAGAATTTAGCTAGAAACTGTGCTGAAGAATTCTCTGACAAGTGGTTTTGCAGAAAAGAATCTTAGCATTAAAAAGAAGTAAGCCGCAAATTTAGTATAATAATGTAATGATTTTTTAAATGGCAAATAGAAAGGGATTTATAGGGGGGCAAATAATTGCAGGATGTGTGGAGTTACCACTTCTCTGCTTAGTACTGACAAATCTTTATTTGAAATAATATTTCCAGTTTGGACGCTGTCATTCAAGATAGACATGAACAACTTATAAAAAGTTCAAAAGAGAGAAAAAATACATTTATTTAGAGGTAGCAGATAAGTGATCCATATGGAAATGCTGCACAGACTCAGTTTTCTTGCTAAGAAGAAAGCTGGAAGTCTGAAAAAAGTTTTTAAAAACAAAGAAAATCCATTGAGAAGAGGAAAGGAGCAATCTCTTCACATCCTCTGTAGACAGGACAAGGTGTAAGCAAGATTAAATTACAAGAAAGATCCAGGAATATTAGAAAAACTTCTGGATTATAAGCATAGTAAAGTTTGGAATAGATCCTCTCTAACGCCTGGACATCCTTCATGGGTGGAAGTCTTTAAGGATGTATTAAAAAAGCCTCCGCCAACAACACTGGTATTTATTATCTCACTGATGTATTTCTTATTCTAGGCAAGAGTTACATTTTATATAGAAAGCAAAAATGAAAAATTCCAGCCTTCTTAAACAAATTATGTCTTTTTGATACCACTGAAGTTTTTAACAGTTTTACAAAAACAATTTTAGTGTTTTGATTTACCGACAAAAAGACTGCATGACCACTTAAATATAAAACAGATGTGTATAGGTGTCAGGCAGATCTTGATTACTTAAACAGGCACTAAATTGGATCCTTAACAGCATTACAAAACTCAGCGTCATAAATAGAATTCAATTTAACAACATAGCAGTATTTTACAGCATTTGGGGGAAAATAAGATAGAAACATATAAAAGTGGTAAGTACCCATGTTTCATTAGGGGCTGTGCTATAACACTCTTTGTTTAGGCAAATCATTAACAGACATCAGAAATAGCTTCAGCAAAATTGATGCTCAGTGTGAAGGAGTGTTATAAAAAGAGCACACTAGCCTTCAAAAATCCTTTCATAGGTTATTTACCAGAACTCAAGCATTACTGACAAAAAACAATTCCCTTGGTATCTAACATTCAGCTACAAATATATGTGCTCACAGGGTAGATAAAAGTTAACTTCCTTCTACTGCCTGCCCTAAATTCACAGTGCTTCTTTAACATTTTTGAGGAGTTGGCATCGTAATTAACAGTCTTTAGCTATGCCTACGCTGGTGAACTACATACAACCTAAACACCAGTTTCCTGCTGTGTGGTTGTTAGCACATTTGTTCTAACACCTGGTTAATAACAATCTGTCAGGTAACACCTGGGTACAATCTAGAGTAATCACATAAATAACGAGGGGGGCACTGTAATTGAGACTGTGAGAGTTTAGCTGTAAGTTGTGAGGAATGCTGTGCTACTTTCCTTTAGGCCAAGAAGCAGGTCCCTGCTGATTCTTTTTTATGATCAGTATCTCAGTCTCAGAAGCTGAAACTCCAAAAATAGTTATAATAGATTCCAATTATTGTGCTAGGATGACTGTATGTTGCCCTAAAGGAGAGAGTAAGATAGAGCTCGTAGCCCAGAGCTAAAAAGATGATAGTAATAAAAACATACAATAACGGCTGATAATTTTTTTTTTTTTTTTCTGATACAGACAGTAAATGAAAGTGATATTTAGCAAGCTAAGTAAAGATCATTCACTTCTTAGAGCATCTGCTGTCATCAGTGGAGATCCAGAGACGGTTTTTCATAGAAGATTTTGGTAGTTTGGCACAAATGAAAGAAAAGACATCGAACAGTTTTAGTAGAGTATTACATGGGTTGTATAAGGAGTTTATTGTAAACTTAATCCATGAGAAATTAATAGACTTACCAGGTTCTGGCATAGTCCAGGCTTTACACTTAAAGTGCTCACTGGGATCTGAAGGATGACCTATTCCAACCATGTTTGCAGCAGCAATTTTGAATTCATAGAAGGCATCTTCTGTCAAATCTTCTACCTTTATGGAGAAAACAAATCAAAAGCTATGATTTATTGTGTTTAAATATGTGAAATAGTTAAAAATAACCATTCTGCCATTGGTTAATTCATTATCAGGATTTACTGCTGTGCCTAGAATACTGGCAGACTCTAAGCTAGGGATTTTTACTCTTTACCCAAACATTCTGTGGTATAATAGGCTATACTTCCATGTTTTCAAACACATCACCCTAGAAGTATCAACATTTTGGCATGAGAGGCTGCAAAAGGTTAAAGCAAAAAGCTCCCGAGAACCCAATTAATGAATGGCCACTAACAGATACTTAGGGAGGAGTGTTTGAAGATAGTTTCTTGTAATATTTATACATAATTCGCTTAAGAGTTCAAACGTTTCTTTGGTCTAGAGAGGTCATATTGGATTGACCAGAGAAGAGAGGGAAACAATGAGAAACTAATACCTGTAATGTGTGGGTATAACTTTGGGAAAGAGTGTCTCTTGGCAATTTTTCTTCTTGCTCGCATGTGTGTTTTTCTCAATGTTACTTATCATTAAATAGTGAGGAAGTAAGCACTGGAAATGAGATAAGCAGAATCCGTGCTACCTCTCTGCCTAGTAAGCGAAACCAGACATTCAATGAGTGTGTCTTCACATCATCATCTCAGATTTTGAGATAAGTGTATGCAATCTGTAAGGCAATCTTGACACCCTGAGTACCTCCTTCCTTTACCAGACCACCTCAATACAATAAACAAGTTTTCAACACTTCAGTACTCTTGATTAACTTATCAAAGTTATACTTAATCATTCATACACCTCAGGAGGAAAGTGCAGCAGTAATTCTGGTACAGATACTGAATAGTTTTGAATTTTCATTAATAAACAAACTATAGCTGTATTCTCTGGGAAAACATGAGATTTAAAAAAAAAAAAAAAAAAAAAAACTATTTTAGTGTGATATTCTTTAGGGGAACAAATATATGATGGGTTGATGATCTGAGGCAGCATTAGATGCAAGACCAAAGCAAACAGAGTAAGCTAAGTAAAGCTGTGCACTGATACAGTTTAGACAGGATTTCCATTTCCTGACAATAAAGAGCAATATACTGTAATTTACAACAACAATAATTCAGACAGTAAATATGACTTTGAAATCCCAGGTTATTAAGGAAAGAATATTTGTGGGTTCCCATAGAATTATTTAATCAGAGACAGTTACACTTCAGTGATTTCCTGGTGCTGTACTTTGTATCTGAGAGCTTTGTCTGATTGCAGCGTCATAAAATATTCTGGACTACTAAAAGCTGTCTTGCTTTTATTTCCTTTAAGTATTTCAGATTCCAGTCCTCAAAAATAATGTATGAAGATTCATCTTCAGATGCAAATCCAGCTTCTAGCAGGATGGAAACTTAAATTAAGCTCTGAATGGTTTTCCTTAATTACTCATATGTTTACAGATGAGTTAAAAATTGAAAATATCAGAAAAGCATGGTTTAGCACTGCCATTTTTAGTCTATCCTATCTACCCTGTTTTATTTCTCACTACCCATTCTCTGTCTTCTATGTCAGAGATGCCAGTTACAAACTCAATCACAAGCATATGTGTACTTGAGTATTGCTGACTGCCTTCTATGCATGAAACATTCTTTCCGAATTCACCAGCAGTGTTTTTTACTTTAGTGTCAAATTTTTCCTAAAGACTAATTTATTCCTTGGCAGACAATTTGCCGGCTTGCAGAGATAATTTCAAGAATTTCTTTGAGAAAAAAAAAGTCTGATTGTTTAATAAGAATCATATTGATTAATTACTTACTACATCCTATCTTCCTAATCTTTCCTCATTCAAGTTAACTAGGAATTTCTTCTTTAACCAACTGAATAAATTATAGGAGCTACCAGATATAATTTATTTCAAAACTAAAATTACTGATCCGGTACACTGGAAAGGAAGATATTAGACATAAGGGTAGGTTTATTATATACTCCTATTTCCAGGTGCAGGCAAAAGTTGAGAAAAAGAACAGGGCTCATTATATTTGTTTTCAGCCCATCTCCATTTCATTTTCAAGTTCCCAGTTCTACAGACAGCATGATCATCTGTCCTACTAAATGCTGCTGTCCTTTCTCTGAATGTTACTACAGTGGTGATACACATGCTAGTCATTAGTGAAAACTGTATTCATTTTATGAAGCGTTCTATAACTCATCTTGTTCTTTGTGAGGAATTCACTTTGCAAAGTTTTCTTCAAAATTTCCTCATCTAAATGGCCATAATCAGTCTTTCAATTTCATAGTAATGATGATGCTGATTTACTGTGTCTCTACTCCAGCTTTCACACTTTTTACATTCCAAAATACACAGCGGAATGGCCTGTTAGTATTGTAGTAAGTAAATTTAAATAATTTATCTACATAAAAGTAGAACTCTGCCAAGAGCAAAGAATTAGTACAAACCAAGTCCAGAAAGTTAAGGATTAAAAAGTACCAACCGTATAAATTGTCCGGCAAATAAGGGAAGAATTGACTTCATGCCAGTTTTTATGGTTAGCTTCCCGTTTATCTATATAATAACCAAGGACTGGGGAACCTCCACTATACTTTGGTGCTTTCCATCCAAGGGTCATTGAATGACCATCACAGTTCAGAAGTGTGATGCCATGAGGATACGATGGGCAAGCTAAAAAAAAATAATCAAAATTAATTTCATCTCCAAACAACATGGAAGCTCCTCTATGGAACATCTGCCTATTGTCCTGCCCTCTCTGGAGGTGGTAAGAAAAAATAGATGAAGATCGATATTCATCGATACTTGCTGAATGTTTCTGGAGAGATAACAGTGGATGTGAGCACAGTGCAGCAGTGGGTGGTGTGTTTCAGCAGTGGTGACAGGAACAGTGCGTCACCACTGCTGGTCCAAATTTTTACAAGCGTGACATTCAGGTTCTTCTTCAAAGCTACTGAAAATGCATAGCTAATGGTGGTGAACACGCTGAAAATTAGTGTTTTGTACCTGAGAATTTGATCTATCAAATATTGTTATTGTGCTCTTTGTATTTATTGAATTTTCCATGGAAACAAATATGAGGCATTACTTTGGTAGTGAACTATGTAAGATCCTTACAAATAATTGAGCTAAATTTCTCTTAAGACAACTAAAATGAATTAAAGCCATTCACATCCTGTATGTTTTTATAAGGTCCATTTGCTCTGTGTCTGGTGACATACTCCATGCAACTCTCATTTTCAAAACACACAGTGACAAAATAAAAGGTGTGAGTGCATTTATGAAATATGAGTGACAAATATAAATGAGTTTGTGCCCCACCTACCCATATGAGACACACTTCGCCCTAAAAAAAATTAAAGAGTAGATTTGTCAGTAACATCTCATGTAAAATTAGGAAGGCATCCTTTAATATTTGTTCTTAATTGTAAAACTTCTAGAGTATTTTTGACAAGGTTACTTGTTGGTTTTCCCTAAGAAGTGCAGGCCATTTGGCTGGGGAGAAGTTGTTCCATTTTAAGTATTTCAGTAAAAACTGAAACAGTGAAGAAATGAAAATTGCCCAGATCTGTATACTTTATGTTCTAAATATTTTTTCAGCCCTCTACTCTCCATGTGTAATTCCTACTGGAAGTAGAACCATGGGTTGTCCTCACACAGGAATTTTGCTTGCAGGGTACAAGAGGAGGCAGACTGCTTTCTGACCTTGAACAGCCCCAGGCAATTTTCTGTTTAGTCCAGCCACATAGTAATAAAGTTTTCCAAAACTCTCTAAATTGAGCAGATTCCATCTTAAACTAATTTACACAACTCCAAGTCACCCAGAAGCTACTGCCTAACATCATCAAGATTTAGTGTTTATTTCTTATAGATGAAAAACTGCAGGAATCCTGTGCATTACAATGAATCTGACCCAATATTTCTAAGACTGTATGAATAACTTTTGTTTTTAATATCATCTTTTCTTTCTGCAGCAGCCACATCCCAAAATACAAACTTCAGTGAGAAAATGTGTTCAGTGACTATGAAATATACTGTTATAGTAAATGAGCTGGTTGTTGAATGTAACTCATTAAAGAAACAAGAAGATTAGTTGCAGCAATTTGTACTTACTAAGGGCTGCTTGTACTTTTATAGCCTCTGACTCCTGTGAGTTTTCACTGAATCCTACAGCATTCACAGCTTTCACGCGGAAGATGTACTGTTCACCAGTTTCCAAACCATGAACAACAAATCTGTGTTTAAAAAACAAAAATAGCATCACATTTTTTTAATATATCCTATAAAACCATTCTTTGCTGTAACATGAAATCTTGGCAACCGTAAATTCAACATGAATGCTTCACAAAGGAAAATACTTCCAGGAGGGAAACTGAAATATAATTTTATGATTCAATAAAATGTATTTGAATGTAACACTGGAAAAACATTCAGATGATTCATATTGAATTGCTAGTGCTGATCTACTGGGTGGAATCATGCCAACTCTAGTATCTTTCATGTGAATATTGGCTTGCCAAATTCTAATCTATTCTTGGAAGACACTATAGTTTTCACTTCATTTTCATAGTAACCATCCAAAGAAGCTTTCAGTTATATTATAAGGTTCTGGACAATTACTGTAGCATTAGAATAGTCAGAAATATCCCAGTGCAGGATGAATTCACTATTTTCTTACTTTTGTTCTGTCCAACAGTTAGTTTTCTACTTTTTCTCTGAACAAATTGCTTTATCAAAGGATTCAGCAGAACACAGTCACTCAAAATTAATTAGTAACTGGCAAAATATACTAAAGAATATGACATGCTTGTTATACACCCATAAGAAAATATGCCTTACACATTTAAACTTAAAAAGCACATGGACGTACTGGAAAGAGTCCAGAGTAGGGCTATCAAGATTGTCAAGGGACTAGAGCATCTCTCCTATGAGAAGAGGCTGAGAGATTTGGGATTGTTCAGGCTGGAAAAGAAGAAACTCAGGGGATCTCATAAATATTTATAAATTTCTGAAAGGGAGGTGCAGAGTGGAGAAAGACAGCCTCTTTTCAGTGGTGCCCAGTGACAGAACAAAAGGCAACCAGCACAAACTGGAACATGGGAGGTTCCTGCTGAACACCATGATGCAATTCTGTGCTGCGCTGGTTTTAGAGCACTGGCACAGGTTTTTCTGGAGGGGTTGCAGAGTGTCCTCCTTGGAGATTTCAGAGATCTGTGTCCAAAGAAGGGCAATGAAGCCATTGAAAGGACTGGAGCACAAGCCTTAGGAGGATCAGCTTAGGGAACTGCGATTGTTTAGTCTGAAGAGAAAAGTATGCACAGTGGAGACGTTATCACACTCTACAACTACTTCAAAAGAGGTTGTGGTAAAGTAGGGGCTAATCTCTTCTTCCAGGTAATTAATGATAGGATGGAAAGGAACAGCCTCAAGTTGCGCCAGAGGAGGTTTAGGTTGGATAATTAAGAAAAGCTTCTTCTCTGAAAGAGTGATGAGGCATTGGCACAGGATGCCCAGGGAAGTGGTGGAGTCACTGTCGGAGGTGTGCAAGAAACATGTGGATGTGGTACTTAGGGACACGGATTAGTGGGCATGGTAGCAATAGGTTGACAGTTGCACTAGATGGTCTTAGATGTCTTTCCCAGCTTTAATGACTTTCCAATTTGATGTTTAAAAGCCACTTGTACATGGTCCTGGGCAATCTGCTCTGGGTGACTCTGCTGGAGCAGGGGATTGTACTGGAAGACCTCCAGAGGTTTCTTCCAACCTCAGATTCTGTGTAATTCTGTAAACTTTGCATTTGGTGAGTGATTCCAACAAAAGTAATAATGATTATATCAAACAAAATTGCCTGTGGAATGACATATTAAATGTGATATTTCCACCAGAGAATCATCAGAAGTATAGACAGGTCTAGCATTTTGACAAGGGAGATAGAAAAAGGAGATAATGTTCTTTACCCATAGATGTAGCAAGTCAGAAAACCCTGATATTTCTGCAACCGGACAGTTGGATTTCCCGCAGTGTGATCTTGGCAAAAGATGTACTTTCCACACCAAATTTATAGCAGACACAGCTTGCCCTTTTGCCCTGATGTCCGTGTACTCTGAACTCCTAAGAGAACCAGTCTGGAAAGCTTATAAGTCCCTTCTTTTTCTCATACTTTTTCTCAGATGTATCAGGTCTGTCCATTTTATAACATAACCAAGACTTTAAGACTTTTATGCCTTCTCATGCTCAAGACATTCAGAATCATGCCTCTAGAACCTTATTTTATGATTATTCAAATAGACAAAAATGCCTCCCATTTAGATGGAATAGAAAGGTGGACAAGGGAAGGGTTTGCCCAGCATAGTTTAGCTCAGAATCTACAGACTATTTTTCCTCACACTCATTCATCACTCACAACTATGAGAACGCCATTGCTTAGCAGTTAAACTGAATTAAAACTAACTATTTTTTAAATCTCCCCAAAATACAGAAGTATTGTCAATACCTGCTATAGTTAATAGGTTTGTGGTTAGCAGGTTCCCAGTGATTTGATCCCACCACAGAATAGTCAATGTAGTAGCCGTACAAATTCTCTTCGTGTTTTGGTTTGTCCCATTGGACTACAACTGATGTTTTTGTATTCCTTGTGGCCACTACTCGACCAGGTGCTGATGGGACAACTACGAAAAAGATAAAAATATGTATTATTATGAAGCACATTAAAATAAAAATAAGTAAAATTAGACTGAATGCTGTACATTTATACCATATTTAATTAATTTGGCTTTTCCAATTTGGCTTTTTTTTTATTTTTCCTGCTATGTTATTATTGTTATATGATTTATATTTTAGAATGAGAGGAGAGAAATCCAGAGCACCTATATAAATGCCTACATAAACATACTTAAATTCAGATGTAAGTCTGAAATCCAACCCTCTTCTACCACTCAATTCAGCTACGTCATTTTCGATGGCCTAGCATACTCCTTATTCCCTCTAGTTTTCACTCAAGACAAAAAGCCATCTCATAATCTGTACGTAATTTTTAGCAGTCCCATGAAGTTGTCTCAGCTACCCTTAGGAATTTTGTGCCAGAAACTAAATGAAGTCATGTGTATCTGATGCATTTTAGCTCAGGTGGTTAACTCCATCTCTGAAAGTACTCCCACAGTTTCTCTTTAAAATAAAATCATCTGCTTTCTGCTTTCAACTGTAATGATGATTTATTCAGAACTTCTTCTGTTAACCTCTAAGGGGTAGCCTATTTTCTGTACTAAGTTAAACAAATACAGTGTTATTATTTCCTACTTTAGGGAATTTTGAATAGTTTAAATACTTTTTATTCATTAATGAAATATCAAATCAAGAATATATAAAAGCAAAAGATGGCTTTATTTCATTTTATATAGTAAGAGATCAAGAAAAAAGGCAGTGGGCTGCTGTTTTAAAAATTATGGTAAATGTTAAGAAGGCTACCTCTGTCAACATTTATTGCACTGTGGTATATCAGATATTGTAATAACTTTTTCAACTTCTAGCAAGTGTACTAACAAGTTACATTGTTTGAAGATAACAGCTGTCGATACATGAGGCTGTCATATTTAAGCTTTGCTAAACCTCAAGAGTAGACCAGATATTTAAGCAACAAGAGGAATAACCACTCCCTAAATTTTCACTTGTGTGGTTGAATGTGGCCCCAAAATACACACTTCATTTTCATGTGGAATGTTACCACTGACCATGAAATGTATCTTTCCCCGTCACTGAAATCTAACCATCTGCATAGGAATTCTGCACCAGACGTAATTTGCAACTTAGAATACTAGGAAAGAAAGGAAAGGCTACTTTATCAAGCTGAAAATGTAGGAAATTAAGTAGTATATAATTTCCTGAGCCAGAAAATGTAATTACCCACGTTAGTGATAACCCATGTTATCTTTCAACACGTCACATGTGCAGAGCACTATGTGGAATGACTAACTAAAATTCACTTAACTTTTTAACAACTATTGTTCTCAGCAATATGAAGAATTTTGGAATGCTTTCAAATTTTAACAACTTGGTCTTTTTAAAATTCTGCAATATTGAACGCAAATGAATTTGATTACTATTATTGTAATCAGACTAATTTAATTACAATGGTAGTTGTCTCATTATATTTTATACAATATCGATTGTATTTAATATTAATGCCTTACAATTAATGCCTTACCAATGGTATCTTGTGGTTGAATAGGTTCTGTGATTTCAGATGGATCACTGATGCCGTGCTTGTTTGCTGACAAGACTCGGAAGACATATGGTTTTCCTTCTGCAAGGTCAAACACTGCATAGCGAGGAGATTTTACAGCAACCTGTGCATTGACTCTTTGCCAGCTTCCACTGCCAACCATAGACTGGAAAAAAAAGAAAAAAAAAAAAAATAAAAATAAAAAAACTGCAAATCACTACTGGGAACTGTCAAAAGCAAACACATTGCTATATTGCATCCTGCCATGAATTTGTTCATGAACTAATGGAGGATGATTATTCTCAAATGCCCTGCTTTAGCATATGCAAATTCTCATAACTTGTGCATTCAATTACTCTACAAGAAAGGTCTGAGTACTTCATTTTTTCCCTATCTGTCTAGACTTCAATATATGGGCTCTTGTACATGTAACTAACCTTCATTTAAGGCCATGACTGTGAGCTATGATTAGTCCCAAAAGATTGGTCCCAAAGGTCTCATGCTCTGTAAAATTTATTTGAACACCCAAAGATTCAGTATAATCCAGATTAAACAGAAAATTATGTTGTGGTGTGAGGTTACTTTACAGTCTGCCATATATTTATGTACTCTGTTTAGAAAGATCACATCCCTAGAATCATTCATCAAGTGAAATAATTACTTTTGAATACTCTCTGTTATACTGCTTTTGGTATAGTTGCTGAGCTAGTTAGTATTATAACTGCACATAGAAGAGAGCCAGTACTCTCAGAAAGTTCTGCTGTCCATTAGATTCCCCAGGTAATTTGTTGACCCAAAACAAAGATTAATCATATTGTAGTTCAATATGTTTAGTAAAACGCAAGTGCCCAGTAAATCGCATAAATAAATTGCCTTCCAACACAGAAATGTGTGTAAAAATTAAATTTGCATAAATTATCAAGCAAAGAGTCCAAGAACAAAATTTAATAAACTGCAGACTTCTCACAGAAGAGATAATGTTTCACGAGTCCTTGGAAGCTGTCCTGTACATTACGAGGCTTACTATAGGTAAATAATAAAAAAGTAAACATCTGGAGACCATGCATCAAAATCTTCCTTTATAGATACTAAATTCATCTATTGTTGTCTGTAGCAAAACAAAAATGTAACATTTTCTTCTTTAATAAGATGGAAAATCTCAACTTTTTTATTTTATTTTACTTTTTGGAATGAAAAACATAAATTGTTGCATTTCAGTTTCATAGAGGCAAGAATCAATATCATATTTTACCCTGCAGTTTGATCCAATATATGTGTTAAAAAGGCTTCAAGGGAACACTGCTAAGCTGAATTCATTTTCAATTTGTGTTTCCTGAGGCCTTTAAAAACTCCTTTTATTACTCAGGACTGAAATTTCTTTATTTGAAATTAATTAGAAAATGTGCTTTCCTAAATTATCAAATGACTGTGCAAAGGAAAAACCAAACATACACTTATGCACTGATTGGGCTGTTCACATATACAAGTTATTTATATGCCAAAGAATTTTACAGTCAGGTATTAATTAGTGTAATGAACTCTCTTTTTTTCCTAATAATAATAGCCTTTTAGTTTTCATTCTTAGTTTCTCTCAGTAAGTTTGGCATTTAATTAAGACTCACTTGTTCCTTTCTGCCACTGCTGTACAGTGTTTCTGAAGCTATATAAAGCATTTCTTTTAAAATATGCAGATATCTGTATTTTCAAATTCACAATTATACTGAAATTCAATTAAATCTTAATGTCTACTCAATAGAAACTTTCACCTGAGTTTTTCATCTTGAAGAGTTCTGCATATTCTGGGAACAAGTAGGTATTTTAGGCTCTCACCTCATACAAGTCATTATCTAATACAAACAAAGTCCAGGTTTCTCTTTCATTGCTACAGAAAAGTGAGGGTAAATTACTCAAATTATAGGCAGCTAAATTTAAGATAAATCCCACACTTGCTGTTAGACTGTGATTGAAAGCATGCTTTGATGTTTTTTTTTGTTTTGTTTTGTTTGTTGTTGTTGTTGTTGTTTTGGTTTGGTTTGGTTTGGTTGGATGTTTTTTTCCTGGGAACCATAGTTGGAGATCAAAAAATACTTTCAGTTGAGTTATCAATACAGAACAAAGAGCTAATTCAAAATTCTTAGTTTAGTTTGCATTATATTTATACATAAGAGCAGATATTTACATCCAGGCATGAGTACAAATAAGAAATAACATGATATTTTCTTGCATAGAGAGAAAACAAAACACTTATTTCTATGGAATTTGTCATTAGTTTTCCTGAATGTGAAAAAACAGAAGGGGAGAAATCATAAATATATTTTCTGGTAAATCTTGTGAGTCATCTTCATGTTATAGCACCCTGCTGGCAATATATACTGATAAAGTAGAGCTGAAGGGCTCTGGAAGTCGAGATTTCAAAGTGACTTAAAAGGGGAAGGCAAGATGATAGGCTGCAAAATGTGGGGAAATACTCACAAAATGATTGGCTAAGAAATGAACTTCAAAGGAATGTGCTGAACAGTTTTGAAAAGAAAAAGCTTTCACACTAAGATCCTAAGAAAATGCTGTCACAATATTTAAGATGGAAACTGAACGTGTGGCAGTTTTATGGATGGTTTCGCTGTTTGTGAATCATTAAGAGGAGGCATATGCTAGAGACATCATTCATAAAAACTAAATATAGCTTGGCTTGTAGGAGTTTTAGAGGTCAGATATGAGGTCCAATTTACTTACTGAAGTGACGGCAAAACATTGCAAGGAAGAAAGACTACAATGTCTGGCTGTATTTCAACATAATTTAGATACCTGACTTGGGGGCAGCTGTATCTAAATCTTTGTAGCCCACAGGGGAGAACAAACATCTCCTACTGTGATCAACAAAGTCCCCTATCAAGTCCAAAGGAAGAGGAATGCAACAAAGAAGACTGCTGGGCAGCAGTGAATCTGAGAGACACAGCTACTGGTCTTATAGGGAATAAACTGGAAATATTTGGTTTTAGCAGAGGGTGCAGTAAGCTTGCAAAAAAGAAAAGTGAGTATCAAGATATGAGTCACTGTTTATTCCTTGCTTTTTTGCAAGACTAGCAAAACATCCCCTTTAATACAAGCAAATTGCAAACTAGCAGTCTTGTCTATAGGAATATGGAATCTAAGATGGCTTTCTTTTCCGTTAAACTGCTACCTTACACATGTAGTTTGTTCTCACTTCAGACAGCAGTAATCAAATTGCAGAGTGGTAACCTTTTTCCCAAACCTTGAATTTCAATATTCATTAAATCATTTGATAGTCCAGGCCTCTCTAACATCCCATCACCAAATCCTGCGAGACTTCAGAAAGTGCCAGTTAATTGTTCATTCTGCACCTCTAAAAATGAGTTGAATATAACTGCATGTGGCAATGAAACCCTTCATAGTCAAATGCCTCTGTATAGTACCTTCTCAATGAAATACGTCAGTGGCTCCCTGCCACGAGGAACAGGTGGATCCCAGCTGAGCACAACATATGTTTTGCTGATTTCTGAAGCATGTACATTGGTGGGAGGGCCTGGAACCTGAATATCGCCTGGAAGAGTAATAAGCATAGCAAGTGTAAAACAGCGGATTAACCTCAGAGTCAGCTCATGCTACAGCTCATCTTTCTGACCTCCCACCCTGCAGCACAATCTCAGCTACGATATCATACTTGCAGTGCACTTGCTCACTACAATTCCATTTTGAGGAATTGAGTTGGTTATTTACTTTTCATTTTATTTTTCAGTAAAAGTTAAATATGTCCCTGACAAGCTGTGCATTTGTCACACATTTTTTCTCTTTCATCACATCTGAATTACTTTTATCTGCTGGGCAGAATGCCTTGGAAAAATCTGCTCATATATGCAAATAAGATATATTTTTTGATCAAAGGCAGAAGCCCAATGTGTTAATATAAGGACATCAACTAGAGGATATCTGCAAAAAAAAGAACAGGAAGGAGAGACACAGCTTAAAACAAAGTGGAAAGCAGGAAAGGAAAGAGAACTCATTACATGCGATGGTATTACCAGCCAGCCTAAAGCGTGTCTGAAAACTGTAGAGCCCTTTGGTGACTCTACCAGTTGGAGTGGCCTAACAAAACCCTCTCCTTTCTTGCTCTGCAGGGCTACCAGGAAGTTGAGGCAGGACCTTCATGCCCAATTCCAGGCCAAAGGAATTCAGCATGGCTCTTCCTGTCCACTATCACCCTCCACAGCATGAGAAGAAGCCAGTTTCCATGCCAGTGGGATTATAGTGTTGTAAAGCCCAAACCTTTGAAGGAATGCTTCAGACATAGCTACACAGCTCTGAATGAAGTTTCCTCTTGATAACAGTTCAGAAACCTTTCAACAAATACCTGCAAATATTTTATTCTTTTATGGCTTACAACTGAGGAAAATTTTTTGTTGTTTTAAGGTCAGTTTACCCTTTTCTCATACTAACAGGGAGCATATGTAAATTTCCTGATTTCAACAATTAAAAAGAGAAATGTGTTTTAATAGTAATCTTTAAATTGAGGAAACAATGTTGTGTTTATAAACATCTCTAGAATCTATAGGGTTCGTAATGCAAATATATATATATATATTAGTTATTTCATCATACATATTTTGCAGTCAAAACATTTAAAGTCAAAAACTTTTAAAAGTAAACTGACATACCCAAAGAGAACATATTTTTTCTTAGTTTTTTCTAATATTTGATTTCCTGCAGATACTTTTTCTTCAAGAAAAACACATGAATCACTTGAATCTAAGACAAAATTCCTGACTTACAGTCAAGAAAACAATTTTAAACATTAAATATAACCATTTGCAAAACACTGTGTATAGTCAAAAGGCTTCCAACTGGTTTTACATAACTCAACATATTTTTTTACATTCTTGAAAAAACAAAGCTGATAGTTTCTAGTGGTATAACATGATGATACAGCCCTCTTTCTCAGAACAAGAGGTCACCAGGCACTAAAAAAGAAATCTGTTTGAGGTCTATGAGATCCGTTTTTCAGTAGTGTTCTCCAGTTTCACAAATGAAACTAGTGGTCTATATGAATCATATTCTTTTACTAAATTTGAAGAAATAATGAAACGGGAATTCAAATATCATTATTCATACCTATACCAGACTGGCTGTTTAACCCCCATGATCATTCTCATGTAATCCTGAGAGGAGGAATATGTATTTTGAAGAAAAAAAGAAAAAAAAATCAGACAAATATATTCTGATTCTATAGTGTAATTTTGATTCTATAATATCCATAAAAATTCATTTAGGATACCATGGTCAAAACAGAATAATTTCATCTGTCCTATCTGTGCAGTGGAGAAACACTTACACTTCTAATTCTCCATTCAATTACATCTATTCTCAGGTGGATTTTCTTTTATTAATTTGTTATTGGAATTACAACTTTATAAGCTTACTTTGCTAAGGACAGTAGATAGATTTTTTTTATGTATAGAGCCATTATAGTTAATATTTTTGACAGCATAAGTAAAAAGAAGGTCATTATCTAAGCCAAAAAAAACAACTCATGGCATATATAAACAACAAAAGATGGAAGAAATTTGGGCTTTATCTCAAAAGCTGGTAGTGATCTCTTCAGTGCTCCTGAGAAAAACAATGTCTAGTCCCTAACCTTAACCTTAATAACAACATTTCCATTCAGAGAAAGATATATTAATTACATAATCAGGATGGATTACATATGTGATTGGTGGCTTTTTTCTTTTTTCTTTTTTCTTTTTTTTTTTCTTTTATTTTTAAGAAAGCAGAAACAACTTGCTCAGGTCACCAAATGCAGTCAAAAAAACTATAATTTAGCTCCTAGAAGTATGCATGGGAGGGAAATGTGAGTGATTAAATGCAATGTTAAGTTGTTTAAATGCAGCTTAGCACTAGCCAAAACAAAAAGGTGAGAAAGATTCTGTCAGCACTTAATGCAATTAGTGCAGTCAAGAGCATGGTGCTGTTTGTCCTTTAAGACCATTACCTTTCACTTGTGTTTGCTCAGGCTTGCAAGCCAAAATATCTGACTATATTTATTATTATAAAGCATTTATTCACTAGGAGGATTTCTTTTCAAGCTGTTTCAAATTACAATGCTAAATTCCTGGGATTAAAACAGATGGAATGAAATCAGAAACATAACATACCTTCGAGGTCATCTTTTCTGATAACAATCTTTCTCCCTTCATCCACATGAACAGCTGTTAAGCAAAATATTCAGTTTAACGTATTTGTAAATGTTGCAAATTACTTTATATCATCTATTGAAAAGCCTGTGTACTTTTATTTCCATAACTTTGTTATTAACTGAAAGTCATACGTTGCTTCACTCACTTTCATAGATAAACTGAGCAAGACACTACTATTTATGATGTGATAAACTGTAAGAACCACAGTCACAATAGTTTTATTCTATTCTGTCACAGATTGGTAAAGAACTGTATTGTAATTTGGAATTTTGCTATAGGAATTAGTCATAAAGCCAATGGAAAGAATATATTCAGCTCAGGTTTTACAGACTATACTGGGACAGTGCTCTGCCATCTTCATAATCAGTTTAATTCCTTTCTACATAAAAGAAGCACACAAAACTGAAGGTGCACACATATATGATATATGGAATAAAAGTAGTCCCCAGAGCAAGACAACTCACTCTTTTCATGGAGAAGCTCTCGTAAGGCTTCTCTGCAGACTTCACTGGCCTCTAGCACAAGACTAGCGTTCAGAAAGGGTTTTGTTGTTACTATTTTTTTTCAGTTAGTTTGACTTTTTCCATCTGCCAGAAAAGTGATAATATCAGATAACTCAACCAGTAGCAGGGGAGCTTTGTGCCAGTACTGGCATTTCTCTGAGATGAAAAAAAAGTTGTGGATAAATACATCAGTCCATGGATTGACGAATTTATACCATAATTCCATTTTTATTTTTTTCTAAAGCAGGCATATTCAACTACTTTTCCAAATGTTGCTGCTACAAACACAGAAGATTATGAGACCTCTGGGCCCATTTCACATTGCAAATGATACAAGCTGCCAGGGCATACTGGCTCTTCTGAAAACACTGTTCTTTGTAGTAATTCATATTGTTTATACTTAATGCTTATCAACGATAACTGAGATGGAATCCCCAAGGATTGTCCATGCGGATCTTGGCATTCCATTTATATCCCCCCAACCTTGAAACTAGTGAGATATTCATTCAAAGGAAGAAGCAAATGCTGCTCCTGAGTTTATTTAAACAAGCAGAATCTGAAAAAAAGAGAGATCAAATGTTCAATATGTGTTCCAGCCTTATACAACCTACTTTGTGTTCTTTCCAGGTCAACAGGGTCAAGAGCTGCAACCGGTTCAGAGATTCGAGAAGGTCTGCTAATGCCAGCACTGTTCACTGCTCTCACGCGGAAGATGTAAGACCGTCCTTCACAAAGACCAGTCACGGGATACTTGCAGATTTTTACAGGTGCATCATTGCACTGGACCCAGTTCTCCAAACCTACTTCACATCTTGAAGTAGCAGAAGACAGCGTTTATCAGTGTTGTTCCACAATAAAAATACACCACGCCACACACACCAAGTCAGAATCACAAAAGTCACTGAACTATCACTTATTAATGAAAGCTGCACACTTCATATGATTTCTTCACACCAGATAACCAGTGCTCACCTTGTTCATATTTATTCATAATGCAATTGTGAATGTCATTTTTCTTGCATGGTTGTGGGTTGTTTTTGTCCTTGTCAACTCTCTGTGCTTCCATTTAGTTCTTTCTCTACCTTGCCGTATAAGGCATAAGTTATTCCACTTTTATTTTTATACGTATCTCTGCAGAACATGCTGAAATTGCAACTTTCACCTAATATTTCTATCTCATTCCTGTCATATTTTTAATCAAACAGGCTTTTCTCTCTGACAGTGGTTCGGTTACTTAGTGCAGGAATCATCAAGAAGCACAGTGATGTCCACATACTGGCTCCACTGCATGCCCACACGTTTTTTCTCCTACTACTATAAGCTTTAATGGAGAAGACTGCCTTTTGCCCTGACAGTACTGTCAGAAACAGGTCGTGATCAAAGGCTATTTCATGCTGCAGTAATCTAGGCAAAATGTCAAAAAGAACAGCTGGATAGATTACATAAAAAATAGATGAAATATTACTATGATCTACGCACTGCGCAACTTGGATATAACTGGTAGAGTCCTCAGTTTTTACATTAATTTCTTCACGCTGACTCCTATTCATAAACCAATATTTTCCAGCAATTCCCAGACAGTTATCTCTGAACTACCCTACATTACAGGGTAGCAAATAGCTATGAACTATAAATGTTTCTTTTAAGTGCAGAATGTTGTACACTGTAAAATCATTTCACTAATGTTTTTAGCTGACTGTCAGCTTCAGACATTAAAGGTCAGATATCCTACCCTGACTGCAAGGGGCAACCATGCACTTCAGTGAAAGAGAGATGCAAAATAACAACTGGACTCCCTGATTCTGGGCTGCCTACACTGAGGTGAAAGTGAGCCAAATGCATTGTAGACCGGAGAAAAGAAAGAAGTGCCACTCTGATTTAAACTATTGGCTCCCAAGAGCCTATGCTTCAAGCCCCTCTTATAACATAGTTATGGCTAAAATAAAAAGATAATGTAATAATGCTTAGATTCCAGCTTTTGCAGCATAGACTACAAAGACTAAATCTAATTCAAGGTATCCATAGATTCTGATTCTTATAAATCAAATAGTGCCAGGGCCCGTTCTCTGATTTGGCCACATCCAAGCTATTGAACATTTTCATTGTCTGATAAAGAGTGGATGCTTGCAAATGGATTACTGGGAAGGGCTCCTGGTCCTTGCTAGCTTCAAGACAGTGTCCAGGATTGCCTGGGAAAGTACTAGAAAATCAGAGCTAAAAATGTTCCAGAAAACATTCTAGTAATTTAGCAACGTAGGCAACTTACAGTGCCTGGGGTCTGCATAGAAATACAGCTAAAGAACATAAGTACATGGGAATATAATGGCATTTTTCTTCTTCAGAATGTACATGGTTTTGACAATAAACAGAACTAAATAAATCCCAATGCTTACATACTTGTCAACAAAATATCCAATGACTGGGTTCTGAGTGGTTGTATTTGGTGGTTTCCAGGTAACAATAACATAGTCTCTGTTAGCATCATGGCATTTAACATCCATTGGAGCCCCTGGTGCTCCTGCGATCAATGCATCAGCATCTGAATCACAAATAAAAGTAAATCAGTTTTGATTGTGAAATCCACAACAGCAAAAGGGAAAATTTTCAGTTGTTCTGCTAGTCTTTTATGTGAATGTGAGCCAAAAGTTTTGTCATACTCTAATTCTGCACTAATGAATCAGACCTGTATCTCTCTCTCCACGTGGATAAAAATGTTCTCGAAAGAGTTTAAAAATCAAACCTGCATTACATTTCACAGGAATGAAAAGCCCTACTATCTCACGTTTTTTGATCTTTCCCACTGAGAGCTGTAGCTAAATGGGTTACTGATCAGACCAAGGTACTCAGTAACAAACGTATAGCTGAGGAAAATAAATCTCTCAGGGAATTAAAATTTTTCAAACCCTTGATTCATTTCTAAGGCTGCTTTTCACATAATATTTTACAGTACCAACAAGCCTAAGTAATGAATGTACTTCCATTAAGATATCCTTGTGTGGCTTCATTTTTGAGGTATTTACTACAGACCTAAGGCTTCTAATGGAGTCTACTGACAGATTTTTTTTCCTTTCAAAGAAAGGTTTCCATACATGAAAACTTTCTCTAGGGAGTCCAAATGTATTCTTTCATGGATTATCTTTTTTTTTTCTGAAATAACCAAGTAAAAGTTCCAAGTTTAATTTGAACCTAAATCTTGGTGTTTTCCCAAATTTTCCCCAAATATGTTCAAAAAGTACTGTCATTTGATAACAATCTACATGCTGTAAAAATGCTCTCAGATTTGCTTTCCTTTTCATTTTTCTTGCAGCTGAATCTGAAGTATTTCAGAAGAGGAACCTTAGGTAATGAGAACATAATTTTCTGATATTGCAAAAGCAATCAGTTTTGAGGTGGCTGAAATTCAATCAAGCTTCAGTTCTAGTACACATGAAAGGGAAAAAAAAATAGGCAAGACAAAGGCCAACAAAGGGCACTACAGGCTCAGGAGTATGTAGCTCAAGGCCAAGATTCTGTGCGTGTGAATGCATCAGACTAAGTGCAAAATGGACCATTGAGGTACATAAAATTAACTCACCACCATGAGAATAATTTCTAGGAAAATTACTACAAATTAGTGAACAATTTTTTTCACTTGGCTAGTTTCTTTTTTAGAAATCAAATGGAACTAGAAATCTTTTGCATATTGTTTCCAGAGAGATCAGGGTGGCTTGTTAAAAATATATTGAAAAACTGATGAAGCCCATGGGCTAATCCCACAAGGAAGATGGACTTCAGCCACTCAAAAAAACATTAATGCCTCTCCACTCCGCACAACTGGCTGGAATACACTTCTGCAAGTATCTTTCCAAACCATCCCAGATCTCCATGGATTAAAAATTACTGCAGCTCCAACAGCTTCGGGGTTGTTGCACCAGTTTGCCATGACTGAGTATGTGGTTAAGAGAACGAAAGCACTAATCAATTATTTTCATCATTCAATTAAAAAAAAATTAAAAGGAAAAACTTAGTTTTGCACAGGTGTACATGTGGGAGCTCATTCTCCCTTCATTGAAAGTTGTGTATGCAAATGCAAGGGCAAATTCTGACCTTTATTCCATTTTAACACATTTATCTTTCTTTTAGCTATGTCTCTTGTGAAAACTATATTTCTACAATGAGCCAATTTCTTACTTTGCTTCTTTTTCTGCTTATTAAGCTGAGTGTGCCTGGTATGTCAGTGGGAATATTTCTTTCTCCTGTGTCTCCACCTAAGGCCAGGCACAGAATTTGAGTATGCCCAACAAGGCTTGTTCCTACTTGGTAATGTAGATAAAACAATTACAGCACGGATTGTTAGCATGCAAAGACATTCATTTCCTATTGGGAAAGGAGAAAGTAAATAAAGATATAAGCTCTTTCTTTACAAGAATGATGTATTTGGTTCTCCAAGAAGAATCACGCACTTCCTGAAGCTCTCACTCATGTAGAGCAAGTGTATTGCTTCTAGTACAAACTAGTATATAGATCAAATTACTGTTAAATACCACCATGCCACCTTTCTTTCTGTATCATTTATTGCATAGAGCTTTTTAATGATACTGCTCTTTCTAATGCTATTTTAAATTTCTCCCAAGAAAGGGGTGAAAACCTTACCTCTGACAAACAGGAATGCACTATATTCATTCACTCCACCTTTTGTAACCATTCGCAGGGTATATAAACCTTCATCATCTTTGTTCAGATGAGTGAAGGACAGAGCTGCCTGACCTTCTCCAAAATACAGCTTTGTCCACTTGGAGTCCTTTATCAGAACATCTGGAACAGAAGACCCACGTTAGCACACTGGCCAGAACAATGCCCTAGCATAACCCTGTGCTAATCAGAGGCACAAACTATACTAGCTTTATACTAACTTTATTCAGAGGGACAGTGTTTTGATGCCATGAAAACTACAGAAAGTAAGTTGTGACTCCCTAAGTGTATTTGTTCAATGAATTTGAGAATATGAGGTCTCAGACTATACTATGCAGTGCAAACTTCTGAACTTTCATCACTGTTATTTTGAATATGCTGACAGAGAAAAATATTACCCACATTTTGAAAAAAAATCATAAAAAACCTGCTATACTCTGTAATAAATGTAAGGTGGAACTTTGTTTCATTATTAATAAGTTTTGTAACCTATCCAGGTCAAATGTCAGATTACTCAATGTCTTTCTCCAAGTTTAAAAATGAGATTTCTGTTTAATCTGGGTTGCTATAAGCATACACTGAATTTAAATCCTCAAGGCATGTCTGTTCAGCAGTGAATGAAATTAAATTTGAATTCCTCATAGGTGAGAGGTGGTGACCCATAATTAATGCAAATTAATCTGATTGCCTACAGAAACCTGAGCAAAAGAACAGGCAGGATATTTTATGCTAGCCAAGGGACTTTCTTCACCTTAACTTTTTAAATAATTGATTGGATTATTTTTTATTTCTAACTCCCTAGGACCTATTGCATATTAATTTATTCTAATGAATTCAGCAGAATTACATTTTAAGGAAACGAATATCTATAAATGTTTATTATTCTATTGCTTAAATACATGCTTGTGCAGGTGATTGCAAAGGAACTCATTTTTCCAGCTACCAGTTGAACTACATGGAAGGTATAAAAAATAACACATTCAGATAATAAAACATGCTTCTAAAACTTACAGTAAATTACGTGATCATCTAAGCATACAGCTTCTCAGATAGAAGAGTATAAAGTAAATATTTATTCCCATGAAATCCTTAATCATGAGATCCTTGCCTAGAAAATCTGCCTGTCCCCTTTCTGTCATGTCACAATGGAATTGACACTTTATGCAGACAGACATGAAGTACTTTAAATGAAATCAGAAAACATCTCCACCTAGAATCTTTAACCAGTGCCTGGGTTCTGGGGAAAATTCTAAGGAAAGAAATGAAGTTGAGCCATGAGCACCTCTGAATAAAAGGTCATTTATATACATTCCAAGCTGAGAGGAACGGCAGACACTCCAGAATTAATTGATACAAACTGCAAGCAAGCCTATATTGCCTGGTAAGGCCAGAATCATCCATTCCCACTGTTCATGTGTACCTTACACCAGAAATTATGGAAGTAGCTGTGTTTGGTAAGAGCAGAAAAACTTTCCTTCTCAAAAGGCCAAAGACATACCAAATCCTTTAAGAAAGCAAGAGGTCTCTTTTTAATGCAGCCTGGATGGTTGACAAGAGAAGCCAAGAAGAAGAGTAAATTCCAGAGGCCACAAACATATTCTCTGGCTTTACTAGGGAAAGTATTTATGCACCTGTGATCACAATACTATTACAATACTAAAGTCTCATAGTTGTGATCAAATCTTTAGTACACAGACATGTTATGCTCCATCACTTCTACCAAGACTTATCAAGAGTACACCTCAGAGTCAGTGTAAGTCAACCTTCACTTGCTGTTTTCAGTATGAGAGATTTTTCCTAAAACATTATTCTTCTGAAAATTTATATAATAGAGGAGAAATTATATAGATTGAAGTTTATCTTCATCAGGCATTTTGATCTGCTGTACTATCAGCTCAGTTGTGCACTCTGTGATTTTTTCCTTTGAATTTAACTTTATATTCTGTATTACAGTATAAATAATTGCAGAATGCTGTTGCATATAACTTTGTAATTCTTATATTGCACTAGAGATCAATATCAGAAAGCTCTAGTTACCAGCTGATCTCTTATTAAGATTGGATATACATTTCAGAAGTATTATCTTGATTTAGTTCTTGCAGTATCTTAAATTGTTCTAAGTGGACCTTGAATTGTAGACATCATATTCATGTTTGTTGAATCCCAAACCACATTAGAGGATTTGATTCAGTTGACTTATACACCCCTAGGAGTCTAGTAGACAATCTCAATAAGCTTCACTCATGTGAAGCTTATTAATACTGAATAAACATATATTTCTCTTACATATAATTATTAGAAAAAACCTTATCAAGGATTCAACTGTTATTACTTGATTAATATAAACTCAAAAATTGTAGGAAAAATAGACTGTCTTAATAAAATTGTAGAATTAAATATTATCTTTAAAAAAATCACAACATTGAAAGCACATAATGTTCTACAAATTATTAACCTCATCATTTATGTTTATGCCTTGCCTCCAGATTTCAAGAGATTCAACATGGGAAATTGTAGAACACAGCAAAGGTTCATAACTCATGAATTCCTGCTGTATTCGGGAACAAGTTCTGCCACTTGATACAACTTTATACCTCTTGAAAATAATGTGATCTATCTACGTATCCATACCAAGACAGAATTATGTTGGCATCATTAAGTATTAATCTGAAAGGGCCATATCCTGCTGTTCCACAGAGCAAGAATAAGTCATGGTGGATGAAAACTGAAACAATATGGGGCACTCGTGTGAGGAAATGACTTTAGATTTCCACCTAGTCAGTAAAAATTTTAACCATTATATTATTAGATAATATGAGATTACCTCCTTTGCTGTGTGTGCTCAAGAAAAGTTATACCATGTCACTATTTAAAGAGAGATTAAGTCCATAAATTCATACTGGAAATGCTTGTTTGCTTTATTCTGAAATTAAACTTGTGAATTTCATATTCTAAACTGATCAGTGTCTTCTCCAGCATTTTGCAGGCGGCTTCTATTCAGCGTACTAACTTACCATCTCTATACCACTCAGCTCGAGGCCGTAGTCTTTTCAGCTCTGGGGTGACCAACACAGAACACTTAAGGGTCAGTGTTTCACCTTCAGTTGCAAAGGTGACTCCAAATTTCTCCAGAAACTGGACATCAAAGTGTGTGAAGCAAACATCATACGACAGTGGCACTATGCATGAGAAAATAAAAACGTTCTTAAGTAAATTGTAGTTGGCACAAGCAGATTACTGTCTAATCTGAATAGAAAATGGAACTCTCTAGTATAATGTATTCTGATCAAAAGATGCAAATGAGAAAAAAAAGCATCCGGACAGCTCATATTGCTACCAGAAGAAACAAGTTATATTTAATTTCCTCATATGTAAAACATTATTATGGCTCTTAATAATGATAAGAGTATATAAACTACTTAAGCAAAAAATTTATAAATTGCTTACAGTGGAAGGGCATTATCCCAGCTGGGTGAGGCTCTTCACTCTCTCTGAACCCTGTGAAACACACAATAAAGATTCAACAGCATGAACATGATAATTATTTCTTATTTTAATCATAAATTAGGACTTACTTCTCACAACCACAGCACAATTAGTTGATGCCTGCCCATGGATATTTGTTGCAACAGCTGAATAGGTAGCAGAATCATCAAAATCAGCTCTGAGAATGGAAAATAGGGAAATAAATGACTCGGTGCAAATATAAATGCTCTTAATGATCAATATTACAAACCAAGTTGTGCAAACACTGAGCAAAGCTCTTCGCTCACACTAAACAGAATAAGAAGTTGATGAAAGACAATCACAAAGCTGGTTCTATTTTTTCTCAGTTTTATCATGGATTAATGTGCAGGTTGCAATGACTTGAGCAAACCGGAGATGACCTTTAGAGAATGATCAAAAGAAGAGAGCTGGAATATACCAATCTGGCTATTCTTTTTCACCATGTAACTATGCTCCTTAATCTGTCTTGCCCTTCTGCCACATACTTTAGGGAAGATACATGGAAGAAAAGGATGTGATGCTTGCAGAAGTACATTACTCTACAGTGATTCCTAGAAAGTACATACTGGCTTTTTATGCCTCTCATACCTCCTAGGAAATGCAAACAAAACAAAACAAAACAAAAACTAACTTAAATTGTGGCATAAAGATTTTGGTTTGATTTATTTTGTTAGTGACAAAAATTATCTATTATGTAAGGAGAATTTAAAAGAAAGCAAAATTAAAAAAATAATTACTCCATGGCAAATAGTGCCCAGTGTTGGAAAGTCTCACCTACTACATCCTCCCTTGAAGGAGAATTTATGCTAGCAGATATATGGCCAATTAAGATACTTTACTTTTCCTTTAAAAATATGTTAATGTCAAAGAAAATTGTCAATTTTTTTCTATTTCTTGGAATTTCTATTATGTTTAGCCATCAGTTAATCAGAGCACTGTCTGAAATATGTATAATTAAATTCTGCTTCTGTGTATTCCAATGCATTTAATGGAAATCCTTCAGTAATTTCCTGTGATGATATATAATGTTCTACACGCGTGTATTTAGTTTCCTCTAAGAAGAATGAATGAATTTGTATATTCTTGGCAACTGCCAGATTAGAGGGATGAAATTACGGCTGTACTTGTCTTCTAAGAATTCTTATATCCCAGGTGTGAAAGAAGAAAGAATGAATAAAAGTGTTTGAAGTAAACCGTATAAGAGAATGCCAATCTGGGGCCATGTAGTACTTGAGACAGGCACATCAGACTCCTTTTTTTCAGCTCTTATATATATTCTTGGCAGTGTCAGTAAAAAGTGATACTTTCTGTACTGTGATGCTAAAAAAAAAAACTTGATGAAAGCTCTACTAAATTGTGCTTTAACTCTTTAAACAAACAGGAGTAACAGCTCCTCCTAGAGGCAAATCTTCAGCACATAATTCACAAAACATGGCATGCTACCAAGTCAATCATACATTTAATTATCAAAGACAGAGGAGTAACTCTTAAAATTAACCCACTTATCCAGAAAGCCTGGAGTTAGAGTATGAAACCCATTATCACTCTACTATAGTCTGGGAAGGAAAATGTAAGCCTGAAAAGCACTAGGGAAGAATTGAAATACTAGCTAAATGTTATTCAATATTTCAGAGTTGTCTGGAATTATTTTAAAAATGTCAATACCCGTTCACCAATCTACATAAAGCTTAACTGATTCTGGACTTAGCTGAAATCTGTTGGAGTTAGTGACATTAACTTCTTAGTAACATGAACTTTTTTTTAGTATCCTAGATTCACTGTATTAACATTTGTGTTATGTCAAAAGCAAATTAAAACTTTAGTACAGTTTTTTTTTCCTAAATCATGCTTCAGTGTCTCTTTACTGAAATGTACATAACTTACACACTGTTCTCAGCTCGGTACGGTGCCTTGCTATAATGAAACAAGCCAACAACAAACGAGGTATGTCTCAAAAGGTTTTTACAAGGGGCATTAGATAATTGACTGTGGTAGAACACTGAGGTGTACAAATTACTCTGCACTACATTTGTTTTAAAGGAAATATATATGGTACATAGTATGCAGTGTATACAATAAGATATGTAATATACAGTGATCACCCTGCTAGCCCTTGGCATGTAACAGCTCCCAAAGGATTGCTAGGCACAGCTCAGGAGACAGCAAGGGACTTTTCCCAGGATGCATCCTGGTTGTAGCTGCTCTGTCCTGAAGGATAAGAGTATTAGCTGCATGGTTGTCGTCCACTGCAAGCCAGGGGAGCACTGTAGAAGAGCGTGCATTTAGTTCGTTATAGAAGGATAGCAATATTCCTAGTCACCAGTGGCAGGTAGTGACATAGCATTACCCTGCAGACCTCTTCCATAGATACATGCCCCATAAAGTCTTCCTGTTCTCCAGGCCACTGTCCAGGCCACTCTTCACCCTGTCTAGAGACCTATAGAGGTGTACTGCAACTTCACCAGCCTATGCCTCCAGCCTTCTCCAGGAGCCATGCTGCAAGGCCAGTGCTGATCCATCCCCAGCTGCACACAGTTTGGGCAGCTCACAGCACCCACATCATAATGGAGTGATGGATGGCTGCTGTACCAGGCTGCTCCCTTTCATAAACAAAGCACTACTTCAGGCCTCTCTCAAATACTACTTAGCTGCTCTCCAACACAGTGAGGTTAATTCAACTACCACTTTAAACTAGTCAGCGTCTTCTTCCACTGTTGGCTTCATTTTCCAGCAGAACAGCAGATAAAACAACCAATAGTAATTAATTTCTATAAGAATCACTCAGGATTCAGGAACAGAAACATAATTTATTAACCACAAATTGGCATAAAAATAATTAAGAAAATAGAGAACAAATGTGAGGTCACATTCTGCTTGACCACTCAAAGCATCAAAAAATTAGAAAACAAGGAAACAACATGAATCAAATATCTGATTAACTTTTCAGATGGGTATATAGCTGTGCTACTCTCAGTCCTTTCCTCATAACTTTGCAGTCTCATAAGGAACAGCAAAATGCCTCTTTTTATGTATTTTGGGTCTCCAAGGTAGAGGAAAGAGAATATAATCATAAAAGTCTCCAGAACAGACAGAACAGTCACAAAAGGATTGTTTCTTTAGCCCAACCATCTTGATGTATTAAAGGACCTATCTGACAGAATTGTCTAGATTAGTGATGGTGTGAGAACTAATTTTATAAAAGGACTGAGCACGCTTATTTTTTACAGTGCATTTTCTTTTATGATGAGGAACAAGATCCTTGTTATTATGAACATATTAATAATAATTTCCCAGTCCAGGCATTTTAAGAGATCCTACTAATTCTATCCATTTTCTGGAGGTCACTGCTTTGAAACCATTTTATAGTACTCTGCCATAACCTCTAACTTAACTCACCAGGGGATAAATCAAACTGTCTTAGATAGCCTCACACTCAGTGGCCTGCCCTTAAACTTGATGTTGGAGGTGTATGGGGTTAGTGGGTTAGCACTACACAACGCATTGGCTTAATACACACTACAAAAGATGTTGAACAGGATGGCAAGGTACATCAAGTCCTAATTCTCCTTTGGTGCCAGATAATACTCAGATTGAGGATTACCTTGGAAACTACTTCCTTTTCTGTGAATATAAAAAATAGATTTCCTAGATGCACCGTAAAGTGCACTGAGTCAAGACCATTCCTAAATGATATTTGAAGTACCCAGGAGAGAAGCTGTAGTCTGTCCACCAGTTTTCCTTGCATCATGATGGAGAATGTATTATCCAACCTTTACAAAGGTCAGTTGAAATATGCTTAGAGTACATTTAGAAAACATGAGGTGTGAGGGTACCTCACACATGTTCCAAGGTACTAACAATTTTTGTGAAAATTAAATTGCCCTCAATTCACACAAGTTTCTGCAGCTCTTATGCTTGTGAGGGGAATATTCCCCGGGCAGACATTTCTGTTTAAAATGCATACATTCATCCATCTGCCTCGTGTAGATTTAAACACAGGAGTTGAGACTAAGATAATATTTTTGCCTGAATTAAAACACAACTCAGTGCATGTCAAGAGCAGGAAGCATAACACAGTACATTTCAAGAGTTGAAGTTGCCTCCTTGAATTTAAATGACAAATTTTCAACATTACATCTATATGATACCAAAATGTGGAAACACTTTGTGGGATCACCATCTCATATTCTGGTTCTCTAGACAGACTGAACCTGATAGATTCTTTTCAATTGGTTGGATTTTGATCTTACTGAATAGGGAACCTCTGTTTTGAGGTTAATGCTGCCTCATGCCCATCTCATTGTCTCCCAGCTATTGCAGCTTATAGAAGACAGTGACAGGTCAGAAAATTACAGATAATTTCATTTGGGGGATATTGTTTGTATTTCTGCAAAGAAAAAAAGAACTGAAGCACACCATACCTGCTGCCTATACATACACTGGCAGTGCATACCTGCAAGGCACCAGGACCTGCAGCCTATCACCACACAATCAACTGTATGCAGCTCCAAGGCTCTGCCTCCTGAACTGGAGAAGTACCTTTGCTGCAGTGCCTGTACTCTGTCCTGCTTCCACCCACAGCAGGAGGAAGGGCAGGCCTCATTCTGCAGTTCCAGCTTAAATTATTTCAAGCCTTTTGTTCCTAATCAAACTAAAATAGAACTGTACTGACTGCACAGTGTCATTTGTTAAATGAGAATAGTTAGAAAAGAAGGTTCATTCCATTTTTAAGCTTTTTTTTTTTTCTTTTTTAAAGCAATGCTGACGATGCTTAGGAGCTGAGTGCTTGATTAGGGACCAGCTCTGCCTTCTGGCAGTAGGTATTACACTGCACTCTACTGGCTTTGCTACACATTTTCACTGATGGAACCACAAACCCTTTCTTGCTGCAATTAGAAGCATTTTTAAGCAGTGACTTACCGGAACAGGAAAGGGAGATAGCCCTAATGAAATATAAAACACTGCCAAATTTTGAGCATTGTACAAGTGGCAGTGTGCAACTGCACCACACTGACAGAGCTCTGGAAAATCAAACTTCTTTCTCTGCTTATCATTTCTCATCAGTTCATCTGCCTGCTCATTGCAGGGCTTTTGGAATACTGGGAGCATGCCACTGTCCTCTCTATACTCCAGTCACCATATCAGAATACATAGTATAGCCCTTCATGGTTGTGTAAAGCCAAGTGATTCATTAGAGAAGCAATCTGACTTTCTTATCAGTGAAAGAACTAGTCCATTCATCTTAAGAAATAAAAAAAAAAAAAAAGAAAAGGACTAGAGAATAGAACAAAAACCTGTGGCTAAACAAATAGCATCAACTAAGAAATCCAAAATGTTTGAATTTAAAGTACTGAGATAGACACTAACATGTAAAATATTTTCAGCCTTGCTATAGAGTAACAGAGAGTTGTCTACCTCTGATAGAGAAATATTTTATTGGATCATCTGACTATCTGTAGTTAAATCAGATGGAATAAAGAAATAAATGTTAAACAAGCCCTATAACTGTGAGAAGTTCAAAACTTATCATGAAAGCTCCATATCCCCCTTCTTCACTGCATAAGGGAGATCTTGAGCTCAGATTCTGAACTGAGAAAGCTTATAATGAGCAAGAGAGTGGAACTATATGGTAATTATAGTGCTTAATGAATGTAGAAAATGTGGTAAACTGAGCACAAAGCATCATGAAAATATGAGACTGAGAAATGAAAATGATCTTCTATAGACATGGGCCCTGGAAGACAGCAAATGGGAGGGATGAAATTGTGTCCAGTTACTGTTTTAAGTTGACAAGGTGACGTTCTGGTTCTGGCGCCTCAAGAATTTTTCCACTGGGATCAAGGAATACTCATAGGAATAAATATCACACTTGCATCAGAAGGAAAAGTTCACTCCCTGAGCTTCCCTGAAGCACTAAAAAGGTAGCCAAGAAATTCCAAGGCAGCTCTGAGTGGCTGTGGATCAGATGATACGCAGCTCAGCACTTTGGTATGAACAGCTGAGAAGAGCACAGCAGTAGATAGGTGGAAAACTGTTCTACTTCTAGGAAAAAAATAGTGCTACAGATATACATGTATATAGATATTTATGGAAGATCTGAAGTGAACTGATAAATGTTTTTACTTAAAACTTTAGTAATACATATTTTAATCAAATATATATAATTTCTCAAATACTAGTACATCTAATAACAGCAATAGAAAAACTATCAAAACATTCTTTCATTTCCCACAGACTGATTTTCCAACTATTGGGAAGCACTAAGGAATTAATGGTCAAGTTTTGAAATAAAATAGATTAGTAATAAAAAATTCTATTTAAACTTAGACTTCTTTTTATGTTGATAAACTGTGTAAGTCTAAGGTAAATAAATCATAGCTCTGAGTCTGTAATAATAATCCCCCAATAGTCTTTTAAGTGGAGAAGGGAGATCTATCAGGTGACCTTAGCTAGCATAAAGACCATGCTACCAGACAGAACAGAAGAGGAGCAGTGCAACGGTAGTTGAAAAGGGCAGCTTAACTGAACATGAGTGACCACATATGAATACATACAGATCTGTGCCTAGTAAACAGTGGACGATGATGAGTGGGGGTGGACTCTTAAGTGTTTGCCAGTGAATGACTCTAAGGTATGTCTGAAAAAGTACAACTCTATCTGAACAAACCCAAAGGTGGCTGTGAATGTTGTCTACATGACTGATAACCAGTAATGGAAAGACAAAAAAGCACCAGGGAATTATAAGATTCCTCTGATGTGATGGCTACAGATGCTCTAAAAGCACTACCCTCACTGATTCTCGCTTCCTCAAAAAGCAATTTACACTCTAAAAGTCACAAAAGGAAACTGTGCTACATATTGAATGTCGGGACTCACCAAGCAGCAGCTTATTAACAGTAAGCAAGATAAACACAAGTACAATCATTTACTTGCATTAAGTCACCTATATTTTATCTATCACTCATTGCCACACAGATCCAGACAGAGGAGAGTATTTTCCATTTTCATCTGCTGCAAGGGAGAGGGCTGCAGTAGACCAACCTGTTTTTTTCTTTTAACCTCACCTCCAAAAGTAATGCTGGTGAGACAGAACTAGCTGTGATGAGACATCTCATCACATACATCTCATCATCAGATACAGAGAGCAGCCAAGAAATTACTCATGTCCTGGGGTTGAAGACTGTGAGTCTTATAGGTGCTTGTAAGTACTACTATTCCTTTAGAAATCTCTTAAGAAGCAACAACAGAGTGGTTATGGCTGAGAACTTCTATATGGGGATATGCTTCTCCTGTCCTGAGCTACGGAAAGTTGAAAAGACAAGTTGGACTTCATTTCAGAAACAAAAGTTTCTGAAAAAGTAGAAAGAATTATGCAGTTATTTTCTGCTCTGCTTTCTCACAAGTTCAGGGTTTCTTCCACTGCTGACAGGTAGACAGACAGAGTAGAAGATGAAACGTTTGACTAGATAAGGACTAGCCACAAATATTCCAGCTGTTTGACCACAGCTGATAATCATATTGTGGAGAAGTTTGAAAGGAAAGGTCTTTTTTTGCCTCTTCTCTAAATATTAATTTTCTTTCTTGAATACTGCTGTCATATCCTCATTTTACTTTGGCATTTTATATTTTATAAAAAGAATTGCTACTGAGTCATAGGCTATAGGCAACATTTCAGTTGTTTAGGACAGCCTGGCATGAGTGTTAGTTTTAGGAAGATGTTCTATACAGGCATTTTCTATATTTCAAGATTAACATCATTTTGGAAAACAAAATAAATTAAATTAGATTTCTCTTTCTCTCTAAGTTAACACTTCCTTAGTTCTCAGAGAACAAACAAATGGAGATCAAAAGGAAATAGAACCCACCATATAATAAAACAAAAACCAATAATTGGGTATCTTTGCCATGGCCAGCAGAATTTCTAGATAACTTAAAGAGCTTTGTCATGAAAAGAACATAAAATATACATTTTTATACTTCGATTGCCAAGAAAACAAAATTCTAACAAAAAAGGAACTACTTCTTTCAGCCACTTACATTTGCTTTACTTTTTATAGACTGCCAAAGCTAAATAATAGAGATATCTACTTTTTCATGTTCAATTCATTTTCATGACATAATATCCAGCTATTTAGTGAACACCTCTAGCCTAAATTTGAGAGAAATATGTTGAATTTGCATAGAGTATAAAAATCTACCGTGTACCTGTTTATATGCAATACATGTACTCCATATTTGTTTTCAACAGTGTACTTTGCTGGATCACTTGCAGGGGTAATCAGTTCCTCATTTTTGTACCTGACAAACAAGAAAAAATGAATGAATTAATAGCAGCTTCTATTCATTGCAGCAATTCAGTTGTTTTTTACATTCAGGAATCATTTTTTATAATCTGAGAACTCTATACATTTTCTCTACCTTTGTATTTTCCAATATTATGTGAATAAATACACATTCAGGCCACAAAGGTGAAGGAGGACCATCGCTGCAGTAGATAGTGGAAAGGAATGTACCCAGACTAGAAGAGATGGCAGTAGAGAAAGACAGGATGTTACTTGAACTTTCCAGTCCACTAGCCCTGACACAAGATGGGAAGCAAACTTTGATCACAGTAGAGAACTTCAGCTCACAAAAGGGAAACAGCAATAGGATAAGATATTCACTGTTCAGTCTGTAGCTCTGCCATATACCAGATAGCACTTATCTAGACAGGAGGGCAGCTTCCGGGTCTTTACATTAATGTCCACCTCAAGAGGGGCTGACACAAAGCAAACACATAGTCTGTGGCAATTGCTTATGACAACAATAGTGCTGTGCAAGTTAACCTGGGCCTAGTTTGTGACCTTTGCATATTGTGCCATTTTCTACTTCATCTTCAAGGAAATGAATGGCCAAACAGACTGGAATGCTTTCCACAATCTGCCTTCTGAAATGCTCAAGTTTGCTTCTCACACTGCGCATGGCCATTCAGCAAGCTTTCCACCCACTCTTCCCACTGCAGTGTCAAGTACTAGGATAAAGCCCATACATGAGGATTATGAAGTGTTTTTAACATAGCCATTATGTATGCGATGTTTATCACTAATGCCATAAATTCCCAATGAGAAAAGCTTAACAACATTTTTAGAGGCCTGGATAAGGCCAATTTCTTACCACTGAACAACAGGGGAGGGAAATCCTTGTACAGTGAAGCAAAGACGCACAGACATCTTTTCCCAGACAGTGTGAGATCTCAGGCGCACTAGGATTTCAGGAGCTCGACTTATTTTTTCCTCAACAGCGTGTCTTTCCAGAGCCATATTTTCTTCTACCTATTAGACAAAGGAAACCAATGAAAGTAGGAAAAGAAAGGAATCATTTAGTATTAGATTCAAATAGACTAGAAGATTAATCTCAACTCCACAACATCAAAACATGTTAAGGCATTACTAATATTTGAAACATACACCTAATTTTTAGTATATCTTACAATTGTACTTGGATAGGGACAAAAAAAAAAAAAAATTCAGTACTGTACCATTCTTTGTATTGCAAGTCTATCCAGTTGTTCCCTAGCATGGTGCCTGGCCAAGTGAATCTCTCTTTCCAAAGATGACAACTCACTGGCAAATTTGATCCTTTTTTCATCACTAGCATGAGACTTTTGTTCGTGAGTCCTGTAGAACAAGAAAAAATGTCAGATAAGAACGATCGATATGAAGCTTTAAGATTATTAGTTACACACATTAGGCATCTAAGGGCTTCAAAACCACATCATGGAAAACTTAGTTTAGGAACTAGTCTACCAGTCTACGAGTTCATCCTAGTGAGCTTGTGAGGTGCATATGACTATGGCATAGACAATAGAAGAGTTGAGCAGAGAGGAACCTGAATGAGATTTAATGAGAGCAAGTGCAGAGACTTGCGCCTGTGGAGGAGTTACCACATGCATCTCTACAGGTTATAGACTGACCTGCTGGAGAGGAGCTCTGTGGAGAAGGACCTGGGTGTTCTGGTGAACAACAGGTTGGCCATGAGCCAGCAGTGTGTCCTTGTGGCCAAGAAGGCCAATCGTGTCATGGAATGCATTAAAAAGAGTGTGGCCAGCAGGTCAAGGGGGGTGATTCCCCCCTTTACTCTGCCCTGGTGGGGCCACATATAGACTACTGAGTCCAGGTCAGGTCTCCCCAGATCAAAAAAGACAGGGATCTTCTAGAAGGAGTCCTGTGTAGGGCCACACAAATGATAAATGATGATGATAAAAAGATGATAGATGATTTCCAGTATAAGGAAAGGCTGAGTAACCTGGGTCTGTTCAGCCTCAGGAAGACAAAGAGGATCTAATTAATGTTTATAAATATCTAAAAGGAGGTAGGAGGCAAATGGATGAGGCCAGGCTCTTCATGGAGGTGCATAATGATAGGACAAGGATTAATGGTCTAAAACTTGAGCATAGGAAGTTTCCTACTAACATGCAGAAGAACTTTTTTACAGTAAGTGTGACAGTGCACTGGAACAGGTTGCCCAGAGAGGTTGTGGAGTCTTTTTGTAAGGAGATATTCAAGACCCATCTGGATGCCTATCTGTGTAACCTTACTGTAGGTTGCCTGCTTTGGGAGGGGGGTTGAACTTGATGATCTCTTGAGGTTCCTTCCAACCCTCACAATTCTGTGATTCTTACACTATCTTTGCCCCCATATATGTTGTGCCATAGCTTCATATTTCTTGGAAGCTGGCATGGTCGTACTGTCCTGACACTCCACAGCCTTATTCAAGATCGATAATGTGGTTGGCTTCACTCTGGCTTTAAGTTTCCTTCCCATGGATACAATCAGGCAGAGTAGTGCAGGCAGGTTCTATGCCTACGTCATATTATGATAAAAGTTGTGCCATGTTTCTAGTGTGTCCCTGGTTCTAGCACCTGAGAATCACTGCTAGATCCAAGGGCTGCATCAAATGACCTCACCTGACAGATATAGACCAAGGAGTTCACAAAGATTTGATGAACTGCTGCATACACCAGAGTTATCCTTGGACAGGGGCAAGCAGTACATGCTATAGAAACTGCTAGTAAAAGACTCTCTTGAGAAATTTGTTTGCTTTAAAAGGGTTAGTGAGCCACCTGGGGGAACTGTGAGGAAGAACTGGCTCCATAGATTTTTCAGAATTCTTATAAAAAGCTCATCAACATTTTCAGGAGGAGCTCACTCACGCCTCTTCATTCATGATGATTCTGTAAGCAGCCTACATTATTTGGGCCAAAAGCAAGGAGCTATCAGCAATTTCTAACACAACTATAATTACAGACTCTTAAAGTATAACCCAAGATGCAGTGAAGCAAATAAGACAACTTGCATGATCTTCAGTGAACAAGTAGATCAAGATATTATTTTCACCACTATTTTTTAAATATCTGGTTTTGTTACTTCAGTGTATTTTGAACACCAGCCTTGTTTTTGCCCTATATAATTTAATACTAATGAAATTTAAGATGGTTTTTAAAAGATAAGTTACATTATGCTAATGAGTTTTATTCCCCTGGAACATTCTACTCCTAGGATGTATCTTTCAAAACAAAGTTCTAGAACCCTAAATATGTGTATGATATTCTCAACAAATTTTCTACAGATAAGACATAATTAATTCTTGTATCATGTACTGTCTATATCTTTGTTACAGTCACTGTAAAGCATGTCAGAGCAGAAACAGTCAAATTCTCTAATAGGAGCATTGCTGCCAGCACATTTATTCTAAGACTTCATACCAAGGCTGTAATTGAGACATGACAATAAGCCATCTTGGTATTAAGGAAAGAATTGGAAATGTTTAAACTGATCCAAACCAGAAATGTAGTAATAGTGCAGTAGATCTGTTTGAAAATATTTTGGATCCTGAGCAGATTCTAATTTTTATTGAGTTTAAAGTTATTTTCAAGGACCAGGCTGGGGATTAAGGAGAACAGCTCTGGATTGAAATATGAGACTGAAAGTGATACTCGGTGATTTAGTATTCTAGCCAAAATAGATTAGTGTTGAACAGTGACAGAGAAGACTCCAGTCTTGCTGGCTTTGAAAAATGCCCTGGCAAAAAGAGAGATACTGAATGGGACCAGAGCCACTATACAGGTCAGATGGGACAGAGATTTACCTTTTCCTGGATTCTTGCATCGCTTCATGAGCCAAGCTGCGTGCCCTCCTGGCACAGAGTCTGCATGTTGTTTTTCCCAGGCCAATTGATTCATAGTGAGCAGCCTGTCTAGAAGCAGCCCTTCAAATATATTTTAAAAAGAACTGTTACACCCCAGCAATTCTGGGAAAAAAATGCATTCATAAAAGTCAAATAAATTACTTTAAACAAGCTGAATTCTATAATCGAGTGTAGTTCGGTAAAGATGCTACTTTGCATTCCTTACTAACCGCAGTGCTGCTAGGATGTTCTGATTCCTACTCGACCTTCAGAGGCTTAATGCCCATCATTAATCACTTTATTTCATTTGATTCTATTAAATAGTCTATAGTCCGTTTTCAATCCTTTAAGTGCTGTGGTAGCACTGCTAAATGAATCACAAGGGAACCAGCTTGTCTAATAATCAGTGCACACAGAATCCCTATAATACTGCATATTTCTAAATATTCTTACCTTTCTACACATAATCCTCCTCATAAAATCCCTCTTTCATAAGAGAATCTGCAGAAGCTGGACAGTTAGCTATGCATCTTAATTACTGAAGAGAGAGGATAGTAATTCCTAAGCAACCCAGATTCAATGTTCCAGGATTCAAAACTAAAATTCTGAGACTTCATGAGAAGAATTGAAACTGTTTTGTTGCTTAGTTGATTTTTTAAGAAAGAAACAATTTGACTGACAAAAAAAAACATAATTAAGAATAGCCAATTTCAGGAGAGTTAATATCCTTCTCATGTTGTATGGAAGAATGGGTAAAAAAAAACTGCTTCTATTATTTACAATTTATTTCACTGCGACTTTACTTAAGACAAACTGAGATTCAATCAGAGCTTAAAAAATGGAATTTCTAATTTGGAGGTAGTAAAAAGGATGAAACCTCAGATAAAAAGTCTGTGTAGATCAGTTGCTACCTAACTAGATACTCTAGCAATGCTGGTGGAAGATGACAGACAAGAAGCATCTCTATGGAAGGAATTGAAAAAAGTACCATTCTGAATAAATCACCAGTGAGGGAGAGGAGAATGCAAATATCTTGATTCTAGGAATTGACTGATTATGCAGTATAGAAACATCTCTATGTGATACATGAGAAATACGTGGTACTCACTTTCTTGCTGCATATTCTTCAAGTACATATCTTGTCTGAATGTTGCGATAGGACTGATCAAAATGTTTGTGTCTTTTCTGGTAAAATGGCACTGCTACTGATGACATACTTCAATTTGTTACAACCAGCACTTCCTGCAATGAAATCACATTTAGCCATATGTTTCAGATACTTGTTTGATATTTTTACATGCATATACATATGTACAAGCACAAATGTACAAAATTCCATCACTCTGCTACAAACAGAACCATCAATTATATACATGGGCACATCGGGCTGTTTATTAGCCACAAAACAAGCCACAAAATCATAGATAATAGAGCAAGAAGATAAAGAAGATCTTGATGAATTATTTTTCTCTTCTTTCCAGATGTCATTTAATACCTCCTTAGAAGTTTCCAGGGACATTTTCGAGGTATTTCATCTCTCCATTCTTCAAACATTTTGCTTTATCCCTTCCTGCAATTTACACTCACCATTTCTAGCCCAGTTCACCATGACAACACAAAATAGATTGTATTAACCCACTCTGCATCAACACGTTGAGAATTCCAACACTGCATTCACATCTCCTTTCAACTCTCCTATGTAAACCAAACAAAGCTGGCTCGTGCAATTTTTTCTCATGTGTTTCCTTTTTTTTTTTCTTTTTTTTTTTTCTTTTTTTTTTGTAGACCAGTCATTCTGGTTGTCCTGCAGAATGCCTCCAAAACATTGGCAGAGTTTGATCAGGATAGAAGGTTCAGGATGCTCCCAAAAACACATGGTTGGCAAGCATACTGCGTGTGTGTGTCAGCGTTTACCGAATTCCCAACTAAGCTGTTAAAAGCAGACAAAAGTATCCACATCTTTTTATGCTCATTAGGAAAATGATGAAATCTTTTTGCAAAAGTGTGGAATGCTACCGGCTATATCCTGAGAAGGTGTCAGCCTATGCAACTGTAAGTCCTGTTTGTATTCTCAATTAGATGTGGGCTCTGTGCTCCTGGGCCACTTGGTCTAAGTGGCTATGAGGTACAACAGCAGACAAACAAATCAAACAATACCTTCTCCAAGAGATGGCTGCTCTTCAGTAACAATATAAGCAATTTTCCTATATATAGTCTATAAAGTAGCTTGTGTCAAAGCCTGAAGTTAAGAAAATTCCTGAGATAACATCTGATTTCCTCCTTCCAGGAGAGGAGAATGCCCCAGTTGTTTATACTCCTATGCAGTTTTTTGCCCAGCAGTTCTGGCATGGCCTGGGACACAGTCTGGGATGTGAAACACCACTAGGTCACCCAGGGGCCACACTGAGATAGTTTCAAGGACTCAGGGTAGTCATGGACCTGCTTATCCCTGCCCAACCCTCCTGAGACTTCCCTGTTAACCAGGCATCCACATCAGCCCCTGGGGTACACAGGCCCTGCTCCTATAGGTACAGTGGGAATTCCCATTAATTAATTTCAAAGGCACTAGTAATGACCAATTGTAATTGATTTCTATTTACTACCAGATATCTTGCTTTGGGGAGAAAAATTAATACACACATCAAAATCAGAGGAATGACTATTTCAGGAAAACAGATATTTCTGTTAAAATGAAATCTAATTCAAAATTAAATAACCTTAGTCACACATAGAATCATAGAATCACAAGGTTCAAACGACCTATAAGATCATCTAGTCCAACTGTCTTCTCATTACCATTGCTACCACAAGCTACTAAAGCATATCTCGCAGCTCCTCATCCAGACATCATTCTCAACTTTCAATTTTCAATAACTTTCTTTTACTTAATTAATCATTGTATTGTGGGAAAAGCACGTGCAATCCATTTACTGCAAATAAGCTTTTAAATACTTATTCTGAAAGCAGTGATGTTTTCTGTCATGTACCTCAATTTTTAATATTATCTCATGTTTAAAAAAAAAAAAGTTGCAAAATTCCTATTTAGGAACAGGTAAGCAATTATAAAATTGTTGAAAATCACAAATATAATCAAGAATTTTGCATGAATTTTTAGTGTGACCTTTCAAAGATTTTCCTAATTGTATTGTTAGTCAGATTATGTATGCAGAAGAAACCATTTTTTACATTCTGCTGCAGCGCTTTTTTCTTGAAAAAATCAAAGCTAGATCTCTTACAGGACATATCAGACTTTTAGGAAGGAGAAAAGATGATTCACTGAAAAACTGTAACACAGTTTAATATGTCCCTCCACTTTGTGTGTGTGTTTAGCAAGTTGCCTGCACCCTACAAAATTAAATCCAAATTAACTGAAAGCAAACAAGCAAACAGACATGTTTAAAAGGCTAAGAAACTGAACCTTAAATTCTGGTAAAGTACCTACAAATACCCCATTTCCAGCATATGGTACTATAAATTTTACCTGCATCTGAGTGTTAGTTTCAGGTATTCAAAAGCTGAATCAGATTCCCCCAAGTCATGACATTCTCACATCAGCTAGTCTTACTTTTCCAAGAAAAATCTCTGCAGGTATATTTAGATATATTGAATAGATACATTTAATAGTAGAGAGATCTTAATTAAAAAAAAAAAAAAAGCCATAAGATTTAATCACACAACGTTTTATATATGTTTTATATTTTACCACCTGACAGCTGCACCTTCTGCATAGTCTCTAGTTACCTCCTTCTCATTCATTTTTTAAAGAGATATGAAAGCTACTAGTCACACATGCAGAAATAAGAGCTTTAGGCAAAATACCATATGCAATGAGACAAAAATAAAGCAGGTTTACAGCATTAATAAGAGACATTAAAGAAATGTATTACAACATTTCTAGAGAAATAAAAAAGTTAACATCATTCAAGTCAGTACACCATGGTGCAACAGCTTACAGAAATGCAGATTTGGTTATGTGCCCTCACGCAGTGCTGAGCTGACTTGAATCTATTAACTCATTATAGGAGTAACACATTGTCTTAGCTACATAAACACAGTTACACAGACAGATTAGCAGCCTTGGCTTCTCCTACTTTTCATATCTGTACATGACATGATGCCTGCAGTGATCAAATACTGAATTTCTTCCTGTTGTCTAACCGTGTGACTATTGTGTATATATATATTTGTCTTTCTCCAAAGTTTGTATGTTAACCAAACAGTTAATAGTATAATGTTCCACCTGTTCTATTTTTAATTAGCCCTTTCACTTAAATGAAGGTGCAAATGGCAAACCCATAGATTCAGCTGACTCAGCTGTGAAGAGCTACTCATGTTTACATGTGGCCCCATTAAACAATTCTATGAATTTATCAACATGCAACTTATGCGTTGCTATGTGTATGCTATGTGTATGATTCCCCCTGAGATTTGATTTGTGTACAAGGGCTGCACAGTAATTTCCATGTGCTTGGATGGATCACAGTCTAGGTTATTTTCATTTCTGAGATAGGAGAAAACATCTTTGCCATTTACAGTCCCGCCTTTTCCACTAAATGTAAAACTTACATTTTAACTAGCATGTCTTTTTCTGTTAATCAGCACACAAATCTCAAAATTTCAGTTCAGATATTCTTCCCATTTACCGAAGCATCTATAGAACAGAAACAGGCATAGCCCTTTGCTCCCAGCCTACATGCGAGCAATTAGCAGAGCTTGTTAGCAGCCAGACTCATTGTACCTTCTGTTAACACAGAGGGGAGCTGCCCAGCAACAGTTCCAAATGCAATAATCATCATCAGTTAATTACAATGATGCATGCAGAGTATGTATTTAATACTTAGTAGTCCTGCAAAGACGACGATCTGAAGAGACAAATCACAGCCCTACTGTAAAAACAGCTTTAGCAGAGTCTACAGAACCCATAGGGTATCTTGAGAGTAGGATAAGGGAAGTTTCTATTGTCTTCCTAGGAATAAGATTTTGGCTGTTTTTCCAGTTTATTGTTGATATACATTTATACGAGATATTTGAAATATATATTAATATTTAGTCAACGTGCCAGAAACAGAGTTAGTTAACATGACACACAAGTAACAACTTAGCCGCACTGAATTTATTGACTTAGGTAAATCAGGATTTTATTACTAATGGAGCTCTGATTATACTGGTATGCCAAATGGTGGAACTAACGCAATGGCAAGATGCAGACAATGATCTGATAGAGGCATCAAAGAAAAAACGTACATTTTCCAGTGGGAAATTGAGAAATCAAAAAAAATATATATATATATAAATGGGCCAAGAGAAAGACAAATTAACTGTTTGAACAATTATAAAAAAATAATAATGTTAATTTTATTCGTGAAGTTCTACTGATATGTGACTGCAGGATTTAGAGGGAACTGGTCACAAAACAGCTCTTGAAATTCATCCATAGAGATCCAGTTAACTTCCCTGGATTTCAAGAAAAAGATCTAGAGTTACAGGTCAAGGTGTTTAGTTTCTTATCTGACCTTCACTCTTTTGGCAAAGCATAGTACCTTTGTATCCTTGCATTTTTATTTCTTATTTATTTCTCTGACTCTTAATGATGGTTCTGATATCAGCATGATCTAACTGTGTGCTATATAAAGCACTCAGAGGACTATTAAACACAAACAAAAATATTACATAAAAAAAATGCCCATGAGAATTACTGGTATAAAATGTGAGTGAGTTAGATTGTTCAAATCAGTTTACACAAATACATATTTCCTCACATTTGGTAGCACCTGTATAACAATTTATATACGTGAATAAAAGAGAAAACTCAGGAGTAGATAGCAGAATTCCCAGGCCAGGATATGCATAGTTTCATGCAATAGTAATACTGATCTGAATAGAAAGCAATAATCTATGGCCATGTGACAAGGGGCCACATTTGGGAGCAGGAAGCCAAGCGTCCGATAAGGAGACATTGTTTGTTTGATAAGTGAGTTAATTTAAGATTTAAAGGACAGGCAGTAAATTCTAGCATGATTGTTCACCTAACCTCAGAGAGCAGGCACACAACCAAATAAATTGATGAATGGGATTGACAGATGTCATGGGAAAGAGAACATGGTTGTGCTCACCACAGATAGACTGAGACTTGTGTTCTCAGACTCAGGAGGATCATGTCATGAGAGATGCACTATACAGTATGTACACTTTCTGCCTGACTTGTCAATGCTATACCATGCAACTTGCACATCCTTTGCTCATCTCTGTCCTTGCCCATCTGCAGAAGTGCCAAAAAGGATTCTCAGGTTCTTGTCTGCCCTCACGTAGCTTATCTTTCTCATTCTGGCTGCAAGATCTGTACGTCCTGCTCCTATGTGCATAAATCCATGAGCCTCCTTGGCATCTCATCTTTCTTAAATAAGTTTGAACTTTTGCACTGAATCAAAGGTTTGTCCTGAGTTCCTCATGGAATTGCTCCCTCTGAAAATCTGTAGCTCTGTTTGCTTACTCAGTGTAAGTTTTTCAGAAGCCCTGGTTTTCCAACTCATACTTCTCTTGTACATTAAAATTTGTGATATTTAGCTGACCAAATACAATTAATTCCTTATTACTTACATGTAAGAGAGAGAGAGAGAAAGGGGGAGGGGAGGGGAGGGGAGGGAAAGGGAAAAGGGAAAGGAGAAAGGGGAAGAGGAAAGGGAAAGGGGAAAGGGAAGAGGAAGGGGAAGGGGAAGGGAAAGGGGAAGGGGAAAGGGAAAGGGGAAGGGAAAGGGAAAGGGGAAACGGGAAGGGGAAAGGGAACAGGAACGGGAAGGGGAAGGGGAAGGGAAAGGGGAAGGGAAAGGGAAAGGGAAAGGGAAAAAAAATATTTGTAGACATCATTTGCTTCTAATATCCTTCTTACAGAATTACCATACTGCCTCAGGAAAAGTAGTTTTTTCCAGATGGCTTAATCAATTTCATAGAAATTACAACAGATACGTATGAACATTTTCCCTCAGGAAACTTCACTTTGGTGGAAATCTGGTAAAGTTAGCATGAATCATTGTGCCACTCATAGACACTGCAGTCTATAACAAAATGGCATGTAGAGGGTCTGATAACATCTCCATTTCAATAATAAACTTCTACAATGTTAATATTTTTCTTCAGTCTTTTATCTCTGTGTGTGTCTGTATTTAGATCTTATACAAAAAATTATATTTTGTGTATGAAAGAGGAAAAATTGGAAAAAAAAAAAAAAACCACAGTCTACTGTTAGTTTAAGACACTTGTCTTTCCCATTGAATTTTTTTCCTTCTGCATAATAAGAAATCAGCTTCAACTTTTTTGGCAACAGAATATAAATGTTTCTGAAATTAAAAAAGCATATGGAATTCACAATGCTTAAACCATATGGAACTCCAGACATTAGTCATCAAGCTTCAAGATTCCTTGTCTTTTTTTCTTTCTTGTCTTGTTTTTAGCTACATTACAGCTGGTCTCATATTTTTCTGATCACGTCTCAGCTGTCTGGGATTAGAGTTTGCTCAGTTTTGCGTTTTAAACAGAAATCTTGTGGACAAGATGTTTGATATTGTTAAAATCATTTTAAAATCTAGTGAGGTCATTGTCATGTGGGGAGCATTGGTTCTTGCATTCTTGAAAGTCTAATCTGTAATTTTGGCTTTTTCACAAGTCTTGTGATGGAAGAGAGTACATACGCACAATAACCCACAATCTAACATCTTTTGCCTTATCACTGCTATAAGCCAAGTAGCATATATCCTCTTCTATTTAAGTAGAAGCTTTCTTATGAATCTGTAATATTATTTCACTGGAAATTAAATGAGGCTGGATTTGGCCATGTTGACCTGAAACTTTGCCATCCCAGCACTCCAAATATTTAAGGAGTTGCAACAAGTTCCGGTACAGTTTTAAGATTTCCATTTGCTTGGCAAGTGTAGTAAAGCCCTTCAGCTGGACAGCAAGGAATGTGAGACAGTGAGATGATGAAAGTCAGTCATTTCCCATCATCCCAAGCTTTATTATCTTTAATTATGATACTTTCATTGGATCACAGGTATTATCAACCCACAGGCAAAGTTTCAAGAGCATGAACATGATTTCCCCAAACGCTATCAGTGGAATTTGCCTGGAATTTTCATATGGCACAGAACACATCACGTAGCCTAAAGCAATAGAGGCATTAAGAATGCATCTTCTGAAGAAGTATTTAGAAGTATGTTAGAGACAAAATAAAACTAAAACTTTCTGTCTCAGCTATATTTCATTACTCAGCATGCCAAATAGTTTTGCCAGGTACTACAGGATGAATTTCATGTTTATTTTTTTTAGTATATCCACCATAAAACTCATGCTTTATCTCTTCATACAGCATAAACCCACAAAAAAAAAAAAAAAAAAAAAGTGCACCATCAATATGCATGCAAGTGTGAATGCACAATAGAAATATATATTGGTATAACATAATTCTTTATATTCAGGAAAAAAAGGAAAGGAAAGAAAGAAAGAAAGAAGAAAGAAAGAAAGAAAGAAAGAAAGAAAGAAAGAAAGAAAGAAAGAAAGAAAGAAAGAAGAAGAAAGAAAGAAAGAAAGAAAGAGAGAGAGAGAAAGAAAGAAAGAAAGAAAGAAAAAGAAGAGAGAAAGAAGAAGAGAGAAGAGAGAAGAGAAGAGAAGAAAGAAAGAAAGAAAGAAAGAAAGAAGAAGAGAAAGAAAGAAAGAAAGAAAGAAAGAAAGAAAGAAGAAGAAAGAAAGAAAGAAAGAAAGAAAGAAAAAAAAGACAAATGAAGAAAAGAAGAAAAAGAAAAGAAGAAAACAATAAAATCAACTGGCTATGTACAGAATGAAACAATTCTGGTTTTCTTTTTTGTTTGTTTTTTCATAATTTCATCAATGTCCTGCTTTTCTCCAAGGAAGGAATAATTATTTATTATGAACAGAAAGGCACTCAATACACAACACTTTCCCCATAATCACTCCCATTTCTTCCGAACAAGAGCAAGTTAGATGAAGAATGGACTTACCAAGGGATACAGAAATATTGCAGAGCAGAGAAGAAGACCAGCCTTTCCCAGCTTAGTAGACTCTGACTGAGGAAAACAAAAATAATTCCCCTCTCTAAAGGCTACTGCCCCTTTGCTCCCATGTAAGGGCAGATACAATGCTATATTTAGACCCAACCAAGTAATTCTCCAAAAACTGAGGTCAGCCTAATAAGCAATAAGGGTGTGATATAAGGATGAGAGATAAGCCCTAACACATATGCAGTTTAAGCTATATTCTCATAAAAGACAGACCTCACTTCTAAATAAAAGAGTTTCTGTTAAAAGTGCAACACCAAGCACACAGCAAACAGTTTATTGTGAGAAAACAGTTTTAACATTTTATTTAGAAGTGGTTGTAGATTTAAAATAATCAGTAACTTAGAAGATCAGTGAGGAGCCATAAACCCCAGAATCTTATAAGTAGAGACATGAGATCCCCTTAAATGCCTCAGGCTGTAAAATGAGCCTCTCCCTTGCCTCCTTAAGAGCTTCTTGGATTTTGGAGAACATGACTGCAATATATTAAGACACAGCAACTATATAAAAAGCCTATTGACATGGGTTTAAAGAGAGTCCAATTCCTACTCACTGTTTCCATCTCCACAATGTCACTGGTCAACATAAGAGAGATTTCTCTGCCTCACGTAGGTAACGTAAGAGGAATTAATATGCATAGAGGTATATATCAGTGTGTGTTGGGGGGGAGGGGAGGAGGGGAAGGAAGAAAGAAAAAAAGAAAAAAAAAGGAAGAAAAAAAAAGAAAACAACCCAAAGCACACAGTTCTGTGAGACTCTGAGGATCCCTGATTACTACCAACTAAAATGGACATTCAGAGCCTGTACGGTTCCCAGATTTTCATCTGGTAGATCCAGGGCAGAAGCATGGATGCTAGCAGCACACAGCACTGCTGCGGTGGCTCAGACACATCCAGATGTGATGGGACAGCAGTGCTTGCTTGAGCTGGTGAACATGGGCTCAATGGTGGTACCCTACTCTGGTGATGAGCAACCCTGTAGAGATTTGTCATATGGCACAAGTGACAGGAAAGGAGGGGAACAGGTCCTTAACAAGGCTTTGTGACAAGTGTAAAGAAACAGTCACATTCCTTTATTCTGCCTGGAAATAAGGACAATGTTTCTGGGAATATATGGCACACCTAATGGCACCTCATAACATGGCTGGTAATGACACAAAGAGTGAGTTTAGTCAGTGAAACTGCAGCATATAATAATGGCAATTAATGGATATTCAAAGTATTTTAAAACAATAAAACCTATTTTCAATTCACTTGTGTCAGATCAAGTGGGATCAAGGGATCAAGACCAAAGTCACTAAATGGCAACTAAGATTTTTCAGCACATGGTATAAGAAATTTTGATATGTGAACAACATACTTTTAAGTCATGCTTTTTTCTTATGCACACATGTAAGGGATGCAAAGGAGAATGTGGGAAAGCCTTTAACCAGATGATTCTAATCATATCCAAAGTTCCTAAATAACTCTGGTTGAGGATCTTTCTCACTTTCTCATAATGTAGGACTACTCTTTCCTTGATGCAGACTTCTGCCTTCCTCCCTTCGATCTTAAATTATAACTCAGTCTGACAGAATTAGATCTTCACAGCCAGACGTGGTAGAATGAGTACATATGCACTGAGCATAGATGTTGATCCAAAGCAGCTGTCAAAGTAATTAGCATGGAATAAAACAGAGCAAACCCACTTTACTTACAGCGCTCCTGCTCTCCTATTTCATTATCTTTTAGGAGGGAAAAGGTAGGTTTGCAGGAAAACTTTAAAGTCCTCATTACACTCTGTTTTAAATTCCTTGTGCTATATTTATTTTCTATAAAGAAAGAGAGGAACGTACAGCCTGGTCTGTCTGTCCTAACACTTGAGCTCTCTTCTATTTTAAGTTATTTCCTCAGGGTGTGGCTGGATGTCAAAAATGTGAGAGTGCATCCTGAGGGCTCTGAGGAGCAGAACAGGGCAAGAAATAGTCATGCAGTGGGGCTGACTCCAAATTGTTTACAGGTAAGAAAAAAAAATTATCCTTCTCATTGTAGTTATTCACAGTACAGAGTAGAAAGGAGAACAGCAATATTGTGTCATTCGGTGGTATTGAAATTTAGGCAGCAGGGCACTTACAATCCAGAAATGATCCAACATTTTAATTATATAAAAAATTTAGATTATGGCCTGGCACAAACTTCCTCTTTAAAGGCACCTCTCCCTGATCCCTCTAATTCCCAAACAGAAATTCTTTTCTAAGAGGTGCTTTTTTAAACCCGAGATTTAGCAGGGTATCAAAAGGATTATTCAAGCACTTAAAATTGAGCTTGTGCTAAAATCCTTTAGTGAATGTGGTCTTTTGGAATTATCTCTCTGTCTTATTCCAGTCCCTTGTTGTGGGAAGTTTACATGTGTACAGGCTTAAGTAATGGCTCAGCTACTCCCATTCAGGGGTAGATCAAGACCTGCAATGGAGCTCAGAAAAAAAGATGCATTAGCTTTGTTAGCTACGGGAGGAAACATCAAAACAATAATGAAAGGAAATATAACAGTGCTTTTTGCCTGCAAGAATTCTTCAATGATGGCCTTGTGTTTTTTTCTCTCTACATTTCCAGGAAAACATATTGCATCTATGAAAGACATCTTCTGAAGCATGGCTTTAATATTTTAGCTCTTGATTTCTTCAAATGCTTTTAGTGTATTCATAGCCTCACATGACTTGAGAGTTTGGTAACTAGAAATGAAGTTCCTCTTTTCTGCAGTAGTTCTAATTATTTATAGAGCCCTGTGGTAAGATTTCTGATGCTACATCATGACAAAGGATACTGTACGCTGGGAATCATAAAGCAACAGAGGGAGACTTTACTGCTGCCTTCCATACTTTATGGGAGCTTACAACCAGGAGGAAGAGTGAGTTTTTATGCAATCTGATAATGATAGGACAAGTGGGAATGACTTCAAAAGAGGGGAGAAATTTAGATTAGATGTTAGAAAGAAATGTTTTACTTAAAGGGAGGTCAGGCCCAGGAGGTTGTGGATCCCCCATTCCTGGAGGAGCTCAAGGCCAGTTTGGATGGGGTCCTGAGCAGAACGATAAGTTGGGTGGCAACCCTGCCCATGGCTGAGGGCTGGAACTGGGTGATCCTTGAGGTCCTCTACAACATAAGCCATTCTATGATTCTACGAAACATCTCTTGGATTTCCTTCATAGCTACCCATATCCTAGCATCTCTCTTGGCATTACAAATGAAAGGCAAAACAATGGATGCAAGTCTAAACATATAAAAAAATCAGGCTCTTTACTCAGCTACTGTCTTTGATCAGATGCTCAAGATTATCAGTAGTGGGGTCCAGGTATATGACAAATAAGATATCTCTTATTAAAAACAGAAGAATATATGAAGTACTCTAGAATTTTCATGTCCATTTAAACATTAAACATACCTGACAGCCTTCTTCAGGTGGAAAAAGGACAGCCCCATCCCAGCTCCTAAGAAGCTTGCATACTTCTTTCTCTACCTCCTACCTTCTACTTATTTTCATTTTTCTACTACCGCCTTTTTTAATTTCTCAGCACCTAACTCACAAGTATTTTAGAGCACATACAGTGGCTCCCCACTGAAAGCTTCAGCTACCCCTCCTAGAAATGAGGATAGGCTGTGTGAAGATAAGCATATGCCAGAGCCAGGACGTTTACAAAAGTAGAAGACACTTACAACCATGAGAAGGCTGTGGAAATCCTGGGAGACAGGACAGCAACAGCTGCAAAAAGCATTGATAGAGGGAGTTTTAAAAATCCAGACCAGGATTTTCTACAGGCAATTCTACAAAGGTAGACTGAAGTGCATCCAGAACATCAGACAGCATTAAACTTTGAGCAAATTCTACAATACCTGTATACACAACATGTAGAGTACTTTTTCCCTGCAACATAAGATAAAGTTGATCTCTTAGTAAGTATTCTTATTTATATCTAAGAAGGCAAACATGGCCATGATTCACTGAGTCGACATTTTAAAAGATATTTAAACTGTAATGCGTCACTCTGCTGTTCAAGGTGCTACACTGGAGCATACTAGAGTCAGCAGTAAGGTTTTACTGACTCAGGAAGGCTCTGAATCATATCCTTCATGATTTAATGCCTGTTTAAGGAGTTGGCAGTGGGCTAGCTCAAACACAAACAGAAAATATAGGATTGCTTCATGCAGTAAAGCATTCCAAATTCTTCTTTTGTGAATTATTGCAAGTGATAAGAAGAATATATTTTCCATTGCTTTAGACAGCACAAAATACTGTAAAGCTGGTAATGGGCTGACAGTGATATTTTAATCAAAACTGGGGTTTCATACAATGGGATTGCCTAACTAAGCATGCTTTTCTGAGTTTTAGGGTGAGCCAGGAAAACTGGTCTCCCACCTGTGGCACGAACATACTGATTAGATTTCTATTTATTTATTTATTTAATCAAATGTTTTGGAAAGTTTCCAAACATTTTTTTGGAAATTGTTTCTGAGAAAACTTAATGACAATAGTAGCACTTACTAAAGTTTACTAACTGCAGTTAGTTAGACAAGCCATACCATAGGAGACCCCCAGTATATATCAGCCACTCTTTCTTCCTTTACCATTGCATTCTATTTTTCAGCCAGGTACAATGATAAGGGCCATCATGATTTTGTCTTACTCTGGTATATTTATTCAAGTGTCATACAGTGTGTGGTGAAATGTTCTGCAGGCATTCGCAGTAGCCGCACTTACTCCATCAACTAATCTTAGTGTCAGCAAGGAGAGATGAAATCTAGACACATTCAGTTGGTAAGAAGGCTGAGACAGGAACCAGTTACATTGCAGTCAAGTGGCCTGAAGACGTCACTGCACTGGCACTGTGCACTGCATTGGTACTGTCCCTGAATCCACCACTGACTAACATCATACAAAGTCTGTTTAAACGCCATCAAGCTTTGGTAAATGCCAGTTGAGATGATTACTGTTGTAGAGAGCATTAGTCCTATTTCCTACCATTTTCCTAATCAGATGACATCCAAGATATCTGCATCCCAGGAGAGTGAGTGGGAACTGATCATTTATTTTCTCATCCCTGATGAGGATTTAGATAGTCCGATTTTGTGGTTTCTCTGAAGCCCAATACTGGCCCTGTTCTGAATGTTCTTTCCTGATTTTCTTGGGGGGGGGAAGAGGTTATCACTATGTAAGTGCAGGGCAGTAGAGTTTGCTTATTCATGTTGGTAAAGGATGCTAGGAGCAAACTCCTCCTACCCAGACACTGCACCCCATTCTGTGACCCAGGATATCTTGCCAGGATGGGGGACTCAGCTGCTGCTTTCCATTTGCAAGTTCAATCAGTTGTGAAGCTGAACATGTATTGCAGAGATGTGCAATGATGTACAGAAGACATTAACATCCACAGAAGACATTAACATGATTGGTCTCCAAGACTACTGAAGACAAGGCAATGCATCAGCAGTTCCTAAACATAAGACTCACATAAAACATGGGCACAGATAGCCACATCACAGAATTGCAGATTGTCTGAGGTTGGCAGGGACCTCTGGGACCATCTCAAGCAGGAAAACCCAGAGCAAGGTGCCCAGTACATCCAAAAAGGAGACTTCGCAGACTCTGGGCAGCCTGCACCAGTGCTCTGTTACCTACACAGCACAGAAATGCTTCCTGACTTTCAGAGAGAATCTCCTCTGTTCTAATTTATGTACATTACTTCTCCTCTCCCCTTTTCTTCCTTCCCCATTCCCTTCTCCTAAACACTCCTTCATCAGTTTGCACAGTTCTACCAAATCGCACTTCCTAGCCCAATATTCAGGATCTCCACACCCTAGTTTACATTCTTACCATTTGCAAAGTCCAGGTTAGTCTTCCTGGGATAGCCCATCAATAGAGTGACCGGTGAGTTTTGTTTCTCCTCACATTCTCCATCACTGCTTGTTAGATCTGTGTCTCTGTATGTTTATACATTGCCTTCACCATTTCTTGTCACCCTGTCACTAGGAGCTTCTCAGTCAGATCGTTTTGCTGGAAGAAACATTATAAATTCTACCACCTTCACCAAATAGTACAACAAAACACATTTTTGTTACTGACTTTGTCATTGTTAGTCAGATCTTTTGTCTCTGTATTTTTGGCTCTCCTCTTTCCCGCCTTACACAACAAGGTCACATAATCTTACAGAGAAAAAACATTTTCAGATTCCACTTATCCTCGCACAGATAATTTGGAAATTAACTGTTCCTGTTCCACAGGAGAAAAAAAAAAAAAAAGAGAAGGTAACAAGTATGTAACAGATCACACAGCAGATCACCTGCATGAGTTCAATATGAGAACGTGTGAGATCATCAAATAGTATCAAGTTCAGGCATATCCTGCTATTTAGGGTTATTGAACTTTGCGTGACATATTCATCAATTCATGTCACTGAAAGTACTTCTTTATGCAGCGTATGACCCATGGCACACATGATCCCCTCACTGACTTATGTATGATTGTAAATATGCTCTAGAGTACTAAGTCTTTTCTATACTCCTGGCAGCAGGTAATTTTCATTTTAAAAAATGATATTATTTAGTTCAAGGATTAAGTTACTCACAAGGACAGCAACTTAAAGGAATAATACAGTAGAGGTCAGACCAGGATTCCACTGCGAACAGGCAAGAAACATTGGAAACAGCCCAGGCACAATTTTCTTTAGGAATGATAGTAGTAGGACCCTGTAATTTCTAGTGCTACTGCTGGAATTCTTTGAAGGAATTTGTTAGTTATATACACTTAGAGAATTACAGTACAAACAAAAGAATTGAGTTCAGTACAAAGGGGGTCCAACAAGAAGTGTGCTAACCTTGCCAGGCCCAGAGTTTGCACAGTCTTATGAGACAGAATTTGATACTTTTAGTGACAAGGAAACTGACTACTGTTTTACAGAAATGCCAGTGAGTCACTTCTCCAGGTCTTCATCAGCAAATGCTGCAAGCCCTGCTAGTGCTTCAAGCCAAGATACGTTTGGTGATCACCAGTTCTCACAGTTACCACTACCACTTTTCAGCCATTGCACAGCAACAAGTGTTCCTGACTGGAGGATTCACTGAATTCCTTTGCCATGGCAATTTAACTGTTATTTTACTCTTCTCCCTCCTTGACATTCAGTTGTAATTAAATGTGACTCCGGGTAGTTGACACCAGCATCCTTCATCCTCAAGTTCTTTAGACTTACTTGATTTCAAAGGGTGTTTTTAACCAAATAAAGACTATTTCCCATAGTTACACTATATAAGCTTATACAAGAAATTCCTATTTTCTTTTTCATTTTAAGTTTTATCTAGAAGTCAACTCACCCGTGTCTTTTTTTGTGTTCTGGGCTTATGAGTATTCTTCTGCAACTATTTTTTATCACAAGGCAATATTTAAGTTGCTGACTGAAAATCTCTTACAGATAGAATTATATAACTTTGTATTCCTGCTTCAGTGATACTTGAACTAAAGCCTTTATTCGTTATTCTTGATTTTAGTCAGACGATATCGTGGACTCCAGATATTCAAATAGCTTAATAATACTGCAGAGCTGGCAGTATATGTTTTTCTCCAAAAGGGAGCATTAAACCTGTTTCTTTCTTGAATTTCTATTGCAATCAGGCAGCACTATGTACCATCCCACATTTACTGTAAAGCATCTAAATAATAGGTAAGCAGATTCAGTGAGCTGCAAGACCAAAAAAGGCCTTCTTCCAGCTTAATAAATATCTTGCAGTCCAGATCACCTCAGAGCTGCAGAGAATGCAGAGCTTTGAATGCTTAGGACAGCTGTTCTCCCTCCCTCAGTGGCCTGTCTGGTTATGATTGTACCTGATCCAATCCATTGGCAGTATTCCCCAAGTGACACAAATACTACAGAGCAGAGCAGGAGAGGAAAAAATTTTGAGATGACTGCAGTCGTCAAGATGTCTGGACATTTACAACAGGACAACAGCAGCAACGTCGTAACATGATAGAAGCCTTTGGGATTGCTAAGGGTACCTCAGGGAGCGACCGATCCTTGCCCTCTCCCTGGCAAAGGGACCCAAATCAGCAGTTCAGAGTTTCCACTGCATGAAAAGTCTTGAATGGAAACATAAATTTTCATCATGAAAATATTTGTCATTTTCCAAGTTAAGGGGAAAAGAAAGTGATTGCCTAGACAGTGATAGAAGTAGACAATGAAGTAATAAGAAAGTTCACATTATGTGTTGATCTTTGGATAATCAGAGATGTGGGATAGATGTTGATCAAAATAAACTTTGAGCAATGGAAGTAACAGTTTGCAGTGGTATGTTAAGGAAAAAAAAAAAGTAGAAGAATCTTGAAGAGAGAAGCCTTTAGAAAGTGGAATAATGTAAAAAAAGAATACTTTAGGATTATTTTCAGAAGCATTCCAGGTAACATTAACTGTGCAAGCCTGCATTCCATTACTCCCCTCTGATAAAAAAAGCCTCAGCTGAACTTTAGCTGTGTGTACAAAAAGACAGTATATTGTACTTTGTAGATAGTTCTTTCCTGTTTAATCTCAGGTAGAATAAGTACAGATATGTAAAGAGCGTAACAATGTTTGTGACAGCTAGTGGTTGAAAGGCTGGCTGGAAGGTCATGTCTGCATAGGAATTATGAAAGGAGCCAGCAAACAGAACTATCCAAAAGGGAAAGTAAGAGCTTTCCTCTGGACTCAGTGATTTTAAATGGAAACGACAACAAATGAGGCCTGCTTTTCTGTGGATCTCCAATCTATCGTGTTTTAAGGTCATGCTAGATATATCTTTTATGCCTCTGTTCCCAGCTATTAATAAGTATGGCACTGAAAAGAGAACACATCGCTACCCATGTATCTCTGTACTGGCAGAAAGGACACACATGTGCAGTGTCACACCCTTTCCAATGGGAGTATGGCAGAAATTTCTTAATGTGTCACATGTACGGGGAAATAACAGAGCCTCAAGAGAAACACATATTTGAATTTGCCTCACTGTTTGTCTTGAGTTTTATCACTTCTTGCTATTCCTCTCCTTTTCCCACCTTCCTATTAATTATCTTCAGGAAGCAAGGGAAAACAAAGTGTCCTTTTATTGGTGCTATCCACGGAGATGAGAGGAGAACCAGGAACACAATGCCATCATCTCTCACTGCTTACCAAGACACGGGATTATCAGGGTTACATTTAAGGCTTACCAGCATAAGTAATCATGCCGTCCCTCAGTCTTCTGTTGGGGTTCTCTGTAGGCAGTCACACTTCCTGTTGATGGACCACATGGGCACCTGGAACATGGTGAGCTGACGCTGGTCCTGAAATAAGCCTTCCACATCCAGCCCTTCTGAATTCACAGCTGAAGAGGTATCACACTGCTCTCAAGGATCCCTTGACCCGGAATTGATTGAGAGGAAGGAAACCATTCTGGGGAGCAGCATAACACATCTGTTTGCCTTGGTTGTCAAATTCTTTCAAAGTACTTACTGTTTGCCACAGGCAGGGAGAGGACACTAGATCTAACTGTAGGCCTTGTCTAATTTTAGTCATTCATTTCTTAAAGTAGAATCCATAAAATTAGCACCAAGGAATCATAAAGAGGAAAAACTAATACACTTTTTTTGATAAATGTAATCTATTGAAAGAAACAACTAGGAAACATCAACCAATCAAGGAGGTAAGATAAATCAAAGTGTGTATAAAAGATATCAGAAAAGGAGCCAAGAACAATGACGTCTTTCTAGGTAGATGTATTACAGTTAAAGATCAACACCAAAGATCAGCAACTCCCTCCAAGAAAGAATTTAAATAGTAGTCTGTCCAAATATATCTTATATAAGGTGTTTAAATTTCTTAATATTCAGAATAATTTCAAACAAACATTCAAGGTGGCATCATGATAATCTTGCAACTGTAATAACTAATATTCATTTACCATCTTTGGATTAATTGCTTTATGCATTATTAAACAAATATTTCCAGTGAAATGCCATGAAGATGACTAAGATATTGGAGCGTCTGATGCAAGAGGAGAGGCTGAAAGACCTGAGCTTGTTCAGCCTGGAGAAGAGATGTCTCAGGGGGATCATGTGCATGCGTATAAATACCTTAAGGGAAGGTGTAAAGAAAATGGAGACAGGCTCTCTCAGTGGTGTCCAGTGTCAGGACAAGACGTAATAAACACAAACTGAAATAAATGGTGAAAGTCTCCTCCAAAGACTTCTCTTCAAACACACAGCCTAATGTAGGCCATCAGTGAAAATGCATTTACCAGGAAATGTCTACTGTCTTATTCACAATACGTAGAATTGTAGAACACATAGAATTCACAACGTAAAATTTTATAAGGAATTCAAACTAGGAGAGCAGAGTTTCTGTGGTATTCACCCTTAAACAATGAGCTCTTTAACCTGGTCAAATTTCTTTCAAGGCCTCATTTAACTTTTGCTTGGCTCTCGAGCTCTAGTTTCAAACAAGTAAGTTTCAGTGAGTAACTATTTTGGTACTGCCAATGATTTAAACTTCATACTACCAAATATTAAATATCCAAAAGCATACTAAATATTATATTTAGCACCTAACATTTTTCCAATCTGTGCAGTTTGTAGCTACATCAACATGAAATTAAACCCATGTTAATAAGCCATGAAGATCTATTTGTTTACTCACACACACAGGTTAACAGCCACATTCCCTCAAAGAGCTTCACTGCCTCATGTGGATACCAAAGATCACCTCAGCACTAGGTTATGTTCATCTGAAGTATGACTCATCGGTTATGCTTGATGTGAAAATATCTGAATGGGAGTTGATGTTCTGGGGAGATTACTAGATTTTTTTAGGAGTTTCAAGATAAAATTTTATTTCTATCCAAAACACCTGTACCAAAATGACTTATCTCTACCTCCAGATAAGTATACCCTTAGATACAGAACTTATGCATAGGTATCTTAAGAGACAGACTGCCCACTGAGCTGTGAGAGTCTCAGTGCCCATGGCACTTGGTCATGCATTTTGACCTTCATGTATCTTGTATCTTAACACCTGTATTTTCCCATGCCTAGTCCTCAGTTCCATGCTGTCTGGGAACACCTCTGTCCTCTCCACTGCCACTCCTCCTCTTTGGCATTAATTGCTTCATGGATTTTAAAAGACTTAAATCTTCCCTCTCCAAACAGACATTTCTGACATTATGCCCAGCCTCTCTAAAATTTGAATAATGAAAGAGTAATTAAATAGGAGAACACAGAGGAGACTGAGGCCAGGACTTGATCCTCAGTATGGGTAATGGAAGGACTTCCATTTATCAAGAGTTTCGATACTGTCTCAGTTTGAGAACTTTTTCTAAAACTTAGTTATTATTATGGTGAAAAAGATATTTTCTGTCTAGTCTAGAGTGGAATATAGCTGCAATACAAATAAAAGCTATGCTCTGAAAACATTATCATTATTCACCTTTGTCAGCCCTTCACGCCTTTCGTCAGGAGCTGAACTAGGACAACTGTTGGTCAGTGTAATAGCTCTTATGGGACCATTCCAGCTGCTGTAATTCCAGCACTGTGCTTCAGATCATTTATTCTCAAAGTCATTTTTTCCAGGATCATTTATTTCAGAAACTTTTTTATCTCTTACAGACTGAGAGACACAAATTACAAAAGAGAAGGAGTGGTGGGGGTTGGGGAGAGAAGAGGTTCTCCATGTATATGAGCATAGAATTTGCACAGCTTAAGTTCTGACCCACTCTCTACATGACTTCGGAGACAGTACAAGACAAAACTAGTCAAAAGAGAGAACAGTAACTATGCTACAAAAGTGACATCTGATGTGAAAGAGAAAGAAAAAAGAAAAAAAAAAAAGGAGAGAAGTTGAAAACAGAAAATAATAAAAATGTATATGATATCAGTGAGAAAAAAGAATAGATCATCTGTTGGTTACTTTTTTTACACACAGGCATTTCTCCCTTACAGACTGTTCTTCTTTTATAAGCAGTAAACTGAAGTCAGATTTTCAAGGCATGGAAAGCCTTCCAGACACTAAATAACTTGTCCTTTTTTCTCACTGTTAAAAAAAAAAATACACAAAGGAAAAAATAAATGAAGAGGACTTCAAGATCATGGTTCAATAGCCAAAGTTAAAAAAAAGGTTTCTTTCCCAACAATACTCCTTTTATTTTAGTCAGACACTCATTTGTCTTGCAATATCTCTTCCTGGGGGATTTCATGCACTGTGTTTAAATAACTCTGCTATGCAGTTTAATGAAAATAATCAGACCGTCCTTTGTAAAATAACTTTTTGTGAAATCACTTCATTAAATAAATTCTGCAGTATTCAGTCTCCACCTCCTGTGATCCTGTCTGAAAGTACAGATAGCACAGAAATTCTTCAGAAAGTACTTTTCATTGGGGTTCGTTTCAAATTGAGACAGTGAGCCGCAAAGAGTTTAAAGACAGTCCCTTGAAAATAGCTAGTTCTGTAAAACACATTTGCCAGGGAGAGCAATATTATAGTTATAAGATAGTTCATCTATTTCCTTCTTTCTCTCTCTCTCTCTTTTTTTTTTTTTTTTAACTTTAAAAAGCAAATTTTTAGACAGCTAGGGTCATATGTTCTGTCTGGCTATCCACCTTACTCCCTAGGGTTATACTGAACTTAAGTGCAATTGATACCCAAATTTGGTTCTCTAAATTCATTTGACAGGTGGTCTAGAAAAAAATGTCATTTGTAAACGTAACTTGGGAAGAACCTTAAAACATTTTTCCATTTCTTGAGCAATTTTCTTTTCTGTTCCTAATACATACATACCACTAACAGTTCATGACAGCTCATATCAGAATGAATTGCCTTAGCAAACAGCTATATAAGCAGCTCTTTCGAGATAAAATGCAGATTGAAAACATTTGGCTCTGATAGACTGCTTAATAGTGCTGGAATGCTTCCTATTTCCAAGGTTACCAAAGAAACCTCTTAATTTATGGATTACTTCGCAGAGTAATTCTGACATCCTAGAAACATTTACCATTGATTACGGAGTAGACAGTGAAATAATGCAGCCATTCCTCCAAAACAGTACAAGAAATGCAGGGGTTGCAAGGGTGCAGAACGAATGGATAAATTTTTTTGTTTGGTTGTTTATAGCTCTTTTAACTCATTTTGCTTGCTTGTTTATGTAGGACTGAGATACGCTCTCTGTACGTTCTGAAAATTCATCAGTACACCAATGCAAAATAACATTATGTACATAACGAGAAACAGAAACAAAATGGCAAGATGTCAGCAGGAGATGAATGAACATAGTGATTTTGTTTGCAGTTATTATGTTCCTTAGGGATCTCTCTATCAGCTCCTTTTAGAGCTTTGTATTTCTCAAAGCACCACCAAGTTGCTTTTGACGCTTCTCAGTACTACCTGCTGCCCACTAGATGGGGCTCCAATGCAAGAAGTTCTGAGCTCACACCACATCCACCAGAAGCTGCATTTCCAACGGAGAAATAAGGGCAGAAAGGAGTCTAAGGTTGAAGAGCTGAGAGCTGAGCTCGAGCTGAATTTGGAACTTGATTCATAAGGGAACTAGTATCTACACCAGAAGTAAAACACAGACTCCGACCCTCTAAACCCCATATTCATAGAACTATAAAATGGCTTGGGTTGAAAAAGACCACAGTGATCATCTAGTTTCAACCCCCTTGCTGTGTGCAGGGTTGCCAACCACCAGACCAGGCTCCCCAGAGCTACATCCAGCCTGGCCTTGAATGCCTCCAGGGATGGGGCATCCACAACCTCCTTGGGCAACCTGTTCCAATGTGTCACTGCCCTCTGAGTAGTGACACACTGAAACGGGTTCCTGGCTACCTAATCCTTAAAAGCACTGTTCAAAAAGGAAAGAAAGAAATGAGGTCCCTATATTTTACTGACAACATTCAGAAAACTTTACGTCTGTTTCTGACCAATAGGACTGAAGCTTCCCCCACCTACAAAGGAGAACATTAGTAAAATAATATGACACATGCAGCATCATGTAGTACCTCCCTGTTAGTCCAAACAACAGCAATGCCAACATCCCTTAGGAAATTATGTTTCCCACAAGCAGTAATAGTTGGAGGTCTTTTAGCTACGGCTGCCTGCTGGGCCCCATCCTCTTGCAGAAACACACCAGCTTCCCTGCCTGGTCTCTGCCTCATAGATCAGCCCCTGCAGAAAATATCATTCTCAACATTACTAAAGAGAAGGGATTGAGAAACAAAAATCTGTGTGCTACACAGCCAGTGCCATAACAACTGATCCACAGCATCATTTTGATTCATACTCATTTTGGACTTCCACCGTTGTTCACAGCTCACAGTTGACTAGTTCATGATTTACCATCTTGTAAGGTGATTGTCCCACAGTGTGATGTAGCCTACTATTACTATGAAGGTTATCCCCACAGATATACCTGAACTCATCACCATGGGCTGCCACTGGAGAAAGGCACTGCACAAACGCAATTCATTCCATTCTGAAATAAATGTCTAAAAGTGGTCATCATAATGCATTAGTTAAGATACAGCTGTCAGAGTTGCAGAGATCTCAAAGGTTGGCAGAAAGGGGGGAGATACATTTTGTTATATTTCTATTTAACAGCACAAGCAGTAGCATTTTCTCTAACTAAGATCAGATTTTTCTTTCTTCATATTCATCAGTTTTGTAAGACAACCTAAAAAGACAAAAGTCTACCTAAAACCACCTAATTCTCTTCTCAGAGCCTCTCAGAAGTGACAGAATTTCAACTTTTAGCTTAAACTTCTATGCCTATGTTTACAAAATTAAATAAGAGAATGTTAATTGCAAAAGCTTCAAAGCTTTGTTTGAACGTAAGGAAAATATGTTGGGAGGTTGTTAGCATGGTAAATCACATGCAGGAGAGGAGATCATAGACCATGAGCCTTGAAGTTAATCATTCAAGTAAATGTTAGTCACATTATGGTTAGATAACACCACAATTAAGTTTCTTACCAGCTCTGTACAGCAGCATATGTGATGAGGGGCACCAGCCATGTGGGACAAAGACAAGTTGGGCAGGTCAGATATCTTATACCTGCTCATGTCAAAATGGACAAGAACTAGGCCAAGGTTGGCCATATTGTTGTCTGGATCAGACCCCAGAGAGACTGCCTTCTCCAAGAAAAAATTCTGAAGATAGAACACTATGGCTAGTCATGAACCAAACAGAAGATTCCCAAGGATTCAGTCATCAATGCCAATGTCATTGTGTTAGAGAGCTCCTTGGCACCCTATTGGGGTAGGACATGTCATTTTCCCCAAAAATTCCTGTGTACAAACTGGTTTCAGCATGGCCAAGGGTGCATTGCTCATGCAGGTTTGGACTTGGTCCTCCTTTTTTTAAAGCTATGAGAGCTTTACAGTGCAGATGTGACCATGCCAACAGCCATAACCCTATTTATTGTATATATATATATATATACAGAGAGAGAGGAGGAGAGAGAGAGAGAGCACTAGTGTTTATATATATGTTGCTGGTAGATTTAAAAAGTGAAGCACTTGCTGCAATTCTAAGAGATACGTACCAAAGAAGTAGTATGGTGGTTACGTCACTCATGCATTTTAAGGCAAGGTCACCAGTAATCTTGTAACTTTAGCAAGGGAGAAACACATGCAGTAATAGAGCTAAAATTAAAGTGTAAATTCAGGATTCAACCGAGGCATAGAAATAACAAGCAAGACTTTTCTGTGTACACACAGGTAGCTACAGGATTAGGAATGTGAGCTCCAAATACCATTTGTGGTATCCAGAATAGCAAAGTACGTCTGAACAGCCATGCACACTATGTCTTCCTCAGGAACTGTGCAGGGCACCTCCAGGCTGAAGAATATTTTCTGTTTTCTTTTCCAGCTCTTTTAAAGTAGAGCTATCCTATAATGTAAGGAAGTGGGAAGGAAAACCTTTACTTAATCCTCATGTATTTTCCAGCTTTTCTTTGCTGCCTCCTACACTTCATCTGCCACTGCTTTAATCTGCCCACTCTCCTGCTTCCACCCAGCTCTTATGCAGCTCTCTGTCAGGAAAATTACCTTCATCACCTACATGCATGGCTTTGCCAAGGTCACTTTGTCATGTGACATAGTGTAACTTCTTCCCACATCTTCTGATTCTTTTCATTAACCACACAATCAATCAATTATTTCCCGTGTTTAATTTCCTTAGAAGTTTTTAGTTTTCCAAGTTACTTTCCTTGTGTTGACTAGACTGTAGCACGTCTAATTCTCTCTAAAGCTCAGTATCAGAATTAGTTCTGAAAGGGTGAGCCACTCCAACAGTGCTCTCAAACTAATTAGAAGCACATATTGTTAGGAACAAAACATCTTTGTTCATTTTATCTAGAAATTACTCAGTAGCCCTGTGTGGCCTGAAGGCGCTTCAAGAACTTCAGAAAAGCAAAGTTAGTGTTTCATAAACACATTCTAGCCATTGAAATTTCTGGTAATAAAGTAATAAGAAACGAGGATGTTATACATCCTCAAGGAGTCTGGTAGGAATATTACTACTTCAACATAGGACATACTTGAACAATAACCAGTCTGAGACTTTTTAATTGCAGAGTAAGCAAAAATAATTCTGATTTCATTCTGCGCTTCCTAAAGAATCATAAAGAACAACTGATCTTTATCTTCTCAAATAGCAACCTTTTATATAATGGAAAACTTCTCAGTTCCTTACTAAATGTTTCATTTTCTAGATTAAGCATACCCACTGCTCTGAACTTTTCCTCATTTCCTGATCCTCATGTTCATTTTGCTGCTCTCTAAATTCTCTCCAGTGAGTCCACATTTCTAGCCAAGGTCAGAGCCTGGAAGTTGGTGAAGTATTTCAGCTGGTCTCACCCCTGCCAAGAACAGAAATAAAATTCATCTCCATTTCACAAATAGTGCTGCTGTTCAGAATTTTCTTAGGGCTAATTTCTCTTTGGTACACTATTTGTATCATGCTGTTGGTAATCCAATTTCTTTTGCATTCCAGCAGCATCCTGAGGGATGTGGTAGGATTCTGCCACCTGCCTGACTGTTCCCAATCTTCCTTTCACGTGTGATTTTTCGTCCACAGAAGTAGTGTTTTGTGTCATTCATTGCTTTTATTCAAGCAATGTTCTTGTTGTCATGAAGCTCATTTTTGTTGCCAGCAACTTCATGTGGAAAAAGCCACAGACACTTCTGTGTGGAGGGTGCAAAAGGTAAAATCCAAAGAGGAAATGAGAAGAAACTGGTTCTTGTGACTACAAGATGAGGTCAGACCGTATGATAAAGGCAGGCAAAGACAGGGTTCTCAGGATCTTGGTAAACTGACATGGAGTAGATTATATTGCACTAATATATATATATTTTTTTTTAATATAAAACAGCCTGGGAACTAGATGAAAGAAAGCTGACCCTGTATTACATCCAGGTGATGAATGTTGTTCTGGTAAACTCAGGAGTGAAAACTCGACCAGGTCACATTGGGCACTTACAGAACCTGGTATGCCACAGAGAATATGAGCTGTTTGCCACCCACTTGGAGCTTCATTTGCCAGGTGAGGCAGTCTCAGAGGTGTCTGCCTGAAAACCACATGACTCCAGTCATAACCTGGGGCAGCAAAAGCAAGAACTGCATCTGCCAAATATTCACATCATTTTGTTCTTTTAATATATTAGACTCACTGGTCGGGAGTCTTCTTTTTAGTGTACCTTCTAGTTCTTCTGTATTTACTTATTTCATTCACCTTCTTGTACTATCTCTTCTGTATGGAACTGCAGCCAGTTTGTCCACATCTGTCCTGCAATTTCCTACATATTTTCAAAGCCATTCTGAAAGAGCAGAAAGATAAAGCCAAAGCACTTTATTCAGTCCTGATATGTTGAAGCAAAGTTATCCAGAAAAAAAAAATAAAAAAATAAACAAACAAACAAACAAAACTATTTTTAATATCTTTACTAATCATTAAATGAGATTTTCCCCCCAAGGTATTTTTTTCTGCTTGTTTGCAAAAGCAGCAACAATGTGCCACTAACAGAGCTACTGAACCACAGAGCTACTGAATCACAGAGTGATGCTGCAGGAAACTTCCAGAGGTCATTGGGTACAGCATCACGGCTCAAGCAGGGATACTATAGCATATACTACATTTCCACTTAAAATAATCCCAGTGGAATCGCAAGTGAAATCTCATCTCATTACTTTAAAATATATATGTACCCATATTTTCACCTGGGTACAGCATTTCACTACTATTTTAGTATTGCCTAGCGTAAGCACAATGTTTTGTCAATACAGAGATTATCCTAATCAAGGCTTGATGATATCTTACACCGCTTAGGGAAGAACAATAATGCATGTGTGTGGGATGATACAATCCTCTTTCAAGTTATTACAGGTATTAAAAGAAAAAAGAAAAAAAGTGACGCAGAATAGTAATCGGGTCGAGGAATTGGATATGGTTTTAAGGAATTGGTGTGTTTTATGTAAGCTGCAGCGTCCCCTTTGAACAGCAGAGGCCATTTCGTTACCCCAATTTGTTCCTTGAATGGCATCCAGTGAGCAGAGCAGTGGGAACAGTGCAGGAACAGCTCCAGGGCTAAGCACAGAGAAAGGCTCTTTTGTGCGGCCAGGCCGGCAGAGTGCCGCACGCTCATTTCGCACGCGGACAAAGGGAAACAGGAACACTTCTCTCTTCTCTTTTTTCTATTTTTTTTTTTTTTCCAAGCTCTGCAGCACAAATCCCTCGCAGGCAAGTTGTCAGCAGAGAGGAAGCATTTTGTACACAGAGGCACAGTCTGAAAGATTAGCAATATAATTTACCGCAGATCTGACACAGCAAGAGAAACTGCCGTGAAAAGAAGCAGTCAAGGAGAGGTCTGAGAACTGCGTGAGCAATAAGTCCAGCTGCTGCTCCAGTGATGGTGCTGAGCTTCCAACGCTAGGCTCAATTCTCCATGCTGCTAAATCAATACAAGATGTCAGAGGAATTCTGTTATAGGCAATGGAAGATGGAGTGACTTAAAGCTGAAGCAAAGTTAGCAGAGCAAAGTTAAATTTAAGCCCAGTCTTGCACTCCTGCTTGCACAACACGTGGTGTTGGTTCCTTTTGGCTTCACTTGTTAAGTAAGACACATGCACAGCAGCCACTGGGCCTCTGCTGAGAGGAATACAAGTTCCGGGAGATGGGAGAGACAGTGGGAGACATCACTGCCCGCAGCACTGGGCCTGCAGCCAAGCAGGGAAGATGGCTCTCAGCCCTGGGCCCAGGGCCCTCATCCTTTTGCAGTAAAACTGTGCTGCATAAACAACAATGGGAGCAGGGAACCGCATCCAAACCTGTCTGCAGCAAAACACTGTATCAAGCATGCCCTTGTGCCCTTCTCTCTTGCCCTGTATCTCTCAACATCATGGTGCTGTCTGGATACGGATGGGACTGCCTTCAACCTGGAGGGTCAGCATGCCCACTAACCATGTCCCTCAGAGACACATCTACATGTTTTTTGAACACTCCAGGGATGGTGGCCCCACCACATCTCTGGACAGTCCATTCCAGTGCCCAATAAATCTTTCAGATAAGTTTTTCCTAATATCCAAATTGAATCTGCCCAGGCATGACTTGAGACCATTCTCTCAGTCCTATCACTGCTTATGCAGGAGGCCAATCCCCACAGTGCCACAACCTCCCTTTAGGTAGTTCTAGAGAACAATAAGGTCTGTCCTGAGTGCCCTCCACATTAAACAATCCCAGTTCCCTCAGCTGTTCCTCATAAGACTGTGTTGCAGACCATCCACAGCTTTACTGCCTTTCTCTAGTCACACTCCAGGGTCTCGATGTCTTTCTTGTAGTGAGGGGCCCAAAATCGAACACAGTACTTGAGGTGCAGCCTCACCAGAGCTGAGTACAGGTAGGCAATCACTTCCCTACTCTTGCTGATACTGCTAAATGCTGTTTCTGACACAAGCCAGGATGCCTTTGGCCTACTTGGCCACCTGGGCACACTGCTGGCTCATGTTCAGCCAACCACTGACCAACAATCCCAGGTCTTTTTCCTCCGCACATCTTTCCAGTCATTCTTCCCCAGCCTGTAGCATTGCTTGGGGTTTTTGAGATCAAAGTGAAGGATCCAGCTCTTGGTCTTGTTGTACTTCATCCCACTGGCCTTAGCTTACCAATTCATCCATTCCAGATCCCTCTGTAGAGTTTTCCTATCCTCAGGCAGAAGAACACTCCCTCATTATTGCTATTTGCCATCCAAAACTACATTTGTAAGGTCTCATTTATCCAGATTTCTCAGAATCTACTTTTTGGTTAACATTTTGCACAAAATACAGGGGGGGAGGCTAATCTTCTGTTTCAAAGGCAACATGTCAGAACTTTAATACAAGTGAGGGAAAAAGACTTTCAGCCCTTTTCTCTACCCAGGGAAATGTGAATTTTTGTCACTACAACCCCTTGATAAGCCAGCAGTTTGAAGGGCTCTGCAGAAGCCTTTCTCAGTCTTTTCTGTACCAACTGCTACATATGGCATGGAATAATGAAATGTCTGATGGAATTTAAAGGAAATGACACTACAGTTCATTTTGGAGAGTAGATTCCAGGAGAAAAGGAACATGCATTCCTGACAGATTCTCAGTGACTCCTTCAGGTTATTTTAAAAAACAATCTGAAGCACTGACAAATCCAAGCTTTCTGATTACTTAAATGTTTTGCCCATTTTCATGCTAAGCTCTACCATGAAGCTTCACTAAGTGAAATGCAGCTTATCCTGGCAGAAAACATTATCTTCTTAATCGTAGCATTGAACTTTTCCCCTGACAGGAATCGATAACACAAGCAGAGCAACCTTCTGCCAGTTTAATTCTCTCCATCTGCACCAGGCCATACCTACAGCCAGCTGCTGCCTGTCTGAAGACCACCATGCTTCAGAGACCTACCACAGCTCCTCCTCCAGCTTTCCTCCCTGAGAAGCATGAGTCATAGAATCATAGAATCATTTGAGTTGGAAAGGAACCTTAAAGTTGATCAAGTCCAACTCCCCTACAATGAACAGGAACACCTACAGCTAGAGCAGGTTGCACAGAGATCTGACCCGTCTGACTTTGAGCACTTCCAGGGATGAGGCTTCCACCACCTCTCCAGGCAACCTGTTCCAATGTCTCATCACCTTAATCATAAAAACAAAACAAAACAAAACAAACACCTTCTTCCTTATATCCAGTTTAAATCACCCTTATTTTAGTTTGAAACCATTTCCCCTTGTCCTATCACAATAGACTCTGCTAAAGAGTCAGTCCCCTTCTTTTTATAGCCACCCTTTAGATACTGAAAGACCACTCTTAGGTCTCTCCAGAGCCTTCTCTTCTTCATGCTGAACAGCCACAGTTCTCTCTGCCTGCCCTTGTAGGGAAGTGTTCTGTCCCTTGGACAATTTTTTTGCCCTCCTCTGGAATCCTACAATCATAGATTCACCAGGGTTGGAAAAGACATCTAAGATCATCCAGTCCAACTTTCCACCTATCACCAATATTTCCCACTATACCCTGCCCCTCAGTACAACACCTAAATGTTTCTTGAATGCCTCCTGGGACGGTGACTTTACCACCTCCCTGGGCAGCCCATTCCAGTACCTGACTGCTCTTTTGGAGAAATTATTTTTCCCTAACATCCATTCTCCTCTAGAGCAACTTGAGGCCACTCCCTCTAGTCCTACAGCAAGTTACAAGGGAGAAGAGATCAACTCATCTCCTACCTCTCCACCACCTCCCTTCAGGTGTTGTTGTAGAGAGGAATAAGGTCTTCCCTGAGTCTCCTCCAGACCAAATAATCCCAGTTCCCTCAGCTATTCTTCACAAGACTTGTGCTTCAGACCCCTCATCAGCTTCATTGTCCATCTCTGGACACACTCCAGGGCCTCAGTGTCTTTCTTGCACTGAGGGATGAACACAGGTGTGTTGCATCACAAGTGCTGAGTAGTGTAGTACTCTACTCCTCTGGAGTTCAGCTGAGCTACTCCCAGCCTGCATGCCTCAGTCATAGGACAGTTAGCATCAGAGTTCTGCCAGGCTGGATGTCACCATCTAATTTTTTCTTAACAAGAGTCAGTGGCTGTACTTCATGCCATTAGTGCTTTTATGTTGAAAATGAGCTTGCAACAGGTAATGCACGGCCCTACTTTGCCAGAGCATCTAATTAATAACAACTCTTTCAAATCTTCAACATTTTTAAAAATGAACCAATTGTTTTTGCAATTGTTTTTGTCATTCCTCTTTATCCTGATTGGAAACCACAAAATAGAAATGGTGCATGTTCTAGTGATGTAGAACATGATTTTAGGGAAGTGCAATAAGCATCCACAGATACATGACCAATAGGTGGTGCCTGGGCAGGAGCCGAGCACAGCTCCCAGTTGCACTGCAAACATCTCATCTACCATATGCAAGCCTCTGCTTTGTTTACGTGGCAGTTAGTTAGCAGAGTACAGTTTGCAGAGCTGGTAAATGGCCTTCTGTCTGAACACGTCTCTTATCCCTTCTCCATGTTCATGCTCCAGCTATGTCTCAGCAGCAGCAAGAAATCATTATTCTTCCTGCTTGTCCCAATACTCCTGTACTGTCAGCACCACTTTGCTATGTGTCACCAAACCCACGGGCTCACGTTTATGCACATCCCAGCTGCCTTTTGCTTTATGAGTGCTTGCTTCAGTTAGATTTATATGCCCACTACTAGAAGTAAGGCAATACTTCTGTTCTTCCTGTAATGAGTAATTTACTTCTAGAAGATCCTGATTTTTCAGCAGTCCTGGGAAGATCCATCAGAAGACTCAAAATGGTATTTTTTTTGTCCTAGGATATTTTTGAATGTCTTTTTCCTTTTTTTGTAACCCTACTCCAAACCAGCTCCAGTGATGTTTTGCACTGCTCAAATAGACATATAAATGAAAATATTGCATCCAGCACTTGAAATTCTGTCCCATGTGGGTCTTTTTGATTTGGATTAACAAGCGCAGTATTTACAGTCCCAATGGTCTCCTGGAGTTCTTTATGTGAGATACTGAACACCACTATTTTCCTCATAATTCAACTGGTAATTGTAACCATGGGATATTTTATTTTAAAATATGTTGGAGTACATGCAATCACTGTCACCTAGGAGATGCTGAGTGAGGAGGAGTTCAGCCACAGATAATTTTGACCAGTCGTACTGCGTAGGGTGAATCAAATAATCCTTTTTCTTCAGCTAAGTCAGCTACGTGAATACTGTAAAATAAAGCACCAGAAATTTCTTCTGAAAATGTAGTTGCTTACAACTATGCTCACATCTGGTGCTTTATAAGCAGTAAAATGAGTTGGGTAGGGGCAGAAGGGGAAGAACTGTGCAAGAGCGAGAAGAAACAGTCTAAGGAAATGACTGAAATCCCAGTTACCTAACAACACACATATAAGGGAAGCCTATGGATCTTGCATATAATGGTGTAATTACCATTGGTGCCGTGCCCATAAAAATACTAGTGAATAGAAGAGAAAGAAAAGTGTCTTTTGTATATAGTCTGCCTAGGCACATACCCTTGAGGGAAAGAAAGAGAAAAAAAGAAGAAAAAGATATGTTTTAAACAAGGAATATTATAACCTTAAAAAGGTCATAAGGAAAGTGTCATGCTTTTCCAAATACAGATATAGAGAAAGACGGAACCTTTAGGCTTAGCTCTGTTTGTCATCATAAACACTGCTTTGCAGACAAATTGCAGGCAAACTTTTTCTTACTGCCCCTTAATTAAAGGAGCTGTCCTGTAGTTTTCTCAGATCAAAGAGAAAGAAAAAAAAAAAAAAAAGAACAAAACAAAACAAAAACAAAGGCAAACTATGTGGGTAGAGAGGAAACAATAAGCTCTCTGTTTCCTTTATGAAATTTACTGAGAACCACAGCCCTTTCTATTTACAAAGTCAAAGCCCAGTGCAAGGCTCTGGAAGACCCCTGTGCCAGATGCTGTTTCCAATTACCTGCACTCTGTGTGGTTTCATAAGTGGAGTTTCTACTGAAACCATAATCAGTCTGAAGTACGTAACATCCAGAGTTGCAGGCTGAGATCAGCAGGCTGTACTCTCTCTCTGGTAGGCTGATAATAAGGATTCTTTTTGTGAGAGCTTTTTATGGGTTCCCTCCCCACTCCCAGATGGCTATGTAGGGCTCTTAACATCCTGGAGTAGTAACTGGCCCTGTTTGATAGATTCAGATCTGTAGAGGATTTCTGTCTTAGAGACTGCAAATCTTCCAATCTAGAAAGAAAGGGGAAGCTGTATACAGCAGGACTGCATGAAGGAGTGCAGGTTGACAAGTTGTGCTCTCAAAGCAACTGGCTGTGCCTTGCAACCAGTCTGGATGAGGACAGAGTTGTGTCACTATGGGGAACTGGCCAGGGCTGCCCCATATTTGTTTTGAAATTTTAGACAAGAGATGCTATGGCAATCATCAGCTGGCTGGCAGAAGCAGGAACTGAATGTTCAGAGAACTACACCACCAAAAGCATGTCGAATCCTGGCACAGGGTTAGCAAAGGGATAGCTAGTGCATTTTAGATGTCCTTAAACCATCAGATCCTTGCACACAGAAGGACACTGGCAAAAGTCACCCAGCAACTGTGTTCTCAGGAAGCACAAATCAGCACAGTCCTCTTGACTTCATGTATTCAGATTTGCAGCCCTTGACAAGACCTAGAAAATCTAAAAATACAGCTCTTTCCAGGAAATGAGTTTGGCTGTTTCTTTCTCCAAAATGTTAGGATAATTAATTTTATAATATTTATTTTTAATTTCTTTTTAATGACAAAAATTTTAACTTTTGAAAGTCTACTAAAAGGAACACTTAAAAGATTAAAGCTATGACTTCATCTGGCAGAGAATAAAAATGGGTACCCCATCTGAATGCATACTGGATTCTAACAAACTGCTCAATGGCTTTTGATGTTGCAATTAAGACAGAGAAAAAATTAGCACCAAAATCTTAAAAAGGCAAAGTAAAAAAGCATGAAAATTTGAACATTTGCAACTTTAGTTATATTCAGACTGAAATATTGAACTTAATTTCAAGTCAGAGGGATAGAGAAGAGACTGAGAGGGAGAACTCTATTTTTCTTTCCACTTCTCTCCAGACTACATATCCTTCCATGTATACGGACAAGAGGTGAGGGTGAGGAACTACCATTCCTAAAGCACCTATTTTCACACAGTTACTCACCTGGTTCCTGCACTGCAGGCATTTGAACACACCAGCAGAGAGGCAATCTGCTGCCTATCAGAGCTTGGGGCCTCAGGGAAATGGGTGCTGCTAAAGGACACAGACAGGGAACAAAGTAGGAAGAGTTTCACTCTACTATTTTGATTCTGTTCTCTTTCACATAAAGGAAATACTCTTTTTTCGTGGATAAAACATAGTAAAATATGAAACAAAGAAATAATGTAGTTCTCAGCATTATCCAACATTCCAATAGCGCTATACTAGAGTAAAAAGTGGAATTATTTCCAACACCTGATGGGATGAATCATCTTGCTCCTCCCTGACACACTTCTCAGAGAAAACTGAAGCTTAAGCAGTTGAGCCCAGTAACAGATGGAAGGTTGTAGTAGAACCAGTCCTTCTATTGCCCATTTTTCCTATTGTAAGAGCATCAGAAAGTAACCATAACTTCTTTTTGCAGTCATCGCTCATACAGCTTTCTGCTTTTTTCATTTTTAGTTGAGAACATTTAGCTTGTGGAAAAGAAAAGCAATCACTGGGAGCTGGTAATTCCCAGGTAATCTGCGGGTTGGAACTAGATGATCTTTAAGATCCCTTTCAACCAAAGCTGTTCTGTGGTTCTATGATTCCGTGATAATCATTTGCCCTTTTAATGACTTCAGAGAGCTGGGCAACTTAAAATATATATATATATATAAAATAATAATATTGCCTGGACACCTCCACATTAAAACTGCATGAAATGCCCTAAGACTGATGAGGAAGCACACAGCATGTTCCAACTGCTTCAAACACAGTAGCAACATCACGAGCAGCCAATGAAAATATTGATTTTTCTTGCTACTTCAAAAATAACTTCTTTTAGAAGCTCTCCTTTACCACATGTAATCTGAGCTATTCCTTGGCTCTTGGGAATCAGAGACTACCTTGTAATTTGAAGTAGAGGAAACCTGGAGCTGCACTCTCCCTGGAGACCTACAAACGGGCAACAACCGATCTGCTGTTCCTCTCTTGTTCTTGGGAGGGAAATATTGCTTCCCTCCTCATAGCCGGCAACGAGCCAGGCAGTCTGGTCAGGAAAACAGCCGGAACCAGACAGCTTTCCCCAAAATCCTTGCAGCCATTACTCACAATAGGGAGTATCAGGTGAGCAGCCTCTGCCCAGTCCTCTTCTTGGCTGGAGAAGCAACATCTCTCTAGGCTGAGATAAAAGAGTGTTCCAGGCATCTATGAGGTATGCTGACACATGCTTACACACCAGCAGCCTACTGGAAAATTCTGGCATCAGTGACAGCAATAGCTCTAGCTGAATGCCAGGCTGAGCTCCTCAGCTACAGTCAGCTGAGACAGGCAGCATCATTTCATCTGAATTAGGATTTCAATCCAACATTACATATGATACATATGATACATACGCTATATGACGCATATGACACATGCTATCATCACACTTTTACACTGCAATTCTGCCAAAAGCAAACCAGAGCAAAACATAGCAAAAATCTGCATCAAAATAACAGTTAATGGAAGCAATGCTTAACTATGTATGAATTAATGAATGAGATTCTCTCAATTTTTATCCTTAGAATTTTGCACTTCATTTTTATTATAGTAGGGAGTAACAGAGTGCTTCCAAGGTATGTTATCAAATCATAAAGCATATTTGATTTGCCTATGAAGTTGGAGCCAGTATTTGCTTTCAAAAGAGATGCAGGGCACAGAACTAGGAAAGGAAAAATTGGAAATGCGCAGCTTCCAGAAGATCCTTCACAGCATTACTCCCCAGATGAGATTTCAGGTTGGATATTAGGAAATAATAATTCTTAGAAAAAGATGTAAGGCATTGGTATAGACTGTCCAGGGAGGTGGTGTAGTCACCGTCCTTAGAGGTGTTCAAGAACAGGGTAGGTGTGGTACTGTGGGATATGGGTTAGTAGGCATAGTGGGGATCGGCTGGTGGATGAACCAGATGATCTTAGTGATCTTTTTCACCCTTAATGACTTAGTGATCTCACACAGGCTTGGCATAACTCACGTTTTTAGAAGGTTCTCCAACTGCTTAGGATTTCATTATGATCTAAAAAGAGACAGATAACATTAGCAGAAGTTGATTGTCTTCTTTGTTTCCTCTAAGATTCAGAAACTATTAATCTCACCACTTCCTTCTCCGTTTCTAACCAAGATTCAGCATTTTATTTAATTAGAAAAGGACAAGAGAGAAGTATAATCCATCACCACAGATGACAGATTCAGTTACCCATGAAAATTAGTAAAAATTGCTACGTATTTTCTGCTTGCAAGCTCTGCAGTGTTCTTCCACAAATGCAAAGAACTATAAAGCAGCAGGAAGAGGGGGAAGAAAAAATACAGAAAACAAACAACTCAAACACAACAATAAAACAACTGAATCTGTAATGCACTAGCAAGCAGTCAGTAAATTATGCCCTGAGCACTGAGATTATGGTTTCTAAATGGTGTGGGATCTAACCTCATTTTGCAGCAGTTCAGTCTGCCCTCCATTCCTCAGAGATCTCCTACCTGCTCAGTACTGTCATCCTGCAGTTAGTTTCTCTGCTGAGCTACAGACTACACTGACTGAAAGCACCAGTACCTTAACAAAGGGAGCAGAGCTCTTCCCTTAAGTCTGCCTTATGACTCATTAACTGCTTACAACTGTCTTTCCTTAGGAAGCAAGCAGCTTGGGTAAATTGCACCATTCTGCCCAAGAGCAAGTGCATTAAGCCTGCTCCACCTGATCTGGGGGGAAAACTAATGGGCTAATGATTTCTTGAGAGAAGTAAAATAAAAAGGAATTTCATTGTTTTCCAGTTAGTAATTTTTTCAAATTCACAGCCCCCTGTTAGAACACTCAAGCCAAGACAGAAATCAAGCACATTATAAAGGAAAAAATGAGAGAAGGAGGAGAAAAAAAATGAAAATTGGGTGGGAAGAAAGATCTGTGTGTGTCACCTTCGGCACGGAGGGCACAGCAGTGGAGGAGCAACAGTAAGACTGCCAGGCACGTATCATTTCCTCGCACCCTTCCAAGGACTGCTTGTCAGCACAGCTGTCATTTGGAGGGTCCTGGTTCAGCTCCTCTCTGTTCCTTGCTGCCAAGCAGTATCGCTGTTGTGTCTTGCCTGCTCCCCTCCTTCACAGATGAGCCTGCTTGCTTGCAATTGCTCCAGGTGCTGTTGGAGGTGCAGATGCTCTCCATGCTCTTTTCAAACACAAGCCTGCAGGTGTTGTCATAGCTGAGTAATAAGCACCACTTGCTTCCCTGCTTCCCTGATCTACTTTTAGCCACCCAGTTATATTTAGTCTTTGACTTGTTTCTTTTCTGTTTATAGGTGCCAGGACAACATGGCCCTGAAACAAGACCAGGGGTTGTTCCTAGGCATGGTCACAGCAGGAATAATTACTAATAATTAGCTGCCTTTATCTCCACCCACAACATACATCTATCCATAGGTTGTAAGCTCATGTTTGATGAGTTCGGTTTTTTGTGTATTTGCTAATTACTGTGTATGCTATGGCACTTCCCACGCATATGTACCTCTACTGTTTGCACAGTCTAAGAACAAAAGCAATTTGTCTACCAGCAAGACTTCTCTGCCTTCAACTGAATAAAGACAACTCTGCATCTCTGGATGCTTTCATACAGAAACCTTTGTGATTTTTGAAGCCCAAATGCATGGATGCATGCAAACAAATGCTAAACATCATGGTAAAAATGTGCATCATACTTGGATACAGATGATATGAGGGAATGCTCCTCACCCAAATCAGGATGGCTTTGAAACCCAAATCCTTTGTGCCACAGATGGTGCAGTGTTTCAGAACTGGAAAATTAACGTCATGATGTGACATAAGTTCTTGCTCCCATTCGTATTTCCTACCAGTCTTGATGGGCTTATGGGCTACCTAATCTGAGGAATGTGGGGGCAATAATAAAGGGGACAGACTCTTTAGTATTGTCTCCTGTGATAGGACAAGAGGAAATAGCTTCAAACTAAAAGAGGGGAGATTTAGATTGGATCTAAGGAAAATGTCTTTTACAATAAGGCTGGTGAGGTACTGATACAAATTGCCCAGAGAGGTGGATGTCACATCCCTGGAGACATCCAAGGCCAGGCTGGCAGGGCTCTGAGCACTCTGATCTGCTAAGTGTCCCTGTCCATCACAGAGAAGTTGGACTGGATGGCCTTTAAATTTCCAACTCAAATCATTCTATGACTCTATGACAATGGCCAATGAACCCAAAGGGAATATACATTTAAAATGAAATGTCACTGGCACTATGTTTCCTGTTATCTAGTTAACATCACAGAGAAAAACAGAAACTGACATAGTTAAAAAAAAATTATGTTGTAATGAAATCGGTTTGAAAAAAAAACAAGCAAACACGCAAAAAATACATTTCAAATTAGTGACTGCCTAAATCCATAAGCTGTTTCTTTTTTTCCTAAATAGATCCCTAATAAGTCAGATCAAAACTCTGGGACTTAATGAAACAACTGTTTTGGCATGCTCAGACATTTGGTTAAGTCATTCCTGATTTATCCTGGTTTATCCAGCAGCATAATTTGGGTGTTATGAAGAAAACGTAAAAAAGTCAAAATAGATAGAACTTGTACATTGGGTTGGCAAAGGAAAATTACATGCAACATGAATGATACCATGTCAAACTCCACTGAGTCTCACTATGAATCCTGGAGTTTTCAAAAGGGTTCTGGGATGTCATTTCAGCAAACTAACAGATGAGACAATAAGTAGGAGACAACATCCTAAGCTCAAGTTGTGCTTGATTCTGCTCTTATACTGTTGTAAATCTACTGCCGTCAAAAATCCTATGTCTGACATAGAAAGGAGAGCACACTGGGAAAACCTGTACATAACATTCACAAGTAAATATTTTAAAAGTTTTCCAGGAAAAAAAAAATAAACATAACAGGAAATAAAAATCAGTGGAACAGGAGTTTATGCAAATCTGTACTTGAAACATAGTGCTTTCACCACCGAGTATTTCATGTTCCTAATATTCAGGGCATGGTGAAACATTTCCTGAAGATTTTGCCTTTGTGATCATCCACCTAATTTTGCCTTTGTTTTATGATAAGAACATACATAATACTGTTTACTGATCAGATGGACAAAGAAAAAACAACAGTTACTCAGAAACCTCTAAGGGGAGAGAGCATAAGCCTTTCGTATGTATTTATTTCATTACAGCATAAGTTGGAGTACATAAAAAGCTTTACAATGACCTTAGCTATATACACTTTGAAAATGAACTGTTAATACATCACATGTAATTCACCTGAATTGTGAACAGTGTCTAAAGCATTTGCATGACTTAACCTGTTTTAAGTGGCAGCATCAACATGGTTACTTTATGGTTTCAGATTCATCCAAGGTTTATCCACCAAAACTTAAAAGCGAAGCACAAAGCTCCTGCCAAAAGCAGATTACTGAACACTGTGGTTGTTTGAGATGAATTGCAGGTGCAGAACGACAAGACTGACAACATAATAGATAAAAAACTCAAGCTACTTAAAAAATACTTGAAAGAAAATTGGTCATGTAGTCATCACAGTCTCAATACTAACTCTGGTTCCCTTCTCTGTTACTTCTTCCTACTGAATATGTGGTAGGTATTTTTCTTTCCCAGTTCTCATTCTTCCACGTCTCCCTCTTCCTCACTCTCCCATTTCCTCTCACTGAGTAATTTATGAAGCTTAGAGAGCCTCTAAAATAGCCTGCTGCTTCCTAATTTGGATGGGCTCTTACAACAGCATTCATTAAGCCAAAACAAATGAAAAGTGCGTTATTACATATTCTGAGTGCACAGTGAATTTGGGTGTCAATCTCTGCTTGTAGTAGCTGTAATGTCAATTCAGAATAGTTCCAGTAATCTACTTTATTATGGAATTACTACTAACCTTCATTAAATGATCTCAGAGTAAGAGTTGAGCCAGAGAATATACTTAAATGAAAACATACTTTACTACAGCAGCACTTGGGATCACACTGTTAATAGCTACACAGAGACCTCCTTTTCAGTCCAGTGTGCATCTGATGTGTAGAATAATGGCAGACAGAAAATCATTAAATGCTTGTTACCACAGCTCCTCCACTGTACTACCATTTCCCTTCCTGTGCTCTCTTAAGTTTCTCAAAAGCAACGCCACTAAAAAAATAAAAAGCCCTACGAAAGATAATTCTAAATCCTTTGGATTCACTCAAGGAGAAAGAACTACATGTCATTTCAGACACAAAGCAAATCACCCCCATGCCAATGTTAAGCTTTGTGGTAATGAAGGGAAACCCATCTACAGAGCAGTCAATGGAACGGATACCATAAAGAAAAGCAACAGGCCACTCATGAATAGTGAACATTGGGATACAGTACTCAGAGAGCCAATCAAACAGCACAGGAGAGTTACAGCTTTCATGTGCATAATTCATTCTTAAAATTTAACCATATACTTGTTTACAAAGGATTTGTTTTTGTGGACAGAGTTTACATCAGCTGCTGCATAATTTTATTCATTAGTAGGGTACGATTAGCATCCTTCCTATGTTGCTTAGCAGTGCCTGTTTTCACCAAATAGGATAATTCTTTTGCCAATTATTCCTCTGACTTATTTTCCAAGAGTAAACAGAATTTGTACCAATGGCTTTGCTGTAATTAAATTCTTTTTACAGAACCAGTTAGTGGAAATAGTAAATTTCTGTCTGTTATTAGCATTTGCTGAGGTGGCCTGTTTCTTTATTCATGCAGGGATTTCATTTAGATGCAATGAAGGCTCCCGGCATTTCCATGCCACTCATGCCTCTTAAACAAGGCGTTGCCCCTGAGTGGGATCTAAACTACCTCTGCAGTCTCCTTGTACAGTGCATGGAGCCTCCCACCTCAGTCTGGAGAACCAAAATTCAGAGCCTATGTGAAAAAGCTTCTTCCAGAAAACTTGTCCCATTGTACCAACTTGTACTAAACATATCCTGAATTACCCATCCAGGAACTGGAGCCTGTATGTGCTTTTGAAAGTTTTGTATGAGATTCATCCCTGAAAGAAGCTATAGGATTGGTAACAATATTCTTCTACAAATATACAGATTTCAGAATACACACACATGATGTGGGAGGTCTGAGTTTGGTCCTTCCTCTGCTCAGGAGAATTCAAGTCTATGCCTTCTGGAAGATGACCTGGAAAGCAGAAGTACCCTAGGAAAGAGGATGCAGAAAAAAATATTTCCTGCATGCCCTGGTAAAGGTGGGAGAGGAGACCGTAAGATTCATGGAGAAAGAAAATGGCTCTCCAGCTCGTCTCAGACCACTCAGTGAGGATGGTGGTTTGAATTCACCTATCTGGATAATTTCTGAGATTTTTAGCCATCTAGTGCATAATACAAAACATTGTATTATACTGTAATGCAAATATTTAGAGCAGGGATTAGCTCCAAGTCCTCCAGTCCTCCAAGGATTTGGGTTAAATCATTGCAGGCTAAGAAAGCAAACACCGTCTCCACGTTCCATGCAAATGCAGAAGCCTTCAGGCAATTATATAAATGACTGCTTTAAAAGCCACACATAGATAAACACAGTGTGAGGGTAGCATGGCACTTTGGTTTGGACCATACAAACATATTACAACAGTGACTCCTGGGTATCACATCATCTGGTCTTCCACTCCTGAAGTCTATTTAAATCCTGCTTTTAGTACCCAAGCATTAATTTTTTCAATACACTAAAGACGCAAGCAGCAGAAAAAAAACAGCTTCCAGCAAATCTGCCTCAGGCTTAGCAGGGAGGAAAGAGAGGCCACAGAGTAGGAAATGTGGGCTGAAACACAGCACTGCAGTCAGTCATCGGGCTGTGATTACGCAGAGTGTAGGAAGGAAACAGGCGTGATGGACAGCTGCTAATGGAGACCAGACTCTGCTCTCACTGTGTGACAGTAGAGTGGGAAGGCACTTGAAACAATCTCTGCTAATGATGCAAGCCAGCAAAAATACAAACCACTGCACGTTTGGCAAACACGTAGTGCTGTAAAGATTATTTCCAAATCTATTTCTTCATGAATATAGCAACAAGTTCTGGAAGAAAGGATGTGTTTCATTCCTTCCTCAAAGTCTGCAACATATTTTTGCATCTCAAATCAGAGAGACTTCTCAAAACTCGTTCAGCAGCATTTTCATGCATTAACAGGGATGAGAATACTTAATTAATGATCAATTAATAGGAATGACAAAGTTGGCTTGATTCCCTACTATACTGTAACATAAAAACTGTACTACTAAATGTTTTGAACTACAAAACTGCACTGTACTGTAAGATAGAACTGACACTTGGGTGTTTGTGGTGACTGCTAATTCAAAATCTGGCCTAGCATTTACGTCTTCAATTTAAATATCCACCTAAGTATTTCACTACACAGCTTTAAATACCTTCTACAGTTAAAACAGAAAATGATGCTGAAGGCAAATACATCACTTTCTTTCCCGCTCAAGCTACAATACTGTAATTTAATCGAGTCAATATTTCCAAGCATTCTCATCAAAGAATTAAGATTATCATTCAGCAAAAAAAAAAAAAAAACAACCACAAACAATCAATTTCTTTGTTAATCACTAACAAATATGCCATCTGTGGCACTAATTCCACTGCACTGTCCTGCAGTGAGGCTAAGCTAAGCATCAGAGTACAGCTCCCACCTGGGAGATGCTTTAATGAGCTCACTGGGAATGGGCTTGCTTGGCTAAGAACTGTCAGAACCAAGCCACTGTTTTCTAAAGATGGCAAATCGGATCAGCTGTATTAAAATGCAGGACAGATAGCGAAGGAGAAAAAAAAAACAACAGGAACTAAAAAAAAAACGGGAAGGAAAAGAAAGAAATATCTACAAACTTCACTACCGTCTTCTGTGAAGACGGCATCTCTTAGGACAGAACCTGCTGCCTCCCTTTGGAACTAGCCATAACATAAGAATGCTAATGTTCTGCTAATGGGAACATCTTAATAAAACATAAAAAGATCTGCTGCTCTTTGATGTAACGTCCCTATTTATTTCTAAAATATGAATCTATTCTAGAACTTTGAATATAAACTATTCCCTTCCATAGTCCATGCCAATTCCACTGAATCACTAATAGTAAAAACACTGGTTCTATTTTTCAGAAAAGGTTTCAGTGGTTTACAGTAAAGCTAAAACATTTGCCTTGTCTGTCTATTGACTTTCTTTATATATATAAAGTTTGTAAAATAAATGCAAGTGCCCTTTTCAGTATAGTTTGTCTGTGTAGACAGTTTATGCTTTTCCAGTTCCAAGTAACACGACAAAAAAAGTATGCTCCGACTTTGCACAGGCAAGAAGAATTTCTCTGGGGTTGTGTCTTGTTAGGATGCTGCTCCACAAACAGCACCTGAGTGGTTCAGAATCCCAGTGACAGCATAGGCCATCAGCATGTACTGCAGTTGACAAGGGCTTATTGATTACAGCAATCAATCAAAATAAATAAAGCAGTCTCTCAATCCAAAGATAGGGAAATAATATCATGCTAGTGCACAATAAAATCAACATGTGTAGCACATTCCTGTTTACCATGTCCTCCTCTGATGGTCTTGCATTAAATTGGAAAAGCCTCTTGCCACAGGGAACTGAACATACAATGAAACATTTAAGTTGTCTGCAGACAGTTTCAAAGAATTTACATTTGGTTTAGATTAATTTTCCTCGACCTGCAGTTAATTAAAGAGTAGTTGAAGTACAAAATATTTCCCACAGCTCTAGTGGTCTACATGGTCATGTAAATCTGCCATAGTCCAAACAGCTACAGTCCATTTTTGTTATAATTTAAAATCTCTGATAAAAAAGTAATAAAACAGTGTCTTTTCATACAGAAACCATTGCCTTTTTGAAATAAAGAACATATCAACATTTCATATCTGCCATGACATGCCGCATTTTAAACAACTAACTTCCTTTTTTTTTTTTTTTTTTTTTGTATATTCCAAATATGAACACGCGGCACACATTTGTGTTGCTTAAAGCTTTAAGTCTGGTATCTGTTACATCATCACGGTTGAAATTCCTGGGACCACACAGTGCCATGTCTTCCTAAAACAATCTATTGCACTGAGACGCTGTGATTGAGATGATCTTCCTATACTTTTCTAGCAGAGGAAACAGTTGATTTGACATAAGAACAGATACAGTTAAGAGATGTTGCCAGCAGTGCTTATCCCCTGGAATCATCCAGGAGAGAAAAGAAAACAGGTGGCATAAAGGCTCCAGCCCAGATCACAACTACACGCATATACACAACCAATACTAACCGGAACATTTCATTATGACACTGTTGTCAGGAATTTTTAGAACTCCAGGTGCAAAAAAGTGTCAGGAACTGACACAAACATAATCCAGAGATTATCCTTTTATAGCAGCTTCTCCTCTGGTTTGCTTGGCTTTTCACACAAAGCAAGGCGACACAATAGGAGTTACCCAAGTGACAACCAAGCACTTCCAGACCAAAACCGTGGGGGGGGAGGGAGCCCCTTCTCTCTGCAGACATATTGGAGGGGGTCCCTTCTGTGGGAGTGAATTTGCATGTTCCCCAAAAGCTGCAACCCAGCCCTCTGACCAGCAGGCCAGAGCGAGGCTGGCCACTCACAGCGAGAGGGAACCCTCTTGGTCCCCTGCTTTCTCCAGCTTCTCCGGAAGAGTAAGCACAAAGGGTAGGAGGAGGCCCTTAGCATCAAATGGAGCTTTGAGAAGCTCACCATCAAAGGTACCCTTGAGCCCACCATCCGCTTCCACCTCGCCATCCTGGGCTAAGTTGAAGCGGAGAGTGCCAGTCCGGTTGACACAGTAGATGGTGTTACCCAAAGCAGCACAACGGAAGGGCTGGATGGGACCACTGCTGGGCCGCAAGCTGGCACACTGGCTCCAGCGCTTGGCCACTGTGTTGTATCGGAAAACTTCAACACCACCACCAGTCCCACCACCTGGGCCCTGCTCTCCACCACGGCCACTGCTCACATCAAAGCGATAGATGAAGTTCTTGAAGGCCACCATGTCTGCGGAGCGCCGACGGCTGCTGTTGTAAGGACACTCCTGCCACTCATCACGCTTGGGGTCATACTTGAGCAGTCGGTAGAAGAGGGATCCCCCCGAGACATAGATCTCCCCATTGCAAGTGGTGGCCTCATGAGCAACGGCGAAGGCTCCCTTGGGTAGGGGCGCAACAGGGCTCCAGCGATCAGCCCGTGGGTCATACTTCTCCACGGTGAAGAGGCACTCGCCCCCCACAGCGTAGAGGTAGCCATCCAGAGCCAGCAGCTTGAGCTGTGAACGAGGCTGAGCCAGTGGGCGTACCTGGCTCCATGTGTCAGTGAGAGGGTTGTAGCAGAAGACTTTGTCAGAGAGGCGAGCCCGCGGCTCGCTGCCCGCTGGCCCTGCAGCAATGCCCCCTGCCAGGAAGAGGTAGTTGTGGAGGACACACATGGCGCAGCCCTTGGCATTGGCCTCCTCAGGCAGACGCGTCAGCACCCTCCACTCATGGCTGGCCTCATGGTAGCAATGGATGAGGGAGCCACTCTCCTCCAAAGACATCACAGAAGAGGGGCTCTGCGGGCGGCTGCTCTCACGGCTTTGTGGTCGGCTGCCACCACCAGGCCGCTCGAAAGCATCACTGACTTCAGCCACCAGTAGGCAGCGTCGGCCAGCCTCCAGGCGCCGCTGCAGAATAAGGTCCCTCTCTGCCCCACTGAGACGGCCATACACGCCTGGCTCACGCAGCACCTCCAGATAGTGGTCACTCATGAAGCGGTAGGCGGCCTCCCGCAGCTCTGCCAGTCGTTGCTTCTTGGCCAGGCAGAGGAGCTGGTAGCAGTTGTCAAGGCGCAGCTGGGCGCGCATAGCCTCGGCAGCACAGTGCAAGGCGCAGGGCATCTGGAGGACACGGGCACCACTCACCACTTCGGCCAGGTTGTCGTGCCGCACCTCGCCCATGCGGGCTGTGTAGACATAGTCAATGAGGAGTCTCAGTGCCCCGTAGCTCACCCCCTTCACCCGCAGGATATCTCGCGAGGCACGGGCTCGGAAGTAGTCGCTCTTGGCTGCCAGCACCGACTTGTGTGCTCGGATGCGTTGCCCTGACACCTCAATCACGAGGTCGGGCTCCTCAGCCGGCCGCCCTGCGGGCTGTGTGCCAGCTGGTGGCTCCCGTGTACTCGCCTCTTCCTCCTCCGACTCAGAGGCCACACTGTTGAGCTCCCACTGGCTTTCCACCACATGGCTGCCAGTAGAGGATGGCGATGGGGCTCCCTGCTCGGAGGTGGCAGAGCTGAAGCACAGAGAAGAGCTGAAGCTGCAGGGGGAGGACAGGGTGAGTGGTGGGGCACCAGACCCAGCCCCACTCTCCTCCTCCTCCACTGTGCCGCTGCCCTCCATGGAGCCACACTCCGCCACAGCCACGTTAGCTGCTCTGGCGCTGCACAGTGCTGCTCTGGACAGGCCTTGGTCGCACTGGAATGCCCATCACCTGCTGGGGGACATCGGAGAGAGCCTTGAGCTTCTGTGACCTGGCCAGAAATGGCTTCTCCTCAGTCACCCATGAAAACCTGAACGTCTTCCCTTTATAAATATCACACCTCAATAGCCTGCAAAGCAGTTCTGTTTTTTCTGTTATTGTATGAAAATTTTAAACAGTTTTCATGTGCAGCGTCCTTTCATGGCAATTGGTCCCCACACCATGCTGAGCAACCCGAAAACACGTCCTTTCAAGTCAGATAGTTAGAAATATTATCACAGCCTGTTCATCTTGTACAGCTACTTCAAGGGAAGACAATGGTTGCAATCTGTTCTGGAAGATTTCCTACAAGCCAAGGTTTCTTCTACATGAACTTCAAGAATGTTTCTTCATATCACTGCTCCTCATATGCATTCCTCCTGTCTTAAAAAAAGAAAAAAAAAAAACATGAAAAATTGATCAGCTTTAAAATAGATTTAGTCTCAGCTCATTCATAAATTCAAGACCACTAAGGTTACGTTTCCTTTAAAATAACATCAGTAGCATTCTACAGTTACAGTTACCCTACAGAATTATGCTAATAGAACTCAACTACTTTTGTTGTTTACAAAACAAACCAAAGAATTTATTTTCTTATGACAAAAGCAATCTGACATATATATAACAGCGGACACAGCAACAATGTATGAAGAAGATGTAATCAAACTTCATAGGCCTGGTTCAAGATTCAAGACTTCCGCTAACAAAATGCAGAAAAGAGTAAAAATCACAATAGGTAATTAGAACATGACTTTTCTTAATGAGAAAATGTCAGGCTATAAAGCATGGCTCTGAGTAGGTTAGTCCCTGTCAGCCTAATTACTAATGAGTTCTATCCTCGTTTCAGAAAAGTAGTTTTCAGAATTACACACACACACACACACAAAAAAAAAAAAAAAAAAAAAAGTTTGCCTTGTTTCTTTATGAATTTCCTGGGTTTGCTTAAGTTTTGATAAACAATACACTAAAATTGTCCAAAAGTACTTGATTTTATACAACAAAGATCTATAGACCAGGTTCTATTTGGAAGAAGATTAAGTCCTTTCTATACAAATTATAGCTTGTAATTTCTTTTCAGTATAGATTACTTATTTATCCCATTAAACTACTGTTGGGTGTGTCCAACTTTTGGAGACTTTTTCATGAAAACATAATTAGTAGATGACATTGTCTGGAAACCTCTGACATGAGATCCAGACACCCACACTTGCACATTAGATCAGTCTTCTACGTATTTGTCTTGTGCATTTGCCCTACAAAGGGCTTTCTATTACATTTGAGAACATTCAATTAGAGGACAAATCAATACTGTGGTTTGATTTCTGGCTTTTTGAGCCTTTCAGACTGTTACAAGACTTAAATAGCATTTGAAAACTCCTTATTAGAGAGGACAGATTTCACAACCATTTTCACATTTAGGTATTTTAAAATCTAACACTTAAGATCATTATATGAAATGTTATGAACTCTGAATAGACTTAGTAGCAAGATCCCCAAGGGCCAGAACCTAACTTGGTAGGTTAGGCTTTACTGACTTGTCTGCTGTAGCATTACCTGGATGAAGAGAAATGAAATGTTCTCCATGTACACTTGGTGTGTAAGACAAATTGCTTCATTAACAACTCTAAACTGGGCAGTATCCCTGTTAATGTAATTTTATTTTTCAGTGAGTCTTCACAGTACTGAGTTTACTATCCAACCACTATTTATTTTATTATACTGTAGGTATTAAGATTAATCCATTTTCTGATCCAGGCGCTCCATAGTGCCGATGATCAGCTTTGATCAAGAATAGCTTCTGTAAGTGACACCTGCAAAATGACAGATGTCAAATGGAGATGGTTTGAAAAACATCTAGGATGCCAAGCTGTAATGTACTGTTATTTAAAGAAAATTGCTACCAGTATAATATCAACGTAATTTAAGTAAGTAATTGAAACATATTGTGCCTGCCTCCTCTTCCAGGAGCTGATATTCTACTTGTATCTCAATACAGTTCTTGGAAAGACTGACGTCCTTGTCATGAACATTTGAAGTGTACGAATATGCTTTTCCCCATTGCTGTCAACATCATGATTTTTTGTAGATCTAGATAACTCACTTCTTTGACTACCTCTCCTACCTCCTCCTCAGGGTTTCCATTCTTCTACATGAAGCTTCAACCTCTCAGCCTACTTATTGATTTTGCAAATGAAACAATAAAAGAAGACTGAAAGAGAATACTATCAAAATCAAAATGGGAGCGACCAAATGAGAAAGGTCAAAAGCAGGAAACTGCCACACCAGGGTTATCTGTGTATGATGAAATGTATTACTTGCATCATATCTCAAAGGAAAATCACCAATTGGAACATTTGAAGTTGTCAAAAATGGCATCTAGAAAAAGTGATCTTCTCAAAATTCTCAGACAATGAAAACAAAAGGGGTGAGATCCTCCTCAAGCACAATAATCAGACCTTTTCCCCTATACAGATACTAGAAATTTGCCTTGTAACTGAAACATTATTGAGAAAGAGTTGCCACCCACTACAGTCCTACCAAACACCCGCGTTAACATCCTCTTGAGCAATCACTTTGAGGAAGAAGGGCTGATGGTACAGCTTGGTAATAGCAGGCAGAGGAATTCTGTACAAAATTGTCTTCTGGTATATTTATAGCTAACTACCAAGAATATGCAGAAATTCATGCTGAGCATAATGAGGATTCGAATCAAAGAATCACATGCAATTTAGGCAACAAAGAACTTTGCAGGGAAATTGAAGACCTAGAAAAACTAAAAGAGGGTTTGGAGGACTCTGTAACTCACAAACTGAAGACTGCTTAGAAATCTTAGCACCTTTATCTAGCTGCAAGCAAAGCATAGAGATTACACAAAGATAAAACTGAAAAAACAATTCACAGAAGCTGCAGAACCTTTCCACTACTGAGCAACACAACTGATCCTCAGTTAAAAGGTCACAATTTTATTGTAAAACAGGAAGAAGCTGGAAGGGGCCGATGGAAATGCAATACTGAATTCCTGGTTTGGTGGTTTTTTCCTTTTTTTTTTTTTTTTAACTTACTGACAATGATCAAAAAGTTGTATTGCTCTTTTGCCGACAGAGTGTTCAAAACTTACAGTCATGGAAGATACATGATAACTTTGCTGATTCTAAAAGATCGGAGTTCCTGATGATACAGTTTGGCTTAAAACCAACACGGCTTTTAATACTTTTAATCAAAACTGGCAAGCAGGGTAAGCACTGGAAAAGGATGCAAGCTATCTAGAGTACATAGCATCCATGGACTGATGTCACCTTTTACACTGGGGTCTTTTAAGTCAGAAGCTAAATTGCATGTACTGAAACTGTTTTCATTATCATGGGCTTGGCCTAGAGATGATGTAATGTTAATGGACAGAGGAACTGCCAACAAACATGAACCGTATTTACAGACTTGGCAGTGACATGCTTGTAATATCCTGGATGCATGCCCCCAACCACAGATGCTAAGAGACTTTGCTCAAGTTAACAGAACAGATAAGAAGGCACAGTTTTTTCCTGACAGAGGAACTGTAATGAAGAGCTGCAGGTAAAGTTTCCTGGCACAGCATCATCTGGCAACTCTTCTGATAAAATCAAATTAAATGCCTGTTTTGCCTTGTTCTATCTGTATTTATTTTTCTTTTTTTGACCAGTGCCAATAACCTCTGACATAAAGCCTGTCCTCTAGGAAGACCCATTTTCTCTGGGGAGTATGTGCACGTGGGAGGAATTGGGTTATTGCTCGCTGGTTCACAAATGGAAACTACTCTGACTCAGTCCCAGGGTAAATTAAAGTAGAGCTTTCCCTATCATAAACAACTCTAATTTACATTAACAGGCTATCCTCCCTGAGAGACCACAGACCAGTTCAGATCTGACAGAATGCCATTCTGCTCCACCTTAGTCCAGGAAATGCTTTTATAAAAACTTGTTCTGCCAAATCTTACCCCAGTGGAGAATTCCCTCAGGATAGAGGAGTCATCTGATTGAGACGATTAAGGAGTCCAAAGAGGCACAATCATCAAAAGAGAGAAAACATCTCATGTGTTTATTTTAAAAATGGAAAGAAGGCTGTTAAAAGTAGAACTGGCCAGTACTGTAGTGCAGACTGAGAACAACCAGCTCAGTCTGGGAGAAGGCAAAATCTTCTGGAGTTGAGTGTGAAGAGGTTTTCTCCTTTATAAAAACAGTCTGTTACACTCCTGCTGACTGAGTAGACCTGTGAAATCTCAGAAAAATAAAAGGTTTTTCCTAACTGGAGAAAACTCTGGAAAGTAGAGTTGCCACTTCTCTGAAAGTGGCTGTTTGTGGCACCTGAAATCTTGCATCCTATTACAGATTTAAACTCTAAACCTCAACCACTTGCTTAATTTCCTAGTTAAGAAAATAAGTCTTTCAAAGGCTCACCAAGATAACTGCAAAATAGGTATGTTTTTTTTTTTTTTTCCATGTTTAAAATTTGGAGTGCTCAAAATGGAGCACTACATTCCCAGTGTCTTAGCCTGCCTACTGAATGTGTACACTGCCTTCAGTGTATGCACACTCAAGTTGCATATGCATCCTCCTTGTAACCTTTCAAGGTGCTTTAATTTTCTCCCAGTATGCACTGGAGGTATGCATTTTTTTATCTCTTAACTGCAACATTTTCATACAACCAAGATGAAAAACAAACATCTAAGAAATGCAGCTTATGACTACAGACCACACAAGAAATATGTGGGTAGCAGTTCCTCATCAGGAACTCAGAGGATAAAAAAGGGTATGAGTGCATCCGGCAGGGTTGGGGGAGAGGAAATCAGTCATAATAAAAATGTTATCAAAATCTTGATGAAACAGATACTCTAACTGGCAAGTCAAACTAAAAATACACAAGTTTTGAAGAGTCATCATGACTACAGAACAGTTTTCTTAACAGTGATATCTGTGTAGAGCAACATTCTCTAGTTCCAGTTTAGACTCTTCAGAACTAGTAAAGGAGGAGTGGTGTCTCTCTGGAGTTCTCACACCAAAAAGAAAATAACACTCCCACAAAATCCAAAGCTAGGAAAGGTTAAGTGCAAGTCATTTCTAAGTGCAAGTCATCACCTGCTAGAAGAAAAAAGTCTAACAAAAAAGAGGGTCAGAAGCAGAGTTTTGCAGGGTTACAATACCTCTGGGGAAAGCTCTACGGCTGATGTCTTTGTCACTAATGCACTACAGAGGTAATGGTATGGCAACAGAGAATCCCCTCTAGTTCTAGAAATGGCCTTGTAATTACTGTTGAGATACAAGGTGAGAGCCTGTAGTCATGTCTATGACAAACTAAAGTTTGGTTACCTTCGTAACTGATACTGACACAATTATATACCCAATCGTATCAGGACAGACGCTAACACCACATTAAATGAAATGCTGTACACAACCCACCAGTGTAGTGCTACAGCTAAAAAGACAAACTCAGTCCATGAACTGGGTACACTGGGAAACAAGGAACAACAGAACGGAGAAAGATATCCCTGCATCAACAGCATTAGTCAGTTTACAGTGAAGATGGATAGATGGATGGATGGATGGATGGATGGATGGATGGATGGATGGATGGATGGATGGATATTCCAGGCCCTACATCTTGGAAGAGTATAGATATTATAGATAGTACCGAATAACTTAAGAACTATAGAAAACCCTTCAGAGAGAGACAGAGCAGCACTCTGCAGCCAAGACACTTGGTTACTCCAACTCCTCACTGAGTGTGCCTTCCTTTGGCACCTCGCAGCCACACATCCATGCGTCAGAGAGCAGGAAGCTCGTGCCAGCAGCTGGGAGAACAGGTAGTGCAAGCTGAGAAATGAAGTGCACACATTTCTTCAGGGCTTGGTATGTTTGTTTTGTGACTTAATGACTGTGCACAAGTATGGATGCATGAAAAGTCTGCATATGGATGGCGCTCGTGGAGAAAGGCCTAAACAAACCAATGGGTGGAAGCTTAAACAAAACATTTCCACCACTAAGGAAACTTTAAAAATAAGACTGCCAAAGCATACTGTGAATGCTGAAAATTTGCATGAATCAATGGGGAGAATGAAGAATATGCTCACGGAAGGGAAGGTATTAACTGAAGAGATTAATGAATACACATGCTAAACACTAAAACTGTAACAAGTTTAGGAATATGCCGAAAAGTAATCAGAGTATTCAAATATAAATTACTTTTCTGAGAGGAAATACATATATTTATCTTGTTGCACATTTCTTTTAATACTAGATTTGGTACACGTGGGAGGCTGGATGCTGGACATTTGATCTGGTACAGAAAGACCCTCATTTTCAACAAGACCAAATGCTGGGTCCCACACTTTGGCCACAACAACCCCAGGCAACGCTAAGGCTTACGGCAGAGTGGCTGGAAGACTGCATAGAGGAAATGGACCTGGGGGTATTGCTTGATCCTCAGCTGAACATGAGCCAACAGTGTGCCCAGGTGGCCAAGAAGGCCAATGGCATACTGGCTTGCATCAGAAACAGTGTTGCCAGCAGGAACAGGGAAGTGATTGTCCCTCTGTACTCAGCTCTGGTGAGGCTACACCTCGAGTACTGTGTCCAGTTTTGGGCCCCTCACTGCAAGAAAGACATTGAGGCCCTGGAGCAGGTTCAAAGAAGGGCAACAAAGCTGGTGAGGGGTCTGGAGCACAGGCCTTATGAGGAGCAGCTGAAGGAGCTGGGATTGTTCAGTCTGGAGAAGAGGAGGCTCAAGGGAGACCTTATTGCTCTCTATAACTACCTGAAGAGAGATTGTAGTGAGCTGGGAGTCAGCCTCTTCTCTTGAGTAACTGGTATTAGGACTAGTGGGAATGGCTTCAAGCTGCACCAGGGGAGATTTAGGCTGGACATTAGAAAATATTACTTCTCTGAAAGAGTGGTCAGACAGTGGAATGGGCTGCCCAGGGAGGTGGTGGAGTCACCGACCCTGGAGGTGTTCAAGGAATGTTTGGATTTTGTGTTGAGGGATATGGTTTAGTGAGAACTATGGTGATAGGTGGATGGTTGGACTGGATGATCTTGTAGGTCTTTTCCAACCTTGGTGTTTCTGTGATTCTGTGATTCATTCCAATGCTATCAATCTCTGAAACAAAAGATGAGAACAGCTAGGTTCTTTACCTCTAGGAGTTCTACAATCAAGAGCCTCGCTGGAAGGTACTTTAGGGCACAGGAAGGATTAAGTTTGACAGGATCATCTTGAGAAAGACCACACAACATGTGCAGGACAACCAAAGGATCAGGCCCAGACAGCACAGGTTCAAGAAAGGCAGGTCCCGCTTGACCAACCTGGTCCCCTTCTATAAATATATAGAGACCCTCTCGATAGATGAGGGAAAGGCTGTTGACAAAGCCTACCAAAGCAAAGCCTTTGACACTGTCTCCTACAGTACTGTCCTGCACAAGGTAGCATCCTGTGTCTTGGACAGGTACACTCTCCACTGAGTAAACTACTAGATGGATGGCAAGGCTCAGAGAGTGGTGGTGAATGGAGTTAAATCCAGATGGCAGCCAGTCACAAGTGGTACTCCTCAGAGTTTGGCATTTGGGGCCCATCCTGTTCAGTATCCTTACTGATGACCTGGACAAGGGGATTGAGGGCACCTTTGGCAAGTCTGCAGATTACACCAAGTTGGGAGGAAGTGTGGATCTGCCTAAGGGTAGGAAGGCTCTACAGAAGGATCCAAACAGGCTGAATTGATGGGCTGAAGCCAATGGGATGAAGTTCAACAAAGCACTACAGGCTTGGGGTAGAGTGGCTGGAAGACTGCGTGGAAGAAAGAATTTGGGTCTGTTGGTTGATGTTCAGCTGAACACGAGTCAGCAGTGTGCCTAGGTGGCCAAGAAGGCCAGAGGCATCCTGGCTTGTATCAGAAATAGTGTTGCCAGCAGGAGCAGGGAGGTGACTGCTCCTCTATACTCAGCTCTGGTGAGGCTGCACCTTGAGTACTGTGTTCAGTTTTGGGCCGCTCATTAAAAGAAAGATACCGAGCATGTCCAGAGAAGGACATGACGGAGCACTGGAACAGGCTGCCCAGGGGGGTTGTGGAGTCTCCTTCTCTGGAGATATTCAAGTCTCGCCTGGACGCCTACCTGTGCGACCTGGTGTAGGGAACCTGCTTTGGCAGGGGGGTTGGTCTCGATGATCTCTAGAGGTCCCTTCCAACCCCTACAATTCTGTGATTCTGTGATTCTGTGAAGGGCAGCAAAGCTGTGAAGGGTCTGGAGTACAAGTCTTACGAGGAGCAGCTGAGGGAACTGGGATTGTTCCATGTGGAGGAGGCTTGGGCAGACCTTATCACTCTGTACAACTACCTGAATGGAGGCTGTGGCAAGGTGGGGGATGGCCTCTTCTCCTGCATAACCAGTGACAGAATAGAGGGAATGGCCTCAAGTTGTGCCATTGGAGGTACAGGTTGGATATTAGGAACAAACTCTTCTCCACAAGAGTGGTCAGGCACTAGACCTGGGACTGCCCAGGGAGGTGGTGAAGTCAACATCCCTGGAGGTGTTCAAGCTTTGTTAATATGTTGTACTAAGGGGCATGGTTTAGTGTGGAAATATTGGTGGAAGATTGATGTTTGGACTAGATGATCTAGGGAGTCTTCTCCAACCTTGGTGATTCTATTATCAGATTAACTGATCTAGTGATCCTTTCCAACTTTAACTTCTGGAAATTGCCATGCACCAGGCATAAAGACATTGAGCAAGGCTAAATGACTAAAGCTGTTGTATTAGTGTGGTTAATGTTGATTGCAGAAATGTTTTTCAGATTAAACAGCGCTGTCAACAAATAAATAATCAAAACACATTCAAAGTCTCTGGGAACACTTTGGTAATGATGATCCTAACAAAAGAGGGAGAGAATATGCACCAGAAGGCCAAGTCAAGCAAACCAGCAGATTTTTACAAATAGATTTCAGGAAATATGAGAAGATTCAGGTTTTGTTGTGTGTTACAGTTTGACGTTCAATGAACATACTGAATTTTTATAACACACTTGCTATGAAATGCACAGAAGACGGGCCAATAAATTTGGATGAAATGAAATTCCTTGCTTAAGATAAAAATGGATTTTGCTTTTAATATCATTACAGAAAGGACATGCATTACAGAGCTGAAAGCACCAGCCATCTACCAAAGTCTATCACCACTGTGCTTGAGAAAGAACTTCAGAAGTAATGATATACTTCAAAGGACAGCCAACAATATACCATTCTTCTCAGGCTTATGCCTAGGAAAATAAAGTAAAAGAAAACTTCAAGAGAATGTTATAATAAAATCACTTCTTGCAAAGTCTAAGTCAGGTACTTAAGGGAAAAAAGTTCCCCTTAGACTGAACAGGCTCATTGATTTCTTGACCAATTAGGTAAGCAATACTTAGAAATGCAGAGATCCTTCAGATATGCAGTGAATGATGTCCTCATTTTTTGACAACATATGTAGTTTCCTTGCTATTTCTGCCCAGATACGTTTTCCAACTGAAGGTTTAGAACCACCCTAGCCACAGCTAAAAGTCACAGTCCATCTAGGTAGATTCATAACATTGTTTTAGATTGCTGTAGATGTTATCACAATACAGCCTGTGGACTGGATTCAAAGATGTAGCGTGGCAAAGGCTGAGTTTGAGGGCAGTTCTGTATAACAGATGGCAATACAACAGAGATAGACCTAAGAGCCAGATCAGACAGGAAAATATAGTCCAACGTGACAGCCCATACTCCCTAATCAGAACGGAAGCAAAGATTTAGCTTGCACAGACTTCCATCTGCCATTGAAGTGCTGTTGGTATGGTACACTGTCGGACCTATAACCGTGAATTATTAGGTGATTCATGAGTCTGACATTTTTTATTTATTATTCCATGGAAACCAGGCCAAGGTAGAGGGAGATGGTGCAGGCCTGGGGCCTTATTCCTACGCAGAACTGATCTGTGGGTGGGATGCACCTCCCAGTTCTCCCACAGAGAAAGAGACAAATGGATTTAGTGTGTCTGAGTTGTATGGTACTGCTGATCCATCCACATCCAGTTCCTGCAAAGGAATCTGCAGCATACAGATACACAGCATGCAGGTATAGATGTATGTCAATACAATGGGATCCTTTAGTAGCACCACATGAGAGCTACAGAGGACTAGCCAGCGGAGAAATACTGAAGAGTACGGTGCTGAAGCACAAAAGTGACTAAGAAGTGTTAATTCTTGGTTTGGGTGTCTTAGCCCAGAACTGTGCCCAAAATTTTAAAAGATACCAATAATGACACTGCTTCTCCTTCCTTTAACTGACAAGCTTAAAAAAAAACCTCAAATGAGCACCTAAATCAGCAAGCTATGTACTATAAGAGGAAAGCTACTCTCCTTCATACTACAGCTTTTAGAGAAACAATCAAAATGTTATGGAAAGAGAGAAAAAAAGAATATAGGGTTGTGCTCCCTGATGAAAGAGAACTTCCCATTTTTTTTCTCATCATACCCTGTGGGGCAGGGCTCAGTTGAGCTGTCTGGGGACACAGTCTGTCCCAGCTCGTGTCATGTTTTCAAAATACTTTTGCTGATGTCAAAGCAGAAATACATGTTAGAATTGCAGGTACTTCTTGTGGCTAGACTCCCCTGCCAGAAATACCCACACAGTATCAGCAGTGACTCCACCAAGCAATGGGGATATGTCTGCAGCAACAATGAAACTGAGGGCTCATCAAAATACGAGGCTATGCCATGTCATCACTGGAATAAACAAGGGAAGAAGAGAAAATTGACTGGGATGCATGCCGTTTGCATTACTTGAAGGGAACAGTTTCTGGCTTGTCTGATACAGAAATACAATAGGTTCCTATTAAAACACTTTTGTTTTCACAACCTGACACTTCCTGCATTTGATGCATGACATTCTTTTTTACCATACTGTGAACTTCATAAGCTGAACTGAGTGTTGAGGCAAAGGCTTTCTGGCTGCACTGATTTCTCAACTTCGACATTTACAATTTAGTGTAATTCACTATTTCTTGCAATAAATAATTTTTTTTTTTTCATTTAACATGGCAGATTTGGTAACAGTTAATAAGCCTGAATTTAAAGCACAGAAACCACTGTCTGGTTATCTAATTTATTCCTGCAAGTACAAGCCAAAGAATTTTATTCCTGTACCAAGCCAACAACTTCTGGTTGAATTAGGTCAAAGCAATCTTCTGTTCAAATAATCCGTCCCACAGCCGTAGAACTTCTCTGTTTCAGTTAATGACCTTGCTGGAAAATCAGGTGTTGAGTGGATCACTGTGGATACCTTTAAGGAATACACATGCTATGCTTTACCTTGGGGTTCACTTTTTCATCTTCTGCAGTCTCATACATGCTGACATGCCAGCACTCTATTTTCAGCAAAAGATTCTTCTGAACAGACATACCGACTGGCAGCATAATCATGAAGGATGATGATGATCACAGCTATCTTGGGACTGTCACGTCTGCTCTCTGTTTTTCTTACACAGAGGAGAAGGCTACAATATGGCTGCCTACCCTACCATTCAAACATCTCCTTTGCGTACAATATTATAAAGCCTTGTTAACATACATGTTTAAATCTGCATCAGATACAGCAGCCATGGTGTTTCTCTTGCATTTGTTAAGCAGCAACCTGGGCAGAGCTGAAGATGGTCAGACCTGTAGTAAGAATCGATGCCATTAAATCAGAATGTGAAGCAGACAGGTGCTTGCTTTCACAGTTAGGATTCTGAAGGTGTGAGTAGAAGCACAATCCAGAAATCTCAATTTGTGATTCTTGACCATTCTGACATTTCCATATGTAAAGTTTTGTTGCCTCTGACTAGACAGAGGTTTAGATACCTATCAATGACATCTTCTCAAAGCAGATGGCAAGGTTTTCAGACACTGTTCTCTGCAAAGTTGCCTGTTTTGGGGGATACAGCAGAAATATTTATTACCTTGTGAAGCTGCAGAATGTCTTGGCAAGGATTCTGTCCAGACATGGGGCTAAGATACCAACAGTCTGACAGACACTTCAACTCTGCTGCCCATCACCAAAGACCTTCTGATCATACTTCACAAAAGTAGAACACTAGAGTGGTACAGACCTCATCCTGACAAACCAAGAGCACCTGTGAATGTCACTGTCTGAACAGACGCGAGCAGTCTGTGACTTCCTTTTCCAGCACCACAATGCAACCATCCTGCAATCTGCGGCAAATTCCAAAGTTCACAAAGGAATACACTCCAACAATGTTTACTCTAAAGCTTTGCTGTGAAAATCGAAGTCCTTCTAGACCCTAATATCAGTTGTTATTAAACAAGAAACGTTGTCTCTGCGCTGACCGCTTTATCTCAGACTCACTGTGCTTTCTGATAAGGGAGGAATCTCACAACACATTAAATCCCACCCCTGTTGTAGCCAAGGGAAAATTCCTAATAGCTTCAAGAGCATCAGGATTTCCCACACTGTATATACAAATGTGTACAGTAGCTTGTATTGAACTGAGGAACTGAAGGAGCGCAGTGAAGAAGAGATGAAAGAAAACTACAGGCTAAGAGGAAAGCTCTCCCATGACGAGATTTGTCTTTGAATGAGTGAATCAGAGCATTTATTGTTAGCATGCCATTCCCATAGCAAAGGGTTGGTGTTAGGTTCTTAGCACCCAACACTAAAAAATAGGTCGCAGAAAGCAGAGTTTATCTCCAGCTCTCAGGGCCTGTTCTTCCCATTTACTTATAAGAGAGAAAAGCAGAACTGTTTCCAAGGGGGAGAAAAAAAAAAACAAAACAAAACACAACACTGCCAATCTCTGACAGGTTGATAGTCCAAAATGAGCCAAAAGTCTGGGAGCCTTCCAGCAGCAGGGACCCATTCCGGAGGCTCACTTTGCTCCCAAAATATTCCTGGAGGAGTCAGTGTTCAGAGAAACAACAAACAGCTTTTGTTGTTGCATGCATGCACTCTGTGCATGTGTACGTGCAAAATAATTTCAGGACTATTAATTAATGCCAACCCAGTTGTGAGAGACCACAGCGTGGAAGCTGCTTGTCCAACTCATGTGGATCTGTATGGAGAGGTCTCAGTTTCTGGCATGCTTCCATGTGGATTTACAAAGGCTGTCAGCTAGGCTGTGTGAGCCAGAGGCATAGCAGTGGCAGCTCATGAAACTCTGTACCTGAAAAGCATTTCTGTGACACGTCTTTCTTTTCCTTCCGATGCTCTGTGCACAATCTGAGAAACCACTGGATTTTTTTTCAGCTTGTTTTGCATAAAATAAACTGACTTAACTGATCATGAATTCCTGTTCTGCTCACGGATGTGGCGTAAGGATGGAAACGTGCACTGCAGAACAAAGGATGCAGCCAACACTTTTTTGTATTAACACACAGTTGTATTAACAAGTAGATTACTGACCAAATTTTTCAAAGCCAAAACTGCTGGTCAGCAACCAAGGAGGACAGAGAAAGACTATAGGATTGCCACCACCATCTAATAAAAAAACCACAGTGTTTATGGTCCCAGCCTTGCAGATTTAAATGCTAGACACAGGACCAGCCCTAATCATAATACTAAAGCAAAAATCTACGCCAGTAAACTGCTCAGGTCATTGCAGGAGGAGGGTGAAATCTCCATCCATTCACTGCGTTGTCACATGCTTTGTAGCTGGCACAAGCCAGGATCTCTCAGCCCAGGTTGGGGAAGGAACAAGGTCTTCTCTTATTTTATGATGTCTCAGCCACAGCTCAGGTTAAGCTGGTGGTCAAACTCTGAACTGCTGTAAAGTAATTCCTCTTCAATAAAAATAAATAAATCACACCTGTTCTCTGAGTAAACAAACAACACTCAGAACAAAAGCAAAACAGAAACAATGACAGATGACCATTCCAGCGAAAAGCAAAGCAGCAGGCTTAACTACCACCATGTCCCAAGAAGGCCAATGAGATCAAACACAATAAAAACATCTAAAATGAGTGCTTCTAAACACCTAAGCACCTAAAGCAGTAAGATATAACTTCTCAGCTTCTGTTCTTGGGAAAGAAATGGCTTCCTAACTGTAGTGCTGCAAAACTTTACTAAGTATCAACAGGAAAATCCCTGCAAAGTCCACACAGGATCTCATAGGATCAAAACGAACACCACCACAGTTTAATTCTGCTCTAAAAGAAACTGCAGTGCTTTCTTTCAAGTTTTATTACAGCCATCTTTAGCAGCCAGCTGCCCTTAACATCCTCTTGCAACAGGATACTGCAGGATGCTGAGCCCCCAGTAGGCAAGATCTGGATCCAGTCATCTAACCACAGCCGTCTCTAAGGTAACCCGGGCTAGCCCTAAATACTATAATCCTGCTTTACTATAGTAAAGCTAGTTAATGGCTTGCATTGAATGTGCTTGCCAAACAACAGCAATCTAATATTGATTGATGTTTCAAACAATCATTCTGCCCGCCTATTTGGACTATTTGCTACACACACAAAAAAGTGATGTAAGCGAAGAAGGAAGGAAGCTATTAATGACTTCAGACTTTCTAATAATTGTCAAAGCCCCAGAGCTGGAAATCCCAGCTCCAAGTGTGATCCTGAGTTCGGTACCACTGCTGCCAGGAACAGGACCCAAAGGCTGAGGAGTGCTGGGGCAGCAAGGGGCTGGGCTTCAGCACTTCCATGGGTCCTGACCACACAATGCCAGCAGTGCTGGATGGCTGGAGAACCTGCCAGCATGCAGCAGACGTCCTAATTACAGAGAGAATATATGGTGTGGGATGGGCACCTGGAATACAGCATGGGCAGGGAAGGTGGAAGGCCAGAGCTGTAAAGACCAGGGAGTACTGCAACACAGTACTTTTGTATAAGCATTTAATTCGCTTCTGGGAGACAGGCGGTTAAATACATAAACAAATGGAGGCCATTCTTTAGCGTCCCAGATCATATTAAAAGGATTGCTCTATTTTACTGCTTTTCTATTCTTTATTGCTTTTCTATTTTTTTTATTGCCCTACATTTTCTAGCTTTCTGTTCTAGTTTCTATTCTTCGTTTAATCGCAGCGCCAAAAGATTCACAGAACGGTATTTCTAGAGAGCTTTTCCCCTTTCTGAGCTGGAGAAATTGGCCGTAAAACGTAACACCGACTGTCATTTTCCGCACTACGTGTAAACTGGGGTCGGGGAGCTGCTTTTGCAGCGCTGAAGGCGCAGACCTACCACCATCCTGCTGACCGCAGACCAGCGACATTCGGCGGGACCTGACTTGTCACTGCCGGAGCCTGCCCTGCTGCGGAGCCGTGTGTACGCACACACCGAGTGCCGCACATGAGCTCTCAGCGAGCCGGGGGATCACACCGTAAAGCACTTACAGCGGGAAGCAGCCGCCGTGCCGCCGGTAAGCATCCCGCACACGGCTGCGGGGCGCACCGCCAGCAGGTCAGAGCGAGTCAGCGCGGAGAGAAACGCGCAGCGCTGTGACAGGCGGGGGGAGACGCTCGTAGGGCCGGGCAGCGAGGCGGATTAATGGGGACGGATGGCAAAGCTCAACGCGATTAAACCCCGCGGTGCGCCAGATCCCAGCTACGAACGCGGTTACAGCGGAGCCGCAGCCCCATCCGCGGCTCCTCGGGGCCGCAACCCGCGTACTGCCCGGCCCCCCTCCCCGCACCCGGGGACACCGAACGGCCCGGCCGCCGCCGCCGCCACCGCGCATCCCTCCGCTTACCTTCGGGCAGCGCGGCTCCGGCAAGGCAGCCCGCGGGCAGCCCCGGCCCGGGCGAGATGCCCGTCGCCTGCCCACCCGCGGGCCCGGCGTTGCAGAGCAGCTCCGCGGAACGCCGGAGCCTGCGGCGGCGGCGAGGGGAGCGCGGTGGGAGGAGGGAGAGGGAGGGGGGGAGAGAGAGAGAGAGAGAGGCGGAGGGGCGCTGCCGGGCGCTGCAAATGGCTGAACGCGGGAGCCCGCGCCGCGCAGAAGCTGCGCTCGCCCCGGGGGCCGCGCCGCGCTCGGCCCCTTTGTTTCCCGGCACAGCGACGCGCATACAAGCACGGAGCGGGAGGAAGCGGCTCCCCCGAGGCTGACCTGTTGCGCGTGGCGGGCAGCGCTGGGATGAGCCGCCGCCGAGGCGGGAACCGCAACGCCGCCGCTGCCGGCCGGGGAGCGCGCCGCCCGAGGGGCGGGGAGGCGGGGACGGCCCCACCTGGCCGCGCTGAGGGGAGCTCCCCGGCGGAGGCGCCCTCAGGAGGGGATGGGGCTGGCGGGCGGCTCGCCGTGCCGTAACGCCGCTCCCGCTGCGGGGCCGGGCCCCGTCCGTCAGCCTCCTCGGGAGCCCTCGCCTCGGCTTCTGGGCGGATAGGGCAGCGGGAGCTTCCCTGTCCCTGCGTTTCGGTCGGCTGAAACGGCTGGACGAGAGCCAGGTGGTTTCCGTTTGGCTGCAGTTTGGGTCCGGGTTGCAATTTTATCACTCTTGTCAAAGCTGAGGTTCTAATCAAGGTTCTCAGAATTAGAGAGGTTTCCCGGTTTCTTGAAAATGAAATGAGCCCCTTTGTCACGCTGTGTGTGCTCTGGGTCTGCTCTTGACGGAGTCAGCGGCTCTCACACTTCCACTGTGACTGTGCAGTGCCTCCTGAACACCGACGCCGCATTTCCAAGCCTTCATAAACCATTAACAACGCACGGATATTTCACATTGCTTTCACAGCGTATCGTTTTCCCATTAGGCTTTTCTAAAACCTTGTTTCTCTTCAGCTTTTCTCCATTTCCCCCTTTTCTGGCTCCAGCGTCCTGTTGGACTTCTCAGCAGCACCCAGAGTTTCTTGGCTTTCCTGAGCAGAGCTGCTCCCTTCTGTCCTCTCAAGGAACCCATCCCTTCATTTCTCCTTGTGCTGGCCATGCCACCATTGTAACTGCACACTCCTAGAATCATTAAGGCTGGAAAACACCACTAAGATCATCAGCTCCAACCATCAACTCACCCCCACCATGCCCACTAACCCCTGTCCCTCAGTGCCACACCTACCCTTTTCTTGAACACCTCCAGGGATCTTTCTGCTCCATGTTTATGGTGGATGAGCAACGCTGGGTGTCCCCTCAGTCATTGTGTCCCTTTGCTCCTCCTTTTCGCCTCTGCTACAACCCTTCCAACCCAAACCATTCTACGATTCTGTCCCCAGGACGCTGCAGCTCCTGCCTGCGGTGCTGGATAAGTGTAACCTCTTGAAGCCATTGGCTCTACTCATCTTATGCGCATACTTAAGTGCAGCGCTTAACTTTAATGCTAGTTGTCAAGCTGAGGTCATGTCTCATCTCCGCTGAGAGACCATTGTGCTTTCTGGGGCCATGAGGTGAATAAGTACTGATAATACAGTGTTGTGGAGGTTTTAAAATAATTGGTGGCTACAACATAAGTCTTCAGCATAATAGTGAATTTCCTGCTCTTCTCTCATTTGGATCTGTTACTGTGCAAGGTTTCATTCCTGGCTCGTTGGAAGAAGTTTCCACGTGATACTAACAGATCCATTGCAGCTTGCCAGGAATGACTCTTCTGACATCAGGAACCAATCTTCCTGCTATTTGGTGTGACTTTACATGCTATATATTTCAAAATGACACCGAAACTGGACAACAAATAGAGGTCTGGGAAACAATTTTCAAAAGCCTCACTTCTGTTTTCATTAACAAGACTGTGCCAACAGCATCATACCTGGGATCATTTAAGATTGTTCTGGCTCTTGCTTTCTGAATATATGATGACTTTAAGCACTACAGAACTTGTGTAGCTCTTCATCAAGTTTAATGTCACATCACACTCCAGTCTGTGTTTGCACGGAGGTATTTGAGCTTGGGATGATGGAGAACGGTTTGTAGATAGCCAGTGGCTAGGAGGTAGGATATTTATGTGTGTTTAGGGGTCATCCTTGCCCTGCGGCCAGGGCCAGCAGAAGACCTGTGCAGTGAACTCTACAGAGCTTCCAGATTGAGAAGCCAGGTAGCACTTGGCTTTGCAGACTTTATTCTCTTCCCTCGCTGATCATTGTCAGAAGTAGATCAGGTAAAATAACTTCTGTCCTTTTATTTATTTATTTATTTATTTATTTATTTATTCTAGTTTTTGGCAGCCCAAACTTTCTGAACTCCAGCCTAAAGCCCATTCTTTAAGTTTCTTTCCAGTCCCCTGTGTACATTTGTCCTCAAACCTTTAAGTGTAAACAGATAAAACATATTAGCTCACATATGCTGACATATTAGCATATTTTTGCAATTACTGCTGCTCTCTGTTTCATAGGCTGGGAACGTCCCACAGAGAATAAGGCTGCTCATCAACAAGCTTTGCAGTTCTTAGTGGATCTGGAGATGGTGCTAAGATCTGTGGAAATCATCTTAGTTCTCATTCTGCAATTTCTCTGCAGCTTGAGTTCACTGAGGCTCCACTTATAATTAATGTACTGCAATAAACATGTCTGGAGGGCAATATTTCTCACCTAACTTAGACATTATATCTTAGGATGAGTTGAATCATCCTTTGGTATTGCCTGTTTCTCTCCATTAGCTGTTAAGTCATGCTGGCGTAGTAGTAAATGATTGATTTTAAACACTTGAATTGAGAAATGAATTGTCCCAGTCTAGAGTAGGCACAATATTGGAAATAGGAATATTGCACCTAAACTTGGAGGCAAAATAGGCACCCTTCTCACTTTTAAGTCCACATCAGGATAAACAAAAGATTCTCAATTTCTTCTTCTTTGAAGCCTTCAGACTGTGATGGCTCCAGTGGAGAAAGGGGCAGCAGAGCTAAATACCATTCTCATGACAGGGACACCCAGTAGCACCCAGATCCAGATGCATGTACAGGTGCCCAGATCTTATCAGAGCATAGCACAGCCATGCTGGCAAGGGCACAGAGCTGGGCACATGTCTGTGCTCCATCATTTACCCTGCTAATTGGATGTATTGTGCAGCCTGCTCTTGCTGAGTCTGTCATGTTGTGGGCACATGTCCAGCACACCAGGTAGGACTTGCATGCCTATACAAACTCGACTGTTTGTAGACTATTCTTCTGTGATTTAGATTGACTTGTGGATGTACTGGACAACTAAACATTGCAACACCAAAATTCTGGCAATGGCACAGGTAAAACCCAGTAGTATTTCACTGTGCACAATGAGGTAAGTATCAGGAACATAGCAGCAGTAGCTGATAACAGTGGTTCCTGCAGATCCAGAGATCTGGTTTACTGCCAGAAGCCAAAATGTAAGCAAAACAAAACAGGGGAAAAATACTGGCTTATTTTGCTCATCCTGTGTTTGACAGCTTACTACTTGTGTGTGAAATGCTTCTTTTTCTATAACATAACAGCCTCAAGGGTTGGTGTGATTGCTATTGCTGGCTCACAACAACAGCTCATTATATGTCTGCTGAGCAGCCCAAGAAGACTAAAATAAGTCCTGTATGTCTGGACTACAAAAAGCATACACGCTGTAGGCATGTTACATAGCATGCATTATAATCAGAGAACAGTATTTCTGAGGACTCGAGCTGATCTACCTTTGTGTATTATATCCTTTGCAATATGCACTCAAATATTAGAATTTGAAGATACTGTAAAAGTGATCAGCTTGTAGGAGTAGTAATAGCCATAAGGAAAAATAGATCATGAAAGTTTCTTCAGGGTTGGGTTGCATGCTTTTATGCAGCAGAGACAGATCAGTGTTACTTATAAGAGAAAAGAACAAGGAGCACAGAAGAGAGACTGGATTACCGAGAGCTTTATCACCCAAAACAGTGCTCTGAACAGGTAGAAAAGCTGTTTATTTGGTTAAAAGTATTTGGTCAGGTTAAGAGGTGGGGAACTTGCAGTGTTTACTTAGATGGACTATTGGGAAAACAAGCACATTTTCTCCTAAGTTACTAAAAAAAGATCATAAAAACCAAAGATTTGAAACAGAATTAAAACCTAACCCTGCTCTTTACAGTAATATGAGAAATTCTGTCAGTGTTCTTTCCCAGCCATAATCAGCTGTATACTTCTCACTGCCTGTCTCCTTAAAGTACATCCATGGTCAGCACTACAGCTTGGGAGCAAAATACCTTGTGATCAGTACGTTCCTTCCAAATACTGGCACACCAATGAAATGTCACCACACAGAGCTACAGGCTGCGGCCATCTCTGCTTGCTCAGGCAGTGAGGCTGGGGCAGGGATGGGGATGGCTGGAGGATCCCACCTGGCACAGTGGGTGCGTGAGCAGCATTTGCTGTGTGCAGCAGCACAGAAGCAGCTTAACTTTACTGACGGCATCTGTTGCTTCTGATCTGGATTAAGAGCGTCACAGGCTGCTTGTAGGAACGTTATAGAAAAGATGTTTCATTTACAAATCTTGGCTAACCTAAGAATAACCCATCTCATTAAAGGTCGTGGTCTGTGCCACCCAATTCTCCAGGAAATAAACCCTTTTTAAAAAAGCATATTAAAAAAACACTGAGCGCAGCCTCATAGGCATGTTCTGAAACTCCAGATGCTGGCAGAGGGAAGGAAACAGAGAAGTCTACAGTAGACAGCTTTTATGATTTGCTTTGGTAGGTGCGAGTTAGCACATTTCTTTGTGCCAGCATTCAATGTGACCCTGATGCTCAAGGTGAAACCCCATAGTGCTTCTCTCCAATTAGGACTAACAGAGAGCAAAAAGGAGAAGTCCATGCCTCTGCAGCCAAGATGTATCTGATCTCTTGAGTTTAAAACCTATCTTCTTGTTGGTATTCAGGAGTGCAAATACACAGATTTTAGTTGTAGTTTGGTACTTCTGTGCCTGCAAAAACTGCAAGTGGCCCACCTTAACTTTCTGATGTCAAAGTATCCCTTAAGTAGGGTTTTCAGTGAATGCTTACAACGATTTGATCTCCTCTAAGGCATGTTGTCTTCCTCCTAGGTGCTCTAGCTCAACTTCTGGGCTGAGACACACGTAAGTGATAACTGTGATTATCCCTGGAGTATAACAATACGCGCATCAGCAGAGCGTGCAGTTCTGCTGTCAAGGCGTGTTTTGCTGCAGGAAAAAAATCCCTTTGAACACCCTTGAAGGTCGTGCTGTGAATGACTAACTGCCTTTTATTGAGCAGTTAATGGAGCTTGGCCAAAGCACTTCAGGTGCTTTTGGTCATATGTCCACATTGTTGCATTTCAAATAGACTCACAGCAGATCTTCATTTGCCTGGGAAATTCTGAGATCCTTTCCGTGCTATTTCAGTGTTGCTATTTTCATGTTTTGTCCTAAAGGCAAAGAGAGTTCCTGGCAGTTTGGTAATGGCATGCCTTTAAGGACAGCATCGGGATCAAGTAAGCACAAGTACAAGGCAGCAGCAAACCAACTGATTCCGCAGATCTTGAGCCAGATTTCTCAAACCAGACGACAGGCGGATCCAGCAAAGCACATACAGCGTTTGTGAGAAAAGTAGAATGTAGATCCCACACACAGCTATAAAGGTGGCAAGTCTGAACAATGATGGAAGTAAAGTAGAATTCTGAGCTCTGACATAATGCAGGCAGCCTACTATCCACCACAGACTTGTGGTGCTCCTTGCAGCAGTCACTGGTATCTCCATGGTAGGGGTAAAGTCTGTGTTGGTGTCTCTGCTCTCATTATAATAGCACAAAATGTTTAAAAGCCAGCCTCTGTGAGCACTATTCCTATCGTCTCATGTAAGAGACTGCCCTGCTCCTGGCCGGTATGCAGAGTGGGCAGTGCTTAGCCAGACACATGGAATGCCTGCAAAGAGGAGCATGGCTTAAAAGGCTCATCATGGGCTTAGCAAGCTGTAATGTCTTTAATCTATTTTCTTTTACAAACTCATCATGTGGCTTCAAGTCACTTTACAACTCAGTTTCTTCTGAGCTACGGATAATATTAATCTGCCTTCTTAATACTTCCTGCACTAATAGTCCTGTTATTACTACGAAGATATAATGAAGCAATCAAAAATACTGAATTAACCCCATGGTATCGCTCATTGAAATACAGATAAACTCTTATGGAGTCTCCATTAATCGCATCTTTCAAACTGCAAGTTTTTCCCACCCCTATTTATGCACTTTAAGAATCAAATTGGTCTTAGAGAGAGGTACCATGAAGTTTAAGCACTAAAACACAACTCAGGATCTTTCCCAGTGTTCTGTCACATCTCAAAGGGGCAGTGCACGACCTGTAACACTCAGCATCCCACCCATACAGCAGTTGCAAATTTCCTCTGGGACTGAACCTATCTTGAGGTGCGTGAGTTCACAACATCCTGCAATCATGGAATTTGATTTTGTTTTGTGTCTGCTATTTCAGCAATAAGAATGGCAGGGAAATGAAATATCAGTGCACTTTGGGAGAGGGAATGAAGCGTCAGTGTTTGCCAGAGCAATACATAAAACAGAGTTGGTGTTAAAAACAAGAACAAAGGGCAGGCTTTAATAGTTGTTCATTTTACCTCTTTTCAGTAGCTCTTTATTTGTAATAGTGCAGGTACACACGAAAGGCCATTCCTGAGCCTGATGAATACAAGTCTCAGAATTTAAGCACAATCATGGGATTCTTTATACATCCTTTAGGGCACATTAATTAGCATGAATTGCCAGTTACCAAATGAAAATTAATTTCCTCTGTTAATGCTGTGTTCTGCAACACTCAGTTGGAACACTGCATCTCATTTTTATGTAACACGTGCTACTCAAATGATGTGTATTCCCTGCAGACATCATAGTGAAAATGTTCAATTTATGTCCGTTGATACATAGGTCAAACTTACTGTGAGTCTGCATCATTTGTAGAAATTGCAAATGCAATTAAATCCTAGAAAGTGTAAAACTTTTGTTGTCCTAATTACATATTATTTTATTATTCAGTAATGCAAGCCCCAAATTCTAGCTCTCTTGTTAATATAGCAACCCAATAAATGCACTTCTGAAACTAAGTTGTAGCTCATTTTTTATTAAACATTTTCTCAGTTTATACTTTGAACATAAATATGTACTTTTATGGCTCATGTTACAAAAGACTCTATTATGTGTTAGAAAACATATACAGAATATATCGTAGTGGTTATACTTTCTCCCCCTTTTCCCTAAAGTCTTCCATAAATTCTACAGATCTAGCAAAGCAGTACCAGAAAGCAAAATCCAATCTACCCAGCAGCAGTCAGAAACAGCTATAAAGTTTACTTGCTTGCTGTAAGAGAAACTTTGGTTCCTGTCTGCTTTCATTGCAAGGCAATACCTTATTATGTAAGCTATAGATCAGAAAACAAGCATTGCACGTCATGCTCCATCACTGAAGGTCTACTTCAGTTCATATTTCCAAAGGTGTACAGCTTATCTTTGTCTTTTCCACTTGCTAAAACAAATACATGTATTTACTTTCAAAGCAGTATAGTGTAAATAAGGGATCTATTTCTGTTCTTACTGAAGTCAGTGGCAAAACTTCAATGGACTTTCTGAAGAGCAGATTTCTATTTTGTTTCTCGTATTTTCTTGACTAAATTGAAGAAAGCTACATTTGAGCTGGAAGGTAGGATGGATATCACTTAGAATTTTAAAACTCTTATGCCTCTTTGCTAGCACCTCCTGTAATAACTCCACGCATGGGTTTCCAGCTTAATACATGGGGTCTTGGCTTACCATTCTTAATAATAAAGACCCATGAAAAAGTGAGCATAATCTTCCAGTCCCAAAAATATGGACATGGAAGCCCACACCTGAGGAGCGTGCAGAATCACACCTGTGGTCTTTCTGCTCTAGTGTAGCAAAGAGACATCAGGTTATATAGGTTTTATACGCAGGAGGATCTTATAATGTGTTTTTCAGTGTGCACACCTCACATTGTACAATTTAGTATTTCCACACAGTGGGCAAAGAGAAACTCCCAGGACCTATGGAAGAATGTAGAAAACGCAGCTGGCCTTGAACCCTCAGGCAAGGTAGACCACAAGGACAAGAAGAGGAAAACTTTGGGGAAATGTTGCTGGCAGCCTGCCTTAGAGACACTCTGCTTTTTATTTCACAGGGACTGATGGTGACACTAAGCCCATATCAGTGCCGGGAGCACCCAGCTGACATGGTAGGAATCGTGGTGAAAGATGCAGAATAGAACAACAAAGCAGTAAGGAAAACTCGAGACCTACAATCCAATCTCTAACAAAAGTTCTTTGTGACTTACTGAAGTTTGTGCTATTATGGCTCAAGCTACCTTTTCTGATCAGGATGTAGGATGTGAGCTGAGCCCCTGGAAAGAAATTTAGGTGTGTATCTGATTGTTGAATTGTCTGTTTTGGTGGCAGCAGGAGAAGGTTTGCTGCAGTAGCATTCCCCCTGTCCTGGGTTGTGTGCCATGTGGCAGGCAAGGCAAGACACCACCTTACTGCAGCGCTTCATCAAACTCAGTGAGTCAGCCCATCCACTGACTTTGGTGTTGGCTTGATACAGATTTGCTTTTCAGAGCAGACTGAAAATTTAGAGTACATTTATAATTTACTGGGACAAGACAAACGCCAAAACAGCCAAAACTTGCACTTGATTTTAGTCAATGCAAACATCTGATAGACTTTTGCTGTGGATATATTTAGTTTATATTTTACTGGATTGATGGTCAGTATTAGAGTTTTTAACACACCCAAATTAAACCTAAGAGTCTTAATCTCTCTGCATCTTTCAGTTTATTGACAAGGGAAGAAGATAGAAGCCTTCATTTCACACATACTAAGTCCGTTGTGACTGAACAAGGTGTCTCATAACCATTTTTTTGCAGTATCTTTCTGAGCTGAAGGTCTTGCCTTGTATTTCACATGCAGAGACGATAGTGCAAAAAACAATGTCGATAGTATCCCCAGGTTCAAATTCCTTTTGGAAATATATCCATTCATTAAGAATGAAAAAAAAAAAAGATTAACTAGGTCCCTGTTTAAAATTCAGCCCTCTCAATCAGTACCAAAGCAACACCTCGTCCCACTCAGTGAATAAATGCAAAGAAATTGTGCACCTTAGTTTTACAATATCTAGTTATCAGACCACGCTTGGCTGAATCTCTGGGTGAGCAGATTGGACCACAACCCTGCTGTCTGCACTTGTGGACTGACATTATCTGATGGGTATTTGCCTGAGGACATAGCACAGATCTACTGATGTAGGACAAATATCCACAACGATTACTTGCGTTTCCCACAGATTATTTCAGTATATTTCTGAGCTCATTATTTACATATGGGATATGCATACCTCGTTAATAATGGCACAGTCCATATCTACCTTTGACACAAAATTGCCAATAGGGGAATGCATTACCAGCACTACAATGCACAGCTGTTCTTTATGTGTACTTTCTACTATGTGTGCCACAATATCCTTAAAACTTTCTCTGTATGACATAAATGAATAACAGACACATTATACCTACCAAGAAAATTAATGGACTTCTTATACTGCAACTTTTTTCATAATACTGAGCATTAAAAATACAAAGAAAAAATCTATTTTCTATGTTGAAAAAAAAAAGTTTCTATTAATATAACTGTGTTTGTTCAGACCAAACTCTGGCTTATGGAATGATGTTACTAACTGTTACAGTAATTACTAATATTAGCTTTCACATTAGGATTTTTATTGTTTAAAAATTGTTTGTGCTAATTTGTTAAAATCTACAGCCCATGCAATATGTCGGTTTGGAAAAGGAAACAACAGCTGATTTACATAAGCAAAAACCAGCATGTGACATAGCACATGTTCCTTGCTTTCCCTAAGTGCTATAGAACATAATGACGATATTTATAAATGTGAATATAAATAAGACAAAACTCCTAAAATCTTTTAAAATGTCTGACAAATCCTTTCTGTTCTAAGTATCAAAGATAGCATCAACAGCTAGACGTTTTCCAATACCCTGACACCACAGAATGTTCTACGTATGTGAAGACTCTGTTTTGTATCCCTTAATTCTGTGATTGAATCCTACTGAAATTCTCCCACGTCTTAAAGTCTTTTGGTTTGGGTCCTAAGCTGGCATTTGCTGTATAAAGATATCAGACTTTTTAATAGCAGAAAGTATCTTGAATTTAGTTCACTCATATATTTAATAGCGGGATTTGCCAGACCATCACTGAAGACACTAATTCATCTTGTCGTTGCTGCTTGGTCTTCTTGTTCACTCTTCTGTGTCCTTGGCCACCAGAAATGACTAATACTGAACTTGCTTTCATTTTCTTGGATCTCTGTCTTTTATTTTTAAAGGAGATATTTTGATCCTTCAAAAGCTCATAAATGTTACTGTCCTCTGGCCTATGCTCTAGGGAACTTGATGTAAGGGATCCAGAAGATGAAGACAAGTCACTTTTTTGTGCAATGGATCCTGCTGAACCTCCCAGCCAAACTGAAGTATCAGGATTGCTGCTATTGGAAGAGCCTGGTCTGTCACTGTGCAGAACATTCCTCTGGTCTTTGTCTTTAGATTCTGAGCCACGAGGCAGGCTGTTCCTTAGCTTGTTTTTGTTTTTCTTGTTTATAGATGTAGCCATTACAAGAAACTTGACTGGCCCATTGTGTGCATGATACGACACCATTCCTCTTCCTGCAGCCAAAAAAAAAAAAAAAAAGATGACAATATTTTAACTATAGCACTCCACAATAATTACTTCATGAAATTTGCTTAGGAATGCATAACTCTTAAAATCCTGTTATATGCATTCAGTCCATCTACAGATTGTCTATTTCCTTGTACATAAACAATTTAAAGAAAAGTGTAGGAAAAAAAAAAATCTATCATGCCATAAGGATGTTTTAGGACTGTGTTAATAAACCACTTGGAACACAACAGAATGAATTCAAGTTGACTTGTGCTGTGTTACGGCAGCATGAATACAGACATTTTCTGCTAACTTTTTTTTGGCATTGACACAAAAATAACATTCTGAGTTTTCTGCAGTATCCACAAAGAAAATATGTGGTTTTCAGTTAATCCTACTGTACCCCTGTACCATTCTAGAAAAGCATATGAACATCTCTTTCACTGCAATACCTGCTAGTAGTACAAGGAAAAATTACTCATGAAAATTGTAAGAATATATGAAAAACAAATTGCATAATGCCAAATTCAGAAGCTCTAACAACATCAGTGTATGGGGCTCTTACAGCAAGAAAAGAAAGCATAGCATTATACAAAATCACCTATAAGATGAAAAGAAGTTAGGCTATCAAAGAAAAGAAACCACTACTCTACAAGGCATCCCATCCATCCCTAACTCCCTAATACATTCCAGGTTATTATTAAAAAAAAAAAAATCTGCTTTTGCAGAAAGTGCAGTGATATAAAGATGAATTATCAGGACTGAAAGCACAAGTGGGAAAAGTGCAATTTTTTTTGGTTGTTGTTCGAATTCTAAATACTGTATCTGAAGACTATAAAACTTGATGCAATGCTGCCAAACCTGAGAAGATCTAACCCTAAAAAAAATGCAATATACAGATGATGTAAATCACAACAATCAAAACAGAAAGTGGAAGAACAAAATGAGACTATTTCATTCTGCAACAATGCATTTTCTTGTATTGCATTTATTTTTACCTAATATTGCTTCCATAACTTCTAAGAAATATTTGTCATGTTTCAGTAAAGAGGCCTATAGGGAAGCTGGGGAGGGACTTCTTATAAGGGCAGGTAGCGACAGGATGAGAGCAAATGGCTTTAAACTGGAAGAGGGTAGATTTAGACTAGATATTAGGAAGAAATTCTTTACTGTGAAGGTGGAGAGACTCTGGAACAGGTTGCCCAGTGAGGTTGTGGATGCCCTCTCCCTGGAGACATTCAAGGCCAGGCTGGATGGGGCTTTGAGCAACATGGTCTAGAGGGAGGTGTCCCTGCCTGTAGCAGGGGGTTGGAACTAGATGATCTTAAAGGTCCCTTCCAACTCAAACCATTCAGTGATTCCCTGATTATTGCTGCATATTTTGCTGAACACAGTTCAATTTCATTCTGAAAAGTTACATATACTTCCTTTATCCCTGAAGGAGGTTACAAATAACTTGCCTCATACAATATGACAGCTTTCCTCCACAGATCAGAAGTTATAGTAAAATTGTGAAACTGAACTGTAGCATGGCAAAGAAGTACTTAATTGGAATTACACATACTTTCAAAAAAAAAAAAAATCTCACTTCTGCTAGCAGCTTAAACATTTACAAAATGATTCAGCAGCGTTCCTACGTTTCAAACAAGGCAAACTAACTTACCAATCCACCAAAACGCAAAAATACTGGCTGTTGTTAAAAAAAATGAAATATATGTTCTCATATGTTCCAAGTCTCTAGTTTTGGTAAGAAAGGTCACGAAAACAGTGTGCCAAATAACCAGTCAGAGAATGTACTGCATTGTCAGTACCATGTCTCTGAACCTAATGCATCTACCTTCTCCAAGTATGGAAGAAAGATTCTTTGCAATGGCCTCTCATTCTTGTATTTTTTACTGTACTCTGATAGGATTAATGCCTATCATGTTCTTGTTCCATAAAGAAAAACTGCTGTCCTGTCTCAAACAACTGAGACAAATCCAGACAGGCATGTGAAAATACTTTAATGATAAGGAAGAAGAATAGATAGAATTTTATCACAAAGCTCTGATGAGTACTTCCACAACACACATAGTTTGGCAGAGTCATTTGAACTACTGACAGGAAAAAAATCTTCAGCATAACAACATCCAACCAAATCCATTTGAGAAATGTCACTCACCAGTTACTTTGGGAATTCCCTGCAAGCGTGGCACTGGCAATGCTACTATTATCCCCAGATTCGTTCCAACCAGTAATAAGCCATGGCACACCAGCAGACTGGTCACAGAAACACGCTGCTGCCCTGTGAAGTGCAGGAAGTGCTGTATTATTTATGTAACGATCTTTGCCAAGGTCAAAGTAACCTCAAACATACAATCAGCTGTACAGTTGCATTCAGCAAAGCACTCATCAGAAAGGCAAATGCATTGCAGGACTGTATTAAACTTTACATACGTCATAATTTAAATACAGCTGAACTTGCATTATCTGCCCTACATCTCTAAACCACAGTACCTAAAAATAGACACACATTACCTTTACAAATATGCTTTTGCAAATTTGACTGTGTATGCTCTTAATAATAAAACTGAAAGGCATTCCACTTCCCAGTGCTCAATAATGTATTATGATAACAGACTATACTTGAGACTCAAACTTGTTCATTATTAATTTTTTCTCATGGTTTTATTTTTGTGAAATAGTATCAGAAGTCCACATTGTCCATAGTATCACATCCACACTGGGGTTCCTCTCTACAACAATGACATTGGCATACTGGGATAAATCCCAGTGAAAGCTTATTAATATGAACAAGACACTGGGGTAAATAATGTACAAAGAGAGACTGAAAAATACAAGCACTTAATGGGAGCATACACAGAAGAGACTTTACTCAGATGTGCTCAGTGACAGGATAATATACATCACGGGTCAAATTTGGAACATGACAAATTTGCTTTAAATGTAGAAAAAAGTTTCTTCTCCATGAAGACAGCCAACCACTGGTTGCTCAGAGAGGTAGCGGAGTATCTCTGTAACTGAACATACTCAAATTTGGCTGGACCAGTACTTAAGCAACCAGATGTAATTTGGTTTGTTTCAAGAAGACAGAGAAAATGAACTCAGAAGTCTATTCTCTGACCTCATACAAATCTCTTCTATTGATGAGGTTTTTGTTTTTCTTATGAGAATAGACATTTCTGCTTACAGCGCTTATTTATATTTAATTCTGAGTAGTTGAACTTACTTTCAAAATGCCCTTGACAGGTTGCAGAAATGGAAAATAACAAAAATAATTCCTGCCCAAACTTCTGCCATGACTCACGTTTACACAGAGAAGCATTTAAACTGTGGTGTAGTCACCCAGGTTCACGGCTTACATGTTCTTGGATTTACAATTAACTTTACATGATAAGAGAGCAGTCATTCCCATCTTTATCATAGCTCTCAAGTTGTTAATCACTTCACCAGTAAGTAGGGAATGCGGATTCCACTTCTGATATAACTTAGATAAACCTACATGTTCCACGCCTTGGAAAAATACCTTAATTACAGTACATCACAAGTGAATGAATTTTCCATCTCTTCCTTTGAAGCTGGGCCAATTTACAACTAAGAATGCATGAATCACAGACCCAGTTGGAAAGCAGGCAAGAAGCAGTTTGACTGAAGCCTGAAGGTTAAAGCACTCAACTGGAAATCAGCAGGTGGACTGCAGTCCAAGTCTTTCCTGACAGAAGTCTACAAAACCAAAACATTTATCCAGTAATGGTGTATTGTAAAAGGCAAATATCACCTGCAAGGCCAGATCTGGAATCTCAGCTTTGACTACCCTAGAACACATTCTAAATGCCTTAAAGGCAATGAAGTCACTCTCAATAGTTGTAATTAGCATGAAAAAGTTGAAGAGGCTCCATCTACTCATGGAGGCATTCAGTGAGTGTGATGGTTTCACACTAGCAGTAGCTAAGCTCTACCATACCACTCCAACTCCTCGAAAGAACAGAGAGAAAATATGATGAAAAATGCATGCGGGCTGAGGTAAGGACTGGGAGATCAGTCACCAATTACTATCATGGCCACATAAGGAATAATCAGCATAAGGAAATTAATTTAATTTTTGCCTACTGATAACAGACTAAAAGAGAGACACCTACGGTTTTTCCGTGAACCGTATTATTTCTGTTGGTATGATGGCATTATCCCTCTTCCGGTAGATAAGCATACATGGTTTATGTTCTTAGACAAATTAGAAGCCTTTTGAAGGCTTTATTTATTTATTTGATAAAATGAATTTAGTTTCCAAAGCAAAGAACACAAAAACACTCCTTCAACACTGGTTAGTTAGATGGACAGTCCTCTGGGGAGGCACAGATTTTTACTTCAGGAGTGAGAGGGTGGAGAGCAGTCAGGCGACCACACGCTGTCCAAAAACACATCAAAACCTACAACGATGACATGTGGCAGCCTTGAGAGTGAAAGAAAAACAGTAATGCACAATAAAAGTCTGCTTGTGCTGTTTCCAAAGCCATACATACAACATGTGATAACAATTTGTCTATCCTCAATCATTTGCTAATACAGATTTTACATTTACCTTTATAACAGGTCAAAACAAGTTCAAATGTGGATGTTCGACAACTTCTGCATATTGGAGCTGTCAAAAATCAAGATTTGAACTTTATGATTTAGAGTTCAGATTTGCTCAGGCTACGCAGGATATTTAAGATCTCCCACAACCTGTGCCACAGCAAAGACAAGATGAACTGCAGGTTGGCCTAATCTCACTCCATTTCACTTAAAGTAGTTTTACAAAGTACAAACAGAAATATTAAAGTGCAATTTTCACGTTTTTTATAACTGTGAAAAACATCAGTTTTATTTCTGCCTGTCAAAGCCTTTGAAGAAGATGCTCACATTTCTAACAACAGATCTTTAATACCTTTTGAACTGTTTAAAATGTAAAAATAATATGCATGATTCTATACACCAACCCTGAAACTATGTACAACTACTAATTGTTACCAGTGAAAACCAGTAATGCTCCTCACTGTTTCTGTAGGCGAAAACAGCAAATTACCAGCTAGCAACTTTGAATCTTAAACACGGAACACAGCCTTAAGCATGAAACATCTACAGTGAGGTCAAAAGGAACGAGGTTTGCTTTGAAATCTTTGAAAAGCAGGAAACATCTGCATCTGAAAAAATACTTTGAAATAGCATATAATAACAAAAAAAAAAAAAAAAAAGGAATTTTAAATACTTATTTCTCTGCTACCCAAGGTTTGAACTCCTGCTTTTCTTTGTTATTCAGTGACTTTGTATCTGTACAGATTTCAAATCAAAAAAAAAGTAAAACCAGTTCTCTACAACTTGTTGAGCAGTAAGCACAGAAATCAACGAGCTAAAAGGGTAAGCCAGAAAAACAGATGTCAAAAACCAACAAAAATTACTTTAAATAGGAAAACTGCTAGATCACACTGTTCCAAGTGCAATGATGGAATTGCTAAAGTCATGAAATAATCTTACCAAGATCTTGAGTCTACCAAGAACTGAAGCCACCAATTAGGCTTACACAAGGACAAATAGTTTTAATATACTTCTGCTTTGTGTTCAGCCTTCTCAGGTCTCATCTTCTGATTCAGACTCAACCATGTGCTCCCTAGGTACGTGCAAGGACATATTGGTGCATATCCTCTTACATGACCTTGCTCTTCCTGCTATATAAAAAACTGTCTAAAAAAGCAAATCAAATGGGCTGACCTCAGATTTTCATGCATCTTTTAATCATTTCTCAGCAGTAAAATCATAAAACAACTACATTTTATGCTGTGGCATCTGGTGAGGTGGGAACAAAAGGAAGCTCCAAGTCTCAATGTATAGTTTATTTTCTGCAGAAAGGAAATGATACCATTTTTCTTTGCCTTTCCTATCTGTGTCCAGGAAACATGCACGTGCCATTAGAGGATACACGGATACAATCAGAGTACAGCAACATCAACAGAAATTGCCTCTCTGATCTGCAGGTAACCTTTCATCATTCATATGAGCAAAGAACATGTCTGAGGAACATTTGTACAATGAAGTTATTCAAAAGTGTCAAATGAAATTCAAATGAAATTGAAAACAAGATTATTAATAAAACCAAGAACTGTGTACTCATTCTGTAAGATTTTAATTTATTTTCACTAACCAGGCTGTGTGAAATGTGACAAAGATGGGTGAAAAGTTACCTTTTAATCACTGAGATTCAATCACTGGTTATAAGTACTAAGCTAATAGGTGAAGCACATTAGTGAGTTGTTTACATTTGTCTTCAAATATTAATATTTTTCTCCTGCTCAGTATGTCAGTTAGCAGACAGCTGAGCTTAGGCCACTTAAAATCAGTCCTGTACAGTTGTATGGTCTGTAGTGATGATGATGCTCTTCAACTCAATCTTCTTTTTTCATACTGTCTTTGTGCTTTTTGGAGATATTTATTTAGTTATTTCTAAAGAAAACCTAACTCTATTGTACAATATTAGGAAGTATTTTATGGCTTGTGGTTTTGATGATACATCACGCAATGCTTCTGTAGAGTACCCTGTACTACACAGAAATCCCATGGAAAGTAAGCTCAGGTTTACTTTTCAGATGTCCCTACGTACAAACTTCCCACAACTCCAGAAAATCATCAGCTTGAGCACGGAACAGAGTCACTAAGAGTATTAGTTACATCCCTTGTATGTGGACTACCTAGTGACTGAGCACAACTGAATGACAGCTTGCAGGGATACAGTTGATAGAGGGTGTTTTGGGATACAGTAGTTGTTCAGAACCCACTCAGATGTCTCAGCAGATTCATCGGTCTTTTTATGCCATTTAGCTGCATACTAGACATGAAAATAACCAAAATCTGACCTTTATCTAGGTGGCACTTTTCCAGTCAAGCTCTTTCCTTAGCCAGACCTCTGTGAACACAGTATATAAAACATTTCCACAAATCAATCATGATTTTAAAAAATATATATATACTTTTGGCTTGTGGTCTGTGTTCTGTCTCCTTTTTTACATTATTAAATTCCACTGAATCATAATGACAGTAATTTCCTGTGCCACTTCCTTTATATTTCATTATTCTTTGATTCTCTCTTACTCGGTGGGCTGCTGAGTTACCTTTCTCAAAATAAAGGAGGCACATCCTTTAGAACAAAGAAAGTAGGCAGTGACATTAAAAGCTGTCATCTCCCCGAAATGGAAAAAATCTAACATCATGAGAACTGATTACCAAGGGTATGAAAATTTCCTCTCTGTCTTAATCGATTACTACAAGTACCCTCTAAATATAGCTTTGTAATTCAAGTAGCCTTTCTGACACAGTAACAGTAAATTTGTCTTTGATTTCTACTGAATACCTAGAAAATAATGATAATTTCATTATGTAAATAACTTATGTCCATTGCTTTAAGTGAAGATGACCTCTCCATGCAGCCTATTAGGCCAATATCACACATCGCTGCTCCTACTAAGAACTTGGCAAAAGGAGTCCAGCTTCAGGAAGTTATATAATGATAATCATGCACTCTTCCTTTTAATCTCTTCTCCTAAGATCCTTAGCAATATTTTTACATCAATTTCTTCTGACTCATTTCAATACAAGCTGAATTTTTACTTATGTGCTCTTTTTGCATATTAAAGAATTCCCACTGGATTTCAGAAAGCTAAGAGTTGTTTCTTTTAAAAAGTAAAAGATGTCCTGTTGCACATCACACTTCTAAGCAGTAATCAATTCATTAAAATCCACAGAAAATGTAAAAAACATTTTGTATCTATGAAGCCACTTCATTCTTCCTCCTGTGTCAGATTTTTGCTCCTTTTTAATCTGAGTGTATACAACACAGTTTTATTTATTCTTTGTTCCAAAAGCTCTTAGTGCTGCTTATTATGTAAACCTCCTACTACTCTCTCTTTTAGCCTTTGCTGGTTTAGCATTATTGGGATAACATAAGCATGCCCAAGAGCTGCTGCTAAATAATTGAAATTCATTTCATTTTTAGAATGGATTCCTCCCTTGGAACATTTGCTGTAATAAAAAGTGCTGTTCTACTTCTAAAATAAATTTCCATTTCCACTCACTGAAGTGCATTTTGGGAAGAGACAGAGGAAAAAAAAAGAAAGACTAAAATGGGTAAGAATGACACCAAGGAGATATAATTAGCTAAAACTGTTCTACAGAAAAAAAATTCATGTGTTACATCATCAGTTTTATTATCATGGCTATGAATACCAAAGCTAAATTTGTTTGAAATTTAGCTTAAAATGTGTGTAAGGGAGGCACTACTTCCTCCCCCTTCCCCCACAGACAGACGAACATCTTGAAAGTTAATCTTTTTAAAAACTGGTCTTGATTTCTTTTCATAATCACAATTAATTAAATCATACAATCTATTTAAAGACAGGACATTTACTGCTGGTTTGTAACAGTGCTACAATCAAACAACGTGTTAAAAACATCCTGCCTAGAACACTATATATAGTGTTTTTTATATATATATATAAAGCTAACATGGTCACTCTCATTTCTCCTACCTGATGCGCATGGGCTCATTACAGCATAGAGGAAAGACATCCCCAAACCTGTGTCCATTAATACTACATAGGTCTAAGAATCACATTAGCCTACATCAGTCTGTAATAACATCTGTGCATGGCATTTGAAAAAAAGTGCCAGAAATAAGTTTATCTCAATGAGGTACGTGTCTAACTACCAAAGAGTCACTCACTTGCAAATCTGATACAGACCAGAACAGCTGTCTGTGACACTGATGTTTTAGAATGGCTGAACAGTTTCTGTCTTAAAACACTTACAGATTTGTTAAACATCACCGTAACAACCAGAGGTTCTATCTTTGCTTATAATGCAAATGTTTTTAATTCAATGAACTAAAGCTCTAAACAAGAGAACAATGAACACAACACACTCCTAAATAGAGATGCAAGTAGTTCCGCTGACTTCACTGTAAGCAGTGATGTAACTGACACTAAGCAAGTGCTTTGTTGGGTGGCTCAGATCCTAGGCTGACTGACTCCACCACGTACTTTAATACCAACTTTCAGAAGGAAACACTAAACTTTGCAAAGGAAACACATTTTCATGGTAGACTAAATCACTCTCCTGTTTTATAGTCACACACACACAAAAAAAAAAAAAAAAAATCCACCTGCTTATCTATATAATATAAATTTAAAACCACTGAGGAAAACTGCTACTCAACAAGCTCATTGCATATGTCATTCTTTTGGGCAGACAAGGACTGTGATTTACTCAAGTAATCAGTCATGAGATAGCTATAAAGACAAAGACAGATGTTCTGATTCTGGCCTTATCTACAACTGTCTGGAAAATAACAGTGAGAGACAAAACAAAACAGTTGTTTTTTTTTTTGTTATATGGTGTGATTCAGCTACCTGGCAACATATTGTGAACAGGCGTGGCAATGTTAACATCCTGGAGGTGTTTCAGTGTCTCAGTGTGGAACAGGCGAAGTGTAGATCCAGATGTGAAGGCAATCCAGACTCCCACTCCAGCAACAGCCATGTGAGAGATTACCATACCTTCCTCTTGATGAGCTTCAAAATGGTTCTGTAAGAAAAACAAATAATGTTTGAGGAAATGTTACATCATTTAACCTTCATTATCAGCTTCTCAGTACAGGCACTCTATGTCCTCCATGCCAAGAACAAAGCTCATTTTCTTTGCTTTGCTCAGGATATGTCCTGACTGCTGCATAAGATTTGTTATTTTTTATGCTACCTTTTTTTTTTTTTTTTTTTTGAAACATCGTATCATCGCTATGCAAAAATTCTCAGCTTATAAACCAAAGTTCAAATTAATGATTGAGCAACTCAACAGTAACTTAAATAATGTATTTATTACAAATTTTGCATGATGGGAACCCGGCAACCCCATAATAGCTGAGACTTAAAACATTTTATGCTTCTTTATTGATACTCCTTTGGGAAAAGTAATGCTAATGAGGTTCCTGGGAGCGGACAGATTTTTTTTCTAATATATACCTACAGCAGAAATCCCCTGACTGACAGGACTGGAGTTCCTTAAATCTTCCAGTCTGCTCTTCCTGTAGATGGGCATCTCATTCACCAAACTCTAGCCAGCTTGGACCTACCCAGCCAGCCAGGACTACTGGTGAATTAGTGAAAGCAGCTTGGCAAGCACTTCCACCATTTCTTTCAGCACCCTGGGGTGAATTCTATTCAGTCCCATAGATCTGAGGTTGTTCAAGTGGAGTAGTAGGTTGTTAACCATTTCCCCTTGGATTGTAACGGTTTAATTCTGCTCCCTGTCTATCATTCAGCTTGTCTTTCAGCATATGGAGATGGCCTACACTTTTGCCTTCGAGACCTCATTCTTGCAGAATGTTCAACTTTCCTAGACTCCTTTGTCTTTTTAGAATTGCCTCCCAACAAGCCCTATCAATTAGGTCACTAAGTAGGCCAAAATCACACCTCTGAAAACCAAAGTAGCAGTTCTGCTGAGCACCCTTCCTTGCTTTCCCAAGGATCGACAACTATCATCTTATGATTATTTATTTATTATTATCATTTATTATTATTATTATATTGTGTCAAAGACAGCATCTTTTTCACTCGGACATTTCTCCATTTCTTAAATACTAGCTATTATGTATTTCTAGAGGTGTTGTGGTTTAACCCAGCAGGTGGCTCAGCACTACACAGTCATTCACTCCATTCCCAGTGGGATGAGGAAGAGAATCATGGAGAAAAAGCAGAACTTATGGGTTGAGATAAAACTATTTACTAAAATAGAGAAAAGGAAAAGGATAATACTTATGACCATACACAGATATATATTAACGTATATAACAAGGTGATGCACAAGCAGTTGCTCACCACCTCCAACTGATGTCCAGCCAGAACCCCAAGCAGAGGAAGAGAGAGATGAACTCCCACCCCTTTCAAAACTCTTTCTGCATGATGTCACGTGGGATGGAATATCCCTTTGGCCAGCTTAAGTTAACTGTCTTAATCCTGTTCCCTCCCAGCTCCTTGGGCCCTTTGCTGCATCATCCCAGACACTAAAGAAAGCAATTCCAACCTAGCTGAAGCTAAAACAAAAGGTCAAAGTGCTCCTTCTGATGACAAATAACAATGCCAGACTTTCAGGATCTAGTACCTGAATTTTCATCCTTGATTTAATGGCTTCACAGTTACAACTTCTAAATGGCTCTAGGAAGGCTGAAACCTCTCACATATTTGTGTTAACACGCAAAATAAAATTGCAGTAAAGGTCTCTAACCATTAACAGGAAGTAGCGATGTTCTGGTTTCATTTTTGTCTTCTAAGTAAGTAGTCTATGAAGTTAAACACAGCCTTTTAATGTTGTGCCAGCTATTATCAAATGCAGAGGGCTAATCTGATAAACATAACATTTCCCTAGCTAAATAAATAGCAAACTGTTCTTTGGATACAAACCACTCCCAGAGAGATATAGGAAGTAAATATCTGCACTAATATTCACAGTTCTTATTATATACTCTTAACTATATTCATAGATAAAATGCAAGAGTATCTCATTCCTCACTGTAAAAGCACACTTAGATTTTCTATGCATTAGAATTAAGAGCTACATTTTAGTTACTTTGCATCCCAATTTAAATAACACAATTCTCAGAATAAGCTCTTAGCCTAAGACAAGTATGTTTTGAACATATTTGGGTTATGCAGTTCAATTTCTTCAACTAAGTTCAATGAATAGATGAAGATCATAAATAAGAATAGAACTCAAAGCTTTCACAAAATATAACTTCTGATACCTTACTTAGAGGTCCTTAAGTAATAAAGTATGAAAAGAAAATTCACAATAGAAAATAATCCATAAACTACTACTTTCCACCACAAAATTGGCTTCTTACAGATAAAGGAAATTACTTTAAAAAATTGTTTACATTTTTTTTCTAACATTCAGTTATAAAAACTTCTCAGGCCACTGAAGTGAATCCTGCTAGCAATCCACACTGTTTGGAGTAAGAAGAAAAATTAAGCTGATCATAAAAAATTAATTTTCTCTGGTTTTCTGACCACGGACAACAATTCTGTGGGTGCAACTGTAAACAACTTCCACAGGCATTTTTGTCACATTCCATTTTTGCCAGCTAACTCATTATACTCCCACTTTGTCTACCCTGCAGTTGGTACAGCTGTTTGTTGAAACGTTTGAAGAAAAACCATAATACTGTCAACACCACAAAAAGCGTATAAAAAGAACTATTCTTCTCTTTCAAAGATGGAACAGGAACATACCCAAACCTGAACATTCTTTTGCAATTGCTTATGTTTTTGTATAGAGGCTTTGACATCTGTTTCAATTACACATTCATCTGAAACACAATTTTTCTTCCAAGATTTTTTTCTTCACATGAAATACAATTATTAAGGACAAAAATGGCTTATTCTCTTTTTTAATAAAGGAATTGAGCTTCATTCCATTTTACTTTTCATAACTTCATTCCTTTCTGCCTTCTATTCAGATCCTTTTTTTGTTGTTTGTTTTTGTTTTTCTCAGACAGTCTTGTTCTAATTCTATGGCAACATCACAGAGGCAGAACGCTTTCTGGATGCCACAGCGAGTCTGTCTTGCAGTGGAGTTACACATAACTAACTATTGTTTCAACAGTGTGTGGCACTGCTGAAATCTTTCTTTTGAAGGGTTGCCCACTCACACCAAACAGCTGTGCCAAGAACTGAACTGCAGTTTTTCAAGCTTAATGAGAGATGCATAATGGGCATCATCACTCACAAAGTAAAACAAATGACTGACTACTTTTAAAAAAGTACAGTACTTGGGCAAAATACACTCAGGTATAGGATTTGTTTGGTTTATCCAGCTGAACATTTCAGCTTATTCTACATCCACTGTTAAATCAAGAATTGCTCATATATGGTTAGCCAATTTTTTAAAAACAAGACAAACCAAAGCAAGATGGAATAACATTCAGTTGGTGACTTTACTAAATTCTCTGGTTCTTTTCACAGTTATTTTTAAACAAGCACAGCCTGCCTTTGCAGAGCCTAAGGGTTTATAAGCACAGAGAATACTCCAGGATCAAGGTTAATACTCAACAGCAATACAACTCACAGATCTACGATCAAGACCAAGGACAAGTTTCTTCTTCTTAGAAAGAGTATAAGAAAATATAATTAAATATTTAACAACAGTTGTTGCATTTCACACACGTCCCATCCCAAGGGGCTTGAGGAATTGATGACAAAACCATTTCCTGAAATGAGGGTGACGTCATTGCAGCCTTTCAGTACCTAAAGGGAGCCTACAAACAGGAGGGGAATCAACTCTTTGAAAGGGTTGATAACAGCAGGATAAGGGGAAATAGTTTGAAGTTGAGGGAGCGAAGATTTAGGTTGGATATCAGGGGGAAGTTCTTTACAGAGAGAGTGGTGGGGTTCTGGAACAGGCTGCCCAGAGAGGTTGTGGATGCCCCATCCCTGGAGTGTGCAAGTCCAGATTGGATGGGACTCTGGGCAGCTTGTTCTAGTATTAAATGGGGAGGTTGGTGGCCCTGCATGTGGCAGGGGGGTTGGAGATTCATGATCTTTGAGGACCCTTCCAACCCTGATCATTCTGTGATTCTGTGAATTGAGAGTTTTATCCAAGACCAAAAAAAAAAAAAAAAAAAAAGTGAATAATATCCAAAACCAATACATCAGATGCAAAATCCGCTCATTAGGAAATAGATTTTCTTTTTTTATTTTTATTTAAACCAGAGTCTTAGAAAAACAAGGAGGTGTGGAATGAGGTTGTTTTCAGAACATAATATACTCTGCACTTAGCAAATGCACAAGCAGTTAAATGAAGTAGGGAATGCCTTGCAAGATGGCAATAATGAAATGATCTTGAATGTACTAAAGAGACTGCATAAACAAAATCTTCAAAACTAGTCCTTTAAAATAGTTTATATGAGATGGAACATATAAAATACATGCACAATAATAGAAAGTAAGAAACAAGCAGCTGTAACTTGAATATGCAGAAATAAATGAGTTGCATAAAGGGAAGACTAACAGTTGAACACTGTGTAACATCTGGATTCTTGTTGACAAAGCAGAGATAATTAATATGCAGAAATTCTGAAACCAAATCTTTACTACTAACTGAATTACCTGTTAACAGGAGAGAACAGAGAGAGAATAAATATTTATTTGCTGCTATTTACCTCCCAACAGGAAAACTTATACTCTGCATGGTAAGAAAGACGTATCTCAAATATATTTTGGTTCTCATGATGGGAAAATATGCACCTTTGAAACAGTCTAAATTTCATAGAGTCACAGAATCACCAAGGTTGTATAAGACCTCCAAGACCATCCAGTCCAACCATCCACCTCCACCAACACTTCCTTACTAAACCATGTCCCCTAATACAAAATTATGCATTTCTTGAACTGCTCTAGGGACAGTGACTCAACCACCTCCCTGAACAGCCTGCCCCAGTGCCTGACCACTCTTCTTAGGAAGAAATTTTTCCTTATATCCAACCTGAACCTCCACTGGCACAGCTTGAGGCCATTCCTTCTAGCCCTCTCACTAGTTATGTGGGAGAAGAGGCTGACCCCCACCTCGCCAAATCTCTTTTCAGAGAGTTGTTGAGATCAATGAGGTCTCCCCTGAGTTTTCTCCAGACTAAACAATCCCAGTTCCCTCAGCCTGTCCTCAGAAGACTCATTCTCCAGACCCTTAGATTAGTGAGCTGTTTAGTCTGATGAGATGATGAAAACAAGATTGGTACCTGTATCTTAGGATCAGTAAAGAAGCAACAGAAAATTATCACTTATTTGCAGATCTATGAGGAAGACCATATGTTATAGCATGCCTGTTTGTCTGAAATAAGCATGACTGTCAGCCCATCGTGGAAAAATTAATCACATTTTTAATTAAAACTATGTTATGAAAAGTATTATTCAACTCAGACAGACCATTTTCGCACTATTTCAAATATAACTATATATAGCTATAAAAGTAAGTGCATCTGATCTCTATAAACACTGGGTGTTTGGAAATGGAAAGAAACCTATGATCTGAAAAATGAAATTACTAGGTCTGAGAGTGACAGAATATTTATTTTACCTCTCTGAACTTCTGCTTTCTCTACTATAATTCACTATGCCATTCTGTATTTCATAAAGCTTTATATATTCTTTAGTCCTCAAAGTCTGTCTAATCCTGCTTTTGTTCTGCTGTGCCAAAACTGTACAGTATAATCCAAACTTTATCCAAAAACATCTATGAAGAATTTTATTATTGAATTAGATGAGAATTACCGAACTAATTTACAGTGATTTGGCCTTATATAACCAAATTCAGGAACGATCTGATTGTGCTCTACTACTGTTATGTATTTTTCAGTAAGAATCAGTGAGAGTCATAGAGTCATAGCCTGTGATTGAAAAGGACTTCAATGATCATCTAGTTTCAATCCCCTTGCTATGTGCAGGGTTGCCAACCACCAGACCAGGCTGCCCAGAGCCACATCCAGCCTGGTTAAAGGAATCATCACAGAAGTGTTTAGGACAGTAATTCTAAGTGTCCAAGAGGCTAATCCATTCCCCCAGTTAAGGCAGCTGGAAGTCCATCACAAGTACCTATCCAAATCCCGTTCCAAATCTTTCCCTTATCATAATACCCAAGCTAGAAACAATACAAGCATTAGAGAAAATACAAAGGAAGAAAACATAAGGTTCAAACATTTACTTAGATGAAACGAGTAATCCAGAAAGCGCAGATAAAAAAACAAGAAGAAATTAGAACATTCACTATTTCCCTGCAAACCCATGACAATGACTCACAGAATCAATTGTACTAAACAGACAATTGGTGGGAGAAAACATGATCATCAATGAAACAAAACAAAGCACACAATGAAGGAGGCCGTGATCTCACACAGATTCCCATTTGAAAGAATTTTGTGGCTGTAAACATCGTGGCATTCACTATAATTCTATCACAAATTAAAGGAGAGGTTTTAATTCCTCATATTTTGTAAAATAAACTTTAGGCCACTAAGATGTTCTGTTGATGTTATACTGTAGTTTTAATGGAAATTGATGTCTTATACTTTTTGGAAAACACAGTTGTAAACACGAGTTTGAATCCTTAACATTTTTCTGTTCTTCTACATGAAGAACATTTCTGTAGGCCACTGAGAACTAAAACTGATCCCAATTATATTAAGAAAGTAGAAGTCACATCTAACTATGCAGAGGCAGTCTCTTTTAATTAAAGTTCTCTGTAGTTAACAGGCAATTCCTACACACTGGTTCTTTGCCACCTTTCCCTCCAATCTAATTTTTAAGCAAACCTCCCAAATACTCTGCAAGTACTTTATGGAAGCATGTCAGGGAAACAGAAGCAAATCTCCATGTAATCAGACAACAGCAAAGAACATTCACAGTTGAATTTTTCAGACTGCAGAGAGTGGGATTTAGCAGAACTGAAACCACAGTTCATGAAAACCTTCCCAAATCTTGAAGCCTCTAAGAAGAGATTTTAATGTCTAGATTTTACCACTTTTACCTTGCAGTAAAGTGTACCATATGAATAATTATTAATTTTAAACACATTACCTCTATAAAATGAGTCACTGTGCTGATTATAAAAATTTGTCCACCACATGCAGCCCAAATGGTATCTTCCATCACAAGCAGACTTCTAACAGGCAGAACCCCCAGTTTAACTGTCTTCTGAGGTTCCGTGTTCCATGTTCCATCTTTAAGAAAAAAGAATAAGAAAGATTGTACAATAAATAAAATTGCAATCCATGTTTAAAAAACTTCTGAAAGCACTGATCAAGAAGCACCTAGAAATGCAGCTGCACAAAGAATTCAACAAAGAATGGCCGTGGTGATATCACAGAGCCTACCATTCAGATCTTCATGAATGGCCACTTCAAGCTGCACTCTGATTTACATCTGTTTAATTTTAGCTTTTATGGATAGCTTGTAAAGGTAATACAAACTTAAAGGGGAAAAAACGCTAATGTATTTCTTAACTGAACCATTTTTATCAGGATTAAATGATAAACAAGTAAGCCCACATTACTGTTCTCATATAACTGTTTTTCTTCCCAGAGAAAATGCAGTCAGAAAACCACTATTCTCCAGAAAGCAGTATTCTCAGAAAGCAGTGTTCTCCAGCTCAGGGGCTCACAAGAAAACTATTTCACAATAAATCAACTTTCAACTGGTCAGAATCACATTTCATGTGAAAAGTAGCTAGCCAGTTCTTTACAGTAGGTTCTAATGAGCTCCAATATCTCTCTAACTCTGCAAGCTGATGGAAGGGACTTTCTGCTAGCAGATGCTTCATAAAACAGGGGGGGGAAGGGGCTTGTTTATTTGTTTTGGTAGTTGCTGTTTTAATTACAACTGAATGCTCTGCCGTATTTTCACTTAGTTTCTATTATTCCCCTGTCCTGGTTTTGGCTGGAATGCAGTTGATTTTCTTCACAGTGGCTGGTGTGCTGCCACGTTTTGAATTTAGGATGGGAATAACATTGACAACACAGAGATGTTTCAGTTGTTGTAGGGCACTGCTGCACAGAGCTGATGATGTTTCAGCTTCTGGTGCTGGCCACAGTGAGGGAACTGAAGGTGCACAGGGAGCTGGGATACGACAGAACTTCGAGAGCTGACCCAGACGAGCCAAGGGGATATACCATAACATATGGTGTGATGCTGAACAATAAAACTGGGGGAGCTGGCCAAGGTGTGGGGTGCTGCCGCTCAGGGATTATTTCAGTTATGCATCAGTCAGTAGGTAGTGAGCGACTGCTTCTACTTATTCCTTTTTTTTTTTTTCTTCCTTTTCTTTGTCATTATCTCCACCCATTGGTTCTTGCACTTTTCCATTTTCTCCCCATCCCATTATGTGCAGGGAAATGAATGAACGGTCAGTGGTGTATAGCAGCCTCTGCTGAGTTAAACCTCAACATCCCACCAGTGATAATCCATGGTATTTTCTGCCCACAGAAAATTTCTGTGCATTTAACACGTCCAAATTACACCATGCAAACACACACAGCATAATCAGTTATTGAGACCTTCTAAAAAAGCTGCATGCCATCACTTACCTCTCTAGTCACTTTCATTTGCCATCTCTTTGCAACTAGGATGAGCTGATTATTCTCTCTAAGTTTAACAGCTAGGGACATGCATCTTACATATATAATTTTTTATATACAAAACAGAATAATTATTTTAATACTTTTATGAGTTTATTTCTGTAGCACGAACTCACTGAACAATCTCAAATCCTACCTCCTGTCCTTTGTTTAGTATCAAAATTGGTTGCATCTGTTTTTATGTTGAGACTAAATGGTCCGAATTTCTCACTTGAAAGCCCTTTTTTCTACATAAACTGAAGAAATGTTGTTTACATTACATTACTTACATTACTGCTTCACAATAACAGTGGTAACAGCAATAACGATGTCTCTGCCTTGGAATACTTGTGATTGCTTCTGCCATCTGTGTTATACAGTCTTTGCCGAGTCATTCTCAGAATGTGACTGTGTTCTCAAAGATTCTTTGTGAAAAATGGCATTCAGTTTCAGACTGTTAAAATCATTTTCATGACTTCAGTTTGCAAGAGCGAAGCACGTTTCCAATCATTACCCTGCGAGCTCTCCCAGCAAATGTCAGTCACTCAACCTTCACTACTCATGTTTACCATTAGTAATAAAGTAACTTCTGGAAAAGTTTGCATGTGATAGCAACAACATTACTCTGAAATTAAATTATTAACTGCAGGCTGCCCACACCCCGTGAATGCTGGTAAGTACAAAGCCTTCCAAGAATAAAGCTGCACATGCATGTTTATCCTGGTTCTCATTGCCTAAGTTATACAGAGCAAAGAAACTGCAGCAGCATCTAGTACGTAGCACCCACAGATTTCCTTTTTTAGGGATGTAACAAGCATAAATCCAATATATTTGTATTATCTCTTCTGAAGGATAAAGACTGTGAATTTGAACAGAGAGCAAGCATGCTAAAGAAGAAGTTATCTTTTTCTCTTGTAGTTATACTTTCCACACTCAACACCACTTTACTGTACAGAGAAAACTGTTGATTGAACTCAACAGCTCTTAAACACATTCAGTCATTAATCTATACCTAATTCGTTGTTGATTCTCAAGGAACAAGTGAGCTGGGATTTTCAGGATCTCAACCTGACTCTGAGACTTCAACTTGAAATTTAATTTCATTCACCTAAGGCATTTCTTGATTATGTGTCTTAATGCCCTCAAATTCTATGCAACTCCTCAGCTAAATGTTAAGCTACTTCTTTTAAAAAATTATTATCTAGCATTCGTAGCAGTCTGAATGAAAAGGATAATCAGTACCAGTGTCAGGTGGATGTCAATTTTGAAATAAAATTCCTAAAACAATTTTCTACAAGGTAAGAAGATGGAGTTCAGATATCACTGTTATTTTACCTACAAAGAAAGTATACAGATACTGTAGAGAGACAATATGCAGTACATACATCAATATGTAGAATTTTGATTTGACAAATATATATCAAAACTCACTTCTCACAAACATATCTTTAGTACAACACTTGCTAATTCAGTTAGCCTTAAGATTTCAGAATGGAAAAAGAAAGGAAAAAAATGAGATAGAGACCAAAAGTCTTTTGTGTTACCATGACTTTATGCAAAGGAAAGACAATCCCACTTGATATCATTCTGGGAAAAATCTGGAGCTCAGTATCATGTTACCCACAAACCCCCACCATGTGATAAGGATATTCTGTTGTACTTTTATTTCTTTCTGTAGCCACTGCTGACCTCCTGATCAGATGGCATTCATCAGATGGCAAAAGAGGGCATGAGGAAGACTCTCCAGTCTGGTAATGAGGGTAGTATTTAAATGAGCTGTGTTCTTGTCTCTGCCACAATTAATGCTTAATTAATCATACAAAGTGGGGATGACACCAGAAGGAGAAATCAAGCAGTGCTTCTCTCTATTTTGTGGTGTTCAGGGAAATGGAAATCTCTTGAGAACTGGAAGCATGGGTACTAATCCTCTCAAGCAAGGCAAGGGATTAAGTCTCATAATCCAACACGCTTCTGAGAATGCTGTAACCACAAGCTCTCAGCTAAAAGCAAGGTCAAGACTTTATTTTGCTGACCAGGATTTTTTTTCCCCTCCATAGCCAAAATTACTTTAAAGTCTGAATCTAGTTCACAAATTGTTTCAAGACTGTCAGAATCACTGCCTCTCTCCCTCCAGATCTCACCAGACCCTATTCAATACCTGCCTGCACAGATTTCATGTTTATGACGATTTTTTAATGTTATCTTTTGATCCAAATTTCAGTGTTTCAAAAATCTAAGTGAAAAAAATATTATCTCCTGTTGTGTAAACAGCTGCAGGTTCATACACAGTGCAACAACTTAAGCGGCACTACTTATCTACTTAAAACTGGGTGCAGCCCTTGCAAAACGTATGAAAAGGTTTCATTTGAAATTATAAATATTTGGTTAGTCACTCAATTCATATATTGATTTTCTTGTAAGGAAAATTAAAAAAAAAAGAAACAAAAAAGCAAGAAAGTAGCTGAAATAAAACTTTCATCAGCAAAAAATTAAAGCATACAACAGGACAAAGGCAGACCAAGAAGCCTAGTGTAACTTTCTGTAGAGTTTTATAAACTGTTTTGTGAAAAGCAGGAACTGATCAAAAGAAAAATAAGTGATGGAGGTTTACACATTGCCACTCACAAAAACCTGTCTGTAGGATGCCTGTGACAGTGTCCACAGAAATGGGGCTTAAAATTCTTCTCTACCGATACCTTGTTTCTGTTCTCTTTAATTTTGAGTAGATTTTCTGGATTTCTTCTGTCTCCAGTATACTGAAAAACTACAAACTCTTTTTTTTATCTACAAGGAAAGTATACAGATACTGTAGAGAGACAATATGCAGTACATACATCCTATCTCCAGAGGCTTGTCTGCATGCAGAAAAATCAGTTGCACCCTGAGCAAATAGAAGATCAAGTCCTGACACCTGTGGAAATGGGAAGAAACAGGGAAAAGAGTTTTCCTTCTACTCTACAAGAAAAACCTGTGGAAGTATTAACTATGCATAAGGATAACTGTATTTGTGAGATTTAGTGGACTCAGATATTAAACTGATCACATCAAAACAGGAATCTGTTATTACAGATAGATAGCTAATCCAAGTAACATGTCTGTCTGTGGCAGTCTTTATAAACATTACTGTAACAGAACAATTATCAGTATAGACTGCAGGCATAGATATTTGCAGGAATGAGAGGTGTCCACAAACAGAGTACAGGATCAAATACAGAAATCAAATACAGGGGTTTCTATAAATAACACGTTACAATTTCTGATATTTACATCCTGTATGAATATTTAAAACATGAGGACAATTTTAAGCACCTCTGTACCTACATACCGATATATGTTATGTCATTGTTTATAATATTCTCTGAAAATTATACTTTTCCATTGTGACATAGTTTACATCCTAGCACTGAACAGTACCCTGTAATGCCCATATCAGGCTGCTCAACCGCATCAATTTAAGATATCTTATGCTCATAATGTATCTCTAAAATTATGTATTATTTTTGTAATTTGTTGGTGCTTTCAAGTCTTCAAAAGATTACCTGATAAAATACAATTTACCTTCTCAGAAAGCCTTTTCACAGTTTGCAGTAGCTTTCCCTTCTTTTATGCTTTCAGTAGAGCTGAACTGTATACACTTTTTTGTTGGTAACTTCCTCTCTTGTTTAGCAGCACTATTGATGATTTCGACAGGAGCTGCCAACACAGCTCTGGGAACAGCGGTTCTTGGTTAATTTGTGCAGTGAAGCACAAACATTTTTTCCATCACATGGTACATAAACCAGCACTATTGAGGAGTATGATGGTAGCTACAGAACTAAAAAGAAGTTTAGTACTTTTTTTATTGCATGGAAATAAGCTGAAGGATCCAGATCTGCTCTTCTAAACAAGGTGTTAATAGGAAAGTCCTGCACTACACGTGAAGCAGCTGATTTTTCCTAACATGTAATAAATTCTTCATGCTATGTAGCTGACAGCACCCTATCTATAACAACACATAGAAGTGGCACTGGAAGCCCCAGCATGAGATATGTAAACAAGACAAACAACATCAACATATTTCTGATATCAAGTATTAGGAAATGATGCTAACAGCAATAACGTTGTCACAACAACAGTATTAGTTTCTTTTTCGGTATCACTGCTTTCCTCCAACAGCTTAATACAATTTCTTACTTTTCATAGCAATACCTGAACATCAGTTCTACCTCAGGTGTTGATCATCACATGCCAGAACTGCACTCTCCAGACACGTCACAACAGTGCACAGACCCACCCAAGCCTTGAAGTCTGATATCTTTCCACATATTCACCCTCTTGCATTTGTCAAAGTACATGTACATTCTTCAATTTCAGAAGACATCCATCTTGCTAATGAAATGATCTCTTTTAAATGTTTGACACTTCCTTTTAATTTTGTTCCTTTTCTTTGCTCTTAATCCTCTCACTGCATCACTGATGAGTGTCCTGAGGCCTCCATGGACAGCTAAGTCACCAAAACTCTCAAATATCTTCAGAGCTGCCTTCGTTTGTTACCAGTAAATTCTAACTAAAGAATGTAAAATTCTGCCCCATACATAGCCAGAACGACCTCAGTTTTTGTTCTCATAGCGCATTTAAATTCAATTATAATTCTTAAAGCTGAGCTTTCATTCATTTCTGAAACTTCAGGGATAGAGCCTAGCAGCATATACATATAGGAACAAAGTCTGAGAAATCTACTGGCAAAACACTGCTTTCATTAAAACATATAAGATGCTTCCTCTTAAGGATACGTGAACTCAGTTCTCTCTATGGCAAAAGACAACTCAAATCAAGCATCTTCTGACTTCCTGAGGAGACCTCCAACTACCTGGGTGAGGACTACTCAATGCTCCCAGTCACTTCTTCTTGTCAAAGCTGAACAGCTTTTCAAAGAACATATTAAAAAACAGGGTGAGAGGGCAACAGAGCAGAAGTTTATGTATTAAATAATCGTTTGAAATAAAAGAGATTTCTTCAGTTGGGGGTCTAGTGCCTTAGCCACTAGGATACTACATGAGAGACTACACATTTTCTTCCTCCTATTTTTTTTTTAATAAAAAAAAGAAACAAGACTCATCCTCAGGTAAGAAACTGATTATAGATGCAAGCTCTGCACTGTGAATCACAAGTGGAGAATGTCACTTCTCTAGCTCAGCAGCACCTAGAAGAAGGATGACATTAAGAAACATCACGTTTCAATTCCTCTTTGGCTCATGTGGACATTACTCAGAGAATGAGGTTGGAGCATGTCTAGCCCAAACCCTGATCAAGCAGGGACACCCAGAGGAGGATGCCCAGGTGGCTTCAGAAGGTCTCCAAGGAAAAGACTCCACAGCCTCCCTGGGCAACCCATGCCAGTACTCTATCACACACACACAAAGAAGGGAGTTTACTGATATTCAGGTATTCAATTGCCTCTTGCTTCTTGTCCTGTCCCTGGACATTACTGAAAGGAGCCTGGCTGCATTCTCTTTGCACGTTTCCTTCAGGTACTTATATAAATTGATAACATCCCCTCTGAAACTTATGTTCTTCAGGCTGAAGATTCTCAACTCTCATCATCTCCGTGCACTTCATACTGGACTCTTTCCTGCAGTTCCATATCTATCTGTCTTTCACTGAGGTTCCAGAACTAGACACAGTATTCCAAGTATGATTTCATCAGTGCTGAGCAGAGAAGTAGTATCCCTGAGCATGCCAAGTGCTGTGAATTACATTTTTTTGGGTTGAGCACACAAGGGCTTGCTGCAAGTCGTAGCATATGCAAGTGAGAGGCTACAGACTGCAATTATGTGCCTAGAAATTAGGCACTGTAGTTAAAGCAGCAAGCCTTCCTATTGCATCTGCTCTCACATCTTAACCAAATTTTTCTGAAATGATTGATATGTTACCAGTATTGTTATGAGTAATACGTTATAGTCTTCGTCATAGTCATTCTGAGTTTTTATTTCTTTTTCCTGTTTCTCTTCATATTTATTACAGAAACTTTATGGGAAGGAAATGTATATCACTGTCACAAAGAAAGGAAGTACCTGGAACTGACAACAGTATACCAGGAACAATATATATACATTTCCTAAAGACTGTGATTTCCTTTTCCTAAGATACTTTTGTGAATGGAAGTCAAACATGTGCTGACCTTTTTTGCTATTATGTCACTCAGAAAGCACATCTGCTGGGCTGTCTGAAATCATCACAAAGGGGTTTTTGTTACTTTTTTTTTTTCCCCCTAAACAGAGACAATACAGTGTACTTTCTCTTTAACCTCATTTAGAAGTGTTTTTCCTGGACATATTCCTAATAATTTGGCCCGAAGCAAATATTGGATACACAATGTTTTGGAACGATAGCCACACAGTTGCTAGCCCTATAAACAGATACTCAAATGTGAAGTGTTGGATAAACTTTACAGCCCACATCACCACTGTTCTTATATAAACATTTAATGCACTAGCAGTGTTCTGGTTCCTCCCATTACTTTTCTCACTCATAAAAGATTAAGGATTACTGGGATAATTATTAAGGCTCCTATTTCTAGGATCAATATACTTAGTTGATCCCAGTTTGTTGAACTTACATACTGTTTCCCATGATATTTTCACTGATCATCTATGTTAGCTCAATTTAGGAACTAAATAGATTTTAAGATATCAGTGCCCATTAACTTTGCCTCCTAATTTGTTTGAATACATTCAGCTCCAAATCCTTTTTAACTCGTAAGTACAAGCACAGCAATACAGAGTTGTCTGAATAAACACGACTGCTCTCCATAACGGAAGAAATCACAATGTGAACCTTCATCTCTCCCTCTAACGCCGCAGGTGTTCCTCAGTTTACCATAAGTGTTTTTTAGTACCTGCTTTAAATTACTTCAGGACAAAGCTTCTCTATAGCCAGAGAGCACCCTGAGTGCCATCAACTGGAAGAAGCTCTCTTGTGGAGAAACTCAAAAGAGAACACTTGCTATTTCTAAATAAGCTGGAAGCTTACATGTAATAAACCATCTAAAAAAGCCATGAGCAAGTAGAGTAATTTGTTTACTAAGCACCACGTAACAGAAGTCATAGATCTTTGTACATATGAGCACTGAATTTCAGCAATTGAACAGATCCCTACATGCTTTATCTATATAGGAAGAAACATGGATTACAATTCTAATAGAAACTGATAGGTGGATTTTTATCCTGGAAGATTACTTCCTCCCTTTTATTCATAGACTATCACAATGGGCTGCACAACTAATTTACCTGTGCATCACACAGCATTTCTCTTTCTCTATGTAGGCTTCATATCAGAATGTCCTGTAATGTAGTTGGCTATATTTCATTTTCACTTTTAGATATTTCCTTAATCTCCCTTACACTGATAGGACAAGAAACAAGTTGGTTCATATATAGTTGAAATGTAACCCTCTTTGTAGAAAAGATGACAACACTGATGAATTACACGAAGCTCCTATTAGGCTGCATTCTCTGTCCATCCTATTTCACTACTCAGATTCCTTTGTTTGGTAAAATAGGTCAGTGCACATAAAAACACCCCTTCAGGGCTGAAGAATCACGTGATCATAGCAAGCCATAAGGAATACGAATGCTAATATGGGAGGCAGTTGATTTGCACTACTTTCAAGAGGCCTGGAAAACTGAAATACAACAAACACAGACCAAGCTGCAAAGGAACACACTACATGATGAACCAGAAAAAAAAGAAAAAAAAAAAGAAAAAAAAAACAACACACGTGTTTCTCATTTCAGAGCTTCAGCTATCCTGAAACAGAATATGATGAGTTCCTAGAATATTCAGCTGCACAGAACGGTGCCTTGGAGGAAGAGAACACTATGACCCCCGTGAATACAATATAACCCCCTAGTTTATAATACAATCCTGTCTGATTAACAGCTCTGCTCCATTTTAACTGCCTCTGCAGAAACACAAGCCTAGGCATCCTTTCTTATCTATGCTACTAAGGATGCCACTCATGTTTTTCAAGTGGCACTTTTCAGACAAATTTGAGTGACAGCAATTGCACTCATCCCTTTCAGAGAAGAGGGCAGTTCAACTTTCTACCCCAGACAGTTACACACAGAAAATGAAACATCAAAAATGATGCTGTGAGAGTGGGATCAAGGTCTTCTCTGCCTCCAAAACAATGAGAGATTTGCTATTTGGTGGGAAAAAAATGTAACAGTCTAAAATGCTATGTCTGATTTCAGACAGCTCTGTAGGAAACCCACTGTATTGAAGATGGCAACTGGTGAAGGAAAATCTCTTTCTCAACACATCTTTCAGATTCTTCGTAGCTTGGGAAAAAAAAACAAAACAGAAAAAAACCCATATCCTTTCCCAAGGTAAGCATTCATGACAGTAGGTAATACAAGTGATACATTGTTTCTTCAACAGATTCTGGACCCCAAATCTGTCTCTCCAGTTGGAGGCTGGCACAGACTCAGTGGACAGTAGTGCCAGCTCTGTACTTTGCGGGGTGTCTCTGTGCAAACACTTCGCTTAGAGCTACCTAGAAACTCTTGTTTCAGACTGAGCAAAACCTCCTGCTTTTGAGCTGATCTGTAGATGTATGCAGTACTGTATGTATGTGGGATGTATGTGGGAAAGTTCTGAGACATCACGAAGAGCACAGACAAACACGCACACCAGCACTGAAGAAGCTAGCTCTGGCTCAGAAGCATTATCTGGGATTTTCCTTTACTGAGATTATTTTAGCCAATTATTTAGCTAGACAGAAAATAACTGGCAATGAAAAAGGAGATGCACACATAGGAAACATTTATATCTGTTAAATAAAAATTGAGTCATCGTTTCAAATGAGATATACAGAAATCTCTACCCATAGGGAATTTGCATTTCAAAAACACAGCTATTAGGAAGTAGAGTGGAATTAGCATAGCGTTATGTAAAATACAGTAAACTCTCTGTTATCAATACATTTCTGGACTTCTGTGATACTAAAGACAGGGGTTTAAACTGGGACATACATCAGTTCTCATACAACGTATTTTGCAGTAGCAAATAAAAAAATAGAACAGTATCAAATTATATAGTATTTTGCAAAATGAGAAATGAAAGTGTGAAACTAAAATAATTCAGAATCCATTTTTCCCCCTGTAATTGTAAGTAACCTTACAACCGAGCTTGTACAGAGGGGGAAAATATAATCATGGAAAACTATTTCTGCCAAAATATACTGACATGCAAGTTCCTCAGGATGTTATTGAATCATATCACTATGTTACCTTCTGTTTTTGTGTAGATTGCAATGTTTCCATTTACCAAGCCAGCAAACAGGTATTGTGACATACACGTCAAGCTCATGACAGTTGATTTTTCAGGAGTGAAGAAGTGTTGAAGTCGAATTTTCTTTGAGCCCTGGCAACTTTTGTAAATAGAAATGCTGTATATATAATAAAAAAAAAAAAAAAAAAAAAAAAAAAGAAGAAGAAGATAAGTCTGCAAAATTCTCAACAGTATATTTACTAAAGAGATTTGTAATAAAATACTGGGGAAAAAATATTTTCTTCTTCCATACATAGGAAGACAAATATGGAAAGAACTGTTTTGACCCTTCAGAATATCTACATAGACGATTTGCAATTACTTAACAAAGACACTGAAGTATAAAGGAAAAAAAAAGGAGAAACATTTCTTCAATAAAGAAACATAGTTAGAATCATGCTTCCCATTGATTAGAAAGAAGAAAAAGGATTAAGTATTATCCATAGAACTAGGGAAAAGAGAAGAAACACTCATTATCACACGTCAAATGCACCTAAAATTCTGATAGTTCTTACAGATTGTCATCATGGGAATGTTAGCAATATTGAATAATTAAATCTAGAATGAATTGCATCTGACACACAAAGGCAATTAGTGCAACCAGATTTTGGAATTGTTAGAAAAACAACATTTTCCTTACACAGATTTTTTTTTTTTCTCCTTCATTTATACCAGTTGGAAACCCCTACAAAAATTGCATATTGTTGCATACTTATGTCTTCATGAGTCTAAGGAAGATTTGTTCACTTACTGAGTTACAATTTTAGAAAATACAGCTTCTTTCAATTGAGTCATGACTCAGTAAGGTCATCAGTTCAACCAAAGCAAAATAATTCATGTCAACAGTAAATAGCAATAGTATTTATTTGCATGACAAATCATGCACAATATCACACTGTAGGAGGTTAATGAGTTCCTCATTTAACAATTCTCCCATTTAAAAAACTTTCCAATACTTAACAATTATGCTGTAACACTGCAAAGATAATATTCATATTGTTCAGACATGATGTACGATGAATTAAGCCTCTTTCATTAAGTAAAGGTTTTATTTTTATTTTAAATAATACATAGTATATTTTAAAATGATGCACGGCATATTTTTTCTTTAGGTGGATTTAGATGAAAATGATACATTGAGGTCATTTTAAAGAAAAGAACATTTTCTAGTAAGTAACTCAATTTTTTGCTATAGAGTAATAAAGCTAATGAATAAATCATACACAGTATGCTAAAAATGAGAATCACCTTCCTTCTTCCATGCCAAGGCAAATAGTAGGCACATTAGAAGCTTTTGCAGGAACATTTTCAGAGTTGAGAGACATATTTATCTCCTTTATTTTCTCTTCTTCTGGTATGTAGACCATGCAGAGAATCCGCGATTCCACATTGAAGCACTCAATAACCTTAGGACCAGAGCTCTGAAATGAGACTATTGCGATCTGGCCCATCTGATTAGTACAACTGCCAATCTGAATTGGAAAGAGAAACAATAAAAATAATAGACAGAGATTGATAACTGTCTCCAGCAGGAGCAGCATTAACAAGGAGGAATATTGGAAAGTCAAAGAGTGCATCTCAAGTTGAACAAGAAAATAATTCAGCTCAGAATGTTTTAAAACATTGCATATGAACACAGAATTCCACTGTATACTCACAGAAACTTTTTTTCCCAAGGACAAATATTTTAGCCTATCCTGAAATGTACATACAGAATGTATTGCAATTAGAGTCTTAATTAATTAAGCTGTGCAATATATTATTTTAAAAACCTGCATTCTTAGTTATCTCAGCTACTCTTGAAATTGATAATATAGTTGAAGCTTGTCCTTTGAAGAGTAACAGGTCTACACATAAATACTCTGCTGCAACAGAACAGGGGATTACCAATATCATCAGATACATGTTCTCCTTGATCCAAATCTAAATATCATCAATATGTTCACAAATATTTTAGGAAACTGGGAAGAGTAGAACAATAAATTGTGCACCTAAGCACCAACACACATTTATACAGCGACTCCCTATGCATGTATGAAATGAAAAAACATGGCAAAGAAGAAGAAAGAAAATTATGCAGTAGTAGAAAGACTTCATTGACATGTATTTGTGATGACTGTTTTCAATTAACAAAGACAAAAAGAAAATACACAAGTCATCCTGAAAAAGACCACTGACACAAACTACTTTTAACTTTAACTTTTAACTTTCCAGGGTTCCAAAATGTTGTCCCTTAAAATCTCAGTTTTGCAGTAACAAGAAAACTTGCTGAAATTTTTAGCATTTAAAAAACAAAAATAGGCGATGCCACTTTGCTAGAATATCAGCATATTTAGGTCATAATAATGTGCTAGTACATTATTTTCCTATGTACACACTTAAATTGCTTATAGCTAAAACATTTTTCAAATATGGATACAGACAAAATGACTGTGTGAGCTCATATGGCTTTAAATAGCATAAAACTCACATCTAACAGTGCTCACCTGATTTCATTCTGTGCAACAATAACAATCACACATAGAGTACAGTATTAGTTATCCCCTATAGAAGTTCATCTTAAATAATTAAACAAAAATAAAAATAATAACAATAATAATAAAATCCATATGCTGCTGATTGTCACAAAAAAACATCTCCAGAAAGGGGAGACAAACCTCTCTCCAAGACTAAACTTACCCAAAGAAAACCATGTTCCATGGAACAGGAATCTGACTCCGTTTCTCCGGAGAGGTACAGTTCAGGGTTATAAGCGGCGCATTCAATCTTCAAACAAACAAAAAAAAATGTGGACAGTTAAGGTTAAAAAGATATGCCTGATTCAGTCTTATTTAATCTGTAATTAATTAAATCAATCATTTAAGGATATCACAATGTCAGAAAAGAAGCCAAGAAGTCAATCTAGCCCATCCAGCTTCCAGCGGGCAGGGTCAACTGCTTGTGTATCATTCCTAGCACATTCTTGTCTACTCTTACAGACATTAAAAGCTAAAGACTAAAAATTTTCCACCTGATTTGTCCAAAAGCTTCACAGAGCTTCAAATTTCATTACTTTTTTTCCAACCTAAAGTCGTCCCTGATGTAAACGCTAACCTTCTCATCTTAGCAATCAGATACTATCTTCCCTTCTATAGTGTCCTTTCACATATAAGGCTGCTATATGTCATGACACTCTTTGAGTCTCCTCTTCATTAGGCTCAGTAAGCACGATCATTAATTCATTTAATTATTTTGCTAAATCTTGTTTTAAACTTTTAAAGTTAGTTTTTAAAATTCTTGCTTACGACTGCTGTTTTACAACTGGTATCTCCCTACCATCTCCACATATTTGGAAATGCAGAACTATGTAAACTGAACACCCTGCTTTAGCTGATCTGTAAAATACTTACTATGTAAAATACTACATAATGATTACCTTCTCTGAACCTTGTTTGGATGCATTCCATTGGTTATTTGCTCTTTGTAACAATATCACATTTTTAACCAATTCTTGCCTTGTTGTTATCTTAAAAATTGCTTTTATGGACTTTCTACTCAATCACCTCATCAATCTGTACTTGTGTAGGTACTTAATTCTGCAAGAGAATACTGTGTGTCTGTCCTAATTATTATCACCCTCTTTATTTCTTCAGATCACTTCTTCAAGTGTTCTACTCATTTTGAATGTTAATGCTATGCTTCAAAATACCTTCACTCCCTCCCTCCCACTTCTTGTTATCGCATCACTGTCAGTAAACTAAAAATTATACTCAGGACTTTATCATCCAGGCCATTTAAGGAAAAAATAAAAATAATCAACCCAACCCACTCCTCAAGAATTCTGCCAGACTGAAGATCAATGCAAGTCTTTCCTTGCTCAGAAAATGAAACACCAGTACACAAGCTCTAAAAAAGGCCTTTTTATGATTTATATCTATTTTCTCTGATTTCCCCTAATAAAAAGACTACATAAGCACTTCTCTATTATGAACTTCTTGAATATATTTTTAACAGAGTAAAAAGGTTTGTGATGAGGTACAATATTATGCTTTTAGACAGCATCCTCTACAGTTCACACTCATGTGCTTGTCTCAGGCATCAATGACACAATATTGCTTGTGATTCTGGAGACAAGTTGGTTAGTATTAACTTACACACTTCAACAGAATCTCGCAACATCATTTCACTACAGTGAGATCATTGGTTTTATTTTATTTTTTGAAAGGAAACTAGTGGTCATAATTTAAGAGTTCTAAATTTCCAGTTTGTTTTTCAGAAGTACAAAGAATTTAGAAATTCTCCCTGAAGTCAGCAGACATCATTGAGTGACTAGAAGTAGTAATAATGGTATGTATTCACCAAAGCAATACACAACAAGGATAGAAGACAGATCAGAAAAATAAAAGAACTCATAATAGTGATTTACAGTAGCTATGACAACTAAGTACATCACTAAAGAAAGAAAAAGTTAACCTGCTGGCTAAGTATTTCTCAGGCTGTTTCTTACATCTCTATGTCACTTTATGTCTTCCTCAAAACTGATGATGTTTTTCACAGTCAAATCCTAGTAGTTTAGCTCTCTATTTCAATAAGCCTTTTACACAATGATGTAAATTTGCTCTGATGGCTGTTACTGACTCCCTGTACTACCAGGCAGTCTGAGCAGTATGCTAAGAGATAGCAGGATCAGCCAAGCAAAGGGCTTCCCATCCCAACCTGTACCTCTACATCAAAACTGCAGCTGAAGCTGCAAAAAAGCAGAAAGAAATATTTAGGCGATTTCATCCAGGAATATCAAGGGCTTTAAGAACATCAGGAGTGACAGCTGGGCTTCTATGCTCTCCTTTGGATCTGTAAAACTAGCAGAGCTGTCTTGGAGCTCAGGCAAACTCTGCCTGCAAAGAGCATTACATAACTGTATGGGCACACGACCTTCCCTTCTTTTCAAAACAAAAAGATCCTTTTGAAACTTGATTACAAGGGATGAACCTGAGCCTTTAAGGCACTTGGCACAGACCTACAGAACTTACAAATACACAGGTCTACGGAAATGTGAGTATTTAAATTTTCCTTTAATCGGTTTGGTTATTTATCCAACTGTGACATAGAAAATATTCAATAAACATAAATCCAAGTGTCTAATAAGATATGAATGACTGCAGTTATACAAGGGACTGGAGACTCTCAGCAGACTTCAGCTGCTGTAAGCTGCAGTTCTGCTCTGAATCCATTTAAAACTGTTGCACATTTCCAATGCATCCTTTTCCTTGAGTAATGAGCTTACACCTGAATAGAAATGCCATATCGTATAAATCTACATACTTTGTTCTTTGAGGTCTCAAATACTGTGTTCCTGCAACACTCTTGGACTTTCTATTGCTGTTGGTCTTATACCAAAGTATACACTAGAAGTAACTTAAGAGAACTAATAGATGAGAACTAACAGATGTATTTACAATACAGTTTTCCTTAGAAGTGACGTCACAAAAGAAAACAAATTGTAATTTCGTATAATCAGTTCTATTCACCTTAAACTCCTGCTGCTTGGCCATCATCACTGGCATGTGTCTAACAAGGAGAGGATGTTTCTCCTTTTTGATTTGATTCCCATCATCTTCCACACAGAACCAACCTAACAGGTTATCCTCCGCTGTAACAGAAAAAACAAACAAACATCCCACAACACTTTCACTGAATAACTGCTTACATCTCTCCACAGAAATAGAAAATAGAAAATAATTACAATTGGCTAGTAATGAGCAGGCTCTTCTCATGTTATATGTACTTTTGTTGGAATAAACAATAAAACTATGAGCAGAAATTCAATACGGTAGATTATGTAACTACTGTTAATGCCAAAAAAGCAACACTTAATACTAGCAAAATGCTAATGATCTTGTCAGTAGCTTATTAAAAGAGTAAAGGTACCCTTCCTCTTCCTCTTTTGAATCCTTGAAGAATATCAAACCTTTCCTCAGACCTATCAAATCTATCACCTGCAAATATGACCATTTCTCTGCCAGCAAAGTCGCATCACTACCATCTGCTATTTATCATCCTTACAAGGATTCACCTCCTGCAATGATGAAGATGTCCAGTTTTCTTTCCTTTTTTGTTGTTTTATCTGTCTACTGTGAGATGCCATAAAAATACCATATTTTGAAAAAGTGCTGGCAAAAGTTGCTTTCTACTTTGCATATCCTCAATGTTTCAACTTAAGCATTCAACATCCCAGTTAACTTTTGAAACTTAGGCACCCTGAGGAAACACAGGAAACTAATAACATCACAGGACAGAACGTTCTTTGTTGCTCCCACTTAGATCAGATTTGTTAGTGATAATTTCTCTAGTGAAAACTAAAAGGTTATACTAAAAGAACTGACTCTGGTCCCAAGAGAAAAACTTATTTCATGTATCCAACTAAAGAAATATTTCATCAAAATGTCATGAATGTTTATTTCATGCTCAGGAAGTTAAAAACAAATGAACCAACAGCTGTACTATCACTTCCTAGGTAAAATTTCTTGAGCTAAAACTGAAAAATTTGAACCTCAAAGGCATATGGGTGAAAAGATTGTAATATCTGAAAAGATATGTATACAATGGAGTAATTTCCTCATCAGTCTGACATGTAGTGTAACTTCATTCATTTTGATTTAGATATATCAAATAAAAATTATTATCATAGATCATACAGATCAACACTACTTTGTAAATCAATCGTTACTATCTACTGTATTGCAATTTCAAGATCTGTAGATAGAACTTTGTAAAAAAAAAAAAAGAATAAAAGTCATTTTGTATGAAAAAGGTATTACACTGTACATCTTATACTTGAATCATAACTTGATAGGAAATGTAGGAAACCAAGAATTACCAAGGGCTAGTTTAGCCATTTGCAAATTGTTGATCCAAGACTGTTTGATGGCAGGAGTAAATGTATTGAATACAGCTGTAAAGAAAGTAGGCCGCCCAGACCTGCAAGACAAAAATTAAATAAAATAAATGAAAACCAATTACACAAAAAGAGGCCATTCTAAACGTACTAAGTATGAGATTCAGACAGGGCTAGAAAAGTAAAGCAAGACAAAATTCCAACCATCTTCCTTTATCCTAAAGGACACAGCTCAGATGGGTTATGACAAGCCACACGTCCTTCTTCTCACGCTTTACATGAAAAGGTACAAGAAGAATAATCCTCCTTGGCAAATTAATATAATAGTGGCTATTCCTTGTCAAGTGCCATCATCACAGTTCCTCTCTTATCTTGCATCAGGAACTTAGTGTTGAGGAACAGGAGAAGAACTACACTGCTGTTCTGAAACATGGAAGTTGCAAATGCTTCAACATGACAGTGCAATTCAGAGGCTAACTGTAGAGACAAAAGAGCAGGAAGACCTAAAGGTTCCCTGGTATATCTCTACCTAACACACAAACCCATTTAGAAAGTTTCACAATCAAGAATTACTACTGACTTGTCCTGTTTTCCTGGAAGCTGCAGCTGAATTCTACAGCGATCTGCTGCTCTGATTTCGTCTTCTTTTTTCAAGATCAATTTTTGTAAACCTGAGGTCCAGTCATGTGCTACCGATTGGTTTAAGTTCTGAAAAATTGAAAAAAGAATGCTAAGCAACAACATCCATCTACCAACCCATTTCCAATGAGCTAAGGTGATCGTTACATAGAAAGAGTTCCCAGTACCTGGCTCTCATTTAGTTATCATTTTAATCATTGATAATTTAGACAGATTTGTAAACACACTTCAGAAATGTCTGTAAAAATTGTTAACATATGATGATTTACTTGCACACTGTTCAGATTTTGATACATACATAACACTCCCAAGGATTTGTCAAACTATGAAATGCAAATTTGCATCGACTGCTCCTACAATCCTTTAACTTCATTGCAATAAAGAATCAATAAATTCTCTTTCTAAAGGAAACCTCAAGAAAACCTCTATAAATCACACTGCCAATGTTTTTGTTCAAATCTTTGAGGCAAAAATATTTATGTAGCCATTGTGGAAGCTCTGTGTAGTTGCAAACCACTTAAGTAGGATGCTGAAACATTCATTCTCTCTAACATAAACATAAGAAGTTATTCACATGCAAGAGCACATGAATTACCAATTGTTAAAATTTTATAAAAATTAAGGTATATTTCAAAAATAAAGAAACTGACCTTATTCCTCATCTGAATTATTTTAAAAAGCTCTGTCTGGAAACATTGATTAAATGTTATGTTTTTTAAATGTAGTTGGCTCTGACTAGCAGCAAAAGTGGAAAGGTTTTGTATATTTTGATTCTATCATTTTTAGTGGATGAAAATCCTATAGTATCTATTGCACACCTCATTCCAATAACGCAGCTGAAATTCACCTCCATATTCTGGTGAAATTTTGTCCTAACAGACTGCTTCTATAAATGTCCTTCACAGTACATATTTTCATCAATTTTTATGTTCTACTTAATGTCCTTGACTTTGAAGTCAGGATATTCCAAGAGAAACTCAGCTTTCATATACGCAAACATTTACTTAGTCTGTGGTGGCAGGTAGGAATTTTAAAATATACTCAAACATATGTAAAAGATATAAAACAAGAAAGTAAAAAATATAAAACAAAGAAGAAAGCAATTAAAAATATATTATTGATTTATTTTTAGGTCTTATGAATGTGGAGAATTGAGAATTCATTCTGAAATTCAGTGTTAATGTTCTATATCTATTTGCTAAAACAAAGGGTAAGTGAAAGGGACATGAACAAAACCAAAGCAAATTGCTTTCAAAATTCATCACAACATCTATTAACATTTTTGTGATTTGCATTTAAGTACAATTTCTCCCCAAAAGCTAGAATTATAAGCTCATATGAGAATAAGAGCTTCCTCCAAGCAACCATCCTCCTACTACCTCGTCTAACTGTAGGAATCTAATTTCATAAGATCAAAACATAATTCTGTTTCCATATAAGCTTATCAGCTACTGAGGAAATGTAGACTCTTGTAGTTTCCACCTACACTTAAAAACAATGAAGCAAAACAAGATTAAAAGACAGCTGTAATCTACTTACAGCATTAAACATTTAAAAGCAATTGAATTACTGGAGATAAAAATGATTTCTTTACAGAGAGAACATCTTACATTGACCCTAGGGAAAAACAACTGGGCTATTTTACAACAAGAATACATTTTAAAAATAAATCCAGCTTTGTTTATTACCTGATAATTTCCTTTAAGGCTGCCTATTAATTGACTAATTTGACCAACTACATTCAAATCATGTAAAAGGTTCTGCAGATCATGGTATAGTTGCCCTGGTCCCATATACAGCTTGTCTAAAATGAACAAGAACATAATGTTATATATAATAAAAAGATGTAATTCTCAGTTAAAGGAGGAAAGCACAACAAACATAATATTATTAACATATATTGCTACTTCTTAACACTATGAAAATTAGGTTTATCAAAATAGGCTTTGCTCTTTCTAGATCATAAAAACAACTAACGCATCAATACGCAGATAGGGTCATCCAAAAATCAGTGTTTTATTTATACGTACACCATAGCCATTTCACTTTGCTGCTCCAGGTGCTTTCAGTGTTCCTATAGACAGACACTTATGAAACGCGCCATGGGAAGCGGTAGCAGTATGTATTATTGTATACTAGCGTTGCATATACAGGTGTTACCATACTCATTTCCTTGTAGTTTACCTTATATTGTCTTTTTCAGTTTGTTCATCTATTATGAAGGACAGCATTATCTCTAGCTTTAATAGGAATGCACTAGTACTGTGACAAACAGCAAAGATTCACTGAGCCTCAAATCTGTAGATAATTGAATTTTTGCTTAACACCAACCAGCAGGCTTGCTGTTACATGACAATGTGCACATCCTTCAAGAGGGTTGCTTCTCCTTACGTGACAGCCAAAAAACTTATCTGTAGCCTATACTAAGGTGGTTTAAAACTCCAAATCTGTTTTAGCAAAATAATTCAGGACCATATAGCTACATCCTAACTCTATCCATAAACCTAACTCACAAACCTATAACTTCACTGAACCACATGAAATTTTATTGCAATCAGACAAGTAGAAAAAGTATCTGCGCTGAGCACAGCACCAAGTATTAGAAGCAGCAGAAATATCTTGCCCAAGCCATTAGTAAGTACATATGCTTACAAAGAAACACTAACTGAGAAAAAATACTCTGACTAATTGGATAAAATAGGCAGTTTAATGTGCAAAATTTCCAAAGCCCTGCTAACACCTTGGCTCCCAGACATGATACTAGCAGAGGGATGGCTATACAGCTCTTGCAGAAACAATATTCTCCCCCCCCAAGCTCCACACTCTGACTCATACAGAGTCAGCATGTTTCCCTTTGGAATGACAGGAACCAGGCTGGATTATTTTTCCAGGAAACCCCTGCAGATTATTTATCTCATGCAGTGCAGCATTCAAGCTACAACTCCAAGCCACAGTTTTGGAAGCTAGTCTGTGGGAAGCAAATCATCCTGACCAGGAGGTTTTCAAGACTGTACTGGCAAGAATATGAAGTAAATCTAATTCTAGCTATGTAGACCACGTCTATATGCCAAACCCCGTCATACAAGGAGAATGCTCTCAAAATATGGTTTGAATTTTGAGTGCTCCTGAGTGGACTCAGTGGCTCTTGTGGGTCCCTTTTAACACAGGATATTCTGTGATTCTCTTATTAATCCGAGGACTGCAGCTGGTGGAAGACCAGGAGCACTCACTGGCATGCTGCTGATCCCAGGCAGCCTCTTCTTCCCAGGTAGCCTCTTCTTCCCAGGTAACTCCACAGTCTGCTGTAGGAGCACAGGGGGCCCTGGCCTGCAGGCTGGCAGCAGCATAGAGATGGCCACATTTACCAGGTGTGGTGGGCAGGGCAGATGGGTGTCAATACTGCATGGCTGGGACCAGAATGGAATAAAAACCCAACCAGAAGTCAACAAAATACAACAGACCAAACACAACACTATCATGAAGATCAAGGCCAGATCAAATGTCCATGACTGGACATTTACATAATCCATTACATTAAAGCAGGAATCTGTCTCAATTCTTGAAGGCTGAAAAATCACAAGATCTAAAGGAAATGCTAAGGGTTACTTTATTTATGAATTCTCCACTTTACTGCAGGAAAATACAGTGTAAATTGGAGATATTGCACTTGCCCAGAAAACTGAAAATTATTCTCATGCTTTTAGATGTTCTGCTAAATGGAATGAAAGGATTTAGGATCAACTGCACTTACACCACTTACCCAAGCAGAGAATAGATGCAACTTTCATCCACTCTCCTTTGCCTGTTCTGAATGTTAATTAAAAGCACTATGGAGCCTTTCTTATCCTCACAAACAAATCAGTCTTTAGGAAAAGATCATTATATTTGCTGTATACAATGAAAAGAAACAAATCCAAAGTAGACAGACATTGGCAGAAGAGTTTTTAGGTTCAGATTTTTTTTTTTTTTTAAATACAAAATTTTAACACTTCTGCAATTGCAGACCATGAGCTTTCATTAAGCTGCATTTTCATTTTCTCCAATCCAAATACTTGAAAAAACAATAGCTGAAAAATCTCTCCTTGAATCTCTCTTCTTCTGCTATCTTAACCTTTTTACTAAGTAATCTTGACAATCATTACCAATTATCAAGCATAAGAATTCCTAGTTCTTGGACGAATCAAATTGCTGATTTCAGTTGGGCAACACTCAGTGTTATAAGTCTGGTAAAATCTGGTTGAAAGTTATAATACATTCAGCATTGTAAAGAACTCAAATGAAATAATTTTTGTCACAAATTTCTGTACCAGAAGTTTACAAAACAAAATTAAGCCTGATTCTAAGTAAATAGTAGTTAGTTGAGTTTCTAGCAGAAGCCTGTTCACCTACCTGTCATTTATAAATTCTACAGCTAAACAAACCAAACTGCTGCACTGAAAAACACAAATTTATACTCATGGGGATGACCAACACAAAACTTAAAGCCACAATGTTGTGAAGAGCTGAAAAATTGTGATAATTCCCTTGTATAAAATGGATACTTTCACACGAGTGAATATCAGCTATATTACTGATAAGCTGAGAGAGCTAGAGCTCTTCAGTACAGGGAAGAAAAGGCTCTGGGGGATCTTATAGCAGCCTTCCTGTACCTGAAGGGGACTGACAGAAAAGCTGTGGAGGGACTTCTTATAAGGGCATGTAGCAACAGGATGGGGGGAAATGACTTTAAACTGGAAGAGAGTAGATTTAGTCTAGATATCAAGAAGAAATTTTTTATTGTGAGGGTGGTGAGGCACTGGAACAGGTTGCCCAGTAAGGTTGTGGATGCTCCATCCCTGATGTTCAAGGTAAGGCTGGATGGGGCTTCAAGTTACCTTGCAGGTTTAATTCCTGCCCATAGGAGGGGGGTTGAACTCGATGATCTTAAAGGTCCCTTCCAACCCAAACCATTCTATAATTCTATGACTATTTCTGAAGTTTAAAGGCCAGGATCACTCCTTGCAGCTTCATAAAGACAGAGTTAAAAGCAAATCAGAAATAGGACACTATTCAGCAACGTACAATAGCAAGCATTCAGGCAGAAAGACTTTGTGCTATAGTCTTCAAATGAGGCCATACAGCAAGTTTTAACTACTTATATCAACGGATTTTCCTTGTGCTGCTATCACACCAGAAAACAGATCTCCTTTACTCCCTCCTACATCTCCAAATACTTTTATAAATATTCTAGTTTCAGCCTTGAGAATAAGGGATAAATCCCTTTATTCACCCGAGTATTTTGTCTGCATTATGCAAGTTTTATAATATTTTAATAAACCAAGATATAAAGGAAGCAAAGAGAGCGTCAAAGCAAACAGAATAACCTGGCAAATGAAATTCTGTAATTTAGAAAAAACAAACTGAAGTCAATCATTAAAGGGCAAATTCCTAGTACAGTTTCCGAAAAGAAAACAGCAACAACAACAAAAAAAACAGTAAATAAAGAGAGTCTGTTTCCATCTTTGATGTCCCAAGATGACAAATTAAAATGAAATTGTAATGGTCAGCCACAGCAGATATCAACAGCCATGGCTATCGTTCTTTCCTGGAGGTCCTTAGTAGGCAGAAAATGAAGCAGAAAAATAACTGAGATCATAACAATGTCCTCATCAGTAGAGAATTCTCTTAGATTTCACCATTTGATTTCTGTCAGGATAATGGATTAAAAATTACAGCAACTTCACTACTGAATCGGGTCCTGAAAGGGCTACTCAACATCTTTTAAAACAGGATTAGCTTGCAGGATCCTTGGTGGCTAACAATACATTAACTACCAGTTGATTCAGCTCAGAATTGTCTGATGGATGATATTTCCTGGGTGAAAGTAGGTGGTGGTGCTGAAGTGGGGTGGGGGGCGGGAATGCAGTCTGTTCATCAGATGTGTTTCTCAGTGCAGAGCCAAAGTTCTGCCCGCTAAAAATGTTCCCTGACCATTACATTGCTGGTTAGCTTGAATGGGTGTTCTCTCTTTTTCTCCATAGAAACCACTGATAAACTCTTGGTTTCATTCCAAGGCAGATGATACGGTAGATTTTTTTTGTACTTTGAAAAGTTTTAGAAATGATAGTCATTTCCTTCCCATTTCTAAGCCACTCCTGCTATCAAGCTCCAAAACAATTTTTTTTTCCAATGTGGGGAAGAAAGAAGAAAAAAAAGTAAAAAAAAGCAACACAGGAATTCAGGGACAATTCTTCCCATCTCCACACATCCGACATGCTGCAGAGAACGGTGTGCTTGGGCAGAAGGAAAATGCTGTCTGCTGTAACCAATAACCATGTATCTCACTTAGGATGCAAAGTTTTGCATTCCACTTACAGATCAAGGGTAAAATCTTGGCCCCATGCAAGTTAGTAGAGGAATTTTTTCATCAAATCCTTTGTTGCTAAGATATCACCAGAAGAATTTGCACCTCCTTGCAACAGGCAAGTTCAGTGCCAACAACCAAAAATTCATGCAAAATGCCTAATCCCTTACTTAGCATTATTTTAAAAAGTATTCAAGACAGATCCATGGAAAAAAAAAAAAGCTACCAATTTCTTTAAAGGGAAAAAAGAAAAGTTAAATTTAATTTTTGCTAAGTTAAACTGATCCTTGGTAGAGTTTATGTGAGTATAATACTAAAACTTCTACCTGCTCATTTCCCAGCCCTGTGTTCTGGACCATCATGTTAAATTCACCAGCTTTACCTGATTTGAAGTAATTATAATTGAAGCAGAAGCAATTTCAGTCCATTAACATCAATCCATTCACAAAGCCTGCAGGAAACTCCCTGGGTGTGGTTAAAGTCTGCTTAACTTGGTTCAGGCAAAATTAGTATTTGTGCATAAATATATGTATAGAAAAAATGCTTAGATGTGGTCAAAGGGGAAAATGACTCCTTACCCTCTTTACTTAGAGGAGTTCTGTCATGCTCTGGGTCCAACACGAACCAGGACCTGAGTTAAAGACTCATCCCAATGGTGTTTTTCCCTTCCTAGCAGCCAACCTTCCTGTGCCCACCCCTAGCTGACCCACTCTGCGCCACACTGGCAGACCCACGGCTGCACATTGCTCTGCTATTGAGCGTGGCCAGCAGCTGCAGATCTCATTGCACAGCCAGCACAGCAGCAGCTGCTTTAATGGGTGCTGGCAGAGCACCAACCCCTCGGGATCACCGTCTATCCGGCTCCACACAATTTTTAATTCTCATGGGTACTACAGGCATATTGGGTATTGTACTTCTGAACTGAACATGCCCTGTTCTTGATCTCAAAGAATTACCATGGGACTGATTTATTTACCATCATGATTTGTTACTCATACACATTTTCTACAAGCTTCTGCTGTGTTCTGTTTCTCAACCGTGAGTTACTAATTTATGATAGATTTATGCTGCTAAAGGGGAAAAAAAGTGTTGCCATGCCTAGAGTAGATGCAGACACCTTTAAATTAAATGTCTGTTACTATATAAGCAGATATAATGGCTCAAGTGGTCCCTTCCAGTTCAAAACTTCTATTTAATTCCTAATGAGGAGGATTTTTTGAAGTAATATTACATAAATCCAAATGGCAAATACTAGAAGCCTCATCTAGTATTAGTCTCAATAGTGCAAGTACTCTTGCAAGTATTTCTGTATTGCATGTCATGTTAAAGTGGAAGATGGTTAACAAATACCTTCCTGGGTATCTCACATACTGCAAAGGAACTAACCTTGACAAGATTTGCTTCAAGCATAGTTATAGAGATGATCTTTTCCCCCACATGGTTCAAAAATCATCAATATAAATTGTTTTGAAAACAACTTCTTGATGTGAACTGAGAACCAATGCATCAGATAAATTCAAAGTCCTCAGACAGATTATTTTGTCTGAGAGATGCAGAGCCCTGAAGTCAGGCAAGGCATAATACTAAATACAAGTTCATGAATATGGTGATTGAACAAGGAAAAATGGTTTCAGGCTTAAAGAGGGTAAATTTAAATTAGATATAAGAAACAGTGAGGGTGGTGAGGCACTGGAACAAGTTGCCCAGAGATGTGGTTGATGCCCCATCCTGGAGACTTTCAAGGCAAGGCTGGATCAGGCCCTAGGCAGCCTGATTGAGCTGTGCGTGTCCCTGTTCTTTGCAGGGGGAACTGGACTAGATGGCCCTCAGAGGTTCCTTCCAACTATAAAGCTTCTTTGATTCTGTGATTCACATGTAAAAGCCATAACCAAACTGAGAAAGGCAACTTTGCAGACTAAAGCTGTGGCATCACTGAAGGGCAACACGAAGTTAATGACATGCTTGAAGAACATGCCAGATTTGAAGAAAATGCTGACAGGCTGATAGATCCCAAATTTGACTTGCCATTTATGATGTGGTCTTTGAAGCTGAGCACACTTACATTGCTTCCTCCCACTGAGCCATCTGTGCGTAGCCAGGCAACATACTGAAACATCAAGAGTTACGAAGGAAAGAAATTTGGAAAAGATTCAATCCTCATTTTGAGCATAAAAATCATCTGAGATCTGAGGAGAAGTCATGTATGTAGGAGGTAACTTGAAAAGCTGCTGTTGAGAAAGGCATAATGCATTGCTAATTGAACAGAATTACACACTCAGAACAAATAATTAAAAAAACAAGTCCCTTCCACAACACTTAAGTCTACATTTTAACCTAATACATTTGTGCAGTGTTCTGGAAATGAAATCATCATGTTACCAGATGAATTCTTGATCACTTCATAATAAATTGGAAGGATGTCATGAGACAGTTTATCCTAAATGTATTAAAAATGATGATATGGCAATAATATATTTAAAAATATTTCCGTGCAGTCAGAATTGCTCTATTGCTTTGTTTTAGATGTGGGATTTTCCTGCTAGTTTTTCTGTGATTTTTCTTAATGGGACGCTCTCTATCTGCTGTTCCTCAGTTCAGTTTATAACGTTCGCTCTTCAGAAAGGATGAGGTCGGAGCCAGAGGCAGCCTTACACCTTAAGGAAGATAGTTTCTAGCTCTCCAAAGATCTTGAGAATTAATTCACAGAAGGAAAACCAGAAAGCACTAATAAGATCCAAGATTAAATTACTGCAATTTAGGAATTCTTTCTATACAATTTGGTATAAGATCCTGCACCTCTGAATACACTGGAATGTAAAATACAGAGGACAAATGCCTTCTAGCTGCTAGGATAATAGATTAAGAAAAATATTCTCTCTAAGACGGTCTAGTGGAGTTAGTTTTATTGATGCAAATAGAAAAGATTATTTATATGATATGACGAAACTCAAGCCACCTATTCTCAGCAACTGATCAACTCAGCTGGGAAAAAGATTAAGAATACTGGGAACATTGGTGATATTGTAATTTATTTAACAATTGATACCAATGCTCATTGCTAAATACTACATCCTTTCCCTTTGAGAAAAAAAACAAAAACAAAAAACCTTTGTAACAAAACATTCCACTTCCACTGGAAAGCGGGTGGTGAAAACTGTCCCGCTGTACCCAATGGCAGCAGTATGCAGTGGAAGTCTCTTCTTATACCTTCCAAGTCCTTCTGTCTGAAAATTCTTTACAAATCTTACAGCCAGTGACAAAGAAGACAAGGATTTTATTTTTAGATGCTGAACGAGCTTCCTGCACACACAGTTATGTAAGCCAAGCACTTGACAACTCCTCCCACGACATCACTCCTATTTGTGCCTTTCGCCTTGCTTACACATGCTGGTCCTGTTTCCATAGGCACCTCAGGAAAGCATGCGTGCATGTTTTGTTTTCTGGTTTTCTTTGACAAAGTTGTTTCAATAGCCAACTGAAATTCCAGGAAAGTACCAAAAAAGTAGTCTTGGGAACCCAAAATCCCAGCTTCAGGGAGGGAATCTGAAGGCAAACAAGCCCATAGATGAATGAAAAAAAGAAAAGCAGACTTCTTCCTTAATCCCATTTCGTTCTTTGATGCCAGATCAAACTCATGATCTCAATGGTTGCGTACCCCTGAGAAGTATGAGTACTGTAGTTCAAATCTAGTTCACTTCTGGTTTCATAAAACTATCAGATCCAAACTCCACAAATATTTACAGGGTTGTACTGGTCTCTAGGTTTGGAAACAGAAGCAAACGGGAAACCAGGAATAATATTAGAAAACAAAAGCTCAGTTAGCAGTCATCAACGAAAAGATGAGTAGCTGTACTCATATGTAACTTTATACCATGACCCTAAATTAGGTTTATCAATGTTATTAAAAACATCATACAGGAAGAAGCACATACAGACAAGCAACAAAATCCTGAGATCAGCAGAACATAAATTAATGAATTCAAACTTGGGGTAAGCAAGCCTAATTACCAATACAGTCTGGACATATCATCATCGTCCAACATGAGAAGCATTATCATAAACATGAGGAGAGTATATTGAGCCTAACCCCTGTGAAGGAATAAGTTTTAATCACACTTCAGTCATGGAAGCATTTACAAGTAATTTCTAGGAACTTAATAATTGAATCTGATAATCTGAGCTTACTTTTTAATGTATTTATTCTCACTGCCATGCAAGACAGGAGTTTTTCTGGCCTTTAATCACAGATAAAGAACTGAGTCCCAGAAGCTGCCAATCACACAAAACACAGATCTGGGAAATAAATCTCCCAAGTCTTAACTTTGGCAAGTCTTTTTAACATGCTTTGCCTTCGTGACAGCTCTTAAATGGTAATTACGTAACACTGAGACCTACCTCAATATTGTGTCAGATCCGAGCACCAAAGAAACAGGTTGCACAAAAATTACTGTCCAACCACAAAACTGCTTATTCACACAGCTTGAGTATAATACTAGTGCAGATAATATCAAAAGCTTGCAACTGCAAATATTGTGAAAGGTATCAGATGCAAACAATTTATAGTGCTATACCACTCACAAGTAAAATTATGCAAGAACACCAAGCAAAACATTTTAAGAGGAAACAGAAGTAGCTCATATAATGTGAGCGTGGCTTAGGGATTATATTAAACTCCAGATAATCCTAACAGTGCAGAGAACTGTAGAGGTAAAACACGATACATATTTTTTTTCCTGGTGACAGAAACAGTTCTGTCAGAAGAGAGGAAAACAGGAGGTCCAGTGCAGCAACAGGCACAGAGCATGCAGGCAGTTGCTCTGTAGTACACCAGCAGGACAGCTGTGTTTTCCTGGGCTGCATCCTAATTGCAGTTACAGGTCAGAGCTCCTCCCATCCCTGCTCTGTTTCCATGATGGAACATCCTGGAAACAAAGGGACTGTGGAATGAAAGAAAAGAGGTAACAGTTCTTTCTCACCTCTTCCTCTTTCAGCTTCTCAGAGGGGCCAACAGAGAGTGGAAAGGAACTGGAAACCTCTGCTCCATGAAAAGAGAGAGAAGCTGCATGCAGCCTCTATGGTACAGTTGCACGGGTGTAAAGGGTGAGAAAGGAACTGGATGTGAGAAGATGAACATCAACATAAACAGGCAGAGAAAGTACGTGTGTGAACATGCTCACACAAAGTACTGCAAGTAATCCTGAGACAGGTCTGCAAGTCACCAAGCTGCCAGAGGTTTCTACTGGAGTTTGCATTAGATTATCTGCAACTCATGTGGAAACCATGCTGCGAGGAGCTTTACCTCCCTCTTCCATACTCCCTTGAGCATAGCTAGATTTCAGCTCATTTCACCAGTCTGTGTCAAGATGTGAATGGGACATCTGGCAAGCCAGGGAAAGGATGCTAAGAACTGAACATGAATGTGAAGCTCACTAAAAATCATTTGAAAAACAAAGAGAAGAGTCTCTTCCTAAGTAGGTAAGAAAAAAATGTAGCATCTGATTTATTCTATGCATAATCCACCAGCTAAAAACTTATCTTCTCAACTAGAGAACTATTTCATGTCACCAGTTTGCTGTGTTTGAAGAGAGATTTATTTAAAATCTCTGGCCTTTTGTTCACATATATCAACGACAGTTTACATTTATGAACATGTTACATCTGCTTTAGCATACAGACTAGCTTTGAAACAAAGATTTACATTGTTAGTCTATACATATGTCACAGAGATGAAAGTTGGTTCAACTAGCAATTCATGCTATTATCATCAATTTAAATCCTTATCACCAATGCTGGAGTTGATATGTCATTTAATACTTGAGTCTTGTTTACTCTGGACATTCTATTACAATCACCTAGTCTTAAAATGATGACAAAATTTATTATTTCCTTCCTATTATTTTCCTTCCTTAACTCTACAGTTCTTATTAGACAAACCAGCAAAAGTCAGCCTCAATGGCAACAGCCGACAGCAGCACTACTTCCGCCTTCCATTGAGTGAGACACTGACAACAGCACAAGCACAAACTGCGGCCCATCAGACACCCCACTTGTTTCCCTGGTAACACCCTGAGATCTACAAGAACTGACTGCATAAAGCAGAAGGAAACTCAGAAGTATCACGTCTGCACGTCAGTGTTGTGTTACTACTACGTTTGACAACAAACAAAAACAGCAGAGATCTAAACCACAAGCAAATGGGAACGGAGTACAGATTTATCCTTCTAAGTCCAATCAGAAAAGTATAGAAGTCATAGTTCAGCAGAGCTGAGGTTGAATTTTTATTATGAACTGCAAACCTGTGAAACAAAAAATAAAATTGTCATGAATAAAAATGTGTTTATTTTTTTTCATTTTACTGCCATCTCTTGCACTCATCGTTGCATGATATATGCTGTACAGATGGGTCTTGCTTATTTTCTCTTTCATCTTTTTAATTAAAATAAAATACTTCTTTCCACATGCAGTAGCCTATGCTGCGTATCACTCCTAATGAACGTGATTAGCAGCAGTAAGTCAAGATGCTGCTGACATGCACTAGCTTCTCACACAGTGCAATATGTTTATGCCACTCTCTCTTTGTGTCTCTGGAGTCTCTACTGCCTGCTCTTAAATGTAACAGTGTAAAAAACTTCCAGAGCTCACTTTCTGTTTTTGAGCTGCCTTGAGTATCAGAGAACAGAAAACTCAGTGCAGTCACTGCCACTGCAGCACCAAGCAGGAATTCATCTCAGCACAAAATCCACATTTGACCATCTATCAACAGTTTGCAGAAATTGCAAACTCAAAACAATACATGCTGAGGTCTAAGGAAAAAAAAAAAAAAAACAGTACGTTCCTATATTCATTTTCAAAGAGCAGAGAAACAGACATAGTCTCAGTTACTCTGTTTGTAGAAGGATGATCTACAAGTGAAGGTCAATTTCTGATTCTTATAGAGTAGAATATAGTGAACATAGCACATTTTTACAAGAAGTTACAAATTTGCCTTTGACCGTATTTTTTATAGCTTTTGGAAAGAAATATTTAGGACTGGATTAAAAATAAGTTGTATTCACCATTCTTTTACCCATCCTCTTTTTCATCATAAGAACACTGGTAGCATTTAATTTATTTGTTGCGCTCTTTCCACAAATTCAATCAGCTTGTCCTCTTTGACTGAATGAATTCCATTCAATAGGATATAACTTTGCAGTAAGCTTTCTCAAAAGCCAATAAAAGAACAGAAAATCCCTAATAAACAATAAAACAAGGAAATGGTCAACAGGTAAGATCCTTCAACTACTACAGATCATTCAGGAGGCAAAAAAAAAAAAAAATCGTAACAGACACAGTGATTAATTTGGAATCATAGAATCATTAAGGCTGGAAAAGACTACTAGGATCAACCAGTCCAACTGCTGACCAATCCCCACCATGCCCACTAAACCATGTCACTCAGTGCCACACGTACCCTTTTCTTGAAAACTTCCAAAGGATGGTGACTCTACCACTTCTCTGGGAAGCCTCACCAGTTTTTATGAGAAGAGATTTTTTTCCTAATATCTAACCTAAATACTTAAGATGCTTAAATAATCTAAAATAACAAAAACATAAAATTCACATTAGCAATAAGCTAGTGCTTGAACAGTCATGGATTACCCTTCAGTTTTTCTGTGAGAAAGCACAATTATCCATGGTACTCAATCAGGTGTGGGTGGTTTTTAGAAGAACTGTAGTCTCTAATAGATTCCTTCCAGAGAGATTGTGCTCTCAGCACACCACATTTTATTGGTGAGGAAACCAAGGAGCAGAACATCAAGACATAACCATGAACAAAAGCTAAATCCATGACAGAGCAAATAATAAAATTCAGGATCCCTTAAAATTCAGGAGCCTTTCAAATATTCATTCTCCCAGGACCATATAAGTAGGTTACCTGTAACCATCCTGGACAAAAGGAAAAAAATGAAAGGGAAAAAAAAAAAACGAAATCAAACTAATAGGTCAGATGTGAATGTTGAATCCGTCACTTTCAGTAATTTAGACAGAGGAGGCAAAAACAATGCATGTATCAACAAAACTGTCCGGAAGAATGGAATTCACTAATTGACATTAAGTACTGAAGATGTGTAGTTAACTGTCTCTTCTTTTGAGCTTTTCAACGACTTATTATCTCAGTTTATCCCCATATTATACAATCCCTTTGCCACAGTTCTGATTTTTCACACTAAGAAACTTCACTGAGCATAATAGTATTTGTTATATCTTACTATAAAAACAAATCATATGTTTTTATAACCACCTAAAACACACTTCAAATACCAATTACTGAAATACATCATACAACGCAATTCTTCCAGTAAAGTAAACTGAAGTAAATAAAAATCAAGAATATATAACTTCCTGTTCATAATGACAATATTCTTTTTTCCTATTAATTCAACTTCTCAGCACTATAACTGGGTCTCAGCTTCTTTACATGATCCAGCACTATTAAAGGGATTGGAAAATAGAGTAAGCAACAGCCTCGCTGTAACAGAATGTGGATTCAGTGGGAAGAACTTCATCTTGCAACCTGCAAATGGCTCAGCTGATGAAAATTAACACAATAGACCTGTTAGGCACACAGAGTCAAGGCAATGATTCTGCTTGAAATGCCAGAGTCTCATCCTCACAGGCTTTCAAATAAAACTAACTCCAATGCAAGGGACAAGACTCAGCCTGATCTGCTCAAAGAAAAAAAAAAAATACCATAAACATGCTGTTTTTTCTGTCTGTAGAAAAAAAAGAAATGTCTTGTGCTTGTTCCCTGTAAAATATTTTAAGCACAAGTTATAACTTTACTCCACTACAAAACATACTAAGTAGAACTTCACCAAACAGCTGAGGCTTCAATCTTTCTCTATGTTTGTAACTAAAAGAGTTTGGTTTTGGTGCTAAGGGAGAATATCAGGAATAAGGCAAAAACACAAAGACAGAAAGAGCACAACAGATCAGGCTAAGAAAAATGTTTTGCTTTCCCCACACACTCCTTTCCCCTTAGGCCACACAGCATCCCGTGGAAAATGACAAGAAAGCTTAAAAAAAGATGAACTGAGCAACTCCTAAATGGATTCTCCAAAATTCAGAGACAAAGTACTGTTACACAAAGCAGAACTGAGTAGAAAGCTGCAAATGAATAATTTTGCCACTAAAAAAGATGCTCACGCAACCTTTTTTTTTTTTTTCCTCTATCGATAGCAGTACTGAAGCATGCTCTTGATTTATAGGTACTAATAAAACTTTTCAACCTTTCACCAGTTGCATATTACAACCTACACAAAATAAATTCAAATTCAGCTATTACTTTTTCCATAGCACCCACAATAGTCTGTACCTTTAAACCATCCTATTTTTTCTTGCAGCATAGTAGACAGCTTAAGGTGCCAATTGCATTTAACCAAGAACAGTGAGATAAACTTACGACAGTTGCTTTCTTATACCAAGAATTTTGTTGGAGAAAAATATGCCACAGTAAGAGAAATTTAATCAATAACCAGCAATCTTCACAAGCACACAACCAGAAACTATTAAGAATCCTTGCTGATCACAGCAGTAACATGAGAGTCTCAACCTTACTTGCATTTAACCTAGAATACTGCAGATAAAAACGTTCCTTTCTCAGTTCTCCAGAAATAGAAGAGGTGACTCCTCATTATTTAATGCTTTTACACAGAATCATCACTACTCTGCATCTCTCCAGTTCATATAAACTGGAAACAAGAGCTGAAATCACAGCTCTGCAAAATTCTACGTCATGGGAACCCAGGATTTTGCCTGTAGCATCCCAAAATGCTTCTGACCATTAGATGCTTAAGCTGCCTTGATAATGGATAGATTACAGCCACATTCTATGAGGCCACAGCAGTATCTTGGTATACTTCAATAGCAGAAGGAAACATAACTTTATGGTGATTAGGTTATATTTAATGCTTTGTCATTTGTGGTAAATAAAGTATTTTTTTGTTTGATGATGACATAATCTTTGTCTTTGTAGTGGCTGCACTATCAGTGAAGTTTCTGGCTATTTTGATAAGTGCAAATAAACAACAGAGAACAATTACACAGTCATAACAGTCCTTTCTCTCTACAAGACGACTATTTTCTCAGCTTCTTTAATCTTTAGCAGCCAAGAAAGTTAGAACTAAGGGGACACTGCTACAGAATAACTAACGCAATTAAGTATCTCTTCAAACTTGTCTACACAGGCCAATTCAGGCAAGTCTGCATTTGGAGTAACAGCTAGTTCTGACAGCACCACAGGTAAAAAGCAAAACTACACTCTTCTCCCTTTCATGAATGATCACCTTTGATTTAGTTGGATCATTTGGGATAAATGCTTAATTAAAATTGAGGGAAGATGTATTCATTTCTATAATTAGTATCCTTTCTATGCTTTTTAATTTTTACCTTTTGATCCTTTATATTAGAAGACTGAATTAATTACACGATCAGAGCTCAGTAAGAGAACAGTCAGTTCCGCTTGCTTTTTATCTATTGAGCACCATTTAAGCTAATGTTTGAGAAAACACATGATATGCTAAGTTATTTATTTGTGATGTCACCACATACCATGAAATTCAAGCAAGTTCTACAGGATGGTTTGGATAAAGGTTTTTCTTTTTTCCCCCCCTCATCACCCATTTTCCCATCTGATATTGCTGACTCGGAAAGACTTGGTATATTCAGCAATGAAGCTGCTGCACAAAGTTGCACAATTGTTCCACCTACATGCTCCTACAAGAGAAACTCTGATTCTAATTAAAAGGTTCCCCTTATACACTTTATTCTTAGTGTCATGTATACAGCAGGTGATAAATAATAATTTAAGAGTTCTCATCTCGTTATTTAAGCAGCCCCTTAATGTTTTAAAGGAGTTACAAGAATAAAGACATCCTTGAAAATGAGACAAGTACCCATAAAAGTGCGAGGCTATTTGCAGAGAGAGGAGCAAGAAGGCTCAACACTGTCACTAAAAATAAGGAGGGTATTAAATGCTGCAGCTATCCCTAAGATGGTTCTAAAACATGACTGTGAGAAAATTCATGAGGCAAAGAGCACAATATAAATAAATGCAGTGTGAAAATTGCCCGAGCCAGCACTGAAAACAATCTAAATTACAATCCATTAACAAGGATCACTATCTAGATATATTAGATATGCTTACAAATATGATATTTAGACAAAATATATAAAAATAATTCTTTACACATAAAAGGCAAGCTACTGAGTAAACTTTTGAAACTCATCTCTTGGGGGTAGTTGGCAAGCTTATAGAAGGGATTAATGAGCACAAAGAGTTTGCAAACTTCAGAGTCAGAAGTCAATTTTGGAGAGAGGCTGGGAGAAAGTTACGTACTGGCAGATAGTTTCAAAAATATTCATTAAAGTTAAAGTGTTTTTTGTTTTTTGTTTTCTTTTCCCCTGAAGAACTTGATACTGTGTTTGGAGGATACAACCCACTTCACAGAAATAACTTCTGCCCTCCAGTAACAATTGTATCCTGGCTCTTTTTCCACAGCAACAGGGTGGCTTGCCATCTTCACAGAAAAAACTTCCTTGCTTTAACTATGAAATGAGAACATTAGCACAACCATGGGACAGCAAACCACACCAGAGCAAACCTTTTTGCATGTACACACATTCATGGCTTAAAACTCTAAAACTGTTTATGCACTCATGAATAAAACCCTAGGACAAATACAAATAATTCATTTTGCAAGGCAAGGGATTGTCTATCACTTTACGGACTCTTGGTTTACAAAGAAAGAGGTTGTATTATTGTCACGTTACAGAACTCTTCATGCACCACATGTTCAGTATTCCATTTTGTAGTCCATCGCAACTGAAATATAGATTTTACAAAAAAAAGTGTAGAACAGCTGTCACTTACTTGGCTTAGAGTTTACAATAACATTTTCAGCAGAGTGCTGGGGTGGAAACCTGCAGTTCTCTCCTTGGCCCTCACTGCTCCCATACTCTATGACTTCCACTTGTCCCAGTGGTACGCTCCATTTTAATAAATACCTCTGGCCAGTTGTCACAGTGCCACTGCTTTCGTAGGAAGTGCTGGAAGATACATAAATCATTGCAGTGACATGTCACTGTGTTTTATAGCATCCTAATGGTTAATCAGCCTGAGTTCTGTGCACAACTTTAAACAAATACGTGCATCAGGATGACTTTTGTGACTGACTTGTGCTGTGAGTGCAACGATCAGCTGTGCAGGTGCAAATAAACTTATTTACAAGCAGCACAGGACTACCAGCAACAGGTCCTCTATTTTATTACTTCTATAACAAAACATCAATTACCATTTTTAAGATCAATACACACTCGAACACCTTAAGTGCTTGGACAATGCTGTCATTCCACCTTTTCCTGATTCTTCTGTCTTTCAGAACAATACCTGCAATAGTGCCAAAAAGTAGTAACTGCTGCATAGAAAAATCTGGATGGTGGGACCTTCAAGTGACCACCAGGAGGAGGAAGGTCAAGGCAACCTCCCAGAGGCTGCCCAGCTAACATTTCAGCTGAGCCCTACAGGCCAGGATGTTCTTTGCAGCAGATTTTTTGCAATTGTTGTGGTTTCTGAGAGCCAACTACATGGGAGCTGCTGCTAACAGAAGTGTATATCACAACAGGCACTTCAGAGGAAACAGCATACTTAGGAAGTTCACTAGAAATAGAAATGGCATTAATGCTATTTTTCATTTGTTTCTTTCATTCCTCTGATTTCTTTATTCACATTCAATCACATGCAGCAAACATCTATTATCAAGTACAAAAGAGGCTAAAAGAAACAAAAGTGTTGGCTGAGATGGCTAAAATCTACAAGTTAAAAGCTTGGGAGAAATCAGCTTAATGTTTTTACTTGGAACAGTATCTGAATCCCAAGGTTCAGCTTGTCAGCTACCTATTCACAACACATTCACTCTTGTGTTTCATTGAAGAGGCACATACAAACAGAAAAAAACACAAGTGCCAGAAATTACACAAATATTTACGAACTCCAGATCTAGTTCAAAAGAAAGAAAACAACAGCAGCACACAGCTGTTTAGTTGCTAGGAATAGTATCCAGCTCATCGAACTCCTGCTTCTTAAAAGATAGATCTCCAGTTCAAGCCAGTCACTTAGACTGCACATGAAGAAGGTTCTACAGAGGGTCACGAACTCTGTGTAAATACGTCTTTTGCCAGCTATAGAAATTTAGTTTGGAACCAATGGTCCCCAGGCTCCTGGGATATCTGACTGTTTCTGTAAAAACTGACAAAAAGTGGTCAAGAAAATTGAGCCGATTTCACCAGCATGTGTAAAGTTTCTGAAGAAGCCTAAATCTCCAGGGTGGATCTGTAGGCATGCACATCAGAGAGTTTGAAAATGACTGATGCTCCACAAAAATCAAAAGGTACATTCAATAGCATGCATTTCTTTGGACCAAAAATTCTGGACTGGATACTGGTGTCATACATGAAATTTGGTAGATATCTCCTTCAGTCCCTAAAATGCTTATGCATTTTTTGAAGCACAGTCATTAGAAGATACTTCTTGCTCACTGACATGAGACCAAGCATTTGCAGAAATGCAAAAATATGTACTGTATTCACTCTTCATTAATGAACTAAGATATTAACTCATATCAACTTAAGAAAAGCTGTAAGATTCAGTCTGCAATTTCTCTGTCAGAACGTACCAACACGTAAAGCTTTTTATGATACAAGCAAGACTGGAATGTGAGTTGGACCTTGGCATGCATGGTGGTATAGTAACAGTAATAGCTACTGCCAACTAAAACAGAAGGCATGATGGAAAAATGCCTTCTTCAAAGTACCTCAGCTTTCAACCTTCAATGTTTGGCCTCAGAGATAAAAAACCTTTCCCCAGCTGAAATTTCTTTAGCAAGTTCCATTTTTTTTCTGGCTACATGCATTAGCTTTGGTTCTTGTTTTGTTTTAATTTGGAAACTCTGTCAAGTTGCAGATGTGCGACAGTGTGAATTTAAGGAATAAGAGAGAAAAAAAAAATCCTACTGCAGCATGCCTTCACTCCACTAAACACTAATGCATGTGAGTGATTAAACAGCATAGAACACCTTTACGTGTAATTTCCAACTTATTTTATATAGATACAGATATAAAACCTAGTTGTCTATTCATTATGACAACTAAGAGAAATCGTTGGCCATTGGAAAAACAAAAAAGCTTTTTCACTGTCATTTTTTCCAGCTTAAGCTTTGGTGGCCATTTAAAACATAGGAATGAAGTCTTACCGCACGTTCACAGTTGCGCACATCAGCACATCGTTTAACATGAAAAGTCGTCGCTCTTTGGTTTTGATAATTTCTCCTTTGTCATTGTAGACTGTTTCCACCATATCATCAGTCCGTATGAGGTACCTGTTTCCACTGCTGAGTAGCTAGGTTTTAAGAACAATCAATTTTCCATATCATACATATTATACAGAATACCTAACATCCAGTGCAAAAAAGATAAAAGAAAATACAACCATTTGCCATAGTAATATAAATGCTCCCAGGTGGGTTTGCCAAATAAATTATGCTTTTTTACTGATTTGATTCTCGTTTACAGATAAGTTTACAGCAGCAGTAACATATGCCCCCAGAAGTATGGCCTGCAGAGGTCTGCAGTCTTTATAAGGAACATGCAATTCCCTCTGAAAGTCTTCCATACTGATAAAGGAGCCCTAGTGAGAAAAAAAATCATAGCTTCCACAGCTCCTGTTGTTTCCTTCCCTCATTTCTTCTTTCACAGTGCATTTAAATGCTATGCACGGTTCCAGGCATCCCAAAGGGACATTTCCCACAGGAGTGGGTGGATAAAGAATGCTTTTACCTTCTGTCTCCACTGGCTCTCAAAGTCAGCTAAGGAGTGCAGCTGACATATTTCCACAGACTGCCAAGACTATGACATGTACAAAAGATGCACGACATGTAAATTGTTCCTGCAATTTTTGTTCAAGTACTGAGGCTCAACAATGTGTGCAAGAATGAACCAGTTCCTCACAGGTCAAAGACATTTCTGCAGCAGCCAAGAGAATGAAATGGTCTGTAACTCACTCGCTTCCTATCTATCCACACCCTTCCTTGCTTGTTTCACCATCTGGCACTGTTCCAAATTTGTATAAGCAAATATTAGGTCACAAGGCATATCTCCCAGTGTCCTCTCAGTCTCAGAATTTAACACTGTACGGTTTAGATCATTGGATAAAAGAAATCTGGGCTACATCTTAAAGGGCATATTCTATGTCTTTAAGTCCTTCAATCATTTGTACCTGATCATTAGTAGCTAATTCAAAAAGCAAGAGCGTAAGATCTGGAAAAGAAAGTAAAATCACAAAATCCATCCTGCAACACATGTAGAATAGAAGTACTCTTCCAATATGACAATGAATTCAGTCTCCCATTTTTGATAAATAGGTTAAGACAAGCATATTCTGGTTGACTGCTTTCTCTCCTTAAAACTACAAGACTATTAATCACAAATAAAAATACTCCTTGCACTCTTTTAGCACATCCTCATTACTCCAACCCAGAATAAGTCCACAGCACAATCATCTGTAATTTCATTAAAGCATTAATTAGAGCATTAGGAAAGACAGAAGCAACTACAGTGCAAATAAGCATATATATTTTCACAGTACAGATATTCACTAACAATCTCAAAGAAAACTGTTCCTCCCCTCCCACCAAATACCTTCTATAGTTCTTTAAAGACTTTTCTATTGTATGATCTAGGTGTATGAATGAAACAGACTGTGATGTTCCTTAAAACAAGGAAGATAATGAACACGTTCCATAGCACACCCTGAACTGCTCCACAGCTGGAAGCACTGCTGTATGAGGAACTGGCTCCTTCCTTTATACAGGAGTAACTCCGTAGTTCTAGGACAAATTCAAAGTTGAATTTTCTCATGCAGGAGATCTGCATGAAAACTTACTACAGAAACGAGAAACTTTATTATCCTATATTGCTGTTATTTCAGCATCTACCTCCCCCTCCCCCAGCACACAATGGTTAGAACCAGTAGACCTATTCAGTCCTGGAGATGACCCACATCTCACATCTACCACTAGAACCCCACAGTATTGAGCACCACAGAAAAGCCCACAAAGGTGTCCTTTCAGTGTCCATTCTAAAGCTTGTTCAAGGCCAGAAACTAATAACAACATTAAGTCTTTCACCACACATTTCAAACACATTTCCTAACCTTGTTCAGGTAACGTTCGTTCATTGCTTTTGCTATTTGTTTTATTTCACAGCGCTGATCTGCATCCCTTTTTCTTTCATTCAGCTTCTCTGCTAGTGTTTCAAGTTCCGTAAGAGCCATCTGCAGGGGTAATCTGTCAGGATGTCCTTTATTTGTGTTCTTCAACATATCCTGAGGAGTAATGATAAAACAAACAAACAAACAAAAAAAAAACAGGTTCAACTTCAAACTCAAGTCTGAAAGGCTAGAGGATGTCCAATGGAATTGTATGTTAAGTTAACATCACATTCTTTAAAGAATAAAAACAATAAATATCTAATGAATATTCAGACAGTGCTTTAGCTATTTTCCAAAATATCTTCATAGTTTCTAAAAGATACTGAATGGAGTTGCGTACAGCTTATTTATAGAGAGAAAGTAGGGAGAAGTAACCTGAAAATAAATGTAAAAACATCAAATGCAGAAGTAAATAAATGTAAGTTGCACGTAATATTTAGTAATTTGAAAATCAGTATTATAATAAATAAGTGTACAAGCAATTATTTAAAATTAAACTTTTCTGACACTTTCTACTATAATATCTTTACAAATCATGTAATATATATTATTATAAATATCTATAATATCTGTGCTATATTCTGTTTATTACTGTCATTATTCCTCACTGGAACATTGACTGCTTGCTCATCCCAAAGCAGCAGACCACACTTATTCCATGGAGGTCACAACAGCTTCTAAAGAATCCTTCCCTTCTGTAGACATACACTGGAACAATGCTCCTTTCACATAGCACTTAAAAGTCACCACGTATTCACTACAACTTCCTACTATAGTAAACTCCATCTCTTCTGCTACCTTAAAAACATTTGCCAGAGCTATCTAACTTCATGCTCCCACCACAACTACCTCTGAATCTCACCAGTAATTCCTGGACCTTCATCCCAAAGCCTGCCCTGTGTGACACCGCAAACTTCGCACTCACTGTGTAGACCTGTCGTGGCCTGGAAGACCACTAAGCTGGCCTGGAGCAAGGGAACCGTGAATTGTGTGCGGCATTTCGCTTAAGCAGAAAATAATACCACACCATTGCTACTAGTATTTTAAAGTGTTACTAACTAACCAACTGCTATGAACAAGTAGCACTTTCCATGTGAATGAACTTACAAGCTACATCTAGCTTAGTAAGCCTAGCAGCCTAGAGTACATCAAATTTACTGAGATTTTCCTGCAGTATGTGCAATCAGACTAAGAGATCAGTACATTATGGTGCATTGAAGTTCTCTTCCCTGTTGTTTCCTCATGATCCAGGATAACTCCTACTGCAGCATGCTTCTCTCCAGCAGAAGACAGCTACCCAGAAAGCTCACAGGCAAGCCACATGAGAACATTCTTGGGTAAATCTGTTTGGTAAACATTCTTTACCTGCAATAGCAGAATGAACTGTGGGAAGCGCTGGATAGGTTTCATCATTAAACCATACAGTGTAATCCGATCAGGGCTTGACTCCTGGCACTGCTGCAATGCAAGAATGTCACACTGTTTACTTCTGTAAGTGTATTTTCATCAGGCACAGAATGAAAGGAAAATATGTTTTGAAAGTTCTTCAACATAATTACCATTCATTACAGCAGTACTGCAAATATTCTCATTTTCATTTTAAAAAATATTTTTTTTAAAATCATTATTAAGATGATGGCATGGTCACTCAACTGAGATCTCCTCCCTAAAAAAGTACAGCTGGGATGGAGCTCCACCATCAAGGTAGTACATGTATATACACTGTTACAGCACCTTCATGCTTTTCACATAACCAGCACCATGAAATGTCTGCTTAACATCAAGGACAATAAAGCGGATGTACTTGTTCAGGGTCTTAAATCTAAAATTCCTAAGTGATTTGTTGATTTATAGTCTAATTTACTGCTGTTGCACTGTTTCTTAGGACTGAGACCAGAGAGGTGTAACAACCAATGAGTTTTTTAAGAGAAAAATCTAAGGAAAACAATCACCTCAGTACTACAGAAACAAAAAGAGACTTTCATTTTCTTTATTAAAAGAAACTAAGGAAAAGAGTATTGATTTCTGTTTGGAAAGAAATATATCAGAATTTGTCATTTTGGTTATCAAGACTAGCAGATAAAAACAAAAAAATTCATTTACACATGCAGAATCCCTGTATGTATAACTCACTCCAACATTTGAAAATATTCTGATTAGAATCACAGATGACCCAACCCAAGTAGAGTAGAAGAAACGTTACAGTACAAAAACCAAACAACATTAAATGAATATAATGCTCCAATTCCTATTTATTTCCTATTTTTATCATCAGCCTCACAACAATTTGCTTCCCTATTTATTTCCAAGTCACATACACATATTTTTTTTGTCCAGCCAGCAGCAGAGAAGATTCTGGCTCAAAGTCTGTTAGTTGTAGGGGGCAGAAGTAAAAGAAGAAAGTAGAGAAATTTATTATGCTCTCAGAGTTCAGCTGTGAGACCAGCTCTGAGAACTACCAATGCTGGTACAAGGAGTGACACGAGGGGTAGTGGTGTAGTTACGCCACTCCTGGAACTGACAGCCTAAAAGCCTTGCAGTAGATTCTGCCTATCGTCTGTAGGGTATCATCCCTAAGACTTCCCAGCAGTTCTGTTGCATGTGGCAGGCTTTCAATAAACATTACTGGAAGCATCACATTTATCAGAGTAATAAGCATTCTGTACAAGTACTTTCAATTTCACCCCCCCCGATTGAAAAAAAAAATATATATATATAGGAATTTAATCTGGAACAGAAGTATAGTTGCATGACTCTGCACAACATAATAAGGAGGTCAGACATAAAATAAATCCCAAATAAGAGGATTCAAATGGTGAACTATTCTTTGAAGGTCACCTGGTGTATAATCAATGGATATACAGATGGTGTATATACATGTGTGTGTGTATCCAGGAGCTTGGCTAATATAATTTATATTGGAGTAATGAGAGAAAGATGAGAGAAAGTCACTCACCCTATCCTGGGCTCGTAAGATGAACTCCAGTGGAGTGGATCTCCAGAGAGATCCTTCCCCACTGGCAGTCAGCTCTTAAATGGGTCTAGGAGAGGTGGAGCCAGGCTCCACCCCTTCCTGCAGCACAGGTGAATTACCTTCTCCTGTGCTCCCATGGCTGACTCATTGCTCACCTCAGGTGATCAATCAGAGGTTCAGGCTGTGATTCAGCAGCTCCATACACCTGGCATGAAAGAATTCCAATCTTTTGTCAAGTACAGTCATACAAACACCTGTCAGTAAACTGATCTGAACAAAAACAAAAACACTGCACTTCAAAATACATACAAGATCTAAAATTATGTTATCATCCTGAAAATACAGTAGTGAAATAGTAACTCACCTTTAAGAAATCTAGAAAGGCAGGTTTGGTGGCACATGTTTTCTTCAGAATCCCCACTGCTGTACTGAAGTTGTTTACATATTCACTGTATGCATCCAACACCATCGACTTCGAAAACTAAAGACATAAGCAGGTAAAAGTTATGTATAAGCCCAAAAGACATCTGAAAGCATTATTATTTAGAGCCCTGACAGATTAAGGACTCATTTTGTTAGGTTTGAAGGCTTTTGCTTGGCTTAGTGCTGCATCTACAGAAATACTGATGATGTCTAAAATAACTTTTCCACAAAACACAGGCTAGAGGTCTAACGATGTAGCAGCTGTGAATTACAAAACTGTAGCATCATCTTGGCTACAATACTAGGGCATGAGGACTGAGTAACCAAGAGGCCTCCAAGTGAGAGTCAAAGCAGCTGGTGGGATCCCATGATCAACAGCAATAATGCACTGCTGCCTACCTTCCAGATTTGATGAACAAGTGAAGTCCCAATCCTACACATGCCCCATCTCCAGCTGGCATTTATCAAGAAAGCAGATGTTGTGGCTTGCAAACTGCCACATGAAGGGAAAGATCACTGTCCATTGCTTACTTAGTAAAGATTATCCCTCTCTTCTGCAGAGCTGGTCTAACTAATATGCCCCATCTTGCTCCAATCAAAACAAGACAGATCAGGTTTAAAGAAAAAATCTTTAGTAAACACTCCTTTTTTATTAAAGTGGGGTCAAAGCACTCAAAAACACAGATCCCAGCTCTCTTTTGGATGAAAGGAAAAAGCTGTAATACCCAGCAGCTGGGAGGCAACAAAGCAAAATACTCAAATTAGCAAGGTAGGTAGCCTTTTCTATCCACACACTTACAGGAATAAAATCTTTCTACCAATCAAGAGAACATTTTGTTTCCTCTAATTCAAACCAGTGGCTAGTTCAGTCCTCCACTGGATGGACTTCCACTAAGCATTTTGTAAATACTCCTCATCCGTGCTCCTGGCTCAGTTCAGACTGAGGAATTCAGGACATTACCTACTGTGGGTTTTTTTTTGTTTTTTTTTTTGTTTTTTTTTTTTGTTTTTTGTTTTTTTTTTTTGTTTTTTTTTTTGTATTCTCAACAAATATTCTAAGTCCAATGTACGTAAAACCACCTGTTTTTTTTAAGAGATAAGGAGTTTCAATCTCATTAATTTTGGTTGGTTTTCAAATCACTCTTCTCTGAAAAAAGAAACTACTTAGTTAAGCATCTCAAAGCTTCATCAAAGCCTGAAAATTTTAGCCACAATCTTCTCATCTGCTAAGCTAGCTGAAGACACATGTTCCTTACCAGAGTGGTACATACACATTCTGACAGTTGCCGCAGGCATTGAAGACCATGGGAATAAAATGGTCAAATTAGACAGAAAGATACGATTGAATAACAATTCTAAACTAAAAATAGGTTATCTGTTCAGATGTATTTGCTTACTGAAGCAACAAAGACATCGCCAATCATTTCAACAGAATCCCACTCAGACACACGACTCGCCAATGCTATTTGAAACATTGAATGGCATTGAAGAATCTCTTTAATTCTATAGAAGACCATTTTGAGTTTTCTTTCACTCAGTAATTTTGGTTCCATTTCTGAAAGGGGCTTCTCATATTGCTGCAGAAAAAGAGACAAATAGATTAAAACCACCTAAAAATGGGGTCTCCTATACACAGAAGAAACAATAACAATTTATGTTACAGTATATACATATAAAAATCTCTCTAAACATTAAGCATAAAGAATCTGCAGAAAGTCTGTGAGTCACACTACAGATCCATTAAGGATTAATTTCAAATTTCCAAATCATCAAATGCCAAAGTTATTAACGTACCTCCAAAATTCTTTTCAGAGCATCTACATAATTCTTTTCACTGTCAACTACAGAGCCCAAAATATATCTTCTCACAACCTGTTGTGGAAAAACAGTTTTCTCAGCAACTCCAATCAGGTAAACATGTTCATTGTAACAAGGGATATTCATGATCAAATTTTCACATTAATAAAAAAAAGCAAAAAAACACAAAGCAATTCTGGCACAGCCATAAAATAAACACTCTACCACTTCAAGAGTCATTAAATTTATCATTACTCTAAAATTATTAGGACAATTACAGTCACTGCAAGCCTATGTAGTCTTTGCAGATTGTTCAAATTCCAAACTTTCATTCTAATACAATTTAATTGTAGATACATGAATTTAGACACTGATACAGATAACAACAGCTACAGATGATATTGGTTATTTCAGTAAATAGCTACAATAAAACAAGGTAGTGGTGTTCAAAATCAGTCTTCAAGCAGAATTCCTTCTTTCTACTTTTTTCTATTTTTTTTTAATATTATATAACCTTTATAGGACTGATTTGTAGGACAAATAAGCAAAAATTAGTTGCCTTCTTAAGGCAAGGCCAAAGTAAAGTAAAGTAAAGTATCTAAGTCAGGATTTGGGCTTAAGGGGGAGAAGATGGCAATATTACCACGCTGGCATGGTTTTACAATTTATTTTTTTTATCGGCATCCCATATCACAGCATCATGTAGAGCACTGGGAGTTCAAGAGTTAATGCTCCAGTTCTGTGGTCTGCCAATTTTCTGGCTACTTGGTTTTCAAAAGAGAAGAACAACTACGTACCCCCAGAATACTTTGCATTTCCATTTTCCATTCAGAGGGAAAGATAAAACTGCCTACAAGCCATGAGACTGCTCTTTTTTGCTGCTCATCTCAGCAGTGCTTGCTCCCTAGCCATCTCGCCTTCAGCTTTACAGCAAGGCCTTTGGTTTGGGACACGTTCTCTCTCATTTATTTGATTTATTAGCTTCAATCCCAATTAACTGGTATTTATGTTATTATAATTAGTAAATTAACTTTTCTTCTCAGATCATTGCCACTGTTTTTTTTCCCCTATTTATTATTATTTCCCTCTTTGTTCTCCCCCACCTCCACACCCCAGCTTTTCAGGCCAGTGTGCCTGTGGGCTTGCTGTCCTGTCCCCATCACGAACACAGACAGATCTAGAGATAAGTGAAAACCTTATCTATATTCATACCAATTGACACAATTAGAAGGGTTTCAGGAAATACTATCACATTTTATGTTTACAGACTGTAAGCTATTCATCAGATATCCTCCTTCACTCCCCCAGCTGAAATGCACATTGCATGCACAGAAGGATGGAGAAATTGATTTGATTCAAAAGTAAAACTTTTAACTTATATGCATTATATTTCTTATTATTTTTAGGGATTTGTTTTCACCTAAAACAACTTTCTAATCCAACTCATCCCCAGGCTTTCAAAAGTGCTGTTCCATTTGAGGCAGAAGGCAATATGAGGGCAGAAATACAACATTCCCTACAAGCACAAGACAAGGCAAAATTGCTTCTTTTCCTAAGTTAGCATAAGTTACCATGAAATTCAAATCTCAGATTTGCTTCTCTTCCCTGTGGCCTCCTGCTTTATTCTCTGCAGCTGCCTTTAATTCTCCACACTTGTATTTCATATTATTAAGTTATATGCAAGTCATGTAAGGATTTACTTTCAAGTGCTGGCATTTCAAAAGAAGATTTTAAAATTATGCGAGACCTTGCTTAAAGATATATATGGTAAAATTCATTGTGTCTAATTTGTATTTAGACTGGATTTAACAGTTTCTTATTGGGTGTAATATATTGGCTGCTCCAGTAGGAGATAGTATCTCCACTTTTTGTCACACTTCATTCTTCTGAAAAGGATAAACATGTTTGCAAAATGTTTTTCAGGTTCTACAATGCACAAATTAAATATTTTAAAGTGCCTACAAGCACTTTATCATGATATTCATAGCCTACAAAAGGCCTACATGCAAGCATTAGCACTTCTGCTAGTTAAAGTACCATATAAACGTAAACAATGAACAACAAGATTTCATGTCACAGTCTTAAAACGATGCAAAAGCTAACATGATAGTCACAGAAAGCAGAATGTAGTAGTCCAACAGGAGCCTGATTTTAAACAAAATCTATCCTGCCATCTACTGTTTAAAGCAAGCACATTCATAAAGTCAGCTTATTCATCACAGAGTAATTCAGGTTGCAGAGGCTTCTGGAGTTCACCCTGTACAACTGGGACACCAAGGGCTGCCACGTAGTCTGTAGTCCTCCAGACTGTGTCACACACAGGGTTATGCTGTCCCTGAGCCAGGAGTCCTGTTTGAATCTGCTGAACCACCTGGATTTTCTGTCAGCCCAGCTCTTCCGCTCAAAGTCAGCCTGAATGGCAGCCTTACTTTCCAGCATATTACCTGCAGCTTATCCAATTCAGTGCTGTCCGCAAACATGCTGAGAGGTGCCTTGCAGCTGGTATCCAGATTGTTAATGACATTAAACAGCAGTGGCTCTGCATCAGCTCCCAAAGGACACCACTAACACTGGCCACCTACTGGACTTTGTACCACCGATGACAACTGTCTGAGTAAGGTGTTTCAAACTGTTTTCCACTTTATAGCCTACTTGTGCAAATTATATATCTCTTATAGCATACTACTAGGATACTTCTGGAGACTGAAAGCCTTGATAAAGCAAAGATGGATGACATCCTCTGTTCTCTCTATCCACATGCCAGCCATCTCAAGGGCACTCAGGCAGGCCAGGCACAAATGGACTTCCTGAAGTCTGTTCCCAATCATTCTCCTGTCCTTCCCAAAATCTGAAAATAGCTCCCAGGAGAATCTGCTCCATAACCTTCCCAGGGACTGAGGTCAGGCCAGCCCAACCCTAGTTTCCTTGGGTACTCCTTGCCGTTCTTGAGGATGACTGTGACATCTAATTTTTTCCAAGGCACTGACGATAAAGGCCTTCCCTTTAGTACCACTAAAATACATGCCACCTAGTTTTAAGGACATGTGCAATTCCAACTGGCCACAGCACCAGCATCCCTTAGCTGCATCCTCTTCCACTGAAGGTAATAATTCACAGGACCTATCTGTAGGGTTGGAGGCCCTGAAAGTCTGAAAACAATCTTTAATTAGTAAAAGCCGAGGCAAAAGTGGCACTGACTTCCTCAGTCTTCTCAGTGTCCTTTGTCAGACCTTATTTTTCTTAACTTTCCTTTTTCTTACACGTACATCTATATATCTCTATATATCTATATATATATCTATAACTATATATCTGCTAGATATAGATATATACCTATAGAGATACAGAGATAAGGAACCTTTCTTTTCTTCCATCACACCTCACTAGCTTCAGCTGAGCTCCGACTTTCCTAACTCCATCCCTGCTCAGTTGGGCAGCTCCTCCTGGATAGATAACCAAGAATAGTACTTTATTCCAAATTAAGAGCTCTCTCTCTTCCCTGAAGAGGATACATTTATTTAAAATTTGCCAGATTTTAACATTTCATTTAAACATTTATTTTAACATTTTATGAAACTTGGCAAGTAGAGAAGAAAAAAAAAAAAGCCCGCACAACTCTTTTCAACCTCTCCTTAGTTTGTTTTCAAGAAATACTGTTAGATTTGCTGCACTTTTTCTGAAGGTACTGACCAACTCAGGATTTCACACCACAAAACGCTAAAAGCTCATATCCAGCTATTATTACTTACCATAACAACACAATAACATGAACCCACAGGATTTATTTTCAGCCAAAAATTCAAACTGATGCTGATAGTTTCCAGCATTAACATAGACTGTGAGGGGGTCGAGTCTCTAGACTCGACTTTATCTTCTTTTAAATCACAAGGAAACTTTAGATTCAGAGAGTATGCAGAATATTCTCTATATTTAAAACAGAAATCTTGGAGCTCCAGAAATACAGAAATGTCTTCTGACTCAGCAAAATGCTTAAACTCTTTTTTTTCACTCCAAGCCATCACATTTACCTTTAAGTGTTTAGATAGTAAAATTATATAATTACTGCAGATCTTAATTTCATAATGCTAAACATTTTGCATTTCAGGCTGACTTCAGGATTGATGCAATTCTACACACATATAGTATTTTATAAAAAGCTACGCATTCAGATCTGAATTAGATCTCCACTTGTTTTATTTTAATGCCAACAAGTTTGAAAAGCAAGGCACATGATGCAGAGCAGAAGGAAAGCGAGTAGTGGAGGGTGAAGGCAGAGGGCAAAAAAAAAAGAGGCAAAAGATCAGATTTCCAGAAGTCTGCTACCTGCTGTTGTGATAATCCTTCAGGCATAGGGGTCATGATTGCTTCTGTATGCACACAGTCCACATCAATAAATAAATTTAGCTCCTCTTCTTCCAGGCATGATGATCTATGATCTAAAAATAATTGAATAACCAAAACATCAACTTTTAGAATGCATAAATTAAAAAAAAAGGAGCTAGAAAAAGATTCAACTGTCCAAGAACAGTATCTACAGAGTAGTCTTATCTTAACTTACCATGCAAATGAAATTTCTCAGCATTTCTATAGCATCTGTGAAGCACACTAACACAGAGCAGCTTACAAAAGATAGTTCAATGTCCTAAACCTGCATAGAAGCAGATAACCTATGCATCTACTGCTTGACCTTTCTTTCCTCTTCACAGATACAAGCACAAGGCTGTCCAGTGTGACAACTAGAACTAAAGCTTTAGGGCTCAAGGGCCTGCAGTTTTGAAATAAATGACTTTTGGGAAGAAGTTAAACACATTCATAATGTAATTCAGTGCAAGAATTTCCATATAAATGTTCATAAACTGAACTAAAATCAGTAGCCAAAGGTATCAAAATGGCATTTGCAAGAAGCAAGAATAAGGGATTCCATGTTTCTCCTATGTATTTCTCAGAGCCACTAATTTTACGCAAGAAGCATGACAGAAGTGCAGAGATAGGTGGCAGCACACAGCCAGTCAAACAGCCAGACACCAGCAGAGGAGAAAGAAGGGACTGTAAGAGAAACTGCAGCTGATAACAAAAAGGGAATTAAGGGAAGAAGTTCTGTTGGCTACAGGAACTTATGAACTTAATCAACAAATTTATCACACGCTCCCTGTTGATTTGGTGGCTAAAGTATTAAACCATCTACAGATATCCTACATCTGCTACCTAACCTGAAAGCTGGGTCCATTGTAACACTGCTGTGCTGATGAAGGTCATTTCCTCCTTGCAACAGCAAGAAGGTGAGAATACATTTTTTACCACTAAAACTGCAATTTACTTTCTTTCCTATGGTTGTGAATCCCCTAAATTTAGGACATGACAGGAATGTGATATGTGCACTAGCCCTTACAGATACATACAACACAGCTTTGAGTTAGCTTACTTGCCAAAAACCATCTTATGCCAATCTTGTGGTTTTGCCTTCTTAAAACTAAAGTTCTAAAAGCTCTGAAGTTACAACCATTTAATAAGCTGAGCAGAAACCTAAGCAGAACAGGTTGCCCCTCAGTTTTACCAAGGAGAAGAAAGAAGTTTGTTTTTGTACTATTCCCTGCCCCACAAAAAAAAAGAAACGTGGACTGTGGTCTCTGCGGGTCATACCAGAGGACTGATGCTTGTTTGAATTTAGAAATCCTGTTGTGACAGCTCCTAACTCAAGACCCTCTCCCCCCACCCCTTTTTTTTTTTTTTTTTTTTAACCAAAATCACTAAAGCATGATAAAGCTTTCACGATCAGGCAGAGTTATTCAAGGGAGGGAAGTAGACAGACTGAATATCCTAATCAAATTTCTATAATCCCCATATACCAATATCTAGCTAGCATCTATTACACTCATATTTTTAAGTGGACTCTTCTGTTTGCTTTCAGATTCTGAGGTCACTGCGCCCTAAATCTAAAACTACTCAAGATGCAATGACTGTACAGTGATCTGAACTGAATGTTAAACTATTATTAGCTGACATAAAGCTGATTTGACATTCTGATCTAGTAGGCGGTGTTCCTGCCAATGGCAGGGAGTTGGAACTAGGTGATCTCTAAGGTCCTTCCAACCCAAGTCATTCTATGATTCTATAATTCTGTGCATCCAGTACTTGGCTCCTTGTACAAATAAAAATACTACTCAGCTATTCACACCCTCAGAAATAACTAGAAGAAACAACATTAACAGAGTAAAATAACAGGTACATACCTTGAGAAATAAAAGACTTAGTTCTAATGAATGAACGACCCTTCTTCACAGCTGCTTTTGTCTTTTCCAGTCCATCTTTGGTACCTTCTCTAGCAGCTCTCATGAGCTTTTGCATCTGTAAGATAAAAAATACATCCTACATGTTCAGTGAATAATGGGAATCCGCTTCCGCATACCATGCAGAGTACTTTTAGCATCTTTTTAAAAATACTGTCAAGTGGGGACTATAAATATAGCCCAAAGTCAAATAAATATACTAGAAGTACACACAGCCATCAAATTGCAGATGTGAACATCAGTACTTCTTCCTAATAAAATCAAACCTGGATAAAAGGTCTTACTTTATGACAACCTTGCATGCATGTTCAAAATGGTTTAAGAACCCTTCTGCTTCAAAATATCTGACATCACAATAAACTCAATAGCTCAGCTTTCTATTATATAACAAATAAATACTAAGAAAGGTCATACATGGCAAGGCTTCTCATTAATCTGCCACTAGCTCTACCAGAATATTTCCAACTTAAAGATTCAGTTTTGTATTGACTACATTCTTAAATAACCACTGTGTTTTGCAGAAAATGTTAAAAATAATAATTTCATTAATTGAAGAAATCAGCATACTGGTTTAATTAAGTATAATTTTATAGTACACTTCGACAACATGGAAGTTTCTTGGAGAAAAAAAACAACCAAAAGAGATGTTTGACTAGGAAACTAAACTGGTTTGTACTCTTTCTTTCCCAGCAGCCTCCAAACCACCACTGCAAGAACTTTGCTGACATCATCAGCTACATTAGAATACAAATAAAGCTGTCTTGCTGCAATCAGGCAGGTTTTTTCTGTCTGAGATAAAGTTTTTAGCATAAAAAAAACTCCATAAAAACAGTCTTCATATGCTAGTTCCATTCAGAACGGATAGCAGCAAGATTCTCAGTCCTCCAATTTTTATGCAACACAGACAAAGAGCCAGGGTCAGACGTGCTCTGTGGAGCTCACTGGGGTTGTACTCCTAGCTCAGCTTCTGGGGTAAAGGCAGGACAACGTCCTATCTGATCTGCTGAAACTGCTACGATTGATAAATAAGCATGAGAAAAAGTTACTGACAAAATATTCTCAAGACAAACTGCTTCTACATTTAGAACTCATTTTAAACAAACTATTGTCCATTTTTTGCATTAAAAGAAAAAGACAACATTGTCTGCGTTGGAAAAGCAATAATTTAAACATAGCTAATTACAGAAATTAACTACGCTACCTTCAGCTCATGTTTTTGCTTTAGTTGCTGAATCTCTACTGCTCCCACAGTGTTTGCCATCAAATCTTTCATCTTTTTTTCATAATGCTCCTTTAAACGCGTAAGGTCATGAGAAAGCTACAGTGTACAAAAAGACACAATCTTTTCAAACAGCCCGTAGTGCAAACTTCATGCTAAAATACTGAAGCATATCATGCATGTTGTCCAATCTGCCTACTGAAACACAGACAACTGAAGGAGAGAATATTCACGCAGGGAAGCTCCAGCCCGACGAATGGACCGTTACCCCTGCAGTTCACTGGACTTGCCGAAAGTCAGCCAGGTACCTTTGCACTATGCTGGCAACTATATAAAGAGAGAGATAAAGTCACTTAGTCTAAGCTAACTGCATATTAATTATATTATGTACATCTCTTACAAACCATTTGGAAACACATCAGTTTTAACACGAGCATCATTCAGTGGAGTGCGAGGCCAACCCAGGGCATTTCTGACTCTCCTTCGAAATGGCGAATCAGATGAATTCTCAAAGGTTGATGAAGCTGCAGAAGTTGCTGACATCTGAGAAGACGGTGATCTACAATACTAATGAGTTGGGAAAGGAGAATCTAATAGGGGAGGACACAGAGACTTGTTCCCAGTGTGTGGGAATTGGAAAGCATGCGTCTTTCCTCTGCTCTATCACAGCCTCATTGCATGACCGCATAACCACCTCATGCATGAATATATTCATTTGCAAGGTAAGTTATCACGGAGAAATGCCCTGGAGTACTAATTAATGACTGCAAGACATTTTAAGGAAGCCAAATTAAAGCAGCCAACATTTCAATAGGGAAAAAAAATAGATACTTGGTGTGCCTTATAATAGAAAAGAAGCCCAATGGAAAAACCCTCCGCTTGATGCCAACGGAGTTATTTGGCAAATGATCAAAGCATCAGGAAAGAGAAGGCTTACTGAGCTGAAAACAAAGGGGCAGGTCCCGCACTGAGCTCTACTAGGATGGGTTAGGATGCAATTACCTCCAACGTGATGACTCTGGTATTAGAGCAGTATAATTAAGAACAGCATCTGGTTCACAGCCTAGAAATATTTGATAGTATAAACACTCTCAATTCTTAAAAATAAAATTTAAAAATTCATTTCAAACGTAATAATTAAAGAGTGACTTTGAGGGAAGTCATATTACCACTTACAATTAAAATCACGCCTCCAACCTTCCCATACTTTTCAACCTTCTGAAAAAATATAAGTTAAGTCCCCGAAAGACTATAAAGGAAACATGCTGGGAAAATACTGTTAACATCCATCGTAAGACCTGAGGAGAAGCGAGAGTTAGTCAAAGGAATGGATACAGGAAATAGGTAAAAAGGGGAGCTGCTTCTGCCTATGCTGAAATGCTGATGCAGGAGCTTGTTTGTTTTATCTTAAAAATCGTGAAGTTTTGGTTTCTCATCCTCCTCCAAACCCCCTCTCTAGTTTCCCAACTTTTCCAGCTCTCAGTGACCCATACAGGGGCCAGGACTGCTGTCTCTCCGACTTCTCCATCCACCAGCTAACATACTCCTAAACTCCTCACCTCTATCCTCAGAAGAACAAACAAGCAGCCACGTTAAGACTTACATGCTGAAGTGCAAAGTACTTTCCAGTCTCTTCCAAAGATATTCAACAACCAAACTCAGTTTTCTTCAGGTTAGTTGAAAAACTTCCTCCCCAGAAAGAAACTGCTGCAACAGCTTAAACTTGTTCTAGTCAGGTCAAAAAACAAAACAAAACAAACAAAACCAATAACAACAACAAAACCACAATATCAGCACCCAACTTACAAAGTGCTGATTTGAGTGGGATCAAGTTTTCCAGCTAATTGCTCACTCCCTGATTTCCAATGCACAAGCAGCAAGGATGGAGGTCAAGGGAAAGCAGATAATGGGTACTGGAGGTAAACAAAGAAATGAGGCTTTTGTTTTCATTAAGATAAGAAGCCTGTAAAATTCAAAATAAAGGTGCCATAGAAGAGCAAGTGCTTCAGTATTCCCATCTTGAATACGTTCTCTAATGTTCTCACACATTTTCTGTTTGAAAGTGAACAAGTACAGGGACTGCATTTCCTGGAATAAAGGCGCGACAAATGCGGTAGCAGTAGTAGTATTTCAAACAGGATAAAAAGAATCTAGAGCCAGAGAAGCAGAAAGCAGCTAAAGCAAGCACACCCAGGTTAATGAAAAAATAAGCAGAATGTACAAGTTTGGTCCTCAGTTTTTGGTATTTCCCCTTCCTGCCGCTGCATTAGTGCTACAAATTTCTGAGTGCTGGAGCACTTTGCTCACTGACTATACTCAGTTACAAAACAGCTCATAGGCATCTATTACCGGCAGAGAAACTCCAAGTTTTCTGTAGGATCTCCAAGCACCAAAACTTCCTCCTCTTCTAGAAGCTGTGCTCTGGCCAGGCTCTGCACCACACCTGGTGCGGGCATTCTGCCTGCACTCAGAGCAGGGAACTGACTGCTTCCCCAGATCACACGCAGGAGTATTTTTTTTTCTCCCCTCACAGTAAGGGCATAAGAGTAAAAAGAGAGGAAACGAAGCACAGAGAGCATGGGAGTGCAGATTTCCTCCTGAAATGCAGCCAAAAAGATGCAGGAAGGGTACATTCCCATGTTGTCAGTGGCTTCCTGGCACAGAACATAGTTATCACCCATATAGCATTTTAACCACACCACCTTTCTTCTTTCCACAATAAGACTTCTCTTTGATCACGCACAAAAAAATATTTGTTTAATTTCTTTAAATCCAGTCACCATCAAATGACCAAATACAGATCTAAGGCAAACAGGTATGACTTTTAGGTGCCTAAAGGATCCCAAAACTTCAAGCTTTGTCAGGCTTACCCCAATTGTTCTTCACATTTTCCACACTCATTTACCACTTACACTAACCCAGCAGCCGCAAAAAATGAAATGTGAGGAACTGTCCACATGGAAAAATGATTCCATTTTTAATTCCACTTTAAAAGAGAAAACCTCAAACTAATTAAAAGAGCTCCTGTTTAATACTTGTATCATTTCCCTGTTGCATTTTGTTGTGGACTGCTACTCCCACAGACTTACATCTCCTTTATAAAGATGATGGCATTTGAAGCTGGACCGAGGAGACGGGAAATACAGGAGAGAAAGACAAGTGCTGAAAATCAGAATAACTTCAATGACTGAACAGTACTGCAGGATACATACATGCCTCTTGTGGTTGCCTCGCAAAAAGGAGCTGGGAATTCCATTTTTACACTCAGAATCACTTTGTTCTTCATAGCTTTCAAACTCACTTGAACTCCATCCATACTCCAGTGAGCTGTTTCCACCATCATCACCATTTTCAACATCATCATAAATCATTTCCTCTGTAAGAATTAAATCAAAATAAAAGAAAGCTACACTGAAATACCTGTTTGTCTAAACAACAAAAACCTTGCTCAGGATGTACCATAAAGAACAATGCAGACTTTCATATGCACACTTTTGCATAATATTAATCCAATTCAATATTAAAAACAGCCAAAGTGAGTGTGTCTGTTGAAATAGTACCAGAACACACAGCCACTGTTCTTGTTACACAACACAATTCCATTGGAAACATGCCCTATTCAAACAATATTGCTATGTCCAAATCCCACAACATATTAGAAAGAATTCACAGTTACTACTCAAACTACAATTACGTCCTGGCTGAGAAACCACAGAGCAAAGACATCCCTGCCTAGTCCACTAAGGGACTTCCCACTAATAAAAGCATTACCCATAAATGCAACATAATAAATTCAAATTATGAATTCAATTCATAATTTAAATGAAACAAATTTTAATAATATATTTTGTAAAACATCTTGTCTAGATAGGACTAAGGACAAGAAATGAAAATGTTAAGGTTTTAAAGATAAGCGTGTGCTCTACACAAGAAACTGTTTTGTTGAATCATTAACATGGTTATAATCAATTTCAGTAACAAATGAATAGCTATGAAAAGCAGATGCCAAATTCCTAAACAAGCAGATTCATTCAAACATAATTTGTTAGTGACAAACAAGAATAGTCTTCACAATGAAGAAAAACAACACAACAAACCTTAGCAAAAGTTTGTTTTAAGAGGCTTCTTTATCCCTAACTCCAGCATTCCCAATAAAGGAAAAACCTAGGCTCCACCAACTTCTTTAAGATCTTTGCTACTCCTTTCAAATACAGTAAGGAGCTAGAGCACTGCAAAGCTGAAAGAAATCCTTTCTGTAGACTCACAGTCAAGATGGTAAACAGCTGCCCCACATCTCCCCCGTCTGATATTCAGTAAGCTGAATACAGTTTTCCATCAAACAGCAACCTTTATGTGAAAGGAAACTTCCAAGAATAAAGAAATGCTCTGTACAATCGTGATAATGCTGCATTATTATACACTAGAAGACTATTTAAAACACTCTTTCCCTACCCACTCTGCCTTGTTTAGGTTACTACAGCTACAACACCCAACACTGCCATCCTCTAACATACAAAATTAAGTCACTCAGGAATTTTGAGGTTTATCTATAAAATAAAACAGAATTCACTGCCTGGACATAGAGGAGTACGAGACATGCTGAGATAGATGTCAAAAGTCAGCTTTAATTTTCAACACTGTAAAATCTACTGATGATTGGCAGGGCTAATCCTGCTTACATAGAACTTAGTTAATGCATCTGTTCAGTATATATGCACATAGGTTGCGTTACATTGATTTTAACTTAAAATAACATCTATACAGTCCATATTACAAAGTCTTCAAACCTGGTTCAGAGTCTGAATTTTCTCTTGGCACGTCATCGTAAATTACTTCATCTGGGTCTAAAAGCAAATCAGAACAAGCAAAAAGGAATGAGAAAACCCTTAAAATCCAAGTGGGAGCAAGAAGGAATTTTGGCTGTACTGGTAGATACTTGAAGAGGTTGTCCAGAGAAGTTGTGGACTGTCCCTCCCTGAAAGTGTTTGATGATGTGATGGAAGGATAACAGGAGGATTGAAACTAGATGATCTTTAAAGGTCACTTCCAACACAAGACATTATATAATTCTATAATACAGAGGAGATGCAATTCATTTTCCCTCAGCATTTTACTAGTACATCTAATAATGGTTATTCAAATAACACAAAAATACATAGGAACTGTAATTACATGGTTTGTGTGACATTTGAAGTGCTTTTATCTACACTGTTTATTATGACCTTCAGTAGCTTGAAAACAGAAATCTGCTTCCACAGCTAGCTCTATCCTTTTCACATCACAGTACTTATAAAGTGCTGCTCAATGCCTTACCAGTTAGCTGTAAGAAGCTGCAACTGACATTTTCAGAAAAAGAATCAAAACCATAAGTAACATAATGATCAACTTAGAAAGTCAAGAGGTAGGACAGAGGGTTGGAGATCCAGGATCCTTGGGGTCCCTTCCAACCCTGGCCATTCTGTGATTCTGTGACAGAAATGCAAATTCTTCAACTGTTTCAAGTGACATTAAGATGAACCTCCAGCCCAGTGGGATTCCTCATACTGTTGTATCTGAGAACAGCCAGGATAATCCTTCAGCAAGCAAACCATAGTGACTGTGTTCTGCTTTCAAATGGATGCATTTGGACTTAATGATCTTGTGGTTGGACTTCATGATCTTTAAGGTCTTTTCCAACCTGAGCAATTCTATGATTCTATTAAGAAATTATGCCTATTCCTTCCCTTCCATCTTCTCTAAGAACTTGTTTGTCAGTTACTGTAGGAGTGCAGTTTCATACACAGTCACAGAGAACACTGTGAACGTAAGCAAATTTCCACCATATACACGATAGAGCCTAATGTCCTTTAGACAGTGATTAATTATTCTGTAGACTCCAAAAAGGAATGGAAAAGTGAATGTTAATTTTAACTTTGTTTTAAAACACATAATTTTATTACACTACTGGATATTTTAACTGGGTACAGTTGGACTCCAGAACACTCCTGAAAAAAAATACAAGTGAACATGGACAGTCCTGTAACATGTGTGCTACATACAATGTACATTACATATACCGTTTATCACAACTTAAAACTGACTGTCTTCTATGACTGTATTCTTAACTCACTGATACTTACTTTCCATCCATGCTGTATTTGCAGGATCTGCCACCCACTTGGCCAGAGCATCATCCTCTCTCTTGTCCTGGTTATCTTCACTTGAAGGAAAAAAAAAAAAAAAAAAAAAAAAAAGGTATAAAATAAAAGCACTAAAACCTACACAACAATACATTTAAACATCCACAAAAACAAATCAATAAATAAAACATCTCACTGTTTTCCAGTTCTCACTCTGAAGCTGATGATTACTTAAAAACCCTGCTTCAGCATGTAATTAGGATTTTAATAATGTAATCCATTGAATAGTCTGACGACTTTAGTCAATAAATTGAAAACACTTCCCTTCCAACCTCAAGAAATATTTATTTCTAGATTATTTTTTACCAGAACACAAAACTCTCTCTTTGAAAATGTTTTCACCATAAACAAAAACAAAGACATTCAAGGCTACAGCAACAGGTGCACAGCCTCTTCATGGCCTGGGGGAGGCTATTTTCCTTCTCTAGCTGCCATGTGTGGGGCTCAATCTGCAGTAGCCCATCCAGTTTTGGCTCCCCAAAATTGCTCTTCTAGAGGGATGTGCAGAAATTGACTGGAGTTTAGCCAAGGGCTACTGAGATCGTTAGGGACATGGTAGGCACACAGCCTACAAGTAAAAGGTTGAATACAGGGAACTTATTTAGACTGATAAGAAGGGTAATCTAATAACAGCTATAATTACCTGAAAGAGAGCTACAGAAGTGATGGAATTCCATCAGCCACAGCTGATCTAAGTGTATGTTGGCAGCGGTCCTGCTGTAGCTGATGACTATAAAAATTGTATATTTTTTTTCCCCTCAAGATGTCATGGACAGTTATATACACTAGACCTTAATCTGTGCAGATTTTGGTACACAAGCAAAGTTAAGGAGTCAAAATAATAACAAAACTTGAAAGCACCAGACATGAAAAATGAAAAATGAAGTTTTTGATTTATTTAATCCAAGGTTTCTCAGGAATTAAAGTTTTATAGGTCATTAAAACATACTGAGTTGTCAATCACCTATTTTGGGGCTCCTCTGAGTTTAAAGAATTACAATGGCATTCTTCAGTTGCTGACTGCATACCTGCTAAATAGAAAAAAACACATACAATCACCAAAATGCTTAGAATAAAATGTCAGTGTGGTTCAAATGACACAGATTAATTTAAGAATTTTTTTCTAATATTTCTAATGAATAATCTATGTAGCATTTTTATTCTTGAACATATCTAAAAAAAAGTATGTGTTTCTTCATATCTATTTTCTATCATGCTATTTTCGCAACTCAGATAATTCACAGGGACAGAGCAATTTGTTATAAGAATTATCAGAGAAAATTACAGTGCCCGGCACATTTAATTCTTCTCTCTCAAACACATATTCCTCAACAGGCAATAGCAACCACAAACATATTTGCATATATTTTCTGATATGCCTAATATGCAAAAAGTGTCATAGCACACAGAATTACAGTAGAATTGCAACCTAACTAAAGAAAAATATATTTGAAATAAAAACAAAAATTAACAGGATATGGAAAACTTTCTGTTCCTCCTGTTTTCTTGGCATTAAGCTGTCAACTTTGCCCAATTCTGGTTACAAAATATGGGGATTGTTCCTGTTTCTGTAATAATCCATAGTTATTTCCTCTTTTGTCTCAATATTGTATTAAAAGACAAGCAGAATTCACCAAATCATCAGGAAAAAAATCTCACAGCAAATCTAAATCCACAAGGTCTAGAAAAACAAATAAAAAGTGGATACAGAAAAGGTAAAAGAGCCAGGAATTCTGATAGAACCTAGTTCAAGTATTCTAAGAGATTGAGAAGAAATCATTTGGCTTGAATACATAATCATGACTCTGGAAATTATTTTGTGACATTAGAAGGGAATTAGCATTAATCATTTTTAATGGTAAGAGAAGACAGGAGTCCTGACTTGTGCTTTATGCTGCAATATTGTGCCAGCAAAAACAAAGGCCAAATATCACAGATGTAAAATCTAGGATATAATTGACTTAGTGTTTATACATTTTTTCCTTATGCATCTTAACTTAGCTATCTCGATCCTAATGAGGAAAGCAGAGTTTTATTAGAATATTTTTTCTTTTTTTTTTTTTTTTCTGTTGCTGTTACTCACAATTTATCTTGATCCTAATAAGGAAAGCAGAGTTTTATTAGAATATTTTTCTTTTTTTTTTTTTCTCTGTTGTTGTTACTCACAATTTGTGTGTGTTTTTCAAATAAGCTGACACTTACTGACTAAGTCCAGCTAAGATTTAGCTTCTACTCCATGATGAAATTATTCTTCTATTTTGACACATCTTCTAGACATCAAGTTTGAATGCTATGTAAGCATTTACAAAACAACATAATTATCTCACATTAAACAAGTATCCCCCCTTCAAAGAAAGTAAGTTGCGAAAATACCTTACCTTCCTCATCTACAGAAACACTACGTATTATGACAGGACTGGAGTATGCTGGCAGAATCAGAGGTAAATTGGATGGCACTGCATAGCCACAGGGCACAGGGACAGAATATCCACTGGATGTGTTTGGACTGGCAGGTTCGTCTTGAGGACTTGGATCTGGTGAGGAGGATGGATCCTTTTCTTGCATTGGGGAAATATTTATGACTGAGTAGGGATTTACTTTCCTTGGAGTATCTTCTGCAGTAGATTCTGATGCTTGTAGCTTCTCACTTTTTTCTAAGCTATCAGCTCCTTTAGCTGAAAAATTAAACAAAGTTTTATTTTTTGTGCCTGTCCAAGCTGCTTAATATTGGTATTTAAAATATCCCAAACATTTATATGACTTTACATACAACTAACTTATAAACTGTTACTCAAAATTCCCACACTGTGGTGCTCTCCTCCCCATTTTACAGATGAGGAATGCAACAGCAGCAAAACAACTATGTTACAAGGATGGAAAAACTATATATGGAAAAACAATAACTTGATCTTAAATACTAGATAAGGAGATTTCTGACAGGTTACCAGGATACCTTCTTGCTTCCCATAAAAACATACCTGCAAACAGCCTTAAATCCTGAAGTCTGAAGTCAGTTTCTAGTGAAATTTGTATCTTATATATACAAATATAATAAACATTTCAGAAATAGCCATGAGCAAAGAAAATGCTCACTGGAGGGACACTCTACAGGGAACTGAAAATGCTCTGCTAAAAAAAAGGAAAAGAAAACGACTTTCCAAGTTTTCCTCCTTGAAAATAAACTCTCTTCTTTCTGGTATCTCTAGAGAACTAACGTGGAACTAAAGGTCATTTTGAAGGAAATTACAGAACTGGATCCCAAGTGATCAGAAGTTTTTGAGCAGGAAGCATGACTTTGCAAGTGAGCAACAGTTTTTCAGGGAAAGGCTGTATTTAAGTTCCAGGTTGTCAAACTGCACAGTCAACTGATCAGTTATTATCTCTCATTGCCATGACCACAGTGTCTGTTGACAAAAGAAAACTGGATCGAAGTCAGCAAAATCAGCTGTTGTCAATTTGAGCAGAATACAGTAATTTCCAGAACATACCTCAGTATTAAAAACATCTGCAAGTGTTGTAAAAAGATATTTTAATCTTCAATAAAGTAATACTTCTGTTATAAACAAAATTCTGACACTGACTCCATTTTTTAATGCATATCAGCCTAAGATCAGCAACCAGAAAGCTTAGCTGTGAAAGCACTCATCTGGATTCATCCACACCTATTACAGTTGCAAGGGCAAAGTTTTATTGTAGCATGGCGCTATGATTGAGACCAATACATTGCTTTGTACTGGACATGGATGGGAAACCTCACAGGAACTGCACTTGTTCACTGTTTGCCTTATCAACTCACCACAAGTATAGCTAGCACAAATAATCAAAACACATGCATGCTTGTTCCACAGATCTCTCTTCATATCGTAGAATTATATCACAGGTCGGGTTGGAAAGGACCGTAAAAATCATTTTGTTCCAACTCCACTATCATGGGCAGAGATGACAGCCACTACATCAGGCAGCCCATCCAAACTCGTCTTGGGCACCTCCAGGAATGGTGTATCCACAGCTTTTACGGGCAACCTGTTCTAGTGCCTCACCACTCTCTGAGTAAACATCTAACTTAAATCTCTCCCCTTTTAGCTTAAAACCATTCCCCCTTGTCTTATCACTATCTGCCTGCATAAAAAGTCAGTCTCCCTCCTGCTTCCTTCAAGTACTGGACAGCCAAGTGAAGTCTCTCCAAAGCCTTCTCTTCTCCAAGCTAAACAAGCCCAGCTCCCTCAATCTTTCTTCATAGGAGAGCCCTTTGATCATCTTTGTGCCCCTCCTCTAGACCCACTACAACAGTTCCCCATCGTTCCTGTACTGGTGGCCCCAGACCTGGACGCAATAGTCCAGGCAGGTCCTCACAAGGGCAGAGTAGAGAAACAATCACTTTCCTTGCCCTGCTGGCCACCTCCCTTTTGATGCAGTCAAGGATACTGTTGGTGTTGCAGGCTGCAAAAGACCTGCCAGCTTGTGTCCAGCTTTTCATCCAACAGAATTCCCAAGTCCTTCTCCACAGGGCTGCTCCCAATGAGTTCTTCTTCCAGTCGTGCAGACATAACCTGGGACTGCCCTGATCCAAGCGCAACACACTGCCCTTGGCCTTATTGAATTTCATTAGGTTCACATGAGCCCACTTCTCAATCCTCTCCAGGATCCTCTGGATGGCATCCCTTCTACTGTGTCAGCTGCACCACTCTACTTGGTGTCATCTGAAAACTTGCTGAGGGTACACTCAATCTCACTGTCTACATCAGCGATAAAGAGGCTGAAGAGCTCCAGTTCCAAGATAGACTCCTGGTGGACACCACTCATCACTGGCTTCCACCTGGACATAGAGCTGTTTACAACAACCCTCTGGCTGTAACCACCCAACTCTTTACCCACCACCACCTTTAAACTCAATTTAGAGATAAAGATGCAGTATAGGACCACTTCAAAGGCCTTACACAAGTCCAGGTAGACTTTTTACATGTTTTTTTTAATTCTATGATCAATCTTGACTCTTAGCCTAATGGAGGCAGAACCCAGTGGGCTGACTCACCTGTGACATTAGCCTCGTGGTGCTCTGTGTTACTTCCAGGCTCAGGAGGAGGTGGCACGAAGGCTTGTCTGTCTGCTTCTGGTATCTCATCCCCACTGTCAAAGTCAAACTGTTCTCCCTCATCCTCCTCTTCATCATTTGTACCTACAGCTTTGGGTTCACGCTCTAGAACTGTGCAAAAAGATAGTCTTTAGTTTAAACTGTTTTTACGCTTAATAATGACTTCACATGACCAGCAGGTGCTGTATGTTATGAATGGAACTCAGCAATGCTTTAGAAATGTTGGGTCGCTGGAACAAAACAAAGTTTTGACATACTGATAACCTCATTGCTTTTCAACAGATTCTCTAATATAAACAATAAAATTGCTAGGAAAGCAATAGAAAGTAAACACAGGGACATCTGGACACCAAGTCATTTGTCCTTTCTTCAAATTCAAACTTCTAAAGCAGAATGCCAGTGTGCACAACTTTCTTCTTGCACATCATTGAAGAACAGCAGAATGTTGTTCCTGCCCCACTGTGGAAGAACATATTACATAAGGTCGTTGGTTTAAACCTGTTAACCCCACTACCACTCATTTCAGTCATCAAAGCGCATTTTGGTGAAGGGACGGTTGGCATTTCAGCTTTCACCTTTGAAAATGGTAATGGCTGAAACCATTACATCCTAATACGGCTAGAACATGGGAGTGTTGGGAGTATTTTTGTCTTGCCACTCCATCCAAGTGTGGAGAGCGGGAAGAAAAGCTGAAGAATAACTTGGTGCTATTGTTCCCATCTGCACGAGCATGGAGAAACCATGAGGATTTAAAAACTTTCCCTGCATTATCTACTACTATTTTTACTGTGCGTTTGCATCACAGGAAACCTGCACATACACCCAAAACTCATGCTGGAGATCCCGTGCAGGTGCAGGGAGGAAGATAAAACTTCCCAGGCTTTCCTGTGTTCCAACATAAGGGCCTCATCCCCTGCCTAAACCTGCTGTAGCTGCTTTTTTATCACTTGAAGGGAAAATTCTTCCTCAGAAGTCTCCATACAGAAACAATCTGTGGAAAGTCTTTGGCCCAGCTGACCTTTCCACTGAGCTCCTCCTCAAAACCACTCTTATACAGGAGTTCAGCCCTGTATTAAAAATGTTATAACAACACATAACTACAGAATAAAACTAAATATTTAGCTACGCATATACACAAATACTTTATAAATATATAAATGCAGTTTGTAGATTTCTCTCCATCCTTCAGGTAACACACTATTAAAAACAAAGTCTTGCAAAGGTGCTTGGATCTCCTGAATCAGGATGATATTATCAGCTCTTCTACCATCCAGGACTTGCTTTATATCTTTACAATAAAACCCACACAATCTGCAACTCTAGACTGCTTAGATTGTCATGGTAATCAGCATTCTTGCCAAGGCTTCTGTTTCTTCAGGCAGGCTGAGCCAGCATATTTTATCACAGCAACAAATAACAAGATCTTTCATGCAGTCTCTCTGTAGGACAGAAAGTGAACTAATTGCAAAAATATTAAGGAACAAGAAAGGGGTTATCCTGAATTTATTGTCACAGTTTATGGCTGAGGCAGCAGGACACTTAATTTAATTCTGTTGCTTTTTTAAATTCTTTTGTACGAAGTCAGCCTTTAGATTAAGGCTTTTCATATTTGCCTTTGTCCATTAACATTTTTTTTTTCTGAAAGATGAAAAAATTCTACAGATCTCTTCCAAGTGACTCAAGACAACCACAGAACTCCTCCTGAATCAGCATCCACCCAACTTGACTTTGTACTGCTTGCTGCTCAACAGTCAGAGGAAAAATGAAGGGAAGAGGTTTTGTTGCTGTTGTCTTGGTTTCAATATATCTCCACAATTCAAACTTACTAAGGTAGGGATTTCCAAGTAGAATGTTTTGGGTTTTTTCTTTTTAATGACTAGCATTTGAAGTATTGGTTAGTCTTCTAGACTAGACAGATAAGTAAGCAGATGCAAGAAAATAACAGAAGAGCACAACTTTCAGCTGCATACACTGCCTCCTGCCACTCCTCTTGTTGAACTATAGAAGTGAGGATCAGCAGCAAGCACTACAAGCACATGAGAGAGCTCTTCGTTATTTTGTATACTGGGAAGAGGAAGACAGGGTTACTGGAATTAGTTGAATGTGCTCTGATCATTTCTACAGGATTTGGCCACTGTGGAAACTTGGGCGTTGCTTGAGGAGGGCTTGAGTAAGAACACTTGAATCTACCTGCTCACTGGAGGTCAGTTCTAGAAATCAGCAAAAGAGCATAGATTTAAGAAATATCCATATCATACAAGCAGACATTTAGGAAGCAACAAGAAGTTTTATGGCTGCTAGTTACAGTGCCTTCTGGACCCACTCTTTTCCTTAGGGCATATGAACGTAACTTAGGTATCCGATGCCTGGCAATTCTCTACTCCAGCACTTTCACACCGATGCAATTCCCCAGGCACACAGGCCCAGCACAGTGTCATTTGTTAGAGAGAGAAAAGAACTGCCACCAGCAAAAAAAGGTAATTTGAGACACTAAAAGCAAAAGGAATGACTCAGGACCCAGGAGCAAATACTGGTCAACTAATGTGCAGCTTCCCTTCAACCTTTCTATCCATCTCCCACAAAAACCAACTAACTCATATTTTATGTGGAAAAAAAGAAAATCTGACGTAAGAATCAAGTACCTCAACTCAGATAAAAAATATTTTTGAAAGGTCTTAGCTACCTTTTTCTTTTACGGTTGCTAATGCTGAACTGTTTGTATACAAACATTTGCTTTGCAAAGGAAATAAACAAGGTGTAGAACTCAATATTTAGGCAGTACAGGATAGAGAAAATCCCTAAATTTCAGTAATCAGTGGTGGTTTAAGGGTGGAAAAAAAAAAAAAGAAACAAAAAGTAAAGAAATTCCCTTCTTAGATAATACTCATTTAGAAAGGGCAGATTGGAGGCAAATAAGAGACAAATACCTTCCTTCAGATAGTTTTAAAATTGTATTTTGGCTTTGAATCACTTCTGCATTTCTTTAATCCTGCAGATGTAAAAATAAATCTTAATCCTTTTAAAGTAATGATTCTATCATTTTCATACATAAAAATACTCTCCTTTGAACTTCTAATTTCAAGGGCATACTGTTTCATTTGAAGTATTCTAATAGTAAAAATAAACTGAGGGTGAAGGTTACCATGGGGAACTATAGGCCGGTGAGTCTCACCTTTGTACCTGGGAAGATCATGGAACAGATCTGGACAACGTGCTTGATCACATGAGGAACGAGCATACGATCCAATACAACCAGCACACCTTCACCAGGGGGAAGGTCATGCCTAACCAATCTGGGGGCCTTTTTATGATGGAGTGACAGCATTGGTGAACAAAGGGAAGGCGATCAATGTCATCTACCTGCAGTTGAGCAAGGCCTTTGATATTGTCCCCCACTACACCCTTATCTCCAAATTGGAGGGATGTGGATTTGATGAGTGGACCACTCGAGGGATAAGAAATTGGTTGAAAGGCCGCAGACGAAGGATGGTTATCAATGGCTCTATGTCCAGGTGGAGGCTGGTAATGAGCAGTGCGCCCAAGGGTCTGTGCTGGGACCGGCGCTCTTTAACATCTTTATCAATAACATCGATGATGGAACTGAGTTAAGCCTCAGCAAGTTCGCTGATGACACCAAGCTGAGTGGTGCAGTTGACACAGTGGAAGGAAGGGATGTCATTCAGAGGGCCTTAACAGGCTTGAAAGGTGGGCCCGTGTGAACCTGATGAGGTTCAACACAGCAAAGAGCAAGGTTTTGCACTTGGGCCGGAGGAATCCCAGGCATCCATACAGACTGGAAGGAGCAGTCCTTGAGAACAGTCCTGTGGAGAAGGACCTGGGGGTCTTGATAGATGAAAAACTTAACATGAGCCAGCAGTGTGCCCTTGCAGCTTGGAAGGCAAATGGTATCCTGGGCTCCATCAGAAGAGGGGTGGCCAGCAGGGACAGGGAGGTGATTGTCCCCACCTACTCTGCCCTCATGAGGCCCCATCTGGAGTATTGCGTCCAGGTCTGAGACCCACAGTACAAGAAAGACAGACAGCTGTTGGAGAGGGTCCAGAGGAGAGCCATGAAGATGGTCAGGAGGCTGGAGCACCTCCCCTATGAAGACAGGCTGAGGGAGCTGGGCTTGTTCAGCCTGGAGAAAAGAAGGCTGTGGGGTGACCTCACTGCAGCCTTTCAATACCTAAAGGGAGCCTACAAACAGGAGGGGAATCAACTCTTTGAAAGGGTAGATAACAGCAGGACAAGGGGAAATGGTTTGAAGTTGAGGGAGGGAAGATTGAGGTTGGATGTCAGGGGGAAGTTCTTTACTGCGAGAGTGGTGAGGTGCTGGAACAGGCTGCCAGAGAGGTTGAGGATGCCCCATCCCTAGAGGTGTTCAAAGCCAGATTGGATCCAGAATACTAGAATATTAAATGTGGCAGTTGGTGGCTCTGCATGTGGCAGGGGGATTAGAGATTTGTGATCCTTGAGGTCCCTTGCAACACATGCCATTCTGTGTTTCTGTCTTTGCTTCAAGTGAAGAACTGTTCAGCACTGCAGATAAACACAGATTATGTCATTAAATATATATATATAAATATATTTTTTTAATAACTGCCATTTTGAAAATATGTACTGTTTCTATAGTTGTTTATCTTACATTAAAAAAGTACACGGACATGAAAACATTTCAGTTCTTGGGGAGTTCAATAAATTAGAATGACACAAAGAACAGTTAAACTTGAGCTGAATCTGACTAATGAAAAAAAAAACCCACTCTTCATACTTGTGAAGAATGTTCCAGTTCCTCCAATCATTTAGGTGTAAATCAAGATGATCAAAGAAAAAAAAAAAAAAGATTTCCAGGTAATTGTGACTGCAGAAAAACCTTGGGGGCGGGGGAGATGGGGTGGAAAGAGGAGTGAGAAGAGGGCGATATGTCAGCATTACAAAATCCATCTTAAATTACTCCAAATATCTTAATTATTTATTAGAAATTCTACTTGCCCTTTCACTACTGCTCACATTCTTAATTTTACAAGCACCAGTCAGAACAATGAGAATACAGTAATTGAATAAACTTTTTTTTAGCATATGCCAATGATGCCATTCTACAGCAATTGCTTTGCAAATGCTTCAGAGAAATACTTCTCCTTCCTAACAACCTACATTTGAAGTTTTAAAACATGGGGGGAAAAAAAGGTAGAAATATGACGTGGAAAAAATTCCTTCAGGTTAAGTGTGAAAATGTAAATTTTGATTTAGAAAAAGGAATAAGTGCTACTGTAATTGCTTAAAAAAAGCAAGTGGGATTATTACTTCTCTGTCCTTTGTTACTCAGCAAAGCTCCTTTTTCTTAAGCTTACTTTAAAAGCAAGCTGTGTTTACAGAAACCTGTGAAGGCAGAAGCAAATTTAAACAATTTTTGGTTGTTCAGCCAACTCCAAAACGTTCTTGGCATCACCTACTTTTCCATTCATTTTCCTTAAACTGTTTACAGTTGAATGTAATATAGCTAAGTAGTTACAAGTCTGAGTGACCTTAATTTTAAAGCTGAGATGAAGCTAGTGATGCTTCACCACTAATTTTCATTTATAAATAAAATATATTTAAGACAAAATACTACAGCACTTGCCATCAAGTGTATAAACTTTGAATACAGTGCAAGCAGGAGAAAAAAAAGCAGAATTCTGTCCTGCCTTGCAACCATGTAAATCGGAGATGGTCCTTAAGAAGTTAATTGAGTTTTTCCATGGAAAACCAGGATACAAGAAGAATCCTAAGCAAGAATAATTCACAAGTCTGGGACACTGTAACAATAAACTTGGAACCCTGGGAAACAGGCATGCTACTATCAAATACTTGTTCATGAACACACTTCTTTTAAGGTTTTAAAAGCGCCTTGAGAGATTGAAAGACAACTTCTATATAATTAGGAGAGCAGTCATAGTAACACTTATCTGTATTTAAAAAAAGTGATAACTTACAAAGCAAAACAAACAGGCATAACGACTCAAGTGCATACTATTTCACCTTGACACATTCCAGAGATATCCTCTTTAACCCTCACATAAAACTAATGATATGCTCACTTTTTCAGACTCTTATTTCTCAATAATCTGCCCAGCTCCTCATATAAATGTGAGACACCATACAGCAACAAGAAATGGAACTGCACAAATTTTAGCATTTTGCTATTTTCAAACTGAGAGACTGTTCTTCATTAGTATAAACAGAAGTAAAAATATCCTCATTAAAGTAATGAAAAACCTCAAAAAAAATAACATTCAGTAGGAATATTTAAAAAAGGAAAACTCAATTCCCAAATATATATATTTAAAAAAACTGATTCCTGAAGGAAAAAGAATTACTCTGTCCCATCTGAAAACTTTCCCAGAAACTGTAGCTCTCACATGAGTAAAGTATATAAGCAGCTCTTTCAAAGCCATCCTCAAGCCAGAACTGCTATTAAAACTGCAGGAAGAGAAAAAAAAAAAAGCACATAATCATATAAATATTCTCATCTTATCAAAGGTAGAGCTGTGAACTCTATTCCTTTTCAGACTCTCATGACAGAAATCCATTACAACTGCTTTTAAAATTATCCTTACTTCAGAAAAACTAATTATTTGGGCCCAGATACACCATGCAGACTACTCCCAAAGCTAAGTGGGCTGTAGAACTGTTCAGTTTTTATTTCAGGTGAAGTTTTGTAACAGGACCTTGATATTTGTCTGTCCTGAGAAATGCTAGGAACAGCCTTAATTGCTCTTGTAAAAATTTTCAATTTGGCCAACTTGTAAATCTTTCAAAAGCTGCAGATGATTCATATTCAGCTGAAAGTTTTAAAGGGCGTTAACAGGTCATCACCGGATGATCTGACAGCTTTTCAGCACAAATTAAACTCCATTCCTACAGCTAGCAAGCAACAAAATATTTTCTACCCATTCGTATCTTTCACGTGTGACTGCGATTTCTTCAGTATCAGAAAAGAAGAAAACTGAACTCAAGTATTCTTTTGCTCTGGTATTTAGTTTGTGTCTGTCTTGTCTGTGTTAGCCCACTTAGCACCCACACAGGGAGAAAGGTACAGAAGTAAGCCAGACAGTTTGTGTGTGATGTGCAGAATAATGGACAGGAAAAGACAGAGATAAGAAAGGTGATGTAAGGAGCACTTATTATGTGGCTGAGAAGGGCAAGTGCCTGGGAACCCCTTGGCTGGAAAGGAGGAGCCTGGAGAGCAAGGACAGGGCTTGGACCAGCTGAGGAGCTGAGGAAGAGGACTCAAGACCAGAAACACCACTGCAACAACTGCTTTAAAGTAATAGGCTTTAACTCCTTGATTGCGTATTTCCACAGGCTTTATCATCCAAGGAACTTTCACATTTGGATTTTCTGTTTTCCATTAATAAATACCCTTTTGTCCTTTAGAGCATGCACGTGTAATTTTTTTCCAGGATATTCATAAGCACCGATCTTCATATTCCTCAAGGCCTGCACAGTCACATCCAACTGCTAAGGACAAAGCCAGGCTGCAGCAACACTCATGGAACATTTTTACTCACTGGGATCTTTGACAAGACATGAACACCCAGGAGCTACCTCATCATGTGAGGACTTCGGGGGGGGAAGTTCTTTACTATGAGAATGGTGAGGTGCTGAGTCATGCTGCCCAGCAAGGTTGTCAACGCTCCATTGCTGGAGGTGTTCAAGGTCAGGTTGGATGGGGACCTGGGCGACCTGGTCCAGTATTAAATGCGGAGGTTAACAGCCCTGCCTGTGGCAGGGGGTTGGAGATTCATGATCCCTGAGGTTCTTTACAACCCAAGCCATTTTATTACTCTATGACTCAGCAAACAAAAGCACAGATCCACAATCTCAGTCACACTGACCCAGCACTGAACCCCTGGAAGCAGGGCAGTGTGGGGCCTCTTCCCACGTCTCCTCCAGGCTCCAGCTCTTCCATCAGTGTGGGCAGGAGTAGCTCTGAGGCCTGTCCTGGCTCCTGTCAGGCTACCGGGAGTTGCAAGACAGCCTCAGTGCCTCCAAACCACAGCCGGACCTCCAAGTGACACAGGGTCAGGCCTGACAGTGCCTATAGAGAGCCTTTCTCCACAGCAGAAGCAAGTGCCTCTGCAGTGCTCCTCATACTTTTCCAGCATACCACCAGTACCCATAAATTAGCTCCTTGTACAGTCACACAGATGGAAAGTGTCTGCTTTGCTGGAAAAAAAATGTCTAAACCAAAACAGTGTATTCAAAACCACGTGCGGGCTCTCTTCCATTTCCTTCCCTGGAAAGCAGATGGGAGCCAGAGGCTATCATTCCTCAGTCACGTGCAGTTGTGCTAAGCTGGCATTACAGGAAACAGAGGTCCCAGGGGCACGAGCACATGGCTAATTACTCAAAGCTCATACACATGTCCAAAGTATGACCACAGTATGAGCAATAAAGGTCTCTATGGAGAGTAATCACAAAAAACAACAACAAACAAAATAGTACATATGCATTCAAGGAGTATTTCCAGTGATGGAAACAAAAGCAAAACCACACCAATTAACAGGCTCTTTCTCCAAATAAGCAACAAAGAAATAAGCAAAACCTCCTCTCTCGTCATAAATACATGTATTACATACAGATACTGTTGCCAATCATGTGTAACAGACATTACTCTTCTGGATAGAAAGCAAACTCCAAACTGAAGTCAGATGAAGGATGAATCTGCCTGTTCAAGTCCAAGAAAAAGAATTCAGGAAAAAGACAACAGGAACGATTTACAAGTACCAAAAAGTCTTACACACTGCTCACTGTGTTAAAAATTAAGCTTTAAGCTAATTAACAACTCAAAGCATCATCCCACAGGCTAAAACAAAAACGTTCAATATGAATTAGGCTGTTCAGCAACGTAAACAGCTCACCTCTGTAATCTTACAGGATGCTTTTCAGTGCTGACTACACTGTATTTACAAAATCTGCTACATAAAAATCGGCATTTTGTGACCATTACATGAACTGCCTTCACACTCAGTGCTCTGGTGACTGCTGGCACCAGTGCTGTGACCAGAAACAGCCCAGTCTGGTCCCTGGGTGACATGACCACTTCAAAACTATACTTGTAGATTCTGCCACTAAAATTTCACCAGGAAACACTGTGAATGCACTGTAAGCTAAGTCCTCAAAATAAGTTGATGTGACATGGCAGCTGACTGTGATGCATATAGCAAAGCTCAGCCAGGGCTACCGTGGGTATGAATTGCTGAACTCGTCCTGCAATATGCTGCCAAAAGGACAGTACACATATGGAAAAAAAAAAAAAGAAACGAGCTTCAATAAAATGGAAATCAAACAGCAGAAGAACAAGTCATTGGAAAACAAAGAATTCACCTTTGGAAGACGAAGGAAGAAGCATGTTGGCTATGCACAGGATACACATCCCATGTGAAAAAAAGAAAATCAAATACAAAGATTTTCTAGGAAAATTGTTTTTGACCACATAGTGGATGTATTTTTGGGAAAATAACCATTTGTTAAAGAAATCTCCACAAGAGAGCATAATCTAGCTTGGCCTTTATTTCTCCAATTTTTTAATCTATTATAGCTGCTTTTCCAAATGATTACTTTTTACGTTGAAGCAGTTCTTGTTTAATTACTTGAGGAATATGCATTTCTCTAATACGGTCTGTTTAATTAGCAACATGAAACTGCTGCATCATCTGATAATTCCTTAGACTGAAATGACTGTTGTCTAGTGAGGCGTAAGTGTAACTTGATTATGGGGGGCTGAAACAGGTGAACCATGACGTCCCAATTCCACAGAAAAAATACAAAGTTCAAGTATAAAAATGTATATCATACTAAGAAGAGCTGGAACCCACCCAAAGTAAAATCTGAAATATGTTATGTCTTGAACATTAGCAACATCCTTCCACCACAATGCCTGTTTTCTAGATGATTAGACCAGGGCTGAACAACCATTTAACCAGCAATCTTAAAACTGAAGCATTTGCAATCTCTCCTAAAAGCAGAGCTTTCTGCACCTAAAAGCACTCAACTTCCTTGAAAGCCCTGACATGCTTAGCCTCCTTCCTTCAGTGGTAATGGCCAAGGTGTGGCCCAGAAGCTGCCTGCTGCTTTGAGGAGTGATTTATCTTTTTGCACGCACTGAGACAGGCTACTCCTTCCCAAAGATAATTCCATCTAATAGTGCTCTCAAAGTAGCACAGGCAACCAGTTCACATGTTTAAAATTAAACTGAGATTTAACGACTATTTGCATTTTCTCAATATATTGTGAAGAAATCATCTATAAACCTACCTTTTACAGAAACTATCACTTGATACAACAGAAAAATATAGAGGCTAGAACAGAATGGTTATGTCCTGTAAATTAAGGAAAAATCTGGAAATATTTTGGATTTCAGCTGGCTTCTCACCTACTCATTTATTTCTCCAACCTACAGAACACTAAACAAATAGGCTGACACATAAGCAAAGTTTAATATACACAAGTCTGACAAATCCATTATCTCAGAAAAATAATGGGGAGGAAGAAGTCAACATTAATGTAAACATTAATCCTCTGTTTATAAACTCCATTTCTACCTTGTTACTTTAACAATAAAGATCAGCAACATTGTCTGCATATATCTACAGGCAGCTTGTAGCTGGTACGAATCATCTGGCTTTGGTTTACAGGCTCAGCAGGGCAACTCCCCAGACACAAGACAGCAGGAGCCCAGCTACTCCCAAATTCTGTCTAATAAAGTTCAGTGAAGGGGGTATAGGTCAATCACTGGTACAGTCTGTCAAGTTCAAGTTGTTTAATATTCCCTTTCTTACCATTTGTTTTAATTATTGTTTTAATGTGTCTTTGGAGGTCTTTTTTGCTCAAACACACTGAGGTTCAGCTACAGGTTAAAAAGGTACATGCACAGAATTCAAGCAAATTCATGAAAACTGTTCTTACAACAAAGCTCATTAACCAAACTTCCAAATTGTTTTATAGTATCCTTTTAACAGTTTTGACCAGAAACCCTATCACCTCAGTGTATGCAGGATTGAGTTGGGCAAAGATAATGTTTCTTTATGAGCTTACAGTCCATTAGCATCAGATTCCTTCTCAACACCTCCTGCTGGTCATGGAGCGGAAAGGAAGCTCTGCCTTGGCTCTAATATGGCCAAAAACAGCTGTCATAACCAAGGCACGTGCTTCAAAGCTGCAGCCAGTCCACACAGGACATCAGGAAGGGATTTCTTCCAAGCTAAAGAGACATCTTAAGCACTTAGTTGGCACACGTTCTTCATGTAGAAATACAAGGGGAGTCACCAAAACAGATAATTAGATGCGTAAAAGTGCTCCCAGCCAAAGTTAATTTTACTTCCACTTTACTTTGCAATACAAGAGACTGCAAAGACCCTCTAGACACTTTCCCCAAACTTAATTCAGCGCTCACAGGACAACATTGTGTGTCAGCATCCAAATTTCCCCTTGTCTCTCCCTGTGACAGCCACAGAGTCTGGAAAAGACATCTATCAGTGTGTGCATCTGTATAGTCAATGGATATACAGATGGTATATATACATATATATATATATATATATATACACATATATACACACACACACACATATATATATATACATACATATACATATATATACATACACACACATACACACACACACACACACACACACACACACACACACAATATATACATACATATATACATACATATATATATATATATATATATATATATATATATATATGTATGTATGTATATCCAGGAGCTTGGCTAATATAATTTATATTGGAGTAATGAGAGAAAGTCGCTCACCCTGTCCTGGGCTCGTGAGATGAACTCCAATGGAGCAGATCTCCAGAGAGATCCTTCCCCACTGGCAGTCAGCTCTTAAATGGGTCTAGGAGAGGTGGAGCCAGGCTCCACCCCTTCCTGCAGCACAGGTGATTTGCCTTCACCTGTGCTCCTGTGGCTGACTCATTGCTCGCCTCAGGTGATCAATCAGAGGTTCAGGCCATGATTCAGCAGCCCCATACAGCATCTCCATGGAGCACAAAGGTAATGACCTTACAGACTCTGAGAAAACCTGTACCAGCTTCACAGAAGACTTCTCAGGAATTAGTCTGCTTTCACCTAACTGAAGTCACTGAGCTAAAACCCAGACTATTTAACAGCACAACGCAAGAGCCTTTCTTTGGCAAACTGAATCATCTTCTGTATTTCATGAAATCATGACAAGGTTGCCTTTTCCTGGAAAGCTTATTTGAATGGGATAGGATAAAGAAATTCTTCATAGAGGGCTGTATGGCTTCTTCCCTCAAATATTTGTTAAACATGTTTTCATCAGGTTGCTAGGAATTGATCGTTCAGTTCCTCTCTATAGATAAAATAAGCAGCACCTGATAAATGTTCCATTCAGTAAATCAGATTATTTATCTAAGACATCATAATGCAAACAAGCTTTTACTATTTCTTACACACAAGATAAAAGAATTTCAATGATGTATTAAAAAGTTATTCTATGTAAACTCTACAGATGCAGTCAGTACAGAGGTTTTAGGCGTGGTTAGTGAGTATCTAGAAGGATTAGTAACATGGGAATAAACAAAAATCCCTCAGTTATTTGGCAGCAACTTATCTAGGCCAGTTAGTGCAAGATGCAAACCACAAACAGGCAAAAGAGGCAATAATAACAATAACAATAATCCACTACTTGTATGTTGGCTCACTGTTTGAAATCTTTAAAAATTCATAATTTACATAAATATTCCCTGCAAGAATACTCAAAAAAATCAGTACCAACTCCTTTACATTTTATTTATCTCTTAAGGAAAAAACATCAATTACCCCAAAACAAAGATTAAGTTTTGCTGGCATCCCTTTGAATCTCTTTATCTCTTCAATAGTTGCTCTTTCCAATCAGTGTATCTGGGCCTTGTCCTACCCATGTCTGAGCAAGTTAAGTCAAGCAGTAAAGTCACACTGCAAACTAGCTGAGAGAACAGAAAAAAAAGACAACAACAACCCCTACAAATTATTATTCAGGAAAAAAAAAACAGATGTTATCAAAACGTCAAAGTTAACCTCTCAATTCTATCACAGCGAAGAACCTTCTATCTAACAAAGTACAAAAATACAAATACAGTATACCTAGCAAATATTTGACATTACTAAAAAAAACAGAATTGCATCCCAATGAATTTTTTTCTTTATAGATGCTAAAAACAGTAACAAGTTTAATCTCTTTCCATTTTTCCTCCAACTCTCAAATACGCTTTGCTTGAAGAAAAACACATAATTAAGAGTGACATGTGACAGTGCAACTGCATTTTTGCAATGGGAACACTCTTGTTACTCTTTGTTGCACAGCTTGTCTGAATTGTCACATGAAATAATTGATGCTTACCTTAACCAGTGCATTTTCCTTTATTTACTGAGAGCAACGTGATCTTCAGAAATAAATAAATTGTTCTATTATAAATGGGATGTCAGACACCAGCAAGTTACTGCCAGCTTCAAAAACAAGGGACCATTCATAACTACAATTCATATTCTGTTCTCATTCTTCTGAAATCTTGGCTCCCCTTTTACCATCATTTGTAACTGTCTGTATGTTGAAAATAGATATCTAACAAACAATGCCATTTAGCCTAAGACCAACTCCCTGTGTAGATTCTATTTAATTTAAGCAGTGTTCTTATTTCAATCCCCCAATCATCCAAAGTAACATCTTTTATCCTAATCTAGCCTGAAAACAAGCACATTTCCCCCACTGTTCTTTACTTCCATAAGCTAAACTGTAAAATGTACAAGTTACTTTCTTGACAAAAGTTCTGATTTAACTGCATGATTTCCGTCTCAGTCACAAAATCAGCTTGTTAAAACAGCTAAAATCTAAATAAATTGCAACATCGTTAACAGAAAAAAAGTTAACTGAATAATCTCACATATATATATAGGAAATACACAGGGGAAAAAAAAAAAAAAAGGCAGTTCCTCTAGCAGAGAAATACAGTCATCTCTACAGCAAAACATGGCAGCCACTCAGCAGCTCCCTTCTAGAGCTAATAAATGTTTTTTTGTTTGTTTGTTTTTTCTCAGAAAATGCAGTCACCCCAATGGGAACTTTTATGAAAGTATAGATGTTTCTACTTCTGTCTTGCTGGAGAGTGCTCTCAGATTCAAGACAGACTTCCTAGTTAGGCACAGAGGAACTATGACTATTTTAGTGTTCCGGCACTGGCAGACAAACAAATACACACACAAAAAAGCAGGAAGACAATCACAGCACTCAATCATATACAGGATATCCAGATTTAAGTCCTTGGCCTCCCTGCTTTATGTCTGGACATAATGGGAATAAAGAAATACCCCATTTGCAGCTCTAGAGAGCTGATCATTTACATAAAAAGTTGTATAAAGTTCTTTTAAACTTATACTGGAGACTTGTAGATACCATCAGCCCATTTACAGCTTAAAGAACAACAGGAAATATCTTTATTACATCTTGCTGAAGAACATCTTAAGTATCCAACCTTCAGCGGAACAGAACGAAAGCTTCCCACCTGGTTTTACTCACAGTATTGGGAACAGTCAGCAAGAGGTGAGAACAGCCCTTCACCACAAGCAGCTTTAGCAGCACCTCATCTTTCCCAGATGACATATAGTTATGGATGACTGTCACTCAGGTAAAGATTGTTTGGCATTAATATGGAGACAATGCAGTCAAATTCATTCTCATTATGTCCTTTTATTGAATAGCGAATTTTCACTATTTCATTCTAATAACAATAATATATATTTATATATATATAACTATAAATAGGAAGCAAAATGGGAAGTCTCTTCCTGACTCCAGAACTGTACTGCAATGAAGCCATGCTGCAAGTCTTATCACTGTACGTAAAGCTACCTTGGCAGACTCAGTTCATTACAGAGCAGAGTTTAGGTCTCAGAGCTGTTGTGAAAGGCAACTTAGGATGGCTGGAATGAATCACTGACAAGCATACTCAGCAGGAGGAAATACACCCTATGTTTTCTAATAGTTTCCAAATAGAAATCATATGAGGGATACTTCCATGTATCAGAAGAGCAAAGAAGAAGCACGTTCAGACAAGAAAGAACAGACTCAGAAGCCTGTTGGACACCTATCACCCCACCCTGCCTACCTTAGGCAAGAGGCTCCTCAGGTACCTGCAGTACACAAAGATGCCTCCGCTTGTGGAATAACCCTGATCAAAACCTATCAAATCCTTGCTAAAGAGAAAGGTTTTACTTGCAAGATCACAAGTTGTTTTCCAAGTAAATAAATGAACAGCCAGAGATGTTATCTCCTAATAAAGTAATAGCATAAGCACTGAGTACCATAATGGAGTTCTGGAACAGAACAGGTTGCCCAGAGAGGCAGTGAGTCTCCTATGGAGATATTCAGGACCTATCTGGACTCCTACCTGTGTGACTATCGCAGGATACCTGTTTTAGCAGAGGGCTGGACTCAATGGTCTCTTGAGGTCGCTTCTAACCCCTGCAATTCTGTGATAAGCAAACATCATTCAAGCATTAAATACCCAATTCAAATTACTGGTCAGCATGAAGACAACTTGTCTACAGTGTAATGCAATTCCTGATTCTGGGAATTACAAACTTAATACTCCTAGCTGCACAGTCTGCATTCCACATCATGTCCTTTCTGTCTAGATAGATTTGGATAACTACACTCCATTACAGCAGTCAATTAAAACACAATTTTTTAGTCATAATCAAATTTCTTTATGTTAAGTATCAATTTTGAAGCACTTTTCAGATAATTCTTGCAACCAGGGAAGCATTTGCAGCCATCCACCTCTCCCTGCTAACATATATATTCAATAAAAATGTATTCAAAGAAAAATACAAGGGAATTTTTAATCAAGTTTAGAAAAAAAAACTTTTTAAAGTAATGTATTTTGAAAGAAGGAATATATATGGTGTGTTTCTGGCTTTCTTTCTTATAGTTCCTGAGTACTTGAATTTGCTCTGAGGTAAGGGAATTAACTAGCACAAACTTGTCACTGCCTGATTAGCTGTGCACGAATGGAATGTCCAAACAGCTATAAGCAAAGATGTTGCATAAGCATAATAAATAAAATAAATAAAGGTTAATTTCTTTTTTCTATCAGATGTAGATTTTTTTTTTTAATCAAATAGTGGCAGAGGAAGCTCTATTATTGACCTCAACAATACTTTACTTCACATTTCTCAAACAATGTAGAGATTCAGATGATTATTGCTGAAGACATTATTTAACATAAACCTAATTGTATAGCTTTCATACACGTTCTTAAGCTGTCCCTTTTGCAAAGATGCAGATTTACCATTATTTTTATCCTTTTTAAACACTAGGATTGATACAAATAATCTTGTGGAAGTAACTTGTCCAAAAACTTGACAAGAATAAAATTTAGATTTATAGTAAAAGATGAACACCTTTAAATAAAAAAAGAAACTACACAACTTTCAACTTCCGAAAAAAATAGCAAGTGATTTGATCTGCCATCCCAGTTCAGAATTTTAGAATACTTATACAGCAGCAATTAAGATTTGTGTAGTTGCAGGAGTCCTGTATTAGCACACCATGGGAGTCTCAGCCTCTCTACAAGCTGTGGTAATTCACCTATTTGTCCACTGTCTGAAGGCACGAAGAGATGCTGCTCCTCATTTCTGAGCAGACACCAAGAGTGGCCAGTGCTTATGTATTCCATGAAAACACTGACTGTTATAAACCATATATATAAACCTCTACCTCTTCTTCCTTTAATTCTGGTATGTGTTTGGCCCTAAAACTCTCACCTGCTTCCCATCTGCAAAAGGGGTTATGAGAACTACCCACAAAGTGAACTAAAGTGTATTTTAGTGTAACTGTTATAACTTACCGATCAAAATTCACTGATATTTCCTTTGGAAATATGCTTTTTAAAAAGAATTAGCACAAGTGAAGTAAAAAAAATAGTTTAATTCTGATAATTTCTGACACAGCTTTTGAAATGACAAGGAAAGCGCACACTGACACAAGATCATGCAGAGCAGCATCTTGAGCAGAGAATCATCTTATGTTAGTAGGTTTCATGCTAGCATATTAAGGAGCAACAAGCCCGTGATACACGTAGTTCTACATGTCATTAAGAGCTTTGAGTTTTGGAATCATACTAAACTACGTAACCCCGAATTTTTGTCAGAGTGCCCCACACACTGATATAATACATGAAGTTACAGCTGCTGCTACGATTATTGCTTGTCTTTAAACACTGGCAGCTCCTGCTCAATTGGAAATATTGATTCCTTATGGCTGACTCCTCCTCCACAGCACTACATTTCTTAGGAGATGGATTAACTGATAAAGACAGTTTCACAGTAACCGTCCTAAACAAAACGGAGTTAAACTTACAGTCCTGGCCTCACGGATTAGGACAAGCCACAGGAAAAGCATTATGCCAGCAATAACCTCAGCAACATCTCAAGCATAAATAAAACTGTTAACAATGCTTCCAAAAACTAACCCATTAAAAGCTGATTTCACAACTCTGCTTCTCTCACGTTCTCCATTTCTTAGGTAGTATCTAGTAATAGACCTCTGCCTGTGGCAATGCCTAAGCTAGAGAGAAAGCAATTTTAATCTAGAATGGTGATTCCTAAATTCCTGAAGATTTATAGTTGAACAACAATAAGATAAACTCCCCTTCACATTTGAAAGTTTTCATAGAGCTATGTGAACAAGTAGTAAAACATCCTTTAAGTAATAACATTTATTACTAATATACATATGCTAATATATGCTTTTTAATATATATTGTTGTAAAAAAATATATATATTTATATACATATAAATGCATACATGAGAAACAGACCAGAAATGATGAGAAGACTACAAAAGTCACTTTTGATGCAGTCTGTACTATCAACTTTACCAAAATAAGAACGGCTATACTGAGTTCAACGATGGGTCCACATAATCACGTCTCAATAAATAACAACGTTGGGAAGAACAAGATCAGGAAAAGCATATATGATATTACTCCTAGGAAGTCTCTTAGCATCCAACCAGCCGAATCTTTTCAAGATCTAAAATATACAAACATCAGAAACTATTCAAAGATGCATTTACAAGAAATGAAATGGGAAGAAATAGCTATAGGTGATATTCTCTTTTAGCAAGAAAGAATGCTGAAGACAGTGATAAAGTGTCTTCATAATCCTGTCTTTGTTTCATCCAAAACCTGAACTGTACCAGCAGCCATACAGTTGCTGGCATACAGCAGCCAAGGGGCACCGAGAGGAACATTTTATTGAACTGGCTCCATTGCCCAGCATACATAATAATCTTCCATAAATTTCAATGCTCTGACCACAGAGAGGTTTAGCCATGCATGTTTCCCCTCTACTTCTCATGCGGACACATATTGGCTGAGCACCATGCTGAAGACTTGGAGCTAGAGAACTGCAGCATCAGGTGGTCCTTCAGCTACGCCCCTCAGCAGACATTGCTGTGATTTAACACGACCTGTGGAGGCAGCACATGCCCTAACAGCTCACTTCTCCCTCAATTCAGACTCCAATCTTGTCCAGATGTTTGAGATGCTGGCCTGAATATCCTCTCCACACGACAAGCTTTGCTCGTTTGACCTCTACAGGGCACCACATGCAGGAGGGCTTGGGGTCAATGAAGTACAAGACAAAGGTGTGATGATACGGTCCACACTAAGTTGTCTTAGAAAATGTTTATTTGCAGATAGGGACTGTAAAGACCAATCAGTCTCCCAGTTACTTCCTTCTATGCTGTCGCAACACCAGCAAGCAATATTCAAGAACAAAACAGAGAAGATTGGAAGTTCATGTTTCAGTGGGGCACAGTTCAGTATTTCCATGAGAAAGTTTCAAGTTCATATGGGGGAAACGAGCAAAAAAACCCCTTCAAAATACATTTGAAAATAAAGTTGCATTGTTACAATGGAAATTACTTGCAAAACAAAAATTATTTGAGTTACCTTCTGGCGGTGGGGGAGGGAATTCCTCTGTGTCCATCCTAGTGTATCCACCACGCCTTCAGCTGAGTGAAAAACCCTGCAAAAATGAAGGGAACATTTTTTTTTTACATGAATATCATTTCCAGCTATACAGACACTCCTTTTCAATTTGGCCAGGCTCATAGCTAATAACACAATGGAAGAGAGGAGATGTGCCTGGCTTCTTGCTTCAGAACACATCTAGTCCAAATTTTTATGTACATAGTTCTCAGTACTTGAGCCAGGAAGTGCAGTGATCTCAATAAGCCAGATGAATAAAGTTGAAGTTTTCAAACTATTTGGTACTCTGCAGCTCCCATTGTGACAATTACAAACAGATTATTAAAACATGCTACGTTGGTGTCTGTTTGGTGTACATATTCTGCTTCAAAATCATCCTGAGGATAACAGGACAAAAATCCTAGGAAGATCAGAAGTTTTGATGATGCTTTTCTCCATTTGGGAATAAGAAATCACAACTTTTAACTTTGGGTTGGGAGAAGGGGCTTTAATCTTAAAAATTTTGCTTGAGCCATTCTAATCCCACCTCTTCTGAAGAAAGCTGAAACAGTGGTGAGCACTCCCCATGCACACCTTCTTTTTCTCCAGTAGAGTATGGCTGTTTTAGAAAAGATAAACCTACAAAACACTCCCGTACTTTGCTCCTGAATACACACTAAGAGGGAGCATACATTTTCCTTCCTTCCTCCAAATGGTATTTAATAAGAACACTCCAATGTCATCAGAAGGACAAACAGGCACATAATGCAGCAAAACCATTTTTGCTCTAAGTGGAAAGGTAGCATATAAGGGTAGCATAAGTTTTTGTCCTACTCCTGAGTCATCTATTGATGTTTATCTCAAGGAGTCAGCATTTCTGCACAGAAAATAGCTCAAGTGCTTGGAAAGTCTCTGTAGCCAATCTATGGAAAGGTTAAGTTGAAGGAGATGGTGAAATTCAGGAATGGTAGAGAACTAATAAGCTAAACGAATTAGAGTATGGAGGCAAAATGAATTGCCAACTACAGAAAAGGTGGCAGTGGCTGAAAGAATTGCCTCAAAATGCAACCCAGCCTTAGAAGGTAATCAAGTCCTAGATGAAAACAAGTAACTGTGGAGCCAGGAAAGGATTCATGCACATATACAACATGTCAGTCACACACAAAATACTCCACTGAGTGCTTATACTACACAGCATGCCTCCGAAAGTCTCTCTCATTGCATTTCTATCTGCAGAGCTCAAAGGTTGTTCCTACTTACAAAGTTCTGGAATGCATTTTGCCAAACTGAAATTGTCAGGCAAAATAAGGGAAAAAAATACGGCTTGAGAGAAGGGTATTTTTCTTAATTCTTTTATTTCTTTATTCTTTTAAAAAATAGATCATTCTTTACAACCATCTCTGAAACACGTATTTTCAAATCTGAAACATGCTGGCAAAGCTCTGGAAGTTAGTCTCAGCACCTCTGCCAAATGCATCTTTAGGAAGGCAGCGTAAAGGCCCTCTTTTTTTTTTTTTTTTATTTCATTTTTAAACAGGATGTCAGTTTTTAAACACATGTGGAACTTGCTTCAACAGTGATTTTAAAAATACTCTTCTTCCTGACAAGCAACCCTTACAAGAAGCATATATAGAACTGTGGAAGCTTTCAACTTGTTTTCTGTTTTGATCTAGCTCAGTGACATGCTTCAAATTACACAGGAATTGTGTAGAGGAAGGACACAGACCCAGTGTTAGAGCCCTAACTGCTGACCTGCTTTCTCTGATAGGAACAGTGTGGTTATTCACAAGAAGAAAGATATACTTTCTTACTTAAGAATGCCTTATGAGTTGACTTATACATTGCATTATTTCAAGTTCCACAGATTTTTCTATGTATTTTAGATACTGAGATAAATGTTCCAGTGGCAAAGAGAGCTTGTGTACTGTGAATTTTGGTAATACTCTTCATAAAGATAAAATAATCCCCATGTTATGTGCCAGAAATAACCACGCCAGTGTTCATGGAACATTCTCCAGCAGCACCACACATAAAAACCTTTTACTCTTCTGTTGAGAGATCGGGGAGCTAACTGAAATCAAAGGGTTTTAAATCAAGATTAAGCTAGGCAATTCAGTTCAGCCCGGAGTATACAACTCATGTGGCATATGTAGCTGCAGTACTTTTTCCCTATTGATTCCAGCAGTTGTGACCACTAACAGAAGTCTCAAACTGTGCAGATACACAAGTTTAAGTGGTAATCACAGAAATCAAATATCAAATTAAGTTGGAAGGGACCACTGAAACTTCTCCCCTGTGCTCAAGACAGGTGTATTTATAAAATTAGATCAGGTTGCTTTCATCTCCACACAAATTCTGAAAGCTCCCCAAAAGATGGAGATTTCACAACTTGCCCCTAAGCCTCACTAAATACGTCAGGAAGAACTCTTTCATCACATCCAGCTGGAATTACCCTTGCAGCAGCCTGCGACCATCGCCTCTCATTCTCTTATTGTGCACCTCTGAACAAAGTCTGGCTCCATCCTCGTTATAACTCCTCCTGAGAGAGCAGAGGACTGCAATTCAACTGCCTTAGTCCTTTCTTCTTACAACTAAAGATCTCCTGATCTTTTCTAGTACCCCAGCCATGGCAGCCCTCAATGGCCTAGCTCCAGTTTGCCAGTCTCTCATTTATTCTGGGCCCCAAACTCCACAGTATATACCAGATAGAATACCACCAGTGTTGAGTAGACTTCACTCAGTTTAACACAAGATCATTTAAGAAACTTACCTATGAGAATATCAAAAATACGTTTCAAAGTAGCAAATAGAAAAAAAAAAAAATCTATTAAACATGAAACACAAGAGCTATCATATTCATGTGTATTACATTATAAAACTATCAATTTGAAGAGCTTAAAAACAGGCTTGAAATAATGCAAATGACAAAAAAAATAAACCTTTTACCAATATATGTTTTTTTCCTCATACACACAATTACCATTAATTAATGACATAAACAGCTTCCAGGCTTCACAGCAATCACAGAAACACAGGGACAGAAAGAACCTCCTGAAGTTCACTAACCCAAAGGTTAAGATTTCCCACTAGCTTCCAGCTTCCCACCTACTCAGTACTCCTTACCTTTTTTCTTCCAGGCTCTGGTAAAGAGGTTGCAGTGGGTTTTGTGGACCATAGTGGTGGCCTACTGACAGTCTCCTTTTCATCTTTTTCTCCTTTGTGACCCAACATACAGCAGATACTAGGAATAAGACCAACGTACACCCAGTTCTTTCACAAAGGCAGGCAATCCTTTTTGGCCAAAAGACTGACCATCACTTCCACTGTCTGCTTCCCGGTTCTCTCACTTGGCCCCCTCCTCTCAAACTATTAAGAGCAGTAGGCAACATTCATATTTACAGACTGAAAGTAGAACAGGAGCTCTCCAACTTAGCAAGTTCTCAGTTTAGCTCTCCACTCAGAAACTACTGTAGAAGCCCTAACACTTGTACAGTGAAGACCAGTGGCCTGGCATGTAAGACTGAAATTCTGATTACACAGACAATGGCAGTTTTAGCATAGAAAATAAGACCTGTCCAAAGGCTACGGAAGAAAGCAGTACTCCTTTCTGTGACTCAGTTTCCCCCCCCTACCCCCCCCCCACAGCACTGCTGAAATTATTCCTGGTAAGCTCTCCTACCTGCAGGACTAGAAGGTCTCTCAGATAAGACTGTACATCAAAAATTTCCTCTAATTGTGCAATAAACAATAGACCACCAGTTTTCAGCTACCAGGACACAAATAATGATCAACATCTGCATTTCTACTCCATAAAAACTAGTTTCTAGAAGTCATTTACGCAATAGTCAGAAGGACCAAAGCAAACATCTCCAAAACTATAAGGCAGCTCAGTGGTCACAGCTAATGGCACAGTATCTATCCACTGAACTTGACAGAGACATGCACTGCCAAGATTTCCAATTCTAAAGCCTAAGAACAGTAAAGGCTACATGTATTTTCTTTAAGGAAAGTGCATTGTAACTGCAGAGACATTGAGATTCTTCATTCTTAACAGTGCAGAAAAAAGGAGCAAGCTAGCATTTTTAAAATAAAAACCAGAAAAGATGAAACTAGGAGACTGATTTCTAAGGGACTGTGACTCAAAAAGTCTTAATGTAGGTAAGCTGCAAAGTAACTTCTCTGAGAAAGCCTGTGATACTTGTATGCCCTTGTCGATACTTAATATAACTGTGTTTCGGAGGCACAGAGCAGCAAGAACAGAAAACACAGGAGGAGGAAGGTTAATTTTTGTGTGTTTACTTTTCCATATGTATAAACACAAAGCCTAATTTGTGGCTCAGAAACAGTCAAGGGAAATTTTCTTACCAGCCACAATGCAAACATGGTCAGATTTGCAGATGCACATTTTTCAGAGCACAAACAGAATCCACTTGTCTGATGGCTTCTCCCACCACCCTTCCTCACATCAAGCAGTATTTTGCTCAGAGCTAGAGAACAGCATGACAGCAAGCACTGAACAAGAATCAATCCACAGGGACACTCTGAGAACACAGCTGAAGATTGATATTCTCTTTCTCCTTTTCTCAGAGAACATCATTTGTAACATTTCTTAACCTAGACTGAATTCCTTCTCTGTACATCATCAGAAGAAAGGGAAAAGAAAACAGCAAGGATCCCATTCGCAGATTTTTCTGAAAACTCCTTCTTTCTCCTAGAGAAAAATATTGTTCTTGTATCTAGCTAGATGTCTGATAATTTGAGATTTATTATCATTGTCTGTAATCCTGCCTTGAACCTACAGGTGGAGGTGAGCTGCCATGAAGACCCCCCAGTGTCTCTCTTCCCCAGGCTGAACAAGCACAGCTCCCTCAGCCACTCCTCATACAGCAGCATCACAGCCTACCATCACCACTGCAGCCTTGTGCTTGGCTTGCTCCACTTCATCCACATCTTTCCTGAATCAGGGCAGGGTGAGCCGGGGACAGAACATTGGGTGCAGTATTTTAGGTGTGGTTTGACAAGCACAGAGTGAAGGGAAATCCTTCCCCTTAAAGGAGCTCTTCCTTCCCACAAGCACAACCTTGCACTTGTCCTTGATGGATTTCCCAAAGCTCTTGTCAACCTGTTCCTCTGACCTGCCTACCTCCTGCTGATCTCATCACTGCTCTCCTCTTTGCCTGATTTGCTGCCACTGGCAAACTTCAGAAGCGAGGACTGGTCATGTTTCAAGTCATGTAAAATAGTAAAAAGACTACACTGTGCAGCAGATGGCTGGTGCAAAACTCTTGTCACCAGCCTCCAGGTTGGTTACAACACACTTAGCCCACTTAGCTACTCAGTTTTTCACCCCTCTGGTAGTACATCCACATAGATCATAGTGCTATTCTGCGAACAACCTTGCTGAATCCAAACCAAACATTAACCCAGACATTAACAAACGTTAAGCTCCGTAGCACTCAGCTGTTTACAGATGGGGAAGCTGAGACCTACAAATATTTATGAAATGAGGAGAAATATGGATTAAAAGTAATTGAAACCAGGGAACAAAGCAGGTTCCTGAGTGTGCTTTGGGGAAATGGACTTTTGATGAAAAAGACTTTGCTTCTTCTATCTCTCGTGATGAGAACAGCTTGAATACACACAGGTAAAACAGGAACATCACCCTGGGTTTTGGTTTCCGTCCTACAGACCAGCTGTACCAAAATAGTCACAGACACCAGAGGAACTACAAGTAATGCCAGGGTCACATACCTTTTAGTCAGGACTGATGCCTTTGTTCTATGAAACTAGAGGATTGTGTTGCCAGCTCACAGCCATGACCTTCTGCGTCACACATCCAAATAGAAATATGAATACTAGAAGCTCATAGAAAAAAATGCTCCAAATTTTATTGAAATCAAGTAACTAACATCATCTGGAAAAGCAATCTTGTTTCCAAAATTTTATCTTTCAAACTTAATTCAAATTACTCTCTACCAATATTGGAGATTAAGTACTATATTTGTTGGAAACACTCTCACGAAGGTTTCTAAGTCAGAGAAGACCCTCACATGCTTCATAACACTTCAATTCTGATGCAAATTTATGTATGATTAATATGTATACGTGCTACAATAATAGAAAGAATTATTATGTAGAGACTTCTTAAATGTTATTCACAAACATGCATTTCTCTAGTACTGATGAGCCACACGTGTAGAATACAGTACTTCTGTCACAGGAGAAGTTCCAGCCTCCTAAAAACTATTTTGATTTCCCAGCAAAACAGGTTCTCACTACACAAGGATCCTGACTTCTTGTCAGGGGAGAATAAACAAAGAGGACTGCAGAGGACATCTTCTATAGATAGAGTTGGTAATTTTTCCTACCTAATCCATTCTTCCACTCAAAAACAAAGGTCAAACCTACATTAAATGCAAGCATGCTGGTTTTACAACCACAGGTTGTCATTCAAGATACTGATGACAACTCAGGAGATGTATCAGAAGCTCTTTCCGATGACTCAAGTGAAATGATACACTACACTGAAGATTCAGTTCCCACTGCTTTACTGCAAACCAGTTCTGACAGAGCCACCTTCCCTAAAAATTTCCAGTTCTTTGGTTACTACTGTCCTTGAAAGAGTAGCAACCATTACTTTTGTTGTTACTACTTATCCCTGGGGGGGGGGGGGGGTGGAAAGAAAAATAAACAAACAAACAAACCATTACAGATAATTATATCTGACCATGAAGAAGTGTTCAACTAAACAATTTTTTTCACCTCGTGACTCAAGTTATTAAGAATATAAATACAGATGCTTATTCCTGTGTTTCTAAAGCAACTATATGGAATAAAATATGGAAGTACATTTTAAATCATAAATTAAAGTCATAATGAATGCCTTAGAAAGATTAACACAGCGTTCATTTCTTTGGATCTTACAACAGCAAAACATTACTTAAATAGATAAGGAATTAGGAAACGCAGCCATTAAAGACTAATTAGAGTAAGGAAGAAAAGTAGAAATTGCATATTCACAGAATTTTGGGAGTTGGTCTCGATGATCTCAGAGGTCCCTTCCAACCCCTACAATTCTGTGATTCTGTGAATCTCATCTTCAAAGATATAAAAATAAATAAATTAGAAGGCAGTCTTCCAAGTAAGTTCTGCACCTAGTTCTAACATCACTGGTCTCCACAATTTCCCTGACTTGAAAATGATTAATTAGCTCTCTTTTTGAAAGAGTTTTTGAGACTGAAAACAGACGATTCATGGCTTGCAACAACACAAAATATCGTATATAAAATGCTAAGGGAACTCTGAGCATCAGACACACAGAAAGCTTTAAAATGGTGTAAAATACAAAGTCTTAGGCCCAAGACTCACTTTGCAGGAGATTTACATATTTGCTCTCGACTTTTTTACAACTTACAATCTAATCTCACAGATAAGGAAATAACATTTATCCCCTTGAAACTGTATCCTTGTTATGTATATTTAATGAGATGATCACAAGAAACAGCTCTGCAATCTTAGAAGATGCTCACATTTTCCTAACTTTGTAACTAGAAACAACTTTTTTTTTTTTTTTTTTTTTTTTTTGCAATCATTTTGAAAGTATTTCTAAAAAACAGACTAGGGAACAGAAATGAGAGTGAACGTTTGACCTTGATCTCGGATCCTAATAGCTGGATTCATGGTTCAGTCCCAAGTAACAAGTGCTGTACAGAACAGTAAGTCACCGAAACAGACATTCCCCAAGATAATGCCCCTATTCACCACTGTGTAAGTAGAACAATTTATTTTGCTCTGGTTAACTGCTTCACCCACACATTTGACATTAAGCTTCAGGCTTCCTGAGCAGCTAACGTGTAGGACATGAATCAGTGTTGTCCAGTTATGCATCACTTCCCACAGTCTTGCTGATTTGGGCGGTTTAGAATAAAAACATGAATCCAGTTTTTGATTGAAAAACACAGGTTTGCAAAAATATTTTTCAAATTTTGCTTAGCACAAACTTATTATTGTTCCCCTTGAAAGCAACTTGTACTTTCACATGTCCCTGGTCTCAAAATCAACTTCAGTATTTTGATGAGAGTAAAAGCCAGATTTCTGACTATAGGAAAACATCCAAGAGATGTAAATCTCAAAAGAAGCTCATAGTGCAGCAGTTTCCTTCTACGGGTGCAACTGACCGCGACAGCCCAGATTCTGCTCTCTTCCAACGACATACACACACAGTGACCTTACTTAGAAAGATATGGAAACAGACAGAAAATTAAATCATATTTCCATAACGAACCGTAGTAAGAATTTGGCTTTGCCCTGCTAACATACATCCATTCTCATCACAAGAGCGCCTCTCCCCTCAGAGCACTCCTGTGGCCTCCCTAATTTGCAGGCTTGGTTTTGAACCCCCAAAAGATCGGTAGGCTGAGGGGGCCATGGCTCGCCTGCATTTTTCCACTCTTTAAAGTATTTTAGAGCCAGAACACAACTTTTTAGTATGAATTTTCCAACAGCAAGGCAACAAGGAGATTTTATACAAGTATGAACAAGGGTGAAAAAATGTCCGTAGTGAGTTGCTATTGTAACAAAAGGAGGTCTTGGATGTGAGAAAGATGCCTAACTCCCACTCTGCAGAATACACACAAAATGAAAGTAATTCATGACACTATCACTGAAGCCTCACTTCCTGCCCCACTAGAACTTACAAAACATTCCCAATTAACTTTCCATAAAGGAAAATTGCTGCTACATATACTCTACAAGTATCCGAGCACAGCATGGAAACGCACTTGCAGATTAAAAAGCCGCCAAGAAGCTGAACTTACAAGACAGTTTCAAAGGTGCCTTTCAAATTAGAGGCCATAAGATGATTTCCCACAATATCCCTTGTACAGTTCTAAACTAAAACTGTAAAACGGACAAACCTGATGAAACAAGAAGTCACCTGACAGAACCGGAATGAAAACAACTGTCCCACCTGCAGAAGGAAAACTGAGTGTTTCACACTGCTACTTTCTCCATGACTCACAAAACTGAGGGCAGCGTGGTATTAAAAAAGCATGAAGAATGTAACAACCATAGCGTATACATTTTAATCCAAAATACCAAATCAAAAATATCCCTTCCCCACAGACTGCAGAATTTGTTTCCCGGCTTGTTCAGAACTAGACTGAAGTTTATGAATTTTTCTACAACAGTGTCTAAAAATAATTTCTACCTTGTATAGAAGCAATTAAAATATTTCCTGTTACACAAATGAATAATGTACTATTCCCAGTTGCAATAAATTCTGTCAACAATTATGAAGTCTGACAAAAGTTTTTTAAGGTTTAGAGAACTTTGCTGTCTCCTTTCAAATGTCTATAAACTACACATGGACCCCTGAACAGCTCAGAACCAAATGACAGAGTCCTCTGATGTTGGTCTTTCTTCATAATGATATTTATTAGTGCTGACACTAAGTACATTCAAACAAAACAAAAAAAAAAAAAAAAAAAAAAAGGAAAGCAGAAGAGAAGAGAACCATTCCACATTAAGGAACAAATATTAATGTATTCTAGCAAAAAATAATAATTATATTATTATAAAATAATAATAAAATCCATACAAGCTTTTATACTCATAAAACAACAACCATTAAGTAAATACACAAGAAGTACTGCTAAGAGGAGTGATTTATGTAGATGTACCAACATAGAGATGTTAAGAATCACCAAAAGCTGAGATACAGATGCTAAGAGTCACCAAAAGCATTTTCAAAAAGTTGTGACGTGATATTAAAAATTCAGCTTACTAAAAACTAAGGCTATGTGCCTCATAAAGTTCAGCTCTTGGAAATCTTAAGACATGCTATAGAACTACTAAACTTAGGGCAATATTTGATGCATTACTGAAATTTCAAGAAGCATCAAGTCTTTTTCATAGCATTCTGCTCTGAGAAAGGATCACCACAGTTGACGCAGGCAGATCTGTGCCCTCTCTGCAGAGAGAAACAGCAGTTTCTGGGCAGATGGGGGCATGGAGACAGGGATCTCCTCACAGGGCAGAGTGCTTCCCATGCTGTGGTGCTCTAACCACTGACCTGTCAAATCCAGCTGCCCACAACCTGCACAGCTGATGTCAGTGTCACAATGATGACCACTGTACAGTGCTATGGCTCCTCTCCATGTCCTGCCGCAAGCAGACTGTAAGACCTAGGGGATCCTGTTTTGGCAAGTGCTGAGCAGGAACTGCTGGACAGCACGTTCTCAGAGTCATAGAATACAGAATGGCCCAGGTTGGAAGGGACCTCAAGGATCACAAATCTCTAACTCCCCTGCCACATGCAGGGCCACCAACCTCCACATTTAATACTAGACCATGCTACCCAGGGCTCCACCCAATCTGGTTTTGAACACCTCTAGAGATGCGGCATCCACCACATCTCTGGGCAGCCTGTTCCAGCACCTCACCACTCTCTCTGTAAAGAACTTCCCCCTGACATCCAATCTCAATCTTCCCTCTCTCAACTTCAAACCATTTCCCCTTGTCCTGCAGTTATCTACCCTTTCAAAGAGTTGATTCCTCTCCTGTTTGTAGGCTCCCTTTAGGTATGGAAAGGCTGCAGTGAGGTCACTCCGCAGTCTTCTTTTCTCTAGGCTGAACAAGCCCAGCTCCCTCAGCCTGTCTTCATAGGGGAGGTGCTCCAGCCTCCTGACCATCTTCATGGCTCTCCTCTGGACCCTCTCCAACAGCTGTGTGTCTTTCTTGTACTGTGGGTCTCAGACCCGGACGCAATACTCCAGATGGGGCCTCATGAGGGCAGAGTAGGTGGGGACAACCACTTCCCTGTCCCTGCTGGCCATCCCTCTTCTGATGGAATCACATGAGTTAGAAGGGAACCTTAGGGGCTATCCAGTCCAACCCTCCTGCAATGAACAGGGACACCTACAGTTAAAGCAAGTTGCTTACAGCTCCATCCAGCCTAGCCTTGGGTGTCTCCAGGGACAGGGTATCCACCACCCCTCTGCGCAACTTGTTTTTCCTTCACTACCCTTATCATAAAAAAAACCTTTTTTCTTACATCCAAAATAAACATTTTCCAGCACTAGCCTGCTTCCACAACCCCTTCTCTCCCACATACACCTGTGGTTGTCAGACACAGAAACTGAGCACCTACCCCATTATAAGCCCCATCCATGCCCATGTAACATCCCGTGTTTCATGCACAAGTAAATCGAGCTGTGCACAGATTGCACTGAAATCTGACTGCAGAGCCTTCATAAATATCCAATTTCAAGGCAGTGTCTAAAAAGCTACCATTCGTAGCCAGATAAACACACGTAACTAGTTCATGGGCTGCTGAGCCAGGGGGTAGAAGGAAGAAGACAAGATGGATTAAACCAAGCAAGTCAGACAGATTATCAAGATCAGAGTGCCCAGGTGACAGGAGCGGAGGAGAGCCTGCAGCCTGACCTGCAGCAGTCTGGAAGAACAGCCCCAAGTTCCAGCAATAAGCCTCCTCAGCACCAACAAAAAATCTCACACGAAAAATTTATGTGCGCATTTTACTGTGACAGTGAAGTTGTACAACTGAAAAATAATAACACATTTTTATCCTGCAATTAAGCAAGATTAAGTTCATACATGCCACCACGAGACAAAAGCCACACTCAGTAGCTCTAGGTTGAACAAAAACCGAAATCACAGGTCAGAATTTAAGACAGATAAAATCTTGGGTCAAAATGACACCACCAGACGTGCTGTAACACAACCCTCTGCAATGGGCAGATTCCTAATACCTGTCCCCCCAGGCACCCGCTCCTGTCTGCTGGCAAAGCCCACCAGGCCAACGCGTGCACTCAGAGCTGCTCCTGAAGTAACTACACGCTCTGGGGTCTCCACCAACAACTGTGTAGCTGCTCCAATACCTAATTACCAACAAACGAAAGACAATTTAAATACTTCCTTCGGAAAAACAAAGAAGCCGTTACTACAGCACCACAGTGATTTCCCTCGTCTCGAGAAAGGCAAAGCAACTGCAAACCCAGATTACAAAGTCGGTGCTGCATATACGGGCTTTGTTTTTTTAAACAACGTTCCGGAGGATAAGACAGCCGGGTACCGCCGAGCCGGGTACCGGCAGCCGAACCGCCCCGCCCTGGGCCGAAGGGCCGAGGCTGTCCCGCACCGTACGCCCACCGCGGTTGGATGCCGCCCGCACGAGCAGAGCCCTCTGGAAAAGCGCACAGCAGAAACTTCAGGAATGAGCGCACGGTGGTCAGCAGCGACCCCCGCGCCCGGCATCCGCATCCCGCGGGCCGAACGCGTTCCCCCAAGCTGTCCCGTTACACTCGGGACTCACCGGCGCCCGGCAGCCGCCCGCTTCCCCGCGCGGCCCCGGCCAAACCATCCACGTCCTCAGCCGAGGGCGGTGTCCTCCGCCCAGAGCCCCGAGGCCGGCGGGGCCCTCCCCACTCCGCTCCTCCCGCCGCTCCAAGCCGGAACTCCCGCCGCTCCGCTCCGCGCGACCCCGGTCCCGTACTCACCGCCGGGCCGAGCCGAGCCGCTAAGTCCCGGCGGGCAGCCGCTCGCCTCACCCCCAGCCCCAGCCCGCCGCGTCCCGCCCCGCCCCGCCCTGTGCCGGGCCTTGCGGCAGGGCCCGCCACCATTGGGGCGGCGCGCAGTCCCGCGGACGCGCGGTTGGAGCAGCGGCACGCCGCTCGCGGCGGGGCGGGCCCGGACCCTCCGCCAGCGACGGCGCTGCGCGGGGGCCCTGCGAACGGAGCGAGGGCACCTGCCGCGGGGCTGCTGGTGCCGGACGAACAAGAGGTGTACGCGTCTCGCTGCCGGGACGGAAAAGTTGGGCACGTGCGGAATACAGAATCACAAGGTTGGAAATTACCATCAAGATCATCTAGTCCAACCGTCCTCCCATTACCATTTCTACCACAAACTACTAAACCGTATCTTGTAGCTCCTCATCCAGACACCTCTTGATGTTAACTTTTCTATTTTATTTATCTCGGCCTCGTCCTTAGGACCGCTCCATTAGCATGCTAAGCCACGGTGGCCGTTTTAGAACTTAGTCTCATTTATCACTGGAAATGAAGTAGTTTGCAAAAATCGAACTTGTTTCAGCACAGCAAAGTAAAGGTTTCTCAAGGATACTGGCACTTCACCCCATCACGCAGGTCTCATCCCTGACACAGGTCACTGCTGCTAACTGCTCCCCTTGGTTCCTCACAAGAGTCCCTGTGAGGCAGTGCCGACTGAGCCAACCCCCAGTCTATCAGAGCTGTCTGGTACTAGATGCAATGTCTATCTCTAACATACCACTAACCATTTGTATGCCCACATGAAAACAAGTCACAGCCCCCTTTTATCAAAATTAAAAAAATAAACATTTACAATTATTTTGAGAACATTCTCTACAATAAACATACGTACACTTGTTACACCTTGAAAAACGTTCTTAAATACGTTATAATTCTTCTGTTCCTGATATAAGATCATAGCATTTTTTGAGTTGGAAGGGACCATTAAAGGCCATCCAGTCCAACACCCCTGCAGTGAATAGGGATACCAACAGCCAGATCAGGTGCTCACAGCCCCATCCAGCCTGGCCTTGGGTGTCTCCAGGGCCAGGGCATCCACCACCTCTCTGGGCAACCTGCTGCAGTGCCTCACCACTTACTGTAAAAAATTCTTCCTTATATCCAGTCTCTCTTTTTGTTTGAAATCATTTCCCCTCATCCTGTCACAACAGGCCCTTCTAAAGAGTCTGTCCTCTTTTTTCTTATAGCTCCCCTTTAGATATTGAAAGGCAGCTATCACACCCCCTTGGAGCCTTCTCTTCTCCAGGCTGAACAGCCCCAGCTCTCTCAGCCTGTCCTAATAGAAGTGTTCCATCCCTTGGATCATTTTTGTGGCCTTCCTCAGAACACACTCCAACAGGTCCATGTCCCTCCTATACTGAGGACTCCACATCTGGATGCAGTACTGCAGGTGAGGCCTCACCAGCATAGAGCAATGGGACAGGATCACCTCCGTCACCCTGCTGGCTGTGTTTCTTCTGGTGCAGCCCAGGCAACAGTTGGCTTTCTGGGCTGCGAGGGCACATTGCTGGCTCTTGTCCAGCTTGCCACCAAGCAGTACCCCCAAGTCCTTTTCAGCAGCCCAAAAACTATTTAATATTGGCGCAAGTAATTCATAGTGGTATATACAATTTAAAATCTGTAGAGTGCTTTTAAATATGAAAATGTAAAACTAAATGTTATTCAAAGATCCATGCATCAGGCATTGATGATATTAACCTATTCAACTGTATTCATCCTACAGCCAGTACTGAAATATACCCAAGCACAGTAAGTATATTATCATTATGTGAAAATTGTAAGATCTCTCTACCATTTATGGTAGAAAATGATGGTATTTCAAAAGAAATTTAATCATTCCACTTTTTTCTCTACATTTTTCATTTCTCTATAGCCTAATAGTAGGTACAAGCAAAACTATCTCCTGCCTTTGTGAGTTCATATGAATTGAATTCCAAATGAAACATTTAAAAGTATTACTTTCAAAAATATTGCAGTTTCTTTTTTTTTTTTTTTAAAAAAAAAGTTATTTCTTTTCAATGCAATTAGTTACACTGTGAATGTAATGCATCTTTCACTATAGCTGTATAGGCTTTATGTGGGAAAGAAAATGAAGAGAGAAAATTGGGTCACATGGGAAGGTTAAGGCCAGAACTACCACTATGGTATTCAGTTCAATTTCCAGCAGAGAGATGATTTTAGCTGTAATTTCTTAAAATATGTTGTATTTTGCTCACATCCAGCTATCATTTCATGAGCTGAAATAGCAGGAAATTGTCTTCAGCAAAATTTTTCAATTCCATGATTAAAAGTATCATCTACAAGAAATAGCCTCCTTTGGCATGAGGAGGATTTCAATATACTTCTCTGATTCCAGTAGAAAATTGCAGGGGAAACCTTGTTGGATAAATCCAACAGATCATATTATAATACAGCAAGATACTAAATTCCAAAATATCTTCCACTCTTCCTGGTATTTTCCTACAGCAATGTCCTAGTAGCAGTTATCATCTAATCATTACAATGAAATTAATTACTTATCTACCCATAATTATCTGTCAATAACTACAGCATGCCTATGGCTGCTGCTAGTTAATATGATCAGGTTGTACCAAGCATCATAAGATGTTTAAATCAGTTTTACAGGTGAAAAATCTACAATGAGACCTCACCACCATTTTCATACTCTCTCATTACTGCTTACAGGAGCTCCAGCAAAAGTCTCTCTCATCTCTAAGCAGCCAAAGGACAGGCATCTACTCCAGCACAGGTGCTGGGCATCTTAAGGACACTGTGAGCTCAGAGCAGTGTTCTGGCCCATGTGATGCACTGCTGGAAATCGAGGCTCTTGAATACAGACCCAAATAGTGTTACACCTAAGGACATCCAATATCATTCATGTGGTTTGCTTTCCAAAAACTTGTGTGAAATCTGATCAAGATGACTTATGTTACCAAATTCAAGTGATGCCTGGCTTCCTCAGTTTCTTTCTTCTGTTGATCTGCTGATACAGCAGGCAACTTCTCTGGAGGAGTTTATGTCCAGTTGCTTCTCCTGTTGCTCATGCGTCTTCCTCAAAGAACACATGCTGTAATCCTCCAGAAACACCTCAGACCCAGGGCATACAGCAGTCCTACTCATTTTAATCTCCTGCAGAACTCATGCTGGAACCTTGTAGAATGATAGGTCTTCATCTCCCTTATCAAAGATAATGATGCGTCACGATACACATAGGCAATGCTCTCAAGGGACAGAATTTACAGGACTGATACAACTTGTTGGGTAACACTTGCCTCATGGTTGTTTTCACGTGCAAGGCTAGAGTGGTGCTGCAGAGTGCAGCTGCTTTCACCCCTGTAGAAACAGGCACTGATGAGTCAGAATATGGGAATAGCACAGCTGTCAGCAAAACAAAGATCCTGGGCTCCTGCAGTCACTGTGATTGGAAAAGAGCAGTTCCTTGTTATGCATGCCAGTATACACGACTGCTTCAGGAACCAAACATATCTGCAGAACCATTTTTCCTCCTTCAATCCTTTTGTTTGTCACAACTGCAGGCTGTGGAACACAAAGTCCAGAGGAGCGTAGCAAGAACAAAGAGAGGTACAGCAAATGAATCTTGATAGGAAAAAGAGAAAAAATGGCTTGGTTTAGCATAAATAGAGTGAAAGAGATGCATAATAATACCACCTAAATACATAAAGGTATTGTATAGAAGGTAACAAACTCTTGTGTGGTACTGTGTGGAGCCAGAAGTCGGACTTGATGATCCTCACGTGTCCTTTCCTACTTGGGATATTCTATAATATATATGAGAAAAAAAACATTTCTTAAATGCAAAGTATTACATTAAAATAGCATTTGGTTTAATAACAGCATTGCTCATTCATTTTATGATACGATGCCCACTGCTGCCCAGTCTTCCACATCTCCCTGAAGTACCAGCACTAGGGCTGCAGGAACAGTTAGTTCTGAGCACACCAATACTTACCCTGACAGCTAAGAGTTATAACATTGTGATGCTCTATCAGCAATAGGACTTCCTTCATGAACAGTTTCAAGGACTCTTGATTCTAAATCTGATTTTTTTTAATCTAGATTGAACTATTATCTATAAACCTTAGCCAACAGTATACCATAGCACTTTTTTTTTTTTTTACTTAAATAGGATTCATTAGGTGCTAAGGCTTATGTAGTTGATACTTTGATAAAGAGATATTAAAAGTATAGTTTACCAGTACAGCATCTCCCAAACTGCAGTCTGAAAAAGGATTCTCTCAATAGGAAGTTAAGATTATTAACAATTTTCTCTATAATGTCTTTCCTGAAGTCCTACTGTGGGAAAAACAACAACGAAAAACCCACTCTGGATATATGAAGGATGGGTAACCTGGGTAATCTGACATCACCTATTTGACAGAATTTTCAGAAATACAGAATAGTCTCATATCTAGGGACTTTAAAAAAAAAAGAAGTTCTACTAGCAGGAATACCCTTCGTAGATAAAGTAGCAAGGAAGGAAAGAAATGGCCTCCAGAGGAGGAAAAAGAAAAGAAAAAAGTGAACAACAGTACAAGAATAAGTCATTATGAATTAGAACACACTACAGATCGTTTTGGCCTTAGGAGGTTTGATGTCCTAAAAAGGGTCCTCAGATTCAGTCTCAACCACCGTCACAACAATACTTAACACAATATGCTGCTGAGGCAAAAAGAAGAGTTAAAACATTGGACAATTTCCCATTCAGTGACCAGCAGCAATCTCTTTATTTTTTTCACATTTCTTAGGCAAAGCTGCTGCTTTCAAAGGATACTCTTTCACCTTGTAAAGGCAACCTTTACACAAGCTCACCAAGCTCATTAGATGTTCCTTGCCTACTCTACACAAACCACTTCACCAGACTTTTATAGACTACCTGTGTGGCTTCACTCTTCAAGACATTGCAGTTATCACCCTGATTTACTTTTAAAGGATTCTGCCAGCAGAACTGCACAGTCCAGAAATGCAGGAAAGTCAATCCTCTTATACATAAACAAGAATTAATACACAATCACTAGGGCTTTATCTAGCTTTTTTTCCACCCTCATTTAATACAAGACCCATACTTCAACTTTAGTTAACACAGTTTTGGTGACAAAGTGTTCACAAAGCAAAGCGTTTCTGGCAGACTTTTGTGGGGCTGCATTAAGAATATTAAAAACAACAACAAAACAGGCCCTGATGAGCACCTGGAGCAGATACAATCAATTACCAGTGTCAAAATCACGCACATATTCGTAAGCCTGTAAATGTCACTTTTCTGGTGAAAGCAGTATCAGTTTAACATGAACTAAATATCCAAAGCAGCAGAGGAAGCTAAAAAGAGAATTACATTAAGAAACAAACATTTCAGCTCAGAAGTAATGTGTACAGTATCAGATGAATCTGGTATTAAACTCAGCTGCCTCTGCTCAAGTCTTACCTGTAAGGACTCAGAACTCATCGGAAGACACACAGAAACAGCAGCAGGTGAGTGCATTGTCCATTTGTTTGCTTGCTTCTTTGTGCACCTGTGAGCAGGCCCCACTCCTTTCATGTCGGTTTGTCTCTGCCACCTTGAATGTTGCTATGCTCACTGTGTCATTATCTTTGTCATTCCTCCTCACTCAGTACCGTTTTGCTTAGGGAGAACAGGAAGGCACGACATACTGTGAGAACACTTGTTTCTGTGACACTACCACTAGCAGAACATACTAATTAGTCCATCGGAGTCTGAAATGTCTCTTCCAACACTGGAAATCCATCTGGGGGCTGCTAACTAGAGCAACAGGCATGATTTGCTTAATTAGAGACTTTCGCTTATCAACCAGTGTCGTGACACAGGATCAAAAGATCGTAATTGCTGAGTAACACTGTCAAAGTGTGTGCATGCTAATTTATTTCTGGGATTATGGCAAGAACTACAAAGTAAAATACATTTATCTATTAACTGAAAACATGTGAATAGCAAACCATTAGCAAAAAGTTTCTTTTACAGATTATTTACAAAGAGGACTTTATTCACACAAGTACTGTCATATACTGTTCTGCTCCCAGTCTGTACCCACACACATTCCACAGCCAGTGGAGCTTTATACATGAACATCTCTTCTTCTGCTTCAATTAATCTTATGGACTTGACTCTAGAGGCAGCTACCAAAATCATGCCAGCTGGTTGCTTGCACAGTGCATTCTTATCAGAATAGTTGAAATGCCAGCAGAGATGCTGTTTTCCTTTAACTCACTAATGCTAAAAGGAAATAAGTTCTGCAGAGAACTACTGAACACGGGCACATTCAATGCTTGTTATTTTGCTGTTTAGCAACTGAACAGTTTCTTGAAAGGAAAAAAAAAAAAAGACGGTGGCTCATACTAAACCATGAAGCATCTCTTGACACCAAGTGAAGTGTCTTCATAGTTACAGCCTAATGCAAAAAGAGATCATGCTTCAAATACACAAGCCAGATGTGTCATTTCAAGTGATACTTTTTAGTACATACTCACATATATAGTGCAGCTTCTACTGTTCAACCACCTAACTGAACTCGCCAGTGTTAAATGGTGATGAAGGTACAGTAATATACAAGGTTTTAGAGCTACTTCCACAGACACAACACCACCCCTGCTCACTTAGGGAGATTATTTCAAAATAAGTCATCTTTTAATACATTCATTACAAAAACAATCAGCTACAAGCAGCAAGAACAACAACAACGAAACAGAGGCATTATTTTAATCAGCAAATGAAACTCATGGTATACAACTGCTCAATAAAATACTTTTATTCATGCACTCAGCATAAAGATGCATTCAACAAATACTACATTGTGTAAGGAACAGACTTGAATTTATTAATTCATTAATACTTCTAAATTCACTTTAAGTGGAATTTCCCTGAGGTTAAGTAAAGCATCTTTTGTAACTGTACAACATCAATAGCTCATCAGTGCTATCAGGGAAAAAAAAAACTGGACATGGGCATTTAACAAAAGAAAAAGCTCAAGAGTACATGCTAGAAACTGTCAGCAAAAGTCACTGCTGGACTACTGTGACTGCTGCTGGATCATGACCAGTACTGCAGGCAGGAATAAATACCATAGGCAGGTTTTGGAAAATGACAACAGATTTTGGAAAAAACACGATGCAAACGGAGGAAAACAAACTCCGATTTAGGAATGTATGAACACAGAACTAGATGTCTGGATAGGGTCCAACCCTCAGATCAGACATTTTGCTGTTTTTTTTAAAAGAACAGCAGCAGAAAGACACGTACTCACAAAAACCATACCCCAAACCAGTCATCTTTTAAAAAGAAAAAAACAACCACCTTCAACCAGAGAGGAGATGCAAGCAGCACTCCTCAAATACCTGCCCAAAAAGAAAGCAAGACGAAGTATTGCATAGTCACCTAGGCTAGCAAAATCATCCTAGAACATTACGCAAAAGTTTTCCAAATCATGGCAGCAGCACAGCCTGTGACCTGATCCTATCCCCACTGATGCTGATGGCAAATTTCTTTCTGTATCAGATTGCAGATGAGGTCTTATAAAAGATGCCCAAAAGGTCTGGGATTTGTTTCAAATTGACAAAATTTCTAAGCTAACTGTAGCTAATCTTTATTTGGGGGAAATGCAGGATGTAATGTAATTAGACACTAGAACCTGCAACGAAGAAAATAGAGGCTCTGTGTAACAGAACTGAAGAAATGTTGTCTATTTTCGTGTTCTGTACTATTTCTATATGGACTGTAAAACCCTCTCACCCTTCAAACCAAAAGGAATAGAAAGTGAATGCTATTATTTGTATTATTGCATAGATCTCCTGTTCTAGCAGGTCTAGCAGCATTGAGGTTAACAGGTGCTCTTAGATATTATACATTATATACATAGCAAGAGATGCAAAAGATCTTATTAAGGAATTAGGGAACACAGTAACCTCCTCAGCCTCACCCAAACAAAATAAAAGACATTCCCACCAAATGTAATGAAATGGGCTTGTTTGCACTAAGACAGTACTCTCCTCTCCCCACTCCCCTCTGCCATTTTAAATACTATGCTACCACACATAGCAGGGCACAAAGCCTCATACATGTCTCAACCGAAAGCTCTTCACAGGTTTAGCTTGTCTGGTCTGATTATTTTGGTAAATAAAACTGTGTCATATCACAGCATATGATGACGTTTCAAATGACATGGTTTTTATCTCAATAGTATATCAACATTAATTAGGTATCTTTGTCTCTCTCCTGCCAATAGGTGTCACTCTCTTCTATCGTGATCTTTATACTCTGATCTGCTGTCCCAAACTGCACCCAGGAACAAATACAACCTCCACAACTTGCCAAATCACCATCCAAACATACTCTCTGTTCCTGAGGTCAGTTAAAACCTTAAAAATATGGTAGATAAAGTGCAAAAAATTGATAACCTCACCTTCTGTGTTCTTCAAAGCAGAAATAAAAACACTACAGGAATAAAAGAACTTCTGAAAGAGGTGACAATAGGCTTTTCTCCAAAGATGAGTGCTCCATCCCCAGAGGCATTCAAAGCCAGGCTGGATGTGGCTCTGGGCGGCCTGGTCTGATGGTTGGTGACCCTGCACGTAGCAGGGGGGTTGAAACTGGATGATCATTGTGGTCCTTTCCAACCCAGGCCATTCTACAATTCTATGAGTCACCTCATATTCTAAAACCCTCTGTAACTAAGAGGTCTTCCAAAAATAAGAGGAAGTGTAACAGGAGCACTAGTGGAACTAATTGCACCTTTATTCATTTGTGACCTACAAAGAAGATAATCTTACCTATCACCCAACAAATTCATCAAGGGTTAAACAGCCACTGACTCTTGTCTTTCATAGATTTCAAGTCCAGAAAGGACCACCATGATTACCTAGCATGACCAGCAGCACAATGAGCAGGTGTTCCCACTCCTCACCACGTGCATGTTTGCTGTGGATATAAAGTCTCATACTGAAGGCAACCTGGGTACTACAATTCCTTTTGATAGCAAACACTTAACTGTCTCCTCCTTTTCATCAAGTGCACTTAAGGAAAGACCCACAAACTGAGCCATGACTGCATTCTGCCACTTGACCAATTAATCCAGAGGGAAATATTTCATGGCACACAGGTATCCACACCATACCTATTTGGGGTCAGAATTGATCTTAATCTTCTAAACATAATTTTCAGTAGCAGTATCTCCAACATATGTGAAATGAGAATAAAGCTAAATTCTATTCAAGCTAAGATTAGTGGGTAAGTTAGCTATAAAGCCATTTTGAAGCAGTAGGACAAAGGATACCATTAGAGAATGTCACTGTTAAACCATGAAATACTGTCTAAATACAGACAAAATCATTGGCATAATGCTGAACATTTATGAATATGTACGTATGAAATACAGACAACATTTTTAAATACTACTGATGCATTCTGAATACAAACAGCAAGGAATGTCTGCATTAATGAGATTCTTGCAGAAGCTTCGATTTCATGGGCCAATTAGTTTGCAGTGTATTCTTCTGCTGTAGTCCAATATCACACTAGGAAACAGATGTTCTAGTGTTACATCCCCTTCTTTTGGGATGTTTCACCATTTAACTTTCCATTTTCTGTTGCTTTATTTTCAAAGTTCCAGTCAGTTGGGCTGAGGAGCTGCTGAGTTTTTTTGTATGTCCAGTATGGGTTAAGTATTAGTGTGACGGCAAATAATCCAGAGAATAAAACAATAAAATGGAGAAGTCCCAGGTTTTCTACCACAGAATTCCAGTTGAAAATACACACCCACCACATGTGGTAAGTGAGAATCATGCGGCAGTGAAACAGGTGGATCATTACCCACTGATTTGCCTTCCAGAAAAAGGTGTTTGCACAGCCAGCCTAGAAAAACAAGAACAGAAATATGCAGAAGTGTGATTGTTAATTCAAGATAAGAAAGTAAAGAATCCCCAGAACTAAAGCAAATTCCCCAGCTTTTGCATACACATCCCCTCAGGCATTTTTTCATGTAGAGCTATGATATAGCACATGCATACATCATTCCAAACTCAGGCTAGACATAAGCTGTCTCAAGCCATATGCACATAGCACCACACAGAAGCCTATGCACAGAACTGTCAGGATCTTCTGTACAAGTAGGTAACACAGTAACATAGATGTCAGTTAGACAAGCACAGCCTTGCTTCAAACTATCCAGGCAAACTGTGCACATTAATTACAGAGAAGTGAGATGCATGAAAACTGTTAAAACGTAATCTGTAAAGTCTCAAATTCTTACCTTTAGAAGCATCCAGGAAATGCAGGTTGAGGGAGTACTCATCTCTAGCAACATTCCCATCAAAGGTAGGTAATGTCCAGATTTTACATTGATTACTAGACCAGCCAAGCCACCAAAAGCAAGTAAGTGATGAACCACGAGGAACACATCAAACGTTCTAAAAACGATGTTGGACATGTGAACAGCTACATTTTCAAGCAAAAAAAATCCAGCAGCTATTAAACAGTTAAACCAGCTCCACTTTTGCTGTGAATACACCTTGTCAGCATGAAAAACGGGATCTATGAGCAAAGCCCATAACCCAGCAACACAGCTCTGAAGTCCAAACGCACCACGTGTGACTGCCATATTCCAAAACACCTTCTCCTTTGCATACAAGGCACGATAAGTGGTACTCATCCGGGAGGATAACCAGTGAGACAGAAGAAATACTCCCAGGTAGATTAAAAAACCAGCAGCTAAAAACATCAAACGAACTTCCCATAAGAGATAGTCCCAGTCAAAAATGGTCCAAAATGCTTGATCGTTATTTGTAGGATTCATGTCTTCTTCCTTTTTACTTTTTTTTTTTTTCCCCCTTTAATAGAAAAAAGCCTTGCAGGGGGTTTGAGAGTTCTCACTCACACTATATACTCTCCTTCACGCCTACTCAGCCTCCGCTATTATGTGGACTAGCACCCATGAACTCTTTTTTTTCCATCTGGAACAAAAAGAAAGAAATAAAGTGAGTCTTTTTAAAAAGTCATCTGTAGACACACCTTCTAAACTATACAGAACTCACTTTCATTGCAGTTACAACATCAGCTCTGCTGTCATTGAGCACAATCATCCCAAAGACAGGTACAGATGAACAAAAAATCCCCAATTTAAGCAGCGTGTTTAGGATTAGCAATCGGCCTGCAAATTCTTTACTAGTACAATGTAACATACTAAAGCAAAAGTGGAAGAAAGCAAAGAAGGAAGGCAAGAAAGAGGAAGGGAAAACAGAAGAAGAAAATCCTGTTTTCTTACTCACGAAATTCACATTTCAACAGCAGCGTGCTGTTACTAACCCGTGCTGTTACTAACCATTATTCTTTTACTCTTCTGCTTTTCCCTCACTGATTTTGCACCACTGCTTATGTCTTTGGGTGCAAGTCAGAACCTCACATACACACTTGGGACATGAAAAGAGAAAAACTTATCCTAGTACATGGGACCACTAACACAAAAATGAGCTTTCAGGATTATATCTCAAAACAAGACTTAGCAATCAGTTTCCAAACGTTACACGACTTCCCAACAGAAAACCAATTCCAAAAATGCAACAGGAGTACGGAATGCAGACAAGCAGCATTAATATGTATGATTAACAACATCAGCATAATTAACCGAACAGTCTGGCAATCAGTGCCTCAAGTTAGCTGAAACTTCCTGAACACGCAGCAGTTAAAGATCATGAATTTGTGGGGGGGAAAGAGCTGGGTAATGCTTAAATATTTGAGTACCAGGTCATTTTATGCATGATTTAGTCTGTATCAGCCTGGCCACCAGACTCAACACTATCTGTAAAAGGCCAGAACCACAGGCAGGAGCTGGATAAGAAAGCCACTGTAGCAAGGGAATACAGAAACTCCAGTGAGATGCTCCTGTTTGCCTTCACCATGCAACAAACACCACCACGACACAACAGACCCAGGCCTTTGGCACAGCAGGGATCTGTTCCATCTGAACATGAGGAAAAACTTATTCACTCTGATGGTGACCGAGCACTGGTACAGGCTACCCAGAGAGATTGGAGAGCATCCTTTCTTGGAAATCTTCAAAAGTTGCTCAGATATAACCCTAAGCAAGTTGCTTGGGTGACCCTGGCGAACAGGGCAGTGGGACCAAGCAGTGCCCAGAGCTCCCTTCTCACCTCAGCCACTCCGTTCCGCGCCCCGCTCGCCCTGGCCCTCACTCCTCAGTGCCCCCCAGCCCCCAGAGCAGGACTGCTGGTAGTCTTACACCTGACACAACGGACCCAGAAGTGGAGCCGCAGCTCCTTCCCCTGTGCGACAAAGGGCACCAGGCCGAGGGCACGGCCAGGTCAGGGCAGGCCCCGAGAGCTCCGGCCTCACGCAAGCGCCGGTTCCGACAGCACCCCGCTCCCCACCGAGCTCCGAACGCAGCCCCGGTGCACAGACCTGGCTCAGCCCCGCCGTTCCTTGCTGGCAGCGCTGCCTGCGATGGCGGCCCGGCCCTCCCCGGCTCCGGGGCTGCTCGGGCGGCGAGCCGCCGCCACAGGCCTCCCGGGAGCGCCCAGTCCGGCCTGACCCGCCGCGATTCTCCCAACAACCACCCTCAGCTCCGCCGGCACCATGTACCCAGCGCGCATGCGCACGACACACCCTCTCCCCCCCTGCGTGCTAGCACAATTGCACGAACCATCTTGTAGCTGGAATAGCGCGCGGCCGTACCACTGCGTGCAGAGGGGGTAATGGCCGTGCCCACCGCGGCGGGAGGAAGGAGGCTCCTGAGGGGAGGGGCAGGCAGGAGGGCATCTGCGAGGGATGTTAGGCTGCTCGGATTGGGATGCAGAAAGGTCTCTAAGAACTGCAGCCATTCTCCCAGATTTTCCATAGCAGAAACCTGGGAGGATCTGTTGTGTATATATATAAATATATATCTTTCCAATTTAAGTCGGAAAAGAGCCTTGTTTACAAGATTTTTATTTTTTTTTCACCCTAAACAGACTCATCAGCACCACTGAAAAGTTAGTAACTTTTAATAGGTGCCTGTTGGAAAAAAAGAAAAAAAGGCAGCAGTGATGTCACAGCACCTGCCCTTACCTGTAATTACGCAGTGTCTAATAAAGACAGCAGATTACAAAATGCATGTCATGGAGTACTGCTACATGATTCTCTCCGTGATTGTGTGAAGAGCAGTCGTGTCATCCCAGTGAGTCTGGCTGGGCACCGGGCAGGGCCCAGGGAAACCACACTTGGGGGTTTTCTCAGCAGTGCTCCAAACTCATGCCCAGGTTTTAGTTTGTTGCCTATTCAAGTGACTGAGCTGGCGGATGGTTTTGCCTCTGAAAAGCTCAGTGATTTCACCAAAAACTGATGGAAAGTAAAAAGCAAGCCACAACTTCCCTTACACAGAGCATTGGGTGTAGAACAGCTGAAACCTAAACTCAGGCCTGCTTATGGTGAAAGACCAGGCTTCCAGGCTTGGGACGTGAACATCCTCAAGGTCTGACCTATGTTCAGCTACCAGTCTGAGAGGTGACTCCGAGAAATCTGGGCACTGCTACAGCAAAGGGAAATCAAGGGAGAAGGGTTTTTTTGTTTTTTGTTTTTGGTTTTGGTTTTGGTTTGTTTTTTTTTGGTTCAAATTTTTTCTTTTAATTGGTAAATGATAACTCTGTTGCCACTGGACTCTCTGAGCAACATGAAAAGTGAAATTACGTCAGGAGTTTAGACACGGTTAGCCATCTAAGTTATTTTTATGCTTGGTGTGAGGCACTGCTAGCTGCCAATAGGGCTTCTCTGAGTTCCTCTATAGACATTCCCAAGGGATTCCACAGTTTGACTGAAGTCTCAGGAAGCTTTGTCCTCCCACCCGGACACTAACTATGTGTCATTTGGGTGAGTCACGTGTTGGAGCATACCTGTGACATTTCTAGAAGTAACCTAGTTTCCGTCCAAGAGGCACAGACTCAGCAGTGAATGAAGGGCAAGGGATTTCAGCCAAAACCGTTCTTTTGTACAGATGCTCATGATCAGGTGACAGAGATGCTAATGACATGTGCTGGTGTACACAGAAGTTTTCCTAACACCCACTTGACCCTCCCCTGAAGCAGCTCCATGCAGTTCCCTTGGTCCTGTTGATGTCACCAGAGAGCAGGGCTCAGCTCTGCTGTGGAGCTCTGCTCCTGTGAAGATGCCATGAGGCCTCCCCTCAGCCTCCTCTGCTCTGGAGGGAGGACCTCGGCCACTTCTGGTATGTCTTGCCCTCTAGACCCTTCCCCATCTTTGTAGCCCACCTTTGGATGCTTTGAAATAGTTTTATGTTATTTTATTGTGATGCCCAAAACTGCAGTCAGTGTAGAGGTGAAGCTGCACAGCCTTGAAGCAGAGGGGGACAACCCCTCCCCTCACCTGGCAGCCATGCTGGGCCTGTAGCACCCCAGGGTATGGTTGGCCCTTGGGTTGCCAGGGCACATTGCTGACTGAGATTCAACTTGCTGTCCACAAGAACCCCCAGATCGCTTTCCATGGGGCTATTCTCCAGCCTCTCATTCCCCATTCTGTACATGTAGCCAGAATTGCACCATCCCAGGTACAGAATCTGGCACTTGCTCTTATTAAACTTCATGCAGTTGCTGATTGCTCAGACCTCTAAATTGTTGAGTTCTCTCTGTAAGGCTCTACCCTCAAGGGAGTCAAAAGCTCCTCCCAGTCTAGCGTCATCTGCAAACTTAGTGTGAATTCAACTCCTGGATCCCGGTCATTTATAAAAATATTATGGACAATTGGTCCTAAAATTGAGCCCTTGGGGACCCTACTTGTGACTGGCTGCCAGCCTGTACTTGTCTAGCTGTACACTGGACATTTTATCAAGAAGAATACTGCAAGAAATAGTATTGAAAGCCTTGGTGAAGTCCAAAAAGATTACATTAACCATTTCTCTTTGATCAACTAAATGTGTTGCTGGAGCTGATGCACTGAGGGTAGGTGTTTTAACTTCCCCAGATTTTATTTTTCCCAGAGCTCTCTTTAAGGAATTCCTTTAATTTGTAACAGCTTGGGGCAGGAAATTTGAGTTTTACTTACATGTAAGGCACTGTGATCATACGGTAAAAATAAGATCACAGATACTATGTTGCCTTTCTTGTTTCTTTTCCTTCCCATCTGCCTTTCTTGCCTTCTCAAGTGTTATCTAATTTTTTAATTACTATCAACCGTAGACGTGATGTAATAGTTCAGTGTTACTTTCTGAATCTACTGATGCTACAACCATACTTAGTGACAACTTTTTAATAGCTGTCTAATTATGGTAATTACAATAATGTCAAGCATTTCAAAATAGTTCTTCCTGTAACGAGGCTCATCTTCCATTTTACATCATGTTCAGTTTTCTCTTTCACAGCTAACTGAGTTATATTCTACATCATGCTCTGTTCAAAGCTCAATTTCCCAACTATGCTATTTTTAATTTGGGGCAACTTTTGGAGATCTGAATGCCACCAGTGGAAGAGCAAAGAGCACATCCAGGTACGGAGCCCTGTGCCTACACTTTGGGTGAACTGCCCCTGGTATTTAAGAGCTTCTTTATACTAATTGAGTAGTGCTTGCCTGTTGTCAAGAACTAAACAGTTTGGGTTTTTTTTTTTTTTTTTCTTTTGCATTTCACAATATTTGTGTTTTGTTTCCTGAATGGCTACATCTATACAACCAGATAGAGTACTCCAAGATGCATTGAGGGGGCAGCCAGTTGCTCAGGAATGCGGTAGGTGCATCCAAACTGCCTATGGAATAGACTTTTCGCATTAGCTATCCCCCAAAACATTCATAGAAATGCTACCTTCTGAGAGTCATTTTTAGGTCCTGCTCAAAATAGGACCAATGCCCCAAGCCAGGAACAGTCTAGAGAAGTACCAGTTGGCACAGGCCAAACTTCTTCCAAGCAACATGCTAACAATTAAATACTACGTATGTATGCAGTAATGCATTTATAGCTCCTTTGTTGTATCTATTAATATACAGATAGTCAGTGGTGGTTAACAATGTCTTTAGTTTTATCAGTTTTTCTTCATTCCCTACAATTCCATGTCCTTCTCCTACTCCCTGTACTTTCAGAGGCAGATGGAGCCCTCTCACTGGTATTAGAATGCTTTAAATGCAGAGGCTTAGGAGATGTGCATTGAGGATACAAGGTGAAGCAGGAAGGGAACCTAAGAGCATGAGCTTCCTATAAGTCCAGTTGTAGGGGTAAGGAATCATAGAATCATAGAATTGCTTAGGTTGGAAAAGACCTTAAAGATCATAAATTCCAACTGCAACCTTACCATACTACTGTAACTCTAACAACCTTCTGCTAAATCATGTCCCTGAGCACCACATCCAAATGGTTTTAAAACACATTCAGGGATGATGACTCAACCACCTCCCTGGGGAGCCTATTCCAGTGCTCAACCCTTTCTGTAAAGAAGTGTTTCCTGACATCTAAACTAAACTTACCTTGGCGCAACGTAAGGCCATTTCCCCTCATCCTATCACCTATCACCAGTGAGAAGAGACCAACCCCACTCTCACTGTAAGCACCTTTCAGATAATGGAAGAGAGCAATGAAGTCTCCCCTCAGCCTCCCTTTCCCCAGATTAAACAGCCCCCGTTCCTTCTGTAGCTCTTCATAGGGCATATTCTCCAAGCCCTTCACAAGCCTTGTTGGCCTTCTTTGGACCTGCTCCAACATCTCAGCATCCTTTCTGTACTGAGGTAGCCAAAACTGAACACAGTACTCAAGGTTGGGCCTCACCAGTGCCAAGTACAGGGGCAGGATGACTTCCCTAGTCCTGCTCACCACACCATTCCTGATATAAGCCAGGATGCCATTGGCCTTCTTGGCCACCTGGGCACACTGCTGGCTCATATTCAGCTGACTGTCCATCAGTATGCCAAGTTCCCTTTCCATCAGGCTGCTTTCCAGCCACTTCTCCCCAAGCCTGTAGGGTTGCCTGGGGTTGTTGTGACCAAAATGCAGGACCTGACACTTGGCCCTATTGAAACTCATACAGTTAACCTTGGCCCATCAATCCAGTCTATTCAGGTTCCTCTACAGTGCCTTTCTCCCGTCAGGCAGATGAACACTCCCTCCCAACTTGGTGTCATCTGCAAACTTACTGAGGGTGCACTCAATCCCCTCATCAAGAACATTAATAAAAATGTTGAACAGAAGCGGCCCCAGTACCTAGTCCTGGGGGACACAGCTCGTGACTAGCTGCCAACTGGATTTAACTCCATTGACCACAGCTCTTTAGGGCCAGCCATCCAGCCAGTGTTTCACCCAGCAGAGCTTACACCCATCTAAACCATGAGCAGCCAGCTTCTCCACTGCTGTGGGGGACAGTGTCAAAGGCTTTACTAGGTCCAGGTAGACCCCATTGACATCTTGTATCCCTATCTTCAGTTCTGCTGGAACAACATCAGCAAAGACAAGATTGGTCCTGCAGCAGAAGTCTCAGTTGTCTCATGGGACAAAAATATTGTCCCAGACCACTGCAACAGTTCTGGAGTCCAAAAGGCAGGTTTTTTTGCACACAGCTGTGTGGCTACTGTTAGTGTGCATTGTGAACAGTGAGGCCTTGAAATGTGGAGAAAATAAAATCTAATAGCCATAATAAAGGAATATTAGGGAAAAAGTTTGTTATGCTTATGGTCAGATGTCCCTTGCTGCAGGAATGTTGTGCAGGATATTTTAGGTAGTGACCCATTAAAAATAGCACAGAAATATCATCAGTACGGCTAGACTAAGAAGCAGAAAAGACTTCATGTCTTCACACGTGGTTCAAATGAGACCACTCTTTGAGGAGAGCCACAAAAGCCTGTCTGATGAAGATGCAAAAATTTGTTATCAGGTCTGTGGGGGAGAGCATACTATGTCTGTTTCACTCTCAGCATGACTTGTGCCCTCCTCTGACAGTCCCATTTAAGTCTGCAGCATGAATATGAATGAAATGTTTGAAAATATGCCAGTCTATCTGGGGCAGCACTCAAGAGCTGTAGTGTCCATCAGTATAGATGAGTCCTGGACAAAGTCTCTTTTTTCTTTATATGCTGTTTTTGTGGTGCCTCAGAATCTCAACCCTGGCTCTTTGAGAGATGAATTAATAATTGAACAGAGAGAAAAAGACAATCTCTCTGAGTTGCATTTAAAGGAACTGAAATTATGCCTTAAATTCTCTTATTTTTAATTCCAACCACCAATAATTTAATGCCAACAGCCTACAGCCAGTAGTACAATGTGTTGAATTAAATCCTATCAGTATAAATAAAACATTAGCTGACAATCTTCTCAACAAAGAATGAAAAGTTTATAATACTTGAAAAGTCAAGACCCCACTGACAGGTTTTAGTCCTCTCTCCCACTCCCTCAAAAAGCCTGCATATTAGCAGACACAGATCTGTGTATACACAAACAGCTTGTGCTGATCTGTCTCATAATTGTATGTTTTCAGTAGTGTGCATTTTGAATTCTTTTTTAAAATCAAAATTTTTTGTTTTACCACATGTTAATCTGCACTCTGCATTCAAATCTGTGGGAGCTGTAGCACCTACACCCTGTCTAAAGGAACTCTGTGGCAATACCAGCCGTGTTATCTCATTTGGTTAATATTTTACACATACCCTCTAAGTTCTCCCAATTCTTGTACAAGTACTTATGCAGTATTCCTACATGCAAACTACGATTATTCCAAGGGCCACTTTGAACATGCTTGTTTAAGGCATTTTGCCTCTTGGCTAACAGGAACCATACAGCTCCTTTCAAAAAACCTGTGTTACAAGGCTTTCATGTGTGAAAAGGATTCAGAAAGGCTTTACATTGCATAATATGTTCATCTGCCCACGCTGATCTGCTTTCATCAGTTCTTGTAAATCAGCAGGAGTTTCTGCAGTCTTTTACTATTTTACTCTATATCTACTTTACTCATTTTTATATGAGTTAATCAACTTTAACACCTTACAATCCAGAACAGATAATAGTAATAACAGTTGTCTTTTTGAAGCACTTGATAGCCTCAACACTTTAAAAATTCAGATTTGCAGAGCATCCAGATTTTGAACTAACAGTTGTGGGAAAAATAGTAGCTATGAAAAAACTGCTTCTGCTCGCCTAAGTCTTTCCAGATAATTCAGATAGTACAGAAGATACTGAAGATTTTTCTCAACATCATAGAATTATAGAAACATTTAGGATGGAGAAGGCCTCTAAGATCATCAAGTCCAACCATCAATCCATCATCGCCACGTCCATTAACGATGTTACTCAGTTTGTTATCTTTTCTCAAATCCTCCTGAGAGTCACTCATTGTGCTTTTTGCTTATAAATATTTTGTGAAATTGCTGAAGGTATACAGTGACTGTGGAGTAGTTGCACATATCCTTGTCTCACGGAAAAATTTCAACTGTGAGTCAAAAGGGTTCAGGATCTTACTTATACTGTCCCTATGACATCTGGCAATTCCTTGCCCACTGCTTAATTGAATCTCACCTTTGGGCAATTATTCCTTCAGCCTTTCCTCCCTTCTCATTCTTTTACTTCCATGCAAGGGAATACAGCCTAACTTTTTGTTATTGTTGTTCTAATCCTCATCTAGTTCAATTTTGATAAAAGATGCTCTCAAGCTCTCTCCTGTTTAGTCCAACCTTTTCTCTCAAGAGTTTCTCTGAATCTCAGCTTCTCTCTCCCTTTAGTCCTGTGATTAACCTGCAATACATAAGGTGCATTCCTTCTTCATTTGTTCTTCATCTGCTTAAGTTCACATGTCACTCCCAAGCATTCTTATCTACTTCTGTTTTACAAGCTTCTCTCTACACTATGTTTACTATAAACATGTCTCTTTAATCATTACTTAAACATATTTCATCATACACTCTTTTTTTTCTTCCCTCTTCTCCCAGCCCTGTTAGAACCAGTAATTATTTATGCTCCGCTCTGAGGATTTTCACCTGTTAGAGTTCAGCAGCTCTACTGGCAGCACTACAACAGTGTATTTTCCCCACTGAAATAATAGCGTCTATGTCCAGTTCCTTGGTTGCTTCTGGTTGGCTTCAGGTAACGAGCGTGATGATACAAGCTTGAGCTCCCAGCTGAACCTTTTCATTCCTCTCTCTCTCTAATCCACACATCTTAACAATGTTAACTGGAACAAGTTATTCTGCATGAGTATTTAGGTTCTTGCTTCACAGCTGTAGTCATCAATCTGGTATAACTGGTGTTTCAGGTTTATCCAGAATCTCTAGGTCTTCTTTCCCATTTCTCACTCTGGAGGTACCTTCCTCCAGCGCCTCTTCAGGAAGTGAAGTAAAATCCTATGTACGCCTTATGGTCTATATAATTATTATTCTGGAGTTTTGTTTAGTTCCAAATAGTTTTACTTGACAGAAATGAGGTGCTTCACTAGGAGGCAAAATGATCTTTTCCAGATTAAAAACAAAGCAGAAGGTGGCTAGGTCTCTGCCAAGGGTTTGATCCAAGATTATCACATCTTTTGGTTGTATGTGTAAGACAGCTTCAGAGAGTTCCTATGGAAACTATCTGAAATGAAGTCAAGGACCTTACAATCACTGCTTGTCAATGATGGGTGGAAGCCACAAACATTTCCATAGCCTCAGTCAGTAATCTAACAAATTTACTCTTGGGATTCTCAGTAAAATTGTACCAAAACCATGACATTGACAAGGTTATCAACAGTTTAGGTGACTTCTTTGAATAAACAGTCCATAAGTAATAAGAAAGATGTAAGATGACAAGCTGTTTTCTTATTTTCAACTTCATCAAAGTGGAGAGACACTCAGGTATTTCACAATTTGCAGTACTGTGCAATAATGACAACAGTATCAAGTCACTATCCTTGAGAACACAGCAGATACACAAATTTAGTAGAGCAACAATTAATAAAAAATGGAGAACAAGTTAAAAAAAAAAAGGAAATTTATTAAAAAAATATTAGAAAAGATCTTGCTAGAAGTGGTTGAGAGAAATGTGAGAAGTGTGAGAAGGTGAGTGTGAATTTTCATGGCAGGCTATTCTAGACTTGCAAAAGGAGATCCTTTTATATATAGTATATTTAAATTTCTTTAGAATAAGAAAATTTTAACTATTTGCAAAAAATAAACTCTACAAACCCAAACCCAAACAGCAGTAATGCTGTCGTTTAATTGTTAATACAGCATGGAAGACAGAAAGAGATAAAATATTAAGGAAGTACGAGATAAATGGTGGCAGAATAAAAAAGAAAAAAAAAAAACAAACAAGTTTCCTTTGCTTTGCTTCTCAGAACAATTTGATTTTGTGTTTAGTGATGGCTGACAGGCATCACTAACAAAAGCACTAATGGACTTTTCCTAAAAAAAAATCAAATCAAGATTTCAGTGGGGTTCCTCGCAGTCAAAAGTAATTCTTTGGTGGACTGAGGCTGTAACCATGTGTGCTTCCTTCCATTCAAAGGATTAGGCTGCAGCATACATGGCCCCACTGGTGACTATGGAAAGGCCCAGTACTTGATCAGGCTAAGTGGTGCTACAATTACATGCTTACTCTCCTTTCTTGGAAAATGATGATGCTGCAGCACGACACTGTCTGTTTACTAAGTGCACACAGGATACCTGAGATGGGTGTTCATTACTGCTTGTTGCATCCTTTTATTTTGGAAGACTAAGGCATTTGCAAATGGAGCACAAGGAGAATTAAAATATATTTTGTATCATTTTGCAATTCTAAACTGATAGAGACAAAAAGAGAGATAAAGCAGGCCTTAAGGTAATGATTAACTTCTTATGAGACACTGTCTTTTCATTTGCACAGTATGAATTCAGCCTGATTTTCTACAGATATCAGTGGTCCTAATCAACAGCAACCTGCTCCAGTTGGCAACCCACCTGAGCAGGAGAAATGAATGAGCTGATGTCCAGAGGACTCTTCCTACCTCAGCCATTCTGTGGTTCTATGAAATTGTTCATGGGCTATTTGAAAAAGAAACACAAAACCCCCATACATCAAGCTTATCATATATATCAAGGAATCCCAAGGAAATACATGTTTGAAAAAAAGAACTCACTATTGGCAGAAGACAATTAATGAGCTAAAACCTATGTATTAGAAAGACAGCTTTTGTAGTGGCAAGGTACAAGATCTCTGCTGTTCCATCCCCTCCATCTGATAGGCTATTCACAGAAACTTGATTTTTAGGTAGCAACTAATTCTCATTTTGATTTGATCCGAGGCAATTCCATGTTTCCTATGGGACAAATAAAAGATCCCTCAGGAAATGTACTTCCAGTTCAGGAACAGAAAGGGTTGAAATGATTGTGGGGAATGAAAGCTCCCTTAAGGTCTCTCAGAAGGAGTGAACTCACTTTTCACTATAAAATGAAACCTAAATTTCCATTTTTACCTACACCACCAGAAATCAAACTGACTGCCAAGTAAATAGCAGGTGTGCTCATGAAATCATTTTAGAAGAGTTTGTTGAGCATTCAAGCCCTCAGCACGTATAAAGAGACTCTGCACTGACAAGGCAATAGATTCCCATTTGCTAAGGTTATAGTTTCATTCTGCTGAAGTCACTGAATTTAAAACTGCGTGCCAAGAGAATCAGATTAATCATTACTACTGCGGAAGAGGATAAATTCAAAGAAAAAAAAATACTGTGAGTATGTAAGAATGACAGATTTCTAAGGAAATCCAATCCTCAGCAACATTTTGCAAAAGCAATAGGAAATAAAATACCAACTTTGCCTGAAGCCCAACTATAAGGATCCAGATGCACACTTCTTCTTTTACCCCATTCTCCACATTGTATTTACCATTGCATGGGATTGGTAGCTGGAAGCATTAGAAAAGAAGTGAGTACTTTGTCCATAAGCAACAAATCACTTATTAAGTATAGTCTATTAATTTTTTATTTTTTTTTTTTTGTGACTTGAGTTATCATGACCTGTAAACTAATGGTCTATGATAGAAGGCAATTTTTTCTTTAACAAACCTGAGGAATAGAAATGAGAAAGTACCTCCAATATCATCCAGAGTAACAGTCAGGAATAAGTGCAAGTTCTAATTAGAGTGGTACTGCTGCATAATACAAGTTACAGAAGGACCAAGACCAGTGTCTTTAGAAGAGTGTTGGAATTGAATAAGGAAAAGAGCTTTCAGAGTGCTCTGTGGGCAAATAAAAAGTCAGCATTAAAAAATTGGGACAACTTCATCTGCAAAAAAATCATAAAACATCAACCCTTAAATGTAGAAAAAATGAGTGTAAGTGCTTTATGACACAGAAATCCATAGGCTCAAGGCCTATGCTGTAGGCCATAAGTAAAGCCCATTTTGTGACATGCCTATAAATGATAGAAGGAAAGGACACAATGCACCAAAAGCACTTTGCATTTGGTATTATGTGTTTAAAACTAACAATATCTGAAACAATCTTCTCCTTAAAAATACAGTTATTTTTACTTTTATGTGCCCAATGTGAAGATAGTAACTGCTAGCAAACAAGTAATGACAGAGAAATGGCAAACTGTAATGAAGATGTGTGAATTTTTACTGCTGAGAGTAGTTTATAAAAACATTATGGAATGATGATACGTGTGGTGAGCCATGCCAATGCTTGTGTCCAGTTCCCAGAGCTTCAGTTCCTCATTTGGTGTATAAGGACAGGATATATCTTTACTGCTAAGAAGTGTCTCTTTCTCAGATTAAGGCCAAGTTGGCTTAGATGGTTCTTGACACACATCATCTAGGTCAGTCATCAATGATACAAGTGAAAGACAAGTCACTGAGCTGTTCTGTGTGAAATGCTGAGATGGGGAACCAGTCACATAACTTCAGATTACAGAGCACTACTAAGTGCTACCTAATGCTCCCAAGTCCCCTGAAAGCAGATTATTATTGTCATTTGACACAGACACAGAGGGGTTAAGTGAATCACATTCGACAAAAAAATGATGGAGTAACAATTAGGCTTCAGAAATGGCTGACTGTGAGCTTAACAGAGCCATGCTTAGATATATTACCTTGACAAATGAACATGTTGTTCTTAGGCTGTGCTGCAATGCATTTTAAAAGATGCAAAACTAATCAAAATGTCACAGGACATCTCTTAGTAGGATATGGTTACAGTTCCAAATAATGTCACCTCTCTGAAATAATTTTGGACAAAAGTGCTGTTGAAAATGTCTTTACCTGATCCCGGAGTGACCTCTGCAAAGGCTTGTTGATGAGGTGGCAATTTGATTTAGTGGGCAGGATATGTTCTATTGGTCAATTTTACGATTGTTGCCGGCTGCAGGAGAAAGGAGATATCTTTTGCAAAGGATATCTTAATATTATGATTAGGCTAAACAAATCAAGACATAAACCTTACAGCATATAACTAAGCTATGAGGTTGTTATTTGTGGTGGATAAATTAAAAAACTCACTGATTAATATTGGCTTTACAATTATTTACTCCAACCTTTTCTGTAACATAGGTCACTGGATACCCATGAATTACTTTGCTTCAAGCCTAGTAGATGTTGTTGAATTAAAGCATGTCTATCAAATAAAAATTCAATATTAATTGAATTCTTTTTAGTGATGGACAATCTTTGATAGATTATTTCAGCAGTTAATATGCACACAGATAACTAATGAGAGTATTATTTATGGTCTGAATTAGTTTAGCTTCATCTCCCAGACATTGAATTTCATTATAGCTTCAACAGCTAGATTTGACATTTATAAATTGTGATCAAGGGGCCTTTAATCTTTGAACATTTACATAGATCAAGCTTTTAGGACGATTAAGCAATCTGTAATAAGTTTTGTAGTTTTCCTCTAGATTTGTTTTAAATATTCCTTTCAACACAGTATTCTAGTATTATTTCACTAGCAATGTATAGGCATATAATGAGAGAATGTTATTTTTCATTGCTGATCCCCTCTTTGCCCCAAGATTGCCAGAATGACCTCCAAATTTCTTTCCACATTTCTATTTTCTGAACACTACCATAGTAATATGTATGGCTACATGATCTTGCTCCTGGAACAGCTTGACTAAGAACGCTGTGCAGACATTCCCTACGTGATCAAGATGCTGATCTCCCATTAATTCACCGCATGCCTGCTCATGTGTCAAATTTGCATTCCAGTTGGACACATTAATAGGTGTTAAGCCTCTTCACCTGAGTGCATTTTTTTTAACTGAGAAGATGTAGCTGAGTGAGTTCTGTCAGTCTATTTTCCTAAGACAGGACAGTGAACTTAAACCATTATTGAGGGACCTTTGGTCTGACACAATACATATATGATCTTATTCATCTACATCGAGATAGACACTTGAAGATATGTTTTAGATAGAAGTGTCTTATATTTGACACGTGCTTAAATTAAGTCCTAAATTAAATTACATATACCATCAACTCTCCTTTAGACAAGAAAACGTAGCATACCTATTTGATTAAGAAGAAGACTTTATGTTTAAAAAACTTTCTCTCTAAAGGTAATATTAACTAAAACTCCTTTGTTTTCAGGAAAGCAGCTGAAAGACAGATATTAGACAAATGAAACCAAAGGAAGCAAATAAATAAGTATGATGTGATGTGCCAGATTCATATCAAAAGAGCTGGGAGGTGATATGATCACTTGGGGAGGCAGAAAAAATGGGAAACAGAATGATGTTCCAAGTTTGGTATGAATCTCACCCAGATGACTACAGACAGTAGGAATCACAACTAAATTTTCAGTAACATTATTTTAAAAACTGGTGAAAACAAGTGATCACTGGGGTCTTGTGCTACCATTGGACTCCTGCAGACACTTAGCTATCTACAGTGCAGCAGCCAGTCAACGGAAAACATTAATCCTGCAATAAAACAGTTTTAGCTGTTGCTGAGCAGTGTTTACTCAACAAGAAGGACAGCTAACCTCCTCCTGCAAACATGTATTGATGTGCACCAGCTCCCTATTAGTAACTGCTTGTCCAGGAAGAAAGCATTGGGGTTGTGCCTATGTCTTCACAGGGAGGGCATCAGTGTCATCAGGCTAGTCTAGTAAATATTCCTGTCACATCCAATCTCTTCTTTCATTTTGCAGTACCCTCAGGTCCCTTTCTCAAATCCCTCTCACCTCATTTTGCTGTCTACCTCTGCTGTTCTTGTCATCTTCTTTTGTTGCCAGAACATTCCCCCAGCCTGTATCGCTTCCCTTCCTTGTGTCCTGTCTTACTGTTGAAGCTGCCAAACTGCCAACCTTTCTTCTTTATCCAAAGCCCTATGAGTTCTCCTCAGTGTTCCTCTCTCAACATCTTCATGCCAGAGTCCTTCTTTAGACCCGCCTATATTTTCCTGTGTTACACTTGACAGGTCAGGTTGTTAAAGACTGCTTTGAAAGAATGAGAAAGTGTGACTTAGAGATTTGCTTCTTAGAACAAGGCCATGTCAGCTCTGCTGTTAAAATGTTTGCTTTTGTTCTTACAGGATAACAACTTGTGGTGGTCTGAAGGGAACCTTTGAAACTAAATCATCAGTATACTACAATTAATGCTTAAAAGAGCTCCTTCTTCACACAAAGAACAAAATTTAAGATAGTCTAAAAGTGAGGCCTCACCTGTATTTCTTATTTAACATATCTCAATATCTGAGTGATGTTTCTTCTGGGGCTGACAACCCCGAGGGAACAAATGACTTGACACCTTATCTGTTGACACCTCTTTCAAGATGTTCAGTAAGATGTTAAAGGAAAACAGGAGCTAATTCAGCAGAAATGTACTAAATCTGGAAAGAAATATGAAAGTGAGCCCATATAAGTTCATAAAAACATATGTGCCCAGTTTTATGAGCTGCCATGCGATACAATCATTAAGCACTGTCTGAGGACTGTGAAGGCTGTGAAGATTTACATCACACTTTTCATGACTGCCCAAAGTAGAAGACAGAAAATAAGCTCTGTAAAATGCAGGGACATTTTGCATGGAGAATATTTTAAACATGAATGTTTCTGTGCATGAAGAGTACTGTCAATATTTAAAGAGACTGCAGCTAAGAGGACAAAGAGCCCAGATAAGGTGGCAGAGTCATCAGACTCTCAGGCAAATGTTTAATGTGTAGCATTGAACTTCTCTGTTCAGTACATTAAAAGAGTCTGCAGAGGAAAAAAGGGGGAAAATTGACGGGAGAAAGCTGATTCTGGAGAAAAAAAAAAGAGCAATAAATTCATTTGGGGTATAAAAATCAATTATCAACTTAAAATATGTGAACATTATTTATAGTGGACTACCTCATTGCAGTAATTTGTGGTATTTAAGGTTTCTGTTGGTGAGGAACCTTTCTAGAAAACATTAGAAAAAATAAGAGGAAGAGTTTTATTTCTGAACATGGAAGGACTTTCTGTATGAATCTTGTTTGTCTGCACTAAATCTGGTAGCAGGTAGAAATTGAGTGCAAAATGATTTTCACACCCTTGTCAGTATTGCACTTTAATGCCTTATTACTCAATCTAATTTTCATACTATAGTTAAAATTTAGATTACCTTTACTGATGTGTCTAAAGAAGTTTTGCTTTCCAGTTTCTTTGTTGTGATTTAATAAACATGCAAAATAAAACAATATTACAAAGCACTTATTTCTGAAGGATTTAAGTCTACTTAAGTTCTATGAGAGCATTGCCATCCACTTGTTTTTCTACCATAGGTTTCCCTAGTCTCTCTCAGCTCTTTCTTTTACTGTATGTGGATAAGAATATTCTAAACTAAGCATTGATGATGCTTGAGAGGGTTGCTTTGATAAAAAGGCATGGTTTGCACCAGGTAAGTGAAAAAATATTTCAGTTCTTTTTAACTGTTGCAATTTATCTCATATACATGCATTTTTCAAATGACATTATGAAATTTTGCTCAAGGTAGGCTGTAGGTGTACACTTAACACATGGAAAAAACAAGTTGGTGTGTTTGGGATTTATCCCTCTTGAACGCCTCAGGCATCTTATGAATAAAACAGAACAAAATGCAGTTTGGTTATTTGCTTTGAATAGGAAAGAGAAATTGGAGGGAAAAGTGTCACAAATGCTCACAATTTGGCTTGGTCTTTATAAAGTCAGTGAGTGAAGGAGAAAAGTATAATTCCAGAGGTCTGCAGGAAGGAGCTTGTTCTTAGGAGTAAGAAGCAGTATAAAGGGCATTCAAGATGTTTGTCTGATAAGTCTTTCCTCTTTAGTTAATGCAGAGAAATAGTCTTCTCTAGGGAATGTTTCTCAATGTGATCTGGAACCCAAAAGCCATCAGAGCCTTAGTTGCTGTCATCTAGGATCGTACTTCTCCTGATGGCTTCGCTGGTGGAAACGCAGAGACTCAATATGAGAGTACTGTTGCAATCAGCATAAGTCAACGTCACACAGGGCAGCAAGAAATGCTGGTTGGAGATCAAGGATACGTGCATCTCTATAAATATCAAGTATGCTTCTGGGAGCAATCGGGGTCCTTGGCAATTGCATGCTGAGCTGTACAAGGCTGAAGGCAAGGCAGTGCTGGTGGGGCTTTGAACACAGGCCAGGGATCCAGGTCTTCCTTGGTGTCTCACTGTTATGGCAGTTGAGTACTCTGTGTTATTTCTTCCCGGGTTTTCAGGCCGATAGTTCCCCATGTCCCTCAGAAAACAGTCCAAGAAGTTTGTTTTGCTGATACAAAATAAACATGGTATCAACAGAAAGGCACAGCACAAGTTACCAAATAGCGGGCACATCAGTTTGCATAGGAAACCAGGCCATTACTTGAGGAGTGCAATACCATTTGTGGAGAAACCTACCTAAACCCCACATTTCCTCTCAGCACTGCAAACCTAGAGAAGAGAAATCATGGTTGATGTACTTTTCTCTAAAGTGTTTTCACCAGCCCTGAGATACTCACTAGACAAGGGCTTACTACATCTGCCATCCGGCTCTGTCAGCCCATCTCCCTGAACGACCATGCTTGGATGCAATTCTGACAACAGCAGGGCATCAGTGCACACAGGTGCCTTTACAGTTCAAGCACTTGTGCCTATCAGAGCATCATAGCCCAGCATCAGCAATCAGTCAGCACGTCTTCTGACCAACAGGCTTTGTAATGTCAGGAGGTTTCATCTTCCCATATTGATGTGTTTGTATGCTCCGAGGCACCATATGGAAGCAGACTTTGCTGAAACTTTGGAAATCAGGCTCCACTGGAAAGGAAACAACTCCAGTTAACATTTGTTTTCCACATTTTTGTTTGCTTCCTTTAATTAAAATAGATTACTCACAAAAATGACTTCAGCAAACTGGATCCAACTCATCTCAAATTCCCAAACCAAATTCATTCCTAGATGTATCTGGTATTCCTCTAAAACTTTAACAAATCATGGTTAGCAGTAAGTAGCAACAACTCCTGGAGGCAGCACTGCTGGGGAATTACTAGGACTGTGGTTCCAAGGAAGGTCCTGCCGGACTGGGTCCAAGGTCACAGGTTTATTACACACTTCTTCCCCCAGATTGTGGCTGCATTTTGCTTTAAAGACTATTCCTGAGCAGTTGGGCCCAGCCAAGGACCTGCTGCAGGAGATTCACCAGCCATTTCCAGAGGCTGTATGGTCAGAGCACTTCAGACATTGCCCATCTGGGGCATGAGGTGGGAGTCACAGGAACAGGTCAGGGAGTAGAAGTCCGAAGTCTCCTCCTCAACTTTAATGAATAAGCAAGAAATAATTTGCTCTTTATGTTGAGTTCAGGCATTACAACTGTGTCCCATCCCTGGAGGTGCTCAAGGCTAGGCTGGATGGGCCCCAGACAGCCTTGTCTGCTAGCTGCAACACTGCTTGGAGCAGGAGGATGGGACTGAGTGGTCTGCAGGTGTGAAGGATGCAGCATTGCCTGCTGTTTGGTTGTGGAACACATCTGGTAAATGGGACAGGGTCTGTGGGGCCCTGGATGGGCGTGGGAACAAGCACTGTATTTTGTTGAATACAGAATTGCAGAAGCATAGTGCAACGTCATTACGTAAAAGAGGTTGATTAAATCCCCTGTATGGAACCCTGCAATTTCTTACTGCATTTTCAGAGTAGACAGTTTCACACCCTTATGTAATAAAATAACCAGTAAGAAATGTAATGATGAGAATTGAATTGTTGCCCTACTATCCTTATCCGCTATCATGTTAAGTTACATCCTTGTGCATCATTTATCATTGTGACAAATGAGGTAAAGAACAGGACAGGAGTGAGCTCTATAAAAAAATAATCATCAGAAACTTCATAGCAGAAATGCTGTAGCTACCCTATGAAAGCCAAAATTCTGAAAGTAAAACTCTCCCGATTTGCAGCGCTCAGAAACTCTTTATTCAGGAGTTTGGGTGGTATTTTCCATGCATTTTATGTACAGGACACTTCTCGCTGTATCTCTCAAAGATCTCTTGAGGAAAGGCCGAAACCGCAGCCTTTCCCGGCCTGGTTTGGTTTTGGCGCGGTGCTGCCAGAGCCCGCAGCGCCGCCGCCGCTCCTCTGCTGCCCCCTGGCGCGGGAGCCCCGGGCTCCGGCATGTGTGGAAGCTGCTTCTCTGCTGGCTTTCACAGCACTGCAGGCCAGCCTTTCGGTGCCTAAGTCAAAGCTCCACACCATCCTATTTGCAGCTCTCCCTCTCCGCCCTCCTTCTCCTGCACAGCCCTTCCCTCAAGCCCACCTGCAGCTGCAGTGGCCTGCTCTCTGCTGGCCTGCTCTCTGCTGGCCTGCTCTCTGCACCCCACCACAACAGGGCAACCCCAGTGCACCCAGAGCAGCCAAACCATACTACCAGGGATACAGAGAAATCTTTCTCAGTGATTGAACAGCAGTACTGCTAGGCTAAGATCAGATCTGAACTACAGAGCACGTGCATGCAGATTGGATATGTATTTGTTACAATAAGGGCTGTGAAGCACTGGAGCAGGCTGCCTGGAGAGATGGTGGATGCTCTAACCCTGGAGACACTCAAGGTCAGGCTGGATGGGGCTCTGAGCACCTAATCTAGCTGTAGGTGTTCCTGTTCATTGCAGGGGAGCTAGACTAGAAAACCTTTAAGTGTTCCTCCCAAATCAAACAATTCTCTGTCTAAACTGACAGCCTGTCTGAAAAGCATACCCATGCAGGAGGGATCCCTGCATTGAATGACAGCAGCAGCACTTTTTGATCATTTAGTTCCTTGCATCACTTCAACACTTCTCTGGCACATCTCTGTTAATAAGTCTATTTTCCAGTATAAACTCAGCTTAGTGCCAGAAACTGAACAGGTCTGCAAGTTGTGTGTGGGTTGTGTTATCTAATAGGTCTAGCAGTACCACTTGGGCAGATGTAGCAGGCACAAGACTGGCTTGGGAACATGCATCACATATGTTCACTGAATTTAAATTCCCTTACTGATTCAATTAAAAATATATGAATTTAAGATAAGAGTCGCTTAAACATCTGTAGTGTTTCATTTGTTGGTAGAAATGAAATGAGATCCAACACTCCCAAGGAGTCCCCCTGTAACACTATAACATGATGGAAAGCACAGCAATAATAGTAGGGTAGGGGTAGCAAAGTCCTAGGATATAATAAGTGTGGATAAGCCCAAATACAGCAACCATAGACACAAAGGGGAAGGAAAAAAAAATAAAAATCTTACTCTTACAATGCCTCAGATATGCAGGAATCTCCAGCAAGATATCCTTGTTTTTACTGCCAACCCTTAAACAAGGTCTGGGAAGGGGTGAATCCTGGCTCCACACCTTCCAGTCACTCAGCTACATTACATGTACCTGAGCTCCCCTGGGTTGGCCCTGCCTTTCCACCAGGTACTCAATCACTGGTTCAAGCTGTGACTTAGCTTTTCTGTTACACCTCCAAATCCTTCCATTTATCCCACTTGCCTGAGTCTGCAGTATGTGCCATGGTTATTGTTTTGGTTTTTGCTGTGGTAAATGTAATGATCCCAGCTCCAGTTTGTATTAATGCCGTGTCAGTGTCTAGGGGTAATAAAATAATTTCTATTTCTTATCAAGTTTTAGGAGCATATAAAATTGCAGAGTAATCATGGAGGCACATGTGGTAATTGTCTCCCTATTTTCTGAAGAAAAACACATAAAATGGAGAAGAAGAAAGAAATGGATTTCTTGAATTCTTATCATGATGCTGGAAATCAGTACGATGCTGTGTTTACTCAGAGCATTTAAGGACAGATGATATCACTAGGGCATGTAATCTAACCTCCTGCACATCACAAGCCGTTTACATTCATACAGCCGTTCCTTTATCAGGCTTCATCACTAGAGTTTGACTAATGCTTATTTCAGAAAGTCATTTATTGTGCTTTTGAAGACCAAAAGAAATGAAGAATGTGCTGCTTTTATTAGCAGCTTGTTCCAGTGACTAATCTCAGCCTTAAATGCATGCCTTTACTGCAGTTCGAAGTAGTCTAGCTTCTCTTTTTGTGTTGCTGGTAGCAATTTTCCCACCTAGATTAAGAAGCCTATTAATTCTCAGTATTCCTGTCTTGGCAAAATACCAATATATTGTGATCATATGACACACTGTTTTTTATTTTCAGTTTTTTTTTTCAGTTTGGGGGTATGAGACATTTTCTCAAGTATAACTCGCATGACTCTAAATTTGCCAGTGTCTTTTAAAAAGTGTAGATGAACCTATAGATAGTTTATCAGCTATATCAGACAAGGGTGTTTTTTATGTCTAGTTACAGATAGCTTCCTAGCTGTTTTATATGTAGATACTTATTTTAAAATGCTTCTTTTCATCATTCTTTTCATTCATTCAGAGTATTCTGATGCATTCATGCTGAGATGATTTACAAAACTGGGCAATTTTAGGAAGAAATTAGTAATGAATTGGACATTTCACTGTGAAATGACTATTTTATTTTTGGTTTCTCAATGATTTCATTTCTTTCTTTTGCAGAAGCATTTATCCAAAGAAAGCAGTAGTAATATTTATACTTACCTTAATCCAAGGCAAGGCAAGAGAAGCCTATTTCTAGCAGGAAACTGCTGTCAAGATTGCATAGAAGACAAACTCTATGCACTGTACTGTCTGCTCACAGCTAGGTGTCACCTAATACCTTGCTTGCTCCATTTTGACTTTCCAACTCCAGGTGTCCTCTGCCATGTAGCATTAGACTCTACTAAATCATCCTTTATTAGTGCTCTGAACATCCAATTACAGTCCATTACAGTAAAACTGGAAGTGCTCCATGTCTTTTCTCTATGATGATAGACGCAGCATATAATATTTCAGAAAAAGGGACAGAAAATTTTCCCAACCCCAAATTTACTAAATCATAGAATTATAGAATAATTTGAGGGACCCTGAAAGGCCATCCAGTCCAACCCCCTGCAATGAACAGGGACACCTACAGCTAGATCAGGTGCTCACAGCCCTGCCCGGCTTGACCTCGGATGTCTGCAGGGATGGCCCATCCACCACCTCTCTGGGCAAGACACTTTCTCATGTCCATCTTTATCTCGTAATGGTTTATCTTGCTTTTACCATGGATTTTCATTGCCAAAGTTTACTCTTTTCCTCCCACGTTATCATTTCTTTTCCCAGTATTCAGAAAGGATGCTTAAGCCACAAATTCTCTTGCAGTCAAACAAATGGTAATTTATTCTCCATGGCAGTCTGAATGACCATATACTTTCACAAGATCTAGTATACCTGACACTACATTACATTCGAAGCATATACTGCTAATGCTCGCTGGCATACTGTGACTTATTATGCATTACTGAGATTAAATTACTTCTCTGATATTTTGTGGTGGTTTTGATCTGTTAATTTTTTTTTTTTTTTAACAAGCAGTGGCAAGAGCTGTGTATAACTTAGAACTCTGAGGGGGGTATTTCTTTGTAATTTGAATGAAAGAAAAAAAAACATTCTATGATTCAGCATTCTTCATGTTTTTATTTATTTGTTTTTGTCTTTGCACTTATCTGGTAATTTGCAATGTGTCTACTGGTCATTAATTAAAATTACTGATGCTCCTCCATTCCCAGATAGGAACCTGGTTTAATTTCATTTCATGCTGCATTATAAATCCTTGTGATTACTTGTAGCTTCTCACACTCATGTATGATGTGACAACACTGGCAATGGGAAAATGTAGGTAGGGTGCTAAGCTTACTTGTCCTGCCTTCTAGTCTTCCCTTTTAGTCTAAGGAGGAGTTGTATTAAATTGTCATTGGATGAGAGAAGTTGTTGCCAGGCAGAGGTCGGTCTCTTCTCCCAGATAACCAAAAAGAGGTAATGGCTTTAAGTTGAGCCGGATATGCTGTGGGGTTCCTCATCAGTATAGCACTGGTGAAATGACTATGACTTTTTTTTCTTAGTGTCACTCGTAGAAACTCTTAGGCCTAAAATCATCCTGCCAGATAATTTCACCAGATGCTGATAATAGGCATGGAAAACTTAAGATTGAACTGATTTAACAAGAAATGTTTGGGTAAGGAGCTTGGTCTGTGCCTGTGCACCCAGATGCATGCCTGTTGTGCTGTTGTAGCTGTAATAGCAGATGAAGCTGAAGGATGGAAATTGAATCAAAATTGAAGTTCTTTCAAGGGCACAGGCATGGTACAAGGAAGTATTTGCAAAACTATATGGCAGCCTGAAATCCCTCAAAATCTTTGGAAAACAGTCAAATCAACATCATTCAAGAAAATGCTCTGTACTGCACCAACTGCGGCTGGGTTGTCTTGATGCCTTTTTTGCAGACTCTGTCTGTAGAAAATCACAGATTACTTTATCACAGCACCATGCAGTGATGGTCCAGATGCACCAACATAGTGCCAATTTTTTGCTTCTAGACTTATTTTCCAGTAGTCAAGGCTCTCTGTACACCTGCCCTGCAGGTGCTGTTGCTTCCAGTCATGCAGTGAAATGTATTTTGTTGTCAGGCAATGGATTCTCAGCCTCAGATATTACACAGTCCTGAATTTGTCTTCTCAGAACTCAGAACTGCAACATGCTGACAACATCTGGAACAAAAAGCCTGTGGCAAAAGGACAGAGCTGGGTCCAAAGTATTCTTGGCTGAGAAGAAGCAGTGCAGAGAATAGCTATGATGGCTCCAGAGAATGGCTGCTTAGCTTTTGAAAACCGTTTCTACCTGAACTCACACCAGCACACTTCAGGGTCCCCGGGATTCCCAGATAGATCAGTGTGCAGGAAGGGTAGCGCCAGGAAGGGAAACATTGCTGAGAATGAGCTCTGCTGAGCAGCTGAGGGGGAAAGTGCTTGGCAGCAGCAATGGGTGGCAGTATAAACTTCTGCTATTCTGGAGTGTGTCTGGGCAGCACTGCATGCTGTGCCCAGTGGCACTGCCTCCAGCAGAGCCCAGCAGCATGGGGGGCTGCAGCATTCTGGTAGGCACCAGGAGCAGGTGTGATGTATTGCCCTCATTCCGCATGTTTTCCAGAGGAATAAAATAAAACTGCCCCTTCTTCTTTCCTGTTTAACATTGCCAAAAAGAACTTCAAGTGCCTTCACAGGCTGTTCCTCCATACAGTATTCAAAAGCATCCTTCAATCTGCCTGTTTTTGAGTTTCTTTCTTGACTATGCCTTTGTTATACTGTGTCTGGGAGAACTTCTGATTTATATTAAAGGTGCCTTTCATTCAGATAAGTGTAAGAAACAGTGAGGTTCCTAAGGTAAGCTGAAACAAGACAAGGATTAGAATTAGACTTTTCTTTAAACTGCAGCTGCACATGAAGGAAGCCCCCAGGACCCTGCTAGCATCTGTTTGCCTGGGACAAAAGCAGTGAAGTCCCAGCTGGAATACTGCAAGTTTGGGGTCCCCAACCCAGGAAAGATGTGGAGTTTCTGGAAAGAGTCCAGAGGAGGTCCACAAAGATGATCCAAGGGCACCTCTCCTATGAAGACAAGCTGAGGGAACTAGGCTTGTTCAGCCTGGAGGAGAGAAGGCTGCAAGGAGACCTCATTGCAGCCTTCCAATATTTAAAGGGAGTTTATAAATGTGAGAGAAATCAACTTTTTACACTGGTAGATAGTGATGGGACAATGGGGAATGGTTTTAAGCTAGAGGAAGGGAGATTTAGATTAGATGTCAGGGGAAAGTTTATTACTGAGAGAATGGTGAGGAGCTGGAATAGATTGCCCAGAGAGGCTGTGGCTGCCCTGTCCCTGGAGGTGTTTAAGGCTAGGTTGGATGCGGCCTGGGCAATCTGATCTAGCATCTGATTTAGTGGCTGGCAACCCTGCCTGTTGCAGGGGGGTTAGAACTTGATAATCCTTGGGGTCCTTTTCAATCCAAGCCATTCTAAGATTCTATGATTCTATGGTGTGATGGGTTGAAAAAACTGTCAGCTCCTCCAGTGCTTTCTGAAATCCAGATCTCCCTGGAGAAGTGCCAGTTAATGCAAGGAAAAGAACTACTGCAAATTAGATCCTATTTTGGTTATAGCAGTTGTTCATTTTTAGCTTTTGGAAATCAACTTGTGACTGAAAAGCAGCTATTGTTCCCTGGTATCCATTTGTGTCATGTCCCACCTACTTCTCCAGAAGTTATTTTCCCCATATATTTTACCCCGCAAATGACACCCTTGTATAAGTTGACTCAGAGTAATCACTCATCCTGTCCCCGACCTCACCTGGCCTTTCTTGACAGCAGAAAAACTTCAACAGAAGCACCAAATCTTCCTTTAAAAAAGTCAAGTCCCTGTGTGCCATCTAACACAATGCTGCAAAACACATCATCACAGAAGATGTTTACAGAAACTTCATCTGTGATAACAAAGACAACTATTAAGCAGTTCATAGGTTAGCTATTCCACTTGCTTTCCAGAAGAAAGAAATTTGATCCCAGAAAGAAAGGAAGGGACAAAGTCGGTTGGGTTTCACAATGGAAATGTCATTGAATCATCATAGAAACATAGAATGGCCTGAGTTGAAAAGGACCACAATGATCATCTAGTTTCAACCCCCCTGCTATGTGCAGGGTCGCCAACCACCAGACCAGGCTGCCCAGAGCCACAACCAGCCTGGCCTTGAATGCCTCCAGGGATGGGGCATCCACAACCTCCTTGGGCAACCTGTTCCAATGTGTCACCACCCTCTGTGTGAAAAACCTCCTAGTATCTAACCTACACCTACCCTGTCTCAGTTTAAGACCATTCTCCCTTGTCCTATCACTATCCACCTACGTAAACAGCCGTTTCGTCTCCTGTTTGTACACTCCCCTCAAGTGTTGGAAGGCCACAATGAGGTCTCCCAGAGTCTTCTCTTCTCCAACCTAAAGAATCCCAGTTCCCTCAACCTTTCCTCATAGGAGACGTGCTCCAAGAGCTCTGCATCTTTCTTGTGCTAGGGGTCCCAGCCCTGGATGCAGTACTCCAGATGGGGCCTCACAAGAGCCAAGCAGAAGGGGACCATCACCTCCCTCTCCCTGCTGGCCACTTCTCTTTTAACGCAGCCCGGGAAGTGAAACTCATGTCATGTAAGGTAAGTCTGTCCCAGAGTCTTCCTACTTGTTGCAGGAAGTCTTGTCCTTATCTTTCAAGGGACTAATGGGGTCCCATGAATCATTGCTGTCTGGCACTACAGTTCCCTTGCCCATGCCACATCTTCTCATATCACCCCAACCCTTTCCAAAATTGTTAATTCAAAGTAAGCATTTTTTTTTTTCTTTAGCTTAGTACATTCAGAGAGTAAAATCCGATGAACAATTGCAGCTTTCCTCATTGTTACCAATGAGAAGGTTCTTGCAAAATTTTATTCCATGTCACATTTAATAAGTCAAGTTATAAAATGTATTTTGGAAAGATTCTCTTGGGACAGGGGAGAGAGCCTGGAGCAGGAATACAAGATCGCGCATTGATTACACAGCAGTTTGTCTCAAAATGATACATCTATCTGTTCTAACTCAGGCTGGAAGATGGCAGTGGGCACATATTAGCTCATCTCATGCACAAACCTCTGGTGCAATATGCAGATGTATATTTGACTTGAGATCTGTCTGTAGAGATAGATACGTCATGTGAATTAACCCTGAAATGCTTTATCACCATGAAGCAGAATTATGGGAAGATCTTGTTTCATGTCAGTAAAATTAAGCGCATGTTCCCATAAAGCAAAGAATAAAGAATATAACACGTTTGCTTTGCTTTACAGGGTTTCCCTTTTCTCAGCCATATCCTTCTCAGCCTTCTTTTCATCTTCCTCTTCCTATAAGTTAGACAGCCAAATGGCTCATTCCCCATATACAGATACCTAACACACAGACCACAGCAAATATACAGTTTTGTCATTTTAAGAAAGTAAATATATATAAGATTTACAGTTCATCTACTTTTATTTCTGTATGGATAAATTTATACTATATATATATACATACAAATATGTATATATATATATACATACACACAAAGCCACATAGCCTCATACAAATATATAAATATAAACATTCATAAAATTCAAAATGCCATTTTTTCCTAAGATGTTGCCAATGTTTCATAAATGTATAAATATTTTACAAAATTTATTTTGACATATTCAAATCCCTAAGCATAACACGCATAACACTCATCTGTGTCCCTCACTATTCACTCCTGATTTATTTCCTATCTGGCAAAACTGATTTATCATTTCTTTTATGATTGGTTTTATGTCACTTTTTAATATTTAGGATCCTTGATTTTTACCAAAGCCAATTTCCTTTTTAAATGTGTTTGAAGCAGTCTATTATCACATACTCCTCTAGGATCTGCATTTAAATTAATATGTCATTATTTTCCATACCACTGACATGAGTCCCATCCTCATCAAACATTTCATTTCCAAGTTCTGCAGGGAGCAGGGTGAGATTTCATAGCAACCAGTCCTTCTTCCACCAGACAGAGAAAAATGAGACTCCCTGAATTTTTCTATGTTGTCTGAATTGCTCAGGCATATGCAGAGGAGTTGATGCAAGCTGGGGAGAATGCAGCAACCACGCAACAGCCAGAAGGACTTCTCATGGCATTTTGGCTGTGCAAGTTCATTAGTTCCTAGCTCGATTAGGATCTGAACTTCCCTTCAGCATTGAATGGTGATGTTAATCCTCGTGGGAAGCAGAAACCTTCTTTGGATTTCTCCCATAATTAAAACAACTTTCCGTAGAACAATAACAACAAAAAAGGAATATGAACTTAGCATTGAGGAAAGAACATTGCTGAGTCAGCCACCATCACCATTTTCCGATAATTCCTTTATTTTGCATTAAGATCTTCTATTCAAGAGCTGCTGTGCTCATACCTTTATGATCTGGCAGCCTCACACTGCCCGGTGAGAGGAGCAGTGACCCTCTGTGCTTGGGCTGCCCCAGAACCCGGCAGCGGTGCGATCCCGGATCTGGCAGTGGCATCAGCCTGGCTGCTCACCCCACTTCTGTCTCTGTAGCACAGAAGATTTGCCCCCATCCCCAGAGCCCAACTTGGACCTTTCTCAGCAGCATGACTGATGGCTCAGCTGTTTATTATCACTTTTAGATGTTCTGATGTGGTTCTTCCTATCTCACTAGTTCACATTTTGCATGTGTGTGACAGAGATACAGTTGATAATTTCTGATATTTCAGTCCTCAGAGGGCAGTTGGGTGGAAGTGGCTAAGCTGGGGGCACTGAGGCTGAGTCTGCATCTTGCCACTGCCTGTCTGGTTCCTACATGTGGGCACGCAGAACACATCCTGCCCTCTGCCCAGCCCTACTGTGCTGCAAGCCTGGGACAGGGACAGACGGAGTCTTTGCCGGAGTCCTAAAGGGATCAGCCTGTTAGAAGTCCTTAGACATCAGACATTCAGCAAAATACAGTGGCCATGGAATTCATAACCGAGCAGCCCAGATGGAGGAGGAAGAGCCATGCCTTGGCTACTCAGCTTAGATTTTTATGACTGAAGAATTATTCCTTCTATGGGTAGTTTTTTTTCACTTGGTCTGTAGTATCAAGTCCAATAACGTGTGTGCCAGGATTTTAGACTGTGTGTATGAGGATGATTACACAGCTCGATAATTTGTTAAGCCACACTAATTTAATGATATGCAAATACATTCACTATTAGATTTCCCCTTTCCTTAAGAGCAAAAGATTTAGCTCACATAGATTTAGCATCACGATAACTCTTATTTTGCCTGTGATCTACCACGGCACATCTTCTTTGTGCTTTTTCTAAACCATATATTGTCACCTCTGAGCTTGATCACAACTTTCTCAGAACAGAGATTTAGAAAAGATATCCATTTTTTGGAGATCACCTTGAATATTGATTATGTTCTCTACATCAACTGTAACCTCTCCCAGGTCAGTATCTTGATCAATTAGTCAGTGAAGTTACTGACTAGCACTGAGATTGTATTGGATTTGTGTAGGATTCTTGATTTTGCTTCCGCTTCCAAAGCCTGTCTGATTTTAAAATGCATCAAGGATGTATATATATGTATATACATATGTATATGTATGTGTATATATATATATATATATCAGCTGCATCAGATTTTACTTTACAAGCTTATTTAGATATTTTCCTGGCTTTATATTAAAATGTTATACTAGATCTGTATAAAAAATCTTAATGAAGTGAAGCTCTATCACAACCTACTTTTTTCCTAATCCATTCGGCCATTCATTCTAACAAATAAAAAAATGAATTGGTTGTTGTGACTGGATGTTGGCAAATTAGTGTTGCCTATTTTTTATCATTGCATTATCCTTTATCTACTTGTAAGCTGTTTGTTTAAAAATTCACTGCAGAATGTGTCTAGGGATTATGTTAGAGCTGCAATAGGTTATGTAAGGCACTTGTCTACATTTCAAAATTTTCACACTTCAGCTGTGCTGCTACGATAAAAACAATAACAGTCTTTCACAAACCCACTTCCAGTGTCAATGCAGTTCATCTGGAATAAATATGCTAATTCCAGAGCATGTATTCTGCACCTGATTATTTGGTTCAGCAACTGAAATAAAATATGCCACATCTTCGCTCTAGCTTTACTGACCTTACTAGTTCATCAGCAATGATTGTTCTCATTTAGATGGGAATGCTTGTGATACTAAGGCTGATGCGGAACCATCTTAATATCATTGTAGAAGAAACAGTTTTCTTGTCATGAGATCCTCTCCAATTGCAGAAAGGAACATACTATTTTAGGGAACTTGTTAAGGATAGGACAAGCTAAATCATCATTGGAATTTCAGCTAGTAGTGATCAAAGACTTTTTTAGTTGTAAAATATCACTGCAGGACTGCAATGAATGATGTTCTAGGTCACAATATGCATTGCTAAGAGACAGATAAAAAGAAGAGCTAAGCTGATCTAATGACCACTCTCTTTACACGTCATTTTCATTAGAATTTCATTAGAACTGCAGGAAATATACATACAGCAGGAAAATTTTGAGCCTTCCACAACAGGTACTAATGACGAAAATTCTTTTATACAAGTAATGAGCCAGCAGAGTACCAAATCTTTAATTTTATTGGTCCTTCCTACCAAAACTTTTCAGTTTCCTCACATGCCACTCATTCATGGTGTACCCAGCATCACTTATTAACTACTGAGATGTCAGCTCCTACCTCCAGTTGACTCATGCCAAAATTCATCATCTACATGTTAAATTTTAAAACAAACATCTTTCTTGGACTCGCTTCCATCTGGGGAATTCATCCCCGAGGGTACCTTCCAACCCACTTCATTATCCTCTTTTTTTTTTTCCCCGAAAGCTATGAAACAATTGACAACTGAAAGGCTGTTGAAATGCTGCAACCACCACTCCTCATTTTAATGAATAGCATCTCACTGTTTCTCTCAATTTCTCTCCTATGTCCCTCCACCTGCTGTTGCTCACCCAATGGCTAGGTTTTAAACTCTTTCTGCCAAGGGAAATCTTTTTATTTTGCAAGTATGTAATATTGTAATGGTCCATAGCTAGGGGTTCTAAGTGTTATAATATAGAAAATAAATGAGCAATAAAAATCCAGTGATTCAAGGAAGTAAGCACTTTGACATGGTATGTCTTGTCTCCTTTATTTAGACTTAGAGACTTCACATGTTTTCACTTCTTGCCTACTGTGACATCAGTCATATCAAGAAATGTGGACAAAAGTATTCATCAACTTTTCTGCTGAGATGCTCAAGCCATGCCCCAAAGGACTCTTGTCTGCCCTTGAGGGAACCAAAAAGCAAAAAGTGGACTAAAAGCTCCTTTTGGCTATACAACAGTAAAACACATTCGCAGACCCTCCAGGATTCATCTTTCCAAAGCAAAGTCTTCTTGTTACATCTGCCTAAGAACAAGTGCTTTTTAGACACAACAGAGAATATTATTCTCTCTGTTAATGACATGCGATGGTCTGATTGAAAACAAGTGCATGATATTCTCTGCCTATATTAATACTAAATATTCATCAAAACATAACAATAGTGTTGCATTGCTGACTCCGTTTTTTGCCAAATTCTTTCAGACTTCAGGTGCCTTCCTTGTAACTCAGATGAAGCCCAATCAAAAATATCTTATGAAAAAAGAATTTGCAGATACTCAAAAGTCTACATGGCTAAATAACTTAGTGCGGTCTACGGATCGTCTGAATGGAAATGGCATATTTTAACTAATGCAAAATTTTAAACATAATAAAGAGTGTACTCTATTTTTCTCAAAAAATTTAATTGCAGAATTATTTACAGGAGATGAACATAAAGAATACATAAACCAATTGAAAGAGGCAGCTTCATAAAAGAGCCATGGGGCAAAACAGTGAAGCACATTTTCTTACAATCAGCTGGAGGTGAGTAAAGAACCATGAAAAAAGAATAACTCAATAATAAAACAATTCTCAAATATGTCTCCAAAATAACAAATAACATTCTGATAAAGAAGATATTACTGAGAAGCAAGAAATTATTATAGCAATGGAACAACATACTGTACATTCAATTTAGGTATCCTGCATGCTACTAAATAGAATTTATCAAAAGAACCATAAAAGCATGAGAAAGAGAATTACATAAAATAGTTTAATTCTAGTGAAGTGCAGCTTTATACAGATGGTGAATATTTGGCACTCAGTTCATCCTCGTTGTTGATATGATTTCTTATGTATATATTTATTTATATATATTTATATATACTTTTAATGATAACTAAACAGCTAGTTTCCTGGTTCTAACATTCCTTGAAATCTATAGGAGGCATTTAATTTAGTCCTTAGGCCACGCATTTGTTTATTTTGGCATGTCAAATGGTAAATGAATGTATGAGATTTGTCTCTGTGCAGAAAATCCTGCACACTCATGGTGGCTTTTCTTCAGGAAAGAACAGTTCTAGAGCAGTGTAAGCCAGGCTTCTTCAAAGGGAAATCTTATTAATCCAGTAAATTAACATCTAGAGTGGTCTAAAGAATGCATACTTGTGGAGCCCTTTTAAAATGAGTTGGCCATTCTCTTAAACCTCCAAAGGTTAAATCAAAGCATGGATATTAACATGCGGATTCCACTGGTAATTATAAATAATGCTGATATTTCTTTGTGAAGCCTACAGTCAGAGACCTGAACCTACTACCAAGACCTCTGCTTTACTGTGACCCATGAGAAGGGAAGCTCAACATCCTACAGAACCATTATGCAGCAGCCAACTCTCACAGTAAGTCCTTCCTACCTCAGCAGGGCTTGCCAAGTCACATGTTGACCTGAATTATAGTGGACCAATCTGACATTTCCCCCCAATTTCATTGTGTTAGATTCTTTAACGTTCTAATGCAACTGAGATCAGAATGTAGACCAAAGTTCTGCAATAATTCGTCTCACAAGGAAACAACTTTAATAGTTTAGCTTTAATCATGGAGAACACTATGCTGAATGAGAGAAGAATACGGAAAGGAGAAGTAAAATCCTCGCTAACAGGCTGTGTTGGTGAATAATGGCCATATATTCAAATAAACTTCCCCCTCATTTAACGTTAGTGAAAATATTCATGTTTTTGTATTAGTATTTGTATTATATTTGTATTTTATATTGGAGACATAAAAAATCCTTTTCAACAACACCAATTTAGAAAAATAACAGTTTGGCCTTAATAGAATAGAGAATTAAATTGCCAGCTGATGAAAACTGTTCTGGGTTTGCTCAGTTCAGGTGCAAACTCTGTAGACACCAATTAACGTTATCTATGATCTGACTTCAGAAGCCCCATTCTGTTTCATCAATGAATGCTAATGGTAGGAACATCCACGTGTGGAAAGATGGGTCCACGAATAAGCAGTCTTTTACTGTGATCATAATTTATGAAATGCAATATACACTTAATAAGAAGGAATCTGGAATATGGTTTTAGATATAATGAATGTCATGGCCTCTTGCAGCTATTAGAATTTTATTTTGTTAAGGGGAGTTGAACCAACCTTAATATTCTGTCCAAATTCTTTTTTGGGCAAGTTTCCATTTCAATTTCATTTTTATGGTTGCTGTCCTGAACAGCCTATTATGTAGTTAAACAGCTGCAGCATTACACCACAGAGGTAGCTGCATTACAAAGAAAAATTAAGCAATTTCTGTGTATACAGAGGGCTGAATTCTTGCCAGGAGCCTGTGTATGCATATGAATATGCCATAAAACAGCTGTTCCCAAAAGATGTTCCCTGAAGGTGAACGTGGTGCAGATGGGCCATGGGACGTGGCACACTGGCAGTGCCGTAGCCAAGCTGCAAGGACGAGACACGGTCTGCAAGAATGTGATTACTGACCGTGGTTACTAGTCCAACTATCTCGGAACTGGAACACTGAAAAATTATTTTTTATGTATATATATATATATGTATATATACTTCAGTTCTCTGCAGTGTGAAAGAGCTGCCTCTAATCTGCCCCTCCTCACAGTTCTAAGAGATGTCACCATTGCTCTGTCGCACAAAGAACGCTTAGTGTTTGAGCTGAGCATTGCTTCAGAGCAATTGCCCGAACCAAAGCATAATCCTTATGCCTAATTCCTTCTTATGCTCCATGTTAAGCTTGGCTAGAAGGAAGAAGAGGAGAGAATTGGGCACTTGGAAGTTGTGAAATACACAAAGGCTTTTGCATCGCATGCCCCAGGCCCATCTCTCTGGCCAAAAAAGCTGTGGAGGGTTGCACTTGTGAAAGAGAGGCTTACTAAGATCTCAGAGCAAGGGCTCAGCTCCTGCACTTGTCGATAGATGGCACCCTCCCAGTGGAGCTCCTTCATCATCATGACCTCATGCCATCACAAATAGAAAAGGCAAAGGTTGTTCCGGAAACGTGATTTGATTAAATTCTGTCCTTGCCTACAAGATCAGCATTGCTCTCTCCTCTCCTCTGCTTTGCTCAGGTTTTCCTCCTGGTTCATCGAGTCTCACTACCCATTTGGCACAGGTGTGGACCAGGAGAGTCTCCTCTAGCTGTTAGGAGGGTGGTGTGGTAGGAAACTCCCTGGCAGCGTGGGGACTGGCAGGAGGGCCCTCATCCCCTCAGCTCTGCAGGCCAGAGCTGTGGGCGGGGGAACTGCCTGCTGGAGCCCAGCCTGAAGTTTGCATGTCCTCTAATAAAGTGCTTGGAGATCCTTCTGGATGAAAGGCACTGTGTAAATGTAAGTATCAACCTGCTGGCCACCAGGAAGCACCTCTCTAAACATTGAAGGCTTTACTGATACTCCTCACCTGGAATGTAGCTCACCAGTGCTATCACTACAAGGTGATTGCTCTGGGAATAGCAGTGGGAGTAACACCGCTTCACACTTCATTCCGACACTGCCTCATACAAAAGCTCCTGCTCCAAGGGATGTCACAGCTTTTCAGCGCACACTCCTGGGCACGTGGAGCTACTAGCCCAAACTCAGACCTTGTGTGATCATGCACGAACCATCCCCTGTTGGGTCGGCATCTGATGAGTCCCGGGCTTTGGTGCCATAATGCCAGTGAGGACACCAAACCCACAGACCGGCCTGGGCAAGCTCCAGGGACTGGATGCGATGGCTGAGAAGGGCGGATCTGGGGGGGATGCACCCCATGGATCGCAGCAGGGCCTGCAGAGACCGCAGGTCACTTATGGCACATGAACACTTAGGGAGAAAGTATTCTCCTTGCAAAACCACCAAATGACCCCAAATTCCCTTGCTTTATTCTAGACGCAGTGCCAAAGGAGTAGAAACTAGGTTATTAATTTACTGATACAGCAGGAAACATGGGCTTATTTTAAAACAAATAATTTCTATTATATGAAATGTACTATATAGACAGGAAATCCACACAACTTCCTATGCACGCTTTAATTCCTTCCTGGTTATCTCAAGTCTAACATAGTGACAAGGTATAAGCATAAATTAAAATGTAATTTTTTGGTATTAAACTATACAACATGATTAGTCTTTGCACACTGCCAAAGGCCATTCCAATCAGGTCAACAAGAAATAATAAAACACTCCATAATATACTTCACCAATTTACAAAGAATTTCAAATCTGAAAAAAAATGTACAAAGCAAAAATAAGTATGGCAGATACCAACAATTTCACCAGTCAGGTTTTTCTTTATTTAAATCCTCACAATTCTGTTTATTATACTTGTGTTTTACAGGCAATGAAGAAATGAATGGAGACTTCCTATAATTTTAATCAGTGAAAATAAATACTAGTCCAATTAATGTGTTCAATTAAATGCTATTTCCAGCTGTTCTGTGCAGATGTACTCCATGATGTCCACTAACAGAAAGTATTCTACTTTCTCTCTTAGTGTTTAGTTATGTTCCTCCTATGCTGGTTTTGTAACTAATCTTATTTTGATGCTGGGGAGTCAGATTACAATTGATCTGTTAAGATCATGTTAAGGTACCACGTGCGGTGTTTCTCACATTGGGGACCGAAGCAATTTGATTTATCTGCAACACAAGTATGATAAGCATAATGTTATTTTTCTAAATGAACCGGATGTACAGTATGTAGATAGAAATGGCTTATCTGCCTGTAATGATAGAATGTTACCTGTAGAAGAATTTAATATATTGCACTTTGAAATATAACATGCACAGATAACATATTATCAAATCTTTCAGTAAGCATCTAATTTGCATCTAATTTAATTTTGATTCCTTTTTTTTTTTCTCTTTCTTTCTTCTTTTTTAGAACAAAGGTGGAACAAAAAGAAATCACACGTATCCAAAACTTATATTGAACATTTTCTTGTAATGGCATGAGAAATATGGTAAAATACAGGGTTGGCATCATTTCTGCAGGCCTAGTTTTGCCTGAGAACATCCACTATCATGGTAACATATAAAAATTATCAAAATATGATTCTCAATTAAAAACTTACATGGACTGCTCCAAGTCAGCATTATTAAGTCAACTGGGATCTAAATAAATCTATAATCTTTGTGGGTTTTTTTTCACCATTTGTCTCCATAAGGTCTAGTTACCAGCAGGATCAGATTTAACTTGTCTTAATAGCATGACCTGTCCCTGCAGGGGGGGTTTTCAAGCAAGTAAGTCATGTGTGAAGCATAAGGGAAATCAGAGAAAATGTATCAGCTGCCATATATGTATACAGCAGCTATAGATGTATATATATATATAAGTGTGTATGCCTATTTTAAATTTCCTTAATCTAGGAAAGGCTCTAGTTTTATGTGGATATTTCTAATCAGCAGCTCCACATTAAATAATATATTAGTTTTCAACACTAAAGATGCCAATGTCTGCAAGTACATTTGTATTTAAAATAGTAAAACAAATATAGGAATTAGCATTGATATTGTACCTTACCCAGAATTCAGCTCTTTCCTTAATAGAAAATGCCTTGAAAACATGAAGGATGGGAAAGATAATGTTTTTATCTATAGATAAAGAATATTTCAGGGATTTTTTCTTTTTTTTTTTTCTTTTTTTTTTTTTCTTTTTTTTCATTTTTGAGGGATATACATTCGTCTTGGTTTTTGCTTCCAAACATAGTTTAAGGCTATTTGGTAAAGTATATACCAGATATCAGGCTCGATTTACAGGGCTTTCTCCTCACAGAAACATCTCAAAACCTCATCTCTAAAGATTCCCATCTTGAAGCTAACCACGCTTTATCAGCTGTGCTCCAAAGACAGAACTCATGCTTCATACTACACACTGTAGGAAAACAACGAAGGAAAAGGAAAAGAAATAAATAGAACCAAAGCAAAACAGATTAGAAGCAATGTCAGGTCTGCATAACCTATGATAATTCACGTTTTCAGTCATCTGTCAGGCTGCAGGGTGTGTGGGACGTGGATTTAAAGTGCTCATCGGGTGAAGAACCAAAGTGCTAGAGTATAATTTAATAGCTGTTCTGCCTATGGCTAAATACATTAAATACATTGCATTTGTTAAAGCAGGTAAACAGGAAATGTGGTAGATGCGGCTGTCTGTCTCGGTGTGTTAACACTGTTTTGACCTAAAGTAGTACAGAGGAGCTTTCAAACCTTGCAGTCGGAGTCTCTGGGTTACATATCTTATTGCGTCTTCACCTGAAGACTTCTAAGTGCTGGGTTGCTCGGGTGGCTCTGGAAGGTAGGTGAAGTGGAATATTTCTATTTTAGTTTATTTTAAACCAAAGCCTCTGGATTGTGGTAGTCACCACTTCTCTAATAATAGCGAGAGGCTTGAAAATATGTTATTTTCCTTATATTCCATGGCTGGAAATCAATTACCTCTTGAATCGTGTTTGTTACATGTGAAGCAAGCAAGAAGCTTTTTCTTGCCGTAACTGATACTGCATAGAAAAATAGTTCTAAAAAAAATACAACTGTAAACCACAGTTCACCTTTACCTTAACATAACCATTTAAACTTAGATTTACTCACCACTCACATTCATATTTCTTAAACTGTTTACAACATCACAACTGGCATTTTAAACAAGCAAGATTTTTTTTTTTCTCAAGGATACCCTGGAAACTCAATTGATAGAACATTTTGAGAGTTTGAAGTATTACATGTAGCGCAGCTCTTGAAATAAAAGAGAGGATCATAAAATAAACGTTAACACATAAAAGAACTGTTAAAAATGCGATGAGTGTTCCAAAGGAGTAAGTATAACTTTTTCTTTACACATCTTGCTACAGAAGATCTAACTTTTTAAGGCTTCCGTTTTCCTTTCACCCATCACTCAAGTCCTCTTGCATTATAATTTTGCTTAGGTTTCAGAGTGTCGTTATACTGCTAACAGCAAACGTTTCTCAGTGGGCATTCCCAACTCCACCAGACTTGTATGCTTCTTGGTTTCTGATGAACTTTGGAGTTTTAGTAGCTGGATATCCCTGTTCATCTCCAGAAACGTGACATGACATGAGAGGCCTAATATTATTCTGCGGTAACAAAGATGAGAAGAGTGGTAGAGCACATGGGTAAATATTTTAGCTGGGTTCTGGGAAAAGAAACTGGAGGTCAGAGAGATAAATGGGTTCTTTCTTTCCTGCTCTTTACGTTTGTAGCACCTTCTACTTGGATTAGCTAATGCCTCTAGTGAATGGTGAGATGCACCCATTGATAGTTTGTTATTCTTATCCCTAATTATCACACATTTTATAAAAATATAAATAACAAAAAAGTAAGCTGGGTTCCATCTCAAGAGGTGTTTCTTGTTGTCCTCTGAGAATATACTGGATAAGTCAGGTCTCAACAAGCCCTATCCATTGTAGCTGATTGTAAGTCAGACAATAAATACAAAAGAAGTCGTTCTTGCGGTGAGCTCAGCAAATTCTGAGAAAATCAAAAGCATTCCACTGTGCTTATGGCACAAAGAACACAACAGCAAGGGCATATTTATGGAGAGAATGAGACAAAAATTACCAGATAAGTGACAAACTGTACAAGCATTTTGTCTAAAAAAGGAACTCTGCAGCATTCTGTCTTTAAAGCCGGGTTTGAGCCTCTGGGATGTATATCTCGATGCTGTCTGCGCGCTCTGTGGCTGAATTCTGCCGGAAAGAGGCTGCTCTCTTAGCAGCCATGAGCCGCCTTCTGGCTTCTTGTCGCTGCCTGTCGGGTAGGTCCAGAGATTTTTCTCTTGTGATGGGGAATTTTCCTTTTGGGGGCTTCTTTGGTACAGGAGGAGGAACCTTTCTTTCTTCCTAAAATAGGGTATTAAAATAGAAGGTAAATGGCGTGTGGAAGATACCATCAACAGAACATGCAAATTGAAGACATACAGTGCCAAATACTCATTACATACATCAAGCATGCTCGGTTTCTGATCTAAAATCAGCTGATTAATGGATTGCGTGAATGGCTATCCATTCCAGAAACACTGATAAAAACCTGTTATTTCAGCACAAATTCTGTAGTCCCATGTCTTATAAAAGACTACATTTCCTTTCACTGACCTTGCAGATATCCTATACATGCAGTCTACACACCCTCCTTCCACATGAATTTGCTCAGTTTTATCTGACACATTATTACACTCATTATAAACAGAAACACACACTGGCTCTCCAATAAGAATTCAGCGCATCTGTGTGGTCTGATCAAGTGAAAAGACTGTCTAAGATTAGCAGGACATCATTTTTAATTAAATTAATCATACTGAGTTTAGCCTCAGCTGGATATGAAATAGCAGCTGTGTATACATATCTATTAGTTTAGTCTTCTCTATGGATTGCTAAATGGAAGCATGCAAGCACCAGCCAGAGAGAGAACATAAGCTAATTGTTCTCCTTGCCAGCCTGGACCATTTTAAAGAAAATTATGTTGAAGAATGGGCAAACTACAAAGCAAGAGTCAATAGATGTGCTACCAAAGTAGCTGTCAATGGCTTATACAGGTTTTATATCAAGAACTATTTTGAGATGTGAAATTGATACTGTACTCCATTTATAGATTGTGGAATAACATATAAGGGCCTTGAAAAGATATTGTAGAATCACAGAATCATATAAAAGTTTAGGTTGGAAGGGAGCTCTGGAGGCAATTCAGTATAACATTCCTTCAAAAGCCACTTGAAATTAGATCCAAGGTTGAAGTTATAACAGGTTTTTCAACATCGTGTTTAATATTGGCCAAATATCTCCAAAGGAGGAGAGTCGACAATTTCATATGTATAGTATGGTTATTACAATAAATCTTTCTGCTGGATCACTTCTTACAGTAATTATAATAGTCCAAAGTATGGGCTGTTCCTTATGGAGAACACAGTTAATTTGAGGCACAGCAGGATTCAAATAAATATAAAAAAGTGAACTGCAGAATCATCTTTTTTTTTTTTTTTTTTTAATTCTGAAAATTGTGAGTCTACTACCAAAATGCATTAGCCAAGACCAGAGTTAAATTTATTTAAGAATATATTTCAACGTTCTCAACTCAGCAAAACAGTGCAGCAGCCTAAGTTGCTATTCTCCATGATAGACAGCTCTCCCAGTCTTTATTTTCTCTTTTTCCTGTTTTTAGACAGGAACATAAGGGCTCCATTCCTGCTGTCCCATCTTATTATTTTTTCACTTTTACTTATTTTCCTCTTAAGAATATCACTGTTGCTGTCACTATAATAATTTCTTACTTCCAGTTGTCACTAGTAAGCAAGAGTTGCAAACTCACCATCCACCAACCAGTTGGCTGAAAATTAAAATCCAAGAGGAGCATGAAGAAATGAAAGAGTTGTCAAAATGCCTCCTAATTCCTCCCGAACCAAGCAAGTATTCACCTGAGGCCAACAGTACTGACTCAAAACAAATGCTGCCGTCACCTGACTGATAAAATAATCAGGAAGGGTAGTGGGATAATTCAGGTGTGGGAAAGAGCTCTGGGAAGGGGAAAGGCAGTTTGGGAATCAAGTGCTTGTAGGCATGATGCCGCCTGCTTTAGAAGTCTAGTGGCCAGGGGTATCTCCTAGGCAGTGGGGCTGCAACAGAGAAATGCGGGCAGTCGGCCAAAAGCACTCTTTTCCCCCCAGAATTTCCATAGGCCAAACTTTAGCTTGACCAACACTATGTTTTGTCACTTGTACCAGCATCAGTTATTTATGTGAGCAGGACTGATCACTGTAGCTCAGGTTTGAGCTGGCCCAGAAGGAACAACATCCTGCAGTCTACCTTGATTGAATTCTTGGGCTACTGTTCTCAATCTGAATTAGTCAGAACATGTTTCAGTTCTTTTTTTTTTTTTTTTTAATATGAAGCCAGATAAATTCAAGAGAAGTTTTATGTAGCAGAGACAAGATTTTGCAAAATCCATTTTCTTTGTAACACAATTCAGCTCAACATTGTTAAAAGGGGAAAAAAAAAACAACCAACCACACTTTTATGACTGATGAAGGTTTCCATGTACAAGTTGGGCCATGACAGTTAGCTGTTTTCCATCTCTGGGTTAGAAACCTACCACACTTCCCTACTGAATTTAAAACATGGAAGCTACAGTACTATAAATGGGAAGGAAATGGTATTGCCCATGGCCTGCTTACCTTCCTTTCAGGTGATTCTATTATTTTCCATTCATTGAGTTTCAACTGGTGCAGTTCATCAAACTTCATGCTGACATCTTCAATTGAGAGCTGCAATAAGTCCCAGAAACCTGCCAGGTCCTGGGAAGTTGGTCTTGGCATGGCACTCGGGTCCTGTCATGCACAAAAGAGAGAACATGAATAGAGCAGGAGGCTTTAAACAAAGTGATTTGAGGTAGGAAGGGAACCACTCCAGTTCATTTTGCTACAGTGCTGCTCAGGGCAAAGGCTGGGAGCTGTGACTGAAAACATGTGCCTCCTATACAACTTGGATACGAATAAGTGAGATGTCCTGCACTGGCCTTTCTGGATCTGAGTATCATGGAAAACTCCTCAACACCATCTGCTGTGCTGACCTTTATTTCTAAAATGCAGCATGCTGACAGACTCTGTCTGCTGATTATTAAATGGAATAGGGATGTGGCTTATATTCTAGGTATACTGAAGTCTTGTTAAAAATTACAGACATTGTAGGTGAGCGAAACAACCTAACAACACCGCAAGGAAATTGTCAACTTATGCTGTTTTTGATTATGTTGTCTTGGGTTTTCAAATGGACATGTAAGATAAAAAATCTGGATGGAGATGTTTGTTAGAATTTTGTTTCCCATGGGGTAGAATCATGCTCAGGAACTGAGCAGATACTATTCTCATTTACCGAAGTTAGGTAGTTATTAGCTGAATGTCAGTGTTGGATAAAAATTACCTAAAAAATAGTATACAGACTCTGTACCCCATATCTTGAGCCCTGATGCTTGTTCAAGAAGACAAGTTTGTCACTTCAGTGAAGTAGGGTTTAATTGGCAAACATCTCTGTGAAGGTGATGGGCAAATGTCTACCAGGGAAATATGTAGGTCACCTTGAAAGTAAGACCTCATATTTATTTCCATGGAAGCTATAACAGTTACAAAAAACACAATAATACTACTAGATAGAGCAAATTTTCACCTACAAAACACTATTTTTCAACATAGTCACCACCACTTTCACCAGCGATGAACAAGAGCCTGCATGCTGCACACTCGTAACAATCTGCACCAGTGGAGGTTATCCACTGTCACTGTTATCCACTGTCCACTGCTGAAATGCACCATCCACCACTTCACTGTTCTCACATTTACTGTTTGGTCTCTACAAATGTTCGAAAAGCATCAATGAATGTCAGTGGGTACAATTCTTTCTGCACAGGGAAATTCAGTGACACACCTTTGCTTTCTATGCACTTTCATGTCAGACACCGTCTTGTCAGACTGCCCCTCTGCTGCCGTCTGTCACATGACCACAAAATGTAATGGAATGTTGATGGAAGGTTATATGCCTCTGACATCACATGCCGATATAATAAATCAGTAGGCATTACATTTGGAACAGCCCTTGTAGGTCTACACAATGGAACTGAGAGTAACATAGTTGAAATCAACCCAAAGATGCTCATAATCTCCCCCCCTTCCCAGGCCAAAGCTAAAATGGCTAATTTAATAAATAAACAGTGGTGTTCCAGCACCTCACCACTCTCATAGTAAAGAACTCATCCTCCAGTCCATAAATATAGGCAGGGTTGCCCCATCCCAGCTGTAGAATCTGGCACTTACTATTGTGAAGCCTCATGCATCTGGTGATTGTCCAGCCCTCCAGCTTGTCAAGATTGTTAAGATCTCTCTCTCTGCATGGCCTCTCTACCCTTAAGGGAATTATCAGTTCCTGACAAATTAGTATTGTCTGCAAACATAGTATAATTTCAAGTCCTGTACCCAAATCATTGTCAAGAACATTAGAGAGAACTGGTCCTAAACTAGAGCCATGCAGAGATCTTTGCTAGTAGAGCTTTTGTTTAACAGGGAATTTGAGGACTAGTAGTTACTATGCAGATTGTAACAGATTTCTGGAAAACACGATACAACTCTAAATTAGTATTCACTGAAAATGACCATATTGGGTAGATCCCTATTTACTTTAAAAGCACTAACAACATGTGTCAGTGATATTAATTACTCCAGAGAGGTCAACATTACAGGCTTCAAGAACTGACTCCTAGTGAGAAATCTGTCAGCAACATATATTACATTGCAATCTGTTCTCTCCAGTCTGGTCTCCTCAGTCTCTCTCCTCAGTTTCCTCTGAACAGCCAGAAAGTGATGCCACTCGTGGAAATGCCGTTGACTTCTGAATTGAGGGTAATTGCTCTTCTGTACCTTTGTGCTCCACTCATCCCTGCTGCAGAAGAGCACAGCTTCCAGCGTGGCTGGGAGAGGAGCATGCGGTGCATTGTATGGACACAAGAGGGCTGCCTCCTGCTGCTATAGCTTATGGATCCACAGCTCACGGATGAATGCTAGTAAAAATGATTGCTACTACAGTTAACTGAATTTTGAGAAGATTGGCTTAAAGCTGCTTCTTTTTTTTTCTTCTTTCTTTCTTTTTTTCAGAAGTGGCTTCTTTGTTTTTATTGTGTTTGGAATTCAGCTCTGCAGCTCTCTTTCAAAAGGAAGCCTTAAGCAAGCAAAAAGTATTCAGCCGATGCTTGTGTTGCTCTGGTTTTGCCTGCAACCGTGACATACTTAGCGATGATCTCAAGAGCTGAGCAGAATGTCTGCTGACTGGAGTATGGAGGAGGACACTTAAAAGAAAAACATTATCTTATAAAAGATAATGTGAATAATTCACCAGGAAGTAGTCATTAATCAGGGATTCTTTTTTTCAAGTAGTTAGTAAGAACTGTATACTGTAAGAGATAGTCAGCTCAATTCTTATAAAATAATTTCACTGAAGCTGTTGGTTTTATGAATTTATCCCGAATGAGACATCTTAACCAACAGCAACATCAAATGTGATCCTTGAAACTGTTCAGATTCTTTAGAAAAATCCATAAGCCATGGAGAAATTTCAATGTGAGTAAGTGTGTTCTTCTTCCTAAAACCTTGCTGCATTTTTGAATTGGCAAAAGTAGCTGCTGCTGTTCTCTGTCCTACATTTACGGCTCCTGTCATTGAATAGTGTTAGAGAAACCAATGTGTTGGAGCCTTGCAAGTGCCAGATGTACTGTAGTAGCTGCTATCTGTCAGTATTCCCATGGATGACCAAGATGCTGCTGCCAGAGAATATGGAATGTCTGCTGTAGATGTGGGCTAAGTGACTATTAAGGAACAAACACTATTACTAAGCATAAGAAGAAAAGTTCAAAACATGAATGAGTTAAAAGTCCAGTTCTGTATTTGTTCCTTTCTGCAGAGCCCAATTGGTGATTTAAGAGATTGGTGAAGAATATTCAGAGCTCAAATCTCCAAAACTGATTAGAACTGCTGGTATGGAGTTCAAAGGTTTATTATCCATATAAGAAGGAGAGAAATAAAATCTTGCCTTTTTTCTTTTCTTTTTTTAATAATGCTCAAAGCTATAGGTTCCTCCTATTGCTTTTGCAGTAATGACATGCTAAAGCTTCCAAACAGCTCTGCTGTGCAGAGCAGGAGCTGCTCGTTATTACAGTAATGCTCTCAAGCACAATTCCTGGACCCACTTGAAGGAAAAGTGAAGTGGAGAGGAGGTTGGGCTCTCCAAATCTTATTTTGAATAGCTTAATCAGTCAGGAAATGGAGGGAAGTCTGAAATTTACCATATGAAACTTTTAGATTTTAATGAAGATTTCCTTCTTTCACTATCAAACAAATGGACAAACAGTAGCACACATGATACATTTGATATTACAAACTTGGTCATCTCCTGCTTGCCTGACTTTGCATATTTCCTCTGTCATTCTGTAAAAGCTATTAAAATTCTTGTTTTGACAGACTCTTTGAAGTGGATAATTGGATTCTTTCCTAATGAGGACCATATATCTTACCCTTTTCTATCAGAAGATAGGACATGCTTGGCAAGACTTTCTCAGTATTTGATTACAGTTTCAGGAATTCTAGATATGTAATGTTATGAATGGAAAACAGCACATAAGTCTCTGCAGAATTACTTTTGCCTTAAAAACCTGTGCAGTAAATACTAGCAAATGAGGAAATGTGTCTAATCAGATAAATAGATTGCATCTGCTTTGCATGCAGCAAAATTCAGCGCTTTTAATATATAAGATAGGGACAGTCAAAAGTTACACTTGATTTTCAAGTGAGCCAGAGATTGTAGGTGTTCTACCATTAGACTTAGCTAGAAGCATTATGTTCTTCTATTTCTTAGTATCATTTTGCCACAGCGTTTATATCACTGATGGCTGCTGTCATATTAACGAAGATAACATTTCGAATCAAATTAGTGTCTAATGAACTTCCAGAACAATAGCAGTAACTTCTACAAGTAATATACTGCATCTGCTCCTTTCGCCCTAGGACATCTTATATATAATTGGCAATGCAAATTATGAAACCCAATTTTATGAACACTATGTATGTTCTCATTTCCAAGATCAGTCCCATTTTCAGGTAGGTAGAGAACTGCATTGTGTCTCCTACTATTCTCTGCTTACTGTAATTTGAAAAACGTCTTTTCTCACCAGAAATACAGTTACTATTTTAGGGTATTACAAAAATAAGCCATAATATTATGTCTAAGAAAACTTGCATTTCTTCCCTTCTCATTTTTTTTTTCACTTTAATAAGGACAGCAGAAAAACAAAAGACAAAAGGCAGATAGTCTAAAATTACTGAAACTACATTTGCTTTGCTAAAAGATGTACTGACACAATACTTAGAGATTAAGTTAAAAAAAAAAAAAGAGGAGCAGCGAGACAAATGTGAGACATGAAAATGAGAATGTTACTGTGTATTACCCTGTATGTACACTACACTTTTTCTTGTTGTTGACTTTGAATTAAAAGTATTAAGTTCTACAGTTTACAGTAAAATTCTGTGTTAAATTAGGTATGGCTAGTCATAAACTCTTCAAGAATGGCCAGAGATGGTGACTTACCAGATTTTGCTGACAGAGCCAATAAAACTGCTGGAATTTCTGAGACATGAGGAGCTGAGCACTTCCAACAGCACTTCGGATCTTGCCTAGGACTAAGCATACAGAGAGGTTATTGTCAATAGATGTTTTGGCAGCAAAAGGAAATGCCATCTCAAAGAAAATGTAGCTGGAATTACAGCTTAGTTTGTAATGGAAATAAATATTTTGCTGCTTCTGATTACACACATAAAATATTTTTTAAGAGATAGAGATATAGGGAAGCTCCATGGCATCTTACCTTTTGAAAATAGTAAATGATGTATTAGCAACATAGAACTACCAAGCCTGCGTTTGCTTAAGAAAGTAGAAAAGAAAAATCAAAGGAACACACAGAGCTTCCTGAAGTAGGCATGTGGACATAAGATTTTGGAATAATCTTGAATTCCAATGGAAATAATATTTTTTTGAAAAAAGCACAGTGATAAGCATTATCACCCTGATTTTCATTGATTTATTCATTTATTAGGAGATGCATTAATTCCGACCTGATGAAGCACTTAATTACAAATAATTCAGTAGGACTACTGATGCTGAGACTAGTAAGTCAACACCAAACTTAACAGTCTATCAGCTTTTCTAGATTTATCTCTTATGTACCACCAGGCAAAATTAACAAAAGTGACATTACAGACTTGATCCAGGAACATCACTTATATTGTTCCTTCAGTATTGTCATTTTATTGTCATTGTATGACTAATGAGTTAATATAGAAATTTTCCTTACTTAGATGCTGAAACTAACCTTACTGCCATTGCATAATATTCTGTTAAGAACACAAGGAATGCTTTATTGATCTGAACCCATGAAGACATTTTCTAAATGCATCATGGACACAGAATAAAAGCCCAGTGGAAGCTGGAGCTAGACTTGCTTTTGTAAATTGAGAGCTGTTGAAATACTCTCGCCTCAAGAAGCAGGTGGGTGCCTATTTCCTCTGATGTCAAAGGGAGCTTTAAATGCACCTTAGGTTACATCTTCTGATTCTGCAAACAAAAATGGCTTCTATCACTGTGGATGATCCTTGGTTGAAGCCTCTTTAGTCTGTCTGTACTGCGGAGCAAGGTTAACATGTTAAAATATAATGTAAATGCTCCTACCATAAGGATGAGATCTTTAGAGGAATCATGTCTCTAAGACATTCTGTGGTAGGAGGCATTACGTGCTGAAGGTTGTGTACCCCAGGAAACACATGAAGACCAAAGCATGGGAGCTTCAGACAATGGGAGGACACAAGCATGTGCTCCAGGACTTTGTTAAATTGTTGAAACCCTGATGGTTTGTTGGACTTTCCCTACTGCCAGTGTACTGGCCATTTACAGTGTGCAGAAGCACTAAGAGAAGAGACCAAATTCATTTTACTTGACTTTGCTTCCAAGAATCCACTGTCTAAATAAAAATTTCTCTATGCTCTATGAAAGGAAAGAGCTCATCAGTTTGCTCATGTTAGGTACTTATTTTTAGATGAGACAGATCTCTTCCTAAAGATGCCTATTTCTATTGACTAGAGTTCCTGAGGGAACTGGCTTATCCTGAGAAAACCAGCTCCTCTTGGACTCCCACATTTTTATAGGATAAATACCAGACTTCAGTTGGTAGCAGTATGCTTTCCTCACCAAATTCCACTTCCTTCTCTGTGCTGCAAATGCAACATTTTAAAAAGCACAATAAACTGAGGTCTCAGTTCCATAAAATGTCCAGATTTTTATATAATATTTAGAGGAGAGGTATAGAAAGGTAGGTGTAGGGGTGATAATAGTAAATGCTCATACATCTTTTATCATAGAATGGTAGAATCATAGAATGGCCTGGGTTGAAAAGGACCACAATGATCATCTAGTTTCAACCCCTCTGCTATGTGCAGGGTCGCCAACCACCAGACCAGGCTGCCCAGAGCCACATCCAGCCTGGCCTTGAATGCCTTCAGGGATGGGGCATCCACAACCTCCTTGGCAACGTGTTTCAGTGTGAAACGTGTTCCCTCTGTGTGAAAAACTTCCTCCTAATACCTAACCTAAACCTCCCCTGTCTTAGCTTTAAGTTAAACATCCTCATCATTTCAGGAACCAACTTGATGATTAATGAGATGCCTAGGGTCGAATGAAACTACAATAGCACAGCAGAATTGAACTGCAACATTTAATATAGAAACCATTCAATGCTTGCTGAGAGAATCTGAAAGTTTAAGGCTCATTTTCTGTAAATGCATACATATTTCATAACCTTAAAAGCATAGATAAATTTGTAGAGCTGTGGCTCTCAAACTCTATTTTGCTTTCTGTTAGACAAACAGTTTACAGCTGTGCCACAATACTAAATTAAACAGCAATATGCATAATTCATCTGTCCCTTGTGCTACCCATTTCTGAAGGGGTTAAGTGTTTCAGGGCTGCATGAGTAATTCACTGGGGATTTATTTATGTTCAGTTGGCCAAATGAAATAAAACATTTTAATTGGTTTGGGGTTTTTGATCACCAAACTCCTCACTTTCCTCTGTGGAGTTATTGGCTTAGGAAAAGCAATGTTCTCGGTGTTTAAAACCTGTGCAAACACATAGAAATCTAAATAAAGAAGAACTATTTCTTTTGATCTTAAACAAATTGCTTTCATTGTCTGTCAGAACTTTTAAAAAAGGCAAAGATGTGTCACCCAGGCTTGTATCTTCCTTGTCCCTGGATGCTCTGTAGTACAGGACATAGGACAAACTATCAGGGTGGGGGGTCAGAATCTCTTCTTTCCTGAGATGAGGAATTTTGCCTCAGCAGGTCCCTGGCACTGCCTTGCCAAACACTCTACACTCTATTCGGCTACCCACAGAACGATTCTGTAGGCTGTGGGATGTTACGCTTGTCTCACAGGGAATACAGCTCAGTCTTAGCTTCCTCCATTGAATTTGTAGATCATAGTTCATGTACAAAGCGTGATAAAAAAAAACCAAACAAACATTGGTTTTGGCCCTACCATAGAAACTTGACAGAATCTAGATCTGACTAATATTTCCTAGTGAATCTCACCGTTACTCCAAACCCCAAATTAAATAAACATTTATTTGACCTTTGTTATCATGAAGGACCACATTAACAGGCACCTGTGATTTAAAGCCCAGATAGGCCAGACAAGACTTAGCCACTGGCTGTGCAATGTTTTGTGTGACAAACTCCATTTCAGATGTCAGACACTGTGCTTCCAGGCCATATGTATGTGTCACCAAGTCAAACCATATGCCATATAAGGGTAGCTAATGGCAGAACAAGGGGAAATGGTTTTAAATTGAAGGAGGGAGGATTTAGGTTGGATATCAGGGGCAAGTTCTTTACCAAGAGAGTGGTGAGGCACTGGAACAAGATGCCTAGAGAGGCTGTGGATGCCCCGTCCCTAGAGGTGTTCAAGGCCAGGTTGGATGGGGCCCTGGGCAGCCTGGTCCAATATCAAATGTGGGGGTTGGTGGTCCTGCATGTGGCAGGGGGTTGCAGCTTGATGATTCTTGGGGTCCCTTCCAACCCAAGCCATTCTAGGATTCTGCAGACTCCTAGGAAACAACCTTAGTCCGTGTCATGCCTGTCTTTCCAGAAGCACAGATCTCCACTGTGCTTGAGGAGAGGACTGCCAGAGCTACTCTACAGACAGTGAGTTTAACTAACTTGCAATGCAACTTGCAAAGCAGAACTAGGGCCCTGCTGCCAGGAATAATGTTTGCTATGAAGGAGTCTACAGCACTGGTGAGCAGTCTTTCAAAAAGGCTCTAATAGTGGTGAATACACATGTATTACAGGCCTGCCATTTACTGAAGATCTAACTCTATTTCCATTTCAATAAGTAAATGAGACTTAATAAAACATAGAAGTTAGAATCTCTCATATTCATGCTACTCTGCTTTGCTGTAATTAAATTAAAGTATTAAAACACTTCAATTCATAATCTTTAGCACAATATTAATAGACAGCCAAAGCCTTGTCATTAATTTCATGCATTGGGGAATTATTCTGATGAGAGCAGATTGATTATCTCCATGAAAGAATGATGAATGTTACAGACTGGAGAGACTGAGATGTTTGGTGATGCTTAAAAGATACTGCTTGTAAATAAATGATGATAAAATCAATCATCAAACGTAAACATACATAATTTCAATATAATTCATATACCTCCCCACCATTAAGATATTGGTATATTTACTTGAAATTCAGAAAAAAGTAACATAACCTTAATTCTGCTCCCTGATGCATATGGAACATTCTATTTTTGTTGTGTGGTCCTGAACGTACGGCTTTTACTCCAAAGACATACAAAACCCTGACAGAGACTGCAGAAGATACAGACTCAGGATTTTTACTCTTGATGAAGACTGTGCAAATTCACTGTAAACAGCATGGACAATTCACACAATGGCATACTGTCTCCAGCAATATGCAGATTACAAGAAGTATTACAAGTAATATTGTTTTATACATCTTGCGTTGTTTGAGGAATACTGCAAGAACTTAAAATTGAATACTGTTTCACATCACAAATGCAGGGGGAGAAAAGTTAGACCTATGTTGACAAAATCAAGTTCACAGTATGATGTTATAACTCTATTTTTGATAGGTTAAAAGCTTTGCTCATTGCGCCACAAGCAATGGGAAACTACTGACAATCTGCTTCTGGCATTCATTAGTGCTACTTAAATGATGTGCTTTTAGTTTTACATTTTCATTTCATTTCAATTGCTTTTTTTTTTTTTTTCCTAAGCTTGTGTGTGTCCCGTACACAATCTGAGGAAATATGCCTGGAAATGTATTTAAACTGTCATTTAGGTCATCACCCTAATTCAAAGCAGAACATGTAAACCAAAATGTTTGTTCAATCTGTAAATCTATATTTATCTAAATCTAAATCTAAATCTAAATCTAAATCTAAATCAATCCTAAACATATGTCTTTTCCACTATCAACATAACAGATAGGCTATGTTTAGAGTGAGATGATATTTTTGGACAGCACAGCTATCAATCAGCATTGTTGCAGAGAGGAGGAAGGGCAATGGGATCCTTGCGAGTCGTGAGACTGTGCATGTTCACTTTTTTACCAAAATGGAGTTCAGAATGGGGAAAACTGGAGCACAATATACATGCTAGGAGGAATTCTTGGATTCCTCACTATGGGACTCTCCTTTATTGACTTTAACTACCATTTCAGGGGAATTAAGACATTCTGTAGTCATTTCCAACACTCCAAATGTCAATTTCAATAGCTCCTGAAGGGTAAAGTTGTGAGAAGCATTAGGAATTTATGTCATTAATTTCTCTTTGGTTGAAGAATAACCTATATTTGGTCAAACACCTAAAAAAAAAACTTTTATGGATGATTAACTGAAGACTGCACTAAAGTAAATCGGTTGTGAGGTTTCTTTTCTCCTGTTACTGTTTCTGTTATAACTCTTCTATGTTACTAAAGCCCTTGCAGAATTTTGGAAATATCGGCTGGAGGATTAGAAAGGAAAAATTCAGCATCCCTGACATGAAGGGTTAAGGGGAAAGAAAGGTGATATTTTGAGCTCTCTCTAATGCCTGATACACCAGAGATCCCTTTACTTCAACAGGGCATAGCTGTGTCAGCAAAGCTCCTAACAGTGATGCAGAAGATGTTAGAAAAAGACTCTGTCTGCCAGCGTGATTAATACCAGACTTAAAGGCTCTGTTCTAACAAAGGAAAAATTTTTACACTGTGTTATCTTAGGATTTTGACATGGGAATAAAGTCTGGGGAGTACTCCATTTGACACAGCACTGCAATATTTCAGTAGACAAACATTTGGCATTTGCAGCCCAGTTGCCCTCTGCTTCTCTGTGCCACATCACACCTGACCCCACAGCCCCTCTATGGGCTCATAGGCTTTCTGCCTTCCTGTGCAAAGTCCTCTGCTCCCATCACGCAGCTCAGGAAAGCTGGGCTCAGGCTGCACAGTCCTGGCCCTCTGCATCTTCAACAGCGCTGTGATAACTGGGAGTGTTTTTCTTGTCATCACCTACACACCAGCAGTAGCCAAATACAATTTTCAGGGTGTAAAACTGCAACTCCAGTCAGCACCCCAGAGAAACACATATTTTTGCTGGAAGGCACCCTGCCGGTGCAAATGATCACATGCTTACCCTGGGAACACTTCCAGCCACGTATATACTTTATATATATATGTATTCTCATAAAGGTTGAGAACACAAATAACTGCTCACACAGACAATAAATTAACTTCACAGAAATTCTGAAATATGATTCATGGCAACTGACCAAACAAAAAAATAATGTCTGCAGAAAGAAAGCATGAGAAGTTAGATTATTTTTGTTGCAGTGATTATCTTCTCCCTTTCCTAGACCTGATGAGTGAAGATCTTAGAACAACATTATGGGAGAAAAGCTACAGTGAAAGAAAAAAATCAATAGAGCAATCAGACAGCTTTCTGTGATCTCAGGGCTATTGTGCTAACACAGAAAATGAAATTGTTTTCTAAAATACAGTTCGATTTTAACTCTTCCCTTGATTAAAACAAAATTGAAGTGGTAGCATAAAGACAGCCTTCTCATAGGAGATGCAAGGCTACCTTTCTTCTTCAGGTACAATTAGTATAGCCTGGCCAACAAAAAGAACAATTCAGCATTAACAGTGACAGTTTGAATGTGCAAACTTTGCTGTCAAGTGTTATGGGAATAGTAGCTGCTGGAAGATAGAAAAACATATTTAGTTGCTTCTGGCTCCTGCATTTGTGAGCATTTTCTTCAGAGAACTGTGAAATGCTTAAATATGTCAAGATACATTTCATGCTGGGATATCATTAAACTTCAGTTCTTGTGGATACATACCTTCCAACTTTCATAGCTCAAACTGAGTATATAAAATGTGTCAGAGGCTCAACAGCAAAACAGTTATTCATGCAAAAACTTTAAAATGCTGTGAAGCTTGTTCCCTCGGTGAAAATAATTATTTGATAATCTCCATTTAAGTTTATGTTAGTTATATGAAATGAAGGGATACTATTCCAAAGATTTGGAAATGATTTGAGAAAGATCTCTTGAAATGAGTACATATGATGGAAAAGGAGTCTGTCATGTTTGACATCCAGCTGAAGATAAGCATCTGACTTCACTTACGCTATACAGACCTCTTCTGCAGTAATTTCTTTAATCTATAAAGGAGGTGAGAGTGTTCCCTCAAACATGGGTAATTAAATTGTCTTGGTTAGGTTAAAACAGGAATTGCAAGAATCCATTTCAGTATCTCTACATCAAGGAACTGCCCTTTCTTTTTCTCTTAGAGGGTCACTCTACAAGTAAGGAAACATTAAATCCTAATTCTAGGTTAAAAGGATAGAGTCTCAATAACTACAAATATTAATAAAAAATTACTGAGGCTCAATTTGTCTTCATGTCCCACCCTTTGTGTCCTTCTGAATTATTTCCTGAAAAAAATAATCTTCCTAACTGTTGCAAGGTATTTTAGGGTATTTCTGGAGTGCAAGAGCATAGATAGCATATCATGTGGAGGGAGTGTGGGTCTGGATCCGGGAATTGGTAGTCAGCTAAAATCAGCTTCTCCAGCTTTTCCTGACATAATACACAGACAGCTGCATATTTGAGAGAGCTCCACTAGCTCCCTACCTATGTCTGTGTGCGAATTTCCACTGCTCACTTCGTGTGATTGCAGATTTGATTGGGGCTGTGCATGAGGAAGAGCTTGGAAAGAAAGGGGGTAGCAAAAGTCCAACCTTGCCTGAAAACAGCTGGCTGGCCTCCTAGGGAAAGAGGTGGTTTAACTGTGATTCTCCCCTTGTTCCCCTAATAATCTTAATTTTTTCAAGGAAATTAACGTCTTGCTCTTCAAACTTCTGCTTCTGATAGCAAGCACTGATGTGCCCAACACCAAAAGCTGGTGCTTTGGAACGCTTATTGGTGGCAGAGCATTTAGCAGTACGAAGATTTAGGGGAAAGGAAAAAAAGATGTATATGGTAAAACTAAACGTTAAAAAATAACTGCAGTGAAAGTAATTTTGGAAATCCTAACACATGCGAAGCAAAGCAAAATATTTTATTGTTAGTACTTAAACAGCACCTTAGAGGGTATTAAAGTCTTCACATTCTCAGCTCATACCTGCCATAGTGAAAATGACGACAAAAACCTAAACTCAAAAAAAACCTGGATGCTTAAAGAAGAAAACAACCTTATGATCTCTGCCACACTAAAAGCTATGCTGTTACAAGGCAGACTTGCACAAAAAGCAGTGCAGAAATATGACTGCAAATGAAAATGATGCCATAAAAATGCAGGTGTTCTGTCCTTTTAGAAGGCCAGTGAAAGAAACAGAAATTGGCCTTTTAGTGACTATGCAGGTCTGGCCCAAGCCTCAAGGGCAGATCATAAGCAAGAGCTCGCTGAGGGGGAAAAACAACAATAAGGAAAGTATATTCAGAGATTATATGTGAGATTTGTGAGTGTAGGAAAAGATGCTACTAAGAAAATTGTATATGAACTAATTTGTGATTTGAGAAAAGCTGAGCTGAGACAATAATTCAGCTGAGACAATAATTCAGATTGGCAGGGATTGAAATATTTATAAAACTAAGACCGGAGAACAAGGGTAATTGACCTCAGAGGGAATCACAGGGAGCTGGCTACTGAGTGCTAGGACCACTTTGATATATTACCATCATTAGTGCTGGCTTGGATCTTGTTCCAAAATAGTCTACATTATTTTTCATTTTTTCCCATCACTTCTTTCAAGGTGTCCACAAGAAGTGAGAAAAATAATGATTCTTGACAAAATTATAATAAGAAAATGCTACTGAACTATCTGAGATTGTAGAAGTGCTTTAACTATTGCTCTCTCTTATTCTAACTGTTCCTTTATGATGCATTTTGCTCAGGTCCTTTAAAAGACTTAAAAAGTGTTTAAAATGGCTTCAAAGGAAGAGGCAGATTCTTAGGATTCAGGAAAATGGAACAACAACAACAACAACAAAAGGTTAACACAAGATAAACTTCTGTGTTCTGGCAAATGTTCAAGAACTGGAAACACAGATGTGAGTGGGAAGAATGAGCCAGAGCTGGAGCTACGGAAGGAGATCTTGTCCCACTTAAGCCATATCAGGCTTTGATCCTGTACTTGATGCAGTTATCTCCTCAGCTATAACTCTAAAGACCAGCTTGCACAATCAGCAGCAAGGCTGCCTACATCTAATGGTTCTGAAGAACATCTTTGGTACTGCAAAAAGAGTAGGGAAAAACCACGCACCATCAACGTATTCTAGCAGATAATAGCAAACATCAGTAAGAAATGATGCAAAATGTTCTTACTTTCCTCAGAAAGATCGTTTTCTTCTGCTTCTCTTTCCATTTCCTTACACCATCCCTCCATTCTCTTAGTTTCAGTATGTAGCAACTTCATAAACCAAGAACCGTCCCGTCGACAAGGAGACATCCGACCAGTCTCTACTGTCTCAATGGCTGGCTCCAGCCAGGGCTCTGGTGGTGGAAGGTTTGAGGTGTCAACTGGGGTCCTGTAATCTTCTCTGTAACTGAACAGTCCCTGCGTCCGTACAGTTCTCACTGCGCTGTATTGGGTGGGGGTGCTGGGCTCCGAGTGCTGCTGGAAGGATGAGCCAAACTGAAGTCCCTTGTCCTCCATGGTGATGTGTCCTGGGAAGCCCTCCAGCTCCAGGTCAGCCTGGACAGCTGCTGTCACGCTGTTTGAGCGCTTAAATCGTCCATGTCTTGATGAAGCGGGAAGAAAGAAAAGAGGTTAAATAACACATGAATATATGATGATATAGGGGTGCAGAATAATGCTTCAGCGAATGGCTTCTACTTATATCCTTCTCCTTTATGCTAAATATTTTTTTCTTTGTGCACATCTCACTAAAATAAGACAGAGGTTAACAACATAGAGGAAAAACAAAATGCATTGTGCCATCATTGATCTCAGCAAAGATACAAAAGAAAATCATTTAAATTATCTCTGGAAGCAAATATTGATTTATTATCATACCACATTATTCTCATACTACAAAATACCATGTATCATTACTAAATGAACTGGAAATAACTAGCAGAACTGCAGGGTTGCATCTCCTGGCGGAAGACTGTTAAATAAATGTATAAAAACCTTCAAATATTAATGATCATAATTTGATAAAATCTGAAAATCTGCTAAATTAGGACTTTTGAGAATTCTTTAAAAAAAGAAAAATATTAACTGAAGGTTTAAGAGTTGTTTTGTTTTTTTTTACTTACCTCATAGGATGACCATTAAATGTTAAATTTTTTATTGCGGTGTGCCACAAAAAACATTTGAGAAAAGATTTATTTTAAAAAGCTAGATGGACAAAGAAAGATTATTTGTGAAATCTTTTCACATCTAGACCTATTGTTTCAAATTACTTCTAGTCAATGATGGTAAAAGGCAATTAGCAGTCAAATACTATCTGACAGCTGCCGTGAAATGAGATAATGGTCCCAAGCTAGTACTTAACAGGCAGTGCCTGCCAGGGATAACCTGGTGGGCTGCTACATTGGCTGACAGTGCTAAAGAACCAGATCAGGATTGAACAAGTGGAAAGCTGATTCCAGTTTACGATACATCCTAACCATCGTTAGAAGAACTGAGAAAGCCTAAATCAGCACAAGATCCCAATATACATCTCTTTGTATTTTTTTTCTGAAAATATGAAAGGGTATTAATCCACCACTTCAATTTAAAACTTTTGCTTCTTTCACTCCAATTAAAAACAGTAAAATTAACACAATATTAAACAAGCGTTACGTATTCTCTACGAACTTTGCCAAACAACCAGCATGCAAATAAGAAATTTGGCTTTCTGAATTATTTAGAGGCAGCATTTGCCAGATGTTTGTTATTAACACTGCTTACAAATGTACTTTTATGAAAGATTATATATTTTTGTATGCACTTGAATTACCGTTTTTCATCTTCCACTTGTATTCCAACTGAGTGGTATTCCCGCAGGCCTCTGCTCTCAGTATCTGAATCGGTTGCTGTTTCCACCTAATTCAAGAGAAAAGATACATCTGCAAAGTGAGCACCAAAAAGCCAACAATACCCGCACTTATTTAAAATAAATTAACTTCCCACTCTTACGGCTAAGAAATATCCAACAATAAATAAATGAGGTAAAATTTGATAGGACAAGCGGAAATGATTTCAAACTAAAGCAGAGGACATTAGATTGGATATAAGGAAAAAGTTCTTAACAATAAAGGTAGTGAGGCACTGGAGAAGACTGCCCAGAGAGGTGGTGGATGCCCCATCCCTGGAGACACCCAAGGTCAGCTTGGCCAGGGCTGTGAGCACCTGATCTGGCTGTAGTGTCCCTGTTCTTTGCAGATGGGTTGGACTGGATGGCTTTTAAAGGTCACTTCTGATTCTGTGATTCTATGAAATAAACGAGTGTTCAGCCTGGTACCATTGCTTTAGTGCTGTGTTTTATAAATCTCTGCACAATTACTTCTGTTATGCTATGCAATTCTTTATTTCCAACCTAAGCAGATACAATTACTCAGTTCAGTGGAAGCAGCGAGTAGGTTTGGCCTGGCAGAGCTGTTCTCAGAATGAAGAATCCAGAGGATGGTACCTTTTTATATTATAGTAAAACAGTCTCTCATTATTGTTAATGATTTACAAAATAAAATAAAAACTCAAGTAGCCCCATAAACCTGCAAGTGATAAAAAGAAATGCTGCAATGAAATTTTATCGACAGCTGCGTTGACAAATATAAAGCCATTTAAATGACATGAAGGATGCAGCAGAATCCCCTGTCTAACCTTTTTTAATAACGCGGTTCCAAAAATGCTGTATCAAGCTAGTAATTTATTCATTTTTATTGTATTCCCATCTGAAATACACTCTCTAAAATACATTCACAGTTCAGTTTTCTTCATAAGTGAGACCACATTGCTACTGCAAGTTTCTGTGGGATTTTATATAACATTCACCACCACCACACCGCCCCCAGGTCTCTGACACAGACACAGTGAGTGCCGCAGTATGCAGATCGTATTCTTGGATGAAAGGAGAGCTAGGAAGCAGCAAGTGTAGAATGAACTCTTTTTTGAATTAAATATTCACTGTTAAATTAAAGAATATTACCAGCAAGCAGTTTTTCAACATGCACAATCTATGGATGCAGTCAAAGAGTATATCTGATGATGAAAATAAGATCGTTTTTCCCCTCTGGGAGGAGCCCAACAGCCCTTGCAGCTGTCTCAGCTGCATGGTCCCCATCCCAGCAGCATTTTGGAAGGATGCAGAGAAAATGTGGAAGGTAGGTGAGATGTGAATGTGCATATGGACTCTATATCTGGAAGAAGCCAGCTGCTGGTAACGTCACATTAGATTTTCAAGAAGCAGTTCCACGTACATTTATGTTGAAGGGAATTCCAGCCAGTAATCAGTGTACATTTCTATTTACCTGGCTATAGGTATTGGTAATTTTTATGAAATGCAGAAACCCTTTAGCAAAGCTAGAACTGTTCAGTGTAGCACCACACATAGGCTTGCAGTGGTTACCAGTGGAGTAACTGTTATGGGAAAAAAAACATTTCCCAGCAATTCCATCTATTCTGCATGAATTCGCACTGTTCCCACCTCAGGAATTGCATGGAAGCTAGCTGCAATCACTTGGACAGGCAGCACACTGAGACAACTTTTTTTTTTTTTTTTTTAAGATATCAGAGATTTGGTAGCAGTTTCCAAGATTTGGTGTTGTCTGTATAAAAAGAAAGATCCCTCCCATTATCTGCAGAGAAAAATAGCCTCAACTACAGAGGTAGGTGGTTTAGGAAAAAAACCAAACACACAAAATGCAAAACAGACAAGTTAGTATACTAGTCAAGGTGGGTTTGGCCACCATGTGGGTGAGAAGTTTGAGCTGTGCTTGAAGGGTTACCAGCTTCTGAAAGAACATTGCTACAGGCAGAACAGCCATACAGTCCATTTTCTTTGATCAAGGGATAGCTATCAGAAAATATATCCTTATTTATAGTGTAAAAAGCTCCAAGAGAGTCTCAAATAAACTAAAGAAGTCAAGGCTAGGGACCCCTAGCTCTTTCAGGGTTTTGAGTTAAGCTGGGTACAAATAATCTTCCTCATAGAGAATGCTAATCAGAAAATGAGGTGAATCGAGTGGGGACAAGAATGAGACACACCCAGGCATTTCCCCATCCCTCAGAGAGAAAAGTAGGACAGAAGAATATGTAATTTTTATTATTAAACACAGAAAGCACCTGGCAGTTTGGAAGGTGAAACCAGACATCAAACATGAACAGTTAGGAAAAGACTGGGGAAGAGACTGGGTCTTTTTGCACAGCCTCAAATGGCAATACTTCCAACAAGGTCTAATGGCAGTCTTAAGGAGAGTCACAGTACTCTTGATCATGACTGGCAAGTCTCATAGCATATAAAGGAGGAAAGATATTTTCATAATGAAAGCTCCCCTTCCTCCTTTCCCTTTCCCAGATATTATTGCTAAATGTAACATTGTACAGTATGGAATGGTTTAAGTCAGCTGCCCTGGCAATGTCCCCTCCCCATCTCGCCCATCCTCAACCTCCTGGCTTTCAGGGTGCTGTGCCAGCAATGCCCAGAAATGAGCAAAACAGAAGTGGTATATCAATGCTGTCCTAACAACAAGCGCATTACACAGCAGTATATGGGCTGCTGTGGGGAAAGGTACCTCTGTCCCAGCCAGATCCAGTACTGTCACTACACCTGGGCTGCTTTGGGACACAGTTGGATTCCATAAACAAGAAAAGGTCCCTCTGGAGAAGATCAATTTGGCCATTTAATATTGTTGAAATGAAGCGGGAAAACTGGCAACATATACTTTTCTTCTGTTTTGCATATCAAAAGCATATCTGCTTTTGCCAGCTATGTTGTTTGGTTTAGTAACAGACAGCATGTCTTCGTTTGAGCTCTGCTTCTGAGGTGTGGAGGCTAATTTCACTTTTGTATTTTGGATGGGCTACTGTCTTTCTGTTGATGTAACATGTCCAGGAGCAGCTCTTTTCATTTACCTGTTTTCAAGTGCTTTCTTACTGGTATTTCACACAGAAGTATATCCTGAACAATCTGCCAACGATGCAATTGACACTTAGAATTAGAAACACAGTGGAAGTAATCTGCTCTAAAAATTTAGTCAAAACAAAATTATCAGGAAAATGATGGCCCAGGCATCAAAATAGAAAGGGCATTATTAGCTACTTCTAAATATAAATTGTGCTAAATTATCTTTACCTACAGCTTGCCAAAAGTGACACTGACTAAATGACCTGACAATTGCTTTCATATTTTAATGCTTTCCTGTCCTTACTGCTCTTTGTAACAGCAAGAGAATGCCAAATATTATCTTTTTGTGCAATCTAGGACTGCAAATATTGTAACAAACAGGCTAGATTCAAGTGAGTAGAGGAGGAAAAGTCTTATGTTTGGTTTTATTGTGTGGCTACAGAAGCTTAAAGATGTTTTACTAGATCTGTTATTTTCTACGATTCATTATAATTTTAATACATTGACTCTAAAAGCCTTAATATTTGAAAACTGAGCTACAATCTCAGCAAAATGTGACAAAAGATTTGTCTGTCTGATCATGAGGGAATCTTACAAAGAAAGGGAAATAAAAGAAGTCACCAGAAAATGACCAAAAGCAGAAGAATGAGAGTAGCTCTTACCTATCAAGTTATCTTTCCTCTCCTTGAAAACAAAGAACTAACATCTCCTTAGAAATACGGCCCTTTGTTATCTGAAAAATGTTTTACGGGCTAATAGTATGACATTTACAGTAGGTGTATTGGAGTATTTAGGATAACTTTGTTATTAATTATCTTTCCCAAAGGTAACAAAGCTCTCCGCTGTTTTTGCCACCAACCAGGGAATAGACAATAATATGAAACCTCTGTGATCAGTCACTATTGACTAATCTAGCTCAAAATGTGAAGGTTAAGTACTGGGTACTGGCACTGACTTAGTACAAAATGATCCACAAGCAAATTATACTTACACAAAATTACTCGAATAAATGCAAATTAGTTTTGCAAATAAGTTGTTTGTTACAATCAATCTTGGTTTGTTTATAGGCACTCATTCTATGAAAGGACGTCTGCACTGACTAAATTATTCCTGCAAGCATTTGGTAAACTTTCCTAGCTGATAATTTTTACCTTCTTAAGAGCAATTCTTACTTTTTTTGTTAAAGTGTTATTCTGCTCTTTAACTTAAGGATTTCAGCATAACATTGCAGTGTTCTAAAAATTACATCTTAAGCTTCAATACATACTGTCTCTGAGGAAAGTTCAAAGTTAATATATTCAATACTTAAGAAAAGATATTTTAACCTGGTATTTTCTGATTCTCTCTCATAAGCATCAGTAATAAGAGTCCTTCAGGCCACATTATCTCTCCCCATGCAATTTGAGTTGCATTGGGAAAACAATGGGTTTTCACTGCTGTAGTCTACATGTTCTATAATTAGAATTTAATAAACAATCTCTCTGATGATGCACAGGAATGACGACAATAATTCTTCTCAGTCTTGCATAGGCTTCTCAGTGATAACGAGTGAAAAGAGGAAGAAAATGCTACATTTGATAATAGATCAAGTAAACCCAGTTGTGAATGCAGAAAATCGAATCGGTAAAAAGATCTCATTTGTATGCAGAAAAATGCTTAAAATAAACCGCAGTACTAAAAATTACCTCTTCCATTAACTGAGGGAGTACTTTCATCAGAAAGAAGCATACACTTTTTAAAATAAATTTTCAGAAATACACCAAAATATACCTATGTTTACACACGTATGTGATTTTTTGTCTCACTACAAAGACCCATTCTGCTATTCCAGTATTTCCCAAAAGAATATCTGGGAAAGTCAAATACCTTGCACAAAACAGTTAAGTGCTAACTATGCAATAATATTGTACAACAGGCTGAAAACTTCTACAGCTCTTTTAAGAAAGCACTTTGTGCTAAAAATGCATGCCAGAGTTTAGAAATGGGATTTGTGTCAAGCCAAGATGAGATAGTAACAACAGAGTAACGCACACAACAGTGATTACTCATAATTTTTTTGGTGCATTTAATACTTTCTGGCAAATTGTTCTGCACCAACAAATGTTCTGGAAAGTGGCATTCGGAGCCTTCCCCACTTAGAATGTCTCATTGTGTTAAGTGGCAGTTAAAAAAAACAAGCTACACTAATCTGTGAAAAGAGTAAACATAAAGATAACTTTAAAATAACCATAGCTGTTTTCTTAACTACAACTTGAACTGCTAAGCTTTTTAACAAATGAGGATGTTAAAATGCAAGCACTGGCTGGGAAATCCACTAATGGAATAAGCCTGTGAATTCTGACTCATATATATACATGGGTCTTTAAACTTAAGACCAAAGTTTTTAACTTCAAATGTCAAGTTATGGCCTCTTACCAAGCCCAGGACTTCAGACACTTATCTTCCACAAAAGTCTGGCATGTATTTTAACAGGATCTCAACAATTTTAGGATAACCTCTAAAACTTTGGATTGTTTATGATTCAAAGACCGGTGAAATAATGGGAATATTTCTTTTGATTGATATGTGTACACGGCAGAAGAGCACTAGCAAGAATTTTATAACCGAAACAGTACAAAGAAAATGTAGATGTTCTTCTCTGTAAGAGTGCCAAGTACATGTAGAATGTTATGCCTTAAGGGGAAGTTTTAGTTTGGGGCTTTAGTACTTCTTAAACAAAGATTTTAATAGAAGATGATAATGACATTATTTATTTATCTATACACAAACATATTCATATATAAAATTGTCTAATATTTATTATGCAGATCATCTTATGACACAAAAAAAATTAGATGGCTAATTGTTGCACTAATTCTACAGAATAAAGCTTTTGATTTATAAGAACTTGTTAATAAAGAAAATTGAGGGGAAAAAAAACAACACCCATAACCCTAGATACTCTGAAGACTGATCTCTGATAATAAATGAAGATAACGGAGTCCATTCTCTACCATTAGAGAGCTTCTCCACAAATATCAAAGAATCATAGAATCATAGAATGGCCTGGGTTGAAAAGGACCACAATGATCACCTAGTTTCAAACCCCCTGCTACGTGCAGAGTCACCAATCACTCGACCAGGCTGAACTTGTCTCCACACTTACAAGATTTATTCCCATATTGTCTACTTGCATGGTTTCTGATTATTTGGAGAAGTCCTGACATCTCTTAAATAAAGAAGAAACAAAGGAAGGCATATTTTGAAATATTTGAAATAGAAAGTAATTTCCTGATGTTTTCTCATGTATTTTACTTAGGTGGCTCTGAAAACAATGCCTCTTATTTATTTCCACTGAAACTACAACAGATATCAAGAACAGAATTACACTATTTGATAGAGCAAATTCTCAGCTACAAAGCACTATTTGTCAACATTGTCACCACCATTAGTTATGCATTTTATGCTTTTTCTTCAGCATTGAACCAAAGCCTGTATGACATTCTCATTAAAATCTGCACAGCCACCTGGCTTCTATCTCACACTTTTCTTTTGTATGCACTTTCTCGTTAGATGCCATTTTACCACTCTGCTGCTATCTGTCACATGGCAACAAAATGTAATGGAATATGGGTGGGAATGTTCATCCCCTACTGGCATAACACCAACATCCACCTCTTGATGCCATGGGTCAACATAATAAAACTGGAGGCATTACTTTTGGAGCATCCCTTGTACAACCCTAATGATCTATAGCTAGAGCATTTTTTGAATATGAATCATTAGCATAAGTACAAGGGTATGATAAAGAGTGAAGAATAATCCCTAGAAGTACGTATTGGTAATAACCTTGCTCATGACTTACTGGTTACTCTGGGCAATCTCTACCCTGCATTTTAATTCAAATACTTTGAGAAATCTTCAACTGTCATGACAGAAGACAGGTATGAAGATTACAGTTACTAGTATTGCTTGAGTTTAATTCTTTATTGTATACATATTTTTCAGAATGTCAACTATACCTTTAATTGCAATTTGTTTCAATTTGAGAATCGGCAGTTCTTCTCAAATTCCAGCTGATATATCTGACAGTTTTTAATTTATTTAAATATAGTAGTTAAAAAAATAATTAAAAAATCCAAGCCAACAGCTTTTTGAAACAGCTTTGTTTCTGAAGCTTTTTGTTGCACAAAATTCTCATCCGGTATAGGGCTAACATCCCATGAGATGAGTTACAATGGCTGTTGTTCTTTGTCCTTGAAAATTGGATGCTACTGTCAATTTATAGTAAGTCCAATGCTTTCCTAGTGAGTTGGGCTCTCTGAGCATGTACATTCCAACCCAATGGCACTTCTGTAACACCAGGACTTTATAAAAGGACTTCTGTTCATGACATGCACACTACGCAGACCACATATCCCAAGGACACAGCAGTCCTAGGCTGAGTCTGCAGCGATGCCATGTGCAGCACTGGTCATTCTTTGTGCCTCGCTTTTACTGTGTGAAGTTCCATTGGCAAACATTCTAACATTAATGTGTTAAAGGAATGAAACATCAAAAAAAGTCCACAAATTAACCACCCTGATAGCAAAATAATTAAGGCAAATAAATGCAAATCAAATGCATTACCCTGGCATGGCATGCTAACGAGAAAACAAGTCATTTAGTCAATCAAGGAAATATGCAAATAAAAAACATCCTTTTCTGAGGTTCTTTAATGCAGAAGTCTAGAAGAAATACTTTAGCTGTAATTTGGGGACATAAATTACTATTTATGTAGTTTGCAATGCAGGTACACTACCCTGTGTTTTTATTCTGTTCACACTAAGCGACAATAATATGACAAAATGCATTTTCTGCTTAAAATGCTGCAGAAAGGTATTTTTCACACCAATGTAAAGTTTGAAACTTACTGCAAAAACAAACAAACAAACAAAAAAAAACAACAAAAAAACCAAGCAACCTTAAACTAAAATATCCTACTGGCATGCGGTGTTAAGACTAACGTCACAATTTTAACCTTATCTAATGCAGCAACCAAACAATCTGTACTTCTCACAAGATAACAGCTCATCCTTCTAAGATGCTTGACTGTTTCGGTGCACATCTGAGGATCAGAATTATGGGCCAGGCCTCAGATGACAACTGATACAGAAGATCCGCTGCCTCCATGTAGATTATTGCACAAATGTTTTTGCAGACTACATGCATTTATTATTAAATACATCAAAAAAAAAAAAAAAAAAGAGAGCTGGAGCTGGGTGAAAATTATTGCTCATCACCTGCAGTAAGAAACAGGATGAAGGGATGTGATCAAAGTTCTAGAATTAATTCTTGAAATACCAGGACTGACTGAAGCAATGCACAATATTGTTAAGTATCGCTGCTGCACACAGCTGCTGTAAAGAAGAGATAAGAAGAACACTAGATACAATTCCCTTCTGAAGAGGAAGCTTTAGGTCAGGGGGTAAAAGTTACTAAAAAGGACTTGCTGCTCTTTTCATTTTTTCACAATTATCTTCTAAGCCCCTTCTCCAAACAATTTAGTATACACTAATTACTTTGTAAAACATTTAAAAAATAGTCATCTGCATATTTTACCATTGCTTTTAAATTGAATTCTGCATGAAAGCTAATGCTTTTATGTTGAGAAATGGGCAAGCAGCTTGCTGACAAAGCCTAGGTATTCCTGTCTGTCTAATATGTTCTGGAGCAGTGAAATTATACTGCACTGTGATATTAAAGTTCAATCAGTAGCTATGGATTGCTTAAGCCAAATATTTTTTCTGATTTCATCATGAGATCAATGGAAATGGAATCCCTACTTTTTAAGAAAGTAATAATTATTTCTTATAGATTTCTTCGTAGATGAATAGTCACTCACTGGGCTTAATTACACGGACTATCACTCTCTCCAGATCTAGGCAATATTTGTAACTATGCCAAAACACATGGCATTTCTACTGCAGTTGATCTCACAAAAGTAGAGAGTTTTAAGGCAAAAGTGAACCCAATGATTTAAAAGGGAATGTTCGCATACTTAAAATTAGGAGCAGAGTAGAAACCCAAATTTCCATCCACTCCTGTGTCTCAACTGACTTTTTGTCAGCTTCAACTTTCTATGGTTTTCTATTACCAATTGATAATTCCTAGGTGTTTTAATAAATTGCCACTATGATCTATCCAGTGCTCTCCATTTAATACAAGAAAGACCATGCAAAATCTACACTGGGAATCATTTCATTCACTGAATACAGCGTCGCATGACTGAACTTTCCATAGCCTGCCAGACATTTTGCAAGGTATGATTACATGATGGACAAATGGAGGAATACTCAGAGGCTGCCCTTACTGATGTGAGTTTCTCACAGGGCACCCAGGCCTATGCTGTAAATATATCACTAAGTTTCTTTTTTTTACTTGGTACCCTCTCCCTAGCAGAACATCTGTTACTAAAAGGAGAGCGGTAGGTAGAATTAGGTTCCAGCAGCATCACACATTTTCCAAGGTCAAAAGTGAAAGATAATGGAAAAAATACAGTAAAGAATTTTAAAGTGAACATAATTCTATAAAAAGGACTGAATTCATGGAGGAAAGGAGATGAACATGCTGTTCACCTGTAGCTCTGCAGTATAATTTTCATATCAAGTGCTAATGACAGGTAACCTCCCTAGAGATTTATTCATTCATTTTCTTCCAAGTGCAGCATATCAGCTGAAGACTTCCCTGCACAGCCACTTCGCCATGATGTGAATTACAATTAACGCCAAGCAGCCAGGGGTTGTTTGTTAGATTATTAGAGCCGGTGAAGCTGAATGACTCATTCTATGCTACTTAGAGGAAGAAGGCAAGCAATTCATCACCGAACAGATATTAATGATAGGCTACCTGAATCCCTATGGAGGAACGCCGGCTCTTGAGGAACTCCTCTGCCTTAGTCACCAGGATGGCCTTGTCACTGGTTCGGATGGAGGCACTCTCCGACACGTGGCGCTGGGCAGCTGCAGTCTCCAAGGCGAGGTTCATGGCCTTGTTGCTGTCCAAGCTGTCTGTGGAGTTGTACATCCCTCGCCCATCCTGGGGCCACGGGGACATCCGCTGGGCCCGGCTGTCGTGGTATGCATCCTGGGTGGACTCTGTGCTGCTCTGGGCCGTCACTGAGATCAGTGGCTTGGATGTGGTACGCGGGGGTACCGGTGGTGGGGTTTTTTTGTAACTTGTGTAAGTTACAGCTATGGAAAAAACAAAAGGAAAAAAAAGGGGAGGGGGGGTGGATGGGGGGAGAAGAAATCAAGATTAACCAGATGGAAAATTCACAACATTTTCACTGTAACACTAAGGTTATTCTACTGAAGACAGTGCAACATAGTGCTCCTGGTGAACCTTACTGTTTAGTCAGACATGTATCCATAGCAACATTTCATTTCAACCAGGTGGCAATGGGACTCCCATTACAGAGAAGATGAAAGGGAGTGAGGATATGTGTATCTGTCTGACCCTCAAGGTTGGGTAGGGTATGGGATCTGTGGTGTTGTTGAGGTGGCTCCCCAGTGGATAAAATTGATGAGAAAAATAAACGGAGAGGTTTTTTTCTACTCTCAGTCTGAACTGTGTCCCCGTTATTGATACAGTGCATTAAGAAAGTAATGGCAAGACAGTGGAACAGAACAGAAACTTCTACCTCATGCCACACTTACTCATCTATAAGTACTTCCAGTAGCACTGGCTAGTTGGACAAGAAGCCTGTCTTTTAAAAATATTCATGATTTGAAGAAAATTCAGGTATGGAAATATTTTCATAATATCTGAAAAGCTATCAGATACTTGTACAACAACAAATAAATATAAATAATACCCAAAGCAGTGACATTCTATTCGTAATCCTGCAGCAAGCCTTAAATCCTTAGAATGTACATTGAAGATGGATAGATTTAAATGCAGAGAATATGGAAATGCAGATATAAAAATTGGCCTGAAATACTGAGAGAACTGGATGCAGAACTAAGAATTTTAGCGTGATGAGCAGAGCAAGTCTGAAACCGCTTTCGTGTGGATCCTATCTTGAAGTAGAAGGGCCCATAAGGTACTCAAGGGAGCTATACAGGATGCAGAATTCAGCCAATATAGCCTTCTTACAAAATCTTTGAAAGTTCATAGAGATAGATATTTAGTGATTAATATCACATAGTTATTTTATCGTAGAATCATAAAATGGTTTGGGTTGGAAGGGTCCTTTAAGACTATCTAGTTCCAACCCCCCTGCTATAGGCAGGGACACCTCCCACTAGGCCAGGTTGCTCAAAGCCCTATGGTATCTTATTGCCTAAGCCCACTATACTGTTTTTGTACTAGTATAAGCATTTCTGTGATAAAAGCATTTTTATTGCAAAGCACATACAATCATAGAATTCATAAAATTAGTGACTGGTACAAAATTGCATATTACAATGCTTTTTTTCCCCACATTCCTGCACAGGAAAATCAAGCCCAGTTCACATCCCATATAATTACAGGAAAGAAAATTATTACCTTTCCCTATATAAAAAAATCTGAAGTAGCACACACACAGAGATCAATATAAAGAATGATTTAACAAAAAGGTTTGCCTTTTTCAGGTGCCATTAAATGCACTGGATGTTGCAAGGATTACTTAGTTAACCTTGGAATTGGGGTTAATTGAGTCCAACAGGGATCTAAAAATGTTCCAGCTATACAGACATGAGCTGATGAGCAGTGAAGTCAGAAGCAGCACCTTTTCAGTTGTGCTGGAACAGGAGGCTACACTTCAGCTCTCTAGAGGGAAGAGGCAGCTTTATGAATTTGCTACCTGGGACTGCTGAGCCTGAATCACCAGGCAAGCACGTGAAAAACTGAGCCTAGAGAAAGCTGTTCTGAAATTTTGATTCTTGATTATAATAAATAAAATGGTGATCATAAATAAAAGAGAGTGAGGGAGAACTAAGAAGTGAAAACCTTCATTTGAAGCACGTCTTGAATTACTACTGATGCAGCTCAATTCTGGTAGAGATTTAAAGAGAGTCTTGCTCTGAGCTAAATTGCTCTACCAGTGAGAGTAAGCTCTTCAGTTTCAGGGATGGTGTGTGTTTTTGAAGTGCAGTTTTATTGTCCTATCGCAAATCTTATCTCCTGTCAGTTCTGTAACCAGTAGTTAAGAAGAAAGAAAAAACCAATATTTTTCAGCCACTTTAGGGAATACAGAAAGCTCATGAAAAAAGGGAAAGGCTGTAAAGTCGAGAAATTAAAACAGTGTCTTATGAGCATAAGCAGTGCCTCTAAGAAATGTTTCCACTAAGTGAGTTGCTGTAATACTGTTCCCTCCCTTCCCCCTGCAAATGTAGATGCAAGTATTCAGAATGCTGTGAACTGTTAGAAACAGAGAAAATGGGATGAAAAGGGTTCAGGGAAATCCAAATATAGAATTTATTTTTATTTATAGCATAAGACAAATTGTCAATGTTATAACTAGTTTACTGTTTTTTTACCAACTGTCTTCATCCAAAAGAATAGCAGAATAATGAAACATATGGTGAATGTGATACTGAAACATCACAAGGAAATGTATCCCTGCTGCTTATCTCTCTTTTGTCTAATTAACATCAATGTGAAAAATGTTAAAATTGTGTGGCAACCCTTCATAGCTACTTAACTTTTATTTACATTTTTTAAAAAGAAAAATATTTGAAAGTCTGAAAGTCTGTGAAGAAACTGCATACATATTCGCTGTTAAATATGGCAGAAAGAAATCTGATTAATTTCTAATTTTAATTTCTTCATTGAGATCAAATATTGAGAAGAGAATAAAAAAAACATCTCTGCACAGTTAACAAGTTCATATCTGGAACAACAGTTTCAGAATCACAGAAATCTGGGACTAATTGGAGACTAACAAAATCAGGTAAGGGGATGGAGGCATGAATTTGTAAGGCAAATCTTAACACCAAATTCTATTTGTTTCAATCACTCAAGTGATTCCAAAGAGTAAATTAGATAACTTAGATGAATAATGTGATCAAGACTGATCTTAGATAAACTGGGTATGTGTTAGTGGCTTAAGGGATAACTAATAAATTAGGAGAGTGCTACAGGAGGTAAGTAGCCTACTACTCCATAGGTTACTGGTAATGCCTGTTCTTATGACTCTAATAAATAACTGTCTAATGGTCTGAAACATGAAATTTTATGTCACTTTCAATTTTTATTTTTTTTTTTTAATTTACGATTAATTATTACATCAGTGAGTGTTTCTGTTATCCTGTAGTGTCTTTTTGGATGTGCTTCTGGAAGTCATAAGCATCATACACTATACATTAAAAAAAAAAAAAAAACAACAACACAACAAACAATTCCTTTTCCTAATAGGAAAGGAAATTCCTTTTCATCCTTCATCCCTTTCTAATGCTGAGGGAGAGGAGCTCCTGTCAGCTTTGCATGATTTGCAACTTTGCAAATTTTATTGGCCTTAGTGGTTTATTAGTTGGAAGTAAGCACATGAAGCCTGCTTGATATTTTGGTCCACCAGCCTACAAACACCACAGTATCTACCCCAGCACTGAGCGCAGTACCTAAATCCATCTGGGGAACTGAGGCAGGAAACCAAAGTGGAATAATGAAGATGGAGATGAAGGATGCTTGTCTCCAGTCACAGAGGGACAAACTGGGAGTCAGGGCCAGCACAACAGCTGGGGAGGAAATACAGCATGAGAATGGGGAAGCAGGAGGGCAGAATGCCTTTGTATGACTTTAGACTGATTTCAGTTGTGGACATCAGCTTAAGCAGAGCTTTGTATTTTGATATACATCAGTCCTGGAAAACATCAATCCTGGGTAATCTGTTGTTTCTTTGGCTCACAGAACCTGACCTGAGATTGCTGATTTTGTTACTTTTTATCACTATTCTCTCAGTAGGCTTGGTGGGCCCTGCTGATATTTCACCAATCCTGCTGCTGAGAAATGAGGCTCAAGCAAAGGAAAGCAGCACCATTCTGCTACACTGTTAATCAATTTGTAATATCTGCAGCTGCTCTGAAATGCAAAGATAAAAAGAGAAGACAGAACAAAACATATCTTTTTAACATTTAAACTAAACACAGAAGGAGTTACGAGAAAGAAATTGAATTTTCCTTCCTGTTGTATTCAAAGGCTGTCTTAATATAGAAAGCAGAATTTATTTTTTTGCCTTGTTTAATAAAGCAGGAAAAATTATTTTTGGAGATCAGAAGATACAGTCTGTCTCTATCTGTTAGCTAATAATTGTCAACAAAAATGATAAAAATGGTCAAAAACATTCTTCTAATTCTAACTGTAAGGATATTTCAGACTCCATTTGAACCAAAGCACTAACTGTTCAGTCACTTGCTCGACTTCAATATAAAGAGGTGCAATCAGCTCCACTGGATTTTCCTGTATGCACACTGCATAAAGACAAACGGAGAGAAAACAAAATGTTCTGTTCTGTTGCATAGTGGGCCAGAAAAAAATGAAGGTGAAAACCAATTTCCTGATAATTCTTAACTAACTTGAAGTTTTCATTTAGCTGATACACCTGAAAGCAGAATATCCTGCTGAATCTGCGCGGCGTTTGACTAAACCTGTGTTAGGTTGCTGTTGCTACAGCCATAGAAATAAGTCAGTTTCTTGGTCCATATTTCAGTGCAAACACAGCTTGTGTTAGAAATAAAATGATTAAAATCATTCAGTTCAGATATAACTTCAGGTTATCCATAGAGATTCTGAGACAAAAGGCAGAAGTAGAGACTTGATGTGTCTGATGAAATATCAGTGGCTGTAGGTGACATTCAGAACACCTTTCGAAAGGCAGCCTTTTAATAAATCACTGCTGTTGGTCCATTTACCAGATATAATCACCTGAGGGGTTGTCACAAATCAATATAACCACTAAGCACTTAGTCAAAATAACATTATTTAGGCTGAGATCACAAAGTTAACTGGATGATGAATTTACATGAAAGCACCATCAATTAAAGGGAACAGTTGTCCCTTATGACACACGGCAGGAGTAAACTAGATTTTCTGTTTTGTAAGGAGGTTTATTCAGAAGGAGGATAATTGCTCTGCAGGGAGCACAGAGGGGCCCTGGAGGCAGAGCTCCCCAGGGCACACTGCTGCAGGCAGCCTGGGCCTCTCCAAGGGGAATGCCACAGGGGATCCCAAGCTGATGCTAGGTCTCCTCCTTCACACAGAGAAGGTGAATGCTAGCCCTGAAATCATTTCAGAAGAGAAAAAAAAAAAAAAGAGTCCTTCTTGTAATGAAGGCCTGCAACTAAATCTGACGATGTACGAAAAGATTACTCAGCTGTCAGATAGCCTTTCGACTACTCTGAACACTGTTCTAGCAAAAGATTTCCACAATCCCAGCTATCATGACTTTTCTTGAAATGCCCTGAAGTCTCTTCATTATGTGCCCTCACAGTCAACAAGACCTCTGATCTAATCCTAAAAAATAAAGATACTTGTGGTTGTGTAACAGTTACTTCTCCAAGAATGATGAACATTTCAAGATCATTAAGAAATCAAAAAGGACTTCTGAGAGAAGGTGTCCCCTTATCCACTGAACAAATTTATTTCTCACTAAGAGAATGAACACTTTGATGTTTTTTCCACTGATCCGTGCAAGTCAAGATCAAGAACACGTGTCCCAGCTGAAAAGAGAGGATGTTGAGATGCACCTTTATATGTGACTACTGTCAACTCCCATTATACACTGGTCTCCAACGAGAAACATAATTAAAAGAATGTGGTGTCAAGCACGTCAGTATAATTTTTACAAAGCACATCTGGCTTTTCCTAAATCTAAACTCTGAAGTGTAAAAAGGGGTTTCTTCCTTGATCAGTTGTACCTTTAAAGTATCTTTAAAATGAGATGATTTGAAAATGCTTAGTTTTGTCATGTGTGGCTTCCAGCTCCTTAATTTTAAGAAAAAGTGATCAGCTGGAATAAAGGGCAAAGGTTGATGTGAATTAGTCTGTTTGGATCCAGTCAGCTATTTTAGATATGTGCCATCGCTGGTCATTTAAAAGACATACATCTTTGATTTGGACTTGCTTTATCTTTTCAATATCAGAGCAAGATGTGCTCAGGCTCTACACAGAAAGAAATGTTTTGCTCCATTACCATGCAATGCTATCTGAACATAAATGCCAGTCCTCCAAAATAGTACTCAAACAGCCACTTAATACTTAAATTGAAACAATGGCTGCATGTAAGCATAGGGCAGTTAAGGAAGACAGATCCCATTCTTGTACAATCCTCCAGCTCTTCTCTGCTGCTCCCTGGGAAGATGCACACTTCTGCTTGTCGCTTTGCTAGTGAATGATCCTGCCACTTCTGATGGCTTTTTATGTTCAAGAGTCTCTCCATTTGCAAGGTTATGAGAGAAGTTTTCTGAACTGTAAGGAGATTCGAGCTTTGTAAAAAGAGTCATTAAAACTTACCAATGTTATACTGTGCTTGAAATCCAAGAGAGAATTTTGTTTTAAAATAAATTGATAATTTCAATCTAATCTGTGGCTAATATCTCTCAAACAAAATTAGATGGTTACTTCAGTTGTTACTAAATCTTCCCATTTGTCCTCTTTTCCTGTTCTGCCCTCCACAGTAAATCCTATTCAATATAGGAGCCAGGTATTTCCACTTATAAATGGAGAGAGAATATTCTTATGTTTGCATACCTGTAAAAAATCTGTATCTTGCTTTTCAGATTAAACAGCAAGAAACACCTGAAATATCTACAATGATATTTTTATGAGATACTTTCTTGGACAGACTGCTTACATCCAGATGAGTTTTATCAGCACAGTTTATATGATAGGCTGCAATTTATTTAATATACATAACTGAAAACATTGTCTAGGTGCCAACTACCTAACTTCTTATCCCTGATGGATCATTTTATATGTATTATGTTTAGGTAAACATGAATGTTTTTCAGACATTAAGTACAAATGTTATCATAGTCTCTTGCTATCATGTCTCAATATGATGGTCTCATGTTGCCATAGTCCACGGGAGCAAAGCACTGCATTTATCCTGTGTCAATTTTTTAAGTGAGATTTTATAGTAGCAATTGGTTTTATCATACCTTCAAGACACAGTCAGTATTTGAGAACTACTGAGTAGAATCCATCTCAGCTCACATTAGCCATTTAAAAGACAGAGCAAGTTAGTTTCTGATCTCTGTTCTGGGGACAATTCTACTTGCATCCTAGATGTTTTACTATTACTTTTAACCAGGAAATGACTCACCCTATGCCTGCTTTTTATTTTTATTTTTTTTTACATCAGTCATAAAGGAAGCAAGGATGACCAGCTCAGATCAGGACTCTAATTCTGAAATGCCTAACTGGGTGAGATAAACTCCAGCCAACTATTCTGTACCCATCAAAATGCTGGCAGGATTCTGCTACACACTGGGACATAATGTCTCTTCTCTTCTGGTACCTGCATTCATTGGAAAAGTGGGAGGTTCATCTCATCTGCTCCCCTGTGAGCTGCTGAAGCAAGGTTGTATGGAATTTGCCTACACCAAGGGTCTGGCCAAGTCTGATTTCCTTGCTCCTTGCTACTGCATAGCAGCTAGTAGTAGTTTGGCTCAAGGTCCCTTTGAAGCTCCTTGGAAGTATTAAAAACAAACCCTCTGTATTTCCATAGTTTTTAAATTGATTGCAGTTTTAGACACTGAGCTAGACCATGCTGTTTAGCCTTTCTGAAGCTGTTACTTCAGTCAGTGGAATCAGACCAATTCACACAAATTTGGGATCTGGTCCTTGATGATAACGTACTGTTGATGAGGCAAGATTTGAGCTTCTAAGATATGACTTTTTTTTTTTTAATGTGCTTTTCAAGATGACACGTCACAGAGACACTGCTACCATACGAATCTCATACAAAATGCTGTTTTTAAGCAGTATCTGCTTCTGCAAAATAGAACCTAAAAAATTGAAATTGATTGTTTGACACAAAACGCCAATCAGAATTTACCAGGGTAGGGCAAAATTTCTGGATGAGATATCTTTATAAATCTGTGCGTACATTAGGTTAGACTCAATAATCATAGTAGATCCTTTTAGGCTTAAGTTCTGTATATGCATCTGAAAGCAACAATTAAGTGGAAATGTGACCACTAAATTTGGAAAAAGCTGGAGTCTGAAAACAATCTGCAATCTCCCAGTTAGAACTTGGCGGAGAACAGTATAAAAGGAATTACTGTAATCAAGCCATTCAGTGCATAAGTCATTATCTCCATATTGAGGAAACTTAAGTCTGTAGGAAGCCCATGTTACATAAACGATAAAATCTGTTTTGACAGTGTAATTAATGTTAGTTTCAAAACAGAAATGCAAATCAAACAAGACATCAAGGTCAGAAACTGTAAGGCTTTGCCAGCGTTAAAAGAGATGTGGGCAACACAAACCTCATGGATTGCTGATGGACTAGTTACAAAGGGTTCTATTTTAGATCAGTTAATTAGTGAGAAATTATAGCCTAACCAGCATCCTGTAGATGGCAAAGCAAAGTGCTGACAGCTGTTTTACTCTTCTAAACAGTTCCTATGTGCCTCCGAAATACTGAAGTTGCATTAAAAAGCATAATTTCAGATTTTCAGTTGCAGGAAGGAAAAATACACTTGAACTATATTCCATTTACTTTACAGAATGCAAGTAAGGCTTTTCAGAAATACTGACTGTATGTCACTTCATGAAAACAGTGAGACACAAAGAGATAAAAGAGCTCCAAAGACTAAAAGCTGCTGTTACTGGGTTACTGTTTCACAATGAAAGCAATAAACATTTCCTAAATGTTTTTCAGTAGAACAGAACCAAACCAATATTGCTGCCATTCTACACTTTAAAAAAGTCTCTTTACTTGACCTCCTATGAACCCTTATCACTCAAGTCAAATAATTTCCAGCAGCCTCTTGAAATGCACTCACGGATGTATTAGGTAGGCTTATTGCTGGTTTTGTTTGTATATTGTTTGTATATTTCTATTCCCATTCTTACAGTAGCTCAGTGCTTGTGATTTTCATTAGCTTTCAGTAAGGAATTCCAAACTGAGTAATATGAAAAAAACAATTTGCTCAGTTAACCTTAAGGAAGTGTTGCACTGTAGAATAATTATAACAGTGTGTTACGATAATGGTCTCGCGTTAAAGAATTTAAATGATTACATCATATTGTAATTAAGGATAAATGAACAACTTTAAATGATTATTTTAATCCACAGAGTCTGGACTCAATCCCACAGCTCACTTTTTAGATTGGCAACAGTACAGGCAACTGTCAAATCAAGAAATCATTTTACCCTATTTACAGATGGAGCTGGTACCAGTATGGAAAAAAATACTCATAAAGCTACTTGCAGGCTGCTGGTTCTGTATTTAGGTGCAGCAAATATTGTTGCTGGGTTTTGAGCTCTCAACTCTGCAAGTCAGAGCGCGGCTCTCCGTAAGTCAGTTATTCCTGTTTTCAGTGGGATCAGGATTAATCTTTAGTTTTACCCAATGAGGCAATGTAAATAGGTCTTACTTTTACCTGAGGTGTCTGAAAGTTAGCTAGCCATACTATGCCATCACTGCAGACTATTTTTATAGGCGACAGGGAGAAATAGGAACATCCAGAGGACAACTTATCTCATAAGAGATACCAATCTTAAAGGGGATAAATCACATTTCATTGACTATAATAGGACATTAATGTGACTGCCTTTGACAGCTACATTTTAGATATATGTATTAGGTGGGATGAATTTTTATAACTGAAATTTTATGTTTTTTTCTATTGAGGGAAAGAGACTAAGAGTGGAAATATACGTATTTTTTCTGAACACAGAACAATCCCAGAAGGTTCATTTGTATTTAATATAAGAAAAAAGAAATGCACATAAAAAGTGATGACTCATTGATATGCCCTTGATATTGCATTCACAGACTCAAAAAGCCGAGTGATACTTGGTTACTCACTTCAAACTCAGTCTCTTCCCCAGACCTTTCCGGATGTCCTCTAGTTGCCTTGAAGGATCTACAGTGAGCTTCTCAGAGTGCTCTGGAGTTTGTCTAAACTGTACCTTCCAGTGCATATATTTTAATGGGCTATATATTGACACTAAACTTTACCCCTTCCACATGCTTTAATACTTCATTTATAGTGTACAGAAGTACAGAGCTAATACTGTGGTAGCAGGTAAGTGTAAGACACCTCTGTGTAGGTAGGGGTACTTTGACTGTATTCCTTCTTAGTCAAACTCACCTAAACATAGGTATCTGATACTTTTTTAGATGTCCTAGGTCTTTCTGCCTAGCATGCAGCTGCTTGTCCAAGAAAAAGCAATTCTCTCGTAGGTCCTATGTGGGTATCTCAAATGGTACCACCCATTATCTTTGAAATGAAACTTTATTGACATGGGAACTCAGACAACTAATTTGCATTAAAGCATCTATATTTAAATTACTTGATCTAGAGCCAAATCCTCCATCATTCAGCTAAATTGTCTGGTCAAAGACAAGTTCCTGTGCTTATGCCCTAGGAACGTCACCAGTTTTAGCGACTTTATTTTCAGTGATCCTTAAGTAATGTTATCAAATATCAAGTTTACAAATCACTCTTTCAGGGTAGATCTAAGTCTGAACAAAATTCCATGCACAGAAATGGAGAATTTTATACAAGCTTTGATCAAACTCCATTTCAGAGAGCTCAAAATAGAGGATGGGAGTTTCTGAAGGGTTAACAGAAGTGTGCAAGCATCCCGAGTGGATTTTCATATGAACAAAATAGAGATTTTGTTGGAAGTAAAACCAGAGATTACCAGAGAATTTTTCTCTTTTAATTCTGTATCACTCCACTCAAATATAGATATAACATTATTTAAATAGCAAATAACTTGCTTGGCTTCTGCCATCATGACTGTCTGAATTTGGCAACCTGCCCCTTAGGATTCTATTTTCCTGGAAAAGGCAATTTTGCAAGTTGGGAATAACATCCCTCAGAGAAGAACATTCATAAACAGTGAGAATTAATCAGAACACCCTCACTATGAGATGGAAAAGTAGTGAAAGCAACCAAACTTGCTTCCATAAAAGACTGAAAATATATTTTTGGAAATAGCATTACTAGTGAATGGACATTCTAGAAGTGGGACCCTATGGGAACAAGACCTGCTCTGCCATAAAGGGATTCTACTTTTACTTTGCACACAGCCTTTAAAAGTCCTTGTATCTTCACTAGGACCTGCAGGAGAGGAATTCTCTGGTGGTTGCACAATAATTTTTGGAAGATCGTATGTACTGTGAGGAAGCTAGAAAACAGCTCGCATCCCTGTTGTACTGAAAACATAACAAAGCTGAGGGCCATTTTGTCAGCAAGCAGTCTGGTCAAATTCCAGACAGTTATGCTTAATTAAATTAACTAATGGACCAAAACCTCTGATGGATGAAATATTACATGCAGCTAGTAAAAATTCAGATGTCAGAACTGAAAATGACCTCTCTACAGCCAGCACAGAAAACAATGTATTTCCAGTGCACATCAACATTATGGTTCCTGACATACAGGCATCTATTAAAACCCAGGACTGAACATATGCCAAGCTTCTGAGAAGACTCCTTATAGGTGTCTTTTTCCATTCACAGAGGTATGAAGGAGAATTGCTGCCAGGAGAAGGGTCCTGCCTTTCCTTTTACTGAAAGTGAAAGGAAGCAGTATGAATATTTCAGCTGGTGAAAGCTCACCCATCCTGCAGGCTTCCCCCAGCTGCACAACCACACAGGACAAAACCTCCTGCCAGCATCAAGCTAAATAGATGGGCTGAGCTTTACCTCTGCCACTGCTAGCTTCTATCACGTCAGAAAGGCTTCAAAAACCTGAGAAGTGAATCACCTTCCTTGCATGACATTTTTTTGTTTCTTTTCCACTCCTCTGCGTTTTTTTTTTTTTCTCCCTTTCTCATTCAGAAAACGAAGCTGAGAAAACTCTTTTAAAACTCATCCCATAGAACAGCTTTGAAGCCAAATTCTGCCAAGAAAGGGGACATGGGTGTCCTTTTAATAAAAGAAGAGCCAGCTGTCTAGCAAATCTAATAGGTTATGGAGGAATTATGTCAATCGCAGAACAGCAGGAGCAAGGGAAAAGCAGTCATTACACATTTTTTAAACTAACCATAAACGCAAGACAGAGACCTCATTTTTTATCTTTGCTTCTGCAGATCATCTGTACCAAGGAGAACAAAATTATAAAAAGCTGCTGGCCACTTCTCTAACTGTTTTCATGCCCCATCAGCCTGAAGAGGCCAGACAGTCCCGATTAGCCACAGCCTTTCTCCTGGTCTCGGGAAATCCCACAGTTAGGAAGAGTTGCAGCGGCTTCTTGGCCATCCAAGCTGTTGAGCTTCTCAAACTAAAGACCTTGCGTCACCTTCATCTCAGTGACTCCCTAGGCCACATTCACAATGTAGTGCTGCTATTAAAAGCAGTGCCAGCATAGCATCAGAACTCCAATATATTTAAGAGAATTAAAGACTAATTATTCTCCTAGATACATCCAGAGCAATGAAAATGATGTGTGCATATGCAAGTGTACAACTGGGCTCATTCTCTGTTAGTATAAGATTTATTCTCACAGTATAGGCGCACAAGTTGGCACAGCATCAAAGCATTAACTCAGGATCCTCAAGTGCTCCCACAGATATATGGTATATTTCCTGCAGAGAATTCGAGTGCCAGATAATTCCGTCAGGCCCCAACAGTAATTAAACAAAATCAACAAGCAGATTATAATTGAGAAAACAGCCTTCTGTATCTTTTTTGGAATTACAGTTTTGGTGGTTTTAGATATACCTTTTGTGGACACCAATGCAAGCTATCACTTAGCAAAGGATGCCTTTGCAATCCCTAAGTCTCGGCATTTGTTCTCAATATAGAGAAAACAGAAATTGTGGACATGATAACTCATGCACGTTTTTCCCCATTTGGCTAGCTTCTCCTAGAAGTGCAGTAGGTTAAGAAGATCTAAGCAGTCACCTGAATGAAGTATCTAATTCTTGAGAAAATTAAAAAAAAAAAACAACAAAAAACATGAATTTATTATAGGAACTTAAGAGTGCAATTGAATATATATGGATACTACTTGAGGATAGAGTATGATGTCTGCAGCAGCACTGCAATAAGTTATCACTGCCCCGTCAGAAGCAGTGTGCCATAGAATCACAGGCTGGCTGAGGTTGGCCAAGATCTTTGGATCCATCTGGCCCAATGTCTGCTCAAACAGAGACTCCCAGAGCAGGATGCCCAGAACCACATCCAGGCAGCTTTTGAAGATTTCTAGGAAGGGAGACATAACAGTCTACTGGGCAACCTGTTCCAGCAATTGATTATTTTCAGACAAAAGTCTTTCCTGACAGTCAAATGGAGCTTTCTGTGTTTCAATTTGTATCTCCACTGTTTCTTGCTCCATCACCAGGCACCACTGAAAAGAGACTAGCTGCATCCTCTTTACACTCTACCTTCAGACACTTATCAATGTATTTGAGATCCCCCTGAACAACTTCTCCTCCAGGCTGAACAGTCCCAGCTTTCTCAACTTTTCCTCACAGGAAAGACATTCCAGCCCTTTGCCGGACTCTCAGCAGTAGCGCCATATATAGCTTCATAACTTCAGCTTTTGCCTGCATTCAGTATCCTCATGTCTTTGAGAAATAAAATCAAACAACTGTAAGTACTGTCATTAGCGTTAAGATAGCAACCAGAGAATCATCCTTTTGGGGTCTGTAGGAGCAATTGTGCTATGAAACAGTATAATCTCTAAATGAATTATCACATTCTCATGCCTGTATGCTTGTAGGTACGTGACTATGCAATCACTTCAATAACAATGAGCATTTTGTGGCTCAATATCAAACAGGAACTATAAAAATTCACCCTGCGAAGTCTCTTATTTCAAAAATGGGAAGCTGAAAATAGCTTTAAGCCAGGAGAAAAGAAACCTGCAATTCCTCAGGCATTTTGAGCAATGCTATGAGTTGTAATTGAAAACTCCCTCATGCAATGTGACCTTGTTTGAATTAATTGGGTTTTGGAATTACTGCTCAATAGTTCAGTAAATGTGGAATCCTCTAACATTTACTCATTGCCAAGCAAAGTCCTACTGGCTGAGAACAGTGAAATGCACAAAAGTGCCATCTCTTCAGAAAGCTCTGGTTTAATAGCATGAATTAGCTGAGAGTGAGTGCATATACAAATAGCCAGAAAGGTTTTTGTAATGCTACATTTTTGAGAAAAATGAGGCAAGTCATTGAAATGGATTGTGCTGGTCACTTAGGGTGAGACTTTCTAACTGACTGTAGCACTTCAATTCCTGCATATACAATACCTATAGAGTCTTCTTTTGAAGCCGTCTCACATTGGCTATGAAAGCAATACGCACTGAGCAGATATCCCACCTGGGAGATGGGCTTCCTGAGAAATGAGCTAGAGATGCAGTGTCTCTCTCAATGAAGATGAAAGTGCTTTATGCTATATATAAAACCACTATCAGGAGAAACATAGTATGTCTTCTACATTCAAATATCCAGTAATCTGGAGCTGAGGACGTCCATCTGAACGGCTAGAGGTGTGAATTCCAATTTACTCTCTGAAACTGCCCCTCTGACTGGAATTTCAACATGTGCTGCTTCACTACAGAAGATCCAAATGGTAGCTCCAGTGTTCCAACTCAGTATTTCAACATTCATGGCAAAACCAAACAAAATCAACAGGAAGAATGGAGCAAACATTCAGAAATATTCTATAACATACAGAGTATGTCATATACAGAACTATCTCTGCATATAGGTCACATAACAGAAATAAGATGATCTTCTCAGATGAAGTGGAAACAGAAAGTAGTTAAGATTTTCCACATTTCCTTGTTAGCCATGATTTCCTACAACAATCCAGTGTTGTACAATGCTATGTGAATTACTTTTCAGTGCAATGGGTACTGCTAAGTGGGATAAAGTGCCCTGTGGCACTGCTTCCTGCTAGCAGGCTCTGATTCTCAACAGGACTACATGGCTAGCACTCACTTGTGCACCAAGCTGGCAATAATCCTCTGGTCATAGAATCGCCAAGAATGGAAAAGATTTCCACAATCATCCAGTCCAACCATGCACCACCAATATTTCCTCATTACGCCATGTCCTGTAAACCATGTCCCATGGTTCTACAGGTCACCTCCCCACAGCACTCTGCTGCACCAGCCAGGCATTACCAGTAAGGAGCCTTAAAAATGACATACAACCATCAAAATATACCTAAGCATCAGGGAACTGAGCTGGTACTACCTGGAAAAGCAATTCAGATTTTATGCACTCCTGAAAAGTGAAGCATGTCTTGCAAGAGCAATATGTAAGGCAGTAGTATTTAGGATGACTCCTGCACTTTGTGGCCTTCCATTCAGGAAATTAGATGTTATCTGTGATGAAGGGATGAGGTGGGAGGCAGCAGCAGCTGGAGCTGTATTTTCTCAGCTGTGCATCTGACAGCTGTGACTGGATTCAGTTCAGAGACTGAAAAGATACTGTCATTTGGGGCTTTTAACATGAAGTATTTTTTATCGAGTTCATTATCTCTTTACAGAATGAGACAGGATGGACAGAAATGCTCTAATCACAAAGAAATATGATGAGCCTCTGCAGGGGTCACACGGAGCCCAGTTCCAGCTTCCAGCATGCTTCCAGCACTGGCTGCCCCACTGCACTGTCACTTGTCTGGTTCATTTACACCTGGTGCAGGTAGTGAATGCCCTATGCCTTGTCACACACTCTCCTTTAGAATTCCATACACAACTAAACTATGTGGGTCTGCAGAAAAGTTACGTACTCAGCATTTGATTCTACCAATGAGCCATCTGATTTTCTCTGGAAAGTTGTACACACTTAAGAAGAGCTATTGTTAATTCTTTTCCATCTATTAGGAAACATTCTTAACAGAGCCCACTAATAACATCCCAAGTAATATTCATTACAGTTGCAACCGTTCCACCTTCTGGAAGCCGTTAAAACATCTAGGAAAATTTTCAGAAAATGCATGCTGTAAATATAGATTCCATAGGTTTATAATTGATCTCATAGATCAAATGTTATTATTTTTATTTTAGATTTACGTTTTTAGTTACATGAATTAATTTTTCGCTATGCCTGGGTGTTATGATTTGATTGCTTTACAACATCGATAAGAGGCGGTCATGACCTGTATCACTAAAACTTCAAGGAATAATTAAATTGCACTGCCTGTCAATTTGCTAAGGAATTGCTTTAGTTTCTTTGCCAAGAAGAGTCTGTAACATCAGAAGCTAAAAGGGAATTAATGCAATGTAATTTTCCTAAGAATTCAAAAGCTGAATTGGAATTGAAAGCTGGTGCGAAACTTTGACCTTTCTGACATTTATTTGAATGAAGCTCGTATAAACATTAAATATCTGCTAATGTCATTTTCATATTTCAGGCAACTGCTTTTTTTTTACAATTTTCAGAGAGGAGTGGAGAACTAAGAGATTTTTTCTATACTATAGAACTATAGTAATAATAGGAAATGAAGCATTTCCCTCTGATATGGCGAGGGCTGAAGAGAGAAATATGGAAGAGTTTACCCCTAGGGTTTTATAAACAAGAACTTATTTGGCAACTGAAAATTTCAATTAATAGTGAGTCACATAAGCCTTACTCTTCTTTTAAATCAGATAAACGTTTGTAATTCAAATATTTATTCACCATGGAAGCTGAGGACAGTGGAGCAGAAATAATAATTTGAATACAGAACCACACTTAGAACTCTATACAGTTCATAGGCTTCAAAAGAGATTGGCAGGGGAATGCATCTCAAATCATCTTTATTTTTGAGATCTTTTTTTCTTCTCAATGTCAATATCACTTCACCACAACAAATAAGAAAGATTAAATAGTTGGGCAAGAAAATCCATCTGATAAGTCATTCCCAAAATGAGACAAAGCTATGAGTGAAGCAAAAGTTATAGATTTCAGTACCTCAATATTTAGCCAGCAGACTGCTAATCAATGCTAAACATTTTTCATAAGTATGAAAACTCCAGGATGAAAACATGTTTATTGCCTAATCTAGTTATTTTCCCAAACATATTCTATTATTCAGCTTTGTTACTCCTGAGAGAATAATTTCTTTTCAGCTGAGAATTTTAGGCTTATCTGGCATATATATTCAAGACAGCTCAGATGAAAACCAATTATCTTGATAACCAAAATAATTGTGAAGATACTCAGACTCGGCAACTACAGTCAGATATCAAAATAAGTATTTAGCACTGCTCTTTGCCATAGAAGGTTTCTTCATAAAATGATCACACATTACTATAAGACAAAGATAAAACATTAGTCTCTCGGGTAGCAGTAAGTCTCCTTTTATATAGGCATCTCTATTAAACAAGGGACAGAAACGTCCCTAGAGTTATCACTGTAAGTCACAGCTCCTGATTTTATGCAAAGTTATATACAGAAATTAAAATGCTATGCTGACGATAAAATAACATTTTATACTACTTCTGGAATACAGATTTCTGTTACTCAACCTTAATTTACTTCCTCCTAACAATCTGTTATGTAACATGCGTGTCAAGCAAATTTCCAAAGTATTTGTACATTACACATTTTGAGCTATGTTCTCACCTTCCATAGATGAGCAGCCTGCACCGCAATTTAACGGTGTGTTGCAAGGTCAATATCATGTTTAGGAACTGCCACTAACATATTTGGAAGCACAAAAGTGAATTTGGAATCCCTTAGCAAAGAATATGTATTATAAGTATTTGTTATAGATTTTTTAGTAATTTTCCTTCTTTCTGTGCAAACATTTGTCTACCTATACTAAATACTGATAATCTAAAATGAATACAGCTATCCTTTTTGCTAAGTAACAAATAAGATAAAAGAAAGTTGCAACAAGAATATTAAAGATTCTAAAAATGAATGATACAACAACAAATGCTAATGGTTACTGAAGCCATCATGTTTATAATTCAGTGTATTGATACAACTGGTTATCCTTTTCTAAATTATGGTAATTGCCTCTAAGTCAGTTAGACCAAACATTTAAAATCTTGCTTCCATTTTTCTTTTGGTACTACTTTTCTTTTGATACTATAAGGACCTAAACTAAGATCCTTATAATTGAGATACCTTATATTTGTTGTTATATAACAATACACAAATGATGTTTTTGTACATAGAATTTTGTATTTGTACTTGGAAAATAAATGAAATAGAGGTCAAATTATGCCTCTGCTGAAATCCATCTCCACTAAATAATGCACACAGGAAACTCCCCAGAAGGAGATTATTCCAAGCCGCAATAGCACACTTTTTAAAAAAAAGAATGCTGTTATCAGAAATCACTACACAGGGAAGTTATTTCCAGTGTCAAATATCCTCTCATGAAGGAGTATATTTTCACATATCCTTTTACGAAAGACTACGTATTTTTACATGCAGGAGAGTGGAAGGGACAGTGTAGATTTGCTTACCTGTGGTTGACCTGATAGTTGAGGTGATGTTGGAAGATGCCATCGCAGGTATACATTCATCATCTTGGGAATAGCCTGCCTGAATGGCACGCAAGTAACTGTGGCTTCTTGTTCGGAAACATCCAGGGAGGTCAAGGGCATCCATTGCCTGAGCTTCAACTTCACTAAACACTGATTCACACACCGATTCAAATTGCCCATTAACCTCTGCTTCACTCATCTGAATAAACAACAACAATGCATTTGATTTTTGACTTGCTTTTTTGTGATCATCACGGCCTCAACATCTCAAATGGACACCTGTACATTGATGAAGAACTGTTTTAGCAAATAGTTAAAATTTAGTAATCCCTTCTGATCACATTTACATTTTTTTATAACTTACATCAGCTGTTTATATGTATATAGTAAGCACATCACACATGCCATACAGTTAGTTTTATGTTTAGTATCTTTTGGCTATTCAAAAAATTATAATACACGTTTTAATGGAAACCAACAAGTCTAAGATCACAATGGGCTGACAGAAATCCATGTTCGTGGGTGTTGGACTAGATGATCTCTAGAGGTCCCATCCAACCCTTATAGTTCTGTGGTTCTGTCAGCACTGGGAAACAGAAATTAGCTACACTAATATTATTTCTCAAAAAGTGAAGATGGATAGCCTGAGCACTTATCAGCAAAGTTATGCATCATGTGGACCTGCTGCGCAGGTTGTTTTCTTCCTCTCATTATGAACGGATGTATCTCATACTTGAAGTTCTGCAAGTTCAGAGAAATATTGCATCTACTTGTGCCCAAAGGATGTGAAATAATATCTATTCTTCAAAACAGTGTGAAGAGTGGCCAGATAAGAAAGTCATGCTTGAACCAGCCTCATGTGAGAAGGGTCCTAAAGTAAACTCTCATTTCTTAGTTACGTGTTAGCCATTTGACCACTGTGTAAAAATGAGATGCAGCCATGAGTGCTATCTTTCCTTTAGAAGCATAATTTTAAGTCTGACAGTTCCATCAGAATGCTTGTGGAGGAACCCTGCATATCAGAGCACACCAGAAGTGCCATGGATACCACCTACCAGCCTGGCCCTTGCGAAGGTCTCCACCTCACCCTCCAGATCCTCACAGGGCATGGATAGAAGCCAGCAAGACCCAGCAAATAGGGCGTGATACAAAATTGAACATTTTTAGGTAGCTTCATGATTAACATGGTTTAGGAAGGCTGCGTTGGGGGTGGGAAGCTCTTTGTAAGAAACTATGTATTGAGTTGTGGAGATGAGTGTCTAAACATTACATGGATCGTTTTAAACAAGTTCTACAAAGTCAGTCCAGACTGCCTCTAATTGTATGTGAATAATTCAAAATTTTTTATCAAAACCAGATGAGAAGCTAAACACTAGAGAGACGTGCCTCCTGATGTGTCTTCCTGAAAATAATTTTTTTTAAAGGGAGTGCTAGAAATCAGAATCAGTATGAATACAAGGTAAAATTAGTAGCGTCACTGAACAGTTGATATTACTTTTTCTATATGGGTGACAAGTGTATTTTTCATTATTACTGTTCCTAGCACATTATTCATTATGGAAACAGTGAGTGCAAATGTTTCAAATGTTCTAGGATTTTGATTAAGTAAATGGAAATTTCATACAGAACTTCTGATGATAATTAATAACTGATACTTTAATTTCATGTAGGACATTTCGGCTACTAAATCTTCTCTGGAAGGAATTACATTACCCCTCATAAAATTTGTTTCTAATAAAGTTAAGTAGTCTAATGCAATCTCAAAAAGATTGAAAAAAAATCTTACACTGAAATATTTTGCATACATCATTCATCAGGAAATTTGTGGTAATGTAGTCCATAAACTCAGTAAGTCCTAATCACTTCCTTCATGCTAAAGTCACTGACAGTGGAAAAAATTAAAAATTTTAAAACTTAAATTACAAATGTAAGCTACGGAATCCAGCATCTTACTTGACTGCATCCTTGGTCAAAAGTGACAAAAAAAAAAAAGGAAAAAAAAGGGAAAAAAAAAAAAGATCTCATGAAAAAGGACATTAGAAATATCACAAATCATACAAGCTGCTATTATGTAGATGGGACAACAAGGTGATGGTGTCATAGAAAAGGAACAGAAGGAGGCAAAGGTTCAAAACTTGTTGTTTTAATGCATTTACTTCACGTAGTACTTACTAAATGCTTTTATTACTTATCTGGAAACACAGAGTAAGTTAGAAAGTACATTTTTGGCACAAAATTATGTGGGTTATTGAAAACTGAAAAAGAAAGAATCATATCAAGCAGGACTTGGTTAATTTGTCTAACTGAGCAGTCTAACTGCAAATTAAATCTGTTGTGGACATCTTGCCAGGTGATGTGCATTGTATTGGAATGAAGGGTTTGAATCTTTACTGAAACCAGCTAGTCGTCTGTGAACTATACACAGAGATGGTCAAAAAGGCAGAAGACATTAGTGTAGTTCTATATTATAGCATTATCTTAGTGACCGACAACAGTACTTTGCTCTGAATGCAATATCTTTTTTTTTTTTTTTTTTTCCAAAAATAGAGTTTGATAAACATAGAAAATAACCAAAGCAGGGTAATGAAAACCAAGGCATGAAAATGATGAGGACAGATTCCACAAGGGAGCTATGAAAAGAAAAAGGGTTTGGAGAGTGACTGACTGACAGTTTCTAATGCTGGTATGTGCTATACAAGATTATAGTTAGATTTATCTCACATAAATTACGGAACTTGACTGAAGGGCATTAGTCAGGCAGCTACTACCTCTCAGTGCTCTACAGTCAGTGGAGACTGACAAGCACTTCCAGAGGGCTCTCAGCGCACTTAGGGTGTGCATTGTCCTGGAAGAAACTCTTTCACTCCATTAACTTTAGAGGAAGATCTAGTTGTTGCCTCAGTTAAAAGCCTCAAGTAAGATGAGCTGAATCCAGGCCTGAATAGTCATGCAATACAAATTGAATGTGAATGAGTTCAAAAATTGCTCTAAAAGATATATATTTTCTTAACATAAGCATTGCACATAATTAGCTACTATACCCTTAGGTGCGCCACAAAATGCTCAAAGAAAAGTAAAGTACGTATCTGAGAGGAGGGCAGGATCCTACTCTCACGAAGCAGCCCAGGGAAGAAATGTCACAACCAAAGAACATGAAGAACATTGGAAATTGTATGTAAAGTACTCTGTTAAGCAGAATATCCACATACTTTATAAGGCTGTTTGCACTTCAGGCCTGATTCAGATCTCACTTCATCATGAGTTAGTACTAAATAACAAATCTAAAAACAGCAGAATGGAAAAATGTCGCCTTTCCTGTATGTAGAATAATTGATGGGACTTATTCGTTGACCCAAGAAGAATGAAGGGATTGAATTAAAAGATGAATCACTGCTCCTTTGGAGCATAATTATTTTAATCGATATTTTAATCTGGCAACCTGCATTTATTGAGATCAGGGTGGTATTTTCAGAGGATAAGTTTTGTAGGAGTGAGCCTTTTATGTTGTCTGCATCTTCTTAAGTATTTAATGCGGACTGAAACTGAAAATACCAGTACTTTTTTTTTTTTTTCCTGAAAAAAAAAAAGGAAAATGTTGTTGTGTGTTATTTTGTGTGTCCCTTTGCTTCTAGTACTGAATATTTTTGTTGAAATTATGAACAAGGGTAACATTCTTTAGAATCAAATTACTTTGACAATCCATATCCTCAGTTTGATATTACTTCAAACAAACAAACAAAAATCAACTACAACCATCCACTAGCAGCAACTCTTGCATCTGTGATTAACCTAAAAGAAAAGTTACAACAAGAATTTCCCACCTGACTAACACAGCTGGCCTGACTGAGCGTGCTCACTGCTCTCATATAGCTCTGATTCCTTGAGCGAAACTTTGGGGAATTGTAGTTTGCAGAGGGATCCAGGTTGTGACCCCCAGGCACGTCACTTGCAGTTTGAAGGTAGCTCTGACTACAAAGGAAAGAGGAAGAAAAAAGGAAAGGATGTAAAACTACAGATGGAATCAATTAGGACACTAAAGACAGTATTTTGTACATGATTCATAAATCCATTCCCCAGGGTCAAAAATGTCTCTCTGTAAAGCATCATAGATCTGCTGTAGTGAAATACTTTAACACAAGCACAGAATCTGTCTGCAGTTCTGCTACCTGAAATTTTAAGAATCTTTGCTGTATTTAAACATCATCAATCCTCCTGACTATTAACACTGAACTTTACTCAAACAGAATGTGTAGGTCATCAGAAACAAGAAACAGAGCTAAAGCATAAACCAAAGTAACAGAAAATATCTCCTCATAGCTAACAAAATCTGTTATTTGTTATCTGTTCTTCATCAAGTGCTAGGCTTCAAAAGACCTTTTATCTCTTTACCAAAGATCAAAATATCTTGTGTTCGGTACAAGACTAGTAAGGGATTCAGAGCACCTGCATAAAGCTCCAGAAATGCTGTTCTTGCAACACATCTCCCCGTTTAGAGAACTGGGACCCTAACACCATACTGAATACCTTCAAATGCTTTCGCTACAAGGCTATGTTAGTCTTCATGTTATACATCAAATATATTGATTAGCTATCATTCCGGGAACGTAAAAGAAGTAGAAGAAAAGAACTGTACTTTGCTTTGAATACAGAATTAAAAAAAATTGAGAGTTATGAACAACGTTTATCTGAGATATCAGAACCTCTAAGAAGCCATATTTTAGGAGTAACATGTCACTTCTCCCTAAACAGCAGTGCACAAATTTATGAATATTTCAGAAAATTTGGGTTTTCATGTAGTAAATAGGCAGCTCTTAAAGGTAGTTTTAACAATTCCTTAAAGGTAGTTTTAACAAAAACAGTTTCTGTGAAAAATGGATCTGTGCCAGTGAAATATCTATCAGTACTGGCAATGCACTTTGAGTCACTCAGTGCAGCAGCGGCTGTGATATGTGCCAGGGCTGTTGGGAATTTCCCCATGGAAGGGCAAGTTTCTGCTTTGGAAGGACCAGACCACTCCAGCAAATAAGAAAGCCACAGGTTCCACTCCATGTGCAAAGTAAGGTATAAACCATGAATTAACTTCTTGTGTTTATGAAATTTCAAGCATGACCATAGGCCAGTGCTTGAGGAAGGACTCATCAGACTTCCTTGAGGAGTGGGTCTAGATTTGAGCAATCCATGAAGAACACTCAGAGGAATCTCAGGCCCTTTGTCATGACTTTGACTAAAGCAGCAAGCAGTGCTGAGCTCTAGCTCCCTGTGCGGCCATTTCCTTTGATGTCAGACATGTAAGATGACTCAGTGTCCCTCACATCACCAGCTGCAAGAACAGATGGGATTTACAGACTTCCTGACCTTACACTTGGAAGATCTATTTTGAATGTTCCATGTGTAATTCCTGCCTTGGTCATCTCAGGCTCAGCACAGAAGCTTTACTTCCTTGGGGCAGCTATCTGCTTCTCTAAGATGGGCTGCCTGTTTCTTCTTCTTCAAAGAAAAAGAAAATGTCATTTATTTAAATCTTCATGCGAGGCAGACTTTATTTTCTGAACTCTTAAGACATTTCCCTGGAAGCTATGCTGTTTTTTTACTTCCTGATTTTGCTTGCCGCCTTTCATAGAATATCTCCTTAACCTCAAGACAGAGGTAAACTGTGTAGAAACTATGCTATATCTGTTGAATCAAAATGAAAATGTATGAGACTGATGCAGGCACCCGAACATCGACTAATTAAATCATTACTGTCAAAATGACTTGCAGATTATGGTAGGTCTCTGATAGAGGCTCTGATTTGATTTTAGATTATGAAAACAGGAACTGTAATCACTTTTTTTCTGTTCCCATAGGTGTGAAGACAAATATAAGAGATTAGGCAAAGTGATATAGAGCCTACCTATCTATATTGAATTGTTGGATGTAACAAAACCTTTTTTCCTTTGTAGGCATCAGGCTGATGATTGTCACCTGCTTCGTATCATCTTGATTCTTTTTATATGCTGTACTAAATCTGCCTAGTATTGTTAATTTAGTATTTTTCAGAACAGCTTGATAAGTCACTTCTGGACCTTTTGCTTGTCATCAGGTGATAAAATCTTGGATTCTGAGTTCAGAAGCAGTTTGTGAATGAAAGGGGTATTTGAGGTATTTGTTAAAACCAGGGCAAAATAAAGAAAGAGGCAAAATAATTAAATTGTAAACAAATAATTATTTTAACAACTATTTTAAAAAACTGGCTCCTAATAACTGGCTCCTTTGCTAAGTGATTTTGATGAAAAATAGTATTTCTTTATGGAGGTACTGGTTCCTCATGAAGTATTACTATCATTAAATACAAGCAACAATGTTTACAACAATAATTTGTGAGAAGAATAAGCCCCATATGCCATGGTACTGCTAAGCAGCTGAATTTTGATTTATGAGTTTGGACATTACATGGTAGTTAAATAATTTTCATTTATCAGAGGAAAGCAATTTATTCATAGGGCTCTAACAAAATAAAAGAAGTGTTACATATATGAGGCTGTAAAAGCAATTTCACATTTCTTCAATTAAAACTTTGAACTCCTTTCTGATAAAAAGAAATGATTAATTTTCATTTTTAAGATATACATTCAAGTTAATCCTCTAGGATAAATGTCTCAATGCATAATAAAATTGGCAGTCGTGTTATAACCATGATCCAGAACCAAAATGCTTTAAACTCAAAAGTTACATAGATATATTTTTTTCAAATATCATTACTCATTGCTCAAAAAACTTTCATGATTGCCAATAATGCTATAAAATCATACCATATGTGACATTGGTAAAAGCTGGCTTTTTAATGGCAGCCACTCTGTTTATAAACTCGGCAACAAATTTCTTGACCTTCAGTTCCAAAATATCACAGCTCTACCAACTTCCATAAAAGAAAATGATTTTCTTTTATGCTCTGCAGTAAATGGTATTATCAGCTAATTGCTAATGAAGACAAACATGGACGCATAAAATGGTTTGACAGTTCATCTCCAGGACCACAAAACAAATGCACACATTAACATCAAGTAGGTGACTGCAAAGTTTGGTACTATGGAAAGAGAGGAAGAGACTAAAAGCAAAAATTAAATTGGTATGTCAGTCCACTTCTCACTTGCTTTTTAAAACAGACAAGTTCTTAGGAATGGATTCCTCTTTAAAAGCTTTTTTTTAATTTGTTTGTTTGTTTGTTTGTTTTCTTTTTCCCCTCAAGGGTTGCCTTCCCTTTACCACTAGATTCAGAGAAAGTCCACAGAAGCTAGGAGGAAATCTTTTTTGAGATGTCTCTTAGCTGAAAGCGAGGTTCAAAGACTCAACAAACTTTTGGGTATAAGGCAGTCCCATGTACAGACACTGCACTCCTGACAACATCTAATCTAAAAGGAAAGCGTTAGGAGTCCCAGTGAAGACAGCCAAATTTGCAACAGCACTTTCAGTACGAGACAGATTGTGTGAATGTATTCAGGGAAGAGAAAGTATCGTATTATAACAGTCAACTACAGCATGGGATGCTTATCTGGGATAGTATACCTGATAGTATATCTGATAATATGTCTCATATATATCACCCTGACAAAGAGTGAACAAGGAAGAAATTAGACTGCATATTTGAACAGAAAAAAAAAAAAAAAAAAAGTAGGTGAAGAATAAAGGAAGAGACAATAGTCCAAAAAAGAGTACTTAGAAGTTTCTAGAAGTCTTGCATTACAGCCTCCCTTATTTGCTTTCCTCTAGTCTGCAAAGCCTCAGGCCTCTACATCCAGACCTCATATGCCCTGCAGCGCCTATCTGAAAGCTGCATTTTCCTTCAGCCCTTGAGTTCACATATACAAAAAAAAAAATATGCATTCAGCTCTCCTCTCTTCTTGGTCAACCCAGATCCTACTCTTTCCTGCTCCCTAGACCCCTCTCAATTCCCAGCCCACAGTTCTGTTCAAGAGCTTTCAAAACATCATCACAGAAGCCAATAACCTCTGTTACTTTAGACCTAAAAGCAACAAAGTATGCTGAAAAAGAAAAAAGAAAAGGAAAAAAAAGACTTTTTTGACTTTCAGAAAACACATTTTCTTCTGTTTTTCCATCTCTTGTAGCCATCTTTAAAAGGACTACGAACCGTGAAGATGTAGGAAGACATTTAAATTTACTTATTGTGATCAAAAAGCATTAGATGATATTTAGATTAGATGGAGGAGTACATCTACGTCCCCTTATCTTTTTTACCCACTTATCCTGTTGTAACTAAGACTTGAAAAAATAAAGAGCTATTTAGAACATGCTTTAATAAATGGAACAGTCATGTAAGCTAATGCAATAACTGCAGTAAAGCATTAACTAATGGTAAGGGAAGGAATCTTATTTCCTCATCCTTGGCCATCTATTATTTAGCCATTTATTTCCTCTGTTAACAGCACTTTTTAAGAGGAGTAAAATGTTTAAGTTACTTTATTCTAAATAACTTCCTTTTTTCTTTTTCCAGAATTTCACTGTTCTACCTAACTTTTGTAAAGTTTAAATGACTGTGCACAGTGCCTGAAGCAGCCAAAGAACTTCAGCATAAATTGCTGGCTGATTCCTGGTGTTCTTGCTGTGGTCTTTACTACAGCCCTTTGCACTGCTCACTTGGTTTGTCATTTTGTGCAGCTCTGAGTTAATGCTTTGTCATCACTGAGCTCAGCTGCTGATGTGACTCTTTTTCTCCACGAGCCTGTGTCATTTCTATATGACTAGCACTTTTGCAAACTGGACTTAGAGCATTCAGTACCGTACAGTGACTTATATAACAATTGGATGTTCTGCAGAAGGGATGTCTTTTGGCCATTTGGCTAAAAGATGTCTGATATGCATGATAATAAAACATTATCGTTTTCCTTTTAGGACACCCTGAAATTCCAGATTGAGTAACTGACTTGGTCTTAGAGTTTATAGCTATGCCAGAGTCCAAGTAAAACAAACAAATCCCTTAATGTCTCCCAGCAAATTCATATTGCTGGTAGCAGTACTTGACAGTGGAGAAAAACGTGTTATATCCAACCTGAGAAAGAGTTCTTGGTCACATTTTTCTTGTGCTTATTTACCTGTATATTATCTACAGGTATGAGCAATTTATATCATATACTTTGTCACAGAACCACTATCTTTGTTTAAAAAACATGAACATAATGCCAACCACACAGCAAATGTGATAAATCTGTCAAGTTTATTCCTCGATCTACTCACATACTTTCAAGATAATGATCATCCCACAGAATGTTCACCTTCCAGTGCACCTTGGGTCAAGGAGATATCAAAAGTGAATTAATGTCTTCACAGGCCCTTAAAAGTTGCAGTAACAAAGTCACCTTCTGATTCTGAAAGGGCCTATCAAGTTTATTAAGAGAGCATCGGATATAAAGAAAGTCCATTTTCCATCAAATTAACTTTTGGAATTGTAATATTCGAAACCCTCACGTTTTTATTTGCATGATCATGCCTGCATTTGTCAGAAAATCTAAGAATGAATGGGAACATTAAGGTAGGTACAATCACCTCTGTTTAAATCAGCACATGCAATTCAGAAGTATCATTCTGGGACAAAAAGATAAAATTTGTAGAATTCATCTCGGGCACCTAAAAGGCAGGTGCATTAGGATTAGCAAAGTAGCGTAAGTTATCACAACCTGTTTTATTGAGAGATTTGCATTTCAATGGATATTCATTCCTCTATCTGTATCTATCTAAACTATGTCTCAGTAGGTACGTGAAATAACTCATCAAATAGAATCTAATGATTAAGCTTAGCTAGCAGCACCATTGTACAGCAGCTGCGAGTCACACTGCGTCTCTGTGGATCCCTGCTGAAATCAATAGAGCTCTGCACAGGGGCACAGATGTGCCTTCCTGCAGTGCAATGGAGAACTCTGAGCATCGGCATTAAGTCTGATTCTCCCTTTGGAATAATGCAGTTATTCCAGTTCCTTGAAAAACTGAAAGTACACATAAATTTGGAGATTTATTTGCAGTGAAGAATTTCTTTTTTAATATTCGTCAGACTGGAGTTTCTCTTTGATCAGTGACAGATATTAGTATTTGGGCCAAAATAAATTTTAAGAGGCCTACACATTTCATCGACACATAGCCTTTCTTAAAAAATGTGTCTGAAAGATATCCAGGAGACAGTGGAGGTTTAAGTTAGATATTAGGAGGAAGTTTTTCACACAGAGGGTGGTGAGGCACTGGAACAGGTTGCCCAATGAGGTTGTGGATGTCCCATCCCTGGAGGCATTCAAGGCCAGGCTGGATGTGGCTCTGGCAGCTTGGTCTGGTGATTGATGACCCTGCACATAGAAGGGAGGTTGAAACTAGATGATCTTTGAGGTCCTTTTCAACCCAGGCTATTCTAAGATTCTGCAATTTGATCTATTACAAGAATATGTTAGGAAAGAGTTGGAGACTGCTGATGCCCTCCTGATGAAATATTTACTAATCATTGGAAGGAGAGAACCTTTCCTGTCAGTAAGGAGTTACAGATTTAGTACCATACAAACCAAAATACAAGAGGAAATAATCTAGAAGAGTTAAACAGTCTGATGTTTTGATCACTCTCTGCAAAAGTACAGAAGGTGTAGGCTCAAACAAGCCTGCTCTCCAAAACTTGCAGAATGTGGATATAATAAAAAGGGTCTCACGTGGGAAATCTGAACCGAAAGCTATTGTTTGTAAGAGGTGACAGATGTGCACATATACTTAATCGTAAAAGTCTTGTCCCAGCATCCTATACTGAGCAAACTGGTCAGCAACAAAGAAACTCAGACAGATGTTATGGCAAAAACTTAGAGATGTTTACAGTACCACTATCAGCAGCTTAATTTAAACATGCATGTAAGTCCACTGAAGCCAACAAGTATTAAGCAAAGAAGTGAGTTTCTGACACAGAGTTTGATGACATTGCAAGACTATGGAATTTCTGAGAAGAGGAAAAAAAAAAATCTAAGCAAACCATGCAGTAGAACTAGAAGAAATGAAAATATATACAATCTGTGCTAACAAAAAGCACCTTATTTTTCAGATCCTTACCTGAGATACAGAAGTATTTCTATATACATACTTTAGAGTTTAATTCTTTTTTGAGCTAAAAACTAAACAAATGAGAAAAGCTGCTCTTGATTCAGTTTTTCAAATGAAATATAGAAGCAACATATTCATTAAAATCAGGAATTACTAAAAAAAGTACAAAAACCAAATCACACAAACAAACAAAAACAAAACTGAAATAAATTTTCTCTTGGATCTAAATATTTGCTCTTGTCTTGTAATCTTACCATGGTTTCACCACAACACATCACATAATTGCATCTTTATGACAAAAGCCTCATTTATTCCTGTGAAGACTCTGCACTTTGTTCAGACCTTCAGAATTCCCTTTCTGTCCCTAATCCAGGGTAATAGGTTTCAGCCCTACAACATAAAGCTCATATATAATACAATAAGGCAAGTGATCTGGTTCAATTACTCCCTGGATTTCAGAAAGACACTTCTGAAAGGCAGCTTTGCTACTTCTAAGAGAACAAGGAGTCTTACAGCGCTTAAGAGAATTTCCTATTATTCTGCTGAGGAAGAAAGGATAGGGACCTTCTTCTGACCCCATAAAAGATGCCTCCTAGGTAGACAGATGACTAGTTGCCCTTCATCAGCATTCCTTCTTAACCCTGTGGACTAATCTAACCCAGATCTTATTGACTGTAGCAGAGAACACTATCACTGTGCCAGTGGCCCACTGATTGCATTATTAGTTGATAAGGCTTTGTAATTAGGCCTCAAACTCTCCTCAGTAAATCTCCAATTTCACCCCTCAGAGACTCTGAGTAGATGCTAGTACACTATAGGGCCTCAGAAAGCTGCTAATGAAGTGTGTAATGAGGCTTTTTGGAGTCAGAAGATTGAGGAAAAACACAAGAAGAAAAAACACGAAAAGACTGAGGGAAAACAGAAGATTGAAGAAAAAAAGATAAATAAAAAGCATATAAAAGGTGAGGATTACTTTTCTAGTGACTTTTCCCACCTCTTCTATTCAAAATGTACCTTAGAAACAGCTCCTAAACCATTCCTACTTTAAAATACTTAAGATTTAAGAGTACATTGAAGTTTACTCTTAAAAATTACAACAAAAAAAGGCTTGCCTCTGTAGTTTGCCACAATAAATTTCATGGAAATATGACACATTTCTCTAGCTGCATTTAAACTCTCAACTGTGAAGTTCCTTGCAGCATTCCTATTCCTCTTCTTTTGTTTTCAGTTCCTTATGTTGTAAGTGTGCATGGTTACCATACATGATAATAGAGGGTAAGAGTATATTTTTAAATGGAGATTTCCCATTCTCTTAGAGGATCTTTTGGTATTTCATGCTTCCTGCTGAGTCAAGCGCTCTGGCAGATAAGTGCTATCACATCTTGTTCTGGTTCAACCCCTCTTTATCTGTACTTTGGCATGAAAAATGGTGCCAAAATGGACTCTGTAGAACAGAACATGTGCACATGCCTTGAGTCATAGTTCATAGATACTCAAGTCAGCATAAATTAGTATGAGCACAAAGAGATGAAATCTCTCCATCTAAAAAAGTGCAAGGGCAGGGAAAAATTACACAGATCATTGTTTTAATTTGGTGTAACTTTAAGTCCAGAAAACACTTGTGGGTCAACAATTTCAGGTCTAATTCAGACACATCAGCTGAAACTGCTAAATAAAGTAGTTTTATATTGAGGAATCAGACTACAAAGGAAAGTGGCTGAAATGTAGACATGCACAGTGTTCTTCAAGTATGCTGTGGGGTTTAATAAGACCCAACAATGCTGCTTTTCTCCATAAACAAGATCTCACAATAAACAAGCACTTCATGAAACACTTCAATAAGGGGCCACAACACTTCAGAGGAGAAGAGAGGGAGAACATAGCCAAGAGAAAAAAAAAGAGCATTGCTATTCTACCATGGCAATCTACCAAATTGCCATGGCAGATTTCCTGCCTCACTGAAACACTACATTTGTGTAGTACCTACCACATAGATACTTATAGCACCTATTTACATACCTTTCTGTCTGCTTGTCCATTTACTTAATGTATCTGGACTACCAGCTACCACTGCAACGTCTGCCATTAGAGAATCAAGAAACAAAAGTACACACTGCTGTCACTGTTTTTATTTCATTGTAGCTTAATCTATTTTATCTTTATGCATGAGGTTTCTAGTTTCCCATGAGTCAGAGCATAATGGAAATCTTCAGCACAGCACGATCATTCATTTGCGTAAGTGATATCAGTATGATCTTCAAATGGAGCACGTTTGCTTTGGGCTGAGTGCTATTGTTATCCCTTTTGATTAAATGGTTAGACAGCTTTCAGTCTTCCACAGCACTTCAAAAAGGAGATAGTGAAAACAGAACTAGCTACTTCTACAGGGCTACCCTGTTCATTTACATAATCAGTGTATTAAGTCCTCTTTTCCTGTATACCAGAAGCATCAAATGACTAAAATGTTGTCTTCAGTCATATAATTTTTTTTTTCCATCATGTAGCCCAAAAGCTTTATTTTTAGCTTTCCTTTCTGATCACAACATTTCTGATGCTTCCATCTCTCAACTTTGCTTTTGCCACAAATACAGAAAAATGACATTGACTAGGTTACAAATTGTGTGGGCAGTCTCTCTTCCAGGGTTCCATGAAACTTGTTCAGGATTGACATTCCCTTTGTTTCAGCTAACAATTCCATTACTTGTTCAGCTCTCTGCACTGTTACTATAAATGAGAATACCTGGCAGCACAGTATACACCTTCTACATTCTATATTCTGCAAACTGCTTTCCATCAGAGTTGATGGATCGACTGTATGAGTTTCAATAGGGCCAAGTGTCAGGTCCTGCATTTTGGTCACAACAACCCCAGGCAACCCTACAGGCTTGGGGAGGAGTGGCTGGAAAGCTGCCTGATGGAAAGGGATCTTGGTGTACTGATGGACAGTCAGCTGAATATGAGCCAGCAGTGTGCCCAGGTGGCCAACAAGGCCAATGGCATCCTGGCTTGTGCCAGGAATGGTGTGGTGAGCAGGACTGGGGAAGTCATCCTGCCCCTGTACTTGGCACTGGTGAGGCCCAACCTTGAGTACTGTGTTCAGTTTTGGCCACCTCAGTACAGAAAGGATGCTGAGATGTTGGAGCAGGTCCAAAGAAGGCCAACAAGGCTTGTGAAGGGCTTGGACAATATGCCCTATGAGGAGAGACTGAAGGAACTGGGGCTGTTTAATCTGGGAAAAGGGAGGCTGAGGGGAGACCTTATTGCTCTCTTCCAGTATCTGAAAGGTGCTTACAGCAACAGCGGGGTTGGTCTCTTCTCACTGGTGACAGATGACAGGATGAGGAAATGGCCTCAAGACAGGGTAAGTTTAGGTTGGATATCAGGAAACACTTCTTTACAGAAAGGATTGTTAAGCACTGGAATAGGATCCCCAGGGAGGTGATTGAGTCGCCATCCGTGGATATGTTTAAAAACCGTTTGGATGTGGTGCTCAGGGATATGATTTAGCAGAGGGTTGTTAGAGTTAGGGTAGAATGGTTAAGTTGTGGTTGGACTTGATGATCTTTTTTTGGTCTTTTCCAACCTGAGCGATTCTGTGATCTATGATTTGAACTCCATCCCCAATAGCTTCACAGCACAGTAAAAAATAATGGATTGAATTGAAAAGGCTTGCTTCACCTCCAACACACACATATATGCTCAAAAGATACTGAATCTGACATCTAGAAGATTTTTTATGCCTTATCATAAAGCAAAGTAACAAAATACTAAAAAAGAAAAAAAAAATTAAGCATGTTTCCCTTGTGATTCTCAGTAATTTCCACAATAATGGCACTTCTGGAACAATTTCAAGAAAGCAAAAAGTACAAAGAAAGCAGATTCAGATATGTGTCCTGTCTCCAGCACAGCAAGCTTTATCGTATTATATTTCACTCAAATGTAATTTCGAAATAATAATAATAAATTACATTGGCCTTTGACTTGATGTTATAGAAGTGAATAGCATGACATGCTACTTATTCTTTTGAAACAGCATTCACAAAGAAAGAGTTGAACTGCATTTATCTTCGGTGGGTAGTCTATAGATATCTGGATGCATTTAATTTTTGAAAAATCCAGCAAAATTTGAATCACTTAGACTACATCAGAAATAAGTCAGGTTTGTTATCTGACCCTTCGGCCAACTGATCCGCATGATTAAACTTTCTTATCTTGTATTGAGGGTGATTTCATCCAGCAGGGTGAGTCCATGCAACATGCCTGGGTGCTGCCTAGCAGCCAGCCTGGTGCTGGGCTGCAGGCAGGCTGGGATGATGCTGGCTGTGCCAATGATTTGATAGTGGTGGTGATCAGATGGTAGTGTTTGAGTGCAAGCCCTGCAACTACCATCTGTGTGGAACAGAGGAGGGCAGACCCTCAACTTCTTTTTCATTTCCATTTGGACTAAAATATGCTTCTTTCCAAGAGCTACTTAAAATAAATGATTTCAGAATGTTAATGGTCCTATTAAATCAGTTACGTTTACCTCCTTGTTATGTTGTTACATAAAATTATTTACTCAGATACAAATATGCATTTTTATTGTTCATGAATTTTTAATGTTTGATTTTCTCAATCTTTGAGCAACATGAACCAACAAAACAGGGGCTTACTTTGGTCAAAATAGAAATGGAATTTAAATAGGAAATAATTCCTTTCAAAGATGCCTGATACAACTCAGAGGAGAAACATGCACACACGGCAACATTACGTTTAAGGTTAAGTGAAAACTTGTCCAGTTTCCATTTTAGCCTATTCAGGATAGTGATAAAAAAACTAGGTGCATTCTTACGAAACCCTCCTATTGAAGCAAAAGCATGTTTTTATGCCAATGAAACTATCAGTATTCATATTGCAGGTTTACTGGTGCTCTTCCAGATTTCAGTTCTGAGCTATCCTGCCCATTCAAGCAAAGGACTAAGAGACTAAAAGCCCTATTTTATTTCTGTGCATTAGCTCCCTCCATCCTATAAACAAGCTAAAAAGCAAGCTAATGCAGCTGACATCTTGAATTATGTAATTTCTCATAAGACATGCCAGTCACGTTATTTAGTCCAGCTATACATGCAAGAACGCTGTTCAAAAACTTCAATTCTGGCTCAGCAGTGAGATCAGCCTTGCAAAGGGCAGTCAGCATGCAAGGAGGATTACTGAACCATGTGGGATGAGGGAGGAAGGCTCCATGACCATCACCACTTGCTATACCCTTCATAGTGATCCAACTGACTTTACAGGGACCCGCACTGACACAGTGACAGGGAAGGACTGGGAGGAGATGGCTTTTGGTGAAATCCCAGGTTTTGGATCATTATTTCATCGGTATTTCTGTGAAACAAGAAATTTTCTGTCTGCCTGCTTGCCCAAAGTACTGCATAACGTCAAGGGCTGTTGGAATTTGCAGGTTTTTGCAAGACAGACATTCAAGAATGAGGATAGTTCTGACATTTCTATCTGAAGGTCACACAGGAAAAACTCTACAAGGCAGGCTGGCAGATTCAAGGTACTGTCCCTCAGTTTAAAGCAAAAATGAGGATTTAAAAGATACATGAGCAACAGGTCAGATTCTCAGTTATTTCTAGTGCAGCGTTTATGACAAATTGTCAACAGATCCCGAGTAGTATTTCACAGTATCACAAAAACTATCCTTTTCCTACTGCAGCTAATGGTTTCCATGCCAATAAATCTTTGGGGGCCAGGAACATGCACTGCTGTCAACCCAACTACACTGCATCAGCATTGCACTGGGGTTTTAATCAACAATGTTTTGACCAGTTTTCCATGTATCTTCATCCATGACAGCACGCCTACATCTCCAGTTCTGGAGCTGGATCCCATAATCCACCTACTCAGTGACACTGATCTAGCAGATCCTTTGTCCCTGTCACCTCAGAAAGTTAAATCGGACAGGATAACCTGTATAACAATGCAGTATCTCTCTTACAAGAGGGCCAATTTTAAAGAAGCATAAGGATTATTTTGTCAATAGTTGGCAAGCACATGATAAGGCAGAGTCAAGAAAGCAGAGTTAAGCTCTGATAGAAACTTGGCTTTCCCCTTTAGTCAATGGATAGCACTGGGGCTCCCTGACACTTTGGGATCTAACTGGTGTGGTCCTTCCTGCTCTCCTCTGATTCAGTTGCTATGTCTGTACAAATACATTAACAATTACCTACGCCTGTTCTCTGGCCTTGAAGCCAACTGGCACTGTCTGGCTATAACCACATTGCTGTACTTTTTTACCCTTCAAAATAGGATGGCTGCATCCAAACTGCCTTCTGGGAATGATCCTGGGCGTACACTACCACCCAGATCAAGTCCCAGCAGTGGTTAAGGAAGCACTCATAGGCCCAAATGACAAATCTGAGAGAGACCCCTCTAAAACCCGGTCAGTCCATGTGGTCAGATTTCAGTGCTCAGGCCTCTGCTCTGGCACTGTTTAATTTATTAGCAGAAATACAGCTTGTCAATGTGTGAAAGCTGACTACCTCCCTTTGCCCATTGCATTCAGAAGGGTCACTCTTGGCAAGCCCTGGACTTTAGATCTCCCTTATTTATCCCTCTGGGATATCTGACCCTTTGCAGGACCCACAGCTTTCACAATCACTTACAAGAAAATCCAAGATAGAGGAATTCACAAAATAAGCCTCTGCCATTGCTGAGAAATTATGGGCTCCTTACCCTGAACAACCTCTACTCACCCCCTGATGCATGACCACTCTCTTTGTTTCCCAGAGACCTAGAGAAACCATGACTAAACCAATCACTATAGCCAGTGTGCCTTAAATTCAAAATCAGCCCAGACACAACAACTAAGGATATAAATATATATATTTGAATGTTGATTCCAACCACTACCTTTAAGCTCTTACATTTTGATCTTTGGAAATCAACCAGGTCTGACAGCAGTATTTAGATAAAAAGCCAATGGTCCCACCACTGGAGCTACTATGCTAGCAAATCCTTCAGATGCACATTCAGATTTGGCTCAGTTGCGTAAACACAGGCCTTTTGCATTCTTTGTGATGCCATAAGTTGTTCTGAATGAGTTTTATCAGAGCAATCTCACTTCACAGTATCTCAGACATTTTACAGCATCTCATAGTACAAACATTGTTCTGTATGCATTTGAATAGAAGCTATAGAATCACATAAGAAATTGTACAAAACCACTGTTCTCTTCAGTAGCAGAGGAAGCTGGTGCTTTTCTTCTAGATTGCAAGCTAAATAATTCAATCTAATTAAGTCAAAAGTATTTTTTTTTTGCCTAAGGTTTCTGTTTTGTTTCATTTTATTTTATGAAAGGATGAGTCATTATGATATATTGTGCATGGTATTATCAAGAGAACAATAAACAACAATCAAAGGTTTCACTCTTCATTTCTTCTTTTTATGTATTTCTTCCAGGCAAAAAGATCAACTTTCTGAGCTGTGAGAAACACCCAGCCACATTCATAGAAGCACATTGCAAATGTGGCTACCACTTTCCAGTTGTGTTCTAAAGAATTACAGTTTATTTAAAATGATACATTGAAAGGTTGAAGAGAATATAAACACAAACATACAACTGCATGTTTTCCTATATTTTTTAAAATTGTGCTAGTTATTTAATAGGTAGTATTAAAGATGCAATGAATGAAGAAAAGAACACAGAACAGTGGAAAACAAAAAAACAACAATAAAACAATAACAAAAAAGCAGTCGAACCAAAGCATCTACAAAGTGTTAAATGAGTATTATACAATATATCGGATACATAAAAAAAGCACTGTACTGATAAGATTTAAGGTGCCAAACTTACGCACAATCATTTGCTTCTTATTACAGCTCTTACAGAATAGTGTATTTTCTATTTCAGAAAAAAAAGCAACCAAAAAATCCCGAAGAATTATAAAATTATCCTCCTAAAAAGAAAGACTGAGATTTTTAAAGATCTCATATGAAGATAGATATATTTCCTTCAGTAAATATAATAAGCTCTTTCTTAAGTAATACCTTTGTTACACAAATGGAGGAAGACAGCAGTTTTTCATCCGCTAATCAAGAGAAACTGTAGCTAATTTAAAACTAAGTAAGACAAAGTTAGCTTTACCTACAGTATAATCTTTTCTTACGAAGAATGATCACTATCAGTAAGACACAAAGAAAAATAATCTACTCATGGAAGTTTTCAGGAAGGGTTATAACATGGTGTAGTAAAACTTACTTTTGATGATCTCCCAGTGGTCTTTGTCCAATGGATTTTAATAACGACTCGGGTCGAACTGCTAATTTTGGTGATGTCTTGGGGCTAGTATCAGAGTCTCCACTTTCTTCATCTCCCATAGCCTTAATATAGCTCCCGCTTCTCATTCTTCTGCAAGGAATCTCTTCATCTTTCCCACTGGCAGGGTATCCTCCCCATTCATCCTGAGGTACCTAATAGAGACCATCAAACACAAATGCAAAACATGCATTGTTTTCATATATTTAAATACTTCTTTCCATTTTCCATTTTATACAGAAAAGTTGTGATTTTTTTTTTCTTCAGAGAAAAATCACTTAGGAAGAAATTTCTAAGGGCCACAAATGATTTGGGAACTTACTTTCAATATCAGGATGGAAAATTTTAATTTTATAAATGTTGGAACCTCAGAAACAATCAACTCATTGGTTGTGAGCTTTGTTGCAAGGTCTACATGTACATATGCTCTAAATTACAGGAAATCTTGACCTCTTAAAAGTTTGGATGCAGATTTTCAGCTGATAAACAGTAGGCTGATCGTATGTCAGAGACAGAAAACTCACTGAGGTCTTTAAATTAAGCTAAGCCACGATTTATGCATAAATGAATACTATTCTGATTAAGGACAAACTTATGAAAAAGAAAAAAAAAGCAAATGTGGCAAAGGATTTTTGTTTTTGTTTTTTTAATTTAGCAACTGCTAAATGCTTCATAGAGACTGTAACATATCAGGAATGCAGCGAGTTACTAATAATACACTGAAGCTGGAGCTGCTTTCATACAGTTGGGGTGGTTTTTCAAAAAGTAAATCTAGTGGTCAGATGATACATATATAGAATATAGATATGTGTCTATACTACAAACTGTCAGAGACCTGAATAGGAGTAGTATTTTCAATTTCCAGTGAAACCAGCCTTGTTTAAAGCCTTGCATATAAGCTCAGCAAGCATGCTTCTGTACAGGTTATGGGCTGATCTGCTGCAAGGGAGCTCTGCAGAGAAGGACCGGGGTGTCCTGATGGACAACAGGTTGGCCATGAGCCAGCAGTGTGCCCTGGAGGCCAAGAAGACCAATAGGATCCTGGGGTGGCCACTCTTTACAGGTCAAAGGAGGTGATCCCTCCCTCTACTCTGCCCCGGTGAGGCCACATTTAGAATACTGTGAACAGTTCTGGGCTCCTCAGTTCAAGAAAGACAGGGAACTTCTAGAGAGAGTCCAGTGGAGTGCCACAAAGATGATGAGGGGTCTGGAGCATCTTTCACATGAGAAAAGGCTGAGAGATCTGGAACTGTTCCACCTGGAGATTACAAGGCTGAGAGAGGATCTTATCAATGCTTATAAATATCTAAAGGTAAGTGAATGGGATCAGGCTCTTTTCAGCACTGCCCAGATCAGTGACAAGGAGCAATTGCATAGTCTGGAACAGAGGAAGGAACATGAGGAATAACTTCTTTACTTTGAAGGTCACAGCGCACTGGAACAAGCTCCTTGGAGGCTCCTTTTTTGGAGATACTCAAAACACACTCGATCACTTTCCAGTGCAACCTACTATGGGGAACCTGTTTTAGCAGGGGGGTTGGACTCAATAATCTCCAGAGGTCTCTGATTTACTTAAACAATATAAGCAACTCACTGAAATCCATTATAATGATTTACAGTTAAAAAGAAAGATGCGACAGAACACTTTGGTGGACCAGGGCTGATGCACTTGGCAGCATCAAATCCTTTATAAGCATAATACTTCCTATATATTACACAGTACAACGGCATTATTTACCAATACACTATAAATCAGAACTTCAAGTAAAACATATATTAAGGAGTTTCTGCAAAGCAAGATGCCAAATAAAGACTTTCAAGTCAAATATTTTTCAGACCTAAAGACAGAGTTCACTGTGGAGCTGCAGTAAATGTTCCCATTGATTTCAGCAGGATTGGAGTTCAGATTTAAAGACCTAACATGATCCCCCTGTCATCTTTGCTGCCTTTCAAGATATATGAATCAGCCACACAACAGGTGAACTGGAGTGGTGCTTTGAGTCCCAAAAAGGGATTAGGAAGGAAATGAAATTGAAAAAAAGAGGGTGAACAAGTAAAGATAGAGATATTAAAGAAACAAGCGCAGAGGAGAAAGAGATACTGACGATGGTCTCACGTGGTCAGTGAGATGAATCAGATCACAATGAACAGAGAATGTTAGAGGGGAACATCAAAGAAATAAATTACGAGTTATATTCTTATATGAAGTAACAAGATGGAGCACGAATCTAAATGAATTATGGCTTAAATCATGCAAAGAAACAAACCTTAAGTTTAAGATTCTGTGAAACCTTGATTATTATTCACTTTTGGATGGTGGTTGGATGAATAGCATGAAATTTTTTTGTCCAAACTTGAAACCTGTAAATGTGATACATCCTCTTCATTTCCTTTCTAAAACCTAACATACAAAAAGTATTTTGGAGGAAAGACTTTTGGGATGTGAAAATTAAGAGATATTTACGTGTAGTAGTACTTGTAGGAGTTAGTTCTCTAAAATATACAGTAAAAATATTTTTAAGCATTATTATCCACAACTGGCTGTACAATTTAATGTAAAAATCAGAATTAAAAAATGATACTATGAAATATTAATGGATATCATATGAACAGGCTCTCATTTTTTAAAGCTCTCTATTACTTATATGTCAGCAAAGCTAAAAACAAGTTCCAAATCCTGAAAAAGTTTTAATGGACATCCAGATGAACAAGGTATACAGATATGGATAGGATAAGGATAAAGGAATAAACACAGGCTTAGTTGTAGTGTTGGAAAGTGAAAGCTTATTTTAAAAGAGAGGAATGACTGATAGGAAGCTTTATAAAAAACAAATCTTAGAGTTACATGTCTTACTGTTATTGCTAATTATGTTTCTTATACTTTCTGAGTTCGTAACTTAATTAATTCCAAAGAAAGAACTGAAGAATCCCTACTCCATTTGTGCTTGTGACATACTGCACACACAGGCACACCATGAATCCTGTTATAACCATAATAACCAACTGACTATCATACAAACCTGTTATTGAAATAGAAGCATTATATACAATTAAAATAGGTATGCTTATTTCTTTTTTTTTTTACTGTTGTGCCATACAAAGGAACAGAATCCACCAAGCACAGGGATTCTGAAGCCTGGCAAGGAAGTTTCACTGCGTGTTCTCTCAGATTTCATACCCAGCCTATGACAACAGCTGGGGTCCATCTGCTGTCTTCAGAAACAATTAAGGGCCATTGACATTGTTTGTCCTCATGGTGCAAGAAAAGAAGCAAAATCTGAGCCCCAGTTTGGCCAGCGCTGGTTCATTAATGACTTTAACTGATGGGTTAAATATACAGAAAAATCCAGGCAGTCTCAAGCTGCACTGTAGCTTTAAAGAAAAGTAGTACTATAATAATACAGGAAATAGTACAGGAAAGAGTTTTCTTTATACTGAAGTATTAACAACGATGTTTTACAGCAAGTGTGAGGGTCATTATATGTGTATTTTCCAAAATATGAAAGTGCTTTACAGCATGCAGAAATACTTTCTTACAATGGTTACCAGCCCCTGAAATTCCCATCTGCAGAGTTTGCAGCTGCTAACTGGGAATAATTACCCTAATTATCTACTTGCATATAGCAATGAGTGCTGATATTTATAATGTTGAAAAAAAGTCTTCCTTCTGTTCTAGACCTTAACGTGAATTCTTGTGTATGCAGTTTTTACCCACAGAGGAGTTAGACTGCATATTACCATATGAATTTCCTTTTGTAAGAACAACGAGCTGACAAGGTCCAGATCTTTTCCTTTATTTTTGCCACTGGCTGCTGATTTCATTAAAATACTGCAGAAAATCATGAGTTTCTTTCAACAATTAAATACATTGTTGATACGAGGAGCAAAGGGATGTACAGGAAATGGATTTAATTGTTCTGATTCTCATTCACTATGTTATCTTAGGTTTGTTACTGAGGTCCAGAACCTGGTACCTAAAACTTACCTTATTACATTTTATGCAACAGATCCTAGAAGTGAACTTCAGAACCTTAGGTAGGAGCCTGAATTTGCCAGAAAAAGTACGTTGGAGAATTAGCTTCTTTATAACAGTGTCCAAAAGGAATCAAAAGGTCCCTTTAGTTAGTCAATCAAAAGTCAGAGTATGAAGAAAAATCTAAACTCCTTCTTCTTTATAGTGTGTATTGTATCCAGTTACAGGCAGCAGAAAGGTCATTTTGTCATTTCCCATTTAGAACCCATCTTCTGAAAATCAAATTGACTTTTTTTTTTTTTTTCTTCCCATAAAATGCTCAGAATTCCTAGGAAGGGCTCAGTAGAAGAGGACTTTGTGTATAAGAATGTGTTGCAGCAATCACGACCCAGGCAATTACCTTGTAAAAAGGGACCTTAGTTATAGTCCTGAGCCAAACACTCTCATGAACTTTATGCACAAGAGTTTTTGCATTAAAATTGTGGATAATATGAAGAAAAAAAGAAATGCCCTAATTCTAAGCTGCCTTATCACTCACTGGGGAACTGGGAAAATGTGGGTTGGAGCCTACATCTTGCAAGGCATGGTCAGGTACAAACGGAACTGAGATCTTAACAGTGTGAATTTAAGTGTTCTAGAGTACAGTTTTTCACATTTCCCTTTCTAGAAGAAAAGCCATTACTCTTGTGTTTTGTCCGAAGTCCTTTGGGTCGGTGTGTATTACTTTTGCTTAGATTACATCATCAGAAGAACAGGACTGAAGAAGGCTTGCCTTCATACCCGATTGGGCTTCTGCAGTAGGTCTTCCCCAGTTCTCAAATTGCATACATTCTCCATATGTAAACAGAAGTACATTTATGCAGAAAACAAGAATGTATTCACCAAACTTCTGGAATCATGGAATTGCTGAGGTTGGAAGGGTCTTCAGAGGTCTCCAATACAGGCTCCTTGTCAAGGCAATGTCTGGTACAGCAGACAGTCCAGATGGGTTTTGCTAAGAATGGAGACTCCAAAATCTCTCTAGGCAACTTGTTCCCATGTTTAATCATGCTTATGGTAGAAAAATGTTTCCTTATATCTAAACAGAGATGGGAAATCTAGGCTCCCATTCAGGTACTAGTGTTGGCAGTCAGAATACTCAACCTTGAATTTAAAAAACACTGATGTCAAAATTGGAAGAATCAATGAATTATTCATTCTTCTGGAATCTGACTACTGTTAATTCAATGATCTTAGTTCAGGATTTAGCTAAAGAAGTCAAACCAGCAACTGCCATTGGCCTGTCAAAATAGATCTGCCCCTGTTGTTATACCCACTTCTGTGGCATTTGGTCCCAGTGCCAAGAGTTTTAAAGGTGTTCCACCACTGAATTGCTGATCTGCTTAAAATATGGCATACCATTTTATTATCTAAAATGAAACACTTCTAAATATATGGCTTCAGCTGAGGGAGTTGACTATCACTTCTTCTTATTTCTCATACTGAAAGGTTAAAATGAGAATTACCTACCTCAGAGGAGTCCTGTGAAATTTAATTAGCGTGCAGATGTAAAATGCACTGAAATATTCATTTTGACCTAAATCTTATTTTAGTAATATATATTTCACATTTTACTAGAAGCTGTCTGTGCATGAAATTAGACTACAGATGACAGAAAGAAGGGTGAGATAGGAAACAGTATGTAATTGATACGTAATTGTAATTTTATGCTTTCTCAGTCTGGTCAAGATGACAAAAAAAAAAGGACAATATCTGAAATGTAGGTAAATTTTTTTTTCTCAAGTGAAATCTTCTTTGAGGAGCTTTAGAAGAACAATCTCTGTGCACAGCTGTAAATAGGTGAAACAGATGAAAATCTTGCAAGGCAGATCGAAATGTTCTTAGCATGGTAGGAATTTTCTTGACATTATAATGAGAGTTGGGAAAACTCTCATTAAGTTAAAACTTAACAGAAGAAGGAACAGTGACTAATTACTAGACTTTTCTTCTTAAATTAATGACATTCTACTGGCTGTGGATGCTAAACACTACTGGTTTTTACAGGGTGATGAGCACATTATCTAAAAATAAAGCTTTGTTTTCTCAGTCGCTAACCTTATGCTTGCATCTCAATGCCATTCTCAGTACACATTTTAATCTACATTTCCTGTATTTTGTTTTTTCAAATGTGCTGATTCATTTTTCAATGAGTATGAACTATACAATGAAGCCATTCAAAAACCTCTACAAAATATGTCAGGGACTCCTCCTCACCACTAACAATGCCAATCCTCTTAATTAGCTTTAATTTTCACATGCCACCCCCTACTCCCTGAACGTCTTGACAACTTAGAAGTACAGAGAGTTCTTTCAGCGTTCTCCACAAGTCAATCAACATCAGGATCAAGGCAGGACCTAATCTGAGAATGCAAGATGTATTTGTCTTAACTGCAATTCTCTCTATGCTTTGATATGAATAACCATAGTATGACAGGAAGATGAAGAACATCACATAGATACTAAACAATGTAGGCTTTACAGTGGCTTGCAAACAACAAAACTTCAAATCAGGAATCTGGGAATTGATGGACTCTCAGCACTCATGCATATCACAAAACATAAATATAATATTCTAGCTGGAAAGTTTCAAATAGAAACAACAGTGCCAGTGCTCTTTACTGTCCGATTTTAGTTTTTTATGGGCAATCCCACTCACAGTTGCTCTCCTTGATGAGAAGATTTAATCCAGTGTAACTGGGATTGTTTGCTCACCACTTTTTTACTTTCTAGAGAACATTTCATTAAAATAATACTTATAACAAACAAACAAAGTGAACCAGCAATAGGTTTCCTGATTGGTTTTCCAGCAACTATGCAATTTATAACCTAAGGATGGTTAAATCATAGAATCCTTAGTGTCAGAAGTGACCTTCAAAGGTCATAAAGTCCAACTCCCCTGCAACTAACAGGGACACCACAGCTAGATAGGTTGCCCTGGGCCTGATCCAGCTTCACCTTGAAAGTCTCCAGGGATGGAGCATCAACCACATCACTGTGCAACCTGTTCCAGTGCCTCACCACTCTCACTGTAAAAGACTTTTTCTTTATGTCCAACCTAATTCTACTGTCTTTAAGCTTGAAATCATTTCTCCTTGTTCTATCACAACAGACCCTTGTAAGGAGCCCATCCCCTTACTTCCCATCGTTCCCATTTAGATACTGAAAGGCTGCTATCAGGTCACCTGGGAGTCTTCTCCAGGCCGAACAGCTTCAGCTCTTTCAGCCTGTTCTCATAGGAGAGGAGTTCCATCCCTTGGATCAGTTTTGTGCCCACCGCCTCTGGATGCATTCCAACAGATCCATGTCTCTCCTGTACTGAGGACTCCAAATCTGGACGCAATACTCCATATGAGGCCCCATCAGCACAGAGTAGAGGTGCAGGATCACCTCCCTTGCCCTGCTGGCCATGCTTCTTTATATACAGCCCAGGCTACAGTTGGCTTTTTGGATTGTGATAGCACATTGCTGGCTCACGTCCAGCTTGTCATCTACCAGAACCCCCAGGCCTTTTTTGGCTGGGCTGCACTCAATCCTTTCATCCCCTAGCTTGTATGCATACTGTTGCCTCAACCCAGGTGCAAGACCTGGCACTTGGACTGGTTGAACCTCATGAGGTTCACCCGTGCACACTGCTCATGCTCATGGTTGTGGTGACAGTCTGGCTTTGTTTATATTGTTTGGAGCAATGTGGGGCAAATGCCCACCTCATGACATACTGTGCTTGTACAGCCCTCAAAGAGACTTGCCATTCAGCTAGCTGCAAATACTATGCTCCACAAATCCCACGATACATTGCTGGTTCCCTCTGGGATCTTCTGGATTTGCACCATATTGGCACAGTGAACCAAAGTGTGGTCAGATGTCAGCAGCGAGTTTGTCCTCACTATAAGTGACTTTTCCTTGCTAAGCCCGGAGCTCACTGATATCATAAATACGACATAAGCTTGAACCGAAGGGAGAGTGTGGCTTGTGCTTAAATGAGAACATAGATATAGCCTGTTAATCCAAGACATGAGAACAGTATGAATTCAACCAAGAATGTTAGGTTCTGCTCAACTATGTATTTCCTTTTGTAGGTGACTCAGGATGCTGTCTCATGGTTAGCCTAAGCTGATGAAAAATATACTACCATCAGTGTAGACTGAACAGGTTTTCCTTAAGCAATATTCAGCTTTTCTAGCAAACCCAGTAACTGTAAAGTGACTTAGAGTGTTGGTTGGAAAATAATCCTAACAAGAATAATAAATTTTTTATCTGAGCTGGTGAGGTGCTGCAAACTTGCTGTGCTGCTGCACAGTCATCAGTACTAGAGAGAGGATAAAAATGGCATGATGACTGCTTTATGGTGAAGATTCACTGTCTTGTCTGGAGGCCAAACAAGCCTGCAGCACCCCACATCCATACGGCTCTGCAATCTGTGACTCCAAAGCAGGGTGTCTTCTGAGAATGGTCTCTGATCTGCAGTATGTCCTGATCTGTACCCAGGAGCCGTTTAGGGAAATTCTAGCTGTCTGGAATCAAAACAGTGCCTGAGAGGCCGAATAACAAAACAGCATAGAGAATCAGGATGTAGTGCCAAGGAACTTTTCTGAATACTATTCAGTTTAGTATTTAGATTGAGTTGGAAGCTTTAAAGGTCATCTGGACCAAGCCTCCTTCAGTGAGCAGGGATACCTACAGCTAGATCAGGGTGCTCAGAGCACCTACAGTTACAGCAGATTGCTTACAGCCCCATCTAGTCTGGCTTTGAGTGTCTCTAGGGATGGGGCATCCACCACCTCTCTGGGCAACGTGCTCCAGTGCCTCACCACCTCTGGATGGCATCTGGTCCCTCTGGGGTGTCGACTGCACTACATAGCTTGGTGTCATCAGCAATATTGCTGATGGTGATTTTGTTAGTATGGATGTAGTCTAAGGGAGCACGTGTTTCAATAATGCACAAGCCACAGAAGAATCAAAGAGACACTTGAAACTTCTCAAGCTTCTGAAAAAAAGGCAGCATTTCTGCCAGTTAATTTACCATAGTCTCAACCCCAAGTGTTTTTTTCTTTTTTTCTCCTTGCCTTGTTGGGCCAGCTCATTGCTGCCTTTTCATTTACATCTTTCTCCTTGAATTGAATTAATTGAACTACAATGCAAATTCTGCTCAAGCCAATAAAACTAAGCATCACATTGCTCAAAGACCTACACTGAACTACAGCTCATCATTCACTGCAAATGAAAGGGAGTCAGGAATACACCTACAAACAAGGCAGCAGAGAAGGGCCATAGAACCACAGCAACTGAAATTAACTACAAATTTTACTGATTGATGCTTTTGGGAAAAGAAGACTAAGTTAATTGAAATATATCTGCAGAGTGGATGGAGCCCAGCTATCTGCACAGCACAGTGAAGAAAAATTACAAAAAAGGAAAAAAACTCTGAGTTGAATTTATGACAATTAATAAAGTAAATTGTAAATAACAGTTGTGAGTATTTGGGAGGTAAAGGAATGATACAGCATTTCAGCTGAGTAATATACAGAACTACAACACAGTAGAATTATGGGCTGGTTGCATATTATTTGTTCTCCATGTGCTTTAAAGATCACAGGCGCCAGGAAGAAGAATTAAAAGGCCTTCTACTTTGTTGTTTCAATTTTGTCAGACATTAAGCAGAGCTGAGGAAAAACTGACTGGAATCTAAGCTACCCTGAGAGATGCAGGACTGCACTTGGACATTTCTTCTGTCCTGGGTAAATTCTGCCTTTTCCTTTTATCTGGACTGAGAAGTCCAAACAACATGGATATGTGTGTAAACAACATGTATGCAGATGCAAAACTTATATATATGGTAACACCTAATTTGTAGGATTCCTGCTGTATCTTCCCTATTAATGTGAGGTAGAAGTGAGAAAAACAGAAGTCCCCCATTGGGAAACTACCTTTTAGCTACTGTGTAAAGCAGAAGAGGCCTGGAAGGGCGTTCAGGTGGAGCCATAAAGTACATCCACTGCACCTAAGGGCTCTGGGAAAAGAGAGGCCTAATTTTCTGCTACCTTGGAAACTTATGCATTAAAGTTAGTGACACAAACATTGATATTTGCATATTTTTTTATGACCAATGAAGGTGTGGGAGACAAGACTACCACAGTGTGATGTTCATGCTCCTACTACTATGTCCTTTTCCAGCCACAGTCAGAAATAGAAAGTATCATCAGTCCACTCTGTGCTGCATGATCGATCTATCAGTAAAAATCACCTACAGATCCTTCTGCAAATGTCTTTGCCTTTACCACTGTAGATACAAAGGGAAATTCAGAGTTGATCTGTTACCTTATCACAGAAACACCAAGGTTGGAAAAGACCTACAAGATCATCCAGTCCAACCATCCAACTATCACCATAGTTCTCACTAAACCATATCCCTCAATACAAAATCCAAACATTCCTTGAACACCTCCAGGGTCGGTGTCTCCACCACCTCCTTGGGCAGCCCATTCCAGTGCCTGACCACTCTTTCAGAGAAGTAGTTTTTCCTAACTTCCAGCCTGAATCTCCCCTGGTGCAGCTTGAAGCCATTCCCTCTAGTCCTATCACCAGTTACACGAGAGAAGAGGCTGATCCCCAGCTCACTACAACCTCCCTTCAGGCAGTTACAGAGAGCAATAAGGTCTCCCCTGAGCCTCCTCTTCTCCAGACTGAACAACCCCAGCTCCTTCAGCTGCTCCTCATAAGGCCTGTGCTCCAGACCCCTCACCAGCTTTGTTGCCCTTCTTTGAACCCGCTCCAGGGCCTCAATGTCTTTCTTGGGGCTCAAAACTGGACACAGTACTCGAGGTGCGGCCTCACCAGAGCTGAGTACAGGGAGACAATCACTTCCCTGCTTCTGATGCAAGCCAGGATGCCATTGGCCTTCTTGGCCAGCTGGGCACACTGTTGGCTCATGTTCAGAGCATTATCATTACCTGTGGGCAAAACCCATACATCACTCATTGTCAATGAAGTACACAGTGAGAAAAAAAAGGTCCATAAGGGAAAAGAGAGGTGCTCCCCACATACTTAAAACACATGGCATCTCCAAAATCACAGACTGCAGACGTTGCAGAGTAACTATAGAGCTAGACATGCAAGAAGAACCTAAGAGGCAGCATCCTCAAGCCTGACCTATAAGATCTGTATTAAACAGTGCATTTTTTAAATCTAGGCAGAAAATGATAGTTTTTATTTTTTTCCTATTTGTTATAATGGTACTAGTGCGAAAAAAGCATCTTTAAATGTCTTTAAAACATAAATAATTTTAAAGACTATATAAAACATGCCTTTCATACATTTTTCTCATTATAACTAAGAAGTGTTTTGTACAGTTAACTCCAAAGGACTGCAATTATTTAGAGCACAGAGTGAAATGAGTGGCTTCATCCTGTCTAGCTACTAGGTGATGCTAAGTTATCTGCATACTTTCAAAAAGATCACTTCTCCTAGCAGAGACGTTGTCCACATGTACCTTCAGCCATTTAAACACATGCAACTGCACTTGAAAAAAAACAAAACCACAATGAACAGCTATAAGTACAGCACCAGGTGGAAAAAAAAATCAAAATAATATTTACGAACTCTTCACCATTTTTGTGCCGTTACGTTCTTGCAAGAAAACATCCTGGCTGTCCAGCAGAGGAGCCAGGTGTGCCCAAGGCAGCTGCCAGTAGCACAGGAGTGCGTGCAGTCACCGTGGCCCCACACTCTCATTTGACAGATGAGACTGGCCCAGGTGTATAAAATATTAACTTCTGACTGGAAATTTCTCCAGCGACACCTTTGGGTAACAACTACAAAGGTCAGCCTTCAGCTTTGCTGAGGTTAATGTCAAAAAACAATTTGGCAGCACACAGTACTAACATTTTAAAGGAGGACAATTCTGCCTGATTAAAGGGCAGTAGGATCACGGCCTCCCTTTTCTGCTCCCAGCCTTGATGCTTCTGCAATAGAAGGGCTTTGTTTTGGCTGCTAACAAATACTAACTCTGAGATCTTTCTATTCCTGTTCAGAAGAAGAAGCTTCAGCAATCCACTGAAGTCAATATGAGCTTCCTAGTACACAGGCATGAAGGCAAGTGCACTGTTATATCACTGATTACTACGGTAATTGACACCAGTAGACTAAGACAGCGGCTTAGTCAGAGCTTTACAGCATCACTGATAGAACGATATTGTTGGTTGCTTTTTTCGCCTGCTTAGGGACAGGGCAATGCAGCCCACTCCATTCCTGCTCTGGGAAGGCACTGGGTTAGATGAGATGTCCCTGTGGGACTGTACTGGGCTGTAGAGAGGCAAACAGCTCAGCACATGTCCATGCTGGCTGAGGATGCTGATTGCCTTGCAATCCGCACAAGCCTTTTCTGCTGTGGAAACAGCCCAGTTAATTTGGTCATAAATCGTAGTGAAGGCAGCGTGGGTGATACTGGCTCAGACATTAGTACCGAAAGTCTGCTAGCTTTGGCTGGTGGAGTATTGGATGTCATTTTTGTAGCTCATATACGGGTGTTATGTTGGGCCAACAGACACAATCTCATTTCTCAGCGTTTCAAAAATGAAGTGCTGAGAAATGTGCTTTGGGTTCAAACCCATCTTCGCTCACCAGGGGAGGAATGCAGTGCAGCAAGTGACTCTCCAGGGCAGCAATTGAGTTCGTGGGACTATGCCTTGTCCCCAGACAAATTTGTGGAAAAATGCAACTGAGAGCTTAATGCCTATTACTCCATTAGCTTGTCCTCAAAACTCTTCTCCATACAGGTATAGCTTAAACCAGCAAAGAGCCTTGTTGAAACCGATGTGTTTTTGTTTTTTTCCTTTTTCTTTTTTAAGAGACCAACTCTTGAGCTTCTCTTTCATTCTGCGGAGTACACAGCTGACATTATTACCCACAAGCTTAGCAGTGCCGGTGCTGTAATGGATGACGCTCGTACTTAAATGCAGTAGGAAGACAGGAGTGGGCTGAAGCCATTTTTAGAACAACATGCTATTTTCTTTTTCACTGCTGACTCACTCACTGTACCTTGTGGTATGTTTACCTTGATTGCTTGCTGCTTCACAGGCTGTTGAATGGCTGAGGGAGGAATATTAATCAGGAACACGCAGCACTGTGCTCCAGAACTTCATAGATGGTAACTGCTATGCTTTTGGCTGTGTTTTGGCTTTACTGTAGGAATCAGTTTTCTTTAACTAACACTCACAGGTATTTCAGCCCTGGAAACTATAAGGCACACTTCTGTATTCATAAGTTTTGTACAGCTATCTAGTTCATACACTTTTTTTTCTTCCTGTTGAAAATCTTTGCTTCTCACTCATGTCAAGTTAAAATTAATCCGTATGTATGTGTTGAACCTAATTAGCAAAAACAACCAATGAAGATAAAAGAGCTCTCAAAACTCATTTATCTTTTTTCCTTACATATTTTACATTAAAATTAAAATGACATAGAGAGCAGTAACAGCCACTACAGTTAAAGCTACACAAAAGTACACTTAAAATATGTGTGTGATCTCCATGGATTATTCTGCCTACGGAGAGAGATGACAGAAACGTTTGGTGCCCAAAAATGCATTTGTAGCTCAGTTTGTCTGCATTCAAAACTGAAATTGAAGGCCCATGAGTAAAACTTGCTAATCATTCACCAGAATTTAATAAATGCTATCAGTATTCAGTTGCAAAATGACTGCTCTCTGCTCTTGAACTGACTGCTGTGCTAGCCAACTGGTCTGGGTTCACATTACAGCTAAGGTGGTTTAAGAGCTAGCTGGAGCTCAAAGGTACTCCCACTCGTTCCTGTTCCCTTCTCCAGTCTGCACGGTAGCAGGAGTGATACAAATCTGGTCTAGTAATGAATAGCTTCAGATCACAACAACAATCAGCTTCATACAGCTTTATGCCTACTAATTTTGTTCTCTTAAACTGGCCACTTTAGGACTATTCCAGCCATGCTGAAATAAGGTAAATGGTCAAGGTGGCATGGAGAGCAGTATGACCATATATATGACCATACGAACCACCCTTGACTTGGACCAGCACACTACCTGAGCAGGAGCCCTCCTGCTACAAGGTGTGTGGGAGAGCAGGAATGTGAGAAACCTAGGAGAGAGCCAGAGGCTAGCTTGGAACTTTAACAGGTTAAAGAAATGCCTCCTTTCTAGTCTAGGACATGACTCAAGCATATAATACACAGATGCTTTTATCACCTCTTTTCTCCTGTTTTTAATCATCTGTGAATCCGATAGAAGCTCACTTCTTAGAAAGCAATTTCCCTTGTTAATCCTTTGAAGGCTTGGTTTTTAGGAAATTACAGCTCAGTAATTACTATGGAAGAGAAAATGGAAGCTCAGAGCAAGACAGACAGAAGGTGGTTTCAAGTACAGGTCTAAGACAACGCCATGCACTTCCAGCTAAAGATAATGTTTGCCAAAACGCGCCAGTGGAAAACACAAGTAGTAATATCTCATTGATGGTGTTGAAAGAAAAACTAAGACCACTGGATAGAAAAATGACTCAGATCCAGTTGACATCACTCAGGAGAAACGTCTTTTAATGACATGTGCTGTAATTCTATAAACATAAGGATCTAACAAAGACCTGGGGGCTTCATGCTTATCTGCACACTTATGTACCTCAGGGAAACCACTGCTGCACAATGAACTGCATAATCCCTTGAACATTTTCATTTCCAGATATCGCGGAGTGTGTAGTAAACTCTCCTGGCTAGGGATCCTGAGACATTTCTCTACCTTCCTCAATTTCTCAACCTGGTGATTATTTTCATCCAGTCATTATTTACTGATGCTTCCTTCACTGCTGTAAGAAAAGTTAAATATCCTTCCTCGGTTTTGCAGACAGATTCACTGAAATCTGTGCTGATTAACAAATTACATTTCCTGGGTCAGAGAGAAAGTTCACGGCAGAGCTAATAATGGGATTTATATCCCTGGTCTTAATGATTACATTGTGACAGTGCAGCATCCCTCAACGGAGAAGTTTCAAACCCTTGTATTTAGCTAGGACATTGACAGAATGGGGTCCCTTCATTTGTTTGCTGACCTTGGGCTAGTGAATAAGCAAGCGAATCAATCTGAAAGATATCCACGCACTGGATGCAGATTCTACAGAACATATATTTTATTTGAAAATTTCGCAGTGAAAATATTCATGACATATAATTCTTTGTATTATTGCTTTGGACTCAGCTATAAATTGTTTATTGTAGTAACTGAGCCCTTAAGTCTAGACAGATTGACATTATAGCATCTCTGTGAATTAGAGAATGGTTACTATTCCATTTTAAAAGAAGCTTAAAGCCAGAGATCACAGAGGAAGTCTCTGGTACAGCAAAAATCTAAATTCATATCTCCCAGATTTTAAATTGGATGGAGACCTACCAGTTGATGAACCTTTCTAATTGCTAGATGAAACTTCTTTCTAGCAGTTATCCCTGATTCACCAAAAGCATAAAACAAAGACTTCTGGAAAAAAAAAAAAGTAAGAAAATATTTTCCTGTTCCCTAGGCCTGCCACTGGGCTTGACCCAAAACTTAGCAGTAATGAAGTTAATGTTTGAACTCTGTGTTTCACATTCACTTGAGGATGCTGATAAAGGATGGAAATAAGGGCAGGGTTCATGAAAAGTAAAAAACGGTGGCTTTTGCAAGGAGAAAGTGTGTTGTAAGAGTGAAATAATAAGCAAACAAACAAGGAAACATAAAATCACATAATTGTTTGATTTCAAACATGATGAAAAGGAAATCAAGAAACCCAAAGATACAGAAGATGTAGACTTGTATGAGTGGAAGTATAAGGATATTACGCTAAGGAAAAAGCCAGCAAAATCTAAACTTCTTCATAATGTAAGATCCATATCCTTGATTTTATAACACAGACTGAAGTGGAGGTCTCTGTACAAGATACGCTTCCAGTTCTGGCTCATTGAACTAGATTAAAACTTCCAGGGAAGGGCAGGCCATTTTACATGCATGAGAACTGTACTTGGATATGAAACAATATTACAGCTGTCAGCCTTAATGGGAACCAATTTGCATCGAAATGCTATGAGGGTTGCAACTTATTTATTTTCCTTTCTCTTCGATGAGGAACTTTCCCTCTTTAAGTAGAAAGATTGATCCTGGATGGCTATATAAGTATTTGAAAAGATCTGTCCCTTCAAGTGTGACTCAGTAAGATTGGTTCCCTATTGCTCAGAGGGAAGAGAGTTCCACACAGAAGTAGGCAGCAGTCTGTGTCTGTTGGCTTTTGCAGAGCCCATGGGAACTGGAGATCTCTCCATACATAAATCTGGAGTGAAGATTTGCCCGGGTTAATGTGAGAACCAGTTAAATTCTGGAGAAAGTTCATTAAAAAGAAATTAAAAAGAAGATGCTCGGAACAACTTTGGCTTTGCAGGCTGTACTTGGTAAAACTACCAAGGGGAATATTTGTATAATATGTTTTTTCCAGTGGCAATGACAGCTAAAGAAATTCCCCTCCCAGCTGCTCCTTTCTACACTGCTCCCAGTGCAGTTCTATGTATGCCCTGAGGTGCTAATCATACTTTCATGGCACTTTGCTGTACCTACACCATGTAAGTGGTGTAAATGTCCAAAAAGAAATATTTTGGAACTATTTTTTAAACCCTTATCAATTCAGGATCTAGATCATTGTGCAGCATCATAAATGGTTACACCTGCATGATTCTGAGGTGGCAAATGGCAGCAAGCAACAAATTAAGAGTTTAAATCTAGGAGAAAGTGAGAGCTGCTAGAGAAAACAAGAGAACATCACATATAGTCTGAGTACTGGGACTGAAATATCTATCTCCTCAAGGTATTCTTATAATTATTAACAAGGGTAGATTATAGTATGATTTCAAAAGAAGCTCAGCTCAGTATGATTTTGATTGACCCAGTCACTAAAAGGAACTTTGTGAATAATCACCATCATGACAAAGCGATTGAGTATGCCAGTAAATGTATTCTCTTGTTACTTAAACAACCTGGAGAAAGGAATAAATTAACACAACAATAGGATTCCACACCACCTGCTTTTAAAATCACTCATTTACTGTTGTACTTGACACATTATTTCTAGCCCCAGACTGCTGGGACAACTGCCTCTTTTTCAGTCTGAGCTATGGATTTTAATTAGGATGTGCAGCATGAACTCTGATGATTACAACAAATTCCCTGATCTTCAATTTATATCACATCTCCTGTATTTATTTTTTTAGTCTATTCCCTACAGAAAAAGACTAAAGCAAGAGTTTTTTTTCCACTGTAATGGAACGTTTGCATTAGGTGAGACATATGATCTTCAGAGAGATATACACATGAGTTCTGTATTTTCACGACTATGCATCATCTGTGTTGCTTTTCCCATTACAAATGTTAAGAAAATCTTCTTACCTGAAGATAATGGCACGGCCTCAAGGAAGGTTTGATTTCCTGATGAACCAGAGGCTTATCTAAGTTCAGTGATGATTTGCGATAAGCTTCTTTAGCCTGACTTACTGTAAGTGTGGACCAAGAACTCCTTTTCATATATTTACTATCAGGGGTCATTGCTAGCCCTTCACAAGCTGAACATTTCACGTCATTGTTACTTTTGGAAGTCTTCAATGACAGATCCCCAAAATGTCCCTGGAGTGCCTCAGGGTAGCAATGGGATATATGATCTGCATGGTGCCTATTTACCACACTAGGGGTTCGATAAGTGCTATCACTGTCCAAATTGTCATCAGAGCTCCACCAACTGCTCATTCCAGATTTATGCTTGGTTTCTGGTTTTCGCTCCTTACTTTTACTCCTTTTGCTATGCTTGGAATGGTGTCCATGATGATGATCGTCCCCTCGACTGTCTCCCTTTGTTCCATTGACATTGCCCTTGGATGATCCTTCCAGAGAATGAGATTTAGTAAAAAGTTTCTGGACTGAATGAACGAGATGGCGTATTCTTCCTGGGCTCTCACTGCGTTGTTCTGCAGCTGTTGAGGTCCTCTGGTACTGTAAAGTGTGAAACCCATCCCGGTGAAGAGGAAGTTGTTTTTCAAACTGGTCCAAAAGGTTTGCAGGAATGCGGTTAATCTTAGGGTTACCGTGAGACATGGCGCAGTCGTCTCTTGTGTCGTAATGTGAGCTGTAGTGCATTCTGGGGAAAGTGCTACTTGACATGTGATCGCCCATTACCATGGGCATCATCATGCATTCAGAATGAATGGAGCTGCGCGGCGAGCAACGATGGTGGTCCATCGGGCAACTCTCCGTGGGGCTGAGAAGATACGATTGCCTTGGTTCCTGCCCATGGTGGATATGGTCGTGGGTGTGTTCACAATCTTCAGGGGATGCTAAGCCACAAGTATGAGCTGAACATAACTGTGGTTGGTTGCGACTGCCAGATAATCCTTTCATATTCCTCGAAGCAGGAGAATATCTTTCTTCATTGAAGTGGTGAGAAGGCGACCATGAGTACTGCTGGTCTGTCAGGAAAACACATAGAACCCATGTTATCTGTCTGATTAAAGTATTAACTTGAAAAATCCAAGCATACTGAAAAACTAAACTATTTTTCTCTATAAACTAGATGGAAAGTCTCATTGTTCAGGAAATTTCATTCACCATTTTAAAACATTTTAAAACATTAACATTATTCACTGCAAGCAATTTATGAGGTGAGTGCAGCTTCCTTCCTGTTTGCAAAATTGTCTGCCAGCAGCTTTACAATTTTATGAAGTTATTCATTATGCAAATTTTCTCAAATACATTTAACAGATACATTCAAGTATTTGGTTTATTATTTGATATTTGGAATTCATATGTCATGCTTTGTGGCTAGTCATTTAAACTACATGGGTCTCGTTTCTATTTCTGGGGTTTCACAGTTGGATATCTCAATCTAAAGATAAAGTCATTTTCTTATTACATTCAATTTCATTTTCTTAAATGAATCTCATCTTCAGGATCTCAATTTCACTGTTCATAAACACAATGAAAAAGCGCAAAGAAGAAGAACATGAACATGCTGAAATCAAGCCTTAATTTTTGTATCATTAAATGTTTTACGAATAAACATTTCATACTATTTGAACAGATCTGTTACCATTATTTCCATATACATACTATCTTCTCTATTAAGCCATTTTTTCCTCTGAAGTCCAACTTACAAAATATTTATTCCAAAACTCTACATTATTCCAGATAGAACAAATATTGTTAGGTATAAGCTACTGGTTATTATACACAATTATTTGTTCCTATGGGTCGTGTACTTTAAGCTGTGGTTTATTAAACAGGCATGATTACTCAATAAACGTAGCTTGTAAGTGAAGATTTTGATACTCAAGCCTTTGATATTTTTTTCTTTCATGCAATTTCTAGCAGCTGTCAAATGCTAAAAACGAAAAAAAAAATCAGTTGCCTTCTTCAATTTCAGCTTATTTAAACAATAATTCAAAATCAGACGAAGATATTGGATGCACGACAGTTCTTTACAGGATCAGACAGATCCTGTACAACCCATTTAGCACAGCCTTTCTGCAGATATGCTCTAAAAATTCTAACTTGCACAAGTACCTGATACAAAGAAACTGAAGGCCTGGTCCAAAATGGAAGCCAGACAATATGCACTTATTACATATAGCAACATAGCCTGACACTGAACGTCAGCCTCCTAGAGATAACACAGTATGCAGGAGCACTTTCAGAGGTGTCTATGTCAAAATCGTATTCCCACTGCTGGTGAAAACTCGATACCTGCATATTGTCCTGAAGCAATTAATATCTGCCTTTTTCCAATTAACAAATGTTATAATACCTTCAATACAGAAAGCACTTGTGGCAAGTCTTTAGCATCAGCAATCTTATAACCCAATGCTCTAAATTTCCTATAGTAGTAGATGCTTAGTTAATTTTATTACATCTTAGCTTCAATAGAGCTCCACATCATGTTTTAAAATTAATGTAGAATTAAACTAATAGACAATAAAATATTCATCTTGGGTGCAGTGCTGCTGCACTAAAATCAAAGATGGTCTTGTGTCCTAAAATTACCTCTAGCTTTTATCATGGCATGAAACTGATACTTGTGTGTTTACATCCTTTTCTGCTTCTATTTTGTTTTTATAACCTTTTATTTTTAATTTAGTTTTTTGGCTTTTCACATTAAAATAAAAATTTATTACTGTTCATTACTCAATCTGTTGTACTCTTTAGCTTATAATACCCCTCATAAATGAAGTTACAAAAAGGAAATAACATAATTTTGATTATCCAATTAAAAGTTCAACTATATATAGACAAAGCTGTAAATTATAGCAGTGTATTGAGATTAAGCCACATAAGTAGCATTGTAATTAATGACACTTAACCCAACATATTACCAAACATTATCAAGGGAATAATAACAGTTCACATGTTGAACTTAGACTGTGCTTCTTGTAAAGGGGTTCCAAAGCACCTGACAGAAACTACTGCATTAGTTCTTACAATCTCATGAGACACAGAAGGCACTGTTCTCACTGTTCTACTTTTGCAGAAAAGGGAACTGGAACAGAAGCAATGTTTTCCAAAATGGCTCTGAATTTGCTAGTTTTCATTTCATAGTCGTATGAGTCAAAGGGAGGTGGAAGGAAACTCCTCCATAACTCTGAGACACAACGGCAACAGGCCTCCCAAAGCCTTTTCATTAGTATCTTGAACATCTGTGAAAGAGATTAACTCCTGTGCTATGAATTGCCAATGCATTTCAAAACAAAACAAACAAACAAAAAACCCGAAGAAAATAACAACAAAAAAAGAAAGACATGCAAAAGAAAAGAAAGAGCCAATAAGAAGGATCTCACTTAAACATGTTCCGTGGAACAGAACTGCCAGTTCTTGGTGATTTCTTTTGGCCTCGTACACCATATGATACAGCTCAGAGAAAGCTTCAACATTTTCATCCTGATATATCCTTATATATATATAATATGAGATAGCCAGATTTGCTGGCCTGCAGTGAGTAATGTAACAACAGCTTTTTGATCCTTCATGGTTTCCTATGATTCAAGCTCAGTGTAACTATAGAAAAAATATATTTTCCTGTATGTTGCTTCTATAGACATGTCATTGTATATGCCTCAGGCAATTTCTGGTGTTTTTTTTTTATTAAATTTTTTTAAATACACAGCTAGAAGCTGATATAGGCATTTAATAAGCATAATCAAAGTAATTAAAAGAAATAAAAAATGGGCATTTTCCAAAAGTAATTTTCCCATTTTAATCTGCCAGGGAGAGTATCATAGAATGGCTTGGGTTGGAAGAGTCCCCAAGGATAATAAGTTCCAACCCCCTGCCACAGGCAGGGCCACCAACTTCCAGGTCTGGTACTAGACCAGGTTGCCCAGGGCCCCATCCAACCGGGCCTTGAACATCTCCAGGGATAGAGAAACCACAACCTCTCTGGACAGCCTGTTCCAGTACCTCACCACTTTCTCTGTAAAGAACTTCCCCTGGCATCCAATCATCTAAACCTTCCTTCTTTGAGCTTAAAACCATTCCCCCTTTGTCCTGTCACTGCCTACCCTTGAAAAAGTTGATTTCCCTCCTGCTTATAATCCCCTTTTAAATACTGTAAGACTGCAATGAGATCTCCTTGCAGCCTTCTTTTCTCCTGAACAAGCCCAGCTCCCTCAGCGTGCCTTTGTAGGAGAGGTGCTCCAGCACCCTGATCATCTTTGTGACCCTCCTCTGGACCCTCACCAGCAACTCTACATCTTTCCTGTACTGGGGGCCCCAAACATGGACACAGTACTCCAGATGGGGTCTCAAGAGGGCAGAGTAGAGGGGGACAATCACCTCCCTGTCCCTGCTGGCCACCCCTCTTCTGATGGAGCCCAGCATACCATTTGCTTTCCGAGCTGCAACCACACACTGCTGGCTCATGATAAGTTTTTCATCCACCAGTATACCCCCAGGTCCTTCTTTGCAGGGCTGCTCTCAAGCAGCTCTTCTCCCAGTCTGTGTGTACATATTGGCAATTTCTCCAGCCCAAGTGCAAAACCTTTCATTTTGCTATGTTGAACCTCATTATGTTCACATGGGCCCACCTTCCAAGTTTGTCAAGATCCCTATGGATGGCATCCATTCCTTCTAATGTGCCAACTGCACCATTCAGTTTGCTGTCACCAGCAATCTTGCTGAGGGTGCGCTTGAGCATCGATGTCATAGATGAGTCATCGATGTCGGTGATGAAGTAGCTGATACTGAATAAAGTTCCAAATTACTTTACAAGTGTATCTTCTAAATCTGGGCTCTGCTCGGAATATCAAACCTGTTCAATGTCAAAGGCACCACTACTTTTTCTTATAAGCTATCATAAAATTTTCAGAATTTTGTCTTATTATAGACATATTTGTTAAGTCACTTATGCTTTGCACTATTCATTCAAGCTTTTTGGGAGGTCTGTTTCAGGGCTCAATGAAACAATTGAGCTATGGCTGATCGAATTACTGCACGATAGCAAACCAGAGTGTAATTGACCATGTGCTAGCTCTTAGCCTGCCAGAAATACAAAGAAAAATGTGCTAGCTTGAAATTCAATTAAGTTAACATACTTTTCAAGCATTTGGAGGGGGCTAGAAATGTGCCTATGGTGAATGCCCACAGCTCAGTTGATTCACAAAAACTTACAACATGTGTGTTGGTTTTTTTTTTCTCCTGAATTGTATAAAGAGAAAGCTAAGATCATAAAATTTTGTATAAAAAAAATAACTAATGCTGGAGGTATCCAATAATACTCTAAAAATATCAAAGTAATTGAGAGTACTAATATCTAGTCCCTTAGAGAAAGTGCCTCTGTTAGAAACAAATTACTGATGAGAGACAGAAGAACAAGCAAATATAACCCTATGTGGTCAGATGAATGGAATCAGAAAGAAAAGACAGGTGGGTACAGCAATGCCTTCCCTTTTTAGCTTCTTTCAAAGCTAAATGGGATCTTTTACTGTCTTCAATGGATATTTGGCCAGCACATAAAGACTATGCGGGACCTAGATTGGTAAATCAGACTGGTAAATCAGACAGAATCTGGTAATTCCAAAATCCTGAAAATCTCTTCAAAAGTTCTTATTTCCAGAAACTACTGCACTGATATAAGTCAACTTTTAACCTTGACAGACACAAGGACCCCTGCATCCTTTCCTATCTACTGCAGTTCTCTCTCTGGTATGCTCTGTACTTTTCTTTTTTCTATTTTATTTTATTTTTTCTTTCCCCTGGTTATTCTTCTATACTTTCTCATGCTAAAACAGCTGCTCTCATTTTCCAAGCAGATGTTAGTTTCCCTGTCTTCAGGGCCTGGTCACAGTTTTTAAAGCATTCAAGTTCTTCCTTGTGTCAGTCAGCATCAAGGAGAAAAAGTGAGGTTCAACGACCAAGAATATTGTTTGAAATGAATTAGAATGAATATGAATGTGATATGATAAAAGGGTCAAAAACCTTTAAACAATGAAAAATCCAGGTTGCGCATCTCCAAGTTCCTGGAACATTGTTCTTTGCTAACGGGAATCACTGGAAAAGCATTGGAAATCTCTGACATTCAAAACAAATGCATTTTTGCACAAATTATTTTTTGTATAAATCTTTTTATCTGTTATGCACTGAAAGAAAGCTTCAGGAGCAGAATATTAATACCTGGAAATACTAATTGGTGCCTTATTTTTGCTTTTTTTGATTTATTTTTCTTCAAAATACTTCTTTTTATTTCGAAATTAGTTTAAATTGCTTTAAGCTTCTAAGCCTCTTGGTAAGCTGCTTACCCATCTGAAACATTTTTCCTGTTTTCACTGGACTAGAAGCAGCTCATTTGGATGGTGTAACAAATAAAACACAATGTGAAAAGGAATACCTAATCTAGTTCTGGAAAAGATGTGGTATAGAAAACCATACTGCTGTGCAGTTTAATTAGTACTTCAGTGTATTAAGAAAAAAATACCTTTGCAGCCTAGCCTATAGCTAATATAAATATTGAATGTAATGAATGCAAGTAAATTAATCAGTTAAGTATATCTTATATATATTACAAATGCATATATGAAATGTTTTTGCTAGAGGTTTGTCTGTCCAAGGACTGCAGTAGCCAGTACTGTATCCTCATTAACTTGTGAGATTTCTCTTGGCTTTATTCTAACCTTGAAAAGAAACATCTTCAGAGATTGAAAGGACTGACTAACCTGTCAAGTGCAAAGAAGAAAGAAATTCTGAAGCGCCTTAACCTGCTATTCTGATCTCAAGAGATTTCTAACATATGTAACACAATACCTTATACAAAATTTACACTAAAATGGAAAGATTGGGTGATTACCTGACTTTAACCTCCAGCTTTTGAAGAAGGCTTGTATTTTCTCTTACATTGACTTGATGCATTTGCACTGCAGCGCTACCTATCTACAAATTCCCATCTAACACCTCAGGCTTCTTACATGAAATATTGAAGTTTGAGGGGTAGCATTTCAGCATAATCAGCTCTATCAGGGCTATCACAACAAGGTCGTCTATGCAGCCAATCTCCCTGTGCACTCAAGGAGAGAAGCAGGCAGTTCTGAGGACATAAAGCCAAGCACCGAAATGCCCAAGGCTATCAAACAAACACAGTCATGGGCTCCATTTGAATTCCCGTCTCTTTCTGACACTTAAGCACCTGACACAAGCCTGAAAAATAAATGCCTGTCTATTCAGTGTCCTGAGTGCTCTTTATGATAGGCACACATGGCAGCGCTTATATCAGTAGACCTAAAAGAAGTCAAGGAGGTTATCAGTCCAAAGTAAAACTGTCGCCATTGTAGTTTCAGACAATATAAGTCAGACTTTTCCAACCAAAAAAACAGATATGATTTCAGGAATAGCATAGGCCAAGGGTTACTGCAAATAGGCCATCTGGATGTGGTTTTATTTTGGAATGTGATAAACCAGCATGATTCATCTCAGTCTGAAGTATATGTCTCAGAAATGTCGGATGAATGCCATCCTTCAAATACATATTTATCTCTGCTGACTACAGGGAAAGATGTAGATGACAGGTTCCGATGCAGAAAACTACATCATAAATATCTAAAGGTAGCTGATCTGAAGCACATGTCTAGTGCTAGAAAATGGAAAATGATTTGACAGCCTAAACTAATTCAGTGGAACCACATGATGAATAATGTCCAAGGATAAGATGTTTTTTATAACTCCTGTGTTAGATAAAAATGGACATGCAAATTCAATTCCTAAAACAGTATCAGTGACCAGAACATACTAATTTGGAGCAAAGTCAGAAAACCCAAAGGGAGAAGTAAGGAGCATATGGAATGATGCCATTTATTTAGTGCATTTGGAGTTTTGAGCGCTGACGCAGATAACTGCAGGTGGAACAAATATTTGATGGTACCCAATTATATCTTTCAGTAGAACAATTTTCTTACTTCAGCTCCATCCATCTTTCGAACAGAGATTAGTAGATTGACAATTTAACATCACAAAAGATTTATTTCTGAGATAAATAAGGGTGTATAGGGAAGGTGTGTACAGTAATGGTGCCATGAGTGAAAAAGGGGTCTTTGATATGATGGAGGTGGAAGAATTGAGGGGGAGATACAGAATACGCCAGGCCAGGTTGGATGGGGCTCTGGGCAGCTTCGTCTAGTATTAGATATGGAGAAAAAGTAGCAATCACTGGAGAAGGCTGTGACCAGAGACATGCTGAAGCAGGGTTAAAACAGACTTCTGCACAGAGAACATCTGTGAAAAAGGAGAAATGTGGAAAGCAAGAAAGCATAGAATGACACCATCCCCATTCCTTAAAGGTGGAAGAATGGGCACCTTGATTTGTATGGTGGAAATGAGGCACAGTATTTCTTCCAGGCCATGACAAGGGACAGGACAGAAATCCCAGAGAGACACTGGGATTGGAAGAAGCTCCAGGGGTTAAAGTGGAGGGAAGCAAGGAGCCCTTGGGGTGATGCAAAATTAATTTCCATTGCTTTGAAGTGTATGATGTCATAGCACTAATATGTACGTAACATACAGCTCTGCACAGGGCTTTTCAGGTTCAAAGTACATCACTGCTATCCACACTGACAACAGCACTGTGGCAGAATTAAGTTCACAAAATGATTACTGACATTTTCTCACAGACTCTGATTTGTTAAACTGTTGACTAAAATATAAAATATCAGAACTTAATTGACCTAAACCAACCAATATGTATGCATTATCCTGTAGTCTGGAAAAATGCAGCAGTACGTAGTCAATCTGGCTTCATTATATGAGTATTATTTAAAAGTCGGCTCTAAGAAAATTGTTAATAATGATTCCAAATACAGACCAGAAAAGCCAGCCTAACGCTACTAAACTTCTTTTGATCCTCCTTCTACCTGGCTTTATAGAGTCTTCTCCCAAAGGAGAAGGTGTTGCTGCTTGTAGCTATCAGGTCAAATACAGGAGACAATCAGATTCCCTTGCTATCACCAAAAGTGCAGCCATTTTCTTCATCATACTCTAACAATTGTTTCCTCGTACCTCAGCAATTAAAGAGAACTAAAGTAATCGGGTAGTAGAGCTCAAAGATTTATAGAAGAATCTACACACAAAACTGAGAAATCCTTGTCCCATTGACAGCAACGATAGATCTACCATTAACTCCACAAGGGCTGGAATTAATCCTAAACATTTGCTAGGAAAAGTTATTGTTTAATTTACCTGTTAATCTTGTCACTTGAAGAGGATCACCTCTAATTGAGACTGTGTATCACAGAAGTCCCAACTCATGCTGGTATGGACAGAATAATTGTACAAGAAGCCCAGAAGGGTCCCCATTTGGGAAGAGAGTGGAATGGAGGGGTGAAACTGGCTTTGCTGGAATCCTGCCATGGATGTTGGTGAAACCAAAATTTAATCCCAAGGATCCAAACCAGCTGAGCTGTCTATTCAGCTGAACCAAACTACCAAATCTCTGATGTTTCTTTTCTAGTAAGACATTTTTCACTGATTATTAGATGAAAAACATCAGAAAGAATGTTGGTATTTATGAGCTTCTTCCTTGATTTTTTTTTTTTTTTTGCTTATTGTTTCCAAAATTCTTCTTAATTTGCACTTTATTTCTGACTATTCAAGATAGAGGATGTTTACTAGTCTCTGTAATACTAAGCAAATTGCAAATACTTGTTTCTATATCCATTCAGAATTATTTGTTACTCCATAAAAATGGGTATGTATTAAAGACTTACTTTGTTGAGTGTGCTTTTGAGAAAGAAATAACCTAAGCATTAATTCTCAGAGGCATCGATTATTGCCAGAGAACATACGACTGTTCAATTTAAAATGCCCTTCTACTTCAAAATACCTTCTAATTTTTCTTTTAAAGCGTTCAGTAAAATCTTTTAATTGTCGGAACTGAAGAAAATGATTTGATTTTGTCATTTGTTTCAGCATCAGTTCTTTGCAATCTTTTGATTCACCAAAAAATTGAACATTTCATCCTTGGTCTGACCCAAAACAATTATTTCTTTTACTTTCAGGAGTTCATCATTATCTTCTTTGCTGCACCCCCTCAGTAATGCCTCTTGCTGTTTTGCCATTGTATTGTGAACTTTTCTGCTCCGCTCCACCCACTGAGATGGAGGAGGTCTCATCCTGATTTTCCTATGGGGTGCAAGAAGAAACAGCAGCCTGGTGATATGTTCCCTTTTAAACATGTTGCTATAGTAACAGGCAGACAATCTCCCTCTTTCCATAACCTTCAGACTAGGAATTTTTCAAATAAGGGTGCTGCCTCTTTTTCTATCTGGCTGAGCTCTACCTGGGGTCTGTGAAAAGCAATAAAAACATTCATTGTCTTTTCCTGCAACCATTAGCACCCAGATGATGGGTCAAAAGGTGAACCCTGCTCCCGTGATCGGGTAGTGGTGTAAGTACCACACACCCCTGACAAACCTGATACACAGCATCTTATCATGCTCTTACAAAGAGAAAAATGACTTTGTAGAAACATGCAAAGATGAAATAGAATTACAGAAGAAAGTTGTGGTAAAAAGTGAAAACTGAACTCACTACTGAAAGTCTGTACTGCATTAACAACATCTGGGGGTGTTAATCCTGCTACAGTCACAGCCCATTATGAATGAAGACAGACTGAATTGGTGGCTGGCGCAGTGAGACTGCCATGGCATGTACATCCATGCTGGAAGTACCTACACCATCGCATCTTTGCTAGTCTGAATTGTCCTCCAGAGTCTGAGTAGCCTGTAATGAGCATGGAGGCAGAGCATGGTGACTTTTACATAATTGAAGCTGCCCATTGGGGAATAAGTTTCAAAGGCTGTATGTTTGATCCTTTTAAAAGGAGACAATACAATGAAGATCTGTAGTGGAGAGGGCAAGCGTGGCAAGGCATTGAAATGAGTCAGTCTCTCATCTTCATTGGAGCCATTCCACTGTCCATATGTAGGTTCATGCTAAGGATCAGCTCTGTATCGCGGTGTTACAGAAGTCACCAGGGCATGTGGAAGAGCAAAGAAGGAACTTTTTTCTAACATCCCACAGCCCAAATGCGAAACATAACCATAGCTGTTTCACCATGTCCTGTTTCTTTTCCTTCAAAAGATCTTTCACTTGTTTCAGAGCAGATACTGGAATTAGTATTTCAGATGTGGTCTAACAATGGCACAATGTTTCTGTATGGAAAAATATATTTCCTCAGCTACTGAACTTTACAGCCTCCTCATCTGGGCAGCCCTGTCTGAATACATGACTCATTTAGACAAAAAATATTGTCTTTTTTGACAAAGTAACAAATGTATAACCCCTTTTGTATTCAGTAATAGAAATGGATGAATAATTCATAGCAAATAACCCATTTGATTAATCTTACATCCTTACAAAGATCTTTTCGTACTTGTGAATTGACCTTGGGCCTAAGGGGATTTTTGCAGAGTTATGTAAGATTACAAGGTATTTAGTTTTTACAGACAGCTTCTGGTCTGTATGTTGTTTGCAAGCTTTTGTCACCAACAGCTTACAGTTAAAATGCAGAATAGTAAGATTTTATATGATGCTCAGGACATAGGATATGATTCTGTTCTATGAATAAAAGTGATTCACAGAAATCGGCTCTCAAACATAACTATAAGGTATTTAAAGATCAAAATTTGTTTTCTGACAAATTTCATCACATCTATGAATTTCTGCAGTGCACTACAACTTCTAGGTGCAGGAAAAGCAAGGATCTGAAATGGAATTTTTTAGAAGTATGATGGAGACTTAAACACAGCAGACACTGACTGCACTGAGGAAGGTGGATAATTAAGTGGAAAGACAGACATATTGGAAAGTCAGGCTTTTATTTTTTGTTTGTTTGCTTCATAAATGGCTATATCTTTTTTTTCCTTTCAATATATAAGGTCGTAAGGACATGATCATGCAATCAAAAGTGACTGAATAACTACGAGTTACTGTCTCACTCTTGAACTGCACAAATTAACCAAAAGCATGATTGCAACTACTGTGAAACAAAAATACAGTCTTCTAACCTGCCCTTAAACTCCCTTGCATTTTACTTTGCATTTGGGGTAGATTAAGGGCATTATTAGCAATTGCAAGCCATTGATACAAGTGTTAACTGTTTTCTTAACATCAACCTGATATCCTATCTCTTCTTGAAGACAAAACAGAAATTTATGGAAAAAAAAAAAATTTAATGCAAATTTTCTTTCTGTGTAAAACATTGGGAGCTGCTACGTGTTTAACTACAGATAAAATAAATGCCTTTCTTGCCCATAAAAGGAGTCAAAACATTTTTTCAATACTCTCTTTTCCCTCTTTGCTGCATGCATCTATTAAAATCTGTACTTAAAGAAAAATTCATCCTATCTTCTACATTCAAGTGCTTTTTTTCTCCTGTTTATCTGAACACCATTTAAACATGGCTCATTTTCCATATGCTCCTTGCTAAAATTGTATTATATGTTTTTGACACACCCAAAGTGAATTGTTGCTTTACTCTGCACATGCCTGAAGGGAACGATTGTGAATGCTTTGAGTTTGTACAGAATAGTAGTTCTATACATAATGTTGTTCAGATTGTATAACTACTGGATAGAATAAAGATTGGAACTGGAAGAAATCCAGTTTGTATGCTCAGTGACTCAGAGTAAGCAGCTTGAGACCATGCATGCCAGATCTTTGTTCTTTTTATTAAGTCCCGTTACCTTTATCAGATTGCTTCTCTCAGAATTTTTGGTGTGTGTGTAAACTAGCCATGCAAATGCTTACCCTGATCTCTGTTAAAGAAATGGTAAAGGGGAAGCTCTGAAATGTTTCTTGAGAAAAGACTATGAAAGCTTGTGCAAGCTCTTTTAAAAGAATCCATCACACTTCTGCCTGCATTAACTAATGAGCTCTTTTACAGAATCAATAATGTAACAGTTGAGATCAGCCCCATCCCTTGATACCTTTTCCCAATTAAGGCAGGGGATCATTGTATTAATATTATTTAGTGATTATTCAGCACTTTTTCTCTGGTGAAATACTATGCAAACATGAATTAATTCCCACCAAAGCCCAGAAACCTCAGTAGGAAACATTAAATCCATTTTACAAATAAGGGCCTGAAGCCAGAGATCTTTCAATACCAGTGAAATAGTAACTTGAAGCACCTTGGGACATTGAGCAGGTACGAGAGTCTAAAATAATGAATGAACCTACAGTTAGGGCTACTGTAACTAACATTGTCTCTCTTCTGCCTTGACTTGGGACAATTACTGTACTTCTCAAGGAAAGACCTTTTTATGTTTTTTGATGAATGAGTGCCTCAAGCAGTCCCTTCAGATAGAGGATATTCATACAAAGAAATTAAACAGCCATTGGGATAAAGAGAGAGGGACCAGATCCATAGCTCAGTGAACTAGACTAACCGCCTACACTCAGATTTCTCTAATAGCTCGTATCTTGGGTTCTAATTTATGTTCACATAATGGACTTGAATTCAAATGTTGAGGTAACAGCACCAAGAGACAGACAAACAACTACATCCCAGCTGTCTGCGAAAGTGTTCATCAACACCATGGCTAGTTTATTATACAGAACTTTGCTAACATTCCAAAGCTTTTATTAAAGTCCTCACAATTCCTACCATCTGTAACATGCCTTTTTAAAAAACAAAACAAAACAAAAACAAAAAACAGAGGTTCTCCGTAAGGGAGAATGGGATATCATATGTTTTTACTGATCTGACTGATCTGGTCTACCTGTTTTGAACATCTAAAGTTTCACAATTGAGTGAGGAGAGAAGGATTTCCTTCTAGAAATACTATAGGCATACACCTTTAACCAGGAAATTTTGGTAGTTACAGAGGGCTCCAAAAGGGACTTAAAACTTAGGAGCAAGGATAGATCTTTACCTGATTTTAGTATTATTTTTCTGTCCTCCACCCAGAAATAGCTGAAGTTTTCTACAGTAGTTTAGTTTCTTTTTGTAGAACAGTTAAGACTTCGTTGTTGTTTTTTTTCTTTCCTTTTCCTCGTTTGTATTGATTCACACCCACCTTCTTGATAATCAGGGCATGTAATGTCATAACGAGATGGAAAGTACTGCAGTAACAGCGGGGTGGCAAAGTCTTTGGCTGCAACAAATGAGAATGAGCCCAAATGCAGCAGCTGCAGACAGAGAAATGAAGGAAAATAACTGCTTACCCTTGAAAGGCCTCAGGTAGACAACAAGAAAGCCTGTTGCATCTACTATCAGCCCTCAAATGAGGTCTGGGAAGGGTTGGATCCTGGCTCCACCCCTTCTGGTCACTCAGGCACATTGAATGCACCTGAGCTCCTCTGGGTTGTCCCTGCCTTTCCATCAGGTGCTCAATCTACAATTTAGTATTTCTGCTACAAGATGCTAGATGATTGATCAGTTTAGCATACCTCTGTGTTAATCTTTGATAATCTATTTCATATGAAGCTCCTTACTCAGGTAGATACCTAACATTTAATATTATTGACTTATATTTAATTTGCTCTGACTTTAGAAATTATTCAGTTCTTTCTCAACCAAATAGGAAGGAGAATAGTTTTGACATACTTCTGGGGCATAATTCATCACATCCTAAGTTAAATTTCTAAAATACATCAAATTTCCCAGATCCTAAAAAAGTCTATCACTCCTCATTGACTCTAAAGGAAATCCAGATATCTAGTTTAGACACCTACATCTGAACTTACTTTCTAGCTGTTACGTGCAATGAACTCTGACCCAAGGTATCTGAACTCCTTCTGTGTGCTGTGAAATGGGGCAGCAGGGCAAAAATAAATAAATATCCATTAACACCAAGAGATGTCCTTCTTTCTATGATTTATCAACAGGATTCACCTATTGATAGGTTCATATGGAGCCTCACATTTAATTGCATCTTCCCTCTTACACAATTATAATTTGAGCAGAAACTGAGGAACTAAACTAGATCCCCAGTGTCTTCCTTAACATATACTTCAGTCCAATCCTTGGAAAATAATTTAAAAAAAAAGTCTCTTAGTTTTCAATATTAAGTGGATAAACAAGACCAATAGGAATATCTTTACACCGAAGGTTTACAGAAAACCCTGATGAGTGTAACTGAGTCATGGCAACATAGTTTTTCAGAAAATCCTGTTCTAAGCGTTTATTTAAACATAATGGTTTTCCCTGCCTGATTTCCTGCTCTTTGTTCAAAAATTTTTTTTTGCCCCTTAACATAGCAGCTATGACTTATCTTGCTATCAACATGCAGCATTAAGGCTGCTTTCAAATACAAAAAGATCAAAATACACAAAATAAACTGTTGTAATGTATTAATACGAACATACGCATAACAAGAGAAAAACCACTATGTTCTAAAATGTGGGCTCATTTTCAATAAAGGGAGCTTTAACTGACAAACACACAAAAAACACTTTCCATATTTCTATTCCAAAAATAACCATATAAAGTAATTGCACATAAAGCAAAATTTTGATGGATTTCACATAAAACAGCGACAATCTGAATGAAATTCTGGGAACAAAAACTCAGTTTTTCACAACATATGAAATATTCATCTGGACACACTGAAGCCAGTGGGATGTTTTACTAATAGCTTTGGGATGCATCATGATTTCATTCATGAGCTCTATAGGTTTCAGATTTCCTTTTTGCTGCTGTTATTTTTTTAAATTCAAGAAGTGACATCAAAAAACTCTTTCTGTAATTATTATGTTGTCTGGAGCGTAGAGATAAAAAGAAAATGACAAAAGAAGGAAAGCTGATAATTTCCTCGAACGCTTTCTTTTGAATTGTCGGCTGCCAGATGCTACCCAGATCTGACGTTTTTCTGCTTTAGATTCTCTAACCTGATGTAGCAGGTGAGAAATCCCTGGAAGGACTGGGCCGAGAGGTTTGAGGCCACTCTCACGAACACGTGTGGTGCCGTGCTCGCTGTGGGCTTTGTGGCAGGGGATGGCTGTGCCGCAGAGCAGCCTCCTGCCTCCCCCCATGGCTGCACCCAGCCTCGGGGTGCACAAGCAGAGCAAGTTATCTGAGAGATGACATCTGTACCTATCTCCTCCTCTGGCGTCCCTGGAAAACTGAAGCTCGACTTGAGCAGATCGCCACCCTCGTCTTCTGAAAAGACAGAAACAAAGTAGCTATTTAACAGTGCTGGTATTTCTACATACCCAGACATACACTCTTTGCTGATTTTCACATCCCAATGATACCTCTTACCATGCAGTATCTCTGTTCATGTGCTGTTACCTGCAGTATTACTCTTTTTTTTTTTTTTTTTTTTTAATTGCCATTTGTTCTAGTGGCTTTTAAACTTTAAGGGAAAAAAAAAAAAAAAAAAGATGATTGCCAGACTTTTTCACATCACTAGGGTCATAATATTTATACCTTTTAAACATCTCTTACATTGATCTTTTCAACTTTGCATACTCACACTGAATTCTTTTGCCTTTCTGCTTTTGTTTGGTTGCTTTTGTTGGTGGTTTTTGCTATTGGGGTTTTTTTTTTTTTTTTTTTTTTTGGTCTTTTAAATATATATTTCTTTCAGGAAGGATGACTGTTGTCAGTCCTCCAGCTGTACCATTAGTACCTCCCAAATCTGATGACAGTAATGGCACTCATGATTCTCAGGCTCAGGCTGCTTTTTCTACCTTTCATTCACCACCAGTTCAGTTTTGAAATTTGGAGCTTCGATTTTAATGCTTTTGTCCTACTATTCATATTTTCTGGTATCTCAGCTAGATGAAAGCCATTTGAGTACAAGCAGCCTTCCACTATACTGTAACTGCCTGTGTTACAAGTACAGACACTTCAAAAGAGCGAAAGAATGGAGCGCTTCATAGTCCATTGCTATGTGTTCAACAGCAATTCTTCAGAGAAAGGCAAAATCAGGTATTGCAGATCTTGTTTTGGTTGTGCACGACTGATGACTGACAATTCCTAACTTTCAGGCAAACAACCTAGCAAGTTGGAAGCATACCTCAGTTCCCATATCAGACACATTAGTTTTTGTGGTTCACCTTATAAGACACAGCATTTTGCTCGTTTTATTTCTCCATTTAACAGATAAATGCATTTTGCATATTTCTTGGTTGTGCGCTTGTATTTGTACTAAGATTTCTTACCAGTTATGTCACAGCAAGAAAAATGACTGAATACATTCATACAGGTACTCAAAACATTGTTCCTGGTTTAGACAGCTCCTGAGGTTAAGAATATACAATAGACACCAATGGGATGTATAAATACTGCAATGAAAACAAGTCCTGACAATGTTAAGAAAGTTGGAAAAGCTGATCTGTCAAACAAACATCTTGTTTATAGACTCATTTGTTAAATAAACTCACTTGGCTAAATGCAGCCTACTAGAGATCTTGTTAAGTGATGGATAAAAAGTCATACCTAATTTTAAAATGACTGGCATATGAATTCAAATTAAACTTCATTTGGAGAGGTAATGGACAACGCTAATTAAATAAAAGCACAAATTAGGCAGTTTCCATGGAGATTTGTTCACATGATCTGGCTATACTGTATAACTCATACGCGTATCCTCTAATTTGGCTGCACAGGGGTAACAAAGCAAATGAAAGTTAAGACTAAAAATATTCTGAAGGATTCTTTAAATTCATGTAAATAACTAGATTTCACTTATAGCTTCACAATAAAGAAGCTTTATGTTGAAAGAGTAGTTTTGTATTTCTTGAAAAAGAATAGTTTTGGATTCATTCCCAACTTACATCACGCACATGCATTCAGAAACATTTACAGAATGTTCTGAAGAAAATAAAATGCAGAATATTATTTGTCCCATATAAGATGTCAGCTTTATCCTCAGAAATACGTTTCAAGTCTATAGTAAGAAGACCAACATTTTAAACGGGCATATAGGGAGAGGTCAAGGTTAGATGTCAGGGAGAAATTATTTAGACAGAGGGTGGTGAGGCGGTGGAACAGGTTGTGCAGAGAAATTATGGGTGCCCCATCCCTGGAGGTGCTCAAGACGAGGTTGGATGGGGCCCTGGGCAACCTGAGCTGGTGGGTGGCACTCTTGCCCATGGCAGGAGGCTGGAACTAAATGATTTTAACTTCCCTTCCTACTTAGGCCATTCTATGATTCTAAAAAGTCTAGACTAAAATTTTTTAGGGATAGGATAAACTAGAATAGGCATTCATGGGTTTTATGTGTTTGAGAAAAAAAAAAAAAAAAAAAAAAAAAAAAGAGGAAATTTCCTTTATAAAATGCAAGAGAAAGGCCATGCAACTATCTATTACTCAGATTGTGTCTTAAATTTGGACAATTAAATTATTCTCTTCCCACCTCAGTTATCCAGTAGAATTATAATCCTAATTTGTCTCTTTTCATAGCTATTGTCTATGAGCACATTTGTTAATGCCAGTGAGCTTGTTCTCTAATAAAACCTATAGAGAACATAAAAACGTTAGAATTTCCATCCAGCAAAAAAAGAATTCTTTTTTTGAAGAAGGTCTGTCTTGAATGTCTCAAAGGAACTTAGAATTCCCTTGTGAAATACTAAGATTTATGAATCTGCATGAGGGATTTGAGTAGCTCTCAGTGATTAGTTTACTTCCTAAACTGGAAGTAAGTTCTAAACTGAAGACTTCTTATTTCTTTATCTTTATGACTAATTTGATGTTTAGACTATCTTCTCAAAAGTCTACTGCCAGTATCTTCAGCCCTTGAAGAGATTTAATTTCTGTATTCTGCTCTTATGAAGCATAAATTAAAGTCTCAGCGGCTCTTTCACTGTTACAAAGACAATCTTTGTGTGAGCCTGAACTGTACTTCAAAGTCATATTATTCCTTCAACAACAGACATACATGGTCTTTATTCAGCTTACTGTTTTTCCTAGGAAATACAATTTTTATTATAGATTATGGAAATGAAAAGTGTAACTGTTACTCATGAGCACCACAGAAACCTTCACATCTCATGGCAGTGAATCCAGGCAGGTTATCACAAAACTCTCCTGCATGCTAAAATTCATGTGTCATAAAATGTATGCATTCATTTCATTTCATTTACCCTTTCTATGTCATAGATCAGTAATATTTCAGCTTGCCTATTCCTCACGGTGGCTCTGCTGATAGAAAGTTTTACACCACTGGACATATAAGAAAATGGTAGTCATATTATGGAGTGTTTTGACTGGCAATATATTGCAAAGAATGATGAAATTACAAAATTACGATGATGAACAATTTACAGTTTCAGACAATGTAAAGAGCACACAGCCCAGGCCAGGAACACAATTACTAGCTAAAATCCCTTCTACATGTACATCATCTGCATCAAAAAACTGTCTCTGAAACTGAAACCGAAAAAATAGTAGGAAACGTTTTCACTCTGAATAGAGCTCACAAGAGTGACAAAAAATGATAGGTTTTAAAAATGCAGAGACATTTGCTTCTGTGAAAGCTGAATGTATAGTCAAATGATGCTGTGATCTGCATAAAGAAGGGAGCACAAACTGTCATTTACATCTAATATCGCCTTTTCTTTCTGAAAACCCTGATGGATTTGTCTTGCATTCCAGTACAACACTGCAGACAACACTTGAGACTGTGATAGGAAGCTTTCACAGCTGCAGCTCCTGACTTAAGCTTCAAAATACCAGGCGACATGGCAGAGCTGGAAGCCTGACAGATCCAGACTGCTTATTCAACCCTGAGGCTGCTACAACTACAGTGAGAAATGAAATGGGTCAGTGCCTGAGATCAGCTTTTGTCCTCAGAACAGGCTGTCTCTCTGTTAGGAATGTGCCTTGGCTCCAGCTTTTCCTCATCCTGCTGAAGAGACATGGCCTGGGGAAGTGCCTGTTGACATAGGCTGAAGGAGCAAGGGAGTGTGGTGGGGATGACTGAGTGCCATTGCAGTGCAGTGTTTCTGATGAGTTATCAAGCACAGAAGTAGCCTTAGGTTCTTCTGCTTTTTTTTTTGGTGTGTGTGTGTCTAGAGAATAGGCTGAAGTACAACATAAGTCCAAAATAAAACTGCTGAAGACCATACAATTACATTCATGTTAGACGTGCGTAAAGGAGATGCAGTTGATCTCTTGGGGTCAATTTTTCACTGTGCCTGAGCTATGCCTGGTACATGACTGTAGGTCAGTAGGATATTACTTGGAGTTTTGGGTCAAGAAAGTGAAATTTCTGTATGAGCTAACAAAAGTATTGTCTCTTCTATCCCATTCTCTTTCATTTTCCTATGTTCTAAGTATTTTGACAGGCATTGCACAGAAGCCATCTGCTATCATTTCTTTTCTTCAGCCTTATCCATCCATCAAATTTTATCATCTCAGTTTTAACCTTTCAGCCTGCTCTCTAAACCTGATGTATTAGTTTAAATTACTTTTCTTCACCTCTCAAGTCTTGCACCAAGACATGTCTCTTTGTTGGCTCTCATTTCTTACACATTCATTCTGCCCTCAATACACCAGCATGCTGTTTTCATCTCCAAAATATTCTTCTTCCATAACCCTTCCATTCCCAAAAGAGGCATCAGTCTCAATGAGTTAGCTACTCACCTACTTTAAAAGGATCATATCAGCAAAACTTATAGTCAATTAACTGCAATTTCCATCTCTATATGAGAGTAAGGCAGAACTACAACTACAACCGATATTGAACTTCTCCATTTATTGGATTTTAATTTGTTATTGGCCTTCCCTGGACCTCCCACTGATCTTTTTTTTTTTTTTTCTGTGTGCTTTTCTTTCAGCTGGTAAGCTCCCTATTGTAACTGTTCTTTTATTTCTGTTTTAAAGCAGCACCTAGCATATTAACTGTGACAATGCATGACAGAAAACAGAGGCACTAAAACGTCTGGATTAAACAGCAGGTGCAACTTCATTTGATCACATAATAACCAAGCATAAAATGAATCCCGAATACGAATAGAGGACTTGTACCATAACACTCCACAATCACAGAAAACCAAACCACCTCTGTTAGACTAGAGATACCTAGATACCTAGAAAACATACCTGCTGTAACTCAAAATCCGCTTGCCTGTTATCCAATTAAAGCATTTCTTATAGGTGCCCTTTGATCCTATCCAAAGGATTCCCAGTTAGCTAGAGGGTATGTATCGCTGAGAACTGTCATTATGCTAATAACTTCAAAGAAATGCCTCCATGGATTTTCCTTTGTTATGTTATCTCCTGGAAGATGACTAACTGGACTAGCGTGGACCATCTTCAGGTGGCCATACTCATTTGTGGCAAACCTCCTCCAGGCCAGTCTCTGAGAATTCACATCTAATCAATACTGTAACATCTATGTAGTAAATTAGGCATGGGGAAGGCTTGTTCTCTGGCTATGAGGCCAGCTGGCATGGTCTTGTCACATATTCCAGAATTCTATCCAAATCGTATTTGGGAATGGTCTCTTGCCCATGCTAACTCCCTAGTCAAGAATGGGAATTATTTGGGAGATTATAAATTAGTTGTCCAAGGTCAAAGCTAAGACAGGGATCTAGCAAACATTATGAATAATCAACTTCCTCATCACTGCCTCATTTCTTTTTTCCCTTTGTTTCTATTTTTTTCTTACATACAAAAGTGCCCCTGAAGGATCCAGCAAAGACCCAATGATTCCAGCAGCTGGCTCCAGCACTAGCCCAAAGTGGAGGCTACAGAAAACAGAAGAACATACCCAGACTGCCTAGAAAACCCTTCCAACTTCCTGCAATCAGCACTTAAGGGACAGCCTGAGATGGAAGTTTATTTTATACCAGCGTTTTTAATAGCCACCAGTGGATCTATCCTCTATGGATTTATCTAATCTTCTCTGAGCCCATTTATACTGATAGCCTGCACTGCATCCTGTGCCAATGCACCTCACAATTTAATTATGCGCTATTTGAAAAAGAATTTCCTTTTTGTTTGTTTATCAGGATGCCCAATAACTTAATTAGGTGCCTCCAGTTCTTCTGTGGTGGAGAATAATGCATCATTGATCCCTATTCACTTTGTCTGTATCATTTATAATTCTGTAGACATCTGTCATATCCCCGCTTCAGCCATCACTTTTTCAAACTGAGAATCAATCTGTTTAGTATTTTATCATTGTGAAGCTATTCTAAATCTTTCATCATCCTTTTCACTATTCCCTGTATATTTTTGTTGCTCAGCTATGTCATTTTCAGACACAGATGCCAGAAATGTAAATGGCTTTACGGTATGGGTTTTTCTAGAGGCATGATGTAGTTCTCTGCTTTGTTTTTTTTTTATTTTTTATTATTTTTTCCTTAATATTTTCATCTGCCCATTTCATAACTCAGAGAATTCATTATTCATATTAAGTTGTGCCCAAGAGACACAACTTGTTTGACTTCCCAAACATAAACACATTCCCCTTATATATTACTCTAATAAATATTGAAGAATCCTGGCATTTTAGTTAGTACAGGCTACTAACAAGACTGCTCAAACCAAACAATCAGTCCTCCCCCGCCGCCCCCAGACGAACAGGACTGAGGAATTCCCGGTCTCTTGCTTTCATCGAATCTGTCCTCTTTTATGTAACACAGTGCCAGAGAGCAGGACTGTGAAACTAAGCTTCAGCTGTCAGAGAAACTAGCCAGGCACACAGCCTATTAAATTAAGGATAGGAAGCTGGCAGCATCCCTGCGGTCTTATCTCTGAAAAAGTGTAAAATGAAATATATTGCAGGGGATCACAGAAACTGTCAGGGGTCATCTTAGTCTTGGCAGCACCAACTCCCTCCTCCTGGCTTTTGGCAGCTGAAAATCATCCACAAAACCTGGATTGTCTTAGCAATATCATGGTGGTCACCCTGAAAGTCTTTGGTTCCCCACTGCAGCCTTTTCTGAGTCAGACAGATTCATTTTGCTCCTTGAAAGGTGCCTTCTGAGATGCCTTATCTCTGTTACCCCAGAGATCTGCAAATTTCTTTCTGTCTTCTTTGGCCATCTTCAACCAATAAATGCAAAAAGGTATGAGATGATGCTGCGGAGCATTAGAGCAGGTTCATTTTTCAGTCATTCTGGAGTTTAAATGACTAACTCAGTTAAATAACTATCTTTCTTTAGTAAAATTAACAAACGTCTGCAAGCAAAGAGAGAGAGCCAGGGATAACACCCTTTGTTCAGACACAGCTCTGTGTGATCATGCACTTCAAACAGCCTAGAAAATTCCTAAAAGCCCTTTTTTACCTGATTTTTCACAGCTGGAAGGCTATGTCAAGCTCCTGAATGAGCCATTTCCCTTTACTGCTTTTCAGGAACAGTGAGAGCAATGCGAAATCATATATATATATATAAAAAAAAAAAAAAGTAAAAAACTTCAACAACGTACCAGTTAATAGCTATGAATAAAGACCCTTGTTCTCTAAGCCCAAGTCTTCTGGATACCTTCAAAAAATCTGCAGTTCTTCCTGATGCAGTCCCTAAAAATCCATCCTTTTTTTCTTACCCCTAGTTAAATGCAACTACTGCCTTTTGCATGCACTTGTCTTCCACCCATTACAAGAGCTCTTGGAAAGACTTGCAGCTGCCTCCACTGTGGGCACCTGAGTAAGTCCAAGAAGCATTTCTCGAGCATTTACAGAGTAAGCAGAAAATGGAGGTCAGGACCACAGTTTGGATGATTTGGCACAGCTGTTAAGGCTTCACTGCTGTGTCAGACAGGTGAAGGGCTGATTGAGTTTATTAAAAAGCCTCAAGAAATTTAATAGAAATGGAAAAGAAAACATACTTTAAAGAGAAGTATGAGGAAGAATGCTAGGACAAGGTGTAGGACAAGGTCCAGAAGCAGAAGAGGAATGTACAAGTCACAAAAATTTGGCCTATACCTCTTTTAGCAAAACAATGTCCCTGCAATTTCCTGGTTTGTGATATGAAAATACAGGATCTTTGTTGCAATGGATAGATGTTGGTATTTAATGAACATATTTTATCTTCTGCCTATGCATAGAAGATACAATGGACATTTAGAGAGAAACCACTGCAGATACAAGAATTAGTCTTGCTGAGCCATGAGTGATGCTGAGTGTGCAATGAGAGAGCAGATTTAAGAAGGGAAAACTGCTGTGCAACAGTAGCTGTGGGAAAGAAGTAGCTCTGCAGGCACCAAGATCAGTGATAAGGGGCAAGAAGAGAGCTCCAGGCAGAGGAAAATTTCCCTGCATCCCAGCAGAGGCCCATGGAGGAGCAGGCTGTCCCCTGCAACCCATTGGCACCATGTAGAGCAGCAGTGCAGAAATGGATGAGGCCTGAAGGCTGCAGCCTGCGGTGGGGCAGAGGGGCTGGAAAAGCTGCAGCCTATGGGATGCCCGGGTGCAATCAGCCGGGGAAGGATGGTATCCAGTGGGAGGGATCCCACGTGGAGCAGGAGCAGAGTGGCCATGAAGGAGTGGCAGAGATGAAGCATTATGGGCTGCTGACTGCAGCCCAACTCTCTGTTCCCTGCATCACTGAGAAAGAAGGTAGAAGAGAGCAGATGGTGAGAAAGTGATTTAGGTTTGCATTCAGTTCTCCAGTCTGTCAGTAATAGGTAATAAATAACATTAATCTCCCTATGTTGACTCTGTTTTTCCAATGAAGATAAGGTCCTTATCTCAATCCTTCAGCTCTTCATCATATTTTTTCCCACTCTTCCTTTGAGGAGAGGGAGTGTGAGCACAGTGTGGTGGAGTTCAGCTGCCCATCAGGGTGGAACCATCACAGTTTACCAATGTGGAAGACATTTAGCACAAAAAACCTTTGACTGCTGGGATGTGAGGGCAAAGTCAGCACTTGCACTGAAAACTGAAATTAGCTATCAGTATCTTCAGCTGTGAAAACCCTCAATAAGGCCTTTTGACATTAGATGATGAAGCTCTATATTACCAGAGATGGGAGTATGGGTTTCCCTCCTTGTGAAGGGTCAAAAGGAGAGCAGAGGGAGGGCTGAAATGTATTCATTCCTACACAAGCCAATTTTGGTGAGGACTTCTGTGAACACATAAGTGCTAGGGTGGTATGATTGACAGCATGTGGCTTTTTATTTAGTAGATATGATTACATAAACTGTAATACGCAGCTTCTTTTGGCAATTTAAGCAGATACAGAATGCCAGCATCTTTTAAATGAGGATTTTTTTTCCTCTTAAAAATAGCTACAACTGAAACAAGATATCTTCCTAGAAAGAACCATAGGACTGGAGCAGGCAGGCAAAGACTGAAGGATCAGGATGCCTCATTTCTTTGTCCTGCGTTTTCAGTATCCCGTGGATATTGCCAAAATTATGATCAGCAGCTCAAGTACATCCCTGAAACTTACTGTCTTTTCCAAATGCTTGATCATTATTTTTACCCTTCATTCCTGCAGCGGTCACGTGTTGGAAGTGTTTCTTATCTGCTTGCTTTCATCTTTCTCATCTTTAACCAACTCACTTTCTATTCTCTTTCTCCTGATCTTTTTAATTTAGGTGTCACTTCACCTGCAATACTACTTAAGTGCAAGTAACACATCACTGATTAAGGTTCACCTGAATACCTTGTGCATGTGTGTGTGCTCTCAACTACAAGCTCTGTTCTGGTTGTTTATGTCGCAAAGTCTTTAATGAAGAACTGCAAGTAAGAAGAAGCAGCCAAGAAACTGTTTCCCCTTCCCACAGCAATTTTCAAATTCAAATTAAAAAAATCCCAGCTTAGAATCAATTTTAAATTAATAAAATTTTCAAGTCAAAGTCTCAAATGAAAGAAACTTCTGTATTTTTACAATGTTTCCTTGCAGTCCAAACATTTTTCACAAGTTGAAGGAAGCCAGAAGCAACACACATTCAAGCAGAAAAAATCTACAATTGAAAATCTTTTTTTCCCCCCTCATTTTTACTTATAGATGGGATTTGTTTGAAGCTGATTCTAAATGTTTCAGCTTCAGGAAGGTTGCATTTTACAAAGAAAAGGCTTCTGCCAGCTTCCGCAGTGTGAGCTTTCTCAGTAATGCGTTTGTTTAGCACTCCACACAGTGGGTGCATGCCTCCTCAGGTCCTCTCTGGTTGCTCTAGAAACCATGCAATATATAGGAAGTATTTCTGTGATCATTTAGCATACACAGACATGCTGACACGTTGCATTTTACAACCAATTATACCAGGGCTGAGGTGAATCTTTCCGTGTGTTGGTTGTGACATTTGGCTACAACCTCTGCTGCTCCTGGGTTATTTGGACTTTTTCAATGATGGAAACAGAAACGGAGGTGAGGGTGGATCAATTCATAAGAGGCATGTTGAGTGTCTGGGCTCTTCACCTCCCCTCCTCATCCAAGGGCTGAAAGCAAAGTGACGTGAAGCCAGACTATCATGCTTAGTTTAAAAAAACCTGAGAATCTGTATACAAACATTTTCTCTCTCAGCAAAGATGTTACTTATCTAGGTCTCTTCCCTACCTGCATTTATCTTTGTAGCTGCTGCACTGAGAGGGAAGACCAAAATTCCTTTTGCATTTAGATTCTGCTAGTCCTACCTAAGTTACACATGCCAAATAGGTTCCAAACCTTGCTCACTAGGATTTCTGATCGATATTAGGAAACCCCCACAGAGCCAAAGTCATTGATGTTATGCACATTCCTGGGCTCATTTTTACTCCCTATACATGTAATAAAATCACAGAATCACAGAATGACCAGGGTTGGAAGGGACCTCAAGGATCATGAATCTCCAACCCCTCTGCCACAGGCAGGGCCACCATCCTCCCCATTTAATACCAAACCAGGCTGCCCAGGGCCCCATCCAATCTGGCCTTCAACACCTCCAGGGATGGGGCATCCACAACCTCTCTGGACAGCCTGTTCCAGCACCTCACCACTCTCTCTGTAAAGAACTTCCCCTGACATCCAACCTAAATCTTCCCTCCCTAATAGACCAAAAGTACTCCTGCCAAATGTCAGTATGGCCCTTTCCTGACCTGGGAACAATGCATGGTTAGGAATATACTTATCATGTTAGGCTCATATAAGCTTAGATATCTGATCAAATTCTGGTGCTTTAATACATCTGAGCATTTCAGCTCTGCTGGTGTACCTATACATCTGCCTGTAAAGCCAAGTTAGTTAAGCTGCCCTGTGCGGATAGAAGCACCTGGAATTTGCTCATTTTTGCTAATAGTATAACAGTGCAAAGAAGTTCAGCTACCAAGGCTCAGCAGACACATGACCCCTCTCTAAGGTACAGTAACCCAATGGTGTTTCAGGGCCATCATTTCAATCTGGTAGTCACAGACAAAATATGCAGGAAACTACAGCATCACTGAATTTATGGCTGCATTTTGGACAATACTGTAACCTTAACATAGTATCTTTGCATTGTGATCTTTAATAGTTGTTTAGGACATCCATAAATAATTTCTTTTTGCTGTTATGTTACATTCAGTAACAGTATATGAGCAGCACTTGAGCCATGGATGCACTAAAGAGATTCCTTTTAGGGGAGGAAGAATAAAGGCTTGTGGGAGAGTCTTCATACTTACATTACAAAAGGAAAACAAGTGATTGCTTTTGGGCCCATTTTAGTTCTCCCTATCTTTGTTTATTCAAAGCCATAAATAGAGCCACCAGAAAGGTCAGGGAGCTGCAAATTGAAAATTGAGATTTTCATTTCTGGTGCATTGCTCAAATCAAGCCCAGGCTGGTAGTGGCAAACTCATTGGTTGAAAATGAATTAGAGAACTCTGTCAATTCCCACAAGAAAAGTGTCCATCACTAAAAAAAAAAAATCACCTACTCTTTGTTGTCTCAAAATGAAAGGGTAAGGGGAATAAAATAACCTGTCAGCTCTCCATGTGACACTCCATCAGAGTCAAGTCACATCAGCAAGACGGTACTGGGAATTTTGCCTCCACGTACCCATTATTCACTCATGTAATTGGATATGGTTCCTAGGCTGTCATTCTGCTATCTCTTAAGGACATTTGTGAGTGTTTCAGAAAGCAAAGCTGTTTTTGTTCTATAGAAATCCATGAATAAGACCTTCACATTTCTAGCAATGTGGTCTCCCACTAATGGGATTTCAAACGGGTTTAAATCTGTGCTTAATTTCTGCTCTTTTTCTGCTCTTTCAGGACAATGGCAGTGATTAGTAGTAATGTTTGATTTCCAGTTCCTTTTTTTTTTTTTTTTAATGCAGCTGTAATGTCGTCTGAATTTGACTGCTGCTTTACTGACTACTAATGACTTTATTTTGAAAGAAATATAACTTTTCGTATGGACTCTAAGCAAAAAGCTAATTTGAATTGAATTATGCAGTCTTTTCATACAAGACCTTCAGTTGGTTAAACTTTATTTTGAGTCAGATCAAAGCAAAATGCCAAAGCTGCTGAAAACGCACTATGTATTTACATATAACAGGAAGGACATGACTGTGTTTAGCTAAAACTAAATCACCCTGATAAACAACATATATCAATGACTTGCCAGCCATCAGTTTCTTATACTGAAAGTGTTTAGCAAGTTAAACTTGAATAGCACATCCACTGTTCTTAAATATGGAATCATCTCCCACAGGACATGAGTGCAAGTGATAGAGCTATTCCCTGTGCTGTACAATTCACAGTTGCAGTTTCTTATTCAAAACTTAACTTCTGAATATGCCTTATTGTATACATCCCATCTTCTTGGATTTCCTGAGGAAATTTTACAAGGCTTCTTCCTCAAGGGAATAATTCTCTTTTTGCTATTAGAAAATAACACCACTTTGAAGCTTACATTTTTTGTGAGAATGTATAAAATCTGATGAAGGCTTTCTCTCCAGCCAAAGAGAGAAGGAAATCTGCCTTAGAAGGACTTGCTAATTTTGACATTGGTTCAGTCTCACAAAAGGAGTTGTCAGCTGTTACTTTATCTGGGTCAGATCTGCTGTGAGACAGCAAGTTCCTCAAGCTCTGATCAAGTGCTCAAAGTATCCTTATGCTCTGGCCTTGATCTTTCCTTAGTTTTTTCTGTTGGTGCTATTCCAATTAGGTTAAATGTGTAAATATTTATTAAAACATAAGGAGTGTGATGGAGACTGTCAAAAGTCAAGTAAAGTCAAGAAAATAGAATCATAGAACAGAATCATAGAACCACAGAATATTCTGAGTTGGAAGGGACTCACAAGGATCACTGAGTACCACTCCTGGCTCCACATAATTTAACCTTCTGTCAGAGCATTGTCCAAATGCTTTTTGAATTTCGGCAGGCTTGGTCCCATGACCACTGCCCTGGAGAATTATAGAATTATAGAATGGCATAGAATATCCCTTTTCTATTTGTTATTAAAAACACAACACAACAAACCAAACAAAATAGAGATTTAAAAAAAAAAATAAAATGATGAGAAGCTTCAGTTGAAGTCTGGCTGAGGATGAAGGTAACTTTCTTGATGCCAGTCCACATGGTTCTATGCTTTTGCATTTGTGGGCAAGGGAAGATATCTCACCAATGTTTTGCCTGTTGCTAAATGGTGCTTGAACTCTGTCAAGGCTTTCTCTTTTCCCTTTTATGGAAAGGGTCACAGCCAAGACTGATGGCCCAAACTCACCAAAGATATCTTCTACACAATATGACATCACACTCAGCAATTAAAGCTCAGAGAAAGGAGAAGGAAGGGGAACAATCATGGTTATGGTGTTTCTCTTCCTAAGCAACCACTAAGGGGGTTAAGATCCTGTTTTCCAGGGAGTAGCTGGACAACAGCTTGCCAATGAGAAGTGAATGAATTTCTATTCCTGCTTTGTTTGAAGATGCAGCTTTTGCTTTGCCTATCAAACTGTTGTTACCTTGAACTCTGAGTCTGCCATCCTTCCATTTTTTCCCAATCCTGTGGGAAAGGGAATGAGCAAGCAGCTGTGTGGGTGTTTGGCTGCTGGCTGGGATCAGCCCACCACAGTGTTGTTGCAGTGCTGCAAATCATGCAGTCACGACAAGTCAGTGGAAAACTGCTTTCTGTTCAATACAGTGCAAAGCAAATGTTCAGTCCTCCAAATAAGACCAGCAGCCATTTGCATATCCTCTGCACTATTGGCATCACCAAAAAGTATAAATACAAGGATGTTATTTTACAGTTCACTCTAGAAAATGTAGGGAGAAAGGGCCTTTTATCCAAGGGCGTGGAGAACACAAGATGTTTTCTCATTTATGGAAAAGCAGTGAACATACCTTGATGGAATGCTTACACTGGTAGAAAAACACTAAATGTTACTCTCAAACAGTGAAGGCAAGGCCTCCTCCGCCCTCAAACTCATTTTTGTAGTTTTCTATCTCCATACTCCTTACATCCACCTTCTTCAGTCCTCTGCCCTGACACACGTGCACACACTTGCCCAATATCATACATCTTTCCACTAAGAATAACTACAGCACATGTAACTTTAATCTCGTTGGAAGTCAACAGTTGCTAAGCATTAATAACTCAGGCTTTAGTGACCAAGAACATACACATAGTCCCTGGTAAAACTTAAGTGAACCCTAAATAATTACAGCTTTGTTGCCGTCAGTACTGGAGCTCACTACATCAACTAATCTGCAGAACTAATCAATATAAATCTCACCTGATTGCAGCATAAATATGCCCAGGGATAATAATATCCAGGACAGTGGTTGCTTTGCCAACAAGACGATAGGATTTGCTTTGCCATTTGCTAGGTTATGCTACTGATGTTCTAAACACGTGGAGCAGACCCAGAAGCTTCTCAAACTTCTCCAACAGTTTTCATTTGTTTGTTTTCTCACTTATCAACACGTCTCTCCTTTCCCAAATGCTAACTAGAATGTATAAATAACATGCAAAACTCCAGTAAAAGAACTCACAAGCACAGAACTGACACAGTATCTTCAAACTGGAGCTCCGTCTGCATTCCTTGTTACTTGCTTATCTTTGGTTTATGAATTACAAGTACTAGTCTTCCAAATATGCAGCATTTCTGTATCTGTGCCTTAGCCTCCTGATGTGATCAGCAAAACATAAGTAATGAAATGAGTATTTAGCACTAGGCATTCTGCTAGTACATCTTAGTAGAATACTAAGAGTAATGAAAATAGTGAATGAAGAAAGTGCACGATTTGGGACAGCATGGCCTCAAACAAAAGTTAGGGCAGCCTGATATAGCATGGAAATACTACAGCCATTGAAATTTTCACCTAGATGTTTTTCAGTGAAATCTAGTAACTTCAGAGCTGAGTAATAACATTGGAGAAATCAGTACAAACAACAAAGAAGCAAAAATTTGTGTACAATAAGGAGGAAGACATAGAAACTAACTGTTGCATAGATATGTTGCATTGATTTGTGTGACTGGCAAGTGGGCATTGTGATGATGTCTACATAAGACCTGCAGAAACTAACTCACTAACATACCATTTACAACAAATAAATGGACATGTAAATGGAACTGCAAAGTAGGGCTACACTGTCAATTTGTATTGAATCCAATGCCCACGATTAATTGTTTACATGAATTTGATCTCCCCTGGAGATGCACCAGAATACAGAATATGTAAAAGTTGAATAAAAATATCTTTTTTTTCCAGATCTCAATCTGTCATTCATGAAAAAATATTGTAATTTGTTGTTTTATTGTTTTTATCATTTTGTTATAAACTATCTCTGATACTCTTTCATAAGTAGCCTCTGATGCTCCCGTCAGATGTTTCCCCTTCCTTTTCTTCTATCTGTTTGACTATAATCAGGAGAAATAACATACATCTACAGAAAGGAAAACATCTGACTGAAAACAAACCTTTCTTACATCACAATCCAAAGTTTATGAAACATACATTTTCCACATACAGCGGAAGAAACCTACTCCTTGCTTGCCAAATGCAAAGGGTAAAAATCTCTAGGCGTCATACTGAGCAGGACCACCACACTGAGATCCCTTCCCATGTGAAATATTTAAGACATCCCACTCTTTAGGATATGCATAATACTGCTGCGGATTCCCTGATCTTAAGCTTTTCCCACAACTATCTCTTTTTGGTTTCGTTTTTTTTTTTTAGCCAAGAATGTATTTTTCCTGTTGGTGATAATTCATGTCATACATTGTGCTCGATCTTTTCCACTTCTGTGGCCAACAAGATCAAAAAATAGGAAGGTAAACTCTGGGAAGATTTTGGAAGGGTCTTTTTTCACCTGGATCACTCAGCCTGCTTTCATTGCTGGGATTTCACTGAATGTACCACATAATTCACTGATTTCCTTCTTAGATTTGTTTAAATTCTTCTTGCTGATTTCTTTTTGAAGTTAACCTTCTCCTCAATACATGCCCACAACTCACCTCTGTATGAAATCACAAGCCTTGTGTCTCTAGCTAGACTTTTCTCAGTATTTGAAAGCTATCAATTATCTGCTGAGAAAAACAACAGTCATTCTTACTTTGTACTTATGCTGTGCCTTAATTAATTTCCTCATTAAACTGTAAGTAATTAACATTCCCTGGCATTTAAAATGCTTTTTTTTTTTTTAATATATCAGTGTTTATTTATCTAAAGATGTTCAAGATTTTCTCATAAGCTATTAACACTGTAGTTTGTTTCTCCCCATTAATCTCACATCCATTTCATCATTCTGAGTCTCCTATGACATGAAGTATCAATATACCTAAAAAGTCAGTATGTTTATTATAACCATTGTCTATCTACCTGTCACTGGTGAGAAAATATTAATAGCTGTGAATTAAATTGAATATTATTTTTGTCTCTAACTTGTAACTAATTTGGATTACTTGGGATGGGTGAACGGCCAACATCTGTTAAAAATTAAGAAGTTTATACTGATCCTGGATAAGGCCAAGGCTTTGTGGCAAAATGAAAAATGGAAGCTGGCTAACACTGGTACTTTCTAGTTCCTGTTCACTGGAGTCCACATATTCTGTGGAGATATACTGGTCCCAACAGAACTCAGCAGGGGAAAGAAATTTACTTCTGGATCCCTCCCTCTGCAGCCCAGAGAGCTACCAGGTGGCATTTGCAGATCTGAGATAGGATTGCTGGTAAAATGTTTCCATCTGAAAAATGCCAAATTTTTGCAATGCTTTTGCCAAAAAATATACCTAAAAAAAGAAGGCAGAGAGTAATGCAAAATTCAAATTAAAATGTCTTTTAAAAGGATCTGGTTTAAGTCTAAGAATTCAATAACTTTAAAATGATGGTTCTTTAAGCAGAATCTGAAGACTGATACCTTAATGCTAGATGGAGACGTCAGTTTACCTCTTCATGCCATATAATAATAACCCTGCACCACAGCATAATGCAGAGTTCTCTATCCCTTTTCACAACGTCATGATGTAAATGCAAGAAGACAGTCAGGTGCTAGGACACCCCAGTACAACGGATGTCTTATTTACATCCCAATTCACGTCTCTTGATGACTAGTTACAGACTCTCTTTAAATTATTAAAAGCCTAACTGAAGACAATAGCAAAGACTTCTCAACTCAATAACTGGTTGAACATTTTAAAGTAAAAAAGTAACTTTTACAAAACGAACAGAAAAGCGTTTAAATTTGTTTTTAAATTTTCAAGTAGTTTCAGTATTCTACCAATTGAACAAAATAATGTTTTTTGGCCAAACAGAACCTGTCATTGTTTACAGTCGGCAGTGACTTCTGTTTACTGAATTAATGTGAATTGGTTTGCATTTTGGTGGCTCTGTGTGGGTTACAAAGTTGTAGTAGGTGGTGTTGTCACCTGCTTTTTGATTTTCTTCTTAGCAGTAAAAACAGATTTAGTTACTAAATGGCTGGAGTGCCGAAACTTCTGACTGCAGATATGCCAGCTTGCTTATTTCTCTAGGCAGTGCAACCTTGTAAGAAAAACAAAGCAAAGCAAAACAAAGAAAAACAGGAAACAACTTTTCAAAACTTAAGAACTTTGCTTAAATTCTGTGTTTTCTGTGTAACTAAGTCAATGGTAAAATAAACTTCAGGGACAATATTCTGCATTAGAAATGACGCACCACCACAACAATATATCTTCTCCATTGTTGCTTTCTTAGGCCTCAAACGATCCTCCAGAGTATCCCTTAATCTGAATCCCTGTGTGTTTGAGGCCTATTTCTGCTATAACAAAAATTTTATATTTACATGCAGTTTGCAATCACTGTGCATCAAAATTAAAAACTAATTGGGATGAAATGTTGTCAGTTTAAAAGCCCTTTTTGGCTTCTTCATTTTAGAAGATTCTAAATTCTAATTCTTCACTCCCTACTATTCTGCAATACCTACTGAACCTTCATCCAGGTTCCTCTACAGTAAAACATCTGGAATTTGGGTTTGTTTTGCTTTCTGAGTATCACCATGTTTGCACTGCAAACTTTTTCACTCTGGTTCTTTTTGGAGAGTGACACGTCGGTGCAAAAGGAGCAAGATGCATGGCTTGGGAGTTAAGGACAGAAAGAAGTAAAACACAACATGACCACAATTCTGAAATGAATAAAAATATTAAGAATAAAGTTATTTATGGCTGAGCAACAAGGGAATTGCAAAAAACATTATGCAGGATTTTATGCAGGCTTCTGGCTGCAAAATGGATGCTAGAAATTGCCAAAAAGTTTTAACTTCTATCAGAAAGGAATGGGTAGAATATTCCCACAACATTTTTTTAAAAAGAGATCACCACCCATGGACAGTGAATTGGAGAGATGAAAAAGCTACATAATAATTCTTTGTGCAAAGAGTTTACTTCCAGAGAACCCTGTTGGGCATGCAAAAAAGAATGGCACACCTACAAGCATGAAGAATTAACGAAAGGAAAAACAGTAAGTAGAAAATGTGAAGCATAGCTCTTGGAGTAGAATGTCAGTGGAGCAGAGGGGCCAAATAGCAATAGGACACCATTTGATGGAATAAATGAAGAGCCTGCATGAAGCAATATTTTTGCTTCAGTTGTTCTCTGAAGATCTGTGCTGTCCTTTCTGCTGCTTGACCATAATGGAAAACTGACCTTTCAGCCTCCTTTTCCCCAAATTTCCTGTGATAAATATTTTATTTTAATATGTAAGACTGTATGTATCCTATTCTCACTATCCTATTCTCAGTTTTCAAGAGACAGGCTAGTACCACTGGCCATGCTTTCCAGTGCATGTTGAAGCTCTTGTGCCTTATTCATTCAAAGGAAGATGAATTAAAATTCGCAATTGCAGTTATCTTACTTGAAAAGAAGAAAAATAAAAAAGAAAAAGGAATGGAGAAGTGGCAGCACTTGGGAAAATAAGTGAAAACTATGACTCAGGAACTTGTGGATCCTAATTGCTGCTTTTACTGCTGGTTTGATTTTAAACCTTGGGCCTCAGCTACTTTCTGGCTCAGCTACTCAATCTCTGTAACTTAAATACAGCTGTACTTTGCAAAGATGGTTCCTGAATTTCTATTTTTGACTGTATTCAGTCCTTCCTCACCCACAGTGGCTTCAGTGGGCCCAATGAAAGCAACTTTGAGGATATGAAGTCAAGTAAGTGACAGTCACGGAAAGGTGGTATGTCCACCTGTCCTTGTACTGCTCTGACAGACCCAGGCAGCTCCTGCCCTTGCACACTGCTCAGCTCTGCCTGCCCCTCTCCAGTTCACAAGCTCTTAAATATAATGGTTGCAAATATAATATTTATAAAATATAATCCAAAGCAAATAATGCACTGCATTTCCATTTCTGTGTCCTAAATCCTAAACTGCATATACACTGCTGAGCATCCTAACACACTGTGATACCTCATTCAGAAGTAGTTTAATTCTTTCAGTTACAGAATTTTTTTTTTTTTCACCAATGTGATGCTATTCACAGATCAGAAAGGCTGTAAGATTTTTAAAAATATAGGCAGAGATTAACCTGGTAATCAAGATAATGCAATGTGAAGATTCAGTGCTGTATGTAAACACTTAAATCTATTGGCAGTTGCAACATTTCAATAACAATTGGAGTAAAAGTTGTGGGCTAAACAAACAAAATAAGTACTAATGGAAATGATCAGCATTTCATTTAAGTTGAAGTAATTTTAAAAGAAGGTTAACAGCTAAAAAATTGTTGCTATTCACCAAATCCGTATTTTATTATAAAAACTAGATGTTCACCTTTGAATAGGTGGCATAGAATCATTTGAATTTATTTTTTTATCTGCTCTCAAAATTTCAGTTTGTGCTGAAATCAGCAATGAGAGAAATTTCCAGGATCCTTAAAGCTGACTGTTTTATTCCTACAGTGAAAGTAATGGGAAGAAAGCAGACTGGAGCACATAATCAAATGCAGTTCAAAAAACACGTGTTACCTCTAGAAGCCAGGATATACATCACTATGAAGTAACAATCTCATATATCAGTGTTCTGTGTGCTACATCTTTTTGGGGGATGATTTTCGTTATTTTTATTTAGAAAATGAGCTAGCAATAAGGTATTAACTTCAGCTTTCATGTAAGAATCATTCACATTCAGATTATATTTAACATAATTATTATATATGCTTTTGTTCATCCTATAGTATCTTACCACCCTGCTCAAGGTAATATCTAAATTCTGTTTCCATGGCACCATTCATCTTCCAGTACTACTTGTTCCGTGTGCATTACTAGAAAATCCTGAGAAGCATTGCATCGTTGTACCAATACTGAGTCATCATCACAAGCTGTGGAAAGATGAACCTTATTCCCTGTTTTCTTGGATCTGTGTCTGATTGTTTGTTTATTTACCTTCAACAATAACCAAATCACTACGTTTCATTCACAGATCTGCAACACTCTTCCAGGCCGGCTGTATCACAATGGATAGAGAGGAATAGCCTGCAAGTTACGCAGCTAAGAAGTGCTCTCTAAAAAGCTGTAACTACAGTAATAAATTAAACAATTACAAGGGACGTTCTCGGGCTCTGGTGTCTAGCTAGTTATAGGGATACATTTTTACATTGATCTATGACATGCTTTTTGCTTTTGTTACTTAGCACTGCTCAGAACCATTCCCGAGGAAGTATAGTTCCCTTGTATGGATGTAGCCACAGTATCCACTCTTTGCCTGAATATTAAAGGGCAATAAATGGCCCTGACAATCCTATGGCCTTGTTCTATCAAGGCATTCAAATTCTAAATACCTGCCTTCCTGCCTGTCACATTTCTTTTTTTTTTTTTTTTTCTTTTTAGGAGGATATTATGGGTGCAACCTAATTCCTCACTGAATATTTGACGCAAGTGTCTACATGTATGCTAGGCATCTGAGTTGCCTTATACCCAAAAGAGATTTATTCAATATGGTCAATGGAGTCTTCAGTGTGAGCTAAGGCTCTATCAGTGGGACCTTCATAGATCAAAGTGGGAGCATGGACTTCTAGCATTGACATTTTAGTTCTGAAATGAGTTCTGCTCAAGACTTCCCTGCCTTCATTATAAAGCCATTCTAAACATGGGCACTAGAAAAGTAGAATAATGTTCTTCATTTCAATATCATAAATGAAGTTGAAAACCAGAAAGGTAAGTTAACAAAGCATTATTTAAATTTATACCTGAAATCTCTTTCCTTCTCCACTGCTTCAACATCTTAAATGAGAGACACACCTTGGTTGATCTATGCAGCTTAGCGTGCATAGATCAACCAAGGTGTGTCTCTCATTTAAAACCTAGCCTGAAGCATATTCCAGCTCCTATCAATGCATAGGAACAAAAGCATGGAGGAAGCAAGATTCTTTATGTACTTCCCTCTCCTCTTTCTCTTTTGGTCAGGGTGGAAAATCTAATTTCTCTATTTCAATATTTTCATTGCAGATTCCTTCCTGGTTGCTAGGAATGTAACTCGAATGACAGAACTCATTCATTGACAATAGCCAAGAAGAACTTGGAGTTCTTATTCCTGCTCTCTGTTTCTTTCTTTCACCTTCCAGTCCTATCCTTCTTCACCAGACCTTCTATGTGGGGAAATTTATTTCTGATGCAGAAGTGATATTTTATTTAATACGTGATAATGGCACCATATTCTTTGTAAGCAATATTGAAATTAACATATGGCAGATTGCTTAACTATGTCTTAATCCTTTTACTAAGTATTTCTGCTGGAGATACCAAGGCCCAAGCTAATCATAGCACACAAGTGCTGTTTTTTAAATACCTTTTTGTAATGATTTTCCTAATAAGTTACTTCTGAAATGCAGACGTGTGCAAGCTAACTACTTGTTACTATAAAACTGCTAAAATGATTTTTGCCGGTATTTCTTTGATGACTATCAACCAACTCATTTAAAAGATTTATATATGAGAAGTGTGCATTTCATTAGTAAAATCAGATGACTTAGTATTTTTAAGAAAGGCCCAGTTTACATTGACTGATTTTCATTTCCCTTGAACTGCAAGTTAATTTATTGCTTAAATGATTTTGTAATTCCGAAGATGATATTATTACAAGTGTCTGACTGTGACTGGGCAAATAGTGGCGTCCTAACCTATTTATAATACTTTTCAAATACAGGGTAATGTCTGATCTCCATAGGCTATGTAGCAATTAAAAAAAAAGATGACAAAAAGAATAAAATATTTCCAATGGACACTCTCCCAGTTATTCTATCAGCAAATGTTCTACAGAGTTATCACACTCATAAATACACATATTTTATGCTATTTAGTGACAGTAGTGCACGATTATCATATTGACAGTTTCCCTCATAACATATTTGCCTTCAGCAATTTATGCTTTCTATAATGAGAATACTGGTCATTTTATTACATTTAGCACAAAGCACTTAGATAACATTCAGAGCCTGGAGAACAACATAAGATAAATAATCTACATTGGTAGTGTAGTGTAGCTTTTCCCCACTACACTTATGAGAACTCAGCTGTGCTACAGCTGTTACCAAACTATTGCTGAAGAAATCAAGCAGTTCTCCCTCTCCTCTTCACCGTAAAAAAAATCATTTTTTAGATTTTCTTTTTACTTTTCACCAAAAAGTAATGTTTTAGCATGTGATAAACATTATGAATGTGAAGATAAAGGTAAGCTGCGCTGAATTACACGCTGTTCCAAAATGCACCCTCTGATTCTTTGTCTTTCCTTCTTGTCTTTCCTTCTCTAACAAAAATACAAAACTGAAAATGAGAGATGAGAAAATTTTCTGTGCAACAGTATCCGTTCAGGCATTATTTACTGCCTGCTTCTTCTCCATGCACAACTCTATGTGTGTTTATATTATGTGCATGAAGTTCATGTGTTTTTCTCATACTTAGTCATTTCTGAAAAGAAATTTGGTTCAGATCCTTGCTATGGTACTCACACAGATGTGAGAATTCAGGTAATCATTTTGACAAAGCTTTACTTCATCCTCAGAGAAGTTACTTTCAGGGCTAGATTCACAAGAGGATCTCAAATTTTGTCTGATTACATGCATATATAGTATAAATCCTGCCCACATGTCTAAGGAAAGCCTATCTAGGCAAGAGTCCAAAGATTTAAATATCCTATTCCTCTCTCATCTATGCTGCTGTTTCTAATGCACCCTCAGAACCAAAGATCATTTCATTACTTTTATTCATCTTGAACACACTGTACTAGGCAGTGAATAGGAAGTAGTCAGATCCCCTTGGGAGACACAAGGAGATGCATTTGTTCTCCTATTTGATCTATTTCCTCACATTCTATTCCCAACGCACTGTGAGGCTGCTCAACATATCTATAAAGTTTTTTGTCTTAACACTAAGATGCACTAAATATTACCCAACAATTATTGCTCAGTGAATCGAGAAAAAAAATGATGATTATAATAACACTTCTCTCAGTATGTACCTCTCTTCATCAGTGCATCAGTACCTGTCAGAATACTTTATGGTGTAGCTGGGGTCATTACTCACACTCTGTGATCTGGGAAACACTAAAGAAAGTTGTTTTTTGCTTAAAGTCATGCAACATGCTATACGAATCCGGTCTCCTTAGTCGCTGGTTAGGACATTATTCAGACAAGTTGTGAACTCAAAAGAACTATTAAAGCAATGAGACAGTTTGATCTTCATAGGCTAATGAGCAGTCCATAGTCATTTTCAATGGGCAAAACACACACACATGATTTAATGCCAAATGGAAATCTGAAAGTTGGGATGTTTTCCACTGAGACTTAAAAGTGGCAGAGGGAAACTCAAGATAATTCTATATCCCTTCTACATCCCATTTGAGATGCACAGTGTTCAGGCTTTAATAGAAAAACGAGAGAAGACAATTGGACTTCAGAAGCAGTTATGTCTCAGTCACAATGCTTTCAGAAAAGTTCAGTGTCTGAATAGTAATTTACAGGCAGATGTGTTCAGTTGTCCATCCTGCATAGCTTATGACTGTAAGATAAAAAGCAATTAGCATGGTGATGAGCAAATGAGGTGGTTGCAAGGGAGGGTGAATTACCTGAGGGTCAGCATGGTGACCATTAGCCACCTTCAAGCAGCTTTCATTTGTCCTGGAGCAGAACACAGCAAGATTGTGCCTATCTGGAAGACAGTCTTTTAGAACCAGAGCCAACAACTGACTCTGTCAGTTTCACACAACATTTCTGCATTGCTGCAGGTGTACCAAATAAACCACACAAGGTGGTAGCCTGGAATGGCTGCTCTGCAACCGGCGCTTACAACGTAACCAGTTTCACAGGCTCAAGAGGTGTACATGATTGGCAGAAATACCAGAGTAGGATAGACACACAGAGTAAGTCTCATTCTGAACATTCATTATCTGAATCCAAAGCATCCAAATGACTACTTCAATATGTCACCTCAAATTTTGATAAGATGATTAGCCCTGGCTGACTACTTCAAAGAGTACTACCCTTTGAAGTGGTTTGGAGCTTTAGCACAGGTCTCTGTAATACACCCATTACAACCATTTCCAGGAACCATCTGAGGATACACACATAAACTATGTTTTGAAGGCTCAAATCCACCTTTGGGCATAAAAATACAACTCTTGCCAAAGTTTATGAGTCGTGTATATGTGGTCCTCACTCTAATCAAAGGAAATGAGTTCACCACACCTCAAGTCTGGTATTACACAAATCTCTAAAGCTTCTCCCCGATTATGTGTTATTTTCATATTTTCTGATTCCACAGGAAATTCTTTTAGAAAAACTTTCAAGAGTTTTGCTGTAGCACAGAGCTGTCATAGGCAGCCTGAAAAATACTCAGCCTCAAAAAGTCTGAAATAGCACAGCTTTCTAAAACGGCTCTATTAAGAGTATTTCATGTAGATTACATGTAGAAAAATACCATGCAGCTATGATCAGAAACCACTGAATAGCTCACGATAATAACAGAAAGGCATTTCAATACAGTCTCCAGCTGCTGCCTCTGTTTCCCAAGCAGGCTGCCACTTTACTTGAATCTTCAGGTATTCCAGAAGAGAAGAAAAGACCTTGGCTGATTCGAAGTGTGACAGAGCATCTCCGACACAAGGAATGGTAGAACAGCAAAGCTATTCAAGGTTTGGCAATAGGAAATGGGCTATAGAAACTTTCAGCTCTGAGGACATTCTTCTAAAATGAGACAGATTCCCAAAAAAACTGCTAGACAACGGCATCAGTAAGGTGGTATTGCTGCCTATTCTCCCCCACTATGTTTTCTTTTCTTTAATCCCTCCCACCCTCCCATTCTTACAGCTATACATGCACATACTTGCACTCCCTTAATAAGTTCAACTGACTAAGTCCAGCAGATTTCTTTGTTCATTAAAAAAAAAATAAAAAAAAAATCACCTAAACCTGTTTCTGAACAGCAGGTCAGGAAGTCTAGCCAGGCAGCCGCTTCTTCCTCATATACAATGTTTTTGAAATGAGGTTTGGGTCTTAATTTTAATCTTCATTGGAGCAAAATCAAAACATTTCAGAATTTGTCATGAGGAACATGAAATGTAAACACTGCTATTAGAGAACAGCCAAAAGGCAAATGGTCAGATGCCCAGCATAGTGCCTATAGTCTGCTTGCCCCTGATGTGGGGACTTTACTCTGCATCTCTCAGTGACAGCTGAGTACCCTAACCACCACGCTAATGTTATTTTCTCTCCAGCTGGAGCTGTTCCATCTTGTTTAAATAATTAAGAATGCACTGACCCATGAAGTATGTCTCTCTAATCCAGTGACTAGGGCATTCTCCTGGCAAATTGACCTGTTGATATGATAAGAAAGCATTCCACAAAGACATCTACAATCAATTTGCTTGTAACAAAAAGGAGGAAGTTGTGCTTTTTCCACACCCTTCCATTAGTTTTCTTAATAAACACCTATTGCTGGCTGCCACAATGCTAGTAAGTCATCTAAGCAGCACACTGGCAAAGTGAAACAAAGTGTGTGCCTAGTAAAAAAGTAGGAGGTACCAGAATAACATTTCTGATAATATAAAATGGATATAGAAATTCTTGTTATGGGCTATAGAAAAGTAAATAAAAGTGTGTACTTCATACGTGTATGTACGCTTATTCAGTAGACAATTACAATATCTGTATATTGATATTGTACCATGTCTACAATATCAAGTTCATACCTCTGATACAGTACCAGGACTCTACAGACTAATCATGAGGAATATTTAGAATGTTTTCACAGAGTAACCCATTAGATCTGAAGGGCAGTAGAGTTGCAGGTCATGAAATTTGGTCCTTGCTTGTGCAGGAGACACCATATTTAATCCCTTTGTGATTAAAACATAAAAATATCAGAAACACTCTAAGATTCACATTCTGAGGTAAGACCAAAAGTTTGATAGAGAACTGTCACATGGCTACAGCGTGCTCCTACCCAAATCAGTGCACTGAATGCCCCACTTTGCCAACATCTCTTCAGTGTCTCTGCTGAAAGCGCAGTTCTGTTAAAAGAAAAAGCATAGCCCATATATATGCCACATGGACATTATGTGGGGTATATACTTGTTTTCAGCATGGGCTGAATCCTTCCCTACCAGCACCTCACTAGGCAGAACCTGGCCCTATTTTGTGTCCCCCTCTTTTGGAGCAGCTCGGATGTGGTGACCCTGCCTGGAGCAAGGGGAGTTCACCCACTTATTCTGGTTCATTTTACACGCTAAAATGGACTCAGTGAAAGAAAACAAATAGGCCCAGCTGACAATTGAATGCAGCTCCAGGATTCATGTTACCTGCTGCCAACAGCCTCCTTTATCATTTGGTGGCTGTAGCTTGGTCTCAAGTGCAAGTGTGCAAGTCTACCCTTGGGAAGAATTGCTGGAGCAACCTAGTGCTTGTGCCCTGGGAAGAACCAGAGCACTTCCTCCCTGCCCATGAAACCTGCAGTGGGGTGAGGCTGTGGCACACAGCTCCACTTCTCTCAGTGGCCGTTCACTCCGATCCCACTCAGCACCAAGGACGAGCTGGAACAACCCTACAAAACATACTGAAGAAGATTTTACAAATACAGCGCTGGAAGTCTACACAAAGCCCATGACAGACAGCCTGGGCAGGTTCTGTAAACCTCTCCTTATTCTTTTTCCTCTGTGCTGGCGCTGGCTTATTTCCCCATGTGCAGTTGTTGAGGAGGTGGCACGAAGCTCAAGCAATGCAGCAGTTGCCATGGAGAGAAGCTGGGGTTCTCTCGTTATTTATTTAATTTGTTTCTGAATGGCAGCGAGCTGCAGTATGTAAAACCCATGTGACCTGCAAGCACACTGGCTGCCATGAACCTGGGGCTGCGTTTCAGTCTTTTGAAAAGCACAGTAAAAAGCCAAACCTCATTTGCAGCTGATTCTGCCTCTTTTGTGGACTGAATTTCCCTGGAGATTCATGGCTGAAATGTCCACCGAAGCAGAATTAACTGTTACCTCAATTAAATCACATTTTTTTAACCTGGTACAAGGACACGTTGTGTCAGTGCTTTAACCATGCAATTTCAAAGGGGCTTTCAGGGCCTTTTCAATCTTTTTTTATTTGTTTGCATAGCAACAAGAATCAGGTAGAATCCTTCCTGCGCCCAAAGAGAAGACAGAATTTGCAGAGAAGCATTTACAATTAATTAGCAACAAAACATTCTACTGAATTTCATCCTTCAGGATTACAGTAATTCTTGTCATGCTGAAGAGACACTAGAGAAACATGTGCAAATACATGAAGGTCACTTTCTCCTTAGACTCACTAAATCCATTGACACCAAAGCAGTGTGCAATTGCTAGTTAAAAATGTGTATGAGATAATGAATCTCTTTGTCTTTCTTTCACTACCTCCCTTCTATTTTTTTGCAGCTTTTGGAATGGTCATTGTTTAAAACCAAATAGTGAATGTTTATATGTGTCACCGTCAAGCAGGGTAGATAGACAAAGTAATTTGGGGGGATTATATAGATTGTGTGCCAGCTGAGGGTGTGGACACAGAAGGCAAACTTTGATCTGTCTCAACATTATAGTTTTTATCCTTTCATGTAAAAACATACATAGCTTTTATATTCTTATTCCTTCATTAACAACAACAACAACAAAAAAAAGTGGAATTAAAAAAAATTACATGACTGTAATGCTGTAATGTCAGTGCAAAGATCTTAAAACTCACATTATCTCCTTGGGAAAACTCAGACATTCCTGACAGAATCCCTGGATAGGACAGTATCTTTCCTGCATACATAGTATCATCTGTTATTTTCTGTACTCCCCGCTGCCTGTGAAAATGGGCATGCAAAAGAGCAAGAGAAGATCTATGGGTCAACTGCTATGTCTTTATTCTTATTTTCCACCCATTATATTTTGCCAAGTTGCTTTGACAGTGCTAGCTATCTTTTAATTGGTTTGGTAGGTATTATATGGTTTAGTCATATGCACTGATGAATAATTAAGCCAGCTCATATCTGTATTTAAATTCAAATCTAAGGAGCAATATTAAATTTTGTCCTTCTCTACAAGATGAAATGGAGGTGTAATCAAAGAATAAAATAATAGAAAAAGATCTTATTCTTGGTTATAAAGAGATGGAAATTAATAGATTGGCTCTGATAGGTGATTTTGGCCTGTTGGAATTATTCAATGATCCACACTCTTGCACTGTATTATAGAATTAATTTTAAAGTAATGCATTTCATTAGCATGTCAAAGAAGTACAATCAGGCCTTCATTGTTATGAGATCCATACCTAAGGAAGCCAGACGGCCTGTTGTCCTTGCATGAGAGAGCAGGCCAATATTTCAGCACTAGTGATTTCTGCCCCTATTCTGCACAAGGTTAGCACTCAACTTTCCAGAAATTTCCATCTCAATCTTACAGGACTGAAGCAATGTCTATCAGAGAAAAGACCTTTCAAAGTGTTCAGTCCTAATGATACTGGAGACAGCAATTGGGAAGAGACGTGGTTTTAATGCATATGAACGGATGGGCTGGCAGCATCCTGCACCCCTCCCACTCCTCTGACCCACTGCTTGAGGCAAGCACAGAGGAAGGGAAGGGGACACCCACAACCTGTGGTGCTGAGCTGGCCAGCCTCCTGCTGGGGCCTGCTATTTGGGAATCTGTTCCTACACTTAGCAACACAGAGGATATCGACAGTAAAAATCATCGCTCCATGAAATAGGCCTACCTTCAGTTTCCATTATTTGCTTTAACCTTTCAGAAATAGAGCCTAACATTTGATTTCTCTGGGCTATGCTTACAAAGCCCAGCAGTGTGCAACCAGCTGCAAAACACAGTTAACTGGTTGAAATTGCAAACAGGAGGTCTCTTGGCTCTTGCTGGACAAGTTGCTACAGCAGGTGATATGTCAGCTTTAAAGAACTTCAGTAGATTTGAGCAGATTAAAAAAAAAAATAAAAATCATTCTTCTTTCCCTCAATATTACAGTGATATCCACCCAGGCCCTTAGAGGTGAGCTGTCTTCCTGAAGGCTGTGCTGTTACAGACTAGCAAGTTGAAAAGGGTTAAATATATTAGAGACTGAATTCAGGAAAGGAACAAGACTGAAAAATGCATTTTGCTCCAACCTATCCCCCAGGCAGAACACTCACATCAGTCATTAGGGAAAAGAGGGCTTACTTCTTTGAGGATGACAGACCAACTTCTATTTATTTGCCAAACAAATCCAAGTGAGTTCTGTGACAGGGTGACCAAGGAAATAGATGATAGAAAGGTGATGAAAGCAATCTGTCTGTATTTCACCCAGGCATTTGATAAGCTGTCACATCAGAAATTGGTGGGGAAACGAGAAGACAGGAGCAAGTACTGTATTGACATCATTGATTAAAAACTGTCAGTCAGCTCAAAGCAGGCAGTGCTAAATGCTTAAGGTAACTAGTTATGAGGTGGAGATGTCATCACGCCCCAATATCTGGGTTCATCCTGAGTTTCTTTTATATTTCACATGTGATTTCTTAGGAATTATTTCAAACAAATATAAAAATAGCTGAAGTGAAACCTTAGAAAGAAGAACTGTGGCTTCACTGAGTTCCACTAAATTAAGAACAGTATTTATATTCCACCCATGTATTTTTCTCCTCATATTTCTATTTGATAGCCTTATTCTTTCTCACACTGCAGGAATAATGTCTTTTTAAACATTATTTAAAGACACCAGAAAAGTGAAAAATCTATCTTTTAAATTCAGCAGAAATCAAAAAGCAGGCTATAGACAATTAGTTTTATTATTTAGGATCAGGACTGTGCTGTATATGCTGCACAAAACAGGAGGACAAACAATAAGCTGTTTTGCTGAAATAAATGGAAACCCCATACACTCATTTTAAGAAAACACACACAAAAAGGTTTCACTTCTGTTTCCCTCTCAAAGACATCCTAAGCTAAAGTCCTAACAGTGGGGGACCTCTAACACATCTGGAGAGCAAGATAAAATCTAAAGTGCAGTGTGAAGCCAAAAAAGTCAGGACAAACTTTGGATTTATTCCAAGTTGTAACAGAAAGATATTAAATGCAGAAGGATGAGAATCTGGTGGTATTCCAATTAAAGGACCTGTTTCTATCAGACCTCTTTTTCTTCTTTCCCTTTTTGTATGAGTCACTATGTAATGCTGTGGAATTGCAGCATTTCAGTTTTTAAGAGATATTTATAATCCAGAATCAGGGCTTGTATGACCTGCCAGTTTCTTAATAATATCTTCAGTTTACGTTCAAGACTTCAAGAAAATTGGAAATCTAAAAAGATTAAAGCAATTGTGACAGTCTAAAGCAAAGAAGTTCACTTGCTCAGAACAAATATCTCCACTTTTTCCTATCTTATTATTAATAATACATGTATAAAACATATTAAAAACTACAAAATACCAACTTGTCACACTTCTTTCCCTATCACAGTGTTCGATGTAGCTGATTGCTCATGAATAACAGCTTCAAAAGCTGTGTGAGGATACACTTCCCACTATCTCAGAAATAAAAAGAGCTTTAATCTCATCTCAAGATGACACATTTACAGAGGTATTACTTAAGCATATAAATCTGATCAATATCCTAAAAGACCCATGTACAATGTAATCTGTCAATGTATCTTCTGTACATCAACTGAAAAGATGGTAGATGTGAAAGATGTATTTCATGTTGATGACACAGAACATTCTAAACTTGGTGCAGCTCAATACACAAATGTTATTAGACTCTGCAAACACAATTGCTTTTCCTCCTTTGCCTTTTCCCCCACTGAACAGGAGGAATTCTCTACCAGGGTCATGTGGAGCTCCTGCAATCTAAGCAAACGTTATCAGCAACAACACAAAGGCTATTCTTCTTTAAAATGAGAAGCATAACAGCGATAAATCTCGTATAGCACAACTGGCATAGTTGTGAGAACTCTTCCACAGTAAACCTGGCAAGTGTGCCATGTAGCGGTCTTGAATATATTCCTCTACTACCATTACTGAGCTTGCCTTTTTCCCACCAGCAGTAAGGAGGAACTTGGGAATTCCCATGACCATACAGTGCCCTCACTACCAGTTGGTGACAGCGCTGACTGCTCGCCAAGATGTGCATGCACGTTGCCATAAATTCCCTCCAGTCAGTGTAGTCACACTGACCTACATTCAGAACTTTTCTTGGAAAACAGCACCTTCTGTCATCTCTCAGTTGAGGCAGTGTTTCTCAGTAGGAACAATTTCAACAGTGATGAAAGAACAACTCTAATATTTGAAAAATCCGGATTATACCTAACACCAGAAACAAAGTAGGAAGTAGGTTGTTGGCTTGGTCTTTCTGGGAAAGAAATACAAGAATATCAAAGTGTACAAACAAGTAACTCGTACATAATACTAAAGGTAGCCAAATAATATGAAACAGATATGTGTTGTTCAGTTTGCTTTCTATTACAGAGAGCTGGATGGAACTGATCAAGAGAATATGTGGATTTGGCTCAAAATATTATAAAAGCTCTTTTAGAGAAATAAGTCTTCTGGCTTTTCATTTTTGTGTTTAACCTTCCTTCACAAAGTGCACTGAGAGTCATGCTGTTAACTAAAGGCTTCATCAAAGTCAATTAAAAATAACAATGTAAAATAAGGCCTCAGTAAATACGAGACCTGATGAGAAACTTTGAGTCACATTTACTGTAAATTATGTGCACCTCTTTTACAGAAATGTAGCTGAATCATTTTAGTACCTTTAAAATCTTTATATCTTTATCTTCTCATTTTAGGGAGCCAGCTAGCACATCATTTCTGATATTTAGGTGTATGAAAGAATATGAAGCCTTCTCCAAACCTTAGGAAAGCTTTAGGAACAGGATTACTTTGGTTTGAACACATAATGGTTCGTATGTGACTCAAAATTTCCAGAAGCATCTCTAATCCCATATCACTTGAAAAACTTGAAAAACATTTCCAGGTGAATGCAAATCAGCATTTTCTTTTGTTAAATGTAGATGCAGATGGTTTTATAGATTCTTTCTGAAATATCCTACATGAGTGAAATTTGCTGTGAGCAAGTTTCCAATTTGATGAGAAAAGGAAAAATCATTTCTCAAAATAAGCAAAGGTAACCACAGGACAAAACTGTTGGTCTTGAACATTCCTCAAAGCACCAGAGCTTATCTTTGTGTGCATGTATTTATATTTCTTTGGTACTTTTCCCTATAAAATCTCAATGCTAATACACCATCTACTCTGTTTGTACTAAGAAATGTACAGACATTTCAGGACCAAGGACCGAATCTAACTTCATACTTTTAATAATGTATATTTTAAAGATTTCAAGTGTTTCCAAAATTCTTTTGAGTATCTTACTTTGAATCCTGGCCAAAGCATTACTTTGTCTCCTCCTATCAAATTCTGTACATGAAGAGAATAACTGTAGTGAAATCTTCTAGTAAATTTAACAGAATCTAATAGATTAAGTTTTAAACTACAGTTATTCATACTCAAGATGCTTCCTTTTACCATTCTTTGCTGCTCTTCTCACCAGTTCTTCAATAATTTAAGTGCATTTGTTGAACAAACAAAGTTGGGAATTCAGTGAATCTCATTTAAACCCAGAAACTTGGACAGTGTTTTTTCAGTGATTTCAGCATTCTTGGGATCAGATCTATAGAGATTTAGCCATATAAAACTGCCTTTAGAAATCATCTCTTATCAGTCCATCTGGAGCAGTACTCAAACACAGAATAAGATAATATCTGCATCTGAAATTTCAAATTCCAAAGATACTTTGAGTTGAAGTGGAAACAGCTGCATAGCTAGAAACATCTTAATATACTGACTAAAAATTAGTCAAGTTTACAGAGAGAACAACACAAATGCAATGCATTAATATTAATGAAGAACATGTGTATTATGAGTGTAATAAACCCCACATATACCCAAAACCATGGCTATAGATAAGTGGACTACCTATCCTTGCAGTAGATGGAAAGCCAGCAGGAGTTTGCAGCGCTGTGATGAGTAATAAAAAATCCTCATAACTGCTACTGGCATCTCCAAGGGCTAAAACTAGGATCGGTGCTTTTCAACATCTTCACCAATGCCTGGATAAGGGAACAGGGTCATAGAATCATAGAATGCTTTGGGTTGGAAGGGACATCTCCCTCCAGATCAGGTGCTGGTATCATACAATTAAAGCACATCTCTGAGTGTACAGTTAGTTACCTAGAAGACAAAATTTTTACATACTTGTTTCCTCTGGTACCTGAACTATTTTCAACTCTACTTACCTTGTTTTTCCTAGTATTGCTTTTTAGCATCCCATGGATTTTTGTTACTTGCAGACTAAATTTGTGGCTGTCCTTTAGTTAACCTGAAGTTTTGAAGAGAAATTAGAGACACTACTGCGTGATAGCTTGGAGGCAGCAAAGTTCTTTGCTATGGAGGTATAATATGTACTTGTGTTCTTGTCACAGAATCTGTATGAATATCAAGCTTGTTCTCTGCTGCGTGTTGGCAATTTTCTGGTTCTGCATTGTATTCCTCCTGTCTGGCACAGTGTTCTAGGTAACATCTTTCCTGCACTTTCTGCGGTTTCTCTTTACTTCATCTCCTTTTGTCTTTCTGTATTGTAACATAAAGCAGCAAATGAATGTTAACTGTTATTTAAGACTGCAAATGTGACTTCTTATTATATATATATTTTTAATTTGCTGTTATTATTTTTAATCTTCACTCATTCTAACTCTGCTTTGCACAAGAAAAATGCATTTAATTCAAAAAATGATGACTCTTGAATCTTTCTAGGAAGAGCTGATCCTTTAATACTGATATCTACCTGTTCAGCCCTGACAAAAATTAACTTTCCCATCACCCAGCAATTTTATTTCAGACATCAATACATTTGAAATAAAATCAGTGAAAATAAATACCAGTTTTTCTGTTAAGTAATGGGATTGAAGGAAGTCATTCTCCATGAAGCTCTTCCTTCACTGAACTCTAGGCTTTGGACCAGTTTTTCTTCAATAAAACTCTATGTTAAAAAGCCAGATAAAGTGAGATTTAATTCAGCTGCAGTGCAGTTTCCCCACTCTTCTGAAGAATTACTATGTCTCTACTGAGAAACAAAGTTCCAACAGTGATTAAATTTCACACAGCCGTATTGCTAACCATACTTCAACAGTCTTACCTATTCCAACTGGATTGCAAAGGGGCAAAAGCAAAAGATTGCTGGCTCCAGATATTTTAAGCAGGATAATTCACTGCACAGATTTTGCAAACTGATGAAACATTATTTATTTGCAATACAGAGTGCTGAATTTTTCTCTTTCCAGAGTTTATTTTTGTGACACTAGTCATTCAAAAACATCTCCTTCACCTGCCGATAGTACATAAAGCAAAACGATTTAATTGAGATCTCACAGCTTTTCCCTTTGAGCACACGTCCAAATTCTGAGGCACATAAAAACTCCAGACAAAAATAACTTAACACATTTGAACATTCCGTTTCTATGGAGACAAATAGAAGTAAAATGTCTAATGTGAGTTCTTATTCAGCCTGATACCTTACAGATTCGAAGTACTTCACTAAGTCTTAGGGACAGATATTATTCCATAAATAAATAAAAAACAAACAAATAGAAGAACCACCCCAAATCCCAAACTTGTGTTTCTAATATGCACTGTGTATTATAGTTATGTGAAAATTACTGCTGGCAGTCTGTTCTTGTTCTTCTATTCCTACCCCACATTACAGCCTTATTGACACACTTGAGGTATGGTTTGTGTCATTTTCAATAGCAAAATCCTTTTGTTGAAACATGAGAGAATTCAAAGCTCAGGACTCCGAGGTTTCTAGCCTTCACTGCAAGGGGTTAGAGAATAATAGTTACGGAGTTAACTGCTACAGATGCTGCTAGGTCAAAGTAATGAATGATACATGAACTATCTGACCTTTTAAGCCAGAATCAGCAGAAAAAAAAGAGGCATGAAAAGCACAGCATCATGATTAGAGCTATAGAAGTGTTTGTGAGACTTCTCTCAGGCAGCTGGATACAGAACCCGCTTTTTAAAAGTGCATTTTAAGTGGCACTCTAGTCAGTCCTAAAGATCATATTTGAGAGGTGCTGTTCACAATTATCATCAACTTTAACAGTGTTTTCTGAACCCTGTGCTTCTGCAAGGCTTATTAGTTAGACTAATGTCTGGCTCAGCTCTTCCCTCATACAAGCTGCAGGTAAAATACAACATGAGATTACCAGTACTGAGGGTCTCTAAAAGCTTTCTGCAAAAAGACAAGCTCTGATGATTCTGTGTAAGCCAACTTCTGTAGAAGAGCCATACAGGCTGTCATTAGCACAGCACTGGGCTACAGCTCAGTTCTTAGCAGAGCTTTATTAACTCCATACTGTAGTGCAGTAATTACAGCTACATGGCCTGCAATTTGTTCATGAGTGATCAACTCTGAGCATGAGCAGAATGAATTTGAATTCATGCATAACTAAAATATATAAAGAAAGACATATAGAAGAAATATGAAATATAGTGCAAGAACCAGCCTCAGTCACTTTAAGTAGGACCTAAATTACTTCATTTCCATCTTGCCATAACTATTAATCCATCTACGGATCTGCCAAATGTGTCGTGTGGGAAAGGATCACACATCTGGGCAGCTAAAATGTGATATGCACAAAGATCACAAAAAGCATAAAATAACAGAATAAGGCCAGGTAGAGTGATCACTGAGCAAAAGACTGCTGATTGGTTCCAGTCTGCAAATACACCAATGGTGCTGTTTTATAAAGAGTTAGGACTCAAGTAGATAGTAATTTAGGGGTATTTGTACTTTATTTTCCACTGCATTCTTGTAGTCTACAACTGCCCTTCCACTATTCTTGTAGTCTCATTTATATGTCTTATTTGTACTTCTAGCATTGAATAACAAGAGGATCTGGCTTGTGCAGACAGGTGGTCCATTTGTCTGGCAGTTTGCAGTCTCCCACTAACACAAGGAATTCAGGGACTCAGCCAAAAGAGAAACAGAATTCACAGATAATTTGTGAAAGTCATAAAATGAGCAAAGCAGAAAAGTGCAAGTTAGTGTCATCACTGAGGTGGAATTAAGCCATGATACCAGAGCTGGCTGAAGCCTAGTGCCCAGCTGGCACACAGGTATTAGTTAATGCTATGTCAGCTCTGAGTTTGCTTTAGCATTGCTTATGTATGGGATGCTATATGGGGCAATAAAGAGAAGGAAGAGATGGAAATTCTGATAGAGGACACAAATTCATAGGAAATTAAGACTTCAGTATTTCTATTCGTTCAAATAGGAACTTGTATAGTGCAGATTCTTTTGTTAATCAATTATTCTAATTAATTTGGACTTGCCTATACACTATATAGTGTACATTATACATTAACAATTCTCACTAAGAATGATCAGTGGAAAAATCATTTTACTTATCATTCAGAAAAAACCCCACAGTAGATGCATATTCCTTGACTTGAATTCTACCAAAATGCCAACATGATTTAAAGTTCTTTAGAAGCCTTACTTCCTGAACTTTTCTTGCATACTTATTTGACTCAACAGGAACAATATCCAACTGCCTAAATGAATTTCAGTAGTTTTAAGTCCATATATAGTCAATGTGGAGATAAAGTACTTTTAGTGTGCTATTTATCTAATTCTGAAACAGAATCTTAAATAGGTCAGATGAATCATATCCTGAAAGTGCTTGCTTTTCTCCATTTAATGTAAAGTAAGGCTGGGGTAACAATATTTAACATAGGCACCTACAGTGTAAATAGTTGGGTGAAATGAATGTCACCTCTGAAACTCAAACATAGAGCCAGATACTTAACACAAAGCCATTTCAGAGTCCCAATAAATAATTATTTAACATGAAAAAAAAATTACATTTCATTAAATCCCAACTGATTTTCTTTTTCTTTTTTCCTAGAAATGAAAACAAAACAGATTTCCAATACATTTTATCCTGCATGTGCAGATAAAAATAAAATAATAAGTAATAAAACATAGAAGAACAACCCTTGAACAATTAGGCTGACATGAGATGCTTACATGCAGCAGATACACTTGTCACCACTACCTGAACCAGATGCCATCCCTGTTGCCTACTCCTCCAAACTGAGTTCTTCATTGAGCCACAGATTTGGCAGCTGACAGTGCAAATTTCCACACTGGTCATGGCAGAGCAGCAAGAAGAAAACATTGCTCTGGCCATGACCAGTCCTTTGTACTTTCTGCACTTTAACCTTATAGGTTTTAACCCAACTGAGTTAGACTAATCCATTCTGCCATGAACGTTCCTCACCCCAAGCTCCTCTGGGATGTGACTCACCCACAGATCATCCAGGATGGTAGATGCTCAGAGCAAACCAAGCATCCCACATTATCACATGACTCAAAGCTTGGAGGGGAGGGTGTGAAAAGAGGGAAGACCACTGCCCACTCTCACACCTACACGTGGGTAGGTTGTACTGGGGCTCACACTCAGATCTGCAAACTCAGAAGTGAGACGTTCTGCAACCACAGTACTGCTGCAAATCATAATTCTCCACTGTCTAATATAAAAAAATCAACCTCCAGAGCTGCACTACTTGCTCCAAGGTAGATCCTGTGGATTGTCCCAACTACGCTCATACTCACTTCCATGCCAAGACATGGTGATTAAAATTCACAAAGCTGCAAACTTTATATCAGTGCTTGAGAATAATAGCAGTTGCTTTAGCAGTCTGGAAGGAAGTTATACCAACACTGGTCACAAGCCTTTGCAGATCTGTAAAACTTCTATTTTTCACTTGAAAGTACATTTTTTAATATATCTGCTACCATGAGAACAGTTTAAGATGGTAATAGCTTATATCCATATCTTGTCTAAGCATAACAAAACCTTTTCTAGCACTCTTTGCATATCCAACACTGAAGAAAAAGTAGATTTGACTTCAGCCACAGTGCTATAAACATATCTAAAAGCTTTTAGCACATCTTCTTTCAAGAAAAAATGATTTACTGCATTATGGAAATCAGGTAAGATTTTGTTATCCATATGAGAAAGTTCCTGTTTATAAAATGTACTTTCTTCTCAATAAATAAAAAAAATGCCTTTAAAGACATAAACAAGATTAAAATATACACTTTATCATCTCCATAACTCTCTTTGCAAACTACTTCCTATTGCATACTGCTGGAAAGGTTTGCAAAGGTTTCCAAACACTGTGCAATATTTTAAAGACTAAAATACAGAATAAGAGATCAAGAAAGCACAGACAAGATATGACCTTAAACAGTAAAATAAGAACACACTTTCTGTAACTTTTCAGAGTTTACGAGAAGTGAACAAAATAGCACCTATTCAAATCACAAAGTTCACTAATATCACCAAAAAGTTGTGACAAACAACAAACAAGTCATAATTCACCTTGGCAGAAGTGCAGATCCTGACCCAGGAGTTTTGCCAATTTCCTAAATGGAACAATAACCCAGCTTCATTTCAGAGAATTAAATTTATTCTTCATCTTGAATAATACCCGTGGATAATTGAGAAAAATCAGATGGAACATGCAAGAAAAGTTGTTTACAAGAGAATACGGGAAAGGCTTAAAAACTCCTATGTTAAAAAAACCTGAGGTTATTCTGAGCTATCCTCAATCCAATTTTGAGCTAGATCCTTTTCTTTCTCCAGAAAGCTTCACAGGGAGATGAACAGGTTTATCATCCTGGTGTGTGTGGGAGAGAAATAGCCGAGAGTTTCTGAGTTGCTGTCAAGTGTCATAGCTCGATTCAATCCAATAATGTATACCAGAGGAAGAACTGCTCCTCGGTTCCATGCAGTCCCAAAGAAGGAAATCTCAGTTATCTGGTGGCCACATGAGAAACGACTACATTTATCAGAATGAGAGAATATGTCAATCCAAGTACACACTGCTGCTCAGGAATATCAGTACAGGCTCTGTTCATGTTTGTAAATGAAATGGGCCAGGGATATCATGCTGGCCCTGAGACAGGCTGACACAACACCACTCTCGCTTGTGTTGCGCTGTGGAAATCGCCTCACCTTTGTCTTCATCTTCCACATGTAACATGCCTACAATAAAACTGCTTTTTGGGAAAGATGCCTGCTGTACCTTTATTACTGAAATATGCCAAGGCATCTGCACTGTAACTGTGTGGATGGCCATGTGGCATTTGGACCCTGGCCCATTGCAGAGGCAATAACAGGTACCGAATGGCACAGTCCTCCCAATGAGTATAAGTGGGATTCAGATCAGATGTGCACAGAAAGAATGACCTAGTCCTACACTAGGAGAGGTTGGATGACTTACAAGGAGAAAAGGAAGGTTTGATCTAGGAGAGATAAGAATAGTATTTATTACAAATTCTTCCTATTGGTTTATTAAGGAAGATCCTGGCAATGACCGCAAAATGCTCGATGGTACACTGCGTAACTCCTGAGTCAGGGCTATCCACTCAGTTGCTCAAGAAATGCATTTGTTTTTGGAGTTTCTTTGACTTGAAGGGAACACAACTGAAGCAACAAGAAAAATTATCAAGGCAAATGAAAGATGAATAGTTTAAAGATTAAAAGCGTTGTTTAATTAGCTTATTCCACATAATAAGATGACGGAAAAATAGTATACCTTTTAAGCAGAAAACGCTTCCTGGATTTTTATCTTAAATGTGGTAGTGAATGCATCTCCATATTCATAAAAAAATGCCTTCTTCTCATAATATTGATCTATTTTACTTGGATCACAATGCTTAACAAATACAGGCAAAATATGTTTTGCTTGGCTTGTTTCTTGTCTCTTGCAGATAGATAATACTCTGTTTACTTAGCAACTACGTAATTTAATAAAATAATGTCATGGGGAAAATATGAGCTCCAAATTCCATTTTCTGATATCAAGACAAATATAACACTTTTTTATTGAATAAGAAATGAACAGCGACCGTGTATCTTGCATAGTGTGGAAAGTGTGTTACAAGAATGTAGGTAATTCTCTGCAGGGAAAAATAATGTTTGGCTGGATCCAGTAAGAATGTTCTGTAAGGTAATATGAAATTACATTTTGGTTAAAACTCAGAAGGGAATGAATTACACATCTGAAGCCTATTTTAATATTGATTATTGCCTAGTACATCTTAATTTGCAACAAAAATGATGGAAAGGGGATAGGAGATGGGCAGAGTATTAATTACATCATTCAGAATAAACAATGTTTTTCAGCAGCTACATGTGTTTAAGCCATCAGTAATGGAGAGACAAATCAGTTTCAAGGTTGGTATCTTCCTAATTATGTTATAGTTAAAAAATTGATCAGTTAATGATTATGAAATATATTTCTGTGGATGGTATAACAGGATTTGATTCTGGGGATTACTGCCCAATACTGTTTTTAAAACATCAACAACAACAAAAACTGATGTGGGATGAAATATAAACATTTATCTGTTAGAATAAGATGTCACAAAATCTGTAGCTGAAGTGCTTATATAAAAAAAAATTATGAGCAACTGTTCCCATAGCAACAGGCAACATATTTTAGCTTACATAGCTGCTTTCCATTCTAGGGACTTCATTGTCATGACTGTTTACAAAATACAAAAGTAATTCTTCTAAGACTCTGACATGGTATATAGACAAAAGACTGGAAAACTGTTGAGGAAGGTATAGCTTTCGTTTCAGGTGCACTGTAATAAAATGCTTCCTTCTCTTCTCACCTGAATTTCACAGCATTCTCTACCACCCTCAAGCCACCATGTAGTAACCAAGTTCTCCTTATGGAGATGCAGGATATCCAGTGAAAGGCATCTGACACTGGCCTGCTTCTAGGCTAGTCTGCTTCTTTCTAGAATGAGCCGAAGCTTTTTCAGTGGCAGATTCCCTCTTTCTCTCCTTCCTCCTCTCAGTTACCAGAATAAGACTCACTTCAATGCATGGAGTCAGCACAACATATCTGGGGCACCTGTTCAGCCTTGCATTGAGCCTACACACAGTTACTAATTTAATATGCTGCTGACACACTCCCATAGCCGCAAGCCTTTTGCTTCCCCAGTGGTTCTGTGAATCTCGCTAATAATCTGAATAACGTGGTTTTTTCAAAGTGTTTTTTAAAACATCTAAGTCTACAGTTTTAAATTAAATAACTTAAAAGAGATACCAGAACTTATGTTTTCAATAAAGGCGTCCTGAAATTTCATACTTGAATAGCTGCAGTTTAAATGGAAAGATTAGGGACCGTCAATTTGTATCTACAGGAAGGTCAGCATTGCCAGACTGCAATCCTTACACTGCAAAGAATAATGTCTCATGGTATTTTCTCACTAAGGCTGAAAGAATTCCTTCTGGAAGAGAGATCTAATCGATGTCAGCAAGTGAATCACCACCTGTCCACAGGTAACTGATGCTTTTGAAAGCAAGCTGTATTGGCCACTGCATTTGATAGACTTTGTAATGAAGTTCTCCAGTTTTGAGCCCATTGCAGAGCCCAAAGGCACTTACCTCTTCAAATATCTTCCTTCCTCAACAAATATATGGAAGGTAAAAGCACTAAGTGGTTAACTTCACAAGTGAGAATTAATTATACATGATACAAGGACGCAGATAATTTATGTGATTGAAGGTATTTTTTCATTTGGTGAGTTAAGAAGTGCAGTAGAGACAGGAGCTGATAGCAGCAGCTAAAAAAGTGGTGGTGGTGGAGCAGAATCTCCTGCCCTGAGGGTGGGGAGAAGAAAAGTTTGACAGCAGCAATTTTGGGCTCATTGTGGGAGATACAATAAACACTATTCATGAACTTCACCTTAAAAAAAATTGCACAAAGTAGCCACGGCAGCCAGGTGGTACTTTTTTTTTTTTTTTTTCTTCTGTTTGCCTGTTTGTTTTTCTTTATATTGTTTGTTTTTTCCAACTATAACACAGTATGTGCCTTTTTCCAGACAAAGAATCATACAATCATAGAATGGCCTGAGTTGAAAAGAACCACAGTGATCATCTACTTTCAACCCCCTGCTACGTGCAGGGTTGCCAACCACCAGACCAGGCTGCCCAGAGCCACATCCAGCCTTGAATGCATCCATGGATGGGGCATCACAACCTCCTTGGGCAACCTGTTCCAAAGGTGTTATGACATAGAGGAATAATCCTCTGCTTCCTTCCACAGCCATCCAAACAAATGTAAAGAACCTGCTTATTAATTCTTTAATACCAAGTAAGAGTGTATGATCCAGCACTCTGATGATGCCATGTTTGACTGATATAAAAGAAATAAAAATCACTATACTTACCACAGTAATTTTTACAATAGAATTTTTATCCTGCAGCTGAATATATAAAATAAGTGAGCACTGAGTTAAGCACTGGGTTATGCTACTTGAATAGTGCATCAGCATTTATTGTCCTACATACAGATTCTGCAATTTCCTGTCACAGATTTCATGCCAGAAATTTCATGTTCTTAAGCTGCCTGGCAGGTTGACTGCACCTGTCAAACTAGAAAAAAACAGTAAATATCCCACTTCTGCAAAAATTGATCAAGTGGTAATGACCAAGACTGTAAAAACGCCGTCTCCATATTAACAGTCAGTGCTTAGTCTTGCATTAAAATCAGTCACATATAAGTCATGGATCTTGACAGATAAGACTCATACTATCACATTTAACATTTCTGGTTATGAGAATCATGACCATGTTAGGTAGAGAAAGATAAGGAAAAATACTAACTGAAACAGAAAAAAATGTCAAAAGTTAAAAAAAAAAAAAATTCAACATCATGTTAATTTGTGATAGTATATGACATTTGAGTACTATTTAATTATTTCAGAAGAAGTTTATATAGTATTATAGCTTATTGTTAAAAATTTTGTAACAGTAATGAAATACCTCACTGGTAGTCTATGCAATACATTAAACGGATTCAGATTTTGTTGGTTTGCAGTGAATTATTGTTTATTTTCCTTGGCAAAGCTTTGGTAGTTCACAGCTGAGTTCTAATTACAAAAGAATTTAAAAACTTGTGGTATTAAATAAATATCAAAAATGTAATTAATAATTTTAAAAATATACAGAGTTAATATTTATCTGGGTAAAGCCATTTCAATTTATGCAACCATTTCAGAACTACAGTATAGAACTACTATTTTAAAATCTACCTTATTGTGTACATTAACAACTAAAATTCATAAAGATGCTTTTGCTTAATCACTAATTGGTAACTGAGGACCATAATGGCCATAATTCATGTGGTGTCCCAAGAAAACAGATGCATATCGTAGAACAATATGTACTGACATGAACTGTTTAGTTTGTAAAGAACTCTAAGTAAAACCTTCAGCTGCTTAAGGTTGGCCTGAACATGGAACTAAGGAGCAGAACTGAAAAGTGTATAATGGCCGGTAATTAGAAATGTCATTGCAGTGCTTCATACTTGACTATTTTCAGCAGCTACCACCTGAAACTTTCCAAGCTGTTTAGAACCTAAAAGCTAAACTACTTTCATTTTAGCTGTGAAAAAAGGCTATGTTTTATCCACAGAATGAAAATGAGAAAATTAAAGGAGAAAAGATTTAAGTGAGGATCACAAGAAGTCGAGCTTTAACTTGTGAATGTCAGACTTCTGTTTCAGCCTTAAGACAATTATTTTTACTTCCTGGGCATGATGGAGAAAACAGCAAACTGCTTTTCTCAGAAATGCAGAGCCTTGTGCAAAATTGGAACTAGATGTCTTTTAATAGTAACTACAATGGAAAGCTCAATAGCTATGCACAGTACTTCATAGATCTGTCAGAATCTATAAAAACTCCACATTTTGGCAGATTAATGTCAAATTTATGCCTTGAGCCAACATGGTTGTCCTCTTTTCAATTCACAATCTAAATTATCCTCCTTAAGGATTTGCCTATGGCTATAATTCCAATTTAATAACTTTCTTCATGTGATTTCTTGTAGACGATGGAATTAGTTTTAAACGCCGAATATATTTCTTTTTGGAGACTTGAACAGCTTTCATTTGACCTGTTTCTCTTAGCATTATGAAGTGCTGGGGCTATTTAAAATGTTCTGCAACATAATAGGTTCACAACAATTTCCAGCAGCATCACAGGCTAAACACATAGCAAGAATAGTTGAATGACAGATTAGAAAAATCACTGCCTTAATAGACTCTTCAGGACAATGTGACAAGCCCAATGTCATAATTACTGTTGCCCTTGCAGCTCTCAAGTAATTATGTTTCTTTTTTTTTTTCTAAAAAGAAAATGTTTAATTAAAAAAGAATCAAGTCATGAATTCATGTATTTGTAAATCAGAGATACATCATGTAGCTCTGCAGTAACTGGTAGTCCACATCTATTTTTTCTTCCTTTTTTCTTCTTTTTGTTTTCTTTTAATTCTGTTTGGTGATAATGAATGTGGTATATAATTACTCTGATTCATCTTTTACCCTTAACATGAAGCACCCCAGAGGACTTAAAGCAATTGTTAATAAAATATTTTTAAAAAGAATAAATTAAAAGCACAACTAAAAATTAAACCCTTAACTTGATATTAAACATAATCAAGAACTGTATAGATCTCATAAAGAAGAATGTTATAGAAATGGCTAAGTAATGAAATGTACGTAGATACCTGAACATCTACACCTATGGCTACTCACCTAGTTCTTGTAAAAAATATAAAACAGTGAAGAACCAAATAAATGAGTTCAAGTAAATCTAAAGACTAACATAAGTACATGTGACAAAGCACCTGTGGCATATGTCTCTGTGAAACTCCTCATTTTCAAGGATGTGTATATAGCTCCTACTAATTCTGAAACTACCTTGTCTTTAAGAAACATTAGTGTGCTTTTCACATCCCTTTTTACCTATATTGAAGAGGAAATTTAACAGGTGAAACTGAGGACACAGAAAGCAATCTTTAAGTAATGAAATGAAGTCTATACAACTGTCAAATTCCTGCATAATTAACTGTTTTTGTTCTTTTTTCCTTTTTTTTTTTAAATCTATGAATAGGAGCCTGCAATCTGGAGCAGGACATGACAGTGTGGTACAGAGCCCAGCTGCTTCAACCCCAGGAAAGGTTTGATCTGTGACCTACAAGCTTCTGCCTACCACCCATAAGGGGCCAACTCCAGAGCTACCCAGCTGGGAACTCATCAGCTCTTTTGGACTAGAAGACTGAAGGAGCTTGGAAACAGAGAAAAATCTCCAAAGAAATTTAAATCAATTTGAAGTATACTTTTATCTTTCCCTTCCCTATGCAAATTCACTTTCCAAACTTTTCTTTCTGTTAGGGAATGGCTGGTTTCCTTGCGGCAGGTTCATCTGGCAGCCTGCTGGACTATGCACTGCTAAATCCTTCTCCAGGCTGAAGGCAACAGAAGGACAGTGCACACATAAGCCTTCTCCTCACCATTTTCACTTGAGAATAGAAAGTCAAGGGGCGTAAGTGTTTAGTTCTGTTCTTTAGTTCTGTTAATGAGGCCAGATAAGACCTCTAGGAGATGTAATGTAACAGATGAAAGAAGGCTTACTTCTTGTTTGTGAAACCATCCCGATTCTGACAAAACAGGAAGATCAGAGGGAACTCAACTGTGGATGGCTTTTTTGTTAGTTTACTAACTCATCGTACTCCATCTCCCTATGGCTTACTAGCTTTCATTTTATTTCTTTTTAATCAAGATTGTATTCAGCTGAATATATGTACGTATGTATTCAAGCTGAAATATTTTGCTCTTTTTGAACATGATGCAAATCAAAACTAGTGGCAACAAAGTTCAGTAGAAAGGTTAGGAAAAAAAATCATTCAGCCAACCTTCAATTCCATGAGCAGACAACTCCCTGGGCAAAATCAAGAAGACAGCTGGCCTAAAGCATCTCTGAAATAATAATTTCTCCAAATTTGTTCTTTAAAGATCTGCCACCTCTAATCAAATAACACTGAACTTTGATATTCTGTTGTTGATACTCTTGGACTAAATTCTGTTCAGTGTTTTTTGTTCTAAAACACCCATTCTTCATTAATATTCTGCCCAACCTTAAACATGCTTTGGGCAAGGGCAGAAAAAAAAAGGATAAACAAGCTAAGGACTTTCTGCACTTCTAACTGAATGCTACAGAAACCTCAAATAATATGACTGAGCAGACACTTTCAGATAAACTTCGATTTCAGCCACAAAGCCCCAGAACTGGTATAATGAATGAGATGTCCATTTAACTTTTAGACCTGGCAAATCTGTGAATAGGAAAGTGCACAGTTCAGTAGGCAATTAACTAACCTGTGAAATGATGCTCATTATGTGGTCAAAGTGTTACTTCTGGAAAATGAGAAGGTCGCCAACCAACTTCCTTGATCAGACACACTCAGGGATTAGAATGGTTGACACTCGATTAGCACCTGAGACCCTCTTTCTGTAAACACTTTCTACATGACTGCACATGCCAAATTCCTACCATAGCTCCAGTTACTATGCAAAGACCTGAGAATGCTAATTCTGTTTGGCTCTACCCTAGGTCTACCAATAGAGTTGGAGACAACATTGTTTTCCCCAGAATACTAAATGACTTTCGGAAAGTAAAACAAAACATTTGAAGTTGAGATCTTGCATTACATTGCTTGCAATGAAGAAGTGGTAGAATAAATAGCCAGTCATGGTTTTGGTTCTGAGGTATTTCACAAAACTTCAAGCCTATTCAGGTGAATTGCAACAAAGCAGTATTCATCAATAACACAGAGAATGGAAACCAAAGTCTATGCATCGTACTGAAGAATTTGGATACTGTAGTTAGGAATGATAGTAAGAAAAGGAGAAAACACTCCAGACATGTTAAAGTAGAATTAAAATAAAATGCAACAGAGGTACAAGGCAGATTTTGACTACCTACTGCAGATTCCTAACTCAGCTGACACCCAATTAATACATACGTGATTCAGAATATGAATCCTTGGGCTTAATTCACAACCAATGTAAAGCAATTCAGACAACCATTATTAATTTTCCTTTCCACAGAGTGCCTATTCGTAATCTATTAAGAGACATATTCTTAACACATCGAGTTAACACAAGATGTTAGGTATAGGGATGTTTATGAATTGGAGCATAACTCAGTGAAGCAATTACTACCTCAGAGCATTTGCAGTTCCAAGGGCCTGAGTTCATATCTGAGTGTGAGTGAAAAAAAATAACAGAACTGAAACCCAAACTTTAGAAATTTAATAATAGCTATTGCTGCCTCTGTCTACAGGGGGATAGAGCCATTCTCCGTCTCACCTAAGGAACTAGCCTATTGCTCAGAAAAGGAGCACAAGAACTGTACTTTCACAACATACCCTGAATGAGCCACCCACTTCCAAGGTCCTTCCCCTTCAAGTTAAGGTTTCCTCAGTTTGACCTTGATATTCACTGTACTTTTTGCCCTTATTCGAAGACTTTAATACAAACTATATAACTTATTCTTCAAGTAAGAACCGGATCCCTAAACTATGTCTCTTCCTCAATATTCATGAAAATTTTTTTTAAAGAAAGCAAATGATTGCTTTGGACACACTACTGACACAGTCTGGACAAGCTGTCACCACCAAAATGGGTTTTAGAGCAGGCAAACAAAAGACATGGAAAATGTGGTGACAAAAGACTTTGGTTAGACCCACAGCATGGGAGATTCTGCTCCAATTGGCTGTTTTGGTGGCACATTTATCATCCAGATACATAACCCTGAAGGTCAGATCTCTCATTGTTCTGCCATGAAAGCACTGATGGGACTAAGAAAGAATGTAATTACCTGAGTAGTTTGGTAAGAACACTCAGGAGAGGCACTACTGTGCCTGTGGTCACAGTAAACAGCACCATATTTTCTGTTTAGCAGGATCATGAAAATTAGAGTAAGATTTTGTATGACATGCTATGAAGTCTCAGACTTTTTTCATCCTGCTCCCAAGAGATACATGGCTTTTCCTCCTTCCTCTTTGGGACAATGATCACCCCAAACTGGGTGGTAGTCCCACAGGTATCAGCAGATTGGAAAAAGTTTGATGTCATGTACTGCAGATAAGCATTCCAATGCACCTTGGATCTCAGCTGTTAGACACATTCCTCCATCTAACATGGAAATCATTAATTCCTAGTCAATCAGCTACATTTGGGGATCACTGTTTGGATTGCTTGACACATGCAGCCATTGCAACCTGATCTGGCAGTTCAAAACTGTACATAAATCCTTACAAAGGGGAGAGAGGAAGGAGGTGTTATGTTAAAAAAGAAATGACTTTGCTTCTATACACAGCATTTCCAAAATTTCTACATGAACAGACTCTCTACAGTTTTCATAGGTTTAAAAAAATATATGAAGTTCCTATGACAACTATCAGAAAAACAGTCTAACAGTGTGAGAATTGAAGAGGACAACATATCCAACTTACCAAAACAAGAGTTGAAAGGTGCCTTGATTGCTACGTATAAATTTTTAGTTGTAGTAGGGGTGTTGAAATTGTGCTGGGTTAAAGATATGGATGAAGCAAGTATTGCAGGTCAGAAACTTCATCAGGCCAGGTGGCACAGCCATAAAAGGTGCACAAGCTTCTGTGCACAGAAGCTTTTCGACAGGTCACTGCAAATAATCAGTTTTTCATAGACAGAAAACATATCTGGGAAAAGTAGACTTTTCAGTCTTATGGACAAAAGCATAGCAGTAGGAAGACTGACAACTGAAATTAGACAAATGCAACCTTTCCACAACATTTCAATCTCCTAGCACTACGGGTAATTAAATATTGGAACGGCTTACCAGGGGAGCTGGTGGACTCGCCATTGCTTGGAGCTTTAGGACGAGAATAGATATCATTGTAAAAGAGATGCTTTAATCCAGCTTCTGGAAGTTCTCAACATGCCCATAACACTTGCAGCTCTGCATTAAGACAATGACTATAATCAAATCTCATACTTTAGGGTTTCAGCTGATCAACTGCAAGGGTTATAAAAAATTTATTTTTCCTTTGACATAAAAACATACATTTTGGTTTGATTTATGTTTGGTCTGTCTCTGAAGTAACAGAGATTTCCCACATCTACAGAAAGCACAGAGAAAGTTGATATTGAGGACAGAGGTGATAGGGAAAGTACTTTTCCTTAGTCTGAGCAGTCATATCCTAATGTGAGTTTGCTTTCTTTGAGTTTGAAGCCACCTGGACGCAAACCCCTTCTGAAGTGGGAACTATGTGATCAGGTCACTGCTGAACCAGTTGATTTGCATGCACAGCAAAGGGACTGGCACTCATTCCCCTCAGCACTGCACTACTGCAACTACGTGATTTATGGAAAGGAGTCTTCACATGCTTGGCCCCTGCAGAGCATTGGCAGAGGGTCAGATAGAAAACTACAGCTCACCACATTCATAGAGGTTTCGTTAATCAATCTTGCTGGATGGGCTCAAAGGGAGTAAAGATGAGATAAACAGAAAACTCACTGGATTTGTTTTGTTTGTTCAGTGTGAGATCCAAATCATACATTAGTACACTAGGATCATCTGGGCGTATCTCATCTAATTAATTCATTGATATCAAAGAAGCGTAAGTAGCACCTTGATTCTTTCCGTCTCCTGAAAACTAACATGCCTAACTAGTTATAATACTTATGTACGAATGGCAGGATGGATTTAGTTGTCTGATTTCCATTATAACTAGATACCTAAGCAGCCCTTTTGGCATTTAATTTAGTTACATCTGTAACTATAAAACCTTCAATATAATAGTAGAATACTGTTATGACTTGGGATATAGCAGAACACTGACTTAATTATTAAATGCTAGTAAAGTTGAAGGCAAGACAGGACATTCTGCTGTCATCACAGCTCTGTGTGAAAAGAGCAAGTCTGTTAAAAAAAGCAAAAAATGAGAAATGGTTCTGATAGTGATTTCTGTGAGTTGCACAGTGGCATCTTCACTCTGTGAATCTCCAAATGAGCATCTATTTAAGCTAAACCCCATGTTCCCAGGGTTTTGTTCTTCGCAGATACCTATACTATTCTTCTACATCCCCTTGACAATGAGTATGATTCAAAGATTTTTCTGTCTGTGCTAACCAATGGGCCATTTGATGGAGCTATGCACAGCTAAGCCTGGAATACAATACAGCAATATAATTCACCTCTCCTGTAATTCAGGACATCTTCTACATAGAATAAAGATGATTTCTCTTTCCCATAATTCTATAGCATTCACATTAATGTAAGGCTCTGTTGTCAGAATCAGTCATGATTGCTATGTTAGGATTGCCGTATTTCAAACTAAGAATCAGACATACCACGATAGCACTACCTAGTACCATAAAATACTTATGTTAAAAGAAAAAAAAAGAAAAAAAAAAAAAAAGAAAAAAGAAAGAATGCAGACTCAATTTTAAAAAAGAGTAAAAAAAAAGATACTCTGATGCTGCTCCTCTCCATGTCCCTTTCGGTGATGCATGCATATATCTGATAGCAATCATAAAAATAAGATATACGCAATGCCCGTGTTAAGCAGTACATTATCCCATGAAAATTCTGACTCACATCAAACCAGACTAGTCAAAGTAAGTCTCCCCATCTGAGATGAAGATCTGCAAAATCTGCACTAGGAGTGTTTGACTTTTTGGACAGGCATCGCTTGGACTGTTGCCGTACTTGAGTATAAGCAAACCTGACAGACTGTACTCAGATCTGCTCCACACTGCAAACAAATTCCATGACAAACTTCTAATTTTTTTTTTTTTTTAATATTATTTCTTCTACTGAGATTCCTATATCATATCCAAAGCTGGCAACACAGAAACACTTGGAAAACCTGAAGTGAAGTTACTGTCACAAGAATTGTAAAGAATACTGCTTTAAAGAAGAATGTAAGGAGGAATATCATATGGTGCATTAGATAAATTAGAAGCCAATTACATAACAAAGATCAGTACATTTATAATAACAAATACCATCACAATTTGTGTTTAAAAATCTCTTTGGGAAAAGAAAATTATGCCTTAGTTTATATAACCCGTTTAATTGAAAGAAAAATTCAGGAGAGGATTTTGATTAGAGAAAGCATCTGCATGTTTGCAAAATGTAAGAGATTTGCCTTATCACAGAGTGCTCATTTATGTTCTTACTGACCCAAAACTTTGACTTGGAAAACACAGAAATTCACATGATTACTGAGCATCAAATTCTCCTCTCTTATATTTCTGCTGAATAACTCCCCAACTCAAAAGTTTTGAATTGTTACATTACTATAATATTAAAGTTAATTTCCATGCAGCAAAAAAAAAAATGACATAATTAACATAATTGTGTTCTCTTCCATTCTTAATTCTCTTCTGAAAATGATTTTCTTATTGTTCAAAATCCATTTCCTATATATTTGTAAGAAGAGAACAGATAACTGTTATAATTCTTGAACCTTAGCTTTGTTAGCCACTATAGGGTGCTTTTCTTTTTTTTCTCAGAATCATGTGTCAGTTTGAATAGAATAATATTTTCATTAAGATTTGACATTTTGGATCAATGCTTTTACTCCCTTGGTTGGTTTAATACCAAAGATGCTGTAGTTAATATTTAAAGCATTTATTATATTATAATATTATATATTATATTTATTTTTATTTATATTTATTATTATATTATATATATATATATTATATATATTATATTATATATATATATATTATATATATTATATATTATATTATATTATATTATATTTATATTTATTATTATACATTTATTATATTATAATATTATATATTATATATATTATAATATTATATAATATATTATATATATTATAATTTCTACTTTTCTCAACTAGTGCATGTAATAGCTATTTCTTCTTCAATTATCTATAATGTAAAATAACGAACAGCACAATTTTGACATGTAACAAAATGCTGTAAGAATCACGTGGATTAAATCTTAATCCCACCCTCCCTCCCCCAAAAAATGAAAAAAGCAATTTAAGACACACAAATAAAATCTAATCTAACTGTCCACTTTACCTGGAAATGCATGCCCTGTTAGAGAATCCAAATCTGAAATTAAAACAGTGAAAAAATCATCTTTAATTTAATATTAAAAAACAAACCAAAGACAAACCTGGCACCAAATATGACATTATCACTAATATCAAATTTGAATCAAAGATATGAAAAACAAAGACATTATACTCATCAATGCATTATATAGTTTTCCCTCTCCATCATTTTGTACAAAGCTAAAGATGAAAGTCTTGAATACTTTTACTATTATAAGACAAACAATTATTTTTTATAGTTTTACACTTTTTTAAATGGACAACTCCTTTCCGAAGCTTACACTTTGAGTATAAGCTTTTGTTCTCAGTTTGGACGTATGATCAATAACAAGAAATCTGCAGAATGTTTTTTAAATCATAGCATTTTTAATGGAAGATTTTCTATCTTGACTGTCAAAAATAAGACCTCATTTTGTCTATTCCGATGCTCATTCATTTGGACTTCTTAAAAAAATTATCTGTTTTAAAAACATGAGTGCAAAGGAAGAGAGAACTGAGGGTACTCCTGCTGACACTGAATACCATAAACATATGTTAACATTACCTAGAAAAAAGTAGCTTGCAATCTAGGCATTTTATAGAAGCATTTTTAAATTCATTTATCTTATAAATAATTATTTCTTGATTGCAACCATCAACAGATACAAGTTCTTAGTTACTGACTGATTCCACAGAAATTCTAAATTTCCTGTAATACAATTACTGATTGTAAATATCAGTGGGGAAGCATCTACCAATGAATCCTTTGACAGATAGCTTCTCCTACTGGAAGGCAAGAGGAAAGTGCTCTTGGCTCTAATAATTTATACCTGTTCAAAGGAGAAAAATTTCCCGACAACTAAGAATATGCTCAATATCATAAGCAAACATGGAGAAGAACAACCTAAGATGCGACAAATGAGATAGAGTGAATGGCTTTCCAAAATCCAAGATAGTGAACACAGGTGGGATATCAGGAAAAGGCTCTTCACTGGAAGAGTGTTCAGGCACTGGCACAGGCTGCACAGGGCAGTGGTTATGGCACAAAGCTGCTGGAGTTCAAAAAGCATTCGGACAATGCTCTCAGGCATATGATTTTGGGTTGGTCCTGTGTGAAGCATGGAGTTGGACTTCATGACCCTTATGGGTACTTTCCAACTTGAGATATTCTATGATTCTACAACACAACACATTGTTTAACACTCTATGTGGGGTCAAGAGCATTATCACATCAAACTTTATCCCAAGCGACAGCAGGAAGAAGAGCAAATCTCAGCACTTCTACTTCTAGAGCCTGAGATAAAATCATGTTGCGGCCTCTTAACCCCCACTCTCCCCCAAACACACACTATGCATAAAGGCAATATCTAGCTGTGCAAGGTCTGCTCTCTGCAAGCACTGAGACTGGATGCATCCACCACGCAAATCTGAATCATCCCAAACAACCTCGTAATACTTGAATTGCCCAAACTGCTGTCATTGTGCACATGCTGTGGCTGCACATCCTGCCACTGCACTAATGTGTTTGAGAACATCTGCTCTGTGTCATTTTACTGAAGCAAGTGTCCTTATGCAAATTCAAGAAAAAGAACGTGAGAAGAAAAAAAAAGTCTTTTTTAGAAGGCTTTAGATTTAAAAGAAAAACAACAAAAAAGTAGGGTTTATTTCTCAAGCGTGCATGCACAGTTTGAGACCTGCAGCTGAGACTACTGTAAAAATACTGTTCTGAAAACAATGCAGATAAATTGGTTAGGCTCTTGTCTCAGCATAAAGCAGCACTACTGTGTAACACTACATGTTAAGCTGAAGATATGAATGGTGGATGTGTTTGTTTTCTTACAGGTCAACCTACATTGGGCGAAAACAGGGTAGTTTGTCACCCAAGGACATGTCCTGTGTGAACTTTTAAATAAAATCAGACCTGCTTTATTAGCTGAATCCAAAGAAGTTTACAAAGTTTTGGACTCACAAATCATGATCCACATGGCCCAATTCCATCATTGCATCACTAAGAGCGATATGAGCAAACAAAGCACAGGCAGGCCATGTAGAATTTCCCACAGAAAGATAAATACAGTGTGCAGCATTTCCCTGCTAGACTTCAGTATGTGCAGTTAACTGCAGTTACACTGGAATGAAACCTTTGCTGTGGCTGAAACAACTGGGGTATTCAGGCTCTGCCATAGGATTGCTTCTACTTTTCTTTAGATTCAAAAAGCAGGAGAAAATTCAACATTTTCTGTTACTGTTCAGAGGACTTTGCAGGTTTTTGGACTGATTTTCAATTAGGTGAGCTTGGTCAAGTGGAATCCAATTTTCCTCCATTCTATTTATCCTATGAATTGCCCTGATTTTTTAGCATTCACTTGTATTTTCATAAATGAGACTTTCTAAGCAAAGATCGGGAATATGAGATGAAAATGAAGTACATGCAAATGAAACACGTTTCTACCTCCTTTTTAGGGAAAAATAGCTGCCATGTCCACCGTAGCAATTAGCAATGAATTATGTTCATGCAATATCTACCTGATCCATATAACTAATTTATCTAAGTAGAAAAAACGGTGATCTAAAGACAAAGTTGACTTCCACTTATACTATATGGTATAATTTTTAAAGAGTAAAGAGGATGTGCTTCTCAGCAAGCTGCATCTCTGGTATGCTGCAGTGATTTCATTAGCTTAGGGCAACAGACATTGGAGATGGCACAAGCTTTTCATGCCAATAAGCTAATTGTTTTTTTCTTAGAGCTGATTAGCAAAGATGAAGTCCTGTCTATGCCTTGCCTCCAGGGCTCTGTTCTTCCTAGTTCAAAAAAAAAAAAAAAAAAAGAAAGGACACTGCACAATAATCCAGCACACAACCTTTGACTTCCACTCGCACGGTACCCTTACAGCTGTGCTTACAGCAAAATGCCAAAGCACAGTACAGCTGCTTTCTGCAGTGACACCGCTGACAGGCGCCGGCAGAGTGCCAACACCAGAGAAATGGAAGGGACAATTTTTAAGGTACAAGAGAAAACATTTAAAGCGAGGAACACATTTAAGTCATTTGGCATTAAAGACTCTCCATGCGGCTGTCAGTGAGATGATGAAACCAGCTCTGAGAACTGGTACCTGCTCATAAAGGTTAGGAGAAGTTAAATGGGTTCTAAATTATGCTCTTTCAAAAAAATGAAAGTTTTCTTCCTGCTTCTAAGTGATGCAGATATATTGCCAATGGAAGCTGAATGCCTCTGCTTTGCTAAGCTTCCCTAGTTGGGCTCAATCTTTTTTCACTGAAGTCCCATAACTGGACCGCAGAGTTCTGGAGCTGTTGCTGAGACACAGAGCACATGGACCATGAATTCAGCAAACCATACATTTCCTATGAACCAAAAGCAAGGGGAAGTCTGGCCCCTCATGAAAGGGGAATACGAAAGAAATAAAAAAGACTGCTCACAAAGGAAAAAGTGGCGTTGGCACACAGCTGCAGTGGGTAAAGATGGGAGACAGCTTTGACAATAAGCTCACTGAAAAACACTGACATAAAATTCCTTGTATTGAACTGGATGGTGTGCTTGGAAGCATCCAGGTTCACTTAGTCACTACGCAAGGCTGAAGCCAATACCTAACTAGAAGTAGATAAGCAGTTCTTTGCATTAGCCTCTAGAGGGGGAAATTTTCCTTCAGCTTCATAAATTATGTGCATTGCTCACTAAAAATTTGTTCTTGCAATTAAGGGAATTCTTACACATTCCCATTCCACTGCCTACCATTATAGGGCCACTGTGCCCATAGCCTACTGCAATAAAACCATTTTTAGGCTCTTGCATATTTTCAATGATTCATGATATTGCATTAATTTGCCACTAATCCTGTTAACAGCCAAATTTCCATTTCAATGTGAATGTAAACCCTGTATGATAAAACAGAAAAGGAATGACCTTAAAGATTACACTTAGGAAGTCATAACTGTACAGTCACCACCTTACAATCCCACTGCCTACTTGTACTGGTTGTTGGAACAGATTTTTCACTTTTGGAGATAATTCGAAGAAAAAAAAAACAAGTAGGTGAACAGATAGTTATGAAAACCTAACAATATGGTATTACAAAACCTATTTATTACTCTGATTCATCTTGAGACCACTGATGTATTAACTAAAATGTATCATATTGAAACATGTAGACCTCATCTACAGTGTTAACCAGGGTTTAATTCTGCTTCTTTTCATTGTTATCATTAAGAGTGGGGTTCAAATTTGCATTTCCTCAGTAGAGTTGTCTACATGTCAGTTCAGTATCCAAAATTCCATTAGCTCCAATTTAGAAGTAGCTGAAATGCAATCAAACTATTACATTGAAAACTAGAGATCAAACTTAGTCAATTGCATTAGAACAGCTCTATCCATTGACTATCTGTAAGTAGTGGGAGCTTAGACTCCCTGTACATGCAACCTATACTGTAAGTATTTGGAGCTGAATCTAACCCTGAGAATATCTTCAAGGATGGATTTCTAATCTGAGACAAGCAGGAGATCAATGTAGGAATGATTCAGGAATGACATTTTAGCTTTGTTGATGTTGGTAAATCTGAAATTCTCAGATCTATGAAGCAGATCATTTCCAAACAAAAGCAAACTTTGTGCCTCCAGTTCAGAAGTCATTTTCTTCAGGTTCTTAAAGTCATGCGATAGTTATACAGGATGATGCTTACAGGCTGAAGCTTTGCCTTCTGGCTTAATGTACCAGAATGTCTGGTTTAATGTGCCTTCTGGTTTAATGGGTACAAACTGAAACACAGGAGGGTTCTGTCTAAATACAAGGAAACTTCCACTGTGCAGGTGACTGGCACAGCTTGTGACCTCGGCTCCTACAGAAATCACTCACATAAGCTCGCTCAGAAGGCACTTGTATGTCAGTGCAGCCCCTGCCTCTCTGTGCAATATGGTTTAGCAAAAGCAGCTAATGGCAGAACAAAAATCCTATTATTCCAGACATCCATATATAGGAGCTGGTAATACTACCAAAAGCAAAATATCCTTAGAACATTCTGTTCAAAATAACATGATAAAAGTTGAGAATACGCTTCCAGATTTTCTAAAGCCTCCTATTAAAAGAAAAAGCTCTTAAAATGTAGGTTTATTTTTAATTTTATTTTGCATCCTCTTTGCATAGCAAGTATTAATTACAAACGTTGTCCCAGGTTTCCTTAGAGAAAATTCATTTTTGTGTTGTTGGGACTGTATTTACTATTTTGTGTTAAAATACCACCACTCTGTGTAAGAAACAAAAGTTCACGTTACATTCAGGACAAAAACATTTAAATTTTAAACTAAATCACAAAATATTTGATACTGACTGGAAAGAGTTGATTGTAAACATATCCTCCAGTCTAATTCGACGTGACTGAGTTCCTTTAGTAGGATGATAGTTGGTAACATGATCCAGAGCCAAAAAAAAAACCAGAAACAACAATTTGGCTCAGGCCAGCTGAACCAAATCAAGGTCTGCTTCTCTTCTTACAAAACTTTGGTTTTCCTCATTTCTTTGTCTAACTTTCAAAAAGTAAAGAAAAACAGCCACCAATATCAAAGCCAGCTTCCTTATATTCTGAAAGCCATTGTTAATGCATTTTCCCCTTCTCATCTTAAACAAGCTGCCTGCTTCATGCTTCCAAGTATAATCATGGCCTCAGGACTGCTTTATCCAAACTCAATACGGGGTTTTAAAGTAACATCTTAAAATATGTTGTAGATCGCACAGCTGCAGACAGCCATCTCCAGATCAGAACACTAATGCTTTCCAAAGCAGCTCTCACCAGGAACCTCATGGCACATTCAGGCAGAAATCCCAGCCCTGGTTCCCTGCTGAACTGGGGAGCTGCACCCTCTCCACTCCACTGCACAGATATATTTAGGCATCACTCAGGAGCACCGGATACTGGCGATAGAAGACGCTGTCAGCCCTGCAGGTGTAATTTGGAACCCCCTGCAGTTCACTGCAGTCTTAATGCCCCGTACTGAGGACTACAACGAGCATGCTGTCCTCACTGCTTGTAGTGAACTCAATCATAGAATCATAGAAAGGCTATGTGCAGGGTCGCCAACCACCAGATCAGGCTGCCCAGAGCCACATCCAGCCTGACCTTGAATGCCTCCAGGATAGGACATTCACAACCTGCTTGGGCAACCTGTTCCAATGCCTTGAGGAAGTCATGCTACCATGGGCAGTGCTACAGCTCCTAAATTCAGCTCCAGTCTAGTGTATACATACATGAAACAACCATAAAACTAAAAAAATGTTTCTATGAAACATAAACCAGAACAATATTCATACTTTCTCCTTCCACTTCTGCAGCTGGTTTAGACATGGAAGAGAGATAATTATTTTATTGAGCTATATTAACTTCTTACTATGCCTACAAACATTTTTAATCTCAGAAAGACTTACGAAATGACATACAGGTGATTGAAAAATTGACAACTGACCCTCAAGAAAGGCTTAATTCTAACTGATTTCTCTTAAATATATCTGTAAATTTGGCGAAGTGGAGCCAGGTCTAAAATCTGCATAAATTCAGAATCTATGGCACTGCTCTTAGTACAGCTGTATTCTTGAGCTAATAACTGAAACCTTAAAAGTCAGCTCAGACCCAAAGCTATCTTGGTGTAGAAGCTCTCTTGCTGACAAGTATAAACTCTTTCATATCTGTCTAAAGAAGATGACACAGATGTATCCCACAACACAGCTTCCCAGTTAAGAAGGATGCTAACACAGACAGCCACAGGCTTATACTTGTATAACCTCTGAGATATTGTTATTTACTGGGGGACACCAAAAAGCTGGCAGAGTTTGGGTCCAGCTGGCAGAGTTTGGGACCTATGCATTCAATCATACCATCCCCATTTGAAAAAAATATATATACATATATATATAAATATTATTTATATATGATATAATATATTTGCATTTCTTATATATTTTTATATAAATTATAATGTTTATATTTATATTATATCATATTATATATATGCATATACATATTATAAATACACACATATATATATATATTTATATAAAATATTTATATGGTGTTGGGGGTTTTTTTGCATTAAATTGGATCACATGAATTCCATGATTCTGGAGTAGCAATGGGATTACACATATCATGATATGGATTTATCCTGTCTCTCAAAAATAACAAGCTGTCAAATTTTCCACATCTGAAAACCACAGAAGAGTTCAAGTAAAAAATATGCTAAATTAAAAAATTATAGAGGAAGTAAAAAATCAACCCAACTGTTTGTGTAAATGATGAGGGGTTTGTGAAATCTTCTGATGAAATTCTGGAAGCAGATCCAGGAGTCTCAAACAGAGCTTCTGGAATTCAATAATCATAAAAAAAAATGGGGTTTCTGAGGACTAAACTGGAAAATAATATGTCTGCTCAGTTTTATTTCAGACCCTTTCTAAATCTGCTTTCTGCATGAGAAAGGCAAGAAATCCTGTGAAATGCAACTGTTCCACTTCACGCTGCTATTCATGTCAAACACTGTGACATGTCTTTGGGAAGGTGCTTCCTCGTGTTGTCAGCTTCTTTCAGTTTATCTCATTCTCTCTCTCTTTTTCTTTTTTTCCTGGAATTGCCTCTTTTCTTACACTTTCCCAGTTTTGGTGAGTTTGGTTTTTTTGCACTGAAATTTATATAAATGTAAGCTCTCCAATCGGCAACTGCTTCTAACAAAAAAACCAATTCTCTCTCATTTTCACCTCAGCATCTACTTCCTTCTCCCTAACTCATCTCGAATTACTTTTAAGTTTGTGCTCAGCTTGCCCTGCTCTTTCATATATCATTCATTATCTTCTGCTGGCCAAGCCAAGACTATTTTTTTGTATTCATTCTCCTGTCTTTTTCCTTTTGTCAAATAAAATTTGGCAGTGGTTATTAAGCAATCTTTCAAGGTTTATATGCCTTAGTTGGTTTCAGAGACATCAAATAACTATTTTTATAAATTGACATGTAGAGCACAGTGTTGAGCCTTATACTACACAGCTGACTCAGTGACTTACTAAATATTAGGACAATTCCTGCTATACTAATCAAGCTGAGCCTTCAAAGTACTTTAGAACTGCAAAACCCTGTAGCTACTTAAATACTTTATTAAAAAAAAAAAAAAAATCATTAAAAGTGAAGGCAATGAAGCATGTCCACAAGGCACACTCAGGAGTTTGCCAACAGATAATGCCTTTTCAGAAGGAAAAGTTAGCAATTTGGCACTGGATATGCATACATTTTTGAAATCTCCAAAACTGGTATAGGAGAGAGACTGATTAGTACTGGAGGAATATTTCTACATACAAGAAGATAGGCAAAGAAAAAAGAAAAGAAAAAAAAAGAAAAAAAGAAAAAAAAAAAGAGGAAAAAAAAATTAAATGTTAATTTAAAAACAAACAAAACAAACCTAAAACCAGATTTTTTAGATGAAAAGCATATCACTAGTATAAGGACTAAAAGACTGTGGGGCTGGAACAGAAACCGTGAGAAATCTATTGTAAATGGTACTGGACTTGAACTTGATAATTTGAAAACTAGTGAAACTACAGATGTAAGTAATGCCGTCTGGTATTAATGCTGCTTCACATTATTTCAAAGAATAATTGGACAAAGCTCTAAGGGCTTGTAAATCACTGAAGCTAAAACAGATCATGTTGTCATTTAACATGAGTACACCGAAGGACATTCAAAGTTTAGATCAGGTCAACAATTACTTGGACTTCACTTCTTTGAGAAAAATGTCCTTATGGGATTCGGCTGTATGATGTGCGCATGGATGAAATCAGCTATCCTTGTAAAGTGTTTCCTTAGTTTTCACCCGGATCTTAATTTAGAAAACTAGCGTGATCTGAGAAGTGCTCTTTGGACTCTGGAAATGAAGAAAAATTTTCCTTAATATTTTGAATCAGTTTTATATGTTACAGATGTTAAAACATTATGCTCCAGCAAAAATGTGACTGCTGTTTTGTTTTTATTTTCTTCTAAGTCTCACTGCTTCTTCAAACTTTATGTTCAGTTAAACCTTTCCAAGCCTGCGGCAATGTCAGAGGAGATAGTGTTAAAATTAATTAAATCTTTGAAAATGTTTAAGCACAGGCCTGCTTTTAACAAGTTTTCTCAAGAATGACGTCAATGAGAAGAGCATCAGGTGCAGGCTTTCCTTCTGCCCTGTCATATCACAGTATTCAAGATATAGATGGATTCTGGGGTAGGCTTGTGAAAGACAACTTCTTGGGCGAAAATGTTATAGCAACTTTTAATTGTAAAACTGATATGATTTCATTCGGAAGAAAGAAAAAAAAGGAAGTTACAATGTGTTTTTGTGAGCATAAAGACTTAGAAGGAAATAAGAGTCATGCTAGATCAATGTACCATCAATGTTTGAACTTGAAATAAGCTTCTTAATTTCATACACTCCTCACAAGAAAGAAATGTAGGAACTAGCCAAGTTGCCAAAGGATGCAGTGGAAATTAGGAGAATTTCCAGATTCCAAGCAGCTTATGGGGTACTGAACAGGGAAGGAAGGAAGGAAGGAAGGAAGGAAGGAAGGAAGGAAGGAAGGAAGGAAGGAAGGAAGGAAGGAAGGAAGGAAGGAAGGAAGGGACACAACATGAAACAGGAGAGTGGATTTCATGGGAAAAAGTTTGTAATAATGTAATTAAAATCTCTATGCACAAGGGAATGAACTTAAGGCTGAATTGGCTTTTGCCCATAGGCACTTCCAGATTTGATTGCTTCAGTCAGTTGGTTTAACGTTCCTTCAGCTGAGTTTGGTGCAAGTGTGTTTTTAGCATTTTTCACATGGAATATAACCAGAGGAGAAAAATTATTACAGGATGTGTAACCCAGTGAAGTCAGTAGAATTATTCCAGTACAGAATATAGTTCACCATCAAACGTGTTTGATTTGACTGGCTTTAAATATTCAAATATTAGATGAAATATCTACCATTTAATGCTGAGTATGACTGTTCTGAATGTTGCTACACAATGCATGGACTCATAGGCAAAACAGGGCAAAGAGGTTTCCACATCTAAATCCAGGATATATATTTGATACACATCTGTGAGCTGCAAGGTAATTCAAGGACAAACATGCAAATATGCAAGCAGCTAAATTCTCATGGGTTCCTATCATTCTGATTAATTCCATTTTGGCCTTGAAAAGCTTTTCCAAGTAAAATGACACTGAAACTGCTTGGTTCTCTGGGCAGTCTTAGAAAATCAGAATTTTCAAATGAAATGAACAGACTTATTAGAATGCTATTAAATATCTGTATTTGAAGCCAAATGTGTAACTCACCTTTTCTAAATGATGAAGAATAGCTACATTTATGTTCAGAATAACTACACTTATATTCTGCACTACACTTAAAAATAGAAAGATTGCATTATATATATTTTTTTAAGTGGGGGAGGGTTGGACTAGATGAAATCCAGAGGTCCCTTCCAACCCCTGTGATTCTGTGATTCTGTATGAATATGAAATTCCACTCAATATTAATTTTCACACCATGAGTCACAAACCAAAACAAAATCAGAAAGAAAACAAGCAAACAAAAAGAAAACAAATATCCACAACTCTGGAAATCTGCCAGAAACAAAATAAATTAAATTTTGCAATTTCCAAAATTCACAAATCTGTGACAGCCCATTGATAAGGATGTCAACAACTACTTCTGTTGGCAATGCTAATTGACTTTGGCAGCATGGCTTTGTAATTTCATCTTATTGCATGTCAGGAATTGTAAAAATCATAAAAACGCATTGTCAGAAATGTAAAAATGAAGAAAAGTAATAAAAAGGAAAAAAAAAGGCAGTCAAAACAACTGATTCTTGTTTTCACGTTAAACTTTGTATTTAACATGATACACATAAGTTCTGTGAGAAGGTTGGTTGTTAGTAAAACAAAAGACAAATTGCCCTACTCTTGCTCAAAAAGACTCATCTGTTTTTAGGCACATATTATCGAAGGGAAGTTATGTTTTATGTGTTCCAATAATTTTGATTTTGCAGTGATTTAGTTGCTAGATAAACTTTTGCACTGATGTAAAGTGGAGAGGATAATATCCATCTTTAACATTTCTTGGTTTAATTGTCTTACTGCAGCTGAATATGACACACAATGTAAGAAAGATTAATGATGAGAGAAATCTAAAGTCAGCAGCCTCAGGCAAGACGGTTTCTCAAAACTGGCTTTATAATCTCAGAGACATGACTAACCTTAAATGATTTCGATTTTTTTAAACCCTTTCCTTCTTTTCTTTTCTGAAGCAGCACTACAAGACCTGTTTTACAAACCCTTCTAAACACTAAAGAAAGAGTCCAGCTTTCCAATTTTTGAATGGATTTTAAATAAATTCAAGCAGCATTTCATCCAACTATAGTAGATTGTGACAAAGATTTGCTAAGACTGATAAGTTGTTCTTTTTTTTTTTTTAAACTATGATTGAAGATATCCCAATCATATCTGAAGTTTTTTCCCTATGTTCAGCTCTGTACTAAAACAAACAAAGAAAATGGGTGCTAAGCCCAACAGTAAAGAATTGTTTACTCCAGTTTTTAGAAGTTTTGAGTATGGGCATCTCCTGTCAGTCAGTTCTCAAAATGAAGTTCTTCCTTATAAGGTCATAAGTCCTTGGTGTCTTCTTCTCACATATTATACATCCAAAATACACTTCTCATCACATAATTAAGACATTGTCAACTCATCAGCTTTCTCTTCAATTCTCTGTTGTGGACAACCCACCCAGGTCTTAAGGAAGCCTGAAGGAGAACATGACGTTATGGTAATGCGAGCAGCAGCAGAGCTAACCTGTTGGAGAAACAGCTTCTGATGGACAGCTTAGACTGTTTTCCCAGAAAAAATAAGCCTGGAATCTATTAGAGTGCTGGTATAGATTGCCCAGAGGCTGTGGAATCTCCTGCTTGGAGATCTCCAAAAGCAGCAAGGATGCAGTGCTGGGCACACTGCTCTGGGTATCCCTGCTGGAGCAAGGCTGCACCAGATGGACCCAGCAGTCCCAGCCAAGCTCAGCCATTCAGGGGTTCCAGTTCTAACTCAGTTCCCTTCTTCTTCTAGATACAATTATAGGATACGTACTTACCCTAATCATCTTCCTCATAAGAGTTCCTAATTTTTGACTGTATCTTTAGTATTATTTTAAGAGATTCACCTCCTTTAAGCAATTAATTGATTATAGTTTACTTTAGACACAAGATCTGAAAAATTTACATCAAAAACTTGGGAATGCTGACAGGTTGTGGAAATATTCTACCCCCCCAAAAAACAACAAAAAGTAAACGCAAGAAACAAAATGAAACAAAAAAAAAAAAAGAATGAGAGAAAATAATAAATTTCCTCTCCAATAGCCTTGTTCCATATTGGACAAAGAAAAAAACTCAGTAACACATAAAATATTTCCAAAAGCTGGAATCACATTGATGTCCATTAGTATAATTAATATATACTATCTTAAAGTCTAACTGTGAGAACAATTTTCAAAATATCTGGTAATTTTATACATGGTACTTTACTTAAAGTAGATGCCTGAATTAAAAATAGCTTTAAAATAAAATTGGTGTATTCTATTACATTCAGCAATACCTTTATTTTCTGAGGGTTCACAGCCAAAGAGAGAAAAAAGTATTTTCTATGCAAAGACATAGCAAAGGTCCATCTTTCAAGATTTCAGCGGCATGTTAAATTTCTCCTTTGTCATACAATGTAGAAGGCAATCTAAGATACAGAATGGCCAAATCAAGGAATTCACAAGTGTTGGCCTATTTCCATGACAGTTACTGGCCTGGTCAGAGACTAATTTATTGCAAGAGGTGGAAAAGAGGTCTGTTACTGTAGTCAATCCAAAGTTAAATATGAGTAGACAATCATGGTATCTATGAAAAAATAAGCACTGTAGTGGGAGCATAAACAAGAGCATGAGGTACAACAGATGGAAAGTCCTTCTCATCCTAAATCCAGTGTAAGTTAAGGCCACAGCTACATGCAGATTTGACAGTAGATAAAGAGAGCAGAGCTTTTCCAAACTTATGAAAAAAGACTGAAAATGTATTTTCCTTTAGGTGTAAAAGAGATAAAACTAACAGGGTACATGAAAGGTTGATGCTAAGGGAAGGAAAACTCTATTTAAACTTTCATATGCAAAAAAATAATGAGCTTATTCTTTAAAAGAGAAGAGTTGGGTCAAACATTAGCTGAACTTTCTAACAGCAAGGATCATGAAACAGAGGTACAAATTTGCAGAGAATATTATGATCTTTCTTCTGCAAGAAGTGAAAATCAGGTTAGTCTAAACATCCGCTAAGGATCATTGACCTTATAGGGGCAGGGTTTTTTTTCTTTCCTAGTTTTCTGGAAGTGTATTTTCTGTTTATTATAGGGATTGACTAGATATATTGTGAAAGAATCTTAGATTGGTCCTTGTTAATCAGTCAGTTCTATGTATTTTCTAATCTACCAGCATAAGAAAAATCTCATTAATTTTATTAATTTATATTAAAAAGAAATATAAGTTTAAAAGGCCCCCCAAAGCACTCACAATAGAATTTTTCAGGATGCTTTCTGCCATTCATATTCTCACAGTTCCCGAGCAGATTCAGATTATGTCAAATGAGTAAAAAGGGAAAATGGAATACCATAATTACATAAAAAAGAATAAAGAATTTCAGCGAGCACAGGAAAACCCTAAAATATGAATAAAATATTTAGCTTAATAAAAAGAATTAAAAATTCTTTTAGAGACTAATGTGATGCTGACTTGAAAATCCCCAGTAAAGTCAAAGCAACTTGAGACCAAGAACAGTGCTAGACAGAAACTGACAGCAAAAGCAATGGATATAAACAGGGATTTTTGAAAGTGCAATTGTGCATTTTAGTTTATAAGTTTATATGTACCTTATAGATGATGATTTAAAAAAAAAACAATTTATCCTTTGCTTACAGACAGGCTGTAGAAATTAAGTCCTGGTTTGCTCTATCAATGGCCTTAACTGATAAGCATCTCCTAACCCAATCATTTTGTTTCTAAGCACACCACTATTATTATTTTTACTTAGTAAGTTTTATTGTTCCCAAGGAACATATCTGATGCATTAGAAATCTCATGTCTTAGTGAGGCTTAGGGAAGCCACAGGTGGCCTTCATCTGAGGTGAAGAATTTAAAAAAAAAAAAAAAAAACAACAACTATTGGAAAGTCCTTCCATGTGTCTGAAACAAAAGGGGTGGGACATCCCCTTATATATTAAAAAATCATTAAAGTTGGGAAAGATATCTAAGATCCTTAGTGCAACCATCCAACTCAGCTACCTCCAATACTGCCCACAATATGACCTGTTTCATTCAGGGATGCTAACAAGCTCAACATTTTGTGTGTGTTTTTGTTTGCTTTTTTTTTTTTTAATTAAAATTATGTTAAGTATTATGAAAATAAGTCAGAGGATAACTTGCTCCCTAGAACAATATTATGTTCTGTTCTTACCTCAGTTAAACCCACTGAGCTAAGAACTCAGATACTGCTCATAACTGTTAGACTCCAGTTAGCCATATTTCAGCAGCCTCCTACTGCTGCTGCAAATGGAAACTGTACTGGTACTTTCCTGGAAAGGACTTTAAAACCACACCTAGTGACAGAACCTGTGTGAACAGCTTACACAAAACTTATCTTACAAGTATGTCAGAAGTACAGAAATTCTGATTCTTTTTTGTAACTGAAGTTCAAAAAAATTATTAGGAAACAGTAGCTGTGAGGGTGTGAAGAGATAGCTTTGTTCTGAAAGAACTGCGTTGGTACAACTGAGGGGATAGTGAGTAGTAATACTGATGTGAGACCAAGCATTCATGTATGGAAGCTTCAACTGCAGCTGATCCTCAGAGAACATCAAACACTGAGTATCTCCCTAATTTCCACATAGTGAATCATCCCTATGGAGGTAAGCACTACAGTGTCCAAGAAGAAAAATTTGTGTTCAGCAACCCATGCTTTTCTCTCCTGTCTTTAAGTATGGGACCCAGACATTTTGAAAAAATAAACCTGAATTATAAGTTGTGAGAATATTTTATTATATTCATAATAATACAAGCTAGGATTGTCCTAGAAATGCCAGAGCACGAACTGTGGAAAAGTATAGTATGATTTCAAGTTTCAGAAGCAAGTCCTCAAACCATTTAGGAACTTGACTAATAATAAAAATCTGACTGTGACTGACAATATTTGTCTATTATATATCATATAATCACAGAATGGGTTGGTCTGGAAAGGATTTTAAAGCCCATCCAGTTACAATCCCCTGCCTGGGGCAGGGTTGCCACCCACTGGATCAGGCTGCCCAGGGCCCCATACAACTTGGCCATGAGCAGCTCCAGGGATGGGGCATCCACAGCTTCTCTGTCCAAAATATATATGATATGTATTTTTGTATGACCATGTTACATTCAAAAGGCCAAAGTTGGGCAGGTAGGGTGATGGGAGAAAGCTCCTGTTTGTCTTCTCTGGGTGCTGCACTATCCTGCTGCTGAAGAGCATGAAGGGAAAGCAGCACTGACCCTTCCCAAGGGGCAAGAAGGAGGACAGACAGACAGATGTGGCAAAGTCGGTCAGCAAACAGCCTACGCAGGTATGGCTTTAAAAGCACAGACAGCCTTGTAGACCCCAGGAGAAAATCTTTTTCCCAGTGATCAAGAAGGGGCTGCACCCAAATGCTGCAGTGCCCTAATTGACTGAAGAGTTCCTGGAACACAGCAAAAGGTGTCACTGATTCAAGGCTAGGAATTTCTCCACCCCCTTTTCCAACTGATTTTGGCATAAGGTTTTCTTATGACAAATTGCTTAAGGAACCAGTAAATTTCTCTACATCAAAGTCAACAAAAAAAGAAAGACACATTCTTTCAGAATATTGACAAAAAATACTGTAGTCAGTGTGCATGTATTTGAAGCTCTGTTCTTATTCTTAAACAGTTAAGGGTTTAGGTTTTGTGACTTACATATATTCTTGATTTTGAATAGTTTGCAGCTTCTATAAGAATACTGCCTTGGTGTGAACAAAGATTTTATGTTATGTCATTTGGTGGTTCTGAGATTGTCTGCTCAGTGTTGCTGTAGAGAGACTGAAGGATTCATTAATGGCAGCTTAGTCACCACAGGCAGAAAACACAAAAGAATGCTGGATAATTGTTTAGTAGAATGAGGTACAGTTTGGAAGAACAACTGTAACACTCTGTGCTCTCAAACACTGCATCTACAGGTTAGGTTCACCGAGAATGTAAATCGATGGAGTGTGGAAGTCAGCAGAGCTATTACCACAGTTTTGTCCTATGCATTTATATCAAAAACTGCTCTTATATAAGAGCTCCTCAAACTCTCAAACATTTGTGGAAATGAAATGATATTTCAGAAGTTTTAATATAAAAACTTCAAAGGCACTGAAAAACACTTTACTGTGCCACACAAGAGCTTGTAACTTCCCTGCACGTACATTCATCACAGAGTTGAGAAAAACTAGCTCACAGTCCTAACCAAGACCATCCACTTGAGTCCTACCAGTACTAGCAAGAGGGCTACAACAAAGACAGAAGACAACATCAAATTACATCCTACCCACAAATAGAGCAAATATGTCAAAAGACAAGCTAAGCTAGGAGAGCCCTTCCACTCCAGAAAGTCAACACAAGCAGAGCTCAGTGAGCATGCAGGCACAGAGGCTAGGCAAGGTGAAGGGTTCCTGACACACAGCAAGGCCCAGCACTGATCCAGAAAGAATGCAACCAGCCATATTTCTTCAGGAATAGGTCACTCTCAGGCAGACAGCTTCACGTGATGACATAAAGCCTCCCACAGTCGGTGTCAAAATTTCCCGCTGATACTAATTTTCATTTAACACTTCAGTAACTTCACATTATTTTTTTTTTTGTTTTGTTTTTTTTCCAGCTAAACTCTGAACAGTTGGCTATCTCTCTAGAAAACTGAAAAATAATTTTAAGTGATATACTGTTATTTAAATTATGAGTGTTTGTAGTATCTTTTATCAAAAAGAAACTAAAAATATCAGTATTTTCTAATAAAATTAACATTCCTATCCTCTTAATAAGAGAGAGAAAAAAACATTTAATTAATTTATGGCCCTCATGCAAGTAATTACAGAAGGATTCTACCAGCTTGCAGCAGAACTGTAGGAACTTGGAAATAATTCTAAGCAAATTGAAATGTGAAATGAAAACCTAGAGTCCCAAGTAAATGTAAGTGGGTATTTAAATACCTCTTATAAGCTTGAGGAGCTTATATATTGCAATAGTTAAAAAAAAAATTGAGGCAGTGATAGGAACAACTGAGTATTACTGGATAGGATAGCAATTCTCTAGAAGGGAAAAGAGCACAGAATAGGCTTTTTCTAGATGGAATGGGTTGGAATGTACTGTTTTCTTTAAGGTTCATCTCACTCCCTGCAGTTGGACATAAATTTAAAAAGACCATTGCTCTGATCAAGCAGAACAGCTTCTGGTCCAGAGCAATGCTCTGTAGCTTCAACAAGAAACATCAAAAAGTTCATCACCCCTGAAAAGCAAAAATGAAATCGGTTCTTTTGTCTGCCATTTACGCTTCCTGTGATGTGAACTCATACTATGAAGGGAGGCCAGGTCCTCGTGGGAAATATTTGAAGGGAGTGCAGAAAGCAAGCATAGCAGTCATCACTATAATCACTAAAGAAAACATGGCCATACTGATAATAAAGGTAATCATGCTTTTCATTTTGGTAATCCTACTGCAGAAGCTTGAAAAGGTGCAACAGGTCCTGAAAAGTCTATTAGAAAAATGATCCTGTCGTGTAGTCTTGTCACAAAAGGGAAAAGCACACAGAACCTATCAGAGCCCATGGCAAAGTAAATCACCCAGGAGCTTCTGGCCCATCCATTGCTTGAGACTTCTTGCCAGAAAACACTCCATTGTTGAATAACAAGCAAGAGCAAGATGAGGCTTTTTGATATGCAAGGTATTTTGCCACCACATTTTAATAAAGCCTCTGACAATTTAAATTACTAAAGGTGATTGCAGTTTAAATCTAGAGTTTTCAAAGTAAATGCATATAAAGCATTAATCCATCAGAATGAGGTTAAAGGGGATAAAAATCCTACAACTGCAGTTTTAAATTACTAATTAGCTACTCAATAGAACTATTGCAGCTTTTCTTTTTGCTAACCATTAAACTATAAAGATATGAAGACAATGTAAGGAGAATGACCTTCTATATGTCACAGAATATTGCTAAAGGCATCTGCGGCTAATGGGCCTGTGCTTGCTCGTGCAGCAAGAGTAAATAGGTTTATTAGCTTACTCAGCTGGAAAATGCTTAGCAGCTACTGGTCATCTGATAACAAATTTAATTCATAGTTCATTTAGCTATAAAGGGAGCTGATTTTTTTTTATGCTGTTATTCAAATATCCTGAAACATAATCTGTACCCAGAGGGGGTAGGACAGACTCATGAACCCTGGAACAACACCTTATCTTCTCATTGTGACCTAGTTTGCATCTTGTACCACCACATGTGAGCTTATTACAATGAAGCATTGATGTCAAAGGAAAGGATTAGCTGTTACAACTAGAGATAAGAAATGAGAAAAAATGAAACCTTCTTGAAATCTGCACAAACCTTGTTATGAGTACACAAATTCCCTAATTATATGACATGCAAGAAAACAAAAACAAACCCCCTTCCCCCAAGAAAAAAAAAAATAGCAAAAATATTCTGATATTCATTAAAAGAACAACAACAACAACAACAAAAACCAACAACATATCAGAGCACAATTTTCTTCTCAAATCACACTCTGGATTTTACTTGAATCTAGAATGTACAGGTTATCATCCTTATGTTAACTGTATTGTGTGTATGAGCCTATCTTGTTTTCACATCTGGTACACGTTTGCCTGCAGCTACTTCATGAATCTTTCCAAGCCGCCAATCTGTGAATTCTCACTACTGAGATAAGAAGTACTGGTAAGACTGGCATAAAGGGGAAACGAGCAGTCAGGATGAAGTACAACTCACTCTCTACTTAAATATCCTCAGAAATTAATCACAAAAATTAGTTCTACAAGTTCACACGCTGCTAATTTATTCCCCACAGAAGCCAGATTAATGGCAAAGACTAAAACAACTAGAAAAGCTTTTGATAACAGAGACCAAATGTCGAGGTGCAAGAACAAAGAGGCAGTCAGAATCTATCTAAAACTAGTGCAATAGCAAGGCTACCACATAGTTTTTTTGATAGGAAGGAAGGGAGAGAAAGAGGAAGGAATTTTACCAAAGCAATGAGTAATTTATTTCAGATTTTTTTTCATTGCATTCACTTTTAAGCCAGGTATCATTTCTTCCAGTGGAATCCTAAACATTCACTTTTAGTTTCAGTAATACATCTGCTCATTATATTTTACTTCCTATGTAGCCTTCTTAATGTCAATAGTAACTCACAGAATTGAAGGAAACACTTTAATTGTCTTTGCAAAACTGTGTGAAAAATACCCCAGTGACAAATGAAACTGCAGGATTGGAGTGCAGTCAGTCTTCAGCGCACATTTAGATATCTACAGTGCTAAAACCTGATACAACGGAAAGGAGAGCATTCATTTCTCACCCTGTTTGTCACAGGCTGATCTTCAAGCAGAGAACAAGAGGAGTTCTGTTATTTTCTGGTTTAGCTCAGAACAAATCTAATAATACCAGTCTCACAGCTCCTGTGGCAGCAGGAGCGCTTTATGTGGGTTATGAGGGTATGAATCTGGCTGCCACAGCTACATTTCCCTTGGTTCAGCTGGATAACCCACAGATCACGGTCACCTAGAATGTTCTCTACTCTTCGTTCAAGAAATGGCACAATAGTCTTCGATGCCAGTGCTCTCTTTACATCTTAAAAGATAGAGTGCATGTTTATTTTCTTTACCAATGGCTGCAGTAGTAACTCATCAGAAGAAATGAAATACTCAGACTACAGCAGCGTCTTTTATATGCTTTTAGAGATGTCTGGTGGCTCAGAGATGTTTTGCATGCAGACTGCCTGGTTTAAACGCCCACATGAAAGACACAGTTTGTATGTGAATCACACGCTGCAGTAGAAAAAGCTCATCAGATTTCTAAAAGGGACTGTATCTTTGTGGAAGTAAAGACGCATTAGTCTTAAAATATCAGCAGAGGACAATAATAAATATGTCCTATTTACACTCATTGCTCCACACAGCCTGAAGTCAATCAATGCTCTGGTGTTTCTTTTTCCTATTAACTGCCTCTAAATAAATAGCTTCCCAGTGGAGGAACTACAGCTAAGACGAAACAGTAGATTCTGAGGCGTACATACGCCTTATATTGGCTGAATCAAGAAATATTAGCAATAAGCTATTATTTAAAGTAAACCTTGTCTCTTATAACCTCTGATAAGGTAAAGAAAACTTAGCTGCAACATGGTACCAGCTTACAGAGGAGACATGAATGAGAAAGGAATTCAAGCAATGGACTGGTGAGAAGAAAAGGAGAAGAGAACATGATAAAAAGGTGGAGAGAAGAGCGGGCCAGCCGAAGAAAGAAAGAAGGTCATGTCTTGGGAATAAAAACAACAACAACAAATCAGCAAGACTTCACGAAAAGAGAAAGATGGAAGCTTTGAAGAGCAATTCAGAAGCATAAAGGTTGCTGGAACTGTGGGCATGGCATTCATTTGTGCTGAAGATGTAGAGCTCCTGCGTTCACATGCATTTGATCATAAAAGTCACAGAGTAATATAACCTTTCTCTTGCTGCATCCTTCTCTTTTATCACACCTAGAAATGGATTTGCGTAAGGCACACTTTTTTGGTTTGTGGCCTTTTGCTTTATGTATCTTTGAAAAAATCTTTTTAGTGCTTTTTTATTTTTCCTCCATCAGCCTGAAAGCCTGAAGAACCCAAAATGAAACTGATGTGGGAGTTTCACATCTTGTAAACAAGTTCCACATGCGGTGGTCCTTTCAACTCCCCCACATGTTCGCAAAACATACTTTATGGAAAGCAGAACCAGGAGAATGAAACAGCTGAGTAACTATGCTGGGAGAGCTACTACCACTGACAGTTTGGTTCTCTGGAACTCTTAATAGATACCAGTAAAAGATAAAACCTTAAAATAATCAGTGTAGCTTGCTTGTTTTAATTCACTCTCTTCCTGGGTATGAAAGAATATTTCAGTCTTATATGAGTAAGTATTTTCTGGACTCAGAAGAATTTAGTTTTTGTGTGAGGCTGAACACTGAGGAGCAATAATACCTACTAGCTTGCTATTTCACACTATGCTATTAATCAGAAGTTTATTACTGCAAACAAATCTGCTCTCCTGAAAATGAAGTGGAAAACAAAAACCAAGGTAATTTAGGTTTGGCACTGTGTATCTATTTACCAAAAATATAATAAACTGTATAATTGTGAAAATTTGAACTCTCGTTAAAAACTGAAGTAGAAAACAAAACTAAGATATTTGAGCTTTGGCACTGTTGATTTACTATCTTATACACTTAATTGTTCTTAGGGTTTTTCTTTATTGTTTCACATGATATTTTTTGCTTTGTGGCAAAATAATTTCCAGCCCTCATCAAAATTTCTGAAATCCAGTGTATTTCATACCAAGCTACTATATAGTTATAAACCCACTGTTCCGTATGGCCCATAAAATTTACAAGTGGGCAACAAAATTGTCCACATTTAAATACTGTGAGCTGGATCTCAGCTGATGATAATGTTCATTTTCCCTCGGATAAGATGAGAATACTTATCATGTAATTATTAGTCCACCAAGATAAAATATTTTGAATGGTCTCACAGCTTTCAGAACCCTGGTAAACAACTGAACCCAAACATCACTGTTCAAGGACTATGAATTTATGAAAATAAAGCCATGGGATAAGACAGTAAAGACAAGCTCCCAGAATATAATTGCCTTTCACAATTGGCTGGACAAAAGAACACTGGAAATTACGAAACAGAATACTGGGCTCTTATCAATAATTTGAACATAATGTCAGACTAATTTCACTAATTTCTGTCTTCCCAATGTATTCCACTGTTTTTTGTGAAGATGAAAGAAGAAATGTTGAAGGAATAAAAACCAATATGTATGAGCATTTTATGTTCCAAAGCAGTAACGCTTCAGATAATGGAACACTTCAAATATTTTTATGGACATTGAAAACACACAAACGATAGAAGTATTTAAAATCTGAATATTTTGAATCCAGAATATACTGTACCAGAGGAAAGCATAAGTAGAGCTGTGTCTAACATTACTCTGCCATAACCCATGAAAGCAGATTCCTAAGATTCCTTCTGATGATCCTTATGAATCATAGAGTCATACAATCATAGAATGGCCTGGATTGAAAAGGACCACAGTGATCATCTAGTTCCAACCCCCCTGCTATGTGCAGGGTTGCCAACCACCAGACCAGGCTGCCCAGAGCCACATCCAGCCTGGCCTTGAATGCCTCCAAGGATGGGGCATCCACAACCTCCTTGGGCAACCTGTTCCACTGGGGTGAAAAACAAAAGAGATGCCTAAAAAGAGAGCAGCTGAACAATAATCGAAGCAGGAATATAAAAAAAAAAAAAAAAAAAAAAGATGTGAGAATCTGGAGTTTTCAAAGAAGATTTGAAGGTCTCTGTGGTATCATATATATTCGCCTCCAAAAAATGATCCCCTGGATCACTGATAGAATTATTGAGGTCTATTACCAATTTTAAATGCAGAAAATTAGGATGATTGAATGTGACAGCCAAAGGCAATGCCTTGTTTGTGGTGTTTCTTAAGATTGATGTTAGTCTGGGTATATAGATTCTCATGATTAACTGAAGGAGATTAGGAAATTGTCGGGAAAAAAGGTATCAATTGGTATTTGGAGTTTGTCTTTAGAAGTCATTGCATCACCATAACGTTAGCTCTGTTATAAATCTGCTGAGTTGTGCCAGAGAGAGAGAAAAATATGACAATGCATTTTTCCCAATACAGTTATACCTACTGGGGATCCCTTCCTGACTGGGCAGTCGTGTGACTATAACAAGTGCCTGTCAGGGTTACAGCACAGTATGATAGCAAAGTCTTAGAAGACAAGCACAGTGTGGGAGTAGAAAGGCAAAGGTATGAACACTGAGCATAAATAATTAGTTAATGATCACTGAAGGATCAGTGAAGTAGGATGAACCAGTTTTAGGTCATAGCACAAGACAGGGAATACACATCCAGTACGCAACCAACACAAGCTTTGAGAAAATACAAGGAAATAACAAGGATGCTTGAGAACAGCCCATGCAAAACTTGGAGCAGGAGAAGAAAAGGGAGGAATGGCTCCAGCAGTGCCAGCCCTGGTTCACCTGCAGCGTGCGAACAGCCTTATCGTGTTTTTTACAGAGTGTATCCATGCACTTCCCACTGCTCTAAATCATATGTCTGCAGCATGACTGTTAAAACATGCCTGAATAGCACCTAGATACTTAGACAAAAAGTACAGAGGCGTTACCGTGAGGTAGCACCATACCTAAGCCAAAGTGTTCCTTTTTCAAAGCTCCTCAGAAACCACATCAATAGCTAGAAGGAGACTATTTTACTCTTCAAGCAACGCAATGAATTCACTTGTTTTTTCAAAAGTCAAGTTTGCAACTGGGCCTTTGTGGAGTATTCACAATGTGTGTCTTCAGGTACCCGGACTTCCTAAATTGGTCAACAGAAAAAAAAAAAAAAAAAAAAAAAAAAAAAGGCTCCTACATTAGGGTTCTCCTTGAGAGCAGCTGGAGACCTGTGCCACCTGTTGTGTGGAGCCTGCTTCAGCAGGGGCTTGGACTCGATGATCTCTTGAGATCCCTTCCAACCCCTTTGATGCTGTGATTCTGTGATTTCTTGGTGATGTTGAAGCACACTGAAAAGAGTTAACCTAGGCACTAATGTTAGGTCCTGGGAATACTGCTGTATGTTTTTAGGCTACAGTTATTAATATTTTAATGTGTACAGTATTGTAGTATCTGCTGTAGTATATCTGCAGTTTTCTCTGGTGTCGATCCATGTTGTCAAACAGCTGCGGATCAATGTTTCTGGCTTTTCTGAAAACACATTCAGGAAAAACGTGACTAGAAAATGAAAAGCAATTTTAATGAGCAGATTTCTTCAGCCTTCTTCAGAAAAATAAGCAGGTCAAGTCAAAACACCAAAGATGGCATCTTAGTATGCATTTATTCCTGAAAAAATAAATCTATCCGTAATATGCCAGCAAAAGAGAGGGTGACATTCTACACTTCAATTATAACACACTGTTCCAGGGTCACTTTTTGTTACCTGAGCAAATGAGGTTTCTGGCTCATCTTGCTGAGTGTTGAACAGCAATATATTGGGGTTTTAACTTAGGAAGGTTTTTAATGGGTCTTCCTTGGCGAGTTTTTTGTTCTAATTTATACAGAGAACTTTTAAGGAATTAATAAGAAAATAATTGCTATTTATTAAAAAACAAAAACAAAAACTTGCATTGAAATCTCTTTTCTAAAAAAATGGATATCTGAACAATGAAGCACGCTGCACTGAAAAGTGATGCTAAAAATTATCCTCAAAAGTACATTGCTCTAAGTCACAGTTCAGCTATGAGTGTTCCTGCAAAAACTACAGGCATAATTTTTGCATTGCAAAAAGTGGCCTCGGTATATATTTATAATAATTAAGAGCTATCATAACAACACCTAAATCTCAGAATTTATGAGATGTGACAGTGAGTGAAAAATAAGTGGGCCAGACTCTGTTATTGACTTTAGATTTTTAGTCGTTATGATCGCAAACTATTAGTTTTCAGAGAGGATATTTCTTTAGTTCGTACAGCAATGCACAAGCGATGAACCTGTTCTCATATCTCTGTACAAAAACAAATTTTATCACATTTCCCTTTAAAAGCAATTCAGTATAGCTCCTCTGAGATACTGTATCAGTCAACAGTGGCCTGTCACCTTTTGCACTTATGTTTCTCTCTGAAACAACTATGTTGGCAAGGAAAGTAAATGGGGCTCAGCATTTGTATTTGAGTTCCCTCTGTCCTCATCCAGGGCACTGGCGCAGAACAGACTCTTGTTCTAATTCTTTCATGTAGGAATTTTCTTCAAGACTTGAGGGTCTTAAAGAAAACTGGTAGGACTTAGAGATCTGCACAGTGCGTCTGTCTTTGGGAAAGACATTACATTGTTTGTCCTTTTGTCATACTGATGCATCAGATTCCACGGTGTTTAAAACTGTGCGTTGGCTCTACTGGCAAAGGGCACAGAAGTGGCTGCTTCCAGCAACTGCTTTTTTCAATTAGTTGGCTGTTTTCAAGCTAGTCTTCCATGTTACACTTCTTAGTGTATTCTGCACTAACAGGGATAGCTTTACTCCAAGAAACTGCATTACAAGGAAGAATCCATGCAGAACATTGTGTAGTTAGTTCTGCACTGAGTCGACAGAACTTAATGTTGAAAAAAGTAAAATAAAATGACAGTGTACAATGTTGTACATTTGAAAAATGTGTCAGTTGACAGTAAAACCGTCGGAAAAAAAATAAAATTCAAATTTCTGTCATGTCACATTAATAATGCCTTTTTCCTTGTCATTTGTTTCTGAACAGCTGGTTAATGGAAATGAATACAGCTTGCTAAGCATCTTCAGGAGCAACAAGGTGAAAAAAGAGGTCAAAAGATAAGGAAAAAATAGCCTAAGGGAGCATTCATCATGGAAAAAAAAGGAAGATTTGAGATTTACTTTTTTCCTTGTGCAAATAAGAAGAGGGTTCCACAGGTTATAGTTATACAGGTGAGAAGACAGACATAATGAAAATCATATTCTATGGATGCAAAACTGTCTATTATATACATGAAAATTAGAGAGGAGACCTGTGATTTTGTGTTTAACAGATTTGAAAGGAAACCTTCTGCTCTATTAATTTGAATTCTTGTACTGATTTGTTTATTTAGCCTGTGTGGTTGCACTGCCCAACAAAACCACCCAATGTGTCATCCCTCCTCCTTCCATTCCTTTCTCTTAAAGATACAGGGTTAAATTTAAATGTAGAGAATTCAACAGGCTATTTGCCTGAACAAGGAAGGTAATGAATAAATAATCTTCCATTAAAACTATTTCTGAAATTATATTAAAGATTTTCTAGACAATATTCCTGATTTGTCAGTTACAGCTTTTGCATCCTCAGCTGGCAGTTCATTAAGTGAGGAAATCACACAGTCCATCACATCAAGCATTTGACTGAAGGAATGAAAAATGGCAGGCTGTTATCACATCTGTTTATTATTATTTTAATGTGAAACGATCAGCTGCACTGTCAAACAAAATTCATCGCTGGTTAACATGAAGAAGGCACAGCTTGTGAGCAGCTCAATATGAACATTTGGGTATGGTTCTTGCTGCCATTTGAATTAATGGAGATTTTGCCACTGAGTTCAATAAAAGCAAGACCAGATCCTATACAATGCCTTCATAATTATGCTAATATAATTTGAAATTTCAGTGATAGCAAATAGTACAGTTAAATTGATTTAGCATAGATAGAAAAATGATATCCCTTCTTCTGAGCTCCTAGAACTTCTGCTACTGAAATACCTCTGTATCTACATAACTAAATACATATATAAAAATATACATTCTTAATAGAATTTATATATTATATTTCAGAGCCTTCCAAAAATTTCTTTTTTTCAGAACAGTATCACCTGAGATATAACTCTAAATTGTACTCATGAACATCTGAAATTTTAACTGATCACATATTGTTGTTTTTTTTTCCCTTATGGAATTCAGTGCTCTATCTTTAAAAGGTCTTTGCTTTCTCTTAAGGATTAAAAGCAAAGTTAAGAATTGGCTGGCAGGCTTTCCAAGGTACAGTATTGTCTGTATAAGAACTTATAAAAATTACATTGCATGCAATAAGCATAGGAATTTCCTAACGGTCACAAAGATGTCGAGGTACATTACTGAAACTTAGACAAATAATTGCAATGCTCACTCAGTCATGCACCTATAGCCACTGTTTCTCTGCTTCCAAAAGTGTGGATCTTTCTCAAAGACTCTCGTTTATTTTTTACTTTTGATACCATCCAAATACTGCCATAGCTAACCTCGCAATCTCTTTTGCCCCATACCTCCATTTGCACCCTGATCCTTTTCATTCCTGTTTATACTCGTTATTCCTGTGAATCCAGAGGGCACCAAATGTTTTTGGATGTTTTAGGCCCTGTGTATCGGACAGTACAATGTCTAATTGCAGCTAGGTAATCACTAGAGAGTGGAGTTAGATTCTAGGAGAAAAGTCTCTCTCCACAACAGGTGAGCAATAAGATAGTCACAAGTCACCTCATGAGGTAGGTGAGATAAACTGAATGAGTGGAAAGTTGCACCAAATCCCACATAGATGAGAACACAGCTAGCAAACCAGCTTATTCACTAATCTGCTTAATACTTCAAAGATACACAGGAGTATGAATAAGTATAACTACAGAGAGATGCAGAACTGATATTCAAAGCAGAGCTTCATTTATTTCTTAAAGTAAAATGTATTTGTGGACACAAATGGAAGGACTTTACAGAAATAAAATTCCATTCCATTCCATTCCATTAAATCAACCATAGCAGTTAGTTTGAGCAAGAGCAAAGTTAGATTACTTGTGTCTTCAAGAGTTTTTAAATCTGTACTATTTCAATTAAATTAATTCAAGATAAAAGTGCATTTTTCAAGTTTGATGAAATGAAAGGCTTTCTTGAATCACAAATTAAATTAAAGGAAGGAATCTGGAGGTACTGTTCTGGATACTGTTTTAACTGATGGCTGCCAGTTTTTCTGTTCTCACGGCATGTCACTTCTCTATTGAGTTTCGCTCCCTCTCCTCCTCAACTTAATGAAAATATATGATTTTTGTTTTAGAATTATGTCTGTAAATATATCATTGCCTGTATTTACTCATTAATTTTCTCTTTTCAGTCTTTCAGTTGGTTCAATTCTGGCTTATGGTTATTCCCTAAAATATTCTAAAGGTTCTTAAGGCAAAAAAAAGTTTTGTTTTGTTTTGTTTTTTCTGCTACATCAAACACAGTGAATTAAAGCACATTTTAAAAAGAAAATTACAGGATCACAGAAGCGCAGGTGTTAGAAGGGACCGCAAGAGATCACTTAGTCCAACTCCTCTGTTAAAACAGGTACCCTACAGGTCGCAGAGGTAGACATCCAGACAGGTCTTGAATATCTCCATAGAAGGAGACTCCACAACCTCTCTGGGCAACCTGTTCCAGTTTTCTGTCACTCTTACTGTAAAGAAGTTTTAGGCCATTGCTCCTTGTCCTGTCCCTATGCACCACACTCAAGAAGAGCCTCACTCATCCATTTGCCTCCCACCTCCCATTAGATATTTATAAACATTAATAAGATCCCCTCCCAGTCTTCTTTTCTCCAGGCTGAACAGACCCAGGTTACTCAACCTTTCCTCATATAGGAGATGGTCCAGGCCCCTCATCATCTTTGTGGCCAAGGAGATCCCTGTCTTTTTTGAACTGGGGAGCCCAGAACTGGACACATATCCTAATGTGGATATGTGCCTCATCAATACAGAGTAGATGGGGAGGATCACCTCCCTCAACCTGCTGGCCACACTCTTTTTAATGCACCTCAGGACAACACTGGCCCTCTTGGCCACAAGGGCACACTGCTGGCTCATGGTACTAACAGTTTTTGTCTTTAGTTTTTATTTGTTAGGTAGCTTATGATATAATAACACAAAGAATGAAAAAAAAAAAAAAAAAAAAAAGAAGAAAAAAAGAACGGCACTCATTTAAAAGTAACCAAAAAGCAAAAAGTATGCAATTTAGAGGAGCTTTTAAAGTAACGTTACTTTCCAGCTGCAAAGACATGGTCAGTTTTACTGCGTTAGGAATGGGAAGTCATAAGGAACTCATCTTTCACTAAAGAATAGCCAAATTAATGTGAGTAGAACAGATGTCTCAGTAGATCAATAACGTCCCCTTGACAGTCACTAACATATGCCAAAACATAACATCTGAAAAACAATGAGGAACAAGACAATAAGCACCTGTTACACTACCCCAGCTTTATTGTTAAGGTGACACTTAGCAAGCAGTTCAAGCTGAATACAAATCATCCAATAGAAAACTTGTATAATCTGCTTAAATATTTAGTCAAGATTTCATGGAAGAAAATGCAAAGACTACATGGGAATTTACACCACTGTAGTGCATGGGAAGCATGGATTCTGGACCAAGAAGAAAAATAACACAGTATCTTATCAAGGTTTCAAAAACATTAGTATACTCAAGAATAGATACAGTACAAACTGAAGTGATATTCTGTCAGTCAGGATATTCCAAGGCCCTCTGCTACTCATATATATAGTTTTTCCTTTATTCATCAAACTTACATGTTACTACAGGGAAAATGGTACATCATCAGGAGACGGGAGAATGTTCCTTGATAGAGATCTGAGCATAAGCAAGGACAGGTGGTAAACGGAAGCTGTAGCAATGAGTTGCTTAGAAGACAAGAGAAAAATTTTAATTTCTCCACAAGTGCCTATCACATATAATTGCTATTTTTCCAACATCAGCAGCGAAACTCCATCTAGAAAACTATACTGGGCTTGCCAAAATTAAGTCAAACAAAAGTTCTCAACACTCATTATTGCTTATTTATATTTAGTAAAATTTTCCTAATATCACAATTTACAGAACTGAAGTTACTTAGAAGCACAATGTACAACTGTGTGGTTGGAAGGCAAAACCCCAGCTACTAAAGACAAGAGTTGATGATAATTACAATGCACCTCCATGTTTATCAAGCCTGGATTTGTCAAGAAAGAATTGAAGTCACATGCATTCCTCTAAGACTGTTTTGTCAGACTCCTGGGGGCACTTGCAGCTCTTTATGGGCTGTCAATATCCCCTGTGTCCTCATCCCAACTCTGACCCTGTTCAGTCTAGGGCCATCTTATCCCATGGATAAAGGGACAGTCTATGTTGCATCTCCCTGGCTCTGAGGAAGTAACCAGCCCCTTCTTGCTGTCACATCTGTATTAATTTCTACAAATGCAATAATCCATAAAAAAGGTGTTAACCTCTTATTTGGTGTCTAATTTAGCTATGTTCAAAACTGAAGTTAGGCATTACTTATCAAAGAAAAATGGAAAAATGACGTTTGGAGGAACTATTATTTACTCTTATTCACTTAGACCCCAGGTAGGATAAATGATGTCTACATCATTTCGAAGAGCTGCTTATCTGAGCAGTTCTTAAAAATGTTTAGTGGTTGAGGTTCCATCACATACCAAGAAATTTATGACATTGCTTCATTGACTTAGCCATTTAAAAGAATGTGAATCATGAAATGGATCAAATTTTCCAGAACCACAACCCATCCCATTCATTTCTTCCGGACTGTCTCCATTGAATGATGGACTTCTAGTAGTACAGTGCAACAAACTGCAGTTGTTTAACTGGTTAGTTTACCAGAGGCCTCAATTATTCCTGAGTACAGGATGGCCTCACATGCTGTGCTGGCTGTACATTTGCTTTGTGCTTACTTTTTCAAAGCACTGTGGGCTCAAACCCAGCTTTTTCTGAAAAACTGCTACCAGAGCAGCTGTCTTCATTTTTTATCACTGCAGTAAATAATGCCTCCTTTATAACTTCACATACTTTGTCACTTTGTCATAATCACTTTGAATTCTAATCCCATCCTCCAGTATACAAGCAGTCTCTTCTAGTTTTGGATCACAGGAAGATACAATAAACTCACTTGCTATTTTATCATTGGGGTTGCTAATGAAAGGATCCTAGACAATGCATTGCATCAAATACAGGATACATGACAGCTAGTGCTCTGCTCCTCTATGCTACTTGACTTCTTGCTCTAAAATTTTTCCACAGGTTGATGTTAACTGATAAAAAATGCCAGATTGTTCTCTTTGTTCTGCTTACAATCAAGCACTGTGATTGCCTTTTTTTTTTCCCCCTTTCCAATTTTCTTGATATTGTGCCTCCTACAAGATCTCAGACATTACTATGAAGAATTCATGCCATGCAACTGCACAGAAGAGTGGTTGTACTAACAGTAGAAAGGCATGGAGTTCTCTGCTCTAGACACGAATCATGAGATATGCTGGGATACAACAACCTGGCATGACGCCATGTATTTGTTGCAAAATTAGTCACTGAGGAAGATCAAAATTGTTTAAATAAAATAAGAGAAAACTGGGCTGCAGCTGACAGTCTCAGGACACGGGGCACGTGTTGGGTCTGGAACATCATCTGCCACAGAGCAAGGACTGAGCAATGACAATGAAGAAACATTTCTAAGCATGAGGCTATTATTCACCTAACAAAAGTTATTATTTGGAACAAAAATAAGGATGATCTCTTAGAAATTACAAAACAAAGAAAAACAAGCAAATAAAAGCCTAAAAAAAAAAAACCAGAAAATCCCAAGCTCAAAAATGTTGTATTTTGGACTAAGGGCTGCACATATCTAGCAACATAATAGCCAATTAGTATATGACAGTGGGATGAGAAAAAATCACTGATGAAATCCAGCAGTCCTCCGCACAACAGAAAGCTGTGAGAGACTTGTTAATAGCACACGAGAGCAGCTGTGCAGTTTAGAAACTCACTGGGGAGTGAGCACAGGTGTACAAAGAAATACTGTTGGAACAACGACCCAGGGAATTCCTCCTCATCTAGATGCCAGTGCTAACAGCAGTATTAGTGCTTGTGTCTCTTCACAAGACAATTCACAAATCAATACAATTCAGAACTGGGCTTAAATCCTGATGGTAACCTGCTAGGTGTTCTTCCAGCAAACTAGAAAGAGCTGGTAGGAGAACTATGATTCAGGCTTCTGAGCTACGTAGAGTATTTTGTAAAATGGCTGCTGAAAAGTGGTACTTAATGAATAGATATAAATTTAATTCAATAATGTTAACAAATTTTTAATTATATTTAATTATATCAAATTTAAGCAGCAAGTAGTGGGAATTATTTCCATGCATCTCCTGCATTATTTCCTGGGAAAAAAAAGGTTTTGAATACTCAAAGATATAATCTAGATTTGATCTGATGTGCAGAATTTTGCTTGAGTCTTTAAAAGCAAGCTAAAAAAAAATAATCTATTTATCATATTAGATATGCTTCCAACCTACATATGTTGCTCCAAAAGTAATGCCTTCCAATTTACTTCTGTGAAAACTACAACAGTTATCACAGAATCACAGAACCGTAGTGGTTGGAAGGGACCTCCCGAGATCATCCAGTCCACCCCACCCCCATGCAAAGCAGGCTCACTACAGCAAGCTGCACAGGTAGATATCCAGGCGGGTCTTGAATATCTCCAGAGGGGAATCCACAACCTCCGTGGGCAGCCTGTTGCAAATTTTCACCTACAAAACACTATTTTTCAACAGATTCACCACAATTAGCCAAATAAGCGGATAAGCTTATTGAGATGCTCTTCATTTTATGGCATAACAGCCGCACATATCTGTCTAGAACATGGCTTGTATTTCATGTTGCTGTCATCACTGCTGAAATGTACCACCCACTGTCTTGTTATGCTCACATCCACTGTTTGGTCTCCATAAACATTCAGCAAGAGCTGATGAATGTCAATGTGTGCCATTTTTTCTGCACAGAGGAATTCAATGACACACCTTTGCTTCATACGCACTTCCATGTCAGACACCATTCTGTCAGATTGCCCTTCTGCTGCCACCTGTCACATAGCAACAAAATGTAAAGGAATACTGGTGGGAAGATTCAGCTTCTATTGTCATACCATCAACACAACATCTGCCTCTGATGTCATGGGACAACAGAATAAAATAGCATTATTTTTGGAGCAGCCTTCTTATGGGAAAACAAAGCACCTAGTGGCTCTCAGGATACACCAGTAAAACCCCCTCTTATCTCTGCCCTCAAATTAAAAGCATTTAGAATGACAGGTGAAACTTGGTAAGAAATCCTGCATCCACTTAAGTCCACAGCAAAATGTGTAACGATGGCAGTGCAGCCAAAATTTTACACCTTAGTTCTTATCATCTGTACATCAGAGTAGACTTCCAGCCTTACCTTTAAACTTCCTTACATTGGCAGTTAAATCAGTTTTACTATGGAGATATCATGAGCAGAATGATAAATGATAGAGAAAGTAAAAGTGTATGCTTCAGTTAATATAATATAGTATATTCCCCAAACACTTACATCTGAATGCAATGCAAAAAAAGAACAGCAAGGTGACCCTGGTGAAACAGTCCTCAACAAGTAAGAGTTCTTAGCTGATCAGCATACACATAGTGCCTCACAAACCTATTGTGAAATGATTCAAAGGCATTTGTTTTCCTTTCAGTCTCTCTCGCAAATATTCAGTGTTTGTCAGCAATTCTCCATTTCCTGGAATGCACCCCACCATACCATTTCCTGTTATTATAGGTTTTACATTTCATCTTAGAAACAAGCAGTATTCTTTTCCAGCAATTTCCAAGGTCCTACCATATTCCACTATCACGCCTTTTATCTTTTTTCCTTATAAGTGGAAAAGGAACACAAAAGGAAAGTTTGAAAATATCTGCCAGTGCGGGATGTTGCTGATGGAACACTGGGATGTCTTAGCTGCCTTTATTAACATCAATTATTTATTTTTTTATTTGATGTCCTTCTACTTTGGGGGCTGCACAAACAGACAACGTATCCTTGGGGCCTCCTGGTGGTTGAATTGCAATTGTGATTGTTAAACAATGAGCTAAGATATGAGAAAGGTGATCACTAGTGTCATCAAGGAATATAGGCACTGCCTCTTTCAATTTTGATTCTGCAGAGATTGTGTTAAGTAGGATATGTGAAAAAGTTTTCACAGCCCCTACAATCCTTCTGCAAGCAGAATCTTTTAACAAGTTTCTAACGGATCATTGGTTACATAAATGAACAGTTATCTTATTTCCTTTTTGTACCCCATCTCATACCTCTCCAGTCCATCGTGGCAAGTAGGGAGCTGTCAACTGAAAGAGCAATTTCTGATGCACCACAAACTGCAGAGACACCTGTGGAGTGCCACATGGCTTAGCCAAGCACTCAATGAACAGCCAATTCAGTGATTAGGGACTCATCTAGTGCAGCACTCCTGTGCTACAGGAGAAAAAAACCTCACCAGATGTTGTTGAAATCCCTTCAGAACAGGAAGTAATAGAATGAAGTACACGCACGTTATTGTAGCGCAGTGGCAGAGTCTGCTGTAATTGAGGTTGGAAAGTACTTTCCAATCTAGTTCCCATTTTCATATCCTCACTTTAAAATATTCACCCTCTGGGCTTGACATTTTCTAGGTTTCTTCAGTAAAAAACACATTTGTTGATATTATATAATTGCAAATACACTTTCTACTGTTTTGAATTCTAAAATAAACAATTTAAAGTCTTTGTTCTTTCGAAAGGCTACAGAACAAGTATTTGGTAATACTACCACCTCAATCTCACTGTTGCTCAAGACCTAACTTTGATCACCTATGTGAAAAGTAAGAATTTTTCCAAATTCACATTTGAATTGTGCCAGAATAGGGCCTTCAATAGGGCCAGAACTTCACTCAAACTTCAGAAACGTAGGAGTGTTAAGTGAGTGATCTTTAGATTAAATCCTTCATTATGTTTGGAGCAGAAGTATTTTAAAAACACTGGTAGTGCTGTGTTGAGCATGCATAAGGCGCATTTCAAAGAGAGGCAAGAGGGGCTCAGGCAGAGCACACGAACCATAACAGCTCCTGGTTGCCATAACATTCATCTGCTATGGTGTCACCTTCGGTCTTTTAAATATGGTTCAGACTGTTTCCAGAATTTCTTCCATTAAATGAGGCAGCATTAAAATGAGCTAAGTCTGTGAAAGCTTCTTAAAAACTTAATTTCTCTAAAGTCTCATACATTTCACATTATCTGAAGTGTTAGACTGCTCACACTAGCTTAAAAATAAATAAATAGAAGCAACAGAAATTTGATGACTTTGTAGCCAAGAGACAGCATAACTTATGAATATCTTGTATTTACATTTATATAGCAAGAAATGGGAACCTAGCCTGAAATCCAGTCTCTTCAGAGATTTCAAATCTTAATAAGATTTAAGAAATTTTATTAAGATTAATTAATAAATATATGGGAAAGTGTCTTTGAGCGCATGTAAACTTAATCAAGACCACACTATATAATATCTTCTAAGCTCCCAGTTTCTAAACTCATTCAGTACAGAGACTTGCCCTGGAAACCAAGGGCTAGGAAAAGAAGGGAGAAAAGGGCATGAGTGCATCCAAACTTTGAGATGGAAATATTTTTCTGGACCTAATAGAACTTCAGAGGGAGCCATGGGAGAACTGCTCTTACTGTGCCTAGATTTTCCCTTAGGAAACTGACAAAAAATTCTCTTGAGGACGCTATGTGTATCTATGACAGCAGGTCAAATTGAGGTTATTTCCATGGGCCAGGTAAATGGTTGCACGAGCTCAAAATTGCATCTGTAGTTCACAGCTCACAGGCTTTTTTGCAAAGAATATTTCCATGCCTCGATTATTTTTCAAGATTACTTTTGTTTCTGAACATGGCTTTTTTAAAAGTACGTGAAAAAGGGCAAGTAAATTATCCTGTTGAAATGTTTGTGAAGGTTTAAAACCGCACTGGAAGTCTGCATTTTCCCTGTGACTACAGCATGTAGACTAGCAGCTGACCTCTGCGCTGTTTGTGCAAGGTTCGGGGCTCTGTAAGAATCACTGTACATCACTCTGGGGAAAAAAAAAAAAACATAAAAACAACTAAGGTACAGAATAATTAGAAGTCAAGACCCCAGAACCATGAGATTGTTTCAAGCTTTTGCCTTTTTTCAAACCTCACAAGGACTAGAAGGACTGAAGAGCAGACCAAGGTGGGAGGGGACAAAAAGAGACCACTCAAGCCTACAACAGCTACCACAGGTCAACCTCTCGGTGTGGGGCTTGCAGGACACAGGGAATCCAGATCAACACCTCACAGCGTTCATGGCTGTGCACAACTGCTGTTATTGCAAACACAAAGAGACTAAGTAATGCACACAGCACAAAATTTGGGTAAGATCGCCCACAATCAGGAGCACAGCCCAGATCTGTACCTCACACTGTATTTTCTATTTGACAATCTTGTTATGCCTCTGAATGGTATTGATCTTCTCCTGTGATTCAAGCAGCAGTTGTACAAATAGAAAAACGGAATCCAAACTCGTATGTTTATGCTGTAAACAAAGGAGAGCTGTTACGAACACTACAGCCTCCCTGATCTCAAGTATTTTCTTCTACTTTTTCACCTTTGGTACACCTTCAATATTCTGGCATTTTGAAAAAGACATTCATAATGAGATTAGTGACGAACAATTTGGAAATAAATAGCTCGCATAAGAAAAATAGCATATTTGCAATATCACAATTCATATTTGGTTTGTTAGGTTTTTTTTAAGGATTTAGACACTTCCTATACTGATGTGTCCCAAACAGGATTAAACGTTTGTTTACTCATTAGTGATATTTATACCTAGTTATTCCCAACAGGCTCACACTGGCATTTTTAAAAATGCTACTACAGAAGCGCTGCTACATTTCAATCCTTTTTGAAAAACAGGAGAAAGAAAAGGAAAAAAAAAAAAAAGAGAGAAATATTTATTTATTTACACAGAAAGTAATTTTTTTTTTAGGAAGACACAGGTGGTATCAATTTTAAGAGAATTCCTCAAGAGAATGATAAAATGCAACTGTGCATTGGTTTTACAGCTGAAAGACTGAACAGATGGTTCAAGGATGGTTTCAAGTCAGCTTAACATTTGTGAACTAGGCAGAACACAGACGCTGGGCTGTATGATTACATTGAACCATGCAGAAGCCCAGTTTTGGCTTTTTTCACATAGCATGCATTTAAGCACTCCCCAGGCTCATGATCAATGGGAACCAAATTGTACAAGTCCAATAGCAAAAATACATTACTAACTAAGAAAGGTCATTCAAAAAAAAATCAATGTAGTACTGAGAAACTTCCTTTTTTTTTTTTTTTTTTGTTTCTTTTTTTGCATTAACTCTCTGAAAACTTAATCACTGATGCAGATATAAGCAAATTTTTACTGATTACGTATCAAAAACTTCCATATGATAAAGTTGCAAGCTCTCTTTTTACCTGGAATTTGTGAACGATTAAAAGTTTGAGGCACTGAAAAAATGTAATAGCTTACTAAATGTCTTTAAAAGATGTATGAGAAATCAATAATACTACTCTTGACATAATACAGATAGAATTAGATCATTAGTTAATGACCTATTGGTTAATTAGTCAACATTATTGTTTATGGACACGATATACGGAAAGTTTATCTCTCTGTGAAGCACCTCATTAAAGATAATACTCTAGGTTAGATGCTGGAATGAAAGACATTTTGTTTCTGTCTGTACTGCTGAGCTCTAGATTCTGTGGGGGTTTTGATACAACTGAGCTAAATGATGACAGATGATGAAAAGGAACAAATTTGTCCTGTGTTTAAAAGATACAATTTTAAACGCTGTCTTCGAACATCATCTTGCTAAAATCTTCCTACTAATATAGAAATATCATCGTGACTCCAGTGTAAAAAAGATTTGGTAAATTTGCTGCCATTTCCAAAACCACTGCAAGTGGTGAATAAGCATGTATAAACAGTCAGCAATTTTAAATATTTACAAACATTCAGTTTGCAAGTGTGATAGAAGGCGAATCTGCTCACAGCTCTTAGGGTTTATGCACACATTCAGCCTACTGGCTCTCCACCAAGGCTCAGTGTTCAGTGCTCTGGTGCTTTCCTCACTGTCCATAAACAACAGATTCCCCACACCTCAGCCTCCCACTCCTTCTTACTCTAGGAACAAATGTACCACCTTTCTGGCCCTTTATGCATTATCCTTATGTTCAGCACCTGAGCACACCAAAGGTGGCACTGAACAGGCCTGAGACAGACCACACACCAGGCTGTCACACAGCTCCTCATTCCTTCTCCTTTATATGCCTCCTATGACCCATGACCAGGAGCTACCATCCAGTCTGGCCCTACACCATGTGCTAGAGAGCAGAAGGTTGGCAGCTGGAGAAGTCCCTGCCTGTCCCAAGGCCCTGCTCTGACATTTCCTCCCACATTGTCCCCAGCATCACTGCTGAATCCCCAGCTGGCCATCCCAGTAACAACACCCAAAAATGACGATCAGCAATTTTTTAAAATGTCACTGAGGCAGGAGGACCAGCTTTTGTCTCCATTACACTGCACCATAGTGACAGCAGAGACATATATCCTTAAACTAATAAGAAAAAGTAGCACTGTGAGTGCATAAGTGGGTAATATTTTTAGCAACTGGGCTTATCAAGCACAGCCACTCCTAATTCTCCACACGTTTCACTGACAGTGGTGTCATACTCTTAAGTTAATGTGTGAGAAAAGAAATGATAGAAAAGAACAGCAGGAGGCAGACATGACAGACAGGGAAATCAGAACATTTGGGAATGGAAGGTTCTGGGAGTCTTCTGCTTGAGGGCTCTGACATCCATTCCAGGATGCAAGACAAGTAAAACTACTATATATCATAACTACTATCAACTTCCTAACAGCCCATTCCAAATGTCAGTCTGTCACAACACTTATGTTTTGCAATTGCATACAAACCACATTTGAACAGTACACGTAAAGGCTATTTGGCATGTGATTGTACATGTATGTGTATTCATCCAAATACATTACACACCATTCTAGTTTAGCAAAGACAGACATTTTGCTGAACACAGCAGAAGGAAGGACAATCCATATCTGGTTTCTTGATTTCTTTGGCTTAGATCTAGCCCCCCAGAATCACATAACATAGCCAGCAGGATCCCAAGCTATTCCTGTAAATGGCTCCCTGGAGGCAAATGGGAGATGGCTGCAATGCTGGCTTAATGCAAGGGATCCCTTCTCACATGGGATTTGGGCAACAGAGGTAAGAGTAGATTACATTCTTGCTTGTGGGGTTGCTTTGTTTTAAGTATTTTTTTGTCTAAATATATGAATTTTGAACACTACCATACATGACTCTGATTTGATACAGATATTCTCATTAAAGTACTGAAATGACTTAAAGGTTTCAGCATCCATATCCTTAGCCTCATGTGCTTTTTATCCTTAGTATGCAAAACAATGCACAACAAACTCAAATTAGCATAGGAAGGATAGAAGGACAGTGGGGAGGAGTAGAGTGTTTCACTGATCAAATATAGATATTCAGTACTGATATTTTACTCACTCTGGTCATCTGGGTTCCCTTTAAAGTCACAGATGACAGATTGTCCATTCTATGACACAATTTCAGCATATCTTGAAGCTGAGGTCAGATGAGCTACAATGCAATTGCTTGCTTCTCTCTTGGTTATGAAGATTTCCTCGTGCAACTAATCCTCATACAGAAATCCAAACTGCAATATCTCATGTTAAATGAGATGAATTTTATCCATCTGCTTCTCCACTGAACATGTGTACGCATACAGACACACTGTTTCAGACCAAAAATTTTTGAGATACTTAGATTTTCATTTTTTTCCTTTTCAGTGTCTTGCAAACCTACTAAATAGCTCAAAGCATCACAGAACTCATCTTTAACTTCATTTGTTTATCTCTGTAGCTCAACATCTATATCAGTTTTTCAGAATTCCTCCACACTTCCCAAGTTCCTGAATACTCCAAAATTGCCTATTCCTAGAACCTAGAGCTGATTTCCTCCAACTTCATTGACTTGAAGCCTACTTCATAATTTCATCTGAAGACAATTCCTGTCTCTTTCCTATGCTTAGTCTCTTTTCCATTCTTTTTTCTCCATTGCAAATTTATGTTTGCCTCATCCTGTAAATTCAATATACGTTCACATATTTCTAAGAAACAGAGTGAAATTTGTCTTCATGTGCCTCGGTTTATGAGCCTCTGTTGAGTATCCTATGAGAGATGGTTTGTAAAGTAAGTGATATTTTCTAGAGTAGGTATTCCCCTCTTACACCCTAAAGGAATGTTTGAAAATATTTTTTTCTGTATTAATTCACAAATCAAGCATGAGTACTGAATATATAGGAATAAGTGCAAACGTGCAGTAAGTGCTAATGCATTTGACGGACATTAATCTACAGACTAACAAAAAAAACCCACCAAAACAAAGAAACAACCAAAGAACCAAAAAAAGTCCACGCCTCCTCCCCAAAACGCACCCCCAAGCCTACCAAAACTCAAATTACCTCTTGTTTGTAATAGAGACATTAAGTTTAGAATTTGATCACAGCAGACACAGATAATGAATTTCTACATGGACCTGAGATACCATCCTGGAACTCTGCTTTGCCCTAAATCAGAATTGAAAGCTCATTATTTCCCCTTTGTGCTTTCAGTCACTTTGATCGGCACTAGAGACCACACTACTAAATGAACGAACACCTTGTAAAAAGAGCCTTGAAATGTCATTGTGTGATAAGGTGATATAGCTCATAATTCAAAGCTATTTTGTCTATCCTCTACCATTTTTTTCTCACAATTTATGCCATTTCCTTGGCTACAAGTTGTGTAACCTAGATACAACTTAGATAGCAAGTGTCAATCCTTCTGATCATCTCTGTATTGCTAAAACACTTCTGAAAAATGCTCTCTGTGCTAAGAGGATGGTCTTCAGTACTAGATTTAGTAACAAACCCAGCCCATAAGCATACTTACATTTTTCAAAGGATGAAAAAATAAAAGGGCTGCTCTGAAAGTAATGCTTCCTATTTTATTACGTTAGGCCATCACATTAGAGGCAGATGATGGTAGTATGGCAGTAGAGGTTGAACCTTCCCACCAATATTCCCTTATATTTTGTTACTGTGTGACAGATGGCAGCGGAGGGGCAGCCTGACAAAATGGAGTCTGACATGGAAGTGCATATGAAGCAAAGGTATGGAATTGAATTCTTCCATGATGAAAAAATGGCACCCACTGACATTCATTGATGCTTGCTGACTGTTTTTGGAGATCAAACAGAGGATACGAGCACAGTGAGGCAGTGGGAGGGTGCATTTTGGCAGAGGTGGCAATGACACTGGGTCAGTTCCATTGGTACAGATTTTTACGAGCATGGCTTGCAGGCTCTTGTTCATTGCTGGTGAAAATGCGTAACAGTGGTGACTATGTTGAAAAATAGTGTTTCATAGCTGAGAGTTTGCTCTGTCAAATGGTATTATTGTATTCTTTGCATCTGTTGTAGTTTCAATGTAAGGAAATAGAAGGCATTACTTTTGAAGTGACCTGTGTACTAATCTTTTCCAGAAGCATCATAATTAACAGGTGGATAAGGTGGAATTTTTTTCTAAGTGCTGTGTTATCAAAGGCTAACCATCATGAATACAAAGACAACAGTGAGGATCGCAGAAGCAATGGCAGCCATAGAAACCCAAATAATCTATCCAGTTAAAAGCAGCTTGCTGAATTGGCAAGGAGACTGTTGTTTCAGCTGGAATGGAATTGTTTTCTTCAGAGTGTCTTCTATGATGCTGTGATTAGGCTCTGTGTTTTGCCCTGGAGATGGAGGACTTTAAGCAGCTGTCTACCTTGCCTGGTCTCTCAGAGGACACTTCTGTTTTAAGGTTGCTAAGAGTAGAACAGCAGATTCCTATCACTACTACAAGGTGCACTGGTGGCAATATCACAACAACCTGGATTCCTTCGTTCATCAGCTGATTCACCAACTGGAGAACCAAGGAGTAATCAGCAAGACTTGCTCACCCTTCAGTAGTCCCATAGGGGTCTGCGTGGAAGTCTAATGGAGAGTAGAAGCTAACTGGACTATTGTGGCCTAAATGAAGTCACATCACTGCTAAGTGCTGCTGTGCCAGATGTGCTAGAACTTCAACATGAACTGGAATCAAAGGCAGCTAGGTGGTATGCCCATTGTTACAGCAATGGGAGATGATGCTGTGCATCACCTGTTTTATATAAATTGTCGTAACTATTATCCTTTTCCTTTTCTCTACCTGAGCAACTAGTTTTATCTGTGGTACCAAGAAACATGGTTTAGGGGGCAATATTGATGGTAGGTGGATGGCTGGACTAGATGATCTTAGAAGTCTTTTCCAATCTTAATGATTCTGTGATTCTATCTCAATCCACAAGTTCTACTTTGCTTCTTACTATTCTCTCCCCAGTCTCACTGGGAAGTGGGGGGGTGAGCAAACAACTGTGTCGTGCTTAGCCATCTGCTGGCTTAAACCACTACAACTAGTGAGGTTGTGGTTCCAAAGCTGAACCTTCCCAGTGTGACATATTGAAATAAACTCCCTTGTGATATCAGATTATGCAATCTCACGCAGCATCAAAAAGAAATAATCAAAGGTTCTGAATCTAAGAATGTCTACAATCACATCAGCATACGCATGTTCAGTTTCTTGGTTGGAAAAAAAGAAAGATAATCAAATGTGGATGACTTTCACAAAGGAATCATTCAAATAACTGGAGAGGTCACAGAGCTATACTGAGAAAACTCAAAAAGAAAAAATAAAAGGAGCAAGCTAGACAGTGGTTAGGGTTTACTGAAGAAGATGTGACAAGGGAAAAAAAGATTTAGAGAGAAGCAGAAAATGGAAAGGACTGAAGGAGAAAAAGAATGAGAAGCATCTAACAAATAACGGTTTCTGTGACAGATCTGGGAGTAAAGAAAGGTAAGATAGCATATGGGAGAAAGAATATCTATATGCCTAGAAAAGTCAACAAGAAAGGTGGAAAGAATTAGGCATGGTGAGGACAGTGTGAAATTATCTATTATGATGAGATAGGAGAAGGCAAAAAAATATCTGAAAGGGGAAACCATCAGTCATGAGAATGAAATAGGACTCCCTCAGGGAACATGACTTTCATAGATAATGCTTTTCAGAGAGATTATAACTACATGGGTCCTTTTTTTCAGCATTTCTTCACATTGTGTTTCAAATGATCAGAGGTATAATAATAATGACAGACAATCTTAGCACTTTACCTACTTTGCACCAAAGGTCTTGGTAAATTACAATTTTCCAACTTAGTACATGGTATTCTGAAGCTAGTACTTACAGATCTCCACAACAAATAGATCTTAAACATTTTAAAACATGTTTGAAAATCCTTATGAATATTTAAACACAGATGTGGCTACATTTCAAATTTGAAGTACCATAAATAAATGCTAATAGGTATCTAAATGAAACACAAATATTGATGAATTACAAGGAAAGTGAACTAATACCGAGCTTCCAGAGAATTACCATGTATCCATTCTGGGGAAAACAACATACAAGGGAAATGCAATGAGATCCTATCACACATCCCTTCCACAGCATCCAGTAGGAATTTCTTTGGATGCTTTCATTATCAGATGAGTCTGAGCAATGATTCAAGCAAGAAGTTTCTTAAGAACTTGTTGGTTATGGTTCAGTGCTTTGTTGCAGCAGCAGATAGTTTTACTGGACCTAACTTCTGATCTGTTTCAGCCCTGCAGAGTATTTCAGACCTGGCTATTAAAAAGAGGAATGTCTGTCAGAGGCAGGAGATACAATGAACCCTCAATTCTTTCCCACATGCTCTGTTTTGAGCTTTTTTGCTATTTTACACAGAACTACATACCTGAGTTTAGGTTCTTACCGCATATCACAGTGAGGTTGCTATTTCTTGGTCCTACTATTTAATCTTGGCATGAAGCTCTCACAGCTTTCTCTCTTTCTGATTATAGTGTGTACAATTCTCCCACAGAGTAAATAGATGCCAAGGAAACAACCTATGTTCCTAACTGAAGCAGCAGAGAGAATCTCATCTCCTACGCACCCTGTGGTCCAGGCAACTGTATGCTGTCACACAACCACCAAGGTTCTTAATCTGGTAAAAGTACTGGCAGCAGCTCATTTCAGAGAGGACAGTGAGGAAAGAATTTCCTTTCCGTACCCAACATTTTTTTTGGAGGAAAGTTTACGTGTATTCCTAGATTCATAAATTGAAGAATTGAGGTTCAAGTATATGTTCATAGCCTACATCTATTGCTTGCATTTCTTACTGTAATATCTGTTGTTTGATATTCCGGAAAGGTGCTAAAAGATACCATTCCACATAACAAATACAAATAAAAGAACTATTTCCATTGAAAAGCAGTAAGCAACATAACAATTAATTAGAATTTCAATCACAAACAATAACCAACCAACAACAAATATTCATTATACACACACACACAGCATTAAAGAGCATATCGTTTTCAAAATGAGCCTTTCAATGGTTAAGAAGTCCAACAACTACAGTTTCCTGGGGTACTTCCAAAGCCACCCTAGCTTTACAGGCCTTAATTTCATGATCAGATTCTACTTCCCCCAGAGTTCTGGCTTCATTCAGAAGTCCTGATGGTGGGTGCTCACTTAACATTGTCTCATAATCAAACAATACTGTAGTTATTATTACAGAGTATTCAACTCCTGAGTTCAAAAGTACTCCACAGGCAGATTTTTCTTTATGTCCCGACTGATGTATGAAGAACTGAGAAAAAGTCAGAAGCTTCAACCAGTACTGAATATCTATTCTGTTCGGTCTAAGTGTTGATCTTTAGGAAATTTATGTAGCTTGTGTGATACTCACAGCAGCCTTCTCAGTTGCCTCTGCCCCGGTTGAGGAGGCCCAGTGTTTCAGTAGCCCCATCACCTCATGATAGTAGATATCAGGAAAAAAGAAACATGGCATTTGTGACGCGTTGTAGAAAGCATGGTAAAATTATCTTCTACAGTCTGCAGGGTACAGGAAGTTTGCCCAGAGTTTGAGGTTATCCAAATATTTTTTCCCCAGCGTAACTTAGCAGATCTCTAATGGTTAAAACACCTCTTTTTCAGGCACTGAGATCACAGAATCATAGAACGGCTTAGGTTGGAGGGAACTTTAACGATCATCTAGTTCTAACCCCCTTGACATAAGCAGTGTTGCCAACCACTATCATTATTCCCTCATCTTTGAAAATTCTTTGGATTAAGCACTGCCCATCCATTTGTAAGATTACATGTAATCTAGCATAAACTTCACACGAGAAAACGCAAAGAAGCTCCTATAAGCAAATATGTACATAAAGGTTAAAGGCCATCAGAATCACAACTGATTTAGACCTTCTTACAAAGAAACATATCTGTGTTGTCTTCCACATTCAGTGTAAACATCACCACTTGTGGAAAGAAGTACAGACTGAACATAACAAAGCTACCTGACCACAATAGTTTCAGTCACTCACTTCCTGATTAGCTCTCAAAAAAAAAAGTGAAAGAATAAGTTCACACAAAATACTCTGTTGTTCCTTTCTGACTTCACTGTATTTGCATACAGCTCCACAACAAACACTGAGATATTATATAAAGCACTGGAAATCCACATAACAAGGTCTGACAACAATTCTCTAGTAAAGTGTATTGGTGTCTGCTACTGCATGATAACGTTTTTCCTACAGAGAAGAAACTGCTTCAGCTGCTTAAAAAATAACTGGTGCTCATACTTTGTAGCTTTCAAATTATTTCCTGACTCAAGCAAGTTGCTGCTTGTATTTTACAGTTTTACTACAGCCTGGTACATACTTGTACTCTGGAATTATTTGTGAAATCATTTTCTCTTAAGACAGAACATTCCATCTTTCCTACTAAACAACAAAAGTTACAGAAAAATTGTTATCATAATTTCTTGTTGAGGCAAATCACAGAATGGCAATATTGACCTGAAAGTTATGATTAGTTTTGTAAAGGCAGGTACAAGAGTTATACTACATAACAAGTATGCTTCCTCTGAAGTCAGAAGGAGGGAAGAAGTCAGTTTATTCAGTGCCATAACAGGAGGTCTAAGAAAGAAATGAAGACAGACAAGCCTTTTCTTTTATTGATCCAGTGAGCAGCTATGCTAGATTTAAGTTTGATTAATAGCGAGCAATTGATTGAGAATCCAGAGGGAGAAAATTAATTGGAAAAACAGCTATTATAGTTACTACTTGAATTAATTGGAAGCCTCAATAAAATAAATAGGGATAATGGACTTCAAAAACCTTGAATGTCTCTTGAAAAGAAAATCGAAGTTGGCATAAGCAAGCTAAGACAGAGATGCTGAAGGCAGCAGAAGTAGATAGGTAGTACTGTGAAACAGGGTTAACATGGCACCAAGAACTAGGAGTGAGAGCACAAGCAGAGGCTTTGGAGAAGGCAGTCCAGCTGATGGTTCCTGCTGACTCCTAGGCTCTGCAACTGCCAAAAGCTGCTATCTTGCATAAAGAAGGTTGCAACTGATAATGTGATTGACAATATCTGTTTGTTTTTTGAGAAGCAGTATCTTTCAGTTCCTGCTGAGACCTACCCTTAACGTTTGCGGAAAAAAATGCATCTAATTGGTTATGCTGGTCCTGAAATAATCTTGAACAAACCATCAAGTACAGAAGAGCTGTCTGTTCTTGTGAACAGTTGTAAGCAACTGCTAATAGAAGTGACTTGAATTTCTGAAAGCTGAATCCTTTGCTGTTTCTGCTACCATTGTTGACATTAGAAGTTGTACGTTTTTGCATGTGCACTTCAAAGGCTCTGTCTTACTTCATTTTACTCTGAAAACGCCTAGCAATATATTTAGGATACTTATTCAAAGATATATCCTAGTAAGTACAAAAAATGTAAGATGTGTTTTCACTAATCTGAGAGCCATATAGTTCCAAAATTAGCAAGTTTTTACTTTTGTTATCAAATGCACGCATGAAGGCAAATTGTTTGTATCTGAAGGAAAGAGAGAAAGAAAAGTTAAAGAGATTTTTCTTGTTGAGCTAGAATCTCTTTGATGATCTAAAAGCAGAACAGGATTCATAGAAATGTACAATAATGACCATTTATCACTAAGGATAATGGAGTAGTTTATGTTCATACGAAGAGATCAAAAAAGCTGGTGTGCAGAAGGGGAAAAAAAGTTCTCATTAGAACAAGTCAATTATCAAGGATCCATAACTCTACTTGAATGATGAAAACAAAAGAATATAAAAGAGAATGGAGACTGAATTACAAATTATAAATAGGATAATCTATTAACTATCCTTTTCCTATATCTTGACAGAAAAGACAAGCCACTTATTAGAATTAAAAGAAGCATTAAAAAACAAGCAGGGATGGAGAACACATGGTGAAAGAAAACAGAACAGTCAAATGTGAGCACTGGAACAGAGACTGAAAATATTTACTGCAGAATTTTTAGGAAATCAGCAATTGAAATCCTGAAAATTAGTAAGTATGTATCACAGACCTGTACGAGAAGAAAAGAACAACCAACCACCACCACCAAAAACCTCTACAACTTTTCAAAGCTAACAGAAAATCACCAATATAATAAAGTCAGTGTATAAATTTTAAAAATCATGTATGTGAGCTTCTAGATGATAAGATAGTAAAACAACATATATACATGGAGAAAAAAAAATCATGTCAAGCCAGTCTACTTTCCTTCCCTGACGAGCTGACTAGACAAAGTGGAAGTTGCATATATGATACACCTGGACTTTTAATTAGAGCTTCTGACACTATTCCAGATAATATTCTCACCAATAAGCTAAGGCAAAAGATGTAATCACCACTGGGTGGGTGGACAACCAGTCGAGAAATTGCTCTCAATGAACAATTATCAATGATTTGCTGTCAAACTGGAAGAGAGGTTCAAGTGGACAAGAAAAAAGTGGAAAAGTCAAAGTGGAAGAGAGGGGACAGTGAGGGCTGAGATCTACCAAGCATTTTTATCAGTTTCATGAGTACCAGCATAGACAAGAGCAAATTTGATCGTTAGATGAAGTGGGGAGAGGTTCTCAGCACACAGGAGGCTAGAATAAAAATTATTTTTAGACTAAGGGTGAAAATTTCAGCAGCTAGTTGAAATTCAGTAGAGGGAAGAACAAATTGTTACACCTGGGAAACAGTAATCAAACATACTGCTGTAACACACAAAATAACAGGGTAAGCAGCAGCCCAGCAGATAAAGATGCAATAATTGTGCTCAGCGCAGCACCAGTGAGATCCAAATAATGCAGTGTCCTCTTTTCACAACCACAGTTTAAGAAAGATGGAGATAAAATTGCAGGGAACAGTAAAAGTGATTAGAAAAAGTAAGAAAGTATAACCTGCAAGAAAAGGCTCAAGCCATAGTATTTGATTAGTTTATAAAAGCAAAGTTTGAGTAGTGATGCCTTAACATTTTTCCAACATGCAAAACTATTATGAACAAAATGGCGATCCATTTTACACCAACACCAGTAAAGGACAAAGATGCAACAAATTTGCAAAAAACACTCTCTAAGCTATGTAGTCAGAAGCCTTTCATTTGTAAGAGCAGAAGAAACAAGGAATATCACATAATTATTTGTTAGGTAGTTTTTACAACAAAATATATTCCTATGCCAGCTTGTTTAGGTGCGGTTGATCCTTCCAGAAATCAGAGACTGGACTAAATTACTCCTCAACTCTTTCTCTTGACCTCATCTATTTGAATCTGTCATTTGATAGTGACCATTAGAAGTGAACCAAGTATATAGAAGTAATATATGCCACTTCCAATATCAAAGATTTCTAAACTATTAACTGCTGATGAAGTCTCCTTGAACTTTTAATTTATCTGAATAATTGGGATGCATGCATTATGTTGGAAATGCTATCAATACCTCAGACTTTCAACTGCTTCAACAAAAAGTAAGCATTTAAACAAATGCACAATTAATTGCTGGGAGGAGTTTAACGTTAACTGTGTCATTGAAAACCTCTGCTGGGAAGACTACTAGTATTAGAGGAACCTTCACAGTATTGAGTGGACTCTGACATTCACCACTTTAAACTATGAAAAGGCTATGGGTTTAATCTTTGACACTGCCTAAGTTCTTGAGATAATTACTGGGACAATTTTCTCACAAAGGAGGTATGTTACAAACGTCCATATGCTTCTACATCCCTTCTGAATAACAACGGTTTGGCTCTGAGGTCCAGGCAGCTGGGACAGGCTAGGACTTTTTTCGTGATACTAATTACCATAAAGTATTATGTGGATATATCTGCAACATTTCTGCAAGAAGTCTGACCTCCTCTCTCTGGTGACCAGTGATAGAGCCTGAGGGAATGGCATGAAGCTGCAAGAGGGGAGGATCAGGATGGATATCAGGATAAGATTCTTCACCAAGAAGGTGGTTGGGCCATGGAACAGCCTCCCTAGGGAAGTGTGACTCCCTAGGCACTGAGCTTGACAGAGTTTTAGAAGCGTCTGGACAAAGTTCTCAGATATATGGTCTGATTTTTAGGAAGCCCTGTCTTCAGCCAGGAGTTGGACTTTATGATCCTTATGGGTTCCTTCCAACTTGGGATATTCTATGATTCTATGATAAGAATAAATACGGTTTAATTCACGAGAAAGCAATGAAGTTTAGACAAAATATGGCATACTGGTAGCTAAAAAATATAATGCAACATGAAAAGAAAAAAAAACTCTCAAAAATCATCAGAAGTTATAAAATCTTAAAAGTCTTCAAAGCACTTCAATTTATGTAAAGTAGATTTAGTGCAGCTACAACCAAAAGGTCATCATTGCTCGCAGGGAAATCACCAGAGACAGTTCTTTTAATATAAATAAAGTGGGATTTCATTTTTAAATTACGTCCTTCTGAAGATATATTGCTACTCTTAGGGGAGTGCTACTTAAAGAGTATTACCTTGGTTCAGAATCTGCATCATTACCACAGTCACAGCCCTGTATTTGAAGAGATAAACAACCTGCACACCTCAAAGTGCTGAAGAACATCTTGAGCTTTCAGAGCAGAACTGAGTTAAGTTGTTACTTTGCTTAGGTGAAAAAAATATAAAAGAGCTTTGTGATTTAACACGGCTTTCTCAAGCAGACAAAATGGAAATTAGGATTCATCCTCTGCCTTTATTGTTCTTTTAGTGTAAACTAATGTTTTTAGTAGAAAAAAACTAAGTTTCTCTTCTTCATTTGCTATTATCTACATCCTCACTGAGCTTACTTGGGATTTAGGAACAAATATTATTAGACAGCCTTTGGGAATTGACTCTTTGGCAACCCAATTGATGACCAAAATCCCAAGTGGAGACATTCATCTGAGTACAGCTACATCATCAGAACATTTCTTAGAGAGACAACAATAATTTCTCATATGAATGCGTAATAAAATGTCTAAATGCCATATAAAATAAATTATTTATTTTTCTTAGAAACATGATTGTTTCTCTTGAAATGGCAAATTCTTTTAGGCTATAAATACAATATTGCTCATTTGTGATCAACTTAATATTTTTATTGTATATAAGACTCTTGCTTATAAGTATGTAAGAGGTTTCTGTCTAGCCTCTTACTTTACAACACTGCTTCCCCATCCCCCTGTGGATTTTAAGTATAAATTTTGCAAAAGGCTAACTCAACCTTTTAAACAAACACAAACAAACAAACAAGTAAATAAGACAGCTATTAACATGAAACAGGGAAGTCACATTTGTCATTATGCCACTGTCAGATAAAATTCAAACAACAATTTGGCTACATTTGAAATGAAAGTTCATGTAGATTTACTCCAATCCCCACTATACCTGATCACAGGTAATAGGTGAATAAAAAATAATAACAAAATTGAACATAAAATTAAAGATGATCCTGGATCCAATGTTGTAAATCATAGCTAATTTTCACAATTAAATGACTACACTCCAACACATACTCTATTTTTCCACAACACTGAGTTAGCACTCTTACACAATGTCACAGAAAAAGTATTGATCAGTGCAGAAGATTTTGAATGTTACTCATGTACATCAGTGTATATGCTAGCACTGAGCTTTATATCCATCAAGAAGAAGCCATTAAAATGAAATAACTTCAACTTATCTCATAGAGCTAAAAGCAACTAAATGCACAAGGAAACCAGTCCAAACTTTAAAATCTTAATATACTCAAATAGCAAATTTTCACTTTGTTACTTCAGTTAAACATTTAGCTGCCTTTATGGATAAAAAGATAATGGAGAAGAGTAAGAATGGAATGAAATACTGTATTCACGTGATAAATATAATCTAAGATAAAGGAGTATATATAGAAGAATCTGAAATACTGTGCAATTTCAATCAAACTTTTTTTGTACACTGAATTTGCTCCTGTATTTCTGAATGTCAGAATCTACTGCTGCAGCAGAGTCTGAAGCAGCTCAGGTTGCATACTGGGGAACAGTCAGCTCAAGTCAAAGACTGAAATGGTCAGTACAGTTTTTGCAACAAGAATCTCTTGCTTCTGAAATAAACTCCTTCAACTCCTTTGGAATTGATTTAATTAGCTCTTCTATGTATGTACCAAAATAATTGAAAAATGTGTAAGAAAAAATGTTGATTTCTTGGAGGTTAAGAAAAAGATCAATCCAAAGTTTTAGAATCTCTCAATTTCCAAAAGCAAACATTTGTACTAAAATAGACAGGTGTGTTTTGAATGAAATTGTGCTTTACGAAACAAGAAAAAGACCAATCCAAGTATGTTAGAATTGATGCACTGAAAATTAGAGCTTTTGTAAGAGCACAACTCTACAGCTAAAAGTATGCTTTCTTTTGATCTTAATCTGTAGATCTAATCACATTAGTTATCTGTCTTAGGAAACTAATGCTTTCTATAAGCTTTTCCCAATAATGAGTTATATAATACACTCCATCCTATTAGAAAATAAAACAACTTTTTTTTTTTTTCCAGTGACGTTGGCTTAAAATACAATAAAAGCTTTTATAAAAATAATAATAAAAAAGCAACAACAAATTTCAAAAACAAAATATAAAGCCATCATTGAGTAAACAGAAGAAACATGACTCCCACTGGAAAAAATATTGAACATTGCATGCTGGAGATAACAAAATATTTCAGTTATGAATTAAAGTCTTTCTAAATTTAGAAATGAAAATGAAAACAACTAAATACATTTTTAGCATTTCTGCCTAGAAAGCCCAAAAGAATACTACAGACAGAAGAAACATTAGTAAAATTTGTGTTTGTATAGCAGTATCTTTCTTTCCTCATCTGGGTATTATAGCCACCTTTAAAGTTGGAATTATGTTACATTAGGCTTGATTTTCTGGGGTTGAAATTGTCATCAAAGCATAGGGAAAAACACAGAATTGTAATATTAAATTGACAAAACAATACTTCGTATACTACCAGAAAAACATTAAATTCAAACCATGAATACAGAAGAAAATGAAGTATTTTACAGTTGACTTTTGCAGATGTCATTTGAAAAAATACAAAATAGAAGCCTAAATCACTTAGATTAATGACAGAGATGAAGATATTTTACCAAAATTGCTTATGATTTGAAAATCCAAATCAGGAATTCAATCGTCTCAAGATTCCTGTAACCTTTCTGAATGCTTTCTGATCAAGAACTGACACTGATCTGCAGTGCTCTGTGACACCTGCTTCTGTCATTGCTTTTATAATCCATGAAGATTCATCCCACCTTCTAGATGTCCTAAAACGAGTGAAACGAGAGGAGCAGACCTTTATTGCTGAACAAAGTGTGTGGGTGGGAGAGGGGAGGAGGAATACTAAGGCTAAGGGTATGAAAGAAAGCAAAACTGAACAAACCCCAGAGTTCATGAGCAATATGCAGAAAGAAGGAATAGTGCAGGAATGGAGGGGAAAGAGAGAATGAGAAAGGGGACAGAACTAGACAGATCTGGAAACAGGCAGAGAAACAAGGAAAGAAAGAAAAGAAGACTAAGACAGCTCCTTTACTTAAAAAACAAGCACATGCAAAAGGTTAATAAATTATTTTTATTCTGCTTGCTAATTGCTTGAATTATTCATTTTTTGCAGTGTGCTATTGATGTTTTTGGCACTTAAGAATAAAGCTGAGCCTCTGTGTATGAGAAAGTCACAGCATTTTTTGTTGATTTTTAATGGGTGAACACGATCAACCACTGGCTCACTTATAAGGGGAAGATGCAGCTTTTCACCTCACAAAATCTGTCAATCAGGAAAGTACTTAGATAATAGGGGACAGCACACTGCTTTTGTTCAGCCACAGCACAGGAATTAGTGTTCATAGGATGGTGATCCTCCCCTGCTACATAAAAGTCTTAACATCACCAGGAAGAAAAAAGAATCCACAGATAAACAGTCCCTGAAAAGCTGAGCTGGGATTACACCTTCCTAACTGCAGTACTTTCTTCATTGATTGAAATAAACAAAATCCTGCCTGGCTAAAGAAGGTAAAAATAAGGGCTTGGTACTTAAGTCCTAGCAAAGACGCAAAGGTGGTCGCGAAGGAGAAATATTTGGTCCCTTGTTGTAATTGAAGAAGGAGGCTGAGGCTGTTCCAGGCAGTGTGAAAATACTGCAGAAATTAAAGTCTCTTCAAGGCGGGCAGTCAGTAATGTGCCCAGGGTTCTGGATGGGTGCATTTTAATTAAATCAAAGTAAACAAGTCACAGCGGGGCCAAGCGTGAGCCAAGCTGTAGGCAGGCTTGACAGAAGAGGTTTGAAGGTGAGTCTGAGGAAATCTGAAGCTGCTGAGGAACAACGGGGAGGAAGAGAAGAGCTGGGTAAGTGCCTGGAGGAGAAAGAAGGACTGTAACTGTATCTGCCAAATGATGAATTGCCCACAGCAGTGACAGAGGATGGGTGTGTAGGCAGGAGGAGAGGTAGCATTACCTGTCAGTGTGTGGCTGATACATATAGCCCACCCAAGACTCATCATCAGTCGTGTTCATGGTTTGCATGTTTATGCAGTCTAACAAAATATTATTTGGAATTATATTTTAAGGCTCATATATGGGGTCACTGGCCATACTTGGCATTTTAAACCTAGATGGTCCATTTCTTCATTCTCTCACTGGGGACCCGTACAACAGCTGAGTAATAAACAGATACTCTACTTTTTGGAAACAAGTTTAGAAATGTCCGTAGAGAGGAAATAAGTTTTTCAGTTCTACTACCCCGGAATTCTGTAGGTTGGGACTTCAAATATTAAAAAAAAAAAAAAAATAAAATAAAAATCTCTTTCATTAGAGGCAACCCCTTGTTTAGGAGCAGTCTGATGTGACTAAAGACAGAACAAAGACAACATGATGAATAGGTGTAAAAAAATGCCAAGTGGAAAACAAAAAGAAATAACAAAAAACAACAAAAATCTTGATTCATAACTAGCATTACAGAAGTGATCATCCGTCTTTCCCTTTGCACTTGTTTTTCCATGATGTTTTCCTTGGATATTGGACTGATGAAAAAATAAATAGAAATCTTGTCAAAAATGTATGTTAATAAGAAAAAGCAGATGTGAGCAAGAGGTAGGACAATTAAATACTTTTTCTTGCCAGATTTTTACCATCGTATTAGAAGAAAATGTAAATGTTTGTTTAACTTCAGTGCTCAAGTAATCTAATAGTTGAATCCGTTACATGGTTGTATCTAAAATTAGAATGTCACTTTCTGCACTAAACCAATTAAATCTATGGCCACTCATCTTATGGCCATTTAGATGCTCATTTCATTGATTCACAGAAAATCACAGACTCAGCCAATTGCACAAAAGAATTTCATACAGTTATGGAAAGCAGACTTATCAAATGCTCGGATATTCTCCAAATGCCATGTTTCAAGACATATCAAATAAAACTGACTGCAAAATGCTTTACCATTTAAAGTTAAATGGAAGGGTTTGGCAAGTCATTACCTGTTCATGCTTCTCACTAAGGAGGTCTTATGCTAAATAATAAATTATATGAAACATTGGTTATAATGATGAAAGTGCTCATTTTGAATACATATGTTTTGGCTGTACTGCTTTCATGTGAAAAACAGGCTTTGGCTGTTTTTTGTAATAACAAAGACACCTGAAAGAGGACTTTGTTCAACTGCAAATTAAACTTAATTGTCTCCGCTTATAATGTCTGAGTTAACTGCTGGAGGTATCATAGGATATCTGTTTGTAGAAAATGCACTTCTTTGATAACATAGAAGTAAGCATCTTGACTGTCAGTGAATAACAGCAGCAATGTTCTCATGGAAAGCAGGCTCTGATTCAGATCTATGTTTTTTTCAAGGTCTTTTTTTTTTTTTTTAACTTTGGCTCTATTTTTTAAAATTCACTTGATTGTGCAAATACAGCACAGATGAGACTCACAACTTGTAGCTCAGAACCCCCACTTTTCCATCCCATTTCTCTTTGCTTTAATGCAGTCATCAATCTTAAATTCTTGACTATTAAGGCTGACTTAATGATTATGAGCCTAGCTAATGCTGACTTTTCAATGGGTCTCCAATGGCAGGTGAAGCAGTCCTACTGATCTGCAAAACGAATAACCTTTCTTTTATCACAGCTGCCAAACAAATATCCCTAATTCAACAACAAAAAAAATTGTCAGCATAGGCTTAAATTGCTTATTACTGAAGTATAATGAAATGTTTAAACTTGACTGCTGGAGAAAAAGCATGTGCTCAACTGCATTACTGAGTAGACACCTAAATAAAGAATGTACTAATCTTTCCTATATGACACTATCCAGTAATTTCATAGTTGAGTTTTAAATCTAAAATTGCATATACTGTTTTTGGTCCAAGGCCTGACAACCGTGTGCTGGGAAACATCTCCTGAGACCCTGCTGGGGATTGCTTTCAGTTCTCGGTGGCGAGTAGGTCCATAGCCAGAATGCACAAGTGTCTGGTTATAATAATCTTTTCACTAACTCCCAAGCTCTGCTGCTGCATAATGCTACATCAGCAATATTTTTCCAGCTCCCATGACACTTTCTTCCTCTATCTTGTTTGTTTGTTTTTTTTTTCGTTATTTTTTACTTCTGGATTTTCTCCAAGAATAGATAACTTCACCTTCTTTTAGCAGAGGTGTCAATAGGCAGTCTGCTCATCCTCAGCTACTGAAATATTTATCTTAGGGTTATATATGCATTCCAGACAGAGACCTCATCATCTGTAATTCTTCAAGTGAGCTTTTTTTTTTTTTTTTTTTTTGCCTCCTTCGCAGCAGTGCTGTGCTTTGGGAACAGCGAAAACTCTGACATGCCTATATTCTGTAACTACTGAAACGCTCCAGTCCCACCAGAGCTTGAATAGGGACGCCACAGTTGATCAAACAATTTCCAAGCTGTTGCAGATCTTCTGAGAACTGCAGCAGTTTTCATTCATCATCACACACCCAAGTAATTGAACCTCCAGGGCAATTCTGTCAAGCGTCGCACTTACAAGCATATGACACTGGTGGTGTTGTTATGACTGCAGTTCATGGACATTTAGGGAGAGGAGGCAGCAGGAGGAGAGAATTATTTGAATTACTTTTCAGAGTATTTAACCGTTTTCTGCACAAGAAATGGGAACTATATATTGGTCTTAATTTAATATTTCTTCTGTGTTAAGTTTCCTTCCTGTACGTCTATCCAGCTATCTTTGTCCATAAGAAAACAGCTGTGTAGAAATAAAATTTAAAAAAGTAATCAAATCAGTAAGAGTTAACATTCTATCATGTGATTTAGACTTTTACAATGATCACTTGATAGAAATAAGTTAAACAGAAAGTACTGAGGGAAAAAAAAGAAAGTATCTGTAGGCTCCAGGTTTTTCAGCCTTCTTTTGTACATTAGTTTGGAAAAGGAGAGAAAATACAGAAATCAATTTGGGTATCAAGCTTACCTAAGAAATGGAGTTGTTCTGGTTCAAGAGTATGTTTAATTCCTTCTATATGTTTAATTATGAAATTGACTTCTTTGCATTCTTCTCTCTTTCTTTCTCTCTCTCTTTCTTTCTTTCTTTCTCTCTCTCTCTCTCTCTCTCTCTTTCTCTCTCTCTCTCTCTCTCTCTCTCTCTCTCTTTCTCTCTTTCTTTCTTTCTTTCTGATAGAAAACAAAACTGAAAAGCACCCTACTCTCTGAAGCTTTAATCTGCACTCAGACAGCAGCCCTTGAGCTTACCTTTGTTACTTGATGTAAACATCCAGGTATGTTCTGAGGATCAAGGCTGTTTACCCATTCAGTGCAATAAAATGGCAAGAGGCACAAAGTGACTTAAGAGTAAACAAAACATGCTGAAGAACAGACTGCTATTTTCTCTTTCATTTTCTCACGCACATTGAAATCACAGAATCACATGTTAAGTGGTGAGACTTTGATTAGTCAGTCACTGCAGGATTCCACTTGTTCTAGCCTCAGTCTGAAATTACCTCCTGGAACTGAGGAAGGCAGGGCAGGACAGGGCAAGGCTAGTGTGGTGAGCATTCCCTTGTCCAGGGCTGCAAATTCAAGCCCTCAGTATGCACAGTGGCTTCGACATCACACACAAGAGGAAGCTGTCTGTCAATGAGGAGAAGCCAAAACATGCAGGCAGAATTCAGTATTATAAACTTCAGAAACCTACCAATACCTCATATCATAAGCTTCTCCTTTACATATTCCAAATATTATGCAGTAAAAAAGCCTTTATAAATACTGAGGCACTATCCTTAGTAATCCATTCCATGGTATCTCCAAAATGCAATCGTTCTCCAAATGTCTCCTAAATGTATTGGGATATATACCAAGATGTCACACTTTAGATCTGATTATCTACATTACCATTTTTTAATTGGAAAAAATGTGAACAATAGCTTCAAATCATTATTAACTGAAACAGAGTACTTGTCTCCATGCAATTCCTTTGTTTCATTTTTATTCCTTACAAATGGAATCACAAGATGTTGACTGAGTTGTGGGCTTTTTTGTTTTGTTTTTCTTTGCTGTTTTTTTTTTTTTTTTTTTAACCATTTTTAGTTAACATGTTTACCTATTTTTCTTGAATGGCTGTGGATAAAGAACCATAATCTGTCTCAAAGAAAGAATGATTACATACTCCACTGGTTAGGGCAGTCACAGAAGAGACCTGTTCTACATGAGGCAATAATCCAGAGCAGAGCATTCATCTGGAAGATGGACTCTCAGCTTCAGAGTCCCTTTTCTGAACTAAGCAGAGTAGGGCCTGCAGGGTCTCTCACTTCTGAGAGTAAGCTTGTCAATCAGCTATTGAGGATGCTTATCTCATCAAACATTGGTAAGCACATGGTCACCTGCATTCTTACATTTCCATGAAAAGTTTTATTTTCCAGAAGACTGACCTTTTCTTTCAAAATGAAGTCCAACCTAAAACGTTGGTTCACCAATTTTAAATTAGGGTTATTTATAGTAGTATACGATTATTATATATCCCGTGAGTGGGGAGAGATGCTGTTATCAATTTTATTTCACTGCTAACATTGGCCAGTAGAAGAAGCTTGGCAAAAGCTTAGTACTGCTAGGAAGCTTAACTTATCTCTACATATTACTTCCCTAATAAATTATGCAGCATTTATTAATGAATGTATTGCCTGCTCAAACAAGAAACAGAATCATCTATTGTGCATATATTAACAGTAGCTAGACCATGATACATTATGCTGCAAAGAAACAGAGAGAAGAATGGTGTGGCAATTTAGGGCTCTAAATTCACAGTGAAACAGGAGAGATGTTTACCACAGAGTGAAAAGAGGAGATGGTGAGTTGAAGAGAACATCAAAGCTGTAAATATTACAATGCGTTTATCTGTTTCTAAGCCAGTAATAAAAGTAGATCCCGGCACTTCTTGGAATTGCCCTGCTGCGTCTCACATTTTAGTGTGAAAACAATTATCATTCATTTCTTCAAATTATGTTGAAGTGTTGCTTCTACTAAATAGTGTCACTTTCACTTCTCTGTACATTTGATCAATTTTTAGATCATACAGTTTATTAAGCACATCTCTGTGAACTCAACCAAAACACTTCAGATATTATCTGAAATTTATAGTTTAGTAAACAACTAACCACTACAAAACCACACCAAGCATTCTGACTAGAGCATATTGGTAAGGTATTTTAAACTAGCTACATGTGTTCAATCTCAGTCTTGCATTGTCACATTCTTAACCTACCGACTGGCACGGCCCCGTGTGATGCTTCCACTGCCAATTAATAAGACCTTTAAATGGGACATTGACTTTTTATTAAATTTGTAAAAAAAAAAACCCACAAAAACAGAAACACCAAAAACCAACCAATGAAACAAACAAACAAGAAACCCAAACATTTTCTGAAAAATCTCTTGTTAACAAATCAGGCTATAAAAACACAAAATATCCTTTTCTGGGGATTGCAATGTATTTTTCAGTAATAACTTGAAAGGTTTAATTGCACTGTTTACTAACATAGCTTTTAAATTTTAAAAGTCTTCCAAGTGCTGATTTCTATGTGATTTTTTTTTTAGTTCTCTGTTGGAACCACTTAATTCTCTAGAAAAGATTTATTTTGGACTGACAAAACAGAAATTTTGAATATCCTGTAGGAATGACTGTAATCTTTTATTTTCTTTAGCTACAATATTACATTATACTTAATATTGTATAAGAAGTGTCTGAAAACACAAAATAAAAATTTACTATCCCTTTTTAATTGTAAATAATGAATATATATCTCCAGAGTTTGTACTTTTTGAATACTAAGTGGAAGATACAACCCTTCATGAGTTAATGGATTATCTCATTTTTTGTTACAGATACAGTTTATGTTTTCTACAAAATTCTGGTTACTATTACCCAAACAGTAAGCGTACTTTGATCACAAGACTTTGTGATCTGCCAGCTGGGATAGCAGCTAATTAAAGAGTATTTTGTTTCGGCTTTTGTTAGTATCCCACTTCATATCGTCCTCCAATTCTGCCTGTAATCTCCATCATTCTTGGAGGCAGTAGCAAATTGCCTTCTTCCTTCCCCCGGGAGTCAGAATGATTAATTTGTCAACATCTAGTTAAAGCCTACTACAAAGAAACCAAGATCTTGAAAAGTCATAATATATCTTCAAAACCTGATCTTTCTGAAGGATAATGTTGAAAATACAGCACAAATGCAGACACAAAGCTTTCAGCCTCTCTTGTCTAGTAAAATAAACTCAGTGCAAAGTTCCCATTTTAAGTACATACAGCATGTTAGTTTGGGATGCCTTGCCATTCACCCTACATCAAATCCCAAGCTTGCTACTGTGAAGTAATTGTGGCAAAAAGGCATTTATGTAGCTGAGCAGATTGCGTGTGATTTTCTACGGCCATATTAAAATGCTATCATGGGGCAAGTTCTCTGGGGTATTTAATGTGCCATCCGTTGGAGGGCTGGAAAAAAAATGCATCAACAGAATAGAGCAAGAATTCCAATGATGGAACGAGCCTTGCCCCTCTTCTGTTACCTCTTTCACCATATTGACAGCTGAGTTTTTTCTGCTAGATACTGCTCCTGTATCTGGTTTCTGCAGTAAGAGAAATGGGTGTGTTTAATCTCCGTCCAAGCTCTGTGTTTTATTTAATCACTACCTCACAAAATGAGAAGTTGAATCTCAGCTGTGTTGTTTCTGGAGATCATGCTCCTTTCTCCTCAGATTATGGGAAATCTGAGTTTACTGTTCACATTTTCAGGTTAAAGGCACTGAATGCTAGCAGATATATAAGGGCTACGAAGATTCACAGACTGCATATAAATCAATTTTAGCTTATGGTGACATGAGTCTCAATCTAGCGCAAGGAAAACATTTTACATAGTGTCATGTTAAATAAAACACAGGTTGACTTTTTCCTTTTTTCAATTCCTTCCTGCTCTTGAGTATTCTTTGGGGACACTTCAGAGGTTCTCACGTTTCCATGATTCTGCTCTGCTGTAAGTCTTATCATCTGAAACCGCACTTCTGTTCCACAGCAATGGCATCTCCTTTGCTAAACTGAATTTTACTCCTTCATTACCTGAAGTCCTCCATCAGTCAGTTTTGCTGTTGCTTATTTAGCAACGCAGACTTGAAAACTGAGTTTACCCTGGGCAGTGTCTCCTGGTCTGTAGCTGTTACAGGAAAGACTGTTGAAGCTAAGCAGCCCTCCATTTTTAGTTTGTTAGTGTATAAAAAAATAATTTCTTTCGTTATATTTTTTTAGGTTTTAGATCAACAGGGAGATGCTCACAAATACCAAGTATAAGCAAGTCCCATGGTTAAAGCAGAACTTCTTTCAGACCAGAGTACCTCTGATACTAAGCAGAAGCAGAATTCTGAAGTTACAAATAGGTGCCCGTAAAGAAATTCTAATGGAAGAAATAGTAATAACATGTTCTTTCCTATGAGCGTTTTTACAACATGAAATAAATAATTCCAAAAAATCCTCTCCCAGGCTGAGTTTGAACTCTCAGCAGCTGGCTGGCTAGCTTGGAAACATAACAGACACATAAACCTTATGGTAGCAAGAATAAGATTTAGCTAAACAGAAGAAAAGGGTAGAATTTGAACTGCATGGGCTTTCCTTGATCTTAAAGTGCCCAGCATGTTAGCATAGGACAAAAAAGTAGAATATTTTGGCTTAGCTTTAGGAACGTCCCCCAGCTTCTCTGTGCTGTTCCTGTGATACCAAGGCAAATACTGAAGTGCTTAAACAATTACTTAATCAGCTGCTTCAACAAGTCAGGAAAGTGAAAATCTGCATCTCTAGCACAAAACTGTTTTCAAAGCAATTGTATGCAATAAAGACAAAGGGAATCAAAAGGAAAAAGAAAACCCTCACATGTTCTTTGTTTGTATTAGGGGAAATTCACTTTCTTCTACATCAACGTGATGAGCTGAAGATTACTGAGGAAAAGGTAAATGTAAAATCTCTACACTGCAGTTCATGACCACACAGCAGATCTGAAGACAACAATTTAGAGTCTTATTTCATCTCATGAAATCCATGATTTGCAATAATCTACTTCAAGAACATTGTTCTGTTGAGGTTTTCGGATTCCTTTGTTAAAATATGTCAAAGACTACTGAGATGGAACTACCTCAACACTAACTCTTATGTTAGTTGAGAAGCATTTTAAAAAGTCTCTTTTCAGAATGAAATTTGATTTGCAAACAGAGATGTTCTCTTCTCGGAAAGGAAAATGACACGTTATACTTGAAAGGCAAAAAAAAATGCAATGGTATAACAAAAATATAGCACTTGAAAAAAAATACACCTCAAGAGCTTCCTATCTCTACATATTCTGAAAGAGAAATGATTTCCAAGTTTTAATAATTGGTCTACCTCATAAAGGAAGCTGACAATGGACATTAGTGAAACTGAGTTTTACACTTGAAGTTTCTAATTAAAAAATGAGTAGTCCATTCTAAGAAGTGAAAAAAATGATTCTTAAGTTTTACCACTGAGAGAAAAGAATCCATGCAAGTTTCAGTTCATTGTGTGAAGTTAAAGCTGAAAAACCAGTACAAAGGTAGGAACTCCTTGAGGAGATGCCTCTTGATGCAACTAGAAATCAAGTTTTTAAGAAACTAAAACAATAAGATATCTAGATTTTACAGAAATTTCTTTTTTAGAATAATCATAGTATCATAGAGTGGCCTGGGTTGAAAAGGACCTCAATGATCACCTAGTTTCAACCCCCCTGCTATGTGCACCAACCACCAGCCCAGGCTGCCCAGAGCCACATCTATCCTTGGAGACAAATACTGAAGAGACTGCCTAACATTCAACTGCACAAGCTAATTGTTATTAACACAGCTGCTGCCACCACATGATTCATCGTTTTCATGGAGACTCCATCAGCAGATACAAAAAAGGATTTCCAACTACCTAACCAAAGCTATTTTTTGTCACATATTATTATAGACAAATGTTGGCTTTAATATTTTATAGGGTGTGTGACCATTCCAGTGACTGAAATGTATGATGAAAGCTGATGGAAAATCACCAGCAAGTACAGAAGTCAGTCTGCTTGAAGCTCTTTGCTGTGAAAGCCCTTGCTCTTTTTGTACATAATACTTCCACTAATATCAGTAGTAGCTCCGCACAGGATAAGAGCTCAGGATTTTCATACATCATTGAGGTGAACATTGCCAGAAGTTATCTAAGATTTATGCAAACATACTCTACAAGTCAGCATTCCCTCTGCATGGAAGTCTCATTTAAATTAATGCAGCTTTTGGCTTAGGGAAGGAATTCCTTCTAGCACAGTTTCTTAACTTTGCAGATTGATGACCCAGAATCAAAGTAAAAAATCATTCATGATCTGCTCTGTCAGAATGAAATGCATACATGGGTGCAATAAAAACCAAGTAATTTATTTGGGTATGGGTTCAGAAGACGGATTGGAAATACTGTCTTGAAGGTCATTGTGCCTGGTGGTAGGAAGAAGACATTTCTTTATTTTCTGTTACTGTCATACTCTTCAAACTCTATGGCAACTGATTGTTTTATGTTTTTACTTCTAACCATAACTTCTTTTGCATACAGAAGATCCCATGATTCTATACAGCCCTTTTTGTACCTCTGTGTTGTTCAACTGCTAGAATTAGCTTCACCTTTTACTAAAAAGCAGCAAATATATTGACAATCGCACTGCAGCACAAGCTCCTACATACTGAGGTGCAGGCTAAGGCAGGGCTAGCTTTCATTACCAAACAGCTGTCTGAAAATAACCCATTTGAGTACTCTCTGAGTTTGGCACTAAGGCACAAAGCCAGGGAACTTCAGTTCTTGCAATCTATCCTCTCCAGGTTTACAGTGTAGAATCTCAAGTTTACCTATGAGATCTGTTCTTTCAACTTTACTCAGTCAAATCTTTGGTGACACAAATAAGAAATTAATATTAAAATATTAAAAAAAATTAAAAAAAATGCTTTCGTAAAAATCCATCATACTTCTTTTCCTACATAGGCACAAAAATATCTTTCTAACATAAAGGAAGCTAGAAGCTGCAGGCAATATTCAAGAGCCACTGTTGCTCAACTTAAAGAGGTCAGTTACGTATATGGACAAAGGACTATCACAGTTAAATACACAAACTCTAAGCATTGCAGAGCATCAAAGTTGGAAGTAAAGAGAAAGAAGACCATCTTCAAGCACAAATTGCTCATGCTATTTGAGATAAACATTATTTATGATACATCGTCACTCCAAAACAATGTCTTAAGAGAAACATACTACTGCAGAAATTAACATATAGCAAGCACATCTGACAAATACCAATGACACTCAAAGACGTGCCATTCAATATAAAAACAGACTAAACAGCTAGCAAAATAAGAGCAATGAAAGAAATGTGCATTCTTAAATGTATAGAATTCGATTCCAAAGTTAATTTAAAACATCAGCATCTTTAAGGCTGCACTAGCCTTGCTTATATTGGTTTCTACCCCAGCAAATGTCTAAATCCTGTCCTCAATAGAACTGAATAACATGCAGCTGTTGTCAGAGTGAATATTCATGTTACTAAAGCTGCATGCAACCTAAGGTGTGCAGTGACTATGAGCTTCAAGACCAGCTCTTCCCACACATACATCAAATGAACTTTCCATTTACTCATTCACACTGAAGCAGGAAACATGAGATGATTCTCGTGTTTGTTTTTGTTGAAGTTTATAATCACAACAATGTAAAATGAATGCAGAAATAAAACCGTCTGCATTTGGGATTACATCGCATTTGTCCAAATTAAATCAGCTTTTTTTAGTTTGCACAACCTAGGAGATTGAAACAGTAGATGAAAGAAACAGGGGCAACGGTGTTTTGAGTGCAGCTGTTTCACATACATATGAGAAGGAGAAACTGAGAAATTAGTTTAATTTATACTAAATATAAATGACAAATAAAGGCCCGGAAAACATTTTTTAAAGAATTTTTTTTTTTTTTTAAGAGCCTTTTTTCTTTTAAGACTGTGCTCTTCAATTACTACAAGATGTGCCATAAAGCAAACAGATAAAAAGAAAAACTGTCTATCTACACCTGGCTTATATAGGCTCTATTCCTTTAAATATCTTATTCCTGACTTCAGAACAAGAAATAAGATGTGCAAATTTATTCCTTGTTGTTGACAAGTATTTGTATTACTAATGCCATATATAACCTTACAAGCTTGCAAACTATATGAATATAAACTATACAATTTAGAAGTCTTCACATTGAAATTTTCAAATACTTCAAGTGTAATCAATCACTGTGTGCTTTCTTTGCAACTAACTCTGTAGCAGACATACTATAAACAATTTTTGCTGTTTGCTCAAGTGCAGATATGAAAATACAATAGCATTGTGTTTCTCAATAGTGTTTGAATAAAACCATACTGTACCTATTTCCTAGCAATCATGACACACCAGAATAATACATACTGTGAATATACTACACCTTGTTATCCAAAGGAAATTAATCAGTAAAATCTGACACATTAGCCTATTGAGAGATTTAAAAATATTTAGATTCATGCATTCTCCAAATTTTGCAGATTATTTTATTGAAAAAAATGTTTAGCATAAATTGCATATTTCCCTATGCTCTAAATGTAAAAAATATTAAATATCTTTGCACTGTACAGTGGAGAATGGTAGCAATGTATTTCTATGCAATTTGAAAAGGTTTCCGTGAAGCTGAAAAATCAAAGCACTTTGCTTTGAAAGTAGTGCCAAAAAGCAAAAATAGAAGACAGACATATTAGCCATACTCTGATCAGGAGGAAGTTTTGTACCATCAGGGATTTTACCAGAACCTGTTATTAAAATGTTAGCAAAGAAGCTCACACCAGCATATGAATGTGACTGCTCCTGCAGACCAAAGAGCTGGCATGCAAATAGATCAAAGCAAAATTCACTTTAAGTCCTTGGCTCTGTTTTTCCGTAAAATCTTTCATGATGGACAGAATAAAGGTGGAAATATGTCAATCACCTCAAGTAATAATTACGAGTTGTCATTAGGGCGATAGAAGGAACAGTACTCTATATAACTACTTTAGTGGTACATATACAGAAGAAATCTTTCTAATTTGATAAAATAATGTGATTTTTTTTTTTTATAACTCAAAAGAAAATAAGCAATATTAAAATCAGGCAAAGTAGATTTTATTATGTATTATTTTTTTCTTGAAATTATCAGGATTATGTGTTGTGAAACGCACTTTCTTTCCATAGAAAAATTCAGGTTTTCTTACTGATAATTGCTGGTGTAGTAAATACAGAATAAGCATAAAAAAGTTAAGAGTTAAGGACTCTTGAAAGTCATTGCCAACAGTCATAAAACTGCCAGTTTTCAGTGCCGATTACTGAACGCTGAGATTAGTGAAATGAAGATTAGCAACATTCTCTGGGGTTATTAACATTCCTGTAATAGTTTTCCACTATGTACCAAGGGAAATGTTTCTACTGGAGCCAGAAGTACACAGATGTGGCACTGTCAATATTAAAATATAATACTAATTTTAAGATATACTTTTCTGAACTACTAATGTCCAGAATTCTTTATTTTAATAAAGGCAAAAAAAAACACGAAACAAACTTATTTCTCTCCCAACTCCAACATATGAGAATTACCAAGGGTACAGATGGTACTAAAGTTAGCAGTACCTGCAGCAAATGCACCACTCTAATATTGACATTTACATGCACATATCCAAAAAAGTCATATTTTTCTCCAGAAAAAAGGTTTTTGTTGTTCCTGTCAATTATTTACATTCAAAAGTTAAAGTACTTGTATTTCCAAAATTCTGCTGAATATTTCATGCATCTTCTGAGTGAATGCATACAATTCAAACATGCGATTTATTTTGGTTATGAAACATTCAACAATTCTTTTACTTCAAAAAAATTACTTAATTGCATCCTTAACATTTAATTATATTAAAAAGCCTTCCATTTTTAATTGACATAAAATTGTGTATGGTTAAATGAGTCACATACTTTGGTACACATTTTGCACAAACACATTTCTTCTCAGAGATAGACAAAATAATGTTGGCATCTTAGCTTGAAAATGTAAAGTAGGCCTAAATAGAAGGGATATGAGGATTCCCAAAACAGACCAGGCCCATCGGGGCATTCGGTTACAAATTAATCAAAACCAAGAATGAATTTATGAAGCAGTAGCTTATACATAGGGGCATCATCTCCTTTATCTATTAAAAGAGCGGTAGTTATTTTGTTTGTATAAAAACATTATTGAAAATAATTAGACTTGTCCTTGTTCCAGATCCATAGGAATATTCTTACTGTGCACTGAAACACACAGCACTAATATTAGTCAATCGCAGAAGTCGCACCATGGAAGTACATTCCACAACTGCATTTGCCTTTCTGAGCTATACTTGTTCTGCTTTCGAATATTTACTTGCTCAGGACATATCAAAGAACTAGAACTTACAGTTTTTCTGATCTCATGGAAAAATGGGAGGCATCATTTATCAAGAATGTGCAGTAGGTGTATTTTGTTTTCTTTGACATCTTCTCTAAATAACACAGAGCAAACCATCTTGACATTCATTCACATAGGACCGCTCCTCACATATTTTCATCAAGTTTACTATGTATAGACACCTACTCTCTATGTTCCTATGTGGTGGGGGCAGTAAAGATTCAACTTGGTATTTCATACTGGGGTACTTCTAATATGGACTGGTGGTGTTTTGATGTACTGCATTATAACCTCCATCTCATTCCTTGTAAATATTCATATTTTGTTTTTATTTATTTAACTATCATCTTAATTAGAGGTCTTGACTGAACCGTTCATAACGACAGTCGAGTCTTCTTTTTATGCTAACGTTAGCACAGATCACAGTAAAGTACAGAAGTACTGTTTCTCATAGCCTTTCTGAACAGCAGTATCTTTCTGGAGAGCCAGACTAAATGCTAAATGCTGTGGACTTGAAAGGACATTTGCCACATCATATCTGCAGTAGACTGAGAAGTGCCTATTACAGTCTGTACATACACTGCAAGATCAAGAGGTACCAGATAACGAGATGAACAATAGGCTGAACTGCCTACTGTCTACTCCACAGTCTTTGACTAATTCTATTACTCTCATAATGCATCAGGACTTCTACATAGAACGTTCATTTACATCACAGAATATTTCTAAATAAAATGGAAATTGTTATCAGCATCACACTCACAGTAGAGAAAACTTAATACTTACAGCAAAGTTAATACAAGCTTTCTTTCTTCAATGTATACAAAGAAAAAAATCCATGCAGAGCCACTATTATTTAGCCTCAAACTGAGAAGAACACAAGCCCGTAAGAACATCAACAGAGGGTCAGATCAAGCCAGTTCTGTCCCCCATCACTGCCAGGCTAGCAGTAGCTACTTGGAGAAAACCATGTTTCCATTTTCTCTAGGTCTTAGAATCATAGAATGGCCTGGGTTGAAAAGGACCACAATGATCATTTAGTTCCAACCCCCCTGCTATGTGCAGGGCCACCAACCACCAGACCAGGCTGCCCAGAGCCACATCCAGCCTGGCCTTGAATGCCTCCAGGGATGGGGCATCCACAACCTCCTTGGGCAACCTGTTCCAGTGCGTCACCACCCTCTGTGTGAAAAATCTCCTCTTAATATCTAACCCATAGGACACCAATGTCTACGTAGAAGCAGAGCACACTATGATGTTTCACCTGAATCCAGTAAACTATAGCTTCTAGCTTCCAGTGGCTAAAGGATTTCCTAAGACAAGTTGAATCATCAATATTTTTTTCTGAGACAGAAATGCTGGACAGAACCAGAACTTGTGTTAATTTTCACAGTTAACTAAGAACCAGCTTTGTGCAGTGGTAGGCCTCTTTAGCACATTTTCCAGACCTAAGTATTCAGATAAAGCTTGTTTTACAAAGAATCCACAGATGTGACTTTTTATTAAGAAGCTGAAAAATGCTGGTATTGTACAGGACTTCCTATTTATCTTTCAGAAGGAAAGAAACAGAACAATCAGAAAAAAAACTGGGGGAAAACAAAACAAAACAAAACAAAACAAACAACAACAACAACAACAACAACAACCAACCCAAGTCATGAATAGAACCAGTAAGTTACTAGTGGAGTTTCATAGGATATAAAATAGGTCTGGAAGAGAAGCTGTCACTTTCACAGTCTGAGAAGATAAGAACAATCTACTGAAATCTTAACAGCCACAAAATTAACTTCCTTGCTGTTTTGGTAATATAGCAAATCATGTTTATTAATACGATACTTTCATGAACGTCTGTGAATAGCTGCCATAAGTTAGAAGAGAAACAATGTCTGCTTCATGGAAGACACTGTTAAAACATCTCAGGACTACACCACGCCTTTAACAGGGTATGCTGGCTGTCACAAAGACTCAAGTCACACATGTATCTACAACATGCCATTCTCACTTCAAATTTGAGCAGGAGCAAAATGCAGTGTTTACCACGACGATGTAACCTGTCCGATGCAGATTACTTCCGCAAAGGAAACAGCTGTCATCTGCCTGAGAACACATCCTTGCTATGTGCTTAAGGAAAATGGAGCAACCCAAAGTAGCTGCACTCATGGGATTTATCAAGAACACTACCTCTGTCTTCTGCAAATTTAGTTCCCTCCCAGCAAAAGACAGGCTCCTTGGTTTTCAAACAACTCACACTGACAGGTGTGGTGTCTGACATCCTTGTCAAAAAGCACAGATCAAACCCACGTTTTCTGAAGCAGAACATGTAAGCCTTTGCAGTTCTTACAAAAGACAACCACTTACACAGAGACCTCAGTGTTGACCAACTCTTTCTCTTTAGATTGGTTGCACAGGCAGACATGGCACACGTGTGAATTTACAGATCTACAAGCTCCACAGGCAATACCTTTGAATGACCACGATGTGAAATGTTTATTATTGATAATTTACATCTCCTTCCCACAGCAGATCTTTTTTATTCTGTAAAACATCTGCATCTAAATTGTCCTGCAGATGTGCGGCAATGCGTGCAGATAAACAAACTTGCTTCCTGAACTACAGAAGTAACTGCCAAATCTTTGTAAAGGGCTCCCCACGAAGAGGGGAGAATTAATCGAATTAATAAGTAGCATTACAGTAATGCTGAATTTGAGTGGGGAATTTGGTGAACCAAGAGACATCATTCTTGGGTTAGTTCATTTCTACACAACTGAAAATAGCATTATGTTCCTGAGGACCATTCCTACAGCAATGCATATTGTTATCTTCTGATTATACGGTTTTAGCTGCATCCACATTAAATATTTTTACTACTGCTTTATTTCATTTTATTTTAATTCCCTTTTTAAACCATCCTTATACATAAAGTTTGAAATGCGGAAGTAGTATTAAGGAACAGTAACAAAAAGAAAGGAGAATGATACAGCAGGCATAGTATGCAATAAAAGAGAACTAATCTTCTGTATAACTTCTGAGTTGGACAACCCTATTATGAAAGGTGTATCTCATAAAAGGCAAATAAACATCTGTCTTATTTTTCTTTCCCATATATTCATCTGTGGTATTATGAATTTATCAAATACAACACAATGAAAACAAACTAAATAAGAAATGCCTATTTATAAAAGGAATGCAAAGTCCAAAGAAAATCTAAAACATTTTATTTTCCCAGCAGATAATGGATGATAAATTTACTGAGTTATATCATAGCCGCAAGGTCTCAAAGTCTTTCACTTTCAGACTTCACCTTCAAAATTAAAAGTTTGAATTGTTTTTCAGAAATTTTTCAAGATATAAAGCCGAACCTCTTTGAGAAAACAAAACATATAATCTATATATAAATATATATATATATATATATATATATTTTTTTTTTTTTTTTTTTTTTTTTGAAGAACATACTTTGCTTCAGCAGTTACATTTGCTATTTTGGACTGCTTTTCTTAGAAAGACTCCAGATGGTTGATCTGAAACTAAGGTTAATTTTTTTGACATTTTCTTAAAACAGCACCAATATGTGTGTAAAGGAGAAAAAGAGAAGAAAGAGAAAGGGAGAGAAAGATGTTCTAAAGTAATGACCCACCTCAAAAATCACAGTCTTATTACTGCAGTGTTTATTTAGATAAACTGTGGGTCTCGCCATGGCATTTAGTTAATCACTTGGGGAAAAAATAACAACCACCAAACATCATCACTTGGGCATATATTTGCACTGCATAACAATTATTGCTTAATTATACTTATTTCAAAAACAATATTTATTCGCTTCACCTGCTAAAATGTGTTAGCCTCTCTGTTCTCTGTAAATCATATCAAATATAAAAATATTTTCTCATTTTCCCTTTTATTTCCAATACTTTTGTTTTCCATCTGCAAAGCGATGTCCTCAGATGACTCTTCACACTGTCTCTTACCTCAAATCAGTTTGACAAACACAAACATGAATAAGAAGTAAATATTTCCTTTTTTGCTCTAATGGAATATTTGTCCTTTAAGATATTTCCTGCCTGGAGCACATACCGTGCTTTACTCAGCTTAATTTGTTTCATTTTTGCCATCTAACATAGGGAAGAAAGTCGTTCATTCATTCTCATCATTCAGATACCATTTCCAGTCTCTCGCACTTGTGACATTTCAGTCAAGCATTCACCACTAGTTGCTTTGAAAAATACGAAGAGGAAAATATGCTCACCTTCAGGCTCCCCACAGAGTGTACACTGTGACTCTGAAAAGAAAAAGAGAAAAATTATGATTTCTTGTTTTTAAGATGTGTGGCGTAGAGTTATGAAGTTGTAACTCCATCCAAATAAAACAAACCGTATGGAACTCAGGTTTAGCATGGAAAATGAAATTCCATTTTCAGCATCTATTTCTTTAACAGTGGCAACATAACTTTTAAAAGAGTTTTTGCAAAACAACATTTTCTAAACAGAACCATAAAAGTTTCTAGTTTTACTTATGTCACTATCACCTCTACATATTCCAACCAAGTGCAGGTAGCAGGACTTTCCAGTTTTGTGTAACTTTTCTGTATTTGTAGCTGTAGATCAGTGACTGAAGCCACTCAAATAAAGAGCTTAAGCCTCTTAATATTTTATCATTGGAGGCAATAAACAGTAAAAGTGACAAAGGTATTACATTCCTTTCTCATGAAAGATGTCCAAGTCCTCCCAGGTGAATGAATAAGTCAAATAGTCAACGTAAAAGTGTTGTGATATCATACAAAATATTCGATTATAGAAAAGAGGGAAGTACAGCTTTATTATAATAAACACACAGTCTCTAAATGTGCAATTATTATTTTCTTTACACATCACTATTTGGAAGCTGGCTGTCTTAAAAATTACATTGCAAAATGTAGAAATATGTGCACATAAAAAGGAAACAGTTTAAGCATTCTTTGCTTAAGATTGAGTTTTGTCAGGTATTAGCATTGAGCTGCAGTACAAAGCTGTTAATTAAAACCCAAGCAACAGAATCAAATGAAATCACAGGGACTGCAATCAAGCTGGCAGATAATTCTGATAAAGCTGGAAAAAGTCTTCAAAGCAGCGCAGTGTATTTTACAGTCACAACTACCTGGAATCTCCATCTTAACACTCAGATGAAAAGCAATAACTCCAACAGCAAAAAGTATTATGAAGCAAATATACATATACACAGGCACACAAGTACGTGTATATTTTAATATAAATTAAAATATAAAAAACCCCAACAGTTCAGTGTTCCTGGTTATATGCAAATCCCTTAACCCAAAAGCCTGTTGATATTTTTTTCTGTTCTTGAATGCCAAATGGAAGACCATACTTTGGCTGTGATTTTAAGAAAAACAAACAAACAAACAACAGAAACATAAAAAATGAAATGCATACACTGAGATGATTTGATTTTTATAGTGCCACTGTGATATTGCCAGTTATTTAGAAGTCCTTTCTCTGTACAGATAAGAGTCTGTAACAAAATAGCCCACTGTTGTAAAGATACTTGACCCTACGTCTTTCACATGTTTTAAAAAATTATAGTTGTTGCTTTTTTAATACTGTCAGAGGTTGTAGTGTATGATGGGAAGGAATGAGAAAAGTAATGTTTATTCAGGCAACTCAACTACTGTTGTTAGGCAGAGTACAGTTTTTAAAACTTGATAAAGTTGCACGAAAGAAAAGAGGAATTAATTTTGATGCAGGCCGGCACTGTGAAACATGCTGTTGACTGGTCTTCTGACAGATCCAGCAGCAGTGACAAACTGCAAACAAACTGTAAACAGCACCCCAATGGCTGTCTTGGGAAAACCCACCAGCAAAAAGCATAAAAAGTTTATGGCAGATAGCACAAGGCTCTTTCTTTCACTGCTGTATGAAAACTGCACTTGTCGCAATCTGGAGTGATGCAGAGAAAACAACACAGATTTTTTTCACTTTTAATTCAAAGACTTTCTGAGGTTGGACTGAGAGGGGCTGCCTGTCTGTCTGCACTTTATTGTCTTGATTGACAAGGAAGAACAAGCTGGAACTCAGTTTCTGAGCTTGTAGCTTTTTGCTGATCCTCTATGTCCTGCTAACAACTGCTTCACTGGTTTGCTACAGCCGAAAGAGATTGCCTGACATTTTTTGCAGCCCTCAACACCATTTTCCAAAGGTCCCCACTCAATAGCACAAATTAGTAGCTTCCCTCTTCTCCCCATCAGTGTACCTCAGTGCCAATACCAAACAGAACAGTTCAGTTGGAAAGGTCATCTGTTTCAACTATCATATATCATCTATTCCAACTGTCTGAGCTGTTCAGGGTTAAGCAAAAGTTGAAGTGCATTAACAACATTATGCATATGCCTCTTGCATACTGACAGGCATGGAGCATCAAATACCTCTCTAGGAAGCCTGTTCCAATGTCTGACAATACAGAAAGGTTTCCCAGTGCCCATTCTGACCCTCCCCTGTGCCATTCCCATCCTGCCATCAGTTCCCAGGATCAGAGACTTCTGCCATCTCCCTCTGCTTCCCTCCCTCCTTCAGGAGCTGCAGAGAGCAATGAGATCACCTCTTGTCCTGCTCTTCTCTTAGACAACCCCCATGTCCTCAGCTTGCCCCAGCCCTTCTATCAGTTTTGGTGCCCTCCTCCAGAGGCTTTCAAGGACCTTAATATACCACAGCACTGTTATAAATCTGCAGCACAACAGCCTAACTCAAAATAAGGCTTACAGATAAGACTGGTGCCAGGAAGTCGCCCAGAAGATTGCCAGCTCTCTGCACAACCGCTGATGGACAACCAATTGTTTTGGCTTTCTTCCAGGTGTTGTTTAAGCTCCTGAGTTTATGGGTAGGCTAGGTGCCTCTTCCCTTTCCATATGAAGTGGGAAATAATTAAGTCTATTTAGATCCACATATCCTGTGGTAATTGTTGAAAGATTCCATGTCATACATTTCCAAGCCTATCTGAATATCACACTCAGAAATTTCTACATTTACATTTTTTATAAATACAGACATCTTAAAATCTTGTAAAAAAGCTAGACATTGAAGCATATTTCCACTTTTTTTTTTTTTTTTTTCCCTCTCTCTCTCTTCTGGAAGGAAATTGTTGCATCTTGGTAGAACAACTCTCTCAGGAAGATAGCTAATTACTCAATACCTGAATTAATTAGGAATTTTTCCTTTCAATCTAATTTAAATTTGAGCTCTGGGATGGCAGCAACCAAGGAATGACAACAGTTAAAAAGTTACTACTTTATCATGTGAAATGACAATACTGAGGCTGAGATGCATGTGACCTAAGATTGGGTAAATCACCCGTTATTCTCTCATTCATGTTTCAAACATAAATTAATATTTAAAGATCTGTTAATTAGTGGAACTCTATATTAGGATTAGGTAAATCACTTTTTGTAAGTGCACACTTTTTTTTGTGCGTTGTGCAAGGTCTTAGACATAGGCTCTGTCTTCACAGTAATATTCATGACAAGGCAGAAGCATGCACTGACAAACGAGCTCTTGAAATGTCCTAGCTCAGCCTTCTGCTGTAATAAGGCTGCTTCCACTCATGTTCAGCTCAGATGGGGCTTTGAGAGCCACCTCCTGGAAATCACCAGGGATGGAGCCAGCAATCTACTTCAGTGCTGTTTCAGTCTTCTACAGTCCTACCCTGTCTCTCAACCTGTTGTTTGTGGCCTCTCTTCCTTTTTATATGACTGTCAAAAAGACTCTGGCTCCATCATTTCTGTAGTTCTTCAGACATACATAGGTTGCTAGTAGATCTCTACTTTACTGGAATAAATCAGCCCAGCTTCTTCAAGTATTTTCTTTGTAGGTCAAGCTCTCCTGACCTGATGGCCCTGTGCTAGGTCACTCTGATGTCTCACTGTGTTTTCTGAAGCAGGGATCCCCACACACCAAATGTAGTATATTCAGGTGTATTCTCACCAGAGGGAAGAACAATGACTATCTGCATATTAGACCCCTTGTGCAGTAGCCCTCCATGCAGCATTACCATTTCCAATGGGAGAATGCTGTCGGCCTGTACATAACCTACTTTAGAAAGAAGTAAAAGAATAAAATGAAGTATTAATAAGACCAGTCCCCTGCCTCAAGTCACCTGGCAATTATCCTGCTGCTAATGTATGGCACAAGGGAGGAATCTTGGCACAATGAGGCAGACCAAGGCTGTTGTTTCCGGGAGCCACCAGACCATGGATCAGCTCAAGGGAGTCATGAAATCTCAGCCTCAGGCAATTTCTGTAAGCCCACAGTGGGTTGAAATGAAGTCTAAAGTTAAAATGCTTAAGCTACTGCACATTGTAATAGAAAAGAGCAAGGGACACGATCTGTTACTACATTTCAGAAAACAATATTTCTTAAACCTTTCTTTCTACAATTCCCTATTAATGGATCATGCCCCTAGATATCTGATTCATCTGAAGTATTCTGATGATGCATTCACAGGAGATATTCTTTCTTTTTAACACACTGCTAATCAGCTTCACTTAAAGATGATCATTCTTGCAAACACTCATACATGTGAGAAACGTTTGTCATTGTTCTCAGAAGAAAAATGACTAAGATAGGTGAGTGTTTGGAGATTTGGAGCACCATAAATCAATGGAGCACGGAAATATCATATCCATATTATTAATCTCACTCTATCATTTTGAAATTTGGCTAGCCAACAGAAACAATCTTCCCAGATACAAGAACTTGCAGACAAAATAGGTCACAAGAAGATCTTTTGAAGAAACAAATTTATCACAGTCATGAGCTTTTTCTTTCCCCTAAATAATATGAATCTTATTTTATTTTGATAGTTTTTCTTGTCTAACGTAAGTAATAGTAACACTAAAATTAATAGGGGACCTGATCCAGGTCTATAAATATCTAAGATGTGGGGGACAGAGTGGAGAGGCCAGGCTGTTTTCAGCAGTGTGTGGAGACTGAACAAGGGGAAACAGCCAGAAACTGCAGCACAGGAAGTTCCGCACAAATTTGCGCAAGAACTTCTTTACGGTGAGGGTGACAGAGCACTGGAACAGGCTGCCCAGGGAGGTTGTGGAGTCTCCTTCTCTGGAGATATTCAAGACCTGCCTGTACACCTACTTGTGTGATCTGGTATAGGGAACCTGCTTTGGCAGGGGGGTTGGACTCCATGATCTCTGGAGGTCCCTTCCAACCTCTATGATTCTGTGATTCTGTGATAAAACCAGTCATGCAAAAAGACAATATTCATTCTCAAAACAGTTGAGTTTAACAGTCAAACTTAAATTAGAGTGAAGATAAATTATTTCACTAAACATTTTCACCTTCCCCTACTTTGTGAATCTCTTTTTTAGGTACAGTTGGTGTAAATGAAGTAAAATCGACTATACAGGGCTATGACAAAGAAAACAATATATGGGCCAAAAGAAAGACACAAAATAGATATTATGAATAAATTATTATTTAAAGTGCTCATGCAAATTATGTAACGCAATAAGACTAAACCAAAACAGTATTACTAGTGTTTGAAATCTGTTTAAAGGAAATATTTTTCCTAGTTAACTACACTTTGAAGTACACTATACTTTCAATGGGGCTTACCTAGATTATGGAGTCTGGCCTGGATGAGTTTTGACCTAGATATATAGAAGTGATAGTATGACAAGAACTCATGCAAAGGTCAGAAGCAGTACTGGGGATAATCTGTCCCCTCAGCATCATGTTCAGAAAATAGAAGCTCTCAGCCCTTATGATTGCCCCTAGAATAACAGCACACATCCAGTGTTATATCCCTGCTTCAGATCTGTAAGCCTTTTCTGTCTCTCTTTCTGCCTGATAGTACCAGAGGCCATCTGCAACCACCCTTCTCTATAGGATTTTAAATTTAACTACGAGCACAATATTGTTGGTCTCATAGAAAAAAATTCTCAGATTTCTTTTTTACCCCTTTCATTTTTGCAAAATACTAACACTGTATACATATATTTAAAATGCAGTGAAAAAATAGATCAATTCCAGTAAGGAAATATAGCAGGTAATACTTAAAAGATTTTCATTTCACTGGTTCCAGAGGCAAGAAATACAACAGTTTTGCACACTGTTTCATCAGTGTCTTCTTATATCATTTTACTGCTGATGGTGAAATGGAACTCTGCAACAATTAAAGAAACATAGAGTAGCTATGCAGGATATTGTGATTTCGGGCAGCCAAAAAGCAAGGCCTAATTTAAGGACAGCTGTAAGACTTCTAATTGTTTTTAGGATTTTAGTCTAATGTTTGTATCTAAACGTGGCTATAATAATGGTGATAAAAGAATTGTTTTTTATTCTCTATTTTCATGCCTATTTTTTTTCTCCTATGCATTTTGCCCTTATCTGTGCCTTTTCCTCTTGCTAATATCTCACTGTTGCACAATACCATCAGGTGAAATACTGATAAATCTATAAGATACACTGTAGTTTTTTCTCATGTCTGCCAAGATTCTCTCCTTCACAATCATTCTCTTTGTTTCACAATGAAGCCAGAGCAAATCCTCTTGACATCTCTCACTCTGTGTTCAGTCACGCATGTAGTAACCGATTGAGAGATACCTACAAAACCCATGTAGTCCAACCTTCTGCAAAGTGCACCAGGGCATTCCCTATATATATTTTTTTCTAAAATGCTCCCTCCAAACTTCTGATGACAGGAAATGCAACTGTCTCCAGGTAAATTACCTCTGTTGCTAAATTATCTTTGCAGCTGGAGAGATTTCATCTTCTACAGTACCAACAGGCATTGGTTTTCACTTTGTACATAGAAAATAAAATCTCTAATATACTTAGAAAAAAGATTCTATTTCAGATCCTCATTGTTTTCTTCCAGTCTAGTTTTACTATTCTAAGCCTTGTTCATTCACTTTTTCCAGCTGTGGTTTCTAATTCCCATCTCATCTTCCCTGTCCTCCTCTGGACTCTCTGCAACTTAGCCATGTCTCAAAGTACACAGTAAACCACCTGAACCCTTCCATCGTTCCTGTGAACTTATACTTGTAAGAGTACCATTGGCCTAATTTCGGGCATTGCTATTTTCTAGTATGAAAAGAGAGCTCACTTTATCCTTATAGACATGGATTTGATAGAGGCACCTTCAGTACCTGCTGTCATAAAAATGAAATTATAACAATAAAGGATACTTTATTGACCTATCTTGGCAGTAAAGGCCCTGCTCAAAGAATCCATGTAAACCATCTGAAATCCACAAAATGTTCCAGACTCTCCTTAAAGCTTTTTGTTTGAAACTATAGAGTGGCAAAAATAATCAAAACAATTCTATAACGAAACAATTTATTTGTTACAGTATTTGGAGTACTGATAAATAGTGCTAAAAGAACAGAATCTACCTATATTTGGACTCAAAAACTATTAGGGCCCTTGTCCCTCCACAGCCACAGAAGAATTAAAAAGTTTCATGTGAGTTATGTAATCAAAAGAAATGTATGGAATTATACATATATATTTACACACACATATATATCTCACAATCTCCTTTTTTCATTTGCAAAAAAAACCAAAAAAGTTGTATTTAAATGTAACAATAACTACGAGGAGTCCATTCATCATGTAGAACTTTTTGAAAAAGGCCATAACAGCAACAGTTCATAACAGCTGTGGCCAAGAAATGCATTTAATCCCTCTTGGAACCATTTCTACAAGCAGTTCTTGTTTAGTGTAAAAGCCTGCTTTCCTGAGCACCTGCCCGCTTCTCACTGCTGACTATTCCCCAAAGGAGAATTCCCCAAGTTTGCAAATTCTGCCATAGGAAACTGCTTTCTTGAATCTTTTAATTGGAATATTCATAAAAAAGGGCCATTTACTGCTCATGATCAGGTCTTGGGGGGGGGGGATGAGGGGGAGAAAATAGCTGCCTATGATAGAATAGCAGCTGGGCTATATTGGGAAAGATAGAGCAAGGGAAATGAGTTGCCCTGGGAAGAGACTGAAAGAAGTTTAAATTATAAAAATACAGAATAGCCATTATTAAAATTGAATGAGCTGAAAGCAGAAGAAAAAAATCAACCAACCTGGCAGCTGATTTTGTATCATTTTGAGCAAACAAACTGACATTCAACCAAATGTATAAAGCAAGCACTAAAAGCCCATTATCTTCCCCAGATAAAAAAATATAAAGTTTATGCTCAAAGCAATGCCAGAACCTATTCACAGTACTTGCATATCAGATCCTCCTCCATATGGAGTTTATACATTACATGTGCATTAACCAAGCCAGAAGAGATTTCAGAAAAGAATGATGAGACCAGGCACTCAAATATTTTCATAGAAAAACAAATGTAACTGTAGTGATAAAAAATAAAATTTAAACCACTCAAGGAAAAATAAAATACACATGCTAATGTTTCTCTCGGTGATCTGAACACAAATACTGTTTTTTTTAGAGGAGCAGCTATAAACATAACAAAATGTATGTGCTTTAGTACACTTCTGACACTTTTCAAATACACAGTATTGAAGAGTTCAAATATTCTGAATGAGTCCAAAAATAAAAAGCCTGAGATGTGCTTATAAAAGATAAATCTATGTGCTTTTCTCATTCTTATACTCATTTTCCACTATTTGACATTCTGTGTTTAAAGTCAGTCATCTTCCACAAAAATGAGGGAAAAAAAAAAAAACTCGCCAACTTGCTGATCACACTGTTGCATCTTTATGAAAAGCTCCAAGAAGAGGAAACCAATATACTGAGTGTAGACCCATGAGAGTTCTGTGCAACACCAAACTGAAGACATTCTGCACTTCAGACTTGCTTCAAAACCACTCTGGAACCAATGCAAGTCTCAGCAGATTACGGTGAACACAAGGTCAAACCTCAACAGCATACTAATGCTAAAAATTACTACCCTATTTATCACCATTCTTCCTTTTCTGTCTTTTCCTCCCCTCTTCTTTCACTTTTCTCACTTTATGAGATCTTGCAAAAAATTTCAGTGTCTCCTAAGAACAAGTAAAAATGGTACAAATCCAAGCTGAATGTGATATAACAAAGAACCTGATAGAAAGATAGCAAAAAATATAGGATGGGACAGCACAGTTATAGACTAGATTACATTCTCTAATACTGTGAAGGTTAAATTGATTTTTTCTCACCTTTCTCATTCTTATCTCTCATATTGAAATCAGATTTCAAAAAGATTTGAAGGGGAGGGAGTAGCTGGCAAACAGATTCAAAGAGGTCATTTGAAATGCCAAGGGTGTAGAGAAGGTGTGAAAGACCGTGATGCAACCATTAGAAGGGGTAAAACTGAGTTTAATATGAAAAGAGGAGAAGTCATCAAGAAGTCATCATGTCAGTTTAAGAGAGAGCTTGCTGGCCAAGACCGCTGAATGATGTCCTTCATGTAAACTCAGTAACATATATTGACTTAGAACAATACAAGTTGGAAGAGATGTCTTGAGTCTAGCCCTGAAGACAGAGTACTGTCAATTGCAAAGTGACATTTGGTTGCTCAGGGCTTTGTCCATTCCAGTTTTGAAAACCCACTAGGAAGGAGAACCAACAGTCTCTCTGGCCTACTGTTACGGCGTTTGAGCACCTTCAACACGAACAAGTTTTACCTTTCGTCTAATTGCAGTTTTCCTTGCTGCAACATCTATAAATTTCCTCTTGTGCTTTCACTCTGCATGTTGTCTGGCTGCATCGGATGTCTGGCTCCATCTTCTCTGCAATGACCATTAAGCAGCTGAGAACGGCACTTAGCACTGCTCTTCTCTTAGCTTTCCTCTTTTTCAAGCTGAACAAACCCAGCCCTCCTCAATGTCTTCCTGTGCAGTATGTCTTTCAGTACCCTAACCTTATTGTGCCTGTACTGGGGACACACTCCAATTTGTGTTGTCTTAATATGGGGCAGGGTCTAGAACTGGGCATAACCACAACATCTCAAGTGCTGAAAAATGGGTATAATTACCTCCTTTAAAACCTGCTAGTTGTACTAATGCAGTTCAGTACACAGCTAGCATTCACTGCTGCAAAGACTCACTGCAGAAATCCCAATAAAAGGGCTCTCAAACATGAAAGGACTGATATATAACTAAAGCTTTGAACTGGTCCAGTCCCGAAAGTGCAGTGATCTCACATGCTAAGTGATTACTTGAGGAGGTTATAGCAGTAAACTCTAATGTGTAATGTCTCCCAGCAGGTACAGACCACAGTTCAAGGCCTGACATGCCATACAAGCCATTTCTACTGTGCAGAGAAGGAAGCTGCTATAGATTCCTTTGCCAGTACATGCTGGAGGAAACAAACTTGCTTATATGAGCCCTGACCCATCCTCTCTAAGGTTTTCTGTCTTGACTGGTCTATGATGACTTTTGAGGCCTAATGACATTGCTGAGTATATCTGCATGCCTTATGAAAACAGCTACCATGTAACCTCTGCTCTCCATCAAAGGATGCTATCTTCCAGTGAGTGAGCAAATACACAAGCCATAGAAAAGTAGTGTGAAATACCAGGCAATTAAAAAAAATAATCTGTATGTTTGTCATCAAACAAGTGCTAATAAATAAAGTACAGAAACTCTTTAAGAGTGAGTAAACTAAAATGTGCTTGAACACTCTCAGAAGTCCATGGATAAGTTCAAACATTTCCATCTTACTGGATTCCTAAGCATTGACAACTGCCAGGACCATTCCAAAGGCACAGAGGGCTCACTGTAGGACTCAGACCTGAACTCAAAATGATAACGGTTCTTTTAGCTTTTGCAATAGAAAATAAAGATTTATTTGGGGTAACAGAAACTCTCCAATTGGTTTAGCAGAAAAAAAATAAGTCTGCCATTTTCTGTAGAACAGCTGCTAATGTTAGCTTCGAGTTCTGGCACAGTGAGACTCCACACCTGCCCATATCCCCTATACTGGAACAACTGAGATTGGGCACATCTCAAAATTTTTTATCGAATGGCAAATATTCAAAAGCAGAAACAATCCAAAATTCCAGTTGCAATGAAATGAACATTAATAAGAACTGAAGATCTTTTCACAAAAAGATGTAAAACTGCAGAGATTAGAGTCCAAGAATATTGCATGAAGGTAAAACTGAAATGCAGTAGTAGTCAGCAACTAAAAAAATGCTGAGTTTTTTTTTCAGAAACGCTCAAAAATTTAGCCTTAAGTAGCTAAAAGCAAAGCTGAAACAACAGATTTAAAGTTTTTATTTCTCTTTAACTATGTGAGTAATGTTTTTATTTATTTGAATCTGTCAGGTATGCAGCTATGGATACTTGTTTGCAGCCAGCCACCTTTTATATTACAGCAGCAAGCCAATATTTCCTGGCAGTGATCTGACCTTCTCTTCCTTAACACTTTTGCCATGGTCCGGTAATTTCTTCAATACTTAGCTACAAGGAAGTCCAGATCTGCACTACAGGGAGTCAATATACAGAGCAGAATTATCAAAAGGAACCCCAAGGTTTAAATAAAAAAAGGTGTGAATTGTCAACCTGCAGTATCCCTTATCTGTAAATGCTACGCACCATACATCAAGATACGCTGTTTAGAAAGTTTAGGGAACATGAAGTACAAACACTCAAAATTCGTACAAGACTCTTTTGTCCAATTCTTAAAAATCATTGAAATTAGAACCTCAGTGTAAGCCACATAAGTAAAACATTGTTATTAATGTACTCATAAAACTCTCAAGCTGAAATTAATGCATAATATACTCTACTAATTAAGTAAAAATCATTGATATTATCATAATTGGAACAAACATTCATGGACAAGCCAGCCTAGGGGCAGGATACTGCTGCTAGCTCCATCTGAATGTTATTGCATTTTGGAAATAAAATGCTTTGTTGTGTCAAAGACAAGATCAAGATAATTACACATCACTTTCAAAGCTATTAAAAGACACTAGTCGCTATTAAGTGCCTGAAAATTCTCAGATTAGTCAACCGAGTTTGCAGCAAAATCAGTTTGTCACTATCGGTCTCTTGTTGTTTTGTTTTCCAAAATCATTAAGTAAAATTTCTGTCGTAACTGAGAATATCTCTTTCAATCTTAGAATAACAAAACGTTTTCTCTGCCCCCTAACAAGAGAGTGGAAACAAATGTACAGTAAAACAATGTAAAATCACAGGTTAACTGAGTAGTTTCTCTTATAATATATATCATCCCGTGTTCAGAGACAATGCCAAGAAACTGCCACCCTACTTGCCTTTCTGCCTAAATATTTAAATGGTAGAAAATCTGCTTCAGTCACAAAAAGCTCATGCTGTTTACTTTTACATAACTGCACTGTACTCTGTGTACTGACCCCTCAAACAGCCTCCTAGTGAGGTTACCTGCAGGACTGGCATGAATTTGAAGATGATAATCACACAAATTCTGCGATTTCCACAGTGTTAGTGGCCCTCCATTAAGTTATATACAAAATGGAACTACAAGGTAAATGACTGAAAATTTGAAACTAAGTGGATTTTTATCACTGCGGGTATCATACTGAATTACTTGCAAGAGACAATGAAAAAGTTAAGATCCACCTTTCCATGGTAAAATGAAAAACAGTTATACAAAAGTTACTCATAAATAAATGTCATAAACTGGTAATGTTAAGTTCTCTTAATCACAGAAACACCACTGAACTTCAATAGACAGAAAACAGGCACACACAGGTGTGAAATCAGCTGTCTGCCAGATTTAATACTTCATCCTTGAAAAAAAGAAGTATGACTTACCATGTCTATTTTTCAGCACTATTTAAGTATTCTTATTTACAATAATCCAGTGATTGAGTGGTGCAGTCAGACAAGTACCATTTGCCTTCAAGAAACAGCTGAGCCTCAAAGTTGATTGAAAAACAGTAAAGCATAACACTAGCTAAGATGGAGTCCCAGTGTAAACAAGTTTCCCAATATATATAATTCTTGATAACTCAAGCCCCTTTAATAAATGTACAATCCTCATAATCTAATGGTACGATGCACTAGTAACAACATGAATCTATCCATTAGACTGAGAAATGCTTTGGCCTAAGTGAAGTACTGTGGTATAATAGGTTTTTTAACCTAATTTTATGATATAAATAACAATCTAACAAAATTCACTTAGCATCTAAACTACATGGAGGAATATGAATGTGTCCCAAGAGAGTATTCACAAAACATATCTTCACACATATTTTTGATCTCTCCATGCTCTGAAGGCTCACAAGATTTTCACTACGTTTGTGGTTTTGGTTCTACTGGTCCCATAGCAAGAAATTAATTAATTAAGCATCTTTTTGTAACATGTGAAGCTGAATGCTTTCACATAAACACAGGGGATACCAAATCTACACACACACACACACACACAACCAACAGCTAAACACATTAGATTTTAAACAAGTGATTTTTTTAACATTGCTTTCATTAGAAATAAGTACTTTTTAAATATACTTTTTAAAATGTGTCTACTTTGAAATGGACCCAGAATAGGAGATGCTTAAATGCCCAATAAGTATATAAACATATAATATAAAGGAAATTAAAGAATATCCATTCCCTTTTAACTGACAAAGTAACGTAAGGAAGAGAACACAATCTAATTATGCAAATCAAACAATAAGTTGTGGAATAAATAAATCAATAATTGGACCAGGAAATAGACGTGTGAAAACATTAAATTGCATTTGAAAGGAAGGAGGAAATAATCTCTTACATGAAGCTTCAGGTCAGTTCCCAAATTAGCATTGCCTCACATTTCAGACTGCATATGATGCTCATAATTACCATTTAACTGTTATTTCTTTTTTGTTAAATGGGAGCATCAAGATCAGTGACATTTTGCTGTCGAAGCAATAATTAGGAATACAAAAGAACCGATACCTCTGAGGAAATCCAGGTGTTTGTTAAACAGTTCTCCGGCTCACTCCTAGCTTACTAGAAGCCCAGACTCTTCTTTTAAGACTTTTGAAAAGTATATTATCACTGTTTTACAAGATCAAATGTTGCAATAAATCTGCATTTGCTATAATTTCATGTCCTTGTCAAGACATTTCAGTCATGCTGCTCAAACTAATGACTTGCAAGAGCTATACTTACATGAAATATTTTTCCTCCATGGAAAGAAACTGTTCTATACCGTTTGCATAGTATGTCTCCTTACTGTAATAACTCCAAATCTACATCAGCTGATTTGGAAATAAGAGAGTCTGTTATGAAAGCAACAAATTCTCCCTTTTAAAATCTAGCAGAAGATCAGCAGGTATACAGACAGGAACAAGAATGAGCTTAGTGATGAAAAGCATGGTAACAACAATCTAGGATGGAAGAGGCCAACTTGCTAAATGAACGTAATTGTTATCAAGTAAGATAGGCAGTACCAAGTGGTAACAAGCACTACAGAACCAAAGTGAAGGCTTAAAATAATTACACAAGATCATATACACTGAGAAGCTGAAAAAAAAACAACACAATATCAACAGATGTGGAGAAAGAGAAAAGATACATATGAAAATTGTAAAGGTGTTTCTTTGCTTTATTTATTTATTTATTTATTCTGCAAGCATTGCCATTGTAAATCACCTGCAGAACTTCATATCTGCGTAACCACAAATGAATGCTTTGCATTAAAGTGTTCATGCTTACTGACACAATGAGGCTCTCCAGAAGCGCTACTAACTTCCTATGAATTCCCTGGAGAGAGTACACTCAGAGCATAGATAAATGAAATACTCATTCACAGCAGGAGCTTGGTCTAAGCGTGGGAAACAGCACCAATACCATACATGAAAATTGAGAGAAGCATGACTCAGACTTTTTTTTTTTTTTTTTGAAAGACGGGAACTTAAAATATACAACAGTAGGAAGTGAAAGATCAGGATCTCGGTATGTGTCACTATGGCTCAGCCAAAAATCAAAGGAATCTCACTGTTTTTTATCAATTATTTGGCTCAAGATCTTCCAATCTGCGGGTAATAACGCAACTGGAGACAGAGCCAGTAATTAGGAGATTGCAATTGGATTCAAAAGGTTCTCCATTATTTTTTTTTGTCACTGGATGAGCAGATGGCAAATGCAGCTTAGCACAGAAAAAAAATGTGAGATAATTAGCAGGGAAACCAAACACCGAGTTAGAGAATACGTATTGAATTGAAATCTCATCTAGCAAGCTAATCAGGAGAAGAATTTGGGGGTTATTATGAAAAATAATTAAAATCATCAAATCATTTCAGAGCTGCTGGAAAAAAAAAAGGAAGGCAAAGATGATAGCAGGTTACATTAATAGAAAGATATACCACAAAGGAAAGCAACGTTATTAGTGTTCAAGGAAGTTTCGAAGAAGCACCAAAAATGCTCCACCTGGTACAGATGGGCATAGTGGAGCAGTGAGATGCAGGTAGAAAGCTGCTCTGCTCCCAGAGCTAGGGGTGGTCAGCCTTACTCAGCTTCACCTGGGACTTGACATCTCTACCTGAGCCCTCATTAGGATATTTTTGTTCCCACTGCTCCTACAATGCAATTTCAGAGTCTCAATCTTGGGTGATTAAAGCCACCAAACTACATTAATTCATGGCCAGTTTACTCTATGTTGTTTAGACCGTATCACTCTTCTTTCTTCCTGCTGTTTACCTCCTTGAAGTACCTATGGAGAGTAATCACATCCCTTCTAGGCCTTCCTCTTGCTGTGCAAAACTTAGCACATTATATTTTTCTCTTGTAAAGTAAGCTCTCCGCTTTCTTGATCACCACAGTAGCTGTGTAAGTTCAAGTGCACACTTCCACTCCAGTGCATATTTCCACTCCGTGAATACATCTTACACTTGCAAAAACACCTTACAACATTGACACCGGTAGGAAGCAAGGAGACCCAGGAAGAGGACACAGTCAGGTGTCATGGCAGCCAACGAGTCCATGAGAGTAGCTGGTGGGAAGTGCCAAACCAGTGGCAATGGATTAGCTTAGACACACTGGAGGCAGCCCCAGCGTATGGACTCTGTTGGGATAAGTAGTAGGTGGGCATGGAGCGCTGGGCTTGAGAGCATCCTGTGGAAGAAGCAGCAGTGGAAGAGTAAGACTACAGGAGTGGGACACTGTGTGTTGGACGGGGAGTCTGGTGCTTGTAGCAGGGCTTCGGGGAGAGGACACTATGGAACAGGAGATGGGGCTGTGGGCATGAGCAGTGGAGCCATTTGCAGGGTCAGAGAGAGGAGAGCTGGGAGGATGGGAGTTGTATGGGTGAGTGCCACTAATTTAGAGTCCCTTTGTGAACAGGACAGACAGACAGACAGACACACACACACACACACACCCCTCCCTTGCTCCCATTTCATTCTACTTTTGATTTTGCTTTGATAAGGAGATTAAATTTGACCCAAGCACCTCACCATCTGGCAGCTCTCTTGCTCACCTACAGTGTTCCCCTCATCTTTGCCCACTGTCCTGCATTTCTACAGAGAGCTCAATGCCTTGAAAACAAATTACTAAAAGATTCGGAATACTGGCATCTGTGCGGAGTGACCCAAATGAAGACACCCCGCCCCCCCCCCCCTCCATTGTAAATTGTAAAAGCAGTCACACAAGCTCAGCAACAATCAGCTTTGTTCGGTCCCCCAATCAGGACAAGTATTGTGTTGAAATCAACTATTATACAAGCTGCTTCTTCCCCAGCAGCTGGGATTTAGGGGACATGGGAGGGAGCCAAGTGTATCAAGAGCAGGAAGGCTTAGCAGATGTTACAGAGGAAGTGATTACTTGGGATGAGAGGAAAGTTATTTATAAGGAATGGAAGGAGAAAGCAGTGGGATACCATCACACAGGAATGTAGATCACAAATCCATAGATACTTTCATTAGTTCCAGCATTAATTGCTTTCCAAATACAATAATTTTATTCAATGTGGAATTGAAGCATTCAGTATAAATTTCATTTTGAACTAGTAAATTACTAGAAGTCAGGTCCATTGTATTCAGCAGAAGAAATTTAATATTGTGACTGATGTATTGCAGTTATTAATTACAGTCTGGTCACAGAACCTAACATGTCTATAAAGGTTTCCCTTAACTGCGTCTCTTATCTTGAAGGAGTTACTGATCTCAAAGTACTTTTTAATCAATATTGAAAAGTCCAGCAAGTTTTCTTTTGTAAAAAAATAAAAATAAATAAAATCAGAGAATCTCTAAGTTACTGCTCTTCAGAACATTCCCCTAGAACACTGCTGTCCTTTGGAGAACTTTCAACCCACATTTACAAGAGAGAACCAGACTTTTATTGTACACTTCTGTATGCCAACTAGTTCTTTCTTGCTCTTTAACTTTCTTCCTCTTTCCTACCTGATAGGTGAGAAACATTCAGTCCTCATATTACAATGCAACCATAAAACTGCTTGTATAAAGTGGTACATTGCTCCTGTTACTGTCAGTCAGCTGATCAGTGCTTCACAGGAGCAACAGGAATGAAACTGCCTCTGAGAGACCTCATCCCCAGGATGCTTCTATGGTCATTTACTTGAATAGAAATTTATTTCCATTTGTATTTGGGAACAGCATATTTACTGTATAAAGTAAGACTAGTTTTAAGGCGATACTCCAAGTCACTAGGACCTGGTATACATAGCTTCACTTATGGTAGTTTAGCTAACAGCTCAGAATTACTGCCAGATAGTAAAGTTCAGCATTTCAGCAATTGCTTTTGTCCATAACTAGAGTAAAACCAAAACGTTCAACATTTTGGACATCAATTTTCCCCTGACTGAGCTGAAATGTTTAACTTTGGGTAATCAAACAGAAAGGAAACATTCGTTGTTACTGTTCACTTCAGTTTGGTCTATTGTGCTGTTCTCTCTTCTCAGGCCTCCCACATAGCAACTGGGAAACTCTGTGATGTCCTCCTAGCTCTTATGAAAACACATGATGACGTAGAACATGGGAAAAAGTTTAGTCCTGGAAACATAATCCATTAAAAGAGTACAGACATAAAGAAGGGCTGCCTAGAAGATGTTAAAACTGCACACGTTCATGTAGTTCCTTATCAATCACAGAGAGAAGCATTTCCACACAGCACAGTCCTGTAATGTGGCTGACTCACTTTGATATGGAAATTATTCCTGTCTATTATGTAGCATTCAACAGATCCAAAATTTGGCAATTCTGTATTTTCCTCCATCATGGAATATGTAATAAAGATTGCAGATTTTCTTAGCAGATATTAACTTTTAATAAATGCGGCCTAAAGGCTTGCCAAAACCTGCACTATCTTTAAATATTATTACGGCAAGTTCATGTTTTTACAATTCAACAAGATTTCTATATAGTATCAATATTTTTATTACTTTTTGTTGCATCCCTATTCTATTTTCTCCAGGTAGAAAATGAGAAGTAAATAGACGTGTCATTTTAAAAACAAAAAAAAAACTAAACTATAAAAAGCTATTGCAATCTGTAATGTCTCTCCCCTTGGCCCTTATTTTGTGCTTCTGTTTGTCCTTCAGAGCTGCCATTCTGGTGCCACCACAGCAGCCAGCCAGAGCAGCCTAATGCAAATGGTTCCCCCAAAGTACATTTCCCTTTCTGGGTGAAGTTTGAGAAAAGAGCACTATGCTTGAAAAAGTCAGGTACATTTTACAAAATTCTGCTGCATTTAAAATCTAATCATACATTAATGCCTTGTGCTCACGGGTTCTTGTAAGTGCTTCCATTGCTTTGTCCCCAGTGGGTACTATCAAGTGATTTTGCTTTCTTTATGTTGGCAGTTTACTGCTCAACAAGTAGTTAGAGAAAGCACTGTGATTTTTCTGAATGTGAGCAAGTGGCCATTGGGGGATACAAGTGTGATGAGCACACATGTATGGGTCAAAATGCTTTGAAAGGCATTTTTATAGGGAACTAAAAAAAATCTGACCCTGTACAGGAACTAAGGCATGATGTCTAAAGGGGAATACCAGAAAGTACAGCTCTTCTTTAAATCACTGGTACTCACTTGTTTCTAATTTCAAAAGCACAGCCACGGGTATCAGAGATAAATACTTCCTGCACTTATTTTTGCCCAGGGAAGGAAAATATAATGATTAATAATTATTTTAATTATAATTAATAAATTTGCACAAGGACTTCTTGCTCCTTGAGTACAGATTAGATCTCTCTCTAGCTGCCTTGCCTGTCCCTTTAGTGTCATTTTTCGTTTCATGAAGGGGAGTGAAGAAAAGTTATGTGCTGGCTAGCAATATAGGCATTTTTAGAAAATTAGCTTCACAATCCTATTTGCTGGGAAATTGTACCAAAAGAGTAATCTTATTAAATTTATTTGTTTAATCTGTCATTATAAAGCTAAAACAATACTGTTACAAAGCAACTGAGACCGTATTAATATATTAGGTTGCGGTAGCTGAAGAATAGAGTAGGCGTTTATAAAATAGGATGTCTGATATTCAAGTTCTGTTGAAATAGCATAGACAAAGGTCATTAAATTATATTAGGCTTGTAAGAAAATTGATAGGCACTCTTGCTTAGATTTCATAACACCTGGCTCAGGCTCCTCTTGGTTATTAGAGAGATGTGGGACAGTTGTATCCATTTAAAATATTCCCACACCAATGTCACAGAATGGCCTGGGTTGAAAAGGACCACAATGATCATCTAGTTCCAACCCCCCTGCTATGTGCAGGGTCGCCAACCACCAGACCAGGCTGCCCAGAGCCAGATCCAGGGATGGGGCATCCACAACCTCCTTGGGCAACCTGTTCCAGTGCGTCACCAAGCCTCCGGGTGAAAAGCTTCCTCCTAATATCCAACCTAAACCTCTCCTGTCTCCGTTTAAAACCATTCCCCCTTGTTCTATCACTATCCACCCTTGTAAACAACCGTTCCCTCTCTTACTTACGTAGTCCCTTCAAGTACTGGAAGGATACAATGAATTCTCCCCAGAGTCTTCTCTTCTTCAAGCTAAACAATGTTTCCCTTTTTCCAGTCACCAGGGACTTCACCAGACAGCCATGATTTTTCAAATATGATGGAGAAGGGCTCGGCAACCACATCAGCTATCTCTTTCAGAACCCTAGGATGGATATCATCCACCCCCACGTCTTTTGATATGTTCAATTTCATGAGGAGGACTCAGACAGAAACCACTCGCCACACCCTCACCTAGAGGCTCATGGTCCTGGCAGACACAGGAAGCCTGTGACGACTGAGGCAAAGCACTCACTGAGTACTTCAGCTTTTTTCTGTGTCTGAGGAAGCCATTAGTTTTCATCAGAAGGGGAACATTCTCCTTGTCCTGTCTCCTCCTGCCTATGTACGTGTAGAACCCCTTCTTGTTACCTTTCACATCCCTTGCCCAGTTCAGCTCCATCTGCACCTTGGTTTTCTTAATCCTACCTCTACACACGTGGACAACAGCCTTGTATTCCTCCCAGGCCGCACAACCCTGCTTCCTTACTTCCTGTACATTCCCTTCTTTTCTCTCAGTTTAAGCTGCAAGTCCTTGCAGAGCCATGACGGTTCCTGCCTCTCCTGCTGGACTTCTGCTGAAGGATGGAGACCTGTTGCATTCTCAGAAGGGTGTCCTTATAGAACTGCCACCTCTCTTCCCCTTTATCAGAAAGAGTACCCATATGTACGGCTAGCTCCTCACTTCCCATGCTGTTCAGAACAGGAAGGCAGCTACCAGTGCCCATGGGTGACAGCATCCCCCAGGCACAGTTACAATGCCCACACACAAGAGGTGGCATAGGGCAGCACCGCCAGCTGGGAGGACACCAGGAGTGCAGACAGTGATAGCAGTCACTGCCAGCATCTGAGCTGGAGTGGAGAATCAGCCTTCTTCAGTGCACAGCAGCACACCAACCCACACCAGAGAAGTGCTTTTATACCAATGGCAATTAAAAATACAGCAGTGTTTCCAGAGAAATGTGTTCTCCCTCCTAGGAGTGCATTTTTCCTGTCTTTCTCTCACTTCCCTTCCTCCTCCATATGATAGGATCCTAAGGTCCAAAATGTACAAATGAACCGGTGACAGGCTTGACATTCACTATCTGGCAATCCCCATCGAGATAGCAAATGGCACTTCACGTTACTGGAAGTGAACATTCCTCAGAATCTCAACATATGTATCACAAAGCACCCTTAAAACCGAGCCTTTTGTGTTGCTGCTACACAGAAAGCTAGCTTAGGTCAATTCCAGTCGGATCTCAGCATACTCAATATATTTCAGAGATTTTGAAGTTGTGTGTAGTTTTTTTTTTTTTTTTTTTTTAAATATAGAGTCTCCTGGGGGACGTGATATTGTGCTGGTAGTACAAGTGTTCTATGTAAATACATCTTAACTCTTCAACACAAAGCTGACAAAAACATTCTGGTATTTTATTTGCAATGTCTCACCTATGTTTTCCCTATAGCTTTTACTATATATCATTGGAAGTTATCAGGCAAAAATGCAGTGATAACATAAATGGGAGAAACTGCATTTGTACAGATATCAAAACCATTTCTGTTTGTTGAAAAATCAATAGTATATGGAGCTATAGTGCTCAACTGAAACACTCTGAGACAGCAAAGAAAAAGGAAAATGTGATTACTGTACAGACTTAAATGTTACAAAACAACATTATTTAGGAAATAAATATGTGCCCTACCTTTTATGCTTTTTCTACTTCAGTAATAAATTTCAACAATCCTTACATGTAACAGAGGAATTTGTTCTACCAGACGGCAAGCAAATAGTGAGAATTACTTAAACACCTACAGCTTCTCAGGTATTTCACCATACTGGTTCCTGTTCAGAGACAAAGTGGTAAGGCAGTCTATAAAGATTTAAGAGAAAAGCAACTGCAGTGGTTTATGCTTAGGGATGCTAAATGTATTATTCTTTATTCTGAAATCTAAGAGAATGATTTTGAAGTCAGACTGATATCCCCTACCATGGCAAGCTGCTTGGATGGTACATCTAAGTGTTGGTTCAGAAGAACGAAGAACACCAAAAAACTCATAAGCCAAAAACACAGAGGCTGTGCAGGCCCTATGGAGCAGAGGTGCAGATGGCAAGGCTACCAAAGCCACCAGGTGAGATGGAAAGGACAAAGGTGCTATCATACCACGGCATTGTCAAAGCTTTATGAATCAAAGCCATTCACTCCCACTTTCTCATTTGTCTATTTAACATAGAATCATGAGTATCTTATGGCAATGTAAAATGAAGACTAAAACCAGGTTTCCTGTGACTTGGAAAGCCTGAATCTTGCCAAAATTATCTACATTTATTAGATGAGCTGAATTTTAAGTCAAAATATGCTTAATTAGACAGGAAATTTTTATTTAGCTAATTGTTTTTATTTTTTCACGAACACAGCACACTAGAGGACAGTAGAAAGTTTCATTTGGATCTGCACAACAGCAGCTCTGAGGCTGTGATATACACATACTGCATTCTTCACCCAAATGAATGACACAAAGATTGCTTGTCATAAGTGAAGTCAGTGAACATTATATGGAAAAGACATCAGAACAAAGGAGATAATTTGCAGATGATGTTAGTTCTGTGAGAATAAGAGTGATATTTTATCAGTGCCGAGTCAGAACAATAGAAATAATTTGCAGATGAAGTTTGAAAGAAAAGCAAGGGAAAAAAAAAAAATGGTATTTTTATCACAGTTAAAGTCTAAAGTTTGTGATGATTGCTTTCCTGAAAGATTAGGATGATTCACTGTGGAAAAAGGAAGCTAAATAAATAATTCCCCTTCACCTAAAAACACGCTAGAGGAAATCCATGCAGATGTGAAGTACATTGTTCTACAAGAAGGCACTAAAAAGCATTTTGTTTGGGTCTGTTTCTTTGTCTTGACTCCTCGCCTACCAAATACTTTGTTCTAGATTCTTCCTGTGCTCCCAGGTCTCATGAAGTAATTGTAGTTCCTTTCCATCCATTTTTTTTTTTTCCTTAACCCAGACCCAACCTTCTCAACAACTGTTGCCCAGCAGTATGCCAGCTCTAGGCCCATAGGTACAGACCCAGCACAGATTTCTGTGCTCAGACCAAAGTCTTTCTTGGCAATCTGATACAATTTGGGTCTCACTCCTCCTTGCCATTGTCACCTAGCAATTGTCACAAAACCTCCAAACTTTCACAACTTTTGAATGCTTGTTAGTATTTTGTTAGGAAGCCCTGTCCATCCTGCTAAGATGTTTTTCCCTGCCATTAGGGAGATCATCTTGGCTCCTCCAGCCACTAAGCTCGTCAGACAACAGCAGGACCACAAAAGCAACACGTGGGCTGTCCTGCCACAGGCTGCTCTGATCAGATAAGGCTGCTCATTGGGTACCCCCAGAGAGCCCCAGGCAGATGGGTGCTTCACATTCTACTCTCTCTTTCCTCCTTCCAAGCTCTTCTATTTCATTGCCCTTATCCATTTCCAAATAAACAGCCCACTCTATTTTCCCCTTTTCTTCTGGACTACGGATTTGCTGACTTTATGCACTTATTTGGTGATTATGATATGGTTGCCCAGGTACTTCCTGTCTTGGTCAACAGTTGTGTTCAGCCACTGATTCCATTTCATTATCTACTGTGTCCTACTGCTCCTTATATTGTTATCTTACAAACATCACCAAAGGACAGGCTGGGCCACGTCCATGTCGGATCTGAGCCAGCAGTGCACCCTGGCAGCCCAAAGAGCCAGCCCCAGGCCCAACACTGCTGCCAGGTAAGGGAAGGAGTTGCCCCCTCTGCTCTGCGTGGTGTCATCTCCTGCACCGTGTGCAGGTTTGGGTGCTACAATGTAAGAAGGACAGAAAACTATTTGAGAGCACCTAAAGGAACGCTAGAAAGATGAGGAAGGGTCTGGAGGGGAAGATGTATGAGAAGCAGCTGAGATCCCTTGGTTTGTTCAACGAGAGCAGAGGAGGCAGAAGGGAGGCCAGAGCTCTGCCATAATTCAAAAGCATTTGATGCAGAACTGGTAAAAGCTACTGGAGAGGAAGCCACTTTAGATTTTGGTTTTAGCCAAATCCAAATTGATTCACTCAGGTGAAGTCCTTGATCCAAGTTTACAAAAAAATAAAATAAAATAAAAACACAGTATGATATCTCAAAGAAGATCATCTAATGAATAAATGAGTACATGGAAGCCACTACCTACTGAGAGAAACTATACTGAACACACAGAAGTAGACTCCTTTTGAAGTGTAGAAAGGAAAAATATGCAGAGATTATTATAACTGCATTAGTTTCTAATGATATAAAATACAAAAAGCCACATTATAAAGGTGGAAACAAGTGCACATGATTAACGGTAAGCATAATGGGTAGCTCACATGTTCCTTACGGATAAAAAAAATAATCAGAAGGCTTGGGTGCAAAATGTGTTTCAATTAGCTAGAGACATAAAAAGCTATAAAGAAAAAGTCTATAATACATTAAGCAGTAACAGAAAGACAAAAGAAAGAAGGAGACTGGTACTTAATTGGAGAAGATATGGATGATACATAGAGAAAGCTAACATGTTCAACACTTTGGTTCAGTTTTCATATATAGAAAAATTGATTATAATCATCTATCAAATAGCAGACCAGCAAAACAACAAAAAAGGCTGGCGAACATGGAGAAAAGGCAGACCTATCGTGGTTTTGAGACTGAATTACTGTAGGGAACTCTTTCCAACTAGACAAAGTAGTCTCTCAAAACTTCACCTTGAAGAATGTGCGCAGAAAGCAGCAGAAGAGTAACCTGTCCCTACTGGGATAAAGAAACACTGAGGAAATTAGACTCATGTTAACCTACATTTGAAAGTCAAACTACTGCAAAACAAGCTATCAGATAAATAAGTTATAAGAACAGAAAACAATCGTCAAACAGTTAGTAAGAATTTGCCTATCACAGTAAAGCCAATGAAATTGCCCACTGATCAGCAGATATGATATAACAATGGCTCTTATATGGTCGCAACACTACACTACTGCATATTTTAAAGTTACGAAGATCTTCTTAAAATTTGAATATAGTCACTACCATAAAGAATTACAACTGTAGGAGAAAACAAAACAGTACAAAGCATTCCTGCCATTATCAGTTCTTGGAGATCAAACCTGGAGTCACCAAACTTGGAAGACATCTTCAGTGCAGGCCCAAACCTGGGCCTAACATATTTTCAACAATGATTCATGTAACTGCAGAAGAAATGCATTCATGCCACTCTACGGTCAAAAACATATTGCTTATCAAGATCATTTTGGATTCTGATCTTGGTCGAGTGAGCTCAACATTCAAAAGACAAAATTAAACAGGACAAGTACTGACATTAGAGAGGAGCAATCATGCACACTAATATGAGGAATGAGAATATCCGAGTAGGTAAAAATTGGTTGATAGAAATCTAGGTGTTACCGATGAACACTAAATAGAAATACCAATGCTATTTCACAAAAAGGACGTGCTTTTTTCTGGGTTGAAAATAATTGATGTCTTAAGACAGGGTGCTATTTGACTTTCTGAGCTGATAAACCCCTCCAAAGGTTTTTATACCTTAAAAGGAAGTTCCCTTTAGGAAAGCTATAATCTAGGGCCAGTTAAGATGAAAACAACACCAGCACATTCAAAGTGTTTCAACCAGGATGCAAGATTGAAGGAAATACCTTGGTACTACTGCACTCATATTATATGGCATGGTGTTACATGTAAGCCTCTTATGGGTAGCTGAACCACAGCATAACCCATAAGAAACAACACCTGTCATCAGCACACAAGTTTTCTTAATACAATACAGAACATTCTCTGTTCCTTCTGATTCACATTAGGATAATGACCTCAAGCTGAAAAAAGATACATAACATAGTTAAAAAGAAAAATATAGCACTGCTGAAATAATGATTAGATCAGACCTTTTTGGCGAAGTAGAAAGTGCATACAATTTACTGTAGCATTCAGTTTATCCTTCAAATGGTTACCAAGGTTTAGATTTACTGGAGACACTAAGCAGGGCATTTGTACTGTGGGACTTCTATTTCCTCCAGGCCTTCGGTAGTTCTTAACAAAAGGCTTCTTCTGTGTGTCTTTATGCTTCTTCCTCTTATTGTAGTAAAACAAATATCTTTGTTCATCAGTGCAAAATGCAAAAATTTAAATCACTATTCATTGTAAGACAACTTTGAGGTCTAGACCAACATACGTGCAAATGCAGTAGACTACCCTGCTTTGTTCCAGGTACAAGCTCAATCTTGGCAATGACAACACCAGCTATGGTCAACAATAACCTTGCAGTGTTTTGTTAGAGTAACTGCTCAGTACAGTTATAATAAAGTCAGCATGGCAGTAGGGGTCCTTGAGAGCAAAAGCATAGGATGATAACAGAGGTCTTGAGAGAAGAGGCTCATGATAACACAAGGAGCCCCAGGGGAGCGAGCACATACTGCCAATGATATGTTCCTAGCTGCTAAAGGAGCGCAACTTGGAGAGCTTAGTAGAATTGCTTTTGGAGCATAATAGAGAAAATAAAAGCCCATACATCAAACACATAAAAGTTGCTATTTATAGTGAAAGGAGAAAAATCGGAAAAAGATCAGATCATAGTACAAAAATGAGAACAGAGGAAGAACAGAGCATTGCTCTTATTTCACCTGGTTAAGGATGCTGCACGTGATCAATGCCCTGTACAGCCCCAAAAGAAAGGAAGTGCCTTCTCGTTTGCTCCTCTCCAAATTTTGCTTTTCCAGTTCAGTAATTGCATATCAAGTGTTACTGGTTACTGTACAACTATGTTAAGTTGCGGTGGTATCACATCATCAGTGGCAGCTAAACTCTACCACAACTGCTCTGTCACTCCCTTTCTTCAGGAGAAGAAGAGAAGAAAATATGATAGAAAAGAGTTAAAGGGTTGAGATCAGGACAGGGAAATCACTCACCAGTCACTGTCACAAAAAGAGCAAAGTCAGTGTAGGGACATTAATATAATTAATTGCCTATAATTATTAGCAGACTAGAAAAGAAGAACTAAAAGCAAACAACACCTTTTTCCTTCCACACTCCTACCTCCCCTTCTCTGAGCAGTGCAATGGAAGCTGTGGTCAGCACATAACTGTTGCTTCTTCATGGTCTCTCTCTGCCCCTGCTCAGTTCAGCTAAACCTTATCAGCACTGATAATTGGCATACAATTATCCCATCATCCTGCCTACATTTCTGTCAGCTCTAAATGCCCATTCAGTTCCACACGTTCATGTGCTAGCTGCATTCAAAAATGGTAGAATAAACCTCTGTGGGTTGCTCTCATTGAGTAAAATGTCAAGAAACTTCCACTCAACCTGGAGAGAAAGTCAGGGAGCGGATGCAGCTCTAGACATTGGCAAGCTGTGTTTCAGACTGCATTAGAACTGAATCTACTTACTGCTCAAAACTATAAGCTGTTTGAGAAAGAAAAATCCATGTATTGGTACAACAACTCCAAATCAGTCATGATTTACATAAGCAACTGAGTCAAAATAAAATGCTATTTATTTTGTTTAGGCTGCTGTATCACATCTGGAGTCATCTCTGTAAAGATTTAGTCTGCAAGAGAGAATGGAAGAACAAGAACCCTGCAATTAGAACCCAATGCAAACTACCCAAATTTTAGGTCTTAGTGTGTAGGAGTAACCCAGAATATTTATCTAGTGATCTCTTCTTTGAAACAAATGGGCAGAAGGAAGATAGGGAGGGATGGGGTCTGGGTGGAGTTTAAAGTCTTTTTTCCAGACTCGGCCAGAACAGCTGCACCACAGCAGAGAGATACTAATTTCCAGAAGTAAATTACTATTCCCTCTGAGCAAGGAAGAAGCTGAAGAGCAAATGTGATTCAGAGGAATATCTGAGTCACTCCACTTCCCCAGGCTAGCATTACACTGATGCAGTTCACATATCGCCTCTCGCTCAAGGCCATGCCAATAGGCACAATCTTACCCTAAATAAAGAACAGGACAGTTGTGTCAGCAACTTACAGTTTCCATAAGTAAGCTTTATATGCTGCTGTGTTTAAGGTTTCAGGGAAGATCAAGAATTTAGGAAGCTGTAAGACAGAGCATTTGTTATGTTCTCATACTAAAATATCCCTGTGTCACATGCTTTGTGTCTTTTCATAGCACAGAAAGTCCCCCTCTGTAGAATAAAAACCCAGATGGATCATTTTATAATGATTAGGCATCACTATTTAAATGTAGACACCATGAATCACTCTGGAGCAGCTGCCAGCGATTTGCCTTGGAAATAAAGCAATCATCCACCAAGTTTAAAGAGCTGCTTTATAGGAAAGAGATGGAGTACACGTATTCAATGAGAAAGAGACACAACATTCCAGAAAAGAATGGATGATTTAGAAGTTTTGTCAAAATACCTATAGTGGTAACAAGCTATCATCATTTACATCGCAAAGATCTCTGGTATCACCAGAGATCTGGTCCAACCATCGGTTGAAAACAGGGCCAATTTAGACTACTTGTGACTGAAATATTAATATCCACCATATAATGCAACTTATTCAGGTATTCATGTTCTTTATTTATGAGAAACAGAAGGAAGAAAGTGTTACTATTAACTAGTTGTGAATAACATACGTTTAGCTTTTAATGATGAACATATTACACATAAAGAGAAGTTTATTATGATTTGTAAGTATAAAAAGTCTCTTGACAAAGCTGAGAAAACAAGAGTGGTCCTAGTTCAGATTTTCTGTTACGAAAATGGAATTAGCACAGGAAACAACCAGCAGATGAAAAGTAAAATATCTCATAATGCACACAGCTCATCATTCTATTAGCAGTGTTGTAAAACTACCAAGGAAAGAGTTGGCAAACTAAATAAGGTGTGCACATTCTTAAGACTGTTGTCATCTTTGAGCTCCTGCAATGGTACCTCTTCAACTATGTTTCCATCAAAAGCTCAGAGGTAGGCATTCTCGGGTTGACAGACCACGAGTCCATCTAAGACACTAACAGCTTATAATTCAGCAATAAGATCTCAGCATCAGATGCAACTGACATTGATGAAGCATAAGAACGGTGAGTAAGAAGGAAATGAATTGTTTTAATCTTTTTCACACCAGCCTAGATCTGACCTCATCTAAGAAGCAGGAAAATGAGCTTCTTCCAAAGACTTCTTCAGTAGGAAGGATTTTGCCATTACAACTCTTTCCTTTCTCTCAGGAAAGTGATTCCAATTATCAAGCTGGAGGCAAGGCTGGAGTGAGAGTAATGTTCCCATTACAGTTGTTGTACTGGACAGTAAATAATGGAAAATTAATAGGGGTGAATAGCTAAAACACAGGACAAAAGTGTGATTCTGTACCTGCTACAACATCTGTTTTGGAATAAAAGTATTTCCCTGTCTCTGCAGTCAACCTTATATACATACACACACACATATGCGCACACACTATCTTCTGACAAATGAGAATGCTGTGGGACTTTAGAGAATTCATCCTACTACAGTATATTACTGCCAAAAAATTAGCGAGGATGTCATAGGAGTCTCATCTCCAAAACAAGAACCCTAGCTCTTGTTATACAGTTCAGTTACTATAGAAACACGGCACTTGCTGCCTTAATATCTGCTTCGTGGAACATCCCAGTGTATGCCCACAGTCATAACAGGAAACAGCCAGTTTAATCTTGTTCCATGAAAAAGTAACAACATGAAAGTTTTGACTTCCTAATCTGGCCACCCATGAGTTTCATTTTGTCAGTAAGCCTGGTGTCCAGTGTCTTTCTGATTGATAGATCTTAGTTCAGTCTTCTCATGGACTTACTTTGCTCCTGAGGACTCTCTCATTATGTCTTACTAAATGAATTGTACATTACAGCAATGATGCAGGAAGCCAATTGTCCATTGCTCAATCTAAAAACAAACAAACAAACCAACAAAATTCACTCAAGAAATGGAACAAGGCACTGGATGCAAGACCCTTGCCCAAAAGCTCTAAGTTGTTTGTTGAGAAACTGTAGAACACAGAAGACAGACATTTCTCACTGCATACACCCCCTAAGAAATCATCTGGCCTGCTAGTTAGCTCCCATCCCACATAAAATGAGCCAAATCACTCAATTCTCCACAAAACTAGAAACATCCCATCATAGAGCTGAATGCTTTAGAAGCATTATAATTATCACAGAATTAAAATTCTTTACTTACAATACAAAATAAAAAAGCTACCTCTCTACCCTCTTTAACCAATCACCTATAAGATTTACCAGGATGAGACACATCCTTATATGCACAGTCTTCCTCGTGTTTCTATATATGGCACAGTGAGATAAGGGATAAAAGTTCTCTTTAACACAAGTGACTGCATTTATCTGACTTTTTGATGAAAAGAAATCATATCCATCTTGAAATCCTGCTGTGAAAATCTAGCTTCAAAATATCTGACCACATTAAGGATAAAACATTTTCTATGGCTATATAGTTTTGTGGATATTTTTATTATCAATGAGTGTGATGCTTAATATGAAGAAAAAGGGGAAAAAAAAAGAGGAACAATGCATTCTGCAAGACTAATGGACAGCTAAACATAATACATTAGATCAGACAGGCAATGCATAGGAGGAGAAGTTAAATCAGGCAGCAATGACCTTGGACTGAACAGCTTTTCTAAGCTAGTCTACTTGATTTTGAATTTTTTTTTTTTTTTTTTTTCTTTTTTAGGGAGAGTGTCCATTTTCATTATGCAACAACTATAGAATGGAATTCATATAATCAAATGTAGATGACTCCACTGAGTTGCATATAAGGTAGCTGCCTCTCCGTGAGCAGAGAGATATGGTCACTTTAAGGGCACAATTCATCTCATCTAAAAGACCTGAAAGAAGGCAGAGTTAAAGACACCTATTACTCAACAGCCATTACAGAACAAGGGAGAGGTTATCAGTTCAATACTGAGACATCTCTATTGTACCAGTAATAGATGAAATAAAATCCTTCCAGACAGACTAAGAAGTTCAGGTCTTTGTAGCCAGCTTCAGGCATCCAGCTTAAACTCCAATCAGGGATTTAATTTTAGAACTGGGGGTGAGGAACATACCAGATATAATAATGAGGCTTACCTCCTACCTCCTTCTCTAAAAATATAGTTTGTCTTCCAATTGCAATATACTTCAGAATGAGCAGACTACTGAATCACGCAAGGGAAGCAGTTCCTTTTAGGTATCTCTTCATTTTTGGATTATTTATTTTTCAACCACAAAGAACATTTTTATTCATCTTAGAAGGTAGTCTTAATTAGAATTCAAGAATAACTAATATATGAAGCTATATATCCTAACAAATTTTTCATTCAAGAAAATATAATAATAACAATAGAGATCACTATTTCCCACCTTCGGTCTTAGAGCCTTATTATCAACTGCACTCTCGTTCAGCATCCAGCTAAATTTACTTGTGTTGGCAACAAAGGGTGTGTCTAAGGGAGCAAGCACAGTCCTGGCATCAGATCTGCATGACTTGGGAAGTGGGTGGCACATCCCTAGATAGACCCAATGTTTTCTAGCAGTTCTCACCATGTTCAGGGCTGTAGACAGTAGTGAGATTTGACACAGCTGAATACAGTCAGTAAACACACGTATCCAGCTGCGATGCTGTGGGGATTTTTTTTGTGTTGCTGCTACATAATGACTTAAAAAGGTACGGGTCGTCGTTTTCAAGAGAAAATACCAAATGAGTAATGAAAACGTGAAAAATGAAGCTTTCAGAACATAAGATATTATTCATCTGTCAAAATCATAAAAAATTAACATATGTCCTTTTCTTCCTAGAAAGAAGTGCTATGCTACCCACAAGGTATACTCCAGTATTGGTTCCAGTTAAACTACAAAGGCAAGAGAAGCTTTGATAATTTATGATTGAAAAGTAACTTTCTGTAAATGAAAAACGGGAGTATTTTGGCATACTACCTTATGTCCTATTCATAATTACTTTAATTAAGCTTGTTGGCTCCTGTTCTATCCAAGGAACATGTGTTTTTATTTAGTTATATTTTGGGGGGTAGTAAGCTAAGTTTCAGTGATTATTCTTGTGCTAACAGTTACAGCAGTAGGAAAGGGCTATGAAATATCTGAATCAGTGCTGAGAGCTGGTGACAAAGTGCTGCACACGTTTCCAGTTATTGCCACGACATGGCTGTATAAAAGAGAAAAGTGAGGGACAGGACTGCTGGGTTCTGACTCCACCAATAGCACTGGTTTCCTCTTCAGTTCCTTTCAAGTTGATATTTCTATCCTGAGTTCTCTGTTCAGAAGGCTTTTAGATAATAAAGATTTGGTCATTAGATCACCTTAATAAAGGCTGAGATATGCAGACTGCAAGCTTTAGGGAAATGCAGGTCGTTTTAATAACATTATGTATATAACAGATGTATATGTCTAGAACAGCATAAGCTTCATATTCGAATCTGCTAAATAATATGACAGTAGAAAAATTAAATTTCTATAACATATTTCAATAAAGCAGGAAAAGATATTCGTTACCATAAAATCCAGCCTAAGGAACATTTTGAAAATGTCTTCAAAAGCTACATTTACTGCAGTGACATTCAATAAAGCAAACTCTCCTTATTCTTTCAATTTGCATATCTTCCACAAACTCTTTACATTTATTTTTCTTTTTTTTTTTTTTTTTTTTTTGAGATATACAACACATACAAAGCTGGGTCCAGCTTTCTCTCCTTTTGTTACATAGTTTTCCCATGCAAGTCACAGTATAGGGAAGCCTACCTACAGTATTTAGGTCCTTAACATGACTTAAAACACCAGACTATAATGCACGACTTGCTTGATTTCCCATTCAAATCCTCTGACACATGCAGAATTTCATTTTTGCTATCACTGTACAGTTACTTTCTCTCCATGCAAGCACCACAACTGTAGTATTCCACAGCTTCCCTGGTAACTTTACCAGAGCACAATTAACATTGCACATTTCCAGTAAACAACCATTAGCAAAAGCGTTTAGTCATACTTCTAAAGTTAATAATTTATTGTCTCTCTTCATTAATTATAAAAAGCTGAAAATTTTGCTACAAGTGTCTGTGTAAAGATCTAAGGAAGACAAGCTTTGGATGTGTTACATAAAAGCATGCACCAAAGGATCTGTGTTACATTTTTAAAGGGAGATGACTAATGCTGAAATTCATCAATATTCACCCTTTTGAGACATTTGACTAGAAGATAACCGACCTTGAAATAGGTTGTGCATCTTCAGTTTAGGATGCATAACGAGTCATGGTCAATTAATACACAACAGAGCCCATAATCATGGAGATTATTGCCTGATCTGGAGGAAACATACTCAAGGGCATTACAGCCTAATTTAGCTTTGCAGTCAAATTGATAACTTCGACACCTCAAGTACTCAGAAACCACAGCCATCAGCACTCTGGAAACACACACAGATCTCTAATAAACACTGACATTCTATAATGATGCTTAAGAATGAGCTGTAAAACTTTAATAAAATAAATATTAGGTCCATAAACCTCATTACAAAACTTCACTAAGTTATAATAGCATGGTCCAGAACTCGTCCCCTGCAGCTATTTCTCAGCACAAAGCAGCTACTCAAGACAAAGGATTCAGCCCTAGGCCTCTCCTGCTCACAGAGGAGACACCTTCCAGAAAAAAGGACAACAGGGCAGTTCCTCACTGAGCCAGGCCTCTGCACAGCTCAGACCACACCACCACTGCAAATGCTCTCCCTGTTCTTCAGAGTTCTCAGTGAAGCAAACTCAATGCATTGCCACCCCTTTTCTACTTAGCATCTGGCTTAGATCAGCTCAACCAGAGCAAAGGCTACAGGTGTTGGACAAAGAGGATGAATTAAAAACATGGAATAAGATTGGAGGATCCACTTATTTTTAGAACTTGTAAGACAGCTTTGTTTTTAATGCTTATATTTTGCTTTTTCCTGTAGAATATGTGAATATTAATAAAATAAAACTCAATCATTCCCATTGCAATTTTTGTGGATGGCTATTAATCCAAAGATGACTCCCACTCCCCACTGAAAAAAAAAAGTCCCAAATTACATCTAACTGTTTTTAAATTAGAAATGAGTTTTACATATCTTAAAGCAGATGAAAACAAATGAATAATAAATAAGAATGCTTTATACTTACAGTATTTGGAGCCTTTAATCTAAAGATTTTAACAGAGCTCAAAAAAGTATTTAGTAATTAACCCTGACTTTAGTGAGAGCAAGACAAATCCTTGTAACCTTCCTTTTAGCTCAGGTGAAAGATAAAAGAAAAAAAGAAATGAAAAGGTGCGATTTTCCTCTTTCACATTCTCAATCAATAATGTACAGCATTAGCTGGAGGAATAACTCCTTGATGCCATTCTACACACACACACACACACACACAGCCCTTACAATGAAACAATGCTTTAAAACTCCAGCTAGCTATCTGATCTGGAGGTGAAGGCTGAAGCTCAAATGCTAGTGGCACGCTAGCTGCTAAATAAATGAGCAATCACAATAAGAAATGAGTAAACTTCTCCTGTTGCACCTCAAGGCTCTGAGCTACAGAAAGCTGAGGGATGCCTCTTTGCTGGCCTGAAGAGATGATGCTGGGGTTAAGTGAAGTTAAATTTCCCTGTCCTCAAGAAAATCACTGCATTTAGCACAGCAGGCTGGAGAGCCTTCACAGCTTGGTAGCTGCACCAGTGGTCTTAGTGACCAACCAAAGCAAAGAGATCTGTCACCAAATACGTCCTACTCAAATGAGTGGCTTGTTTTAAACTCTGTGAAACTGCTTTTTTTCCAACAAACAGCCTATTCCCAGAACAAAAAAAAAAAAACAAACAAACAAACAAAAAAAAAAACACACAAAGAAAAAAAAACCATCCTGACTCAGCTATTCTGTGCAGTTAATCCAATCACTTTGGTTCACTTTCTTAGTTACTTTTCACTTTAACTTCTCTCTCAAGGCAGACTGAATTGACAGAAATGAACTCAAATTCTGATTTTTCAGCACTTATGTCAGTCAGGTTCAATGGGTATTGATTCTTCCCTTTTCCACATGAGCTGCTGGTGTGGGATGGAGGGACCAGGAAAGAATAAAGGAATTTCAAAGATTATCTGAGATACAGATCCTCCTTCTCAGGGAGAAGAGAAAGGAAGAAGCCTTGGTCAGTGAAAATGTGGGTTGAAGATTTCCACATTAGCGAATTGGACTGCTACTGATGGAAGTAAGGATCAGGGAATAACGCAGATGGCCATGCACGCCATCATCGTAAAATAAATCATGAGTTGATTTTCAAAAATGACTACAGGGAAGAGTAAAGGGAATACTGTAAACACTGAGCATGATCTGCATAGAAAGCTTAAAAGAGCTTTAAAATTTAGTTGACACCATCAAAACAGTAACCAGAACAAATGCATATCTGTGAATTTAAAAAGGTGTGCAATAACATATCTCTGATTTGAAATTAAAACTAACATTTCCTGGAAGTAGTAGTAAATCCTCATCCTATTTATTTTACAGGATGACATACAGTATAGCACTAACCTTATTAAAATTCAGTATTTGTTTATCAATGGCAGTTCTGTGCTTAATACTGAGAAGTTAAGACTGAGGGACACAAAACAAGATTTCTATTGATTTTCTCCTTCCACACATTTGGTCACAAAATTCAAGCATTCTGTGTGCCTTATTTAACTCATCTCTTGAATTTGTTACTGTCTTTCAGTTGTAGCTACACGACAAAGATCTTGCTACAAGATCAAAACAAAAATCAAGCGTTTTGTTGTTGTTATTTCTAATCCAAAGCCCAAACAATTCCCTAGCCTTGTTCTAAAGTTTGACACACCATCATCCTCACAGCCTGCTTTTCCCCACGGATCGCTTAGGATGCGCATCATGCTTCTGTGCCTCCCTGCTTATACCTCCATCTCACAGCACTTGTTACAACGCGCTCCTTACAACAGCTCCAGTTTCAAATTTCACTGGGCACACTCTCCAGTCTGTATGCTCCTCTGTAACAGAGTTCACACAGTGCTCTCAAGCCTTCCCATCAATATTTGCAGTGTTGACATCCAGTCAGTCTATGCACTGTATCAGACAATACACATATTGGTTACTCAGCTAAGGCTATCATGTAGAAATGATTCTACCTGAGCCATCCTTGCCTCCCCTCTTCTATTCCCTTCACTTCCTCCTACCTTGATGAGTGATGCACTCCTCTATGAATTTTAGCTATAGATTCATAACAATTAGGGAAGGGATTGCTAGACAGAGTAGCCATTTAAACCTGGCCTGCTAACAAAAAGGGGCACAAAAACAAGGCTACAAAATAAAAAGGTGAGGACAAACAGAACATCTAAAGCCGAGGAACATAATTTCAGGCATTTGCATCATCAATATAAATTTACTCTGAAGACAGATTCACAGCTAGCTTCTGTTACACAGAGCACACCGTGACTGTATCAAAGGGTGATGTCATTAAGCCATCCTCATTAACAGTGCCTACCAAGGACAGGTAGAACTCAGCTCAATGGAACCATGATTCCAATCATCCTATCACCCAGGAGCAGGAATGTAAGAGCTGAACCTGCTCACAGCACAAAAACCCCTTTAGCAGATAACCAGTCAGGACAGAAATGACTTGAAACACGTTAATGGGAGGTGTTAATGGAGGATGGCAGACTGTCCAGAACCTTCAGTGAACAAGATCCATCCCAGACTTCTTACCTCCAAGCAGCTGCAGGACCAGCACTACCTTTCTGCTCCAAATGCCTCAGCACACACTGTGTATCAGGAGCCCATACAGTCCCATGAGAAGGCTGGTTCAGAGCATTTAGCAGTTTGCAGTGATTCCTCCCACCTGATGTAGCTCAGCTGCACTTGTGACTGACTCACTTAGGCTGCTACTCCAAGGAGAGGCAGGCTTTATCTCATGCATGTTCTTGCTACTTTGCATAGTAATTGCATGATGGATTGGAGAATATTACTAAATCGCCATGTTCCTGACTGGATCAGACCAGCTAGTTTTCATACTCATGTTTCTATTTTGTATTTTCCATGGCATAGCTTTTTTTCTGTTTCCACTGTCCCATCTGTTCTACATCTTGAGCTGAAATAAGCCACTTATATTAATCTCTGCAATCTGATACAGGCAGTTACAGTGCTGGAGTTACAGACACAGACATGTTTACAGGAGCAAGGAATAGAGCTGTAACCCATTTGAACACATCCTTCTGTGCACTGTGGATTACCAGGCTGCACACATCCACTAAAAAGCGATCAGAACCATCTCACGTATCTAGATGACTCATGGTGCGGACAGAGTAAATGAGAAATGCTCTGTTTTTATCTATGCTCTCACCTAGATAAGTCCAACTTACACATACTTGCCTTTGGAGATCACCTTTAGTACCAGAATTACCAAAATGTCTAAAAACTATGATGTTTTGAAGTGAAAATTACCATTTTTGTTGCTACTATGTATGTATTTTATTCTTTCTTTCTGAAGACTGAGATGGGATCTGATAAATGTTTATAAATATCTAATGGGACATGGGAAGCAAATGGATAAGTCCAGGCTCTTCTTGGCGATGTGTAGCGATAGGACAAGGAGTAATGGCCTAAAACTTGAACATAGGAAGTTCTGTACTAACATGCAGAAGAACTTCTTTACGGTAAGGGTGACAGAGCCCTGGAACAGGTTGCCCAGAGAGATTGTGGAGCCTCCTTCTATGGAGATATTCAAGACCTGCCCAGACATCTACCTGTGACCTATTGGAGGGTATCTGCTTTAGCGGGGGGGGGGGGCTCACTGATCTCTTCAAGTCCCTTCCAACTCCTACACTTTTGTGATTCTGTCATGTACACACCATGAACTGTTCAGTTAAGTTATACGTATTTATACCAGTACATACCTCTTAAAGACATAAACTTTGGTCTGTTATCAAGGAAGCTTTTTTCACACTGCTATACTATGGAATAAGTGATTAGAATAATCAGAACGCTTCGAAGAAAAGGCAGAAACTTTTATATTTTCAGATTTTTTCACCTCCTCATAAATAGTACTGAGTTTAAATCAAGAGATTTGAATGTAATGTTCTCAATATTATGCTAAGACAAATTTTATTCAACAGAACATTGCACAGACACACAGAATTTAGCATACCACTCTTTCAGCATAGCTGTATAACAAATTACACAGCCTTGTTTGAGGACTGTAGAAACATAAATGTGGCTAACTTTACATTACCGGTGAGAGTTGTACTTAGCTAAAAAGTAACAATTAGATTTTGAGTCCCCTCTGAGATCAGCATAATACAGTACCACAAGGTCATCTTAAGGAGATCTGTCAGAATGCCATAACTTAGGGTCTCTGTATGGGGCTGCTGAATCATGGCCTGAACCTCTGATTGATCACCTGAGGCGAGCAACGAGTCAGCCATGGGAGCACAGGTGAAGGCAAATCACCTGTGCTGCAGGAAGGGGTGGAGCCTGGCTCCACCTCTCCTAGACCCACTTAAGAGCTGACTGCCAGTAGGGAAGGATCTCTTCTGGAGATCTACTCTACCAGAGTTTCCCTCATGAACCCAGGTTATGGGTGAGTCTACCTATCATTTCTGTTTCTTGCTTTGGTGCAATGACATTATAGCTAAGCTCTCTGTTATACCATGATACTGGTATATTCATTAATTGTACAGTCTCTTTTTAACATCCTGGGGTATCAGCTCACAATAGAAGAGAAACTTCTAAAATGTTTGAAGATATCTTCAAATATCCATACTGGCAAAAGTGTATTATCTTACAAGCTATTCAAAACTAACTTTAAAGCATCTTTCTGACTTTTTTTGTAGTTATAAACAGGAGAGCTGTCAAAGAAAGAACTGCAGATTAAATGTTCTAAGATATCTGCTAGAAACGTTTTAGTATAACTGAAACTTTTAGTAATAACAAAAAACTTTACTAGGTAAGATTGCTAGTAAACATATTCAGATAGTGTTTCCACTGAAACAACCTATTAAGAAACAGACAATGCTCCCTACACATCTGGAAACAACTCTTTTCCTCGTGCTAATTAGAACCAAGGTTTTAAGAGATGCCCAAAGAACCTGTGCTATGTGCCTGGCAGGTACTTTATACTTTAAAGCATTTTACATTGTTAATTCTTTGCCTTTTCCATACTTACAACATGAAATATAAGCTTTAAAAACCACAGGGAACTTACAGTTAAACACAGCAAGATTACTAGTCCCTGTTGTATCGAAGATATTTGCAAGTATGTGCAAGTATGCAATCTCACCCTGATGGGGTTAGCTGAATTCATAAGACACTTCTGTATACTTTTAGCCTTGATGATCTTGTGATATTTATATTTTCTCATAACATAAATTTCTCTTAGCTGATCATGAACAACCAACAGAAAATTTTTTGGATTTGCACTATAGATATTGAAGTAATATAGCAGAAGATTGTGTGGAAGACAAAAAAGAAATATGTTATTTATGGTCCTTTCATGGATGCCTAACTTTCCTTTCTTATTGGAACATCTATTAGTATGTTTTCTCCTGAGGACACTTCTCTCAAATGTGTCTTCTCTTAATATCTGTTTTCTCTGGTTCAAATATTGAGTTTACACTAAATATTTTCTTTTTAAGTCATACAAATTAATTCTTCGAAGAACAGAAAAAGTGGTAGCAGGCACACTGTCTTTCCTGGGAGAAGCCTTACTCTAAAACATGATTTATACTTTTGATGAAAGCAGGTACTTCTGAACCTCTGCTGCACCTCTGTAGAATAGATGACTAACATATGGTGGCCTAGAAAGCAGACAAAGGATTTTATTTTCTTGACAACAAGATAACAGGACTTCTCTTTTAGTCTGTATGCTTCCAGGTTCATTTTCCAGCTCAGAATGTCTAAGTCCATACTGGATAAGCTTATTCCTTAACTTCCAAATTCACTGGAGTACACTGTACCCCTTTGGCAGCACTGAAGCTTTCGAATAAGAATAAATATAACTTAAATCAGATTATTTTATATTGTTTAGGAATGGACCTAAGAAGCAGAACCGTGATCTCCAGTGACAAGTCCTGTGCTCTTCACCCATGTATAGCCTAACAAGCTAAGTTTCAAAGCTATTGCTAAATCTTTTATGAGTTACAATTGATAAGAGTGCATCATGCCTAAAGCAAGCACAGTCAGGCACAACTGATTATTTAATAAATATTATTCAATCTGGATTTTGTCTCTGTGCTTCCCTTCTGTTGGTGCATCCAGTCATACTAACTACTTTTTTTATTCAGCTTTATCTCTTCTACGTTGTCTCTCATCTCTGCTTCCAATTAGCTAGTTATTAAAACCTTATCACTTAATAAATAGTCTTCTATCTTACAGAGAATACTCACACTTTCTGAATTAATCAATCTGAATGGTATCTTTACAGTCTAAAAACACTACTTTGGCATTCTTTGAAACAATGAGCAATTAATCATTATATATACCTGGAGCATCTCCCATATGAGGAAAGGCTGTGTAACCTGGGTCTGTTCAGCCTGGAAAAAAGAAGACTGAGAGGAGATCTGATTAATGTTTATAAATATCTACTAGGAGGTGGGAGATGAATGCATGAGGCCAGGCTCTTTTTGGTGGTGTGTAGCAATAGGACAAAGAGTAATGGACTAAACTTGAATATAGGAAGTTCCATACTAACATGCAGAAGAACTTCTTTATTTTAAGGTTTAAGGTGACAGAGCTCTGGAAGAAGTTACCCAGAGAGGTTGTGAAGTCTCCTTCTATGGAGATCAGAATCACAAAATGGCCAGGGTTGGAAGGGACCTCAAGGATCATGAACTCCTCTCCAACTCCTCTACCACAGGCAGGGCCACCAACCTCCACATTTAATACTAAACAAGGCTGCCCAGGGCCCCATCCAATCTGGCCTTGAACACCTCCAGGGACGGGGCATCCACAACCTTTCTGGGCAGCCTGTTCCAGCACCTCACCTCTCTCTGTAAAGAACTTCCCCCTGACATCCAACCTCAATCATCCCTCCCTCAACTTCAAACCATTTCCCCTTGTCCTGCTGTTATCTACCCTTTGAAAGAGTTGATTTTCCCTCCTGTTTGTAGGCTCCCTTTAGGTATTGAAAGGCTTCAATGAGGTCACCCTGTAGCCTTCTTTTCCCCAGGCTGAACAAGCCCAGCTCCCTCAGCCTGTCTTCATAGGGGAGGTGCTCCAGTCCCCTGATCATCTTTGTGGCCCTCCTCTGGACCCTCTCCAACAGCTCTCTGTCTTTCCTGTACTGGGGGCTCCAGACCTGGATGCAGTACTGCAGATGGGGCCCCACAAGAGCAGAGTAGAGGGGGACAATCACCTCCCTGTCCCTGCTGGCCACTCCTCTTCTGATGGAGCCCAGGATACTGTTTGCTTTCCACGCTGCAAGGGCACACTGTGGCTCATGTTAAGGAGATATTTAATGCCCATCTAGATGCATACTCGTGCGACATACTGCAGGGGGGTTCAACTTGGTGATCTCTTCAGGTCCCTTCCAACCTCCGTGATTCTGTAATATATACATCATATATACATACAGTGCTAAGAAACGTGTACTGAGCGTTCTGCAAAAGGCTGGGAGAAGTCAAGCCCTATGCAGAGATACGCAGTACAATTTCTATCGAGCATAGCAGATTGGTAGTAGTTTATGCGTATGGTAGTCAGTGAGCAGAAGTAACCACTCAAGTTTGAAGCATACATTGCAAAGTTATCTTGCTTTTCCTTTGCTTGGATATTTTTTCTAATTTAAATTCATGAAGAGATTTATGAAATCTTTGTACAGATATTGCAAAATAGAATTAAGGATGAAAACCTCTAGATCTCATCTTGAGACTGGTTACTAGAAGAAGCTAAATGTACTTGCTGTACAAGAGGGTTAAGCACAGAGCTAGCATAAAATACAGACAAAACTACAAAGAAAAATCTGCAAGATTTGACGTGTGAACAGCCAGCCTACTAGTACTGATAATTATAGTTAACATACAAATATATTTTAGCATCTTATAATACTAACATGTTTGCAGTGTTTTGCACAGTATAAATATAATGCAATGAAGTGACAAAATCTGCAGTAGCTAGTAATGTTGCCATGGTATTACCTAAGGAGGAGAGAACTCTTTATGTGTGCATTACTGTTGGAAGTACAGTCAGGGAAATGCTGAAATTACTCACCCAGTTAATACTGGATAAGAAACAGGAAATCTGTGTGTGTGCATGTGGATAAAGTCTGTAGACTTACAATTTAATGTGTCCTTTCACACTTACATCCATTTTAATGAGAACAGAAGGTTCTAAGCACCCAGAACAACTGCACTCCATCACTATGAATGAGCTCATGCATATCAAAGAACAAAAAGCATTAGGATCTGCCTTACATGGTTCAATTAGATTTAATGGGACAACTCACATGCACCTGAGAATTCAAATCTGATGCAGTAAACAGAGATTCCTAAGAGAAATTATGATACTAGAAGTAAGAAATGTGCCACAGAACAGGTTTACATAAACAAATATATGAGGCCTACAAGAAAAAAAAAACAGTATTTGACTATGAAGCACTTGAACAATTAGACCTTACGCTGAACCAAGAAAGTAAGGTTATACCTCAAATAAAGCAATGTCTACTCTATGTGTTTTTTAATTAATATGTTTAACAGACAAAATGAAATATAGCACTGAGGATTTAAGAATGTTCTATAATGATTAAATAATTGTGGCAATTCTGAGCTATTATTATTCATTTCGTTCACAAATTTCAGTAGGCTCCTGCTGAGTCACACAAATGGCAAACCAGACCAATTGGGTGGATATTCAACATGATTAGTATAGTGAAACCAAATGCCCCATTATGCTTTTGCATCATATCTTTTCTTATTGACTGACTGTATGGATTGTGAAATTCAGATATTCAAAGAATGGCAACTTCCCTAATTCATAAACACATAGTTGAATTGGTAGCCATAAAAATAAAAGAAGAAAAAATATTCCAGATTGGATGCTTTTTACACACATATCTTCTTCACTAAGTCTCCAGTTTCAATACTTGAAAATGCTATGTGACATATCATGAATCACTTCTCAGCCCTACTAACAGCCTGAAGCCAAAAACTGTTTCCTTAATATGGCTGACCAGTGCTCTCACCCTTTTGAGATTGAAGGCACTGAGTACGAAAAACCCATTTGCCTAACCCTTCAAGTGTCTCTCCAGTAGTATAAATAAAGACAGCAACATTGCTGAGAAGGGTGTAAGAAGCAGAAAGCAGCTGTCCTGGAAGACCATGAGCAGAGACAATCTTACAACTCGATCTAAAGAACAAAGCGTTTTTGCCACCTGGACCTGTCTGAAAGAAAACATTTCAAATCACTTTATACTTATTCTATTTTTACTACACATTTTACTTTCAAAACTACTGTCCCAGGGGCATTCTGGGAGAACAACAACATATAAACGAACAGTCATTGATGAGAGCCATTTGCATTGTGTATTTATGTTGTTGGAATGAGCCCTTACTGTAACAGCAATCTTCTATTTTAGTTCCAGTGAAAAACAAGGAAACATGAATTTTCTGTGCAGTAACCAGTGGCTCATTGCCAGCTTGCTCTTCCAAGGGCTTGTAATTATTTCTGAGAATATTTTACAGCTCATGCTACCTTCAGTATATTTTTAATAAAGGAAAGTTCCTGGGTGAGCAAGGCAGAGCAATTTGTCAGGATAAAAAAAGGAGAATATCTTTAAAGCCTCCAGTCCTTGAAAGTTTCTTGCACTTTGGGTTTCATTTTCAACTCTATTGACCCCACCTCAACTTAGACATGGGCTTCTTTGTGAGGTGACCAATTATGAGCTAACAAGCTGCCATTAAATGGTCGCTAAAGCAATTAATATTAAAAAACCCAACGACTTTACAGGGCATAATTGGTAAGGCCCAATGTGGGAGGTGGCTGTGCACTGCCCTGTGCACTATTGATCCCAGTAGGTCCCAGCTGGTTTCAGCACACCTAGTCAGTCCCAGGCAGTTCCCAACCAGCTCCACAACCCTTCCTGCCCTGTCCAAAGCATCAACCAGTCAGTGAGGTTATGGCACCTTCTCAGAGCTTTGGTTGTGATGGCAACCAAATTGAGTAGGACTTCAGGAGATGCAGGAGGAAGTACGTAGAAGGGACATGGCTGAAGAGGCACCTCATGCCTGTGAGGCAGCCTGTGGAGGACCATCACTAGAGGAGAAGAAACAAGCAAGGAAGGAAGGCACTGCTGAAAGAAATCATCCGAAGTTCACACTCCTGCGCTGCTTAAAAGGCCTATGGTGATAAGATGGGCAGAGGAGGCCAGGAAGTGAGAAGAGGCATTGGACCTATGGCTGGGCCTTTAAAAAGACAAGGAGAGGTACCTCCCTTGAATGTTAAATCGCCTTCATCTCTCAGTGCCCAAATCAATAAATACTTTAATTGGCATAAAATTAAGGATAACTCCTTAAGCTGAGAATGTTTTGTTGCAACACAGAATCATTTTGATGGACTAATGTTTTATGTATTAGCATATGTGTATCTTCTGAACTGCTGATATCCTTAAAAAAGTCTTTTTGTATATGAAGGTTGCTCTCTTATTTTAATTTGCTGGCCCACAATGTCAGAGATAGATGTTGGTGGGTATGGCACTGGCGGTTAAACCTCTCCACCAATATTCCATTTTGTTCCTGTACGACAGATGGCAGCAGAGGTGCAGACTGACAAAATGACATCTTACATGGAGGTATGGATGAAGCAAAGGTAGGTAATTGAATCCATGTGGAAAAAATAGCACCCATTGACAATCATTGAGGCAGTGGGGGTGCAGTGGCATCAGTGATGTGAAAGACAAGCCACATTCCTAACAACCATGCACAGTTGTCACACACAGAATGAAGAGTCTTGATCAGCTGATCCATTTGAATCAGCAGATTATGATCAGGGAACTGTATACAGAGTGGAATATTGGTTTCAATGCACTGGAAATGATGGTGACAACACTGAAATATCATGAAGTTTGTACCAGGTGGATCCTATAAATTCTCACACAGCAACAGAAAGAACACCATAACCAAGCTTGTCAGGACCTACTGAACCAATACGAGCCTGAAGGTGACATAATCTCAGTGATGAGACACAGTGTTACCACTGTGTCAGCCAGAGTCAAAATGGCAGACCACGGAGTGGCAAGATACGAATTCTCCATCAAAGAAAATGTTCAAGGTGCAGCCTTCAGTGGGTCAAATGAAGTGCACTGTCTTTAGGGATAGGAAAAGGGTGATCCTCCTGGATTTCCTCAACCCAGACAAACCATCAACTCTGAGACACTGCAGTGCTGACTAAGCTGAAGGCTTGAACTTCCAGAGTCAGGCCAGAGAAGACAACAACCTTTTTCTTGTAACACGATAATGCCAGGCCCCATACCAGTTTGAAGATCATGGAATACAATGCCAATCCAGCTGTTTGGGCCAATGAAAGATGGATTGTGTGGGCAACATTTTTCTAGCAATGATGCTGTCAAAGAATCTGTGAAACAGTTGGTCACCTCCACTGGTGCAGATATTTATGAGCGTGGCACGTGAGCTTTGTTCATCATTGACAAATATGCATAGCTAATGGTTGTGTCTACGTTGAGCAATAGCGTTTTGTGAGAATTTGCTCATCAAATAGTTTTCATTGCACTCTTTGTATCTGTAGTTTCCATGGAAATAACAGGGAGGCATTAGTTTTGGAGCAACCTACGTATATGAAGTGATTCACAGTAACTCCAAATAGAAAAAACTATGCCATGTCAGTATTAAATATGTATGTTCGTAGGACTGCTCTCACTTTTTGTGTATTCATAATCATATATGGTAAACCTAATGCACTATTTAGGCATACATGCATGTAACAAATTTGCTATAGTGAGTGATCACACAATGGGAATCAGAATCATTACTCTAACAAGGTACAGATACAGTGTTTGATACACAGATGTGTTTCTTTCCTTCCATTTTTCATGTTCTCAGTCCTTTAAAAGGAGTGACAAACTGATGGCATCCCCTAGAAGGTGGCACATTTCTTTGGGAAATGCAGCAGCCTCAGTTACTGCAGGACAGAGGCCGAAAAAAAAATAGAGTGAGAGAAAAGCATGCCCAGATCCTGCAGATTAAAGAGAGCCCAAATGATTGCTAAGAACAGCAAAGGTCTACAAGGAGACTGAGAGGAGATACTACCGAGGACCAGTAAGCGCATTCATAGCTTGTAAGAGCTCAGAAGTGAATAGCTGACTGAAAGCAAAGATTGTCCTGTGAGGTCACAGGGAGAAGAGAGTCACTGGATGATAAACCTCATATCTGCACTCTGCTTCATCAGGCCACTTTGAAATCTCTGTAGCTTTTATTAACTATTCCAGTTCATAGTCTAAGAGAATCCGGCTTTTTTAATTTCAAAGTCATTTGGATCCTCTTAGAAAAGCTCTTTATGAGGAAAAGGTTCAAGTCGTACTACCATAAAGCTCTGGCAGTTTTAGGCTCTCACGGTTCTCAGTTCTCAATGAAAGCTTAACAGAAAGTACACTTTACCATACGGAACATAATGTCTATTACAAACTATAGAATTGAACCATTGACAACATAAAGGGCTCACTTGAGTATGTCCTGTACCTCCTACAGATTCGATTTATTCAGCCATGTGATTCTTCATTCATGCTGCTGCTCTCAAAAAGGAAAGAGATAGAGTAGTATCTCTGATACAGAATGTCCAGGCAATGAAAGCATAGCACTAGTGTCAGCAGTGAAGTGACTGGCACAGCATTGAAGCTGGAGTCCAAACTGGGTTAACAGTACATTAAAACGCAGATAGCTGTAATTGTGCCACCAATCTGTGCAGCTGCGTGGCTAGAACAGAACTTCAGTGCTAAGATGTGGCTTTCTGGTATGAACTGTCATTTACAGTGTTTGGTCCGTAACATACGCACTTTGCATTTGGAGGCAAGTCAATCTGAAAATATTTGAAGAGGACTCAATAAAAGCTGTCATAATTAGCATTAATTTCCAAACACCTACTTAAAAATTAAAAAGAAAATCTAAAGAATGCTGCTGTGATCAAAGAGTTCAGATTCCTCATCAACTCTAGAATGCTGCAGTAAATCTCATAGAATCGAATTACTGTGATGCTGACTTTACATGCCTTCTTATTCTGTGTCATTGTAAAATGTCATGCAAATGTAAATGGCTGGATGATTGTGAAGAAGAAAGAGACCTGGGGGTGTTGGTTGATGCTCAGCTGAACATGAGCCGACAGTGTGCCCGGGTGGCCAAGAGGGCCAACGGCATCCTGGCCTGCATTAGAAATAGTGTGGCCAGCAGGAGCAGGGAGGTGATCATCCCCCTCTACTTAGCACTGGTGAGGCCGCACTTCGAGTATTGTGTTCAGTTTTGGGCCCCTCACTACAGGAAAGATGTTGAGGCCCTGGAGCGTGTCCAGAAAAGGGCAATGAAACTGGTGAGGGGTCTGGAACACAAGTCTTATGAGGAGAGGCTGAGGTAGTTGGGATTGTTTAGTCTGGAGAAGAGCAGGCTCAGGGGAGACCTCATTGCATTCTACAACTTCCTGAAGGGAGGCTGTGGTGAAGAGGGGTTTGGTCTCTTCTCCTAGGCAATGGACAGGACCCGGGGAAATGGCCGCAAGTTGTATCAGAAGAGGTTTAGGTTAGACACGAGGAAAAACTTTTTCTCTCAGAGAGTGGTCAGGCACTGAAATGGCCTGCCCAGGGAGGTCGTGAGTCACCATGCCTGGAAGTGTTCAAGAGGCGTCTGGACGAGGAGCTGCAAGATATGCTTTAGTAGCTTATGGTAGCAGTGGTAATGAGAAGACGGTTGGACTAGATGATCTTATAGGTCTTTTCCAACCTTGTGATTCTATGATTCTATGAAAACAGTATTTGAGAAGAATGCTACATATGTCCGATTTTATAATATAGGAAGCTATCAGCTCAACAGTAACATACTAGCAGAGATAACAGAAAATAAAAAGGGAAAATATCCTCACAGAGACAAATTCACTTGATCTCATAATCAGTCATAATCAGACTAATGCTGTGGAAAACAGAACATTTGGTCCAATGTTTTAAAGATTATTATTGTTTGTAAAGGAAATAAAGCAATTTCCTAATATCGGCATTGGAAACTTGATATAGCTACACCTGTGTTGTAGAGGAAGATGTACAGATAAGTCTCTCTGCTAAAAAAAAAAAGAAAATTCTAAACATAGAACTAAGAAAAGATTCTCTATGAAAACTATATTTGAATTAACAAATATTATAAAGTGTTCAAACTGTAGAACATACTATGAATTGGCTGCCAACGTATTAGTAGAACAAATAAAGAATCAGGCTGGATTAATCAATATCCTGATTTTACCAATCAGAAATTTCTCATGTAAGTTCAAAGCTAAAGAAAATTTACTACTGAAAATATTTAGGTTTTATTCTTCTCCAGTGGCTGCATAATTTAGGAATGAAATTGATGACAGCTGACTCAAAGACTTTTAAAGATTTCTGGGTTTGTCTCAGGAAAACTGAACAGGTATTGAAAGGTGATAGACTGGAATGAATATGAATTTACTCTGCTTCTAAATGTACAGAGCTGTTTAGAGTAAGGTACAAAGTGACATCCGGTTCCATTCACCTTCAACAAGGGAGATTTCATCATGGCTCCTTGTGTGATTGTTATTGTTTTAGCTTTCAAAAGCAGCAGCAGTCATGATGGAGGCTATAAAATATAAATCCTTCTGTGACTTCTACTCCTTTATTCTTTTTCCTAAAGAATATGTAGTGCTTTAACACGTGACAGTAAAGATGGCATTGTTTGTGGCACTACTGGCCATGAATGTGAACTGAATTTGTGGATTTGCAAAATGGTTGCCAAGATTTTGGCTTGACAGCAGATATGTAAAACAATTGTTCTGTCAAAATATCAAATTAAATGAGTGGAAGACACATAGATATTTATTTCCACATTTTTTTATAATAATCTGTCCAGATTGCCTCACACCTCCCTATCCAGACTACATTAGTAACAAACTCTTTGCCCCTATACTACATCTTTCTATTCCCAAATGATGAAACATATCATTTATCACAAATAAATTTCATAAAAATCATTCTGGAAAATGATTACTTTACTGAGACACTGATGAAAACACACACAAAATTTATCTCATACACATTTATAGAAGGGCTGCTCTGACAGTAATGCCTCCTATTTTATGCTATTGGCCCACAACTTCAGAGGTGGATGTTGGTAATATGGCAGTAGAGGTTGAACCTTCCCACCAACATTCCATTAGGTGCTGTTGCTGTGCAACATCTGGTAGCAGACAGGCAGTCTGACACAATGCATCTGACATGGAAGTGTATATGAAGCAAAGATGTGGAACTGAAATGCTGTGTGCAGAAAAAAATGGCACACTAGCATTCATCTACACTTGCTGAATGTTTATGGACTTGCTGTCCATAAACAGTGGATGTGAGCACAGTGAGGCAGTGGGTGCTGCATTCCAGCAGTGATGACAGTGGATCACCTCCACTGGTGCAGATTTTTACGAGTGTGGCATCCAGGCTCTTTGCTGGCAAAAAATGCATAGCTAATACTGGAGATGATGTTGAAATACAGCATTTTGCAGGTAAGAATTTGCTCTGTCAAACAGTATTTATTGTGCTCTTTGCATCCGTCTGTTGTAGTTTCAACGGGAATAAATAGGAGGCATTACATTCAGAATGACCTATGTATATGGGTCTCTCTTTACACAATGCAGCACAGGCAAGCCAAAAGATTGGAAACCCAGGGCATAAGACATTAAGATTTTGCTTGTCTGTTCAAACTCTTATAAATAGAAAGTAAACTCTGATTTTTCATTACAAACTTTTGAAGTTTTGATACCATTGATGTGCATCATGTATATAGAATTGTGGCTGCATGGATCTTCTGAAGATATGGAAGAATTTGCTTAAAACAATTCTGAATGTAAAAAATGAGGTAATTTTGAATATTTCAGGTGTGTGAGTGTCTTTTTGAGAAATGCAATGTCCTCAAGCAGCAGTGTGGTTATTGATTGCTAATGTGTTGTAATACCATTCAGTTTCTACAAAGCTACATTAAGAGGTGAATATGTCAAAATAATGTACGGTGTAATTTAAAAAATTAAAATCCTTCCAGCATAACAAGCAAGACAAAATTAAATGGTGGTGTACTGAAGGGAGATTATTTTCAGATGGGTATTGAATTCCTTAACTACTTACTGAAAATCTGTGATGCAAAGTGGCAGGTTCAAAAATAATACACTTCTTGACATCAGCAAGTGTCTTTAGAAATTACAGATGATACTTGCTTTCATTTTAAACACGTACTCAGCAACTATGTTATCTGGGTCCTACTTAGGATCATTTCTAAGACCAGCATCTTGACCATAAAGGTGCTGAATCTTACAAGGGTCCTTCCATTCAGTTGAAATCACCTTCATTTTCCGGTCTTAATCCTCCAAATGGCTATCTGCTGATCAGCCAGTACTTCTGCACAGAGCCCCAAAGGCTGGAAGAAGTTTTTGGGAGAATCATGGACAGAGCACAAACATAAAGCTATTTAAATGGACAGTGCTGTGTGTTAAATCCTACTGATAATGTTATATGCCTTGAGGATGTGGACAATTCAAGAGAGTAATAAAGACCATCAGAATGTCAGCATCAGAAATCCTGAGGAAACAGAGATCCTTCAATACCTTCGAAAACAAATAGGAATCAACAGATTCATATTGAAGGGCTTTTGCTTCAAAAGCATGGGGATATTTCACATATCCTAAACTATGCAGTATTTTTGAAGCTGCATTCTAGCTATATGCTGTCATTTTCATACATGAAATGCTATGCAGGCTATGTTAACATAGCTTCTTTGCCAGAAGTCCTGCTGGCAAAAATATCCTTTCTGTTCATGCTATAAATCATGGTTATCCCACCGTTTCTTGACATTATATGCATTTCTTACTTCTAAAATCAACTTAATCTTAAAAATGAAACCTTCCAAGCTTCTAATGCAATGCTAGGTTTCAACAACAACAAGGCTGTAACTACTAATTTCCACAGTCAGTTTCTTGTTTGTTATGATGCTATCCATAAAATGGCATTGCCCGGCACAAAAAAAAAAAACAACCCTATATTATTTATACATGTGACAGTTCTGAAGGAAAGTAACCATCGCTGAGGGGTCTCTAAAACTTCAGGCATGCAAAACTAAAATTAATCAGATCTTCAATTTTATGGTTTTCACTTGTTATTCTTCCCAACTGACTTAATAGCTCTTCATTGGAACCTCTGAGTTTTTGTCATCATTCATGTTTATGACATTGGCCATTACAGTGTTCTTGATGACCTAGGTGAAAACCACAGCTAGAAGAGGACGTAACTCTTCTTAGAATTAACTGTCATTCCTCTAAAACAAGGTTCAAAGAGGCCAAAGAGCTGAAATAGACAAACAAAGTGTAAATAAAAAAGAAAATAATAAAAAGTTCAATCTATGTGAGGAGGTTGGATTTTTTTATTGTACACTTGCTACAAAGTCAAATAAGGGAGCAGAGGGAGTGTTCTGAGTACATGAGGGTGCAGGCTGCCTTTTAACCCATTTTTTTATTTTTCATAGAGAAAGATAAAACAATCTGAACCACTGCTAAGATGAAGGTTTTAACTGAAAGGCTTCCCCTATTTTAATAGCTAAGGTGCTACTGAAAATAATAATTTTGTCCAAACACTAAGGACTAGTTATCTGAAGAGTTTGTCAAACAGCTAAAGGTGTTGCTCTCTGTTCATAAAAAAGAGTGAGAAATGAATGAAGTATCAATACAAATGCTTTCATTGTTCTTCTGCCTTTCTCTCAAAAATAAATAATGAAACACTGATAAATAAATAAACTTTCACTTTTACTTACTAAGCAGAACAGTGATCCGAATCTTAACATGCAAATAAATTATGACAATGCAAACAAAAGCTTCTGTAATAACTATTACTGTAATAACAAATTACTGAATTAGAATATGGCTGAAGGCTGCATCACCACTCCAATTTTTAGGTACTTCATAGTGATGTTTTATCAGACTCTAGAAATAAATGCTTTTCATAGCATTAAAACAGTATAATTATTGTTCCTATCCAGGTAGGTGCTGGAGGCCCATTCCATTTCCAAAATTAACTCAGTAGGTAGGCAAAATCATTCTGTCTGCCTAAGCGTGTATGTAATACAAATAACAATACAGAAGGGAGCTCTAGAAAGTTATTAGAAAAAGAACATCTGATAACAAGTTGCTAAACTCTCATCAATAATTCTACTGTGAAACTCAACTTTGGTTTTCCTTAATGTACAGTATGCACATAAATCAAAACCAAGATCTCTCTTTTCAAAAATTTTCAGGCTTTGGAAAATCAATGCCCAGAACAAAGCAAATCTGTATGAATTTCCCTAATAGTTGGTCAACATCACTAGTGTTTTTCTTTCTCTATTCAGAAAGATGAAATTTCCTGCTATGTTACACCTTAACCTTAACAGAATGAATCAGTAGAAAAAGAAGCTGGAAGGAATAAGCTTTCACAAGAAGAAGAATGGGTTAGCTTCCCTTCTGTTTCAAAGAGTTATAATTTGACAAATGGCCTCTAATCATAAATTTCCCTGGAAAAAAATTCCAGGGAGGAGAAAAAAGTCAACATAGACATGGAGATTTGCTTGTCACTGCTTCAGGGCAGGACAAAGGAAGGGCAGACACAAGGGTGCTCACCATGCTTTGCATAGCCTGAGTAAGAGACTTGAGTAAAGAGCTCTGTCAGTCTCACTTTCCTTCAGGGACACTGCCTCATTTACATAGAAGATGACTCCTAAGAATAAATAATGTGCTAGCAAGAATCAATTTTTCCTTTCCAGTGTAAGATCTAACAGCACTATTATCAATGCATCTTTTCCATTCTTTTTACAGGTTGTAAAAAGAAGCACAACAGATTTTTACAGTAAATGAAATATCTCACTGAAAAGTATTCTGACAATGTCAGGCATGCATGAATATATATGTCTTGATTAAACCAAACCTGCAGGAATAAAAGGAAGAAAGCTGCTTTAATGTTCCTCACATCATCTGGACTTTTAAGTTATCATCAACATAACGGTGTGGGTGTTCACATGGAATGCATCATTTAATTTAAAAAAAAATTAAATTTAAATAAAAAGAGACCATCTGAGCACCTCTACCAGATGCTGTAGTGCTCTGAAGTTGCTTCTCAATATCTTTCAGAAAAATCAGATCTGCGAAGTTTTAACAGTTTTCCACTGCCTGGGTGATTCATGGCATGTCTCTGAAAGCACATTCCTGACTCGCTTAGAATTCCTACTTGTATATGCTCAAATTGTACTATTATCAAATTTGTTAAATATTCAATAAAGCGTTTTTTTATTAATTTTTTCTTTGTACTTTCTTTCCCAGCCTCTCTCTTAAAGATGGTAAGAGGACAACTCAATGCAAGAAAGAAAAAAAGAAGTGAGGAAAAAAAACTTCAGATGGCGTGCCACTTATAAGCCACTAATGAGATTTCTACTGAAATCATTTATCTCCTAAATGGGTTGATATACCTTCTTTCAGAAAGGAAAAATAGCTAACAAAGAATCAAGTTCCATTATGTTGGTTAGCTCTTCAAGTGAAAATAATATATCTTATTTAATATGTTTTAAATAATGTCAGAATATGTCTGTTTTTCTAAAGCAGCAAGAAAATGGAATGTGTACCTAATGTAGGTTTGTCTTAGTTGTGGTTCCTACCTTAACCAAGTATAACTTGTTTCTGTACCCTACAGTAACTGCACTTCAGTAGAACAGAATTCTTACAGATTTAAGGAGAAAGAAGGAAGAAAAGATCCACAGTTTGCTCAAGTTCCAGCACTCAACTTACTGATAATGTTCTCAGTTTAGGAGATAACCAGCAAAACAATAATGTCCACTTTTCACCAAAATATTAGCTACGTTTATATTATATAACCACACATCTACTACAAAATCAATTGATTATTTTGCAGTGTTTCATAGTGTGAGTGATTTACAGTGAGCTAAAGGCTTGCTTACTTTATTTTGAGATTAAATTCACAATATAATGACCAATTCAGTTACCATTAGGAGAAAAAACTTATCTCCAACATTTAAAAAACAGGAATTTCAAGCTCTTCAAAGAAATGTTTTGGTTTTGTTTCTTTCTTTTCAGACTGTTCAGATTTTTGGGGAGAAGATCTTTAGAATAATATTCCATCTTCTAACAAATATGTTTTCAGACCTATTCCTTCCTTCCAAGATGAAAATAAGTGGGAAAGTGAAGTATAATTTCTAAACTTTACACAGTACCTCTACCATTTATTTTCACACTGCCGTAACACCTGTATTGGAAGGAAGCTGTCCCCTCATATGTATGAAAAAATGTTACTATTTTACTGTATCCCTAAGTCTCTTTTCACTTCATCACAGAATCACAGAATGGTTTGGGTTGGAAGGGACCTTTAGGATCATCTAGTTCCAACCCTCTGCTATAGGCAGGGACACCTCCCTCTAGACCAGGTTGCTCAAAGCCCATCCAGCCTGGCCTTGAATGCTTCCAGGGAAGGTGCCTTCATAACCTCACAGAGCAACCTGTCCCAGTGTCTCACCACCCTTACAACCTAATATCTAGTCTAAATCTATCCTCTTCCAGTTTAAAGCCATTTCTCCTCATCCTATCACTACCTGCCCTTATAAGAAGTCCCTCTGCAGCATCACTGTAGGCCCCTTCAGTTACTGGAAGGCTGCTATCAGGTCACTTTGGAGCCTTCTCTTCTCCAGGCTGAACAGCCCCCGCTCTCTCGGCCTGTTCTCATAGGAGAGGTGCTCCAGCCCTCTGATCATCTTTGTGGTGCTCCTCTGGACCCACTCCAACATCTCCATGTCCTTCTTGTGCTAAGGGTCACAGAACTGGACACAGTAATCCATTATTTTATATTATCTTTTCCTTCTACTCTATTATTTAGTCTTATAATTGCCTCAATTATATACAATTAACAAACAGCTAATAAACCTGGATTTATATCTAGATATTATATATCTTTCAAAAATAAATATTTAAGTTGATAGTCTATTAGAAACTGCAATTCAAGTATTAAAATGCAATTATGCCTATGACACAACAATGAAGAATACAATAAATTTTTTTTTTCCCCAAGTGGGAGGGCTAGGGTTTGGGTTTTTGTCTTTTAAGTCCTCCAAGCCTCGAAGACCTTCTTTTTAAAGGTGATGTTAATTTTCTTTAATATTTTTCTACTTTTCTGATTACTAACAATAGCAATTTTCTTCTGAATTTTAGACTCTTGCGCTGTCTGAAATTTGCTGTGTTTTTTTTTTAATCTGAAATTTGCACATTTCCTACAAAAATTTACTTCCGTCACTGAAGTATATGACTGTGATTTGCTCAATAATGCTTTCCAATTAGCAAAGCTATTTACTGAGCTTTCACAGTCCATATTCTGTGATAGTAAAGCAAGCTCCTAAATGACTTAAAAATTGAGACCACAGCCCACTATTCAAAGAAGTCATGACAGAGGGCATTTTTTATATACATTGGAAACAATTTTGTTGCAACTGGAAAGGGAGTACTAAGAAAAGCTTAATTCCATTAGAGTCAGCCAATATGAACATATAATAGCAGTGTGTTGTATAACTAAGCTGAGAGAACTCTTGGAAGATAATGCTGCTATGATAGATAAGAAAGTGATGTGGACAGCATGCATTTTTCAAGAAGCATTTGATAAGGCAACGTGTCAAAGCCAACTGATTGTCATAAGAAAATCTGGCTGGGAGTATAAGAAATTTTAGAGAACTGGAAAGTGTGTAATGTCCTAAATATACAAAAATATTCATCTTAGTAAGACAAACTTAAGATACACAAACTTAAGACACATAAGTGGCACAGACAACACTAGATGCACGAGAAATATAAACATCTGGAAGGTAATACAGCAGACATTCTGCTGCACTGAGATATATAGGTACATACTTCCCAATAGTTCAATCATCAAGAAAGGCATCCTCATTCTGGATCATTGGTATGATTCGATCATGGATCACTGATCTTTTCAATTTTGTGCCAGTGCTTCTACAGAAAATAATGTAGATGGAGGTGTAGCATGGAAGTTGGCCTCCATTTTTTTAATTAGAGACAAGAAGTCAATTGTCTACTGTTATTTTTATTTGAAGACCCCTTTCTTGCTATTTGCTCCCTTTTCAAGAAGCTATGCTAAAATTAAATTAAACACCCAGCACTGTAATTTAATGGACTATAAAATAATCTCTATACAAAAGTACAGAAGTCTTTAAAAGTTTTTGTATGAAACTAGATGAAGTATTAGGAAAACATACTAGGCTGAAAAATTCTACTACCTCAGTAGGAGAGATGAGATGGTTTATCTGAACAGTGAGTGACCATGTTCTCAACTAGTCTATGTCCTTTGAAATGAAGTCCCCAAAGACTATGAAGGTCAACCACTGGTCAGCTTATATTTTCACATTCCCATCATAAATATTCCTTTGAGATGTGTGAATCTACTGTCCTTCTCGAGCCAGTCTAATCCTGCAGCACCAGATCAGTATTCAGGAAGTGTCAACAATTGGTAATTATTACCAGAATTCTTACATTGCTGCTTAGGCATGATAACTAATTAAAACACGATCTATTCACAAATATTAAAAAACCTCAACATAGTCTTTGCTCTGTTGATGAATACTGAAAAGTTAATAGATACTGTTCACTTAAACTCATAAGAAGTTTTTACATCTAACCTCTAAAATTGTTTCATAATGAACTCTCAATAATGACAGACTCCACTGAATTACTGTCAGGAATATCCAGGGACTGGCTGAACCCATGATGCTGAAGCGATTGTTTTCCCAAGAGCATCTGTGCTTATACAGCATATGCAGTAATTCACATTGGCTTGATTTTATTTTAAATCTTATACTGAACTCTTCAGCCTACTTTCCATATGTCTATAATATAAGAAATACGGCAGCATTGAACATAAGCAGTTATTTTATCTAGTGATCCTATTAATCAGCCCTCTACTACATTATTGCAATTTCTCTTGCATACGGTTGTTTTACTTCTAGGATAAACATATTTCTTTATTTTGAGTTGTTTTAAAGAATATTTTATAGCATTGCTATTTTAAAGCTATATCCTGGTTATGCCAATTGTTTCAGACAAATATTGATAAGACTGGAAAGAAAGATGATGAACATCAGTCAGGATTAAAAGCTGTTTACTAACCATTATTTCCCAGTGGTCTTTTGCTGTCACTGTTGCACCAAGAGAGAATAAAAACTATAAAGGGTAGATCATTAGGGACTTGTCTAAACTACAGAGAGAACATTAAAAGAATGAACTCCTCATCTTATGCTTAAAACTATATTTCAGCCACTTTTGCAGCCTTTGGCAGCTTTTAGCATTCTTTCAAGTTAATGTCGCACAACAGTGTTTTCAACCTCACACATTTGAAGCATCTGTTGTTTGTTTGTTTGTTTTAGCAAAATATGCTAAAAAGCACTGGACAAAAAACAACAACAACAAAAATGTGCAAGCTTCCCATTCTCACAGATAATTTCTTTCCTTTACGAGCCCTGCTTTTGTTCTCACCAACACTTTTATCTAGCAAAAGTTCAACTGTAAAGGACTCAGTGGTAACTATACACCTGGGAGAAAATTAGCTTTGCAGTTTGGGAAAATAATTGGAAGGTATTAACACAAAAACAGCAAAATGTTGATTACTAATGCAGTTTTAAAGTGTACTGTATGAGAAACATACATACATACTACATGTATTAAAAAAAACCTGTCTTGTGACAATTTTAACTAGAAAATCATGTAAGAATACTGCTCACAAAATAAGGAAATTAATTTTTTCTTCTTTTTCAGTTAATCCTTTTGATCCACTTAATTTAACCAAGGTTCAATAGTTTCAGTTAGATGCAAGCTACACCAGAATTAATCAGATGAATTATAGGCTGCAGGAATGAGCCTTAGTGTGATATGTCAGTCCATCACGCCCTTGGGCAAGCAGCATAGAGTTTAGCATTTATTTTGACAAGAGAACATTTAGCTCCTAGCCCTTCTGTATTTCTTTGCATTTAGAGCCAGAATTGGTGCTTCCATATGAATATGTAATAGCTTATAAGATACAGCCACCACAAACTTGTTGCTCAGTGACTCCTCCATACAGTGGACAAACTCACAAAAAATATATTCCCACACAAGGACATAGTTAGAATTTTTATTTTTGTAAACATATTCATGGAATTCACTTCCAATAATTTGATGTAATTCAATCATTTTGGACTTTTGGCTTCATAAAACAGATGCAAATACATTCTGCAGTCATTTTGCAGCATTGATATAAATCAATACAGATTTAAATCAGGAAGAAATCCTTCTAGGATGGATGTGAATGACTCACAATACATCTGTCATTAATACATGTACACCTGCACAGATAAGAAAACAAAAATATAAAAAAATTCCTTATGATCTCCGTTATATTATCCCATTAATTTATCAGTCAAATGAAGATGTACATGAAAAGGAATTCTATTGTATATAGTGCAGTAGCACAGTGACAGAAAAATTGTTCTAGAAAACAGGATGAACACAGTGGTGAAGTATATCTTGTGCAGCATGGTGAAACACATAAATTCAAGATCAAAATAAAGTCATTGCTATCAAACAGAACCAAACGCTACCTTTCCTTATACCTAAGATTGGGAATTATAAACATGTGAACGCATTCTTTTGTTGCTGAAATTGCACAGCTCAAACTCACCTTCCTTTTTAGAAAGTTTCATAGAGTGACATAAGTATTCCTGATAACTGCTGCAGAAGCAATATTGTTTTCTATAGAATTTCCATCCCTCCTTTCTTTCCATCTTACTTTGAGCATTTCTGGAGATGGAGGCTAGACATATTCTGTGCCTCTACATCCACAGTAGACAATAACTAGCCATTACTTCTGCCACAATAAGTAAAGCATAAAAAGTTACCTGGAATAAATATTGGCTTTTCTTTATATCTTTACCCCATTGCGTGAGCATGGACTAATCTCAAATTCTTCTTCAAAGAGTAAAAAATTATTAATCTGGTACATGAAAGTTTTTTCTTATAGGCAGCAATCACACCCACTGACATATGCATTTTCATACTCAGACATAACAGGATTATGACATAATGGCTTTGGGCCATCCATGTAACGGAAGTATGTATTATTCAGTTCTACTCTGATGAAAACACTGGCAGCTGCTAAAACGCTCACAGAAATCATGCTGGGTATTTATCCTTTGCACCACGTATAGCCTTGTAGGATGACCTAAGCTTGCAAATTACAGTATCAAAAACTGTTTGCTGCCTTTTCATAATAGAAGGTGGAGAAAGAGGTTATTGTGGAGAAGAATAAATTTGATTCTAAATAATTTCCTCAGTAAAATATTTATTATGAGTTAACAGGGGATAATGAAAAATCTTCACTTAAATATAGGCATTAATATTCTGTAAGTAAAATAATGCACTGTGGTTGCCTCCATGTTTTGCTCTAGATATCTGCCTGGATTATGTTGGGGATGGCCTCCTGTGTCATGAACCACAGCTGAAGGCTTTTCCCTTGGATCTTTATCTTCCATGCTTACTTTAAAGAGAAAAAAAGCATGCAATCCTCTTGCACTGAACGTATTACTGATGGAAGCACAGTGATATAGGGAATTGATACTTCTCTGACAAAGCTACTAGGACAATCCAGGTCTAAATTATTCTGAAATGAGGGAAAAATATTGCAACAGTCTAAAATTACAGAATATCTGATTTTCAGTCTCGTGAGTTAGCTAGTTTAGAACAGCATGGGATTCAACTGAGGGACTGAGATCCATTGAACTTGTTCAGATAGCATGTTGAAAGTGAAGGACTGATTCAACCTCTCTTTGCAAAAGCACCAAGCAGGGGTCTGCAGGTGAGGCCTCAGCAGAGAGCACAACAGCCCAGCAGAGGCCCATGGAGGAGCAGGCCATCTCCTGCAGCCCAAGGGTGCCATGCAGAGCAGATCTCCCCATGCAGCCACAGAGGCAGCTCATGGTGCAGCAATGTGTGAGGCCTGAAAGCCACAGCCCATGGATACCCCTGCAGGAACAGCCCAGGGCAGAGCTGCAGCCCAAGGTGGGGCAGGAGGGCTGAGGGAGCTGCAGCCTGTGGGAAGCCCATGTGGGATCAGCTGCGGAAGGATGGCATCCTGTGGGAGGGATCCCACGTGAAGCAGGGACAGAGAGTGGCTGTGAAGAAATGGCAAAGACAAAGCATTATGGGCTGATCGCCACTGTCATTCCCCACAAGGGAGTTCACTGGCACAGGCTGCCCAGAGAAGCTTTGGAGTCTCTATCCTTGGAGTTATCCGAAACCTGACTGAGATGGGCAGTGTCATGGCCAACTCAGCCAGGATCCCGCTTAGAGCAGGTGGGGTTTGACCAGACAGTCTCCAGGGACCCCTTCCAATCTCAAAAATTTCTGTGATTCTACGAAATAACTCAACTGTAACCACCTGCTGAAAGTGCACTACCAGCATGAAAGCTGAAATCATAATTGCATTCCCAGAAGAGAAGTGCACAGCTACAAACTTAAAGGCACCTTTGACAATGCAGGTGAATGTAGCATTTCTTGCCTGAAAATCTAAAAGTTTTCTCTAAGCCAAAATTATTAGTATTCTTGTATTTGCAAGGGAGCTTTGTGAGGCAAACATTCACATAAAACAAAACTTTGCCAGTATAAGCAATTTCTTTAAATAACAATTATAATAATATAGTAAGCTTCTATTCACTAAAAATGGTTCTTAATTGAAGATTCAGTCCACCTTGCTTTCTTGGCTAATCCTTCTCTTACTGAAAATGCCATATTGGAATGAGATAATTGGACAGTGTTTGAAATTACTCAGTTTTGTACATACAATTTAGAGGTCACTACTGCAAGGTCAGAAAGGTATTTCAGAATTGCTTTATTATTCCATTTGTGGAAATATGAAATAATAGTGCCTAAGCTGTTTTTCCATCAGAATGTTTTTCTCCTGCTTCACTACACAGGCTGCCTTTGCAGAAGCAATCTGTTGTTTCCGCAGGTCTACCTGTAGGGAGCACGGTTAGTCATGCTGCAGGGAACAGGAACTATTCCAAAATTCAATTCTGTCTGTGTTCTAGAGAACCAACACTGCTTCCATGCTTCAAAGCAAGACCAGATTCTTTCTTCTATCTATATCTTGGCACAGATGTCAAGAGAATCAAGACAAAGAATGTCTTTCAGATCCATCCCTTCTTTGCCTTTCAGTTTACGGCACCAGTCATTGTGCTTATATAGCACACAACAACTCGTATGAGTGCTGGGCATGAGGAAGATTCCATTTCCTTTCCTCCTGAAAGGCCATAGAATTTAGAAAAGATGTTTGTCATTAGTCAGTTAATATTGATACGCACTTCTAGTGTCTGAAGCATAAAAAAACAGTACAATCCCCCAAAATCTGGAAGTCACTGTAAATCTCAGCATTCAACACCTTTTGCATAAACTCAGAATATTCTATAATTCTATATAAATGAGGATAGAGAAGCTTGACTTTTGGATGGAACACCTCATAAAGAAGATGATGATGCCTTGCTTTCTCCAATCTACTCAGCATTCTCCCTTTCTACCATGGATGAAGTTTTATCTGCTACACTTTATGTGTGGCACGGGGAGGGACACATATATTAAAGCTAAACTGACAGTCTGGATCACTTTGTAAAAAGCAAAGTTTTTGTCTCATTCCTTTTCTCTACCATCATGCATGTTTATTATTTAACCCTAGTGATAATGGAGGAACACAGATTTGGGGAGGAAACAGAGAATATCAGGCTTCTGGGGATGCAAGAGAGAAGTTACGCACAGCACGAGGGAGAAGGTGCACTGTTAGACCCAAGGGGAAGAAAAAGGACAGAATTTGGCAAAGAGAGACAGTGTGCAGTAACAAAGCTTCCAGTATTTCCAGTTACCAGCAGAACTGTTGGTCAGAAATCATGTCAAAGAGTCCTTAAGTTAATATATGCATTTTGTTTCCACTAGCTGATCCAGCTGCAACTGGCTGAACACTGCAGCAAACAAAGGGCTGAGACATTGCTAAAACTTGCCCCATGTAAAGTCAGAGAGGCACTACCTGTCTGAAGTGGGGAGTCAGAAGATGAACCAAGGCTCATGAAGACAAGTGATAGAAGAAAGAATTTGTTGTCTGTTATTCCAGTTTGCTATTAGTTGCCTAGATTCACTTTATACATTTGGATAAACTCTCAAATAAGCTGCATAAGAGGCACGTTTTCTTCCTGGATGCTGCCATGCATACCTTTATTAATGCTAGCCCGCATTTCTTTAAAGCATTCTATACCTTAACATTCACGGTGAAGTGAAGCTGAAGTAACACAACTGGTGAATGATATATTAATACCAATGCATTGATGTGTGTAGCCTGCTGTTAGATTCCAAGGAAAGGGTTCATTTTTATTTATGGAATTTTTAACAAACTGGGCTGTGCCTCTTTGAGGCTATCTTTCTGCTACTTCTATTAGCAATGAGCAAAAGTGTCTGACTAAATAAAAAATCTCCAAACAGGGCATTTTCTACACACAACCTCTTTTAGACATTTCTGTTTTCTTCTGGTCCATTAATAAGCTGTATGAACTTAAAAGGGACCTTTAGTCTTCAAAAATTTCACAGAAGGGAGAATAGATGCCAGGTACTGAGAAGAGTATGATTTATTCTTTGGTCTGATAGTTCTGTGTAATGATGGAGTTGTGGTAAAATTGCCATATTAATTATTTAAGACTGTTTAAAATATAAGACATGATTTCTAAATGTCAGAGGAAAATACTCTCCATTAATCTATACAGAACAAAATAGAGACCACTACAGCTATCAGATATCTAGTCTGACCTTAAGCCTGATTTCTACCATCCCCCATTGATTTTCCTTAAGGCTGAGAATCACAGAGCTGAATTAGGATGCCCCATTCCCATTTAGGTGCTGATGGCCTTCAGGATGCATGTCAGAGTACCTGATCATGTCATGACAGCCTGCCACTCTCGGGAGTCTGCAGTTGCCTCTGCTGCCCACTCCTCGCAGCTCCTGTTGCTCATCCACTGCTATCCTCCAACTCTCTCCAATCCTACAATCACATCTGCTCAAGAATCATGGTTACATCTCTCCCAAGCTTCCTTCTCTGAACTTCTAGATTCATACACAATTCAGAGCAGCTCTAAAAGTGGTGTTGAGCTTTGTTCTCCAGCAGGCAGGACAAGTCCTGATCCTACTGAATCGTGTAGGAGTTTCTGGTTTAATTCATTGCCTTTAGTGTCAGCTAGAGCAGAATTAGGCCATTTGATACTAAATTCTCAGGATGTGCCTGAATAAAAATAGTACAAATACTGTGGAATTCAAGCTCTTCATCCATAATATATTCATCTTGAAGTGCACAGCTGCCATGCATACATTTATGTAACTGCTATCTGTAGAAATATTTAAGCATTCAGTTCAACTCTGCAAAAAATATTTAGAAAAGTTAAGGAAAGCTAAATGGTGACAGAAAGGAAGAGGAGATAGCCATTAGACAAACATGCCTTCAGAAAGCAGTAAACCTCTAACATTTTCATCTACATCACTGAAAAAATATAGCAGGGCTAGAAAACACAAAGAGAAGGACAAGGATAATCAGACATATGGAGCAGGAGGGAAATATAAGCAGACTGCAGCTTTTCAGCCTATAATTAGACAGCTTAAGGTGGCAATGATAAGCATCTTTGTGAGAAATATTATTCACTTTTCACATTAAAAATACTTGAAGCAATCAATACAACTCTCAAACAGCAGGCTCAAAACAGAGACAATGCACTTAATTTACAGAACCCATTTCCAGAACATGTTACTGAAACCAGTAAAGCAAACAGGTCGAAAAACAAGATTGGATAAATTCAAGAACAACAGAGACACTAGAAGCTTTGAAACACAGTATGACCTCCAGCCCAAGAGAATCAGACCCAGCAGAAGCTTCATGAGGACCAGAGAGGAAGGTGGCAGCAATTTCTCTGCATGCCCTTTCCTGTGTTCACCATAACCATCAGTTCCCAAGATCACGGATCTCTTCATTACAGCTGATGTCACTCACACACTTGCTCTACCCAGTTCCCAAAGATAAAAATAATGCACATTGGTCTATATATGCAGTAAGTAAGTACTGAAAGCTGCGGGAACATCTCTGCCTTCCCACTCAGCCCAGCTGTTTGACACAACCATGAGAAACCTCATTACATCTGCATCCACTCCTTACAGATTTCTATTCCTTTCCTCTCTAAACTCATGTGTGACAAAGCGTTTAGTATCACATGGTGTTACAACACAAGCACAGTCGTATTAATCAGCAATATTTTTATTCCGTTGCTTCTCTGGCAGGCTCCTGGCAGCACAGCAACAAACATTCTAGTAATAAATGAGCTTTTAAGTGCACCAGACTTTACTATTCAGCTCCTGGCATGTGGTCTCTGATCAAAACTTAACTTATACAACCCCTGTATAGGCAGCACACCAAGTAGTAGTAATAGCAACAACACTAATAGGCAACGTAGGGCACTGATCTGATCTCAGTTCAAAGAATGCAGGTCAACTCTCTTCCTAACTATGCCAAAATCTATTACTTTAGAGCCTCTTTTGCTTAGCTATACTGATACACTGCTGAATTACAGGGATGTTGGTAAGTAGGAGCATGATGCCCATTAAATCTCCATAAACAATTAACTTTTGCAGCTGAGCTTTACAACAGAACACCCTGCCTGCTGCCATGGGATCTTGCTTCACTTCATGTAGGTCATTGGTGAGGTAATAGACGGTTCTAACCAGCAACAGCAAAAACGTACCAAACTCCCACCACAACACGTTCTTTGATGGGTTTTAATAAAAACATAGATCAATTTTATAGCACACAAAATGAAGAAAAAGCAATTACCTCACTTTAGTGTATTTAAAATTTTTTTAAAGTACACAGCATTTTACTGCCAAAAATACCCCAACAAAACATACATTCAATGTAAAAAAAAAAAATGCCTTAAACTTACCTCTTAGTTTACACTGATTTAATATATTTTTTCTTCTACTTTTCAACTTTCCTTGCATCTTGGGAATATAGTGGTTTTCTCCACCCGCTTCCTTCCTCTCACCTCCTCCCCCTCCAATCTGGCCTCCTTTCCTTCCTTGGAGGTTTTTAAGCTTTAATTTGAGAGTGTAAAGCTGAAAAATATTTGATACAATTTTTTTTTTTAATTAGAGAATTGAGCTCCTCACCATGGTTGAAGCATTTCTGGGAACAGCACCAAAAAACTTGCAGCTACTGCACTGAGTAGCCACAGCATCTCTCTTAAAATCATCACTCATTTATTTTTCCCAGACAAGTAGTGTTTCAGCATTTCACTTACAGACATGACTGCAGCTTAGGAGACTGAGGCTAGAAATGAGATTCTTTGTTCAGTTTTGGAACATGAAAATCAGATTCCCAAATTCCAGTGTGGGCCCATCTCCAGCTGGAACAGGAGCAAGACTCACCAAGTGGCATTTGACAGCGTATGAGATGAGAACTGGGTTAGTCATGTTTTCAGTGAGCTCAAAAGGGTATTGATGATTGCATGTCCTAACTGGAGGAGGTGGCTGTCAGCCTGCCTGCAGCGTGCGCGTCACCACAATGGGGAAGGGGAAGTATTTTAGAGCTTGTGTGGGATTGGGCTCGCTGAACGGAGCACTTGGGAAGTCTCCTCTCCTATGAACTGGGTATTGTCGGGGAAGAAGAAAAAAAGAAAATAGCAGGTTAGATAGAACTGTCTAGGGCCTCTGCAATGCATGTTCACACTAAGGCATGCTGAAGGGACTCAGCATTTCCAGGTGCTAGTGAGCAGCAGCCTGCAGCCTACTTTAGGTTTTCATTTACTGGCATTACATTGTGTTTACCTCAATGTATTTATTTTTTAATTCTTGATGTAATATGGTAACAGGTTGCTTTTACCTAATAAAAAATATTTTCTTGAAATGAAATAAAATTATTGGCAATGCTAAAAAAATCATATTTTGCTTAAATGTTACTCATATTTCAGGGCTGCAGATTATTTTAGTCTTCATCTCTATACCTTGCTTAGTCAAAGTCATTACATTTCACTCTTTCTTCTTAAATCAGTCTCTTTAACCACCAGTTCTTATTTGCTGTTGTCTATAATTCAGCAATTACTTGTCTGCTCTTTGACACTATACATTCTTCCAAAGATAGCATTGCCTTTTCAGGTATTGCATTGATCAGAAACTGGTTCTTTTTTTAGCTTTAGCATAATTTAGCATGTATATTTCTATACACTTAATATGTATTGGTTATGTAAAATCAGTTCTGAATTAATTTATCCCAGATGCATTAGCTTCAACTCCTTCTCAATCTGATTATGATGCATTGATAATGCCTCTTGCTCATGTTTCTAATCTCTAAGTATCTTCTAATTTCTGTTTCCTGCTGTTTACATCATCTGCTGACTTCATTAACATGCTGTTCACTTGCTTTCTTTAATACTATTAATGAATTTGTTAAATAAGATTGAAGCAGAAACCAATTGTTATGGTACCGTATCGGACAACTGGGATGCGCCATCAGCCAGGTTTTTCTGCAGCAAGGCTGTTTCTCAAAATCATTCCTTTTAATTACTTTCAATAAGGTATTACTTGTAGAATTGACTGTTATTTAATTGTGGCCTTACCAAGAAGCTGTTTGGGAAACCTTGGCATGGAAAAGCTGACTGTTTATGTAAGTGCTCTTGTTTAAACTGAACCTACAGGAATGTTTGGATTGGGTTCAGAATGGGATTTAGGCTGCTTACTTCGGTTCTCCTTTCAATTTAATCTCGTCACGCTCACTGCTTCATACCACAGTTACCCTAACAGGTTTGAAATATTTGAAATAATTCCATGCAATTGATAAAACAATTTAACTTGCTCAAAAACTGTGCAGAAAGACACATGCTAACAAACAATATTAAATAGAAGATATTATTATGTTTCTTAATAGACACAGATAGTGTGAATATATATGAATGTACAGCAGACAAACATTTCCAAGTACATTTGCAGTGTAATTAAGGGAAGCATGAGCAGTGTCTCTCTGTTAAACATTAAAAACAGATAAACACAGAGAAGGAACGACTGATTTTAGCTAACACTGGTGGTCTGCAAACAGACTAACTGAGAATAAATTAGGCTAGAAATGAGAAGGTATATAACAACCATCAGGAACGTGAGGCTCCAGATAAGCCTTCCAGTACATGTAGCCAAGGCAACGGAACTAATGTCTTTAATACAAAGCTGGATTGGTTCAGGGAAGGAATTGTCGAGTGGTTGCACAAAAAGGCAGCATACCCAGCCTTGATTTCACACATGCCCATCCTTGCCTTCATGTCAGCTCTATGAGCACAGCAGTAAATAACAGCACATCTTAACCCCAAACTTTGTGTTTGGAATTACTGATTGTTCTCAAGCCCTTTATTTTTTTCATATCGAATGTCTGAAATTAATACTGATGCACCTAAATTCCCTGAAATCTAAAATAGGAAAATAAAATCATTATTTTTTATTACTAGGTAGAAGCTAGAGGCTATAATTTTAAGTGCCAGAATTCTGGCACCTCAAATGTTAATTATCAGTAAATGCGCAAAGGGAAAAGCTTCACAGGCAAAGGCAGTCCTGAATGGGCCCCTGCACTGGGCAGTGTCTTGGCTGAAAAGCTCCCATTTCCCTCTGCTGCCCACAGCCTCCCAGTCCCATCAACACAGACCTGAGGAAACAAGAAATGATCTAGACCACGGGAACACGTCCTTGCTATTTGCTCTCCATTCAAACCCAGAAAGCATGGAAGTCTTTCAAGGTTTAGAAAAGATGGAAAATATTTGAATCCAGGTCCCTGGATCTATTTTGGATTTGTTGGAGCGTCGGAGATGATAGCAAAGGACAACTGGGCATTTTTACTCTCATAACATTTTGGGTATATAGGTCACTACATTCAGAAGGTTTCAGCTCAAAAACCACTTCCAGACATGCAAAAAAAAAAAAAAAAAATCAGCAGATGCCTTTTTATACATTGAATGCTGGTCTCAGTTAAAAAGAGTAACAAAATATTTGCTCATGGATATGTATGAGATTTTTGGAACAAAGTGTTCTTGGTCTTGCTCAGAGCATTCTTCTCTCAGTTTTAAACTCTCATCAGTGGGAGAGGGGCCATCAGGGGAAGGATCTATTTAACCTTTATAGTGCATTATTTACATAGACTACTCAAAGCAAGCTAACAGGGCTGTTACTCTAGCTATGATCTCTGTATATGGTTGAATAGTTCTTAGCCTCTTTTGAAAGCACAGGATTCATTGTTTTCGATCAGCTTATGATCATAATGATACAAAGAAAAATCACAGTAATTATAGAGCAGTCTTCATAAGAGCTATATTTAATAAGCTATGTTCATCTCTGTTCCAGCTCTACTAGCTTCTGTCAAAAGCAAGGATATATTTAACAGTTATGTGCTAGCTTCCATAGCTACAATAATTATTCTTGAGAAAGCGGTACTGCTCTTTGGCTCATTTGGAGGTTAAACCTTGCTCTCTGTATATTTAACAAAAATACTGAATAGTTAAAATAAATCGGGAATACAATATATGTTCATGGAGTTCAAGCATTCTTTATGAAATCTCGTTAAGAAAAGGTTTTGTTTTGCTTTGTTTTTGCTTCTCAGTTTGACAGCAGAAAGTGTAATAAAAGGCAAACATTTACACGCATATGTATACCCATACATGTCTACATGTGTATGTGTGTATAAATACATACGCGAACATGTTGGCTAGAAACACCAGCCGGCAGTGTACCATCAAAACTCTCTTTTTCACTGGATTACTGACTGGTGCAGAATTTAAGAACTACACTTCAGCATCAGTAATCCATAAGAAGCTGCAAAAAATGGAAAACATATCTTCTTTTTCTAGAGGAGATCACAAAGTCTAAGACAGCACGGACAGCTGTGTAGTACAGAGAAAACGTGAAAAAAGTTTCTCAGCATACATCTCGGTGCAAGTGTGTATAAGCTGAGCATGAGACATCATCTGTTGTCATCATCAGGTGGTGTGCATTTATCAGTTATGAGGCCTCCGCTAATGCTAGTTTGAATTATTGCTAGAAATTTATTTCACTATGATATGAACCAGTAAGAAGGAGCTCATGGTAATAGCAAAGTCTGGTGCCATTTCACCTGTGGAATTCAACTGGGGGGAAAAAAATCTTCTCTTCTTACAATGCAGTAGGAAGAGGATTGTCAGTGACTTCAAAGAGCACACTAACAGTGGTGTGCAACTTCCAGTCTGGTATCATTTCAGTCTCACTCATTCTTCATAATTAAAAATACTGTTTACTTCATAGAAAATTTTCAGTAAGAAACAAAGTAATTCAGTTTGTTGTTGGTTGTTTTCTTTTCTTACACTCTGCATTGTGTTCTGCCCCACATGTGCTTACTGGCTGCTCTCCTGAAGAGGAGCCATGTGCATGCTGGGGAGGAAGAACAGGCCTCGGAGAATTAAATGTAAAGGACCAGCATGCAGTAATTCTTTATCTGTTAAGTGAGGCATGGGGTCAAATTTCACATAAAAATCAAAAGAGTTCAATGGGGCTAAACAACAGCTTACATTATATTAAGGGAATAAAAGTCAAAGATCCCAACAATGTGCTTTAAGGCCATGCCAGAATTCCACACATCCTTCCCGGTGCTAAAAAGCACGGAGTGCCCCAGCCTCCTCCCGTCTAGTCCACTGCATACAAGATATCCATCTTCTCACCCTTGCTATCCAACACAGCTCGAATAACAGCCTTATGAGCCCCAAGACAAAACATGCTGCTCTGTAAAATAAAACTTTGAAAGCACACACTGCATTTGCAGGCAGGTTTGCAGGCTTCATGTGTCTATGCATGTATATGTGAGTGCATGACACCAGAGCACTGAACCTATTGATTAATTTCTAATTAAAAGGGAAGTGAGTGAAGCGTTGGGAAAAATTCTGAAGCAAACTCGTATTGTGATATGCAAAAGAACGCAAGCAGCAGTTCATTGGTGTCTCCATAGAAACAAGACATATTGGAGGGTGTAAGACATTGTCAGAGGACTAAAAAAATTCAGCTTCAGCAGAAAACAGAAAAGCACCTAAGGGATTATATTTTTTTAAAGCAGGAAAACAAAATTAATTATTCATTTCCTATATATGAAGCATCCTTTTTTTCCCGATGAGTTACTTAGTATACATCAGGATAAACTTATGGACTGGCTAATCCTATGATTTTCTAATCCATAAAATCTGTAGCAAACGCATGGTTACACTTCTAAGTATAAAACCAAAAAGGAATAGAAGTAGTCTCTCAATGAATAATTGAAAGCTGCATTCAATATGCTGTTAATTCTCCGTACCATTTTGCACTTGCCTCAGATACATTGCTCCTGCACTCCCCTGAACCCCGGCCCATCTGTGGGACCCTGTTGTGGCCTCTGCAGAAGGCGTCCTCAGGATGGTGGAAGGCAGTGGGGAGATACTGCCTCACTAAGACAACGCTCCCAGTCTGCTCAGCTTTCCTCCTACTTCCAGGTTTGTGGCACGCAGCTGCAGTGACTATTTTTAAGATGCTGAACCCCCACACAGAATGGGTTAAAAAAGGCTCATCTCCTTATGCCAGAACTGAAGCTATGTTGTTTTTTTTTTTAATACGTGACCAAGAGACCTGAGCCAGCTGGTAGCTTCACAAGTTGCATTCTCTTCCCTGATTTTCTGCCCAGAGCTGGCTGTGGCAGCCTCAGGGACAGTCTGCCAGCTGAACCAGCCTCAACACCCTTGGCCTCCTCTCCTAAAGATACTTCCTACCCACAGAGCAATCCAGTACTGGAGATAACTCTACTGAAAGAAATGCCAGAGAAATCAGGGAGCAGTTACCTCGAGTGGTTCCTACCCCATTCCCACAAAAGCAGGACAGGAAGATTCCACTGCCCTGGGCCACAGATAAGGTAGCAGCACTCCGACTCATGCTGTGTAACCCAAATAAAGCTGACTACAGCCATTCACTTTTGACTGGATGTTATTGCAGATTTAGGAGTCAGTCTCGTTGAGGGCAGCATTAAAAGAGGGCATGTCAGACAGCAAAAGAGAAAAGGTTCCTCTGAATAACTAGCCTTTATCCTGGTAATATTGTGTGCCTCCATGCCATGGGGATGTCCAGCCCTCCCCTGAAAATTAGCTGCTTCAAAGAAGTTTGGTCACAAACACAAGAAGTTAAGGAACAGATGAAAGTATGAGACATCCCATCTGCAAGCAAGAATTAAGGGTTCTAAAAAGATGTATCAGTCAGAAAGAAAAGAGAAGGTCTAATCTGAAAAGAAAAGGGTGGTTTGGCTGCTTCTCGGTGTTCTGTACAGTGTACCCATGTTAGTAAAAATATTTGAAGAGCAAACTGAAGATGAAGAATTACATTGTTTTTATCAGTTCTGATTTCCATCATAAATATCCGGGCATTAAAGTTCTGTCAGAGGATGCAGTGATTTTCCAGCCCTCTAATGACTTGCATCAGGATGCACCTAAGAACAGACACACGCCTGTAATTAATAAAGCGTGGCATATGCCAGACAATTGCCAGTCTTGATACAAACAAAAATGGGATGAGGACTGACTGTGGCTCATTTGTGTTCAGTTGTGCTGTTCAACATTTATGAAAAGACAGTCTTGCTGTTATATAACACAAAAATGAGGGGAAAGACACTCATTTACACTACCAGGATGTGTACATGTTCTGTAATCCATGCACAAGAGCTGAAAGCACTTCACTTGCTTACAGTAACTTATCTTTCACAGACAGTATCACAATTACACTGCTTCCTGCATAGGATCTACTTCCAGCTACATATCTCTGAAAAAGTTAAAATTGATAGGTACACATGCAGGAGAAAAATATCTTAAAAGATGTGGAATATGACAAGAAATAGTTAACATTCCCTACTTTTTTCTAGGGATACAAGTTACTGGGATTTATTTTTACTCTTACAAGGACCAATGCAAGGACCCTGTCATTGCCTTTCTGGGCTTTGGATAATGACTGATCATCACTGATATCATCCTACACCTTTGCTTATATGTGCTGTTCTTCCCTGCATAATCAGTCTTACTGATGTTTGGGCTATTTCTCATGCAAATAGAGCGTACAGCAGGAATAAGAAATGGTGACAAAAACATGCTGTTCTGAAGGACTCAGTGCTAAGCTGCATCTTTAAGGAATATCTTCAACTCTTCTTTTCTGTATCTAGACAAACAGAAAAAAGAGCTGTGTGATCTCAAATATTCTAGATTCACGTCCATCACAGTGGTCACAGCTTTATCCCTCCTGATAGACAATGATATAAAATGAGGAAAAGTTACAGTAATATGAAGTTTGTTCCCCCTTTTCTGTACCCCCTACTCATTCTCCAGACAAAGCAGTTAAAAAGGGAAATAATTAATATTTTCTCAAGTCATGCTTTAAATTCAGATTGAAGTGAAACTAAGAAATGGCACTCAGAAAGAAAGTTACGGTGCCAGAACACCTGATACAGAGTTTCTGATGTCTACAGCGTGACCATGTATTACAGCAATTCTAGATTAAATTAGATAGAATGGTGATGACATATCTCATGAGAAAATTAGCTATAGCTTATCCAATAAAGTCTTTATTATCTGTGAAGCGTACTTGACATTTATTTTTACTGTGTGATACTTCCTAGTAGCCTATCCAAACAATCCGACTAAATGCTTTATCTATCACAGTTTATAGCTACTTTACTTGGTATTAGATTTATTGCATTAATGGAATTTAAGCATGATTCTGTCATTAGGAATACACATTGCATTCCCAGTAATGACTTGATTTGTTTAGTCTTGTCAGGTTGACATGCATTTGTGAAGATGACTTGCACACTGGACAAGCTAGAAAAGAACATCCCTCTCTCACTAGATCAGCTAAGAGGCAAACCTATCCCTAAACTGTTCAAGTCTAAGTAGCAGCCATCCATGATCCTAATGAGCTGTTTGGTCCCAAGACTGTATTAGACATATTGCTGAGGGAACACAGCTGAATTTCCCTACTCTCTGTTCTAGGTACAACAAGATAAAAGATGTGTACCAGATCTTCCGTCCCTACTGTGGTCAGATCCCACATGCACATGAGCGTAAACTTTCCAGAGATCTCAATTGCCTGAGTAGCTAAGGCCTTCTGAGTCAGGATATGTGAAATTGTAGCAGTTACTGGAGAAAAAACATCAACCATGTTGGCTCTCATGGAATTTCGTCACACACAGTGATCAGGGGTGGGAAGAAAATGACGGATATATTTAAGAAAAATTGAAGACTACTGCACCGTGTCCATCATTCAGGTCAGCAGTTACAGCTATGGCTGTAGCCTGAGACTGGTGAATAACAGGTCTAATTCCTTTGCCAAAGGTTTCTTAAGAGATATGAGAGAAATTACTGAGCCTCTATTTGTTATGTAAAAATGGGATAATGTTCTTTTCCCACTTCAGACGTATTCAGATGAAGCCTGAGACAGATTGTGGCAGTGTAAAACCTGTTTACATTACTTTGTTCATAAACATATACACATGCACATATTCATACACACATGCACATATTCATATGCATAGAATTATAGAATGGCTTGGGTTGAAAAAGGCCTTAAAGATCATCTACTTTCAACCCCCCTGCTGTGGGCAGAGTTGCCAACCACTAAATCACAGGATCCACATATACATAGGTCTATACATTCTCAGTAATGGATTGATGTGAAAGATCTCACAAAGTGAGCCTAAATAAACACCCCAAGTTCATGTGTTTTCCTAAAATCTGAAGGCAGCAAATCTTATTTGGAAGGAGAGGTGATTTTGTAAATACAAATATCTTCACAACATCATTCTCCAGTTCATCCAGGACAGCACAGTGCAACATTCTTCCTTTAGGTATTTTATCACTTTGGCATATAACAAATTGACTGTGAGCGTATAGAAGTGGGTTCATTTGGATTTTTGCATTTTCTATTTTTAATGCAAGTCTCTCTGAACAACTTTACTACTTCTCTTAATTAAAATAAAATAAAGCAGAAAAAGGACACATTAATTTTCCTGCCAGAGATGCGTTTAGCCCTAAGCAAGGCAGAATGCACAATATGTTGCATAGTAATTCTGCCCAAGTAAAGCTCCTGATATTGAAGAATAACCATACATCCAAGAGACAGTCAGCCTCAGACACAGACAGATTGACACAGCACGTTGCAACTCTTCTTGTCCAGAATCTGCAAGAGCCTGCTTGTGAAACTTTGGCAAGAGTGAGCTTGCACCATGTGCATCTCCTTGTAAGTTTAATTGTCTGTATACAAGCCATTAGTTTACCTTCAGGAATTACTTTTCTTGACATTCTCCTCCTTATTTTGCAGCATCGTGGCTAAATGAATATGACTATTCAGAAAATTAAAGCCAATTCATAGTAAGTTGAAATTTGTAACCAAGCCTGCAGCCAGAGATGATGAGTTAGACTGAAAAATAATAATAAAAAAGGCACCAAACCAGTACTGAATTTTTGAAAGCAGAGGTTTTTAATTGCTTTTAGCGTGGACCACAGCTTTCCAAAGCTGAGGTGTTCATCTCCTGACATCAATGCACCATTGTGAAGACCTCATTCTCACATTCCTTCAGTGTGAATCTATCCAGATTAACTGCATCATTTAAGGATAATCATATAGACTATCTGTATCACTTATGGTCAAAGTCAATCAACCTGTTTCTAATTTTCTTTTTGGAATTGTACAGTTTTTTTGATAATTGCTTTGGACTTGGTTTCATAGAAATCAATTTAAATAGGCCCAGTGTTCATTTTCCTGTATTTGGAGGCTCAAGTAGGCTCCTGTGGACTTACACAGGAGTCCCTGTCAGTAGAAATCTAAAAATCATTCAAATGTGGGGTTCTGTCATTGCTGTGATACCTCCTTGAAGACATGAGGTACTCTCACTGGACAGGAAGAGCCTCAGTAGTACTACGAAGTTTCAGTCAAGTGATCCAGAAGACAATTTACCTCCGCATTGCAGGGAGCAACTCACACTGAGGGACAAAGTCAAGCTTCCTCTTATGAAGGAGGAGATATACTACCTGCTGCTCACTTCAGCAGGAAGCTACTGGAGGTCAAAGTGCTGCAAAATGCACTGAAAGCATTTGGACTGGCTGCCTTCTGGTGAAACATTTCTCCTCAATCTGAAGAATATTCCCTGTGAGTAAGGGTGGGCCTTCTCTAGCACTAAGATGCTCATGCCCTCTTTGTGGGCTGAAGTTAGGACACAAAGCCATGCACACTGCTTTGACTTGCACAATGTCGGATGCAGTATTATCTCACAGGGTCTGGATCATGTTGGAGATGGACAAAAAAATAAAAAGCAATGTGAATCTTGTTGCTTCTACAAATATATTCTTCCTCATATTGAAAACTTTTGCAAATAGTTGATCCATGCTTTGAAACTTGAGTGCTTTCTTTTCCACAAAAAGTATCTGAGAATATTTTTATGAGCAGAAACATTATGAAATTTATCCAAATAGTTATGCAATACTTCACTTCACTAAAAACTGGGTTTCCTCACCTGAAAATTTTCTGTGACACTTATTAAAACCAGTGCAACAAAATCTCCAAAGACATCAGAATAAAAAAGATTAACTTTTAAACAGAGGAAATTCGGGACAACTTTGAAATTTCAGATCAGGGTTTCATTTTTCATCTAGGTCTGTCCTATGCTGCTTCTCTCTCATGAGAAAAAGGCAGGATGCAACAGCAAAGAAAGGTTATAATACTGAATTTTCTATTTGGTTTGCCTACACATCATTACCTACACATCAGTTGTATTACCTAAGACTCTTTAAATTGCAGCCCTATGGAGTGATAATCACGTATATTAAGAATTTTACATTTTAAACATTTCCCAAAAAAGCACTGTACTGTGTGGGTGTAGGTGGGAAGGTGTTGGCAGCAGGGAGGCTGCAGGGGCCTCTGTGAGAAGAACTGCAGAACAGACCTACTGGAGGACACAGCTGGGCCTGTCAGCCACTCTATTGGCACATCAGTGGAAGAATGCTAAGAAAGGAGCAAAAATGCTGCAGCCAGTGGGGAGGCCATAGTAAAGTAGGTATTTCCCACAGCCCGTGGAGAGCCCCCCAGGAGCAGGCCCTGCGCTGGAGGTGCAGCCCGTGGAGAGGAGTACACAGTGAACACACCTACAGCCTGTGGAAAAGACCCATGCTGGAGGAGGGGAGAAATGAAGAGAAAGGAGCAGCTGATGGGAGCTAGCATGGACCTCCACACCCCTTCCCAACCCCTTCCTGTGCTGCTTGGGAGGGGAGGAACAAAGTTGTGAATTTGAGCCTGGGAAAAAAGGTGCCATTGGGCAGAAGGCATTAATTTAATTTGTCTTTGTTTCTTGCTTTCCAGACCTACTTTTATTTCACAACACATTAATTTTCCCCAAGTCAAGCCTGTTTTGCCCACGATGGCAACTGGTAAGCGATCTCCTCTGTAGGTCCACCCATGAGCTTTTTCACTTCATTTTCTACCCCGTATCTCCTGAGGAGGGGGAGCAGGAGAGTGGCTGGGTGAGTGCCCGGCAGCTGGTCCAGGTCAGCCCAACACAAGAGTTGAGATCAGGAATATACATTGTTCTAGCAATTCAGTACTTCATCACATCAAATCTGTTAATTACATGAAATTTTTTTATTTTATTTATTTATTTTTTTTTAAACTTTCTGAAGTATTTTTATGTTGATTTGTTGAGTTTTGTCATTATAGCAAAGAACCACAGATCAGGTTAACTGTTAGTCTTTTTACAAGAATATTGTTAAACAACTTGCTGGACAATGCACTGTTCCTCACTGATTTCTGCAGACTGAAGACTGAGGAAGCCTTCCTCTGCCTGAGGTTATCTGGCAAGTTCTGATAGCACAGGGAATGTAATTCCAATGTTCTTCCTAGACGGCCAATCCTGTATTGGAACCAGCACATTTAATCCCTGTAGTACCTCACAGGTATGTGAAAGATCCACAAGCTGGGTAGGCGAGGAGGAAGCGGGCCATTATCTGGGAATCCACTGCATAGGAAAAGCAAATCAACTCCCCAAACTAAACCTTACTTGCAATGATGTAAACTTGGAATAATTTAAACTAATGCAAAGTGATTCAAAAGATAATCTGCTTCATAAAATGCTAAATCACTAAACCCTCCACCAAAACGGATCTCAGGTTTTACAAGATGATTTTTAAACGTGTTCTTATTGATGTTCATGAATAAGCATTGTCTTGCTGAAAATAAGGATCTTTCTGTGCCCAATTCAGGTTTTCACTTACTTCTTACTGTTTTTCCTCTCTTAACAGTATATGCTGCTTATGTCTTAATACTTATATATTATCACAATACCTCTGCCCAACATTTTATCTTAGCAGTGTACCTAGCTGTGTTCTTTTTTTCCATTTTGTGTTGCCACTCTGATTACGAGCACATCACCATTTTTGTTTTACTCCTGTTTTAGTAGAAAGAAATCTATACAAAAGTCTGCAGAAAACCTCTCCAGCCGATGCATGATTGTTGTAATTCTGATTCACCCAGGCCCTTTTAGATGCATACATTAATAAGGTACATGAGAAAAACTAAGTGAATTTAAATACTTTTCATGAGCATACTCACTAATATTATGTCTAACTAGTATTGAATATATGAAAAGTAGCTAACAGATTCCCACCTTCTCAGTATACTTCCTAACCTCGTGAATATGACTGTTGAAAGATGTTTTTCATACGGCAGTCACGGTCGTAGTTTATAATGGGAATGTGTTGAGCAGAAAGAAGTAAATTTGTACATCAGGGTAGACATCAGGGTGTTATTACATCCAATTGTGCCTACTGGTAAACATCCCAATTTGACTGAGAGGATCTATAACATTTGGCTAAAAAGTAAATGAAAAATCAAAATTTTGATACTAGACTATAGAATACTTGGTCACATGCCTGAACATACTGATTTTGCAAGGTTAGGGAAGCTTCAGTAGATTCCTAGTTCCCTTTACTTAGGAACATACTTGAGTCCTCTCATATTCTATACAACTTCTCTGTAAGTGTCCTTCATTTGAAGAGAAACAGCTGCTAGCAAGGTAATCTGTGCCTGAAACAGTATCTAGGAATCCTAATCACAATTATTTTTCTGCTGGCGGGACAACTTAGCTATGTGAAAAAGGCCACTTTAATCTAAGCATGAAAACATTAATGTAAAATGTTTTGTTTGGAGGAATCTCCATTAGCCAATATTCAATCCTATTTTGATAAGTTCACAGATTTCAGTGTCTCAAAAAATTCCAAGCATGTCAGCTTCACCCAGATTCCCTTGAAGCAGCTGCAGGTGCCATACCCACATGACCAAGTGGAATCCCATGGAAATCTCAGATTTTCAGACTCTTAATGGCAAACTACGTGGAAACTCAAGTGCAGCTTCTTTTATTTTGAAAGTAATCCATTTGAAAGCAGACAGTTAAACTTAATTGTTATGGTCACTTCAGATGTGTGAAAATTCTAGAAAGCAAAAAAACCTATTGTTTCACACTTAGGGAGTAGAGGGGAAAAATTCTTACTGTGTTCTGAAAATGTGCAGTGCAAAAAGAAGAAAAAAGAAAATAGTTGATCTCACAGTAACAAACTGTTAACAGTATTTGGAACTGAAATCAGCAAAAGAGGAATTGTGCCATTAAATTAATATTAATTATAGCAGTACTCTTGAAACATAATGTTAAATATCTGAGGTGGTTTCCAGAGCTGTATGTTGCCAATGAATATCTCTCCTCTTTCATTCTCATGCCCAATACAGGAAGACACTCACAGTGCCTTCTGAGTTATCTGCTTGCCTCTGTGCATAAACACTCAAATACAGAATGTGTTGAACACTCAAATACAAAAGCACAGAAGGCGTTGAAAAGTTTCATTTTGGAGAACTTCCTTACAATAGTCTTCAACCAAGTCAGACCACTGGCAGCACCTATCATATGATTTCAATGATTTTCAATTTCTAAGCCATTATTTTTTAAAGCTCTAGCAAGTCTAGATTATTTTTAGCTCTGTAAGACTGTCCTTGCTTGACTATTCCAAAGGTTGAAGAAGAGATTGGAAAGGAGTGCAGTAGTCACCAGATTCCCTGGGAGACTTTACTGATTTTTGCAATCCGAGTCTCTTTTCGTGGACTTCTTCAGCCAATCTCCCTCCCTTCCCAACTGACAGAAGAGAATTAATGGTAAAGCATGCCCTTTTGTAAGGATAATTCCCCCTTCTTCAGTATAGACAGAAACATTTATGGACACCATCAGATGTAATTTCCATCAATTTATATTGGTAGCATTTCCCAAATATATCAAGTGGCCAACTCCCGCACATTTATCTCAAAGAAGACAGCTACCCATTGAAGAATTGTCATCCCTGCTTTACAGAGGAGTAACTTGCAAAGCAAATTAATAGCTTGTTCACAACCAAAAATGGTTTTAGCCCAGCCACATCTCCACCCTCCACCACAGTGCCTGGCTCCTCCTGCTTTCTTTTTTTTTGTGTGTGTTTTTTTTTGTTGTTTTAATCAGGAAGAATGTCTATATCCCACAGGTTTCTTCCTCAGATATTCAAGTATTAATTTCCTGTATTATCTCCATTAATCACATGAGCATAGAAGTGAACCAAAAATACCTGAGAGGGTTTAATTTGTTACATGTCTGAAGAAAGAAAAAAAAAAAAAAAAAAAGAAAAAACACCCATCATGTATTGGTCCCCCAGGGGCACAGCTGGCAAAGATCAGAATAAACACTGTCACTGCATGAAACAGTGACAACTGAAGTATTTATGAACTGGTTAATTTGCAGCCCTTAGTCTGAGGGAGGCTGTTAATTATTCATATTTAAATTAGGAGCGGAAATCTTAAATTTATTTATCAACAGTTGCATTCACCTCAGAATCCCATCACTATACAATGACTGTTAGTTCAAAATCTATCTTCTGCTCGTTCAGTTATTGAGAACATGAGCAGTTGCTGAAAGGGCTTATCTGAGAAATGCACACCTGTGTTTAAAGCAGTGAGGGGTAGATGCTGAGCCCAGGGCTGGAGCTGTAGGGCGAGGGACAGTGTGTGGCACGTGCAGCCATGGAGCGGGGCAGGGGCTGACGAGGGGAGGCACCAGGAGGTGTCTGACACCCTCTCTGGATGCTGTGGTCCACAATACCTGGCAGCACCGTGGGAGATATACACAATGCTCTGCCTGCTCCTCTCACTGAAAATGCATGTATATACATATGAGCATGAGATCCTAGGAGAACCAGAGAAATTAGAAGTGAATCTCAATATTACATTATAATAAATATCTTAAAATAATATCTGCTCTTGCATGGATGTATCCATAAATCCTCAAGCTTAAATTGTACACTGAGGGGTTTAATACGAAGCAGTTCTTGTCTAGTCAGCTTTGTCCTATCTGTGAATCAAGAGCAAGATAAGAAGCCCCTGAACAACTGGCACAGGAGGGATCCAAATCAGTACAGCAACTAGCTTCAAGGGAGACCGATCGCAAAGGCTGATGTGATGTGCACGCTCCAAGGAACAGGGGTTTCCTGTATCAGAAGCACTTCCCTTTTTCCACAGCACCTTATCCCAGAGCCTGCCAAAACCAAGGGGAAGATCCTACTCATTTTCATCTTCAGTGCACTCACACTGTTAGTACTACTGCTTTCTTTTGTAAGGCAGTGCTTCATTGCAGGATGCAGCGCAAATACTGACTTGAATAGTGTAAAAGCCACGCAAACTGACAGCAATGAAGCTACCAGCAAGTCCTCACTGCAGCCAGCACTGTGGGATTTAAGTCAGAACCTCTTGCCAGAGCATGGCCATGAACCCATATAGCAAGCCAGAAGAGCACCCAGAATATGGAACAATGCTGCTGCAAACTATTCCTGAGAAGTGCCTTGTGCCATCCGACTTCTCTCACTCAGTAAGTCTTCTCACTGAATTGGGTCTGCTGGTGTTGTTAGCTCAACATCCCAAACCTGGTTTTGTCTGTTCCTTCACCCTGATGAAACCATTTTGACAGGTGCATTGCCAGTGTTAAGGAACTGTGCTTGTTTTCGTTTCCTCCTATAAAAATGATGTTGTACATATATAGTGCTCTATTCCAGGAAGCTTTTGTCCTTCATTTAATTATAGGTGCTGTAAGAATGGAAATTGTAACAGAGAAACACTGTCTTGTAGGAATATGAAAGGAGAACACAATATCAAAACTAATTGCAACTATCTCCCAAGACAGCCTCACAAGAGGTTAGTATTAACTAGTTACTCATTTTGTTTGTTTTAGGAACCCAACATTTAGTTCAGGTAAACATAAGAAGCTTTCTACTACATCTGACTGAAGAGGCTTACACAGGAAGTCGGCCTCGGTACTCATTTCAGATCTTTTCCTGCGTCAGCCTCAAAAGGCCCCACATCACTCTGATCAACAAGTTATCTGCTGTGCTTGGAACATAGCCACAGAAAGAGCAGAATCAGCACATCTGGAGCACTTCGGACAGGGACTGGGAAAGTACAAGTGTCTGTGGGCAGGATGTAAGCCCCTTCAGATGGCTGTACTGGAGGAATAACAAAATGTCACCATGACAAGCTGAAAAGGGGGAGATACACACTGTAAGGGAAGTTCAGAGCAATAGCACAAATTAATTGTCTAATTGGAAGACCTAATGAAGACCTAATTTAGGCTTTTATGACATCTATCGAGATGTATACAGATTACATATTTATGAGAAAAATATTATCAACTCTATATAATCAATAAAATGCAGAGTCTCTCTGAGTTTTAGCAACTTTGTCTGCCAGTCTTTTTGTTGTTACAGTATTATTCCTCTTGGTTTAAGATGCTTTTTCCTTACAGATGCTAGTAAGCCTGCACAAGAAGACTAATAATTCCACTGAAAAAGCAGTGGGGCTGACTAGATACAAAATGCTGTCAAACACACTGAGTGAACAGAAAAAATATGCCTTTAATTTCTTTTAGCTCTTGCCTATTACTTCTATCAGCAGTTGGGCGGGGGGGGAGGAAAATAAATCAGATGTGAGAACAATGTTTGAGAGGACAACGCTATACATAAAGAGATGTTGATAACATTTATAGAATTAAAAACACATGAAGAAAACTAGGACTAGAAAGTAAAAACAGAGAAAAGCAGAGCAGCCCTCAGGTCCATGCCCTCTCCCAGCTGATGTGAGCAGGGAGAGATGTAGGGCCTCAGGGAGTTTAACATAGCCTTGCATCTAGCAGCATAGAGCCAGCACAATGTATCATAGAATCCTTAGAGTTGAAAGGGACCTTCAGCAGTCATCTAATCCAACCCCCCTGCAATGAACAGGGACACAAGACCTAGACCAGGTTACCCAGGGCCTGATCCAGCCTCGCTTTGAAAGCCTCCATGGACAGGGCATCAACCACATCTCTGGGCAACCTGTTCCAGTGCCTCACCAACCTCACTGTAAAAGACTTTTTTCCTTATATCTAACCTAAATCTACTCTCTTTAAGCTTGAAACCATTTCTCCTTGTCCTATCACCACAGACCCTGCTAAAGAGTCTGTGCCTTTCTTCCCTGTAGCTCCCCTTTGGATATTGAAAGGCCACTATCAGGTCACCTTGCAGCCTTCTCTCCTCCAGGCTGAACAGCCCCAGCTCCCTCAGCCTGTCCTCAAAGAGAGGTGTTCCATCCCTTGGATGACTTCTGTGGCCCTCCTCTGGACATACTGCAACAAGTCTATGCCTCTCCTGTACTGCAGACTCCATATCTGGGCACAGCACTCCAGGTGAAGACTCACCAGCACAGAGCAGGGGGTCAAGATCACTTCCCTCAACCTGCTGACCATGCTTATTTAGAGCCCAGGATATGGTTGGCTTTCTGTGCTGCAAGGGCAAATTATTGGCTCATATTCACCTTTCCATCTGCCATTACCCCCTGGCCCTTTTTGGCAGAGCTACACTCAATCTTTTCATTCCCTAGCTTGTACTGATATTGAAGAACTTTCTAAGAAAAATCTCCTCCCAGAAAACATCCAATTCCCTCAAAACAAAGACCTCAACAAGGGTCACACTTCAAAGCAATACAGAACTCACTACTTCCTCCAATCCACCAACTAGTGAACTCCCTCTACTCAGATTTGCTTATTGCTTACAGGTGAAATCCCAGCAAAGCTACTGTGGCTTTATGCTGAATTAACATCGGATCACAACTACTTGTGTGGTTTTCCACCCTTTGCTTTCAAAGTAGAGGATTCAGGTGGGTCTTGATTGTTGGGGAGATTTATATTGCTTCTCAGTTGCATCTTTGGGAACAGTAAAGGCTTTTGTATGTTCTGCCTTGCCTTACTGGGAAGCTTATCAGGAGTTGTGCTTGATGATCCGTATTGGTGCTTTCTAATTTGGGATATTTGGTGATTCTATGATCTCGTTGTGTCAGGCTTGTCCTTGCTTCCCCTGAATAGAAGTCCGAAAGAGGACTTTGTTCTCCTGATAAGCTGGTGTGAAGTCGCTGCTTGCAGGAAAAGAGCCTGTATTTAACAAGTGAAAAAGCAGCGTGATATCTTCTGGCCTGGGTTATTAAATGGTGAGCTGCCCTTATCATGATCCCAGTTAAGCCACTAAGTGTTTTGCCAGCAACTTCAGCAGAAGCGTGTTCAAGCCTTAGGTACAAGGATTTGATGATGGCAGGTCACCTAGAAAAAGAACTGAAATTTATAAATGGTGTTGTTGCTCTTGTATCAAGAGACACACAGTGTTAGGAACTGGGAGGAAAACATGACTATTTTCATAATGCGTTACTGTAGAGATCAGTTCAAAGTTGAACCTTTCTCAGAAATTGCATAGAAATGCAAAATCCTTGCACAATTTTCTGCTTTGAATCTCCTTCTTTTAATGGGCAACGGTCACCTTTAAGTCTTCAATACAGCAAATAACTTCCTACCACAAATGTTGTGATAGTGTTTATTAATTGCAAAAAGTATCTCTTAAGATGTGCTTTCCTTCACCAAAAGGAAAGAAATCTCTGAATTACTGCATGGTTTAATCTATATACCACTGACTGCTTTCTTGTGCAGATTGTTTGACAGTAACAGACTTGTTACCCTATTTGTACCTTGGTAACGTGCTGCTAAGAGGAATTAATGGCTTGCTAACAGAACTTCTTTGCTGCTTTCTGCATACTTTTTTGGCATTCACACTGCCCTGTATGATCAGGCTTTAATATCAATTTTTCAAGTGTATCTGTCAAAGACAGATTATATGGCAGCCATAATTTGTGCTGGGCTAATCCATGCAAATCATTTGTTGTTGCAGGTATGAATCTTTTATATTTCACAATAAGAAACTAAAAGCATTTTAATTTGATTTAGCCACAGGGTCTCCAGTTGAGGATGTATGGTTTCACACATAATGCAGTCCTCCGCGCTGACCTTGGGCAGGATTTCTGAAGCACATATCTATTAGGAAAGAAGGAAAAAAAAAAAAAAAAAAGCCTGTGGTATTCAGAGAAAGTGAAGCCAGCACTGACAGACCCTGTGCCATATTCATGTCCTGTCAGTGAACACAACTTCCTTTTTAAGTGAGTATAAAAAGCCAGCTGCTTTTCCTTACTACTTTAGAACGTCTCCTAGGATTTTATATTTGATAGCAGTTAGGACATGCAGGGATGTGGGCCACGTATGCTGTACTTTGTGTGCACACTTAACACCCTTCATGTTCATGTCAGAGATGTTCATTTGATCTCATTAATACTACACTCATAAAAGCAGAGGTACATAAGTGCCGTTATTCTTGATTTTTCCCTGGTATGCTCCAGCTCAAATTCAAGCCTTTCTCCTCAAAAAAATAGAAGAAAATTATTAACTATGTGAATTTATTGAAATGATAAAGCAAAGAGCACGACATCCTGTATGCAAGAACAAAAATGAATGCAGAAAGATGAAGTTTTCAGAAAAATGTATCTGAGATTTCTAACATTGGTAATAAAAGAAGGTAACAAAATAGTATTAGGGAACATCATTAATAATGTTATCTACAATACAGTGGTAGCACTTTTGAATACATCAGTTACAAAGTTACTAGATAAAGCAAAAGTGGAACACTGTGTGCCTTATGCTACAGTCATTCCTCCTCTACATTTGCTAAATTCAGCTAAGAGCTGTATATGCTGTTTTAAACCCAATGGGTGGAATGCTTTTATTTACATATCCTCCAGTATGCTTGTGATTCTAATTGGTTATCTGTCCTGTTATTTTTAAGTCATCTTGCTAGTTTTGAAAAGCTGCTGCCAAATATGCTTTCCTTTAGTGGGAAATTATACGGCAGAGGCAGAACTGGCAGAAAATTACCAATGCAATTAAAATATATATATATATATATTACAGGTGTAGGACAAAAAGCACCGACTGCGCAATGATTTCTTTACGTCCGTTCTCCAAGCAGCGCACCCTGCACGCCGCTCGGTAGTTGGAATTTCATCAGCGAAGCTACAAGCAGTTGAATGCCTGAATTACAGAGCATGTAACGTGGCCTCTACACGCAGAACATGCCACTTTCCTGCAGCTTCTGCTTAACGTGCAGAAATGAAATCTGTGGAAATGTCTTCACTTTTCTAAATCGCCGGATGAGACATTTACAGTGAAATAATGTCCGTGGAACATATTGAGCAGATGTAACTACACATTGCTGAGGAGAAGATAGCCTTTATTCTGTGTTTTCTTTGTTGGTTTTTTATTTGGTTTTGTGCTTTTTTTGCAAAAGCAAAGGATGCTGTCAGGCAAAGTGCTGGTGTTTAACAGGCTCCTATGCTGACGTACCTCCACTTGCCTTTGAGCATTTTGCAACAGCATGTTTCATTCAAAAAAGGCAGCCAGTGGTCACAAATTTCACTAACCATACATATTTTATGCACCTAGTAAGTATTATTCAACTGTTTTTACGTTTTCAAAGATCCATTTCAGAGTGCACGATGCTGGGCAGTACGTGATCACATTGATCACTTGTTGCTAAATTCAAAGGATGTAGGCTGTCTCAAATGACAGGAAAACATGACAGATATGGATCCGTGAACTAATTATCAGCAAGTGTGAGAGCTGACGCTAACGCATGCCTGTAAAATTATCACATTGGCAATGCAGAAATCAAACCTGAAAACTTCTCAGCAGAAGTGGAAAAGCAACAGTAATTACAGCCTGATGACAGCCAGCCTACAGCTTTGTTCTGATTTCACACAGACCTTGCTTCTTTTTCTCTCTGTTGGCTCTGTTTGTGAATGAACTTTGGAAGAGCAAGCTATTTCATTTGCACGTCGGAAGCCTATACTGACAAATACAAATGCATTGATATTTTGTTAATTATTATTTTTAATAGGCACACCCAGTAACCCAGAAGGGTGATGAGAAAGCCCTCTGATCTTGAAAAGTTTAACACATGAAAAGAAAAGAAAAAAAAAAAATGGGGAAAGAAAAAGAGAGAGAATACTTCCTAAAGGCACTCATTTCAAGCCATCTGAGCACTGCTCACTTGCAGCAAAGTTGCCCAGCTCTAAAACCGAGACTGAACAAATTTCACCAGGGCAGACCCAGTAACCTAGTGTGCCTCCAGACCTCTACTGCAGACTGCTGTTTCTCTAAAAAACATTCCTATGTCAAATTTTACCTCTCCCGTACACTTAATCTTAGCTGTCTGAAAGAGGGCATGTTGCGTGTGTGAGCACAGCACTGTTTTAAAGCTCTTCAAAAGAATATTTCTGCCAGGCAGCATTTTTCTCAGCCACGTTTCTGCATTGTAGAGGCTCCTATCACTGTGCAGTGAATATGTGGGTTTTTTTGCTCTTATCTCACACAGTGCACTTGATAAGGGGTACTACTGAATCTTCTCCTGCACGCTGCATACAAAGGGAACTGTCTTTTTGTAAGGCATTTTCTCTCCGCTGCCTGCACATAAAATAAGGGCTCTTGTAAATGTATGGACCTGGCTACATGAATTCTCAAGTGAAAACTGAAACCTTCCTACTTTATCTGAAGTATAAATTCCCCAAAGATTCTTGCCTTTCAAATCATGCTCGCTGTAATAAAGGTTAATACTGGACTGAACTTATCGTATTCTAGCATCACATGTTAAGTCCCAGATCTGTGTGTGTGATATATTTTCTTCTTCATTCTTGAAATTGCAGAATAGGACAAAATATTGGCAATATTATTAAAAATAATAGAGCAAAAGCATTTTACTTAAAGTCAGTTCAAACCTATTGCTCTCATGAGGAGGAAAAAAACCATGGTGCAAAGTACTGGGGGGAGGGAAGGGAAAAGCATCTGTTGAAAATTAACTCCTTCAACATTAATTAACACATCATTTTCTACATGACGAGATAGTGTTGTAGAAAGTATAAATTGAAGGCACGAGAGTAAGAAATGAGTCATCTTTGACTTACCGTATCAAAGACTATTGCTGTATTGCAGTCAGCATCCAAACACAGAGCATGAAGCTTCTCGCAAATCAGAAAAAATATGCCATCAAAGAATGAATCAAATTCATTGTAAAAATAAAGGCCAGAGATTAGAGTATGTATCCAAGGGTCTGGTTAGTCACAGCTTTGACTAGCCTGCTACAGAGCTCTGCAAAACAAGTATACTGCAGCAGTGTGGCAAGCATAGGATTGCAATGCATGTCCCATATATTCAAGCATAATAGAAAACATGGTCTGGAGCTTATTCCATGTGGAAGTGGGGTTTGTTTTATGCAGGCAGAAAAAAAAGAGGGTTTTTTTCCCACATAATAGAATTAGAAAGGAAGATTTTTCTTAATTATTGTACACTATAAGTCCCCAGGATATCAATTACATAAAGCAGGTGCCTCTGTCTCCTGTTTCCCAGATAAATGCCTGTAATCTCATTTCACAAATGATCCTATTTAGACAGGAGCCACCTATTGTGATGATATCATTTGCTCTAGTATCCATAAATGGGCAACTTCCTACCAAACGTCACGACCACTGACGACACAAATCTTTATAATATTGAGTGGGCAGGGTGGTTGATGGGGTCCCATCAATCTACAGCAGCTTCTGCTGATGTGATATCATGAAACCTGCAGAATCATCTGAAAACGAAAAGAAACATTAAACCTGTGGTGGAGCTCATTTTAATAAATAAATAAATAAATTGTAATTAAAAAAAAAAAAAACAACTAGAGAAGTAGTAAGGGCAAATAAAGCATAACCAGAGAGCAGTGGCACCTTTTCAAGTGCCTCATGCACTCACAAGGATACCGACAGAGATGAGCAATATCCCTCTCAGTTAAGAAGTGTAGCTGCCAATTAGCTTTTAGCAAACACTAAAGACTGTACATATTCTTTTCTTGCAATTGCAAAATATACCTTGACAACAAAAAGGACTGGTGCTTCAGTGATGTACAAATTAACCCACTCTTAGGGAGTATTTTTAGAATTAGCAACTGCTTCAACTGCCTGTCCCAGTAGCTTAGAATATGAGCTCTGTAACAAAATACCCTTTGACTATTTGAAGTCCAGTCTGCTACACCAGTTTGTTAGTGCACTAACTGGTACATGGCATGGATTTGTCAGATCAGTGTTTTTGTAGGAAAAATCACTCAATTAGATATACATATTTGGGAAATGTTATGATACTCACAGCTAACAAAAATGAGTTTCCGTCTGCCTGCCTTAGCATATCACGATTTGAGGAGCATTAAAGGTGAGTCAAGGCTCACTTGCGTCCCCATCCCTTCCCCAAGGGACTTAGCTGCTCCTAGTGGTGGAGGCAAAGTGCTGAAGAGCTCTGTATTTAATATTTTTTTTTCTGGCAAATGTTCAAAAAAACCTTCAAAAGAAGGACCTCAGTTTAAGAACAAAAACAAAACAAAACAAAAAAAAAGAGCCAACAACTCACAATCTGAGATCATCATTCAATGTTATCTGCAAAGATCTTGGTTTACAAAATCCTGGTCTGAACAGACATAACTGCATCTCAACACCTCCTTTTGAATTTGGAAGGCACAGTGTTAGGATCCATCCCTGCTGCTGTTTGGGCAACACTCACTAGAACTTCTATCATGCCAGGGATTTGGGGTCGAAAAAGTTAAAGCTTAAAAGCACAAAAATTGTAGTTCCTGCCTGTAGGTTTCCACTGGTGTAGTCCGACCGCAGCAGAGCCCGCTTCCCAAACTGCAGTACCTTTCATTTACTTCATAACATCTTCGAGGCAGAGGCCATCCTCTGCTAAATTTCTGTATTATAAATAGAGAAGAACCCAAATGCAAATGGTGTAAATGTTAGCAATAAAAGCAGCGCTACCACAGTGACTTATGTCAGGTCTAGGTAGGGTGAAAGCAAAATCTGAGCACAGCACCCACGGCTCCAAGACAAAGCTATGCTATGAAAGCAGAAATGCCAATGGATTTTCTGAAAACACCCCAAAGAAATTAACTCTTTCCTCAGAGATAGAAATCAATGGAGAAAACCATTTTAGAGCACTGAATAGCAGCTGAGACATGAGCAGGTTGCTCTCTTGCTCCCTCCATCCTGAATGTATTCTTTGTCAAGGTAGCCAATCTCCCCAGATATGCCATTTAGGCAAGGACATAAATGCTACTTTGAGTCTGGGGATCATAACCCTTTCATTTCAGTACTGAGAGGAAGTAGAACAACATATATTCTACATGTCCAGATGGCATAAATATTCTCCATGTGTTTCTGTAACACAAGAAATGGTTGGAAAGTGGAAGCATGTGTGAGTTTAACAGAGATTGATGGTCCAAAAGTGTCTCTCTTGTCTAGATAAAAAATGATGAAATGGTAGTGAGGGGGAAAAAAAGGCAGAAAATAGCTTAAAAGAATATTCATCATTGTTCCATCAAACTCAGTCCTGCCTTGGGAAAAGCCAAATGTCAGATTGTCTTGGTATAACGTACAAAGACTTCTAAGGCTCTTTCAGGCCATGGTAGGAAGGCATGCATTTTCTTAGAACAGTATCTTTTTCAGCATCTAAGCCAAGGGATGACACCACTCTTCCTTAACCTAGTTTTGAGCTTACCGGGCATACAATAATGAGCAAGCAGAGCTTTCGTATGCAGAGGAGGACGTTAAACATGGCCCAGTGGAAGATGCCTTGGTGGTTTGATCTTTGGTTAAAAATGCCTGGACTTCATAAGAGATAGAGTGGACCACTGTTTCTAAGCAGTTCCCACTTGTGCTGGGAGATACTGTGAGAAAATACCCCAAAGACATTCCTGTCTCAGAAGTGGGCTGAAGGATTATGCTCTGCCTAGTGACTGTTCATATCCAGTGACTAGTGAAGAAAGCTGTTGTACTGAGTGCAGGGGAGACTGTCCTAAGCCACAATAATCAACATTAAGCAAGCAACCAATGGACATATGAGAAAACTGCAAACCACACGACAATATTCTACCCCTCTTAACATTTTTGCTTTATACTTGAGATTATAATAAAAGCACTGATATCCTAAAAAAGAAGCTGTAATGTCCTCAGACTACCTTCTCAATTCTGTTGTCTTCCTTTTACTGGGCATAATTATTCTTTTCCAGCACACTTGGAAACTAAATCTCTCCAGACATTTTGGCCAGTCTATAAATCTGCACATTCTTGGGCAGAGAATAAGCAGATAGGATCTTCTGTAAAACGTGTAGACCTTCCACTAATTAGAATTGAGCCCCAAGTCATAAACAGAGTTGGAAACACCACTGGAGTTTGGAAACTCCATTCTGAAAGGGAGGAGGCAATAAAATGTTACTTTCCAGCATTATCTCTACCAGCACAGTGCTTCTAAGACACCCACTGATATTTGAGTGGATAGTATCTTCAGAGATGGAAGACACTTCTTCACTTAAACAAACTTTGTCTGCTGATTTGAGTTGAACGAAAGTGTGCTGTGTCCAGTCAGTGTCACCGTAACTTATCTTTAACCAGTGGAAATACATAAAACCAATCAAAAAATATCCTCTAAGGGAATTACAATGCTCACCTCTTTAAACTGCAAGCAGCCAATGATCAGTACCAATGAAAAGTGGTTTTTTACTTGTCATCCATTTCCAGACACAGAGTAGGAGAACAATTACTGTTAGGATTCAAATGTGCATCCTGTTTCTTTTAGCCAGGTCTTCTGATGTCTAAAAGCTCAGGGGAATTTGAGACTAACTTAAATGGCACACTGGACAAACATTAGTACCAGATGCACTGTGTTTCTGTACTAAAGCAAAGATTCTTCCTTAAATCCTTCTGAGATTCATCACTATTGCTTTTCACCAAGACCACAGAAAACTCCGAAGGGGGATTTTGGCCTAATGCAATTTATCAGAATATAATAATGATGCCAAAGAACACTCTATGGCTTCTAATTACTTGTCAAAATCCTAACAAAAAAAAAAAAAAAGCAAAAAAAAAGAAATACCTATTGCTAATATCAGACCTAAATATTTTCTCAGGAATAAAAATCCCAATATATTTTTACTTAATGGACAAAATAATAAGCAAATATTCTGTTCATAAGTTCATTTCTATACCACCAGCTGCAATGCTGTTTTACAAAGGAAAACATGGATGTTAGTTTTAATTTCAAACTACAATAGAAATACAATTGTAAGAAATATCTAGCAAGTAAAAAGTGACTTCCTCTGATGGGAGAACAGGTAATTTTCATTTTAATATCAATAATAAAATAATTGAGATCAGAACATTTAAAATCCTTAAGAGGGGGGTTTCATTTTTCAAAGCCCAGTTAGCCTATTTTTTGTTAATTACTATACTTTGCACCTACTGACCCTCTGACATAAATCACCATCATTTGGAAGATTGGAAGAAATGGATAAAAAGTTCTGTCTGATGTCATTTTCCTTTTGAAACCATGCACCTTTCTAAGTCGCTTTCCCCTCAATAGAACTCCCTACTGCTCTGATGGGAGCTGTGTTGAAACATTTATAGCATAATCAGGTGTGCAAAATGCTGCTCCTGCTTCTACTGTAGACCTCAATTCCATAGGAAGCCTATTAGGAAAATACAGAGGTCATCCAGTAAAAACTTCTACCTAGCCTGCTATGCAAGTGTTGAGAAACAAAGAGAAAGACAATCTTAAAAAAAACATAAAAATACAACACAAGAAATGTGCCAATAATACCTTTCAGCTGCTTCTAAAAGTCCACTTGTTTCTTCTTAACAACATCTCTAGAGATCTTAACTTAGAGAATAAAAAATTCTTTGGAATTTGTTTTTTCCTTTCCAGAGTTCCCAGCCCTTTTCATTTTCAGAATGTACCCAAGAAATTTGTATCTCAGTGTGATACTTGGAAAAGAAAAATGAACAGTAAGCACTTGCTCTTCTATGGAGAAACGTAAGCTCATGGCAGCTGAGAACTGTCTCAACTTTGCACTGCTAACTTTTAACAAACCTTCTAACCGATGTGTGATTTTTACCAAATCTACCAATATTTTTCTCAGCTAACACAGCTTCCAACACCACTGGTCTGAGCCTGTCAGTGTCATCAGTGAACTTTCTGAGCCGTCACAGTTTTGAGTGAAAACAGCTCGATGATTTGTGGCAAATGACAGGCTTTTATCTTTTTAACCTTTTTTTTCTTATCTATGTCACATCACAAACACAGTTCTTTCACTTGCACTCCTGTGTTCCATGCCTTTCCTTCCTTGTCTTCTTCTCTTTCTCCTTTCTGTTCTTTCCCTTTTGCCATCCTTCCCCATATCTTTCCCTTACCCCTTTCAGATTTTGTAAGATGAAATAGGCTACACAGTGGCACAATGATTTCCTATCAGTTTTTGCATTTTACACATTCCTAGTTTCTTTGAAAAGGGAGCAATAGACTTGATGACAAGATTAAAGCTGGCACCCTAAGAAACTATTCTGAAACCTATACTGAAAATACGGCCAAAAAGAAGGGCTTGAAGATGGCTGAAGGATGAACAGATTCTGGGCAAAGATCACACCAAAGAATACGTTCTCCCTTGACAAGATACAGAACCTGCTATATCTTGAAGTAGTACAGCAGCATGGACAGTTTGCAAATTTGATCAGTAGCAACGTATCAGAGGTAAACATTGGAATGGGACTCCTAGATCATGGCAGCTCGTGTCAGCTGTATGCAAGTGGGAAAAGAGATATTTTCTCTGAAGCTGGAACTTCCATCTTCCACATTTAATTTCAGTTACCAAGGATGACAATAACGAAATGTGAAGATAGCAAAGGCAAAGACTAGAATGCCTTGGTTTGATGTTCGGTCTTAAACACATGATTTAAAAGCTTGCAATTTTGCAGAGGTGAACAAAAAACACTGTAAATATCCAAGAACATTAGGCATTAGGGATTTCAAACAAAGGCAAAACTTATTTTACATGTGTGAGAGACCTATACTGAAAAAAGCTTGCTATGTAGATGCTTGGCCACAGAGGCTCTGGCCAGACACTAGAATCAATAAGATATTGGTAAGCAGTGATACCAGCAGGATCAAGCTCCTGATTGTGCTCCCATCCAGTCACACAGTTTAAAGTCAGAAAGTCCCTACATGCATTGTTAAGTCCAAATTCCTGGAAATAATGGTCAATATGATTTCTGCTGTCTACTTGTGCATTTTATGTCTTAAAAAAAAAAAAAAAAGAAAAGAAAAAAAGAAAAAGAAGCTGAAAGAAGGACTTGTATTACAAACCAAACTTATTGCAGAGGAAAGTAGGGTCCGAGGTTTTAGCCCAGGAAATAAGAAGAGCATGAGTTTGAGACCAGGCTTTGTATGAGAAAGCAAGCAGAAAGAATCAGGGAGAAGTGAGAAGTAAAAGCAGATGAGCAACATTTTGAGGAAAGGGAGAGGGACATATTCCAGCAGCTGCAGAGTGCTGAAAGGCTTCTGCAAGGGCCCTGCAGAGAAACCCCACACCTGTGCTCCTGTGTGGAATCACCTCCTCAGGCATGGTCAGGGCAGTTATAAAGCACACAAGTTCTCATTAATATTTCATGGCTACTTGCTAGTAATAACATAATGGAGGTAATAACATAATCTTGATATGTAAATAGGGCTCTTCTTCACATGACCCGTACCTCCAGGTTACACATATAATTGCTATGTAAGCCCAATACTGATGTGTGCTGGAGTGCCAGAGTTCAGGGTTTGCAAGTGGAAACTCATTGTAGGGACTGACATCACATTAAAGTCCTTGCTCAGACTGATACACAGTGATCCAAGATGACAAACTTTGTTCTGAAGGTCAAGTAAAGTCAAGTTCTGTAGCCGCAAAAGTTGCCATGAGACAAAATAGTTGTCTCCTGGCCATATCTTATCCCAGCCACTGGCACTAATCCATTTCCAGGCATCACAGCTCATAAACTCAGAACTATTATGCACTCAATAAAGGCAATCAATACATTAGTTAAGTGAGATGGAATGATTTAGCTCTTAGGAAAAAAAGATATAGGGCTTAGTATTCTTGTTGCTGTTTCTGAGCATCTCAGATGAGCATTTAAACCTCAAGAAAACAGTTCACACAACAATGCCTTGGCACATCCACTTGAAATCAAATCAGGGAAAGAAATACTTTCTGTTTTTGTTTAAATAAATTGAGAAGTCCTCAAGCAAGGGCTGCTTCTAACTGTTTTACAAAGCCCTAGTGAATGGCTGCTCTTCTGAGGCCCTACTTCACACTGAACCTACGCACCAGCTTAATATGCTGTTTCCATCCCCAATAAATTTGGGAAGTCAAACTAAAGTATCTGCATATCATCAGCAAACATTTCAAAGGCAGAAAAACCTATAGTGCTCAAAATAGTTTTCCCCATTGGCAAACCAGAGTAGATATAAAAAACAAGGTACAGTGGTTATAAGAAAAAACGTAGTACAGTGGGTCTGACAATATGCATTAAAAATACATTCTGATACAAATCTATCTTATGTGTCAACTTAAAGAATAAAGGCAAACAGCTGTGCAATACAAAGATAAAAATTATCAATAGTGCATGTTATCTTCTTAGAATATTTAAGAGGCCTATTTTATCAATGACTCTGCCTTTTGTTTCAGAAACTAAACTAAATTATATTAAATGCTTCTTTGGGGGGGGATAAAAGACATATATGCACAATGTGGTGTAGGAAAACTGCATTTTTGTGATGATGGAAACCCCAGAGAACTTTCATGAAATACAACGTTCAAAACTGAAATACACAATAATTTCATGTAACAGCGGATACATCGTCCACCTCCTCAGCCACCTGAGGTGATCACCTTTTAATTTCAGGGAGTCTTGCTTCCAGCCCAAAACAAAGTTCTCAAGATGACCCAAACTACATCCTTCAACAATTTTTTAATCTTGAATAAATGCAGAGCCTTCTAGCATAAGCTGTGGCTGTTAAAATGTGCAACGAAAGGGCTGTTTAGCAAGGCCACTAAAAATAGCGAAGTTATTTCTGACATAGCAAACGAAACAGAAGAATTAGGCTTTTGGTAGATTATTTCAATTAAGTTTCATGTTTCTTGCAGGAAGACAATGGATTCAGGACTGCTTACTAGGGTAAGGAACAGGAACTAAAATCCTCCAGCAGTAGCTCAGAAGTGCATAGTTCTGCCCAACTGTCCACCAGCTCATCTTTAATTGTGGCTGAGGGCCAGAGAATGGTGTGCCAAAAATGCAGGTATCACCAAGAGACTATTTAACCCCAGCAGCACTCAATGGAAAAGCATCAGCAGTGACATTAATATTCACAGTGGCAACCTTTGATGCATTCGTAATTCAGATTTGACCTCCATGAGAAACTTGGCAGAAGAGCGCTGTGTTTCTATGACCATAGGACCATATGCAAAGGACAGGGACCCCCTTGCATCGACCCTTCACTGTAACTGCCCAATAAGACCCTACAAATGTCTATCACTAGGATTCTGCAGACTGGAACTGAAGCACACTGGCAAGCTTATATGTGTAGAAGTCACTATGGTTACTGCCTACACTTGCTTTGCCTCCAATATAATCTTTCATTTTCATAAGCATTAAAATTCACCAAATGCACCAAAATTATTCAGACAGGAAAAAAAAAAAGAAAAAAAGAAGAAAAAAAAAAAAGGAAAATCTCTTTGGTTTATCAGCCTTTTATCTGTGTTGCTTTTACCTTTTAGAGTTTTGACCGTTAGCTGAGGCATGTTATCACCCATCTGGGCACGGGGATGGTTATTGCAGCAGAAGCCTTGCGGTGGGAATGCCTCATTAGGCAGCAGCTTTAGCAGCATGTGAGGAGCAGCACTCTGCTCTTGGCCAGCACAGAGCTGAAAACCAGAAAACGCTATAGCGGGTGCCAGATGAGAAACATCAGCTGGGGAGTGAGCCAGCCAAATTCAGAGGAATACATTTAGCATCACTGTAAATCTTCCTGTTTCTAAGAAAATTAAAAGTTGGTCTTCCCTGATTAGATTCCCTGTCGGTTGGAGTAAGAAATAGCTACATGTAAAACTAATGTTTGGGGGAGTTCCTTTATTTTACAGTAACCGGCATGATTCTTCCTACTGGTACTCTTACATAAATATCAAACTGGCTGAACCTTCCATTTCCCAGATGTGCTGTCATTTGATATACCATTAAGCCACTAAAACTCATTTCTTACTTCTATTAACACAGGTAGCTCTCTGCTGAGGTTCACAGCAACATGCCGGGTGTGTCTGCTCACAGCTTTGCTTGTTATTTTGCAAACGCACCACTACCACCACTACCACCACCACCACCACCACCACCACCACCACCACCACCCCTGCTACACCCAAACATCCAATTCCTCCCCCTCTTCACCACCTTCTCACAGCTCGCTGCCTTTAGCAGCCAGGTGACCCATCTGACAGAGCCAATCAATGCACTCTTTATCAGCTCAGCCCTTTCCCTTCATTTTCCCTCTATCTGATTTTGCTGATGATTATTGTAGGTGAAAGCTCTTAATATTACTCTTCATATCCTCAGAGAGGTCCTTTGTAAAGGTTTCATCAAGAACCTTTTTCCTCTTTTTCAGGAGGAGCAGAGTGCTCAGTGTCTACGGAAAACACAGGGAGAATACTTGAAAGCATCAGCAGGAACTGCACTGGAATAGACCTGCAGTTTGTACAAGAACTATAAACCTCTCGACACTCAATTACACATAATCTCTTCTAGCACTGCCAGTCCCAAATACTGAGACAATATCATCCAAAAAGCCACAAATGGAGCTTTCCCAAAATCACAATCACTGTCTTAAAAGATAGATATGCAAATCTCCCTTGGTGATGAGTCCTGAGCTGTTAGGGTATGTTTCAATTAGATTTACAATCTCTAAGAATTAAGAATACCGTCTGTCATACCATTACTTTCTTTTCCCAATCGACAAACAAGACTTTTCCCATTATCCTTCACTTTCCAAAAAACAAATCTTTGGGCAACATGTGAGGGGTCACATGAAACAACAAAGCAGCAGTGGTCACTTTTTCTTTCACAACTTCCATGTATGGCATACATTAAGTCATAGACTAAAGAAGGCACTTCCTAGAAACTCAGAGGACTCGGCTGCTCATTTAAAGTAGTCTAATCCACTGTCTGACTGTCCACTGTCCATCTCCAGTCTTCAAGGACAAAGGCGTCACAAGGCAACTACTCTATGACTTCAGTAGAAGTTATCAGTAGCTACGTGAGTAATAGAAACTGGTTTGAACACTACTGAACAATTCTTCACTCTGTATTTTTCAAAGGAGAATTTGAATAGGGTTTTCCTTCTTCGTGAAGCCTTAACAAATGCATTTGTTTTCATGCTTCAGCAAAAATAGCAGTTTAGTGGGAGTTTACAAAAAATGGGTAATTGTGGAAGCAGAGTACACCAAAAGCTGATATTTATTGGTCTTTAAAGCTGTTTTCTGTTACTCTTGTGCTTCTGTCTTATTTCCTGGGAGAAATGCCAAAAAATAAAGTGACCTCTGTATACTGACTATTAAGTATGCCACATCATGCTACTTAAAATATGTTAGAGAATGGCTGGCACATAAGCACATTTTTTTCTGCTCAGGAATACACACAGAAGCACAATGAGAATTCACAGATCCAGCTGTTGGGGAACCTAAGTGGTCAGCACTAAGTGGCTTAACACAGGGGTTCAGCTGCAACAACAAGAAAAGAGAGCAGAAATGACAAAATATCACATTCCATAAACAACCTAATCTATATTTGCATGATATTTAAAACAAAAATAAATATTGTTCACATTAATTCAACCCAACTTAGTGACAAAATGTCCTACAAATCTATGAATGAAGCTTTAGAAAGCATTCTAAGTGAAGTTACAAGCACACCAAAGATATGCCCTTGCTTTAGCTAAAGCACAGGCAAACATAGTGCTGATCCACAATCATAGCAATTGAGTATAAAGAAATTACAGCAATTAAAAAGTCATTATCATATAGAACAGCAGGCAGGTAGATTTAAGGCGACAATGAGGATGCTGGGGAAATGGCAACTTTTGTGGGCCTGGAAGATGCTAGGAAACAACGTGAGGTGCAAGAAGTGAACAGGGAGAGAGAGGACCGGAAGCCTGAGTGAAAACAGCCAGGGATGGGAGCATGGATAAAAGTCTTTGCTGTAGACAGAAACCTTCCCTACAGCCTGCTCTGCTGTACCCACACGTGTAGCAGCGCAGTGGAAAGCCTGCCGTCCCCTGCTGTGCCTGAGCAGGGGGTCTGCTGCAGCAGGGCTCTGCCACCCCGTCCTTTAAGAGAGATTTCCTCTTTAAACTTCATGCTTGGAGTCAAACCGTTATAACACAAGTGCACAGCTCCATCTAGAGGGCAACAAATCCCTCAGCTGTTACGATGGTATAATTGCATCTCTCATGCCTTTTGTTCATTCACAGGTCAACACACTCCCAACAGCATCCAAGCTGCCCCGCTGGCAGAGATTTCCAGAGAGAACACCCAGGCCAATCTCACGTCTCAGCCACCCAACGTCTGGGAAGTCTGTGCAGCCCCAAACAAATCCTAGCCTTTCCCAAAACCTACCTCTTCATTTGAATGGTCTCCAACACCGAGCCCATTACAGCAGATTATGCAGCATCTCTACAGTGCTGCAGAGTGAAGCCTACTTTTGTCCTGGGGAAGGGAATGGAGCCCACAGGCAGACAGCCCACAAACTCCTCACCACTTGTGTTCCTTAGCAAAAAGGCCAGCCAGTGTCTTTTCCACTTCTTCATGAAGGCATCTATAGTCAGTAGCAAATAGAGCATCAGTATATAATATGAAGAAACGTTTAAAATGCAGAGATTATAAGAGGGTGGCTATAGTCCTTTCTGTTGCAAAGACTTTACTATCAAAGAACAAGCTCTTCTTTCTATCAATGAATTAACAAGTATCTGTAGCACCATGCTAATATTTTCAAGGAGTCTAATAATCCTGAGAGCATCAAAATCCCACACTTTAAAAATGCTAATAAATGAGTTTGACTTCCTCCTCTCCATTGCCATGAGGTGGGATGTATGCTGGGCTATTCTCACAGTGGAACTTCTCCAATCAGAAATAAAAAAGCCTTTGAGAAGATGGCTCTGAGCTCCCCTCTCTTACTGCCACAGTCCAAAACCTGTATCACAATGAATGTTTAAAAGCTTCACTTCCCTGTAGCTTAGTGTACTCCTATATGGACTTAATCAAATACGTAACCAGTTACATCAGTATTTTTTCTTAACTGTTTTCCAGGCTTACAGGATATGTATCACCAAAAATGCATCCTTTATAAATCAATATATTTAGATTTAGGCAAGCTGTGTATCTGAGCAACAGCAAGCAGAGATTGTTGTCCATGCATTATATTTCCTCCGATTACTCATTTATTATACAATAGTGTTCTAAATTTTACCCATTACTTCCTTCTTGTGTTTGTCAACGAGAAAAAAAAGTTCAACTCAAACAAGTTTTGCTTTTTCATGATGACATATTCTGTAAGTTAGGTACAAGCAGTTAATGCAAACCAATTTTAAAAACTGCTGAGTTCATGACTGTAAGCAAGATGCATCTGAGGGAAAAAAAAAGCAACAGAAGAGTGCTCCTTTTGTTATAAAGCTTCTTTACACAACTGACTACTCTTTTCTTAATCTATTATTAGTCTTTATTTTTCTCATTTCGTATGTATTTTTTATAATAAGAAAACAAAGCTAAATAAACAGAGGCAGAGGCAAATGTATCATAGAACCACAGAATCATAGAATGGCCTGGGTTGAAAAGGACCACAATGATCATCTAATTCCAACCCCCCTGCTATGTGCAGGGTCGCCAACCAGCAGACCAGGCTGCCCAGAGCCACATCCAGCCTGGCCTTGAATGCCTGCAGGGATGGGGCATCCACAACCTCCTTGGGCAACCTGTTCCAGTGCGTCACCAAGCCTCGGGGTGAAAAGCTTCCTCCTAATATCTAAAATATCTATAAACCTCCCCTGTCTCAGTCTAAAACCATTCCCCCTTGCCCTATCACTGTCTACCCTTGTAAACTAAGCTATAGGATTTTTGGGGTTTGTTGTTGTTGTTTTTTGTTTATTTGTTTTAAATGTGCATATAATCCATAAAGCATTGGTCTTCCTAAGGGATTCAGATTAAAACAAACCTAGGAAACTACACCATTATTTTTTCCCTGACTTCTTCTACCTCAGGAATTCAGATGCAATTTGCTGTTATTCAAAACAAAATTAGTTGAAGTATGAGTCACATTTTTATGGTAGCAAAGAATACAAGATGTATGACTCTTAGTGTATCAAATGTAGAATAGTGCATCAAAGTTTTTTAAGGCTTCTTCTAGAAAAAGTGCAAGATCATGGAGGAAAAGTAAACTCAGTGATGGCAAAGAAACTGCAGTCACCCAGTGGACTCTCAGCTGTTTATATAAATACCACATATTACTCTGTGGCTCCGAATCTATATAAACACCTGTGGCAAGAGCTGAGCATCAATCAAATGAAAACCCAGAAGAGACCTCCAAGCAGATCTACTGATCAGCAGTCATTAATGCTCAAAGACATGCTCACCTTGCTAGCTCAGCTTCATCCCTTGGCTTCAGCCAAGCAACCAGAGCAGTCCCTGGACAAGTAGTGATTCTCTGCAGCCTCCATTAGAGCTGCACTGAGATCAGTGTTTCCATAACTAGTAGCCATAGAGGTAGCAACACCACTGCACCTCAGAAATACATCACACTGTTCAACTTTATGTGGATGTTCCAAACCTAGGGATTACGTGGGTGAGGGACGGACCACAGACTTGCATTATTTCACTAAGTTTTTGGAGGCCGTTTCTTTGTTAAAACCTGAATTAATCTAGTTAGATTGAGAACAGATTAGGAGAAAGTGCAGAGAAAGGTGACTGAAATGTGGAGGACAAGGTCTCCAGCTCAGAAAGACAAGTTGCCCTACTATGGTATTTACCTAAATAAGCGGTATAGGGTAGAGGTAATTTACATAAACATAACTCAGCCCACGCTATGTGTTAGGAACTTGCACGACACCCCAAATCCTCCCCTTCCATTGGTATCTGGAGTGTTTTATCCCTTCCTTGCCCCACCTGAAAATGGTAGACTATATGAGCAGTGACTTCCGGAGTCTGAATCACAGAGGTAAAGAGTGTAATCCCCAAACTTCAAATGTCAAAAACAGAACAAGACCAAGGCTATTTCAGTCATTGTAGATCAATGTTCCTGGTCTAAATTAGTCAGCTGCCTGTTATGCAAGATCATCCTCCCTGCTAGTCATTCTCACAGGGTATTTACAGAACACTCCATGGGAGCTGGTGAGAATCTTACTGAAGGTACTACCAGGAGGAGGCTACTTTAAAAAGAACATACTGCATACATTTCCAGGCAGACATTTAAATAGATGCTTCTATAAAGTATTTGTTTTTTCATATTCCATCATATATGTAAACACATAAATGCATATACACACATGCACAAACCAGATTTGTGTGTTATTGCAGGTAATATAGGAAGAAATATGTAAAAAGTTTTTTTTTTTTAATGTTTCTTCGACATGAAATATTTCTGCTACTTTTGGATAGCATACGTTTATTTGAAAGTAGTTTTCAAAATGCAGCCTTCAGAAGAGAGTATTTCACAAATCAAACTGATTCACTCAGAGCTTATTTTACCAGGATGACATTTACTGGAGTAAGGGGAAGAGAGAAATCAGAAAAATTTTGTTTTTATATCAACCCAGTGGAGTCATATCTTTCCTTTTCTGCATGTTTGATTCAATGTCCTGGACAAGTTGTAAACCATCTCATCACAACCAAATGCACTCAAAATATTTTAGCACAACGATCTGTTGCTCCTCCATAGTCTTTCTGCCTTGCACTCTGATTTCATTAATTTTGATGGCTTGGGGTCTAGGTCCAGCTTCATCTGTATGGGATGATTCCTACCTGCTTAACACAAGTGAAATGACTCCTTTTTAGAAAAAATTAAGAAGTGAAGTGCATACAAAGTGAACTAGCCAGAAAAATCTCTCTGAATCGTCTTTTGCTGCTAGCATCATACGACAGCTCTTTTCTATGTGCAGTTGTCTCGATTATTCTTCTCGATTATTAAAGAAGCCAGAGAAGAGCAGACAACTAATGTTTTGACTTGTCATCATTATCTTTACTGTGTGTTTCTTCTCATTTCTTAAAAGGTATAGCACATGAATTAAAACTAGTTTAACTCATTTTACTTACACAGAATACAACCTGATCTATACAAGTTCAGGGTCCAGTATCATCTTATTTTCTAAGGCATGAGATAGGAAATTGGGATTGCTAAACCAAGCCAAGAGGTAGGCTACTTTTGTTTGATAGATAAAAGTATCTTCAATAGCATCTGACCAAAAATGCAGGAGTTTCAGCAAAGCCCGCCAAACTCCAAATGGACTCTCTGATGATTTGGCACAAACTGAGATAACACTGAAAGCAAGTACGGCCAAATTAGTACTTGCATTCAGTTGAAATGAAATGGACTATAATATAAATACATCAAAATTGGGCCCGGATCCTGCAATTCACTATGCAGGCAGATTGTCAAAGGCAGAATCAGCACTTGGGTGAGCTGAAAGCTAATGAGGGACAGCTCTAAAAAAAAAAAAAAAAAAAAAAAAGATATATAGATATATATATATATCAGAATTGCTAGAAGTAAAACTACTGAAATCCTGCATCTAACTAATATTTGCTAAATACCACAGACACCAAGAAACTCTTTAAGAGCAATTATTTCTGGCTTGTAAACAATTTCTTCACACGTGTAGTAAAAAGAATTCTGTGCAACACTGTGCCAAGCTGATTTGGATAAAAGTCTAAAATAACCTGAGCACTATGTTTACCCACAGCAAAGCAAGTGCTTTAGTAAGGATTAACCAGTCCAGGTACCAATGCACTTCCTGAGCACAGCCCAAGCAACAGAGATTTTTGAAGACTAAAGATGAGAGAGGAGGGAAAGGTTAAACATACAAATCCCAGAAACAAAGGTGTCCTTAACTGCTGGGATTTTTTGGTAAATGCAGCCTAAAATGCAGTTCCTCTGCTTCATGTTTGCTCTGAATCAAGGGAACAAATGAAGCAGTTTGGTACTATCAAAGAAATAATTTTATAGACAATTTTTGTTTTTTTACATTAAGACGACAGGTTGCACATTGTTATATAAATCAGATCTTATACTGTGACACAAGGATCTGCTAGGAGAGTCAGAAAAAGATGCTCTGAAAAAGCTGCGAATCTGAACACTAAGGAGAAAAAAAATGGAACAGAAAAAAACAGAACATGTTTCTAGACATTTTACAGAGAAAAAATATGTACAGATAATAAAGGGACAACCACAACAACAACAAAAAGCCTTACCATGATGTTTGCACAACTGTGTGTCTGTAGCCCATGCTATAAATGTGGATACCTTCTATTCCCATCATCTCAGCCCCTCTAGTGGCCAGTACCTGAAGATCTTGCCTTCAGGAGGGACAAGATCTATCAGTATGTACCATTTGCTACTGCTCCTGTATCTTGTCAGAGATTTTTTTTCTTAATTGTATAATTTTTTCTGGAGATATAACTTGTCACCTTTTATTAGCATTTTTGTCAGTGCTGGTGCTACGTGCATACATTTAATTGCTAAGCAACAAAGAGTAAGCTCTGCACAGCACATTCAATTACTGCATTCCCTGTACCATGCATTGTTCCCGGTGCACTTACATAACATGAAATACCAAAAAAAATAAAAAAAAAAGAGAGAGATAAAAATATTTATTTCTGTTTCCATAGCATCTAGAAGCCACAATCAGGAATCAAGGAATCAGGCTTCACTGTGCTAGCCACTTGGCTGAGAGCTAGCACCCAAAGACATGACCAAAGGAACTGATGTGAAGTGGAGAAAAGTTAAAAGTAGAGCTCAGTTTCAGCGTTAGCATAGACAAGTAGGCTAAAAGTCTCAGGGGTGACTGTCCACCTACACCAGACAGCAGATACATTCAGGCATAGGGGAAATATCCCTCTGATTAAAATTCTTCAAATATTTGAGACATTTGCAAGCACAGTGGTCTCAATGTGCAAATCTGAAAGCTTATCAGTTTGGGAGACATATTTGCACTGAATCATGAAATAATCTCTTCTCCCTTCTCACTTCAACATGTAGAAGACAAATAGAACAGGCTATTTCCTCATGAAGAAATTGTACTCCACTATCTATTTTTCCTATTCAAATACACATTTTGCCTAAAATTGAAGGATGCCATTTCAGAAATCTATGCATAGTGTGAACCTGGATTATTAAAGCTTATCATTAAAAAAAAAAAGACTGCTATTCTATCTCTCATTTATTGAAGAATAGATATGTTTATAAAAGAATTCTGTTTTCTCTTGAAATGTAAGAGGACAGTGATCCGTACTTGCTGTTGGCATTATTACCAGCCATTACAGCCATCAAAATCAACACTGCATTTCTAAATAAAGAGTGTTTTATCTTCAATATTCAGTGGAAAGAACAGCTTGGAAAATAAAGCCATTACTATTTGGGTGTACAGACTTGCACAACCACATATAACTATTTTTATTTCTGCAGTGAGATAAGAATTTAGGTATTGGACCTGACTTGCACTGTATCCCTTTGATATCTCTCATATAGAATAAAAGAGATGAAATTGGCCACAGTGAACCAATTGAGAAGACTCAGTAGAATCCTCCCAGTCTCTATTTCAGGATACCAAATATCAAATAATATAGCAGGTATAACTTAAGACAGGTATTCGATCCATTAGATCCCAAGAATCAATAAATAGGCAGAAAATAGGCAGTGACATAACATCATAGCCTTTCACTATATAAAAAGCTCTTATAAGGGAGATGGAGAAAGACTTTTATCATTGCTGATAGTGAGAGGACAAGAGATAACAATTTTAAGCAGAAACTCTGGAAATATTCAAGGCCAGGTTGGATGGGGCTTTGGGCAACCTGGTCTAGCGGAAGGTGTCTGCTCACAGGATGATCTTTCAAGTCCCTTCCAACCTAAACTAGTCTATGACTGTGCACGCAGTCCTGTCAAACAGCACTAATATTTCCTCTGGGTTCCTACATTTTTATTAAGCTCCTCCAATTAATACTTTTGTAGAAAATTGAGTATTTTTGGCCATCCCAGCGTAGTAAACTCAGTAAGAAGTTATCTGAAAGAGGAGAAGATACAAAGAAATTGAACTTCTCCAATTGACTGAGTCCTGTCTCATTTAGAGAGACAATATGAGGGCCGTGGTTGTGTTCTGAGTGCACCGTCCAGCATACTCCCATGGGAAAACTGAACAATATTCTTCTAAATGAACAACAGCAGGAGCACACAAAGAATATTAGCAAGCTCCTAAACTAATTAAAGCAGTACTTAATCATACAAAGTTTGGGGTTTCTTTGTATTGTTTTTTGCATTAAGCTACTCAAAACATTAATTATTTAACTCCTAAAGTGTATGTGTGAAGTTATTTTTTGTATTCTTATTTCATAAGAGTGGAGATTGATGCTCAGAGAGGCCATCAGTTACCAAGACCCATAGAGTTAAATTCTATATCCTCTTGACTCAAGCCAGATACCATGTGAGAGACATGGTTTTTTTGCCTCGTGAGTGACTTTGGTTGGTTTCTATACACAAGGCAACAGAAGTCTAGTATATGCTCAGTTGGACTACACAGTGGTTGATAATGACAGGGGGAAATTCTTTACAGAGAGAATGGTGAGGTGCTGGAACAGGCTGCCCAGAGAGGTTGTGGATGCCCCATCCTCAAGGCCAGGTTGGATGGGGCCCTGGAGTAGTATTAAATGTGGAGGTTGGTGGCCTGGGGGGTTGGAGATTCATGATTCTTGAGATCCCTTCCAACCCGGGCCATTTTGCGATTCTGTGACTTGATCTTTTTCCCCACCATTTCATCTCTGAGCATTCCAATGGCTTAAACGTCAGACATACCCAGACCCAGCAGAGCCTTCATCGATTCAGTGACACAGATAATTGTATAACTTTTCAGGTCTGGCTTTTAGTGATGACTGCAATATAAGTATTGCAGTCACTATGTATTCTCTGAATTTGGATTACACCAACAGTTTGGGGGGGCTACAAGAAGGAAGAGGACAGACTCTTTAGCAAGGTCTGTCGTGATAGAAGAAGGGGAAATGGTTTCAAACTAAATGAGGGGAGATTTAGGTTAGATATAAGGAAAAGGTTTTTTATAATTGGAGGAGAAAAGCACTGGAACAGGTTGTCTGTATAGGTGGTGTATGCTCCATTTCTGGAGACATTCAAGATAGGGCTGAATGGGGCTCTGAGCAACCTGATCTAGCTGTAGATGTCCCTGTTCACTGTAAATAGTTAGAGTGGATAACCTTTAAAGGTTCCTTCCAACTCAAACGATTCTATGGACAATAAAATAGAATCATAGAATCATAGAATCATAGAATCACCAAGGTTGGAAAAGACCTCCATCAAGTCCAACCATCCACCTATCACCAATATTTCATCATTAAACCATATCCTTTAGTACAACATCTAAATATTTCTTAAACACCTGCAGGGATGGTGACTCAACCACCTCCCCAAGAGGCCCATTCCACCATCTGGTCACTCATCCATAGAAGAATTCTTTTCCTAATATCTAACCTGAACCTCCATGGCATAACTTGAAGCCATTCTCTCTAGTCCTATTGGTAGTTATGTGGGACAAGAGGCTGATCCCAACCTCACCACAACCTCTTTTTAGGTAATTGGTCAACAGGTCTCCTCTGAGCCTCTTCTAAACAATCCCAAACAATAGTAGCCAACAAGCACTAAAAATAAAGGTTACATGTGACTATTTTTTGTTGTTCCATAATTTTTTTTTAATAGCTCTTCCATTTCTTCAGAGAGTGTTAGCCATAACCTGTTTGAGTAAATCATGCAGGTTAAGAATTGGTTACAGATCATAGGGTGATGACCCAGTGCAAACCCATGGGCTGTGCATGTGTATCAGCAGTCCAGGAGCTCTGAGCAGAGCTAATGGGATTTGGGAAGGCATCTTTATTCCCTACAGAGGATCATTACAGAATGTGCCTGCTTAAAATAATGATGAAAGGGAAATGGACATTAAGACTGCACTTTCCAGACTGGGACTCTCAGTGGTTAATCATCTTTTATCTGACAGAGTGCTGGCAGCAGCAGTAGGCTTTGCTCATACATGAACAAACACTCATGAGCGTTAATGGGGCCACCTTTCTAAATGAGGTGGCTGGACAAGGACTTACTGGACTCACAAAATGATCCTCCAGAGAAAATATAATAAAATTGAATAGATGCTCATTACAATAGTATTTTTCAGGGACTGTAGTCATCTGACATAGATCACTAGCAGTAAGATAATTTTCAGCCAGTACTGAGCTGAAAAGATACATTTCTAACTCAAAACATGTGTCATCAAAGACTGAGTCCAAAACAAATTGGAACTGTGGATTAAAAAGCCATTTTCAGAATGTGTGTGTGTAAAAAACTCAAAGTTATTTCTCAGTTCATCAAATAAAACTTGTAATTTGGTGGGTTTTTTTCCTTGATAGATAGTAATTCAAAGTAAGTATATGGAGCAACAAGTGGTATTCTTTCTAATTCTTTCTCTTTCCTAATATCAACAATTCCAACCTTTTTTTTTTACTGAACTATTATTTTCAGTTTTTCTGCATCCACTATTACTTAGAGATACCCCACAAAAATCTGTTAGCAAAGAGATCAGAGTACCTTTTTTTGCCACACTGGCATGTGGAGACAATTTTAACCTTTATTGAGTCTGGAAGTACTCACAGGTCAGTCAGCAACTGAATAAAGAACTGAACAATAGCTGTGAATGCTACTGTTGTAATATTAATTTAAGCTTTCAACAAAATAGTTTCTTAGGGATGGGTATGAGGGATTGGAGCATAATGGAAATTTCTGCAATTTAGTACCTCAGAGCAATGAACACTAGTGTGTATCTTCAATAACTTTCCTTCAAATCATCAAATCAGTGCTTCCTTGCTTGTAATGCAGAGGCAGGGAATGTTTTACTCACAGTATCTCAGAAATGGCTAAATGCAGTTCAGTGAGCAATAATTTTAGAATCTGTAAAATAGTTAAGTTTTGAACATGCTACAATCTGACAGAAAATGAGATCCGAAGCTCCTGGAATGCTGGAGCATAGTCAATCTCAACTGTGTTTTACATTTTGCTATCAAAATAGTAAATGAAAAACCCACCTCAATTCTTGACATTTCCTTTAGTTGAACGTAGATCACAGGGCAGGTGGGAGATGGGGCATGACATATCTCACACGATCAGCATCAAACAAATGCAAGTGAGAGGGTACTACTGAAATTCTAGAAATATTTCAAATTGAGGAGTAATATCTCTCCTCCTAGAGGCCACAAATATTAGATGAAGTCTATCACTGTAGAAAGTGATTTGTGGCATTTGAAAGAATTGAAACAGGTCTTTGTCCTCTGGTCTCATTTGTTCATAACAAGAACATAACACTAAAATGCACATATAAATTTTAATTCGACATTATTAAGACATACATATTTGCATATCAAAGATAAAACTGAAATGCTGTTATCCACACTTCCCAAAAGGAATGAAAGGGACTTGAGTTCAAAATAGGCCGGGCTTTATGGCTAGACTCCCTACTATAGCTGTTGCCATCTGCCAGCTCTTATGCCTATGCCACTAGTTCAATGAGATTTGGTAATTTTGCTTATGTCTTGATTCAGACCAAAATAGTTCAGCAGTAGATATAACAGGAGATCTGTTGGGAAAAAAAAAATATTAATAGGAAACTTTCAGGTATTAAAGACTCACTGGACTGAAGAAAGCCTTCACTCATTTACTAAAATAAAGAAGGTATTGGATGAGGTGCACTTTGCATTCTTGACTGTAGTAAGAGTGGGAACAGCTTTGTATTGTATGCTCTAATGCAAAGATGAAAACTGTGGTGTTCTACTGGCATATAAAAAAGCGTATCTGCAGTAGCATCTTCTTATGTACAATATGAAATTAAGTACAGCACTGATAAACAAATGTTTTCACACAAGGAACAATAGCATCCATTACGTTGTCTCAGGTTGTGTGTGCTTCATAATTAACATTATTTGAAGAGGAAAACTATATTATTGAAAAGCAGTGCAGTTAAGTGACATTCATAATACCCACCACGCCATCAATTAACCTCAGCGATTTTAAATAGCATCGTAGTCATCCATGGCATTTCAGATTTCTCACAGCTTCAAAATCTGTGGGCAGCTTCACAAGCTTTTTGCAAAGTTTCTCATGACTTGGACATCTGTAAAATTCCCTCCAGACTTTTCTTCAATTAATCTCTTGTCCACACTCAGTTATTCATATCTCTGAATAAGGATAGAGGTATGCCCTTAAAACCATGCTCTACTGAACAAAATGTTTTTGAACTCATTGATAATTTTAGGTGTTAAATTATATTAAAAGCATTCTGTTTCTTAATCTTACCTTTCTGTCTCCATTTCAATGTGTTTTTGATGAGCAGCGTTCCCAGCTGAGTCCTATACCGAGGAGTCAAAGCAATTTAATATCGATCTTCTGGCTTTCACCAACTAATCCACTGTTTGACACAGTTGTCCTCAAAGGTTTGAACAATCTTGTTATTTAGATGAAAAAAATGTATACATTCTATAGCCATATGAAATACTGCAACACTGCCTGATGTGTTGCTTAGAGACAACTGCTCAAAGCAGAATCTGAAAATATTCAGCGAATTACAGTATCACTGGCCAGTATTTTGATGCTCTGGATTCCTATTTGGTAAAAGCAATTTTTTTATCCAGAAGACAGCAAAGGGAACCTATTTCTCTTTAGATAAGCAGTCACTGAAGGTTCTCTTTTGGTTTTTAATTTCCACTTAGTTCCTCTTGAGTTTGGCCTCCCTCCTGAGGTTCATTTTGCTGAACGTTTTTGTTATTCACCAACTGTGAAAGAAAGAGTATTAAATACTGCTTCACTGACAAATTTTCTTCCTGGATGTGTACTCAGGCAGTATGTAAAGGTAGAACTGGGATGCTCAATTTTGGCGTGCTGTTTTTTTATTAATTTCTCTAATCCACCAAGGGTAGAAATCCTTGGTGCCTCTTCGTTAATTCTGACCTCGTGAAACTGGTATTATTTTCACGCAAGGAACTGATTCAGGTTTCAAAAAACAGAAGCAGAACTGCTATGACAACAACACCTTCACATTACCTCCGTTAAGAAACAGTAGTAGAACCACTTCCTTGACATAAATACTTCTGTATTTCTGATAGAGATGTGTGAGAGGATGTTGTATCTTCCCTTATGGCTGGCAGTGCTAAATAATGTTGCATAACCTAATTCAATATAATACAACATGAAAAAGATATTTAGCTTTTCAGACAACGCTAGTAGGTAAGAAATAGAAAATACACTGGACATACTACCCTAAATCATGCACCCAATTTCCATTAGTGCTAAAAGAGTGCCGAAAGTCAAAACTTATCTGTCCAACTTATTATTCACCTTACATGATTCTGACATTACAGAGAGAACCTGCCCAGTTTTAACTTTGGATCAAAAGTAAAATAAAAAGCCTGATGTTGGAGATGGTGCAGAGTTTTGAGACTAAGGGTCAGGCTTAATCTCAAATTCCAGATTGTGGAAGGACTACATGTATTTAATGAATGGGGAGAATAAAATACAAATCTGTGATCTGAATACAATAAGGGAAACGTGGTTGCTTTGGATCTGGGTTGTATCACACACTAAATTTGCTTACTTAAAAATCAAATTTGCAATGGCTTATTTATATCAGGGTAGTTATAATTTGCCAACTCCTAAGGAACACAGGTAGCAACTGCACTGAATTGCTTACTGTGCTTCATCAGAACTACGCTGTGCCAAACTAAACACTCATTTGGGACTGGCAGCTTCCCTATTCTGTCTATTCGCCCAGTAAGTATACAAATAGGGCTTAGGAAGGGAAGACAAAATTTCCTATCTGCTTGATACGCAGGAGATTGGCCTTAAAGATAATGGTGTATAGAGAAATACATTATTCCTGCTTTTTAACATATTCCAGTTCAATCTACAAGCCCCCTTTTTTTTTCCCCAAAGAGAACTAACTAACAAAACACTAGGAATGTGTTTCATAAAAGAGTATCCAAATTTCTAAGATACGAATTCTGAAGGTCATTTTCTGTAATGTTACAGCGATCATCACCTGATTAAATTGCCTACTGCTCCGAATTTAATGAGAGACTGAAAATTCTCAATGGTAATTGGAACAGACGATGTCTTTAAAGAGAGAAAGCGAGTGGGCAGCTAGCTAAAGCACAGAAGAATGCTTATAAGCATGGATGTGCAAGAAGTCCTTCCTGGGAAAAACAATTAAAGACTATTTTATTTGGAAAACATTGACTTTTTATTTGTGCTACTCCACTGGAGTCCTGGAGATAGTTATCAAGCCAATGTCCTCTTTCTTGCCTTCATTTGCAGTTTCTATGGTAAATTGAATGATTTCACATTTTTCAGAATAAAAGATTTGTGAATACTGCCACTAACTCTCTGCTTTGTTTCTTGCAGTGTATTTCTTTAAAATAAAAAGTATGTTACTCAAAACAAAGCCATTCTCAGGAAATCCAAACACACACGAAGGTACAAAGACAGCAATGACTACCTAATTACACGCTACATTAGGAAATAAGAAGTATTTTCAGCTTAATTAATATGAAGTCCTGGAAAGGCACTAAGTATTATTTATACTCTTGCAATAAGATATTAAAAAAGTATTAATGGAGATTGAAATGGCACTGAAGAAAACCTCTGTCAAGTATGTGGCTTAGATGTGCATTAGGAAGACAATAATAAAAGCGCAATTCTTATTAAACTGTCTGTATTTCTTAAATCAGAATCAGAATTTCTCCCCCTGAAAAATGCAGTCTGCTTTACGTAAATGTTATTTAAAGGAAGTCCTATGAACTCTAATGTATAGAAGATTAGGCAAAGCAATTGCAGTAGTCTTTGGTTCATAACCAAAAGAATTACTGATATTACGATTTCTTTAAGCCTGCAACTCCATCTTGATATCCATATTTTACCCTGACTGCAAAATGCATATCAGAAATCTAGACTGACTTATTTGCAAGTTAATATGTAACATAAAAGCAAAATTTTAGTTTATTAAATAAAATTGCAAGCAGTTAAGACTCCTTTATAAATGTCATTGAGAAAGCAGTGGTTCTAAATTAGAGAGAAAATAGCACATGGAAAATCCATAAGTCTGTCCTGGCTCTCTAAAATGACTAGCCCTGCAATTGGAAGCTGCAATGAGTTGGGGTCCTCAGGTCATTGCTACGGGAACTCTGCAGGCATCCCAGCAGTAAATAAGCTCTTTCAGAAGCAGTATCTGATGTTCTTTGTCTATTCTGTGCCAGGAGCATGTCAAAATAAAGATGAATTGTGGTGCAAGTCTGGGGTTAAAATCTGTCCTCAAGCGTATGACCACGGTTTATCACTCATTTAAAGAGTGGCTTATTTTCTAGTTACCAATTTTCTTTTCTTTCAGAGCAGCTATTTTTTTACAATCATATCTGTCTGGGTGAAAAGGACAGACCTCAACTCTTATTCATTGGTCTGTTATGTTTAACAAGTAGCAGAGTGGCAAAGTGTGCAAAACAAAGAGCAACAACGAGCTGTAAGCAGCAGAAGAGATTGAAGCATGATCAGCCACAGGCATGAACCACACGTTCCAAGCAGGCAGCAGAAATGGGTGTCAGTAAAATGTTATGCCTCTTTTGTTTTAAAAGAAAGCAAATTCAGGTACGGGCAATTCCCTCCAGGTCTATTACTATTTACAATGGATACAGACATCACTCCTGGCATGATGTTCAAGGAGAATAGAGGAACAGCAACTACCAGCAGAGTTCTTGTGTGTGACACAAAGGGACTTGGCTAATAATGGCTTTCCAATGCTACTGCATTGTAAGTTATCATAAACAACAACTGAACAATATCAAAAAGAAAAATGTCTGGGACAGTAATATTCTCAGACTGCCTATTAAAAGGTTTCAGGATAAAAAATACGCTCTTTTAAAAAGCTTATTGCTTAGCTTTGCCTCAGGAGACTGAAATAGTTTTGCTAATACCATTAGTCAGTATTACTTTCTGTTAGCCATGTGATGTACTGGTCTAATTCTGCAAGCAGTAGCAGGTACCCCAGACCCTGGTAGTGCTCTCTGAAAGAGCAATTTGTGAGACTTTTAATTGCAAATGAGAAAGGAAGAACTCTTTGCAGAACCTTCTGCTCACATGAAGGTTACCCTTGCATCAGCTGTCACATCACAACTCAAACCTTTCCTGCAAAATGTAAGAGGAACATAGCAGAACAAGAAGTGTGCAAGTGTGCACAAGTGAGAGCTTCATAGAGCTGGCATAAGCTCCCCAGGAACCTTATTCCATCAATAACACAAATCAATCCTTCAGCTCTTCTGATTTCAGAGCTCTTCTGATTTCAGGAAGAATATGTTCCCTTGTCAACATCACATGCCCATGACCATTCAAGAAGGGAAGACATAAGCCTGGGGCTCATTCTGGCGTTTGAAACAGAAAGAAAACCCAACAATGTTTCTGCTCTAATTGAACTTTCTGGCCAGTGTTTACCAAATGGTTCGCAACTGGTAAGAAGAAAAAAAGAAAAAAAAAGAAGAAAAAGACAGAAATGAGAGAGAGTATAAATGCTAGCTTACATTTGAAGCCATAGTTTCTCCAGATTACTCATAGTTTCCAAATTGCTCAAATTTTAGCAGAAGTTTAAGAAAACTGGTCAGTTCTCTGGTGTCCACTTGGACAGTTTTCACTGCCTTAGAGAAAGACAATCTTTGATGGAACAACAGAACAGAGAGGATAAGCAAGACAATTCTGATCACTAAACTATGCACTGGTTATTTGTTTCACCTCTAAGAGAATCATAGAATCACAGAATCATAGAGAAAGAAGAGAAAGCATATTTTATTATTCATTCCATCTGAAATCTATGGGGTAAGCTTGATTCTTTATATATCAAAGTCTATTCTACAATTTTACTGGTCTATTGTACTATAATGAATGGAAATAACATTTATATTCAAATTTTAGGTCCAATGTCACAAAGCTTAACAACATCAAGTAGATAAAGTCAAACAAATCTAATTTACATTTCATGACATAGAGATTTAGGAATAATAAAGATATAATAGCAAAAAAAGGAAAATCAATAAATCCCCACATCATAATGGGTTTCACTTTATTCTCTGAGAAGTACACATTGCCATTAATTTTGCAGGCTATATACTAAGCTAAGGACACTTAGTCATGAAATCACTGTCAGAGAACTGTTAACTGTCAAGAATCTGTTCATCACAACACTTGTTTCTTCTTGATTCACTTTAACTTGAACAAATCTGAATATTAATGCACAACAAAAATAGCAGTCTTTGCATGCAAAACTTCTGTGTTTCACTGAAGACACCCTCACTTCCTCCTACCAAACAGCTGCGTAAAACAGTATATTCCAAAAAAAAAATTACTTAATGCTAGAATACCAAAGAATGGCTGAGGTAAAAGGAAGTCTGTTTGTCAAATGCCTTGTTTAGTGAAGGCACTTGAATGTATTTTTATTTTATTTACCCATTATAAAGCTGTTGGTGTGTTGCATAACTTATCTCAAGCTGGAATTGATCTATAATAAAGCTATGATTCTGAATGAATCTTTAAAGAATTATCGTCACTTTCTACACCATCTATTGTTGAACTGGAAAGAGGCAGTGAATGAGCTCTTACTAGGAAATTAAACACTATGGACAGACACAAGAATCTGTCATTAATCAACTATTCAAATATGCAGAGGAAGCAGAGATGTGTTGAGAAGCACCCATTGGGCCCAAAAGAGGAATAGCAAACTTCAGGACAGGCACACGGACCAAAAACAGTAGATCACAGCATTTATCTTCAAGCTAATCTGTACACTAAATAAAGCAGGTTACATCCTGCTTTAGGCAAGACTTTTGATGGTTCTGTCATTGGCAAAATTTGAATGATGAATACCTGTTGTGTTAAATTCACAAGCTCATGCTAATGTCTTGATTCATTTCAGCCTGCAGTGTATTTGTGCAAAATGGCATTAGCCAAATCAGCATAGTTTGAGTGCCCCAATGGGTTGTTCCGTGAAGATTTATCTCAGGATAGAATTCTCATCCAGTAACGTCTGCAGCTGTTCAGCAATGTACTGAATAGCTTCCAGGTTGGAAGGACATGCAGTGACTAAGTGTGCAGAATGAACACTCGTTTTCTTTGTAGTATAGGAAGCTCATGCACGGTGACCAGGTGGTATTCTCTCAAGCTTGGCCTATTTTTGTTAATACAGTATTCTCAGTGATTAGCAGCTACGTTTAAACTGTGCACTGGGCCTCATCTTAGCTAATTTGCCTGCTTGTTGTGCAATATCCTGAGTGTGATCATAATGATCACTCATTTAGTGCTAATACAGATTTCCAGCAGATACCCAAAGAAGCCAAATCCTGACTGAAGGACAAGGCAGCTGTAGTAAAAAACTTGAATGTAACGGCATTGCACTGATGCCCTAGATCCAAGATAATTTTGTGTCTAAACTATTCTAAGACGAACAAAAGGATGCTCCTATTATCGATGAGAAAACAGACAAAAGTCTTTGCAGAATGCAAGAAAGAGAAAGGAATTGGCCTGTTAGAGATATTCATTCATTTGAAATTGGCAAAGGAAATCTGGCACAAGAACTAATCCTAGAACAAAGCTGGGAGTTTTCACCTCAGACTCTCCCCATAATATAAGGAAAATACTAAACCAGTGCATACAGATGAGAATTTCACCATGTTTCAGTACTAAAGTTTGCAAACTTGACAATCAAATATCATAAAAGTACACTTTTTCTCTCTCAGGAACAGTAAACAGAACAGATATTTTAGGCAAAAAATATAAACTATTGGCCTCTAGTGGGGATGGTGGGGAGAAAATAACTGTAGCTTAACATCAGCTTCCCAGACACTGAAGTTGATTTAAAAACCTTATTTTCAGGATGCCAATTTAAGTCAGTTATGTGTAATTTCCCTGTGCTTCATGTTCACTTTAACAGAGTACATCTCTATAATTATAACTTCACTGTACCCATTCTCTCAGCGGGGTTCCTACCTTGCAAAGGGCCACATTTTAATTAAAGAGAATGTTTTCTTCTGTGCCCTGATACCCATGCAGAACTCCATGCAGAGGTATCCTCTGGTCCAGCTGTTTACATATATAATGAATGGGTGCAAAGTGGTAAGTTATCTACAATCCTAATGTGACTGACAATAAAACTTCAGCCTCTTTTGCTCACAGGCTGCCTCTTTTTTTTTTTTTTTTTTTTTTTTTTTACAATAACTTTCTAATTGTTGTGAACACTGGAATTAATAATAATTTCTTCCTCTGCTTTTTTTTTCTTAGAGTTATGCTGAAATAATATTGAGACTTTTTCAACAGTTACGACGATGAGAAATATTTATATTAATTGACAAAATTGAAATAGAAAAATCCTTTCTTATTCAGACCTAAAGATTTAACTGAAAGAAAACTATAATTGGTATTTTCTTTGCAGGTACTGGACTTAGGCATAGGCTCAACAGGACAGATTAAGAGCTAATTATTTCCATTCAATACACCTTGCAATATTCAAAATAAAATGTGCTTAACAAGGAATAACAACTACAATTCCTTTTCTTTCAATTGCCAACAGCAAAATAGAAATAGCAGGAAAAATATTTGTATGTTAACATTTCATTGAAAGATTTTGTGCATTCAACAAATTTGAAAAAAATATATATCTTATTTGCATCTTAATTCAAGCTAATGACCTAATTAAATTTCCGTAAATTGCATCCTGTGTTACTGCAAATTATAATCAAAAGAAAATAGATAATGCATTAAAACATTAAAATGCTGTACGTAAATCCTTTATGCACACAAAAGATCTCATACTATAGCATTATAGTTTGGCATTTCAGATCACAATTATTGGATATAGGTGACTTTGGAGGTGTGCTACAGTCTCCTCCTTGCCAAAAAACTTTGGCACTGAGCTGCTCAGTGATCACACTGGAACTTGCCTGGGTGTCAACAGCCCAAGTGACATGGTTATAGAGTCACAGGATGCTTTACTTTGAAAAGGACCTCAAAAATCACAGAATGTCAGAGATTGCAAGGGACCTTGTAAGAACATCTAGTCCAATCCTCCTGCTGGAGTAGGAACACCTAGATTAGGTCACACAGAAAAATCATCTCGTTCCAAGCCCCCTGCCACAGGGTTTCCAACCACTAGATCAGACTGTCCAGGAACCCATCAAGCCTGGCCACAGCTTCTCCAGGCAGCTGTTCCAGTGCATCACCACCCCTTGAGTAGAATTAAAGAATTTCTTCCTAACATCTAACCTAAATCTCCCCTCTTTTAGTTTAAAGCCTTTCCCCCTTGTGCTATCACTATCTGCCCATGTAAAAAGTCAGTCTCCACCCTACTGACAAGCTCTCTTCAAGTACTGAAAGGTCGCATTGAGGTTTCCCCCAGTCTTCTCTTCTCCAAGCTAAACAAGCACAACTCCCTCAACCTATCTTTCATAGGAGAGGTGCTCCAGCCCTCTGATCATCTTAGTGGCCCTCCTCTGGACCCACTCCAACAGCTCTGAATCTTTCCTGTACTGGGGGCCCCTGACCTGGACGCAGGGGGCCTCATGATGGCAGAGCAGAGGGGGACAATCCCATCCCTCTCTCAGCTGGCCATCGCTCTTGGTGCTGATCATCTTCCTCCTTGCAGCAACAAATCTAGTGGAAAAATTACTACCTCCCTTGTTCCTTCTAACTGTTAGTCTAATTTCACAATTTTTCCTTAGAACGGTAGTTAGCTACGTGCAGCCCCACTGCACGATGTGTATTTCTGTTTAATCAAGCTTAATGCGCAGAGGCTGTGGAACAAGCTGACGGAATTGGGAGCCTCTGGAGGATATATATCACTGGGGCATAGAACAGCCCTGTATTGGCCTTGGATGCTCTCACATGAGCTGCCAGTGTGTTACTGCTGTTATTCAAACATTTAGCACATCTTCTAGGTGAGAGCAAGCTGTAAGCCATTGTAACTACTTTTTACCACATTGCAAGCTGGTCATTCAGCACCCATGCCCCTTTCAGATTCCAGGAGAGGATCTTCTTCACTTCCAGCAGAAGCACTACAGATGCCGCAAGATGCCATTGCTGAGTGTTTGCGTGCAATAGCAGAGAGAGAAAGATGAAGCACTCAAACGACATCTGCTAAAAGCACATAAAAAGTTGTTGAGACAAGAAAATTGCCAAAAAATAGTATAGAAAATATGGCATTAACAAAGTCACCAATTGCAAAGGACTTTCAGAATAATACAGCCTCCATTCTTAAAAAAAATAGATCGCTGTCAACTTCACTTACTTTTTTATTGGGGGACACATGAAAAATATAGATCTGTGTGTGACTACAAAGGAACAGACAGCTCTCTGACTTCAGGGCATATTCATATCTTGTTTATATTTTAAGAGGCTTACTGATAGACCTGAATGCTCACATACGAACAATGCCCATTATTATTATCATCATTACTATGTGTGGATATGATTACCAAGAAGCAGTGATCTTTTTTTCCAGACACAAAGTTTTCTTTAGATATAGTTTGTCCATGCCAAAGAGCCTTTCAGTGCAAAATGAGAACCAAAGCAAGAACGTATGGCATTTATTGCCTTGCCCCAAACCCTTAAAACCTTCCTTTGCTTCAGCTGGTTCAGATCATTAGTTTGCAATCTTTCTCAAAAAATAATATATTCTTACTAAGTAAAGCTGCACTAATACACAGAGTTCAAAGCACATCTGGTGCTCAGGGAACACTAGTATCAATTACAATGGCAAGTCTAGAGGCAGTGGCTCAGATTTCCTCATCTAGAGGAGAACCCAAAGCAGGGAGCCTGAGGGGCACAGAGGAATGAACACTGAGATACAGAACCACCACTGGGGGACTGGAAATAAGAAGACAAGAAATAATCCTCATCAGTCGGGAATTCAGGATACTCAACACTGTTCTTCTTAGGATCACAGCAAAAACCTGTGAATCCCACTTGCAGTCAGACCCGTTCCATGCATTCCTGGGACACAGACTACAACCAACCGCCCCCTTCTCACAAAGGCCTTTGCCAATCAATATCAGGAAATAACATTCACCGGGAAACACTGTCATGTTGAACAAAGTCAACATGTACAACCTCTCCATGCTGTTTTATGCCCCAAAACAAAGAGGCTACATCCAAGTAACTGCCCACTAAGTTTTTGTCCTTAGCTTCAGCCACCACTCAGCCATATCTAGACATTGTCTGAGAAAGGGATAGTCAAATAAATAAATAAATAAATAAATAAATAAATAAATAAATAAATAAATAGCCAAAAAATCGAATAAGGTTTTGCATGGAACAATAAGATCTGTGTACTGCATGGTTTTGTTTATTAGTACAAATGTAACCTTGGTCTTTATTGACAATCTGGATGAAGTCATATCCATCAATTCTAATCTAAAAAAAGAAGAAAAAAAAAGAGTTCAAAGCAACCATTTGAAGCGATCAACACAAAATCTGTTTAAAAAAATTCTACGCAGAATGTGTGTATATTCTCAAGAAGAGTTCATGTCAAATTGTTGTGAGAAACACAAATACCTAGCTACCAACCCTGTAAAAACAAAGCCCTGTAATCAGACTGAAGTTTTTCTGTCCTAGATAAGAACAAAATATTCCTTTCAGTATTAAAAAACCACTTTAATCTAGACTTAAGCCAGGAAGACATGAAGGAAAAAAAAACCCAACAACTTCTGGAAATTCAGCAAGTAGCTATAGAAAAATGTTAACAATAAATCCCTGCACCTAACCCTGCACAAGCAGCACTGCTGAGAGGCAGCAGTGCCATCCAACACTGATCACTTGGTTCTTCTGGTATCACAGAATCACAGAAACACCAAGGTTGGAAAAGACCTACAAGATCATCCAGTCCAACCATCCACCTATCACCATAGTTCTCACTAAACCATATCCCTCAACACAAAATCCAAACATTCCTTGAACACCTCCAGGGTCGGTGACTCCCCTGGGCAGCCCATTCCACTGTCTGACCACACTTTCAGGGAAATAGTATTTCCTAACATCCAGCCTAAATCTCCCCTGGCACAGCTTGAAGCAATTCCCTCTAGTTCTATCACCAGTTACACAAGAGAAGAGGCCGACCCCCAGCTTACTACAACCTCCCTTCAGGTAGTTATAGAGAGCAATAAGGTCTCCCCTGAGCCTCCTCTTCTCCAGGCTGAAGTATTGCAATAGGACTTATAGCTGCATAAGTGGGAATAGATGCAGGTTAAAAGCACAAGGTTCACTCTGGATTGGTTTCTTTCTGCAGTTCACTTCATGTTTTCATAGACGTTTACACCACCTTAACACTGGGAAGGGTACATGGTTGGCCAGACAAGCTCAGGACTGGCTCTTCTCATGTCAGCACCAGCCTAAATCGCTCTTGGAATCACAGCACAGGGCAGCCAGACCCACTGCAGTGCCCTGGTGGAAGCCAGTGCACGTACAACTCCAGTAACGTGTCCAAGCTCACAATATCATCACCACTAAATCTGTAGAAATATTAATAAGAGCAGCCAGAGGTTCCAGAAGACCTTTGGGGTCCGTAGTACAAAGAACAACATTCAGATCTCTTTCTTACCTAATTTCTCGCTGTTGAATTTTAATAGCACTGATGAAATAGGATAGTATCTCAGCATAGAATTGGTACTATGGGAAATTAATTTATGAGTGAAAATTCAAAACATGTACTGCATTGAACTTTAAAGAAAGACGTGGATTGTATGCCTCTGTTGCCTGATCCTTGTCGTGCTCCTGACATCAATCCAGAGACTGCTCAGGTCTGGCAAGCCCACATGTCCTCCAAGAGGACAATCTCTTGCCACCTCCAGCGCTGTTGCAGCACAACTCATAGATAATTACTACCTCATCAACTTTCCAAAATCTTCCCCATCCATCTTACCCATTCTGCTCACTAGCTATTGTCAGGAGCTTTACATATTTGAGAGAGTAATCTTCCTTTACTTATTATTTGTTTTTATTATTATTGTACCATTATAAACTCATTACAGTCTTCTCTAGTTTCAATTACTGTATTTTTTTTTTTCTGAGTCACTGTAATTGCCTTTAGTTTTTAATAATGTTTAAAATTTCCACTCTCTGAAGCAAGCATTATCATTCTCATTAGAAAATTCAGTTAAGAGGTTGTCAACAGTCTTGGATTGAACTACTCTTGGATTGATCTTTTTGCAATGCATGATACACAGAGTCTGCCTTGCCAATGGCTCCAGCCTACAAAAGTAAATTCACTATTAAACAACAGGCTCATCAACTTACAGGAACTCATAATAAAACTTATCTTCATATTTGCAGGAAAGATAAATATGTTATGAGATACTTAAAACCCAAGAACATTATATATTTGTCCAATTGTGGGAATTACTAGTTTTCTCTCTAGGTGTGCTTAGCAATAATGCAATTTTAAGACAAGACTGACTCAGAAACCATCAAGTTTACAAAACATAGTCATATCAATAAAATGCACTAACGTAACTCCCCTCTGTCAGAAAAATAAGGTAACCTTCTCATTTCCCTATTATTTTTCTCAAATGTGAGATTAAGTGTATCCTAAAAAAAACCACAGTGTAGTAAATAAGATCCAAAAATTAATCCCGAAATGTTTTCCTGCATGATAGGAGTACTGTAACCAGTCAGGAACCCGTGGCTTGTCTCTGATAAATGTTTGCAGAACAACTGTTTCAAATTCTAATGATGTCCTCCTCTGCTATCACATATGATTGAATTCATTTACATGCTTCTGACATAGTAGGGTGGATGTTTTCCTAGAAATTTAAGTAAATGCAACAAAAATACACTTATATTTCGACATAGTTGTTTTTCTGTGTTGTATGGTTGGTTTTTTTTAACATGAAATTTCTTAATTACTCTCTTGGCACTTAGGTAGTAAAACACTATTAAAAATTTGGGCTTTTCTTTTTGAAAATAATTTTGGACCTGCATTCATCAATGTCTCAGCAATGGCTTGAGCCCTCCTTTATCAAGCAGAATTATTTAAAGACATGCACAAGTCCCTGTACAACAATCACACAATTCTCTTGTGCAACAAAATAAATACTGCACTAATCTGTTCAGCACTTTCTAATGTTTAGAGAAACATGTCTCATAGATGCCATCTTGATCATGCTCATCAAAAGTGTGAAATATTTGCTTTTAAATGTTTATATTTTAATACTTTAAAAAATTGACTTTGAATTCATAAAATGGCTTAGGTTGAAAGGGACCTTAAAGAATATCTAGTTTGAAACCCTATGCCATGGGCAGAGTTACAACCCACCAGACCAAGTGGCCCAGGGTCCCATCCAACCTGGCCTTGAGCACCTCCAGGGATGGGGCACCCACAGCTTCTCCAGGCAGCTGTTCCAGTGCACCACCACCCCTTGAGTAGAATTAAAGAATTTCTTCCTAACATCTAACCTAAATCTCCCCTCTTTTAGTTTAAAGCCTTCCTCCCTTGTGCTATCACTATCTGCCCATGTAAAAAGTCAGTCTCCACCCTACTGACAAGCTCTCTTCAAGTACTGAAAAGGTCGCATTGAGGTCACCCCACAGTCTTCTCTTCTCCAAGCTAAACAAGCACAACTCCCTCAACCTACCTTTCATAGGAGAGGTGCTCCAGCCCTCTGATCATCTCAGTGGCCCTCCTCTGGACCCACTCCAACAGCTCTGAATCTTTGCTGTACTGGGGGCCCCTGACCTGGATGCAGTCCTTCACATGGGGCCTCATGATGGCAGAGCAGAGGGGGACAATCCCATCCCTCTCCCTGCTGGCCATCACTCTTCCAATGCAGCCCAGGATATAGCTGGCCTTCTACGCTGCAAAAGCACACTGCTGGGTCATGTCCAGCTTTTCATTCACATGGACCCCAAGTCCTTCTCAGCGGGGCTGCTGTCAAAATCACCAATTGGATGTTGAATAGAGCACATATGCTTAGTTGTGTACAAAACTAGATCAGAAAAGTTTTAGAGTATTTTGTGATGCAGAGTCACTGGATCCAGCAAGCCACAGCCTGACGTCCTGCTATTCCATATTACACCATGCAGATACACTCAAAGATGCTGATAGAAAACTGTTCTTCAGGTTGTTCATCTACATAACTAATGACAGAAAAGACAGAAAGCTCCATCCATGATAACATAAAGATGAAAGTTAAAAATTGTGAAGTTACAGATAGCTGGGAACAAGATAGTAATATAAGAGCAAATTGCAGAATACACAGGCCACACTGTACAAGTAGCAAGCTCTGATGGAGCTAGAAATTGAGCTTGCTCCTGAAGTTCTTATTTACCAGCAAAGCTGCTCACACACAGTCCATTATTCACAAAGAGCTGGAAAGGATCACTAAATCATCAAGCTTAGCCTCCATTTCTTCAAAGACATTCACATTTTACTCAAAAACTCCACAACTGTGTAAAATGTAACCTCCTAGTGCTCAGTGGGCCCATGTGGTAGTCTTAGTAGCAACAGCAGCTGTACCTTAGTCACTTAAATTCCAGTCTTCAAAGCATTTTCAGAAAAATTACATGCAGTAAGAGAGAGGATTTTTTATTTTTATTTTTCTTATGCTTAGTGCTTACCTCACTGCAGCTAGTATCAAATTTTATATTTAGCCAAATTGGTAAACAGCAATTACATTCTTAAAGGCAATCAGTGCATGTACACAGCTATGCAAGTAAATAAGTAGAACAGCTTAAGATCTTTAGATTTACCTAAGTGCACTAGCAAGGTATTCGAACGATAGGTACCCTGCAATTTCAAAAAAACCAAGGTGAGAAAGGCTGAGAAGTGTGGTGTTCAGAGGGGTTACCATTTGGCAGGAGTCATAGTGTATGCCTCATGCATATTCTATAAATATACGTCTGACTGACAGGTCTGGTCTCCCCAAGCTGGAATGGTCAAACCCAAGTTCCTTTTCTATGATAGATGTGATAGAAATCAGACCTGAATAGGAGAAATGAAGAATTTGTTATGGAAATGGCCATTCCATTAGCTAACTGTTCTCATCACTACAAAAAGTTTACATCATATGCAGTCTGTCTGCATATTCTTATTTTACTTTTTCCAAATAATTTGAAGAACTTTGTATCACGTAATGCTATCATCCTGGAAAGATGCTTATCTAGTTCAACCTAAATACACCTTAATCTCTGAAAACCCAAAGATTAAACTCTAAATCAGACTGTGATGTATTTTACCCAGATCTTAAGGTGCTGGAATTTTTGGTTGTTTGTTTTCAGTTGTTTTTTTTTTGTGTGTGTGTGTGTCTTTTTTTTTTTCTTATTTCTGCAGGTCCATAAATTTATTCAAAATCTCTTGCAAGCAACAAAACTGTAATGTTCTAATATCAATTTCAAGGTGACCATTTGTGATTATGAAATCATTCCTCCACCCTACTCACTTCTCCTCTATTTAAATACTGTATCAGCAAGCCACCCTTTAACTCCCAACATGATCTTAAAATAACAGTTAACAATTGAGTCTGTTATCACAGAGAAGAAAAAGTTGAAATTTAAGAATACTTAATTATACTACTGTAGTCAATACTAGAATGTATGACCTTCCTGACTTGGTTCTAATAGACCATTTCATGTTCCTCTAAAGCAAAGCAATGTTTTTTTTTGGAAGTGCCCAGCTTACTAGGCACAAATAAGATTGATTTATATACCTGGTCACTTTAATAGCTATTCATGGTGTTACAGTTGTTCATTTCAGATATACCATCTAAAAGATTTTTTTCATCTTTACCCTCAGGTTAGTGTTAATAAAGTTAAACCTGATGCCATTTGTTGTGCAGCTATTCTAAAAACAATCCTCTTTCACTGCAGTCAGGACAACCTTTTGAGGTCTGTCCTTAACCAGCAGCCAGCCCAGTCTGTATTCTGTCAAAATAAAACAACAGTTTTTAAATCATCCACATAGAGTCAAACTGCTTACAGCATTCTATACACATTTGGCTGAAATGAGCTAAAACCTTGAAAAAATATCTTTTGACAGGTCCTACTCTAAAAGAAATGTGAAAAACTGTTGCAGAGTCTAAAAGCGTAACTCCTAACAAAACAACATTAAAAAACAGATGAAACAGAATTCAGGTTTTGTAACAAACAAAACTAAATCATTTCTGGAGACATCCCAATTGCTACTGCGAATAACCGGTTTAATATCCATCTGTTTATAGAGATTTCTTGGTTCTCTTTGAATTATTCCAAAATTATCATAGAATCACAGAATGGCCTGGGTTGAAAAGAACCTCAAAGATCATCTGGTTTCAATCCCCTTCTGCGGGCAAGGTCACCAACCACCAGACTGGGCTGTGCAGAGCCACAACCAGCCTTGGATTAATAAACCAGAAAACTTTCTCAAATAAGCCTTTTCAGATACGTGGGTGTAAATGAGCTGATTTTAAAGATACTTTTTTCTTAAACACCTCTGGCAAAACATCTGAATGACATGCGAAATACACGGTCTACAACCTGTAAAGTCATAAGCAGAACAGAAATACTTATTGGAACCCTCTCACTTCATCTTTGTTACAAAGACTATAACAAGACTACAATGGACTTATTTCTCTGCTAAATTTGTTTTTTTTTTCTTAATTTTTAAGAAATCCTTCATTAGACTTTTCTCTACTGAGAATATATTTTTCACTAACGGCCTTGAGGTCACTGAGAATGTTGAACACTTTCAAGTGCGTTGCTGTATCAGGTCCTTATCAAGGAAGGAATCAGACCTAGGGAAACATTCCTCCTTGTGATGACAGAAAGCTCAGAAGCCAGTTCTGCATAATTTTAACAACACAGCCATATTTAGAAATAACCTTTGCATTTGCAAACCAAGCTGATGTGATTCTTTGTCTTTACTCATCAGACTCCAAAGCATCACTTTCCCAGAAACATTTGTGGTCCGCTGATGGCTGGACTGGATGGCCTTATAGGCCTTTTCCAACCTTAATGATTCTAGGATCAGTGGGCAATCCAGATAGAACGTATCATTATTTTATCATTATTTTTTGACTTTCACACCGAGAGTTGGAACTAAAATTTACTGTGGAATAAACAAAAGAACTTTAAGAAATTTGAAATAAATGCCTTTAGAAACCTCAAAGAAGCTACAGCTTCTTCATACTTCTCCATCTGAGAAATATAACTGGTAAACTCAAGGTAAAAAAATGTTGATCCAGTTTTAGTGTAAAGAAATCTGCAGAAGAAAAAAAACTATATGGAAGACAATTATGCAGCTTTTACTACACATATATATGACCTTTAATACATTTCCATAAAATACTTAATGTTCAAAGTCATAATTGCAGCAATATACCTATTTTCTATAACTTAAGAAAGTAGGGTCATTAAACTTCTATGTATTTACTTCTTATTGTGTCATTTGAATGTAAACATATTCAATTAAAAATACTTAAGTATTAAGAAAACATGGAATACCACAAGGATGGTAGTTGTTATTATAAAAGTATGTCAAAATGAAATGCAAAAATAGGTCACTGTAGTCAGTCTCCTGATTTTTGGACATCATTTACTCACTGACTGGTGAACATGCAGTATTATCTGTGCATTCCTATGTCAGTTCAGTAGCTATTGCACAAATTAAACTTTTGTGTTAAAAATGTCAAGGTTGACATTAATGAGAATATACTGAATGTTCTGTTGGTTTTCTGCAAAGATCACTTCTGTATTAATTAAATGGAGTGAATGAAATACTATGGATAAAGAGATATATGGAAACAAGAATTCTTTAAGAAATGCATGTTTTACCATAGATGGGGGTTTCAGGAAGGAAAGAGAGGAAAAAATATATTCAATAATTAAGAAGCAATCTATAAACGAATATATAAATGCCTAAAACTGAGCTTTTAACCTAGAACTTTTTTATGTTTCCAATTCACGTAATTTAAGAAACATTAATTCTGCTGGGCTGCTGTGTTTCCTTTATCATTTGCTTTTCAATTAGTACCCGAACAGAGGCAAATGTTTAATACAGGTTTAAAGAGCTTGCATTCGGGCAAAAGAACAAAACAGCAAAAATCAACCAACCAACCAAATTTAACCACCGACAGTCTTGTGTTCCATGAACTCTGGTCACATTTTCTTCCTACTGAAAGAGAACATTTCAGTGTACTCATATCACACTTGAGAAAAAGATTTTATGAAGGAAAGATATACCTTTTCCCAGGAGGTTTAGAAAATACAGTCAAGTGCCAAGAAACTGTTTCAGTATTTTTTGTACTGAAAAAGAGAAATCTGAAATCAAGGGCAAAAGTTTCCAGGCATATAAAATGCCATTGCAAAAAACAAGATAACGATCATCTATTCTCTGTCTCTGATGGACTGAATAAATAGCAGTAGATTTAAAGCTGCAAAAGCATACATTCAGTTTGAAATATTTTGTACAACATCTAGCAGTAAGGCTAATCAAACATAGACCTATACTGCTTTAGAACATTGTGGAAATTATCACAGGCTACACAGCCATCAAGTGATCGCCTGGTGGGCATGAACAGAGCCAAAGGGAAGATAAAGATATATGATCTGTTATCGAATGAATTAAAATGGAAAGTACACACACACACACCAAAAAAAAAAAAAAAAAAAAAAAAAGCCATGAAAAGACACCAATCAATTACAATGGAAAAATGAGAAGACAGCTGGTTTCATAGGCAGTTTTATACTGGATTAAACATGCCATTAGCAGAATACTTGCACATTTCATATTCTCCAGAAATTCCATGAGGTGAAATTATCTTTCAGATTATTCTATTAAATTATATACATATCGTTTATACCAATATATTTTCAATTAAACTGTATCCTTCCAGTGCCAAAGGGCCTTCAAGAAAGCTGGAGAGGAATTGTAGTGATAGGTCAAGGGGTAAGGTTTTAAACTAAAAGAGGAGAGATTTAATTAAAAATTTGTAAGAAAGTCTTTGCCAGGAGGGTGGTGAAGCAATGGAAAATGTTGCCCAGAGAATCTGTGGATGCCCCATGTCTGCATGTGTTCCAGTCCAGGTTGGTTGGACATTGAGCAACCTGATCTAGTGGAAGGTGTCCTGTTCATGGTAGAGAAGTTGGGAAAAGATGATCTTTAAGGTCCTTTCCAACCCAAACCATTGTATCATTTAAGTTTTCCAACGGAATTAGCCAACAATTCCACATTAAATTATGCTTATAGGTAGATTGTGCTGTAAATTCATAGTTCCTACCTGTAAGGAATATATCAAATGTGAGAGGAGAGAACATGTTCCTAAAGAGACAGATACTATAAACCATACCAGAGAACCTGAATTGGACAAGCTTTATAATCTAAGAACTTACAAAATGCAGTCCAAGAGACTTGGAAAGGAAAAATATTTCTGAAAAAAATAAATCAAAGGCATAGGAACTTATGTTTGTGAAGAGGGGCCGCTTGTGGGAGTTTGGGAACAACTTAAGGAGCAAAAACATTGCAGCATGATTGTCAGAAGGAAGTGGGTAACAAAGATATACCAGAAGATGTGTACTACAAGTTAAACCTCCTAAGTTCTAGCAAGCCTTGGCTACCATCAAATTCTTTAAATGGGAAAAAGAAATATTTACGGTGCAGCTTTTGTACCTTATTCTTGGATAAAAGATCCAATAGTAAGGAAATAATATTGAAGATAAATAACAATAAGGTTCAGGAAACCATAAGTCTTATAAAAAGCCAAGCAGAGATGTCAGTGAGAGTTAAAGATGCTCTGCAGTTTATTGTTGAGAATAATCTGTCAATAACTTGCATTATTATATGCTGAAAGACATTTTCAGATAAATCAGCCCAGCATTACCAAATGTTGAATAGTTATGGATATGTTAACTCAAAGAGTAAATTACTTATGTTTAAATACACTGAGTATCAACATAGGAAGCATCTCTTAGATGATATATTAAAAAAAAAAAAAAGGAGAAAAAAAAATCAGGTAAGTTACTCTAAGCTGTTATTGTTAATAAAATCAGAACATAGAAAAGAAGGGCACTAAACTAGAGAAAAAAAGTTCTACAGGGAGCCATAAAACATTAGACATGGAAATCAGCAAAATATCCAATAAAGTGATAAAGGTGATGGAAAAAAAAAGAGATTAGAAGAACTACCAACAAGGGAGAAGACTGGAGTTATTGACTGTGCTGAGCTGTGAAAGGCCCTAAGGAAAAAGAAAAAACAAAACATCAGAGAATATATATGTGATCTGTGATGCTCTTGAGTAACAACTAAACAAAATAAAAATAATGAAGTGACATAGGATGTCTTCCACAAGGACTTATATGATAAGAGTTACAAAAGAAGAAAGATGACTACAGCCTCCCCTCACATAAATTACACCAGCAAACAAGTCAGAGACTAGCTCTAGCAGAAAACAATGAATACAGCCCAGCTAAGATTACTTCCAATAGTTCCCAACAGAACTCTATCTTCGTGGTTATAAGGTTGAGGTTTTGATGAAGTCCATGTTAAGAACAAAATCTGCCTTTTACAGCGAAGACAAATCTCATGCAGAGGACTCGCAACCAAATCTATTTAAGTTTTATCTTTTTTTGAACTATAATTACAAAGACATGAAGTTGAATCAAAACCAAGAAATGGATGATGCAATCTATTTTGGTTCATGTTAATGCAAGAAATGGAAAGACAATCATATCAAAGGCTTACAATCTACACCGCGTGGAAAATAATAATAATAATATTATCTCCTTCTAAACCATCTTCTCTGCCTCTGCGGACTGATGAGCCTTTATTAGCACCTTGAGTCCAGCAGTTATGAAGAAGTTTGTCTAAGCATGGGGGCTCCCTCTCAACACTACTCTCTCCAAAGTGGTGGTAGTAGAACAAATCTGAATGTACTCTCTCGGATAATATCAAGACCTGCACTTGCAAGGGCTGATACAAATACCTGTTTATAATCGCATCCAACAGCCTGTTTTTTTTGGACATCAAACCATTATGTGCCTTTGAAGATCACCACTTGACTCGATTGTATCCAAAACCAAAAAAGGTTATCTCATGCCTTGCACCAACAGTGATAAGCAGAATAGTGCTGAAGTATCTAAAAAGAGAAACTTACAAATTGGGCTTTTGGTGTTTTCTCACCACCACCAGAAGGACAGCAAGGTTTTCAAGATGTGATTTGATCCTCTGGAAAGGATTCACTGAACATTTTTCATTCCTTAGCCCCAGCATCCTTGTCAATTTTACTCCCGCATTTTTAAAAGCAACTACCACTAAATAAAATTAGCAATTGATTTTGGCAAACATTTGATACAGCAGATCTTCAATGAATTAAGCATTGTACGTTGTCTATAGCATATTTCAATTTCAACTTTTTAATCTCCAGTAAACCACTCAAGCAAGCATAGATCCTGGTAAAAGGTAAAAGGAAAAAAAAAAAATCCCTCCTATATTAGTGAAGACATGTAAATGAAAATAATTTCTTGCTATCACAATTTGCTTTATGCATTTTCCATTTATCAAAACCCGACATTTTTTTTGAAAACTGAGCTCTTTATCAATCACAAAAAGTGAAATAATTTAAGAAAGCATTCCTTTTTATATAGTACTGTCCATTCAGTCTAACCCCGTCTCTTACTATGTTTCACTAAGCCAATTGATTTCTTTTATTATAGTTTTTTAAAATCTGACTACCTATTTCAGCAGTAGTAAATCTTGTTTCACAGTAGGCTGAGAAATTCAGAAATGAGTAAAGACTCATTTCTAAAACATAAGGTGAGATCAGTGATCTTGTGGGAAGTTCACTGCATCAACAGTGAGTACAAAATTCGCCTCCTCAACCTGAACTCCCTGGTTCAGAAGATGCACCTGCAAGAAACACGGTCCCCAGTGTGGCAGAGGATATGCTCCATGCTCCTTCCTACAACCTGCTAGTCCTGCTAGGGAGAGCTCTCAGTGCTGCACAAAAAAAATGTATCAAGGACTGAAACTGACCATGGCTCCATATGATGACACTCCACTTTTGAGATGTAATTTATTCCACAAAAGGCATGTTGGTTATCTTTAGAAGCAGCAGGCTATGCTTTTCCAGCTAGACCCATAGAAAACCATGCCACACACGCAAGTTCAAAAGAATCTCATCTAAAGGAAATTTTGATCTTCTGTATTAGCTAGTAACAAGTCTACTTCTGCATTTTAAAATTTTCCCATCTCTGAAGCATTTTAAACATTATTAAGCACTCACTACTCCCTTAAGAGCTAAGTACTGTGAGCAGTAGTGCAATAACTACTGGCACATACCACCCCACCAGTGGTTCAGGAAAATGATTAAAGACCAAATTAAAGCCTTAAAAGCTAGAAGATAATTCTTCAGTCAAAAGGAAAAAGATATATTACTGTACGTATGATCAAATCCATAATACCTGTTACCAGAACAATTTGGACACATATTAATAAAATGGACGTCCTACAGAAGTAGAGGCTTATAATGCAGTGCATCTGTTTATTGTGTCTTCTTACTATTCCAGTTTCCATAGAAACTGGAAAGAGTTAGGAAATTTCAGCACTGGACAATGAATTCTAATGATCTTCTTAAAAGAATCATTATAACATATATTTAGTGTACACAGAAGGCATCAGTAAGATTTAAATTCAGGTGTATGAAACATGGATCAATAGTCCTAATGCAGAGGAGCTTACGACTGTACAGGATTTCTAAGTCTTGATGGCAATAAGAGAAAGATCATTTAACATACATTAATATCGTTCCACATCACACTTGTTCTACTGCTTTAAGCTTTTCAATTTCCTTCTGCTGTCTCCAACTGCCCTACAAACAAGCGCAGGAGCAAACACTACTGAAGAATTTTCAAATATGTCTTCCTTTCCCTGAAGCTTATATGATATCTTACCCCTTACATTTATAATCACCTACAGTTTAACCATGATGTAATTTCTTATGCCTTGTGGGCTGATTCCTGTGACTCACAATTTCCAAATATATTTGTGAAGGTGGTTCATGAATTGAAGTTCTGTCAGCTGAAGCCTCCAGCATTGTTCTGCCCGTGTTGAGTATGGAGGCTTCTGGCTCCCAGGAAGTTTTAATAGCACAGTACAGAGGATCAGCCCTCAGTTTACAAAGGACACTCGAGATGCCATTGTAGAATGTAATACAGCCTGCAAATGCCCCCATGGCTTTTTGTCATGCCATCATTATTCTTTGGTAAGTTTAGGTTTCCTAAATATACCACTGAAAATTGTCAATGATTCATCCCCAGGGTTTGCTGTCAGCTGTGAACAATTGTGAGCTGCGCTTCTCATGGTTTCTCCGGTACTGCCCTCTTCCCTATTGCTTTTCCTTGATTTTAAGCCATGTCCAAGTAAGACCTAGGAGACTCTTGTTCTTTGCTTGTTCACAGCACCTTCATCAACTACAAATTCACAATTTCCTCATTTAAGCGGTTATCTACTGAAGTCTAGCAAACTAATATATATATAAATATAATCAACATCACCTACAAGTGTCAATGTGTACCCAGCCTTGAAGAATTACTTTCACAGAGCTATACTGAAATGCCACTTTCCTTCACCTTCACCTTCTCCTCCTCTGCCATTTCTCTGCCCCAGTGATCTTTGCCTCAGGGAGGATAAACTTAACAGGATACTTTTGCCCGTTCCTGAGCTCTTCACCTGCTTTCCTTTCCGCTCAGCAGCATTCCTCCTCTTGGCTGGCAGTTTGGGAGAGATTGTCAGGATGGTACGGCTGGTGTCCGATCCAATGCAGAGTCACATCGAGACACCTAAACCACCATGTCGAAGCATTCTCCATGTTTTAATCTCAAGGGCAGAGGCTGCAGCGCTGCCACCAGTGATATACTTCTACAATAACCACCACTAACAGCTTTAGGAAACATAGGCACTGTCGGTGCAGTAACATTTGATATTTCCTATCATGACAGAAAGGAGACAACTGGTTAAATTACTGCCTGTTGTACACAATTGTAGACATTAGCAGCAGTTATTTATAGTGCCTATTATGTTATAGTATCCCAAAAGACAGGAGAACCACGTCATGCAGCATTACTACAAATAAAACCATTCTAACTTAGCATAACCTTTTTAAGCACAGCGAATATCACTGTAGTTTACCTTTAAATGGAAAGCATGAACGGCTCAGATGTTTTCAAAACAAAATGTATGTTTTAGTACTCCCACCCCATCAGATAATACAAGAAGAAGTAAGGAGGAAAGGAAAAACTGCATTAATAAAGTCAGAGATCTGGAGGAAGTGCATCAGTGCATCAGTGCAAGCAGGGTGTCTTTTTCTGGAAAACACTTAACTGGAAGACAAGCCAGCTCTCATGTTTATGTTGTGGAGAGGCTTATATGCTACAGCTTTTTAAGCCTGTTATTTAATCCTGGGGAGTTAAATACAAGTCCTAAATGTGTGCTCCAAATCTAGCAGCATGCCTTAGAGCACACAAGTATCACTCAGGCATCTTGTGAAAATAGAAGTTACCTAACACTGAGCATCTCAGAGAACTCGATTCCCTATATTCTTCCCATCTTCTAGTAAAAGTGGGGGTAGGAGAGAGGACATAAAAAGTAAACATGAATTTCTTGATGATCTTGGGGGAATGGGGGGCAGCTCTATTTCTTTCTTTCTTTTTTTTTTTTTTTTTTGTAAGAAAATTTCTAAGTTAATATCTATTATTCTCATGTCTTCTGGAAAAAGAAATCAAAAAAAAAAAAAAAACAAAACAATGTTTTTAACTTCAGAATCATGAAGATCTTCCACAAAAAAATGGAGATTACAATAGAACTGAAGTGACTGCAGGAGAAGAGCGCGATGGTCGCTTACAATGCTGCTTCCATTACACATCCACCACTCAGAACTCAGAACTGGGACACTTCCCAGGTTACAGAAGGATGCATTTTAAGGATAACTCCCAAATCTACTTGTACAATTGAACAATTCAAAGGGGGAATTCAAAGGTAATTCAAAGGGGGTAAAAAAGGAATATAATCAAGATGTTAAGGTGCTGTCAGCAAATAAAAACAGGTTTATTACTTTTATGTTTTGCACAACTGAATGGTTTACAAACACCAGCCATGAGACCTCTTCTTCTTTCAGAGCTGTCTCACCATGGCTGAAGTGAGACAAGACAGTACTGAAACAGGTAACATAGGTACTCCTCTGAAGGCACTGAAGCCCTTCAAAAGGTGAGGGGGTGGTTTCTTTTGGCTTGCAGTCAAAGCCAGATCCTCTAATAGGAATGAAGTCTCAGTGTGGTCTACTGCATATATTTGAAAGCAATGAATCCAAGACTCCTCCGGTATTACAGCCAGATTCTTCTGAGACCTTTATGAATTCCCTGTGCTCCTCACCATTAATTGGTAGTTGTTCTACAAAGCAGTACTAACATTTTAGCTTCTTCAGAGACAAATTTTGCCTTACAGTATGAGTAAAAAATTCTGTCTTTTGATTTCTCTGCTGAATTACATGCTCTTTACCTCTACCCACACACTGCGCACTGTGTTGGCAAAGTCATACGTTTTGGCAGTGGACTTCAAAACTTTATTCCTCTGCAGGAGAAAGCCCGTGTATTGTACACTCACATACACACCCCCTCAGTCCACATGATTTATATACTGCCTGGGCAACCATTTCACAAATAGATGGAAGCACTGAAAAATAAAAATCTCAACTCCTGGCATACAGATATCAGCCATTCCACATACTGCTTTCATTTAGCAATGCTTAGCCACATTACTAACATGACTGGTTATCAGGGCTGCACGCAGATTTTGCTGCTGATGATGTATGTTTATTATCACTTCCTTTGGTAACTGAGCTGTACACATTGGGAATGCTTTACAAAACATCTCAGAAATAAAGGTCAAGTAAACTTTCTTGTAAGAGATACTGTTTTCTGGAGAGAATTTCCTTCCTACACACCTCCAGCCACCAGAGCACTTCTGATGCTAGACAAAGACATTGGAAACACATATGCCCACTCACATTTCTGTCTCTAGAAGTATGCTTTACTGACTTAGAGTCCCTTCTTCAACCCCTGCTCACCTACACATATCCCTGTCAAGGCACATGAGGCTGAGATCAACATGAGTTGTCAAAGTGGGATTTAAGAGTTCATGGTTTAAATTTAGTCCCCAGAGCACAAGGGCTAGTCAGTCTCGCCTGACGAAGAAGTAGGTTTTACTGATCTTGGAACATTTCATACAGTAGCAAAACATCAGTGAACTCTCCTGCTCAGTTTTGGTTTGGAGTTGACATAGTTCTGGGTGAAACACAACCATGACTTCCCATCAGGAGAGGGAAAAAGCATCAGGAAGGAGGAACTGGGCATAGTGGAGAATGCTGAAATCCAAAAAGCTCCCAGCCAACTAGGCTACAGTGCAAAGGCTGAAGAACTGGAGCCATGTGCTAAAGCCGTGTTTGCTTACATTAGCAAAATGCTATAGAGGTCTGCACCAGCTGGAGTCTTAAAACAGTTTTGCCCTCACATATATCCAGAATATCCTGACCTAATCAATTATTGTATGTGGAACAACAAATCCTAATTAGCTCTATACCAAGAGGTACTGAAAACATTGAAGTATTGAAGATATTAAAGAATTCAAATTACTGAAGATATTGAAGGTGGAGGTCCTACTGCCCTTGAGATAATAGTTCTGTCCCCCTTTGAAATCCGCCTCTACTCCAAACTGCCTGTAATTTTGCACTGCACAGAGACTAGATTTTAGTGGATTAAACTAGATGGTCCTAGGTAGAGCCAAATCAAATAAGACAAGGCAGTCTTCTGGCTGGCTTGAGACTACAAGTGTGTCATTCTGTATTCTGGCTAGACGTCTAACAATGCTAAGAAATCCAAACTGACCCACAGGACAGAAACTAAAATTAAAAGATGATTTCTTACACAGCTCACTAGTTCCCTCTTGATTTCACTGCAAATTATCTGTACTGAAGAGCTGATAGCTTTGGCCAGTTGCTTGTCATCTGGACGCTGAATTACTGAGAGAAATGGAAAAAACACACTGGCTCCTTGTGGCCATGTCACATGTGCAGCTGATCTTCTGTAGGTATTAGAAAAACTAGAAGAAAACACTGACTCAGAACCAAAGGTCAGGTAATTGGCTTGTATTGACCTTGTGGGCTGGGTGACAGGAAGAGAATCACAGAATCACAAAATGGCCCGGGTTGGAAGGGACCTCAAGGATCATGAATCTCCAACTCCCTGCCACAGGCAGGGCCACCAACCTCCCCATTTAGTACTAGACCAGGGCCCCATCCTACATGGCCTTGGACACCTCCAGGGATGGGGCATCCACAACCTCACTGGGCAGCCTGTTCCATCACCTCACCACTCTCATAGTAAAGAACTTAAAAGAAAGAATCAGGAAAGACACAGGTGGAACTCAAACCGCTCAGGAATATTACAATAAAAATGTTTAGTATCTTTAATCAAACCTCCTGGTAACATGCTCAGACAAGTCAATCAGCTCTTCTGGGAGAAGAATGGACACAGACAGAATGAAACATGAAAGTTTATGCAGTGTAAAAATCGAATATTAGACATCAGCTAATCAGTGATCATGTCACATTTAGAGAACTGCTACACTCTGTTCTGTTTCCTAAACAAATCCAGGTAGGGATAAAAACACTCAAGGAAATAAAAGTTACATTCAAAACATGTCAATTTCAGATGTATGGTAATGTAATACATATGGAAGAGGGGAAGAGTGGAATTCATTAGCCTAGACAATAAAATCTAAAGGGAGAGAAAACAGGATAAACAGTCTTCAGATATAGAAAGGGTATCTGGAAGGAGCTGAGAAACTGAAGGCACCTATCATACAAACAAGATAATAACTCAAGCTGCAGCAAGGAAGATTCAGGCTATGAATAAGGAAAAGTTTTCAGTGGTAGGATCGGGGAAGTTGAATAAAGAGCCTGGGCAGGCTACACAGACAGCTGTCAGACGTGTATAGCTGATCCTCCCTTGGCACAGCAGAGGCCAAGTACCTCCCATTCCTGCTTCTCTGACGGCGTGACTGACCGCTGATGGCAGAGTAAGAAACACAGCCCAAGGACCCCAGACCTATCCTTCCCAAGAAATGGCCAACGCAAAACAGAGGCTGTAGTTCAGCCCACAGGGAAAAGGCGGAAGAGTGGATATAAGAGCTGCTCACAATAACCGGGATGCTCACCTCACCACAGCCACCTGCTCAGCTTCTGTTCTGCAGCCCTGACTCTGCTGAGTAGTAAGTAGCCTGGGGGGACAGAGACTGGAAAGCAGGCATCTCTCAAGAGATTTGAGAACTCCAAATTGTGTTCTGAACACATCTGAGGATATCCTTGTTTCACACTCAGAGTGGAGCATTTAAATTAGATCTTCTTTGGCCAGGATGTTTTCCTCCCTTAGGTTCATTCTCTAATTAATTACTGTCAGCATTGTCACCATATGAGCTACAATTGACAAGAACTTCTGTCACAGTTTATCACCCCTGCCACTGGATATCACTTCACATCCTTTCATCTGTTTATCTTTGCAGTCCAATTCAATTCTCCCTTCTTCATCCTTTGCTGGTGATCCCATATATCTCTACAGAATTATGGTAATAGGTATTGCTCACCACAGCTCTAAGTGACAGCAATTTATTTATTTATTCTTTTGCAAAAGTTACCATCACATGACTGGCCAACTAAAAGCAAAACAACCTTGATGGCAAGGTGTGAGATATTCCGGATTAAGTAGAAGATTAGGAAAATACTTACTCTTGATTTCACCCCTCTAATTCCTATTTCCATGGAAACAGGGCTGGAAAGTACCAGCAGGCAGCCTGCAGCTGAACATCTGAATGAGAGCTCTTGTGTTGAACTCAGCAAGCAGGCAGCAGGTGAAACCTGCAGGAGCTGCCTGAAAATCTATAGCCAGGTTTTCAAAGTAAAAGGATGACCTCAAGTTAGGCAAAGGACTTCTAAGAAGGATTACATATATCCCTAGCAAATATTCTCGCACTGCAACAGTTGATAATCTGATTTCATCTTGTGAAAAAGGCAGGGATAACACTTCTTTATCTCAACTGCACCAGACAAAAATCCATCACAATTAAACGTATTTTGAAATGTTCAGGTAGAAGATGACACATTAGCAAGAATGATAATGTATTTTTGTAACAGAACTGCCAGACTGTCAGACACTGTTCTGTAATTCCTCCTGTGAAATCAAACTGGCCAATGCCCGGTCCATATAGATGCATTCTAGATTTATATATTAAAAATCAACAAACAAAAAAACAACACTAGAAGTTAGTAATACATTTGCTAGTTATAAGTCATATAGATCACCAAAACTTGCCTTTTAAAATCTACTAAGGCAACCCAGTTGTAGACATCGTTAAGGAAAAATTAAAAAAAAAAAAAAACCATCAACTTCCTTATGCAATTTAGTAAAGTTTCATGCAGTAATTCTTTTTAATACCATCTTAGATTTTTCTCCTGTTCTATATTTGCTCTTCAAGAAACAGAAAGAAAAGCAAACAAAGAAGGATGAAACATTACTGTCTTGCACTATACTTTACCCAAACAACAGATTGGTTATTACTAAACTCCTGCTTTTGTATCTAAAGCAATTACCAGTTTCTCAAACAGATATTATTCATTCCTTGCAGAGAACAGAACAGTGGTCCCACTTCGTGTCAACGTAATTTCAGCCAATGCAATGGACAAAACAAAATGATTATAATAAAGGATGTAATGTCTTGTGCAAGTTCAATATCAGCACACTAGAGCTGACCTGAAAATGGATGATGAAGAAACTTGAGACAGTATAAATCTCTTTTTTTTTTTTTTTAATTTAAGAGTGTTATTTAAAGCTTAACAGAGCTATTTATCAGAATCAAGTCAGCCTGATAGGTGTGTGGATCTGCTTTATTGTGCCTATGTTATCCTTCACCATCAGAGAGGAAATGCAAGCTTAAAGCATCAGAGAACAAATCAACGCCAGAAGCTGTTAGCGACTATTGATTCGTTGCTTTCTCTGGGATCTTCACTGCAAAACCAAGCCCAAATTTAGAGTCCACAATATATTAAACTCACAGCTCTGATGGAAAAGAATAGTACAGAAGCTTCTTGTGCAATTTTCTTTCATCATAGGAAACTAATAATTGTGTATCAAAAGCATAACTGTGGCAGACAATGCACACACCCATCAGCATCTCTGCAGAACAAGAATGTCCACTTAGCAGCTGCAGCAATGGCAAAAATTGCACAGAGCAGTTCTGTTAATGAGTCCCACTGATTGCTCACCTGTTATTCTATACCATCTATACTTGTACTCACCTCAAGATCATTTACAGTGCTAGATCACGATGCTGGCAGCCCTGGCACAAGGAGAAATCAAACTCCAAACTCACTGATCTAGTCTGAGTCTGCTTAAACACAGCATACACAAAAGCAAAAGCTTTCACGCTCATTTCCACTTTTTCTTTGTGTGAAAGCATCTATAGCTAAACAGCCCACGTGTATTGTCCAAAGAACTCTACTTCAAGAAGGACTAGAAATAAAAAGTAAAACTAAAAAGCACAAATTTAATTTAAAAATCCACATCAGCAAATACTGACTAAATTCTCCATTTCATAGAAGTTCTATCCCTCATTTTTTATATTTGTTTGATTGTTTTTGTTGATTTGTTTGTTTTGGAATGCCAAGACATTTTGTACTTAAAGGCTACCCCTCTACTGTTATTTCAGGATGTGTAACCTTCACACTGTCTGAACAGCTCTCAAAGTCATCACTACAACTGCAAACCTTACTAAGGGAGGAGGAAGAAGGGGAAGGGCATCCTTGGCATCTGTTTCAGATTTATAGAAATGATCATGCAGTTACAAGAGAGATCTCTGACTTGGCTGAAGAGTTCCAGTAGGCAGGGGATGGAAATATTTATAAAGGGAATTATATCTGGCTGCATACATGCTCAAAGGCTGGTGGCCATACATCAGAAAGGGTGGCTTATCTTTCCCAGCTGGAGCTTAAAATAGAGAGGGATATAATTCAAGGAAATGAGGAAGCTGATCTCCGCCCAGTCATTAGTATCTTCACACTATTTTTCCTTATGATCTTGTTAGTAACACCTGTACAGAGCACATAACTGCTTTCTTCCAAATAACTTTATACCTGCTAATGTACCCCAGTTGTTGCTGGCTCGTTAACTTATGGGAGATGGAAGGAAACCAAGACGTCGCATCAGTATAGTCTTCAGCAATCAAGAAAGATGTAAAGAATGAAGCTGTCTGATCTAGGATCTTTTGCCTCTTCGGCATGGAGAATGTGGCAAATACAAGCTCTGGATTCCAGTTAATGTGACAATAAACATACATTATGCCAATGCACGCTATATAAATTTTTAATTTAGTAATGAAAATATGATTAAAAGAAAGCCACATATAAGTTAACACTTCAGAAATTAAACATCATTATCTATTAGAAAACCTTAATGCAAGCAATCTAACTCAGAGATTTTGTAGCTACTTTACCTGTTTGTAAGGCTAAACCCTCTTCCATGTTTGAAACACCTAAACTTGCTAAATATCATGTCTTCTTCCAAAACAGTATTGCTACATAGCAGCTGAATTAGTTTTATATCTTCCTTTTTGGAAGGTTCTGCAACAAATGTTTTCATAGCAAAGTTGTTAGAACCAAAAATAAAAGTTTGCAATAGATGTATTAACACACATTCACAAGGGGAACGTGATCCATGTTCCCATGTACTTTCTTTATGTGTACAGCTCCGGTCTCCAGTTTACAAATACGGAGTACTGACTCTGAGAGAATAAGTGTTGGCACTTCAGCAGTGCAGGAAAAGTCACCGAGGCATGAAATTTCCCAAGGTTTGAGTTATTCAAGACTTCTAATTCAAAGACTAGGTATTCACAAGACTCAAGGCTGGGTAAACTGGGAAGAGCAGTTAGGTGAGTGCAAGTGATCCTTTACCACTGGCTTCATCATTCCCAAGGGCTCTCTACCTTCTCTGTAGTGTAACTCCCCAGTAGCTTCTGTGCTGAGACTGGGAAAGAGCTCTTCAAATCCTAGCCTAAGATTCCTAAGCTGCCCTCTTAACTATTGAGTGGATGTGAATAAGTGGAAAAACTACTAATGCCTCTGCCTTTTAGCCATCCCATTTCCCACAACAAAAGAGTAGCTCCCCAGAGGTTTTAGAGGTCTCACTTTAATCTTCCTCTCCGACTGTCATCTTCCACTTCGCATTTTTCACTCTTTCTTTATTTGATTAGGCACAACACCCAAGTCTGCACACTTCTAACTTCTTCCAAACACTAGCAACTGAACACAGACAGAGACCCAAAGCTTGCAATTAGGCCATTTCTCCTGCCTCAATTAATGAGAACAGAGTTGTACAGGATTATATATGATGTAAATGTCTGAATTCAAACAGTACACTCCAAATTTACACAAATTTAATGATTGCCTTCTTAATGTGCATTTACGGATTCCAACATAATCAAACAAGAAAATGGTTCATCTGTGTTTAATCAACTTCATCAACCAAATTCAGCTTCCCAGCAATGTAAACACACTAGTATGAAGTGGTTGCAAGCTACTGCTTCCTCCATCAAGTATAGACATGTTGAAGATGGGGATAGGAATAAGCAAAGAAAGGACAGACAACTTTACTTATTTACTGTGGGCTACACAAAAAAAAAATTGAATGGTGTGGGATTCAAACTGCATTTCCTTTCAGAGCTGCAGAGAATGAGTGTCCCTGCAGAGTGAAAAGCCACAGCTCCATCCATAAGGGCTCCTGGGGAGCGCAGCTCTTCTCGCTGAACACAGACTGACAAAGCCTACTACCACAAAATCCTGGAGAGCAAGCTTGCAGATGACACAATGGCCATCTCTTCACTTCGATTTAACCATTTTTTTGTGCTAGGATCCAGAAACTGCATCTGAAATCTGCTAGAAATTCAGTCATTCCTCTTGTCTACTCTGAACTTTTCTTCTCCTGTTGTCTGCCAAGGATTTAAACACCATAAATGGAGGAAACAAAGAAAGTGGAACACAACAATTATTTACTTTGCACCTGCTGGCAACTCCCAACTATACAGTAGGTAAGCATAAAAATACCAGTCACATAGAAGCAATAGAAGTGACATCTGTTTTCATACCCAAGTGTGCTTGCGTTGTCTTATATTCTAACCCTGCTACACATAGAACTTACTGCTTAACACCTTTGTGAATCAAGAGAACCAGATTTCAGATTCCAGTATTAAACCTCTTATCTCAACAGAATGGTAACTTTGTAATTAATAACAGACAACTCAGAAATTCACACAATACCTTTGCAAGTGAGACCTGATAGCAATCTCTAAAAAAGCAATAGCTCCAGAAAGCTAACAGAAAACAAAATTTTCAAATGAAGCCAGATCATTTAAACAAAGAATCCAAGCCATCACTCCCTAGAGTCGATTTTGGTGACTGTATGTAGCAAAAGACTTCTCCACATTGTCCAATGTGTGTTTGTATTTCTCCAAACCATAATCCAACACTAAGTCATTAAGAAAGAAGTTTACCTGTGTTCCGGTCAGGTAAAATACAGCAATGCTTCTGCAGTATGCCAGGCAGAACCTGTGGCAACAAAAAAACAGACATTAACATTTGTATATTTTTAACATTGCATGAAGAAGAGCTAGCGATTGTTGGAGTGCATATGTAATCGAGCTTTGTGCTTTCATTCTGGATGCAAATTAACTATTGCACAGTGCGAATCTGAGCCCCGCTCATTAGGAATCACACATTGAGAAGAATCTTATATGGTAAGCTGCTTCCTATTGCCCATAGTGACACCCTCTCTCATAGACTGCAAAAATGGAGTAAAATAATATAAATACATAAGTAAACATGCTCAACTTAGAAAGACAACACGTTATCAGCCAGTGCCACTCCTATTCCTGATTTTACACTGATTTTAAACTGATTTTAGCCCTGGGGCTAGGAGAACACTTCTCAGATGCCTATTTCCAGTAAATAAAATAAAACCTTTGAAGCTTTGATAGGAAGCTCAAGGGAATGGAGACAGACAAGATGCTATGCTTGTAGTTCATCATGATCACTGTGCTGAGATGCCTATGAGAAAGGCTACAGGAGCTTCCCACCACCACAGGCCCTTTCTTCTAGGTGGGGCAGCCCCATCCCTCTTCACAGATTTACACACTGCAGTCATCTGTTGTGGTGCAGCTTTGATGCTCCTACCAGCAGCAACCTGTGCTTGAAGCATGCAAGACCTCATTTCAATCTGACTTTTAAATCTGTAATTAACACCTTCTACAATGTTAACAGCATCTGTAAAACCGTAGCTTAAAACTTAATGCCTTTTCCTTTGCTATCTCAGAAAAAATCCAATTAAAAGCTATGGTCTAAGATGTCCTCTATAAATTTTCCCTCAGAGGTCAGCATGTAGCCTTTTAAGTCTGAAAATCTTAAAAAAAAAACTAGTTTCTACAAACAGGAGACCAACATAACCTCAGTGTCAAAATGCTGGCCCTCTAGCCAGTGAGAACACATTGGGCACCATCACAGCTCATATTAAGTTTCAGAAATTCAGGAAGGAGAGTACACTGTAGCCTAGCGATATTTTTATTCATCATGAAGACTGCTGTTGGCAGTTTGGCCAAGTTTAGCACTTAGGATGAGAGTCAGAGTCGCGGAGCCCTGCAACAGCACTGCAGGCCTCAGCCTTCCCTGCGGGCCTTACCCAGTGCAACTGTGGTAAACCCCCATGAAACCAGCACCTCTGCTCAGCCATCCTCCAGCACAGCAACAGCACAAGCACAGTCTTAAGAAATTTGCTGCACCGTGCTTACTCCCAAAAGCACGCATGCAGACACAGTGCCATTGCAAAGCTGAGCTTTTATTGCCATTTTACCTTGAAGAGCCAGTCTGCACACAGAAAGCTGTGCTGGACACAAAGCCACAGGGAACAGTTTCCCCCCACAGCTCCTTGAAACTCTACTACAGACAAAGCATTTAAACATAAAGTCTTGCATAAATAATTCTGGTCATTTTCTGAAGTGAACAGCACCACTGAAGCCATGTTCTGCAGTGGTGCCGGAGATTACACTGTGAGAGGCAGTTCAAACACCCAGGAGAAGCCAGGGAGAGAGAGCTGCTTGGAGTCACCAGTCCTCACTTTATTGCAGCAGCACATGAAGGGAGAGCACAAGGCAGACTACTTTCTTCTCACTGGGGAGCACAAGAATGCAGCACTCTACTGAAACAAGCACAATGGCCACCTGCTGCAACAGCCAAGCTGTTGCAAAACCCAGATGGAGGGGGCCACGACTTTTCTGGGCTGACACATGCACCCAGATGGACCTCCTGAGGGGCAACACATCTCCCCAGAGCTTCAGTTGTGGGAAACTCTGCAATCTGGAAGTCCCTCAAGGGCCTGAGGGAAGAAGCCCCGAAGTCCCTGCCAACCTCAGCCACTCAATGATTCTGTGACGGGCTTACTGCTATCTACTTCTGAAAAGCATCATGCTCTTATCCTTCACTCTGTTGCAACTCTGTTTAAACAGGTCCCACAGTTAATGCCCTCAGAGCCAAAGCCCCAGTCCGTGCCTCTGAGTACAGGGCTGGAGAAGAATCATCACATCTTGCTGTCCCTGTGAGGCAAGGGATAGTTGTTTTAGCTGCGCATACATGTATGCTGATACTCCTGAATTTCTGCATGCTCATAACAGCTAAATACCACCCGTTGTCATCTCTTTTGGTACTCAGAAGACCTGTCAGCAAGTACATTACTTTCCCAAGTAGAAATCCTTTTCACTTGAAGCAATTACAAAACTATCCTTCCTTCAAGTAGAACAATTATGGAAAGGTACCTTGGTGTACTGATGGACAGTTGGCTCAATATGAGCCAGCAGTGTGCCCAGGTGGCCAACAAGGCCATTGGCATCCTGGCTTGTACCAGGAATGGTGTGGTGAGCAGGACTAGGGAAGTCATCCTGCCCCTGTACTCGGCACTGGTGAGGCCTCACCTTGAGTACTGTGTTCAATTTTGGGCACCTCAGTACAGAAAGGACACTGAGTGGTGGAGCAGGTCCAAAGAAGGCCAACAAGGCTTGTGAAGGGCTTGGAGAATATGCCCTACGAGGAGCAACTGAAGGAACTGGGGCTGTTTAGTCTGGAGAAAGGGAGGCTGAGGGGAGACCTTGTTGCTCACTTCCAATATCTGAAAGGTGCTTACAGCGAGAGCGGGGTTGGTCTCTTCTCACTGGTGACAGGTGACAGGATGAGGGGAAACAGCCTCAAGTTGTGCCGGGGTAAGTTTAGATTGGATGTCAGGAAACACTTCTTTACAGAAAGGGTTGTTAAGCACTGGAACAGGCTCCCCAGGGAGGTGGTTGAGTCACCATACCTAGATGCGTTTAAAAACATTTAGATGTGGTGCTCAGGGACATGATTTAGTGGAGGGTTGTTAGAGTTAGGGTAGGATAGTTAGGATGTGGTAGGACGTGATAATCTTTAAGGTCTTTTCCAACCTGAGAAATTCTATGATCCTGTGATTCTATGATTCTACTTAGAGGAATAGAGTACGACTTGAACCGAGATATTAGCTTCCCTTATTCACATTTAGACAGCAGGAAGCATGTATTTTCAGAAACAATAACATGAAAAAAAAAAAAATTGTGAAAACTACATTCATCATTTGCTAGTGTTTCTTGAATTTTAAAAAGAAAAAATCCAGTGGTACTTAGGAGTGTATCGTAATACTTCCAAACCATAGCATTTTCATTTTGGCCGTGGATATAAATAACAGCATGGTCTTATAGGCACTGAAAGCATAAAAATTAGAAGCAGAGAACAAAGAAATCCTAGAATGAGCAGAGACAAAGCAGTGTAACACAAAGACTGAATCTTGAAAACACCCTGTCTTACTCAGACATAAAATAGCACTTAGTTCCCAGTGAATCTGTCACATTTTCTTCCCCACATTCATGCACCATGGAGAAGCATTATGAATTTATTATGAGCACCAGTTAATCAAATTAAGGTTGAATCTGAAAGAAGACACAGAAAAAAAAGCAGGTCTGGAGTAGCAAGACAATTTCCTTGGGAAAAGAAACACCCTGGAACACAATTTTTACCTTCCTGGTAGACCTGATACAGATAAGAGAACAGTCACACTGAAAGGCACAAGCTTGAAAAATATTTGCTTGTTCTTTTCCTCTACTCTCTTAAATGGTAGGTAGGCAACTGGCATGGAAGAGGCTAAAACAGTGCTGCCTTCTTTCTCTCCAGCCCTTAGCATGTTTACCCTGTACAAAAACAGTTTCTGGCTGGTAGGAGTTTGATATCAACCTCCCACTTACTTATCTACAGTATACAGATTTTTACACTGTACCCATCTCCATGGTACCCAAAGAGCCTCTTCACACCGCTCTCCTCCCACATCTCCCCACTCTGTTCCTCTCCTCCCTAAGGAAAATGACACAAGCATTCCTCAGCAAAATTATCACCTTTCTCTCTCTACATGTCTTTCCTTTCCCCTGCTGCTTGCCTCTCATTCACTGGAAAGTTACGATCCCTCTCTTATGCCTTAAAATGTCTTTATGTCTCAGAGTTTGGTTTTTTTTTTCCTTAATTTCACAGATAAACACTAGATTGATTGACTGATTTAGTGGTTTGAAATCTTACATAAACAAGGGCAGTCTGATTGAGAATCTTAATCATAGTCAGATCTGGAGTGATTTCTGCTAAAGAAGTCAAAATATGGGAGAAGAAGAAGTCAAAATAACAGGAGATCCTCACATGCAGAAAAACAAAACAACAAAAACAACAACAACAAAAAAGAAAAGAAAGAAAGGATTTGAACATTTTGTTTTTGTTTTGTTTTTTTTTCTCTTGAGGAAATGAGAGGTATCAATTACATTAAGCCAAAGATTTAACCTTCAGTTGTTTTTTAAGCTCCCAGCTGGGAGCTAAGGCACTGAAACACTAAATTAAAGCTGGCGCAGAAATAGAATAAATAACACAGCAGGAAGCAGGTCCTTATAGTCAAGGCACTTCCCTAGCATTAGCCAAATTAAATCTGATCCAGTCCATAGAGTACTGTTACATGACAACATGTGGCAGGAGCTTGAACTCAGAACACAGTGTCAGTGCAAAGCTTCCTCAGAATTCAAAGAAAACTTCTAACTGATGTCAGTTGACATCGATCAGGACACAATTGTTTCACATTTGTTTCCAATACAGGTTGCTGTGCTTATACATATTTATAAACATATATACACATATACATGTGAACATATGGAGCTCGTGGAGTGGGTCCAGAGGAGGGCCACTAAGATGATCAGAGGGCTGGAGCACCTCGCCTATGATGAAAGGTTGAGGGAAATGGGATTGTTTAGTTTGGAGAAGAGAAGGCTCCAAGGAGACCTCATTGTGGCCTTCCAGTAGTTGAAGGGAGTGTGTAAACAGGAGGGGAAACGGCTGTTTATGAGGGTGGATAGTGATAGGACAAGGGGGAATGGTTTTAAACTGAGACAGGGGAGGTTTAAGTTAGAAGAAGTTTTTCACATAGGGGGTGGTGACACACAGGAACAGGTTGCCCAAGGAGGTTGTGGATGCCCCATCCCTGGAGGCATTCAAGGCCAGGCTGGATGTGGCTCTGAGCAGCCTGGTCTGGTGGTTGGCGACCCTGTACATAGCAGGGGGGTTGAAACTACATGATCATTGTGGTCCTTTTCAACCCAGGCCGTGATTCTATGATTCCTGTCATAATTAATGTTCAAATTTTTAGTTGCTCTAAATATGTACTACGAATATGCAGAAAGCTTCTCAGAGCAGCAGAGGGGAACAACATATCTTTACATCACATTTTTATAAATATGCCTATTCCATTTCACAAAAAAAATAAAAAATAAAAAATAAAATAAAAATAAAAAAAGACATTTTAATTCTCTGCATGTTCAGCATCTTTTAGATGCTCTTTTAGAGTGGTTTAACAAGGACTAGAATTAATTCTCATAAACTCTTTTCAAGTTTAGAAAGTGCTAACCTCTAACACAATTTCAAAAACTTACAGAGAAGCCAAAAGAAGTGAAGTAAAATAATTCTACTATGGAAAAAATGCATGTGTAAAATTGATACCTACTGACTTGAAAGGATCTGCTGAATGACTGTGTTCAGACCTCTCTATGGTACTGAATGATAAAGATGTTCTGACTGCTTTCTACTCCACTTACAATTATACTGTTAAAATAGTGATAGGAAAGTGAGCTGGATAGTATTTTCTCCTGTCTATTCACATTTGTTTACTAAACCTTAAACCACTGCTGAAAAGTAAGGCGATTGAAGACAAATAATTCCCAGACCCAGAATTACAGAACATCCAAATCAGGAGTCAGCATATAATTCAAGGCAGAATTTAACAAGGATTTCTACTGTGCTTTAAAGTTATCAGAAAGGAAGAACTTCAACTTGATTTTGCAGTTCCAAACTGTGTTGGGATTTTGTCTCTGCTTTTTACCTTCTTTCTACGTCCTAAAAATCCAGTGATCCTAAAGACCGCAAGAGCAGAATATCACCTTTTGGCTGTGTCAACCCTTGTGTTCATGTGCAACCCCTGCCAATGATTGTCTCTGAGATAAATCCCTATCCTCCTAACCCTTGCTACCCCAGAAAACTATTACAACTAACAAATGAAACATTTTGGTTGCAAGAATGTTGCAATATTCAAAAGAATATGTGTCAAACACATATGGGGCATATATATAAGATTACAAAATGATTAAGAAAGCTTTTTTTGACCTTTACTCATGCACTGATAATTGAAAAGAAATGTTCCTTAGGCAGAGTCATCCCATAAAGTGTACCTTGCATCTGCTGTGAAAGAAATACATACTGAAAAGAGGTTAGATATCTTGATGTGAATCAGTAGGTGAGTTCCTGGCTTTTTGTCTTCTGAGTGCTGTGTCATTTCTGTTCAAAAGGCAGGCTCCTACTAGGCACTGCTATCTGCACTGCTCCACGTTAGGCATTGCTGCTTTCCCACAGACCACACAGGTTGTGTAGAAGGAATTTTATTTGCTTTTACTTTAAGGATCCTCTTCATTATATATCTGTATTTACTTTCCCTTATACTCATCTCAGGATTTTTGTTTTAGGCCGTTGTGTGGTATAGATTATCATAAGCTAAAGGTTTATCATTACAGCATTACCCTGTTTCTTCATTCACGGCAGTCAGGTACCGTTTGCAATGGTTTCAACCTACAGGGAGCTAAATCTGCACATCATTCTCACCAGCATCATTTTATTTTGTTTTACTTTTTAAAGGATATCTAGAGATTGTACTGACAAATATCTGATATAATTTCAGCTCCTGGAAGTACTCAGAAGCAACCTAAGATTACCAATGGCTCCTTTCTGAGTCTTGATTGAAGCTCAGTGGCATCAACAGTAGGAAGCTACTCATCAAATCAGCCCTGAAACATCTGAACTTTGAGGAGAGCAGCAGGATGAGAGGGATCACCAGCCCTTCCAGCTTCTGCCCAACCCTGCACATGTGCTGTGCCAGAGCAACACCGAACCCATTCATAATGGCAAAGTCCATTCAAAACCTCACTGTTCACATAGCAAATATCAAGACTTATCCGTTCTTAGTGTCTCCAGCACTGCTGAAAGCAGAGGAGCTTTGTAATGCCTTTCAATCATTCCTTGCAGGCTGTCAGTCCCTCAACCCCCCCCCCCCCCCATGAACAACCTTTCGCCACGGCTTCCAACGAGCAGCACCCAGCAGGAAGGCTGACTTGTCCGTTCATTTCATTGGATTCTGATGAGCTGTCCCAGGCTTGTCCAATTATGTTTCTTCAAGACTTCATTAGACTGCTGTTGTCCAATATCCAATTTCACATATTCACAGTTGAACTTTCACACTAATTTAATGTCAAAACAGAAGTTGCTAATGATTCATCTGCTTTGTGGGTTTTTTTAGTGAGAGTATTCTTTTACCATCCTCCACCTTAATTCACCATTCCCATTGAGATAACAAGAACATAAATAAAACATGTTTGTTGGAAGGATGAGCTTTAATGAAATAAATTGTGTTCACCACATACCAAATACTTTTATATTGTATCAATGTATTTATCCTACCACATGCAATGAATATTGTCTCCTTTTGATTTTGAACACAAGGAAACATTAAATAAAGGAAGGTACGTCTTAGAATGATTCTGAAAACATAATAGTATCCATACTAATGTGTTTTCTTTCAGACTGCATTATATTTCCAATAAAAAAAAAGAAAAATTTTTAAAAACCTTTCCATAGTTAAAGGAAGTATTGACACCAACAAAAGAAGCAGTGTTACTGTAGCAATATTTGCAACTAAGAGCAAGAGACATTTAAGTAGTAAGCAGACCCCACTGAATGCATAATCTATTTTGTACCTCTGAATCAAAATGAAGTAAGATAGAACAACCCTACAAGAAAAGTTATACTCTTATGAGGACTTCAGACAGAACAGATCAACTCTTTTTTCTCTTTTTTATTCCTTTTACTGAAGTCACCGTGGGAAGTGAACAGAAACATTAGTTTGATCACTTTTTGGTGGACCAGAAAGAAAAATATGATTATCATTATGACACAATTTAGATTCATATTAGCATTAATCTGCATTAGCATGACTAATTAGAATTGTTCTGTGATTAACAAGCACTTATAAATGTGTAATATTTTAAAAGTTACCATCTAAAATATACTCCTTTTACATAGCTCTCATAAGAATGCAATATGCAGGCTAAAAACAGAGAAAGAGACAACCTTGTGGAAAAAAAATCAGGTGTTCTGAAAGGTTAGCAACACATCTTGCTCTGAAGTCATTCAGTGTAGTACTTTAAAAATGCTTTTACCCTATGGAATGCCAAAGGAAAATAACAGTCACAAACCCTATTTCTTTCTGACTTCCTCTTCGGTATTTAGACTTTGAGAACAGTACATCAGCAACAACAAAAACCTCCCTTACACCTTTGACTATTCTGAAGAGAATACTATTTACTGATAGAACAAGATCTTGCTGTAGTGACACATGCACCTGTGACTTCTAGGTCCAGTTATTGTAATTGATTGTACTTAAAAAAATTCACACATTCTTAAGATGCCTCAAACTAAATTCAGTATTATAAACGCAGGTTCATTGGAAACACATCAGTTTAGTGTTGAAATAATTGCACTGTTGATCATATCTACACCAGCAAAAATCTAGAAGAAATGGTGCCAAAGTGTTCTGAATCTGAGAGATGATGATGTCTCTAAATAAACACTGCAAAACTGCTGGGAGGAAAAGACCAGGACAGAACCAATGATATTTTCAACTTTCCTTCAAATGATATATTTCTAAGGAACTCATCAGATGTATCAGATGTACAATCATTGCACTACACAAACAAGTTCACTTGCACTTGCCATTGGACTTGAGAAATAAATCTTTTGTAAACTAGAAATCACAAATATTTCACAAATACTTGTTCTGTCTGCTACCACGTAAGCTGCAGGAGCTCCTCCTACCTAATGGCAATACCTACATGTGAGATATCTTACTCTCTGGTGTCTCATGCAGTTTGCAGGTCATAAATAACTGTAGCAGACCAGTAATGCTCCAAAGGTTGGTCATGGTTCTCCGTGGAGATTCTGCAGGCCTCATCCTGTGCTGAAGGAGAGAGGGACAGAGATCACCCCTGTTAAGGGATGGACAAAAGCCCCCACAGGGATGGAGGGTAGCAGTCACTTACAAGGACTGTAAGGAGCCTGAGCCAGATCCACAGGTCACAGAAGGGAAGAAATGGATGGTAACAGTTGGATATTCCCTTCTATCAGGACGAAGACACTTCTCTGCTGTCTCAGAAGTTTGCTGCTTGCCTGGAGCCTGAATCCTGGATGCCCTACAGCAACTATAGAATTCACCCAAGTCCCTGAGCTGCACCGTTAAGCTGCACATCCAGGTGGAATGAGGAAGGGATCACTTAAACCAGCTGAATATGGTAAGCCTGTAGAAATGGGTGAGTTAAATCCAAGGACAATGACTGTGAGTCCTTCTACTATCTCTGGAAGATGGTGGTCTTCTCATGGTGACGTGCTCAGAAAGACATAGAAAGCTAAAGAGGGATCTAATTGCAGTGAAAATACATGAGGTCAGAACCAGACAGTCCTCACAGGCACACAGTGAAGGGATACAAAGCAATGCTTGCAAGAAAATTGTCCAGATATTGAGAAAAAAAATCCCTGGGAGGCTGTGGAATATTCATCCTTGAAGATTTTCAAAACTGAGATGGACTCAGCCTTGAGAAACCTGGTCTAACTTTCAAAGTAGCCCTGCATAGAGCAGAGAGTTGGAGTATATGGCCTCTAGATGTCTCCCCCAACATAAATTAATCCACTGTTTAAATATATAACATTTAATGTACTAATGGAGTCAAATATTGCACTATGATATAGCATTAAAATGCAATAGTTGCACCATCCTCCCTCAAATTTATTTTTAATAGACAAATGCAGCTTCTATTTCTATTAATGAATCTTAAATTTGAATAATGAGCATATTCACATCTACATGCAAAAAACAAAACCCAAAAGCTTTCTAGAAGCATAGCAGCTCTAGGAATCAGCAAAAGGCAGTTATTCTCTCAGAAGTTACAAAGTAGTCACTCATGGCTGCAATTGCTTAATTTATTTAAGAGTAAGCTGTGGAGAGTGATTTGGCACAAGAAGCCACATATCAAAAGAATTCTTGACTGAGTTATTATGATTTATTCATCTTTAAGCATTCAGCTGTGTTTTGAGCAAATAAAGCATTCTAGTACTTTCAATGTATATTTATTTGACCAGGAAAATATCCACATTTTCATTCTCCAAAATGCAAAAATGATATGATAATATTCACCATTTTCCCTGTTTTAATCTATTTGGATACAAAGTATGTAAGTACTTTGCAATGCCTAGACTGTGTGGTCTCCTACTTAAGAGGTTGTGGTACAGGGGCACAGATAAGCAAAAAGATAGTGTCTGAAGAAGTGGTGCTCTGGGGGAAAAGCCTGTCCTGGCATTATTCTTGTTGTGGTGGTGTCATGAGGCTCCCCAGACTGAAATGGCAGCATAACTCGTGCTGATAAAAGTGAGCACAGAACAAGGCTACATAAAAAATGATGCCTGTCTGAAGAATTTTAAACACTTTACAGAGAGGCCCTGGCTACCTGCCCACACTCCTCGTATTGAATTCAGCTGACGGGCTGTCAGCATGCACACAGCATGCACATGTGCTATAGAGACAGGTGCTGGAGTCCTTGCCACAGAGATTTCTTGTCTCCCCAGTTATTTATCCTGTGCAGAAGTCATACCCCTCATCACAGGTCACCTTGAATCCTAAACACCAACCTGCTCTGTTCACAGGACTCAGAGCAGAATCCCCATCTGGCAAGACACTGCCATGTTGCAACGGTCAGCTACAGAAGTAGAAAGGGAAAAAACCTTCCTGACTCAAGGGCACCCTGAAAGCAATGCTGGAGAATGTAGAAGTGACTAGCAATTGAGAAGAGGGCTGGACTTGGTGGTACCAATGTGGATGGGGCTTACGGTGTCTGACTGGGCAGTAGTGAAGCCCTTAAAATTTTGTCAGAAGAGAGGTGGGATGACTCTCCACACTTCCATCTTGCCCAGGTGCTCCTGAACATAGCCAGTCATGTCTTGGTCTCCTCGGGTTTTGTGAGAGGAAAGATGAGATGTTCTCCTGGTTTTCACCTCACTCACACACCGTGAAGCCAGCCATAACTTGGTCCCTCAGGTTTTTGTCTGGGACAGTGTTGAGAAATACATTTATACTGTGGCTTCCCACATAAACTCTTTTTAATTAAATGCTACAATAAATTAGTACATATTATATACATAATAATAATAATCTATAAAAGACAAATGCCAGTGAATCCTGAGCATTATTTCTCTTTGCCACTCTTGAACTGGATTTAAGGTTCACATATGAAGCACGGGGATCCTGAAGATTTTGATATCTGTATGTGCACTGGAGAAGCCCATCCATTAGACACATCCTTCCTAGTATCTTTGCTAGAAGAAAAATAATTTCATTAAAAATGAAAGTTTATGGTTTTGTACCAGGAATCGGCAACAGAACTCCCAATGGTCTGCTTTGTCTTACCATGGAGGAGTCACACATACAAGAAATTCAGTTCAAAAAATTATGAGTAAATGAGAGGTGTTTTAAGTATTAAAGTTGCCTCCCTCTTAAAAAAAAAAAGAAGAAGAAACATCCTAAGTGTTTATTTCCATTTATGGTTCTCATATCAAAGACCTTTCTCAATGTGAATTAAATACCCCGTGTACCAGTTGTGGCGGATCTTGAACTAGCAAGGAAGTTCCCTTGTACTTTATAATTTATTACTCATTTAACTATGACATAGAGTTGCTTTTAGAATATGTTTGCTTTATCTAATTTCAAATTTATTTACAGCTAAGAAGTCACCTATACATATGCAATGGGAAACTGAAGTCCTCACTATATTAGGACCAGAATATACCAATTAAAATTATCTGATATCATACCTTAAAGGTATCTTTTATGCTTTTGTAACCCTGGAGTGCTCTACTCTCAGTGGGAGAATTGCCAAGATGAATGAGGTTTCTACTTGTTTTCTCTGGCCAAGTAAAAGATGGCCTAAAAACTGCAGAGAAAGCATGTTTTTCCCAAGTTAAGTCAATTTCATCATATCTTAGCCCAACACACTACTGAGGTAGCAGCACACTACAGAATTCAGGCAGACACAGAAATAGGACAGTTCACTCCTGATGGACAACTGCAAGTGATGGCAGAAAAAAAGAGAGAAGGAAGGGTTATTTTTAGGAATATTTATTTCCTAGATTTGTATTGCATGAGTCTTTCATGCAAAGACAGTCAACAGAGAAGGATGCCTGAGCCTCATTTGTGCGCTTAGCAGTATTTGATAGCACAGGGAGTATAGATTTCAGTACACCAAGTGACTGCCCACATCTCCTTCCTAACAAGCAGGCATTCTTATGGAAATCATAGTTTCATCTTAAGATCAGAATTTATCTTTATTGTCAGTGTTTCATTGAATATGAATAATATGACAGGTTGCTGCAAGCTCCAGTCATTTGGGAAGATGTTGCTGATGGTGGGAAAAGCAAGGATAGGTCTCAGTTAGCAGAGTATCATTTTTTCAATTCTACTTGAACAGATTTGCTGCTGGCATGGATTTTTGAGGAAAGAATGAATAATATCTGCAGCCTAGTTTGGAGAATACAAATGGAAGAGCAGCAGGGCAGTTTTAATCTGCAAGATGATGTTACCTTGCTGTTAAAATTATGTCTCTTAGATAGTTTTATGGTTGCTCTATTCTTTTACCAGTTGAACGTTTATGTACCGCTATGTACCGCTAGATGACAAAAAGATGTCTCCACAGAAAGGGCATTTTTCATGTTAATAAAGGTAAAAAGAGAGATCAAAAACCTATACAACAGTCTCACTTGATCCTAATGATATTCGGTCCTCAGTAGGCAATGCTCCTCCAACACTGCCATGAGCTGTGGAGGGAACTGTGCCTAGGGAATCCCCAAGAGTGTCAACAGAGCTGGCAGTCATCAAAGATCTAACATGATCTTAGGGACAGTCTCAACCTGCCTCACTTGGAGGAACAGAGATGGAGGCTCAACGTACTTACAGTCTGAGAGACAGAGCTGCAAGTCAAACAGCTGCCACACAGAGATGCTAGGCCCTTACTTTTTAAAAGGCTGTCAGTTATTTCTTCACAGATTCTGCTTCTGTGATGAACATTTTCTCCATTTTGCACAATTAACAAAATGCTACTCAGATCAGAAAGAGCTCTGCAATTTAGCAGTCAGAGGACTTGCTAAAAAAAGCAATTTCCTGCCTCTTTGCTATGAGTCAATTAAGTGTTTTGTACAATGCAGAATTACTTTCACAGATCCCAGTGAAATTTCCTCAGTGATCCAGTATTGGAGTGGCAGAGAGCACTGTCCCAGGTACAAGGACACCTGACTGAATTGAGCAGGGGATGATTTGGACCTCTCTCAGCTATGTACCAGAAGAGCATGTCAAGTACTTACATAAAAATAAGCCATTACTCATTCCTTCAACTCTGTATGTTTTGTGGGTTTTATAAGGCTTGCAATGGGTACTGGCACTGCACAGTTACTAAGTTTTGACAGTTAAACAACAACAACAAAAAATGCTATTTTTTGATGCTTCAAGAGCCTTATTTTCCATGAGAAATAAAGAGAAGAACTGGTGGAATGATAAGGCAACACTTTTTCGGTAGATAAGTGGAAGAACACAGCTTTTACGTGTATGCTTTATTAAGTGTAAGCTAAAATAAATGTAGTTTTAAATGAGTTATTTTTCCTGCTGACTTGGCTATCCAATGGAAAATAGGTTGTTTTCAGCCTGTTTATTTTTAGTTCTTCCTTTCATGTTGCTTTCAAGGAAATGTCACCTCTCAAGAACAAAAGGTTAAGACGAGTAATGCTGAACTATATAATCAGTCTGCTTGACAAGCCTGGTCTACTAAAAACATTAAAGAATGAGCAACTGATTACGAGGCGAGCCATCTCCACTGGCATATGCTCCTGTTTCAGCATTTTAATTATTCTCATGGGTCATCCAGCCTTCAGACACTTTAGCACTGACATTACTTTATCCCTGGTAAACACCAGCAATTCGTTTTTTGCAAGAACTGAATTCTGCTTCTTCAAATCAGAATCTAGAATTAGCAATGAAGTTGCTCAAGCCTGTTCCAACAACTGTCCTGACAAAAATAAAAAGGAGCTCTGCCACTCACTTCTCTTACTGTTTACTCTAGCCAAAATGCTATTGAGTTACCCCAAATACTGTATCAATATCAGCCAACATTTTTAAGTATAAATGGTCTGATTATTGTGCACAAGTAATTCTGAAACACATTTCAGTAAATTGTAGTGTGCAACTGAATATTTGTGTGGCTTCTAAATGCATAACTGGCATTAAAAAATCCTTGCTATATTCCAAGGTTGTAATGAAATGAAATGAAAGCAGAAGCAGCAAAATTATGTACATGATCATATGAGGAAATGTATTTTTTCCCTGTACTGAGTTACTAATGAAAAATGTTGCAAAGCTCCCTCCTATCCACCTAAACAAAACAAAAGAAAAAATTCCTACTTCGCTCATTGAAGTTCACAGATGTGATGTATTCAAAAGAAAATAGCATGAATGCTGGTCCACTTGTCAGTGCTGGAATTTTCATTCACTTGTGTTGTGCACTTTTCATCCTGCGTAACATAGATTAAGAACAATTTGTACTGAGAAACAAACACTTGGCATCTTTTGTAGGAAATCTGACCCTTAAAAGTACGGAAATCAAAAGGCAGACTGCAGTTACAGGTTTGACAACTAGCATCAGAGGTGAAATAAAGTAATAAGCCTTCCTTTAAAGTATCTGCACAATAATGTCAACATAGAATAAGACTCACAAAAATTGATGTGTAATGGGAGGAGTGAGTATTTGCTCTTTGACTCAGTGCAGTGATGTCCTGTGGGAGCATGGTCACTCTGCAGTTTATTATTTTTCAGTGATTAATACACACTCACGAATCACTGAATAGAGACACAATTCAGCAACCTCTCCACATTTAATCACATGCATATCATATAAGTATGTGCTTTAGCATTTTGTTGAGTCACAGCATAGATGTTATTACTAGAAAATCTATTAACAAATAAACAGTTAAAGTAGTGAATCTAGTAACACTCACCACATACACATTTGAGTTATACCTTTAAAAACTAACATGGATGAGTATTTAACTGAGAAATTCAACATACAGGAATATAATGACAAAAGGAAACAATTGTCCCAATTTGTTACAATTTCTTAGTTAATATAGTTATCTTACTGTTTCTTTGCAGAAGCAAATTAGGAGAATCATAGAATTGTATCTTGGAATTGCTTAGGTTGGAAGAGACATAAAAGATCATTTAGTTCCAACTCCTCTGCCATGGGCAGGGTTGTCACCCACCAGATCAGGCTGCCCAGAGCCCAGTCCAACCTGGTCTTGAGCCCTGCCAAGGATGGGGCATTCATAGCTTTTCTGGTCAACGCATTCCAATGCCTAAACACTCTGAGTAAAAAAAGGCTTCCCAATATCTAACCTAAATCTCCCCTCTTTTAGTTTAAAGCATTTTTCCCTTGTTCAGACCATGTAAAAATCTGTCCCTTGTCCTGCTTGTAAACTGCCTTCATGTATTGGAAAACTGCAGTGAGGTCTCCTCTGAGCCTTCTCCAAGCTAAACCAACCCAACTCCCCCAACCTATTTTTATAGGAGAGGTGCTCCAGCCCTCTGATCATCTTCAGTGGCCCTCCGCTGGACCCACTCCAACAACTTCACATCCTTCCTGTACTGGCGGCCCCAGGCCTGGATGCAGTACTTCAGATGGGGCCTCACAATGGGGACAGTCCCCTCCCTTACCCTGCTGGCAACTTCTCTTTTGATGCAGAGCAGGACGCTGTTGGTCTTGCAGGCTGCAAAAGCACACTACTGGCCCATGTCCAGCTTTTTGTCATCAAGATACCAAAGTCCTTCTCCACAGGGCTGCTCTCAATGATTAATTCTGCCAGTCTGTGCTCATATCTGGGATTGCTTTCACAACATACAGCTGATGGCCTGATGAATATACAGCTCATCTTCAATTATTAGTGCCCTATGTCTATACAACATATATACATGTATATATATTATACAGCAGATGATTACCTTTTCTTTATAGAAAACCTTGCTCAGAAATGTTAGTTCTCAAGGTCAGTATTTTTCTGCTTTAGTGTCTAAGAGTAAAATTCACCCTTCACTCACTGCTTTGAGAAGAGGGTGGTGATAACATTCACTGGAGGCAGTCCCATGAGAACGGAACTGTACCCACAAAAACACTTCTGCTGATTCAGTCATACTGGAGCAGGTGGGCTTGGAACAAAAGGATAGACATTACCATAAGTATAAGGAAAACTGGAACATATAGCTTACATTCCTATGCTTATAACCTTGAAGTTTTTACTCCATAAAACGTTAGTAAAATGAAGGCAATTGCATTTTCTCTGAATGCATTTGTGGTTGTTTATTTTTGTTTGGTTATTGTTTTGTTATGCTTTGGAAGTGGCCTGTTTATCATTTTTAAACTAATGCTGGCTGTATTTACTGGGTTTTTTTGATGCCCACTAATAGAAATGAAATAAGCACTACTCTCAAAAGAGCTACAGCAACATAGGAAATGCAGAAAGAGAAAGTGCGCAGAACTATTCCTGGGATTTGGGACATACTGCTTTGCTCACTGCTTCTTACCTGGCACAAGTGTAAAGAAGCAAGTCCCATAAGATTCAAATAGCTCAGTGGTCAAAGTCGGCTCTACCAAGTGATGCAAAACAATCGTTACTGAAGTGTTATATAATCATAAAAATGAATCTGGCTGTGGCTCAAATTAACCCAGTAGTCTTTCACAGTATCAATACGTTACTAATGGCGTTTGTTACACTAAAAGCTAGGAATAATAACCTTTTGTTCTTCGAGTTTACACAGAAAAGTTCTGATATACTATAGTAAAGGATACTAGCACAAACTAAGAGTGTTTTTTTTTCTCAGGAGAGATGATCAGGAAAACAAGAACCCAGGAAATGTGAATGCAAATTGTAAACTATCAGAATTTTTGGTACTATTTTTCTTCAGAAAAGCATTATTAATTTTTGCTTTAACCAAACATGCAATTAGCTTATATATTTCCATGTACACCTTCACATCCTACATGGTATCCTAGGTATGTTATTCAATAAATCTAAAAATAGCAAAGTAAATAGACAAAACAGTAATTCATTAGTATTCCTACATTTTAACTTATTAGACAGTACTATAGACCTCACAGCAGCAAATACAATAATTAAGTCTATCAATTGCATTACAACTTCACTATCATCACCTGCTCATTTTCTTTTTCCAAAATAATCTTTCTATATCTGGTTTCATCCAAAGTAGCATCTGGGATGCATGATTACAATGCTGGCTTTATCATGACTGCTGTTTTTGGAAAGTCCATAAAAACCTGTTCATTCCTGAGAGTTAGCTATACGGGATAAAAGAAAACAGAAGACGAGCTCATGGAGAACGGGGGATGGTCTGCCTCAGGAGAGCTTCTGAGGTTTGTGCCCCTTGTTACCATCCTTGTCACAGATCTACATCCACACGGGAGGCAGCTCAGCCATCGGGCTATTAACCAGTATTGCTGAGCTGTCCCTGTTTGCTGCCCAGAGTACTTGAAGGTGATTACAAAGGATGAGAGGAGCCAATAATGCCAATACTGTCCTGCTCTTCCCATCCACTGCCCAGGCACCTTCTCTTACACTCCTTTGGCTGCTTATCAGCCCTGTGCTGAGCCCACTCGCTTCTCTGAAATGGCAGAAAACAGATCCAGAATTTAATGAATAGACAAATAAGCTAATTTCTGCTCTCTTAGTGAGCTCGATCAGCTTCAGGAGAGGGCAGGAGCACACAGTTAGAGCTGAGGGGAGGGGAAGTGGAGCAGAACCACCTCCTTTGGTGTCAGCAGGGCAGCAGCTTGAGAGAGATAAGCTCCATGTTTACTTTCTGACCTCACCCCAAGTGCTGGTTTCCACAGCGAATCCTTTTGTTAGGTGTTTAAAAGTAAAACCATGTCCTTTAGATGGTAGGATCAGCCCTAGATCTGAGGGGCAATGACCTTGGCAGGAGGAAGGAAGGCGACAAGCACGTGGAGGCAGCCCAAGGCCCCCGCCTGCCCCGCTTAGCTGAGGTGGGTCACAACCTTTCTTCTTTCCACAGAAATCTTACCTTGGAAGAGCTTAAAATGAAAAAGTCAAAACTTAACAGGAAAGGAAAATAGCTACTTTGCAAGAATTGGAGACGGAAAAGTTTTCAGCTGAAATCTGCTCAGCACCATGGCAAGCAGGAACTGGGCCTGGCTGTATGCAGCCCTGCCGGGAGAAACCCACACTGGGGCCTTCACACCTCCAGCTGCGCTGCGATGAGAAAAAAGCTCATTTCTCTCTTCTGATACAGATGATAACAATATATTTTTAAAAACACAAAATCATAAAGAAACTAAAAATCTAGTTTCCATTGAATTCTCTTTATCAAACACTCAGGCTGTCGCTTTTGCCTTTTTTTTTTTGTCTTAAATGTAGCTGTTTTTTTTCGAACCACCAGGACAGTGAAATGCTACATATGCATGATTCCTTTTTGTGAAAAACTATCCTATGCCTGCTAAACATAAAAGGAGCTCAAAAAATATGTAGGTATCTCTTCTAAGACTGCCAGTTTATGAAATGTAGCTGAGGTTATAAAACTGCCCTATCACTGAAAACATTTATATATGTCAAATCTGCTATTTCTGACTAAATTTCTGTTATGCATCTCCCAGTTCTGTGAAAGACTGTTGCATCCAGAAGATATCCATATAGGTAAAACAATTTTAAAGGAAAAGGCAGGTAAAGAACAAGGCATGGCTGTGCTGAACAGTTCACTGCATTTTTCTTCAGAGAGAACATGTGAGGCAGGGAAATTTCCCTGGATGGCTTCTGGACGTCATTCAGTGACTATCTAAATACAAACACACCAGAGCCCAGGACACAGGGATCAAAACCACACGCCATCGATTGCCGGAGGAGAGCCCTGAGCAGGCAGCTGCAGCTTCCTTATCTCCTCCTGGCGCGCAGCTACATTTCAAAAGGAAAGCAGCGTGGAACTTTTCTTCTCTAAAATGACCCATAGCAGTTACATGACATATTATGACTTAGGTTTAAACCTCCGAGGGCTGAAAATAAGACTTCCTCAGCTGCCAGGAAAGGAAGCTACACTGTAATAATCTAGGGCTTACATACACCCTCCTGGAGACAGGCACCTGACTTAAGATCTTTCCAGATCTGGATCCAAGAGTCTTAACTGCATTTCCCTGACTGTACTTATCTAACATTTGTCATTAGTCAGCTGCTCCAAAGCAGGTCTTGTTCTCATACTGCACACAACGATCATTTTTCTTTAGGCAGATTGCTCTTGAATTTAATGTTAGATGTTGTAGCATATGGACACATTTTCAGATAAATTCACAATATCTTATAAAATTCTGGCAATGGAATAACATTCTGCTTCCTGTGCTTTGGCCTCAAGAAATCTTGTTCTCTAAGCATAAGTACTATAATATTAAAACAAATATGCTTGTTCTTTCATTCTGTCATTATAGAATGATCATTATGACCTTACACTAATGTGCCATCTTCCACATGTCCAGTGATTTACATGGCTCCCTCATGCCTTGGAACAAGCCTTAAAATATGCAACGAAAGTATTATATCTCTCCATTCTCAGTCTAATCTTGTATTGCTACATCTCTGTTCTTTCCTGAGGCTTTTTTGTTTTCCAAAAACCTAGGACTATACTTACAAAAACATAATGTAATTGGTGCCCATTTCTCTACAACATTCCATGTAAAAGACAGCAGTAACACATCATTAAAATCAGAGATACATAGACTGACTTTTAAAATGTTCTTCTTTTATTAGTCAGATAGCTGCCTGGAAGAGGAAATGAAAAACAGTTCTTTAAAGCATCTTTAACAGTCCTTTGTAGTTCATGTCCAAAGCACCACTGGCAGCTGAACTGTTAATGCATATTTTCTAGAGAAAATAATTTAGCAGACTTATCTTTCACTATTCTTTTTTTCTTCCTTCTCAGAAATGCTCTGGAGCCATTACAGAAATCCTCATGCCATGGTCCAGATGGGAAGGCACAGAGGAACGCATGATGGCTCACTCTCTACTTATGTGTTTGGCTTTCTCTCCAACAAGCAGTGATGGTCTGGCCTGAGTACTCAGTTAAAGAGGCTGGGAAATACTCCAAAATCCCTCCGCTCAGATGTGCCCAAAGAAGCTCTTCTGGCTATATTTGTAACTTTTAGCATTTCCTTCAGTCCCTACTGAAGCACACCGCACGCTGATTTCAAAGGGAAATTATATGAACCCACAGAACAAAACTGACAATTGCATCACACTGACCTTATGCTTTTATAAATCTGTGTGTTTAGCCTTGCCAGAAGAGCTAGAAACAGGTACTTTGGCTCCTTTGTGGTAGTGGCTGGTGCTTGAACACTACAAAATAAGCCTGAGCTCTACTAAATGAACTGCTCAGGGAAGTTATGAGAAGAACTGAGAAGAAATGAATGGTGCGGATAGGAGGCTGTAAGAGCATTTGCAACCAGCAGCATGGAGCCTGGACAATCTATTTGGTCTGTGCAGAGTAACAGGGATAAAGATTATGAGGCAGAGTAGAAAACAAAGCTGACAAGATGGATGGGGAGAGAAACAACCTCACAGGTATCTATATATGGCGTATTGCTCAGTTGGAGCTAGCTCAGGTGCTAGTGGCAGGCAGCACGTGGAGCTATATCAATGCTGGGAATATAACTGCTGTTCTGGGTGTAGCTTTGGGGGAGTACAGTGATAGCCCCTTTTCCCTGTAATGCACTAGCTCTGTGTGAAATGGTGCAGGTTGCAGCATGGGGAATCCCATGATTTACACATCAGGCAACAATTTTTTTGCCTCAATCTTCTCTGATAACTGCTCATCACACAGTTCTCAAATGACTGGTTTGCAAGGAGGAGACTGGAGAAGCAACATCCCTTCCAGTGTAAGTGAATCATAGAATCATAGAATGGCTTGGGTTGAAAGGGACCTTAGGGATTATCAAGTTCAAACCACCCTACCACAGGCTGGGTTGCCAGCCGCTAGATTGAGTACTAGATCAGATTTGCCCAGGGCCCTGTGCAGCCTGGCCTTAAACACCTCCAGGGATAGGGCATCCACAATCTCTTTGGGCAACCTGTTCCAACACCTCACCACTCTCTCAGTAAAAAACTCCCTCCAAACATCCAATCTAAATCTCTCTTCCTTTAGTTTAAAACCATCCCCTCTTGTCCTCTCAGTATTTACGTACAGCGTTTGATGCACGGACTTAGATGTGAACGATCCAAATAGTTTATTACAAGTCCTCACATCACTTATATACATTCACAAGTTTCCTTTTTTATAGCTTTCCCATCTGCCCTTCCAACTTTCCCATCTACCTTTACATGTCAACATAATATTCTACAAACACTCCTTAACTGTGCATGCAGGCGCTTGTCCAATCAGAGCCATGAGCCATTCCTTTTGCTTTTTCTCTTCTTCTGTCCTTGGTTCTCACACTGTTTATCTTGCTCCACAGCTGCTGCTCTGAATAGCTTTTCTTGTATTCCCACATTTATCTGTGTAAAAAGTTGATTTCCCTCATGTTTATAAACTCCCTTTAAATACTGAAAGACAGCAATGAGGTCTCCCTGCAGCCTTCTCTTTTCCAGGCTGAACAAGCCCAGTTCCTTCAGCCTATCCTCAGAGGAGAGATGCTCGAGCCCATGGATCAACTTCAAGGCCCTCCTCTGAACCCTCTCCAAAAGCTCCACATCTTTCCTGTGTTGGGTGCCCCAAACTTGGACACAGTTCTCCAGGTGGGAATACATGAGATCAGAATAGATGCGGACAATCACCTCCCTCACTCTGCTGGCCGCCTGATGGAAGCCAGGATACTATTGGCCTTCCAAGTTGCAAGCACACACTGCTGGCTTGTATTAAGTTTTTCATCACTCAGAATCCCACAGTCCTTCTCAGCAGGGCCACTCTCAAGGTTTGCGTACTTCTTCTCCCGGTTTGTATACTTCCATACTTCCCAATTTGACAAGATCAGGTTTGTGGTCACCTGAAGAACCTGAACATCTAAAAGTCTATGATGAGTCCTGATGAGATGCATCCCAGAGTCCTGAGGGAATTGGCTGATGTAGTCACCAAACCAATCTTGATGATATTTGATTGATAGTCAGGTGAAGTCCCTGGTGACTGGAAAAAAGGCAAATCACATCCATTTCTAAGAAGGTGAAAAGGATGACCCTGGGAACTACCAACTACCAGAGGTCAGTTCACCTCTGTCATGGGAAAGATCATGGAGCAGATCCTCCTGGAAGCTATGCTAAGGCACATGAAAGACAGGGAGGTGATAAAGTAGAATCAGCATGGCTTCACCAAGGGCAAATCCTGCTTGACCAATCTAGTGGCATTCTGTGATTGTGTTATTGCCATTAATGGACAAGGGAAGAGCCACTGATGTCATCTATCTGCACTTCAGTAAGGCTTTTGACACAGTACCTCACAACATCGTTCTCTTCAAACTAGAAATATGTGGATTTGATGAGTAGACTGTTTGAAGGAATCAAATTCAGAGAGTGGTGGTCAACACCTCCATGTGTGAATGGAGGTCAGTGATGATTGGTATCCTCCAAGGGTCAGTGCTGGGACCATTACTCTTTAATATTTTCATCAGTGACATCGACAGTGAGGTTGACTGCACTTTTAACAAGTTTGTGACTGACAACAAGCTGTGGGGTGTAGTCGACATGCCCGAGGGATGGGATGCCATCCAGAAGGACCTAGGAAGGCTTGAGCAGTGGGCCCAGGTGAACCTCATGAGGTTCAATAAATCCGAGTGCAAGGTCTTGCAGCAGGGCAAGGCAACCTCCACTACCAATACAATCTGGGGGATTAAATGATTGAGCGCAGCTTGCCAAAAAAAACCTGGTGGTACTGGTGGATGGCAAGCTAGACGTGAGCCAGCAATGTATCCTTGAAGGAGAGAAAGCCAAACATATCCTGGGCTGCATCAAAAGAAGCGTGGCCAGCAGGGCAAGGGAAGTGATCCTGCTCCTCTACCCTGTGCTGGTGACGCCTCAGCTGGAGTACTGTGTTCAGATTTGGAGTCTTCAGTACAGTAGAGACATGGATCTGTTGGAGTGTGTCCAGAGGAGAGCCAAAAAAATAATTCAAGGACAGGCTGAGAGAGCTGGGGCTGTTCAGCCTGGAGAAGAGAAGGCTCTGGGAGGACATAGTAGCGGCCTTTCAATATCTAAAGGGGAGAAACAGGAAAGGGGACAGACTCTTTAGCAGGGTCTGTGGTAACTGAACAAGGGGAAATGGTTTCAAGCTTAAAGAGGGTAGATTTAGGCTAGATATAAGGAAAGTGAGGGTGATGAAGAACTGGAACAGGTTGCCCAAAGATGTGGTGGTTGCCCGTCCCTGGAGACTTTCAAGACCAGGCTGAACAGGGCTCTGAGCAACCTGATCCAGCTGTGGTGTCCCTGTTACTGCAGTGGGGTTGGACTACATGGCCTTTAAAGGTCCCTTCCAACACAGAGGATTCTGATTTTATGTCTCTGCTAAGGGACAGTTAATGGAGTAGAGAGAAAAAGGGTCTTGGAGAACAGAGGAGAGAGATAATGCAAAGTCTCCAGAAGATGCCATTGGTTCCCATTCATGCCAGGAACAAGTATTCAGAATTTTCAGTTTTGACAAAAAAATAAATACCTACAACACAAGTATGCCAAGTGGTTCAAAATATATACTGACATGTTTTCTTATATGTATCACAGTCTGACTTAAGTTGGTCAGACTGTATTGGAATATCTTCTGATACAGGTATCATGAGGGTTTGTCCACTACTAGGATATACGGTTTTGAGTTTCTTTCCTGGCTGGATATACTGTGATGAAATGTACTACATGCTTATATATTTAGGACAATAGGATATCCACAGACCTACTGTAAAATCCCTGTCTTTAAAACAAAAAAGAAAAAAAATTGTGGGGTTAAGTAAGAGCCTGTCTCATGGTTCAGTTCATCTCTGAGGTTGTGTCAAAGATATTTCAAGTACAAGGTATACAAGATATTTGAAAGGTGACTATTAAGCATTCTGATTTTTTATCCGTTTATTTTCAGTGATCTAAGAATGGGACACACGTAAATTGTGTCGCATAGATAGTTAGAAAACTGGTTTGAAAATAAACACTGGCTCAAAATTAAGGCAATTTGAATAGGGAGCTATCTGTACAGGCCAAATGATTCAGTGTCATGTGGCCAGTATTAAGGGACATGGAGCCTTCTACGGGATTTAAGCCCTTCATCCTGCATTTTATGCCTTTAACTAAGCTGCACCTGGTATTACCTTTGAGGAGTGTAAGCTAATCGTGACATTTACTTTGCTTTCATGCAAATTTCTATCATTTTTATTTAGATTATTTGCTGCAAGGGTGGCTTTGTATAGATGTGCTTTCTTCCAAAAAAGTGTTAAGATTTGTAATGAACAATTCCAAAAGGTTAAAAGAATTAAGAACTGATAGGTGCCTCAGATATTTTTGAAAGGTTTGCTCAAGGTAGAATTTGCCTTCTCTGCTCTTCCACTATTACCCAGTTGAGGTGCTGATAACAGAAGCAGCATCAGCAGCTTGAAGACATGGTGGGGAATCCAAGGAAGGCAAACAGAGGCTACAAATCCTGAAAGCCTTAGTCTGGTATCTTCAGAACCAGAAAATCAAAAACCCAGCGTCTGGTGCCTTCAGACCAAGTGGGGGCACAATCCCAACAGCTCATTCTGATGGGTTTAATGAAGGTTTACAGATGATAGCGAAAGTGGACAGGAACAAGATGAATTTCTTGTATGACGATGAATCCCACTACCATCAAAAAAAAGCCATGTGGAGTGAGTGATATGAGCTGCCCTTGCAGGTAATGCACAGCTCACGGGTCAGTCATGTCTAATTCAGGAGACGTCCTTGGATACACTGCAGCAGAAATATGCTTGAGTGAATTCACTCTTGAAGAATGGCAGCGTATCACTACAAAGGTTATATCTGCACACATATGTGCCTCGTTGATATAAAAGGGTGATGGTGAGCTCTTAAGAGTGGTGCACATTTTTCTATGGTCTAATTTATTGCCCATATGAGTTAGTTAGCCTCATGCAAACACATCTCTTCATCTGTTTTTTCTCCAAGAGCACAGTGCATAACCATCTTAACTAATGAATTTTCTAATCCGCACTTGCACAAAAAATCTTGAAATCATAAAGCAAATGAAATCCAAAGGCTCAGAAGCCAAGTAAACAAAACAAAAAACAAAAGCTGCAGAATTATTTTTAAAAGGAAAAAAAAGACATCGTTTTTAAGCAATCCCATGATTTTTTGAGACTGACTCATGATTTTGTGATGCTTAAAGTTGGCAATACTGATACCCTGTGATTTAGATGACTAATCACACACTGAAAAGCTAATAATCAAAGTAAGCAGTTTGTGAAGTACCCACAGACTAGAAAATATGTATCTCAACTACTCAGCAAAGGCTTATGCATAAATTGACAACAAATAGAATCAGTTTGTATAACTGCTTCACAAAGAAAGAAAAGAGCTAATCAGTTAATCAGTTATTTTATTTGTATCACATAATGCTACCAGCTGCAGCAGTGAGTATGAACAGGAAAGAATATGGAATAGAACAAATAAGAGGATAGCACTCGAGTGATGCATTGATGCGGAACGGGGAAGGATGTGCAGAGTTCAGTAAGCAAAACTCAAGAGTAAAAACTGACTGAATGAAGGCTACAGTGATACTGCACATCAGGGAAGAAAACACCAGGGGGAAGGAGGGAAGGAGGTAAAAAGTGGAGGACCACTAAGATGGTCAGAGGGCTGGAGCACCTCGTCTATGAAGACACGCTGAGGGAAGGAACTGGGCTTGTTTAGCTTGGAGAAGAGAAGGCTCCAGGGAGACCTCATTGTGGCCTTCCAGTAGTTGAAAGGAGCATATAAGCAGGAGGGGTAAGACTGTTTATGAGGGTGGATAGTGATAGGACAAGGCAGAATGCTTTTAAACTGAGACAGGGCAGGTTTAGGTTAGAAATTAGGAGGAAGTTTTTCACCCAGAGGGTGGTGACACACTGGAACAGGTTGCCCAAGGAGGTTGTGCATTCCCCATCCCTGAGGTATTCATGATCAGGCTGGATGTGGCTCTGGGCAGCCTGGTCTAGTGGTTATCAACTCTGCCTATGGCACGGGCATTGAAACTAGATGACTTTATGGTCCTTTTCAACCCAGGCCATTCTATGATTCTACGATTCTATGAAACGAGTAAGGAGACAAGTGGTCAGCTGGCTGCAAAAGACTAAACCTCTGCGCCGCATGAAGCACATAAGGTATGACTACAGAATTATAGAATTGCTCAAGATGGAAGAGAGCTTACAGATCATCGAGTCCAACCACAACCTAACCATACTACCCTAACAACCCTCCACTAAATCATGTCCCTGAGCACCACATCCAAATGGTTTTTAAACGCATCAGGATGGTGACTCAACCACCTCCCTGGGGAGCCTATTCCAGTGCTTAAGTTCTTTCTGTACAGAAGTGTTCCCTGACATCCAACCTAAACTTACCCTGGTACAGCTTAAGGCCATTTCTCCTCGTCCTGTCGCCTGTCACCAGTAAGAAGAGAACAACCCCGCTCTCACTGTAAGCACCACTATGGCATGAAACAAAGAAAAATAATTAAAATAGCTGACTAAATGTCGTTGAAGGCAGGTGAAGAAACAGGTCTAAGTGCTGGCTTCTCAGTGGGTTTTCTGATTAGATCGCATGTTAGCATGCAGCAGTTCTTAGATGGATTCTTGCTAATCTTTTATCTTATCTGGTACTAAGCAGCAGGAGGTGTATTTAGTGCATGCTCCATATCAACTTAATGTCAGCATCTTTTCTAAAACATTCCTCATAGCAGAATGATAGCCAGCCAGAGTCCTCTCAAAACAACAATGAAGTAAGGACAACACGATTTTCAGAAGTAAAAGAAATACAGTGGATGTGGCAGTACTCGAAAAGTTTGTTGACTTTGGAAGGTAGAAAATAAAAGAATTTTGAGAAGAAGCACTACACTTTTTTTTTATAATGTATTTTTGTAGCTACTTTATTACAGCATTGGCTACAAGTTTATAACTATTTTTTCTTCATCTAAAATTTATACTCTCTTTATCTAAAATTAAATAGGACTGTTAGTTTCAGAAAATTCTCCTGCAAAAGCATATTTAATTACAAGTCTACCAAATGGGAGTTCTTTTTGCTTCTGAAGAACCAGACATAGACAGGATTTACAGCAGCAGGATCTCTAGTCCTATCTTGTATGGAAGCTTCTATACTCCTAGAAAGGGGGGAAAAAAAGAAAACACTACACCATTTGAAAACACAGGTCAAATCAAAGTGAGCAAGAAACTGGAGGATGAATGATTGCTCTGTGTAAGGACTTTCTATGAAGTCTGTCACACATCACCAACATCATAAGGTCTAAAGTGCTGCGTAACTGAAGCAGGTACTAAAATGTGAGGTGAAATTACAGACTAAGTGGGAAAGACAGAGGGATGTATTGCACAGCTGTCAGCCATACAGGAAAGATATTCCATTTCTGACTCCAGATGGAAAACAGCTCACATTTTCAAGCAGTTCGGGGGTGACCGAGATGCAAAGATTCATTCATTAACTGCTCTTACAATGCAGCTTTCTGAAAATGTTCTAGTAGCATACATAGAAGGGGATAGAGGTGTCAGCTACTTTAACCCTTTAGTGTAGAAGGAGTATGGTCACTGAAACTGAGTACTTTCACAGAATGCTTCTCAGAGCCACAGTCTGAGAATTTTGCTTTTACATTTATTTTCAATAAATGCCTGAGCACCAAATGTGGCACTCCAGCTGAACAAGACCATCCTCTGGTAACAGCCTTCTAGCTCTGCTGACATCTCTTAATTACCTGCAAGTGGGAGGTCTGCTCAGAAATATAAATATTTGTTTAGAAAGGCATGAAGGCATACAAAGGAAAAAATATTTAAATGAACATGTTTGAGGACAACAGAAGAGACAATTACTGAGAGGTCTAACAATGTGTCAGGCAGAAAAAACAGAGCACACACAAGTGGACAAAAGTTGCTGTAAACATGAGGAGAGAGCAACTTAACCTGCAATAAGCTGCCAGCATACTGACAAAACAGTCCTGTGTATTTTCAAGAGTGCTTTTATCATCCAGAACACTTCTATGCATTTATTTTACTGAAACAAACTATTTATACTATTGATACAAAAGCATATAAAAATTAAAGCGAAATCAATCTTTGTTATTCTGCCTTGGCAAAAGACTTTGAACTGTGCATACTGCATAATCTACTTGCTTTTACTATTAACTGCTTAATATGTGTTTACATGATGCTGTTTAATACTGTTCCCGCTCAGCTCACTTCTCCCTAGGTGCCTGTAAGCGAACATACTGATCTAATGGCAGACACTAAATATGATAGTCTGGGGATCTGCCTAGGAGAACTCATACATTTCTATTTTATTTCATGAACATTTTGCAAGCTTGTAGACTTGTTTATATTTTTTACTGCACCATTTGTTTTATTTTAAGGAAAGGAGATATTGATATATGAGGGATGGTTTGCATATTCTTCCTTCCTGTATTTTGCCTAAGAATTAAAGAATAAAGTAATAATAACTTTTCCAGGAGATTACTTGCCCCTAATTTAAACTTTCACTGTCTCTAATAAACGCAATAGCAGTACAGAATATGGACACAGAGGAAAAAGAAGAAATTGTGCACTAGCGGTTGAGAGAGAAGTCTCAAGCGTGGCTCTGGAGAGCAAGAGGAACTGCATCACAGGGCTCAGCTCTCCAGAGGAGACATCAGCCTCGATGTTTGCATCCAAGGAGACTTTGAATGCTGCCAAGAGACAGGTAAGGGCACCCAAGGGTTTGGACAGAGCTTGAGGAGTCCTAGAAGCTCAAGTTATTATCAGTAAAGGCAAAACTATTAGAAAGCATGCAAAGGAGGGATACAACGAGGAAGAAGGGTCTAGAAGGTAAGGTGTATGAGCAGTGGCTGAGGTCCCTTGGTTTGTTCAGCCCAGAGCAGAGGAGACTGAGGGGAGGCCTCATTGTGGCCTTCAGATTCCTCAAGCAGTGCTGAGCTCTGCTCTCTGGTGACAGCAACCAGACCCAGGGAAATAGCAAGGAGCTGCATCAGGGCAGGGTTAGGTTGGGGATTAGGAAAAGGTTCTTCACCAGAGGGTGTCCAGGCACTGAGACATGCACCCCAGGGCAGCAGTCGTGGCCCCAAGCTCCTGGATTTCAAGCAGCGTCTGGACAACACTCTCAGACGTAGGATTTGATTTTGTGGTGGTCCTGCATAGAGCCAGGAGTTAGACTCAATGATCCTTGTGGGTCCATTCCAACACAAGATATTCTGTGATTCCATGAGCATTAGAGAGATCAGGACAGCAGTGAATGCTACCACTACAGAAGAAGCAGTCCAATTTGGTGCAGCCAGCTCTCACAGAATCATTGATTGAAAGGAATCTCAAGAGATCATTGAGTCACCCTGCTAAAGCAGCTACTCTACAATAGGTCTCACAGGTAGGTGTCCAGACAAGTCTTGAATATTTCTATAGGACACTCTACAATCTTTCTGGGCAACCTGTTCCAGCACTCTGTCATCCAGCCCTGGTATCATCCTGCAGAGGAGAAGTTCCCACCGATGATCTGAACCTAACCAAACCTCTTCTATTCCAGGAAATGCTCTGCTCTTATGATTAATAAGCTCATTGTACCTTTACCTGACCAATTTCTTACTTCTAAAAAACATGGACATCAAATGAAAATAAAAACAATTTGCACAGCTTTACCCATGAACGTGAATTCTTGTACCTCAGCCTCCACGACACCTGGTATTCCCCATGCCTCACGGGACTGCATGCTCTGCAGCCTCTTAAATTACAGTCATCACACAGTAACAGTAGTGCACATTTTACAGTTAAAATTAAATGACTGTAGCCTGAACGGAAACCTAAGAACAGACAGACAGCACTGCAAAAGCTTTAGGCCAAGGTGTGACAGGTAAGCTCATCTAGCCAGGTGGGTTTGGGGGTAAGGTGGGAGACCATGTGTGATTGAGAGCCCACCAGGCAAACAGAGGCCACAGACAGGTGCAAAGAGCTACCAAAGAGGCTGGGAGTAGTAAAAAATCAACCAACCACATCTGCATAGTTGCTGTAGAAATACTGGATGGGATTCATAACTGCTTGGTTAGAATTAATATTCTATTCAGCTGACAGAAAGTAGTGTGGCTAATTCTTGACTTGTCACCCTGGATACTCTCTGTAGGCAACAGAAAGAAGCAGGCACCCTAAGAGAGTGATCCAGATGGGTTTATATAGCAGAGAGATGAGCCTTCTCAAAAAGTCTGTTCCCTCCACTGACTGCTGACTACACGGAATCCACAGCAGTGTACTCTGCTGCTCAAAATAAAGTGAAATGATTTCATCAAAATTAGATTAAGTATATTTTTTTAAATCACTCCACACATCACGTTGAATTTTTACAGCTCCTAAATTTTGAAAACAAATTGCTTCTCCCTACTAATTTAAATACTACAATCACTTGCCAGTCAGTTTCATATTTTGCCTCTTTTATACTATATGATGAAAGGTATGAAAGATTTTTTATTATAATATTTATAATTATAAATACATTTGCACATATCTATGTTTAGCCTACATATATATACAAATGGGATTTTTTTTAATTCCATTGCAAGCCTTCACTATCAAGAAGATTTTTGTCAAAAAAGCTTACATGAATATTTGCATTTGAAAGAGAGTTACCGGAGATTTACAGCATACTTTTAAATATTCTATATCTCAAATTCATATGATTGTATACATCTCATTAGTGTTTGTTTTTTTGTTTTGTTTTTCAACAGGCTAGCATAATCCATTTTATATTTTGCTGGACTTTGACACAGCAATTAATTTGCAGTGAGTTCAATGGGCTTTGACTTTTTATTTTTCTATCAGCACAGATAGGCAGGCTCACTTCTGCTTCCTAATTTAACCTGTGTTGAGAGCTACAGTAGCTACACTGCCACTCTGAGAAATGCCATACACTTTACCTGTGAGGCAAGTTACGTTTCTTGGACAGGCATGGTTAGAAACTAAAGGTGTATTTGGAAGGAAGACTCTGTTGTAGAAGTCACCTATGCTATGAGGCTGGAGTACTCAGTGTAGCTGCTAGTCTCAGCTACCTCATCTGCTTCATCCTGCATACCTAGGCTGACATGCACATTGCAAGCTCCACATAAAGAGTTCTGGGCAAATCCCCAAGTCCCTAACCACAGCTCTGTCAATTTCCAGTCAGAGGTTCTTGTGCCTTTGAATGCAAAGCAGAAAGGCATGTTCCTGTCAGACACCTTTATGCTGTTGGAGGACTCATTCAGTCATGGGATGACCCTCCACTCCCTTCAATCTGAGTGGCTGGAGCTCCTGGCCCTGCCCTCGCAAAGCACTTAGTCTGAGTCCTGCTGGGACATCTCTCGAGGACCTCCATGCCTGCTATAAAATACCATCCGCAGACCACAGTGCTCTGATGGCAGCCCTACCAGTTTGGGACAAAATTTTGTTTCATTTTGTTCCTGATCACCTTACTTTATATGTTTAAGTAAGCATTAGTTCTGAAGATAGACCATTTATTTGAGCTCGTGTCCAGAAGCTATCCACACTGACCACACCACCTCTCAGAGGTACTGCCTTCCAATATAACATTTCCCTTGCTCTGGTAATAGCCTTCACTCCTTGTTCCCAATTCTTTTAAATAAGTTTATGAATAAAAACTATTTAGAGAAGAATTCACATCATTTCCTAACATCTATGGGCCTTCCTCAAACCTAACAACTATGTTTTCACTCAGACCATTGCTAAAAGTGCAGAATAGCTTTCAGTCAATAACCAGTCTTTGCAAGTAATGTCTAGGAAAAGTTGCAGCTAAAACTATAAATGAGAAAGTAGTTTATTCCTCTTACACACCTCCAGGTTTTAATCAAAATATCCTGTAATACTGAGCCAAATATTTTGGAGAAGTAGAATTGTTTCTGTATCCACACTGATGTTTCCATTAGCCAATCTAAAATCCTGCCAAAAGAAAGAAGAGATTTATTTGACAAGGTCCCTATCCATCGAATGCTATTGACTGGAATTTTTGGTAATTTTTAACCTAACCTTCCTGCTGATTGCTCCAAGCTAACCATTTCAGTATTTTACAGGAATGTGAATTCATGCAAAGGATGCATTTATAGGTTCCATTTTCTACTCTTTTTTAAAGATTTGAACTGCATTAGCACTTTTCCAATTCTCTGAAATTTTCTTAGCTCTCTAGGATTCACACTGTTGGTTCAAAAGTTGCCTTAGCTACTTCCTCCATAACTCTCAGGAGCAAATTAGCAAGAACTGCCAACGTGGAAAAGCTTGGAAGCTTTCCATCATCCAAGGCAAGCTCACAGCTTTCACAGAGAACTGTCTGCATTTTGCTGAGACAACAAGAGAGCTTGGCCTCTTCTGAAACCATAACCGAAGGAAAAGAGGCAGAGCTGGGGACAGAGAAACAGGGAACACCCCGAAGAACCATGGTCTCATTGCTCTGGTTCCTATGCACCCATCATCAACAGCATGAGTGCACATACCCATCACTGCCCGGAAGCACCCATTCACTTCACAGTGACACCAGCAGCCTGTCTGCCTTTCCTGGGCTTTTATATACCTAAAGCCCACAAGCCATGACTCTGGTGGCACTACACAGCCTACTGCCTTAAACCATCTGTGTTGCTTCTATCTTCAGATGACCCAAGTTGACTCTTGCTTTTTTCCAGTATGAACAGGTATGACCCAAAGATCTTTATGCTCCCTATGTAAAACTGAAAAGCACTCTTATTAGCAAATTGGTTACTGAAATTCACTGGCACTTTCAATCACCTTTATTCTTCCGCCACAGTTTGTAAATTGTACTTTCCATGACCAGTTTTCTCTGGTATAGCAATATATATACCACAGCAGAATAAGTTGTTGCATTCATTTATTACCATTTTGGCATTTTATTCTAAACAAAATTGTCATTAGTGTAATTACAAATCAAAGAGATCGAGAACTTGCCATTACTTCATTTATATCTCTCTGAGCAGTTCCAGCAAATCGTGCACAATTTCCAACTGATTTCTCAAGGTGAAGTACTACACAACTTCAACTACTAAACAAGCATAAATTCAGTGGAAGGAAATGAGGAAATCTAATTGGGGTTCCAGTAGAAGAAAATACGGAGAAATAATTCAGATTTTATCATAAGGACAGGAAGGAAATCAAAGGACAATGATTTATCTTTTGTCTTTTAAATTCAGTATTTTGTCTGTCAGACTCATTCATCTCATACAAAGAAGAGCAATAGTATACATTTCCAAGATAAAATCAATTATGCATTATCTTAGAGTTGAACAATGTGATTCTCACAGAGGCCTTAAGACAACTTACATGTAGCATAATTGCTATTCCAGATCTCTGAACAAAGCTAAATTTCACTGACAATTCATTGTACAAATTTCAATTTACAGACAGCCAGTTTTTCCCAATATTCTCTTAAAGTATGAAATTGCAAAGGCTGTTTCTGCTTGAACCAGAATACAGATTTTGAAATATAACAAAAATTAAGTAGCAAATTCAGAGACTCATTGGATTCAATTCATTACCTCAGAGAACTTTGGCTTAAAATACCCTCCCATATTTTATGTCAGTTTTTTAAATGAGTGAAGAAAGCTTTTGTTCCTCAAAAACGCCTGAACTGTGGCCAATTTAGCTGCACTTTAATTAGTTTCTTAATTTATTTCCATTATGAAATAAAATAGGGAAATAATTCTTTATTCTGTATCCCATTAAAATGACACTGCGTAAGTTAGACTATTTTGTTATCAAGTTTGAAGCAACCTATTTTTATAAAAGCTAAAAATAACATTACAGTTTAAATAATATTTGCCAAGTTTTGGAACAACTCACAAAGATATGGTAGAGTTTGCTGGAAAATTTACATGGTTTATAATGCTTAGCCCATTTTCAAAGGAAAAGATGATCCTTACTCAGTTTGTTTCCCTTTCCAAGAACACTGTTTTAGAAACACAGCTTTTTTTTTTCCTATCATGAAGCATTTCAGACAGTTGCACTTGAGCCTTTCCTTGAGTATCCTAGTTGTGATCATGTTGTATTTCAAATGTGTTTTCACCAGCAGGACAAAGGGCAGCCTAGGAGACATGTCACGTGTTGAGGCTGAGCAGATCTATTCTGGCCAAGTCATTCTCTTGCCATCTCTTACACAAAATGGAAGGAATGGAAGGAAAGCTGCAAGGCGCTGGGAAAGTGAACCAAGGTGAAAGAAATTTTCAAAGTGCAAAGTTCTTAATCTAGACAAAATTTTGCTCTAAGGGCATAGGCAATATAAAGGACATTTACTCGGGGAGTTGTTCACGGCTTTACTTTTAAAAGGGGCCATCAGTAAAAAAAGCAGAATCCCTCAGTCTCATCACAGAACATCGTGAGCATAGATAAGAAATCTGAAATTTCAGTCAGCAATGAGAGGTGCATCAAAACACTTTTTTTTGGACTTTAGCAAATAAATATGAAGAACAGAAAAGCTGCACATGAATTATTCCTCTATGAGCAGAGCTAATTGGGTACAAAGAAGTAAGCATTCACAGAGTCAACAAAGGTTTTCCCTTGCCCACACAAACACCTTCAACTACAAGCCGTTTCATTACTCTCGCAAAAGAAGAAATTCCAAAGGACTTCCTCTAAGAGAAAGAACTAAGAAAGTCAGACCTATTGCCTGTTGACAGAGGGAATGGAGCCTGTGTCCCATCAGATAGAAGATGGAACTGAGCATTGTTCCATCTAGCTAGCAACACTGTAGTAGTTTTAATGCTAGGGAAGGGATCTGCACTCTGGCAGGTTGTTTTTGTGCAGTGTGCTAAAGGGAAGGCAGTTTCTCAGAATGAATCCCACAGGCAAATGAATGAGTGTTTTACAAATTCTAGGATTTAGGCAGGAGACCTCAGCTGCTGCAAAATAATTCCCCATTTCCATCACATCTCCTTGATATACAAAGCAATTTGGGCACTGATGGAAAGGAACTGTGTTTGAAGAGCACAGCTGGAGTGCAGTTGAGTGGGGACGGCTGCTCACAATACGAACATGGGAACGGAGATGGTAGTGCAGAAATCAAACACAGCAGCCTACAAATGATGTAGCAGTTGTTCTCCCTTCTCCTGAGAGCCTTCCTCAAACAGCAGGACTGAGAGTCCATTCAGCAAATGACTGAAAGGAGCCCGGACTTTCTGATTCCCATTAGACTAGCTCAGTGGGGAATTTGGGGGCATTGTTTTTCTTTGTTTGTTGCTTGTGTTGTTTTGGTTCAGTTTTTACAATATTCCTAATAGTTTTTGTTTAACAAGTTGTTGAGATTTGTACACTTTTAGTGTGATTTCATCAAGATGGTCTTGCAATAACCTGGTCTCATCATCTTTATGCCTTTGTTCGCAGAAGAACTAGCTAGCATTTCTAGCATGGCATAATATGGCACTCTATAAAATAAGAAAAGGTAGCACTATTTGCAGATGGCAATCAAACTGTACTTTACAAATCTTCTAGCATATATAGTTCACATACCTCAGAAAAAAAGGACTAAGAAATATATTTACACATACTCTAGGCTAAATCTGCTGATCCACAATGGTAAATCCCACTCAGAACTAATTTCCTTATTTGAAGCTTAAGAAAATATCATGCAATCCACATCGCATATTACATTCATTGACTAGATAATAACTGGAAGGAAGACAGCTCATAGAGAAATAGATGAGAACTAGGGCTGAATTCTGTGACAGATGCCTCTGCATGCTTTATGTACATTTACACATATATATGCACACTTACACAGTCTAGCAGCTGTAGCTGACTGAGCTAAGTAATCCTGCAAAAAGCTCTTGGCCACCCATCTAAAGCGTAACTGGGCAAAGCTAACCTCTAGCTCTGCAAATAAATAATCAAATTCTGTCAGGTAAACAACCAAGAACCACAATATTTATTAGCTTACATTATTTGCACAAATGGTGCAGCTTGACTGTATACAACAAAATCACTTTTCTAATAAACTTGCTTAACATTTACCAAAAACATAAGGAAAAAAAGCCACACTTCATTCACGTGTTTAAAGACGAACTTTCAATTTCAGAAAACTATAGCTTTTCATGAACTTCTTTTCTTTAGTGTTTGTTTAGGACCGTATTTTTCATAACCACTTAGAATAAAAAAGCTTATAGCATAGCAGTTTATTTAAAAAGTTTGCAGCATGGCAACTAGTTAGTTGTGAGAGAATATGTAAGATACTAACAAGAAAGTTTATCAAAACTTAGGAGTACGACTTAGACTGCAAAGCTGGGTCACTGTACATTAGATATGAAATATGCACTGTTTTATAAAACATCAGACAGACTTAACAGAGAGACAATAAAACTCCAATATAGCTGGACTTGTTAATTTCAATCCAGTTTAACTGCATTAAAATAATGTGCACTGGTTACAAACTATGCAGAGCTCTATTTCAGGAAATGTTGTGGGAGTCCAACCTTCCGACTCTCAAAGTGCGTACATAGTTCATAGTGTGTACAGCTCTCAGAAAGTGTTTCATGAATGACATAGTAAATGCAAAAACAATAGCAATAACAGAGGATTTGGGACTCAGAAGAAGTGAGAATGGCTATAGCCAACCATTAATTATAGAAGTGTTTGCTTGCATTGTGATAGCAAGTTCCAGTTCAGCCACCAGAAACAGAAAGCAAGCAATCTGCAACAAGGAAGTAACAGCAATGCAAAACAAAGTGGTGTTTGTGTTTGTTTTTAGGTGACATACATACATAAATTTTATTCTTTCAGGGCAGTATGGCTAAGACTGATGCAGAGTGATCATTTACAAGCTATCAACCCTCCTCTGCACTTACAGCTGAACGGTAAAAGCAGGTGAATAAGTAGCAAGAAAAACAGTAAAACCCTAAAATAGCCTCAGGAATATTTGTGTAAGCCAAATATCACCATATATTAAGAACTAAGAAGGAAATTAGGTCCTGGTTCTCTGCCTCTGAGCTCCACTGGTTATAGGGAAGCAATGGTGTTAAGATAGTAGGTTTGGTTTCTGTGAACCCTGAGAAAGTTTGCAGATGACAAAAAACTGGGAAATGGGGGTTGATACACTGGAGGGCCACGCTGTCACCCTGATGGACCTCGACAGACTACAGAAATGGATTAACAGGATTCTCATGGAGTTCAACAAGAGCAGAGTTCAGCACCTGGGGCAGAACAGCTCCAGGCACCGGGACGCGCCGAGAGCAGCCGGCTGGAAAGCAGCTCTGCAGGAAAGGACTGAGGGCTCCCGGTGAACACAAGAACACAGCACTGAGCAAGAGCCAGCAATTCACCCTTGCTGCTAGGGAGACTAACAGTGTTGTTAGCTGTGTTAAGCAAAGTACTGCCAGCACGCTGAGGGAGGTGATACTTCCTCTCCACTCGGCCCTGATGAAGACACCAATGGAGTGCTGAGTCTGGTACATCTTTCTTATGAGGAAAGGCTGAGAGAGATGGAACTGTTCGGCATGGAAAAGAAGAGGATCAGGAGGGAACTCATCAATGTCTACAAATATCTGAGGGGAGACTGAAAAGAGAATAGAGCCATGCTCATTTCAGTGGGGCCCAATGTCAGGACAAGAAGCATAGATATAAACTGAGAAACACAGAAGGTTCCCACAGAAGGTCCCTCTGAAGGTGCTCTGAAGGCACCCCGCTCTGGGTGTCCCTCCTTGAGCAGGGATTGGTCTAGATGGATGCAGCGGTCCTTTCCAAATTCACGTTCTAATATTCTGTGACTTAGTGAAAGATAGAGTGACCAAATGACTCAACTATGCTAATGTCTGCTCTAACAGAAAATGCACTGAAGACTTCTGTTTGACTGTTCGATATGTTGCAGAAAAATCGATCTGCTCTTCTATACTGAAATTGTTACGAAAAATAGGAAGATCTGATCCAAATCAACAAAACTAGCTAATCCTAAGGAAAACATTTCAGAGATTTGACATCTCCTGACAACCCAATATATATTTGGGAAATGAAAATCTATGGCTTCTGTGTTTCTCCTTATTTCACTACTCAGAACACAAAGCTCAATAGCTCTTCTTCTGTACGTGTCACAAAACAGCACTTGCTTCATTTTAAGGCTAAATTGTCCTTCTTTACTTGCTAACTATTTGCCAGCAAAACAGTCGCATCACTTTACAGAGAACAACATGTCAGCTAAGCTGACCTGCCAAATCTCATCAGAGCCACTCAAAGCTGGGCACATGGCTCTCCTTTTGCCACGAGGGTGTCTGTGTTGCCTGGACACAAGGTGTCACTGGCTTACCAGCCCAAAACAGCTCTGCACTGCACCCAGAGCCAGCAATGCTGTACTGCTACAGGAGGTCACTGACAGTGTGTTTGTCACTGCATGACTTGTCTACTCAGAAGACTGGAGTCACCCTTCCTACTGTCTAATGAGGCCATGGCCAAAAGACGATGAGATCTGTACAATAAATCAGTGACACTTCCCTCACCTCCAGCAACCACAGGCTCAGCCAGAGGTAGCACTAGAGGACCATTTGGGTAGTACCTCACAAGCACTGAAAGCTGTATGAGGTGTCCAAATGATAGCACACCTGACCTCCAGCTCCCTCTGTAGAAGCCACAGACCCAGTACTAGCCTTGCAAGATGTCATGGACAACATCAAGTATTTCAAAAGACACCAAGATACAGGTGAACACACCTGAATTGATCCCACTGTGTTTAATAGCCCTTCAAATATGACCTTCCCTTGAATCAGTTTGATTTGAAATTGTTGGCACCCGAAAGGTCTCAACACAAGGAGTTTGAAGAACATCCTACATGCAGACCCTTCTCATATTGTGAACCTACCACCTGTAAGTTGTAGCTGGTGCTCACTTTACCCATGTGGAGAGGAAGAGGAGCTCTCCTTGTTCACATTTTTCCTATCACTTGCAACTTTCAGACCTTTTTCAGGTGCTTCTTTCCTAGTCTGAAGCATTCCAGTCTGTTTGACTACATAACTGATGGTTATTCGGGAACTTTTTCCATATCTTTCTTCCCCCCTTTTACTCGCTTGTGTGTTTTTCTATAAAATCAGATAACCAGCTATCTTGGGTTAAAGTGAAATGACTGCTTGCTATTTATCAGTGCTATATGAGCTGTAGCCTTGTTTCTTTACTATTCATTTTCATTTTTAAAAGGAATTGGTGACTAATGGGCTCAGTTTTCTCTGTAATTTGGATTTGTGGTTCATTTGTGTGACCAGATTTGAACACAACAGAAGTAAATAAACAAATCTGTAATTGAAATCTGCAGTATGCACACCTGAGGGGACAAGTGCTTTCTGCCAACCTCGGGGATAAATAACACCCACATCCCTCGTCCTGGAAATCAGTTACTTCTGCTGAAATTTAAAATCTTACAGTTCAACAGCCTAACCAAAAGGAGACACATATTAATGCTCCACTTTCAATGGCAATGGTGTCATGAGCTCTTATAGAAAAGTTTCTGTAAACGTTTCTTTCCTTAGTCAGAAAAGATATAATTTGACTTTGAAACGTAACTATAAAATGAACCATAAAGCTACACTGAAGAAAAAGCTCTTCAGCTGCATTGTAAGGTAATCTGGGCCAGGTCAGCCACAGGCACAGATCAACCAGTCCTCATGGTGTTTTACCCTTTGACAAAAACCCCCAGGGTTTTCCTACATTGACTTCATCTCAGGTTGGCTTGTGTCAATTAGTTACCCTGAAGGAAAAATACATTTTAAAGCAAAAACTACATGCTGTAGTCAAGGAGTAAGAGCAGAGGTGAAGAAAGCAACTAAGCCCCTTTTCAGTGTTTGTTAAGCTGTTTAGCCTGGCTGGCAGTTGGGCACAAGGCAATTATTGATGTGCAAACAGCACTTTGCACACAGTTTTAATTCATATATTTAAATAGAGAGTTCATTAAATATTTTATTTGCATAAACTTCTACTGGAAAAAAAAAAATTACTCTTACAAAATAAATTCATTTGCTTGCAAGATTAAGGTTCAGTACTATAATCGCAAAAAAGCAAATATAATACATTTTTCCTGTCCCCAGTTTTAGCTGGTGCTTTTAAAAAAGCACCTGAAGAAGACAGTGTTATACCACTGTCCTGTTTTTCATCACTATTTTTTTATAATTCCGAGGCAGGAATTATTCCTATAGAAATTTATACCTCTCCTCCTCCATGTCCTTCCACCACGAGAAAACATCAAGTAGAATTCAGATGGGAACAATTGTCCTTGCTTTTCCTTTAGAAAAGCCTAGCAATGGCAATATTTAGGGGAGATTCCCTAAAGTTTGTTCTGTTATTATATGCAGTCAAGTGCAGTGACAGCTTCAGAATCACTTGCTTTGGTACAAAATGGTTTACAAACAATGGGAGATCCGTGAGTTATTTACGCTCAGCTTAAACAATCAGAGAACACAGGTTTGATCCTTAGTCTTTTCACGAAGACATAGGTTTCCTACTGCTGTGGTTAGCAGTATGTGCTGGGCATTGTGGCTCCATCAAGATAAGCACCTATAAATACAGTAGATGCTGGATATTTTGTCAAATAAGTTGCTAGAGCTGTACTTACCAAGTGTTTGGTGGTGAACAAAATTACACTGAAAAACAAAACTAAACAAAATGCAGTTTCAAGGCTACTGTACACTGAAAGCATGATTTTAGAGATCATCATACATTGTAGCTTGTCTATTCCCGAGAACCCATTACATTTGTTAGTTAAGTAGGAGAGCATCTTAAAAAAAAACAGCATTGAAGATATTAAGATTTCCATTTAGGTCAGCAAGAGTGGCTATAAAAGAAATATGAGAAAAGAAGGCATGGAACAAAGAAGATTGCTTTCAAAATTATAACTACCTTACACTCAAACAAGTATTTTAAATTGCTAGATTTGGAAAAGATCGTGATCTTTATGATTCAATTTATTTCTTAGTGGGTTACCTTACCTATGGCATATAACTACCTCCTTACAGGGACACACATTTACATTTCAAGGAGCCTGTTCATAGTACCAACAGTTTACTTGCAAAACTGATCAAGAGCTGTTAAAACTAATACCCTTCAGTATGTTAAAGTTACCAAATGCATACTATAATGGAAATATTAAGCTGCAAACAGTCTGAAACAAGAGATCAGAAAAGATGAGTTTGGATTTACTTCCTTTTGCATACTCAGTTTTCTTTCTATGGAATTCCTGCATTGCCACCTTAATTCCTCCAGAAACACTTCTGGTGTTGAAATACATTCTTAAAGTATACGAGGTAAATAGCTTAAACTGCATTTTGTGCTGTATCCATCACCTCTTCACTTTTGTTATTCATTTCTCACTGTTGTATTTTCACAATGTTTAATTAGAAAATGAAGTCAAAGCCCAGAAAACAGACGGCTTAAGCAGGCTTTGTAAATGTCGCATAACAACTGTTCTGTGATCAGTTTGGGGATGAAGCCTTCATCCGTATTTTTAGACATGCTGTTATAGTACATGGAGACTGTGGAAATGTTAACCAACAAAAGATGACCACAGAGAGAAAATGGAACCTGTACAGCTGTATAAAATCTGCTGTGTGTATACTGTGCAATACCTGATGTTATTTATCGTTCATATAGTTTATAACACACTCCATCAGATACCATAACCCAAGATTCAATTTCAGGTCCTGCTCTTCTACTTGCAGCGCTGTTGCTAATTAAGTATTAACAAATAAAAAAAGCCTACACTCAGTTTGAGCATTTTCAGAATTACAGGAACATATTGATTCATGCAATGTAATAAAGCTAAATCAAATCCCAGCAGCACACGAACATTTAAAATGGACTTAAGGCTTAAAGCTCCTTGTTATTTCTTAAGCTGTAAGCTCAAGGAAAAAAATACATAATCTTGCACTAAGAAATTATTAGTATTTCATAAAATTATTCATTCAACTTTAAAGAAAATGTAGTACAGATAAGTAACACACACATCAGCTCATACTTCTATTTTTTTCAGGCAAAGAATATCCAGCTTGGTAAAGGTCAAGTACTATGAATTTGATCTTTGCCTTGTGCATTCTCTGTCTTATTCTTGCAAGCGGAGAAGGAAGGATGGAGCCTTCTGTACAGCGTGATCATTCATTCACACTTTAACGAAAGCAACACTAGAGGGCATTGCTGTAATATTCTTCGCCTGAAAGCTGACAACTTCAATGCATTTCTTTCCATGAATGTTAATTGCCTCTACTTTTAACAGAATTGTTCTGTTTGTTAGCTTGTTGCCATACTGAAGTGTTAGCCATAAAAACTTCATTGCACTGAAGCAGCCAAGGAGCTTTCTGGAAAACACTGTAACGCGCAGGGCTGGCTGCCGGCAGTCAAGGCGCACAATCAGCCACACACAAAGCCTGTTTGGGCCACAGTCTGTCACTTCTGCAAAGCTGGACCTGTGCTGGAAGAGGCCACAGGAGGCACTGGCTCAGAGGCACATGGTGGGGTGGGGGGTAAGTTGCCACATGGCTGCCCAGTGGTCACCAAGGCTTACAGCCCCACCAGAAGCCCTGTCACACTGCTCTTGGATAGTTACAATAAATTTAATTTGGAATGTTTAAGGGGTGTGCTTGGTGAGTTCCTCCATGGCAGAGGGCCAAGGAAGGAGGTTTTGGGGAGGTTTGGGAATGCCACTACAAGGGGAGTGAGTGACAAGCAATACCCAGGAGCAATGACTTCTAGGTCTCGCTACCCTAGAGGCAGTATTGCATTCCACCATCATGCCACGGCCCGAAGCTCACACTGTATTCCGAGGCAACTATCTTTGTCAGAAAGAAAGGCTTTTGCCCTTAAGCAGTACCTGAATTGTCCCCATAATGTCTAAGCCTCGTGCCCGCTGCAGGCAGTCCCATGTAGTAGCAGTAGGTGAGCTCCTGGTAGCTACTCTCGTGCTTCAGAGGATGAGAAATCCTAAGATAAGGAATGAATAGGAATGGGGAAAATGCAATAAAAATGCAGAACACCCCACCCCCTTAAAAAGAAAGAAAGAAGAAAAAGGGAAGGGCTTTAAATTCATGTGGCATGCATATACAGCAAAAACAAAAACATGATCCCAGGCAGCTTTTAATTTAGTTAAGTACAGAAATGTAGAATGAAACATGCACAGAAATACATAACAGTCATACTAGCATAAAACCTTTCTGATGTACTCACTTTTGCTATCCTATTTTGTTAAGGTTTATAATGATCTTTTGCTCTTTACATGTAAGGTACAAGAATAAAGAAAAAGGTCTGAAATTATCATCTAGTTATTCATTCACCAACTACAATGGACATTATCTACTAGAAAGATGAGACCTAAAGAAAGAAATGAGCTTATTTAGGACAATCAGCACTACAATGCAGGTGATCAAAAAACCACTGAATGAAAAATGCAGTTATTACTATACTTAATTCTCCTATACACAAGCCAAGAAATGCGGTACCACAATGGAAAAAGGGAAAGTCATGCCATTAACAAAAATTAGTTAAAAGAATGATTCTAACAACCAGTATCTCCTAGATCATATCAATAAAATCACTGGCACAGTCAGATACGTTTTGCACTGGCATATAAAATAAATAACTGGGTAGGAAAGCAAATAAATAAATAAATAGGGGTGTGTTTTCAGGAAGGTTAACTTTTGACTGAAAATTTGCAAATGGAAACACACATGAAGAAATGATGCAAACTGTGAACCTGATGTACCTGAAACTCACCTACAATGTGTGCCCCATATAGCTGACTTTTACATGAGCTGGGATCATGTCTGGACAATAGTGCTGTTGTTAAATCAATACGTGTCAAAGGTCCAGTGGTACCCAAGGAACACTCTGAACACCACGGCAACTTAACTGACAAGCAGAAGCTTATTAATCTGCCATAATTCGGGCTCATTGCATTATATGCTCACACCCTGTGCTTGGTTTACTAACTGATGAAACAACAGAAGCTGAATTTCATGGCAAGATTTGATTATCGCCAGCAGAAGCTTGACAGAGCTGGCCCTGAAGGGGTTCCCTGGAACCTGATGGCAGATGCAATGAATATAATATTGACATATTGGCAGCTATTTGTCCAAGTTTCTGTTTAAAGGAGCTAAAAAGTGAGGAGACAGGAAGAAAATGTTAACAGCTTGGACCCAAAAGGACCTGGAAAGTCCTTACAAAGCAGGGAAAGTTAGCTGAGAAATAAGCTACCATTATTTGCAAAGCATTCAAGGAATTAAAAGTTTTGGCTTTCCTCCTTAATACTGAGTAATGCAGTACCTCTACTGTATCACCTGGTTTTCCTTCTCCCAAAACGCAGGGCTGCATAGGGCTGATTTCAGTTGATGCTCTATAGTCAAGTGGGTTTGTAGCAATAGTCCTGACCTCATCCTGAGGCTGCATGCAGCAGTACAGACACAGCCAAAAACAGTTATGTTAGATACATTACCACTGAAATCAGAGCTAAGCTCTTCGGCTTGATTTACAATAGAAATTGGGCTTTTTTTTTTTATCTTAGCACAATCAAATCAAATCAAGTTAATTCAGTACTCAGAAACCAGTAAAATATTTTTTCCATAGTCTTTAGAAATGAAATGTTAGTTTGACTCGCCTGTCAGCACTGAACGGTGAATTACAGCTCATCTTCTCTCATTCTAATATGCACTATTTGTACATACCGAGTCAGTCTGTACGGTGTTGCAGAATTCATCCACGCATCCCACTAGTTTTAGTCTATGCAGTGTGGTGTGCATTCCTACTCAATGCTTATTTCCCCACTGCTTTGCTGTGCGTTGGTTCACAGAGAAAAATCAGGCTGGTTTATATGGGAAACAGATTTCAGCATTACAGGTTAAAGTGACAATTTGGCATTCTCAGAATTTTATCCCAGACTCAAAATTTTGTGTGCTGCCCACAGAGCCATACCTACTAAAATCAGGGGAGCAAACCCACACGAAAATCTTTATCATCTTGGAACTCAGCTGCCTTTGAAGCATAGTGCTGCCTGCTACCATGGCTATTTTACATGTCATTATATGATGTACAAAAAATAGATTAAAAATATCATAAATCACATTTTACATTCTTCTTGCTGAGAATATCACTGAAAACCCTATCCATGACTAATGTTTTACCTGGACCACTTCTGTTAACAATTATACAAACTGCAGTATATTCATAAAAGTATTTCAAAAGGCTCTTTTTGCAATAGGGACCTTGCAGCATTACAGGGCTATTTAAGAAAGAGAACTTTGAGCATTATAAGCCTTTACCTCACCTACACTAGATCAGTATGAGGAAGCAGACTCCCAAGCAAACAGATGCAACACCTGCAAGAGGTCCAGAGAATGTTTCTTTAGCCTCAAGCATACTTCTTGGAGGTGAGGGCCAATTCTCTCATGAAAAAGGAAAAATAAAAGACAAGAAGACACTTCTTGAGAATGCTCCAGAATTCAAAACAGGACCAAAAACACAGTAGGGCATTGGCTTTGTTTCAAAACAAAACTTCAAAGTAAAATGCATATTAAAACAATAAATAAAAGAAGAGAAAGAAAGAAAAAGCAAAAGAAAGGCCGTAACCATATGTGCTTATAAGAAGTTAATATTTTCAAATCCTGAGCAGAGGGAGGTTTCTGCCATATGCATCTAAATCTTGCAAAAGTCTAAAATTTAGGTCACATCTATTTAGGACACTGAGCATCCCTTTTGGCAAGTTCAACAAGGCTTCACACTGAGCTACTTGAGCTGTCTTGCTCAACGTGCTAGCCTTTCACATCTAGTTCTGAAATGCTCCTCTCTCTCCAGGTGCTGTATAAAGTTTCCATGGGTTTTATCTCAGGAGTGAGGACTCAGGAGATGGGACTAGAAATAAGGAACTGCAGTGTTGAGGATGAGAGAGCACATGTCTTTTACAGTGACATCCCTGAGATCTCTCAAAGTGCTCCAATGGCAAAGGTGCCTAAAAGTGAGTGTGCTGCTTTAAGTCAACTGAATCGTATGCTATGCCTTTGTGCAAAGAATACAGCCAAGTGTATTTTAACCATTAACTTCCTAATTCTTGGGTCATGAATTAGGAAAACCAGAGTTATTAGGAATGAGAGGAATGTTTTCTCATAGGCATATGCGCAGCCAGTTCTTAATCCTAAATCTTCTTCAATTAGTATGCTTCCAAACTGCCAAGATTGAATTCCTCCAAAGTCCTTATATCAAAGCTTTTGCATCAGCATAAGAATCAAAGTACTCTTTCAGTCCAGTATATGTTCTTTGCTTGATCCTATACCCCCTGATGGCTCAGGAGAATATTGATGTAATTATAGAGGGTCATTTGGTTAAAGTTTCCTTTGAAATATGAAGACTAAAGGACATAATAACTGAGACTAATACAACCAGTGCATCTAAGAATTGAACTCTGAAACGTGTCAACATTTTCCTGTTATTCTAAGCAAATACATTACCTAATCGTTTATTATTCTTTGAACTAACACAAAACTTAGGGAATTATGAAGTGGGAAATGCAAAAGATGAAAGGAAATGGAAAGTATCTCATCATCAGTTGAGGTTGTACAACTACAACATATAGAGTAAAAACTGACTTTAAAAGCCTCATTTTTTAACATTGCAGTCTGCAGCTTTATTTCCAAAGTAGATAGTGCATTTGGGCATTATTTTACGCTTTGGTCTAACTGTAAGTGCAAATCAAAGACTATTTCTTTGTTGTTTAGTCTAATGTGAGCCAGCAGTGTGCCCAGGTGGCCAAGAAGGTCAACAGCATCCTGGCTTCTATTAGAAACAATGCAGCCAGCAGGAGCAGGGAGGTAATTGGCCCCCAGTACTCAGTATTTGTGAAGCCCTATTTTCAGAACTATGTTTAGTTTTTGGCCCCTCACTACAAGAAAGACATTGAGGCCCTGGAGCATGTCCAAAGAAGGGCAATGAAGTTGACAAAGGGTCTGGAACACAAGTCTTGTGAGAAGTGGCTGAGGGCTGAAATTGTTTAATCTGGAAAAGAGGAGACTCAGGAGACTCACTCTTTACAACTCCCTGAAAGAAGACTGCAGTGAAGTAGTGGTTGGGCATTTCTCCAATGTACCTGGTTACTAGAGAGGTACAGGTTACTACAGAGCACCCAGAGCACCAGAGCAGGTTCAGGTTGAATATTAAAAAAAAATTATTTTCAAAAGGAGTGATGAAGTATTGGAATAGGCTGCCCAGGGAGGTGGTGGAGTCACTGTCCCTGGAGGTGGTCAAGAAAACAGTAGATGTAGCATTGAGGGATACCGTTTAGTGGGCATGGATGGTTGGACTAGACGATTTAAGAGGTCTTTTCCAACCTTAATGATTCTATGATTTTATAGTATGCATCAGAAAGTACAAGCATCAATAGGCAACAGTAATGTTTAACTTGTGCATCAAAGATTTTTCTTCCACTTCACAACTTGTGATAACGTAGATAAAGGAAATGCATGCCTTCACTGCTAATAGGGAATACAGAAGATTTTTTCAATTCATCCAAAGAGCAGTTCAACTGTCCATTTACCCATACATATCTACTGTAGGCTAAGGAAGTATAGGGTATTAAATGTTACCCAAACTGAACAGAAGGAGTGAGAAACAAATCAGCTATTAACTGCTAATTGTTGGGGGGAGGAGGAGGGGAGAAGAGGGAATCATTTTCTTTGGAAAACAGTGGAACTGTGTTATTAACTTCTCATTGCTCAAGTAACCATGTTGCACTTCAATGGATTTATTGATGAAGAACTTAGAAAAAGAGCTAGTAAGTATCTTGGAAACTTTGAGGCACACTTTTATTGTTCACAAGTGAGATCCCTTGAGTTTGCAACACTGCTGCAGACTAATTAGCTGAGTGAACAGCATTCTTTTTGTTGTTGTCTGAAATTTTTTCTCTACATCAAGCTTATTTATGTAGAATAGAATTTCATTAACAGTGTAAAAGTGAATGCTAATAAAATAAATATAGTGTATTTCTGTGATGTTATTCTACAACATCAGATCATTATACTCTCTCCATATATAAAACTAATCTCTTCACTCAAAATTCTTTCCATAGAAGAGATGCTTGAAGAATATAAGAACTTAAAAGCTTATAAAGATTTTCTTGTCTACTTGAACTACAAAAATATTCGAGATAATCATGGCAACTATTTTTCTTTCATAATGGGAGATCCCTATGCATCAAGGAAGATGACTACCTTTGTAGTTATAAATAACTACCTTTGTAGTTATAAATCTGTAACTGTTGTCTCTGCATGTGCATCTGAGGTCTGGAACAAAACTTTAAAATTTTGTTTACTGTTCAGTATTAACTTGACAGCAGCTTGTAAGAATTGTTCAGTGCTGTTTAAGGCATATGTAAAATATTTCATAAAAACCTTTAAGCTGTTAAGTACAGTACAACTGTTAAGTCATATCATGGGACAACTTATTCAGGAAAGCAAATTAACTAAGTTTTCTGAAAAACAGAGAAAGAGAGGAAAGAGAGACTGTTCTCATGCGGATTTCAGGCTGTAATGGCAATGATTTCCACCCTCACTTTTTTTTTTTAATGCTATATTAAATAATATGAAGATGATCTCCACCTGTCATAAACAGAAGAGAGATTGAGAGGTTGAGGGAGGTGTTTTCAAAATACTGACTTCGAAATATTAACTTCTTTACATCAACTTATTTTCATCTTAAGAGAAACCAACTTTTAGGAGTCGCAGAACTCTTAATGAAACGGATGTGTTTTTTTAATAAACAGCTTAGAATCTTTTTCCTCAGGACTCCACGGAGACCTTGGTTTGACTTGGAAATGCTTCATTTAAGAGAATGTTTTATTGACACTGAAGTGTGAGTATATCGGAAGTAGCATAACTTTGTATGTACCTTCCTAACTGGTTGTAATAGCAAGCTTTTATACAATAACTGTTTGATGCTGTAATTATGAAAGTAGTAAAATGTTTAATGTTACAGACACAGCAATTTCATCTGCAGGATGAGTTTGTTACCTAGCAGCAGTGATGCACCACCTCAGCTACTGAAGATGGATGAAATGTAAGGGGCAACACTGGTAGAGGTCTGAATCAGCACAGGAAGATGCTCTGAGAGGTTCCTCACAAATGAAAAACACTTTCAACTCTGTGGCATATGTATCAGCAGATTGCAAATTCATGTGCTGGAGAGGCTCCCAAAACAATCTCACAAAGACTGCTGAACACCAATGAAAGGGCAACAGTGGCTGGTATTTGAATCCAGCCAGCCCACTGAAGTGTGGGGTATTTTTCTTCCTTTCCTCTTTCTGCATGGAAAAGAAAGAACACGAATCTCTCTGAACAGGGGAGAATAAAGAGCAACATTTTCCATTCCAGCCTATTAATTTCCACAAACTAACAGGAGCCGTGAAGAACAGACAGAGAAAAAAATACCAAATAAAATTATTCTCCTACCGGTATTTTTGTGCCAAGGTGGCACTCCGAGACCTTAATATCATTGCTGAAAAGGATTTTAAGCAATGCACAATTGTATAAGATCACTTGGAAATTGCGCTGTTGCCTATATTGGTTGAAGCTTGTACTCCTTTATCTCACTGAAGTGAAAACAGAAAGATCCGGGGACAGCCTCTTGCATCAGTCAAGGGAAAGCTTTGTTATCCTCTTAAAGATACAGTCTAAGAAAAAACTATTAAAAAATACTGAAATACAAGCCTCTCTAGGCTGGAGGAATGATACAGCAATTCTAGTGACATTTTAAGAATCAATGAGTTTATGCGTCAGAATAATTGGAAAAGGATTCTTTCAGAAGTACAACTAGTTGTCGCCATATTGTGACCACTTGGCCCACAGAAAAAAAATAACATTAAAATTTCCTAACCAGTGCTGTGTTAGCATTGCGGCCACATTCCACAGTGGATGTGGACCCTAGTCCAAAATGTAGCTGTGAGTTGATGAGTTGGAACATCAGGGAGTAGTAAGCACTTCCAATTCATTTTCCCATAGACACAAGCAACAAACAAAGGCCTTTAAGGTTAAATGGGCTTAACAAGCTAATGAGCAACCATGTCAACTGTGCACTCTTAGATTAAGTTGTCAGCCAACAAGCAAAGAAGTTCAATGCCAAATTTCCCTTTTACTCAGCAGTGGTAAGGTGACATGCGAAGATGGAAAGCTGAGTCCAGTTGTAGGCCTCCCAGAACAAGAAAAACATGGACATACTGGAAAGAGTGCAACATGAAGAAGGTGAAAAAAGTGTAGCACCTCTCCATGAGGAAAGACTGGGAGAGCTGGGGCTGTTCAGAATGGAGGAGGCTCAATGAGTGATTCATCAGCATGTAAAAATACTTGAAGGAAGGGCACAAAGAGGATGGAAGCCAGGTTCTTTCTGGCGGTATCCAGCTGAGATAAGTGTGATAATGGAGCACTGGTACAGGTTGCCCAGAGGTTGAGGTGTCTCCTCGGAGATCTTCAAAAGCCACCTGGACGTGGTCCTGGACACCCTGTTCTGGGTGATCCTGTTGGAGCAGGGTTGGGCCGGATGGACTCAGAGGTCCCTGCCCCCTCAGCCATTCTGCCATTCGTGAAAGTAAAGCTTTTACTTGAAAATGTTGTTTGTTTTCTTTTTCAAACTCTCTTTTTCAAAGCAGAGGTCTGGGAAGGGGACCAAAAGTGCAGGAGAAGACATAGGGCTGAGAACTGTGCTAACCCAAACGATGCGTGTGGTCTGGCTGCTTGGGAATCAACCCATGATGAGCAGGAAGGAGAAGACAGAGTTGTAAGGGGAGAACAGGAAGTAAAATCACTGAGAAGAGCCTAGAAACATTAGGAAATATGACACAAAAAATATCTAACCTTAAAGTAATGACTTAGATTTCTCCATTGAAAAAAGAAAAAAGTCATTCTAACGTGCCTGTGCAGCCCAGGATAAGATAACACTCGCTGAGATGAATGGGTGAAATTGCTACGTCTTGAAAGTACTTTTTTCTAATGTTTCATCTCACTTGCTAAATGCTTCCTATGTGGTAGCTGCAGAGTAGCAAAACGAAGATGCAGAAGCACTCAAACAGACTTGAATAAAAGCAAAAGAGCTGGAATGGCACCTAGATTTTGGTAGCAATGTAGGTTAAAGGCTGAGTTTACATCCTGACACAGAACAGGCATACGACCTGACATTTGGAGGACTGGCTCCAGAGGGACTAGAAATGGGACAGAGATACTATTAATTCCATAACTGTGTCATCAGTCTTAAGCAAGGACTCATGGCCAGAAACTTCACAGAAATCTGCAGACCCATCTGTTTCTTGTAGTCCTCTGTCTATACGATATATATGATGGTCTACTTACTTAAAGACATGGATGATTTTTTTTCGCTATGGTAACACAGTCTTTGGAATGGTATAACAACAATAATTGATATAACAACAACAAAAATGACAATAATAGTCCTTAATGGTAAGAGAGGTTCTAAAAACTATAAATCATTCATATCAGACACGAAGGCTTCATATTTTCATCCTTCCCGTACTGGTTAATGAGAAAAAAAATGGTGTGAAACAAAAACAAAGAACTCCCAATTGTTTCTGAATACCTTCTGTGCAAAAATAAATCACGTGAACTCCAGAGATATTTTTGACATTGAGCTAAAGGTGTGTTATAAGAGAGTAGGAGGCTTGGTGGGTGAATATAATAGCTGTTTACCTAGGAGGGATGTATTAGAATCTATAAAGAGAAAAGTGTGGCTGCCCCCATTTAATGGACATTAGCCAGAATATCAGTCACATAATTCATCTTTGATAGCAATTCTGGTGAGCGTGGTGGTTTTTCTTTAAAGCAAAGCCATACATCAGCATTCAACATAATTATTCAGTTGGATGGCAAAAGCAGCACCTCTGCTCCCTGTAAATCCTAATGTTCTCATTTTCATAAGAAGAACTGAAAGAGAGTAAAAATGTTCATTTTTTGTGTTCCACTTCACATTTTTCATCTAGATCTTTACATAGCTAAGCACTACTATCTTCTCAGTATTTTCTAATAACTTCCTAATCACCTAAACCTGCAATCAAGCACTGACTGTTTGAAAAATATGCTTTGCTCTATTAAGAGAAACCTTTTCAAATGCACATAGCATTTTAAAATATTTTGTTAATTTATTGTATAATGCTAGCACATGTGTGTGCATTACATACCAAACTCTCTACTGGGTCTTGACAAAGCAGATCTAAAGGAGATACGACCTTCAATAATAAGGTTTGGTTATGTAAGACACTTAAATTCTGTTTCTGTGTGGGATCTCCTCTTCTATAGATTCCTGTTAGGACACTGGCAGGATTTGGTTTTGGCCAAGTTGGTCAATACAATTACAGTCGCAGCACCACTATGGGCACTTTTATTCAGATTAATGTCAGTCATACAGTAAATTAAATGGCCAGTAGATTGCTTTAATATCCTGAGTTAGAGATTATTTAAATACTTTTGTTAATCTTGAATTATTTCAGCTGACTCTTCATTCACAGTGCAATGTAATCCATGACTAACGCTCCTATTACAATTTTTTTCTGCTGGAGTGTTCCTTACCTTCAAGACTCATCTTTGCTGAATCTTAGCATCTGATTTGCAAAGCCAGGGATGCTGTCCAAAAATATGTTCCAGTTTCCGTACAGTATGTACTCTCAACAAAGTGTTTCACTTATGCATTTTTAGTTAGTGCTCAGTATTCCACATTAAGCTTAGCTGTCAGTTCCAGCATTCATAATTACACTGTTTGACCATACAAATTTGAGGCCTGTTTGTTTTTCACTAATGTGACCAATATATTTAGCATTTCATGAGCTCTGCTATAAATAAAATATTGGGTGAAATCAGTTATTGGTATAACTTTATTGAAAACAACAGAATTACCTCTGAGAATAATTTAGTCTATTTAGTTCTCATTTAATTGCGAGTATTTACCTGTAATCATCTGCTTATTAAAACACAGCTACATCCACTTTAGTTGAAGGCTCTGGGCTACATCCAAGGGCCATCCTAATCAGTGGAAGACTTCTCACTGACGTCAGAGTGCCTTACCTGGCGCTCAGAAACGCGACATTCAAATTTAACAGAAAATGCTCTATTCAGTATCTTGGTCACAGAGTTGCAGGTATTGAATTAAACTGAGACCCACTTTGCCTAACCAAACAGCCATATAGCAGGAGAGGTTCAACAGCTGTCCCCCTCCAACACCCACAGCCAAATCAGTGTGATAAAACAGGAAAGGCAGAGGAGGGAATTTCGAAGTGGGGCTATAAATTATCACATGAAATGGCAGTCTAGAATAAAAAGGCTGATGAACACCTGGCAGTGTTTTATGCCATCTCAAAACCCTGCTTTCCTGCTACCCCAGCAGAAGAAATTCATACAAATATCTTCTGTCACAAGTGACCAGGCACATTTAAGAGAAAGAGTCCTGTGGCCTAAATCTGAAACTTCTCCTAAAGAGAAGGGAAGCACATGAATATTTTCTATATTGTAATGAAAATACAATATATCTCAAGCTGGGAACCAACTGCTGGCTGCAACCTATGCCTTGTGTGATTTGGAACCATATTGCTTAAGAAATTATTTCTGTCCCTATGAAATTGTGATTCTGCAATTCTGTGAAATCCAGCACAGCCAAGATCCACAGAGATGCTCAACTGTTTGTATGATATAAGTGAAAAGGATGTTTTTTGTGATGGGGGTCTCATTTTGGGATTCATTTACCCCAAAAAATTCTAAAAGCTCAGATCTATTAATCTCCAAAGTGAGCTGTAAAACTCCTCTCTTTTCTTAGGCTATGGCACGAGGACATGCTAAAACAAGAGGGAAATGTTATAATCATGAATAGTCCTCTAGTAGTATTTAGTGTATGTTAGTGCAAGAAATACAACAAGACACAGGATACAACTCTACTTGTTGCACTGCATTTCTGTAATTATAGCTTATGTACCAAAAGAAGAGGGACGTGTAAGATATGGGAAGGAAAAGTGCCAACCAGTGAATTGTGAGAACCATATCACCAGTAGCGGCCACGTGGTTAACTTAGAATCAGAAGCCCATTTGAGTATTCTGCTCAGAACAGGATTGTCTTCTCTTTATTATTACTCCATAGTTACTGTCTGCTTTAATTTCTTTTATTTGGAAAAGGAAATCACCTACTTCATCCCCTTCTCTATTTTCTCTCATTATATCTCTGGCTGCTCTGTTTTTTTTCTATCTGTAGAATAATAATTTCTTTTTTTTCTTTCCAAGAAGTTGATCACTTCAGGCATGAATTCCTGGATTAAATTTTAGGGGAGGAACTTCCTGTTCTTTGCTGCCTGATGGATAATTGGTAACCAGTTCCAGAAATGCCATAATATGCTCTGGCAGCCTCAGTTGTAGACTTTATAATTACAAGTTTCCATGAGCAACAAGAGGCAGTCTTGGGAGGAGCATAGGCTGAGGACCACTGGTCCCTCACCAGCAACATCCAGGAGGCAAGTTTACATATTCACAGGAGTACTTTTACTAGTCCTTAAATCTCTGATTCAGTAAAGCTCTACTCTCTACTGTACTATGTCATCTCCTTTCTAGGCTATGTCCTATAAGTGCAATTGGCATTACACCTGCCCCACAGCAATACTCCAAGCAGAGTGACAGCAGTAGGTGTCTAGGCTATCCCCACACTTCTCCAGGTGGTGGTTGCAATATGTTATGCAGCAGAAGCACCATTTGATATGGGCCATTTATAAACAAGATTGGATATTCCTACAAAAGGAATAGAAAGAAAGAGAAGCAATGAAAACACAAAGTTCCCATGGCACCACTCTGAGTAAGAGGAATGAATTTCCTCACAGAGATGCACCCTGCCCAAGGGAATTGAGGATGTCAATTAGACTTGTCAAGATATCAACAAAACTGCTTGAAAAGATAAAAAGCAATAGAGAACTCTAAGGTATAAGCCACGAGGTCCAGGAGAGGAATTCTGATGCAAGAAAAGCCTTCAAGAAACTACAAAAAAAAGACTGTGAAATTGAGGACACAGAAGCAGCATTTACAGAGAGTGGTTCCAAACATAAACCATGAGAGTTAATTCATTTCAGTGGGTAATTCCACAAAGACAAGTATTGACAGTATTGGTTGCTAACTTTCTGCAGACTCTGAGATACAGGGAAGAAGCAGTAACGCTTGCAATTCTATTACATATTAATTTCCACTGCATTATGTTAGCCCTTTTCTTTGAAATGTTCTCTTTGCGATTTTCAGCAGACTTCAAAATTTTGCAGGCACATAAATCAAGGAGGTGCTTTATGCCCAGGCATTTCTCATCCCCATTTCAGACAGTAATGGGCACTGCTGTCTAAGTGGTATGAATTCTCAATATTTTACTTCTATTATGCATATATTGCTTTAGAATCAACATTGGTTAGGAACAATTAGATAACACAGATGTTTTACTCAGAGCAATATTCAGTTCCTGAAAACACTTCTTAAGAGAGATATGTTACTGAAACTGGGAAAAACAACTCACGGTCTCTTATCTTGAGCACTGACTTGTGACGTGGAAAAGGCAATTTAAGTCAAGCTATTAAGATTATGCACAGTAAGAATTGAATACTGCCCTTTCTCTTCCTAGAGAAACACCTGAAGCATACTGCCAGCACTGAAATGGGAGGGAAAGGGAAGGGGAATGCAGTCTGACATGGCCATGAATTTAGTTTGCTTTAAACGCTTAAAGTAGCAGGGATGTAAAACAGATTACTGAAATATGAAATAAGGACAAAAAAGAATACTAACAATAAAATAAAATAAAAAAAAATAAATAAAATAAAATAAAATAAAATAAAATAATGGGGTTTAATCAGTCTTATTGTGGTAAATGATGATGCTATTTCAGTGATCCAAGTGATTGTTTTCAGTCATAGATACTGCATCCCTAAAAGAATCACTGCTATTGAAATTCTTGGTTTCGGTGAGGGCTGATCCCAACATCTCACTGATAAATTGAGGTAGATGTGTCAGGCAAAAAAAAAGAACAGAAAAAAAGAAAAAGATTAAAAATTATCAAATGCTTCTGCTGCATTTCTTATTTCTGTTTAGTTGCTAATCGGCTGCTCCTCTGACTGCACAGCAGATGCATGGCTCTGGGAAGCAGAGCCCCATCGGTCCCAGCATCACCTCTGCAGTCCTGTGGAGCAGGGCTGCACAGCCTGATGACACATTTCCAGCCTTGTCTGACATGGCACAGTCTTGAGGAAAAGGCACTTGTTTTGAAGCTTTTGACAAGAAAACACACTTCTCTCTGAGTAGGTTTGCCTTCTCACTGCTTGTCTTTCAGACAGTGTTACTCATGCATGTTGAAAGAAATAAATGCAGCCAGGACCTTTAGGCATATGCACTACTACAAAGCAAATAAAATAGAGAAATGCAGCATAACTGCATCATGTAGCCAGTGTCCCCCAGTGTCATCACGTGCTTGTGTGTGGCTACTGTGGAATGCATTTCCCGTGATTCCCATCATCAGCCATCTTCTCCCCATGGCTGGTCTAAGTGGAACAAATGCCTTCTTCTCCTGTTGGATGAATTTAATTCTTAAGCATGAATGATAAAGGTGTGTGGTAGCAAATATATGTGCTAATGATGCAATATTCATCAAAAACATATTTAGAAGCCAGAAGGATCTACAAAAGTAAAATAAAATATTTGGAGTTACAGCAACTTGAAAGCCAGGGAACATGAAATGCCTTTATTTAGGCTCTTCTGAATATGTTAGATTGCAAACTTAACTTATACAATAACTTGTCTGATAACCAGTAGGATTCCCATTTCATTTATTCAGTGCACAAATTAAATGTCACTCTACAGAAAAACATGTTAATGATTAAGGAAACTTTGATGTTGCTAAGGATAGTAAGATCCCCACTTCACTAATACATGTGAGGGTACAGTATGTTACTTCAAAGACAAGACAATGAAACAACACAAGCACGCCCAACATCTAGGCCAGAAGCTCAGAAGCGGTTCACCAAAAACCCAGCTGCAAAATCTCTAAAGTTTACCAGGGAAATCAACTGAAATCTATGTTCCAATAATACAAATGGAAAAGCTCTAAGAGATAAGCTTTTAATCAGTAAAGGGATAACAACATGTAATTACAGATTTAGAAAGCCAAAGGCTTGTATCAGATACAGTAACTGAAACAGTTTTGATAATTCACTTTCCTTGCTGATCAGTAGTTTTCAAAGCTATTGACTGGGAAGCCAATACTCTTTATGCAAGTCATTCCTAAAGGCTAGAATTAAATGCTGTAAGTTCCTATACACGCTTGATACTTTCTAAGAAATACAAGATGTTAAGACAGAAACTCAATTTATGTAAAGTGCTTTAATTTCTTTACTACAAATATAATTTTTTTAATAACTGAGGATTTGGCCAATGTCCACATCCTTAGAAGATTTACCCAGGGATGAATACACCAACTCAGGCCAGTAGCCCACATACACCAGTGTTCCACTTTCACCAGTAGTTAGCAGGAGCCTCTTAAGGAAAGCAAAGAATTATCCTTCTCTGGATACATATTCCTGGCATTCAGCAGTCAGTAATGGAAGGTGTCAGATCCTCCTAACCAGCAGTTATATTCTGATCACTCTTTGAAATAGCTATTAAAATCAAATAACTTTTTTTTACTAATCTTATGTTCATGATAGTATTTTTTTTATCAGCAGAGACACAGAAATCTTTAGAAGAACTATATGGATGAGGCTACTCATGTGTAAAAGTCCAGGCCACACAAAAAACTTTCTGAATTTTGCCATATTATCTATATCCTGAATCTTCAGCTTCCTCTCAAGTCAGCTTCTCATTTGCCATCTTTTGGACCTGAGCTACAATGGCAGTTGGTCAATAATGACCAAAACATAACTCCTTCTGATGCAGGGAAAACTGTGTTTCCAGTCACAGGTCCTTTAGGAGAATACACGGGCATCGTTCACAGAGAAACTTCCAGATGAGAAAGCATGACCAAGTGATGAGGACTGGGAAGGAAGAAGTTGGAGGTAAGAGCAGGGGAAGGCAGGTCCTATGAGGAGACCTGAGAGCACTTGAATTATCCAATCTGGAGAAGAGGAGGCCCAGAGATGACTTCATGGCTCTCTGCAGTTCCCTGAGGAGGGGAAGCTGAGGGAGGTACAGAAGGCTCAACTCCTGGGAACTGATGGCAGAATGGAAACTGCACAAAGCTGCACCAGGGAAGGTTCAGACTGGGCATCAGGGAAAATTTCTTTAGCATGAGGGTGTTCAAACACTAGAACAGGCTTCCTAGAGAGGGAGTTGATGCCCTAAACCTGTTGGTGCTCAAGAGATGTTTGGATGAGGCCCTCACTACTGTGCTGTAACTTTTGGTAAGCCCTGCAGTAGTCAGGCATTTGAACTTGATGGTCTTTGCAGGTCCCTTCAAGTTGAACTGCTGTATTGCATCTATTTTATTCTATTCTATTCAGTGAGTGGAATGCAACTGGATGATTGAGTGTGTAACTGGAATATGAGAAAATAAAACAAAGATGGAAAATGGAGGAGGGATGAACAGTGCCTAAAGCCATACAATAAAAGGTTTTGTAGACAACGTAAGCTCTCATTTGATGAAGCTTAGTGCTGCATTAAACTCTTTTATTAACCCAATCATATTTTGAGCTGTTTCCCTATCTTTCATACAGTGCAGGCTTCTTTTGTCAACTCACAATTTTTACAATAGCTATCAACACTTCCAGAGTAATTTTTTTTTACTACATTCATATTCATTCTGGATTTTGAAAGCTGCATTTTATGTTCTTATTATCCTAAGGTAAATTTAGAGAGAAAATCTGAATAGAAACTGAAAAGGTTGTGCTGCTAGTCTGCTTTTTATTCTTCATTTAGGACAGGAACACCTTGATTGAAAAGCAGTCATGTAAAGGCACAACATTACATAGGAGCGATCTAAAACTTTTCTTAGAGAAAGACAGCAGTGCTTGACAAATTTTAAGAGATGAAATAACAACGCACATTCTTGTGTGCACTAATAAGTCTCACACTGAAATTAGTGTCAGGACTGCAGCTTTACTAATGTGTCAGTTCCCAATTCAGAGCCTCCAGGTAACAACTCTGTTTTTCATTTACCAGCACAACCATCACAGCATTGTCCTTCTGATACCACACCAATGGCACAAGAAACTACCAACCTGTTGCAGTGTGCACATAGCAAGCAAGCAGCTCAGCATGTCCCCGTTCATTATTTACTTACAACTTTTCTAAGCAAGGACAAGGTGACTGCAGCATTTACTATCATCTCAACCTTTTTACTTTCTGACAAAAAAAAAGGCTCCACAAATACAAGACAAAAAAGCAATCCCCCTGTAGAACAATCATAGTGCCCAAGTCGAGAAGATAGGCTTATCCAAAATCACAGTTGTATATGAAGTCCTATAAACCTTGATGAGTTTACAGACAATTAAGTTTTAAAATAAACTTTGGAGTGGTGCTAAATGTAATACACAGCTTCCTTTCCATATGGTCAGTTTGAAATATTTGTTAATTTGTAATATTTACCTCCTAACTTAAATACCAGTCATTTCATTTCCAAATAAGTAAGATGACTTGCTATTTTCCCAAGATACATCAGGGACAAACTGTTATGCTCATCAACCTAAGTGACAAGAAAAATCGTTAAACAAAAGAATTAATACATTCATCCACAGATACAGGAAGGTTTATTACACTGTGCAGAGCATTACCCTCATACAGCTTCACAGTTTTTGGACTACAGGAGAAATTCCTGTGCAGTTTGCCTTACCACCGCTCCACTTCATGTAGTAGGCGCAGATAAAGCAAATTCTGAGACACACTTGGGTTCATAGCATGACTCATGTTCTCCCTGTAACACCCACAGTTTATCATTTCCCTTCCATCTGAAGTCCCTCACTTACAGACCGCTAAGATTTCTGGCCTTTCTTCTCGCCTCGCATTTTCACTAGGAAAAGGCTTTGGAGCTGGCACTACATCCACATTGGAACTCACGGACTTGCCCTTCCCATTTAAGTAGCATATATTTGACCTTTTCTCAGTTTAAATATTTAAATATACATACATATATCAATTTAATATGTGTCTGCGGCTACAGAAAATGAGTAGGTTTCAGAATATCCATGTTCTCCAGCTACACTGACCTTACTTAGGTTATTTATTCCTTAGGAAAAACACTGTGTGAATCACTGAATATACTTTTGCAAGTGCTATAGATATCCCACAATGCATCACTTGTGTTTTCATAGCAAATGTAAAGCTTAAATATTCATCCACTTTAATGTGAATTAGCAACATGCTGTGTCTTCTTCATATTTAAATCATTTTTTAGCCTTTGAATACAGAAAGGAATTTCAAAGAATTGCCCAGTAAACTGAGTGATCAGCGTGTGAATAACATTATTCAGAAAACAAAACTCTAAGATATTCAACATCAACCTATTTATTGGTTACAGTAACACAATGATATAGGTCCTGTGTGTATAAATTTACTACAGTCTTACAGAGACTTTCTTAGTGTTTTATGTTGCTTCATGATTTTTGGGTAAAAGAAGGTATTTCTGTTTTTGTTGTGAATGTTGCTGTATTTCTAATTACTGTAAAAGCTGGCAGAAAAATGTTATCATTCCTAAGATCCCATAGAGACATGCTTTCTTTCAATATGAAGCAATCTCTCAGTGTATCAAAAGTCATCCAAACCATTCAAATTAATATAATTCCCAAGAATTATATTTGGGAAGTACAATGTTAATATCCAGATATGGAGGTAGTAGAAACATTAGGTGATGGAGAATAACAAATACATTGTAAATCCTACTCATTTATTTTTAGAAGACTGCCTGTTTTCCCTGAAAAGAACATCAGATGTGATTGTGAAAGAAACATGGCTGATGGAAAAAACAGATAATCAGGATGAGAATGAGAGAACAGATTAGTAAATTTCTGCAGTTGCAATGCGGATGACCTGTGCTTGCTCTGAAATCCTCACTGCTGCAAACTGTAAAGAACAGGGTTGTTTTTTTTTTTTCCTTCAAATGAGAATAACTCAGTGTTAAAGAGACCTAAGTATAGGTGTTTACACAAATGTGCCTAGATGTGCTAGATAGCAGGCAAGATCCAGGAATTAATGCAGATGTTTAAATGCAGCTCTCCATTGTTGTTTGAAATATTTTTGGAGACAAAGTTAACTTTTTGTTGTGGACAGACATCCTGAGGTGCCTCAACAGTATGGCAGATGCAACGCAAACGACTCTCTCCTCTACCTCCTGCATGTGCATGGTTCACTGCATTCAGTAATGAGTCAAATCAATCAATTAATTGACATGAAGACCCAAACACTTAGCATACTGGAAGTCACTTGTAGGAAATTTTGTGGACCTTGATCTTGAAAATCTTACCAGGTTTCCACTTGTGGATGTTCAGTGCAACTCAGACACTCAGATACCAGTACTTAAGCTGCCTGCACATAATAGGTGTGATAATTCCCCAGGGAAGAATATGCCTTCTTAAAGTGCCAGCTTGGACACCTGATGTTATCTAGCAGTCTGTAAGATGTGTAAGGAAACTGAGCAAAGTATCACACTAAGGAAGAGAACATAAGTCCTATAAATATTCTTCATTTCCCACATGGCAAAACCTTGTCCTTTTCCTTTCTCACTGCTCTAGAAGACCCAAAAAGACATAACAGGTATTGGTATTGTGTCTGTATAAAATTATGAAGCAATTATTTTGTATCTTTAATTAAAAGAAAATTTTGATACAACAATCTGTTGCAAACACTTAGAACAGAATTATTCTGAGACACTTTTACATCTGGTGTGCTAACTGTGGCTTGGTAAAATTAAATTTGTATTTGCAAAGACAAAATCATAGCAGTTTTGCCCACAGAACAAATAGGATTAGATTCAGTTCTACATCTGAACTACTCAGCCTGGGCATCCTTTAGAGTCAGACTGATGTATTCAGACACCTACTTTGGAATGACATTAATTGCACTTTACATTGACTAGAGCTTGACTGTAAAGAAATCCAAGGGTAACAAGCTCAGATAGAGACATCTGCACTACACGAGTTCCACACATTGAGATAAATGCAAATCAGAAGTGAGTCCCTGCTTCTAATATTTTTGGCTGCAACAGCACCCCTGCATTTGCCATTTATATGGACAGGCATACACTCCCAGTTCTTCACTGAATTTGGAAAAAGCACTACTATCCAGATGAAGTGCAAAGTAACAGTATGAATGATTTTCCCAAACTCTCAGAATGAGCTTCTTATTCATTCACCACTCACTCCCATGAGTGAGCACAAGCTAACAATACACACTTCACTCTGTTGCAGTGTTAATCAATGTTTGCAAAAACACTTTGTAACCCTAAAATAATCCAGAAACGTGAGGTACTGTTACAAGTGTTATTAGGTAGTTTGACGTTAGCCCTGATTTTAGTCCTCGCTGCTTTCTGATGAGAAGGTTACCGTAAACCTCAGATTCCCACCTTCATACAGTTGAAGCAACGTCTCAGTAGGTCAATGAAGGACTTGATAAGGAGCTCGTAGACATGACTTGCCAATCACGGTACCATCTGCTGGAATGTTGATTCACCAAAATTAATGATGCCTTTTCAAAGATCTCACAGGCAATGCACATAACAGGGTATCACTCAAACTTGAAGTGAACATCCTGAGTAAGACTCACAGGCCAAACATCAGAGAGAGTTAGTTAATGGGAATGGGACAGTTGATGGACTACTAGATTGTTTTATACACATGAAAGTGAAGTCTGGAGATTTCACAAGCAAATAAACAAGAAAAATATGCTAAATTCATATCCAAGTCCTCAGGAAGGTAAAATTCAACTCACAGAGCCACAATTCTCAAAATTCAGGTTTCTATAGTTACCAAAGTTCCTAGGCCTTCTGTGGGATCAACAGGTCATTGAGGACTCAGTTCAGTTGCTCACGTACCAGTGTCTAGTGTCACTGCATGTGCACCCAAGTATCCTGCTTTCCCTCCAGATGCCATTTGTAAAAAACATACATTTCATCCACTGCAGGTCCTACAACATAACTTCTAGCACATGCAGATGTCACAGATAATCTAAAGCACCTGAAACAGCACAGGATGCCAAAGTTTACTACGCACATAGTGGCCAATGAGCTCAATTTCTCTCCTGACCAGATGCCTCTGCACTATAGTGGGACCTTAGGCACATAGGAATCAGGTTAGCAATTCAATTAATCAGTGCAGGTATCTAACAACTTCTGAGGCTGCCAGTTTATTCAGGAGCTCTGCTAAGACTAGGAAAAATTACACAAGATCTAAGGAAGACCGGAGTCCTTTAGCCTAGAAGCTGAGAGTCACGTGGAATAATTTAGGGCTTCTGGAAGGTCGCTAGACTTCTGAGTTTACACAGCTGAAAACTAAATTTGGGTATTTCAATCCCTAATTGAATGTCATGCTTAGGCTCTAACATAAACAGTACCCCAAGAATTTCTAGCTAGATGGTAGAGCTGATTTGAGCAATAGGACATACAGAATGTAATTTTCAAATGTAACCATTATACTCAGAGAAGTGAAAAGGGGTCTGATATTAGGAAAGACAGTGGTGCATATAAAATGGATATTCAGTAGATTTAAAAAATAGCAAAAATAGTGGAAAACATCGACATTCCTTTCACACTAACTTTATAGAAAATACAGAACCCTACCTCACTTCTTTTTATGATGAAGATGGCGAGACACTGAAACAGGCTGCTTGGAGAGCTGTGAATGTCCCATCACTACAGGTGTTTAAAGCTGGTTTAAATGTGGCTTTGATCCTGATCATGTTGAAAATGTCTCTGCTTTGGCAATGGGGCTGGAACTAGATGGCCTTTAAGGTCCCTTCCAACCCAAACCACTCTATGGTTCTATTAAAACTTTGTAACCATTTCTTCCATTTTCCTTCTATAAAATTCTGTAGAATGGAATGAAAGTTCCTTCATCAGGAAAACAAAAATATTGTAACTGAAGGATATACTGCATAAATGGTAACAATGCATACAGGCTATGAGTAGGCAGCTTATGGCCATTCTTCCTATAAAGTATAATTTATCTATAAATTACATGTAAGCATTGATTGCACTACAACTACGTATAATAAGGATACGTAGACTGACAAACCACTCATTCCAGAACTTATACAGTTTTACTTAAATATTCAACATTACTATAGAACTGATACTGACAGTGTTCTTAAGGATTGCGGGGAGAAGAGTCATGTTTGTATTAGTTTTCTTTTTCCAACAGAACTAGACTAAACCAAACACTCAATAATCAAAAGCAACAGAAAACAGTTTAGAAATGAGCTAGACACAAAAAAGTAAGCCACTCATGCAGCTGAAACACAAAGCAAACAAGCCCTCGGTAGGAACAAAAATGCTGAATTTCCAGTAACACAAATATTTAGAGTTCTATTATAAAACCTTTTTAATTCACAACCACAAAATACGATTTGATGCCACAGTTACAGGATAACTAAGAAAGGTCTATATTTATGAATGAACATGTTCTACTGAGAATGCTAAACTCAGTAGGAAAGGGATGACTTACAGATGCTCCCTATGGAGCAGTACTAGTAGCTATCAGGACTTTCTTAGGTATTCCAAGCATCCAAACACAGAATGTTTTTAGAGCTTTTTTCCCCCAGTTTTTCTTATTAAAAAAAATGTTGCCTTACTCAATCATTCCAGTCATTCAGCCTTACTGAATCATCCCATGCATTCCCAGCTAAAACCTTCTAACATGACTCAGTTTCAGAGGAACTTTCTGTCAATTCTAAAAATAGTTGCATTTGTAGATTTGTAAAATAGAACATTACATGCTTTTAAATCCCCATAAGGATTTCATTTAAGTAAAATATTTTTAATACACCTTGAAAATCATCGGATACACCTGCTGTTATAATGGGTATGTGTATAATGAAGTACATAATGTATACCAGCAATTTAGCACTTATATATTTGCTGGATCACAGAAGTGTGATTGTGTGATTTTTTGACTTAACATACAGTTTTTATGGCAATTTTGTATTTAACATTCCAATGGCTAGCAGCAGTTTGAATTCATAAAATGCCAAAATAAGTTCATCTGGAAATAAAATGAACAAGAACTCTTTATCTAAAAGGCCTTTCTGTATCACTTATGTTTTTTTATTTTTTTTTTTTTGTGTGTTTTGTTATTTTAACTCTGGATTAAGTTCTTTTTACTGATAGCACATCAGTCAAGTACAAGATGCACGCGTCTCGTGAGCAATATGGATGGAGTTAAAGCTTCCGGGTCACTGCAGATCATTCCACTTTTTAGCACTCCTGAATGAGTACTACAACAAACAAGAAATGAAAAATTGTCAAGTTAGAAGAATCAGTCGGAGATCAAAGGTCTCCAATTCAAATGTGGTCGATGAGAGACCTTGAACACATTTATTACATGACAGCTAAATTGCCTTACCAGTATTTGAAGCTTGAAGAAAAGTCGGTGTCAGGCACAATAAGATACTTTTGCCTCCATGTATATTACTGGATTTTTAAGCGTACCCTATTTCTTTACCCATCTACTCCTTTTTATGCCAAAATATTTTATGCATTTGATATTTTTATGTACTCAACTACAGGAGCAATTAGAATGCTGGCACTTCCTGGGTACTCACATTTAAAGCTTTTATCACAAGAGGGAAGGAGCATGTCATGTACTCATATGGAACAAAATCATTACCAACAACTGCTATTATTGGCGTGTTCCAAATAAGCTCCAAACAAGCTTTTTTCATCTCAACCTCCTGTTGCTCTGCAAGGAAGAGAGTCACTAAGCACCTCAGGAGATGAAGCAGAAATATTTTTACGTTTTTATTTTTATTTTTTATTTTAAAATACCTGCTCTGCTATCAAAAGTGGGTGCTCATGCAGGACACTTGACTCAAAGTTAATACAGTGCTGTGACAAAGTTTTCAGTGGGTTCAGATGCAGTCTTATGCTGATGAAGAAGTAGATACTTATGATGTCTTTATGCATAGGTGTTGACTTTAAAAACACCTTCAACAACGGTAAGAAGCTAATATGAAAAGATTTTTACTTCAAGAGCCGTTTAACTGTATGACCAAAGTTCTACTGGAATATATTCAAGAAGAGATGATCTGTACATTCCCCAGTTGGAATTCACCATACCAATAAGTACATCCTATATGATAGAAATCTCCTCCGAGCAAGTCACCCCAGGCTCCAGAGTTGAGATAGATAGGGATGATGTAGCTCAACTGCTTGAGGGTGAAGCTGAACGCCTCAAGGCTAAATATTTCACCTCACACGTATCAAAAATGACCAGTAACTGCAATTGTAACTCAGGTGGAAGCACATATTTAGTCAGATGAATCTCACATCCTGCAACAAGAGTCTCAAAAGAAAAAAAAAGATAAAATCTATGATTCCATTTGAACACAATTTCTCTTTCCTTTAGGATCACAAAAGCATGTAAAATATATCAAACACTGTAAGAAATAATGGATGTAAGTTATGAAAATGAATTAACATTTCATCAAGATTTGACTTTGCTAGGCAACACTTTCACAGATGTAAGCAATGTTCTTATTTATTTCAGACCATTTTCAATACAGCAAATGAAGGAACCAACAACATCAGAATTCCAATTATGAGGCAAGAAAACAGCAAAGAGATGAGTGTTGGGGGTAAGAAAAGCTATCAAGGGAGAACTACCTTATATTCTATAAAGAACTTGAAGAAGCTTGCCTGTTGGAAAAACCCAGTCAATTCTGCAGTGTTTGACTATGAGAGCAGGGGCAGCAGAAAGGTGATGTCTACCTGGTGGCTGTGCTGCTGTAATGCAGGGAGCCTGGAGAGTTCAGCCATGCCATACCAGGAGATGAAGACAAAACAGGATGCTACCAGCTAGCTGACTTTGCCATGGGCTACACAGATAAAGCTTGGGAAGATCTTCTGATGCACAAGTGGAAGCCAAAATGAGTAAGGTTCAGGGTTTTTGAGCCTGGAATAAAGAAGTAAATGCTAAATGCGTACATGTTATTATTCATGCCTTTGAAGGCTTTGGATTGAGGAGGTTTTGTTGGCTTTACTAAGCTGTTTGCTTTATAGAAAGCGGATATTAACTGGGCAATAAGGGGTGTCATATCAGTCCTGATACACATGGCATGACTGAGGATCACTGAATTTATTTTTTTGCTCACTTAAACCTTATTCTAGATTTAATACTGCTTATCGATTTCATTTAGACCAAAAATAATTTCATCTTCTGAAGCAGTATTTAAAATAGATCATGCATTCTCAGCTCTTTCAAAGGAAATTTCTAAAAATGATGGAAAAGCACACGCAGCTCCGTTCAGGGTAAGCACTAAACCTGTCCCCTTTTCATTTTCAGTCATTACTTGAGATCAGCAGCGAACAGTGCTGACTGTGGTGTTCCCTAAACACACTAGCCCAAAGGAAGGTCAGTGTCCATGTGATGGGACAAGCTGCAGAGCTTGTAATTATGGTTTGGAGTGAAATGCAACAGTGTTGGCACAGTCTTAAGACAACATCTTAGGGGTGGTACCTCCCAGGCACTTCCAAAACCAAGGTCTCCTTCTTCAGGTTTCTCCGACTCCAGAAAAATGGCCCAAAATATTTCAGTGATTCCCATCATGCTGGTGATGACAGCAGCTCACAGCAAATTCAGTGAGATGGAAAACTCAATGATATCACAGAAATGTGGGCTTACCCACTTGGCAGACAATTTCCAGTTTGCTATAAAACTGGTGTGGTAGATCCGTTGTCAGTACAGAAGCTGGGCACCAAATGCAGTGAAGTCTTGGTCTTGGACACCTGGTACACCTTCAGTGGTTACTGACAGCTGACGAGGCTATGAAACAAAGGAGACTACAAAGTTGGAGTAGAATAACTTGATGACATCCTGTCTTCAGTCACCACAAAGTTGATATTCCAGCCTGTAGTTTCAGGGTGTCACACTGCTTTTCTGACATGAGCAAAAAACATACGGAATACACTGTTTCTAAGCAAAAGAACTGGATCTTTTTTTATTACAAGAGAAATAGGAACATGGATTATTCGTTGGTATATGATATAGCTGAGCTGAAAAATGCAGCTTTTCTTGTAACCACTCTTATGAGTTAAAAAACAGTCATCAAATTTGGACAGAGGAAGCACATTTAGATCAAAATATAGTCAAGCTGATATATTTAACCACTCTTTCCGGATAAGGCTGCAATGAAAATTACTGACGTATGACACAGCCCAAATATGATGCTAAAACCAAAAGCCTGGTCACAGTGAGGTGTATGCAAAAATTTCCTTGTGCACATGTACTTCAAACGGCTGAGGTGAAATATTTCAAATATTTGAGATAGTTAGATTTCACAGGGAACCAGGCTAATTTGTGAAAACTAAATACAAATAAATTGAAATCTGAACAGTTGACAGCTTAAATTTGCACAGAGACAGAAGAACGTTCTCCAAGCACATCAGGAAAACACTTTTTATGGGGCTCATTTATTATATCAAATAACAAATACAAACACATATAAATTTATAGGATCCATTTGTTTTTCATCAAACTCAATGTTTACTGTTAGGTGTAGCCTCTTAAACAGCTCCCTGAGATGTGATGGAAATACGTGCCTAGAACTGGATTTGGTTGCTGGCAAATCAGTGCCTGGCATTATCTGGGAAGCCTCGAGGTACCTGATACCAGCACGTACATTTCAAGTTGGTAGATATGGCATGCAGTTTACATGGGATCCTTGTGAGGTGATGGCCAAAGGGCAGGAGGGTGGCCCAGGAGCACCTCACAGCCAGAAGTCCTCCTGCCTCTTGGGCAGCTGTTGCTTCTCTAGAGGGACATGAAGGTGATCCAGGCCCAGAATTTGTTACACCAGCCACACCTGCATGGGCACCTTGGGGATTCTAAGGCACCTTGAACTAGGCCAAGCCAGATGCTATGCCTCAGTGGGTTTCCAGCTCTACTCAGTTGCTAGCACAACTTTCTTTCAAAACCAGAACACCTTGCATGCACGTACATTGCTGGGGTTTTCTTGGTACTTACTGCAGATCTTTCAGCTGTGATATCAACAGTGGTAGGAATTACAAGAGCTGGGCATATTTACGAAGGGAGGGGAAAGCTAGAGAAGACATTTTTATGTTTTGTGCTAAAAACAAAAAGAGAGGGAAGGGAAGGAGAGGAAGGGAATTAAGGAATGGGAAGGGAAGGAAGGAAGGGAAGGGAAGGGAGGGAAGGGAAGGGAAGGGAAGGGAAGGGAAGGGAAGGGAAGGGAAGGGAAGAAGGGAAGGGAAGGGGGAAGGGAAGGGAAGGGAAGGAGGGAAGGGGAAGGGAAGGGAGGGAAGGGAAGGGAAGGGAAGGGAAGGGAAGGAAGGGAAGGGAAGGGAAGGGAAGGAAGGGAAGGGAAGGGAGAAGGGAAGGGAAGGGAAGGGAAGGGAAGGGAAGGGAGGAAGGGAAGGGAAGGGAAGGGAAGGGAAGGGAAGGGGAAGGGAAGGGAAGGGAAGGGAAGGGAAGGGAAGGGAAGGGAAGGGAAGGGAAGGGAAGGGAAGGGAAGGGAAGGGAAGGGAAGGGAAGGGAAGGGAAGGGAAGGGAAGGGAAGGGAAGGGAAGGGAAGGGAAGGGAAGGGAAGGGAAGGAAGGGAAGGGAAGGGAAGGGAAGGGAAGGGAAGGGAAGGGAAGGGAAGGGAAAAGGGAAGGGAAGGGAAAAGGGAAGGGAAAAGGGAAGGGAAAGGGAAAGGGAAGGGAGGGAAGGGAAGGGAAGGGAAGGGAAGGGAGGGAAGGGAGGGGAAGGGAGGAAGGGAAGGGGAAGGGAAGGGAAGGGAAGGGAAGGGAAGGGAAGGGAAGGGAAGGGAAGGGAAGGGAAGGGAAGGGAAGGGAAGGGAAGGGAAGGGAAGGGAAGGGAAGGGAAGGGAAGGGAAGGGAAGGGAAGGGAAGGGAAGGGAAGGGAAGGGAAGGGAAGGGAAGGGAAGGAGGAAGGGAAGGGAAGGGAAGGGAAGGGAAGGGGAAGGGAGGGAAGGGAGGGGAAGGGAGGGGAAGGGAGGGAAGGGAGGGGGAGGGGAAGGGAGGGGAAGGGAGGGAAGGGGAAGGAGGGGAAGGAGGGGAAGGGAGGGGAGGAGGGGAGGGAGGGGAGGGGAAGGGAAGGGAAGGGAGGGGAAGGGAAGGGAAGGGAAGGGAAGGGAAGGAAGGGAAGGGAAGGGAAGGGAAGGGAAGGGAAGGGAAGGGAAGGGAAGGGAAGGGAGGGAAGGGAAGGGAAGGGAAGGGAGGAAAGGGAAGGGAAGGGAAGGGAAGGGAAGGGAAGGGAAGGGAAGGGAAGGGAAGGGAAGGGAAGGGAAGGGAAGGGAAGGGAAGGGAAGGGAAGGGAAGGGAAGGGAAGGGAAGGGAAAAGGGAAGGGAAAAGGGAGGGGAAGGGAGGGGAAGGGAGGGGAAGGGAAGGGAAAAGGGAAGGGAAGGGAGGGGAGGGAAAAGGGAGGGGAAAAGGGAAGGGAAGGGAAAAGGGAAGGGAAGGGAGGGAAGGGAAGGGAAGGGAAGGGAAGGGAAGGGAAGGGAAGGGAAGGGAAGGGAGAAGGGAAGGGAAGGGAAGGGAAGGGAAGGGAAGGGAAGGGAAGGGAAGGGAAAGGGAAAGGGAAAAGGGAAAAGGGAAAAGGGAAAAGGGAAAAGGGAAAAGGGAAAAGGGAAAAGGGAAAGGGAAAAGGGAAAAGGGAAAAGGGAAAAAGGGAAAAGGGAAAGGAAAAGGGAAAAGGGAAAAGGGAAAAGGGAAAAGGAGGAAAGGGAAGGGAAGGGAAGGGAAGGGAAGGGAAGGGAAGGGAAGGGAAGGGAAGGGAAGGGAAGGGAAGGGAAAGGAAGGGAAGGGAGGGAAGGGAAGGGAAAGGAAGGGAAGGAAGGGAAAGGAAGGGAAGGGAAAAGACTAATGATCACTGATGTCTTTCAGAAGAAAATTCACAAGGGAACAGCCAGGCTGCCAAGAATACTTTGTTCCTTGTGCTCCAAAATCAGAAACACTGGAAAATTTTGTTCCATTGGTCAGGAGGAATGCAGTTTGCATGGTAAGTCATGATAAAGATGGGTAAGATATTTCTACAGGACAACTCAGGCCAGCTTCATGACAGATGTTGAAAAAGACAGGCAAATTTTATTCAACGTTATGTGAAATTATACAACTGAAATTAAGAATGGTATAATATACCCTTGCATTAAATTACTTCTTGAGTTGTTTTCTTTCTTTTTTTTTTTTTTTAAACCAATTACTCTATTTTACAGGTCATGTTTTCCATGAAAAAAAGCAGAAAAAATGCCAGCTACATTGCAATCACCTCAGCTCCTTCTATATCAAGATACATTATATGACGTTGATGGAGGTTTCTATAATCTCTGTAGCTTTACCATGTACAACATGACAATATTTAAGTGTTCCATGATGCAGTTTGTGAAAAGTGTATGATAGCTCAAAAAAAGAGGTGTTATGCAGCTCCTTTCTTCCCCTATTCTTAGCCTGCTACATTTAGCCAGAAAAAAAAAAAAAAAACAACCAAGATAATCTTCCTCTGTACTGCTCCACAAGGGTCCCTCCGTTAGTTTTCCTGTTACACTCCAACACTTCCATCTACATTCTTGATCATGTGTCTCGTTTTCTTCTGGTTGTAATTCATATCACAACCTAATGTAATCATATCAATCCTAAGCCCCTCCATGACACTTTCCCTTTTGGCTATGTTACCAGCATTAATCTGGCTTGCTCTAACATCTGACCTTTACAGCTGATATATTGCAATATTGAGAAGTGCAGGAAAGCATAAATGTTACCATAATGTGCTTTGCTTATAGCACTGATCTTACAAGCAGTTAAGTAAATTTTTATCCTTCATTTTGACACTATAATCAGAATATAAATCTTCACACATTCTTCTGGTTCCCAGGCATCACATTTAGTGTGCTATGTTTCAGTGTCCATGTATGAGCTGGGAAGTAACAGATGGAAATTTGTCAGAACATTTTAAATGAAATTCTATCAAACCAGGAAGTATACTACCGAGTGGCTCTGTGTGTGTGTGTATGTGGTTTATTTTAATAACAGAATGTAACTTAAATAAATTAATAAACACACACACGCACACACAAAAGGTTCCATTAAAAGAAGGCATTTGTTATCTGTCTAAAAAGAAAAATAAAATGATTTATATGACTTGAGTATGCAAATAAACAGCCAGTTATCTACAAGCAGAGGCTAAGAAAGCTCCCAAAAAAGGCTACAGTCTGAATGTGATACATTTATATGGGGGAAACTTTTCTATTTTACTGATCAAAGCAGCACTCTACAGCCTGGCACACACTGCAGCTCTCAGCTTTATATTTCTCCCTTTCTGCATCGTTTTTAGGACAGCAATTCATGACGACTTCAGAAAGTAAAAAGAAATAGAAATTCATTGAGAACTGATGGAAGCCCTGACACCAGTTAGCAAAGAAAGTGCATTTCACAATTTATACATGACAAGAAATATTTGAGAGTGACTTCCACCCTGAAAGGATCTGCCTGCTCTAAATCATAAGCACATTTCAAGTTAGCAATATTAATGTATCAGATGAGACATTTACTAAGGAATTTACAGTCTCCCAAAGCACTGTAAAATGAAAATGCTATTTGGAAATGCAATAGTTAAGGAACAGAGAAGAACGTAACGAATGTCAAAAAGAAAGCTCAAAACCAGGTAATATCATACAGTGTTAACTGCTCTATAAATGACCTCAAAAATGGGCACACATCACTGCAGAGGACCTTTTACTGGTGGACATAAGAGCATTTCCACTGATTTATGTAACCTGTAACAATTTATTTTAGATGTAGAGAAATATTTTTTAGGCAGGAAAAAGAGAAAAACTTTGGGAAACATCCAAAATCACTATAGCACTTCTTAATTTGAATAAGAAATGCAACAGACCTTCAAACTATTGAACTATTAACTATTTAGATCTATGATAGTGCTTTAGTCATCCATTTCATTATTATTAAAAGGTCAGCGTATGTGCCTTTGAATTCTTGAAGCAATATATAACTTCCTAAATCTTCTTGCAGTTGACATCTTGAAGCGTAGACAGTCCAAGTTTTCCTAGGAAAGTCAGTGTTATATAAGGCTACATTACTTTCCAAAAGGAGAAATGAGGCTGAAAAATATTGTCAATACAAGCTCTCTCTTTTGGAAGCACTATATGTTAAGATTTTGGAGCAGTAAATTCTAAATTACCATTTAAGAAAACTTATCAAAGTACTCATAATTCACATTATTATAAAAGAGCAGGATATCATAACTAATGGCATCCCTCTTCAACTTTATCAAAACAGCTTATTTTGAAACAGCTCACGTTTTATGCACACCTCTTGCATATTGAATGAGGACTGATGTGCATGAAGATGGGATATGCTACAGAGGGCAATGCATTTCAGGACTGACAGAAAAGTAATGGTGCATTTTCAGAGGTACTGCTGCATTATCTGCATATGATGTTCTAGCTGTTCTCTGCAGATATTTGTGATAAAACACTCCAATCCACAAATCACAGGGTATCACAGTGGGTTTTGTAAGCCGTGTGCTATGAAGGAGCCATGCCTAGTCTGTGTGAAATATTTTCATTTCCTGGCCAACTAAAGGCAAAAAGCATCAGTCCCATTTACCTATCTGAATGCCCAAAGAAGACAGTCAACTTAAGTTTCCATTATGGCACTGAGAAAGCATCAGATCAGTTACTTTACAATTAATCCCTTAGTGTCAGTTTTTCTCTTCACCTTTGCTGTGGCAAAGATAACCCTGAAACAGACACAAAACCAGGCCAATGCTGGATAATAAAGCCACAAGTTGCCATCAAAGCACAGAGAAAGGCTATTTCATGTCCCACAGCAAGACAAGGCTGGGGACATCAGAGAGGCTGAATTTGGTATCAGAGGAAAAGTGAACCCAGGTCAGCCTTGCCAACAGGAGCCCAAAGCCCTCCTAGCCAGACGACATCCACACTTTTTCCTTACACAACATCTTTGCGCCACGTGACACCTTCACACCCCAATTTCAGAAGATAAATAAGCATTCTTAAGTTCACTTACTCATCTACATCATGCCACAGGAAGCCTGTTTGAAGGAATCCTGAAGAATTCAAACAGATGCGCAGGCTTTTCAATAAACTCAGTTGTGCTTCTCCTTTTCCAGTGTAAAAAAAGGCGAAGGTCCTTCCTGTAGCTTCAACCAGACAGGATTTGAAAGGCTGCAAGCTCAAGGAAGGAAAATCAAAGGAAGAAAGGCAAACTACATCCTCCTTTCTTCTCATCAGGAAGGATGCTACCCATCACTGAAATTCAAGAATTTGTGTGTTCATTTTGAGTGAAATGTGCAGTGGACGCAAGGTGGGCCTGGTGCTGGTTCTCTTTGAGAGAATCTCACTCCACACGAATGAAGCCAAAGTGTCATCTTTATCTTACCTGAGCTCGGTTTACACGAATTCGATTGAGTTTATTCTCTGTAGCTTTATATTCCAATGTCTTATGAAGCCACAAATCGATAGGAATGTGAGCGTGAAAGATCCTCTGGGTTTTTTTTGTCCTTCCCCCCACTCTTATAGATTACTCTAGAAAAATAGAAGGAATAGTAATATCATGAGACTCCCTCCCTGCTGTTTGCCATTCGGGAGGAAAAAAAAGCTCAAAAATAACCTCCCACTTGTGGCTATTGAAGCCATTTGCTCTGTGTTATTTTTATGGGCTACATGTGAAACTAGAAGGAAGGTGTGAAAGCGGGGAAGTTCCTCCTACTCTTGGCTGCCAGCAACGCACCCAGCAGCACCGCAACACACTCCTGTACCCCACAGCTGCATGAGCTCCCAAAATGGCAGTGCAAAGTGAAATGATTTGGACAGTTTCCTTAAAGGCTACGTCGATTAGCTGCGCTGTTAATAAGGCTGCATATAGTCTCCATGGAAAGTCACCCACCTGTCCAACTGTGAGACTATCAGAATTGCCAGAGATTTTACTGTTATTTTATTATACACCATTTTTATATTATCATTAAGGCATTAAAAATTTTTACAGTGCAAGTCATGTTGTTGAGAAGTAAAGAATCAGAGAAAACTAATTCAGGTGACCTCCACTACAAAAAATAAGTCTCATAAGAAGCCAACATATTAAAGAACCCCATGAACGCTAAGGGCAATTAGATTCCAGGCAAGCTTAAACAATTACTTTGTATTCTCACCCACACCTTAGAGATTATTAAAAAACACAATGTTGCCTAAATTAAAAGATCAGAAGAAGGATAATTAGGAGGCAGCACAAAAAAAAAATATGTTTTGAGTTGCTGCTCTTAGTACTGACCCATTTCCTCTCCGGGGCAACACAGCACGGTTATTCCCTCAGAAAGGCAGCTGGACCAGCCTCTTCACCTCCAGGATGAACTATGGATCACAGGCACCTTCAATGACAACCACACCAGTACCTGGCGTCCAATCCTAACTCTCTGCTCCTTCATCTTCCGCTTTCCTTCTCTATCTTTGTGATTTTATTATTAAGACTTAACCTTTACATTTGCTAGAATAAAACTTGTCGTTGCAAGACAGAGCTCAGTGGATGTGACAAACTTAGGATGCTTTTCTTTGACAAAGCAAACTGAGTTTTCAAGAGTATATTCAAGATGGGGATACAGGATTAAGAGCAGAGGAAGGACTTTGGGTGGAAAAGGAGCAGCTATGAAGGACGATGGGGAGGTAAAGATAAAAAGCTCTGCTGTGTACTACTCTTTGTATTATTTGTGCACTATATTAAATCTGAGTCTCTAAATTACTGATATTGCCTTCTTGGATTTATGTATGCCTTTCACTGTATTTTTGTCCTGTGATATTACCATCAATTCGTCTACACATAGCACTAAGAACATCTACTGAAGACAACAGGTACTTGTGAGAAAAAAAGCCCTCCTCTATATTATGCCTCATACATTTAGTGCCAGATACGTACTACCATACACAAACACTGTAAGGAAAGGAAACTTTTCAAGATTATAAGAGTATACGGTTATAAAACTAATAAATAAACAAATCTGAGGGCTAAGGGTCAATGTCAAACAGGAAGCTATCTGTTCAATTTTCAAAACTGGCAAGGACAGAGAAATATGAAAAGCAAGCAAGGAAAATGTATAGCAGATAAATGCCCTTGCTTTGTGCACAGAAGAAATCAAAATGATAAACAGGAAAGAACAAAGTGAGACCAAATATGTAGAAGCACTGACTGAGAAATCTGACTGCAGTGATTCCCTTCCTCTCATCACAACTGAGCGTGCACTAAATGAATAAACTGCCACTTGACATTTCCTTTTTTTAAAAAAAAAAGTAAAAGGAACAGTACTTACTTTACTCTAATGAATCATTTTGGCCTCTGCAGCAGAAAGTAGCTGTGATGAACTATAATCTGTTTCGGGAAGTATAATTCTATAATGGAGATATATATGGGCTGAAATATGAGAAGTTGTAGTCTCAGGTCTACTTTAAAAGAGATTCTGAATCATTCCTGCCCACTTCTACTTATATTTGATCATAGCTGTTGACACACTCTTTCTGCCATGCATAGATACATTTCCCTACTAGGGGTAGGAAAGCCATATGGTTCGTGGATGACTATGAATTTTCATAAGGCAAACTAAACTGCATGTAATTTCTTTCCCTAGTTATCCAAACAAAACTACCCATTCAGCAAACAGAACAGTTCAGCATCAGGTGGGACATCCTGGCCCATACAACATATTTCTAAGAAGTGTAAGCCTCTCTTCAATTCCATCATCACCGACGAGCTAACGCTAACTTTCGGCACTACTGGCCGCCCCGTTTCCAAAACCTGCTTAGACAAACTGGTTCGCTTGGTGGTAAGCTGGAGCAGCTAATAACAATTGTCTTGTTCACACAGTAGAACTGAAACAGCTGTTTTTGTTTGACGGATACAGTTTGAAAGAGCCCCCTGATGGCGCACTTCAGAAAAAACAAGTCTTTATTTCAATGTTCTTTTTATTACAAAACTACTCATAGGACTATCATAGCTTTGCAGGAAAATTGCTTTGACTACGTGTAATTGCAAACAGGAAAAAAGTTCCTCCCTATTAGAGGCAGGTATAAAATATTGCTTCAACACCTTAGTCAAAGCCAAACTATGCCAGTGACTATTCCTACGTTAATAATTTAGCCAGACAATGCTCCCAGTCAGGCTGAAAGCAGTCATTACATTGTCCAAGAATATTCCCTATCAGGACTGTACACTTGGCCATGGACTGCACTCAGAGGGGATGGAAGTCTCCTGCTGCTCTCAGGCTCAGGTGTGACTGCCTGCCCATTGCTCCTTAAAGCCAGCACACTTGTTCAGTGATAGCTTACTTTATATTTTTGAACTGACTAGAAATAATTATTAGCTGGCCACAACGGACTTCCACGCGTGTAATTTTTGTCTTGGCTTGGCAGCTTGTAACAGCCCAGCATAGCCCACAGCATCACAGCTGATACTGATGAGCCTTTCCCCCACACCGACACAAACTCCTGCTCAGCAATGGGGAACCGGCACCCATGTGGGAGCCTTGGGTTCATCTGTGCAGCTCGGTCTGTTGCACAGACTGCACACACTCTCCCAGCACCTCCGCTGGGCAGGCTGCCTACCAAGGGCTCATTTGCAGCCCTTAGGGTTTCGCTTTAAGCGTATCTTCAGTTTGTACCAGAGATATTTAAAAATTGCACGAGGACTTCAAATTCTAAAAAGTTAACAAAGAACAATCTATGCCCAGCACTGCTTTCAGGGCATGTAGCTAAGTGTATAACCAGATATTAATACCATTAATAGCACTAAAATGGAAAGCTAAAAATAATCTATAACAGAACCAACGAATTTATTTGACAGTCCCAGTTTTTACTTCACGTTTAACTGAACGGCGGCACAATAAGCGCATTATTTAACTTCAGGATATTATGTTGGATCACACAGGGTCTGACTGCAGCACTCAGAATTAACTCTCCAATGCTTAATAACATCGTAATTCAAAAAACATCGAACACGCTCGGAATTCATTTTAACCACATAGTGGACGCCTTGAAAAGACATGAACTGAGTCGGGGGGGACAGGGAGGGGAGGGCACGGCGGCAGCGCGTTAAACAGAAATGCTAACAGCTGGCCAGCCTTGTAAGAAAAGCCTCACGCAGTGATATTAAAGATTGTAACACCGAAAGAAAATTCTTTGTGAGGTTCCTTTAGAAACGGCTTTTGAAAACGGGATCGCTGCAGAGCCGACAGCGCGGCGGTACAAAAGTTTCACTCTTCCTCCTCTACCTATTTATTCCGACAGCACGCGGAGACAGGAGCGAAGCCGAGCGCAGGTGCGGCGGGACAGCACGGCCGGGTCCCCTCGCGTTACAGAACACCGCCGTCACCTGCTCGGCACGACAGCCACTTTTCCACAGCGGCCCCGCGCCAGCCGTTCTCTCCCGCGCCGCCCCCCGAGCCGCAGCGCGCGGCGCTCAGCTCGCAGCCGAGCACACGCCGCAGCTCCGCTGCCCGCCGCCGCCCGCGGCTCTCGCAGCGGCCCAAACGGGGCACCTCGGGCTCGTCGCCGAGGACGCCGAGCCGCTGGAAGTTCGGCAAGTCGAGGCCGCGGCACTTCCATACCTCTGCCAGAAGTGGGGCACGGCCGCCCGAACCGGGCTGCGGGCGGGACGGAGCCCGCCGGCGTCTCTCGACGGGTCGCGCGCTGCCCGCAGCCTCGTCCCGCCGACGGCCGCCGAGCGCCCGGCCCCGCGCCCCTCCTCCCGCCCGACGCCCCCCGACCCCGAGCGCAGCGCCCGGACCCCGCGGTGCCGTCGCCCCCTTCCCTCAGTTAGCGGCGCCCCGACGGCGGCCCCCGCCGCCCGCCTACCTTTCTCAGCGCTGACATTCTAGTGCATTATTCACCGGGCAGGTGCGGGCTGGGCGCGGCGGCGCCGCCGGCTCAGGGTCGGGGAGAGCGCGGCCGGCAGCGGCAGCAGCGCCCTACGCCCAGCATCCCGCTGCCGCGCGCGCCCCCGGCGGCTCTGCGCAGCCGCGCGCCCCCTACCGGAGCCGGCAGACGGCGCAGGGAAGGGGGGAGGGAGGAGCCGAGCGAGGAGGGCACGCCCCCGCCGCCGTGTCAGCCAATGGGGAGACTCCGAGCTCTTGACGGACAGTTGCGGCGGGGAACAGGAAGGAGGACGGGCGCGGGCCGGCTGGCTGCGCGGTTAGGTCGGGCCGCGCCGGGCCATGGCGCTCAGCAGGAAGGAAGGTGAGGCTGCGGCAGGTGAGGCGAGCGGAGCGCGCGGGGCGGCGTTGGCGGCCTCGGGCGCGGTCGCCCCACGCGCTGAGCGGCGCTCCGGCGGTCTCTCGCCGCCGCCCTGCTCGCGGCGAGGCTCGGCCGTCCTCCTGCCCTGAGTCGTCCCGTCCTGGGGCGCTGGGGCTGAGCGGGGTGGCAGGCGGTGGCTGTGGCAGTGGCAGGTCGGTGTCCGTGCCCGTGCCCGCCCCGAGTCCCGCGCTGCGCTCGCTGAGCTGGGCGCGCCGCCGTTACCCGTAGCGCCGAGCCGCTATGGAGGCGTGACATGGTTCAGTTCGTTCGGCGTTTGAGGTCTGTGAGACCGCACCTCGCGCTGGAAGAACGCGGTTATAAACATCGGTGTTTGGTAAAGTGCTGTGTTGTTTGTTCTACGGTACGGCTGAGCGCTGGGCCGTCTGAATCCCTACCGTCTGTAGGGGCTGAGTGAGCGACTCGTAAGTTTTCGCACAGTCCCACACCCGAGTCTCGCCTGATTAATATAGTGCGAGGTCGGTGTTGATGTGGCCGGTGGCGGCTCTGAAGGAGGTATGAAAGCAGAACCGAGCTCTCAGTCCGAGATACAGCTCCATCCCATAGCCCGCGGAGTGATCGCTGTGTACGCAGCGTGCCTTCTGACAGGGAAGGGCAGAGGGACAGATGAGTGTTTTGTGAGAGAAGGTTAGCCAGTGGGGAAAAGAGAGTTTTCGTAAGTAAACGTGGGACTCTGGGGCTGAGAGGAAGGAGAGCAGGTTTTGACCAGGGTCACCCTGGATGCCGTGGCCCTGCAGACACCGACAGTCAGGCTGGATGGGGCTGTGAGCACCTGGCCTGGCTGTGGTGTCCCTGCTCAGGGGGTTGCAATGAACGGCATTTAAGGCTCCCTTCCAGACAACTCTGTGAAATTCCAAACTACTCCAGCTCCTTTAAACCAGGGATCAAATAGGAAAACACTTAAGGTGGAAGAAAAAGCTACGGTGATCTTGCTTGAGTTATAGTTTATACCCTTTAACAATAGAAGCCACTCGTGTGCCTCTCTAAGCAGTGGTAGTTTGAAATTGGACAGAAAATCCAGCAAGGAATAGGAGGCTGACAGCTTGCAATGTGGGCACCTGGGTTGAAATAACAAAGTTAACGAAGAGTGGACAACAAATAACAAAGAGTCTGCAGCTTCATCTGAGCAGGCACTGCTCCTGATGGCAATAAGTAGAAGATACTGAAGATTGTTGTTTGTTTTTGTCTGAATTAGAAATGAACACTGGAGTCTTTAATTTTGCTTTGAACTTGGCCATAAGATAGAATAAAAGGGCTGGTCAAAAGCTTGTTGGGATCAGTTGTCACTAGGAAGGATCAAAGTAACTTGTAGTAAACCAGCAGTGCAGATAGGCAGAGATCTACTCAGGAATGGGCTGGGAAAGAACAGTTCTGATTATTGTGGTGTTTGCATGTGTAGTTTTTCTTGTTTTCAGTCTCATATATATCAATGATACATAGCAGAGCTAGGTTGACCGAGCAGTTCTCATTCAATGCATTATTGGCAGAATGATTATCCACAGCAGACAATATATTTCATTGCTGTTAAATATTAGTTGCTTCTTCAAAGCCATATTAATCATTCCTTAAAGCTTGTGTGGTTCCAAGATAAAGCTGCCATACAGGCCGACAGGGTGGTGGCCTGGTAGGGGATAAGCACTGAGATACTGGTATTGGCACCTTGCACATCACTGACCTTCACTGCTAGTAAGTGCTACCAAAGTTGTTATGCCTTGTGAAGGATGACCCAGTGATACTACAGGCTTTCTGTTTGGGGGGGCTATACTGGAAATGTGGTGACTGATAGTCAACACCTCCACTAACTAACAAAAACATTTTGAACAGAGAGTATTGTGCTCTGGAGTGCTATTCCAGTGTTTTTGTGATGAAACTTAAGTTTTGGGCAGGAAGCTCCTACTTGTTTGAGGGTTGGAAGGAGACTGTAGTTCTTAAGTTGTTGTTTGTTTTTTTTTCTTTTGATTTTAATGGCTATATCACGTATGTGTACGTGTACTTGATTCTTGCAGAAAAACACACCAATTTTTTCTATTTGCTAATTAGGAGCAACTCTCCTTGCAGATCTTAATGGGGTTATTTTTTAAACTATGTAATTTTTCTGAAAACCCTGTGAGGATTTTTGTTTAAAAAAAAGAATGGATAAACCACTTTTCTTTAGGATAGATGTCTTTTAATAGGTTTTTACGAATAAATGTGATCTAGAAATGGAGTTTGATGTCTGGCAAGGGCTGTCTGTGCTCTGCAGAAGATATATTGACTGTGTGGTTTTGTGTTTTGGTAGGCTTATAGAATTTGGTTTTTGTGTTGTTTTGTTTGTTTATTTGTTGGTGGGCTTTTTTGTTGTTCTTTTTCGCTTTGGTTTGCTGGTGTTTCTTTTTGTTTTGCTTGGTTTTTTTGTTTGTTTTTTTTTGTAGGGGCAGGAAATGTGTCTTTTTTTTCTTGGGCAGCTATCAATGCATCTTGCAGGCAGTGACCAAAGATTTATTATGGCTGATGACGATCTAAACTTTATTTGAGAAAGTCGGTTTACTTGGGTAGCAGCTAAATAAATCAGTGATACCAATGTTTTTTGTGATTAAATGTGGGGATTGTACACCTATGATCACAGTTGAATCTGCCGTTAAAACTTATTAGGGGCTGGAGGAAATAAATCATAGGCTGCTGTTGGTGAGTTCAGCTTTGAGCCTGAGTGAGTAGTGTAGCCAGAAAAGGAGGCTGACATGTTAGGAACAAACAAGCAGATGTGGTAGGATCCACCAGCTTTGTATTTAAGAAGTCTGTGAGGGCAACACATGCAGGTAACTGAATATCATGATTCTGATGTAATGCAGCCTTTAAGGTTCTTGGCAGTGGAACGGGTGGTGTTGGGTTTATTGAGATTAGGGTTGTTGGTGTTTGGTTTTTTTTTTCATGGAGGAATCCTTGGAGATCTACCAGGCTATTTCCAGTGGGCAGCATTTGATTTCTTATAGAATCATAAAATGGTTTGGGTTGGACACCTCCTTCTAGACCAGGTTGCTCACAGCCCCTTTATGCTTTTGATTGTCTCTAGTTCAAAAGGATTTAAAAGAAAATAGCTAACAAGTGTCTAGAAACTTGCGCTTCTAGGGCTTGCCTAATGATTTATATTATAGTGCCCTTATAACTACTTGAAAGAAAGGAAAATCTGTCATTGTAGCTTCATAATGATGGGCTATTTGACATGATATTGATTTTTGTTAGATGCACGTGGGAACATCTGTAGCAATTGCTGGATATTATGCAGCAAATACTCAAGTCACAGCTGAGTGTGATGTATTTTCTCTCCGAGGAAGGCTAGATGGGCATGCAGTTGTTTACCTTCTATGTATTCTATATGCTCAGTGATACTACTTCTGGCAGTTTCAAGGTTTTATTTGTGAAGATGTATATTCTGAAATTCATTTCAGTTTCTTTCAAGTGGAGAGAGCAAGTTCTCAATTGTGTTTTTCTTTAAAAGTTTTTTTTTCTTCAGTAACCTGTACTCTAAGTTGCTTTTTTCACTTGTTTAACTGTTCTTAGAGCAATGGTTCAAGCAACTGAGTTACAGTTTGTTTTCCATGCTACCTGCAGCACACAGCAGAGGATTACCCAATAGTAGCAGTGTTTCTAAGTTGGAATGGAAAAAGGCCTCCAAGATGTAGTAAAAACCTTATTCTGGTTGCTCAAAGGAAAAAGGCTACTACTTGAGCTTTAGCTTGCATGTATGTGTTTGAGTTTGCTCTCCTCAGGCCATATACTCTTTGCGTTCCCTGAAGCAGAAAGAAGTTTCTAGGTTAAAGTAAGGCTTACACTTTCTGAGGTGTTGTAGGATTTTGGTACCGTGTTTGTAGGATTTTGGTGACCAGTGATGTTTGAAGTACTCAGCTTGTGGAGCTTTGCTGGGATTGGTTACTTTTTTTTCCTTCTTCACCACCCCTTCAACTCTCATCTCAACAAATAAATAATTACACTTGGACCAACTTAAAGTAGCAAGAATTATTAATTTTATTAATTTTAATTAGCGAACTTGTTCTTCTTTAGTAAGGATAGATGTGAGACTTTTAGATGTTTTGAGTGGAATCTGTTTGATCCTGCAGTATGAGAAATGTGATGACACACCTGGAAACATGGATAGTGTGCACAAATTGATGCGATTGTGAAGATGCTTTATTTTCCCAGGGCAGTAGTGAGAGCACACAGTTAACAAGGTTTTGCTGTGGGGCAGGCAGGGTCCTCGTGAACAGCTGGAACAAAATCATACTGTTCTCACTGTGTTGGCTGTGTAGCTTCTTATCTGTGTCATGTCAAGTCAAGTTTATTAGATGTCTAGGAGCTCGCAGTCGCAATTAAAGCGGCCTACTGAGAGATCTCTAAAGCCTCTGTTGAGACAGGATGGCACGATCTATTAGTCAGATTCTCATTGAACTACACAGTCATGCAGAACTTGCTGACAGATGTAACACCAGTCGTACTGATTTGAAGCTGCAGGGTGACACAGAGATCATGCTTACTGAAGCTGAGTCAGTTTCATCTTAGCTAAGAAGAGAAAACAAATGTCTGCTTTCTATCGTCTGTGTCTTAGTTTTGTATCTATGATTGCCATGAGTCACGTTGGCCTGGGAGCCCACAGGTCAGTCTGAGTGGTATAGCAATGCCTGTTGTGACTTACTACTTAATTTGGGTGAATGCACAGCTGTGGGTTATGCTGTCACTGTTTCCTTCCTCCTCTACTGATATCTTAAGCTGTATACTTAAATAAGTTGCTCTTGTTCAAAAGTTGACTCAAAGAAGGGAGAACAATGTATTACTGTCAGGTAACAAAGTGGTTTTTCTTATACTACAAAGCATAGTGCTAGGTGAAAAGATAAATGGAAATGCAATTTTATGGACTGCTATATTATAGCACAAAGCTGGAAGTTCTTTATTACAATTCAATAACTTAAGAATAAGAATAACTATTAAGAATAAGAGAAGTAAAAGCTAGGCAATTAGTATCCGATTTTAATGTCTAATGGGACATGGAATGCTAATATAAGTTTTGGAGAAAATGATGTAAACCTTAAGATAGTGAAGTTAGTGTTACATAGATTAAAAATGACAGCATCTCAGTTTCTGGTGAAGCTCCCCATGATATAAAGGTTAACAGCTGTACTCGCATGCAGGTAGCTCAGACACAGAATTCATGTGACCTTGAATACTTGAATACAAGTATATCCTTCTGTTTTATTTCCAAATGGGATGTTTCTTCCTTTTCCACCTAAATATGTGATGGTAGCTTAATTGAGAGTAATGCTTTCTGATATATGGAATGCCCATGAAATAAGTTGTAAAACTGTTCCTGTGTTTGGGCATTCAGACAGAAATATACTTTTTTCCTTTAAGCTGTCATTAACATTTGATCAGAATAGAAGAATGTAAAAATTGTATAAGGAAAGTTGATTAAACAGTAGAAAAAACTCAAGTAAACCATTTTTAGTGTTTCCACTTCTTGAAGGGCCTCCACAGTCGGATGGAATATATTCTGTGCATTCAGACACAGGTTGGTTTCAGCGTGGGTAGATAGGCAAAATAACTTCTTCCATCATTCAGATGGGTTAGCCTTAGTGATTTTTCTGGCTTGAAGGTGCAAGTGAGTTCCACCTTGAAATGTTAAACTGAAAAATTACTTTGTAAAGTCCTCAAGAACGAGATTTGGAGAATAATAGTGCCTTTGAGAAACAAGGACTTTTCGGAATGAAAAAAAGAGCAAGTCACGGTATGTAGAAGTATTCATTTGTAGGTAAACACTGCTAGGTGGAAACAAGATATTGTGGCTGATCTGCAGAAGGGCATACTCTTTGACCCAGACCTCCGTTCATCTACAGTGGCATCTTTCGAGAGATGGATGGTCTGCTCTAGCCTGTGTTTTCTGCAGCAGCTCCTTCAGTCCCTGCTTTTGTCATGCACTGTTGTTTAGTTGTCCTCATAAGAACCTGTTACCATAGCTTCACCTGCAGGATGGAGGATGTTTATAGACTGTGAACAGAAAGCAAAATAATGTGAAATTGGAGACTTCCCATTCTTATGGAATATGTAAAACTGTACTTTGAATACATCTCAGATTCGGTATGCTTTGTACCAGTTAATTTTTTTTCTTTTGGAAAGATCAATTTGAATACCACCCATGCTGGTGTTTTGCTTTTGTTTGCATTCATACTGTTTGTGGTGGAATGGAAGTATGTCAGTCTTAGCAAAGCTGAAGTCATTGGTAGCAAGAAAATGATAACCTTTTTCTTCTCCTGACTTGGACAGGAGTACCCCTGTTATAAATATGACATACATCCTTATAGTGTGAACTCTTAAGCAACATGGTGTGTAATTGTATTCCTGGTATACTTATTCTCTTCCTCATATATCCATTTCAAAAATGAGGAAATTGTATATATCTTTGTCTGTTGATAGTTACATGTGAGTGAAATTGACTGGAAGATTCTTCTGGAACTGATGATTTGTGGCTTTGCTTTTGTCTGGAAGCAATGTATATGTGGCTCTTCTTATATTATGAAACTTGGATCAAGATTAATTTATTTCTTATCAGATGTGCTGTGCATTGATTTCCATTGACTGTAATGGGGCCTTAAACTAAGTACAATTTCATCTGTAGTGAAAGCATTTTAGATACTAAGAGACTGGCCAGCTGAATACTCTTCAGCCTTCTTGGAGGAGCGGCTGATGTGTAAACAGTGTGATGTCTTGCACATGCCTATCACAAGGTGTTGTAACTGCAAACTGGATGTTGTTTGTAGTGTGCAGTATAAGCAGGGTGTCTTTTGTCTTTTTGGAACTTGAGCTGATTCTTAGCCATAGCTCTGCATGCTAGGCCAAATAAATAAAAGGTCGATCAGCTTGGCCAGTTGAGCAACTCCTTCAGAAGTACAGAAGACCTAAAATACAAATGTCCATATTGTATGATAAAAGGGGAAGTAAGCATTGTAGAAAATGTTTTAAGGGAATGGAAACACCTTCTAGCCAGAAATCTTATCAGTTTTCTACCTGCTAGCTGGTAAAAATGACAATCTGGCTGATGTTTTCTGTATGTAGTGATCTCTTAAAATACTTTTATACCCTTTGTCTGCGGATCTTAGTGAAATCCATGTATCTTGACTTTTATTTCTTTTCTTCTGCAAGTGGTCCTATTGAGTGTCCTGGTTGAGAGTTGACTATGTAGCTATGATTAGAGAAGCAATGATGATTGAGCTATTGGGATTTGAGGTATCGGGAAATTCTTTACAGGGAGAGTGGTGAGGTGCTGGAACAGGCTGCCCAGAGAGGTTGTGGATGCCCCGTCCCTGGAGGTGTTCAAGGCCAGGCTGGATGGGGCCCTGGGCAGCCTGGTCTAGTATTAAATGGGGAGGTTGGTGGCCCTGCATATGGCAGAGGGCTTGGAGATCCATGATCTTTGAGGTCCCTTCCAACCCAAGTCAGTCTCTGATTCTTTTGCTTGATATAAACCATGGCCCTAGGCAAGCTGCTTTAGCTGACCCGAATTTGAGCATTAAATGATGTCTGGAGGTCCTTTCTTGCCTTAACTGGTCTGTGATTTTTTTGTGACAGTTCTGTAAAATAAGCATCCCAAAATAGCCTTTGTAGGTGGTATCATACTTGCAGAACAACAGATCCTTCAAGGATTATAATTCTGTTGAATATTGGAGAATAATTCTGTGCTAACAGAGACGAACTGAACGTTTTAATGAAGCCTTGTCCAAACATTCTGTTCTTTCCGTTGTCTTCTGTTCTGCTGTACTCTTTTCTTCTCTGCATTAGCCAAAATAATGAGTTCTCATACCTTGCACATGAGATGCTTTCAGAAGAAATTCCTGACTTCCCAAGTTGCACAGCACTCCTGTTAGTAGGAGAGAGATCAAGTAGGGCGAATTGCGAGCCCCTCAGAGCTCTGTGTTTGTTGCTCCTGATGCCATTTGTTTTATTCTTGCTGCCCAACTTACATTTGAGTAGGCAGCAGGCAAACGATTGAGAAATGCTGTGGGGGTGCTTACAGCATATGTGGCACAGAGCCGAAAGCCAGCATTCTCCACAGAAATGTTTCTTGAGGACAAAGTCTCCTCCTACACTCAGCTGGACAGGAACACTTCTGATGCTGATCAGAACGTTATTTGTTCAATTATTGAAAGTGTTTTTACCGTAATCTGTGGTGCTAACTGAGTTTTCAGTTGTGCTGTCGACCCCAGGAGAATCTCTGTAAGTCTGCAGTGCTATTCCTATATTGGCACATGTGCAACTGTGGGTAGGTTGCACACGTACGTAAGGCAAGAAACTTAATGGTGTCATCAGATGGTGTTAATACTTAGATACCAAACAATACATTTAACTGAAGGAAGGCTCTTTATTCTTAGGAAACTGTGGTAGAAAGATCCTGGATATTCATTGGTATCTCTGCGTGCTCTGTACTTTCTCCTGGAGTTTGTTTTCCTGCTGTGATGTCAAACTGCAGACACAGAGTGCTTTTTCAGTTTTCTGATGGATTTGTACTTCACTGTTTACATAGACGAGTTGTCAAGTGTTAGCCACTTAGCAGCTTAGTACCTGTTACAAGTTGTTTTCCTTCCTGAAAACCTTGGCTTTGTTTTTTTTTTGTTGTTGTTGGTGCTGGATAGTTCCTGGAAATATGTATCCTTGAGAGTTGCTTCAGCTTAATCGTGAAGTAGGAAAATCCAGTGTGTATCAATTACAGGCTGTTTGCTTTAGTAGCATTGTGTATCTTAATCTGGAAAGCAAACAAACTTGTTTCACTTCTGAAATCTAAATAGAAAATGAATTCAGAAGACTAAAGAATGTATGGGTTTGGGGTTTTATGTTTGTAGGTATATCAGAATTGAAATTTTCTCAAAGAATACATCAATACTTCTCTTTGTATGGTGTTTACGTTTTCTGCATTGGATGCAAGACTCTAGTGCTGTTGTTTGAAGCCGTAGAAGTACAATAGAAACCACGTCCTTTGCTTTAAAATAACTTAGGCATATAATAAAATCATAAAGAAGATCCGCACTTTAAATGCAGTTATTTTCTGAATGAAAGTAGAGGTTACTGTTCTCTATTATTGACTGTTTAAACTGGTGCTTATCACTACTAGAGGACAAATTGGGCTTCCTTTCCTTTAAGTAGAAAACTTGAAGTCCATAGGATTCCTGTGAGGAAGTAGAGCGAAGTCTCACTCTAACGTTTTAACTGCTGTACATATGCATTTTTATTTACTGCTTATAAATATGATGTGGCTTATGTACTGCTGGAGTCAGGGGGAAGGAGGGCGGGGGAGGGGGTTGCATGTAAGCAAAGTTTGGGATCTTGGTTATTTCACTAGCATTCAGTTTAACTCAGCTTATTTTTTTTGTAAAGAATGCCTGTCTTGTGAACCGTCAACAAATATGAAAGTCAGTTTAACTAATATTGTTTGTGTTATGTCTCCTTTCTGCTGGCTTTAGCTTCAGAGACTCGCTTCAGATTCTTGATGGTCTGAGTTTACCTGTATGATATAACAAATCCGAATTCTGTTTTATGTAATACATCTACTGCAGTGTTTGGAAAACTTTGTTTCCCTTGGTGAGCTTTGTGATAACTAGGAAAAAAAAATTTCTTAGTTGTTTTTAACTGATATGGGACCTGGTGATTGTATATGCCTAATCTTTTGGCTTAGTTTTTTAGCATATCAGTAATTAGCTATAAGGATCCCTGGAGTAACTGGTGAAGAGCACAAGATTGAAAGGAACTTTTTGAGTTGGTTCTAGTCCTTTTTGTTGGAAACAGCCTTGTAGCTTTTAAAGAAGTTCAGAGTTAAATGAAAGAGGCTTTTCTAACTGCCTTAGTTTATTTTGTTTATGAGAAGATTGTTGAAAATCTTCTAGATGTTTACCATTGCACTTAGCTTGGCAGTTCTTATTCATCATTAGTATTTTTGTGACCTGGTCTTATGCAGCCTTGTTCTTGAGCTATGTAACACTTCCTACTATTTCATACTTAAAGTTCTTCTGACATTTCTTTGCTCATGCTAAACAGCTCAGGATCTGTGTTTTTCTGTGTCTTGCTAGCTATTGTAGAAACTTCTCTATACAGCAGACTTCCATTTGCACAGTGTTTCCAGTGAGGTCTTTCTGGAGTTGTATTTTAATGCAGTACATTTTCCTGTCTCAGATTAAAAAATGTTTGGCTCAGTAGGATCTGGATCACACTGTCATTACACATGACTTTAATCACACTGGTGGCTGAGTCTCTGTTGTGATTGATAATACACACAGGTTTTCTTCTATAGTCATCTCTGGTTTATTAATCTCCACTTAGGAATTTTTGCTTGTCCTCATAAGCATCGAGGCTACCCCAAGAAAAATGTAGTTCTTAAGGCTCCATATTTCTCTTTAATCTTTATAACCTTGTTAACAGAGGCAGTGTCAGTCTAGCTTGGTCTTTCCCCACAGCAGAGGAGCAAAGATTCTCTTAGAAATTGTGCCAGGTATTTCTGTTAATATTACTGTGCATTGCTTCTTTTTTTTTTTTTTTTGTCATATCTGTTATAAGATTTCCCTTGTGCAATTTTGAACCACATTGGTGCAGCACACACAGCTGTGACCCTCCACTACTCCACTACCACATGGACCTCAAGCACGCACAGTCTGAGGTCTGTCAAATTCAAGTACACCCTGAATGCAGAGTCATTTTTAGTTGATGATTACAGAAAGAGTAATGCTTTTATCCCTTTCGGTAGCTTGATTTCAACAACGTATATCAGTGATATAAATGAAACTTACTCATTGCAGTATTAAAGTCCTGTCGCTTTCCTAAAAAAGAAAGAGGACAAAAAATGTGTCAAGCAGTTCTCCACAGTTGTGTGCACTCATGTTTGGATTCTGGAGATGCTGGCGATGGACAAATCTTCCCACATGTGATATTGAACTAAAATAACAAGTAATTAAAATCACAGAGTCATTAAGGTTGGAAAAGATCTCTAAGATCATGGAGAGGTGTGGATTTGAAGGATGGACTGTTCGATGGATGAGGGATTGGCTGGCTGGATGCAGCCAAAGGGTTGTGATCACTGGTTCTGTGTCAGGGTGGAGGCCGGTCACAAGCGGTGTCCCTCAGGAATCGATCTTGGGACCGGTGCTCTTCATCAGCGACACAAATGATGGCACCGAGAGCACCCTCAACAAGTTTGCAGATGACACAAGCTGAGCAGTGCTGTCGATACAGTGGAGGGAAGCCATCCAGAGGGACCTGGACAGGCTAGAGAAGTGGGCCCATAAAAACCTAATGCCCACCTGAGCACACTGCTGGCTCATATTCAGCTGGCTGTTAGCCAGCAACTCCTGGTAATTTTCTGCCACGTGGCTTTCCAGCCACTTGGATGAGGTTATTGTGATCTAAAGTGCAGGACTTGGCAGTTGGTCTTGTTGAAGCTCATCCTGTTGGCCTCAGTCCTTTGATCCAGTCTATCCAGGTCCCTTTGTAGGCCCTTCGTGCCATAAGGCAGATCATAGAATCACTCAGGTTGGAAGGACCTCAAAGATCATCAAGTCCAACCGCAGCCTAACCATAGTACCCTAACTCTAACAAGCTAAATCATATCTCCGAGCACCACATCCAAATGGCTCTTAAACACATTCAGGGATGGTGACTCAGCCACCTCCCTGGGGAGCCTATTCCAATGTTTAACCACCCTTTCTGCAAAGAAGTGTTTCCTAACATACAACCTAAATTTGCCTTGGCGCAGCTTGAGGCCATTTCCCCTCGTCTTGTCACCTGTCACCAGTGAGAAGAGACCAACCCACTTTCACTGTAAGCACCTTTCAGGTACTGGAAGAGAGCAATAACGTCTCCCCTCAGCCACCTCTTCTCAAGACTAAACAGCCGCAGCTCCCTCAGTCTTCTCATAGGGCTGATTTTCCAAGCCCTTCACAAGCCTCATTGCCCTTCTCTGGACCTGCTCCAGTACCTCCACGTCCTTTCTGTACTGAGGTGCCCAAAACTGAACACAGTACTCGAGGTGATGCCTCACCAGTGCCAAGTACAGGGGCAGGATGACTTCCCTAGTCCTGCTCACCACACCATTCCTGATACAAGCCAGGATGCCATTGGCCTTGTTGGCCACCTGGGCACACTGCTGGCTCATATTCAGCCGACTGTCCATCAGTACACCAAGATCCCTTTCCATCAGGCAGCTTTCCAGCCACTCCTCCCCAAGTCTGTAGGGTTGCCTGGGGTTGTTGTGACCAAAATGCAGGATCCGACACTTGGCCCTATTGAAACTCATGCCATTAACCTTGGTCCATCGATCCAGTCTGTCCAGGTCCCTCTGCAGTGCCCTTTTCCCTTCTGTCAGATCAGCACTTCCTTCCAGCTTGGTGTCATCTGTGAACTTGCTGAGGGTGCACTCTGTCCCCTTGTCAAAATAACCAATAAAGATATTAAACAGGACCAGTACCAACACTCACTCCTGGGACACACTGCTGTTTGCATCTAGATTTAACTCCATTCACTACCACTGGGCTCGGCCATTCAGCCAGTTTTTTACCCAGCAAACCGTACACCTGTCTTAGCATGAGGTGCAAACTTCTCCAGTAGAATGCTATAGGAGACAGTGTCAAATTCCAATGTAATAACAGAGAGTTCCAAGACGTGGAGACCCCTGAGCTGTGTTCATCAAGGTTAGAGGCTTAGAACTTCCATCTGTTGTCATAGTGTGGCTGACTGTTCCGAGTCATCTTTCTTCATCATCTTCTTCAGTAACACGTAGCTATGGAGACATTCTTCTATGCATTGCAGTATACATTCTCAGTAGAACTCAGAAAACATCTTTAATTTTTGGCGCACTGCAAGTAATGTTTTGTCAATTATACCTCAGAGGTCAGAGCAATGATAAACTACTGTGGTAGCTTTTCAAGACCTATTGTGCATTGGCCAAACTCGGAGCCCTGTTGAGCCTGACCTGGAATTTCAGGGCATCCACTGTCTCTCTGACAACCTGCTTCAGTGCTTCACTGCCCTTATTTAAAAAAAAAAAAAAAAAAAAAAAAAACACCCTTTTTCCTTATATTCACTCTAGATCTCTCTTCTTTTAGTTTGAAACCACTTCCCCTTGTCCTATCAAAAAGACCCTGCTAAAGAGACTGTCCCTTTCTTATAGCCCACCTTTGGATACTTAAGTGTGCCTTTATTAATTCTTGCTTAGTCTATATCCTATGAAACATATGGATGTCCTTTTGCTTTTTGGGAAATTAGGATAGTTGAAAGCAATGCAGTGCTGTTGCTTATGTACATTGTTCCTTTTGGCACATCTACCCCACTGCCATTCTTTGCCCTTAAAATTCTTAGCTTCCTTCTCTCACTTGCGATTTCTCATCTTTTAGAACAAAGCAAACTCCAGAACTGTGAGCACTGATATGTTTGCTGTATTTCTTGCAGCAGGGCTCTCTTTTTTTTCCTTATAATTGGCTTCATATTGCTGTTCATATTTCTTTCTTGTTCGATTCATGTTCAGGCTCAGTTCTAGAGATAATTCCACTTAAACTATTCTTTCTCTCCCAGACCAAAACACTACATTTTGTTATATGTTAATACAGTTTTCAGGAGTATCTTCCAAAACTCAGTCAGTGGGAAATATTAAATCCTTTCTGTCTTACATGTGAGCATTGTACATAAATGTGTTGACTTTTTTTGGTTCTGATTCTAAATACCATATCCTTAACTTTCCTGTGCTTTATAAAGAATTCATGAGATCATTCAGAAGCATATCTCAAAATTGCTTATGGTTGTTCAGAAACATCCATCTGCTATCAAGAGTAAAGTGTTCTAGACCGATCTCTTGAAAGAGAGTACAAATCAGTGTGGACCCTTCCTCAGTAATCTCTACTGGAAAACAACAGCAATGAATATGTTTACATAGCTGTGCTACTGGAATGCTGAGAGTGAGTCTTATTCTGTTTTGGAGCTCTGATAAGAAAGTTATTTCTCCGATACTTTGCTCCATGCATTTTCTTCAGTCTCCTCTGAGTTCTGGGAGTCTGACAGGGTTTTTACTGCATTTACACATAGATCTCTGGTGCTGCATAATACCAAACAAGTTAGGGAGAGTTCTAAATGGGGGAGGAAAGCCATTGTGTGGTGAGACTGACCAGCCTCCCATGGTTAAGCCAACACTTGTTGACATCACAGGATTATTTTTTATTACTAGTATTTATTTTTTTTTTTAAGCAATTGCAGTAATAGAACCCCAAGGAAACAATATCCTCTGTCATCTGAGAAAGGTTTTGGTAGCTTAGCTCTGAGAGACTCTTAAAGCCAAAGCAGAGTGCTTGTAAAGCTGTTGTGGGTAGCAGGATAGATATTGTTCATCAGTCTAATTCCCTTGTTTGTTGATATGCAGGAAAACTTGTTGGAACAGTGTTGGACCATGGGCAGATTTCATTCATTTATTTATTGTAAGGTTGCAACATACTTAGGATTGTAAATATCTCTAGCTAAATTAGTCAGGTTTTTTTTCTAACTACTTAGGAATGCCACCTTTTAAATTTTTCCAAGGAGGGTTTACTGCTGGGGTTTATTAATTCCTGCTGTACTCAGAAGGCTTGAAGTACACCTGGTTCCAAACAGGCAACTTGTTATGCCCTAGATGTTACTGCTGTCTGTTTCCATTCTGTTGTGGCTATTGGGCTTATTGTTTCCCTGAGGAGATGCCTGCTGTACTGAGAGGCACTGCCAGATGCACAAGTGCTGCAGGCAGTAAAGAGCACCCAGCTTCTTCTCCCCTTGTTCATGCTGAAAACCAGTAAGCTTTTGTGTTGGCAGCTGAACTACATCTTTTCTGAATAAATACGTTGCTGCTACTGATCTAGACATTGATTTCTAAGCAAGAGGGTTTTTGTTGAAAGTATGCCTTCCGAAGTATTTGTACATTTCAGAGGCAAGTATTGCAGGTTGCTTTCTCAGACATAGGTGTTACAGATGAAAAGAGTCCATAAGAATAAGCGTGTATTAAAACTGATCTCTTGTTGCTTTCTGTAGCAATGCCAATGTGTATATGAGTATAGTTCAGATATTTTTAAAATGAAAGAAAAGAGCCATTTTTGGGGAGGAGAAGAGAAATGTGAACAGATGACTTGGGGAGTCAGACTTCAGGTGAGGAGTGGAACATCTACTGTAGCTACTAAGGAGGGTAGCTATAGCAGATTTGGAGAACACTTACCTCCTTGCTAAGATTTACCATTATCTCAAAGAAGTACTTGCTTTGGGTGCAGTACGGTACAAGTGCCTGAATCTGGAGTTGGTTGAAGTGTTGTAATAGCAGTGCTCAGGGAGAGAGGGTTCAGGGTAAACCTCTTAGACAGCTTACTTTAGAGTCAGAGATCTTCACAAAGCAATTAGATTTGTCTTACTGTAGTGGTTGGTTATTTCTCTTCTTTCCTCTGGAATCAGTAACTGTGGGTTTTGTATTTCTAGTGGAAGAATATCTGGGCAAGGAAGCCTTAGTAGAAGGAAAAAGCGTGTTTGGTACATACTGATTTGTTGGTGTCTTTCTGCAATAATTATCCAACAAAATGGTTGTGTTTTCTTAAGTGGGTATCTCTTGTAGCTTGTATCAGGATATTTGATGCCACTTTATGATAAATATGTGTAAATTCAGGCAAAGCTTTCTGGCTTTCTGCCCAGGTGACTCTTCAGGCTCAGCTCTTTTCTTGGGTCTTTTTATAAGGTCAGTGATTATTCAGGAAGTTTGGTCCAAGCAAAAAGTGATTGTGCATAAACTATTAAGAGCTCAAAAAAAATCCAAGATGTTCTTCTCTGCAGCTGTGACATGACAATTGAAACCCATCACCAAAGCAGTGTGGGAAGATGATAGGAAGATGGAGCTTGTCTCTCCAGGACTGGGAATTCAAGGATTTCCCAACTCAATGAATCTGATTCCTTAGCTGTAAAGTAAGGCCATTTATTGAAGGGATCTATGAACTGCTACTGTGTATTTCTATAAACTTCTTTAAGCAGAATTACTTCAAGAATCTGCACCAAGTCACTTGCATGGCATCCATACAATTTCTGTTAAAATTGGAATTAGTCAGATATTTTCCTCTGAATCTTTTCCCTCCTTCTTGCTCCCCCTCTCCCTGCAATATCTGGTTGAAGGTTTAGAATTTATGAAACTGGGGATGTTCTGCAATAGACAAAAAATCAATAGAATGTTACTTCAACTGATTGAAATATGCATGCATTCGTATATAGATGATGATTTTGTTGATGACTGAATTCTTTGCATATATTCCTTTTCTTTAATCAAATGATGCTTGCACTTGAGTTAGTAGCAGATTGCAGGTGAAATGAGAAGGTAGCCCATAAGAGGAAGAGGCATATAAGAATAGTTCTAATTTGGTAGAAATGATTGTGTTACCACGTGTTTCTACTGCTGCTTACCAGCTTTTCTATATGATTAAGCAGTTTTAGCTTACTGATTTTTAATGAGTGATTCAATTGCAGTGCCACTATGCCAGGAGAGACCTGTACTTCAAGCTGCTTTGTAACACTTCTGTAAGAAGTCTTTAAAAGTATCTGTTTTAAAAGAAAATTAAAAATAAATGTGTTTAGTCTGGAAATGTACTGTGTTAATTTATTACCAAAATCTAGTCAAATAGAGCACTTTATAAGTCACCTTGCTAGTGGTCTCTGGGGTTTCAAAACTGGTCTATTCTGGTGCAGTTTAGAATTTTAATATATTAAATCTTCAACTTTATTACATGTGAGAGGTAGGGACTATTGAAGACAGATTTGCACTGGATATGAGGGAAACTCTTGTGTCAATTAGAGTTTGGTTTTGTGTACTTTCAATGTCTTAAGCTACCTTTTAAATCACTGATTATTTTTTCCCTGTTTAAAAATGTTCTATTACTCCACAGTGTTCATACAGAAAGTGCTGAAACGCCTCTATCCTGAAACTTCATCTTCTCCTGTGCATGATTCGAGTGGAAAAGAGGAGGCAGTTCTCATAAATCTGGGCTCAAAATCCAAACAGAATGATTTGGAAAATGTTCAGGCTTTGTCAGCAGACGCTAGTACATCAAGTGGGACACTCAGCAAATCATCTCGAGGTGAGACTGCACGCTCCTTTTTGTGATAATATGCTCTTAAATATAATTATTTGAGAACAGTGTAGTATCTGCTTCTTTTCATTCAATTGATGCTAGCAGACAAATCTGTGCTATTGGTACTTAGAATACCTCTGGTCATTGCTTAAGCCTTCCAAAATTATCCTTGTATATGTGTGTGCACATATCATTAGCAGTAACTAATATGACATTGTGGGTTCAGGAGTTGGACTTGATGATCCTTGTGGATCTTCTACCTCAGGATATTCTATGATTGTTTCTGTAATCTATTTATCAGTATAATTTTCTAATTGTTATGACTTCTCTCAGCTATTAGAGATGCACCGAAAGATCGGGGGTGTGAAATGATCCAGTACTAATCCCTACCCTTATGTTGCAACAGAAACTCTAGGTGCCTCTAAGCACAATGGAAAGCAAATGCCAATTGAGTCAATGTATTCATATCCTGCTAGAGAGTATTATTTTCAGTGAGTGTGTATGCGGTGAAAGTGACGCAGATATTTTGACAGGTAGGTAAAAGGCCTCTTGCAAATGGTTGTAAAATGTGGATGCAATGCCAAAAGATGATGGAGTTGTGAAATAAAGTAGCTGTGATACTACTTGCAGGTGAAAGGCTCTTTGCTCAAGTGTAGAAAAAGTGTGAATTGCTTTGTGTTGTAGTTCATCTAAAATAAAGTTTTCCTGTAACTGAAGGAGGCAATTAAAGTGTTTGACTTGAAATAAAAAGCCATGTTTCCAGAAAGCATCCTTAGGAATGGTGCTTAGACTTGTTACTTGCAAATAAGGAAGTGATGATCACAGATGTGGTCAGAGACTGGAGATTGAAGTCCTGAAAGAAGTGACTGAATTGGCTGGTAGAATTAGAACCCTGGACTTCATGAGAACAGACTTCTCTGTTGTTCGCAGATCTGATTGTTAGGATCCAGTGGAAGAGTGATCTGGATATGCAAAGGAGCTTAGGAGAGCTGGTTAATCTACAAGAATAATTTTCCCAAAGCACAAGAGTGGCCTATTTTGACATGCAGAAAGCTGAGCACTTTTGGCAGGATGCCTGACTGTTCAAATGCATCAAGAAGCAGCAAAGGGAAGATGAGGCAAGGCTTGCCTTCACTGGTCTTTGTTCATAACAATCAGGATAAACAACTGTGAGATATTGGCTGCTTGCACTTATGGACTGCTAACCTCATGGAGGGAAGCTCATACAATACAAAAATAAACTATAGGAAAGATGAAAGCTGACATCAACTTCCCAAAAGAAACGTGGAGGTGTTGCCTGAGTATTCTGGGATGGAGTTGATAAAAGTCCATCCAAAATTCAGCTGAAGTTGACATTCATGAGGGATGTTGAGAGAAACAAGAAGGGTGGGGGCAACAACTTGAAGGCTAAAGAAAGTGTGGGTCTACTGCTCAACATCCAAGGGACCTACTAATAGAGGACAAGAGGAAATAGAGGAAAAGGCTGAGGTGCATAGTGTCTTTTTTGCCTCTGTTTTTACTGGTAAGATTTGTCCTCTGGCCTACCAGGACTTGAAGGCTGGTGTTAAAGTCTGTGGAAGGGAATCCTTATGGTAGATGATGGCTGGGGAGTACTTGAACAAGTTGCACAATTGCATGTCAGTGGAATGAGATGATGTGCATCCAGGAGAACTGGCTGATGTTGTGCTGCTTTCTGTCATCACTGAAAGCTCACAGAGGTTAGGAAAGGTAAGTATTATGCATGCTTTTCAACAAGGGCAAGAAGGAGCACCTGAGAAACTGCAAATATATTAAGAAGTAAGTCCTTCTGGAAGCTATTTCCAAACATAGGAAGAACTAAGAGGTGATTGGAAGCAGTAAGCTTTTAACAAGGGCAGATTGTGCCTGATTGACTTAATTGCCTTCTGTGTTGGTGTGATTGGTGTGAAGGTAAAGGAGAGCACAGGGCATTTTTGTTCAGTTTTTAGCAGGATCTTCAACTCAATCTACTATAGTATTTTTATTGCCAAAATGGGGAGATGCCAAGTAAATGATCAGATGAACTGGCAGGTTTAAAGGATAGTGATGATATAAGGTTCAATAGGTGGCCACATGCTAGTGGTGTACCTTGGGGATTAACACTGGGCTGCCAAGTCCTATGTGTGGCATGGAACAACTTTAGATATAAGCAGGAGGTCAAATGGCTTGAAGCATCACTACGGAAAAGGACCTACATCACTGATGAGCAATGCATCCCAGCAAAAGGGACTGACTGTGTTGTGCTGTATTAGCAGTATGGCCAGCAGGTTGTAGGAAGTAATCATTCCTTCTGTGAGACCACACTGGAGTAGCACCTCACTTTGGTGAGACCGTTTTGGAGTGAGACATACTGAAAGTACTGTGACCAGTGGGCTCCTTTGTAAAAGAAGAGTAGTTACAAACTAGAGTGGGTCCAGTGGAGGACACCATGGCACAGAGTGCTGGATCACAAATATGGTGAGACTGAAAATTGAGCTTGTTTAGTATTAAGATCACTAAGAGGAAATCTCATTACTTTCCCTGTGCCTATTTAGTAGTTAATATAGGGAACATTTCTTTCAGATGTCTAGCAACAGAACAAACATGTTGTGACAGGTGTAATTCCAGCTAGATACTGGATGGAGGAGAATTCTGTAAATCTGTCTTGAGGACTGATGAAGCATTGGAATAGGCTGACTAGAGAGGGTTGTGATATCTCCATCCTTGGAGGCGCTGAAAACTGAACAATGGACTGAAAAATGTAATCTAATTGGAACTGTTTTTAATGGGAATTGGACTGATGACCTTCTTAAGCTGTTCTTTCTGACAGCGGCTATTCTGTGCATCTACTGCCTTTTCTGGTTTGTTTTTGTTTGGACCCCACCTGATCTGTGAGAGTGGCTAGTAACAGCTTGGCCATAGGGTTTTCTTACATCTGTCTGTGGTAGAATTTGTCTTTGTAGGTTGTGTGACTGTTGTTCCATATTGCATCTGGTTAAGGTGACAGAAGATTGCCTGCGAATCTCACCTTACTGGATTCCCATTTTGTTTGTTTTTAGATCAGTACTTTAAGTACTTCTTTTCTGTAGTTGATAATGAGAGACACTATTTCAGAGGCTGATAAAGCATTAAGCTTATGCTGTAAAATGATATTTAATAGCATTTGGAAATAATTGTACTTTGGAAGCAGATAATGAATAGCCTGTTATCTATGATGAAAATACTGAATAAATGTAACTGGTGTAATTTCTGATGCCAAAAATGCTTTCATTTGTGTTAAGTATGTTCTTATAAATCAGGTTCTGCCCAGACTCCAACTGAAGTGGGAGATGAGAAGGAGAACTTAAATGACCTTGTGATATATAACTCCTCTGTTTCATTAACTGAAAACAGTTCTAGGCACTAGATATAAACAGAGGCTCTTGATCCAAAATCCCAGTACAGGTACAATGCAACTTGTGGGGAGGAGAACATAAAGCAGAAGAAACACCTCCTTATTTAGGATTCTCACAGCAAAGCAATAAGGCTGTCCTTTAAATTTACAGCAAATTAACAGGCTTATTTTCTATTGGAGGCAAGTAAATGCTATTAGTCATTCTTTTCTGGCTATGGTTTAATTCAAATTTAATAAAAACTCATCTGTTTAATAAATAATCATCTACATGTTGTGATTTTGTTTTTTATGGCATTGAACACTGAAAGTGTGTGTTTAGTGATGGGCTGTAAGATTTGGGGCCATGGACTGGGTAGTCTTGAAAAATGTTGATCAATTTTTTGGTCTTGTACTGTTTTAAGTAACTTCTTTCTTGTAGGACAAAGGTTATGGGCTACCTATGAAGAAGCTGATCATTTAAGTAGCAGCAGTGTAAGATGGATAATGGAAACTGAGAGTATTTTTGTATGTAGCTATAGTCTTCTTCCTAGCTTTGAAAGTTATTGTCATGCCTACAAAAATTTACTGAAAAATTAAATTTGGCATCAATAAGAAACTGAGGATTTTCCTAGAATGAACTTGATTTAAGATCCAAGTATTTTCTAGCATTAAATAACAGCTTTTCCTGTGAATCACAACATTCAATTTATCTTTAACAGCTATTTTCAAATTGGGAAAATACTATCACCAATATGCACAAGCTAACCCTTCTTCCCAGATTGTTGTTATTTACTAGCCCATAAAACTTTAAGATTGTACTTTTGGATCTTGATCCTCTAAATATTTGCATTTATGTGCCTCTTTTGAGCTCGAGTTAAAGGTGCTTAAGTATTCAGAACACTGGGAACTGTGTTTATGACTTGTTCTCTTTAATCTTGAAAGAGACTTTAATTATGAAGCTTAGTATCAGAAATGATTGTACCATAAATCTTCATGCACAGTTCTGGAACTGAAGCTGACAATGAGACATGGCATAGTTGGAGGTGAAATGAAGATTCTGAGGGATGCTGTCCTTTGTGACTACATGTTGATCTTCTGAACAACTTTTACATCTTCCTATAGAAGGTGGTAGCTCGATAGTGTGGAGAAGACGTAACTGTCCTCCCTCCTTGGAGTTCAGAAGAGCAGAAATACTAACATCTCATCTCAAAATATTTTTAAAGTGACTTAGAAGAAGAAGAGAAGAAGAAAGCCACCAATGTCCAATATTTTTCTTTGGATTTCTGTTTTCCTAAATAGTATATTTTTTTTCCTGATTCTGATACAGTACTCAATGAGTAAATGAATGTAACAAAAATAGGAGTTTGTTTAGCCATTGAACTACTAATTGAAAATTCCTAAACTTTTTTTTCCTTTGAGGAGCCTGTTTTTTTTATTTCTAGAGCCATACCTCAGTTTTAGAAGATTCAAGAAAATAAGTTTTATTCTGCTTCATATATTGTTAAGAAGGCTTTACATAGCCAGCTTTGTTACATTAAACCCTTTAAAATCAAGGCATGCATGTAATTAACCTGAGCCTTTTTATGTGACAGCATTAGAGAAAGCAAATGGAAAATTGAAAGTTCATGCAAATAAGAGGACTTAATTTTCCTTTCCTTGACCTTGTGAATATGTTTCTGAGTAATGTAATAAATATTTTTAAATGCTTTAAAACTTTCTTTACTGGAAAGAAGTGTCTGGCAAATGACTGAGAAAGCATTTCTAAGAATGACTTACTGAAATATGGCCTTTATCTTAAATGTTGTACCTTAATGGGTTTTGTTCATTTCTGACCTTTGTTAGGATCAGAGCTACCTACCTGCAACAAAAATTAACTTCACAGAGGATGTTTCTCTTGACTTATATGGTTCTTTGCTTTCTTTGCTTTTCTTTATACTTTAAAATCTCAGTAATTACTTACCATACCTTTTATAGTGTATATTCAAAATCAATATACATGCTTCTGGCTAGAGTCTTGTTACCTGCCATTTTGGATTTTTAATAGCCTCTTTTGTTTTTGCTCTTTTTCTTGATCAGAATTATAGCTACCTTTTAAAGGACTTGGGATTTACTGCTTAATATTTAGTATCTTTATAAAAACTAAACTTTAAAAGTTGCTGAAGAATAATTCTTAGATCTGAAATGCAATATATATATATATATATTTTATTATTATTATTATTATTTTCCATACAAAGCATGCTGTTTCACTTTTTTCCCTCCTTCAAGTGAAAAATGCTGAGTCTAGACAGTGTGAAATCTTGTGGGGACATCCTACCTGATGTTTATTGTTTCCTCTTCAAGTGTTAATGAAGAAAAATGATTATTCCTAAGTTTTAATTAGGGGCAGAAGGGCACTCTATATCATTCCATCAGAGTAGACAAAAATGCAATTTAATCCAAATGCTTGGAATAAAAATGTGAATGTGTTATGTGGAATGTAACTGTGAAATATCTCAGTACTGTTATCCTACATGTGAATTTTCTGTTAAAATTCAGTACAGCTGTGTGGGGCTCTTTGTTGTTGTCCATCTTACTTTTCCCATTGAAGTTGTTAATGCCAAGCATATACTGTTTCAGAAATCATCAGAGTTTGGATGGTTGGACCGTGTCCCTGCTATTCCTAATCCTGTCTTCCCAGAGCCATTATGTTCCGGGAAGTCTAGACTTGTGACAGAAGCACCTGGAAGACAGAGCTTTTTGAAAAAAAGATGTGCAATCAGCACTGGCCTTTAGTTGATCAAACTGACAAAGTGCATATACTTATGAGATCAAACTCTAGATCAAACTTAGCAGTACACAATGAACTAAGCAGCTTTAGAAACTGGTTCTGCAATTCAGCATCACTTCAGCTGTTAATTGTTATGTAAGGCTGTCTGTTGTGAATAAGGTGAAGAGCAATGGAAATACAATTATTATAAAATGAAGTGTTGTCACACAGTCTTATCTCAAGAGTTTAAAATTCCTCTTGTTACCTGCTTTATTTCAGTGGTATTATTATACTCTGCAAATGAGACAAATGTATCCAGAAGTGAATGCTTGACAGAAGGCAATGATCTTTCTTGTCTATGGTAGAAATAGTGCTCAACCAGATTTCCAAGCTGACAGAAATATGTTTGAGAGATAATGTAAAGATATGGGGTTTGGGGGAAATATGTAAATATGTCCCATCTGTGTTCAGATTGAGTGGGCTGCCTATCTAATACCTGTAACTTTAGTTGTGATGGAAGCAGACTTGTAGTTTAGTCTCCAGTTCTCTTAGCAATGTTTTCTTGTGTTGTTTTTTTTTTTCTTTGCTGCCGATTGACCAATTCCTTCTTTTTCCAGTGTTCTTGCATATGTGTGTTCACTCTTCTGCATCTTCACTCCAAACAGTTTAGCTGTCATAAAGAAATCTGCTGCTCCTGTGACAACTGAAAACATTTAACAAATAGCTTATTTAATTGTATGTACTAGTGATCTAATTGGAGTGGAAAATGCCAGCTTTAGGTATATATGTAAACATGTCCTAAACCTAAATCTAGTCTGCTATAGGAAAGCTAATTATTTTGAGAAAGGAAACAGAAAATGCCTTGTGTAAGAACAACTCCATAAAATGGGTTTTTCCTCTAGAAGAGGGCTGAGAGACAGTCCTGAGACAAGTTGATCTGTTGTCTAATAGCATTTGCACCGTCCATCCATTTGAAATTAATTTTAATGCATTGATGACAGTACAGGTTGTGTCATGCTCCCATATACAATGAGGGGTGTAGTGCTTAAGCTGCCACTGTCAAAATGATAGTATTGAGTCAAACTTTGTTTTCTGATTTTAGGCATTCTTGTTTCCTATTTACTTACTACCAACTGTAATTTCTAACTGTAACTTGAAGTGAGTGAATGTGCTTATAATACAAACTTGTTACTGATTAAGTTTGGGGTAAAGAATTTTCCACAACTTTTTTTCTATGTTGTTTGTTATTTTTTAATGTAAAGAGAAGTGGACTCCCACCTGGATATAGAGCTACTGACCATAACCCTCTGGCTGCAATCATCCAACCAATTCTTTATTCACCAAATATTCTTACCTTTAAATCCATCTTTCTCCAATTTAGAGAGAAAAATGTGGTGCAGAACTATTTAAAAGCCTTGCACAAATCCAGATAGATGAGGTCATTTGTCCACCAGTGCCATCATTCCACTGTAGAAGGCGATTGGGTTGGTCGGGCAGTATTGGCCCTTGGTGAAGCTGCACTGTTTCCAACAATCTCATCTTATTGTGTACCTTGTCTTCCAGGAGGATCTGCTCCACAGTCTTTCCAGGCACAGACACGATGCCCACTGGTGTATGGTTCCCAGGTCTTCCTTTCTCCCTTTCGAGAAAATGGAAGTGGTATTTCCCTTTTTCCAGTCACTGGAGACTTTGTCTGGTAGCCATGAATTTTCAAATATGACAAAGAGTGATTTGGGAACCACATCTGAAATACCTTATCAGTGTGAGAGCCTGCAAGCTCAATGCCTCTTGCAGCTGAAGTAAGAAGGACTAGTTAAAACTTCAAATTTTGTTTACTTCTATTCTGATAGGTATATATGTTTGTTTCCTGGACTAGTTTCAGATAAGTCCCAATAATAACATAATCGCTTAATCAGTGAGTGTAATTAACTAATTGCATCATAGACATGGCCTTTTAGATTTAGTGCTGTTGCAATTTTTTTAATTATATTGATTGACAGGAATGACTTTGCTTTTAAAAGGTATGTTCACACAACATCTGCAGCACTAGGAAAAATAATTGAGCAAGTGCTAGGTTAACACTTTGGGTAGCTTTATTCTCCTGTTTATACAACATGAATTCTTAGACATCTAACCAAAATATTCTGTCTTGTCATGAACAAAGATGTATACAAGACGATGACATTCATTATATAGTGTTTCATTATTACCTCAAATCTTCAGTTTTCAGAAAATTCTAAGCAGTACAAACTTTTTTTAATATATATTTCACTGGTATACAGTGATTGTTCTTTTGTCTCAATTCTAGAACTGCCATTTACCTGTCAGATTCTGCTTTGGAAGGTATTCTTTTTCTTGGTTTCCTAGATCAAAGTTTTTCCCTACTTCCTTCTCACTTTTTATTGTGCTTTGTTTTCATTGCTTTTCCCAAAAGAATATAGATCGTACAACAGTTCCAAGAGAAAGGAAGCATTCCTACTTTTTCATCTTCTTTTTAATGTGACAAAGAATGTCTACTACTTACACTGTAATGAGAATGAGACTGAGTCATAATAGTAAGTCCTATCTTCAATAAAATGAGCTACCATATAGCCTTTCTTGATGTTTTTTGTTTTTTTTTGTTTGTTTTTTTTTTTATGAAAAGGAGAATAAGAAGAAAAAAGAAAGAAAAGCACACATATGGGAGGTGTTGAGACAAATAAATTTGAGCTCTCCTGTGTCTTGCTTCTTATGAGTTTTCCATCCCAATTTTGGGCCATGTAAAATGGATATATCTTTATTGACCTAAACTTCTTCCTGAACATCTTAGTTTCCATCAAGGTGAAGGAAAAAACAGTGATGAGGAAGTGCTTACTTTTTTCTTTTCCAAGTGCTTTTCTTATTTTTTTTTTTAATGTCCTAGTCCTCTGAGCGTACTTGCTTCAAACTTTTTCAACCTACAGACTTCAGTAAAGTATGTGAAGTCAAAGTTTGGCTATTTGTTTTCATTGATAACTATTGCAGTTATTCCACTGGAGATACTAACAAGAAACAAAATAATTTAGAAATGGGTTTTAAACCAAATTTATAAATGGTGATGTCATTTATGCTAGCCACAAAGCAAAACAAAAAAAGTAATAGAAAACACTTTCTTGGTTTTTGTTTTTTTTTTTTTTCTCTTTTTGCATAGCTATATAACCTGCTGGGAGGGGGGGCTAATGAAGTTTTTGTCATCCTACACTTGTGTCAGCTTCAAAGAAGGAAATTGGATTTGTGCTTTTAATACAAATGAGAATATAATAAGGCCTAGTATTCAGTAGAAACAAGTAGAAGCTGCAATCCACAGTGAAATAAATACATAGCCCTAAAAAGTGTAAGAAATGCAAATATATGTTAGTAGAAATAAGCTACCAGCATTTAGAATGAGAGAAATTATAAGTCAAAATGGTAATATGTGAGAGCCTGCAGGGTGAATAAAGAGACATCGTTGAGAAATAATTACAGGTGATGAATTGCTGCAACAAAGACCTCTCTCCTATTCTAAAGCCCCCTAGAAGGTGTACTTCACGTTTTTAGCAGTTGAAGATGTCAGTACAGAGGAAAAATAATGTTACAGGCTTCTCAGTTGATGAATCTGAATATGCTAGAAGTGTTAAGAAGACTGGGAGGGGATCTTACCGGTGCTTGTAACTACCTGAAAGGTGTCAAGTGGATGGGGCCAAGCTATTTTTGGTAGTGTTCAGCAGCAGGACAAGGGGCAATGGGCACAAACAGAAGTGCAACAAGCAGTTCTATCTCAGCATGAGGAAGAACAACTTTCTGGGGGGGATGACAGAACTTTCCACATAGTCTCATCTTTCAAAAAAATATTACCAGCCGAAAAGGCTTGAGAGCCTGTCCCACCAAACACGTGGCTGCTATTGAATAAGTATGCCTGATTTTTTTTTTTTTTAAAGTGTAATTATTACCACAGTACACTGAGGAGGACAAATTATAATGCTGGCCAGCAGTTGCCTTCTTCCTTTTCCAGTCTGTACGGCTTGTTCAGTCTCCACACGGGAGAGAGCTGTTGTAGGAATTGGTTTCATACCTTCCATCTATGCTAAGCTGTAGGCAAGTGTTATCTCTGTTGTGAACTGCCTAGGGAAAGCTTGTGCTCATCCAGTCTCCTGACAAGCCTGGTGGTCATGATATCAAGATGCAGATTGTTATATATTAGTCTTATTTCCTCAAAGGAATTGAGGCGGGATGAAAGAGAAAACTGCTTCGTTCATCTTGTTAGCTTTGTAGTAGTATGATAACTTGTGCAAACTGATATTGGCCTAGAAGACACAGATGTTGGTGGAGAAAGGAGTTTTCATTCAAAAACAAATATTGAAGATTAATTTTATTTATTTAAAGTATTAAATCTTAAAGATAGAAAAGTGAATGCTTAGGAAAGACTTCAGTAAGTAACGGCTCAGTTTACTTTATATCACTTCCATTACTCAAGAAAAGAAAGCTGCCTCCTAGCCTTAGATTCTTCTCTATTTAATGAAGACAACATGATAACATGTCTGGTGACATGAAGTGTCAGAATGGAGGTTGGAAAGAACTGAGTTGAGTGACAGTGTGCTGCCAGAGGCAAATGGTTTGCAACCTAAGAATAGGGAGCAGTTCTGTATTATGTGACTTCTACCAAAAATCTGGGAATGTATTGAAAAACATGTCATTTTTTGAGCATCAGAGGATGGTGAACCTTTTCTGTTTAAAGACAACTGTGTACCCTGTAACAGAAAGTAAGGCTAATCTAGAAATTAAGGACTAAGGATTTTGCCCAAAGAGACTGTAGAGTCTCCTTCTATGAAGATACTCAAGACCTGTCTGGACACCTATCTGTGTGATCTATTGTAGGGTACCTGCTTTAGCAAGGGAGTTGGACTCAATGATCTGTTGAGGTCCCTTCCAACCACTGCAGTTCTGTGACTACCATCTAAACTGATATTGCCAAAAACAGTACTGCAATAAAGGAGGCATACTGTACAGCTACCCAACAGTTTTCTTCAATGGTTTACAACCTTAGGATTTTCTGAGCTGGAGGGCAACATGTTTAATTACTTTTTTTCTTTCATTGCTTTGTTTGCATCTATGTAAATTGTGGTATTTTGAATAAAATAATATGCTTTGACATCTTACTTGTTAAACAAGGAAACATCATTCAAAACTGAATAGCAGACATCTTCAAAACTGTAAAGCTGAAGTGAAGCATGAAAGAAAATAATTTTTCAGTATTGCCTTCCAGGTATTGGTGCTAATAATACATATTACCATAGCAAATAGCATAATGAACTAATGAGATATTCAAAAGCCATTCAGTTACATTTTATGTAGAAAATGGTGGAGGGTCTCTGGAAGGAATGCAACCCAAAAATTGGCTTGGGTCACTCTCCTCTTGTAGTTCACTAAAATACAGGTAATGGGGGAATGGAGTGGATGCTAGTATTCTCAGATGAGAAAAATTATTTTAGGATTAGTTAAGTTAGAAAGATTGGGCACTTAAGAAATGTTAAGCAGGCTAAAGCAATTAGATTGTGATAGTAAATGATGTTAATTAGCTCTCCATAAAAGAGCTCCATAACTGTGAAAGCCAAGTTCCCACCTGAAGCAGAGACTTTGTACCTACCAAAATAGCACGAAGCTTCCATTAGTGTGTGACAATTGTCACTTGAGTAAAATGGTAAGTGAACATCTATACTTAACAAGGGTGCTTATTATCATCATCGCTTTTCTCTCTCCCTGGTATGACGTCTAGTATTGAGGGAGGGAATCCTGCTGAAGACCTAGATCAAGCTGCAGGAATTATGCACTGCTCTGCAGAAAAGAATTGTACTTTCTGATTTTATAGACAATTTGAAGTAAAAGGTTCTGCCTTTGCAGACAGCACTGTAATGTTATTGACGTAAGACTGAAAAACAATCCTGTGACAGGCAGCCACATGAACAGCGATTGATATGCAATATTTTGTGTCCCTGAGGTCATTCTCACTAAAAGAACTAAAAGCTTGTCATGGTTTTATGATTTTTTTGCTATCGACATTCCATATCGTAACATCATATAAAGCTCAGGGAATTAAAGAGTTAATGTTTCAGTTCCATGGACTGATGACTTTCCTGGATGCCTGGTTCTCAGAAGAGAAGAACTGCGTATCCAAGAGTACTTTGTGTTCAGAGGGGAAGATAAGATCCGCAAGTCACGGGACTCTCTTTCGCTGCCTGGCAGTGTGTGGGTGTGCTCCCCAGCCACTTTGCCTTCAATTCAGAGTAAGATTCTGCAAACATTTTAAAGGAAATAGGAGACTTTCAAGCCTTATGTTTGTCAAGATTGTATCTTCTGTGATGGTGTAAAATGGTAAATGCTAATCTGAAGATTACTGATTTCTGTAGAAGGCATAACATTGGACTAATCAGATCGTGGATTTGATCCAGCATCCATCCCTGTCTTCTTGTGGTTTTCTGTAAGGATCTATTCTGAAAATAAACTCTTCTCTCCACGTGGAGAAGTGATAGTGGGGAGTTTTCAAGGAGTTATTTACTGTAGTCAAGTGCAGCTAACATGCCTCTTGATTACTGTTTGGAAAGATCGTGAGAGGTTCTGGCAGACCACTGATCATCTATCCTCTGTTCTACTAGTTTCTCTGTGTGGAAACAAACTACTTCACTTTGAGGCCTTCTCAATTCCAGCAAAGTGCTCTACTAGAGAGTTTAAGATTGTTTAAGATGCAAGTTTTTGGTAGCAGAACATCTGCAGGGGCGACCTCTGTGAAAAGTGGCTGCCCCATTCTGGAAAGACTAGCTCCAGTTGGTTCCAAAATAGTCCCATAGCAAGACAGTTTGTTTCCAAATACCTGAACGTGTAACTAAATGTTTAAGTGAACTGGCGGTAAATTAATTTATCTTAGCCAAGTCTGGTTTGCCCACAGCAGTAGTTGATAAGTGACGCCCTTGTTTTAATCTGGACCCGGGAACTTTCTCACTCCTGCTCTTTCTCTTCCCTCACTCCACCTGCTCTCCTGCTGGGAGAGGAGCAAGCAGCTGGTAGGGAGTTTGGTTGCTGTCTGGGGCCAGCACACCACAAATACCAGATGCTTTAACACTACTTAGAGTTTAATTTTACTTGCTAGCAAGTATAGGGCCATGACTGAGTGAACGCATGCTAGCCGTATCTGCATTGTAAGTGTTGCCAAGCATGCTTTCTGTCCAGGCAATGATATGGAAACTGTGTTTGGAGCTGCAGGTGGGGAAAAGTTTTAAGATTCTGAAATTAGCCTGAAACAAAACATACTGTCTTTACCTGAAATGATAACAGACCAAGCAGTTGGAAATTTCACTTGGCTAAGGTGGTATGGAAACTCCTTAAGAGGTCCTGTACTTGCTTGTTGTAGAGTAGGCAGTGATAACATAGTGAGCCACGCTGCTGGTGTGCTTATGGATGTAACTTTGGTCAGTGTGTTTAGATACACTTCCCTACTCTGTGCAAAATGTTGATTTACATGCAAAGGAGCTTTGTGTGGGGAATGTGGTAAAAGCAATATGCACAGAAGACAAGTTGATTATTTGTTCTGTATTCTTGGTTTACCTTTAAGAACAGTATTTGTTCATTTTGTTTTGTAATCATTCTTGCAATGTATTTTTTTTTCTGATCAAAATAAAACATCATGAACTGTTGGCCATTTTCCTGTGAGCAACCTGTAGATGAGCATCTATCATTTAATGTATGCAGATACAGTAAGACATTTGAGTTTTCTTTTTGTGACAGATTAGGTAAGGAAAAGACTTCCACTCCACCTCTTGGCTGACTGCGTTTGTTCTATTTCATATGATGTGTTACAGTTACAAAAAAGTGAATCACTCTACATTGTATTTGTTGTTTTTTTTTAATGATTCTGCAACAAATCACTTAAGGATTGATTGGTAACCAGTTTGGCCACTTCGGTCTTGTCTCTTTAGTCAGTTATTTGGTGAATTCATGGCCATAACTTTTAGAGAGCAGGGTGTTCTAGAGTACTTCAGTATTTGATTACTTTCATTAGTGAAAGAAAAAAAATAAAGTTGGAAAAGTGCCATGTTTTTTTGCTTTGCAACAATGTTTAGGATTTTGTAATCGATCCATCTCTTCTTAGCCCAGGGAGATTGGCCACAGTATGGAAAAATTCAAACTTAATGGCTTGAGAGTGGGAGATAGTTGGCATGCTGATGTTATTCAGCTGAGCATGTACAGTTTTTATGATACGGTAGCAGTTTGGCTTTGCATACTTTTACTGGATTAACAAAGACTAATGCTTTAGTGATAGCTTGTAAACTAACTCAAGATGTACATAGGGTAAATAAAAATAATTTAGGGACTCCCATTTAAACAGATCAACTTAAATTTGAGTCCTCACTCTTTTACATAATAAAAATTGTTATTGTTCTTCTTCGTAACATTAGATGTTACAGATTTTCCTCCAAATTCTGTTGCCTTAAACTATTTTGTCTTAGGAAGTTAGTATGTCCCAGTAAAGTCAGTTCTTGTGTGATTAAAAGGTTTAAAGTAGTCTACAACAAATTGAGTTTAATGGTCTTTTTGGTTATCTTTGTTCTTATAGAACTTGAATATAAGATGAAAAAGGTGAAACATGAGGGAAAGAATGTTGAAATTATTCAGAAGAGGATAATAAAAGATATATGTATGCATACTTGTAATTTAAGATTATCACCAATTAGCACTTCATCATTCATCAATATGGGAAGGTAGGGAAAAAAATCAATGTAGGTGCTACCCTGGTTCTGTCATTTCACATCAGCTTAGCAAAAGGGACTTGTAGGAGAATTACTCAAAACTAATTTTAGTGGATCTTTTTCCAAATCACATAATTGCTCTTCATCATACTGTACTAACTATTTAATGCCCTTTATTGTTCTGTAAGGTAAGCATCATCAACATGAGTTTGAAATTTTCTCTCTTGTTCAAGAAAAACAGTCATTTTCTAATGTATTCTCAAAATAAAAGGGTTGCATGATAAAAACAACTGTGGTGGAGCTTTTCAAAAGTGTTCTGAATGTAATCAGCACAGAAATCTGAGATAATCAGTCAAGCCAAAATTTTTTACAGTGTTTTATCTGAGAAATTTCAACATGTATGGTTAAGTTACATACTTGGAGAAAGGACTTGGTGAAACAAAGCTATTTAATTACAGAAAGATTGGTTCCTAACAGGAATTATTTCTGCCAGACAACAACTGCATTTTGAATGTTGAGGTAGTAATCTAACAATTGCTACGGCTTGTTAATAGCTTGAATCATCTCAGGTCTTCTGGCAAATTTGTGAAATGAGGAGGCTAAGTATGTGTGCCTGCCAATTAAGTTTTTTTCCAAATAATGCTACAAGTTTCATCTATATGCTTTAAAGGAGAAAATTTCCAAATTACCTTCAAGGAGGGAAGCTTTGTGTTGTGTCAGTGCTGGCCAGTGTAGAAAGAACATGCCAAACCACCTAAAATTATTTAAAATAAACACCAGGAGAGAGCCTGACCATCTCGTCCTTCTGGAAAATCTTTTGTCTCTATGTGGATGATCTCTCCTGTTGTCACTACTAATTAAAAACAAACAAACAAACAAAAAAGTGGTATTTGGACTAGTTTCATGAAACTGTAACACATATTTCGTATATTTCATTCATACAAAGTGTATAGTATCACTCTTGCACATATTTCTGAATAACTTTTTAAAGGGCAAAGAGGTCCTACGAAAACAATTTATTGCTATCATTACACATAATGTTTCCCATGCAATGAAGTAGTTAGAAGGCTGGTGCTTGACACATTTCCCCCAGATTTCAATGGGAAAGAGGTGGGGAGATGGGCTCTATTGGGTCAGAACTGCACACTTAATCCTGTGTGGTTTTCAAGGCCACTTTACCTTCCTGCCTTTGTAACAGCAGCTAGACTACATCTAAAAGGTCTGCAGGTGGACAAACTGCAGTTCTGTGATTCTTTTTCTGTTCTGAAAGTGACATTTCTTGTGTCACTTTGTAATCCCTCCATCTTCTACAGAACAGTTCCCACACACGCACACAAAAAGTGTCTGCTCATGCTGATGAGGGAAAAATAGATTGTAAAATAGCACTGCAGGTGGAAGTGCTACTAAGTTAGGGCAGAATTGTTCTCTGACATTTCTAATGGAAAGAACTAACCTCTGGATTATTTATTTATGTGCAGCTGCTAAGAATCATTGCACTTTTGTTGGTCATGGAATTATTTGATTGTGCCACATCTGCCTTTCTCTTACTTTATTTTCATCCTTAAGGAACTATTTGTTATCATGCTGTAATTGTGAAAATGTTTGAGAAAATCTTTACTGAGATCAATAGCCAGACACCTTGTTTTTCTGTTTTGTAGGTAATGACACTACAATCTCGCCTCCAAGGAGAGTGTACACTGTGAGTCCTCCTCCTGAGGGTTACCTTGCAGCTATTCCAGATACTGATAACACTACAGTTTCTGAAAACTCTGAGGGTAGTGCTGACTCTACAGGTAAGTTTGTATGCTTGTTGCTGTGATGAATTTTTCTGAGAGAAACATTCTAGCAAGCCTTACCAAGTAGATTTAAATTGCAACAATTAAGTATTTAAACTGTTGCTGCCAGTGGGTGTCACTGTTTTGCAGTATAAGCAAAATGAGATGGGTTCATTTTTCTGGATTCATTTCCTTTGTTAGCTTGCAGACCAGATTCAGCATTTGGGTTATAGCTGTACAGTGCTGTAGACCTTATTGAAATTGGGAAGTCTTCAGCTCCTCCCATTTGAATACCACATGTATATTATGCCCACTTACCTCGTGTTGTTTTTAAAAATAACTAGATACAGCTCTACTGGTAAGTCTTACTGCTGAAGTTGTGTGGAGTTGGGCAGAGGCTTAACAGTCTTTCAGAGTGACCTCTCTCAATTACAGCAGAAATACACCTGATTGATTGTGATGGAAATAGATACCATTCCATAGATTTTGAGAGGCTTTCTGATGAGAAACTGTGACCAGGTCACTTTAGAATTTGTCTGCTACAAGAGAAGCAGGGCATGATCTCTAGAGTGGCTTCTGAGTGAGCTTTGTTAAGAAACATGGCAATCCCAATGAAGTTGCTAGAATTAAATTGATTCCATCTGTCTTAGAAATAAGTGCTAAGCTTTGATAAAACAAATCAATTTAGGTTTTTAGTTTTTTTTTTCTTTTCAATTACTGTGTTCCTATGGATATGTTTTTTCTAAATTGTCTATTGCTGTCATTTGCTACTATATTATTAACAGCAAAAGAAATATCCAGGCGAGCCTCCTGAAGTAAAACATTTAATAAGTGGTATTTATTAAAGTACTGCTTGTTTCAGCCTGGAAACTCTCTAAATTTAAGGAAAACTTGTGATTCAACTTAGAAATATAGAAAGGCAACAGTGCCTTGCCTTTTGAAAACAGTACCTAAAGGGGTGAATTTTCAGCTTGAAAACTGGGTCTGTACCCTATTCTGAGCTCCATTCATGACATAACCTGTGGTTACTGTCCTGGTTCTAACGTGTAGGTAAGCATCTCACCTTTTTATGAGGAAACATGCCATGAAGAACCTATGATACATACCTGAATCAGAATATGAGTAGAACTACCAAAATACTGTGGTGGCACTTCAGTGATGTGCTTTCTCACTGTGAAATTAAGATATCTTTTTACTGGATTGGGGAAGAAATGCCTTTATCAAAGTAAAATAGTAGTATGTCTTGTTGCTATTGGAATTAAGAGATTCTAATGCCCAACTTGTATCTTGTGCATTTCCCTTTGTTGGATAGGATTCACATTCAATCCTGAGTCTGTTCCTAAACTAACTTCCTCACATTTGAATTACATTGTTCTCTTTGGACAGTACTTTGGGTTTCTGTCTTACGGCATTTTAGATTTAAACTGCTGTTTATCCTGATACAGAAGCAGTTTCTCTTCTCTGTACTTTATTATATTTTCTTACTCTTTGATGTGGTTTCCTTTCAGTCATCAGAAAGACATTCTCCTTCTTTATTTTGCAGATGATAAATTAGGTCTCACAGTACCTTGCAGGTAAATAGCCCTATAACATTAACTTTTAGGCTGGGACTTAGGCTACTTCTATATAAAAGCTGAAAGGACAGCTCTCTCAGTGCGTTGGTGGCTGTGTACTCTTATTGAGGTATTGGTACAGAACTTTGTGGTAGAGTTACTCATCTACAATTTCAAATCTACAAATAAATGAATACATGGTGGTACATATTATACGTTGATATACTGCATAGCAGTAGAACAGACTAGAATTTAGGATTGCATAATATCATGCCTGCTTAGGGTCGCATAAGTATTCATCTAGTTTTACAATGAGTAGATTATTGAGCAATTATGTCACTTGCTCATTTGTTTTACATTTCATCTTTTTTTTCCTCTCTTAATTCAGGGGAAAAAAAAAAAAAATCAAAACTTTCCAACCGTGATAGCAGTGAGTAGTGTTCTGGTGTTGCTTAGTGACAGTATCAACTGTTTGATGGTGATCTCTTACATCTGATCCCAATCTCAGTGCTCAGTAAGAGTAGATTTTCAGCTTTAGCCACTGTCTTACAGTTAACAAATACATCTGGAGTTTTGAGAAACTTTTATTTTTTTACTGGTTTGCTATTTGACTTTACACATTATCACAGAATAAAAAAAAAAAATTACATTTGAAGTAATGTTTAGGTCCATTTGCTCTTCACAAGATAAGATTGGCTGTATTCTTGCCAGGCGAGAGGATCCCCATGTAGGGAGATTTTTTTTTTACCACCGTTTATACATTTGCACTGGTTTCACTATCCTTTTATGTATGCTAGATGTTGCTGCAGCTGAAGGCTCTTGTTGGTTCAATCTAAACATGAGTTTAGGCATCACTGCTAATTTTGCAAGGCTGTGGGGGGCGTGGTTAATTTTACATTAATCTAAGCATATATACAAAATTGGGGTGAAGACTGTAATTTCAGGCAATTCTCATAAAGCATGAAAAGAACAATTTCAGCAGTCACACCATGGATTATTTCATTTTTTGATTTGAGTGTATAACATAACAGACAAAAAAATACATTAAAATGTGATGAGACATGCATAGGAAAGCAAAAAAAATGTATGTTGTTTAAACTCTTTTGTATGTCTGTAGGGATGAAAGCTCAGAGATCTTACCACTTAAGCACTTATGGCCTTAAGTTGCACCAGTGTAAGTTTAGGTTGGATGTCAGGAAACACTTCTTTACAGAAAGGGTTGTTAAGCACTGGAATAGGCTCCCCAGGGAGGTGGTTGAGTCACCATCCCTGGATGCGTTTAAAAACCATTTGGATGTGGTGCTCAGGGACATGATTTAGCGGAGGGTTGTTAGTTAGGGTAGGATGGTTAGATTGTGGTTGGGCTCGATGATCTTTAAGGTCTTTTCCAACCTGAGTGATTCTATGATTTTGTGATTCTATGATTCTAAGCAGTATCGCCTTTCTCAAAGATGTTGTGTCATCATTAAGTGTCCCATTTAATTCTTGGATTTTCTGTGAAATAATTTTAGAGAAGTTAAGTAAAACAAAGAAATAATCAGACATGCATTTATTGAGACTATATATGTAGTTGAGCAAATGTCTAGGGATGAACTCTGAGGTCAAAATCTGTGTAGCTTTCAAAAATACAACAAAACCCCTCAGAGAGCTAAGTGGATTAGTGAAAATCTGACAATGATAAATGGCAAGAGTACATCTTCAGTTTATATTCATTTAACTCAGATAAGGTTAAACCTCAGTGCTTTTTTATTTTTTTTTTTAATTTAATCTCTTCAAGTCCACATCCATTTACTACAGACTTCATCCTGCATCTAGCACCTTGATATCCATTTTTAGCTTTCATGCTCAGACGAAAGGGAAATACATTCTGCTGAAATTCTAATAAACAGAAAATAACTTTGTTGTTTATTGAGCCTATCTCATTAAAATAATCCAACTGTATTTTGAGACTAAAGTTCTTTGGTTGCAGATTTTAGAGGACGAGGCACAGTGGGCACAAAATACAATGCACAAGGATGTGTCTGAGTGCGAGGAAGCATTTAAGTACAGTGTGAGTGATGGAACCCTGGCACAGGCTGCCTGAAGGTAGGGTAGTTTGGAGATTTCCAGAAGCTGCCTGGATGTGGCCCTGGGCACCCATCTCTAGGTGTCCCTGCTGGAGCAGGGGTTGGACCAGATGGACCCAGAGGTCCCAACCTCTGCCATTTTGTCATTATGTGAACTTAATTACATATCTGCACAGATTTCTTACATATCTTTTCCCATAAATTAAGAAAACCAAATCTGTGTCTATCTAAATTAATATAACAAGATTATCAGGATGAGTAGATGCGTCATGGCAGATACTTCACTGCATTACATTCATCTGTGAAGAAAGGAAATATTCAGTCTCTAGAATATGACCCTTTTTAAGAAGTTATTTGAAAGTTGAAGTTAATTACTTCAGTCGTACATTAACTTCTTGTTAGCAAATACAAATATATCAAACATATTGATTCTTCTTTTTATCTAAACTTGTAGCTTATAGTTGGTCTTGTCATAATTAAATGAATCTTGTCAAGAGTACTAAAAAAGTAGATCTACAGGATTTCAGTATGACATTCCCTCCATCTATGTCTGTAAGCTGCTTTTAACATTTCAAATACTTTTCCAAATATTTTTCCCTCTTGTGTCAAATAATTGCATAAGAGCAAGGGTATGATTAACTTGTGGTATATGCATAAATGACTTAGTGGAGTTAAATAAAGTTGCTCTTTTGGGTTTGTTTATGTAAGCAGGTGAGACGTGAATCTTTAGTAATGAGAAGGAAAATCTAAAACTCTTTTGTCTTCCAAGAAAATAATGAAAGTTAAATTTATCCTTGTTCTTAGAGCAGTAAATTACACCTAAGCTTTTTTAGGATCTTCCTTGATTTGAATGTTTTGTCAGAATTGAATCACTATAATGGTGTGGTCAGATCAATGTTTTGTTGATGGAATTGAATGGGATATTGAAGAGAAGAAATAAAAAGAGATTTATTTTTAATATAATTGCCATGGTACGTCTTAATGTATTGCTAACTCTCTTCTAGCTATAGATTTTATACTTTTGATGAAGGCATAAAAATGTGTGATGTCAAGCTATAGGTGAGTATCAAAGCCAATATCTACGTAGATTGAAACTCTCTAATTTTGATCTCTGATTCAATTCATTTGTTCTTATTATTTGTTTGTTGAGAAATATTTCTTTTGGAGTAGTTTCTTAACAGATACACTATCACTTATCAAAAGATGTTCTCAATAAAAGGGGAATTCAGGAAAGTTTAATTGCATGTTCATTAACTTAATATAAAGAAATAACTTTATTTTGTTTTGCTTATTTTATAAGATGAAGCTCTTGCTACGTATTTGAAGACAGGTAAAAGGATATATTTTCAATTACAATTAAATGCTAAAAACGTAGCCGTATTCCATCTGAAAGACATTTAATTTCTCCAGCAACATTTCATGTTTAATAGTACAAGCAAATATATTAAGATATAACATACCAAATAATTTTATTATGCACAAGCTAGACTGGAATATTATTTCTCCACAAAATGCTTTAATATTACATTCATACTTTTATGCAAATTCCCGAAGAGCTGTCGACTGCTCCAAGCAGTTCTCAGCCTTGGAAAGCAAGCTTGTTGCAACTATAACATCTCTGTTAGGGCTGTTAATATAAGCCTTTTTATAATGTTCTTGATGTTCATAGATAAATCAATAACTTGATAGAGGAGTTGTGTATGAGGTTAAGCAACTTCTTTCTCTGCAGCCAATTTTGTCTGCAGCTTAACTGTTATTGACATTTTGGAGCTAGTTACAGCTGCAAACAAGTAAAGATGTTGGAGAGGTATATCTGAACAATTCTGTACTTCATATGTTTTCCCCCTTAAAAGTCCTCTTTTCTAGTCTTACATTTGTTGATAGATGCAATGACATTCCTAATAGGTAAAATTACCTCAAATTTCTTTCTGAAATTAGTAAGATCAAGGGAGCATTTTTTAGAATTCAGATGCATTATTTAATGACCTGTTGTCTTTGTCTTATTTAAAAAAATAAAAAAAATAAAAATCTAGATTCAGTGGTACTCATATTTGCAGTCTTACACTGCTACCAGTAGAATTGAGCAAATTCTCAGCTGCAAAGCACTGTTTTTCAACATAGTCCCCACCATTTGCTATGCCTTTTCACCAGTGATGAACAAGAGCCTGCATGCTGCGCTTGTGAAAATCTACAGCAGCCGCAGTGATCCACTGTAGCTGTTATCACTTCTAAAACGCACCACCCACTGCCTCACTGTGCTCTCAATCCACTGCTTGGTCTCCAGAAGCGCTCAGCAAGCATCAATGAATGTCAATGGGTGCAACTTTTTCTACACTGAGGAATTCATTGACATATCTTTCCATCATACACTCTTCCATGGCAGACACCATTTTGTCAGTCTACCCATCTGCTGCCATCGGTTGCAGGGCAAGAACTCATAATTGTTCCCATCAGTGGGTGAGAAGGTTCAGCCTCTACTGCCGTACCACCTACATTCACATCTGACATCGTGGGCCAGGACAATAAAATAGGAGGCATTACTTTCAGCGCAGCCCTCATAGATGCTTGTTTTTGTGTCATGCTGCAAAAGCTAGCTGACTTGTGTGACTGGCTGGGGGAGGATGTAATTCTCTTAGTGCACTACATATGATGCAGATTATATATGTGTTTGAGGTAGGTAGTTTGGGCAGTCTCTTATAAAAAACATCCCCAGACTACCAGTATCTTGCAGTAGTATTACAAGCAACAAACAAGTTGTGTCCTGAAGGTGAGCATTAAATTCATCAAGACATTCACTTCTGCCTACGGACAATCTTTAAAAACAGGATTGGCCTATCATTCTAAACTCTAAGTATGAATCATGAAGTTAAGGTTTATATATAACGCACAAACCACTTATTTCTAACTTTCACTGCCTGTAACTATTTACGTCTTCTAAATGCCAATATATCCACAAGCATATGGGTTTATTACAGAACTCATGTATTATGGCATGGATACAAGTTTTTTAATGCCTCTGAAGTCTTCAGTAGTTCATGGAATCACAGAATCATAGAATGGCCTGGGTTGAAAAGGACCATCTAGTTTCAACCCAGCTGCTGTGAGCAAGGTTGCCCACCACTAGACCAGGCTGCCCAGAGCCACATCCAACATCTTCCAGTTCTTCCTTTGTCTTCCTGTGTTCTTCCTGATTGTTTGCAACATTAAGATACAGTTAGACACCCCATGAAAAATAAATCCACTCTGGAAAGCATCTTTAGAAGTGTTAATAGAAAAGAATTCTGCCCCAGAGTTTTAGTCCATGTGGTGCTAGGAAAGGCGGTAAATGCTGAAAATGTGTTAAGGAATAACAGAGATTATACTAATGTGATGTACAGGTAATGGCTGCATGTTAATTATTTAGGAAAAATCTGTGATTTTATATATTGTATTTCTATAAGTGTAAGAAAATATATACATATATATAAAAGCTGTAATCTTTAATTCATTTTATGCATACTTTTGCAAAAGCGTTACGTACCTGAATGACAAAAGTGTACCTTTGAATGAGACTGCCTTCCTGTGTGTTTCTGTAGTGCATAGGCTGTGTTCCTCTATTCTTAGTGTATGCCTTTACATTTCAACAAAGAAAACACTTGATGGAACCCAGAAGGAAAATGTGTGCACAAGCAGGAAAAGAACCGATAACTAAGTGCATTTTGCTGAGACGTTTTTACTCTGCTCATTACCTTTCCTTTCTGTGGTATACTTGCCCTTCATTCCTTTGTTTCTCATTCCATCTTCCATGATACAGTCAGCATTGTAAACTGAATCTTTAGTTTACATATTTGTAATTTGATTGGAGTAGGTTCAGCTAATCAGGTGGTAATAAATGAAGCAGAAGAGAAAATTAGGGCTCTTATCTTTGTGGCAATTTTTTCTTGCTTTTCTTTTTTGGTTTGGTGGAGCACAATTACAGTGATTTCAAACATTTTTTATAACCGTCCCCTCCTCTGATAAATCAGCATCACAGAATCAAGAGGTACTGTGGTCTTTTCTATCCTGAATGCATTTGTTTAACCTCCAATATCACTTCTCACCCCCACCCACTCAGTCCCTTTTCCACTCTCAAGTGGAGTGCACTCCCCTTTTCCTCTCCTTGCAGCTGTGTTGCAGCCTTCCTGTTGTCATAGTGACAGTAGGCAACTGATAAGAAGGAAGGAGAACTAGTGAACAGGCAGCCAATGCCACAACCTTCTTAGATCCAAGCAAAAAATCGGTGCTGTTGTAATTGCTGCCTCACTCAAGCAGACCCCCAACAGTTTGGAAATCCGATGCTGCTTGACTGCTTTCAGCTCCTGATTTCGTAATGAATACAATCAAGTCTTAAACTTTTGTACTTAGATCGTTGTGGTGCAGCTGGATAAAGTCAATAGAGTACTGAATTAAGTGGTAAGGCAAGTCAGTAAATTTCGTGCTTTGTCTCTGTATCTCTGGCTGTTTAAGTGCTTCACTGTTCTGTATCTCAGTTCATCATCTGCAAAAGCAGGAGATAAAATTGTTTTGCAGATATTGGAGAGGTTTCTGTCACTGTTAATATACATGGCATTTTCGTATTGACTGCCATATACTTGGTTCGTGCTCTGCTATAGCATGTGTATCTGTTTGTACTGAACAAAAACAGAACGTTGATATCATACATGTCAAAACTATCCATTGACAAGTTTGTGAATACCAAGCAGAAGATGTGACCCTGACTTATCCTCTCACTATTAATGCTTGTGTTGTTTTTTCTGTTTAAGCTGACCTGTAGCATTTTCAATTCTCACATTTTAAGAATAGTTGCAAAAGGAAAGCAGTTTGGATGCAGATTTTCTATTATTCTGTATTGCCCTGCTGTTTAAATACTCTAGACGCTGTAAAAACAGATTTACAATCAGTATGGCTGAGTGGATAAGGAAAATGAAGATAGCAAGAAAAACAATGCATGCATAGTTGTAACCATGTCTCTTCTAATATATAGCAGTTTTTTGTAAGTGTTTTGTGTAACGTACAGAACATGCTGCTGATCCAGTCCTTGTGGAAGTGTGCTGCCTCATGTTGGAAGCCAGAATCAAGCCTACCCAATGGTTTCATTTTATCACTGTTCTGTTATAGCAGCTGTTGTAATTTATGACAGTTTGTAGGCTTACAGTCTTGCATTGATAGAGCTTTCAGCAGAGTGTTTCCATTCAGCTTCCACTTGGGAAATTTCCTGATCTGATATCCTTTGCCTTTGGTTATTTCTCTCTACAAAAGATATGGGTTTCAGTCTTTTTAAAGTACCAAACAACCCCTTGTGCAGTTGTACTCCTGTCAAGGAATCTTTGAAAATTGCCCTTCATCCATCTCCCTTTCCCAGTACATTTGTTAAATAATTTTGTTTGCTAGTTTCATGCTATCTTCCTTCTATTTTAGCTCTGCAAATGAGAATAGGATCATAATTGGAATATGCTCTGTAACAGCCTTCTGTGGAAATGTAGTAGACTAATGGAAAGAAAGTCCCTTACTTCACTGTAGAATCTCAATTGCTCAGTACTATAGGATATGCGTTACGTGTGACATGTATCAGTCTCACTCACCCTCTTACTTCCTAGGGATCTGTGCTGAAAAAGTAGAAGTAATGTTGATACAGCAAAATACAGGAATATCAGTACACAAAATTTATTGCTGTAATCTAGCCAAAATGCATTACAAGCAATCTGAGTGCATACTTGAGATACTCAGTTGACTTGAGCGGTAAGAACTAGCTGACCAAAACTACTGCACTTTTTCTTATTGCTAGCAAAATTGTGTACTCATTTGTTGCATCTGCATACCATTAATTTCATTTCCAGGACATGGATACTCAGTGCAGTGTTCCACTTACACTTTGGTTCTGATTGCAGTATTGTACTGCCACAACCTCCACTAAGTCCTTTGTACTGAAGAAATTGGAATTGGCAAAATTTGTTGGTACCAATAATGATTTTATATCACATGATACTTTTCATCCTGCCCCACACACTCACTAGTGGGATTCCACAGGGCTCCATTTTAGGCTCAGTTTTCTTCAAAATTTTCATAAAATGGACTCAAATGCACAATAAAAAGAGGGAGTGAATATTGTAGTAGCTTGTGCATCTTGGTTGAACACCTCAGTTGAACTGCAGCATTTTTACCGAGAAGAACCTAATGTCCGTCCTTCCTCTTCTTCTGCAAGAGAAGAGAATGAATAGATTGATTCTATTTTCAAGTAGTTCTTTACTTGGTACATAGTTGAACACGGTGTAGGAGAGAAATATTAATTTGTGCTTCTTGCAGCTCCTTAAGAAATGGCAGTACTAGCTATAGGCTTATTTGTAAAAGCTAAAGTAATAAAACAGTGATACAGCTCTTCTGTTTTTATCTCAGGATCCGGGTTTAATCTTGTCCTTCATTTTGTCCAGTTTTTCTCCTTCTAAAAAAGTCGTGTTTTATTACCATCTCCTTCATAGCACTTGCTAATAGAAATCTCAAATTTATCTCCACTAATGAGTCACTCTCTGTTGTGCTTTTTATGTTTACTTTTGGCTCTTTTTTTTTACATCTTTTCTGTTATCCTATTCAGGTTTTCTCCTCTTCAGTGATTCTTCAGCTTTGCTAGCTCATGATTGTTTTAAAGCATACAGATGCAGTCCTAAAATGCTGCTTAGCCGAACTTTGGTACCGTAATCTTGAATACACCTTCGATAGGTTGAGTGTTTTAATGCTAAGAATTATTAAATTTTTATTTTCTTCTTTCCTGAAAGAACAGTATACCAAGGAAGAATGAAAGATGATCAAATACAACAGACAGTGTTTTCTTACCTTTGTCTGTGTGTATATATGTGTGTGTATCAGCTTTTCTAATTTCAGGCAGATTGCAGGATGTTTCACTGGCTGTATGGAATTTAGATGTATGTTTAAATCATCTCCAAAAATACTCTCTCATGGAAAAAATCTGAAACATAATCTTCTTTGATATGCATCCGGGAATTGTAATTATATGCAGCACCCACTAAATATGTGTGCGTGTGAAACTAAATATTACACTTCAAGAGTTTAGCTCAAAACCATATATATAGCTTTGAGAACTTCAAGAAAAGCTTTACAGATGCTGTAAGAATTGTTGCATGTATGTAGAGAAATATGTAAGTAAAGATGCAAAGGTTAAGTTAATTGACTCTATTTGTCACAATGCTTTTCCATTTCACTCTGTCTCAGATGTTTTTGTTTTGTTAAGAATGCATGCTTGGTTAAATATCTATGCATTGAAGTAACATACCTCTAGAGATTGTATTACAACTTCATTGCATATTATGTATCTGTGAGTTCCAGTTTATCTATAATTTTTTTATGCTTCCCTCTTTTATACCTTCACTTGTAATGACAGTAATTCCACATATTTCCTTATGGTTAAATCCTTATCTTCAAAGCCAAATAAATTGATGGGTCTGCATTATTTTGAGCTATTTGAAATTATTTTCTGGTGAATTTCTCCCAGGTTTTGTGTCACAGTACTTACTAGTACAGTGGAAACTCTCTTTGCTGCATATAAGGTAATGGCAGAAGAAGTGAACTTTGTGTAATGTCCTGCTTAGCATATCTCTTCTTCAGTGAGAGAGTGAGTAGTAAAAATTAGGGCTGCAGTCTCCCCTTATCTTCTCTCACACAGAAAAGTAGCAAGCTCCTTCTGTCTCCGTCAGGTGCCCCTCATTCCCAGTCCAGCCTTCACAGAGTTCATCAGTACACTGGCCCCAATCTCCAGAGAGCCCCAAAGCAACGGTGCAGTTTGCTGGTCATGTCACTGCAGTGAGATTTTTCCTGAACTCTTTAGTACTCCAGGATGAAATGAGTCCAGGATGAATGCGGGATCTGACTACCAAATTAATCTGCTGATTCTTTGAGGGCACAGAAACCTGTAGTGGGTTGTTTCTATTCTAACTTGACTGAAGATAGATTTTATGAAGAGTTAGGTATGTGATTTCAAATGTGATATTACAGTGGAACTTTAAGAAACTTGATTTAGCTACTGAGGTGTCCTGCTGATTTGTAATCCTAATGCAGATTTTTTTTTTTTAATAAGTTACTTTTTTTTTTTTTTTTTTTTTTTTTTAGTCCCTGTCCTGCTTTCTATTGCTATTCATCAGTTTATTATAAAATTACTTGGTTTCTCCTTAAGTTTCACAGAATTGTAGGGACTGGAAGGGATCTCCAGAGGTCATCGAGTCCATAAACATTATTAAGATCCCCTCTGAGTCTTCTGTTCTCAAGGCTGAACAGATCCATTTCGGTCAGCCTTTCCTCATTGGAGAGTTGCTCCAGGTCCTTTATCATCTATTGGCCCTCTGCTGGACTCCTTCCAGGAGATCCCTGTCATTTTTGTACTGGGGAGCCAAGAACTGGACACAGTACTCCAGGTGAGACTTGACCAGGGCAGAGTAGAGGGGGAGGATCACCTCCCTTGACCTGCTGGTTTCATTTTCCAATTTGCTGAGCTGTCCTTTGGAAAGAATTGAAAGTGAACTGAGTGAACTGAGCATAAAAAACATGAATCTTTATAGAACATAACTCGTTCACTTAAAAAAATAAGTATAAAAGTATACAGGCATTTAGACATTTCATGCCAAAAATAAAATAAATACAGAGAAAACCATTTTAGTTTTGTTTCCTGTAACATAGCCAACAGAGTAAGAGTAGCAGAGTGTTAAAGAGTTTTTTTTGGTACAGATAGGAACAGTAGCAACCATGTAAGATATAAAATTATTCCAGAGGCACACAGATCATTTTAAATTCATGATACCAAGTTAGTCAGCCAGTATTGTCTAATCAGCTGTAAAAGATGTGTGTTCTGAAGGTTTGAAGGAAAAGGCCAAATGAAGCTGTACTCTGATCCCAGGAAAACATTTGCATTTACAATGAGATTTTTTTTTCTGCCTGATTTGCACTTCTTAATTAATGTTCAGGAAGCTGTTACTACTTCAACAAACTAAGAAAGTGACCTCAAACCTGTTTTCCTCTCATCCAAATCCAGCACCTTCAGCTTAACAGACTTAGTGTGAGGTATGCGAAGATTGTAACTGCAGCCTATGAGCAGGCTCCTTTTTGTTCAAAACAAGTAAAATGAAGAAAGAATTTTTATACTGTTCCAAAACAAATTCTTTTTGAGGTGTGTCATGGGCCTCTGAATATAGAATACTCTGAAAGTAGTGCCTCCTATTTATTTCTGTGGAAACTACAACAGATACAAAAGAGCACAATAACATTATTTGATGCAGCAAATTCTCAGCAACAAAAACAAAAACTGTTTTTCAACGTAGTCACCATCACTAGCTCTGAATTTTCACTGGTGCTGAACAACAGCCTGCATGCTGCGTTCATAAAAACCTGCACCAGTGGAGGTCTCCCACTGTCAACGTTGCCTCTGCTGAAACCACCACCATCTTGCTGTGTTCACATCCACTGTTTAGTCTCCAGAAATACTCAACAAGTCATAGAATCATAGAATCACCAAGGTTGGAAAAGACCTAAAAGACCATCCAGTCCAACCGTTCACCTATTAGCAATAGCTCCCACTAAACCACGTCCCTCAACACAACATCCAGTCTTTCCTTGAACACCCCTCCACCACCTCCCTGGGCAGTCCATTCCAGTGCCTGACCACCCTTTCTGAAAAGTTGATGAATGTCAGTGAATGCTGCTTTTTCTCCATGGAGGAACTCAATTCCATACCTTTGCTTTCCCCACACTTCCATGGGTGCCACACTTCACATGCCATTGTGTCAGACTGCCCCTCTGCTGCCATCTGTCACGTGGCAACAAAATGTAACAGAATACTGGTGAGAAGGTTCAACCTTTGCTGCCATAACATCAATATTTGTCTCTGGTGTCGTAAGCCAACGTAATAAAATAGGAGACATTACTTTGGGAACAGCACTCGTACAGTTCCTTAGTGTCAGAAAGCTTTCTATGATGTAGCACTTGAGAAAAATCAATTATGACCTGGCTAACCTAAGTATTGGAGGAAATAATTTCTGCATCTTTAGCAAAAAATGTCTGCCATACTTTCCAGTTTCATCAGGGCCAAAGCATTGTTTGGTTACAGCTCAGTTTTCCTGTCTCAACTGGTTTAAAATTAAGCCAGGGAAATGTGTTTTCTTTTGAAACTTTGTCCTCCCTAAGTCCAAAAAGACTTGGATGCAAATTGCATAATGGAAAAATGTAAAAAGGAAGAATCATTAAGGCCTAGAACTGGATTTATTCCCCTCTCCTTCTATCACCGATTTCTTAACTGCTGCTGGGCATTCTGTTTAGGGAGAACCTCCTACTTGAAAGTTAGTGTACACTGAAGTTAAGTGCTTGTGTTGGAATGAATTCTCTTCAAAATGCTTTTATTCTTTCTGTGAGGCAATAGCTTTTTATGCCAATGAGAGAATTTGCCTTCCTCTCAATGGCATTAGTAGTAGCATACATCAGCCAGTTCCCTAAAGCATGTGAGATGGACAGTAATACTCACTTAAGTATATGCATGGGTATATTGAAGGGAAATAAAAATGATGCACGTCTGTGTCATATGTAGTCTGTGACTTAGCACTGTTAATACCTCAAGTTCAATGAAATGGAAAAAAAAATAATAATTTTCAGTTTGTAAAGGTACCAGGTAGTGTAAAAGCAAAAAGCAATAGCACCGTCACTAGTCTGGATTGAGGGTGCAATGTATGATGGAAGAAACTGTGTTCTGCAGGTAGATGACATTTCAAGATTTGTATGAAGTGTAATGTCATATTTAGACAAATGAACATCGTTGTTTCACATGTCATGTCATGTAACTGAAAAGCAGAAAGTCCCTCATTTTCAAACAAACATACTGTCCTTCAGTGAGATGCTGAGCAGTTCCTGTTTTTCACCAAACTAATTGGGAAGTAAAAAGAACATGACATGTTACTAAACTGAACAGATAGGTCACTGTGCTCACATTGCCATTTTACATGCTTCACTTTTAGGTAGCAGCATAAGGAATTCTAGAAGTGATAGACTGAGTGATCCATGTTATCCCAGTAACAATTTGCACAGCGGTCTAAAAGCATAGAGCAGAAGTACAGAGGAGTCAGTTCCTAGGAAACAACAGTATGTGTTGTCTTGTTGGGAAAATGTATCAAAATTATTTCAGTCCTTTCCCAGACGTTTATTTGTGTAGAGGATGGTATTGTTGCTTCTCTGTTGTTTTTGTTGCTGTTGTTTTTCTTTGCCATTTGTTAGGGATAATCACAGTTTAACATCTTGTTTAATTCTTTGAAACACTTCAGTTGTCCAGTAGAGAAGTCAGGACAGAGTCCTTAGTTGATGAGAAGACATTTGCTGAAAGAGATAAACTTTGTAGAGACTGAAGAGATATGTTTACATATTGTTTGGTTTTGTTCTGCCTTATTTTGAGCTTTCACTCCTAGAAAGTCACCTATCCTATTGTCTGTTCATGAGCAAGCTAACTTTCCTATAGAAAAGCTGTTTCAGTGTTTCAAGAGTGCTCAGTGTTGAAAAAAGATCTGCCTAGTATAACCTCACAGCTCTGGCCAGGTGCGAACCTCAGTGCAGCACAGCTTGCAACAAAGAACTGCACACATCACTGGAAAAAACTGTGGCACCAGATTCCCAACTATTACAGATTGGCAATTGAATGGTTTACATTACTTTCCAGAATCTTTCCTATGGTATTCCTCATTTTTTACAGCATGCTTGTTTGCATATTTATGTGTATAATTAGCTCAATATTGGATACTTGGTCATAAAGAAATTACTTACAGTATTCATTACTTATTGTTTTCAGTAGTTCTTTAAAAGAAAGTGCTTTACTGTGTGACTGATAAAAATAAGGTGAACCTGGACCCTGATTCATCCCTGTTTTTACAAAACTGCTTACACACACTGACGTTTAATTAGAATCATAGAATCACCAAGGTTGGAAAAGGCCTCCAGGATCATCTAGTCCAACTATCAATTAAATTTAATTAAAATCAGAGTTAAGATTCCAAGACAAATGGAGTAAGGAAATCATGCAAAAAAAAAGCACTTGGAAGATTTGCATTCTTCCAGACTTTCTAATGTATTCTGAATTATGATTCACTGAGAGAACCATGTGATAAATAGTAGCTGTGGCAACTCTGTCACATGTGATGTTGAATGTGATTGGTCATTGCATATGATATAAAAAATTAAGAAATGTTGTAAAATATTACAGTAATTGAATGGAGTACTTATCACATTGAAATATTTTATTACTTCGATTATAAAATTGATAAATTGAGATTGGATTTTATTGCTAAGTATCCTAATTTTGCTATTTCAGCGTCTGTGTACTGTTAGATTGCAGCTTAGGTCTGCACTTTGGTGTCGCTTATCACAAGGGAAAACTACCATTTTTCCATTAGGTTGCTTATCATTTAATATTCTGTGCTCTTGTAGTCTCAATACCTTCTTACACATTTCAGCTGGTGTATTTGGAAATAACATTTTAAAAACTGATAAGGATTTTAAGCTTGCATCTTTTCTCATCATTTCTGAGCAAAGGGAGAAGTTTGGATTGTATAAACATTCACTGAAATCTAGATCTGAAAAAAAAAAGATTTTGAAGTAAACTCTTTGAATATAAAGCAGTTGCATACAAAGATAGAAGAAAGAATAAGGTTTCTAAGTATACATATGTCACCAAATGTTTAAAATACTTCCTTTTTTTTTAATATAAATGTTACAAGTCTCCCCCTCCAATTCATGGTGATGCTGTCTGTTCAAATACAAAAACGTGATCTTATTAGCCAGACACTAAGAAGAGTTCTGTATTTAGAAGCAATTAGTCTTTGCAGCTGCTAAACTTTAAAAACTCCATAGGCAGTTTTAGGCTCCTTGAACATTTCTGATTTGGGAGCTTTCAGAAGAATTATGGGTTGTTATTGAATCTCCATTCTGCTTTCATGGCTGTGAAATCTGCTCAGCTCCCTGTTTTCCTCATTGAATCCATGCAGTCATTTTCAGTGGTTTTGGGGCTCACCATTGAACCCAGTTAGGAAATGCTCTGTGATGCCTCCATACAAAGGTTGTTTGCACATCACCCCAAGAAAGCAAAAATAAAGACAAGGAACTTGAAATTAAGAAATAACATTAATGAGAAAGATTTTTAAAAGGTCAAAATATTTCCTGTTGTTTAAATATTAAGTCACTGAACTGTACTGAATTTGTAATAGCAAAGTTGTTATTTACAAAAGGGGCTTCATAAAGCACATTTTGCATAAAGGGGAAGAAGGCCCAAAACATATCGTTGGTATTAATTTATTCATTGGAATAATTTCAAATGTCTCCTGGATGCCTTAGATCAATGTGTTTGTGTACTGACTGTACGTATCAGAGAGCAAAGCAAGCTCAGATTCTGTTTCATCATGTATCCAGCTGGGATTGTGAATACACATTGCTGCTGTGTACTGTAAGATCAGAGAAGCAGCAGATACAGAGCAGTAATGGGATCTTCAGTTTCTCCCTGTATAGATTATGTGACTGTCACAAATGAGAGTGTTGTGCAAAGCCTCGTTTTAGACACAGTCAATATCTAAGGCATTGGTTAATAGAACTGAAGGAGGAAGTTTGACCCTGGACCTCATCCTGAGTAAAGTTGTGTGCGGTGGTTCAGAAGAGGCACATTGCTGTTTTGCAGTTAGGCTCAACTACCTACCAAAACACCGACAAAATTAACAACAGTTTTGATCCACTTAAGAAAAGACACTACAGAAAAGTAAAGATTCTTACCAAGAAGAACAAAGAAGACAGCAGCTATGAGAAAAAAGCTACACCAGGTGGCGTGGGAGCTACTTAAGGACACCATATGTGAAATACAAGTCCAGCACCCACCTCCTGTCTTGAAAGCCTTGAGAAGAAGTGAAAGGAAGATAACACAACTAAACAACTGAATAAAGGAAGTTGATAGAAACTATTGCGTATCTGTTTAAAAAGCTGAACTCATACTCAAATGATGTTTCAGATATTTAAATGTCAAAACTCAGCAAGGCAGGCAAAGGGAGATTCTTTATTGAGATTTTTCAAAGTGCGTGTGATTTAGTGATCATGGAACAAAAATAGTGGTAAAATAAGATCACCAGTATCAGACTTGATTCACTTAAAAAATCTAAAAGAATTCAAGAAAACGAAAGACCAAATAGCTGGCACTAATGCATAACCACTTACTCAAAATTCCCTTGTTATCAAAGACTTTGAGGATGGATACTGTGATGCCAGTTTTTAAAAACAGTTCTTAAACCATCCAGGGAACTGCAAGCTTGTTATTGTGGTGTTGGCCTTAGGCAGCTTAGCACAAATTATAATGCAAAATAAGATTCATGGTGCCTGAAGAGCTGTGAATTATGTGGGAAAGATAACATGAATTTTGCAAAAAGGGAATTGCAAACATCCTGGATTTCTTTGAAGAGTCAGGAAATATGTGGTTACGGGTGGTACAGCTGATATGCTTTCCTTAAATTTCCAAAGGTTTTTGAGACGTAGCGTAAAAAGGAAAAGTCCCAGAATTGGTAACTGGACCAATAGCAGCACACATCAATGTAGAGGGAGGTCAAAACTTATGTTCAATAATAGCTGATCAGGTAAAAAAGAGTGACTTGGGAGGTCAGGTTTCTTGTTGATACACAGATATTAACTGTGGTAATGACAAGAGTTGGTTACAGTGTCATTACAAATAGATTGGCTTGTCAAAAATAGCAGGTGAAACCCAGGTAGTTGTCAAGTGATACAGTTGGGGAAAAACAGTCGAGTTCACCTGTCACTGAGTTGGCTGTACCAAGCAGGAGTCAGATTTTGCAGTGTGAAAAATAACTGTGAAAATGTCAGTACTTGTTTGCAGTCAAAAAATAAAAATAAAAAAATAAAAAAAATTGTGGGAATTATTAGTATAAAAAGCAGGAGTTTGCTAGAGTTTATGAATAAGTTGCCTGTGTATAGAGCCAGGTAAATATTCATGGTAGAAACGCACTGTGTGGTATATGCCTTTACTTATTGTTGTCATCATTGTTAACTGAATTTGCCTGAAATCAGGAAGGTAGCACCCAGTTGTGATAAGCAGCATATAGAATGGCCTGGGTTGAAAAGGACCATAATCATCTAGTTTCAATCCCCTTGCTATGTGTAGGGTTGCAAGAGATGTGCAGCATTTACCAATTCAACAGCAGCAAAAATGCTGAAGATCATCACTAAGAGCATGAGAAGTGGGTTTTTTTCTGATTCAAATTATCAGATGAAATTACTGCACTCCCCAAAAAAGAGACTGAAAATATTTATGTGCAGTCTTGTGCTCCTGAGATCTTTTCAGTATTGCTCTTTGTATAATGAACGTTGTATTTTGTTGCATTTGTTAACCAAAGTTTTTCGATCATAGTCAAATTATAGCCTGCTGATATTTTAATTTGCATGAAAAATAACTTTTTTTTTTCTCTTTCAAGATTCTAAACCAAAATGAAATTATTCTGCATTGACTGCTTGATACATGGAAAATGCATCTGGTATATCAGAGAGAAAAAAAAAAAAAGTTTAAATTAGATGAAATACCAGGAGAGAGAGAGACTCATGTCCTGTTTCATCTCAGCAAAAGAACAGAACTACTATGAACAAGGTCTGGAAAGCATACTGTGGGAGTTGGTCCTTGAGCAGGAGAGCCAGCTACTGTACTTGAGTTATGATGAGTGCATTATAGAGGAGCTCAGAGGATGTTCTTTGACTGTCTTTTCCTCAGGCTGCTTTATCTTCTTTTTCTTTGGGCTGTGCTGTTCTAAAGGAAAGTTCCAATACTTAGGAATCCTTAAAAATCCTTACCATCATCAGTTTGTTTTCGGGTACATAGAGTTTGGCATGCTGTGAAACTTTCCATACCTTTCTTAGACTTGCAGACACTTGAATAAATAGTCTCCCTGCTTTCATTGTTTTACGTGATGCTTTCCCTGGATGTTTTCCTCTGTTGTTGTGTGAAGGCACTTGAAAAATACAGCTGGACTTGAAGCTCTTTTCAATCATGTAGTTGCGAGCAATGTGTTCATAGTCATGGTTAGTGGGAGTGGGAGACAGAGGCAGCAGAGGTAGTTTACTCTTACTTTATGGAATTTAATCTCTTTGTGTCTCCAGCTGCTGATAAATTACATAAAATAACTCCCTAGTATAATAGAGATTAATAAATAAAGTCAGCAAATTCAAAGTTGTAATGTAAACTGTTATTTATGTTATATGCTTTTTTTTTTTTTCCCCGAAGATACAAGCTGGATGTGAACTTTTCATTGTCAAAATGCAGTAAGTAGTTTTTATAAACTATCTGCAAGTCTTCATTGATGGAGCTGTGCCCATGTTATGTTAAGGAGACATGAGATTTCCATGGAGAAGATTTTTTTATGTTTTAGGCCACATAAAATTAGTTGTTAATAAATTATTTATCTTTTGCCTTTTTTTCAGGCTATTCATTACCACTTTTACATCACTCTGTCAGTCAGACTAGTGTGACTGTGCATCTGCACGGTAAACTACATCAAGAGAGGCTAAAAATAATCCAGTCAGGGGAAAAAAAATTAAATTCCTAACAGATCCTGAAGAGTGTTCCTATTAAGGCTTATTTAAGGCTAAAAGAAATTACCATAGCTGAAAAATGCTCAGGAACATTCTATCTGGAAGCTACTTTGCTCAGTCAGACAGAGGACAGCAAGTCCAGGCTAAACAGATTGAAGGCAATTGCTTCTGGATAATTAGATTATGTGATAAACTAAGTTGCATGTGGAGCAAAGAGGGGTAACAGGAGGGAGAGAGGTGACAGGTGGTAGGTACAGAGAGAGAAGAATCTTGTAGGTTTGGGACAAGGTTGTGAGTATAGTTTGTATGGTCAAAAGCTGGTGTTTCTTTCTGTGTTAGTTAAGTATCTATATTCATTTAGAGGTGTTCAGGGCCTGGTTGGATGGGGCCCTGGCTCCTGGTCTAGTATTAAATGTGGAGATTGGCAGCCCTGTGGTGGGGGAGTTGGAGATTCATGATCCTTGAGGTTCCTTCTAACCCAAGCCTTCTATCATTCTATGATTCTATGATCTAACTTGTCATTAAGTCTGCTTATGTAGTTAGTATACATGACACATTTTTCTTACAGTGACACTGTGACATAATAAGCCTCTTCAGTCCATGTGAAAAATTATTGCAGCCAGGTTGATATCTACTGAAATTTTTGAAATTCCTGCTGGTTTGAAATGCTGAGAATCAATCAAAAGTTTGTGTGCACAGGACAGTGGATTTTGTTAATTAATAAAAAATCAGAGCCAGACTCCGGGGCTCTCGTAAAGAAGAATCTTTTTCCGTATTGCCAATTTTTGTAAAAGAGACTAATTCTTCTCAATTGTTGGAAATATCTAATACAAATTCACTGTCTGCATTTCCTCTGTAGTTAAGAGAGGGAGGGAGATAGAGATGGTGAAGACCATCGGGGTGCTTTTCCATTGCAGGTGGTTTAGGATGAGGCAAATTGCTTTAAGAAAATTCTGGCCTCTGATTTATTAGAGGGAGCATAGATCTAAGTATGCACTAAGTACATACTTTTTAGACAGCTCAAGTTATGCAAGGTGTCTTCCACTGAACATTTTATTTAATATCACTCTGTGGGATGTGACTTAAACATTATGGTTTATATTTCTTCTACAACTCCTATTTATGTATTAGCATAACTGTTGTAATCAAGTAGCCTTGCTGCCTGAATAAACAACCACTTCTTGAATCCCTTTAATCTCTTGGCTTCTGTGCTTACTGCACGCTTGTCAATTTAATAAGTTAACTGTATTGTTCAGAAAACAGGTGTTTACTTTTTCTATTTGCTTGTGAAACTGCTCAGATTAATTAGATGTCACCATGTTCTTGCATGAGGAGGCAGAAATAGAGCCCATTTTATTAATCTTTGTTTCAGTCAAGTAATACATATCTTTTTGGCATGTCTCTGATAGCTTCTATGAGAGTCATGTTCTTTTCTGACAACACCTTGTGCTGGAACTGTGCTAAGAAATAAAATCTATCAAGCTTGAGGAGTATAGCAGATTTATGTAATAGCTTCGTAATGTTGTTGTTATTTTCCATCCTGTTTCTTTGGTACGCATACAAGGTGTTTGCTGATTTGATCACTGATACCCACTGAACATATGTTTTCGTTGAGCTTCCCGTAGATCTGGTTTTTGTTTTGCTTTTCCCATATTGAGAACAGTTCACTGTGACCATTGCAGTGAGTTGTCCAAATTAATCAATTTGTGTACATTGCTTTGCATTTCTCAGCATCTAATTTCATTTCTTGCTGGTGTCAAACCATGACTAGTTCCGTACATCAGGCAGGGGTTGTCAAGGGGGGAAAACTGGAATAATCAGAGCAAAATTTCAGTCTTACTGGTAAGTTGTTATAATATGTGAGAAAAAATGATAAAAAGGTGAAGGGAACTTGGTAATGTCTTGAGTTTTATTTGTTTCTTGTGTTGGAGGAAGCTCAGTCCAGTTCTAATTTCCTTTTAATCAGGTAATCTTAATAACACTGGTATATAGGAATGCTACAATAAATCTGCATTTTGACACTTTCACCTGCTCTCTTCAGACCTTGTGCTGTTCTGATCTGTCACAGATAAGGAAACTTCTGGATTTGGAACAAAATTATCTTAAGCCCTGTTTTCCCTTGTGCACCATTTTTCTTTCAGGTGGCTTAAAATCAATTGAGAGCGCTTAACTACACAACATGCCATAGTTTTGCTGTGATTTAGGGATTCTTGGATGCATAAAAACGTGTTGTACCACTTTGATGAGAGCCCAAATTAGAGTAGCTGTATTAGCAAACAGTGTGTTCAGGTTAACAGGGGGCTGAGAAATTTTAAGGAACTGTGTTTATAGTGGAATTCACCTATTATAACACAAGTACTCCCATGAAATTCCAAATTAAGATCTTGAGATGAAACACTGATGTTTTGTTTATATTATCTTTCACCATTCATATCTGCCTTCAGTTCTGCTATTTTATTCCTACGGGACCACATAGACATTCTTTTTCCCATATCCCATATGCCCAAATCATGTATAAAGATATTTTGCTCAAATACCATGCATGCAAAACATTCCACGCTGTGGATATGAGGTGATGTTTGGTATGTCTTTAACATGCTGTGCCGTTCAATTACAATACAGCAAATTTATTTTTATGCAGCCTTCTTCATAGAAAGTATAGAAAATTGCTTTGTGGTGAGTCATCAGTCAGCTAAAGAACTAAAAGTCTTGTAGTGATATTTAAAGAGAGAAAGTGGCTCAGAGCTGACAGAGTTCAAGACAGAAAAAGAAACAGAAATGAAAGAGAAGGCCTCTATCTATGGAGAAAATAGAGGCAAAGACTGGAGGGGGAGGAGTGATGAGAAAGCCAAATGCTCTGGGGATGTCAGAGGCAGCTCAGGATACCACGCAGATCAGTTGGAAACATAATTTGGGCTCCAGATGTCTCTGCTGGATCACTCTGGCATTAGACAAGCAAAGATTCTAGAGAGAATTGCATAAAATCAGGTAATTGGGCTTGGTGTGATGAGAGGAATTTAGAAATGTGCAGGTAGAGGTTAAGGGAAGGATAAATGGCTTAACTTATAATGGCAGAGCATTAGAGGAACACTGGTATTCAGGGCTCCGTGATTAAATGTGTGAGCATTTTGTTAGACTATGGAAGAGGGAATTTTAGTTAATTACATAGGAAATTATTATAGACTTGAATACAGATTTCAGCAGCAGTGCAGTCAAAAGGAGGATGGATTCTGGCAGGCTTCCTTTGCTAGTGCCAGGAAGGCTTGCATTCAGAAGTGAACTTGTGTGGGAGCAAGTCAGTTCAGGGTCAGAAATGAGGTCAGGGTCAGAAATTCAGAGGTCTAGTTTTGTGTACAGTGATAAGATATGAATAAAGAAACATGAAAGCCGTCTTGGAGAGCAGGAGGGACTTCTTTCCCTTGATGTTTGAACCTTTTGAAGAATTAGCTTATAAGGAAATTACAGTGTAGCAAGGGAATGGCAGAACCAAGGCAGGCTGTTAAAGGAACACAGAGTACTTGCCAAGGTCACTGATGCCCTGCATGCTTTCTCTAGAAAGATGATATCCAAAGGCGAGCTAGCAGTATGATACCCCAAAGAACAATGATGTTTAAGGAGAAGAAAGTAGAAGAATCAGAAACAGATGTCTGATGTTTTTAAAGCACCGTACTGTCATGGAGGGATGCATCAGTCCTTCGTTGTGAATTACTTTGCTTTCTTGCATTCTTGGTCAAGTCTAGTAGCTGGTAGTGTGGACCTCTGAGGAGAGCTCCTTATCCCATTCTCCCCAGCCTGCACACATTGGTTTTGGCCCTGATGCTTCTTTTGGCTTTACTGTCTGTGCAGAACCATATTATGTGTAATATATTCTAAAATACGTAGCACAAAGGAGAATACAGTCTTCATTGAAAGTAAAAGGGAGAAGAGCTTTTTTTAATGCATTCACAGAAGTTGGCTTTGACATTGTAGAACTCAAAGGCATTCTAATCGTAAAAGTAAAGTTAGAGACACTCAGATGTCCCAAAATTTGAAAGGAGTAGTGTATCATTTTATGCAGTTCCAAAGTGCTTATTACAAATTTTATTTACAAGTATCATTTCGTATTTGAATCTGCAGAGGAGGAACATGGAGTACAAACCAAGAGAAAACGCATTCGAAGAAAGAAACTAAAGAACAGTTTACAAGATTCTAATGTTTTACATGGAGAACAAGTAGAATCTGGAATGCAGGAGACTCTTGTTCAAGATAATTTACAGCTGCAGCAGATAGACAGCTCCAAAATCAGCAAAAACAAAAGGAGAAAAATGAAAAAGAAGCGACAGAAAGAAAAAATGAGAGCAGCTGGCTTGCTAACTAAAACTACCGGTGTGGATTTTACATATCAGCCTGACAAAAGCAACAGAGAAGGAGCAGCAGCCTTAAAAGACACAGATGAAAAGGCAGATAGCATTCTGGATTTCTTGCAGGCAACACAGCAAATTTATTTTGCTGACAGTATGTATTACTTTCTCCTTTTTCTTCTGTGAATATTGCCATGTGAGGAAAATAGATGTGCACTTCTTATTACCGTAGAATGGGCCAAGTCTACTAGAGGAGTGTATCTTTTGAGCTCATAAGTCATGCAGATAATTAGCATTTGTCCCACTTTGTGGTGTGTACAAGAAAACATCCGTATCAACATGAAAAACCGTAGTCCTAATTGCTTTGTTTCTCTGTATTTGAAAATGCACATAATATTTCTTTCTCATTTTTAAAATATTCCAGCATGTTCGGAGTAAGTGTAGTGGTTAACATGGACCAAATTCTTCTTTTCTCTGAAAGCAAACATCCAGCAGTTGCTTTTGGAAACACTCAGATGAAGGCAATAATTGCTGTTCTAAACTGCTTTCATGCTCACTGTCTCCAATCCAACCTACTTTTCAAAAAGCTCTCCTTCCCAGGAGGAGGTTTGTTTCTAATTTATAATGAAATCTAGACAGATTGCATTCAAGAGGAAAGAGGAAGATACTGTTGGTACTATTGGCGTTGGGAATTTGTTTTCATATTTTCATAGTGTATTTTCACTTTTCCTTAAAGTAGTTGTGAAAAAGATGAATGTCAACTGATGTTTAATGCACTTCCTGTAGCACTTTAGATAGGATTACGTAGTTATGATCCCTAACATCCTATTGTACGTCCACTTTGGCCACAAAAATCCGGGAAGTTCTTACTGTTGTAGCTAAATGTGTTTCTTCTCTTGCCCTCTGAAGAAGTTTTGTGTATGATGCTTTGTATGGTGTCATAAATGTTTTCCAGAAATAATGATGTTTTAATGATAGGTATCATAATTATATGTACTTACACCAGATTCTGTTGGTATCTTCTAGAAGTAAGTGTGTTTTCACAAAGGTAAGGTACTGTGTTCTTAAGCTGCTCAGCTCAGAACATAGCTTTAAAATTATAAATGTTTTTAAAACTGAAAAAAAAAGCAGTGAAAATATTTCCCAAGTACATGGCCTTGGCTGTCTTTGTGGAACTACATGAAGAATATTAAACAGCTTACCTACCTGTATGACCCACCTTAAGTTAAAGCTGTCAACCCTACTCCCATAAAATTCATCTTTTGACTACTGAATTACTTTAAAAGCCCTGTTAGGATGACACGAGGGATTTCATGCTAATTTTTTTCTCAAGATTTATGCATAGAATTTTCTTTGCTTACTGTTAAAATATTTCTGCTGTGTCAAGTCTTCATGCGACGTCTAGTATTTGAAAACCATCCTACTTTCTAGCTAATGTACTTCCATCATCAGAAATCAGAATTTTATGACTTTATTGTATGGCTAAGTAAATGTAGCCTGCACTATTTGCATGTGCAGTAGTGTAATTCCAGACTGAGTAAAACTGCAAACTCAGTTAACCATTTTGTTATTAATATGTGTCCAAGAACAGAAAACTGGTCAGTTCTGCAGAACTGACAGAAAACGTGCAGTTCTGTCTGTTTAACAAAATGTGTGCAGGTAAGACATCTCATCCATAAGTCAGTGTGACTAACTTTCTTACTAAGTGAGTCTTAATATAAATATTGATCTTCCATTATGCTCTTTGCCTTATCCAGTTGAGTGACTTTAACATTATCAATTTTTTTAGATAAAATTGGAAACCATTGTGTTTAGCAGCATTTTCAAATGGTTACATTGGGTTACAGTCCTTGTACTTAAATCAGAAAGATGAGTCAGGAAAAGCCTACTCTCGTAACTTGGTTTGCTGGTTTAAAAAAAAAAAAAAGCATTTTTATGTGAAGTATGTAAGAACCAAAGACTTTGGCAACAGTTTACTCTCTACATCATACTTTTCTCATACCAAATTTAAATTTCTCTTGCTTTTGTGTCATGATGAATTCTATTCTCCTTGTTACAGTTTCCCCTTTTATAATTGTTTAAATAATTAATTAAAAATAGAGCTGTTTAGTACGTGATATTTGGTTGTAAGTTGTAGTAAAAAGGAAGATGCCATCTGCAAAAATTCTCTGTGCTTGTTGAATACTCTTATTGTTTTCCCAATGTTTTTCCAGATAAATCAAAATGCACAGATTCTACTGTAAATTCAGCTGCTCACGGGCTTTTACAGTGTCTTGAATCTCGCAACATGTCCTCTTCAGATCTAACTCTTCTACATCAGATGAAATCCCTTATATTGCTGCAGGATATTGACAGACTGAAGGATGCTTTGAAACAATTCCAAGAACATTCCGTGATGCCTCCTGGTATGTACTATTGACTCATGATCGTTCACTGATGTTCTTTTTTTGTGTGGACTAAAATTCAGATTTGTCACAGATTTTTGTGTTACAAAGCAGTAAATAATTGTATACTAGTAAACCTACGCTTAGGCAAGATTTGAAAAGATCAATCCCACAGAAAATGTAACAATTCCCCATATTTCTTGTTTGGTTATGAAACTTTCCATATTCTGCAGTAGTTGCAGAGTGCAAGATGATTAAGGTTCTTAAAGAACTTTCTTTACATTAAATACAGACTCATTAAGATATAAAAAAAGGCTTATGGCAGCCCTCAGGGTGCTAATAGATACAAAATGTCCAGGTATGTATGGAACAAAATCCTTCCTGCATTCAAGAATTTGGTTCAAGAATTAATTACGGGCCTAGATTTTATGATCTTAATTCTTGTCAGATGATCTTGTCAGATGTAATACACATTTGCAAACTAAGCAAGACTCAGCAGGAATAGTGGTAATGGTAATTCTCCCCTTATTAAATGACCTAAATCAGCTTCTATTGATTAAATACAAGTGAACTGTTGAAGTGACCACAATCAGGATATTCCTCACGGGCCTTACCCAAATTCTGCAGAAGATAGCAGGAATTCTGCTAGTTTTGCAGTCTCTAGGCAAGCTGCCCTTGTTTCCTTTTCTATAACAAAAATATCAAATTGAAAAGAGAAAATGAAGCAAATAAGAATCAAATCCATAGAATTGCTGTAGTTTTCAGATATCTGTATTTGTCACTTAAAAAAAACAGAAAACAATTTGCTGAAGTGTTTTGGTTTTTTTTTCAGTATGTGGTTTTTTTTCTTTTTAATTAATTTTTATTTTTATTGATACAACTTGGAACTGTTTACTTTTCAGTTGATTTTTCTGCCAGTGACTCCTGTCACTCTGGGCTCAATTCTGATCTTGTGCCAGGTTCACAGTACTGCAACTTAGTTGATTTGATATCCATGAGGTACAGCAATGTAAGAAAAAGATACATAGGGAACTCCCAAGCACAAATACAGGCTGAGAATGGCTGGAGAGTAGCCCTGAGGAGAGGAATTTGGGGGTGTTGATTGATGAAAGAGTCAACATGAGGTGGCGATGCACACTTGCAGCCCAGAAAGCCAACTATATTCTGAGTTGCATCAAGAGAAGCGTGACCAGCAGGTCGAGGGAGGTGATTCCGCCCCTCTGCTCTCATGAGACCCCACCTGGAGTACTGCATCCAGTTTTGGGGTCCCCAACACAAGAGGGACGTAGAGTTGTTGGAGCAGGTCCAGAGGAGGGCCACAAAGATGATCAGAAGGCTGGAGCACCTCCCCTGAGGGGACAGGCTGAGAGATTTGGGTCTCGTCAGCCTGGAGAAGGCCTCGGGCTGACTTTATAGCAGCCTTCTGGTACCAGAAAGGCCTACAGGAAAGCTGGGTAGAGGCTTTTTATAAGGGCAAGTATTGACAGGATGAGGGGACATGACTTTATACTGGAAGAGGGTAGATTTAGACTAGGTATTAGGAAGAAATTCTTTACTGTGAGGGTGGAGAGACACTGGAACAGGTTGCCCTGAGAGGCTGTGAATGCTCCTACCCTGGAAACATTCAAGGCCAGGCTGGATGGGCTTTGAGCAACGTGGTCTGGTGGGAGGTGTCCCTGCCTGTAGCAGGGGGTTGGAACTAGATGACCTTAAAGGTCCCTTCCAACCCAAACCATTCTGTGATTCCACAATTCTATGATATTGTTATGAATTATTAAAGGATAATTAAACACCTGCTAAATATTAATTCGGCTCAGCCAAGTTTAGCAGTTAGTAATTGAGGAATTTCAGTGAATGAGAATATAATGCTCTGAAATTTTTCCTTGAATTAGACATTTAATTATACATTTATTTTCCCTATCTTTGACACAATAATAGGCAGTTTTGCACAGTTTTTAACATTTTAGATTTCTTTCCCGATGAGCAGATGATAAAAGTCACAATTATAAAGATTTGTTGTCTCAGTGGATTCAAGTACTTGTTATAGAAATGCAGAATATGACTTTTTAAGAAGAATGTCTCTATATTAGAAATCTTGCTTTTTTTTTACAAGCTGGTATGATTCCTTTGCCCTTTTTTCCGATTTTGTTTAACTTCACTGGGATTTGATGTCCTAGAAGGAAAGGTTATTCCTTGCTAGAAAAGAGCAAGAACCTCTGTGATTAAGAGTTACTGGTTGATCTGTCCAGTTGTCATCATCTCATAAATGGGAGACTGCGTAGCATCTGAATAATTACTTTGTCCATCAGTGATCATTTAAAATTGAGGCTGATCAACAAGTTTTGTTTGAAAATGGTTGTCTGAAGTGTCACTGTTCAGGTTTAAAACAAAAAAAGTCCTATTGGTATTTCCATTTATTTTGTAGCCTTTAACAAAAAAATACTCTTCGGTCTTCTATGAACGTAGGGAAGAGAATGTTTAGAACTGAAATAGGCACACATTTCTAGCAATGGGAGCTTTGCAGGTCTAAATCAGTAAGTTGGTAGCCCTTTGTAGAAGGCAGCCAGTTGTCTTCAAGGTTCTTCACAGTACAGTGTGCAAAAGCAAAGAGATGCAAATGGAAGTGATGCTCCATTTGCTGGTTAGAAACTGGTTGAAATGAGAGCTACATAATTCTTATTTCACATCAATTATTAAAGTGTAGGTGATCACCTAATTTAAAAAAAAATGTGATTATCTCCTAATTTACAAACTTATTCAGGTTTTACTCATCAAGTTTATTCTGTTATCTATTAACATTCTCCCTTTGCTGGTTAGTATCAAGTTTCAAATATATTCTTCCCTCGTTGCCTGGGAAATTATCACTCAGAGATGAGCTAGAAACTTCTTTTAACTGTCTTTTTTTGGAGAGTTGTCCTTTATATATATGTCTCCTTTGTGTGAGAGGTACATTTTGCACATCAGAAGTAATGGAATTACTGTGTGCCAACAATAAGCAGGCTGGATACACAGAGGCCCTGAAATGACTAAATTAACTTCTTTTTTTTGAATGCACATTCAAAGAAAAGGAAATTAAATGTGAAAGCTGTATTAACATAACATTATAAAATAATCTTGAATGTGATGTTATGTGATAAGCAACATAGAAATCCCTATCATAAAAAAAGAAATAAAGTTAAATAGACAATCCTTGAATTAAGACAGAAATTTTAGGGCTTTAATACAGTAGTCTTTATGTGATTTAATGCAAAAATTCTCATTTTCAGCTCAAACTTTGTGAAGTTACTCTGCAGAAAGAAATGGAAACGATTGCACTCTTTTAGCCTTACCCAGATGATCATGTCATTTAAATCTCATTTCTTCTGAAATAATGAACCATAATAAAAAGACACTCAAATATATAAACCAAAATTGTATCTCATACAAATAACTGACATCCTATAAGAAAATGTTCCTGTTGATCTAGGAATTCATATGTATTAGCCTTCAATCTCAAGTGTCTGTATGGTTTTTACAGAAATGATAATATGAAATGAAAATAGATGTTCACACAACTCTTTTTCTTTAATGTTCAGAAATATCATAAAAATGTTACAGGAGAAATATTTTTCATAGAATCATAGAATGATTTTTCTCTGATAGAATGATTTTTTCTTTGTTTCAGATCATACCAAGTTCATCATTACTCTGTTTCACTACTGGATTACAGATATACTTCCTACAAGGAACAGGAAATAAAGCCTTGCTTATGTCCATATGTGCAGGGTTAAAATTTAATATACAAGCACTTAGTCAAGTAGCAATTATTCAGAAAGAGCAATGCCAATATACATTCTACATCTTCAGGTAAATGAATTATTTTTTATTTTTACAAACTCCAAAAGCAGGGTACAGCTAGGTATGATCTGTGTTATTGATCAAGACTATACATAAGCTATGTGGCCTGAATCTCCATCTGGATGAGTATATGTATTTCATTTTGGGATAAGAGCCTTATCTAAAACTGTTTCAATTTGTATCAAGTATTTTGTTCAAGAAATATAGTAATTTTTATGTTTATAAATTGATAGTTTCTTTCTGGAAGTACTTGAAAAACAGAAATGTATTTTTATATATAAATTTAAGGAAAAATGTACCCGAGAACTGTATTTTTTATGAATAAACTTATAAATTATGGAAGTAGATAAATTTCTATATCTACATCATGTAGGTACTCTTTGGAATTATACAAGAGTTTTGACTGCAGTTTTAGAATAACTGTTGCCCATTGTGTTAGTTTGGTGGGCTTGCTGTCAGCACGGACGTGGAGACTGATGTCACCCCAAGTCTGTCACCTGCTGATGGTTCTTAACTCACTTGCTCTACTCTCTGCAGTGGAGGGTATCTAGAATTTGCAGCACTCACAGGGTGTCAAGATTGAGATTTACACAGAAAGATAGTTAAAAAAGGATTTAATTAGAAAATGGGATTGACTGTGGTGATCAGGCTGAGTCTAAGTTAGATAAGTGAGTGGACTTGTGGCTGCTTACACATGGCTGGTCCCCTTTGTTCTTCCTCCTTACTGTGTCCTGTGTTCCTCCCCAGTTTGCCCTTTTTCTGTCTTTCAGCCTTTCTCCTAAACATTTCTTAATAAATTATGCATAGTCCCACTGGCCCCTTCAAGTATCCATAATTCTGTTGAACTTGTTTCTTCCTTTTTATTAGTTATGAAGTCCAGATTGGTGATATCCAAAGCTATGCCTATAGTTTCTTAATGGACCATCAATTAGTGACTAGGGAGCTTTAGTCCTTGTTATAATCTCAGTTATTACTTGCTGTGGATTTTGTTTACTGCTTTCTCTGTTACTCGTGATTCCCTTTGAAGTGAAAAGGTCCTTGATCTGATAATGCGAATGAAGCAAATACTCTCACATTCCACACACCCTTACAGATTGGCCATGTAACATTAGCAACGACATATTAATGTATGGTCATGGATCTGTTGTTTTATTATTTTAACACATGTATGTCAAGAAAAGGGCTGCTACTGCCCAAGCCAGCTAGAAGAGAGATTGAAGAGACTTCCTTGGTTCTTGCTTACAATGGAGAATACTGGAAGAACTTGTCAGTGCACACAAGCCCCTGCACATACTGATTTTAGATGGGGCTGTGCTTCGTTTGCTTCCTATGTATTTATGGCCTTTCTAGTATTAATGACACACAGTGCTAGGGGTTAATGGTTAGTCATGGACTGGAAGATTCTTGATAATGAGGAAACACATATTATTTTGATCTTCTAGGTGGAAAAATATATTAATTAAATTTGGCTAATGGTCTCTTGACCACAGCTTCTGGGCTGAAGTATTATTTTGCTTTCCTATTACTTACATAACCTACAAAAGTAGCTTACATCAGATTGGGCCACTTTGTTATGCTAAGACCATAATTTTATTATGGTCTCCATTATGACTAGGACCTTTTAAAGAAGTGAAAGAGTTTAATAGTGGAATGCCATCCTTAATATAACACAATTTTGGAATTTTTCATTATTGTTTCTGTTTCTATGCTTGGCCATTTCTAATACTATTAAAAAATTCTATGAATTAAGCTGAATTTTAAATAGCTGCATACAGAGCAGCAGACCTGGGTATCTTTGCTAATCAGAAATGTTTTGTACGGTCAATAGTCCAATCCCAGAATGTGAATAAAATTTCTTAGCTCAGAAATGTCCTTTCCTTGAATCAGGCAATAATGAGGAAAAGATTGTTTTCGGTCTCTCTTTTTTCTTTTTACTTCAGCTGCTTTAAGAGCCTTATATTTTGTGCAGACATCAACTGGTCCTAATAAAGCAAGTGTGGGAAATGTTTCAGAGCATAGCAAGTTAGAGGCAGTGATATCTGATGTCTTTGTAAATGACCTGAAATATGAGCTGAATCTTATATGTATCAAACCTATCACTATTACACTAAAAGAGATTAGAAAGAGTGGAGGTTAAAGTAAAATCTGAGATGCGTGAAGGTTTGGAAAATTGGACCAAATTCAAGAAGATAGATTGTAGATTGTCACTGTAGATAAACATGATCACACAAGAGTGTACTTGTTTCTGAAACAAGCACACCAAACAATGTCATGATAAACCATAAGATGCAGAAGGACTTTGGAGCAGTTTGTGAAAGTATCCAGCAGAAAGATATAGTTTAAAAGTGAAAGAAACATTACTTATCCTATAATAATACCAGTTAGGCAATATGCTAAAAATTGCAGAGGAATTTTGGTTCCATGTTTACCACCCTATTTGCAGTCAAAGATTTTTCACACACCACAGTTTTAATGCCTGGTCACTTTTCTTTGTTTCTTCTCTAGATGTGATATTGATTCTCCCTATACTTTTTATTGCTTAATTGAACAGGGTTATTACCTATTCATCTGGAATACGAAAACTGAAAAAATTAAATGAATATTCATCAGTGAGCACTGTGTGTTTTACATTTCATGGCTCCTTCAGCATACCGATGAAGCATTTATTACTTTGGGTTTCATGCTAAACCTATCAATGACACAGGAGACAGACTTAAGTTTTACCTCTTGAATGTTGTTCAGTCTATTGAATGTGCAATATGGTAGGATTTTCAAGGCATTTTTATAGCAAACTTTGCATCAGAGAATTTCTGACTGAACTGTACATACAGTATTATAAGCATATTTCAAAATTCTGGGAAGACAGAACTTTTATGTACTGTTTTAAGAATTAATATAGACTCCAAGAGGATGAAAAGTTTAGGGATCAACTAGAAAGCAGTCTGCATGTGGATTCAACAGTTAAATTTCTTGTTCACCTAATTAAATATTACTTAGCAAGGGAGGATCAGCAGCATGATGGAAGAGAAGATGAGCTCTAAGTAGGTGCTGGCCCCATCCCTAGGCTCCACGTACAAGGGAGACGAGAGAGGCTGAAGTAGTTTTGAGCCTCTGCAGCAGTGCTGTGCTTGTCTGCAAGGATATGAGACTGAAGCCATTACTGCTGTATATAAGTACCTGTTCTATTCTCAAAATTGCCTATATATCCTTAATTCTTTTATTCTGTGGATATGTAATATGGGGAGCAGTCTCTAATGCTGTAGATTGTTACTGCTTCGTAAATGGTGCAGTATTTTTATAATACTTGACAAAACTGTCGGGTTATAAATTCCCTCACGTGTCTTCTATGGCAGCTGGCTTTTCTCCTCTGCACCAGTGCAGGGGGGGTTTGCTCTGTGAGCTGAAACTCTAAAATGACATGTCGAAAAGAAAGGCTTTCAAAAAAGACAAGGATGGAAAAAAATTGTGAGAGACTGCGTGAACGCAGAGAATTGTTAAGCTGTCTTTGGCCAAAGAAAACATATTTCACTTTGGTATATCATGAAATATCTGGTATATCATAAGTGCAGTCCACAGAAGTAGAGTGGTGTGTGTTACATTTGTACAGCATTCTATGCATGAAGTATAACAACAAAAAGTAGTATGAAAAAGCAGCAAACTGAAACTGGAAAAAAAAAAATGCTGATATTTAAGCCCCTCAGCTTCTTGTTAAGTAGATTTTGTGGTTGATTGCATCAGCTCTAGATTGCACCTAAGGAGGCTGCATTGCATGTGTTTGTGTAGCTCATTTATCTTTACTGTTAACTACTTGATCTATGTATCTATGTAATTTTTTAATAGGGTAATTATAATGTCTGGATATTTCACAATTTTTAAAACATGTTTTCCTTAGATGAAGAAGATTTATCTTTTTAAACTGCCAAATATAATGAACTAAGCCATGGGAGAAAAACATACTACATAAATATCAAGAAAAAGCAGAGATTGAAAAGTATTATGTGTATTTCCTACATTTAAAGATCATAGGAAAAGCTTTATATTATATGTATTATTTGAAAACAATATAAATTGTCACACAGTCACAGTCAAGGCCAAACATAGAGCTTTAATAAGGACATTCTCCAAGTTTAGTGCTTAAGTTTGTGGAATTAATAGTCTGTGTTCATTTTAATGAACCGTGTGTATTTTTAAAATAGATAAACAAGCTGTAGTTTTCTTTTCCATTATTATATCTCAATTTAGGATATATAATGAAAAATAAAAAGTGTTCTCTAAGATTGAAGAGAACCATACATAAATAGAGAAGGAATGAATCTGGGTTCAATTCTTTTTCTGTTGCATCAACTGTAGGCTGCTTTAGGTTGCCTTAACTAAAGACTGCCTTTCTTTTTCAAGATCTTGCCAGTCTTCTCAGTCCTCAGTGCACAGATGGTACCTCCATCCTCTCAGCCTCTGGTACTAGCTTTCGTCACCCATTTGCTACATTTTCAGATCAACATGTTTGTGCTTTTTCCCACAGTGCCCTCCACCGATTTCTACGGAGTAATTTTTCTATCTTCTTCCCTTCCTTCTCCTTTGCCATAATGCTGCCCAAAAGCTCAGCAACAGATAGGTCAGTAGTGTGCTAAGATAACTGCCTGCTGTGCTGACTAATGTGTCTCTGTACTCTCACATCAATCTGCCTATATTCTCATCTGTTTTTTCTTAAAAAAACAACAATTTGATGCAGGGATTCAGGCCCCATCTGGAGTACTGCATCCAGACCTGGGGCTCCCAGCACAAGGACACAGAGCTCTTGGAACAGGTCCAGAGGAGGGCCACTATGATCAGAGGGCTGGAGCACCTCTCCTATGAAGAAAGGTTGAGGGAACTGGGCCTGTTTAGCTTGGAGAAGAGAAGGATCTGGGGAGACCTCATTGTGGCCTTCCAGTACTTGAAGGGAGCATTTATACAGGAGGGGGTACGGCTGTTTATGAGGGTGGATAGTGATAGGACAAGGGGGAATGGTTTTCAACTTAGATAGGGGAGGTTTAGGTTAGATATTAGGAGGAAGTTTTTCACCCAGAGGGTGGTGACGCACTGGAACACGTTGCCCAAGGAGGTTGTGGATGCCCCATCCCTGCAGGCATTCAAGGCCAGGCTGGATGTGGCTCTGGGCAGCCTGGTCTGGTGGTTGGTGGCCCTGCACATAGCAGGGGGGTTGGAACTAGATGGTCATTGTGGTCCTTTTCAACCCAGGCCATTCTGTGATTCTGTGATATGATTCTATGATTGTGAGTTTGTAAAGCACCCAGCACAATGAATCTCTGTTACATCTGAGGTGGCAGTGTGTTAGGGTAATGTCATAGGATAAAGTGTTATCAAGAAAGTGCTAGAAGATTTTGTAAGCAAGGTTAAAAAAGATATAATAATCCTCTATTGTACACATGGTCTGTCTACTAAAAGTGGTACAAAGTACCCTCTACCTTTAGGGCAGTATCCATCTGTAACTTACTAAGGAAAGTTTGGAGGCAGGATTCATTTCTCCTAAGTTCTGATGTCAGCAGTGTCAATATTACCATCTGAGAACCTTTATAATTGCTCAGATGAAATAGATCCCTGTACAGCCCTGTATATCTGATTGTTTCTAGATATCTGTTTTAGGATGATGACAGTGGTACAAAGATAATTAATTTATGTCTTCAGATTGACTGAGAACATAAACAGGTAGGTCAGATGGAAACATCTGCATTGCCTATGGATCTGGATCTTATTGAAAACAAATGCATTGTTGCAGCTGAGAAAAAAAACAGGAAGGTACACATTGCATTATCAAAACATCATCATTCAAGGTGCTGCTCTGGTAGTGACAAGCTCCTTCAACTTGGGCAGAGTCTTATCTCCCTTTCTTGCTGCTTCTACAGAGAAACCAGTGCCCAGGAATAGTAAAAGGGAGAAGAGTAAGGAGCAACATACATCTGTACTTGGAATGTGCTGAGGAGAGGCTTCTGCTTTTCCTCATTCCCTTTTTCCCTTTATGTATTCATGCATAAGGTGGCCTTCACCACTTACCATGTAGGCTCAGTAAAAGATTGGTGTGTAATTTAGTTCTCCTCCCAGTAACAACAGTAAAGTGGAAGTGAACATAAAAGCACAACAAAATAACAGTTGCTAATTATAGCAAACTGATTACCCATTGCCTATGTTTTAGGGAGTGAACCAGTGGTGAATATAGAGTTGATTCTCAGAAGTAGTCACCAAGCTTTGTAGATGTAATGATAGCTAGTTTGATCTGAATCTGGCATGTTAGGGGCTTAAAATGAAGGTCATGTTCAAATCTGATTTAAATTCAAGGAAAGCATCTTTGCCTATTACCATTACTATAGTGCTGGATTCTATTTACATTGATAAACAGTTAAAATACTTGACATGTTATTCAATTAAATCTCTGATTGCTAACTGACAGACCAAAGTGCATTGATTTTTCCAACCGCATTAAGCTAAGTACATGGCACAGTGTTTCATTAGCCTGTCTGCTTAACCCTTTCACGTTAATTCAATTACCCAGTATAAAATTAATCTGTAAAATATTAAATAACTCTGAACTTTTAAATTAGAAGGCAATGCAAGGATATATTCATCTTGATAGTTTCTGACATATACTTATTACTGGGTGATTTGCAATCTGCTGTGAATCACATTGTTCTACAGATGGTAAAAGTCACTGAAGTTTTTTTTTTCTCTGTACTCAGTAAATTGATAGATTCATGGAGGTTAAGGCTGGAAAGGACAAAAGATTATCCTCTATAACTCCATCTAAACATCAGGTCATAAATTTTCCTTGTACTTCAGGGTGAAGACCAGTAACTTGAAACTGACAAAAGCACAATTTGTTGGTTTGGTGTTTTTTTCTGAGGTCTTCTTCCAAGACAAACAAGCTTGATTTAAAGACATGAGGACTTAGCCCCTTCTCCAGTCATTTATTTCAGAGCTCAGTCTCTCACTGTCAGAAACTTGCATTATTTTTTTTTTCAGATTGACTAGATTTAACTTTAAACCATTAGTTCTTGGTATGCTTTCCTTCACTAGATTAAAGAAGTCCTTCACTAGCCAATATTTTCTGTCTATGAAAGCATCTGAACACCATAATCAAGCTGCAGTGCACCCTCCTACTTGGTATCCTAAGAATTCTCTCTAAATTATTTGCCTTAAGGCATTTTCTACAGTCTTCAAACTGTTTTTTTTTTACACCTTTGGAGAACAAGAGTGCACAGACTGCACACAAACTTCATTTAATATCTCAGCACTTTCATACTCACACCATTGTTTATATCCGCTTTTTGCTATGGAATTGTATAAAGACACCATGTTGAACTATATGCAATACAATTACCTATAGTTAATCTTGACATTTATAGCTTTCCAGCATATAGTCCCTGCTTCTGTCCTTGTTCTTCAGTGTCTGAGCTTTTGTTTGACAGTATTAACATTAATATTCTTTTACTGTGTCTGGGTCAGTAAATTATGGATTGTTTCACATGCCTGTACTGCTTTCATTAATAACTGCTCTCTGCTAACCCTGGTGTCATCTGCAAATCTTAACAGCGATGATTATACATTTTCTTATAGTTCATTAATAAAAATGCTGAATACTACTGAATCTAGTCTTACTCTTTATGGGGTCCAAAGAGAAACAACATAATGACTCCCTGTTTCTATCTTATTTTTGAAAATTGAGTACTGAGATCATCTAGATGATTTCTAATGTATTTAATCTGCACTTTATTGTCTTTTATGCTTTTTTCCCCTTGATCAGAAAGACACATGACATTAGGTAACTTCCTAGGAACCTAAATAGCACAAAGTTTTCTGCAAGAACAAGCATTATTTGTTTTAGATAAGGATAGGAAGCCAAACAATAGACACACAAAAAACAACAACAACAACAAAAACTATAAAAATGTTTGTTATTAAAGTATGTTTAAGGGGAAGCAGAAAAACTGAAAAGCAGTCACAGTAAATACCCTTTCAACTTTGTCTTACATATTTATTTTGAATTTGTTGCTCTACAGGGAATCATTTTTGTTAGTTAAGAATGTTTATTCTGAAAGATTCCTTTTTTAAAAAAACATCAAAGGAAAATTCATAGTCGTTTCTTTTCCTGCAAAATGTGATCTATAGCTTGAGTTCTGTCACCACATTTCCAGTATTCTCTGTGTTCAACAAGACAATCTCATGGTGGTATTATCAGTTGTGTTGCAGTTCGTCCAGCTGGCTATTTAAGAAAGTTCCTTGCAATAAGCACATTAACTACTAATGAAAAATATAGTTTTGAGACTTAGAAATTTGCATAGGACGTTGCATTCACAGTTTTCTAGTGAGGTGTGCAGATTTTATGCAGTTTTTACATAAGCAGTTCTGTAAGCAGATTTCCAGGGATATAGCATTGACCTATTAACTCTCTCAGTATTAGCTACTACCTAAACATCTGCACCCTGATCCACTGTTGGACACAAGTGTGAGGATTCATCAGAGACCTTCATCTAACTTCAGCTTAGTCTCCCAACTTCTGCTGCTCATGGAGTGCCAAGCTGCAGAAGAGAGACAGGTGGTATGAAGAACCAAAAAGCAAGCTGTGCTAACATTTTCTGCTGGAGCTAGAAATGTTATAGAGAAGCCCCATTTACTCTGCCCAGAGCTGTCACAGTACAGAAGTAAGCAGGAGCAGATTCTCAGGAGGATCTTTGTAGGAGGCCAAGCTGCCTATGGGATTCCCACTTGAGTGCAGTGGTTCATCACTCTCACAGCCCCTTTTAGTCAAGGCTGTATGACAGCCTGGCCCCAAAGCTGCACGATACAAACACAAAGGAGGAATAACAGGATAACAGCGCAGCAACCAGCAAAGTCACAGTACATCCAATTAGCGTAGGAACTAAGCGTGAAAGGAAAAGGATTTTAAAACAACTTGTAACTAGAAGTACCACTCCTACACCAGCTGCAGGTGCCTGCAGTTAGAACGCAGAAGAGAGAACTGAAATGTTTTGTAACAGAAACAGGAAAAAAAGAAAAACAACAACGAGACACAGACAAAGAAAAGAGACATTCAGCGCAATACACTGGTTTCTTTTGATTATGTGAATCAAGCTGCTGAATGATCTTCTACAGCTTTATTTGAGCAAAATCTAATTGCCCCAACCAGAATCTGACCTGTAGAAACCTCTCGCATACAAGCAGGTAGCGTGCAGCCTTCTGCTCCAAAATTCTGACTGTGCTAACAGAGTTAGATTTTAGGATTCCAAAAGGTCCTTTAACTCCTGGAAACATCCATTCTTTCAATCCAGTTCCCTCATGCATATGCAAAAACCCATCAGAGTTAAATGCCAAGCCAGCAATATTTCAAGTGTCCCTATCAGTGCACCTGGGACACAAATGCTAAGCTGACTATTGTGTTTCTAGGTGTCCAATCCACTTTCTCAATAATTTGCAAGGCTTCTCCTCTACTGGATGTGTAAGGTGGCTCAGCCCTGCTCTGCAGAGTGAAAAGCAGTCTCAAACTACTTGGCATGTAATGTATGATGGAAGCCTGAGCATGGCCAGGTCCTGGGAAACAGCTGGAAACAATGACTTATCAAGGTGAGGTGAATGGGACAGAAGCAGAAATGGAGCTGTGCATGTGTGAGTCTGGTATTTCCCCTGCAGGTAATGATTCTCAAATCTGTTTTGTTCTATTTAGCATCGTTCTTGTGAACTACTTAAGACTTGTACTTTCAGATGAGAGTGGTGAGAAACTTGGAAGGTGAAAGTCACAAAGTTGAGATGGCATTGAGCAAGTATCTCTAAGAGGATAGTCTTTTGAATAACAACTCAGGGTCCTTCATCAACCTTAATGCAGAGCCAGTTGTCCAGGGCTGATCCACTCATAGGATTTAGTTATTCACAAATTATTGATGCTTTGTACTGCAGGCTTTTGAACAGGAATTTTTCTGTTTGAAGCCAAGAAATCCTTGTTAACTTCTTTTTTTCTGAGTCTCTCAATTTGTTGTTGTTATGCTTTGTGAGTATGCAGGATAAGTCATCTGAAAACCTACCCAATAAAGGCATTTTACACACAGTTTCTGTTCCTTCTCTTCTCTAGTATTAAATCTGAATCTGTGGACCTGGATATTTTCTCAGTGCATGGAATCGTGTGTTTGCACTGCCATCCATTATGCCCTGCAGGAGTATTAACTTTCATTCCCAGTCTGGCAGTGTGTATACTTGTGAGTGAGCAAGAGTCATTGCAGCTGAGCATTCTGTTCTGTGCAGAGCCCTCACACGGTGGAAATAACTGCATTCCAACTCTCAGTTCAATAGCATTGTGCAGCAGGATATTACTGTATAACTGTCAGTGTTGCTTTGGTATAGAAGCTTCCTCCAGGCACCCACAAGACAGATGGCTGTATCATTCCAAAGCCATTCAACTCTGTATTGCAATTGGAAAGAAATACAAACAAAAAATTCTAACTATCTTTACTAAGCAATTTTACAGCTGTCTATCTGAAATTACAGCATCCTCTCTTGTTTGCTTTGCTTTTTTATTGTGATACTTTTTTTTTTTTTTTTCCAAGTATTACACTGTGAGTAAGTAAGCTTCCACTGAGCTTTTAAAGCTCACAAAAACATAGGACACTAAGATCCAAGATCCATGCTTCAAACTGTAGGAGATCAAGCACAAGAGGATTCTGAAAAACAGCGTAAATTGAACACTTTCTGTAGGCCAGTGTAAAAAGCAGTTTCTTGTAGCAAAGGACTTTTGTATAAAAGTTGAGGATAATTTCCTGGTCCTGGTACTGGACAGACCAAGCAGAGGTGAAGTGTTACTGGACCTGCTGCTCATCAGTGTGGAGGAGATTGTTAAAGTGGTTAAGATGGGGGCAGCCTGAATTGACCACGCTCTGATTGAGTTCATGATCATGAAGAAGATAGGCGTGGCAAAAAGTGGAGTCAGGACACTGAAGTTCAGGAGAGTGAACTTCCAGTTGTATAAGGAATTCTGGATGATCTCCCCCAGGGAAATTGTCCTTGGGGACATCAGAATGGAACAGAGCTGGCAGATCTTTAAGGACACCTTTCTGAGTACATAAAAACTCTTCCATTCCCCAGCATAAGAAATCAAGGAGAGGAGGCAGGAAACTGGCATGGCTGAGCAACGACCTGCTGGTTAAATTGAGGAAAAAGAAGGAAAAGTATAGGCAGTGGAAGCAGGGATGGGTGCCTTGGGAAGAATTGAAGGATGTCATACAAGAAATATGCGGAGCTGTTGGAGGACCACAACGATGATCAGAGGGCTGGAGCACTTCTCCTCTGAAGAAAAGTTGAGGGAACTGGTCTTGTATAGCTTGGAGAAGGGAAAACTCTGGGAAGATCTTATTGTGGCTTTCCAGTACCTGAGGAGAGCTTATAAGCAGAAAAGAGACTGACTTTTTACATTGTCTTATAGTGATAGGACAATGAGGAATGTCTTTAAACTAGAAGAGGGGATATCTCACAGCAGCTCTTAGAGGATGGTGGGGCATTGGCTCACATTGCCCAGGGAAGTTCTGGAGGTGTTGGATAGAGTCCTGGGCAGCCTGATTTAGTGGTTGGTGCATGTTATTAAAAACACAGATTCACCACACACGTTTGAACTGTTTTTTATTTCCCCTGCAGTAAAATGATTTGGTTGCTTTCTTGACCCCTTACTGAGCTGGCAATTTCATAGAAATGCTATTTGATTTCCTAATGTTCTTAATTAGCCTACGTAGCTGTGTGTACAGCTTTGCTGTGCCTCACGTAGAATTTTGTCTGCCATTTTGTCACAAGTTGTTCATGATCAAGCTGTGCTTCTGCAGCTCTGCATAGTCAGCTTTCAGTTGTAGTCACTGTAATAAACATAGTGGAATCAGCAGTCTTTGTTCTCCCATTATTCATCACATTTTAAGGTCATTCAGGACTTTGCTGAGCAGCACAGATCTTGGCACGAAATCCCATAAGATTGCATTGGTGATTTCCTTCCAGTGGGACTCTTGCATCTCTGCTTTTGTTTTTGTGCCTTTTAGTTGCTTATTCATACAAAGGAGGATCTTCTTAGCCCATGTGATCTCCTTTTACAAGTTGTTTTGTTTTGTTTTGTTTTCAATTCAAAAAAATCCAGCTTAGTACACAGCTTAACCACTTGTCATAAAGGCAGTGGGCTTGTGAAATGATTTTTCCTTTGCAGAAGTTTTATGGACTGTTGCACAATATATTTTCTCGTGTGTCTGGTCATTCTTTTTCTTGCAGTGAACAAAGACATCAGGTGTGGTGGTCTTATAGAACCATGGAATCATGAGTTGGAAAGTACCCACAAAGATCATCATGTCCAACTCTGGTTCCATATAGGACCCCAAAGGGAAAAACCCTTCTCTGGACCCGTTGGCAGTGCTGTGCCTGTAGTTCCTTGGATCACCTCTGGATCCCTATGTTAAAATGATCCATTTTACCACCATGCAGGCCTCTGATACTGACGCAGTTCCCAGAGGTTACACACCGCAGCTAGCAGTTGTGTTATTTCATCCCTCAGTTAGTTTAGAGCTGTTGGGTGAATACTGTCTGGTCCTAGTGATCCTTAGCATTGTGTCATGGGAGATAAAATCTCTGAAGAGAGCAATCAGTCCTAAGTCCATTGTGTCATGTTTAAATGCAAGCGTTCACTACTGTTCCCCTCTTGTTTTGCTTTCCACCTCTAGGTAATTTAACTTCTGTTTCAATCATTTCTGTTTGGCTTCACAGACAGACAGCCACAACACTCAATGAGAATAAAGACTGCATAATGAAAAAATAAACATTATAGAAATGCTACTCCTTTGATTAATGAATTTTTCATGCTTTACCTCCTGCATAGATTGTTTTACACTCTACTGATGCTGATGAAAGAATCTTCCAGTGTTCATCTAGAGAGTTCACAACACGAGAAATGTACCTTTACTCAGGATTATGCCTAAAAATAGATTACTGATCCTGCTAAGTAGCCACAACTGTGCTGGCACAATGCCATTCCAGAAATAATAGAAGTCTTATTAAGGGATTAGAGCATTTAAATAGGAACACAGATATCATGGATGGAAACTGTACGTAGTTGGCAATGTGAGGGCAATTACAAGGAAACAAAACAAGGGAATGCATCAGAAACTGCATGAGAACATAAATTTAACTCAGAAAGTTTTCACTAAATCCACTATAGGTTAAATGTAATTTAACCTGTAACTTTGAAGCATTTTCTATCATTCTTGGAAGGCTACAGTAATTTTTATCTTACTGAATTGCAGTAAGTAACAAAATGTCTTTTTTTAATTATTTTTTTATTAAAACATTTGAAAAAGAGGGCAAGAAAATCATAAAACTAGTGGGATGGGCAGTATGATTTAGAACTTCTTGACGTTCTGATGCATTTCTTTACACAGTAATGGAAATTTTTTATAAAGTTCTGCATTTTAGAATAGCTCAAGATTCACTGATACTGTGATAGCACATGCCTCTCACAAGGATATTCTTCAGGTTTTAGCAGGTAGGTCAGGTGCTTTGAAGTTTGAGTTTGAAGAAAAACAAAAAAAACAACAGCAAAAAACTTACAAACTGTCTTTTTAGGATTTGTAAAACCATATGGAATACAACAACCCACACATTTTGAGTATTTGAAAATAGTGTTTGAAAAGAACAGAGATGTACCAGTGTAATGGTTGACTGAAGTTGTGTTCTTCTGTTGTAAATCAGTGCTTTAGAAGCAGAACTAAAATTATGGTCATTACTTGAATGTATCCATATTATCTTAAAACAAAACCTTTTCCGTTCAGGAATCCTAGTACCCCAAACATCCTTACTGTAGATTTTTTCATATTGCAGTGCTGCTCTGAGATAAATTAGAAGTGACCCTAGATACAAAAAAGCAAGTTACAGATGGCAGGGTATGGACTAAGTACAGGGCTTATTGTATATTAGGATCTTTCTCACACGTAAAATATGATAGTTCACAAGCCTCCATTTGCAGGCATCAAAGCAGATCTCATGGGCTTCTAAACCTCAGCTATTACACCTAAATACTTCTGGAATTATATGCCAGAAGGCTATTTCTTAAGATTTCTCATTTGTGTGATTCACTTTGAAAACTTGACAAATGTGTAATAGGATGTCAGTGTGGGATGTAGAGGAGGAGGGAAAAGAGCCCTGCTCGGTAGCTGCACGTGCATCTGCCCATATGCACAGATTTACTGATGAGAAAAGTTCTTAGCAGCAGTATAGAACTGGTAGGAATGAACTGTTCAGTTTCTTACAAATGGTTCAAATTCCAAAAGCTCTAGGCTGTGTGTATACATGTGTTGGATAAGTAACAACCCAGCATGTCAGTATAGCTGTTTGCTGCGTATCAAGCTGCATAAGAGATCTGGATCTCCATGTGATGGAGCCACTCCTAATCTGAGATCCTCTGCAGATGGAGTGAGGGAAGTCTGCGAGACCATGGAATCTGACAGTCAAGCTTTCTGTCACATCAGCCACAGAGGGAACAAAGGACACAGTGTGAAGAGTTCTTACCACAGATTGTAATAAATTTTCTCGTATTGTTTCTCACAGTGACAAACACCCACTGAGCACCACTAGCCAGAAGCACCTGTTCAGCCTGGCACACGAGCCAATATGTGATGGGTGTCTTGAGGTAGATGGATCTAGTGAACTTTGTGAAGGAGAGCAGAGTGAGGGATCGTGCCTTATTCCTTAACAAGCTTTGCACCATCTTTTCTAAGTGGACGTTTCAGGCTCTTCACAGGAAAGAGTCTAATGCCTTGTTTCTAGATATGCTCTTGAGTAATTAATTGTCTTGTGAGTGCTGCCTAAGTTTCTCTAGCCAGATCAGCAGTGAGATGGGAGTTGAAGAATGGCATTACAGTGGATGAATATACCCACCTTCTTCACAACTGTCAGCATGGCACTGTACGTGCTTCCATTGCACTACCTTCCTGAAGTATTTGCACATGCTCTGAATAGTGGGACTGTTGCAAGACAGTGCATTACATCTCTTATTCGTGGGTTAACTGGGACCTCCAGGACCTCCACTGGAATTCTATTCATTGCTTGCCAGATAAGAACCTTCCCAAAATAATTGATGTAGATAAATCAAGCATTGGAAGGCCACTGTGAGGTCTCCCCACAGCCTTCTCTTTTCCTTTTATCCAATCTAAATCTCCTCTCTTGTACTTTGAAACCATTTCCTCTTGTTCTATCACAACAGATCTTGCTAAAGAGTCTGTCCCCTTCTTTCTTACAGTCCCTCTTTAGATATTGAAACGCCACTATCAGATCTTCCCAGAGCCTTCTCTTCTCCAGGCTGAACTGCCCCAGCTCTCAGCCTGTCTTCATAGGAGAGGTGTTCCATCCCTAGGATCATTTTTGCAGCCCTCCTCTGGACACACTCCAACAGATCCATGTATCTCCCGTACTGAGGACTTCACATCTGGGCACAGCACTCCAGGTGAGGTCTCACCAGCACAGAGTAGAGGGATAGGATCACCTCCCTCAACCTGCTGGCCACGCTTCCTTTGGTGCAGCCCAGGAAACAGTTGGTTTTCTGGGCTGCAAGGGCACACTGCTGGCTCATGTCCAGCTTGCCATCTGCCAGTACCTGCAGATTCTTTTCAGCAGGGCTGTGCTCCGTCCTTACATCCCCACCTTGTACTGATAGTGGGGGTGGCTACAACACAGGTGCAAGACCTTGGGCTTTGTTGATCCTCGTGAGGTTCACCTGAGCCCACTGCTCAAGTCTGTCTATGGTCCTTCTGGATGACATCCCGTCCCTCATGTCTACTGAACCACACAGCTTTCTATCATCCACAAACTCACACTCAATCCCACTGTCAGTGTTATTGATGAAGATGTTAAAGCGAATTGGTCCCAGTGCTGACCGCTGAGGGACACCACTCATCACTGATCTCCATTTAGACATTGAGTCACCACTCTCTGGGTATGATCTTGCAACCAGTTCCTCATCTATCGAACAGTCCACTCATCAAATCCATATATTTCCAATTTGGAGAGAAGGATGTTATTGGAGACTGTGTCAAAGGCCACTGAAGTCCAGATAGATGACATCAGTGGTTCTTCCCTTGTCCACTGATGCAGTTAAACCATCATAAAAAGCAGCAAGGTTGGTCAGATAGGATCTGCCATGTATACCTCCCTCTCTTCCGTATGCACAACTTCCAGGAGGATCTTCCCTGGCAGGGAGGTGAGGCTGAGGCTGAAAGTTTGGTAGTACCCTGGGTCATCTCTTACATCCTTCTTAAAAATAGGTGCTATATTGCCTTTTGTTCAGTCATCAGAGTCTTCACTTCACCACAGTGACTTTTCTAATATCATCAAGAGTGGCTTGGTGACTACATCAGCCAATTCCTTCAGGACTCTGGGATGCATCTCATTGTAATCCATAGACTTACGGATGTTCAGGTTCCTCAGGCAGTTGCAAACCTGATATTTGCTTACAGTGGTTAGGCGCATTACTTCCTCACTCCCAACTTCCAAACCATCCACTCCAGGGCTGTGTGTACAGCAGTCACTAGTGAAAGCTGAGGCAAAAGAATATGTTTAATGCATCAGCCTTTTCCTTGCTCGCTGTTACTAGTCTGGCTGTTGCTCACTAGGGAGGGTACACTCTCGACTTTCCTTTCCTGGTTGTCATACCCGTAGAAGTCTTTCTTTGCACCTCTTGCCAACTTCACTTCCAGTTGGGCCTTGACCTTCCTGACTCCACCTTTACACAGCCTAGCAGCATCCCCATACTCCTCCCAGGTTACCAGTCCCTGTTTTCCACTGCCTGTGCATTTTCTTCTTACTCTCCAGTTTGACCAGCGGGTCCCAGTTCAGCCATACGAGTCTCTTGCCTTCCTTTCCTGACTTCCTACACCTGGGGATGGAGAGCTCTTGTGCCCTGAGGAAAACTTTGTAGGAAGGCAGCTAACTACAGTGTGCATGTAACCCTACCTGGACTTTTGAATTGAACACTGTGCTGTAGAAGTTCAGTGTAATATAAAGAAGAATGAGGATGAGTCATTTTGTTACTATGTCTTGTATTATTATGAATCTAAGAGTAATTTTTCTGAATGCTTTTACACTGCCATAAACCTGGCAGCTCTTTACTGCTAGGCACTGCAATAGGAGTAGCAGTGTTCCAAAGAATCTGCTTTTGTCGTATGGTCCCCAGTGTCTGTGATTTAACACAGCTAGTAATGAATCAGGTATCTACTACAGATTTATGCACCTGCTTTGTTACAGTACATGAGCTTTCTATGTTATACCATACAGTCTTGGGGTACAGAAGAAAAGCCAAATTACGTGTTAAAACTATTTTATCTGCTTTCTTTTTTGTAAAGTTTCAGAAACCCATGCTTCATCAGAAGCCGCCTTCTTTCTACACTAAATCTCCTCATGGCTGTATTGTTTGTTGGTGCTGTATTAGCCTTTGGCCTAAGCAGCATTGCACTTTCTCTGGTGTTTGTTCCCTTTGCATTTATAGGAAGGAATCAAATGCCTCCCTGTCTTCCATTTGCAAGGTTGAACAAGATAACCTTGTATAATTTCTTCAGGTAATATGCCGCCAGGTTTATTCTTCATATCAAGTTTACTTTGAACTCCTCCTGTTATAATGAATGGAGAGCAATCCATGTGACTGCATTTACACTGTTGATGTCTACATCTGAGCTTGCTGCATCATCTCACTGTATTATCCATCATCACTTCTTTTCGTTCACAACATCAATATGTAAAATAGCTATATTGCGGTGGCTGTTTAGAGCAGCTAGTTTAGAGGCAGGCATCTGTGCTATACAGGTCTAAGATAGCAGAGAGAAATCCAGCCCAGAAACACATGCATTTTATGCATTTTTTGCTATGTCTGTGCTACTGCCAGTGACAGCAACGCTTACTTATCTTTACTTGGAAATACTTAAAAAAAAAAAAAAAAAAAAAAGTTCCAGGATCACTTTTCCTGTTTCCACATCCTAGTAAGGTCTCTTAGAAGTCTTTTGAGACAATTCTTCTCCTTTTTTTTTTTTTTTTTTCTTCTTTTTATGCAATTTCTATCAGGTACAGTCTGCAGTAATTTCTAATGTACAATTTTCTTTCAGAGCAGTTGTTCTCCTTTCCCCATAGCAGAAATTAGCCTGATTTTCTGCTATTATATGGGGGATTTTTGCTGGTAAATTTTTGTCTGTTTTTATTGTTCTGTCCTTTGATGTCATCAAAGCAATGTGGGTAGGCAGGCTGCAAATACAGAAGTAACCACTTGGAACTGGAGCTGTGGGAAATGAACTAGTCAATTCACAGCATGAAGTAAATGAGTAGTTTATGCTGTTTCATTGGTAACTCCATAAGCCTCAGCAACTGTCTCTTGCTACTGTCTATCCGTAACCTTAGATGACTTTGAGGGCTGAACTGTTGACAGTTGGTGATCTATGCCTCAGTTCATCCACATGGTATTCCATTCCTCTTTTATTGACAGCATTTCCTACTTCCACCAGCAACATATTCCAATACAGCACCCTCATTTTGTGTTCCACAAAGAAAGTACTGTGTAATGCAACACTATGACTAACGTTGTTCCTGTTCCTTGCCTGTCTTATCATCTTAAAATTCATTAACTACCTTCAGATCCCTCCTTAACACCGTGCTTTGCTGCAACGCCCACAAAAATTTGGAAACAGTCTGACTGTGAGTGAGCTGGGAACATTGCCTCGCATGCCAAGCACTATATTCTCTTTGTTTCCCAGTGCTCTTCCATCTGTTGGCACCCACCTGCTTCTAAATGGATTGTAAGCACTTTGGGGCGGGACCATGGCCTTCTTTGATGCGCTTGTGGGGTCTAATCCTTTTACCATCGAAGAGCTGGTGGTTTTAGTTACATTTGTGTCAGGCAAAATTCCTTTGAACTTAGCTTTAATTTTTAAATAACACGTAGAATGATTTGTGAGGAAGTACTCTCAGATCTAATATCTGTTTCAGTAAAAAAAAAAAAGCCCCCAAATAATCATATGGTTGTGTATAGAGGCAACTTTACTGAGTTGCTTTCTTCATGTAATTCATTTGCACACAGAGGCAGTATTTTGTATTTACTCCCATTCTATACATAGAGGTGAAGTGGAAGCCATCTGTGAGTTCAGAATCCTGGCCACATTCCTCCATCCAAGCCTATGTAAGGATGATGAATTTTGGGAAGTAGTTCTTGAGTTAAATATCTGAATTACTTTCAAAATGGCAGTGGTGGGTTCTTGTGACTGCTGCCATCACATGTCTTTGCCCCCTTTTATTGTCATTGTCTGGGGCCCTAATAATTTGCCTTCAGAGACTGTAGTGATAGGTGAAGAGGCAGCACCAGTCTCAACAGCACATAGCACTCAGCAATAGCAGCATCATGAGCAAAAACCACCAGCAGGAGTTTGAGCAATTAAACCTGTCATTTCTTCATGAGAATGGAATGAGGGGATCTGTGGCACTGGAGAGAGGCCCTGGGAAAGCTGCTTGCTTGGGTCCCCTGTCACTTCTCTTCCCAATGGCCAGTGAGTAGATTTCACTTTTCCCTATTTTTATTGTTTCTCTTCTTCCCCTTCCTCTCTGCTTTGCATTTTTACTCTCCATATTAGACTTGGGGTTTGCAGGCAGCTGCAGACTCAACTGATGGATCTTTATGCATGTGAACCCAACTCAGCATCCTTTGCAGAGCAGCTGTATGTGGCTGCAGCTCTGTGGGTAAAAGATGCTGCTCTTGCCAGCTGCTGTTCCTGTGCTCTGTCTCTTGCACACTACCAGCTTGCATTGCTTCTCTTTTGCTCTGCTTCAGGAAGGCAAACGATGTGGTGAGGCACTGGCACAGGCTAGATGGGGCCCTGGGCAACCTGGTCCTGTGGAAGAAGTCCCTACCCACACTAGGGGGATTGGCACTAGTTGGCCTTTGAGGTTCCTTCCAATCTCCAAGTATGTCCAAATAAGTTGTTCACCTTAGTTGACTCCTACTGCGTTTGGGAAAGCAGCACATGCTCATCCTGAAGGCATGGGTTTACATCAAGAAACATTTAATTTCATCATTGATTTCTCCTCTTAACTGAAATAGAACACAAGGTCATAAATACAGATGGGCTGGGTCAAAGAATTCCTCACCTTTAATTCTGGAACGGGGAGGGAAGGGTGGATGCCAGCAAGTAATTTGCATTTGTGCCTGCTTGTTGCCTATTAGAAAACTGTCTATCAAGCAACAAAGGTGCCAGTAGATGAATGAGGTGAGCAGTCTGCAATGCTAGCAGGATCCTCGTGTATTTGCCAAGAGAGCAAATTTCTCTCGTAATGAGAGCCACCCTCAGCTCAACCCAGAAGTGACTGTGGAGGGGATCTGAACTCCAGAACTTCTGGCTGATGTAGCAGTCATGGTTCCTTTCTGGGATGTGAACTTGCAAAGGAATTGAAGCAGATTTCCATTTGTTCAAAGAACTGAAATAACGTAGAAGCCAGGCATGCGGTTCTTTTAGAGACCTTGGGAAAGTCATACAGATTTTGGTGACACCTTCAGTTACAGAAAACATTTTTCTCTTTAACTATGTTGAGCACAGCCAAGAAATAACTCTTAAAAGATCTGTGGCATTCAAGGCATCCTGTTTCCCTTTTATTTTTAGCAGAAAGATGCTGGATGGGAGGTTCTCCTTGTCTGAACACCGTGCCCCAGGAAGCCCTCCTCCCCACTGCCATTCTCTGAACTAAAAAAATCACACAGGTACAAACATGATTAGTAATGCCTTTTGAACTCTACTGAAATTGTGATACTGCTTTGAATATGAGCAAGACGGGAAATTTAAAGGAAAAAATCTGCATTCCTTATTTCCATACAAATGCAGGCTTTAGAAACCTGCTCTGGGCAGCAATCCTGGGTGCTTTTCTTGTACAGAAAGAATAACATTTGGCAGACTGTGAGAAACAGAAACAAGGAGAAGAGGCTTTGCCTTTTTCCAGTGTAGATTTTAAGCTTGAACTTGTTTGTACAGGCACAGTGACTTACATTCACTAATGCACTGTGTTTCAGTGGTGTCTCCTGTTATGATAACGTGAACCCAAATCAGGAAGAAGGCTTTCCATGAACTTCAGCGAGCTCCCCATTTTATTGCATTAATGAGAAACAACATACTTCCTACAGCTGAGATACGCAACAGTTAAGATTTAGCATGGGACCACCATTCAAGTGTGTATTTTAAAAGGTCCAGATAAGCAATTTCCCACTCTCCTGCTTAATATTTAGATTTATGCTATAAAACCAGTGCAACTTACCTTAGCTTTTCAGCGGAGAAGACATAACTTCACTGATGCTAACAGAGTTCATATGGTATAAATGTGGTGTGGCAAGAGAAAGGTGAAATCTACCCGCAAGCCAGAGCCTCAGAATAAAGTAGCATCACTCCTTTCTATAACATTAATTAAACACCTGCTGAAAAGTAAATGAGTTACAGTAATTCTTGATAACTGATATCACTGCAGAATGCCTAATGTAGAATATTTCTCCAAGTAGAAACCTTTCATTTTTGTGCTAGTTTATGGCAGGCATGTTACAGAGCTTTGGAATGCCATAGGAAAGAGCCTGCAGGGGTGTAAATCAGCACCGTTCTGTCGAGCACTTCTGATGAACGCTGATGTGGTCTCGCAGAGCACACTGGTGCTACGCTGCTTGACATCTCCTGAAGATTTATCCTACATGTTTAGAAGTGTGACTAACTGGAGCTGAATTGTGCCTTGCTATCCTTACTCAAGGTTGCATATATTGATGGTGAAAAGGAAGAGTTTTCTCATTACAGTCTATCCATGGAAACTTCTTAAAGAAAGAGAAATTGATTTTGTAGATCAGATTTTACCACCCCAGGAGCTGAACTGAGTCACAGTTAAGAGAAAGTAGTACTAATAGTAAAAATAAATATTAGATCACATATTTTCTAGAGGTAAAACTTCAGCAGTTGAAAAGGGAGGCAAGAACATGCATAACACCAGGTAAAGGAGATCGCTCCCAGAAAAGAAAGATTATTTTTAAATGTGCTTCCAAATAACCTCGTTATATTATTAACACATCCTTTCAACTTGGGTCATGGCTGAATAAAGCTTCCTACACAGGTTGTCCTATAAACGTATACTCTAAGTCACATAAAAGCAATCCAATCCTATTTGCATTGTCAGTCTATGATACAAAATGCTGTAATGACCTCTTTTTTTAAGTCCAGTGCTATCTATAAAACAGGCTTAGGCCTTTTTGTTCTTAAAGAGGTCAGCTGTTGCTTTGCTTTCTTAATGAGCTTCAGACATTCCCAGAGAGCTTTCTAATATTGCAGACATACCTAGCCCCAGGCAAGACACTTGCAGCCTCTGCCAACACCTAAGCTTTGCAGACAGATCACATGTGACAGGTTATGCAACTCAGCTGGGCTTTATATATGAGTACGATGTTAGCATTTAAGGAACCTACAGGGAAAAGAGCATCAGGTAAGGAGGAAATGTTTGCATATGTTGCTTCTTGGAGTACTCTGGTACTCTTAACAAAGCATATTAAATTTAATCTTCTGTTTCATTTGAAGGTCAGTATAAAAAAATCCTTGGGAGTTAGTAATATTTTCTGTGTCCTAAAATTGCAGGAACTGAAATTCAACAAAGACTTAGAAATAATGGTTATCCCTCTGCGGAGAATGACACCTGGGTATATAAGGTTGCTGCAGGTATGAAAATTCCAACTCTTTTTCTGCTTTTAATTAGATTGTTGAAATATTTTTCTTGCTCAGATGGATTTTGTTTCAAATTTTTGCCTGACCAACCCAAGGGAATCCTGGTTTCTGTTGGGTTAACATTCATAAAAACTCAAAGAGGTCTTAATTAAGCTTCTGCTGGAAAGTAAATGAATTATGATAATTCTTGATAATTGGGATCATGCTGGAACACGAAGTGCAGAGTACTTAAAAGAAACTTGTGTTTCTGCAGTGCCTAAACTAAAACTACTTCTCTGTCACTTTTGATTGTGTGTTTGGAGCAGTAGGAAAACATTAATAGGAATGAGAATGGTGGGGTTCTGAAGAATTTGTAATAAGTTCTCAGTAAAACAGTTCAACCAACTTCTATGATTATGACTGCAGAATCACAGAATGGTTTGGCTTGGAATTAAAACCATCTAGTTCCAATCCCTCCCTAACATGGGCAGGGACACCTTCCACTAGATCAGATTGTCCAAAGCCCCATCCAACCTGGCTCTGAACACCTCGAGTAATAGAATATCCACAGCTTCTCTGGGCAGCCTGTGCCAGTGCCTCACCACTCAGAGTGAAGAATCTCTTCCTTATGTATAAGGACATAAGGATGATAAAGAAGCCTCCAATAGTATTGACCTACCCAGGGTGGTCGTGGGCTCCGTGTACCTGGAAATGTTCAAGAAACATTTAGATGTTGTACTAAGGGGAAATATTGGTGTTATGTGAATGGTTGGACTGGATAATCTTGGAGGTCTTTTCCAACATTAGTGATTCTATGAGCTGAAGTGTTGAGGGACGCGAGTATTCATTACTAAATGAAGAAAAAATAAGATAGAGAAAATACTTTAACTAAATAATTAAGAATAAAACACTCATAGAAAAGATATTATAAAGTAGGGTATATTCCTTATTGTACACCACATCCTCATATTTACAGAGTGTTGTATTCTTCTGTTGGATAATCTCACAGCTGTTGAGCAATGTTATCTGTATTCAGAATTGTAATCTGTAGTGGTTGAGAGGTGACATAGCTGAGCTAGAGATACTGTGTTTCATTCCTAGCAATGAACTTTCACTCCTCTCTACATACCTTTAGATGTCAACTTACATGGCGTTCTTATTTGGAATTTCTTTTGTTTGTACTTATGCCCTTGCTAAAGTAGCCATACTGTTAACCACAGCTGAGCACTGAGCTCTGATTATTTAAGCTCACACAGAGAACATAGAATCTGAAAGTGAATCTTAGATTCCTCGAAATGAGAACTTTGTGAATCATTTCAGTGGTACCATGCTTTTCATCCACTGATTACAAAGCTTAAAGAATTAAGGTTTTGTGTAAGAAATGACACAACTAGAAAGATGTGCAGTATTTTTTAATTCACAGTGTCAATATGTGTAAGAAATTGTTTTGCTTTATAGAGAATCCATGCAATTATATTTCATCTTCTTGGTTGGTGTATCGTGTACTTCCATTAGGCAATTAATTTCTTATTGTTACTCTGAGAATTGATAAATAATGCACTTTGTCTTTACTTTGATTGGCATTTCCTGCTTCTTTGTCACACTTGAAGAGTTTGTGTTAAAACTTGTCTGTTTGGTCCAGTGCTACCTGTGAAGCTAGTGAAAGATGTTACTGATCCCTTCTAGCTTTACTTTCCTGGATTTATAACTAACATTCTAGGGAGCATCATTGAATTAGGAGCTTTTCTGTTGAAATCAGCGGAATCAGCATAATAACTTGCCCTGTTTTCCCTATAGACTCAAGCTGCAGGAAAAATAGTTATCAACTCATCAGATGTACTGCTGCAACGGGCAGCCTTGCTCCTGGGCACGCTTGGGATCAGTCTCTCCAGCTACAGCACACACCAGCTAGCTCAACAGAAGAGACTTTCCGTGACCCTTTAAGCTGTGCTGAGATGTGACCTGAGAAGTAAATGCTTGTGTCAGTAATGCTGACGAGTAGCTTTTCTGTCTCCATTGCTGGTGTGGAGGTAATGAGACACGTTACAGCCTCGATTTCTACATGCAGAGTTAAAAAGATGAAAGAATACAGACTTCTTCAGGGAAGAAAAAGGTATCATGACTAATGGAAATCAGATTTCCAGGAACTTGTAAATACAGTGGATCTCGGTGGTCTCGTGAGGTCCCTTCCAACCCCTGCAATTCTGTGATTCCGTGATTTTGTTTATTATTCAGCATATACATAAAGAGACGTCCAAATGTATATAGTACAGTTTAAGTCAGAGTAGATGTAAACAGATGGATGAGGGTGCTATGCTTATTTAGCATCACCTTGCTACAGTTTTTGCAAATTGACTCCTATACAAAGGCTGGTTTTGAAAAGGACAGTCAGAAACAATACAAAACAATACAAAAAACCAGAAACAATTCCTCATGATAAGAGTCAAACCAGATGAAGAGAATCTTCCATAGGCTGTTTGTACGTTTATGTCTAACTAGAAATAAACATCTGTGTGAGTTACAGGAATCGTGCACTCTAATCATTAATATCGAATCTTAAACTTTTTAATGCCTTTTGTATAGAAATGTGTGTGCGTTGTAGCACATGCTGATTTCTTTGTGCAGCAGCAGAGATGTCTCAAGGCTCCACCATCACTACATTGCGGGAAAGGAACCATGACAGCAGTCCAGATGACTGTGTAATCCTCTGCAGAAACACTCTACTCTGAAAGGATCAGTAAAAATTTTGGGCTGAGTTTTGTTGTAGAGCCAAACATCTGATTGTATTCCTCTGCAGAAACCCCTCATCTCAAAATATATATGCTGATTAAAATAGAGATTAACCTTCCTTCCTTTTCCCCTGCTTTCTTGTTCTTATTACTCAATATAATAGCTTATTCAGGAATGTTCTGTTACTGTCGGTTAGCATTTTTTTTCAACTGTTTCCAATGCTCTGTATAAACATGTCTTTATGCATATGTTACTGTTTGAAATCCTTTGTTCTCACTTAATAAATGCAAATATATTTTTTTTCAGTGTTTAAATTTGTTTCTTCTGTCAACAGTATTTATATTCAACCACTAAGGGGCATCCTTCACAGCTGAATGATCTGAAGTCTTCAGATTGTTCAGCGCAACATTACAAACCACACGTGGACTCAGGTTGAAGTCCTTACCTGTCCTTTTCAGAATTGTTCTGGCTCCTATATCCTATTGTCACCCCCTCCAAGAGATGTCTGTCTTTCTCCTACCACTGTGGTTAAATTGAAGAAGATTAGAAATTGATATTTTTCTACACTTTACTAAGACACAAACTTCTTCTATAGCCTTCTGTTTATATTTAACGTTAAAAGTCACGTAACGGAATGTTTCATCTTCTGCCTCTCCCTACAAGAAATTATTTTAGAAAGGACTGTTTTGACAAAAATAAGTGACATATCTGGAAATTGTTTAATCACATTTACTGAAGATACAAATGGGACACCTTCCTCCCATATGAGATCTGTATGGCTTTCTAATCAAAGCACATGATCTTTGTGAGCTGTTTTTATCGACTATTTTCCTGCTCCCATGCAAGGTGAATACAAAATCAGTAGCTGTTATCAGTTCCATTACTATGCTAATATGGACTATTCTGTTAGATAAAAGCTAAGTATAATAACATGATGCAATTTTTAAATATAAGCACAGTATAATTTTCAGAAGATATAGAACAAAATAAAATAATTGGCAACTTGACTAAGGTCACATTCTCACTTTACTGCATCATGAAAATGGAGCTCATGAGGACCATGTATTTTTACCATGAGAACTGCTTTGAATAGTTTTGGAGATTTTATTTGAGACTGATGAAAATGACAGACAGAAGAACAATCCTAGCAATAGATGAATTGGACCATGGAGAAGTCAGAAAGATGGGGACTCAGGAGCCTCAGGAACACACAGGAAGGTGTAATGGAAATTAGTTACAAAATGAATACGTTTATGCTTGATGATGGTGATTTAGATCTAGACTAAAAATCATCTTTAGGTGAAAAGTTTGGACTCCATCCAGCAGTACTTCCCTCTTGAGATGCTTTCCTTGGCAAAACTGGCACGGTCCTGGATTCCTGGTCCCACAGGAGGTTCAAGATATGAAAGTCAGAGCTGCACATCCACTAGAGGAAAGGCAAAAGCTACTTTCCTTCTAATTGCATATTCACTAAGAACTCCCCCCTTCCCAGTATATCACCTTCAGTTCTTGGACCCTACCTTAGCTTGCCACTCTTATAGGCACCTGATTTCAGCCTGTGGAATCCCATATGAGGCACAACTCCTAAAAGCTGGGCAGGACACCACTTTGCCAAACAGAGGTATTTAATCTCTTCCTCTATCTACCCCAAAAAGCATTTACATTTTAAACATATTAGTACTTTTGTTTATATGGATTTTACTTCAAAAACTGTTGGCAAATCCTCAGCAATTGAAAGCTGATGAAGCCTGGTGAGCTTGGAGAGGATAATGCTGCTTACTCAGTTTTGCGAAGCTTTTAAGAAACACCAGTAGTGGATTTCCTTTGGCACGTAAGTTGTTATGTTTGTGAAATTATGCTTCAGGAAATACTTTTTACTTTTCCTAGCTTGTAAAAATATTGTAACAGGAGTACTGTTTAAGCAAGTAAATATTAGACCTTCTTCAGAAATACACTTTAAAAGTAATTTCATAAAATGTATTTTACTAGTTTTACCTCAAAAATTGGACAAATATCTGTTAATATCTCCTGATGCCAAAAATTTAAACTAAACAAATCCACTTCTCTCAGCAGTAGCCTCTCTACCTTGAATTATGTCTTGATACATCAAGCTAATTACTTCATCCTTTAAGTCCTAGGGGATTTTGTAACTGCTGGGTTTGTACGTCCACCTCCTGAAGTCAGGTGAAGTGAAAGTATCAAGTGATCAGAAAATCAAACATGTTTGGTATTCTCTTCAAATAGATGTAGCATAGACTGGAAAGGTTTTTGAGAGAAATGGCATTGCTGATATGGATGAGGAAGCATTCGAGCTTGACATTTTGCGCTAATAAAGCCCATTAAAGTCACTTGAAATGGCATGTTTTATGAAAAACTTTCACACACGTATACTCAGTTGTCCAAAGCAGAATTTCTGTCTTCTTCACACCAGGACAGACAGCCCAGGACAACTACTCAAGGTAACACTCCACTAAGAAGCAGAGTATAAAATGCATGCAGCGTCTCTGATCTTTTCACAGATCTTCTGGAAATTGTGTTTCTGCATCAAAGTTCCCATTCTAAAGCATTTTTATCTATAAAGCTAATCTCTGGCTTTGTGGAGCTGCAGACTGTGCGTTTCCAGATACGCCACAGACCAAGAAATTGAGTACCTACCAACCAGCAGTTACTTGGTCACTTATTACACCGTGATTATGTGATTGTGACTGTGAGCCTTTAATCCGCGTATCAAAGAAAGAATGAAACCAAACCCAGAGTTCTTCTATCCCTGAATTATGTGCACATCTGTTTACACAGTAGCTGTGCCACAGTCTGAAGCAGCCCGTCTCTGGTATGGGCTGTTTCCTATCCTACAGCCACCCTGAAGTTTTTTGTGGGGCAGAATGGGCTCCCAGACAAAAAGCCTCAGCCCCAGCCCTCGCTGAAGCTGCTGGTGGCTCACTGCTGTTCTGGCAGCATCCCCCTGTGCCAGCAGGGGTGTGGCACGGGCTGGGGAGAGGCACCTTACTGATAAACACTTCATTTTGTATCCTGTGATGATGCTTGTGCCAGACAGATGGATTTTTGGCACAACTGTGATGGTAATCCTTTTATTAAATGGTATCCTTTTAAGTATGTTCTGTGCCCAAATCACCTTTTCAATTACTAATTATACTTCCCACCAATGATAAATCAACCAAACAAGAAGGTTACTAATGCTTATCTTCGCCTTTTCCCCTTAGTTATGAGTAGCCAATGACAACGTAAAATCTGTCTTGTCTTTCATATGACTTTCTTGTTACTGTTCTACAAAGATAGCAATTTAATAAGGTAGCTTAGATAGTTTAATCAAACGGTAGATTAATATGACTCCTGGAGCTGTGTTCACTTCAGGTTTTAACTGAGCATGTAATCATGAGCTACGGTGTGGTACTGACTTTTAATCAGAGTTCCTCTGTCTTGGCAGCAAGCGTTTGTACATATAAATATTGTCCAAAAAGGCCTAGAAATAGATGCTTCTCTACCTCCATAGCAACATTTCTGTGAATGACCATTTCAAGTGCTCCACAGCTTTTCCAAACCTTGTAGGAACTTCATATAACCCTCAGCACCCCACTGATAAAATGCAAGTGAAAAGTTTGCGGCAGGGTGGTTAAAGGACTGCAGACTGAGTGGGGGTTTGAATTAACTCCCAGTAGTTGCTTCCATACGTTTCCACTCAGAAATTGCGGGTGGGATTTGTCTCCATTTACAAGTGGAATCCAATTAGCTCCCTCTGCAGACAGTGAAGACAGGTCTGGAGGCGACCTCCAGCCTGTGGCCTGGCAGCTGCTTGGAGGGACTTTGGGTGGAGATGAAGGTATGTGGATGGTTTCTTTACACATGCAGGTACTTCCTGTTAGGGGGCTGTATTCTTTTTCTATAATTTTCCCGATTGGGGAAAAGGGGTGTATCTCGTTGCTGTGATTTAAACCAGAGTAGGGAAGAAATACCTATGGAAAGTGACCCTGCTGCTGATAAATATCTTGAATCTTTGAAAAACATAGCGAATAACAAACTGGTTTGTCCTTCACTGTGTGTTCTTCAGTAATGAATTACAGGAACTTGAAACTCTCAGCCCAAAAGGGATGGTGGCACATGAAGTCAAAATGCATAAAAGCTTGAACAGAATCATCACTGCCTGGGAATAACTCAAGCAATGTGTGGCTCTTCTGTCATAACTGAGCCATATTTCTTTTTAAAAAGCAAGCTTTGTCCCAAGGAAAAAAATTTCGTGTAGGACTGTGCTCTGTGCTCAGCAGCACTGTGGTAGATCCTCACTGTAGATGGAGAAAGAAAGTGTGTAGGGACAGCACAGAAGCCTTGGTTTACCCTCAGGCTACAGAAGGAGGTGAGTGATGAGGTGCAGGGAGGGATGCCATTGCCCCAACCCTGCCTCATCATTGAGTGCAATGCAGTCTCCCTCTGAGTCTTGGTGTTTGTCACATAGCTCTGCCAGTGTTTCTTTTATAAGGTAACTCAGGGTCCCTCTCTCATCCACTTGCTGGGTTATACCCAATTCATTAGCCCTGGAGTTCATCTAAGGGGTTATTTGTAATGTTTCATCCCCTGCTGGAAGTAGGCTATGAATTTGATAATGTTTGTACTAAGTGGAGGAACTGTAAAAACGCCGGCAGTGTTGGCCGTGAAAAGATACCTGCAGTGTTTTTTTTCCACTCTGTGGTCATTTTTTTTTTTTTTCCATAAAAAACAGTTCTACTCTTTGTATTCATGTCTCTGCATCTCTTCTGTCTTTTCTTTGCCAAGCAGAAAGGCACCACAGCCTCAGATGACCTCATCCTGCAGAACAGTACGCAATGGAAGGATGGGCATAACTTCATAAGAGCAAGGGAAGCAAAGCACCCTCCAGAGGAGAGGAGGTGAAAATCTGATCCCCCAGGCTATGCAGTGAGCCCAGAATCTATCAGAGCCTGGGGCAGATTCAGTGAGCCAGTGCTCTGCAGCCATTTAGCAAAGCTGAGGCTCATTTAAACTCTATGTACCTTCAGCTGTGGTTTAATTCAGCAACTATCTCAGTACAAGTTTGCTTCAAAAGGACAAGGGAAATGAATGTAAACCAACCAGCTTATACTGGGTCATAAACAAGTAGCTGGGTTTTTTTTGTGTGTGTGTTTTTTTCTTTCTCTTGAATCATACAGACTGACTTATGCTTTATAACTGCTCTCCCACAGTAAAGCAAAATTATTTCTTCACTATGTAGCACATTAAAAAACCCAGAGTATTCTTAAGGATATTGACACTGAAGTAGGATTCCTAAGCATTTCTGTCAGTTTTCTATATAGCCAGTACGAAAAATCAGCACTCTGCAGAGCAGCTGATTCCCTTTGGGTGCCCAGAAGAGGAGGTTCTCCCCCCCTTTTCCCCAGCACGTGCCTCACTCCTTGCTGACTGCAGACATGGAGATTTCACTTGGACTGGGCACCTCGCTTTTAGAAAGCCCATGGGAGCTGAGATGAATTGTCCCTATCTCTACAAAAACAGCTGCCAATAAGAGCCATTTCACATCGAAGACACAGAGAGATGGAGACAGTCACTTAGCAAATTTGGAGGCATGGTTGCCAGGACCAGCATAAGGCTTTCAAAGAGAGAACAGCTCAGCTGCAGAAAGCAGAGACTGGATACAGACCAGAGGCACCTGGAGCAGTGCTGAATAAGAGTAAGCTTACACTGGAGATGTAAATACTGAGCAAGCTCTTTCTATTCAAAGCCAGCACCTGGCTGCAGCAGAGTGCAGCAAAGTGGAAGCAATGATGTGCAGTGCCCTCATGCTGTCTTCCCTCCTTTCTCCTGCGGAAACTGGAAGGAGCACAGCGTTTTTCCTTGAATAACAAGTCTGTGAGTGTGAACTGCAGGGAAAGAACCCCCATAGCAGTGGGGTTACGGCACTGCTGCTGTCAAGAGTTGTGAGGCCGCAGGTCCTGAAGTGCTGGGTGCAGCTCAGTGCCACTATAGCTGAGACCAGGCCTGGGACATGAGGCACAGGCAGCAGCAGAGCCCGGCCCCATGCTCCAGCAGCACACAGATGCTTTGTGTTGTGCCACCTGTCCTACATCACCAGGAGGGCTGACTGAGGCTCTGGGCACTCCTTTTGCCCGAGTCAGAGATGTGTCTTTGGTGAGAAATAATGGTCATCATCCTGAGATGCCCAGCACCACACAATGCACACAAAGCAAGACTGAAAGCAGGGCTGTAAGCAGGGCTGTGTATACCTCTGTAGTTCAGCAGAAAAGAAATATTATTATGTCAATACCTATACAATAGTATTCTTTCTGTTAACACAATGTTTGGTATAAAATGTTACTGGTTATTATATTCTTTACTCCCAGGGACTACTGAGAAGTTCTCAATAAATAATAATTTTCATTTACTTTCAACACAGGCATCTATAAGTAATTGTGTAATATTGCTGAGGGTGAATTATCTGCAGACCCACACTGCACTGTAAATAAAGTGCTGTGCGTGCTCTGTGCTGCATGAGCCAAGGTGGTGCCAAGAACTCGAAATCATCCGCTTTGCTGAAGGAGAGAGCAGAGAGAATCGCGGAGCTCTGCACGCCTGTGCGGGCCTAAGGGCCCTGTCCTTCCCTGCCCTGCCCTCATGCCTCTGCCCAGCTCCTCCAGGCAGAACACCAGAGAGCCTTGGTCTTTGGGCACCTATCCTACAAAGACGGGCTGAGGGAGTTGGGCTTGTTCAGTCTGGAGAAAAGAAGGCTTTGGGGAGACCCCACTGCAGCCTTTCGGTACTTGAAGGGAGCTTATAAGCAGGAGGAAGACTGACTTTTTACACAGTCTGATAACGATAGGATAAGGGGGAATGGCTTTAAATAAAAGAGGAGAAATTTAGGTTAGATGCTGGGAAGAAATTCTTTCCTCTAAGGGCAGTGAGGCCCTGGCACAAGCTGTGGGTGCTCCATCCCTAAAAGCATTCAAGGCCAGGTTAGATGGGGCCCTGGGCAGCTTGATAGGGTGGATGGAAACATTGCCCATGGCAGAGGGGTTTGGAATTAGATGGTCTTTAAGATCCCTTTAAACCTAAGCCATTCAGTGATTCTGTGATTTGCTGGGGAGATACAAGCGGCTGCCATAGGTACAAATACAGCAGTGAAATTAATGGTCTCTGTCTTAAAAAAATAATAATAATCTTGGATAGAAATGATGGCCTCCTGGGTGCTTGAGGTCCTCCTGAGAGAAGTTCCAAACCTGCCAAGATCTTAAGTTATCTGGCTCCGCATCCATCTGCAACTGACTCAGCGGTCTTCCCTTCCTCCAGCTGCATAAGTAGCTTGTTAAGTGCCTTAATGCCAGTGAAGATATCAGTCCTTAATGAATGGATGTTTACTACTGCTATTGCAATTGCTCCTAGAGGCCCCCAGGATGTCCCCGTTGTGTTCGGCATGTACAAATGAGCTAAACATATTATCCTCAATGGCTTTCCATGCAAATGAGCAAGATGCAAAGTTTGACAGGTCGCCCTGACAACCTGTTAGTGGTTGTAAAAATGCAAAGGAGAGCAATGGAGTGTTTTTTCTCCCTTATTTGCCACTAGCTCCTAATAAGGAGTGGGAAGAACATCAATTTCCTTGCACAGTGAGAACAAGGCAATAACTGAATCACTCAGACCATCAACCTTGCTGAAAATGTCTGTGCCATACTGGATAATGCCAAAAGGGAGTTATGCCAATGTCTCAGATGCTCTGTACATACCAAGTCTGAAACTGTACTCTTAGTTGTGATATCTAATTATTATAATCAGTATATGTATATTTTAAGTAATATTTTAGACAGAGGATCCATTTGCCTTCATTACCTGAGAGGTGCTGCTGCTGGAGAGCATTATTATTATTATTCGCTTAATAATTATGCTATTGCCATGTGGACCTGAGGAAATTCACACTGGAGTACTTTGGGATCTGGCTGAAACACTTGGAGCCATTAGTAATTAGTGATTGCATCTGAAGTGCATGAAGGATGGGTGAGTTCCCAGAAGACTGAAATAGGGTAAATATCCCAAAAAGCTCAGGGTCAGTCTGCAACTCGACAGCACTCAACACACACTCAACAGTGCTCAGCAAATAATCAGAGCTATCTGCAAACCTACAGAAAATTAAGATGATCAAAAGCAGCTAACTTGTTTACCAGGAATAAATCATGTGGAACCAACCCCATTTCCTTAGACAAGCTAACAAGCAAGTGGGCAAGCACCATGCTATATGGCATATTAGTATGAGTAAGATGGTCACAAAAAATTCTCATAAGCAAGCTGGGGAAATGCACTCTTAAATGAGTTGCTGTAATGAGATCCTGTCTAAGATGTACAAGGAATGAACGGTTTTCTTTGAATGTCTGGGAAGAAAAGTACAGAATGGGTTGCTGCACACTGCTGTGAATGGGGGCTGACTGATATTTTTGCTAATGACTCATATTACAAAAGTGGGTATGCATAAAACATCAACCCAGGAAGGACAGCAAGTGCCTAAAGGCTGAAGCAGAATTCACAATGATCTAAAATCTGGAAAGTGATCTCAAATTGGCAGTGCAGTTCAAGAAAAAGTGCAAAAAGCTTGAGGCCTGGGTAAAAACAGCAGCTGTGCAAACACAGGATGAGGAGGAACACAAGACTGATACAGTGAATCGCAGCACGAGTCACCCTGTCATGTGGTGGGAGTGGGAGGCATCTGAGGGACATCCCGAGCAGGGTTCACATCAAGCTGTGTCTTGTTCATTCACCTGCCCTATACACCGTGTTACAGCACCCTGGCAAAGCTAATGCTGCCCTGCTTGATGATGTTTTAGTGGACTCATAAAAGAGTTCCATATGCTGTGCTACTTCTGTACAAATCTGGTTTGGATAGGATGTTCAACAAGCCTGGAAGTGGCCAACACAACAACCAACACTTCATTCCAGAGGGTCATCAAAAGGAAGATGCCCCTAACATTCAAGTAGGGACTGAGCAATCTCAGAGCTTTTCTTCCAGTAGTTTGATGTACGTGCTGCATTGCCAACAGCTTCTAAGGGAAGTGTCCGGTTCAAAGGCAGAACTAGAAATCATCAGTTCTAAGTTTATTCAGTAAAAGAAGTTCCAGCAAAGATGATCTCTTGCTGTTCTGCCCACTCTTCCAGGAAGAAGTCCGTAGTATTAAGGGGAAAAAAAAAGCGTGGTTTAGATAGTAAAGGCACTGAAGTCAAATTCAGGTGGCTTGCTTTAGTTATCACAAAGCTTGACCTCACTGAAATGAGCAGCACCACATCAGGTGGGTGCCAGAGCTCAGAATCACAGAGTCACAGACTGGTTGAGGCTGGCAGGGCCCTCTGGGTCCATCAGCCCAACACTGCTCCAGCAGGGACACCCAGGGCAAGGTGCCCAGCATCACATCCAGGAGGCTTTTGAGGATCTCCAAGGAGGAAACTCCACAACTTCTGGGCAACCTGCACCAGTGCTGCAGCACTTACACAGAAGTGCTTCCCAGTGTTGAGACAGCACCTCCTGTTCCCCATTCCCGATAAGGGCAGAAGGAAGAAGAAATTCTGCAGAGCAGCCCAGAAGGCCTGCAGGACACCAGCCCTGGCAAGAGTAGCTCTCCAAAATATCAGTCTGAAATCAGAGCCCCCTTCAGTGCTATAAGCCCTGGCAGGCCAGCAGTCAAATCTCCTGTTCCAGGGTAGGGGTGCAAAGTGGCATCAAGGGCTCTCAAGGCTGGCAGCCTCACGACATGCCTTCTGCAGCAGGGAGGGGAGGAGACCAGTTTCTGCTGCAGGAGATAGGGGTTGAGGGGATACTGGTGAGCAGCAGCAGAACAGTAGTCTAACAGCCAGAGTATGAAACCGCCATGCCACAGTTCCCCTAGTGCTCTGCTTGCTCCCAAAACAAATGTGATTAAACAGAAAATCAGACTGACTGAACTTCCATATAAGTACGTTTCATTAGTTCTTCCTCCCATTATAAACTCTGAGACAGAACCATGGTCCTGTCTGTGCTCTGTTTGCAAATGGTGAACAACCACAGTCATCTCCAGAGGAAAAAAAGTCTCAAGTGAATCACATCAAGAATACAGTAGGTCAGGTGGCCCCTTTACAGGAAGAAAGATAGAGGTGATAAACTCACCTCTATCCTCACCTTCCCTTTCCAGTATGGGGTCACTGGACCACAATGGTTGGACATCTCAGGATGGACATCTGGCCTCGCCAGCCACAGCTGCACATCCACAGGGCAAAGCCCTCCTGAGGCTCACTGTGGGACTCCACTTTGCACTCACGACCATTAGACATATATTAGGTCCAGCCTTGGGCTGGAGCTCAGTTTCAGTTCCCAGTTCTAGAGAGTGAATTTTTAGCATTTTATCCACTTTATGCCCTGTTTCTAACTTCTGACTTTTTAAATATACACAACTGTTCTTGTTACTGTCATTGTTGTGCATGGCCCAATTCATTACTCCAGTGCTATTTTGCTGGTGGTTTTTTAATATCAATATTATGTCACCCAAATAATAGCTTATACGCCTAAGGTAAAGCCAAGTTAATGGGACTGCAGAAATGTAAGTTAATTTTTAGTAACAGCTTTTATTTCACACACTACTAATTCAGACACAACACGTTATTGTGGATTTCCTTTCTAGCTCTGATCTGCTCACGTAGCACTACTGTGGGTAAAGTACGAAGGCCAAGAGAGAAGAGGAAAGGTATTTCTTTAAGAAATGTAGGATGAAAACACTCAGTGAAAAATTACATATCTCTGGTAACCTCTTGTTGATATCTAGGTCTTTGTTCAGCCAGCTCGAGAACAGCTCAAAGAATAGTAAGGAAGAACTTTATTGTGAGGATGACAGAGCACTGCAACAAACTGCCCAGAGATGTTGTAGAATCTCCTTCTCTGGAGATATCCAAGACCCATCTGGACGCCTACCTGTGTGACCTATTGTAGGGTACCTGCTTTAGCAGGTTTAGGAGGGTTGGATTTGATCGTCTCCGAAAGTCCCAACCTCTACAAATCTGAGATGCTGTGAACTTGGGCAAACACCAGACTCAAACTGCTTTTAGCAATGGCCTGAAATGTTGGCCACCTTTTGCAGTTGGAGGACTTTAAATTTAAACATTCAATCTCAGAACAAGCATAATTTCATTGCAGATGCACAAATCAACAGCCTTTCCCTACTGGAGATGAAGATGCCCATGTAAGCCCCCTCTGAGCTGTTGATCAGTGTGGGACTTTCCCACCCTGCAGCAGCCCTGCAGCTGGCAGCACATCAGGAATGCAGCAGGTCCAGGGTTTGCACACCCATAGGACTCACAGCAAATGGATCTGGTTTGATTCACTGTACATCATTTTTCTGTGCCTGCTGAGACTACTCCATAAAAACGACGTACATGTTTCATTTTAAGTAATCTCTGATGCCTCGTAGACTTGCTCTTTGAAATAACTGTATCTGAATATCCATTACTGCAAGGTATCTGGGCAAATTTCCAGATGAGATCCTTAAAGCATGCCTGTAACATGGACATGTCCATAAGCCAAACTATGCAAACACTTGCATTTACAAATGTGAGAAGATAGATTTTATTTATTTATTTATTTATTTTTATGCCCAATTATTTTTGCCAAACCAGAAAACTTTCACAAGACAGGAACAAGTAAAGATTCAGCCAACCACTTGCATCTGTGCTTAAAAGATAAAGAAAGAAGCAGAAGGGAACGGAGTTTTGAAAAGGAAAACAAACCAATCCCTAGGTCCAGCTGCTGATTATTTTAAGTAGCATGAACATTGTAATGTTAGCAAGTTTAATTTTTCCTCTTTCCGGCAAGTGATATTTTCTTCTTTGGGAGTCTGTGAGACAGATCTGGGTGTGACTTCTGTTTACCAGATGAGTGTATAACAAGGTTGAGTGGTTTAAACAAATGAATCATCCTTCCCATCACTGCCAAAAGACCACCTAGCCCCATGGAACACCACGCTGGGAATAAGGCACTCTGTCACTTTCAAAGAACTCTAAATATCTGCAAAGGAGACAGAAGATGTAAACTGGATGCAAAAGCTGGTGGGTGAGGTTCTTTCTGGTGTGCTGTGGTCACCCACTCTGGTTTAATTCACAGCGGTTCCTTCAGCCTGCTAACACATTTGTAAAGAGCATGCAGTGAAATACGCAGGGTTATTGCTCAGTAGGAAATGTTCTGGGACTAAATGCAGGGGCTAGGCTGTTTGGACTGCAATACATGGAAACAGAAATGAGAGGTCTAGAGGTGTGGCAGGCAACTTTTGAAATACCATTTACAATCAATTTACAATTTTGAAAGCCTATTTACAATCATAGAATTGTTTAGGCTGGTAAACACCCTGAGGATCCAACCACTGTACTTCATATAACAATTGCGAAAGGGGATTTCTGGGGTGGATTCTCACCCAAAGCTCTTCAATATACAAAGAAGGGTGGATTGGTTTTCTTTTTTCCTTCACTCTGAGCCCTCAATCCAACTATGGACATTGTGTATATTTATCTCAGTTCTGATCTAAGTGGGTGCACATACACTTACGCCACCAGTGTGTTTCTTCAATTGCAACTGTTATTTCTAATAGCTCAAGTATTTCCCTGTACAACGTCCTCAATGGAAACACGAGTCTCAAATACGCTCTGTGTTGAAACAGCCCGTGAAACTAAGAAAAGGCAACTTGAAATAAGAAGCTTCAGACTATGCACTGGGGCAGCATGTCTCTGTTCTCCCTGAGAGGAGGTATTAAAAGCAGTCCTGTCATAAAAACACCCTGCAGGTAGCCTGCAGGAACAAGGGTCCCCATGAAGACTCACCTGTACCTTTTGGTGCAGAAGGTACAAGGGGTTGTGGTCTCACTGCCAGCAGGACTGGCAGCCACTGGCCTCTCTTGCACACTGATGCAACCCATTGAGCTGCTCAGCAGATCCTGTTACTGGGCCAGCTGCACTTTCCTCAGTACGTAGACTACGTAGTGGTATACTGATTTTATAGTTATATATATCATCCACTACTTAATAGTATACCTTGGGTAATGGGGGTTCTCTGTAATTAATCTACAAGCAGATGAGAACTTCCTCTTTAGGGTATGTTTCTGGCAAAGTGCTACTTATGAATTGTGGCTCCATGAAATGCGTGAAGTTTTGAGGGTGCTAAAACATATCTCACTGACATTGCAGAGTCTGAAGAGAGAGGCAGTTCAGCTCACAGAACAAACGCTACCAGGTATCTCAAAACATCCTGGTCTCAAATAGCTCCAGCATTGCTCCTCCACTCTGCAAAAATTCAGATTTTACTCACATTGATTCAACTCCACTGCATTCAGTAGCACTCAGCACTGTTACTGGAGGAAATGATGTGACAAGGCAGTTCTTTAAAATCAAAATTGATTTAATTTTTTTCCTTTGCTTGCACTCCATCCTATCTGCTCAGTCTTGCCTTTGCACTTCATTTGCCTGCCTCCTCAGTCATGCTGGTGCAGCTCACAGCAGTGCACTTGATTCCTAATAGTAAAAAGGATTGGTGTTACAAGAGGTATTCTTAATTATAAATCATTTTACTCTTCAAATCTTGCGTTGGGCTCAGGTAGAGAACAACAGCTTCCACTCACCTGACTTTGTGAGAGCTGGACTGAGAGTGGAAAGCTTCTTTTCCCATTTTCTGTTACTATCTGACTTGGTCTACCAACAGGATGGCTTCTGACTACTAAGTGTTATGGCTGCACTTAGAGAAGCTAAGAAGAAGGAACAATTTCTATTATTCTAAATTACTAGCTGTAATGCATTGGCCACTGAGACAACACTCCACAGACAGCAGGGAAGGTCTGCTGCTGCAGATGGTACTTGTGTTAACTTTGTTGGGGATGGATTAGGATCTAAATTCATGCAAAACTGCTATCAAATAAATATCACAAAAAAAATTATGCTTAACTCCTGAATTCTCCAGACTGACTATTATTACTACCTTACTGAAGAGTTGTTTCTGAAAGATCAACAAAGAAAAAAAATAAGATGTGTTGCGTAGTAACAAATTTTACACATAGCTAATGCCTTTCCCTTGTAAAATTACAAATTTTCAAAGTAATTCTCCCCCCCCCAAAAAAACCCACAAAAATATAAGGATGCCTGTCAACTTGAGTGAATGAACTAGAAATTCTGTCATAAAAGTTAACTGAAAGCAGTTCTGTGGAAAGCCAGAGAAGAAAATTTTAAAAATATATATATATTTATGTATGACTAGTCTGATCAGATAAGTGTCAGTGTGGTTGGAAAATGGGAAATCAATCATTGCTGTTGGCTGTCTGTACACATTTTTGCCTGAGCTGAGTCACCCAAAGCTATTTCTCAAAATTCCAATCTCAAGGCTCCACAACCACCACATTACTTTTTGTGTAATAATTATTAGCTTTTTTTTTTTTTCCCCCCCCTAGAGAATTCTGAGTATTTTGCTTCAGCAAGTAGCAAATGCAGTGATATGCATTACTCTGAAAGTATCAAAAAACCACATTCTGCTCAAGAAATACTTTGCAAGCTCTTTAGGTAAATGGCTCTTCCAATGTTTTTTCTAAGGTAGCTTCAGGGTTCTGGAGTGAGACATGCGTTATATCCTCCCCAGGACATAAAAATCATCACTTCCAAGGAAACCTCCACCCAGTCATTGTTCCCACTAAAGGAACCATCTTCATACAGTATTTTTGCCCACGCTATTTCCTGGGAATCAAATGTGATCCCTAAAAACAAAATAAGTGTCTGGACAAAAGTGCTGTAGCAGGGATAACCCTCTCTGGTAGAGTAACATTAAGAGAGGTCCTACACAGAGCTCTTATCAAGACCAAAGTAGATGTTATTGGTGAAAAACAGTGTCAAAATGAAGAAAAGCAAGAGCTGGATTACCACAATCTCATTTCCCAAGTTTTCTAAGAGCTTTGGAAGGGGACACTGGGGAACCTCTGCTTTAAAATCAGAGTCTTTGAGCTCCCATCACAGTGCTACAGGAATCAGGACTGTTTATAAGTTGCTATTTAACGTTTTGGAAATAGTCTTTCACTAATCTGTGATATTTGTTGTTTTCCACTTCTTGTCTCAGGTTAATCTGGTTATTCAGTACCTACCTCTAAATGTTCAGGTGTCATAAGTCAGATCTCCTTTCATTATCTTTAAATCCAACCAATAATAAGGAAAGATTCTTCCATGTGTAACCTCCTCACCAGCTATTTCACCTACAGTAAATAGCACTCCTGTAAAAAGTGACCAAAGTGAAGATAGCAACTTGCACCTTTCTTTTACTCAGGGCTTTACAAACAGTGCACCCTTCTTTAAGGCACTGCTATGATGGAGCCACTGTGCACCAACTGAGCCAGAGAGGTTACAGGTCATCAAGCCCAGGTGTTCCAAGATCACAGGTTTTTTAATTCTCCTCCCAGTCATCGACCATGCCTTTGCTGTCAATCCAACAGGTCTTATGTACACAAAGAGAACTACTCAGTTCACACCCCTGTATTTTATATATGTTAATATATTCATACGATCATGGATTGAACTCAAAATGAAAGACTTTTCTTGCTAATATTGTCATAAAAAAGGCATTCCAACTACCACGTGATGAAGACTTGGAGCTACCAAGGAGTGCCAACAAAAATCCAGTCTCCCAAAGTCATATTGAAATCTTGCTATGTTTTGATGTGCCAAAGCCTCAGCTCCTTTAAAGTATTTAAACAAGAAATGGTAAAGGCATTTTGTGGGGTGGTACAGCAGAAAGAAAAGCACCCTGAGCGCAGGCCCACGACAAAGGTACAGGGGAGGGACACTCAGATGAAGTCTGAGCTGCTGCTTTATGAAGGGAAACAAGAAAAAACAGCAGAGCAGAAAGCCTAGAGAAATCGAAGTCAGAACAGGAACTAGAACGTGATCCTGAGAAGAGGAAATAAAGCTTTTCATCGGCACCCTGGCAGGGAAAAAAGCTGGGAACTCTGAGCACAGGTGTTTGCTCCATAATTCTTGCTGTCACTAGGAAAGCAGTCACCTGACTCAACCATAAATTTATCTACCTATGCAGTAAAAAAATCTTCCAAAATATGAATTTTCTTGAATTAACTAGTTCAGGAAAGAGAGGATACCATTGGGAGGACCCCATGCAAAGTATGATCTGTTGTGCCATGGCTGTGGTGCTCAGATCCTGGATGAAATGTATTTTCAGTAGGTCTAGAAGAAGAAGGTAATGTGGAGGAAAAAGAAAAAAAAACAAAAAGCACTACAATACCAAGAAGATAAAAACAGGAGAAAACTTGAAAGAGAGCAATAATGTGGTTTCAGCTTAGCTGGTAGAAGATTTAAGAAGGAGAAGAAAGATAAAACCAAGAAGCATATATAATTATGCCACTGATTCTGATCACTGCACTTGAAGCCTGAGACTAAAGACAAGCAAACTTCCTGCTGTCTCCAGACCTACAACGAGAGCATCAGCTGCTCCAGCACGTGTCTTCATGTCAGCCCAGCCTCTGTCCACCACCTCCATGACGGCCCAGAGACCAAAGGGTCTGGCTTCAGAGTGGGAGAAGAAATACAGCGATGTGCCAGCACAAGGATACAATGACAGAACAAATAATGGAATCATCAAGTGTTTTGGGTTGGAACAGACTTTGAAGATCATCTAGTACCAAATCCTTCCACTAGATGAGGTTCCCCAAAGCCCTATCCAACTTTGCTTTGAATACCCCCAGGGATGAAGAATTCTTACTTTTTCTGAGCAGCCTGTCCCAGTGCCTCACCACCATACTGTAAATACTGTAAGATATAGTGTTGAGATATTGTCCCAGTAATATGAGAAAGTTCCTTTAAGACAGTTGCTGCTGGGACCTCCTTTTGAACAAACTGGTAGTGTCCCTGGATATTTCATACTACCAATGAAGTGGTATGCTGAAGCAGCGAATTATTGGTCTGAGGATGGAAGACTTAAGAGATACTTAAATTGTCTGTCAATGGACTCATCATCACTGATGACTTGTGGTGATAGGAAATCAGATTCTATTTATATTCCTGTCCATTATGCTATGGCCTTCTGAACTGATAGCGGGAGAATATGAAAAATAGGTACTGTCTTCCCTGACTGAATGGAAGACTGAAGCATTTGTTCCCAGTGTCTAATCCAAACCTCCTTATTTCAGTGGGGGACCAACAGCAGAATGCAGTACTCCAGGTGGTGTCTCATAAGAGCAGAGTACAGAAGAACAATCCTTTCCTCAACCTGCTGACCATATTTCTTTTGATGCATCCCAGGATACAGCTGGCTTTCTGAACTGCAAGCACACATTACCAGCTCACATCATGATTTTTACCAAGCAGAAAAAGAGGAACAAGGAAGCAAGAAAGAAGGAGAACTGGGGAAACCAAGAGCTACTTCCAGTATTCCCTATCCAGACACATGACATCTATAATGCCCCTGGAAAATGTCCTCTCTCTTCTTGAGATTTCCATTCCAGCAAGTTTGAGGAGAAGCATACCATTCCCACGATTAGCTAGAAGATAAGAGACTTCGCATCTTCTGCTCCCTACACAAGTCCCCTCTGCTAGCTCCCTGCCCCCAGCCCCTCTCAGACAAGGGAGCAGGTTAGCAAAGATGCTATTTAAAGTGTCCTGGCTGACTCCTATTCACACTGATGAAGATATCAATCCCAGAAGGAGGCCATCCAACAGCTCTCAGGCCACAGAGTAAGTTCAAAATGCAGAATGGAGAAGGTAGCTAGCAAGAAAGAATATGCTGGAGAAAATAACCTCGTCATCTGACACAGCTGCACATAGTTTCTAAATATAAATACAAATGTTAACTCAATTATCCCGATTACTTAGCAAAAGATTATTAGTTGTTTATTTCCCTTGTTCCACTCTGATTGGAATCTTAATTAAATTCAGCTGTTGAATAACCTGTTCCTATTGTTTCATCAGGCCTTTGAGCATGATGATGCTCTCACGATTATGGAACTGGAAGTACAATATCCTGTAAACTTACAATGTGTTAGCTATGGCACAGCAGCTGCTAATCTGGACAATTTTACTCCATGACAAATATGATGTTCAACTTTAACGGGAAAGCAAGCAAGCTATCTAGAATTATCTTGTATTTCCCTTTGGGTTCAAGAAATGTCTTTGGGCAATTACTGTAAAGCAGCTGAATGAAAGTAGCACGTTAATCACTGATGAGTTGATGTCCTCATTTATGTTAGTGTTTATAAGGACTAGTTCCCTTGAGAATAACAGGTGGTATCTGTCTTTTGGCAGCATGCTTTGACTTGAAGGGAGGCACTTGTATCTTATTGCTTTAAAGAAAACTGTTGTTGTTTCCTCAGGGTAGGCTTTGCTCTTGTTGGGGTGTGAACTGGAAGCCCCTAAAATTTTGAGGAGGGCTTCCGGTGAGAGCATGTAGGATGAGGGATGTGTACTACCCATGTGACCTTTGGAGACTTCCCCTCCTTAAAAATTGAGTATATTTTAGATTAATTAAATGCTGTGACTATTACAAACTCTTATAGATTATTTCCAAATGCATCTTTTCCTTATGCTACCCCTTGAGACCATACTCTTGCTCTTCTAGACTCCTTGATATTTTTTGTTTCTGGCACACTGATGTGAACAGCTGTGCTACAATTAAATAACCAAGATCCTGTATTTGGGATTAGCTCCAAATACTGTTCTACCTAAATTAATTTCTGCTTAAGTCTTCCTTTGGCCTGCACTCTGATGTTTTGGTTGTGGCATTCCATAAGGAAGTTACCCTTTCTGGAGGGTAATTTGTTAAAATATCTGCAACCACATACCTGCATAAAATCCAAGCAAACATGGCATATTTGACATGTGAAAATTCCCCAGGTCAAATCTGTGCTGAAAGGCCAAGACTGAAATCCTCTTCCAATTAGAGGAAGAAATCAGAAGTTTCACCTTGCTATAGAATATTTGGGGGAAGATTTCTGTTGTTGCTTTCCCCTGAACCAGCATTAGGCTGCCTACTGGAAGACCACCAGCCCTGCAAGAAGACCTGGCACTCCTTTTGAAGTACAGCTCTGCAGAGAGTGCTGAAGCAATGTGCAAGTTGGATTAGAGAAGCTATGTTAACTGGTGTCACCCCTACCAATAAGGAGTTGTTAGGATAAGACTGCTTTTGGGAAGAATGAAGGTCAGTGAAAAGATATAGTGTTGAGATATTGTCCCAGTAATATGAGAAAGTTCCTTTAAGACAGTTGCTGCTGGGACCTCCTTTTGAACAAACTGGTAGTGTCCCTGGATATTTCATACTACCAATGAAGTGGTATGCTGAAGCAGCGAATTATTGGTCTGAGGATGGAAGACTTAAGAGATACTTAAATTGTCTGTCAATGGACTCATCATCACTGATGACTTGTGGTGATAGGAAATCAGATTCTATTTATATTCCTGTCCTTTATGCTATGGCCTTCTGAACTGATAGCGGGAGAATATGAAAAATAGGTACTGTCTTCCCTGACTGAATGGAAGACTGTAGATGTTTTGATCTGAATACATATAAATTCCTCTTAATATGGAATTCTGTATAAAAGCCTAGGCTGCTTTGCAATCTAGTGTAACATGAAACAAATTAAACTTATTGCTCAGGGCTCAAGAACTTGGAATAAATGATCATATCCTTCTGAGACCAGTTTCTTACAGCTGGAAATGATTGAGGAGTGTTTACGTATTCCAGAAACTCTGATCATGGTATGAACTGGTAAAGACAGTGAAAAGTTTGATGACCTGCACAGAACTGATACAATGCATATGTTTTCATATGTGTTTAATTGACAACACATCACAGCACGTATTGGTCCAGTCTTGCTCGTGGTGGGGCCAGCTCAGGAAGGGTGTGTAGGGTACAATCAAGGGCAAGAGCTATCCTTTATCTGCAAATTATCTAGGAAAAGTAGAGTTCTTGTCCTTATGGGGCTGCCTGCTTGGCACTCCAGAGATCCAGTGTGTTGAGTAGAGACATGAAAGTACTGTGAGTTTGCTACAACCAGTAGAGATTTCCCTTGGCCATCTGCTGGGTAATATGAAAATGAGAAAAAAACAGTCTTATGGATCAAAAGCTACAAACTAATAAGCAAGCCTTCTGGATCCAATTTATTCTAGAGTAAGAGACAAAATAATTTTTTTAACTGAAGAAGAGAAATATCAGGTAGTGAAGTTTCCTCTTTCTTATATTTCAAGTAGATCCTTCTTACAGACCCTGTCCCATGTTGGGGGCAGTAGGAAAGCTCTTCTTCACTGTCATTTCATACTGTAATACTACATACAGGTTTTTTTTTTTTTTTTCCTCAGATAAAGTGCTAATTATTGTTATGACTAACTATACACTTTCTTTATCTTTTTTTTTTTTTTTTTTTTTTTTTTTTTTTTTTTTTTTTGGAGAAGTTGAGTGATTGCTAGATTGAATCACTTGAGTGGTTGATACTTCTGGGTACTGCATGCAAAGATTAGTTACTGTGGGACAATGTGCTCCTCAGATACAGCCCTATACAATTTTTGATCAGCAAGATGTTTTCAACTTGCAGAAAAACTGCTCATTTGAGGCTTGCAGTATTGCTGCTTTATCTTCACTAACAACAGGAACACTGACATATGTTAACATTGGGATCTTCTCCATAGATAATACCTCTTCCATTCTGGCAGTTCTTTCGCATTTTATTGTCAGTGGAGCATTATAAATGCAAGAAATAATCTGTGAAGCTGATTACAGCATCCAGGTTTTAGCAAAGTAATAAACATTTGAAAGCAACTTGTAAACTTCTGTAGCTTCATGCCTGAGTTCTCTCCTTTATTATTTATATTAATTGGAATGTGTGTGAATCAAACAGAAACATAAATGTCAGACATTCAGCAGTGTGAACATAGAATAATTCTGAAAAATCAGTAAAAGGAGAACTTAAGACATGCAGTAAGTTAGCAGAAATTGAAGTGGGTCTCCTTATTTCCTCTCTTCTGTTTTTTGTCCTGATTTCATCGTGAAGTAAAATGCAAAAATAAAATTTAAAAAATGCAGTAAAATGAAGGACCATGGTATTTCCTTCCTGTTTATTGGAAAGTGATGTGCACGGATGCAGAAAGTTTCAAGTAGGAATGAGGAGGAAAGAAAACAGAGTAGGAATGTGGGAAATGAGAAGAATTAGCAAGATGTAATTAGATTTGGGAATATGGAAGAGAAAATGAAAGCTTCTGTATGGTAATACTTGTTCCAGTGATTACTTTAGGATTTACTGTGTATTTACTCCTCTTAAAACTCATCCTTTGTTTTTCATTACATTTCAGTAATAACAATCCAGCCATCATTACTACTTAAAGTTACAGTTATGTATTCATAATAATGAGTGGTCCCTTGTTTTGGAGTACATTCAAGCAGCTGTTCCATTTTGAAGCTGAAAAACAGTAACTACCAGAAGCTATTTAACCCACTGAAACTCAATAAGCTTACAACTAGTAATTAACCTCAGCTTGGCCCTGCAGAAAAGAAGTTGTTGCCAGGAGAGTTGCCATTTTATGAAGTAAAGATGGCTGTGGATGATGGACGCCAGGACGCTTAAAGTCTCTGTTAATGAGCATGCTTTGCATACTAGCATAGCAAAATATACTAACCAGCTGGTGATTTGATATCTCACAGTGATGATTAACACATCTGCTCCTGAATCAAGCAGTCATGGGCTGGTCATTTCTCTTCTTGGTGAGGAGACAGTTCTTCAGCTTTCCTTCAGGAGGTGGGGTTGGCTCCTGCTATCCACACTTTAATTCCCATTAGCTGCACATGATTACTGTGTTACAGGAATAGTCAGGGGATGGGGAAATCGTCCTATTTTCAAGTTACCTCATCCCAGTTTCATTTGAAAGGTTTTTGTATCAGCAGTAGTTTCATTTCAACAAGCAAGAAATACAGCTGAAAATCTCACGTATCAGCAGAAGATTCTTCACCATTGCCGCTATGAGCAAAAGAAGAGTTTAAAAGTTTCTGCTGTACACAGCTGAGAGATTAATAAATCTGTGCATTGAGCTGTGCTACAGTCAGTGCTGTGTCAGTGCTGCAAGGCTCTAGCAATGCAAGAGATGGCTTCAGCAGTCCTCATAGAAGAGATATCAATGTTTCTTATTTCTAATTAATAGACAACATATTATAATTATTTTTATCAAGAGCATTCAATTAATTTAGAGCAACTTGTGGCCAATGGATCTATGTCTAGGTAGAGGCCAGTCACATGTGGTGGACCCAGGGGTCCATCTTGAGACAGTCCTCTTCAACATCTTTATCAGTGACATAGTGGGATCGAGTGCACTCTCAGCAAGTTTTCTGATGACAACAAGATGAGTGGTGCAGTTGATACAACAGAAGGAAGAAATGCCATCCGAAGGGACCTAGACAGGGTTGAACAGTGGGCATACATGCACCTAATGAGATTCAACAAGGCCAAGTACAAGGTGTTGCACTTGAATCAGGACAATCCCAGGTTCTTGTACAGACTGAGAGAAGAACTCATTAAGAGCGGCCTTGCAGAAAAAGAGTCCTGATGGACGAAAAGCTGGACGTGAGCCAGCAGTGTGCTCTTGCAGCCTGGGAGGCCAACTGCATCAGAAGAAGGGTGGCCAGCAGGGAGAGGAAGGTGACTGCCCCCTTGCTTTGCTTGTGAGGCTCTATCTGGAGTGCTGTGTCCAGGTCAAGAAACCCCAGCACAAAAAGAACGGCAAAGCCGTTGAAGTCGGTCCATAGGAGGGCCACAAAGGTGATCAGAGGGGTGGAGCAACTCTATTATGAAGATAAGTTGAAGGAGCTGGGCTTTTTTAGCTTGGAGAATGGAAGATGCTGTTACAGTGCTTGAAGGGAGCTTGTAAACAGGAGGATGATGACTTTTTATGCAGCATAAAAGCGATAGGATGATGAAGAATGGCTTTAAATTAAAAACGGGAGATTTAGGTTAGATGCTAGGAAGAAATTCTTTCCTCAGAGAGCAGTGAGGCACTGGCACAAGCTGTCTGCAAAAGCTGTAAATGCCCCATCCCTTGAGGTGCTCAAGGCCAGGTTGGATGGGGCCCTGGGCAGCCTGATCGGGAGGGAGGCAACCCTGCCAATGACAGAGGGTTGGAACGGGATGATCTTAAAGTCCCTTACAATGTAAGTCCTATGATTCTAAGACTTGTTCATTCTTGTCAATAGGAGAAAACGATGACACTGCTATTCCTTGGACACAGTCATGTTTATTGGTGAATAATCCCCCCTCCAAGACATGTAACGTCTTCTTCCTTCCTCTCCTCCCTTTACCAGTTCTAAATTTGCCTCCACTCAACTGACAACGATATATTTTTAACTGACGTGTATTTCTGTCTGGTGATCTTCTGAAACTTGGGAAGAGTCCAGGAGGTTCACTGACTCGGCCTTAAGCACAGAGAGCGAGAGCTTTGTGCACAAAGGTAGCTTGCTCTCTCCTAATAGAAGCTCCCTGTTGCTGAGACATTTTGACTGGTAACGGGTCTGAGCCTTCACATCCCACTGCCCTGCTGTGATGCCTATGCTGTTCTGCAGCTGGAGAAGTCACAGTGCAAACTGTTGCCATTCACAATAAGTCTCCCACCAACCCTGATGGAGTAGCAGTATTAAACGCCAGCATGCCAGGCTGGCAGCAAAGTCTTGTAGTTTTGGTTTTTTTTTCAATTGGTTGGAAACAGAAATGCTGAGGTACTAACAGGCTGACTCCTGTTCTTACCCCTGCCATCAAAATGGTTCTGAAGAATGTTTATCAATCAGGTGATAGGTGCTTTATACATAAAAATATAAATATAAATATATATATAAAAGCTCAAAGATCACAGTTACCATTTACCTTTTGATACTTCTAAACCTGTCCTTCAACTAGCATTCTGTTCAAAGGTGGTCTCCTGTTTTTCTTTCTGACTTAACAAATGCAACTTTTCCCATCTGTGCTGTTTTCTGCTGAAATTCTGCCTGCTCTTGCAGACACACACATACACAACCCCTGAACTAATTAATTCCCAGTTTTAGTGTTTACATTCAGTCTAGCCTTTGGCAGCCACCACCATTGTTTTAGGTCTGACTGAACAGCAGGATATTTAATTGTTTGCTCATTTAATCTGAATAAAAAGCAGCCAGAACAGCCATAAAACCCAGGGATGATTGTATGTGACCAGCTTGAAAAACAAAGATAGATGTGCTGGATTGCACCCTCCTACAAAGCAGTGCTTCAGCAGAGTATTGGGAACAGGGCCGCTTGTCTTCCTGTACCACAGGAAGACTCAAGGAGTCTCCCATGTAGAGACCAAAGGTCCTCTGCACCACAGAACCTACAGCAGCTGGAGGGAATAAGATGCCCCTCAGTAAGCTATTTTTTAAGTTGAGCATGGGAACGCGTGAAGCCATGCAATTACTATCACCAGCAAAACTGGCACATGAAACTTAAGAAAAGGGAGGCCTTGAAACTCATATTTGCATCGCCAGTTCTTTGTCTCATATTGTGCATCTATATATGTAGGTTGCTTTGAAAGTAATGCCTCCTATTTACTTTCATGGAAGTTACAACAAGTATAAAGATCACAATGATACTGTTTGATAGAGCAAATTCTCAGTTATACAATACTATTTTTCAACATAGTCACCACCATTAGCTACAAATGTTTGCCAGCAATGAACAAGAGCCTGCATGCTGTGCTTATAAAATTCTGCAGGGCTGTCTGGAACATGACTTGTCTTTTACAAGATCGCCACTGCTGAAATCACCTCAGTGTGCTCACATCCACTTTTTGGTCTCCATAAATGTTCAGCAAGCCTTGTGACGTGCTAGAACAGGTTGCCCAAGGAGGTTGTGGATGCCCCATCCCTGGAGGCATTCGAGGCCAGGCTGGATATGGCTCTAGGCAGCCTGGTTTAGTGGTTGATGACTCTGCTCTGACCATGCAAGGGGGTTGAAACCAGATGATGTTTGAGGTCCTTTTCAACCCAGGCCATTCTATAATTCTACGATTCTATACTTTTGGAGCTGCCTTTATATATGGATGGAGGTGTCCTCCAGATATTCCTTCCAACTTCAGCCATTCTGTGGCTATGATATTCCTATGGAGCCACCTTAAGAAGTTATTTAATAGTACGAAAAGCTCTGAGGTTCCTGCAAGAAGGCTGTGTCATTTATAACAGAAGTTTGTTTACTTCTAGTACTTACAGGCTGTACATCAATAGGACAGTTCCTGCACCGTGTCCGTCTGCAAAGATACTGTGTATGTGTTTCCACAGAATGAATGATCAGATGAAAGAATATAATTTGCATAAGTATTTAATATCTATAATTTATTCATTTTCAACACCCATTAATTTATAATTCATAACAGTAATTTATGCATTGGTGCTCATCCCATATTTATCTCTTTGCTACAAATAGCGGAGGCCTATTTTTAGCCAGCACTAGTAACGGAATTAACAGAAGGCCTCAATGTTTTCTGCTATGCTTTGGTCTTGTAGCAGTGACTACTGGATACAACAGCCTGGCATCAGCCTTCTGATGGGCACAACTCCTTCCCTTTCAGTCCTGAACACAAAGGTCTTCCTAGCTTTGCTGTATACATAGCAATTTGCTTTATCACAGCCAGGGAAGTCCTGTTTAGCTTGAAGAAGGCTCTGGGGAGACCACATTGTGACTTTCAGGTGTTGAAGGGAGCTTATAAGCAGGAGAGTGACCGACTTTGTACACGATCTGATATTGATAGAAAAATGAGAAATGGCTTTAAACTAGAAGAGGGGAAATTTAGGTTGGATGTTAGAATTCAATACTCAGAGGGTGGTGAGGCACTAGCACAGGCTGCCCAGAGAGGTTGTAGGTGCCCCATCCTTGGAGGCTCTCAAGACCAGGTTGGATGGGGCTCTGGGTAGACTGTGGGTGAGAACTCTGCTCGTGGCAGGGATATTGAAACTAGATCATCTTTAAGGTCCCTTCTAGCCCAAGCTATGCCATGTTTCAATGATTCTGTGAAGTCAGGAGAGCCTTTAGCACCACAGAATGTGAGCCCACCTGAGAGCAAGGCAATCTTCCCTGTTCCAGGAGGAACAGGGAAGCAGCATTCTGGTTGCAGAAGCAGCATTATTGCTGCACAAAGCAGAAATATCATTCCACTCATGATTTCTGACACCCATCACTACATTTTATTACTGGAAGTAATTGACAGTGCTCCTTACTGTTGTATAACTACAACTCACTGACTCCTTCAGCCCAGGACCATTTCTGCTCCAGCTGGCACCTCCCTGGGCTGCACTCACTCATGCATTTGCCCTGGGCAGCATCCTCCAGGCCTGAGGGCACAGGGCTGACTCTGCCCACCCTGCCCACCCCTTGTAGTTGCTCAGCGAGCTCTGCTTCAGCATGAGTGGCGTGTTTTAAATTCGTTGTGCCCATCCTGTCTGCTGGAGAGCCCAGGTTTGAGCCAGGCCCTGCCTGCTGCCTGTCTCTCCACCCAGTTTGCAGTAAGGTGCCAGCTGACCAGAGTCTGAACAGCCAGGAGTTTTTGGTTTGGCCCCTCTAGAGCAAATCAATACTTGTAAAGCCCAGCCTGAAATACAATGCCAAATAAATAAACAACTCTATTACTTCAGAATCCTAAGTGGCATTTCTCTTCCTTGCAATTAAATGCCCATGAATCATCTTTATTCAAGCTTAAAGCAATGAGTAACTCATTGACGCAACAGGAGCTACAGCTTCTGAATTCATCTCTTCAGGCACCAAAAATAAAGTGTGATACCTTTGACTGATTTGTTGTCAAAACAACTGCAGTCAAGAGCAGCTTTTTATTTTTCAGTGGTTTTCAGTTTATTTCCCAAGACTTTGGCTAAAGGATTTTTCCTCACTTGACTGAGGAAAACACAGATGGCAGAATGCTCAGGGCTTGTCTCCATGTGGAAATACAATGGAAGAGGTATTCCTGGATGTTTGATACAGAAATGAGCGTTCTAATTATTATTCCAGAGCAATTATTTTTGAATCGCTATTTTGGTTTAAGCCTCTGTGCAGCCACACTGTTACAGAATTACCTCTGAATACGGATTACAGCCCTCCTGTTCTGAAACAGCAGCATCCAGAGAGGACATCTGCACAAAAAGCACTCTGCAATATCTATTTCGGAGGCTCTCCAAGTGCTGAGCAGCCCTGAGGGCAGGCAGTCCGAGGTTTTCCAGCAGCACTAGGGTGGCCAAGTTTGCATCATGGTGCTGACAGCCCAGGGAGGAGAAGAGGAACTCTGAAGGCACTCTTAGCTGTGTGATCTCATGGAGGTGGCAGCAGGAAGGGTGGGGAATGTGTTCATATCAGTGCTATCCACTCAAGTCTCTTCTCATGCTTTAGATTTCTCTTCTGAAATGTCAGTAACAGGGGGATGTCCCACACAGATCTGTAAAAAGAAGTCAGATCTTGGAGGAAATGTGGTTATCATTTCCCATTTTCTTTCCTCACCTGCCACTGAGATCTGAAGAAAAATCAAAACAAAACTTCTCCAAGAAACAATTTGCTATGACTGAACAGTGAAACATTTGAACAGCATAATTAATTTATACATGAAGATACAAAACATTTGCATATTCATTTTCCTAGCTTCTTCTATAGAAATACACTTTTTTCCTCTATTGAAATGCTATCTATTTACATATGCAATCATGACTTTTGCCAGTGAGTCAACAATAGCCATGCATTGTTTTTATTGCTTCCATTATTTCCTATTGCAGACATATGTTAACAAGTACAGTATGTATGTAACTTCACATGCCTCATAGCTACAAATGCAGTACAAAGAGTATTTGTCATAGTCCAAAATAAAAATATACATATTTCCAAAGGATGTGTAGAAGTCCTTTTGACTTGCTAACACAATTATTCCACATATGAGGTATCTATCATTCTTGAAAAAAGTAAGTGTGATTTTGGTAAGCTTGTAGTTACTTCAAGTACCAACACTCAATAACTCTTAAAGCACCTACAGGTACCTGTCATAAACCAGGTTAGAGGAATAATTTGGAAAACAGGACATTAATGCAAGTGGTTGTGGTGTTGTCCTTTATCTGTATCAGTTCCTTGTTCCACTTAGCACAGATGTATGCAGAGCCATGTCAGTGGAGTTAAAAGGAAGTAATGGAGCTGCAAGTCAATGAGAACAACAGTAATGGTATTGGTCAGAAATGCAAAATTGGGGATTGTTGGAAAACAGCCAGAGAACAAATCAGAAAACATTATGTGTTACAGAAATTCATGGTGTAGTTGCATCTTGAATACCAAATACTATTTTTGGTTCCCACCTTAAAGAAACAGAATCTGGTACAGGAGATGATGTGTCTCTGATGACAATATCTGGCCGTGGTCATAATGATGTCATAACAAGCCAGTATTGAAAGCAAATTGTATGAAAAGACAATGCCTTGTCACCTTCAAACAGGCACACCAGCTTTGACAGAAGTCTTTAAAACCACGGGTAGCACGGACACAGGAATTAGGGAGCAGTCAACACATTCAGTACTCAAAGTTTTGAAGCAAAAAAAAAAAAAAAAGAAAAACTTTGTACACCGAAAAACTGAAATGTTAGCATGCAATGCTGCAAGGTGTGAAAGTCAGGCGAATAACTACGTTCAAGAAGATATTGGACAAATTTGCAGGAAGATATTTTTTCAAGGCTTATTAATTTCCTTGTGTCAGAGATTGCTGAAAGCTAAAGGAAAGTGTATTTAGAAAAACACCACTCTCTCCTGTAATCCTTTTCCCCTGAGGAGCAGCTAACGTCTGCTCTTAGACAGCACAAGGTCAGACCTCTTGTCTGAATCACTGCAGATACCACTATAGACAAAAAAAAAAAAAAAAAAAAACCTGCTTTTCAATGGCATCCATGTAAATCTCCCAGAGAAACATTTTTAAGATTTTTCATCATATTCTGTAATCCAGAATCATTAAAGAGAAATATATTCAGAATAATTGTAAATAATAACTTGAGGAATGCATAGGAAGCTCAAAGAGTAGAGTAGAGTAGAGTCTAATCAAATCATAGAATAGCATAGAATGGAATGGAATAGTTCAGTTGGAAGGGACCAATAGATCATCTGGTCCAACTGCCTGAGCTCCTCAGGGCTAACCAAAAGTTAAAGCATCATAAGTACAGTGGGGAAAAAATATATTATTTTTCCTTTAGCCAGAGCAGCCCCAGGTGATTCTATGGAGTACCATTTCCCCCTGCTGCTGATATTATACAAATTATAATATCTGTAAAAAGGATCTCGGAGCATATGGTACAATCATCTAAATCTTGTTACAAGTTTCATACATTTCAAGTTTAATAAAAAAGTGTTTAATACAAAAAGTGTTTAATACAAAAAGTGTTTAATACAAAAAGTATTAGAATTCACAAATACAAAAAAGTTTATGCTTACGTGCCCAAGTTTTCCAGGTCTCCACTTGAACTTGAGGTCTGCAGACAGTAAATACAGCAGGAAGGAAAGATACACTGGCAAAAAGATATAAGCTCTCAAGCAGCCAACAATCTCACATCAGCAAACCGTGGCTCTTCTCCCCTCTCTATTTTCTCCTCCACATTATGTTGCTCTTGCAAATAGTCATCTTTTCACAGGGATTTCACATTATATTTCACGTGCGGCATAACTAAGTGCTAATTTTGAAAACACAAGATGATAGCACAGTCATAGAGGTGGGGATTCCCTTGCGTTAAATGTACCCACCAAGCAATAGAGTGATAGCATAGAGATAAAACTGCAGAAACAATAAGAACTTTGATAAAGTGCTTTTAAGTGTGCATTCACGTGATGAAACATGACTCAATTAGTGCTTGAAATTATGATGAGAGCCAGCATGGTGCTTCATGCAGTCTGCCTTGGAAATGATAGATATGAAAGACTGTACGCATGTTTGCTTTTTTAATCTTTTTTTTTTTTTTTTTCCCAGATGAATAGAAGGTGTCTACCTGGTCACAAAAGCATGTTTTTTATATATGGTGGGGGAGTGAGAGAGAAAGAGTCCTGTAAGTGACTGGGATGACTGCTACTTCCTTTCAGAGCAGGGCAAGGACTCTAATCACTGGGTCATGGGTTCAACTCAGTGATCTTGGTTAGTCAAACCACATGCAGCTGCTCCATGAGCAGACAGCCACCCCTTCCTGGTCAGGGGTGCCATTGGACATGGGACAGTTGTGCCTTTGGTCCTTGGTCTTGTCTGCTCAGAGCTGTGACTTCAGAGCTTTGCATTTGCATTGGCACGGTGGATGCTCTGTGCTGTATGCCCCTCTCCATGGGACGAGGTGTCTGTTCCTTTGGGACAGGTTCTGGTGATGGAGGGAAGCTGAGTGACCTCTTCTACAACAGCACAAACACAGATTGCATTTTATACTGCATAAATAAATCTATTTCTGCTCTCTCCTGCTGAGCTCTAATGATCAGCATGCTCTGAACATTTCCTTTTATCTTCCTGTTGTAAAACCACACACATGCTCTACACACTCTGGTTTTTATTTTCTCTAGAAAATATCAGGTAGATCTTTACCAAAAAAAAAAAAAAAAAAAAAAAAAAAACCAAACAAATGACAGCAACAACAACAAAACACAAGAAAAACACTTTAACTTGTAGAAAAAGTACTTTCTTTATTCCTGGACGTAACCAAACCCTTCATGCTGAAGCAGGGTGGTCTTTCAAGCTTGTCATGGTTTTATGTTTTTTTGGTTTTGGTTCTCAGTATTCCGCATCAAAACATCATGTAGTGTACTGAGAGTTAAAGTGTTAATGCTCCAATTCCAGGCACCTATCCCTATACATTACAGAGGTCATGGGATCTGGCCCTTCCAGGTGGGATGGTCTCTTACTGCCTGGCAGTGGGTGCTGGAGGGTGCTTTCCTGGCCGTTCCAAGCTTTTCAGGTTTGAATCGGTCTCTATTTTACTTGATTTATTAGTCTCAATTTCAATCAGATTGTATTATATTGTGTTATCTTGCATTCTGATATCATAGTTAGTAAAATAAGTTTTCCTCCATAGATTGTTGCTGCTGTTTTTGTTTTCCTCCCTTCCTTCCCATTTTGTGGGGTGGGGTGGGGAGGGGCAGGGGCCTACCGCCCCCTGTCACGGGCATAAATTCATCTAGTTAACTCCGTGACAAAGCTTTAATGAAATTCAAGTAGAAATTACTTACATTCCTCTCCTGGAATTTTCAGTTGGTTCTTGTCCTGCAGCAGTGGCTATACCCAATTGGTCCATGTCACTAAACATGTTCAGTTTGGAATTTGTATCCCCTGTCTGTACATCTTGAAATTCACTACAACTATTCTGGTGGTCGGTCCTGTGATGAGAAAGATATCCTTTTCCTGTGGGAATACCTCAGGTGGAGCAGTTGAAATGCCAGCATGCTTAAAGCCATTGTCATTTCTCAGTTTAGCATTACAGAATGCTAAACTTGGACCTGGAAAATGCAATACTATAGTAATGTTGGCCAAGAGTGCCATTTTTAAGATCTGCACAATTATATCACCAAATTATACTGACACAAAACATGGCACTTTTTTCTGTTTTCACCATTTCACAGCTGTGGAAAATGGCATGAGCTCTATCAACAAAACCCACAAGACCAGGGCCTGGCTAAAACCAGGGGGACCTGATTTCACATGAGTACATTTTAGTGGTGTTTGAGTGAATTTGGTGATCCGTTTGGCTTGGCTTACTTCTTGCTGCAGTATTTGAATCTACAGCAAATGCATATCATTTCCTCATCAAGCAGACAGGAAATGAATGCCTGTGATGTATTATCACCGCTGTTAATTCAGCGGTCTGCGAGCAGAGGGACAACACACATTTGGGTGGTATTATCTACTTCAGACACCAGCCAGCAAGCACTGCAGAGGAAACATTTCACTGGCTCCCTAGTTTTCCACAGAATATTAAGCCTTGAAAGAAAGGCCCAAAGCTCAGACACTCATGCAAGGCAGGAGGATATTTTATGCTCACTGATGTATAAATCTCAAGGAGAGTCTGTTTTGCTCTCTGCACCTGCACAAAAGATTTGCTGCCAAGTAGCTCGAGTGCCTCTGCCTCCCCCAGCAGGGATGCATCCCTGATCCTTCACTGTCCCTGGGCTGTAGGATTTCTTCAGAGTGGAAAAATCCCCACCTCCCATCAGCTAGTGAGCTTCATGCTCAGCCCTGGGCAGCACAAGCAGGGATCTCACCGGGCTCCACTCCACACACTGCAGCTGAAGGAAAGCACCCTTGAACCTCTTGGCAGCACAGCAAACGACAGCACCTGCCCAGCTCCCCCTCAAAACTCCTCCAGAGCCTCCAGCAGCTCTCTGCTTCAAGTTCAAGAGCTCACAACTGTGCAAAAGGGCATAAAGCGGCTGGAAGTATGCAGAAGGGAGGAAAAGGTTACTCCCACGCTGCACTCCTTTCCACGAGCTTCAATATTTACAGTGTGCTATGGCTGCTGAATCAGCCCCAGCATTTTTATGCTGGCAGTGAGCAGTAACTCTGAGAGAGCACTGCCAACTGTTGGTCCAAAGGCATAAGATTTAGGGAGTTATTTCATCAGAAAGAAGAAACTGGTTTCCTCATGTTTTTGCTAGTATTTATGGAAAGCTGTCCTGTAGATCTCCCAATGTTTGGAAACGGCTAATTGCTGTTAACAGAGGATCTGGAATTTTTTTGTTGGTTTTTCAAATATTCAGTTTTCAGACAGCATCTTCCAAGCTGAATGTCTGAGGTTACTTGAATGCATAGCTAAATATCAGGCCAGTTCTCTGTTGGGGCTGAGGGGGCTGCAGTATTCCCAGCGCCTTTGAAGGTGGTTACATCTGGAATTGCTCACCAGCTTTAAATTCCATCTGTAAGCGCCCAAACATAGATTTAAAAGAAATATTTAAGTATTTAGATTTTAAGATACTTTTAATGCTTTCTTTCCCTCCTTGAATGTGCTAACACATTCCTCCCTTATGCTTACATTTATGGCAGAGCCCTGCAAGATTTCAGTCAAGACTCTTCCCACATAAGAAATACTGAATGTGATAGGAGTGGGTCACTGTCATTATTTCCATTACATCTGGTCCTTAATACACGACCTCACTAAAGCCGAGTAATAGCAACATTTAATAGTTCTCCTGGGGCTTTTACTCAGGAATCTCAGAAAACCCTTCCGAAACCCTGAGCCAAGCAGAATCAGAGGTGAATCTTACCCGCCTAGTGATAGAGAATGGGAAACCAGCGTGTCAAGTGGATGAACCAAGAGGCACAGAACAGAAACAAAATTTAAACTGGAGATAAACTGACTGCAGTGACAACAAACAAGTAAATGTTTTCCATCCTGTCTTTGTCATCTGAACTTTTCATTCTCTCATGTGTGTTTATTTGATCTGCTTTCTTCTATCTGTCTAGGACTAAGGCAAGGATTCCTGCAGACTGAGAAAACTGGTTGTACAGGCTTTGTCAGGTATAGATTTGTGGAGACCAGAAGGAGGTGCTATCTAATACATAGTTTTTTGGCATACTGCTTTTCCCTGACTTTGACATTGATTACCCGGTCTTTTCAGCTCTTTTCTTCTTTTTTTTCCGCCCACTTGTCTTGCGCTTCTGCTTCTCTTGAAGCCCAAGCTGCCACATGCTGGCAGTGCCCTCAGTGCTCTTCCCAGGGAGTGGATTCCCCCTGTCCGCGCTGGGAACTTGCCCAAGCACATTGTGACTGCCTTGCAGCCTTCAGGCTTGGGGCTTGACTCAGGACCTTTATAAAATCATGGATGGCAGGAGCTCTGCCTCATAGATGTAGCCCAGTGGACTTTTGGAAAAGCCAGATTTTCTATTCTCCTGGTATTTATCAGAGGAAGGCAACAATCAGGCCAATACAGAAGTTTTTACCACTGGAAAATGTATTTTTACTAATAGAATAATCCTATTAAAAAATACATAGAAGAATGGCTCATCTGGGTGTTTTTGTTTTTTTTTTTAAAGTTTCTTTCTGTCCCTATAACTGCATCTAGTCCATACCCAGATCACATTCCACTAAATACTGGGCCACACAAAGCTGTACAGTCTACAAATTCGACATTTCTGCTTTGCTCTGTTGCATTAAATTGGGATATGGCAAATACTGAGTTATGTTAAGCAACTTTGGATGTCACACTGTACATCACACACAGCAGTTTTGGACTGAATATAAAATGTACCTTTCCACTTTTTTCCTTGCTTTCTGCAGCTTATGCCATAACCTTAATAACACTTGCAGATATTTTTTGTGTTAATATACCATAGGTTAAATTATTACCAGCCAATATCTTTTCAGCAATGCCAGTTCAATCAGAACACACAAAGCTTAACTGCAGTTTTCATTCACAGCTTAATAGCTTCAAGACTCAACTTGTCCCTAAAGGACTCGAATGTTATGTTTGCAGCAGCCTCATAACATCCCCACAGGCACTGGCAGTACTATGTCGCATGCTTTAGATTTCTGTACAATAGCTTAAAATGAAATAGCTACTGACCACTGTAACAAGCAAAAGAAATACATTTTACTATATGGTCATGGTTCATGGAACACCTCCAACCACACAAGATATTCATTAGCTGAAGAGCAAATGGCTTGTTTTCTGCTTGTGCTAAAGTATAAGAGATTCTGCTGTTTCTGGTGGCATAGCATATGCACTGAACTCTCCGTCTCTTTGTTGAGAGGTAAGCACAGTGTTAAAGTGTTCTGTTTTACATTTGAACTAATACAGAGGCATTACCGGCCACATAAAAATCAAAACATGGGCAATAATGCTTTGAATGCCTCTGCTTGTCTCTGTTGAAGAGCATCTTCATTCTGTAAGGATCTGCATTTTCTGCATTGCTGAAGTTCATTCTTCCAGGCCAAAGTTAAAACACTCACTTCCATTTCATAGGAGACAAATATTACAGAAAGCCACAATACAAATAATCCATATTTTCTTGGAATATTCTACATGTTATAACATTACTTTCTCAGAGATGTCTAATCACTCACAGATGGAAATTATAAGAGAGCAGATAACAGAAAGAATAATAGATACTATGAAACGTGACAGATTTTGTACATATTAATCAAATTTAGACAATTCACAAATTTACTGTACAATAGCAACAAACAATCACATGCCCCCCCCCCCCCCATGACAGAGGGACTGGAGTTCTTTAACGTCCTAACCTGAGCCATTCTATGATTTGACATAAGAGTAGAAAGGAAATAACTGTTCCGTTAAACATAAAATGTGCATTCGTTTTACTGTGGGCAGTAGTTTTGTTCATTCTGAGACTGAAATTATAGATGGTTGCCACAATGGCTCTCCTTCACTGTCCTGCAGTTGCAGAAATGGACTAGCAAACAAAATTGGAGTGTCTCATCTTTGCACAAGACAAAGCTGCCATGTGCTGCCTTATCAGTGTAAGCACGTTTAGTGACAAAGCTACTGCTTTTCTTTTCCTATTGCACTTATCCTACAATAAAGATCTTTTCATTGCTGATTGAACTAGCATTGCTTCAAGAGTAATGGCTTCAAGTCATGAAACTTGTTGTGCTTGGTGTGATATAATTCCACTGAAAGAAGAAAAAGCCCCATACAGACATCACACAGGCCCTGGGACCATGAGGAGCTAATATTCATTTAGACCATACTGGCTTTCTAGAATGTACTTCAGCACATAATTTACCTCCCTAATAGGCATGTCCAGCAATAACCCATCAGAAATGTCACTGCCTTGACAACATGGGTGGGTAAGGAGTGGTACTGAGTCACCCTCCAGCTGCATTAGCACAGTTTAGACATGATGCTAAGGCTGCACAACATTATGAACTTATCCTGCCTTCAGAAGGAAAAATAAATAAATACATAACTAAATTAAATTGGAATAAAAAATACAACCTATCAACCAAAAACAATAACTTTTAAGCATGAGGTCTCTGTGATCTATTCCCTGTCTCATGCCATCATGCATCATAACCCCTGCCTGGGCAGTACTGAAAAAAAAAATCTAGGTTTTACTAATGTTATATTAATTTTTCCACAGACCCGCAGGAGAAACACCAGTGACTTTTTTTCATAGAGGGGGGTCAGCACCGGGATGGCTATTTTTATTGACTAGGTCTATTGATTTATATGCTAGCATAGTTCAGTTGTTTACGCAGGCATTTCCCCATGGGTTTGCTTAATGGAGAAAATGTCTGCATATACATATGACTAGCGAGTTTCTTTGCACTTCTTTGTAATTAGGTTAAAAACTTCAGTTTTGTTTGCCTAGTTACTGTTCTACTGATTGTCATAGTTAATGTGATAGTGAAGTTTTCAAAAAATTTACAGTAAAGTTATGCATCTCTCTGCAGAATAGAAGACTCAAGTAATTAAAGACAAATATGCACCAATAAATGTTCGGGTACATGCCCTTTAAATTTTTTTTTCTTTCCTGCAGCCCTGGCTGAGACAGAAGCTGCATTACCCCTGCTGAGCATCAGATGGAGCTTTATAGAAGAGTCATGGAAGGAATTCCTCATTTTGGTGGCTCAGACCATGCTGCCGGGGGGCTTTTATCAGCAGCATGAGGAATACTGGCAGCGGGTTAACTGGTTGTTGAGCAAAATGGGATCTGTGTAACACCATTGGGTCTCTGCATTGAGCCGCTCATCCCATGTCTGCACGTGCTGCGGGAGACTTCTTGGAGGAGTGTTTTGGTAAACAATTTGAGCAAAGCATTTTTTTTTACTGGCAAGTGCATGGATAAATAATCTCCCCATTGCTATCTGTGAGGATAGTTCTCCCTGTATCGCACTGTATTCTGTGGCAATAATTTAAAAGATGCATATGGAGAAAACAGCAGGTTCCTTTTGCACTTCTGCAGGAAAAATGCCTCAGTGATAATGAAGAGAATTAGAGTTCCAGATCCAGCTTTCTGGAACGTAGTTGCTCTTTACATGAGTGAACAGCTGCAACAGTCCTGAAGGAGCGTCCCTCAGGAATAACTCTTTAGGAAGCCTCCTGCTTCCTAAAGCCAGGCCCTTCCTTTTTGTCCTCCAGCTGTCCTCCTTCCAGCCAGTCTATGGCCTGCTTCAGCAAGAAGCCCATGGCTATCTGCAGACTGCTGCCAGGCCCAGGATCCCAGCCACAGAAACACCTCTGCTGTGGGCTACCTTGTAAACAGGAGATGCCGTCACCCTTGCTGTATCACTGCAGCAACACTGAAAAAACCTACTGTATGCCAGACAGCCAAAGCTTTTTTGAGGAAGCTTAGCAGAAATAAGATGATTTCTTTCTCAGCACCCAGCTGCTGCACCTCCTCTCATCTGGTGGCTGTCAAATCCAGGGAAGTGGGATGCCTGCAACACAGGGAGCTTCCAGGTCCTGTGCATAGGGAGTTCAGTGCTTAAAGTATATGCTTTACTGATCTTTAATTGATCTTCTGGATAGTACACTAGGTTTCAGCTGTGCAACAGGTATGCAGCTTGCAATCTAGGTCAATGAGATATGCTTGATTCTTGCTGAAATGACCCCACTGCTGGGCTTCATCAGCTTACACAAGAAGGATGTGGTGCAGTATTGCATTAAAGCGCCAAGCCCTTCTTTAAGAATAAAGCAAAAGAAGAGTGTTATGATCTATTACGTATAAATTGATTAATTTGGTGACTAGATAGCTGAGTTATCCTACACCATCTGAAACAGTTCAATATTTGCCTTTAAAGGCAGTGGCAGAACAGATCAAGAGCAGGCTCCTGTGCTGCTGAATTCATCCTTGCACAGGATGACTAAACCAGATGTTATTTACTTTGAAATTTAAAGGAAACTTTACTTACTGGGTTTTTCTTAACAGCAAAATGTAGGATGGCTGATTATTGGCTGTTGCTTACCCTCAAGAGCAACAGACCAATTGCCAAATCTAGCATGAAGATTTAAAAACATGCTTGCAGAAGCAGGATTATGAGATTATGGCACTATGCAATAACACCACAGACAATGGGGAATTATTCAAAATGCTATTTGTACATCTAAACATTTGTCCTCATAGGAAATGTAAGCTTATTAGCTTTTATATTGATCTACAATACTCTGAAGTATTTGAATGTCTCAGTCCCAAGTAACTGACAGGTCTTTTGCTTTTCGTTGCTAACAACAGATTAAAGTTGTTGATCAATTGAAAATGGTGGTAAATTATCATGATTTTAAAAGCAAAAGGTTGTATGCCAAGTATACATTGGAACTGATAAAGTCAGGAAAAGAATACAGTGGGATTTCAAAGAATAAAGTGATTTTACATGAAAGTGTAGCATGTGAATACATAGATACATCAACATTTGGAAGAATGGGAAATCCATTAAAGAATTACATTATTTGAAATTTAATGAAAAGTATGCAAATTTAAGTTTCAAGATTCTTATGAGAAGGAAGTACGGGTATGTGAATTTCTCCGCAGAAGATAAACTCTTCTAATTGAAGCATTCACTAAAGTCTATGAACTCTCTAAATTGAAATAGGCTTCTTACACATAAGAAAATTCTCAGCTGGCATAAATCTCTCCAGTTTTAGACTAAACTGAATTTATAGATGGAATAAACCCTTGTATCTGAAGCAAGCTTTATATTCCCTTACCTCTAAACATAAGGGATGCTGTCTGTTTTGCCTGACCTACATTCAGAATAAGACAGTCGCACAAACCACTGTAATCCTTTGCAATGTAACTACAGCCCACCTGTATGCACCAGCCTTAGAGCAGACCTTTATTTTAACTATGACAGTACTTGGAGAAAAATTTATTTGGAGCTAATATTTTAGGTGACATAAAAAAGTGGAAAACAGAGATTTTTGTAGATCTACATCTCTCTGGAGATATACTAAGAAAGGTGTAAGGAATCAGATTTCCAGTTTCCTTGGTGATCTGCACTTGGTTTACATGCTGGTGCACTGCGAACAGTGATGGACAGCAACTGCTGAAAAACTGAAAGTTTTGGAAGCACCTTGAATTTGAGTCCTGGCTTTGGAAAAATTAAACTGTAAGAAAACTATTTTCAATGAAGATGAAGTTAGAGGCAGGCAAATCTGCTAGGATTAAAACATGTAAACTGCCATCTAGATTTCCTAAGTGTAGATTATGTGCACTGTTGGATAAAGTATTTTAAAAATCCATTGAATTCCTTATATAAGCTGGTCTCCAAGGACTAACTTTAAAGAAAATGTCATGGCTAGAATGCTCTGCTTCAAACTCTACACCTGACTACTTTTCACATCTGCAGCAACATAGGGAAAACCCAAATCTGCCAGGCAGACTGGACCAGGACTTTTCAGAGGGCTGGAGCTCCAGCTGTGGGACTCAGCTTGTGATCAAGTAAGAGGCACCTCAGAGCTTGGACAGGCTTTTTTTCGGTACCCCTTCTCTCCCATTGGAGAGTCTTTTGAATTGTTCAGGTGGACATAAACTCAAATAATCTGAATTTTAGAGAATTTAGGCACCTGGCCTGACACCTGTTGAATTCGATGTCCTTCATTTAAATTATTCATTCAGAACCATTTTAGGTAAGACTGCCAGAAGAAATGGGACAAAAGCCAACTCTTCTTTCATATTATGTATCTGATATCACTGCTACGATTGAGAGGGAATGGAGAGGAAAAAAAAATCACTCTTTTTAAGTAGCTTTTGAAGCAGATGAAGTGAATCTTCCCATTGTGAACTCTGAGCAAAAAAAAAAAAAACAACAACTCATTTTTAATATTGATCTCAAAAGAATAAGGGACAATAAAAATACTTGGATCCATCATTCAGTATTTTTATTAACAGATTAGGAAATCTCGAATTAAACACAAATTGATCTATCCACAGTGAAATTTTTACCAAGAGCTAATCTGCTAAAATATCTGTTTAGATTAAATTGATGTTCCCGGACTGTAGAAATGTTAGGCTTTTTTTAGTCTCCCTTTTGTATCGTGTTATTGTGAATTAAAATACACCTCTGCTAAAGTCAGTGAAAACTTTTATCAGCCATTTCAACGAGGCCAAGATTTCAGTAAGTTGATTTAAGCACAGAAATGAAAATAAACTCTATCTGTGCATGGTAACATACGTTTTCATGCTAATCCACTAGGAAGAGAAGAAAATTAATAGGAATGGCTCTTGCTCTAGGAAAATTTAGGTAAACGCCACCAATTCCTGCATACTTTATTAGAAAACTAATTAATAATCAAAATTGAGTAATGACTTCAGTAGAAATATTTATAGCTCTCTTCCTTACTCTATCATTATCTAAAGCTACAGCAGTTTCCCACATTTGGGTGTCACTCCAACCTTGATTATGTAGGAGCACTCAGGAAAGTGATCTGAATTAACTACAGGTGTGTCTTTGAAGTGTATTAATAAAACTCCCTTTACTCCTGTACTCTTACTCTTTAAGTACTCTTTAATTTAATTTTGCATACTTTTCTTTGGAAACAGAGAAAACCAAATAAAGTCAAATTAACAGCAAGCCTATGCATCTGAGGGCAAATATAATTTAATCTACTTTTCAAAGACTTTCAAAGTATAGTAAGCAAAACTAATTTAAATGCTTGATTCAGAATAGGAGATTCACATGTTGTTTTACTGAGGTTATAATAACTTGCTTTAAAATGATTCTGAATTTTGAACTGTTCTGAGTGACAGTTCATTCTTATGTTACAGAATGGAGTGAAAATTATATGGGTATAATTTTATAAGCCATATCTGCAACTCCATCTGTCACACAGCTGCCTCAATGTTGTTTCTTAGCTTGCATTTTGTACCATTTTCCAATGTATTTTTTTCTCAATACATTTTTCATTGCATTGTTTTATTTAACAAAAATCCCATTCCTCCATATATGCCTTTATACTGCGCATAATTCTGTACTGCCATAAATTATAAAATGAGTATTTATCTCCAATTCTGGATTTGATATCCCTCTGGCATTCTCATACTCATAGACTACTTATAGAGCATTTGAAGGAAAAGGGATTACGTACCCCTACTTTACAATGATAATAAAATGTGAAATGCTTAGTAGAGTTTGGGCTAGACTTTCATCCTCTGCCAGCGATAGGAAGTTAAATCTCCTCCTCTGAAACCCTTGCTATGAAGACAGCAAAGGCACACCTGAGATCTCCAGCTATGTGTGCAGCTCAGAGGAATCTGGAAGGCTGTCCGCGGCAACACAGTGGGACTTGTTACAGCAGATGGCATTACACCACCAGTAGGATTGTGAGTAGATTTTTGTTAGATATTACTGTCCCATATTATCTTTCCCATCATTTTATTTGTTCTCTTGCTTAAATTTTTGCGTTATTACTTTTTTTTTCCCATTAATTAAAAAAAAAAATCAAAAACAAACAAAAAATTTCTTATACATTGCTGTATGAAGTCAAATACAACAATAGAAGAAAAGTCCATCAGATTTTATTAAAACGAAAGATGCTGGTATGGCCACTAGCATAGGAAGTTGATGCTGGCAGGATATGGCAGGGGAAGTATCACCTTGAACTTGCTTTGTGCCTTATTTTCATAAATACAAATGTCAGAAACAGGATGCTGGGGCAAATGGACTTCTGTCCTCCTAACGTAAGTATCCCTTTACTGTTCAAGAAAGATGCTCATCTTTCAGCAAAATTGCTTCTAATTCCCTGGGTTTGCATCTATTCCATTTTGCTCATAAATGTGGTTTTTCCTACAGATGCACCATAAACAGCCTTACACATTCCCTACTCTCCAGGGTGAGGAGATTCATGCTCTGTCTTTCCTTCCACACAGAAGCACAGTATTTAAGTGTCTTCTCAATTTATGAGAGGCATTGCCCACAATGTCTGCCTGCCTGCAGTCTGGACAAAGTAAGGATTTCTCAAATATGAAGGTTTTGAATCACACTGATCCAAGGGGACAATTGCTTCAAAGGAACAGGACATTGTGGAACAGGGAGGCTGTTAGGATAAACATAAATGAGACGATGTCACGATCCTCCTCTGCTGTAGGTTGCATAAAAGCTTCTGTGACTGTAGGAGGTTGCATTGTGGGAATAATTTGTGTTTTCAGTCACTGAAATAAATGTATTTCTGGATTGGATATACAATCCATGACTACTTATTGACAGTTTGGAAACAATACTTGCAAGCATAGATGCAGTATTGAAAAATAGAGTAGGTTAGTAAATAAACAGCAAGAATGTGAAGTCAGGAAATTTATGTTTGTTTTGTAAATGATTTGACAAAGCTTGCTGGAAAAAATCTGTGTATTTTGCCTTCCAGCACATATAGAACTTTATTATTAATCATGATTTGTTGTTTGATTCCAGTAATAGTAAACTTTGCAAAAGAAGCAAAAAAGAGAAGATGCAGTTTCCAGTTATGAAGATGTTGTTTGAGAAGTACACTGTCAGGATTAATTCACTAATATATGTGAGTACTTTCAGATCATTGCACTGAAGCTGCTTTATAAAGGAAGCATGTAATTTGTTTTCTCACATCAGAAGCCCATTATTACTACAGCGTATAAGGAACACTTTAAATGTCAGGAAAGAATAGAAGTTAAAAGTAAACAAAATTCTGCATTAATTCACATTTGACAGAAAAAAGCAGGCCTTCTTGATGCAGAACAGCATTTCAGTCCCTCCAAGATTAAAGAATACATACTTTTCAACCACATTTTCATTAATGATTACCTGAGATGTTTGTAATACAAGGGACAGTAAGCACAGGACTATTCATCAGTCTCCTCTCCAAAGTAGCCATTCAAGACACCAGGAGAAACAAGCACAGTCAAGGGGACCCTGAGAATTCTATCACTTGCTTCCAGTCCCCCATCTTCTCATGTCAACTGGGAGAGATCTTGTGAGCAGCACCCATTGCTTGCCCAAGCACATTCCAGGAATGACGGATGGTGAGAGGTGCTCTGCTCTGCTGCCCTGTCTCTTTTTGAGTCTGTAACCTTTCTTGTCCACTGGAACAGCTTTTTATTCTCACACTTCTTTTTTTCCCCTAGCTCTTTCTCTGCTTAGATGGCTTGAAGGTTTGGTTACGGTTGGGCTAGCACCTGGCTCTAAAAGGCAGAATGACAGCTACCAGAATTTAAGCAGGACTTAATTAAAAAATTGTAGCTCCTTCCTGCATGGTCTAGTGAAAACTTATATGCGCGCTGCATCACTGAGAAATATTTGCAGAATAATTGGCCCCAGGAGAGTCATATGCAGGTGCCTTGAGATTCTTCCTCTACAAAGAGTAGCTTTCTTTGTTATCCACTGCTGATGTCAATTGGCACAAGAAATGTTGAACTGCAATGTTTCTGGAGTATTCTCACAATGTTCCAAACAAGAAGAGAATGTGGTGGTGAGCTCTACATTCATCAGAAGCCGTATGCCTCTGATTTGGACCAACAGCATAGCAAAAAGTTAGTTCTCCAAAGAAAGCAGTGGTCGCATCTGCCATATGGGTCGCAACAACCCCAAGCAGCTGTATAGGCTTGGGAGAAGAGTGGCTGGAAAGATGCCTGGCAGAGAAGGACCTGGGGGTGTCAGCTGACAGCCAGCTGAACATGAGCCAGCAGCATGCCTAGGTGGCTGAGAAGGCCAATGAAATACTGGCCTGCAGTGGAAATGGTGTGGCCAGCAGAATCAGTGAAGGGATCATCCCTTTTATGTGGCACTCAAAGTGTTGCCCAGGGAGGTGGTGGAATCACCATGCATGGAAATATTTAAGAGACATGTGGATGCTAAGTGACATGGTTTAGTAATGGATTTGATAGAGTCAGGTCAGTGGTTCAACTCAATGACCTTAAGGTAATCATTCCAACCTGAATGATTCTATAATTCCCTGATTCAGGATCTTACTGTAGCACCATAATGTGGAGATGTCAATTATGGCCAAAGCAGCTGTGTTGGTAAACAGCCGTGTGTAGGCAAATCAGAGCCCCTTTTTACCATGATATGCCTTGTTTTAGATAATGGTGGGAAGGTCTATTTGTCAGAGAGTGCCCTGCCTGTTTAGATTGCTGGTATATCTACTCTATGATATTTCAGGTACAACAGGCTTAGCTTTGCAACCAAAGTCTTACTGTCAACTAAATAATGTGCTGGGGAAGTTTCTTTAACTCTACTAATTCTATTGCAAACTTATTCGAGTCATTTAGAGGATGATGATGTCTGATTATTTTTGCTGTTCTGGTGTGAGTCTGGATATTATCTTTCATAAGTACTGCACTCTGTGGCTTTGGTATTTGAGAGTTAGTCTTATAACTTTCCATTTTCAACGGCTTTTGATAATTCAAAATTGTAAATGAACTAGATTTTTTGAAAAACTCTTTCTGAATGAAACAATACAAAAATACAATACCTCAAAAATGATGAAATGCGCCCTTTTAAGGTTATGACATTTGTTTCCTGTAGACAGTGAAATTTTAGCACTTGCAGTCCTCTGAATGTACTTTCTATCCAATGCACATACTGCAGAGAACAGGACTATTTCAGGTTATTATATGCTATCTCTTTTGTGCTTAGGAAAACCTTTTGGAAATAATAACAGTGAGGCCAGGCAGTCATATACTTAATCAGTCTATACCCTAATAGCTTATTTCCAATAGCCCAATAGAGATTAATGTCAATTTGATTTACATTACAGCAGGAAATCCTGCAGTAGAAAATAATGGAGTATACTCTCATATGAAAACTCTCATTATCATACAGCTTCTTAAAAACAGCATATTCCCTGAAATACAAAGTTGATGCATTGTGTTAGATATTTTGGTTTCTGCTTGTGTTACCTGATATTCTTGTTACCCTCACAAACTTCCTGTTTCTGGAAGGAATGACGTTCTTTGGAAATGAGTTCACAGTGTGCATTTACACAGTTGAAAAATATGTTTCCTTTTGTCAGTTATAAATGTGTTACCTTTCGATTAAATGAATATTTACTTGTTTAGTTCTGGTGAGAAAAGGCAATTCTATTTCAGTACCTTTTCAGTATTTTTCTGCATGCATTTATTCAATTTCCTCTTATTTGTTTCCATTTTGAAGTATAGTATTGATGTATCTTCATAAGAATGTGTTTCCATGTCTAACAATCTTTGTCATCAATTCTAGTCTTCTGGTTTTGCTATTCCACCCCTGGAGACACAAAATCTCTATAATAAATTGCAATGAAAGAGTATAAATTAATTTAGTACGCATTTCCATGCACTGAATCTGCTTCCTGTAAAACTTTTGGTATTCCAACTAGCTGTCAATTTTTATTTTTTTTTAATAAGTGGATTTTTCAGAAGCATTTGCTTTTTTTCCTCACACATTTTCTTTGGACAAAGGGCCAGACTGAATAAGTAATATGCCAAGCCAGAAACAGGTTTTGTTTACATGTCAGTATTTTAAATTGAATTGGTTTTCTTTCCAAGCCTTATTTCTATCAATAAGAACTGAGTTTGGCTAGAAACTGAAGACTTCTTCTTGCCCCTTGTAGGGTTGGACCTCTCTTTCAAAATGAAAAGGCTTAAAATAGACATCTAAGAGTGTAAAAATAAAGCTAGACCGTTTTAGGTGGTTTTCTGGCATGTATTTTACAATTTGCTTTAATTAGGAATTACACTTCAGTTCCAAAAAATTAAAAATACAATCATTGGCAATCTGCTTTGGAACAGTTTTTGCATGATTAATGTGTGTACAGGAGAGTGCAACATAAATATTTTATTTCAGTAAGATTGGACACTGCGAAGATTTGCAGAACTCAAGAACTGTATTCATCCAGAAAACTGTATTGTATCACAATATGTATTCTCTCATACATATTGCATGTGTTTTAGCTTAAAATATTGCTAGGGAGCCACTAGAAAGTGTACAGGGGAAAACATGAAGTCTAGCCATCCCTGAGCTGTTCCCACTAGTTGCTGAACTTACCTCCCCTACAGTTCTGAGCACGTAACACTGGCAATGCTCACTTTTATGAGCTTTGCTGTGGTGTAGGCTTGATGCCTACAGTAAACAGCTAAGAAAAGTAAAGTGAGAATTGCAAAAATACGCAGGATTTCTCCACACTGATTAGAAATTGAGAATATCAGATTACACATCTGGATGTTAAAAATTTCATGAGATGAACTCCAGCCTAGGACTCTGGCACAACCACCTTCCGGAAAGCGAAAAACACTTGCTGCTAAAGTGGAACAGGAATCCAGGAAAGGTTACATGGATGCTCTAGAGCCTGTGCTATGCACTGGCAGAGAGCCGTGAAGATAGCTTTCACCATAAAATGGCCAAGTATGAACCACTGCTGGAGGAGAAGGATGTTTCTGAGACTTATCATGCATACCTGACTGGGAAATGGTGAAACATAGGTTGGTGGCAATAGTCTCCAACAGTTACTGTGGTATGACATGGCAGGTCACCTCCTTGTTTCTTACCTTTCTCATTTTTGCTTTCTGTCTTTTGAGAGTCTGGTTCAGTCGGCAACTCCACCCAGTCCTCCACCGGGTGAGAGCCTGGACGAAAAGAGCACAGGAGAAATGACATTTCCAGTGGCATAATATTTTGCCAGCTGATGAAATAGCTGCTAAAGCCATGTTGTCTGGCTTTTGCTTTCAAAACAGCTTGGCTTCTATGAGAGTCAGAGACAGAGGTTGCATTTTCTATTACTTCTCTCGTGTTGTTTTTTTTTTTCTTTCTTTTTTTCCTGTTTTATTTGTTTCCCCTAAGGAAGATGGGATCAAAACTCAGAAGCAAAATAATCAAATCTTTCTCATAATTACATCAATAAAGATGTTTGTAGCATGTTAAATACCATCCAAGAAGATTCTCAAACAAGATTTCACAGCCCTCCTCTCCACACAGCTTAAGAAAACATGGCAAAGCAGCTGGTTAGAGGAAGAAACTTCTATTTGAGTGGCTTGGTTTGTTGGTTTTTTTTTGTTGTTTCTTTTTTGTTTTTCATCCTGAGCAGTTCTGTGGATGTCAACTTTTTACTCTGGAAAATTTGATTAGATGTGTGTAATTACTTTAAAAGGAAATAATAAATTTGTGAGCATGACGTCTGCAGAACAGATCAGTAGAAAAAAGATAGAAGACCACTTTAATGCTCAACTCTGCCTCGATGTCTCAGAAAAAAAAAAAGGAAAATCTGGACTAGTGCTCTTCCAAAGTCAAGTGGGCCTATTTTCAGCGACCTAATTAAAGCCACAACTTCACACCAATGTCTAAGAGTTTAAAAGAATCATAGAATTATAGAACCATAGAATGGCTTGGGTTGGATGGGACCTCAAGGATCATCAAGCTCCAAGTCCCCTCTCCAGGCAGGACCACCAACCTCCATATCTAATACCAGGCTATCCAGGGGAAAAAAAAAAGAAAAGAAAAAAAGGAACATGAAACATCAGAAATTAAAAACAAAAACAAACACCTTTGCGAAAACTAAGAAAGACCCTCCAGAAGGTACGTAGTTAGTTCTGTATGCATACTTGCTTTGGGAACACAGAGCGGATTTCTTCATGAGCCCAAAGCTGAGCACAGTCCTAAGTATTTGGAGGATTTCAGCTTAATGGTAGAGCTGATGTTTCAGATAAGGATAAGAAAAACAGCACACGGAAGGCAATGGATTAAAATATTAGGGTCATGTGGTGACTGATAATGATGTGATCTTTTTAAGAGTTTAAATGCAGAACTGAAATAAAAGGAATTGCTTTTTTACTACTTAAACTCGCCCAAATATGAGTCAATGTAAATTAGAAATACTGCACTCTGCCTTCTCAGTATTTTCGTTTATGAATTTGAACAAGGAGTGTGTAGATAAAGAACTGGCCTTCTAGAGGAAACTCATGCTAAACCTGATCTGTCTTTAATAACTGAGAATGTGTTTTGTCTCCTACCCCCTTGAGATTTGGTTAATATTAACGCAAGATGGGCAATGGAATTCAGGGCTTTGCTTTTAAGAACTTTACATCTTGCAAAATTAGGGACTGAAAATGATTTTGTTTAGAAATGCACTGTAAAACTTCCCAGCTTTCCCAGCCCTTCTAACATTTGTGCACTTGCTTTACAAATGCAAATATTGCTTTGCTAAGTTCATTTTCAGTAGAGAGGGCTAGAGTAGCGCTGGTGTGAGTTCTATGACTTCAAGTTCAAGGGAAGCGAATGTGTCTTTTGTGTGGTTAAATAATAAATTAGAGTTAGCATTACAGCATTCCTAAGTCATTACAGGAATCCTTTGTCAGCACCGTAAGCTCACTTGTGCACTGATCAAGGCTGACACTTCTGAAGTTATAGGGCTGGTAAGGATGCCTGTGGTGGAAGAAGCAACGCTATTTCAATGCTTTATGAACTTTGGCTCTACAGGTGCGGGCACAGCTTCTGGATGAAGTGGAGGTGTGTTTCCTTAGCATGTAGAGCATGTGGAGCAACCAGCCCGGTGCAGCTGGTGCTCCTCGGGGCAGCCCTGTTCCAGCCCAGCAGGTATGAGTGCACTGCTGTTGCCCAATTGCTGCCACTTCGCCCCTCTCTGGGGCATGGTCTAGACGCTCACAGGCACGGGCTGATGATTGGACTAGATCATCTTAGTGGTCCCTGTGACCTTGATGATCATACGGTACTATGAAAAGCTCAGGCAGCCACAGGCAGACTTGCAGGTCTTTCCGTGACGCATAAGGAACCCATGAGCATTACAGACTTCTGCTGGAAAAGCAGCAGCAAAGAAAATGTCGTTTTAAAGCACTCTCATGATTCTTTGGACACCTGACCCTAGCTCATAGTTCAGAATGATGGAAAAATGAGTACTTAGGCAGGGATTCTTACAGACAAGCACGTCTGCGTAAAAATAAAATGAGGACCGTAGGAAACACCACAGTGTTACACGCACCAAGCAGAGCTGCTGGGGCTGGGGCTGCTCGGTCAGACACACCGGCCTCATGCCCCGAGGGCAGCGGCATTCCCCGGGCAGCCGAGACTTTGGCGGCGCTGGAACACGGCCGCGGAGCAGCAGTAGGGGCGCTGCGGCGGTGGGCCCGACCGGAGCCCTACGCTCCCCCGGGCCGGGAGCCGCGGGCGCTGTCAGGGCCCGGCCGGCGCCGCGCCGGTTGCCGCGGTGACGGGAAAGCCCGCTCCCCCGCCCCCGCAAACATGGCAGCGGCGGCGCGGCGGCCGCGGTCGGCTCCGGCGGGGAGCGGCGGCAGGTGAGGAGGGGCGGCGGGGAGGTGTCGCCCCGGCCGCAGCAGTCGTGCCGGGCGGGCGGCGCGCTGCGCTGCGCTCGGCACCCGGCTCCGCTCAGGCGGGGCGGCGGAGGTGCCGGGGCGGCGGCTCGGCTCGGGCCCCGCGGGCTGGGGCCGCCGCAGGCCGGCGGGAGAGGAGAGGCGAGGCGGGCGCGGGGGGCGGGTTCCCGGCCCCGGCAGGCAGCGCTCCTCCCTCCCGCCCCGGGAGCCCCCGGCGGGGTGACAGCCCAGCCGAGCCCAACCCAGCCGCCCTGCCCGGCCTCGGCCCGCTCGCCGCCAGCGAGGCGACAGCCGCCTCCCCGCGCCCGCCATGTGGAAGCTCAACAAGAGCAGCAAAGTTCTCCTGGACGACTCCCCCGAGGAGGAGGAGACGCGGCCCCGCGGCCCGCCGCCGCCCGCCGCCACCTTCGCGGCCCCCCAGGTAAGAGCGGGGCCGGGGGCCGCGGGGCTCGGCTCCCTCCTCTCCTGCCGGAGACATGAGTAATCAGTTTTCCACGCCGGGATGCGCGCCGCGATGGGCGACGGTGCCGGTGCCGGTGCCGTGCGTGCGGCTGTCAGCGGGTTGGGGTCCTCCTTCACCATCTCTCTTCTCTCCTTCCTGCCCGGCTCTCCCTTCCTTCCCGTGCCTCTGCCCCGGCCCTGGGCAGCGCAGCGCCCGGCGCGATGAATTACGCGGCCATCCTTGGGCGAGCAGCCTGCGGATGGCCGTGCGTTTGTGTGCGGTGCTAAGTTCTGACAGGGTGGCTTCTGCTGGAGTTTTTGGTCGTAGCGGTTCGTTATCTGTAGATAGCTGCAATCTTATTGAAGGCTCCCACTGTTAAATGGTAAGTTGCGCTCCAGCAGCGACCTTCCCAATGAGCTGTCATCAAACAAACACAATTGGAAAGGAAGGGCATCGGTCGAGCACCGGGCAAAACAACTACAAGAATGTTTGCTGACTGCTTTAAGAACTTGATAGCGATTCGGCATCAGCCCAGCTCAGCAGCTTTCTTGCAGATCTGATCTTCCGTTGCCACCAAGCTGGGATTAGGCATAGCCCAAGCAGGCAGCTGCGGGCTGGTGGGATTTGTATTTGAGGTTGGGTACAAACGTTCACCCCACTATCTGCCCTGTGCCTCCTACCTGTCTTACTGGAAGAGCTGGCATGTATCTGGACAGCCTATCTCTGCTTGAGTTTCAGGTTGGTAGCTGTGATGGGTGTCAACATGTGGCTGCTGCTGATGAGCAGCCTCCCCTAGTCACAGCAGATATTCCCTCCCTCTTCCAAGAGCCAAAATCACTGCTCTTATTTCCAGTGCAGCTTCACCTTTGCTATTCTTGTGCCCTGTGACTACAAGAACCCTGTCTCCAGATATGAAAATGCCTGTGGATAAATGGCATCTTCTGTAAGAGGAGGAACAGATACTTATTTTGAAGAGTCGCCACATGCTTTGCAGGGACCGTTCCCTGCTCTTCTCTACACACAAGAACTCCCAGACCCCTTTGATGCTCCTGACCCTAGCGTTCCCCAGATCAGAAGGTGGTTCTTTGGTCTTTCATCCTTACAATTCTCACATTATTCTTTCCTCAACTTTAGCAACAGAGACCTGATGTGTTGGTTCTTTGTTTGTTTTTTGTTTTGTGTGTGTGTGTTTGGTTGGTTTTTGTCCCCTTCTTTGTCTTCACCACCATAGACTTATGTTTCCTTAGTAGGGGATCTCAAGTTGAAATGGTATTGACAACAATTTCTGGTACAGATAGTTTGCCATTTTCATCAATTTTAATAAAATTCCATTCCTACTCCCAGAATATCTGTTACCAGTGGCACTAGGATAAAATATACTTTTTGGTGAAGGAGATGGCAGGGGAAGAATAAATCATTCAAAAACCCTAGATGAAATATTCTTGAAGACAAATGGTTTTGGAAAGTTAGCGGGGCTCTAATGTAAAAAACTGCTGTGGAAACAGTTAATGTTGTTTGGTCTGCGTCAAGTCTTCTTGATTTTTAAATTTGGGAAAACCTGTTTTTAAAATAGTAATTTTAGATTTTATTTAAGCTTTAAGGAATGATAGATATATGGAGAACTATGATCGTCTGATTAATGTGTCTTGCGATCCATCAAAGGTAGCACCTAGATCAGGTATAGCTACAAGTGTTTCTGAGATGTGATTCAGGTGGGCCTCAAGGAGAAAGTGGGAGGTAACGTACTGCACTTGTTCAGCTTGTTAGATCTGATAAGGCTCAAGGGCTTCACTTTTAGCCTTTGTGATTTTTGACATTTCGTCAGAACCTGCATTTGCTCTTAATAGTAGGGCCATGAGGGAGTGGAGTATAGCGATGTGCAGGGGGGTTCAGCAGTGAGCTGTGTTATGTGGCTGTCCCCTGAGCTGCAGGAGGGCCATGGAGTGGAGGAGATGTGGTTCTGCTATGGTAGCTGTGCAGGAGAAACTCAGTTTGCCTCTGCTGTGTTGGAGTTGTCATGGGCAGAACGTCTGAACTGTAGATGAAGAATGCTCTTTTCAAGAAGAAAGGAACCCAGAGCTCCCTCATTTTCTGTCTTGAGGGCTAAGCTCTAAATAATTGATTGAGATGATCTTTAGTAGATTAAAAAAGCCCATCATTGGATTTTGGACAGAAATTTGCTGTTAGATTTCATTTCCTGTAGGTTCTTTCCTGATACACCAGTTGCTAAATTGGAAGATTCACTGTCATCATCGTGTTTGATTTATGCCACTGTATGTAGTTTTTCAAAGCTGGGAAAGAGTGAGGGAGTTCTTGCTGTAGAACCTAGTAATTAGGACATTCAGGAGCAGACAGCAACAAAGAATTAGGCTGCTGGAATTAAAAAAGAAAAAAACCTTTGTGGCTCTACAGAAATTTTAATCATCCTATTTAGATATGGAAGGCTGATCTGGGCTTACACAAGCAGACGTTTAGATTTGCAGAGGTTCATGATCTCACTTGCTTAAACCCAGAATTGTGATGGTTCTGTTTTTGTGGAGAGTGGTTTGATTTTTTTATTTATTTTTTTTCCCAGGCAGAAGAAAAACAAATTTCAGAGCATGAGAATGGCAGTGGGAGGGAACTGACAGCCTCTAGCCACTTTTTAGCAACAGTTTCTGCATACATTGAAGTATATTGAATTGTTAACACTTATTTGAAATAGTAAGCTGTTTCCTGAGATAAGAAAGACAAGTAAATTCTGAAACCATTTGTGTACGTGTGCACAATTGTTGTATATTATTATTTTTTTTAGATCAGACAGTTTTAGGCTGAATCATAAAGGTTAATTTTAGTTTACTCTTCAAAGCATAAATATTTTACATTTATGCAATGAAGATTCTTTATTGGCTAGAGTTACAGTTAATGCATGAAGGCAACTTAATACGTGTGAATAGTGCAAGTGTGTAAAATGAAATTAATGTCTTCTTGTGTTTCTCTCTCAAAATATGCTTGAAGCATACAGTTATGCTTGCCAAACCTGCATTCAGTTTGTAATATACTCATTATGTTTCAAACTGGAGTTATATTTTTGGAATGGGAAAAATGTTTGGTTTTGACTTCGGCAGGGCAGTGTTTTGGCAGTCCTGCTGTATTCTCCTTGATTAAAGTCTGCTGTAATCTAATCAGGCCTCAGAGATGTCAATGATGTGTCAATATTTCATGCAACTCTTACGTAAAATGGTGCTCAGCTTTGGAATCTGCCTATATATTAGGGCAGCTGATGAGTATCCAGCTGAATTGTATTATATTTTGCAATTTGTCTTCCATGTAAAATGCTCCGGATCCCTCGTCTTGCTTGACCTGTTCCCCTCTGATGATATTTTTGGTTATATTCACAGGGAATATGTGCAAAAACATGTTTAATGCTGAGTTTTGTTTAGACTTGCACACTGAACGTGTTTAAAGTTGGGTATACAGATTTTTAGTTATCTATTTTAATTAAGATGTTTAAATCTCTGGTAAAATTTTGGGACTAGCTTTCATCTTCAGCTGAGCCGAACTCAGACAGACCCTGAAGGAATGGGTGGGAGCTGCACAGCATTTTGTATGCTCTACTAATGCACTGAATAAGATTATTTTTTAATTAAAAAGAAGTAGTAAATGCTAATCCAGCTAATGTCTTTCCTTCACTTTCTAAGCATTTAAATGTGTCTCAGGCTTTGCATGCGGTACTTTTACAATTTCTTTATACATACTCCTCTGTTCTAGCCTATTTTTTCATCAAAGTAGTTCTTGTGACATTTTGTGACATTTTCCTGGCTAACATCCATCACCTGTATTCTGTTGTCGTTCCTGAACAGCAGACTGGGAGGACTGACAACAAAAACTCTCCTGAAGCTTTCCTTGACTTGCCTTTCCTGTTTTTTTTCGACACATGCATCCTGCAGCAGCTTCTTGAGCGGATCCTTTTTCTTTCTCAGCCTTCATGGAGCCCTGAAGAGAGCTGATGGTGTCTTGAGGTGTCTTTTTGCTGATATTACTGTTGTTGTTGTTTATGACATAAAGCTTAAGTTGTCCTTATCTTTCTGGTTCAGTTTCTTCAGCTGGCTTCCCTTTGTTTCAGGACATTTACATTCAGATTTCTAGCCTTGCTTTCAAGGTTTTTCTCAGTACATCCCCTTCCTCTTGCCCATTTGTCACTTCTAACACTTGTATCTTTTTTGGAGCCAGTTCTGCTTTACTGGCTTAGACAGCCTCTGTTTGTCCTCAGCCCTGTCTGTCTGCATCCCTGCAGGCACCATACAGAATTATTCCCTTTGTCTGATCCAAAATCCCATTCTTCTCAAAATTGTTTCTGGAGATCCATCATCCCTAATCTCTTTGCTATATCATTGTAGAGGTAGACTGACTATTTACACAGGCATATAGTGATAAGATAGGAATGGTTTTAAACTAAAAGAGGGGAGATTTAGGTTAAATTTTAAGTGGAACTTCTTACTCAAAGTGTGATGAGGCACTGGCAGAGACTGCTCAGATAAGCTGTGGGTGCTGCATCCCTGGAGTTGCTCAGGGCTGGGTTAGATGGAGCCCTGGACAGCCTGGTCCAGTGGGTGGCAGCCCTGCCCACGTTACAGAGGTTGGAACTGGATGGTTCCGACCATTCTACCATTCTGTGATATGCTTTTGCAAAGTTAATAGAAGTGTACTTTCCTAGCAGAGTGGAGATTGCATGCCATTAGTATATGAATGAACTAGTACATAGTACTTTTTGAGAAAGAATTAATGTTTTTCATGTGCTTAATTCTTTTCTACTGAAATAAAGCTTTGATTTCTTCCTTCGCTTTTGTAGAAACTTTTTGTCTGATTGCATAAAAGCATCCATAAGATGTGTACAGTTATTAGCATTTAGATGAATCCCTTGCCAGGTAGAGCAGTTTTCAGTCCTGACGTCACCAGGGAATGATTTAGTGGAGGGTTGTTAGAGTTAGGGTAGTATGGTTAAGTTGAGGTTGGACTTGATGATCTTGAAGGTCTTTTCCAACTTGAGCAATGCTATGATTCTTCTAGCTCATTGTGAGGGGCCAGGCTAGACTGCGAATGTAGCACTGCATGTGGAGATGAAAGCAGCATCTCAAAAGGAAGTGGTGTGTTTGCTGTTGAACACCGTAACCAAAAATAAAGTGTTCAACCTGTTTTGCAGAAGCTTTTCTACGAAAATATTACCATTACTCATGCAAGAGGTTTTTTTTTTTCTGGGGGATGTGTAATTTAACTTCAAATGCCATGCGTGACTCCATAAAAAAATCATAAGTCAGATACTGTCTTTTGAACTATCATCATTTTCTGGTGTGGGTAAGTCATTAGATCGGAGAATTTTCAATCAGAAACATCATTAGAATCAAAAACTTCATTGGAATATTTACACTATTGCAGCAATACAAGTCAAATTGATTATCTGACCATATTTTCAGCATTGACATTGATAGTATTTCCCTATTAATATAGTTGTTTCCAGTTCTTGGAGCATACTTTAAATATTACAAATTGGGCAAAAGCATATTCTTAATGAACTTAGTTCTTAAAATTATTTTTAAGGTGTTAAGTAACATTCTTCCAAAAATATTATGTGAGGCAAAATCTGAGTAAGACATATTATAATGACTTCTTATTACAGGCAGGTACAGTAATGTGAGCAATTAATAAAATAACCTCCTTTAGTGATGAGAGAACGCAGATCTGCTGCTCTGATATTTCTTTTTGTGATGCCAATAAAACGCAGAACTACAAAAGTGTTTTTGTGTAAGTACTTACATTTGGAAATTAACCTTCTCCAGTAACTCTTGCCGTTTGTATCGATTGACAGTAAAAATATGGAAATAATTTAGATATTCTATTTTAAAGTGTAAAAGAATGCAAAGCAATAACTGAAGAAGAAATGGTTGAATGAAACAGTTTGTCAAAATGCTAAACAAGTTTTTGACAGCTGTGAATGCTGATGGAAAAAACATCATCTTTGTTTTGATCTATTCAGCCTTAATAATATTTTAAACGGTGAAAAAAATAGGAAAACTGTTTTTCATCATCCGGTCAATCTGGAGAATAATAGTTAATTGCAGAAGATGGGGACCTAGAATATGAAAGCAATTTTGAAAACATTGGATGGGCTGTTGGCTGTATGTGAGATAGTCACCTGGACTTCTCAAAGGCAGCAGGGTACAGCAAGCTCTTCTGCACATGGTCTGGTGAATTGTAAGATGAAAGTATAAGGTTCAAAGAGGAAAGCACATTCTTTAACATAATTCATTTTTAAGCTTTCCTTTTCTTTGTGAACAAATTATTTTCCATTTTGCTGCAGAGTGGCAGAGGAGGCTGCCAGAGTGGCAGTCACTGTCACTGTTCAGTCACAGCGGCATCTGAACTGGGTTATTGTTATAATGCAGATGCTTTTGTAATGCTAGAGAGCGATTTAGAGTACTAGAATGTTCTTTATATAGTTTTTGAGAAACCAGTTTAAAATGCCAAACAACTCTTGAGCGTGAAAAGACTTTGGAAGTACCTAGTTTAATATTTTTTATTGGTGATATTAATAAGTTTTCAGTGTACACCAGCTGTTCAGATGATTAGCTTGGTTTGTTCACTTGTTTTAGGGACATGGAAACAGCACTGAACGACTGAGACCTAGCATTAGATGAAGTATGGACGAGACTAAAATGGTCTTGGACTTAATCTAGACCTTCTCTGCCATCAAGGAGAAGGGAAATTCGCAGTTCAACATGGAGTTGCATCTGTTGAACACCTGGCTTTGCATGAAAGCAGGCTGTGTGACTGAGCAATGCGCCGCTTGGCTGTTCAGGCTGCAGGCCCTGTGTCCTTGAAGGGCACGTTCCATTTTGCATCAGCATTAGGTACAGGGCTGTTTTTTGTTGTTTTTTTTTTTTCTAGCTGTATCCATCTACGTTTGATCACAGTTGCTTCAAGCTGATGATTTGAAAAGCATATTTATATCCACACATTGATTTTTCCAAGTGTATGTGCGTGTGATCAAAAATGTGAGGCCTAAGAACAAAGTTACCTGCTGCTTTCTCCTTATTCCAGTGAGGAGTGTATTTTGCGCTGGTTTTGTTTCAGATCTAAAACCAGATAAGCAGAGTGACTTTTGCTTTATTAATCTGTTGTAGTCTTTATTTCTTTCATTTGATGTTATAGCAAAATCCTGCTCAAACCGAAGGAAGCAGGTTCTTTTGTTAGCTGTATTGAAGATAGTGATCTGACAGCGGGATCTTGTCTGAGCGCGAGCTGGCCGTCTCCGGTCAGGCTGTGTATATAGAGTTGTTCTCCTGTTTGGTTTGTAATCAGTGTTTTGGGAATCTTTCCAGCTTCGGAGGTTAACTTTGAGGTCTTCAATCTTCTGAGCAGTTTTTATTTTTTCTTCTCCATCTCCTATCTGTGGGTAACTTTGAGGCTTTGTGAAAGACTGGGAGTTGTTTTCAGTTTCTGCACAGCAAATATCTCCTCAGGTGGTGGTGGTTGTTTTTTGTTCCACTTAAGTTATTCATTTATGTTTTATAATCTAATTTGCACTTACAGGCATGATGACCTAGATGTTAAATTCCACTTAGTCCTTGATGAGGCATGGCAGTACGCAGAAGAGATGTAACAGGTCAGTGGAAGGGCAGTAATTTGTACCAAAAAGATTTATTCCTAAAATAACCAGTTTTTCTTACGTGCGTTCTACTTTGACAACCAGTGTATGTATGATAGGAAGGCTCCATAACTGAGTAGAGAAAATCGATAATATACCATTTAATGTATTAGAGCAGGAGAAAGACGTGGAGGGTGACTTGATGATAGTATTTGCTTTAACTCTTTGGTGTCCAGTGTTTCTCATCATGAACTGAATGATCTAAAGGGACTAATTAATTACTTTACCACAAAGGAAGCTGAGGGAAGTAGATTACAGTTTTGATCTCTGTACAAAAAGGTTTATGTGCTAGTTGAATTAATCCCTTGAGTACCCTATGGTTTGCAGTGTGTCCAACAAAAGGGCACTTGTTTCCTTACGAAAACACACTGTGCATACCAACATTCTCGTGCCAGAACTGAAAGGCTATTCATGTTGATCAGCATTTCCCACTTGTCTTAGTATTTAGTTGCCTATTTCATTACTAAATGCTATAATATACTCCATGATTTTCTTTTAAGTTAAAGTAACTGTAAACCACTTATACTAAAGTAAACTGGGATAATGTGTAAGTGTTGTTGTTTCTTATGCAGCATGATAAAGCAAGTGTATCTTCACTTTTTACAAATAGCTGTGTAGTAGTTTGTTCCCTTAGAGGAGAATAAAAGAAAAAAAATGAAGTTGTAGGTTCCTTGGTCCCTGATAAGTGATGAAAGTAGACTTTATCTATAGAAGAGAGGAAAAGAGTGATTCCCCAGATAACAAATGAAGATGGGCTCTATGTGCCTTCCTGTCTCTTCTTGGACATAGTGCTCCAGACCGTGTCACTTTTCTTGTCACCTAGTGCACAGGTCCCTCCTCGGCCATGTGAGTCAGTGAATGCTGTGGCTGCTGTGGAGCACACGCTTTTTTCCTGCCTTGCTTTCCTCTACTTTCCCTAGCCACAAGTTTTCCAGTAAATGTGTAGAAATCATGTCTGCCTAGTCTGATAAATTCAAACCTACTGGGGTTGGTTAGTTGAAACCTCTTGGTGTCAGTCACGGGTACTGAAAGCACATAGGATGTACAGATGGATGTCAGACATGCATCACAGTTGACCAACTTTTCATCTCTTAGATCTCTTAGAATCGTAGAATGGCTTGGATTGGAAGAGGCTTTAAAGACCATATAGTTCCAATCCCCCTGCCATGGGGGTTGCCGCCCACCAGCTCAGGCTGCCCAGGGCCCCATCCAACCTGGCCTTGAGTACCTACAGGGATGGGACATCCACAGCTTCTCTGGGCAGCTGTGCCAGTGCCTCACCACCCTCCAAGTAAATAATTTCCACCTAACATCTAACCTAAATGTCCCCTTTGGTAGTTTAAAATTGTTCCCCCTTGTCCTGTCACTAGAGATCTTTAGAGAGCCCTATGCTGCAGAGAGGCTTTTGGCCTCTTGATAGGTCTTCCACTCCTGTAAAATGTGTTTTGAGCAATGGATTCTCCCCAGTTGCTTTTCTGAGGGATTAATATCTTTTTGTCTTTGTACTTTGTGTCTTCTAACTTTGTGTTGCCTTTGAACTGTCAATCCCCCACTGTGTGAGTGTTCTCTTGAGAGCTACTGCCTGTTCATTATGAGGATCACATTCTATGTCTGTGAGTAGTAACATGTGGATGTATTAACAACAACACAACCCTGCTTGTCACAGCTGGTAGGAAAGGTTTGGTTTTATTATTTTTTTAACTATTCATTGTGAATGACATCTTTTATCAGAGATGGTGTTCCAGTTTTCCTATGCCTGTTATCTGGCTCCTCAGCCCTGTGAGATGCTCACCGCATCTCTCAGCTTTTCCCTAAAACCTTGCACTGTGGAAGTCGTTTTGCATTTTTGTTTCTGTATGCTCTGGTTTGATGGAGGCTGTATGCCTTTGCCCTTTCATCTTTTCTTTACGCATTGTCATATTTTTATAATCCCTCTTAATATGTTTGGAAAGCTGAAAGAATGAAAGTGAGAGGTGTTGTTTCTCTGGGAAGTACCAATGGTGCCTTGTTTCTTCTGGAGATAGCATTGTGCTTGTTGTACCTGGCGGCTCTGACAGCTCTGGATGGCTGAAATCACTTTTCCTCTTATCATATTTTTCCTGGAGGCTTTTGTAGTACTTATTTTTTTTCATTTGGGTGAAAAATTTGGAAAATCAGCTGAGAGTTCTCTAGCTCTTACTCTGGAATTCTGTGTGACATTCCTGTTTAAAATATTGCCAATGATTCCACAGTTCTCTCTTTAAACTGGGGATGAAAAAAAGTAACTAAAACTCATTCTGGAGTATTGCACAAACGTTAACATTGTAATTTTTAGTATCCCATCTACAATGATATCCTATAATAAGACAATTGACCTAAATGCAGAAGTTCAGTAACTTATTGAGGTCCACAGCATGCAATAGTCTCATTTTTGGTTCTTGACTTTGTATTCTGAGCCAGCAAGCACTCTTCTCTATCTGCAAATTGCTGTTTCCAGCATACAGTTGTTGTGAAGTACAGTGGGATGGTCTTCATGCTGGGTCTAGAACTGCTCGTCACCCCTTGTACACTATGAAGGATTGCCTGTACTAGGAAACATTACTAGTAAATTACAATAAATATAATTAAAAAAAGGATGTGTGGGATGAGAAGGTGGCCTCTCCAAGAGGAGGCTGATACTTCTGGGATCCCCCATGGCTAATACTTCTTTGTAAGCTTTCTTACCTCTTCCTAATGCTGTTAGCAAAGTGACAGGTCTTTGGGCATTTTGTGTAGAGATGTGTGCTTTTATTTATATGAGTTACCTTAAAAAATAAACAAAAAAGCAAAAAAAAAAAAAAAAAAATCCTGAGCACATAAACTTGTTAACATTTCCTTGTAGTTGAAAAAGGTAGAAGTGTACAAATTTGATTTTGAAGTGATAGTTGTCTGTCATAAGAAAAAAAGGGTCCAAAGTAGCTACTGGGAATTCTGTGAAATTGTCACTTCAGAGAGGCTTTCTATAAACTGTTACCCTGTAATTTCTGTAGGGTTTTTTGTTTGTGTTTTGTTTTTTTAGAATTGCTCTTAAATTATGTAAGTTGTAGGTTTCTGTTCCTATTTTGTCTTTAGAGGCTACTGGCATTTGGAGCTACATGTAGAGCAAAAAATACATACATATCTCTTGCTAAAACATAGAAAAAGATGAGAAAATCCCACAATTCTTATATCCTGTGGCTCATTTCTCATATCTTTCTTTGACCTGTAAACTATTCCTGGTACTGATCTTACTTGTCCTGTCTTGGGGGGCCTGTTGATAGCTGGCTTGAGTGCACAGAGATACCAACTTGATTCAGAGATGGACAGAAATGCTGCCCTATTAAATTACCTTTGCTAGCATTCTCAGTACTCTGGTTTTCATCAGAGATCTTGAAAATAGAAGAGAAAGGAATGCAGTCTTTAATGAAGGGGAAGTGTAGTGCTTTTTGATGTGAAAGTGGAGAGAATCTTTGGACATTGCCTGCTCCAGGCTATGGACACTGCATAGAGCAACATCTGCAAAAAAACCTGCTGACATAACTATTAATTTAAGATTCAAGTTAAATTTTAAATTTCAGTTGTGTGGAAATCCTTCTGACACAAGAGTTTTTGGGCTCTCTTTTCAGTTGGTGTGGGGCTTTTGGTTTTGTAGAGATTTATTTTTGTGTTTTTGCTTCTGGTGCAGCATTTGCTGTGATGTTTGCTTAGTTCTGTGATATGACCATGTTTTGTCAATTTTCTGTCATGATGTTTTGAATAGAAAAAAGCATTTATGAATATTCTAAAATGTTGCTGCTGATTGTCAAACTGAACTGACCGTGAGCCTTTTTTTTATCTTTATTCTTTTCTTTTTGGAGAATAAAGACCAGTTTCTTCATGATGAAGTTCCATCTTCAGTGTCTCAACTTGCAACAAAGGTAAATATCTGTTCTTTGGAAGTGTAGCATGTTTTATATCATATATATACACTTCACTCGGTGTATGTTAGGAGCTTTGCTGTTTATTGTGTGCAGCCTGAATCAAGGAGGATATTTATGTACTTTATTGTTATTGATTTTATCGTTATTTATGGTCCTTCCTCATACTGTCATGGATTTCTCATTGAAGTAATATTAGCAGCATAGTAGTTGCAAGGAAGTAAAGCAGCGTTCTAATTATTTTTTGAAAGAAAAGTTCCTTTGTTTTTATTCTTTCATGTAGTATGTATTAAAGCATATATATATTAAAAAGAAAATAAGAATCCGCAGGAATTAACTGGAGCGCAATCTAAAATAAAGAACTAAATATTACCTGTGCTGAAAATATGATCACTAGGAGAGATTTTTATATATATTCCATTAAACGTGTAACTCAGCTGGCTTTGTGACCACAAGGACTTTATCTTGTATCTCTTTCTGGAAAGTTGGCATTTGAGTTATATATTTTTTTACCTTGATATCTGTCCAAGAATATTTTTAATGTTCTTCAACTACAGTGCTAGAAGATGAAAGAACTGGAAGTTGCTATGATATGCTAGAGCTTGTTTTGAAATTCCACAGGTATAGAGGAAAGCATTTAAAAACAGTGTCATTAGCGTAATAGGATACTTCACGTTAACATGTATAAACTGAACATCTGCCTCTGTTACTTCTTTTTTGTTCTACTTGAGATGCAGCATGATTTTCACTGAAAATAGTAGTGCAATTATGCTGTATCTTTCTGCTTTTTAGAAAAAAAAAATGTATTCCTCCTTCTGGAGACGTAAACTGCTATGTTTTTTATGTCAGATGATAAATGTTTAGGAAAAGAATCTTGACATCAATTTATATTGAAGCTTTTTTTGTCCATTTCTTAGTCATTCAGGAAGACTTGCTAAGTGTGTGTTTTGGTTTCAGGGGAAAAAATGGCCCCAGGGCAAACCACTGAGCTGTGGTATTTTTCTGTTGTAAAGTGAAATCCCCTTATCTTAAAAATGTATTCACTAAAACCGCTCCTTATCCTTCTCATCTTATTTTTCTTTATTGTTGTTTCTGAAAGCACTTCTGAGTTTTATTTGGTTCTTCTGTCTTAGGAGCTGTCAGTAAAGTGGTATCCCATGAGTTCCAAAATCCTTAATATAGAAGGCTTTTTATATGTGCAGCCTTTTCAGTGGATGTGTTTCATGAATGAGTCTCCATGTAGAAACAGTATAGTGAAGAATAGTGAAGTTCTTCAAGAAAAGAGATCCAAATTTGGTATGCGTGCCCTTTAGGAAACAGCCTTTAAGGACAGCCCTTAAAGCTGAAGTTTTAGGCCAGTCCTCATTCCCAGTCTGACAGAAAAGCCTTTGACCTGGATCTGAAGGTGCACAAACAGGAGCTGGTCCTAGCGCCTGAAGCTATAGGCTGCAAAATGAGCTTACATTGTGCTCAAGCAAGAAGTTGCCCACCCTGCAGTGAGAACATGCTGGCTTCAATGCTAGAGTTTTCTGGTTCCCTTTTCCTGTTTCACCTAGAAGCAGATACAGCTGGTCAGAAAGCCATGTGGCATCTCCATTGGAGGAGCTGTGAAATCCCTAGTGGTACACTGGGAGAGGCAGAAGCTGAAACCCATTGCACATCACTCTTTGGCCTCAGCTAAGCTCATCTCAGTGGACGGAGCTCAGCGCTGAACTTCAGCATTAGAAGCACAGCGGAGGCATCGCCTGCAATTGTTACCAGGCCAGCTTTTGAAAAAGGACAAATAGTTTGAAGGAACAAGGTACATTGTCTTAGTAATGGTACTAGAGATGTTGGGCAGTCCAGTAGTGCCAAATTCTGGAGTTTCTCTCCAGAAGTAATCGTTGATCTGCACACCAAGAAAGTTGAGGAGTTCCTTCCCAAAAATGCTGGGAAACAAATTTGGAGGGGAATTGGTTTTTTCATTTTGAATTCTTTGTTGTTTGGATTCTTGCGTGTTATGAATAGGCTTCCTATAATGTGGGAACAGCACTTCTTTAGTTAAAGCTGATTGACATTTTTTTTATTATAAAACACTTAGTTGTAACTTTATTGACCTGTAAAATACTTACATGGAAAATTCCTCCCTGGCTTTTTATTTTGACAGGGTGGCAGAGGAGGGAGGAAAGCTGCAGGACAAACAGTTGTTTCTTCTTAGTCATGTTGGAGAGAAAAATCCGTTTTTGTTTCCATTTAAAAAAGAAAATTGTGCACACTTTTGTGGAGTGCTTTTACATTGCTGGAGGATTTTGATTCACCAGTTGTCAGATTGTTAAAATACTTGTGACGGTCTGCTTGGCCAAAACATACATTTCTAGAAATCTCATTTCATACATGCTGAGTTGAGGCTTTTTAGGGATTAGCTGCTTAACTACACAACAGCACCGAACATGCTGATTCTCACTGCAGGTATACGGAGCACAAAATTGCTCTTTTTGGTTGCTAAGACTCTTGTTATGTGGTTTCTTGTAGCCCACAGAGAGTGACTTCTGTTCCCTGGAGCCCTGCTGGTTAGCAGTCAAGAAGTAGAAAAGTCTAATGAGAATATATTGGAAGTGCTACTACCCATTCATGAAGCAGTACAGTTTTAGTCAGAGTGATGTTCAAACATACTTGAATCATTCACTTTGAAATGTTAACTGTTTATCATATAACTCTAATGTATGTCCCAAATCCTTACTATTGTTCTTAGACTTGATTGAGACTATGCTTATCTCCTCCCCACCATAATGCAGCATTCATTTTCAGTTAAGTGTAGTCATCTTCTTTAGCATGTGTTCATCTATATGTGCATATATATATTTCTGCAACATACTGTTTACTTTTAGGAGTGTTCTACTTCTTCTGTATATAACTGTTAGTATTCCTCATTCGTCACCTTTTAGCCTAATTTTTCATGAACCTTCTTAACATAATGTGGAGCTCTAATTATGAATTGCCTACCTGAGACAATAAAATTAACTGAAAAGTCATCTTAGCGATGCTTTACTGTTTCCCAGTAGACTCTGATGGCTCATTTATTACTCACTGCCTGTCTACTTAGTATGGGAAGCTGAGGGTCATGTCAATCATCTGAATTTGTTGATGTGCTGAAAACTGGTATATTTAAAGTATTTTATTTGTAGTGATACTTCTCAAGTTTATAGGAGACTTTCAACTAAGAGGACCTGACCCTTTCTGGTGTACTTTACATATCAAGTTAACTATTGATAAATGTTTGTTCCCTGTTTTTTGTTTGTTTTTTTTTTATCTAAAGATGGAAAAAAATCTGGTCAACATATGTAGTTTATATGTAGCTAATTCACTTGGATCAATATGGGCAGTGAAACAGAAAAACCTTCCTAAAGGGTTCAGATTAGGGGAGTGAGTTCAGGGAAGCCACGCTGTACCTACAAGGCTCTATGGAGGAAAGATGGCTGCAATTTTATTGCTAGAATTCAAATAGTAATTTGTGCTACAAAAAATGTTGCCCCTAACCTCTATGTTGTTTAGTGACTATCTGACATCTTTTATTGAGCTGATTCTTATCATTAACCAAAAGAACGCAAAAAACAAATGACTTAGTGTTCTGCTTACTTAGTAGTTTCATCTGATCTTCCACAGTACCACATGGGTACAAAGCCATGGGATAAGGAAGGTGGTATAAATGTCAGTAGGTAATGAACTGGATCTGCCCTTTTCAGCAGCAGTGTCTGATAAACTAGCTCTGCCATCGTGTGAAAGTTCTCTCCAGGAATGTGTCTGACAGATGGGCACCAATACTAAAGGTTTGGCAAAGGCAAAGCGGAGGGAATAGCAGTGAGGGGGAGAAAATTGTAGGCAGTTGGACTAGGGATGGACAGACTGTATCCTTTACATGATGTTCTGGAAGTGGCTGCTTGTACTCCCAGTGTCAGAAGATACACTAATTAAATGGCAGCTTTTTCAGCGTAGAGGGAGTTCTTCATAAGATGAAATTAACACTATGGAACGCAGGGGAAGATGATGATGGTTTTTCAGTAGACTGCCTGTTGATAGATTAATCTACATTTCACTTCTACTGATCCTTTTAGGTGATTGCACAGAGCATTGTGATGCAGATTTTCAAGACCTAAATGGATGTTAGGGGGAAAGTATATTATGGCTGTTATGATGGGAGTTCTCCATGTTCTCACAGTCAAGCTAGCATGAGAGCAGCCTGTGATCCTATTTCACACAACACTGAAATGACATCTTGAGACGTTTCTACTTTGCTTCTCATGGGCATTTTTGAAAAACAGTAGACTGTGGCATCCGACTTGGTCTACTAAAGGCTTAGCCCTTCTAACTTCTGAAGTTACAAGACTAGCCATTAGTTGTAATCTGTTTTTCTTAACAGTCACCTCTGGGTACTTCATTTATCTTTTGTTTTGAAGTTTTTATTTTGTTTTAAACCTGGAGTTTTGACTGTATACCCAGTTTTTTTCTAGTGGTGTCAGGTTTGATTTTCAGAGATCTTCTCCTCTGAGACCAAGGGTAGTCTGTCCTGCCAACCAGGGAAGCAGGCAGAGGTGGCAGGAGACCTGTGTGGATGAGCAAGATGCTTCTGGGGGGGGGGGGAAAAAAAAAAAAAAAAAGCATGCAATAGAAACATACAGAAGGTGAAAAAGCAGGGTCAAGTGATGGAAGGGGAACATAAAGACACTCTGTAAGCGTGCAGGGATGGAGTTAGGAAAGCCAGAACCCACTTAGAGTTTAATCTGGTGAGGGAAATAAAGAGCAACAATGAAAGGCTTCTGCAGATACCTCAGATGCACAAAGAATATTGAAAAGATGGAACCTGACTCTTATCAGTGGTGACCAGTGAATGGGCAGGAGGCAATGGGCTCAAAGTGAGAAGGAAGACATTCCATTTAATGAGAACAAAACATCTTTTCACCCTGAGTGTGGTGAAGTCCTGAACAGGCTGTCCGGAGAGGCTGCAGAGTCTCCACCTGTGGAGATGTTAAGGTTCCAACTGGACACAGTCCTGGGCAAGCTGCTCTGAGTGTCACTGCTTTGAGCAGTGTGAGAGGGTAGGTACATCCAAAGGTCTCTTCCAGCCACATGGACTCTGTGGTTCTTTGAACTTTGGATGCTGAATTATTTCTTTTTCCATTGATGCATGGAAAAACTACTTTAAAAGTTTGTGAATATGAACTAGTCAGTTATAAATGTGGACTTATTTGAAAACTTTAGGAGTAGTACTTTTGAGCTTTGTGTAGACTGTTACGTAATAAAAATGAAATACAGAACTTCTGCAAGTGTCTTAATGCTCAAAGACCATATCAGAAGTTTATTTTCATATATTGCATAACTTTGCAAAGTTGTTGAAACTGCTGTTTCAAATTCAAGGTTTTGGAGAGTGGTGACTTATGGATCTCTTTACTGAATTGTACCTACTAGCAATACACTTGTAATGACTCCGGCTGCACTGGGAGTCGCACTTACCTCTAGGTTAAGCAAACACATCTTGCTGTGTTAGGGAATTTTTTAAGTACGTGACAGATATATGACAGTCATGATCAAAAAGAAAGATCACTGTCTCAGTAGTTCAGCAGCTAGAAAATAAATGATGGAAGTGTATCTTAAAAGTTAACTGTATAGGCATACTTCAATCTGGTGGCCTTATATGATGGAGTGACAGCTTCAGTGGAGGGGGAAGGGTGGTGGATATCATCTACCTGAACCTCTGCAAGGCCTTTGACATGGTCTCTCACCACATCCTTCTCTCTGAATTGGAGAGATGTGGATTTGAAGGATGGACTGTTCGATGGATTAGGAATTGACTGGCTGGATGCAGCCAAAGGGTTGTGATCAGTGGTTCTATGTCAGGGTGGAGGCCAGTCACAAGCGGTGTCCCTCAGGATTCGGTCTTGGGACCAGTGCTCTTCAACATCTTCATCAGCGACACAAACGATGGCACTGAGTGCATCCTCAGCAAGTTTGTAGATGACACCAAGCTGAGCAGTGCAGTTGATACAGTGGAAGGAAGGAGGGACCTGGACAGGCTGGAGAAGTGGGCCCATGGAAACCTAATGAGGTTCAATAAGGCCAAGTGCAGGGTGCTACACTTGGGTTGGGGCAATCCCAGGTATTTATACAAACTGGGGGAAGAGCTCCTTGAGAGCAGCTCTGCGAAGAAGGACTTGGGGGTCCTGGTGGATGAGAAGCTGGACATGAGCCAGCAGTGTGCGCTTGCAGCCCAGAAGGCCAACTGTGTTCTGGGCTGCATTAACAAAGGGGTGGCCAGCAGGGAGAGGGAGGTGATTGTCCCCCTCTACTCAGCTCTTGTGAGGCCCCATCTGCAGTACTGCATCCAGGCCTGGGGCCCCCAGTACAGGAAGGATGTGGAGCTCTTGGAACAGGTCCAGAGGAGGGCCATGAAGACCATCAGAGGGCTGGAGCACCTCTTCTATGAGGAAAGGTTGAGGGAACTGGGCTTGTTTCGCTTGGAGAAGAGAAGGCTCTGGGGAGACCTCATTGTGTCCTTCCAGTACTTGAAGGGATCATATAAACAGGAGGGGGAACAGCTGTTTACGAGGGTGGACAGTGATAGGGCAAGGGGGAATGGTTTTAAACTAAGACAGGCGAGATTTAGGTTAGATATTAGGAGGAAGTTTTTCACATGGAGGGTGGTGACACACTGGAACACGTTGCCCAAGGAGGTTGTGGATGCCCCATCCCTGGAGGCATTCAAGGCCAGGCTGGATGTGGCTCTGGGCAGCCTGATCTGCTGGTTGGTGACCCTGCACATAGCGGGGGGTTGAAACTACATGATCATTGTGGTCCTTTTCAACCCAGGCCATTCTGTGATTCTGTGATATGATTCTATGCTGACGGAATAGTACAATGTAGTATATGCAGTTACTGATTTACACACAGGTAGATAGAACTACCAGCCGGCCTTCTGTACATTTTTATCTAGAGACCTGCATACGGCATCTGCTTGGCACTGAATGGACGTCTTCTAATAACTGTTCTTGAAGTCATCTGCAGATCTGCATCAGGCTTCATGAAATTAGATGTAAAAATATCCAGAGGTAAAAATGTGGAAAATATGTGTCTAGGTATTAGCAGGATTTTATTACTAAAAGAGTTTGGTCTTTTTTTTCTTTTTTAATTTTCTTTTAGACATAGGATTACTTGAGTGTCCAAAACAATGCAGCAAAGGTTAGAGTTATATCAGTGAAATATGCATAATTTTCTAGATTAAAAGAAGAGGTATGTGTGCAAAGATATACCCTTTCTACATTAAACATAGGCGTGCATAGATGTTTCTCTTTAAATGGCCTTTTGTCAACACTGTTTTTAAAGGCACATACAATTTGTTAGGCCAGTTGCCTGTCTCTGTATTAGATTTCTATCTGAAAACTGTAATGAGATGGTTCTTTTATTTTCATTGTTTCATCTGCAGGTTTATTATGTTAGATGAACCATTATTTTTGAAGACAGTCAGGCTTATGTCTAACTTAGACCACTGAGAGCTATGGTGTCTTTTATCAAGCCTAAAGGATTAAGGCCGTAAGAGTTGTTAGCAAAGGTTCCTGCTTGTAGAGGCTTGAAATGGGAGAGTCTGAGTAAGGTAGCAGAAGATGAAGGCTACTTCAAGATCTAAATCTTGGAGATTCCCATTTCTGGGATATTTATTGTAGATGAGCTGCGTTGTAGTGACAGGAACCTACAACAGAGTAACAAAATCCTCATGTTAAACTTGTTAATGTGTTTAACATTAGAAGAAGCTGACAGAGTTGGGCCTTTAAAGGCTCTGTCCTGAATATTAGACCTCTGTTTACACCATGGCATTTCCAAGCCATTAAGTTTTGCTTGGGGAGGCCCCTAGCTTCGGTGCAAGGACTTGGCATGGAGAGGTAAGGTATCTGAAGGCACCATCCGCAGCTTGCCTGGTTTTGTCTGATGCTATTGCCAGTACCAGTTGTTTGCAGCATACATAAGGCTAGTCTGCCACAGGGATAGAAAGCTGAAGTTAGCTGTCTATGTATTTGTAATGTAATTAAAATAGCCTATGTTTGTGTATGAGAGTTTTGTTGTAACCTGTACTCACTTTGTTCTAATAGTGGAAAAAAATACATATATAGAAGCAATTGCTTTTGTTATGGAGCCATGAGGAAGCCTGTGGCTTTTGGTAAGATCAGGTATTGGTTTGGGAAGAGGTGAGCAGAGCAGTGGCAGAGCACTGGATTGTGGTGAGCACAATCTTCCTGTGCCTGGTATGTCCATATCCCACAAGTGAGAGCTAGGATTTCATAGAACCCTTAGAGTTGAAAGGGACCTTTGAAGGCCATCTAGTCCAACTGCCCTGCAGTGAACAGGGACACCACAGCAAGATCAGGTTGCCCAGGGCCCGATCCAGCCTCACTTTGAAAGTTTCCAGGGATGGGGCAACCTGTTCCAGTGCCTCACCACCTTCACTGTAAAAGACTTTTTCCTTATATCTTACCTAAATCTACCATCTTTAAGCTTGAAAACATTTCCCCTTGTTCTTTCACCACAGACCTTGCTGAAGAATCTGTCCCCTTCTTGCTCAGCCTTCTCTCTTCAGAGGTCCCCTGAGCTGTGCTTAAATCTGCATCCTTGTTTGAATCCCAGCAAAATGAAATGGAGTGGACAGAAAGTCTAGGTGAAACCTTCCTGGTAATCCTCAAGTGGCCTGCTCTGTCTGCTGGCCCTTAGTATCTGGGATTGTTCAGGAGGGAGTATGGAGGTGGGTAAGAAGCACAGATGGACAGGAGAGCAAGAGATGGAAATATTTCATCTCTGACATACAGCAGGAAGGGCACTGACTCTCCTAAACTGTGGAAGTTGTGGGTTTCTGCAAGCAGGGATGTTGGCAGTATTTGTGTTTTCCTACTTGATCTGCACTCAATTCATAGGTGATATTCTCATGCATCTTTTAACACCTATGTGGGCATACCAGCTATCATCTGTAATTGCTTAAAATGTCAAATTTTTACTAATTTGTACCAGTGAGTTCTGCAGAAAGAACAAAGCGTAATAATAGGTGATGAATTAGCCTTCACTTATATTGACACTACAATTTTCTTTTGATTGTTTATGTATTTCATAATGTATTGTTGTATTTTCAATGTAATCAGGTTATCAGTAATAGACTGTGCCATTCTTACTAGACTCTGCAAGAAATGACAGGCAACTTCTATGTTCTGTTAGGCGTGTGTGTTTGCATTTTATAGTCACTAAACGTATTATGAAAAGAAAAACAAGCAGTAACTTTTTCTTTAAGGGAGAGGGATTTAAACCCTTAATATTGTTGGAAATCTTTTTGCTGGAATGGTTAAACTTATGGCATAAATGTAGAGAGCACACTGTCATGCACCCAGTGGTGCCTGTGTCACATCTCACTGCTGAACCAACACATGTGCCACCCCCTTCTGTTTGCAAGGCCATAAGATGTAGTCTGGGTGAGTTTAAAAACAGGAACAATTGTGCAAAGCAGGTAAAATTTAAAGAGTTTCATGATTCAGCTAGCTGTCCTGCCTGTTGTGGCCACTTCTAGCAATGACTGTTCATTTCAGTTTTGTCTACTGAAACCCCTTAAAGTGTTTGCTCAGCTGCCTAGATTTCCCATGCCTAGGTTCCCTATGTCACCCTTCTTATGTATGATAGATGAACGTGCAGCCAGCAGCTCTTGGCTGCAGGAGAGCACCCAGGAGCCCAGCTGCACTCTTCAACATCATTTCTCAGCTCCTGCAGACCAGCAAGGTTTTGTACTCTTTAGTCAGCAGGAAACAGCTCTGTCTGCAGTCACCCAATCTAGTCTTTTTCAAAAGGAAAGGGAACAGCCTCCGTGCTCCCAGCTGCATGGCACGAGAGAAGTGGGACTGTGGCTACCCATCAGCCACCCAAGCAGTCAGAGCTGGCACGCACTCTGCTTAAATTCTGTAATGCACATTTATGAGTATGTTTACTTCTTTGCATAGGTTCAAGGTGCAAGTTTCCGGGGTTGGAAGGAAGTGACATCTATGTTCAATAAAGATGATGAACAGCAATTGCTGGCCGGATGCAAGTCTCCAAAATCCAAAGGGTGAGTTAATCTGATTGTTCTATCTGCTGTAAAAATACACAAACTGGAACAGAAAATAGCTCTGCAAAACATTGAAGGAAGAGGCTGAAAAGCAGTAGTGTTCAGCTCCTGGAAGTTAAATCACAGAGAAAGGTTTATGTGCATTTCAGAACTATTCATTGTAAGTTAAACACTCGTAAAGCATGCTGTGCTAGGAAAGGATGTACTGCTGATAACCTATTTAGGCATGTCAGGAAGAAGAGGGAATTCAGCTATGTAAAGGTTTCTGAGTAAGAGTCATCTGTGACCTCTTTTCTCTTACTGATTAATTTGCACTTGAGCTTAGCTTCTTTAACATGCTTTACTTCCTTTTTTTGAAGTCTTGTCTGCACCTGAAAAGGCCAAGTGATGTAGCTGTGTCAGGTTCTGCAGATCTTCCCTTTTGGAGCTGAAATGCTCACAGGGCAGTTCTGTACCGTGCTGTGGCTGCAGCCTTTGTCTGAACAGACAGACCTCTTCCCAGGGCTGACTGTTTTGCTATTACAGCACATGTAGAGTTTACCTCCATACATTGCCTGATCACGTTGGTCATAAACAGGAAGAAGTGTGCCACTCATCAGTTCCAGCCACAGAAAAAGGTTTTGCTAAGACCTGTCATTGTATGTTTTGTTTCCAGTTGGCATTGAAAAAGATGCATTTCAGTAAATGCATACGTGTGTGTATACATATACACATATTTAAAATACATATATTTCCATGTCATTTTGAGCCTGTTCAGTAAAAGTTCCCAGCTCTAGTTTCTGTACAGTCTTCTTGGTATTAAGATACTAAGGTTGCTTCAAGGACCCTATGCACTTTATGCAGAAAGTAGAAATGAAATAAACCAGTGAAGAGAGTGGAGACAGTATGAAGACTGTGTTACAGTAAATATGAAAGGAGGTTTTTAGTGCCCTATGATTATTACTACATGCATGTATTTTATGTTTGGGAGTGTTTTCCTATAAGCATATGCCACGACTTCTATGTAACTTTTAAGAAAGCACAACTTTTCAAGTGCTGTAGGCACAAAATATAAGTATAGTGATTGGGGTCTGTGCCTGGTCTTAACAAGGTGACAATTCTGCAAATGTTAAGTTCACTGAAGGAAAAGCCCTTTTAAAGGTATTGGTTCTGTTGCTTCCACTAAAATATGATAGCATTGAACTCCTTAAGCTAAGCTTTTGTTCATGGAAAAAAAATCTTTTAATAGAAATATTCATAGTATTTCAGTGGGTGTTTTATTTGTGGCTAATTTGTATGCTAGTAGTAGCTACTGCTTTCAGTATTCTTCGCTTGTTGAACCATGAAGATTGTGTGTTTCACCACCAGTATTCAGCCTTTTGTGTTCTGTTTTTTGGTTACACCTATAACCTTGTACATAAACTTACTCATAAACATTTGACATTTTGTGCCTTTTGTACATTAAATGCTACTCACTGCATATACAAAATAATAATTCTTAATATGAGATAAGAAATGTATTAGCATAAGTAGCCGTTTAAATGTCTCTGAAAGAGAGACTATTTGTATGTATTACACACAAAGGTTGTTTTTTCTCATTTTTGGGAGGGGAACTTTGGAATTTCTTCTCAGAAAAATGAAACAGCTGTTTTCAAACTACTGTGCATATATTTGAGGAAAAAAAAAAAAAAAGTACTGGTCTCTATAAAGTCCTAATACTGTACTTAAAATATTTTAGGATATAATATATTTCCATACATTTCCAGAGGCACTTCAAATTCATAGAACCATAGAATCACCAAGGTTGGGAAAGACCTCCAAAATCATCCAGTCCAGCCGTCCACCTACCACCAGTATTTCCCCCCTCAATCATGTCGCTCACAACAACATCCAAGCGTTTCTTGAACACCTCGTGGGGCGATGACTCAACCACCCCTGGGCAGCCCATTCCAGCACCTGACCCTCTTTTCCTAATAACCAACCTGAATGCCCCCTGGCACAACTTGAGGCCATTCCCTCCAGTCCTATCGCTAGTTACATGGGAGAAGAGGCCGATCCCCACCTCACCACAACCTCCTTTTCGGTAGTTCTGGAGAGTGATGAGGTCGCCCCTGAGCCTCCTCATCTCCAGACTGAACAGTCCCAGTTCCCTCAGCCACACCTCATAAGGCCTGTGCTCATGTGTTCAGAGTGGGGAATTCTATTATCATAAATTGTCATTCTATTATCTATTCTAATTCTATTATCATAAATACTCAGTCCAGATCTGTTTTCCCACTGCAAGAGTCTACTGTGCTTAGCCTTATACCTATAGGAAGGTATTTTTCCTGAAGATGACAATGATGGATGTGCTGTCATAGAACAGCATCTGACTTTTTAGTGAAGATGCAGAGCTAGCTTTGGGTAACATTCAAGGTGCTTCGGTTCTGTTGAATAAAAGCATTCACTCCTATAAAACATAATTATTTAATTGAATGTTATTAATAACTGTTAAGTGCATTGTTAAATGAAGAAATTAATCACCTAATCATTGTTATTTTCTAGAACAAACCTAAAATTAAAGGAAGAGATGAAGTCAGAAAAGAAGCCGGGTTTTTGGGACAGTTTGGTGATAAAGCAGAACGTCCAGTCTAGGAAACCAGATGAGATTGAGGGCTGGGAACCACCACAGATTACTGCTGCTGATTCTGCCAGTGATGCAGCAACTGCTTTAAGTGACTATTCAGCCTGGTCAGGCTGGGAGGATGAAACCAAAGGCTCCACAAAGTACACGAACCTGGCCAGCTCAGGAAACAGTTCCAGGTGGAGTATCAAATCAGCTGGGAAGCTGGTTAGTATTAGACGTCAGAGCAAAGGTAACCTTACTGACAACTGGGAAGAACTGGAATGATGCTGGTGATGTGAAATACTTTGTAGGTAAGAAGAGAAAGGTTCCATGATTTACTTGTATGTTTAAACCAAAATCAAATCTGCTCAATATTGCACCTTTATACAGTACTTTGTTTTATTCTGATTGTTACAAATTTTTGCTCACCTGATAGTAAATTTTCTTATTACATTGTTAAATAGCTATGTTTTCCACACTAAAAAAAAAAAGTAGAGAATCTATTTTGTGCCTATATTTCACATTCAGACTCTGTGGTTTGTTTGATTGTTGGTTTTACCAAAAAAAAAAAAAAAAAAAAGAGTAACTCCTTAGTGAATGTATACACTGGTTGTAAATTTGACTGCCTTACGTAGGAACTTCCACTAGCTTGAGGTCCTGTTTTTTTTTTTTTTCCTGGTATTTGAGGGTCACTCAAAATTTTAGTTTTGATGCTGTCCCTTTTTAAAATAAGAATACTGATGTGTAGCTTGCAGGAAGAATGCTTATACTTAGTAGACTGTTTTCCAAATCTTCAGCCTCAGCATGTGCTTCAGCTTGTGCACAGAAGATGCTCAACTGTCACAATGTACTTTGTGTGAAATGGGAAAATATGACTCCAGTGTAATTTGTTCAGTCACGGGAACTTCACCAGTAGTCAGGTCAAATGGGTCTTCCAGAGCTTTTTGTACTGAATGTTGTTTGACAAAGCTGAACTTGTCAGTTTTTAAGATGCATGTCATGCCAAAAATAGAAATGACTGTAAATTTGGAAAGCAGCAGTGGGTAGAGTGTAAGATCTCCGTATTCAGTATGTATAGTCCTGAATCTGTGGATAAGTCGTTTCTTATGGAAGGATAAATGATTTCCTTTTTACAGTAGCTGGTCCCTGTTCTGCAGGCAACTTTGTTTTGTACATTTGTTGATTGCCCCTCATCCTTCCCTCCATAAGCAGTGATTGAAATAGACTGGCAAGACAACTGAGCCATTACAAGGCTGTGCATGCACACGGTTTCTGAAGCATTTTTGTTACAAAGCTCTGTCTTACTTGCTACTGATACTTTCAGTTTTGGTAAAAGAGTGCAAAGTGTTAAACTGGAGATTTGAAATGTACATAGAATACTTAAAGTGCCTCTTTCTAGCATATTGTCTCTTCATCAGCAGTGCAGCCAATGTCAGATCCAAAGTTGGTTTCCATTTCATTTCTATGACCTATATAAATACTTTTAACATCCATGGAAAACAAACCAAAAGTTTCATGGCAGACGTGAACAGAAGCCTCTTCTGTCCTGTTTGTAAAACTGATATAACTGAACTGAAAACCTGTGTTGACTGCCTAGCAACGTGACCAGTACAATAGGAAGATCAGATTAGTATTTGAGAGAAAATCAGCATTTTCACAAGGAAATGTATATCTTTATATTTAATAGATATCCTGTAAACATATTTTTGCAAGAAGCTTATGCTTATGAAAAGGGATGCATGCAGTTTTCTTCTAAGCTTGTACCTTTTTTCTCTTACTGCCACATCATTCCTTTCTTAGTGCTCTCTTTCTCCTCACTCTTCCAATTCATCTAACAGTTTTCTGGCTTATGGTTCCTGCATAGGTGTTCTTTGGAGTTTCCTGTTGAGGTGTGCCTGGAGAGACGTAGCAAAAAGGATTTTTGTCTTTTTTTTTTTTTTTTTGGTTGAGTTTAATAGGATGTTAAAAGATATTGCTCTTAATTTTGTATAGAAGAACATCAGTGTTTTGTGCTACAAAACAGGATCTTGTAACTGGCAAATGTATTATAAATTGGCATTATATATTAAAAAATACAGAGGAGAAAGAGTTAGCATTTATATTGAGTTATTTAGTCTGTGAATAAGCTCAGTGTTTGCCTTTGGCAAGTGCATATGCTGAGGTTAATTATAGGAAAGCGTTAGGGTTCTGGGGTAAAGTATGCTGCATTTTATAGTTAATGGAATACCCTCTAAGCCAAAGGCGTGAGCTGGTGTTTAGTTTGGTTGTTGGTGCTGACCTAAAAGACCAGAAGGAGATCTGCTGGCAGCCCTTGGGATTTCACTCTCCAAGGTGAGCTGAGAGCTTTTAATTTCCCTCCCGAAGAAACTATTTATACTGTGTCCAGTAAAGATTTTGCCTTGCACATTATACTGTCAAGTGCCTGTTTCTCACCTTGATGATGTGTTTGTTTGATGCACAGCTTAACTGCAAAATATTTTGATTTGTTTTTAAAGTTATGATAAGGACTATGCTCGTGAAGCTGAAGTCTGGAGAAAACAAAATTTATCTGAGTGGGAAATCGAGATGTGTAAACTTAAGGTATGACTTATTGATGGAAGGTTTGGTGTGCTTTCTGAGTGATATTTCCTCAGAAAAAAAAAATGTTTTAAGGATGAACATTATTAAGTTTAATATAATTTATTGTTATGATTTGATAATGTTATTTGTCTTGAGAACTCACTGGTGTGAGCTTTTCTTTTCTTGTGTTTTTAAACTTGTCTGAATTCTCAGAACGAGGTCCTCTTTTCTTTTACCTTCTTTAGATGCTTAACTACATTTACATTTATGGGCTTGAACTATACACGGCTCCATATGTGGAATAAGTGTAGAATATGTCCCTTAATATTTGTTTTGAAATTGCATTTCAATCTACGTGAAATGGTTTAGAAGAAGATAGCATTGAGATTGTATAATAAGATTGCACAAAATAAAATATAGTTTATATTGCTTTCTCGTAGCCAATCTGCATGATTGTTGGCGTGGTTTTAACGGGAATTAAAAGCTTTGTGTGGCTGTAAGTAGTCACTTAACTCTAAGCAAAGTTTTTGGAGTATTTTTATTTATTAGCATCATTTGCAGAAAGAAAAATAGTATTTTCCATATGAATAAAGATTTAGTTTGAACTGAAATGCCTTACTCTTTGATCTTTTCTTCCATTTTGTTGCCATCTGCGTGGATGTAAGTTACGTTGCTGTAGGATGTGACCAAGGAAGGAACAGCTACCTTTGTGTAAACCAGTGAGTCATCCCATTTTAAAAGCTACAGCATCCTGCATTTAAAGCGTCACCGATTGGTTTCACACTGGGAAGAATTCAGTAGTTCTGACAAAAAGAAAACATTTTGCTTAACTGTATTTATTGGTTTAAAAGACTCTTTTTTTTTATTTTATTTTACTGGTTGTTATGAAAGCTTGGGCAGAGCTGGATTTTTCCTAAATATTTCACTATCTACTTGTAAACCAGAGGACCCAGAGTGCTTGTGCGTATGCTGGCTTTATAATGAGGTGAGACCCAGACGTCCTACACTGTGACAAAAGTTAAATACAGCTCTGCAGCAGGTACAGAAAGCCTGTTGTCAACTTCTTGTTCTTCCAGTCCAGTTTATAAACTTTGGGTCATCTAAACTTAGCAGAGATTGTTGAAGCAAAGTGCTTATAGAGTCACAGAATCATTAAGGCTGGAAAAGTCCATCTAGTCCAACCACCAGCCCATCCCCACCATGCCCACTAACCATGGCCCTCAGTGCCACATGTCCACATTTCTTGAACACCTCCACACCTCCAGGGACAGCGATTCTACCATCTCCCTGGGCACCCTGTGCCAGTGCATCACCACTCTTTCTGAGAAGAAATCTTTCCTAAGCTCCAACCTGAAGCTGCTCTGGCGCAACTTAAGGCCATTACCTCTTGTCCTGTCGCTTCTTACCAACGTGGATGAATTAGCTGAAAGAGATGATTTTATTCATTCAGATTGCATTCTTGGGGAATAAAATTCTTCCATAGAGATACCTCAGTATTCAGGTAGGTCAACTGCCTGTTTGGGCAGGGAGAGGGAGGAGAAGGATCATAGAAGCACAGAATGGCCTGGGTTGAAAAGGACCACAATATTCATGTAGTTTCAACCCCCCTGCTATGTGCAGGGTCACCATCCACCAGACCAGGCTGCCCAGAGCCACATCCAGCCTGGCCTTGAATGCCTCCAGGGATGGGGCATCCACAACCTCCTTGGGCAACCTGTTCCAGTGCTTATCCAACATTACCCATTAGTACCTGCAGCTGCCTTCTTGTGGGAGCTCAGAAAAAGATGTACGTGTTCCAGGCTGTGGTGGGACAAGGAAGCTGCCAAATTCTGTTAACACAGCCCTGGTGAATTCTGCCTGGCAGCTTTCTCAGCTTCCAAAATGTTCTGTAGTGCCTGTTCATGTACATGAACATCAGCTGACAGTTCTCTGTCCTATCTCTGTAAAGAAAGTCAGATGAATGGACTTGAGATTTTATTTTTTTTTTTACATCTAAACAATTCTCATTTAATTTTTATTTATGCCTGAATGCCTGCTGGTTGGATTCTGATGTGCGTGTAAGTGCCTGGGAAACAAAACCAGCTCTGTCAAGATGAAAAATAAGTTCTTAAAAGGCTTAGTCACTGGTGGTCGTTTGCGAAGGCTTTTATTGTTAGTTTGTCTGTCTCTCTTAAAAAATGTATTCTTGCAACGTGAGTGCTATGTGCCATACAAGACATGGAGTGGAGCAGACAGGCTGACCATGCAAAGATGTAGAATTGAAAAAACAGAGTTGCATTTATTGTGGCCGCTGTCAGCACAGTAACACTGAAAAAAAGGTGCTGCTTCAGTTGCTGCAAAGCAATGAAGAGTTTAAAGAAAAAAATGAAGTAGGGATGAAAACAGTATTAATAGAGAATGATATGAAATATACAACAGGAAATGAAGCATAAGGAAAGTTTTCCATAAGATATTTACAACTTTTTACTGCTGATACTGACTAAAGGAATACTTGTGCTGTATTTGAGAAGAAAATTCTGTTTTCAGTGTTTACTTAGAGCTTCTAGAAAGCTACTATATTCTTTTCAAGTGCATTACATCAGGTGAAAGCTTGGCTAGCACTTGAAATTCTTGTGCTCCACAGAACTAAATAACACTAACGAAAGCTTAGTAATGCATTTTGAAATATGAGCTTTCAATTGGAGGGGAAGAAAAAAATACAAAAGCATTACTCTTTGCAGAGAGAAATGAGTGTCTGTGTTCTGCAAGACTCGTTTGTCCACTGCAGAAAATAATGGTGGTATTTTGCTTGCTGGTACCTCTAACACATCGTGTCGAGAATGCTGACCGAGCAGCTGAGGTTGAATACTTTTCTCAGAGAATTGGCTGTTGTAATTATTTGGGGTTGTATAGTAGAAAAGTTCAGATTTGAAACAGAATCGATCCTTTCAGTTAGCGATGGTTTTCAGCTTCTCTTATCCTCCTGTGAAAACCTCCAATGTATTATTTTGAACATCTTGTTTGCCTCAGAGACTTGCAGTTCTCACCAGGATTACACTGCTAAACGCTCCTGGTATTGGAAAGACAGAGGAAAATGTCTTTTCTGGAGAAAGGAAGGGAGTCTTGTTTATGCGGAGTCCAAATATGTGTGCAGGATAATATTAACTATTCCTTGCTTTGTTTTTGTACTTGTCCCTTACTAGCAACTCAGGCTTTCTTTGTCACACATGCCAAGACCCCTGTGATTGTGCAAAGAGCTCCGCTGCTGCTTCTCTCCTGACAGACACCCATTTGTAGCAGACTTGCCCTCAAGTTGAATGCCTGTAAACAGTTTATCTTTTGAACATTTGGGCAGAAACTTGGCAGCCAACATTTGACAGGACAAACAAAGGAAAACAAATCAAGCATCACTTCCCATTAGGAAATAAACTATTGTTTCATAGGATGAAACACAAAATATCCAAAACTGCCAGAAGTCATACTGCAGATGCAGTTATGCTTTACGTAGGATTCATTGGAAAATTAGTGATTTTATTTTAATTTTTATTCAATTTTTAAACATACCATTGCTTGACTAAGGTACAACTAATTCTATTGTATGACATATATATCTAAAGTCCTTTGTGTAGTCACAAGTCTTTACTGAGGTTTAACAGGAGTTGGGCCCTGTGGTGCCTGTTATCCTTTGTGTGTCTGTTGGCACAGCTGAAGAAATTCTCATGAATCACTGCTGGGTGGAGGGAAAAGAAAATATCACCTGTGGGTTTTTAGAACAAGAAGATAAGCCACGGCTGTCTCGTGTTTCCTGATGTGTTCTGCCATGTCTGTGCAGCATGGCTCTCATGCTACTGCCTGCTGAGCCAAAGTGGCTGGCCATGAGGTTATGCCGCAGGAGCTGAGCTCCCAGCTCCGCAGTGGGAGCTGCAGTGGGGACGGGGGTGGTCTTCTGGCATTATTTTTTTCCTTGGTTTTCCCATTAAACAGCACAATCCTTGGCTACGGTGACCAGTTGGGAAGGGAGTCCCCTGTGCACAGGTACAAGATGTAGGTCTTGGTGTCTTGGCTATCTTTTCAGGGGTGGAGATGCCTTGAAGATTAGTGCTACATAACCCATGGCAAGAACTTCTCCAGATTCAATCTGCATTGCATTACCATTTCTATAGATGAGACTTAATTTGTCCAACAGAGTGCTACCAAGATGATCAGGGAACTGGAGTGCTATGGGGAGAGGCTGGGAGAGCTGGGACTGTTCAGCCCAGAGGAGAGGAGGCTCCGGGCATCCCATCAATGCCCATAGGGGAGAGTGCAAAGAGGATGGAACCAGGCTCCTTATAGTTGTGTCCAGTGTCAAAGACAAAAGGCAGTGGGCAACAAACTGGAATACAGGAGAGCTTCAGAAACTGGACGTGGTGCTGGGCACCTGCTCTGGGTGTTTCTGCTTGAGCAGGATTTGGGCCAGGTGGATCCAGAGAGCCCCGCCAACCTCAGCCAGCCTGTGACTCTGCTTAGCTCTCAGTGATTAAATTCCCTTTGAATATTTCAGTAAGCGCGGGACATTTTCTGATTTTTGTCTCTTTGTTGTAGTCCAAGTGAACTTTCCCCACGACTAATTTCTCATTAATTTAACTTTTGGTCAGTGTGTGCTCGTAATCTATTGATTAGGATGGCTTTCAGCATTTGTCTTTATGTTTTTTTGCTGTCTCACATGATTTTGATGATTCCTCACTAATGTCTGGATATTTTTTTGTTTCCCTTAGTGGAAGAATTATAGGCTGGTGGTCAACTTTGCTGCTCTTCTTGTGTTCTATTGCCTTTCAACCTGTATACCTGGCAATCTTGGAAGTGTTACTTGGGACTTGGCTTGTTTGGAATTGATAGCTCTGTGCCTGGCTTCCCCTCCTGCTCCCAGAATGGTGCTCTGCAGTCAGAATCACAGAAATGGTTGAAAGGGTCCTCTGGAGATCATTGAGTCCAACTCCCTGCTAAAGCAGGTTTCCTCCAGCAGGTTTTACAGGTAGGCATCCAGGCAGGTCTTGAATATCTCACGAGAAGGAGACTCCACCACCTCTCCGGGCAGTCTGTTCCACTGCCCCGTCACGCTCACAGTGAAGGAGTTCTTTCTCATGTTCAGATGAAACTTCCTGTGTTCCAGTTCATGGCCATTGCCCCGTCTTCTTGCTTGGCACCGTAAAAAAAAAATAGTCTGGCTTCATGCATTTGGCTCACACCCTTCAGATATTTGTAAGTATTGATAAGCAGCTACACACAACTTTAGAACTTTGGCATTATATTGAAGCATATCTGTTTTTAGGGACCTTTGTCAAAATATTATTTTGATAAATTAGGAAACTTTTAAAAGAATACTGTCAAGTTAAAAAATGGAATACAGATTTACAGCTTGAAAAGTCTCTGGTTGTAAATGGTCTAAGGAGAACTGCACCTTGTCTGGAGGGAAGGAAGTGCCTCAGGCTTTAGCAAGTGAAATTATTCTTCCTTTATTACTTTGTTATAAACTATAGAAAAACAGCCCTCAGGTGGAAAGCACATCTGAAAATTGAAGTATTTAAGTAAACTTAGAATTAAGTAGCAGCTCTTTGTATATACCCTGGAAATCAATGAAAGGCTTTGAGCTGAAGGCACAGTGACTACCCATCAAGTACAGCAAGTAAAAAGCTGAACGTGTTTTATTCATAGTTGCAGAGGAATGGGCACATAAACCTGCAGGATGTAAGCACTATCAACTTAGTGCCTGAAAGGGAACGGGCTATGAGAATCAAAGGTAGCCCTGGCTTAGTGGTACTGACCTCTGCCACGTTCTGAACCCTTCCTCTCCTCAGGTACAGTGCTAAAAGCTGTGAAGGTCACCTTTCTCCTGCTGAAATTTGCAGAAGGGTAGGATTTACATTCCCATCTTCTGAGGAGCAGGACCTGGACCTTGCAGCTGAAAGCACAGTGGGCAAAAGCCAATAGCATAGCTAGCTAATACCTGAATATTCCGAGCTGTAATTTAGCAACTAGTTCCAAGCATTAGGTATTGTTTTACTTTCTTTAATGCTGATATCTTTATATTGAATTTCCTGCTTTAAGTGGATATGAAGGCCAGCACCCAGAGGGGAAAAGAGTGGTCCCTCAGCCCCTTCCCTTAGTGACACATGGTGCTGTGACCCTTCCAGTAATTGAGTGCGGACTGGAGAAAATGAATTATTCTCTGCAAGTGGGGTAGGTTCAGCAGAAAAGCCTGGGGAAGGGCGGTTCCATCAACATTATCCCAAAAAGCAGTGATTTCTCACCGGCTCAGTGCCCCAAACTGGCTGGCTCTGCAGCTGTGTGTGTGCTGCCCTGGGACAAGGCCAGGGAGGGTGAGTGGGACAGCTCAGGCCCAGGCAAGGTAGGGAGTGGTCCCTGCAGAGCCCACCCTGCCTGATGCTGAACAGAGTGCTGCGGAACATGGCATTGATGTGTTCTGCTGGCACAGCTCAAATGCAACTTCCAGGCCAAAGCATCTGAAAAAATAATGTTTTAGCTATGAAGAGTTGAGGTAAAATAGGAACTCTCATGTACTAAAAGAGAAGTGAGCTCGCCTCTTCAACTTTTTCATGTAAGCATGCAGGAGGCAAGCTCCCAGGACAAGGTTTATATGCTTGGCCTTGCTGGAGAGAAGTCTCTCTCTGAACAAAATCTAAGCACCTGAGACTGTTTTCAGTCTTTCTTGCTGCTGGGCTTTGCATCCTGTTTGATCTTTAGCCATTGTGGAGTCCCTTCTTAGGCACTGTGTTTCCCCATCTATTTAAGAAGTTGTGCAGAACTTGGTTTGTTACATTTGGGCTACAGAACTTCCACATATGGGATTCTGAATGATTTATAACCAATTGTGTGAAACTTGAAGGGTTTTTACGAACAAAGCTTTTATGTCTAAGAAATAGCTCACTAAATATTTAAGTAGATTGTAGAACTGGTTCCAAAGCTCGGTTTTGCTGTGTTAAAAGCTTTTAATGCTGCTGACAATATGACTCTGCCCTCAACATCTTCTCTGTATAAGAGTAGAAAGTAAAAGTAACAGCCCTGCCCTTAAATGCTTCTCCTGAGATGTCTGCACATCCCCATTTTCTGAGGGTAGCAAATAAATTAAAAAAAAAAAAAAGGAAGTTTGAAAAGCCATGTTACAGGCTTTTGGAGCTGAGGCACTTCATGGAAGGCTAACTTGACCCCGGCTCCATCAGGCTAAGTTGCAGGAGCATGGTGATCCTAACTGCTGGGTCCAGTGCTGGGCTCCTCGGTACAAGAGAAACACGGACGTACTGGAAAGAGGCCAACAAGGAGAGACAAAGATTATAGAGAGACTGAAGCATCTTTCTGTACATTGTTCTGTTATTTGTGTGCAGAGATGGAGTCAGGCTCTTTCCAGCAGTGATGCCCAGAGCAAGAGGTAAAAAGCGCAAACTGGACCACAGGAGGTTCTGTCTAAACACCAGGAGCACTTCAAACAGCAACAGAGCTCTGGCACAGGCTGCTCAGCAGCTGTGAAGTTTCCTCCTTGGAGATCTCCCAAAGATCCTGGATGTGGTCTGGACACCCTGCTCTAGACCAGACAGACCCTGTCAGCCTCAGCCAGTCAGCAATTCTCACACACCCCTGGCATCTTCAGCTTCCTTTAGAGGTAGCATTCCGTCATTGGTGGTGCTTGATTAGAGATCATCAACAGGCACGCTAGATGGAGAGCTCAGCACTGAGTTAGGACCTTTCTTGTGAGCAGTTAGTGGTTGTGTAAGTATTTACAGGAAAGTCCACAAAGAGTAGTAAAACCTTAACCATCTTAAAAGAAATGATTGATGAATAGCAGTCACCAACCCCTGCAAGGGTACACGTACTCCCATAAGCAGGAAAGCAATTTGTAAGAGCAAATAGGAGCTGCAGCTTCCTTGGCAGGTTGAACAGCTGCAAGGCTTGCAGCACTCTTATGAATGTATGGCACAGCTCCACAATTTAAAGTTACAATAACCACAGCAAACAGCTTAATAGGAAGAAAATAAACTACAAATCCCTGTGTTAAAAATCAGCAAACTCAGTAGATAAGAGTGGTAAATGATTGAAATTTTAGTGAATAAAACTATCTTCCAAGGAAATAAGTATTCTCTTCTTCTTGCACAGCCTAATAACAATCTATCTGTCCCATTAGACAAACAAATGCTGATACTGTCTTTACTGGAAAGCAATGGTACTTGAACTACTTGCATTTTTCTCATTTCATTACCAATTACTACCAAGAGCAGGCTATAGAAAAGTCTTATTATAAAATTCAAATGGGTTCATTTCTATGCAAGACAGATTTGAAGGAGTAATAAAAAACATGATTTATTACACTGTGCAAAACTAGATTCAGAACAAGGAACTGCAGAATAGAGCAAGTTTTGTACATTATTTTTATTGGTTAAATTTCATCAAGAAAATCAAAATTCCTGCAATTTTTTTCCTGTACCTCTTTAAGCTTGGCAATTCCTTTTGCAGATTAGAATAAGATAGCTTCCTGGGGAATTTATTTCCTGATTAACCTAGCAGAAGGTGCTCCTGCTCAGACTAGCTTCCAGGATTTCCCACAGCTTGCAAAGTCAAGTTAGTGCCTCAGTTTGTCACACTGTGTCCTGCCATAGTCTAGAAACAGGCAACTCCATTGCCATTAAATTCCAGTAATGCTGTCTTCTTCTTAGAAGATGAATTAATGCAGTTGCATTTGTAGACATACTGAGCAGTATAAAGGAAAGCTGTAGCAACAAGTACAGAAGTCACTTTCCAGTAGCCCCATCTCTGTTTTCAGTTATGGAGTATGCTGAGATAGGTTACATATTTAATAAAGTCCTCTTAGGAAAATAAATATTTTTGCATAACATATATATAAAAATTGGTCAATTTCCTCTATTTATATGTCCATCAACAGCTACATTTTATTCACTAGCTCACAATGATTAATGCCTTGTTGGTAACTGGTTTGAGTCCAAGGGAATTATTAGCCTATTTTTTATAGTGGTGAAATTATATGGAAGTGTTTTGAAAACAGCGGCCCGAAGAAAGAAGAATCAGCAACAACAAAAGTAATTTGGTCCTGTCAGTATAGTATAACAGTTTAACTCCATGAAATCTTCATAATTCCCCTCACATAATTTTAACCAGTTATTAAGGCATCAAAATGGATTTAAAATTGAGATTAAAACTATCAATAAATTTCTCAAAGAGTTTTTAATGTCCTCTCCTCAGCTCTTCTCTGAAGAAAAACACCACTTCAAGTACACCTGCCTGATGAGCTCCCCATCTTACTTTGAGCCACAACAAAACAAATACACTGCATAAATAGCATAACACATCCTGCCCGACTCCTCACAAAAAAAAAAAAAACACAACACAGGAAAACAGTTACTGAGCATCTCAAAACTTGAAGAGATCAATGAAATGCTGAGGAGATACTGGTGTGAGGCAGGTGTTTGGGTCACTGGCTGTGCAGGGGTGTCCCGAATCCTGCAAAATGAAGGAGAATACGTAAGCTCTCTTCATATCCATGATCCCTCTATTCTTTTAAATTAAAAAAAAAAGAAAGCAAAAATTCACATATAGCAACATGCAACTACTTACACTGTAAACAAAGTGATAGAGGCTTGCTTTTTCAGTAACTCTGTTCTTTAAAAATAATATACACACACATGCACACACCTTTTACACTGAACTCTTATGAAAACAGGCTTTTCCCATTTGCCTGTAGTATTGTGAGACAGCTTCAGATTTCAGGAAAACCCACTCTCCTCCCTTCAAAAACAGCCCGAGTTAGAGCTCTTGGAGTAAAAAAAAAAAAAGTTACACTTCATTAAACGCAATTTGAAGAGCTAGTTACTTTTCTGAACTTAATCTGACTCTAATGAAAAACTGAAATCAACCACTACTTGAAGGGAAGTACAAGGTCCTTGATTTCTAAGTGAAGGGCAACAGACACCTCCCCACAGTGAGCAGTATGTTTGATGGTCAGGCCAACAGAAGTTGTCATTTTCTTCCCAACATTTTTCTCCTCTTTCATTCCCATCTTTCCCCCAGCTGAAATCACTGTTTCTACCTAGGCAGCTATAAGAAGATGGACAAAATGTACAAATTAGTGCAAAGTAAGGAACTGTCTTGTAAAATTACACCAAAAATCAAACCCATTAAAAATGGGTAAAGGGAAGATGTGGAATCTCATACAATAAAAAGGAAGTGAGCTGCCCTACGGAAGGCAGAGTTCACAAGCAGCTGGGTCAGCTTCAACCCATGGTATGACAGTTTAAACCACAGCTTTCTAAAACAGCCTGGGAAAGGTGCAGCCATCACTTAAGGGCTAGAGATTGTGTTCTGTAGCACACTGAAAGGGCAATTTCCCTCTTTACTAGTTTTTGAACTGGAAGTGACAAATCATAGAATGGCCTGGGTTGAAAAGGACCACAGTGATCATCTAGTTCCAACCCCCCTGCTATGTGCAGAGTCACCAACCAGCAGACCAGGCTGCCCAGAGCCACATCCAGCCTGGCCTTGAATGCCTCCAGGGATGGGGCGTCCACAACCTCCTTGGGCAACCTGTTCCAGTGTGTGTCACCACCCTCTGTGTGAAAAACTTCCTCCTAATATCTGATCTAAACCTCCTATCTCAGTTTAAGACCATTCCCCCTTGTTCTATCACTATCCAGTCTTGTAAACATTCACAGTGAGGTTTTCTTATTACAGACTCAAACCTTGTGTTTCCTTTAATATTTTGGAAAATTGAATCCAACACAATGAAATTTTAAATAATCCGAGAGTTATGAATTATGATGAATTTCAATGTTCGATTTTGCACCTTATATGGACCCCTCTGCAGGAATGAAATTGCATTGTAATGAGGTGGTCCCAGACAGTTCAAAGTCTGATAGAGATTAAACAAATCTTAATTAATTGTCATTCCAGGTTTTAAGAGGCTTCTCTACCCTTTTTCCAGCATCGACAAATTTACCACATAGGGCAAGAAAGCTAGATTGAAGAGATCAAAGACCACTGAAGTCTTCATTCCTTCTATTTCCATGGGAAATGAAAGGATACACAATTTATCTAATAGAAGAACCTGGAAATTGAACATTTCCTGTTTAGTATTTTCCTCACATAAGTTTGTTAAAGAAGCCATACTCCCTTCCACAGACTTGCAACACTAAAGTGCAATAGGCCAAGTATACGTTTCAAATAACACTGCTTTTCCAATGGAAATTGCTCCATACAAGCATTTATTATCTGTGTTTTTTCATTAAAAGCATAGATGACTACACAAAAATATCATGCAATATCTCCTCATCCTTCCACTTCTTTTAACACTTGCTTTAGTATCGTTTAAGAGCCAGCTGCTCACTCAATTAATGGGGAAAAAAAAATGAACAGAAACAGGCAGTCCTACCTGGAGTCTAATTTATGTAGGGAAGGCACTAATGAGAAAGGTAGTACTACTTCTGCTCATCTTCCATGATAATGTTATGCCAGAAAAACATTCTCAAAGGTAGTTGCTAATGTCTCCTCTAATAATGACACTCAATATCTTGTCATGGTTATTACTAGAATTTCTAGTTTCCAGAAGAACATCGTAAGAATGAGATTTTTGGGAAAGATGTTAGGATTTATCCTTCTTTAGAGCTTATTTATACTTGTATAGTTTTTTTTTTTAGATCCAATAACAATCTCCATTAAAAAAAAGCAAGGAACTGATTCAAGTTATTAAAAATGGAAACTGTAATTCTACAGTAGCAAAGTGATGTGGATGGAAAAGAATCACAAGCATCCTGCCTTCATGTGCATTTCTTTCCAAAAAACTCTTTCCCTTGACATTACGCTTACTAATTATTGTTCATTAGTGTTAAAGTCAGATTGATTTTCAATGTATCTGCTTAATTTAGAATTCTGTTTTAGCTTTAACAGAAGAGTTCACCAGGAAGAATGTTTACTGTCAAGTGTAATTGTTTTCTTCCTCTGATTTTAATCATGACTGCAAATTATGAAGCTCCCATGACAACCTGAGAGCTAGTCCTTTTCCAAGTAATTATTTCCACCATCTCTTCATTGATAAAACATCATAATTGCCTCCGTCACCTTCCTCAGTCCTGAGTATCCTGTCTTGAGAACTGCTTTTCAGAGAGACTCTTTCATAAGAGTATGTGTAACTACAGCATTCCACATGGATTTTATTCTATGTTAGTACCTTGGTTTAAAAGAATGTTCTGAGGATTGTATTACTGCTTTCAGATTTCAATACCAAATTAAATACATAAGTGAACACAAAATAAACAATGAGACTATTTCTTAGTGAGTTTCAGTAACACATTAAACTTTCATTAGATGTTGAATAACAGTCTCCAGTTTTAATGGCAATAACAGCAAATTCAGCAGTAATGAAAAATAAAGATTATGAAAAACAAGAATGAAAGTCACCACTGCTTTATCTAATAGGGACATGAAAAAAATCATTCCTGCTCAAAAAAAATAAATATCAAACGAATAGAAATGAACATGGTATTCACATTACAGACTAGTGAGCACTGAAAACAGATGAGACATGAAAGAAATACCTTGAGTAACAAAGCAAGATGGTAGTCCTTTGAAATCGTGAACAAGGAAGCAGGAAGGAGAGCCATAAAGTAAAAGAAGCAGAGTTAAGGTTTACTGAAGCTAAGGTTTATGTGCCACTTAAAAATTGTCTTGTGGCAAGTCACAAGCAGTTAAAGAACCAAAAAAATCAGCACAAACCCTAAGGAGAGTTAAAACCAAGCGTGAAACATCACTTACAGAACACAATTACAGTATAATGCTGGAAGTATTTAAAAAGCAGGAGTTATTTCAACTTCTACAGCTACCCCAGAGATAGCTATAATAAACCGAGTGGGCTAAGAAGATGAAGTACTCACAATGGCAATGTTACCTTTGGTGGAACCAAAGAAATAGCACAGTATGAGATAGTATATATATATAATAGCATTTATATAAATACTGTACATAAAAAGCACTCAGAGGTATTACTGGTCATAATTAGTTTGTTCGTAGTTCTACAGTAGTGAAACCACATACTTTGTTCACTTAGAGTGTGGACAAATCCTCACTTCTCAAAGCTTCCTGTAGTCATTCCCTCCATTACAACAGAACATTTTGTATGATGTATTTAGGAGTCTCCTTGCAGTTTTAAGCATTACTACAGTCAGAAGTTTTAAACAAATACAGCAATTCAAATGCCTCAAATCCTGCTGCTTGAACACTGTTGAAGATGACTGTAACATACTGCAACATGGAAAAAAAGATTACTTCCCAACTGCTTGTCAGTTCAGTTCACTAGTCTTCAGTCCTTTTTTTCCTGCAAGGCTTTCTTTCAGAGGACACAAAATGAAGGACAGGAAGAATATCCTGGGTCAAACTTAGCCTTCTCTTGTTGCCAGAAGGCATTTATATTATCAATTTCTTAAACTGATGAAAATTATTCTCAGTAACAAAGCACAAGCCTACCTACAGCTATCTCACAACCTTGCTGCTTTGGTTCTTAGAAACTTAGCTCTCAAGAATAAGCTCACCCATGGCTAGTTTCTTCAACTTATATCAATGCTGCCCCTTAACTTAAATAATTCCCCTATGTAGCGATATTTATCCACCCCTTCTGTCTCTAGGACTTCATGGAGAGAAGTTATATTCCTTCCTAGCTTTAATACATCTAAGTTAAAAGAAATCCTAATAATCTTCATTGCGCAGAACTTTTTTTTCTTTCGTTATACATCCAACAGTATTTAAGAATAAAAGCTTCAGCTGAAAATAAGTGTGTACATCACATCTGTGCATATGAGCAGCTGACAGTTCATTTTAGAATCTGCATAATAAAGCACGATACTAAAGTTTGAATGAATTGGTAAAGCCAGAAACAATTAAGAAATATTGTCACCTAGCACAGAATTTTGCTAGAACTGACAGAAGTCATCTATTCATGTCATCGTGCCCCTGAACTCTGCTTCTCATCCTTGTTCAAAGAGCATGGGAAAAGAGACAGACAGGTGTCTGAAGAAGCAGAACTATTTTTCCCTTCCATACAATTCAGTGCAACACTAGTGCTGCTTTTCTCACATTGCCTTGCCAGTGTAAACAGAGGATTTTTTTCAGACCAGTGATTTGACCTCCTCTCATCTCTGCCAATAAGTGTGCCAACTGTGCAGAAATCAGTTCGTCTAACCATCTTTCAGCCTGATCAAGTATTTCTGTCAAGGCTTAGAATCTCAAACTTAGGGAAGCAAAAACCAAATGCAAGCTCAGAGAACAATGAGCCTGAAGGTCTTCACTCCAGTCTTCTCAAAGCAGAGTCAGCTCTGCAATCACACCAGCTTGTTCAGAGCCTTTATACAGTCATGTCTTCAGAAAATTCCAGGATGGAAACTGCACAACTTCTTTGGACAAATCATTCCCTTGCTTGGCTGTCCTCGTGGCAGGCTCTCACATTCTTCTGAAGTGGTGTTCTCCATCCTCTCCTCACATGGCATAATCTTCCAAACTATTTGTCTCTCCCCTCTTTAATGCCTCCTCTAAGACACTGATGAACCAGATCAATGAATCCCACAAAGAAAGCTATTTGCTTTCCATGCTCAGGGTAATAATTCAGTTCCAAACCACCTGCTCCAGAATCATCTGAAAATCAATCTATAGCCACACAGTACCTAAGACCTATCCAGATCTCCAGGATGAGGCTGTCAGTACTGCAAAGGTAATCAGTAATTAGGTACTCCTCAAACCAAAGTACCTTTAACAGCTCACTCTCGTTTCATTAAAAATACAAACCCACAGAGAAAACGCTACTATGCCAGCAATGAACTGAAACAGTCAAGGTGGCTATATCTATCTGCAGAGATCCACTGCCTCCTACTATCACATGGTCTCTGATGGTAAATGATTTCAAATATTTAGTCATCCCTAGAAGTCCTGTATGTCCAATTGTATTAAAAACAGAATGAGACAGATGTACTGTAGAAAACATTACACAGTAAAGGCAGACAACCCAAACAAATTTGATACCAGAAATGCCCACTATTTGTGTATATACTGTATGCTAACCTTTGCAGTTTCTGCTTTCAAAGAAAAAGCTTTATCCTACATCAGGCATGTCCAGCATGTCCAACCCACGGGCTCATGTGTCCCAGCACAGCTCACATGTCCCACATCCTGCCCTGTGCCATCGTGGCAGCAGCTCTGCAAAGCTATCCCTCAGCAACAACCAAGCAGCACTGTGCTGTTAACCCTGTTTGAGCTGAAACCCAGGGCACAGAACAGTGCCAGCTCAAGTTATGGCAAGTAGGTTTACAGATTTTGATATAGTGGCTGAACGCATTCCTATTCAGAGCAACAAATATGCAGCCCACATTGTGATAAAACAGTTAGAATACAGGTTGTTATTTTTGCCACTCCATTTTCAGTCAACATAAATATATGCAAATTTTCAAATGGAATATAGAGTTGTAATCAGATATTTAACTCAAAAAATCTGATTGCCTTTCTGATCAACATGTTTCTCTAAGCCCTATCTCAGAGAGGGAAAAATATTCTTCACAGTCATTCATGTCACTGCTTTGTGGTAGTACATACATTTGTAAACAAATTTGTTTTTAAGGATGAAGCATAGGAAGAATTTCATCAAAAATCTGATGAGGATCTTGAGAACTTATTAAGAATTGAAACTACTGCCATCCAACCTAACTTTCAGAGTTACCTACATATCCACAGCCTAAGACAATTCCTCTTCAATCAGTGCAGCCTAGGCAAGCCAAAAGACTGGACACCCATGCCCTACATATTGAGCAACGTTATGACTTATTGGGAGGGCTCCTGTAATGTCAAGAATGCTCAGATTTAAAAACAACACTGTACCATGCTATTTCTGTGTTGCTTATCCTGTTCAGCAACCTCATTATTTATACAGAAAATGAAGCTTAACACTGACACACAACAAAATTACAGAAAGAGGACAAGAGTAACTAATTTCTGTGAACAAGAAGATGAATATTTCAAGATTAAGATTCCTGAACTGTTTCTTACTTTTTTCTTACCCACTTGCACTACCTGTATGTGGTTTTTGAGCTGCAAAATTAAAGACACCTGACTGATTAAAAGGCTAAGTAATGGTACATATACAGAAAGTAAAAGCAGAACTATCATTTAGTGTAAAAGCAAAATAGGAAAATGCTCTACAAAACAAAAATCATCCTGCAAGACAGAATGCTTCACAGTCAAATGTACTTTGAATCAAGTTTCAAACATTCCTCAGGGACAGAAGCAAGACTACAAAGATACTCAGTTTTATACCAGGGTGGTAGGAATGCTACAGGAGTAAGTTATGACACTTACATTGACTGCCATGCCATCATTAGGAAAGAGATGCCATAAACACAATGTCACACCATACAAGTTTTCAGCAGCTTTGCATATATATATATTAAGAATATTAAGAAATACAGGGCAACACAGACTGCAGCTCTTTCCATGTGACAGTTTTCCTTGTAATTTTTGAGCATTAAGGTTATCAGGAGAAAAAAATGCTAAATAAAGAACAAGTCTGGAATTCAATACTAATTTCATATGAAAGCTTTATATGTTATTTAAAGTTACATATGAATTGACTGATCACATTTCACATGAGGAAAGTGATAAGGTGATCTCATTTTCCCTTTCAGGTAATCATCAGTAACTGTTTGAACCAATTTCTGCTTATGTATTTCAAAGATCTTACCTTCCAAAACAGAATACTGCAGTGTCGACAGAAATGCAAGGTGTCTCCATACTGTTCCTTTTTTGGGTAGTATTTCTGAAGTGCAAAGTACATCAGCTTCCAGTCAATGTGACCCTTCTCTGACAGAATCAAATGCCTACAAAACTGAACATGAAATTAATACATTCCTTTAAAATAGTTAAAGAACAGTCACATCAGGTAAAGCACTAAGAAAAGAAGCTGAAGGGTTATAATTGGAATTCTTTGAAGTCAATAATCTGACATCATATGTCTCTGAAAAGTAGCAAGATACCTAGTCACAAAAAAGTTGAATCTAAAAATAGGAAGAGTTTTGCAAAGAAAAAGTAGGTCACACACAGCTGATCTAACTCAGTCATGATTCTAATTGTCAATAACTGCATAATAAAAACAATATTTAGAGGCATAAATTCATTGTGTACATTTTAAAAAACACTTCAGGAATGAGAATCAAAGAAGCATTAGGGTTAAAAAGACTTCTAAGATCATCTAGTTCAACTGTCCACTTACCACCAATACTGCACACCAAACCATGTCCTTCAGGAAAGAGTAGGTGTGGTACTTAAACACCCTCAGGGACAACAGCTATACCACCTCCCTGAGCAGCCTATTCCAATGCTCCACCACCCTGGGAAGAAATTCTGCCTAGTATCCAATGTGAACCTGCCCTGGCACACCTCAAGGCCATTCCCTCCTGTCCCATCAGTGATTGTGGATTACTACTCATTTTTATTCAGATAGTAAGTATGAAAGATGAAGGAATTGTTGAAATTAAAAGGACATGAGTATTTTCACATTTTATGAGATTCCTAGAAGCACAGCAATAATCAGTGACTGCTTAATTACTTGAAGGCATACCTGCATGCAAAAAAAAAAAAATAGGTAACGCATAACAGCATTTGTTAAAGACTTCAAATTCCACTCACTTTGGATTATTGCTAATACATTATGGGCTTCCTTCATTCACAAGAACAGTGCCATATGGAACACAACAGCACTGCCTTTGTGATGTGTTATACTTTGTTTCCTAATAGTTTCCCTGTGTGGAATTCTTATTTTTTTCCCCAAAAGTGCTCTTCAGATATCAAACAATTTATTGTAGTTGTTTCAAATGGTTCAACATATATACCATTTCTCCTCTCCTATGCAATCTAGCACTACTCTGTAGCTATTAAGGTACCGCACTCTTCAGAGAAAGCAGCATTTGATATCAAGTTTGTTTCATTTTATTAGTAACCTAATTAAAAAGTTAATATTTAGGAATGCACTGACAAAACTGTGCAGAAGTGTTCATTATGCTCATTATGATGAAATGCTTAAGTTATTTTCTCCCAGTGCTACCTTAGCGTAACAGGTTCCTCTCCAACTAATGTCACTGTTCAAACCACCTTACTTCATCTAACCTCAAAATACATTCAACTGTTACATTCAGCTTGAACTTCCCCTCACCTCTCAGTTTGCCTTCGACTACATTTTCCATTATGCTCGTTCTAAAGCCTCTTCTTACTAAAATTCTTACTAGGGTCAACTGTAAGCGAGTTTGTACCTTTCCTGCTATACTCGTAATTAATTTGCCAGTCACTGACCGCATGGTAACACTTAAATCTGTTAAACAATATTTTCATGTCCAAGCAATGAATTCTGTCTGCCTACCTTAAGTAAAACAAATTCTACTCTAGATACTGAAAATGGCAGAACACCTCTACCACATTTGTTGGGATTATATAGCAAAAAAAAAAAGGCTTAGGATAGAATGAATAGCTACCCTAAATTCAGACCTGTCAAAAAACAATTTTTCAGATGAATCACATTAAAAAAAAAAAACAGACAACAAGCACTATTTTCACATGCTGTCACACTTGTAAGTTCACGCTTCATTTGTACATCATACAGCAAAGGTGGCTCACATTTATGCAAACAATTCTTACCTGCTTTTCTGCAAAATGGTACTGGCATAGTTTTTTCCACAACTGTCTGTCTTCACTGAGCATGTACAAAGTTGGGGTCACTTGACCCAATGTAATAATGTCCCAGCCATCAGAAAATCTGTGTAAGATGTTACTCAGCATATGCAGAGGAAGATCACTGAGTGTAAGTCCATTGTTGACTTGCTGAAATGAAGAGTTGAAAACTTAGCTAAAAAAAACTTGCCAATAAGAGGTACAAATAAAATCCTTAGAGATACCTCAGCTCTTATTTGTACAAAGCCATTGAGCATTTATGGTTAGTAGTGTGATGATTTGATTACTAGATTAAGAAGGTTTGAAGTGATTACAGAGTAAGTTTCTCAATTTTTATTAGGAAACAGCATGTGAATTTCTCTTATAAGGAGTACAGAATACAGTACAAAATACAGGACTGAAGAGTAGAAAAACAGAAGAAAGCTTTCTTCTGCATCTATCTTCATAACTTAAGTTCATTTCTCAAGTCTGGAGATAGCTCCCTTGATAACATAAACAAGCAGTTCTGTAAGAAGAGACAGATCAGAGCACTGAGAAAGTTCTCCATAAGAGTCTACATCTCTGCTAAAAGTTTTCTTCTATGGGGTAAGCGTAACTCACACATGATTGAATCTAAAGGATGAGCTTGTTGAAAAAATGACAAGTTTTTCCCTGGATCCTATGCTACTGGAGAGCACTGGAGGCCCTGCTGTCAGGCAAAGGATGGAGGCTGCCGGCCCCACCTAGTGGAGCTGCCCTGCCAAGGAGCGCTGGTCCCACCGCAGCTGAACTCCAGCAACCACTACTTTACATCTGTTTACTTCACCACCATTCATCTCACTTACAAATGAAGTCTTTCACACTGTCATTTGTTAAAAACATCCCTGGGACTATCGTTGTGCTCACTACAAACAGTAGAAATGCAAGATTTCTCATCAGTTATTTCAACCAACGTAGGACAGCTCAGATGGAAGTGGCATGCTGGAAAGAAGTGCCACAGCTGTAGCGTCTCAAACTGTTTTGGTTGGCTGGCATGTAAGAACTGCTGAGATCAGGCTCCCCATCTCTTTTTTTTTTTCTTGTTCTAAAGTTGCTGACATATTCTGATGCCCAGCACATGCAGCAATTTCAAAGATGAAAGCTGTTACATGCAACATCTTGGAGCATTTCTTTTGGAAGTGCCCCAGACAGGCTAAGCCTGAAAACACAAGTTTCCTGCTTATCTTCAGAAGTTTCCACTTAAAAAGAAAACAACAGAAACTTGGAAGAGTTTATACCATATACTTTGAATCAAGTTGCATAATCACAGTCCAGATGCTAAAATCATTATCCTTTTTCACAAAAAGCAACTGTGCTAACTAAGAAATAACAATTCTACCATTTTATATGTTCTGCTTTTTCTCTTCCCGGTCCATATCAAAAATTCACTTTAGGTTTGCATTTTTAGTACTAGAATATTTACTTTGGAATCAGAAATTTATGTTTTGTTAGCTCTACCTGAATACCTGGGGAAACATCTTTAAAGTTCTCTGGATGAGGAAAAGAATTCCAGCTATACATCTGCCAGAAAACTGTAGTACAGCTATTATACTAGCCCTCATCAGAGAGAATCCATTAAAATATTAGGAACTCTTTCCATTTCAGGAATCTCACTACTTCTCCAAAAAACAAGGAAAAAAACAGTGATCTGAAGTGGGCTTCTGTCTCAAGGTGTTAGTGACTGATATTACTTTATCACTTTAAGCTACTTGCTGGAGAAATTTCTGCTTTCTGCCGAGCTCATCTATTTAGGATGCATTTGAATTTTTGCTCACTTCAATTCATAAACCCACATTTAATGTACTCTCTCTCTCCTTGTCTCTCCTCTACAAGCATAATTTAACAACATACCTTGTTCATCTGAAGGTTTTTTAGTTGCTGTTGCCACAAGCGGATAGTTTCTAATCGGCACATCCAAATATCAATGTTCCCTACCAGAACGGATTTTCCTACTCCCCTGATCAGTATACAGAGAGTGGAACTCAAATCTTGTAGAAGATCTTTGATTAATCTTGGGTTATGATGGTCTTCCATGACTGGAAAAACAAATCCAAATACAATTTTTATCTCAGTTACCAAGCTAATATAATCAGCTTAAACTCAAGATAACTATTTGTGTGAAAATTGCTGCCCTCATCCTCTCTCTGACATTCATTAATACTGTTCCATAAAAGGTAAATTAAAAAAATCACAAGCAAATTTGATTAAAGCATCATACTACGCATTCCATAAACTCAACACCAAATAACTTACAAATTCAAATTCCTTCTGTTCAAAGTTGACAGTGTGCTATCTCCATTTAGTGTGGTTACCACGAAAACCCGATGAATACGTGGTAACTTTTTAAAATAAACTATACATAAAAGCAGCTATATACTTTAGACCTTAGTGTGTCATGCACATTGAAAACCAATCATGTTACTAAACTTATTACAACTGTTTCATGTAACAGATAACACATTTCATAAAGACTATAATTTAATAGCATACAATAGCTTGTTTCTGAACAGAGTTTAGCTGGCATTTTACTTCACTCATCTGTTTCAACACACGATTCAATAACAGAGAAACTACTTTATTCAAACTGGATGGTAGATATTTCTAGGGCATCTGAACAAGCAGATTATGAAAGCCTCAGCTTACCTTTCCGCACAATTTTGTCTAAAATGTTGAAGTAGTTCTTCTGTGCTGCACCACTCAGTGATGTTAACTGGGATTTTGCAATTAGCTGCAAAAGCTGTGACAAAGAATTAAAAGTCAGAAGACAGAATAAAAGATCAGACTCATTCAGCACATACATTCGCTTACGACGACCTGGAGCACTGCAATTGTATTTCACAAAAATGGAACTATGTAATTGGGAAAAGAAAGTAGGATAAATGCGGGAAGCTTTAAGCATTACTACTGGTATCCCATGAGCAACTCACTGAGAGATGTATTTTCAAAACACTGTACAAACACAAGCATACATCTCTATCATAGAGCACATGAGATCTGATCTTCATAAATTGTAATGAAATGATGGAAAAAAAAATTGTATTTGTGAACTTGCAAAACAACAAAGTGGTTGAGTCCTGATTCTCCTGACAGATTCAGTGGCCAGAAACATCACTATGAACTGATTCCAGGTACCAGACTTCCAAGTTTGAGTGAACTGTCACACTGGCTAAACTCAGGCATGATGACCTAATATGCTACTTCCTTCTCATGGAGGGAAATGTGCCATTTTACCTAAAGGGAAGGGTGAGGCTGCTGTACCCCTCTTACATTTAAGTTCCTAGTAGAGGAAATCACAGTAATTTAAGAATGAACAGTGTTCATATATGGCATTGGCAACTACCCCATAACATATAGCAACCATCCACATGATTCTCTCTGGAAACGCTGCAATCAGAAGAGTATTAAGAACAGGGGGAATAGTCTAGATGAAAGAAACTGGAGCGGATGAAGTTCTTGCCACACATGAATATCAAGCTCTAACTCCTAGAAGCAGGCCCTTCTCCATTGTTAAGATCTGTGCTGATTTGGTTTAAGAGCTGATAAGGATTGCCTCTTCAACAAAAAAAAGTCACTAAGGATCAAATATAAGAAAGGTCTCAATGTCAGGACGGTATTGCAATGTTTAAAAGTTTAGCACCGAGTTCTGCAATTGCAATTCATAACATTGCTCAGAATAAAAGTTCTCAATACATCAGAAATGGAAAGCAGGGAGCAGAAACTGCAATTCCCCACAGAGTACTCTAAACACAAGCTTGACAGCTATGCTTTGTGGGAGGGCATCAACTACTGGCACAGAAGGTGAACAAAGGCTAAGCCTGCCAAAGAATACTTTGTATCTTCATTTGCAAAACACTGAATTGACACTACATTCACAATTAATTTTCCTTTGGAAGAGGAGAGAATACACCTGTTCTCTCCCTGATTTAATAACACTCCTTCTGGCTTCTCTGCATGTTCCCTGACAAAACATTATGTGCTGTGAAAGGAAAAAATATCTCCTGATGTATTTAAATACAATTAATCTATTTTTATAGCTTTTGAGACTAGATATCAGGACCTCTTTCTCAGTATTTTTAGGGCCTTTTAATTTGATTAACAGTTTAGAGAACACCTAGAAGTCTCTGGCAGTTTGCCAGTTCAAGTAGGCACATTTCTTATTTAAAGTCATATTACTGAGACTGCAGAACAAATCCAAGAAAAATTCCACCCAGCTGATTTTAATGAAGACGGTTTCAGTGAAGGTTAATATATAAGGATTAAGACAATTTTAGCAGGTGCATGAGTACAAGGACCTAACAGGTTCATCCCTGTGATATGTGCATAGCTGTGTCTTACATTGTCTCAAGATTATAAATGTCTAATGGGTCAGCTGTTTATCCAAATGGAAACACCTTCTGATAAGGCCATCCATATCAATCATTTAAAAGCTAAATAATTGTTACTATATTACAGCATAACAAGTATAGGAAAACCTCCTCTCTCCACTGAGACAACTAGGGCCTTGAACAGACACTGGTATTAACTTTTGACAATGGCAGAAGGTGGTTACTTAGCTGGAGATTCCAAATGGATCACTTTGGCAATCTGGGATCCCAGCAGGGATACTCGGTATGAGCTGGTATATAACAGTAAAATAAAACAAAAACAAAACTATCTTTCTGTCTTGAAAGTAAGAAGCAGCCCACCACACAGAAAACTAGACATTACTGTGTTCATGCACGACAAGATGTTAATCCAGCAGTGAGTCCTGGTGGCCAGGAAAGTCAATGGGATCCTGGGGTGCAATAAAAGGAACATGGCCAGCAGGTCAAGAGAGGTGTTCCTCCCACTCTACTCTGCTTTGGTCAGGCCTCACCTGGAGTACTGCATCTAGTCCTGCACTCCCTGGTACAAAAAAGACAGGGATCTCCTGGAGAGAGTCCAGCAGAGGGCCACAAAGATGATAATACTCTATGTAGTTAAGGTGTTCTCCTGATAGGCTCACTTAATGCTGCTTATTGTCTTTTCAAGTTCTGAATACTACATTTTTTTTTTGCAAGCAGCCTCACCCCTGAGCTGAATTCTAGTCTGATGTCTGTCTCAGCTCCTAAGGAAACTCAAAATGTGAGACACTTCCCTACCTCAAGTCAAATGAAAAAAAATGAAGGCTTAAGACAGATCAATATCTCACAGAACAAATATTTTCAAGTAGGCTGACATCTAGAAAGTTAAGGGATGATATGACTTGCCTACACTCAGTTTCAGACCCTTTGTCCTCAAGACTAGATCTGTTCCCACAAAAACCAGTTAAAACAGAAAGGGTCTTGGCAAGAAGAAAGAGTCATGGTATTTACACAACATACCTGTCCATATAAACTTCAAGCCACTATATTATTAGTAAAAGACAACTTCAATAAAATTGCTGGAATCCAATTAGGTTACATGGGATTTTAACAAAGATGAATTGTCTAACAAAAAAACAGTAGTACAGTGAATCACACTATTAAGATGCTGTAGAAGAAATTGAAGAATATTTACACATCAAATATTGTTCTGACAAGTACTACTTTTAGTATAGTCCATGTACTTAAGAGTTACCATGCTTCCCTATTTTTGTTTGTAGGGGAATTATTTTCCTTTAGAAAGATTTCACTACTGAGACAGAGCAACAACAGGATCCACCAGTGTTTCACTGTAAATATATAACAGAACACTAGCTATCACCATCCTTCCCAAGCTAAAGGCTTCCACAGAAGAATATAACCAGTTTTCACAATAGAAGAATTATTCTATTTCAAGTAGAAGTCCAGCTGCTTTACACAGTATAAGTTACATATATATATACACAGGATATTTACACAGACCTGTCAGTGCAGCTTTTTCTGTACACATGGGCATATCAAACACATTTGTAAAGAAAAATATATAAAATAAAGAGCTTACTTTGACCACATAATTGAACCTTCTGATGTCCTGAATTGCACTTGAAAAATCCAGGCGATTAAAAGCTTCTCCCAGAGTGCAATAGCCATGTCTCTGAGAAAAGGAATAAACACCAGAAGTAGGAAAAAAAACAAACAGAACAACTTCCCCCCCATCAAACAAAATGGTCTACAAAAAAAAACTGCTACACAACAGAAGCATACCTATACCACATTCCCTAGAACTGTGATATATCTGACCTGAAGTTTTTTTTTTTTTATTTCTTGTAGAAGAAATGAAACCAGTTCCAAATAGTCTATCTATCAGGTACCCTCGCAATGTTACTTGGCAGCAGGGCCATAAATTCGTAATTGTTGTCCACTCTAGTATCAAGTGTTCTGAGAATCTATTCTGTTCCTGCATGGTCACAATGCTGATACTGTCTAGTGGCTATCATGCCACTGATTTTTTGTGCATAAGATACAAGAATGACTATAAGTAATCATCCCTTTTAAGAGAAAAAAAGGATAACAGGTAAAGAGATAGTCAATTATCAGAAGACAATAAGTTAATTCAAAGTTCATGCAAAAGTAACCTGTATTAAGGCATTACATGGCAAAGATTGTATTAGTCTACTCCTACTCACTTACAAAGTTGAAATTTTCAGGTTTGAACCATCTTTTAAGAAGGACTATTAAATACTGCACAAAAAGTTTAATTACACTAATTATCTCAACTTAATGATGTGAGTTTAGAAGACTCAGAAATAGGAATTTTATTCAAACAACAAAATATTTTGTCCACCTGAAGAACTGGCAAAAAAACCACAAGCAAATAGTCACGTCACCAGTACACTAACTTCTGTACAAGTGGAGAGTGGGGAAAATTATCCCAACATATGGTTATGAAGGATAGCAATGAGTGGTTTTCGGCAGTGTGTTTTGGCATGGGTGACCCTAAACCTACACCCAAGTTCCCACATGTTTACCAGAACGACCCACATAAAAGTCACACAAAAGTGACTTTGCTACCTGCCTTTGTCTCCCTCAGTCATAATGCTATCAGTGAAGAAAAAATTAAGTACAACTAAGAAGATGCAGAACACATGTTTTTCTTTTATATGAGAATTGCCATTTAAGCACAAAGACTGTACAAATTGATGACCCAGAGCATGCAGGACTTACTTCTCTGGTGCTTTCCTTATGAACGTAAATCCAATTTTCACGATAAAAACCTGAAATAGAAAGATAAGAACTTTTAGACTTCCATTGAGGTAGTACATTCCAGGAAGGCTCTGAAGAAAATAGACCATCCTCAATAAAATGCTTAATAAGAGAGGAGGTAGAACAATTTTGGAGAAGGAAGTTTTTCAGAGCTGAAAAGAACAGCTATAAATGTCAGAAGTTACATACTTTAAAACAGACTAAAGTTAAACACTATAAATCAAACAGGAGTTGGGACCACTGGCAAATATAGCACAATTTATTATTATTATTTTTTTTTTTTACTGTGTACCAAAAAACAGTCTCTCTTACAAGCCCCAATACTTTTCAATCCGTGAGGATCCTCAGCACAGGAGGGAATAGAAATGCACAGCCTTTTATCACTGAAGGCTCTACTTTTCTAACCTATTTTTTTAAGAACCCTGCAGAAAAGCCAACTATGCAAGACCCACAATGGGGATTTCTACATTCAGCTTTCAGAAGTCTGGATACATTGGCAAATGAAAGTTTTTAACATATAGCCACTCCAGTATATCGAAATACTTTCTAAACCAAGGCAAGTTGGAGGATGCTTTCAGCTTCCTCTATGACAATCTGTTAATTTTGGAAAGTATAAATAATGAAAATCATTTCAAGATATTGAAAACACTAGAACCCTCTATTAGAAACCTCCAGTTTTGCTATAAGCTTTTTTTTCTTCTACTCACTCTATCAATTTCTCTATTTCAAGTAGTTTACTTGCTGACATACACTTAGAATCTAAAACACGGATCCTCTTTTAAAACCAGCAATCAACAAAAATATTTGATATTTCAATGAAGATATTTTTTCATGAAACTCAATACAGACAAAATCTTTACGATAAAATATATTTACTCCTGAACTAATTCTAGAGCTATTTCTGTAAGCAGACATAGAAATAATTGAAAATAAAAGTGCTGCTTTGGTAAGCAATGACTTCCCTAAGCAGCCAGAAGAATTTAATCTAAAACTAGCCCACAAAGCAGAACAGCAGTTTACATTTGATATACTTACTAGAAATTGCTATTCTTAAACGAATTACCTTTGAATCTTTGTTAATCCCACAGTAGATGACCACTGCCACAGTTCAATTAAGATGCATCATTTCTGACACCAGAACATGTTGCCAGTACAAAGATAGACATAATTTAAAAGACTATCCTATATATGAATATATATGAATGGCTGAACCTACAGCAGTTTAAAATAAAGGAAAATAACTCAGCCTTACATTGTGAATCTGTGTTGTTCCTACAATGATCTTTCTTCCTTTTCTTGGCTGCAAATTCACAGTCCTCAGAAGCGTACATTTCATCATCATCACCACCAGTTAAGATACTAAAATAAAGACATAGTTAGAACAGCAGTAATTAAATACCTACACTGCATACTGTTTATAGTTCTCTACAACAAAAAGCCTGGTAGAAAAATAAGTTGTTTTTTCAAATGTTGGTTGTCTACCCAAAGGTAGAAAGCAGCCTCTCTCAAGATACATGCTACTATGTCCTTTTCTTCCCAGAGTGTAGAATTTTGTATGCATTTAATCACTTTGATACAAGTATTTTCTTAGTAGCTATTACCTCCTAAGTCATTAGTGATATTAAGAACAGACTACTGAGGAGACAGTAGTAGCTGAACAATTAGCTATCTTTTAAGTTCTAGGATACCAAAGTCACAATTTGAAATGGACTGAGACACAAGATTGCAGCACATAGGTGAAAATCAGCACAAAATTACTGCACAACCACTCAAGGGAAAAAGACAGCAAAAAGGCATCTCTTCTAATCACTATCAATTTTGATGAAAAACAAGGAAAACTTCTTAACAAAGGCACAAATCACAACGCTGTCCATGATTTAGGCATTACCATATTGTGTTACCAGATGTCACAGGGCATCAAGAACCATGCAGTGACCCCTAGCTCTTCCAGGGGACAATCAAAGCTATACCTTTGTCACTTCTGAGAGTGAGTTACATAACCCGACACTGAGGACTGACTATACCAACTCTATTTTTCACATAAGCTTACATTCTAGCGTTCATATACATTAAAAACTCTACCTGTGCTACATGCAGTTAAGGTTTTTGTTTCAATTTTCACAGAAAATAAGGAACACAATCCAGATAATGAGCATGCATTTTACAGAGGCAATAGCCTTGTGTAGATAACTAGAGTAACTCAGAGAATAGCACATTGAAATTTAACTAAGACTTATTTCTTCATCACCATTTTTGATAAGAAAGCAGTATACATCACTTTTCCCATTCATTACTTTTCTTAATATCTGGATTTACCTATTGAATCTATTTAGCAACATGTTTGAGGTTCAAATCGTACCAGCAAAATGCTAATGCTAAAACTGAAGGTCACTGGCTTATGCAAAAGTAATCTGTATTAAGGCATTACATGGCAAAAATTGTATTAGTCTACTCCTACTCACAAAGTTGAAATTTTCAGGATTGAACCATCTTTTAAGAACTATTGAATACTGCATAAAAAAAAGTTTAATTGCACTAATCAGCTCAACTTAATGATATGTGAGTTTAGAAGACTCAGAAATAGGAATTTTCATCTGAAGTTTAAGCCCCGGAAAAAAAAAACCAACAAAAAAGCAACACCTCCGCATTCAAGTAGAGCTCAATTCAAGCTGAGGGCTTAGTTCATGTCTGAAGGTATTTAAAGCATAGACTTAGTACTGCCATATTTTATGCAACATTGCCACATAACACGTCTAGTCAAACAGTGAAAGAGGCTGGAGAAGAGAAACTGGCAACCACTGAAAGTAGAACATCGACACTGACAACTTATTTGAATTATGTAGCGTTCTAACCTTCCAGTTTTTGTTTGTTTTTAGTTTTTGGTGCTCTGTGGTGGTTTTTTTTTTTTCCCCTCCAAGAAAAGCTTTCATAACAGAAGTCTCCAAGTTCACTAAAGGAATTAAGTTTTAACATTGACTGTATCACCGTATCACACGGAAAGTTGTTGCAGAATCAGAAATAGAGCCTAGCACTCCTGGTAAAGCTTCTGGCTTTATCACCCTAACATCAGACACAAGCCATTGAGATCCAGGCCGATGTTCTGCCATACAGTTCAGGCAGAACAGAAACACACTCGCTGACCAAGTGCAATGGGCCAGGCAGGGCAGGAAGCACTGACAAAGGCCATCTTTAGAACAGGAAGTTTTACCTGGCACAATTCCTACTTTTGCTCCTGGAGAGAAAGAGCCCCTGGAAAGCAAATAGAGCAGTAATCTATCTGAAGTTATTTAAAGCCTCTCTCCTTTCCAAACACTTCCTCTAGTATCAGACAAACAAGCAAGGAAGCCTAATAAGAACAGTCAATTAACAAGAGGAATTGCAAAGAGGGCTATTTCAAATGTTTGCCTGTATCCAAATTCAGCCATGACATTCCAGGAAAACATGTCATTTTAAACTTTGACTGTCTGAGGATTTTCTCACACAGGGCTTCATCTCCTTGCGAAGGAAGAATTCACTGTTCACTTTGTGTGGAGTCCTTCTCTATCTATCAGTAACCAGTGCTATTCTTGGAAAAACGTAAGGGGTTTATGCGTTTCCAGACACTTACTGAAAAGAATGTAAGAGTCCCACAGCTATCAGAAAGAACAGGACAGAACTACGAGCATGTCTCCAGCAAATTTTTGCCTTTTTCTTTGCATTCCTTTAAGAAATTTGAAGAGCTGTCTATTCAACAACAAACGCAGCACTCCAAATACCAACTCCTGCCTCTCCAACCACTAAAGTGCAGCTAAACAAAGTCAAAGAAACTGAATCGTGCACTACATACACCATTACATGTACGATAATTTTACGTTAACAGTTGTTACCATACCACCATACTTAACGTCTGACTGCACCTGATAGGATTTAAATGCATACTTAATATTGCCAGTGAATAGCTGTTCTTATGTTCAAGTCTTGATGAAGAGCTTTTTCAGAAATTGCTCTGTAGCTTCTAAAAAAAGAAGATATTGTGTCCTACATATAGCTTAAACTATAATACTCCACATAAAAAAGCATGCCAGAATTTCAACTCTTTCAGAAGTGTAGTTTCATAGCATTATTTTAACAACCTTCTGGGCTAGAATACTTTGCAGGACTACCTTAACAGCTGCTATTCTTCTTCATCCCCTTGCTTCTTTTCTCACTGAAGAAGGAATGCCTTCACATCACGTACTTACCTATGGAGACATACTCTAAGTCTATCCAGATACAGAAAATTCCTGAGCTTAGTGCCTGTACCAAACAAAATTACAATATATTTGTCAAATGCTAAACTTATCTGAGCTCACTGAGATCTGAGGGCTCCTATCCAGTGCTCATAGAACTTTTGTGAACACAACAGATCACCTAGATAATCAGATAAGAGATACCACAGACAGAAATGACTACCCTGCCAGCCCAATCCAATCTCAGCTGTCTCTGCTTTGAGTTGGGTCTTTGAACCAGATAGCTTCCAGAAGTCCTTTCCTACTTAAATTATCCTGTATTTTATATAGACATTAATCAGCGTTGAGCAACAGAAGTTAACTCACAGATCCAGAGTTCTCAAGCTGTAGTGAAATTACTCCAAGGTAGTGCTATTATGCCAAGTACCACCAACTTGAACACCACAGTTTAGTTTTCCTCAATATACATTTAAAGCTGCATATACTGAAGCGACAAAGAAATAGGATTAGGGAATATGGTGTGGTTTGGCTATGCTAAGTAGGAAACATGGAAGATGGAAAATTGGGGAATTACTATAGATGAGACCATCTGTTGCAGAATAGGGTGATTCTCAAGTTTGGGATTCTGACAAGTTGGCAAGCAAGCCTAAGAAATTAAATTTCTGCAACATCGCCAATATCACAGTTCTTTATCCAGAGCATTTCATGACCAGTTCCTTCAAATTTATGTTCTTTTTTTAATCCTTAACTTCAATAATCTTGTATCTTCTCTGGTACTTTATTTAAACCCATCCCTAGCAATACTGTTGAACTCTCTGGGAATTGTAAGATCCTTCAAAACTAAGAAAAAAATTGAGTATTTCTGCTTGAAGAAACAGTAAAAGCAGTCTAATTTAGTTCTTTGGAGAAAAGATTCTGCAAATATATGTATATACAAACACTAAATATACAGGCACACATTGACAAAAAAATATCAACATACTATTATGATGAGAAAAACAGAAGTCTTTCTTCACAATGATATTCACAAAAGTGATTATCCCTGATGTCATACTTGCCAAATATTCATTAAAGCAAACTACAAATTACACGACTTTATTAGCTGTGCAAGTAAACATCAAAAGTAGACTCCATCTGCCAATAAAAGATTTATGAAAGAAGGAAGAAAAAAAATTGAAGGCAACTTTTCCTTCAGAGATTTACTGAAAGTTCTTCCAATGTTTTTTGTATCCACAGCAGCCAGACTCTGGGAAAAAAGCCCAAATGGCATCGGTAACAGATGAACACAAGTAGTAAAGGCATAAAGAAAGCCTGAGACACTGCCCAGAGAGATTGCGGTCTCATCTCTTGCTCTGGAGATTTCCAAAGCCACCTGGATGTGATCCTGGGCAATGTGCTTCTTGCCTGAAGCATGCAAGGTTGCATTACATGATCCCAGGTGGTCTCCTCAACCTCATCTCTCTGTGATTCTGTGAGACAAGTTCAATAGCAATTCTTCACCACTTGATTCCACTTCAAGTTCAGTTTACAAATTTAGAAAACACAGGTGTATGAACAGAGCAAGTTCTAGCTTGCCAGTAAATTCCCACCAGATCAGATTACTTTCTCTATCATTTACTGGACTAACAGTAAAACACTGAATGTTCCCTTTTCTCATTATGATCACATTAAGCTGGAATTTATAACCAAAAACATTATCTCAAAAAAATACTTCTTGGCAAAGACACAAAGCAGGAATTTGTTTGGACAAAGCCACTTCTATCACACCAGTGTGGGCATCTGCCACCAATATTACTTTATTTCCTTCTCAGTCTACCTAATATGGTTACCACTTATTCTGCAGAGGCATATATGGACAAATACAGTACTAGGTAACTGCCATAAAAATAGCATGAGTCACGCTTTTAGAACACAGGCAGTATATGACTATCATCATAAATGGGTCCAATCCAGTACACAATCAACAGAAATGCTTCGTTCATTTCAAGGTAACATTTCAGTACACTTGCTGCATTTGCAACTTACAGATATCACTTTAATCTCAAGGAAAAAAAAAACCAATCCAACTACACAACACAGAATAAGATTCAGCTGCCTAAAATAAGCAACTCACGAAGTAGCAACAAAAAGATGGAAAGTCTCCAGAAGAGATAAACAAAGCACACAGCTGCATCTGTCTACTTCACACACGACGAAGAGATCACCTACCACAAGTTAAGTCAATTGCTGCCTTCCCACCTGCTGTTAAATAAAAATAATATGGTTCTGCATGAGTTATTAGTCAATAACTTACACAGAGTGACTGATGTCATTAAGCTGACTATTTCCACCCTGAAGTGCACGTCCAAAAGGTTCAAATCGTTTCCATCCATCTTCTGTTTTAACCCACCTCCATCCAGGGGATCTCCAGTCTTGGCCCAAAAATGGCATGGTTTCTCTATGAGGAGCAAGAAGATGTAGTATTTTGCAATTAACAAAACCTTCAAAGTTTGTTATGTCATTTCTCTAACTTTGAAAAGCCTGCAGTGATTACATTGTGGAAATAAAGTTCCGTAGAACACGCTGTTGAACAGATTCAATAGTTCAAGTACATTTTTTATTCCCTAACCTCATTTCTCCTGTACTTCAGCTTTTCTTAGATTGAAGTAGGCTTCACAGTTTTTAAGAGTAAGGAAAATAACTTCTATAGTCCACGAAAAGAGTGATAACCAAGCAAAATTAACCATGGTAGAGCAGATTGCAGAGGACTTGAACTACTAATTTTTGAGATCTGACTATTAAATGGTTGTTCACATCTAATGAGCTCAAGCTAATGATTCTCCACTTATTCTTCTTCTCTGGTAAGCTTTCTGAATATCAAGATGTACTACACTGTATACAATGATGTTTCAGTACATAAATACCCATTTTCCAAAATACTTTTTTTTAGGGTCATCTCCCTAGCTGGGTTATTACCTGGATACTCAGGACAAATGGAGACCACAGAAGAACATCAGCTGTTAATGACTGAATTTCCTAGAAACAGATATAAGTCAGCACAGGTCTATCATAATACAGTGCTCCATCACCCTTTTTCAAATAGGAGAGTCACTTTTAACACAAATGCTAAGAATTTGAAGAAAGCATTTTTCTACACTTTAAAGAACCTGAGCTTACTACCGTTTACCTTCTTCGTCCCATTCATGGCACACATACTGTTCTTTGTTTTGAGTAGAGATTTTATGTGCAGATGCACAGGGCAAAAAGCATTGTGTTAACAATTGTGTTCAAGTTGAAAAATATTAGGCCAGATGGGTCAAACATCACTGTGCATTTACGTATCCATTCACACTCTTGACTAGCATCTATCCAACACATTAGAGTAAAAGAAGAAACAGAAGGATGAAAAAAACCTCATGAAATAGAAGCTGAGAACTTTTTCTTTAATTAAAGAAAAAGAAAACAAAGAAACATCCCACAGCATACCACACAAAATGAAGTGCTGTCTAGCCCCTGACACTGATAAAAGTCCTCTTGCTATTTGTATCTCAGCCTTCCTCTGAAACTAACAGGAATCATTCCAAAGCTCACCTCATCCTTCCCTCCCACCACCACAAACTTCATTCACACCTGTGTTCTTTTCCCTATCTTGTTGGTGATTTAGAAATCACAATAGGCATCATAAACTGCATTTCTTCCACTTGTTTAGAACACCTCTCTTTTAGGCTGAAATTAAGACCCTTTTGTCTCTACAATAACTGTTTAAATAGCAAGTGTTTATGAGTACATTTCAAAATAAGACAGCTTAAGGTATTTCAACTCCCAGCAACATTAGCAAGTGTTTTCTACCTGAAAATACAGAAAACTAACAGAAAAGTACTAAGAAAACAGCAGAAGAACAAACAGAATTTTGAACTACGTCTAGAGATACAGAGCTCAAGAACTATTTCTAGTCAGTAGTTCTGATACAAATATTAAATATTATAGGTACACCTCATCACCCCCCAAAAGTTAAAAACTAGAGTGAATTCAGAACTATAGAGATAACAGATTGAAGAAAAAAAAAAGATGTACAATTTTTAAGGATAGAAATAATTGAATAATTGTTGGGAAAGTGAATAAATGCTTGCAGTAAGGTGGAATGCATATTCTTACAAGCTGATGGGGTAAGATACATAAAAAGGAAAAGCTTCCTGAAAGCAACACAAGACGACACAAAACTTTGTTCTAGAGGACAGCAGCAGCAGGAATCCAAAGCCAATCACAATTTACAGAGCAGGCTTGTTAGTAGGTTTTGGAGAGTCTTGAATTTTGGATAAAGGTAGTTTCAAGTTATCATGCTACTGATAAGAGTGCTATGTATAACTCCCTCCTGTGGAGCCATACAGGCATTTAAAATAACACGCTTCAGCACACACGTGCTCTAAACCAGGCTACTTTCCAGACCTTTAGGATGATTTGGAAAACTGATGGCCTTTTTTTGGAAGGTTTCAACACAGAATAGAATTTCTTTATCATCTGTCTTTCAAATAATGACATTAAGCACTTTCAAAGTAGTGGTAGCCACAAGCACACCCATAAAGACCACTGAAACTTGCTCCAGAAGTCTTGGAAAGCTGCACTTAAGATAGATTTCAAAGAGATGAGCACAATTCTTCCACATTAAATCATTAACAGCTGAAAAAGCCACTAAAATCAATGAGTCCAACCATCCACCCATCATGATCATACCACTGAACCAAGCCATTTAATGTAACACCTACAATTTTCTAAAAAACCTCTAGCAATGGTAACTCCATCACTTCCATTCCCAGCCTGTTCCAATGCACTACCACTCTAAAATTTTTTCCCCCAAGTATCCAGCTTGAATCTCCCCAGTACGAGTTATGGTTGTTATCTCTTGCTTATCACTAGTATCTACTATGTTGAGTACATTATCTTTTTAAGATTCAGAGTAAAAAAAGCTATTAAAAAAAATCAGATTACTTTAAACTTAAAAATTTGTGGAAGATGACAGAAAGTCAGCAACTGTGTAAAGCTAGTACACATTGACCTATTTATTTGTCCCTCCAAAACACAGATATTTTTAGCCCAAGACATAGTCTCACTATCACACAAAGAAAGAACGTATCCCTTCAGGAGCAATTCCCAAATTCTACTTGTATGATAAGGGTTTGGGGCTCTTTAACACTCAAAAGGATTTCTGTTCCTGATACTCAGCAATTTGTTCATCTTCCCAAAATAACTACTGTGGAGAAAAAAATCTGAGGCTGCATAAAGAAAAGAGTTAATGGAGCATAGCCTGGTCTTAATCTGGGCATAGTTTAGTGATAGGACTCTGTAGGTCAGGCAGACAGTTGGACTTGATGATCCTGAAGATCTTTTCCAACCTAGATGATTCTATCCTCATCATCCAACAACAGGGGCTTAATGGAAGACACTACTTGCATTTAACTTGCTCATAAAGCCAAACAGGAGCAAGAATTCCTCACTTTTCAACACATAACTTTTCCTCATGAGGGTGGCAAAAAGGACAGTGGAGACAAGAGCCACACTAAAGAAGCATGGAAGGAATAGCACAGAAGCCTGTGTAGTCAGGCTTAGTACAGCCTGAGACTAACTGCCCTAGACACCCATCCACTTGTGAGGGAGCTCTGTTTAATACAAGGTTGGTGACTTGCTACAGAAGTAAATACGACTACAAAGACATTCATGACTGTGGCAAGATCCTATTACTCTACCACTCTACTAGAGAAAGTCTCTTCTGCATATATATTCCTATACTTCAGAACATATAATTATGACTCAAACCATTTTTATTATTCCACAGCAAGACCATATGATCTTAAGGTCCCTTTCAACTCAAGTCATTCTCGGATGGAACAAGTCAATGCTCTCATGTTTCCCAGCAATCCAAGAGCACATCCTCCCTTGCAACCCTAACATTACCTTTTCAGGAGCTCAGCCTTCAAAAGAAACTGGACCTTCACACTCACACTACAGGCAGGTGATGTTTTTCCAGAAACCAGCCTTATCAGCCTCTATGACTCAGAAGTCAGAGTCTGATTTGACTTCATCCCCAGTGCATGTTTCTTCATATCAAATGGCTGCCACAAATCAAACCTCGAGGTGCTGCAGAGTATCGACTCAGCCGCTCAGCTTCTTCTCTTGTCCACCCCAGTTGCACCTCTTATTTCCCCACACATTTAAGTACACCCAGGCTGTATAGGACTCATTTTTCAAGAAGCATAGATAAATGCTCCTCCCTTTCACGAGGTTTCCTATCTGAAGCTTCTCCCCTCTTCCCCGCTGCTGCCCTTTGCTCCCCCCAACTCTCTCACCCTCCTGCAGCCCCCGGTACACCCCCACTCCTCTCCCACAGACAGGCTCCCAATCTCCAGCCTCCCGCACGCCGTCTCTCGCGCCCAGCACCGGCCCATTCCCCATCTCACCCCATCCCACGCCACCGCAGCTCCGCTCCCAAACCCCTCACGCCACGTCCGCCCACACCCAGCACCAAGCAACCCCCGAGCTCGCGACACTCTCACAACCGGCCCCAGCGGCCTCCTACCGTCTACTTCGCACACCAGCCCCCTACGCCGGCCGTCCCGCCCCATACCTGCCGGCAGCAGCGCGGCTCCTCGCAGCGCGATAGACACAGGCCGCGGGACTATTGACGGAAGTAACATGGGGCGGCTCTGACTCCGCCCCCGCGCCGCGCTGACTGGCCGCCGGCCGCGGCGCTTGTTGCTACCCGGCAGCGCCCTCATCTATTGGTGTCGTGGGGGCGCTGGCGTCAGCGGCGGGCGGGGGCCGGGCGCGAGCGGGAAGCGGGGCGCACGTGTCAATGTTTTGCCGGCGAGACGGGCTGAGGGGGGCGGGGCCGCGGCCGCATCGCGGCGTCCTGCCAGAGCCTTGGTGTTGTACGTGGAAGCCCCTCAGGAAGCCACATCCGTGCGGCTTGTAGCTTCTGGGAGCTTATCGTAGAGTCACAGAACGACTGGAGTTGGAAGGGACCCTAAAAGGCCATTCAGTCCAGCCCCATGCTGTGAACAGGGGCACCTACAGCTTGAGCAAGCACTGTCCAGCCTGACCTTGGCTGTCTGCAGGGATGGGGCATCCAACACCTCTGTGGTGGTGACTGTATGTCACAAATACCTCTTCATGACAACACTCTGGTAGTACATAGCCAAAGAAACAAAGCACTCAGCAGAGACAGCAAGGAAAGGCTTTTATCTCCCTGAGCTGAACACTAAGGCACAGCTAAACAGTGTGGAAGACCACTCAAAACCATAAGGCAGCCACGCTTCCAGATCCAAATGCAAATACAACCATGGCAAAGGCAGCAGCTCCTCATGGAAGGAGGCTGTAGGCCACATGTCAGTCTGCTTGCACAATGCAGTCGTTGAAAAGAGTTACCCAGCCTCTCACTGGATAAGAGCATGAGACAGTATTGGCAGCTTTATGCCAATAAACTCTTTTTGGGGCCATACACTTTCTCATAATTGTCAGTCTTGCTAACCCTTATCTCTTATTTCCTTATTTAATTCTGCTAGCCTGGGTTCTTGCTGATGTTGCTGGCTCCTGTTGGCAGCCTTTGGCCTAACACAGCTAGCAAGATAGATGAGTCCACACACAGTCATCCTTTCCTTGGCTGGACTGAGCAATTCTGTTGTAAATGTATCTTAATTGCCAGTAACTTGTGGTATTCCATGAAAGACCCTTTCTTGCTCCTTTGGATATTGGTCAGGAAAACTCCTTCGTATTAGGGAAAAAATCATTTTGCCTGCAGGTTTCTTCCCTACTTTCTCTGTGTCTATTCAAGAGTTATATGGAATGTGAACGTAAAACAACACAGTTACCTTACAGCCCTGATCTTTTAGGGCAGGTGGGTTTTGACTAGTGGAACATCATGAGCTGGCCATCTAATCCCAGAGTAACACAGTTCAAAAAACATGGTGTAATACTCTTGCATTTAGGTGTGGATGAGGCAGTGTTAAAGCACTGAAAGATAGTGAGCTTTCAGGGCAGAAAGTGCAACAAGCACGCAAATAGAATCATCCATATTCTTAAAGAAAGTAAGCAAGATGGTAAGGGACACCTTCTGGTATTTGTCCTGCCCTCATCTCAGTGCTAGTAGATTGGTGTCACAATGGTCACTATAGGAACAGGGAAAAGAAGCAAACTTTGCTGTATAGAAGCCTGTCTCCTGCCAATACCATTGCATGACACTTCAGCATGGAGAAGGATTTACTTAAATGTTGCCCAAGCAGCAAACTGTGTTACTGTACAGAGCCTCTGAGGGCTGAAGAAACTTAGGGACAGATGGGCATGCAAGCCATTTGTAAGCCATATCTTTCATGTGGCACACACAGAGCTGGTACTCACAGCCTTTAATCATCTAGCCACCCAGTGTCTCATGACTTAGGAAGCATACAGTGTGAAAGGAGGAAGCAGAGGTTGCAGTGACATGTTTCTGGTACCTTTCTCTTTCGTGGGTACTGGAAGAGTAAGGACAAATGTCCTCCCAACTTGGGTAGTCACACATTTTGGTCTGCACTGCTAATTTATTGAAATCATTAAAGCTGGGACATATAAGTAATTGGGTTTTCCGTGACAATTCCTCTATTTCCTGAATATTCTCCAGTTGTTTTATTTTCCCTGATGGTTTCAGTGTATTATATAAACTGCACATTAGAAAGAGCCACAACAATGTGAATTTTTTAAAATTAATTTACTGCAGAGTCACTTTTAATGACATCGATTTTATTTATATGTGGATATATTCCAACTATAGCAAAATCTTGTACTAATTTGACAAGATGTAGTGTTTATTGCCTGTAGCATTGAATCATCCTCTCTATTGGAAGTGTACTTTCTGCTCTACGTGCTCCCCAACAAAAGGGAGTTATTTACTATTTATGCTATTAGTTTGCCTTTTTTTTTTCCCTAAATAAAGCTGATATCTTTTCAAACAAGCAAATTTATAAATATTTGCTATTGTGAAGAATAATTGTCAAATTGTTAATTAGATTCTGTCTTGAGAGTCCAAGCTCCTATCTATAAAAAATGTTCAATACATTTAGGATTGAAGACTGAGAAATGTATTTTTTTAAAAACTATATGTAGTTGTGTCTATGTTAAAGTCACAGAATCACAGAATCACAGAATGGCCAGGGTTGGAAGGGACCTCAAGGATCATGAATCTCCAACCCCCTGCCACATGCAGGGCCACCAACCTCCCCATTTAATACCAGACCAGGCTGCCCAGGGCCCCATCCAAGCTGGCCTTGAACATCCCTCCAGGGACGGGGCATCCACAACCTCCCTGGGCAGCCTGTTCCAGTACCTCACCACTCTCTCTGTGAAGAACTTCCCCTGACATCCAACCTAAATGTTCCTTCCTCAACTTAAAACCATTTCCCCTTGTCCTGCAGTTATCAACCCTTTCAAAGAATTGATAATATATATAAATATTGTAAAAAAATATATAAAAGAAAATATATTGTTAATTTTGGGGGTATTTCAAACATTAAAATAACAATGAAACTTGGAGACATTGAAGACAAATCCAATCAATAATGAGCAATTGATTCTTGAGTAACTTAGTAATATTTGACACTGTTGTGCCTCAGACATTCTTCATAGAATGAATATGTGAATTTTTTCCTTTCTAGTGTCACAGTCCTCGTCTGGACCTTCTGTATTATGAGTTATTAATAGTAATGCAGTTTGAAACTTTTGTACTGGAAATTGAACAAGCTGGTCTGCAGTTTGATTGTAATTTTGATTATTTCAGAAGGATGAAAGCGAAGATTGCACTAAATCCAGATGGTCTCTGATTTTACAATTTGAGTAGTTACCATGGTTGTTGGTAGCAGGTCCATAGGAATAGTATAGATGATGCCCTCTGGATCATCTTCACATTAACGTGAATTTAGAAGAACTAAATAAAATGGCAAATTCCATCTCTCTAATTTATTTCCTGTTAAGCTACTTAATTTATGATTTCTATCTAATAAGACACAGTGAAGGTGAATTCTCTAAATAAGCTAATTCTCTTATAGCTTGTACTATACTAAGTTATTTTGCTTGTAAGAACTGAGATATGATTAAAATAAGAGAAATTGTGTTATGTAGAGTGGCTTAGAATAACCTCCTGGAGAAGGTGAAGCAGTTTTTCATCTGCATTCTTCTTACTTGGAACATATGGTTTACAAATATGCATCATGTCTAATGGATTCTGATATTTCTGAGAAATCATCTGAATATGAGGGTTGTCGTGGATGCAAATGGCTTTCCTGCCTTTGGGAGAATCATTTTCAATTTGCTGAGTAATCACTATACATATTTCAAAGAACAGAATAGTTGTGGCAAATAATACCAGAGCCCGATTCAGTTACTTAGGAGCATTTGATGCTAGAAAGAAAAGAAAGGGGAAAATGTTGTGAATGCCATAATGTGATTGGACAGCAGAAGGGAGCTTAAAATGGTAAGGAAGGCAGAAGTCATAGCATTTTATAGGTAAACCAAAACTGGAAAAGAACATATAATCCAAGCAGTTACAATTTTTTCCAAGGATCAGTTGCTTATAATTTCACTTTTCAGGAAAGCTTCCAACTGGTGAAAAAAAATAGCAAAGCTTGGACAAAAGCCCCTTTGTCCTGACTGTTATTTAATGTGTGATTTCCAATGTATTACAAAGTTCTTCTGAGCTTCTTTTATGGCTGGCATCAATTTTTTTTTCCAAATATTTGTCACCAGTACTGCCAAAAGAAGAGGTAATTGTCTTCATTATTCTGCCTAGACTACAAGAAAATGAATATATAAGGATGTGTGTAAGAGAGCATCCCCCTCTGTATGTATGGCTGTGGGGTCTCAGGACCACCTCAGGGTGTTGTAGGCAGTCCCCTTTCCCTCTGGGAACAGAGATCAGTGCTGTGGGAACAGCTTGGCCTGCCAACATGCCTTGCTGAGTCCAGGACCCAACATCAACCCGCTGGCTGCCTGGCCTGACCATGGACCTGATGGTCTGGTTGGACTTGGCCACACTGCTTGTGAGCCTGCCCTTTGTCTCTGGCTTCCCCCTCCGTTCCTGCTGCTCAGGCTGCAGGGAATGGAAGTAAGGAACGTCTCATGCAAGCTTGGTGAGCAAGTGAATTCACATATGTGGATTTTTTCTGTAGGTTACTAATAATTACATTCAAATGATGATTATTTTTTTTAGCAGAGATTGTTGAATGTCAAATAGTAGCATAAAAGATGTTTTATTACATAGTAATTCACAGCTAATTGTAAAAATATTTTGATTGGAAGGAAGAGTATACGATGTACGGCACAGTATTTTGAAAACTAATAGTTATTCCAAGGAAAAAAATGGTAGCAGTTTACTAGGAAATAACACTAAGGGAGAAATAAAAGTTTCAGTGTCACAATGAAGAACACGATTTTAGTTAAACTGCAGAGAAACAATATGAAAAACAGCATGTACCATATCTCGAGACAAATCTTTAATTGAAAGCACTGGGACACCAACAGAAATTACACCATTTGATCAATGATAGGTTGGATACTGCAGCTTAGTCATTCGCAGTGGGCAAAATCTGAACTCAAAACTGAGATTCAGAGTGGAAATTTTCGTTTTTCAGATATGAGCTTTGTTTATATAAGTGAGACAAGTAAGAGAGGAAATAAACTAGTTTAGGAAATTGCTGTATGGGATAGATTTTTGTAGTTGTTCAAACTATAGGGATTGGTAAGAAATGACTTCTAAATTGAAGATCATTTCTTTTGTGCTAAAGAAGGATGGTGAGGGATTTTCTAACCTTCTACATGAAGTCTTTATTCAGAAATCCAAATCAAACAAAGCTAAATGAAGTTTTAGGACGAGAATTACTGTACTGGTATGTTACCAGCTGTTTTTTCTGTATTTTTATGCATCCACAGAACCAATGGTTTCCTTTAGATTAGTGGTTTCGAATGTGTCCATCAGTGAAAGTGACTACTATTGCAAAAATTAGGGGTATACAGCTGACAGAGGATGCAAATTGAAACTAAAGCCAATGCTAGAATAATTAAAATAGACATAAAATTAATCTAGAAATGTGAAGATATCTAACCTGTGTAGATATTCTCCCTTCTTTTCCTCTCTCTTTCAGGTTTTCCCATAGGAAGAATTGAAACTATCTAATATCTAATTAATTTTAAAGAGAAGCTTAATCAGTGTATGGAGGAAGCTTTGTGATATAGTTGAATCTGACTGCAGGGAGGTGACTTAGAACTAGTACAGATAAGAGAAAGGCTAAGAAAAATAGTGCTTTATGGCTCTACAAAGTGATACATACTGGTGTTTCAGTGTTCAATTAAAGGAGATGACTAACAGAACTGCTAGCTGCTAAGGGTATATTTCCAGAGGAAGAGAGAAAAAAAGATAAAGGGAAAAAGATAGCTAGAGAGTTTGTAGAGAAATTAATTGCTTATCAGCTTGACTGAACCTGATAAATAGGTTTACACAGATATTACGCAGTCTCAAACACAGAATCATAACGTCACTTATGCTAGCAATTAAGCAGAAAACATGGAGAATGGGGGAGATATAGTAAAAGGGGAAATGCTCTGACCAACTGTCCTAGTTTTATCAGTATTCCATATGATGACATCATGCAACAGGCTATTCGGGTGCAGAGGCACAGTGGACTGTGGACGTGTTTCCTGGTTTCTCTTGCCCCCCTCACATGAGTTCTGTTCTACAAGAGGAAGATACACTGGGATGTACTGCATTTCCTGAGAGACTCCACATGATTTCAGATTCTGGGTGATGATGGAAGAGCACTCTTGTCTTTTCTGGGAGGTGAGTCATGGAGGGCCGGCCGAGAAAGACTCAGACTGACTCTCTGTGGTTTTATTTCTGATTTGTTTTGATTTATTACTCTTAATTATTCTGTATTATCTCACATTCCTTTTAATGAATTAGTTTCTCCTATCTCAATCGAGTTTTTTCCCTCTTCCTTCCCCCACATCCTTCTCCCAAGGGGAGGGAGAGGTGTTGCGTGATGAACTCTTCAAACTGCAACGCTAATTAAAAAGGAAAGATAGAAGAAATTAAAGCTTATAAACATAACTTCAACTTCTGATGGAAAAATCTGGAACTGACATGTTCTGTTCAGTGAGCTGGAGTGTATGTTTAGTTGATAACTGGTAGACAATAGGAAACTGGTAGACAATCAGAATCCGGGAGGATCTCTAGGAATGGGAAAGACATGCTAAGAATCAAAAGTGACCTTGGAAATGTATTCTGAAAAACAGAATGGAATTCACTGTAGATCTTGTTTTAGTCATAACTAAAATACTGTCCACATCACACTTCTATATAGAAATTTGTCTGTGAAATAACCGTGATTTAATGCAGTTGCATTAAAAAATCATAATAATTTTTAAAAAGGCAAGCGTGCAGACTAAATTAGTAATGCAGTGAGATGTCATATCTCAGTAGCAGAAGATGTATTCAGTAGAACAATAACATTATTTGGAAAAACAGGACCATTCAGGGAATAAAAAAGAAAGCATTTTATAGAAGGAAAATTAATGAGATTTACCCTGCTTGTACTTACATCCCTAAGTAATAATTGTGGTAGTCAACTTACGTTGCCTTAATAGTGGTAGTGTGAGAACAGAATCAGGCTGTCTGGTTTATAAAAAAATGTAATGAAAGCCAACAAACATTTTAAACTAAGTATTTCATCTACATGATATGAGGAATTCAAACTTAGAGTAATCAAAGGTAAAACTAAATGTGTTCTACATTTAGACATGCACTCACTTATTGTGTTTTAGTATACAGGTGTCAATAAAATGAGGTTCTAGTTTCGTAAGTGTCCTGCTTCAAGTTTACTTTCTGAAATGAACTGCATGTGCATGGTAGAGAAAGAGAAAATGCATTGTACAATAAAAATTGTGTTTGAAAACCTGTAAAATTGTGTCTTTCCATGGACACAAACAGACTCCAGGTTTATTTCTAAAGTGAGCTAAACAATTTCTTACTACAACTACTTTGATTCTATAGCTATGTTATTTTTCAGAACTGGATGTTCTTTCATCCTTACTGGAGATTTTCTCTGGGAAATTTTGCATATTGAACTGAATGGTTTAATTTCTTTACTTTTTAGTAATTTTCCATTTCCATCATAGAATTGTTCAGGTTGGAAAAGACCTTCGAGAGGAGATCAACGAATCCAACACAACCTAACCATACTACCCTAACAACCCTCTGCTAAATCATGTCCCTGAGCACCACATCCAAACAGCTTTTAAACACATCCAGGGATGGTGACTCAACCACTTCCCTGGGCAGCCTATTCCAGTGCCTAACCACCCTTTCTGTAAAGAAGTGTTTCCTGACATCCAACCTAAACTTACCCTGACACAATTTGAGGCCATTTCCCCTCGTCCTGTCACCTGTCACCAGTGAGAAGAGACCAACCCCTCTCGCATTGCAGTCACCTCTCAGGTATTTGAAGACAGCAAGAAGGTCTCCCCTCAGCCTCCTCTTCCCCTGACTAGACAGCCCCAGTTCCTTCAGTCTCTCTTTATAGGGCATATTCTCCAAGCCCTTCCTGTATTATGTTCTTGTAATTTTGATAGGGTAAATGAGGAGAGACAAAAGAGGACAAAAGGAAAAACAGAGTTCTGAGATAAAAACAGTTATTTCTATAGAGGTAGACAAGAGAATTAGGGTTTGGGGATAATCAGATGTTGAACACTGGAGCACTGTAAATTCTGCTGGCAAGTATGTCTGCTTCTGTGGGATGCATGCTTTGTCCTGATGTTCATTTTTTATTACAAAGCTAGTTAGTGCCCTGGGTTATGTTTATTACCTCATTCTAGGATTTAAAACAGGAACAAAATTATGTGACTTTTTGACAAGAAATGATGTTTTGGTGGCTTTGGGGCACTGAGTCATCAGAGACTCTTTGTGTATCAAATTGGTTTTTAATGGCTTCTTTCTCTCAGATGTGTTATTGCTGCCATTAACAGTGACAGATAGATGGATACAGTTTATGCTTTCATCCCTTTCAGGTGTCCTGTTATGCCTCTGAAACCTCCCATTATTCATTCTCTCCTTTCTGAGTTATGATGGCTTTATCTTCAAAAACACTGTTCATTCTTGAGCTCAAGGCCGTTTCTGGATGTAGCTAGAGGGAGTCACTGTCGTATTTAAAGTTCATCACCTCCTCACAGCAGCTGTCAATTAGTTGGTTTTGTGGTTCTTTTTTTTTAGTCCTTGTGCGCATGTAAGCCCTCCCATTAGACTTTTATGAGAAATAAATGGTGGTTATAATTTACATATTGTCACTTGTTTCTGTTTGAGTGATTTGCAGTTTTTCTCAAAGAGAGTGGCACCAATGGATTACCAGTCTGACCCAGAGATGAAGCAGCAAACAAGCTGACAAAATCCATAGCTGCTAGCATATTACAGTGATGGATTTCAGAGTAATTTTAGCCCTTACTGGAAAGATGTGAAGATGAATGATTCTAGCGAATAAAAGTAAAACCTGAAGGTTGATTGCTATAGCTTGCTGCAAATGCAGGCAATTTAAATATTCTTAAGTCTATCAGAGATTAGTATATGACCAGTAATTCTAAACCTCATCACTAGCAGTCCTCGTGACTAGTAGTCCTAGTAATCTGTGGTTGTAAAGAGATTCCTTGGTGGCATTAAACAGAGAACGCCTTATAAAGTAATATATCTTGTGAAATTGGAGCACGATATACATTTATGGTCCTTATTCACAGTCTTGTTCACCAGTTGATTATAGTCCCTAAATTCAAATTGCCCACTGAAGAATCTGAAATGCTAGCTTTTTAGTGCTATTGTGAGTTTGCCCAGTAAGGCTTTATGGGTTTAACTCACTGCATTTGGTTATTTGTTCTTTGTTTGCTATATTAATGTGAACACCATTTTGTATGACAGACTTTCTTAAGTGCCATCCAAACCTTAGGGGAGTCAAGGAGGATTTCAACCTTTGTTTCACAGGAAATTAATCAGGCTTGTTTATACAGGAGAAAAGGAATTAGATATATGCCAGTGCAGCTGTAAATTTATAGCTGAATTCAGAGCCAGTTTAGTATTAGAAACAGTCGAGAATTTTATAGGCAAATATTATGTTGGTTTATTTTCTCTTCTTTTGCTTTGCAAGAATGAAGAAGCAAAATGAACATTTTATTTGGAGTTACAAGTAGATTTCTGCATAGCCCTTGGAACTCTTCTATAACGCAGTGCAGGATTCCTTGGCTGTCACTTTATCCAGTTGTCAGGAGGGTTTAGAGATATTGATTCTGAGTATACATTTCTTCATTTGCTTGTTGTTGACTATGATATTGTGGCATATTAGATGTAAAATCTATGGAAAGACATAAGAATGTCAAAGATCCTGTGCATAACAAAAGTTTTTTTTAGAGATCATAGGGCTGGAAGACACATAGATCTCATTTGTTATTTGAAACATAAGCAATATTGAAATAATTAAATCATTTCACAAAGCTATTAAGATACAATGACTCATTAACACCCATACTAGACTAGAGAAGCAGCAGGAAGTGAGCAGTGTACCTTTCAAGTTGGAAATTTATGCTAGCAAATACCAATAAACAAAGCGAATAGTCCTGCTGATAACATCAGGCATGCTATTTATACTAACTTTGCAGTTAGGTGTATAGTTATCCTATCATCTAGAGCCAAGAATCACTTACTTATTCTTCTCATGCAAGCACCCAAGAATGTAACATTTACTGATCAACTGTTTGTACACAAAGGATGAATAAATGATTTTAAGTTCCAGGAAAGGAGCAGAAGCCATGGCTCCTTAATTCTCATTTTTTTTCTTTGCTTCTTCTGCTTCTTTCTTCCTATTCTGAGTTTCTCCCACACCGCTTCTTAATAAAAAAACAAAGGACTTTCATACACATACACAGTAGACAACTGTGGGCTTGTAGCCTAACTTCTTTCAGTTAGCTTCTGGGTTCTGTGGAGACTTTTCCCAATTTTGACCTGAGAGAAATGCTTTCCCAGACCATTATTGTGCCCCTGGAATGTGGTCATTCTCCAGTTATTTTGTTGCTTTTCTGTTTGAAAATAAGGTATTTAGCATCTGAATCATCCTGTGGATCCTTTGAAAATACTACTAGAGTCATAGAATCATTAAGGTTGGAAAAGACTAAGATCACCTAGTCCAAATGTCAACCCATCACCACCTTGCCCACTAAACCCTGTTCCTCAGTTTCACACTTACCCTTTTCTTGAAAACCTCTGCTACAGTGACTCCACCACCTCCCTTACAATAACAATAATAATAATAATAACTAATAATAATTATTATTAACAACTATAATCATATTGTACAGATTGGCTTCATTCACATTTTTATCTGTAGCATCCTGGAAAATTAACTTCAGGACAGGGTGGCATAATTTTAAATCAGAGTAATATAACAAGTACCTCAGGTCTTCTCTAGCGTATGTCAGTAGTATCTGCTTAGTATCTGCTCAGTAGTATCAGAAGCTTTGGGCACATACAGTGCTTAAAGCATCCTGTGGAGCCCATCACGTGTTGTGTGGATCTGACACTACACACAAAAGGATGGCACATTTTAGGATTCTGTTTCAGGTGATCTTCATCACGTTTACATATATATGTTTGTGCTATGCATTGTGATTGCACTGGTAATTGATTACTGCTGTTGACGTCTACTCTAATATTATTTCTTCAGCTTTGAGAGGATGCAGAGGTTGCCTATTGATCATTAGAATTATCACAACATTCTGATTTACATGTCTGGAAGATATTAAATTGTATTGTTGCTAAATTTAAAAAGTCAATCACTTCCATGTATTCATCTATATTAAGGTGATTGTTTCCTGATTAAACTTACTGACAGTTTTAAAATGCAAATGCATGTTATATACTATTTGGTGTGTCTATTTCTCAGCACCAATTTATGTTTTATTTATTTAATTAAATAAGAAAGAAATGTGAAGGAACAAGTCCTTTACACTACCTATGTCAGAGAGTGTTAAGTCCTAACTGGAAAAAAGTGATATTGCTGAGATGAACTGGCCTCAGTAACTTTGATCAGAATTTGGCAGGGTGAAGACTGGCTCCAAGGCACTTTTATTCTGCAAGATAATAGGTAGGATCTGTGTCATCTCTTGGATACAGGCTATGTTATTCCATAACACTGTAGTTCTATCACACTGGAAAAGCTATTTGCCAAAATATCTGCACCTAGTATCAGTCAAAATCCCAAGTTATTAATCCCAATATTTATAGATGTGGGGACAATAAGATTTAGCCAACATATTTTTAAACAGCTCCCATTGGTTTGTCAAATCATCATCAATCACATCCCATGCCTCCTATAGCAACTGCATGTCAGAGTTCCACAGTCACAGACTGGCCAAGGTTGGGAAGGACCTCTGGGTCCACCTGATCCAATCCCTGCTAAAGCAGGCACACCCAGAGCAGTGCCTCCAGGGTCACACTCAGGTGGCTTTTGAAGATCTCTGGGGAGGGAGACTACAACTTCTCTGGACAACCTATCTGGTTGCAAAACCAGGTACTTGGCATGTTCTGGTCTAGCAGCTTTCTTGGATGGTGAGAGAGTTGATCTGCACATTTGCTTATGGCAAAGATCTAGAGATTAGTGGAATTTTTCCCTGGGTGAAGAAGGAATGAGACAGGGAAAAGCACACTCTACTGTTCATATTCTCACCTCCTAAGACCACTGAATGCTTACCTCCTTTTCACTGTAGTGTAGCCAATATAACTGTAGTAGTAAGCGAGCGAGCAGGTTAACTATAAAGAGATAGAGAGAGGATTTTTCAAGTGTGTCTGTACCAGGCTGGAGAATTTGTTTTATTTTTGCATCAGAAAAGTTAATGAATCAAAACAATTTTGAACCTTACTGAGGCTATCAGTTTAACTTGATGTAGTAGCTGCACTGAATTCTTGGTTTCTTATTTTGTTTTCATTTGATTTGTTTTTACTTTTTTTTTTTTTTTTTAATATGCATGTACTTTGAGCATCAGGAGAGATGATAGCACAACCTTTCACAGCTTCCAGCACAGCAAGAAAGGGGCCAGTACTGGCAGTGCTGGAAGTGGAAGGAAACTGATGAATTCTAGTGGCAGCAGTACTTCAGTGACTAAAGCACGGAGTTCAGAGGATGGAAACACATTAGGCAAGTACTATATACTTTCACAGCATAATCTATCATGCATCTTCTTTTCCTTGGATGAAATCGCCTTTTAGCAACATCAGCACAAATATTTGGAAGAAGACAGAGAAACATATGGCTTGCAGTATTTCACAAACAAATTGCTTCAGCAGAAAGCATGCCTTTCCATTTACCTCCTCAGCCAATCCTTATAGTTAATCACAGCAACTAAGTGCCATGTTGTTCCATGTGGAAGCACAGTAGAAATTTACACACGTGCAACTATCACAAGAATCCTGAGACCTGGGAGTGTAGAGTTAATAGCCAGACAGGAACACTTCATGAAAAGAGAAAAAAGTAGCACATTCCTTGAACCTTACTCTTTCCAAGGCACTTCCTTTTTTGGCTTAAGCTTTCACCTCATGTGCTCCTTCATGTATTACTGTGCTCCATAAGTTTTAGCTAGTTGATAGAGTAAGCAGTAGTAACATGGGTAATGCAGTTCTGAACTCACTGAAATCAATGGCAAGATGCCAGTGGAATACAGCTTGCCAAAAATTTTCATTTAATGTGGATTCAGTTATATGAAAATGCTGGCTTAAAAAAAAAAACAACAAAAAACCTGTCTGTTCTTTTTCTGAATATTACAGGAAAATACCACAACAGCATCACTTTTCTCTAGCTATTTGCTGTTATAATTAATTGTTGGATTAGATTGTGCTCCAGGGTTCCAGACATAATGCGATTGTCTTGGCAGCTTTGCTGTATCTTCACTTTAATCAATTATGTAATCAAATTGTCCTTGCTCTTCCAGTATTTTGTAGATCTCTCTTGGAGTGATTAGAAAAGATTTAGAAGATACTACGTGCCCTCAGTGAGCACATAACTCCAAATCTCATTACCATTTATGAGGAATATTCAGAACAGGACAATTTAAACAAGAGGCCCAAGTCCCAGTTTAGGCTGTTAGTAAATTTTTTCCAGACCTCATGAGAGTGAGTTAAGGTAGGATTTGTCTCATTTCATTTAGCCATTTCCATTGTAAATATCTTCACCCAATCCTAGGCACTAGAATGGGCCCCAAGCTGCTGGAGTTCAACAAACCATTGGACAATGCACTCAGATTTGGGATTTGAATTTTGGGTGGTCCTGTGTGGAGCCAGGAGTTGGAGTCAGGCATGCTTGTTGGTGATGTTTGTGCTTGTATGAGATTACTGCCTATTGCTGTTTATGTACTCAATGGGGGAAATAGGCAATTTAAAGGCATATCAATATTTGATCTGTTTTGCATCTTTACTTCAGGATGAGATCAATTGAAAGCACTCTACATCTTTCCCATGACTAGCGAAGAGGAACCTAAGAGGTAAATGTCTGTGCAGTAAATATACGTAGTTAGGTGGTGTTTAATCCCTCTGTGATCATCTGCAGAAGTTCCTTTATTCACCCCCATTCCTGTTCCCAGTGTAGCTCCCAAATGGTGTACCATGATTAAGTGGCCGATTCAAAATCACAAGTATTGTTTCCTAGCTGATCTTGAAGAAGTCAATATTAGTAGAGGCATTTAAAGATACATGCCCTAGCCTCATGTAAAAGGAACATGGAACTTTAAATACACTGCTGTTTTTTGACGCTAGGTGGCAACAGTACACACTAGAAATAAATATTTCTCAAACTGCAAAAACAAACATAACTTAAGGAACAATCAAAATAAGTACAGTAAAGAGAATAATAGAGAATATTTTATTTTATGAAATTGGAAAAAATCAAGCGGTATTTAGAAAAACGTACGTTTCCTCTAACAAGACATTGAACCTAAAGAAACTCTTACCAGAATCTGGTAGTCCTAATTTAAAGAGCTCATTGTTACTTTGAGTTAGAATGTGCCCTCCCATAAAGAAACAGAATTTTTCAGAGATTCACCAATCTACTCAGAGGTTACAGGTAACTCTTACTGACTGGGTAATAAGGAGGGTCTGAATGCTAAAGTCTCTACTCCTTTTACACCTGAACAATTAAGTGCATGCATAAAGCTTGAGAGTAATTTTGTTTTATGATTAAATACATCTGTAGAATTTACAAATGAATTTTCATTTCCAGCTCTGCAACAGAGAGTAATATTTAGTGCCTTCTGTCTTTTAAAATATCATATAATTTAAAAAAAGAAAAGAAGTCTGAAAGACTGCAGAGAGCTGTAATTGTGGCATTAGTTTGGGAGGAGAGATTGCAGCTGCAATCCTTTCAGTATGATCTAAGCCTTTTTGTTTGGTTGGTATCATTAGCTCGTGCAAAGATAGAGAACACTGTGATTTTTTGATACAGCAGCACCTTTTTTTGTCCTGATGTACTTGAGGGTAGGTAGCATGGCTGTGTCTGTATGGGAATTCACAGCTGCTCAGGGAAACTTCCCTGTTCCTCACTGCTCATTGGTTTAAGGACAATTTCTCTTTCTCATTGCAATGACTTCTATGGTAAAGCTCTCCATCACAGCTACACAGCCATTTGAGTCTCCCAGTTGTGTTGTTTATGGAGTATCCCATAACTGCCAATATCCCATGAGTGCTGATAAGTTGTTAGTTTTGTGATACTGCAGTCCCATCCTTACAGTAAGTAGGAATTTAGGAATACTATGGATTAGAATAAGCAACTCTTAACAATTTCCAAAGTGTGGATGGAGTACATTTTCTAGTCTATACACAAATATACCCTTTTAATACTGCTACTGTTTTGAAAGGAAAAAAAAAATCCTATTTCTTTTGTAAAATGTCCGTCTGGGCTATAGATGATTTTCCTACTAAACAAAGTGGGCACTGACTGCACTAACATGCTGCAGAGTTTTCTGCAGTACTAAAACCAGAACAATGATTATGACTTCACAGTAAAAGAACATCAAAAAAGATCCTTAAATATATGTACATATTATATACATCTATCCTTTGTTACGTGTGTGTGAACTACTTACATTTTTTGTTATAAAATCATACAGCAGAGTACAGATCTAGAATTCAGGCAGTGAGGGTGTCTTTGAAACTGCAAGAGCCACATCTGTATTGTCTTTTAAGTGTACTCCTACATCTACTTTCAAGCAAGAGTTCACTAAGAATCCACTTTATCTCTGTTCAGCTCTATGCTATGGTCAGATAGTATATGTACCCAGGATTCAGATTTTGAGCTTGTCAGTGGGTAATTCTGGGGAGAGAAACCCTTTTCACCAAGAACAGGCAAACTTCTAAGCCAGTCTCAGAAGTTTAAAGTCCACAGAACAAATTCCAATTCTTGTGTGACTGTGAGGTGAGCTTTGTCCTAAGGGAAATATTTTTGGAGGAGAGAAACAACGACCTTTCCTTACTGTTAGGTGAATATGGTAACTTCATAATTCATGGATGTGGAATACAAGGCAGAAAGATTAAGTGAACAGCTCAAGGCTATAAAGAAAATTTTGTATCAGAGCCTAGATCAGAAGAGAGGAATTGCTGACTTCCAGAGCTATGCTAAGATACCTCTTTCTGTTACAATAGTCCTATAAATCATCCTAAAAGCCAACAGTAATGCTTTATGACTCTCAGCACTGCAGATGCTATTAGTATTGTTGAGAAAGAGGGGAGGTTTTTTTTTTATGAACATGCAGTAATAATCATCCTTAACTCTTATAAGCATTTATTCATGTTCAAAGCACTTAAAATCTAAATTCAGTAAAACCGTTGTGCTGACCCTGCCTTCCCAGGAGTGTCCTTGAATATGCTTTTATCTAAAGAAAAAAAAAAACCCTATTATTATTTTGTAAAATGTACTTTCCAAAGCCTATGAAAGTTATCTTGCAGACATATCAGGTTCCTTAGACTGACTCTTTTTTTCTATCCTTAAGAGGTATTTATAAGGCATTGTAAGTTTCTTGATAGTAACAGCGCACCGAAAGAGAAAAAATATCCTAATTTGAGCCCATGTATTTCAGGATATGTCTCCATTTCATTCCGAATGATAGCATCTGCTTATTTTCTGTCTTCTTTCAGATATGAGCAGCTTTCTCGTAGAATAATTTGTCTGTATGTGAGACAGATTCTGCCCAATCACCTTTCCTGAAACAGTTAGACCAGAAGGCTTGTAGTAAAGCTCAAATGATCCCTTCTCTGGGAAAGGTAGAAAATCTAGGATGTTTGGGAAGAGTAGAAAGGCTCTCCTAAATATTGTAAAGTTATTTTCGAGGAATTCTTTCCGTGTCTCTACAGAAGGGATTTTCAGGTTGAGCAAGGGCAGACATGCTGAATACATGTCTACATGAGCTACTCTCTTCTTTGGTGTAGGCGGCACATTTACTCTTAGGCTAGTGTATCTCAAAGGTCAGTGACTCAACAGAACACATGCAAAACATAAAACACATGCAAATCCCTCAGACGCCAGTGGGCTTTTAGCAAATGCTAACTTATATAGCTGCTATATTTGAAGCCCTTAGTTAAGTAGTAGTATGATTATTTTAAAGCTGCTCTGCAACTTGCAGAGAATGTTCCAGATCCCAGAACTTGCAGGACATAACTGGCTTCCCAAGGCTGTGTACTGGGATCTGAGGACTTAGACTATAGCATTTATGGTGAAACAAGAGGAAAATATTTTGGCAGCATAACAAGTATTTTTTAACACATGTGACTAAAGCTTAAAATAGGATGATTTGGAAGTAAAATAGAGGTAGAAGCAAACACATCATACTTTAACTAATGAGCTATGTTAAGAAACAAGGAGATGAACATACCATCTTAATGTCAAATTATCTAATTAAATGTATAATGGAATCAAATATATCACAGTACACCAAGAAACCAACAATGGGAGTTAAATTCCAAACTGAGGAGGTTTCCAAACTGAGATAAAGAGCATTTCTGTTGTGAAAGTTCTACTGATGCCCTTGGAAGACTGTTTCCATGCACAGATTCAACTGTCTCACAGTAGAGGGCTTGCTGTTGAGAGGGCCAGCCTGTGCAGGGGGAAAAAAATGTAATGTCTGCTCTCAAGCTTGGCAATTGAACTCACCTGGCTGAGCTGATGATTTCAATTGAGTTTCAGAAAATACTCTTTTATTCTGCTAAATATCTAGGGCCTCTCACTCCCTCTGAACACCATAAGCTTCTTGAGAATTCTAAATTAAAGCACAAGTTTCCAGTGTTTACAAGATGTGATAGGAGCCCTTTGCATTCTGGTAACTCTCAAGTCAAAAATAGTCCCTAGAAGTCAAAATCAGATAGCATGAATTGGCTCAGAGACATATCAAACTCTGATCTGGAACTGGAAAGGTTGCAAGGCTGTGATGTCATCTATTACTTTCCATCAGGCACGATGTGGATTGTTGCTATAAAGTTTCAGATCTTGAAGAATCAGGCCTGAAGTTTTATAGGTTATGGAGGACATCCGCTTATGTGAATGGGAAATAAACTAAAGTAACTTTAAGAAAGAAACAATATAAAAAATTGCACAGATTTTCATTCACAAATAATCACCAAACATGAAAGAAATCTAATAAAATATCATCCAGATTCAGTAAGCTTTGAAATGACGCCATTATTTGACGTGGTGACTGATGTCTCAGACAAAAATCCCACAGTGTTCTCTCATCTGGAAAATAAAAAGATATTTCGGTGTTGCTAGTAGGTTTTCATTTGACTTTCAGACATGAGCTCATGCAGGTATTTAACAAAAAAATCTGAGAGGCTTGTTTGTGTACAAATGCCATAGCTCTATAGCTTAGTGTCCTCAGAAAACCATTCTTAATGAAATGCAATTTATAAAAAAAAACAAACATAAATTAATTCATAGGCCTTTCATTAAAATTGCATGCCACATTCCAGGTCCACTTTCACTAATTTACCAATTTTCCTTAATCAAGTGCTTGTGTTTAGTTAACCGCTTAACTAACTTCCTTAAAACTATCGCTGTTCAAATTCATCATATATACAATGTATAGAATGCCATATTTTCTTCTTCATTTGGCCATTATTTTTCTGATTTTCCTTGGTTAAATTAGTCGAGGTTCTGCAGGTAACCACCACGTGGGTTGGTCTAGCACATGCATTCAGCTTTAAAGCTACCTTTTCTCTGGAATAACTTACATATCTGCATTCTTAGTAGTTTCACTTCTTGCACGCATTATAAAATCTGCCCATAAACATATTAGCATAATGGAATCTGTCTAGTATTTTAGACTCTTTAGAAGTTATCATTAAGAGGCTTAAATTTTAATTTGAAAATAAAGTAATGTAAAAAAGTAAAGTAATCATTATCAGTAACTTCGTTGCTTCATTCTGTGCTCTTAATATAACCCAACAAGTAAGTGGTTTGTTTACATCGATCCAAAACATCAAGAAGAAATCAGTCTTGTACATCGTGCTGATGACTGTGCAAGTCTGATCCTGCTGTCCTTCCCATGAAATAGGCAACAGTGCAACTCCACCAGCCATTTATACAAATATTAGTTTTGAGTATTCTCCAGCCCAGGAGTGATAATATAGCCCAGGAATTAGCAAGGGATGAGTACTCCAAAATGAGAGGAGGGCTGTTGTGCCAGTGAAAGTGAATGGCAGATAAAAAGTGTGATCCTAAATAATTTCACATGTGAAATAGTCCATAGTTTTTTTCTGAAAAAGCTGAAATAGTATTGGCATAGACTGGCTTGGGGTCTTGATTCCATTGACTTTACCCTGAATTTGTTCCCTGTTTTGAGTAGTATGATACTCCTTATTTCTTGACTCAGACTGACTCGAGCTGTTGCCATTGAGTAAATGCCGGAGGCAATTCCAGAAAGCCTTTTTGTCTGTAGTGAAGAATGATGGATAGTTCGTAAAATGTTCAGGCATCCTCCACAGAGAGATGTGCTGTTTAGGTCTGTGGTATTTTCACTGTGATAGGTCAGTACAGTTCATGTATTAAGAACAGCAACACGGGAATAACAATGCTTATACGCTGTTAGATCTGCTATCCTGTCATTACCATGTCTGAACACCAGATGCTTCAGAAAGAGATTTAATCAAGTTCTTAATGCAAACATATATAGCTTTACTGTCATTTCATGGATTAAATCCTTCTAATAATACTGGTATTGAACTGTATATTTGGAATCAATGTAAATCATCCACAGCACTTCAGATGATATGGCTGTAAGAAGGCAGACTTCAAACTATTTTACTTACACAAATTCATATGTTTCACTTTTTAAATATGTGAATGAAATAGAAATGAGTGACCTGATCCCAGAATGCTTTGATCAAAAAGATACAAAACTCTTATCAAAATGCCGTCTGAAAAAGGAAGTTAGATCAGGATAATCAGCACTTGCTTCAGCTTTTCATTTCCAGAGTTGGTCATAGCCTAAGTGCAAGGTGTTGACTTCCTGCTGTTTTTTGTTTGTTTGGAAATTTTCAGTGGAAACAGAGACTTTTTTACAAAGAATGGGATAAAAGAGAAGTACAGTCCTCTACCCGAGGTAAATGACACTGACAACCTTTTTTCTTTGTCTGAAAACGTATAAAGTTCTCACATCTTTGAGGCAGATCTTCCGGGTTGGTTGGCAGGGACATTAGAAAGGAGCACTTGGCACTTTTGTCAGGTCTCCAGCTCTTAAGAGAGATAGTCAGAAAACAAGAGCATAGCGATCATCTGAAAAATACTTAACTGAAAGGGAGTCTGGCATCATACAGGAACTCTGCGGAAAAAAACGGTGAGAAAACAATTGAGAGGAGCTGGAAGCAAAAAGAGAAAACAAAAGACCAGCTTTTCTGTTCCGGTACCCTGCCTCATTCATCAGAGCCCTTGATACCTCAGGAAATGGGGCTGCTCCAGCATTCTGCCCTGATTTGGTCCCCAGCACAGCTTGGCAAGAACTGCGTGTGGTCTGTAATCAAGCATTGTGCTGACATGAAATGGAGCTTAATAACCTTATCTGCCTGATATGGAAGCAGGTATCTCACTCTGTTAGTACTGGTTTTGTTACCCCAGGTAAAATTTGAGTGACCAGTACTGTATTCCGTGATATCAAGTCCTAGTACTGAAATAGTTGGGTTACTGCCAGATTTTTAACTCTGGTGAACAGAATTACTCTAATGTTCAGAGCAGTTTCATCTTGGTGGACACAAGCTGTTCCACTGTGGAAAAATCCTACAACTTCAGAAGAGGCTTTACTCCCCTCCTTGCTCTTACAAAACCAGATGCATCACAAAAACATTGGGCTGGGGTCAACTTGTTTTCTTTGGGTTGTTTGCGCTGCGGAGCTTTTTCTTGCTGTAACTGTCAACGTGTTGTGGAATGCTTTCTGTGCATTTTTCTAAATCTCCTTGTGCTTTGATTCTATCAGGGAAGCAAAAAGAGATTAGGCTGTGTGATTGCCTTTGAAGCAGGATGAAGGACCTGCCTGTTTGCTGAGACCTTCCTGCCATTACTAGTAAAGATGGGGAAACCAAAAACCAAGTGGTACTTCTTAGAGAATGAGGTGGTCCAGGAGCCAGTTTCTGGTGAGTTCATTCCTGGAAGTCACAGTGAAAATCTGTCAGCTTTTAATTTAGACATTCAACAAAGTAACACTGACTATGTAATGTATCAATTACCAATCTTAAATTTTACAGTGTCTGCTGTCTCAGTCTTTATATTCCTTTTTTTTTTTTTTTCTCTTGCCTTTTCCATGAAATTTATTGACAAAGATTTTTTCTTCAAGACATTCTGTTAGCATATCTGTGAGAGGATTGAAACCTGCACTATTTTTCCCACTTCTGGGACATTTGAACACAAAGTAGTGTAAGCTCTGCATTATTAATTGCATTTTCCATATTTTACTGCTGTTTTTTTTTTTTTCCATGACAATGGTAGATGAAAATGAGCGGTTAATTTTCAACATGTAGAGAATTCATGTAGAAGCAGGTTATCCACGACACTTCTTGCCATTACCTATTCAGTGACTGAACATCACTCATTTCAGTTCTGAAATCCAAATCCAAAAATTCCTGAATGTGGCCCTGTAAGATGTGGGAACTGCAAAACACCCCTTCTGGTCAATACTCTCCACCTTTCTCAAATGTGAAAAAGAAAAAAAAAAGGCAAAAAAGAAATTATATTAAATGTAGAATGTTCCACAAATGCTGGAAGTCAGATTAGATCAGATGGAGGGGGAGAAGGCAAAAAAAAAAAAAAAAAGGAGAGTTCTCATGACATGCACAGCTACATGGAATTTTGTCTACTGAATGTTACAAAATAAGGAAATCATCAGTGTCTCCTCTTGCACTTAGAGAGAAGACAGGAGACAGTTTCAGTGTCTCCTGGATACTCTGGCAGATGTTAAGAACTGCATTAATTACCGAGTAGTTCAGATCTAGCTAAGGATGAAGGCACCCTTGTGAGATATTTCATCTTTACCTTCACTTTTCTGTACTTCGTCTTCCGAAGTGTGTTACTGAGTTCCAGCTCAGGAATACCTGTTCTTTTATGGTCTTCAACAAGTACAACTGGTTATATTTAGTGCACAAACATCAGGACAGGCAGTGTAGGTAGCAAAACACACCTTAACTGCTGCCATTTGTCAGCATAATTCAGGCAAAAAAATTGCATGTAAAATTTGCACTTTCTACAGATACAGTGTTCATAAAAAGACAGTGTTTTCCTCAGAAGCAGGAAAGGACTTCACTAGAAAACTTCTCATTTTTTCTTTGTACCAGTCATGTTCTTTTGGCTAAGACACTATAGAGTATTAAGTATGCAAAAGCAGAGATAGAGTATGGATTTTAAGCTTTTTCTCTCATCTGGTTCCTAGGTCATTATCTCATGTGTTGATAAATATTCAGTTGCTGACAACTGAACTATGAAGTATTAGTTGAAAGGAAGAAAATAAATGCTAATTCTCTTTTAATTACCTCAAGAATTTTCCATATCACTCTGTAATATAATAGCCTTATTCACCAGCGTGCGTTCCTTACTAATTCTCCTATGAAGTAAGGAAACTTCATTATCTTTCTTTTACCAATGAAATGTAACCAGAAAAGATTAAATGACTTGCTGCAAGTTACACCAAGGCAATAGCAAAGCCAAGTTCAAAATATTAATTTCTTGAGTCTCTGTACAGTTCCTTAACACTAAATTTACCATCTTGTACGCATTTTTCTTCTTCTGTAATATAATATTTTCTCACAATTTCAATATTTTAGCCAATTATTTAAGCTGTAACTGGTGTCTCTGGTGATTGCATATTAATTTATAATCTATTTTTCCACCATAAAGAAAGACTGTCATCTTTATAAAAGGAGATCACAATTAAAATCAGAAGTAATACTGTAATAGATATGTTTGTTATTTTTACCAGAGATTACTTTCTTTTCTTGAAAATATGTGGGGACAGGCATACGTTTACCATAACACATTTTGCATTCCAGTTATGAATATAATCTTTTAGTTTCTTATTCTAAAAAATTATAACCTTTACTGACATTTTTGCACTTACAGAGAAGACAGATGCAATATCATCATGCTTCAATATCCCAGGAAAAAAATCTTTACCTTATCACTGAAAATTATCTGTAAAGGGCATTTTTCAGGGTCACTTTTGACTCTGTACACTGAGAAAAACCCCAGTTCCCTTTTCCTGCATAGGATAACTTAGGACTACCCCCAGTACTCAGATTTAAGTCTGAATCAAAGTTCCATGAATTCTGTTTTAGGTTTGTCATTTAAAATCCTCTAATGAATAACTTGAAAGATGGAGCAGTATTTATAGATAACAATTAGCTGGAAGTTTTTCAGAGCAGCAGAAAGATATCATGTAGCTGCATATGTCATGGTAAATCTTCTTTGATTCCAGCACAAAAAGTGTATGTCCTTCACCTTTGATGAAAAGTCAAAGTGACATGGAAATCTCTTAGATTAATTGTTGGACCAGTTTGTGTTCTGACAAACAGGGCCTGAGCTACATTAAATTAATGTTTCTAGGTTGCCACTAACAAACAATACATATTTTTAAATTCTTTTCTGTGAAGAATAGCTTGCAACCCAGAATTGGGAATAGCTTTCTCAGACTAAAGAAAGACATTTTCTTCAATCAGTGATTAAAGGCACTGGAATAAGAGAGTATGAGTCCTTGTTACTGACACTGGTAAGTGTAGAACTATCACTAGGTGAGCTCTACTTGCTCTCCTGAGAGTTGGACTCTGAGGAGATTTTTATATCTAAGTACTTTAGTCACTAGTCTATACGCCTGGATAGGAGTACTCCATTATGTATCACATGTAATGAATACTTTCCTGCTTATATTTCTGCCTATTCATATACACATATATGCATAAATTATGCTCCTGTGTCTTATTTTCTCACTCTGTGATTTCATCAGTGTCCTCTCCACTGAAGAATGGCACAGTTTCAACGGGGAATGGTAAACAATGCAACCTCTTTCCTGTAGAATTCCATCAAGATGGAATCACTTCCAGACCTGTTTTTTGGAGTACTCATCCTTTGTTTTTTATTTGAAAAAATACTGCCTGGTAAATATTGCCCCAGAAGTTGAAAAACAATGATACTTATGCTTAGGAAATGGTAATGAGCTGTGGATCACTGTCACTACAGCCCTGTGATTCTCAGTCAATAATCCAACTGCAGAAAAGGGGAGAATTTTGTAAAAAATCTGTCTTGCTATAGGCAATGACATTTGATTTTAAATCCTCTTCATAAACATTTAGCCCTTTTCATAAAGAACTTAAATTTAAAATGTGAGTTCCCATTTCTAGGACCTACCATCAGATGTTTAGGTTGGAGTATCCATTGTCAAGTCTTGCCCATGGGCCTTAGTTCAACGTGTGAAAGTCTGTGAACCTTGTAGATAACGGGTTTCTCTTCCTTCTCACTGAATCCAATGAGTCAGTAAAATTAGGAAGTACATTTACATGAAGTATGACTCATATTTTTAATTAAAAAGTTGGCAAAAGTAGTAGAGGACATGTCTTTCTGTAACATTAATTTTGCAAATTGCATTCAACTACTGCCAAAATTCTTGTCATTACTGTTGGTTATTTAGTCCCATTAGTAATACTTCTTCTGGTCCTAAGTGCTTATTTTTCTAGTCACATGAGAGTGATGTGTTCAGGTAACTCTTCTTCTTATGAACTGCAATGAAGGGCCTAGACCAGGTGCAGAATCCACTAAAGTTCGTTTGGAACCACAGTGATTTAGTACTTTCCCAACAGAACTGCATGCTTGCAGTCCTCACAAAGTCTGAAGAGAAGAGGTGCCAAAGAAAACAAGCACCCTTAAAACTCAAATTTCATACATTTTTAAACAAAAAAAAATGTAGTTATGGATTTGCCTTTGTAACCCAAACATCTTCATATCTCCTTAACGTTGGCTTTAGAATAATTGCTGACAACTATATTAACACCGACTGCTACAGTTTGTCTTATATTTATTGGAATTTGTCCAAGGCATCACTCTGTTTTTCTTTCATAATTCAAATGCTGGAACACTGGAAAAACCTGTGGCTAAGAAAGAACTAATTGAAGAAAATCAGTGGAGTGTCTTGATATTTTATTATTTGCTTGCACACACAGATAACACCTAAATATTTCATACATATTATTCATATGAAGAACTTATTCTTTACTCAGTGAAGTTCTAGCAAGAGCAGAGGTTTTCAACTTGTGGAAGAGAAAAAGGAGAAATTTAGGAGATTGACAAAAAAGAGCCATAAGTCTGGAAAGCATGACCTACAAGGGAAGACTGAACAAGGGTTATTTAGACAACAGAAAAGAAGACTATCAGGAAAAAAAGACAGGGAAAAGAGTGTTAGCCTTCAAATAAGAAAAGGGCTTTAGTGAGGGTCAAGGAAATATTTTGTTCCCTATGATATATACATGTATGCAACAAGATACAAGATTAAGTTACATCTGAAAATTCAGGTCAGACACCATGGAAGTATTCTAACACTAAGAATAGTAAAAAGAGATGGAAAAGCTTCCTGGGGAAGGTCATGGGCTGTACCCTCACTGCACAGAAAGCCAACCATATCCTGGGTTGCATCCAGAGGAAGGTGGCCAGCAGGTTGAGGGAGGTGATCCTGCTCTCTACTGTAGGCTGGTGAGGCCTCACCTGGAGTACTACATCCAAATGTGGAGTCCTCAGTACAGGAGAGACACAGACCTGTTGGAACACATCCAGAGAAGGGCCACAAAAATGATCCGAGGATTGGAACACCCCCCTATGTAGACAGACTGAGAGAGCTGGGGCTGTTCAGTCTGAAGAAGAGAAGGCTGTGAGGTGACCAGAGAGTGGCCTTTCACTAAACAGAAGCTATAAGAAAGAGGGGGACAGACTCTTTAACAGTGTCTCTGATGATAGGACAGAGGGAAATGGTTTCAGATTTCACAGAATCACAGAATGACAGAATTGTAGGGGTTGGAAGGGACCTCTAGAGATCATCGAGACCAACCCCCCAGCCAAAGCAGGTTCCCTACACCAGGTCGCACAGGTAGGCGTCCAGGCGAGACTTGAATATCTCCAGAGAAGGAGACTCCACAACCTCCCTGGGCAGCCTGTTCCAGTGCTCCGTCACCCTCACTGTGAAGAAGTTCTTACGCACCTTCGTGTGAAACTTCCTATGCTGCAGCTTGTGTCCGTTTCCCCTCGTCCTGTCTCCATGAACCACTGAAAAGAGACTGGCCTCACCACTATGGCCGCCACACCTCAGATATTTATAAACCTGGATCAGGTCCCCTCTCAGTCTTCTTTTCTCAAGGCTAAACAGACCCAGTTCACTTAGCCTTTCTTCATAGGGGAGATGCTCCAGGCCCTTCACCATCTTTGTGGCCCTCCGCTGGACTCTTTCCAAGAGATCCCTGTCTTTTTTGTACTGCGGAGCCCAGAACTGGACACAGTACTCCAGATGAGGCCTTACCAGGGCAGAGTAGAGGGGGAGGATCACCTCCCTCAACCTGCTGGACACGCTCTTCTTAATGCACCCCAGAATGCCATTGGCCTTTTTGGCCACGAGAGCACACTGCTGGCTCATGGCCAACCTGTCGTCCACCAGAATGCCCAGGTCCCTCTCTGCAAAGCTCCTTTCCAGCAGCTCATCCCCCAGCCTGTACTGGTGCATGCAATTATTCCTCCCTAGATGCAAGACCCTACACTTGCTTTTGTTGAACCTCATCCGGTTTCTTACTGCCCAGCTCTCCAGCCTGTCCAGGTCTCGCTGAATGGCAGCACAGCCTTCAGGCGTGTAACCAATCCTCCCAACTTCGTATCATCAGCAAACTTGCTGAGGGTGGCCACTATCCCCTCATCAAGGTCATTGATGAAGATGTTGAACAAGACCGGACCCAGCACAGACCCCTGGGGAACACCGCTGGTTACAGGTCTCCAGCCAGACTCTGCACCACCAACGACGACCCTCTGCGCTCTGCCAGTCAGCCAGTTCTCAACCCACCTCACTGTCCACTCATCTATCCCACACTTCTTTAGCTTTGTTATAAGGATGTCGTGGGAGACAGTATCAAATGACTTGCTGAAATCAAGGTAGACTACATCTACCACTCTTCCCCCATCCACCCAGCATGTGACAGCATCTTAGAAGGCCACCAGGTTGGTCGAGCACGACCTCCCCTTGGCGAACCCATGCTGACTACTCCTGATAACCTCCTTTTCTCCCAGTTGTCTGGAGATGGTATCCAGCACAAGCTGTTCCATCACCTTTCCAGGGACAGAGGTGAGGCTGACAGGCCTATAATTACCCGGATCTTCCTTCTTGCCCTTTTTGAAGACCGGAGTGACATTGGCTATCCTCCAGTCTTCAGGGACCTCCCCTGTTGTCCAAGACCTCTCAAAAATGATGGAGAGCGGTTCGGCAATGACCTCCGCCAGCTCTCTCAGCACACGTGGATGCACCCCATCAGGTCCCATGGACTTGTGGACCTTAGTACTGCCTAGGCGCTCACGCACGTCCTCTTTCCTGACTAAAGGGAAGTCTCCCATTCCCCAGACCCTCTCACTAACCTCCAGGGTGTGGGATTCCTGTGGGAGAGCCTTTTCACTGAAGACGGAAGTAAAGAAGGCATTCAGTATCTCTGCCTTCTCAGCATCCCCCGTTACCAGAACCCCCCCCTCACTTAGTAAGGGGCCCACTTTCTCTCTAGTTTTCCTTTTGCTGTTAACATACTTAAAGAAGCCTTTTTTATTATCCTTTATCACTTTAGCCAGATTCCATTCCAGTCGGGCTTTAGCCTTCCTCGTCGCATCCCTGCATTCATCCATTTGAAATGGAGAGATTTAGGTTGGATATAAGGAATAAGTCTTTTACAGTGAGAGTGGTGAGGTACTGGAACAGGTTGCCCAGAGATGTGGTGGAAGCCCCATGCCTGGATGGCAGCTTTGAGCACTCTGATCTGGCTGTAGGTATCCTTGTTATTGCAGGGGAGCTGGACTAAATGACCTTTAAAGGTCCCTTTCAACTCTAAGGATTCTATGATTCTATGATCTCTGATATCTTTGCCTAGAAAAAACTTCAAGAACAGGTTGGAGAGTTGCCTATCAGGAATAATCCAGGTACAAGTGCTATAGTTTGGGATGGTGGAAGAAAGGAACTTTGGGCCTTTTGTAGTTGCTATGAAACTATGAGGATAGTAAGAATGATAATGCTTTAATTTGATTTTTGTGGATTTTAACTGTGCTTTCCAGGCAGTTCCTGATGCTAACAACAGAGAATTCTCCAAGGGATATGCCAAAATTTTTAAGGTAATGGCAAAAATACTTAAATTTTTAAGGAACCAGAACAGAAACTCGGAAGACTGTGTAACTCTGAGATAATTGTGTATTTTGTAAGGAATTAAATGAAATAATAGCTCCCATCTTTGCATGTGAGGTAAAAGGTCTGGACATAGGAATATAGCACCTCCACTGAGGGACAAATCTTCCTTTGAAAAGAGCTATCTTGTTTAAACCAGGTTAGAGGAGGCAGTGATTCATTCACTGGTCATTTATCTTTGGATTCTGATCTTAGGAAAACGCAAGTGTTCTTGCAAGTAATATACATACTGAGAATCGAGGATACCAGTACCTTCAAATAGCAAAATGTATATTTTCCAGTATATGTCCTGAAGGAAGCATGAGTGATAAAAGATGGTGATTTCAATTCACAAGAAATGTAAAAATTAACAGCCACCTTGACTTCTGCAGCACTGCTGCCAGCTGTCTGTGTTTTATTGAGTGAATATCACACTGATGTACTGGGAGTCCAGAAGGAAAAGCAGCAGCGGCACCAGCACACAGTGCTCTGTATTGAGGCAGAGCTTCTGCCACAGCTTCAGCCAGATGCTGAGATCCATGGGACTTAAAGCCCTGCCTTGTCAATAGCAGTCTCCTGCCTGGCATGGAGGCACAGCTCTTCAGACAGCTGATGAACGAAGTTGTGACACACAGACTCTGGAACCAGTGCACTCTGCGGTAGCTGAAGAATCCAAGCAGAAGCACTGGCTCCCACTGTGAATGAAGACTTCTCTCCCTAGAGCAGTACTGTATCCGCCTTCGAGTTGGAAAACAGTGGTGTGTCATGCAGCTCTGCAGGGTGCTAATAACAGCAATAACAGCAGTCAGCGGAGAGGAGCTCTGAGGAGGTTGGAAGTGACAAACTGGTTTTCCTATTTGCTGAGATCATGTAAGACTTGGTTCAGCTTGTGAGCTTTACTAAAAGAAAATGATACAAAAGCTGTTGCTAAGATGTAAGCAGAGACTTCAAGCAGCTCTGAGCTTGCTACCCATATGTTCATATGTATTGGCAATAACTTGATCTTATGATGGGGAGCATGGCTTTATTTTCATGGCAAGAGTTCTGCATAGTCTCAAGCTAACACGTTTTCATTTTTTCAGGACATCATGTGTGGATGCTATCACTGATTTCGTAATATCAAGGAACCATCCACAAAGATAGAGATTTAGGCCTGTTTCATGGAAATTCATAGCATGCACAAATTTCAGGGATGTCAATGAAACGTGAGAAGTGTTTCGCACATTGAAAGATCAGGTTCAAGTACCTGATTATTATGAAAATATATGTATTGTATGGAAGGGCAGGAGGAATTTTGTACAACTAGGAATGATGCCTTTAACATAGGTGACATTTCTCTTGACATGTGCAGGGAATACTGTAAGAGTCACATTTCCGAACAGTTCCAAAGCTGGTGCTCAGCATTTAATCTATTGGTATTAAGTATAAAAATTGGCTTACAATTTCTGAGGGAGCTCATTTAACATTATTGATGTTATTCTAAAATAAGTTGAAAATTCTGTGACAGATAGTCGGATTTATCCTGTCTATACTTCCCTGAAATCAATCTTGTTCAGACACCTTCACAATTTCTCTTGAGATATGACTGCAATGTACAAACTGGAATGGAAAAAAATGAAGTCAGGATGTCAAACAGTTTCTAATATTATAGTGAGAATATTTGACTTGTGAGATATCTCTACTAATGCAGAAGACATGATACTAACAGATTGGAACAGACTGCCCAGGAAAGTGGTGGAGTCACTGTCCCTGGAGGTATTGAAGGAAAGGGTGGAGGTAGTACTTAGCAACATGGTTTAGTGGGCAATATTGGTTGCAGGTGGACGGTTGGACTAGATGAACTTAGAGGTCTTTTCCAAACTTACTGAATCTATTTTTCTATGATTCTATAATTCTAAGGAATTTAGGAATCTTGGCAAACCTAGATGCAAGAGTTTGATGTAGGATGTTTGATGTAGCAGTAAGAAAGTTTGTTTAATTGAATCACATTTAGTAATTCTCCTATTGAGAATGGAAAATGGTCTTCAAAGTCAGAAAGCATGCTTTTTCTTACCATGATTTGATAACTTCAGGCATGTGCCATGTAGGTTTGGGCAAAATGTATCTTTACTACATGAATTTGTCAGGGATCTGAGTGCACTAATTGGCTTTGGTGGCCCTGATCACTCTGAGCTCCTGGGTGAATCTTGACTCCTGCTACAGTCTTACTTTCAGTAACAGCTCTTCTCTCATCTCTCCAATGATGCTCTGGGTCTGTGAGCTTGTCAGTGAGGGCACTGCTTGATGTGTGGTTATTTTTGGCTCCTGGCTTTCTGGCTTTGCTTCCCTTGGAGACCAGCCCTGAATCTCGCTGCTCCCCAACAGAATTTCTCTGTCTTTAATATCTGAATGTCCCACAAAGCTTTTTTTTTTTTTAATCTGTCCTGTCCTCTTTGATTTTAAGGATTTCTGCTGTTACTGCAAATATTTTGCATGGTAACTCAGCAATATTAGATTATGGTTATGACCAACTCACAGAGTTCTAGTATCTATCAAGGTCTACCACAGACAGTACTGGTTTCTGATCCACGTGAGGGATCTCAGCCCTGAAGTTCTATTCTGTCTCTATGCATCAGTATTCATGCTCTGCCATAGTGGTTGCTTAGAAAGTGCATGGGCAAATGTGCCCACATGTGCCTGCTTACATGGGAAATTGTTAGAATCAGAGACTCATGGGAAGACACATTTTGCAAGGGAGACTGGCAGGTTACGTGGTTCAGATTCCTGCACAAAGCACAGCTGTGTCTGAAGGTAGATCAGATTTGTTCAGGACTGAGCTCTGAGAACCTCCAGGGATGGAGATTTCACACTTTCCCTGGTAAACCTGCTCCCGTTACACTCTATGCACTCTATTCTTCGTTCCATATCTAATATGAATTTCCCTTACTTCAGTTTACACCTCTTCTTGTCCTTCCACTCTGCATCTCTGAAAAGAGTCTAGTTTCATCTTCTCTGTAAAATCCCTTTCAGACATGGAAGAAATGGAGGATTGTTACTGCCTGTTACCCTGCAGCCTCCTCTCCAAGCAAAACAAATGCTGTTCCTTCAGCATCCCTCTGTACATCACGTGCTCCAGATCTTTAATCTTTCAGTAGACTGCCAGTGGACTTCAAGTTGTTCTTATTGCTGTTCTGGGGACCAAAACAAAAAACACAGTACTCCAGAGGCAGCTGCACAAGTGCTGAGTGAGAGAGAAAATTGCTTCCCTTGACCTGCTGATCATACTCCCGCTAATATAGTTCAGTATGTGGCTGCATTTGATTTATGTATGCAGTAGTGAGAATAATTCAAGGCTGAATGTGGACACAACTAAGCTCAGGCATTCTGATGGGCATTCTAGTATTTCCCCTGTGTGACTGAGCATGGAGATTCACTGAGCAGGCAATAAGGTATCTAATTTATGTGTGGGCAAGGCTGCAGCTTTTCCTCATATCCATTCATCTGCCAATACACATATATAGATACATTTAGAAATAGAGAGGGTATTAGTCTTTCTGCTTACTACTTTGAAGCTGTTCTCTTCACATTTGTCATTCTGAAGAAAGAACAAATTATGGCCATCATGTACTTGCAAGCTTAATGGATTATTACCTTTCTGTTAAATACCCTACACTTTGCTAGGGGTTTAAAATAACTACTGTTTAGTAACTGATTCCTCTAAGGTGGGAACAATTTACATAAGAAAATGGTGAGGGTCTGTCCAACAACGGGAACATTCAGGTCCTTGCTCTTCTGGATACATCAGGATCTCGTGGGCGGAAAAACTTCTTAGTCCAAAGTACCCAAGAGTTCTGCCTCTAGAGCATAGTGCCAAGTCCATCTTTTAAAAAAGAAAGGTAGGAATAGAGTGGCTTTGGAGAATTTTAGGGCAGAATTTGTTGTTGTTGTTGTTGTTTTAATGCATTTTCCTGTAAAAACACTTGAAGATAAAAGAATTACTATCTGAGTCTGTAATTGCTAACGTATTAACAAAAGTAATAGTGTGCAGGGAGAACCTGTCATTTTAGTATGCCAACTGAAATACTGAGAAAGTGGAAAAGGAAAAATGAGTATATATGGCACCATACTTTATTCAGAGAGTTGATTGATTGCACTGCATGTAATGTTCAGCCAGAAAGCATGGAAGATATGTGCATGATGCTGAAATGTACTTATACAGTTCATGATGTTACTGAACAAAAAACTGAAAATGCTGAACATCCATAAACTCCCAACAAAGAGACAGCAGCTGAGGTAAATCATCTTCCTCCTCACCTGAAGAGAGCTTGGTACTTCTCTGCATTTTCAGTATATGTTTCATTTTCAGTAGCTAAGTTGGCCTTTATTGAACTAGTTGGCAGCTGCTGAATGAAATTTATGACATTATGGAAGATCTGAAGCCAGCAGTATGTGTACTCATGTAACGACATGGTATGGTTTTCTTCTTTGTTCAAATCTGTACACTGCAGCATGGAGAAGTGAATGGGCTTGATCAAGATGGTACAGTGAAGAGAGATGATCAGTGCTCTGACTCTTACTTTTCTTTGTCATTGGCTCTCTCTGCAAGCTTCCAAAGGTCCACACAATAAAAGGTAATAACGTGGAGCACCTTATCCCTGTCCCAGGTATCAAGGATGCTTCAGAGTCCAGAACAAAGAAAAACCATCAGAAGTCTGCTCATTTAGGAAGCAGAATGATAAAGCTGCTTCATGTCAGAAATAGAATTCATGTCAAAGGAACTGCATTATTTATTGCTATTTTTAGTATGACTACCAGTGAAACATAAAAAATTAAGGTGGACACCCAATTCAGCTGAGGACAAGAATGTACAATGTAAAGTCAGTTAATACTGATTGTTCTAATGGATGTGTCTTGAGAATTTGAGATTTTTGTGCTAAAGAAAACAATTTTGCAGTCTGCTTCACTTTAATCTCTAGTCTTAGCCTGTTGAAGGCAGTACACTGGCTAGACAATTCAAGACTAGGTTCTTAGCAAACAAGCTTCAAGTAGAATCATAGAATGACTTGAGTTGAAAAGAACCTCAAAACTCATGCAGTTCAAATACAGTCTCCATCCAAGCTGTCCTCTAATGCCTCCACGGATGGGGCATGTTTGCCCTGCTTCTTGCACTAACAAAAGGAAGTGCTCTTGCTGATGACCAGTGGTAGAATCTGGTGAGTGACATGAAACTGTGACAGAGCAGGTTCAAGATTGCATATCAGGAAAAGGTTCTTCACCAGAGCGTGGTCAGTCACTGGAACAGGTTCCCCAGAGCAATGGTCATGGCCCCAAGCTGCCAGATTTAAAGAAGCATCTGGACATGTAGTCTGATTTTTCGGTAGTCCTGTGTGGAGCCAGGAGTTGGACTCGATTATCCATATGGGTCTCTTCCAGCTTGGGATATTCTATGATTTTATGGTTCTGTAATACTAAACAATCACAAGTAGAATGGTAGGAATTCAAAGAAAATCTTGAAATCTTTAAATTCTACCTTGGTGCTTCCTCTTTCAGACAGATATAGTTTGCTGTCACAATTGCATAATTGCACAATTTAGGGAGAGCCAAATGCAGTACACAGATAGCCATTCAGTAATTTGTTGTGACTAAATATTATCTATACTCAAAACAGGAATTTAGAAGAAGAGATAAAGACCATCATTTTTATAAAAAATACCCCGAATTATATTTGTGACGTCCATATGGGCACTTTGAAAGCAAATAGAATATACCAGCTTGTTCCTGTTACCAAAGGTTTATAGCTGAATTTGAAATAATCATTTCATTGGCCATAGTCAGTGATCACAATGATTTCAGATGTGGGAGATGAAATTATCTCTTTTAACAGGAACAAAATTGTAATAATTTCAGGCTAGTGCAATGTCCTCTGTAGCACTGAGGCTGTTATGTGATTAATAGAGATGTGCTCTGATATGAAGGCAATGGCAAGGAGCAGCTATAATATTACCAATTTTCTAAGTTGTTTGTAACATTTTTTTGATGGTAGGAAAAAGAGAATCATTCTGATAACATGGTAACTGATTAGGAAAAAATAGCACAGTGTTACTTTTCTTTCTGAGCAGCGGGAAACCAAGTGGGGAGTTTGGCAAAGAACAAAGAACATACATTTTCTACAAGGTCTCTATTTTATATTAATGGGAATTTTCCATTGTTTTGTTTAACATGAAACCAGCTGGTTTATTTACTTTTACTTTCAGAATGTTTTTGGTGCATTGCAGTCATAGTGCTCCCCACTGAGATAATCTAGAAGGGCATTATGTTTTGTTGCACCAGGAACAAATCATACTCTTGCAGGCTATGTCTTCTTTAATTTCAATTAAGGAAAGAAACAAGAAAGAAAATAAAAGCTCTATCAGAGACTGCAGCAAGAATATCTCTTTTATTACCTGCAGCAGAAAACAAAGTTTGTTACAAAAGAAGAAACAGCACTTTAGAGGTGAAAAACATGTGTTAAGCTTTTCTTATATTTAAGCTATATATAAAAACTTTGAAAAAAGGAAGGGTTAAGAGTCCTCAGAACACTCCAATTTTTTCATGGCACCATGAACAGTACTAATTTTAGGTAGACATCCATTTAGTGAGAAGATTTGGAACAGGGAGAAGGTTTCTCACAGAGAATCTGCTAGAAGCTTTCAAAAACAAAACAAACAATAAACCAGAAAAAAATGAAACAAACAAATAATAAAACAAACAAACAAACAAACAAAAAAAAAACAAATAAAAAAACCCCACTATTTCTGTTTTAAAGTTTCTCCTTTAATTCAATTCAAAACTTGTGTTTATCTGATTACATGACATTGAAGGGAGCATGTTTTTAGGTTCTGCAGGGAAAATGTTTCAAATACTTGAATTACTTGTCTCAAGTTTCAAAACTCAGATACCAAATGCAACAAAATGAGGAACAAAATACTATTTTGAAAATTTTAAAGCTCCTTACCCAAGTGCTTCATCATAGTTCTTATAAGTATCCAGGGATAAACATCCAAACATCAGGATATTTTGCCTATTGGAATTGAAAGGATATCAACATCTTTTTTTCTGTCATAAAGTTGTTACCAATGTGAAGAGAGAACATGAGAAATGTTACGTAGCAAAGGCCATTCCCATTTGACAGTCTCTATTGTGAATACAATCTCTGTGACCTGTCAGGTGCCATACAGATAATGCTTTGAAACATAAGTAAGAGCAAAATGAATTGATTGTCATGCTAAAATATAAAATTTCACAATGTGCCTTGTATATTTGAAGTAAGTGTACAGAAGACCACCAGGTATGTTTTCAGCTACTGATGCATTGATTAGTAACTTGAAGGTGTTCTCTAGTCCATTAGCCAAAAAGCAATTGATGGTCACACAGCTCTGCCCTCAGAGACGCAGACATTTTTCATTACCTACCATTGTGATCACATTTGCTGGATCACGATGTCTTCTGAGTTCATTCCTTTTTGTTTTCACCCTTTTCTCTGGGGAATCCATTCAAAATTAAGTGTATTCCCATGGTTGTCTTCTAACAAACAGATCAACAGTTTTAAGCCACCTTCCAAAAAGCTGTAGATTTCAGGGCAAGTTAGAAATGTTGATGTCCCAAGGGCATATCAGACAGAGCAAGCATTTGGCCAGACAAGGCATTCGTTAAAGACAACATCTAATCAGTAGCTTCATAACTGACAATAAACACATCATTTACCTGTTGAGAATTAAATGTTCTTTGCAGACTGTCAAGGAGTGGTATAAACCTCAGTGCATAAACCTTTATATAATGCACATCAGAAATATGGTTTTATATAAACATGGAAAGGAGAATTATGAAATCTCCTTATTACTAGCTATTGACAGACTCTGGAAGTGATGACAACCAAGCAGGTTAGGACTGATAGTATGTTAGGGATGAGATCCCTCTTCCAGATTTGCTTTCAGGGAGTAGAAGCACCATGACAAACTTACATGTGTGATGAGATTCAGACACATCATTTTTCCCCCTTGTCAGAGTGAATTAATTAAATGCTGCCCCAGGTAGCTGCCTAAATTGGTCTATCTTCATCATTGTCAACACAAAGCATATGTTTGCAAGGTTTGTTTTGTTAGCTTTCTTTTTAATCATTGCAGACATGAAGATGATGATATTCTAGATGGAATGGAAAAAGGGGATCAACAAGTTCTAGAAATATTAAAACTTAACTGAAAAAATCAACTTTGTGCTTAAAAGTGTTGATTAAAAAACACCGTGCCAATTATCTTTTACTCTGGAGCAGCAGTCTACGTACTATCTTTCCTCATCAATCCTTTTTCATACCTCACTCCTGCTGGCATCCACTTGTCAGAGATTTGTCCAGAGTTCTAAGATTTATTGAAAAATAGTATCAGAAAGACTAAGGCTTCTTTAGCCAAATTTTCCAAATTTTTATATAGGACTGATGAAGTGTGCCGATTTTAGTGTTTGTCCCTCATAGGCACTCCTGATAATTAAAAGCGGAGAAAGTACTTCAGTTCGTCACATGTACACCATTCTGCTTCTTTCCAATTGCATCCATTCAGATTGCTTTTGAAATAAGTCAAAATTTTAAGCATATTTTTAAATCAATTTTTTTATAGATCATAATTTCATAAATCATTGTTTTATACAGTAAAGCAATAAATTACAGTACTTGCTGAAATGTTCCCCAAAGTGCTGAATTCTAGCCTATTTTCATTTGTCATTTGCTAAAGACCTGCATAGTGACTTGATGTTCCATCATATCTCCTTGAGGATGGGAAATCGCCATTTATAATTTTAGGAATTACAGTTACATTTGCTGACTGTCCCTTTAAAGTCTCCTGTACGTATCTGTTAGGCTTGCACATTTTTGAAGACTTCGCCATAGCCTTTATTTTGTTTAAACCTCAGTGTGATATTTTCTTGGATTTCTTGTAGGTACTCTAAAGGCCTTGCTTAATAGTGTGTTTTCAGTTAATTAGCATACTGATTAATCGCGGTATTCCTTTTTTTTAAAAGAATTAATAACAGATCTAAATAAAAAAAGAGGATGGAAGTTGTATCACTCAATGCGTGGTTGGAATAACTTCCAAAATCAAGTGTTCCTCCGTACAGCATAGTTTACCACTCTCGCCAAAGGATTTTTGCAGGGCCATGGATGTATCTTCTCCACATGTTCAACAAGTGCTGCCCTGCTACTCCTGTATCACATAAGAAAACGGCAGCAGCAGTGCCATGGCTGTAGGCAAGAAGCTGGAGCCTCTGCCTGGCGGCATTTTCTGCTTCTCACCTTGGATTCTGTGATTGAAACATAAGATCTGCCTACAAATCAGTCCAATTTATGGAATGTTGGGGTGGTAACAGCTTTCTTTGTTTCTTTTTTGCTTAGGTACTTGGCTGTTTAAAGCTGTCCTTCAAATGAAGGAGAGGAAATGTTTACTTTCATGAGACAGCAGTACAAAAAGTGCTTGTAGTGAAATGAGAGCACGCCTACACCAGACACTTCTACAACCATATTTCCACTTATTAGGTCTACATCTTCTACAAATGTGAGCTGATCCTTTGACATCTTGTAAACCTACCAGAAAACCTTGTGTGCCATGCAGGTCATGTTCCAACATTTGTATTTTCACAAACCTCGTGGCAGTGCAAATATACATGAGTCCAATGATGCATTAAGCAGGAAAAGTAGGAGCCTTTTATAATATTTAATAGTTATTTAACAACTCTTTTTTTTTTTTTTCCTATAGATCAGCATGATAGAGTTAGGCATATGGAATGGTAATAGATTAATAGCTGTAAAAAGTCAGAAGGGACTGGGAATATAAATTACATGCAGCTAGACAGCAAATGTGTTTGTGGCCGTGGCTTTGGTTCTATTTATAGTAGAACAAATCTTATATGAATCTTGTTTCCTTTGATCAACTTGTGTAAGGAAAGGAGATGCAAATTCCCAGAATAGAATGATCCTTTCATGGGAAGCTTTTTGCCAGTTGGATCAGATCTGAATGTCTAGGCTCTGTTTCCTTATATATGTGCAGTAGGCAAGGACTGGCTTCACTGGTGTCACCCTCTAAACTTCACATGTAAACACAAACTGCACCAGGGCTAAAAGCTAGCTCTCTTGGCTGATTTGCTCCCTAACAAACAGCAGCTGCAGTTCCTGCTCAAATAGAGTGAAGTCTTTTATTTTGAGTTTCACAGACAAGCTGGGGCTTGGTCTTAAATTGGGTTTGTCAGGAAAGTTGTAAGGCAGAGTATGCAAGATGTCATCACCATCTCAGGCAGCATTTGGAAAGAAAAGACAGGGGAAGTTGCAGTCCTTCAGCAGCTGGAGCAAGGACAAACAACAGCCCCTCTATTTCAGGGGATAAGCTCAGTGCACTCGGGTAAATTCTTGCAGCTGAGACATGAAAGATAGAAAGTCTGTTCATCTTCTAATAACTGTTCTTGAACAAAAAATATACCACGGTTTACTTTCTTAACATGGATGCCTTAGAATGATGGGGTGAATCCTTTACTTTTGGCATGGATCTGCTTTTCTTTTCTTAGGTTTTCTTCCCAGCAATAAGAGCAAGATGTGCTCTGCATTTCCTTATACACTTTCAAAACTTCTCAAAACACTTTTCAAAAATAGAGTAATTTAAGGTAAGTTCTACTTCTGTCAGTGAGTGGCCTCAGTGGCATAAATTACTTAATTATGGGAATACTTTGCCTCAAAACTTTATACCTAAGTACTCACACTGAGATTTGGTTCAGATTTTAAGACATCTACATATAGGAATCTATCTATAGATATACACAAAATCACAAAGTCTCTATAGTTTATAAGATAGTCAGCAGAGGTCTATTTGATGCAGTCAGCAGAGCCCAAAGGACAGCTTGTCTGACCTCAAGACAGTTCATGTAGAATTTTGTGTGAATTTTGTGAAAGTGCAATTAGTTATTGTTATTTTAAAAGTCACATTGTATCCTGGCTGAGCACTCGCTACTGCCCCAGAGGTGCACAGATCTTATGTGAAACCCGTGTCCTGGCCACCAGTCTTATGCAGGGATCTGGGATGCTGTAGGGTATTATAAAAACAGTCCCAGGGTCTACCCAGTTTGGAGTGCTTGCTGGAGTCTACTGGCCTTAGTGACTGTCCTGGAAGCCTTGCTGCAGACTGAACACCCATGTGTCTGTGTTTTATAACTTCTGCTCAAAGCTGTCAAAGAAAAATATGTGTTAGGCTCATTCCCCTCTGTTGTTAAGGCAGGCTTTTCTTTTTATTATTTTTATTACTTGTTTTCATTCTTAAGCAATTGGCTGTTTCTGCACAACTTTGGCAGAGTCAAGCAAGTTTATATGTGAATAGACGCAGATACTTTTTGTCCTAGCATAGTGACTACTGAAATCCCCCACAGCATGAAAATACCCATGTAATTAGTTCTGTGCTTTTTGTACAGCTAAAAGTACTTAAATAATTTCTTGGCATAGCCACATGGTAGCCTGAGTATTTTTTGTACTCTTCAGGATAATTACAGTCATGGAAGATAAAATTGATTCTTTTTTTTTTTTTTTCTTCTGTGTGCATTAGTAGCTAAATTCTGATGTTAAATATACAGCAACCAAAGGGACCTGACTTCTTTGCCTTGGGCACGACACCAAAAATAAAACAGAAACTCTGCTAGAATGTATCTCCTCTTATGTAATGTCTCTCGTGAATTGGATTGTTAGAGAGAGAGGTCTGCAAATTTCTACTTTGGTTTGCAGGTCTATGCTACAAACATCGTTGATTACAAACGAGGTTAAAAACATTCCCCAAAATATATATCAAGAAACAATTTCAGGGTGTAGATCTCATGCTGTAGGTATATTTGTCTTGTTTAGTTATAAAGACATGATGAAGCTGAAAGCTTTAGTATTAATACCCTGAGCTGCAGATTTCATAGAATCACAGAATCATAGAATTATAGAATGGCCTGGGTTGAAAAGGACCACAATGATCATCTAATTCCAACCCCCCTGCTATGTGCAGGGCCACCAACCACCAGACCAGACTACCCAGAGCTACATCCAGCCTGGCCTTGAATGCCTCCAGGGATGGGGCATCCACAACCTCCTTGGGCAATGTGTTCCAGTGTGTCACCACCTTCTGTGTGAAAAACTTCCTCCTAATATCTAACCTAAATCTCCTCTCTCAGTTTAAGACCATTCCCCCTTGTCCTATCACTATCCACCCTCGTAAACAGCCATTCCCCTTCCTGTATATTTGCTCCCTTCAAGTACTGAAAGGCCACAGTGAGGTCTCCCCAGAGCCTTCTCTTCTCCAAGCGAAACAAGCCCAGTTCCCTCAACCTTTCCTCATAGAAGAGGTGCTCCAGCCCTCTGATGGTCTTCATGGCCCTCCTCTGGACCCGTTCCAAGAGCTCCACATCCTTCCTGTACTGGGGGCCCCAGGCCTGGATGCAGTACTCCAGATGGGGCCTCACAAGAGCTGAGTAGAGGGGGACAATCACCTCCCTCTCCCTGCTGGCCACCCCTTTGTTAATGCAGCCCGGAACACAGTTGGCCTTCTGGGCTGCAAGCTCACACTGCTGGCTCATGTCCAGCTTCTCATCCACCAGGACTCCCAAGTCCTTCTTCACAGGGCTGCTCTCAAGGAGCTCTTTCCCCAGTTTGTATAAATACCTGGGATTGCTGCGACCCAAGTGTAGCACCCTGCACTTGGCCTTATTGAACCTCATTAGGTTTTCATGGGCCCACTTCTCCAGCCTGTCCAGGTCCCTCTGGATGGCTTCCCTCCAACAAATTGACTGCACTGCTCAGCTTGGTGTCATCTACAAACTTGCTGAGGATGCACTCGGTGCCATCGTTTGTGTCGCTGATGAAGATGTTGAAGAGCACCGGTCCCAAGACCGAATCCTGAGGGACACCGCTTGTGACTGGCCTCCACACTGACACAGAACCAGTGATCACAATGGAAGTCGTGGACATGATACTTTAATAGTATCTATCAAATACCCAAAATGTATTGTTAGTGAATGGCCAATAGATTAGAAGTTCTTTTAATATGTATTTTAAAGGTAAATTCTTAAGAAAAATATTTATTTTTTTAATTGATAAAAAATTGTGATCAGATTTTTATAGCACATGGTTAATATATCCATTCCAATAGAAAACTTAAGACAACTTTAACAGTCATAAATTTCTTACGCTATGTAGTATTGGCTGAATCAAGTTAAATGAAGTGGTGACATGCAGCTGAGATGTGAAGCAAGAGGTCATGAAACTTAGTGGTAATAGGCAGAAGATGTGTTTGTTTGATTTTATTATAGGGAATTTGAAAAATGGACAAAAGTAAAAACTGGAAAGGAACAAAATGTGGAATTAAAGATCAAAGATTTGGAATGATTTATCTGACAGCTCTTACACATAAGCAATGTCAGTTCTTGAAATTCTGGGTTTGTTTCAGTCTGTTGCTTATGCTGGACCTGTTGGGATTTTTTTCAGTTTCAGGACGTGTTTGTTGAGAAATCTGCAGTTCAGTACAGAGTTCAAATGCACTCTGAACCAGAAAACTCACTTCTATTCCTCATGAAATACCTCTATGTATGAACAGTAGTTTAAAAAATGTTCCAGCAAACAGGTTTGACTCAAGTACATGAAATCCATTGGAAGGATTTTTCACAAAAAATGAGACTAAAGAATTGGATGTTTGGTGGTCCACAGATTGCTCAGAACCTCATGAATTGGATTTTAATGGATGGCCTTTCTTAGTTTTGGAGATGAGAAGACAAAATAATTCCTCTTACATCTTTTGCTTGACCTCTAGTATATGCTAACTTGCCCCCACTAGGAGATGACTGAGCATAGAGCATACTGACCTTTTACAGACATTTTGAAAAACAGACTTGAAAAAGAATCTTGCCTTGCTGGCAGGAAGGTAAAACTGTTAGTGACACAGAAAGCTGTGTTATTCATTTTCTGAACCAGTGATCCTTTTAAATCCTTTGTGAACCATTGGAGCTTGATTTTCTTCTATTTTGACGTTCAGTATTATTGATGTCAATAGTTTCTGCAGGTTAGTACTACAGAAAATGGGTGAAAAATTGTTCTGTTGTCACTCTAGAAATGAGAGTTTTCTTTGTCTTCAATAAAAGTGCAAGTCTGTAAAGGGAATTGGAGAGTGGTGGTTTTGACAAAGTGGTAAGAAAATCATTTGGGGTCAGATTTGACCTCTATAATGCACAACGAATAGCACCTCTTAAAGTCGCAAACTTTGTAGCAAGAGCAATTATGGTGGAAACTGACATTCAGGGAGGAAAATACACAGACTACTTGTTTACAGCTTTATTTTGTGCAGGATTAGTTAACAGAGTGGAAAACTCATGAAGCAGAAGGTCTCTTATTGTACTTAGTCTTGGTGGAGATTGCTAACCTTGTGTTTCTGAAGAATCCTGGTGGCAGCCAGTACAGGCAATATGGAGATACAACTGCATGTCCTTACAGGGCACCAGGACCTGCTAGTGCTCCTTTCTGCACCTATTCCTTGTACTCCTTTCCACGTGTTCATCTCCATGCCTATGAATAAATGCTTTGCAGAAGGCATGGACCTCTAAGCCCCTATTTCCCTGGCTGCAGTTTGGTGTGTGGACTGGACTCTCCATTCATCTCTAAGGGATATCTCTGTTCCTCACAAGCACTGTCAGGATGTGCACCCACTTAATGATCTCCTGTGAACTCAGTTAGATTTTGTCACCTTGTATTCAACTAAGGGCATGCAAGGAATATGAAGCAGAGATGGATCTAATCTTAAAAGTACTGGTTTCCTTTCCATGGAGACACAGCTCACACAGCCAAGCAGCTGAATTGCTGTCTTTGACTATTTTTGCCATATGCTCCTGAAGGGACAGCTGCTGCTTTCTGCCACTCTGCTCAGTGTCACTGAGCTGTGCTCCACCTTCCAACAAAGCCATCTGTCTGCAGAAAAAAAAAAGCCATTATTGCTTGGAAACCTGGTAGTATGGCTCCAGCAGATTCTGACTGCCGAAAAGAGGCTGACCTAAGAGCAGCCATTGCTCAGAAAGTACATCTCTGGCTGCTGCCCAGGCATGAGTTAGGTGCGGAAGGTCTCTCAAAGAGGGTGAATGCCTATAGGTTTGTGGCTTCCTTTTGTCAAAAAGTAGTTGTTGAGAGATGTGGTGGGTTCTATGCTTCAGCCAGGGACTGAGAAATGCTTCTGAGGTATCTGAGCTGTGTCTCCTCTTCTCAGGACAGTGCTCAAATTTCCATTTGGGGATGATGATGCTGGGAAGTGGAGCCAAGCAGAAGGAGAGAGTGAAGAGGGAGCGAATATCCTCCATTCTTGTGATGAAGGCGGAGTACAGGCAGGATCATAGTCAGGACATCAAAGATAAAGCAAGAATCAGAAATTTTGTGACCAGGGCACATCCAGAGTCCTTGCAGAAGTAGAGCTGCATTTGTCTTACAGCTTCTGTGCATGTGCATGGACCATTGCCTGGCACTGAAAAAGTGTGCGTAGCCCTGAAGAGCTGCGTGCACCCCTCAGGAAACCACACAGTACTTAAAGCAGACATTCTGGGTTGTGCTTTTAGACACTGGGACATTGTACCCAAATTTTGCAGTGTTTTCTTTCTTTCCAGCTGAACTTTTTCATTTGTGTCCCAGAGCAGAACACTGTGTAGCTTTCACAGTTCTGATGTGATCTTTCATAGTGTTTTCCACCACATTTCTAGTAATCTTTTTTTTATTCCAAAACGTGAGAAGCAGATTACTCATAAAATATTCCCTTCCTCTCCCTTTCAGTTTTCACTGGCATAATAAAAAGCCTGCCACGGCTCGTGTGCTTGAGTCCTCATTATTTCTGCTCTGTTTTCAACAGCGACTTTTATCAGGGAGTATAAAACCTTCAGATCCAGGTTGCATGCCAAAGAAAACAGCTGAAGTTCAAAAAAGTCCCTTAATAATTTCAACCAACCACTAGTGGAGGAATTTTATAATTAAACTTTTCATATTTTCTTACATGATGTTTCACTTTCAGCTGGGAGGATTTTTCTACTGATTCCATGACAGGAAAATATGGTTGCACAACTGGGAGGTTTTTATTGGAATAACTTTGTCATATCGTTATCTCTCTGATTAATGGATTAAGTATTTATATGTATACTTTTTCTGGGCAACCTTCAAATTCACATTTTCTTCTTTAAATTATAGCAGCATGTAGACTAAATGCTTTGGCAGAAGTAATTAATTCTGTTCCAGATTTGCAGGTTAGTGTTTGGCAAAACAGCCCATAACAAATCAGTGTGATTTTGTCAGGATTCTGTGCCATGCATCCAGTGAGCTTATGCTGAGGGTGGAGAATGGAAAGAAGGGATAATTTTCTCTGTGATACTTTAAGAATGAATGCTCTTGCACCACTTTTGGTGCCCACAGCTGTTCTTTCCACTAAACCCATGGAATTCAGTAAGGAGGAAATACCTGATGTCCGTGCTCCCACACCTATGATTTGGAGACATAATTGCGTTTTCTTTAGCAAAAGTTAAAATGGGGCGAAAATTTATCCAGTATATGTTCAGCAAAAGATCTTTGGAAATCATGTTCAGAGAATCCCTTTCCAGTTCTAGCAGAATATTGCAGCTGTTCGTGGCTGGTATGGAGATACGGTCCGACAACATGCAGCTAGCTTTTAGGGAAGTACACTCAGGTGTCTCCCATACAACTGCTCCTTGTCTTCTAGGCTGTTATTCCTCCTCCTCCACTACCTCACGATGGAATTGTATTTAAAAATTTGAGTGGGAGCACCTGCATACCCCTTTGTGAGTGTTACATGGTAATTCTTCCTTATGCCCTAGACTAATTGGTTCTGCCTGCAAAAGTTGGTCTGACTTTAAGAGATAACTTCATCCCCCATTTTCTGAGCTTTTTCTGATAGGAAGGCTTACTGCTAGAGGAGGCAAAAATTGTCTTGGGAATACTGTGGGCTCCGCAAGCCCACTCAAAGTGAAAAAAAGGAGAAAATGTCTACTTCTCTGTTCATTTGTATGTATACATATAATGACAGAAAATGATCACTGCCATGGAGAAAGTACACGAAATAAGAACAGGAAAGATCCAATATATTATTACAGCAGATAGTGAATAAGTGAGCAGAAGTTTAAATGGTGAATTTAAATGTAGCTTCTAAATATTGTGGTTTTGTCCTCTCATCTCTATCCACTTTATTAGGAGCTTGGTTTATTAGCCTAGTTCTAAAACACTTATTAAAATGCTGTTGTGAATTGATATATTCTTTTGAATTTTAGGTCTTGTAGCCTAGTCATGCAGAAATCTCTGCTGAATCAGCATAAGTGCAAGTGCAGTGCAGAGGGTCTGCAGAGAAATGCACCCCCTCTTCCAACTCACTCTGCCATGGAGTTGGAGATCAGGTTCAGCCCTGACTCAGGCAAAGAGAAATCTCGGAGGCAGAGCTAACTGGGATGGGAGAAAAAGGAGAAAGCATAAGATGAGGAGGCTAAAGCCCACTTTAATTTGCTTGATTATTAGTAGAGAGACATAAAAATATATGTGAATAATAAGTTTGGAGTGCAAATTCAGGAAGCTATCTGGCTATGGTTATAAATACAGAACATTAAAAAAAAAAGCACAATGAAAATGATGACAGAAAAATGTGATGTAAAAATATAGAGTATTCTAGTAAGAATTTGTAGATGTACAGTCATGAAGTTTGCACCCATATGGGCTGCAAGAACAAATTATAGCAAAAGAGGTACCTAACGTCTAGAAACTTCAAAAGGAACACAGCAAAACTAAGTGTTTCTTTTGAATGTACTCAAGTCTAAAATAACTGATGACACCATTACTCTGGGAGGAGTCATTATTGATAACTTCTATCAACATTTTTTTCTTCTTTCTTTTTTTAGGTGTTGAAGTACTGTAACCAGCTGCTGTTTCAGAGGGCTTTGTGAAATTGACTATTCACTACAGCTCAGACACTGCAAAGCTAATGAGACTGCTGACCTTGAAGATAGAAAGGTTACTGGCCTCCCAAGGTGAATATAGCACACTGAAAGATGTTTACTTTTTACATTTTTAAAGCTTAATTACTGGTACAAGTAGCAAAAGGAAAAGACACATTCCTTGGCTATTGATACACTAATGAGCCTTTCAATGTGCGTCTTTATTGCTGCCCTGGTCACTGAAGATGCTGGTGTTGAGAATTCTTTCATTTTTCATGGAATGTAACTCTGATCCTCCTTCCTCCAATCCTTTATCCTGGGATCAGCCATTGGTGGATAGGTCAAAAATCCTGCCTTGGAAAAGAAATTGAAAAATCCCTTCTGTGCCTGCCATACTCTGAATCAAACACTATTCAAACTTGAATGTGTTTATATGTAATCCTTTTAGACACTGGACGCCTAAATGGGATTAGAACACTTTGAGTTCTGCTTCACAGGGTTTGCTGAAGTGTTTATTTGTCTTGATAATGATGGATGTGGTGCTCAGAGACATGATTTAGCAGTGGGTTGTTACAGTCAGGGTAGTATAATTAGGTTGAGGTTGGACTAGATGATCTTGAAGGTCTTTTCAACCTGAGTAATTCTATGATTCTGTAATTCTATGATTCTAATGTAAATTTGTTATTTCTCCCTGTTTGTTTCTCTTTTGCAGCGGTAAGTGGAAAAAGCATTATTTCTTTTCCTCTCTTTTTCATTCCCTTTGATATATACTCCAGCCTTTTCATTCCTGATTATTATACTTTGAGTAGAAATGACAAAAACCTCAAGTAATACTTACTTGGCCTACTATTTCATTTTTCAGAGTTCTTTCAAACCTTGCCCTTCTGGCTGAGATTACCAATTGGACTGGTAAGGAGTGTATCTGTTCAGGCTATAAATACATATATAGCAAGAATTATGCACGGTTTTTCAATTCATAAAGAGGACAAAATATTATCAACATGATAGTGACCAGTTGTCACCTGTAGTTTATCTAAAGGTGCTGAACTAAAACCTCACCTTTATATTTGAATGCAATAAGCGCTTTCTGAACACTGTTTTGAGGAACATGCAGGATGGTGCAGATTTCCCACTCATTACTGGCATCTTATGAAGCTTTTCTCACACATTAACTCAGCTCTTCAGTCTTAATAGATGTCTCTCACCCTGCTGCTCCCTTTCAATTCTACAATCCTTTTGGAATAAAGCCAGCAAGGATTTGGCGGTAAAAAGACCCAAAGCCTAGAGCTGTCATCCACAGCAACTGTGCAGAAAGTGTAGAATGAAAGTGTGTTTACTAACAATATGTAAGTGAATTTCTTACAAAACCTACAGTCTTTCATTCCTCTTTTGATAATGAGAAAGGAGAAAGACTGTCCCATAATTATTCTACTTTTAACTGTGTGTGTCCCTCTACCTTGTGCCTCATGCTCATTTGGGTGCAGCTCCTTCTGCATGACTGCTTCAGGATCCTGTGGGTCATTTCAGCTGCCACTGCAGTCTGTTTTTTGCTGCTACCCACTGCACACTGTCAGATGCAATAGATATTCTTAAAGAAGGCTGAGAAGAACTGTTCTGCTGATAGTCCTCATAGTAAGCTGAGAGACAAAAGATCTTGGAGGTAATCTCAAAAGATTGCCTAATATGATTGCCTGCCCCAAGACATCAGTAGCCTTAGCAATAGCTTTCTTATTTTTCAGAGGTTCCCAGGCATGGATAGTCAATGTCCCTGGACAATCCAACCAGTGCTTCAATATATCTGTCATTAATGAGTTTTCTCTAATGCCTAAATTGATTTTTCCTCTCTGACATTTCAGTTCATCACAGTGGGATTAACCTTTCTTGATAGAAATCCCAACAAAAACGATAACTCTTTCCTCCTTGGAAAAGTTACATATGAACATCCAATGCATTTTGCAAGCCTGCCTGTGCATTCTACATTTCTAGAGTGCTTTAAAGTATGTGCAAAAACTGAAGAGAAGTTACGTTTCCTATCTATTGTTTAAAGTGCTTTGTATCTTTCAAGGATAATGGGTAGCCCCCAGACACAAGGGCCTCACTCACCCAGTACCAGTGTCATCCCTCAAGTCAATGAGATGGATGGATCAAGGTCTCCAAAGTCTTGTGGTGCCTTCCAGGAGTCATATACAATGTTTGTCAGTGAGGGAACTGGGAAAGCTGCCTACACACCACACTCTTTCCCTTGGAAGAAAATTGTCTGGGGGTCAAGATAAAGACATAAGAAGTATTTTTTAGAGATGGGTCATGAAAATCACCTGTAAAGAGGAGCAGATGTGACCAAACTGTTAAAATTTCCCAGTAAACTATCTGCTAGAAAAGGAACCAGAGAAGAGAATACCCAACCACAGAGTGATGTTAACCTCTGCGTAGATGCGGTAACTTCTGTTAACCAATAACTTCTGTCAGCTTTTAGTAAGCATGTCTGTTAACATAGTTATTTATCTTCTGGGCTTGTAGCTAGGATTACAAGGATAGAGGAATAAAATATAGGAGAAGTAGAAGATATTTCATCTTCTAAAAATTGCATTTTGTTTGGCTTATTATCTCCTATCTGAACAGCGTTCTGAAGACAAGTAAGAATAAAAATCTTTGGAGGTAAAACAGATTGTCATTGCTTATATATGGCTTATATTTGTTTCCACAGCGAGTGATACACATTGCTAATCTAAAACAGCGTTTCATGGTGAGCAGAATTTTGCCCCTACTTAGCAGAATATTGTTGCCTAGATTGCAAAAACAGAGCAAAACTATACAGGTATGCACCGTGCTGAGAGCTTTTATTGTCTGACTGTGTCTAATGGCTGAACTGCCAAAACTAGCAGTGGGATTAGAATAAATTATGAACAGATGAAGATCTCTCTCTTTCCTGTGCGATAAGCCAGAGTCCTCTTATTTATAAAAAATGATCCCAGCCTTTGCAGGTGAGAAGCAAAATGTTAAGTGAACGAATGGTAGGGAGCTTTTACAACTTTGTTGAAATGATCTTTCAAAAATCAAACACCAGATACCCAACCTAAACAAAATGGGCTCTCTGTAAGATAAATGCCCTTACGGAATGTTGGAGGTAGATGATTATCCAGCTCAAATCATTCTATGATTCTAATGCGATTACATACTGAAACTTGATATATACTGCTATATCTGCTCGTGTGTAACATTACAGGGTTTTGTATTCATTAAGTCAAAACATCTTACATCCCAAATAAGCAGAATATAAACTGGAATTTTTTTCATTAGTGGCATGAAATTTGCCAGTACCTCCTCTTTAGCTTGTTTTACATACAAAGGCACTGTCCATCATTGCAATCACAGAGACGTGGTGGGACAGCTCACATGACTGGAATGTTGTCATGGAGGGCTATGTGCTTTTTAGGAAAGATTGGCTGGCGAGGCGGGGTGGTGGAGTTGCTCTTCATGTGAGAGAGCAGCTAGAATGTATTGAACTCCACCTGGGGGAGAGTGGTGTAGCAGTGGAGAGCTTATGGGTGAGGGTTGGTATGGCTGACACTGTTGTGGGGGTGTACTACAGGCCCCCTGATCAGGAGGAGGAGGAAGTTGATGAGACCTTCCATAAGCAACTGGAAGTAGCGTCACGATCCCAGGCGCTGGTGCTTATGGGAGACTTCAATTATCCAGATATTTGCTGGACGACCAACATGGCCAGGCACGCACGGTCCAGACGGTTCCTGCAATGTGTTGAAGACAACTTTCTGATGCAGGTGGTGGAGGAACCGACAAGGGGAGGGGTGTTGCTGGACCTTATTCTCACTAGGCAAGAAAGGGCTTGTCAAGGAAGTAAAGGTTGGGGGCAGCTTGGGTTGTAGTGACCACGAGATGGTGGAGTTCAAGATCTTGAGTGGAAGAAGCAAAGTAAAAAGTAGGATAGCTACCCTGGACTTTAGGAGAGCCAACTTTGATCACTTCCAGGAACTACTTGGAGCTATCCTGTGGGCTAGTTTGTTAGAAGGTAATGGGGCCTGTGAGAGCTGGTCGGCATTTAAGCAGCTCTTCTTCCAAGCTCAGGATCAGTGTGTCCCTGTGAGCAAGAAATCGGGAAAAGGTGGCAGGAGACCTGTGTGGATGAGCAAGGAGCTCGTGCACAAACTCAAAGGAAAGAAGAAGGTCCATGAAATGTGGAAAAAGGATCTGACCACTTGGGAAGAATATAGAAATGTTGTCAGGGCCTGCAGGGATGCGACAAGGAAGGCTAAACCCACCTGGAATTGAATCTGGCTAAAGTGATAAAGGATAATAAAAAAAGGCTTTTTAAAGTATGTTAACAGTAAAAGGAAACTAGGGAGAATGTGGCTCCCCTGCTAAGTGAGGGGGGGGTTCTGGTAACGGGGGATGCTGAGAAGACGGAGATACTGAATGCCTTCTTTGCTTCTGTCTTCAGTGAAAAAGCTCTCCCTTGGGAGTCCCAGACCCCGGAGGTTAGTGTGAGGGTCTGGGGAATGGGAGACTTCCCTTTAGCCATGGAAGAGGTGGTCCAAGAGCACCTAGGCAACTCCAGTGTTCATAAATCCATGGGACCCGATGGGATGCATCCACGGGTGCTGAGGGAGATAGCGGAGGTGATTGCTGAACTGCTCTCTGTCATCTTCGAGAGATCTTGGAGAATGGGGGAAGTGCCTGAAGACTGGAGGATAGCCAATGTCACTCCGGTCTTCAAAAAGGGCAACAAGGAAGATCCAGGTAATTATAGTCCTGTCAGCCTCACCTCTGTCCCTGGAAAGGTGATGGAACAGCTTGTGCTGGATACCATCTCCAGACAACTGTAAGAAAAGGAGGTTATCAGGAGTAGTCAACATGGGTACACCAGGGAGAGATCATATTTGTCCAACCTGGTAGCCTTCTATGATGTTGTCACATGCTGGGTGGATGGGGGAAGAGTGGTAGATGTAGTCTACCTTGATTTCAGCAAGGTATTTGATACTGTCTCCCACGACATCCTTATAACAAAGCTGAGGAAGTGTGGGATAGATGAGTGGACAGTGAGGTGGGTTGAGAACTGGCTGACTGGCAGAGCGCAGAGGGTCGCCGTTGGTGGTGCAGAGTCTGGCTGGAGACCTGTAACCAGTGGTGTGCCCCAGGGGTCTGTGCTGGGTCCGGTCTTGTTCAACATCTTCATCAATGACCTTGATGAGGGGATAGTGGCCACCTTCAGCAAGTTTGCTGATGATACGAAGTTGGGAGGATTGGCTGACACGCCTGAAGGCTGTGCTGCCATTCAGCGAGACCTGGACTGGCTGGAGAGCTGGGCAGTAAGAAACCGGATGAGGTTTAACAAAAGCAAGTGTAGGGTCTTGCATCTAGGGAGGAATAATTGCATGCACCAGTACAGGCTGGGGGATGACCTGCTGGAGAGGAGCTCTGCAGAGAGAGACCTGGGTGTCTCAAGTCTTATGAGGAGTGGCTGAGGGAGCTGGGATTGTTTAGTCTGGAGAAGAGGAGGCTCAGGGGAGATCTTATTGCTCTCTACAACTTCCTGAAGGGAGGTTGTGGTGAAGAGGGGTTAGGTCTCTTCTTCCAGGCAATGGACAGGACCCGGGGAAATGGCTGCAAGTTGTATCAGAGGAGGTTTAGGTTAGACATGAGGAAAAATTTTTTCTCTCAGAGAGTGGTCAGGCACTGGAATGGTGTACCCAGGGAGGTGGTAGAGTTGCCGTCCCTGGCAGTGTTTAAGAGGCGTTTGGATGAGGAGCTGCGAGATATGGTTTAGTAGCTTGTGGTAGCAGTGGTAATGAGAAGACAGTTGGACTAGATGATCTTACAGGTTGTTTCCAACCTTGTGATTCTATGATTCTACGATTCTATGGAATATTTCTTACAACAATGGAAGTCCAGTTAAATTTGATCCCCACCTCCATAAATATTCACTACAGTCACACAGTTTCTGAGTTGTGCTGACTTCTGGGAACACAAGAATATATAGCTGTTGTGTAGGCTATTCATTTAGAATATTATTTAGAATAGTATTAATTTAGAACTAGAAGTGGTAAGAGCACAACAGAGAATCAGGTGTTTGTCCAGTTGTGAAAAAGGAGGACTGGCAGATTTTCTTTGAAACACTATATTATTTTTAAGGACACTTCAATGAGATCTTAAAAATTAGGATGGCTTGAGAATATGATTAATCTTTTACTCACAGCCATCTATTTTTATGCAAAAGGAAGGTGTTCAATTTTGAATAACAGATAGCTCAACTTTTCACATTTAGCAGATTATTGATGCAAGAGATACCATTGAAGTAAATAGGTTTCCTCACCTTAGTTTTGTCTCACTGCAGTAATTTTGTCCAAATAAGGACTGGTTTTCTCATTTAAAACTGCTTATACCAATGTAGCTAATGCTAATTCTTCCTTAGTTGGATTTATACCAGCATAACTCTTTCTACACTCTTTTCACACTTCTAATTCAGGCAGGTGTCTTCGTACAAATTGGGACTAATAAAGTGCACACATTTGCTCATTTTCTGTCTTTGATGAGCAGAAGTTAACTGGGGCCTAAATCTGTACTTCAAACTGAATATGATGTGGAAGGAGAAGAATGGCAGTGAAAAGAAAGGAATAACAGACAAGAGAGTGGGAAAGACAGGAGGACCTTTAAGAAGTCCAGCTTCTCTGCAAGTTTTGAAGTGTTCTGACTGCTTCACAACATTATTTGGAATAATCTATCAACTGAGACTTATTTTGATCTCTACATCCATATGAAAAAAGCCAAAAATATCTCAGGTACCTGCCTTGCCCAAATTACCATGGTGTCTTTTTTAGACTCTTTAATTCTTCCTTTCTTTCTTCCAGTCCTTTCTTAATCTTTTAAATGTAATCTATCCCAGTTTGTTATCCAGTTTGACTGACAGGAAGACCTGCTGCTGTGGTGCCCCAGTGTGGGGTATAGTAATGTCAACATGTTCTTTTAATGGACAAAATGTCCCCTGTCATATCTGAATACTGATATGTCATTTAAAGCAGAATAGTCCAGGTATGCTACAGTGTGAATTACTCTTTATCTGTTTACATGCATGTGCTGCCTTCACCCATCTACCATGAAGTCTGAAAAAGGCCAGTCCTTGTGAACTTCTATGCATATGATTAGGAATAAACTGAATGCAGATCAGGTTCTGAAATAAAGAAATGACATTCACTAATGCATATATCCAATGATAAAGAGAAGTCATCAAGAAATTTCACAAATAAGAAGATTGATATATTTCCTAGTACAGTCAGATATTGAATTTTGCAGATTCTCTTTTATTTATTGTATTGATATAACTTTATCACACCACTATAAATAATTTCCACAATATTTCAGATGTACTAAACATAGAACAGCTCATACTCACACAAGAATTCAAATTCAGTTTAGGTATGAAAGGATCTAGAGATGATAAATGCATGGAATTTAAACACTTGCTGAAATATAATGTTTTTGTCTTTGCCTGGTTCTGAGGATACATCCAGAAATTGCAATTTCCTGGATATTTCCTAATATGGAACCTAGTTGAGCTGACTTGTTTTAATAGTTTTGTAAGGTTTACCTTTCTGCTGATAATTCTTTTTTTTTTTCTCTCTTTTTTTTTTTTTTTTCCATAAATGAAAAGCTGCTTAGAAAAGCTCTATGAAAGATCTGTTTGATATGTACAAAATGAAAGCCCTGGAAGCTCATACAACTTTGAGACTTTTGCATATGCTATGGTTCTATTTACCTAACAGTTGAGGTGTAGAGACGACTTGGTAAGATGTAATGAATCTTAGAATCATATCATCAAATATGACATCTTGGTTTGGAAGGGACCTCAGGGATCATCAAGTTCTAACACCCCTGCCACAGGCAGGGCCTCCAACCACTAGATTAAGTACTAGATCAGATTTGCTCAGGGCCCAAATCTGTCCTTAAACACCTCCGGGAATAGGCCATCCATAATATCTCTGGGCAACCTGTTCCAGTACCTGACCAATCTCTCAGTAAAAAGCTTCCCCCAACATCCAATCTAAACCTCTCTTCCTTTAGTTTAAAACCATCCCCTCTTGCCCTATCACTATCTACCTGCATAAAAACTTGATTTCCCTTATATTTATAAACTCCCTTTAAATACTGAAAAGCCAAAATGTTTTCTCCCCACAGCCTTCTCTTTTCCAGGCCAAACAAACTCGGATCCTTCAGTCTATCTTCATAGGAGAGGTTATCCAGCCCTCTGCGTATCTTTGCAGCCATCCTCTTGACCCTTTTCAAAATCTTCTCATATCTCCTATACTGGGGACCCCAGACTTGGGCACAGTACTCCAGCTAGTTTCTCATGAGGGCAAAATAGAAGGGGACAATCACCTCTCTGTCCCTGCTGACCACCCCTCTTCTAAGGGAACCCAGGATACCATTGGCCTCCTGGGCTGCAAGTGCACACTGCTGGCTCATGTTCAGTTTTTCATCATCCAGAACCCCTATGTCCTTCTTAGCAGGACTGTTCTCAAGCAGTTCTTCTCCCGAAAGCTTGAATCAGTTATTGTTTGTAAACAAGTGTCACAGCCCATGTTGACTTCAGCTTTTGACATTGTGAACAGCTTCCTCTGACTATATTAGTGAGCTCTCTGAAATGCCTTAATTGACTGAGAAGTCATCTTGGCTTACAAAATAAGTTCATTATTCTCTATGTTTGCTACTAAACTAAACATAGGTGCAATAGTAAGATTAAAGAACTGAGTGCAACATATTAGAAATAGCTGGTTAATTATAATCAGCTACCAATCTACATGAAGATATTCCCTAGGTGTCTACATATGAAAACGTGCAGTGCCTTCAATGCATACCCAGACAAGTGGTGTTATCAACTGGAAAAGAAGCACTTTTATGTGGCATGATTGTAGACGGGACTTGAAGGAAGTAAAAATAACAAAAAAAGACCAAATTAATACAGGATGTGTATGGAGCACTGGCTAATTATATATATATATATATATATATATATAAAAGGAGGCTTTGAAAGAGATTTGAAATACAGATCCTGCATGAACCGCCAGATTTCCATTGGCTACAAGACCTCAAAATCTGTAAAACTGGTATCTCTATTTCAGAGTTTATACTCATGAGAGGTTTCAGTTCCAGCCTAGTAAAAGAAAAGAGACAACTGCCATGATCTCTGCTTTGATGTCTGCAAAAAAGCGAAGTGGTCAAGGATTTCTGAAAGGAGATTAGTAAAATCACATACAGTCAAGTGAAGTCTTGCCAGGATGTATTTACTATGCAGGATAAATTTGATTTGCAAAAATGTGGAATATAGATTACTAGATTAATGAATTACAAGAACAGAGCTTGCTATCTGACTTTTGCTCATTTTCCGTCTCACGGGAAGAATAAATTATATTCCATCTACTCACTGGAATAAACAAAATTTTAAGAACATGCAAGTACAGTAATGAACAGTTAGTTACTCATCAGTTTGTTATTTTGTTGAGTTTTCCTGATCACAAAACAAGCATCAGTTTCTGCACCTTGTTATTTAAGAAAAAATAAATGTCCAACTCAAGCCATAATTTTTGTTACCTTCCTCTCTGATTTAGAGAGTTGGCCCAAAGAGTAAGTTATGAATAGTTTCCCTATTCTTCCCAATTTTATGGGAGGAGAGCATCTCACAAAAATGAACAGTATGGGTCAAGGTCACAGTGAAGCCTATGAGAACCTTTTTAATGATTTCTGTGGGCACAATTGGAGACTGAACAGGCACCACTCATTTCAGACAGCAAATAATTCTGCTCTGAGGGCAGAGGAGAGTGGAAGCAATCAGTCTCCAAAAAGAAAAAAAAAAAAAAGAGCTCATGCTGGGACATACTTGCATGAGACAAAAGCAGGAGATCCAGAAAAAAAGAGAAAAAACAAGAAATAGGCATATGCTGCGTGATGCTAAGAAAAAAAGGGGTGTGGGGCTTCCTGGAGGGCAGGAAAAGGGATTGGTGCCAAGAAACTTTGCTATCTCACACATGGGGCTCCAAGGCAGATGAAAACCTCAGGGAGGGAGGTCATGTTTTACTGAAAGGGGCTGCTGGAAACAGAACTACATGTCTGTTAGTTCCCCTTCTAGTTCCAGTGTTGTGAAGGCTGCCTGCATTTTTGTTGTTGTTGTTAAGAACAAATGGGATCACATACAAATGTCTGACATCTTTATCAATCTGTCTGGTCAGTAGAAACAATCTACAGGACTCCAAACCCTGGCTCATAGTCCAATTACCTCTCTCTATATAATTTCAGTGTATATTGATATAAATTGTTTCTCCTCTGAGGTGGTCCTTCTGCAAAACTCCTATTCTTATAAGGTTAGATTATCCTTCTAAACTTCAGAGCCATCAGCTAACAAGCTTTACAGCATAGCCTTATAAATCATATTTTGCAAAGGTGCTTCCTTAGATGAGCTGAGCAACCCTGAAAAGCAGGCTGCTTCATTTTACTGGCTGTATATATTTGCAGCATCTTAAATCAGGCATACAGGAGTAATAGCAGTGGGATTTTCTGAAGATTGATTGTTGCTTTGTTACTAGAGCATGTTCCAAATTCTTGTATTGTGCCAGAAAGGCTACAAAGGTAATACTTCACAAGCCAAATGGACAGAACTGCCTTTGTGGTGAAGCACTGGAGCAGGCTGCCCAGAGAGGTGGAAGAGTCACCATTTCTGGAGATTTTCAAGCAAAGAGGAGATGTGGCACTTAGTGGCATGGTAGTGATGGGTCAATGGTTGGACTAGATGATCTTAGAGTCTTTTCCAACCTCAATGATTTTATGGTTCTGTGATTACGAAATGGCTCAGCTGCAGGTCAGGGTTGACACAGCAGTAGCTTACAGATACTAAGAAAATCAGAGGTTCAAGCTGTTGTAATGGGAGATTTTCAGCTGGGAAGGTGAACTCTGGATTTGGATAGCACATGTGGCTACTCCACAGCCCTGAAGGTCAAGTCTGGGGAGCAGACTTGGGCAGCTGGGTGATGATGAGTACATATGGCTGAGAGCAGGGCAGGCAACTCTGTGTGCATTGCTGGCAGTCTTTGAATGACAGAGCAGTGAAGTTTCCTGCTGAAGGTTGATGTACTCCAAGATGTTGTTTGTGTGGCAAACAATGTCTCTCTGTTGGTCCTCAATGCTCTGCTGCTGGGGATGGAGTATCTGAGCCCTGCTCCTAACATCTGCATGGTTGCTGCCCTCAGACTCTGTTCTCTGTTTAGCAGAATGAGGCACCCTGCAGGATTAAAAAACATTAGACCTGAAGACATCAGAATTATCCTTTTTGTCAGTGAATGGGACAAAATCTTCCAAGCAGGGTATGAATGAATCCATTCAGGCCTGCAACAAACTAGTCTTGGAGTTCTACATGGAATTTTGTCCTCAGATGGCAGCACTGCAAAACGCTGAGAGCCCTGGGGTAACAGTAGCAGCAGTCCTGGACTTTCTGAGCTCTGAACTAATTGCAGTGACATGCTGCTGCGAGGAGGAGAGTGGTGTGATCCCCTAATTTAAGTAATTGCAGTCTAAAGTGATTAAACCTCAGTCAGTGAGCTGTTCTAACTTGCTCCAGCTCATGTTCTTGGGTGTTCGAAAAGGAACAACTGAGCCGTAGTTTTATTTGGACAATAAAGAGATTTCTTATTCACAAAAGAGTATTCAAGTGTCAGTAGCTAAGGACTTGTTTGAGAGGTGCTATTCTGATTTCAAAGAAAGTTTTTTTTCCACTGAAAGATCTGATTTGGAGAGATGACAATTCAGTGATACAACAGTTGCCTTGTGTTTGCATTGCCCTGGCAGCTACCAGCCCCAGCGGGTCCCGCAGCACTGAATCCTTCACTGTTACTCCTCTGCCTAAGTGCCTGCAGAAATTAAACCTCTGATGGGGAAGGAGCTTTGCAATTGCTTCCAGAAAGTTATGGCTGGCCCTTTCTGAAGAGCAGACTTGGAAGCAGACAGATAAGCTTGGCCCTTCCATGTCTGTGTTACAGCCAAGGACACAGAGGTCTCCTTCTGCGTTTGGAGATCATGCCCTCTCTTCCCTGGCACTTATTTGAGATCTGTTATTAGTTTTGTTTAGTCACAGAACTGGCATGGTACCCTGCGACCTCTGTCTTCCATCTGCTAAAGAGTTCATCCCATTTAGAGGGGGAAAGAACATTCACAGTTACAGAGTTGGCTGTGAGAAACAGAGACTAAGGTTTTAATGGTAAATGAAACAGGGCCAGGGCATAGGTTCCAGCAGTGGCACAAGGCTGCTCAAACTTGCTGTTTGCATAATTCATGGCATGGCTTTGGCATGCAACAACTAGCACTGCCCCAGGGAATGCCCAGGCACAGTCTGAAGGACAGCATCTGCCAGGGACTGCTCCTAAAAACAGTATAAATGAAGGATGCAGGGTGTACCCTGCCAGTTAGCCTCAGAGCCCATCTAGCTCTCTGATGCTGGATAAGCCGAACATGTGATCCCTTTTCCTCATACAGCCTGATAAGTAAGAGCATTGGTAGGATTCCTTAGCCTTGATACTCTACAACATAGCTGCCCAAGAGCTTTTGTAGCTTCGGATTTTAGAGGTTTCTCTTGTAACATATGCTTAGGCTACGTGCTGTTTTACTCTGGAACTGGGTGATGCCTTCTTTTCCAGAAGCTGTGGAAAGCCAACACCCTTTCTAAGGAACAGTTACCACGCTTTGAGCACTGCAAGTACAGCACTGCATTATTGTAAAGCAATAATGGCTATAAAAGGGTACCTCAACAGGACTTACCTTGCAGCCAGAGTCAGTCTGTAGCTTTACCATAAATTACACAGCAACAAAAGCTATGTGGCACTGTTTTATCCTTTGGAAAGAAAATACCTCTTAGGCTGGCTGGATTATCTTTAACGCCTTTGAAATTTAGCAGAATGGTTTTCTTTGTGCCTTGGGAATTCACAGTAAGGGATGAGCACAGCTAATGAGCTGCTTTCAAGGAATCCAAACTTAGCTAAAGCCTCTTCATGAATCAATCCCTTCAGTAACCACCAAAATCAGCAGAACAAGGTAAAAAACAAACAAACAAACAAACAAACAAACAAACAACAAAAGCCCACAGCCTGACTTTGCTTCTGTGTACAAATTAGAGAACTGATTCTTGTGTTTTATCTTTTAAGCAAAAGGGTAAACTGTGGTTTTAGACTTTCTTTTGCCCCTTGTCCTTATACATGTAGATTTGAATGGTGCTGATTTGTCATGCCACTACTTAATAAATCAGCCTGGCTAGCTTTCAGCTACATCTCCACATGCCACATTTCGTGCTGCCATTGCTACGTCCTGTCTGTGCACTGAAATGTTTGCAATCTGTCCTGCTGTGGTTTCTCTCCCTGACTGTGAATGCACAACCCAGCAGATATTCTTCTGTTCTTCCTGGATACTGGAAAATGAAATATTTTCTGGCTCTTCTCCACAGCAGACCGAGTGCGTGTGTGTGTTGCAGTTAAGGAGAAATTTAAGCTGCAATACTTCATAAGACCCAGACATGTTTCATTGAAATCTGGGGATGTTCAGCGCTTCACAAATCTGAGCCTGTAGCTGGCAATGCCTACCTGCAATGAACAAAAGGCTAGATATATCTACATAAAGGAAAGCTAAACTTCTGGGTAGACTGTCTTTAATGTGAGTTCTTTATGAAAAGAGTTACAACTGCTTTGCTGTTGTTGTTTGTTGTCTTTGGTTTTTTTTTGAAGGCTTACTCCACTGCAATTGCACTAATTACATTTGCCCATTTGTTAAGCGACCTAAATTGCCTTCATTTCCAGCTGCTGCACAATTTAAGTGTAGTAGTACAGATTGTTTTACATTGATGGCTTGATTTTTGTGGTTGGCTATATGGTAATTAATTGTTTGTCAAAGACATTTAACTATAAATTCAGCGATATATGCACAGACTGAAATAATGAAATTTGTGATTGCAATAATATTTTACGATACAGTCAATCTGTCCTTCTCTTACAAATAAAAAGCCAAGTTTGATGAAAATTAAGCAAAAGAACAGCTGTTGCATGCTTGAAGTTGAACATACAGAATGAAACTTGTCCAAATGATTTAACGAGAGACCTCTGGAAAAAGTGTATTGAGAAAATACTTCGGATTTGGAAATGCAAAAGAAAAAATACAAAGCTGGTTGTTTTTAAGCTTAAGCATTTAAACACAATCAAATATTTGACTGTAAACTGTCTGATGACCTCCCTGAAATTTTTCACAAACTCTCACTCTCCTTGAACAATTCTGGCAAGAGTAGGACTGTTGCTCTATAATGGCTGCAAGCTTGTGTGTGGTACAGATGAGACAGTTACAGGAAAATTTTCTCTAGGGCTAGATATTGCAGCAGAAATAATATCTGGGAATCATGTCTGAAAATTACAGCAGAAAGAGCGATTTGGGAAAATACTGTTAAGAATTTCTATGGTATTGAAATACTTCTCAGGAAATGGATTGGGCAATAGATGAAGAATATCATCATATCATTCTTAGATAGCTCTTGCTGGTTAGTCACGTAGCTCTGATATGGGGCATAGAAGTCAGAATTTGTATGAAAAGATGAAACTTCACACCATGCAACCATCTCCACCTCAGCTGGCTGGCTGTGCTCCTTTTATAGTCATTGGAGAGAAGTACTCTGGAAAAGCAAGCACTCCTTAAAGCCAGCAAGGAAGAATAAGGACCTTCAGAAAACAATGATCTCATCTTACCTAGTGTTGGTGGTGGATGAGTATTTGTCTTCTTCCACAACTGCAAGACTTTATTTCTCTAGAAGTCAAGAGCTACCTTAGCTGGCTGAGGTAGTTGCCTGGCTAGATAACTAGTAAACTCTATTCAAACATTGGTGGGATTGTTTTAATAAATGGGTGCATTACATCTTATTTCCTTTCCAAGCATATAAGTACTTTCAAATATTTATGCTGCATTCAAACAAAAGAGTGCCATGCCATACCACAGTTTTTGAAATACTGGCATCATTAACATTCTCCAGCACTTGAAACACTGTCAAACCCTTCCAGCACCTGTTTTTCCAGCTTGCTCTCTAAAGATTAAGCAGTTTCTCTTATACTCTAATCTTTTTTCTTCATCTCTCCAGAGTTATTCTGACAGTAATGTTAAAGCGTAGTGTAATTGCCACCTAACCAACATTATATTGAGCCCAGGTTTTGAAATGTTAATATTGTTTCATGCTATTGAGTAATAATCAGTAACAAGGTAGTGATTGTAACTCAGGAAGGATGAAATTATTTTGTGGTCAGAATAGCAATTAGAAGTCTTTACACTTATGCATTTTCAAATTGGCTATGGTTGCAACTTTTGAAAAAATCCAAAGGGGACAAAAGCAGAGCATAGTGAAACAACCCCTGAAGTGTCTTCTTCATAAAAGAGAAATCAAAATAACTTCTTTGCGTCTCAGTAATCTAGGTGATTATTAGTAACATAGCTGATGAAAGTAGTCCTCACAGAAGTTAACTAAGCTTCTGTAAAATGCATTCTGTTAAATGTTGAATGATCCTGAAGGGATTCTTTGGTTATCTGTGAAGAAACCTGAGTTCATTTTCATATCTGGTTTCATGATTTCTGGTCCAGAATCCATAGAGTACAAATGAGAGCAGTAGACTCAAGCACAGGTGAATGAGAGAATTCAGTAGTGAAATTCAAAGTTGAAGCTGCTCCAGATGTAATACTGACATAGTCTCAGTTGTGGTCTATTTACTTAAAAAATCCTCAGTCTTGTTGCTGACACTTTGTGGGTGTAAACCCCCTACGTCCATTTCCAAGTTGAAATGATAAAAAACTATGTGGGAACTTTCACCAGCCTACTCCAGTGCTTGCTTTCTCTCTTAGTAAAGTCCCACTAGTTATTTGGAGCTATCTGTTGAAGGAGCAGAGAGCTTTTCAGCCCTTGAGTAGCGGGTAAAAATACTGAAAAGAGCAGGAACACCCACCTGATCAACACATGGCTAAGAGACTGGTGCCATCAGTGGAATATTTTTTTTAAGTCATGGAGCAGTTTGTACAGCGCCAGGCTTGCTGGTGACAGATAGGGTTCACCTATCTTAAAGGAGGAAAGGGATTCTAGTCCAGTAACTGGCAGGGTTCATTGAGAGATCTTTAAACTAGGTTTGAAGGAGTTAGGGGATAATACCAGGCTTGCTAGAGATAAGCCAAAGGATAGCATGCCAAGGTTGGGGATGAGACCAGTATCCCAACTGATGCGTGTCTATACCAGAGCATGGACAACAAACAGCAGGAGCTAGAAACCGTTGTGCAACAGGAACACTGTGACATAGTCACCTTCACCAAAACATGATGAGATCATTCTCTTGGCTGGAGTGCTGCAATGGAGGGCTGTAAGCTCTTTAGAAGGGGTAGGTAAGGAAGGACAGGAATTGGGGTGGCTCTCTATGTTAGAGAGTGTTTTGATTCTGCAGAGCTCACTGTTGAGAATGACAAGGTCAGGTTCTTATGGGTAAAGATCAGGGGGAAGGCCAACAAGATTGGAGTCTGCTATAGACCACTCAACCAGGATGAAGAGGCAGATGAAGCATTCTACAAGCAGCTGACAGAGGTCATACAATCATCAGCCCATTTTGTCATGGGGCACATCAACTTACCAGACATTTCCTGGAAATACAATACAGCAGAGAAGAAACAATCTAGGAGGTTACCAAGTTACTAAGGGAGGTGGCCCACTAGATCTGCTGTTCACAGAGAAGGACTGGTGGGAGATGTAGAGGTCAGGAGAATTTTCAACTCTTTGTTAAGTCAAGAGAGGAGGTCACCAAAACTGCTACCTTGAATTTCTGAAGGGCAAACTTCAGATTGTTTAGAACATTGGTTGGAAGAGTCCCTTGGGAAACAGTCCTGAAGGGCAAAGAGGACAAGGAAGATCAGACATTCCTCAAGAAGGGAATTTTGATTCTCTTATTCTATAATATTTGGATATGTCAAAATACAGTGACTTTGTGTAAGAGTGAGGGAGTAGGGAATAGAAAAAAAAAAAAAACAGCAAATATTTTATTTTCATATGTTGCCAGTTTTTCATTGAGTTTGAAATGAGACCACTCTATGTATTTGGAAAATGTCTCTAATGCCCATTTCCTTTAGAATGAGACATGAGAAGGAGCCTACATGATTGCATATTTCCCTACATAAGGCTTCTGCCTTCAGTAAAATTATGAAAACAAGGCTGTGTCTGCCTTCTAAGCAAATCATGAGTTTTTATTTGCCTTAGGAATTGCCAAAATATTTTCTTCATTTCTGAAATTCATCAATCTTGAACTCTGTATGATTATGTATGATTAAGCAGGTTTTGTTTTTCTTGTTCAGGCACAGAAGCCTCCAAAATACAGGAGCATGTGCTGAAATTCATCTTCCTTCAGTGTTGGGCTCTGAATTAATTTCTGTAGAGACTAGTCACAGAAAACCATTCTACGCTTTTTGTATTTAGCTCTGAAATCACCTTTTCTCCCATGATGTGGTATACCACAGGCTTTAGATGGCACAAAATGTGTTCTATGGCAGTTGAAAGAACTCTGAGCAGTTTCAAACATACAGGTTTTTTTTTCATGGTTGCCCAGACACTCTGAAAACAAACATGTGTCCTTTACTGATCTTACCCAAGAAGATAAGAGATTTTCAGCAGTCAACAAACTTTAGGCAAATTAAGAAGAATCTGTAATCTTCAGCAGAACAGGAAAAAAAAAAAAAAAAAAAAAAAAAAAAAGAAGAAGATTGAAGAGGATTGTCATTTCTATTTGGTGCTATGTTTCTTCTTCCAAAGATTACTCAGATAGGAACTGGTCAATATCTTCTTTCTGACTGATTTATCATGAAATGTAGGCTAGTTTTCTGTGGCCCAGACTGTATCTGAGCAATCAGGTGCCTGAGTTCTTTTTCCCATGTTCTGTTAATTCTTGTTCTAGTTGCACAGTCATCACAAACAAAGGGTTGTTTTCAAATTTTGCCTCCCTCTCAAAAATATTTACTTGATCAGGTAGCCCCAAGATATGTCACAATGAGTATGATATTATGTGTGACATGACCTTTGTACTGCAAAAGATTTTTTAGGAGGGAAATTCAATATGTTCTCTTTGAAAAAGGAAATCCAATTTCCCAAATAAAATCCTGACCATCCTGACGTCAGTTTTGGCACTTGCTGCAGTGCAGCTAAGATTTCAGCTTTCATATTGGGAAGCTTGTTGGTTTGATTGCTAACCTCTGAAGAGCACAGTCATACCAAGTTCAGAGACAGAACCACTTTCTAGTGGCAATTGAACCAATTATTCATTTGTGCACAACTTCAGGAGGTCATAAAGGATATACTACAGCTCTAACCCAATAGTTAATTACACAAGTCAAATCACGTACTTCTAGAAATAATATAAATTCACTAGCAAGTTCTGATTTGTACAGAACCTTTGTCTCCTCTTGGCCTCCATTTGACTGTAGATGTATGTTAAGATATAAAGGATAAATGTGACCTGCAGTTCTGCAGCTGGAATTTGAACTAATGTAAGTAAAGTATGTCCTGTTCATCTTCTTGCACAGAGGATTTAGGTTGGTTTAGTATTATTCTTTTGGTTTTAGTGTTATTCATCAAAATCAGAACAAATGGATTTTTCCAGGAGAGGTGGTTATCCTGGATTGTTAATAGAAAGTCATTTTTTCTAAGAAACACTCTTAACATTTCTGCATCATGTTGAATTCTTACTCATCCATTCTGCATCTTTGCAATTTTCAATCAGAAAATGTATAAAGTTTCCTAAGAAAAGAAAAATGAAGTAGCTAAAAGCAGGAAGAAATTTACAGGAAAGCATTCTGTCACCAAAATATAAGGCTGTTATCCTTTATAAACAACCTTACATCCATTTTTGAGCAAGTATCACTGTGAACAGAATCCTGGAAATAAGAAATAGTCTGATTATCAGACTGTGCAGACTACTGATAATATGGGGAATGACTAGAATCCCTCAAATTGTATGTATTTGTTTCTTGAACTATGTAATTTATTAATCACAGAAACACAGAAACACAGAATGGCCAGGGTTGGAAGGGACTTCAAGGATCATGAATCTCCAACCCCCCTGCCACATGCAGAGCCACCAACCTCCACATTTAATACTAGACCAGGCTGCCCAGGACCCCATCCAATCTGGCCTTGAACACCTCTAGGGACAGGGCATCTACAACCTCTCTGGGCAGCCTGTTCCAGCACCTCACCACTCTCTCTGTAAAGAACTTCCCCCTGACATCCAACCTCAATCTTCCCTCCCTCAACTTAAAACCATTTCCCCTTGTCCTGCAGTTATCAATCCTTTCAAAGACTTGATTCTTCTCCTCTTTGTAGGCTTCCTTTCGGTATTGAAAGGCTGCAATGAGGTCACCCTGCATCCTTCTTTTCTCCAGGCTGAACAAGCCCAGCTCCCTCAGCCTGTCTTCACAGGGGAGGTGCTCCAGACCCCTCATCATTTTCAGGTCAACAGCTCTCTGTCTTTCTTGTACTGGGGTCTGCAGACCTGGACGCAGTACTCCAGATGGGGCCTCACAGGAGCAGAGTAGAGGGGAACAATCACCTCCCTGTCCCTGCTGGCTACCCCTCTTTTGATGGAGCCCAGGATACCATTTGCTTTCCTACCTTTCTATCCACAGTGGTACCTCCTTTACATTAGTTAGAGGTAACTCAAAGCTTATGCTGCTTTTCTCTGGACAGCAATGAGCTTCTGAAATTGTTCCTGTCTTAAATAAATATATAAATAAACAAACAAATCCTTATACATTTAAAGACAGAGTTTTAAAACAAAAATGCCAACATACAACAAGAATAGGCAGACACTCAGATAGACCAGTGGATGAATAGCAACTTACTTATAATAGATGTGTTAATTCAGCAAAGACTTAATTCTGCACATACCTTTCTATCCTATGGCAACTAGATAGCACTTGAAGGTGACTGACAGTCTAGTTTACAAATAATCTGCACTGAAATTAGTTATCTCTCTAGCAGAAAAAAAATACCTGTAAAAATGTGATACGGAGTAGCAAACAGACTACAAGCCATCCCTGGGCACTGAACATGACATACTTTCATCTTTAATTATTTTGGTGGCTGTATTACTGCCTTCCCCTGTTATCTAGCATAAAGGAAACATGAGTATGTCCACCCTACACTGTGGCAAATAATTTCTCTTTCGTATCAAAGCTTAAAGTTATGGACATAATTGTCTGGCTGAATGTGTTCTTCCTTTACACTGAAGGGAATAGAAGGCAGAAGGATCTGCCCCACTCTGGCAACAGACTCCAGCTCCACACATGTATTTTGGGAAAGTGAACCACTTGTAAATTACATGCCTGTACTCAAACTTCAACATTTCTGCTAATTTTATCGTATGAAGTAAAACAATTTGTATACAATTAAAAATAAACTCTCCTTAAGCTTGGCCTGTAGACTCATTTACATGGACTCATGAATCTGTGTGCTGGGCTCTTGGCTTAACATTTCAAATGCAATGTGCTCACTAAAACAGGTAGGAAAAAAAAACCAACAAAACCACAGAGAGAAATAATAATAAAAAAAGCATGCACAGAAGCAAAACAAGAGGTCCATTTGTTTCTTACAGGCTTAAAGAACAAAGGCAATTTTTTGTACTTTCTTAAAAATGTTTTATCTGCTTCTATCACATATGTACTATGGAAACATTACAAACCAAAGAAAAACTCGTAAAAGCTGTTTGTGACTGAGATTTATTATCCAATACTAGAAGTTTACTCTTCTGTACCAAGAGGATGAGCTTTTAGAGAGGATAGTAATATATATGTATTTTATCTTCCATAGGGTTTGTTATTTTTTTTTGAACTTTTATAGTTTTGAGGGTGGGTGGCATTGTTTGAGAATTTCTTTTACCTTTTGGTTCTGTTATAAATATTTTGGAGTTGCAACTTTTTAACGAGAAATCTTTATTTTCATCTAGCATCGGGCCAGAACTACAACTCCAAAATGGCACTGTTTTACACTGCACCTCAGATCCTTAAGCAAAGGTTTTTACAATGTCCACTTCTGAAGAAACTCAAGTGACACACTTGAGGTTTACATTTAAGACCCATTTTTGCAGTGACAGCAGGATGTCACTGCTAAAAAAAAAAACAAACATCACAAATCCAAAACAGCAAAGAGGAAGATATTACAGTTCCTTTGTGATAGGTGAACGGGAGAAGATGCAAAGCAGATCCTTACTGCTTTTCAAGCTCAACAGATCTTCAAGTCCTGACCACTTGGTATTTTGAGGTGATCTGATAGGCAGTTATATATGTAAGTCATGAGGTACGGTCTAATTGCTTGTGCCAATGAGGAGCTGAAATTACTTGAAGCATAGACTAAAGATAAATAATTCTCTGTAGGTTTACTGTATGTCCAAGCTTGCTTAAGATTTGTCATCTCAGTCGGGAATTTGAAAATAGAGTTTTGAACATAGGACCATGTTTGTGACCATCAGTTCACTGGTGTTGAGTTTTCCATATCTTTTAAGTTTGGGTATCTAAAAATTACACATGTAACTAAGGCAAGACACAGGCATGTATTGGCTGAACAACTTAAATCTTTGTAAGTTATGTTAAGGAAAACGTGTGTGTCTTGCCAGAACTCTGAGCCAAGGGAAATGAAGGAGCATAATAACATTTGCAGGAGAAATCTTCACCAAATTTTGTTAGATATATTATTATGCCATTAATCTATGGCAAATTTCTGTATTTACTTGCTCTGCTTCTAGCACTTGCATCTCCTATGTTGACTCACACTCAAAGATCTGATCCCACATGTTAAGTAGGTAAACTTGAAGTTTCTTCTTTTTCATTTAATTCATGTGTTGCAGTAGATCGGCAGCTGGTGCAGTTGTCATTAGGCATTACTGAGCTGTGGAAACATACAGGCCCAGTGCCCTGTCGCTTTTCGGAGTGACGATGAGCAGATTAATGGACCACTGTAGTGAGACAGTCTTCATTCCTCCAGGTCCCATTTTGTCCTCAAAACAAGCAAAATTTTCAGAAAATGTAATACATTTTTTTTTCTCTCCCTCAAAATCATCATAAACATTTTATGTCTGAGAAAATATCTTCTAAGAATTGCTCATTAGGAGAATTAAGAACAGACACTTGGAACAGTATTTACCTTGAAGGTTATGGAGGAGAATAATTCTGTATGAGGTTTAGCAGCGGGATTAACCATGGAAGGACACTTTCTTCTGCTTACATCTAGCTAATATAATGTTTATGTGAAGCCCTGGAGTAAACTTTGTCCCCTAGATGCTGAAATCAATACATTATTCACTGAAAGCCCGGATTTGCTTTCCCTATAACAGAGACAGGCAAGCCTGAAGCCAACGTTGCTGGGGAATCAAAGTGTTAAACCAGCCAAGCCCCCCAGATACACAGCATATCTATGCACTGGTTTAAAATTTCACTCTTACTACCACAGACAGGAAGTTTTCTTCTGAAGTCAGGGGAGTTGTTCTCAGTTATAGCAATGTGAGAGAAAGTACAATCTAACCCAGTGTCTGGGGGGAAAAAAGAAGCTATGATTGAAGCACAGAAAGTGTTTTGTTGTTTTGTCTAAGTAATGCCTTGACATTACCTTGTTATTTGAAAACTGCCTCAGAACTTGCTGTTTCTTAAGTCTACTACAGCGCTTGGAGGGCTGACATGTGGACAGTGAATGAGACATCTGGTCTGGAACAAAGCTGTCTTTTAGCCCACAGTAAATGTCACTTGCTCTTCAACTACAAATAACAGATAGAGGTAAGGATGAAAGGCAGATGAGTGCTTCACAGCACATATCAAAAGTGATTATAACAATATGAGCTTACAGTGCATGCAATTTAATCACCTCTCCAGAACCCATGGCATTTGTCTGCTCTTCTTATTTTATCTGTACAAAGGCTTCATTGTGGTTAGCCGGGTTTGTTTTTGCACGGAATCATAGAATCATTTGAGTTGGAAGGGACTCTCAAAGGCCATCCAAACCAACCCCCCTGCAATGAACAGGGACACCTGCAGCTGGATCAGGTGCTCAGAGCCCCATCCAGCCTGTTCTTGAGTGTCTCCAGGGAGACTCCCCATCACCCATCACCTCCCTGGGTGACCTGTGCCAGTGTGTCACTATCCTTATTGTAAAAAACTTCTTCCTTATATCCAATCTAAACCTCACCTCTTTTAGTCTGAAACCATTCCCCCATGTTCCATCACAGCGCATCTTGCTGAAGAGCTTGTCTTCTTTCTTACAGCCCCCTTTAGATATTGAAAGTCCACTCTCAGAACTCCCTGGAGCCTTCACTTCTCAAGGCTGAACAGCCCCAGCTCTCTCAGCATGTCCTCGTGGAGAGGTGTTCCATCCTTTGGATGTAAGAATGACACAGCATCTCATGAAGTGTTCAGGAGAGCATCTGAATAAAACTGCTTTTTTTCTCTCCAACTGTGCATGTTTGCTGAATGCTGCTGGGACAATGTGACCTCTGGAGAACTCCTGCTCACCTCCCAGTGCGTACTGGTACTAAGCTTCATGATGAATTCCGAAACATCTCTCCCCTCAGAGGCAGCTCTTTCAGGTGACTTTTCTTCTGACCTCAAGTGAGACCTCAGGTGAGAAAGCGTACTGTGCCAGGGAAAGTGCTGTGATGCAAGACTGGAAACATGCCCACTGGCTGGGGTAGCTTGAATGAGGTACCTACCCCGTGTATCCCCATGACACTCTTCATCCACCAGTGTCTACCTCTACTGAGCTCATGGCCCAGGAGAGAGAGAGGTGCCATGGCATTGCAGAGCTTTAGCCTTGTCTCTGTGAAATGGTGACAAGGGAATGAGCTCAGCCGATGACGTTTGTTGGGGCTACTGGGAGTCAAATGGAATGAAAACTGACAACTCTATCATTCTAGTCCTTCCCACTCTTGGGGGAAGCACAGCACAATGAACTAGGATGTGGAAAAGTCATTATTCAGCCTTGAGCTTGCCAGATGTTTTCACTGTCCTTAAAATCTCTAAAAGTGATGGGGTTTGAGTATGAAAATTTGAAATAGATCTAGTAGCTGAAACATTCTTGGATACTTAGCAAATTAGAAACAGTTGGCCACCTGCTGGCAAAAATGTGATTGGTGATATTGTGAACTGTGTCATTTCTAATAATAAAGGCAAGAAATACTATTTCATGTCAAGGAGGACTGTTCTTGGAAAAGAAAGGAACCACTCCACACACTTTTCTGGTGTGGCAATATGCTCATTATACGGCAGGGCAAACAGGAAGCACAGGGGAGAAAGGAGGAAGAGCTTAATGCTCCAAGAGTTAATTTCTATAACCAGATTTGAGATGGAGATAAATTAGCAGGTGAGGGTGATGGTGCATTTGGAATTCAACTCAGCTTCGTTTAAGGCTCTAAGAGGCTTCATACCTCATATCTCTTCATACATACTCTTAGGGAGGTAGTAAAAAATCAGTCTGTTTTAAACATTGACTTTTGGAAAAGGCCATTTCAGGGCCTGGTGCAATGTATGGATTTCTTGACAGAACTACTTGCAGGCACATACCTAATGGGCTTAATAGATTTGAGTAGTATCAAATCTGCAGAATGGGCACTGATTGTTCTTATTGAACTAGATGTTCTGAGCATGTCAAACACAGCAGAAATTCAGATGGTCTATGACGTCTGTGTACTAAAATCAACTCATCAACCCAGAGAAACAGACTTTTGAATGTATGCTGAACAGCACACTGATTTCTGGATGTTGGGAAGGCAGAAGTCATGGACAAGAGCAGAGAATGCTTATGTTCTTCCCAGGTGACATTTCTGAATTGGAAAAGTGAGGAAGTAAAAGAAACTCATGGAAACAATAAATGTGGAATTGTGGCAAGAGGTGGGCATGGGTGATGCCATGAGAGGCTGCCTGCTCTTCTTCAGAGGAAGAAATTCTGTGGAAGAGTTCTTCTTCTTTAAAGTTTTTCCAAGCCAGTCCTGATATTTTCTTTCAAAAGCACATCTGGAGACAGTCTGCCTTTTTCAGGGGTGAGGTGTCCAGGAAGAAGTCCCATATTTTGTTTCGACTGAGGTCTGTAGATATATTAGTCTGCTGCAGAGACAAGCATATGTTCAACTGAGCAGGAAGTAACAGAAGGTCTGGTAGAACTTCCAGTAAAAAACAAGCAGGCTTTCATCACAAATATTTCACTTTTCTGCAAAAATGTTGATTCATTATTAAAGTTGACCTCAGTTAAATTGTCTAAGTACATATTACAGGTACTAACATCCCATAAGACACACATGGAAAGTAATTGTGGCCTCCCTGTGGTAGATGGCTTTATGTAAAGGCAGAGGAACAGGGAGGAAAAAGAACAGGAACTCCTTAAAACTGATTAGCATCACTAGTGTGACTTTCTGCCTCAGAAGGTCAGTGGTGTTGACCTCGCATTATTTATGTTTGAGTTTTGCAGTATTGTAGGAGAGTGTGAAAGGTCCCCCCAGACAACCATATGCCATTTTTCACTTGTCTCTTTTGTAGTTGTTGTTTTTTCAGCCCAGTGATCTGGCTTTCACTCCCTGATGACATTCTGTTGTCACCAGGTGCTGGAGCTGATGTGTTGTCTGTGGTTGTAGGAAAAAAAACCTCCTTGGTACGACGTCCATGTAGAACAAATATAGTAATTTAACTTACCTTTAGTATTCTTCAAAATGTAGGCAGTTTTGAAAGAAGGTACATTTTTCTTCAGGTACCAGCTGTGAAAGACTGATGTCAGTATACATCCCAGGCTCTTTATACACAAATAACTGGCTAAGGTACTAATCAAAGGTTTAACACAAGTACAAGATTGCTGCCTCCCTCTCTACATGTCCCAGGCGCCAGCAAATGAGAGCTCCTCAGGCTACAACCTAAGTCACAAAGAAGCCAGTTTGGCTGTGGTAAATTAAAGTCTCGTAATGGGCCCAATAAACTGTGATGACAGCTGTGGCTGGGAGATGCAAACGTGTGAAAAGTGCTGGGTGAGTGAGCTGGAAGAAAAAAGGAAAGCAAATGTGAAGATTTGCAGAGTTAAGTTAGGTAAAGACTGGAGAAAAATGTAGCCCAACAAAAAGAATCATAGAATCATAGAATGGTTTGGGTTGGAAGGAACCCTTCAGATCACCTAGTTCCAACCCCGTGCTATAGGCAGGGACACCTCCCTCTAGTCCTGGTTGCTCAAAGCCCCATCCAGCCTGGCTTTGAATGCCTGCAGTATGGGCCCATCCACAGCTTTACTGGGCAACCTGTTCCAGTGTCTTACCACCCTCACAGTAAAGAATTTCTTCCTAATATCTACTCTAAATCTACCCTCTTCTAGTTTAAAGCCATTTCCCCTCATCCTCTCACTACCCACACTTAAAAAAGTCCCTCCCCTGCTTTCCGGTAGGCCCCCTTCAGATACTGGAAGGCCTCTATAAGGTCTTTTTGGAGACTTCTCTTCTTCAGCCTGAAAAGCCCCAGCCCCCTCAGCCTGTCCTTCTAGGGGAAGTGCTACAGCCCTCTGATCGCCTTAAAATAGTACTAAATAGCAAAAGGCCTTTACAGAATAAGAAGAAATAATTTATTGAATATTTTAAAAACAACATCTATAGATACGCAGAAGTAGAAATGATTTTTTAAAGTCTTAAAATGAAAATTAAGATATTAAAAATGTTGATGGATATTCGTTTTTACTAAGTGCAATACTTCACCCCGTCATAAAAAGTAGCATTATTAGTGTAAAAAAACATGTGACAATCTTACCAGTTTGTGATTAAAAGGTAAGAGTGCCTCCACTTTTCAGGTACAGTGACCTCTGCATTTCAAGAGGTTTCTTCAAAAATGAAAGAAAACACAAATAAAATTAGAGCATGCAACTTCATAATGGAAATTTGGATTTTGTTTTATATTCTTTCAGAAAACACAAGCTGGAACAGATGGAGTTATTTTGGCTTACTTTTTGGCTTGTGAAGTTGGGGCTTTTTTGAGCTTTCCTTCACAACAGTGAGGGCTGATAAAGTTAATAGTTATTATTTAAGTGGGCTGAGATTTCCACACAGTCACTTAACTTGAGAATCAGGTTTTTAAGTACGGCATTAAATATAATGATACAGCTTATGCTATCTGATAACGCTGTCTCCTTCACAAGAGAGCTAGTGCATGCCACAGCAAGAAAAGTGAAGTGGCCTTATGTGTAAGGAAACTGGCAAAGGGACAAATGAGCTGAAAAAGGTCCCATGGTCTCACAGCAGCAACATAGCGATATCTCAACAAGGCAGCAGTCCCACCGCCTCAATGGACTTATCTCGTTTAGTGCACAGCCTTAGAGAAACAATTTTGGTAACAGCTTTTTCCAAACAGGAAAATCTGCCAGTTTAATTGGTCCACTTGTCTGATGGGAGCAAATGGTAGTCTCTTGCATGCTGGTACAGCAGTAATGTGATTTAGATAAAGAGCTGGTGTCTGTCTGCTCCCTATCAGTCCCGCTTTGCTATGAAAGAAAACAGAAGCAGAGTCCTGTCTAGAAACTCCTCAGGAACCAGGGATTAATTTCCTAAGGAGCCTGATACGGGACCTCATGTCTCCCAGATCCTGGTGAATCCTTGATGAATCTTAAATTTACTTACAGAAGAATTAATTGAGTAGGATCAGGAATATTCCATTTTCAGTGCAAACAAAAAAAGTTAAAAAGAGCTCAGTTGGACGTTCTGAGAGAATTCAGATTAAACTTTCATTCTAGCAAAATGCAGATGTTCCCTTTCCAATTGCTTATGGATAGGCAGCCTGTGTTACTGATCAGCATCACTTTTCTTATGCTCAGCAACAGTTAAACACTGTTTTTGCAGCAGTGTTCACTATCACAGTTACGGGAAGAATGATTTTAACTATGCACTTCAGTAACATTCAAATATCTACTGTGAGTTCTTCAGAGCTGCTGGAATTACCTTATTCAGATGGTCTTAACAGCAATGCTTTGAAGATGACAGACCCTTAAAATTAGGACAAGAATTTTAAGGACAAGAATTCAATTTTAAGACAGTGATCAAATAGCTACTGTAATCAAACTTTATGTTATTTGTCCGTGTCTTTACATCTGATAGGTTGCTTGTGGGCATAACTACTATGGACTAGATCACAAAAGCAGAAACTCTCTCACTACAGAGAGCTATCACTGTTTTCTACAGATTTAACTCAGTGGTTTGATACTGAGACACTTTACCAATACGCTTACCGACAAGTATCACCAATGTGAACCTTGGGACATGCTTTTTCTGCAGGTGTGAAAGTACAGAGAGAGGGCTGAAGGATTCAGCTTACACTGTCTGTTCCTATTAATCACTCCAGAAAGGGGTTTCCCTCACCTCATCTTTCAGCCTTTGCCATGCACATGCCCTGCTATCTACCGCAATCCTGGACTTCAGGTCTACCTCTGTGCCTGCTTTGACAACTGCACCCAATAGGCGGGCTGCCACAGAGGGCCTACAGGGGTTGGATGATGCCACCTGTAGTCCCCTTTGCAGAGTTTTGCAGCTGTATATCTTTGCAGGACTGAACCTCTCAGTGTAACTCTACCTTTATGGCCTTCTCTGCTGTTCCATTCTCTTTCATTTGTTGCCGCTCTGTGGCTGATTTGTTCCTGCAAGCACTTTGAGAGATATATTCCTCTGTATCCACTGGGCTTCTGTTTTTCAAGGTCATTTTACCTGCAGAAAGTCATGTTTCTGTTGTTGTTCCCAAGAGACTTTTACCAGTGGAAAAGCACGGTTGCACTCCGTTCAGACCGCTGTGAAGATTTACGATCAGGGAGACTTGTTTTGACACTGTCGTTTCTGAGGGAGTGTGTGCTATCAATCTGTATAAAGGGGAAGGCAGCACTGGGTGTCTTACCTCGCTACTTCACATCTCAGTGTTATGACGGCAGCTCAGTTCAAATTTGTGAAGCCCCAATAAAAAGTTAAACACCCAAGAAGTGCTGAAGATTAATATTATTTCACCCTGCAGGGCACACGGCTACTTCAATAGGACAGGGCAGTTCAAACAGTTCTTGACAGATCCTGTATAAGCAAACAACTAGCATCGAGCCAACCCTCATTGCATTTGTTTCTGCAAACACAGGGCTGAACAGCATCTGGCTGAAGGTCAGTCTTCTTTCTATGTACGTTTCCTTTGAAATCATTTGGATCATGATGTGACTTGCAAGAAAAAAACTAAAGAAGCTGTCATTATTTGCACTTCTGTACAGCCTTGATCCATCTCTACTATGGTATGACAGCAACAGGATGGTTAGAAGACTTGGGGTTGGAGGGCAAAGATCCTTCCCTTTTTTCTTTCCTTAATTCCACCTCTAATCCTAGCTATGTCTGACTTATGATGTAACAGCCATGAGAGATGAAATGCAGCTCCAGGGCTGCCTTTCCTACCTGCCAGAGAGTTTGGTGTGAGTGCACTGAAATAAGTGCATAAAGAAATGTGTGCACTTTTCCATCAAGGAGCTCTGGAGGTGCTCCCACCTGAAACATCCCTCATCTCATTGTTAACATGGCACTGTTCACCACGTGCTCCCTGAACCTCTCCCCTCCTGGCAAACCGCAAGCACTTAGACTGATTGGTGGTCTCTGAAATACAGTCTAAAGAGTGGTACAGTCAGAAAGGAAGAAAGCAATTTGGAAAATTACAGAGAACAGTACTTTTTAAACTCTTTACTGCTGTATTTGCTTCTGCCTAACTATACTAATCAAGTTTAATGGCTAAAGAAAGAAACAATTCAGCTTTTCTCAACAGTTCCCTAACAAACCACAATTTTTTTTCCTGTTCGATTGCTAGCTCGAAAGAAGTTACTAAAATGGCTTACTGCAGCCTCACACTCACAACAGCCATTTTCACACAGTCTACAAGACAGGCATGGGCAGTGCAATTCATAGTGTCTGAGTTCTGCATAGGCTGAGAGATTTGCCCAGAGTGCCAGACTCCAGCTCCATTACAGTCCCTGGAGACATGTAATTACAGCATCTGCTGTGTGATTGGATTCATCCATTCTAACCAAACAATTTAAATTCAGCCCATGTTTAAGGATTTTTCAAGTCTATGGTATAGACTCAGCTAAACTACAGCTAATCTGCCTCCCCAGCAATTTTCTTTCCTATTTTACCCATGCCCAAAGCCAATTCTGAGTCACACTGTGAATATTTCTTTGAGGATAGTTGAAACTTCCCCCATCAGCTTGACATTTTTAATTGCACAGCATGGTACAGAATTACTAGGCTGAGCATAATAAGCCAAGTCAATAAGCCATGTAATACATATTTAACCTGAGGCTTCAGAAATCCGTGTGTTTTTTTGTAGGTGTGCATCTTGTATGTGCTTTGATGCTCAGGACACCCATAGCTTAAGGGGATTGTACAACTTTATTAGTATTATATAGGCAGTCTTGGGAATTAATGGGACTCACGGGCTCTGTCCACACCTACAACAACTGTCTTGTGGTTGAGAAATGTTCCTTTTTGCAGTACACGTGAGCATTGAAATATCTCAGAAAAAGAGGAAGAATGGCTCAATTTCATGGCTCAGTTCCAAAGAGGAGACTTCTGACAGGGAAGATCTTTCCATGTGTTTACACCTGCAGATGCGGGTGCCCACATCCCCTCTCCGCCTTTTAGGAACTACTGCCAATTTTTGACACAAAGCAAATTACAGAGCGGAGTGAAGGCACTCTCTGCCCTAGAGAAAGAATGATCTGTGTTTTATTCCCATGACCTTCGGATCAAACACACGTTAAAGCTTTCTGGAGATATTTCAGTTTGGCAGCTCACATGCCCCTCCCTGGGGCTCCTCTCTGCTGGCTCAGCCCCACGAGATGGGGATGCTGCCATTTCCACCACCTTTGCCAAGACAGAAGCTGCCATCCTCCCCAGTCTGTTGGCTCAGTGCTGACTCCTCGACCTCCATCAGTCAAAGTGAGCTGGTTTAGCAAGGTCTCTGCTGTGCTTAAACGGTTCAGGTAAACCCTGCCTCATTTTAGCTGTGAAAGGTAGAGAGGAGCTCTCATGAGCATGATGTGAGAGGGCAATAACCCACAGGTGAGGACATGTTTTAGTGATGACGTGTGCAGGTTATGTGAGCCCGGACACGGATCAGCAGGCAGACATTGCCTGGGAGGAGGACACAGTGCAGGAGTTGTTAAGCACTTTGGGGAATTAGTAAATAAAAGTGTCTGGGAGGTCTCAGTCCGGTGCATTCAAATGCCTGTTAAATTTTAATGAAATCAATAGCTCGTTGATTGCCATGGGACTAATATACACCTCAGCTTCATACTGTGTTTAAGTGTTTTACTGGATTCAGGATTGATATCTTAATTACTGCTTAGTTTTGTATGTTCTAAAGCAGGTAGATAAAGCAAAAGCTGAAGGTGATACCACCCCTAACATGAAAGCTACTAAACTTGCTTTGAAAGAAACAGGTAATTGCTGTTCAAGACAGAAAATGAACCATCTGTTTTGAGTAAAAACAGCTTTTCTGGCTTCCTCTACTTGCTCACTTAGGACGCTCTACCATTGCTGTGTTTTATTTGTCTTACTCACCTCTAATTTTCTTCAATTTGTTTTTCTTCCTTGTTTCTTTGTTCTGGGAAGTGGAGTTAAAAGGAAAGCAGAGACTCTTTGAATCTGCAGCATACGGAACCATAACCAGGACAAGCACCTCCCCTCCCAGTCCTGCTATTTGCCAGCTGAGTGATAACATCAACAGACTCCTTGTTCCTTGCTCTGTCCCATGTGTTTTCTCTTCTCTCTCTCTTTTTCTTTCTTTCTTTCTTTCTTCTTCTTTTTCTTTTTTTTTTAATCTGTCACTAGCTCTAATTTCCCATGCACCAGTGAACAGCAGCCAGTGGTGCTTGATCTAATCACCACACAAGAAAAGCTTTTATACAGACTGCAACCCGAGCTCCTGCAAACACATAGTGAGCTCCCAGCTGGTCAAGGTGCAGCTCTGCTCACATTTTCCTTTTATCAGAGAGCTGCAGGGGCTGTACTAAGCAGACTATTTATTCTTGTCTGTATGCAGCCTTACTAGCCTGTGTTATCAGGGGCAACTTATTATATTGGAAGTGGCCACCCAGTAATTAAACATGAGATAAGTTCTCATAGGTAAAAATTATTTATTCTTTGAAGAATATTGTAAGACTATTAGGGGATCATATACAGTTCATTTAGTCAAATGGCCTGGCAGAAGTCAAACAGCAGCAGACTTTCTGCACCAGTTCTTAGTACTCCCCTTCATTTTTAACCTTTCTTGGCTGCAGAGCTGGGATCCCATGTTGGTGAAAAAATAAAAGTGCCAGGATCTAGTTCTCCAAACAGATTTTGCAGGGTATGATAGGAAAGCATACCCATCAGACTTAATGCTACTTGCTTAATGCTTGGTGCTATTAAAGATTTATTAATGAGTCCAATCCTCAGCTAAGGCTGACACCAAGCATTACTTCTCTATACAGAGCAGGAAGGGAAAAAGAACAACACCATGAAAAGGCCAAAAGGAGTAGAGGAAAACCGCATGTAGATGTGCAGGAGGAACATGAAAAGGCTGCTAGGGCTGCTTGCTTTAGGCTTTCCTCACAGCTGTCTGCTACTGGTTGCCAGTGAGCTGCAAGGAGGTGGCTGGGGCTCGGGTGTGTGCCACCATCAGGCTGGGGAGACTCTGCTTCTCCTTCCCCAGTGGCTTCAGAGGAGGGCAGTGAAGCTCTGCCTCAGCCTCTATTGCGAGGCACCAGTCCAAGCCTCTGCCAACTTATTTACCTTTCATTGACACCTTGTATATTTAGCAAAGAAACATAAGCACTTTGTAGCATGTGGATGTGACAGGCACTCTCTCTGTCAGGTCTTCCCAGGGAGTTCTCATCTAATGCAGCATTCGGTGTTGCACCTCTTGCAACCATTGTAACCATGTTATGTAAGGCTGAATATGCCACCCTCACAGCTGCAAGAATCTCATTTCAGATATGACCCATTTTAAAACACTAATTAAAATTGGATGAGTTTCATACCTCCTCCAGCTTTAGAAAAGAAATATCACAGTCCAAACATACATTTCATGAATGCTTGATAGAACATCTGCAGAGGGCATAGAGACCAGGCACTTTTGAGCAAATGAAAGAACTTACTTAGACCAAGAGTTTGAAGTCTGACCTTCAGACTGTATATGAATGCACCAGATGACAAAGATGATAACTACCAGAGTGGTAAAAATGTCTGTACTTGAGCATTTTTAGCTACTCTCTGGCATTCTCTACAATTCTTATTAGAGGATCTTCAGAATTATTATAACAGCTTTTCAGCAAGATTATATTTCAAAATTCTGTTTTCTTTTCTTCCACACAGAGCACCACAACATCATGTTTTATAGCTAAACCCACTTCAGAGGTGTCATTTCCCTCACAGCAGTGGGAAGGCCTGAGAAAACTGAAGTGATAGACATTACTTCGCTGAGAACTGTGATCCAAAACATTCTTCTGAGCTTTATGCTTGATTCTGAGGACAAACTAATTGGTTAGACAGTGCCACCAGAACTGGAATCTTAATTTCTTATTTTCCAGACTAAAAATTAGGCTTACTTTCTCCATCTGTTTTTCCAGGATCATAGGACAGATGACTTGGGAGAACCTCTGAAGATCTGTTGCCTTTCCTCCTGCTTCTTTGCACCCTCCTATCAGGTATTCACATGCAACTGACAAGATCCCTCTGAACCTTTCATTTCTCAAGGCTGAACAGCCCCAGTCCTCTCAGACTTTCATTGTAGGACTTATGCTTCAGTCTCATAATCACTTGTGTGGCCTCTTGGAGTTTCTTCAGGACATCCATGTCTCTCTTGTACTGTACAAGCCCAGAACTTGACACAGCACTCAGATGTGGTTTCACCAGTGCTGAGTAGAGGGAAAGGATCACTTCTCTCAACCTACAGGCAATGCTGTTATCAACTACTCCTCCTGGCTTTGAATGGCATGCAGCATTACTGAAAGTTCACTGTTCCAAGACCTACATCATTAATGTCTTTAGGTGAGACAGTGTGTAAAACCCTGCTAAAGTCAAGATAAACAGCACACCAAGACATTTCAGAATCACAGAATCACAGAATTGTAGGGGTTGGAAGGGACCTCTAGAGATCATCGAGACCAACCCCCCTGCCAAAGCAGGTTCCCTACACCAGGTCGCACAGGTAGGCGTCCAGGCGAGACTTGAATATCTCCAGAGAAGGAGACTCCACAACCTCCCTGGGCAGCCTGTTCCAGTGCTCCGTCACCCTCATCGTGAAGAAGTTCTTACGCACATTTGTGCAAAACTTCCTATGCTGCAGCTTATGTCCGTTTCCCCTCGTCCTGTCTCCACGTACCACTGAAAAGAGACTGGCCTCACCGCTATGGCCGCCACACCTCAGATATTTATAAACCTGGATCAGGTCCCCTCTCAGTCTTCTTTTCTCAAGGCTAAACAGACCCAGTTCACTTAGCCTTTCTTCATAGGGGAGATGCTCCAGGCCCTTCACCATCTTTGTGGCCCTCCGCTGGACTCTTTCCAAGAGATCCCTGTCTTTTTTGTACTGGGGAGCCCAGAACTGGATACAGTACTCCAGATGAGGCCTTACCAGGGCAGAGTAGAGGGGGAGGATCACCTCCCTCGACCTGCTGGACACGCTCTTCTTAATGCAACCCAGAATGCCATTGGCCTTTTGGCCACGAGGGCACATTGCTGGCTCATGGCCAACCTGTCGTCCACCAGGACGCCCAGGTCCCTCTCTGCAGAGCTCCTCTCCAGCAGCTCATCCCCCAGCCTGTACTGGTGCATGCAATTATTCCTCCCTAGGTGTAAGACCCTACACTTGCTTTTGTTGAACCTCATCCGGTTTCTTACTGCCCAGCTCTCCAGCCTGTCCAGGTCTTGCTGAATGGCAGCACAGCCTTCAGGCGTGTCAGCCAATCCTCCCAACTTCGTATCATCAGCAAACTTGCTGAGGGTGGCCACTAAACCCTCATCAAGGTCATTGATGAAGATGTTGAACAAGACCGGACCCAGCACAGACCCCTGGGGGACACCACTGGTTACAGGTCTCCAGCCAGACTCTGCACCACCAACGACGACCCTCTGCGCTCTGCCAGTCAGCCAGTTCTCAACCCACCTCACTGTCCACTCATCTATCCCACACTTCCTCAGCTTTGTTATAAGGATGTCGTGGGAGACAGTATCAAATGCCTTTCTAAATCTCTTTCCTTATAAAGGGGTGTCAGGTCAGGCATCATGTCCCCTTTGCAAATCCATGTGGATTATCCCAGTCACTTTCATGCTCTTTACATATCTGGAAATGTTTTCCTTTATTATTTCCTCCATTACCATCAAGGCTTGACTGGGCTGCATTTCCCCAGATCATCCCTCTCTGAAGGTAGTGACATTTGCTCTCTTTCAAACTTGCCATGACGTTTGAAAGATCATTGAAAATGGACACTGGCGAGTTTCCTCATGGGTGCATCCTACCAGAGCCCATGGAATTGTACCTATTTACTGTGTTTACGTGTTTCCTAAATGATCCTCTCTCTGCAAGGAAAAGTCTTTCTTGTCCTAGTCTTTCCCTCCAGTCTCTGGCCCTGGGATGGCTGAACAGATATACCAGTAAAGATCAAAGACATTGGATTCAGTACCTCATCCTGTTGACTATCTTGTCCCCCCACTTGATCCCCTGCCCCATTCAGAAGGCAGCCCAAATTTATCATACCCTCGATTTTGATTTGCCTATAGAATACCTTGTTGCCCTGTATACCACCCAAAAGATTCAGCTCTTGGTGGGCTTCGGCTTTCCTAAGACCATCTCTGCGTGCTCCAGAAGCTTCTCTAAGTTACCTGTCCCTTCTTCCACTTCCTATTCACTTTCTTGTTATGCTTGAGTTTAGTGAGGACTCGCAGGCTTTCCCCACCTTTTTCCCAAAGCCACAGTGGCACTCCCAGCAACATAGTTCTGGTGCCCCAGCTGTTTGCTTTACAAAGTGCCCTATGTGGTAGGAACTTGCAAGGCTGGGAAAGGGTGAGACATGGCACAGGTGTCTTGAAGACCTTTAGGCAAAGAACAGACAACTCCATTATCTTAGGAGCATTACAGTCCTTATGTCAGAGACAAATACTGATACACTGAAAGCACATATGAAATTTTGGAGGCTCTTCCTTGTGGGATCAATTCAATCATGCTATGCAGTCCTGTGTATGCTCTGCATGAGAACCTAAAAAAGGCAAATTTCCAAATATAAACTCAGATTGGATGCTGGGATTGTTTGTGGAAGAGGATGAAGATGTGAACAGCCGGTTCATGCCTAGCAGAGAGTATGTAAATCATGCTCTGCAATTGAAATCTCTCTCAGAACACCAGGGAGGATTTCCAAACTGAGTGCTGCAAGAGATGGACATGGAATGGTCCAGTATGAGTTACAACCAGTGCTATGCATATCACAGAATTCACCTTGCTTCCTTCATATCCAGGATAAAAGACACTATGTTCAACCTGTTAACACCAGTATTGCTGGATGATCTTGAGACTCAGTACTTCCTTCTTACCTTTCTTTTCCAACCTCTTTCAAATCACTTTTCTTAGCTGTCCAGAAGTTCTCAGCTTCTCTGTCCTCTCTTTGAACCTGAGGCAGTTGATTTCTTCACCTAATGGATATATTTCTCAGACTTTACTTATGTGGAAATAAGTTTCTGATTGTGTAGTTTGCCTAGCCTGGATTCCAGAGCTGAACTCAAGTGCCAGGTCCTTGGTGAAGCAATGCTGCTGCAGTGCAACTTTTACTGGACCACTGTCTGTCACTAGTTTGCCTTTCTTCTAACAGGCCTGCATGTCCTGCTGAGTCATATGTGTCTTGGGGATGTCCTTTGTGCCCTAGATGAAGTGATTCATCCTCATCTCTGTGTGTATGCCACCACACCAAGTGACGTGCTTTCTGCAGACTGGCGTGGCATGGGGTGGTAATGTGAGGTGTTCTTCCTAGTTCTCAGGCTTTGGACTGTGTGGAGGACAAAGCTTTGGCTCCTCACTGAGCTGGGTGGATTGTGCTTCTTGTAGCCTCACTGAGGTGTCTTCAGGCAGGTGTGGTTTTCTTGCTTATGGACCCAGTGCAATATGCAAACCACATGAGCCATCTGCAGGCCTTGCAGCACGGGGTCCCTATAGGTCTCAGATGATTTGTGGAGGCTCAGCTAAGATCACTACAGCTATATAACCATGGCAGTGAGTTTTACATATATCTAAACTTTTCTGTCAAAGATACGGAAGGTGATTTATCCATGCAATCTGTGCATAGTTTTGCACTCCACGTGTTACTCAAGGCTCATTTCCCAAATGCTGCAAAACACCCCAAAATATCACTGATCTCCCTTGAATACCTTTCATTTTATTGCTTAAATATTTCACTTGACTCTGATTAATTTGCCATAGTTATTTTGAACATGTTTGTTTACTGCACTGACTGCACTGTAACATGCAGATACCTGAATCATGGCATGATTAACATTGAGCAGTTCCCAAAAGCCTGCTCTGCTGCTGGTAGAGAGATTTGAGTGTAGTTATTTGGGTGACCTAAATCGTGTCATGAGCTTTGGCTGCTAAGAGAGAGCGAATAAGTGATGGTATTTTGCAATCATGCTTTCCCTTGTGGTTGCTAAAAATGGCTCCAGCCAAACAATTCAGACTCCAGGTTTGTTCTGGGTGTGGTGAGCTGTATATTTGCGCATTCTCACAACAGTGGAAAAAGAATTCTTTCTCTGAATGGCTACTTCACTGAATATTAAGAGGATTGGGCAAGAACGCCATCATCTTGATGAAGGAAACATTTGCTTGTCTTGTTTTCCCTCTGCCAATGAATATTTTCTGAATGGTTTCATACTGAAGGGTTTGCAATTACTGTTGCCAACTACTCCAGGTACACCAGCCACAGATGTTCCACTGTCAGCAGAGCAGCTGCATTGAAAGAACACCTGGAAGGCTCAGGGCATCCTGAATTTTTACTGATAACATAATGGATCAGTATATTTCAGATTTTCAGAAGTATTTTCTGCACCCAAGGGATGCCAATTAGTGACTTCCAGTAAGATCAGTGTATAACACCTCAGAAATACAAAGGAAAAGAAGATTGCACCTAACGTACTAAGCGAGTTCTGCATGGTTTTGCACCTAGGTTTTTTACAGCGCTTGTTTTTCACAGTAATGTACATATGAGGACATTAATTGGTTAAGCAAAGTACCAAGGAGTAAAGGGAACTTTCAAAACACCATTTTGAGATACTGAAGGGGGAGAAGGAGAGATTTTAGAATGTACCAGAGAAAGTCAAACGAAAATTCTCAGATATATTTAGTCATCTTTCCTTTTATGCTGGGGAATGACCATTTTTTACTATCATAAGGGTACATCAAATCCCAGAGCCCATCATCTTCCAGTGATCAGGGAAGTTGTCAACCAAATAACTGAGGAGTTAATGGGCTGTATTCCCATTTCACATTTATTGCCTTAAGCAAAGATTAAGGGCTGGATAAACTCTTTATTTTGGGAATCACAGAGATAATGGAGGGACAAAATGAAAGGTTCCTTTCTTAACAAATTATTATTATTATTTTTCTTTTGAGGCAGCACCCATTTGTGTTGCTAACTAAGTTCAATTGTAGCAAAACCAGCTGTCCTCAGAAGAGCAGTTCACTCAGGCCAATGGTCTGTCTGACTCCAAAGAACTTCAAACATTTTTTTTCCAGCACCTTGGCTTATCACAGAATCACAGTGTTGCAGGACTTGGAAGGAACCTCAAGAGATCACTGAGTCCAAATCCCCTTCCAAAGCAGGTGCTTTACAATGGATCACACAGGTAGCGTTCCATGTGGGTCTTGAATATTTCCATAGAAGGAGACTCCACAACCTCTCTGAGCAACCTGTTCCAGTGCTCTGTCACCCTTACCATAAAGAAGTTCTTCTGCACGTTAGAATGGAACTTTCTACATTCAAGTTTTAGGCCATTACTCCTTGTCCTATCGCTATGCACCACTGAGAAGAGCCTGGCCTCATCCATTTGCCTCCCACCTCCCTTTAGATATTTATAAGCATTTATCAGATCATATCTCAGTCTTCTTTTCCCCAGGCTGAACCTACCCCAGTTACTCATCCTTTCCTCAGGAGAGGAGATGCTCCAGTCCCTTTATCATCTTTGTGAACCTCCACTGGATCCCTGTCTCTTTTGAACTGGGGAGCCCAGAACTGGACACAGCAAATGTTCTATGAATGTATAACATTCACTTGGATTCATGGAACAACCAGGGTTCCCTGCAATGCCAAATCCAATATTCTGCTTCCTAATTGTGGTTGTTCTCGCCCCTTTGAGAGAACAGTTTTTACACTTGTTTTTATTCCTCTTGGAAAAAAAAATTAAGTTGTAGTTTTACTTCTCCTTTCACTGAAATGATAGAGGTGCAGTCAGACGCCTCAGTGGCCACAGACTGTGCTGCTACTGTTCAGAAGAAAGCCCTCAGCATGGTCAAATTCTAAACTCATTGAAATTGAATACTTCAGTGTTTCTAGTTTTGACGTTGTACATAAATAAAATAAAATCCATTTATATTCAGGAAATTCAGGACTACCTGAATTTCCATGCTGAAAGTTTTCTTTTCGTAAGATGAATATTTTATTTTCTGATAGTTCTGAAATAAAAGTTCTGATTGTCTTGACAGAGTGATGTATTCCATGTTAATAGTTAGCAATTCTGTGGTTATTTACTATTTAAGAGGAATCCAAATACTGTGAAGAGTTTATCAGTGTGACCTTTCTCTTTGGCTCGCTGCCTAATTAGGAGCATGCCTCTAATCAGTTTCTACATTAACAGGCTTTGGTACCTCTGTTATGTAAACACTTGGAAGTGGATATACATATCACAGTGACTATTAAAACATTCACATCTGCAAACTCCAGAACTATTTGTGTTTGCAATATTCATTTGAATTGTCATCTTAACAGTGTTAATGAGGGGAAATCCACAATACAGCAGCTGTCTACCCGCTTTTCTCCCATGGTGGTGAAACTCTCCTGGGAAAGTCACTGAGGAATTCTGAAGATAAATTGCTCCTGATGGGCTAGATATACAACAGAGTGGATAGAGATATGATAAAGTCATGATAAAATTGTCACTTAATGATTTAGAAAGTGCATCAACTTTTAATATTGTCTGTCTCTATCTGTCTATCCACATATTCTTTCACAGGTCTGTATTGCTTTGCAGAAAAGTGCCAGGGTTTTCTAACTCTGGAGAAGAGAAGAGAGTTTGCATCTGGCTATGCTTTGTGTTCAGGGCTCTTAATGATATTTTTAGATTGCATGAACTTTTTGCTGGTTCTTAGGTTAGAAATTGGATGAGGGACATATATTTTCATACGGGTCTGTCAAAAATAATAAATTAATAATACCTAAATAACAATAATAAAAATAAACAAAAAGTAATAAAAAAGGAGCAGTGTTGATGCACTTCACTTGATAATTCTGCTGCATGCTTGGAGAGAATGGAAATATTTGTCATTGTGAACTGTGCTACTATTGATTTTTTTAAAGCTAGCTTCAAATCCAGACAATAATTTGGTGGTCTAATGTACTTTCCCTCCAGCACTGCTCATATAGAAACATTAAAAGAATAGTGAAAGCCTGCTCAGAATATAAAATACTGAAGGAATGTTGAGCTCATATTTTCAAATGTGGTATTTATAATCAAAAATCCGAACAAAAAATCTTAGAATTTTGAATCACCAGCTACAGGAGACAGATTACAAGAAGAGGAGATCCTATTCTGCATTTCTGCAAACTTGCCTCTCAAACTGGCCTTTCTCCACTATATCTATTAAAATCCTTTCTTACTTTTGCAAATCTTGGTCCTGCGCTTGTTGGCACTGAGATGTGGCTCCTCCTACCTTTTTGCAGAACTGGAAGAACTTTCATAACTCTTCATGCTTTTAACGAGGACTGTGGTTGAGTAATAAAGTTGCCCAACTAGAGATTAAGTTATCTAGCAGTATTTTGAGAATTTTGGCTTCCTCTAAATGTTTGTACTTCTTGGCTTTTTGATAGCTGTCTGTCATTTCTTTGTGTCTTGTAGAATGCAAACTGCTTTCACTGGAGAAGTGTTTTTGGTTCATGTTCACGCAGTGTCAGACAGCATGGGCACTTTGGGGCACAATGCCCACGGGTGTGGAAAGCACCATCCTACAGCTTTGGGTGGGATCTGAGTTTTCTGGATGTGCTCACTGCACAACAGAACAGCTGCCTGCTTGATTCCCACAAGTATAAAAATTTGTTCCAGTTTCAAGTTATGCCCTTCACAGCTTTAGGTCTTTGCCTAAAGAAAAGAAAAAACAACTAAATTGTTGATTTTTCTTCCCCAGAAAGTGTGTGGATTTTCTAAAGCCAATAAAATAAAACTACTGATCCATTCAGCCCAGCATCTTATCTTCAAAAGTAACCAGCTCATGAGACTTCAGAAAAAGAATTAAATTTATACTAAAAAGAGAAGAGCTCTTAGGTCTTAAGAGCTGAAGAAAGGAGCTGAACAACTCTTGGAAAGACACTGCTTAATTTGTATTAGACATTAATAAGAAGTATTAGAGTCTTATTTAATAACCTATTATTATTACAAACCTTTGTTTCCATAAAAAATAGACTGTTATTCTGTCCCTATAATCTCTTACATGACATAACATCACATATCTTCAGTCAAAATGTTTTTTCTGTTCCTTTGATCAGCAATTCCCTTTTAAAATATCTCCTCTCAGCTCTGTCTTTGATCATCTTTGACAGACTGCTACAGTAAGGAGGACTAGTGCATGGAGAAGAGCAAGAGAAATCTCAGGATACAAAACATATTTACATGAAATACAACATAGATGTATCTCCAAACAGAAAGTCAAATAAAATGATATATATGCTAGTGCAAGGAAGTGGCAGAAGCAAGGAGAATTGTCTGGTGTCTTTCTGGTGCTGCAATTTATACTTTACCTTGAGGTTTCGACAAACGGCTTCTCCATAAACCTTGATGGCTAGAAATCAATAATATAGATTTCATCTGCAAACAGATACAATCTCTTTTCCTTTATGGGAGGAGCAGCTAATACCTCAGGCAAATACAGTGCGTGACTTTCAGGTGCGCCCAGCATATGCCATGGGGAGCATTGCATAACAATGCAAACAGCTTTATTTTCATAAGCCCAATGAAAACTATAAGGGGGAAGATTGCTGGGGAAGGACGAATTCAGGAGCAGAGTATAAAATTACTTATTCATAAACAGCTTATGAAAATCATGTAAGTAAGACTCTAAGAAATGTTAACGGAGGAGCATTATCTGCCAAGAAAGACAGTTCAGTACATCCCGTGATTAATCAACAAGTCATGGACTTTATTTTAAGTCATAGAAACACAGAATCATAGAATCAGAATCATAGAATCACAGAATCAAGTAATAGTATAGATTGGATGTGGGTTGCAAATGCTGGCTCATGCTCAGCTTTTCGTCCATCAAGACTCCAAGTCCTTCTCTGCAGGGTTCCTCTCAATGTGTCTCTCCAAATCTGTGTGCATATCTGGGATTGTCTCAACCCAAGTGCAACACCTTGTACTCTGCCCTGTAGAACCTCAGTACATTTGTGTGGGCCCACTTTTCAAGCCTGTTTCAGTCCCTCTGATGGCATCTCTTCCTCTTGTCATATCAACACCACCACTCAGCTTGGTGTCATCAGCTGAGAGCGTGCTCAGTCCCACTAGATACAGACAGTCCCACTGTCTATGTTATTGATAAAAACGTTGCAGAGCACCGATACCAAGATGGAGGACACTACTCACCACTGGCCTTCACTTGGACATAGAGCCATTGACTACAACCCTCTGATTGCAGCCTTCCAATTGTTCCTTTTCCTTCAAATAGTCCACTCTTCAAATCCATATCTCTCCAATTTAGAGATAAGGATCTGGCTGGGGACCATGTCAAAGGCCTTGCAGACTCCCAGGTAGATGACATCAGTTGCTTCCCTTTGTCCACTGATCCCATAATTCCATCAAAGAAGGCCACCAGATTGGTCAGGCACGATCTGCCCTTGGTGAAGCCATACTGGTTTTTTCAGATCACTTCCTCTTCCCACATGTGTCTTAATATCTCTTCCAGGAGGATCCATTCCATGATCTTCCCAGGCACAGAGGTGAGACTCAGTGGACTGTAGTTCTCCGGATATTCTTTCTCCTATTCTTAAAAATGGGAGTGATGTTTCCTTTTTCCAGTCACCACAGAATGTGTCTGATGGCCATGACATTTCAAATACAATGGAGAGCACTTGGAAACCGTATCAAACAGTTCCTTCAGGACCCAAAGTACATTGCAGATTTTTACTTCCTGTACAGTTTTATTTCAGACTGATATTGAATGGAATTTCTATCTTGCTCCACTTTTCTCTCTTTTTTTCGTTTCTTTCTTTCTTTCTGTTTTTACTTACAGTTTGCTTTAAGAGACAAAAACTTGCCCTTTAGCATCAGTATGTGATTTCTTCATTTTGATGTAATTTCAAGTTCTTTTTGTCTCATTTTTCCATTTGGAAATAAAGATAGTATTGCTTAGCAATTTGGGGGGATGTTAAAAGTTCCTGGGTTATTTAAGAGCGTTTCGAGACAGACTTGTATTTTGGAAAAGCAGGAATAAAGCAGTATCTGGAGAGAGAACTCATACCTGTTTAAAAAAAAGAAAAAGTATATCTACAGATGTAATTGTCTTTACTTCCTTGTATGATGCAAACTGTTTTAAACATGTTCTATCATCGTATGTGTAAATTCTAAGACCTGTCCTTCCCCACCCCACTCCCCCCTCTTTGACCATAGTATAATTTTGAAAACTGTAAGCAAATGGTTGTTCCAAAGTGTCTTTCACTGAGTCACACATTAACAGCTGCCTAGTTGTACATTCACATAGTAAGATATTATCCAATTTTAGACTTAATATGAAAGCTTCCTTTTCAGTGCATTTCCACACTGAAATTACTGGTACACAACTTTCCAGGAGAAAAAATCAATGAATCTTTTTATAGCACTGTAATAAGCTTATAAGGTATTTCTCTGACTGGAATGCTAACAGATATTAAATTTTAATATGATTGGACTACAGAAAGTATATTCATATGCTGAGGCTTTAAGACTAAAGGGATACAGTGCCTTCACTCAGTAATACAGAATGTTGTGCTCTAACAGTAAAATGAGAATTCTCTAAAACCCTTCTCACAGCAGTTCTGGCCTGTACATTGAAGAAAAAAATTGTTATGCACTGGGTGTCTTTTCAAAATATTTCTTCATCTTTACTGTTCACTTCAACAAGTAATAATCATATTCAGCTTTTCCATGGAATTTTTCTGTTTGTTTTAAACTGAAAATGAGCTTATTTCTCTGTGGCCTCATGCTCTGGATGTGCAGCTTCCTCTGCCATGTGCTGTGATGTTTTGCTTTGACATGTGGTTGTTTCTCTGGGGTAAAAATCTATTAAATAATCTGTGAATTGGGTGCAGAGACAAAAGCTTTAGTGAAAAAATTTATTTGGAACTTTTGTAAAAACATAAAGTCAATAAAATTCATGTTTTCTTGTGAGATAATTTGTTGGATTTTTTTTGACCTGTTTTACTATTTAGATATCTGGATTTATGTACGCTAATGACTTACACATCCTTCCCCTGTTCAACACATTTACTACTGTTTTTAGAAACAGATCTTTCTTTTCATTCTCAAAAATACAAAGGTTGTTGTAATCAAGCCTTGCCTTTCCAACAACTGCTTCATTTTTTTTTTTAGCTTAAGGCCCAGGTCTTTTCTGAGATAGTATTAAACTGTTTGATCTTTCAGATTTGTCTCCTGTGTTGCTCTCTATCAAAGGGATATACCACATGTCACCACGGCTCAGTTAGCACCGCTTTAAACTGCAGGTTGGGTTTTAAAACAGCCTTAAGAAAGGTGAATGAAAGCAGCAGACAATGAAGAACTTGTTCTAGACAGCCACTCTCTCCATAAGTTAATAACACTTCAAATGTTGAGTTTATCTTTAACTAACTTGTCTATTTCTAAAGAAATGTGTTGTGTATGTTTCACACCTTGTCTCCGCACCATTATTACACTGTATTTCCTTAGCCCCATCTAGCCTGGGGGTACACTACATCTTCTTCCACAGGGACATTCCATCAATGACTATATTGGTTCTCAGTGTTTGCTTGGGGGAACTCTGAATTTTAAATATTTTGGTCGCAACAAACTGAAGCTCCTTCTGGTAATGCATCAATGGAGATTTTTTAAAACAGTAGCCTCAATAAGGAACTGAAAAAAATCACAATCCCTTCCTGAAAATCCCCGTGGTGTTATGGCTTCAGGCACTGAATTCATGATGACTTATTGTGTTATGAATATCACTGGAGGGTAGGATTCTTCTTGTCTACCTTTAACTTGACAGAGGTTAGTAGTCCAGACTAATCTAGATATCTACCTCCAGTAGTGATTCATTCCTCATACCTAAATCTATGTAAAGATGGGATAGGTCACTGACTGGAACAGCTAGCCTGGGATGGGGGTTAAAGCCAGGTGAGATGTGTTGTGCTGCTACGTATGGTTTGGATATGGATATGGCTTGTCCTTGTAATAAAGCTACACGCCTTGGCTGTAAACTGCCCACAGGCTGGGCTGCATCACTTCTCAATGGGTGCAGGGTGAGAGCACGCATCTGGACAGTCACGAAGCAGCTCAAAGGCAAGAGCTGGCATGTTGCACTGCTGCAGCCTCGTTATGTGGCTGAACCCATAGTACCAGCATCTGTTTGTAAAACCGTCTTCAAGATAATTCTGATAAAGAGAGTTATGGCTCTGCATAGTTGTGAGTGCTTTTGAAATGTTACACCATTTCAAATAGCTCAGTTATTAACAAATATCTTAGCAGCCCTTCTCTTGGCCACAGTATCATGTGGCCTGAAAAGCCAAACATATAAAGGCAATGTCTGGACCCTGCAGCAACATTAAATTGATTTCCACATCAGTTTTTTTTTTTTTTTTTGTTTTTTTTTTTTTTAAATAAACAACAAAACTTCAGAAGCTCATCACACACACACAATAATGCACCCATCCTGACTATCTATAATGAATTCAAGGAGTCCAGGTGATCATCCCTGATGCATTTTTCTTGTATTGCCAGACAACTGAAAATCCCATTACCACAGCTACACCTTATCATTTCCAGAGTCTGGGAGCTTTCCAGTTCATCTCATTCTTTGTGTTTTTAATTGTTTGACAATGCTTTTAAACTGTTTTCTTTCACCTCCTTGTGCAGCTGCACTGACTTATCTCTTGCCTCTGATGGATTTGTTCCTACACAGAACACTTCTCCCAATGGACTACAGCCATTTGATTAAATGTTTTGTTTCCTGTTTGTCATCTTTTTCTCCATTTGATTTCACTCAGAGTTGTCTGTGTTTACTTCCTGTTCTGGTGATTGATTTTTTCTTCACTTTATGTTTCACTCTTGATCATATGGGCAAAGTTGTAACCCTGATTGCTCATCCACCATCAGTTTGTCACCAGCTATGTCTTTGAGTTCAATCACAACAAGCAGAAGCACAAGGGAAAGCCATGAAGGCTTCAGGAAATAAACATCATGGATCCTTAGTAATAATAAATACTTGTACTAGGCAATGTTTATGTTTTGCAATCATGTCCAGGACCTTATCATACTACATACTGTATATACCTACAACAAAACACAGCACTTGCCCATGGCCAGGCACACTATGTGCTCAAAGTACTCGAAGTCCCTTGAAGTACTCCTGCCTCCTCCACTGAAACATGAGTTTGGATGAAGAACACATGTGGAGGAAAATATAAAGTGGAGGACTTTATAGGGTCCTTCTGTTTCATGTCGAAATTCAGTATCTGAACAGTCCTAAATATTTGGATATTTTTTATCTGGAAGTAGGAATTTAGGAATTATATATCAAAATGTGAAAGTAAGAGAAAACAAGTATTTTTAATAGGTAAACAGACAAAACTAAGATAGATTAAACTCAGGTAGATGTGGCTCCTTGCATTGGGGAGCCCCACTCTGAAAACCCATTTCAATTTGTGTTTGCAGATGAACCTAATAGACTAATGTTACTGTTTAATGTTTGCTGACTATGTGTGAGATAAAATCTCTGATTCTTAAAATTACTTTCATGCAAAAACTAAATATTAATTGAGGACTTGTCCCAAAGAGATGAGCAGCAAGCTACATCTTCCCAGAAGCTCAGGAGGTATCTTGCAGCTGGGTCCCAACCTGAACCACTTCAAGTTTGTTTATTTCTTCAGTCCTGCTCCTGCAATGCCTGCCAGAACTGGAATAATGTTCTTTTTATTTGGCCACACTGAAGTTCCTTCAAGGTTTAGACTGTATTTTAAGATTTGTAATTTGCTGTTTTCTTTTCCACACGTTACACTCAGACCTCTTTGCACAGAAGTAAAATGCTGCACAGTAGCTCTGAGAAACTTATAATTTAAGTGAGCTAAAGACAAACCAAGGATGATGTTACAGATATCAAAGATGGTGAGAGAGCAAATAATGAAAAAGGACATGCTAAGTTATGCAGAAACAGCTGTGTACATGAACATGAACTGCACAGTTGATCTCTAATACATATAGTAAGCTTCTGCTTAACCTTGCGCCTCCTTCACTTTTGCCTGTTTGCATGTTTAGTTTTAAGTTTCTTGGGGTGGAAGCAGAATAAAGATTGAACAGGAAGATGTATTTAGAAACATTATTCAGGAAACAAAAAAATGACTACAGGAATGAGTAGTGCCTTGTGTAACTAATCAGCACATAAATGAGCTCACTACAAGGTAAACACAAAAGAGTACTGTCAGAGAGGACACACGATGAGCAATTCAAACTGATGAGTAACAGTGGAAGTGGCTCAGACTCCTCACCAGTGAGAAAAAATAGTGATGCAAGAAGAGGTTGGGTTAACAGAAAGGAGCAAGACAAACATTCCCATCAGCTTTCTCAGTTGTTCCTGCTTCTTCGTATGTGATAGTATGTCTTGATTCTGGTCAGCTCATCTAATGAACAATCCCATGTTTTCATGGGTAACTGTCAGTGACTACTGCCCTCTGCTTCTTACTGCAGCCAATGAAAAATAATATGAAATTGGTACGCCAGTGGGGCTGTTGACTGGGGAGCAAGTTGTGAAATCCAAACAATCAAAGCTCTTAGTTTTTCAAATCAAATTATTTGCTTAGGCAATCCAACTCCTCCACAATTGTGCAAACTAATTTCACAGGAATTTATGTTCCTTGAGGAACTGAACTGATTTCTGGATATGTGTACTTATGAATTACTTTCATCCAGAGGCTATTTTGTTTCTGACGCTGTTTTTATGGTATATCACCAGTTTTATTGGCTACAATATCCTTTTTCATAGAGACCTCCCTGGACTACACTGTTATACTGTTTCCTGTGAACAAGCAGAACGGTCCTAATTCCATTTCGCAATGTTCTACTTAGGTCAGTTGGTCTATTCTCCTTTAGTCCATCAGGAAAAATCTACAAAAAATATTACCCAGTCACTAAAAATCTCCAGTATTTAGAGGTGTCTCTGAGAGTAATGCTACTATTGTATTTACTTGCTTGGCTGCCACTGACAATGACTTTTGCCACATGGAAAGGCCTTTTCCCAATCACTAAGTGTTTGTTTTCATGGTTTCTTTATAACACTTGCTTACTACTGAGAGATGAACAAGCAGCAGTGAGTCAGTAAACTGTGGAGTTTAAAAAGCTGCTTACACCAACCAGTCCAAGAACAGGAGTTTGCATTTCCTCATTTCTGGAAGAAATCCACCAGGCTCTATAAAATGTAAAAAATGGACTGTAGGAGGGGTCTCAATATAGCAACAATTTTAAATGTTAATCTGGGCTGTATTGCAAGAATACAAGAATGTTTTTAGAAGGGGTGGGCAAGGTAGGAGGAGTGGGGGTGTTGCCCTTTATGTTAAAAAGTGAATAGACTACAAGGAGCTCTCTCTAAGAATTGGTCAGGAACAGTTTGAGAGCCTGTGTGTTAAAATTAGAGATGGGACCAATGAAGGACAGCTGGTGGTTGGAGTTTAATACAGGTCTCTTGATCAAAGGGATCCTGCTGAGGAGGCCTTCTTGATTCATCTGCAAGAAGCATTGCACTCACAGGCTCTTGTTCGATGGAGGATTTCAACCTCCTGGATATCTGCTGGGAAAACAACACAGCCAGCTGCAAGTGATCCAGGAGATTCCTGAAATACATCAATAATAAATTTCTGGTTCTGGCATCGGACGGATTGACCAGAGATGAAACGTTGCTGGACTTGCTGCTCACCATTTTAAAGGAGATTGTTAAAGACATTAAGAATGGAGGCAGCCTGAGGTGCAGCAACCATGCCCTGTTTGAATTTGTGATCTTGAGGAATATAGGCCTGGCAAAGAGTAGAGTCAGAACCCTGAACTTCAGGAGAGAGAATTCAGGCTGTTTAAGGAATCGTTGGATGAGATCTCCTGGGAAGCTTTCCTCGGGAGAAAGGCGTGGAGCAAAGGTGGCTATTCTTTACGGATGCCTTTCTGAGAGCATGAGCTCTCCATCCCTCAGAACAAGAAAACAAGGCAGGGGAGGCAGGAAATCGGCATGGCTTGGCAAGGAGCTGCTGTTATACCGAAGGAAAAGAGGGGCAAGTACAGGCAGTGGAAACAAAGACATGTCAAGTATGAAGAATACCAGAATGCTGTCTAGAAATGCAGAGATGGGATTGGGAAAGCCAAGGCACAGATAGAACTGAACTTGGCAAGGGATGTTAAATACAAGAAGGGGTACACTGGTCAGAAGAGACATGCCAAAGAGAGTGTACCTCCTCTGATAAATGAGAAAGGAGAACTGGCTAAAATAGATATGGAGAAGGCTGAGGTACCCAGTGAGTTCTTTGTCTCAGTCTTCATTGGCTGTCAGGATTCTCATATTTCTCACATCCCTGAACATCACTTCTCTAAACCTCACATTCCTAAACCTGTGGGTGGCAACTAGGGGAGCAAACTTCCCCCCCACTGTAAGGGCAAAGCAAGTCCAAGATCACTTCATGAGACCAAATGTCCAGAAGTTCCCTCTGTACTCAATATAGGTGAGGCCACACCTTGAGTACTGTGTTCAGTTTTGGGCCCTGCACTACAAGAAAGACACTGAAACCCTGGAATGTATTCAGAGAACGGAAACAAAGCTGCTGAGGATCTGGAGCACAAGTCTTCTGAGAAGCAGCTGAGGGCACTGGGATTATTTAGACTGGAGGAGGCTCAGGGAAGACCTCATCGCTCTCTACAACTACCTGAAGGGAGGTTGTGCCAAGGTCTCTTCTCCCACGTAACTAGAAATAGAACTAGAGGGAAGGGCCCCAAGTAAGGCCAGGGGAGGTTCAGGCTGGATGTTAGGAAAGATTTATTCTGAAAGAGTGGTTAGGCACTAGAACAGGCTGCCCAGGGAGGTGGTGGAATCATTTGTCCCTGGAGGTGTTCAAAAAACATTTAGCTTTTATAATTAGTGACATGGTTTAGTGGGAGATATTGGTGATAGGTGGACAGTTGGACTGGATGATCTTGGAGATCTTATCCAATCTTAGTTCTGTGATTCTATGGGGCTCTACAACATGCATCTCAGGGTCCTAAAGTGGTTGCTGAGCCACCCACCATCATATTTGAAAAGTTGTGGCAGCCAGGTAACTTCACTTTCAGGTGACTGGAAAAAGAGAAGCATCACTCCCATTTATGAGAAATGGAGAAAGAAAGATCTATAGAACTACAGGTGAGTGAGCCTCACCTCTGTGCCTGGAAAAATCATGGACCAGATCCTCTTGGAATACATGTTAAGGCACATGAGGGATGAGGTGATCTGAGACAGGCAGCAAGGCCGATCTGGTGGCCTTCAACTAGATTGTCTTGATGGTCCCTTCCAACCCAAGCTATTCTATGATATTCATGGGCTACAACTGTACCTTTCTCTCACAGGCAAAATATTGGCGAAGGCTTGCTGAAAAGATTTATGCGCATAGCACGGCATAGGCACAACTTGTTTCCCCTTTCCAGACTTGTTTTATAGCCTGCACTGACGCAGGTCAGCCAGGGTAGGCCATGTGTCAAGGATGAGAGAGTTGCTTTCACTTTTTTACTTTTTTTTTTTTTTTTTGTAGAAGAGCTTTATCTGTACAGTGAGCATCAGTTAGCCCTCCAGTTGCATTCAAATGCTTGTCAATGTAACATTTCATATAAGCAGTTTAGACCACGCCAAAATGGTAATTATGCAGCTGGAATGTATAGATCTCACTGTATGCAATCATGATTTCTACAGCTTTCTTCGCAAAATGCAGGCACAGTGAATTAACACCACATACACTGAATTCTTCCTATGGAATCCAGTCAGATGACATCTTGTTAATAAGATGCTGGAGATAGGGTTTTTCCAAGCAGAGCTTCAGATTCACTGTGTCTTTGGACACTGCCTTTTGATGGTGATTTATGTAATATTGCTTGCAGCACACAGTAGCCTTTGACAGTGAGTAAAATCAACTATAATATCAAATTCTGTTTAAAATATGCTCTTCAGAAATGAACTGAGCACCTTCTCAGCTGTATTCTGGAATGAAAATATTAAAATACTGTGAAACAACACTGGTCTCATATATTTCAAATTTACTAAAAAGCTTTCATCCAGGGGTCTGGGTAAGGCCAGTACATTGCAGTTTTACTCAGAGAAAGTAATTGGGCAATGGGATTCTAGATTTAAATGACAGTAATAGAAATAGAAAAGTAAAAGGGTACTTTTTCAAGAAAAAAAACATTAACTCTCAGTGTCGTATTTTTATTTGTATGCACTCAGTAGTAAACACATCTTTTTATATGGATATATAAATACAACAACTTAGAAAGCTGCATAGCAGATCTGACCAGTACTCCATTTTACAGGCTTCAAAAGAAGATGTAAGAAACTTCACAGGAAGCAACGACAGGACAGCCTTCTTCCTGGAGAAAGTTTCTGCTTAACGCCCATCGATGTATGCTTGTCTGATTTCACCAAACACAAGGATTTACCTCCTTTAGAAAAGTAATATGCATATTATAGAACAATCTTTATTTGTAACTCATAAATTTCTGTACAGTAATATTTACAATATATTGCAAGGCTTACAGTCTCTATGTCTTTATTGCAAATAATAGCTTGTAGGCAATAAAAATTGGACTTTGTACCTTTCACATGTTATGTTACAGCTGCAGACATTGCCCCATGTCATGGGGTTGGAGCACTTTGAAACACTGGGTGTAAAACTCCGTTTGACTATCTTAGTTTACATAGTTCAACAAAATCATTCAATTTATGACTTGTTTTTGCCTCTGCCTCACTCTGAGGTTTCCCAAAAGAATGGAAATCCAATTCCATTGCTGAAGTGTCTGCTTTACCTCAACAGCCTGTTCTAACCTCAATTTAGCACTAAAGCTGAAAAAAAAACATCTTTTCCAAGTCAAGTCTTTTTGATGAAGTAGTAAAAGCACCTCGAGAACATCTTTTGGGGAAAGACAGGCAGTGACTAACACTAGTAAACTTTTCTTATTTTGAGAGATATGACTGAAGCACCCAACAGAAGAAAGGAAAAGCCATAGTGTGTAACAATAAGAGGAGCTGAGTGAAGTACTGAGCTTTGGAATATGCACCAAATCATCCATCCATACAGAAAAAGGATTGTCATCTACTGCCTTTCCTGGCATACTGGGAAAAGTAGGTTATCAGTTTACCCAGAAGATATTTTTAAACAAATGAATATAAAGTTTATCAGGGGATGATCTTAGGTCCATATCTTGATGATACCTTGAGCATTCAGGGCTCCTATCAAAACTTGAACAAAGTCAGGGAAATTCTGTCATACATCAGTGCAGAATGTCACCACAATCATGTTAAACTGTTGAAAAAGATAATAAAAGGGAATTAAAAATATTCTAGTTCTGGTTTCAATAGTCTCTGTCATAAAATGTTCAGTGTTTTTAACAAAGGCTGGTGTTCATTACTTTCAAGTCAATTAAACATATTCCTTTCTACCACTGAAAACATACCACCAATGCATCTTTCTTTCTTTTTCCCCTAGCATTATCATCTTAACTTGAAAGTTAAAGCTGCTCAACTTAAAAAGCCAAAACAAATGGAAGTTTGAAAACAAAACAAAAAATCTTCCCCAGATACAAAACAAAACAATTATCTGGTATCATAGTGGAGCACTGACTTGTAACACAAACAACTTCTTGTGGACTCTGAACCGTCTGCAGTCAATTCATATTTGCAAAGAAAAGTAGTCATCAGCCTCTGACAAAAGCACTTAAATACTTGTATGGTACAGTACCTCACACAGTGAGCATGAAAACAACAGATACAGTAGGTTGTGTTCCTGACTAATAAACCAAGTCTTTGTACCTTTAAAAACTGCACCTTAGTTGCATAAATCATATTAGCAGCATCTTGAGTTGTAGTTTTCTAAGAATTATCCTGTTGAAAAAATGTAATAAATGCACATGGAATTTTCATTATTTAACAAAGATTCCTCCACGTACAAGCTTCCCTCTAAGTTGGCAGAGGTTCACTCATGCAAACTATTTGGTTTTCTCTTAACTTTGAAACAGGTTCAACAATTATTTTATCGGGAAGTGTTATCTACCTACCTAGACAATTTCAGACACGTAGACCTTAATATGTGACACTAGAAAATGAAGCAAATGCCCTGCATTCTCAAACAGTTGCTGAAATTGCAAACTACCCTTCCAGTGACTGACAAGCATATTTTAGACATATGGAAATGCAACCCGGCCATCTTGCCATGAATTTAACTGCTTCCAACTGCAGCACTCAATGAGTGCTTCAAGGGCAACTCTGTCAGCATGCCACATCTGTATATGTTCCAACGGGAAACTGGCCTCCCACGATAGGTGTTTTCTAGGAGTGCCACTACTCTACTTTGCCCTTTCCACTCCAATAGGTTTATTTATCAAGAGAAACAAACACTTTAAAAATGCAGCCCAAGTGCTCATTTGAGCCCTGTTTCCACTTGGCGGCTGTTTTGAGCCAGAAGAGGCCCAAAGAGGTCTGTGTGACCAAGCAGGAATGTGGAGAATGAAAGCTCCTTTTTCTGGACTTCCCACATCCCAGGTCTGAGGGCTAGCTGAAGGCCAACACTGTAAGCAGAAAGCCAGGCCCATGGCAACACAGAGCTCAAGCCTAACCTCTGCAGGAGGCCCAGCTGGAATCCTAGATACACAGCTGTCGCTAGTTGGCCTTGATATGATCAAAAAAGGAATGTCTTTGATTGTTTTGTTTATTTCACATCTTTTTGTGTATTTTTTAACATCCGAAGAAATACTTTGGTCTCAGACGCTCTCTAGTAAGTAATGACAGACTGAGGTACCTGCGGCATGGCCAGTTAGGCCCGTAAGTTATTGTAGAGGTCCCACTCACTACGTGAGTTATCCAAAGTACGTTTGAAGCATGTTTCATTTGGCCAGTTTAAATGAAGCATTCTACTGATAATATTGAGCGAGTTGCTGTGTACACTAGATCTTATCCCAGTTGGACATAAATCTGGCACAGCACCTAACAGGTCCTCTGGCCCATGGTGCAGGGATGTCGGCCTGTCCATCCTAAGCACAACATCACTCTAGACCCACACTAGGGAATTTTGATCTTGCATAGCCTGGTATAGTTTCCCAATACAATTCTACGAGCCAACTGCTCACTTATGGTGCATAAAATGCAAGGTACTTAGCCATGAACTGAATTGTAATGAAGCCCTCTCCGGTAGTCAGAGATGTTGCAAGCACAGTGGAAGAGCCTGCATAAATGTGAATTAGACCACTGCGCAGCAAGGCAACCCTATTTTTTTATTACCTGTTTCTTGGAACTGTGCTGTTTAAAAGATTTTGGACAGTGTTTTAAAAGCTATTCCTCCCCATTGTTTGAGCACGGTATAAGACAGAGCAAACTAGATAGACACAAAGCAGTAAAATGTGGCTTGAATATCATTAGAGAAGGAGAGGCTCGACAGAGATTTAGCTTACAATGTGTTTGCCAAATCTCCCAGATAAAGCCTCCACAGTTAGTCCTCACCAGCCAGGGAAACATTTAATGATGCCAGGATGAGCCCCTGTCAAAAAGCCCTCATGGGACTGGGCCTTTGAAAAGCTGGGTGGAGCCAGCTTAGCCAGCTTGCCATGGGTAATGCCTTGTCCAGGCATCTTGTCCAGGCACTTCATTCCTACTTTCTCCTCCCATCCCTACTCACAAACATTACTGGAAAGAGATGGGCACATGATATGAACCTTCTGCCACAGCCTGGAGTGACATCCTGGGGCAGTGACCTGATGCTGGATATCCCTGTTAATGGCACGCGTTGTGATCCCGGGACTTTTCATTTCCTGCTGCCTCGCTGCAGCACAGTTCACGATCTCCAGTTGTCATCACTCTCTTGGATATCTCTGTGCTTGTGACGTGAGTGAGGCTGCCAGGGGATGAGGACAAGGGAAAAAGGCAAGAATACTGAACTTTGACAAAGTAGTCATGAGCCAGATGAAGGAAAAGTTTCTTTCTGTGTTTGGTCTTGTTCAATTTCCAAGTCAAGGATTCTGATGAAAGAGAAAAAAAACAAGTGTAATTTATTAATTATCATATCAAACAAGCATTAGGTGATATTCTAAGGCTTTTGTTCAGCTGCTTATAGCTATTGCCAATGCAGTAAGTTCCCTTTCCGTGAGATCTCCACTTGAACAATGAACATTCTTGTAAGAATACTGCTGAAACTGAAGGCTGAATAACCCTGATTCAAGCCAGGAAGGAGAATGCCGAGTGAATCCCTTTCTTGGAGTTGGGCAGGGCTGACAGCAAGAGAAGCCAGCAGTATTGAACTGCAGCGGTGAATTCAGGCAACATTTTATTGTGAAATACCAATGCCCATCTCACAGAGGACTTCTGTGTTTTGAAGACCACACTTAGTTTCCACACTCATCACTCTGATGAGATGTGTCAGGTAATCTGATCCTTCAAGTAGCTCTATTTACACACCGTTCCCACAAGGCCCCGGAGAGCTCATGAAAAATTAAAAAGAGAATGTAAAATATGAATGAGATGATCACCAGCGCATAAAAGCTATGTTCTTCTCAGAAGGTATTTTACACGTAATAAAAAGAGGCTTTTGCTTCTATTTCCAAAGAAGGTGAAACAATTTTCAAGCCTCTGTGAAAAAAAAAGAGGTGCCTTCAAGAATGTGTCTCAGAGCTACAAAGTCAAATATATGAATATAAAGAAAAGATGTAGGTTACTTAACTTGGTGCTGTTTTACCAGAGAAAGTGTAGAGTTGAAGGAAAAGATGAACATTTGGGTATACATTAACATAGATTCCATAACTACAGAACTGAACATGAGAGCATGTGGTGATAACCACTCTCAGCTTAAATTCTGCCTGGTGACCATAATATTTAACTTACGGTAACCTGATGACTCCTATCCTTTACTCTGGGTGCTGCGCACTGGCACTTTCAGTTGACTTCTCTGAACTTCTGTGCTGTGGCCTAAATTGAAGCACTTCTCAGTTTTTAGAAATTACCCTGGAAACAATCGTAGCCTCACTACTGAGGTGTATCAGCTGAGTGAGTCCTAGTATGTATGAAATCAAGTTTATAATATGGACATTGTGGATAAGTGTTTCCTAGACTGCCAAATTTCGATGCCAAAGAAAATTGCTGCCAGTGCAAAGCATTCCCTTGTGCTCTACTCTGATTTCAATTTAAATGGGAGACTGCACTTTTTCTAGGGGTGCAGAACACTTAAAGGAAAAACAATCCTAACACATGTCATTTTTGGATAATAAAGTTACTGCAGAATGACCACATATGCAACATGAATTTCATGGAGTCTTTTCACCATACTGCTAGGCTATGGGCTATGAGTAGCATTCTTTCTGAATGGTCATTTTGTCTTTGATGTTCAAAAACACATCGACTGAGCATGTGTGAGCTTCTGCAAAAGAGCTTTCCCCTTATTGCCCTGCCTTTGCCCTGGTGAAGCACCTGTCTCTGAAGCCCTTGGCCTCTATAGCTTGCGTGTTCTTTGGAGCAGTCCCTAGCATCACCCTCTCAATAGCACTGGACACGCTCAGCACCATGCACGTGGATGGCAGAAGGCCCAAATACACCTTCCTCAGCGAGCTGAGGTGTCCTCTGGTGCCCTGCAGAGGTGCTGGCCCTGCAGCCTAACCCTGGCAAACCCACATGGGAACTAACAGGCTTCTATTTTGCTTTAGTTGGAACTGTGGTGGTTTTGGTTTTGTTTTTGTTTTTTATGAGGCTCCTCCTTTTAGTGGAACTGAGCAAGCTCTGCCTTCCATTCTCAGCAAGGTTCTCAGCTGGCCACCTGCACCATTTTTTTGTGTGTGTCTCCCTTGTCTTTTATCATAGAAGGATATAGACAAATGGTCAGGAGAGTCTCTTCTTCTCTCTGGTACAATTTGGGAATGGATCTATCACATAACAACACTTATCTATAATGGCTTGAATACTTGAATATTTGTGTGAAAAAAGTCTCTCCCTTCCTCCCCCCTCTACTCATAAGACATAAATGTCTTCTTGTGGAAAGCCATTTTTTAAATTATCCAAATTTCACATGATTAAAACAATTTTAAGCAAGTGAATTGATTTTTGCATTACACAGATAAAAAAGTATTGGAAGCGACAGCCCCACACCCACATAACAGAAAGGCTCAAGCATTACGTTTCTCCACATTCACAGGGCCCACTATCGACCGCTGTACCTGCACCAAATGATGTTCTTCTCACGCACCAATTACAAACTGTCAGAACATATATACGTAATCCTTCACATCAAGAACTGTTCATGCAATTTTTAAGGACCTCACTGTGAGCTGTGGTACTTACACACTAAGGTCTTCAACAAAATACTGTATCTATGAAACCATCAGTACCAAAGGCCTCAGGGATAGTACTTTTGAGGAGATCAGACACAAAATAAGTACAGCTTTTGTTAAAGTCAGGATATAAGATTTCACCAGTGCTAAATTTGCTCTCCTTCTGTATGGAACGGATTGTTTTTGTAACTAGATGCCACACATTTGTATTGTTTATCTTGGTATAACACAGTGAGGTATCTCTCTACACATGACAAACCACACAACTAATTTCTAGCCACTGGGACCACGCCGTATGGCAGAACCCACTTCACAAAAACAGAACAGATAACACTGGCTAGGGGATCACCTGGAGCAAACTATTATGGTCCCAACAACAGCAAGCTGTGAGGGAAATAAGGCTGGTAGCAGTGCTAATGGCTCAGCTTCAATACTTGACAATTGGGGATGCCTATGTTTAGGTAACAGAGGGGAACAGGGAGAGAACGAGAGAAAGCAACAAGAAAGCTTCAGAAGTACTGTATAAATACAACGTACTCCTAATCATTAGTAGTTTCAGTTCAGTCTGTTATCTAAGCTACTGTAATTATGGGTTGAATACTTTTCTAAGTTTTTTCTTAGCACTTAATATAGCAGAAATTGTAGAAACCAGGCTATTTACAAAGCAGGCAGTGAGCAGACATCCCTCATAGACACTGGCGCTTTGATTTCTTGTAGGGGGTCTGACTGCACTCTGGCAAGCTGTACTCATTTATTTGTTTGCACTTGTTCTTTGCAGTGCCCCAGATTTCTGCTTTGAAAAACACAGCACTACGTCAACTACCATACAAAATAAAGGTGCCTGTCACCTTTCATAAAAAGATTTAAAGAAACTATGCAAAGTCTACTGCTTGCTAAAGAGGAAGGAGAAATACATAAATCAGCAAGCAGGACAAGGTTCTGCACACACCTTGCATTTGCCAGGCTGCAGCACACGCTGCAGGTAGCCTTCACGCCAGTTCCTGGATTGCCTTGCTGCTCTCCTTGGCTTTCTTACAGGTGTACAGCCACTTGATGATGCGGGCGTTGCGCTCGATAACCGAGGTGCTGCTGGGGACCTGCTCCGTGAGCTCGTCCTCCAGCAGCCCCTCGTCCCCGCTATGCCGTGTGAAATCACTCTCGGATGTGGCCACACTGATGCTGCGGATCTTGAAGGAGACGTTGTCGGATACCACCGAGAAGTTCTCTCTCCCCAAATCCTCAATGACCTCCTGTTCCAGGCCACAGAACTTGAAGAACGTGTCAAACTCAGAGAAAGATTTGGAGTAGCGAGAGCTGATGTCCGACTGAGAGCGATGGAGACCTCTCCTCTTCACCTCCTTGACCTCTTCAGGAGGTGCAGGCAATGTAGAAGGCTTCTCACGTTCTGTTGTACAAACGCCTGGCTCTTCGGTGTTCACCGTGACGGCTTGCTCAGCTCCACAGCCACCGGTCTCAGAGACAGCAAGTTCAGCCGGGTGAGGCTCTTTGCACTCGGCGGCCGTGCCGTCCTCCATAATGACTCTGGGCACCCCAGAGGAAGCCAACTGCTTCTCCTTGCCAGGCCCCTGGAAGAACCTCCTCACCACGCTGCTTCGCGAGCCGTCCTGGCTCTGCCCTCTCCCCAGCTCGCACTTCTGGCGGTAGATCACCAGGGAGTCGGGCCGGCCCTGCCTCCTGGGGGTGCTGCGCCGGGCGATGGGGGGGCCGTGCTGCAGGGGGCCCCGCCACGCGCACCCCGCCTTCGCCCGCTCCAGCGGCTTCGCGCCCTTCCCTCTGCCCAAATCCCTGCTCGTTTTGGTGCTCTCCACCGAGCAGCTCTCGCTGCTGCACTCCGAGGCCGAGCTGAGCACGATGACGGGCTCCTGCTTGGTGCTGATTACCTGCTGACTTTTCACATACTTGGCCTTATCGGCTGCCAGCCTCTCCGCCGCGCTCCTCCGGCCGGGGGTGCCGGCCCCCAGTTGCCGGCGGAGGTACTCCGGCCCCTTGTTGAGCAGCCGCACGCTGAAAGACGAGTGCAGGTCGGAGATGGCGTGCATTTTCACGGCCCGGCTGATTTCAGTGGGCATAGCAGCTTCAGCTCCGCGGCTCCCGCTTCCAGTCCCGGGCAATTTAAAAAAAAAAAAAAAAAAAAAAAAAAAAGAATAGAAAGCGAATAAACAGCTCCAAACGCAGCGTGAGCTCCGTGTGTGTGCCCGTGTGTGTGCCCGCGTGTGCCCGTGCCTTGCGCGCCCGCCCCGCGCCGCCCCACGCCGCCGCGCACCCACTCGCGCTGCGCCCGGCCCCGCAGCCCAGCCTGCCCCGCCCCGCGCCCGTCACTGCGGGAGCGTCGCTGACGAGGCCCCGGGCGGTCCCGTGCCCTGAGCCGAGACACGGGAGGGCTTCTCGCCGGGGGTCACCCGGCTCCGCGCGGGACCACCCCAAACTCAAACCCTATGTCTGAGCGCGTAGTCCAAACGCTTCTTGAACTCCGGCCGTGACGCTGCCCTGGGAGCCTGTGCTCGGGCCCGACCACCATCTCGGTTAAAAAGAGCACGCGAGACCCTCATGCCCTTCGTGGGGCACCCGCAGCGCCAGCAAGGTGTCTGCTCATGGCCCGCGGCTGTGCAGTGGATGCGCGCTTGCAAAATGTCACGGAATGGCTTCAAATTGAACTGCACTCGGTAAATCTTTGCCCTTCAGAATCACAGGGCGCGCTTCCAAAGGGGCAGGGCTCCGTGTGGGGCTGGAGTTCTGAGCAGCCCTGCGCACGGCCGCTTCCCGTGCTTCAAATGCCCAACGTTAAACACATGAGTCACAACCATCACCTGGGGCGGTCCGGGCACGCAGAGTTGCACCTAACGTTTATTTTACTCACGTCATCTCGTGGGAGATGCATCTGCCTCGTGGTCACTAAGAGCAGAGCAGAGAGCTTTATTCCAAATAGAGAAAATAAAAGCCAGCTTACATCTCTGAGGTTTTTCCCTCTTAGCTCTTTCATTTTGTTTGTTTTCCAACATGTCTACAATTTCAGTGGGATTATAATAACAGAATGCTTTTGTGATGATTGACTCACTCAATATTTACAGTCACTGAATTGTGGCAAACATGTTTACAAAGAGAAAGATGGAACACACAAAAAAATATACCAGGCATTGTTTGTGCCAAGAAAGCATAGGTCAGGTGCTACGTATGGATCCTACCCTGCATCATATGTGAGCGGATGGCAGCGGTCTGGGCACCACTGAAGCATAGGGTGGTATGGCAGTAGCTCTGTGCTCACATCCCTCAGGATGCTGCCCCAATGGAGCCCTGCGCTGGTGGCCATCCCCAGAGCTGTGTCAGCACTGGCTGGCACAACATTATCCTCCAACCCAGGCCTTTTTGTGATTCTATGATTCAGACACAGAGGTGTGTGAGAAGCAGGAGCTGAGTGGCTCTATGTGCAGTGGAGCAGCGTTGCTGGCTTTTCTTGGGCACCTCGGGCTTTTCTGGGGGTATATCTATGGTTTCTGTGCAGTTTTGGAACCACGCGGTTCCATGTGGTTTTAAGGGACCATGTTGGTGGTGCAAATCCCCAAACACGTTGCAGGAAATATGTGGTTATATTTGGGTGTTATGACTGGAGTGGTTTCACCGGTGCCCTCAATGCAAAGCCAAGAGTCTCCCAGTGTGCTGAAAGTATGGACTACGTTTTAGCCCAGTGTTCTAGATGAGCACAGCAGACTTGGGCGAGATGTTCTCACTGGCAAGGGAAGGGTTAAGAAGTGAACTCTTCAGTGAAGACCCACTTGAAATAACCATAGGCAGAAAATTCCCTTTCCAACATGGCTCACCATCTGGTCTTGTCCTTAATTTTACATCCTTTTTGCCCCTCAACTTGTAGGTCTGAACTCAAGAAGCCCCTCAACACGTACTTCTGCCTATTCCTAACAGCAATACCAGAGGAGATGCTTGCATTAGTCATGACTGAAACCCATGTCATACTTTGGTTTCCCTTTGGCTGCAATTCTTGTGTATATATAGTATGGGCACACAAAAGGTAAAGCTGGCTCACATAGCAGCTTACCTAAAAATTAATGTTCTCAAAAAAGTAAGAGATAGTAATAAAGGTATAAGTGCAGTTGATGCCTCAGGAGTCTCTCACTATTAAGGCATCTCATGCACAGATAGGTGAAAGTGTAGTTAATATTGTTATATGTTTCAGTGCGTCGTGGAAGGCTGGGCTTGTGGAGAAGGATATTTTCTTCTGACAATGAATCTTAGCAATAAGCCAACAGATGTGATGAATTTATTAGTGAGATTAATGAGATTAAGGTTTCATTCCTATCCTCACACTGACAATTTTTTCCTTCAACAGTTTGGAGTTCTATGATACTGTTTAATGAAACAGCACTGATTCACATTTCTCCATGCATCTTAACATTTTTCCCCCAGTTTCTTGTACCTTCTGTCTCTAAGCTTTAAGAAAACACAAGAAATCTCAGATATGATTTATTTGCATTCACTTGAGTAATGAAAAGAATGACTCTACGTGAGTATTGGTAAGACTGGCTCTATTAAGCAAATCAATTCATGTCTTGATTAAAACGCAGCTTTACTCACTCCTTTCTATATGCAAAGGCCACCAGCAAGAACAGATATTATAAACTTTTGTCACTGTACAAGAGCTTTGTGTTTGGAGGTGATATATATAAGAAGATTCCCTGTCACTTAACATTTCTCATGTTCTAAATACATGCCTAGAAGACAAACCAGGACATTTTGCGTGAAATGTTTTTTTCCTTCGAGGAATTTCCTCTTCTCACTGAAAATGACTGAAAATGTGAGTTTTGATTCTCCACAAAGTGTACATTACTATAATTTCTTCTGCTTTTTTCACCTGACTTTCTTCCTGTGTGAGATACTTCTTTCTGCATGCTGTGATGATAATGACATTTAAAGTAGGAGAAGAATCTTCCCAGGGCCAGAAAGTATTGTAAGCAATGAAACTGTCCAGGCTTGTCTACCCTGTGGTAAGGTACATTAATATAGCAGTTAGACAACTAGCTGTTATTTTAAATATGTTTAGGCAAAGTATTTATGATATTTAAAATTTGCATGATCTGGAGTATTTATATATAAGTATCTTGGAATTAGCTCTTACACTTAAGGATATACTCTTACAACACTCGGCAAAGAGCAAGCCATTGTGTTTCTTCTTTTTGCAGAGCATGGTGAGACACTGCATTATAAGAGCCCCAAGCCAGTCACCTTTGACTCTGGTCCAGTAGAGGCATACAGACACCAAAATGGACACAATGACAGCAGCACTGTCCCCTCAGCCTGGCAGCTCCCACCTGGTCTCTCTTTGGCAGTGATGCACTAAGCAAAGGTAAGCAAAGCAAATCCTCCACTCCCTAAGCCTTAGCTGCCAGCAGTTTTCCCACTTCCCAGTGGAAGTGACACTGGCCAGCATTTAAAGTTATCTCTAAACACAAAGCACTTGAATTTGTCTTTCTGTGGGAGGTAACACAAACCACTTATTTGTTTGCATTAATAAGAGATGTGCCCTGAGTACACAGTGGTTGGAAAGTCAGGAGCAGGACAGCTCAGTAGAGTGTTGGCTTCCCCATCGTGACACGCTATGTGATGCCAGTGAGTGTCCTGTCTGCTGCATTTGGGCCAAGTAAAGCAACCATGAGGCAGAAACTAATAGTATAAGCCATCCGTCTCCAAGGGGGAATGTCAGCTTTTTCAAGATGAAATCAGTGAGGGTGACGATTCAGCCTCAGTTTCATACAATGGAAGAGAGATGCATGCCTGTACATCTTCAGTCAGAAACTGGAGAACCAGGGCTTGGGATCTTGTCAGCAAGGATTTTGGTAGAGGCAGCCCTGCATCACTCCTACATGCTGTGTTTTTAGCACTGCCAACTCACTTAGCATCTTTTCCAAATCTCATAATTCCAGGTTGTTTGGATCATTAAACAGTTTAACATCCCAGTCAGAAAACAACATCATTGTAAAATCAATCTAGCTTGTTCACTACTGTTACTAGTGGCTTCTATATTTATATAAAAGTATTATGGAAACTCCTCATGTACCACTTTCCAGGTTGAAGAAGTGACACAGATCTTCACCGATTCAATTTATACCACATTGATTCATACAATTGTATTGAGAGGCTTATTAAAACAAGAAGAAAAGTGGAATAGCAGAATGACAGCAAGAGACATAAGGAAGGACAACATGTATTGACATTAGGCACTACTAACGGGGAGGCTGCAAGCCATGACACTCTCCCATCCTCTCTCCTGCCCTTTTGGCTCTGTAATGTACTCAAGCTCTTTTTTTCAGACACTTCTGGCATGCCTAAGACAAAAAGTCCAACCTAAATTTTGGTACCTAACATATTTATGTGTGTGTTAAAATGTTGAGATTGAACATTTTGATTTTAAAAGTTTGACCAATTTAACATGTTTTGAGGAATCAAAATCATTGAATGCCTTATAAAAGGATGAGATGGAGCCAGAATGTCTGCCGTGAAATACAGCTACAGTGTTGAAATCCTTTATGAAATGCTTGCATTAAAATAAAATGCAATCAGTAGAAGTCTCTACTTTTGCTTTTGTCACATGTAAGTCGGATAAATGTTTCCACACTCTTTTGTAACCACAGCCATAGCTTGGAGTTCTGAAACTACACCCCTGAGCAGTCACAAACACTTCACTAACCAACAAAGCTTCTACAGAGTTACTTCACCCAGCACAGAGATGGGGTTGGGCACTTCTTTAAGTACTTTACATTTATAGGGAGCATTGCTGCAATATCTCTCAATCATCAGCATATTTATCCATATAGTTTTCCCATAGAGAAGCACTGTTAGACTGGTCTCACAGTCAGGGAAAATCCTTTTTATGTAACCTAAGGCTAAACCCCATACAGGTTTCAACACTGTACAGATCCCTGTTGTTGTGGGGAACTTCCAGCATTTACGTATCACTGGATACTCAGAACTATCTCTGCTATTTCCTTGTCTTGTAGATGCCTAAAATAATCATTGCAAAATTTTTGTTGTAACCATGCCACGACATCATGTGTCTACCAATAGGCATAAACATCATCACACATCTTTTACTGTGGCCAAGAAGTTGAAAGACACAGAGCACGCTTACATCTTGTGGATTCCTCTGCTTATTGTCACACATGAACAGTCCCTGAGTGCATCTATCAGATTAGGAAGCACATGACATGATTACTGCACCTCTGACACATTCATTCAGGCACTCACTGCAGGCAATCCCATTACTTGTCCTATTTTTCTCCTTCATTTTCTATAGGATGTATTAAAAGTTTTATAGTAAGTGGTGGTTCACTAATCCAGAAATATATATATCAAGGCCAACATTCAAGAGAGCAGTCATGGGAGTTCTGGCACTGCATCATTCCATACCATAGCTGGGTATAGGTCCCCTTCCTGTAAAGACTCATCTTTGACCATACTGATCTTTGAGAATTCAGAAGACACGCTGTATATTTTCATTATCTAATAAGCTCCAGCAGTGCTTTGGGCTTGGCAGTTTCTCAAGATCAGTCTGGTTGCAATGAGGATGGCAACACACAAAACAAATCCCAGCCAAACTGAGCTCCATTTATATATAGCTGCATAGAGGTATTGAATCATCTTACATGGATATAAGTCCTAGTGCTTGAATAAATACACCTATCAGTCAAACAACAAAACAACATAAATTTCCTATAGAGCACAGTGCCAGAATTTTAACATTTGACATATGTAACATGTTAAGCACATCATCTTCTTTCTGCAATCTTAATAATAATTTGGATGAGATCATGACTGCTGCCTTCCTAAAGATATCTTGTGTCTATGCAATTTTGTCTGTAAATACAGCTTGCAATCTCAGTTTTCCTTGTCAGTGATTGCAAATTTTTGGCTCTCTTCTTACGTAATCTATGAAGGCCTGGTTGAAGAGAACCATTTGTATGTACTTTCTATATATTAATTTAGATCTGGAAGAGATAGATCTACATGGTCTGTGTAGCAGAGTTACCAGCCATTGCTAAGATGCCTGGTGATTTTTATGTTTTTCAAGAACTTAAAGACTTTCTTAATATATAGATATGTTCTTGATGGACATGTGATAGTTAAAAGGAGACTGTTAAAGTATGGGCTACCTGTAGGCTCCAGAGGATAATTGCTTTTTACTGTGGTAGGCATGAGAAGTAAAATCTAGGAGAGCTGATAAATGTGTTTGTATGTATTTCTGCAACTTCTCTGGGCTTCTCAAGTTCTCTGACTTAAGAGCTCCTTCTGGAGTTAAGATGGGAAAAATGAACTAAATTATCAAGAGAGTTCCCCTGGCAAGGACAAACTTTTACACTGAGTGGTCATCAGTCACAGTGTCTGAAGGTATGCTGGTTTGTCCTTTCACTTCCTGAGGACTTTTGTTCAGTTCTGACACAAGAGGCAAATACCTTCCGAGCTTAAAAGGGAGCCTGCAGTCTGATCTCTATGTATGTACAGAGGGGATATAGAGGCTTTGTTTCCTTTGCCTAACTTTGGGAGTTAACACAGGATATTTACCATTCCCAGCTATCTTGTTTGGCTAACAAGAGAGTTAAACAGTGTAGATGTGGGCAAATCATGTCTACTTTAGTCTTGTGGCCAGAGGGTAAATCTGAGCCCATAGAGTGAGTCCTCAGCATAAATTTAATTCATTAGTTCTTGACCTTCTATAGATATTCACTATAATGTGCAACAGTTGTATCCATATATAATTCCAAGTTTGACTGAGAATATTTGATAAATTTCAATTTCTAATTGGGGAGCTTTGTTTTGACAAAACTTGAGAACGTCTGTGTTGTAATTGAGTGACATAGTTTTTTACATTGGGAAATAAGGCTATGTGCAACAAAGCTCATGAATGCCCTTCCCTTTGCATTTCAGAGTCCTAAATACACTCCATCATCTCCTGAGCTCTGCATGGTAACAGTAGAGCGTTCCCAGTACTTTTAGGATGACCTGACTACAGAATCTTGATTTACAGGATTTATCTTAAAATGGTAACCGATTTCTTCTAATCTGATTGACTCTAAAGATTAAATAACATCTTGGATAATGAGAGTAAAATGGCTTAGCTGTTCTGTATAATTATATTAATTCCAAAGCTATACAAAACAAATAAACATAAGCCCCACTATTCAAGCCTCGTTAGGTTTATGTTGCAACAGCTACATTAAACAAAATTACAGATTCAGTCAGATCTTATCCTGCTCCTGTTGAAGCAGCTGCTCTGTACAGGCTCACACAGTTATTCATGCTGCAGAGTATTTCTGGAAAAACTAGTCCAAATTTCTTTAGCAAACAGATCCACCCCTGCCCTGTAAACATTAACTCATGTAGTATCAAGATGTTCAACCCTGGCTTGAGCTGGGGTATGTCCACTTCAGATTTATGACAGGAACAAAAAGAAAGCAATTCTCTGGGAAAGTTAAGCAAACACCTTGCTGCTACTTCCTCCTGTAATGCTCTCATGCTGCCTTGTAAGTATGAATGGCAGCAACCAAAGTTCATGCAAAGTGCAGTTCCTGCAAGGCTGGGAACTGCTGAACTGTGGGCATTCATATATGGATCTTATCTGTTTCCCAAGAAAGAAGATTTAATAGGAAGAAAGGAACTAGAAACGTGATAGATTTAGGTCATTTATCCCATATGACCATTCAGTATCCAATCAGGAATTTATCAGTCAGACTTTTATTTATGTATTTTTTTGCAAGTACTGTTGGAATAGGAACTGTAGAGCGCCTCTGTGAAACAGCCTAGATATTTAAGGCATTCGCAGAAATTCTTTTTAAAAGAAGAATTAAAAGGAAAATTCTTTCTGGTTTTCTAAATAGAAGCCCACAGCTTTTGGGGTCCTATTAGAATCTGAGCTGCATGCTAGAGAGGGAACGGGGAGAAAAGTCTGTTGGATTTCTTTGTCTGAGAATTGGTGAAATCTTACTGATGGACTCTCTGTGATTTACATCAAGCCTCAGATCCCAAGAGTGATTTCTGTGAAGGCTGCTGTGGAGGAGGAAGAGCTGTAGGCATGCATGTGCCTAACAGCATGATGAGCTGGCTTTAGAGGTTGTCAGTGGTGAGACAGAACAAGGCACGTGCTGTGACCTGCTGGCTCAAGTCTCATCCCACACTGGCTTCACCTTAGAGGCCTCCAATTGCTTTTCTCCAGGACCAGAATTTCTACTGGGTGCTGTTGGAGATATTTTACTCACACAGCTTCTCTGGAGGGTACACAGGCAGTGCTGCACTAGGTCTGGCTCCTTCTGCCCTCCATCACCAGCAACCTACATCTCACTCCTTCAGAGGTGTGCTCCCTAGAATGGGTAGTCCACCCTGGTAGACTATAGGTCAACCCTCACTTTTCAGGTATTTTGGAGTCTTCAAGTCAGGCCTCTGCTCTTGTGAGACCCCATCTTGAGTACTGCATCCAGGTCTGGAGCCCCCAGTACAAGAAAGACAGGGAGCTGTTGGAGAGGGTCCAGAGGAGAGCCACAAAGATGATCAGGGACTGGAGCACCTCCCCTATGAAGACAGGCTGAGGGAGCTGGGCTTGTTCAGCCTGGAGAAAAGAAGGCTGTGGGGTGACCTCATTGCAGCCTTTCAATACCGAAAGGAAGCCTACAAAGAGGAGGGGAGTCAACTCTTTGAAAAGGCTGATAACTGCAGGACAAGGGGAAATGGTTTTAAGTTGAGGAAGGAACATTTAGGTTGGATGTCAGGGGAAGTTCTTTACAGAGAGAGTGGTGAGGTGCTGGAATAGGCTGCCCAGAGAGGTTGTAGATGCCCCATCCCTGGAGGTGTTCAAGGCCAGGTTGGATGGGGCCCTGGGCAGCCTGGTCTAGTATTAAATGTGGAGGTTGGTGGCCCTGCATGTGGCAGGGGAGCTGAAGAGGAGTTCATGATCCTTGAGGTCCCTTCCAACCCTGGCTGTTCTGTGATTCTGAGATTTTTCACTGGAGGGAAAAAATGGCCTCTACTTATCATCCTTTGGGTTTCAATAGAAAATCTCAGTTATTTTAGTACTGACTGAACTTAAGAAGGAGACTTATAATGTAGGCTGAGAAGGACTCATTTCTTGTTATTAAGAGTTGAAGACTGACTGCGGATAGTAATTACAAAATGACTTTAAATTTCTTCTGCAAAAATAGCTTCTGTAATGACATTTTCTAACCCCCTCAAAAAACTAGTCATTCCCTAAAAAAAAAAAGCATGTTAAAAATATTTTAATGATTTAATTGTATTTTTTCTTTCACATAGCAAGAAAATAGTTTAATTATTCTGGTCACTTATTTAGGATCTGTGTCCATCTTCTCTGGAAAGTGAAGAAAATAAAAGTTAATGCACAACTCAACTGATGCAGTATGTTACAGAAAACAAGGTTAGCTAAAATCCTTTGGCTTAAGACCATAACTAAGTAATAAAATAGCAGACATTTTTCACAGTCATAGAACAGCCCATCATCAGGTCCAACCTTTTCATTATTTGCATCTCGGATTATTGGGGGAATTCTAATCCCAAAACTATGAAATAAGTTTCCTGGCCAAGAGGTAATGTGATTCTGTGATTTTGAAATACAGAGTTTTGTGCACCTTGTGAGGGATTCTCCCAGCGACCCCAACTTACAGAGCAAATTTGATCCTTCTCATTTTGTAGCAGTGAGCATCCCACGAACTAAAGCACCTTCCCAAGGGGAAAGGATGGTTTATAAATGGGTGCCAGATTTGCTGGGTCCATGGCACCCATGCAAAATGGATAAAGTGGATATTCCCTTGCATCTCCTGCTGTACCTCCTGACATAGGGTGCAGTGCTCAGATCAGCACAATCTCTTCTCTTGAGCTAACTCCCTCTGAGGATGGAAGAGCAAAGTTCAACTGTTTGCACTTGTTTTCCTGGAGAAGACCAGCTCTCAAGGAGGGGAAAGTGATCACTGTTTGGATGTGTGTCAGAAGGCACCAGGACTACAAAGCCATAGTGTAAGGGAGGAGGGAAGAATCCTGCAAATTCAGCCCCTGTCTGAATTTGTGTGCTTCCTTGTGATGCTTGGAACTGCCCTCTGCTCTGCTTGCAGCAGAAACAACATTTGCTGAACCATATGTGAATCACTTGACACTCGCACAGACTTGTTGAGAACAGTAAAGTCATCTGCAAGACCAAAATGTTCCGGGTTTTCTTCTTTTCCTTCCTTTTTGTGATTTCTGCTTCAGCCAAGTTAAAATATAAGAGCATGACAGGGATGAAAGGTGATGGTGAAAAATTGCAGTGTGTTCTTCTTATAGCCTTTGAACCAAAAATGAGGCCTTTGGGAAGTATCATTTCATGCTTTTATGTTATGAAGTCCAGTCCCCACTGTCTTCAGTTGCAGATAAGGACATGCAGCATCATGCAAATCTGTTTGCTCAGAGATACTGTCAGTCAGTCAAGAAGTAAAGATAACTTGCATTCTGTTAGCTAGCCAAAAATATCAATGCCCTTTGATAATCAATTGAAAATTGCCTCTTACAGAAGGACAGAGACAAAGGCTGCAAATCACATCAATCCCACCTTACCTTCCAGAACTACAGTGAAGAATGCATTTTCTCCAATCTGAATGAGAATATTCCTTCCCTTCTCTTGAAAACCAGACTATCCCTCTACACAAAATATTTCTGCTCAGCTTGTTGCTGACTGTATAATCAACTTCCACAATCTACACATTTGGAAACATGGTCCAAGACCATAGTTTACACAATACGCAGTTCTTTGTAGATCAACATTAGAAATGATGTCAGTCTCATGGAAATGGGGGCTGCATTCAATAGCACAACAGCAGCAAGCTTAAGCATTCTTTGCCAGCAATAATGTTCATCCCTGAGTCTGCTCTGTGTGGCTGGAGACAGTGGTAAGGACTTTTAGATCATTGGCAGTCTCTAGGTGACAGCTTTGCACCAGGGAAGGTTGAAGTACTTTTACCACTGTTTGTGATGTTATCTCTGTCAGAGAGTACAACCCTGTCCATCTTTCCCATTTCCTTCCCTGTTTCATCTCCTGCTCTTCATCTCTCCATTACCACTTCCTCCCCCCCCCTTACCCTGTCACTGCCTCTCCCCAGGCTGTTGCCAAGCCTTTAGCAGCCTGCAGGCCCCCATCACATGCGTGCAAATTGGGGCCTGATTAGAAGCATTTGCTTTCCCCTCCATGTCTCCTGCAGCGTGTGGCTGCCCAGCTGGGTCTCTGGCTCACTCCCCAGCTCCGTGTCTCTCAGCTCTTTCCCAGAACAGAGCAGATGTTCACTCTGCTCCCTATGGAGACAGCCGGCTGCTCCCACTGCCATGTCATGGACCCACTCGAGCTCGGTGCCAGCCAGCTGGGATGTTTGGAGTCCTTGACCTGGATTCTTCTCCACAGGGAAACACTCATCCTGCAGTGAACATGAGCATTTTATCCCTTAAAGAGAAAACAGGAACCCTCCAAGAACAGATAATAATCATAATGAGAAATACACACAGAATAGCGCAAAGACTCATTTTCAAGTAGTAATGTGGAGTTTGAAAAGAGCCACATCCTCTCACTATGGGCAAGAAGGGTCCTCTCATACACATATACAACTCAGTTACAGTGCTAATTCTTTGCTGTGTCTACATCAGTTTTAATGGAGTTCAGATGGGATTTTTTTTTTCAGTCAGATCTTCTGATGTCAGATCTCCTTTTATTGTACGTTGATTTGAATGTTAGAGTAATCTCAGATTTTCTAACTGGATCTTTTTTGATAAAATTAGTACTGAGCACAGTACATCCCAGCTACTAATGGGCAATTTATGGGATGCAGTCCAGCATGGATGGCAAGCCCTTAAATCATAGAATCATAGAATATCCTGAGCTGGATATATCCTGTGAAACCCACAAGGAACATCGAGTTCAGCTCCTTGGTCCACACAGGGCCACTCAAGTTCAAACCCTATGTCAGAGAGCGTTGTCCAAACACTTCTTGAACTCTGGAAGCTTGGGGCATGACCACTGCCCTGGGGAGCCTGTGCCAGTGTACAGAACCTGGCAGTACCTTTTACTAGTTCCCAGCCTGGCCCTCCCCTGTGATTCCATTGCTATTCCATCTGGTCCCATCTCTGTCACAGAGAGCAGAGCTCAGCACTGCCCCTCCGCTCCCCATGAGGAGCTGCAGCCACCATGAGATCTTCCCTCAGCCTGCTCTGCTCGGGGCTGAACAAACCCATGGACCTCAGCTGCTCCTCATACACCTTCCCCTTCAGACCCTTCCCCATCTTTGTAGCCCTCCTTTGGACACTTTCCAAAAGTTTTATCTCTTTCTTATATTGTTGTGCCCAGACTGCATATGGTGCTCGAGGCTGAGTGAGTGCAGAGAACCTTACCCAGTCAGTTCTGTCCTGACATTCCCCAAGATGGCAGCAAGAAACTGAACTTCAGCCTCTTCATTTTAGGATTCCTGTCAGATCTGGTCTTCCTTCTCCGAACGTGTGGTTGTGAGAGTGTATGATAGGTGTGTGCTGTGCCAAAGAGATAACATCTTCAGATCTTTCCCAAAGACCACAGGAGCTTCACTCCAGCTCTGCTCCTGGAGGCAGGATGCTGCCAGAATATCTCATATAGCTGCAATGCAGTTCATCGTTAGGGTGGTTTCTTTACTGTGTTCTATTGTATTATTCATTCCAGGGAAAAGATTTCATTAAAAGCATGGTGTGGGAAATTTTAACTTCATTGTAAGAAGTCGTTGAATTTGTTTTCCTTGAGAGCCAGGAAAATTTAAGTTGGTCATCTTTGGCCTTTCATGCACTGTTTTTATAGCATATTGTGTTAATTAGGTCCTGATCCCAGCTTATTCACAAGCTAGCAGGAAAAAAGCATTTTTGACAAGTACAAGGAGTTCTCCCAAGTGTGTGGGTTGGAAAAGAATAAGTGTAGAAGAGGGAGAACTCTGGCATCACTTAGTTTCGTTGTGTTTTTTTAATGTTAAAATATTGCGCTATATTGGCTTTAATCTTTTTATCACTTAACTGTATCAAAGTAGTTAAAAATCATAGAAGGTGCTGAAAATTATGAACAGTGCTTTCTTTGAGTTATTTATTCATAATAAATTGCTCTGCTGGAATGAGACCAGCAGAAATAATAAGTGATGAACTGGTGTGAAGCCAACTTAAGATGTTATGTTATCAAGCCGGATGTGTAAACTAGTTCTTTCTGAACAGGAGATGCATGTTTGATTGTACATCTGCAAAATCTGTCATGTAAACTGAGGGGAAAAATATATGACTTCGTCTCTGTTTCTGTCTCCATTGTGTTCCAGCGAGCCTTCAGAACATTGGTCTGAAACTAATGACTCGTATGCTTAAAACGTACAAATGGACCAGCTCTTCTCTGGATGCTGTGTGAGAATGCTGTTGAGGTACTGGGTTTGAGCAAAGGTGCCAGTCTTCAGACGTGCCTTATGAGCTTTGCACACATTCATTCTTTTCCAAAATTCACTAAGCTGAACGAGACAAAGGACTTTTCAAGCAAACTGCCTAAGAATCTGCACATATATGGCACTCTAGATCACTTCCTCATAAAGGGAGATTCTAAGGGAAGATCTTCAGGCTTTGTGTTTCTGGTAGATAACTCATCATTCTGCTTAGCTGGCACTGAGATACAGAACTACTCAGATAAAAAAAAAATCCTGTGTTTAGGAATTTAGGGTTAGGTTGGCATGCTTTGTAACTCAGGCTTTCACACACAAGATAATTATGTTTTCAAGAGTCAGCTTCTTTGCCTTCTGAATGTGGATGCTAGTACTCACCAATAGCTATTAAAGATCTGAGCTTTGGGAGTGCAGTACAGTATGAGATTTCTCTTGTACTTGTTACTAGTAACCTAGCTGAGAAACTGGGGATATTCATAGCAATAAGTGCTAATAACACATTATAAATGCATTGGAACAAAGCAAAATACCGCAACTGTCATTACTAAGCAATAAGTTTTGCAATTTACCCTCATTACAGCAATTTTTTATTCTTTTAGGTTTGCTCGTATATCTAAAGCAGCTCTGCTCTTTAATACAGTACAGATTATAGCTGCCTGGATACACTTGAGTGCTTGGACAGTTGATGATAATTGTGCCTTTTGCCTCTCTCCAAGCTAATGTAATCCTTGATTCCTCATACTGCAATACTCTTTCAGAAGCCTGCGTCATGCAGACTACAATATGTGGTCCATTATGTAAAATGCATTATTACATCTTGCTTCCTTGAGCTATTATTTATCATCTACATTGCTTTTTTCTATATTTTGCTTTTCCTGGGAAGTTATATTATATTAACAATAAATCTGATCATTTATGTTTGGCTGGGTTTTGCAACAACAGTCCTAAAGTGCTGTCAGCATGGTGCCATTTTCTTTACATCTGTTTGCAGCCCTCTATAATTCCTTGAATTTATATTTGAGTGGTAAAAGGCCCAGGTAATTAATATATTTAAAGACATTTTGAGTGAGTATATACTACAAGAAAGTAAAGGAGAATGCCATGAGCTGTCAGATATTTGAGCAGCATTATTAATTACATTCTTTGGATAGTTAATTCCTCACTTTTCTTTAGCTGAGGCCTAACGAGATGATATGAGCACCAAGAATCCATTTATTCTTTTCTTGCATACAAAGGCAAAATACACCTTTAAATAGGGTTCAGACACATATAAATCATATCATGTTGTCATATATTTAAGGAGGGATAATATATCTGATAATAAAGAAGGATAGAAAACAGGCTCCTTTCTCAGCCAATTTTATGGGTAACATATGCAATTGTATAATGGCATATAAGTTTCACATAAATGATCATCTACATGAAAATATGAGGCTGAATTTAATGAATACAGGAGGATGGGGTATAGGAGAAACAGCAGCTGGAAATGGGTGTGATAAAAATATGAAGGATGGTAGTTGGTGACTCCAAAGCTCCAGGTAGCCCAGTGCCCTTCTGCAGGGGCCAGCAGTGGATGCTTAGAGAGCATGTGGGAGCCTGGCAGGGATGCTGCAATATGTCTTTCTCTCTTTGGTATAAGCACATTTATTTTCATCAACTCATAGACTGCCCACGCTGTAATCTATTTAATTGATCCAACCCTTGCTGACCATGTAGCTTTCTCCAGACTATCTGGTGTTTAATGAAACTTTCAGAAATTCTTCTGGGCATCACTATTTCTAATCAGAGAGGAGAAAATGTATTTTTTATTATATATATATATATATATATATATAAACCACCAAACCACTGTAAGTACAAATAAGAAATGCATGTAACGTCTTCTTAAATAAAGATTTAAGAGAAAGTTTCACAGAATACACATAAAGATTGCAGAAGGCAAGTAAGTCTTCATGCTGTAGAGCATAGGATGGCAGGAATTTGAAATTGGTATGGAATTCCACCATAATTTGGCACTTAAGTTGTGAACGTTTAGCTGTGGACTTTAATGAAATACATATTAGTAGAGCATGAAATTCCTACAGCAAAAGTAGCATCTGTGTTTACTGACTGTTGTCTATTACTAACGCTTCTAAGGCTGTAGTACCCTTAACTAGAACAGCACTATTTTCTGGGATGTGACTAAATACTTGACATGTTTTTTTTTTTACTGTAGAAGCTTAAAAACAATTTATAAGAGAGGAGCAACATAGTAAAAGGATCTCCTAGCTGCTGTTTATTTCACATTGCTAGAAATAATGCATAAGAGAAAATAGCGGTTTCACATTGCTAGAAATAATGCATAAGAGAAAATACCGGTGTGTCACTTTTACAATGACAGCAGGGTCATAAAACTTGAATGGTTCTATAAAACTGGAAATCATTTTGAGGATGGTAAATGGAGCAATAACAGTGTCTAACAGAGATGCTGTCATTTTACTCTTGCCACTTTACAAAATGCCTACAATATTCAATTTCTACACCATTTAGATGAAAAGCTGGAATGGATAAGTCAAAGTGTATTTACATGACATACAGTAGATGTGGGCAAATGTGTATGACAAAATACCACTGTGTCCTACTCCACTAAGACCTCATATGGAGTATCAAATCTTGGTAGTATATGAAGACAACTGGGCTGAAGAGCCAATGCCTTTGTGTTGCTGTCTTTCACTTCTCTCCAGTACCATTTAAAGAAGATGTTGTATTTTCCACATCTGGGTCTAGATTTCTCTCAGTACACAAGAAGAAAAAGGTATTTGCTTTTGGGCATTTGGAAATACTTGCACCTCAGGTTCCTATTTCTAGTCAGTTTGTACCCACTGAATTAAACTGACTTTTATGGGATTTTACAGGAACACTCATAACCTCTGCATTCATGGGAGCATGGAAAATGTTCTCAAGTCCTCCTACCCTGGGGACAATGACTCAAAGTGAGTCATGGTAGAAGGATCATGCTCATCTGCTGACCCTTCCTCTGATACAATATAACTTGCTGACACCCATGTTTTGACTTTTATGTTGCATTAAATAACCAGCCTTAAAGACCAAATAAAAATACATATTACAAAATCTGCTATTTTTGTACCTGGACACACAATATACTTTGCTTTTCTGAAGAAAAAAATAATTTTCTCTCATCTAAATCGTGTGCATGCTCCAGATGTAGTGCCTTCCTCTTAAATAACAGATGCACTTAAATTTACCTACGCTGACATCCCATTGGCTTCAGCAGATCAATTCACGTGGTGAAAATTAAGCAAGTATAGGCACTTTCAATGTCATCAGTATGTCATCATATGCCCTCAGGAACTCTACAGTTTGATGAGCTCATCTTTCTGTTGTATAAATAAACAAAAACTTCAAGATTAAAATAATACAAAAAAGTTTTTGAAGAGCTGTGAAAGAAGAATGACATGACAGGAATCAGATTTGCCAGTTCCAGTGAGGATGCTGTGTCATGCAAAGATGGGCAGTGAGGGCACTAGGAAGTTACTAGTCTGGCTCTGTTTCAGCAGGTCCTCCAAAGAACAGACCATCACAGTGCTTAGTGTGATGAGGCAGCTCAGCAGTTGGGTCATAAGGACACTCATAATCAAAGAGATTCAGGGCCATGGCTGTTACATGGTGGCTGCTGCTTCATTTACACTGTTCCTTTTGACTAAATATTTTGAAAATCTGGGGTCTAGCTCCTCCCTTATTACAACATGAAACTTCATTTCTTTTGATAGCTTCTCTGCTCTGGATTGTACATTCCTCAGTGCACCCAATTGCAAGGAAGACCAAAGTGCCCTCTTTCTTCTCAATTATCTTTGTATGAGTCAGTAACAGATTTGTCCATGTTTACACCCCAGATAGTGGTCTTCATAAAGGATTAATTTTGCACAGCTTAGGAGCAATACTGTTTTTATACCCTTTGTTGTTTGAAGCTGACCATGAAGAAAGGCTGAGACAGCCAGGCTTTTTCAGCTGTGAGAAGAGAAAGCTACAGGGACATCTCACTGCAACCTTCCAGTGTTTAAAGTGAGCTTATAATCAGGATGGAGACTAACTTTTTACATGGACAGATAGTGATAGGACGAGGGGGGGTGGTTTTAAACTAAAAGAGGGGAGATTTAGCGTGGATATTAGGCAGAAATTTTTCACTCAAAGAGTGGTGAGCACTAGAACAGGTTACCCAAAGAGGTTATGGATGCTCCATCCCTGGAAGTATTCAAAGCCAGCTTGTCTAGGACCCTGGGCAGCCTCATCTAGTGGTTGACATCCCTGCTAGTGGTAGGGGGTTGCAACTATATGATCTTTAAGGTCCCTTCCAACTCAAGCTTTTCTATAATTCTGTAACTAAGCCCACATCAGAATATTTTATTGGCTTAGGGTAACATGTTTTCAGTGTGCAGCTTCCCAGGCACATGGCCTAACTTCTACCTGGAGTTGCTCAAATGGGCAGAAAGGATCTGAACTTTCTGTGTGTTATAATATAACATAATCTCATATATTGAATTATACTGGAATAAATACAGACAGAAAATAATAACTTCTCATTCTGCCTTCCAGGAAACCCATAGAAACGTATGAAATCAGTACAAAACACAGGTACACTAGCTTACAAAATTACTATCAGTTAACCTGGTTCCACTGTTCGACAATTTGTCCTAAGTATGATAGAACATACAAGCTAGTGCAAAGCTCTGTGATGATAGCAAGAGAACAAGACAAAAGTTTTGTTCAACAAAGGCTAGACAGACCTTTTGATCTTTGAAGTGCAAAGCAGACAGAGTTCAATGCAGTAGAAACTGCTTGATCAGTTGAGAAGAATAAAGGATGTCACAGGCATCTCCAAACCTCTGATTCAAACTTATGGGTAATTCTACCATTTTGTTTTCCAGGAAGCTAAAATTATACCCTAACGAGCTAACAACTAATGAGTTAAAATAGCTAAATTTTATTTTCTTAAAGAAAAATGAAAAAATGCACCAAGATTCAAAACTGGCATTTCAGCTGTGTGTATATTATAAACCTTGCTATGGTGTGAATAGACACTAATATTATGGGATGTAGCCCCTTCAATACCCTGTTTTGGCAGCTTATCCCTTGGAGTATGCGTAAGTTGAAAGCCTTTTGTACAGAGGCTTTTTCCTCAGATGCTGCCTTAAGGGAAAGAAGAATTGGTTTGTAGCAGTGGATGAGGAGCTGAAGGTCAAGATAAAATTCTGTTTTCTAAAATATATTCTGCTGCTTAATCTAATCCTGTGTGAGCTCAAGAACATAGCAGAATTTAGAGGAAGGAAGTGGAAAAACCTTGGCAACTTAATTAAAATGATTGGTGATGCTTTAAGGGAAGAAACTGTACAGAGAAGGAAGCAGAGGACAAGTACAAGAAGGGTAAGTACAGTAGAAGATGAATCTTTTTCTCAAAATAATAGCTATGTCTTAGTCAAGTATCCCCATAAATCTGCAACATAGCCTAGGATTTCAGAATTAAATCCTTTTCTTACTGAAATACATTTTCGAGAGAGTGTTTCCAGAGCTCTTTTTAAGAATCTAGCAAAGCAAAAACGTAACTAGAATGTATAAGATTCCAGTTAAGCTAACCAAAGCTGTACTTTTTGATAGTCATTGGGTTTGTTTATTTGGTAAGATTTATTTGGCAGCTCCCCAGTCCTCCTGCTGCTCTCCTTGGGCTGCAGCTCCATCCTGGGCAGCTTCTGTGGGGTATCCATGGGCTGCGGTCTTCAAGCTTTGCACGCTGCTGTACCACGGGCTCCTTCATGGCTGCATGGGCAGATCTGTTCTGTGTGGTGCCCGTGGGCTGCAGGAGGATGGCCTGCTTCGCCATGGGCCTCCATTCGGCTGCAGGGAGCTGTTGCTCCACGCATGGAGTTCCTCCTGCCTCTTATGTGCATGGCTGCTTCTCTTCCATTTCACACTCCTCTCTCTCACAGTGTTTTTTTACCTTTTCTCAAATATGTTTCCCTTCAGGTGCCACTATTTGGCTGCTGGGCCCAGTCCTGTTGTGCAGTGGGGCCATTGGAATTGGCCCCACAGGAGCCACCTCAAAGCCTTCCCCAGCCAACACTGTGCCACAATACGATGATGCATGACCCTCTCCCGCCTTCCCATTGTTTTACATAAATGATTTTGAGATCAGCTGGCTATGAGTTCCCCATGGAGAGGACTGCAGCATTTTGGAAGTTTCTCTCTTCCCTTTTTCCTGAATGTAGATATTTTCCTACATATTAAATGAGAATTGCATAATTAGGCAAAGGTGGGAAAATGAATCAAGCTTGTGATGTGAGTTGTGGTTAGGGACAGCAGTGGTTTTAGTTAGGTGGCCTACAGCAGAAAATCTGGTAGTGTTCAGCATCTTCACTGTTCCAATGACTTGTAATTGATAGAGATGAAGAAATATATCTCAGTGGAAAAGTTTTTAGGCTACTTTTTGGTCAATTGCCAGTAACACAAATCCTGATGTATTTAGCATAAGGGGAAATGACTGCCAAGTCTCTCAAGGGGCTGCTTTGTAATTGCTCTTACTGAAGCATTGTTATTATCACTAATAAAAGGGTTGGAACTAAGAAAACAGCTCTCATGTTTGGGAGCCAAATCTGCAAGGGGAAAATGAAGTAAGTGAGCAGATATCAACAGTTGTCAGCATCTTAAATCTCCAGTGGTGGTGATACAGGAGGTAGAATGTTAATTGCTTTCCTGGTAGATGCCCTCTAATATAGAACTACTGAGAGCCTTTTGTAGTCCTACAAGCTTTATTCAAAATTCAAAAAATTCTTTGCTCATCAGTGCATACCAGTCCAAGTGACTTTTAATTTCATGTTTCCCTACAGATTTTCAGCTGACGTTAATAAATGACTGTATATGGCACACATGGTTTTGTGTGCCATACACAAAGGATTCACTTCAGAAAACGTTGAAAAAAGATTTTATGCTAATGTAACTACTGTTTGTATTTCCGTGCCCTGGGATCCAAAAGGCATTTGTGTTTGCAGAGATTGTTTTCTGTGTGCTTTGCATTTGTATAGACTTGTGCCTATTAAGGTTCTTTCATATATGAATGAATCCTTTTCTGCTTGAGCAGAACACAAGTGTATAATCTCCACTGTGGGCAGGAGAAGTAAAGGCATGGGGGAAATTATGTGGCTGCCCAATCCTGGTACCTGCAGGCTAGGATGGTGATGGTTGAGACAGGACAGGAGGATGTTTTGGTCCTGTTGTCTTTGGCTCTGTTCAGTGACAGGCAATAAGCACTCTGAAGAGTTCATAGTGTTAAAAATGAGGTAAATGAAGGGGAAATAGAAGAAATTCACTGCAAGTGATGCAACAGATCCTGATGGACCTAGAAGGAAGGTGCCAGGATCATCAAATGTTACATATTACAAGAGCTCTTTAGATCACACTGCCTTTTCAGCATCAAATTCATAAGCTACCACTGATCTAAGAGACTGCCACTCTCTGTGCCTCTTCTATTTTCTGCCAGAGGTTAAAAGAATCAGTGGTCTAGACCTATGCTGTGATATATCATCCACTATCCATACCTGGTTTGGCTGGTAAGGCCAAAACGAGTATCATGAATTATAGAGAAAAGTATTCACAGAAGAAGAACCCTTGCCTTGAACCTCCTCTTGGCACCAGGGAACAGGATATTCCCTGGATAACCCCAGCCTTGCCAGTCAGAGCTTTGTTGTAATTAAACTGCTAGCTCCTGGGAGAAGAACAAGGTGTCCTCCTGCCCTGCAACCTCCCAGTTCCAGCAGCTCTTCTGCATTGCTACAGCTTTCGAGCTAGCATTGCTTTGATGGATTAAAACATAGAAATAATTTACTTACCTGTGAAACCTAATATTTCATTCTGGAAATGCAAGAGACATTCACAGCACTGTGTGCGCTCACATCAGTCTTCTTGTCTTTGAATTTTTCGGGGTTGGGGTTGAATAATATTTAGACAAGGGAAATTGAAAACTGAGTGAGGCTTTCAAATGCTTTATGCAGAAACACGAATCATATAGAAACAAACATACAGCCACATGCTGTATTTTTTCCCTGAATTTCTTATTCCAAAATAATGAACATTTTTCTAATGCAGTGTAGACCTTCATTTTTCAAATGGCTCCACGTATGAAATACATTTCCATCTAAATATGAGCATACAAAAATTACTTTTGCATGAAATTATTTTGTACCAAGAAATAAAATAACAGCCACGAGCTTGCTAATTTTATTTTTTCCTGAAATTCAAAGTTCAATGTTCCAGACAGCTCTACTGAAGCCTTTTATGTTTGCACAGAACTCATAACCAAGAAAAAGTGTTCCTAATCTTTCTGAGCTTTTTTTTTTTTTTTTTTTTTTTTCTTCAGTGAAGAAGTATATCATGCATGACAAATGACATGTAGTAGTGAACAGGACATCTGAGGGCTGCAGAATGTTCCAACATTCCAACAATGGCTCACTTTTTCCAAGACAGACCACAGAATAAAAGTCACCTGCTGTATAATTTCAGTAATTATGGTAAAACTATCTTGTTTCTATTTTATAATATTTCTCAGGTTTCGTTACATCTTCTTTTTATATATATTCTCTGGCAGTTTTAATGTACATTCAATTTTTTAGTCTGACAGCATGATGATATTCCTACCTTTTCAAAAATAGGTCAAACCAGCTTTTCCTTCTGAAATCTCAAACAAATATCTGTAAACAATCACTCTGCAAGATGGCACCTCTCACATCTATTGTGGTGGACTATTAAGCCTGGAAATTGATGTCAGCCATTTTAATTTCAATACTATAAACAATATTTTCAGCTCATTTTCTTACATTTCTATTTGAGGCTGTTTAAATCATATCCTGCCCCTAGGTTGGTTTCTAAAGGAAAATAAACCAGTAAAAATGCCAATTTCTAGTGCTGTCTGACCACTAAATTAAAGCAGAGGATGAGAAATTTCAAGATATTATTTCCCTGCATGTTTGGTGGGTGAGTGACTGGAACAGTGGGATGCTGAGCTGTACCTCCTGCAGGAGGGAGAAATGGGAGCTGGTGGTTTGCTCCCTGGCCATCACCACCATGTATGGACCAATCAACAAGTGTGCACCCACTGGCCTCCGAGCCAGGCACAGCACGAGCTCCGTTCAGAGTGGAGGATGAATTGTGTGAGAGTGAAAAAAGAGAGAAGCAAGAAAAAAATGGCTGAGATGGGATTATGTTGGAAGGAGGGGAGATGCAAGAGCCTGCTTTGGAGGGAGTTCTGGCAGCAGGAAGCAAAGTTCTGGGAAATCACACTAGCAAAAATTTCACTGCTGGTATATTTGAATACTAGCCAATAACTGACCTTGAAGCCAGGAACAAGGCTTTTGAACTGGTTATAGGAAAGCGATGAGATTCAATAGGGTATTCCAAAGGAAGGGAGAAGAGGAGACAGAGGTATAGGCACACAGAGACTTTTCTTTGACAACTGTGTGAGCAGCCCCAGGATGAAGTGAATCAAACACTGAAAATAAATATGAAGCTAAAGATTATTTTAATCTCCGGTGCTTTAATTTTACCTGTACCAAGGCACTTAAGAAGATATCACAGCTTCTGGAAGGAGGCAATAGGAAGCTTTAAACATGAGCAGTGAGCTATTTATTTTCTGGCAGAGGAAAGAGACTCTCAATTACCCTGTTATGCTTTGCTTACACATCATGAAGTTCCTGCTGAATGCAAAGTGCTGAGCAGCAGCAAAGGTTTAATGTAAGAGCCAGCACTGGGATGATTCACTCTGTTTCAGGAAACAAATTACTTATTTGCTCATGTCAGTTTCACCATTAGCTCTAAGGAAGGGAGTATGCACTCCTTTTCTATTGCATCCATCATCTTAAAATCTTTCCTTAAAATGTGTAATCCTCTGTTTTGGTTTGCAGGATTGCAAACATTTTTGACTCTTTTGCCCCTTATACTACGGCCATTCTCTGTTGTGCTTGAAATGTTACTGGATCTGAAAGTCTGTACGTTTAATGGATAAAGATTTGTTGATTACATCATTAGGTTTTCATGCATCTTCCACCCCATTTTCTTCTCCGTGAAGAGACAGTAGTCCCACACAATTATTTTTTGAAGTACAGAAACGTTAAAAAGTCATCTTCAGGTAGATGTTTTGATTGCTAGTTTGTCAGAATGAACTTTTAAAGCTCTTTGTGTGTGTATGTTTGGCTTTGATTTTGCAGGGTTTTTTTGTTTTTTTTTTTGTAGTCTTGGTTAATCAACCCACCATTTAATGCAGCAAAAGCAAATCTGATTCCTGTTGCTGCATACGCAGTCAACGGCTTCCACAGATGTTCAACTTCTAAAAGGAAAAGCATAAAATATTTATCATGTGAGCACATTGGATGAAAAATGTGATTTTTAATTTTTTTTTTTAATTTAAAGGATCTCTGCCTACAGTCATTGTTTTATGCCTGTTTATTAGTTTTCTTCATTTTGTAATGTTTATCTTATTCTTCCATGGAATATGAACATTTTCTTACCAAAGTCTAAAGAAAACTGAAGCACTTTAAGCATATAACATTGCCATTTGCAAAGGAAGGTTTTCTTTATCTCGCTCAAACTCCAGACATGGAAATTAAATCACTTAAAAAAGGAATTTTGATGTCAACATTATAAAAATATGCTCTTTTCCGTTGGGGAAAGTTCATAAACTTGGAGTTTTTATAGTGTTGCTAACATCAGATAAAAATGTGTGAGGAGAATAATCCTGGGCTCAGCCGCTTGTTTGTTATTCTTCACTTTTGACACTTCATGATCCCACACAGACTAGGCAAGTAATTTTATCAGAGCTAATTCTAACCAGATAATCAAACAAATTGAGAGCAAAAGCACTGCCACAGCAGTATCCCATCATGTCAGAAACTGCATTCGCCTTTGGCTTTCTCTGAACCTTACTTCTGGCTCCCATCTCCGTCCTCCACATCCTGCTACCACTCTAAACATTTAACATGACAAGTTTGGTAATCTTTTAGTAGAACAACTTCTGCATTTTAAAGACATAGATAAGCTTTCAGGCACACAAGTCCTTCTTGGATATAAAACAGGAGCAGCAAACTTCGGAGCTAAATCCTAGTTTCTCTGTACCTAATTAGATATGTAAATCATTTCAGACAGCTGAGAGTAGTTGAGTAGTTTGAACCTCTGGAATAGCATGGGGGATGTTAGATAAGGGGGTGATTATCACTCACTGAAAGAACAAAACAGCAGTTAATGTATTGCCGAAGGAAGAGGGGAAGGTTAATGGGAGCAGGAGGAGAGATATCACAGTATGCTGTTAAAAACAGCTCTCTGTTGATGCACAACTTTATGAATTTCTGTTCTTAGCATCATCCTTTGAAATTGTTCTGTATTAAGGAAAGTTATAGAAAATGAAGCAAAGAAACAAAATGAGACATACTTCTTCTCTCTTTGCTCATGTATGGTTGGAAAGCCATGCTACTTAAAGGCAGGAGTGAAAATGCGGATGAAATGCCTGAAAAGTAGAGGCAAAACATTACTGGAAGAATAAAAAAAAATTGGTACTGGAAGAAACCATTTTTTAACAAAGAATCAGCTCCAAAGCTGGTCAGCTGAAGGACATGGCGCAATACAGTGATTTTCATAGTTACAAAAACTTCTTGCAGAGTTGTTATACTACATTACATGCAGATACCTACAGTGGAATTGCCTAGAACAGCTAAGTAGTGAAGGTGGGAAAATTCTTTATACGATAACAGTAATAATAAAGATTATGGAGATGTAATTTACCAAGAAGCAATTATTGCAGGGAGCCTCTAAGGGAGATAAATACCAAGACAGCTTGTTCATTGTAGCACACTGTGCATTTTATATCATAATAACAGTATGTTATAGATATACCAGTGCTTCCAAAAAGCTTTACTGTGTTGTTTCATTTTTTCTTCTCTGTAAGCTCCTGAAAGAGGTACAAGATCATCCTATCATGATAAAGTTTCAAGCGTGTGATCCTCAGAATGATTTTGCTAGTTACAATGCTGTAGAAATTCTTGTCACAATCTATTCTATAGATTATCTTCTGATGGTAAATGAAAACCATTTAAAAGCTGCATGAATCAACACTTTTTCACAGCTTTATTTATAACCCACTCCTCTATAGAAAGACTATTGCATTACTCTTTGTATTTTGACATTTTTAAAAAAGCACAGAAGCTCTTTAAAGCTTATAGCACAATAACATGAAATAATTCACTGTTGTTTGAAGAAAACTTTCAAATGCAGCATCTGCTTCAGGTGCATCTGAGGTGACTGTTCGAGTCTGTCTGTTAGTGTGAGAACTGGAGGAACGATGTCCAATGTATAGTGAGCTCTCCAGAACAGGGGGACCAGCCTAGTCCCACCAATCCACATGGACTTGGCTTTTTAACCATATCTTGGCTGTGTTATTTGTAACTACAATGAGTGCTCAGTTAAACTACTAGTGGCAGAGCTAATGAGTAAAATTAATAGAAATGTAATTTGTAACTCACTCAAATGTAGAATAATACTCTAGAGGAAACTTCAGAGAAAAAGGAAAAATAAAAGCTGTGCTGTGATACTTCATATTCGTGTGTATTTCTTCTGCTTGTATCTAGAGACATCTGGACTTTTCATGTTTTTCATTCTCTTAGGACTACTTCACAGTAATGAGAGTCATCTAGAAAGAGTTAAAGAACTGCTATGGATTCAACAGGAAGAGCAGGAGGAATCTCATATTCTGAGATTTTTAGATTAACTGTAGTATTGAAGAATTTTAAATCTACTGAGAAAACCTGCTCTGTGCCCTTGCACACTATGAATCTAGGAAGGTTTATTTCATAACTCTTGCACCCAGCAGAACCTTGTGCCCACATCTAAAGCACTGCATTGTGCCTTATCTGCTCCCATCTGGAGAAAAACCCACAGATTGGTTCAAATTCTTTATCATCCAAACCATCTCAATCTGAGCACTCTTCTCCAGAGAATAGACTGCATGAGTATAGGACCACAAGGCGCAATCTTCAAGAAGCTTGACATCACTTAACACTGTTTGGACATCAGTTGAAGGACATCAGTTTCATGGCCAGCTTGGGCAATTCTGGTCCACACAATCTTTCTGTGGGAATTAGACCTGGTTCTGAGCAAAGCCCAGACAGAATCCGTTTGTCTCTGCTGCTTCTTCTCTGTGAGAATAGTGTACTTAAATGATCACTGGAAGAGAAAAGTTTTACAGTAAAAAGGTAAAAACAGAAAAAGACTATTATTACTACTATTACTTGTGTCCCACAGTTTTCTCCAGTGTCAGTCCTGCACAGCACCTTCCAGTGATGTTTGGGCTGATCCAAGACAGCCTTTTATTCACAAGCTACTTGGCAGGAGCTATAGCTTTTGAACTAGCCCCAGCTGGAAGCAGTTGGCACCCCACTCACCACTGGGATAGGAGTACAAGCCACCACTGACTGGCATCAAGCCCATAAATACCCACTGAGTACAAGTGACATTGAAGAGACTCATAATATTTTCATTACATGCTTTTTCCCAAGTTGATTGGTTCTTAAATTGTATTCACTAGAACCTTCCACAACTGTCATGGAGCTTAAAGCTATTTCTCTGTCACATAAAACACCCTCCTGATTGTAAATCACTTCTGAGCTTAACTAGGGTTATCAGTAACTGTCTAGAAGAACATGGTTCAATAAAATGCACCAGTACCCAAAATTCATTTCTGGCAGGAGACACCGGCATGAAGATTAAAGCAAATTAGAAAGCAACTTGGAAAACTGAGTGTAGTGAAGAATATAAGAAAGTAGATTTTATGTAACAGGAACTAAAAATGTGAAGGGAAATTAAGATCAAGGTTAGAAAATGATGACTGAATGTAATTGTACAACTATATTAATCTCATTAAAGCAAGTTTATTTTCAGATTTGATAATACCTTCTCATGTACTTTAGTCTTTGATGAAGAAAGTTGAACAAAACTGTCCATCAAAGAAGGGTTACTTAATCTACTCAGAGAGGTACTGGCCATATGTGCACTCAAACAGCAGGAAATCTTTCACATGGCATTGTGAATTGGAGAATTTTGTACCTGGCAGTGACTGCAGATCCATGCCTGAGGCTGTCTTCTCTATATTTACCTCCCATGGCTGTCAAATGGGCATATCATGGCACTCCTAGCTATTCATTCAGATACAGAATAGCAAAATTCATCAGGATCTGAAAAAAACGGGATAGAAGCATGAGCACATCAAGGATAGTTGCTGCAAGATTGAAATTCTCTTTTCTCTTTCATGTGATTATCTACAGGTACATTCACACTGTGGGTCACTCTGTGAATCTTAGCTCCTTCCCCAGAAAACTGCTCTAACAAAAAGGCTTTATTGTGTCATAGCTAAAGAAAAGAACAGGATGCACAGATTCAGAACCCTTGGTAATGAAAGGTATGAGAAGTGAGCTTAAGTCCTGCTAGGGAGTCAGCTTCAGATGGAAAGGGAAAAGCTGAAAACTCTCTTGAGCTGAGTCACACTACAGTAAGAGGAGAGAATGACTTCAAGCTGTGCCAGGGGAGATTTAAGCTGGACATTAGGAAATACTACTTTTCTGAAAGAGTGATCAAGCACTGGAATGGGCTGCCCAGGGAGGTGGTGGAGTCACCGACCCTGGAGGTGTTCAAGGAACGTTTGGATTTTGTGTTGAGGGATATGGTTTAGTGAGAACTATTGGTGATAGGTGGTTGGTTGGACTGGATGATCTTGAAGGTCTTTTCCAACCTTGGTGATCCTGTGATTCTGTGATTCTGTGACTGCTGAAAAAAAAATTCATTTTGTGTGTAGATAGGTGTTTCCTTCAGTTGTAAGAAGTAGGTTGATGCCTGTGATGAGGCAACGATGCTCTAAAAAATTTTACTAGATTCACACCCATCTGAATCTCTGTTCTATTTGCCCAGTGATCTTTTAATAGAACTCCTCCTGCAATCAGTGCGAAAGTCATTACCACAGATAAACAGGCGTTCTTCAGTCTGAAAACCATCCCAGGACCAGACACCTCTCTAATGATTTTAGGGGATCTAAGTGAGTAGAGTAGGAATTGGATGTGCTCCAACAACTCTTGCAAATATGAAATTTTCTTGGGCTATTAGTGCACAGTAAAGAAATATCAATAGTAGGATTATACCTATACACAAGCACTTGAAAAAAAGTCAGGATGTTTGTTTATTCCTGTGTGTGTTTAATAATTATACATTCCTTAATGAGCTGCCTCATTTAAGGAGGAGTATCAGCCTGTAGTGCAATGTGTTGCTGGATTAAAGCTACAGAACATGCAGATGTCAACATCTTGCTTTCTGGCAGAAATTTTTGTTGTATCTTTTTAATTAAGTGGTTCACTTTCAGCTGGGTACACTGTGTGCAATATGGTCTAGGCTATCAAGCCTTTGCTTTACTGACACGGACATGTTCTCGGGAAGAGAAAATATGAAAATCAGATATTTTGTGGTGCCTATTTCTAGTCCATGACTTCAACAAATCAAATTAGGTTGGTATCTTTATTTCTATTTCAGAAGGAAACTTTTCAGGCTTCATAAGCTGGAATGAGAGACCAAAGAAAGAGGAAATATAAAAGAAACAGTGAAGGACTTAAATTTGTAGGTAGGCACAGACTAACAGATAACAAAGACCAAAATGAAACCACAGTTCAGTAATTATGCTAGAATAATCTCAAGGACTTTTAGGAATAACAAACAAACAAACAAAAAACCCCAAAATCAAACAAGCAAAAAAGATAACAACAAGCAAACAAGAAAACAACAAGCCAGAGCCTAGAAGATGATTCAGTTATTTAATACAATGCAAAATTGAAAATCTGGCATTGTAATTTGCATTGCTTTTGCATCTCAGAAAAAGTATGCTGAGAAATTTGAATTGAAAATATCTGTTTTTCAAAACCACACAAAGACTGAGGGAAAGTGAAAACTAATTATTTAATAATGGTAACTTCCCAGCTTTCATTCCTTCCTTTAACAAAGGAGAAATAGTTGATTCAGTACAACTGTATAAACATGATATTTTTACATGCTTTATTTCTTGGAGAGATGCCTGACACAATTAATAAATTTTTCATTTCCAAATTCTCACAGTTTTTATGTCCTTTGACATGTGATTAAAATACCACAGCTAAAAAATAATATGGAACAAAATATTTGATAAACAAGTTCTTAATTGTATTGCACGTGAGGATCCAGCACCTTCTTCATCCTCTGTGATTATAGGTCCATCAGATCTTTATATCTGTGATTTTGGAAATGCACAAATGACAGTGAAAAATAGAAGAAAACACTTTATTTTGTGACATCAAAGAATCATTTGATTTTACCAGGACAAAGGAAGCATAAGGAAAAGAAGGATCTCCATTTGTGTTGACCTTATCCAGAGAGAAATCCCAAGTGTTTTTACATGCAGTGAATTCTTATGTGGTTGGAGCTATGTGCCTCCACTGCAGCTGATAAAATAAATAAACTCTGTATCTAACTTTTACCCTTGCTAGTAATGGGTGTTGGAGCTACTGATCAAGAGCAAAAGGTACTTACTTTAAATACTGACTTTTGGAGTGAATGGCGTTCACACTGCTTATCGTGATTTTCATTCCCACTTAATATATCACTGAGATACTAATGTGGCACAGAAAACGTTATTGTCCTCTGTTCAACCCTGCTGGGAAAGGATAGTGAGTCTGGAGTAATTATCACAAAATAATTTGGATCTGAAGAAAAGAATCAAGCCAAGTTTCATCCTTAGAATATGACACGACAATATAAATATACTTCTTAATCTGACTTTGGTAGGAGCTTCCCTGTGAACAGTCTGGAAGAGGTCCACAGCTGATGTGAATAAAGGGTAAAGACCTCATGGGTCTCATGTTCATATGATTTCCCCTTGGAAATGTTCTTATTGTAATATTTCCTTCCCAACACAGAAGAAGGAGAAGGAGACAAAGGGTTTGGAGGCCAGTGATGGGCCACTAGGCAGCAGTACATTGGGTCTGTGCTAGGGAGGTGGGAGCATCTGGATGGATTCATCTATGTAGGGGAGAATTGATAAACAAAATTACTTCAGGTAAGTTCTCTTTTCCACAAATCTGTACCAACACGTTTTCTCCTTGCAGTTTTTTTTGGAATTGCTACATATATTTCAGCCTGTAAGGCTATAATTTTTTTGAACATGGAAGGGTTGTGTGTGCTTGTATGCTAAAGAAGTACTGCAAATAAGTTGTTTCTGCCCTTAACACAGCCTGAAGCACAATCTTGTTGTTTACAGCCAGGTTACAGCAGTTCTTCTTTATCAGCTTCTACACACAGGCATGTTTATTGAATTTACATTTCTGCTTACTGATTGCTAGTCCTGCTTTTTACCAAGGCTGCCAATAGCTGAATTTTCATCCAGAAGTAATTTATATGTCTTTTTCTTTGTTGATTTTCTTTTTTTCACTCCTCCAAGTTCTTCAAATATTTTCTCTTGCAGAGTAAGATATTTTCCCTTACTGGGAAGCATATTAACTTCAAAGGTATTTTAGTCCTTATCTTGAGAAGTCAATGCGGAAAAGTCAATCACTGCACTATCAAGATTCCCCATTTTACATAGCCTCAGTACTCAGGAGTTAAGACTAAATGAAATACTTGCTAAAGAAGGAGATGTCACAGTCACCACAGGTCAACTTGGGAATGTCAAATGGCACAGGACATGAGAGTGGGATCAACTTTACTCAAACTTATCGAGAAATCTCATTCTAATTCATGAACTAATTTCCATCCAGGCTTTCCGAGGTTCTTTTCAAATGTGATAACTGCAACTTGAGGAGGATTTAATAGAAATGGTGGTTGTGAGTCTTTCAGCAGATTCAAGAAAGAATTTAGTAGATTAGTGCAACACAAGTAAAATGGATGGGCAAAATACTGGTGTCTCAGTTAGAAAATATGAAAATCACTGTCAAGCCCAGACTAATTTTATACTGTGTAAGTATACATTTCTATAGTCTTCACATTTTACTGTAATAATAATTCACAAAAATTAGAATTTATTTTCCTCTTATTTCATGTGATTAATCATTTGAAAAAAAAATGTGTTTTTCTTTTCATATTGATTTTTATTATGCTAAATAAACAAAGCAGATAAATTGCCATGGCATCTATTTGCAAATGCTGAGTCTTGGCTATCAAGGGCAGACGTGAGAAGCTCACTGAACAACAAGGCAATACAGAAAAATAAAACATGCCCTACACACCCTGATTCCTGTCCCAGCACCTCTCTGCTTGTTCCATCATCCAAATTAGAGTGGGCAGGGAGGGAAGCCTTAGGAAAAATGCCCAAATCAGTGTATCTAGACAAATGAAATGATAGAAAGCAGAGCAGAAAGGAAGCACACTGTCTTCAAATCTCTCCCTCGGCCCAAAGGCAGGTTTATCTGTCTCTGCTTCTGCCGCTCCTATTAGTTGTTTGTCCAACCTGTTCTTACAAAAACAATACTGACTATTCCCTCACTTCCTTAGGCAATTCTTCTGAGAACTGGGCTGCATATGCCCGATGTTGCCATAGCTCTGGGGAAATGCCATTCACGTGTTAACTTGTGGCTAACTGTGGGAAAGCTACGCATGCACATTGCATGTGTTGCTGCCTTTCATGGTGTTTCAATGTCTTTGGGGTAAGAGGCTGGAACGATGAGGGGGGTTTCACATCATCTGGTGAAAGGTGAGTGTAAGATGTGTGCATGAATGAAGGGGTTGGTGCGCATGCCTAACATACACTGGTAACCCTACAGGAAGAGTTGTGAGGTCTCTGTTCTACCTCGAGACCAGGGCTGATGTTGCTGTGGAAAAGCACAAGCCAGAGAAGTGGTAACACAAGATTATGAGAGAAGGGTGTTTCTGAGAAGGGGAAAGCCACTCTAGGCAGGCATTCTGGGAGCAGGGCAGCAGTATTAGGAGCTCCAGAGAGAAGGAGGGAAAGAAACACTGGAAAGAATCTGCATTTTTAAGATGGTAAATGCCAAAAGTGGAAAGATTTTCTGACAGAATCTAAGGGGTGGATTTTCAACCAGGCAGCAATAATGGCAGAAAATAAAATATTAATAAATCTCACTTTTTTTTCTTTTTTTTTCTTTTTCTTTTTTTTTTTTATCAAGCCTTGGTGCTGGTTTTTTTATCCTGCTCCTTGTCTACCTAATACTTATTCTGTCTAAATATCAGTACATGAGTTAATATCTATAAATCAAGACCAACTTGTATCTCTGAGAACATTAGCCTTTCCCAGAGACTATATCCATTGTAATGAATATTGGTTTAAATAATTGATGTTTCACATCCTATATTTTGCCCTTCTTTGCACTGGGAGCCTATCCAGATGCATCTTAAGCACTACTTGTAAGTGGAAGGTAATGATAAGTGAAATGCCAATACAATCTCTTTACCTTTGCTGATGGCAGAACTTACATGTCAAATTTGGAAAAAAATTCAGCTAAACTACTGAATCCCTGTCAAAATGATAAGGAATTGAGGTTTTGAGATACCTTCTCCAAATTGTCTGGAGAGGAAGTTATGAAACATTCATGAAAGTAAATTACAGCTCCACACCCTATTAGTCACAGAACTTGAAAGTAATTTGAAATCTTGAGTACACATGAATTATTGAACAATGGGTGAAAATGAAAGAAAATGGAGACTGTAAGTTCGGACATCCACAGACTGTGTAACTTACTACTGTGATCCTTCTGTTCCTTAATTTCAGGACAGCATTGAAAGAGTAGAGTAACCTATAATATTAAAGACAGTAGGATTCTTATTACATAGTAAAGCCAGAAGAAGGCAACAGATCAAAGACAAGACTTAAAAGGAATGTGAAACATTCCAGTTAGTCCCACCTGAGCTTGTTGCTGGCCTGGGTTCTTACATCTTTTTAACTATTTGCCTTCCTTCCGTTTTGCTTGATGGAGAAGGCCAACATATCTCATTAAAGATGGCTGAGCCAAGCTATAACCAACAGTGTGCTTTGCCATTGTATTTGGCTGTGGATGTAAGCTCTGTCTAAGAGCCATGGGATGAAACAGGTGAAATTGCAGAAATCAGAAACATCTCAAACATTGTGAATAAGAGTTCTATGATGCAAATGAGCCCGAAATGTAATTGATTACCCAGTAAAATTTTCTGTCATCCAGCAGAAAAAGAAAACAAAAAATCCATTAAATTAATTAAAGATCACAGTGAAATTGTAAGGTGTGTGTAGACTACATGTAATGAGCACTGCAAAAAATAGTTACACAGAGAGAGCTACAGGTAAAGATTTTAGATTTGCTCTGTAATTAACCTTGAATTTTGGTGAAACTCTTCATATTTTTATCTTTTTATTTGCTTCCAATATAATTTTTAGGTAGCTATTTTCCTAAACAAGTTTAGTACCCTTCTTCACAATTTTCTCGTTTACTTGGTAAAAAACTCTACATCATATTCCTTAATTTCTTTTTGATATCCAAATAGTTCTATTTTCTGAACTGCATAGAGCCATTAATTCTGCTCATTAAGTCTTCCTGCTTTTTAAAGACTCCCTTTCTGAAACTGGAATATCTTTGGTACAGGCATTGTTTGTGAACCCCTCCAGGTAATTTTAAATCCATGTGAAACAAGGCTGCCTTCTGTGGCCAACATTTTTACAATAGCCTCATTTTCTATCAGGACCAAACACAAATCCCTTCTTTGTTCAGGAATTTGTCTTTCAATTCACAAACTGATGAGTAAATGTCTTGGCTATCAAATCAGATATATAGGCCTGACTATTATAGTTGAATTTGATCTCTGATTGATATCTTGAAGCTGAAAGCCTCCCTTAATAATATTGTCTTTCATAGTATGTATCTTCCTACATTGTTAATGTATTTTCTAGTAATTTTAAGGAAATCTTTACCTACACAGTCATCAGTACTGAAGAGACTGATGATACAGCAGTCTCCTATTTATTTCTCTTTTCTCGTCAGCATAAAAGCCTCCCTATCAGAGACTAAAATTTGATTGCTGTTCCACTGTGTTTCCATTTTCCCTACAACATTTATTTTTACATTCTGCAGAATAATTTAAATTCCTATTGTTTGTTACCTGGACTACTTGGTCTTCTTGTACAGATTCATTTTTCAGTTGCTTCTCACGGGTATCTTCTAGTCTCCCATGTGGAAACTCATTAACTGTACTACTTTCTATCTGATTGCTTTTACAAGAATCATTCTTTATGCTGTTTTACTAGCTACTACAATGTCTTTATTTTCCTTCCTTCCTGATGAATAACGGGGGTCACAAAGAGGCTCTACCAATCCCCTCCCATTAGTTAAGAAATTAAAATTCATAGTCATGCAGAGAGACCTCCCACACACATACTCTTAGACAGTTCAAGAAGGGTCCTTTCTCTATTGATGCTTTCTAAAGAACCTTTTTCTACCATCAGTATTGCTGTCTTTTAATTCTTTTGACAGGTCACTTCTTTAAAGCCAGTCAAGATAAAAATGTTTATTAGTAAATGAATTTTCTAATCCTGTCTATAGTAGAAATGTTGATTTGTTTCTGTCTCTTAGAGATTATGATCTGTTAGTTCCAAAAAAATTATGCTGGCAAAAGACAAAAAGGCAAAAGTTGGAAAAGGCATTCAGGTTGCATGCTTGTAGTTTATTTTAAAGAGAGCTGTAGAAGTCAGCTATAAATCAATCGCAAAGTACAAGCTGTACTTCCACAGTGGTCACACTGGCACAGCCTGCCTAGTGTAGGAAGGGCCAAGTGGCAGGTTCATTCTGCAGTCATGAAGTGAGGTATTGGTCATTGTCTGTGAGTATGCACATGAATTGCAGTTTGCTATTTATTATTTGCCACAGAAGACTTGTATAAGAAGTTTCCAATTAGCAGCTTGGAACTCGGCCACGTGGCTTTGTTTGCCAATCTAAATCAGCAGTTCGTGGACAGGTTAGTTTGTGTAAGCTATCTGGCGCTTAGACAAAAGTCAGATAGAGAAAACCAAGTTCTTTGTGAATATCTCACAAACAAGAAAAAAAAACTAATTTAATCAAGTGCTATAGAAAACAGATGAAATGATCAGTTCCAGTTTTAAGGCAGGGCAGCATTACTGAACCATCTTCAAGAATATGAATCCAAATATATAGTGACAACTTGCTAGTCAGCGTTCGCAAAATCCTTGTGCAGTTTAAATAATTAATTCATTTCTTTTAGTATCAGGCCCACAGGCTGATACCAAGATAGCTTGAGTGCTGTGATAAGATCACTGATAAGATTGAGTGCACTCTCAGCAAGTTTGCAGATGACACCAATCTTTGTAGTATGGTTGATACGCCCAAGAATCAGGATGCCGTTTTGAGAGACCTAGACAGGCTCAAGTAGTGGGCCCCCATGAACCTCATGCGTTTCAAGAAATTCAAGTGCAAGGTCTTGCAAGTTGGTTGCAGAAATCCTCACTATCAGTCCAAACTGGAGGACAAAAGAATTGAGTACAGTGCTATCAAAAAGGACTTGAGAGTACTGGCGAATGGCAAGCTGGACATGAGCAGCAATGTGCCCTCGCAGCTCAGAAAGCCAACTGTTTCTGGGGCTGCATCAAAAGAAGCATGGCCACAGGTCAAGAGAGGTGATCCTTCCTCTCTGCTCTGCACTGTTGAGGCCTCACCTTTAGTACTACATCCAGATGTGGAGTCCTCAGTACAGGACAAACTTAAACTTCTTGGAGTGTGTCCAGAGGAGGGCCACAAAAATGCTCCAAGGGGTGGAACACCCCTCCTACGAGGACAGGCTGTTCAGCCTGAAGAAGAGAAGGTTCCACGGAGACCTGATAGCAAAATTTCAGTATCTAAAGGGGGGTTATAAAAATCACAGAATTGCAGGGCTTGGAAGGGACCTCAGGAAATCATTGTGTACAACCCCTCCACTAAAGCAGGTACCCTACAATAGGTCACACAGGTAGGCATCCAGACAGGTCTTGAATATCTCCATAGAAGGAGACTCCACCACCTCTCTGTGCAACTGTTCCAGTGCTCTGTCACTCTTACTGCAAAGAAGTTCTTCTGCATGTTTGTATGGAATTTCCTATGTTCATGTTTTAGAACATTACTCCTTGTCATATCACTGTGCACCACCAAGAAGAACCTGGCCTCATCTATTTGACTCCCACCAATCTCCTGTTCCTCATATGGGAGATGCTCTGGAAAGAAAGGAAACAAACTCTTTAGAAGGTCTGTTGTGATAGGACTAGGGGAAATGATTTCAAACTAAAAGAGGGGAGATTTAGACTGGATATAAGGAAAAAGTTCTTTACAATAAGAGCAGTGAAGGACTGGAGCAGGTTGCTCAGAGAACTGATGGATACCCCATCCTTGCAGACATTCAAGGTCAGGCTGGAAGGGCTGTGAGCAACCTCATCTACAGTTGGACTAAATGATTTTGTAGGTCCTTTCCAACCTTGTGATTCTATGAATCTATTATTCTAATCTAGCTGCAGATGTACATTTTCCTTGCAGGGGAGTTGGACTAGATGACTTCTAAGGGTCCCTTCCAACTCAAATGATTCTGTTTCTATGGCACATGACAAGGCAGCTTAGGCAGTTTGGATGCTTGTTTCTTGGTAAGATATTTACAGCATAGTCAATATTGTTTCAGGGAAGAAGACTGCATATTGCCATGCATTCAATGATTAACAGAGACAAGGACAAGCAACTCCTTGAAGAAATGTTGATATCTTTAAGAGTCTAGGGGAAAAGGAAAACTCCTGCTTCTTCTCCTACCACTGTAAATGTAATACATCTTCCTGTTTTTTGGCATGCAATCTCTATACATCCATTACCAACATGACAATCAAAACCATAAAAGCCTTTGAGCAAATGCATAACCTAAAAACCAAAAATGGGGCAGAGATTGTACCTTCCAATCCTCCATTGGCACCCAGAAATATCCAGAGAGGTCTCTTAGTTTCATTTTGTACCTCTGGTTGAACTGCAGATTAACTATTTGATTTCCTTCTCACTTAGGGCCTTAATTTCACTGTGCCAACTCAGGAAGAAGCAGAAATTGAGTAAATTAAAGACAGAACAGAAGCAATCCTTATCTCTGTCCCCTTTCATTTTTTTCCTTCCAAAATTAAGAAAATGAATGCCAGAATTTTTAAGGGGGTGTGATATTGTGGTGTTCATTAAGACATGACATCACTGTTAGGTATGACAGAAAAGGGACGGATTTTTCTATTTATATTTACTAAATCTTTTTGGGCCTACATGAGAGCTTGGTTTGTTTGCATGGAGAGTGACAAACCATAGTGTGAATTATCTTTTGTTACCTTATTTAGCTACCAATTCTATTTAAGGCTCCATCAATGCTGTTAATGTTGCTGCTTCGGGTATCTCAAGTCTATCTCAACAGACAGTCCCTGGAGCCTGACAACTTTAAGTGCTGATGCCAGTGCTTGAGAAGCAACAACAACAGGGCCAAGTCAAAATAAGATCCAGGCAAGCGGAGCCATTTAAAGTATGGGCTACTACTGCTAGTGACTGTAGAGATCCCTTTGCACAGTGACAGAAGGAGCACCACAAAGTCCTGGAGGACTCTCCAGGCTGCTGCCTTCTGTCACTTGGTGAACTTGCTATCCATACACTGCAGGCTTGGAACACTACTGGTGGTGTGAACTATAGGAAGGCACTCAGCAACAGTACATGCCTCACTGCCAAACCATCACAGCTGCTGATTCTCTGACCCAAACCACAGAAATCCTATTTAATATATGCCTGTTCATGTCTATGAAGGAAAATGGTTATGATGAAGATAAAATGGAGAGGAAAAATAATGATTTTGCAAGCATCATTGCCGTGGGCACACGTGTAAAAGACTGCAGTCCTTGTTGTGACATACCACAATGCATTGCTTCATGCTGCAATTGTGCCCTTATTCCTGATGCCTCAAGAAACTTTTTTATCTTAGTTCTACAAACTGCTACTGAGACTTCTTAGCAGCATCTTTTTTTTTTTTTTTTTTTTTTTGGTCATTTCAAGTTTAGCGTTATACAAAGTGTCTATGGGCACAACGGGATATTAGTCACTAGTGAACTGATACCTGAACAGATTACTACACGAGAAGGAAGTGTTCACCATGCCCTCCTGGGTGGGCACATGCACTTGTGTGCCACTGCTCCTTGCTCTTCCATGGAAATACCCAGGAGCAGTGCTCTGAGAACAGGAATAGCTCTGTCTTCCCCTTTGGAAAAGGCTGAAGCACGCTGACAGAGCACCCGACTTAATTAGCTACTGACCAAACTGCATTTGTAAGCAGCTCTTTTTGTCCTGGAAGTTAATTCAAAATAAGCGGCTTTTTTTTGGTGCCATAAGAAGGCTCTGCTGGTTAATCCCCAAAGGTTACAAATGATGACGGAGACGGGAAGGTTCCCATTGTGCCAGGGCAACTGTCAAAAGCTCTCGTACACATGAGCAAGATCAAGAGTTTACCCAGCCTGGGAAAGAGCAGGTAAACAGCTTGCTAATCCCTCTGGAGCTGTGGTATGGCAGGCTGCCAGGGCACACTGCTTTCGTCAAGGGATGCAAGAAGTCAGCCTGGATTCATTTCTCTCCTTGTGGTTTATTTATTCAAGTTACCTATGCTCCAGACTTTTCTGCTTTACAAGGCCACCCCACCTGTTCCCTGCAGTGCAGCAGTGCAGGATGAAGTACAAGTGAGTACAAAGGGAGGGAGAAGCTTCAAGAGATTGGGTCTTATTGCTCCCTACAGCTACCTGAAAGGAGACTGTGGCAAGGTGGGGGCCGGCCTCTTCTCCTGTGTAACTACAACTAGAACAAAAGGGAATGGCCTCAAGTTGTGCCAGAGAAGGTTCAGATTGGATATTAGGAAAAACTTATCCAGAAGAGTGTTCAGGTACTGGGATGGGCTGCCCAGGGGTGGTTTAGTTACCGTCTCTGGAGGTGTTCAAGAAACATTTAAGTGTGGTACTAAGGAACATGTGGGCAACATTGGTGGTAGGTGGATGGTTCAACTAGATGATCTTTGAGGTCTTTTCCAACCTTAACGATTCTATGACTCTATGATTCTATGATTATTTCTATTATAACTTCAATCCCTGAAATCTGTGGAGATTTTCTGGAGTGCAGTGAACAGAATCCATCATCAGGCTGAATACCTTGAAAAAGCAGTGCTGTGTTCCTGATGTAACAAGTAAACCAAGTTACATTTCACTCCTTGGTAAGTAGGAAGAGATTTGCTCTACTCAGAATTTTTCCTACAGTTTTTAAGGGTAAAGATGGCCTTTTGTGAATATGATAGCTGATATCAGGGGGAAGTTCTTTACCAAGAGTGGGTGCCCCGTCCCTGGAGGTGTTTAAAGCCAGGCTGGATGGTGCCCTGGACAGCCTGGTCTAGTATTAAATGTGGAGGTTGATGGCTCTACATACAGAAGCTTGATGATCCTTGAGGTCCCTTCCAACCCTAGCCATACTATAATTCTATGATTCTATGATTCTATGATAGTTTCATCACCCTTTACAATTTTCTCTGCTTTGTCTCTGCTTAAGGAAAATCTAAAAATGCTGTAACTATTTTTTTTTTTTTTTCAGGGATTTACATTTTACATTAAAAATACTGCAGCAAATGGAAAAAAATGAACCCCACTGAAATTGATGCCTGCTTTCAAGCATTGACAGAACTGTCCTGTAAATGTAAATGGCAACCCCATCTACCTTCTCCAAGTCATAGAAGAACTACTGGACATCAAGTTACCCAGGGAGCACAGGAACCCTTTTGTTCATGACACTGTCTGCATTATTATAGCCTTCATGGAAGTTCAGTCTAACTTCGAGTTTAAAGGCAATTTTTTTTAATCTGTTTTTCCAGCTTGTATAAAACACACAAAAACCAGACAAACAAGCTTTTTAATAGGGCAGTCTAGATCTGAAGAGCAAGTTGAGGTCAATTCCCTCCAAGAACTCAAGCATGAGCTACTTTGCTCTTTTCAGTACTTTTACTTAGGTTAATGGCAGCCATTCTTCGGTTTATAAATTATTCATGTGCACAAGCTTCACAAGGCTTGAGCCTGCAGGTTATAGCCTTGTGTTAAGTACTGAGTTGGCCAAAACTATATGGGCAAAGAAGTACAGAACAACTTTTAATTGGTTCTAAAAGGAATAACAACAGCAACATTTAATTACAATGAGTAATGATGGGTTAAACAAACTCTGCCTACTTAAGGAGAACATAGAATATACCTTGAATGCATCTGCCGCATGCTGTATTGCATACTATGCTTCCATTTTATGCAGGAATGTTCTGAGGAACTTATGGCCACATCTGTCCAAAGGAAAATATGTATACATTAAACAGTACATGCCAGAGTTTTTGGCAGTAGAATGACATGATTTATTTTTTCTTCACATCCAGAAGCGTGTTCTCAATCCTCCTGAGCAACATAAGCAACATTTCAGGGGGTTATTTGTTCTGGTGATGGATTTTGTGGTGATGGTGGTTCCTGGTGGTTCCTACCATGTTGGTGACTAACTGTGGTGGCTCTCAGGATGTTGTCCCCACTGCCTCCAGTCAGCGTTTCATTGCTCAGTATGCTGGATGACTTGGCAAAACTATCTTGGACACATACTATGGCTCTCATTAATGAATGCGATTTGAGAATGTACAGTTTGGTCCAAAGTTCCCATTAAATACCCAAGACTGACTTAGAGAGGCAGCTTGCAAAACTTGGTAGCTTCAACAGGTTCCTGGAACCATCAGCCCATAGCCATTCCCTCTGCTTTTAGGGTTTTCCCACCATCTATCTTCTCTGAGCAACATACAGAAGAAAACGGGAAAGGAAACGCCATAAAGGTCAGATAAATCAAGTAGGAAAGCATGAAGAGTGAGGATGGGTGCACATCAGGGAGGAAGGAAGAAAGGCAACAACAGAGGTGGTGAGGGTAGGGCCAGGTACTCCTGGGGAGGGCTGGATGCTGTGAGCTGTCATCTGTCTGCATATTGGTCAGCAGAAGGCATGCTGAAACAGCATCTCCTCCAGAGCCAGGCTAGAACCTCTGCAAGAGCTACAGGTTTCAGTCATGAATTGTATCAAGTCATTTTTCTTCTACCTCGGCATTAGTTGGTTGGGTTTGTTTTAAATAACTGACATGTGGCAGCCTCGCCACACGTGAAATATCTCCAGGAAAAGCTGAGTGCCTGCATTTTTAATCTATATACCATTTCTGTTATACATTGCATGCCAAAAGAAATTTAATACTGAATAACAGGACGTGTTTTGGAACTGCAGTGAGTGGAAGAGGTCAATTGCATTTAGCAGTGTCAGGATGCAGTGGATATAATCCAGTCCTATTATCATTCCTGCATTTGAGAAGCAGCCACACTTGGAGGAGCAGAAATTTTCAGAACAGCCCAAAGACAGGTTGTTCCTGTCAGCTTCCTGAGCCCAGAAGTGTGAATGCTCCCGTGACACTGTGTGTGGTAGTGAGGCTTCTGGGGTCAGGAGGCTGTGGCATTCATCATGAAGGAGAAATACACTGGGAAGTGTTTCTCTAAAGTGTGAAGCAGTAAGAACATGTGGGTGGTTGTCCCTGGACAGTAAGGAAAGCTGTAATTACATTTATGTTTTTTCTACTCTCAGTACAGAAAAGACATAGGACAAGGGGAAATGGTTTCAAACTAAGAGGGGAGATTTAGACTGGATATAAGGAAAAAGTTCTTTGTAATAAGAGTGGTGAGGCACTGGAGCAGATTGCCCAGAGATGGATGCCCCATCCTCAGAAATCCTCAAGATGACTCTGGACAGAACTGTGAGCAGTGTGATCTAGCTGTAAGTGTCCCTGCTCATTGCAGAGGGGTTGGACTAGATGACCTTTGAAGGTCCCTTTCAACTAGACAATTCTATGATTCCATGATATCTGACATGATCTAGAAATGTAGGTTGTTTTGTTTGTTTGTTTGTTTGTTTGTTTTTATTTTTATTTTTATTTTTCCCGAGATTTGCATGTGCTGGTTCACATTAGCAAAAGAAAATAAATTGTGTTGTCTACATATTCATCATCATATTTAAGAGGTCACATTGAATACAATGTTTGTGAAAAAGTTCTAATTAGTGAGCAGACCATCACCAAAGTACGGACATTGCTTTCTAGTATCCACTGTTTAATTTCTGGGGCAGATTTCCATCTATTCCCCACCTGTGCTGGGTGCTTTGCTGACCCATCCTTTCTCTGCATGCTGCACACAGGCTCAGGGTGTGCATGGGTCATCAGGATGACATTTAGGAAACTGGTGGTGTCACAGGTCATTTTCCAGTCCCAAATAAATCACTCTTCTTCCTTCCCTCAGCCCTTCCCTATGTGTATGGCTACCTGGTGGGTTATTGCAGATACAAAGTACCCTGAGTGGCTTCCAGCCTCTGTGCAGCGCTGGGTGAGTGTCACGGAGTTAACGAGATCAATCTACACCCGTGACAGGGGGGCGGTAGACCCCTGCCCTCCCCTTCCCAGCCCACAAAATGGGAAGGAAGGGAGGAAAACAAAAAAAAACAGCGGCAACAATCTATGGAGGAAAACTTATTTTACTAATTATGATATCGGAATGCAAGATAACACAATATAATACAATCTGATTGAAATTGAGACTAATAAATCAAATAAAACAGGAGAGAGAGAGAGTTCCCGATACCGATTCAAACCTGAAAAGCTTGGAACGGCCAGGAAAGCACCCTCCAGCACCCACTGCCAGGCAGTAAGAGACCGCCCCACCCGGAAGGGTCAGATCCCATGACTTCTGTAACGTATAGGGATAGGTGCCTGGAATTGGAGCATTAACACTTTAACTCCCAGTATACTACATGATGTATTGATGCGGAATACTGAGAACCAAACCAAAACAAAAAAAAAAATATAAAACCATGACAGTGAGTTAGTGCAAATGTGACATTAACAGCATCAGTGCATCTTTGGCAACGTGACCTTGACAGCACTGAGCCACACACATGTACCCTGCTATGGGTGCTTCTCATCTTTCTCACTTTTAGATCCCTCAAACATTTTGAGAAAGGCACAGACAACCTTGGAAATGTCACAAATGTAGGTTCTGTGCCTGTGAATGTCCTTCCTTTGGCCACCTCATGCAGTTCACACACAGGTCAAAACCCTGCTAAGTGAGTCACAGCACAACAGCCTTTATTTTGTTGCAGGGAGTAAACCACGGGCAATGTTATGACTTGGAACTACTGAGCGCCGGCAGTGTGAGCACCACAGTAGGGGCTGTGGGTCATGTCAGATTTTGGAAACATATTTTCACTCACATTCAGTTCAAAGGCAGATTCTTTTTCCTTCATATCTTCTGCATTATCTCGGTGTTGATGGCTGTGCAGTTTCTGACTTCAGTGGCATTCAGAGTTGTGCAAGAAGATGAGTCTCTGCTTGAAGGAGATTATAATCTCTGAAGAGAGCAGCAATCACTGAGCATGTGGACAACTCCTGAGAGCAGCTCTGAGAGCTGGTCAAAAAACAGAGCTGCAGTTAGAAGTGTTAAAATTCCAAACGTTTCAACATGAATTATGTTCTCTGATTTCTCTTGTCATTAATCACAGTTATTACTTTTTGAGCTTTTTTTGGGAAGGTGTTGTCATAGTATTTCTTAATGTCTTTTTGCATCGGTCTATCAGAAACTGAGAATTCAGCACATAAACATGTTAGCACCTATTTTGATAGTGGTATTTCGATCTATTAGATGAAAAGCATGCATTTAATTGCTTTCACAAGACAGGAAAAATCTTATTATTGTCTTGGAAAGAGTTTTGTTTGGTTGAAGAAGTCATTCTTGCCAGAATCACCTAATGAGAAAAAGCCAACTGGCTTTTGCCGTTCATTCCTCCCAGCCAGCCATCGCCCTTCATGCAGAGCTTCAGCCAAAGAAGGGTTCACCCTTCAGCAGGAAGGGTTTCCACCCCATGAATACAGTGCAGCCAGGCAGCTGCTGTTTGTGTTGTTGACCCCATCCTAAGACACGGTGACCTCTCCTACCCTACTGAACCTCTCAGTCTTTCATAAGCTTTGTGACACAGAGCTCAGTTTACTCACGTGCACTGTTTTATTTCCCTCAAAGCATTTACAGAGCAGCAATACATGCATTCATGGAGATCTAAGGCTCTGCTTACAGTGCATATTAAAATTGAAACGGACTTGGAAACCAATCCTTGCCATGGATATTCATAGGCAACTCATGCACTATACACAGCATTTGGCCTGCATCCCCTCAGCATCTCATCTAGTGTCCTGTGCCATCAGGATTATTCTGTGGGAGGACATTTTCAGCTAAGCAGTATCTGAAAATTGCGTGGGTTTGGTCAATTCTTTTTTTTTCCCTGTGGTAAGATGGTGGTGGTAGGTTTTGCAAGACCCACAGCCCAGTGTGGAGGTGTTTATGGTGCAAAGCCTCAGCACCAGTTGGAGAACAGAGTGCAGGGAGCCAGACCAATGCAGTCTCATTCATGCTACCTGCTGGGAACTGGCCTGGGCAGGACTGGGGAGCTTGTCTGGCACATGCCAAAGCTGTGCCTGGCAGTGGGTTAAACACTGCAGGTAATCCTTGGGCAGTGCTCAGACCTGCTTCTGGCTGGGATCCAGCTGGCGGATGTTTATGTCACTCTGGGTATTACTAGGAACAAGGAAACTGCACAATGTCCTTCAATAGTTATTTACCAGGTTCTACTTAAATTGTATTTTAGTTTGATGCTTCATTGTTATCTGCTGGATCTGACATTTGTCTTTCTTTGAAAATTACCAATTTTCTTCACTCTCTGCCTCTCCAAATACTCCATTTCTCCCAAGCACACCGCAGCCTGCAGGCAGCCTTGCTATTGTTCTTATCTGTAATACATTACAGCTGGCCAATGACTTTATTTTTTATCCCCCTCTGGACATTCTTTTCTGCTGCTTTTCAGATGCTGGGAGAGTGCTGCAGGGTAAACCTGCTCCACTAACTTCATAACACACTGGAAAATAAATGGAGAATATGAATAGCAAGCGCCTCCCTTGACAGAGTGCACCAGGCTGCCACAAGCCCTGGGGCAATACCCTTTACTCCTCATCCCCAGCCCTCTGCAAGCCGAGTGCTTTGTCTATGGGGCATTTTCCCTGACCGTGGCAGCCCTGTGCATGTGGCAGCGGGTGCACACTGCTGCTGCTCCGTGGATTGATGTTAGCTATGCTCTGACCTACTGCCCGAGGCGGCACGCAGCCGGGCAGCCCTTCTCACGCACCATTTAGGTGATTTAAACATTTAGGAGTTTATATTAGCCTTCTCGTTTTAACGAATTCCTCATCTGCATTCAGGAGAAGAGCCCCGTTATCTTAGGACGGAGCCATTACTTATCTATCACTTATTTCTGCATACTGTGCTCTACCCCAGGAGCACAGCAATACTTCCAGCAGCACTACGAGCCCTGGGGAGCCGATGAATGGACCTTTGTGACCACACCGCAAGGAGCACAGGGGCTTTGCAGTGATGTTTGGAAGGCAGAGTGGTGGCATTTTAGTTGTAACGCGGCAGAGCCAAGAGTAAGACATTATTAGAAGACCCCAGCCAGCGCTGTCATTGCCGTGAATCGTAAAGTCGGGATGGTCCTGGAGGGCTTTAGTTCCCGTTCAGCAGCACTGCCCCCTCCCGGCGCCAAGAGGACATGCCGGCTTCCCGCTCCGACCGCAGCCCGGCGCGGCAGCTCCCCCTAGCGGCCTTCCGCCGCACCGCAGCCGCACGCCTTACTCGCACGTCTGCTCCCCGTCCCACCTCCCTCCTCTACCTCCCTTCTCCAGGCGCTGTCTGATCCTTCTGGGGCTTTCATAGAATGACTTAGGTTAGGATGGACCTTAAAAATCACCCAGTTCCAACCCCCGTGCCGTGGGCAGGTTTGTCACCCACCAGATCAGGATGTTCAGGGCTCCTTCCAGCCTGGTCCTGAGCATCCCCAGGGATGGGACACTCACTGTCTCTCTGGGCAACCTATTCCAATGCCTGAGAACCCTCTGAGTAAAGAACTTCTCCCTAACATCCAGCCTATATTTTCCCTCTTTTACTTTAGATTCATTCCTCCTTGTCACATCACTATTAGACTGTTGCCTCTTTCCATACACCAGCATCACCCCAACCATCTGCAAAGCCTCCAGCAGGAGCACGGTGTGAAAAATTTTTCTTCCAGATGAAGAGTACACCAGTAGTGCACAGGTCCCCATGTGAGCCCCTTGTGCCATTGTGCTCCACCACTGGCCTATGGGATGGGCACCCAGTCCACCAAGCAGACTTGCATGACTTGCTCCTATTGGACCTCAGCAAGATCTGCAGTGTGCTGAATGTTGTTCTTCGTCAAGAGCATCCCTGGTGTATTTGCAGCTGTGGAAGGCTGGGTTTGCTAAAAGTAAATCTGAAGGAAATCCAGATAGACAATGAGAAGCAAACACAAGGCTGATTGCTGCATCGTCAAATGCGTGCACTCAAACAGGAGGAGCCAGACCGTCCAAGTCACGAAGTTGGCACAGCCCTAGGATTTGTTTTTGAAGCTGATTCTGCCTTTCTCCTTCTTTCTTCTGCACGTTCAGAACGTGTTTTCAAGGTTTTCACTGCAGTCACCAGAGGGACTTGACTGTTTAATTCGTTTTGTACTTAAACTATACATGCCTAATGAAGCAATTCCCCTGTACAGAAAAAAAATACATTCCCTGCATAAGCAGTTGAAAATCTGGTGTTTCTAAATGCCTCTGGAGTTGGTCCCATAAGAGAGATTTCCTCTCTCTCTGCATCTATTAGATGCAGCAGCCGCAGACAATGGTAACAAAATCTGGGATGAAAGATAGCCACAAAATGTAAGCTATAAACCATGTTTTTCAGAACTTAGAAGAGATGTCTTCTGAATGAAAGTTATCTGTCATTTGACAGTATTTTGTCTGTTAATATGTCATTGATGTCAGAAATATGTAACATGAAATACGGTGTAAGGGATACCTGCTTACAATATTAAAAAAAAAAAAAAAAAAAAAAAAAAAAAAAAAAAAAGGTAGATGACCTAAGAAGGAACAAATATGTTTGTTAGGCCATTTTTTCTTTAGATTTTTTTTCCAAATTAACTGGGAAAATTCTCTCCTTGGACACAAGTTCATTTTATAACCGAAAACTGTTTTATTAAAAAGAAGACTAATTGTAGTGGGTTCCAATAAATATAAACTCCTACAGCTGCTGCAAGGCACAAACAGCAGCGAGTCATGAAATACAAAATAGCCTCAATAAAAAGGAACATCGAAGCACTGCATTTCTGCCTGCCGAGGCCTCCCACCCTCTCCCCCTCTCAGTTCCTGCAGGGCAGCTGTGGAGTGGAAGCCTTCAGACGACATAGAAAATGATGAAGATGATCCTTAAGAAAAGCCAATCAGAACTATGATCTAATCTGTTCAGTATAGACAAAATAACGGATTTACCTTTAGCAAATTCTAGCTTAGAGAGTCATCCTAGCTTTCCCCTTCTGTTCTATCCTGCAAGACATAAAAAGAAGCCACCATTCAAAGCGAGCGTGGGTCAGCCCCAATACTGATCAAGGGATAAAAAAAACAACAACCCTGACGCAAATGCACACGTTTGGCTCTTAATGTATAACGCACTATGTTACACAGGAATCATGTTTGTCTGGAGATCAAAGAGTTCTGAGGAAGTTCTTTGTCAATCGGTGTTATTAACGACGTGGTCATAAATCTTACCGCCATAGCATTTACTGGGCAAATAAGTACTCACTGACGGCTGGCCTGGAGGAATATTTTCCCAGTGAGAAAACTGGTTTGAGAAAAATTGACTCATCTTCTTTTTTGCATTATGCCTCAGAGCCATCCACGGAGTTGGGCACTCACTGAAAGATGAGCTCAGACAACCCTGTACCTGGCAGGATCAGAAACACGTAGACTTTTTGGATTTAGCACTTACTGCAAATTCAACAAGTTATGCAAAAAGGATATGTCTATTGATTGGAAGTTTATTGAAGTCCTTTTTTCCCCATAGTTTTTCCATCTTTTTTTCCTCCCTTTCATTGTCTTGTTATGTGTATCTGTTCACATTCAGAGCACCCATGAGCTGGTGGGGCCTGGGCAGATGCAGGCTTTTTCCCTCACCTACTGGAGGGATCAGTCCATCCCTCCACAGGGATCCTTCACAGTTATCTTCCACCACAACCAAACTGAGGTGGCTCAGCACAGTGCTACACCTTACACCCAGATGCAGCTCATACAGACAGCCTGCAAAGGGCTACCGGCTGCCAATAAATTGAAGCTGACCATGGCAGCATAACCCAGCATGTCCCAGTTTCAGTTCTTAAAATGGATTGGGATCAAGCCAGTCACACACATACCACTTACAAAATAAAATCCAGATTTTTTTTTTTAAACCATAGAAATGTCAACTCTTTTTTTTTTTTATTTTTATTTTTTATATTTTTTTTAGTCAGAAAGGGAAATATTGACAGAAGTTATTGGGTTGTTTTGCAACCACCTGATCCTAAAAATATGCCTAAGGGCTGTTCTCTGTCAAAAAGAAATGCAGCTGAGGTCAAAAAGAGTTTTTTGTGAATGAGGGCTACATACTGCAGCCCTGGAACAAAGCAATAAATATTTATACTAATCAATCAAGAAAAATCAACTACCAAACTCTTAACAGTTTGAAGGTAAAGTTGAATACAGTTGAAAATGTTTTACAGTAAAATAAATACCACTGATTCCATGCATTTATTTTTACTACACAGGTACCTAATCCAGTAAATCTCCGAAAGATTATAAGGCAACATAATTCTGGAACAAGGATATCTGCATTTCAATGGACTGAACCAATATGGTTTCACACTGCCTGATACTATAAAAGTTCAGATAATTATTACACTGCTCAATTCTAAAAGTCCCTTAGATTCACTTTGCATTTAAGACTTTCTACAGACATCATGACTCGCTTTAAACATTTCAGATTTAAATTGTGCTCTGTCAAAGGCTGAAATAAAAACAGAAGTTGCGTATGTTTTGTCTCAAGAATAGAAGAACAAAAGATTATTGAGTAAATACAGATTTTGGATGGGGAGGATGGGTATTCCAAATTTCTATAAGTGCTTTTATGACAGACTGACACAAACATTAAGACAGTTTGACTTACCATGTATCCGAACCCCAACAAAAAAGTGATTTATGTCTTACTTAAACTTGTGGTACTGAGGTGGAAGCCATTCATCTCATTCCATGGATGCTTAGAATAAATCAAAATTGATCTGTGGATAGGACATTAAACCTGCTGTGTATAAAACTGAAGTTAAAAAAATACACCTGCATTTTCTCATACTATTATCACTAGCAAAGTATTAACCAGCAGGATGGTGAAAGAAAGTGAAGGGCTTTCATTTTCTATGTAGCAAATACGAACAGCTGCTTGGTTTGAAATGTTTCCCTAAATATGAATAAGTGCTCTGGAGCAAGGGGTCAAAATATGAAATGATCATCAGTATAGTACAGTCAAACTTTTGGATATGGGCTATCCGAATCCCACTTTATTTAAAATTAAGATCTGATATTCTTTTGCAGCAACAAGAACAGAGGGAGGCCATGGGAAAGAACAGATTTTAACTGAAAAATCATGAAACTATGGTTACTGGAATATACTTCAAACTATAACTTATTATAATTTACTTTTCTTAGATACTGAAGAAGATTCTTGTCAAAATGAAGGGAAATAGATGATGGCATTCCATACGTTCCACAAGTAAAAAAAAATGCAAAAATCAGAACAGTAAAGAAATTTGAATTTCGATATTGGATTTTGATCTGTTTTTATCAACATGTCTAAAGTGATCAGGATTTAATGCTATCAGGATTTCACCTGCAGTAACTTCTAATTCTGTACCACTTTATGTACCACTGGCGTATGATGTTAGGTTTTCAGTCATAGCAACTTAGGATATGACTCTGAAGATATGTGTTGCAGAGACAAGGGTAAAGAAACACAAGGTTTTCTGTCTGTGGAATTCGATGCACCTGATAAAATTGGACCTTGAGGTCACAACTGTCATGGAATTCACTCATCTTTGCAAAACGGAGATGGCAATGTCAAGCCAAAAGTATTCAAGTTTTTGTTTATTGTAATTATTTTAATTTATTTTGCAAGGATGCAGTAAGACTTACAAATAGCAAAGCCCAGTATTTCTATCTGTGTATCCACAAATAACGCACGCTTGATAACACAGAATTTTGTCCTGAATTGGAATAGTTTGAAAAATGCTACAAAATTAAGCATCATTTTTAGTTCACAAAGATTGTACTCTAGAAGTTTCCATTCTGCATCTTTCTCAGTTTCTTTCACATTGATCAGCTAATGGATAATCATAGAATTATAGAATGACCCAACTGGAAGTGACCCACGAGGAACATTGAGTTCAGCTCCTGGCTCCACACAGGGCCACTGAAATTCAAACCCACTGTCAGAGAGTGTTGTCCAAACACTTCTTGAACTCCAACAGCATGAGGCCATGACCACTGCCCTGAGGAGCCTGTTTCAGCATCCATTCTCCCCTGACACAGCTCCATGCTGTTCCATTGCTCCCATCTCTGTCACAGAGAGCAGAGCTCAGCACTGCCCCTCTGCTTCCTGTGAGAAGCTGCAGCCACCACGAGATCTCTTCTCAACCTGCTCTGCTCGGGGCTGAACAAACCCATGGACCTCAGCTGCTCCTCATAGGTCTCCTTCTCCAGACCCTTCCTCATCTCTGTAGCCCTCCTTTGGACACTCTCTAATAGTGTTATATCCTTCTTATATTGTGGTCCCCCAAAGTGCAATCAGTGCTGAAGGTGAGGCCATACCAGTGCAGAGCAGAGCAGGACAATCCCTTCAATTACACTCAAGCAGTATTTTCTGGGGAAAAGAAGGGGTTTTTATCTTTTTCTTTTTCTCTCTTTGAGAAAGTGGCAATTACATTCCACTAAATTCAGAACTCAATTTATAAGACATCTAGTATTTTTCTAAGCAAACAGAATCCTTCTAAATTATGACTTCTTATATAACTTCTGCATTTTTTTAATGCCCGTAGATTTACAGGTATTGTCCTATACCCAATTTCACTGTTCAGTAAGGCAGAGAAGGGATCTCATTTTTAAGCCAGCATTAAACTCCGGTTAGTTTTATATGGCTGTCATAGATTGAACACAAAGAGCAAGTATAACTACAGCACATACCAGGAGCAATCTGAGTAGGCTCAAAGCTGTTTTGAGAACTTCAAGATTGCTTTTTCAGTTGATTCTTCTATGAAAGATTGTCCTGTCTTTATGCTAGGATCTCCCAAAATGTAGCAAGGACAGAGAGCAGAAGATGGTTGGGGAAAGGAAAGGGTTGTGAGAAACCCTGTGATTTCAGAAAGAAATCAGAGACAGTAGTGCTCCAGTAGTCTCTTATAAAAAGAGATGGAAGCAGCAGTAGCAGAGGGGGCTGCCTTGGTGTTTGGTAAGCGCACACAGTGTCTTCAGTTCAGAGGAGGGAGAGACAGAAAAGACAGGGGAGACCAGCATGTCCAGCAGGATCATGACATTCGCCTCTCCTGCTACCACACCAAGGAAGCAAGTTGGGGGGAAGGTTGCTCTTTTATCTCCCTGCCACATGCAAGAGCAGAACCTTCTTCAGGGAGAAGTCACTTTTACTTTGTCTAGATACAGAGCATTTTCAGAGCATCATCCCCACATTCCTAGTAAGAAGAACACGTTAACATATAGAATCACAAGATTGGATCATAGAATGGTTTGAGTCACAATGGACCTTTAAGATCATCTAGTTCCAACCCCCTGCTATAGGCAGGGACACCTCCCTCTAGACCAGGTTGCTCAGAGCCCCATCCAACCTGGCCTTCAGTGCTTCCAGGGAGAGGGCATCCACAGCCTCACTGGGCAACCTGTTCCAGTGTCTCACCATTCTCATAGTAAAGAATTTCTTCCTAATATCTACTCTAAATCTACCCTCTTCTAGTTTAAAGCCATTTCCCCTCATCCTCTCACTACTCACCTTTATAAAAAGTCCTTCCCCAGCTTTCCTGTAGGCCCCCTTCAGGTACTGGAAGGCCTCTATAAGGTCTCTTTGGAACCTTCTCTTCTTCAGCCTGAAGAGCCCCAGCTCTCTCAGCCTGTCCTCCTAGGGGAGGTGCTCCAGCCCACTGATTATCTTTGTGGTGCTCCTCTGGACCTGCTCCAACAAATCCAACTCCTAATGAAACAACAGCTCTTAATGAAAACCCTTCTGTTTTGACAGCTTGATGGCAAGGACAAATCTGAGTCTTCCTGGCTGTCATTCATCCCTGGGGACAGAGATGGCTGTGGTCCTCTGCAAACTCCAAAGAGGTTAACCAACCCTCCTGCTAATGTGCTGCAGTACTTAAAGACTTTCTGAGCTAGGAGCACTGGGGATTAATTTAATTTCAGCTGCCAAAAATTAATTTTACTATGCCTCTGCTTTTCAGATCAAAAAGCTCTTCCCCTCGGACTCTGATATTTTGTATTTGCGCTCCTGTCCATTAAAAGTCACATTTCAGATCTTTTCTTTCTGATAAAGGTCTCATGTTCCCTCCCCCCCCCCCTCGGTTTTTGTACCCCTGAATCATTTTAAAGGTTTCTTTTGAAATCTTCCATTATTTCCACTCCCTCCATAAAGAACGGAAACAAAATGAGGAAGAAATATTCTAGGAATAACTTTACTGTGTATGAGGCAAGATTGCTTCTGTCCCTGACAAGTTATCTGAGATGACATCCAATCATTTTCTGAAACAATACTTTCTGAATCAGTCTTCCAAACTGTAGATATTCTTGACATTACCTTGCATACAACTGAACAGAAAAACATCTTGTGGAATTTGGAATATTTTTCTCTACAGTTCTAACCACTATATAACATATATTTTTTTCTTATTCTTTACTACCTTGCCAATTTTTGTGTCATTTGCAAGCACACCAGCAATGATTTTATATCATCTCAGTCAAATAAACAGTTTTAGATAGAGAATTGATATCCTGTTAGAATCTATCTGGCTAACATCTCCATCAGTTTATTTTCTGAGGTCTGTCACCAAGCACACTCTATATTTATGTGATGTATGTGTTGTGAATTACACATAATGCAAGTTTTTGGTTGTGCCATAGAAATAGTTACATTGTGAAAATGAGTTGCTTTCTCCTTAACAGCCCACAGAACCAATAAAAGGCAGGACTCTTTCATTGGATTTACCTTGTGCAAAGCCATTCAGAATATTCTGAATAATATTTTTTGTGTTGATAGACTCCAAAATGACTTATTCTGTGGCTTCATCTGCAGTGGTGATCTTCCATTCTTTTGGAATACCTCTACAAATTTTATCAAGTCTGACTTCAGTGCTTCAGAGATCCCCTTCAATTCTGAAGGTCTGGGGGAAGAAACAGGGTCTACTGACTTCCAGAACCTTTCAAAACTCAAGTCCCTGAGCAGCCTCACTTAACTTTGAAGTCAAACCTGCCTTGAGCAGAGGATGGGAGGAGATGATATCCAGAGGTCCACTCCAAATTTTTTTCTATAAATCTATGTTTTAATTTATATTCCAAATGTAGAAGAATTCTTCTGAGAGAGGGGAAAGGAAGGAAATAGTCATATTCCTGGAGATTGTGTCATATTGCATAAAGTTACTCAGATAATCTTAAATCTGGAATCTATTAATTATCGAGTGATTAACTTGACATCTTAAGTATTTTCATGTATTTTTTGCAAAATGTAATTCTTGACTTTTCTGAGTGACTTATGAGAATTAACATGCCGGGATGTGAGATTTAAGTAGGAGAATAAAATTAGTAAGACCTTTTTATCGTTTCATTGGTGCTTTGAGCTGGCAAGGTTTCTGAGAATACTTTAGTAATGTTATTAAGTAATTTAATGTCATAGAAATTAAGGATGCAATAAACTTGATATTTCTTTTTCCCTCCTTTATCAGAAAGGAAAAATGAAATAGCTTAATTATTTCTCCATGTAGGGGCAACACAAAGGTAGAAATTTCAACAAAATATTTCAGCAACAGACAGAGCACAACTTATTGTAGAACTTCAGTGCTGCAGGAGGCCAGTTATCCCAGCCATCTTTAAGTGGAGATGGCTGTGCTCATTCTTTCCCTCCCTAGCTACGTCACTTAAGAGTTAATTCTGAATTTTAGCTTTATATTAAGAGCAATGAATCAGCATCTCTGATGCTGTCTGAGTGCACTACTATGCTTTTTATTTTTAGATGCTTTAAAATCAATTTATTGTGATTAGTCTTCTCATTTTCTGAACTTCCTGCTTTCTCAGCTAATAATTAGTTTGCTAAGAATAAACAAGTATTAAAGAGCAGTGTGCACAAAGCTCTGATGTAGAATCAAATTCTGCACTCATTCATCACACTGTACAATCTTTTTAACACTGATTTCAAGACTCTAACTCTAGTTATGGACCTGTTGGACTCAAGCTGCAGGATCTGACACAGAATTAGCCTCTGCACCACAGCGCAAAGCATTTGAGTGGAATTTAGGATACACTGTAGGAACCTTCCTTCCACCTGTGTCTTCTGCTTCAGAAACTTCTTCTGTTCTGCTGAAGCCTTCTTCGTAGGGCTATTGCAGAGGGAGCAGTTTCATTCTGTGCATATTGAAATGCCTGGTTTGCTGTTCCAATCTAACTCACATATTTGTGTTTGTCTTCAAGTCAATAATGTCAGCACTGATTGAATCCCTTAGGCTCCTACAGCTAATGCTGCTGCAATGGACATGCGGCATCTCAGCTCAATTAGTTGGCTGTAAGATGGTACAAAGATCTGTAATCATGCAGTGAGTTGGCCAAATGGGGTTTCTGTGTGCTTAAGACGTATTGAGAGCAGAGGGTTAGTGTCTTTGAATTTATCACTTAACCCCTCGCTAGTCCCTTGCTCACATTGTACTATTATCCACAATATCATCTGAGCCATCAAGTTGTTTTCCAGGCAAGATAAGCTTGCAAGACTGAATCTTTCCATGTCTTATACACATGAAGAGATAATTGAATGCATTTTCATTTTAATGTTAGGCATATATTTTTTTTGTAATCTAATTAAAATCATTTTTCTTTCTTTTACCTGAGTAGGTTTTAATAGCTCTTAGAAAATGGTGAATGTATTTCTTGTCTGTGTTCTTTCCAACATGTTTTGCATTCATAGCAAACAGATCATATTAGCTAACAGTGATGTTATCGCTGTCAGTTCTCTCTTCTTCCCTACCAGAGTAAAGCTTTTACAAAACACTGTTAATGTTTTTCCAACATCAGCTTGAAAACTATTTATTTTCATTTATCCCTACTGCCAAAATGGATCTCTCAGCTTGAACAACACAGTTCTTCCTTATAGTTCATGCCTCCTGAGTACCATCAAAATCTTCATTCTTGTCACCTCTAACACTCTTGCCTTGAAATGCTGCTTTGGCTTCCAGCCTCCACAGGGCTCATTTCTCGCCATCTCGGGGATCTCGATGTTCTGTGTCAAGCTTTCTGACCTGATTGTTATTCAGAGCATAGCTTGAGCTGGGAGCCAAACCAGCACTTAGGCAGCTTTCAGATCCAGCATTTGGGTGGTTTTCAGATCTCTTAAGTGTGAACCACAAATCTCCTTTTCTAGCTATCCTTTGCCTCTACTCAAAGCCCCTACTCCTGAAGACATTTAAGATGACCACAGCACTCAGAAGAGTCATTTTTCTTTTTAAGCTCTGCGAGCACCCTGAATTATCCCATCTCAACATGTTGTCAATTCTCTTTGGCACACTCTCCAAAGCAGACATTCTCATACATTATTTCTTTGGGAGACCCCTCACTGGCAGAACTGTTTCATCACACTGGATGATGGGGAGAGTGGATGTATCCTCTTGAAGCATAACCTCAGCATCCTCTTAGCAAACTTTTCTGCCACAAACTCCCTCATGTCCAGTTGCAGTTTACGACCCAGTTGCTTGCCTTGGATAGCGGATGGGGATGAATACTGTTTTCCAACACCTGAGATGGCTCATTTCAGCTTCCATCAGCTCCTGAGCTGTGTTCTAACCACAGCCCCATGTTAAAGAGTCTTCTGCTAACTCTCTCCCGCACCTTGTGCAATTTGTGCTCCTCATTAGGGAGTGACAGCAGTTGTTGTCAGGAAGAAGAGGGAAAGCATCTTCAACATTACATCTTACACTGGAACTGGATATTTATGGAACTCCCTTTGGAGTTCAGAGATAAGAGTTTGACCCCACTTATTTGACCTCCACTCAGTAAAAAGGGGAGGGGAGAAACTGAATATTTTATTCACTTGTTATGGTTTTCAGCCATTAAACCAATATCTAAATAGGGTGGCCAACATCTTTCAGACTACTGAATAGAGCCCACACTCTATGTCTAGAAAAAAGACAATCTATATTCCCTTCAGGTTTCTGGTATCACACCACTCAACTTGCTGTTACTCATGTCCTTCCTTGAATCTATGCCTTCACTTCAATTTCAGCATTGACAAATTTCTGCTTTGTTTCAACTGATGTGATTCAGGGAGTGGGAAGGATGAATGGCTTTTATTTCACATTAAACTGGTGTTTCACAAAGGGATATGGCTGGATTCCATTTTCCATTATCTAGTTTGGCCATTATCTGACATTTCAGATAGAACTGATTCATTGAAATTACATTACCTCACTCAGTGGTTACTCACTGCCTTCAGTGGGAAATTGTTCAGATAATCCATTGGGGCATCATTTGAACAGGCTGTTTAGAGTACACCTGCAAGTAAGGCAAGCTGTATTGGATCAGCAGAGATAATGGAACCAAGTGGGAGGAAAAGTTTAGTAGAAAAGGGGTGAAGAAGTAGTAATTTCTTTGGGAGGATTATCAAAAACACACTGCAGAATTCTTGAAACTAATCATACTGATCTTTTGATCCTTAGTGTTTTCCTTGTATCAGACAGCTTGGAGGAATAAAAATGTGTTTCAGATTCAGTTCTTTCTTATTAGTTCATATATCGGTATTCTACAGATCTCGTGTAGAGAATTTAATCTTTTTTTATCTGACAAAGATAATGTATGTATTATCCCATAACAGCCTTCTCTATGGCTGCAAAAGTGAAACTTCTATCAGCACCAGCATTAGTCTATTTTTAAAAATGTAGCAGCAAAAATATACTATGGGGTCAAACTTGATACACAACTTCTCAACCCAAGGACAATTATTTTTTCTTAATTATACTTTTATGAAGATTTTTGAGAAGTGACAAAACTAAACCAGGAAGAATTTCAGAAACGGCATTGCAAAGAAGGCTCTCCTACTATAATGTAGAACATAACTACATAGCAAAGACATCTACAAATACCTAACATGGGAACCAGCAGAAAATGTTTAGAACACCTTCATGCCTACTCAGAACACTATGCTATTGAGCTAAACATAACTTTTAGTCTCTCTATTTTCAAATTTTGAAAGAAAAATGAAATCAGAAGCCTATACTTATAAAAGCTTGTCTTTGATGGTCATGACCTACACGGGGACTGCCTAAGCTTTACCAGTCTTTCTAAAAGACACACTTTTGGAGGAGCATTTTTCAGCCTCTTCAGCTTAGGCTTAGGTTGTTTATATGTGGACTTCTTCTTATAACTACCATAGGAATTAAATACATATATCAGTTATGCTATTCACAAGTCTATATAATCTATTTTTAGTCTGGGTGAGATTTTCATGAAAAATGTTATGAAGTATATATTTAGAAATTGCCATTTGTCTGTTAATAACAGCAGATTGGGATCATGATTTGAAATCCTTTTAACAGCCCCCAATTTGTCTTCCCACTTCATCACATCAAGCAAATGAGAGATGTTTCGGTAGGCTGAACAAAATGATGAGCATTGAAAAAACTGGCCAGAAGCATGAAGAAGCATCATAACTGTTATTTTTTGCCCCTAAAATCTCTGAAAAGTATAGTCACGTGTTTAGGGGAAGATTAGCAGGCAACTTTCTATCCATTTGTAGTGAAAAAAAAAAGGAGAGACTAAAACTTCAGTTCTACAAAATTCCAAATTACTAAACTATGCTAATTACTATTAATAACACTTAATCAGGTCTTCAAAAATATTTTCTTGTCCCAGAAGAAAAATCATGGTTTTCTAAGAAATAATTACACTGAGGTTTGAGATTAAAAGCATTGAAACTGCACATTTGTGAAGCAGAATAGTTACTTGTGCTAGTAAAGTAGAGTGTACTAGAATAATGGCACAAGATGTTGTAAATGAAAAAATGATTGCTGGCTTAATCAATTTTCTCAGCTTCTCATTGAAGATTACTACTAGGTGGCTCAAGGTGTGTGCACTGCAGATGTTACTACTACAACAGCGCTGAAGAGTGAATTTTCTCCAAGGTAGTACTTAGGCAGTAAGGTGGGCAGTTAAAGTAACTCTGGCTTCACTGAGGCTCAGATGTGCTGAAGTGGAGGCTGTTGGTGGTGAGGACCAGCAGCCTCTGGTTCTGGCTGAAGGAGCTGATGGTGGTAAAGTGCTGTGGGATCTGTGCCACCACATCCAAGCCATAAAGCTTTATTCTTCAACACCAAATGATCCCAACATCTTTCATGAAGTGAATACCTGTAGTGAAGAAGCTGCCCTCTAAGTAAGGAAGAGGTGCTCTTTGGTGGGAGAGACTGGGGAGCAAAGAGATAATAAATTCTGACAAGAGGACTGGGGAACTGGGTGCTTTTAGTCTATGATTCTGGGATTTAGGATAAGGTAAGAAGGTTTTACCAGAGATGGGGAGGGAACAAGGGATGCTGCACAATAGAAGAGTTTAAGTCTCCATGGTAAAAGATATCCCTAGCAAGGAATACCAATGTTAAGCAAAGATAAAATTACCAAAAAGTTTATCTCTCCTGTCTCTATCCCCATCCTTTGTTATTGTTTTGGGTTTTTTTGGATGTCTGGCATATGGAAGACCTATTTTTAAAAGCTTAAATGGATAAATGTCCTAAGAAAAGGGATAAATTGATCCTTATGGTGTCATTTAACTTTCAAAGCCTTTTGATGGTATTTCTCTCAATTTACTATTTGAAATAGCTGGCTCTTACTGGCTTAGAGAGAAGATCAGGGTTTGGACTAACTAAGGATAAGAATAAATGTTCATGATCACAACTCTGAGAAGAATTTTATGAGGATCACTGTTGGATTTTATATTGTTCAACACATTCAGAATTAGCCTAGAATAAAAACATTGCTAGGTAGGTGAATGTTTGCACTGGACACAAAATTATTCAGAGGATTCAAAATAAAAGCTGAATGCAGAATGCTACTGAAGAAGCTCACAATATTATATGACAAAACGACAGATGAAATTAAATATGAAAAAATGCAAAAGAATTAACATGGGGAAAACTATCAGTAAATAGACCTGCATAGTGATGCATTCTGAATGAGCTGCTACTGCTCAGAAAAGGAAGTTTTGGAACTATCTCCCCTGAGACTTTGGCTCACTGCTTAGCTGTGATTGCATGTTACACATTGTTAGAAAAAAAATAAAACAGTAAACTTAGTCATGTCACTTTCCATCTTGAATTTTTCACACATCTCTTATCATGCCATTTCAGGAAGAATATGGTAGAATCAGACTCGCCTACCTTCTTGATGCACCTCATCATTCATGTGTTGTGAACATTAAAAATGTCTCAATATTTGGGAAGTTAACGCTTCTCTCCTGCAGACAGAAATTAATCCCTCCATCACTGCCTGGTTGAGAGGAGAGGAAGCCATTCCACCTTGTCTCTCAGCTGTAGTAAAATTGGAATGCTTGCTCATGTTACAGAGTAATCAGAAAGTCTGACGCAGAAAAAGCTTGAAGAGGAAAGTACATACAGAGTTTGGGAAGTTGTATTAACAGCAAGAACAGATTTCCTCAGTGTGTATTGAGGTATCAGGGCTTTTAGCACTAAATGTAAGCAGTGAGGTTTGTACTGCTTAGTTGAATTGGTCGCTCTGCTGGTTAGGACAAGGGATAGTCGTGTAGAAGTCCTTTGTTTTTCAAAATAATTTTTGCTCTGGCCAAAGGCATCTGTTCTGCTTTCCTTGCCACCCTTTGCCACTCATTTAGTAGTGAGGTAATTTAACTGTCTTGCAGTCATAAATCTCTCTCTGAAGAATGCAAATGACTTGAGGCTGGCCACAGCAATGACAGCATGTGAATGCCTTTGAAATGACTTCAGCACAACACAGCACTGAGATCCCGGTGGACACAGTCCTCTCAGCGAAAAGGGATCTCTCCTCCTCATACCACCAACGACCTCTCCCCAGGCTCAGCACATTTCTTCTTCCTCTGAAGGTGAGAAGGGTACCATTCCTCCATAAATCTCTTCAAAGCTGAGAAGCAAGGCAATTTTTGTTGGATATAGGGATTGACCTACAATGAAATATTAACATAAGCATATCTGTAATAGAAGCAATCTACACAAAAGGGACAATACAATTTCTAGCTTTTTTCTTCCTTAATTTTAGTTTTGGCAGTCATATCATTTCTGATACTGAAGTGAATTTCAGCCTATACAGTAAAGTGTCAGTAATAACTGCAAAATATCTTTAAGAACTTCAAAAACTTAAGAAAAAAACCAACACCAAACAATTAATTAGCAACATCAACAGTAACCAACAAACCAACCAACAAAAGAAAAACACCAGAAAGTTTGAAGGACTTTTAAGATACAAAATGTCAAGGTCAGCACTAACTGTACAGAGAGAAATGAACTATCTAAACTGAAATAGTGACAAGCATGGGTAACCTGAACCTAGAAGCCCATATGAAGACGTAGAACTACATAGTTTGCAGGTGAAATAATATAAAAGTATCCATAAAAGAAAAATTCCAAATTACTCCTTCCTCTTGCCAATCTCAGGATAACATGAGTAGTCTACTAATTGCTCCCATAACAAGCGTGGTTCCTACAGGTAATTGACCATACTAAATAATTCCTTTGAAAAAGTTTCAAGGGGAAAACATAGTGTCAATCTGGAATATGTTTTTAGAATGACTGGGAAGTCAATCATCCAAGGTAAGCATGTCTCCTTTGTACATGCAGTTGAAGCGGTAACAACTCCTGTAATTTTATCTTAGGTTTCCTGATACCTGATAGCTTTCTTAACCCTGAACTCCAGAAGTTATTATGAAAAAGCAACATTCATTAAACCCAGAAATGTTTGACATGGTTTAAGAGAAAAGCAAGAAAGTAAGGTAAAAAAGCAAGAAAATAGGAAAATGACCTCTAAAAATAGCGGAAACATAAAGACAACAAAAACCTAACCCAAATCCATAACCTTTTGCTTGACAAAAGTCTCCTAGTTGAATTGATCATATTATTTTTGGTATATGGCTTTACATTTGAAGCTTTGGGGCTGGCAGTTGTCCAAAAGAATAACATCTGAACAAAAAACAAGCTTACCTGATTGACTGGCAGAAACTTTCACTGGAACAGAACCAATTTGTGTAAAACTGATTCTTTATCTTGTACTGGATACATGAATTGGGTGACAGAAAATGTATTACACATGTCAGAGTAATGCTTAGGGAAAAGCTACTGAATGAACATCAGGTTTCCTAGTAGTAGTTGGGCCAAAATTAATTTAAGTGTCACCATCTCGTGGCTGAAGTGGTGCAAATCTCTCTATATTATTTGAATGCATAAACTACTGTTTACAATGTTTAAAATAAATTGAATGAAAAATATTCATCCTCGGTAAAAATTCTTGAAACCCATATAGTCACAATAGAGGTGATTTAGGTTAACCAAGAACACTAACTACTACAATCCATCTATATTTTATGCAATATATGACTTCTATTTTATAAATATAAAAGAACATTTACCTCCGAAGTGCCAACTTTAAATACGAACAGGGCATGGTGATTTCACTGCAGAGAGCTCTTGCACTGGCCAGGGCAATATGAATACTATCTCAAGACGTGCAAACAGATATGACTCTAATTCAACCCTTGGCTCTAGGATTCTGCCTCTTCCATATTGTGATCAGATGTATTTTGGATAGCCTCTGGTTGATACACAAGCTCTATTTAAATTTTTTTTTACTGTGATTTCTAAATACAAAATAAGGTATTCATCAAAAATAATACACTCAGGGTGGGAAAACTTGTCCTTGCCAATTACTGACTAGGCCTTTCAAGCTTGTTTTTAGGACAAACATTAAACACAATTGTTTATCCGGTAAGAATATGAAAGAAGCATGTAGTTATATGTATTGTAAAATGAAGGCATGGATTGGATTCAGGTCCCAATACCACAGGTTTTTCTATTTATTTATTTATTTATTTATTTATTTTTTGTATCAGGTGTATGTTTTAGCAGATGGAAATCAGAAATTAAAATGCCACAAGTTTGTTGCAAAATCAATGGTTATGAACCTTACATGGGTACTCTTGTTAAAAATATAGACAATTATAGTGAAGTGAAAAAATGTAAATGAAACTTTCTGTACAAATTTATCACTCTTGCTTTGAAAGTATAAGAACATGAAACAGCTAAATGGAATCTATTTTTTTTTTTCTAGAAGCCAATTCTGACAAGAAACATGGGATTTAGGTAATTTTATGTTCCAATATTCACTAGCCACCACTTATTTTAAGAGGACACTTATTAATATTGCCTGAGGTTTGTTTTGTTTTGTTTCTTTGTTTTCCTTCTGACCTTGTATTTTTTTCATCTTAGTTTTGTTTTTCTTCTTTTTACTGCTAACAAGGCAGGCTTTGCATTGTTCAATATGCATGAAATACACTGGAAATTATGTGAAGAACAAACCATTGCATGTTCTTGAAATGCAAAAAATACATCTCTTAAACTAAAAATAGCAAAGTGTGCAAGCTATGATTTAATTTGCATATTAGTGATCAAGAATAAGTGAGCTTGGCCAAAAAAAAAAAAAAAAAAAGAAGCAAAATAAAATCTCTGGAAACAAAGTATGTGCTATAGCTATGGAATTAAACAGGATTTCCAATTTTGAGCCCTTTGTCATTTTGGAATATGCTGATATCTAATTACTTGCTGCAATCAGTCTCCCATTACACGAGTTAAGAGGATTGCACATATCGATGTAAATGTTCTGCCTATAAGGCCACAGGGACTGAGCTGCTTTCCTCTGGAGGGCTTGATGAAGGCTGAGCGATTCTTAGGATGCCCCCACTCTACATAATGTGCTAATGGCAAACGAAAGGGTGCTAGCATCTTCTCAAAGAGAAAAAGAAAAATTCAGTCATTCTTGGCAATGCTCCAAGGTGGTCTCCTTTCAAATTAATCTGCACCATCATTCAGTCTCTTTAGGAATTAGGATTCACTGATTCCTGACATCTATATCATGAAGGAAAACATACACTCTCCACAAAAAGAAGACAAATTTTTTGCAACGGAATATTTAAGGCCAAACTCTGCATTTAGTTACCGTTTGGTGAGGTTAGTACAGATTAGTGTTGATAAATAATACATGGAAAATGGCTCAGCTTGGTTAAAAAACACTGGCCTGATTTTCATTGCTTTGGAGTGATATTCAGCTGCAAGCAGTTAACGCTTCTGCAAAGGAACCTCCCAATTCTCCACAGTATCCTTTATTTGGAGTTGTATTTTTCCTTATATCATACACATTTCCTCTAAGTTCTCATTTCCTTTGAAGTCTGTTACGTGGAAAAAATAAAGCTGCTTAATGAAATTTTTATTATGTCGGTGCACTTTGCATGGTGAATTTAGGACTGAAAGGCAAATCTGATTTGTTGCTCTAGCAATCAGGTGTAAAGGCAGCACATTGCTGTGCCTTTGATCCCAGAGCATCAGCAGGCTTAAAGTGGCACGGTTGATCTTGCCCATAGAAAGACAGTCGTGACTTGAGGAGTTGGAGTGCAGCATTATATGCACGGAAGGTATTGCACTGAGAGTGGCAGGTTGGAGAAAGAGAGAAAAGATAATAGTTGAAAAGGATTGGGTGTGGAGTTGGATATTATTAGCTGGTTTTTTTGTTGTTGTTTTGGGGGGATTTTTTTATTTTTATTATTTTTTTTTTTAAATGAAGGGACTATAGGGGACCTACAGAAAGCTGGGGAGGGATTTTTTATAAGGGCATGTAGCAACAGGATGAGGGGGAATGGCTTTAAACTGGAAGAGGACAGATTTAGACTGGATATTAGGAAGAAATTCTTTACTGTGAGGGTGGTTAGACACTGGACAGGTTGTCCTGAGAGGTTGTGGGTGCCCCCTCCCTGATGGCATTCAAGGCCAGGCTGGATGGGGCTGTGAGCAACCTGTTTTAGAGGGAAGTGTTCCTGCTAATAGCAGGGGTTGGAACTAGATGATCTTAAAGGTCCCTCCCAACCCAAACCATTCCACGATTCCATGATTCTATTTTGAATTCAAGGTTTTGAAGTGCTGTAAAGTGATGAGCTAATAATATTTTAGAGTTATAGATTTCAAACTGAAATGAAAAGCAGCCACTGTAGATGGAAGCAAACAGTGAAGATGGATTTTCTTTGGATAATCTTTTCTTTTTCAATATGTAGGTGGCGTATCAAGTTGTTATGAGATTTGCAGTATTACACAATATTAATTTCCAACTCTTTGAATTCATTAAGTCATGGAATCACAGAAAGGGACTGGAGTGTAGTCTATTCTTGACTCCTCATGGATATCTATGACAACCCATCTCTAACCTGCGGGCTCCATAAATTTCCTCAGCAATCTGTCCTTTGCTACTGTGATAACGAGGAAAAAAATCCTAATGATATTTTTGATTATTTCTTGCTGCAACTACTCTATTATTAGCATGTTTGCCTGTGGAAAGCCCCAGATCCCTTCTTCTTTGTCATAGAGTTCTTATAGCACTTCACTTCTTATTAATCTAAATTAAAGCTATGATGGTGTAAGATGCTGGCAGTGGTAGTGCACTGCTCACTACTAGTGTGGAGAGAAGATTCTTCACTTCTTCATCAGTTTTTTGTATCTTCTCATCCCAAACAACCCATCTTTTTTTCATAGGGCGTAGGTTTCTAAGCTTATCATCACTCTTGCTGTCTTCCCCTGGATCATCTCCAAGGAGGGGATATCCCCAAGTGCAACAGTCAAACTTTCAACACAGTATGCCAAGTGAGGAGTCTTCTGGAGATAAACCTTTTGTCCAAGCAGGATCTTGCTCTTCCCACAATGGCAATGCCCCACTGGCTTGGGTCTGTGAGCTGCTAAAACCTCTACAATGTTTTTGCAGTTGCATGACTGCTATATAGCAACACGCTACTACACCTGTATTTGTGGAGCTGGTAACTTCTGCATCAGCTCATGATCTTATCTTCAGATTTGCCTATGGTAACAGAGGAAACCATATGAGTGTTAAAATAAGGTAACAGTTTGAGCAGTAATTTAGCTACTATGGCAACCACTCTTAAGCATATTGTGCCACCTCAGCTTTAGCTGGGTGGATAGGAAGTGAAGTGCCCTGGGAGGCAGAAATGAGCTAAAGCCTTTCATGAGCAACAAGTCAGTAAAACAAGTTGATTGTTAAAGAGCCAAGAAATTCTTCCTCCTTTGGACTAATTTGCAACTTCATTATCACATCCACTTACATTACATAGACTAAGATAATTTTATATTACCCTATAAGACAATAAAAAGGTCCGTTGCTGACTTTGCAGCTCTGTTCATACACTTATTCCCATCTGTAGATGCTATAAAGCCATAAAGTTACCTAAGTGAGGTTATTCTATAGTTACCTAAGAGATTATTTTAATAATAGTGCCTTAATAGCACTTTATTAAAATAATCTTTAACTCTTTAAAAATCATCTTTCCTCTTACTCTTATACTTGCTTTCATTAAATACCAATACTGTAATCGACTGCATATTTTTATAATTATATTCTGTACATGTTATGTACCATAACTATATTGCATTGTTGCTTATTTTGCCATTGTAACATATTTAAAATATGAAATACAATTATTTTTATGTATTATCTGATAGAAAAGTATTTTGGGACACATTTCTTGAATTTTTACATCCTGAGTTATATGCAAATGATATCAGAAAGAGACAGAATAAAAGAACAAGGGTTAAACTTGTTCAGTGTTAAAAAATAAATAAGAATTCTTTTTAGAAGTAAAAGACTGAGCTCAGAGGGCAAAGACTGGGCAAGAGGAGGTTACTGGCTATTGTAAGAGAACAGGTACACATACGTCAGCATGACGGCTGCAAGTGCCTGGGGGTCTTTTCATGTCACTCCCCAGGATTCTGCAATGTTCACCAGGAAGTGCATCTTAGGTTTCCCATAGAATTTCATTTTTCAAAGGTATGCAAACAAAAAATGTGGGCACAGGTTTTGCCCCTGTACTCGGCTCTAGTGAGGTCGCAACTCGATTACTGTGTTCAGTTTTGGGCCCCTCACTGCAAGAAAGACATTGAGGCCCTGGAGCAGGTTCAAAGAAGGGCAACAAAGCTGGTGAGGGGTCTGGAGCACAGGCCTTATGAGGAGAGGCTGAAGGAGCTGGGATTGTTCAGTCTGGAGAAGAAGAGGCTCAGGGGGGACCTTATTGCTCTCTATAACTACCTGGAGGGAGGTTGTAGTGAGCTGGGGGTCGGCCTCTTCTCTCGTGAAACTAGGACTAGAGGGAATAGGACTAGAGGGAATGGCTTCAACTTGTGCCAGGGGAGATTTAGGCTGGACGTTTGGAAATATTACTTCTCTGAAAGAGTGGTCAGGCAGTGGAATGGGCTGCCCAGGGAGGTGGTGGAGTCACCGACCCTGAAGGTGTTCAAGGAACGGTTGGATTTTGTGCTGAGGGACATGTTCTAGTGAGTTCTATTGGTGATAGGTGGATGGTTGGACTGGATGATCTTGAAGGTCTTTCCCAACCTCAATGATTCTGTGATTCTGTAATCTTTTTCATAAACATTAATATAACTGTCATCTTTTTTCTTGCTGAGATCAGGATTTCACTTCCCTGCTCTGGAGCTTTTCTTGGTTGCTCAAACTCAAAACTCAGATCTTTTCAGTTCTGCTGGTAACATAGAGGTGTCAAAATTGGTGCATCCCATCCCACAAGATCCCCTATGCATGCCTTCCTCCATCCCCCTCAGTCTCTCAGAAACATCTCATCTTCCCAATCATTCATGCCCACGACAGTGGTTTTCTTTCCCCTCTTTGCATCTGTATCCACATACTGAGCTTCTCCTTGAAGTTTTCTGGCTCCACATCCATAAGATATGTGTTTTTTATCTGCACTCAGATAAGATTTTCATTCAGATTCCTGCCTTCTGTATCTCAGTTACCGCAACAACCGATCCACTGGCTCTTCCAATGCCTTTCTACTCAGACAAAAATTTATACCTGATTTTAATACTTTCAAAGCAAACACCAACTCAGTGTCTCCTGTGATGCCACCATCCCACCTTAACATGACTCTTTAAGAGCACCCTCACATTTGTCCTCAGATGCTGCTCCTATGACGCCTAATGAGCACTGTCCCAAGGCCAAGCAGGTGACAGCACTGTACTGTTAGTGTTAATAGCAGCTGCAGTGCTGAGACCTAAGGTGCTGAGTGGTGTCTCCTGGCCTTATCACCTGCCCTTCTCCTCTCCTCTGGGAAGACTTGAAGCTCATTGGGTCAGACTGGATTTTGTCAAATCTTTGCAGAGTGTGGAACAGCTGAATCTAGTTTTGTGACTTGATTCTTAGGTACAACTACAGTACAAATCATGAATAGTGTTATTAATAGGAGTGTGCCAAAGAGTGAGGGCCTGAGAGCTGTTGAGCAGGGTCATACCTTGCATATACTATTAAAGTGTTGATGTTTACAACAAATCCACAGCTATGTATGTCAGTAGCACTGATTTCCTATGGTACAACAGATACCTGCTTCTTCCAGTGATTTGTTTTATTGCCTTTCCACTTGATATAGAAATAATGCAAGAACTACGTTAAATTGCTCTGATTTTATCCACCTAGATCCAGAGTTAACAGAAAAACTAAAGACTTTACTTCAATTGTGCCAAATAAGCACAATAAGAGAACTGAAATACTGATGAAGAATGAAGAAACAAAGTCTAAGTAGAGCTAAACTTGTGCCATCCCACTATACTGAACAGAGCACTTAAGAATTCAAGATACCATAACTTTGGGTACGATTTAATGCACCATACAGAAAGTTGCCAGATGTTCTGACCAAGAGAATAAATCCTCAGAATTGGGTGCTTTTCCTGTCCAAGGCAGTGCTATTTGTCTGGTGTTATTTGCAGCAGCAACACCTGTCTGGATCTGCTCCTGGAGCATGTTTCTGCTTTACAGCCTCTGTTCTGCAAGCACAAACCACGTGTTGCCTTTCTTTCTCACTTCAAATGTAATACCTTTTCTCTTTCAGTTTCAAAGAGAACCACTTTTCCCCACTTTTAGCAGAGTCTTTTTTCTCCTTGAGAGTGTTTTTACTGTTTGCAAGTATTTTTCATTTTTGTAAGGGAAAGGTACCATTTGAACAGTTTCATGCTGTAAGATCACTACTTAATGGGCTGCTTTTGGAGTCCAGGGAGATGCTGGACGTCCCTCAGTGCAGACTACATGCCTGTATCACACAGCTCACTGTATTGCAATGTAAAGGCAGAGAAATGCAACCCGTCACAACTGAGTGATTTGACGTGGTTCAGTGGGTATGGTGGTAATGGGACAAGAGTTGGACTAGATGATCTCAGAGGTCTTTTTCATCCTTAATGCTTCTATGACAGAGAGTGGGGGCTCTGACAGTACCAGAGGAGGAGCAGCGAGCAAAGTGTGGGCAGGCTATGGGGGTAAAGCTATTTTGTAAAGGAAAAAAGAAAGGGAAAGATCACAGAATCACAAAATGGCCAGGGTTGGAAGGGACCACAAGGATCATGAATCTCCAACCCCTCTGCCACATGCAGAGCTACCAACCTCCCCGTTTAATACCAAACCAGGCTGCCCAGGGCCCCATCCAATCTGGCCTTGAACATCTCCAGGGACGGGGCATCCACAGACTCTCTGGGCAGCCTGTTCCAGCACCTCACCACACTCTCTGTAAAGTACTTCCCCCTGACATCCAACCTCAATCTTCCCTCCCACAACTTAAAATCATCTCCCCTTGTCCTGCCATTTTCTACCCTTTCAAAGAGTTGATTCCCCTCATGTTTGTGGGTTCCCTTTAGGTACTGAAAGGCTGCAATGTCACCAAACAGCTTTCTTTTCTCCAGGCTGAACAAGCCCAGCTCCCTCAGCCTGTCTTGGTAGGGGAGGTGCTCCAGTCTTCTCCAGATCATCTTTGTGGCTCTCCTCTGGACCCTCTCCAACAGCTCCCTGTCTTTCCTGTACTGTGGGCTCCAGACCTGGACACAGCACTCCAGATGGGGCCTCACAAGAGCAGAGTAGAGGGGGACAATCACCTCCCTGTCCCTGCTGGCCATCCCTCTTCTGATGGAGCCCAGCATACCAGTTGCTTGTCGATGATGTTCAGAGGAACTTGAGAGAGCCCGACCGTGCCCAAGCAGCAGTTTTTCCTGCTGGGTGGGAAGCAGTAGGACTGAACCCCAGAAGATGTGAAGCAGTGGCAGCCTGGAAGCCTGCAGCAAGCCTGTCTGTCTCGTACCCATCTCCCCTAACTTTCAGTTATTTCACTATTGAAATGCAAGGTCTGAGCATGTATTAAAATATGCAAGCTATAACTTTCCAGCTGGTAAAAAGACATCATATCTTCAGTCTGCAAGTGTGGCACAGAAAGGCTCGGCCTGCGCTCAGCCAGCCGCGGTGTTCAGTGACACCTAGGGACTGCCGTTGGGAGCTGCATGGAATGTAAAAATAGCTTCTTGGGAAACGCCACAATTGTGTGGCTAATGGATTTATTTCCTCTACAGCTAACACAGCTACAGGAAGGATTTGGCTCTGCACGTGCCTGCTGCAGGGCTGCAAATAACCAAATGTTTCATATGGTGCATCCAGATGGACAGCCACCACAACAGACACCTCACTTTCATACAGAAATTAAATTTCCATTGATTCCTGTAGTAATAATAATTACAATCTCATAATACGAATTGTACGTTAGAAATTAGGAAATCCCTACTCTATAGACACTGCTGGTAGAAGATTGCAAGGATTCATCATTCGATCTGTATTAAATCTACACAGTGCTGATATCTTTTTTTTTTTTTTTTCTTTTTAATCAAACAACACAATGCTTTTAAGAGTAGCAGTCTGTTTCTATTGACCAAACAAAGGTCAGTGACTCTCAGGTCTAACCTTGGCACTATCAGTGATTTTGCTGTATGTCCATATCAACTGTTTTTGTCTGATGCTGCTCATATTGACCCTGGTGTTAGTGAACCAGCACCTGCTGAGTGAAGCACAGAGCAGAACAAAATCTCCAGCTGCTTCCACCGGGCAGCTCTGGCTGCAGACTGATGAGGTTCCTTCAAAATCAGGATTACCTGGTTAAGAAGCTGGCTTGTGGTAACTGCAAACGTGCCCATACCCAGAGGCTGGTCCTGTCTCCTAGTTGTAAGAAGGAAGATGAGGGGGGATTAAGTATCAGTAGAAGCAGGGGTGGCATGGTGGGACCTTGCACTGTCAGAGTAATTGCCCGCTGTGTTGCCAGCACCACTGATCCCTGGCAGTCATGCAAGAGCCTGCTCCTGCTAGGAAGTTTACAAGTTAATTGGAAAGGATGACAAGAGGCATAAAAGAACCTTACTATCTAAGTAGTGGAGCTTGTATCTATCCCCTTTCCAAATTTATTGGAGAGTTCAGAGCATTTCAGAGATTGTCAGTTACTTTTGAAGAAGAGAAGGCTCTGGAGAGACCTGATAGCGGCTTTTCAGTATCTAAAGGGAGGCCATAAGAAAAAGGGGAGAGAGTCTTTAGCAGGGTCTGTGGTGATAGCACAAGGGAAATGGCTTCAAGCTAAATTCAAGCTAAAAGAGGGGAGACTGAATAGACTGAATATAAGGAAAATTTTTTTTACAATAAGGGTGGTGAAGCACTGGAACAGGTTGCCCAGAGAGGTGGTGGATACCCTTGTCTTTGAGACACGCAAGGTCAGGCTGGATGGGGCTCTGAGCACCCAGATCTAACTGCGGTGTCCCTGTTCATTGTAGGGGAGTTGGACCAGATGACCTTAAAAGGTCCCTTCTCAAAAGATTCAATAATTTTACTTCAGATGTTGAAGAGTCTGCTCCAGAACATGATTTGAATGTTTGGATGCTTGGCGACCAGCTTTTCTTCTGACTATCCAAGGAACTCATTTGAGATGAAGTGTAGTTCTGGCATCTCAATCTACATGTACACACACAGAAGAAAAAAAAGCATGAATTTTGCTGTATATCTCAGGTGTGGCAGTCAGAGGAGCCAGCTTTGCTTCCAGCTCATTTTTTCAGGAAGAGATCCTGTGCTGGGGAGTGGTGGAGGGTGATGTGCTTACTTGTTTATTTGTTTTATTTTTAAACTCACTCGTGTTTTCTGAATGTTGCCTGTAATGGTATGCTGCTGGGAGGGAACAGAGTGCCTTTCATTCCATGAGATTTTCAGGTCCGTGATTATTTGCTGGTCTCCAGAGAGCATTTATTGCATGTGTTTATGATATGAAATCCACTCGTGCTACAAATATATTGCTGATAAAATATTTGTGTTCCATTTTTAATTTCATATTATATTGGAGGTGTTCAAGGCTAGGTTTAATGGGGCCGTTGGGCAGCCTGATCTAGTGTGTAGTTTAGTTGATGGCAACCCTGCCCACTGCAGGGGGGCTGAAACTGGATGATCTTTGAGGTCGCTTCCAAACCAAGCCATTCTATGATCCTACGATATTGCAAATTTTCACAGATTTTTTCCAAATTCCAGTGTTCAGTTGCACTTTGGACCATTGTCTAAGAATGGCTCTACCATGCCTGGGCTCCCACATCTCCCCGGAGAAGCCCTTCTGCCTGCTTGACCTTGGGCAGAGACAGCCAGGGCAGAAAGCACTCTCATCATCCCACCTGCCCTCGCCATGTTTTTTGGTAGCCATTGGAGATTCCAACTCTTCTGCCTTCCACCATCTGCTTCATACAGGCTTTTCTCATGCTAATTGATAACCTAGTTATTTGCTTATGAATAGGACAAATTATGTTTCTCCCTGGAGAAATTAAGTGCTACCAGTCTGAAGTTCCTTCAGAGAGAGACCTGTGTCCAGGCTCAACAGAAATAATTGCCTGTTCTTCCACGTGATGACAAGGAGATGAGCACTCTCTGCAACCTGGCTGTATCTCCTGTTCCTAACAGCTGGATTAGAAGCTTTGAGCTCCAAAGCTCTGGAATAGTTTCTGTCTCTCAGAGAATACAAATAATTGCTGTGAACATATCGTGCTATCACAGTTGTCATATATTTCTTGGTTGAGTTATCAGCAATAACTTATCTGTTATCCATGGTTTATTGTTTCGGCACCTCTGGGGAACATCTGTGAAGCACTATGAATATAAATCATGTTGCATTCTGACAGTATCTAAAGATTTATAGAGAAGTTAAGAGAAAACAGAACCACTTCATATGTGGAAAGGATAGGAAAATTATTTATTTCAAAAAATGCTTAGACTGGTTTCTGTCTGGTAAAATAATGTGAGCATAATTTTAACTTCAGGTCCATGGAATAATGCCAGTGTCCTGAAAAAATTAAAGATTTTTTAAAAGCAGGTTCACTGAAATCACCATTGGTAGTAGGGAATAAATTTAATTTCCCAAGTCTGGTTAAACAAATAGTGAATGCTTTTGAAAATCCTGCCTGCAGTTCATGTTGTTTCAGAAATGTTAACAGTTGTGATGGAGATTTTGTGTTCAAGGAAATATTTTGGTATCAGAACAGCATGAACTGCTAAAACACAGGATGCCTGATTACACCTATGAATTTCTTTGACACACAGAACCCAGAGCTATAATACCACATATTGGAGTTTTAGTCTGTCTTGTAAAGACACTCTGTATTTCTTCCTAGCTCCTGTAAATATACCCCTATCAAGGTGATTCCGAGGGAATGGAAGTGAGTGATCTCAATCCTTACAAACTCTATTCAATCCACTTGAATTCTAGGTAAAATCTTCAGTTACAAATCAGATGGAAATTGCCATGTGGCAGAAGTAGCCACTTCTGTTGCCCCAGGACATGGAGAACAGCTCCTGCCCTTGGCTGCCTGCTCAGCTAACAGCATCGGTCTTGTGACATCCTGCTCAGATGGCAGCACAAATCCCTGTCTTTAAAAAAATATGTTATCTTTACAGCATTGCTCCAGTAAGATGACACCTAGAATACCAGCTCGGTGCACTTTGATGAATTAAAATTTGACTCCAAATGAAAATGTGATTATGATAAAACCTGGATAGTTTGAAATAAATTAAATTGCTTTGGGTTGGACTAATGCTTAGTTTGAGCAAGAGTGTTATTTAAGAAGTATGCCAACATTTCCAATAATTCCTTTAGGCTGGACATAAACTTTCACCAGCCCGTATTTTGGAGGTCAGCCACTGAACCAAGTTATGAATTATGCACATAGACATAATTCTTAGGTTCTAAAATGGTGGCAAAGTAATTAGAATTTAAAGAAAGAGAAATGAAGAGAACTTCATTATGAAGTTTTTAGGGAGAGTAAATCATAAGAAACAAATGTCTGAACTAGATGGTTACTACAGAAAAACGTGATGAAAAAGGACAAGTACAAAACTAAGCAAGGACACAAATTGAGGAAAAATGTCTGTATAAACAAGCTTAAAAAGTATTGTGCTAATGAAGCTTTAATCAAACGACTTCTATTTTTTTGTTTCTTTTAAAAAGTACTGAAGATAAACAACAGAAGAACTAAGGATTTGGGGCTGAATATGCATAGAAGTACATGCATTTAAGTCCTGGGATAAGAACTTCTCCAAACATCATGAGAGCAGCACTTTGGAGACAGAGGACAAGTGCTCCTCTGGAAAGAGGTGGTGATTGATTTTTTGCAATAATGTACCATGCAGTCAGATCTTTGAGCATCAGTGACAGGAGGTGCAAAATCTTTCATTGCCTTAATAGGCAGTCTTATGAATAAGGAGAGTCTTAAGCATAAAACATCACTTTTTCTACTTCATGGCAGTTCTGTTTACAAGATTATTCCAATTTTCTCCACACTATTTTACAGAATTTCTTTTTTTTTTTTAACAAAAAAGTATATTGTAGGAGCTAATATTGTTAATTATATTTTCTTACAATTTAGGAGGTCTGTTTAACATATGTCATTAAAATGACATTCAACAAAAAATATAATGGTCCTTGTTCTGTGGCACTTTGCAAATCTCTATGCAAGTGAAACATGAAGATCTTGGAATAATTAACTCTTCTTGGGGTCTGAAGTAAAAGTAGCAAACTTCAAGTTAAGATAGGTCAAGAAAAGATAGAGAAAGGCTGAGAACACAATAATTGATCTGGGTTAAATTTAATTATTTTAATGAATTAAACAATTTGAAAGAAGAAATGAAGAGTTGGAGATTTTCAAAGAAGAACGATGGTAATGATATTAGTCCTAATGGAGTGACAGGAGAGAGACAAGAGTTTAACATCTGTGGAAGAGAGAACTTACAAGGAACAAGTCTTCTATTGTCTATAACACAGATAGAATTATGAATTTTAATTTCAAGTCACCTTTTGAAGAGGAACAGCACTGAGAACTCATAATCCCATTTTCTGTTTGATGAAAAAAATTCTCCTACTGGTAACCAGATTCTTATGTGCATTTTGTTTACTGTGGTGTATACAGTTCATCGAGTTTTGTCCTTATAGTGCCAGCCACTATTTGATACCTGGATGAACTGCACTGGATTCAGAAAAGCACCAGTGAACAGCAGATGGAGTTATCCAGCTCTGTTGGCAAGGGGAGCTGACTGTGATGGCTGCAGAGTGGTGTTTGCTGGTTTTAGCACTTTCAGATGTTGTTTGGCATATAAAAATCTATCATCTTTTTCTACAGATCTTGCATTTCCTATATCATCAGACTACTAACAATACAAGGAAAAAAAGAAAAGAAGATATTTAGTGTTGTATTTTGAAGATAAAACCACAAACTTTTGGTTCTTCTGCTTAGCAGAGGCACAATGAATTGATTCCATTTTTACTCAGACTTCTTCAGCCTTTGCCATAGTTGTGTGGAACTGTGGGAGCTTTCTGGCTTGCTTTTCAGCTTAAAATGCACTTGCAGACTTTCTCCCTGTGCACCGTTAGCATTGTTATCAAAAGAGGCAGCACAACTTGGGAGCTTGCTCTAAGAGGCTGCCACATTGGTGGTCATTAAAGCTCAGAAAGATGCTTTAGGTGTGATCCAATGGGGAAAAACTGCTTATTGCTCCTTTCTGACCTTCTGAGAACCCTCTTTGCTGTCTACATCACAGTGGTGGTTTTGCCTACCAAATTCCTTTCATAAAATACTTATGCCTTTACCATGTGGATTTTTGAGTAAATTCCTTTAGACCGTGCTCTCAATTCATCCTAGACCATCAGCTGAACTAAAAAGACGATGGCTTTTGAGATGCCATGAGGCTGCTAGAGATGCCCTCTAGAGGTGTCCATCTCCTTGTGTGCCCGTAGAGAGTACTTGGATGCCTGAGAACAAGCCCAAGGAAAGCTGGATGGCTCTGGCTTAGCCTTAAAGTTGGAGAGGGAGAAAGGATAGAAGATGGGTATTTTTAAACTTCTTTTACAACAAAACTTTTCCTTTGAGACTCTTGATTACCTCTGTAGTTTGTAGCAAACAGCATTATCCTTCCACAATTAAAGTAATTAATTTCAGAGGGCCACTAACATACAACAGACAGGCAACTATTTATCCTCCTTTCACTATCTTTCTAAAAGTTGGACTCCCTTCTGGAAAAAAACTGTGAGTAGGGAGGAAGGGATGAAATTTAAGTGGAATGGGGCTTCTTAACGCTTTTTATGTTCGTTGTAACTTGAATCTTTTCAGATTAAATAAAATAACTAGTAAGGCTGCAATTTGCCATTGAATCTGTTTGCATATCACCCTGAAAACTTGCAGCCTTTTCTCAGGCTGTGAATCAGATTGCGAAAGCAAATTGCGAATGTTCATGTAACTTGATGTTCTCCAAGCCAAATGCCAGCCGTAGCTCTGCCTGCCTCAGCTTGCTTTGCTGGAAGGGATATTCATAGCACTGACCCTTGAGGGACTTGGACAGGAGATACACCCTGCAGCTGGGATATGGCAATCAGAGAACTTTATGGCAGGAAATCCAGTGTAGATGCCTTTGCCTTCTGAGAGAATGATTGGAAATTCTGGAATATTAGGTTTTTCTCTGCGTCTTGCATTTCCCTAAACTTATGGAAATGATACGAAAATGGCACAGCAGTGGCTTACCTTCTGGAATGGGGAGATTTGTGTCTTCTTGCCCAGAATCTCACCTTCTGGGTGGGCATAAGCAGTGCTTATGGTACCAGTGCTCTCAGGAGCTATTGGTAAAGAACCCCAGAAATAGTGGGATTCAAGCACGTACTACAAGTTCTTATGCATGATCCTGATGCTTTGGTGCTTCTCTGTTGTCCCTGCCTTCTCCTGAATGTCACAAAGCTCTTTGTTCGCATTCCTTATCCTAGATGACAGGACGAATACAGGAACCCAGGCACAACAAAATAACTGCACTATGCCTTAAGCTGAAATCATTTGAGTTAAAACTAAGTAAACAAACTAACTGAGGCTGCTAATATCTCATTGAAATGCTTATTTATTTACTGCATTCCAGTGGTGTGGCTTGCATGGTATCAAATCTACTTTTGTCAGGTGGAGGAAGAGAAGAAAACCCTTTCCATGTGCACTGAGAGCACTGAAGCCAGGTTTCTGCCTGGAACGAGGGCTGATGGGATGATGTACAGATATCCAGAAATACAGGTTTGTAAAGGAGGAACAGCTTCTCAGTGCCATTCATACAAGTAGAGATTGCTACTCTGCCTTGTAAAGCAGAAACATAAAAAAATCTAAGTCTTCTGGAGGAGATTCCTAATCAGTTTTTAGTCTGTTATCTTTAAAGCAGTTTTTTAAATGAATAGGAATGAGGGAAATCCTGTGTTACTAGGTACAAAGAACTATCCCTCTTAAAGCTAATTTCATAACACTGGTGGCAGTTACAGCTCTAACTATTTTTCTCTAAGAAGTGTAGTCCTTGGGTAACAATCTCATAAAATTTAATGATAGTAATTTAAGTTGAAAATTTATTTTTTCTTTGTTGAGACACTTCTGAAATGAGGTGGCGCACCAGTTTTCAATGGGAAGACTGTAGAGAAAACAGGAAGGGATCACATGATGCCAGAACAGTTAGAAAACTGGCACATTAAGCTGAAACTTTTAAATATATCCATCACGCTGACTGTGGTAGCTTTTGACCAGAGAATAATAAACTAGTAATAAAATAATAAACTAACACACTATATTTTATGAAAGAAAAACATGAACCTGGCATCAACCAACCCATTTGTCAGCGTTCATGATTTTAAAACAGTTCTGAAGAAAAACACAAGCAAAGATGTGGAAAGAAGTGCAAAAGTATTTACCAAATAAGGATTATACAAGACTTACTTGTCTGCTTTTGTGATAGCTATTTCTGGGGAAGGGTATGAAGCAGAGGGAGTCTATCTGGACTTGTCTAGAACACTTGTTGTAGCCTTTGATCATTTCTTACATGAAAACTAAACTGGGACAGAGAATATGAGGAAATGGAAAGTGATAATCAGGAAGAAAATACCTAACAGGGAGAATGTGTTGTGTTTCTCTGAGAGGATATCTATGGAGCTGAAAAGGGCTTTTTTGGCAGACTGGTCATGAGATAGGTCTGATTACATATTTTTATTGATGGTCTTGGCATGCAGAATAGGTATTACGAACTTTGCTAATAAAGCAGAACACTGAGAAGCATTACAAGTGCTGTGGGAGCAGGGTGAAGGTCTGGGTGATCCTTGAGACCCGATTTAAAGAAACGGGGAGAGAGTTAACAGCACAGAGTGGAAGCTGGAGCACCGGGGGACTGTGAATTACTTTCAGAACTAATCTCTTTTAAGCAGTGGGAGGTCTCCACAAAGGAGGAAGGTCCACAAGTTCTAACTACGAGATAAAAAACAATTTTAAAAAGTCCAAAGGCACATCTTTCTTGCCAAATTGTTCTCAGAAATGTGGTTTGCCTAAATAAGCTTGCTTTTCATGACACATCTACCAGCTCTTCTACTTTCATTTGCAGCAGTGTATTTTTCTATTTCTTAGCTTCTGAGCATTGTCTTGACAATGACTTGGAAGGAAATTGAAAATGTGTTTTAAGATAGCAGCAGAAATGAGTAACCTGCCTACTTACCAGCTTTTCCCTCTGGCAGGAGTATGCAAAAGGCAGAAGTGAAGGATTTTTTAAGAGGTAAAAGGCAGACATTTGTCAGAAAAGACAGCTTCTATGCAAGGTTTCAGACACACTTTCACTGATGTCCAAAAACCTCAGCATCCTCAGTTAAAGGGTTATTGAAAGATAAGGGTGCCAATGAGCTTTGTTGGATCCCTCCAGCTTGCAGCAGCTTGGGCAGGGGAGGGGGAATGATTTTACCACGTCCAGGCCTTGTGAAATAGCTCCTGTACCTCACTTGTGGGAAAACTCGTTTTTTGGGGTACCCACAGGCAGTCAGGAGGCTTATACTAATCAGTGCAGGTGCAGGGGACAAGGTCTGAGTGACTTATTGAAGAATGTGCCCAGGAGGAATCAAGAGGATGTGTTTTCTTCTGGTGGGGAATTTTTTGAGGGCAACCTGCCAAGCATTTCAGCAGCTAATTATATCGGGAGTTTATTTTTTGAAGTGTTTATAAGTGATCCAAAAAGAGGGAGGTTTGATTCTTCTTCTTGACATGTGCCAAATATAATTGGAATGATCACACACTGGTCAATCTGTGAATAAATTGGATTTGCAATTTTGGCAATCACTCGGCTTTTGAAAGGCCCTCTGGAAATCAGGATGGTTTGTTTCATGCAATCCTGACAGTTTGTGCACAGAAAAAGAATAGAAAAATAAGCTCTCTTTAACTAGCTAAATAAGATCTAGGATAAAATCTTACTCTTTTGAAGCTGATGGCAAAATTCCCATTGGCTACGATTTCACCCTAAAATCTCTCAGCGGTGCCAAGCACCTACTAGTTCCTAGTAGATCTGCAGAAAACTATGAAAAGTAACCTGCTAAAATTGTCTTTTCTCCTTGCAACCATTTCCATCCATAAACACTATGTATGATCAAGTTGGAATTATTCCACTTGTAGAAAAAACATCATTTATAAAAATTAATGTGAGGGTAACCAGTACTTTCTTTAGGTCCACACTGTAATGGAAGGGAGAAGTCTAACATAAGGGCTGAAGACTTTTTGGTCCCTTCTTCAATGCCTTTTCTTGAACAACACTCTCATCCATTTAGTAACCTAACTTTACCACTTTGTTCCTCTGAAGGACTGGCACAAGTTCAGTTGTTTTTAGAAGTTTTTTTGCTTTTAATCCTTATGTAGTCTTGATTTTTTTTTTTTCATCCACCTTGTTTTCAAAATCTGTGGTGCTACTTTAAAAAAAACTAAAAGGATGAATGGGAAATGGGTTACTATTTCTTGTCATTTTATTTCTCCTCTGTTCTCCCTGTTTCTTTTTAAATTACTCCTCTCCGCCCCAATATGCAATTAGGGCTGAGAAAACTACAAGACTAAGAAAGTCTTTTTCTTTATGTAACTCTTTTGTTTAGGCCCCAGTTCAATAAAGAAACTGAAGTACCTGTTAAAATAATTTGCTGAATTCCAGTATGACTTAAGCACACATTAAATATATTTGTACTGAGAAATGGTACATATCTATGTATCTTTCACCTACAAATAACCGGACTGTGTGTTTTTGATTGACACTGTCAATGTTCAGCAGTGTTCAATCCAGGTTCTCCTAATATCAAGTCAGTTCTTTTGACACTTGTTTAGCTTTTTCTCTCTGTGGCAGATGTTAGCTGTTAGAACTCAGGACATAATCCAAAGATCAAGAAAGGTCATTGACTTGTAAACCCTTCTTATTGGCACTATTTGCTTTTGTGAAAAAAAGCAACAGCTCAACAATTATTAGCCTTCTTAAAAATACCATTTATAAATGATATGTTAAAAAATAAAGTAAAATTATAAGTGTTTGTTCAAAGAAAGTGAAAGGAATTTAAAACAAAATGCTCTGTCCTAAATGCAATGTATGAATGCTGTCATGAAGATGTAAAATTACTTTCTAATTCAAACTTTCCAATGACTGCAAGTTCTGTCAATATAACAGGGGATTAAAAAAATCCCTTCAAAACTGTTTATTAACTCAACTGGCTAACAAGAAGCTCTATCTATCAAAAGACAAGTTAGCTATTGCTCTGCTGGCTGCCACTGATCACAAAGTTTAGATTGTCTGAGAACAAAACTTCTACTAACATTAATCAACCCATTCGAATTCTGCATTTTTGAACAGCAGCCAAACCATACTCGGTATTCGCTTCTTTTATGAAGACGCTATTCTTTTGCTGTATTATTTCCTTTGTAAATTTTATTCCATAATGTGAAGCCCACATTCGGTTAATGACCAGGTAAATATCAAAATGTAAGAACACATTAAAATCTATGAAGTTCAGACTAACCTCACCATTTTGACATCACATACATTTGCCAAAAGAACTATCAGCTCATACTTTGAAATGATTTGTGTCGATTTTCTGTGGCTAAAAAATCACCTGTGATGTTAAGATTATTTGTGCCTCTCCTTCCAAAAAATACCTGCTTATTGAGGAATGACTCTTCTAATCAGAGTTGTCCTTTGCTGCAGAACTATCTCATAAGAGAAATGACATTAACAGTCTCTTTCTCTCTCATGCACTATGAGTTTAAAAGCCCCATTTTTTTTTGATTCTGCAAGGAAGAAAGCTAGTGTACCAAAAGCAAGGGAAAAAATATTCCAAGACAACGAACATGAAAAATCAGTTTTTTATTTAGTTCTGACAGGGCCTGGAAAACACACTTATGAAGGACAGATGCGTGAAGGCCAAAAGGAGAACAGATTCATTTACATTTCTATGGTCTGTTGCTTATGCTTTCTCACACCTGACCACTCTCTACTTGCTGTTTGTTCCATTTCCACCCTAGCTCACTCTAACCACATTTTGGGCACCCATTAATAATCTACAAGAGGGATAATTTTGCTATCAAAAATTACAAACACTCTCACTTAAGTGTCATTTTTCTTGAGAAAGCTTCCAAGTTGTAACTGGATTTCTGACTTGACAGAACACTTCACAGATTTCTAGCAATCCTGGAGTGGGGGCCTTGCTAATCTCTGAGTTGCACCCATTTTAGTATATATCCTTTTGGCTTTAAGGAAAAAGGATGAGGAGAAATAAGATAATGTTAAATATCATTAGGAACTCTATAGAACAACAGATTTATCTTCTAGTTTATCCTTAGTTTATGGGAGCAAGCAGACTGTTCAGTTCTTTTACTATCTTCCTCCCAAATAACACTCAAAATAAAATGAGGTTAACACACCAAATGCAAACATTAGAAAAAAGTAAATTTTGGTATAAGCCTTCTGATACAATTTTTCACGCTCTCTGTTCTATGTTTGCTTCCCAAATTTATCCCTTCCTGTCTGGTCCAACTCCGTATTTTCTTACACATTCCAGCATTACCTGATAGTGACACAGCTGCTCTTTTTTACTGAAGCAGAGTAATAACACTGTGTTAGCTACTCACAGACTTATTTATCTTCTCTATTTATCTGGATTCACAGGATCTTCTTCCAGTAGTGCCCTGTCCCTTTCCCTTTGTGCCACACAATTTTGGATTCCTTCTGCCTGATGTACATCAGGAAACTGGTATTCTGGGAAGTTATGGGAAGTAGTGTCCTGACTGGCTTCTCATATTGCCCCAATGATATTAATGTAATTCAGAACATTTAAACAATTAGAAAACAAAACAAAACAGAAGATAAAAGAATGGTAAACATGGGCACAACCTACACTCTTGACTTAACAGAATGCACAGTTGTTCTTGCTGACATTGATGGTATCTTCCCATCTGTGGTTTGCCTGGAGCTGTGATTGTTCTAACTCTATGGGTGTTGACACATTAGCCAACAGCTCTGTAAATTAAATACCCTTTACCACAAACTCTTCAGATGCATTCAGTGAGGCAGCTCATTTACTAAAAGAAGAATGTCATTAGGCATTCAGTATGAAGTTAACAAATTCCTAATGATTTCAAGAGCAATTGGATCAAAACTTTTCAGCATATGAAATATTCCAATCTAGTTTCCACTTATCTTGCATTTCAGCATTTCATCATTTATTTCAAAGGACAACCTTGGAAAGAGAGCAAAAATAAGTTTTGTTTTTTTTTTTTTTGTGATGACAACTCCCTATATAGTGTGCATATACAAGTGCTGCAGCCACTTTCACAGATGTTTCAGGTTAGATCTCTCTAGAACCAAAGATAGGATACTTTCATATAGCATGTGTGCAAAATTGCTCCTTCTAGCTAACAGCCAGCACCGAAACTTGGCCAACTATAAAGTGCCTTTGCTCAACTTGGTGTGGTGCTCTGTTGTCCTTAGACCCAGTAAGCACTAAACTCTGGTCATTTTTAGAGTATCCATGACATATTTTCACAGCTCCTGTCATCTTTCACGTAAGCCAGGTAATGACTTCCCAAAGAAAATCATCACGTACATGGCACAGCTTTGCACAGGGCTTCATTCTACTAGAGGGAAGAGCTACTGCCTTCACTACTCTTCCCCCACCACGTTTCCACAGTTCTCATGCTTATTTTAAATTTTTTTTCCCCTCTTTCCCATGTCCTTGTTTCTTTTTGATAACATTCATTTAATTATAAAAAATATAAAGAGGCCAAAGGGTTGCTCTTAGAATAATGGATGCCTAGGACAGCTGGGGTTTACCCAAGATGGCAAGTCTTCTCAAGGATACGGCTCCAATTATTCCGTGGGTGCAGAGTAACATTACATCTTTTGCAACTTTGACATTAACTTCCTGGGAAATTCTGATCTGCAAGTATGTGCTCTGCAGCAATATGAGAAGTATTCCTGCTCCACATTCAGTATGTGTCCTTGCAGTTTTTAACGTCAGTGTTGAAATTATTTCCAGGAGCTGACTGCAGAGGAAAGCTTAGTAGACACGAATTTACTTTCACTTTTGCCAACACCACTGAGACCACAGGGAGCTCACATGTTACTGTGCTGTGCATTAAGTAAGTTGCTAGCCCAAAGCCACCTGTGAAAGCACTGCACATGAGCAGTAAGTCGACCATTACTGCCAACTCACTAACACAAGGAATGTAACAAGTGTTGCAGAAATAGATTTCCATCAGTCAGAAGTGCTTAAACTCAATTTCTTTCATGGATTAGTCTTTGAATTGTTTGAAACACAGCAAGTTCCTCACATTGCTTGTGGGGAAGAGTAAGCAGCAAGGCTGACTCAAGCAAGGGCTTGTCTCCAACAAGTGGTGGATTCATGAATCAGACAGATTCCCAGCTTTGGTCACTCTGCCCAATGCTTTGCCATTTTCTCAGCCTTTGTTTTCTGGTTCTTGTTCACTTCTGTTTGTGTAAAAGGTGCGATCAGAAAATAAAGAGATTACACTTCATCTCCTGCCATTATCTCTGGTGTGAGCGCTGAATGTAAAACCTGAATTCAGTAGTACAGAAAGACAGGTTGCCAATCTCTGAGAACAAACATACCATTTGCTCAGAGAAGATATAAGGTTAACAGGGGCTTCTCACATTTTTACACTGATATTACCAAATCACTTTATTCTCAAAAGGAGAGTTTTTCTGTTCCAGTTCATTCTTTGGCTTTCTTGTTGAGTACAGTAACCTGGAACTTTGTTTAATTTATGAATATATACAACCCTTTTTATGATTGCAGGCAACTTATTTTTCAGTTCTGTTTTGAACTCATGGGGTAACACCAGTGAAATGGGAAGCAGCTAATGACTGCTTGTTCTGTTGTAAATTTTGCCATTTTGTCTGTTCTCCCTCATTTCTCTTTAAGCACCTTTTTTTCTTTCTTCCCCCACATTGCAATTAATGCTGAAAAACCTATAAGACTAGGAAAGTCTACTTTTTTATATAAACTACTTTGTTTAAGTCTTATAATTCCTAGAAGGAATTACCCAGGCACTCAAATTAAAGTCAGGCCCACATCATATCTACACCCTGAGTTTTATCTGGCAGTGTTCAAGTATTTTGAAAGTCATGGGAAATGAACAGACCTTGAAAAAATATGGATATCCCAAATGTTGATATCATTGCTATAAACTTTTTCATTGCTCTGGTATTTGGAGTACTCAACACTGTTTAATTTGGGCTATTAACATTCCAAATGAAAGTAGCAAGAACTCCACCATGAGTTTATCTTTCTTTGAGTAATCTTAACATGCACCTAAGTCTCTGGTTAAGTTTCCAAGAACCCTATGTCATGGCTATATTTCACAAGCACATTATCTAGCCTGTCTGCTTTAGCCATTTTACTTACACTGCCTAAGTGGCCCCCCCTGGAAGCACCTACCTCTCTCCAGTGACTATGTAGGGAGTTTGGTCTTACAATTTTGCTCTTTTACATCAGAGGAAAATTAGATGTTAGAGCAGACAAAACCAAATTATGCCAATACGTCCAACAGCATCAAGTTAGAGTTTTGATCCTTTAAATCTTATTCATGCAAGTAAATCATGGTTGTGGAGTGGAAAAGAGAAGCTGTGTTATTAAAGGTCACGGGACCAGGGCTTCAGAGTATCTATGGCTTTGAATTCCCATGCTCAAGCCCTTTCCTCTGTTGCTATATTTCAGCCAATTTCTAAGCAATATTTTCAGCATAATAAAATCCTGAACTTCAAAGCAGGCTCTTTCTTTTGAAACAGATGTAGTGAAAGCACAGTTACAAAAATAAACATAAACTAATAATGTAATGATGGAAAGGGCAAGATTCAGTATAGTTTAAAGAGGTTCAGTTCAGCATTATCTCTTTGCTACAAACTGCATATAAATACACACACACAGAGGCATTAATAAAAACTGCTACACAGCTTTATACAAAATATACCTTTAGCTATCCAGTCCCTTCACTTTATTGCGTGCTTACGCAGTACATGCAGTAAAGCCTCCTGGCAATAATTTAATAATTCAATGAATACTTACAATAAAGATACCAAAGAACAGGATTTGAAAGGGTCTTCTTTCTCAGCACCAACAGTTTCAGCTGACTTCACTGTAACATTTTCTTTAACATTCAAGCCTGACACATTAGAACAGTAGAACATAGGGAAAGTCTGCATTTTCTTGACTATAAGCAATTACTAGGCTGCTATTATTGAAATACTAGGATGACAGAACTACTTCATAGGTTAGAAGATAAGCTGTAAAATATTGCTGAACAGTAGAAGTCTCAAGGAGCTCAACCACGTGATATGCATTTGAAGAATGTTTTACTTTTCTTCAATTTATTTTAATTATCTTTCAACCTTTTTTCCCACACTTGAAAAATCCCACATTAAAAAAAAAAAAAATCAAAACACTTTCTATTTTAAAGAGTTTAAAAAATGGGCAATTCCTGTAAAAGGGAGTATTTCATGGAAAGTTCCATTCTGCTGAAATACTTCGTTTTGTCAAAACCAAAACCAACAGATGTTATTCAAAGAATCAGAAAAGAACACATACTAAGAAATGAGAAAATTGCCCTTTCAGGACCCAGGAGTTGGGATGCTGGCCTCCATATACTTCTTAATACTTGTACAAGGGCACATCCATTGCTATCACTGTTTCAGTTATTTAGGTCTGCCCCTGGTATGCACATAGCTGTAAGTCTGGGAGAAGGCTCAAGTGAAAATATAATGCAAGGAAAAATATCTGTGAATGGCTAATGTAAGTGCTTACAACATGCTATATTTGTACTACTTAGTCTGATAGAACTGAAATTCACAAGGTGGAAAAAGTGGATATGAATAAACATTAATTAACACATGCCCCTTCCCCACATAAGTAGAGGAATTCCGTAAGCATTTCACTAACATATATCCACTTGTTTCACAAAGCATAGGCACCCCTGCAGTCCTCTAATGTCTACTGCAGTGTGTGGAACATATCACTTGAGGTCAGCTTGTTCCAGTGCAACATCTTGCAATAGATTCTTTGTAGTTATCTTTGGCCATTATTTGAGTGGAACTTGGGAAGGTTTCATCTCATCTCATTTCAGGCTGCTTTTTCCCTTATGAAACATGCATGGGGCACTCACGGCTTCCTTGTCTTGAGTTTGTGCTGACCTGATCTCCTGAACTAAAGATTTGTTTAAAATATATTGGCTACTACTACTATATTACTACTAAAGTTAATTTTGACATAAAAGAAATGTATGTAATATTTCTGTAATATTTTATCTATCTTTAACTCATTGCTCTTAGTAGGAGTTTGCCATTGAATTCTTTTCAGAAGTACTGGGCTACACACAGTATTATTTTACACAGATATGCAAATCAAAAGATTCTGTAGAAAGAAAAAGGCATAAAAATTAGATAACCTGCTATAAACAACTTCAGATAAAAGTAAAATGCTAGATTTAAATAGGACGACGCTGTTGCAGGATGCCAGCTGTGTTGTACAGCTTTCTCCAGGACAAAAAAGCAAGGGCCAAAAGGATGGCATAAAATTCCTCGGAGGAACAAAAGTGAAGTGAATACTTTGTGGCTGCTGGAGAGGATATTGAAGGAGAGGAGAAAAGGAAAGAGAAAAAATGCAGCCAGGCACTCTGACAAGCACAGAGACAATGCTACACCGAATATACAGAACATGTAAGCAAAGGATAAAGAGAGATGAATAAAGATTTCTTGTCTTTTTAACCTTTCTCTAAATTAGCAAGAGACTTTGAAGAAAAGTAATTCTGCATCACTGGTCATAGGTCCATGGATGAAGAGATATTTTCTGCAGTGTCAAACTGAGCTTTGTTTATCTTGTCTTTCCATCTGGAAATAAAGAAGTGTAACCATGGGTACAGTTTAAGATTAAACAAACTGTGATGATATTCTCAGTTACAGAAGGATGAGAGAGCAGGCTTACTCTGGAGCACCAACAAATGCTTCCCACTATTTTCATTTATCTCACTGACATGCATATTCTTTCTTTAGGCTTTCAGGTTTCAGGTCACACTCCAGAGGAAGAATTCCCTTTTCCTTCCTCATTCAAAAAATTACTAAGGGATGTAATACTATTTCAGAGCCAAGGCACCAGGAGAAATTCATCACATTGTTAATGCTTTCTTTTGGTAAGAATTGTCTTTCACTGCACCGTGTAAATAGGCATAAATACAGATCAAAAAGGATTACTTTTTAATGGAATCTGCAATCTATATTCAATTCTTTAGGCATAAGGAAAATACCTGTACAGGAAGAACATATCTCTGAAGTTCACTAGAGTACAGGACAATTGTAGAAGAGAGAAACAGACATCTGAAAATCCACTTCCTGAAGGAAATCTGAAAGGTGCCTTGAGGAGAACCTGAACATTTTATTTGCTTCCAGAAAAATTGAGAGTCTTTATCTAATATAAACTTAGATGGCAATGGTCCTGTAGATTTTACAAGATATTGTAGAAGAGTTGGACTAGATGACCTTTCATTATAATCCAGCAAGGAACTCTGTCTCTGATGGAGGTGCATGACTTTCTTTAAGAACAACAGCCCAGGCTTTACTAGGGAAGAATGAGTCTTTATCTATGTGACAGAAATCCTAGTTGACAGCCCTGTTTATGCTACAGAAAATAATGACTGCTGACAGTCTCAAAGACCACCCAGTGGGTTATTTACATTTGAAACATTTGAAATCAACTCTGTTTAGATAATGTTTCAGTTTTGCATCTGGCTTGCCTGCACGTGTTGCTTGCATGCTGTATTGAAGTTAGTACATCTTACTGGAACTGTAATCAATAATGTCCAAGTTTCATACTGTCAGCCAGGTTCCATTAATGTGAAACTGCTGAGTTTCATGTTATACATTTTGTTCATTTGGTTTTAAGAGCCCAATTGTTAACAGAAACCTCTTCATGTTTAAAAAACTGGATTTTTAAAAATGTAAGTGAATACTATTTAGGCTTTTTATTCCAACATCACCCTCAAGAGAGGAATATAAATATAGTTTTTAATATTATAAGATGTAAAAGAAAGAAATTCCAGGCTGAGTTCCTCAGTCTTGGTATGTCCACTGTTGTTAGGTATTAAATTAAGAGCCCTAGACTAAGATGGTCAATATAGCAACTTATGATTTGAATAATTCTAAGAAAAAACATCTTTTCATGAGATCTGTATTTTCTTCAGTTCAGGCAGTTCTCTTCTTAGCTTAATATCTTCTACTTTTTTGTTTTGCCAACAATATTTCTAAACTGATCGAAAGAATAACCCGAATGGTGCCTTTTAATCTAAAAAAAAGTTTTGGACACAATTGTCTCTATGGAGAGTCATCAGTTGGATATATACATTTTTATCTAGCACTTATGTTAGTACCAAAAAAGGCAAAGATGAAATAAGATATCTTGGATTTGTCAAAACTAGCAACAAATACTAATATCTCACGTTAATTCCTGTATTTGATGTAGATATGAACTGATGTTGCTTTTAATCACATCTTTCTTAGATTTTCCATTCTTAATTCTTACTGGCAGTGATCCACAGTTTCAGTTCATGTTCCAGTTTGGAAACTCTCACTAACAGGATTTGAAATTTTGTCTTCTTGCTCAATTTAGTAGGTCATGGAGAAAAAAAACATACTACTGAAATGCAAGATGAGAACATTCATGCAGAGAGATCATTTGGAAGACTTGCGAGAAAATGATATAAGGATAATAGTTTCAAGGAACAAGTCAGTCTTCTCTACTGCGGGCTCCAGAATTCACTTTAGAAGGCTTTTCATGTAACTACTCTCTCTTGACTGATCACTTTGGAAAAACAGAGATCTGTCTAGGAAGCATTCTTAAGCCTACAGGAAAGTAGGTGGCACTAACCTAGGTCTATTTTCCAAAATAAAAATACTCTCTAGATGATCTGTTGGTTGGTGCTGAATACTCTTCCCCTACACGTTCATTTTTAATATTTATCAGCAATGAATGCTTTTCCACAGAGGCACTGTCCCTGGAAATCTATGTATTAGAAACAGCCTTGCTACAAGAGGAAAATTCTTGACATCATGATAGAGTCTTACTCAAGCCAAGGTAATGTTACAAACACTCAGAGGACAAAACAAGGAAAAAGCTCTAGGGTTTTATGTTTTATTTAGAAAATTATTTTAACATTATCTAAAGAGCAATTGTGACTAGATGTCTTCGAAAAGAGAAATATGTCTCCTTCAGCTGTCACATTCATGACCATACATCAAGCTGCCTATACAGGAAGAGATGCTGGGCATCACAGAGAAATCTGCAAAGGTCACGACCGCTTCACAGCTTTGAACATTGGCTTAGAACATGTGAGATGTTTGAGACAGCTTTTCAAATGACAACATTAACTAAACAGAAGAAGACATAGATGATAACATAGATGAAAATAATTAGAATGGACTGATGCAAAATAGGTCTGCTTTCTGCTAGTGTGAGTTAATGGAAAGGTAAATTAAGACACAGGCTTGTGTGCATGATGGAGATGGAGAAAATATAGTTTGGATGGTACTCAGAAGCATATAAATACATCGATAATCTTTGTACTACACTGTAATTTGAGTAGCAGCCTAGCTCCCAGTAAAGTCAGCAAAGTAACAGAGATTTTCAGAGAATGCAGCATTGTTTAACGCTTAAAGACTAGTTCAAAGCTATCAGAAGAATCCAAATGATTTCAAATCAGCTGGAGCATGTCCAAGTATTTTCAGCACTGCCACAAGGGGACAAAGGTTTAGCCTGAAAAGCATGTAATCAGATATGCAAAAAGATACTATAAGTACAATTTTAGGCTGAGAAATCTTAAAGCAGATTGTCTTGGTTCACGCTGTAAGAATCTAATGATTGACAAAAAAACAACCTGGAATAAGCAATAAGTGTTCCAAGTTTCTGGCTTAGCTGTGCCCTACGTTTTGACATCAAATATGAAAGAAGAAAATTGGGAACATGAAAATACAAGAGTCGCATTAAAGTAAATACCAAGCTGAGAGGAAGTAATATCCTGAGACAGGTTTCAAAAGGTAATGGGGCAGATCTAGTTTCCAGAAAAAAGGATCACCACAGAATGTATATCTCAAATTAAAAACATTATTTTAACAGCCATAGTCTCTGCTTAAGAAAAGTTCATTTTGCCCCAAAATATCTGTATGAAATAAAATCTTAAGGAATAGCATCTACTGAAGAGATTTGATAATTCATCAAGGATGTCCTGAAACAGCTGGAACTGTCAATTGGTGACAATAACTTTGCATCCAGGTGCTTTATTTCTCTCCCTCAATAGCATCATCTGAATTTATTAGGAGAAATAACATAATAGAAAAAAAAAGCCCAAAATGATGTAAAACTCTCGGGGAACAGAACAACGTTCATTTTCAAGAATGATGTGAGAACGCAGGCTGCCAAAGCCAGCTATCTATGTCTTTCTTTCTTTTCCCATCCTCCTCCCCACCTAATTAACTCTTTAGCTGTACTCAAACATTTAGAGGGAAGTCACAAGAAGGTTAGGCTTAATTCCTGGTTCTTCAGGCAGGTAGATCTTCCATGTTGTACATAGCTGTGTTTATCTCATCTAGGCAGTGCCTGGCACTATTTCTCAAGCTCTTGCAGATTTTTGCATAAAACAAATTCTCAAGATGAAGGCTAGAAATATGCATAAGTCTGCAAAGAGAATTTGGCTTTTCCATAAGGTTAAATGGAAGGTGAATTTTGCCATGCTTCAAATATCATTGACAAGAATCAAAGTCAGTTTTTATAAGGCAGATTCCAAGACTCATCTTAGTGAGGCAGATGGCAGAATTCCTCTGAAGTCTACAGCTACAGAAATTATTACTTCTACTGTTAAAAATAAGACCTAGTGAAAGAATTACAGTAAGGATTGCAGATATAAAAGAACGCTTGGATATGAATTCAGCACTAAAGTTAGCATGCGCTAGTTCATACACTTCTGACATTTAGGCAAGTATTTGCACTTAATTTTGGATGAAATGAACTAAAACCCTTTCAGAAGACTGCAGCTTGCTATTTTTTCTTACATTTCTTATGGCATGGGAAAAACCCAAGAATTTTAATTTGCAATATTTCTAACTCAATTGAGAGCAAGAACCAATTAAAAACTTGGAAATGGTTTCCCATGAACTTTTGGACTGAAGTGTTGGATAAATTTAGATTCTTGAAAAAAAAAAAAAATTGACTTCAAAATGTTCTGACCAAGTTTTTTAGAAATGGATGCTTTGTCTGTACCCAGAAAACACTGAAGAAAATTCTACAGTTCTACCTTTCAAAAGTTCTGTGGATCCCCATATCTGCAACAAATCAACATAGGAAGATGTACGTCAGTTCCCTGTAGACAATCCTGTTACAGGTTTACTGCTGAGGCTACATCTTTTTTTTCTTCCTCTTTACAACCAGATAGACATAAGCTGTTTATGGAATTGGTAGAAACGTACACAATATGGTTTTAAGACTGTAAAGTTTGATGTAATTGGTGAAAATCTGGTTTCAGAATTTGTACAAGCAAGGTTAGAGCTAGTGTGAAATTTATAGAGCTTTTAAAAGATAAAGTAAGTCATTTTTCAAGATGTTAGTACTCAATACTGATGACTTTCTTCAAGATTTCTGATGGTAAGAATACCTGCCATCTGACCCCCACAGCATTAAGGGAAATAGAAGAGAAAATCACTGAGGATGATTGATTCAGTTGGACTGATTGTCTGGAATATGGAAGGTACCTGTATTATATAAAAATTACTGCTGTCTGATTAACAGTGCTTGGGCAATAAGAGTCATTGCTTTACACATTACAAGATGATGAATTGGACCTGCTCAACACCACAGCAGATACACTGCCTGTAATCTCTGCACTCATTATTAAGTATCCCCTACTGTAGAAGACTTGCTGCAGAAAACCTGCTATATACCTACTTTTCCATTATAGCTGTCTTAGTTTAGAAAATGATGCAAGACTGCTTTTTACTGTAAAGCCTGTAACTATAAACACTTTTGGGATTAAATCTTAGTCCACTGTCACAGGCTGATCTAGTTTATGTCAAAGTCATATCGAATCAGGCAGTATAGTTTTGTATTGCTTCGAGTTTTCTTTTTGACAACAAATATAATTCCTTGCATTAGGCTAATCACTGAGTTTTCTCTCCTATACTGCATTTAGAGGAAGAAAAAAAATTTTGAAGTATAAGAGACACTCCTCATTTAATATTTTCCTTTCACATTGGATTTAGTAATTAATTAGTGCTATACTCCAGAGTCTACAGACTATCACGAACGCTTAGATTAGACAATCCTCATTTTTCCTGAAGCAGTCAGTCCAGGAAACTGAATTTACATAAACAATAATAAGATTTTATATATAAAATATACACATAAAATCTTTTTATGTGCAAGTTCATAAATTCCAAGTTTCATGGAAGCAGACACTTGAGTTAACAAGCTGTAACAATCCTATACAAAGGCAACTATGCTGGCTGAAAAAACAGCTAGCATTCTAAAATAACTACTGAAGTACTACAGCACAATTCTGCTACTGGATGCTTCAGCTTATACTGGATAACTGAAGTGTGATTTTTTCCATATGGAATATCTAGCTTTGGGGTCCGTACTCAGAATGAAGTCAAAATATGAGAGCTACAGTGCTACAAACATTGCTAATACTACATATATTCTACAAAAATATCTTCTTACCAATGATTTATTCATAATTTACCCTACTGCTTCTTTAAAGATAAACAAGATCAAATATCAAATATAAAAAAAAACAAACAACCTTAAATGAGAAGAAGCAGGAAGAATTATATAAGATCATTTATTAGCCAGAAGGGTGTTCTTTGTTGCATTTCCCATCTGCAAAACAAGTTCCTCTAGGAATCAATAGACATCATAAGCCTGTATCTTTTTCTGGCAGGTACTATTCATGCATTTTATTTAACAAACTTCTATAAGAGCTTAAATTCTTCAAAGATGAGGGCAATACAGGAGATGTTATTAGAGAAGTTGAACTGCATAGCTGATACTAAGCTGTTTGAAAGAAAGATATTTGTGTGTGTTTAACAATGACAAAAACTGAGGACTAGACATAAAGTAGTTGCTAAGAAAAACTGCAATGCTAGAAGTACTTTTAATATCAAGTAAAGGTAAATTCCTATGCCATAACTGCAAAAAGTATCTGTGTGTTTAGCAAAAGTGAAGAATTCCAACTCAGATAGCTTGATGCAGATTTCAGAATATTTATTACAGAAAGAGACATATCTAGTTTTAAAATATTTGTAACTTTTCCCTCATTTGAAAAATAAAAGTATATAGCATGACAGAATTGAAACTAGACACAAATGGGAGTACTTTTCATACAGCAACATGACTCAAAAGTGAAACTTCACCATAAACTGACCATCACCTAATAATTAAGAAATAAGCTTAAGGGAAAGCTAAGGCCATTAAATGTATTTCAATGTTATGCTGGAATAGTCTTGAACCTCATTTAGCTAAAATCTGAAAAGTTAAAATACATGTTTCAGTGTAAATTTATTGTTGCTTCAACATTTTCTTCTATATAGATTTAGTCATTACTTATGGCAACATAATTGGCTGGAAAGATGCCAGTTTGTCCTCCTATTCTTCCTTCCCACCAATCAAACTGTGAACCTGTTTTGGTTGTGACTATGATTTTGTCTCCAGCTTTGAAAGTCAAGTCACCCGGCTGTTGTCCTTCAAATGAATAAAGTGCTGTTACTTCTACTGGATGGCTTGTGGAATTACCTGCAGTGAAAGAAATCAAATAAAATAAAAATTACTAAATTGCACAGACAATAAATCCTTGAATAAAATATTCGTAAAAGGCAGAAGAAAAAAACAGTAACAAAGATATCAGAATAATTTATCCAAAATGTATAAACTGCAAGTGAAAAAAACCCTTGGTTACCCCTTTTTCTAGTAAGGGCAAATTGGATTCCAGCCTAACAGCACTATGCTTAAGTCTATGCACTATGCACTAAATAAAGATCAGCAGTTTTCTCTGTACGATTCACACAGAGAAAAGAGAGATTGAGAACAAAAGTGTTGTGTTGGAGAAAGTTCAAATAATTCCTGAAACAACTTTAGGTTTTTGTTTAGTTTTAGTATGCTTTCCCTGTGACAGTTTCTTGGCAGAAAGTGCAAACTTAAAGCAGGGATGTTAATTTTTTAATCAATATTCAAGATACAGAATAGTAAAATTCAAAATATTCACAGCACATCTCTTCTCCTTCCACTGGGTCTACAGTATTTAGGATTTTAGTATAACTAGCATGTTGTAAAAAAACCCACAAAAAATATGCTAGCAGAAAGAATGGATTATTGCTTGATGTCTTGGAAGTGACTTGGCTTGCACAGTGGCATTTTAGACCAGTTATACAAATGGTTTTTATTCTCCTGTAACTCCTTCAGTTCTTGGTGTTGGAATCATATCATGAAACTTCTGATCTAGTTTGGAAGTCATCTATCATTATCCAGTCTCCATTCATTTTAAAATTTTTAGGCAATTTCTCAACATTTCATACTATTGAACCTGTAGTATAAATGAACATCTTCAATTTGGTAATAATTGTTTACTCTCAATTCCTTTAACTGCATGAACTGTAGGAGGCAGTCACGTTGGTTTAATATTGACTTACTTTAATCCCTGGCCTTATCGTATCCCAAAGTGAAAATAAGTACCCCAGAGCTGCAATGGAAGACTAGTTAAGAAGAAGTAACGAAGATCTCTACACAGCTATGTGGAAATAATTCAGGACACATTCTTTATATTTTATATGGACATGGTGGCTGCACAAATGGTCAAACATGCAAAATTAAAGGTATTCAGCATTAGCTGCATCTGCAAGTAATGTTTGTTGGCAAAACTCTACTGCAAAAGCAGAAACCCATGCTCCTCTTAGTCTACAAATTTCAAGTAAAGAGCTGGAAGAGATCATGAGAGACGTACCTCTAAATGTTGTTTGGTCAGTCTGCCCTCAGCAATCAATAGCCCCAGAATTGTTTTTCTGGTTGCTTTTATCAATTCAAAAGATAGAGGAAAAACCCCACTCAAAAAAGAATGAAAGGAGAAGATGACGATAACAAATATATATGGAAAAAGCATAGCTATTTTTTCCATTTTGCTGATATACAAGAGCTGCTTTGAAAGTAATGTCTCTACATGTGTATCCTTCCATACATGCAAAAACCTGAAAGCACCACAACTCTTTATGAACACTGATTTCCAAGTCCTTGCCCCATTTGCTACCTACTATCATTTAAAAGCATTATTAGCTTTATTACTGTTAGCTATTTTATAATATTTCCTAGCAGCCCTTTTTCATTTTTCTCAAGATTTTAATCTCTGTGCCTTATTTATGCATGTTAACAGTGTAAACTACATATAATACATACTTACTGTCTTCAGATTGTGGCATCTTCTATCTCATATTTATATGGGGCATTCTAACAAAGGGGTATCTTCAATGAGTGCAGTACTATGAAAATCTGCCAAATCTGCCACGTGTTATAAGGGGGAGCTGATTCATGTTCTTGTCTCCATGCTGAAGCTGTACATAATCTCTGGTGGATACTTAGCATACTGTATTACAATAGATGCTATATTCTATGGATATTCTATTCTATGGAGAAAGTGACTTTTTCAAACTCCACTATAGTTGATTTTTAGACCACACTGTCAAAATCTAAATTGTTTTAAATGAAACTGTTACAGATACACTTGAAGGTTCCTGAATACAAACACTGAAATCACATTCGCAGCTCACACAAGATGGTGCTACAGTGCTACACACAGAGCATGATACTAAAATCACTGAGATTTATGAGTATGCATACTGGATTACACTGTGGAAATTCCTTAATTAGTGGTATCTGAATACACACAGCAACCTTCTACAAGCAAAGTGGTCAAAACAGAACTACAGAAATTTTTGGTTGAAGATCTGTTACTGCAGTAGCCAGCACAGATATCACTGTTTTTGTAGGACAGGGACACTGGCTACGTTTATACTAATTAGCTAAAGAGTGCAAGAGTCTTTGACATTGAGGCCAGCTAGCAGAGACCAGACACACATGCAATAGTAAATGCTAGAGCCACATCTGATCTACAGTCTTCTAGACTAAAGTAACTCCTCAATGGCATCCATCAATTCTCTTGAAAAGCGCTAGGTGAGAATAATGCGAAAGAACTTTCAAAGAACATAACCATATTGGTAACTGAGTTATAGAGCTTGGACCAACGCTGCTTAGTTTACTACTAGGTACAGATATTAACTTCACATTCTAAATCATATGATATCACATGTGCCTGAATGTCTGATGCTGAATAATTTGCAGAATTATACTAAAAATGTAAACTGCTGCTTTTGGCCACTGACACAGTAATAAAACTGAAATAATTTTCATGTGTTTGAGGTTAACGGTGAGTTTGCTAGACATCCACCTTGTAAAATTAGCTAATTGTTAGCAATTACAAAGCTTGCAGGATCTTGTGTGCTCCTGTACAATAAAACCTATAAGTGAATTAACACAAACTATTTCTGCTGGTTTTGAATTCACCTAAACCATAGTAAGGGAGCTTGCAAAATAATAGCCCTATGATTCAACTATCATTCCAGATCAGTCAACTGACCAAGGATACTGATGACTGAGAGAGTACTGACTAAGAGGTAATCAGTGATTGTCCATATATTATGCATTTTCCTTTTGGGAGTGGAAACTAGATGATCTTTAAGGTCCCTTCCAATCCAAGTCACTCTATGATTCTATGATTCTACGATTTGATAAAGTCTCTGCTTTGATAAATAAAACGTGGGTCTGTTTTTTTTTTTGAAGCTGAAACAATGTAAAACAGTTTTCATTGGTAGGCAACATACCATATGAACGTGCAATAGTCTAGGTAGTTTTACTACCTAGGGGACAGTTTTACTACTAACTGGGGCTGTTTAGTTTGGGGAAAAGGAGGCTGAGGGGAGACCTTCTTGCTCTCTTCCAATATCTGAAAGGTGCTTACAGAGATAGCAGGGTTGGTCTCTTCTCACTGGTGACAGGACAAGGGGAAATGGCCTCAAATTGCACCAGGGTAAGTTTAGGTTGGATGTCAGGAAACACTTCTTTACAGAAAGGGTTGTTAAGCACTGGAACAGGCTCTGCAGGGAGGTGGTTGAGTCACCATCCCTGGATGAGTTCAAAAACTGTTTGGATGTGGTGCTCAGGCACATGATTTAGAGGAGGGTAGTTAGAGTTAGGATAGTATGGTTAGGTTGTGGTTGGACTCCATAATCTTTAAGGTCTTTTCCAACCTGTCAATTCTATGATTCTATGATTTTTCCTTGAAAGTGAATAATCTTTCTACCCCACTCAGAATTTCTGTACAACTTGTATAATGCATTGCTAAAGCTTTTGTCACTTAAAATCAAACTGAATGAGTAACACATTCAACATACTAACTTCTACTTCCTTTACATTATGTAAAGAAAAATAGGGAGAAGTGACTGGAACTGCCACACAAAATACTGAGGTTGGATGAGTTTCCAGCATTAGAGATGACAGAAGTTGTATATTGCTGGCATAAAAGCTCTGCCAAAAAGTATCATCTTACAGAGAAGCTCAAATAGAGTTCTTATTGGTTAAATGGACACCTAGGTAATTAAGCAACCACATGAACTCTTCTTGTTCTGTAGAAATTAAAAAAAAAAATAAAAATCAACAGATGAAATGATGGAAAACAAAGGATCTAGGCAGATGCAAACATCTATGCTTTGAAAAACAAGTATATCAAGTGTCACAAATATTTGTTACCACTAGTATATAGTGTTCACAGGGATTGAAAGCCTCAGTTATTGCTTGTGAACTTAGGATGAGAGCTGTAAAAGTGAACAGATACAAATTTTAATGGTTCACCTATTATGGAACACACTGAGCTTTTATTAGAAAGGATTATTATTGTGTTTATAATAAAAATTCATGAAAAAATACAAAGTAGGCTGAAGAACTAGGTTAATTTTTTGGTCCTGCAAATGTTTGAGTAAAAATTAAAACTGATGCCAGCAGCAATGAAGATTTAATTGGTTTTAGTGGCCATCTTTAGCAAACAACTTGGAGAACAACATCTGCTAAGATACAATTTTAAATGTAGATAGTGTGTGTATATATAGGTTGAACACAACAAACTGCCTGAATGATGCTTGTCCAAACTACCATATTAAAAAGGAAGATTATCACTTGTTCCCAAATGAACATGTTAAACCATAAGACGATCATTAATTTGATTCAACAGCAAGAGAAAATCTTCACAAAGACTTTTGAAACAAAGAAGACACCTTAAGAAGTATAAAAGCAGCAAGAAAATTTGCAGTAGCAGGGAGAAAGTTTGGACTGGAAACTTCAGTATTCAAAATCCAACTCAATTCCACTAGAAGCCACCTTGTTGGCATCTGTTCAGGCCAGATTGAGCAGCCTTGTCATTGATACTGTGACTATCCTGCACTCATCTATGGGGGTGACAGCATAGGCGTATCACTTTGTGCACAGCTGGCCTTATGGTGGGGCTTTCTTAGATATCAGTGGGTAGTAGAGGCCTGCACAAACACACACACACACACAACTGGAATACCCACATCTCCAAAAGGAGGCATAGGAAAACATGCACTGTGTACTTTATATGCATGCATGCCTGTAAATGCAATTAAGAATTTGGATGGTTAATCATAAAAGAGCATTTAGGACTTCGAGGTATTCATTAATATGTTGCAGTTGTCTAATGTTGTAGTTCACTTGGTGTAATGCTAACACTGATCATGTATTACCAGCAATCTGTCATTAATGAATTAATAAACCTCTCTGATCGTGGTTTTGATTTAAGCTATATTAACTGAGCAGTTGTGCTCTGTGACAGTTCTTGCATGTGTCTGCGCTCACGGTGAAGACTAATGTTCAAACTGAATGGCTCATGGCCATTGCTGAGTTTTAACAAATAACTTTAATTAAAGAGCTTGATTTAACTTCTGGTCTAGTAAGGTGGACAAGTATGCACTGTGGTAATAAAGCTAGGATGAGAGTGTAATTCTAATTAAAATGCTAAGCTCACTAACAGTCCCATGAGAAGCCAGGATGGTTATTCTTTCTGCAGAAATAAATCAACTTACCTAAGACTGAAAGGGTGACCTGCCTATTGGTAGAGCTAAGATTAGGTCAGAGTTTAATAAAGTAAGGGCCAAAAAAGTAAGGGTGCACTAGTGGATAAACAATATCAAGAATGAGATGAGGCATTATATTTCTGCTTTTGATGTGCACACAATGCTGAGAGCAAGATTTGGATTCTTGCATAGAGAGTAGGAGCAACAAGTTAATTAGGGATCATTCTGAGATAAATATGTTACAGCATCACTGTCAAAGCTTTAAAGGTGAAATCTGAATTTAGTTACAGGACTGGGCTAGCAACAGTTATTATATTTTCACGTTAATTGTTAATAAAGGTTTAATAGATCTAGTTCTTATAGTGATTACTGCTGCCCTTTCTCCTTCATATTTTGAGAATTAAGGCATACTAAGCAATATTTTGGATAAGAGTTAGGAACCACAAACAGAGACACATTTTCTGTTGGATCTATCACATCCCTTTAGAATGTAGACAGCACAATATGGAAAAAGAAATATCCCATAGAAATTTCTGAGGACATCACAGTAGTGCTAATGACAGGGATAACTTTTAAATTAGAGTTAGATCTCAGGTCAGTAGAAACTAAAGACCTAACATTTTGACTTAAGGAACGCAGCAAAACTGGGCTATGATAAGGCTAAAAGATAGATTCAGATAGACTTCAGTTTGAATTAGCAGGTGAACCACTAAGTTCACCTAAGTTCAATCTGTAGTATTCACAAGAACAAGATCAAAGCTGGATCTGACAGGGGTGTTCTTTCACTTCTGTTTGAGCTCAAAGACATTCTTAACTTAAAGGAGGATGATACAAGAAAAGTGACAGGGAAGGAAATTAACTTTGAAGTAAGAACTCAGCCTAGATGAGAGTAAAGGAATATTGAATTTGCAAAGGTCAGAGAGAAGGATATTGCAACAATTGAATCATAACAGAACAAAAGTCTGGACAAAAGTGGAGATGGAAAGAAAAGGCTGCATCTTTGAAACGGTATTCAGAGAACAACCTATAGGAAGGTGAGAACTGCTGAAGAAAATTTGGAAAGTGATTCGGAAATCACTTGCTCTGTAGCAACCAGCAACAGACAAAATTTCAAATTCCATTTTAAAATTTTTAGCTTGAATTCAAATAAGTGACACATTAAGGCAAAAAGAGATGGATCTGGAAAGGGTTGTTATGAGGTTTTTGCACAAAGCAGTATCTATCAACTGAAAAGAGACAGAATAGGTAACTGGTTGGGAAGTTATAACAGAAAACATGGAGGACTGATAAGGAGGATCTCTCAGAGACACTGGAACGATAGATGTAAAGGCAGTTACAGACACAGTCATACAATGGAATATAAAGAGCACCAACATTACAAAAAGTTCTATCAGGTTAAGGCAGGATGCAATGTGATGTCTAATACATGCTTATAAAGGGGTCACTGAAATCTTGTAAGTAGCAGTTATATTTACATTAGAGAACGGACAGTACCAAATACAGAATCACTTGGCACCCATTACCTTTCCCAGGTCGAAATCATACCAGGGACCTACTAACAATGCAGTAGAAATGACTGGATTTCAGTGCAAAAAGCACACTCCCTAGCAATATTTCATTTATCAGCATAACTGGAGTCAGTAGTTTTAGCTGGGTGCAAGAGAAACTGCTTTAAAGAGGGTCCAGCATAATACTGAAGAATTCCAAATAGAAACATAAAAGAAGATTAGGTAACAACAATATCGTAGGGGTTGGAAGGGACCTCCAGAGATCATCGAGTTCAACCCCCCTGCCAAAGCAGGCTCCCTACACCAGGTCGCACAAGTAGGTGTCCAGGTGGGTCTTGAATATCTCCAGAGAAGGAGACTCCACAACCTCCCTGGGCAGCCTGTTCCAGTGCTCCGTCACCCTCACCGTGAAGAAGTTCTTGCGTGCATTTGTGCGGAACTTCCTGTGCTGCAGTTTCTGGCTATTTCCCCTTGTCCTGTCTCCACACACTGCTGAAGACAGCCTGGCCTTGCCACTCTGCCCCCCACACCTTAGATATTTATAGACTTGGAAGTCTTCTTTTCTCAAGGCTAAACAGACTCAGTTCACTTAGCCTTTCTTCATAGGGGAGATGCTCCAGGCCCTTCACCATCTTTGTGGCCCTCCGCTGGACTCTTTCCAAGAGATCCCTGTCTTTTTTGTACTGGGGAGCCCAGAACTGGACACAGTACTCCAGATGAGGCCTTACCAGGGCAGAGTAGAGGGGCAGGATCACCTCCCTCGACCTGCTGGACACGCTCTTCTCAATGCACCCCAGAATGCCATTGGCCTTTTTGGCCATGAGGGCACACTGCTGGCTCATGGCCAACCTGTCGTCCACCAGGTCACTCAGGTCCCTTTCTGCAAAGCTCCTCTCCAGCAGGTCATTCCCCAACCTGTCTTGGTGCATGCAATTATTCCTCCCTAGATGCAAGACCCTACACTTGCTTTTGTTAAACCTAATCTGGTTTCTTACTGCCCAGCTCTCCAGCCTGTCCAGGTCTCACTGAATGGCAGCACAGCCTTCAGGTGTGTAGTATAGTCAGCAGTGGATTTTATTAGATGTAAGATAACCTTCAGAGAGATAAGATTAATTTAGCTGCATGCTCCCACTTTCTGAGGCATAGGCTAGTGTTGTGAGACGTTAAATCTCCTTTTGGCCCATCTTTTTGCCCCCAGAAAATCCTCAGAAAGACTATTTCAGAGCCCTATTCCCCCAGTAGGAGGCGGCATCAAGTAACACAGCTTCAAATAATTCACTACTGGTTACATTCTTCTTTTTGCCAAAAATAGATTTTGGCTAGAAGTTTTCTTTCTTGTTATTTACCCTCATGCTTCTTTGGTCAATTTTTTTTTCCATATCTCCAAATTGTTACAGTAAAAATAACTTAGCAATCTTACATCACTGACTTCTTGCTCCTGTCACTGTGCTTATTTTTCTCTGCATCTGTTCAATTTATCTTAATTCCTCAAGACAATGAGTAACCAGAATATTCCAGGTAAGGTAAATTCCAAACGTAAACATCACTTCCCTACCTTCCCAGTAAGATGCCTGTAGGTAACTGACTGTTACGAGCAGAACGAGCAGAACTGAATGAATACAGTGCAGATTTTGTGGAGATCATGGATTTATTTTTGAATGTGAAAGTTAAAAAAAAAAATTGAGATGAATCAGCACAGAAGACTGTCAGAACAGATCTTCTGATGAGGAGATAAAGTTATGAATGAACAAATCAGCAAAGCAAAAAGAGGAAAAGCATGGACAGCAGAGAGCACTGGAGAAACTGGATGCCACAAACTGCTGAAATGAGAATGAGAGAAGCATTTGCGACAAAGAAAGACGGGAAGGCTGAGTTGAGTGCAGGCCACAGAATAATACAGATAAATAGCACAACACAGAGCTAAGGGATCAAATGTTTTTGAAAGAATGACAGTGGTATTACCCAGCTAACAATGAAGACTGAGAGAAATCAAAAGAAAAAGGATATAACATAGTTAAAACAAACTTCAATATACAGCTAAAGATTGTGAATGCCAGTGGTATATTCCACATATCAGATCTCTGAAACTAGAGCCATATAACGTAATACAATGTTGAACACAAAAAATTAACTTATTAGTTTGATGATCATTAATCCAAAAAAGTCATCAGTTCCATACACTATTTTGACAGTAGTAAGTTTCAAAAGAGGAATGTCTATGCACAATAATGAGGCCTGTTCCAAGGTTACAAAAGAGAAAAAAAAAGGAAGATAACAATCCTAAGGCTGGGGAGATGCAAGATTAACAATAGAAAGCCTCTGCTCTCCGATCATAAGAAGAAATACCAGCATGTTAATTAAATGGTGAAGCTATTCCAAGGAGAGAAAGAAAATAGGCCTAAAACTAACTTGTTGATATTAAATTAGAAAATAATTAAAAGCAGTATTAATCAGGAAACCAAAGAACTAATTATGCTGGACCACCAACATGGACAGAGACATAGGAATGCTCATTGTATGACAAAATGCTATCTCTTCATCTCTCTTTTCTCCAAGGAGTTATGAAGCTGAAACTAAGTATAGTGATAGTGCATTTTTTCAGGACCAGAATCTGAGCCTTTGGTTATACACGATTATAACAGAATGGCTTAGGTTGGAAGGGACCTTAAATATCTTCTAGTTCCAGCCCCTCTGTGCTTTGGACCACCCATCAGTGCAGGCTGACCAGAGCCCCATCCAACCTGACCTTGAACATCCAGGGACGGGACATCCACAGCTTCTCTGGGAAATCTGTTCCAGTGCCTCACCATCCCTTTTGTAAAGAATTTCTTCCCAACATCTAGTCTAAATCTCTTCTCTTTTAGTTTAAAACCATTCCCCCTTGTCCTATCACTCACAATCTACGTGTGTAAAAAATTGGTCTCCTTCCTGCTTATAAGCTCCCTTTAACTACTGGAAGCCTATCAAGATGTGTCCCCAAAGGCATGTCTTCTTCAGACTGAAAAAGCTCAGCTCCCTCAGCCTTTCTTTGTAGGAGAGATATTTCAACCCTCTGATCATCTTCGTGTCTCTCCTCTGCACCCATTCCAACAACTCCACATAGTTTTTGTGCTGGGAGCCCTAGGCCTGGATGCAATACTAAAAAGGGGGCCTCACGAGCCAGAGTAGAAGGTGACCTGCTGGCGACCTGTCTTTTGATGCAGCCCAGGGTACAGTTGGTCATTCAGGCTGCAAGCAAACACTGCTGGCTCACATTAAGCTTTTGCAGATCTTTAGTCTTGGTATTAAGTAAAACAGCACCTCTGAAAACAGTTTATGAACAAAGTTATGCCCTGTAGTGATTTTGGTGAAAAGTGCCAGGGCAAGTCTAGGAAGCATTGTAAGGGATCGGAGAGCATGTGTAAGAATGAAATAAGGCTTACCGTTGGATTCTGAAGGAACCATTAAGTATTCCTATATGCCAGTTTCCTGCAAGCTGTCTAGTCATCTAATTTTATGTAGCACATGCTCTACATCACTACTGAATTTCTGAATTTTGGAATTGCTGTTAAGTGAGAGATTCAAAACAGTGAACACAAGTTTTAAATTCAAGTTATAAAGAGTCATATTCTAATGTTTTAGAAGAAAGAAATAATTAAATACAGACTTAGATGACACTAGAAAAGACTGCCTTAGAAATAGTTTGATTGCCTAAAATGCATGCATGCATAGTCCTACATGTGTCCCCCCTAGAAACAAAACAATGGAAATGATTTGTTTATTCTAGGACAATAATAAAAAATGCACAGAATATTTCTGAAAACACAGAAGATATTCTAGGATGCAAAGAAGCAAAGCTACAGAAGTATGTAATTGTATGTTTATCACAGTGCAGACAAAAGTCTGTTGTTACAGTGGATTTTTCCACTCAGAGTTTATAAAAACAATCAAAACTATGAAAACTGCAACAGAAAACAGTATTCTTTTATGGAAACAGAAAATGGATAGTTTACAGTTGACATGACTACCAGTTTGAATATTACCTCATACTTAAAAAAAATCTTTCATAATTCCTATTTTAAAAAAGAGAGAGAAATAAAGAAAAAGGATTGGCTCATTTGGTTACTAGAATGTAAACAAAGAGAAATAAAATATTGCTATAGTGAGGTTACAGAATACTGAAGCACCACTGCCTCAAAATATTTACTTTATGATCATATGCAATAATAAAAACATGACAGATACAGTATATTATTTCACATGACTTTTGGAAAAGTGTCATCTTGAATTAAAAAATTTTCAAGTACAGTTGACTGGATGTGTATGCTTCATAATATTTTATGGATGTAGAAGTTTAGTGAAGTTAATACTCCATCCTTTGATAATATTAGAACTCCAAGGCTTTGCTATTCATAATAACTACTGTTTAAGTAATGTCAACTTTGGCTCAGATCTATAGGTGATGTTCGGTTTATGTTCATAGCTAGGTAGCACAAAATCTAAGACAGATTCCTGCGTTATCTAGGTTAGAATATCATGTTTAGAAGAAAGAAAGCACTTTATAATGTTAAGACTCACTATAGGGCAATGATCATTCTCTGGATTTAATACCAAGCATAGTAAATGATAGGTTGAACGCAGCAGCATCTTTGAAATGTGAGAATTCTTCTATGTTTAAAGACAAGACAGAAGCGAAGTAAGAAATACTGAAAGGGGAGATAAAAGGAAGTGCAATACAAGTTGCCGCACAGAGCTAAAGAGGACCTTTGGGGCTCTTTTGTCCTGACTTTGGAGCCATGACAACTAGACGTCATGGCTTTCTTCCTTCAAGACAAAATGAAATATCAAATGGAGGGGCAACAAAAGAGAGTAAAGCAGAAGCATAGAATCACAGGATCGTAGCATGGCTTGTGATCATCTAGTTTCAACCCCCCCGCTATGTGCAGGGTTGCCAGCCACCAGACCAGAGCCCGATCCTTGAATACCTGCAAGGATGGGACATCCACAACTTCTCTGGGTAACCTGTTCCAGTGTGTCACTGCCCTCTCAGTGAAAAACATACTGCAGTATGTTGCATATTGCAATTATCTGAAGAAATTAACTTTTCAGATTCTGTCTGGCAACAAAACATTTCATATGTTAATGTCCACTTACAAAAGAGTCTCTTTAAAGCACTCATTCACAAGGCAAAACAGTAGCTCAACTGTATATTAAATGCTACAAGTCAAGAAAACAATTATTTCAGTTCTTGAAACATACCAGTACACACATTAGTTTCTTTTTTAACTTATTGCAATTTTCTGCATTTAGACTACCTCTCTAAGCCTTTAACATGAGAAGAAAAGGTTTTAGCTGAGTTTCTAGAGCAAAACAAACACAAGAAAAAATTAATTTAGTTGTTTCTTGACAAATTATAATCCAGTGTTTGTTCTGGACATAGATAGGAGCTAAATGCTGGAAGTCAGAAATCTTACAAATGAAATCTCAAGTGTTCTATCTACATTGAAGTTCTTTTGTTCTGGATTCTTTCTTTATTTTTTGTTTTTAATTTTCCTAAATGTAGGGTCACCTTAAAAACCGTCAGCATGCACAAAACAAGAACCTCAGATCTCACTGAACAGATGCCTGAGAAGGCCTAAATATGCACGGTAGAATTGACATTTTATATCTACAGGTACTAAGCTGCTATAATCAGATATAAGCATAAGTCTTCCCATACAGATACTTGAAGTATGTCATATGCCACCACTGATCCAATTAATCTCCAACAATGTTCATCTGACGAAAGGTCAGGAAATATGATATTCAGCAAATCACTCTCAGAAACAAATATTCCCTTGTCTGAGCTGTTGTTTTACCTCAAACTATGGCCTCCCTTAAGTAAACAAAAATAGTTGCCTTTCTCTATGCTTTGATAAAAAAACTTAAGATTCTCAAAGTATTTTAATTCAACACTGAAATCAGAAAACATTTGATGTCCACAGAAGCATTTATTTGTGCCACCAGTTACACAAATACTTTCTGAAGGGGGAAGGCAGGCCACAGCTTCTCTGCTTCATTCTAGTACTTGTAGACAAAGAAATGACTCCTATCCAGACGATTCAATGTCTATTTTATTATGGCAGCTGTAGATTCAAGAAGTTCAAGCTTTGATAATAGCAAGGAGAATTTCTTTAGTATCTCTCATGATTAAAAGTACTCTCCAGTCCTGGAAAAGATGACAAAACTAAGCCTGAAGCCCTCATCCATTTTCACAAGACTTGTCTGAGCAAATTTTATTTAGAGCTAGACATTATCTATTTGTTCAAGTAGGTACTTTGCCCAAGTTTTTGCTTTCTGGTGTTCTTTCTGGTTACAAAGCCCTCTAGTTGATTTTGGGAATAATTTAAATATCTCCATCAACACAACAACAACAAAAAATGGTGATGGAAAAAATCATCCAGGTTTAAAATTACATGTTAAAGAGAGCACAAAGCAAAGCTAGACACAGACATAGACATAGCCTACAAAGTACGCTATTCTCAGTTTTGCTCCAGGGACTCAATTTCTATTTCTTAATAGAAATTCAGCAAGAGATGAAAATCTGTATGCATGGAATTGATGTATTATACTCCAACAAACCCCCCAAAGCCCCCAAAAAAGCACTCAAACACTCTGATCTCTTCCACGTCAGCTGGAAACAGACTATCTCAAAGCAGCAGCTTCTATAATATCACCAGTTTCTGCCACATCTAACAGATAAAACCAATGGTTTCATTGGTGGTTGAAGACCTGACTATATTTAAAGTGTAAGTTACTATGCAAATTTAGCTCATTCAGTACGAAACACTGTTCACTGTTTTTGAGTTTCTGGCCTGCTAGGGAACATGCTGGCTCATCATCTTCCTCTGCTGATGGAATGTTTCTATCTTTGTTTCAGCACACTCAGCTTTTGCATTAAAGAAGTGTTTTTTTTGTCAAGCATCTGTGGATATATTTAATATTTAGGATATAAAAAAAAATCCCCTGCTTCTAAGAGTCAATTCCATAACATTTTTGCTGATTACTTAGATTTTTTCTGCCTTTTCAAAAAATATTTAGATTTTCATTCAAACTGAAATGGTCAAATAAACTGTATCGATGTCAAGGGCTTTTACTATGTTCAAGATTACATTAATGCAAATAACGCCTTTTCTGAAATCATACAGCATCACAGAATCACAGAATTGTAGTGGTTGGAAGGGACCTCCAGACAAGAAGTTCAACCCCCTTGCTAAAGCAGGTTTCCTACAGTAGGTCCTACAGGAAAGTGTACAGATGGGTCCTGAATATCTCCAAAGAAACTCCATTACCTCTCTGGCCTTCCTGTTCTGGTGCCCCGCCAATGACAGTAGTGACAGTAAAGAAGTTCTTCCTTGTATTAGTATGTATGGAACTTCCTGTGTTCCAGTTTCCACCCGCTGCCCCTTGTTCTACTGTTGCTTGCCACTGAAAAGAGTCCGCTCCCATTGACTCGACTCCCACACTTCAGATATTTATAAACAGTTATGTGATGAGATGCAATGCTAAGCAAAACATTCACATTCTGAAAAGCACAGTAAAGAGAACTGATCAATGTTTTATTCAGGTGAGTTTGACTGTTTAAGAATGATACGCACATTTTTTATTTTGTTGACAATATATCCCACATTTCTGCAACACATGCTGAGTGTTAACATCTCAACCTGAATACAGTGTCTCTTCATTTTGCTTATTAAATCTCTATACTGTTAGATTCAAAAGTTCTGTCACTGAGTTATTAACACGTGCACTGGTTCACCTGATATAAAGATTATCTTCAACCTAACTCTGGAAAACAACTCACAGCCTGAAAACAAATAAAACCAACAGCAAGCCCAATCTCATTCTATGTCTACAGAGATTCTATGGTGGGTATCTTCGAAATACTGACTTTTTTCTAATTTGACATAGAGACTTTTTTTTTTTTTTTTTTTTTTTTTTTTATGGTAGTTTTGCAAGACTGCTGCTATCAATTCCTAAAGGTACTTTAAATCCTGCTTGGTTTCCATTAGAACTAATGAAGCAGAAGCTCCCATACTCCCAAAGGTTTTTTATACATAAATAGATAGAATAGGAATTTAAATTTGTTTATCCTACTACTACTACTACGACAGATTAAGCATATATATCATAAGCATGCTAAAACATCAGCCTGTTTGTTTTAGTAGGGCCTCAGACAAAAGGCTTTAAGCTATACCATTTAATATCTTTAAGTTCACATGAACAACTTCGCATTTTAACTGCATCAGAATGATTACCCTAATGCTGTTTGCTGCTTAAAAAAAATATAAGCATAAGCTACACTGAGATTTTCCTGTAATTTTTGCTCTAATTTTTATTCCTATTCATTAAATAAATGCCATAAAAAAAATACTGCTCCTTATTCCAGTCATATTTAGCATTATAGTTCTCCACCAACGCGTGCACACATGTCAGGAAGGCACCAATTTCATCCCAACACATATGACCTCGATCTCTCATGCTCTGTTGTATTTTGAGTTAGTTGACTATACACAGTGAGTTATTTACTTCAGCACAACCAGAAAATTCCTGCGCACTACGTTTTCCTCTCAGCTTGCCACAACATAAGCCATAAGCAGCTTGATTATCTGACTTACTACATTCACAATAGTATGATCCTAGAAAAGTGATTCAGAGATAAAAATAGCCTAAAAAATAATTTCCTGGGATTTCCTGGGTTTGGCTAGTATTAAGAAAGAGCTCATAATAGCAAGGAAGTTAATACTTTGGGGACCACCAGATGGATGTTTCATTATTTCAGTAACTAAATATAAACATGTCACAAGCCTTGTCATGAAGAAAACAGAAAAATAGACCAAGTTTAGCTAAAAGTCTTAAGAGAAAAAAAATTACCATAGATAATTTCCAGGGGGTTAGGCCTTCATGACATTGTCTACTGACCTAGTAAACATGAGCTAATGACAGACATCACATATTCCACTATGCAAAAAAGTTCTGAAACAAATATCTATTAGTCTGAGTTCTACCAACAGAAAAACCAAAAATTCAGATATTACACACAGAAAAATGAACTGGAGACGAGAGAAATATTTGAATTTTATTACTGCCAAAACTGGAGATAATACTTTTACTTTGAGGTATTTAGTCTTACAATAAAAATGCCCAAGTCAAAGGATTTGAACACACTTAGATTTTTCTTGTGGTGTACTGTCAGGTTTTTTGTCTGTTTGTTTTTAAATCTGTGGATTTCTAAATGTGGAACTATATAACTGATGTAAATAGTTACATGATAGATTTCCAGTTAAATTTGAGCTGGTACTAGTTTTGTTAAATCAAAGAGAAGACTATCACATAAAAAAAAAAAGTGATTGCTTCAATACACATTCAGCAAAGTAAGCCTGTTTTGAAGTTGCAAGCGCACTGACAGTGATGCTCTCTTTCAGAAGCTCTAAATTGTTACTCTACACTGTGTAGAGCTCAGCAATACACATAATTAGAGGTACTAATGTAGACACATCTAGAATGCTGTCACAGTTCCACTGTTTTATCTTCTTTCTGCATTTTAACAGTATCATCCTACAGAGTAGAATGCACACAAAATGGCAAGATTTTAAGTGTGATAGAAACTGAGGTGTAGAGCAGGCATCCAAGTACAGTAAGTAAAACAGGAGGTCACAAGAAAAAATTTGATACTGCGCTCAGAGAGCTGCAGAACAGATTTTAACTGTGTATCTCAGAAGCATTCTGTTAACTCTTAACTCATTTAATTTTTTTTACTTAATTAACATACATGTAACTGGCCATAGAAAAGGCCATAATATGCGAACAAAACAAACAAATTATTATACAGATCCTAAAATTTCCTTGTCAAAATATGCTTAAGGAGGTATGACAGTTTTTTTTTAGAATTGTCACACCAATCAAATTTTCATAGATTGGCTCAACCAGCTGGAATTCAGAGATTACTGAAATATACATTGAGATCATCCAGAAAATTACAGAGAATTGCACCAGGCCTGATTTCTGGAGAACTGTAAGAATGAAAAGCAGCACCTCTGAGAGGGATTTAGTAAATACAAACTGAGTTTGCCACAACTTCATGGTACTACCTACTCAGAAAGGATTGATACAGCCTCAACTATTTTAACATGGATTAGCAATAAATAGAAAGACGTAAATAAATAAATGGTAAGGAGTAGAGTTTGGCTTAAATTCATTATGCTTTTTAGAAGTCAAAATCCTACTGATCTCAGTGAGTTTACATTTTGCTATTTGTAGTACTATTTAAAATTTGAGATGAAAAAAGAACATGATTTAGCTCATCAATCTGTTTAGCAATCAGAAGAAAGATCAAGAAAGATCAAGAGTTGATTTGGTTACAGCAGAAGTGCCCAAAAGGTAAACTCTCTGGGCAGGAAAGAGCCCTAGTGAATACAGCCACAATAAGCATCATAGATAGGTATTTATTCAGCACAAAAATCAAAAGAAGAGGGCATAATTTCCCAAAGATAAAATCAAAAATATTTGGTTCAAGTACTTATGAAAGGTAAGAAACCCAATGTGTCTGAGAAAAATGTTAAAGAACAGGAACAAAAATACAACCAACTAAACCAAACAAACAAAACCACCAATGAACCAAATCTCAAACTTAGGATACATGAGCACAAGTTTTCATGAATTTCTTAAGCAAATCGTAGAACTGTTATGAAGATGTAAACTGTATTATTGCTAATTATGATAAAGTAATTATTTTGTCACAAATGGAAGCACTTTTGTTAGTAGAAAAAAATATATATTCTTAAAGCACTGCAACAGTAAGCCCACTGTTCATAAACATTCCTGAAAGGGAACACATTACTGAGCAGAGGCAGAATGAAATGCTAAGCAAGTATGCATTCTGAAGGTCAGAGAATTCATGCATCTGAACTGTTTCATACTAACTTATGATGACTGTAAATGAACAGCGAAGGAATAATGTTTAGAAAGTTTTCGTTGTTGTCTTAAGGAAAATGAATTAATACACTCATCCCAAGTCCTATATCAATTCTGTTTCAGCATCTTGGCCAATTTAAGTGATTTTCTTCCATACACGTGAACCAGTCTTTGTTTCAGATTAGCTGAGATGAAGAAAAAGTGACAAAAATATTGACTTCTGATCCTGAACAAATTGCCTGTTAATTATTTAGTTTTCACCAAAATTTCCTTCTTCTACCAGTTCAGTTGAAAAATGGCTGCAGTGTTTTCAGAATTGTACAGCATTCAGCAATCTGTTTGGATGACAGCCAGATAAAGTAAGAGACCATTCATTTACAGTTTTGATTGCCTGCTGTTCTGTAGCATAAAGTCAAATAGAAATAATGAGAAAAGAACGCACTATAAAAAGAATCTAACATCTAGGAGTAGGTATCATTCAAGTGTGACAAGCTAACAACCTTAAGTTTCTTCAAAAAAAAAAAGTCATAGTAAAATAAATTTTTATCCCAATTCTACAATGCTCAAGTAGTCCCCTGAAGAGCCATGAGTCAATTAGATTACAGACGTGGTACAGAACTCTACAGAAACCTTCTATCCAGATAACCTAAACTACATTATGCTTATAAGACTTGGAAGAACCAGTAAGCTCTTTTATTATTTGTATGTAACATACATGGGACAAGCAGAAACATAAAGTTACAAGTCCCTTAAGCTATAAGGGTAGGAGCAAAGAACCTTCATAGAGATGAGCAAATTTAATTTAGCCAAACAGTTTGAAAAAAAACAAAACAAACCCAAACAAACCCACACCAAACAATAAAAACAAAATAAAACCTCTATTCCTCAACTACTGTAAAAACTTTACTCCACTGACTTACAGTATCAGCCGTGTTTTCTTCCAGAATTGCAAGAGGTTTCTGCAAATTATTATTCCTCTTTAAATAGAATGTGTGATATTTCCAAGTGCATGGAAAATTTTAAAGCGTTTCTGAATCTTATTTTCCAGCTAAATGCATTAACTTAAGTATTATTGAGTTACATAAAAACACTCTACTTGCATCTCAGTCAAGTATCACACTATCAGTTTAGAAAAAACATGTTTTTCCATCCATTCTTCTTGTGTTTGAAATAAGCAATGTAATACAACCTTTTTAGATAATTCAGAACTACATAAAATATAATTAAAAATGTCTCATCTGCAAGTCTAGCTCCCCTTTCATTTAATGAGATGGGTGAAATGTTTCAACCTTTCTTCTACTTTCATAACAGTTGAAAACAGAAAACTTCTGACCAGCACAGCCTTCCTGTCACCCTCTTCCCTAACCCCAAAAAAGGAAAAATGAAAAGGCACTTGCCTTGTATGTTACAACACAGAGAAGTTTGTTGCTCATTATCAAAACCTAACCCTGAACTAACATTATACCTATAATGAAGCTTCCTAAAGATTAGTTCCATGCATTCTTCCATTAGCCGTCTAACAAGTGTATTATTTTTTTAAATGCAATTATAAAGATGCAAGAAATGTTAAGTGTTTTTTCAGATCGCTGTGGAACATCCATTGCAGCCACTGATCCTCCAATGAAGTCTGTATAGTACAAGATCTGCTAGGCAGCACTATTAAAATCATCTGGACTATAAACAGGAAGAAACAGATTACTGACAGGAGCTATGGCTTTAAGGAGGCTTTTACCCCATCACACAGCATAAACACACCCTGTATTTCTGTAGGAAAAGGGACTGCAACTCTTTTCCAGACTCCCATCAATGTGCATTTGTACCAGATCTGGAGATTGGTGGCCCTGCCTGTGGCAGGGGGTTGGAACTTGATGACCCTTAGGGTCCCTTCCAACCCAAAAACATTCTATAATTCTATGCATTTAAGGCTTTGGTATTAACAGACAGAGGAGAACTGACTTCTTCCTTGTTTTAGCCCTGTAATAAGAACAATCCTTTATAGCCTATAGAAACATAAACAATACTTTGTAGATTCAGATACCACTCGAACTGTTTCCAAAGAAATTAGAACCTGCAATACAACACAAAATATGCCACATCTAGCTTGTAAGAAAAATGAAATTTACCATAAGATATTTCTTGAAGAAAGTGCTTTTTACAGAAAATTCTACTTCCTCTTATGCTCTTTAGAGATAGCTTTGTGAATTTTTAGAAATTCGTAGGAATCCTCGGTAACAGACTGACTCAGTCTACATTTTGATTTCAAGTCATCTGTAAACTCATCAACTATGAGCTATAGAAGATTTTTACCTTCTCACTTGTGTTGAATAGAACACTCCCTTTAATGTAGCAAATGTATGTTTGAGCTTTTTCGCTATTGCTGGAGAAACTTCTCAGTTGGTCAGGGTTTTATGAAGACCTGCAAATTTTAATTGGCCAGAAGACCAATTTTTTTTTTTCTTTCTGGATGACAGCTGCTGAGTATTCCTTTCCTGGGAAAAACATCATTTTTTTCCCAGGAAAAGCTTTACAGCATGACAGAAAATTTTTCTTCTCAGAAAGACGTTAGGAATTTGCAGAAATAAATTGATGGCTCAGCCTAAGTTCCTGCTACGTTGGTCCCATCAACACATACATACCCCAAAAGCAGGTATGGAGAAAAGATAACAGGGAAGATTATGAAGACAATAACACATAATTGATCTCATTTTTAGTGAAAATCTGTAATTGCATGAATTGAGAGACTAAAAATACAATCAAGATTTTGGCATTCAGACAAGACAGGATAAGTACTGTGTTAAATGACAACACTCTACCTGAATCAGACTCTTCTGTGATCAGTTATCAAGTTTGATTAAGTAAAAAGGAAATCATTTCACTTTATTTTCTATTGGTGTATGAAATATGTGAAGACATGTACATATCCATACACACACATACATGTCACATAGAATGTCTCAGCCTTGGTTTTTATCCCAGCCAAAACCACAAAAACATTAACTTATCAACAGGACAGTACATTGTATCAAGCAATTTGCCTCATTGACTTTCAAATAGCAGTCTTTGCTTCGTGAAAGATGGGATTTTTGATGGGAGAGACCACTATGGCAGCTCCATGAAGATTACTAGTTCAGTCATAACATTTTCCCTAATGAATCACAAGTTTCCAGTTGATGGGCCCCACAAGAGTTACACCGCAAATACTACAGAGTAAGATTCTCTGTTAGAGCTCAGACTGCTCCTGCTTCAAAGTTAAGAGGGCTAAAACATAACAGTGAACAACTAATAGATCTTTGGCATAATGCAGAGATATCTCACAAAAACCTCAAGGACTATAACTGCAAGAGAAATTATGCTTATGCAAGCATAATCAGATACGATCTGTGGAAGTGCTCCTTAATTAAAACTGGAGTTATACTACCTTACATAAGAGGTTGGGCACAAGCTTGTTAGATCAGCTTTCTTCTTCACTTCAGTTAGGTGGCAATGTAAAATAGCTTTGTTGTTTTCAGTGTATTTTTCAAGGTCATTGAGTAAAACAAAATAGCTTTTGCTGTAAGACTTATTTCTGTTGGAACATACAGCCAAGGAATAAGATACACATTAATGAAATATTTTCAGGAGCGCATATACAGTGAAATATCATTTTAACTCATGGACAATAAAGAAATGGGCAAATGTTGATAATGTCTTCCAAAGTACTTTCAATACTTTCATACTGCTTAATAAAATGTGTAAGCTCAGTACTTACTCAGAGAGGCATAATCACTTGGAAGCTCTGGATAAAGCTTGTTTGAGTTCTTTTTAGCTGAAAGATAAATTTAAGCAGCAACTTATACGATATATCAACATACATTGTTATACTTCATACACTTGTTTTCTAATACACGTTCAACAGTTCCAAAATGACTGCAGTTATCTATGGAGCGGTACAGGAGAAAGAAATAAGGGCTCTGTCTTAAATCCTGTCTTACATCACTGGAATAAATCAAGTTAGCAAGAGAAACTGCATACTAACTTGTATTCAGTGTGAATGTATTGGTAGACAAAATGTTAACAGAGTTAAAACTTTCCCCACTCAACTGTGAGAACTGCTTACTTAAAGTCATGACAACCTAAAGGAGAACTAATATTTTAGAAACCAGTAGTTTCTAGAAGCAGGACTAACGGTTTCTGTTAGTATCAGAACTTTTTACTTAAGAAACATCACTGAGCCATGGGCCTTCTATCCATCTAATAAATAAGCATGCTTTCTTCGAACGATTACTTGCTTTTCTAACTAAACAAATATTACTTCTATGGAAAATACGTCACAGAGAAAAATTTGTTAATATAACACAAAGAAACAAAAAACTCTTTACTCTTCATTGCTCATGGCACTTGGAATGAATATAAAAAACATTATTATATAGACATTTACTTTTACAATAACTTCACAACTTTAATTAGTCTTAACTTTCTACTTCTATAAAGAGATAAATTAATCATTATCAAAATATTTTCTAACCTGGTGGTGTTGGCCTAACAGAAGGTTTATGCGGTTCGGGTCTTGATGGTCTTCCAGGTGGGTCATTTACCTAAGATGTACACATTTTTTTAAAACAAGTTTTATCAAACTGGAAATAGATTTTAACTTCACAGTCTAAAAGTATGCAAAGTTACACTGAAAATTTTCATCTCCAGAGAAATTGTATTAACACAAGAAGTACACTAAAGAACTAGTGACATACACATGACTACAGAGAAATTCACTGTGGGTTTTAAAAAGATGACACTAAATGATTACATATCAGTATAACAGCTGAATAAATAATCTTCCATAGTTCTCAGTATTATTTTAAATATGACTGAATGGAAGACAAAAAGTAGAAAAATATGAAGATTATTAACATCAAACCTAGTATGCCCATTTATTTACTCGATTATGAATAGCTTGAAGAAACTTCAACATCATCTCCAGATTTGATTATGTGCTGTTCTAAAAAGGCAGCTATATATTGTTCTTCTAGATGACACAAAGCCAAACCAACAACAATCTTGTCCAGAAAAGCCCACCACTGCACTGGAACACATAAAAGTCTATTTGAATGGACACATTACACATAGGAAGGTGTCCCTGCCCATATCAGGGTAGTTGGAACCAGATGGTCTTTAAAGTCCCTTTCTACCCAAACCATTCTATGATTCTGTGATGATTCTGTGAATTGTCGGCTATGTGTTACATTTATATGCATCCAACAGAGATCTTGTGAATGCCACAACACCAAGATTGCCATTACCCTTGTCTGCAAACAGTTTACAAAGAGAAAAAAATCTGTGAGAAGGAGTTGCACAAAACCTTCCTTATTCCCTTACAGCTTTTCCTGGATTATTTCTTTGCTCTTCATTTTCATATACTTCAGTGAAGGATGCTAGAGTTTCATAAAGATCTTCTGCTTGAGCAGGAAAAGGAACATCACCCAACAGGATGGCACTAGCACGTATATCTTGCCCATAAAACCTGATATCAAAGAAAAGATGTCAGGTATTTGATCGCCATTATATTTCAATGTCTAGATACGTCCAGCTTGTGAAAGTGTTTCCTCTCCAGACTTCTCCTACTGACCAGCTATTTTAAAGCGGCATAACTAGTGAAAAATTTTGAATGATGAATAACTGCAACCAACTTGGATGCCTACCACCACTTTATTTCAAAATGTTCTTCACCAGTTATATTTTGTTACTGGTCACATAGCATGATCAGCCAGACCATCTGAAAGCCAATCACACAACAGACTAAAGAAATACACATTAATTCTACAAAATGTTTTAATAAATTCCTTAATGATGCACTGGAATGGCAATTTTATGACAGGAGATAGCTGGAAGTAACTGATATGCTGTCATTAAAAATCATAGTAGTCTTGCTCATATAAGCAGAATTAAAGTTTTTATAAATATAGAACATACAATGCAATAGACATCTCACAGCTACTGTATCTTAATTCTTGAAATTATTTGGTTGACATTTTAGGATCTGCAACATAGTGAAAGCATTTCAAATATTTCCTCCTACTCAGATGCACTTTAAGTACTTTAAATTTAATAAGCTGCACATCAGAAGTAGCACTTCAAAAATTGTTCTCTCAAATTAAGTGATATCTAAAACATACTTTTTTTTTGTTTAGCTGGTTTGTTTCAAGTGACTTTAAAGGATATTTCTTATTATACAGTAAATATCTCTATAACTATATTCTAAAATACTGAGTCTCTTAACATTTAGCTTCTAAATGTGTACTTAGACAAGTACCTCTCATCTAAATTGAAGAAACCCTGAATTCAGCACGGAACAGTCTCACAACAAATTCTTTTTTTACAATTGAACTTATCCCATTTCATTGCATCACTATTACTTTATTGAATCCTCTAGATTCAGAGAGAACTTACTTGCGATTGGTTTCTTTCCTTTCAATTAAACAGGTTCCTTCCAGAGATACACCTGCAAACAGTCCTCGAGATTTGCAATATGTATACACAGCAGCAGAGCTTCTCAGTGCAACATCCCCTTCTAAATTTCTGGAAAGAAAAAAAAATACTTCATAGTCTTCAATGTGCCTTCAGAACATAACGGCTGTTTGCGAGGGTGGATAGTGATAGAACAAAGGGGAATGGTTTCAAACTAAGGCAGAGGAGCTTTAGGTTAGATATTAGGAGGAAGTTTTTCACACAGAGGGTGGTGACACACTGGAACAGGTTGCCCAAGGAGGTTGTGGACGCCCCATCCCTGGAGGCATTCAAGGCCAGTCTGGATGTGGCTCTGGGCAGCCTGATCTGGTGGTTAGTGACCCTGCACATAGCAGGGGAGTTGAAACTAGATGATCATTCCTTGATTTTATGATGCCCAAAGCAGCACAAAATATTTTAAGTAAGGTCTTATCAGACTTCAATAGAACAATAAGATTACAAAGTCTGACTGACACAAAATCACAGAGCATTTTAGGTTTGAAGACACTTCAGGTAGTTATACGGTCCAACTTTCCGCTCAAAGCAAGTATAACATCAAATTAAGATCAGTTTACTCTGGGTCTTGTATAGCCAGTTTTTAAAGACTCCACATACACCCTGGGCAACTGTTTTTGTGCTCAATCACTCTTACAGACCTTTTTTCCCCCCTCATATCCAGTTAGAACCTTTCTTGCTTCAGTTAGACAATATCATCTTTCATTATTCTGCTATGCACCTCAGTAAAGAGGAGAAAGATAGTCTTCTTGGTAATTCCCCTGTTGGTAAGACAACCTCTTAGAAGGCTGCAGCTAGGTGTCCCAAAGGCTTCTCTCCTCCAGGTTAAATATACCAAGCTTTCCTAATCTCACAGTTCACATTCTCCATGTCTCTTGCCATCTTAATATTTCTTCATTGGAAGCACTCAAGGTTAGACATCTTTCTTGCACTGTTGGGCTAAAATTGGATATTCTAGGCACAAGCTATGAACAACCAATTGAAGGGGAGTAATCACTTTCTTTATCTTGATTACAATTCTGTTGATGCAGCTCCCTATGTTGTTAGACATCTTGCACTGCTGACTAAGCCTGCTGTCTACTAGGATACCAGTAGGTTGGCTGCTCAGTCTGGCAGGCCCCATCTACTAAGGATTCACCTACACAAGGTGAGTCTTGTTTAATTTCATGAGGTTTCCTGATGTAACTTTTCTCTGTACACTCTATGTCCATCCCTTTGTTTGCAGGACAGTATAACCAAACACCCTGCAACAGATGACATTCACTGCCCTCCCTTGGTCCACGTATTTATCTCATCAGACGAACAAGCATCATCCTTTTATTTTGTTAGAAGAGATGACAAAACATCAGCAAAACTTTCATCATAAAAACAAAGGTATAAGGAGGGACATAGAGAAGTCTTAGGAGGGGACCTATCAGCAGCCTTCCAATTAAGGTAATTAAGAATATGATGCCAGGCTCTTCAAGTGGTGCATGGTGGAGGGACATAACTTTTCACTGAGTTGTGGAACATATTGCCCAGAGAGGCTAAGCAGAGGTTTTCATGATCCATTTGGAATAAAGGCATGAGCAACCTGATCTGCAGTCATAATAAACCTTGCTTTGAGCAGGAGGCTGCAATAGAGATCTCTAGAGGTCCCTTCCAAATTAAATTATTCTGTGATCGTATCAACTCATCCTTCATGTAGGGTGGCTTAATCACTTGAGCTTTAAAAGTAATTACTTGGTGTATTTCTTTTACTTATTACCAGGCAGATCTCTGGTAACAAAGCACAGGCCCATAGATAAGTGAAAATAATAGTTTGCTATAGTGCATTTGCTCTTTATTGAGCCCAATCAAGCAATGCCTTAAAAAACAAGAGTAAACCTTCCTTCCACCAATAGATGCCTTTATCATGGAAAAAAAAAAAAAAAAAAAAGATAAAGCAACAAGTAACTAAAACATTATAGCACTATATAACACTACAGAAACAATAAGGTCCAGTCAACGTACAGGTTTGCAAAGATTGTTTTCTAAGATATTAGAGAAATCCATGCAAATGCTTATGTAGCGTAAGAAAAAAATATCTTCCATATTTAAATATCATCCATATTACAAAAAGATTTTACTCTCACCTCCCCAGAGGTCCAATTGCCACAGTAAGATTTCCTCCAAGTGTAAGATTCCCTCCTTTGGCAAAAGCTTCTACTGCTCGTTCATGATTCAATATTATTACTAAGTCTGAAACCTATAAAAACATCAAACAAAAGTACTATGCTTTTTAAGAAGAAAGTCTGAACTGCATGGGAACAAAATCTGTTTGGTGGGAAAGTAGGCAGTAGCATAGAAGAAATTTCCTCCCCCATATGAAAAACTAGCTCCAAACGCATCAAGGTTTTAATTCAATCTAGAATCTGTCATCCTCTCAGATTATTACTTCCATTCTTGCAAATAATCCTTTTGGAATAGTTTTCTGAATGAAATTAATTCTTTTTGTACAAGATGTTTGGAAGCTAAAAATCCTGTTACACAGTTTTTTACTCAATGCAATAAACACAATTATTATAATAGAAACACTAATTTGATGCAAAATTTCCTAATTAACAATTTTTAATTTTATAAAGCCTTTGCAAGCAGTTTCGAAGGCATTTTCAGAATTGAAGAGGCATCAGATTAAGAAAATCCATAGCAATTAATGGTAACAGCAAGAAAAGATAGTAAACAAAAATTACTTGTTTGTCTGTCAAAGAATAATACAAAAAAAACAACAGAACAACAGGAAGGATACTGCTTTTCCTATAATCGACAAAACTGTATTTTCTTGACAGAAAATCGGGATTCTGTAAGACTTCAACTTATGAGATGTAGCCAGTTTCTTCAAGAAACTATTGAGGGAAATAGTTGGAGAGAGAAGGTATTTTTGAAAGACACAAATGTAAAATTTAAGAAAAAAATATGAGTGTTTTTTAAACACCATCAGGGTTATGATACAAAATGCAGAGATAGAAGAACTTCAACTACAACCCAGTAGATGCTTTTTGCCATCAGTACTGTAAAACTAAAGCTCTCTTCGTAAGTTTCAATAGAACGATCCTATATTTCTTTTAAGAGAAAAAAAAAGTCTTTCAAGTCTTTTTCTGTAATGATCATGGTATTGTCAAACACACAGGAATTAAAAAAAAAAAGATAGGTGAATCTGATGTTAAAGCCAGTACAGCAGACTGTTTCAGAGTTCAATAAAGTAGACTGTTACGTTGTTGACTTTTTTCAACTTACCCCAAATTCCAAACAGTGACAGCAGGAAATACAAGAGGAAATATCAGATTATTTGCAAAACAGTGCTAGCCATGAGTATTAAACACAGTGTAAGAGAGGCCTTTGTTATTAACCTCTCATAACCTCCACCCCATCCCATACAAAAGGTCTGACATTAGCAGTTTTTTCATCATCCAGTGATGTAGAGAGAACACAATTCAGGGATGCTGCCATATCTTTTAACCCATGAAGAGGACGAATTCATAGCTAAAGCTAAATGAATTGTGAGGAAGACTTCTAAGGAAAACATTTCAAGAATTTTAAAACAGATTTTCAATTTGAAGTACGAAGCATTTTCACATGGAAAACCATTATGCTAATATCATGACTAGAGAAATCTGTGATTTACTTCTTAATGTTAAAAACCACCCATAAGTATAAACGACTATGTTAACTACAATTTCATTAATGCTCAGAATGCATAACGCTCAGAAAAAAAACAAAACAAAACATATTCTCCTGGAAATATCTTGTGTATTTCAATCATTTTAGTAAATATCAGAAGTAAATGGTTATATTATCTAATATACCACATGGAGATGATTACAGGAAAACTTTCACAGATTAATCAAGACACCTAATGAGTCTGTTTCACTGTCACTAAAGGAAAAGATACAAAATAAAAACCTCCTGGGGCACATCAAACAATATTTTGCAATGTGTTCTAAACTTGTAGTCAAGAAAAACAAAGAAAAACCCTTGCAAAAATTAATTTTGTATTCACAGCATCTTTTAAAAAGTGCAGAGTAATAACATCTGAGATCACATACTGAACTATGAGGATACAAAAAGATACTTATCAGTTACTCATTACTTGAGTACCAGGTGACTAGTTGACATGAGAGGGATAACTGTAGGACACACTGGGGGCTCAGTCTACATCCAGATCAGTTTTGCAGCTTTTCTTCAGAAGAGCAGAATTCTCATAGCAAAAGATCCTGGTGGCAGCACACTGTACATTTGATTTTATTTAGGAATCAGTGGAAGAGAAGCTAAACAAAAAAATGGAAGGATGGGACTAGAAAGCAGGGCAGGAAAGAGGAAGACATGGCAACAAATGGTGAAGAAGCTGTAAGACAAAAGCAGCAGCAGTGGATGATCATTCAGATCAACAGGACTTCTCCTTGGATGTGCTGAAAGTTCCTCATTTAACTGTTTCTCCTGGATGGAAAATCTTTTATTTTCTGTAGCAAGCTTCCAGAGTAAGTACCATCAGTTTTGGCGCTTTCACACTGAAGGTTGAAGTCAAGAATCACAGTTTGAATAAGGAATGCATGAAGTACAGTGGCATTCTATACCTTTAGTTACTTTCACTGTTTATTGCTAGATGGAGTCATTGTGCTCCTTAACAAAACATTTGATAAACTATTAAATATAGTATACTTCTAGTTAATTCTGTCTTACATATGAACTCTGACTCAACTTTTCACCATGAGGGAAGATTTCTGTCTTCTCTTAGAAATCAATGAAATAGCTATTAAATCACTTATTTTCATTTAAATCTCTCCAAACAATTAGATTAATAGGATTAAAACTCCACATTCTGTTTGGATTGCATAAGTGAACTTTAAAAAAGTGGCTTTTTTTTTTCGTCTTCTCTGAAAAACAGATCTCACTATCTCACCAGCATTTACATCTTTTTCAATGCATTTAATTGCTCAGGAAAAAAAAAAAAAAAAGTAATCAACAAGTACTTCAGATGCAAAATTATACCTCAATTCCAATTTCAAATCCACCACCAACACCAGCAATTCCTATTGCAGAAGGAGCAGACCAGGCTGTCAAACAAAACAAAAATTACAAAAGCATTACCACAGATCACAAGAAATGCACATCTAATTATTGCAGTTCCAAATCACTCACAACTACTTAAAACTGTCTTCATAACAACTAGAATGCAATCATATAAAGACACTAGTTCATCCCAGTAAAAAGAATCCAAGACACACAAATCCTCATTTAAACAAATCTCTATGTTACAAATTACTTGGCATACAGCTGTCCATTACCAGATATAATTCATTTTCCTAATGACTTTCAAACTATATGTTTTTATATTTCATCCTTTTCTACAAAGATACCGAGAACATTCAGTAAAAAGCAGGTATAAAATTCTGAAAACAGCTTTCTAAACATTTTCATATGCATACATGCGTGTATGTGTGTATATTTTAAAGCTTTTAATTGTCACATGAAGTACAAAAGGAAAACATCTACTTACTGCCATTAGGAAGACGAGCTAATACAATTCCACTTCCACCTCGAGCAGTCACCAAAAATCCAGCTTTGATAACAGACAAAACTGCAAGGCCTTTGGCTTTAGCTATCACATGGGCTGAAACAGCAAAATTATTTATTCAAAACCTTGTCAGAGTTCAAGGGAAAGGGAAAATAAATTCTGCATTTAACAATTTTGAACACATAGAAGTCAAATAATTAAAGCAAAAGCTTAAAGAAAACTGAACTAATAATGACACCTCCACTCCATAGTCAACTACAAAGCTAGGTGCACTGATCTACACTTCCACAACTGTTCTAGTTATTCTGGTTAGCTCACACAGAATTAGCTTGCTTATTGCCATGAATACTGTGTGTGAGGACCCTTAGTAAGACAATGAGGCAGTAAACAGCTGACATTCGTGACTACCGATTTTTGGAGGGGTGAAGTCTGAATTTAAATCACAGTGACACTCATCAGCCTAATCAGTTTATATCATTAGACAGTGTTTTTGTCAAGTAAAATGTCATCATCCTGAAAGTCTTATTACAGACCTTCTGGAACATAATAGATATAAATTCAAAGCCACAACTAGCAATACCTAGGCTAAACAGAGAATTACAATTGCAAAAATAAGGAGGACAGAAGCATGTAAAAGTGTTTAACCATTATCAAGGTATAAACATACCCTGATCTCTTTCATTCAACTTATTTTATCTAGGTAATTCCAATAAACAAAGATATTCAAAATCTACAGCTACTTCAAAGTTCTCCTTACAAATGGGCATTCACATGGTGAATGAGAGACATTACAGCCCAGAGAGGGGCCTTCCTGTGCAGATAGCCTCCCCGTGTCTATAAACATGCAAAAGATTTCACTCAGAAAGCAATGTCTGCCTATAACCCAGCAAACTGAACACCTTTACTTCCAAAATTCAGAGAACTTACAACAGTCCAATTCTCCACTCCTTTCTGAGTTAACGCTCAGTGAAAACGGAGGGCAGAAATAAAGAGATGGATTTTAACAGAGGGGAGAACTGGAGGTTTTAGTTGAATCATAACATTTCCTTTACTCACGAGGTATGATTTTATCAGGTCCATTTCTGGAAGTTATTTCTGTAAATTCTCGTAATATTTTAGCTGCCTTTTTAGCTTCTGACTTCAAGTTGGAAGGTATAGGGTTATTCACTGTAAAACACAAAACAAATAACTATTATCAGTCTGGGACAGCACAAAAATAAACCAGTATAACTCTATGGGAAATTTGGACCATTTCAGACCAGAAGACTTCCTCTAGCAATCTACTTTCTGTTGAAGCGCTTTGCCGTCTGGAGGTATCAACACACACCATCTGCAAGTTTATCAGCAACAAGGTTTTCTAGTAATATATGCATGTAGTGTTGGACCAAAGATCCAGCTAGTCTCATGTTTCATCTCTGAAAAGAACTCGCTAGAATAGCCCAACAAAATTCCACTGTTCTTCAATTAAAAAGGAATAAAAAAGAAAATTAAACAACTCTGTAGAAAAGCAACTTGCAGTCAACAGTGACCTAGTTTTTTTCAGTTGGTATTCCCCAACATTCACTCACCCTCTCACTCTGGGCAACATTCCCACTCAAAGCTATGGAGGTAAAAAGACTAAATTTTGAGATTAAGTCAGTGAAACCTGGAAAACAAGTGTGCTCCTATTAAGTGAAACATCAGTGGCAAGTTGGCAGTCTTTCCTGACTAAAATACGAATTACACATCTACTATGATAATAATAAAATAATAATTAAATTATTTGCAATATGTTTTTATTTAGTTTTGTGATATGTTTTTAAATAGTGCTTCCACTGTTCTAGCCATGTGGGGACAAATTGAGAATAGGCTTTGAGATTGCCGAAAAAAAAAATCCACTTTCTTTGTGTATCTGTAGTTCCATTTTCAGTCGACATCAATATGTTCCCTGCAAGTTTTCAAATGGAATGCACAGAGTTGCAATCAGACATTCAACTCAAAAATTTGATTACGTCACTTTACTAGGCTTTTATAAGCCCTCTTTTACCACAGAAAAACATCCCTTGGTTCACAATCACGCTTTATTCATGTCATTGTGTCTTGGTCATACATACATCTGTGAGCAACTGTTTTCAAGGATGAAGTACTGGAAGAGTAAAGTTTCATCAAAAACCTCAGACAAATGCCTTCAAACACACAAAGAATTGCAACCATTTCCATTGAACCAGACTGATGCATTAGTTTCACAAAATCAAGGTCAAATATTTCACTAGTCTTACGGGTTTGTTGCGCTCCTTTTTTTTTAATATTTTAATATACATACATAAAAATTTTGTTACTTACACATATTAACTATATATTTTATATGTGGCCCAAGGCAATTCTTCTTTATTCAGTGCAGCCCAGGCAACCCATGCTCCAGTACATTATCCAAGCAAGTAAAGAGACCCTCAAAACAAGAGATTTTGACAGCTGAGATTCTGAAGTAACTTGCTCTGCAAAACCTTGTAGCAACACCTGATTTGGGTGAAAATTGAGTTTTAAGGGACAGAAATCACCACAACGCTGTGCAAAAATAGCACTCTCTGGGAACATAGGGAAACAGATGCATGGAATGCAACAGACTATCCTGCACTGTGATAGCAGATGGAAGACATGCAAATCCTGTCTTCTAATCCCTTCTGTTTGTGTTCAGAAAGTTAGGACAATGGTGTAGTCCTCATTTGTGAAGGGATACAAAGTGAAGGTCTAAGCTCTAAGAATCTAGGACTTTCAGAAAAAAGCAATAGGCACGTGCAGTTCTTTCAGGATGCTATGGCACTGAAATCCTATGCCTATGTTTGCAGTTGAGCACGACTGCGTCTTCCCTGGCTCACCTGGCTGGAACCGGCTGTACTGACCACAGCAAGAGAGTGCAGCTCAGCCCCAGCAAAATGTAAAAGGATAATTGCTTTTGGTAGATCAACAAACTAGATTAAAGCAAATGTCTCCATTACTTCTGCTGTTTGCACCTGACATTACAATTTCAAGGGCAGAGGTGAAATAGTACAAGCACATTGTAAGAGAAAAACAGGATTTTTGATTTTGTAGAGAGAAAACACTGAGTCAGCCACGAAAAGCATATTACACCACCATTCCTCCTATGAAATCAAAAATAACAATTTTTGCATACTGTAAGTTATAATTCATAAGTAATGTTGCAATACAGTGCATGTCCATTTGCATAAACAGGTCAACACTTCTGCATGTGGAGTATTTTGACTTTACTTAGTCTTCACAAGATGCACTTTTCATGGTATTTTAATCTTCTTCAACAACAAAAATTAAATGGAAGACATGCTTCATTTTAACAGTGGTAAAATGGACAGTTGCATGTATGGCCATGTAGGACTCTTAGCAAAGTCATCAAGACTTTATGACACTAACGTGTGTGCACTGATATCTGGAAAAGAAAAACCTGATGAAGCAAAAGCAAGCAACATCTAGCTTTTTGACTGTAGAGAAATAAAAATAACTTCTTTGCTCCCTTTACAGTTCTTTATACACATTCACTCTGTCACTTTATTTCTTTCTAAGGCCAACCTTAGATTTTGTAGGAACATCTCCAGTCTGTTTCTTGTTAGTTCTATGGAGGGGAAAAATAAAAACACACTCATATTTCAAACATAGTAGAAGAGAAATATTTCTCTTTAATCCTCCCCCGTGCATCTCCATTGTCAAGAAACAGGATGTCCTCAGATCTAAAAGTCTGCAAATGAAAGTTTAAAAAAGAAGAAAAAAATCACTTCCAGTTTTCCACACAGTTTCAGATTCAGAATTGCTTCAGAGAGATTCTTTGGTTACCAGAAAAAAAGTGTTCGTGTTCATATAGGAGTTACTATTAGTTATTATTTAATTGAAGACTATCTGAAGCTGAACTTCATGAGCCAGCAAAAGTAATACTGCTACTACCTCACTGTCTCGTCAATTCATCCAGTCACATCCTGTAACAGTAAGCACGAGAATGAACTTCATTCCCACTCTCAAAAAACCAAGAGAACCATCATTGTCCATCTGTATATTTGTTGCATACAACAATATTGCTTCTGCAACCTCTGAGTATCTACAATAATTCAAGCATGCATCATTCTTTCCTTTTTTCTGCCTTGCTACAGACTGGAGTAAACACAGGATTGTTTTTCTGGACAGAGGAATATTAGGAGGGTTTAAAAACATTCAGCCAGAACTGTGCCCATGGAGTCAGAATAATTTACTGTTAGAAGTGGGCTGAAGGACTCCTAGATCACACTAGAGACAGAGAGGAAGAAGGGAAAAGGCTGAACGTGCTGTCAGCTGAAGAGTGGATCTTACAGAGGAGGGCTATAAATGAGATGATTTACATCCAGACTTTAATTTAGACAACAGGAGATGCAAAATTTAAAGGACTTTTCTTTTGGCAAGCAAGCAAAGCACAGAAAGGTTTTAATCAATAAGCCAGCTGATTAAACACTTTCAGTGCTTAAAACCCAGAGTTAGTCAGAGTGACCCTTGGGTCTTAAGGAAATAATGACTTCTTTAAAAAGACAACCAATAAATCCACACCCTGATCTTAACTATGGATAATATGATGCTTGATAAAGCGTGACTGGACTCCTGTTTTGATAAAGTTGCTCATACCAGGCTGCAGTGCCATAGCCAAAGAACACTGGTATCTTATCACTGGTGGAAGAAGGAGAACTGGCTCTCCCTCTTAGGCTACGACACACTCAAAATTTTGTTGATAGAATTCAAGATAAAATAAAGGCATGGACAACAATTAATCTACAAAACATTATATTTAATGGCCAAATATATCGTGTAGATGAGGCCTCCTGCAGTCTATTAGTTTCATTAACATTTGTCCAAGGCCAAAGAACATTAAGCATTTCTTATTAAAAAAGAAAAACAAAACAAAAAAAAAACAGCAGAACAAATAAGTGGAAAAATCATACAAAGACAATCCAAAGATGGTTCTTTACTAGTTAAAAAGTCTATGGGAATTTGTACTATGGAATACTTTGTTTGCCCCCAAATATAACAGAAATACAATGACTACAGGCTACAGTGAAAGTCAGGAATAAAATCGTGATTCCACTGATTTTAATTGCTGAGTAAACAGTCAGAACCATAACTGGATTTCTGTGATATCAAAATTAGGTGAAGTTTCTGTTCATTCATCAAGCTGCCCTCCTCCTTCTCAAGCTTACATTATGATATGAATAGTAAAATTCTTTTCTTAAAACCTAAACACTGCAATACTTTGTTGGAAGACAGAAGTTATGGAAATATCTGCTCTTTATTACAAGTACTGTATAAATATTTAGAGGCAAGCAGAAGCTCCACGCTCAGTTCATCCCACAGTAACATAGGGAATAATACTGTACCGCCGTCCTCCCTATTAGCTTTAAGTATGCATATATAATTGTCTGCTTTGTATTCATCCAGTGCTCAGGAAAGAGGTAACGAACAGCAATAAGACAGTAATATCTATCAGGAGGATATAGTGAGTGATGGATTCGGAATGCCGTGACCAGCAAATGCTCAGCTGGGAGCAGGCTTCATTTACACTGCTGCTTGTTGTTGAGGGGAGAAGATACTGAGCATATGTGAGTCAGAAACACAAACCTCATGGGGGAATATCACACCAAAATTGATTAACTGCTTAATTTGTAAGCTGATGAGGCAAGTGCGTCAGCCCCTCATTTACATTCTGACTAACAGTAATAATGTGTTGGCTGAACATTTGGTGAAATTATCTGAGCAAGGTGTAATAAAGAATAAATAAAGTCTTTTTACTTAAAAGCTAGAACTAATTCTGATATAATCAGAATTCTGCTGAATATGAACAGATGAAATAAAGCTTGGAGACGTTATAAGAACCTGAACATCAAAAATACAGTTTCAAAGAAGAGTGATGACAAAATGGAGACAAAGACTAGCATGCATATTTCATATATGTATTGTGCATGTATATATGAGCTTTGAAGTACTTTTGCAGAAGTAATTTTTAATTTTTTATTACAACAAGAAAAAAAAACAATGGCAAACACCTTGCACAAGTCTAGGGCAGCAATTCAGTCTTTACTCTTGCTTCACTGAGAAGTTCAAAAACAGCGAAACGTTAAAGCACAGCTAATTTGCAAACACCAAGGTTACAGCAGTAGCATCAACTTCCAAAAGCAAGTATGAACAAAGAATGATTGAAAGCATTCATAAACATGAGAACTAACATAATCAAGAACGGTTAAAGACAAACACTTTATGGGATTGAGAAACCTGAAAATCAAGACCAGTGACCTTCTCCAGCGCTGGAGAAGAGCCTAAACAAGAGATTTCAACTTAGCGTGACAATTAGAAAGATGTAATTTTGGTCTCATAAACATGAAACATCATGATACTGTGGCAGCCTGCTCCAGTCCTGTGGGATCCATCTGGTAGTAGAAATCCTTCAGCAACGTGTAAGACATGCACTGTATGCATTTTGCCTAACCCAAGAAGAAGTGAGCTAGACTTAGAGTAGCAGCCAATTAGCAAGTATTAATCAGCAGACTATAAAGTGCATCTCTGTCCAGCCTCCCTCTATTTAATACTTCCAGCACTGAAAGCCAACAATTGACAGCAAAGATTAGATAGATGTAAAAAAATATCTGTGAAGTCCGAGGAAGCGTTGGTAGAAGCTGAAAAAGAACCTGTAGGAAAAGTATGGAATACAATAAAGGTAATAATTACCACCTTCAGCTGGGACCCACTGTGCTCCAGCTGTCAGCACCTGAGTTCCACGCTTCTTATTTTGGAGCCAAGACGGACAGGCAGTTACTGCTTCCATGAGACTTCAAAGTGCATGAGAGAGGAATGCCAGAGAACTTACATATCTTACTGCAAAGCACTGCTGGTATGGCAGAAGGATTCTAAGGAAGCAGTCCCAGGGAGAAAGTAGCAATCATTACAGTGAAGATCATACCAATTGAGTATGTTGCACAATTTTCCAGATGCCTCTGACAGAACAGTAAAAGAGACAACATATGACAGAAAACACATCAAGTAAGGCGATGAAAACAAAGCTGAAGAGGAGATAACAGGCTCTCTGTACAATGAAGCCTTTCTACTGATCCCATGCATTTGTATCACATTCTTTACCACTTGGATTCCTGAAATGTCACCAAGTTTCATACAGCACTGTATGAAACCTCACCAAGCTTGGTACAAATGCTTTGTGCTCTGGCAGGGTACCAGTATGCCAGCAGGAACCAGGTGGCCTTGCAGAACAGCAGCTGAGCAGCACTAAGACTGAAAGACTTTAATGTGCTCCTTCACAGCCATGAGAGGTTTTGTACTATCAAATTTAATGTAAATAATCTTTCTCCCCTCCCCATACTGGATGGGTAGAAGTACTTATACGTGTTAGTTACATCAGTGTGAGTAGTGTCATGTAGGGAGCTCAAAATACAAGGTTTTCACTTAGAAATTCCTGCTAGCACTGACAATCTAGTCTGCCTTTTCAGACTTTGCTATCAATTATGTACGTACTCCTACAGCACAAGAGATCAATATTTTTTCATATGGAATCTTCACTTTGTTAATGCTAGAAAAATGCATACACATAAATAAAACATTCACTTTCACCGTGTGCATATTTTTTATTACTACTCTCAAAGCAAAAAGGACCTAAGTGATCCAAACAGGAAGTGTAACAGTTGGTAATTTTATGGGTTCTCAGCCCTCAACCTCACTTTGAATTAACTATTTCCTTGAGAAAGGAAAATCTTTGAGCTCAAACAACTTTGGGGAAAAAAAAAGACGTATAGGAACTTGTATTTATCAAAAGCATTTGAAGAGTTTGGTCCCCAGCAGTTTTTTTTCTTTTTTTTTTTTTCTTAAGCTGAAGTCATTTTGGAATATTCCTAATTCCTTTCAACTCCTAAAGGGATGAACTTCCTGCTGCAAGTTGGGATTTATGTGATTAATATGATGATACTGACATAGCTGAATAAGGCGCTTTAAAGGAAGATATGTTTACTCTGCATATGCAAGATGTTTTAATTAGATTATGGTTCCTTTAAGGAACTGAGGTATGTGAATATAGTCATTAACTGCCAGAGGCACAGGTGAGTCAGATGACTACTTCTGAGAAGCATACAAAACATCTGGTCACCTGCATGAGAGGCACAGCAAAGGAACAGCTCTAGCTAAAGCCTTCAAAAATCCCCCCTAGAAATGGCAAGGATGCTAAAATCCTAACTTTAGCTGAGTTGTCATCTTGGCACTAGGAGAAAACATAAATGCAAAGGGCAGGGGGAAGAAATCAACACACCAATAAACTTAACATATTATTTTCTTGCAAGTAATACAGGTCTCACTACATTTGAAAAAGCTATTTCTAGTAAACATAATCAACACAAAAGCTTTCTAAGTTGCTAAATGGTATTCAGTGTGTTCCTAAAAGTGGGTAATTGGAACAAAGATAACAAATTACAATAGGCTACTTCAAGTTTGTAGATTGGAGATACATGATGATCTTGAACCAGCATTTAAAAAAAAAAATAGATTTAATGTTTCAAGGCAAACAGACAATACAAGAGGGAAAATGAAAGCAAAAAAAAAAAAAAATTAGCATGACAACTGCTAATTAGGTTTGTCAGGGTGTTTAAAAACAACAAAGAATGAGACCTATTTCTCATCTCAGGAGCTGAAGAAAGTTAAGCTGCTAGAAGACTTTCTGTTCCACGACATGATTTTAGCAGAGTAAATGCTGAGATGTGAAATATGAGACCATGCCATCCAGACAGATATACCATTGGAATAGAAAGAAAATGCACAGTATGTATATAGTACAGAGTTTGTATAAATTATCATCTTCTAAAAATCACCTCTGTCCATAGTGGTATGTCTCAGTATAATAGTTTAGGATTGATGTTAGGCTAATAAATTATCCGTCAACAGTAGAAAACCCACCCTTTTTAGTGTCACTGAACACATCATACTCAAACTTAGCATCAACAAATATCATCTTTTAGCCACTAAAGTTGGAGACATTGTATGAGCACTACAATACCAAGTCAACACCAAGCTTTTCAGTTTAGGATATCCAGAAGGATCAGGCATTAGAAAAGGCCTGAAAAAGAACTGTGTTCCACCTAGAGTGTTAAATATCAGTCACACACATATGAAACAATTCTACTATCCTCAAATGAAGCTAAACCAGCCCAAGACATGAAGAGACTCACCTTTCAGATGATAAAGAAACAGTAGTTTATACCAAGACAGTAAAAAATCTGTATTTTCAAGAATACAGAGACAGTGGAATACTTTACAACAAACACCAAAGGTAGTTACCTTGAGGGCTGTCCGAGACTAAAGAGTGAACTCTTCTAAGAATTTGTGCAACAAGAACAGCAGGCTTTTGCACAAAACGTCACTGCACCTATTCACCATGCCATCCAAGCCTTAGGAAACCACCTAACTGAAGACCTGTTTGCAAGTTTTTCAAACACACTTATTGTAATATGTTTGATGTGTCAACAGTCAGCACCAGAGGGGTTGGGCGCTGCCCACCAAGCAAGATAAGTCGCATAACCAAAGCTAAAGCAGAGCTAGGAATTCAGTTCTGCCTGTCTCCCCTCATGTTAAATACAAGGCTCAGCGTGCTATGCTAGAGAGGAAAAGCCCAAACTGAATAGCAGTTTTGTTTTGCTAACTCTATTTTAATTAACTAAGAATAAACTTCAAGGCAATCTAAGGTTCTAAGCAAGTACATAAACCTTTACACAACGAAGGCTTAACTAAAACAAAGTTGTGCTTTTAAAAACAAAATTCCAAACCCCATCCTATTTACCTTCCCACTAGGGACAGAAGAACAGAGGGGAACAAGCACCTGGTAGCCTACAGCTGCCCCCCACCTCCCCTCACCTTGTGCACTGCACAACTGCCTCATATGCTACAGTAGTAACCCACAAGAAAAAAAATACATATTTGGGTACCTTAACAAAATATATATTCTAGATACTTCCTACAGAAAGCACTTCTCTCAGTCAAACTGGACATCATCCAGTTGTGGCTCTGGGTAGCCTGGTCTAGCACATAGCAGGGGGATTGAAACTAGAGATGATCTTCGTGGTCATTTTCAACCCAGGCCATTCCATGATTCTGTGATCATCCTGTCCCTTTCTGCATATATCTCTGTTCCCTATGAGCACAGAATTGTAGTTCACATTGGAAGGGACCCAATAAAGGTCATCTAGTCCAACTCCCCTGCAGTGAACGGGGACACCAACAGCCACATCAGGTTGTTCAGAGTCCCATCCAGCCTGACTGTGGGTGTCTCCAAAGATGGGGCATCCACCACCTCTCTGGGCAACCTGCTCAAGTGCCTCACCACACCTACAGTAAAAAACTTTTTCCTTATATCCAGTCTAAATCTCCTCTCTTTTAGTTTGAAACCATTTATCCTTGTCCTATCCCAACAGTCTGCTAAAGAGCCTGTCCCCTTCTTTCTTACAGCCCCCCTTTATATATTGAAAGGCCACGATTCTGACTCCCCAGAGCCTTCTCTAATAGGTCAAACCTTTTGGAACAGTTCAGAGAGGACCTGCAAAGACCATCAGCTCCAAAGCACTCACTTCCATGCACAATCCCAGCTTTCCCCCAACCTACAGAAGTACACAGGTAGGAGGCAGAAATCTATTTCTGATTCGAGACTTCAAGGCACTTTAAGAATGCAGAAATAAAGGCAGCGGCTGCTGCTTGGCGTATGCTACATGGAGAGCCGCATGTGAGCAGGACACGGTGCCAGACTCGCCCTGCAGTCTCAGGAGGCTGCGCCCATAATCAGGCGGTGTCACAGCCCCGTCTGGCTCCAACATTGTGCATTCCTCACACCTGCATGGTGCTGGGTGCGTGGGAAAGGCAATAACTGATCTGGGATCACACAGTCTTTTGAGTTGGAAGGGACCCTTAAAGGCCATCCAGTCCAACGCCCCTGCAAAGAACAGGGATACCTACAGCCAGATCAGGTGCTCACAGCCCCGTCCAGCCTGACCGTAGATGTCTGCAGGGCCGGGGCACGCAGCACCGCTCAGGGCAGCCCGCTCCAGTCCCTCACCACTCTAATCGCAAAAAAAAAAAAAAAAAAAAAACACCAAAAACTTCTCGACACCCAATGAATGGCCGCAGCCCTGGGTGCCGCCCGGCGCTCCCCGACCCCGCATCCATTCCGGGGGCTCGCTGCCCGGCACGAGGGTTTGGTGCGGCGCCCACCCCGCAGATACTCACTGCTGCCGGCCCCGGCCTCGCCCCGTTCTGCTCAGCGCCGGGGCGGCCCTGCCGAGCGGCACACCTGCGGCAGGTGAGGCGGGCGGGGCTGAGACGGTCGTCCACCGCCTGCCCGCAGCGATCGCCGCTGCACTGCACCGCCCGCCCGCCTCCCAGCGCGCGTACCCGCGCAGCGTAGTTTTTCAGGGTTTACTTTAAAAAAAAATAAAAATTGATTTATTTTATATATATTTTTTCCGCCTCGATTGTGTTTTCTCAAAACAGGCAAAACCCGCGGCCGCCTACAGCCGTAAAGCCAGGCGGCGCGGCTGCGCGCCAGGCCCGCGTCGCGCGGTCTTGCCCGAGCGAAGATGGCGGCGGGGGAAGTGAAGTCCGTGCTCTTCGTGTGCCTGGGTGAGCGCCGGGCCGCGCCGCGGGGGCAGCAGCAGCGCGGCGGGACGACCCGGGGAGCCGGCGGAGTGCGGGGTGCGCCGGCCCTGTGCTGCGTGTTCCGCCCGGCCGTGGCTCTGCAGCGGTCGCTGAATCGGACTGGGAGCCGGCCGGAAGAAGCGGGTGCCATCCGCTTCTTGCCGCGGGCACAGTGCTGCCGCTGTGTAGATCGAGGTTATCGGTAGGGAATAACGGGTGAAACGCGGTGTCGGTAAGCGTGAAGTTGTTGTGGGGACTGAGAGTGCGCTGAGTCATCTGAGTGTGAGCGCGGTGCTGTGAGCAGCTCGGCTAGGAAGAGCAGCCCGGGGGAGGGCGGAAGGCACGTTGTGCGGTGCGGTCCTGGCCGTCATCTGGAGAGCGGCCCACGAAGAGAAGTAAAGACAGCAGGCTTTTGAACTAAATAAATGAATACATGCACGTGCTTGAAGTTGTGGATTACACATCATGAGAAGTTAGGAAAACAGAAGCATGAAGGGATCAGAAAGGGTTTGGTTGCTTTCCTGAAACTCATTACAGTTTGCTGCTGATAAATTGATTATTTCTGCTCCCCTGCAACCAGCCGATAGCTAACCTGACTGCATGGCTGTGCTCTGTTTGGTGTATTCTCAAAGCTTCTACTCCCTGGTGGGGATGGCAAGCTGTGTGCCTCACTGATCTCATGCGGTTCTAACGTTGTCTGTTCCCTGATTGTTTTAGTCTGACATGGTGAGAGGTGATCCCTATAAGTCCTTGATGTTTTGACAGTTTTGTTACAAAAGCACTGGTTGATACTTTTTAAGCTGTTTATCTGTGTAATAAGAGAAAATGAAATGAGTTGAGTAGCAAAGGAAGAGTATACTTTTATGAAATATGTTCTAGTGTTTCCCTTACAGTAAAACCAACCGTAATAATAACCTGGGGAAGAAGTTCTTTAGATAAGAAACGATCGGTTGCTGTATGTTTGGGAGCCTGTGGTCTGGACAAACATCTCTGTGTAAAAACATCTAACGTGCATCCTTCTCTCCAAATAGTGTGCTCTGGAGGCAATGGCATTCATCACGAAACAATTTATATGTATGCATGGGTCTTTACATCCATGATGGTGTGTATCAAGTTCCTAATCTAGCTGAGAAACTGTTATCAATGAAAGGTAGTTTAGATGTGGATTGAACTATGATATTGAATTTGAGCCAAGGATGAAGAAATTACAAAGGACTGATGTTTCTGACACTAATTTTTTAAAATAAATATAAATATCTTTGAATTTCCTCTTCTATGCTCCCAGGTTATTTAAAAAAAACAAAACAAAACCTAATTGTACATGGCATGTGATGTAAGAGCTACTAAACATGAAAAGCACTTTTTTTCTGGTCAAGTACATGTTAAGATTTGAAGGTAATCTGTACCTCCTTCCACTGTAAGTTTGCTTAATATTTTCTAATTATTCTTGGAAACTGATACTCTGATACAGGCATCTTAATAGATTTTTTTTTTCCTCCGACTTTTGATTAGAATAACCTATTGTTGTTGCTGAAAAGAGCACTACTAAATAGGTATCTGGAACTGCATTTACCTGTAGTGGTCTTTGCTTTTTAATGAAGCATATTAATGCAGATGTTCTCCCACATTCAGGGAGAACTGATCCCCAAAAGATCGTGCCTTCATGAAGAAACACATTTTCTTTCTGCATTATTTTGAAAGAAGCCTATTACAGAAGTATCCGTTTACTGTGTTGGGTCTTTTTTTGTAATGAGATAAGCAGTTATTCAATACACAGTAAAATATAATCTAGTTAATGTAGATAATTACATTAATCATAGGAGTTCCTTATCACTAAGAAATAAACTGAGCATCTAGGAGCATATTTAATTACAGTGTATGAAAAGACACCAGGAAATATTTTTCATTCATTTAAGGCAAAGAAATGATTTAAATTGGAGTTGAACAAGAAATTACTTTTCTGTTTTTACACTTATGCAACTTACCTAATTAATGCTTGAGCTCTAGAAATGAACTTAGAATGATGCCATGTTATGTAAGTAAGCCTCTTTCCTGTCTTGTCCACTGTAACGTAAAAGGCTGTATGGGCATCTTAGACTGGGAGCTGGCTTACTGATCTCCGTATGTGGAAGAACAGTTGCTGTATAAATAATAAAACAGAGTGATTTTGGTAGCGTTCTCAAGAAGTTATGTTTGCTGAGAACTATTGAGTGTGAATGTTGCCATCAGAGATTGCATAAAATCTTTTCTAAAATGATATAGTAGATATATTGGCTATGAGAAAACTATGCTATAGTTAGAGCGATTTAAGCTTTCTGGTTCAGTTTTCACAATCCACAGTATTTGCTTTTAAATGTGGCCAATAGGAAAGCAGTAGCTCTTGAAGAGGCACCAAGACATTTATGACACCAAGTTGGCTGGAAGTGTCTATGTGCCTGGGGGTACCGAGGCCCTTTGAAGGGATTGGACAGGCTGGATAGCTGGGCTGAAGCCAGTGGTATGAGGTTTAACAAGACCAAATGCCAGGTCCTGTGCTTTGGCCACTACAACCCCCTTGTCAGGCTTGGGGCAGAGTTGCTGGAAGACCTGTGTAGAATAAATGGACCTGTGGGTATTGATTGATGCTCGGCTGAACATGAGCCAGCAGTGTGCCCAGGTGGCCAAGAAGGCCAATAGCATCCTGGCTTACATCAGAAACAGTGTTGCCAGCAGGAACAGGGGAGTGATTGTCCCCCTGTACTCAGCTCTGGTGAGGCTACACCTCGAGTACTGTGTCCAGTTTTGAGGCCCTGGAGCAGATTCAAAGAAGGGCAACAAAGCTGGTGAGGGGTCTGGAGCACAGGCTGAAGGAGGAGCGGCTGAAGGAGCTGGGATTGTTTAGTCTGGGGAAGAGGAGGCTCAGGGGAGACCTTATTGCTCTCTGTAAGTACCTGAAGGGAGGTTGTAGTGAGCTGGGGGTCGGCCTCTTCTCTTGTGTAATGGTGATAGGACTAGAGGGAATTGCTTCAAGCTGTGCCAGGGGAGATTTAGGCTGGACGTTAGGAAATACTACTTTTCTGAAAGGATGGTCAGGCAGTGGAATGGGCTGCCCAGGGAGGTGGTGGAGTCACTGACCCTGGAGGTGTTCAAGGAACATTTGGATATTGTGCTGAGGGACATGTTCTAGTGAGTTCTATTGGTGATAGGTGGATGGTTGGACTGGATGATCTTGTAGGTCTTTTCCAACCTTTTCCAACAGATTCGGTGATTCTGTGTTCTTCATAAACAGCTGCCAGAACAAGGGTTCTGACATCAACAGGGGCAAGACATAAATATATTTTTGGAGAAAAAGAGAATGGGAAGCTTTAAGTTTGCCGAGAAAGGCATAATGACCCTGTAAGTAATAACTGAGAATAATTAATCTTGCTACAAGGACAGATGTTTGAAGTGTGAACATTCAGTTAGTTAGCTGATGGCCTGATTACCATGAATCCTGGCAAGTGATATCATTATTGACCTGGATTAAACTGTCTAAACCATTTTTGTCTAGGGACTTTGAGACCTAGCTCTCCTATAAACATCTTTAAGGTATCCTAAGCTAAAATTGAGTTCTACTTAGACTTGTTCAATTGTATGCTGGTGTTCAACTTCTGACAGAAATCTTACTGTGTTTTGGCAGTGAGGGGAATGTGTGGCAGTTAAGTCATTCAGGCATGTAAGGGATGAGTCCTAAGTGACTGTACTGTGAGCTTTAGACAATGCCCCAAGAGACAGTTGAGGCACAGGGAAGAAGCTAGTGTCACTTAATGTAAGTGGTATCTCAGCCACTTCTGGAACTGAAATAAGAGAAGGTCCAGAAACGGTCAAGTCATAGGGAGGGGCCTGGTATCATTTTGATTTGCCTGATGTCTTAACCAATCCTGGAACTGGAGCAATGTTCCAGAAGCCCAGGAATTGGGGATGTGTAAGTAGGGGCTCATGGGATGGACTCTCTCTTCCCCAAACAACCCCTTTTACTGATCTGATCCTGGATCCAAGACTGGTGTTATGTCTCTCTTTCTCTCTTTTCTTCTCTTGAAGTTGCTGAGACAAGGCTTACTTTGATTTCCCATACAACCACAGAGCTTAGGCAGATGTAGCTGTGAGAAGGCCAGTGTCAACAGGATAACTGTTCTGTAGAAACCTCCCATTCTACTTGATGTTTATGCATGGACCTTGAGTGCTACCTTAATCCATTTTGAGGAAATATGCAAATCTCAGTCAGTCTCCCCTCCCCACAGGTGGGATGTGATATATTAGTTGGTGTCACAGACAGGATCGCCTCAGTGTTGAAAGGTATCCCTTAGCACCAACACTCTTCCCAGTAGTTGTGAGTGAAGAGAGCTGGGAATTGGCTTCTCAGCTATAAGCCGGGAGAGGTACAGGCAGTGGGAAGCTGTGGCTGCCCAGGAAATGGTAGTGCTTAACTGCTCCCCTGTTTTTGAAAAATTGAAGTAATACGATGTTTGCCTCACCTCCTTAGGAATAGCATGGGCCCATATTTATATTCAAGGCCAGGCTGGATGTGGCTCTGGGCAGCCTGGTCTAGTGGTTGGTGACCCTGCACCTAGCAGGGGGGTTGAAACTAGATGATATGAACATTGTGGTCCTTTTCAATCCAGGCCATTCTATGAGTCTATATGATTCTGTGATATTATTAGACACGATCCAAATGTTGTGGCAGATAGGATTACAACGCATGTGAAAGAATGAAAAGTGTGGCCAGAAAAAGGAAAAGCCGTAGTGTATACTGCATTGGGAGCAGCATTATTGAAGGCCTGGAAGGGGAGGTACTGATAACAAACTACTGTTAAATCCTTGCAAGAACAAATAAAAACCCAGCAGAGCCAACTAACCACTGAATGTAATACCACTCAGCAACTCCCTGTGGCTCTGTCATATGCATTGGACAGATGAAATTTTTCAGTCCAAATTAGAGGAAGGGAGCTCCAAGTAGGACAGACCTCGATTCTGTTCCAGATAGTGAATAAGAATTTTCAAGCCTTGATAAATCAATTGACAAATGGAGGTTGGATTTAAAGCCTGTATGCCCAATTAAGTAGTTTAAAATGAATTGGGAGATATTTTATCCTGAGAATGCAGAAGCAGTGATGAGGCTGTTAATTAAAATGGAGACTACTGATAATGGCCAAAGTAGGAGACGCCTGCACGTTATTACCTGAATGGTGCTATTCATGTTGGCTGGAATTTTGAAAACCTGGGAAAAATACACTAGCTTGAGACTGAGGTAGAAGGTGTCACTGACCAGTAGTGATTGAGTTTTATTAGCAGAGGGTGAGGCTTGGGGCCTGGAATTTTCTTAACTACTGATGACCCAGCAGAGCTGTGGTCTTCAACAGGATGAGTTGCCTATGGGGCAGGAGGATTGGACCCCTTAGAAAGAGGGATCCAGCGTGTACTGAGACCTCAACTATAAACTTTGACCAGAAGTTTGCAGAAGGCAGCTTGTGTTCATTTAATACGTGATGGATGTTCAGTCTGTCAGCAGCCTTCCCAGATGTTATCAGTTGTTAATCCCAATGGAATGACTCTCCTGAGTTGAGGTCTACCTGATTATTTGAAATTATATGCAATATAGTTACAAGACCGTTTGTGGGATGCATTTGCTCAGTGAGGAGGGAGATGGGGCCCAACAAGGAGAACCTGTGACATGTGGAGAAATACCCTAAGAGTTAATAAATTATGGTGGGAGAGTGTGTTTTAGGGGTGGAGTTACTATTTCTAACCTTGCCATCAGAAGAGTAGAACAACAGGAAAACTGTCCCCCTCCCTATCCTCTGGGTGCAAGGAGAAGTATATTATGGGCTGAAAGAATGGAGAAAGGGGTCCCTCAAGATTTCATCCCTGTCTACAGCAGCATTAGAAAGCCTTATCTGAGTATGGCAAGGTAAACGACAGTGCACCCAAGCAGTGAGCAGAACCCCTTGTGGAAAGTAGAAGGAAGGAGCCCTGACTAAATGATGTAACATTAACTGCCTTTGAGATGCCTACTGCATGTGAAAAGGACTTATCTTAGGATGGGAAACAAGGTTTGCTGTCCCCAGTAAGTGAGCTGGGGATCAGCTGTTGAATTCACAATTCACTTACAGAGCCTCACAGAAAGTGATGAGGGAGACTTGCTGATTACTTTTCCCCTTGGTCTCCTTAAAACCTCAGTTAATGTTTCTAGTAGGCAGGGATTATCAAGTATTAGCATTTAGGACTGATGTCGATAACTGCAATGGCGTAGTTGCTCATAAAAAAAACAGATAAGCATTACAGATGTATTTGTGAATTCTGAACCTCAATTGACTGCTCAGGTTAAATGTTGGTTGCCTGGAGATGAAACCGCAACTGACACTATTATGATATTAGGAGCTTTGCTGACAAACATCCTGGGGCGTGTGTGGTTAGAATGGAAGGAAAGCAGTGGATATTTGATCTCTCCACCGCATCTATGCAACTGCTCCAAAATGCACCCAAATTGCTCTCCTCTAAGATAGTGAATGTACAACCATACCCCCTTCCTCTGAAAGCATAAGGAGAGTCACCCCAGTGATACCAGAATTAAGGGAAAAGGAAGTAATTGTCCCAGTGCACACTGCCTACAGTTCCCTGGTATGGCTGGTCCTTAAACATAATGGGAAATAGTGACTGGCCATTGATTAATGCAGGCTGAATGCTAATGCAGGCCCCTTAACTGCCATGGTACTTAGCATAGCCAAACTGGTTGTAACCATACAGGAGCAAGCTCATCAGCTTCTAGCAACCATTGGTGTGAAATATGTGGGTTTTTTGTTCCACTTATGGGAAGCAGATAGAGAGCATCTTGCCTTCACCTGGGAAGGCATGTAATTTACTTTTACATGTCTCCTTCAGGGATATTGCCATTTGCCAAGTGTGGCTCACAATGCATTATCACAAAAACTTGTACAAATTACTCACAAAAGAGGAAATCTGAGTATACCAGTGTATGGATGATATATTGTTCAGGAGTCCAACTGAAGTAGTACTTCAAATTCCAACAGACGGTAGAACTTCTATCTTCGGAAGTAAAGTTTTTGGCATCTGATGGAGGGGAGGAACAATATGTTCCCTTTGAACAGGTGAAAATGATGAAAAATAAGAAAGAGTTACTGCATGCTCAAGGCTTATTAGTATTTTGGAGGACACATGAGATTTTTCCATCATAGCCTATTCCTTATCTGATTTAACTTCTACAAGTGCCAGCTGGGAATGAACCTCCATTCACGAGGAGGCCTTAAAGTTGATAACTGTTGAAGCAGAGTATACCAGGCTCTTGAGCCATTACACCCAACTGATCTGTTCCACATTATTGATTGCAAAACTCCATTTAGATCATCAAACACATATGTGGCAGAGTGAGCCTGCAGGCCTTTTGGGTTCTATTCACATCTTCAAAGATGGAGAGAAACATTATTCAGACTGGGAAAAGGACATTTTGTGGTTAACCTAGTGATACAGAAAGATCATATTGCAATAGTCCGTAATTTTTAGATGACCTTCTAAGGTCTTAAAATCAGTTGAGATAACGTCACAACTAACCCAGACTCAGGCAGTCTGGCAGGCTACAAGCGATAATACTATCAGGAGTTTGAAATTGTGGTTTAGCTATTTGCCTGAAGGTAAGTCCATTCAGTTGGATAACAGAAGCATCTTTACTGTGCAGTGGTTCAAGAGTGGGCACAGGATGAAGGGACCCAGTGAATTTTGTGTACTCCATGCTATCTCCAGGCATACACGGTGGTATTGTTGAATGTACTAGTGGCTTCTTGAAACTGGTTTTAAGGTCCCTTGAGCCTAGATGTGTACAGCAGGTGACCAACACAATAACAAAGGTTAACAGCCATTGTGGAGTTAATGGCTGCCTGTGCCTCGTTGCATTCTGCCCTAAAACCCCATCCCTGCATCCTGGGAAAGGAAAACATTATCCTAATGGACGTGCCAATGGTAGTACCACTGACCTTAAGAACTCCCCTTAATCTTTATGCTTGAGTTGCCACTGATGCACATGGGAAGGACCGTTGGGTCCTTACCTGAAGGCATGTTCCATCTTTTAAACCATTTGCTTTTAATATATTACCTATCTTTCAGGTTGATAGAAACCTGTTGTGGGACTTACATTTTCTGTCATTGAATGGATTGGCTTAATTTTATTTGGCTTTTTTTTTTTTTGTAGTTTACTAAGGAAAAATTGATTGAAAAATTTGCTTTTTCACAGTTAGCATTGGAATAATAGGATCGCTGGGGGAATCTTCCAGCCTAGCTTGGGAATTGATACAAGGATTTATGCGTATCTGGAATTACACAAATCAAGGGATATGTGTTGCCCTCCCTGATTCCATGTTTGAAGGTATTAAATTCACTCTGATTTGGGTAAATTTTGGAGGGGTATTGACAAAAGAACTGGATAATCTTAACAGAGGGAAACGCTGCACGGGAAGTGGTCACATCCCCTTTTCTTAATCAGAAGGAAGGGCAGCCGTGGGTGAGAAACGAGACCTGGGTAAAGCGTGAAAGAGCCTTGTATCAAATCCCAAGCAATTCTGCTTGGAATCAGTTATAGAATCAAACGTGTTATCGATCACTGATAGTTAACTTGACCGTAATGTGGGAAAATACCACCTCTATTCCTTGCACCATTGTGCCATGGTGGGGTTCTCCTCATGAGGGTAGATACTTTGAATACGAATATAATTTACACTGGGATGCAAACTGGTGTATACAAATTCCTAGCAGGCCAGGTACCACGCACCCCATCAATCATACCAAGTATGAATGGGTCTGGTCCCTGAAACAAATACTTGACTTAAAAAGCCCTCTGTCATCAACTTCTATTCTCTTCAGTGGAGAAAACCTTCACTGAGAAGTTGAAAAGGGTGACTTGTATGGACAATATTGCTTTGCTTCCCACTGGAGAAAAACTATGCTGGAAACTGGATCATAAGTGAGGGAGTGTTCCTCAAAATAATGAAAAACCAGAGGTATCCCTGCTAAATTGTTCCCGTATGTTAAATTGTTCAACAGGCACAGGTGACCTTCTAGAAACTTGGTACATTCCAGAAATAAGAACCTTCATTTGAGATATGTGTATTTGTTGGGAATACCCTAATTATGGTTATCAGAAGAAAGATGACCAATGTAATGACTCTTTTGTAGACCTGAAAACTGCACTATCCTGTGGCATTCCAGTCACACATGGCCCAGACCAACAAAAGAGCTGGACCACTGATGAAGTGCAGCAGGAAGTGCCCGAGGGAGACCTGTACCAATGCGCCACAGGCAAAGTATCTGGCCCCGCAGACTCAGCCCCAGATTGTGGATGGCATTGCTGCTGAAATCTTTTGGACTCATGGGGAAGGGAAGATGGCTCATAAATACCGATCTTATAATGTTGTGTGGATTTTTGTTTCTAATGGTAGGCCCTGCAGTCACTCCCAGAAAACTGCACAGCTTAGTCAGACGTAATTGTGAGCGGGCCACTGCCGAATAACTGTTCCATAGAAATCACCCATGAAAGTTCACTTATGGTTCTTGACTGTTATTTTACCTTAATCCATACTGAGGCGTTTTGCCAGTCTTAGTCACTCTCCTGTCCCCACATATAGAACGTGACAGAGTAGCTGTATATTTACATATCCAATTGAACGTGAAGTGTCTTCAGGTAGACTTGAGCACAAATAAGACACAGGGAACACTGAAATTCAGACAGGAATTTGAGTACGTAGCGGCAGAGAGTAGTTAAATTTTAGATGCTTGCTGATGAAGGGGACAGATGGTAAGTTACTGAATGATGCAAATTACAGTAGGAAGCAGTATGATAGTGACTTAGGTGAACTGACCATGCTGGGAGTTGAAAGCATGTTTTTAAATGTGAGAGAATGAAAGCTGGTAAAACTTTCTCCTTTGTTATTCCCTCTGCTGTTTCTAACAGAAGAGAGGAGCATCTGTTGTCATTTGGGAAGACAAAGAGTGTGAAAGAGTTAGAGAGCTGAATAATGAACAATGAAAATACGAAACAGATTGGAAGACTGAGTGGATGACAAGATCAGCAGTATGTGGAGATGAGCTGTGAACCTGAGCCTGAAAGGCAATCGGGTTGTCTTTCATGTTGAGATAAATGACACTTATATTTCTGTTCAGGAGTAAATCAAGAATAATGCATGGTCTGGAATAAGAACTCAGATACCCAACATTGGTTTTGATAACCATCGTAGACCTCTTGTTTCTAGAAAATGAGTGAGAAAGCATGACTATAAAGGTGTTCAACAAAAGGTTCCACTACTGATTGTGCAATTGAAGTTAGTTAGCTAGTTAATTAATTAGGACTAGTAATGTTATGTTAATTATTAATAAAGTATTAAGTGTAATAATGAAGTTTACTGTTCATTCAGAGTTGTGTAATATTATTCACACAGAGAATAATGTACAGCAAGTAGATGGCCTCAACAGCTGGTGTAATGGAAACAGAATTTAAGTTTAGAAACAAGACTTAAAAGTAGTTTGAAGGAAGAGAAAAAAGACGGGCAAATTAGAAGTATGAGATTGCGATCATAAATTTGATGAATGAAGGAGCCATATATGGTCATAGGAAGTCATCTTAGGTTATTTTCAAAAGAGCTATATAAATATTTTGGAACTTTTTTTTGTAAATTTTTTCCTGGAATATATCCTTTGGTTTTATTTGTGAGTATTCAGGAATTCAGAATTCAAATTTATTGAATTTAAATAAATTGGCTTAACTGTAGTGATTAGGTAAGGCTAAATTCATTTCTTAAGGAAACTAGAAGCTTGGTTAGTTTAGATTAGCTTAACTGTGCTTGACAAGGGTTCTGTATCTGTTGAAGGAAAGGAAGATTTTTAAGTTACAGGGTGATGTTAACCAAGATCAGATAAGCATTGACTTCCATGAATAAATACTAAGTGGGAATTTGAATGTTTCTCGTTACTCACAAGAAATGAGTTTCTGGAGTATCCTTTAAGATAGGCAATGCTTTTAAAAGAGAGCCTGATGATTTAATGAGAGAAGTGATGCTGTAAATGCCTGCGATATGAGAGGACTAGACTCACTGGCTTGAAGGTTCTTTTCTTTCTTATGATGTATGTTACACGTTCTATCTGTTTCCTATTAAAATGATACTATTTAATTCATTCAATTAAAGAAGTAATTTTTAACTTACTACGTTCCTTAACATTTTTTATAATAAATATTAATATCTTGTCTCATTTTATGAATAAAAATCTTTTTCCTCTTTTATTTATTCTTTCAAAACCTATTTTTTAGTTTCTTTGAGTAAACTAGTTTCAAGTAAAGGAAATAGTATGTTTTCCCTGGAAAAAGATCTGCTGCCATCAAAATTCATTTTGTGTTGCAGCACAGTTGTTTTCCCAGTGGTTAGCCAGTTGCTTTTGCCCATTTAATGATTTGATGTTCTCTGAAACTCATACCCTATGTGACTTGTTTCCCCACTTGTTTTTTCAGTAGTTGGCATGATTGACAGCAACTTATTAAATGCTCGGACCATAGCAGCTTCTTCCTCTTCAGTAGTGAAATCTCTAGTTTGATATTTTGCTAAGTACTTGGTCTGTGAATGTCTTGCTGCCAGCAATTTAGTTCTATCTGTGGGCATTTCATTACTGTTTGAAATCTGGAAAGAATTTCATTTGTAGCAGAATGGTGATCTTGGTGATTTTTTTTTTTAAAGATGTAGAATTGACTTCTGCCATTTGTGGTATTTTATACTTCTCAAAAATCAGAGGTGAATAAAGTCATACGTTCTGTTTGGTGGAAAGTGGAGGTAGTATGGCTTATTGTGCATGTGGATAATGTGTCAGCTATAAATGTTTCTCATGTGAAAGGAGAATAGATATAGGATGAAAAGATGCTGACGGTTTGAGTGACAGTTTAGTAGATTTATTTATTTGCTGTTGAGGTATTTGTTGTTGTTTGTTTTTTTTTTCCCCAAAGAGTATATATTTTTGCATGCAGGTCCAGAAGATTGACCTTGAATGCATGACCTAGTTATATACAGGTTTAGCAGTGGAGCAGAAATACTATAGACCTATTATTTCTAGTTCTTAATTGGCACTATTTCACTGTTGAAATAGATCTTGCTGAAAATGTCAGATCAAGTGGCTAGTGTAGTCTGAGGCTGTTTGAAGGCAAGACTCATTATGTATTTATACAGTAAACAACCTTGACTGTTGGCTGATTGATGGTACTTCAGCTTTGCTGTCAGTTACTTTTCATTACTAATCCTCCATATTTTGGACCCCAAAACCCACAAACATCTGGAATACTTCTTTTCCTGAATGTTCATAAACATAGGGATCTTACTAATGTTTGTAAATGTCTTAAGTGTGGGAGGCAAAGAGACATGGCCAACCTCTTTTCAGTGGTTTTTGGGGACAGGACAAGGGGAAATGATAAACTGAAGCATAGGAAGTTCTGCACCAATATGGCAAAAGAACTTCTTCACGGTGAGTGTGATGGAGCACTGGAATATGCTGCCCAGGGGGTTGTGGAGTCCCCTTCTCTGGAGATATTCAAGACCTACCTGAGCCCCTACCTGTGCAGCCTGCTGTAGGGGCCTGCTTTGGCAGGAGGGTTGAACTTGATGATTTCTGGAGGTCCCTTCCAACCTCTGCAGTTCTGTGATTCAGTTCTGTGTAATTGAATTCTCTTCTGAGGTTGGGGAGTTGGTGTGCTCTTAGTATTTGGAAGCTATTTTTGATAAGGGTACATTTTGACATACAGTTACTTCCCTTCAGTGATCAAGATGCACGCGCATTGTTCAGCCTTTGCTCTATGTTGGTTCCATAGTAGTGTTTTGGAATTGTCCAAAAGTTTTCTGTTAGTAGGTAGGTAATAATGTAAATACTCGAGGCAAGTATTTATAGAGTAAAGCATTAGCTGAAATTTACTAGCATGTAGGAAGAATATTTGCTCCCATTTAACATTTGTAATTTTTCTTGATCTTTCCCAATCAGGGAGCCTTTGTATGGGAAGAGTTGCCTTCCTACTTATTTTAGCAAATTGTACATTCTCATTTAATAATATGCATTTCAGGACACAGATGGATATTGCGTTTCCACTTTTGCAGAATCTTCTGGGTTGTAATAAGCAATCCACATTCTATCCAAATAAAAAAAAATCTTTCATCTGAGCTGTGCTGACAAGTCCACACAATTACTGAAATTGTTTTTAACTTTGATTTCCTGTTTCTGTAGGAAACATATGCCGCTCTCCAATAGCTGAAGCAGTTTTTAGAAAACTTGTAACTGATGAAAAAGTTGAAAATAAGGTAAGCTGTTTATTTCTGTTCCTGCCTATGAAATAACTGTATTCTATCCAGTTAGTACAAATGTAAGAAGTGAGAAAGGAAACATAAAAACATAAATTTGTTTTTCTGTAGTGGAGGATAGACAGTGCAGCGACATCTACCTATGAAATAGGAAACCCTCCTGACTATCGAGGACAGACTTGCATGAAGAAGCATGGCATTACCATGAATCATATTGCCAGGCAGGTACTGTACTTTAATTTTCTTTAAATGTGTGTATGTATTTGTTTTGTTCTTGCAGTGGATGACAGACAGTGCTGCTGTTTCAGACTGGAACGTGGGGCGCTCCCCAGATACAAGGGCTTTAAGCTGTCTAAGAAATCATGGCATTGAGACAGCACATAAAGCACGACAGGTAGAAGAGAGTGTATTTTCTTTCTTGTTCATACCCATGCTTTGTTTAGCCCTAACCATTATATTCACAGAAGTAATTTGACCAGTGCATAGATAAGCATCAAATAATAAATGCTGTATGCAGTTTTTCAAAGAACTCTAAAGGTGCCTAAATCTTCCAGTTGAGGTTAGTTCTTGTTGTTAAGTTTGATTGCAAGTATAACTGGGAAGCATTGGAACGCTTCCTCTGTTAATATTCCTACCTTCAGATGTTTAGTATTTGGGGCGTTTTTCAAAACATTTGTTGAATACTCTTTTAAAATGGACTTAATCTAGTAATCTGTGATGCTTTTTTCTGCAAGGAGTTAAATTTTTATGTAGCAGGCCCAAAAAGATGTAGAGTACCTGTTTCCCATCACAAAAATATTCTATTCTTGAATTAAAATCTGTAGAGTCCCAAATCAGGACTAAGGCACTCAGACCCAAGATTAATAAATAATACTGTTGGTTTTATCTCCAGAGATAAACATACCTAAACATACCCTTGAAACATTCTTAAGTCAGAGACAGGTTTCTTAGTGAAATCCTCTAACTTTTACCGAAGTTCATCTCAGTTTTCACTAACAACAAAAAAAAAGAGTGTATTTCCACTATGATTCTGGTGGGAAATAAAGGAGGAAATAAATGTGTCTGCATCTATGTAAATCATTCAGACACTAAAATAAATGCACATAACTTACTTCAGTTAACTACTCTCTGGATGTGGGATATTCCTCAAGGGCTTGACCTTTAGTTAGTTTGAGATTATGCCACTGGTTCTTCTCCTGATGAAAAGATCAAGTAGTTTTGTCATTCTCTTTCGTTTCTGATTCCTGCAGAATTTTACCAGACTTTGTAAGGTCATATTTACTTTCTTCACTTTCAAAAACTGCATGTTCTTTAACTTTTTTTAAAAAAATTCTCTCAATTAGTCTGTTGCTTTCTGCCGACCTTTCCCGATGCTAATCTCTATTACATAACAATGCAAACAGGAACGAGCACAGTACAGCTCCAGATATTTAAGCCTTTTCTATTAAAAAAATTACTAGGAAAAGTCTGTTGTTGTGATCCTCTGGTGGTTCTGCATTTGCTATTTATCAGTGCTTACAAACAGCATTATTTGTCATTATGCAAGCTAAATGGTACTCAGGCTAATCACTGACTATTTCAGTCACTGTCGCATAACTTGTTTGTTTTTTTTAAAAGATGAGCCTTGGAAATTTGAGAATTGGATAGTTAAGCTATAGCAAAGTGTCCAAAAGCATCTGGTCATTTTCCTTGAAACAACTCTATATACCCTCCTTTGGCTGAGAAAGAATGAAAGCACCTTAGTGAAGATAATTGATAATATGTACATTTGGCTAATGAAAAGATTTCAGTAGATGAATCTGAAATGTTAAAATGCATAGGGAGAGGGAATTAAAAAGAATGAGACAATAAATTGAAAGAATAACAGGATGAAAACATAAAATCATCCCAGCACAAGCAGCTTGATTTTATTTTATTTTTAAGTGAAAGAAGTTCTTGAACTGCACGTAGCTGTTCACGTACTGATGTTAACTATCTAATTCCAGTATTTTTTTCAAACTTTTGTCGAATGGTCTCTATTGATACTGCAAACACGGTGGACCTGACATGGTCTCATAGTACCTCCAGAGTGGGACTGAACAGCATGACTTTGCAGAATCATCAGGCTAGTAGAAGCAGAAGTGTATTTGTTCTCTAGCAGGGACAAACTCAAGGATAGAGATTCTGTATGATTTTGTAGCTTCAGAGCAGATTGAGAAAGGTTTAATCCAGGAGCTGCAGAAATAGAAAGGAGGGATTTTTCTTCCGTTGTCTTATAAATACTGTCATAAGATGATGACCTGAGTGAGCTATCTTCTTCATTCCTGTAGAAAACTGTTACCCAGTGGAAAGCAATTCCTGTGCATAATTATGATAATCATTATGATTATCATCTTCTATACAAAACTCACATATGTGCTACAAGAATCAATATTCAGAAGATAGAATGTTAACTTGGTTGCATCCTGCAATCATATACAGCAACTGTTCCAGTGAATTTTAAATGAAAGAGTAAATATATGTATAAAATACATAAAAAAATATGTCAAGATAAAAATGTTTGTTAATGTCTTAGTTTTTGGTAGCTTGCTGTATGTTTATGCACCCACTGAAAGTCTAAGCCTTCATGCACAGAACAGAAGTGCATTAATCCGTTTAACTTCTGTTCGTGCTGAGGCCAAAATTGATTTCAGTATGACTCATATTGAGCATTTGCCTTAAATGTGAAATTGAGATTAGAGGAAAGTTGCATTAAACATTGTTTCACAACGGGATAAATTTGAGGACTGCTGCATCTCTTTGGTTTAGATAGACTAAAGGAGATTACTACCCTGCTGTAAATGAAGGCAAATGCTTATCAGAAATTAGAATGACTATGTGTTTGCCTGTTGATGGTCTTTAATAATGGTTATATACTTTTCTTTAATGTAAAATTCGTAAAATTCCTCTGTTCTGTATAGTTGACTGCTTGAGCTCTTCATTACTCCTCAGAATGCGCATTCATTTTTATGTCCTTTAGATTCTTCCCCTGAAATGGTAGTTTTCATAATATCTGATATCTGCTCAAGAGCACAATCTAACCAATAATCCTGTGTCCAGGGGTGCACTTGGATTTGTGTTAATGCTGGTTCATAGGGTAATAACTGTCATATTGTCAAAGTACAGAGAGGTTGTGGGAAATGTGGCAGATGTATTTTTTTGTTTCCACTTTGTTTTTTTATTTTTTCCCTGTCTGCGCAACAAAGAAATCTATGCCTACTTATTTTTGCAGGGGCCAGTGTTTAGCTCTGTGGAGCAAGCAGGAGAAGCTTGTAGAGGTTCTGGTAGAGTTACCAGGAAAACAGAGCTATTTCCACTGTAAAAATATGTTTATAGGTCAAAGGCACTGCATGAATACAGCAAATATTTTTACAGTGAAAATAAACAAGTCTGCATTAGTTTTCATGATTAACTATTTTCACAAGTTTCCCCCTCTTACATCCCCCTCACCCCATGTGAAGTGCTTCCTTTATGGTCTTAGTCTAGTGATAATTTCTGTAAGTTTTCTGTTACTTTCTGTTATGAAAGTGTTTTTTCTGCTGTATATTTTTGGAAGTTAGAACTCTGGTTTCCGGGGCAATGCACCTGTTCTCTTACTTACTCTTTTTTCTAGGGCATCATTCCCAAAGACACCTGTTAGACAAAACAGAAGAAGCCTTTCAAATTTAATCATAGGATGGCTTAAGTTGGAAGGGACCTCAAAGATCATCTCGTTCCAGCCCCCCTACTGTGGGCAGGGTTGCCAGCCACCAATTTCATCTTTCATATTTAATGTGAACTCACTGTAGGTTTTATTTGATTTATTCTGATTATCAAAGAATCATAGAATGGCCTGGGTTGGAAGGGATCTCAAGGATCATGAATCTCCAATCCCCCCAACCACAGGCAATTTAACACTAGACCAGGCTGCCCAGAGCCCCATCCAACCTGGCCTTGAACACCTCCAGGGACAGGGCATTCACAGCCTTGCTGGGCAGCCTGTTCCAGTACTTCACCACTTTCTTTGTGAAAAATTTCCTTCTGATATCCAACCTAAATCTTCCCTCCTTCAACTTAACCATTTCCCCTTGTCCTGTTAACAACCTTTTCAAAGAGTTTCATTGCAGAAGTTTAATAAAAAAGCTAACTTTTACATGGGAACTTTGTAGAAATGGAGAAATAATTATGGCAGAGTATATTTAAAATTCCTTAAATAGTTGTAAGAGTTGATGAAGATAAGCAGTTTTTTCTTTCCACTTGTTTTTTTTTTTTTTTTTAAGAAATTAGAATTAGAAAACATGAAAACAGTTCCCTCACCTCCCTTCTCTTTCCTTCTCTCTTTCCTTCTCTCTTTCCTTCTCTCTTTCCTTCTCTCTTTCCTTCTCTCTTTCCTTCTCTCTTTCCTTCTCTCTTTCCTTCTCTCTTTCCTTCTCTCTTTCCTTCTCTCTTTCCTTCTCTCTTTTTTTTTTTTTTTTTTTTTTTTTTTTTTTTTTTTTTTGTAATCAAGCAATGTTTGTGGGCTAAAGTACATGTTTTTAATTGTAGGTTACTAAAGATGATTTCCAGACCTTTGATTATATACTTTGTATGGATGAAAGCAATCTAAGGTAATGTATGAAGAAATTTAGAACAAATTCATATGGATTGCTCTAGTGCTAGCTTGTGAGTCACTTTGAAGACAGAAGTCACATTTTATTGCTCAGCTTGTCTCAGCATTTTTGTTTGTGTGCATACGTGTGTAAATGATAGAAGGATTCTGCACTTCTTACATGTTTAATGAGTTAGAATTCCATGTCTTATTTGTGTGGTATGTGCTACTCTAAATTAAGGAAAAAGAAGCTTAGTATGTGTTATACAAGTGCAACTGGTGCCTGTATAGTTATAAATGAGGAAATAATGTTTTTAGATCGGAGTGATCTGGTTTTCTGATTGTGTACGATCTGAAAGATCCTTTGAAAACTTGGAAAGAATTAAATGTGTTGCTTCCCGCACATGAGCTTTTTTAAAATTGAAATAATTCTAGTCATTAGCTGGGGAAATCTTGCTTCTGCTTCCTATGTTTTTAGTTGTGTGTCTATGAGATGGTTTGAGCTTAAGAAAGACTTGGTGAAATAACTGCTAAGTATAATGGTTTGGATATCATTAGAAAAATTTCTGCTTATTATGTAGATATGATTGAGGGTGAGCTTTAATAACTTAGTGTTTTTAAAGACAGTAACACGTAGCATAACAGGGTTTTACTTGTTGTTATTAACATATGAAGACTTTTAGGACCAGCATCTTATATCTGAAGTATCATTTGTTGAATTTTCTGGAGTGTTTTAGGCAACTGCTCTTACTTTTATTCATACATAACACTTCTGTCAGGTAAAGAGATGACTAGCTTATCTATAGTTTCATGCAAATTCTTAAACTGCTGGTACCAAAGTAAATTTTCATTTGTGTATTAACTGCAGAGTACCAGCAACATCAGAACTATAGCAGAATTAAGGGCTTTGCTATGGCCACACTTGTAAATTTCGTCTTGAATGTGCACTCAGTTCAACCACTGTCTTAGGAATGCTTGTTTGTAGCTGGTTCCAGGTACTTATGTCATATCAGCCTGTCATATCAGAAAAGAATTTGGGATATCACTTTTCTGTAGTATTGAAACCAGTTGGCCCCTTCCTGTTCATTAACTGGTATGCTAGAAGCCTTGGAGCAAGTGGTTGGACTTCATCATAATCATATGGACTCTTCAAACAAACATAGTTCTTATTCTCTGAAAGTATTTCCAGCATTCACAGGGATACTTTTTGTTAGTTTTAAAAAAGATTTTTTTCTAAATCAATAAAGCACTAATTTCTTATTTGATAGAAAAGTCAGCACTTCTCTCTTTGCTTAAAATGGTATTGTGTTCTCACTGCTATTTTGTCTTTCTTAACTACATGAAATTAATTCCTTCATTAATTATAATTAATTAGAAGTTAGTTTCTTAAAACTAATTGTGCTTACAAAAAAGTGTGTACTTTCTTTTCCTGTGAAGTATAATAAGTACTGCCAGTTGTAGTGTACTTTGGAATCTGTTAAGGAGAATGTTACATCTAATACATTACATGCACATTATCCTAAAGACCGTGTAAAATTTAGAAATACAATCTGTGCCTTCAAAGGCCCTGCTCAGTACTTAACAACTATTTGAAAGAATACTCTCTGGGAGTTGCTACTTATGACCAGTTAGCTTTGTAAGCATTGGACAAGTTAAATTCTGATTTGGTATGGAAAGGTCTAATATTATAAAATACTGAACGTGTTCCAGTATGTACCGAGCTTTTAATCTGAAGGTGGTTAAAGGTGCATTTTAATTGCATTTGAGATAATGGATGGCTGTTTGCAAGTTGACAAGGAAAGTATTATTTCAAAACCAGTATGCTTTACCAGAGGGAGGCATTGTAGAAGATAGGGTAATTGCTAAAATATTGCAATATATCAAAGTTAAGACAGATCTAAAGAATCTACTATTCTCTGCAAACTGAATGTGGAAGAACTTGCCCATTTAATGCTGTTTTGTAGCCCATGAGCTCATAAATCTGACAAAAAAAAGTCGATAGTCATCATTATTTCTGTTTAATTCAAGGTAAAGATGGACATTGAAAATACTTAGTGAATGATCTGAGGATGAAGGTAAACTTGCTGTCTCAAAGTTCTGCCAAGCCTCTTTGTTCTGGCTTTTTTAATAGTCTGGAATAAGTTTACGTGTGCCATTGATAGTCAGTTAAAAAAACAAAATAGGTAACAACAAATGAGAAAAGAAGCACCACAGACTTCACAGAATTGAGTGAGTCCAGAAACTTATTGTTTTTTCTGTGTTCTCTAGAAACTATCATGAGCATCTAATACCGATGCTGAAAAATTCTGAAGAAATTGATGGGAGTTTGTTTTGTTGTTGTTTGTAACATTTTTTATTTCTTTTTTTTTCTTTTCCTCCCCAAGAGATCTGAAAAGGAAAAGCAACCAGGTTAAAGACTGCAAGGCCAAAATTGAACTGCTTGGGGCATATGATCCACAGAAACAACTTATTATTGAAGATCCATACTATGTAAGAAATTATTTTGGTGGCTTGATTAAAACTTGTGTATGTATAGTATATAGTCTTGCCAGATTCCACAGTTCTTATGTAACATATGAGATGTACATATGTATATTGTATATCTATCTGATAATATACAATATAAATTATCAGAATAGGAAATGAAAACATGTCTTTATTCATTCCATTTATTATTACTTTAGTAATTTAAGTTCATAATACACCTACATTTTGAATATTCAGTGAAGTCCTCTGTGGTCAATTTCCATGCAAAAAGAATGTCGTCACAAAAATAGAGACCAAGACGAGGAAACGGTCAAAGAATTTGAGTACTATCAGCTAAGAGCAATCACTTAAATTAGGATTCTTCAGTTTAGGAAAGAGAAGTGGATGAGGATGTGGTTAAGGTTCTATAAAACATTAGTATCATGGGGAAATATCAGGAATTGCTATACGTTACATAAGAAATAATGAACATCAAATAGATTATAGGAGGTAGATTCAAAACAGAATATTTGTTTCCACACAGTGCTTTGTTAAATAGTGAAACAACATGACAGGATAATGTGAATGTAAAAAAAAAAAAAAAAAAAAAAAAAAAGAGAGAGAAGAAACACCCCCAAAATGCTTGCAAATTGAATGAAAAAAACCAACACCAAGTAACAAAACTGACGGTGAATCAAAGTTCATCCAGGACTGCTGAGTACAAAATCTGTTAGTTCAAATGAGGGGGGAAATACATTAAAACTGTCACCATGTCTTTGTACTGTTTTTGTTGTTTTATTTGCCATTATTGACAGTAGAAAAGACATTTGCAAAATGAGCCAATATGACTATTCTTACCTTCTTTTTCCTCTTTTTTTTTTTTTCTAGGGGAATGAAAAGGACTTTGAAACTGTTTACGAGCAGTGTGTTAGATGCTGTAAAGCATTTTTGGAGAAGCCTCATTAATGTTTAATCATTCTATTTCTAAAAGAAAATAATTAGCTTCTCCTGAAATATGTAAGCTTTCCTTGATTGATGTATTTAAATTGTAAAATTGTGCTTCCTTAGAAGAACAATTCACAACTTTTTTCAGTTTAATTTTTTATTGCAGTTTTTCTCATCTCATTGGAAAAACAGATATTGTAGATGAACCATTTTCTCACATACCAATGTAATAATAAAGTACTTGTTGACAATAAATTTAATCTGTAAACTCTTACAGTGCTTTCTCAGAAGCACTGAAAAAAAAAAAAGTCTTGCTTCTTTATGCGCTATACAGAGTCATCAAGAAGTTGTCTCATTGCGCCATTAGTGAGTTAGTTGAAGCCAACTTTCTGCAGGTGTATGTGAAATAATAGTTCATGTATGTTAATGTAGGCTTGTCATCCCAGTATCATTAGACAACTTTCAGAAAGAAGCTTTTTTATATTGAGACTGGTGAACTAAGGAAACTGCCTTCCCAGGACAGGAGTTGTTCTTAGCACTATTTCAAAGTTCAAGCAAGCAGAACTTGTTATCAGGATCCTGTGAAAATGGTTTGTTATTTAGGTCTAAATCTTCATTTATCAAAGAAGAAATCATTTTGTGCTGATAGATTTTTTTTTTTTTTATGCTCATTAAAATGAAATCAGTTCGGAGATGGTCACTGATGATGGTACGAAGACTTCTCTGGTTCATCTTCCTTTGGTCTTGGGGCCAATTTGTAGCACACTGCTGTACATAAAGTAATATAGCACTTGCTTTCACAGTAGAACAGTTCAGTTTAAAAGTCTAAATGTGAAGTGTATATTTTATATCAGAAGTAAAATATTCAAACATTCAATATTCCTATATGAGTGGCAGATGATATTTTTGTATTTACTCAGGAGAATGGATAGCATCTCAAAAATGTTCTTTAAGAATATAGTTCAACTGGAAGACAGTCATAAGACTGTGATATAATTTGAAGCTATATGAAGGCAGTAAGTAAGAAGTTGTGCTCTTGCACACACAAAAAAATGGAATGCATTATGAAAATCTACTCTTATTTGTCTGAACATCATCCTCAATTTTTGCTTTATGCAGAAACGTGACTGTGAAATGTAATTAGATCAGTAATGTGACTGATGCCATCTTTTCCTATTTCGAGTAATGCTGATATTGATATGAACAAGGATTACTACATGATCTGTAAAACTGTAAAATTTGCTTTCTTATTTACTTGTGTTGCATTTATTTTTCTATTTGCCTTCCAAGCTGATAGGAACAGCCTCTGTATTTGTCATCTGCTTTCCTTCTGGGAAAGGGATGCATTTGGATAGAGAAGCCTGTTCCCTTTAGGGTTGAAGGAATCTTAATGTCACTATGCATCTAACTGCAGCCTTTACAATTGGGATTATATTCTATAGAATCATAGAATGACTTACATTGGAAGAGAACTCAAAGACCATCTAGTTCAACCTTCCTGCCATGGCAGGGTTGCCACCCACTGGTCAGGCTGCCCAGGGCTCCATTCAGCCTGGCCATGAGCACTTCCAGGGATGGGACATCCACAGCTTCTCTGGGCAGCCTGTGCCAGTGTCTCCACCACCTTGAGTGAAAAATTTCCTCCTAACATCCAGTCTACATCTCCCCACTTCTAGATTAAAGCTGTTGCCCCTTGTCCTGTCACTGTCTATCTGCTTGGGGACTTTTCTGGGATTTTTTTGCTGTAAAGCAGCTAGAATATGTGTTAATGAGATCTCTGATCTTTTTGCTAAAATTTCAGTTGGATGTAAAACTTAAGAACCAGTTTACAGTAAGGGAAGTGGTAGATGGAACACTTGGGTACAGAAACTAGGATCTGTGTGTATTACTGGATTACCAATGGTTTTGATTTTTTTTTTTTTTATGAACTTGCTAGGACTTTGCATATTAATAGCTGTTTCGCTTCAGGGACAAATAATAATATAAACAATATCTCAGGATAGGTCAAACATGGACTCTGAAAAATATGATTTTCCATTTATTTTATGAGTACTTGAATATGGGGAAATGATGGGCAGTTAGGGACAAAACATCTAAATGAATTTTTTATGCAGCAGCCTCAGGAGTGGAAGTATTTAGGCACAACCATTGTTATTTTCTGCCAAAAAGACCATTTAAAATATGCCAGTGACAGTAATAGACCTCAGACAATTAAGAGCCCGATGGGTTGTGCTTTCCCATTTGTGACTGAGTAGAAACAGAACCTATAGTTTCCTACATGTTGAAGTTCAGATTTAGAAGTCTTAACTCTGTATCTTTGGTCTGCTGGGGTAACAGAAAGGAGATAGGAAGACATGGTTGCTATATCTTTGCCTATCTTTGCTAGGCTTAGGAACTTTTCTTTAACATGATAAGAAATCAAAACTATTTGTGTTAAATTTAGTTCAGATAAAAGTTTGAGCTATGTTTTCAGCCTGTACAGCGTTGGCTACATAATTCATCAGTTATGCTAGGAGATAAAAGCTCATTCATTCATTTATTTAGTCCTTCATTGGTTTCTTTTGGAGGAACAGGAGGAGAGCAACATAGTATGGTAAAGGCATTTGTAGAACGTAAGAACATAGAATAGGAATTGCCTTCTGGAAGAACATCTGCACAGCACCATAATTAAGCTTCCAAGAGAAACAGTGAACATATGATGCACAATTTGTGTATTAAACATTGTACATATTTACATTATTTTATGTTATATTTTAATACTGAGTGAAAAAAATGTAGAACTGACTCCTCCAACCCGTGGACTGTTTCAGCTTACATAATAAACCTGCACCCAAGACTAAATAAAATCTGCTATCCTATGGTCTTTTTCTTCTGTTACAGCCGATGATTTCTGCTAAAACTAGAAAAAAAACTTCCACAGAATTTAATTTAACAATTAATTTATCAAACCTCTAAATAAATTACCATTTTCCTTTTACGGTGCTTTTTTTCTAGAAAATTCTGATTTAAGCAGATTTCAGTCCTACTGCAAACCAAAATAATCATACTAATTTAAAATCCCTATTATGGGTATTGTGTGAATAGACAATCCTACAGCACCCGGCTATCGATCAAGCACTGTGCAGGGATTTTGTTTGAAACAACCATTTGTCATGAAGAAGAAGTTAAGAATTCTGTATGAAATTGGAGCAGCCTTGTGGTCTGAGCATTTCGTGAGATTTTAATGCAAAAATCTGGCAGTTCTCAGAAGTCCACAGTCCAAAGTACTGAACTTCTCCAAGGTGAGTGTTCCTTTCTTTCTTAACGAAGCAAATTGTCATTGGAAAGAGACTTATGTGTGGATCAATGATAGTAGCTACCTGAAAATTGCATCCGATTATCAGATTCAGTGAACAGAAAGCAAATGGAGGACAACTTAATACCAAACACTTTATTACTTATGCATGTTATTTACATTATTTACATATTGCACATTAGCTGGAATGTTTTATACATTTATTATATAAAGTAAATTAATGGCAGCTTGTGTTTGTGTACAAAATCCATGCTCCACTGTCCCCAAAAATATTTCTACTTGGAATTACATTTCTGGTTGTCATGCAGTTAGTACTCCCAGGGTACAATGTGACCCCAATGCAAGTTTGTTTTAACCAAACTTTAAAAAATTTGCATAAGCATGAAGGATATCAAGTGACCACAACTACTGTGGAAAAGATCTTTAGTAGTTCTAAATGTACTAACAAACATTCCTTAAAACTGTAGAATTAAGCAATAGAACATCAATTTTCTTGGTGAAATATTTGTGTTTATGTAATTTTTGGCAGCATTACACATCAGTTGTGGTGTGTTTTTAAGTATGGAACATTATGTATTACTGGCAGTTATGCTACTGTAAAGAGAATGTCAATCTGCAAACTTGACAACATACAAAATACGTGTTAGAAGAATTATGGGAAGTAGTCAGTCAATTTGCAAAAATAAATCTCTTGTTCACAATGGAATATGTTATAAAGGTAATAAGTTCTATTTCCCTGTTGGTTTCCAAGGCACTTCTCTTGATTCTTGATGTTTCTTTTAATGGTAACAGTACCTGGTAGATTAAAAAAAGAAGAAGAAGAAAAAAATTGCCTGTCATCATTTTTATACTTAGATAAAAGTGTTTAAGGATGTTGTTAGCATAGCTAAAATAGCAAATAAATAATACTGGAGACTTCGATAATAAATCCTCACAAAGATCTAATATTGTGTGTAGCTCTGCTAAATTAAGTGTTTTGTTTTGTTACTCATGGCTGAGTTCTGGAAATCATTCTTGTTTTTGTGCTGGTTCATTTCAGGTAGACAGAAGGGACTGGAATACTACAGTTCTACCAGTTGATAATATGCTTGTAGGTAAGTTTAGCCTGTACCTACATCTGCAGCAGTGAGGTCAAAAAGTGAATAAACAAGGATAGCATTGATAGATTGCAAATTTCTTTCTTAATGCCTTGCTATTGGGAAGCTGTTGGTACAATGTTTAGTAATATAAATCATCTAGGTAAGGTTTGAAGGATTTAGGAAGGATGTGATGTTTCATTGGGCCTGTTACTGAAGAAATTTGGACTGATAAGAAACAAATCAAGTAATTTCTTGAGATTCAGTCATACAGCTATCGCTCCTGGAATCTGCAAATAGTGAGGCAACACAGAGTAGAAGCTGCAACAGGTCAATTGCTGCTAGTTCTAATAACTTTTCCCAGAACAGATTCTTGGAATGAAATTACAGCCATTTCTCTAGCATTGGTATTAAAAATCACTGTTAGAAAATTTCTACATTGTGTATGCACATGTATTGTCTTGTGTAGAAATGTTAATTTAAAAGTTGTGCAGTGAAGCCTACCACAGCCCTTCTCTCCAGTCCTTTAAGCTAGCTGAGAAAATGTAACATGACCATCACTATGTGTACGTATCCTGAAATCTATCTCAATAACTTCTATGTTGACATTTTCCACAACTGTATAGTGATGTGATAAAATGCTGCAAGTAGTATCTACCCAACTTCATGTGTTTCTAAGACCACCTGTTAATGCCCTTATTGAAGGAAGATGCCCTAACTAGAGAAAAAAGGTATGTCTTATGGATGTCAGATGTGGAAAATAAGAACAAAACAGGAGTGGATCCTCTAATACTAGAGTTCTGCTGATGCCACTTTTCATAGTTGTAATTTTCATATTTTGTATCTGCACATACTTATCTCTGTCACAATCACTGTGAACTCTGATATTTTGAGTTTCTCTACATTTTCCACCGCTTAAGTGTAAGTTGTAATGGTATCATTTGAATGCAAAGTCAGACTTGATGTAACCCATTGAAAATCAAGCTATTGATGCATACAGAAATACTCGTTAGTATTATTTAAGCGTATATTTAATTCTGCAATGTTTTTGAAACTATTAGGAAATGTAATAATGTTACAGACAAGCTTAATGTAATTTAGTTTTCTTCTGGCTTTGTGGATAGAACAAATATTTATTTTATGTCCTTAGAGGGGAAAGCAATGTAAATTTTGTCTTGCATTTTGATCTGTTTTCCATATGTGTGTCCATACTGTGCTCTATTTAAAGTGAAAAGTGATGTCTGAAAACAAATTAATGTGCTTTTAGTCTGATTAGAGCGTGATATGACTGACAAGTTAAACACAGAATTTAATAAATAGTTTGTTCATTACTAATGAGAATATGCAGCTTATCAAGGCCGGAAAAACTAGAACTGATTGAACTTATTTGAACCTGCTCTTGTACAGATACCTGATCAAAATCTGTGGGCCTTAGATGCTCAGTGCTCAGGTAAATTTCAGTACATTTCTAAATCTGTAGTTTTAGTTTTCTAAATCAGAGTTTTAGCCTTAATCAATCTGTTGCTGTACTTTTAAAAATTTCTTATAATCTGTGTTACGTGCATCAGTCTGGAAAAATTAGACTGGAATTTAGGGTAGTCAAGTAGTATTGTTAGTGGAGATCCTGAGTGGTACTTGACTGCAATAGGCATACAGCTCCATTTTCTTTGACTCTTATTTTTTGTTTTCCTTTGCTAATGCAAATAATAATAAACATGCTGTAAAGGCTTATTACTGCTTTTCTCATTTGGTTCTATTCATTATCTGTGCATGATGTTAATTCTGAGAAAGAACAATACAAGAGAGGAAGTTAATGTTTTAAATATCAATATAAATTGTAAAACATTGCACCAGTAGGGCTCTGTGGCAGAATTTCCATTTGCTAATATCTGAAATTCCTTTTCCTTTCCCATCAATCAGTGCCTAGATGGAAGGTGCCTCTAGTGTGAGCATCAGGTCACAGAAATCTATACAGCAATGATAAAGCTGTTGGTGTTACATCTGGTGCTAGCCACAGATATCCCCTAGTAATGAAAATTCAAAATTACTAAATTACTTGTTAACAAAGTTGAATGATACCACAGTGGTAACCAAGTTTGCAGGCTACCAGCTTAGTTCAAAGCAGTGGTTCTGATAAAGTCTTAAATTAGTTTCCTTGGGAATTATTTCCTGTCACTAAGCAGAAGTGATTTAATGTGTCATGAGAAGTTGTATGTGACAGATCAACATACTTTCTTGAAAAAAAAAAAGTTTGTTTTCACTGAATAATATGCAGAACTCACATCTGAATTCCAACTTCACTTCCTTTAAGAAATTAAAGTGTCTGTGATGTTTCTTCAGTGCACTTGGTCTTAGTGTGAATAAGAAACTGTAAAAAAGCAATTAAAGACTCCTGTTCTACAGATAGAAAACACTTGAAGCAAAACTTAAGAACCCAATATTTTTGCTTAAAGATCATTTGAAGTAATGCTTATACAATATGGTGTACATGAATGGGATGTCCAGTGTGGTATTTGTTTTCTCTTTATGTATTTAAAGTTTCCAAATTTCTCTTGTACTTTCAGCTTTCTTAACGTACATTTTGAGTATGGTTAATGCATCTTAAGAAGTTTACAGTTTTTTAATTTCCAAAGACATTTTTATTTATCAGTATGCCTTAGCTTACTATGATTTTATAAAGAATCTTCTACCTTCTTATGTATATATATGTATATACTGTATAACTAGTTTTATCTTATTCATTATTAGCAACTGAAGAAACTTAAGGGAAAAAAAAAAGTTAATATATAAGCACTTGTGTGCAAGCACTTAGAACAGAAATATGTAATCATACACTCAGTTACAGTCTTTAGTCTTATGGTACCAGAAGGTGTTAAGAATGTATCATGAGATCACCACTGGTCTCTAGCAAACACGTGGTCATGAAAACGGGAGAGTGCCAATAGTAGCACCTTGTGGTTTTCAAACAAATGTAGTAAAATGTGAAAATGGTAAAATAAAACTAAAAAAAAAATAATAACAACAACAAAAAAGTTAGAGGGTTAGAGAGTTAGAAAAGTTTCTTTTCTATGGCTGCGTGTTTCAGTGACATCAAGTCATCTAATAGTCATTAGAACTTAGAAACCTTCTGCTTTGAAGCTGGGCTGCTTTAGGAAGTCAGGCAGAAAATACTAACAGGAATGTTAAAGTTAGCTTAAAGTCAGAATGCTGAATTGCATCTAATTATTTAATATATTATCTCTGCTCTTACCATTAAAGGAGTATTTTTAAAAATCTAGTTGGAACCTTCTCTTGAAAATTTAAGCAAATTACATTTTATTTAACCACAATGGTGAAGAGAAACTGAATTTATGAAACTGAATAGCTCAATTATGTTTTCTCACACTCATCTTTACTTCCCAGTTCCTTTTAGCTGTTCTTGTAAATTATGTTTTCTTTGGTCACGCATGTTGCTCTTTTTCAGACTCTGACCAAGAAGCACCTGTATGCCTCCAAATGTGGGGTCCACAATTAGACAGAGTATTCACAGTGATTATTTCAGGTGTTTGATAAACAACGTTTTCTTTTATAAATTGTATCTTGTCCTTTGCCTTGTTTTCAAGTGTGACACGATTGACTCATGCTTAGTTTGTGACCCACTATAATCCCTACACTTTCTACAGAACTATCTATTTAGTAATTCATAACTTGACGTGTATTTCTGAAATTGACTTCTGCTCCTTGACTTCTTAATTCTGCTTTCCCCTATATTTTATGCTTGTCCTAAACTATTCAGCTCAAATTTCTCAAGATTATTTTCAATTTCAGTGTTCTTTGCTGGTTGTGTCTGCTACTCTGCTGTCATCAATAAGTATACTAACTTCTACTAAAAAAAAAATAATGAATGTGCTGACCAATGACAAATCTGTAATGTAGCTGTGTGACCCTGTTCAATACAGTCTTCCAGTTTGACACTGCAGCACTAATAATGTGAATGGTTTTCCAAACCATTTTTCCATTTATTTAATAACATCACTGGCTTCTGAGAATGCCATGCAAAATAGTTTCTGTGCTTCAAAAAAATAAACTAAGATCCTTAAGAATTATTGCTTTTCACTTAAGAATTATTCACTTTTACAGTGACTCTGTAAGATATGTGTCTTCTCATAAAGTATCTGATAACATTTGTTACTGACAAATCCATATGGGTTGTTACTTATTCCTTTGTCAAAGGTCACATTTCTGTCTCAAGCAAAGACTGAGGACAGAATGTAAATTTGTCCTTTTGTATCGGTTTTGTGTCAGTCTTCTAGAAGTACAGATCATTTGGAAGAACTGTTTTTTGGAGCATGCTGAGATCCTCAAAGTACTTCTAGGAATTAGTGGTACATCTAAGCAAAAAGGGAGAGAATAACCATAGGCATGAAAATCCCAAGAAATCTGGGCAGCTTAATGTTAGTTTATCAATGCTACTAATACATTTTAAGTACCATAAAAGCACCTGCAGCCTATCTGCATTTATAAAGCTGTCTTGCGTGTAGCTACTTATATATTAGCTTATGCTAAAATGTACCCTGTAGATCTACAGCTGCACTCATAAAAGGGCTGCTGCTGCCAATATGAGTGATTGTATGCTGAATTAACTCTTGAAAAATAAGCTACAGCTGTCTTTTGTTCTATAACAACAAATTCACTATTTTCTAACTGTATAATGCTATAAATAATTCACAGCTGATGCATGTGGACTTTTATATAATGATTTCCAGTAGGGGGTAGCCTTTATTTACTGCCACTGTTTGCCAGATTAAGCTAGTTACTCCAGATATTCTGAAAGAGGAATATCTTATCCAAAGAAAGGTATTATGAGTTTTCATGTATGAAACAAAATCCACAGCTATGCTGTTCAGTAGAATGTCATTACTGCTCTTAGAAAAGCTTACCTTATCCCTCCATGCACATTGGGCTTACTGCCAACCGAGTAAGAAGCCTGGCACATCTTTTATAGTCTGTCATGAAAAAAGAGCATAAATGCAGGCATTACTAAAGTAACCGATTTTGCTTTTAAAAATCAAAGTCAATAAAGGTGTGCAGATTACTGCTGTAATTAAGTTTAATGAACAACTTAGTTTGAAACAGTATAGAAATGTGTTCCTTGGACTTAAAAACTTAGTGTGTAAAAACTTTGTAACTGAAAGTTGATCACAACAGCAGAATAAAGTATCTCCTAGTTGTTAATGCTACAAAGCTACCCAAAATACTAAAAGTTATGACAACAAAATAGTTTTGTGCTGTCTCCCACGTTGTTGCAGCATCATAGATGCTTTTAATTTGTCTTTCAAATGCAAAATAATAATATAGAATGAACAGTAAGCTTAACCTGAAATCAGAATATTATCAGATATTATCAGAAAGTAATATCCCACTGCGTGTGAAGCATTAAAGTTGTTTATTTCAGGTTTGTAGAAGACAGTTACTTTAAGAAGATGCTGGTCAGTCCAGTCCAGTGACTGATGTTAATTTCCATTTGGCATTATTTTTGTTAATTGGTAACTACATCCTACTATCCTAGAGATGCTATGTTAACAGTTTTTTATCTCACAGCATAGATATACTATACAACTATCACTTGTACAAATTATCCTCCGTTATCCAGACGCTATGTCTGGCAGGTAAATCACCTGTCAGAAGGAAAAGGCTAATTCAGACATAAAAGCCAACTAGTTTCTAGCTTCACAGCTTGAAGTATTTGTTAGTACAGAGTCAAATGATATTTGCAATGTTATCCTTATGAAAAAAGTAATACGACCATTTCCTTATTTAAAACACGTTAGTTATGAACAACTCCATCTCCATCAATGTAAACCATTACATTATCTGTAAATCTTTCTGTTTCCAAGGCAGTCTTAATATGAGGCCTTATGAATAGGGAGAAAGTCTGCAGGTCTTGCCCAGTATGTCTTTAAAATATATTTAGCTGAAATATTTATTAATACTTGAAACTTGGAATCAGGAACTCCTGTTTCTATTCCCAGCTCTGCAACTGACCCAACTGGTTGACCTCAGACAAGTAAAATAAAGTGTGCTTCCATTCTGAAAAGGCTGTGCTAAAACTGCATCTTATTCAATAGGTCCATCTTGGTATGAATCTGGAGTCATGTCTACAGAGTGATAAATGTTGATTTCTGATTTAAGTTTCTCTATGCTGCCAACACTGGTGAGATATCATAATATGAATTTGCTTCTTTGTACCCATCAGCTAATTTTTTTGAATTTTTCTTTTTTCATTAAGCCTTACAAAGTTTTATTTTTGTAATTTACTGAAGAGAAAGGTTGCAAAGTCAACGTGACTGACAGACTGGTGACTGAACTTAGAAAATATGTGATGCCTTTAAAGCATGTTATAGAATCACATAGCAGCTGAGGTTGGCAGGGCTCTCTGGGTCCATCTGGCCCCACCCCTGCTCAAGCAGAGACACTCAGAGCAGAGATACCCAGCACCACATCTGAGTGGCTTTTCAGGGTCTCCATGGAGGAGATCCTGTACTTCTGGGCAACCTGTGGCACTGCCATTATGTGTTCTACATAGATAATTAATGAAAAGGAAATAGCCCCAGCTGGATTCCTGTTCCTATTTTGAATTTGCAGCACTAAAAGTTAAATATGATAGGTTTAGGAGACAAATCATGTGATCCTATGAAAAACATACCTTTGATTTTGAACAAAAAGGGTGTATGTATAAATAGCTGAGGAAGCAGGGGTTACAGTCATTCTGCACAGTCCATTCACAGCTAAAAAGTTGTCTTGCCATTTCCCCTCACTGTAATATTAATGCTGAAGAGCACTGCAAGAAATACACTCTCACAGAATCACAGAATGGCCAGGGTTGGAAGGGACCTCAAGAATCATGGATCTCCAAGCCCATTGCCACATGCAGGGCCACCAACCTCCCCATTTAATGCTAGACCAGTACTCTCGCACTGTGTCACAACTGCTATTCCATAGAGTTACTCCACTTTAGAGTTCTCTGTTGTTTTATGAAAATTAGCCTTTGTTTTTAGCACTTACAGGCTGGGATGGTGCAGTCCCTTGTATTGTGGTAAAGCCGATGAAAGTGTTTACTGCATTTTGGGCTGAAGTAGAGTGGACCTGAAAGAGAAGGAAGAACTAACTTAAGAATCACCGTAGCTTGCAGGAGGAATAGCACAGCTTATGATATGAATGCAAAAAAATGGATACCAATGCAAAATTAAAACATACCTGTTAAGTGTTTTAAAAACTTGTCTTTCATCCTCAGATCTCTGGGAACTATTTCTGATGGAAAGAAAAAAAACATAGTCACTGCTGTAGGGATGGTTCTTGGCAAGTATGGGAAAAAGGAATGAATTCTGACCAGCACCTCTTGACAGATGCACAGGAGTCAAACTCATTCACACACAGTAGGCCGAAGGCCAAACACTTGTTTTACCTTCAAAGCCACTATCAAACACACTGTGATATGAAACAGGTGATGTCTGTGCAGTCATCAATGGTGTTGACAGATAACCAACAGTCAGAGTTTAGCTCTCCATAAATTGCGTTTTCCCATTTACCTACTTTAAAACAAAATTTTGATTCACAGTTACCAAGAAATGGATTATTCTAATACTGGTAAGGATCCAAAGGTAAATTCAGGTTTGGTTCCATGCCTCGTCTTCCAATTTTCTTATGCAAACAGTCTTTTGTTAGAAGTGTTTGTATGAGCACTGTCCTGCTGTAATCATGAAACTGGATTGATCTACTTACAGGAATCTTTTTTTTTTTTTCCCCCTCAAGCTGTAAATAAAATTCACAGGAAATGATTCTAAGCAAATCGCTCTCTTCTGGCTCTCTGTATTTGTGGTTTACCACCTTGCATATTGTGTTCAGCAGATGGCAAAATGAAACTGGTTTACTGAAATCCATTTTAGCCCTAACCCTTCTCTGTGTCTTCCTGATTTACAGCTATCTTTGATTGCTTTCCGTTAGAAACTCAGTGCTGATAGCAGAGTGCTGCTTGTGTATGATACCCTACGTGGTACTTTATTTATTTGACCATAAATGCTTCAGCAGCCTTTTTCATTCCCCTGCCACCTCTTATCAGATATAAAGCAGAGAACATTTCCATCCAGATCTGATTCGTTTCTGAGGTTAGACACTTCTCGAAAGTCATTCTTCATTTACTTCTAACTTTAGTCAGTGTAAGTAAAATTGACCTTACCGTATTTGACCTAATTATGTCATGAAAAGCATTAAAACCACACATCCTCCGCTCAGAAATTTCCTGGGGGACAGACTCTCTGGGAAAGTGATGCCAAAACTGAAATGAAGAACTCTTAAGCAGTAGTTCCTTTCCCAAGTTGCTGGGAATAACTCCGTTATGACAGGATGAAAGCTTCTCCTGAGGAGTCAGTGACATTGGTACCGATGTTTCTGTTCTATATTGGTTTTACATCTACATAGATAACTGATCAGTACAAGCCAAATGTTTTGCACTGGTATGCTGATGTAGGATGGCCAAAAACTGCTAGTGTTTCAAGTTGAGTTATGCACATTAGGCTTCACTGCTCAGCCTGGTGTAACTTTTTAACATTTATAAAACAACATGTTCTCACTGCTCTGATCTTAAATGGAACAAAATTGTCTTCTTTTGTATACTGGTTAATCATCCAAATGGAGAAATAACATTTTCATGACAATCGCCAACAAATGCAAATCATGAGGATATTTGAATATGAGTGAGTAAAGAAAAGGTAACAAAGGAGCTCTATGAGATCAATAAAGGCAAAGTAACATACTAGCAAAATAAAAGACAGATTGGAAAAAAGTGAGCAGACATCTGCTGGAAAGTATTCAGAAAGTCACTTTCAGTAGGAGGGGTAAGATAAGCAGCAATGCTCCAGGGGTTTGGGAGCGAACAATAAATGAGACATGGCAGCAGAAGCCACATCAGCTTGCAGCTGGATGCACGGAAGCACACTGTGAAACCAAGCTGTGGACTTCCACCACCCCTTTGTGTTTGGTATGACTGCTTCCGGGCTGCTGCGGACATCCAGCCCTGGATGGGCTTCTTATGGACAAATGGAACCTCATGGAGGTCACAGAGGAGCCACTCAGCTGAGCAGAACTGACTGAAGGAGTGACTCAAAGCATTCAGAGCTTGCGTGGTGACAGAGGAGTACTCTGCTGCAGTTCCCTACCACCTATCGAACGTGTTACCCTCAGAGTACAAATGGGACTGATTAAAGCTGGGCAAAAAGTTAAATGGAACAACAGAGTTCTTGGTATCTATCACTGCATGGACATAGAATCCTGCAGGGGAATCACTACTAGAGTGATTTCCACTTAAACCGGGCATGTTTTAAAAAATGTAAACTAACAAGAGAAAGAACATTTTCGTAGCTTCTTTGATCTCACACATTTCAGTCTTTTCCCTCGTTAGCAGGTTTTGTTCAAAGCCCACACACAGGAAGTCAGACTCAGATGAGTACACTGTCCAGAGGGTATGAGACTTAGATGTGAATGGAGTTTTTTCTATTCCAAATGTGCTGCCTGCATCAGTTTCTGATACAAAAGTGAGGCTGCAGGTATTCTGGGTGGTGAATCCTCGGTCTAAAATTGGTAACCTGATGTCTGATTCCCCAGTGCCCTGCGGAACGACAGAGATCTAAGCCACGGGTTGGGACTTACCAACTCTCTGCTCATCCTGGTATCCTCCGTAGTCAGCCACTTCCCTCCGATCCAAGTTGTAGTCGTGCTTGGAGAAGTACTGCACCCCACTGTCCTTCTCCAGGCGGTACCTCTTCAATTCCTGAATGATCTCCATGATGAGATTTAAGAGACTTTGCCTGTCCTTCAGATCCCCGGCGTCCGTTTTCTCTTTGCAATATCCCGCCGAGAGCACCAAGAGCACCAGCCCCAGAAGCCCAGGAGACCTCAGTCCGCTCATCGCCAGCTGTCCTGCGGGCTGAGCGCGCCGACGGAACGGAACGGAACGGAACGGGAGCTTCCCTGTTTCACTGCGAGAGAACAACAGCGGGAGCGGGTCGGAGGCGGGCGGCTCACGGGGGTGAAACGGGGAATATCGGGGGGAGAGGGGAGACCGCTCCGCAGGTCGCATAACGGGGGGAGCCCAACTTTCACAAGTTGGCAGCCGGCTGAGCCGCGCGGGGCCCGGCAGCACCTGCCCGCAGCCCGCCCGTGGCTGCTGCCCCGCGCCGCCGCCGTTCGCTCCGGCCGCGTGTGCGCTGCCCGCGGGGCGGCTCCGTGGCGGCTGTCAGCCGGCAGCGGCGGGAGCAGGATGGGGAAAGGTGGGCGGCCGCCCCGCGCCGCGTTACCTGCGTGTCCGCTCCGAGGCGAGCTGCGTGCCCCCGGGCAGCGGCGGGGAGTCCTGGTTGCTGGCGGCTCGCCGCCCCCCTCTCGGCCCTCTGCTCCCTCCGCATCCAACACCTTACTCCATCGCCGCCAGCCCCGGCGCACCGCTTATATAGGCTATAGGATGGCCATGAGACGGCAGATAGTATCGACTTGGAAGTGGGTGGAAAACAATAAAAGTCCACTTGGCAACCTCGGGAGCGTCGCCGCCGCACTATTCTCCCCCCCCCCCCACCCCCCCTTCAGCCCTGCCCTCGCCGCTCCCGCCCGGTCCCCCCGTCCCTCCCCCGGCTCCGCGCTCGGGCAGGGCTCAGTCACCGCTCTCCGACGTAAGGAGACGGTCCCCAGCGGGCGTGTGCGGTGCGAGGGGGCGGCGGTGGGGAGGTGAGGAGGGGGGAGCGCCTCGCCCCGGCCTTTAATTAGAAACGCGCGGAGCGGCCTCTGCAATATTCATGGCCCTGGCGCGGCTCCCGCCCGGCGCTCCCCGACCGCGGGGCCGCTGCCCGCCGTCACCCGCCGGGGGGCCGCGCGGCGGGGGCGGGCGGGGAAGCCGCGTGTTTACCAGGAACTTCGGGCTCGGGGAAGGGGAGGTGGTGGGGCGCCGCCAGGGAAAAGGAAACCTATTTCTGCTGCAGCTGGCCGGGAAGCCCACGCAGAGGTGGCGGAGCGGGGTTTGGCTGTATTCTTGGAGCGGGCAGCGCTGGGCGGCGGGGCGGCTTCCTGGGTCGGCGCTGCCTGGAAGCTCGGGGACGGGGATGGAGACGGGACGAGGGCTCGGCACGGGCTGCGGGCAGCACCGTGTCCCGTGTGCGCGCCCTGCCGCTCTGGCGGGCAGTGTCACCGCGATCCTCTGCGGGGCTGTTCACGGCCGAGCCCCTCGAAACGTGTGGAGCTGGAGGGATACGCGGATGAAACTCGATCCGGCTGAACTTTTCTATTTACTTTGATTGTGTGTATAAACCTCTCCCTTGGCAGACGAAAAACAAACAAACAAAAAAAAAACCCTGGCAAATACAAAGTTGGACCGCGGAGCGGGAGCGCTTTCCAAACCCTGAAAGTAGACGGGGGGGAGTGGGGGGGGAAGGAACCGATCTCACAGCAGCCGCGGGGCAGGTGAGGCGGCGGCGAACAGTGACCCGCAGCGGCCGCTGCGCCGCGAGGCGGCCCCTCCAGGCGGCGGGAACGGCGGAGCGCGCGGCGCTGTGGGGGGCGCCAGGTCTGCCCGCCGCCGGTAGGAGCGGAGCGGGCGCGGTCTCGCGGGCTCCGTGGCTGAGAGAGACTTTCGGGGACGTGACTGAGCAGGAAGGGCTTTGACTGAAGTCCAGAATCCCATGTTCTCTTTGGCTTTACCTGCCATCTCGAGGCTCAGGGGAAAGAATTAATTGGAAGAGTAGCTCAACAGCGACAAAGCATGGCACTTGTCATGACATAACTTGATGCTGTGTATTTACATGTTAGACACGCCAAATATTGACATTCTGGCTATGTGCTGGGGTCAACTATTAGACATGGGCAAGATCGAGAACCAATTAGCTACAGCGTGGTGTTCACAGAATCATAGAATCGTTTTAGTTGGAAGGGACTCTTAAAAACCATCGAGTCCAACGCCCCTGCAATGAACAGGGACACCTACAGCCAGATCAGGTACTCACAGCCCCGGCCAGCCTGACTGTGTCTTCAGTGCCAGGGCATCCACCACCTCTCTGGGCAACCTGCTCCAGTGCCTCACCACCTTTACGATAAAAAACTTCCTTATATCCAGTCTAAATTTTCTCTCTTTTAGTTTGAAACCATTTCCCCTTGTCCTGTCCCAGCAGACTACGCTGAATTCTTTCTTTCTGAAAAGATACTGAAAGACTTGGTCCCCATGCCCTAAGAACAGAGCAGCCTGTGCTAAGTGTGCACCAGGCAGCACTGCACCATTCAGCTCACAAGTTAGCCAGAAGTTAGCAATCCATATGTACCAAGGCAGGTCTGGCATGGAGAACAGCTGCCATGGAATGATGAATTGTATTCCTTTCTTCGTCTGGTTAAGACATGACATATCAAAAACTGTGTATTAATCCCTTCCATGAGGTAACTTCATAAAAAGGTGTCTGGCATGATCCAAAAACATGCCTAGGACAAATTAACATCATAGACAATTTCAGTGCTCAGAAATACTACTTTTTAAATCATTTGTATAAATTCAAAGTACTATGGAAATACTAACTGGGATATCAAGCAGATAAGTAACTCTACTGTCTTTTTATGCACACAGAAATTGAGGCAAGGGTCTGTTCTGATTTGTTTATGCTAACTTACACAAATAGGTGTACAGCTCCCATGGCTTTGGTGCAGTTAAGTGAAATTTACATTGATCGATTTGGACCGGGTTACATTTTCTTAGGGTTTAATCTAAGCCAACTACCTAAATGCTAACTACTTAAATGCTGCCAACTGCTCTCCAGCACATACATAGCCAAAACTGACCCCCAGGACTTCCACCCACCCTCAGTCTGACTCCTGAGGCTTCTGAAGTGAGTAGATGCACTGTTTGCCATTAAAGATCTTGGATTTCTTCCTTGGGTACTGGGAAGCACCTGAGTCTTGTCAACACTAAGCAGCCAGGCTGCTGCAGAAGGCATTCTTCCAGGATTTACAACATGTAAGCTTTAATCTCTTCAGGTAGAAATGAAAGATGAACACAGCTTCGCAGCCAGAACAAAAAACAGCTTGCTTTCCATGAATGAAGGTTGAGGAGATAGGAAACCTGACTCTGAAAGTGCAATCTGAACCAGGAAGAGCAGATCACAAAAGCAGTGCTACTCAAGCAGCATTTTGGCTTGTCCTGCAGTGATAGATTTCATTTTAAAATACCTGGTGTGATTCCATTGGCTTATTTTTACAGGATGTAAAGTGAGTGAACTCAAAATCTATGAATAGATCAACCTACAGTGTTATTGAAAGACTTATCATTAAAATACTCATTGTGATCTTTGAAATAAACGAGCACATTCCCATTAAAGGATCACATGCTGTATTTGGTGGATAGATTTAACCACTGTACTTTTCCCACGTTCCCTTGGTGGATTACGAAACAGGGGCACTACATTTGGAACGTGGAGCAAAAATCAAACAGAATTTTAGCTTTGTTAAATAACACACATTACTCACTGTTTTTACCAGTTCCACTCTATTATGCCTTGTTAAGATAGTAAAAGGAAAGATGTCTTGACTTTTTTTACTTATGTGGTGTACATGAAAACAAGAAAATGTGTACTCTTTGGTTCTGTCGTCTAAGAGTGGTGAAATTTTCATGCTAAGAGCCCTACGGTTTCAAGCATGCTCTTGTTTCAGCTGATTATAACAGACATAAAGGTTCCTATCTATATTTAATAAAAGTAAGTGCAACATTTTCTTCAGTGATTGCAGAGCAGAGCTGATTGACTAAATCAGTCTCATAACCAATACAGTGTATGCTTAGGAGAAGATTCTGATGGACGTTCTTACGACTTGACAATAAAAATGCTCCTTGTGTTGCTCTTTATTGACCTCTGAACCTCAAAATAAGATTTCAAAATGCTTTTTTTTTTTTTTTTTCCTTAAACATCACAACTGCTTACAGTAATCTTAAAAACAGAAGCTACACCATTTGGTTAAAACAAACTTTTAATTCCTCTTGATAAATCTAGTGGAATAAGGTGGGTCTGGTAATTCTGAATTGAGTGGGTATTGGCTTGTTAACATGGTAACTGGACTTCCAAAATATTAGAAGTCTGTTATAAAATAAGGATTTGATAGCCATGGATACTTTTAGAATTTAAGCTTCTTATCCCAATAAAAGTTAGGAATTTCTATCAAGGAGCTTTTATCCCACCTGATGTTTAAAGAATAATTGCACAGGCAGGTGGCAAGCTGGTTTCTTTTTCTGGCCAGTGTACTTGTACTACTTTTCAATCAATATAATATGTAAGTAAGCATTACTTTGGAATTAAAAGTATAATAGCTATTTTAAAAAATCTATACAGAAAAGACATATATTGCATCCAACAGACAATGCTTTCCAAAATCTCTCCTCCAAGTTACGAAAATGAGTAATATGTTTTCAATATAATGCATTGTGCATTGCTATAAAATAATATTTATGCACCTGGCTCAGTCAGCTCTGTGAGCCTCCAGCTCTCAGAGGCAATGCCCAATGACAGCTGCTGGGGAGAGTAATGATGAGGCATTAAGATTTCCTGTAGCACTGAAATCAGCCAGAGAATATATATAACTTGAACAAAAACTTCAACAGATGTTAGGGTTATTAAAGCCAATTGAGCATTTTAAGGGCTTTCCCCAACTTCCTACCTGATGCAAATGTCACAAGATTAAAATCCCATCAATCATCACTGCAACCAAAAGTGAAGAACTTTGATATAGTTCCCAAATATTTTATTGGTATTATGATCAGGGCCAGCGTGATGTTTGGTAGAAAGTTTAAAAAATACCGCAAAACAGATTTCTGGCTACAGCTTTTCTGTACGTGTAAATTCAAAGGCAGCTTTGTATTGGCCAATACATCAGTCATTGAGCAGTTTCAAAATTATCCTCTATCAGTTTTATCTATCACAGTTTTACAGTGCAAAGCTGCTGTGGAAATTGTCCTGAACCAGCAGTAAAAGGAAATGTAAATGTTCTGAGTCTCACCTTTTTTAGCCACCTTGCGTTGTGTTCAAAGTATCCCCTGAAATCTCAAGGTCCAGAGATCGCCGCTCTGAATTATTCTCTATATGGTTTTTCAAGTAAGGATAAATGCCTCAGAGAACTAAGTCAAACCTCTCTTGACAGTTGCCCTCAGGAAGATGCTAACATAAACCAGAACTTTAACTTTTAAGCAGCTGAGGAGGTTAATTCCATTTTAAGAAACTTATAGGCCATAGGAAGTTCTATAGCTACTGTACAGCAGTAAGCCTACTATATGTGTGTTCACTCTTGACTCTTACTTGTTCACTTACAGTCGTATAGCTGCAGTTGCAAGAGACTGCCTTACCATATCAAAGTAAATGAGTAGAAGCTGATGTCTCATTAGCTGATAGAATGCATTATGTTTGATCACTTGCTCTGATCTCTGTCCAAAAGGAAAGAGGATTGCTTCAGTGTACCTAAGAACTCAGTAGAGGCAGAGTAGCTTCCTGTTTCCTTCCCAGCAATGGTTCTTAACTTGAAGAGACAAGCGAATCACACGTGTTTTGTAGAGCCATTGCTGGCAAATGACATATTTTGATTGTACAGTCTAAACTCACTGCGTGTTTGCACCATTTCTTTAAAGATTTATGCTAAAAACCAAAAGTCATCTCAGGCAGCATAAGGATATCTCACATACGCCTTGTTAACAGCATCTGAATGAGAAGCACAAACATCTAAAACTTGAAAAGCAGTGATACGTTTTTCCTTATGTGGATCCATAGGCAGACATACTGCTCATCTACTGAGCAGGCTCTGTGACTGTCTGGTGGACAAGTGGCTGACTTTTTACAGTTCACGTGTAGAGCACACCTATCAGCAAGATCATGGTCCAGAGACTGCTTGTAGGTAAGCTTACTTTTTGAAAGACCACAGGCCTGCAAAATAATCACTGGTTCTGTCCTTCCAGAAAGCAGCATTGCAGACCTTACCGTACACTGCAGCCTCTTCACGATCAGCTTCATAGTAAGAAAAGCTGCTTTCTACGAGAAGGCATGAAGTTTATTCAGCAGTAGTTCAAGACCATAAGGAGCAGCCTAGAGATTGAAGACATTGATTCCTAGCCTTTCTTGTGCAGAATCACTTCAAGTCCACTGGAAATTTTCCACTAATCCAGGCTTGTGATTACTGTCTCTTCTTGTATGGAAGACTGCCATTCTTTAGAGGAGAGAAAACATCTTGAGTCAGCCAAACTGCGGGAAATCCAGGACCTGACACACACAGGCTATGTTTCTAGGAGCAAATGTAATGTGCTCAAGACCATTGCTAAAGACTGTGTTACTTAAGCCAGCTGGCACAGGATAGGTCTCATCCATTCTGTCCATCCTTCTTATTCCCTATGAGAGGACAGCCTTACGCGAACTACTAATTACTTCCTGTGCTTCCTAACTTCCCAACAGTACCACAGAATCAATGGGGAGAGTTGTCACAACCACGTGTCAGGGTTTACTATTGCAATTTAACAGTGCACATGGCTGGATTCCAGTGCCAGGAACCCTCCCTAGCAGCATTCAGTTTTGTCCTCTCGTGAAGGCGCAGCCTGTGAGTTCTGCCTGTATTTCACTGATCACCAGCCATCCTTTGAGGACTGCTACCAGTTGGAAGAACTTACAGGGGCTTTTTTGCATCATGGCCTAAACTGGAGTAAAACAAACATCAAAATCTGAGAATTCATAAGCAGTTTCGAAAATAGTTCTGTCTTTACTGTCAGGCAGCTGTACAAAGCCTCCACTGGAGGCAGCAAAGGCTCTATGTAAATCAGCAAGATTCACAGTGAAATCATATTAGCAGCAAAATAGAATAAAAAGGGCCTAAAAATATCTTTCTTTTTTTCCTCTTGTGTACATTTTCTTTTGAGTAGATCCTATATTGCAATGAAATAAGAGAGCCAATATTTTTAGTTTTAGCCTGAGGGAAAAGAAGCGTTTAAAAAGCAATATTGTAAGATCTTGGCAAGATGGTCATTCTACTAAGACAGAAAATGACTTTGCCTCACATTACATTATTTTTAACAATCTATACTGTACTTACTGAATTCTTTACTAACACAATTGCTCTCTTCAGCCTCTTTCATCTCATTTCCCTCCAGAAACTTAGAACCATGCTAAATGATTCTAAAACTGAAATTTGTCTGTATTTAACATTCATTACAAAGTGGAGAAAATCTTCAATTTACATGTGGTGTTTGTTGTTTTTTTTTGTTTTGTTTTGTTTTTTGTTTTTGCTGGTGTTAAATTTCTGTGTTCCAAAAATCATATTATAAAGATCTTTTCTACCATCTTGCGTCTAATTTTTTAAATTATCACTATTTTGGAAACACAGCTTGATGAAGGAAAAAAAAAAACACACCACAAAACATCCATGTAACTTTGAAAAGACTTTTCATTGCTGAATTAGTACTTAGTTAGTTAGTTAGTTTGCTGTCATCAAAAATAAAAATCTAATTGACAATCCACTGTTTACATTATTCATTCAGGTTTTACATGGGGTTCAGCATAGATAATAAAAGCATCCATTTTCACATTTTCCAGTTTGCACTCTTATCTGGGGAAGTCTTTATGCATTTTTATAATGAATAAGAGGAAAAAGATAGCTCAGGGGAAAGGCATTTGTCTTAAAATGTTAATTTCCAAATAAAATATTGAATGCAGAGATTATTTCTCTTGTATGCAAATTTTGTATTTTTTTCTTTTTCTGGTAAAAAGAATTTGGCTCAGTAATGAAAGAAATGCAGATAGACTTCTATCAGTGCCACCAGGTATTGCATATATATATGTTTACACTTTCTTCTTACTTGTTTTGTTGTGCAAATTTAGTGGAAAGACCACTTTGGTAGTTTCGGTTAAGTCAGAAATTGCAGCCAGATGTTTCTATTAGGGCTGTCATACTATGGAGGGGCTGTTAAAGAATGAGAGAGCTCCATGGTCAGCTTTGACCAATGCAGCTGTGATCTTTGCAGTTATTCCTTTTGAAAACACATGATCTGAAGTAAAAACAAGTAAAACCAAAAATCAGATGGAGAGATTTGTCTCCTTTTCTTTGTTGGTTTCTTGCTCTATATGTTACAGGAGCAAGAGGATAGAACCTGAAAGAAAAGGCTTTTGATGGTAGTATTTATGATTAGAAGCTAGATGAAACCTAGAATTTTTGTTGTCTGGAAAAGTTGAACATTTCAAAATATCTTTCTTTTTATTTGAAGACAGTCTCATAACAAAAGCTTTCAAAAATATTGACAGTAGAAAATAATTATTAAAAGAATTTCAGGAAATCACAGCATATCCTATGATTTATTCTAAAGTTAAATGAAGCACCCTGCTAATTAAGAAGTGGGAGCACTCTTGGGAGTTCCCAAGAATGATGACTAGCACAAGAAACACATAGAACAGGATGTTTAATGAATCAGATCTTGAAAGGCCTTCCAGGGTCTTTAAAGCTGGGGTCTAACTAGATTTCCCAAGGCTACTACTATGTTCTTGGCTTCATGATGTCCTGCAACTCCTGACTGTGCCAAGAAACTTGATCCTGAGATTGGCTGTTAAATCCCCAGTTGCCTGACTGAGGCAATCTGTTTGGTGTGACCTACTAGGAAGCTGTGTTTGCAATTTGTCAGAAGTTGACAGAAAGTAAAATATTTCAGCAGAACTTTGTTTTTAACAAAGGAAGGGTATGCTAATGAAATATTGCCATGTTTGAAAATGTCTCACTAGTTTTCCTCATATATTAGGAAGTTCTCAGTCCGAAATTGGATGAAGGAGTAGAAATTAAATGAGTGCAATCTATCTAGGATATTTCTTAGTAGAAAAGCAGAAAATGTTACTACTTTTTTACTGTTTGTTTTACTTTGTTTTCTTGATAGAGAAGGTAAAACACACTATGTTTAACAAGTAAGTGCTAGCGTATGTGAGCATTTGCTTACCAGCCGTTGGGGTGCATTGTGAAACACTTGTGTATTTGTGGCAAAAATAAGCATTTTCATTTTATCCTTTTTAGTCTGTATTAAAGGTAGGATGGTGATAGCAGAATAGTTATCTGCCAGCAGGATCCTTTTCCCAGGAGAAAAGCAAATGGCAGTTTTCTATAGCATTCTTTGGAAAAGAAACATTATGCCAGTATTGATCATGTATGCATCCAGAACAAATGGATAGTCTGATTAGTTATTCTAGGTGACAGGGAAAACAAGTATATTTGTCATGTCGTGAAAGGGAAACTGCAAATTTCTTTCTGATGTTACCCCAAGGGAATGCATACGGAAGATCAAATTTAGATGATTTTTAACTCAGTGGAATCACATTAACCTTGAAGGTTCTACTTCTCTCAGTTGATGAAATATCCATGTACGTTATAGAAGGGTCTTACTTGAAGCCAGCCCCGATTAACTACTCAGATAGCAGTGGATTAATCATAGCTTAACAGAGGATAAAACAGATAAATTATTGTTTTTACTTGCCCACTTTAATAGATTTTCATATTATTCAAGGCAAGAACATCTGACTACCAGTCTTGTTTCAATTTTTATTCAATTATTTCCTTTGACAATTTATACAGCCCTTAAAATATTTTTATATTCTTTTCTGTGGTTCTTCCACTTTATTTTTTCCAAATTATTTTGGAATAGGAAAAATCTGAAGAGTTTGTAGCGTGTCAGTAACAGTCACACTCATACTGTGCATGGACTTACAGTGTATCTTTATGTCTTTCTCGTATACTGAAGTGCCAATCCATTCTATCATTTTGCTACAGGTTCTCATAGTAACACATATTTAGCACATTAAACAATATGATATCTGTGTGGCTTTTTGTCAACAAAATCTATTGTCTGAAAAAAAATCCATCTCTCATCTTGTTTGATAAAATCTGTTTTCTTATAAAACCCACACTGACTGAGATGAAGCAGAATTCCATCTTTTAATTCTTTATATATTGACTTTTAAATCATTTTCTATTAATTTATCTCTGACTGGAATAGAGCTAATCAATTATCCATATCACTCCATTTCCTCATCCTGAATGGTGACCAAAAAAAAGAAAAAAAAAAAAAGAGGTATTTTCAGTCTCCTACAGTTTCATTGCCACTGTAACAAATAAATAAAATTAAATCAGGAGACCAGATATTTCCTCAGCAAACAATTAAGTGTTACTGGAAACATCTTATGAGCCTGTAAGATGTTTATCAGTTTTTGAGGTTGTCTAACATCTTTTTCAGTTACTAGTGAAGTAAGAATCTTTCCTTTTATTTCTATGTGATCCCTGTATCTTTTCCAGCTTCCTTCTGAAGACAGAAGTATTAATTGAATAAATGTTCCTTTTCTGCACTATTAATAATTTAACAATTCATGTCTAGTTAAAAGGCTCGTTTCATTGCTATGATTCATTTCTTTAGCAGTGCATTAGAATTCCTCATTTTTATCTGTGCCACAAATAGATTTTTTTCCACTGTTATCAGCTTTCCTATAGTTCAGGTGGTTTTAGCTGCCTACCATTTTGCTTCAACATTGTTAGCGCAAGTTTCTTAATGAGAAGTCATGCCTTTCAAATCTATTGTGCTTTTTATGGAGGAATCAACATTTTTTAGAGAAATCTGACTGATACTATCAAAAAAGCCTTTCAAAGTGCTCCTACATAGTTAAAACATCCGTGGAATAAGAACGAAAGTCTTTGTGTAGGTAAATAACTGTCTAGAATACAAAAAATAAAAATAAAAGAAAATGAAGTTTCGAACGAGAAGTCATTTTTTGCGATGCAAGAAGTTTATCAGTAGAGCCTTTTAGGGAACTGAGCAATGACTGATTATTTCCAGGGTATTCATTAATGAGATGTTCTTTGGAAAATGTGACAGTGTTTACTGACAATAAGCTATTTAGGAAAACCTGACTATGAAAAATCAGGAAGAGAGCTCTATGAGATCAAATGTGTGGTCACTATAATGGCAGATTAATTTCAGTATGGGTACATCCAGAGTTAAGTAAAAAATGTGGGGAAATTGATCTAAATTTTACACAGAGAGTAGATTGATCTCTGAGCTGATCACCATTCTTATGGAATGAGATCTTGGAATTGTAATAGTTCTGTCAAAAATGTCATCTCAGTGCTCCAAATCAAAATATTAAGAAATATTTGATAAAAAGAGCAGACAACAAAATGGAAACTATTCCTTCCCTCTCCATGGAGATGTTGATCTGCCTGCAGCTGTGTTGCATCCTCCCTCTTCATTGCAAAAAGGAACTGAAGAAGGTTCAGAAAAGTTGCAAAGAGGTGACCACGTACCTGAAATAGCTTCTTTACAGGGAACAGCTAAGTAGATTATGAATCTTCAACATGAAAATTACATGACAAAAGGGATGTTTCTGTACATGATAGAGGTCTATGAAACAATGAGGCTGTTCCCTATGAGTCTTCTGTTAGACTCTTCATATTGGTGTAGATGCAATGTTGATTTCAACAGGTATGACCATTCTTGAGGAATGTTATGGGGGAGAGCAAGTAATACAGCATATGGTAATAAGAAACTCAAAGCAATAGAATTTAATTTGAAACAGAAAATGTAAAACACATTGCAGTCCAGATATGCAGTCCAAATTGCGTTTTGCATTTTTGACAATAGCTTGCTGCTACATTTTAAGCCTGTCTAGAGCTTGCTTACCTTCAATTACCTCAAAATCAACTACAAACTGCTTTGCTGGCTCTAACTTTTCTCCTAGCCCTGAGGATACCATAAAACAGCAGTGAATAAACATCTTCAGTCCTTATTTTTCCCAACTGTTATCTAAACTGCTATCTGTTCCCAAATGTTATCTAAAACCTAGTCATGTTTAATCGTAATATGACCAGTGTTAAATCTCATAAAATTGAGTGAACCAACTTTTCCCTACTGTTTCCCTTCACCCAGTCCTCTCTTTAAATCAGCATGTCTTTGAGTGCCCTGACATTACCTGGAATACCTGTGCAACCAAGCCATAACACAGCCCTCATTTTAGCGATAGCAGGAGAACCTGGAGTGAAAATAATTTTGCACCTACCAGCACCAACAAACTTCCTGGATGTTGGGGTTTTGTTTCTCACTTGCACTGCTCTAAACTGTCATCATAATTCCACCTCTCATGTAAATCTTAGTTACAAGCCTACAAAGCAAAAGATCTGTGAAAGTGATTGATGTGAATAGAGGGCAGCTGAGTGGCCAGCAATGGATGTTACATAATTTCTTCTCCAGCATGTATTTGCTGCAGAAATACTGGCAGTAATAATTAGCCTCCATTGACAAGATGTGTTTATGATTGATGAGCCGGATGTTTGAGGTAAATGAAGAAGAGATCTTTTGGAGGTCCTTGCAAATTCAAAGTGTTCATCACTTAAATTAATCAATAAATAAATAAATAAATAAATGTTCTTTTCATCTTTAATTTTTTTTTTGTTTGTTTCCTTTTCTCCGCCCTCAGTGACTGCTCTTTCTCCACTGACTAGTATTCCAATGTTTATCTTTCAAAGGACTCTTGGTAGAATTGTGCAGTGCCTTTCCTTGTTATTTGCATGTCCTGAGCTCTAGCCCATCTCCAGACCAAACAATTTGCTTAATGGTTACCGTCACATACTTTATAACCCCATTTGCTGAAAGCCAACTATATTCTTATATGATGTGATCCTACCTGCTTCTGCTGTCAGTGTCAGCACAACAACTCCAGACCTCCAACCATTCCTGAAGATCCTACAAAATCTAAAGAAAAGTAAAAATATATACATTTTTTTCATCAGTTTATGTAGAGAAGACTTATTTGAAGAATTAACTCTAATGTAGGCCGAAGAGCTGTGACTGTTGTTATCTCTGACCTTCATTATAAACCTATGGACTAGTATGCTACGATCCTTAACTCTGTTACCTTTATAAACCATCTATCAAAACTTGCCAGAAAATAATTTTAAAAAGTCGTGTTCCTTCTGGTTACTTGTTTTATCCTAGCCATGTCAGCTTTGCAGGCTTCAAGTTTAAAACTAAAATATCTATTCTTCCTGTTCCAAATACTTTCACTTTACCAGCATGCAGTGATGACTCACAAGAACTAATTTTGTTAGCTCCTTCAAATATGGTTCATGTGTCTTTTTTGAAATCGAGCAAATCGACTGATTTTGCTCTGTAATAAAATGATACATGCTTGCAATAAGCCCAGGAGGCTAATTCTTACCTCAGTGAATTAAGGTCCAGACTGGAAGGAGCACAAAAGCTTGCATATAAATTTTTCAAGTATATGTGGATTTTGAAATTTTGGGGCTGTCATTGTAACAATCATGTGTCATGAAACTGGAAGAACTTCTTTACCTGAAGAAGAAGGTTTTGTAGTTGTTGTTTTCCTGGGTAGAATTGCTGCTTTAGCTTTGTTTTGAAACTGTGATCAAGAGCTGTCTAGTGGAGTGAAACCAGAAGTCCTGTGACGGCTGTAGGCAAAACCAGCTCACCTGTGATGGAGAATGTACTGCCAGGATGATGGCAAAAGAAAATACAGATTCAGAGTTCCTCAGAAAAAAAAACAAGGTTAGCTTCAAGCCATCAGCAACAATTGCAGAAAATGCACTTATAGCCACAGCTAGAAAGACAGAGGCAGCAGTCCTAGTAGAAGCTTCAAGAGCAACTTGAGAACAGGTGCAAGAATGGCACAATAAGAGCTGCAGCTACAAGAGCACTAAATGCAAGAGAATCCAACTGAAAGCTCTTGTTGTGTTCAATAAACCTTGTTAGAAAGAAAAATTAATGTATTGGGCAAGAATAACGCTTTCAAAATTCACTGATAAGCCTTGATTCCCCAAATCATCAGCCTGACGATGCAACTCAGAAGTGTTGCTAGAGTTTTCAAGTGGCTGACTGAGATCCAGACACCATTCAGTTGACAAACCATCCAATTTGTGGAAGATAGAGTAGAAAATCCTGACGTGTTGTAGGATGTTGAGTAGAAAAAAAGATCAGAAGTCCAAATGTGGTCTAACATGCAGTAAAACTGAAAGGATGGATATTGTTACTGGGTATTGCTGAGGATGATTTGAAAAGGATTCTCAGGAGCTATTAGAGCTAAACCAGTTTTTCTTCATTAAGAGAAGGTGAGTGAATTTGTTGAAGGGATGTGATGGTGTTTGTGGGATTCTGTGACGTTGTAAGGAATGGCTGTAATATACAGTGCCTGGATCTATTATATTTAGCAAGATCCTGATAATTTCAAATGACTCCTTATTTGCAGAGCTCAGACATGGTAACAGATCTAGAGATACTGTCCTCAGGATATCAGAGGAGTATTTGTAGCTGTTTGGAAAACTTTGAGATGTTTGTTTTGGTGTTAAGGACATGGATTTATTTGAGCACTTCTATACAGATGGTTGCACAGCTTCTGAGTAGAGAAATCCTACCGCATACAGTAAAAGAATAGCAGAAGATTGACGTTAATAGCACTGATGAGTTACATAATCCATAATATAGCTCAAGGGCATTGATTACAAAGTGTGATAGAGATCTGACTATGTACCGTGTTATAACTGATGTAATAATTATATTTTGTGAATGTTGAAGCATTTTAATGTATTTTGCTTTTACTGAACTATCAGAAGGCTAACCTGAGGTTTGTCTTTTGTTGGGCTATGACAGTGTTAACAGAGGATGATACTGCAAAGGTAACTAATTCCCACTGAAAATGAACAGACAGGCTGATCTGTTTACTTAGGTGTCTCTTTCTTGTTACCATACAATCAGTCAGCTCTTGTGGTAGGAGTTTATTGTGAAAATATTAGATATGTGTTCCTCACCTTGCTGTCATGGCCTTGAGCTTACCAACAGGCTATGCAGTCTTTCTCTCTCTAAGGTATTCAACCACCTGTGGTAAAGGCCATATCTGATGCAGTCCAGTCACATGACTTGGGATAACTGCTGTGAAAAGAGCTCTGTGAAAGCTCCATGAGAAGCTCATTTGGAGGCCTCATCTAGCCCAGGAGCTGAGTTTCAGTCCAGGCACTTTCCTCTGGCTCTTACCTGAATGTAGGTTTGCCTGTGGTTGGCTATGTACTTGGTTGTATCCTGCACAGAAACACAGAATTACAGAATGGCCAGGGTTGGAAGGGACCTCAAGGATCATGAATCTCCATCCCCTCTGCCACATGCAGAGCTACCATCCTCCCCATTTAATACCAAACCAGGCTGCCCAGGGCCCCATCCAACCTGGCCTTGAACACCTCCAGGGACGGGGCATCCACAACCTCTCTGGGCAGCCTGTTCCAGCACCTCACTACTTTCTCTGTAAAGAACTTCCCCCTGACATCCAACCTCAATCTTCCCTCCCTCAACTTAAAACCATTTCCCCTTGTCCTGCTGTTATCTACCCTTTCAAAGAGTTGATTCTCCTCCTGTTTGTAGGCTCCCTTTAGGTATTGAAATGCTGCAATGAGGTCACCCTGCAGCTTTCTTTTCTCCAGGCTGAACAAGCCCAGCTCCCTCAGCCTGTCTTGGTAGGGGAGGTGCTCCAGTCCCCTGATCATCTTTATGGTTCTCCTCTGGACCCTCTCCAACAGCTCCCTGTCTTTCTTGTACTGGGGGCTCCAAACCTGGATGCAGTACTGCAGATGGGGCCTCACAAGAGCAGAGTAGAGGGGGACAATCACCTCCCTGTCCCTGCTGGCCACCCCTCTTTTGATGGAGCCCAGGATACCATTTGCTTTCCAAGCTGCAGGAGCACACTGCTGGCTCGTGTTAAGCTTTTCATCCATCAGGACTCCCAGGTACTTCTCTGCAGGGCAGCTTTCAAAGACCGCTCCTTCCATCTGTATGGATGCCTGGGATTCCTCCGGCCCAAGTGCAAAACTTTGCACTTTGCCCATCACTTGGGCCCACCTTTCTAGCCTGTTGAGGTCCCTCTGAATGGCATCCCTTCTTTCCACCGTGTCAACCGCACCACTCAGCTTGGTGTCATCAGCAAACTTGCTGAGGCTGCACTTGATTCCATCATCGATCTCATTGATAAAGTTGTTAAAGAGCACTGGTCCCAAGACAGACCCCTGGGGGACGCCGCTCTTTACCAGCCTCCACCTGGATATAGAGCCATTGATCACCACCCTGTGTCTGCAGCCTTTCAACCAGTTTCTTATCCATCGAGTGGTCCACCCATCAAATCCACATTCCTCCAATTTGGAGATAAGGATGTGGTGGGGGACCATGTCAAAGGCCGTGCTCAAGTCCAGGTAAATGACATCGGTGACACTGCACTCTCTTTTGACTTTCTTGCTTGACCTTAGACCTATCTTATCACAATGAACTTGTCCAGTTGCCATTGGTCTACTGGATGACTCCAGTTACTGTCAGCAGATTTTTTTTTAATCTGTTCTGGAGTACTGTGGAACTCTCAGTCTTTTCAGTTATGTTACTGCTCCATCTGTTTTCCTTCTAGCTTACCCTCTGCAAAGCAGCTCACTTTTTCTGCTCCATGATATGTTCTTGCAAGAAAACTAATTCCCCTAAGCAGAACTCTTTCAAAATAAAAGTCTGTATCAAATCATTACGACAGTACAAAGGATGCTTTTTGTGTTTTTTTTTGTGTGTGTGTGTGTGTCTGTAGATATGTTAATCTTATATCATCCAATGTATTGCTTTGTAAACAGTTCATTGAGGTGGTTTGTGAAAAACTTGAGAAATTGTTTTGGTCCAGAAAGATCATTAATATTCAGCTCTTCAGTCATGATTTACAAGCATAGCCTGAATCCAGCCTTGGTTCCTCGACACTAATAACACAATAGCCTACTTTTGGTTATCTTTGGCAAAGACCTTGGCTTACATCTTTGTTCTTTCTATCATCCAGCAGTAGACTTTGGTTTTGTAATTTGTAATGTGCAGAAATCAAATTTTAAACTTCTTTACAGGGATCCATGGCAGAAATGTAATTCACTCTGTTGAGCTGTTATTAGAATGTAAAAGTCACCTGTTCTTCAGTCTTTGCTGTTATCCGCTATTATTTTAACTATAAGCATAATCAGGTATTATCAGATCCATAAGCATAATCAGGTAACCCATATTTGGCACAAAGCTAACTTGATTTTGTTATTTCTTCCCAATAATTTTCTTATTCAGCGGACTTTGGACAGGCTACAGATAAAGCTAGCTTTTCAAACTACGTGTATTAAACCCCAACATTCAGCCCAAACTCATCTTTACCATGTTGAAGAGTACCTGCAGTGGTTAGAGGAACAGCTGTAAATCATTTATTTGCACCAACTCTTACACCTGTCTCATATTGAATTTATGTCTGTTATGCCCATAAAGTGGAACCTTTGTTAACGCAGTACACTTATAACTGTCAATAAATCAACGATCCTGAGAATTCAGTAGATGAGAATTATACACTGGAAACAACTAAATTGAACATATCTACCTAAGTTTCACACTTTTTTGAGCTTTTGCTGACTCTCTAGAACTCAGTATTAAGTTTTTATTGTGTCTTACTTTGCATCTTTTTCAAAAGCCTACTATGGCCAGGATATTTCTCACTTCCCTAAATCCTTAGGTTAGATATTATTGCCCAGTAGTTTCATAGCATTATAAAGTGAGTCTAAGTAGCTGTTAATACAGTATTAGAAAAAAGTTTTGTGGTATTGGAATAAAAGCTGGTGCTAACAGAAGTGGGGGGGAGTCATGATTTGTTCTGTGACAGTTATGACTAGTAGATGCAAACTGAGAGTAAGTATTAGGAACAATGTTAATGCTGACAGAGTAGACACTGAAGAATTTTATTTGCAGGCATCCTGCAAGCCATGCAGAGCTAAAGTGAAGATTGAAACCACCAGGACAAATGCTTCATTTTTGTTTGTGGGTTAATATAGATGTGCACTTTGACTTCAGATTCAGGTTAAGAAGAGAAACATTAAAGGCATTCCAGACCCAGCTTTCATCTGATTTCTGCATGTCCACCAGTAACCTTAAGAAATATTTCCATTCTTAAACTTAAACACAAAATGTAAGGGTACAGGTGGGTGGGAAAGGAAGTAAGAACACAATGCAAAATACAGCAATTATCCCAAATTTCCATCATTTCATCTCCCCACTGGTATTACCAACAGCAAACCCAGTTTTTACCCTCAGGTTTATTATCGGCCTACAGTAACCCAGGAATTGACTGTAAGGTTGTAGACGTTGCCAGGTCAAACCCAAATCCCAGTTTTCCAAGTAGCATGCATTGACAATATAGTGCAGAAAGATGTCATTTTTGCTTAACTTCAGCCTTTTCCTTTAGTGCACACTACTGTGCTGGAATAGCCCCTAAACCATTTCCTAGATTACACTTGTACACTTCTTTATGTGGATGAAACTACTCTTTAAAACTTGATTTCTACACAAATTCTACGGAAAAATGTAACGTCTGGGCTAATTTTATGGAATGGACTAATATTAAGAACAGCAAGGACTGAAGTCTTTTAATATATTTTGCAGTGGCAGAATGAGATTGAATACTGTTAGAAAAAAAAAAAATACTTCCTTTGAGTCTATGATGGTTGTGGTGGAGGATTTACTTTATAATGAAGTGTACGAATAAAAGAAATTTAAGATGAGGGAAGTAGATGAAGAAACTGGGTTTATTCCTAGACCAAGAAAAACATACAGGGCCAGGAGAATATGTAAAGGAGTCTACAGGACCTCAAAGCCTATCAGAGGGAAAGATTAGAAACAAGGCTAGGAAACGGTCAATTAAATGTGTTTTCTATACAAGAGGTGCTGAAAAGTTTTAAGAATATTGTGTTTCCATAATGCCTGCAGAATTAGGGTGTTCAACAGCTTGGTTTTATTTTTTATTTGAAAATGCTTCACATAAATCTAGGATGGATACCATAATGAATATAAAGGACTGTAACAGTTTATAAGTGAACTTGCGAAACTTAATTGCTGCATCCTGCGAGGACTAACACACAGCCTGGCATTTAGAGAAAAACTGGTAAACACAGGAGTAATGACTGGCTCTTTTGCTTAGAGATTAAACAGATGATGCCAAAAATCTATGTTCATACTGGAATTGGAAACACAAACATTACAGAACTATGTAACAGTAAATATGAGTGGATTTTCAGTTGATTTGAGGGAGATTTAGGTTGCAGATCCTTACTTGAAGCTTGTGTTATAGATTAGGCACTGTAAAGCAGGACCTCTAGAACTTAGCTGATCACAGTATAATTCAGGATAAGATAATCATAGAATCATAGAATGGCCTGGGTTTAAAAGGACCACAGTGATCATCTAGTATAGAATTGTAGAATCATAGAATGGCCTGGGTTGAAAAGGACCACAATGATCATCTAGTATAGAATTGTAGAATTATGGAATGGCCTGGGTTGAAAAGGACCACAATGACCATCTAGTTTCAACTCCCCTGCTATGTGCAGGGTCACCAACCACCAGACCAGGCTGCCCAGAGCCACATCCAGCCTGGCCTTGAATGCCTGCAGGGATGGGGCATCCACAACCTCCTTGGGCAACGTGTTCCAGTGTGTCACCAGTCTCTCGATGAAAAACTTCCTCCTAATATCTAACCTAAATCTCTCCTGTCTTAGTTTAAAACCATTCCCCTTTGTCCTATCACTATCTACCCTCGCAAACAGCCGTTCCCCCTCCTGTTTATACACTCCCTTCAAGTACTGGAAGGCCACAGTGCGGTCTCCTCGGAGTCTTCTCTTTTCCAATCTAAACAAGCCCAGTTCCCTCAACCTTTCTTCACAGGAGAGGTGCTCCAGCCCTCTGATCATCATTCTGAGTCAAGATGAAGGATAACTTTGGAAAGCCTAATATCTAATACTAATATGGGCATTGATTGTTGGTAAAAGTAGGTTATATATTATGAATAGTTTGATTTTTTTTTTTTTTGTTTTTGTATTTAAGACAGAAGATCAGATATGAGAGACTTTTTTTTTCTACAATTTCCAGATCTGCCTTTCTTGCAGCTTTCAAAAATAGTCTTACCTGTTTAACACCTGTCTCTGAATCTGTGACTCATGTGGGTTCACTCAGTATCCCCTCATCTTGATTCTCAAATTGAAATGAAATACTAACCAAACTTTAGTAATAATCTTATTGGCTGGGTGCAACTGTTTATTCTTTCTGACTTGTTTGATCCAGCTAACCACACAACATCAGGCTTGCAAATCATACATTTCATCATAATAAAGTGAAAAATTAAGTCCTTACTTTCCTGAAGTTAAACTGCCACCCAAACCAAAAGTCTTAATTCTCCTCTACTCTACTCAGAATTGCTGATATTTAACTACTGGATAATTTTGAGTCTATATTCTCAGGACCAAACTTTATTCTTATTGATAATTCTACTCAGCGTCCTGTAACATCTTAGATAACTAACCAAAACCACTTCCAGGTGTTTCACAGCCCACTGTGTTTTTCAAGTGCCCTTTCTAACACTGTGCTCTTTCATCATCACTCCAGATCCTAATCTTACACTTTAACTTAAATAAGCAGCTCACATAGGTCTTCAAACTAAAGCCATTCTTTCCCGGCACTTTTAAATCCCTGTTTTAGCTTCCTAGACACTGAAAGTTCTGAAATTTAACCTAGATCATCAGTCCTCCCTGTCTCAGACACTAAATCTACTTCTAATCCAGTCTTAGCCTTATAAATAGTCTAAATTCCCTTCTTTAACTCATGTAATGACATTTTCTCATGCTCAATTTTTATATACCTAAGTGCATTAAGAATCCAAAAATAAACTAAGCACTTCAGTCCAACTGTAATTGTCCTAAATTTAGGTAAACATCTCAAGTATGGTGTTCAGCTACGGATCTCCCAGCACAAGAAAGATTTGAAGCTGTCGGAGCAAGTCCAGAAGAGGGCCACAGAGATGACCAAAGGGCTGAAGCAGTTGTCTGGCTGAATAAAGGCTGAAGGGACTGAGATGGTTCAGTCCGAAGAAGAGAAGTATGCGGGAGACCTCATTGCAGCCTTCCAGTACCTAAAGGAGCCTATCAGAAAACTGGAGAGGGACAAGGGTGTATAGTGATATTACAAGAGATGATTTTTTAAATTAAAAGAAGGTAGATTTACCTTAGATGTAAGGAAGAAATTCCTCACTATGTGGGTGGTGAGGCACTGGAAGAGGCTGCCCAGAGAAGTTGTGGATGCCCCATCTCTGGAAGTGTGCAAGTCTGGCCACAGCAAGGAGTTTGGAACTGGATGAGCTTTAGGTCCCTTGCAACCTAAGCCATTCTATAGTTTCTTGGTTCTGTGAAAAAAGAAGGAGCTAGCTAGAGATGTTGTTGGTTTCTACTGTCATATCAACTCTATAGTTATGTAATTTCAAATAAATGAAATTTCCAGAGTCAAGAAGATGTGCTAGTAAAACTTTTTCACGTCTAGTGAGAAATTTCTGTAAGATTATTTTGTTTTAACATCATTGATACCTACATAAATTTCTTCTGGTGCCAAACCTGGAATTTGCCACTACTGCTACAAGGAATGCAGCTCTGAACCAGGTTTCTGTTTCTCAGCTGTATGACTTGCTTGATATGTGATCTGAGGTAAGTTCACTTGTGAAGTGGGAGGGATGTTTATTTCCACTTCTTAACTAAGAAAAAACTGTATGAAGTGGGGGTTGTATTATGTAGACATCCTTTTATGCATCCTACAAAGTACATGATTCTGGTTTTTTTTTTAGTTATTACTATTATTTTATTTTAAAATATTCTGTGGTCCAAAAGAAACTGTCAGAACTTCTCAAATGCATTCCCACTAAACTTTCAATGCCCAATCCACTACATAAACTGGACTGTTAAGAATTCAGTACTCAATTGCCAAGCTTATTTCAAATCAAATTATGTTTTCCATATCAGAATGATGTTTTTGCCTTTTCACAAATGCTTCATTGTATTTTCTGTTCACGAGTGAGTTCTTTAGTGACATAACATACCCAAGAGACTTTGTAATCCAGAACCTATGCATATTAAAAAAAAAAAATTCAGTGTTCTTTTGCTTGCTCATGATATGATTTTACACAGATCTCAGAATTCATGGACAAAATTAAGAAGTTTTTTTTTTTTTTTTTTTTTTTTTTTTCCCTGTAATAACTTGGTCTAAATTTAGACCAAATTAAAAATTTGAAATGTGAAATTTGTAATATTTCAGAAAAAAAATATTTTAGTACTATTTTGGTTCAACATAAAATGTTATTTTTCATGTTACTACTGTAAACTGTATGCAGACATTTATATATATATATATATATCAGATGAAATTTCAAGTTTTCACATATTTCCTTCATTTCTCTAGTCTGTAATTAAAAAAAAAAAAAAAAGGTTGGAGTTTCTTATCACACTGTTAAAAAAAGACACATAGATCTTTGAATAATTGAGAGATAGAGTTTTAGATTCTGGAATGCTAACTTGTGTTACCAGTCTACCCAACATTTAAAGTGATGACTTAATGGTGGGTTGAACTTAAAACTAAATACAATTTCTTGTAGACCATATGAATAATTACAGTTCTTTATTAGCATTTAATTCTTACAGTTCTGTCTTTTTTTTCTTCAATTATTTTAGTTATAGTACTTCCCTACTTTCCTTAAAAAGAATCCAAACCACAGAACGTAGCTGTAAGAACGATCTATTCCATACATTAACTCAGCACTATAAATGGATGGAGCTTATTAACATACGCTGAAGAGAAAATCATCCTAAGATTGATATTCTGTTCACAATTTCAGCATCAACAAACAAATAAAAGAAGATTAATATCAATAAGCATTGATTTTGTACTTAGTAATAATTGAACGTATCTTTGCATACTCCGCTCACAGCTGAATAAATTTAGGAAAAACACAGATGATCATTTAATAAACATAAAGATGTAAAACTGAGATAACACAGGAAACCTTAATTTTGATATTTCCCAATTTTTGTTTGTATGAATTTGAAAATAATGTTGTTTTTCTGAAGCTCTTTCTATATACCTGAAGATAATTTTTTCCCCAAGAGCACATTATTCCTTTTTATTATACCTCCCAAAATCTTTAAGCAGAATCAAATTTTTGTACATCAGGACGATTCATTTCAACAAGATCTGGGTACAGTTCTTATGTTCTTATGTACCTAGCCCTTCACACTGAGTGCTTCTTTATATCCTTTGCCTCTGAGCATAATGCTGTTTGGTTATAGTTGAAGTCTTTTAAACTCTTTCTGCTGTCTTTGCTTTCAAGAGCATTTAGTAAAACATGTAGCCCCACTCAGTGTAATAAGTATAACTTTTCCTATCAAAGCCAATTGAAAAATGTCTTTTCAGCTTTCAAAATCCCTTAGACTTACAAGTTCGTCTTTTGAAATAGAAGGACAGAAATGCACTTTTGAATATTTATCCCACATTCATCTTAATAAATAAAAATATAAATCTATAAATACAAATCTATACATTTATTTTACTAAATAAATGTGCTTATAAATGTGCTTTTTCAATTGTATCCAAATGAGAGGGAGTTATTAATGGTACTTCAGCCTACATGTAAAAAGCCCTCTATTATGAACAGTAACAACTATCATTTTAGTCTTCCCTTGTAAAATAACTGTATTATCTCTACCAACTCTCCCATGTCCGTATAGCCAATGTTGCTCCCCACATTGACTCCATCAACATTTTTTGTATTGTAATTGACAATTTACCTCAGTTTTGCAGTCTGTAGCATGACAATAAAACTGCTTTTACAAATGAGATATTTCCACATCGTTGCATTTCTTCATTTAAGAAAGGTGGAATTTAACTCCCTAAATGCTAAATTAACAAGTAGTCTCCCTTTTCCTAAACTTTGTCCATTTGTTACTTACTAAGTCCATCCAAAGTGTGGAGAACTCTGAGCAAAAATCTATCATTTCTGTTCTACTATGTAATGGGGGTTGGTGCTGAGCCATTACAAGGTCTCATTTTATAAACTGAGCCTTTGCAAATGTGGTACAGTTTTATGCTGAACTCAACCCAAGCTCAATCCAATGCCTCTTCCCCTCTGTTTAGCAGCATGTAGATAGAGCATCCATCCAGATATCAGAGAACCTTAATTGTATGCCATACACAGCCCAGAGGGTGATCTTGCACTCCATGAGAATACATTCCCATGAGAATATTATTTTACAGGCTGCTTTGCGTGGTTTTGAGCATCATTCTTCATCTTCAGAAGTTTTGTCACTGTTCTAGGAATAACAACTATAGTGAAGCACCCAAGTCAGTCTAATGAGTGTGTCTGTGTATATATAAGTACCCTTCAGATTGAAGAACAGTAAGGCGTATCCACACTTCAGAAGGAGTATTTGAGTACATACGCACATATTTGCATTAATCAGGAAAAGATGGAATGATTGCATTCTTACCGTTTCTCTGAAAGAAGACATGAACTCCCTCCTAGCCCTTTGACAGCAAGGAAATAATCATGTCAGGGATAATTTAGGCACTGGAGATGTTCAAACACATGTTTTTCTCCTCATAGTTTTTCTAATAGCTGCTTTGAGCTGTTTCATGTTATGTGTTTTGGGTCGGCAATCCCAACTACTACTGAGAGGCTAGATGTGAGTTTAAGTTTCAGGGAGCTAAAAAATTTTTGCAACATGTAATGTTATTGATCCTAACTGAAGTATGACAGGGAAAAAAAAAAAAAGTGCTTTTGTTTTTTCTAAATTTAAATAGATAACTGAAATTTTGTTTTGAGAATTTACTAAATTAATGTGTTTAATCAATTTACCTGCCACAAAGGGAAACTTCCTACCCGAAATACTTACTTCCTTCCAAATCCAATGTCTTCTTAAAGGAACTTTGGCAGATTTGTTTCCCTTATTCACATGTAAATTCTCCATGAAGTTCATCATAAAAAAGAAAGATAATCCTGGCAAATATCTGCCTCCCTTATATGTTAATGTTTAAAGAAGTCTGACTAGACAGAACTTATACCCCACAGGCATTTTCTTTTTAATACAAGACATCTGTTGAATGTGTTACAGGGAGCAGGATTCCATGAGGCTAACAGGAGTTTTTTCTTTATTTAGTACAAAAAAGCATGGCAAAAGCCCCTTGGCAATTGAAAATGCAAGAATATATTTGGACTGTTTTTTCCAAATTCCTTACAATATGTGATCTAATTTTCTTCAGGAAGTAAAGGTTTTTAGCTGCTTTTTATTTAAATGAACTGTTTTATTTCTCTTTAGAATTTTTCTGGCAGAAAAAAGACAAAATGCAGATGTGAGAACCATACATAACTTAGTACTTCAAGATTTCTTGGTCTGCAGTTCTGTTATCTATGTTGCCAAAATATTCCATGCAATAACCTCCCCTGTTTCGGGTTATAGGTGGAAATAGTGGAGTTGTCTTGTTGCCAGATGACCAGACATGAAAAGCACTTTTCTTTTCTCTGTCTCACATTATTGGCTTAAATTTGGATCATACCCTGTGAAAAATAATCTCTGAATTTTTAATGAAATATGTTCAGAATTAAATAGAGTTTCAATAAACTAGAGCACTCAAAGAAGTTTTCAGGGAAATTCTACACATTAACTTGTATATCGTAGGATCATGGAATGGTTTGGGTTTGTCAACGGTTTACGGACTGGTTCGGCCTGGTTCCGTGACTAGAAGGGCGGAGGGATCCGCGGATCGGCGCCCCTGGAAAAGGAGAATAGGGGACCCCGAAATAATTGAAAACAGCGGCAACAATCTGAGGTGAAACAAACTAATTTACTAAACATAGTATCAGCAGAATATAATGAGAGAGAGAGAGTGTGTGTCTGGAAGGTGGATCGGCCTCACCACAACGCTGAGATGAGAAGTGCAGTCCAGTTGAGCCGATGAAGAAGTGCAGGCAGAGAAGCGCAGGCAGAGAAGCGCAGATGGAGAAGCGCAGACGGAGAAGCGCAGGCAAAGAGAACATCAGGTGACCTTGCCGGGAGTTATATCTCCTCGCTGACCGCAAAGCCCCCTGGGGAAATGTAGCTCTTCTTCTCCTCTGGACAGGCACCCGGAACTTGAGCATCAGCAGTCAAACCCCCAGTGCATTACATGATGTTATGATGTGGAATACTGATAACCAAAAATCATGAAACCATGACAGGGTTGGGAAGGACCTTTAAGATCATCTAGTTCCAACTCCCTGCTATAAGCAGGGACACCTCCCTCTAGACCAGGTTGCTCACAGCTCCATCCTGCCTGGCCTTGAAAGCATCCAGAGAGGGACATCCAGAAAATTTGGGGACCAAGCAGAACCGATGAGAATTCTCGATTGCTATCTTCTCTTCTCCACCTAGTGTGCTTTAGTGCTGCACCAGAGGAGACTGGTCTCTACTGTGTTCTTTGTGAAGTGTTGAAGTTTACATGTTCTGGAAAATAATTCTTTTGAAAGCAAATTTTATCATAAAAGGTCATAAGTAGGGGCTTAGAGATTAACTAAGCTACAGTGATTTTGTAAATTATCTATTCTGTTATATCTAATGAGAATTAATTTGAGTAACCTTAGTTCTCACGGAAGAAGCTTTTTCAGATTATCTTACTGAGGCTACATACTTATTCAACTCAAAGAAAAGGTGACATAAACATGTGCTAAAGCACTCAGACTTGTGGAATGAAAACTGGCTGAATGGCTGAATGGCCTAGAGGTGGTTATCAGTGGCACAATGTCTAGTTGGAGACCAGTAAATAGCGGTGTATCCCAGGGATTGATATTGGGCCCAATTCCATTAAACGTCTTAATTACTGATCTGGATAATGGGGTAGACTGTACCTTTTGCGGGTTTGCAGATGACATTAAACTGAGATAAACAATAGTTCAACAACTCTTATCACCATATTTCCTTCTTGAATATAATACTATTTGCTCAATTCTTTATTTTTTAAATAATTATTAAATTACATGTTCAGAAAAAATCAGTGAAAAAAAAAATAGTTGTCAAAGGCAAAAACAGTTTCAGTTAAGAAATAGAAAACTTCAGTTAAGAATAGAGAATTTGAAATGCAGCATTTAAAAGAACTTTTAAAACTTTTGCCTTGTTTTAGCTTTCTAAAGTTTTCCCTCAGGCTGTCTTTTGGAAAATGAATGCAGCAGTGAAGTACTAGAAATCATATATTTGTGTGCAATATTGGATTAAAGCGTGGAATCCAAAGCTGCATTTATGAAAAAAAAAAAAAAAAAAAAAGAAAAAACAAAAAAGTGTAGAGTGGAAGTCTGAGAACTAGCTGGTAAAACAGGAACTGCATTAAAAGAATGCAGTCTTAAAGAATGAAGTTTGTCCCAGATGTAGTTTTAGATCTATTTCACTGTATAAGTGGAATAGGTTTGTTTTGCTTAAAGATTCTAATTTCAATTTGAAGAAAGGCTTTTGTGATTTAAGCTTGTTTTTTTTTTTTTCATTTATATCAGTTATAGTTCTCTTAAGTTTGAAAGGATGCTGTACGGACATCTGTTCTTTTCCACTCTCTGTTTTTCACCCTACTTAACGACACTCGTACAGCTCATCCTTTGCAGTAGCCACAGACAAGTAGTTCAGAAAACCAGAGAACAAAAGAGGCTAGATCACAGCGTGAGAAGTTGCAACTGTTCAGTTTAGCACCGATTTATCATTTAGGTCTCTTTAAAGCAACACCATGATAGGTTAGACAAAGTTAAAAAGAACATCTGAATCATCAGATTGAGTGTTTCCTTTTAATGGGTGGTTTAGAGGCCAAGTTATAATGGTCTTGAAAAGAAGGCATGCTGAACTTATGTAAGTAGAAATAAATAATGGGATTGAATCAGAATTAAAACTCATTAATTTGTCTTTCTCAAGGCTGCTGCTTGAATGCTGAGTCTTCTGAGTAAAAGATTTCAGCACTTTTTACGTGTTTGTCGAGATCACACATTTACCATTTATAGCTTTGTTCTTTCCATTACGTCCTAGACAAGATTAATTAAGCTTTAAATGACATGATTTGCCCATACCAAATTTGAATCATATCACTCTGAATCTTTCAGTAGCGTACTAAAGAAAACCTTGTAACAACTGGATGTAGAAACGTAAACCTTTGCAGCAGAGCAGAGGAAGATACCTTGTTCTGCATATGTTTCCTTTACTAACACATGTTGAAAGCTCTCATATGTAGTTTCTATCCTATTTTAGAAAACTGCTAAGGTTAGAGAATTGACATAACTCATGAAATGCGAAGCTTTCTTACGATCTATGACTTGTGGAAGACTGTAAGTCAGTATTAGGAATCTTCAGTTGTCAACAGTCCATTTGTCAAATGTGACAAATGCATCAACAGTCTGGATGTCTGATATACGAAGGACTGAACAGACAATTAAAATTGGAAGGGACATGCAAACTGAAAACAACAAGAGCTGTATATTTTACAGTAAGCTTTATTAACCATAGTCACAAAGCGTGTTTAAGAAATAAAAGAGCTGAAGCATGAGAGAAGTCATCAAGCAGTTTGCATTGGAGTATAGTTAGTTAGAGAAGCGTAAGGTAACAGAAGAGATTTTGAATTTCATTTTTTTAAGAGAAGGTTACTTGCAGTGGTGATGTCCCATGTATTGATGGCCCAATTTATCGCTATCTCTCCGATACTGGGAGTAACAGCATGATTTAGTAGAGATTAGGGTATCACCTGCTAGAAAGGAGCTCTGCAAAGAACGACTAGGGATCGTAGTGGACAACAGGTTGGCCATGAGCCAGTAGTGTGCCCTGGTGGCCAAGAAAGACATTACAAAAGCCTAGCTGGCAAGTTGAAGGAGGTGATTCTCCCTGTCTGCTTTGCCCCAGTGAGGCCACATCTACTTTCCATTCTGGGCTCCTCAGTTCCAAAAATACAGGGAAATTCTAGAGAGTCCAGAGGAGGGATACAACAATGGTTAAAGGCCTGAAGCATCTCCCACATAAGGGAAAGGTTGAGAGCCCTGGAACTGTTCAGCCTGGAGAAGAATGAGAGGGGAGCTTATCAGTGTTTGTAAATATCTAAAGTGCAGATGTTGAGTAAATGGAGCTAGGTTCTTTTCAGTGATGAACATCAGTAGAACAAGGGGCTATGGGGAAAAACTGCAACACGGAATAGTTCCATATATGAGGAAGAATTTCTGCATTGTGAGGGTGACATAGTACTGAACCAGGCTGCCAGAGAGGTTGTGGAGTCTCCTTCTGTGAAGATAGTCAAGACCTGCCCAGACACTTTCTCCTCTGAAGGGCTATGATCCTGCTTCATGCTTTTTTTTTTTCCTTTTTTCAAGATTCTAATCTTGAAATTCTCATGGTCAATACAGTCAAGGCTGTACCCAACCTTCAATACCCAATATCAATTCTTGATTTGTAAGAAGAATGTCCAGAAGAGTACCACTTCTTGTGGGGTCCCCAATCATCTCTGGTAGGATGTTCTCAAAATGCACTCCAGAAATCTGGTTTATTGTGTTGCCATTCCAGGATGATGCACTGAAGATTATGGACTTCCATGAAGAACAGGAGCTGTGAATATAAAACTTCTTTCAGTTTTCTGAAGATAAAGTTTTCTGTAGCAGCCACTCAACACAGTTTTGCCTACAGTTATCTGTCCTGTTATCCTAATTGGTTAGTTCTCAGCAGGGTTAGAATCTGTTCTCACACCATTCTCCACGTGTTCCTGCTGCTCTCTCACATAATGGGTGACTTTTCTTGCTTTGTCTTTCTTAGAGCACCAGTATCCACACATGGTAGCACTCTACTTGTGGGATTTATTCCACCACATTTCCACATTTCATTCACCTGATCCCAGTGAGACTACATACAGGCCTTTAAATCTTCCTGTTTGTTTCCCATTCTGCACGCATTAGTGTACAGGCACTTCAGGGAGGTCCCTTGTTATGCTGATTTCCCAGAAGAAGTGTGAAATACTCCCATAGAGCTGCCCTTTCATCACTCCTTTACTTATGTGCATATACAGTCACTCTTCAGCCCTATTTTGATGATTACAATATTTATCCTGCCCACATCACCCTGCATCCACTGCTTGCCATCTTGGTCTACCTCTTCTACTTGTTGATCTTAATCGCTCTCCTCCATACTTCCTAAGTATAAGTTTTCCTCAGCAGGTTGGCAAGGATGCTTTAGTCCTACTTGCTGAGATAGTCCTGACTCTTCCTAGCAATCCTCAAATCTTCAGAAATGATCATAAAAGCATAATATGTCTTGCCTATACCATCTGTGCAAACAGCTACTTACACATGGGATCCATCCACTCTTCCTTGATCTCTTCCCTATGTTGGAAAGATTAAAAAGAAAAAGCCCTGGGGCCCCATGCTTTTGATCGTTACCCCACCAGCAGTGTCCAGTACATCATTTTGCTCTTGTTGTTCTTAATGGAATTTGTAAACATATGATCACCAGAAACTCTGATCAGGGGATTGTAAAGGGAGCATCCCAAACAAATGTGTGACTGGTTACCATTAACGTAATGGAAAATTTATTTTGAGACTTATGGGCAAATTTTCACGGTCACTAGAAGAACAAGAATAAATTGTACGGCTCTGAAAATAATTTAATTTGTAATGATAGCAAAAACCTTGATGATATGACACAAAATGAAGACAAACTAGTCCACAGAGAGATAGATATTGAATGAAACACCTGAGATCATACTAATGAATTTTGTTCGTATTTGCGGATGTATATTAAGGTGGACAATAAATTCTTTTGGGGAAAAATATTTCCTGTTTCTTGATTCTTGTGTCTTCCTTGTGTCTTTCAGTGCCAACAGTAACCAGGAATTTGGGATAATATTTTATTTATAAGCTTACAATGTCCTTTGTGTTTTCAGGAGAGAAGAAGTGGCCTAGAAGATGAACTTTCTGTGCAAACTATTAGAAGGTAAGGGAAGACAGAACAGAAATAGGATCGTTTTATAAAAAAAAAGGAAATACACAATTTCACAACTAAGTGCAACAAATACAGTGGGATTCTGGCTGCACTAAAGTGATAGTTTTCCACTTAGTAGGAATTTCATTTCTTATAACTTGTCAAGGAATCAAGGGGCTGGTTGTAACTAAAATAGCTCTCTTAAATCCTTCATACAGCTTTATTGATTTTCAGTAGTCTATGTTTAAATTTCCAAATTCATTTTCATCTGTGAAATTTGTCATATTCTATCTAAAGCTAAAGAATGAAATTTAATCAAGCAATACATTTTAGAGCAATAAAAGGATTTTGGAATCAGTCCAGTTTGATATTAAATGTAACAAAAATGACAGAAGTTCATCCAGTCATTCTTGTGTTAAATTAAGGTTTCTTGATCACATCTGGCTCAAAAATACAATATGTAAGTTCACCTGCTAAAAACTATAGTAGAGATCGTTCCATTTGCTTACTGCTTGTATAATATACAATATAAAATACACAACATATTGGAAAAAAAAATATTTTAGAGTGTCCAGACAAACAAACATGAAAGATTTCTGTATCAGCAGTACTTCGTGTAATAATTATATTCTGAAGGTTTTTGTATTTTTTCAAAAGTCCTCATCTCTTTCTCTCTATAGAAATAATTGAAAGGTTCACGTAGTTAGTAAGTGCCATGACATTTTTCTACTTTTGGATAGAAAATTTTAACCTGAGATCTAGGCTTTTCTAGTGGGAAGGCAGACATGGGATTTTGTAATTTCTCCAAGATAAATATAATCTATGTGAGCTGCTCTGAAAGCAACACCTCATATTTTATTATGTTGGCCCATGACGTCAGAGGTGGATGGTGGTGATATGACAGTAAAGGTTGAACATTCCCACCCATATTCCACTCCGTTTTGTTGCCATGTGACAGGTGGCAGCAGAGATGCAGTCTGGCAGTATGAAGTTTGAAATGGGAGTGCAGACGAAGCAAAGATGCGTCACTGAATTCCTCCATTTGGAAAAAATTGCACCCACTGACATCCATTGATGCTTACTGAATGTTTATGGGGACTAAACAGTGGATGTCAACAGTGAGGCATGATGGTGTTTTTCAGCAGTGGCAACAGCGACAATGGGTCACCTCTTCTGGTGCAGATTTTTATCAGCGTGGCATGCAGACTCTTGTTCATCACTGGTGAAAATATAAAGCAAGTGGTGGTGACTATGTTGAAAAATAATGTTTCTCTCTGCTTGCTTGACAGAATCCAAATGAACTATTTGGCCTAGTAGCTAGCTAGTAACGGGCTAGCACAAACTTTTAGTGCCCCACTGAAACCCAAAACATCTGACTTATCTAAGACGCTATCTATGCTAGTGGCTAACAGTAGGTGCTTAGGAAATAGCATTAACAATGAAAAAGTACAGACAGATGCTTTCTGAGTATTTTGTCTCAGGAACATGTGCAACAGAAAATTCTTGATTTATCCCTACCATTATTTATAATACTGCCAGGCAGTATTACAAATTTGGAAGAAGGTATCTTTCTTCCAAAAAATATGCCTAACTACTTTTTGAACCCATTTTTATTTCCTTGCTGCCTGCTTACTGTTGCAACGTGTTACCATTGTGAAAAAATAATTTTATTTTAAAGTGATCAGCTGTGATTAATATTCAAGGTACTTTTAAGCATTCATTGGTGGTTTTCTACATAAGGATTGGCAGTGAAATACTTAAAAGCCTATAGGCATGGTTCTGACAGACAGGAAAGAAGTTTCACCAAATGTATATTAACGTCAGCCATTATCTACCTTCTAATTCCTCTTAAAGACAAATCCATAAGAAGAATTATTAGGGAGCCAATAGAAACTCACCCTTCTAAATCCCTCTAGATTTTTAAAGAGTTTAATGAGCATTTTCATTTCCCATCTTGAGACACTGTGTGGTATCTCTTTACATCCTTCCATCATGGCCCTTCACCCTTTTCAGAAATGAATGGATGAAAAAATATCTTCTGTCTTTTCAGCTTCTAAGGGCACTGTTCAGCTTATCTCATTAATATTTGTACAGTGGCTGATCAGAACTACAAATCCAGAGCTCGCTAAAGTTAATGAAAAGCTTTCCATTGTCTCCACTGGGTGCCACATGGCTCTCAGACTCCAGAAGGGCAAAGACCTGACAGCCTTCTTAAGAACACCTCGTTTTATATGTATCATAAACTGGAGGCTTTTGTTACAAGGCAAGGTTCATCCTGCCTGACATCTGCTCTCTGGTGCTACCATTGAAGATATTGCATGAGCGTAATAATATACTGTGAAGACTGCTTAGCTAACAATAGTAGAGAAAATATAAAACTGCAAAAACATCAGTGCAAAAAAAAGTGTTTAGCTTGGTTAATGTATTGCAGAACTCATACAGTGCAGGGCACAATATCTTTCCACTTGGCTCAATTGTATTTCTGTTAGCTAAAATGTTGTAAATGCAGAAATAGTGATCACAGCTCATATTGTAGTATATACATATAAATATTATAGCTGATGCCAAAACTGTAAATTTACCTTGACGTTTCTCTGGAAGGAAAAGAAAGAGTTCATCATGAAATTCATAATCCCATAATGCCTCTAAATGAGGAAGTAGCAAGGAGGTAAAAAGTATCAGGAAGAATAGTTTCCCAGTAATTTTCTTACTTGTCCTGTCTTGACTCAACCATCTGCTGGGGTTGGCTGTCTTTATCTCCATAGTAGGAAAATTCCATGTTTAACATATAACCCTAGCCCAGAGTCCAACACAGAACACATGATGCTGTGTTTGTCTTTCAGGAAGACTGAAAGTCAAGAAGGGAAAAGAGGCATCCATGTATTACATAGGAGCCTGGTACAAGACTGCCCAGGCTAAGGGTTTTAACCCCAATAGGCAGCTAACTATACACTCCCTCAGCGGAATGAGAGAGAGAGTTGCAAGGGCAAAAGTGAGAAAACTCATGAATTCAGTCACAGAATCACAGAGTCACAGACTGGCTGAGGTTGACAAAGACCTCTGTGTCCATCTGGTCCAACTCCTGCTCAAGCAGGGCACACCCAGAGCAAAATTCCGAGGACCATGTCCAAGTGTCTTTTAGAGATCTCCAAGGAAGAGACTCCACAGGCCCCCGAGCAACCTGTGCCAGTACTCAGTCACCTGCACAGATAAAAGCAGTTTAGAGATAAAGGATGTTTAATAGGTAGCGAAAAAGCTGCATGTGCAATCAAAACAAAATAATGAATTATTTCATCACTTACCATCAGCAGGCAGATGTTTAGCCATTTCCAGGAAAGGAAAGCTTCATCATGTGTAATGTTACTTGGGAAGATAAACACTATAATTCTAAATGTTCTCCCTCCCCAGCTTTTATTACTAAGCCATGACCATATCATACGATATGGAATATGCTTTTGGTCAGCTTAGTTCATCTGCCCCTAGCTTTCCTGTTTAACCTCCAGACTACTTGAAAGTGAAGAGAAAGCCTTGATATCGTGCAGGCAATAATCAAAACTCTGGTGTGTTATCAACTCTGTTTTAGCCACAAATGGAAAGATTAATTTTACCTCAGCTAAAATCTGTGCAAGTTTACAATTATGTTTAGGGTTGTGTGCATATCCTTAATAAATAAATACATGATTCTTTGTTCTTTCTGGTAGTTTGAACATCTATTTCCTGGTAGAATATCCTCTTTGAAGGGCTATAATCAAGATTGAGAAGATGTGACAGTAGAACTGTAACTTTTCATCCTGAAGTCATGTCACTGACTGGATGAAATCTCAAGAACCTATAGAGTGAGAGACAGTGAAGATGCAAAAACACATTTCCACTGTCCAATGATATTGTCTTTCTGCATGGAGGAGGGAGTCATGATATTTTCCTTTCTGTTTTGCCTACTGTGATAATTTTAAAACATTAAATTTCTTTTACTTTTGAACTTCGTTGATAAACAAATAAAAAAGAGATCAAAGTCATTTAGAACTGCAGATGGACAGAAGTTTCCCTGGGGAAAGGGTGCTCTGCCAGCATCTGCTGCCAAGTAAAGGTAGCTGCCAGGGTAGAAAAATCCTCATTTGTAATAAGTTATGTAAGAATTTGAGGCAATGTTAGCATTCCAATACATTTTGATGCTTGAATTTTAATTAAGAACTGAAAATGTATGGAAAAGCGATCTCTGTTCAGTGTGCTCTGTTCAGAGTGAAGAATCGCATAACCATGTTGCAAGCTGTGGCATGATCAAATTTAAAAAGAGTAAAGTTGAAAAAATGGGAAGGAGACACCAGTTTCTTTTCTTTTCCCTGGCACATCAGAGAAAAGGATATAGTTAAGACCCCCAGGTTTTACTGCAAGAAATGAAACCTTGCTGAGTTTGCTGTAAAGAGGTGAACAGAGAAGATGGGTGCTAAGTGCAGCAGTAGAGAGAGATTATGATAATGGTAACATCACAACTGAATTGAGACCAGCCTTGCCAGAGGATGGACTCCTCTATCATAGACTTCAAAATAGAACTGGGGAATAATGTAACAGAGATACATAGTGAGTAGTTATTCTGACTGTTCAAACATCCCAAAGGGTTTAAAAAAATTAAATATATATATTTAAAGATATCTTCAGAAACAGTCAAAGGATACCATACACAATGACAATAATGCAAAGGTCAGTTGCTGGGGTTTAATGGCAGGTGGCATCTAGTATGTGGTTATTGAGATCCATTGCTGATGGCAGTGTGCCATATGATAGAGAATGGCAGAGAATGAAACAGGGGAAGGCTATGTGAACTGAATTAGGAGAAAAAACAGACAGCTTGGTTTAAGAGAAGGAAAATTAAAGCCAATTTCAGGAGGAAAAAAAGATGTTACCGATTTCAGGATGAGTGTGATTTGTGCTTGATAGAGAGTGATTTTTATCTACTTGACAGGTAATGCTAGGGGAAAAATGAGAATGAACAATGGGTGATTTTAGTTTTAGTTTTACAGTGAGCTTTCCTGCACTTGCACCTTTCAGTTTAAAATTAATTGAATATCTTGTTTTTAACAGTTTTGATATTCAAACACTTCCTTTCCTTCCCTCCCCTCATCTTTTTTTTTTTTTTTTTTTTTTTTGGATGCTATAGAGCATCTTTCATTCCAGAGCATCTCTGGAATCCTTTATGATCTGTGAAATTAGGCAATTCAAATTGTGCCACAAACACCAGATTACAAAAACTACTCAGCCAACAAAATATTTCATTGCAAATAAGCATTTAATGTACATTCAAAGAATTAAGCACCAGTTACAAAAATCTTGACCTTCATTCTTTGCAAAAGTTAGCCATGAATTTATGTTTTTCAGTGTGATGAAATTAAAATGCCCATTACTTGCCCAAGCTGAATTTTTGAGTGACAACAGCTCTATTATAATTATATTTAAAAAATAAGTACGTATTGAAAATGACAAAATCTGAACTGAGGATGAGAAGGTTTCTCTCTAGAAAAGGAGATGCTAAACAAAATGTGCTCTGTCAGCCATTACGTTAGCATTATGTAATTTTCTGCTAATACCTACTTCTTGACCTACGGTATTAGTAATTGATTATACTTTCAATATTGTTACCTTGGGATTTTTATTTATTTATTTATTTATTTATTGGTCTGTTGTGGTTTTTCTCTGCTCCTGACAGAGCTCATAAAAGACTTATTTTCAGCTTGGTTTTCTGTGAGACTTCAGGCCTTTCCTGAATTCTTGAAATGGATAAATCCACAGAGGTTAATATTTCTAGTGCATCAGAAGAACAGCTTAGCTTGGAAATGCAATTGGTGATGAAACTCACTTTCGACACAATTCTTTCCATCATTACAAAGATAGTAGTAAGATAGAAGAGAAATCTTTGTCCAAAAGTAAACATGAAATTGAATGTAGATAACATGAATATTCCTGTCCACACGGAGAAGGTGTTTAAATGGCCACGTTTCTGTCTCCACTCTCAGGGAAGATCTACTCTGGTTTTGTTGTGTTAATTCATGAGCAAGCTGATGAATGAAGAACAATGCAAACTGATCATTGTTGCTCTCAGTCAGGTAGAGTTAACATGGCTTGATGGATCAGAGTTATTCAGTTGTGCTGTACACCCAGTGTACAATGCTGTGTATTACCAGCCTGTCTCAAATGTGATTAGAGTGTATTAGATTAAATTTCTTTCTTTGAAACTTCAGAGAGTACGATTGTCTTGCATTTGTGAGGATTAAAAGTATGTATGTGACAAGGCACAATGGTTCAGTTGTCAATGGAGATTTCTGCAGGTGATTCACTCCACCTGGTACCCCATTGTAATGGGATTCAGTTTTGAATTAAGACATTCAAGCGCTGGTGTCAACCAATCGATGTCTATAGGGGTGCTGTTTTTAAATATTCCTTTACTAGCACTAAGCTATTGTTCAACATAGCTAAAAAGAAATGAAATAGATATCTATTTTATAACGAGATATTGAATACACAGAATCATGGAATCACAGAATTGCAGGGGTTGGAAGGGACCTTAGGAGATTGAGTCCAACCCCAATGCTAAAGCAGGTTCCCTACAATGCCATTACTAATCATCAAGAAAGGAACCATCTCCATGAGACTATTTTTCCGGACTCCAGAAAGATCCTAGACAAGTAAATTAGTCCAGATGCGTAATTCTTGTGCAGCTGGAATTAGGTGAGATCAGTCTAACCAATTTTACTGCAAGCTTTTATGTCTATTTCTCTCACATATTTATGCTGTGGCTATTATTTCTGTGATTTTCCCTGCTACATTTGAATTCTCTGCTAACATTTTCAACAATATTTTAAAAAATAATAGACAAGGACTTACTCTGATCAAGTTTTTTCTGATTTTTCTGAAGACTTTTTTACAGGAAGAAAGAGGTAAACAGGTTGCAGTTTCTCATTGGCAAATAATTAGACAAAGTGCAGTTATCCTAAAGACTGTGGTTTTGGTTGCTCAGGAAAGTAAGACTAGGGAAAAAAATCTTTGAAAGCAAAATGACTTGTAATAATGAATCACAGCTGAGAAAAGGAATACACCAAATAATCCTCTTGGCTGTATTGATTACAGTGTACAGACAGCTCAGTCTCTGATGTAATGGGAAGAAGTAGTCTATGACACTTCCCCAATGACTATGGGACATTATGTTATTGTATGAATGTCTTCCAAATAAGAATGAGGATTAATTTTCAGAACTCTGAAACAAAAGCTAAAAATAAGTTTTTTTTTCTCATGTTTTGTTGGATTTATTACACAGTAACACCCACCACTTTCTTCTGCAAACTGCAGCTGAATTTTTTTAGAATTGCCCTTATCTCATGCAACCCCCAGATTAGCTCTTGTTTTATTTTGCATTGTTTTCTAAATTAAAATAGCAAGTTATACAAAATACAGTCCCTCAAAAGTGCTCTCTTGAAAAATGCACCTTAAGATGCTGAGTTGGGAAAAATATGAACTGTTCATAGAATCTTCATAGAATGGCTGGGGTTCACAAGGACCACAATGATCTGTTTACATGGTTATCAAAATGGTCTTTCATCCTCAAAATATTATTCTTTAGTAATCAGTTAGCAGTGCTTTTGCTGTTGGTATATCTTGCTGTCTGAATATCAGTATTGTGCATCAGAATCATTCTCTAGAATCTGCTGCCAGCTTAGAAAGTCAGGGAAAAATTTGTCCTAAATTAAAACACGAAACTCTTCAGGACTGTGAATAAGCATCTAGAGCACAGCTGGAATGTGTAATTGCCTATCTAGGGAAATGTTCATTTGCCTTTAATGAAAAGGATTTCAAAATGCAATAAAATAAACATTAATTACATTAAATTGGGAACTGCTTACCCATGGAGGGAACAAAGAAATTATGGAAAGTGATTTTATTGTAGAAGTTCTACTTGAAAGAGGTACGTTCAAAATCCACAACTCATCTAAGTGACTGTGATGATATCTATTACTTAATCAAACAAAACATCCCCATTAAAACCAGGCACACTGTCAAAAGCAACTGTATACATGTACAACACATCTGCACCAGTTTCTATATGTGAAAATAGAAAAATCTGAGCAATCATACATAACTAATTCTATAATTACTTCTCAGATTTCAGTAGTAATCTATAAAGAGCTATGAAGTGTAGCTAAGCTTCTTATGCATGTACATGCATAACATATACATGTATATATATACATATACATGTACATATGTATGTACAGTAACATTCTGCATTTCATTTTCTCAAAATTTCATAAATCTATAAAATCTTTATGCATATAATCATTTTGATATATTGAGATAGGGTATCATTGTATCCACCGAACCATTATCTCAAGCATATTTTGTCAGCAGGACATACCATTTACACTTAATACTTTTTAATCATTTGATGAGGATAAAAATAATTATCAGAATCACAGAATTAAGGAAAGGATGACATTGGAAGGGACCACTGGAGATTATCTAGCCCAACTCTCAGCTCAAAGTAGGATCAACTAGTGCAGGTAGCTCAGAGCTGTGTCCACTTTGACTTTGAATACCCACAAGGATGAAGCCATCAACTTGGTTGAGTGTAAATTTTTTTCTTACTTTTAAACAGTTTTTTTTTGTGTGTGTGTGTGTTTCAGTTTCTTCCCATTGCCTCTTGTAATTCTAGTGGGCACAACTGAAAAGTGTCAATGTCACTCTATGTTCACTCCCATTAGGTATTTATACTTATTGATAAGATGCCTCTGAGCTTTCTTTCCTCTCCTGAAGAGTCACAGTTCTCTTAGTCTCACCTTTTTGTATGTCAGGTGCCCCAAGTCCTTAATCATCAAGGCTCTTCACTGGACTCACTTCAGTATATTCATGTGTCTTGTACTGAGGAGCAGAGAACTGGAAATAACATTACAAATCTATTTTCATGAATAATGAGTGGAGAAGAACAATCTCGCTTGACCTGTCCATATCTACTGAGTCAGTCATACAAATATGAAAGACTATGACTTTGGACAGATATTATTTCTCATTGGCGAATCCAAGATGACTACTCCCAGTCACATTTTTGTCCATTCTATGTTTGGAAATATTTTCCAATAGGGTTTAGTGCACCCACTTCTGAGGATCTTCAACATTTTTTCCAGTAAAATTTTTTATTAGTAAAAATAGATGTAGCAGGTCAGATGTGATGTACTGATTAAAAGTATCGGTACTTTACAGGAAAACACAAAGAAAAAAATATAAAGAAAAGAAAAAAAAAAGAAGTTCAATAAATGGATATTAATCTATCATATCAGTAAGACAAGAAATTAATTTTATTCTGACCAGAAAGAGGAATAACCTCTACGGATAACTAAACTGTCGTCAGTAACACCTCTGGGTTTTGCCAAATTTGGTTCAGTGACCACATCTAATTCATGTTGTTTCACATAGTTTTCTCCTTACCAGCTCAGAGGAAAATTTGTATGAAGTGCAATTTTTCATAGATATTATTTTTTCCTCTATGAGGCATCCTTCAGGTTATGCTATTGCTTTCGCATTTGTTTTATCATCATTTTTGGACACACTTCTTACTGTTTCTACAATAGAAGCCAAGAAGAAAAATTGATGTGGAAGACAGGAAGGTTATGAATTTGGTCAAAGACATTTCCAAAGGGAATATAGACATCAAAGTCTAGCCCAGTGATTTGAAAAGTAAGAAAGCTAACACCTATTGCTTACACACAGGACTTCTTAGGGCTTAAGCTTTGAGAATTCCATCTTTGGGATTGACTAAACTTGTAGGCACATTCTTCTTCCAAGAGCTCCTTAGTGAGATGTATAAATGTGCTCATATTTTTTAGGAAGCCTAAGGCAGCAGCCAGTTCAATACTTAGTTAACTCATTAACAGGTCTGAATCCGGAACAAGGAGTAACTGTTGAGAGCTGAATTTCTGTGTTATTCAAAACTGTCATATAAGCCCTTGTCTTCAGCTGGATCATATCTCTTACACTACTCTTACGCTTCTCTGTATAGACATTTGAATCACCCCTTATATATCTAAAATCTATCCTTCTAAATCTAGAGTAATTATTATTTTTATATTCAGTGGAAAGAACATACTTACATATGGTGACTCAGTTAACTAACTCAACTTGAACACCTATTTTATGATGCCATGAATCATTTTGTGATGATGCTTCTTGTAATCCATTGCATGTAAAAGGACTGGTTCAGACTTAGACATCTAAGTTTTTAGACTTAGTTGTTAGGTTAAATTAATTGCTTCTGTACTCCCAACCAGCACAACAACTTAATGACATATTGTTACTAACATATTTTATCTCTTATTTTTGACCTAAAACCCAGTAAGGTGAGCTTAATTTTTCAACTGAATTTGGTAAATGTTGGATCAAACCTAGACAAAGAACTCAGGGAAAAAAAGAAAACACAACAGAATTCTGAGAAGGGAAAATGATTTTGTAAGTGGAAAGAAGGAAAATCAAAATACTGAAAGTAAAATGTGTGTTTACACAAATTGTTTGGTTTAGCAGCTCTAAATGTCTTAATTTTAGGATAGGATAGAGAATGATCATTTCTTCTAAAATCTTACGGTTACTCTGTTTTTCATATTGTGTTGTCAGCAAGAGATTTAGAAAAAAATATGGACAGTGTGAGCCTGCACTCTGGCAACTGAACTTTGTACAGCAAAATCAGCTGGCACAGCAAGGTGTGGAAGAATGGGCTCAAACTAATGTAAAGCTTGTTCAGTTGTTTCTCATCTATGCTGCAATGGGAAAGCAAAACAGATCTGCTCAAAAAAAAAAAAAAAGTGAAAGAGTGACTTGACTTTCATCTATAAACACATACATAGGGAGCAGACATCTGTTAACAGAAAATTCTCCAGATCTCACAGACAAGGAGATGAGGGCTTGAGATAATTCAAGAAAAAAGTTGGAGACAAGATGTTATGGAGAATTGATTGATTTTCATGAATAACAAAGCTCAAGAATGATCCATCCTGACAATGAGAATGCTAAGGAAAGATGCCAGGAGGTCTGCGTGGACGAATAAGGAACTCTTCAATAAACTTAAAAACAAAACATACAGGAAATAGAATCAGGGACAGGGGACCCAGCAGCAGCATAGACACAGTATTCATGCAGGGAAAGGTTAGGAAAGCAAAATCCCATTTGTTCTTGAATTTTGCAGGGGATATAAAGGACAAGGAGGGCTTCCTTCTGTGACTGTATTAGCAGCAAAAGTAAGGACTAGGAAAGATGTGAACCCACTGCTGAATGGTGTAGGGGCCATTGGGACACAGTGTTTCAGTGCTTCTTAACTTTAGTCTTCAAAAACCTTAGGGCCCTGAGACAAGTCAGAAAGACTAGGGCAAGAAAGACTTACAATTGGTGAAGGACAGCTGGATTAAGGTACACTTAATAAAAATGTCCAGCCACAGACCATGGTCCCTGATGAGATGCACCACTGAATGCTGAGGGAGCTGGCTAATGTCACTGTGAAGCCACTCTCAATTTTCCTTGAACAGTCTTGGAGACTGGGAGAGCAGTCTCCATGACTGCAACAAATGGACCCCACAAAGGAGTGCGGGAAAGTCATGGTATAAAAGGAGCAGCAGAATGAAACCTCCATGGCTATGACTCTCTGTAATTCCCTCCCCATCTCTGCTGCTCTGCATGAGCTGGGGTAGAGGACTGTGGAGTGAAGGAGTGAAGTAGGAAAAAGTCTGGGACTGTTCAGCCTGGAGAAGTCACAGCAGAGATGTTATCTATGTGTACAAATACATACTAGAAGGGAATGAAGAGAAAAGAGCCATGCTTTTCTCAGTAACCATTTGGATCAAGTTTGGAGATTGTCAGGAGAAACCTTTACAATCTATTTTGAGTTACGAATTTTTCCAACCAGATACTTAATTTCACCAATATTCAACTCACAATAATCAGTCCACAACAATTTGGTGTGAATGTTAAGTTCTTTTTAAAAAGAGCTGTTATGATTATTACTATTTATCTCAGTTAGTTAAGCATGATGCTTTCATTTAGCACTTTGTCCAACAAAATGAAAGCCCTATCCTGTTACTCTACTTTTTCACAGTATTGGATTTCAAAGTAACACATTGGTAATGTCCATTATAAAGCATAAACTTAACAAATGTGAAGAGTGAAGACAACTTTGAACTATCATTTTATTTATCATAAAGAGAAGCACGAAGAGAAATGATATGTGTTCAAACAGAAGACTAAAACTGGTTCTTGTTCAGCAGTGCAATATCCATAATTCCAGCAGGACATTAAAGCATACCCTTAGCATCATTTAAGGTGTGGAGTGATACTATTGTGGAGTGAGAGATGTCCCGGATTTTAGTTGCTTAAATGAGGAGCTCTGCTTTTCAATAAAGAGAGGAAATGATAGGTATTTCCAAAAAGTAATTCACCTATATTCAAGTTCCAAGACGGATTGAATTACTGAAGATACCTGTTGCTCTTCATCACTGAGAAGGAAAGTGATGGTTGATTAGATAACGTAGGCATCTCAGTTGATTATTTAAATATAACGTTAATTGCTTACATATTTGACTTAGCAGTGTACCTGAATTTTCACAGGAAGTAAAATTTTTCCTCAAATTCTATCAATGAAGGTTCATTGATACAAATGAACCTTCAACAAATGCAACTCACGTGAATTTTTATCTGCATACATCTTTGAGAGGCATATTTCAATGGGTCCAGAAAAGGGGCATAGTCACAGTTCTAAATCATTACTCCCACCAAACTTGTTTAAGAGAAGTGCCCGGAAAGACCTACCAACAGTAGATCAGTTTTAATTCCATGTAAAGCGTGGGTGTCCAATCTTTAGGCTTGCCTGGGCTGCAGTGAGTGAAGACGAATTGTCTAAGGCTGCATCTACGTAGGTTGCTCTGAACGTAATACCTCCAAATTATTTCCATGGAAACTACAACAAATTCAAAGAGAACAATAAAAACGAACTAACACAGCAAATTCTCAGTCACTAAACACTATTTTTCAACAGTCACCACCATTAGATATGAGATTTTTGATGAAATTTTACTCTTGTTTTAATTCATCCTTGAAAACAATTGTTCACAAATGTATTTCCTTTCAAAAAGTGATGACATGAATAAACTATGATTGTGAAGCAAGGGTTATTTGTCTCTGGTAAGAGAGGGCTTGTAAAAGTCTGGTAAAGAGACATGATTCAATTTTAAATTACAATTCTTTATATTCCATTTGAAAATTCACAAATAATATTTATGTTGACTGAAAATGGAGTCACAAATAAACCAAATAATTGATTTTTTTTTTTTTTTTTTTTGCAAACTTGAAGCCTGTTCTCAATGTTTTTTTTATCACAATGGAAAGCATAGCTGAATATTTTCCTGTCCTCACAGGACTGTGTTTAGCCAGTACGTCAAAATCCATAAACCTATCTGCCATAACTTGAATCAGCACTGCACCGTGCCCTGCTTGTGCTCTGGTTTTATCCAGATAGGTTGAATAGTGAACTGATGTTCAGTAGATGCTGATTGTCATGCCTGGAGTGGAGCTGCCACCATGATGGCACATGGCAGGGGCAGGCTGCAGTGCGAGCTGTGTTGGGTCGTGTGCTGCCTGTGGGCTGTAGGTTAGGCATGCCTGATCTAGTGTTTAGAAATACAGTGCTTTCTCCATGGCCCCTAGGAACTGACATAGACCTTGTTTCTATTTTCTGCACTGATAAAATGCCACTATTTTTTTTCTAGCTGGTGACTGCTAGGCATTTTTTTCCGTGCTAGGAAAAAAGAAATATTTCTTCTACAAATTAGGACTCCTCAAATTTTTGTTTAATATATACCCAAGGAGAATCATTATTGTGTCAATTGAAATGTCGCTTGCCTGATTTTCATGTGTCATTTTGTTTTGTGCTTAAAAAAAAAAAATCTAATTTGCTTACATTTAAAATCTGGAAGGGGTTTCAAACAGAACAGCTACAACTTTGCTCCCTTCTGCTAACAATACAGATGTCTAATTTTTACTGTTGGTACTTTCAACACAAATATGAGGCCCATTGTTGTGTTACTTATACCCAAATATTGTTAGTACTGTCAGTAAGGTAAATTTTAACTGCACAGCAATTCAGGATAAGAATAAAGTGCATTAAAGGTTAGTTCAGTTGCATTTCAGAATTCACTAGTGCATCATTTGAATGATGCATCATTTGTATGATGCATCATTTGTATGACTCAGTTCCTGTGTTGCTTTTTAGAAAGCATTTCCAGAAAGCTTTCACCAATTCACTAAGTGGAAGCTAGCTCTTGTTTCTATAAAATGTCACATCCTTGATGCCTGGCTGGTTTAACAGTCCTAAGTCAATAGCCAATCTTGTAAATTTAGACCAGGGTTCCACATTTTATTTCTGTAACATGTTATTGGAGAACTGTGCTGTCAGCCAGATAACCAAAATAATAATCAAAATGTAAGACCTGAGTATCTGTTTAATTACCTGAAACTAGAGACAAAAGTACATAGTGAGATACAAGATAATATAACCTACAGCTTTAACTCATGTAGTAAGTCAAAATAATCTTCAATGTTAAAATTACTGATAGAAATGCTTATACATGTTTCAGTCATCTTGACAGAATAGTTAGGAGTTTGAGCGATTTCTTAAAGTCTTGCTGCAAAAGGTTGAATAAACTTTTTTTAAATTTAGCCTTCTGTCATCTGTGAAGAAAATGTGAAGACAGCAAAAATTCAGGAGACATCCTCTTTGGTTTAACATTCCTCTCCCATTCAAAATTACAATTTAAAAAATTTTATATAATACACATCTGTGTTCTTCAATAGAATAATTTTATTCAAAGGGTGCTTTGGTGGGGTCACTAACACTTATTTTGTCTAGAGACTTGTTTAATTTAAATTCTATAATGACGAATACTTGATAATTTTCCATTTGAGTTTTAGATTAAGCTGCATTTGCAATGGAACTCGAATGCAATAAAACGTATATCAAGACAGTGTCTTAAAAATTTAGAAAAATTAATCACACATGTCCTGCTATCTAAAGTATTAAGTTCATTTTACAAGTGTAATGCTTTTATATGCAATCAATTTGTTACATAAAGAGAAAATTAGCTATCACAGTTCAGTAAGAGACAGGTTCTTTCAGGTTTTTGTAGCTGAAGTTTTTCAAAGGAATTAGATGTTTAAAGGTACAGAAAAGACCAAGCAGATTTATTAGATTTGTCTCACCTTCCCTTAGTCAGGCAATAAGTTAAAATGGTCATCTAGGCTCAGAGTAATTAATGTAGAGAAAATGGTGCCTCCAAAGGCCATTTCCTGAGACTGATGCCTAACATGAGTTGGATGAATCACTACTTCTAGGTGCCCATTTCTCTACACAATGTGCACAGGCTAACTTGAGGACTTTGTCCAGGATTATATCCAGACGACTTTTGAAGGTCACCAATAGGTGATAGATAGGGAATTGAACAACCTCTCTGGAAAACCAGTGCCAATGCTGAGTCAGCAATTCAGTAAAAAAGGGTTTCCTGATGTTCAGGAGGAACATTCTGTGTTTACGTTCCTGGACACCCTGAGAAAAACCTCTCCATCTTTTGATCTCGCTTCAGATACTTGTATAGATTAATAATATGCCCTCTGAGCATATCTTGAGGGTAGAGAGGCCTTGCAGAGAAATCTCAACTAACTGGAAGGCTGGGCAATCACCACATTAAATTTATTTAACAAGAGCAAGTGCCAGATTTTGTAGCTTGGATGGGGCAACTCTGGCAATGGGTACAGACTGGGGGATGAGAGGCTGGAGAGGAGCCTTGTGGAATGAGATCTGGGGATTCTGGTTGATGGCAAGGTGAATCTGAGTCATAGTGTGCTACGGCAGACAAAAGTACCAGTCTGATCTAGTAGGTGGCAACCCAGCCCACGGCAGGGGGCTTGGAACTATATGACCTTTAAGATTCCCTCCAACCGAAGTCATTCTATGATTCTATGATCTCTGCTCTCTAGTGAGACTGACAGGACCCAAGGTAACGACATGGAGCGGTGCCAGGGGAGGGTCTGGTTGAGTGTTAGGAGGAGGTTCTTCACCAGAAGGTGGATGGGCACTGGAACAAGCTCCTCAGGGCAGTGGTCATGGCCCCAAGTTGCTGGAGTTCAAAGAGAATTTGGACAGTGCTCTCAGACCTGAGGTTTGAATTTTGGGTGGTCCTGTGTGGAACGAGGAGCTGGATTTGATAATCCTTGCAGGTCTCTTCCAGCTTTGGATATTCTACGATTCTATAATTTTATTATCTCTAGGCTGAATAATCCCAGTTGTCTAAACTTTTCCTCATGTGGGAGATGTCTCAGTCCCTTCTGACTTGATCAAACTATGCATCTAGCTTTAAGATGGCTAAAATTGTAAGACATATTATATCCATTATTAGTATCCTATTAAATCAGCTAACCATGGAAAATTTTATTAGCCATGAGTATTAAACTTAATTTAAATGTTTAAAAGTAGATTAAAGCTAAAAAAAAAAAAAAAACACACAAAAAACACATACAAAAAAAACAAGAACAGCAAACAAACAAACAAAAAAACAGCAAAGCAAAGAAAAAATCTCATGCCACTTTATGCAATTAAAAAATCATGGTTTTATCCACCTGGTTACTAAACATCATCTAACAGGAGCTGAAGTGACAGTGTGCCCAAGCATCAGAAGACCTAAGGATATTCACATATTTGCATGCAATATACTTCATGTGACAAGATCAAATGCTTCAACTGTTTCAGTTTTCTGGTGTTTCATACAGATGATCCCTTGTTAAATAGGTATCACAAATTTCCAGATTCATCTGCCTTCTGAGTGACTTGTTCAAGAATTCTGGATAGATCTAATAGAAGAGGTATAACTCTAAATATGCTAAATATATTTCAAAATCTTCCTTCTATTAATAATAACCTTTCTACTTAGTAGGGTGGTAAGTAGACTGAAATCCTAGGAAATGCAACATAGTAGTACCTTGCATAAAAAGAGCAAGAACACAGCAATGAGGGAGTTGATACTGTTTGTTGTCTGCTAGAAACATCTTTTCTATTAATTCAAAACAGTAGAGTCAGCTTTATATGATTGTTTGAATGAGACCGCTATGAAAGATCTTGTCTACGATGGCACTCACCTGCTCTTCTCTGGATGGACCTTGACCTTTCTCTTTGTCAGTTTTCATGTGGAATGACTAGAGAACTATGTTTCTAATAAATTCTAATAAATTCAGACAGCTGCTTAAGAAGTGATTTTTCTGTCATTCCATGTGCTGAATACTGACAGATGCAGGCATCCTGGATTGAACACAATTTATTCCAGTGGTGGACATCTTTCATTCAAAATTTATTCTGTAAGTACCTACTTCGAGTTTTTAAAATTTAATTTACTTTATGAACCCAGTTAATGTTTTCAAACTTTTGTGAGTCTAAATCGGTATTTCATTAACATATTTTAAGCAAAAATCCTGTATAATATATAGTCTTGTTTTTCCTTACTATTACTTCCAGGAATAGAGCCATTATTTTTCAAGAATGTTTTATTTTTTATTATTTTTCAAGAATTTTTCAAGAATTTTTTTGAAGATTCGAAAGCAATTTCTTACTGTATTTCCATATAAAAGTTCATGAGGTACCCAGGGGGAAATATGCAGGGGGAAATTTTAGAGTTACAAAATGGCAAAAAAACAAAAACAAACAAACAAACAAAAAACACTTTTAAAGAAGTAATTTCATTAAATTTCTCTTAATTTATTTTGCTTCATTCTATTTACTGTTATACACAAATTGAAGAAAAATATTCACACTCGAAACAGTGCCACCAAGTGAAGGCAAGTAATGGCAGAGAATTAAGCTATGCACCAATTAGGACAAATTTGCTAATTAATCAGTCCAGAAAACTTGCCTTTACCTCCTGAAGAACATATGGACAAAAATCTGATGTCCTCAAACTTTAGCTGTAGGTGGTATAGTTGTTTTCCTTTCTCCTTCATCTGTTTCAAATCATCTATAAACTAAGGTCTCCTAGGAGGCCAAACAGAAATAGAAGAACTTTAGATTTATACCTCTATGGTCTGGTCTTCTACCACTGAAATCAACAGGAGTTTTGTTGGACAAACAATCTTCTTTGGTGGAAAGTTGTCATACACATTTCTAGCATTACACGTTATGTGAATTATGGCTCAGTGCTTAAACTGATGATTTCTCTGTTTCTAATTCTAACTCTAATTCTAACTGTGTTGTGTTTAATGATTATGGATCTGTTCGTATTACTGGGTATAAACTGAATGAGTACTCTGCAATTTCCAGATGAACCATAAAGAGAAATCACATGGAAGATACAATTTGCAATGAAAAGCCTCTTCATTGTTAGTCCAAATATTTTCTTAACACTGAGGTTAACATTCCAGTAATCTTCAGATATAGAATTACTGTGTTAGTATTTTTATTATATGACTGAGACTGAGGCAGAACAGAACTCTGTTGTATGCAGTGGATGCTGAAGTTCCAAAACGTGCCTCTCTTACTATGGTAACATTGAGACATTTCAAAAATTTGTGAGCATGAATGAAGGTAGGTTTGGCTGAACCTTCCCCAGACTTTCTCAGCGCATCTTTGCCTGACCCGATCTAGTAGAAGCGTATGAATTTAAAGCATAGGATCAGTTCTGGGAACCTGTGGTCCATTTATTCATACCTATAATATTGTCCAGAGGACAAATGCATAGCCCAAGGTCTTCCTGAAAGCTGACGGAATCTTTCTTCTGAAGCTGTAAATTCAATCAGGAGCTGTATTAGATATTGTCATAGCCTTCCCTCACATAGCCACACAGCTGAAATCAGACTAGCTTTGGAGAATGCAACAGATGGGCATGGATTTGAAAAGGTCACAACACTTCTTTGCTGCAGATTGATACAGATTATTTTCTACAAATGATCTGGGAAAAAATGCAAAGACTTTTCAAGGCAGCTGCAGAGATGAAGGCGGGTATTCATGACTCACTATTGCAAAGGCGATTGCAGAGATGCTTGAAGTTGCCTTCAAGAGGTCATTAAATGGGTATACTCAGCTTACAGGGTGAGTACAGAAAATGTTATGATCCTTGTCTGTTTTCCAAGCAGGCCATGTACAAGATGGCTCTGATCTGATAATAAATTAGGTACTTCAGTACTAAACCATTGCTAATGAGAGCAGAGGAGCGCCATTGTGTGTGTGAACGTCCAAGGAAGCCACTGAATATTCCTACTCAGGTTGCTAGAAACGGACTCATTCATGCGGATTCCTGAGTCTGAATCTTCACTAACAGAATGAAAATAAATGTAGCTCACTAAAATTTAATAATGTTGCAAAAATTTGCACGTAAAAGGAATGTTTCTTCAATGAATACTTGCATCAACACATAAGAAAACGAAGAAAAAAATATAACTGTCAAAATAAGTTTTGGGCTATATCTTTTACATGCTATTTACATTTTCTTTCTTCCTTGAAGTTTGTGTTTTTTTCACCTTAATATAAGGTTTTTTGTTGTTTCATTATCTGCACAGAATTATGTGCTTCTTGAGACAGGAAAGTATTGACTGTTTGGCCTTTGGAGGAAAGGTTTCGTTTTCCCAGTGCCTGAATAAATACTCATATGGTTTTATTTTATAATTTTACAAAGAACTCATAGATTTTGAATCTGACCCTTGTTGCTGCTGACAAAACTTGGCAGAAGTGGACTAGTGATACAATACAGAAATGCTATGCTGAGTTGTGCCTCTCCCTGTGATGTAATGCACCTACACTGACCTTATGAGAATGACTCATAATATAGATTTGTCACAGACTTAAAGAAAAACAGCACTGTTTTTATCTGAAGGAAAGGTAGAGTCAATAATTTTACTGGGAGTACAGCAATCTTCTTGCATCCAGGAGGAACAGTAAAAATTATGCTTCTTGCTTTGCTTTATGAAGAGAGGAAACTCCAGTTGTTTTATTTCATTTGTTGCAAATGATGTGATTTAGGCAGATTATTTCGTGTTTCAGCAGTTGATCCACTGCATACAATGGAGAATGGGGTTAATATCAGAGGCAGCGGAAAAAAAATCAGTGTTGAGAGGAAAGGAGGAAGATACTGAAACAGATATCTCCTAGTCAGAGGGACAACAGATAATAACCCTTTGTCTAAAACCATCCATGGACACTGAACAATATGAAAGCAAAGAAAATATGCTAATAGTGATTTCATTAAAATTTTGAGTGCCTATTATTATTAATTATTTTGAAGGATGAAAAAAAAGGTAAAAGTCATTCAACTGATGGTACAACTCAGAATTGGAATTTCAGAAGGAAACTGAATTTCTGAAGGAAATTGAATTGTAGAAAATGGCCTAGGTTTTGTGTAAAAAAGCACTTGAGAACTTTGATGAGCTCTCAGAGAAATTTTAAGGGAATATTTTTTATTAGATGACTACTGATACGTCACCTAAGCATTAAGATGTGTAAAACTCACATGCCATGCCTTGGCTAACAGTAAGGTTCCTATCCAGCTGCTCACTCATTCCCCATCCTCAGTGGAACAGTGAGAAAATTGGATGAGACAACTCTTTGGTTGAGATAGACTTAGGGAGATAACTTACCAATGATTGCCATAGGGAAAACAAAGTTGGCTTGGGGAAAATGAATTTATTGCCAATCAGAATAGATTCAGATAGTGATTGAGAAATAAATATTATACCAATATCCTTCCTCCTCCCTGTCTCAACACCTCTACCACTCTGCTGATAGGTGGGGAATGGGAGACCAGGATCAGTACATACGGGTTCCTCTCTGCTGCTCCTCCTAGAGGTGCTGCCATCTTGGCTGAGAGGAACCACAGAGAAGCTTAGGAATACTTCTTGAAAAAATGAGATCCTCTTTGTGTTCTCTGTGTCTACTCCAGAATTCTACACATAATAGAAGTCTCAAGGCAAGAACATATTTGAACAGTTTCAACATATAAAAAGTTTCTCTCCAAGAAATCTCCATATAACATAATGTTCATCTACCCTTTTTGAACAAGTAATAGAAAGCATAAAAGTTGGAAACTTAAGCAAAACATCTCCTTATAATTTCTTGAAACAAGCACATAATCCTCTTAAAACTTACAGCCTCAATATCGTAGATGTATTGTCAACCTAAATGAGATGCAGAGAGAGTAGTTTGACACCAATTACTTTTTAAATCTCTATATGTACAATCACCATTGCATGTCTTCTCATCTCATAATGGTAGTAAAAAAGAATTTGAATAAATTTTTCCAACTCAAATTCTGTATACCCATTTCGTTAAATAAAATGTGGACTCGAATATCTGATGTGATCTGGACCTTAGCCATTAGTATTTATAATGTTTCTAGCAGTTACTGATTTAATTTTTACTTATACCAACTCCCTTCATTCTTAAACAGATCTGACAGTGCTTTTTCTAGAGAATGTACCTAATCAAGGAGAAGACACGCATCCTGAGTACTTCTGCCCAATCTGTGGTACCAGGTTTGCTGTACAATAACCAGAAGTGAGACAAGGATATAAGGCTGTGACCCTTCAAAATGCTTCATGCTATACTAGCAGGGACAAACCATTAAACAGGACATTACAAAGATTGCTCTATTTCCCATTAATTTCATAAGCCTCACATTGAGTTATCTGTGAATGCATGTGTATCACTTACAGTCACTTTTCTTAATAAATGATTCATATTTAATGGGAATAATAAGTGTTGCTGCAAGTTTGTAATATGATTTTTTTCACTGCAATTTCCTTCTCACTGTTCTTTCAAAACACTTAATCTTCCATGCTAATAATTAGCAAATTCTTGTTAGCTGAAAGGGAAATCATATCTTACGGTATTTGCTCCAGATAAACCAAATCCATTATAACCCATCTCAGTACTATATTTTGAAGGACATGGGAAAAGAATTCCCACAGCATAAAACTATGCTTTTTTTTTTTTTCTGCTTTTTTTTTTTTCTTTTTCTCCATGAGTCTAAAAAAATGCCTTTCCTGATCTTGCACTGAAAATGTTTTCCTTTGTTTGTAGTAGTAGCACCCTGGTTGAAACAACAAAGTAGAAATGCAATACAAAAAGCTGTAGAACTCAATAATAAATAATGTACAGTACTTGGGGCACATTATGCCCTCAGCTTTCTAACATATGTATTTTGCATATAAATTTCAGAACTAGATTTAGTCTGGAATTCTTTAAACTAATTGCTTCTGAGAACAGTGGCAACGTACTAAAATGAATCTGCTTATAATGGACTTCAGTGTGAATAAACTTTCAAGCCAATAAACCAAGCCAAAACTTGAAGCCAAAAAAAACTCCACAATAAAAAGATGTGACAGAACTATCTGCAGACCGTGCGGTTAAGTTTTGGACATTTTCAACAGTGTAGACCCTGCAAATCTCTAGGCAATGTGATCATGCTGAACAGTGTTGGTATTATTATCAATTCTTATGCTGCATCTCTAATGAATGGTCTACAGTTGGACTTCCTACTGATTAAAAATCAGTAAGCTCAGCAATGTCAGCTCAATTCATTCATTTAGTCTGTACTTCATTAGTTTGTCCATGTGAAACATGGGAATGTGAAAAGTCTTCTGAAAGTTAAGGTGAACAACCTTCACTGCCACTCCCTTGACTACTGATCAGTTATGTCACTGTAGAAGGATATTTGGTAGGTTAACATCATATAGCTGAACATATTATGTGTTATGGAGTTTCATTATCAGACTGTTCCAGATCTGGATGTCAGCCTGAACAAAATGAAATGCTTGAAAATGGTTCTGACTTTAAATAAGGTTGGATTCAAAACCTTGGATCCAAATACCATAATCATGGACTATACATGATTAGAAATGCACATTCAGATCCAGATGTGGCAATCCAAAAGATCACGTAGGACTGTCTCCAGAAAATATTTTACTGGATATGTAGAGTGTATACTTTTCTTCACTGTATGGGAACTGTTAGGTCACAGCCTGAACCAGTGATTGTGCACCTGGTGAAGAGGTGTGGCCAGCCCTGGGAACCAAGGTGCAAGCAATTCACCTGCACAACTGGAATTCACCTGCTCCCTAATCTCATTTAAAGGCTGGCAGCAAAAAGGAAAGAATCTCTACTTGGACTTGTATACGTAAAAAAAGAATAAATCTTAGTATTTTTCAAGAAAAGGAAATGTTATTTCATTAATGGGATTTTCACACCATCATGTGGATCTTCTCTGCATGTTAGGCATCATGCAGTCAAAATTATGTTCCAATAATGTAGTATTATACACGGATCCATCAAAGCATTATATCGCTTCTGGGAAAAGACTTTATTTAATTTGACTGTAATCCAAGATATCATATGAATTTAATTGTTTTAGCATTTGAGCTTGAACTATATACTCTGGCAATACTTTGTTTTAGAAGGCACAGAAAACAATCTAATTAGTATTATAAATACAAAATAAATGGCAATAAAAGTGAAAGTGGCTGAATAGATGTATTACATGAATAGACATAATAAGATGATGCATATATATATTTTTTAAACAATACATAGTGTAAAAATGCAGGAATATCTTAAAGAATACTAATTATTTAATTTTAATCCTTAAATTCCTGTGGAGTAAAATTGAAACAGGGAACTAACACATTTACTGATTCATAACTTATTAAGTCCTGCAGTAATTCAACATAACAGTACACTTTCATGAACTTTTTTTATTTCCCAGGAATTCAAGGTACCATTCATGCTTATTATGCTGATTTTGCAATTGTGTTACTAAAATCAGGTAACCTTCATGGATAAGTATATATTAGATTAAATTTGTTCTGAAAATTTCATGATGTTTACTATAGTTTTTCTGACTGTTGGCAAAAATAAATAAATAAATAAACAAATAAATAAATAAATAAATAAAAGGACAATGTAGAATACAGGCTCGAAGCATTAAATTCATTTTCTGATCCTGTCTAGCCTACCCCTGGTGCCTATCCATTAAGCTCGTATCTTTCCTGTTTTCTTTCTCATTGCATTCTGTGTAGATGCAGAAACTACTGCTGTTAGCTTAGCCAAAAGTGACGAAAACTTTGTCAGTATCTTTGGTCAGTGTGAATGTTAGCATCTCAGTCTGCTTGTATTATGACTGCTAAGACATTTTATGTACTTCCTCAGTTTGACCATGGTACCATTGATTTGTTCTGTTCATGTAGTACTAGTATATATTTTCAAGTAAATTTTTAACCCGCTAGATTTGATGCATTACACCAATTTTTATCATGCTCAAGAAATCCGCTACAGATAGATAGTTTTTCCATATCTGGCTTCTGATTCAGTTTCTCTCAAAACCACATGTAATTATTTTTAATTTCAATATTAACTTTACCCATAGAGTATATACAGAGTAAAGCTAATATTGCAGAATAAAAAAAAAAATTCTTCACCAAATTTTATATTTACTAAAAAGTATCTCAGCACTCACAGTTTTTGTTTTCTGCTACCACTGACTGTAAAACATCTCTGTTGCTTAGATTTACTGTAAGCTTTCAGACAATATTAGTGCCTGAAATCTTTGCTCTGGTAAATAAAGCCATAGAGAAAGGGCTGTGTTGGGAAGTGGCATAGTAAATTAAATGATAACTAATGGTCTAATCATAATTATATGAAGAAATTATCATAAGAAGTTGAGATGACTCTCCTAATACCTTAGCATTCAGGAATTCAAACCTATAAATTGGCTGCTACTTAAGATTATGCACTTATTCTGTGCACAAGTAAGTAATTAACTTTACCTTCCTTATGACTCTAAGGCTCTCGTCCTTTTAATTATAAGATCCAGAGGGTAGCTTTTATGTTACAATTATCTCTATTAAACTTTGAATAAAAGCTGCATTGGAATTTGATATATTAGTCATATGTAATAGCCTGCTAGCTTCTTAAAAGATATAAAGTGCTCTTCTGATAAAGTAGCCACACATTAGGAAGAATATACTTCAGTTCCCCTTTTGCACACACACAAACATTCTGTTTCTAAATATCAAATTGGGCAATTTATGTTAAAATATTACTTGGATTATCCATATTATAGAAGGGCAATAGAAATTTACTAATTTCTCTCATATTTCTTTTTTTTTTTTTTTTTTTTTTTCTGGTCATGCTACCATGGGTTCAATTTCAACACTTGAATATGCCAACTTTCAGTACGACATTACAGCCTTGTGGGAAAAGAAAATAGAACTTTGAAAATGTTCATGTATGTGAAAAACAGTATCATTTATCTCTTCATTCTGAAAGGGATAACACATATATTGCAGTGCTGGACACTGTTGGCTTGTTGATTTTCTTTTTAATATATATTAATTAAAACTAGGTGGAGGCTGCTTCTGTTAAAGGAAAACAAAAGATTTCACAAAAATATCTAAAGCATTCTTTTAAAGTAGAAAGAGAACATTATAAAATTCAAGCAGCTTTGAAATGTAAAAAATATTCTGTCTTTGTTTTTTTCCTGACAAATTCTTTCTATTTCCACAGGTGTGGAGCAAACACAGCATTCCTCAACAGATTTAGGAGCTGTTTGCACTGCCATTAGAAGATTCTGGCAGGTGGCAGGTTGTTAGATAAATGATCAAAGAAAGCAGAGATTAGGACAGCTTTCATCTTCTAACTTGTAGATGACGAAGAAGTTGCTCCTGTTTCTTCTAGACAAAGGCAGCAAACATGAGAAAGCAGGATTTTGTACCTTGGTGGTCAGAAAACCTTACCAGAACGCCCAGGTTATGGGTCCATGTTCCAGGATTGCTTTTGCAATTCAGGTCAAAAACCTATCTGGAGCCATGAAGACTTCTGTAGCAGGGAGCAGTGCCCATATTCCCCATCCTTTAGCCAGCTGTGTTATTTATTCAGCTCTTGAATCATGCTCTCCTTTCTTTGATCTTCTGTCTTTGGGAATCTTGCAGTCTTCTTTCCCAGGTGGCTGTTTCAGCAGGAGGCACAGATGTTGGCAGGCCTGCCTTCTGTCACCCCCAGGGTGTTCAAATGCCAGAAGCAGGTGGCCCAGCACTGCGGACTCTGTATGGAGAGCAGCAAGCCACAGCTTGAGCAGACAAACGGCTAACGTGTAGTGCCCTGCCATAGTCAACTGCCCTGTAGCATAAAGTCTGCAGGTATTTCAGCTAGATGAAATGATCCTCCCTAAAATGTTCGTGGCAGCATGTTACAAAGATGACACCATTACAGGTATTAATCAAATAATCAAAGCAATATATAATAAGCCCCAGAAAAGGGGAAAAGGTTACCTAAGGCCTTTTATTTACTGCTGTATTTATAACTGTCATGTATTCAACTCGTCAATACTTGTTAAAGCAATCCAGACAAGTACAAAGTTACAATAAAGATGTGTCTGCAGTGCCAACTGCTGTTGGGTGAAGGGGAGTGGGAGAATGAAGATCACAGCAGGAAAATGATCATCTGTGCCCCAGCCAGAAGTTCTGTTGGAATAAAGCCTTGGCTTTGGGGTTGGACTGCCCTCTCTGCTCAGTATTGATTCTTACAATTTATAAACCTTGTGGTGATTGCATTATTTAATATGGATGATGGAAATATGGATGATAAAACAGGTAACTTTGGGACTTTTTTTTACCTAACAGGAGAAACCCTTCAATAAACCACTAAAGGGTGTTAGTAGAAAAGGAAGATTGCCAGGATAAAAGTAGTTGTTTTAATAAGACTTATACTGCTTTTAACACTGCTTGATAGCAAAACATCTTAAATAAATACAGATATAATTTAGGCAAGTGTTTCAGCAGTGTTCCTTTCATTTGACTGTGTGAATTAAATAATTGAAGACATTCCTGGCTGCATTGGACCTGTTAACATCTCTTAGTATAAAGGGCAAGATCACTAAATTATTTATCTTACTTCATAGATTTTGACCTCGGAGTAATAAAGAGCAGAACAAAATCTCCACGTAGTTCTGCTGACACGTATCATGAAGGGATAAATTAAAGAACTGCAAGAGATATAAAACTATCAGGAAAACTGACTAAGAGCAAAGAATTTCACCTTGAATTTTGATCAATCCCACATATGTATTTCTTTGCCTATTATTTTCACTATATTTTGAAGCAACAATACAAGAACACAAAAATCTTAGGACTACTTTAGGCACATTTAAAACACTGATTTTTAAGAAAATAATAAGGTGTGTTCTTCACACCTATCCTTCTCAGTATCTTTGGTGTTTAAAATTCTGTGCATCACCACCTTGACTGGGCTGGGAGACCAGGGCTGTTTAGGAGTCACAGCATACAAATCTCTGCAGCTCTTCCTGAATGGCCCTTTGCTGTTACATGTGCTCAGGGTAGCCTAAAAGATGCCAAAAAGGCTGACTGCTAAGGTTTGCCAGCTCCATGGTCACAGATTATCCAGCATCCTGGGGAGAAGAAATGTGGTCAATTAGTTGGGAAGTTGAAGATCTGGATTCTCAGCTGCTTTTGGCTCCAACCTGAGGCTGAAACCTGAGTGTGAGTTTGATGTCTTGGTAGGTCAGATTGGAGTACTTGAGGTCTTGGTCGCATCAAGTCAGATTGCAGTACTTGAGCACTCTTCTATCCTCCCTGATGGAGATGAAATGGGCCTCTCCAGAAACTAGTGCAGACAGATAGTCCTCAGAAAAAAATAAATCTCAGGAACTAGGCCTGGCTGTCACAACATTTTGTTCAAGCGCTTCATAATGCAAAAAGACAAGTATTACTCCCAACATCTTCTCCAGAGAATTTCCGTTTCATCCTGTTACAGAGTTTGAAATAATTCTTTCTCTGAGAAACCAGAGCATGGTGGTCCAATTTCAGCAGGTTTTCTGCTAATCACCTAATGTCTGCTGATCCCAGCTGCCTGGTGGGAGAGGAGATAATGACTCAGACTGAGGAAGGCTCTGAGCGATGCTGTATTCTTTTTGAGTGAATCAATTGGCAAGTGGAAGGAAAAAACATGATGGTTTGCAAGGCCTTTGCTTACTACCCTTCCACTTTAGAAGCAGGACAGCTTCTAAAGGTTTTGGGAGAAGAGGCAGATTGCTACAAATATATAAAATGTCCACATAAGCTCTTCATGTAGTGTTCATGTTTCTTTACATTTTCTCTCCTGGGACTGAAAGCATTCTCCAGTGTACCAGCTGATTGCTTGCAGGTGTCTCTTACAGCATTAAGAGCCTTGAAAGGAGCCTTGAAGAACATGATATGCCACGTGATCAAAGGTTGTTATTACAGGTTAAAATGCACAGGTCTCTCAATTTTGTAGTCAGGGGTGTATTGTTGGCTGTCATATATGGAGTTTTCTCAATGGCTAGCTTTCAGAAGGAGTTTGTCTTTTCTTGGAGTTTTCTTCTTACTCTGTTTCTGAGTATGGTGCTAGGACCGTGCTATTATGTTTATTAACCTTATACGGCTAGGCCAAGAGATGCACAGACACCCCAGCAGATTTTTAGATAAGCTAACAGGTGAGTAGATAGATTTTTTTTTTTTATTATTTTTTTTACTAAGAACTCTTCAGATTAAGCTAAATGCCTAAAGGTGAATCAATCTACTTTTATCTCTGCCATATTGATCCTATCAGGAAATTTTTACTGGAAAACTTCCTACTTTCTTCTTTAGTTTGAAAACTATCCTGTTCAAACTGAATGTTTTCTTGTAAATCAAACAGCTATAATCAACTTTTTAAGGCTGAAACAATGGAAAAGGTCAAGTGGCCACAGCTATCAGGTGCTGAGTTTTACCCCAAGGTTCAACCACAAACCAATATCCAAAGAACCATTTAGACGACTCATTTCTTAGCCTTCTGAATTTAAATTTATATAGTAATGATTCACCTACCTAAATTTTAGTGATGAGTCTTTATATATTTCTGGATTTTTACCTTATTCCAACCAGATTAATTAAAAAAAAAAATAATTAGCAGTCTGCTGTTGGCAGCTGCACACTATTACCTCAGCAGCTAGATTATAGAATTTGACTTGTTTTTAGAGTATAGGAAGCCTTTCTAAAATCAAGATGCATGTTGTGTACTGGTTCATTTCTGCTGCATTATTCCAAGGCCATCAGGAACATTCATCAGGTATGAGCTTCATTTAATTAGGCCTTCCAGTTTCCTCTTGGTGTAACTTCCTACTACGTATGTATGGGATTTGTGTTAGTCAGCCTGAAGCCTCTGGTATGTGCTGTAGCTTAGTTTTTTACATTTTTCTTTTGCTGCTTTCACAAAAATCCATGGATTCTTTCTCCGTGATTCTATATCCTCATAAACTTTTTATGTTCTTAAAAATTTATGCCTGTAGATGCTTTAGGATGATGTCAGAAGCTTTGCTTAGAAGAAAATAACAGCCATTGTTAAGCAATGTTCTTACTCTTCTGCAAATCATTAGGAAAACACAGCAAAGTATTTCACACATAGTTTTTCTTACTGGACAAGAATAACAACAGGTGCAAAACAGCATTACTCCAACTTCTACTTTTTCGTGTAAACAGTGGGTTTGAGTTTATGACTAACATGTGTAATGCATTTGCAGCCAGCTTAAGAGAGTAAAAAGAAGATTGTCATTTGGATGAAATGACCTTGAGAGTATCATTTCAGCTTTCCAGAGTGGGGCTCAGCTTTTCATCATTTGAATACGTAAGAAAAGACCTGAGGAATATTGTATATGAATTACTCACAAATGAAGAAATACCATGTAGTGATTGAGCATGACAACATAAGTTAAAAAAACAAATCAAGCTTATTGGAAAACTTCTATTAAAAAGTAATGAGAATATAATTTGCATTGAAAATATACAGAATGCAGATATATGCCTGTATGATATCAGAAATCTTATAAGCCTCAGAGTTCCCGTTTTCTGAAGGCAAGGTGATGTTGGTTCCTCTCAAACACTATCCTGTGCTAAACTCTGTAGTGATAACAACCGTACTATGATATCATGTCTTGAAAAAGAGGAGAAGCACGTTACAATAGATATTTTTAAAGTGTAAGTCATGCTAAAAGAATACGGATTAGTTTTTGTAGACAATTCTGGAAGTATAAAGTTGGCTGTCTTAAAGATTTTGACCACACTGAATATAAACACAACCTTTCTGCGTGAGTAGCTTTCTTTGCAAGTCCTGGGAACAGCTCTCTAATGTCACTTCCAGTTCAAGCTAAAAAAACATGAATCTTATGTTTGGTTCTCTGTCATCACAGTTTCTTGACCACCTAAGACCTCTTTTTTTCAGCAGTGGTCATAGCAGTTTGATTTGTTGGAGCACTCTGAGAAAGGCCACAAGACAGACTCTCTGCTTCCTCAGTTGGGCAGAATTAGGTATTAAAAAAAAGTGTGAAATAAGCAAAGCAGCTGAGAAAACACAACACAGTCTCCCTGGTAAAATCATATTTGGTCTTTGGAAGGAAAGCTGTGGCTCAGGAGCTGCTGGCTACATACAGAATGTGGTAGAGAAACGCTTTTCCTTATGGAGGCCCCAGATTTGTCAGTTTTAACTCTGGGCAGTGGAGTGAATACACTCTCATATTTTAAAAACTTTACTGGGATTGTTTTATTTCATCAACATTTTATATAATTACCTTTAAAATGAAAATAAAAGGCATGAACATGTTTGCAGAGAGCAATGGCCTGAAATCCTTCTTCTTGGATAAGCAGCTACACATCACTTCATTAGAAAGCCAGGCACACTTGCAGAGCTTTACTCTTGCCACTTCCTTACCTTGAAATTTGCCATCCTTCTAGACATAAATGCTAGATTCAGAAAGAGGTATACAACTCTTTCTTATTTTCTTTCTCTTTTCTTTTCCTGACTTCTATGGACTTCCGGTGATCTGCAGACCTCACAGAGGACAGTCAGCCCTCTGAACTCGGGTACCACAAGTGGGCATTGTTGTCTCTTCCACGCACATTCGTAAATAAAACTGACAGTGCATGTATTCGATAAACACTGTTATTATATGCTTACCAGATTTTACTTCAAGGTGGCAGCTCTGTATTTGCAGAGAAATTACCCGTAGCAAGTTTTCTGGGGAAAATTATTATTATTGTTATTATTATTATATTATTATTAGGTGTCTGAGAGCTTATTAGGATTTTATCATTCTGATTTTTAACCTAGCAGTCTTCAAATTATGCTTGTGCTCTTTTTTAGATTCCATATTGTCTTTACATTTAGTGTAACTGTTCTGCAGTTGGTTCCTCTGATTTGCACTGCAGCCACTTTGAGCAAAGAAATACAGTAATGCATATTTTCCTCCCTACTTAGCTGAAAGTGATTTGTGAGAGACTTAGAATTACATAATGCCAAAGCGACAGCAAGCACATTCAGTGGATAAGCACCTTTCTAATTCTACCCTGGACTGCAATGCTATTTGCACCAATGAAGACAAAATGTAATTCTGGTGAAATGAAAGAAGTTATGCTCAGGTTTTCTATTATGTGGGTTGCCATAAAACACAAAGAACGATTTGTGGTCCCCAGACAACCACAGTTTTAGCATTCAATATTTGAAAGGATACAAAAGAAAGAGTAGTTGCACTTCACCATTTCTGTAGTCAGGATTAGTTGACTAAATTCTACACTCATACATATATAACAGAAATGAAGAAGACAGAACTGACAGAGAGCAATGTTTTTCCTTTCACAAAAAATGTCCTCAAATATCCTTTCTGCACTTTAAAGAGAAATCCCTGCAAAATTGTAGTCCAAACAGAAGAAATACAAGCAGCAATTTTAAGCAAAGCTTCTTGCCCTTTTTTCAAACTTGTCTGTGAGACATGAGCCCAAGACTTGCACTAACATCTCACTGTGTCAGTGCAGACTTTTGAAGACTGTTGAGGGCTGGAAAGAATTTATCAACCAGGAAAGATAATGCCTCTAGTTGGGTTTTCTTGACAGTTTTACAGAGAGCGATAGAAGAATGTTATAAATGTAGGCCAGCAATGGAAGGAAGATGCAAGTCTTTTTTTTTTTCCCAGACTGTTTTCTCCTAGAACTATGGTTCCTAAACAAAGGGGAGCCTTGTTGGCATGTAACACTAGCTAGTAGTTAAAGTCTGACTTGTGCTAGTCTATGGCATACAATGAGAAAAAGATGATAGACATGGATTAGAAGAGGGCAGAAAGGGAACCCAGTGATGTACCAAGTAAAAACTGTCAGTGCTGTCAGATATGAAGAATTTATGAAATATGTTGGATTCTGCTGATACTGGGTCTTAGCTACTTCTATTACTACATTAGCAGAAGATATGAGATTTCAATTTGTCTATTTTGGCTGAATATTGAATTGGCCTAAAGCTCTGTGAGTCTTCCACAGTAGTAAAGTTGTTGATGCATTCAGAAGCTAATGAAATATAAAAAATAAATACCAAGCATAGATAGCTATGGAAACTGAGCTCCTTGTTTTTAATAGTGATTTTCTCTGGGAGAATTTTTAATTGCTGTGTTAAATAATTTGATGATATGGTAATGCTTGACATATGTTGGCTTGCACAATTAGGACTGTTTTTTTTCTAGTGTTCCTAGTACCTGGGAAAGTTGACTGAGTCTAAGCAATGGTTTTCTCATTTGATTATATATGACAATATTAATGGTCCAGATGTTTATTCAGTATATTTAAATTTGTTTATACTTACTTGGGACATATCCAGGATGCAGTCGAAACATGGTAAGTTTAATTAATTTCAAATTTCCAGCTTGTTTCTTCTGTTGATGCTCAGCCTGATGTTAGGAATAGCGTACTGTGTTGTTTTTGGAAGCCAGTAATAGCTTATCCAATTGTGATTCCTCTCTATTTTCTCTCACTATTCTCAGGTATAAACAAGTGATATCTTTCAGAGGCACGTGTTCAAACCTAACCACGGTTTCACCACTTGCAAGATTTGTCAATATTTGTTCCATAATCTTTCTGAAATACTTTATTTGGATATTTGGAGTCAAACTGATCTCTGTTTCGTATTAGTGTGATTAGTAGACTTTTAATAGAAATATAACTGACAACAGAGTTTCTCTCTCAGAGTAAGCTATACATATGCTTTCCACTCCTGTAGCTTGCAATTATCCAATAAGCAATTCTGCAGTCACTGCTATCACATTATTATGGTATACCCTGTTCTTTTTACATGGGACGAATAATAATGAAAACTGATTTTTTTTCGTCAATTAATTATCGAATAATGTTTTTGTAAAAATAGATGGCCAGGCCATATCAATAAAATTATTTATTTGCAATTTTCCTCATTATTTCATGAATAATTTATTTGGAAATAATTGGTCCAGATTCTCAGCTGCTTTTAATCAGAAAAGCACTATTGGAACCCAGAGAATTTTACTGATTAAAATCAGCTGAAAATTTGACCCATCAGTTCTCATTGTGGCCTTAGTGTTGAACACAGGCTTTAACATGGCATTAATTTGTATAAACTAGGTTTGGTTTACTTTTTAACTTTTGATAATTTTTAGAACATGAGTACTCGTTACCATCTTAGTGAAATCTTCATAGGTGAGGATTCATTTTAGTTGGTTTAGTTCACCCGATCTTGAAAAACTTTCCAACAATGGGTCAATTACTCAAGAAAATGTACACTTTTAAGAAAACCTGGACAAATTGTGAAGTTTTAAGAGTGAAATAAGGAGAATAGCTTTTACACTGATCATTACACTTGCTGTCACTCATAAGTGCTCTTAGCTCCTAGTCTCTTTTGTGTAGGGACTAATGCAATTGCCAGATTCAGAATCAAAATAACCTTGCACTTGCCTTCCCATGGCACCACAGAGAGGAACCTTGGAGTGGAAAAGGAAGTGCCTTTGTCCCGAGCGTCTTTATTCTACCAATAACAAATTCAGTCACTGGGCAACAGCTCCCGCAAGTAGTAGGTGAGTCAAGAACTCAGCATGTGCACTACCTAATGAAACTGGGTGACGGTTTTAGCGCATCGTTCGAAAAGGTCGTCAAGTTCAGATTGTGAAGTTTCTGTGTAGTGCTCTAACCTACAAGCAGACTAGCAAAAGTAAAGGGCTTCTGAACTGTGTAGATTTTTCTTACCTTGTAAAAGCTTTTCAAACAAAAAATAGAAAAATCAATATTGTAAGAGGAGTTAGAGGTGATTTTTGACTAAAACTTTAAGAAAGAAGTTCCCCCTCATTAAACTACTAGAAATTTTCTATCTTGTTCCTTCTATCAGAAATGACAGTCTTTTTAATTAAACTGTGGCATGGAAAACATTTTATAGTGCTTGTAAGGCCTCAGTTACACTTGGACTGAAAGGACAATATTCCTGCAAGGGAATTCTGAGAATGAAACTGACAGAATTTATTTATAAGTACAGTTCCTCAGTTTTAGTCACAAAGGTGGGAACTAGTTGTGGCCTATGTGAGCAAGCAGGGAGTGGAGGAGAGAGTGGCGTTCCACATTACTGAGCATTAGAGAACAATGTTTTTTTTAAATAGAGAATTGGTAATGTACCAAAGGTATGTAATTTCCATATATTTTATTTTTGTTATCGACCAAAAAAAAAAAAAAAAAAAAAAAAAAAGCCTGTAGGAAAAAGATCAAAATACATAAAGTGCTGCTCACACATTACTGAAAAATTATTTCTCTACTTCTAATTCTTTATATTGTTATGGTAATTCACTGAACATTCTCTTCTGCTTTTAACAGTGTTAAAATGATGAATGTCAGTAGCATAGGCTAATGCTAATTTTTCTTTTATTTTTTTTTTGCTATTACTCTTTTTAAGAAATTGATTAGATTTTTGGGTTTTTTTGGAGATATCTTCTACAAAATGTAGGGAGAATTAACTGAATTGGGTGAGTAGCAGGTTTTTTGTACACATTAGGGAATTTCACGATCAACTGTAATGAATATTCTACATGTTTAGCTGTTTTTGAGAATTCTTATTAAATACTTTGCCATGGGAAAAGACCATATTAGTCAAGGCCTGGTAGTATACGAGCCCTTTTGTTTTAGGGCTGAAGCATATTTAACAGGATACAAAGGTAAAAATCAGTAGGAATAAGAAAATTCAAGGTATATTAACTTGAATTCATTTGGATAAATTACAGTCCAGAAAGTTTGAAAAATGAGTTCCTTGAAGTTCATATTTTGTGTCTGTTTTCTACAGTACATCATTTATAGTATTCCAGATGCAAATAATAAAAGCTACTCGCATCAAAAATTATCTGATTCAGTATTTGTCATATTATTCTGATTGCTTCAGTCATATTGAGATTCTTGTAGATTCTACAATACGCTACTTATAATTGAGACATTGAAAACTGAAGTTACTTCAGCAGAAGCCAGTGAGATGGCAGAGGTAAGGAGCATTTGTCCCACAAGGACAGCATGAGGAAGCTGCCCTTGTGCACCTCTGAGAAGAGACCACTTCAGGAAACTGAAAAAAGGATAACTTGCTTGAAGGCTGTATATCCAGGAGGAAAATTCTGAGAAAACAGAGACAGGCTGTCTAGACAGAAAGGCTTATAGAGTTGTCCAGCCTGGAGGACTCCCCAGTGACCTTACAGCAGCCTTCCAATAATTAAAGGGGGGCCTACAGGAAAGATGAGAAGAGACTTTATCAGGGATAGGATAAAGGGAAATGGTTTAAAACTAAAAAAGGGGAGACTTAAATTAGATATTAAGAGGAAGCTTTCTATTCTGAGGAGGGTGAGACAGTAGGACAGGCTGCCCAGGGAATTAGTGGATGCCTCATTCCTGGAAGCGATCGAGGACAGGCTGGATGGGATTTGGGCAACCAGCTCTAGTGGAAGATGTCCATACCTGTGGCAGGGGTTGGAATAAGTTGATCCTTATGATCCCTTCCATTTCAAAACATTCTTTTATTATATGATTCTATGAAACATATTTTTTACTATAACTTCTAATAAAAGTACAATATTACAATTGTTGATAGTTTTACATACTCTTCAGCTACAGACATACTTTAGAAAGAATTTCAATTACAAAATTGGGATTTAGTTCACTTTGCGCTAAGACATTTTTATTAATAAAAATTCAGTATCTCTTACCCCATATTATTTAAAATTATTTCTTAAGAAAAGTTACTTCAGGCATATACATATGTATATATGTATGCATTTAAAAATATATATACACTTCATCAGATAACATAATGTTTGGCATTTTTAATGTGACAAACATATGTTTTTATTATATATATATATATTTTTTTTAAAATGAGAATTGTCACTAGGATTTCAACAGCAATGGACCTTATGTTGTTAGGGAACTACGTACTTCAGAGCTAGCAATGGTAGGAACTGCCTTGGCAGGCAAAGAATCTCATTAGTTACAATTCAACAGGTGTTCATACAAATATTTTCCTTGTGGGAAAAAAGGGAAAATTAGAAAATTTTTTTTGTTTTGTTTTGTTTTTCCAAATGACAATATTTTTTATTTCTTTAATATGAATTGGGAGTGCAACAGAATCCAGGGCCACACTTCTTCCTGTAAATAAAAGGAGGCAATTTTCTTGCAAAGTAGAAACACCTCGTATGGGAAAATGGCATGGTCATTAATTTTTAACAAGAATCACAGCCAAAGCTTCCCCAAATGCCTTCTTTTTGGGTCATTTACTTTTTGAAAAATTTTTGAAATGAAAAATATAAACAAAATAACAATCAACTGGCACACACCTTCAGGGAGTGTTGTACTTTTGTAAAGATACTGCCCAGCACTGAATAAACGGATATTTTACCAGCATTCTTCATTAGTCTGAGGGAATTCCTCAAGGTCTTTTCGTTTTATTTTCCATCTGGACATCCAGATGGATGTTAGGTTCTTACTTTGTAGAAAACAGCGTTCTGTGATCCGCAGCACAGGATGCCCTATTAGTTCCCAAGTAACTAGCTCTAGATCACAGGATAATTGCTACATTCAAAATCCATTCTTAAAAAATTGTCAAATATCAGAAAAATTTGAGTCATCTAGATATATAATAATTCACATCAAGGATTGGCGTAACTCATTCAGTGGGTTCCTGTAAGAAATGAGTAAGCAAACACCTATGGTAGGAAAGTTAATGTCATTTTAGACAACAGCAGGTAACACTTTAAAAGCATTACATTTCAGACTAACATAAACTACATTAAAAAGTTGCGTTTAGTCAAGAAGCTGATGCTGATATAAATGCAATTATGCTTTCAATTTTTTCTATTTTTAAATTAATGAATGCCTTTTTGTTGTTTTTTTTTTTTTTAAATTATCCTGCATTTTTATCTTTTCAATTGAAAATAGTTTGTCTAATAATATTACGTGTCGTTGAAATATCTACAGTGAGAGAATGAGAATTACATTACAAGGGATTAAAGCTAAAGTCCCAAAATCCTGTCTGAAAGTATTATTGAATGTGTCTTTTATTTTACTGTGTTTCTGAGGATTTGAGATTGTCACTAGAAAGAATTTTGCAAGTTTATTTGATCATGAGTGTGATTTGATCTTCACTGCATCATCTAGCTTAACTCCATTAGAACTCTGTCCACTCCAAGGAAGCAAATCTTAAGCTATTTAATTTTCAGTGCATGAGAATTGTCCCAGTTACATTATTTTCAGAACTTAAAAGCCAAGGAGCTTTTTATCATAGCATGTGCTCTATAAATACCTGATACAGTAATTTCAAAACCCTAAAGAGTTTTTTCTTGTTTATTTAATTTCCCTTTAGAAATGCTAGATGCGAATTGCCGTACTACTTATAAGGATTTGCTTTTTCTAGTTACATTCTGTAACGGATGGAAAATCACTGACCTCATTGGGACCAATGTATGACATTGTGAGTTACTTGAGTTGTGAGTTTTGTTTTTGTTTTTTTTTTTTTAAGAATGACTACATACCTGGTATTAAATAGGGGAGACAAAATTTGTATTGCTCCTGGAAGAATTATGTTTGCTGGTAGAGTCTAAATCCTGCTTATTTACCACACAACTGTAGGTTTATTCCACAGCAAGAATTGACCAATATTAAACAACTGGGAAGTGAAAAAGTGTCTGAGAGAATGAAATAATGAGATATTTAAAAATAATATCAAAATACTTTCTTATAAAAAATAATCAAAATATCCCCAAAGTATTCAAATATTTTCTTTCTTGGGATAGTCACTGTTGGAATGTGTCTACCTTTCTTGGTACAACTTTAACAACATGACTGCTATGTTGACAATATAAAAAGCCAATGATTATACAAGATTTTAATGATTGGAGTTAACTTGCTACCTGTACATATTTTCACTGTCAAATACTTTACCAAAATTTAGTCACTTATTTACCTGAACTTTCGTGAAACTGGTAGAACTCTCCTGCTGGTAGACTGGTACATGTGGGAAAAATTCAGAGAATATAAATGTACGCCATGCATTTGTCTGTAGGAGAAGTGGTTAATAAATAAGTGAAACAATACATACTGTGGTACTGGTGGTGTGTATTATCCTTTTAGAAATTATATCTAAGATCTCTCATAACCTTGTTCTGAAGCTGCAAGACATTCTACCTTTCTTTAATGAATGACTACCGCTTTCAAGAATTAATGTGGTCTGCTAAATCACTTAATCACTATTTCTTTTCTGAAAATCTCTTCTTGGAAACTTCCTAAGAAATTATATTAAAAAAAGATTTTCAAATTAATAAATGTGTATAGAACTATATTAACTATACTATATATATATAACTATAGAACTATATTAATTTGGCAACCAAAAATCAAACCCTTCCATGCTATCGTTAAGATATTTTCTTAAAAAAATACAGGGAAAATATTAGAAAAAATGCAACAGCATACTTTTTTCATAATTAAAAGACTGATTAAAAAACTTCTACGACTACGCAGTCAACAGCTGTGATGCAATATTATGGATGTGTGCTGCTATGGTTTCAGCTGATATATAAATGCTAAAGGGGAAAAAACAGAAGTGTTTGTACAAACAGTTGGTGGATAGGTATTAAAAACGAGCTGTCTTTAATGATTTCCACACTTACACTTCACCTACTTCCAAGGAATGAGTTTCCTTGCAGCTACATAAACCAGCACATTTTTACATGTTTGTCTTAGATAATCTTAGATAAACCTTTGATTTTCATTGTATATCCTTAATACAAATATTCCAGAAAGTTGAATCTGGACCAGCAAATATGGTAATAAGACCTTGTGATATTTAGTACACTTTGATGGGAACATTTAACCTATACTTGAAAAGACCATATTGAATATGTCTACTTTTGTATCCTAGTATTACATTTGTATATAAATTATTTTCATTTGTATATAAATGTAGATGCTATGACTTTTAGAAATACACAAAATATTTCTGTATGTGTCTATTAACTAAGCTGGAAATAGAATGATATTATATAGAAGGAATGATCTCTCAATTTTCAACTAATATAGGTAAAACTTTTACTCCTTTGAGTTCAAAAGTATATTCCATTTGATTTTAGTGGGACTAGACTTTATCCCAGAGTCTATCTTTCACTCACTGTGTAATCCCTACTGAATAACAAAGCTTGGTATCTTATTCTGTGTACTTTTTAAATGGTTATTGCATTCTCAACTCTTACACACAGTTGTTACTATGCCCAATTAAGTTTCCACTTCCTCTAGAGAAAGATGCTACCTTTAAGTAGCTCTCTTTAGAGTTGTGGATTCTGTATGTGGTTAGCTATTAGATTGACAGATTTCTGTGTCTAGTGATTTCTTGTGACACAGCCTTACCTGAAGCACGTCATCTCCTCGGACACGTGACCAAATGCCTCCATTAATCATGATATTCACATTAGTCAGAGACTGAGGTCATCCTTGCTAACAGCTAAATGGCAGTAAAGAAAATTCCTTGGACCTAATGGAGCCTGCTTTTCAAACAGTAACATCTAAAAACTCTTCAGATTAGTAATGATATGGAATTTCTTTAAAGGCATCCTTTAAAACAAAGTAATATTTAGTCTACTTGTAGCTGAACTCAAATGCATTTTCTTTTGTGAGTATACATTAATTTCTGTTAACAAATATTATCTGTGTTCTAATGCTGAGCCCGATGTTGGAAAATTGAAAGGAGTATCAAAGTGTTTTTGCAGATGCAAGTACATATGTATTGTCTCCAACATTTGGGCAACTGTGTAAAAATATTTTATATTTCATAATGCAGTTTCTGTGAGTATATCAATTATATCAGTCCAAATTGGATGTGCAGTACATTGAACAAGTATTTCTGTAATATATAATTAGAAAAAAAAATACAGTAATAGGTAATTTATTACACTAACAAAAAGTCTTTTACTGGTGCCAGGAATAACTGTACATTTTCAGCCAAAAAAAAAAATCAACAAAAAAACCAGCAAAAAAACAGGAATGATTTTGCTATGTAAATAATAGATAAAGAACAACAGCAAAAAAAATCATAATCCAGCTAACTTCTCTCTAGGGAAGAATAAACCCCTATAAGCCCAATTTGTGCAGAAGGATCCATTAGGCAGGAAGTTAGTAAGCCAGAGTCTGTCCTGTGACTCTGAGGGGAATAAGTTAATATTAGGAGTTTGGTGTCTCAAACAAGAAATTGCGGAAGGAAGGAAAAGTATCAGCATTTCATTATTTCTCATTAACATTTTACTCTAAAAACACTCTATCTGGACAAACATTTTATAATATTGGTGTATGACCTGGAAGAGCTCAAAGCGTTATAATAAAGTTCTTATTGCCAGGAGGATACCTTGCAACTCCCAGCATTTTCACTCTGTATGTGTTCTGCATCCCTAAAGGGCTTGCAAAGGTGTGTCATTTTAATTCAAACCAGAAAAAAAAAAGAAAAAGATCTGGAATATCACTGGTCTGAAGCCTAGATTGTCACTTGAGTTATGTGAAAGGAGATTTCTAAGTCCCAGAAGACTGTAAGCTTATGTGTTCTGGATACAGATATGGTACTATTTTTATTACATTAAACATGAGTTTCAGTACTGCCACTTTTTAAGGCACAAAGCTGCATTTTCAATGCCTAGAAGAGATAAGGCATATGTCATAGAATCATAGAGTTGGGAGGGACCCTTAACGGTCATCTAGTCCAACCCCCCTGCAATGTGGAGGGGCAGGATCACCTCCCTTGCCCTGCAGGCCACGCTTCCTTTGATGCAGCCCAGAATACAGTTGGCTTTCTAGGCTGTGAGGGCACGTTGCTAGCTCATGTCCAGCTTTCCATCCATCAGTACCCTCAAGTCTTTTTTCAGCGGGGCAGTGTTCCATCCTTATATCCTCCATCTTTTACTGATAGCAGGAGTTGCCATGACCCATGTGCAGGACCTTGCACTTGGCTTTGTTAAAACACATGAGTTTCACTTGAGCATACCATTCGAGCCTGTCTAGGTCTCAGAGTGGCATCCTGTCTCTTGGGTTGACTGCAACACATAGGTCTGTGCCATCCACAAACGTGCTGAGGGTGCACATGACCCCCCTGTCGATGTCATCAATGAAGATATTAAAAATTTTCAGTCCCAGTACTGAAGTAAATAAATTCTTCCTAATCTCTAATTAAAATCTATCCTATTCTTGTTTAAATTTTTTGCTACTTGACCTATCATTGCACTCCTTGACAGAGACTCTCCCCATCTTTTGTTTAGACCTCTTTTACGTGTTGGAAATACACTATAAAGTCTCCCCAGAGCCTTTTCTTGTCTGAACTGAACAATCCCAGCTCTCCCAGCCTGTAGGAGAGGTGCTCCAGCCTTCTGATCATCTCCATGACTCTCCTTTGGACCTGCTCTAACAGCTCCACATCTTTCTTGTGCTGGTGGCCCCAGAGCTGAATGCAGTACTCCAGGTGAGGCCTCACGAGAGCAGAGCAGAAGGGAAGAATCCCCTGCCTCAACTTGCTACCTACACTTCCTTTGATGCAACCAAAGAGACATTTGGCTTCCTGGGTTGCAAGTGCACACTGGGGGCTCATGTTGATTTTCTCATCCACCTACACCTCCAAGTCTTTCTCCACAGATCTGTTCTCAATCCACTTATTGCCTGTATTTTTGTTTGCTATTGCCCCAACGCAGATTCAGAAACTTGCACTTGGCCTTCATGAGTTTTGCATGGGCCAACCATCCTGTCAAGGTCCCTCTGGCTGTCATTCCTTCCTTCCAGCATGTCAGCTGTACCACATAGCTTGGTGTTGCTGGCAAACTTGCTGAGGATACACTCAATGCCAGTGTCCACGTAGAAAAAAGATGCTGAATAGCATCTCAGTACTCATCCCCAAGGAATGTCACTTAGGAGTGGTCTTCACTTGGACGTCAAACCAATCCTTTGAGTGTAACCATCAAATCAATTCTTCATCTGCTGTGTAGTTCATCTGTCAAATCCCTGTTTCTCCAATTATGAGAATATTGAGTGAGACAGTGTCAAATGTGTTGTCATAAGTCCAGATAGACTATTTACCTAATATCAATTTCTCTTTTAACCACCAGTGCTGTAACCCTGTTGTAGTAGGCCACTAAATTTATCAGACATGGTCTGCCTGTCACCAATCACCTCTCTGTTTTACATGTGCCTTAGTGTATGAGAATCTCTTCGATGATCTCACCAGGCACAGAGGTGAGACTGAATGGCCCATAGTTCCTGAGTCTTCCTTTTTGAAAATGGATGCTATGTTCCCCTTTTCTGGTCACTTAGAGCTTCACCAGACTGCCATAGCTTTTCAAATATGATAGATAGGGGTTTGAAATATAAAATAAAGAATATATAATATATATTATATAAAATTAATAATAATAATAATAATAAAGTGTAATAATATAATATATAACAATACATATATAATATATGTAATATAAATATATAACTTTACCACAGGATATATATATATATTTTTTTCATTTAAGATATGTATTAGAAAGTGATAAGATTTTACAGTTGGACTGGATGATCTCGTTGGTCTTTTCCAACCTTGGTGATTGCATGATGCTATGATTTTTGTCCTTAGAAGAGTCAACACTCTCATAAAATACTTATTTTACTTTCTGATTTTTTTTTGAAAGAAAAAAACACAAAACAACAGTCAACATCTGTGTGTTGTGCTACAAAATAACTTTTCCTTTCCTGTACTCATGCAAATCTTCTAAACATAAAGCAACATATTCATTTACCAAGACGATTATTTATACAGATGCTAATATTTTGACATTTACTTAACTTTGGTTATTTAAAGAAAATTTATACATACGTATGTATACCAGGAATTAAAGCTGCTCTTTAGCCCCATGCTATGGGCAAATGATGGAGAGGAATCATTTTGATGTTCCTAGATTTCAGCAAAAGCTGAAATACTGCTGTGGCAGACCACAGACGTTAATTTACAGTAGGTTTCTCAGAAGACATAGCTACTAATATCCAACAATGAGAAACTAAGATGAAGACATCGTTAACTAGAGAGAGTTATATTATTTTACTGATGAAGCTAATTGAAGAATTTGCCCTCCCATCACACTGAAATTTGTTGCTCTTTCAGTTGGGAATTGGCAAAGCACCAAAACCAAACTCCAAAATAAAAATTGTTCGTTGACTGTCTGTTTGGTAAACTGAGCATTTGGAGCTCCCTGAGAGGCACTTCCCCTCATGATTGAAGTCACAACTCTCCTCTTTATTAATTGTATTTTTATTCCTCATTCTTTTACAGTGATAATAGCTAGCAAATTTGCTCAAGACTAAGAAAGAGCGAAAGGTATATACCTGGAGAAGGAATCTGACTCTTTAATTTCTTCCTGTACTCTTTTCACTGCAATGCCCTGTGATAGGCTGTCCAAATTAAGCTACTTCTGTTCCATTTAATAGAGTGAATCAATGACCTGAGGTATGTTCCACTAATATTGATGTCTTTAACTAGCATAATAGCTCAGATCTGACTTCTTACTATATCTAAATATCTGAATATCCTTCCACTTTGGCTGGAGTCAAGGATCTCCAGCCACCTCCCTACTGTGATTAGTCTGCCACATTAAAGTTAACTCTGAAATATCAAAATTTTACTTTTTTTGCAGTTTAGACAATCTAGAATATAATGTCAGACCCATCAACTTGAGAATTTTACTGTCCCATGCTTGGAAAACACAACATTTCTAGAAAAAGAAATAAGAAAAAAAGAGAAAGGAAATGAATGCATGGCAAAAGCATTTTCATTTTAATTGCATGAACATACCACCTAAGAAATTTTAGGTATTTACAAGATAGGGGCCACAGTGCATAGCTGATTCCCAAGGAAGCCAGCTATCGGTCCCCATTCTTGACACTCCTAGGCAAACTTAATTTCAGGACAATTGTATAAAGACCTTCCATACGGGTACCTACTTCAAATCTGTGTGGTTCATTGAGGTGTGCAAGGTTCTTAATGTACAATATTTATATCCTGCTAGAAATGATCGTGTAACTTATTTTCCTCAGCTGATGTTAAACAGGACATAAGATCTGGGCTCTAGGTACTCAGTGTCATTTAGGCAATGAGGGTTTTGTCCTGGCTTTGTAATGTTTGGCACTGCTTTGTGTTTGTGAGGAGTTATATTCCTTTATTTGGGATCAGCACTTTTTTTTCAGGCTTGCATTTAGACTTACAGTCTTTTTTTCAACCTTTTCAATAGTTTCCATATACTTGCATTCTTTTTGTCCTAGTTGATTTGTTTGTTTGTTTGTTTTTCTTTTTTTTTTTTAAATATCATGGTAAACTAGTAATTGATAATACCAACTGCCTTGTCCTCTGTTTTATTCTTCCATATGGTAAATGTCAAAGAAGGATCAAAACAGAAGATTGGTCTGTATACAGTATGCACATCTCTTATAGCATATTACTGTCCTCTACTTAAGAAAACATATTCCCACGTTTTGACATTTTCTGAAAGGAAATATAGGGAAAAAAAAAAAAAAAAAAGAATTTCACATATCTCTAATTCCTTTCCCTGAGCTCCTAAGGCTCAAAACACAGGGCCTTCCTCAGGCAAAAAGAAAAGTAAAAATATATGTGATAAGGATAATTATGTACTGGAAAGAAATAGTGAAGGTAAAGAGAAATTAGAATGATCTAGAATCAACTCATTGGGACAGAGAGATTAGAGTTACAAGTAGATTAAAACCAAGAGCAGAGAAAGACTGGAATAATTTTAGTGAATAACTATTTATAGTCATGCTTTGGAGAATGACAAATGCAAATTGCACTTACAGTATGTGCATGATGAAAAAGTCTTTGTAAGTGATAGATCAACTCGCAGCTGTAATAGATCTGTCAATAAACATATTGATTTTCCTCTGTTGTGAAGGCTGCACATGCCATGGAGAAAATTTTGTTAGATAACAAACACACTATAACTCACATACTGAGAGGTTATCTTTATGCTGTTTCTGTCCCCATAAATGCAAGAATTTTTTTATTTAGATTGAACTTTAAGGTATTTTGATTGAAATTCTGGTGTCGTTTAAGTATATACAGTTCTGCCCTTGGCTTCACCAGACCGAAATTTCACTACATTTGTTCCATGATAAAATGCCTCTATACAGATGCAACTGCCTCTTCTTCAGCAGTAGTATACACTGGGATTAATTCTGTTTGCCACACATAAAGTGAGCTAACATTTACTCTGGAAATCATTCCTAAAATAGCCACAAATGTATTTCCTACTTACCAAAGTTTCATGGAAAAGGAAGTCAGCAAGTTATGTTGAACCAGTCCCAGAATGCCTTTGCAAAGATGTTGCTTTCAATATTTATTAAGACCATTAATATAATAATGATACATACAGCATACCATGAGGACTGGGAGTAGCCCCTTTAAGAAGAGAAGGAGGGCACAGAGACCAATATTGCTGTGTGAGAACAGCAGTCAGGGAGCTGGCTTGCAGCTAGGTACCACAGCAGTCACAATACATGAGAAACTTGTTAAAATAAATAAATAAATAAATAAATAAATAAATAAATAAATAAATAAATAAAAGCAGAAAAAAAATGGAGGACGGGGGTTAGATTCCTAGTATAAACAAAGTCCTCCTTAAATAGCTGAATTTATAACCAAGAGTGTAATGAATTTGGATGCTCCACTGAGAATATTTGTTCCAGACGATTTACAAGAATGCAGCTGAAAAAGAAATAAAATAGTGGAAACTGACAATTTGTTGCCTCTGGTGAGAGCAAGCTGTCCTAGTAACGGCTGTAGCCCTGCCCATCAAAAGGTGTAATCAGGCCACAATAAACGATTGAAATTCATTCTATATTACCTGTATCAGGAACAATCTGAATCTGTTGCCATGAAGGTTAAGAAATACCCGGGCTTTTCAGTCTGCATCATCATACTCAGACAAAGTTTGCATAAAACATACATCTTATAATGTATGAGCCTTGGTAATGAGAAGAATTTTGTTATTTTTCAGAGTACAGGAGTGACAGGATGATCATAAGTGACAGGAGAACAGTACAGAATAAAGTTTAAGGATAGTGAAAGTATAGCTCTCTGCAAAAGGAAGTGCTAGGCAGAGGTTCAAAATATTTAAAACCTGGCAACTCAGTTTAGTGAAGAATCATGGTCAAGATTGGAAAACCTAAACTGGGTGGAGATGTTCTCTCATTTCTAAAGCAAGTAAAATGGGCTTGTATTATTATGAACAAAAAGTCATTCATCTCCATTTGAAAAACAATAGCTCAAGAAATCAAAAGAACTGCACCAGATTTTCTGATATGACCCCTGGATTCCCAGAAAAAGTTTAGGTTTCTATCATAGAATATGGAACCTGTACTTTGATCCAAAATAGCTGGGTCATTTGTTTCTGTTATACTTTTCTACTCTGTTTTTCTCATATGCACTGTGAGGACATTATAGCTGACATAAAACCATTTGTAAAAGATTTACGTGTATACAAAGAGCCTTTGTTTTTTGGAAAAAGTGAACTTTGCCTGTGGCATAAATATACAGCAAGAGGAAAAATAAATAAATAAAACAAGGCAAAATAAAAATGCTTAAGGCCACTTTGAGTAAACATTGTGCAATCTGTTTATAAGGAGAGAGAAACTAGAGAAACTAGATATTAGCACCATGATGTAAATTACCAAAGCAACATAAGAAACTCCTCAGGTGGACCAAAAAAAAAAAAAAATTTGATAGCAAGAATAGAAACGATCTGCTCTTGAAGAAATAGCAAGTCCAGGGACTATTTATTTCTCAAATTACTTTGAACTGTAGATGAGAATGGTAAAGGAGTTACTAGATTTTCTTCAAAAGCTGCAAGTGGGAATTGAGCTGAAGGATACGACTCCTGCTACATGCTACATGTCGGTAATCCATAGTGGCTAAAAGAACGCTAGGTGCAAGGGCAGTCATTACTAATACATGGGAGGACTGTGATCAGGTAAAACAAGAGTGTCATAACAGGTCTGGTAACGTGCAAAGGTGTGAATCAGGGCAACATCCAGAGTGTCATTAGCGAATGTTCAGCTGGGAGGATGTTCAGATACAACACTGGATACAATACAAAGGTACAAATAATTAAAGTTTTTCAGTAGATAACTAATTCACAACAAGCAAGACTTCATGGTTAGCAGTCTGCCAGAATGCAAATGAAAGAAAAAAAAGAAAAACAAAACAAGAAAAAAATACTTTGTGCATTTATCTCAAGGATAGAGTACAACATTACAAAATATAGAAGTCTTACCTATTGATGAGTGGTAAAATGTGTGTCAGAGTTGGATACAAGACTTACTGAAGAATGTTAGCTATTAAAGTAACAGTGAAGGCAGTAGTAAATTGATCTGCAATCTTTTTGGAAAAGATTGAGCTAAAACAGGAATCCGTTTATCACCGCATACATGGAGGCAACTACTAAGATATGCATTCGCAGGCTAGTGAAATGCAGGAAGATGGATTAATCTCTGGGCTATGGTGTCACGGATAATGCTATTATGGTAAGTCGTAAATTGCTAACATCCTTTTTTCACAATAAGAACATCTCCTCCGACAAGTAATAGAAATACAAAGAATTCACTTTTTTTGCTGTGATCTATACTGAGGCCTTCTTGCCTGGGGGTCCTGGTAGGCAGCAAATTGAGCCTGAGCCAGCAGTGAGTCCTGGCAGCAGAGTTGGCCATCACCAGCACATGAGACAGGAAGATATCTGCTAAACTGAGATTGGTTCAGACCAAAAAGGAGCATTTTCTTCATGAGAAAATCCAGCAGTGGAGCAGGATGTACTGTCTCCATCTTGGAGATTTTCAAGACCTGACTGGATATAGGCCTGAGCAGCCTAGTCTAGTCTCACAGATGACCTTAATTTAAGCAAGAGGTTGGAGGAGAAGTCTCTTGTGGTCCTTTTCACCCTTAACTATCCTGTGATCCTACAGTCCTAAATAAGGAAAAAGATATTGCTAGTTTAGTATAGCGGCAGATAATAAGACAGAGCATATATCGATAAAAATGGTAATCATACCCTTTTCATTTTATTTGTTTCGATGAAAAAAAAATAGTGAGCAATATTCACATCCAAGAGAAAACTAACTCCAAAGACCTCTGACTTTAGAGAGATTTTAAGTTTCTAAATAGTTCAGATGAAAGTTCAGAATTTGTTTTTTTCTAATGGAACTGAAACTAATCAGTTCACAATCAACACTTAGGTTTTGGCCTGAGAATCTCAAGAAAATTTTCATGTTTGCATTGGACACGTCCTACATCATTTCAGTATAGTTGGAAAAACTGTCAAGAGGACCTCAATAGAGATGTATGCACTTGTTGCCATGGTACTCCAGTTGGATGTCCATACAAGTTCAGATATCACAGAGACATAACTAAATTTATCAATAGGTAGGAATTTACAGAAGAGCTGTATGTACAGTTGTGGAAGGAGAGTGTCAGCTGGGAACTGTGTAATAAGCCAAAAGATGTACCTGCTCTTCAGATTTAAAAAAAAAAAAAAAAAAAAAAAAAAAGCCTCTTTCTGACAAAGGAAGCTAAATAAATAAATGCCTGGCTTCTATGAGGACTATAATTCTATAATGGATTTTCAAGACTATTATGTATTGATGAATAAATGACCTAGACAGCAGTTTACCTCCATAGGTGCAAGTGTGTGCTTTACTGCATGTATTACTTGGCCTCTAGTAGTGTTCCATACTGCACCTATTCATCGTTGTGAGATCACCACTGATGACACCACTGGTATGTCCTTGTCTTTATTTTGAGGTGAAGCAGCATGTTTTTACATAAACATCCTTTTGCTCAGCAATAGAAATGATGAATAGAGTTTTTCATAGGAAAACCCTATCAAAATTCTAGACAGTAATGCTGACCACCTTCACTATGGATAGGATACATGCCATATGGCATGTCCTGACCAAGTCCGTCAGATACTGCATCACTGCAACATTTCCAGAATCAGCAGAGGCATAAGAATTTGCAATTCAGTATTAATAAAACAGTTGTCTTTCTTTAAAGTCAGTGTAGATTTCTTGCAAAAATAAAAAGAATCGTTGATGTAAATTACCTTACAAAATAAAGTGTCAAGTTATCAGATAACTCATTCTCAGCTAATTGTAAGACTAAACAACTTTAAGGCAGTTTGTTTATGGTCTCTGTAGTCCCTTCATTACTGCTTGCCCAGATTCCATATACTCGTGTAACTGACCTTGAGCAAGCAACCAGAGTTCATCGTGGTACTGATACTGAGAAAGCTTTTCACAGAATCACAGACTGGTTGGGATTGGCAGAGAACTCTGGTGATTATCTGGTCCAGCCTCTCTGGCTCAAGTAGGGACACTCAGATCAGGGTGCATAGGATCATGATCAAAGGACTTTTAAAGGTCTCCAATGAGGGCACTCCACAGACTTTGATCAAGGTGAGCCAGAGATCTGTCACTCACACAGTATAGAAGCGCTGCCTGATATTCAGGAAGAAATTCCTGTGTTCCAGTTTGTGCCCAGTGCCTCTTGTCCTGGCACTGGGCAACACTGAGAAGAACCTGGATCTGTCTTTGCACCTTCCCTTCTGGTATTTATAGACATCAGTGAGATACACTGAACCTTTTCCAGGGTGAACAGTCCCATCTCTCAGCTTTTTCTCATAGGAAAGACACTCCAGTCTCTGTATACTTCTACTAAGTTAATGTACTGGGGAGCCTGGAACTGCTCCCAGTGCACTCCAGGTGTGCCTCAGAAGTTCTAAACAGAAAAGAAAGATCAACTCCCTCGATTGGTTGGAATACACTGCCTAATGCAGCCCTGGATGTCATTAGACTTTGCAGCCAGAAACCACTGCTGGCTCGCAAACAATTTGGTGCACAGCAGATCTCCCAGGTCTTTTTCTGATGAACTGTGACTGGGCGACTGGGGTTGCTCCTCTCCAGTGCAGGCCTTATTACTTCTTCTTGAACTTCATGATTTTCCTCTCAGCCCATTTCTCCAGCCTCATGAGCTCTCTGGCATATGTACCGCTCCTCATACCAGTGATACTTTTTTCGTCACTGCCTGTAGAACAAGATCTCTAACACCAGTGATGAAGAGAACAGTGAAATAAGATGACTACAAGTTAGAGATTACATGACTGACAGATTTATAGTGACAAATAAAAGCAATGACACACAGAACAAGAAGCAAAGAATAATTTAAAAAGAAAAAAAAAAGAAAAAAAAAAGGAGGAGATCCTGTGAAGTCAGGTAATTTCCACAAAAGTGACCAATTTTGTACAGCTCTCATGGTGTTCTGAGATGCAGGATGTAAGATCTCCGGGGCCCACTCTAGCTGTTAAAATAATGTAGGAAACTAAAGAGTTACAAAAAGAAATGTTTCACTTGGGAGCAGAGTAGGCAATAAACCTATCCAGCCACAGTGATTTTTGGCTTATGATGTGAGAGGACGTGCAGCATTATATCACAAGAGCTTATAAATGTGTGAAGCAGGAAGCCCAGATATAGTTAGCAGACATAAGTATTATTTCCCCAACACCAACTTTCCTTCTATTCCCATTGTTCCCTTATTTGATTACGCCCTGAAGCACAATAGCTTTTCCTCTTGTAAGTGATTTTATCTGTGGTGACTTTATATAAACACACTTTTAATACTACTATCCTGTTGCATATCACGTGGCAATTTCTCACATAGGTTATTTACACAGTTAGTAAACAAATGCTTCTTTGTGTTCCTTCCCATGCAATTACACCTCCTATTATGCTGAGGTAAGTAAAAATGGAATATGTTATTAATCTTTTTTTTTTATATATGTCTTCTAGTTTTTCAGTTTCTCCTCTACTAGAGGGTTTTCCATGATTTGTTATTTTTATCGTGCACATCTGCTTACACCTTCACTGTAATATTACTCAGTAATTTATTCAAAATGACTAGGATAGACTTTCCTGTTAGAGCATGGCATTATTTAAAACAGTATACTCTAACAGACCATGTTCTAGTATATTTTGTTTCTACAATTCTGCCATTTTCTCATCTTTGAGGTTCATTTTCTTCTATCTTGTGAGTATCTAGACCCAAAATTGCCTGTTTAGGGGGTTGTTTGAAATATTTTCTGCAGTCCAAATAAATTAGTCACATATCCTTCATTGTCTGATAAACTGAAACACTACAAGCTTTACTGCTCTTTATAATACCACATAATATTAAAAAATATATATAACTTTAATTCCAGTTGTTTTCAGGCTTCTTGTTCAGATTTTACGTGTCCATTTTTGATGATACATTAAAGATTGTCACTGATCTAACCTTTCCAATTTGTCACTGATTTTTATACCTGGTGTACACAGCTCAACTATTTCCCTGTTGACTTCTTTCAAAACTCACAGGTGTGAACTGGCATGTTATGCTATAGATGCTGTGTCCTGTAATATTAATTTGTCGTTTAGTTCTTCAGATATCTCTTTCAGTGTTTCTGTTTACAGCAGTGCCTCAACTTCATGTGATATTCATCCTGGGTGTCATTTTCAACTAAGACAAATGTGATAATAATAATAATAATAAAAATCCTGTTCTCTTTCCATATTTTTTTTTTTTCTGTGTTGTTCAAATCTCTCCCCGAAACTTTTTGTGTAATTCAAATATTCGTTCTGCATTTCTAATCCTAATACTTTCCCCAAAGGATGGATGGCCCTTACCTGATACTGACCGTATTGGTGTCCCTGAGTTAGAGTGAATCATCTCCTGGCCAGACTGCAAACAAAGCTTCTTACTGAAATATCTAGTTCTTCATTCATCTTTAAAGAAATCATTAGCCTATTCAGTAGGAAAAGGACTCTTCTTTTTGGAAGGAGGATGAGTGAGCCTGGGCTTCTAGACTTCTAGACATTAAAAACAGTCGTTTTTGATAAGTAGTGCCTCCTGTTTTATTATGTTGGCCCACAACATCAGAGGCAGATGTTGGTGGTGTGGTAGCACAGGTTCAACCTTCTCAACAATATTCCATTACATTTTGTTGCTGTGTGACAGATGACAGCAGAGGGGCAGTCTCACAAAACCGCATCCGACATGGAAGTGCATATGAGGAAAACGTGTGGCACTGAATTCCTCTGTGTGTAAAAAATGGCATCCATTGGCATTCATCAATACTTTCTGAACATTTCTGGAGATCAAGCAGTGGATGTGAGTACAGTGAGGCAGTGGGTGGTGCATTTCAGCAGTGGCAACAGTGTGTCACCTCCGCTGGTACAGATAGTTACAAACATGGCATACAGGATATTGTTCATAGCTAATTGTGATGACTATGTTGAAAAATAGTCTTTTGTAGCTGAGAATTTTCTCTCTGGTATAGTGTTATCGTGTTCTTTATTTTGACCATAATTCCCATGGAAATAAACAGGAGGCATTACTTTCAGAGTAATCATTAGATCTGATGAAGCACACTAAGAGAAGAATGTACATGTTTCCCTATAGATTCTTCATCAGGATGATACAAAAATAACTGGAGATGATAATAGGTTTAGAGTTAACCAATATACTGGGATACCAAGGCAAGGATGTTTCACAAAGATTTCTGAAATATTTAACTTGCTCCTTTGCTACTATTCTATCAATATTCTGCTTGTATAGCTTTGGTATTGCCCTTCACATTCCCTGTATTGTTTTATTTCTATCTTGTATTTTGCCTGACATAATTTATACTTTTTTTAACATGCGGTATGGTCCTTCTGCTTCCCCTTTGTGGAAAAGAGCCTCAGATCTCATTAACTGCTGTACCTACAAAGTGGATCTGCAAATGCTTACACCATCTGAGTCTCTATTCCTGCATATTCACACAATCTTTCCATGTTCTTAAAGGCCTGAAATTGTGCCTGCATTTAAATAAAGAGATATCTTTGAGTTGTACCAATAGATATTTTCTGAAAGTAGGTCTCAGCAGACCAGACCAGATATCTGTCTTGAACATCATTGTGCCTCAGCCGTCTCCTGGCAGAACTGTATTCACATAGCATTTGAAACAACTTTGAAATGGAGTAAAGCAGAGACTGAAACCTGAAGCAAACAAACTCTGGTGTACCTCATCAGTTCCTCACATCAGAAACCAAATGGGATGAATAATTTTTACAGAAATTGAAAACGTGAATATTATCAGCTGGACAGCACATTTGGTTTTGAATCAAAATGGAAATGATTTGAAATCAATAAAAGAGGAAAGTTGTTAAGATACTGGAAAGTTCCTAAATAGATTCTAATTTATTCAGATTACAGATCTTTCTAAGTACAGAAATATTCCTTAATTCAAAGGAAACAGATGAACTGCTAACTAAAAATGGCAAAAAACTGCCTTGACTTTCATGTCGGAAGGACACATTTTCTACAGTTTTTTCGATGCGCTAAAATGAGCAACTTATTTTGTATTTATTTGTCTTCAGACATCTTTCTATTTATGGCCACGTTGTATGCTCAATGGAGTCTTAAAATAGCAGTACTGGGCTCACAGGATGACTCAGTGGATTGGTATGCAGAACAGGGAGACTTCAGCCTCTCAGTGACTGAAATGGGGCAGGATGGCAGTAAGAGAACCTCTTTACTCCCCCGTGTGTGTCTGTGGGCTTCTCTGGAAGCAGCTGATCATTTAAATTCAGTCATGTCCCAGCATTAGTCTTCTGAAATAGCCACACAACATTTGACATCGCTGTTGGTCACATCAAGTGAGAGGTTAAAGGCTAAATAAACTGGTGGTGAAAAATACTGCCCCCAGCTTTATGGGCAGGCCAGCAGACCACATGTTGTGTGTATTAAGTACAGTTTTCTATACTGAATAATACTGTATTGGTTGTTGGCAATGAGAGTTTGGTGTTGGGGGCTGCAGGCTCCTCTGAGAGGAGGGGTTGGGGCTCTATTGTGCCAGCTCCAGTCTACTCCATTGGCCCCACCGTAAGGCACAGCAGCCAAGATGGTGCTGCCTGTGGGGAATGCTCTTAGGAAAGGGTTGAAAACTACACAACAGTAAGAAATAGAGTTAGAGAAACAGCCCTGTGAACAACGTGGTCAGAAAAGAAGGACGGTGACAAGGAGTTGCAGATGTCGAAGCAAAAATTCCCCAGCAGCTCATGAAGAAGACCACGGTGAAGCAGGTATCTCTCTGCACCTGTGGAGGGGACCAGAGTGGAAAAAATATCCACACTGCAGCCTATGGAAGACCTCACACTCGGACAGATTGATATTTCTTCAAGGAACTGCAGCCTATAGAGAGTCTGCGCTGGAGAAGGTTTATCATGAAGGGCTAAATTCCTTGAGAGGATCCATGCTGGAGCAGGAGAAAAGTATGAGGAAGAAAGAGCATCAAAAAGGAGCTGCTGTGGATTGACCAGAACCCCTATTCCCCATTCTCCTGCACTGCTCTTGAGATGGTTGTGAAGGAGTCAGGAAAAAAGGTGTGAAGTTGAATCTGGGAAGAAGGGAGTAGTAGGGAAAGGTACTTTAGCTTTTGTCTTTCTGTCTCCTGAATTGAATCTATTTTAATTGGCAATAAATTAAATTCATTTTCACCCAAGTCTAGTTTGCCCATATAGGAAATTGGTAGGTAATTTCCCCACCTATCTCAATCCACATGCTTTTCCATCACACTTCTTCCTCTTGTCCTGCTGAGGTGTGTGAATGAGCATCTATTTGGGGGTCTGGCAGCTAGCCCAGGTCAGCCCACCACAAGTAGCTCTCATGAACATGACATTTACTAACTTCTATCTTAAATACATGACTTCTTTTTTTTGGTCAAAAAGTTTATCTGCTCTGAAGATAAAAGGCAATATTCTCACCTTCATTAGGAAGACTGAATCCTAAGCATGAACAAGTATTTGCTAATGGAAAGGAAAAGTTAGCCTCAGAGGTCTCTTAAGGGTTTCTCAAGTCTAGCAACTTAGCATGTCATGTCAGTGCAATTTCAGGTTGATATTTGCCATCTCTTTTCAGAAACTATATCCAAGAAACTCTGTGGCCTGTCTATAGCCACACATTTTCTGATGAATTAGATGCTTCCTCCAATAGAGGCAGAACTTTTAGAATTTATGTCTGCCTTTTCCTCTGGCAAGGAGGTCTGCCAGGACTTTGCAGTTATTTTATAAAACCCATCAGACTTTCTAGATTTACAACCATATATTATGAAAGCATTTCAGTTACATAAAAAAAATGTTAGTTTAGGAAATGGTTTTGCAAGTAGATGCTTTCTCATACAGGGACAGCTTGAAATCCGAGTAGATTCAGGTGATTATTGAAGTATGTTTGTGAATCAATGCTCCAAACTCTGTACAAGTAAAGGTATGTGTAAGTCTTTACAAATAGATGAAATTAAATTCAATCAAATACTGGCTTCAAAGCAAACCTTTCTTTTAAAAGCATATCTTTTTTACCATTAAGTTTCTGTGAATTTCTTCCTGAAAGTTAGTGAACGAGACTGGTTTACTTATGAAGTAATATTATATCTGCTGCTAAGAGTCTATGAGATTCCACAAAGAATGGAAGAAATTACTGCAGTTGTATTAAATACAAGCAGACAAACAAGCCCTAGCATTGCAATGGGAAAATATTGCAGCTCTCACAGCACTGTTTTTCTGCGCTCTGCTCTCCCCAAGGAAAGTGCTTATTGAAATGGACGTCATTGATACAGATGCTCTGCAGCTACTCCCGGATATAGTATGGAATAGACTGTTCTGCAATATTTTTTTAATGAATTACCAGGTACAATGCTTTGATATAGTACAAAGTTTTCTTACAATTCTACTTTCCTTTGGAAAACTGTCCAAATTGCTTTTTCTTCACTTTTTTTACTGTTTTTACAAGTTTGGTGTTTTTGATATAATACTCTTGCAAGTAATGTTGCGGACTTATATTAACACATTGTTTATTATTTTGACTAAAAAAAAACCAACAACCCTAAAAATGAGTTTATCCTCTGAGAACAATAACTTCATCTGAGTTTAAATATTTCCTCCACAAATGTTAGTGAATATTTACCATCATGCCACGTGTTATCATTAATTTATTCAATTTGGTCATGTTCTCTTTCTAATCACTGAATAAGCTTTTTCTATTATAAATTTGCGTCTTTGTTAGTACTGCTAATTTCCTATCTCTGTATCTTTTTTCTTTCTTTTTTCTGTTTTTCTTTTTTAATTGGGGCAGCATTTTTCAGTTTGCTGACTTTAAGACTATAAAGTAAAATACTTTGTTTTATACTTAAAAACAATAAAAAGTAATACAATACTCAGACAGAGAAATGTATGAAGAGCTCTTTGCATAGTAACACTCTTCTGCTGGAAACGTGTTAACAAATAAATACCTTCCACAGTGCCAGCTAAATGGTAAAGAATTAAGGGCAGGCAATTTTATGAACAAACAGGGTAATGCTGACTATGAATACACTGCTGTGGCCAGCTAAATTCTATGCTTTTTAAGAAAAATGTTAACGTGAAGATATTTATTATAAAACCGATATTAGGTTATCAGTTCACTAGCAAGGATAATCCATGCTATATTTAGAATATATATCTGTATTCATACAGACATTTCCTTGAATAAAATGACCAGACATTCTGAACATGGCATCAGATTAAAAATATTGCAAGCAATGTTTTTGCTAACTGAGGAGGACTGGTTAAAGTTATGTTAGAAATGAGTGATACGTAAAAGAAATATGCAATCATTTCCCTCTGGATTTGTTTCCATAGTAATGAGAAGCATTTGATATTAGCCACTCTGTGTATACTTCAGACATAGATATAAACTGATCTAAATCCTTAAAACACCTTTTGGAAATAAGTTTTTATATTCCACCAGGATCTAACTAGATTAAACCTATCTAGGTTTAATAGCAGAATCTATGACCTTCTCTCTTTGAAAACTGTGATATGTGGTGGTGAGACACTGGAACAGGTTGCCTAGCAAGGTTGTGGATGCCCCCTCCCTGGAAGCATTCAAGATCAGGCTGGATGGGGCTTTGAGCAACCTGATCTAGATGGAGGTGTCCTTACCTACAGCAGGGGGTCCTTTCCAATCCAAACCATTCTATGATTCTGTGATTCTAAGATTCTGTGTAGTTGAGATTTGCCTTAATTATCTTTAAAATTAGTTGACTAAGTCTAAACTGCTAATTCTAAATTGTTATTATGCTTAATGGAAAAAAAGCTGCCACTTTCACTAGCAATTCTTATTACCATTTGATTAACACATAAAGTTGCATAGAGTATAACTTTACCCACGATGTAGGGCTTTTTTTTTTTTTTCCATTTTATGTCACTCTGGAATGTAGTCTTTATGTTGTCTTTTACCTGACATCTGGATTTGCACAAAAATCTCTTGCTTGAGGTAAGTAATACATTACAGTTAAGATAACAACATGATTCTTTGTGGCTTGAATATTGTTTTGATATCTTATCACTCTCGTTTAACTTATCTCAAGAGAAGTTAACTTCTGCACAGATAACTTCTATTAATATCATGGAGAAAATAATCCGTGGAACATAACTGCTGCACATCATCAATTCTTTTTTATTGAAAATCTGACCTTGAGAGCACCTCAGATCTTCTCATGCTCTCCAAAAGTCAACCAAAGTCAACCTAAAAGCTTCAGTGCAAGAGTGAATAATGATTTCAGAGTTGTGAGAAGACAGTAAGCTACCATTTGATCATCTAAGCACACAGTTGCTTGAAAACTGGTCTAAGCCACAGCCACAATCTGATTTGTTTACAAACTCTGTTCAGAGCCAAATCTTATAGCTCACACTCCCTATCCATAAACTAGACTTCTTTAAAAGCTGATGAATATGAGCAAATCATAATGAACTGGGGCTTTGAGACTGGAAATATTGTGGGGTTGCATATAATGGCTAGTTGAGAAGTATGTTTAGATGGAAGGCAACAGGTGTCACTACCTTGAATGAATGTATTTAGTGTCACTAATGCTGAGGTGGTTTTTTTTTTTTTTTCCCCCTGTTTAAAAGCACAGGCAAAAGTGCCCTATCTTGCACTGGGTGCTTTTCCAGAGTTTCTTTCAGTCCAAATCATCAGTAAGATGGCTTGTAGTCCCTGTGCTGGAATTCCATCCGGGTTTTCTGGGTATCCTGTACAAATGGTAACCTTTCACATCCAAGTATAACATTTCTGCAGTATTTTCCCACAGAATTCAATCAGTAAATAAGTTCCATCTTTCTGATTTGTTATGCTAAAGCCCTTTAGGTTGTAAGCCATTAAAAGCTTTCCTAGCAACTCAGTCATGGTAGGCATAAACTTCTTTTCTTTAAGGACTCCCACGGTCAGATACTTGTTCAGCAATAGACTTTTCATGTTTCAGAATTTCTTCTTTCTCTTTTTTTAATAGGTTTGTGACCTCCTCAGGGTTTTCAAAATGTAGCTGATTTAAAATCAGACTAGCATCATTCTCCAGCATAGAGAAAGCTGCTGGAAAAGCGGAACCTTCCCAGTTAGCTCTATGAAGCGCATTGTGAAAGCTCTCAGTCTCAACACTTCATCTAACCTAAAGCTGTTTCTATAACAGTTCCTGGTTATGTCCATATTTTGTGCAATATGAATACCAATAGGGAATTAACCGGGAAAAATCAACCAGAGGCAACTTTATGTAAGGACTCCATGTAGTTCCCCATTACATTGTTTCAACGTTTCAGATTAATCACTACCTTAAAGTCATCTTAGAGCTTCTTGGACCTTTCCCACATAAGCATATTTGTCTTGTTGCTTTTTGTACATGGTTTCCAAGAAGCTTCCAAGGAATCTACCCATGTTCCTTCCTTCCACTGTGAATCTAGTACTTAGAATAAAATGTTTTATTGGCTTCATTCCCCACACAGTTTTGCAGAGGTATACTGCAAAAACATGTATCCCATTATCTAAACAATCCACATGTGTCTGAATAAAGGTAATCTTTCGTTAACACATTGGCTTTGGAGCATTCTGTAGCTGAGTGTTTGGATAAGATTTTTGGCAAAGGAAGAGTATTCTAAAGAAAGTAATGAGAATAACCACCAAATTGGAAAATGTGTCTGCTAGTAAAAGAATTTAAAAGTTTAGCTTGTTTAGTTTGCTGAAGGAAATGATACAGGATGGCTTGCCCTCAGTTTATATGTGTTTGAGCATGGAGCAGAAATGTGATGATGGAAGGAACTCTAGTTTAACACAAAGAAATGATAAAAGGACCAAAGGTGACTCCCTAAATTATGAGACTTCTGATTAGAAGTAACAATGCTGACTTTGTAGCTATGGCAGTAACTATCCATTAAAATACCCTACCATGTGAAATGGTCAAAATGGTTTGGTATCATCTATTTCCCATCTACCTTTTTTCTAAAAGTTCCAAATAGGCACACATCCACAAAGAGTAAACGAACAATAAATAGCTAATACTCATATTAAGAGCTTTTATTATTGCCACAGCTTCTCTATCCTAACTATAAAATTTCTTTTGGTGGAAGAAAGACAAAGTCAAAGAACAAAGTGAAAGGAAACTATCTTTCTGTGAATTGAAGGGGCACACTCTTTGGGTAGAAGAGCAGAAGAGAAAAATCAGGATTTCACTCTGAACCGTGAAAGGTTTCTCAAGGCGATGGCAAGATGATGATAATTTGTGGGTTCGATAGTTTTTTGGGCAACTTTTTCACTTTTGTTCCTTTCAGTACTGTTAGATCTGACTGCTAAATTTTATTTTAAGACAATGTGTAACTGAACACTTTTGGACGTGCAGGGTAGCAAAAGTTAAACTTACAAGGTAGGTACTGTAATGAATTTCTGGTCTAGTAAAAGAATTGAAAGCTGTCACCGTGAAATAATTTGAGATCAAGCTTAATGATTATCTGGGTAATTGTGATAATTATTAGAGAACCTCCAGGTTAATCAGTCATGCCACAAGTCTATCAGCTTTCTTCAAGGAAACAGTTCAGCACAAACTTCTATTGTGCCTTGGTGTCTGCATGTTTTTAGAGCACCTTGTCTTCCTTTCCTCCCTCCAGGGCCTCAGTATTGACCTCTGTGACAACCTACGGTGCAAACAACCAATCGAACTTACAGTTTGGATAGGAATTATCCCAGTTTCTTTTCTCTGATAATATGTAAACCTTATTTTTCTTCATACACAGAGTGAGTAAACTTTCAGGACTTTTTTCTTTTCTGAAGGATTAGTTTGTTAAACAGCAAAAATACTTTTATTCTATTTCTATGTCTTTCATTTTTGTTTGTTTCCAGGGGTGCGGTTCTCGCTTTTTTAAGTTTAGGCCTCACCCCTCAGAACACAGCTACTTTTCAACAATGACATTACCAGAGTGCGTGAAGAAAGTCTCATTCCCTACCAAACTCTGGTCACTGTTGTGACTATTAAAATTTGATTGATTGAAAATCTAGAATTAACTTGTTTAAAACAAACAAAACACTTAGTCTTAGGGCCAAGAAGATTTTGTTCTTCTGTGTCCCAGTAAAGTCTGCACAGAAGGCAACATATGCCATGTGTTTATATATGCTTTGTTTGTTTAGAAGATTTTGTACTTCACAGCTGTTACTAGCCAACTTTTCATAGTACTGTACTTTGCCTGAACCTCAGTGGAGGAATGGATGAACAGAAAAATAAATTTTTGGCTGATATGCACACTGATGTGAACATCAGTGTGTTCTAGTTCCTGATCAGTCTTCCCTGTCTGGAGATAAGGGAAGTCAAAAAGATGCTGCCAGAGTGCCAATACGTTGCATTGCATTTGGATGTTTCAGTTTCACTTCAAAATTCAGATTTCTTTCATTTTGAACACTAGGTTAAGCAGGAAGTGAAATAAGTGACTACCAGGACATCCAATTGTTTATACCAAGGACTAGAGCAGCAAGAATGACATAAAAAAATTCCAGCAACTCTTCTATATAATTGCTCAGCTGAGATCCATTTGGCAATCAGTCTTAATCACTGTCCTTTCTTTCTCAGCCACACCAAACAACTGCTCACTTCACAGTCTGATTCCTCCAAAACTCATTCAGCAGGACATCTTGTATTAAGGTTTTTTCCTACCTGGCTAGCTTATCCAATTCTTAAAAAGTCCCACAGTATGAGGATGTTACCCAACAAACTTCCCACCAGATAAACCACCTTCCTTCTGATAAGTTGAGGCAGCATGATAATAAAAAACATACTAATATATTTTGTAAATTATTCCCAGATTTGTGTTTCATCTCCCAACACTGGTTTTATCCTTTATAATTAATTGGGGAATGGACAGGAGAAAGGCATGTATTTTCTGTGTTGCCCAAATACTGGGTTATTTCTTCACTTGCTGAAATAAACAGGAGAAAACAACAACAACAACAACATAGTTTTTAGTAGGATTAGGTCCAAGAGGAAGCAAAAGGGTGAATGAGGCGAAAGGAAAAGGCATGGAGGAAATCTGAAAGGGGAAGGAGATGGTTAGGCAGCTGTGTTGTGGCAAAACAAAAGTTAATTTTAAAAAGGAATATACAGTAAGTGAGTGAGCTTACTGAGTTTGGGAAAGAAGACAAGGAAGAGAAGTTTCCACTAAGAACTGTAAGCAAAAAAATTAGTCAAAGTGTCAAGTACTGTAAATAACAGTAGAAAGCAAAGGGGAAAAGGCCATTAAGTAAAAAGGGCAAAAAGAAAAGTTGAAGGAGAAATGTAGAGGGAAACGAGGCAGTATATTTCAGGACTACATGTTATACATATTCCTGTCACACTGAGTAACTGAGAGATAAATATAAATTTGAATGACTAAATAGATTTAGTGGAAGTAGGTCTAACATACAAGAGTGCTCAAAACATGAATCACCCCTGATAAGTGCAGGAAGTACTGCAAGTGTGTCAGTGGCTCTTTTCAAGATAGCTTATTGTCTGCAGACTGAAGGTTAGACAGGCAAATAAGGCACAGATCATTATCATCACTTTGAGGCAGTTACCTAAAAGGAAATCCACCTCCAAGCTACACCTGATCAAATAGCTCACTCTTAGAAAATGTTTCTTCAAAGGTTAGCCTTCCTGTGGCAGATGAACTTGTGATGAGACAGTCCGGGATTCTTCATTTCAAATTACTTCTTGAATGTTTTCATTACACTCTTCTCAGCTTTCTGTTGGATATTTATGCTGTATGAACAGTCAATGGAATAACTTTGAAAACTGGCATCTATGGTGATATTTATAGGTGTGACATAGCCCATCTAATTTAAGTATTTTGTTTGTGCATGTCTTTAAGTAATGAGGGACCAAGTTTTGTGATCTCCTTATAGTCACAGGTGGAGGGCACTTCTGTGCACTTCAGTTCAATCACTATTTGTTGAACACTAAGATGTAGAGTAGTGTCTACATGGGATTTTTACGAGGCCTTGACAGCTTTAGGTGCCCAAATTCCATTGACTTGGTATTCTTATTCAAATAAAAACGTATACATCATAAACTAAACAGATTAGGTATTCATCAGTTTCCGCTCTGTTCTTTTTGAAGTTTACTCATTGCAGATGACAGTTTCCTTTGCTAAGATTTTAAGATGACTTCCAGACTATTTTTTTATGAAACTGATATTTTGGATGTGGTTACAAATCATGCATATGTGGTTTTATGTTGGCAATTATCAATGTTTTCAATGAATGGATTTAATAATTTTAAGTATTGCTGTTTTATAGCTTTTTTTAGGCAAAAGTATGTAAAAGCTGCAATTGTAAAATTAGTTTTTTAGGAATACAGATGGATATTATTATATCTGAGAATTTTTTAACTGTTTTAACTCAGTCCATGCATCTCTAGGGAGCATATAACTGCCATTGTATTAAAATACTTGCAAATATATTAAGTGGAAGAAGGAAAAAAGCTGAAGAAAACCCTCTGTTAAGCTTAAGCATGTTTTCTACAATTTCTGTTTCAGAAAATTTACCAGAGAAAGAAAAAGAGACAGAGGCTCAAGAACATAAAAACCCTACTAATCTCACACATACACTTGTTTAATGTTTAGGTTTTCCATATTTCTGAAGAAGTAGAGAGTATGTAAACAAATAGATAACCGAGAAATGTATATATGAATTTGAAATTCTGATAAAGATCAGATATGATCTTAATATATGAGCAATCACATTCTTGTCTGACAGAAGCATTCTGAATTTCCTGGACCAATCACCAGCCAATGTACCAGGATTGTTTAGACCTCCCAAAGCTATAGCACTATCATGAGATGGCACTATCTCATGAAAAATCCTATGAAGAAGGTTTGAGAAGAAAAAATATATTTTTATAGCAATACAAGTGCAAGTCAAATTTATGAATTTTACTCAAATGTTATAGCATTGAGATTGAAGGCAGGTACATTTTTGAAATGGAGAAGTAGTTACCTTTTTCATCTCCCAGATAATCTGATGGAAAGCTGGTGCGGGTGAAAAAGTGCACTGTAAAATTAATTCTGGAGGAGCAAGTAATTCCCTGAAAAGTCTGTATGTAACAGCTGTCCATTTTATTATAGTTAAATTGCTTCAGCCTTACATGAAAATAACCTTTTTTTTGCTGTTCTCATCAACATCAAAATATGTGGGATGAGGTATACCTTCTGCAAAATAGTTTGATTGCTGCATTGCTGCATTTACTGCTTCACTTTAGCATTAATAGGCCAATCTCAGACACAATTGTCACGCTCCAATTTATAGGAGGGAGAGGAGGTTTTTTTAATATTATATACCCTACATGAGATTAAGAAACAGCGGTTCAAATGTTGGTCCAACCAGTTTATTACAGATCTTAATTAGGGAGATGGGGAAGGGGTGGACAGACACTATTATGCATTAGGGTGATGGGGAAGGGAAGGAGAGCGTAGAAAAGATAGAAAAGAAGAAGCAAGGAGTCTTTATAGAAAGCAAGAGGGAGATAGTCACTACCATGGATCCAGCGTGGTTCGTATTTCAGTCATTGATCTTCAGTAGTGGTGGATCGTTGGGCAGTGTTGTTCTGTTGATGATGATGGTGACCACGGCGATGATGGCCCCTTTTCAATGGTAGTACAAACTTATTTATATGTCCAATGTGGTCGAGTCAGCTCTCTTTGCAGTGACAGCTCAAATCCATAGTGGTTGAGTCAGCTCTCCTTGGAGTGGCAGCTTCTGGCTCTGGGATCTCAGCAAAAACTCCTTCATTCCTATCTTCCTGGCCTTGCCAGCAGATAAGAGGGAGCAGAGAGGCACCGACTTGTATCTTGCCTTCACAGGATACAATGGCATCATCTCCCACTCTCCCATAGCAAACAGGAGTTATTTGGTCACAGGCTAGATCTTCCGCCAGTAAACTGTCCTGAACACTATCTTCCAAGAGTAAACAGCTCCAAAGAAATGCTTTCAAATGTAAAATTGTCCACACAGTGATGTTGATTGCCACACAGCAACACCCATCTCTCATCTCCTAGAGTCTTATCACAAGAAATACCTCAGAAAGCAAGCTTTGAGCCAGAAAGCAAAGAAGGATTCATACAACAGTGAAAACAGAAAACATGTTTGTATAGAGCAGGCTCCATTGTTACATCATGGGGTCAAAAAAATAGGCTTATTTTGAAGGTTTGAGATGTGTGTCATAAAACTATCTGATTAGATCAAATGGTCATGGTACTGATAGCTGCTAGCATTTGGAAGAGCATGCTGACTGGTTTTGAAACTTTTGTAATGTAATGAAAGCACGATGAGCATGGTTAGTATGGATAGTCTCTAAGCTTCTGAGGTGAGTTGTCCCCAACCAGCAGTCTAAGCCTCACCCAGACTCTTGCTCAGTCTTCTCCCATGATATGGGCAGAAAATAGAAGGCAAAAAGACTTCTGGATCAAGAGATTGACATTTTTAAAAGGAAAGTAGAAGCTCTGTGCATGCAAACGGGAGGAATAGGAATTCATTCAATACATCCCATTGGCAGACAGGTGTTCAGCCATTTTCTGGAAAGTGGAGCATCAGCACGCCTACCAGTTGCTTGGAAAGACGAACTCCATAACCACAAACAGACCTTCTTCCCTTTCCTTTTCCTAAACTTTTAATTGCTGATCTCAATGTCAAATGCAATAGAATATCTCTGATTATTTTGGATCAACTGTCCTGGATGAGTCCTCTCACTTTTTTTTGCCCACTTTTTGCCCACCTCCTACTTATTCTCTTCAAGGCATCTGGAGAGAGAAAGCCTGTTCAACAACAGCTACTGGTTTGCTATCAACGCTGTTTCAGCCACAAAATCAAAGCACAGCTTTGTTTCCCTTCTCTGGGTACTTTCAAGAATCTTAACACCTTTTCTTAGGGGAAGCCCAGAAATACACACAACAGTCAAGATGAGGCCACAGGTAACTCCTTGGGATAATGAGATATGCATCAGACTTGTGCCCATACTTCTTGGTTCTTTGGCCATAATAGTCATATGAATTAATAAATAGCTCTTTTAAAAATTATTGTTTTATTATTTTTAAAATGAAAATACTATTGTCGAGGATTTTTTAGTTTTCACAGTTATTTATGTGTGACAATTTAAATAGCTGCACACTTCATGGGGATGAATATGGTTTATTTATAGGATCATCCATAGGTGCTGCTGAAGAAAATATTTTGGTGGGACCTTGCAAATAGCTGTTTCTCTTTAGAAACACGAGGCTAAAAGGTACTGCTTTGAGAGTGTTAGTCTTATGAATTTTGAATGAAGCTTTACTTCTCCACATTCTGACATGCTGCTTTCGTTTTCATTAGGCTGAATTATATCTCTCTTGCCCTGAGGAGAAGTCCAGACTTCATATTTTTGGCAGCAGATTGTCAGTTATTTGGGTATCTAGAACAATTTTAGAATATTGTACGTTTTTGTCACATGTCATACACACAGAAACCTTGCTGTGTTCTAGGATATGGACTGCAATTAAGAGTGGTTCTGGTCATTTCAGGGAACCTTCTTTAGCACGGGGATTGGACTTGAAGATCTCTTGATGTCCCTTCCAACCCCTGCGATTCTGTGATTCTGTGAGTTTGCTTCTAGCATATCTTTTCATGGACCAGAGCACTCAGAATTAAACAGCATGGGGTGTTACACAAGCTTCTAGATTCACCAGTACAGTCTGGAATTGTAGCAATGGATCCAGCTCTGGGAAAGTTTTGACTTCTCACAAATGTTAGCCACTTGTAGCAAATTAAATGTCTTCATTCCTCAGACTAAGTTTGTGACTTAATACATCACCTAGTTCTTTAGCAAAATGGATCCACTTACCCTCAAGCTGTGACTGCCAGAAAAATAAAAAAACAAATAAATAAATTTGAAGATAGCAAATAGCTCCTTGTCCTTCATATGCTCTTGCAACTGCACTCTACAACTACTCTCGAACTTTCACATTTTTTCCCTCTTTAATATATTAAACTATTTCTCCTTTTTTCTCTCATCACTGTACAAGACTATTGAGAAATGAATCCGTTAATTAAAATATTATAGGGCTTCTAAATGAGATTACTTGCAGAGGAGCAATGCAGCACATTATCCTGATGAAATTCTTTGAAGTTCTGATATTTCTTGAGCAGTTGAGAGTAGGTAGATGCTTGAATGCAGCCTTGTCAGAAGAGAGCTAAGACAGCTAGTTGAAAAGTAGAATGAGTGCAGCAGCTGCACAGTCTATGCAATGGCTTATGTAAACTACTGCTGCTGTTTAGAAAGACTTTGACATGAAACTGAATTAAGGAATCTGCCCAACTTATGGTTCCGCCAATGTCCTCACCTCAACCCTTCAGTAATTTTCAGTAAATTACAAATGTGTGAGAAATTTTTAAAACATTTAACTAATCAATAATACCAAATGGTGTCACCCTCACTCAGTTTTTAGATAAAAGTGTTGCTGTTGTACAAGAGCAGAGGAAAGATGTATCTGTGAAATGAAATTTGCTGCCTTCAAGGCTTGGCTCCAGCCCACATGACAGTGCTTCTCAGGATTGTTAGAAGGGGAATAGCTGTGTGTCAGTCCCCCATGTGTTGCTGTGAGAAGAGGCAGAGACACAGTAAGCTGCTGATGGGATCTGAGCCTTTAACTCAGCACAAATAGTTGCATCAGATTGCTCAGCATTAATTCATCTGTCTCTATCGTCATGCCTCACTGTGCTACATATGTACACATAACAGCTGCTCAGAAAGGGGAGGTGTCTTACAAGCAGGCCTATTTTTACCTAGAAGGAATCTCTCAAATATAGATGTATTTCATGCTGCTGGTTTGCTGTCCGGACTATGCCATTTCTAAAAGCTCCACCTGCTAAAAACTAGAGCAAAATAATTCTCATTCCATTGGCTTATTAAACATTTTAATTTCCTAAACACAAGATACCACAAAATGATTTTACAGTTAATAGAAAGACTTGCAGTGATATGACATATCCTTTCCCTCTTGTGCCTTTGTGAATTTTTCACCTTATGTATGTTTTGCAGGTGCAGCCAACAAGAAAGGCAACCCTTTTATGGAAGCCTTCAGGATTTCATAATTTTATTGTGGTCCACTGCTCCAGAGAAGAGTATCTTTTGGAGATGTGAACAACATCAAATGAAAGTGGAACCTGATTTTCTCAGGCTAAGGATTTTCTACATCCAAAAACGAGTAAGATTTTCACTTGAGTTTAACTCAAAACAAGGATCTGAATATTTTGTTCCCCAATCCTCTGCAATGCCTTTAGTAGGCATCCATTCCAGTTGAACTTTTAGCAATTTTAGGATTTTATTGAACATTTTGACCATATTTTATACTAAAAAAGCAATGTATTTCATGACCATATGGTAGCACTCAGTATATTCCAATTTTTAAATAAACGTGTATATATGTGCTAATATAAACAAAGACTGACGTAGAAATGAATGTATGTGAATGTCTATCAAAGCAAACATGTCTTGAATTTATGAAATAATGTTTCTGCGTGAGAAAATGGAAGTGTAAAGTCCCAAAGTATATTTCTAGAAGCAACTTTAAGTCCTGAGGCCTCTAGGAATATTATTTGGTATGTACATGTTGTATTGACAGATTTTAATGTGACAGTGCGTATTTTATGATACTGGTATTTGCATCTTATATTGTTATAATTATTATCATTAACAATAACATTAATGTTATTATTAATAGTAGTAATATGACTTGCATAACTGTAGTACCAAGGAACCCAATCTGTGAACTTTTTTTCCGGTGGTATAGACATAAAAAGGGACTTGCAGTCACAGTATAGGACAAAATGGATAGATGAAAGCAACAAGGAGAGTAAAGGAAATCTCGTCATCATAAAATTTGGCCATTTTGCATATCAGGAATGAACTATATTTTTCTTGTAAGCATGTCACTGGTTTTCATGTATGAAAAATCAGTAGACATCAAAGATAGTGATGCTTCAAGCAAGATAGCATTGCAGGATTTTTTTCCCTTCTAGCCAGGAAAACAAGGCCAATATTCAGTTTCTGAGTATTTCTTCACACCTCCTGTCTATTGAACATAAGGTATCATAAGATACTTGTCTTTGCACTCATGGCACTTTAAGGTCTTCTATTCTCTTGACTCTTAGCTAGTACCATGGTGCTTTCTCTTATGCTTCTTCCATGCTCAGAACTAAATCATTACAGATAAATACAAAACTAATCTATTTGGCAAGAGCAGAAAGAAGCTTTCAGGAACTCAGGCAGGAAAATATGAAAAGTTGAACCAAAGCATGAAGTGTGTATAATGAAAAGATAGGCAGTATCCTAGAGGGTTGATACTGACCAAATAAGTCCCAGCTTGGAAAGCTGGCAGGTTTTCTAGGCTCTCTTTTTATTACTATTTAGATATTTTTATTTTATTTCAGGCTTTACAAAGGGAAAGTTTCATTCCTGCTGAGAAAAAAACAAATTTTATGGCTGAGTGAAAATGGAACATTGCAATAGTTGTGAAAATGCTAGACAGAATGAGAAACTTCCTTATGTATTAATTCTAAGCAAAACATTTCCCCAATATTTTGACAAGCTATTTCTTCTCTTTTCTCTGGAACTTCACAGTAAAAAAAAAAAAATAAAAATTAATAGGCTTCTTTGGTAGATAATTCAGCAAATTTATTATCATAATCTCAGTGTTAAACTGCCTCTGATTTTATATATATATTTATTTATCTGCTATATATATCATACCTTTTTGGTATATAGTAAAATTTTTGACAGATGATTAAGGGGACTACCAAAAATTACATTCTTTGTCTTGTAGAAGGAAGTCAGTATATAAACATATCAGGCACAATTTGTCTTTTAGTATGCTGGGCAGTCTTAACCACAGCTACAACACTGATCTTTGCCAAGGCTGATCTAACATCACTAACATCTCTGATAATGTATTGTAATACCCAATTATCTAGGTCTTATCTGTTAGGTCATAATTATCTTGTAGACCTAAATTAACAGCAAAAAGAAATAAATATACTTTTAAGTAAGCTATAGGTAATTTGAACTTAACTAAAAAGTAGTTACTTACTCCATGTACTAACTGTTTGTTATTCCCCAGTCTTCTTGTGTATTAAATTCAATTTTTAATTAATTATTAATTTATTTATCATTTAGTCTGTAGCCCTGTATCTGAGATACATATTTGGCCATCTGAATCTATCATATTCTGTGAAGACTAATGTTGACTTATAGTGACTTATCCAGTGGATAAGCCCTAAGTGGATAAGTTACAAAAATAGCTAAGGTAAAAAGGGTCATGTCTCTTCCTATTTAATGTTTTATATGTCACAGATTATGACGCATTGCCTAGTTACTGCTATATTGATCTCTTATTACTTGTCATTGGTGAAATGCAGCTTCTGGAGAAGCACATTTCCTTGGTTTGCAGGTATCAGGAGAAAGCAAACCCACTGCCTTCTTTAATAGTTATTTTTGTTCATGTGTTCCCTATCATACCATTGCCTTTGCATGATACCTAATTTATTTTGGTAAAAAAGTAAAGCCATAAGTAAATGACTCTAAAAATGTTTTTACTTCAGCTATAAGCCATTATGCTTTTTCTTCTGCTTTTTTTTTTTTTTTTTTTTTTTTTTTCTTAAAAGGAGCATTCTGTTTCTTTAACACGGTAGTGACACTGAAGAAATTTCCTTACAACTGACAGCATGTAGAGTGAAATTCTTTCTCTTTTAAGGAGTACTTACATGGAAACAAATGTTGCTTTGTGTTTTTAGCAGATGGTGCATCCGGAATTATGTTGTTTGCTAGCATCGGAGTCTTTGATATAACCAGAACAGTAAACCTACTGAAACAATACATCAAGTTATTTGATTTTCAGGAATTATTATTGCTTTTATTTGACATGTTTACTGTTTTACTTGATAAATCATTTGAAAATAACCTCCTTTTCTGAAGATGTGCTAAATATTTTCTAAAATAACAAATTTTAATTTGAGTCTCAATACATGTTTATGTCTTTTGGAAGCTGTATCTCCTGCTAATGACTGCATTTCTGAGGTTATCCCATTTTTTTCTACAAACTTTACTGTTTGTAGAATTCCAGGAAGTACGAATGAGAACAGCAGAATATAGCCAAGTTTCTTTTTTAAAGCAAAAATGATATTGATTTCTGCAAAACTATTTCTAATTTATAGTGCTATAAATCGGAGCCCAACATGAACAGATGGGAATAATTATTAATGGTAAATACAATTTATGATAATAAAATAGAAGAAGCTTATGTGGCAGCAAATCACCCAAGGAAGTCAGAGAGAGTAAATTTATTTCCTTGTCCAAGTCTTTCTCTTTTGTTGAAGTACCTGATTCCAGATCTGTTATACATGTTTGTGGGTTTTGTACTCTTTGTTCTCGACTGGAAAAATGGAATGGAAAGTTAGACATAGAAAGTTAGAGCTGGACAGAAAATGATTTTCCCATCCTCAAACAATTTTTTAGATTTCAAACATTTTTTTCCCAGAGTAAACCAGGATGAAAAATTAGACTGTCAAAAGTGATTAAGTAATGAAATGAAAAGATAAGAAACAGATTATATATAAGAAACAATAAATAGGGCTTTAAAGGGATTTTCAGTCTTAGAAACACATGTATGTCTGGCTATGATGAGGGCTGCCAAGAAGCTAGATAAGGAATTTTTCATTGCTTCAACAAAAAGAAGATTAGGGAGCATGGAATAAAGCTTGAAGGTGGAAAGGTGGAATAAAAAGCATAGTTATACTTTGAAATGTTTTAGTATAACATGCTGTAGAAGATAAGAGTATTAAAAAGTTAGTTCAGAAACGAAGATAATATTATGGAAGAAGAGGGTCATCTGTGTTTATTAAATGGTTCAGTAGTCACTGACAGATAAATTCCTGCATTTCAGAAAGTAATCTGAAGAAATAGAACTATTTGTTATTATACTCTCTTCTAAGGATCTGCTATTCAATACCTTAAATCTGACTTAACATTGAGATATATTTTGGGGATTTTCTTTATCGTATGAAAATATAGATATGCAGTGATCATTTAAATGACATCATCAAGTTTTTTCCCTTTGCAAATTCTGAGAAAAAAAACTTTTAGGGGAAGACTTTCAAATATTTTTATTGGCTGCTATAAATAATGTTCTCCTAAAAAGGAAAATATATAGTGAGAAAATATTATAGCATTTCAGAATCTACAGGATCCACAAAATTATCAAGGAGGTGTATCTCTACTATTCATATAAAATACGTGAGAGAATTCTGTATCAGAATTGACTAATGAGAAGGTTTGTGTCTTTAGCTGAAATTTTAGAGCAAACTTCTGATGAGATATTAAATAAAGCACAGCTACTCATGTATGTGAAACATCGGTATGCTTGTCTATTTGTGTATGTCTGTGCATTGTATGTGACAAAACATAGTCCCTTTTCATAGTGGCAAGTAGTTGTATCCAGCAGAGGCTCCTACAAAACAGTAGACCTTTCTTCAGGAACATTTGTTACACCTTACACTCATTCCAATTTTTTTTTTTTTTTTTAACAGTAAAAAAACCACAAATCCTTCCATGATTTTATGAAAATCACAGAACTACTGTGATGCTATCAGTGCCATTAAGAGACAGCATTCTCATTCAATATTTCTGCTTGCTTTGTTTTTGTTTTTTTTTTATTTTTTTTGTAACTTGGTAGGTTTCCTCATAGTAGTACTAATGCTGTACTATCTTTACAACTGATCTATTGATCAATATATAAATACTGGATTTACTATTGACAAACTAGAAGTAACATATGTGTAGCATATTATATAGCATTATGTTTTGATCTTGTTGAGATCTGTCAGACAAATTCTTGTTTTATGCTACATGTGGAGTCTCTGTTCAGCTTCTAATTTGTAGATGTGGATTGCTTTTATGAGTGGTTCACAAAAAAAAACCCCTAAAATTATCAGATGGATTCATAGAATTATAGAACCATGGTTCTATGGTTAGAAAGACCACTGAGATTATCTAGTCCTAACCATGCCTGTGACCACTTTAGACCATGTCACTCAGTATGACCTCTACCCTCTCCTTCAATTCTACATATGAGAATTATATCAGTGAACTGGAAATCATTAGGATGGAACTACTTTTCTCACTTATTTCCCTGAGACAAGCCAAAAATATGTTAAATACATTTAGTAGTGCAAACCATATTAAATATACTTCACATTGTACATGTATATTATGAAGATGCATACATTACAGTAAAAGATATAGGTTATATATATATATATATATATATATATATGGATGAGGAATTGCATCCTGGCTTTGGTTTATGGAATTTTTTTGGTTTATGGAAATCTATGATTCTATGATTCTGTGAAATTGTACAGAAGAATGCAGAAGTGATAATCTGGCCACATACTCTAGGCACGTACATTTCCTAAGTAAATAAGATGGGAAAACTTAGTAGGTCCAAGAATACTATATATGTAGTTTTACTGCTTTAGAGGTTTTGCTGCCACTTCTGCAATTCATTGAAATGATGCAGTTATCTACAAATAGACACTTCTAGGGTATTATTCAGCTCAGCTCAGCTTCAATACACAATGTACTCAGTGAATCACACATGAGGAAAATCTCTTTCTTCCTATTTACTATAAAGAGAGCTTAGTGTGACTACCTTGCAGGGAGAGACTGGGTCCTAATTTAAGTGAGAGGAATCCTACTCACTCCATCCTGTTTTGGTGCATGTGATCCTGAAATGCCATTTATTGCCTTAAAATGTTTGTGGAAGTATGATTAGGAAACAAAAGACCTGATGATATTGTGTGGCACTCAAAGTGTTCAGAGTGCTTCAATTATCATAGAGATAGGTGGGAGCAAAAAGTGTTTTGAACATAGCAAGATAAAAAGTAATGGAGCTGTAATTTCTGAAAGTCTCAATAGATGAGGGGTGTATTTTTAGATACAAGGATGACTTACTGTTTAGAAAAACATATTAGTATTCTCAGTATTTGCTTTCTGTGTGAGGGAAGGTGGGGGGAATTATTTTTCTGTTGGTGTTATTTTTCACCAATATTGCTTTATTTAGAGTGTTTTAAGATTTTCCACACTTAAAACTAGAATGAATTCAAAGGTATTTTAGGAGTACTAATGCTTCTGGTGTTTAGGATACTGTGTTAGCTTTACAAGTAATTCTGAAATAATTCCTTAGATTTTGAATCAATTTATGAAACCATTGTAAACATTGCCAAATTAAACAGTACTTTCGAAAAACTAGTGATGGAAACTTTAACAGAAAGTGATTTTGTTTTTATGAGTCATTATGTCTAATCAGTTAAGTGCTACTATAAGTTTCTTCAGTATCACTGCTAATTCCTAAGTACAAAATGTTCAACATAAAGTCAGTTTCAAGGACCACCATTGGAACTGGACAGCTTCTGAGATGTGAGTGTAAAAAGGTACATTTTTCATACATCCATTTTATAGCATGTAGGAATACTGTCAGGGTATAGGTAATTGTTGGAAAACAGAATTTGACTTAGGAGGCTATCTTTAAGTGACAGATTTGTAAACAGAAAATACCTCTTTCACTGAGCAATAAAAGTTAAGCATGTTTCCTTAGTAAGATTTTAGCACTTCAAAACAATGGTATAAATTAAAAAAAAAATTGAACATGATACAAAGGAAATCAAAATCTTGTATTGAAGTTCATACTAAATTTATCTAAATTAACTGAGGTACCCCAAATATTCCTCATTTCTTAAAGGACATTGTGGGTTTCCTAACCCTGGAATGCATTCTACCTGATTTGGTAGTTTTCCAAAGTTCACATTCAGTTTGTAAGGATATGGAAAATCAGTCTGACTTTAACGCTGGCTGGTAGCTGCAGGAACATAATGGAGTATTTGGAGAAAGCAGAGGAATGCCGTCTTCTCCAAGGTGCAGGGGTTTATAGCTGGGTGGGGACTGCAGCTAGGAGAACTGTGACCTCTCCATTAGCAAAAGAGGGATAACACAAATGCAACATCACATGAGAAAGGAGAAGTTCAGTTGCACAACCCTTACTTGGCCCTTCATCATTGCAGTGGCAGGAATACAAATAGAATCATGTCTTGGGCAGTAAATGAGATGTAGGCTTGGATAGCATTGATTATTTAGTGTATTTGCAGAGAGCAGAGTTTACATGCAGTATCAATTAGAAAATATTTGGCAATGAATACAAGGCCAAAGGCTTTTCTGTTTTATGGCCAAGTCCTGATCATTTTCCTCACTTGAGTTGTTCTTATAAAGTCAGCTGGAGCTCAACAGTTTCACTCTGATCCTTAGACCTTTTTTAAGCTGTAGCTGAAATTTGAAAATGTTTTAAAAGGAACTTTATAACTCTGTCCTTAGTTACAAATTTGGCTGCTTCCTTCATCATCATCTTCTCAGATCACCTCTATTCAAATGCCCTAAGAAAGCCCTTCAGATATTTTCTTCTCACTCTTTTCCTTTAAATAACATCATTTACATTTTTTTTCCCCTTAATTCTGTTATAGGTTTCTTAGCAATTTGACTTCATAGTAATCACAGATGCTCTTTGAACTTTCCCACAATGTAGGAGGATTCAGAATTACCAAAGGTAGTTTCATATTCCATGTTACAAGATACATTCCAGTTCACTTTCTGTACACTGAACTGTGCCAACAAAGGCAGCAGTTTTTGTCAGAGAACTATTCCTGTTAAAGATCAGCCATGACTTGTGTAGAAGAGACAGGCTGCAGTGTTCTCTCTGCACCATGTTAGCAAGGGCGTGCAAGTGTTCCGTGGCCAGCACATTCACTGCTATAGCATAGGAAAGAACAAGCCTTGCTCTCTCACATTAGTTCAGCATTCCTCCTACCACTGCCCCTGAGGGAGGGCAGTTCTCCCACTGCTGCTCCTATGCAGATGAAGGAGCATCCCTTATCTCTTGTAACACACATGTCTAAATTTACTAAAGAAAGAAGAGACCAAGAAGATACCAATGCTGTTTCTTCCGTTGGCTCAAAGAGCTAGCAAAACCACTCAATTTGTAGAGAGTGCCAGTGTTCAATATAAATAAAAGTAGAAATGTAAACCTTCATTTAGTTGATAATCTGATACAGATTACTTTGACTAAAATAATATTAGGAGTTCCTAATCAATATGGTTGGTGATCCTGTATGCCACCTGATTTTTGATTATGAAAAGATTAATATCTGACTAGAAGCTTGGCTTTTGTTTTGCTTTATTTTGTTTTCACACAAAATGCAATCATGGCTAACTTCCACTGGCAAAAGCATTTAAATGTTTTCTTATAGAGAACTGAATTACTTGGAAACTCTTAAGACCTAACTTCTTCCTAATACTAGGCTCTATCTACCTGGATAAACTGCAAAAAGGGAAGAGGCAGAAAATAGAAGAGTTTGTGCTCTGTGATGACTTGTCTGCTGCTACTGCATCCCATTTACCAGCAGGAGTTGTTGTTTCTTCTATTTTAAATGCCTGCAGAAGTTCAGAAAGATTCAGATGGGCTTGGGATTCTGTTTTGCTCTTTAATGTCTTCACATCATGAGAACAAAGAAAGAAGTCGTCTCTGCCATGTTGTTTTTCAGCTCCTTTTCTTCCAAAGCATCATAAATCTGGTAAAAATATTCTATTTGATGCTGTTCATGTAGGCAATGGCTCAGTTATTCCTTTCATATCACAAAGCCTTAACATGTATTTCTTAAACACATTAGTTTTATAGCCTTTGTAATTTAACTTCCATGAAGTCGATTCATTGTTCTGGCAGTCTGAATCTTTGCAAAGTACTGATTGCTATGTATTGGCTTAAAAGAACCTTGAGACTTTTTCTAGAGTCAATAAAAGTAGTTCCAAACTGACAACAAAGTAATTATTTGGACAAAACTTCATTTTGTTGTATGCATCTGTTACACCTCCCAAAAATTCAGTCAGTCACTCATTCCTTCTCATTTACTTAAAATGGCTTCTATTCAATGAGAACAAGGAGAAGTTACGTAACAAAACAATTTAACTCGGAATGGTTTTTGTTTATTTTACCTCCACTCCTGAGCCCAATGTCTAGCTGAGCCAAGATTGGACTGCTTCACACTTGAGTTTAGTGCATCCTGATTGCTCCAATCTGTGTAATTAGCTGCAGTAATCATCAGTCCTTAAAGAGCCATTAAAATGGTATAACTCTGGAATAAATCTCTACAAATTTACAAAGGCTGGACTTAAAGTTGTATGTGTGAGATCAGAGTCAAGTTCAAGAGGGCTTTAAGCATTTCCAATGTTTACTTTGTTTCCTATCTCATTAGTGTTGAACTGTATTAATGCTGACTTAAAAAATAAAACTTATGCCAATAAATATTTTTAATAGATGCTGGTCTACTCTCTGTATGAGAGTGCATGTGTGATGATGTGTGTAGACAGATAAAAGGAAGGTGACTGAAAAATAATTGTCTCAGATTCTTTGTTTCTGTGTTTTGATTAGGTTTGGTTTGTCTTTTATGTTTGTTTGTTTGCTTTTTTTTTTTTTTTTTCCCCCTTTAAAAAGGTAGTGTTTCATTTGCTTCCTTCTTTTGGTTAAGTTTGATTTGGTGCTTTTACCTTTGCCACGAATTTCTTTTTCTTCTTCTATACACGTTGCTTTGGATAGTTCCTTTATTTTAAAGTTATAAAACCTTACAAGAGGAAATTAAAAAATAAAAATAAAAACAAGTACCTTCAGGATATTAGATGTGAAAACAGTACGCTAAGCTTTGTTTTTCTTTTTGGTTTTAAACTATTTGATTTCAGAAAAAATTTTTTGGAAAAGACTGAATACTCTGTGCTTCTTAAGTCTACTTTTGCTCGCTAATTATTCATGAAGTTTTCCTGCCTAATAGTGAGTGAGCCCAAGGGAGACTGGGAATAACATTCCTGATTTTCGGTTTAGAGGAAGAACAAGGAAAGGAAATATCGTTTTACAGGTGTTGAAAAAAATCTGAGCCTGAGGCTAACTCATTCACTTTGTCAAACAAAAAGGGAATCCCCCAGCAAAATAGTCTCAAAGTGTCCATAAAGAATGTAGGACTAGAATGAATGAATGTTAGGGGGAGAATCTCCTCAATAGAAATCTTTCGTCTGCTTTCACTACTGACATTTGATTACTTCTTACCGCTTACTAAGAAGTAAGGGTTACTTACCTATCTATCATCCATCAGCTGAGCAATATTAAAATAAGTGAAGAATGCAGGTGTTTCAAGTCCAGCTGGGCATCACAAAGCTAAGCTCTTTGGTATTCTACTTTACGCATTTTATGTCTGAAATGAATCCCAATCACTTCACTGCTAATGTCTGATTCTCAGTAAGATCACCTCTACCTCTCCTGAATAAAATTAACCAAGTAGATGCTTCTTATTGTGAGTTACTTTTGCAGTTTTCTCTTTCAATACTCCAATTGCAAGTTTTTTTTTAGGGTATGCCACAAAATGTATATGTAAAACATAGAAAGAATGTCTCCTTTTAAACCAATATTCTGTACTGCAGTTAATTAAATCAACTTTTGAACTGCATCATTTGAGCTGACCTGTGTCTAGTGATTCCCATTATGATAGACTTTGGCATGTTGTCATTGATTTATTTCCCTGTAGTCTTTCTAAACCTTCAGAGGGGTATTTCAGAATAATCAGTGAACCTCTGCATATGAGACAGAGGAAGCATAGCAAAGTTAGGGCTTAGATAAGGAACACTAGCTGATTTATCTAATAAATCAAAGAAACCAGCTAAGTTCCTCCAAGCATTTACCCTTCAGATGTCATATATCCTTCTCTTGTCTAATTTAATTTTTGTCCTTGTTTCTGCTCCACGAAAATATGAAATTTATAACTGAAAGCTGAAATTTAAATATATAGTACACAACATGATCCTCTCTCTGGAAAACCAGATAAGGAGATAAGGGAATATCAAATGTTTGGGTCATGGTATTTTTGGTGTATGGTGGATTTCACGGGACCCATCCCTAATGCACCGATTACATCTCAAGTTCTAATAATCTTACACCTCTCTTCTGGCACATTTTTCTTTCAACATGTAGGAACTGCAGATGAGAAAGATAGTACTCTTGTCTATCATGGCAGCAATTTCTGACATTTAGTTACCCAGTAGGCAAAAGCTTTTAGGAAACCTGACCCTCAAAGACTCGCAGTTCATGAAATTGTGGGGCAAAATACTCTCTGCCTTCAGGATATCTTCAAACTCTACATCATCTGTTTTTCTCTCACTGGAGTTTTCTTGTGTCCATAGTAAGTCACAAAATAAATGATTTTGGCCTCTGTAATTCCATCACAGCATCTTTACTTATGTTCTTAGCTTTTTGTGTAAGAAACCTCTGAACACATTACTGAGCTTGAGAAACAACTAAAGCAATGAGTGCCAGAGAGCAAGAGGTCTCTGGAAAGCATTGAGGGTTTAAAAATGACATGATCTTAATTATTCTGAAGTCAGTATGTTTTCATTTCTTTAATTGGGAGGAGATCTATGTTACTGAAACCAAACACATATTTTCAGCTTGTTTGTCTATAATCTAAGAGAGATGGAGGTTTGTTATTGTTATGGCTAATTCTGCCTGTATACTGGAATACTAGACAAAAATGCATAGAAACAGCATTGGCAAGTTTCAAATAAATGATCAGGGCACTTTCTTCCTTTAACATACTTACTTGGATGACCTATTTGAACTACTTCTTTCAACTGAGCTGCAGTGTCAAGTAACCATGACCTTTTCTGAAAGTTATGGGAATTAAAGGAAATCACACAGCTATTTTGGTCTATGGAAATTCACAGTGCATTCACTGCACTGGAGCTGTGTTTTAATGTAATTTAATATCAATTAATACCTTATAGAGAAAAAAGAAATGCTTCTCTCAAAACTGACTATTCTGTCCCCAAAGCAGGAGGCAACTGGATTAATATTATCCACTATTACATAATTCCAGGGAGAAATCTTTCCAACCATAGTCTCTGTTTTTCTAAGCAGAATTCTGTTTTTTTTTTTTTTTTTCTGGATGAGAGAGAAACATTAAGCTGTCTAGTGAATCTACTAAGATTGAAAATAAATATATATGTATTTGGCAATTTCAGAGCTAAAATCCATCACAGTCTTTTAAAAAAATCAACAAAAAATATCAAAATTATATTAGTGGCATCAGGACTTAATCTTAAGAAAGTTATGAAGAAAGCTTTTTTATACTTCATAATGAAAGAAAATGATATGTAAGTGCTTATTCACAGAATCACAGAGTCAAAGAATGGTTTGAATTGGAAGGGATGTTAAAGATCATCTAGTTGCTATGGTGGGCAAGGACACCTTTCAGGTTGCCCAAAGTGCCACCCAACCTGAACATTTTCAAGATGGGGCATCTACAGCTTCTCTGGGCAACTTGATCCAGTGTATCACCACTCTCTGAGTAAGTAAGTTATTCCTAATGACTATTCTGTCTTTTAGTGTCCTAACACTACAATCCCTGATAAAGAGTGTCTCTCCATCTTTTATGTAGATCCCCCTCTAAGTATTGGAAGGCCACTATAATGTCTCCCCAGAGCCTTTTCTTGTCTGGATTGAACAACCCCAGCTCTCTCAGCCTTCATTTGTAAAAGTCTCCAGCCTTCTGATCATTCCCATCGCCCTCCTCTGCTCTAACAGCTCCATATCTTTCTTGTGTGCTGGTGGCCCCAGAGCTGAATGCAGTACTCCAGGTGAAGCTCATGAGAGTAGAACAGAAGGGGTGAGTCCGCCTCCCTGCCTCAACTTGCTACCTACACTTCCTTTGATGCAACCAAAGAGACATTTGGCTTCCTGGGTTGCAAGTGCACACTGGGGGCTCATGTTGATTTTCTCATCCACCTACACCTCCAAGTCTTCACAGATCTGCTCTCAATCCACTTATTGCCTTTTGTTTGCTATTGTCCCAACGCAGGTTCAGAAAGTTGCACTTGGCCTTGTTGAACTTCATGAGTTTTGTATGGGCCAACCATCCGAGGTCCCTCTGGCTGTCATTCCTTCCTTCCAGCATGTCAGCTGTACCACATAGCTTGGTGTTGCTGGCAAACATGCTGAGGGTGCACTCAATGCCAGTGTCCACGTAGAAAAAAAATGTTGAATAGCACCAGTCTCAATAATGACTCCCAAGGAATGTCACTTAGCAATAGTCTTCACTTGGACATTATCATTTTGGAGCATTTCATTCCAATAATAAAATTAAGTACATCAGAGAAATATTTACAGATAATGTGACAGCAATGCTTAATCGTTTCACCAAGTTCAGAGGCCCACTGTATGAATAAAGAAATGAGAATGCCACAGTAAATAGTATCTTCATACTGTAGAGATACCTGTTTGCCTTCAGAAGCTGGCATTTCCTCAGCACTGTAACTGCAGCTGAAAGTCCCCTCTAACTGAACTCTGTTTCTCTGAGGTGTTGGGGAGATCAGATCCAGCCCAGCACCAGCTACAGCAGTGTGGTCATAGTTGGTCTTGGAGCACTGACAGGGGAAACTTGCACCACAGAAATGTTCCTATGAGAAGCAGTAAATGGACAAAGTTATTTGTGTTCATAGCAGATCTGTAGAAGATCTACCAATATGGAGGGACATTATGGGATTGGCAAACTTCTTTAAAAATTGCTAGATTTTTGGTTCAATTGCAGTCTTCTGGCAGGACAAGGTTAAAGTCTAACTCTTATACATTAAGGGCAGGAAGAACATTACTCTCTGAAATTTTACAGCTGTGTTTATTTAGATTTATTTATACGAACTTTATTTAGAACTGAATTTCTTTAGATCAGTTTATGTGAGCTTACTTAATAAGCCTTTTTTGCATTCAGTTAGACATGTCACAGAAAGACTATGCTGATGGAATAGCATTCACTGAATATCTCCTTAATATTCAAAATACTCAGTTCTTAGCAAGTTAGCTCTTCACATCAAGACAGAAAAATGAATTGTACATCTGTTGTCAAAATACAGAACAACACTGAGGTATTATTCTTTTATCAAGGTTATTTTCATCGTTCAATTTTAACAATGCAAACTACTTTTCTTGAACAGTTTGGGTTTCCTTTTAACATGGAAGTACTGCAAACAGTCATTGAATATCTTGAGTATTTGTTTACCTAAGCAAAGCCTTTTCCTGTGACGCCTTAGAAATGCATGCATTGAGGAAAGCAATGAACTCATCTAACCACCTTGTACGATTTTATGATTTCCCCAGTTTTCTTGTACAGTACATCTGTCACAACTCCTTCAGTCTTCAGATAACTCCTGTCTCACATCCTGTCATGAACAGTTGCTTTCGGGCAACTCCTTTTAAATATCCATCCAAATAAGTAACTGGATGTAATAACATTCCACATAAAATGGTGGGGAAAATGAGAAATCTGGGACCTGATTCAAGTAGATCTTTTAGAGCAATTCAGATTATTGAAAAGATTTATTTTCTTGCTTTTCCGAGCATCTGCATAAGACCAGAATGCAAATTCTACTCTAGTAAGGATGCCAGATGAACAGCGTAGTCTTTCATCAGAAAAAGATGGCATGTTCATGACCTTTGGAGTCCTGCTGGAGGCATTGTAGTGTTTCTAGCAGTTCCTCGTGCCTGGAGAACTGTGCTGAGGAGCACCACTCAAATGCCAGTATGCATTAATTTGGGTACTAGAACCATATAGAGCAATCTGATAATCCTTGACAATTTTTAGTAAAATATCATTCTGTGTATGGGAAATCTATCTTCTTCATCAGGGCAATCTGCAAAATTCAAGGAAGAGAGTAAGTTAAAATAATTTGAAAGGCAGTAATTTGAAGATTATGCAAAACAATTCTGTCACAACAGAGAGAGAAGTCCAATTTTATGTTAAATCCTTCAGTGTATTATACCATGGTGTGCAAAGAAGAGCTATGATGAGTCACAGGAATGATTCATTCAGTCCCACTTCTAGCTAAGAAAAAATGTGAATAGCATGTATTTTAGTGTCAGGAGTGGTTTGGTTAACAGTGCACTTGATTTAAATAATAGTGATATAGGAACAATATATAGGAAAAGGCAGCTGCAATGTCAATATATTATTTTTGTTTGAATTTTGTAAGAAGGTAAGGCAGATATGATCACGTTTCCTGTGTCTCTCAGTCCTCCTTTCATCCCTTTTACTCAGCAAATCATGGTAAGTAAAACTTGTTCATACCGTCTTTTTATTGGAAATGTTTTTAATCTGTCAAATAAAAATGTTTATATTTAATTAACAAGTATACAAAATGAGAAGAACAGCCACAGAAACACAGAAGCAGAAAATATGGAGTAAGATGTGCCCTTTGTGACTGCATGCAAGTTCAGTAGGTTGCACATAAAAGTATATCTCCCAGGCAGAGAAATCCCTATAGTCCTGTGTCATCACATTGTGATTTGGAAAGAACAGAGCAGAGTAGAACTCCTTGATACTTTCCAGCTGAGCTTTTTGAAACAAAGTACCTTTTAATTATTCCTCATAATTGTGCCTTGAGAAGAGGAATGTAGAATTTGGTTGAATTAAAAAGCTGGGTTTGTGTATTTTTCAGACAGTGTTATAAACTGGACACCATTTACAGGAGACACAGAAAGATCATTGCTCGCAGTTATAAAATTCAACTCATGTTTCTTATTATAAAATAATATAAAAGTCTCTCTCGAATATGTTAGAGGGGCCAGCACATGCTGAGGCCTCTGACAGGCTCCTCAACTGATGTATAACCAAATAAAAAGGACATGGAGAGCTACTAGCAATTAAATGCGATGTCTTTTGTAATGAAAGATAATAATGTGGGAGGCTGACCTTACAGAGCACCATGATGGTGGCAGGATTCCACAGGGATTAATGGGTTTATGTGAAAAAAGGTAAAATCTCACAAACAATTGAGGGAAGGTATCAGTCACCTTCAGAGGAGCAGACTTGCAAGGCCAGAGGTACCTGGGACACATCACTTAATCTATATAAAGCATTATTTTATCAGGAATGTAGCTAAACTGGGACTACTGAGTAGAAAATAGAAATATTACTTGAGAGAAAGCTGGGACAGAGAAAGCAAGGTACAACGACAGAGTGACAAAAAGGAAGACCAAGAAACAAGAGAGATAATATGTACATCTTGTGATGGATTTGGTTCAGTATTACCTTCCAGGCAGTCTTGCAGTTGTTCACTGCAGTCTAGACAAGGACAATAAACCAGAACTTTTCTGATAAAGACACCCCAGGTGAACCTTCAGTTGCTGTCAGGTGGAGTCACAGGACTTCTCCTAGCTGAGGGAAATACTTGAACAAATGTTGAACCCCCTCAGACAGGAGGAAGTTTTATGGCACTCAAGACAACTTAAGTGCATTACTTGCACTTCTCTGGTATTTCTCTTCTGGTTCTAAAGTGTGAATTATTGACTACAGCTAGATTAAGTATTGATCTTATGATTTCATAGCTGCTGGGATGAAAGAGAAGATTCCTTCTTGTATTTAGTGCAGCCATACAACTTTCAAAGACTTTTTGTCACTGTCTCCCATACCACCATCATGGAAAAGAAATGAAGAGGTGAGGTAGACTGGAAACTCACTGAACTGGCAGGCTCAAGGTGTTGTGAATACCATCATGAAATCCAGTTAGAGAATAGTGATGTACCCCAGGGGTGAATACTATGTCCAGTCCTGTTTAATGACTCCATTAAAGACCTGGAGGATGATGCAGAGTGCACCCTCAGCAAGTCTGCAGGGGATTCAGGACTGTGAGAAGTGACTGATACACCAGAGGTTTGAGCCACCATTCAGAGGGTTTTAGGTGGGATAGACAAATAAATCAGTGAAGTTCAGCAAAGATAAATGCAAAATCCTGCACTTGGGGAGGAAGAAGCACAGGTACTCATACAGGATGGTCAAAAAAAGTGGTACTGAAGGAAAGCCTGCGAGTCCCAGTGGTCCTCATACAATGAGCACCAACAGCCTCTTGGCAGCAACTGGGAGACTGTGGCCAGCAGATTCACTGGGTTTCGTTCTAGGCCCCTCAGTACAAGTGAGACATGGAGGAAAGGGAGACAAGAGAAAGTTGATGACCAAAGGAAAAGGAACTGGGATTGTGAGAGTCTCTCAGGTGAAATTGGGAGAGTGGAAGACTAGATCCTGAATCTTGAACAGTAACCAGGATTAGAAATCTTCCGTGTTCAAAATAGTTCTTATCACTTAGTTAAAAAAGCTCTGGTGGTCACTGTAAAGTAATGAAGAACCAAAGTTACTTTGTTTTAGATGGGCACTCTGTACTGCTGGACCTGTCCTAGCATAGATACCTTAAAGCTTAAGAATGGCAGCGGCAAATAAATTCATTGAAGAACTGACTTCACTATTTTAGACAAATACTTTTTCTTGCAGTGTTTAGAGGGATGATGATCTGCATTACTACTTCCCACACAAAATAAATGGCTTATTAAACTGAGATACTTATGTTATTTTTAATGTTTTAGTGAGAACTTTGGGAATGCTAAAGATAAGGTGATTTTTAAATTCTCCTCTTCAGAGTAGTATCGAACCAGTACTATGGAACTCTGTGAATTATAAAAAGTGTTCTTGGAGCCAGCTGGGAGTTCCCTGCGAGAAATAAATTGGATGGTCACATTTTGTAGAAAGAGGTGTGCATATGGAATGAAAAGCTGCTGCATCACTGCTGTGAGAAGTTTTAGTAAGTTAGGAACCATTTTAAGGTAGAAGTTTGTATCGGCAGACTCAATATGATCTCATCAACTTCAGCTACACTACAGAGAATTGAGCATTGGGAGGAATTTCAGGCTGGAATCTGCCAGTCACAGATTCGTCATCTCTTATATTTGTGAATCTTTTTGTATAAGCTTCTTTTTGAGCCTGTCTTTACCCTTTGATCCACTCTAATTTTATAATCTTGGCACTAAATGTTTTTGACATTTTATTAATGTTAGAAAATTATAGCTATTTTTAAGTCTAAGATGAAAAATAAGTCTAAGATGAACTAGCAATCCTCACCAATTTCCTTTTGTAGCTTGCAAGATGCAGTTCAAGGTAACAGCTGTATTTAATGGCTCTTTGATGTCTATTACTCTAGGTGCTAATGACACAAATTACCACTGTTGTCTTAATCAGATAAAAATGCTTTGTAACAGATAGTTACAGTCTGCCTTGACAATCACATATATCAAAAGAGAACAGACAGTGATGCTCTGTAGGGGCTTGGCATGGACATCAGTCATTTACAGGTTTTACACTGATTTCTCTGTTCCCTTCAATAACTCCTGCAAATTTATATTGCAGATGTCACTGCAGACGTTGGAGACTGAAACCAAGGGCTTTAAAGGTCAAGGGATTCATTTGCATTCAATTGGACTAAGCAGAAGCTCATCATAAATTTGTGCAGCAAGAGAGCAGTGCATGACTGGACATGCAGGTGTCTCATTTGTTACAGCATAGAATTCAACAGCACTTCAGATATTTGAAAAATCTGTCATTTTATACTAGTTTTACCTGGATTAGCCACTGCAACAAATACACCTCCAAAATTTCAGACTAAGTTTCAGCCCTTTCTGTAACATACTATTGCTTACCTGTTTGGCAAAAGAAGCACTGTACCAAAGTGATGGACACTATAATCATTCTCAAGAAAGCACAAAATAGTACATTAAGCTTCAATTCTTCAACTGCCACTAATGTTAAATTGTTCTCTTGTAGATGTTACATATCAACCCTTATGGGACTTTCACTAAATTATGGAGAGAAAGAAATTTCTTCTCCAAGATTTAATTAAGAACGTATCACATGTGTGTGTAAAATCTAGAGAATACTTTTTTGCCTCAGGTATTCTTCATGGTACAAGTGGTGGAACGAAATACAAAATCAGGAGTTTAATTTTGATCCCAGAGAAATACTGCCAGGGTTCACCTTACATTAGTGATATTGGATGACACTCAAATGCATCCAAGCAGATCCGTCTATGCTGCTAACTTCCAAATAAATTAGAAGGCAACAGAATTCCAATTTCAATTTATTAAAACAATGAAAGCAAAGTAAACTGTGCAGGAAGAACCAAAGGCATGAATGAAGCCTCTCTAGAATCTGCTGAATTCTTTGGTGACTGCTCTTACACATAGATATAATTTTTTTATGTCATAATGAGAGATAAATGTTGATACAGCTTCCCTGGTTTCTCAGTATATTGACTTTCCTGTCAGATCCACAGGAAGTAGGTCCACTCTGAAAGTAATGCCTCCTATTTATTTACACAGATATTTATTTACAACAAACACAAAGAGCATATCAAATGGCTTATATTACATCATATCAAATTTTAAAAATAACACTATTTGATAGAGCAAATTCTCAGCTACAAAGCACTACTTTTCGACAAAATCACCATTAGCTGTGCATTTTTGCCAGCCATGAATAAAAGTCTGCATGTTGAGCTTGTAAAATCTGCATGATTGTCCAGAATGTAGCTTTTCTTTCATGTTGCTGTCACCACTGCTGAAATGCACCACCCACTGTCTCACTGTACTCACATCCACTGTTTGGACTCCATAAATGTTCAGAAGCACTGATGAATATCAGTGGGTGCCATTTTTTTCTACATGGAGGAATTCAGTGCCACATCTTTGCTTCATACACACTTCCATGTCAGACACCATTGCGTCAGACTACCCCTCTGTTGCCATCGTTTGCATGGCAACAAAAATGTAATGGGATATTGGTAAGAACGTTCATCCTCTACTGCCATACCACCACAATCCACCTCTGATATCATGGGCCAACGTAATAAAAAAGGTGGCATCAGCCTTCGTTGCAGCAAAGTTTAGGGTAAAGCAGAAAATTTGCCTGATGTATGCTGAATACCACAAACATAAGGACGCATATATCTTCGTGAAAGAGGAAGTGAATTAGTCAGTCCATATGAGGGCTATGATCAAGGAATCTCTGCTGCCCTACACCTTTGTAGATTTCTATTATGCCTGTTGAGAACATAACTGAAAAAAATTAATTCACTTCTGCTTATGTTAATACTATCATTAATTATTAATATTAATACTGCATATAAATAGTCCTGAAAACAACTGGTGAAAGTAAGTTTTTTTTTTCTAAACCACTCATTACTTGTCCTTGGTTATTTCATGTTTTTACAGCCCCACATTTTGCACATAAAAGAAAAAACTCTGCAGAGATAGTGGTTTCCATCACCAATTCAAAGTCTGTTTTTCTCTCAGGTACATCAAAAATGTAGATAATATCAACACTAGATACTTACTATGAAGATACTTACTATGAAGATGAAGAGGTATCTGGTGTTGCATGTCTCTCAAGCCCAGATCAAAAATAATGTAAATCATAAATTTTAGTAGTTTCCTGACTTTCCAATAATATTTAAAAATTTATAAGTTTATGAAGAAACATCTATCAGCAGTTCTATGAATAGTTGGTAAAATGAGCCCATTGTAATAGATGACAAAATAGACTCCTATTACAGACATAAGGCTACCAAATGGTCGAGTAAGCTGTGCTGTTTGTAGAGTTAGAGTGCAGGGTCAAAGACGGATCTGATAATGATGCTTCAGAATTGAAATTAAAATATTAAAATAGGCATTAGTTATTAATTTTATGAGGAACTGATTCCAATACACTGTTACCCCATTATTTGTCATCTACCACAATGCCAAGAATGTACGTGTGACAGAGACCAAAAAGTCAGTGAAGATGCTTAACTGAGAAAGCTCTGGGACAAAACTGTATTTTTAAAGTTCATAATCTTTTCACAAGGCAAAAAATTGGATGGACTCTTCAAACAATGAAATATCTGCTTGTTCAGACTGATTAGTTAAATTTAAAGGCACTTCAAAATTACTGGTTTTTTTTGGCCAATTTTCTGGCATTTAGCCAAATAACAGGATATCTATTGAAAAAAAATGCTGATGTTGAGTATTTAACTAACTTTTCAAACAGAAGATGAAGACGGTGTTTGTGATATATTAGCAGAAACCAACACATCAAAGAATGCAGTATGGAGTCATCATATAATATGTACTACATCAATTTGCCATCACCAGAAAATGACCTGCATAGCTGACACCATTACTTCAGTTACCAAGATTTACAAGTTTTAATGGAGTTCACAGATAGTAAGTGCCAGATAAAAGGCCTGGCAAAATAGGAATTTTTTGTTATCCTTGGCTGGAATATTGCCCTGTCTATGAGGCACAGAACTGGGACTGAGGCAGTGGATTAATTTTCATCCTCTCTTATGTTCCCGTAATAGTTAAAGAGAGACTTTATACTCTCCTTGGGATTGTTTCCTCATTTATGACATGAGAAAAATTATTCTAATACTACCAGGACTGACAGGAGGTTAAACTAATATTGGTAAAGAAGACTGAGTTGCAAAAGGCAAATGTTGTGTATTACTATCATTCCACAAAAAGAAAATCTTCAGAGCTATGAAATATTTTCACATGCTCCTCTTTCTCACATCCTGCCAAGGCGTACTTCCTGACATTGTCAGATTTCCAATGTAAAAGAATACTCCTTCAATGCTCAGTGAGGTGAGCTCAAGGAGCAAGGGCTGGCAGTAGTTTTATGATCTTATAAGAACATTTATGGAAAATCCTTCTCCTAGAGCTCCAAGGAATTATAGAAAATACAATCTTGCTAGCCTGGATAGTCTACTGATATAAATTAAATGTTTTTAATAATTTATTTTTAATATAGTTATCTAGATATACACACATTCCTCCTCAGTTGGGAAGTTTCTAAACCTAGGAGATATGTCAAAGAAGAATCAATATATACTTACTCTGTTTTTTTTTCAGAGATCTTTTGTTGAGCATTTCCCATGTTGGTCTATATTTAAAAACTGAGTTAGCTGAAGCTAAAAGATCTCCCACAGATCAGGGAGGGGAAAAAAATAAATTGTGGGTCAAACAAATTTGGAAAACAAAAAATTTAAAAAATAAGGGCAAATCCTGGGTTTGAAATGAGGAATCTGGAATAATCACTGGAGGCATTTAGGTAGCAGGCATTTGCTCCCAATATGTAGACTCAAGAAACTCAACTGCATAACTCATGGTGCTACAGAGGACCACAATCTGGATATTAAACCAAGTAGATTTTTGTTCTGATTCAATGCAGCAATTATTATGTACTTGTCATATTCTAAGTTACCATCTACTGTTAAGTCTTCTCTCTCACTACAAGAAGAAGCTGCACAAAGTTGAGATATGGCTAACTCTAGAGTTGTATAAAATATGTGTGGTGGTGAAATTAAAAAACATAAATAAATGAAGCTCTGCTCAGAAATGAGAATAAAGACAAAGCAGAATGAAGAATAGTTTACCACAAATGTAATTGCAAACACTGTGTTGGCCAATTAATACTTCGGGAATTTTTAATCCCATTCTGCCACAGCTGTGTTCCATTGTCCTCAACCCTTTTTCCTATGATTTGGAGAGAGTTTATGCAGATGCCATCTCTCCCTTGGTCAGGTCTGTCCTGAAATCCATCCTTTGGAAGGCACAACTGCAGTATATGTCTTACATCTGAGACAGTTTGTTGCTGCTGGAGGTGAATTTCAACCATTATGAATCTATTAGACATTTGACCACCAGGTGGCATAAAAACTATGTAAAATATCAAAAAGAGGTTCCAGATATTATAATGCAATCACCGCTTTCAAGATTATGGGTGTTCAAATACTCAGCGGTCCTAGCTACAAACTTTGAATGTTAGATGTATATTTAAAAACAATAGTTTTTAGTAGTATATTTAAAAGACCTTAGTTTGAGATGTTATCCCATGAGGAGAGGACCAATATAAAGCAATTAATACATTAGTTTTGCTAATCATATTCTTAATAATATTTTTTACGTTGTAAACAACTTAACAAATGGAAAGGTCTAAATTATATTATGTTCATTTGCATACAAACACAAACAATGGCTTCAAAACGAAATCTAAGCCAAAATCAGCTATTTTCCATTTTCCATTTCCATTTTCATTGCTGAAAACATATTTTGTGAAACTTCTGGTAAGCTTTTGGTTCTTCCTAGGTTGTCCAATATCACTTCAGAAAATTTTTCAATCCCATATTCTTACTATAGCAAATAGAGAGAAAATGGCTTCAAGTCCAAAAGAAGAGCAAATTTAGTGTTGATGAATAGTATTGATAAGAAAACAGAGCTACTGAGATGGCATATAAAAATTAAGGAATGATTATAGAGAATTGACCACAGTGAGATTCTTAACATAATTCCTTACTGTTTTCTGTTTTTTTGTTTGTTTGTTTGTTTGCTTGTTTTATTTTTATTTTTGTTGCTATTGTTGTTGTTGCTGTTTCTTTTGTTGTTGTTTTTAAGTCTTGCTTTCACAGGCTGGATGTAACTACTGCATATGAAGTCCTACAATGCCACCTAAGCACTACTCTATATTATTCTATTTATTCTTTTTTGGAACCTTTGATTTTCTTTTCTGCTTCTTCCTTTTTACTTCTTGATCTGCTCCACTGCATTGATAGAGGTTCTCTAAGCTCTTATTTAATCGTTTTGACTATAGTTTTAAATTATGCCAGAGAAGACATGTATTATGAAAATTAATTGCGTCTTTGAAAGTAGATTGAACTGATTGGAGGTTGACACTTCCAATTTAGACCAATTTCATTTCAACCTTCTTTCCTTCCTTTGTTTCCATCTCTTCCTTCCTATTCTCTACTCATATTTTTTGAGCTTCCATTCCTTTCATGATCTTATGCTGACACTCTGACTATTCCTCTGGAATCTTTTCAGACTCCTCTTTTTTTTTTTTTCATATCCCTCTTTAACATTGTTTTCCATGAGTTTCTGTTCTGAGTTTCTTTGTCTTCTATTTCCTAGTATTCATTCTTTATTTATTTTATCTTTTGCTGTCATTTTTGATGCAAGCTGTTTAATCTAACTTCTAGCCTCGTATTTCTATATATCCAACAGCTGAACTTCTCACCTTCCCCCGAGCCCCCTCCTCAACCTTCCTTCTCTGTCTCCACTAAGAACTTGTGACAGATTAGTTTAATCCATCCATGATTCATGTCTGATGCAGCGTTGGATTAATGTAGAAAATGTATTATGAAAATTGCTTGCGTCTTTGAAAGTAGATTGAACTGGTTGGAGGTTGACACTTCCAAATTAGACCAATAGCAGAGAAAAATATGATGTGGTTAATGGTTTACAACAGATAGCTCTTCCTAAGTTGAAATTAATCCAAATGAATATATAACTAAGTTCTGAGTAATATATATTGTCTATATTCATCTTCAGGAAGATCTGCTGGCAATTTTTTACTGTGCACGAAATGTAGAAATCAAAATGATTGTTCTAAACAAGGAAGAAAAGGAGGTCTCAGTGTGTAGTGTATGTGGGACTCAGAAACATTTATTGGGCACCTCAGGAGGAAAATATTAGCTAGCCTGTGACAGAGAATGGAAATGGGTTTTGTCCTTTAAGACGAGGTGGTAAAAGAAGGGAATCAGAGTTTGCCCCAGATAGAACTCCTGATTAAGAAGAGTAGGATTGTGGCCCCAGTGCAGCTGTAGGCCTGCAGTGTACTCAGAGGAAGTGGTGAGTTTCCATTGACAAAACCATCATTTCAAAAGCGCCTAATGAGTCAGCTCTGCTGTCCTCTGTGTCTCTTTTGAAAACAGGCTATCATAGAATCATAGAATGCTTTGGGTTGGAAGGGACATGAAAGATCAAGTAGTTCCAATCCCCTGCCGTCACACACTAGATCAGGCTGTCTAGGGTCCTGTACAACCTGTTTTTGATGCCTCCAGGGATGGGGCATCCACAGCTACTCTGGTCAGCCTGTGCCCTGGTCTCACTGCCCTGATACGGAAGTATTTCTTCCTCATATCTAATCTAAATCTGCACACTTTTATTTTTAAAATGTTAGGTTTTTTTCCCATCACTACGCTCCTTGATAAAGATACTTTATCCATCTAGTACTTCAGGTACTGGAAGGTTGCAGTGAGGTCTCTTCTGAGCTTTCTCTTCTCCAAGCTAAACAATGCCATCTCCCTCAACCTTTCTTCCTAAGAGACGTGCTCCAACTTTCTGCTCATCTTTATGGCCCTCTTCTGAATGTGCTCCAACAGCTCCTCATCTTTCTTGTATTGGGGCCCCAGGACTGGTCACAGTACTCCATCCAGATGAGGCCTCATGAGGGCAGAGTAGATGGGAACAATCGCCTCCTCCTGCTAGCACAGGGACCTTTTGTTTGTTCAACTGTTACGTCAGAAATGTAAGAAATTAATTATTCCTAGAATCAACTGAATGAATTATTGGATTTGATATTTCGATTCAGAGAACCCTGGAAGTTCCAACCCATGTTTTGCATTAGATGTCATAGACTAATAAAATGGAATATGACAAAATCCTTATGCAAAAAGGCCCTCAGCTTCTCACTGGATTCTTCCAAATCTCAATTTTGTGCATTTAATCAAATAACGCAAATAAATTACAATCTTGTATGGTTGCCTATGAGGAGTAAGTGATAAAAGTAATTTTTTCTCTTTAGATTTCCTTTGTTACATTATTTTGTATCCCATGCTATTTCAAATTCTTGATATAATTTTTTGAAATAATTTAAAAAGCATTCAAATAGGAGATATATATTTAATAAAGTAATCGTACTATGTTTTTTGCACAGTCTTCTCTTTCTGTTGCTTATCAGATGCCAATATGTTACAAATCACTTTGCACCTTCAGACAGATTCTGTGGGCAAAGTCAGAACCTTTGCTGTTAGCACTGTAAAGCACTGTGTACTCCTAGTACACAGCACATATAACAGTGTTGATTCATCAAGTGTCTGGAAACATACTCAGAAATGATTCTTCTTTTTATTTGTTTGGCGATTTCCTGCTGCTAGATCTTTGGGATCAATAAAAGCAAATGCTTAGTCAGAGCTAAGCAAAAAAAATGGCAATCATTTGTTTCATATTCCAGTTGACGGAAAACTTCAGTAAAGAACTCAGGATTGACTAAGGGACTGACATCGGTTAGAAAAGAGCTTGTAAGCCCTCAATACAGTATGCAGTTACATTTACATTACTCACTAATACATTTCACTCAAGTCTTTTTATGTCATAGCATAAATTAGGATATATAAAAGAATGTTTTAAATCTGAACATCCATCCTTCAGATTTAGTGGATGCATGTTCCCAGCATTAAAAATATAAAATAAATGGGAACTACTAGTGGTATGATGAGGCAGGAAGTATGCCACATTGCATTCCTATGATGTTCAGGACAGCTTTCCTCAGCTATACCATTAAAAATGAGCTCATGACAGATGACTGAAATCTGGTAGTATATCAACTAGATGCCTACCTCTTAGTTCAGAAAAAGCTTGTACTGATACTACAAGCTGTAGAAGTGTGTCAGGATAATCTTCCACCCACACTCATCAGCTCAAAGTTGGTCTAATCAGCCTCAAAGCAGTTTGGAACTAATGCACATGTGCAAACTGGTGCCTGACCTTAGGTATCTCCAGGGACGGGGCATTTACCTTCTCTCTAGACAATCTGTTCCAGTGCCTCACTACTCTTATAGAGTATCAGCCATCTGCATAAGTCAGCAGTGATGTCATTTAAAATTGTATTGGTCAGTTTTTATTTCTCCTTGGAGAAATATCCTCTTCAGTTTTCTGTGTAGATTTTTTTTTAATCTGTCAATTTATATTGCCTGTATAGTACATCTTGTGAAAGTAAGGCCAGAATTCATTAAATATATATACATCTTGGACCTTAGCAATGAATAAAAGAGTTTTGAAAAGTATTGCTTTCTAGTACTGATTCTTGTTTAAGTACAAACTGATGTTCAGAACAAAATAATTTTTTGTCATGTTTGGAATTTTTGGCGCTTTCTTAAAAAGCCCACTAAACTGAGTGCTGAACCAGCTGACACAATGCAATTTAGATAGTATTACAGCTTTGTTTAACAAGGGAATATCTGTTAGCTGAGCACTTATAACTTACTGCTTCTGTTTCCAGGCTCTTCTGTGGGCAGCTCACACCTCCTGATAACTCCTCGCAGTGGTGTGCCCAGGGCTCAATTCGCAGGCAAAGGGACACAACTCAGACTCTGTTTCAGTGCGTTTGAGCTTGAGCAGGTGCTAGAACCCGTAAAACCATTGTGTCCCATGGTGTCCCTGAAAGGATTGAGTTTGTTTCTGACATGAGATGGATGTTTCACAGCCACGATCCCTTCGCGCAAGAACGAGGTCTTCAAAAACAGAAACAGTAAAAGCTTTGAGAACAGTAACTGTTGTTAATGATGAGTGAAAAAAGTGGTTGAAGGATAGGTAATCAGAGATGGAGTTCCATTTACCTCCCTTCTGTTCACTTGAATGGCCACCATGAATTTCCCATTTTGGGAATCAAGCTATCCCTGCTTACTGTGCATTTTTCATTCCAGAAGGAAGTAAGATAAATAAGACATGCATTTTGTCACCTGTCTTTGTTTCAGCTGCCAATCACCAATTTACTCTTAAATATACTTTTTGCATTTACTCAGAATCATTCAGAATAAATCCTGCTCTTTAGTGGCGCACTGTTTCTTTCAGTGTTGTTATTAGCGGTCACTTCCAAGATAGGTCTTCTCTACATGGTTTCTGAAGACAAACGCTTTTATAGCATGAGCAGATTTGTTTTTACTGGCCTTTAGAAATTATTTATTCTAATTATTTTATATACCATGATTTGGAACAGCCAAAATACATCAGTTACTATGCTTCACGTAATTGTGGTAGTATCTACAATGTGATTAGATTAACAATTAATTATCGAGAAAAAAAATCTATTTTTCTACCATCATCTGTTCTTGAAAACTGCAAACAATCTTTCAGTAAATTATGTAGCATGTTCTAAGCATTTTTGTAGGGGTATGATAATTACAAGAATTCAAATATGCATTGAAATATTTATCCCAATAAAATATGGAACTTTTGGAGATATTACATTTTCACTGTTACATATGACTCTAAGACCAAAGGAATCCATTAGGATCTGTTCATACAACCCCAGTGTAGAACATGTGCCACAGTACTCTTCACAGTATGTGGAAGAAAATCATAAATTTGTTTTACTTACAGACCTTTCAGCCAGAATATTTCACATGCAAATCTTCTTATTTACTAATTAATATGACACATCATTACTTAAAGACAAAGCAGTGAAAACACTCATCAATGAAAAGTAATTCTACTGTGATATTTGCTCTTGGACATCGTACATAACATCTGATGAGTAAAAACTACCATTTTATCAGTGTCCGTTATAAATAATTATTTTTTTTTTCTCTTTTAAATGCCTTCCCTCCCCCCCCCAACATTTATTTTCCTTCAAAAGTTGACATTTTAATCAAATAAACCTCTTCCATATTTGTAATATTGATTGTCACCTTGCACCATCATCAGACTAAGCCACCTTTTCACCTTAGCCTCATGAAAGCAGCAGCACAGAGCCCTGACCCTGCCCTTAACAGCTCCATCAGCAGTACTGCTTCTTGCCCTTCATGTGATGCCAAAAAGTTTGTTTCTGTTTCTTATAGGCAGTCTTTCTTGCTGATTAAAGTAAAGCAGGCCTTTTGAAATGCTGGTTACCATCACCAGTTATACACCCAGTGTGGTGCAGGAAAGTGGATGGCTTCAGGCTCAGGATCATATGCAATTAGGGAAGCTCATGTATGAAAGGAACACTTGAGCATGCGGAAGCTGGCTTCCATCATGTCTGTGAGATAAATTTATGCAACAGTGAGAAAATAGACACTGAGTGATGAAATGACACCTATCATAGGATGAATTGCTTTATAGACATGTTTTGTTTTGTTTTTTTCTTTTGAGTGTAAATAATTAAATTGAAGTACACATAGAATCATAGAATCATTTGAGTTGGAAGGGATCTTTAAAGACCATCCAGTCTAACCCCTCTGCAGTGAACAGGGACACCTACAGCCAGATCAGGTGCTCACAGCCCCGTCCAGCCTGGCCTTGGATGTCTCCAGGGACGCCCTGGAGACACCACCTCTCTGCAACCTGCTCCAGTGCCTCACCACCTTTACTGTAAAAAACTTCCTCCTTATACCCAATCTAAATCTCCCCTCTTTTTGTTTTAAACCATTTCCCTTTGCCCTATGAACTATCAACATCTTACTATAAGATGTAAAAATTACAGAAAATGAATCCCATCTAACTGTGTAAACCTTCTGAAACAAAAGTGTTAGAATACATATAAGAAAATATCTCCTATTTGCTGGCTGGCAAGAGCAGATAATTTTTTTTAAGCTACAAAAAAATTTTTTTTTTTTTATTTTTCAGTAGCTCTCTCAGAAAATATATTCTCCAGGCAGACCCAATAAATTTTTAATTATCTAAAGTATATCTCAAGTTTTGCAATTTTCACTCAGTGTAATCAGCATTTGAAATACATCCATTGCCTTCAGATTTTATATGCATTTTAAAAATAAGAAGCAAAAAATCAGTATATGATAAAATGTTACTCCATAATATATGATGAAACTCTGTGAAACAGCATTAATACACATACTCCACAGAATATCTGAGAAACGTCTATGCTTTATGAAGTACCTGATTATTTGACTAGAAAATATCTACATAACTTTCATCTTACAAAATCTGGCAACGTCATCTGAAACAAAAACTTTTATGGTTCTTCTGTAGTTTCTCAGCTGTATTTTGTAACTGTAGCAGAAACTCTCCTAACAATGCAAATGGTTTGCTATTAGCAGGTCTATCAGAATACAACTGATCTGCAAGGCTGAAGTTCAATGAAATTGAAGTGGAGTTTTAAGTGTTACAATGCAAAAGAGATTGCACAATTTGGTTGGAAGGTCTTGTTATCACATAAATTTAAAAAAAAAAAAAAAAAAGGAAAAAAGAAACCTTTGGCTGGTACAACAAGAACTGTAAAGCTCCCACGCCTTCCCTCAGTAATTGATGAAGTGGGTCAGTGACATTTTGCAGGGCTGTGATTGAATCAGACCCTTGAGGATAAATAGAACATAAAGCATTTCCGCCAGCTCTTCAGTAAGTCAATATTGGCAATTCCAATTTAACGCTTATGAATGAAAGTAGTGCAGGATAAGTGAAATAAAAGAACAGCCACAGCTATTGTCTTTGGTTGGTGTTCCTTCCTGCAAGCGTTTTTTAATAAGATGAAACACAGAAACTTCATCTGTCAAGGAAATATATGTGACTGGGCTGGTTCTGAGCAGAGGAAGAATTTGTTGTTTAGGAAGAATTTAGAATTTGTTGTATAACTAAAAATGCAGATTTTTAGCAGGAGTGCCTGTTAACCTGTTCAGGAAATACTTCTGATTTCTCAATGTGGTGGTACATCAAATGGTTGTGAGGTTTCAGACGCTTTATAGTGTTTACAAATTCTATTAATAATTTACAACAGAAGGACATATTTTATTCATGCCATCTGAAATCAATGCACAAAATTAAAATGAAGCATTCTCAATTGTTTAACTAAGCTATCGAGCATGGTTGGAAAAAACAGGTATTTAACTTTTAGAATACATAGTTCATTTATTTTTAAACATTTCATTTAGGCATAAATGAAATTTGTTCATGCTGTCATTATGAATATTTAATTTCTTCAATGTCACATATAACTTTTATATAAACACACACATAATTAGCTTTTAGCTGCAGCTGAATGCATCTGGAGCTTACTAACAAATCTGCATGGGTGTATAAAGTAAACTGATATGAGCAGTTCCTTTAGACTTGATTTCACATACAACATTTTTCAATATTTGGGTCTTCCTGGGCTTTGCCTCTGCTTGAGATCTAGACAGATACAGGCCATAAGCTCATTCTTTGGTCCTGTGGGTATCTACACACATAGATTTCAGATTAATGCACTACTCAATATCATTTTGGCTCATAATAGGGATAGTTTTCCCAGACAGCGGATGGGCTTAGCCCAAGAATAGACTGGGATTGCTTCATGGGACTGTACATACAGTGCTGCCCAGATATGGGGAAGAAGAGTTTTTAACTGCATGGATGCAAGTCACACAAATTGTCCTCGGGATTGGAGTTTGATGCATTTTATCTGGTGGTGTGGAGACAGACATAGGGCCAATTTCTACAAAATAATTCAGCAGAACTACTGAATTTTGCCACTGTCAAGTTTGAGCAATCTGTTGTCACTGAAAATGTAGAATTAAAAGCTCAGGAATGAGCTTTTAATGGCATTCTGGGGTGCATTAAAAAGAGTGTGGCGAGCAGATCGAGGGAGGTGATCCTCCCCCTGTACTCTGCCCTGGTAAGGCCTACTCTGAAGTACTGTGTCCAGTACAGGCTCCCCAGTACAAAAAAGACAGGGATCTCTTGGAAAGAGTCCAGTGGAGGGCCACAAAGATGGTGAGGGTGACGGAGCACTGGAACAGGCTGCCCAGGGAGGTTGTGGAGTCTCCTTCCCAGGAGATATTCAAGACCCACCTGGACACCTACTTGTGCGACCTGGTGTAGGGAACCTGCTTTGGCAGGGGGGTTGGACTCAATGATCTCTGGAGGTCCCTTCCAACCCCTACAATTCTGTGATTCTGTGATTCTGTGATTCTGTGATTCTGTGAAATGGAGTTCTCACAAATGCCTGAACATCTATTTGCTTTTCCTGCAGCAAAAAACTTGTTGTGCTTGTTGAGAAATATCTGGGGACAGTGTGGACCACCTTCTGGAAATACAATGGCTTAAACATAGTGATGGGTTTAGCAGGACGGGGAGGGAATAACAGTCCCTTCTACAGGGAGGGCATATGCTCAGCATCATGTGCAGATCTGCTATCACCACTGGGGCTGCATCCAACCTGGAGAGCCTGTGTCTTTCCTGTACATATGGTCAGAGCTTGTTCCCAGGAGTTCATAATCAGATGCATACCTTCTAAAAGGGATGCATAGTTTTATGAGAAGCCATTTCAATCAGTCTGATGAAAACTTAAAACTAGACAATGAAACTATAGCTGTAAGAGCACTCGTGAAAAATGTCTTGTTTCTGAGTCTATTTACAAATGTAATATATTGGAAAGAATCTCCTTAGGCTTTAAATTCCCTAACTGAGTACATCCAGCTTCTTAAGCCTTCTACCTCTAAGCAACGCATATGTACAACCCTTAATATGACAGAGTAATTTAAGCTAGTAGAGACTTTAGGGAAATTACTGTGTGATTTTCACACTGGAAAATGATCATTCCTTGAATCCATACTGCTTTAAAAGTACAAATCCATTTCAGTAAAGCTTTCATCCTGGATACTTTTCAAATTCAGCTTGTGAGAAGGAAGAAGATAAAGAAAACCTCTCTAGAAAAAACCCAGTACCCCTGAATGTGGTGGTTGTATTTGAAGTAAAGGAGAATGCATTACCATGTGGGTCTGTAGCTCCCTCTTTTTTTTTCCCTTTGGAGGAATTTAAGTTTCACTCTGGGATACAGTGAAAAATAATATCAGAACCTTTGGGTTTTAGGTGTGCTGTTCTGTGTGACAAAATCCCTGGTTTTTAGCCAACCAAGATGAATCATTTTAATTCTTCTTTAGGAATGAGAGACTTGTGTGCTACTACTGCTCCAGGCCCATAATCTATCTTGGATGGTCACGCACTGCTAGGGTAGGAAAGAATGGCTAAAGGCAACTGTTTCCTTCAATAGTTCAGTTACCTAAAGGAGCAAAGAGTCTGCAAAGAGGACTCTCAGAATTCTACCTTTTTCCCACTGTATTTTAATAAATCCTCTGCTGTACCCCATTCTGGGAGTATCTGAAACATTCCTGTTGAAAAAAAAAAGTGCTGACAGTGATGAGCTCAATTCCTATGACAGCCCTCACAGTAAAGCTGATGCCAAAACCCTCACTAAGCCCAACAGTGTTTATCCAGTACTTTGGATAGAGTCAAAGCTGTGATTGCTGATAGCTAGCATTAAATCCTATATTGTCATCTATACTGTTTTGGCAACAAAAAGAAGAGGTTTTCATATCAAATAATCATAACCATACCATACTGAATTCCAGTTAATCACGGGAACATGGTCTTATGGTCTGACGAGCAGTATTGCCAGTATAGCACGAATACTGAGGTCAAATATTATTTCCAGTAATCTTGAAGTGACAACTACTGATCTCAAACATATTACATTGTATTTTAAAAGTAACTTATAAACTTCTTGAACCATTACCAGTATGAATTTTAATCACGAAATGTATGTACTCATATTTTAAAATGACGAATATAAACAGTCTGAAAACTAATTATTCATTTCAGATGATATCTGTTAACTTTTTGCCATTCTGAAAAGAAAGTGAGTTTTTTTTTGTTTCTACTTGTGTCAAAGTATACACAGAAACACACCATTAGAGCAGCCATGCAGGGAAGGACTTGGAGGTTCTGGTGGATGAAAATCTTGACACCAGCCAGCAATGTGCATTTGCAGTCCAGAAGGCCAATAGTATCCTCATCAGAGGAGGGGTGGCCAGCAGATTGAGGGAGGTATTTGTCCTCCTCTGCTCTGCCCTCGTATGCCCCATCTGGAGTACCAGTGGCCTCCCAGTATGAAAAGGATTTGGAGCTGTTGAAGTGGGTCCACAGGAGGGCCACAAAGATGATCAGAGGACTGGAGCACCTCTCCTATTAAGGCTGAAGGAGCTGGGCTTGCTTAGCTTGAAGAGAAGCCTCAAGGAAGACCTCATTGAGGCCTCTTAGTACTTAAAGGGAGCTTATAAACAGGAGGGAGACCAAGTTTTTATGTGGATAGACAGTGATACATGAAGGAAAATGATTTTAAAGGGAGGAGATTTAGGTTAGATATTAGGAGGAAGTCATTCCTCAGAGAGTAGTGAGGCACTGGAACTTGTGGATGTCCCATTCCTGAAGGTACTCAAGGCCAGGTTAGACAGGGACCTGGGCAACCTAATGTAGTAGATGACAATTCTGCTCGTGTTATTGGGCTTGAAACTGGGTGGTCTTTAGGTCTCTTCCAAGGTAAGCCATTCTGAGATTGTGATACATCTATTTTATGATGTTGGCCCATGATGCCAGAGGCAGATGATGATAGAGGTTGAATGTTCCTACCAGTACTCCATCACACTTTATCAGCATGCAATAGATGACAGCAGAGAGGCAGTCTGACAGAATGGCATCTGACATAGAAGTGCATATGAAAGAAAAGTGTGGCATTCGATTCCTCCATGCTGAAAAAACGGCATCCCTTGACATTCTTCGATGCTTGCTAAATGTTGTTGGAGATCAAACTGTGAATGTGAGCACAGTGAGGCAGTGGATGGTGTGTTTCAGCAGTGCTGACAGTGGGTCACCTCTACTGGTGCAGATATTTACAAGTATGGTATGCAAGCTTTTGTTCATCGCTAGTGAAAATGCATAGCTTGTTATGGTGAATATGCTGAAAAATAATGTCTTGCAGATGAGAATTTGCTCCATCAAACAGCGATAATTCTTTGGTTTCGTTTCCATGAAAATAAATAGGAAGCATTACTTTCAGAGTGACCTGCATATTTCTGCTACTGTGTGTATTTGCATCTGATAGCCAACAGAACAATGTATCGCTCCTCAATATCTATGTTGGGAGGTTGTGGATTTAGTAGACCTGGAAGCTGAATGCCTCCTTGCTTTTCAAGGCCTTTTCTCTGAAATACTGGTGGCTTATAGTGCTGTGCCATTACAGAGAGGTTGAAATTGCTTTTTCAGCTTGAGCATACATCTGTCAGGAATTGATTACTGTCATAGGTTTGTGACACATGATTGAGGTTCTCTGGGGGTTGTGAAGTGTTTATGGAGTCTCTATAAAACAGAAACTAAGAAAAGTAAGACCATATTTGCTATACAGGGAGACAGACCTCCATGGAAATTTTCTGGGAGGTGCACAAATGGAAATAGTGTAGATACAGTTAATGCTGTTTGACAGCAGGAATGTGGAATAAATGGTTTCTTGAGGACATTTCCAGTTTCTGTTTTCTATGAATCTGTTTTCATGAGGTTATTTATTTGACTCTTTCCATCAGTTCCACCACCTCAATTACACAGAGGTACATTAGTGGCTAAATATAAGAATTGTATGTCTTAATGTCTGTATAAGGAGCAGAGTGAGTCCCCAGGGAATGTAGCAGAAGTGAAGAGTTGAGGTGACTCTAACTGACAGTCAGACACCAGCAAAGTGTGCCTTAATAAAAGCATTAACAGCAAATATACTGTAATGCACTATAATTTCAAAATCCTAACTAGGAGTTGGGTAACAAACTGGGAGGCTGTATGTTTGTGAACTTTATCAACAACTGTTTCCTATAGTGTCTGAGAAACATGAAGTACACAGAGGCATTGTGTGTCCTTTAAATGACAAATGTGCCTGGCTCTTATAGTCTCATGAGCATAATGATTTGTTTACTTTTGTTCACTTTCACTGCTAATTCTTATTAGAAAGCTTAATCTAGTAAACAAAATAAAATTCAATCAAACAAAGAGGTAATAAGTGTTTAGCAGCCTGAAGCTAAGATGTAAGCAAGACTGCTTATTGGAACAAATTCTCAGTGGAATAATTATCAGTTAAAGTAAAAGGTTTGTACTGTATCCAAAAAATACAACTGTTCTCCAGTTAGATGTTTAACCCATGCATTTATTTTTCTTCCACATAATGACAATTCATATATAAGTATCACTATGAACTTTTAAAGTGGCTTTGTAAAACTTTAAAAAAAAAAAAAAGCTTTTCTGATTTTTCAGAGGCCTAATTGATGTTGAAAACTGTTTTGAGTTTTACACCGCAGTGTTTAATCCTTCAAAGGAAATGTTTTTTTGTTTTCATGTGTTTTTGAGCATGCATTCAGAAAGTCTGAGATATTGAACTTTACACAAAGTAAGAAGAGATGCAATAGTAGTTCCCAAACCGAGTGGAAAAACACTTGATTTATTAGCACTTGATCCTTTGAATCATGCACCCACCCACAGATTCAAAGATTAAGTTTTAGCAGCTCTAGGTTTGAGCTGAGAATTTAATGAAAGAGGATTTGACAAATGTTTTTTGTTTCATCTTGAAATGAAGTTGCTACATGTATTTATGGAAAGAAAAGCTTTTCCTTTGCAGTTTTCTCCCTTGATATTTTTCTTTGTAATGTTCAGATGAGAAAAAGTGGAAGACTGAAACAGTGTCCCTAAAAGTTATGATAATATTCTACCTCCAAAAATGAAAGGGCATAAGAATACTTTGTTCTTATTTTTCTCTTCCATCAAGTTGGACAGAAAATTTATCCTTTCTTCACTACAGGAGTACTACTGATCATTATACAGGAAATCAAAGTTCAACAGAAATGTGAATAATTACATATTAATGATTATGATGCTATTTTTCATATGATAGTATCCATAAGTGATATAAAGACTTCCATATTATGTTTAAGTTATTTCCATACCACTAACAGAATAATGTTATGAAATTGTTACTGTAGTCTTCTAAGTACCCACTTCATCAAGAAAATGACATCGTTCTCATTGTTCAAATACAGAGAGCATTATTTTTATATATATATGGGATTAACGTGTCTTTTTAATGTTCAAGAATAGTGCAAGCACTACAATCTTCTGTTAGGGACACAAATAAAAGACTGAGATGTTTATAATAATGATTTACCGTAGGTAAAAGGAAATAACAAAAAAAAATAAATTTAAAGCTACACCAAGGTAAGGAGAGAATTGGAGAACTAAGATTGAAAAAATACTGACAGAAAGGGTAGGATCAGACAAGATTTAAGTGTAAAATAATCAAATTAATTCATGGTAAATTAATAATTTCTTCTTTTTATCTGTTTGCAGCAGGGAGCTAAAAGAGTAAGAAATCAGATCAGGTACATTAATCTACTGACTAAGGCTGCAGGCTTTGGTAGATTTTGACTGAGGATAATGGATCATATGTGTTTTTCATGATTCATGTTTCTGAGTACCTGTTTATTCTATATGCACAGTGACAGAGACACCACTGGTGATACACACAACCTCAGAGAATAACCTCAGCTTTAATTTGTGATGTTCTGGTTAGGAGAGGAAATTCAGTTCAATTGTGTATACAGGATAAATGTTAAAAGCTGAGTTACTATAAAAAGCCAGACTTATTTATCCTTTACAGCATCATAGATGTTCTTATGCCATTCTCTCCAGAACGAGCTCAATACATGCACTATACATCTACATTTTCTCTAATTTCAATGTAATGAAAACACACATCTAGTTATACTGCTAAACCATAGTTAAATGTAGACAAGATCGAAGTGTAATTAAATATGTATAATACCAACTAGTTATTGAAGTTAGGAAAAACTTGAGAAAACTAGGATTTTTTTATATGTTTTTTTTCTCCTTAATCTAATCAGACAACACTAAAAGCCCAAGAGATATATAAGCTTCAGTAACTACTTATATTAAACCTGTGTTTACTTAGATGATTTGTATGAGATAAATAAGTAATTACCCAAAGGACATTAAAAAATGGAATTTATGAAACTGCATGTGAGCAAACGAACATAAGGCAGAGAGCCTGGATGGTGCATTTTTAATAAGAATTCCCTGTTCTTCTATATCCTATTCCATTCTATAGAAGTCCTTACATCACCTTTATCACCACTTTGCATTCTTCTTCTGCTCCTCATAGTGTTTTATCAATTCAGTAAAAGGTAAAATGTTTCCCTGACTGCCCACCATTTGGTACCTTGCATTGTGGACAGCCTGCCAAGGGCAATATATAACTCAGCAATCTCCTACAGAATTATCCTGATTTATACTACTTTACAACCAATTTATCAGTGCACTTTATTATAATAACTAAAAATGAATTAACGTATTTTAAAAACTTGTCAAACACTTTCGTAGCCTTTCGATCCTGGAGTATCACTTACTGTGGCCATAAACCTTGCATAGGTTGAAGGCTGTTTCTAAACTGTCTCTGTCAAAGAGCTGAGTCAGAAAAGAGACTCATCCTCTAATTTAGGTGCATAAGGGGCTATTTTCTTTATCTTCCCATATTACAGTATTCCCAAAAGAAACAAAAGTGCTTAGAAAGCATGTTTTGTAACTCCGCTTTATTGTATCACTAAAATATAAGCAGTCATAAGAAAAAGAAAGTATTTTAATATAGCAATTTCCCTTTGAGTTGGAGTACATCTAATCAGATGAAGGTTAATTTACTAATTAAACCTTACATACTCTCAGAGTACATTCATTAGTGAAAAGGAAAGAAAATTTGCAATGAGCTAGTTCCATCCAAGCAGGAATGGCAAAGATTATATCAGTCAATGAAAAGAGTTCAATGGATTAGATTCAAAAATTTGCATATTTCTTTCATTTAAGTATTTTTTTTTCCAGGATATCACCTCCATAGCTTCTAAATAAGCACTTGACTTACCTTTATTTATTCATGCGGAAGCAGTGCATCTTAGAAGCTTTGTCAAAAAGCTTGAGTTTATCCTTTCTGCATACATACATCACTGCTTGAAACAAAGCTGACATTTCTGGGGTTTGATCATTTAGCTGCAGACTGTACATACACGTGTCCTACAATTCCTAGCTTTTATCTAATGTAGTGTTCTCCTGTGTGACAGGTGTTTTATTAATTTGTAAAAATACTTCAGTGCTATGCTTAGTGGTTAGCTGTAAGATGTGGCAGATGTGATAAATGACAGAGAGAATCATTGTAGCTTTGATCTGAATGCAAGCTTCTGAAGCCTGCTTTTTGATTTATATTTATTCTTAATAGAACGTCTTTACACACAATTTTCCTTAAGGGCACTTGCAAAGCCTTAGAAAGAGAAAGGTGCATTTTATTTTCAATAAAAACCCTGCCATAAGAAAATTAATTTAAATGAACATATTAGTTTCAATCCATTAAAATTACTGTCGTGACTTACACAGTTTCACTCCATTAATTTCAATTGTGATCTGTTTTTTCTCAGTGACGAAAGCAAAGAACAAATAAAAGAGTACAAAATTCAACCCACAGTGCTTTAGCCAAGAACTGTAAGCATGAGTTGTGTATACCTGTACTGATGTGTAGGGTAGGTGGGACCAGATCCTTATAGCTAACACAGCCTCATAGAGGATCTGGATCACAGATTTTCAAACATGAGATGAGAAATGAATGGAGTAAGCTGAGTTGTTCAAACTGAGCTGAAACCTTTCTTGTGCTATTTCCTGCAAATAAAGAGATACAAACTCCTACTGTACATAGATAAGCCCAACAATCATAGAAGCTTATTTATACAGCACTGCAGGCTCAGTGCCTCTTTCCTCCCTCTTGCTTCATATGGCATTTGTATTCTTTCTCCATTGTAGCAGGGCTTTTTTCACTAGGGTTACTTAGTTTCACACGCACCTCTGCTTAGTCTTTCCTAAGGTGTTACCTGAGCATGATTAAACACAAATGAAGCAAAGGAAAAATTTCACTGCTCAGTTCTTATGAAATGTTAATGTATGTATTTTTAAAATATCTACAGGAAGAACTTTATTCAGCCAAAGAAACAATGTCAGAAATAGAAAGAAGTTCTACGAGTGTAAACTTCCTGTTAGCACACCCAGTGTTCTTTATTAGTTAATCTTGTGCTGGCCCTGTTTTGAGATTTTTTTGAAGTGCACACTGAAAACCCACAAACCTGCTCTTACTGTAGCAGTTCTCATTCTGTTTCAGCACAGCAGCAATGTTCAGCATGGACACAGAGTTACAGGGTTACCAGGGATGGGATCGCTCTGGTTCCTGCTCCACAGAGACTCGCGGCCTGTGAGAAACCTCTCCTGAGCTTCTACTTCACTGCGGGTGCCAAATATGAATTCAGCACAGCTCTTCTTTTCCTGGCACCAGAAGAAAAATAGCACTTTCAGATTGTGAGAAAACAATCAAGACAAGAAAATGTTGTTTTAAAGGAAAACTTTCTAAAGTAGTCCTTTTTGAGGGGAGCATTAATGTGCTTTGTAATTATTTATATTTTCATACAGAATGTCTTTTTTAAAAATGTAGGTCTTAGCTGCTTGCTTCAGGAAGTGAGTCAGTTTTGCTCTGCTTTGATTATTTGGCAAGCTCGCATCCCCTTGCTATTACACACATTTTGCTCTGCGTGTCCACTACTGGAACTTGCTTATGATTATGTTTGGCCCAGTAAGTTTGTAACTTTTAGAACTATTACATTACTTCACTCGAACCGTTATTAGTGATGCAGGGATGTAACTACAATTGCTAAATGGGATACTGAAAAATGAATGAAGTGAAAGAACCCCTGGAGGCTCCTCGGTGTTTACTCTTTCAAGTAATGCACTCTCCTAAGTCTGTCAGCTCATCACAACAGAGAATTATTTAGGGAACTGTGTGAACGGTATTGCTTCACAGCTCTTACAGACACCCAGAGTATAAAGTGTGCATTATACAATAAAAGTATAAATAGTCACTTTCCTGTTTTCTGAAAAGCACTGTCACTGCCGTTGCTTAGTTCATTATAAATACTCCAAATGGGAAAGCAAAAGATTAAAGCAAAAGTGTACTGTTGTGTTTTATATACTATTTGCAAACTCCATTCACTGCCATAAGCAAAGCTAACTAGTGAGGCTGATTATCACTTATATTCCTTCAGGGATAAACTAAAGCTGCAATATTTCATTCTTATGCAGTATCTTTTAATAGGTCTGCCATAGTTAATGCCCATCACTAATGCTGCTAGACTTTTTAACACTCAATATAATTTTATACGAAAACAATTAGCTTTAGAGCAAAATAGATGTTACTTAAAAGACATTTTAAAACCTAATGATGGGCAATACTTGTGATACTATTGGGATCACATGCAAAATATGCACTATCCAAGGAAATGTTTGTCTTGCACCATTCTTTTGGAAAATACATATGCATAAAAGATATCTGTACAGTATTGTTTATCAGGGAAGAAAGGTAGTAAATATTTTTATTAAAATACTATGTATATATATAGTTTAATAGAAATATCATTTCCATTTATTATAAAGGCTAACAAACCCTCCAAAGTAGAGGAGATCTATGCACATTTTCCAAAACTTTTCTAGCCATGCTGAGACTGCGTGGAACGAGAAGGAGCTGCCATTTGCATCTTTCAGAAGGAAACAACCTCTTGATGTGCAGTCATAGGAGGACATAGTAAGGAGCCACAGTCCATGACATTCTAGGATGTCATTTCTAGCTGCCCTACAAAATACTACGCACACGTATCATGGCATGACAAACCAAGACATAGCACAATAATATCTACCAAGGTACACAGAGCTATTCCCCCAGTTATATTCCCAGTTCCAGGAAATGGAACTTCTTTTAATGGTTACAGTCAAGCTCTCATAAGGATTATTTATTTCAAATCACAGCTACCAGAACTGAGGATTAACACAATTTCATGCAACAGATATGTCCCTGCCAACAGGCTTCACACAATCTCGAACTGTGATATGCTAAATCCTGTGCACCGTGATTAGGACGTGGGAAGAGAAGACTCTGAGTATTGTGAGTTAATTAGATGCAGTTCAAAAATCCTCTTCTCCTTTAAGTTATTCTAGATCATAACCCAGTGCCATTCAGGTGCTAATGAATCTCTGGAATAGACTGTATTCTCCATTCTGGGGGATTTTTGAGACTCTGATGGACAAAACCCTGAGCAATCCCAGTTCAGTGTTTCTCTAACTAGGAAAGCATGGAAGACCACAGGAGTTTCCAAATGGTTCGGTGATTCTATGCACTTTGAGGTCACACACAGCCGCCTATAACCCTAACTTACATTCAGCACCAGTTAGGGACAAAAACAGTCTGACTTCGCTTATGGGTCAAACATGGGGGTAATGAGGTGATAGCTTTTTGCTGCGGGACAGATTTATAGTCAAAGCTTCAGCTCCTAAGTCTCACAATGCAAATTTTGCCTTTGAATCTAAAGTAACTAATTCCTGAATAATTTTATGTTCACAGCAATTAATCCCATCTACATTTTTGTAGACAGTTTCATGAGCATAACTGTTTCCATTTTCTCCTAACCACTGTCACAGAATGGACAAATCACTAGTGACATGTATTATAACTAGCTTCTCACCTTCTCTGAAGACTTCAACTTCCTTATTTTTAAACAGTCGTATTCTCAAACCTTGATGTCAATGGCAGAATGAAAAAATGTACAGATGACTATTTCCTTATTCTTGCTTGACTGCTGTTGCTGCAATTCTTTCATTTCATTTGCATCTTATTCCACTGATGTGCCTTGGAACAAACTGTTAGTGTACTTACATGCTCTGGGTGACAAAGATCCATTGTGGAACAATCAGTCTGCTAGTCTATGTTTAGCATTGCTGTGGTTATTTATTATTTATTCCCATCTCATCACAGGCAATATGTGTACAAAATTGCTGAGATTGATGTGTCGCTTTACTGTCCCAAAAGATAGCTCAGTCAAATAGATAACTAGTTGAATTATAAAATATTAAAATAAATATATAACAAGCATCCATATTAAATGCTACCTCAGTCTTCATTCCTGTACCCAAAGAGAAAGGGCATCCCCAGATAAGAAGATTCATAGGATCTTTTAGTATCTTAGGACTAATCACAAGTCTTAGGGGAATAGTGGTTGTTTCAATTCAAATGTGCAGAGGAAACAATAATCTAAACATTCCACTTTTTCTACCTCAAAGAGAAAAACAAAACCCTTAAATTATAAACTTGTTTTCCCATGGACAGAAAGTGAAGTATGTAAGTTTCCCTCATTTCCTGAATTATTCCTCACTCACCCTTTATTTTTATTTTTTTCCCTTTGATGAAAAGGACTCCTATCATCTTTTTTTCTCTTTTGCTCTTTGCCCATTTTACTTTCCTGGCCCTAACATACATTTCCTATTTCTGTTCTTGTTTATGGCACTTTCATGAGCTCACTTTGATGAGGTTAATTTTATCTTGTCTGAGTCCTGGGCTGCATCAGAAGAGGGGTGGCCAGCAAGTAAGGGAGGTGATTGTCCCCTTCTGCTCTGCCCTTGTAAGGTCCCATCTGAAGTACTGCATCCAGGCTTGGGGTCCCCAGACAGAAGGAATGTGGAGCTGTTGAAGTGGGTCCAGAGGAGGGCCACTAAGATGATCAGAGGGCTGAAGCACCTCTCCTGTGAAGAAGGGCTGAGGGAGCTGGGCTTGTTCAGCCAAGGAAAGAGAAGGATCTGGGAGACCTCACTGTGGCCTTCCAGCACTTAAAGAGAGCTTATAAACAGGGGAAAAACAACTTTTTTACACAGTCTGACAGTGATAGGACAAGGGGAAATAGTTTTAAACTAAAAGAGGGGAAATTTAGATTAGTTGTTAGGAAGAAATTATTCCCTCAGAGGAAGGAATTCCCTCAGTGTGGCACTGGAGCAGGTTGCTCAGAAAAGCTATGAATACCCCATCCCTGGAGGTGCTCAAGGCCAGGATGGACGCGACACAAATCTGGTAGCTGGCAACCCTGTCCATGGCAAGGGGATTGTAACTAAATGATCTTTAAGGTTCCTTTCAAGACAAGTCATTCCATCATTCTGTAATTAATATTCAATGTATTAGTCTCACAATGACTCTATGAAGTGAGAGTTAGATCTCCCAAAATAAGAAAGGTGCCTGAAGTGGGAGTCAGATGTCAGCATCTGCTCTTCCAGGGACAACATTAGCAACATTAGTTGTGAAATTACAGTTTATCCATAGAGATCTGAACAGAAATGGAGGTATGATTCACATCTCCTCTGGAAGATATGTAGCTGTTTATAAAATGGGATCATGAAAAGCCTAACTGAGTCTCTGTGCTCAAGAGTGTAATGATTAAGCCTTGCTAAGTATGGAGCTCAGGCGCCTACCTTCAGGGTAGGTTTGGCTGAGATGGGATCAATCCATTAGATGTGGCATTTTTAATACACGTGACCCCGTTTTTCCTCACTTTGCTGGATCCAGTGTTTTCTTTTTCCTTTCTCCTTACATCTTAATCTCCATACATACTGATGCTGACCATCAGTAATGCAGTGGCACTAATTTGTTCTTTGTCTGCCTCTGTCTGTCTGGTGCCCCCAGCAACTGTGTTAGAATACAAATAAATAACAGTAACATCTACTGGCTGTATCTAGTCTTATACTTAAGACTCTTCAGTGTCTGACCATAGAAATTTCAAGAAAAAACACAATACTTTCCTCTAACCAAAAAAACGCTATGGATTAAGTTACTACATTTATAAATATTTATTTAGCTTTGATAAAAACAAACAAAACACCACCACAAAACCAAACAACAACAAAAGCACACCGAATTTGATGGCACGGAATATTAGAATCTTATTTAAAAGATGACATGCAGTTGCTTAAGTATTCATACGGTCTTATCTGTAAATGTGCTATACCAACTGCAGTGCAGAGGACATGAATGACAGTCCACTATCATATCCAGATGGGATAAGTTTTTTTTTTTTTTTTTTTTTTCATATTCTGATAGAAAATCACAGAGATTCCAATAAGAGATTCTTAACCACAGTGTATGAAATCAAGTCAAACTTTCACATATAAAAAGAACAGCTAAATCTAAGCAAGCCAAAACATGAAAACATCTCTGGCACCACCTACAGAAGTAAATCAGTATTAGCTTTAAAATTTTTCTGGGGGAAAAAAAAAAAAAAGTAATAATGAAAGAGAAATGAAGAGAATTCAAAATAAAATTTGTGACAACACAGAGAACTCAAGTAAATAGAATTAAATGGATGCTCAGCCCTCTACTGATGAAATACTGTTTATTAATAGATGCTGTGCTTCCCATGCAACTTATTCAAACAACAAAGTGTACTTACATGCATGTGAATGGTTTGCAGGAAATGCTAAATGACAAGATACAATCTGCAATATGCGAAAATCACTTCTTACTATGAAGAAATTACTTTCTAGTGCTCAAAGCCTATGTATATAGATACATCATATTTTCACAGCTGGATTTTTGAATAGAGCCTCATTAAAGTGGTATAAATATACACCATATTGTTGTGTGCATGTTTTTTTCTTTTTCTTCTCATCAGCAACAAGACTGCTTTGATATGGAAGAGTGCTGTTTCATTATATCCACTCCAGCTGTGCTCTTCTTTAAAGCCCTAGCATTTGTGAAATGTAAAACCTAGCACTTGCTCTCAGCAACAGCAAGTTGATAAAGTTGATTGAATGGACCATGGCATGGAGAACAGACTAGATAAGAGATACAAAGAACTTTAAAATTGAGAGAGAATTTTGGCAATAAACATTGTTTCTTCTGTAACCCATTATTGTTGCACAACATTTTTTTTTTTTTAAGTGAGGGTCTTCTGGTTACTATCATTAACAAAAAAGAGGCTAATGAGCCCTGTATGAATGACAGTAATTTAAAAAAAAAAAAAGTTTTGACCCAAAAGACATGTAGCAGCAGCAAACTCCATAAAATATCTTTATGAATGTTCAATAAGTTAGAAAAGCAGCATGCTATATCATAGAGTCATAGACTGATTCAGGTTGGGAGGGACCTTTAAGATCATCTTCCAACCCCCTGCTATAAGCAGGAACAGCTCTCTCTAGACCAGGTTGCTTGAAGCCCCATCCAGCCTGGCCTTGAATGCCTCCAGGGATGGGGCATTCATGATCTCACTGGGCAATCTGTTCCAGTGTCTCACCATCCTCACAGTAAAGTATTTATTCTAAATATCTAGTCTAAATCTATCTTCTTCCAGTATAAAGACATTTCCCCTTGTTCTGTCATTACATGCCCTTATAAAAATCCCTCCCTAGCTTTCCTGTAGGTTCTATTGAGGTACTGGAAGGCTGCTATAAGGTGTCCCACAGCCTTCTCTTCTTCAGGCTGAAAAGCCCCAACTCTCTCTTGTCCTTGTAGGAGAGGTGCTGCAGACCTCTGATCATCTTTGTGGCCCTTCTTTTGATCCACTCGAACAGCTCCATGTCCTCCTTGTGTTGGGAGCCCCTGAAATGGACACAGTACTGCAGGTGAAGTCTCATGAGAGCAGAGGAGCAGAATCACCTGATAGGCTCACTTCTCAAGCCTGTTCAGGTCTCTCTGGATGGCATTCCTTTCCTGACTGTAGATGTGAGCTGCAACACTCAGCTTGGTGGCATCTGCAAACTTGCTGAGGGTGCACTCGATCCCAGTGTTCATGTCGCTTACAAATATGTTAAGTAGCACCAATCCCCACACCAATCTCTGAGTAGTGCCACTTGTCACCATACTGCACTTGGACACCGAGCCTTTAACTGAAACACTCTGAGTGTGACCATGCAGACAATTCTTTATTCAGTGAGTGGTCCATCCATCAAATTCATTTTTCTCCAATTTGGTGACCAGGATGCCATGCAGGACAGTGTCAAACACTTTGCATAAGTCCGGGTTGATTTTGTCAGTTGCTCTTCCTTCATCAGTGAAGCTAAATGATTGGCTGTGAGGACGGTGTCAACATTCTTCTTCATCAGTGCTGTAACTCCATAAAAAAAGGCCAACAAGGCATGACTTGTCCTTGGTGAAATCATGTTGGTTACCATCCTTCTTTACCACATCTTTATTTTCCCTATGCCTTACTGGGGTTTTGAGGAGGATATACTTGATATTGCTTTAATTTATTGCTGAGACCTTTGCAAAGAAAATATTCCCCTTAAATAGCAATCAGAAAACCTATTGTGGGTCTGTGCTTGACCATGGGCTTAAGTCTTGGTTATGAAAAATAAGCCAAACGTCATGAGTTCCGTGATGTTAAAGGAAAATCATCGGGGCCAAATTTAATTTCTGGACTGTCTAAAGGCAGGTAAATGTATGCCTTTCAGATATGGGCTTGTGGCACACTGTGAAGTAAGGGGCAATGTAGACCCATGGGGGTCTGCAGTCCCAAAGAGTACAGCCACTGGGCTGGATGTGCTGAAGGGGGCCAGAGCAATGTTAGCAGACTGGTAGTTGATAGATCTGGTTTATCTTTACAACTATTTATGTTTAGCAAACCAAGAATGCAACAGCTCTGTTCTTCTCAATGGGCATTTAAAGAAAATAAGTAAAGTATGAATACGTTCATGGAGTAGCTTAGTGAAAATCTTATTTTATTTTTTTTTTCACAATGGTTTGTAATTTCCCTGCAGATACATTTGTCCCAGAAATTACTGTGTAGTCTCCAGAAAGGTATCATTCAACAAAATTACTGTATATATTCACATTAGTTTTCTTCACAATGTTGGATGGTTACATAAATTGTCTATAAACAGTCTTTACTGATATTCTTTACAGAAAGTAGGTCCCTGATGAAGCTACTTGACTGATTGCACTGACTGTAACTCATAAGGAAATTAGACTGGAGATTGATTTAACATCATTCCAATTCCTTAAAGGTTTTATATTTTTTTACCTATAACAAAATATATGCAATCATTACATTTTAAAGTGAATGAGTAACTATTAAACTTGAGATTGTTATGATCTCATTAAAATAAGTTTATTCCTGTACTAAGAGCAGTGATTCACTACTCACAAGTGAACTTTACTTCACACAGACCACTGACGGTAGATTTACTATTATATGGGGACTGCAATATTTGTCTATTTCATTTACCTAATTCACTTTTTAAATTATTTCCATGGCTATCCTTTCTGTTTGTAAGGACAAGAGTCAGTAAACTTATTCTGAATTTATTTAAGTTCAAGATCAGAAATTGCCCCTATTACAACAAAGTGCTTCATAACGAAGTATCTGTAAAGAATAAGCTTATCATGCTCTGTGTGAGTTCCATCCAACTTGAGATTCCAGTGAGCAAATTCCAGAGCAAGTTCTGTTATTAGAAGACTTCAAAACAATGCCGTAGGAAGCACAGACAGAGTGAGGCAGCCCCAGCCTCAACAATATTTGTTACAGCTTTCAACAAATGTGTATAATGGGTGGATGTGTGAATATCACTCCTTCACATTTAAGATAGGCTTTGGTGTAGTTAGCAGTAGAAATAATTATGGTTTTCAGGAGTTATTTGTGGATGAGGCACTTTCCTGAACCTTAAAATATGCACTTGCAAGTATGTGATAAAATATACGTATATATTACACATAATTTCATCTTTAGAAAGGATTGGACATAAGATAATCAGAATCTGGAAGCTGAAAATCAGTAAGATTTCAGACTGGGAGTCTGAATTTTTTTTTATAATGATTAAAGGGATACTTTAATTCTGTATTATTTCGATGTTTGAAGAAGTGTATTGCTTTGTGTAGAGCAGACAATACATTTACTTCCACAGTCTGACACAGCATATTGCTAACAAAAACAGAGTCATTAGCGAGCTCACAGTGTCTTTAGGAGTGGAATGGCATGCCAACACAGATCAAGAGGAATTATGTCCAGAAAATCCCACTCTTCATCTCCTGGTGCCCTTATTGATCACAGTGGGTCCTGTTCTCAGCTCCAGGCCCTTGCTGAAGAAGAAGCTGAAGGTGCTGAAGGAGAAGCTGTGGACAAACCACAGCTCCAGCTCATCGAAGTAGCATTCATGTAGTACAAACGTTGGGGAATAAGTTCCAGCCCCTTGAGAATTCCCATCCTGGCAATGCCTGTCTGCAGCCCCTCCATCTCTCAGCTGTCTTTCCAGAGAAGTTTGTTGTCTGTCAGGGTCATGTGTTGTAGATGTTTGGAAGAGGCTGCCATAACTCTTTAAACAATTTGGCTACTATTCATTTGTTCTCATTCAAGCTGGTATGCAGAGGGGCTGCAACAAGGAATCTGGAGAACAGTGGAAGAGACGTTGAAAGACATTGGAAAGACATTGAAAGGATTGGTAGCATACATAGTGTTCTCCTCTGTCTTCCCATTTGGTGGCTGAGATCCGGAAAGAAACAGAATAAGTCAGCTAAATGATTGGCTGTGAGGACGGTGTCATGATCAAGGCTTTGGGTTCCATGATCTTGGGGTAATCTTAGATATGTATACAGACTGGGAAAAGAAGTCCTGGGGGGTAGCTCTGCCAAGAAGGGCTTAGGAGTCCTAGTTAATGAAAAATTGAACATGAGCTAGCAGTGTGCTCTTGCTGCCCAGAAGGCCAATGGTATCCTGGGTTCCATGAAAAGAGGGGTGGTCAACATGGAGCTGATTGTCTCTCTCTACTCTGCCCTTGTGAGGCCCCATCTGGAGTACCGTGTCCAAGTTCCGCAGCCCCAGTAAAGGAAAGATGTGGAACTTTTGGAGAGTACTTTACTAGACTGAACATTTTCTGATAAGACTTTTCTAGTAGAAAGTCTGTTAAATCTCCTTCCTTCTGAAACAAACAATCCTGTTTGAGAGACTTGATTACCCACATGAGCATCAATTTATGGGAAAGATCTCAGTAATTTTTTTCAATTTTTTTTAACAAGTACTTTTCCAAGAAGTGTATGTAAAACAACCTGCTTTCAAGCTTTGGGGTGCCAAGGTTTTATTAGAGTCTAAATTCAGTGACTAGAGCAGTTTTTCTTTTGCTTACGGATGGTATTTCAGTTAACACTTGATCAGTCAACTTTATGAAGGGAAAAAATTTGTAAGAATTAAAATCTATGAAGAAAAATCACAGAGGAAAACATAAGGATTATAAATTGCTCAATATGTTCAATCCATGAGATATTTTACCTCGTTCTTCCAAAATAAGTGTGCCTTTCCCTCCTGGTCAGGTCTATCTCATCATACATAGTAGCCTTCCTGTTTTCCAGCTTTTTAACCAGAACTGACTGTGATATGTTATCCCCTGGATCTCAGTAGAGTTGATACTTCTGTAGATTTACTACCACAAGAATTATTTGCTTAGTCCCTAGTGACTTCAGTTTCTAGAGGAAGTGATTTTTTAGGCACAGATACTTGAAAACACTTAGGGCCTTGCAGCAGTTTCATTCACTCACTGTATTGGTCATGTCTGAATACAGTTGTCTGTAAGGTGCTTATGTCTCCAAAACACCCTGTCTATCAGGCTACTCCAAGGTGACAAGCAGAACTCATTCCTAACTTGCACATGTTTTACATGCTCTGATTCTCTATGTGAAGAGAGAGGTTGCCTGTATTATATCCTGTCTGCCATGTCTCATTGATGATGTCAATGTAAATAAAATTTTATGAATGCATTATTTTGTTAGTATGATATTTAATATTAATTATATTCAAATGACCCCATTTTGCCTGTATAATTCATATTCATCGTGCTTTGTATGTTTTGCTTCCTTTTCTATTATGCATTTTCTACACAGTGGTGGAGAAAGGAAACACAACTGAGAGGTAAGACCACAATATCTTTCTTCTCATTTTTAGGAATTTTTATTTTTTTACACCATCACTGTCAGTTTCTGCTCCTACGTATTTTGCCAGCTATATCACTATATATGAGAAATAATAATATGCGTAATCAATAGAATAGTTGTACAATAATATCTTCTTTAAATAGTCAGAAGTAGGAGATTTCTAGAATAGCAAAGTTTGATAGGTTCAAGAGCAACAAAATTGTAATGTCTCAGTGCATATTGTCAAGAGCTGACTGTTCAAGTTTTACAGATTGAAAACACTATAGAAGAAATAGGCTTATGTAACTGAAAATTACAACAAAATAAAGCACTTAATAATTACAGAGAGGCATTGCCAGTAAGTTGCAGAAGCAGGACATCATTAGAAAAAAAAATAGAAGGTGAGGGAAAATCTCATTTTGGTTTTTCAACCTTCAGATTTTAAGCATTTACTTTAACCTTTACCTGTGCTTGTAGTAACAGAGTTGCTGTCCATTTGTCTCTTTTGAGTGATCCTGCAGGCTAGCCAGGCCAAGTCAGTGATTCACAGTAGGATTAGAAGAGCTGGGAGAATTCATTAACTGAATGGGAGAATGCAAACTGAAAAAGAGAGAGATTAAGTGGGATGCTGTTTGTTCCTTCCCATTCCTGTATCTAAGTCTCCAGTAAGGTAAGATTTCAGGTGAATTACAGTCTCTTTAAAACATCAGAATCAGGGAATTCGGACAGAAATGTGGACTCTTTAGTATCTAATGGATTGGAAACACGTATTTAAAGTATGTTTTCAGTCACTGGATCAGTACTAAAATTCTCAGTTTAGAATTTACAATAAACTCATTTCATTCTGCCTGAAATACTGATTTATGAACAATTCACACATCTGCAATTTTATTACTTACCTAGTGCCACCTTTCAGAAGTTCGGCATTGCTATTTTTGAGCAATTGCCAAAATTCTTATTTCCTCTTGGCTCTAGGAATTTTAGAAATATATAATCACAAAATGAAGGAACCCAATACACATACGATCAATCTGAATTTTACTCACTTACACAAGCTGCCATATTTCAGACAGGATACCCTCCCTCTAAAAAAATAAATGAAACATTATACTGGTACTATTACAATATTGTCTTGAATAATCAAAATAACATGTCCTAAAAAAGACAAAGGTTTCCTAAAATTGGCATAGACTTGTTTGAACAGTGCCCTGGAATAAAAAGGTTAAATTTACATCAGGTATACGTAATTAATATCATACAATACTGTTCATGCTAATTTTCCTGCATCTGTCTCTAAAAGATTATGACATGTTGAAATTTAAAAAATGGATGTTTATTTAAAACTGACAGTGATCAGCAGATGATAACTATTTGATGTTCACACAAAAACAGAACAAGAAAATACACTTCATAGGGACCCAGAAGGAATATTGATTGTTTGTTTAAAAGGAGAGAAATAAGAAATGCATAGCATATTTTTTACTTCTGCATATTAGTGGTCCTAGATCTATTTCTTTTCATTCTTTCATAAAGCAAAATTGAGTGAGAAGTAACTGACACTAGTTGAGGTATGTTGTTAATTGTTTGGTGATCATTAATTTTTGAATTAACCTGAAAATCACGAGAACTTTTAGTCAAAAATTTTCATGACAAGGAAACAAGGTTCAGTACATGCTTTATAGATGTCAACTGGAGAAGATGCTTAGACTAACAGTGGTAACCTAAGGCTAAGTATCATATAGAAAGAGTCTGATCTTATTTGACAGTTAAAGCAGATTTTGGCGGGAAGGCAAAATTGGAAACACTGAATTTAAATGAGGTACTTAAGATATCACTGTAATCAGGATGACTTCGTGCAATGAAACAAACATGGCAAAGTGGTTCTCAACAACAGGATGAACAAAACTAAATTAAATGAAAAACCATTAAGTGTTGCTGTAATCAATTATTCAAGAATAAACATTAATAAACATCTAATTTTGCATATTTAAATTTCTTATTAAACATTAACGTATATTTAATATTAAAATATCAACTCTGATATATACATATATACACATATAAAAACATCATGCAAGTTTAAGCTCACAGCTATATTTAATCTACCATTAATGATTAAATAGAAAAACAATTCGCATTATTATTAGTATCATTGTTATTATTTGCAGTTATGGTTAACATCTTTATAACTTACAGTGACTTAGAACTTATTTAATTATATGGTGCTGTGTGTTTCTTTCCTCCAAGATTCGTTGAATGTAGTAGTACTCACAGGGAAAGGGCAATAAATCTTTGCAGCCTATCCTAATGGTCATGGAGATGAGAAGCAATGGTTTTCTGGTTTCTGAACAGAACAGATTCCTCCCTTTTCTCTCTCCCTCAACCAAACTTGTACATTCTTAAACTTGGTATATGTTGTTTTTGTAATAATGTTTACGTATCCTGTGTAAAAGGTAATAATTCTTATTTATTTTTATGAGATGCTTTCAAGGTCAGTAGAAATCATATACAAGACCAAAACATTGGGATTTAATAAAGTTTTGGAAAAACACATCACAATCACTTGTACAAGAATATTATTTAAGCAACTTACCAGTTATTTTTACCATTTGTCTATGCAATCATGAAGGGTGTATTGTGAGTAGTGAGATATTTTAGCCCTTTTTCTGAGCAGACACTTCCAGCACTTTCATCCACCTTGTACTGTGGGAGTGCAACTCCTCATCGAGTAAGTGCAACAGCAGCATCTGATGGGACCTGAGGAGGTCTCCTTCTGTGTTGTACCATCTAAAAGGACATCCTGGAATAAGTGTGTCTTAGCCTGCTTTCAGTGCTGCTACTTTTCATAGTGTCTCTATGGCTTCAACTGTATTCTCATGTCAAAATTTTTAATTCACCAACCTTTCTCACTTTAGTCAAACACTACATTTGTATATTAACATCACCTAAGGTGAAACTGCAGATAACTACTTTCATATCTGCTTCTTTTCAATTCAAAGAGCAAAGGAAACATCATATTAGAGGTTCTGAAGATGAAATGAAAAGTTACCTGAATCTTGTTTTCATAACTGGGAAAGTTCCTGTAAACACAGGAGGAGAAGGGTGAAAATGTATATATTGGAAAAGAAAAGATCGGGATGTCTTGCACTTCACTGAGGATGGTGCTCTCTTCAATACCTTAGGAATGTTCCTCATGAAAATCGAAGCTGAAAGCTGTGTCAGATTTTGTCCTCAGATTTTAAGGCAATTTTAGGCATAATTTTGACCTGCAAGTTGGGAATTGAACTGCCACACTTTTTTAATAATAAAGGAAATTAGAACTTTCACAGTAATGTAAACAAAGATTCACACATAAAAAAAAGGGGAGTCTTGTGTTGATTTTCCAATTTAAAAAACATATTTGATGTATAATATACAGCATTGTTCTTTCATGCCTTTGGAAATAAAATCAATGTTCATGCAATTCTAAGAGGTAAAATATTGGAGAAAATCTCAAATGAGTCTTTCTTCTTTCCAGAAAAGTAATCTAGCTAATATCAAACATAATTTTTGTTTCTCAAAAAAGCTCAGAATTTGACAAAGCTGTTGTTACATTCTTACACCAAATTCCTAAACCTTAAAAGTTTACTCATTTTTTGTGATACCTGAACTCTCACAATCTTTGCCAGAGTTTCAGGAAAAATTACACAGTGGGACTGATAGAGGTGAAACAGTAATACATCAATACATGCAATACTGATGGACATCCTGAGAGGCTTGTGCATGTAATTACATATAGTAAATTGCATTACGGCTGAGATTTCAGATATTAAGAATATTGACACTGGCCCACAATGCAGCATTTAACAATGAAAAGTAAATACCGTCATGGCGTTGCCTCATTCTCTGTATACTTTAGGTCTGCAGTTTTCTCATATGTTAAAGTAATCAATTCCACTTGCAACATAAATGTCAAGTACTGTATATTAAATGTTAATGTAAATTTTCCCTCTTGCAACAGGAAAACAATATTCTATAAACATGGAGAAAAAACACACATAATACTAAAATCTTTTCAACTGTTAGGCAGGAAAATGCTGTCAACAACAGGAAGAATAATGGTCATTTAAACTGTTACAGAAAGATTAGCAACAGTCCTTCCTTGACATATGTATGTAGTTAAAAGTTAATTTCACTGCACATATTGACAATCATCATTTTAGAAATTCCCATGCACATGAGTAGTTAGGAAAGAAAGAAGATTATTTAAGAAAATCATGGCTATACATAAATTTTTGCAGTACTATATTTGTTTCTTGAAAGTCATTTGAAATAACTTTTTTTTTTTAAAAAAGCAGAGCTTGAATATTAGATTGTTCCTATTGCATTTATTTTCACTTATTGTTTCAAAGATTTCTTGTTATTAGTTCAAATACTGTGAACATTTAAACCAATGCTATTAAATATGTTCTGCAGTTTTTCACTTTCCATTTCTTTAGCAATCCAATTAAAAAAAACAAAACTGTTTTAACTTTTTTTCCAATATTATAAAGAATAACCGAAGATTTATTCTGGTGTTCCAAAAGCATTTCCAATACATATATATTTATATTCAAAGTCAAATTCAAAAAAAAAAACCCAGAACAGAAAGCATCACTGCAAAGTATTTTGACGGCTAGGTCATTTACCAAGGCTGGGGAAAACCAACAAGCATGACTGCATGTACAGCTTGTCATAAGTGCCTAAAAAACTGAGCTCTCTCTCCTGGGCTAAAGCAGCCCTTGAATAATAGAATCATAAAATCACAAGGTTGGAAAGGATATACAAGATCACCCAGTCCAACCCTCCTACCATTACCACTGCTACCACAAGCACCAAACCATATCTTGTAGCTCCTCATCCAGACATCTCTTGAACACTGCCAGGGATGGCGATTCCACCACCTCCCTGGGCAGCCATTCCAGTGCCTGACCACTCTGAGAGAAAAAGTTCTTCCTCCTCTGGTACAACTAGTGTCCATTTCCTCAGGTCCTGTTTGTTGCCTGGGAGAAGAGGCCAAACCCCTCTTCACCACAACCTCCCTTCAGGAAGTTGCAGAGTGCAATGAGGTCTCCTCTGAGCCTCCTCTTCTCCAGACTAAACAATTCCAGCTCCCTCAGCTGCTCCTCATAAGATTTGTTCTCCAGACCCCCGGGCAGCAGCAGTCTGCCCAGGAACATCTAAGAGGCTGTTGGTTATGGCACTCCATTGAGGTGAGTCTTATTCAGGTCAGAAATGTGAGTTTGCATTATATCCCCTTGGAAATGAAGTCCCATTCATTGAGCTAGTACTTACCATGAGCTGCACTTACCCTGCAGTATCTGATAAACAGTTCCAGCCTAGGCTTAAGAATCCTCTGTGAAAAGAAATGTTACTGAAAACAGCTCATTCTTTTAAAAAAAAAAAAAAAAAAAAAAAAAAGCAAGAAAAAAAACCAAAAAACAGGTAACAACCAACCAACCCAAACAAGAAACAGTAAAAAAAAAAAAAAAAAAGGTTTCAATCAATTATTAACATATACTACGTAAAAAAATTCCCTCTCACACCATTCTTAGGAGGACAAGAAAGTTGAGACATTATCTGTTCACTGAATTTGTCAAACCACAAGATGTCAGAATGATGTCTACCTTTCTTTCAGAGAAGGATCAGACAGTCTAGTTATGTGAAACGTGGTACTGGATATCAGTTCAGCGTCCCGTGTATGCACCTTATGCTTGCTTTGCATTCGGAGTTGACTAGAGTTCATTAAATATTTGGAAAATGCTGAAGAACTTCATGCAAGTTAGCACTGAAGTTACTAAAAGTTCTATTAAAAAAAAAGAAAACAACAAAAAAAACCACAATCATGACTAAAAAAAGTTAATCAGAAGCTAATTTATGCAAATATTCCACAGCAAAAATTCCAAGGTGATGTGCAATGGGCTGCTGAGGCCATGTTACCTTTGCTCATACTAACTTCACTAAGTAATTGCTGTCCATAGTTGGAGACAATGTACAAGAATGGATTTGATCTGATCCAGCGCAGCCATTATTTTATGCATTTTTTTCTGCTGTCTTTCATTACAGAAAGATCATATTTTGTCTTTATAAATCAGTAATTTTTATTAAAAAAAAAAAAATTGGAAACATAACCTACACAACAAAAAGGCAAGCAGGGGTCTAACATAAAACCAAAAACAGTATTGCAGACTCACAGCGATGTCCACACAAAGGTGTGCAACAGCATTCATATTTAATTCTAACTGAAGAATATAGCCATAAGTTGTAGTGGGGTAACATCTAATTGGTCCTAGAAACTAGGGTAGAAGGTTGATGATCTCAACATGAGCAGTGCAGGGAATTAATCCAATTCATTTACTGGATTATTCCTTTTGCTTCAAAGAAAAGGTCCTCTCCTGTGCCTTTAGTTTGAGAGGAGCCCAAGGGCAGAAATAGAGCCGCCAGCCACTGGGATATGGTAGAATTCCCTGCTGTGAGAACATTTGCACAAGTGCTAAGCTACTTCTACTATCCTAAGCTGCACACAGGAATATTCTTTGAGGAAAAGCCCTACAATGCCTTTTACCAAAAGCTGGATGTATTCTGTCTAGCATCAATGCAGATATTAGTTTTCATTAACCTGGATGATGATCTGCTTTCACAGAGGGTCGGAAAAGGGACTATTATTGGAATCTCTGGGAGAGTTCCCTATTCTTCCTTGTACTGGGATGTATTAAAATGAACTTTTTGAACAGGAGTCAAAATAAGAATCCAAGTTAATATAGAAATATCTAAACATTTACCATAGACACTAAAGTGTGAAGGTAATATCTACTAGAAAAAAGGAAATGGAACTGGAGGAATCTGCACATTCTCATGAAGAATTCGGTAAGTTTCATGGACTAGACTTCAATTCCCAGATTTCAGCAGAGAAAACAATTTATTCACCTTGAAACTGTCATTGTCCCTAAGGGTTTAGGTGTGTTGCTTGTTTGAAAATGGAAAAATTCTTGAATACATGAAGGACTGGAAGGTCTGAAAGGCCTGACAGACCTGTCATTTTTTTGTCATTTGGTGTCAAATTGAAAATGAATTTAACTGGATAAAGTAGCCACTGAGAAGTTCAAGCTAGTGGACATTGAGTAAATTCTTTTGCCACTATTTCTTTTTTGACATCCCAGACCTGAATGCTTGCCAGCCACTCAGTGTTTATTTGACATGCTGGTTTCCTCTGCTATAAGCAAGCATGTATCTGGCTTAAACCCATCTTAGTATGTCTATGTGAGGTGTGACTATGCTGGATCACAGTACGGCTTAAGTTGGAGAGGACCTTAAAGATCATCAAGTTTCAACCCCCTGCTGCAGGAAGGATGCCAACCACCAAATCAAGCTGCCCAGGATCCCATTCAACCTGAACGCCTCCAGAGATGGAGGTAATGGCCCCTTGCAGATTTCCAGTGTTTGTCTGTGCTTTGCAATCAAAACTTTAAAAGATATAGTTAAAAAACAAACAAACAAACAAAAAACAACTATAAGTTTACTTAAAGAATAGAATCTCTGCAACTTTTAAATTCAGCATTAAACAGAAATTTTTGTAGGTTTTAAAAGCATTCAAAATGTAAAAGAGAGTTTATAATTTCTCTCAGTTTCTGCTATGTTACTCCTATTCTGCCTTTTATTTCATAAAAGCAAAGGTTTTATTTGTGTTATAAGGCTAGAGTATGGGAAATGTTCAGTCACTGCCTGAACCACCGATTGATGCCTGGAGAAAGGACCGGGTCAGCCCTGGGAGCACAGGTGAAGGTGATTCACCTCTGTGACTGGAAAGGGTGGAGCCTGTCTGCACCTTCTTAGGTGCCCTCCCCCCCCATTTAAGGGTTGACTGCTACTGGGGAAGGTTTTCTGGTTGGAGATCCCTCCCTTGTGGAGTTCTTTCTGTAAGTCTTGATCTTTGGAGATGGGTGAGCACATTTACTTTTCTGTGAAATGCCATCATGTCTATGCTGGTCCCTTTGGTTACATTTTTGTATCACCCTTCCACCATATCTTTCTGATTGTAATGGAAGTAATAGAAGATAGAAAGTTACATTCATAACTCTTTTGTGATATTACTTGGCTATATTTCAGTAGTTTGTGATTTTAATAAGTAATTTATAGTGAATCTTTGCAAAGATACGTAGATTTCAGGCATTCTGTGACCTATATTAAAGCCTGGCACAACTGCAGATGAAGTACTTTTGAGTCTGTTTTAGAAAAGAACACTGAATTACACACATTTGTAATTAAGCGTGGAAGCAGATGCTACGTTAATACTTCCTGAGAATGAATTTTTTTCTTTGTATTGACATAGCTGGACGGTTAAACAAAGTAAAGAAAGTCAGACATAGTTACCTTTTTTTTTTTATTATTTAGAGCATTTGTCGCATCCATCTGTCTTGTATCTTCCTCTTGGTTTCCCATTTCCTGGTGTACAGTTAGCATGCTATCACAGTTTAGGCAGAATGTCTTCATACCCTGTTAAGGTAACTTTTATCTTTTATTCCCACGCCACAGTTTGGGAAATTGTAACTAAAGCTCATGCATGGAATAAAATGAGCTTTTGTATTTTTTTTAAGACATGAACTATCTTGAAATCTTGTTGCAGCACAGTTTTTCAATATTCTCAAGCTACAAATCTCATTTGATAGGAAAATACTGAGCTTCTAGAAAAAAGAGGGAAGGGAAAAAAAAGTGTTCCACTGACTCCCCAGGTGTCCATCCTCTTTTTTGTAGATAACTTTGTGCTAATGCTTTGACAGTAAAAAATTATTTCTGGAAATAGTTAATCATAACCATACATAATTCCAGGTAACTCTGGTTCTGGATGATTGGAGTTGTACTATAATTCTAGTAATTTATTGCTAGTTGTGTACAAACGTTTTCCATGGTCAGCTGAAATGCAGCTTGAAGAGGGGAACTGTAGACATCAACTCAAGGTGGGAGAGACATCATAAAAACTTGCAGAGAGGAATACATAATCTTCCTAACCAAGAAAGAATGAAACTAATGAACTTGGAGATCATGCACAAGATAGGTAGAAGCAAAATGAAACTTCAAAGAGTTTTAGAAAAACAGGTGTCTATAACTGTCAGCTTTGGGCTCAGGTCAATATTCAGAATAGGACAGAATAGAGTATAATTGGAAGGCACCCATAAGGATCATCAGGTCTAGTTCCTGACTCCACAGGATCACCCAAAATTTAAACCCAATGTCTGAGAGCATTGTCCAAATGCTCCTTGAACTCCAGCAGCTTGGGGTTGTGCCCACTGCCCTAGGGAGCCTGTTCCAGGTTCACTGCCCTCTGGTGAAGAATCTTTTCCTAATATCAGTTTAATTGGCCACTGGTGTGAAACCACCACACCTCAGCCTTCTCTAAGCTGAACAAATCAAACCTTGTAAGTCTTGCTGTCAAGACCTTTCACCATCTTTGTTGCTCTCCTTTGCTTGCTCTCTAATAGTTTTATATCCTTCTGATTTATGTTCTGACAACCAGAACAGCACATGGGCTACATTACACGTAGTCGCTTCCCTTGACTGGTAAGCAATGCTGTGCTAACAAAACTCCTTGATCATCTAAACTGCTTATGTGTTGGCTCTCACTGTATCTAAGAGAGGAACATGCTTAGGCTTAGGAAGAGATCAGCCTAAATTTGAACCCTTCCAGTTAAGAAATTTGAACCATGAAAGAACTGAGAATCACAGAATGACTTTGGTTGGAAGGGATCTTAAAGATCATCTAGTTCCAAACTCCTCCCATGGACTAGTGAGCTAGATCTTGTTCTAAATCGTAAGTGCTAAATACAGTCACTGTGATTAAATTGGTCCATGAAGAAACATTCTTTCAATAGTTTGACTGCTTGCATTTGTTAGGCTTTCATCATAACATACCATCTGCTCTTTTATATCCTTCTTTATAGCTTTGACTTTCAGAGAGATGCTAGTGATTACCTCACATCTCTATTATATAAAAAGAACTGTTTGCTAGTTCAGTGTTCAGAAAAAAAGTTTTTGTCAGTTACTCATCAATTTGCTCATCTGTTTGTCCTATGCAACATGATGATTTCAAGTCTGCTGACACTGTTACCCAGGAGAGTATGATTCATTCAATAATTTTCCTTCCTTCCTGCCTATTTCTTTTAAATTTGCTGTAACTGTAATATAACCCATACATATTTTTTCACCTTAAACAATTCTGCTCTTACTAGCACTACATTTCATTTTTAAAATCTTCTTTTCTTATTTTAGATAGCAGGCTTACAAGCATTGGAAAAATATTCTAAATTAAGCACATAATTTTGGTATCTTACTCTTAATATCCCATCCTTGTCAGGAAACATATTTTCATTCTTTCTATAGAAAATAATTGCTTATTCAAAATAAAGACTAACATTAATAACCTTTGTATTCATAGTCATTTTTCACCACGGTTATCAAAGAATCTCAGAAATGTGGGATATTTCCCCATTTTCAGTAGGGAGGTAATGCATGATGCCTCAGGATCCACTGTAAATCAGCAGACTTCTCAATCAATATCCTGGCACTGAAATCTGCAGCAAAGAGAGCGCCGTTCATTATAAAGAAGTCCACCAGCGACTTCCAAGTGAAGCAGCGTAGAAATTCCCACATCTGCTGCAAGTGAAAGGTAATTGTGGAAGACATCATATTGGCAATGGTTTTACTTCGGAGAGCTCAAATAAGGTGAGTGTGAAAATGCAAATCTGGAAAATATTATTGATCTTGGCAAAGCCACTTCTTATTTGCCTGATTAGAGAGCTAAAATGATCACAGGTAATTTCTTCATGCTCCAGGGGAAGTATTTTGACTCGTAAAGCATACCCTAATCCAGAGAAAATTAATAAGTATGAACATTTTGTGGTCAGTCTCTGCGTTCATCAGAGAGCAGGAGGCAGAGTACGAAGTTAAATGGCTCTCAACACAAACCTATCTATATTTTTGAAAGATAATTTCCCTTCCCATATTTTGATGCATTAGTGGAGCTGACAGTTTATGTGAATATAATCTCGTACCTTCTCTCAAGAGCTCTTGTGGAGAATCTTTAATCAACAAGAATCTGCAAGCTTCTTCCCAGGAAGCCTGCAAGGAAGGTTTCTTTTTACTTTTTAATCCATTTATCTTTTCCCTAAGATAACTGTCTTCTTTTTTCCTTGTCCAGATAGATCTCCTTTTTCCTCCAGTTGTCCCAGAACATCCATCTTTTCTTCTGCTTATTCATTGACTTTTCTTCTTGCTTTTTTCTTCAAAATATTAGTGTTTTCTTTTTTAATACTCAAACAAAGCCGCATCTGACTTTAATACCTCATTTCACTCATATTTATATCTGTGTATGCACCTTACCTCTAATTCCATTCCAGATCCATTCCAGACCCTTTCCAGTTTGTTGCATGCAGCAGATCCTAAGGATACCAGCTATGAAATTGCAATTGCTCTTCCAGGTCTTTTACATCTCCATTAGCATGGTAACCCTCACTTTTGCCTTTAAAATGCTTCTTTTTAGACATAAAGAGTCAGTATGCTGATTCAAGTAGTTTTCCACATCCATATTCTTCTCTATCATATCGAACAATATCAATATATTGTTAGACTTATTTGCACTGAAGTCCCACCTGAATCCCCTGGAATATAAAAGAGGGGGGCCTTCTGCACTTTGTTTGGAGACCATCCCACTGCCACGTCTTTAAACACATTAACTTGCTAAAGAGAAAAAGCTACACTGCAATGCTGTGATTTACACACAAATGCTCTAGATGGACAGATAAGCATTCTGAAAATGATGAGACACGATTAAGTCATGATTCAGTCATTCTGCCTCTGGACCATTCCTCATGCTTTTGAAATTTGGGAACTGAGAATTGGCCTTGTAAACACCCTATTCCGTCTCGCAATCCTAAATCTACGTCATCAGACCTTTTAACCAGCTTGAATGGTTCCGCACACAGTTAAAACCTTGTAAACAAAATTAATATAAGGCTTAAATTAAATTACAGTAGATGTCAGAATATGTTAAAATGTCAAATTAGCCTATTTTACAGCAATACTGCATGGAATAGAGCCCTCTAAGGACAACAATAAAACAATAAAAACTGATTGCGCCATAGCTCGTATATCATACTGTCAATTATCTACGTAATAAGGTATATTATCTTTTTTGGATAAGTTAATACTGGTATAGTGTATCACACTTGGGTTAAATTTAAATGTAATGACAACTCTGTAAGGGTATCTCCTATGAGAACTGAATTAATGATACTGAATGACAGTGGCAGGGCTGTTGCTAATTACTGTTGAATTAATATGTGTCATGGTTTTGTGATTTTTGGTTATCCCACATCATAACATCATGTAGAGCACTGGGATTTTAACTATTAATGCTCAAGTTCCGGGTACCTGTCCAGAAGAGAAGAAGAGCTACGTTCCCCAGGGGACTTTGCGGCCAGGGGACTCCTGGCAAGGTCACCTGATGCGCTCTTCTTCGTCAGCTCTCCTACCGTCTCCCTGCTGCTCAACTGGACTGCGCATCTCACCTCAGCATTGTGATGAGGCCTATCCGCCTTTTGGACATTCTCTCTCTCATTATATTTGATTTATTATCTACAATTCTAATTATATTGTATTATGGTGTGTTATTTTGCTTTCCAATACTATATTTAGTAAATTAGTTTGTTTCTCTTCAGATCGTTGCCGCTGTTTTTAATTATTTTGGGGTCCCTCGTTCCCTTTTTTCTGGAGGCGTGGATTTTGTGAAATCCCTCCGCCCCGCTAGTCACGGAACTGGGCTGAACCAGCCCATAAACCACTGACATTCTAGCTAAGTAGATCTGACTATAGGCATACAAACAGAGAGCTTTGAGACTGCTTGATTGTATGCAGTATTTTGACTAGTTCTTTTTAACATATAATCTATTAGGTAGAGGCAATAAAAAATGCAATTTACAAAACAAAAAAACACACCCCCCACCACAACAAACTTTTATCCAACATTTGCATTCAGCATTCTCTGTTAAGTTTCCAACAAGACTTTTTTAAGAGAGTAGTTTTAATAAAGCCTCAATCTTCCAGTTCAAATGATTTTTAGCAAAATTTTTAAGTATTACAGTTTGGAATTTGTCAATACTGAAAATATTAATGTGTACAAGAATTAAATAAGCAGTAAGTTGAAAAAGTGCATTTATATCTATATTTTTCTGTATTTTTTTTATTTATACAGCATTTAGTTTATATTATCCAATCATGATACAGACATGCCATGTTGTCTTTAGGTTTATTAGTTTTAGTATTCAATTTGCTTAATTCATACTTACTTACTTTAATTCATATAGATTCAACTTTCTAGCTCATGCTATAAAAATACCTGAAAGACTTCAGTGTATTTCACTGTACTTAAAATATCAACACTGTAGTTTGAGAGTCTCCTGGATGATTTCTCTTAATGTGTAAGTGTTGAACATAATAAATTGCTTAAGTTCCTTGACAGCTTGGAGAAGAGCGTTTCTCTGTTCTGAAACAGATGTATGAATAAATCTCTCCAAAATATTTCATTCAAATATAATTTTTTTTTTTTATAATTTAATAATCATTATACAAGTTAATTGCTTAGGGAATTTGTTAAATTTTTTACAAAGCTATGCTTTCTATACATTTTCAAATTATTTTATAAAAACAAGCTATTATTGATAAATCAGTTAATGAAAAAAAATTCAATATGAATATTTATATGAAAATCACATAACATGACAATTATCATAGTTCCCTGACATATAAATCCATGCGGCTAGTTTTTATTTTAAATTTGTTTTGCCTGAAACATATGGTAAGCAGCAGAAAACTCAGCACACGTTTTATTTACCAATTGATTTTTTTATATAAATTAGTTTTTGTTAATCTAAGGAATGTTCTATGTCCTGACTTCTTTATAATTACAGTAGAAGGATTAGACTAATTTAGGATTTAGGGCAATTGAAACAATAGATAAAATGGGACTGTTTTATTTGCATTGACCATGTAATTTCAAAAGAAAAATAGATTGCAATTACTTTTAAAAAAGATCTCAACAACAATAATCTAAAATCAAAAAAATTAAAGTCATTAAAACTATTTCTAATTCGATTTTACAACTTTGAAGTGGATCAGATGTATTTAAACAACCAAATACTCCGTTCCATGGATTCTGCTAGGAAAAAAAAACAAGAACTTTATTGGTGAACTAGTGACATGTATTATTTGGTACATCCATTTACTGAGTTTTGTGATACTTCTGTTGAGTACAAATTTCTCACATCACGTGTTCTCAAAGTCGACTATCTCTTATCTCTGATTCTCTTATTAATCTCAAAATCAAAGTGAAGACTATGATTTCAAAGTTGTGACTCCTGCAATATAGGAAATTACTCAGTGTCTTGTAGATCTCTCTATATGTGATTTCAGGGTATATGATCCCAGGCCCTTAAGAAAACCCAGGTCCTTGCTGGACTTGAAAGCACAAAAGGTATACAAGATTTTTTTCTTTTGTTTTTCCTTCAGGGCTTGATTAACAAGTGTGTTATAAATTGCACTTGGAACTTGTTTTTTTTTCCTCGGCTTCATTACATCTGTGAAACTATAGGAGAAAGGTTTCTATAATTCCTACTTAAGTGAAGCAGTAAATGCAAACATAGGAAATGTGGAGATCTTCCTCTCAAGTCCTTTAAGTTATTTCCCATCCAGTATGCTTCTGCAGGTTTGCAGTAAAACTGCTGCATAAGTGCAGACACAGTGCTGACAAATGGGCCAGAACACAGATTACAGAACAGAGGCCCATTAAAGCAATTCAGTTTTGAATTATGAGGCTTACACATCACAACCCTCATCTTCTCAGAGTGCATGCAAATCTATGTAAATTTCAGGAAGGGACTGAGGTAAATTCAAACTGAATGGTTGAAAGGAATGAGTGGAAGTGGAGCTCATGTGAATTAAAAGGGTAAATAAACAGGAATGTCATGCAGAGAACACTGCATGTACAGCTTCTCAAAAAAAAAGTCATCAAACATCTGAACACATCTAAGAACCGTTTGCCATGTTATGTAGAAAGACTGAATTGACTTCTGATATTGAGAACCTCATTTATGACTACAGGTGAGTATAAACATGTATTTAACATACTGATTTGGTAATGGTGACTTATGTAAGGGTAATCACAAAGAAATAGAAAACACATAAGCTGTCAGTTTACACTACATTTAAACTGTTTCAGTCAGCATTCCTGCATATTCACACAAAAACGTATTTGTTTTAGTTATTACACTTTTTTAATTGAAGACCTCCATAAGTAAATGTAAGTGTGAGTGAGAAGGGATAATTATTTCCATGTCTAATTGTGAAGCTTTAAAGCACTCACCAAAACACAGCCCTGACTCTGGAAGAATATATGCTTCTCATCAATGCTACTAAAAAAGTACTTTTTAGTTTAAAAAAGCAAGAATAAATATTTGTAAGTGACTGGAAATCACAGACAGTCTGTGGTTGCAGTAGTTCCAGTGCAAGCCTTCATGGCTATTTCAAAATGATGCAGAAAGTATTTATGAAGTCAATGTGAAAAACTCCCCAGAACTGACTAAGGAAATCTTTAAGTATGTTGCTGCGTGTGAAACAGTGACATCTAGTGGCAAGCTTCAAGAACTGTAACGAGCTCCCTGGAACAAAACAAAATTTACATACATTTGCATTCTGTAGCAATTTAATTTAATATTCGTAACATAATTTACTTACAGTTTGGGTAGTCAAGGAAGGTTTAAAGTCAAATTTATAACCATGGTGAAGTGTCTATTTTGAAATGTTCACTATTCAAAATATCAGTAAAATTTTGGAATCTGTTTATACTCTCACTCAACAGTACTCCTAGAGTACTAAATATCACCTGCTATGATGGTACTTCAAAATTCTAAGTATTATCTGCCTGTGAGCTATTGCATTAAGTCAGCGGTATCAGAAACAGATGATATTCAGCCACAATGTATTTTTTCTTGTTAATTACAAATTAAGTCCCTGATACTCAAACTGCCGGGCTCACTTTACTTGTTAAAGGACTGAGGTGCCCTGAGATCTTATATTAAGTGGCAATATAACTACTGTTATCACAACATGAAATTAAACATTGCCTGAAAGGTCAATTACACTGAGGATAGAGGAAAGAGAACTTTGGCAAGCAGACTTTTTTTCTTTTTTTTTTTTAATTTCACTTGGAACCCCCTAAGGTGTGGAGAATTTCTTCTGTCCATAAATTCTGTGCCAAGCTAGATTAACAGAAAATTTAGCAATACTAAGTCTTTTCTGTTATATGGTCTATTACACTAGGAAAGACAGTCCTGATTGCCCATCTGATTCACAGATTTAGAAAAGGGCTTTTTCACTTTTCCCACCTCAAACCCAAGGAAAAGGACAGAATACTGAAATACTTGGGAAAAATCTACCTTAGGTGTACTAAACTAAGTACATTTTGTTTTCTACTGCAAGAGATTTGCTTAGAGAATAGGCTTCTCTTCTGAACTATGCGATTTACTGTGAATCAAACTCATAAATGACACCAAAGCAAAAGCTATTGGGATCTGGTGGTATCTCATGTACGTCAGGGTATAAAAGCTTTAAATACATAGAGCCATCATAGAATCACAGAATGGCCTGGGTTGAAAATGACCATAATGATCACCTGGTTTCAACCCTCCTACTATATGCAGGGTTGCCAACCAGTAGACACACCACTGAAACAACTGTGCATCCGTATTGCTGAAGAACTGTTCACAGGAGGGAGGTCAACATGTTTGTGTGGTTAAGCTTAGGTCCATGTGTGAAAATTCTATACCGAGCCCCATCAAACTGTAAGAATAAAATTAACCTTTCCAAATCAGGCAGGGAGGAATACCCTTCTACATAAAATCAAACAAGCTTGTTCTTTGGTTTTAAAAACAGGTGCCATATCCTATCTTATATCCATTTAGAAGGATTCTCTTCACTCTTTCCAAGCAGTGGTGGCTTTTTTGTCTGCCCACATATAAATATCCAAGTAGTTTGAAATGCCTGATGTAAGGCCGTGCTAAGTTACTCCATAGGAAAGGCAAAGGAATTTAATCCCAGTCTAACAGAGCACTACTTTCCCACAATCTGTAAAATCCTCTTCAGTCTCCCCCAAACTGGAATGCTTACAAAATGAGTATATATGCATCCGATTATCTTCATGCTTACCAATGATCCCATGGTTGTCAAAACTATTCAAGGTTTTAAAATTAATTTCACAAAAACAGGCAAGGTTAAAACCTTACTAGTGTTCTGTTTTGGCGATCTAACCTTACATACTCAACCACTCTTCATATTACTCTAAACTCAATTTTGTAGGACATCCTTCCTATCTCTCAATTGAAATTGACATTGTATCGACAGTGACATGGGATAGACTGCACCCTCAGCAAGTTTGCAGACCACACCAAGCTGAGTGGTGCAGTTGACATGTGAGAAGGGATGCGATCCAGAGGGATCTGGACAGGCTTGAGAGGTGGGCCCATGTCAACCTCATGGAAGTTCAAGAAGGAAAATTGCAAGGTCCTGAACTTGTATCAGGGCAATCCCAAGCACAAATACAGGTTGGGCGGAGAATGGCTTGAAAGCAGCCTTGAGGAGGAGTAGGGGGTGATGGTTGATAAAGATTCAACATGAGCTGGTAATGTGCACTTGCAGCCCAGAAGGCCAACTGCATCCTGGATTGCATCAAAAGCAGCATGACCCCAGGTTGAAGGAGGTGACTCTGCCCCTTTGTTCTGCTCTCATGAGACCAGGAGTACTGTGTCCAGTTCTAGGGTCCACAACACAAGAAGGACTTCAAGCTGTTGGAGCAGCTCCAAAGGAGGGCCACAAAGATAATCAGAGGGCTGCAGCACCTCCCTTAAAAGGACAGGCTGAGAGAGCTGGGGCTTTTCAGTCTAGAGAAGGCTCTGAGGAGACCTTATAGCAGCCTTCCAGTACCTCAAGAGGGCCTATAGGAAAGCTAGGGAGGGACTTTTTACAAGGGCAGGTAGGAACAGGATGAGGGAAAATGATTTTAAACTGGAAGAGGTTACATTTAGATGAGATACTTGGAAGAAATTCTTTACTGTGAGGGTGGTGAGACTCCAGAAGAGGTTACCCAGTGAGATTGTGGAAGCATTCAAGGCCAGGCTGGATGGGGCTTCAAGCAATCTGATCTAGTGGGAGTTGTTCCTGCCTATAGCAGGGGATGGTACTAGATGATCTCAAAGGTCTCTTCCAATGCAAACCATTCCGTGATTCTATCATTTTAGACAAGAGCTTAGCTCTTCGCACAAAGCCTTCACTAAAAATGTATGGGCTCTCTTCTACTATATTAATTCCCCTTCTTTTATACCTCCCTGCTCCCACTTTCCTTAATGCAAGAAAACAAGGTTACCCCGAGCAGAACTGATATCGTCTTCCTTTTTATCAGTCTTTTTTGTTCCATTTCAGTAATTTATTAAAAAAAGTCAAGTGTAAAACAACTGCAAAAAATTATGAACAAAATAATGTATAATATTTTAATGTTTTTCCCTTTCCATTCTTTTCTTCAAATAAGGGAAAGATTATCAAAACTTCATCCAGTTTTAAGAAATGGTATTTATACAACAGCATTAAAATCACGATTTGAATTACTTACACAAATAAAATGAAAATTACTGTTTTGGTGAAATCTTGTATGAGATACAGAAAGATTTAAAAAAAATTCAAATTAACCTAAGATACTGTGGATATTTTGTTTTATAAAATGCTACTGTATCAGAACTATCCACTGACATAAAATATATAAAGGAAGTATGAAACATGGTTTATAAAGAAGTGAAATGCTTCACAGAAGCATGGATTCCTGAGGTATTCTGAATGCAATTCTTCCATTTACTTGAATTCACAACATAACTCCCATTGGCATAAATTAACAGAAGACTAGGTACTTGATAAAGACAATTCAACACAGTTTTCGTAGGGGAAAAAAAAAAAAAAAAGATACAGGCAAATGGAAACTGGAAAGTTCTTTCTCAATGCTATTAACGGACTTGGTCATGGTAAAAGAATTAACTCGCATTGAAGTATACGAAGACCTGGTGAGCACAGTTTTCTCAATTTCATTAAGAAGATCAGATGTACTATGGGCACTTCCTTTCCTCACTGTCCATAGCCACAGGTTGCAAAGTCCCAGATATCAGACAAAAAATTGCTGCTTCTCGATAAACATACAGAAGGACTGATTATCTGGACAAGTATTATGAAAATTAAAAATGGAAAAGTATTGGACACTTTCACTTCTTCTTATCTTTTTCTGCTTTAATTCTCTGCTGTAGTGTCTTCAGTTCAGTCATTACATTTAAAGTTCTGTAAACCCAGTTGACCTGAAAAATAGGTAAACCATTACACTTAAATCCATCCATATACATTCAATTACCATCTTAAGACGTATTCATATAAATACGCACCACAATTATGATAGTATTCACCAGTAGAGGTGCTGAAAATACAAGTGAAATAAACATTCCTCTTGAATCGAAGTACTGGTATTTAGAAAACATCCTGAAAGAAGAGAAATAAAGAAATCTTTCAGCAAGATTCACAGAACATTATACTTCACAATAACTATTCAACGTGGATAATATACAGACAATCCTACTTCTTGGGATTCCCCAAACAAATGTCTGCATTCTACTGCATGAAGCTTGAAGAAAAAGACTGTATAAGGTTTCTTTAAGGCTCAAGACCCCATATAACAACCACAGATAAGATAACATACTGTGACTATATAAACAGGCAGATATTTTTGTGCCTCAGAAATTCTGAAGTCTTTTAAATTACTTTCTTAGACATTCATTTTAATTATTCATATTAGAAGAGGTAACTAAGTAGTTACTAAATGTAGTGAGGTTGTAATTTAGATAAGAAAAGAACAGATTTACAGTACTTCAGTAGATAAACTTCATTGCTAACCATATAATTTTCAGCTACATTGGGAAAATGTTTCAGTTCTTATGAAAATAAGCCACTGATTTACGTCTCATGCACAGGTTTAGAAAAAAGACAAATTTTAATGACTTTTATATACATAGATAAATATATAAAATAGCGCCAATGTTTTTGAGAAGTAGTTCTTAACTTCAGCTTGTTAAACTTTCACAGCTACCAAAACCAACCAACCAAACAACCCATCACCACACACCCAACCAAGAAAAAAAACCCAAAGCTCGCATCCCACCTGCTCTTTTACCTGTACCATTCTGGCTTTCTAAAAGTTTTGTATCCATGCAACAGACTCTCTGCCATCCCACTCTACTGCTAAGTGGCTTTCTTTTAGGTTAAAGGCTTTTTGGGGAATGGTATGAAAAAAACATTTTAGAAGAACATGCTTTTAAATGTGAAGTTAAAAACATTTACCTCCAGTTCATGGCTGCTAATTCATTTATATATTCAGCACAGTACACTAAGCAAACTGTACAAAAAAAAAAGTATTAGATTCAATATCTCTTTGAAAACAATCTGCCATCAGTTCTGCCTTATGTATGAGATACATATATATACACACATACCATACAGTACAATTTGTTGATATGCAGAAGCTAAAACTACACATTCACTATTTAACTGAACAAAAGCAGATCTGAATTAACATCCCATATAATTACTAACAAGAGAAAAAAAAAATACATTACAGACAAAAAACAAACAAACAAAAAATCTTACTTACCTGAGCTTACAAGAGCTCAGAAAATAAACTATCAATTAAAAAAAAAAAAAACCACATTTTTTTCAACAATCTTTTCTGTGACTGCTTTTAAGTTATGTCTGTAAAAAGAGATGTCAAAGCTTCCCTATAACTGGTATGAAATTCAGATATCAAAGAATCATGGGGGTTGGAAGGGACCTCAAGAGATCACTGAGTCCAATTCCCCTGCAGCTACCCTACAATAGATCACACAGATAGGCATCCAGATGGGTCTTGAATATCTCCATAGAAGGAGACTCCTCTACCCTTCAAGGCAAAATGTTCCAGTGCTCTGTCACCCTTACTATAAGGAAGATCTTCTGCACATTTGTATGGTATCATGCTCTAGTGCACTCTTTTGTCTCAAGGATTAGTATCCTAACTTATATAGCAAACACTTAAGTACATTTATGAAGTTACACCAAACTCTTCCTTCTGCTGTATTGCCTGAATCTTAAAATACTAGCAGATTTTCAACAGTTGTACAGCAGAATATTCTGATGCAGCAAGCTGATATATTCTTACTCAACAAATACACGCAGTGGAAAAATACCAAAACAGTAAGACAATCCAGTGCAATCACAAGTTCAGCAGGAAAGCAATAGAATCACAAAATATTAAGTTTATCTCTGTATCATTTCTTATCCACCAAAAAAAAAAAAATCAGCAAAAAATCAGATTCAGTGACTTTAGAGATGATCTGCACAATGTGACTGAACAGCCAGCTTGGTGATACAAGGAGTGCCATGACAATGAATGCGCTGTCTTGTTTTTGCCATCAGCTGGATTCTCTCAGCATGGCACTTCACAATATAAACACCTGTATAGCTGCACAGCTGCCAAGGTAAATCAATGTGACTATTTAATATATATTTTTAGTTATGTCTGCCTACCTGCAATACAAAGTTATTTTTATTGCAAGACATATGAAAAGTAGTACAGTTTTTCAAATACAAACTGATCGGGACCTAATGTGAGTAATTTTATCCACTCTTCTCGTTAACAACAATCATATGTCAATCACATCTGGATTAAAAAGCCAGTAATTATCAGTTCCAATGTATTTCAAGCGCACTTAGAACTTGGGCATTCAAGCTAGTATTATTAACACTGGGAATACTTTAGATAGTCTGAGGTAAATAGACCTAGGATGCTGTGGCAACTCTGTATGTCTAGTAATGAAGTTAAGAAAGAAAATCCTGTATTTTCTTTGGGAACTTTCCATCCTGATGTGTCATAAGCAGGGCATTTTGATTTGGCCCTCTGCGGAACGCTGTAAACTCTGCAGTTCAAAGTGATGTACAAAAATTACTGATTTGTAGATTACCTTTTGGAGGAAATTTCTATTATCGAAACTTTGGCTTTAGCTGAGTTATGTATCAGAAGTTTTATTGAAGCTATGATTCTTCCACCAATTTGATTAGTTAAGTGGCATTTTTAACAGTCAACATAGCCTTCAAGCACTGACCGCAAACCCATCTGAATTGTTTATCCTACCTCCACTACTGTAGGAACACGTTACAACTGAGGTACTGGATAAAAATAACAACAAAAAATACAAACAGGAAAACCCAACCCATGGCAAGAGGTTCCCATAAAGCATACAAGGGTTTGCTTGTAAAATATAGATTTAACTCAAATCCGTGCTATCTTAATTCACAGAATCACCAAGGTTGGAAAAGATCTTCAAGATCATCCAGTCCAACCATCCACCTATCACCAATAGCTCTCACTAAACCATGTCCCTCGATACAAAATCCAAATATGCCTTGAACATCTCCAGGGTTGGTGACTCACCACCTCCCTAGGCAGCCCATTCCAGTGCCTGACCACTCTGTCAGAGAAGTAGTATTTCCTAACAAATCTCCCCTGGCATAACTTGAAGCCATTCACTCTAGTCCTATCACCAGTTTCACGAGAGAAGAGGCCAACCCCCAGCTCACTACAACCTCCCTTCAGGTACTTATAGAGAGCAGTAAGGTCTCCCTTAAGCCTCCTCTTCTCCAGACTGAAATTTAATTTAAAAAATGGCCTCTGTAAAGTCTTGCTCTGTCACACCACTGCCACAGCTGGCAGCACCCTGTTCCAGAAATGAATCCATCTGAAAGCTGACCATATTGACCAAACTGCAGCATTAGATACTGCAGAGCAGGAAACCGCTTCTGTCTGTTTTTCATTTTTTTGTCTGCAACAACAGTTTCCTAGGCTGCTGTGAAACACACAGCACTAACCATGCACAAACTTATCCGTACTTCACCTACCCCTCCAATCACTACAAATAAAGTTTCAAGTCTCCAGTTTCTGCAGTTTCGTCAGCTAAGTACCTATATAGCTTACAGCTGCTCTGAAACAGTTAAGTACATAATGTACAGACACACACAATGCCACAAGATAAATACTTCGTACTCACTTTATCAGTTACAAACCTCTTTGCTAAACAAGAAAACCAACCCTAAGGAGTTCACGAAAGCACGGATGCGCTACTCACCCATGCACAGAAAGTGCCCTATTTGCACCCGGTAGTGTTGGAAAGAGAAGCAGGTCAGGAGAAAACACAGGACGTGGAAACCCGCCAGCCCCAGCAGCCAGGGCTCTGCCCAGTCCGTCTTCTGTGGAGAAAGAGAAAGGAGATGCGGCGACCCCATGAGACGCGACCCCAGCCGTGACGAGCGCCCTGCCGCCTCCCGCACTGCAACCAAAACCCAGTTCTGTCACGGAGCGCGCTCGCCTGCGTGACCGAGCACCCAGCGCGAGTAGTCCTCCCCCAAAAGAAAAGAAGGCTCCCGTTACACGCACAGATCGGTGCCTTCTCCCCTTCCCTCCCGCGGACGGCTCCTCACCGCTAGAATAGTGGATAGCCCGGGAGGACTGTGCAGCTGCTGCTCCATGGCGACAGCAACACTCCACCTTAGCACAGCCGAAGCCTCGCGAGAAGACGCCCAAATAGCCAGCGAACCATCTTCTCGCGAGAACCTGTAGCGGCTGAATCCCCGCCCTGCGGCGCTGGCTTGGAAGGGAGGTGCCTCATGGGGCGGGAAAATGGTGCCTACGTTTTTAAGTGGGAGGGATAGAAAGGTGGCTGCTCTGAGCTCAGGTAGCTTCTCCGGCGGGTGGTCTGCATAAGGTACTGCCTCTTCTGGTTCTGTGTGTAAAGTGGTAGTCCTTAGAAATAGTACTTCAGCAGACTGTCAGAAGCTCTGGTGTTTAGTGTTTCAGCCTGAAGTTAAGAAGTTAGTGTTAGTAAGAGGGACCAAAAACAAAAACAACAAAAAAACTGATCAACTCCACGCAGTAACTTCAGTCACATGAAGAGTGCTACTTCTTTGCCAAAAGCAAAGAATATGTGTATTTTAATAATCTTATTACACAATTTAAAAGGAATAAGACATCAAGAGTGTTAACAACTCCTTTCACTAAATGCTCGCAGGACTGTGAGGGACCTATTGCTTTTGGGGATTTCACGCTCAGATTCATTGGCTTCTCACCAGACCTTACAAATCTTAATGCTATCCTACCATTGCTACACACTCTGTTTTCATTGTTTATCTATTTATCTATCTATTTATTTATTTATTTTGCTTTGTTTTCTGTGGTTCTGATTTGCCAGATCTGAAATTTGGTGTTTTTTTTTTTTTAATTATTATTATTATTTTTCCCCTGGAGTGTTTAGAAGTGCTTGCTCAAGTAAATACTACTAACACTATTCTCACTTACTCTACTACTTAGCCAAATACATGCCAACACTGTGAACTAGTTTCTTTTAACTGTCACACGTCGGTAGTGTAGTGTGAGATAGCTGACACTGAGGCTGTTTCTCCCTTTTGCTTTAGGTTTTTGGTATTCTTTTTCTCAACAACAGCTGTATCTGGAAGCAAATCAAGGGAATTACTTAAGGCACTATAAAATTAGGCAGAGTAGTAAAAAGGCTATCATTTCTACTAATGATTTCATCTAAATTTTAAAACTGTGAAAAAAAATCCCATATTTTGGATAGGGAAACAGCCCCAGAAGAAATTGACTTGTCATTTGATAAATCTTATGATTAGTGTAATAAATTAAATAGTTTGGGATTTTTGCAAAGTGGAATCAGCTTTTGATTGCTCAGAAATTGACTAGAGTAATCATGATGGTTCATTTCACTTAAATGAATGAAGCTGCTTTATGAGCAAAATATACTGGCCAGTGGTGAGTCTATGCAACAGACAAGGTGAGTGGATGGACTGTCAATGGCTTATTGGGGCTATAATGCACTGTATTAAAAAAATTATGTAGCTTTTACTGTAAGCCAAAGTAACAAGAGTATAAGTTTTTTGTTTCTGTCTTTTTAATAGTGAAATAGGAGTTCCTTCTACAATAAAGCTTTTCGTCACAAGGTGGTAGCAGATATGCAAGTATAACCAGCACTTTGATGTAATATATAGGTTAAGCCTCAGATATTTTCAGCAGAGAATGAAATGTGAAATATGAAATTAATGTACTAAAGAATTAACAAATGCACACTGCTATTTTATAAGTAAACATCCGTATATTTTGCCTTCTGCAGCATTTTGCAGAGCCAGTATGCTATGTTTACATCCTAATTTTTTTAAAAAGTACTGTAGAAGGAAATGTATACAGTGCAATGGTAATATATAAATATGTCTGTTTTTTTCATTATAAGTAGTTTGATCAAGTGGTATGTAAAACTCAGCCTCTTCTAACCACGCTACTATATTATTCAAGCAGATTGGATAAAAAATCCTCCCCAAAGTGGGTTGATTAAAGCATTTTTCCCCTTTTAGTGAATGAAAATCTTCATTTGTTTTCCATAAGAAGGGATTGAAAATCACATATTTATCTTAAGTTTATATATAAGGTGAAGAAAAACAAAATGTTGGGGAAAAAAAAAAAAAAGGTAAGGAAACCCAAATTTAAGTGCTCAGCCTTAGGTATTTTCTAGCAGATTCTATAGCACTCTGTTAAACACTACTTGGATGCGTCTTCTTACGCTTGCTGTTGAGAAGCTTCAAAGGAATGGAAAAGAGATATACAAGTTCTTTACCAATACAGGAAATGCTCCATTTTTTATTTAATGAGTCTTAGAATTAGTGGATAGTTTTCATCTGTAGTTTCTGCCTTAAGAGAATAAAGTTTCATTGTAAGATCCATATTTTAAAGTGTCTTTGAAAAATGGAATATCAATTTCTGATGTCCTTGTATTGAGCAAGCCATGTCCTGCAACCTTTTTTCTTAGCTTTTTACAAATTAAACATTCTGTGTTTGTAGGGTATGTTCCATTGTGAAGTGGATTTCATTTCGGAGTACTGAGTTGTCTTGAGCTATCTAAACATTTCAAGCTGTTGCTTGTGAAATAATTCACAACACTCTCAATTTAAGCAGGCAGTTCTGTGGGAGAAAGTTATTAGGAACTTTCTTGACTTTAATGATCAATTAAAAGAATACAAAATGTTTATAAATGTTTCAGCGTGATGAAGTAAGTCAATGTACATACTCAGATGTCCTGATCAGAAGTCACACACATCAGGGGAATTGAACACAGCTGTCTGTGACCCCATGCATGTGAGCAGAGCTGGGATTCTTTAAGGGACACAAATGGCATCTATCTCAGGGGGCAAAAGGAAGAATTAATAGATATATTCTGTGTCTGCTAGGGAAGAAAAAAGCTGTCAGAAAACAATGAACAAGCAAGTGAATGATGCAGCAACTCAGCAGACCCTCAGCCAAAGCAGAGATAGGAGTGCACACAGGTAGAGGCTAGTGACATATATACTTAATTTCTCTGCTTTGTGAAGATCTTACTGCAGTTTTGCTGTGGGGCCAGCGACTGCTCATTGCTGGCTGTCTCCAAATGTCTTGTTGGCTGCTGCACATGCACAGACTGCTTTGGGCAGTCTTTTCAGAGCTTTGAGACTAGTATAAAAATAGACCGAGCCTGGAAGTCTGGATTATCATCATTGCTATAGACACTTCCAAGCTGTCATTTTATCTGCCCCGAATATTTTCCTTATTTTCATGGTTGTGCTCAAAAGCTGGCTCAAATTCCCAGTGCAACTGTAGTGAAACTTGGTCTCTTATTCATTCTAATACACATTTCACTAAAATCCTTCACCATCCTAGCCCCTGCAGTCATCAGTACTTGATTTTGAATGCTTCCATTATGTTTGCATCTGCTTTAATTTTACTTTTTTTTTTTTTGTAGTATCAGCTTTCATTAACTATGATGTATTTGAAAATCAGTAATAGTAATAGTTTTGTCAAGATAACTTTTGAAATAATTTTTTAAACTGCCTGTAGATTGTTTTGGGGTATGTCACATGTACATTTCATGTTTAGACAATGGGTGCTACTTTATCAAACCTTGAGAAAAGGTATTGAGATGGATGATCTCTAAAAGTCTGATGTACATTATTTTACAATTTTAATTTTCCAGTGATACAAACAGATTAAGTGCCTAGGAAGCAGCACTGCTAAGTACAAGCTGGATGTCCTGACTGAACGTAAACCATCAGTGTGCCCTGGCAGTAAATAATGCCAAAAGTCTCCTGGGCTGTATTAACAGTATATCAGGGAGAGTAAGGAATTCAGCATTCATTAGGCAACTTCTGCCTCTAGCTTTGGATACCTCAGATACAAGGAAGATAATGATAAACTAGAAGTACTGCAGTAGAGAGCAGTCAAAATGTTTAGGGAGTTGTAGCATTTGTCCCTGGTGCAAGACTGAGAGAAGTAGATTTGTTTGGCCTAGAGAAGATATCTCATGGCAACCTACCAACACCTGTGAGGAAATTATCGAAAGAGATGAATACAGGCTCCTTTGGTATATTGGTAGGAGGATAAGATGCAGTAGGCAAAAATTTGAACTAGAGGTTTGGCTGGATGTAAGAAGAAACTTTTTCCCCATAGGGGCAAACAAGCAATGAAATAGGTTATCCAAAGTAGCTGTAGGGCATTTATTCTTTGAGATTTTTCAGAAGCCAGCAGGATAAAACCCTGACATGGCCTCCTTATGGACCTTGAATGGAATGAGCTTCTAAGGTCCCTTCCAACCTGAATTATTCTGATTCCATGACTGTATTTTAAAATGAGAAAAAAAAAAAAAAAAAATCAACTGTTTAGTTGTATACACTAAACAATATTGCATTAGCCTAAAAGTTAAATTGATGTTTTGCATGTGGTTTTTTTTTTTTTTTTTTTTTTTTGTTTTTTTTTTTTTTTTTTTTTTTGAGTCTTAGTCTCTTAACTTAATCTCTTTCATCTACTTTCTGTCAGGGATTTTTTCTCAGTGCAGAATAGCTTCAGGCTTCAAATTCTCTTCCTCTACTATTCCCAAATCTTACAGACAGTCTGAAATGCAAATATATTTTTGTTCTCTACCTACCAACATGACTGCCTATTAAATTATTCTGCTAATCCCACAGAAGATCTCCTCAGGATTCTTTCTAAGCCCCATTATGTTCTGGAAAAATAACCAGATTTTACTTCTTTTGGGTCTTTGTCCAGACCAGAAGAGGCCAAACATAATTGCAAGCAAAAAAGAAACAACAGCCCTGCCAGTATTAGATCCTGCTCTTAATTATGCACTCCACATTCACTGTGACTTCCTCTGAAGCTTTCTTCTTTCAGAATTGCTGCATTGATTCTTTTTTTTTTTTTTTTTTTTTTTTTTCAGCTCAGAAGTACCACATTATGGCATTCCGCAGGATGGGTTGAAAATTAAATACTTTTACATTTCTTTGATGTATGACTATAATGTGTGTAGCACATAATTCACTGCTTTCAAGTTACAATACGGCTATTGTCATAAAAGGGCAAGAAGGCATAGAGATATTTAGTATGTGTAGGGCAACCATTGTGATTTTTTCTGTATTTCTGGAACTTAATGTTAACATTGTATTTTCTGCTTAAGGTCATGAGTGTATGGCATCCTGGCCTCTTTTGCCTCTTGTTCTTAACATGCAAGGAAGTGTGTGCTACATGGAGAAGGGAGCAGAAGGAACAGGATCTTCGACCGAGAGAGACATTTTCTCAGACATATACTTGTTCTGAGGGATCTCATCCTCTTCATCTAAGAAACTCTGTATAAAATCTACTTCAGAGCTTGTGCTTCTTCACGGTCACTGTCTTTCTTTAAAGAATCAGGAGAGGAGAGTGGAAAAACTGGGTAGTATTCAGCAACAGAGAAGACAAACAGAGCTAGAAAGCTGGTATCTCCACCTTTTGATCCTGAAGCTATGCGTGGTGATTACTTTCTGGTGTTTGTCTGTTGCCCGTCCTTAGCAGTTCATAATTCTGATGGTGCTTTTGGGCCAAATGGCTCTGGCCAACTGTTCAAATTAGTTAAGGTTTGATCTCAGAATACAGCAATCAATTTACAGACATTGTAAGTACTTATACAGGGCACTTTCAAATATGGCAGTAATTGCAGAACTATAAATATTTGTACATTTAACATACATCAATACTGTGTTAGTACCTATTGGCCTGTTCTTACTATCTGTGTGCTAAAAGCATATAAACTGAGAGTGATCATTTATTGCAATTTTCTGGCACATGTGTGGGAGCTCCACTACATTTTGTATCAGGAGGGCTGAGCAGAGGTCAGTTAATCCCCCTTTAATTTTTTTTGCAATTTGAGGTTTTACAGATTCATGGGTCATTCCACAATGCTATTACCCTGCAGCTACAGAGATATGTTTCTAGACTTAACTGATCTTTTCATCAGTGGCTAGAGGAGTTGCTGTGGTAATGATGTTTTGACTTGTTCACTCTTCACAGGCAATGTAATATTATATGTATATTAATTCAAGGTTGTCTCCCATAATAACACACCAATTCTGTGCTTGAAAGTGCAATATTGGGAAGATAGTGGCAGAGATTTTAGATGCTGTTCTGAACATAAGTTTTGTAAGACACGTAGGTATCAGAAATTTCAGTGAAATTGTTAAGAGTTTGATCTAGGAGAGTAAACCAGCTGAGCTGATACGTACATTCCTATCAGATGTCCTGCATAGAGTTCCTACAGCAGAGTAAAGGAAAGTTGCACATTAATCTTTGTGAGTGTCTGCGGCAGGGACAGAAATTTGAGCTTCCTCATTTATGTACAAGGAAGAAATTTTTGGATGTAAGCTTTAAGGCACTAGAAAGGGAATTATATAATGAGTCAATTCAGGGGGAAAAAAAAAAAAGTTTAGCAGGCTACTCACATGCCTGCAAAACCTTTGAGAAAGATCAAATTGCACTGGCACTTCCAAATCACTGCTAACTGCATAAATCATATTGCACAGAACATCTTTTTTGCTAAGACTACATTTTAGAGCTGCAGATCAAACAGCTGCAGGCCTAATGGCAGAATTTTTATTTGCAGGTTCAGTTTTTAGAGTTGTGGGCTCACATGATATTTCGAAAAAGAAGCACATAGGAATGGATCTAGTCTTAAAATTGTCACTTGCAGAAAAACATTGTCACAGATGTAGTTGTAGGGCACACTGAAGTGGTGAATTTTGAAAGAGGTAGCCCATTTCAAATTTAGAGCCGTATCTTTTAGGCAGAAGAATCCTAGGACTAGAGGCTATGGTGCCGTTGCATCTTTTTGAAAATAAAGTCTGGCTTTATCAAACTGCAGCCTACTGTCTCTATTTTGGGGCTCCCCAATGACAAGGAAGATACTAGCTTTTTGGACCAAGTCAATGGATGACTTCTGCTATGATTAGGAGTCTGAAGCCCAAGGCATACAAGGAGAAGTTGAGACAGCTAACTTTGTTCAGAGGTAAGAGAGAAAATGAAGATAATATTGCACTGTTGTTAACTTAGATTATCAATGTGATTTCTCCTTTGAAAACCTATGCTGACAACTGCCAATCACCTTCTTTTCCCTCATATTGATGGAAATATTTTTCAAGGTTTATTCACACTGTTACCTTCCCACAGACTGAAGCAAGGCTATGTAACCTGAAACCCTTCTTGAAGACAGGAATGATACCTCTTTTTTTTTTTTTTTTTTTTTTTTTTTTTTTCTTCCAGTTTTAGGAACCTTCTCTGACTGCATTTCAAAGATAATTTTTGGTTTTGCAAGCAAAAGTTGACTACCATGAGTCTGAAGCCAGAGATTATGTATATATCTATACCTTACTAGATCTTTCTGTGGCCAAATATCAGCTTTTGTTCTGTTGAAACACAGGATTTCACGAAGAAATATGTATCTGCTCAGTAATCATATCCCACTCCTCTGTCCTGGAAAAGCATTTCACAGCTGGAGATCCACTCCTCTGGCTCACTTCTCTCATTTTAACTTCCATTGTCCAGTCCTTTCATTCCCTGTTTGTATCATAACCAGTATCGCCAGAAAGTAAGGTAGTATTTTTTTTTTTTTTTTTTTTTAAATCTCCCATGCAGTGCCTTTTGATTGCATCCTGGAAAATGAGAAGTGGGAAAGAGAAAAATGCAGCAGAGGAAGGACAATGACAAAATGTAGTAACAACTGGAGCGCCACTGAAAATCTATTCCTGAGCCTGTATTGTCAATTCAAGGATAATACTTATCTGTGTGCTTGACCTCACCACCTCCTGCAGTATCTGCAAGAACACCTGTAATATTTATATTTTCAGTCTTCATTGCAGCATCCTTTCATGCTGTTTTCTCTGGAGTGAAATTAAATTTTATGTTGCTCGATAGCATTGTCTCTGTATTGTTTCAGAATAGACTAATGCATTACTGGATGCTGTATTTACATGAGTATGGGTAACACACGGTAATTCTAGAGTAGGGAGAGAAACCTATTCATAGTCGTGAGAACAAGCAAAATATATTATCCTATGAAAATATCTAGTCTGTCTTCCTTTCCCCCTTTCCTTTAAGCCAAACTGCTGCAGCTATTTCAACACATTTGGTCAAGTGGATGCTCATTAGCTGTTGCTAGGGGAAAAATGCAGACCTGGCTTTCATCACTAGCAGTAGATGAGTTACTTTCCATGAGTTCCATCCAAAGATTTTGAATTTCTCCCTCTGGTCCCTTCCAGGCCTCAGGTGCTGCAGGTTGAATACTGCAGTAGCCTTGTTTTCATTCTCCCAGACAAAAATCTTTGACTTCCTGTGACAGGGATGGATTTGCCTGGCTTTACCAGAGGCTCCGTTTTTCTGTTCCTGTTTTTCAAATATGTTGCTTTCAGTGTTGGTTTTTTTGTTTTGTTTTGTTTTTTTCCTAGCTTGATGCAGCATTGATTCTGTAAGATGGGACTTTGCAGAGATTAGCTTCCATGTGACCTTGGCAGACTTTTTTCAGGTTATTCAACTCCTTAGCTAAACTTTTAGTGCTATGCCTGGCTGAGTTCACCAGAGCATTAATCTCTGAGGAGACTGAGGTGGTAACCCTTAGGTAGCTGGTTTTGGTTTGGTTCTCCTGAATTGAAGGTATGAAGGTTACTATAAAAACACTTGCATTAACGAGGCTGATATGGCATTGAAGCTTAGAAAGTACAAGTTTGGATTTTGTAAAGATTCAGAAGTTGATCTTTACTGGAAACCATAGGCTAGAAAATAAAGATCCCTTAAGGTGGGCTGAGGAAGAAGGCCTAATGAAGGATACTTGGTAGTTAAAGACATTTCTGGGAACTTTCTTCTACGGAGACATTCAGAGCCATATTTATTTTAGTTTGTTTTTGTTTAAATCAAGGGAATCGAATACTTGTCTGTGTAACTGATAGCTTACTTGATTTGAAGTGTACCATATTCAGGGCAAATCAGAGTACTACATTCTACTATCTGTTAACCACTACTTTGTTTCTACAGATATCAGGTGTATTTTTAGGACTTACGTGCTTGTGTTTTTTGTTTGTTGGTTGGTTTTTAGTGCTGTTATCAAGCTAAGGTTGTGATAGAGAAGCAGTTCTTTCACGTACTTTCATTAAACAGATAAAAAAATTAGAATGTGCTCATCAGTTTCCAGTTGCAGATTCCTGGGGAAACATATATGAACAGGAAAAACAGATAGTTATATTTGCCTAGTGATACTTGCATAGTGAATTCTCTCAGCAATCTTGCAGCTCTTTGCTTTTGCAGGTTGAGGGCTGGAAGAAATTTGCTGACTGAGATTTGAACTAAAGTTGCTGAAGGCTCAGTGAGTACCATTAACCAATTCCCTGGAGAATTCCAGAAACAAGATTAAAGAGTGTTGTCAGCAAATTACATATGCAATAAAAATGGAGCAATACAGCTAATTGTGAGGCTATGCATACATACTTTAGTTCATAGTAGAAGGTAAGGAAATTAAATGAACGTTCTACAGTCTTCTGTTGACTAACAACAGTAGATGGCACTCTTTGTTTTCCTTCAGTACATTCCTTTTTTGTTTTTTTTTTTTTTTTTTCAGGAACACTGTATCATTTCAAGCAGTGTTCAACAAACAGGTTTTAAGATGAAGGAAGTTTTGTGCTAAAGATCCACATGGTAGTAAAAAAGGGCCAGCATACCTTTTAAGTTTATGGATCAGTTACTTATGCTTCCTGGGGGTGTTAATAATTGGCCTTTTAGTCCCTACTGCTAAATATAATCTGTGGATACAAAGACCTTGCAGACTTCTGTAGGATCCCCTTTGTATATTAAAAAGGAAGAAAATTTTACCACCAAGACTTGTAGAATTATGTTGGGAATCTCTGTGGAAATGCTGAACACTGTTACTGTTTTTTTTGTTGTTGTTGTTGTTGTTTTTTTCCCCCTAAGTGCTATAACCCTACACCTCTTTTGGTAATTCTGCCAGGTGCACAGTATACTGCCTTCCCAGTATGCTGTGAATGAAAACCATCGTAAGCCTCAGTTAATTTACACTGTGTTCTACAGCTGTTTTGCTGCTGTTAAGAAAGAGAAGTCAGCTTTAGGTTGTAAGAAAACTGATGGACAAGCAGGCAGCAGCTAGAGTGGTTCTGATGTTCCTATGCATACCATACACACAGTACCTGAGCACACACTATGTTTAAGCAGTAGCGCCCCATGATGTGTTTTTATTAAGCGGAATTTTTTTTGTGTGTGTACTTGGTCGTTGCTGCCTTCTAACAACATTTATGACTCTCATAGAAAGCTAATTTGAGATCCCTGGTAACAAGAAAATTATTTAAAGATGCTGATGATTTGGGGACTCTGCTATGTTACATGTTGCAACTGTGATTGCTGACTCCAGAGCCCTGGCCAGCTGCTCAGAAATGGATAATCTCCATGTGATGATGTGATGAACTGTAGATCCTGACATAAAATTCAGTTGCTCAAAGAAGGAAACATTAGAATTTCTTTTGGAGAAGATTAGTTGTGTTACTAGGTAAGTAGAAGAGCACAAGTGTTTGGCTAAAACAGGTCTAGCCATCTCTAAAGTGAATGCAGGTTACTATGAGCAGATGCTGTTGAGCCTCCATTCATGAAAGTCTGAGCTCCTTGTAGTCTCTAGACAGTCATGAGAGAGAAACTGCCCTAAAAAAATTGCAAGGATTACTTTAGAGTGATCTGAGAATGAGGATTTTGGTAGAGAATGGGTTACCATGCTGTGCACAGTGGAAAATATGAATTAGGGTTTAGTGTGTTGAAGGGACATGGGCTTCTCTGGCTTACTAAGATAGCTTTGAAGGTTATGGAAAATCCGGCATGAAACCAATCTTGCTGCATTCATGTATATATTGTCAGTAGGATTAGTACTGAAGTGCAATCTGACCTTTCTGTATGCCTATTTCTGTATTTGGGAAATTTATTGATATGCAGTAAAGTTCAGTCTGAGTATATGCCAAAATGTAGGCAATATGCAATCAAGGAAAGAGGGACTAAAACTCAAGTGCAAAGTTATTAATATGATGGATGGATTCCAGTGAGAATCTACATGAGACATGGAGGAAAAGAATATGATTTAAAAAAAGAAAAACATCTGAAACATGTATAATATAAACCAAATCCTTTTTTTTTTTTTCTTTTTTCTTTTTTTTTCCTGTTATATTTAAACGTTGGCTTTTAATACTGCAGAACAAAGTGTTTGATTTCCAGGGTCAGTCTCCCTGAAAACACTGCTGTTAATAACTCTCAGTTTGAAGAGTCCTCTGTCATGAACAGTGAAGATCTTCATTAGTTACAAGGACTGAAGACATAAAGAAAGTGCCTGGTTACAGATATAGCAAAGTGGACATCTCTAATTAAAGCTTCTATGAAAGAGATTAAAAAAAAAAAAAAAAAGAGAGAAATACAATGGAGCATACCTGAGTGCTATTCATGGAACAATTACATAATGAAAGAGCAATAGGATTTTCAGTTTTTCACATTTTCTTGAGACATTATGAAGAATCTGGCAGTGATAAGAACAGTAAATTGAGAAAAATGGAAAGATAAAATGCAGTTATAATGGCATTAGCAGTAAGCTAATCTCAGTGGTAACTTGTATGTTGTTATTACTAGATTCACAGTATAATTATTTATGGCAAATGCAAAGCTGAAACAATGATATTTCCTAAATATGTCATACTCAATCTGAAACTGTAGTCATTAAAATGTTTATAAATGAATGGAGTTAAATTATTCTTATCTCATTTGCTGCACGTATGATACATGAAACTGAAAAAACATTTGGGTAAGCATTATTTAACTGTCAAAAGAAAATGTTAGAAATGGGAACTTAAATTGCCAAGTCAGAAAATAGGAACTATTGACTTAGTATATTGATTCTTTCAAAAATGTATATGTGCATGAAAATCTGTGCACTTGGTATTCTCTCCTAACAAAAAAGTTTGAGGAAAAAAGGTGGTAATTACATGATTTTTTTCCTGCAGTGTTGTTCAGGAAATAAGAATTCTTAATTTAGGCTTTATTATTAAGAGAGTTGACTATAGATGCTGAAGTGGGCAGGAGTCTTGGAAGCCTTGAAGGAAGCCCAGTTTTATGGAATATATGCACAAGAGCTGGTCAGCTCTTGTTTTTGAAGAAAAAAATGTCAATAATTATTTTGCTCCTTATAAATAATGTTGATTTTTTTAAATGAGAATTCCTCCTACCTGCTTTTATCCTTTCATTCTACTTGATGATCAAATGTAATTTTTGATTATTTTTTTTTTTTAAAGGAACTGTTGCAAACTAGATCAATCCACATGAGTCTGCCCTTGCTAGTCATGAAATACTCCTTTTGCTTTTCCTGCATTACTAAATTACATGTATTTTTTTCCCTTGATATTAGAAGAATATCTTCTTGTACATAAAGGAAGTTTAACTTCTATTTTTGTTACAACAGGTTTGGATATCCACAAATTTTATTTCATAGGACAGGGTCCAGAGTAAACATAAAAGAATGAGAGTGTATGAGAAGAGGTGGGAGCCAACAAATGTTTTTGGACACCATCAAGATAAAGTCAATATTACTGTCATGTTCAGGAGAAGTTACAAATTACTGCATATTTTGTAGTGTCACCCATGTGTACATGGGTATATTTTGTAGTGTACATCCAGTGTAACAATACAATCCAAACATCCAGTGAGACATTGTAATCTTTAGTATTTCAGTTTGAACAGACTCACATATTCTTTTCTTGACAATATGAGAGGGTTGCTTCTGAATTCTGCTGTTTCTGCTAGTTTGCCTGCACAGTAAGCTCTGTACTGTTAAGTTAAAAACAGAAAGCTAAAAACAAGAAAACAAAAACACAAACAACAACAGAAGAACAGCACAGAATAGGAAGATAGCACAATGCAGCTTTCCAAACGTTTAGTAGTTTTTCTTGTTTTGTTTTTAATTCATTTTCACTCTGATTGCACTGATTGCATCACTGAGGATGAGACGAAGTCACAAAAAATTATCAAGCAATTTGATTTTTTCTATGAAAATTTTTGAGGGGGTACTTAAGTGCTGTTGAAGTTTAAGTAATAGCTTATCAAATGAAATACAGGACAGTGTGCTGTTTATTATTGCATGAACTGAGGACATGAATTAATGGTAGCTATAGGCAGGAATGTATAAGCTAGAGGAGTTCAGGTACAATTAAAAAAAAAAAAAAAGGAGACACATTTAGGGCAAATTGAAAGAGGATGTAGTAGATGTCAGAGTGAGAGTGAGCCATAAACAGGTAAGAAAAAAAGGAAGCCTGAAGCACCAGTGGATGAATGGTATTCCTACATATACTGCTCAGTACCAAAAAGTAGAAAGACTGGAAAAAAGAAACTCATAGCCGGGACTGTTGCTTCAACCCACATACTATGCTGTTACAAGATTTTTTTTTTTTTTCTCTTGGTGTAAAAAACCCTGCACTGTACTTTTCTGTGGTTGCGCAGTAGCTGATTGTAGCTGATTGTGGACACCGACTCAATTGCTCTCTCATTTCCTCTCTAACTGATTGGGGCTAGGAGGAAATAACAGAATCATAGAAATCAGATAATAAAGCTCATAGGTTGAGATACATACACGATGACCATGGAACTGGCTGTCTAGCACAGGGCAGGCCCAGCCCCTCCTCATGGAAGCCCTACAGCCCCTGCTGCCCAAACCTGAACACCTACCTGCTCTTCAATAGGCATCAAGACACTCCCACCCAATTTCTTCAACAACTACAGGACACAGAGAATTGTGTGTGTACACATATATATATGTGTGTGTGTGTATATGTATATGCACATGTATATACTATCATGATATGCTGGGACATTCCTGTTTGAAATATCTTAATATTCATAGGCTTTCCTATGACCTAGATCTGAAGAATGTTGAAGGACTTTTTGACTTGTTTTTTTCAAATATGGACAAAAATAATTATTGGAGTGGTAGTGCCTACTTACATGTGTACATTTCTAACCAGGGAATACAACCTTACACAGACAGTAAAGGACTGTATTGTCAGTTTAACCATGCACTTTTCTTATGCCACAACATGATGGAGCATTCCTTTGGTTCACTTTCTGCAAGGCGGAGATGCCTCTGGGATTTCTATGTGCCAATTTTTCAAACATTTAGTGAATAACTGGATACTGCTGTGTCCTTCATTATTTATGCCAAGATACAGGAGAAATATTTTACATTAGCTGGACTACAGTTTCTGCAGCAGCTGCATTATCAGCCTGCAGAAACTGCTCGCATCACACATAATGCATGGGAAAATCTGAGAATCTAAAGTGCTACTAGCAGACTTATTAGTGATAGAGGTGACAATTCTGCCTGTAATGGAAAAGGTCTGTAAAAAGATTGTTAGTGAAGTGCTATTCTAAGAACAATGATGGGCACCTGGGCCATGCTGCTCTCTTACTCCCCCTCCTCAGAAAGACAGAAGGAGAAATTACAGTGAAAAAAAGCTTATAGATTGAGAGAAGGACAGGAATATCACAGAATCTCAGAATAGGTGATGTTTAGCAGAGCCATCCATGTCCATTTGGTCCAACCCCTGCTCAAGCAGAGACACCCAGAACAGCTTGCCCAGGGCTGTGTCTAGGTGGATTTTGTGGATCTCCAAAGTCGGAGACTCCACAGCCTCTGGGCAACCCGTGCCAATTCTCTGTCACCTGCAGAGTCTGCACAGTGCAGAACTGCTTCCCAGTTTTTACATGAATCATAGAATCATTTGAGTTGGAAGGGACCCTAAAAGGTTACTTGGTCCAACTCCATAAGGCAGGATCGTTTCCCTCAACCTGCTGGCCACTTTGCTTTTGATGCAGCCCAGGATACAGTTGGCTTTCTGGGCTGCAAGGGCACATTACTGGCTCATATTCACTTACCATCCATCAGTACCCCCAGGTCCTTTTCGGGAAGGCTGTGCTGGAACCATCTGTGTTCCAGTTTGTCTGCCCATTGCCTCTTGTCTTGGCATTGGGCACCACTGAAAAGAGCCTGTCTCTATCCTCTTTGTGTCCCACCTTCAGGCATAGAATCATAGAATCACTCAGGTTGGAAAAGACCTTAAAGATCATCAAGTCCAACCAGAACCTAACCATACTACCCTAACTAACAACCCTCCACTAAAATCATGTCCCTGAGCACCACATCCAAATGGTTTATAAACACATCCAGGGATGGTGACTCAACCACCTTCCTGGGGAGCCTATTCCAGTGCTTATATAGGCGTGTATAGACATTGATAAGATGCCTCCTGAGCCTCCTCTTCTGCACACTGAACAATCCCAGCTCACTCTGTCCTCAGAGGGTAAGTGCTTCAGTTGGACTCTGACCTGTATGTCCTGTATTGTACTGGCATGCCCAGAACTGGACACGATATTCCAGTGTGGTCTCACCAATGCTGAGTATAGGGGAAAGATCATCTCTTCTGACCTGCTGGTGATACTTTACCTAATGTAGCTAAGAATAATTAGCCTTTGCAGTGATGAGGGCCCATCTCTGGCTCAAATGCTGCTCAAATGTCCACCATGATCACCAGATCCTTTTCTACAAAGCTTGCCATGTAACACTTTGCAAATCCACAATGATTTTTGTTTTTCAGTTTAGTTTGTTTTCTGTGTTCTGTTCTGGCCTTCGAACAGTCAGAGTCCATATTAGGCCTGGTATTGTGGTGAGTACCACAATGAAACAAGAATTTCCCTATTTTAGGGAAACGTGGACACTTTATACATAATTGCTGAAGTCTTTTCCAAAGGATAATTAATGGATAAAATCTCACAAGAAAGCTACTTCTATGGCTTTTGAAACTGCATAATCTTTGCCAGGAATAATATTTGCTTTCATCAGACAACGACAGGAAAAGATACCTATCTCTGCTCCTTTATTCATAATAACATGAGGGGAATTTGCACAACATTTTTTTGATAATGTGGCCTGAGTTAGCAACAGCTGATAAGGCAAGAATGTAAGTGAGTGAAGAAAGCACCCCAAGCAATTTTGCAGATTTATTTGCCTAGTACTTGATAGTGCTAAGGAAGGAAACAGAAATGACTAAGTTTGCTTTAGATGACCTCCATCCTAATTAAATAATAACCTGGAAATTGCCAAGGAGCTTTTGAGAAAAGTGTAAAAGTGTGACCTTGGAATGAATGAAACAGAACAACATGTGGGCCTGATGCCATGAGCATCTGTTAGTGGAGTGACAGCACAGAAGACAATGCATGCAGACCCATATCTCAGATGTGAACTCATGAGATGCTGCCTCATCAGCATGTGGCTTTGCAGATTGCCGAGAAAGGTGTGGATATACACAAAGCTAAAGAAAATGTATCTCTAATAGAAACTGACACTAGAACAGGGAATCTGCCTACGGGAGAGTTTTCCTCTGAGAGGGCCCATATGTACATATAACTGTATGGGCACCACATAGGATGCTCCATAAGAACATGAGTAAGAACTTACTTGCTGTATGGTGATGGAACACTGGAACAGACTTCCCATGAAGATGGTGGAGGCTTCTTCTTTAGACATAGTTAAAACCCACCTGGATGCTTTCCTGTGTAACCTGCTGTAGGGAGCGTGCTTTAGCAGGGGGTTGGACTAGATGATCTCCTGAGGTCCTTTCCAACCACTCCAATACTATGATTTAGTATGAATTTGCATATAAGGTAGCCTGCAAATTTTGGGTTAGAGGAGCATTAAAAAATTGTAGGTGCTTACTAGCATTTTGTTAAGTGTTCAGAGTTGTGGTTTATCTGTTGTATTGCTGATTCTGAACCTGAATGTATAGTTCTCTGACTGCCAGTTAATTACATGTTATTTATGAATCACTAACGTGCTTTGAAGCTGATTGGTTTCTACAAAGTTACATTGAGCATTTTTTTTTAAATGCAACATTTGTTCAGCTGCTTAATTTTGATGTTTCTATAGTGGGAAGGATTTACAGAGTGTTGGTCTGTTTTAAACCCCATAAAATTCTAGGCTGTAGTAGCAACACTTTACCATTTCCCACATGAAGAACTGCACCTATGGGTTTAGGTGGAAATTTGTCTGCATGCACTGTTTATACAGGAGCTCCAGAGGAGTGGTGAATGGGTAGTAAATAAGAAAAAACACCTGCAAATGCTGTTGTGTGTAATAATGCATTGAGTAGTAGGGAAGGATTAGTCTCCTTTTAAAAGCAGAATGACATTAATCCACATAGTCCACATTTCAAAGGTAAAAGAAAAGAAGAAAGAGGAAGAATGAGTGTGGGAAAGAACAGAACAAGGCAGGAGTCTGTTACGTGGCTGTCAGCAGAAAAACTGAGAGGGTGGAAAAACTGGGCAAACATAAGATAGTGGTTGACACAGTGTACAGTGCTGGAATACATCAGTCCAGAGAAACAGAAAAAGAGAGCCATGCAGCACTTTAGACAATTGTTAGCCAAAAAAAAAGAGCTACAAAATTGGAAAAGGAGACACAGTTAATGGGAGCTTATTTTAGCAGTAAGGAAAAAGAGATTGTGCTTCAAAGAAATGCGAGCAAAACTTAATTCTTACTGGAACTAATCAGACCTGCTTGAATAACCAAATGTATGCTGAAGGAGGTTCTCTCAACCACTCTATTTTCAGGAAAGGTGTATAGTTGGATTGTAATTTGAATGTGGCAGCATTCGGCATAATGTTTATCTATACTCAGCTTTTCAAGTGATGTGTTCAGAAGAGAAAAACTCCCTTGACCTGAACATTCTCATCCCTTAGTTTGCTAGAGTGTAAATGCTGGATATGCCTTCCTACAACAATTCACCGTGTAAAAACCTCTCCTTATATTACCTTTTTATTGCCCTTGCAGAGAGGGTGGAGAAGGGCAATCACTGCCTTGAGAACAGGAACCTCCCAGCACAGCGCTTGTGTTCTAAGCAAGGCAAACTCTTAGCTTTAACACATAAGTGGCTGAGATAAACTACAGCATATTTAACATTAAATATGAGATTCTTTTTTTTAGAACTGCTAACTTTGATGTTGACCATCTACATCTTGGGGAGATAAGAAGTGGCTGTTGGAAAAGGACTCTATTATACAGTGAATTGAATGTTTACTTGACAGGACACATATAACAAATGGACAGCAATTCTTGCTGTATTAGCACACATGCTTTCCCAAAGCACTCACACGTGTACACAGAAATCAGTATGAGCCTCACCTGTCCAGTTTAGACCAGTTAAGTACCAATGACATGGGGAAAGAAAGCAGATAATCTAGTTTGTTATATACTTTCTCCATGATAGTTCAGCTAAGACATGGCTGCTCTCCTTAGGCTTTTGTGTCTGTAGATGTCAGATGTCTTTCTTCTGGGATATTGATGGATCTACCTTTGTGAGAAGTAGCAAATCACTTTTCCCTAAAAGACTCCCCACTGTTTTTATGTTATTACACATTGTCTTGGTAACCAGAAAGGGTGTTGTGTTCATTGCATTACGACCCGCAGGAATACTTTTTTTTCTGAGGAGGGTGGAGGAAGGAGATGAGGTAAAGGATCAGGGGAATGCCTACCTTTTCTGCAGCTGATGACTCTGAAGGGAACTTGCAAAACAATATACTTGACTATTTATCCAGAAAAAAATCTTTGAAATCTGGGCTTGAGGTTTTTATTTTAAATTGTAGTTTGAAAAAGATGCTCAATTATTTTTATGCTGCTCAGACCCAAAGATAAAGGAAAGCCATTGGAAAAGGGAGACCTGTCTGTTGAAAGAAAGTATGTAATTCTGAAGAACGCTGAGATGTACTTTGGCCACATGGTTTGGCCACTGAGGCATTACTGTATAACGACATTAAGTGCAATAGGACTACATGGATGAATAGATAAGAGATAATAGTACAAGTTATTTCTGAAGCATCATAGGCAGTTCTTTGCTTTCTCTAGCAATTTTAATCCCTATAGAAAAAGAGTACAGCCTTACCTTGTTACTGCAGTTTTATAAAAACATATATAAATGTTTGCCTATTTCTTTCATGGGCATCTTGTGCATAATCTGCCCTAGCAAAAAAAGCTGGCTATGCAATATTCCTATGCTGCTCTGTTAATGTAGCTCATGTGGTAGCTCAAAGTAATGTAGAAATACTACATTCTTTACAGAAGCAAGAACTTGTGAATAAGCAGTATATAGTACAGCTGCTTAACTGCTGAATTAGCTGGATAACATGACAATACCTACATTCTGGGAAGTTTGTTTTATGTGCAGTTCATCAGTTCCTGTGCATAATTTTGAAAACTAAACAGGATGTGACTGTTGCTTCTGGTAAGACTGTGAGCTGAGATTGGTCCCTGAATGCAGCATGCCATGAGGAAAAATTATTGTTCTTATCCAAAATGTCAGTTCTTCATCAATATTGCCATTTTTTAATAGATGAATAGTTTCTTTTCTGGAAGACATACTTTGACCATCTCTTTTACTGAAGTAATGAATTATGTGAAGTTTTACATTTTGTTGGGAACTAGACTTTTTAAATTTCAAGAGAATGAATATGAGCGCTTGATTCCTTGACTATGCTTATACTAAAAATACATGAACAATAGTCTACAACAGAAGTTGTTATAGGGGTACAGCCAGGAGAAATTATGAATTGGTAATAGGAGATAGTTTTGTTTGCTTTTCCATATTTGTAATAATTTTCTTTGTTTCCTTTCTGTCTCCCAAGTACAGCACTACTTTCATTCCTGCTGATACTTGTGGCACCCTTTGGCTAGCTGCAGTACATGCTGCAGTACTTCCGAATACATCAAGCACATCAATACATCAAGCACAGTTTAGATCATTCTTTTCAGTTTTCCAGACATAATAGAGTGGTGATGTGGTTTTGAAGCTGAGGGCATGAGGTTTCTTAGTCACAGTTACAACTATGGGCAAAGTGAACAAACAAGCAAGAAAACAAAAGTAATTTTTGGCCAGCAGCAGATGCATTTGAAATGAAAATTGAAGATATGTAAGAAGACACTCAGCCTTAAGTAGCAGACAGGGGTTGCAGCTCAAGATAGATATATACAACATTTAAAAATAAGTCTGTTTAAACATGTGTCTGCCAGAGACCTACTGCTCCTCTATTCAACCACTGTTAGAGAAAGCAGACTTTCCTGGTTGGTCAGCACTTTCTTATCATGTCTGTCCCTAGACAACACGATCAGGAGGGCAGCAAGCCTGCTGCCAGACCTCAGCAAATCTACCTGCCCAAAAGTATTTTGATCATCAGTATTCCTCAACAGTTTTCTTACCAAATCTCTTAACTTCAGCAGCAATCTCTTAACAGCTACAGTAAGGCTTTATGTGTTATGTCAGAGGGGCAGTATCTGACAGTAGCTAGAGAACAATCTTAGGAGATTACAGATCAGACAGAGAATACAGTACACTGTGAACCAGTCTTTTTCCAAGGCTAGAGGGAAGGGAAGAGAAGGAGCCATATGAAATGTCCATGTAAAGCAACAGAACAAGGGAGATTTTGATTGAACAGAAGACTGCAAATCATAAAACAGTGCAAAAAATCTTTATCTGTAAAATTATTTGTAGCTCTTACACCTTCCAGTGGTAGCTGTTTTAGTTCAATACCATTCACTCGTTGATATTTTTCTGGCTACATTTTGATATGCATTTCTTTCTCCAAATACTTGCTAATTCATATTGGGAAGAAGCCAAACCGTCTTCTGTGATAGTTTCAGTACAGAAATGTGAACATTAGACGTGGAACTTATTACACTATATGTGTCATAAATGGTTGTGATTACTGACCATAGTTACAAAAATATATATGCTGTATAGAGAAAATAAAAATCAATACTTCTCCTTTTTTAGTCTTTGATCAACCCACCAACACACATTAAATGTAATAGACCATTTCGTGTTAGTAGAAGCTCAGGCAGTACATAATTGGAAAAGGTATCTGAAACTAAGTGAGTCACCTTAGTCTCTTTATGTAGTCAAGAGCAGTAATAGGCATCTCCAAAAGGTGCTTCATCTCACCTACATTTATAAATCTACTGTAGACATTTTATAAAAGCAGTTTGAATCTTCAAAAATATATATATCCTACTGCTGATCTGTGGCAGGTGTTTGGCACAAAGCCTCTTTTAGTGTAGGAGTCCTGCACAAGGCTAGTTTGGAGTAGTTTAATGTACTGTTCTCAGTCCACTACATAGTGGCTTCCCTAAATGCAAGCTAAGAATTTAATTCAATGCCAAATTCTGAATAAATTGACATCTAGGATGAAGTTGAAGAACTTCTAGGTAAGCAACTTGCTAGAACTACTGCAAACAATGAAGAAATGCACAATTCTAGGAGGCACCAAAGCCTTCAAAATTGACCATATCACAGTTATTGTTTATAAAACCACATTTATTAGTCCTGAATTTGAAAGGGGAATTAAAAGAGTGAGTATTCATTCCACCATCAACAGACAGAATATAACCAGGTGTTAATTTGGATGTGAGAAATGTTTGCAGTTCTGTTTCAAAAAGCATTGTTAAAACTTGATGGGAGCTAGATGGTAAGTACAGCCAGCAAGTATTAATAACCCTAGAGACCTAGCATAATCAAGTCATAATAGCTGCTTCCAAAGGGATGTTTTTGTCTTGTCTGCAGAGTTCATTTTTTGGCATAGACAGGAGAAGAAAAGAGGTTTTGTCAGCAATAGAAAGAGAAATCTGCCTCCCAGGCATGACAGTAGTGTCTGCTTCTACCTTCAAGTGTTGCTCCTTCTCTGCTTCTGGTGACATGTGTCAGATGAACTGATGACAATAGTAGGTTTGCAGTAACAAGAAAACACAATTTTTTTTTAAAAGATCCCAATTTGCTCTAATGTAGATGTATGCTCAATGTGACCCTGGCGTGTAGATAATCATACAAAGGATTAATTCACACAGCAGACAGCAATGCTAATTTAGTAATCTTGGGCAGCAGCCTGGAAACACTAAATGGTAAAAAACAGTTTTTCAAATGCAAGATCTTGCTTCGTGTGCAAGTACAAAAGGAGCAGGAAATTTGTAGCTTCTTTGGTTGCCCTAAGGGTCTGGACCACCTATTGAAAAGTCTGTCACAGCGCGAACGTATAAAAAGTAGGATCAAGAAATTTCTTTAACCGGCTGGATCTGAGGGCTTTCTTACTGCTTGTTGTATGAGTTTTCTTGATGCTTCCTGAAGCTTGCTATTCTGCTGTAAAGAAGAGGATTCCCTGTTTTGAAGACTCCTTCAAACGTCAATTATGGGGCCTCTGAAGACCAAATATGAGAACATCACTGTAGAATCCAGATGAAAAATCATCCTAGATTTTACTGAGATGGATTTTTTTTTTTAACATGCATTTACATTATGAGCACGTGTACAATCAATGTATTGTATATAGTTATGAGGTATATCAGAGAACTTGGCTACGTAGCTATTACACCAAAGCAGAAAAGATAGGACGCTTACCCGTATCCTGGACTCGCTTATGGAACTCCAGTGGAGTGGATCTCCAGAAGAAATCCTTCCCTACTGCCAGTCAGCTCTTAAATGGGTCTAGGAGAGGTGGAGCCAGGCTCCACCCCTTCCAGCAGCACAGGTGAATTGCCTTCACCTGTGCTCCCATGGCTGCCTCATTGCTCTCCTCAGGTGATCAATCGGAGTTCAGGCCGTGATTCAGCAGCTCCATACACCATACGTAATGTAATGGGGAAGATAATCTTGTTGTTACCTATAAGAATATAGGTCATCCCCAATCTGTGTGTGTAGGTGGCCTGCATTCCTCAGTTTTTTCCAGTTTCAGAGGCTACAGAAAGTTGCTTTTATTATGAGGGAGAAGAATGAGAAAATGAAAATGATTGTATCTAGAAACAACGTATAAACTCTAGTTAATAGCATGAACTTCTTATTGAGTTCTTCAGATGGTTTGACTGTTGTACTACTTGGTGTATAAAAGAATACAAACAAGGCTAATCTCATAACTTAAAGAAACTCAAACATAACCATAAGGGAAATTCTGTGTTGCAAAACAGATTTTATGAGGGAGTGATATTAAACGAACCTTGTTCATTGCCGTGCTTGTATGCACGGTGCATGAGAAAGTGTCTTACATGTTATGGAAAGAGTTGGTCTATGCAGTGGAAAATATTTGGTTATAACTGCACAAGTAAGGGCTAGTCTTTAAATTGTCTCAGGTTCCTTCTATTGAGTGGGTTTGTGCAAAACACCATATAGATGGTCCTGACAAGTTCTAAGCTGAGTTAGGATAAGTTGCAGAAAGTGTAAGGTGATGGACTGTTGTAACATCACACACACACACACACACACAAAAAAAAAACCACAATCCTGAACTTGAATTTCTGAGTAAAGTCATTTGATTTGTCTTGCTTCAAAGTGAGTTCTAAGTTTTTTTTTTTTCTTTCACTTTATTTATTTTTTTAAAACAAATTTGCTCTTTAAGAATGCCTCTCTCCTTGAGGCAAGGACCTCCACCTACACAGTATGTTAACATCTTTGTAAGAATAATACCCCTGAGAGGGAGGAGGATATTTATTTGAAGATACTAGAAAAGAAGAATATGAACCTGACAGGGTAATACTAGAAGCAGGTTAATATGAGTTATCATTATTCAGTCTTCATCAATTGGCTATGACAATCTGCTGTGGTGTCTGGCAGATTAGGCTTCATACCTCCTCAGCACTTTCTCTGTTCAGACAAAGAGAAAATGCAAAAATTAATCTGATAATCTTGTTTCTTTCTTTCATGTATGTGGCACCTTCAAGTGTATCACTGAAGTCTGAGTGAACTTACTGCGTAAAGAAAAGCTGTAAAACCAGTACGACATTCTTCTAACAGCAGACTAAAAAGAAAAACTAAAAATAAAAACTCTGTGCTGGGGACAAACAGACATTACACAAGGAGGATGGAGGGATGTTAATGTGAATGTAGGACACAGGCACACAGATAAATAGTTAGATAGGCATAAACAAAGGATAGACAGAAAAAAAAAAATGGTGCACTGAGACTTCAACCCTCGCCAAGCTTCTGTATCATCCTTTACCTATACACCTGAGCAAGCATCTAGGAGTAGATCTGCCAAGTGGAATTTCTTCATTCCCTGCTTCTGTCTTTTACTTTGTGACTTGAAATACGCCCAAGGATATTACCTTATTCCTCAGATCTATCTTAGCATTAAGGAGGTTTGTTTTGGATATTCAGTGCAACACTTTATGGAGGGCTGAACAGTCTGAGAGCTAAACCACAGTTGTTTGTTCCAGGAAAGGTAAAATCTACCAGTATCAATGATCAAAAGAGAGGTGGCAATGAATTTTTTTTAAAGCTGTCTGTGATGCTAATGAGCAGGATGATGTAGAGGAAAGCAAAGTAGTTTGGAATAACATTTTCTCCATTCAAGAAATTATGTCTCTTTGCCCCCACCTTACCTACCTTTTTTTCTTTTTTCTTTTTTTTTTTTCCCCTCCAGTTAACAAACCGCAGATATGAAATAACTCTGGCTGATATTAGTTGTTGATACTTCTACAACTTTCTAGCTGGCAAATGCTTTATTATCAGCTCAGTAGCACCAAGGGTCAGCAGGTTGCCAGTTGCTTCTATGTAGTAAAAAGAGCTGCTGTGTTAGACTCAAATCTCATGTGAATGTCTCTCTACTCAGTGGCATCCAGTATTTTTTTTAAAAAACTAGAATAGTTGTGTTCTCCACTCACTACAGTTGGAGATTGCACTTCACCCATTTACTATGGCAGAAGAACAAGTTAAACTCTATGTATTAATATATTTTTACAAGTACTGACTGCTGTATGTTACCTTCTTTGAAAATGGTCTTATTTATTATTACATTCATTACTACTAATCTTTTAACTTGTTAATTATATCAAGTGCTCTTAGGCCTTATGTACCCTCGTTAGAGGATTTATATGGATGTAGATATCTGCGACCTGTTGCCTCAACAGATATCATTCTTATGCTTTTATCTGTGCTAGCATTGTACAGTACATAATCTCTCACTCTTATCCAATAAATTCTCTCTTGAAAATTACAGGAAAGTACAACATGCAGAATTTTCCCATTAGAGAATTCCCCTCCGCTATTTAGGAAGCAGACTGTTCATCTAGTCACTATTTCCGCTGGGACGTGTAATGAACTGTAACTGTTTCTGGATACGCCCCATATCATAATATCTGAAAAGTATTCCTTAAGCAACGAATGCCAAGAACTCCCTGCATGACTTGAGCCTGCATACTCAGAGCAACATTTACAACTGGCAACAAATAGTATCTTTTACTCACAGTTATAACCTCAGCTGCATCAACAAAAAGCATTGTTACCTTTGTGTAATTTCTACTGCAAAGTGCACAAAATAAGGAAATAATATTGCTGACATACCAAACATAATACTCAGGATACACAGCTCCTCAGATATCTGGAGCTGTGCCTTTGAACCTACAACAGAAAAAATTAAAATCACTTTTAAAAAAGCCATTTTTTTTCCCTCCCAGAAGATTCAGGTAATATTGAGAATGTGCAAATTGATTGTTTGATTTTTTTTTATTTTTTTTTTGCAAAACACACTAGGGGGAAAAAATAGTTAAAGGTTTGCTGATGGCAAAGAAAGTCTCTTGGCAGAGTAAGAAGGATGCTGCAAACGTTACCTGCCGTTTGAAGCCTAGGCATCTTCCACAGAGGCTTTCAAGCAGATAGTGGAAAGCAAAAAGAAAAGACACACAACAGTTTCTAATCTGGCAGTTTTTACACTTTAATTTCCTCAGCTGTGCTGTTTCATTTACCTATAAGAATTTATCGTGGCACATTCCTTAAGTACTTTATCTGCAGACCCACTTCTTCTCTCTAAGGCAAGCACTGAAATCATCCCAAATCACCCATATAATGTCTTTAGGACTGGGCTTCTACAGTTAGAGAGAAGACAAAGAAATACTAATCATTCTCCACTGTGCGGAAAAGCCGGTGATTTAATTCTATCTGATAGAAAAACATAGCAATTGGTTGTGGTGGTTTTCAGGCTAGGGTTCTAGCACCCAAAGCCTTACCTGCACCTGCTCTCTCTGGAGCTTTTCCCTTTTTCTATCAGGAACCCCTACTATCATTGGCCTTCCCAACTACCTGGCTCTGTGGAACAGTTTTAAAATGTACTATAAGTGAAATGAAACAATGACTGAGCACCTGGTAAAGGGTATGGGTAGCCTTGGAAGCACAAGTGCAAACAATTTATCTGTGCTTCGCACCTGATCAGAAGGGGTGGACCCAGGGTCTACCCCTCCCTGGGCTCATTTAAGAGCTAGCCTCCAAAGGCAGAATTTTTCTTGCATGAAGGTTACTTCCTTAAAAGGAGCATTCTGTAGCTAGGGATCCTATTACAAGTTAGGTGAATTAACCTTTTTCTATATATGATCATTGGTATTCCTAACAGCACTTTGCTTGGTACTGCAATGAATTTATCAAATGTGATTTAGTTGCTTCTGAGGGCTAGTATGTCCTTACTAGGGTTTGCTACCCATAAGCTGTGCTATATCAAAACAGAATGTCTTTTTTGTTTGTGTTTTTTTTTTTCTGATGCGTCTGTAATTGAGCTGAATAACTTTTGATGAAAATAGCTACTTGCTTAGGGGTTTAAATGTAACAGTTAATCTTTAAAGGGTTCCTATGCTAATGCATCCCTTTGCACCATCTAGGACCCTTGAGTGAGATGCAAGGCTTAAAAGAATGAAATGAGAGCCTTTGGGTTAGTGGTGAAAGCCTCTTTCCTTTTGAATAACTGTTTATGACTGCCTGGAATGCTTGGTATCAGTAGCTTCATTTCTCCATCTCTGAAGCCCAGAGTAAGCTTTCTGTATGCTTGCAGCAGGGTGAGCTGTCCATCATACTGTGTGGCTGACTGCTAACTCTGTATGATTCTGAAGAGAGGGAGCAAGGTGGTGCTTATGCTTGTTTTCCCGGAAGTATGAAGCTTTTGCAGGTTATATCATGCCTTGTATTGCATGGATTGATAGAGAAGTCTCTTACTAGTGCCCTGGGCCATATGTGCTTAGGGGAAGCAAGTGAGCATCTCTGAGATGATAACAAGGCCAGCAGACAGCACTGTTGGGAAAGTTCCCCTGTGACAGCAATTCATTTGTAGCTGAGACTATAAATTTGGCAGTTGTTAATATGCTTGCAGATAGTGAATCAGTATGTCTTTAGTTGTCTTCTGGCTGAATAGTTGATAGTGCTTTTGCTTTTCTTGGTGGTACGTATAGTCTTGTCATAGTGTCTTTCCTCCAGTGCCCAACTGCTCTCCTGCCTCTGTATTGTGGAAAGAGCTGGGGGGCTTGGTTTGTGTTGCGATTGCCCTCGATGCCTTCCATGCGTCTCCTCCAGGTGTTCCTTTGTACATATAGTTCTGTATTTGGGAATTCCTCCCTCTGCACCATAACGTGAGTTGACCTTTGTAGGCAGAGGGCTGGAGCAAACAGCTTACAATGCCAGACATAGCTGTGGATTCAGAATACACAGCAGACTAAGTTTGGCACTTTGCCAAACTACCTTATGCAGCTTTTCTGTTTCTCACCTAGAGTGACTACTGTTACTCCATCACTGATTTCTGCATTCCAGTCATATGCTCTCTTACTGTACCTGAGCAGCAATACTTTTTCAGCTGTGAGGATGACAGGTCTGTTGGCGCTTTGTGTGAAAGTGTTGAGAAGATTCCAGAGGGAATAGAGACCTCTGGGTCACCCAGCAGGCTAAACAGAAGCAGCTGGGCAGCCCACTAAATACAGTATTTCTGTTGCTGGTAACAGAATGCAGGCTTTGCACTGACTCTAGAAGGCTTCTGGACCAGGTCTTACTAAGCTTACTGGACTCATTCTGGCCTGTCTGGAGTTCTGTTTTAACTTGTTTGCTAAAGCAACAACTGCTGAACGACTGGGTGACTATTGTTGTTTGTTGTTTAGCTTTAGCTTGCATTATGTGCTTGTGTAGTAGTATAATAGTTTTGATGCCCTTCTGCAAATGACAGGTATCAATAACAAGCAGTGAACTGTCTATGACCCTGCAGTAATAATGTGGTGTATTGGAGTACAGGTGAGGGATGATAGCAGAAGCCCTGAAAATACAGGAAGTGGAAGATACAGAGACTCTAGGGTATATAGCTAGTGTGCAGGTTTTGATCATTAAAGTAATATAAGTTCCTTAAAACCTTTTTAAGGGTTAAAATAAATATCCAGCAGATGTAAAACATAGCATATTTAGTACATGTGAAAAAAACCTTAAGTTACAGACCATGAAAGAAAGAGGAAGGTGTAGTGCTATTAAAATAAAGTACCCAGGAAACAGACTCTGAAGGAAGGAGAAAAGAAACCTTGCCATCCATGTAAATGTCCTCCTCTGTTGATTCTCCTCCTCATGAGGAAGACTGGTGCATAACAGGGTAAAAGGTAGTAGGAGTCTGTGTTTAAGTATGAGTGTTGGGGTAACTATAATTTTGAGCCTTTTCAGTGGAATTTTTTGTTTATCCTTTAATGGTTATAAGCAAATTGGTGTTTGATTAGGATCTTAAGATTCTAATGAGACAATGCATAATTGATTTCATGTAAAATGTTTGCTTTTTGAGCCCACATACAGTGTATGTGGTGTCATGTAATGGGAAATGTAGAAATCAGAATTCAGAATCGTCTGTTCTGGCTATGTCACAAGTGTGGTAGAAATGGACTTAAAGGGACCCAGTGACAGAAGTCACATATTGGTAAGAACATATGTTAACTATCATGAAAGAAATCTCTGAGAAATAGTCTAAGAAAATGAGAAAATGCGTATATTAAGAAGAAAGCATGTACTCTTTCCATGTGAAGTATTTTAATTGGTGGTAATTTGTCTTCTATGTAAGGGTAGACTCCATTGTCACTATCTTTGTCACTATCACCATTGTCACTTTCAAGGTATCATGAGGTAGAAGGAATTTTTTAACAGATTATTTAACTTGATAGATGTGTTATTAGTCTGAGGAATAAGAATGTTTGATCTGTGAGCATATAGTTGATACTGGTATTACTGAGATCAGTGGCAGTCTAGGTGAGAAGGACAAGGAGGTGTCACATGGCTTTGCATAGCCATTGGAGTTATGAGTAAGAACAATAAGTGTTTTAAAATATGGTCAAATGCATTGTCAGGTGGAGGCAGTTAAACAAGATCACCTCAAGAGGTCCATTCCAACCCAAACTATTCTACGATTCTGTTAAGCATTTCAGGAAGAAATGAAGCTCCAACTAGTATATATTTCATCCTATTCAATGGCCTATTCTATCATAATGTTAACTATAACTGGTACCTATCTTCAGCTAGTGTTATCTGCAACTAGACAGAGGTGGAAAAATTACTAGTTTTATTGGTGAGGACACAGAAATGCTCAATAGTATTTCTAATCTGTGGTCTGGAGGAGACTGACTTGATCTGTGTAGGTCATAATAATAAAGGACAACATATTTCCAGAATAACAATAGAAATATGTGGAAGGACCTGTGCTAAAATTAGGCATTTCTAAATCATCTAGCTAAGATAACTTGCATATAGAAGTTTTAAAAGAGCAGATTGAAAGTTTCTTCCTATTGGAAGCTGGAAATTTATGAATGAATGCAAGTATTTAGAAAAGGTTGAACAAGAGGGTCTACTATTTTTGTACTCTGATATTGATTATTGCAAAATTGATGCAAGATTTGAGATCTGAATGAAATTACTGCTGAAGTGTGTCAAATTATGAAAGGCTTTTTCAAATTAACAGTTTGAAACAGTAAGTTTAGATATGTTAGAAACAGTGTCAATGCAGTTTTTTAAAAGATGTAATCTTACACAAGCTTAATTAATGAAGTAGTAGAAGCCTGATCCCAGGAGACTGATTTAGTGCTCCTAAAGTAACTGTGTGCAGTCTCAGTATATCAGTAACACCATTCGAGCAACTCAGGCACTACCTGCAGAACCAGAGGCCATCTAGCAGGAGAAGCTAGACAGCAAGAGATATGAAAGGTACATATAACCTTAGATAAAGGAACTAATCTCTGTATTTGTGAATTCAGCAGTGTGAGACATGAGTACTGGGTTGTAATTGTGTGTCCTATTGGCATTAGGGATTTCTTGAAGGCTACAGTGTAGCTCCACACATTACCCTGTAGGGGAAATGCATCATACTGATACATGTTTTTAAGAACAATAATAAAAAATATACCTCTTGGCACTGCTTCTGTTGGGGGATTTGCCACACACAATTTTGTGTCATGCAAGATCTGAAAAGGGGAACCACTGTTATATAGCTACTCAGATTCATGCTACTAAGCAGTCTCAGGACTGGATTCTTCTGTCTAGCTTTGCTGATCCTACTTCTCCCCATCCACTGCAGCTATAACACAGCAAGGGCAACACAGCAGCATAAGGTTATAAAGCATTCTGCCCTGCAATAGCAAAAACAAGTGGGGTGCTGACCCTTAGAAAATTATTTGAAAGTTCTTATTGTCACTGCAGTTGTCTTTTAACCTTGTTAGACTAAAAAAAATGCTTGACTTTTCTTTCCGAAAAGTCTTGCTTTCTGATCATTCTGACAAGGTAGATGCTCTTTGATATCCTGCTCAGTGGTGTGAATTTAGAAGTGTTTCTCTATTCTTTTCCAGCCAAGATGCTTCATGTGAGGAGGTTTTCTTCCACAGTATACGGGTTTGCTATTTTCTCTTTAAACTGATCTTTGTACGAGGCTGGCCATGTGCTTATTGTGCCCAGTTAATAAGAGACAAGACAAAAACTCTGGGGAAGAAAAAACCCACAAGCCATTTCAGTAGAGAGCTAACAACCAGTGCTGAATTAGATATCAATATATTACATTTGATCCTTGTTTTTTGTTTTGTTTCCATGCCTTAGAATGTACTAGAAAATTTTAGGAGTGAGTGTAAGGGGAATAACCATGCAGTGGTGTCAGAACTAGTGTTTCTGAGCTGGATAGTGGACCAACCCCACATAACTGGCTGATAGATATAGAATGGTATGTCTATATTTCTTGCAACTGGATTAGCTGTTAAACTTGGCTATTGTATGTGAACAGATCAGAATGATTACTTACTGTCTTCTGACAGAGCTCAAATCCGATTCTGTCATAATTGGTTCTAGCTGTCAGGCTGAACATGGAATAAGCAGTGCCCCCTAATGTAGCCCTGCAAGTATCTTTTTCAGCATCAGAGTTTGATTTAAGTCGCCCCAAGAGTGTCTTCCTGTCACTTCTGGAACTTTCTTTTATCAGCTTGCATTCCTGGAGATCACAGTCTGATATCAAGCATCTTCCCATCTATATTGAACATCAGACTGGATATTTTTTACTTGAGCAGAGAAAGTGAATGTCTGCTGTGAATAAATCCAGAGCATTTCCAATTTTTTTCTGCTGCTACTTTTTTCTCCTGTTGGCAGTATTACAGGCAGACAACTATAGTGTCAATATTACTTCAATTGTCTACTGACTGTTGCTGAAAAGGAATTTGCCATCTCCTTCATGATCATGCTGGCAGTGGGAAGGGTGTCATCTTTTGTTTTCTGTCTGTCCTGTTGATTTTCAAGCTGAAAGACTAGTGGCATCCTGCAGTGACCTTAGCTGCTACTTGATACCAAAAGCTGCTGTGCAGTGCTCTAATTTACACTCATGGGAAATTGTTGAAGGCATGTAATTCTGTGGCATTTCCATGGTCATTGTATTCTAGTATGGCAATCATTTAAGTCTCAGTTTCAGTCCTTCGGAGAGACATGGAGTGGCATTTAACTGCATGAAACACACTTACCAAGCAGTTTTGATTGCACTGTATTGGTGAATTGTCCACGTAATTATTCAAACCTCTGCCAATTTTTCTAGCAACTATTTTCTATGCTAATCAGATTACTGGTTGAAATACTAAACATAATTAATCCAAGAACAGATCTATGAGATGCTCAAGAATCCTTTCAGTGACAGAAGAAACAAATTCACCTGGTTTTCTAGAGCTCTTAAAGCAGTTTTAAGTATTCTAGATGCATTCCCTTATGATTTAAAGTAGGGGATTAGGTCAGTTACATTACAGAAAAGTAATTTTAATAAGCCATAGACAGCAAATACTGTTCAGTGGAAGACAAACCTTGGGGCTAAGCAGGTATTTATAATAGAACAAAGAAGCCTTTGAGATTAAGGAAACTGGTCCTGCTCATTAAACACGGACTGAGACAGAGCCTTTGAATTTTAACTTACCTTCATAGGAAGTGACAAAATTATTTTTCTGATTAAAGTGATTGTGTTATTGAAGAGAGTTTCAAGACTGTTGCCTAGATTGAAGACAAGTTAAATTGTTTTTCTCTGTTAATTCTACTTGCACAAGATTACCATGTTACTCTGAGCAGAGGGGGACACCCACTCCCCTTGCCTGGCTGGCAATGCTGGACTTGATGCACCCCATGGTCCATTGCTCCTTTTGCCTGCCTGCTGCTCCCCTTAATTTAGTGTTGTCTGTGAACTTCCATAGTATGCATTTTAATCCTGAGTACAGATTATTTGTAGAAACATTAAGGAGAACTGACCATAAAATGTGGCCTTGCAGAACCCCACTACTGTCTGTCAGCCTAATGTAACCCCACTTACTGTAAATCCTTGAGCCTGACCTATCAACCATTGCTCACCGATAGCATTGTTTTTTTTCTACAGTATCCTGGTTATTTAATCCAGAAGGATACTATGAGAAACAGCACTGAAAGCACTGCTGAAATACAAAGGTTACATCTGTTGAATTCTATTGGTGGCCTTAGTAGCCTCACCTGCTCCTTTCTCTTCAACAAACAGGCACATAGCAGCATTCCTAATGAACATACCAGCTGTAGTCCTGCTGTCAGGACTTGATTTTTCCAGTGTAGGGAAACAAGAGCATAGAGACAGAAGAAAATTTATCAAACCGATATTCATATATGCTGTGTTAGCAACTGTTAGGTAACAGTCTGTTTTTTCACTTTGTTCTGATTGTAAAATCCAGCTCAAATAGCTATAAAATTGTCTCATAGTGTTATTCAAGTTCTGTGCATGACTGTAAGTGTCCAGTGCCACTCATGATATATACTCTTTTAAAAAACAGAAATACATAATAGTTGAACAAAAATACAGAATGCATAAACATACTTGAAGTCCTTTCCTTCAACGCTGCTGGACAATTCAAGTCTCTGACTTATCTTTAAGCATGCAAATAGCTTTTTCTATCTTTGGAGTAAGTTTTTGCTACCTACCTCAGTTTGAAAAAGTTATTTGCATTTCCTATGGAAGAATAAAGTAATTTCCATATATCCAGCTCTACTTGAACTCCAAAAAGAATTAGCACACAATGTGTGATCTCTTTGAAATCTGCTAATATATTAATGTCTGCAACCAGCTTTACTGTAAAAAAAAAAAAAAAAAAAAAAAAAGCAAACAAACAACAACAACAAAAAACACAAAACAACAAAACTAGGGAATCAATAGCAGAAGAATATTAATCAGTAAAAATAAAACTACGTTCAAAATTTTAATTAGTTTCATTGACTTTTTTTCTAATCTCAATGTAGAGAGATTTGTGTGAATGCTTTTTCCCCAGTTATGTTTCTTCTATTTTGGTGTGTAGATTGAACAGTTAAAAAAAAAAAAAAGATTTTTTTTCTTTTCTAAAATTTCTTCTCTATGTAATTTTATTGTTGATAAACTTTACAATTCATAAATAAGTACATTACTTTTCAAAGTGTTTTCCTAGAACAGTTTAGATACCTATGTAAAGTGATCCTGTGATAAGAGATTTTAGAAGCACTCTTTTCTATGAAAATGTGGGATTTCTGTATTCTTAATCAGTAATGATCAACTGTTCTTGATTTGAGCACTGATAGTACAATAAATGAACTTTTTTATTATTAACTTATTTATTATTATTATTGTTGGTTGATATACTTTGATTTTTTCTTAGCTCCTCTGGTGACCTTTTCTGTGTTCTGCTTTTTTCTCTATTCTAACTTAATTCTCTTTTGTTATGGTCTGTGCCAATGAGTAGATTGTTGGGTTTTTGTTGTCTACAGACATTTCTCTTTGTGCTGTGATTATTTTGCATCTTCTAGGCTAAAATCTGTTGATTGTTCCAATGTTTTCCATTTTCTTAAATTTTTCTCCCTTTTTTTGTCTAATTCTTTCCATAATGAGAATGATTTGGTACTACTATGACACTCAAGGAACTATTCTGTATTTACATTACATTTTCTTTGTACAGGAGATATGTTCTGCTTTTTCTTTTCCATTTTCTGTGTATCTGTGCATACAAATGAGGGAAGCAATATCAAATGAACTCAGTATGTAATATACAGGTTACTATATTTCTTTGTATTTGCCCATTCTCTTGATTCTTTTACCCTTTCTAGTAAATTTGCCATTATCACTGAATAATGCAAGTATCTTCCCTACCTTCTGTATTTCCTTGGGACCCAATTTTATTTTTTGTTCATATGGCGCTGGAACTATATGTTGCAACGCAAACTTTTTTATATTCAGCTTGCATGTTTCACATAAGTCACCACCACTTTAATGACCATTGTGTTTAAGCTCAATTTCTATGAAAGTAGCATATGCTAACTAGTTCTTTCTTTTACTGTCAGTCTCATTGCCAGACACTTGAGTTACATCTGGAGAGGCTGCAAGCACTTCATACTAATGTGCTCTGCAAACAGATAGCATCTCCCTTGCATCATGCTGACTCTTTCAGTGGAGAGCAGAAACTGATGCAGTATACTGTGATATGGAAAGATGCTGCATATAACTTTATTAGAAACACTTTCAAGTATTCAAATATAAAACACATTGAAAAAGGCAAAGCACAAGTACAAAAACTAAAAAAAAAACAAAACAAAACACTTTTGTATCCTATTTTTATCTTGTATGACAAGATACCTCAAGCGAGAAACTCAAATTTAAGTGAATATCATATTCTACTCATTCTTGCTATGTACTTGACTTTATTTTCTGTGTACTAAGCTAGTCTTTCCTATCTGAAAACTATATTAAATACATATATCCTGTATGATATTGAAATGAGCTTGTGTGAAATAATGTTCACTTAAGCATCTGTTTTTGTGTAATTAGGGTTATTAAGCATTCTAAATTAGTATATTACTGTGGTGAAAATCTACTAACAAATATATATCATGAGTTATCTCCTTTAAGTTTTTATTATGGAAGGAAAAAAACTTAAAGAAGACTTCTGCAGAGAGAGAAAGTGGTGTCTGATTTATTTTCTTAGCTGAGAAGAATGTAGTATGGAAATTAATTGTATTACATTAAGCTACATTAGCTTTGAATCTGTTTTACTACAAGAAACAAGGGCAGAGGAAAGATAAAGACTTAGCAATTGTCAAAAACTATCTACTCCTGTTGAAAATAACTACCTTGTTTTTAAGTTTGTGATCAATATTATTCCATATATCATGTATCAGAGAAGTATTTTCTCACAACAAGCCTTTTTTCCACTGATGTTATCTTTTAATTATATCACAACAAGAAGGAAGGTGGATTTACAAGCACCTTTAAAGTGATGGAGTTCTTTTTCTTGAAAGTTTTGTTCTAGATAAATGAAAATTACTGTTTTGTTTCAGAAATAATTGTGTCAAAGACAGAAGAATTTGTAGCAATCTGTCCCCATCCTTTGTCCCTGAGTCAATAAAAACATGACACTAGAATCTGTGTAATGAACTGTTATAGCAAGGGACACAGCCATAGGAAGAGAGAATTGATTCTGAGATTCCTGGCACTATATCTTGAACTAAACATATTTGTATGGAGCTTAATCATGCTCTTGATTTCCATGTTTCACTGTAGTAGTCAGAAATACTATAGTTCTATATCTGTGCACATAGCAGTACATTTGGTAGTACTTAAATAGCCTGTGTAACCTTCTGAAATGTCCAAAATAACTTGGAAACATGCTAATGACTACTCTCACAGCAAAGCCTAAGCAGGTCTAATGAAATCGTTTACCATCTCAGATTTTACATATTTTTTTGTTTTAACACAGAAGCTATAATATTGTGGGTTTTTTTTTTTATGATTGGATGTTTTTTCTAACTCTCTTCTCTTGAAGATCTGTAAAATGTTTTAGAGATGGCACACAGCCCTAGATCAGTGAACTAATAGTCATTTGTGCAATAACGTACTTTAACCATGGATCTACCACTTCTCACAGGAGAAGAGCTACAGTTCTCAAGGCAGTAGAAAACCCAATTGAAAATTAATAAAGCTCCTATTGTACAGCTGATTTCCAGATATTGCATTATCCATTTGATCCAGAGAGTTCGTAGCATCTATTTGCCAAGTAATTGACTTCTGAAGAGTTTTCAGAGTATGCAAATCGAAGATAACACCTGACTACTTTCCAACCTGCAAGCTGAATCTTTGCTGTTCTCTTTATTGTGCTCCTTTGTGTGAGCATTGTCATTGAATTCTTCATACACCTCTGAGCAGTTGCCTGTGATCTCATTGCGGGGGAGGGTTGGGAGGGGAGGAAGTGTAAAAAAAAAAAAAAAAAAAAAAAAAAAAAAAACCATCACCACCATCAAAAAAAAAAAACTCAGGGAAATAAGAGGCATCTGTAGAGAACACAGTTGCTTAGCTGCAGGAAGCTGCCTCACACACACAGTACAGCTACTGTCCCTGGTTGCTGTAGCAATGACAGTGCAAGACACTGATCTAAATTATTCTGAGATATATTGAGCAATATTAGCTGTTCTTAACGCTTGGGCAGGCTGAGACAAAATACTCGTGGTAAAGACATCCATCCCTCTTCACTAGTAGATTGTTCTCCAAGTAGATCCGAACCTTCAAATAAGTGCCAAAATAAGTTTTCTTTTCATGGTCTCTCAGTTTCCCTGGAGTGGGAGGAAAAAGATTTTTTTTTGTGACTGAGGAAAATGTGCAATGTGGAGAATGTCTTCCAGATTATCCAATGGTCAAAGACAGTAGCAAAGGAAATGACTTCAGCAGTCAAACTACACCAATTATGAATCACTGAAGTTAAAGTGCACAATGCATTATATACAGCAAACTCTTTCTGACTGTGAAAATCGGTGGGCTGGATTTAAGTTCAGTCTTGAGAATTTATTGGGAGGAAACTTGAATGAGTCAGAAAAGACTCTTCCAAAAAAAAAAAAAAAGTTAATGCAGGTTATCGCTGATATTTCACAGGGTATTTCACACCCTGTAGCTATTATGTGTCTCACATTTACATCGTTGTTTGTTTAATGTGACCTGTTGTTTGTACTGAGAGATTAGCAGGTTAACGGAAATGTTAATGTGAGCTCTAGCAGAGCCCGGAGAAAAAGGTGGAAGCTGAGTGTTAGAAACCTATTATCTTGAATTTACAGATATTGAAGGAAGCATCTTTTGCCTGTAGCTTGCAAAGTGCTCTGAGTAGGCAAGGAATACTCAGAAAACCAACATCAACAGAAAGGCTGCTAAGCAGCTAGCCATTTCATCTGCCGTTTCCATCCACCTGCCAAACTCTCTTCTGCCTGTGCAGAGAAAATGAGGGAAATGTTCTACTGACATAAATCAGTAATAATCCTGTACAACCTTTTTTTTTTAATCCCTCCTCCTCTTTTTTTTTTTTTTTTTTTTTTTTTAAATCTGAAGATAAAAGGCCCCAAATGAGCCAATCCTAAAATACCATTTGTAGTTGGCAGCTGCAGTAAGCTCTGTGGGGAAGTGGAGAATGGACCTGGACTGTAGGAACAATGGAATAGTGGGCTACACGCTTGACAGATGTGATTCACGTGTATGCTGCCTTCTCTTTGAATAGATCCCATGAGGTAAGATTTGTTCTAACACTCTGCAAAATTACATTTTATTTGTCTGTAGTTAATTCGGGGAGCAGTGACCACTGATGCCTCAGCTGTGATTTATCAAAGCTTTTAAGTATTTTGATGCTGTGAACAGAATGTAAACTAATTGATGTAACTTTTCAAAATAAAATAAAAATCAGTTACAGACTTCAGGAAATGATTTTCATGAGAAGGTAGAATCATGGTGCTGCTATGACTTCTCCAATATTGCCTTTGAATTTTCAGGAATGTAGTCGTATATAATTCTAGTTTGCCTTTCTTTAGCTGATGAGCTGATTTTCAAAAAGAAGAATGTCGTGTCCCTTGTATAGTGTGCTTTTAAACGAAACAGGAGCTGCTGCTTTTCCCTTTGTTACTTCCTTCCAAAGAATCCATATAGAAAGAAGTGTCAGACAATACTGATCAATTTCAGTGTTTTGAAAGTATTTTCCAGGAAAAAGGATGCAGTATGGGGAGCTTTTCAGAGTGCAAGCTGTACGTTATTTCTAGATTCAAATATTATTTATTTTTTAGAACCAAAGGGGAACAGTGGAGGTTGCTCCTTTTGTTTAGTATCTATAAACTAATAATTGAATCATAGACTCAGCAGTTCTCCCCTTTATCTTCTTTTCTTTTGTATATCCACCCAGAGTAAGTCATTTGTTTGTTGCAGGTGTATTTTCTTGTTGTCTGAGCGTTGTTCTTCATAACAGAGTATTTGAAGTGTTCAAGTGAAACCCTCCCAAAAGCTGGGAAGAGTGGAAAGTGTATATTGCAAGTCCTGCAGTCTATGGTTATGTTTATGTGACTCTCAGTGGGATTTGTTTTTTCCAGACCAGATGTCCCATCCACTAATCCAGAAGCGACACCTCTCAAATGCTACTGACAATCTTCATCATGCAAAATTACATTTGCCATATATTTGATAGAATATCCTTCACATCCCATGTTCGCTTGGGCTGCGAATGGACTGCAGATTCTGCATTAATGTTTAAAGTGGATCAATATTCACAAAGCAGTATGAGAAAATGTCTTAGTGAGCCTTCCTTTTGCTACGTATTGTCTATAAATAATGCCCTCCTTCTCCATTTCTTCACCAGGTACAGGTTTCCTACAAGTCTTTCACAGCAAGTAAAATCATTCTCTTTAGAGCACTCATGGTTTTGTGCAAGTCTTCCATGCATGCTGACTGCTGCTGTAGACATGCTACTTACTGCAGTGACATTGCAGACTCTAAATTTAAAGTCTTCACTCCTATTTTCAGTGCTGTCGAGTTCACAGAAATTGTAAAAATGAAAACTAGTTGAGCTCATAAGGGTAGGAATGTCTCAATGTTCATTTCCATTTGCATGCTGAGAATGTTCTCAGGTGTTTCTTGCAAGTGACTTCCAAGTATTTTCACAGGCATCTGTGGTGCAAAGGATTGGAAGTATGACATTGTAGGTGTTTGGTTCAGGCATGAACATGGCTGAGATGCTCTCAGTTTCATCAAATCACTTTGCAACCTGAGATATCCTCTTTCAACTCAGATTTAGGTTAAAAACAAGCCATATATATAAACAATCAAGAGTTCAGTTTAAATTCTCCCACAGTAGCAAAATCTGCTTTTCATGCCAGGAGTGTTTTCTCTACTTCATAGCTACAACAATCAATTTATATATAAAAGGATGTTTGTTTTTCTAGCTCTATAACAGTTTATACTTCCTTCCTCTTTGGTTTCTCTTAGGAATATTCCTTAGTTTTTATAAGAAAAAACAAAAACAAAACAAACAAAAAAAACCAACATGCAGTATTTTCATTACTTAAAAATGTCCTACCTAGATTTAAAATATGGTTTCCTCTTCCTCAAATACTTGTAATTTTCTCTGGAGCTAGTTTAGAAGATGGAATTGATATGCTAAGATTTCTAGAGATTTTTCTGTCCTGTTTCAATGGTTGCAAAGCTGTTTCTTTGTTCCTTTTTTTTTTTTTTTTTTTTTTTTTTTTTTACACCACTGGAACTATTGCACCTGATAAAAAGATGATTTCCTTTTTTAGTACATTGAGATCTCAACATTAAAGGGTTCATCTGTCAAAATTACTACCAGTATCAGAAATTTTTGAATTCTTTATCAAAACTATGCTAAACAAAATTATGTTTGTCAGCAATTTTTCTCTCTTACGCATGAAAAATATAGAAGTGGAATGTGAAGCCACTGCTAAATACCTAGAGAAGAATCGAGAACCTGATGTTGTTGAGGTGTAGAGTCTGTGTGCTTCAGAGTAGCTTACTGCTGAGAACTGAGGAGGTGAGAACCACAGAAACAACAGCATGGTTTAAGAACATTTTCAGTCAAGTGGTGTTTTTATTTTACCACTGTTGTTTTATTCAAATGCTTTGAAAACTGGAGCAAGTATATTTCGAAAATCCAAATTAGGAGGCAGGGGTCAATCTAAAGCCGTATCTTTCTTGCTTTACTAGTTGGTTGAAGAGGAAATAGACTATGGCCAAGACTTGTCATGATGTTCAATCTTTCTGTAGTAACCCGTAGAAGAAAACTGTAATTACACACGGGCGTAACTAACCCTCATTACATCACTTATGACTAGACATGTCACAAAATCATAGGATCATTAAAATTGGAAAAGGCTACCATGATCATCTAGTCCAATTGTCAATCTTTCCCCACCCTGCCTGCTAGCCATGTCCCTCAGAGCCACATCTACATGTTTCTTGAGCACCTCCAGGGATGGTGACTCCATCACCTCCCTGGACAGCCCGTTTCACTGCCAAACCACTCTTTCAGAGAAGTTTTTCTTAACTTCTCCAGGTCCAACCTGAACCTCCTCTGTGCAACTTAAAACCATTGTCCACCATCTTATCTCTAGTTACCTGGAGAAAAGGCCAACCTTCCTGTAGCTGTAACTTCCTTTCAAAGAGTTGTAGAAAGTGATAAGTTTTCCCCTAAGACTCCTCCAGACTAAACAATCCAGTTCTCTCAGGTATTCCTCATAAGACTTGTGCTCCAGGCCCTTCACATCTTCATATGATTCTTAAATTAGAGTTTTTTTTTTTAAAGTAAACAGTGAATTCTCTACTGAAATATCTGTTATGCTGGTTTCTTACACTGTGTTATCACCAGAAATTATTTCCAGCAGAAACAGGTTTGGAAAGCTCAAATTAATACAGAACTTAGAGAATTCCTGAACACTTTTCTTTCCTCAAAGAGGAGAAGAAATGTGAAAACAGGAACTGAGATTGAATGTTACAAAGAGATGCAGTATATTCACTGAGTTTCTGAAGCTTTTAAAGTAATTTTTGACTAGCAGCAATGACATAAATTCCAAAGATAGTGAACTATGCAGTTTCTGATTTTCTTCTGTCCTTCAGCGTTGGTATTGATCACTGAACACTGTTTTGAGAGGAAAAGAAAGATACAAGTTTTAATTTGGAGTATAATTTTTTCATTCAGATGTGCAATAAGAACCAACTTTATATGTTGAAAATTCTTTTCACTTTAATGACATTCCCTGTAAAACTATAGGCCATGCAATACTATAGGCAATGAATGCGTGCTGCCCCTTAAACATAATGACAGAGTGCAATGCTAGTATAATTCTTGAGGTTTTGCCATTTCTGGCTTACAGTTGATCACACTTCTGCAATGCTGCACCTGTTGCTCACTGAGGCAAAGTGAAATAAGGATTGGAGGCTGTATGGGCTATGGTGACCATGCAGTGATGGAGCTCACACTCTTGAGGGATGTTGAACAGGAAAGAATAAAATCAAGAAGACTAATTTTAGGGAAGTCAACTTACAGCTCTTCAGGGAGTTAATTAACTGTACCCCTGGACAATGGAGTGGAGCAGAGCTGGCAGATCTCAAAGGAAGCTTTCCTCAGGGCATAAGAGCTCTACACCCCCAGGTAGAGATTGGATAGAAGGAAGAAGTTTTTTACAGTAAGAATGGTGAGGCACTGGAACAGGTTGCCCAGAGAGGTGGTGGGTGCCCTGTCCTTGGGGACATTCAAGGTCAGACGGGACAGTGCTCTCAGCAACCTAATCTAGCTGTGGTTGTCCTAGTTCCTTGCAGGAAAGTTTGGACTAGATGACCTTTAAGGGTCCCTTCCAACTCAAAAGATTCTGTGATTCCCCTTCAGCAGACTGGACTGTTTTTTTTGCTTATCTAAAAATCTGCAGGCATTGTATATGTCTTGAAGTATGTTTCTTAGTTGGATTAAATTGTCCTCTGTGTTTTCTGCCTCCTTTTTTCCTACCATTGTTAAAAATCTGAAACACAGATGCTGTATTTAGCATCCTTGCAACAGGTTAAAGTTGTTCTGAAATTGTAGGTTGTATATCTTACGAAGATAGCACGTGAATAGGTATGAAAAGTTTGTCTCACCTGGCCTGGTGGTCCCTATTTGTCTAAATCATATGTGCTGGCCTGGATGTAACAGGTCTTGAATGAGGAGTGACGAAGCTGGATGGAGAAAATCTGCAACACGCTCTGAAAGTGCTAGTTTTTCTTTATTGAGTACAGAGAGAACTTAACATCAACAATTTCTAATTTGGTTGTTTTAGTTAAGAGCCGTTATAAAGAAGGATGGATTCAGATGCTGTAATCTATCAAAACAAAAATGCATGAATGCACGTGGCTGTGAGAGGTGAAAAAATATCCTAACATGCCATAAATTTAAAATATTCCTATAGGGGAGGGGGGGAGGAAGGGGCTGGAAAGAAAAAAATTGCTGAAGTTACATTCTAAGGAAATGTTCCATGTTGTGTTATTTTGCAGTCTATCTGTTCATTTTTGAGGCTGCAACATCCACAAATCCTGAAGGCGTTAAGCCCCTCAGAATTAAGGAAATAGTTATTTTCCATTATCAGTGAGTGTATGTAACAAGGAATTTAGGAAAACAAAAAGTAAAAATGAAATAAAAGAGTAGAAATTATAAAACCATTATTTAAAGACAGAATACCCACAGAATACAAACTTTTAACAATGTGATTAGCCAGTATACTTCCAATTAAATCAGAAGTAAATTCATGGCAGAATTGAAATAGGTAAAAGTAGCTGAAATATCTCATTTTTACTTACAGAATGTCCAGAGCTTCTGTTAAAATAAGATTTCTACTGTGCCAAGGAGAGGTTTGCAGCAAAGCAAAACTCATTTTGTGTATGACCTTTAAAAGTCATCAGTTTCATATGACCTCCTCACATACAATGTAGTCTGCCTTTTCAGTTAGTAATGAACTGTCTGCTCTAATACTTTCAGGTATAGAGGCAGTTATAGTTATAAATGTGGAGAAAATAAGTTCCCAGGCTTATCTTATTGGTTTCATCTTTTAAACACCATCAAACCTGCACAACAAACTAACTTAATACAGCCCCACCATAAGACCATCAAGGTACCAGAAGCAAAACATCTTGCATTTTTCGTTTAAATAAAATGTGTGGAAAAACTAAACTTGTAAGTATGTCAGAGCACGATAAATTCTTTTTATACTTGGCATTGACTAGAGTAAAGATTTTAAATTCAAGAAGTTGTAACAGTGGGTTACTTCCTATAGATACTATGAAAAAAAAAAAAATCTAGTATTTACATAACCACGGAGGCATAATTTTGTACAATAAGATATAGTATTATTTTAATTAAAAAAAGCCTGTGCACCCAAAAGCCTGCCACAGGATATCATGATAAAGAATACTGATAAATACAGGACAAACTTGAAGGAGTTTGAGAGTAAACTTCAGTTGGATTGTTTCAGTAGATCACAACTGTTTTAGGAAGCATTGAGAATAGCCTACAGAATGACCTGCAAGATTGCAAACGATGTTATTGTAATCCAACTAATAGCTGTTAGTCAGACTGCCATAAAAATAAGAAATCTCTAGGCATCTCTTTTCGAAGTCTTAAATTTAAATACCTCTACTTACAGCATTTCTATAACTAATGATTTAATTATGTTCATGATATTTTATGAAGATATTCACTTTAATCCCTTTAGGATTTTTTTGAAAAAAAAAATATTGAGATTATTACTTGTATGCTTAAATTTGTACATTCTTTTTTTTTTTTTTTTTTGTGGAATTTATTCAGGAATTTTGATCTCTAAGCTCAAAATGATAATTTAGCTACAGAACTGTTTAACTTCTTTGTGTTACCTGTACTTATGCTTCAAATTTAAGAGTACCTTATCTCCTGTCCAGAGTTTGAGATACTTGCAATGGCTTCCTATGGCCTTACACAGCTGTGTGGCCTTGGGAAAACAGGGAATATAATTGGAAAATTCTGTCATTTTGAGAACTTTTCTAATACATTCCAGTTTAGAAGGTATTTCTCTTCTTCCAGACATCTATTCTTTGTTTCAAATATCCATGCAAGATATATGCTATTATTATAACTACTGTAAAACTATCCTGGAGAAAGGGAATCACCCTTCAGTGATGACAGAAGTCCGTATTCCCTTTAGAAAAATGTAAATGGGTAACACATTGGGTGTTTTTACAATGAAGTACAGTCTGCATAAATAATTCCATAAAAATACGGTACAGTTACATTATATGACTGTGCTTGAAGAGACCACTGTGAAATCAGAGTGTTTGTAGGATATACAGCCAGAACAAGCTTTCTAGGTTGTAAATTCAGCCCCCTGCTATAGTGGGTAAATACAGGTCATCATTCTTAGCATAATTCTTATCTTTTAGACTCTTTACTTTTAGATTTTTATTTGTAGTTAGACTTTTTGAGGTAGAGCCCTGTCCCATCTCCCACCTCCAAAGTTTATTTTTTTATTTCCATCCTAAAGTTAATTCATTCTCATTTATTCTGGTATCTTATTCTTTATTTTAAATAGCTATTCTCCCTGATACATATATTCCTAGATGTATTTGTAGACAGCAATCAGGTCTTTTGGAATTATTAATTTTAAGAAAGCAATTAGTAGCGTCTATTTTATTTCATACAAATCCAATGGGCTGAAGATCCCTCTCTAGCCTGGACTACTACGTGAGATTTCTATCCTCGTGTGCAAGGGGCTGTTCTTTCCTGGTCCCATGTGCTGTAGAAGTAGATGCTCAAGAGAACACAGGCATAGAATGGGATGGCAGGAATGTTCTGAGTTGCCTGTGATGGCAAGGTTTAGGCAGTTATCTACTTTGTACACATATAATCCTACATTTTTATGTTCAGTCCTTCAGGAAAGCATGCACTTTTTCTTTGCCTTTATTTTCCATTAGTATGTGGGGAAATAGTTTATCTAAGTGCTGAGCTAATCTAGTTCTGAACACCTGCATTAAAACTGATAGATTTCTTAAAGGGAAGCATATATATATAAAATCTTTATGTACTAAAATTACAGTTTCAAAGGACATTAGATAAACAGAATGAGAAAAAGCATAATGGATTGCATTCCTATCTGTTTATCCCATATTGGCTAAATTTCATTGACTTACAAAGCACCTATTTTTAATTCTTTTAAAAGGCCATATTCCCCCACTTGATATTCACCAGAGTGTTATAACTAAATAACAGAAATACAACAAAATTCTCTTTTGCTAGCAAAGGACAAAATGACAGATGTTAGACTTAAGGGAAGAAGAAGGCGAGAGCAAGCTCTGAGCCAGGCTGTCTCTGCCACCTTGATGGCTGTTTCTCAAATGCAGATCCATCACTGGAGCTGAGAAGGACTTAGATGGAGCTTAGAGTGTGGATTTCCCCTCTCCTCATGTCTGCTCTGTGAAGGAAATAGATTATAAGCGCAACTGCCTTCTGTTGTCTGGATTCATCTGCTCCATTAGAAAAGCTAATCTATTTCTTCTGCCCAGACAAATTGTGGATGTCCCACCCTTGGAGGTGTTCAAGGCCAGATTGTATAGCTCCATAGGCAGCCTGGTCTAGTGCTTGATCTAGCATCTGGCAACCCTGCCCACAGCAGGGCAGTTTGGAACTTGATAATCTTTTATGTCCCATTCAACCCAACCCAGACTAAGATTTATTCTATGATCTCAGACTGGGAATGAATGAGGCTCAAAACACTTTGAGACCATCACCATTGATAAACAGGAGAGCTCAAGAGAGTGCTGGAAATTAGCTTTTGCTTGGGCTCTAGGTTCAGTTCACCTTTGTAGTTCACTAGGAGGCCGTGTAAATAACTTTAGCCCTCTACAAGCTTTAGAAGGAAACCAGAGAAATACTGACTTGCAAATGTCCTTGCCAAAGAACATATTGGAACTACTTAAATAATGATGCCTGGTATTAATAGTAAGGAGTTTAAACTAACAAGATTGCTGTGATTCACAACATAACATTAACTGTAACTGAATTGGCCAGTTATTTTTTCAGTATGAAAGCACCATTACCTGAAGCTGGGAGGATGTCCGTAACCTTTGTCAAATCTCTGATCGCTCCTTTGCCTTTGTGTTTCTTCTAAATCACAGGTCAGCTAGTCATCTTCGTAACTGTCATGGTTTTATGATTTTTGGTTATTGGTATTCCACATCATAACATCTCTCTACCCTTTTTCCCTTATCTCTTTCTGGGTGTGGATCCGCAGGTCCCTCTGCCCTGCTAGTCATGGAACTGGGCCGAAACAGCCTGTAAACCATTGAAGTAGTTAAAGTTTATAAGGATCAGAAGTGTGAAGAAAATTCTGAACTATATGGTGACGGGAAATATTGGTCTTGCAAAGTTCAACAAAGTCAGTAAGGATTATAAAAATGAACAGCTTGCTTTATTACTTAGCATCACGGAACTGCTGACTCGGGCACCAAAGGATTAATCAGCTTTTTTCTTGAAAGAAGAAAAACATCTTGTTTCTCAAGAGAAGTCCTGATTAAGGTTATTTTTAAAAAATATTTATTTATTTATTTTCCATACGAGGTATTTACAGCTTAATGTCAACACTAGCAAAATTGCACAAACAGAAAAATTGCACAAAGATACTATCTGTAGCCTGTGAGGGAAGAGACTGCTTGCAAAATGCATTTTTGTAACATCCCGTGAAAGAGATGTGATGCACTTGCTGACACTGAACTCTTCCATCATAGCCAAACAGGTATTGCTAAGCAAGTGACAGGGTCTGCTTTTATGTCTTATACATATTTTATATATACTCCTCACATATTACCTTATTGACAATTTGGATTTATAAAATATATGATTGGAACTACTCGTACACAAGCATAGCATTCAGTGTAATCTTTTCCAGCAGTTCTTCTGATCCCATTGGTTCCTTAAATCTGCTCTTTATGTAAGATTTAGAAATACTGGTCTTTGTTGGAAAATGCAGTAGTCTTGCACAAGTTTGAAAATCACCAATGCTCTTGTGCTCATTATAAATAAAAAAGAAAGCCAACAGTAAATGTTACTGTCAGAACTTTTCTCTTAAAGGTATAAATCTGGACTTTCAGTGAAGCTATCACTTTAAGGGACACAGTATGAAAGTCTCTTTCCAAATTGTATGCATTGTGTCATGTGTTTCTGTTTGTTTCCTACACCGATTCTGCACTGGAGACAGATATTACAGTAGTATTACACTTCTATGGCAGTTCTTTATCATTTGTGGTTCTGATTTATTATGTTGTTCTTATGTACTTCAGTTTGAGATAGCTGCAGTAAAGACTTTCAGGTGGCTGACTGACTGTAAAGAAGGGCATTTCACAGCAGAATGGTTCTCTTTGTGATGATGTGAATGGCAATTTAAGCTTTACGAATTATTACATATAGTTTGAATTAAAATAGACTGGTAAATGATGTAGTTTTGTGCACACAGATTGCATATAGATTTCCTATGCACCTCTGTTCTACCACTATAATTAGTATACTTTTCACTTGGATAAAGTAATTTTCTGCTGTTATTTTGTCAAAACAATACTTTCTACTAATGCTAATGGATTCTTGTCATGGATATGCAAGTATGCATACGAGGGATTCTTAAACATGTTTTCCTCCCTAAAAACACCTCTCTGTGAAAATAATGTAGTAAGTGCGAGTTTTTTCTTAATCATTAAAACCACTAAGAACAACTAATGAGCATGAGGAAAGTCCATCTGAAGGTGAATATACATGGTTTCTGTGCTGGAAAATTGTGAATAAAAGGTGAAATGCCACTAAAAAGATCAATTTTGTACTTAAGTAAAAACAAAATAAAATTCATAACTTGGATAAGCTGATGTCTGATCTTTCAAGGCTGCTGAACAGAGTGTTGAACTTGGGACTTGGGTTCAGTGTGATTTTGATTGGGAAAACTAATGTGGACAGAAGCATTACAGTCGCATGGAACGATAGCTTTAGAAATGCATCGATTAATTATTGATGATATTAAAGTTCTGGGAAGGAGCTGGTAGAGTATCTGAGAATGTCTGCTCTCTGGCAACTGAGACAGAGAGAAGGGAAATGAGTTCAACAGATTTGCTAATGCAAGATATCAGACCACGTTTCTAAACAAATTTCTTTTAATTACAATGACGGCTTGAATGTTCATGATCAATGGTATGAGTCGTGTTTTGGGAATGAATCGTTGTCCCAGATTGCACTCTGAAGCTTTTATTAGTTACTGTATCATTATTCTCGTTCCTGCCAGTGAATGCTTCCACTGAAGTCCATGAGACAACTTTGATAAGACCTACTGGACACCAACACTAGCTTTCTCAGACTTATCAGAAAATGCTGAAAACCTAGCATAATGATTGCCTGTCAGAAGATAAAACAAAACACCACACACACACTCATGAAGTATCACAGAGTAGTACAAAACCTTGGTTTAATTTCATTTTTGGTATGCCTATTTTTTTTTTTTTCTTTGCCCTTTTCGCACAATGCTATTGGAACTTGCTTATTACCTGCAGGTCATTCCTATGGAAGTCAAGGAAAAATAATTTCAGTGGGCTCAGGATCAGCTTTTTAGTGAATAAATAATTTTAATTCCGAAGTCTAAAAAGTCCAAAGACTTTTAAAACTCAGAAAATACTCGTATTCCTTGCTACCATCAATATTTATTAAGAACTGCAAAAGACATGTGTTAAATTCTCTTGGGGCTTAGCTTCTACTTTTGTGTTCTCACTGAAGTTTCTTAAAATGTACTCTGAGAAGTATTTAGTAACCCCTATGCTCTTTCGTTGTATGCAGGCTTTTGCACTTCATCCTTAACGGAAATCACTGTCTGGTTCTGAGTATATTTTTATTTTCTGTCATATTGACCTCCTTTGCAGTTTGTCAAGACTGAATGAATCTTTCGTTCATCGTGAATGAAAGCTGGTACAGAAAATTGGACACATTCACCAGAGTAATTGCATCCATTTGCAGTTCAGCTTCCAGTGGTTTTGTTACACTGAGAGAATTGAGATATGGTGGCAGTGTCTGACTTTTCAATGCAAAGCTGCCTGAGATTCAAGTGTGATGCATTCACTTCATTTCCCTTTTTCGGCCAAACAAGTTTTGCAGTAAAGATATTTGTTTTCCCAGCTATTGGTGTCTAGACTTGATAACATTTTCTTAATACCTCTCTACTAATTTTTTTCCTGTACATACATGCTGTACTTATATTTGCCTTGCAAAACTTTATAGATGATTCCCCTGTATTGGATTATTATATGCTAAGAAATATATTGAACATAATAACTATCAAGAATTTGTATGGTAAATGTGGTGGTCAAGATAATTTATAGATTGTTATCAAATGTTTTAATTAGGGAATTCATTTCTGTTTTTGTTTTTGCTCTTTTTATTGAATTGCTCTATGAAAATATTAATTCCCATGTTATTTGACTGATCTTAGATTTAGAAATGATTTATTGACAAAGATGACAAAAACATGAATCATGAATCCATTTTCATACTTTATACTTGCAGTGCAAGAGTGGATTCTGCCACATTGTGTAAACATTTCAAGAAAAAAGATATTAATGTTATAGATTTATACTATCAGATATAGATATTCAAGTTAGTGGCAGATCACATGTTTTGCTGTTGGAAAATTTGTTAGTGAAAAACTCACAAGATCATACTTTTCAGTAATATTTGCCAAAGTCAAGGGCAGAGAGTGCACAAGTTTTCAAGCAGCTGAATAAATTGAAATTTCCTGAGTAAATAAAACTGTGCCTTTTTGACTTAGAACTCTCGTCCAGGGTTTGAATGGTGTTTTTAGTGATTTCTTTTGAAGTCATATGAAGGACATAATGAAGATGTTGGTAGCACAGGTATTTCAGGTACTTCAAAATTCTGAAATGTGAGAAATATAATAACACCTACTTGCGCGCGGGAAGATATTTACTCTTGCAATTAAAGGAAATCTACTTTAAGCTGTTTGCAAGCCAATCAAGATATTGAAATAATACAATATAGTTTTTTTTAGCACTGATAAAGCACAGTATTAAGTGATAAATGGCTCCCTAATTCACAAGCTGTTCAAAACTAGAGGTAAAAGCATAAAAGGCTATTGCAAGCTCTCATTTACAAGCCTCACTTGTACTCATCCTTTTTTCTGGCCCTGTTCGTCTTGCAATGGGACAAAATGATAAAGTAAGGGTATTAAGGACTTTTTTCTTGGCTAGATGCAGAAAAGTTAGCAATGGCAATGTAGATTCCTTGTGAATCAAAGACTGAGCCTTTTCACACAGAATTCACATAGTTTCTAAGTGCTGAATGTTTTTACATGTTTGAATGAAAATGAGAATGCAGTTTTTTATCACTTCAAGATATCTTCTTCATCTACAATGATGTATATTTGACACCAGAATAAATTTTGGATCCTAAAAAATATTGTCCATTTGGCCTATTTCTCTAGGCAATTAAACTCCATAATGTTAATTTAATTATGAGCCAAAAAACAAAGATGAAACTCTTACCATTTCAGAAAAATAAATGTTCCATGAATAGTAAAGAATGTTGTTGTTTTTTTTTTCTTTCATAATTAGTATGGTTTTGATGGTTGAGGTCTATGAGAGTTATGAATCTTTTTCCCTTCCAAAGGATGGGTTTGGAGCTCTATTGACATATGATAGAGGGAACAACAAGTGCATGAAAAAAATCCAGTTAACAACCATGAAACACGTAGATATTAGGATACTTCCCTTCCTTTTTCTTCCTTCTTTTTGTTGATAGACATTTCTGTTTAAAAATATGTGCTAAGTAGTGACAAAAATCTATGTTTGAATGTTCTTGAAGTTAGTGTTCACATTTATCTTAGGCAGCCCTTTGTAACCAGAGCATGCTAAAACTGCAGCCCTAGGAGAGGAAGAAAGCATTGCTATGGTTCCAAGCACATCAACAGGCCCTGCTGGCCCTGTCCAGCCTCCTGTGGGGCCTGCTCTGACCCCTACCTAAGGAGCCAGGGGCTGCATTCTGGTTCAGCCCAGGGCCCCCAGTCCTGGCTGTTACTGGTTACTCCAGTGCCCAGCCCTGTTTCTTCACCTCTTGACTCATGAAATCCTGGATTCATCTTGGACCTGACTTGCTTCTTTCCATCCATCTGATGGTGACTGTCACCAGCCTGCTCGGATATTCCTTCAGCTCAGCTGCACATCGTGAAGCTGTGACTGTACTCACTGCTAGATTTCCTCCACTTTGAAACACCCCACCTCTTCCTGGTCCCAGACAAGTATCAAGAAACTGAATTTCTGATGAGACAGAAGAAGATGCAGCAGTCTGAAGTTTGAAATGCAAATATGAAGCATTTGGAATAACCTAAGAAATGGGAGTCTGTTGGAAGGTCTCCAGCAGGCAGGAGTTCTGTACAACTGCATCACATTGACTTAAGCTGGGATACACATCATGTTAAGAGCTGAAAGTATAGCAACAGCAGGCAGAAGCTCAGGCTACAAGCACAGTGAGGAGCAGAGCAGCTGGTAAGGCCTGGAGGCTAGGCGGGGTGGCTGTCAGGACTGGAACAATGCAAGTAGGTGGTAGTAATTTCAGATAATCCTTTCCATCTGGTACAAAACGTTGTTGGAACCCACATCTTGCAGATTCCATCTAGAAAAGAAGACTACAAAGCTATTGTAGACTTACAACAGAATTAGACACTCTGTTCACCTCTTGTTTCTTTCTTTTCTTTGGTAAAATAAAATACCAAAATGCCAAATGATTCTTGTGTGTGTGTGTGTGTGGGAAATGATAATTTACCAAACTGTCTGAATCTTGGTTTGATATTCTTAGGCTTCTGAGTAGGAGTTTAAGAAGTTTTTATTGACTTCTTGTAAACTTCAGTATGTCTACTTTGCTACACAGAAAAACAACACTCTCAAGGGCTGCTGGTCACTACTCAGAAGTGTTTCTTACTTTTTCTTGTTAATATGCAGTTCAAAATCAATGGTTCTAATAATTTCTCACATCTATGTAAATGATATTAGAAATAATGGAGTATCACAATATGAATGAATTCGCATCTCACTCATTTGGGAAAATAGCCCGAATTAAAAGAATTTACATCAATATTTTGACATCTTCAACCCTGGTCAATATTTCTGTGTTAGCATCAAGTGCTTTCACTGTGTTGTTATTTCTCTTACTGAGTAATGATGATTGGTTTCATCACCAAATCAGGTAGATGATTTTCACAAGTAATAGGGGGAGTATACTTTAAGCCCGTTACAATCAGAAAAGAGTAAGAACTTGTAGACCTACGCTACAACCTTTTCCATACTTTTATGCTCAGTGCTGGGTGTAAAGCTGCTTTCTCAGTTTTCCTCATGCTACCATGCTTAGCCATTATAAGGATTTTGGTGTCCAGTGGATCATCAAATCCCAATAACTACCCTCAACATGTTTCTCTTTGCAAAATTGTTTGTAACTGAGTACAAAAAGATTCTTCCTTCCTGAAGCAATTGACATCAACCTACATAACTTCACAAAATAAAGCTGTTTCACTTTCACTCTGAAATGTGTGACAGCAAATCTCACAGGGCTCCCTCTAAAATAACGTGCATAAGAGTTAATAGTAAGTTGTTCTGCTTGTGCTATTTCTTTTTTTTAATAAGATTTTGGCAGAAGTTAATAAAAAAATTAAGCATCTATTTTATATTTTATAAAATGTTATATTTAATTGCATTTAATCTTTTTAGTAATTATGTATAAGCTGCTGTTAATTTGTCTTCAGAATACTGCAACAAGAGAATACAATAATTAAAGTAGGCAGAAGAAATCTCACTCAAAGAGCTTTAGTGGTACATGTGGTATGGTGGGCAACAAAACCACTTTTCCCCTCTTGTTTTTCTTTGGATTTGTTTTTTTTTTTTTCTAAAACAAAGCCTGTCTTTTGTGGTTTCTCCTGTTGAATATTTAAAAAAACACTTTTGTAGTCTCTTTCCCATCCAGTGATAGAAGGATTTTTCTGTTCCAGTTTATCTCAGGATTTTCATGTGCAGAAGGACCAGCAGAGCCAAATACAGTTTTTGTTGCTGTGGTTTCACTCAGAGTCAACACAGATACAACACTGGAGATGTTATCTGTTTTGATTACTAAGAAGCACCTTGTTATCTTGTATAGTAGCAATTTTCCTGAAAGATGTGGTGTACATCACTTCTTCAGAAAGAAAGGAAAATCTTTCAAGTAAAAAAAAAGACAGAGATGTTTTTCAAGATGCTCAGAATGTAGTTCCTATTAATTCTGACTCTTGTCCCAACTAGTATGTACAGCTGTTGCAAATTATTGAGAAAAAATGTTCTGTGAAGCATCTAAGTAAATTGCAAATGGAGCAAATTAGGATATTTTGCTGTCAAGACAAATAGAACATAATATCAGAAATTGTATGAAGGCCTGCTTTTTAGTTACTGTTTTGAAAAAGATGTCAAAAGGTTATAGTAGTGACTGAATGAAGTGCGTTTTGCATACTTAATTTCATTCTTTGCTTTTCACCATCATTTGAACAATTGTGATGAGTTTTTCCTGTGAATGATGTAATGTTGCACATGGTCTGTAATAAACTAGAGAGGCTAGCATCAAAAAAGAAGTAGCATCTCAGAAATAGTTTTTGGTCTGAGTTTTTATGTTGTATAGAACAGAGGTAGTCTAAATGCTTGCATTATTTGCCTTTGTTTACGCATACATGTTTCTCTTAAGAAGAATACCCTGTCCTTTCATCTAACTAGCAATTTTTCAAAAATACAGTTAATCAAGTAGACTGAGCAGGAAATTTTGCCTTCTAGTTTGCTAGCAGTATTACAATGCAGCAGCTTATAAATCTTATTTCATACTGTGTGGGTGACAGAGCACTGGCACAGGCTGCACAGAGTCTATGGGGTCCCCTGCTTGGACATCTCCTGGACATGATGCTGGGCACCCTGCTCTGGATGTTCCTGCTGACACAAGAGCTGGGTCTGATGGAGCCAGAGGTCCCAACAAGCCTCAGCCATATGTTCTGGCATCCAATGATTGCTTTGGGATTGATTTAGATAAGCAAGTAAGCCACACTGCATACCCTGAAACCAAAATTATTATCACCAGTAGTAAGATCTAACTTTCTTGAACAATAATTTATGAGTTTATTTCCTGAAATAATTGAACTCGCATTGACAGCTATACCCTTTCTCTTATGTGTGGGATAGCAAACTGATTACAGAATCACAGAATCACAGAATCACAGAATTGTAGGGGTTGGAAGGGACCTCTAGAGATCATCGAGACCAACCCCCCTGCCAAAGCAGGTTCCCTACACCAGGTCGCACAGGTAGGCGTCCAGGTGAGACTTGAATATCTCCAGAGAAGGAGACTCCACAACCTCCCTGGGCAGCCTGTTCCAGTGCTCCGTCACCCTCACCGTAAAGTTCTTACACACATTCATGCAAAACTTCCTATGCTGCAGCTTATGTCCGTTTCCCCTTGTCCTGTCTCCATGTACCACTGAAAAGAGACTGGCCTCACCACTATGGCCGCCACACCTCAGATATTTATAAACCTGGATCAGGTCCCCTCTCAGTTTTCTTTTCTCAAGGCTAAACAGACCCAGTTCACTTAGCCTTTCTTCATAGGGGAGATGCTCCAGGCCCTTCACCATCTTTGTGGCCCTCCGCTGGACTCTTTCCAAGAGATCCCTGTCTTTTTTGTACTGGGGAGCCCAGAACTGGACACAGTACTCCAGATGAGGCCTTACCAGGGCAGAGTAGAGGGGCAGGATCACCTCCCTCGACCTGCTGGACACGCTCTTCTTAATGCACCCCAGAATGCCATTGGCCTTTTTGGCCACAAGGGCACACTGCTGGCTCATGGCCAACCTGTCGTCCACCAGGACAACCAGGTCCCTTTCTGCAGAGCTCCTCTCCAGCAGCTCATTCCCCAGCCTGTATTGGTGCATGCAATTATTCCTCCCTAGGTGTAAGACCCTACACTTGCTTTTGTTGAACCTCATCTGGTTTCTTACTGCCCAGCTCTCCAGCCTGTCCAGGTCTCGCTGAATGGCAGCACAGCCTTCAGGCGTGTCAGCCAATCCTCCCAACTTCGTATCATCAGCAAACTTGCTGAGGGTGGCCACTATCCCCCCCTAATCAAGGTCATTGATGAAGATGTTGAACAAGACCGGACCCAGCACAGACCCCTGGGGAACACCACTGGTTACAAGTCTCCAGCCAGACTCTGCACCACCAACGACGACCCTCTGCGCTCTGCCAGTCAGCCAGTTCTCAACCCACCTCACTGTCCACTCATCTATCCCACACTTCCTCAGCTTTGTTATAAGGATGTCGTGGGAGACAGTATCAAATGCCTTTCTAAAATCAAGGTAGATTACATCTACCGCTCTTCCCCCATCTACCCAGCATATGACAGCATCAGAGAAGGCCACCAAGTTGGTTGAGCACGACCTCCCCTTGGTGAACCCATGCTGACTACTCCTGATAACCTCCTTTTCTCCCAGTTGTCTGGAGATGGTATCCAGCACAAGCTGTTCCATCACCTTTCCAGGGACAGAGGTGAGGCTGACAGGACTGTAATTACCTGGATCTTCCTTGTTGCCCTTTTTGAAGACCGGAGTGACATTGGCTATCCTCCAGTCTTCAGGGACCTCCCCTGTTGTCCAAGACCTCTCAAAAATGATGGAGAGCGGTTCGGCAATGACCTCCGCCAGCTCCCTCAGCACACGTGGATGCACCCCATCAGGTCCCATGGACTTGTGGACCTTAGTACTGCCTAGGCGCTCACGCACATCCTCTTTCCTGACTAAAGGGAAGTCTCCCATTCCCCAGACCCTCTCACTAACCTCCAGGGTGTGGGATTCCTGCGGGAGAGCCTTTTCACTGAAGACAGAAGTAAAGAAGGCATTCAGTATCTCTGCCTTCTCAGCATCCCCCATTACCAGAACCCCCCCCCCACTTAGTAAGGGGCCCACACTCTCTCTAGTTTTCCTTTTGCTGTTAACATACTTGAAGAAGCCTTTTTTATTATCCTTTATCACTTTAGCCAGATTCAATTCCAGACGGACTTTAGCCTTCCTCGTTGCATCCCTGCAGACCCTGACTACATTCCTATATTCTTCCCAAGTGGGCAGACCCTTTTTCCACATTTCATGGACCTTCTTCTTTCCTTTGAGCTTGCGCATGAGCTCCTTGCTCATCCACACAGGTCTCCTGCCACCTTTTCCCGATTTCTTGCTCACAGGGACACACTTGGGATTCATGTAACAATATCCCACTAGACTTCAGCTTGTCTACTAAAGCCCCTTTGATAGCAAAGTTCTCGAAGATTAAACCCAGAGCCTTAAATTTTTCTTGATAAAGATATGAATGCAGGTGAAGATGTGTATTTTATTTGGAGAAAGTACTCTGTGCTCAAGTCATTTTGTCTTATTTTCTAATTCTGTCAGTTATTCTAATAGAAGATATTGCATCTCTCTCCGAATCTTGTCTCTTATGCGCTTTCGGAGATTTTCTGGAGTTTAACCTAGTTTCATAGAATTTGTTGTCAGCAAAGTTATTTTCAGTTTTGTGGATGCCGTAAATTCTTCTTGACCTACAAGTAAGATATGCAGTGTCAAAATTGGTCCAGGGTTGCTGTGCTGCAAAGAGCTGCAAATCAGTATTATCTGTATACTTACAGTTCTTATTCTTCAAAATATTCAGCAATTTTTTGCATAATCAACATCCATCTTTGTAATATCATTGACATTACCACCTTACTGTGTAACCAAATACAATGAAGTTTTATAATTTCAGATAACTAATAATCAAACTGCCCAGCAATAGAAGAAGCAGCTCTGCTTTTTTTTTTTTTTTTTTTTTTTAGTTTACTACTGTGTGATGTTGAACAATAAATATCTAAGTTTAACTAATTAAAAATTTAATAGGGAAATTGCTTTTTTTTCCTCCCATCATCTCTTAGATTCTAACTCTTGTATCTCTGTAAGTGATCTTCTAAAGGTGATGTTTTAAAAAGCCTGAGTATAGCTAGAAGCTGCCTTATTTGTTTCACATATATTATGCCTTAGAATCAAAACTAATCAGAGATGAAGTCTTGGTGCATAGATTTCAAGATTACCTCATGACTATTTTTATTGCTGTTGTTCTGGCCACATTATGGCTTGGAAATAATTATGGTACATTGTTTCTTAGTGTTACATTTCCCTTCAGAAAACAAAATTCAAGATATTTGAAATTAAGCACAATATCATCCTCATAAACTTGCGAGTGAATAAATTCTGCAGATAATTAGCATAAATAATAATGAAAAAGTCATTGAGATGAAAAGTATATACAAAAAAAATTTGCTCAGTACAAAAACAGTCCAATGTTTTCTATACTGCCTTTTTGATCTGAAATGCTTTCTTTTTATTATTGGGTATTTCTTTTTTGGAAAAAGAAAGCTTTCCCAAAACTGCCTTGCCATTACTTCTGCAAGAAATTGCTTATGTTGGTGTACATTCCATTTAAACAGCAGTAAACTTATGAGATATGTACACCTTTGCCAATCTTTATTGCCCTTTCAGAGGATCACAGCAAGGTGGAAAGGACATGGAGAGGTCTCTTGTGGGACCTCCTGATTGTGGCAGACTTAACTCTAGGATCACTCCAGTGCTCAGGGCTTTAGGCATTTGAATCCTGTAAGCTTCCAAGGCTGGAGGCTGCACAACCTCTGTGGGTAACCTACTATACTGCATGACTGTTCTTACAGTGAAGAATTTTTTTCCTTATATTCATCCTGAACCTCTCTCATTGCCTTTTGTGCATATTGTCCCTTGTCCTTCTACTACCTGCTACTGAAGAGCCTTGTTCCATCTTCTCGATAACTTCTACACAGATACTAGAAGCCTGTGTTAGTTTTCCCCCTCAACTTTCTCTTCTCCAGGAATGTGGAAAGGCTTCATTATTACTTTATTGCTGATGTACTGTTATTACTGCTTGTACTTTCATAAATGCGTGGTTGTAATATCATTTAACTGTCTTTTTAGAGGAAAACTAATAGGGATATAAAATTAAAATGAAATAATTGCTCCTTTCCCCCTAGATAATATCATTTAATGCTTTTGCTTTTGTCTATTATACAAGGCACAAGTGCAAAAATTTTTTCCATCTTGTTTCTGTTTAGCAACAAACTCAACTACAGGCACTGATCCTTTGAATAGGCAGAAAAATGTGCTCTCTCATTAAAAACCAGCCCTGAGTTAACTTGCTAACTGCAGTGCACCTTTACTACCTCTAAGAACTAATGAGCAGCCGGTGGCTGCCTCAAGAAATGTACTATTGTGATTGAGTTCTTCCTAGTCTGAAGCCAGTTCAAACGAATTTGTGTCTGTCAGGAATGAACAGTGGCTCATCGCAACATGTGAAGCTGACTGCAAGAGGTGTGTGTGGGACACAGGGAATCGATATATCCAATAGTTTTAGAAGCTGTGGAGTAGATCAGAGGCTGTGGAATAAAGCCATACAATTGGTACTTAAACAAAAAGTTCCTTTAGTCTGCTGTGTTGACATGAAGGAGCTGAAGGGCTGTTTGTAAGCCGCGGGGATAGTGAAATGGCTGGTTCTAAATCGGAATACACGTGCCCTCTTTCTGAAGTAATTGCTATTAAAGGAGGAAGAGGTCTTCTATAACTCATGTTACCATTATATCAAGGAATTAGTTGGGAAAAACTTTATAATTTTGAAACAGAACATGAACTCCTGCATACATTTAAAAGAAAATCGTATTGTTTTTGTAATATTTTGTTTAAATGTATGATCGTTTCTGATTGCCTCTAATCTGTGATCAGTTTTTCACAGTAACATGACATATGTAATAATTAGGAATGTAGAATTACTGCAGCAGACTGTAGCTTTATCCAGCAATACTAGGGCTTCTGTTAGTGCTACTGAGTGGATAGCACACCATGACTGTTCTTACTATATTTCATTTGTAACTATTTTTCATTGAAAGTTGACAGAGGTTTCATTTCATGTGTCCTTTTTGTCAGTTTTGTTTTTGAGAATGATGTGACACAAGGGGATGCCTCTGTAAACAAAAAAGGTCAGAATCTTTACTGAAACCTATCATACAGTGGAAAATCAGGCATCAGAAATACAGTAATTACATACAATATGTTTTTAACACTTCTGAGTGCAAAGACTGTACTGACATACAACTCTAGTACTAGTCTAGTACTGATACCTTACCAAAGCTATTTTTTGTATTTGTAGCTAAAAGTGCATAGATAATGGAAATTGAAAGTAGGAGCGAAAAAATAAAATAAATTAAGCAATAAAATCATGGTGGAAACCACCTTTTCCCCCCTCATTGACTGGAATCCAAAATATGGGTTTAATTAAAGTATATGTAGAGCATATGTAGAAGCAAATTCTGCTGATAGGCTGTGACATGGATTGGAAGAATATTTGTGATTGACTAGAAAAAATATGACTCCATCCATGTTAATGACATATTAACCTTATAGAAATGATTGTTTTGATGAAAGTGAAAGATTTTGATTGGTGATAGGCTCCCTTGATCTTCCATTTTCCTCTGTGACACATGGGCAGAAAATACTATTCTGATTCAGATGTTGATTTATGGAAAGAGATAATACAATATATCTGATCGCTTAATTATATATCCTGGAGATTCATTCAGAATCCTTATAACATATCTTGATAACCTTTCAAAAGCAGAACTAGCAATTTGCAACTTTTATTGGGATTTAATCAACTGGACAATACTTTTTCATTTATTTTTATGATGCAAGTACTGACCCTCGTCTCTAACACCTTTGGTATATACTCTAATCACTAGTCTCTAATGCAAAAAGCAGTCATTCCTCTGTGGTTTAAGTGAATCTAAGAGAGAATGAACCCTCCAACTCTTCATGCTTTAATATTGGAAAAGATGCCGCAATGATTTGATGTTTAGGGAGTTTCAGTGTGCTAGCAACAAGCAGTATGCTTGCCAAATGAAGCAAGAAGCGAGTCCAGAAGATGTAAGACATGCAATATAATAAATAGTATGGAGAAAATGGGTACTGGAAGTGCAATTCCTATTTGTCCTGTTTCATTTCACAAAATACCAAAGTTTTTCTAGTGGAATTGAAAAGTGACTAATTTAGAAATGTAGAAAAGACTCGTTATGGTATGGATTGACTAATTGCCAAGAGAGGCGTGACTGAAGAAAAAATAAGATGGACTGAAAAAAAAACCCAAAAATCCAACCATCCAAAACCCACTAAGATTTCATATGTGTAATAGAAGTGTAACCATAATAATGGTAAATATGTAACTGTTAGGAAATATGTAAATCCTTATGTTATCCTCCAGGGCATAACACCACATCTCTAACTGAGCCTAGGAGCAACTCTCCCTTGAGTTTAGTTAACTACCAACTGCACAGATTTTTTTTTCATTTTTTTCAAAAAACCCAGTGTGCTTCTCCACACTGATTTCAGCCTGAAATCTAGATCAATCTTCATCATCAGGGTATTCCTAGCTAATTATGGCTGACTGGTTGGATAACTGTAATAAGAAATCTACCACTCATGACTGTCACTCCAAAATAGCAAAATAAACAAAATAAACATTCAGAAATTACATGTCCTGCTTGTGTTCTGTGTTTTGAAGCATTATGCCAAATAGATGGTCTTGAAATCAAAATTTCATCTTCAATATTTCAGTACTCTCCTGCAAGCATCTTAATATAAAGATCTTAAGTAATAAAACTGCCTTAAGCAAAGAAGAAAATAAGAAAGAAAATATCTTCTGCTGCCCAATAAAGATATTTAGAATACTACTGTTGTTATAGAGTTTATATAACATGCTACCAAGAATTGAAAATTCCACATAGATTTCTTTCTCTTTCTTTTTTTTTTTTTCCAACTTTTAATTATCTTATCATTTTCTTTAGACATGTCTGCATGTCATTTTATGTTATATGAAATAAGCAGATTTGTAATACATTCAAATTATTCTTGATGTATGTTTAAAAAAAAAAAAAAAAAAAAAGACTGCTACAGGTAAAAATCTAGGGGTGGTAGTAGTCCACTAAATAAATTAACAAGGTGTATGGGAACACAAGTATTTAATGGCATGATCTTGCTAGTACTGCCACTTTCAGTGCATGGCAGTTTGTGCCTGCAGAGAGCTGGCATTAAATGTGTTTGAACATACAATGAAAAAGAGGTGACTTCTGAAAGTTCTTGTCACCTGCTACATATGCTGTGCAACACACATGCTGCTCTATGTGTATTGGATACATTTAAGAGTTACAGAGTAGATAGACTGGGAAAAAACATTACTTGCAAGGGTGGATAAATAGAACAGAAGGAGAGAGTTTTCTTTTTTAAATAGTTGCAATTAACCTCTGTTATTTTCTATTGAAAATAAAAACAGGAAGACTTTACTTGATTGCTGGCAGGTAGTTGCTCTGAAATGCCCACCCAGTGCCAGCTTTGGTGCACAGATCTCTCCCATTCCTTTGGCAAATTTCCCTCTGTTCCTGCCTTGTCTCTAGAGTAGAGATTGATTTATGTGCTGTGCCATCTCTGCTTATGGTTCTTTGTAAAATATCTCATCTTTGTCTCTCTGCATACCAGCTGGTTTCCATTTAACAAGTTGATTGGGGGGACTTTAAAATTGAGCATTGTGTATATACACTTCAAATCATTCCAATCCCACTTCCTGGTGCAGACAGCTATCCAGTTGTCAGAAGAAACAGGCAAGGGAGGATGTATTCCCTCTGATAAATGAGAAGGGAGAACTGGCTACAACAGGGAAGGATAAGACTGAGGTACTCATCAAGTTCTTTGCCTCAGTCTCCAGTGGCAAGGCTTCCCATGCCTCTCATGTCACTGAACCTCTAGGCAAGGATTGTGTTTGCAAAATGCCTACCACTGTCAGAGCAGAGACTCTTTTATGAGGCTGAATGTGTACAAGTCTATGGAGCTGAATAAAATGCATCCTAGAGTCCTGAAGGAACTGACTGATGTGGTTGTCAAGCCATGCTCCCTCATGTTTGAAGAGCCGCAGCTGTCAAGCAAAGTCCCTGGTGACTGAAAAAACTGAAACAACACCCATTTTTAAGAAAAGGAGAAAGAGAGACCCAGGGAACTACAGGCCAATGAGCCTCACATCTTTGCCTGGGAAGATCGTGAAGCAAATCATCCTGGAAGATATGCTAAGAACATGCAAGATGAGGAGGTGATCAGTGACAGCCAGAATGAATTCACCAAAGGCAGATTGTGCCTGACCATTCTGGCGGCCTTCTGCAATGGAATGTTGGGATCAATGGACAAAGGAAAGGCTTATATCATCTGTCTGGGCTTGGACAAGACCTTTGACATGGTTCCCCACCACATCCTTCTCTCTAAATTGGAGAGAGATGTATTTTAAGCCTGGACTATTCGGTAGATAAAAAATTGATAGGACGGTTATAACCAGAGGGTTATAGTCAGTGGATCTATGTCCAGGTGAAGGTTGGTCAAAAGGATTGTCCTTCAGGGCTCCATCTTGGGACTGGTGCTGATTCAACGTCTTTATCAATGATGTAGACAGTGGGATCAAGAACAACTTCAGCTAGTGAGTGGTGTAATTAGTATTCTCTCAAAATTCTACCATCCATTGATCCATTGATAGAATTTCTTGTTCTGCTTTTCTATTCTGCTGAGTTTCTGATTCTTTTTCTGTTTTTTTTTGTTTGTTTTTTTTTTTTTTTTTTTTTTTAGGGAAAACAGTTATAAAATTAATGCTGAAACTAAAGTTGAATTAGTGCTTAATTTCTTTGATTGTATCTCCCTAATGTTCCTCCCATCATCCAAGTGTCACCTTTTAATGTAGCATTAAAGTTATGCATTAGAAGGAGTAAGCTATGCTCTGATATTGTCTGCTAATATTAGAGCAGTTGCAGAACCTATCATTGCTCTCAGTGCTGTGTTTTTCAGTCTGAGCATGACACCATGACTGCCAACTCTAAGAAGCCAGTCCTGAGTCTGTTAAATAGATTTTCCATTGATTAGCCATTTTCTGCGTATTTTGTTAAGATGCATGCTAAGACATTTCTTCCTTTTCTTGAAGCAATTGACCATTTCTCCTTTCTAATGCTAAGAACTCTGTGTCTCTAATGTTTGAAGTCCATTTTTCTTTCATATGCTGCATTATTAACAACACTTCTAATGCCCCAAATATTTCTGTATTATAGTAGCATGCTGTAGAGGAAGACCAACACCAAGCCCAAATTAATTAAAGATGGTGAAGGGCCTGGAGCATCTCCCCTATGAAGAAAGGCTAAGTGAACTGGGTCTGTTTAGCCTTGAGAAAAGAAAACTGAGAGGGGACCTGATCCAGGTTTATAAATATCTGAGGTGTGGCGGCCATAGTGGTGAGGCCAGTCTCTTTTCAGTGGTACGTGGAGACAGGACAAGGGGAAACGGACATAAGCTGCAGCATAGGAAGTTTCGCACGAATGTGTGTAAGAACTTCTTCACGGTGAGGGTGACGGAGCACTGGAACAGGCTGCCCAGGGAGGTTGTGGAGTCTCCTTCTCTGGAGATATTCAAGTCTCGCCTGGACGCCTACCTGTGCGACCTGGTGTAGGGAACCTGCTTTGGCAGGGGGGTTGGTCTCGATGATCTCTAGAGGTCCCTTCCAACCCCTACAGTTCTGTGATTCTGTGATTCTGTGATTCTGTGATTCTGTAATAGATGCATTCCCCACAGCCTCAGTGGGTTTTGGACCAGACCAAAATTTCAATGTATGTACTATATGAAGACTTTAAGAGTAACTCTGGGTGATCTAACATGGATGTTGAAAGTCTGCCTGCATGCTTGTGTGAACATGGTGTGTTTTTCTGACTAAATTGCCTAAGAAATAAGGAAACATTTTAGAAAATTAAACTAGGTGACTGTGAATCCATATTCATAGATGTCCATAGCCAAACCACTTTGTTCGAAGTTATCTCGTACCTCTTCATGGATCAACACTGTGCTGTGTAAATTTATCCAACAATGCTCCAAATATGTTTGTTTTTCTTTCTTCATATGGAGTCACATTCTATTAAATATTTAGTAGGTGAAACAATGTGAACTCTGTGCATAGTTTCTTTCTATTAATTTTGAATTATATGAGAAAAAAATTGATAAAAGAGAAGCATATCTGGAACAAAATTATTATTCTCACCCTTTCACAAGCATATAATTTTTTAATATATTTTTCCTTTTGTTTCAAGCATTTGTGATTGTTTTCCAGGATGGTTTTGAAAGATGTTGGCTCTGTGATTGAATTGCTTGATTAGATGTTTGAATAATATGAGTATTTTCAAATGAAATAAGCACATTCAGCTTGCCAAATTTTTTAGCCTTGAGTTGTTAACTCTCTAATGTCAGTTATGAAATATGCTAAAAAGTGGATGACAACGAGGTTGGGCTTCAGAAACATGGGAAATATTGCAGTCTGAATAAGTCTGTTAGGGCTCGCTACTGCAGTGGATAATGGGGCAGGGGCTGCTCATTACAGTCTCCACTAGCCCTGGCATGACAAGGTGAATATGGCCTAGTGGACTGTTGATGGCTGTCTTTTAAGAGAAAGCTATCCAACTTCAAAGCCTCTCTCCATGTAAAAAATGGTAATATGTTAGTCACCCTTCATGATAATAGTGTGTAACTTCAGTCCAAAACCCTTTCACTGTCTTATACTGAAGTGATATTTATTTTTCAAACTGATGCTCAGCATAAAGTATGGAGGAACCTTCACAATGCACGCCATGCTGCTAATACAAACAGTCAAATGGACACAACTCCTGTAAGTACAGATTATCTCATGTTACTGTAATTTTATAGATTATGTGGGATTTTATGTCAAAACCAAATGTACAACAGAAAAGAACTGTTACTTGCATGATTTGTGTCCTATGAAAGAGACTGCTAAATTGCAATACAGCTCTTGAAACTTCACTTAAAACTACTTTTTCTATACGAATAAAATAAAGATTATTTTGACGGAGTAGTTTATAATTCTGCACAAAGAGGTCTGACCACCTACAAGATTTACTTACAGGAGTAGTGCTTCATAAACAAGATGTACCTGAATCAGGAAAGTGGACAGCCTTGCAGAAAGCTGGAATGTGTGGGCAAATCCTTCAAATTGTTTGTTGGAAATCATATTGCTAGTTACCAAAAACTAATCTGTGGTCCCACTCATACTTTTTACTGAGAGATTAAAGATATAAATCACTAAAAGCTAGTAGAAGCTGGTGGCATAGGAGGTGAATTAAAAAGAAATTATACAAACCTCTTATGTTCTAGGCTTGGTTATGATATAGGATGATCTAAGTTGTTCATTTTATTTTTGTATCAGACAAATAGAGTACCTGTTCTACTGCCATAAGAACTGAAGGAATATTTACTACTGTCTTCAGAAGGAGTACAATTAAGGACCACCAATATTGCTGAATCACACACTGTATGCTATTATTCATTCTTTTTGCTACTTCTAATTGGGTTATATCTCTTACTAAGTATAGCAGTAGCTGAACTTTCTCAAAAAGATTTCTGCATTTCTTCAGGCAATGTTTCATTCTCCTTTCTCATGTTCACTTGAAAGCCTGTCCTCTGAAATCATTCTGTGCTTCAGGTTTTAGGAATCAGATGAAAGTGAAGAGTGCTTTCATCCCCCATAGTGTTTAATTCCATAGTCGTCTGACTTGGTTATTTTAAATAGTCTTATATTTTCTGTTACACAAGCTGAACAGAGATTATATAAAGGAGAAAAAAGAGTTTTTTGATTTGTTTTATTATTTTATATTTGTGAACACTGTCCAAGGTAAGCAATTGCTTTTATAGAATATTTCCAGGAAGTGCTATTTCTCTCCACTGAATTTAAAAGAAACAGAGAGTGTGTGTGTGTATGTATGTACGTATGTATGTATGTATGTATGTATCTATCTATCTATGTATTTGTGGTAAGCAGTTATCTGCACAAACAACCCATTACATAGAATCATAAATTTGACATCCTCTATTAAGCAGTATCCATCTGTATGCCACTGAAACGGACTGTAGTTATTGGAACATGTTTTCACCCTGTTTTCAGTTATCTTGGAAAAGGTGAGGAGAAAGGAGCTCACACAGTCATAAAGCCGCATGGCTGCATTGTCTCTGCTTGCTCAGTATAACAAATGGAGCTAATTGCTCTGCACAGCAGTGGATAACTGAAGTTTTGAATTTCAGCTTTTCTTGGAGTACTGGCAGGAAAATCTGCCACATGGAGCACTGAAATTTCTTTGTCAATGCCTGGTACAACTTTATTATTTCTTCTCTCTGATCTCAACCTCAGATTTTATTTTATTTTGTTGTGAATTTGCTTGGAAGCCCTTTCTTATATATCATACTCAAAAAATTAAGTTAAAGTGAAATTAATTCTCTACAGAATTTGAAGAATGATATGAAGGTCAGTTCACTAAGGTGCCTATAAAGAACCAAATGCCAAGTAGTAAAAATATGAATCAGTGAAAATGCCACGTAGTAAGTGTAAAAAATTCTGACTGAGTGAATTCCATTGTTAGGTACAAAACACCCTACACCACAATACTGTATGGAACTTCCATTCCACTTGGTATCGATAGAGAATAAAAAGCTTCTTGTCAGCCTAAAAAGCTTATAATATTTCACTGAATAACACTAAGGATGATGGCTGACTCTCTTGTAAAGGGAGGAATCGAGGACTTATGTCTGGGCAAGGGGTGAGCAGAGTATGCTGGGGTAGATGTAGAGACTGATGGAATATTTAGTAGAAAATAATTCAAGATTAACACAGTTTGGAGGAGTTGAAATTCAGTTTATATCTTGCTGTTAAAAAAAATAAAACAAAAACAGCACAACAGACCCTTATGGAAAGCAGTAAGATTTTAATAAAGTTTTTAATAAAAATCTCAAAATCTGCATCCGTAAGTACTATCAGGCATCTTTTGCAGACCACCTAAAAACATTTTGCCAACTTTTTGCACAAAAAATGACCTTCTAGAAGATTTCACTGCTTAAAATGTTGGCAAGAATGATAAAGGATGAAATTCCTTCTAGAATGAGACACTGAACGATTTGTCTTTCAGGGTAAAAACCAGTAAATTTGAGATGAATTGTTTAAAGGGGACTACAGAAATTGTATCAGCTTCAGTGATAGAGCTGCCTCTGATATTGAACTAGGTTTAATGAGAAACAAGCATTGCATTAGAAACAAAGCCAATAATATACTGATAGGTAAGTGATACAGTGTTTTCTGACTAGAATGCATTAACTGAAGGAACTAAAGCTAGAAATGTTTTAGTACTGCAAGATACAAAGTGAATAACTGAATATTAAGGGTAGGTTAAATGGCAGACAAACATGTTTTCTTAAGGACTGATTTATGAATTTCATTTCCTGTACAAAGTGCATTGTCTTGGGAAGTAACTAAGATTATCTTAATTATTAAAATGAGATGTTTTTGGCTCTTCTGCCTTTTTTGTTATCTTTTTTTTTTTTTTTCTTCCCCCTCCCCCCCAGTGTATAATAGGGGTTGGAAGGAATCACAGGGGTTGGAAGGGACTGCTGAAGACTGAGTCCAGCTCTCTCTACGACTATCTCATAGAAATTTCATTTTAACTGCAAATGTCCAGTTTAGTGAGAACTTCTCATTTAAAACTGAATCTGAAATTATTTAATGACAGCCATGAATTTATATTCTCATTGTATGGAAATTCCTTTCATTATACACTCTTATCAAGAAAATTTTGTCATCTTTTTTTTTTTTTTAATCTTATTCTTTATAACATAACTTTAAATCTTTTATTTGTCTGAAATTCTACCAGTTCATTTTTTTGTTGTGGCAGATATATAATCATGCAGTATTTTCCTGAATTAAAGAGGAACTTTAATTACAACGTGTGCAAATGATTTAAAATGTAATGTGTAGTGAACAGACAGCTTATTGTTTTGTTTTCCATTTCAACATCTGTAAACAGTGCAATTATCAAGAAAGTGCATATTTTTATATTGTCATTTTCCCATCCTGCTAAACCATTTTTCTAGCAGCATATGACCTTTTTGCTGCATGCATTTGGTATGGGGCACACCGTCCAGTATGCTTTGTAGAAGCATACCAATTCTGAGAATAGCATCACTCTTCCTGTTAGAGATAGCTTTGAGGGTCTTTCAGTTTATTGGTAAAGTTTCAGTGAAGAGAATTTATTGTTTCTTGTACAGATATTCAGTCTGCATTGTGTTTTCTTCAGATGGATGTAGTCAATGATAGTTAAAATTCACAGAGAAGGAAGAAAAAAGGGAAGAAATAAAAGAGATTAAACTTCCAAAATTTTGGAATCCTTAATGAATGCAAAAAAAAATATTAAGCTTGATGAATACAAATGACTCTGACCAGCTTCTTTCTTGTGATTTTACATTCTTCATCATATCTGTCTTTTTTTATTATTATTATTATTATTATTAATTATTTAATTTTTTTTTTTTTTTTTTTTTGCAAAGTCTTGCTGCAGATAACTATTCTGCATTCCTAGGACTATGAGATACAACTAAGAACACAGAGTGTAAAAGAGTCACTAAAAATTTAATCTCAAGGACAATCGATTGCTTATTGTGTAGTTCTTTATTATGCAGTGAAATTAAATTGGAGCATGATTTCTGCAGCTTGTAGGGCTTTTTTTTTTTCTTTCTGTCTGTGTTATATGCATGTATTCTCCAAAGACCTGGTCCCATTACTTATCATTCTTGATCAATGCTTGCCGCAGATAGCGTCCTAATCAGATTGTTCTCAAGCGGGGAAGCACGACAGTATTCAATATGAGTGATCAAGCTTCACTTTATTGCTGCACACACAGGGTTTATATATGATTCCAATACATATGTGTTCACTTACTATTGGTGCACAAGGTGGGCGGCTAGGTGGGCTGCCTAGCTTCAACCAATGCTCAGCCAGCATTCACACCTGCCACTGAGCTCATCCGCTTATCGGCCCCCCACACATCCACAGAGCACAGCTGCGGATGTGGGCCTGCTGTTTACATGCTGCCCCAAGGATGTTGTGTCTCCCATCATAACTTCTAATGTTTTCTCATGGGTATGCATTCTGTGCTGCCACACCAGTTATGTGCTGCTCGTACACAGTCTCATGACCGCCCTGCTCTCGCAGCCGTCCCCCAACAAATGCTGAAGTGGAAATCAGTTTCTCTGCTTTTATTTTTTTGTTTTCATATAAATACATGAGTATTCATAGAAAGATAGATTTAATGATGCTCTGTCAGAGTCTTACTAACCCTATACTCTGACAGGATTAAGTGCATTACTTGAATCTGTTCACATCCATTGTGCTGAAGAGCTTATGCATCTTGTTCTACTGTGCACTGGGCTGAAACTTTCACTTTGGATTATTTTTGTATGTAGGAAACTTGCTAGTTCTTCCACTCGCAGAGTCCCTACTTCTATATGTAGATTATCTTCTTTTACCTTGCTTTAAAGATGTTTGTGTGTGGAGCTTTGAAGATCCATCTTGCTAGGCAAATTTTTCAATGCCAGTACTATGTTTCTCATTCTCACTCTTATTCTTCTCAAAGAATTATTCTTGGTGTTGAAAAATAGCACAGCTAACCCTACTGACAAGCATTGCAATTGGGGGTGGGATGGCCCCCACTTGTCTGTGCAGCAGATCTATGAAACCCATATTAATTTTTTGCCTTTCGTTAGTATGAATAACAGTCATTCCTTGGAAAAATATTTATCACCTTCATTAAGAAATATGCTGAGTATTCTGCTGAGGAGAACTTCAGAATCTACCTTGTGTGCTTAGAAAAAAAGAGCTACATATTTTTTTGCCCAAGAATTTACATGCAGTGTTTGGTAATATAATATAGCATATTGGAAAGTTTCAGCAAATAGCTCCTTAGATTGAATATTAGACATGAGAAGAGGATGATGCTAGTAACTCTCTGCTACTTCTCATTTATAGAGACCTTAAAATCTATGTAATACAGATGGAATTTCAACAGTAGCTGTGATTTGTTGAATATACTTCTGTGAATCACAACCTTGAGGTCTGAGGTAGTCCTATCTGCTAGATGTGTCCAGCTCCTGAACACATGATCTCTAGGCATGCATAAAATAATTTATCATATGAGCAAAAATCTTGCTGAATTTACTGGCCTTGGAAGTGGAGCTGATCTGCGTGTCTGTAGTAGCTTTAATGTTTTGCATATGCTTTTAGGCACGTTCATGTCTGTATAGCTAAAAGAAAGGGATACGACCAGCAACTAAATCTGACTCTAGACAGGAGTGTATTAAGCTGGCAGGGGAAGGACTAGCTTCTGATCTTTGCTGCTTGTGCTGCTTTTATTCAGTGATTTTCTAATGTGGCTGGTGCAGAAGAGGCATGTCTGAGTCCCTGTAGGGGGAAGATAGCCTAGAACCTAGTCTCTTGCGTCCTGGTAAATAAATACACAAGATCACAAATCTATTATGGGAAAAAAACAAACAAACAAACAACAACAAAAAAAACCCTCTATATATTTATATATATAATGAATTATATAATGTATATTATATATTAATATCATATATATCAAATATGATCATATATATTATTACATGTATATTGATAATCTTTTTGTATATATAATTATATATAATATATGATGTTTCTAGTTACTAACTGAGCTACTATCTGAGATAAGATCTTGTGGTTCAGATAATATTGTTTGTTCTGGATTAAGTTCATGCTTATATTGTTTTCTGACTCTTTTGACTGCTGCTCTTATCTAATCTTCCATGCTGTCTCTGTAGTAAATATATAAAGGGAGTTCTCTCCAAATGTACATAGTGATTAAGGTACATTCAGTTTCTGTGCTAAAATTACCCTACAGGAACAATTTGTTTCTCTTTGCTGCCTATGGAGGGAGCCAGGTTCAAATCTATCTGTGAAAAACACCTCTCCCTTTGGTAAAGAGTATTCTTGACTTCACTAAGTACATATTCTAGAAGAAAAATTTGAATTTCAGTTGAAAAAAGGTGTTTAATGAGCAGTTCTAACTCAGGTGTTCCTAAGGCTGAGAAAAATCAGCCACATTCCGTTCTCAGGCTTTAATTTAACTGGAAGGCATAGATTTTTTTGGATTATCCTTAGACTCACACAATTCTCCCATTTTCTGACTTCTTAGAAACTCAAAAGATTTGATTTTTTATAATTTTTATTTTATTTATTTATTTACTCATTTATTTGCTCTTCCTGTCAGAGACGAAAGCTTAGATTTTCTTAGACCTTAAGCTGATGATGTCTGTGGTATATTCTCAGTTCCTGTCCTAGAGAAAGGAGACTTAGAATTTAGGGATTCTCTTAACAATGTGAAAAAGCTACCATAAATTTTGGAAGTTCCATTTTGAAATCTTGTTCTCTGGTTCTTAGGGGTTTCACAGTTTCACGTTTTTTAATTGATTTGTTTGTGCCTGAGGAGTTTCTCAGTACGTTAGATCTCATTAAGTTACAAATTCCATGACTGTAAATTGCAGCTGAACTCAAATATAAAGTTCTCTGGATCTTCTATCTTCGTTGAGGAAATAGATGTAAATAACTCGTGGGAAAGAGATCTAAAACTTGTTAACTAATAACAAACAATTTTGCTATAAAGATTAAAGACCATTTAATATATTTGATTCTTACTTGGATTTAGCAGAGCAATGTGTGAACTGATTACAGAATTGAAGACGTGAAACAGGAAAGTGAAACATTTTGAATAGAGGTTTTTTTGGACCAAAGCAATGCTGTTTACCAAATCATTGTCAACATCTTATCATCCTGAAACAGACATAGACTTTTCACATTTAACTGTGAGAGGCAGCAAAAATTCAATACGTCTACAAACCTTTAAATGTTATTGAATCAGCTGGTCTACAGAAAAGCTAAATGGCATTGAACAGTAATATTTTCCACACACCTTAACTATATGAAACAGAATGGTAGAAAGTGGAAGACAAAGCAAAATTTTTCTTTATTTTCTAAGTCTGTATCATGTAATGACTTACTTCGTAGAATCCCTGAGATCCTTGACATTCCACTGAACTCCTCAGTGACTTTTGACATTTATTTGATAACTTCCTGCTTACGTCCTATAATTTTGGAAGCAAATTACAGTATAAATGCAAATATTTTATGTTTGTATATACTCAGTAAATTATATAGTTCCAGGCCCATATTCTATTTTTGGAAACAGCTAGCATGGTCTTAGTGATATCTGTAGAGCTAATTGCTCTTGTCTTCCAAAAACTGGACCTCATTAGGAAGAGTACTGCCAGCAGATTCCCTGGAGTACCATGTCCTGTTCTGGCCTCCTTAGTGCATGGACATACCGAGAAAGCCAAATAAAGGGCCACTGAAATAATGGAAGAACTGCAGCACCTGGGATATGGGAGAGCTGGTACTGATCATCTTGGAGAAGAAGAAATGCAGGGCTATCTGGAGAAGAGGACAGAGCTAGACTCTTCTCAGTGGTACTCACTTAAGAATAAGAGACAATAAGGACAAATTGAAACACAGGCCATTTTATTTAAAAATAGGAAAGAAGCTTTTAAATGCAAGGGTGGTTAAATATTGGAACAACTTTTCCAGTTGAAGGGTCTCTATTACTGGAGGTACTTAAAATCTGATCAGACATGATGTTGAGCATCTCTCTTTGGTTTACCCTGCTCCGAGTTAACCTGAACTAGATGATATCCAGAGGTCCCTTCTCAGCTTGTCAATTCTGCGAAAACAGGGGATCTCTTCCAAATTGCCCATTGAGAATTGTCTTGAGTCTGAGCTAATACTACACACAGGAATTTTTTGGAAGAGTGTAATTGACCTGATACCATGGTCAGAACCATTCTAATTTTGAAAAATCCTGAGAGAAAGTTCAGAAAATCTCCAATATTTGTGATCTTAAAAATTTTCAGTTATTTGACCTAGCTTCTTAGCTCAGAATTAAACTAAATTAATTGCCTCACTAGAAATCTCTTTTCCTGTCTCGAATTGGTATGTCACATTTTTATTATTGCCTTCCTTTTTAGTATGAGAAATAAACAATTTCCAAGATGCAGCATCTGAGAATTTTATTTAACAAATTTCTTGCTATTGCCCTGTCAACATCCTCAAATATTCTTGCTCTGTTTATAAGCCTTTGTAACTCTAGCTTATGGCCTTTTAGTACAGATCTAGATGCTATTGCATTTTGTTGTGTTGAGTAAGTATTCCTGGTGCCTCATGAAATAAACATCATTGATGATCCAAGCGCTCCCTTCCATTCCTGTTTTGAAAATGAGGCATTCAGATGATATAAAATAGAGATATTAAACTGTTAAAACAGGCAGAATCCATGCCATTATGATTAAAGGAATAATTTGCTTTATGTCTTTAGCAGTGATTATGAGCTTTTTGTGAGGTTGATAGCAGTGTGAGTGTTTCATACTGTTTGTTTCTGTATAGTACTAATATATATCAGGTGACTTAAGTGAAACAGCCACATATGGTAAATATCAACCATCTGGAAAAGATGAACAAGGAAACACTCTGAGTGATCACTTCAGATCTATTGTACACATAGGAAAAGAAAGAGCAAAACAGCAATATGATCTATTCCCTTAAAATCCAAAATAATAGCATTTGAGAATTGAATTCCTAATCATCAGTATGCATGGCCACTGATGCCTCTTAAGAGATAGATGCCTCAAGACTGAACAATCTCTCTTTGATATTCTTCTATTTGCTGGGATAGCTTGTCTTTTATTGTGATTTCACTATTTTTAAATCTTTTCCTGTTGACTGACAGGAGCACGACCCAAGCATGAGCACCATATAAACAGAAGCAATGTTGAGGGGTATATTTCATTCTTTTTCTGTTTCTTTGTGATACCAGGAGGTAGGTAAAATCTGTGCCAATGTATCTCCACCTCTGGTAAGTGAGTTTCTTTCCACTGGAAAAATTCAATTCCTTTCATGTTGTGAGAATCCTTCTTTGTTTTTTTGGCTCAAAGCTTGCTTTCTAAGGTATTTCTTGTGATAAGACTCTGATTGATTTGTTGAGGAGGCAAGTGATGGGTGCTACCGTGTCACAATCAACATCACTTTGGGAACATTTGAAAGCTGCTTGCCTCCAGAAGAGAGTGATGAGGAGTGTTTACTGTTGGAAGATCTGGCCTGTGACTAAAGCTCCAACTTGGTATGGGAAAATTGGGGAATGATACCATCGTGTCCTGTGAAAAACAGGATGCAGATGGGCATCCCTGCTCCCTCTTATCTGCTGGCAAGGCCTAGAAGGTGGGAACAAAGGAGTTTCTGCTGAGATCCCAGAGCCAGAAGCTGCCACTCCAAGGAGAACTGACTCAACCACTTTGGATTTGAGCTGTCACTGCAAAGACAGCTGACTCAACCACTTTGAAAGCATTGAAAAGGGGCCATCATTGCCATGGTCACTGTCATCGTCGTCTCCGTCGTTGTTGTCAACAGAACAACACTGCCCAATGACCCACCACTACTGAAGATCAATGACTGCACTATGAACACGCTGGATCCATGGTGGTGACTATCTCCCTCTTGCTTCCTATAAAGACTCCTTCCTTCTTCTTTCCTATCTTTTCTATTGCCCTTCTTCCCTTCCCCATTACCTTAATTCATAATAGTGTCCGTCCTCCCCTTCCCCATCTCCCTAATTAAGATCTGTAATAAACTGGACCAACATTTGAACCGTTGTTTCTTAATCTCATGGCGGGTATATAATATTAAAAGAACCTCATCTCCCTCCTATAAATCGGAGCGAGACACATGTCAGCAAGATATTCTGCCACACCCTGAAGCATCTACCCTGAACACAGAAAGGAAGTTTGCTACATCTTGACCCCCCTTGCATGGTCAGCAGATCTTTCCAGGACCCACAGAAATATGCTGCCAACCTCTGCTCTCTGCAGGAAATCTGTCTTAAGCAGGTGCCTCTAAAGAAATTCACCTCCGCTCTCTGCCATAGCACTGTGATAATAGGACCATAGTGCAGCTCACCAATTGCATTATTTTCATATAAAACCCATGAAATCCTCTCAGACAGGTCAAATGTGTGATGCAAAGTGACTCTATACAGATAAAGAGATAGTGAGGGGGCATCATGCACACAAGTTGTGTGAAGTATCTGACATTTTTACAGTAGCTGAAACTTCCAACAGCTATTCATTGAAGATAAAGGTATAAATCTGGTATTAAATATATAATCTAATCTTTCAGTCACAGTGTCTTCCCTGATCGATAGGATTTTCAAGTGTAATTGTTTGGTATCTACCTGCCCATTCACTTTTGTAACTAAGAAGCAAGAAGAGCAATTTATCTCTACTGGTGCTATTTTTTTTTTAGTCTAAGCCTACGGTGAATACTTAGCTCTTTAAAAGAGCATTAAAAAAGCAATATCTTGGTTTAATATTTCAATCCAGTCTTCACTGTGTTAATGTCTGAATATATACCTACATTATATGTGATATGATCTGGCTGCTGTTTCATCATAAAATATCATTCTGGGATATCTGTTATAGTGATTGTGGGTAGTAAAGACAATCTTAAGGTAACAGTTTTTGAAATCTGCAAAATAGAAAAGGGTCAATCTTGTTTATTTGGTGACCGTCTTTAGTTTTTTATTATTTTTCATAAACTGTGGTCAAATTAATGAAACAGAAAACTTTAAGCATACCAGAAACATTTTTTTTCTATTGTTCATTCAGAATATCTACTTTAAAACACCATATGTATTTCTGTTTGTGTAACTAGCATTGTATTTCTCTCTAAGTGTGATGTTTTTGTACACAGAGTGCTAATCAGTTAGCATTTTAACCCCCATTATCTTACTATCTCAGGTAACAAGAAGCTTATCTCTGGTTCATGTCAAAGTAACCTGTGAATATTTTATGCCTTTGTTAAGTAAAAATAATATTAATTTTGTGTTTTCAACAAAAATAATTCTTAGAGATCTCTGATCCTCTGTGATCTTCACGATTTGCATGTATATGATTTTCTTTTGGTAATCCTGGAAATATTTGGAGCAATCAGTACTGAGAAGGAAAGTACAATTGATATTTTGAAGGCATAGGAAAAATGTTTAGGTGTACAATAATATTTTGGTTGATAATGAAGTTGGAAAGTGGTAAGAAAGAGGGTATTCCACCGCTTATGTATTTTCTCTTTCTATCAGATTTCAGGGTTTAATACTATTTTTTTCCCCAAACTTAAATTTAAGCAAGAACCTAACTGTTTGAAATAAGATTCAGCTTGGGTGAATCTTTATAAGACCTGAAAAGACCTGTTAAATTGATGTCCAGATCTGGTGTGCTCTCAAGCAACCCAACACTGCTTGGCAGTCCAGAGGCAGTCTTGAGCAGTGCTAGAGCTACCCTGGTGTGGTCAAGCAGCCATTCTGCACTGGAAAAGGACAGTAGTGCCTACACTGCAGGGAATGCAGTTTCACAGGAAACACGGGAAATTCACAAATCATTCCTCTATGTCTTAAGTCAAAGAGAAGATATTATTTTGTTGGAATTGTTAGGTCTGCTAGATCAAAATTGTATTGTTCTAAATAAAGAACAAAGATTTTCCTTGTTTCTACAAAACTAGCATCATTTATTCATTGTATTCATTTAGAAAGAATAGTATTAATTCTCTGAATCTGTAACAAATATACTTCCTATTTGGAAAAGTTTATACAGACAAAGATGAATACCTTTTTTTGTACAAAAAATAGACAGTCATCTTTGGGAACAAGGATGTAAAATTTGAACAAATTGATGTTCTGGTATTTTTCTTCACTAGTCAATATTCTTTTAAAAAGCAATTTATTAACAGTAGTTTTTGAACTATAAAAAAAAAATGTGGTGTATCATTTAAATTATGATTATTAGAACAAAGTACCGAGTGTCTTGATGAGCATAGATGAGGTAAATTGCTGGGATTTGATCCAGTAGAGAAAAATATAATTAGAAACCAGAAGAATTGGCTGAACTTATCTTGGCATGACCGGTTAAGAAAATGAATGCTTTTTGCAAAAAATATGTAGGAAAATTGGTGAAGCCGCTACATTTGTGTGTCCAGGGAGCAGGACATAGCTTTCATCATTGTAACTTCAGCCAGAGCAGTGACCCAGTTCTTTTCTTCACAGACCCTGCCACATGCGTTTCTGCCTCCTCAAGATCTAAGTGTTAAAATTGACTTTGCATGGTCTGAGGGTGGTGGAAGCAATGCATCTTCCTGAGCTGACCCACAGACTGGGCTACTTGAAGCCAGTTGACACTATTGGCACAAATTTTCAGAACAAGAATTAAAAGGTTGTTGATGAGGCATTCTGTGATTTAGGGCTCAGATCTCTGTCTTTCTGGGTGGTTTAAAAACTGGATCTGTTAAGTTTCTGATCAGGTTTTTAACTCACCTCTTGAGAGCTGTTAAGAGGAGTGGGCTGAGAGCTGGATGGTTATATTAAACAGCTTGGGCTTTGTAGTGTTTGGCATATTCTTAACCTGTGGGAGATATAATCCCAGAGACAGCCATATATTACAGCTATACATTTCAAATGCTAAGAGATAATTGAAAAAGTAGAGCTGCATTTAAATTAGTGGCATGTGAATAACAAAACAATTTAGGATGAGAATTCACTCAATGGATATTTGATCAAAATTACCAAGTAGTTTAGTGTGTTTCCCCTCAAGGGATTAACAGTGGGGATTAGATCTTTAACCAGTGAGAGATGGCTACATTGCGGATCCATCCACATGTGATAGCTGTCTAGCCTCTATAATCGATACAGAAAACAGGATTTTCCATGACACAGTGCATATCACCTTGAAGTAAATGCCTAGTAGGTGGGCTCATTGAGCCTGGAAAAGAGAAAACTCCAGAGCGTCTTCATTGCAGCCTTCCATCACTAAAGAGGAACTTATAAACAGGAGGGAGAGTGACTTCTTACATGGTCTGATAGTGATAGGACCTGAGGGAATGGCTTTAAACTAAAAGAGGGGAGATTTAGGTTAGATGTCTGGAAATTTTTCACGGAGAAGGTATTTAGGTGCTGGCAGAGGCTGCCCACAGAAGCTGTTGGTGCTCCGTTGCTCGCATTCAAAGCCAGGTTGGGTGGGGCCCTGGGCAGCTTGATCTGATGCTTGTTCTACTAGTTGGCATCCCTGCCCACAGCACGAGGGTTGGAACTGGATGGTCTGTGAGGTCCATTTCAACCTAAGCCACTCTGTAATAAGATTCTATGTCTATCAGACTATAGCAAGGGAGCAATGTCACTAATTCAAATAGGACAGAAATTTAGGTCTGCATGAGTAAAACTTGTCTTGTGCATCTGACAAATCCAGGGTGATATTCAAGGCTTTATAAACAGCCAAAGAACAGTTAAAAATAAGCTCAGACACTCTATGAGGAGTTTCAGGCTAAAATGGTTTGGACAAATAGATCTAGCAGGTGGTGCAAGTTTTACGTTTCTCTGCGGGAGGGAATGAACTACACCTTGCTTTGGGACACAGTTATGGAGATAAAATGACTGAAGTATGTCTTGATAACTGGCACGGTACTAATTTACAGCTGGTAGACAGCTTCACCTGTGTTGTTTCTACAGATCTGTTGGAATTGTCTTTTCTTGAAGAGCTCATGTTTGCCTCTTTTTCCTTATCCATTAAATGAGGTGTCGTGTTTTGAGCATATGTGCACTGAAAACCACTTCACCAAATAAGATAGTTTTAGTGTTTTTAATTTAAAACTGACTATAATTAGGGATTTTAAAGTCAAAATTTAAGAGGGATTGTTTCTGCTGTCAGATATTGCTTACAAATTTGTAAGGATCTTGAAAGGAGTTTCTTACATTTCTCTCATCTTTCCAGTAAGAGCAAGTTACCCACTGCAAAACCATTTGGTAACTCTTCTTCAAACTTTCTAGAGGATCTCTCCTGATTCTGCAGATTAAGAATCATCGTTTTTACACCAGACCAATTTTTCCTACCAAATTTATAAGATTACTGAACAGGGTTTTATAATGGGAGCTGGCTACCGCCTTAACTACAGGGTGGCTAACATCTCCATGCAGTAATAGAGTATTCTGTTTGTGTAGTTCAAATAATAATGTTGACATTGTGTAGAGACAGGAAATATTTCCATATCATTAAACAAAATATTCTGAAAGAACGTGAAAATGATAAGTATTTTTGTATTTACTTCCTCTGTTTTCTACTTATATCTTCTCCCTTTTTTCTCCATTCTCATTTCTTCTGCCTTTATTTTTAATTAGTATGTAGTGGCACTGGTTTCAGAGATAACATTAAAAGAATGTTATCAGGCTGTTTTATGCTACATGAACTGAGAAATAGAGGGAAAACAATATAGAGCTACTTTTGCTGACCCCTGTGCTTTTTAGTCAGAATTCTCTCTTAGCCTGTTAAAACTAAGGGTATATTGCCCCTCAAGCTGGCAGTAATGGTGATATAGAAACACTCAGTGCGAGAAGTAGATGACAGAAAATGTTTGTGCATTTAGTGAGTTACAGGTGCAGACTATACTTGGTTTCAAAATCTCATTGTTTTTTCAATCATGTAGATTGAAATTGCTCTGAAAATTGTTTCCCAATAAGAAACAGATTTATGAGTAATCAAAGTATAATCTGATTTTCTCAAACATGAGATTCCAAACAGAACTTACATGTGGCCATGGGCTGAATGGGAATTCTGTATTAATTTAGTCTCCAAAGAAAATGTAGCTGTTCTTTGTTCTCTTGCACTTGATCAGAAGTTGTTCTAGTAAAAAGAGCACATCTCTATGCCTCTTCCCTATACTCCATCTGGTAACTGTCAGTTTAGATTAGATTAAAATATTTTCTCTTGTATTTTAGTCTCCTAATGGCAAAAATAGACCCTGGATTGGTCTGACCTCAGCACTGAGGGGAAAACCTTTCTGTCCCGTCACTTTCTTGTGTGATGCTAGTCATAACGTATCCCTGTCCCAATAAGTTTTATGTTCATTTTTGGGCAGTTAGGGAAGAGATAATATCATAGCAATTTTTATGAGGTACTTTGTAAAGAGCAATTGGTATATGTGAATGCTTCTGCTCTTTGCCTCTACTTCTCATTATACAGGTAGCTTAAGATATACAATGCCGTATATGATTTCAAGGTCATTTTAAGCTAACATAATTATATGCTGTTGTAAAAAATTCTCCCACTGTACCCTGCTACTGCTGGCCACATTTTCCTACTTCTCTATATTATCTTTCTCTCTGTATAATATATTTATAATCATAGTTTATTATAAATCTACATATTATATATAGAGAGAGAGATCTATAATGTCTATCACAGGTAGGAAACAAAAAAGAATATATACATTATATAAAAGAGTTCATTCTCTGCCAGCAGTCAGCCAAACTGAAAAACACTACACATGGTTGACGTCTATTTGAAAAACAAAACAAAAGAAAACAGTATGCTAGCAGGTTTCTCAAAATATCTGTTATTATATAATACAAAATCTTGCATGTAGAAACTCCTAGAAATATATGCTAATTATATTTTACAGAAAATTTCAAAGGCATTGCCAGGATCTTTTCTTTGTGTGAGCCAAAAGGCCTTGTGCTTAGTCTGGCATTCTTATAGACAGAGATGATTCAAAGCCTTAAAAATACCTTTTGCAAAAAAGAGCAAAATGACAGCCGGTAATGGAATTAGGGTTCTTCATCCTGCCTTCCCTGTAGTTAAGCAGTTACTCCTGACTGCTGTTCATTTTGGAACATGACTACTGTTACTTTTCTCTTAGATTTTTGTAACTTCAGAAATCAGAAGTTATTTTTATCAAAAATAATTTTTAAATGCAAATGGTTAGGATTTACTCTTGTGCTGAGCTCATGTATTCTATTTTTCTCACAGCAGTTAGGTATATTTCTGTCCTAAGTGCAGATAATTATCCAGCTGAGTACAGAATTTTGAAATCCTTGGTTAAAAGGTATTCATCAAACATGCTTTTATTTCTTAAAAACAGATAAGTAGCAGAGTATAAAAAAAGTTTTATCTTGTGGTTGTGCTTTCCTGAGGACTTTCTTGCCTTGCAAGAATATGCTGGAAGTCTTCTTGTCTCATTTTTCCAGCAGGAGTTACTAACTCCACACTACAAATTAAGTCAGTAACGAAACCTTGCAGTTTCAGTTTTCATGTCTGGGAAAGAGGGAGTATAGCAGGGATACTTTGGGTAGAAAGTAACTTAGACTGAGCTTCATGTCTTACAAAATATTCATTAATACCAAAAAACAGGCAAGGAGATGGGGTTATTGTCCAGTCTAAAACAAGAGACAGATACTGTGAGATCCTGAATGTGAATGTGCGGTGTTAGAGCTAATACTATTCAGATCCTTGTCTGAATTTGGCAGCCCGCAGGCTCTGCAGGCTGTGAAAGACCACTTCATTGCTAGAATATCTTTTATCTGACTGTAGTGTTCTTGCATTCTGGACAACTACAACACCTATGACTTATCAATGTGCATGTTTTCTAAAGCTTTTTAAATGCTTCCATGTCCATTTCTATGGTATGGGCTAAGCATATAGAGATTGTATTTGGACTTGCATGGATTTTTCCACATAGAGAAGAGTCATAGTAGGGCCACTGAAGATCAAAGGACCAGAACATCTCTCTGTGTGGAGACTGAGATTGCTGGGACTGTTCAGCCTGGAGAAAGAAAGACCAAACTCAGCTCTGTGTCAGATTTCATGATTTACCAGAATGCTAAATATAGGAGAGTAGTCTGGGACAGTTTAGGACACACCAGGCTTTCCCCAGAGATTGGTTTAGCAGACTTTTGTATTTCTGCTCCCCGTTTGTAGGTCTGAGCTTGTGAAGGATACCCACCATTAACAAGTGACAGGAATGATCCATTAGTGCTCAGACTGGCCTGACCCAAGAGATACTGGCATTTGTGCTGCAGTCTCTAGTATCAAAGACAGGAAGGAAAGGGAAAGTATGTTTGTGCATGTATATGTGTATATTTTTGTGAAGGGGAGTATGGGAGGTTCTGCATCCCAAACAGGCTATTTTTTACTTAGTTTGAACTGGGCAAAAGAGTAATTATGGTAGTTGAGCTGGGCTATGTCAGGACCTGTGCAAGTCGTATGGATATGGTAAGTGTGGGTTCAAAGTGTACATGTGCCCAAGGGAGTCAAAACAACAGTTTCTATTTAAAATAGGACAACTGTCATTACACTGCTTGCAAAAGAGCTTCAGAAATTCCTACATAACTTTGTAAATGATTTCTAGGCAGTTCATAAACCTATACAGAAATAAAGAAACTAACTGAAGAAAAAAGAGAACAGAAAATAATCTGAGATAAAAGCATCCGTCCTCATGCAACTTTTGTCACAGAAAAGGGGACTTATAGGTCCAGGAAAGGCACAAATATCTTTACATTGTTGTTAAAAAAACATGTCCTAGGTGATTAGTGTTATCTCTCAGGGCAGCTTATTTCTTGCATCTCTCAAAAAGTGAGTACACCTGTAAAAACGCACACCAGAAGGTGTATTCAGAACTAAATTTTGCCAAATGTTTGGATTCTTAATGTGTAAGAAAAACAAGACTTTTAAGGATGACAATATTAAATAAAAAAATTCCAAATTTTTAATAGTGAGAAGTAGAAGGGAGAAAGTGTCTTAATATATATATATTTTTTTAGTCCACATTACCATAATTATTGTAGTCATTTATCCTTAATTCATTTCTTTTTTTCAAGCTCAATATGAGGAAGGCTACCTGAATGAATTCTCTCTTCTTGTTATTGACACAATACTGAAGAGACTGGCAGGTTATCTTCTTTGACTAGCTAGTCTTTCTAGCTGGTGTTCCCTCTAAAATATTTTCTTGTTTTATGTGCTTGTTTCCTGTGCTCTTTGTTTCTTTTCTGTACTTGCTGACATTCACATAGACATAAAGCAGCCAAAAGAGAAGATAATTGAGTCAAAAGTCCAATTCTCTCAGTAGGCATAAGTAACACAGAATAAAATTTGCTGAGACATCCAGCACAGTAAAGACTGCTTAAAGGTTTGGGAGCATCTTATCTTAGGAGGGAGATGGAGGTGATTGTCCCCCTCTACTCAGCTCTTGTGAGGCCCCATCTGGAGTACTGTGTCCAGACCTGAGGCCCCCAGCACAAGAAAGATGCAGAGCTCTTGGAGTGGATCCAGAGGAGGGCCACTAAGATGATCAGAGAACAATCCAGCCAAAGCCACATCAGGGAGTTGTTTAAAATAAGCCTTTTTTTCCTATTGCATTTCACATTACAAGGACTTTGCTTTCAAATGATCTATGCTGAGGGAAGAATGGCAAGTACGCTATAGTATTTTACATATATAAAGGTGAGAAGCCATTAGATTAGTAATTTGTATATATAGTGAGTTATAAATAAAAGAAATAGACAAATGAGCAACTCTCTGTAAGTTATGTTGCAAAGGCAGCAGAAATTTGAATGTATGGACTTTGGTAAAGTTAAAGTATATATGGAATGAAATAAGTGCCAGTACCATTCTAGCTTTCTTAAGTTTTAGACAAGTAAATGATGATAATGAAAATCTCCTGAATATGAGAAAGAACTTCTTTACAATGAGGTTGACAGAGCACTGGAACAGTCTGTCTAGAGAGGTTGTGGAGTCTCCTTCTATGGAGGCATTCAATTTCCACTTGGATGCTTTCCTGCTCAACCTGCTGTAGGGAATCTGCTTCAGCAGGGGGTTGAACTCGATGCCCAGATGTCCCTTGTACATCCTATGACTCTGTTTCTGTAAAAATGTGTTTAATAACTTCAAATTTTCATGTTTTAAAACAGGACATAAATCACATATTGAAATGGCAAAGTGCTTTCCTGTTCATTTAAGAGTAATAATAATAATAATAATAATAATAATAATAAAAGTCTTGAAGCCCCAGATAGATTTACTTTATTGTCTTATAAAACTCAGTAGGGACATTTTTTTAGAGTTGAAAGACTTGGTGAATAAAAATTTCAACACAAACCAATAGTGTGCCCTTGAATCCAAGAAGACTAAGAGCATCTTTAATTGTATGAGCAACAATAGAGACAGCAAGTCCAAAGCAGTCATCCTTCTGCTCTACTCAGCACATGAGACCTTGAGTACTGTGTGCAGTTCGGATTTCTCCAATACAAGAAAGAAATTGGACATGATTCCAGTGAAGGTTCACTGGGATTTTTTGTGGGCCAGAGATGATGATGTTCAAGGAGAGTTTTAAAAAAATCTGTATTTGCTTATCCTTAAAAAAACTAAAGGCTGCCTGTACTTATTTATTGGGAGAATGTAAAGCAAGTGCAGACAGATTTCTCTGTGATGCACACAGTGAATGGAAGGTTCACCACTGGAAATATAAATGCAGTGTAAGGAAAGAATATTACTATGAGAGTGGAAAGGGCTGTATGTGGGATGTCCATTTCTGGAGACGTACAAAATTTAAAAAGTCTTTGAACAACCTACCCTATTTACGTCTTCTTTGTGCAAATGAACTTTGAGCTTTCAAATTTCCTTCCAACCTGTGTGATTTCATGATTCTGTGGTTAAAGGATGCTGATTTTGAATCTGAGATTATCAGAGGTATTTTGGAATTGTAGAAGAACCCTAGGGTTAGCAATTAAAATGTTTTGGTTTTTTTTTGTTATTTACCTAATTAGCCAGACAGGAATCCTGGCTAAAAATTAATAGCTGGAACTGGATTCAATGAACGAGCAAAAAAATCTGATACAGAAACACTTGAAGACTTGAAAGCCAAGACTTGAGAATGTATAAGTCTGATGCTTAAAAAAAGTGGGATGTCTGTATTAGACAGATGGCATTTAAATGGTCTCTTTCACTGTATCTTTAAAAAAAAATTAAAAGAACAGCAACAATAAAAACAAACAGCAATGCCACCCCTCCCCACCCCTCCACCCTCCTTTGCTCCCCCCAAAAAAGCCCAAAAAAGCAGAAGGATTAATATGTTGTCATCTCTTGCACTCTGCCAAATGTGTTTGAAATTGCCAGTCTGCTCATGGTTTCTTAGGTGAGACTGGCTGACAAGCAAGCAAGCACCTAGACAGTGTCTCATTTCTGTAGGAACCCAGGCTGAAGATGAAAAGATGAAAATATAATTAAGACTGGGTAACTTAATATTATGGAAAAGAAGTCTTGTCAAAAAAACATTATTTCATTCTTTCATGTAATTGGAAGTGGAACTCATAAAACTAAAAGGAAAGAAGGGATGTACTTAGGTGCTCTATTATTCACTTATAACACCTTGGCTACAAAAAGTAAGCATTATGAAGTAGCAGTAAAAAGCACTTTATAGGGATTAAGAACTGCCAAACTGACTAGAACTGAAAAATGAGCTGTCAGTAGGGAATCATAGTTGCATAGAAGCTGAACTAGCAGGATTCCTTAGTATTAAATCGTTTCAGTCAGCAACTGAAATTGAATATAAAATCACTGATAACAAAATAAACTGATTCACATAAAGAACAGGGAACGCATTTTCACTGTTAGGATGTATGATCCCCTGCGGAACAATCTACTAAGGGAATAAGGCAGCAATATTTTAATCCCATGATGTCTTCAAATCAAAGCTAAAACCACTCTGCTAGTATAGTTTTGTGTCAAGGTTGTTGACTTAGTTTAGTTAGGATGACTGAATGGTATCCAGTATTCCTGTCTCTCTATGAAATGAAGCCTGATGACTTAATGGTCCTTTCTGCCCTTAAAAAAAAAATTATAAAACAGTGATGAAAAGTTATTGATAAGCCCTGAAAGATACAGAAATGGGAAAAAAAAAAAAGAAAAAAAAGAAAAAAGAAAATAAGAAAATAAGACCAGTGTTAAAAACAAAAATAATATTGTTTCATTATGCATAAATGAAAAAAATATTTAAAAATATGTCTTTAGCTGGGACTGATCTTCTCCACACTTGAGAAATCAGGGTAAAACTAATTAGTAAAAAATAACTCATGCTTTGTGGTCTAACTGTAGCAGGAAGCTAAAAAACAAACAGATGTATAGATTTTCCTGAAGACTTTTAGTTTGACTTTTGTTTGCACTGATAGAAGTATTATGCCTGATCTCCAACTGTTGCTCAAGAAAGAGCTTGTCTACAGGCCTTGCACCTCTAGCTACATCTCTGAGAATGTCCTTAATGTTCTGAGTTACCTTTAGGCAACAGAGGCATAAGCTTGGTGCTTACACTGGATTGCTATAGGCATGAGGTATCTAAGGCTGCTGACAGTGGTGGAGCATAGAGAGTGGTTTAGCTCACTTAGAATAGACACTATGGCTAAAAGCTGATTAATTCCATAAAGTATATTGATTAGGAGCTCAAATCAATTCCTTACATGTATATGTGTCCAATCTGCTAGTTCAATAAAAAATATAAAAAATAAGTCTTGTTAATTTTATACATTATTATAAATTTTATATGCTGCCCAAGACAATTCCTCTTCACTCAGTGTGGCCCAAGCAACACCCTGTATATACCGTCTGGCCTTCAAGTATTGAGCCACTATCCCACAGATCCTGGTCCTAGTGTATCTGCCAACTCTGTTAAGATGTCCGGAGTGGCTTTAGTTTGTTAGGTGACGTGAAGCACCAACAGAATCAAGCTTTAGATCTTTATTAACCAAGGTGTCTTAGATCCAAACTGAGTGCCAACACACACTTCTAATGGTTTTAATTAGATATATCAGTAGTCATTGGTAAACAAGACAGAAACAAATAGGAAACTTGATAAAATGCAGTGGAAAATGCAATCTGATTTCTAGATTCAGGTTTTTAAAGTACTGTTTTTAAAGTACTGTTCAAAATAGAATGTCTTTAAAAATGACAGTGTGATAGCGATGTCTTTCTTACCATACAAATGCATTCATTTTTTTCCTCTTTCTTGCAAGAAATTCTGAAAAACTCAACCAACAAGGAATAGACGTGTTCTTTTGATTGTATAAAAGGGGTTCCAGGCAGAAAAGTGTACCAAAACTTCTGAATACAGATTATAGTCTTATTTTTCCTCTGTGCACTCTTATGGCTATTGAGAGCATCACACTCATTTTCTTTCATCCACTCATTTTCAGAAACAATACCCATGGTATTCCTGCCAGCCTGTCCCTCAAAGAGGGGCCACATTGCTGAAGTCTCTGAAAATATAAAATACGTATGGGGACAGTGGCAGAGCCTCTCAAACCCCTCTAGAAATTGGTGTATCCCATTGCTTTATAATTTTCAGTTTCTGTCTCTGTTTTGTCTGTTTCCATTTACCTTCTCTCACTGTCCTGTAATCTTGCAGCATATGTACTTATGTTTTCTCTTGCACTGACTTGTCAAATTATGCTGTAGAACAGGTTTCAGCAAGAATTTTGCAAGAATGATCTCCATCTGAAGTACGTACTTTTGTAAACCTCAAAAAAAACTCAAAAAAAAAAAAAAATCTGGCTTCTTGACTCTCCATGTTTCTAAACTCTTACATTTTTCTTATTATTGAACTTTATTTAAATCACATAAAATAATTTGATTTTAAAATAAATAATAAATAATTGAAGTTCACTGTACTGAAAGTTGTACTAAAGATAAGAAGGGAACAAACTTCAGATTTTCTTAAAAATAAAGGAAAAACAAATACTGCAATATAGTAATTTATATATACATAAAACAGTGCTTATACACATAATTTAGCTAAGAGTTGAACTCACTGCATCAGGATACTGAAAGAAAATTTACATATATACAGCGGCCTAATGTGAAGAGAAGATCTGGAGTCAACCTAAGTGAATGTGCAGTTGGTGCCTGGCAGCCCTGGAGCTGGGAACAAAGGCACATCACTGAGGGGATCAATGCTCTCTTTAGCAATCTGCATGGAAGCATCATGCCTCCTTCCAAGGTCATGGATGAGATATATTATTGTCTATGCTAACAATAATTTTCCAAACGTCTTGGTACTTTCATTAATATCAGCGTGTTATTGCAGTACACTACTTTTGCACTTTCCTTCCACAACATTGGCTGTACTGTTCTACTTCTTTACTGTCATAAGTTCACAGTTTTTATTTTAATTCTCATTCTGAGCACAACAACTGATTTGCTAATGTGTGGAAAAGCATTACCCAGAACTAATACGATTGCATTCATGGCGTCCCCTGCCGTCTTCTTGTCAGCCTTTATAGACTTACTTTGGACTGACCTTTTCTCTAATTGGACAGGAGAGCACAGAGAGATGTCCAAGTGCTAAAGTAATACCTTACTATAGCGAGACAAAAAAGAGCAATTTTTCTATAAGAAGTGTCATTTCTCAGAGACGTCATATAATCAAGACCCTAGACCCTTTGCAGGAACAGAATTTCTGCTTTGCATCCATCCAAGATTCTTTTTCCAAATACAAGTACTTCTCTGCCAAAACAGAGGGAGTTTTTTTTTCTTTCTCTCTTGAAGTACTGCCTACTATCATTGATTTAGAAGCAGTCTGCTTAAATGGTACTGATGGTTGCATCCCTTTATGAGGGTGGAAATTGCTGGACTAGGTCAGGGCAAGTAGGATGCCTTCTCTTCTGCTGATGATCAGAATCAAACACTGCAGAAGAACATACCAAAAACTCCAGCCTGCAGGTATAAAGGGTGCTCATCCTAATCCCTATTATTTAGAGATTGGTTTACAGCTCAAGTGGTGGGATTTTTTTTTATTTTTTTTTTTTTTTTTTGGTATAACAGATTGATTTTTGTCTATGAAGCCTCAGAGCCTCAGCTCTGCCCTGTGGTCTATTTAAATTGCAGCTGCATCTGTCCCAAGCTTCATGCACATCAATGGGGTTCAGCAGAAGGGCACTGCCATTTACACAGTTCTCAGTTTGGAGTAACAGCACTGCTTCCAGTCAGGGATTTCAGTGGGAGTTGTACTTCAGGCTGGATGCGCTTCTGCCAAAAGTGTCCTGATGCCCATTTAGCAGTTCTTCCACTCTGTCTGGTTTTGCAGTTTGTGAAGTGAGGCGTTCTCCCCCGTATGCTTTATGAAGCTGTTGGAGAGCCACAGAAATGATCCAGGAGATGGAACACATTCTCAATGAGGACAGGCTGAGAGAGCTGGGATTGCTCAACCTGGAGAAGAGGAGGCGCTGGGGAGACCTGACATCTGACTTTCAGCATCTAAGTGGGGGTTATAACAAAAAAGAGGACAGACTCTTTAGCATTGTCTGTTGTGCTATTATGATAGAACAATAGGAAATGGTTTCAAATTAAAAGGGGAGATTTAGACCTGATGTAAGGAAATTTATTTTTTTTTTACCATAAGGGGAGTGAGGCACTGGAACAGGCTGCCCAGAGAGGTGGTGGATGCCCTGGCCTTGAAGAAATTTAAGGCTAGGCTGGTCAGGGCTCAGAGCAACTTGATCTAGCTGTAGGTGTCCCTGTTCATTGGGGTAGTTGGACCAGATGGCCTCTAATGTACCTTCAAACCCAAATGATTCTATGATTCAATGATTAATGCAAAATACGGGCTCTCAGCAACTTTCTGAAAGGATCTCCTACCACTCATGGACTAAGAACAAATAACAGGAGACCTATAGTGCCTAGATAGAACACACATTGAGAGAGCTCAGAGTGACACCTTGAGATATGCAGCTCCTGCCACAGTTGCCTGCCACCTTTTTTCACGTGTTTGTAAAGCACATTTTTTATATAGACTGGAAATGAAATTCTAGGCTTTAATGCCACATATATTTTTGATTGTCAGCATTAGCTGCCAAAGGAACAACCTGTGCCTTGCATAATCTGCTATTACTCTGAGCAACGAAGATCAGGCAGGGAATGATTATAATCACAGATCAAAACCTGGTATGCAAAAATAGCTGAACTCAGTGGTTTTTCTCAATGCAGGGATTTCTGTCACAAAGATCTTTTTTCAACATAATTCATACCTCATTCCTCATCAGATAAGATAAGTTTCAGTACAGTCTAAATGCTTGAATTTTAAGAACTTTATTATATCTATACAGTGTTAAGTATTGGAGAAATATTGCTGTAGTACTCTAAACTTGACTGGAAATTTGCAAGTATCACAACATAGTAAAATGGGACACAGAGCCTTAAGCTTTTAAAAATTAGTGCTTGCACCATCTATATCTGCCTCATTTAGAGCATGGGTATTAAAGTAATGTAGCCAAGGAATGTCAGGAAAGAGCAGATTACATAACATTCACTAAAGAGAAGAAATAGATGCTATACAAACTTTTTTTTTTTTTTTTTTTTTTTTTTTGTAATGATATATATATATTGCCCTGTAGCAAGTATAAATGTTCTTCTAGAAACTTATTCCAGTAGTTGGCCTCACCAGAGATAGTTCTCACTTGTTTCAGATAGTATCATATGTTATAGACTCCTTTCTTCTTTTTTATTGGCACAAACGGCAGTGTTCTGAGACACTGAAGTGTTAGAAGTATCTGGGGCACTCCTGGTTGTTTTCTTTTCTCTATATATTGAACTGGCTGCACTTGCTTAAGTCTGACATAATAAAAATGTTAATAAAAAGAGATCTCACCTGGAATGACTTCTGTGCAAGTACGCATTAAGAGGCTGTTTGATAACCCTATTTCTGTGTGGAACAAAGGCAAAATAAAATCAGAGCTGTATAATCAGATGCTCTAAGATTTTTATTTGTGCTGATGGAGGACATCACCATGTTATTTTTCTATCATTTCAAACAAATATTATAGATATCTAAGCAAGTGATATTGCTCAGAATGTTCGATTTATGCTCAGTATATTCTCCACTGTGTTACCAAAAGTGAAAGTCAAGGGAGAATATAGACCTGCCAAATTTAAATGTTCTCTATATTTCTGTACTTAGAAAGATTGGTAACGCTGAGAGTGAAATAAAGAAATAATAGATTTCTTTCTAAAGGATTAACTTTTCTCCACATGCAGGGAAGGAGGATTGCCTTCTAAGAAGAAGGATAAGGAGCTCAGACCAGTTCTAGCACCCTACTTAGAAAAGCTCCCAGCAGATTGCTCTGTTGTTATGCTAAGTAGGAATATAATGCAGTGCCATCCAAAGCAATTGTCACTGGTTCACTTACAGTCCTAACAGCAGAACATTTCTAGCTGTAGCTCAGAGCAGAGTTACAAGATAAGTCTTTCAGTGGCATCATATTCGTTTAGAAAGATGACGAGGAACACTGAATTAGAAATTAGTACAAGAGTTTTTATTCTCTTTCCACTATCTTTTAAATTACAGTAACAATTTATGACTCATTTAATGTTATCCTTTTCTGATTAGCCCGCAGACTCTTTTGACCTGACAGCTTGAGGGATGTCACTGGAATGTTGAATACTAATGGTTATGCTAGGTGTGATTTTAGACTTCTCTAAATATTTGTCATAAGTTTCTTATCCACTTAGAGCCAGGATGAAGTAACTATGACAAGAGCATTATTTTTCATACTGTTGAGAAGGTGATTTCTTCAGCTGTAAAGTTACCTCTTGACTTAAACTTGGTGGAAAAAAAGATAATAATGACTCCACTCTAGAAATGTTCAAAGTACAAAATCTAATTTTATAAGAAAAAATAATATTTGTGTCAAAATTAAAATAATTAAAAATAATGTAAAATATTTACAAATCATTATGCTGAGACTAGACTCACCAGCATTAAAATTTCCACGTAGGCAATATTTGTAGAAATATTTATCTTTCCAGGATTTGCAATTACCTTCCAAAAGAATCTCATTCGAGGACAGAGTTGCTTTTCATCCAAACTTTGGAGCTTCAAAATCTGTGTACTGTTCCAGGTTTATCATCAGCTAAAATCATCTTTCCATGTAAATTTTATTGGTTCTTTAGGTTCATTCTTCCACTTCAAAAGGTCCCTAAACTAATGATGAAAATAATGGATTCAGTTAATCATCGATTTCTATATATACAGCAATAAAGTAAGTTAATGAAAGAAATGCAGTGAGAAAGATTGTGACAAGAGATTGTAATCCATGACAATGAGAAAGACAAGCCCTTCATAGGGGGGCATTTAACGACTGTTTACACAGATGTATGGTGATGGGACAAGGAAGGGGGAATGTTTTTAAACGAAGACAGGGGAGGTTTAGGTTAGATATTACGAGGAAGTTTTTCACTCAGAGATTGGTGACGCACTGGAACAGGTTGCCCAAGGAGGTTGTGGATGCTCCATCCCTGGAGGCATTCAAGGCCAGGCTGGATGTGGCTCTGGGCAGCCTGGTCTGGTGGTTGTGGCCCTGCACATAGCAGGGGGGTTGGAACTAGATGATCACTGTGGTCCTTTTCAACCCAGACCATTCTATGATTCTATGATATGATTCTACTATAGGCTCCCGGGTGTACAGACCATATGTAATGTTGAGCCCCTGCCTGTCCCTTTCAAACATGTGCTTAAGTTTGAAATCTTCAGGGTACTTGCTTGTTTGTTCTGACAATTTTTTTTTTTTTTTAAGCTTTGTTGGTTGATTCTTTCTTTTTCCTTTTCTGTGCTCAAAATAAGCTCAGTGAAATAAAAAATCATTGTAATAAAGTTACATGCAAAGCACAAAGTTGACAATTCAGTGCTTTAGGCATCATGGTATTTATTTCAACACTTTATGTTCATTGTCAAAATAGTTTGGGGAAATGGAAATGCACAATACAAGCCTTGTTTGTAATAAATGTATCCATAACCAAGAGATGACACCGTGTTTATCCAAGCTGTCATTTATAGTATAGATTGTTGTTCCTCCAAAAAAAAAAAAAAGAAAAAAAAAAAAAGAAAAAAAAAAAAAAGATGAACCATTGAATAATATGCAGCATAAACAGTTCAAAGCACTGTTGCTAATTATTAACTTACAGCAAGGCTAAACCAAACTTATGTTGCCTCCTTTCGTTTTCCTCTCATTTCAGATATACCTAAAAAAAAAAAAAAAAATAGCTTGTAGATATTTTTAAAAGGGTTTTCTTCCTGAATGATGGGTTTAGAAGAAGAGCAATGAATAGGAAATCCTGCCAAACACTAAAGGGAGAACCTTGGCAGAAGGAAATAGTCTGAATTCCACTACTATTAATATGTAGGTTGTTCCAAAAATAATGCCTCCTATTTAATTCAGTGGAAACTACAAGAGATACAAAGTGCACAAGACTATTTCATATAGCAAATTCTCAGTTACAAAACAAAATTCTTCAAGACAGTCACCACCATTAGCTATGCAATGTCAGCAGTGATGAACAAGAGCCTACATGCTGTGCTTGTAAAAATCTGCAGCAGTGGAGGTGAACCACTGCTGCTGTCACCACTGCTGAAATGCATTACCTACCTCCTCAATGTGCTCACATCCACTGTTTAGTCTCCACAAATGTTCAGCAATTGTTGAATGTCACTGGATGCCATTTTTTTCTGCACAGAGGAATTCAGTGACACATCTTTGCTTCATAAACAGTCCCACATCAGATGCCATTTTGTCAGACTACTCCACTGCTGTAACAAAATGTAAAGGAATGTATTGGTGAGAAGGTTCAACCTCTACTGCCATTCCACCAACATCCGCCTCAGACAGTGTGGGCCAGCATAATAAAATATGAGATATTACTTTTGAAGCAGCCCTAGGAGAAGTATGGTAATTTCACCTTCCCTCCTCATAATTCACCCTTTCTTTCCATGCTGCTTGATGGGAAGAATTTTTACTAAAACTTGAGAAGTTGTCCTTCTCAAGTAACAACTCACTTTTCTGCACTGAGTTATTCAGATGAGTGATCTCAATTGGAGATTGTCCTATTTTTAATTCAACTAGAAAAACAATATATGATGCTGATTGAAATTTTTATTTAGTCATGACTATGTATTTGAATCTTTCAATATATAACTTTACTGTGAGAGGATATATTTTATATAACCGAAAATATGAATGTAGCCTGGAAGTACTTCATATTATATGAATAATTACTAAGAGTCAAATTCAGCCTCCATTGTACTGACACAGTGCTGTTTATTAAATTTCTTTTCATTAGGAAAAAAAAACAACAACTCAGATTTGATCTTATGAAACAAAAGTATGTTTTTTTATTTATTCTTTCCTCTTTTCTGTTATCATTAAATATGAAGACAAGTTTTGTATTTAATTGTAAATCAACTGTGAAACATAAGCTGAAAAGACAACTTTCATATACTCAAGATTGGAAGTATGTGAGCTCTTTTCCTATAGCTTCATTAAAATTCTTCAGGCCTTTCAGTTTATGACACACAATTTGCACCTGTCCAAGGCAAAATCATTTCATGTTGCATTGTTTTGTTTAATATTTATGGAATTTTGTAATTCTTCTTGTTGTTGTTTTTTCTTGCCAGTAGATGTCCCTGTGTTTAGCTGATGTACTGTTAGGAATGTAGGAAGAAACTGTATAGGAACAAGATATCATACAAATGAAATAGTGATTGAAGCTGAAGAACAGATAACAATTCTGTATTAATGACAGCTGAAAATGTGTTAATTACCTCATAGCATGGATAAAATAACAGCTCTGATGGCCAAGCAAAATAATTTTGAGGTGGTTCAATGACAGAATAAGTAATGATTCCTTTGGAAGTGCTGGATAACACTAAAACTCTGATGTCTTGGCTGCACACTATAATGAGTGTAAGTACCAGGGGGATGTGGGACCTGTTGGGAAGGTCGTAGGAGTAGCCTGCACTTATTGTCTTTATTGCTATTCCAGATGGCCTACATTCCAAATAAGTCTGGGTTGCTGAGGAACTCCTCCTGGCCAGGGATTTGCATCTCTGAGAAAGTATCCTGGATAACCTTGTCCTCCTGGTGCTGGATATAATGTCATTGCAAAGGGTTATCAGTGAATGGGAGTGATACATGGTATTGGCTCTGTCTGCATAGACGTGTACTCTAGAGGATGTGCAGGTTACCCCTGAACTTCAGGGATAAGTTCATGCACCAGAAACATAGCACTGGGGTGCAGAAGTACACTTGTCACAGGTAGGCGTCCAGACAAGTCTTGAATATCTCTGTAGAAGAAGACTCCGCAAACTCTGTGTTGTTCCAGTGCTCCATCAATCTTACCGTAAAGATAATAGCTGCAGTACTGGTTATGAAATGTGAAATCTGTTAGAAAATGGGATATTGTTATTCGTTTTGTCTCCAGAAATATTATCTTATTTGAGCACGGGTAGCTCACATTGTATTGTTCCTTCCTACTGGAACACTGACTTCAGAGATTTGCACAGCCTGAAGTGTGCAACAGAGGAAATCACAAACTGAACTATTTTTTGCTGCTAGTACAGACAAACTACAATTCACATTCCATTTCTGTACTGTTAAGGTGTTAAGATGCTTCCCAGGTGAAATGGAAATTCTCAGTACCAGAAAAATAAGAATCCAAATAAAAATTATTAATGAAATATAAAAAATCGTTTTCCTTTCAATTTCATATTGTTTCTTTAGATATACCTTACAATCTCAGAAGGCTTTACATAACCTATCTTCTCCTGGTACTGATATTAGGAAAGGGACAGAAAGGCAAACAGATTTTACAAAGGCTTTCAACTAAGTTGTTTTGTTTTCTTTTTTTACTAGTATGATTTGTACGCAAATGACCATAAATGTGAGCAAATTCTTGACAATTAAATTTTTTTCATACTGTATTTTTTTTTTCTTTTTCCTGTATAAGTAATTTGTGATCTGTCTACTACTTTTCAAAGCACTTTCATGTGTAGAAAAATTTGTCTGAGTTTTTTTGAATGTTCCGTATTGATCAGACTTCAGTCATTCATTTGAAGAAAAATCAAAATGAAATGGACTGTGGCTGTGTACATTTACCTGTGTTTGAAAAATACAGAAGATAATTTTTTACTGTCCTTCCAGCCATGTAATTCTGATGGCCTAAACAGGATCAATACTGCTTTCGCTGCACTGGCTTGCTTTGATAAGCTGCATTTTTTTTTTTCATTGGTGTCTTTAGGCAGAAAAAGTGAATCAAGTGACCCAACACTGCATTTACTATCGGCCCTACTGGAGAAATTAGTTGGGGAGGTTTGATAGGCTGATGGTTGGCTGCAGAAATAGGAAGATGCATTTTAACACATTTAACACTGTCTTAACCCAGGGCTAATAACAACCTGACCTCCCTTTCTCACCCCCACCTGTCTGTAAACTGCTACATATGTGATGGTTGTTATGAGATCAGAAGTTAAATGCCCACGCCTTGGAATGAGGTTGCTGCATTTTCTTTTTATCATTGCAACACACTGCTGAGAAGCTCTGAAATCCTTCAGTAAAGCGAAGCACAACAGCAGTGAAAGAAACAGGAAAAATAGGAAGAGTGCTTGAAGCACTGTTTTCAAAACAAGCACACAAATAAATAAACACTGAGGACTGGAACAAATAGTCCTGTGGTAACAGGGGAACAATACAATGTGTTTCAGGAAGTGGAAAAATCTAAGTCATTTAGAATTCAATAATGTAAATTTATTAACTGTACCTGCTGATATATCATAGAATCACGCATACTTCTGCAAAACACACTTAAATATATTATCTTCCTTCTCATTTCTAATGAGTTTATTAAGAAACAAGTAAATATGAGGTAAAATCAATGTAAGTAAACATATACCTTGAAAAATAGGCTCCACATAACATCTAACTTCAGTTGGTACTGTGATAGTTTAGAAATTTTGCTTACTGGCTTTTTTTTTTTATTATTATAAACAAAATATCTGATTTATTCTGTCTATGCTCTAATAGTTCAATCCAACTAGAATCTGTAATGAACAGTGAAATATTCTCCGTGTGTATGTAAATGGATGAGTCTTGGCAACAACCTCTCTTCAGATAATGGTCATATTAATTATTGAGAAGGACAAACTTTACACTTCCAGATTTTGCATTCAGCAGTTTGTAATTTGGCAAAGCATAGTCAGCATGCACTGAAAAGTTGCACTACAGGTTGCTCTGCTTAAGTTTGTGTTGGAAAACTTCACATAAACTGTTCTGTTTCAATGAATGCCTCTATGAAAATAGAATTTTTTCTGTTAGTTATATTCTTTAAACACTTTCTTTATTGCTTGCTTCTGTCTCAAAATATCCCTGAACTGAAGAGCATGTCTTGATTTTTTGTTCCTCAGAATCATTGATCCTCTGCCTCCTTGTTTCTCATGGCAATGGCACCCATCCCCACCCACATACATGCCGATGCCTTCCTGGTGATATTGCTGTGTTTTTCCATGCTCCCTTCCTCCTTCTTCCCTCTGGTGCTACTACAAATTTGAGAAAGATTGAGGACCTCCAGTGAGGCTCTGCAATTTACTAATTTACTTGATCTGTGGTGTGCCTGGAATTGTCTCAAATACTTGCAAGACCATTTCAAAAAACTGCAAGCTGAAGAGTTGGTTCAGGGAACAGAGCTCTGTGTAAACAGGAAGGCCTTGCTCAGTCCAAAACTTTCATGATTTTGCTGCAGAAGTTTTGACTGCAAATTTGTTTTTGGTAAACTTGTTTATTGCATACTCGTTTGTTGTGAACTTATTGACAAACTAGTGATGGCAAACTCTGTAAATCTAGCAGACATAAAAAGATGCATGAGAGAAGCTCTGGGGGACTTTGTACCTCCAATAATTTGAAATACTGGAATGAGTGCTCTCACAGACTGAGAACATCCTCCACTGGCTGGACCAATCCTGGAAGCAGAACTGATGATCTCTTTGTCTTTGTCTCTCTCTTTTTCTTTTTTTTTCTCTTGTAGAGTAGTTAAGTAACCCAAGGCTTATTTCAATTTCTTATTAAGTTAAAAATAATTTAGCCACACACCTTAGACATATATAAATGTAATACTTAAAGATAATTGTAATACAGAGATTGTCATTAAAATTGATGATTGTCTTTGGACTCAAAGTATCATTTTACCATAACCTAACTAGGGAATTTATGAATCTGGTGACTCCTACATTTTTCACACGCAGGATATAACAACCAAATAAGTGGACAGTGGACATGTCAAGGAGCTATTCTGTGTGGAGAAACTATCTGTGACTCTGGAATAAAGTGTGACACACAGATGTGGGACAATAGAATACAGCCTAAAACTCCCCCAGAACTGTAAACATGTAAACTGGATGAATACAATTCTAGCAATAGCTAAGAGAGAAGCATACATGGTCCATGAGGTCATGGATCGTAAAATATCAACATACAGCAGAATTTAATCCCACAAATTGACTGTATGTATTTTTGTGCAAGCCCCTTATTGCTACATTCAGGACTCAAATGAAATATTTTTTAAACACAATCAAATTGCTAACCAATCAAGTAAAAGAACTAAAACTGTCTTTTTTTTTCAACAACTGTGATATTTTTTTAAGAAGGACATACTAAGAATTTTTTAATTAAATAAAATGTCAAAAATTAACCTGTAGATGTGCAGAAAAAGGAAGCTTGTAAAAATGAATATTTTTTGCATTTAAAACATGAGCATCTAATGTAACCAGAAAGACTTAAAAATTAGGATGACAATCTCATTTTGCTAAATGATGTTTCTACAAAACAGTGGAGAGATAACACACTGACAATTTCTCTTTAAAATCAATTAAGTTCTCTAGAGTTTCAACATTTAAAAGTTTTACACATTTTAACTAGAAATTTATATAACAATTTATATATTTTTCATTGTTTGGTAAATTCTTCATAATAGTTCTAATTTGCAAAATTTAATAGAAGTGGTGTTAATTAGTGATAATATCTGCGTTGAGGAAGGCACATTCATTTTCACACTGCTACATTCACATTTACTGCTTCTGTTGTACTTTATCTTCACAAAATTTAGAGGAAGTAAATTCTTCAGATTCAGTATTCTTACAGTTAAATGATCTCTGGTAGGTCCTTATTTAAATTGTTAGAAAGGAAGATAAAGTCCTTGTGTCTTGGTTTTTATTTTTTTATCTGAAAAAATGAGCCTGCTAATTACAAAAGCTTAAGTATCAACGCAGGTCAAATAAATTTCATACAAATGTTTCTAGTTAAATTGAGTGTGCTTTGAATAAAGCAATTGCATATTGTTCATTGAAATAATCTGCCGATCCTCTTCCATTCAGTTGCTAAAATATTATTTTGATATTTATGTTCATAATTAATAGCTCATTATGTTTTATAGGTCACAGTCTTTCAGTTAATGCATTTTAATCACAAAAGAGGAGCTCGCTTTCATGTTCTCATAGATGTAAACTTTTAATTATCTGAGATCCTATCTGCATTTTTTCAATGTTTTATTTCAATCTTTAGGTTACAGATGTTATTTCCCTCTTCTCAATAGTTCAAAATATAAAATAATTCCCAGAAGAATTATGGAGTAGAAAAGAATAATAAAGTAGATCTTCACCTCTACTCTTCCAAAATTTAAGACCAAAATGTCTTAAGTGTACTCAATAAGCAGCCTGTCTTTTCAGTTCATTTCTTCCAGAATAAATTATTTGGATTTGCTTGCAAAAGGTGTTCTAAGTCAGAGCTCATTAGTGTGTAAATTAGAAGGTTTGTTTGCTAGATTACATAATACCAAGCAGACTCAGTGCAAGACAGCTCAGAAGAAGCTCATTGAAGGAAAATTTTTAAAAAGTAATTCAGAGACATTCAGTTATGCATGTGTAGCGCTGCAGATATGCAGTCAGAGAGAAGGAATGGATTGGGATTGGGATAGGCCAATGAAATTTCAGAGCAGGCCTGGATGGAACAGTTCCTGGGTCAGAAAATTGTCATTTCAAGGGGTTTAGCATCGGAGAGGTTGCTGGTCAGTAAAATTTTGTTGAGATTGGGCAACGGGGATTGCTTCTGCACATTTTCTAGTCAAAAAAGAAGGAGAGTCAGGCTGCTCAGAAGGCAGAAGGTCAGGCTAGGACAGGCATCTACTACTTAGTATTGCCAGCCTGTGGGACAGGCAGTGGCCCCTCCTGTCACGTACCACCCTCTGAATCTGCCCAGTGTATAAATGACCCTAATCTAGAAAATGTCCGCTTTGTTGAGACCCAGAAGTTGCCTCCCCGTGTGGAAAAAGATATTGGCAAAGTTGCTAGTGATTGCAAAGGTGTCATTCATTTGGAAGATTTTTCTAAAAATTATTATAAATCAAAATCTCAAGTTTGCTTAGATTCAAGATGGTGGTAAATTCCCAGTGTGTTGAAAGTATCTGCAGTCTTGTACTCTTCCATCTTTGGTCATTATTTATAAAATACTTATATGTTTTATTACAAATAGAAAAGTTAAATTTCCAAGAGTTCTGCTCTCAGCTGCAGCTGATACAAATTAACTCAATGTATCAGTTTCGCAGGAGAGATGTTAATTTTATGTTACTTATCTACTCTGCTGCTGTGAAAAATTAGAGAAGATCCCTTTTTAAACTTCCCAGATCCACACTTGTGGCATTTGGTGTCTTCTGCTTGCAACAGCCTTGTTAAATAATCACTATTCTAATGGACTCACAAAGCTTAATCATACACTGTCTGCATTTCCCTTGATTTCATTATACTTTGTATCAATGAGATGGAATGTTAGCATATTGCTACACCAAGCATATTTAAAATACATCATCAAAGTAAGAAAATAAAATTGAACTAAGAGTATGGTTACACGAGGTTAAAATAAGTGTAACGTGTATCTATACATGAATACCTTCCCAATGAATGTTACTTTAAGAGATTACTTTTCCAAAGGAACAAATTTAATGTGATGCCTGGATTCTGTGTTTCAAAAAGTTAAAGCAAGATAATGGAAACCAGTATTTCTGATACATAATAAAAAAAATGAACGTTGTCCACAGTGAAACAAAAAAGGATTGCATCCCTTTGGTTCCATAACATGAATATAGTAAATTCAGTAAATTGCTATTGATTTTAATTCTTCACATTTTTCAGGAAAGTACATTAATGCAACCAAGTGGCTGTTTATACCACTACCACAAAACCCAAGACCATGTGGTATGCTGTATACTCCGTGTGTTCTTCTGTGAATGAACTGCTCAGCAATTAAACAGTCCCTTTAATCAGTGTAAATGAGATTTTCTAATAGACTTTCAGTATGAAATACATTGTTTTTCTTTTCCTTACGAACCATCTGGAACACAACAGCACTTTTTGCAGCTTCCCCTCCTGGTTTCTTTGAGAAAGAAATGTGATCTGCCACAAGCACATAGCTTACTTTAATTAAAATAAAGCCAGCTGAGACTGGTGACATCTCTTTCAATGCTGGTAAACAGATATGACATGCAAAGATATTTGTTTGCAGTAGGGGTTACTTGTTAGTACTTCTGGTGAATCAGAAACCAGAATTGAAGCTTTACTTTCACTCAGGATAGAGAGAGAGAGAGAAAGAAAGAAAGAAAAGAAATAAATAAAGAAAGGTAATATGAACTGTAAAAAAATATTTCTTCAGAATTTAATAACTTCATAACTTTTACCCTAAAATTTGACTTCATAGCCACTGTTTTACTAGCAATATTCTTTGTTAAAGATAAAAAATACATAAGTCACATCAAAAGTAATACCTTCTACTTATTTCCATGGAAACTACAGCAGATACAAACATTACAGTAACACTGTTTGATAGAGGAAACACTCAGCTACAAAGCGCTACTTTACAACATAGCCACCAACATTGGCTATGCTATTTTCATAACCAGAAAACAAAAGATTGCATGCCACACTTCCACTACTAAAGCTACCCACCTCTCACCGTGCTCACATTCACTGTTTGGTCTCCATAAACGGTCAGCAAGCATTGGTGAATGTCAGTGAATACCGTGTTTCCACATGAAGAAATTCAGTGATACACCTTTGCTTCATCAGATGCCATTTTGTCAGACTGTCCCTCTGCTGCCATATGTTACACATGGGAATACTGGTGGGAAGGTTCGGCTTCTAATGCCATACCACTGCCATCTGCCTCTGACACTGTGGGCCAACATACTAAAATAGGAGGCATTACTTTGGGAGCGATCCTTGTAAAGACATTTTCTTTTCTTGATTAATTTTTTAAAATATCTTTGATATCTCTACATCCATGTATTTGAATACATTTTAAAATGTAGTGTGTACAGATTCTTCTCTTGCTATCTTGCTCTCCTTCTTACATACGTAAGTTCAGAAATAGTTCAGGAGGGAACTCCTGATTTCTTTCCAATTCTCCATGAACAAAAAAATCCTTGGAGATACTTCAGTGAAGAACTGGAGTGAGATAGTTGTAAATTAGATCCAATGGAAGTGGTTCAAAACTGGAGATGGCAATGGATGGAACTTTCAGTGACCACTGAATTCAGCAAAGAAGGAACAACATAGAAATTTCTGAGTCAGATCATGTGATTGTGACAAGAGTATAAAGAAAGCAATCGAGACAAACTTTTTTCTGTTAAATATCCTCACAATGGCTTACAAAGAAAATGGAGCAGAGGGTCACTGCAATGATATTGTGAATATTGTCTCTCAAGATTATATTTTTGATCAGTTTTTTTTTTTTTTTTTTTTTTTTCCTTAATCATCTCTGCACTTTCCTGAAAATATTTTTCACTTGCATTGTGTGTTTTTCTCCTGGATAAAACTTTCTTACACAGGCTTGATATTTAAGAGAAAAGGGGAACTGCATTTTCTGGAGAGCTGGGAGCATATGTGTTAATTTCAAGAGATATTCCTAGAAATCTGAACTAATCTAGTGCATCTTTGCATAACAGGAAAAAAAAAAAAAAAAAAAAGAACACTTTTTTTGTTTTAATTTAAAAGTAGAACAAATTTGGTATACAATGTGATGGCTTGATTTTCCTTATATTTTGCTTCTCTGTCTTTGTTTTCTGCTTTCTCAGCATCCTTTGGGAACAGCTCATACAGTTGTCAGACAGTAGTATGGAATCTCTTAGGGACACAATTATTAAAGTCTTCATATTTTAAATCATTGATATAATAAAATGCAATATGTTAGTTCTTTCCTGCAGTTTTCTCATCCCGAATGATCTCCCTGAATGGTAGCTTTCCAAGTTCCACTGACTATTTCAAATACACTGACTCTAATGGAACATTTATCAAATAGGTCATATTTCGGCAGCTACATTAATCAGGTAAATTTAATCTCATATACAATTGCACCCAAAATATCTGTGGAGTTCTTGATACTAATAAGAATACTAAAAAGGCAACAGCATTTCTTAGTCTATCAACTTAGCTTGTAACATACCAACAGAGCAGGTCTTAACAAAACTCATACAGATGGTGATTTACTGTGGGGTAAGATGGAACTGACATGTATTTCTATCAGAAAATAATGTCAAAAAAATAATAAAAAAGAACAAGAAAGAAAGTAAGAAACAAATATAAACAAATAGAAACAAACAGAAATCTGGAGCTAGCTGGTATAACAAGCCACATAACATGTTAAATTAATTTGTGATGGGTAAATATATGTATGTATATATGTGTGATATGTACTTGTAAAAGTAGATTTATATATTCTAAAACTATAAATAGGTTTTCTCTGCTTTCATACAATATTCCTTTTTGGTGTCCCTCTTGTATATCACACTGCCATAATTAAAACAGTAATACTGGAGTTGAAGAGCAATAAAAAATCTTAATTGTTACACAGTTGCATGAATAACATTTCAAGTTTTGAATGTTATATGGTTTGCAGACACTTGTGACTAATGAAAAGCTTTTTATAATCACTCCCCAATAGCTAACATGATTTGCAGTACAATGCCTCATTTGTATTAGTTCCTCAAATGTTACAGCCAGTACTCCTTACAGCAGCTATACAGGTGGTTTACTAAATAAAGCAGAAGGTATTGCATCTCAAGGCTCTTGATATGCAAAAGCAGATCCCTCAAATACTGTGTTAGGAAGGTAAGACAGGAATTGAATGTGAACAGTGACTCTCAGAAGACATTCATCCTGCTTGGGTCTAAAATATAGAAGGTAAAGGCTTACATAGGGGTTCGAGCCAAGTGCAAGACCAAGCATTTATAATTAAAAGACAGTGTATCATCAAGAGCCTGAACCTTTATCATCGGAACCTGAGCATTCACAAGTCTATAGTTCCTAATGAGATGTATCCCAGGGCCCTGAGGGAATTGGCTGATGTAGTCACCAAACCACTCTCCATGATATTTTAAAAGTCATGGCAGTCAGATGAAATCTCTGGTGACTGGAAAAAAAGGCAACATCGCACTCATTTTAAAGAAGAGTAAAAAGGATGACCTCAGGAGATATCGACCTGTCAGGCTCACCTCTGTGCCAGAAGGATGATGAAAGAGATCCTCCTGGATGCTGTGCTCAGGCACATGGAATACAGGAAGGTGATTTGGTGTCACAGAGGGCAAACCCTGCTTGACAAACTTAGTGGCCTTCTGTGATGGTGTAACTGCATCAGTGAACAAGGGAAGAGCCTCTGATATCATCTCCCTGGGCTTCACTAAGGCCTTTGACACAGTACCCCACAACAGCCTTCTTTCCAAATTGAAAAGATATGTTTGTGATGGGTGGACTGTTCGATGGATGAAGAACTGGCTGCAGGATCAAATCCAGAGTGCTGGCATCAAAAAAAACATGTCCATCAGGTTGAGGGAGATGATCCTGCCCCTCTACTCTGTGCTGGTGAGACCTCATCTGGGTACAGCACTCAGATGTGGAGTCCTCAATACAAGAGAGACAGGGACCTGTTGGAGTGTGTCCAGAGGAGGGCCACAAAAATATCCAAAGGACAGGCTGAGAGAACTGGAGCTGTTCAGCCCAGAGAAGAGAAGGCTCCAAGGTGACACTTCAGTATCTAAAGGGAAGCTACAGGAATGAGGCGGACAGAATCTTTAGCAGGGTCTGTTGTGGTAGAACAAGGGGAAATGGTTTCAAATTCAGAGAGGTTAGATATAAGAAAAAATCTTTTGCAGTGAGGGTGGTAAGGCTCTTGAAGATGTTGTCCAGAGGTGTGTTGGGTGGCCTGTCTCTGGGAACTTTCAAGGCCAGGCTCTGAGCAATATAGCAACATAGCTGTGCATGTCCCTGCTCATTGCAGGAGATCTTGACTAGATAACTTCCAATTCTAAGGATTCTGTGATTCTAAGAAAGGGATCTGCACCCCTCACCTCAGGATCTCACTTTGAAGCAGCAAAATAGAGTGACTTTGGCTGAACCTTACTGAGAAAGTTGTTAATATAAACGAAAGTATTTGAATTAAATCCATCCAGGAAAAGCAAAAGAAAAAAATGTGTACAAGTATAATTGTTGAGACAGTAGTAATTAGCAGCTCAAAGATACAATAAAGTAGCATGGACATGGAAAGTTCTAAAACCCTGAGAAAAAAAAAAAAAAAGACAAAAATTTGCCACTCTGCATCACTGAGACTCAGGCTCTTCCAAGGAGCAGCAGAAGATTCTCCTGCCCCATTTGTCTGACAGCTCTCTGGACAGCAAATTATCTAACTTCTAATCAGCAGTGGTGAGTACATTAATACTTTGCCTAGTAGCTCATTAGACACAAATATCTACTGTGCATGAAGGTGAATACATGATAGCATTGTTTTATGTAAACTGTTGCACAGTTTCTTTGCTCTTGAGAAAAGAGAAAAGCACAAGTAATCCAAAGGGGAGAGTTACAGTGGGATTTACAATGCAGGTGCCTAAATGCTAGTTGATATGCAAAATTCTTTTATAGCTTCATCAGACATCTCTGTTAGTACTAATCCAATGATTATGTCAGAATTTTACTTAACAAATTTGATTAAATTGATTCCACAATGTGATAAATTCATTAATACATTGTGAAGATTTAGTGAAAGGTTCTACATCTATGATGATTAGAAAAACACCAGTGATACTGCTCCTACTATTATGAGATGAAAATTGGTAGTAGATAGCATTCTCTATCAAGCTGGCAAAGCATCATTAGTCTACCATTTAATCACAGTGATGGCATCTTGTTCATAGTGTCATAGTAAAGCACTTTCATGCATTTGAAAGTTTTCTCAGACCACACCTGATGCAGATTGCTGATCAGGCTGTCAGTTCATGAGCAGTGCAATATCCCCAGCTGTCTGATGCTTGCAGTACAGAGAGCAAATTAGCATTCAAATACTAAATGCTGTGTCACTCAACACAAGAATCCAAAAAGAAAAATAGAAGAAGGGTTTAAAAGTAAGCTTGTTATTACATCTTTTCAAATACAAAATCTCAAATATGCATGATAGAATGCTCCAGCAAAGTACTTCTGTTTTGTTGATGATGGTACTCAGAACAGTTTTGGAAATAGAAGGTCCATCAGTTCACCATCATATGTACAAACTTCGTAAGGGCACAGTAAAGGTTTTTATCAAGATTCTCAACATAACTTTCAAGGAAGCAGGAGAAAAGTTTTCTGCATTGGAAGATGAGTGTTGCACAGGGATGAGATTAAAGATACTGTTGGCCATATGTCAAATAGTTCCTTGATTGCTTGAGAGTAATACGTGTCCCTAAAATTCAACTAGTATTTTCCCATTACACTGTCAAGATGGTCAAATAATGTCAGGGAGTGAGAGGAATTTCTGGCAGAAACATTTCAGCAGTTTATGCAATTTGCAATCTCTAATGGAATAATAACTGAAATCCAGTGGGCAGCAAAGTGCAGTGCTATCCACTGTCCTGGCGACCTTTGAAACCATGAAACAGATGTCACAGTGTGAGGCTAAATACTCATGACATTTCTGCCAAATTAAACAAATCTGAAGGTTAAAATCTAATCACAAATGATTTCAGCTTGTCACTACTGTATGGTAAACAAGAGTCCACAATAGCTGAAGGATGCAGATGTCATCTACCTTAAACTGAAATCTGTTCTCTCGTGATGTGATTATGACTGGGTTGTACCATTTCTTCTAGTCATTGGGGAAATCTTTGCAATGCTACAAATCTCTGCAGGCTTGAGGCTGAAAGTGAAAGCCAGTTTTATGCATGGTTCTTATGATTTTCAAAGCTGTGAAGATTCAAGTGATACGAGCAGAACAAAAGCAAGATCTGTAAATGTTCTTTGTCAGTCAGGGAAAGCCTTTGGCCCTATGCTTATGCTGTGACTACCTGTCAGGATTTATTAGAGATAGCTTCAAAAATTCAGCTCTCCAGATTAAGTTGCAGACAGTTCACTCAATTCACAATAGTATGACAGTAATAATCCTTAACTAAGCTACAGTGTCAAGGCCTGCTGCTGTCACGCATGGTCCTCAGTAAGGCTGTGCTCTTCCACCATTCCTGAATAAGATTGCCATGAGAAGAATTCCTTGTTCCAGTAAGGCATGATGTGATGCAGCCCCATATTTTTCAGTGTAGATAGTGACATGTTTGACATGTTTTTACAACCACAGGGAGAGCTCTACGAGCACAAAGATGCCCCTGGTGCAGCATACAGAGCTCACTGCTGACTGCTTTGTTTACACCACTGGTAATCTCAACCTACTCTTCAGTACAAGGGAATGGCTGTCCTGTCTCTGCTTCTCGGAGGTAGGAAGCTTGCTCCCTCAGCCATGTGTGCTGCCAATACATGACTGAAGACAAACTCTGCCAGTCTGGCAGCATCCTCTCTCACTATCTTGCTTGATCATGCAGAGGATAGCAAAAGCTGTTGAAGCTGCTGTAGAGGTAAATCAGCACGTCTGGAATTAAAAGGGCATCTGACTTCAAACAAATGTTAATGTGGGCTTTATGGCAGTTGTCACTGTTATTCTGTATGTCTGTAATACTTGTACAAATTAAAATTTTCACATCGAGCCTTCCGGCTTTTTCCATATGAGTTGTCATTCTGCTCTTAGTAATGTTAAAATGTATAGGACAATATGATTCCAAGCAGTAGTGAGGCAGTTTTACTCCAGGGCTGAGCTGTGCTGGCCTGGCCATCTGATGTTTATCTCAGAAAAGTGGTTGCTTAGAGCTATTTTCTTATTTTAAAATGTGTGAACAGCTGAGAGATTGGTCAATGAATAGCTAAGCCGACATGCTAAAAGCTAATCCTCATTTGTGTGGCATTAGTTCCATGGCATGGGACATAGCAGCTGAAAAAAATTGTCTGCTGTGCCTGTAATTATGAAGTGATACTGTCAAAGCCTGAGTAAAACTGACCTATGTTCTGCAGATCACAATACAGAGGGAGAAAGCAGGAGGATGCTTATTGTACAAGCAGCCCCTTTGAAGAAAATATCAAGAATACGTCTCACCAAACCATACATAAAAACCAAAATGATTAGCTAGTAGAAGACAGACAATAGCATTTTATGCATTTTCCGTGTAGATACTTCAGCTTTTAAGGCTATGAAAATGAATGTCTTCGTTCTCCTGTAAACAGAAAGTCTAATAACAAATAGTTCAATGAAGTATTTGTCTTTTACTTCTGTGAAAAATGTAATGTAAGATATTGACTGGGGAGGTCGAAATCCTTTAGTCAAAAAACTTGATATATTTCAGTTTCCAGTAAGATTTTTCTAAGAAAAGATTAAATCAACTCTGTTCTGATCTTTAGGGAGAACTGGAGTATATGGCAGTTATAGCAATTGCAGAAATCTCTGCCATCACATTTCTCAGTTGTCAGCCTTTCAGTGTCGCAGTTCAGTATTCTGTTCCAAAATTATCCATTGAAAATGGATATAAATTTTCATTTCCACTACAATATTTCCATGGAAGAGAAAAATATTTTTGGATCATTTCCACACAATCTTTTCTGGAATTCTGGAATTCTCAGACATTAGTTTTCACAGATCTTCTCAACTGTGTGAAGGAATCAGTTTGAGTTTTTCGATAAGACAAAGAATATTCTGTTTCTTATTCAATGATGCCCATTATTTCTTCACTTATTTCCATAGAAATAGTGATTACATAACATTCATATTACATTATAGTTTTATCTTTCTTTCTTGGTCTTAGTTTTATTATTATTTTTTAATTCCTGTGGTAATAGATTGAATATCTTGGAAACACATTGCTCATAAGCCTTGTTTGAAGGCCAGACTGAGATGATAATCCTGGCCAATAAATTTCTGGGATTTACTTAGTATCGTGAATGAAACCTGTAGTTTCTGGCCCATTAGTTTGAATAATGATCAAACAATCATATGTTGCTGACTTCCAGTCTTGGCATAGTCTTCTTCAGATCTCTATAACCCTGTAAGTAGTTCGTGAAATGGAAATTTAAGAATAAATAAATGTGTCCACTTAGGAGGAAGAATCTTGTTTTCTTGGCATATATTTGTAAAGTATTTTGTAAATAAAAACACTGTTTCTAAGGGTAAATATTAATGATACCAGTCAGTTACCAGTCATTCCAGTTATACCATAGGTAGTTCAAGAATATTTCAGAACAGACTTAGATTGTACCCCAGAGAAGATACTATGAGCTTAGTCTCAATGGTACGGTGTTCTGAAGTTTTCATCTATTATATCGTTTTCAGCTTTTGTGCATTCACATTGTATGTAACAGCATGTAAGTGGGAATTACTGACAACATAAAGAATTTTGGTTCTCTCAGGCTTTGGTTTTGTTTAAATAAAATTAAAGTGATGAAAGGGAGGGGGAACTCAGTGAAGAATAAATTCAAAGTTTACCAAAGTAATTGCCTCAGAGCAGTGTTTGGTATTCTGAATTCACACTGCTGAAGAAGGAATGCTTGCTCTGTGACATGATTGAACTGATTATGGGAATTATCACTGGGGAATGATAGTATTTATAGACTTTAATAATCTCAATAAAATAGATAGGAAGAAGACTGCCTAAGGAAACGTGCCCAAATAGTCATCTAATCTTGACCTGGCACAGAAGGAGAGAACTGACAACATATACCATAATTTTGGCCCGTATTAAACCCTTCCAACCCAAAATGTTTTTCTTCCAAGGAGAGTTATGACACCTAACCTGATGAAAGATTTGATATGTTTGTGTAAAGAATGAGAGTTTAAGACAGAGTGCTCAATTCAATATGAAGCATTCTTTTTTATGTCATAGAATGTTTGCCAGAAATGATTCTGGAAGTTTGCAGTAATACAAGGATTAGTAGATGAAATATAATGCCTCCACAGGCATTACTGAAGATGTAATGCCTTCACTGCTTGCCACAGCCCTTGTTTATAACTTGGTGAAATTATAAATTGAGATTTCTCTCTGACACAAAGATGAGCTCTCGCTGCATTATATATATATAAGCCTGGTATGGACTACAATTTAAAAGATTGATTCTAAGTCTAATGGGAATAATTCCAGAGTAGGTGAGGAGGGACCAATCTGCATATATAAAAGTAGAGGTTAGTGAATTTCTGCATGGAGTTAGGTAGTAAGCTAGGCTGGAAACTACATTTATTGACCTAAGAAAACTCACTTCTTTTCCTGTTCTATACTATGTTGCTCTTAGATTTGTATTCTGTACCTAAGGTATTGTCTGCTGGTAACCATCCTTAAAACCTTCAAGAAAATAAATGTATGTAGAGAAAATACATATCTTACTGCTACCTGGCTTTATAGAGGATTAGCTGGCTCCTATTTTACAGAGACTCCACAAAGCTTGTTTCTAGTGTCTATGAAAGTTACTTACAGAAGCAATTCATTATTACGTCACTAACAATTAGTTGCCTAACTGTTACACTGAACATTATACATTATTTGAAAAATATATGTAGATCACATTACTTAGGTACAAAAAGAAAATAAAAAATGCATTCCTTAATGTCTTATTTGAATGGCTTTCATACCTAAAAATCAATAAAATGACTTTGCAGTGATAATGATGTTGAAAGATTTTATTTCATTTGCTTTATCAGTTTGTAAAATTAGATGTATTCAGCTGCTCTAAAATGTTGAAATAGAGGAAAAAAATATCAGAAAAGTGTCGATTCGGAATGGTTGGATTCTGAAAATATATTCGTCTTTCCTGTATCCTCTTCTTCAGAAGTATAAATTGTGTCAGGCTTTTAGTCTCTATGACCTGCATTTTTGCATTCATCAAGATGATCAGATTTTGAAACATCTAAAAACCCAAGGTTAAACTGGTTTTAGCATAAGTTGCAAAAGCCAATTTCTAACTAGTCATGCTTCAGAGAAACTGCTTTATTTTGGGGGTTTTCTTGTCCTTTCTCATAAGAGCACATATTTCTACATCAGTGTAATAGTGCGTTAAATGTTGTTATTACAGTAAATTTTCATCTTCGTGATGAGTTAATGTTTCTTCTCAAAGGTTTTTTGTTTGTTTGCTTGCTTTGTGTGTATTATTATTGTTTTGGTTTGTTTGGTTAGTTGTTTTCCTCATAGAAAATTATTTTGCCTAAACCAAAAATTTTCTCTCTTCTCCACTGACTGATTGCCTTGTTCTTTATGTTTTTCATGTTCTTTATTTATATTTTTTTTCCCTTGTTTCTTACAGTAGAAGTAGAAGTAGAAGCAGTAGAAGCTTCTCTAAGCATTACAAGGGGGTTGGCTATGAGATCTCCATTGTGTGTATTTCCAAACCTTTGCATTTTTCGAAAATGTTGATCTTCTTGTTTATTTGCTAAACAAAAAACGTCTCCCTCACCTTATAACAGTTTCCCACATCTCCAATAAAATATGAAAAATTAGAAACTTTTTAGTAGTCTCTCTAATTTTAGGGCAGATTTTATTCATTGATGGATACGCATCTGAAAAACCTACATATGCTTGATTCCAGCTTGATTGCAGGGCAGTCATCTTACAATTTAAGCAGCTTAGCACTTGTCAAACTTTATTCTTTCTTATAATAATAAACATTTTCAAAATTGATTTTCGCGTGGAAAAATGTACAAGTTTCCTTAAAACGCAGGTAGCATTTTGAGAATTTGTGGAAAGAAATGCAACATCCCCATAAAACTCTCTATGTTATTTTTTTTTCCATGTATTTTTAATAGATTTCTGTTAAATTTCAAAATCAAGTATGAAATATATAGTCCTAACTATATATATATATATATAATATGTATATGATCATATCTGACAAATTTGATCAATTTTGTTTTGTATTAAGATCAAAATCATAGTAATTTTAAAAGAGCATAAAATTATGATGAGGCAGTACATTTTCTCTTCATATTCAGACAACAGTGTAATCCACATCAACAGAAACATTTGAAACTGTCACTTTAAAAAGTATAGTATATTTTTTTGAAGCTAAAAACATTTTAATTACAAAAATTAGAGTGGGCTCTGCTTTTATGAGTCACACCACCATGATTCATATAATCTAGTGAAAAGTCATTCCAAGTAGACTAGATCAACTCTGTATCTGTCAAGAAATGGTCTAAAAATTATTAATATTAAAGACGTGTACTCTACGTCTGCTATGTACTGTAGCAATGCATCTTTTTGTATGGTCTGTGTAGTGGAAATTAATATTAGATATGTCATTACCTGACTGTTCTTATTTGGAATAGGTATTCATGCTCATGAAATTGAATGACTAAAATACAATTAATCTGCATAGTAAATGATTTTCACAGTCTGTTTTTCAAAATCAATTCAAAATTACTGAAAATGATTATTTATTCATGAACGTTATAGACAAACTGCATTATGTAGCTGACTGCCTAGTTGGTATACACTGTAAATCAAGGATGTATTTGACAATACATGCAAAATTATTTTGGAAACTAATTACACATTAGCAAATCATAAATATGAATATGCTGTACACTACTGTCAGTACTGCAAGGAATTCTTTTGTCTGTATGGAGCTAGGAATGACTCCAGCCCTTACTCAGTTCTTCAGATTTCTGACCACATGCTGACTTCAGTGGTAGCTCTGGCTGCTTCAAGTTCTTCAATGAAAAAACTCCACATTCTCTGAAAGTAGCTCTTCCACTTTCATTGAAGGAATTTATTCTGCTGTCTCCAAGGGCCATTTGTATCTTTCATAATTGTAGGAGACAAATCACTGCCACTATGCTGTGTGTTTCCCAGACTTACCAAGGACCTATATCTTTGTGGGTTGTCAATTTCCACATGTGAGAGAACAGTTACATTTTCTCAAACATCCACTCATGATGAATGTCATCATTTCTTATGCAAGCTGCAGCCAGCATTGCATTTTCTCCTGGATGCTTATCCATTCTTGCTGGCCACAAGTCTAGTAGAAACAGCACTGTAAACAAAGGCAGAGCAAAGTTCCTTTCCGGTGGCTCTTCAGGGCTGAATGTGATCACACCCAATAGAAGTTCACACATTGTTTAGCTGTTTCTTAATGCTATAACTATAAGGAAAGAAAAAAAAAAAGATTAATTCACTGTGATTTTAAAGTTTTTCAAGCAGTTCAGCAGTTCATGTTTTGCAGTGTGATACTTCATTTAAATAGAGACTTGTATAATATGCTCCTGTATCATTAGAAGGAAAAGTCAATAATGTTGAAGAGACTATTCAAACGGTGTATAAAACATACATAATTTTAATTAGTATATGAAAAATGTGTAAAATGCTCAAATCTAATTACATTTGAGATATTCTTAATTATTAAATAGAACTTACAGAAAATCAGTGAAGTAGAATTTGATTTGAGTGAAAGGGTCTGACAAGTGTTGATATTCAAGGGACTTTCAGTCAATTATATATATATTTTTTAATATTAACACATACTGTCCTCTATATTTATGTAGTTAAATAATTTTCTCAAAACTTTTTGTACAGCAGTCCCTCCCTTGGCCTTCATACTCAGCCATAGTTAGGGGTAAATAACTGAATTTCTTATCAAAGGAACTTATTTATTAGAACTTATTATCTTCCTAGTAACTGGGATTAAATGTTAATTCTTTTGGAAACTGAAAATCCATTTTGCGCATTTAAAAGCACAGAAAGCTTTAGGCTTATAGACAGCTGCAGATCATTCTGAGTGTTTAAAGACAGCATAGCTATATGTTCTAAAAATCTGAATTCAAAAACATCAAATATTTTTTCTGTGAATCACATTTTTATTATTTTCCTCTTCTCAGATACTGATAGATTTTATTTGGAATAAATGGTAACCTACATAATCAATGCTATTCCTACTTTCATCACTTCAACCCTGTACGTTTTTATGCAGCATAATACAAGGCTTGCCATATTTCCTTAATTGCAGTGATTTTATACGTATCTAACTTCAGTCTGCCAAGAATGATACATATGAAAGTTGCTTCTTGACAACTGGGTGGTTCATGCAGCCTTATGAGGATGAGATTTATTTTGTCACTCACAAACTGCATAACAGACAAGATGAACAGTTGAGAATGGAAGACCCCTAAGTCAGTGAACAGAGCCGGCATTTCCTGGCTGTGTTTTCTCTCAATCGAAAACAAATCTTTAAGATAGGTAAGTAAATTGTTTCCTCAGGCTATTTATCTCTTCCCATGGGCTGTAGGAGGAATCAAATTGATAAACTGAAGGTGGGCAACATAGTGGAATGCTCCAAGAAGATAATTCTCCAAACTTTTAGGATAAACACACATTTTCATAGTTGCCTAAGTAGTTTCTTCAATGTTACATTTTTCATCTGTAATCTCCAGATTCTCTGGAGGAACAATTAGCAATTTCCTATCACTTTCTAACTTGAAATAATTTCAGTTCTTTTTAACTTTGCTCTGTCTCAATTTCTTAAGAAAATGTGAAGATCAAATATCAGTGATCAATTTCCTCATTTTTTTTCTGGCTTTTAATAGTGGGTGATGTGGAACATTAAGGAAAAAGATTAAATCCCTTAAAACAAGGACGTGACAAATTATTTTTCAGGGGTGTTCTTGATCAGCTATGTATCAAAAAGCAATACCATTCTGGCAGTAAAGTTTTGTGTCTCATCATCCACAAAAGAAAACATTGATGAAAAAAATAAAAATAACTTTCATAATGCTAACAATTAATTATTCATGAATTGACTGTAGGGTGGATGATCACATGAAAGGATATAAATAATGTCACAAACAGGCCATCAGTTACTCTAAAGAACAATTCCAGAAAAGTTATACTGAAATACCGTATCTCTGAACCTGATAATCTGTGATTAATGAAATAGCAGTGGCACTTCCATGGCACATCAATTAGACAAGAATCTACTTGCTGTTTTACCCTTTCTTCTTCAAACTAGATATGTTCCAACTACATTTGAAGAGGAAAGGGGTAAAACAGCAAGTAGATTCTTATCAGTGAACCCTGCCAATTCTTACACTAGGATCCCTTTCACCTTTTGAGGCAGGTAGATCCCGTATGTTGCCAGCATGCCTGGTACTGCATAGACTGCCCCACAATCAAAAAACCTAAAATTCCTTCAAGGGCATCAGCCTCTTACCCATGTGTCAATTGGTCACATTTTCCTGTTCCTCTCAGCATTTTTTAGTGGTACTGAAGGGGTTGGGGAAAATATCACTTGAGCTCCCGCTAACTACCCCAGTGCCCTGAGGTCCCTTATGATAGCCTTCAAGATTCTCCCTGTGACCTCAGCTTTAACAAACCAGTGAGCTTCCAAGTAATATCTATGACCTGGGCCCCATGGGAGAAAAAGAACAGCTTGGGCCGTAGTCGGCAGGATTCGAACCTGCGCGGGGAAACCCCAATGGATTTCTAGTCCATCGCCTTAACCACTCGGCCACGACTACACTGCCAAAGCAGTGTGTTTGCTTCTATTCCTGGTTAATAGTCATGCATAAAATGGTGCAGAAATTTCACCATTAAAGTATGTGTCCTGCATGTCACACCCACATTATATGATTCTAGGAGAGTACCAGAATTTTTATTCAAGCATCTAAACAGATAAAATGTACAGCGAAGAACTGCTTCACTCCTATGCAGTGGATGACTTAGATATATTAGTAGAATTCAGAGGAGTCACAATGTTGAGCATCAAACACAAAGGCTTACTTAAAAAAAAAAGTTAAGGCACACAGGAAGGGAAATCTTTGAATTTGACATTCATATTCCTCACTCTGGATTTCAAAAGAGCATTTCTGCTGCCTTGGTACACAGAATATAGATGTCTTGAATAGATGTTTATACCTTGCTTTAGTAAAGGCTCAGTCTGGTGATAATATCAGCTGCCAGCCAAGAGCCAAACTCTGTATGAGAAGGCATGGGATTGTTTGTAAGTTGGCACAAAATTCTGTTAAACTGCAGTGTAGGGTGAGGAATAGGATTAGGATTCCTCGGTAAGAGGTATCTAGTCCAAGTTGAGGCTGAAGTAAAATTTATGCCTTGATCTCTCAAGTTCCATTTGTCTAGAGTTAAAGGTAGGGTTGGAGTTAGGTCCTAAACCAGAGATCCTGCCAAAGATAGTACAGAATTCCCTGATCAAGAAATGGCTAAATCCCTCAAGTATTGAACATTTCTAGTTTGGAATGGAATGCTTCAAGGACTACCTGCTGGGACTACAATAAGAAATAGTGGACTCTATCAGATCCTTGAGTTAAAACTGTAAATATTAGTTTTTGGAGGTGTAGGACCAAAAGAGGCTAGAATAGAGCTGATGCATGTGAGGGATTGGGTTAATCAGGATCCTCTGAAGTAAAATTATGGTAATGCTTGGATTAGAGTTCAAGGTGGTAGAACAGTTTAGGTTTAGGTAAATGTTGGCTTTGGGATTAGGAACTACAGGATTAGAACCACAGGACTATAGGAATTTCAGTTTTAGGAGTAGAGTCTATGAGAAAGTTTTAATATCTTTTGTCTACCAGACAGCATAATCTTTGTGACTCATGAAGTTGAATGCAAGGGTCCTGAAAGCCACTTATGACCGTATTCGTTAGCAGCTGATCAAATAATTGTAGGAAAAGAGATCGAGGGGTCTACAAAACAGAATTTGAGAAGGGGCCAAATGAGTGCTATTAAGAATTAGAAACTTTTCCAGTAGATGAAGAAGATTTAGAGTTCAGAATGGTCTGTAGATAAGAGTTGACACTGGAAAGGTTGATGGTTATGATGGTTCTGATATTTTATGGTCTACCAGGCTAGTGTTAGATCTGAGATTAGGAATAGGATTTGAACAAACAGCAGATATTACAGAACAGAGCTAGAATTAAGTCAAAGGCTAACCTAGAAAGGACTGATGGAGATCTTCTCATTAGTTGGAGATTCACATCAGCTGCCATGTTAGTGCAAGACTTAATGAAGGATTTTGAGCTTCTGTAGGCAAGGTAATCTGCTGTGGAGAGGAAACCTTCTGCACCACAGCAGGGAACTGCCTTGACTGTTTGAGGGTAAGCACTGTCAGGGAGCAGCTGCCCAGTGCCATTGTCTCCCCATGGCAGCAGCATTCTGACGTCACAGGGGCAGAGCCAGGGGCAGCAGGATCACCCTCTGCATATATAAAACCTGCCAGGTATTTTAGATGGGATCACTCTCATGACTGGAGTGCTGAAATGAGTGGCTATGAGCTCTTCAGAAGGGATAGATAAGGAAGGAGGGGTGGTGGTGTGGCTCTGTTAGAGGCTGTTTTGATGTTGCTGTGGTGTTTTTGAGCTTGGGGCTGGGAATGATAAGATAGAGCCTCTATGGATAAGGACTGGTGAAGGGCCAACAAAGTGGACATCCAAGTGGGGCTCTGTTATAAATGACCTAACTAGATTGAAAAGACAAATGAGGAGTTCTATAAACTGCTGGCAGAAGTTGCGCTATGACCAGCATTTGTTTTCATGAGGGACCTCACCATTCCTGATATATGCTGGAAATAAAGTATAGTGCAGAAAAAGCAGTCTAGGAGGTTTCTAAAGCATATGAAAGATAATTTTCTGATGGAGCAGGTAAGAAAGTCTATCGGGGAGGTGTCCTGATGGACCTGCTGTTCACAAACAGAAAAGGACAAAGACTGGTAGGAGATGTGGAGTCTGGGAGCTGAGTGAACATGAAATAGTAGAGTTCTCAATTTTTGGTGAATTTGGAAATGCGGGCAAGAAAACTGCTGCCTTGGACTTCTGGAGGGCAGACTTTGAACTGTTCAGGATACTGGTAGGGAGACTCCCTTGGGATTCAGTCTTGAAGGGCAAAGGGGTCAAGGAAGGCTGGTCGCTTCTCAAGAAGGAGGTCTTAAATGTGCAGGAGCAGGCTACCCCCCTGTTTCACAAGAGCTAGAGAAGGAAGACCAGTGTGGATGTTTTTCCTGAGGCTCTAGGAGAAAAAATAATCTACCTCCTGTGAAAGAAGGGACAGGCAACTCAGAGAGAGTACAAAGAAGTTTATATCCATCTTTAAAAGTCAGACCAGTTATCCTTGGGATACTCTACCCCTAATCTGGAAGTCTTGGATGGGGAGTGGAATAAATTCCCCACGACTCAGGTGGAAACAGGTACAGACCTACTACTCAACCTGGATTGCCACAAGTCTACGGGGCCGAATGGAATACACACCAGTATGCTGAGGGAGCTGACGGAGGTGATAGTCAAACCACTTTCCATCATCTATCAGCATTCCTGGTCAGGTGGAGTGTTACCAGAGGAGTGGAGGCTTGCCAATGTGATTCTCATCTACAAGGGGAGTCATAAGGCGGGATCCAAGGAACTACAGGCCTCTTAGCCTGACCTCAACGCTAGGTAAAGTTATGGAGCAGATCACCTTGACGATGATCACATGACATCTGTAGGACAGCCAGGGGATCAGGCCTAGCTAGCATAGCTTCATGAAAGGCAGGTCCTACTAAACCAATGTGATCTCCTTCTATGATCAAGTGACCTGCCTGATGGATGAGGGAAAGGCTATTGATGTAGTCTATTAGTCTACCTTGACTTCAGCAAAGCTTTAGATGCTGCCTCCCACAATAGTCTCCTGGGGCAGCCTGTGGCTTGGACAGGTACACTCTGCTGGGTAAAGAACTGACTGGATAGCTGGGCCCAGAGAGTGATAGCAAATGGAGTTAAATCCAGCTGGTGACCAGTCACGAGTGGTGTTCCTTAGGAGTTGATATTAGGGCCTTTCCTCTTCAACATCTTTATTCATGACCTGTTTGAAGGTATTGAGTGCACCCCTACTGGGTATGTAGATGACACCAAGCTGTCCAGAAGGTAGCCTGGGGGTAGGAAGGCCTTACAGAGCCATGTGGGCAGGAAGGATAGCTGGGCTGAGGCGAATGGTGTTCAACAAGACCAAATGCCGGGTCCTGCACTTTGGCCATGACAACTCCAGGCAGCACTACAGGCTCGGGGCAGAATGGCTGGTAAAATATTGGTGATATGTGAACAGTTGGACTGGATGATCCTAGAGGTCTTTTTCAGCCTTGGTGATTCTGTAATTCTATGAGTCTGTTAGGAATCCTTTAAGGGACTTCCGTTTATCTAATTCCCAGATTATTTGAGTAAAACACTTAAACTGATTAGTCACTTACTGGTGTCTGTGAACTGCACATTTTGAGTATGTTCATCTTTATGGGGTTTTCTTTGAATGATAATGAAATAATATTCCCCTCAGACTGTATATAAAACTAGGTAATTCAGTTAAATAAAATAATATGCATTTCAGTGAAAACCCACTACTGATGCCCACAATTATTCATCCCATATTTATCAGATATTAATTTTGAAAACATCATAAAATAAAGCACATAGAAGTTGGAATAATTTTCCTAAACAATTAGAGACATTTGTAGTTTGTGTGTGGTTTTTACTGTTCTTGTAAATTAATTGGTGAATTAATTAGTATTAGGAGGGTTATAACTGCATAAATGATGATGAATAGAAAGGTGAACAAAGTGGAATTATAAGTCTTTGTTACTTCCTTTGATAATACCAACCATTCTAAAGCCTAAGAAATACCCCATTAATTTATGATACTGCTTATTTCAGTGGTATTTTCCTTCTGGATCCACAGGATTGTTGGTTTCTTTATCCACATTCACAGGAAAACAAATGACATATTTTTAAGGACTATTTCTTTATAGAATAAGTTAATATTTTTCTCATTTTCTAATGCCAATTGCAAGGGAGAAAATTGTAGAGAATAGCAAAATTCAAGATCATTCAGTACCATGGGGAACAATCCATCAACCCTTTCTGTCACACCTTACACTCCAAAATATACTGAAATAATCCCCACAGTAACTGCTGAACTGGTTCCTCAGTGTGTTAGAAGCAGATAAAACAGCAACAACAGATATAGAGGGACAAATTGAAGGGAGGAATCCATGTAATCCATGAATCAAACTTCCAGACCATCTGTTCTAGTTTATATAATGAGTTTTCAAAGGTGATAGTTTGCTTCTGGTAATGATTGCATTATATTAATATCTTCATTGGCAGACAAAAGGGTGGACTGATAAAAGAGATGACAGCTTCTTTAATTTTGCTCCAGAGAGACACTGCATTGAAGCAAACATTACTTTGACCTAAGCATTAAGAGACTATGTTGCCTAAGCTTCTATGAAAGAATTTGGAGCTCAGAAAAGAGTAGTAATGATTACATAATTCAAAGTAAATGGTCTTCAGTTAGGACACAGTTTTTCATTTAGCATGCCATAATACCATCTGATGATATGCCTGGTCTCTGTCTACATAATGTTGACGTAATGATAAGGAGATGAAGATGAAATAAGCATGGAAAATTAATGCCATAGAAGTCATAGTTTACCCAGATTACTTTTTAGTCTTGCTGATACCAACCTGTCAATTACTAACTCCCATTTTTATTTGAGAAACGTAGAGATGTTCATGTAGTTATCTAAGGGAAGCAGAGACCAGTGTATGATATACTATGCACATCATATGGGTGAGGCAGGAATGTCAAATTTAGATTGGGTGAAAGCTCATTTAGTACTATGTACAGTAATAATGACCACATTACTACTCACAATATGTCACAATAATGAAAACATAAAGCTTTGTGATAACACTGTCAATTTTAATATGAGATTGAGACTGAACAGGTTGGGCACTGTTTTTCTTTGAACAGTAGACCGGATAATTTGAATGGCATTACTATCTTGAAATGTTCCCACTATAGATAAAATTGTCTGAATTTCTGCTGTAGTGAAGGGTGTAGAATAAGTAATATGGGATGAAAGGCTTTTTTTATTTTTGAACAAAATGATCAGTGCCATAAAGGCAACTTTTCAACTTATTGTAAAGAAGATTTGGGCAGTTTGCCCAGGTGATCAGATAAATACCTGTTTGGATCCTCAGAACACTTTATAAGAGTTTCAAGAAGGTATTGTATGTTCCAAGATAAAAAATGGAAAAAGAGATGTCTCCCACTGTTCAGATGTATAGAAAGATCAATGTAATGCACATCTTCAATTATCTTCCATTAAGCAGAGGGAAAAATATAAATAAAACTGGATGCAAAGAGAGGAGGAGAAAATTTCTGGAGGTTCGGGAGAAAATTGAAGATTGTGGGGCTTGTTCAACTGCTGTCAAATACACAAATATGTTTGAATCTAGGTATATATAGATTGGGTTAAAAAAAAAGAAAATGATCTCACCAGCTCTATATTTTACTAAAAGTAGAAATTTTAATGAACTTCTGAATTAAACGGAAAAGTCCAAATCTTTGCTTTTGTTACTCTAGAAGGGATTAAGGTTACCAAGACAGAACTCTAGTACATATCAGAGGTTTATTTCTGAGCTAATTGTCTATACCCCCTTTACTTTGCATGTTTATAAAGTAGAATTTCTGTGTCATTATTAATCTCACCATAAAGTAGAATTCTAAATTAAGCCACTGGCTGCCATGGTAGTTCACTGAGATCTGATTTTGTTGCATATCATTTAAAAGATAAAGTGAATGAAAGAGGAAATAAAAGAAAAATACATCGACAGTCCTTTTAATTTCTCTGTTAATTTCTTTCAAAATCTCTATTCTTGTTTGCATAATATGAATAAATAATGTACATATCTGGGCAAGAATTTCTGTATTAACCGTGGAAACATGAGTAAGACTGTGACAACAAACTCCCTCCACAGAACTACATAATTGAAATTCCTTACAATCTCAAAGTTACTTTTTAAAAATGCAAGTCTGAACCTCAGCTTCACAAATGAGAAGTTCACTGAATTGTTACATATATGATTTTTTTCCCCATTATTTCTTGTTTTTATGATTAACAGTTTGTTCATGGAACACAACACTGAATTTCACATTAGCACCATATATAGTAAAGCCAAAAATCCATGGATTTTCTTATAAGAAAAGATGAATTCAGGCATTACCACAAGCCTCTGCTGACTCAGTACAAGACTGAATTTTGTTTTTTTGTCCGACTGCTGCAATCCATTATTTAGTACTGGTTCATTTCTGTTTGGTACTTATTATTCAGGAATAGTAATTTGCTTCTTGAGAATTTTGTAGTGAAAGGTAAGTAGGCAAAAAGGCAAAGGTTGGAGAATACGGAACAGATATATTGAGATCTAACAATAAACTTGTAATATTAGGTACTTTGAATAGCTTTAATTTATTTGTAGGCAGCATACAGCAAGAAAAGGTCTATAAGTGATGTTTAATGAGGAAGGAGTATGAGTCTCACAGATAAAACCTGGAAGTCGTACCATGCAAATGAGTATGTATAAGAGGACAGTGAAATAATGGCTGTAGGAAAAACCGACAAGTGAACTATGTGGATGAATACTGGGAGTGGGAGTGCAGAAGAAAATGAAGAGGGAGAATAAGTAGGAAGAACAAAATTATTTATAGCATTGAAGATAAATACATTTTTATGTAAAGTAGTTAAAAATCCATGAAGTATTCAGAGGCTGTGGTAATGATATAAAGGACATAAAATTACACTATGAGTAGACAGAAAACTTTACATTTTTTAATGCATTTTAAAAGAAAAAAGACCCTTTTCCAAGAAAAATATATGTACTTAAAATGCTGTGCCACAAAGACAGTTTTGCCTTCATGACTTTGTTTTTTTTCAGCTAGCATACATCAAGACATGTTGTTCGCACTAGGATTGCTCCCAAAAGACAGGTTGGAAGCGTATTCATCAGTTTTTCTCCCTTTCCCCTTTGCAGTTTTCTAACATTGCAACAGCAGATTTGGCATCCCCAGCTTAGTCCAGTATTATTCCTGTTGATGGGTGCCAACCAAAGGCACCCAAAGGGGCACCGTGCTTTCTGATTGAAGCTACTTGTAGTATATTGCTTTATACCTAAAGCATAACATTTATGTGTACCACAGTAAATGTTGTGTACATCCACTGAAAAACTAAGATGAATACAAGTGAATGAAGAACAAAGAACAAGCACAAACACGGCTGAGTAAGATAGCTGAAATGATACCCAAAATACGCAGACTTAAGAGCAACAGCAATGAACTAGTAAATTCAGCAGATTTGTATGACTGATAATAGTTACAGGTTTTTTTACATAAAAATGCTATGAGTGGTATGTAGGTCTAGCTTCTTACGAATAAATATTTTTGACAAATACTTCCAAATGAAAAAATTAGTGGAGACTCTACGTTAAAGACTATGCCATAAAGCAAGATGTATGAAAATTTTGCCTTAAAGCTGTTACTCAGTACTGAATATTTGTCTTTTTAAGCTTTATTTTCTTCTGAAATATTTATTCTTAAATGTTTTCATCCTTTTTTATAGAGCAGTATCACCTAGAAATCTCAGGTCAGTATTTGCTACTTAAAGAACTGAACAATCTTATAATAACTGTTGATGCGTTTATTTTAACAGCGAGAGAGAAGAATGAGCGAAATAAACAAAATGATGCAGGAAAAAGAAGGGTATGAGGTGTAATCATAATAAACTAGCATAGCCTTGTGTACAATTTGTAGAAGTAATACCAAAAAAAGAACAAAACAATACACCATCTGCTGTAACACTAAAGGACAGCAGTGCTCTGCAGCTATCCCTGCAGAGTGATATGTGAACAAATTTGTAGACTAGCATGAGTGAGATCAGTTTGAAATATGTTTTGAGTACATGTGGGAATTTTTCAGTTTTAAAATCATAGAAAAGGGATTTTTCTCCAACAAGTCTCAAGATGTGTTTACCTAAGTAAGTCCTTGCAGCCAATCTTACAAACTACCATTTAAAACATCACTACCTATCAGAATTAAAAAACAGCATTGAAACACTTATTTTTTTTGTTTACACCGTATCCCTAGATGAACAAAAGCAACTACACCAAATATTTATTTTGTCTTTTTCATTTTAGATTGTCCCTTAAAGGTAAAAATACGTAGTTACTCATTTATGGAGTAGTTTTCTTTCATCATGGTTTCTTGTATTTAAAGAGTTCAAAACTAATCAGAGACATAAAAGGCTTTAATGACAAGTTAAATAGAAAGTAGAATGAAAGAAAGGTGTATTAATAATCCTAAAATAGGTTTTTATTCAGTTCAAGATATATGGATTAGCTTAATTGATAATGGTGTGATCATCTTTGCACTTTGTACGAGATGAGTCTTGGAAACATACCTGTTAATCAACTTAGTTAGGCATTTATAAGTAATCTTATTTGTCTGTCTCAAAGGAATACATTTAGAAAGTGAGTTTCTGATCTTCATTTAAATTGAGGTAGCAGCAAGTTAGCTGAAGCACTCTAATGGATCGTGCTCGAGGGCTTGTGATGCTAAATGGCAAACAGGAACCATGCAACCCAATGAAACAAAGTTGAGAGTAGCTGCCAGGCTTATGGCAATGTGATTATGCATACACCACTCTTACTTGTAAAATCTGAAATAATTTCAGTAACATCTGGCAGTGAACTACACTTATCAATTTATTCTATCAGAGAAATTTGCTGAATTGAGTGGCATGCATAGGTATTAAGATTTATTTTCAACATCTTTAAAAATCATTTTTTTTCTTAATCATTCTGTCTGATATTCACTGATTTGTATTGTTTTTGTTTTCTTTTGTTTTGTTTTCTGACATGCCAACCGATATTTAAAGGGGACAGAGTCTTCTGTTCTTTAAAGATGAATAACATTTATTCATGTGAGTAGCTTCATAATTTGCATTGGAGTTTACTACTAGTAAGTTCTTGTTCCATATATAGAATAATTTGAGGCCAGATTTGCATCTAGATTATATATTAGCTACCGTGACAACTTACAAGACTGAGTGCAAATGTGTCTGATCTCAAATAAGTGATTCCGGAATTCTGCTAATGAATGGACATGCTGGCAGCAATCTTAAATGCAAATTATTTTCCATTCTTTATATAAGTAGGATTTTCAAAACTCTATAGGGAACAACAACTTGGCAGAAGATTATGTTTGCTAAAATTATGTTACCCTAAGAATTACTGAAACAAAAGAATGTGATGTTCATTTTAGTAGTGCAGACAAAGCAATACTTTTGAATATTTTGCATTTTACATATGTTCACAGAAAAAGTGAGAGATTGCTGAAGTTTTGCACTCTTGAAAAAAAAAAAAATCTGCAGCAACTTTTTAAATACAATTTTAATATCTAAACTGACAATCAAAACACAAAATAATATAAATAAGAAGTCCAACTATTTTTGGCTCAAGGAACCTGTCTTCTTTGCCTCATGCTTGATATTGCCTTAGAGACATTCTGCAATCCATCTTGCTCCACTCTGTTTTTTCAGTAATTATCACTGCATATAAATGTAATAATGCAGTAGAAGAGGTCTTTTCTCCAAGGAATTTTAAGAATAGCAAAGGTAGCATATGGAAATTAGAACATTTTTTAGAAACTTAGTGGGAGGAAGGGATGGATGCAACCTCAATGTACTATGCTTAGCTGTGTAATTTGGCTGTATCAAATGGTAATGTAAGTTGCAGACCTCTCTTCCTCCTTTCTTCCCCCAGTTAATTCATGTTTGCATGGGAAAATGAGATAGTATTTATACAGAAGATTGAAATTTTAAATACAAATTCCCCAGACATCAACAGATACAGAAATGTTAAGATCTGAACACTAAGATTTCTCTTTTCTTTCCTAGAAAGTGTATTTTACATATATGTTATGAGCAGAGTTGTAACTTGAACTCACACAATCACATTTGTATATCTTAAATGGTATTTATGAGAACTTGTCTCTTTCTGTGGAAAGGTCTATTATGGCATCCATCCATCCTTACTGCAGCACATGTAGTGTCGGTGACCTGAGCTATGAGCAAAAGTAGCTCAAGTGAAGCTCCTTTCTACGAGTACTTCCCTTCTTCTCTCTTTATTTTCACTGGAAAGTGACCTGTCTCATATGAATGGCTCAGTGCTTTCACACCATCTACTCTTTTGTTGCCTTAGTGCCCCAGTGCTTTGTCGCTTTCTGAGACATTTCTAAGGGGGCAGGAAAGCTGCAACATATAGTGAATATAATGCACTGCAAGATGCTGCCTATATCTAGCTGTAGTGTCAGACTGCTTCCCTCTTGCATTCACACAATGCATAGCACACTGTATATTGCTCCACAGATGCAGCTAATATTAATAAATGTTTTAGGCCAGGGAAGTTTTCATGCCCCTGAACCGTCTGTCCTTTGGCTCTATACTGTCCACACTGCTGCTTCTCCTGCAGGGTGGCCAAACTCTGCCAAAGGTTGCCTGCTTGGTGAGGTCCCAGTATGACCATGTCCTCCTCCATTGTCACTTCACAAATTTGGACCATAACAGAGCCTTAGACCATACTCAAAGTTCAAAGCTCTGAGGGCTCAACAGTAGCTCTCGGGCCTGTGTCTTGGACCTGTTTAATTTGCTTGTATGGACATGGTGAACTCCTCTGTCAAAAGAGCCACTTGCTGCACTTTCATTGCCTGTACAGAACCATAGAATCATAGATTGGCTTTAGCTGGAAGAGGCATCCAGGATCACCAAGTTCCAACTTCCCTGCCACAGGCAGGGTTGCTAGCCACTAGATCAAGTACCAGATGAGGCTGCCCAGGGCCTCGTCATTCCAGTCCTTGAACACCTTCAGGGACAGGGCATCTAAAGCCTCTCTGTGCAATCTGTTCCAGCACCTACCTCACCACTCTCTCAGTGCAGAACTTCCCTGACATCTAATCTAATGTCTTCTCTTTTAGTTTAAAAGGATTCCCCCTTGTCCTATTACTATCTACTCTCATAAGAAGTTGATTTCCCTCATTTATAAACTTCCTTTAAATATTCTAAGTCTGTAGGAGAAGTTGCTCTCAGTACTGCATTTCTGGGTCTTTCCGTCTGCTGAAAGCTGGGCTATGTGTTATGCAAGTGCAGCTCCCTCAAAATATCTAGGGCACAGGATGTCAGCATACTCTTCTCTCACAATAAGTTCAGGAAAATCATCCAACAAACATTTTTCTTTTTTCTTTTTTCTTTTCCTAAAAAATAATACAATTTGTGCAAGACATATATGGAAATAAAATATGGAAATAATCAGAATGAGTTGTAAGAAATATCAACTTACAAGACACTAACGCTTTATAAAAATAATAATAAAAAAAAAAAACACAAAAACTCTTCTGTAAAAAATCAAGTCGTATTTCCAGATGGTGACACTTGCAGTACAGCAGAATTTCAGAATCATCTCCTTATGCTGCCTGGGTAATATAGCTATTACCCTGATTTGACATGTGTCAAAATATCCCTATAGTCTCTGTCATTCTGGTTAATACACCTCCAATGACAAGCTGCCTTGGGTCCTCAGCCGTATGAATGAAGAATATTAAGTGAGCATCATGTCTGCTCCTAGTTTTATAAAGGTTAAAATATGACATTTTATATAAACCCTTAATACATCACCAGAGTTAAAAGTGCCACTGGAAGTTATTTAATAGTAATAATAATAGAGATAACTTGTATTTACATTAAGACTTTAAATCTAAACCCTTTCAAAATAGTTTATAGTCAATAATTTTAGGAGGGTTTTTCCCCAAGATCAAAATCTGTCCATTTATCAGGGTTCTGCTTTTCACCTGCAACATTACAACAAACTCTTCATTCGTTATAAGAAAAGAAAAAAAATGGAATTGTGAATAACTTGGTAGAATAATCTGATCTTTTAAATATCAAAGCAGGTCAAAGTGAAGAGCTTTCCACGTGTCATGTCTGAAGTCAAAAACTACAAAATCAGGCATCATTTTGACTCAGCACCATAAAGCAAGTTGCAGTGTGGCTGACTGGCTTCAGCAAACTGAAAAATGTACCTTCTGTAGTAAAAGTGGTAATATTTTTCTGCAGATAAAATGCAGTAAGATATTAATTTCAATGAGTGCAACAAAAAAAACCCTTTTTTTACAAATTGAAACTTGAGGCTTTTTTTCCCCCCATGGGATTTTGTGAAACTAGCTGTTGAGAGTGCTGAAAATGAGAATAAATAGCACTTCTATCACTGAGAGCGTCTTTCCCAGTATGTGCAAAGTTATCTTTAGATGTCTCCTCATTGTAGGCTTCAGAAGTGATTTAACTTTCCAGAAGTCATTGAATATGATAGATTGGGACAATGATATTATGGCTTAACAGCTGGACTCTCTGCACGAAACAATTACTGCCAGTGAAGAAAAATGTGAGCAATTGGGTACAAGCCTAATGGAGACAGAAGGGAATGGTTTCAACCTAGAAGTAATAATTAGGGGGATATGATTTAATTATTTCTAAATTGAGTAGAGACAATAAATCTAAATCTAAACTAGACTTGATTAAAAAATGAACTATCAAGCAAAAATATTTACATTTTGCATTCCTGATTCAAAGTTTTTCCAGAGGAGACCCTTCATATTAAAATGAACACCGAAAACATTCAGAGATCATTTTCATTATCTTTCAAATCCATTCAATTTCTCCTTGTTAAGAAGTGAAGGTCTGTATTCTCTCCTAGTGCAAACAGACAAATCTCTCTTGATGTTCTGTGATCCCATTTACCACACTGAGAAATGTGGCAAAATAATGAATGAATCAGGGAATCTCAATGTAGTATTTAAACATGCAGTCAGAATTTCTACACAGTTTCTCATAACCAATTTTTTCCACTCCTGTGAGTGGATTTGAGCAGCTAATGCCAGAAAAAAAAATCAATGCTTTCTGCTTTCTTGATACCATGGGGAAAAAAATATAAAAATCCCAGGAATTTAAACAGTAAGTTGTCAGGATTTATATCTGATTCAAGGAAGATACTGTCCAAAATTTTGTTTCGAGGGCAATAAGAATTCTGTTATCCGCATCTTTAATATTCAAAACCTCATGAAATCATATCACCAGAAATGCTGTTATATTGAAAGACTGTTGGGAATTTTGGAGGCAAAGTTCTTTGAAAGAGCTGTACAAATTCATGATGTTACATAAAATTGAATTGCTCAGATGTTTTTATACAAGAACCAAAACCACTAATGAGATGTAAGTCCAAGAAAATCTTCTATGTTATTGCTGGTTGGTGATGAAAAGGGGAAATCTACAAACCAAACAAAATTGGAAAGATGGTTTCCTAATAATCAATACTGTCATGCAACTATTGAAAAGAAAATGAAAGTGACCTTTAGGTTTGCAACTGCCAAGCACAGTGCTTTTTCCCTCATGAATGAGCATTGGGCCTTAGAAGCCAAGAACCATTTTGCAGCTCATCAAATGTACAACTAAATCTATGTAGCACCAGCACATCATACTGTCTCAATTCAGTGACACTGATCTATTTGGCAGAGTTGACCTTTTAAGGAGGACCATTAAGGTCCATTAAGGAGCGAATTCAATTATTTTTGTAAGAGAAAATGTGGGATTGATTGCATGGGCACTGCTGGAAAGTGGGCTTGTTAGGGATACCTGCAAAAATTAGGTGATGAGTATAAACACTACATCGAATACACAGAACTGTCTGGAGGCTGTTTGCCCCAGTCTGGCCACATTAAAGTGGAAGATGACAACCAGATGGATTAAAGAGCTACCAGGGAACTAGAAAGAGACAGATACAAGGGACCAGTTGGAAAAGAAGCAGAATAGAACAACAATTTGCAATAGGATGAGAGACAGTGGAAATGGTAGCAAAGTCTGGTTTGAGACCACGGCATTAACTAATGGTATCACAAACTTCCCACAGAGCATTGCAGGCTGCCAGCCCACGGTGGGGCTGCATAGGGGGACCCACATCTTGGAGTGTCTGTGGGGACCTGGCAGGAAATTTTGCACTAGCATTAGTCCCCAAAGGTTGTGAGGATACAGGGGCACTCACAGAGCTGGGGCAGCCACTTCTCCGGGGGGGAGGGTGGGGAGGGTTGGCTGTGTAAGTGTGCAAATGAGGAATCACCAGTGCCAAGAAAGGAGATTTGTGTGTATGTGTAACATGGAGAGGGCATGAGTGTGTAGTTAGTCTGTGAATGTGTGCATGCACTTAGAGTACAGAGATCAGTTACAGAACAATCCTTAGAAATTTATAAAGTTTACTTATTATTTTGTGTGTTTTTTTTTTAATCTGCTGCATTACTGATATTAATCCTGAACGTAGAGTTCACTCATTTGAGATTAATTTTGTGACACTCTTTTACAGATAAACTACTTAGATTCTGATTTATTTTTAACAGCATGAACTGAACAGCTCTTCCCTGTGACATATATTAAACAATTTTTGCACATTTTTGCATACTAGGGCACCATTATAAACATAGCTGGAGAAGTTAGAACATTTCAGTGCGGCAGTCTTACTTTGATATTTTTCATGCAAGAATGTGATCTCTCTTTCCTGAGATATAAAGACTGAACAAACAGAAGTAGGTCAGCTAATGCCAACTGCACTGAGGTAAGAGAAAGAAGAAAGGCAGATGGGGCAGTGAAGTAGAAAATTGCAAGTATTTTTGTTTGAGAATGAGAGCTCAGAAATATATCTAATGACTAGATTAACAGTATATGAAGATCTGTTCTTAACACTGGAAAACTAATGAGCTGTGCTAAGAACAGCTAGGAAACACTGAGAAAAAAGTTTTCCGTGCTCATCTTTGAGGTTGAAACTTTGAGCATAAACAGAATGTCAGCAACAGTTACTGAGATCACCCAGAAAATATTGTAATGTAATGGATTAGTTGGCACTAACACCCATCCTCCTGTACCATCAATACAGAATCCAGTATGGTAACAATAAAGACTTAAAAAATATGAACCAAAAGTATTCTTTTCTATACTCAAAAGTATCATTATAAACAACTGCAGAATATGTGTATTTTTTAAGGATCCTTGAAAAAAAAAAAAAAGAAAACTAACAAAACCACCACAAGGAACTTTTGTTTCATTTTAATTTGAGAGATTCTTTAAAATTCTTTAAAAATGGTAATGAACTTTTTCCTCAAGTTAGAATAAGAAAATAGGATTGTGTGCATCAGTCAAGAATTAGTTTGCTGATTCATATAGTGGAAATTAAACTCCCATTTTTATTTTTTTTTTCTTACAATCACTGAAAGAGTCCAGAAATCCTTCTTAGTATATATGTATTTGATATGGTTAGAGTTCAGAAAATTAAGTCTGACAGTTGAGTTCTTAAACTTAAAAAAAAAAAATCAATTTTTTTCATAGAGTTTGACTAAACAATGAATGTTAAACAATGAATGAATTCATTGGAAAGGAATTGAGGAAAATTAAATGAGTTTATTAAATGATCTCCAGAAGTCCCTTCCAGCCCCTACAATTGTGTGATACTGTGAAGTTTATATTTCTCATAACTTCTCCTTCCCTCAAGTTTTTTTTTTTTATGCATTTGAAAAAAATCTTTTTTTTCCTAATCTTTTGTCCTGCCCTAACTGCATCAATATAAAGTGATCCCTAGAAAAAAAAGTTACTACAACTGAAATTATTTTGATTAACATTACTTTGAAAGGTTGTATTTTGTTGCTCTCCTTTCCAAGACTTACCTATACCATTCAGGTTCAAGAACACAGGCACGTCAGCTCACTCTGATACATTTTTCAGCTTGGTTAAGTCTTTTCTTGACCAGTGCTAAGAATTGATGATAACTAGGATACTCAGAACCTTTCTAGTATTTTCTGTAGTAACAGAAGTAATAATACTTCATCAAGGTTCAGTGATAACTTATAATATTATAAATACAAGCAACTCAGCAAACCATCATTTTATTAAAATTAATCATAATTTATAAGGAGTTTATAGGTATCTAAAATTCAGTAATTAAGCACTTATTTACCTTTTCAAAAGAAACATGGAAAAATGCAAACTAACAAAAAAGAACTAACAAGAAATAATGAGTTGACATAGTACCAAAACATGCCGAAAATTATGATATATGATTATTTGATACAGATCTGTTGCTTCACAAAAAAAAATTCAAAGCAGATAACAGTGATCATATTTTATTTAGATGGAATACCTGTGCTAACCGTATTTTTTTCCTTTCCAGATATATGAGATAAAAGCAAGATACAATTAAAGGATTAGGAACCATATCAAATTAACACTTCTAGTTCCGTTTGCTAACAATATACACTAAGGATCTATGTTAAGGTGATTGTGTTGACAGTCACCATTCAAAAGGTACTTTGGAGGGCTGTTACACTCAATATATAGTAAATTGAAATTTAGTATAGCATTGTAGAGCAATGCCGAGTGAGCAAGGCATAAAAGGGTCAGAAGTTTCCATAAGGCATGGAGAAGGAAACCAGAACTGTGAAAGTTAAAACTCCCTTCATGAAACACTAGGGGTGCTGATGACATACAATCATTGGTTGCTCTAAAACCAACAGCCTTAGAATATATTGTGACAAAGCACTAGAGCAAGGGACAGATACTAGGAAACCCAAATATTAAATGTATTCTTATTAATGAGACTTTCAGTAGTGATATTGTTCATTTTTCTTTCTATTTATAATAAATCAAATTTGAAATAATCATAATTGTTTGATTTGACTGTAATTAAAGAAAAAACTGGCTTACATAAAATGTTTTCTTATAGTAGGATTTGGAATATAACAAAGGAAAAAATGAAATCTACAGCCCTTCAAAACTGAATGCATCTTGTTAGAAAAAAAGGAGAAACATTTTGCTGATGCATGGGTCAGATTTGACAATTTTTTAGAAAAGTTTCATGATATCTCACTATCTTCTGAGAGAGAACTCATAACTGAAGCTTTATAGAAAATTCAAAGCTTAACTAGTCAAATTTGTTCCTTGAGTAAAACCTGTGTCCATATTCCCCAAAAATGTCCCAGAAGCCACCTGAAATGAACCAAGAACATCTGATCAGAGCTCATTAACTGTATTTTTGGAAAAGTGACAACAGCAATATAAGTCTATTTGTATTTGTATCTATTTAATGGAAGTAGTAAACAGTGTTCTTACATTTGAAATAACTCACAATGACAAAGATGTAGGCCAAGATTCTCTTCACATACCTGGATGTGTCAATCATAAGTAGGTCTTCCTAAATAAATGAAGTTACACCCATGCAAACTCACTGTAATTGCAAGGAAATAACATTTCTGGGGTTATGATGGTAGAAAGATGTAATATGAAAATGACACAATTAATTTTCTCCTCTTCTCCCAGGTGTAGCTTAGGGAAAGGTGATGACAGCTTAGAGGAGGGAAAAGATGTGATGAGGGAGGTCTGGAGGGATAGGGAATGGCTGAATGACAGCCAGCTGTCAGCTATGTCATCAGCTAGCAACTGTGCTATAAACGGGCAAAGTCAGGGGAGCAGGGCTTGGAGGTTTTTTAGGAAAGAAAGCACTAGTGTATATTGTTTGGGTAATCTAATTGGGAAGGGAGAAGTTGTTTTGTGATTTTTGTGCCAGGAGCCTGGCAGGTGGAGTGCTCTTGGCTGAAAGAAGCTGCTGACTGAATACAAACACTTTTCTGATAAGAAACAGAGGCATCCAGGCAAGTAAGGCTTTCCCTGGAGGTAAAGGGTCTGCTCTGAAGTAGTCTAAAAATACGGTTTGAAGAAAATTTGGCCCAACTGGGGTTACAAAAATGATCCAAGGGTTGGGACACACCTTCTATTAGGACAGGCTGAGTGAACTGGGGCTGTTCAACCTGGAGAGGAGAAGGCTCTGGAGAGGTGTGATAGTGTCCTTTCAGTTTCTAAATGGGGGCTATAAGAAAAAAAGGGAACAGATTCTTTATCAGGGTTTGTTGAGGACAAGGCGAAAGGGGAAATAGTTTCAAACTAAAGAAGGGGAAATTTTGATTGGATATAAGAAATATGGATTTAATAATAGAATATAAGAAATATGTTTTTCACAGTAAGTGTGGTGAGACACTGGAGCAGATTGCCCAGAGAGGTGGTGGATACCCTGTCTCTGCAGAAACTTACGGCCAGGCTGGATGGGGCTGTGAGCACCTGATCTGGCTGTAGGTGTCCCTGCTCACTGCAGAGGAGTTGGACTAGATGATCTTTAAGGGTCTCTTCCAACTCAAATGATTCTATGATTCTATGAATTTCCTGGACTGATGAGGTCACAGCTCCATCTAGATTGCCCTGGTGTGGCCCAGCACACATGGTGGCCATGACCAGGACAGCAGTAATGTGAGAGAAAAAAGTGAGCTGGACAGCCTGCTGTTATTACTGCCCTCGTACCGCTGACCTCCCCTGTCTCAGCAGCCTTTCTTTTACAGCCTGTAGGAAGTTAAGGTGGCGAAAAAGCAGCCATGCATGTTTTAGTTCCTCACTGCCTCCTTTGAGACCAGTGTCCTCCACAACAGATGAGAACATTGCCATTCATCAGCCTCATCCAAAGCCTGAAGCTCTGCAAAGCATTTTTTTTTTTTTATGTAAACACAGAACTTCTGCTTATTGGTAAATGCAGGAGCAGATCTGCTTCCTGGGTCATGCTACTGCATTTCTGTACTCCGGAGAAAGAGATTTGCAATGAGAAAGTTAAAGCTAACAAAATGTCAACAAAAATGAAAAGAAATGGGATTCACCTCTGAAGTGCTGCAGAGTGAGAGTGGTCTCAGTCCTCTCCTCAGTTTTCATGCTGATGGTTATCTTCTAAAATTAATATGTGTACAATAAGGAAACCAGGGTTAGGATGCTCAGAAGATGAAAGCACAGTGCTTCCATATACCCTGAGCAGGCACTGAAGTCTCATTTTTTTGCCTACATCATTTTATCTTGAAGCACTAGTTCAGGAAAAAAGCAGTGATGATTCTACAATGTATCAATTAATTACACTGCTAGTATAGACGGATTAAACTTTCATTTTGCAGTGGCTTATTTTTGAATAATCCTGATAAATTTAATGGAAATAGAGAGAATATATTGATTTAAAAATATAAGCTTTGAAAATGTCTTGTTTATTCATTTAAGGGTTAATTTCTTTTTTATTTTTTTTTTCCAGACAGCAAAAAGAATGTTGGTCTTTTAAACTTTTTCTCAGGTGTTCATAGATGAAGCTACTGAACTGAGTTTTTTTCCACTGTTCTCAGGCAGAAAAGTGGATGAACAGAAGCTGAATGTGGGAATTACTTTCATCAAAATGAGACAAGCAACTTTTTTTTTTTTTTTTTTAAGAAAAAAGTTGGATGGTTGCATAAATAAAAATTGAAGTTACTTTGAAAACTTGCTTCTGTTGAAAGCTGCTTTGAGGAGATATTTCAAAGTTGTTTAATTCAGAATGAATGATCAGACTTGGGCTCAGTACCAGGGTACACACATTACTGCATCACTCAGTACTGTAAAAAAAGACTACAAACCTGACACAACCAGAAAGTACCTGACAGCATCTGACCTACTGCATTCTTCTGAATAGATCAGTAATTGAACCAGATTTTGGATCCTCTTTCATCCTTCTCTTTGCCCCCTCCAAATTTTATTTAAGCTTTCCTTTCATGTAACTTAGCTTTTATTAAATACAAAACATACAGGAAGCAACACAGCACTGATCTGGAAAAAATGCTGTATTAAAGATGTTTTTATTTATTACTATTTTTATTATATATTAAGGAAATAATGTTTATTGTAGTACAAATTCTTCAGAATAAAGATGAGCAGTGCTGCACATACCTAAAAACAGCACACTCTGTATCTACCCAGGTAAGTGAAAAAGAAAGCAAGCTTGTACATACTGTAATTGAAATAGAAGCAGTAACATTGTAGACATACCTAATGTTTTCCTTCTACCACTGAATTTCCTGTACATACTGTTCCTGACTGAAAGAAAATGTGTACAGTTTTCAAGGAAACTGGAAGGCAGACAATTGGTTCAAATTCTGAATTTCTTACAGAATGCTTCTTTTAGCTAGAAACCATAATGCTTAACTTGAATAAATAGCATATACTCTCAAATACAAATACTTATAGACTGAAGTGCAATAGTTCACATGTTGTCAGCTAGCACTGCATCATAATTTTATTACATAGGTATGACACAGGCCATATACATAGGTTACTCCCAAAGAAATGCCCCATATTTATTTCACAATAGCACTATTTGATAGAGCAAATTCTCAGCTACAAAACACTATTTTTCAGCATAGCCACCACTGTTAGCTATGGATTTTCACCACTAATGAACAAGAGCCTGCATATCATGCTTGTGAAAATCTGCAAGGCTGTTAAGAATGTGGCCTGTCTTTCAAGTCATTGTCATTCCTGCTGAAATGTACTACTCACTGTGCTTATGTCCACTGTTTTGTTTCCATAAGTGTTCAGCAAGCATTGATGAATGTCAGCGAGTGCAATTTTTTCCCTATAGAGAATTTGCTCCATACATACTTCCATGTCAGACCTTGTTTTGTCAGACTGCCCCTCTGCTGCCGTACAGCAACAAAATGTAATGGGATATTGGTGGGAGGGTTCAACCTCTACTATTGTACCACCAATGGCACTTCTGATACTGATATGTACCAACATAATAAAATAAAAAGCATTACTTTCAGAGCAGCCATTGTATTTCCAGAGAACGTTGTGTTCTATTTAAGTGAAACCTAAGGAATAGATTTAAATGTAGCTAAATTTATAATTTATAAATATTTATAAATATAATAGATATTTATAAATATAATATAAATTTATGCAGCTTCAAACTGAGAAATCTAAAAGTGTCATTCTAGAAAATGTTGAGTAAGATATGGAATCTAGTATCTGTGACCTGAGCTGAGTGTAGCCCTGATTAGTAGCAATTTTATTGAACCCATAGACTGACATTTACTATCAGTGGCCCACACACTTGAAATCTACTTGTATCTAATGCAGACAGACTGAAGATGTCAAGAATTGGGGATCACGATAATTTATTTGAAGGATGGTATCTGTATTTTTACATTTAAATCTTGTGTCTACATTAACTATACATACAATATCAGTGAGCTCATGGTTAGAGTGCCATGGCCAACTCTGGTGGAGCCAGTCTTTCCACTTAAAAGATAGGAAGACCTATCATATGGGTTCAAATCTGAGCAAGTATATACTGTGATTTTTCATTTAAAAAAACACCAATGAAAAGTAAAAGTAAAAAAAAAAAAAAAAAAAAAAAGGCCCTTAACTTTTTCAATAATCTGGCATAAAATCTGATGTTACTGAAATAATTTTAATGTCAGAGCCTTAAAAAGAAGTCATGGGAAAATAATTTGTTAGTATGAAAAGAGAATCAGTTTGAATTGTACTGTATAAGATGCAGAAATGTCAGTGTTTCATTACAAAAGACTTCTTATTTCACCTCTTGAACCTAACTAATTTGCAAATTACTTAACCAGTAAAAGGACTGGTTAACTTTATAGGGGCTCAATCAAGATAAGTAAAAAATTACAAACTTGCAAAATTGTTTTATTCATAACAAGCATATTCAATTTCTTCTGGAGAATTTAACTAAATAAACCTCCCAAACTGTCAAATATGCCAGCTTTTAGTTGCATCACCAAAAATCAGACTAAATTCAGTGTAAAGTAAAATAAGTTCACTTAGGAATTATCAAAATTAAGTAATCAACATTATCCCTATGCTTTTTCTACAATGGAGTAATATAGTTTCTATTCCATAAAGTCAAAAAATAGAGTACCAGAGAAATAAGCAAAAAATACTAGCTTGTTTTTTGACCCACTATTCTGTGAGTAGCAGAAACTGATTGACAAATTACAATTTGCATATATGAGGTTGCACCAACTATATCTGGCTAAGAGAAAAGCTTACTCTAAAAAATCTCTAGTTTGAGTCAACGTGACAGCAGCTATAAGGAAGACAGTAGGTCCTGATGAACTTACAGCAGGAATCAGAGGTGAGGCATTTTGTCTACTTTGCTGTTTATAACTCTAAGTGGTTAGGAGGTTCAGCTGCTTGTGATTAGTGATATAAACCTGCTTCTGGGGACCTGAACAGTGAACTTACTCCTTTGTCTGAGACTTTAACCAATGGCTGTGGAAAAGCCTGTAAGGAAAGAATTAATCAATTAGAAAAGACAGAGAATAATCAGAGCAAATGAAAAGAAAGTCAGTTACAGAATCACAATGAAGTCACATTTCAAAGTAACTATGCCAGTGCATAGAGACTGCAATATAAATTTTATGAACAGTATCCCTGGCAGAAATAAGGAATGGCTAGCCTTATCGAACCTTTAGGAGAATCTTATTCCTTTTATGAAAGACATTATAAATTGGAGCAGCCTGTAACGAAAATAAGTTATATCTGATAACCTAAAAGATTCCTCTGGTGCTAGTTCATACTCCTTTACAATCTTAAATGTTCAATGTTTTAAAGTATTTTAAAGGGTCACCTGGGAAGCACAGAATTCTTATGCCCATAATAACAAAATCCCCTTCAGTATCTGTTGTGGTTTAACCTGGCAGGAAGTGAAATACCACACAGTCCTTTGGTCTCTCCCACATCCCACTGAATCAAAAAAAAAAGGTAGAACATATAGTTTGAGATAACACTATTTACTAAGACAGAAAGGGAAGAGAGAAATAACAGTAATGATAATAACATACATAAATATGTAAGTATGTATTTACAAAGCAAATGATGTACAAAACAATCGCTTACTACCCACTGACCAATGCCCAGCTAGTTCCTGAGGAGCAGCTGACCCCCAACAAACTCCAATCAGTTTTATAGTTTTTATGTGATGTCATACAATGTGGAATATCCCTTTGGCCAGTTTTTGGGCCAGTTGTACTGATTCTGTCCCTTTCCAACTATTTGCTCCCCACCTGCCCCCTTGCTGGCAGGACAGTACGAGAAGCTGAAAGCTGAAACGTCCTTGGCTCTGTACAGCACTGCTCAGCAACAACTGGAACATCAGTGTGTTATCAATGTTTTTCTCTTGGAGCCAAAACATAACATTGTATCAGGCATTATGAAGAAAATCAACTCTGTTCCAGTTGAAACAAGGACAGTAACAATTTACATCAAACAAACATAATTCATCATCTTTTTCAAACTGTGACACTCAAGAAACAAGCTTTCAAATGTAAACTTCATTATAAATGGGTTAAGAAGAAACCTTTTAAGAGGACTGGCATCTTGCCATGGCAGAGTGCTTAATGTTGAACATTTAGTACTTGTATTGCATGTCAATGCAGACTCACTGCTGGCAGTAGTGAAGTAAGGACCAGAGTGCAGGTGCTTGGCATAGAACAGAGCCTTCTCTGTTCTCATCAAATCATCAAATTCTCTTTCCATTAGGTATTTTTATTTTATAAATAAATTGTATTTATTTATATTATTTTGACGCTGTAGAGTGCCCAATATTTGTCTGTTCTTTAAAAAAAAATCATTCACTTTTAAGCATTCATTCTTAGTGTTTTAGGATATTTTAGGAATTTAGATGAGTATAGAGAATTTCATGTCACATTCTGTTAATATTTCTTTTTGGCATAAGAGATAGTAAAGCATCAGTTTTCTTAGTTCAGTTTCCTTGGTGTCAGTGTAAGAGTGGGGAGTGAAAAAGAGAGAGATAACACTTTTTTGGTCTGTTTTAATATGGTTACCTGTGGTTTTGATGTCATTAATTATTCTGAAGGTAAAACATCACAACAAGGCCTGGCTTCAAAGCAAGCTTTTTGGAGATTTCCATATCTTACATTAGAAACATACAACTTAAGAGCACTGAATCATCAGCCAACTCTCAAAGTCTTTATATAAATAGGTACATTTTTTAAAACTACCAGAATTACTTTGGGCCTAACACTTTATATCAAAAGAGTCTAAGTCACTTGAAACTTCCTCAAGTTTTTCCATTTCTCTCTAATATTTTATTTCCTTACTAATACTAGGGCAATCCAGCCAGGTTGGGATCTGGCTAGGTTTAATTTCAGATTCCATCCTCCACACTGGCAAAAGCTTCATGATGAGTTGAGTTAAAAAGGAGTTTTAGGAGCTGTTCTCATGACTATGTATTTACTTCATTCTGCCTATTACTGGCCAAAAGAGTGAAAGGCAATAAATTCATGAGCATGGAAAATGTATCTAGCTTTGAACAACATCAACTGATTAATAATAAGTATGTATAGTTCTAACATTTTTATATATGATAATGGAAGCATTGTTGGGCATTAGTGATTTAGTTTTTCTATCTGAGCCACCTATATGTTTGGATAAAAAACTGGAAAGTGAATTTCAATAGTGAGTAGTTCAAAAGGTAAAGTAATTTGCTGAAATAAAAGGAACAAACTTATTCCTTAAGTTATCAATGGCACCACAAATTCCCCTTATTTGTGACCCTGAAGTTATGCTAAAATTGCTTGGTTGCATATTTTCAGATAATTACAAGTATTCTTTTGATACTCATATTAACTCATCTTTCCTATGTGAAAACTGAAATTGAGTCTTCCTGTTCTTCTACTGAGATTATGCTTCTGAGGAACTAACCCTTCAGCTGCCAGGAGCACCTAACTTTCAGCTTTTCAAAATAATGTTGCACCTGTCAAGAAAAAAGAAATACAGACATATTATTTTCCCGTTGATATTGTTGCACTCCATTTGTTTTTATCATGCAGCAAGACTTACATTTGGTGTTAATTATGGTACATACAAAAGAATACTCAAGGAGGTGTGAGACTTTTCAGTTTATCTGAACTATCAGCTTTTGTTATAATAATAGCATGTTTTCAGCAATTATGATTATTTGTTAAATAGCTTATGTGCCTCTGCTTTTGGGTTCCCCGATGGCAGTGATAGTGGCATGCAAGAGTCTGCCATTACCACACCTACTGAGAGGCAATTTTGTTGCTTTTTGCCTGCCAGGAAGCGTAGAGTTTGCTGCAAATAACTAGGAATGTCACCTGGTAACAGCTTCAGACATGTCTTATATTTGTGTTTCAGATATTATAAAAGTCTTCCTGCTTTCAAATCATGGCAAAAAAACCTGTTCATCTTGCAGTGCCTGGTGCTGCCTAATACGGGGCTCAGTACAGTCTCCTATCAGTATGAAACTGAGAGGTTTGTACCAAGTGTAAATATGTATCTTAGACTTCTTTAGAAAGGCAAAAAAGGCAACAACTGAGTATCAAAGAAATACTAAAGCTGCTGTCCTGACTCTTGGATAGAACAACTGTAACTAACACCACACGAAACAGTGGGCATCTATGTTTGTGCAGCATGGCACACTCTCTGGGTAGCCACCTGCAGGACATTTCTTTCCAGCTGGATGGAATCAGTGTGATGTGTGGCTGAAGGGACCACCGGCTTTCCCAGATAGAGGAAATACAGAAAAACATCTACAGAGCCAGCAAACTCACTGGGTGTCCCTGGGCACATAGGTATCTACACTGGTCAGCATGTTCAAAGCATGTATCGAGAATAAGTTTGTTCCAATGGGGAACTCAAAGCATGTTTTTTGGAGAATAGTATACATTCATCCCACAGAGTTCCACAAAAGTTGCTCTTGGTTACTACAAGCTGGGAACATGGGGCTAGGGTACATAGACAACTGAAGTCTGAATGACCTAGGAAATAAATTCTAGCACAGGGTAGGTTTAACACAAATGCAGCTTGGACAAAAGCAGCTAACTTCCTTTAATGACCTGGCAACTGTGAGTACTAAAAAAAAACATGTCTGCTGAAAAATGATTCCTGTCTTGTCCAGTGTATGGGGCTGCTGAATCACGGCCTGAACCTCTGATTAATCACCTGAGGCAAGCAATGAGTCAGCCACGGGAGCACAGGTGAAGGCAAATCACCTGTGCTGCAGGAAGGGGTGGAGCCTGGCTCCAGCTCTCCTAGACCCATTTAAGAGCTGATTGCCAGCGGGGAAGGATCTCTCTGGAGATCTGCTCTGTTGGAGTTCATCTTGTGAGCCCAGCATAGGGTGAGTGATGTTCTTCCATAACTCCAATATAAATTATATTAGCTAAGCTACTAGGTGTACACGTACACCATCTGTATATCTATTGACTGTATACCATCTGTATATCCATTGATTATACATCCAGTAACCAGTTTCATATTATTCTACTTAATAACAAATGCTACTTGTTAATTAATCATAAACTTTTTATCAAACTGTATCTGCCTTCATCATCACAAGCATGTGTAAACTCTGATGGACTGCTCGTGAGCACCTACGTTTAATTCAGTAACACTGTTTATTGAATTTTAATTTTATTTTACACACATGAAGTGTAGATGTATCGTATAATTCATATATATCTGCTTCTAAGTTCTGATGAGGATTAAATATTTTTATGTATATTGCATATTAGTATGTATATAATAAATAATACCTGGGGAGGAATAACCTCGTGCAGCAGTACAGGTTTGGAGATGACCTGCTAGAGAGGAGCTCTGTAGAGAAGGACCCGGGTGTTCTGGTGGCCATGAGCCAGCAGTGTGCCCCTGTGGCCAAGAAGGCCAATGAAATCCTGGGGTGCATTAAAAAGAGTGTGGCCAGCAAGTCGAAGGAGATGATTCCTCCCTTCTACGCTGCCCTAGTGAGTCCATATTTAGGGTAGTGTGTACAGAACTGGCTCCCCAGTTCAAAAAATGCAGGGATCTCCTAGAAGGAGTCCAGCCAGGAGCTACAAAGATAATAAGGGGGCCTGGAGCATCTCCTGTATGAGGGAAGGCTGAGTAAATTGGGTTTGTTCAACCTGGGGAAAAGAAGACTGAGGGGAGGAATCTGATAAATGCTTATAAATATGTAAATGGGGGCAGTAGGCAAATATATGAGCCCAGGTTCTTCTCAATGGTGTGTATCAATAAGACAAATCTAAAAAGAGGCGGGAATAATTCTTGAGTACTTACTATAGATTTGCAATTAGGACAGATGATATTACCCTATAATTCTGATGTATTTTTTCAGATAAAATAACATTGTATTTTTTCAGGTAAAAACAAAAGAAACAACAACAAAAAGAAACAAACAAACAAAAACACCATGTATATGCTAATAAATTAAGTTTTAATTTATTAGGTCAAGTACTTCTTGACAACTTTTCTGTGTCTTAGGAAATGTGAATATTTAAGTCAATGGCAGCTACACTACAGTCTACATGCTGCACAAAATGCAGTAGATATACCTTTCTTCTTCCTCTGAATTACTTTTTGTTATTGAATTATGATTTTTTTAGTTGGTATGTCCTCTGTTAAACTATCTGATTAATCTTAATTGTGACTGATTACCTGTAATTAAATTGGTTACATTTTAGTCATAGACTGTAGATTTATTGGATCTTTTTAAAACACCGTGACTTCTAATTTATTCTTTCTTGTTATGTGCTCTGCTAACAATTATGATGTGAATGGAGTAACTCATGGGATTTGTTTGGTATTAATATCTGTGATAGTTTATTGCATAGTCCTAGCATGATGTTCTCAGCTACTCATGGTTTTTGCCTTCCCAAGGAAAAATATGTTTCTCACTTTGAGGACAAGGTACTTGCATTAATAAATGAATCATCATGTGGCACTTGAAGTGTTGTTTTTACACATTAAGCTGCTAGTTTTTTTCCTTTTTTAAAATGCATGCTTTGAGTAGTTTCTTGCCACCTCACATACTTTGGGAGTCTAGAGATATATTCTGAAAAATCAAGGAAGAAAAACAAACCAGAACCCTATATTCTGACTGCAATTTGTACTGACAATGCCTAAATCTCTGAATTCCTAAACTGAGAATAAGAGATTTTAAATAATTATAGGGACACATTACATTATTTCTGGGTGTTCTTGATGAGATTCAAATTTATGTTGAATGACATAACCAAAAATGTGATGAGTGGGTGAAAAATTGAGGGCAGGTCGGTATATCCTCTGCAAGGTGTACCTGTTTCACTATTGCTCAGTAAGTTGTGAAGAAGATCAGTGAAAATTCTCAGCGATCTCTAGACTCTCATGGTCATTAGAAGAAGAACTGGCAAAGTTCTAAATGTAGGAGGTGTGTGGAGCATTATTGCTTCTAGCAGTAACAGAAAGGAAACTACATCAGTCATAACAGAGCAGTTGTGCAGGTTTAATTACAATTTAACTGCTGAACACTGAAATTTTCACCATACACCTTAATACCAACTTAAAGCTATGCGTTGAGGAACATGAATTGTATTACTGAAACTATGTATATTCTTTTTTGGTCAGTGTGATATTATAGTGGTTTGATGAAAAATACATGAAAACAGTCCCTGAAAACTCCTTCTTTATTCGTCAGTGACATGAATTTTGAGCTAAACATCCCTAAATACCAGCATAACTTTTGTGATACTTTGCAGTTATTACAATATGAATGATTTATTAAATCAGTGATAAGATAAAATAATTTGATCTTGTTCAAACTAGAGTGATGATCAAGACAACTGACTGGAAAGAAGGTCAATTACTGGTAATGTGTAAGACTTAGACAGTTAAAATAACTTTCCCATATATTGTGTATAAGGAAAAGAGACTATTATTATAAAGGCTGACTACTGCTAGCAAAAATTGGAATGTATTAGCATTCAGCTGTGTCCTGTCATACTGACTTTTTTTCATCTGCAGTTTTGTGAGTGATCCTCCTCGTGGAGATAGAATGGTAATAAATATTTATATCCAAAGCCATTACAGGTAGTATACTGAATATCTGCACCTTCCAGAGTTGTAAACTGAACATATGTTATAGATTAAAAAGTAACTCTGTGGTAGAAGTGTTCAAGTGATTTAACAACTTTCAAAAACAGAACTGGAATTTTAGTTCTTAGTTGATGGAAATGAGGGCTATTTAGGTAGGGGTTTTGTTTTGTTTTGCTTGTTTGTTTTTAACAGAAATTTCAAAGTTATCCAGAAACCAAAACCACAGTGTTACAATTTCTTAACATTGCCAGGCATGCATTTGGTTGAAAATAGTGAGATCTGTGTAAACAGGAAAACGTTCCCCATCTGTTCAGCTATATAGTTAACAAGAGAGAACTAGGGAGGGTGAAGGTGGATCTGGGCAGAAAGAGCTTTTGTTATTTTCAATATATCAAAAATCACTAATGTATGCATTTATCCCCAGCAACCCTGAATCCCTGAATTGAACTGTTTGCTGTTTTTTTTTTTCCATGTGGACATTTGCAAAGTAAAATCTGGAGATATTATGGGTGATAAAATACAAAGGATTGATTTTTCCCTTGGTGAACGCCAGACAGAGTAGGAGAAAAAAGGGAAGAGATGCATGAATTGTTTAAGATAAAGCCAAGAGCTCAACAAAAACTGTGCGCAGAAGTACAGCATAATTCAAATCTGCTTTGCAGTTCAGTTTATGTCAACAGTGTTCTGGTATATTTTGCATACCTCTGCATATTTTCTTGAGATATCTGAAGAGGAAAAAAAAAAGTAAACATGGAACAGAAAACATGTATTAGTTCTGAAATAGTGAAAGAGCATGAAAAAACATGGAAAGAAAGCTTTGTGGGTTTATGACCACTTTTAGTTCTCAACTTTCTCTAGAAGAAATTCAGTGATGACTTCACACTTGTCATAATTTTATACTTTTTTTTTCCCCTTCATAGAGATTATAGGACTACTCCTAATGTCAAAAGGCTTAAAACTCCTGAGTTTCAGTATACATTGTAATCTCTTCAATATGTGGGCATATCTTTGGCTGGACTAGTGAGAGAGTTTCCTTGAATGTGATTAGCTTACCACAAAGAGTAAGTGTAAGGTCAACGTTTGTTTAAACACAAAATGCTGAACAAACTGTAGCAAGATGTGTGAACCATTAAACTAGTGCAGTGTGTAAAGTAGTGATGAGAACAGATAGCTCACTTAAAAATGACCCCAAAGAACACAAAGGAGAATGGATGGCAGAAATTTTTATTTCCAAGCATGAACCGTCAGAAGACAATAAGTAAAATTTACTAGAGTAGCAGAAAATAGAGAGGTTCTCGGAATCTTAACAGTTCCCTGCCTAAATGTCAAATCAGGGATGTGATTCCTTGCTAGCATGTATCCATCTGATCCTATACGTTAGCTATGATCATTTTATTACTGAGGTAAAATGTATTATTCTGCCCTGGTGAGATCTCATCTGAAGTACTGTGTCCAGTTCCAGGCTCTCCAGTTCAAGAAGACAGGGAACTTCTAGAGGGACTCCAGCAAAGGGACTAAGCATCTACCTCATGAGGAAGGGCTGAGAGACCTGGGGCTCTTCAGCTTGGAGAAGAGAAGGCTGAGAGGGGATCTTATTGCTGTTTATAAATATTTAAATGGACAAAGACTGCACTACTGTTAAAATTTCTTTCTGAGCCTCCTTTTCAGCAGGCAGTCTTTTTGAGGCTGTCCTGGATGATCTTCTAGACACGGCGGCAAAGTCCTATCTAAACATTCATCTCCATTGCTATATTTTAAAATATATTTTATAAAATGTAGTGAAGTATAAACACAAATACACATATGGTCGTATAAAATAGTATCCACTGAAATGCATAGATAAACAAATTGTAAAAAATAATTATTAACATAATGTACATTTGTTCACTCTTTTTTTTAAACAATGTATTTATTTATTTATTCTTACAGTGAATTACCTCTAGCACTAAGCTCCTGTCTTTTATCTGTAAAACGGCAAGCATAAAAGAAATAAAATGATAAAAGGTTTGGAGCTCTCTAAAAGATTTTCTCCCTCAAAGCTTAAGTATGCTATCTAAAATAGATTTTGCATAATTCAGCTACACATGCTGTTGAAATGCAAATTCATAACAATGTGTATTTAAAGAATGGAGATGATTGAATGATAATCCACAGTAAGAATTTGTTCTCAGTGAGTTTGATTCATATACGTACTTGCTGAGCTAAAACCAACCCTCATTTCTCAGATGAATATCTAAGATATCTTTAGAAGCTCAGTGAGATTTTAATCAACATAAGTCAATACAGTATTTGGTTTCCTCCTTTTCTCTTTGCCTGTGTTCTAAGTTCAGCTCTCTGCTGCTTAAGGCTCTTTGAAGAGAAAATTCAGTGACTTGAATACAATTCTTTCATCTGCGGTTTTAGTAAAGTATTTTAATATCTATATAATAAGGTCTTTGATTTAGACTTGTATGTCACTATGTAATACTACTTAGTATATGAAGAGGGGCACGTGACACTTCACAATGCTGGGAACCTAGTACTCTATAGACTGTAAAGAATTATGAACAATTAAGGATGCTGTCCAAGGAGGAAGACAAGTTATCTCTGATCAAGAGAGCTGTTCTCTGATTAGGAGGAAGATCATGCTGCTCTAGTTGGAGTATTCTCATCATAGCTTGCAAACGAAGAGAGAGCAACCATCTATAAGCGTGTGTTTTAATGCTGCTCTTCAATATCTGAAAGGATAAATAGAGTTTCATCAGTGAAGTTATAATAGGGAAATTGCAAGAGTTACAGAACTATGTAGGAGAAAAAGGGGAAGATGTGAAGAGCTGGAATGCGAAGAAACAGATTTAAAAAAAAAAAAGTACAAAAATCATGGTGTGCATGTAAGCATTAGTATTGAGAAAGAAAAGTGAAAAAGAAGTTGCAAGGAGACAGATGCTCTTTGATTCTTTTTGTATTCAGTATGTTTAATGCTCTTCCTCCTTCCCCTCCAGTGCACTCTAGCAAAATGCAAGTTGGAGAGAAGCCTTCTAATCACTCAGGTCCGAGTCCTCTTTTTGTTGGTGAAAAACATTTACATTCCATAGCAGTTAACAGGTAAGTCATGGAGTAATACACAAAACAGTTGGATATCTTTTAGGATAACATATTACTGCATTAACAGTGCACAGTTTTTACTGGATTTCACCCAGTATCTTTTCAAATATTCCTGTTGCTTGCTCTTTTCTAAGTAGAAACAAAGTGTAATTATCATCAATCAAAAAGTTTTACATAAATAAATTAACTTTTTATTCATTTGGAAATGGTAAGCAGTTTAATATACATGAGAGGAAATTGGCATCCTCAGTTCTAATCACAAAGTAATTAAGTACACACCAACACATCACTGTTATTGGATCAATATCTATGTTGAATCCTGAGCCTGAAAAAAATTTTTTTAGAGATTATAATGCATTATCTATGATAATATTTCAAATGGTTTTGTCTTAGGTATGCTTATAATAGTTACTGCCTTCTTTAATTTCATCCTTCTGCCTCTGACATTTACTTTGATTTTTTTTAAGTATTTAATTAATCTCTAATTCAGAAGTGAATTATGCAGCACACTGGCAGACCTTTAATTTCCAGAATTCCATCCTGTTTTCTTCTGTGATGCTTCATAAAACAAATTGCTCCCTGTAATCTGTAAAACAATAAACAGAATTATCTCTTAACATATTCATTCTCTACTGCCCTCCTGAATACCTCTTATTAAATAGAGCAGTAGAGGGAATTACTAAGGTAATGACAAGAAAACATAAGACAATTATTTTGAAGAGACAAATATGAGGAAAAAAAAAAACAGCAAGAATTTAATTTGAGGTTAAATTTAATTTGAATTGCATTTGTGATATTATGACTTAATTTTAAACTTATTTTAATTTAAATTTAAGCATTATATAAAATGAATGCTTTTAAATCATTAATTGTTAAGATCATTACTTGTAAATGTAAGTTAAATGTGCTGGTAATGTTTTCTGACATCACTGCTATAACGTGAGATCTGAGAGAGGAGTAAGTGAGGCAGAAAAAAAAAAATCTCAGGAAAAAAAACCTAAAATTAAACCTTTTGTGTGTGTGTGTGTGTGTGTGTGTGTGTGTGTGTTGTGTGTGTGTGAAATATTCCTTAACATAAATTTCTATTTTCTTTCTTTTTTTCTTTTAAAAGTGGTTGATGGAATTGCCTTTCACTTCTTCATTGGTTCAGTTCCATCTCCTCTGAGAGGAAAATCATCTCTTGACTGCTAAAGGCCTGAAGGCAAAATTCTTTACTCTGGAGTTTTGATATCAGCTTGTCTTCTCCAGGGACATTTGCCACGTGTCTCAGACACACACCCTTACACGCTCTTGGGTTCTTACTGAAGTATTTATGGTTATACAAAATCATCTATTAAATAAAAATATGGTCTGAAGCTGACCACAAGAAAAATGTGTGAATGTGAACTGATGTGAGAATCAGCATATTAGAGGAAAATCAGCCATTCACTCACTACAAGCTGAGTTCTGGGAGATACTGATAAGAAACCCTCCAGATTTCCTGGGGGGATTTTTAAGAACATTAGCAATGTTCTTCAGCATTGTAGTAAATCTCCATAGTAAACCCTTTGAAGACACAGGAAAGGTGAAGGAAAGATGGCATCTAGGAGTCATAGAATCATACATGGCTTGGATTGGAAAGGGAGTTAAGGATTCCAACCCCTGTTGTGGGTACAGACACACCAACCAGATCAGGCTGCCAAGAGGGCATCCAGCTGGCCTTGAACACCTTCAGAGATGGGGTATCTACGACTTCCCTGGGAAGTCTATGCTACTACCCTTTTCCTAACATCTAACCTAAATCTCCCATCTTTTAGCTTTAATCCATCCCTCCTTGTCTTATCACTAAAAGTTGGTCTCCCTCCTGTTTATTTGCTCCCTTTACGTAGTAAAAGACTGGGACAAGGGAAGGGGCATCAAAAGACTTGCTCCCTGTTGATGTGGAGCACTTATATCTGAAGTTTTCAGGTACCTTCACCACTGCTCAATTTGGTTTTAGACTAAGTTGCAATGCTTAGATTGCTCTGTTTTTTTTTTTTTGGTTAGTGACCTAAATGTGAACCAGATATACGTGATGGTCCTTTCAGATCTATTTATTTTTTCTCAACAAAACATGATATACAATTCTTGCAGAGTTCACCATGTTCTGACTAAATTTCATTACAGCTTATATTTTCTGTCTATCTAAACTTCTCCTGAAGTTTCAAGGAGACACAGCATTTATAATTTTTCATATTTAAACATATTGCTTTACATGCCTTTAGCTATAAATATTTCTGTTCTTCACTCAGTCTTGTCAAGATTTCAGTGATGGGAAATTGATCCTTGCAAACACAATTTTTAATTAGTTTGTACTATTTACTGATATCTATGCTATGTAACTCTCACTTATTATTACTTCCCTGTCTGAGCATAGACAGGAACACATTTAGCACAGATATTTTAAAGATGCCTTTGGAGGCCAAGAAGAGTAATCATAATACTTTTCACATAGTCAGAAATAATAAAGGCATTCCTTTTATTTATCAGTTTGAGTTGTTATTTAGTTTCAAAGCAAGTAGCACGTTCTAGCCAGGGGGAAACCTGAAGAGTTGGTAGTGATAAACTGTCAGTACCACATCACACAATTCCCTTAACAGGCTTGACACAAGCAATAAGAAATCAAAGCCTTGCTCAGTTTAGTATTTAAAATTGTTCAAAAGGAAATTATTTACAAAGCAAAAAGAGAAATATAGGCATAATAATTACTTGATAAATAAGACTACTTCTAAATTCATGTTTCCTTACTGTATCTATCCCCGTGATTCTGGAGCACTGGCTAATATATACCTATGGATTACAGAAAAAATCACACTTGAACATAATGTTTAAGGATCATCTGATTGAGATCTTTTCTGCTCAGGATAAATAAACTGAATTGCATAAATGCTTATAAATGTCAATTTTTTTTTTCTTAAGCAGTTCTGTATTTAAAAACACCACAAAAACCCTTACTCAGGGTGGATTTAAAGAAAAGTCCTTAGCAGGAAATGTGTCCTACTTTTCCTTCTAAGAAGGAAATCATATTGTCAGGGGACAAGAAAAAATTCTAGTAGAAAGTTATTTTGCTTTGGTAAAGTAATGCCAAACTTCACTCATCTAGGAAGTCAGGAATATGATTCTTCTTCAGGTAATAAGAGCACCTAGAGAAACTTGCTTCAATAAATTTTGGAAGAAATCTGAGGACTGAATAGAGGCTGATATGTGCTTTAACAGTTATATATATATATATATATGTTTTAGTAGATAAAAAAATTATTAGCTGCAATCCACAGAAAATTTGAATAATTTCTTGGTCTTTTGATTGGCTTAATATAACTGTTTTCAAATATCATAGGAATTATTTAACTTATTTAGGTGAAACATGCTAATAGTAATATATAAACATCTGAGAAGCTAATGAGTAAACTATGCATGTTTCTAAGCATGTTTTTTATGTTTCCAACCATGTTTCAACTTCAAAGGGAAATACACACTAGAATGAATGAAGACTAAATCAATGTGAAATGATTTTAAGTCTTCTGATCTCTATTCCCATTTCAACTTTATTATGCAGGAATGCAAACATTGTATTGAACTGAGTGCTCTGTAAGCCCTTTTTCTGCACGTCTGTAGTCCTTTCTTGCTTTCAGTTTAATGTTTTCACACACAAAATAAGTAAACAAGTAAGTAAATAAATTACTATTTACTTATATACTTTTCTGGTACTTGTTGAAATTTGAATAAAGTGCAAGATGTTAATTCAAGAATCTAGTTTGCAAGCTTTTAAGTTCTAATGTGATTAAATGGCAATGCGATTACAACCATCAGTTTAAGTAAAAGAAAACAATGTGGGACTGATTAAAGCATTTAAAAGAAATCAGCATGAATGAACTATCCAGAATGAAAAAGAGTGAATAAAAAAATATGACCCATAAAAGAACGAATGCTTTGTCCACTGCCAGAAATCAATCTTTAACATTATTTTAGAAACTGCTGTCAAACCTGAGATGATCCATTTTTCATGGCTACTAATTCAGAGGTCTCCTGATACAGTCACTGATTTAATGATAATTCTCTTTACACACAAAACCGTTGTTTTGAGTAGTTTTTTTTTTTTTTTTTTTTTTCTTTCATCTGAAGAAATACCTTGCCTTCAGGTATGGACCACCTATTACCAATTCTTGATGATTCACAGTTTCTCTGTGAATGTGCAGTAACAGAATGAATGGCATCTGCCATCAAGAACTGGATGCCAGTGATATCTACAGGCATAATGCTTATAAAAGCATCATTTTGAGAATATTCCAAGATGTTTCACAGAGCACATTTGGTCCACTGACCACAGGCTGGAAGACTTTGCTTACCAAGCTTGCTTGTAATTCTACTTTATTTTCAAACCTACTTCATTTATAATAACCCTACCCTAGGCCCATGGCTTATTAACTACTGATTAAGAGTTGTAAGTGGCTGATGGCAAGGGAACATTACTAGGAGTAAGTTCTTGTATTCTAGATTCAAAATAAATCTGTTTTGGAATACCATAATCTGTAAGTACTTAGAGTGGAGGACAACTGTCACTTAACTATCTAGGAATTAGAAATAAGTCCAAAGGAATTTTTTATCTTTATGATCATTTGAGGGAAGCCAGATTCCCAAAAGCTATTTTATCCCTCTCTAAAATAAGCAGGTGAAATGAATTTCTCTGAGGGGTAATTGCAGCAGGGTTGAAAATCTTTCTCTTCTGGCCCCATTAATGCAAAAAGCTTAAAATTAGACTTGGTATTTTGTTAGACTGAACATGACATGTAAGGCAGTTGGATTTAGTATTTCTTTCAGCAAAACAGTGTAAAAAATGCTTGACAGAACTGAGGCAGAGTCTGAATAGGTGATGACAGATTTGCCTATCATTATAACAATGTGGAAGCATGTTATAGAGTCCTACACAGAGTAATTATGTGAGATAAAAAAGGACCCTTCTTTGTGAACTTTCCACATTCCTAATGCTTTCCTTGTATCTCTTATTTTTTTTTTTCTCTGTAACTCAGCCTGGTAAGATCTTATGCATAAACAAAAAGTACTTCTCAAGAACATTACAAATAGTCAAAAGGTAAGAGGGAAGTTTTCTTTTTTTCTTTTTTTGCTAACCAGTAATTCAACAACTTTATTTCCCATCATAGAGCAAATAATGTGAATAACAAACTAATTTTTAGTAAGACATTAAAGACAGATTGAAATTTTGTTTCATTTTAAAAAATTGTAAAAACTTTTTTTTAAGTGCAACATGAAATCATTCTGTGCTTATATCAGAGACTACAATTTAGGAAATAGTCAGAAGATGAACGTCAGGTTCCAAACCCCTTTCAGGCACCTCAAATCTAGACAGACTATATATCTAGAAAGAATTAATCAATCACTGTTGGCCATGGTTTAAAGCATATCATTGTTCAGTAAAAAACTTAATCTTACTCTGAAGTGTTCCTTCATTTTAGAGATGTCTATGGAATATTTTAATCAGATACAGTATTTCTGGCTATTCTCTTTCTGTTAGGGAATGTACAGGGAGAGAAAAGAGCATTTTATTTTCTTCAACCATTTTAGCACAGTCATTGTTCAAATTATTAAATATAATTAATGCAAATTATATCTAAAGCAAAATGACTTTAATGACTGTAGGTATGAGTAGGTGCCAATGAATGTGACAGAGTGAAGTCAGACACATTAAGGGTGCTCATTTCTAAAGCTTTTTCTGAATAGTTCTTCTAAGGGAAGTGTGGCTATTATATTTGAACAAACTTTATAAATCCCAAAGCCACTTGCATTGGTGAGAGCAAAAATACATATCAATCCAGTTCAGATAGAAGAGAGGGAGAGATGTGAAGCTGGTTTCTGAAGGCTCTGTAGGACAACCTTTCTAGAGAAGTCTGTGCAGCCAGCTGAGCTGATCCTGGGACTGCCACATGCACTGATGGCTGATCTATTCCCACAGGGAAGTGGATATTTAACGGCTATCCAGAAGGGCCATCCTGCTCCCATCATAGCTGCTTTTTGTTAAACCACAGACAAATAAACAGCAGGAGTTAGAATCCAGGGATAGCAGGATATCCTGACATACATGCTGTTATCTTGGCTCTCTGTTCAGCATCAAATAAATCAGAGGCAGCAGGGAGCAATGACCTTAGGTGAGTGCTGCAGCAGATAGTGGTACCAGATTAGCTATGTCTTGCTTCAGGGTATTATTATGGATGTGTAGAATGTCATCATGAAGCACACAGAATAAAAGCAAAAAATTATCAACATCTAATTCTGGCATGCGTCACTGTAGGTTTTACTTTCTCTGTTTCTGCACTGGAAAAAAGTACCATCAGATAGGGTCCTCTTTTCTCTTTGGCTATATCGCACTTCATTCCTAACACACAAACAGTGAAATCTCTAAGTTTATGGTACTTGAGAAACAAGGCAGTTTGTGAAATAGGCCACAGGGCATGGTAGTCTATGATCAGGTTATTCTGGCATATGTAGAATTTGCCTTGTATTTGTGTCTGAGTTTAGTATCTTTTAAAAGCATTCACTGATGATTTGTATTACTGATATTCTAAGATTTAGAATTCTGGAATAGGAATCATTGAATTGTAGTATGAAATTATTAAAAAGGATTTATCTAACTGATGTTATATTCTGACGGATATTCAACTATTTTTTTTCCTGTTATTAAGTAATATCATGTTTTTGGTGTTAATAATTTATAAATATCTCACTGAAACCAAGACAAAATCACAGAGGAGACAACTTTCTTAGCCTTCTGACTTTGTGCTGTTGAATACAAGCTTGTAAGACTATTGTTTTGAACCAAATCTTCACACAGAACAATATCTCAAATTGTTAAATTTTCCTAAAATATTAATCTTTATTTTACTTAATATTTATTTTGTCTAAGTTATGCTTCTTGTATCTGGAAGTTAGTGAAATGAAAGAAAACCATTGATAAACTCTGCTCAGTTCATAGCTGACAAGACAAGCCTTCAGTCTCTCTGACTTTCTTTATCACATCTCTCATGGAGTGATACCAGCTTTCACTTTATCAAGCAACACAGAATCATAGAATCACAGAATCAAAGAATCATAGGATGGTTTGGATTGGAGGAGACCTTAAACATCATATAATTTCAACCCCCCTGCCATGGACACAGAATCACAGAATCACCACGGTTGGAAAAGACCCACAGGATCACCCAGTCCAACCATCCACTGATCACCAATAGCTCTCACTAAACCATGTCCCTCAACACAGTGTCCAAACATTTGTTGAACACCTCCAGGGTCAGTGACTCCACCACCTCCCTGGGCAGCCCATTCCAGTGCTTGACCATTCTTTCAGAGAAGCTGTATTTCCTAACATCCAGCCTAAATCTCCCCTGGCACAAGTTGAAGCCATTCCCTCTAGTCCTATTCCCTCTAGTCCTAGTTTCACGAGAGAAGAGGCTGACCCCTAGCTCACTACAACCTCCCTTCAGGTAGTTATAGAGAGCAATAAGGTCTCCCCTGAGCCTCCTCTTCTCCAGGCTGAAAAATCCCAGCTCCTTCAGCCGTTCCTCATAAGGCCTGTGCTCCAGACCCCTTACCAACTTTGTTGCCCTTCTCTGGATTTGCTCCAGGGCCTCAATGTGTTTCTTGCAGTGAAGAGCCCAAAACTGGACACAGTACTCGAGATGCGGCCTCACCAGAGCTGAGTACAGGGGGACAATCACTTCCCTGCTCCTGCTGGCAACACTGTTTCTGATGCAAGCCAGTATCCCCTTGGCCTTCTTGGCCACCTGGGCACACTGTTGGCTCATGTTCAGCCGAGCATCAATCAATACCCACAGGTCCATTTCCCCTACACAGTCTTCCAGCCACTCTGCCCCAAGCCTGTGCAGGGGGTTGTTGTGTCCAAAGTGCAGTTATCCAGCCTGTCCAGATCCCTCTGTATAGCCTCAGTACCCCCAGGCAGATCGACATTTCCGGCCAACTTGGTGTCATCTGCAAACTTATTGAGGTTGAGGATGCACTCAATGCCCTCATCCAGGTCATCAATAAAGATATTGAAGAGGACAGGCCCCAGCACCAACCCCGGAGGAACACCACTCATGACCGGTCGCCAGCTGGATTCAACTTCATTCACCACCACTCTCTGGGCGCTGCCCTCCAGCCAGTTCCTTATCCAGCCAAGAGTGTACCTTATCCAGCCATGGGCTGCCAGATTCTGCAGGAGAATACTGTGGGAGACAGTGTCACAGGCCTTGCTGAAGTCTAAGTAGACTACATCAACAGCCTTTGCCTCATCCTCCAGAAGGGTCACTGCATCATAGAAGGAGATCAGGTTGGTCAAGCAGGCCCTGCTCTTCGTGAACACATACTGGCTGGGCCTGATCCCCTGGTTGTCCCACAATGCCGTGTGATCTCCCTCAAGACAATCTGCTCCATAACCTTCCCTGACACCAAAATCAGACTAAGAGGCCTGTAGTTCCCCGCATCCTCCTTACAACCCTTCTTGTAGATGAGAGTCATGCTGTCAAGCTTCCAGTCTTCTGGGACCTCATCAGTCAATAAGGAGTGCTGATTGATAATGGAAAGTGGCTCAGCTATCACCTTCACCAGTTCCCTCAGCACTCTTAGGTGAATCTCATCTGGTCCCATGGTCTTGTGGCGGTCCAGTTGTGGTAAAATATAAAAAATATAAAAAATAGTTATGGAAAAATATGTCTCTTTGTTCATAAAATTGAGAATATTTGATCTGTGAGTTATAGCAGTGTACGAGAAGAAGACACTGCTGTGGTAGTCCTGTTCCTTCTACTCAAAGGGCAATATATTTGAGAGTTTCCCAAACTAATTGGACATTTTATTAATGCTCATAATCTCAAAGATTTATCGTGTAGAAGCTTTTTAGTTCCCAGCCTAGCTGTATTAATCATTAGCAGAATCCTATCTGATGCTAGTCACAGATCTGGTAAACCATTATTTGCTGCACTGAGGATATGTCTATATGCTGTATCCAATTATTGCCACACTATTGGCACTACTATCGGGTAATTGACACTAAATCTTGTACATCTCTGCTGAAATCCAATTTTATTGCATACTTGTATATGACATTATATACCCCTAGTTTACTTTTGATATTATGAGTATTCCAAAATCTGCCAGGAAGAAAGGACTTTTTTCTTCTGTTTTGTAAATTTTCTTCATATTCTATTACTATGCTTGTCATTCAGAATTCATGTTAGTTACTTTAGTAAGAAAACAGAAGACAAGGAATCTGCAGTGGGAACAGTTGTAAGCATCATTGCCAATTCATTGTGAATCCCTACAGGCAGAAAGATTAGACTCAAGAGAACTGTATGATTTTTCTTATAAGAGTCTGTAGAAACTTTTGATAGTTTCTCTTACTAAAGTTCTGCTCTTTCCTTTCTTACTTTTCTTACTCTGTCTTCAACATATACGGAGCTGTTCCCTCCTCATACAAGTTTGGTCACCAATACAGTCAGCACAGATTCTTGCCATTGGTCTCACAGAATCTCAGCAAGTATATAATGGATCAGTCTAGATAATACATTCATGCAATATGGTCAAAGTTCTACCTTCAACTGACAAGTGTAACCCACAGATAAAGCCATTAAAAATGAAATTTGAAATACCATTTTGGGAAATTCATATATTTGATTTTAAAAAGTGATCTAACTGAATACTGCACAACATAAAAATAAAATGCTTATACAAAATAAATAAGAAATTCTCTAGAATTTATGGTCCATTTCAAGCTTAATAACTACTTGTTGGTAAAATATATATTCTTGGAACAATTTTGATCTCAGATAAATTAGCTGAACTGCTGCCCACCATCAATAACGTAAACACTGAAAGGCTATTGTAGAGTGGAAAAGACTGTGGTTAGTGAATTATAAGAATTACAAAAAAGCCAGTTTAAAGATCTTAAAAATGTCAACAAAACAACTATCGCTTATGGTGATAACATTTTAAGCCTGTTTGCTTTCTTTTATCTTTTTTTTTTTTCCTGTTCTGTTTTATTTACTGGCCTTTTAAAAATACTTTTCTAGAAGCTTCCCTATGGAATTGCAATATAGATTTTATGAAATGTTTCTACAAATTATTTGCAATGTTTTTACATATTTGTATTTTTCCAGTTGTCTCCATGTATTGAAAATGTGATAAAACACTATAGCTTGTCTAGTATCTCTTGTACCTTTCATCTAAAAGAAATTATGTTCATTTTATGAGCTAAGTATCTCTTTTCAAAGGGAAATGTATCTTTGAATTTATTATTTTTTTCTGTATCTGGGAATCACAGTCATCACAGTTAGTAATTGGATCTATACTAATCTGTTGAACCTCATCTAACAAACCTAGACAAATAACAATAAAAATCTCTTATTAACTTTCTGTTAGAAACATCTTGCTGGATTCTCCAATGATTGCTTTGGATAGAAATATAATATGCTCTGATAAGATGATGGAGGGACTTTAAAAGGAAGGCAAAAATACCTTGCAAAAATAGTTATATCTGAGAACATTTTCACTTTGTCCACAGATTAAGGTCCTTAGTAAAGGCTCCATACAAGTTAATGTTTTAAATTCTCTAATTAGATTTGAGTTATGGCTACAATTAAAACCATGCCTGTTGTGATAGTGTTTGGTGTCTGGGGAGAAAAAAAGCCAAGAGCTTTTTTTGGTTGTGGGGATCTGCCAAATGAGGACTTGTGATGCCAAAAATTATCTTTCCTGAGTCCTTACTTGAGTATGGGACAGATCATAAGCAAAGAATCATCCCAGTTCTAGAGGAGCATTTTGGAACCTATGAATTTTCAAAGATTGTTCTTTAAAGGAACAGTCTTTTTTATTCAAATACATCTCTGAGTTGATGTAAAGCAATTCATAATTTGAAGGCAATTAAATAAAATGTTCAGATTTTATTTCAAACACAGATTTTATTTCAAACTATGTTTTTTTAAACTCATCAGAATGTACATTTTTTCCTCTATGGGCAATTGGGAAGACACCCTTTTTTGTGTATACCCTTTTTTTGTCTGAGAGTGTCATGTTGAGACCAAGTTGTAGAATATTACAAAATTCTTTGTGACATTACTACTTATAACTGACTGAATATAAATAACTCACTTCCTACAAATCAATTAATTATATCTAGATTTTAGATGTAATATAAACTTGGATTTTAGATGATTTTTAATTCTTATAGGTCTGTTTGTGAAAAATGTCTTTCAATGTCCACTAGAACAGCACCCTTATGCTTTTCCTGGTATAAACTTCAAGAAATCTGGAGTCCTTCTGGCAGATTTCCTTCTGGCCTATTCAGCCTAGCACCCTGGAGTTATATTGAAAATTCCAGATTTGGGTTGAAAATTACTTGAGTGGCAGAAAAGGAAGAGAAAAGAAAAGAAAAATCCGAAATAACTCTGTTTTCTTTGTGGTTTTGAGAGGGAAAAGAAACCAGAAATTTCTTTTTCCACTACTGTTAATTCTGAGCACATTTCAGTGCAGCAGGAAACCCTGCTGCAAACTGACAAGCAAGTCTTACTTTTCTAAAAGTAAGTAGAGTGACTGGCATTCTGATTGCTGGACATGTAGACAGTTCTTGTTGCTGTATGTCAGGCTATTTCCTTGATTATCCATAAAAATCTAATTGTATTTCAGGTGGAGAATGTAGATTTTTTTCTTTTCTACAGTTAAAAATATATGCAATAGTAATTGTTACATTTACATGTGGGACCATGAAACTATTAACTCTTTACTACACAGCTAAAAATAGAAAAGACTATTTTCCTCATGAAAACTGAATTTCCACAAGATTGACTCTCACTGTCATTTTCCTCTCCATATTTTATCATAACTTATTTAATTCCTCTTTATTCTCCAAAAACTTTGAAGGAAGAAATGAGGAAATATTTTTATTTTGGCAATCTATTCCAGTATCATCTACAAGTCTGACATTTTAAATCAAATTTATTTTAGAGCTAGGGTTCTGAATTAGCCCTCCAAGCTAGATGGTATTTGATCAGATGCCAAATGATACTGACTACAGTGATGTGACAGAAATAATTTTTACCATATAGTGGTACTATGCTGCATCACACAGGATGCTAACACTGTCATTTAAATTATTTAGAATATATGAATAAATGGGCATTTGGAAGATCAAAATACCATTGTCTTTCTGTTGTAACTCTAGAGAAAATAATCTGAATATATCTTTGTTGGACAGTTATGGCTAACAGCACAACCTTCTTCAGCCACCTATCCTAGTCTCTACTAAATGGTCCTTTCTGGTAACAAGTAATCTATTCTGTTTTAAGCACTAAGAAAACAGCAATGCTACAGCTGCTAAAACAAAGGCAGTTCAGATCAAAGACACAGAGAATTATAACTGGAAAAACTTGTCATGTGAACCTTAATCAGCTGCTACATAGAGTCACACATAGAATCACAGAATCATAGAATTGTAGAATTATAGAGTCATAGAATGACCTGAGCAGGAAGATCATCTAGTCCCAGCTCCCTTGCTGGCAGCAGTGCCACCCATTAGATCAAAGTCCCCATTCAAGATCTGGAAAATTAATCCTGTAAAAAACAGTTATCGGGGGAACTTGGACAGAGTCCGAGTCCATGTTAAAAATTAAGTTTGTGTATTGGTCATGGTTTCAGAAAATCTCTTTTGTAATCAAAACCACATCATGTTTAATCAACAATCTATGGCAGCAAGTTATTTCTTGTTCTATCTTTGCATAAAAGAAAACAGGCACCTGTTTTCTCTGGAAACTAACGCAATATTCACTGATATGTCAAAGCATATTGCACTTCCTGATTGTCCTGGTTTCAACTGGGACAGAATTGATTTTCTTCATAGTGTCTAATATGATGCTATGCTTTGACTTCAGGAAAAAAACCACTGTTGGTAATATACTGATGTTTTAGCTGTTGCTGAGCATTGCTGCACAGAGCCAAGGATGTTTCTGCTTAGAGATTATTGTGCTGTCTCATATGCAAGGACACTGGAGGAGCTCAAGGAGCTGAGATGGGACAGAACCAAACCTTTTGACCTATACTAGTCAAAAGGATATTCCATACCATATGACATCATGTGAAAAAACCTGTAAAACTGAGGGGAGTTGACTGGAGTGGCTGCTGTTGCTTGGAGACTTACTGGACATCAGTCAGTGGGTGGTGAGCAATTGCTTTGTGCATCACTTGTTTTGTAAACAAACCTTCAGAGCAGCCTCCATAGATATATATATATATATATGTATGTACAAGGTATGTATATATACACACACACACACACACGAGGGCTGCTCTGAATGAAATGCCTCCTATTTTTTCATGTTGGTCCACAACATAAGAGGTGAATGTTTTTGGTATTGCAGTAGATGCTGAACCTTCATCAATATTCCGTAATATTTTGTTGCCATGTGACAGATGGCAACAAAGGGGCAGTCTGGCAAAATTTTGTCTGACATGGAAGTGCATATGATGCAAAAGTGTGCCATTGTATTCCTCTACATGGAAAAAAATGGCACCCACTGACATTCATCAACGTCTGCTGAATGTTTATGGAGACCAAACAGTGGATGTGAGCACAGTGATGTGGTGCATGGTGTGTTTCACCAGTGAAGAAACACAGCATGCAGGCTGATGTTCGTCACTGTCAAAAATGCATAGCTAATGGTGGTAGCTATGTTGAATAAGACTGTTTTGTGGCTGAGAATTTGCTCTATCAAACAGTGTTATTGTGCTCTTCGTATCTGTATTAGTTTCCATGAAAATAGTTTGAGGCACAACTTTTGGATCAACTTGCATGTGTGTATATACATATATATAATCATTACAGTTATTTCTCTCCTCCTCCTTTTATGTCTAAAACAAATTGTTTTTATCTCATCCTGTGAGTTTAACATTCTATTTTTTTCTTATTTTCTCCCCCATCCCACTGTTGAGGGGTGGTGAGCAAAAGGCTGTGTGGGGTTTAGTTCTGGGTTAAATCACATCAATTAAAAATGTGAAGATTTAGTCACCGAGAATTCATACATGAACTTCATATTGCTTAAAATCTTTGCTGAACAATCAATGCTAAAACCAGAATATTTAAACAGAGTATAGAATTCAACGTAATCAGGGAGTAATTCAGAGAGATTCTACAGAGAAGATTTTGCACATCTCATGAAGGCAGCAAGCTCAACTGCCCCTCCTCTTCCACTGAAGCCACTGAAGAAATTATATTTCTCTTCATTGGCAGTTGCAAAGAACTGAAGGATGAGCACCATAGCTTTGGTATTTGATGACTTAATGAACAAATCAGTCATCAAGAAATATACTTGTAATAGCTTGTGTGTTTCTGTTCCTAGTAGCTTTTTTTGAAGATAAGTAATAGTAATTTAACAGATAAATGTACTTTAAATCACAAGCTCTATATTTCAGAAAGATTTTTTTAATCTACCATTTATATTTATAGCTACATTACCAAAACCTTTCAATGCATTTTCTATTTAAACTAATTGTCATGCAGTTGTAGATGGTTCATGGTATTTGAGATGTGTGTTTACAGAAAGTGACAGATCATTAATCCAATCCTCTCTCAAGGCATGACCTCAGTTTCATGCACAATGACAGTAATTTCTCAAGACTTCTGACTTCTCATGAGAATGTCCTTTCTTCCTGTACACTTGATTGCTTCTAATAAACTTCACTATAATAACTTGCCCTTGATAACTTCATTCACCAGTATAATGTAACACAAAACAGACAATGACAATTTCTTTTGAAGTAAATGCTGTACATTGACAAAAAGGAGTGTTTTGTAAATTTTGTTGTTCAATAATAATACTATCGACGTCTCCTATTTGTGCATCCTTTAAATATAATTTAAAACACTGGAGTTGATGAGAATTTCCAGTACTCAAAAGAGAGCCATGAGGCTGCACACGCTGACTAGAAGTTTCAAAGAATGAAGAAAACATCTACCACTTTCAAAACTACTAGATTCCTAATTGGCTGATACATTCACACAATATAAAATAACAAAAAACTCAGAAATGCCCAAACTAATAAATCAACCATCTAAAACAGGTGTCTTAAATTAAAAACTAAGAAAATATGTAAACTTTATAACTGATTTTTTTAGAGATGTAAGGATGTATACTGCTCTGAAGTCAGTGCAGCTTCATTGTCTAAGATTTCCAAGAACTTAGCACTATAAGTTGCAGTTAACTATCTTGAATGCCATAGATACTGATCAAAATTTTATCCTAAGACTCCTTTCATGAAATGTACACATCTGAATACACTGACTTGGTGCCCTCAGGGATAAATTTGTTTGAACTTTCAGTCTTTCTCATCATCAGTTGTAAAATAGGATTTTAGAACTGTATCCTATGGCTATCTGTCCACTGACAATTTAACATGTAGTTTGACCCATCCAGATATTAGTATCTATATTGTTGATAGTTAAATTCAGGAGAAATCTCACCCTCAGAAAGGCAAAGGAAGCTGGAATTTTAGCACACCAATAACCTGTAGGAACAAGATGAATTTAGAAAATTAAAGAAAAAAAAGACACAAGTAAGCTTTCCTCTATATTCTAGCATCTTTTCATAAGAGACTTAGGATAGAAGAATAAGATATCTTATTCCAATTTCTATCACAAAGATGAACACATAAATAATCTAAATATCTAAATATAAATATATAAACACATAAATAATTTGATCATAAATAATCTATAAATAATCTTGGGGATCTTATTAGTATTTATAAATATCTTAAATATGGGAGACAAAGGTGAAAGGTGAGACAGATGCCATAAGTGAAAGTAAAAAGGCAAGAAGGCTTCTCAGTGACTGAGAATAAGGAGGGTGAAGGGGAATAGTTAAAGATAGTTTATAGAAGCAAGAATGTAGAGCTTGTTAGAAAATAAGGGACGGCAGACACTATGTCTGGGATAGTGAGGGGGATTAAGGCTATAAAGATAAGGGCTTGAGAAGAGCCCAAGGGAATTTGGCAGGGAGGTGATTAGATGTCCACAGGGCAAGAAGAAACTGGTTGGGGGGATGCCTCCCTCCCAAAAAGGTCAGAAGTTTACAACAAAAACAGTCAGAAGCCTTTGCAAGGAAGACGACAAATCTTCATCCCATGTCCCACTACGCATGCACAAGAGGGGAGGGTCTGCATGCTAATGAACTCTCAGGGGTGTAATGAATATGTATACGAATTTCGGGAAAACTATTGATTATGTATTAGTTTGGCCGATATCTGTAGCACAATTTTTCCTGACGGTGTGCAAGTATCACCCTTGCACCCGGTGTCTGTACAGTACTGAGTAAACCGTATCTGCTTTGTAATCTTACGTGAGTTACAGAATTTGATTCCACACGTGAAAAGGGATATGGCCAACCTCTTTTCAGCAGTCTGTGGGAACAGGACTAGGGGAAACGGACATAAACTGGAGCATAGAAAGTTCTGCACCAATATGCAAAGGAACTTCTTCACAGTGAGGGTGACAGAGCAGTGAAACAGGCTGCCCAGTGAAGTTTTGGATTTTCCTTCTCTGGAGATATTCAAAACCCAACTGAACGCCTACCTGTGCAGCCTATGTAGGGGCTAGGGGCCTGCTATGGCAGGGAGTTGGACTCAATGATCTCTGGAGGTCCCTTCCAGCTCCTACAGTTCTGTGATTCTGTAATTCTGTGACTCTACAGCATGTAACTGAAATGTCAATATGAATAGTTGTATCCAGAATGAGTAGAGATGGAGTTTGAAAATTCTTTGGGAAGTATATTTGAGTATCCTACTTAGTATGTTATACAGGATAGTTCTGGTTTTAAGTACAGTTTTTCATATTCCAGGACAAAAATAAAAATCAGACTACGTAACTGAATCATTACATATTCTATGTAGTACCTTGATCCATAAGGTGCCTGACTGAAGTCAATACACATTACTTATGGTCAGTGAATATATAATATATATATATGCAAAGATACCAGAAAGATAATAATCCTGTCATAAAACTGCCAAAAATCAGAAAGAAGATCTTTGGAGTTGGATACATACTTGGTTTGTTTATGTTTCTGAAATGTACATCATGATGAACAGTCTGATCCACATGGTATGCTTCCCATACATGCCCAACTGCTCTCATTCTTCACACCAGAGCTCAGCAAAGTTTCTGAGCTGCTTATTAAAAGATACGAAGGAGAATGTCAATAACAATTCAGATGCCAGTACCCCTGTCTGTTGCAATGTTTGCTTTTTTTTTTCTTTTGCAATAAATAGAGAAAGCAGATACTTTGCTCTAGAGGGACAGACGTGTAATAAACGTAGCAGCTTCCAGATGCTACTACAGTTTTACTTGCCAAACCTGAAAAGCACACAGACCCGCCACTACTAGACCTGCAGTCCTTTTTCTCTCTCCTTTAGGACAAGACAAAACCTTACTCAGACATTTTTTTCTATTTTGATATGCAAGAACACTTTATTATTCAATCCATGGAATGATTAAATGATTTGGAAAGAGTTATATGACTTATGGAAAGCTTTCAGAACACAGAAATGCAGTGTAGCCTAAGGGCAGCCAGGTGATTTATCTGCTTTTTCTGACTCCTTATAATATACTGGTTTAATACATGGGAGCCAATGCCTTTATTTGAGAATAGATGCTAAGAAATTCTCTGAATGTAAGATGAAATGTTATGTTCTGTAATTAAGGTAAAAAAACCAGCTCTTTTAGGTTTTCCTTCCTGCCTTTTGAATAACATATTTGTATGGATACTGTTGCCAATCTCATTTTTGTGCAGCTTCTTTGCAATAGAAAGGAACTACTAACCAGAAGGAACATAAAATAAAAAAATTAAATTACTCTGTAGCGTCTCGGTACTGACTAATAACTGCATTCTTGCACTTTCTCTGAAAAGTATTTGTGTGCTAGTAAATCAGTACATCCACATGAAAAAGATGTATACACTTCTTTTTGAATGGAGGAGTGTGAGAGAAACTGCTTACGAGTGTGTTTAATCTTATTTTGATAAAACTGAGTTGCCCACTGACAAGAAGAAGAGGTGGAAAACAACTTTTCTCTAACTTCTCATGTAGGTTCCTTCCAAAGAAGTAATTTCTTTTCCCACATCAATGAATTCAACAGTGTAAACACTACTTTCACAAAATAATGCCTATGAAGCATTTAGTTAAATTTAGTTAGATTTTAGTTAAAGAAACAGAAATGAAGATTATTTTGAAACCAGCTGGAAATCAACTATTTGTGGGTCTCTGCTCAAGATATCTGAAATGAAACTCATTAAAATCTGCAGTTTTAGCTTGGGTTAGATTTCAGTGGTAAGACTCCTTTGTGGCTCTGTATAACTTCATTTTATAAATGTCTCTACATTTTGTAGGATGAGCCACTTCGCTGACTTTCTGGGCAGTCAAAGATCTTTTTGGTTTCAGTATCTCCAAAAGTCTTATTACCTTTTCTTTGTAACTCTTCATTACATCACAACTCGGTATCTGCAGTGCCTAGATCTACTACTGTACGTACATGGGACCTCTCTGAATAGTCCTGGAACTTGCAGTGATGACCTTTCTACTTAAGACTTGAGAGTCTGACTCTTGCTATTTCAACAGCATTTGAGTTGATAAATGAGTAATCTGGTGGAGGGAAACAGGAACAAAAATATTGTGCCTAAGTGAGATAGCTGAAGAAAGGAACAGGAATTTTATTTAAGATACTCTGATGCAGATGACAAGCAGAGGGAGGATGAAAAGTTGTATAGAGAGTTTGAAGGAATGTGAGCTCAGACTTGATGAGGAGTGTTTGGAGGATAATTTGCATGTTGTTTTTCCCTTGTATTTTTTTTTATGTTTCTAAACTTAGTGTCCCTATAAAGATGCTTTGCAGAATGTGAATAATTCTGTGGACCATGAAACATTTAAGTATTGTGTGTGATGATAGGGGTGACATTTGAGAGATATGGGACAAACCAGTGAAAGCTGGAAGTAAGTGTTTTTGCAGACTATCTTCAGCATGGCTTACAGAAAGGTTCCTAAGGCACCTGGAGGAACTATAGAAGGTATAGAATGGATACAGCATTTGCTGATTCGAATTCAGTCCATGGAAAATACTGAAATGGAAAGTAAACTCTGCTTTGGAGTGTAACCTTTGTGTCTAGAGCAAGCTCTGAAAGCTTATTTTGAAAAGAAGAAAAATCAAGAAAATTTTTATCATAATTCACAAAAACTGTAGAGGCTTCTGAGCTGGTCTATCTGCTGCTAGGATAAAGAGGAATCATCTTAATAGGCCCATAAATCAGTCACAACTTTATCTCAACCATGTATCGTAACTTTCATCTCCATTCTCCTACCCTTGTACTGATTTGATATATTTAAGATGTTTAGTGGATTGATTTATGATATTTCTAATTTATTTCCATAATATGTCTGTTCCACGATGGCACATTCTACATGGGAAGATAGATGAAAAAATAATTTCTGACCTTTTGACATTTCACAATTTCTCCTTAAAAGCTCGTAGCTATTACTACGATTGATATTTTTTCTAGCAACATCCTTACTGGCAGAAGAATATGAATGACACAAAGATTAGCAGAAGAAATGTATTTTGGGCAGTATTCTAGTGTGTAAATGTTAAAACAAGTAACAGCAATTTTGAATTATAAAAGACATAATATTATATTTCAAAACAAACTAATCGTTCTAATTTTAAAAGGCAATAGTATAGTACTGAATTTTGAAGAAATATCTTAATTACTTCTGAAATATATCCAGGCACTGATTATTTAAAAAGAATAGCAAAGCAAAATAATGGAATATGTAAAACAGGATTTTCTAAATGTAATATCACATCATAATATTTAGTAACATACAAAGACAGAAAAGGAAAATAAAATAGAGGCATCTCAAATGAAGGCCCAATTGAGGGAAGAATACCTTATTATTTTTTTTGCCAAAAACATTTATGATTCAAGGAGAAATAGTTAATAATTCAGATTTGTATCTGTTATATACATTTAGCTGCATGAACACACATATATTTGTAATATTTGGACTTGCACTAAGAAAGAAATGATTAATTAAGTCAATAAACATCAGTTTGAAAGACTAATTAGTTCACCTAATGCCTCACTGGTTTTATGAGTTCAATCTTAAGTACTCCCCAGGTTGAAAGTTAGTGTCTTGGTAATGAGTAACATTTCAACCTGAGAAGATTATTATGCTTAGATGGAGTAATGACTAACCTGACCAAGAAGGCATCTTGCCATCTATGTAGTAACTAACTTTAGTAGATATTTCCTTTTTATATTGTTGGTGATTCCCAAAATGATGGCTGTCAGAATGCATTCTCTCACCCAAAACAGCAGAACATATTGCATGCAGTGTCTATGTGTTCTGAAGGAAAGGCAGGAGAAGCAAATATAAAGGGTGTTACTGACATGTCAGTTATGTCGCTTATTTTACTGTAAGGTTCATCTAAGAGCACGAGTCATGTACCTGAACAAGTCAAGTAACCTAGAAAGCAGAAAAGGTGCTTTGCTTCAGGCAAAAACTTGTTCTTAATCTTCAGGGTTTTGTTTGTTTGTTTGTTTGTTTTGTTTTGTTTTTCCGGTTACTATGAGGAAAGTGAACAACTATTTGTAATATTCAGAAGATCAAATAAGAAAGGTCAAAAAAAAAAAAAAAAAAAAGAAAACACCAAAAAAACAACAACCATACAGCCTATATCTGTTTGTCACACTGGAACATCCCTTTTACAGCTAATGTTGCTCACAGGTTGGTTTTAAAAACATAGAAATATTAAGAAAAAAAATTGCCTGGAACACTTTTTAGAGCTTTTTTCTTCTCCTCTGCCCCTGTCTACCTCCTAAACTCAACTTTCTAACACACAGTTGTGTTTATGGAAAAATGTATTTTCCAGGGAAATGGTGGTGGTGATGATGGGGTTAACTGTAAAGTGAGCACTTTGGTATATATGGGGATTTAATAACATAATTTCTTATGCCAAAACAGGAAACTCCAGCTAAAGAGTGGGGATGTTCACTTTTACATTATCTTCTTTCTCTCATCTTTTCTTCCATTGTCTTGCCTTTCCAGACGTAATAGCTTTTGTGATTGCTGAAGGGCTTTGTTTTTCTTTCAGATTTATGATAAATCCTCAACAAATACTCTTCGGTGACACAAGTGCATGAATTATATAACCCTACATGGGAAGAATCATCAGTAGCTTTCTCCCACTCACAGTACCAAATTTAGAATGTGACTGTAATATAGAGAACGTCACTTTATTCACAGTCATTAACACTTCTATAGATTCGATACTATTATGTTCCTTTTCACTGTCAACAAGTTTTCTTTTTATTTATTACAGAGACTGAATTGTCAAATGGCAGTGCTATATGAATGTTGTAGTTTGATACTCTCAACAAAAATATCTATGATTAAAATACATCCATTTAAAGAAAGATCTGGAGAAGGTACATAATTGCATATAACTCAGAAATATGTCCATAGAGAGAGCATCTGAATAGTCACAACAAATACGTATTTTTGATTAGATAAATATAAGTGGAACTTCTCTCTTCCTATTTTCATCAACCTACTTCACATGTTATTTTTAAGTTTTGGGCTTCAGCCAATTAAGTTACTTGTTTTTTTATGAAACATTTTGTTTTGCACATTTTTAAGTCATATACCATACTTCATAGTTAGAATGAAGTGGGAGATATTTGTTTTTAGCACATTTTATGACGCACATGGAATTAGAAGGCTGATTAATATTAAAATCATATATTAAAATGAATATTATTAAGAGACCCTTAAGTGTTAAACTGATTCAGCCTTTATAGCTATGAAGTTCTCTCTTTGCCATTTTGTTTTTCTCTTCTGAGTCCATCTTTTATGGTTTTTAGTTTTTTACTTTCTTTTTAATATGATACTAATAATTTCTGGGAAATGGGGAAACCTATAACATACCTATAACATCTATAACATCCCCAGTAAGGACGGAAAATACATAAACGCTGGGGACACCACGACAGTATTTTGCAAACTATCATGTTATTTTCTATTTTCCTCTCTGATAAGCTTAAATCAGCTTCTGTAACAGTTATTTCCAGTGAATATATTTATGATGGTGAAGTAAAAAAATATATTTTTTTTCTGTTAGGAGTTAATTTTCCTGCTCTGTTACAAATTTCATTCTCTGCCACAGCAGACAGTATGTACTCAGCCTTGCTTTTAAAATACTAACAATTAACTTTGATCCCATGCTGCATATAGCAGTGAAGATAATTTGTATAATTCGAGCAGTGTGGAAACCACTTGTGTGTTTGCAGACAGAACTGACTGCCTAGTGATATCTTCTGATCGCTATGGTTAGTAAATAGTACAATTCATATTTTTGTTTGCTTTATGTTATAAAGTTTGGAAATATTGAAATTTTATTAGGAAAGATTTTGCTGTTGGAGAAATTTGTTAACTGGGTATGATAAGTATACTGCCATTTTCATATTTCTTTGCACGTATCATATTTAGTTGGAAATTTGTTTGTTTGATCATAAGAAACCTGAGTAAAAGTCAAGTTTCCATAAATTTCGGTCGAATTATCCTGTTAGCACTTATGTCTAGATGGCATTGACTCTGTAGACTGTAAGGTAGGAAGACTTACAGGAATTGTCTTAGAAAGATGAACACTGACTCCAGGGAAGAAAGAAGTAGGAAGGTTATAGCAATAGATATCAAAATATGGATGACTAAGAAAATCTCAGTTTAGTTCATTACTGTATTAATACGCACATTTTATGTTAATATGTGCTTTTTTATGGTAATTGGTATCTATATTTGAAGACTTTTGAGAAAAAAATTGCCTTAGATTGGTGCTGAAAAATCCAGAATACGCATAATGTGGAAATATTTCCCACATTCTCTATTTGCCTGCCACTTGGTTAAGCATATTAAAAAACTCATATTAAAACGGACACAACAGATATAACTCAAAAACAAAAATTATTAAGTCAATCAACTGAGAAGTAATAAATCACAGGTAGAATATCTTGAGATTTATTTCCAACCTCAATTAATCTTGAAGGTAAGATAATTTGAGACAACAAGAAACCACACAGACAAAAATATTATTCCACTGTGTAAGTCAAAATACGTTATCTTACTATACTTGTGTAAAAAGAATATTGCAGAATAATAGAAACTGTCGTCAGAAGCTACGAAGGTATGCTAAGTAGTATTAAAAATATATATATATAAATACATTCTAAATAAAGACATTGTAGTGTATAATCAACTTAGTATTCTTAGCATATTTTTTATTTTGAAGGTCAGATCATAACCTGAGATTTAAGATTTTCTTATTTTTTTGGTGGATTCTCCCTTTTTTTTTTTTTTGTTTGTTTGTTAATAATAATGATGTTGACTTCAGCAGTTAGCCAGAAGCTTCTGGGAGCTGGAGATTTACAAACACAGTCATAGCATAGCTCACAGAACTGCCCTACTGCAGAACTGCTACAGGGATAAGTATTGCTTGCATAAAATCCCAAGGTACTCGTAATGACTTAGTAAGATAGAGGAATTGTAGATTATATCTTAGATGAAGCTAGAGAACTTGGATTGTGTAATTCCTGCACGTCACTGCATAAAGCAACTTCACTTTGATTAGAGGACTACACAGAGTTTTCAAATAGTGAACATTGAAAAAATGTATGATTTTGACACTGAACTGTCTTACCTTCTCTCTACTGTTTACCAATCTGAGTTTTCATAGGGTTCTAATCTCCTATGGGCTAAAAGTTCAATCAAAGCCTAAACTACAGGTCTTAGCAAAAAGACCATATTGGCTCCATTCCAGAAAACAAGTCCTCATTTTTAACAGTGACACACAGCAAGTTTTGTTAAAACAGGGGAAAATAAATAAATAAATAACAAAAAGCATTTATGTATGTCTGTATGTATGTATTTATGTATGTATGTATGTATGTATTTATTTATTTATTTATTTTTAAGTGGGAAAACATAGAAGAGGATGAAACTGTGAGGATTCTGAAAAACCCTGCTTGATATACATCATTCGTCATTCACCATCCAGCACCAACAGTGTGCTCTTGCAGCACGGAAGGCCAACAATATCCTCGGCTGCATTGAAAAAGGTGTGGCCTGCTGGGAGAGGGAGTTGATGGTCCCCCACTTCTTTGCCCCTGTGAGGCGCAATCTGGAGTACTGCATTCAAGCCTGGAGTCCCCAGCTCTAGGATGATGAGTAGCTGTTGGAGCAGTCCAGAGGAGAGACACAAGGATGATTATCGGGCCGGAGCACCTCTCCTATTAGGAAAGATTGATAGAGTTGGTCTTGTTTGCTTTACAAGAAAGATAAATGTAATTATTTATAATAAATTAACTTTTATTAACTATTAATAAATTAACATAATTTGGCTTGTTAAAACTTGTATTTATATAAATTGTATAAAAATTGTAGTGCACCAAATTAGGGGGAAAAAAAGGAAAAAAAGGAAATAAATCAGTGATGAGGGATTTTATCTGTTATTTCAAAGCAAAGTTAACTTCAAAACCAGATCAGTTTGCTGAGAGGCTCATATCCAGTTGAGTTCTGGAAGCCCCCAGGGATAAATATCTTACAGTCTCTCTCGGCAACCTGCTCCAGGGCTTCACCACTCTCATGATGAAGAACTTATTTGTACTCAGCTGCAGTTCCCTCAGCTACAACTTGTCACCAGCACACTTGCATTTTTGGTTTGTACCTCAGGGAAGAGTCTGTCTCCATCTTTTGTGTGTTTCTGATCTCCTGTGGAAAATGGTAAAGAAAGAAAATTCTCTTTACCTGGAGGGGCTGCTGTGTGATGATTCCAGTAAGAAAAGTGCTCAGACTTTGTAAAGCATCATTTTAAATGCTAGTTATTAGAATTAACACTATAAAGAAAAACAGAAAGCACAGATGATCTTCCATGTCTTTAGATACTGGGAACCTTAAGATCATTGCTTGTTACAATTGCTCCAGGCACCAACCCACTGATGACAGAAGATTATGGTTTTCTAGAAAATCATGCAGATTTAAGATTAAATTTGAGGACTTTGTACTTATTTTGTCTGTTCCAAGAGTTGTATTATTTGGTTGTTTTTTGTTCTTGATATTCTTTTGTTTGGATTATGTTGTGTTTTTGTTGTTGTTGTTGTTGTTTGGTTGGTTGTTTTTTTTTTTTTTTTTTTTTTGAGCTTTCTTAGATCTTTTTGCAAACAAGAAATCTATGATGGGATTCTTTGCTTTTCTCTTTTTATTCCCTTCAAGCTGAAAAACTTTACATTTTCAAAGGAGGAAATGTAAATTGGCATTTTTTTCTACAAATCATAACATTAATATTGCACAAAAATACAGCGTCTGTATTATTAAAACATATGGTCCATTAAGAAATATAAAATATTGCAGGGGCTTCTTGATCTATAATTACATTATTCTAATATTTACTATATTTTTAAAGGAAAAAAAATGACATTAAATTATTATCAATAAAACTGATAACATTGTATATGCAGCAATGTGAGCTTGAAAATAGGCTTTCTCATGAATCACTAAAAGGATCCATAGTACATATTGCATACTATTCCTAGCAGTTAATCAGTTGGAAAAAAATGAAATATTTATGTAAGATTAAGTGAAGAACAGAACAAGCTTACAGAAGACATTTATTTAAAAAAGAAATGCAAGAGCAATAATTCAGTAAAAAAATGAGGGAGAAGAGCGAAGAGGAGATGAGAAGAGAGGAGAGAATAGGAGAGGAGAATTTAGTATCTCTTGTGTTTTACCTCTGATGATCTCAAGCTGTTTCTCAGCTATTGTTATTCCTTAGAATGTGAGAATCTTCAGTAGCTCTGGCAGTGTGCATATACACCCCACATTCAACTCCTCACATCCTCAGCTATAGAAATGTGTGTGCACATACACATATATGAACACAAAAATGAATGTGTCTATGTATACATGTACACACACACATATATATATAAGTACTGACAAACACTCATAAACACATTGTAAATATACCTAATGCCACAATATTAAAAGTGGGAGTGATCTGGTGGTGTTGATGGAAAGAAATCTAAAAATCCATGTCAGCCAGCAAAACAGATTGCTAACGCATGTCAGTACTAAAGGCTATATCAATTTAAACATTTAGGTAACATACAAACTAACATAATTTGCTATTCACAATTGCTTTAAAATTAAATTTATAATCATAATAAAATGTACAATAGTAAATGAACCAACTTCAAGGTTATTCCATATCATATGAAGATCTTTGTTGTTTAAAAAGCAAATTTCAAAGGATTATTTGGAAAGCTAAACCATTTTATGTTTTCATTGATCTTTGTTTTTCTCCTATCATATACTATTCAGTTACAAAGTGCAAAATAAAGTTGTCAGCTACCCATAGGAGATTTGGGAACTCCAATAATGTGTAATTAATAATGTGTAAGTATGGCAACCTTTTGACTCCACCCCAATATTATTTTACTGGAAATTTTTCATGAAAAGCAGACTTCATATAAATCAAATTATGAGTGAAAGTCTTCTCTTATCCTGCTTTTCAGCACAGTTGGTTGCAAGATTGGCTCTTTTACAGGTCCACTGGTTAGTATTCACAGATACATTAAGATTTAAATTATCTATTTTCCATATTTCCACATGGATGACCAAGAAAAACTAGGATTAAGAAAATAAATAAGAAGTGCAGAAATGAAGACATATTATGGGGCAAATTTTCAATCGACATAAATGGTTGCCACTGTAGAGAATTTGGTGAAAATTACTTAGTAAATGTAGCTGAAAACCATGGTACAATCCTTGTAAAAAGGATCTTGCAAAAATAAACAACTTGATACTTTTTATACTGCACTGTACATGACCTAGTTGAGCAGATGATTTCTTCCTGAAAGTAATAAAATATTTTATTATGGTGGAACTATTCATGCTTTTGCTTTTGAGATGGAATTCAAATGATTGATTTGTCAAGAAAAAAAAAAAACACAACAAAACAGCAGGCTGTAGAGATTTGAAAAACTGTTGAAGGGCAAGAAAAGATGAGGAAAGTAAAATAATGACAATGGGGTAATGAAATGCTGATTCATGGTAGGACATGAAGACAATAGTTAACAAGTTGTAGCCCTATAACCTAATGAATAAAAATTTATTTGGAATCCAGACACAGGAATTTTGAGGGCTTAAGTAGAAGCTAAACTGAGTAGAGAACCTACCTTCTTCATCACTTTAAACACCTTAGACTGAATACATTTTCCTAGTATTGAATTCCTTTGTGAGATACAGTTATTAAATACGTATCTACAGAATGCCAAATTCGTAAGTACTGTGCATTGTTTTCCCACCTAATTTTCTGATTCATTTCCTTTTTCTATAATTAGGAATTTGGCCACTAGAGAGCAAAAATGAGTTTGCAGCCAGGAGGCCTACCAGATTCAACTCTGCTTATGTTTCCTTAACTCCGTATCAATTCAATTGGAAGGAAAGTATTTTTCAGGCGTAGTTAAAGATTACAGAGAGGAATCTAATGGGATTTTTAAAATGCCTAGACACCTAAATCCAATTAACCTTTATCTCAAGTGCCTTAAGGCCTTTCTGAAAATACTAACCTAAGAAAATACTCAAACTGGAAGTATTACAGCAATACATGAAAACTTGGACAGAGAAAATTAAAAGCAAAGTTGAAATCTGCTCTTTTTATTTTTGTACAATGCAAAATATAGCAAAAAAAATATTTTTTGCTTTTGATTTTTGTGTAGAAAATGTCTGTTGTCTTTGCATATATTGCCATACATGCCTTTAACATTTCTTTTGCTTACTGCCTTTATTATTGTTCATCCAGATTATTTGCCAGTGATAAAATATAAACATAGCATTTACATATTGATAACATAAACTTAAAACACACTGTGTTTTTTGACATGAACTTCTTATGGCTGTGAATTCTGGAGTAGTCACTGCTGACTTCAGCTTGTAACCTATCCTTACTGAAAATCCTTCATAAATAGGATGCTTATGGAGAAGACTCCTCCCTGAGTTTTGAAAAGCGCAGCAGACTGAAATTACGCTTAGTGTGAATTCAAGAGCCAAATGCCATCCAAATGGCAGTTAAAAAAACTTTCATTTACTGCTTTGGAGTTAACCACCTCAACAATGTTTCTCAGCCACAAAAAAATACGCTTCCTGCTACGTTTAGATGCATCTTGACTTTGCTAGCCTGCAACATCTGCTTCTTTTTGAAGAATCTTTAATATACTGGCTGCTACTATGCAAAGAAGTGGTTTAGTCTAAACACCTGATGATCCTCCAGTTATTTTGAGTTTCATATGTAACTCCCTAAGAGTATCCATTTTTGAGATTATACTCTACATTTTTTATCTCTGGAAGCAATTTACTAAATTTTTTTTGGTACAGCCTTGCCTCCTGTATAAATTCTTTACAGAGAGAGTGGTGAGGTGCTGGAACAGACTGCCCAGGGAGGTTGTGGATGCCCCGTCCCTAGAGAAGTTAAAGGCCAGACTGGATGGGGCCCTGGGCAGCCTGGTCTAGTACTATGGGGAGGTTGGTGGCCCTGCATGTGGCAGGAGGTTTGGAGATTCATGATCCTTGAGGTCCCTTCCAACCCTGGCCATTCTGTGATTCTGTGATTCTGTATCTCAAGTCCCAGTTTGCAGCAATTAATCCTACTTCTGGGCTCTACATTTTTCGTTCAGTGCTAGAAACAACTCCATCCAATTGCTAGACCAAACAATAGTTCTTTATCTCTTCTTTTTTTTTTTCCTAATATTGGTATGGGATAATGATTAAAATTTTCAGGTAGTTACTAGGTGCTTCTATAAAAGCTATTTGTTAAACAACGTAGTATTTGAACTGTATACTGGTTTAATAAAAAAAAAACCATATGACAATTTTGCATCGTATAAGCTGAGTACAACTATCTGAAATTTTTATTCGCAAATAAACAGTAAAATCCTTGTCTTCCTTCTGTCCTCTTCCTTACTCCAGTTCAAACTTGAGCTATGTTTGGAAGGTGTAGTGATTCCTCCACTAGCACTAAACCAAGATAGAATGAAAGCAGTGCACTTACATTTCTAGAAGTAATGAGACTTTTCTGGAAGCAGTCCAGTGCACATGGTGCTGTGAAGATGTGACCATCAAGATTTTGAATGATGCTAATTTGCCTGGAATCAAGTTTAGACATCTGTTAATTGCTCACAGAAGACTTGACTTTAACATATGCTCTTGGGCACTTGGCTTTCTTTCAATATTTCCCTGCTACCAGTTTAAAACCTGAGAGAGTACCAGAATTTTCTATATAGGGAGCCAGGGAATGCAAATCCAGATAGCCTGGCAAAGAGCAAAATACTGCATTAGTTTACACAAGTGAAGGCCTATGCCTGCTCTCTGGCAGCTGGATTTCCAAAGTCACTCATAGAAACTTCATTTAAGTTCTTCATTTATACTACCTATAAACACTGTTTTGAACGCTTGCTTTAGGTCTTGTTAAGAATCATTAACATTTTGAGTTTGTTTATATGTAGAATTTTCAGAAAGACTTGCTTAAATAACTTAACTACAGGTCCTTGATTTTAGTGAGGATCAGAATGACTCTGTTGGATTTATCACACCTAATAGCTCCTACCTAAGCTAACACCTTCCCTTGTCTTGTAAAATTTTATGCTTAGGTAGGTTCAGATCTATATTGGAGACTTGCGTTTGAGACTGTATTAAAAATGAGAATACTGCACCAGAGCTTTTGTGGCTTTAACTTTTCCTTGGAATACATAGGGCTGTGATAATTCTTGGCTTTCTCTCCCATATACATTTGAACAGGAATTTTACTGAGATAAGGCCCTTATTTCACCAGCTGGGAAGACTTTTTTTGACTATCAGTCTAAAAGGGATTAAAGCATACCTAGCCCTGAAAACCTAAGAATTCAAGGAATGAGGATGAGAATATACTTTTCTTTGATAGTGATGATGTTTCACAGAAAGAAGTGAAAGACAGAGTTGAGTGCTTTGACAATGAAAACTTGAGCTTATCAGTCATTGGAGTTTTTTCATGTTTATTTTTTTTCATGTTTACTTTTTCATATTTACTTTTTCTTTTAGTATAGTTTAATAGCAGACTGTTTATGTTGACTACATTGGTTTTTGTGTAGCAAATATATATACATATATGAAGTTCCATGACAACTAGAATAATAATGCTTAATTTGCTCTGGTATATAGGGATGGGGAACAGAATAGGCCCTGCATAATCCATGATGAGATGGATTTGGACCTGCTCCTAAAGCTGGATGCTCACAAGTCCATGGGGCCAGATGGATTGCATCCTATAGTGCTGAGGGAGTTGGCGGGTGTGGTTGTCAAGCCATTCTCCATCATCCTTCAACAGTCCTGGCTAACCAGGGATGTCTTGGCAGGCTGGAGACTGGCAAATGTGTTGCCCATCTTCAAAAAGAGCCAGTAATGATGATCATGGTAGCTACAGATCTATCAGTCTAACCTCAGTGCTAGGGAAGGTTATGGAACGGATAATCCTGGGAGGCATCATAGACCAGCTAAAGGTCAACCAGAGAATCAGGCACAGTCCGCATGGTTTTTATGAATGTTAGATCCTGTTTGGAAATCCTGATTTCGTTCTATGACAAGGTGACCCACTTAGCAGATGAAAGTAAGGCTGTCAGTGTGGTCTACCTGGACTTCAGTAAAGCCTTTGACACTGTCCCCTATAGTGGAGAAGTTGGCTGCCCGTGGTTTGGATGGATGTACACTCCACTGAGTGAAACACTGGCTGGATGGCTGAACCCAAAGAGTTGTGGTCAATGGAATTAAATCCAGTTGGTGGCCAGTCACAAGAGGTGTCCTCCAGGGCTTGGTATGGGGGCTGCTCCTATTCAGCATTTTTATTAATGATATTGATGAGGAGATTGAGTGCTCCCTCATTAAGTTTGCAGATGGCACCAACCTAGGGGGGAGTGTTGATCTGCCAGAAAGGCACAACAGAGGGACCTGGGTAGACCGGGTAGATGGGCCAAAGTAAGCTGTATGAGTTTCAATAGGGCCAAGTGCCGGGTCCTGCATTTTTATCATAACAACCTTAGGCAACCCTATAGGCTTGGGGAGGAGTGGCTGGAAAGATGCCTAATGGAAAAGGTCCTTGGTGTTCTGATGGACAGTCGGCTGAATATGAGCCAGCGGTGTGTGCAGTTGGCCAAAAAACCAATGGCATCTGGCTTGTATCAGAAATGGTGTGGTGAGCAGGGCTAGTGAAGTAATCCTACTCCTGTACTCGGCACTGATGAGGCCTCACCTCAAGTACTGTGTTCAGTTTAGGGCACGTCAATACAAAAAGAACATTGAGGTGCTGGAGCAAAGGTCCAAAGAAGGGCAACAGGGATGGTGAAGGGCTTGGAGAATATGCCCTATGAGGAGCGACTGAAAGAACTGGGGATGTTCAGTCTGGGGAAAAGGTGGCAGAGGGGAGACCTTACTGTTCTCTTCCAATATCTGAAAGGTGCTTACAGCGAGAGCAGGGTTTGTCTCTTCTCACTGGTGAGAGGTGACAGGACAAGGGAAAATGGCCTCAAGTTGTACCAGGGGAGGTTTAGTTTGGATATCAGAAATAACTTCTTTGCAGAAAGGGTGGTTAAGCATTGGAATAGGCTCCCCAGGGAATCACCATCCCTGGATGTGTTTAAAAACTGTTTGGATGCAGTACTCAGGGACATGATTTAGTGGAAGGTTATTAGTCTGGGTACTATGCTTATGTCGCGGTTGGACTTGATGATCTTTAAGGTCTTTTCCAACCTGAGAGATTCTGTGATTCTATGATTCTATGATTCATTTTTGGAAGATGGTTCAGTCCAAGTTAAAATTTATTAGTCAGCTGTTACGTACATTTTTACAGTAAGACAGCATGAACAGACAACATCTTGTAATACACTTTTAGTGGAAAGTGGAGCCCAAATCTCATCAGCATGTCTACTAAAATTTATGGAGCACTGTCAAGATTAAAATCAAGAAGATCCTTCTCGGAATGTTTAGTCAAGTCCCTCAGTGTTGCTTTTGAGAGGAAGATGCTGAATGTAACATTTTCTTTCCTGTAGATTTCTTTCAAATGGCATTTGCAAAACCCATTCAGTATAGAAATTTTTTGCTATTGTGTTTTGAAATTATGTCTGTTCATTTTGATTTGGTATATAAAATGTTGTGAGTGGTTAGTTTGGATTATATTATCCAAAATAAACATTGCATGAGCACAAATAAAAATTCATTTACTGAGGGTAGGGACATAGCTGAATCAGTGAAGAATCAGAATCAAATTCAATACAGCTATGCTCTTTATTAATAAACACAAACTGGTATACTGAGTTTTCCTCATATAAAATCACAATTGCTCAAATGTCAGCTGTAATGCTTTCAGATTAATCACAGGTGGACACAGAATTCTGATATAACTTGCACTTCTGTGTGTACAACTTTCTATCCATGTACATACACATATGTTTGTGTACATATATATTTTTCCTTCCTGTATTTTAAATAGTCATAGATAGCAATGCAAAATAAATAAATAAATAAATAAATAAATAAATAAATAAATAAATAAATAAATCTGTTTCAATGATGCTTGAATTATGTTTACCAATAGATTCATATTTCCAGAATACTTGCACATATAAAATAGCCTTGTACTCATCTTTTTTTTTTTTCACTACAAGTCTTTCTTGCCCATAATCAGTAGCAATTTTTACATTAGCTTCACTGATGATCATATCATATAGAATAAAGTCTGCAAACATTCTTCTTGAAATACTCTCCTTGAAGACTTATATCACTGTGGTATTTACAGTTATTTTGGAGATCACATAAACTATTGTTAAGTGTATTACATAATATCATTTTTATCATAATATCTTGTTTTATTGTCAGTATTTTTCAAATTTCTGACTATTATTACTGTATTACCAGACAAACTAAAAATCTCCATCCACACATTGCTATCTGTCAAAGTTCATTTTTCATAAAATTTATTCCATCTAGGGGGTAGTATCTTTAGTTTTGAAAATCGGCATCAGTAGAATATGCTTATGTAGTGTTCATATACTAGATTCTGTATACTGCTGTTTCTGAAACATAATATAGAATAGGAATTAGATTGCTCTTTATTAAGTATTTTTAATATTTTATAGTGCCAAGCTGAATAGAGAATGATTGCCTTCATTGGTTTCAAATGCTAAAATGAAATTAATTCAGAATAAAAGACAGATGAAGACAGATGTGCAAGACTGTTATGGCCTGTAAAAAATGTATGGAAATAACTACTTTGGCAGTGTTCTGAACTCACAATATTTCAGAAAGTGCCTATTGAAAGGATGGTTTTTGAAGAAATTTAGAAAGATTCTCAAGAATTCATTTTGTAGAGTAAGAAAATTCTTACAGGATTGATGGCATTATGAAGTAATCAGTACAACATAATATATGGAGAGGGTAAATTTAACCTTCATGAGGAGGTGATTTCTTCGGATCTCTTTATCTGTATACTCAGACAGCAAATAAAAAATTCTACTGTGTCTTGTGACTTTATGAATCCATTTAGTGGCTGGAGATCCATGCCCTTTCATTCCATCCAGCCTCTCTCAAAAATAAAGTTCTGTAAGTGACACCTGCAAATTTTGTCCTTTTGTGCTGATGTAATGCAGCTTCTCAGTCTCTCAGCATTTTCATTCTTCTAGATGAAGAATCACATAGACAGGATTGAGAAAAGACTGTTAATCATGAATATATTAATATATTACATTTTTTAATAAATGTATATACTAAATATAGAACTAAAGCTAAGACAGAATATATATATATATAGTTGACTTCTCCTAATGTGTAAACCCAAGTCAGATTTTCAGATGTTGCTACAAAACGAAACATTTCTTTTATTTTTAATTTCTTTTATTCATGACTTTTAGTTGAATGGCTGCTATAATATGAGATACTTTAACATCATATAATTCTTTGGATGAGCATGATAAAGTTTATGGTATATTTTTAATGCTTCTTATAAATTTTTTTTCTGATAGAGACTGATGTTATCACAGAACAGAAGAATAAGGCTAAATCTAGACATCTTTTCAACAAAATAAAGCAGAGCCTTTACATTTTGCAGGTGGCTTCTTCTTACAGCACTGAATGTGGCTGCAACAGGTAATATTGATGAGGATTAGTTTTCATCTTGTATCTGTCACATTCCTCTGCTGTTTGGTGTTGGTAGACAATTGCAAATGAGCATATGGAGGACTAAAATTAAAAAGAAAAAAAAAAGACTCCTGTTGAAAAATAAATTTATTAAAATGTCAATCAATTGAATTAAAATATTAATATATGGAAGGCTAAAGTACTGGTCACAGTCTTCAGAATTGTTCTTCATTTTCTCTCAGTGAGATAATATAACTAAAAAATTTACCCCTGCTACCTGAAGTAAAATTATTCAACTTTGTTGACACCACTTGCTTTGAAATTTAAGTTTCAGGGCACATGAATTGGGTGAATTTGAAACTGGCTTTACACTATCTTTTGAGTAGTTACTCGTATTTTATGCAGGCAGATGTAAAATGAGGCCCTTAGGAGCTTTTTCCTCATTAATTTTTTTTTGTTTTGTTTTGTTTTAAAAAGTGCAAAGTTTCTCATCAGACAGGAAAAAAATATAACATGAAGACAAGATCTGGTAGAGAACAGCTATCTGAGAAGCAGTCAGAAAAGCATAAATATATGAAAAAAATTATCTCTATACGTATCTCTATGTGTATTTCTGTACCTGTGTTTCGATCTTCTTTATGATCTCTATCTCTATCTCTCTATCTCTATTACCTATGTCTATCTATATTCATATATGCATATCCTTTCTAAAACCTTCTGAAGAATATGCCTTTATCCTAGTAGTCATTGATGTGACCAGCATAAAGCAGCTTTGAAATGTTCAGCCAATACTGTAATCAGTAAACTTTGTTTAAATTAGAACTCTTCTCTCCATTTCAGACAATAAGGACTAAATAAATGGTTAGCAAATACAGATTTTTTTGCTGTGAAAATGAAACTCTGGGCAGATTCAAGAATCTTTACTTAAACTTTTTTCTCTTCTGCTGTCTTGTCAGAAGTAAAAATAATGAGGAAATCTAAAAAATATCAATTCATTTGTAGAGTACTCAAAGATGTGACAGAATAGGCAGATGTGTTTACCTGTTAGACACCCAAGATGTGACTGTTAGGTACTTTTGGCATAAAAAATGACATTCCTACTGCTCTTTATCGCAGTATGACCCTTCAGATATTAAAGCTTCCCCAAAGCGAACAGTAAACTGATGCAATTACACAGTCATTAGTGGTGCACTTTTTATGTTTTGTGCCATGAAAATATCATATATGCTCCAAATACTAGCTGCTCTCTTTGCTATTTCATGTACTGTAACTTGCATATGGCAGACAACATCAACATTACATTATTACATCCTCCTTGAGTTCATTATGTTATGACTCTATTTTACCAGAAATATTTTAATTGTTTATAAAATAAAGACAGTAAGAAGTTGGTGTGGAATGAAATTTCTTAGTCATTTAAGAAACCAATAACTATGCTGACTTCCATCAACAGCGTTAAGCACTTTATTTGCTAGTACACTGTAAGAAAAAAAAAAAAAGCAGGAGGGAGTAAACTGAAGGTAAAAAAGGTTAGCTTTGTACTCTGACAGGCACTGTTGTAGTTTCTAGTGGATGAAAACTTTTCCTTACCAAAGTCAAACATGGTGAGGGGTGGCCAAGGAAGGTGAAAGGTCATGAGGCTCTGCACAAACAAGTGGATATGGAGTAGGTCTGTCTCTGCCAGTCGTCAAGACTGAGCCAATGCTAATGTATATTGCTTCTCCCAGGCACAATGGGGATATGCTTTCCAGAAGCAGTAAATAGTACATTTTTATGCTAAAATTTTTTACACAATTTTTCCTTCCTGCCTTTATGTTTTCATCTTTTATTTTTTTCTTTTGTGTTTCTCTTCTAATCTTTAACATACTCAGCTGCACCTCCTTCTTCACCTGAACTTCAACAATGTCCCTCAGCTCAGATTCCGTGTTTTCCTGCCTCTGTTCCCCTTTTCCTCAGCAGACACCTCAGCATTTAAGGAAGCACACTGCCTCTGAGGAAAATGCAGGAGGTTCTTGTCCCAGTGCATCTCATTTAAGAGGATGAGGGGAAATGGCCTCAAGTTGTGCCATGGGGGGCTTAGGGTGGATATCAGGAAAAAACTTCTTTACAGAAAGGGTTGTTAAGCACTGGAGTAGGCTCCCCAGGCAGGTGGTTGAGTCACCATCCCTGAATGTGTTTAAAAGTCTTTCGGATGTGGTGCTCAGGGACATGATTTAGCAGAGGGTTGTTAGAGTTTAGGTACTATGGTTAGGTTACGGATGGACATGGTGATCTTGAAAGTCTTTTTCAACCTGAACAATTCTGTTTCTATGATTCTATGGCCCCACATCTGAAAAGGTAACCTGTCTCCACTTGTCCATCCTGTACTATCACCCATAAATGTTGTTTGCTACGTTGGCGCTCATCTCTAAGCAACTTCCTTCTCTTCTGTATGACAACATACCACTCCAACAATTATTTTATCTCCTCATCCTTCAACAATTTTCTTCCATCCAGCTTATGACATGCTATCTTCAAACCTTGTGTGTTTCCTCTTGAGAAATGCATTGATGTTTCCCCTGCTTACCTCTCTAACTTCGTCCCTTTTATTCAAATGTTCTGCGCTCTGATTGCTGTTGTCTCAGTGCTTCTGTCATCATTTTCTATTTTCTCATGCCACCTAAGTTTTATACAATCACTGATCACCTCAAAAGAGTTCTTTAATCAAGCCTGAACAAATAGTCTCTCCATGGGTGATCACAAGGTTATCACCTTTTTAATTCCTGTCCTTTAGTCTCACAGACTATTTGATTCTTCTTCCTTGTTTCCTTGATATAGTATAACAACATTGAAAAGTAAACCTTGTCTTGATGGGATTCTCCTCTTTTGTGAGCATGCATTCCATATGTGTGCTTTTAGGTACAAACAGCAATAAATACACACAGATCTATTGTTTCAGTATGAAATAGTTCTGATCAAAATGTTATCTTTCCCTATACGTTTATGAGACTTGGGGGATGATGTGTTTATTTCTTAGCTGAAATATCTGAAAAAATTTTGAATGTTCTCAAGACATTCTTATGATATCCCCAGAGTTTTAAGGGGACTTAAATGGGTTTCTATTCTTTTTTTTTTTTTTTTTTTTCTTTCTTTCATTTTGCTTAGCTAACATACCATCTACATAGTCAGTACTGAATAAAATCAAAAAAAGAATTTTTTTTTCAAATATACAGAATCTCCATAAGTTTCAGAGGACACTTTCAGGGAGAGTGTGTGCAAGTGCAAAGGAAGGTTGCCAGTACAAATTAAGAAACTTCTGGTGAAATCTGAAACTACTCAGAATGATTCTGCACCTGATGGCAATGGAATGGGACAGGAATTCACTATGACGATTATACAAACTTGCAGCATCCTTTTATTTCTGTCACAAATTGGGTGGATATTTGTCAGAGATAACATGGTTACATGATAACATCAAAGAGCTTGGGGAATTACTGTAGTGGGGTTGAAACACTAATCAGGAAAATGAATTCTAAGGATATTAGTTGTGTTGTTGCTAGCTCCTTTGTTAATATATCAAGAATATCTTTGCCAAAGACAAAGTCAGTTTAGGTATTTCAATCTACAAAAACAACAAGGCAAAATAAGATTATATCAAACATCAATATAGATAATGTCACTTTTCTTCTTTTAATATGCTGACATCCTCTGCTAATCTATAATTCTGGAAATTAATTTTGAAATAGTTATATTTCACTTTTGATAACAAAACAATATATCTAATTTGGAGAAGAAAATTTACACTATATTAGCAAGTAGATCTAATGACAGCAAATGGTTCAGATAATTGAAGAGAAATCAATATTTACATAGCAAATACTTTCTAAAGCAATGTATTATTTGCTACATGAACTGTATTAAGAATCAGGAAAAGTTAAATTTTTAACTAATGGTTGTGATGCAAAATAAATATGGAATGATTTTTTTCCATTCAACCTCATAAACGCTGATTGATTTGAATATGGCTACACTACCAATTTATTCATAGTGAGGGAATTCCTCTTAATACACCCTTCAAGCAAGTGGGTAGTAAGGTGGGAACTGGGGAAGAAATATTCATCCCACTGTAAATGAAGATTAGTGACCACCTAAGGAACCTTAACCTCTATACAAGATGCATCTGATGAGATGCATCCTAGAGTCCTGAAGGAAAGAATCTTCAGCAGGGTCTATTGTGATAGGACAAGAGGAAATGGTTTCAAACTAAAAGAGACAAGGAATTGGCTGGATCGTCACCATCAGAGGATTGTGGTTAATGGCTCTATTTCCAGGTGGAGGCAAGTGATGAATGATGTTCCCTAAATGTCTATCTTGGGGCTGGTACTCTTCAGCATCTTTATCAATGACACAGACGACAGGACTGAGTGCACCCTCAGCTAGTTTGTGGATGACACCAAGGTGAGTAATGCAATTGATATGGCAGAGGGAAAGGATGCCATCCAGAGCATATTGGACAGCCTTGAAAAGTAGTAAACCAAATGAGCTTCAACAAAGCCAAGGTCAAAGTGTTGCTCTTGAGTCAGGAAAATCCCGGATAAGTGTACAGATTAGGAAAAGAATTCACTAAGAACAGTCCTGCTGAGAAGCATTTGGAGATCCTGGTGGATGAAAAACTTAACATAAACTAACAGTGTGCATTTGTCGTCCAGAAAGCTGTATCCTGGACTGCATCAAAAGAAAGGTGGTCAGCAGGCAAAGGGAGGTGATTTTCCCCCTTTCTGCCCTCATGATGCAGCAGCTGGAGTATTGTGCCTAGGCCTGGGGCCTCCAGTACAAGAAAGATGTGAGTCTATTGGAGTGGGTTCAAAAGAGGGCCATGAAGATGATCAGGGAGCTGGAGTATCTCTCCTGTGAAGAGAGGCTGAAGAAACTTGTTTTGCTCAGTCTGGAGAAGAGAAGGTTCTGGAGAGACCTCATTGTGGAATTCCAGTACTTTAAGGAAGCTTATAAACAAGATGGAAATCAACTTTTTATACTGATAGTGATAGGACAAGGGGAGATAGTTTTAAACTAAAAAATGAGAGATTTAAATTAACCTTTAAATTAAATTAGGGGAAAATTTTGACCCAGAGGGTGGTGAGGTGATGGAATAGGCACCCAGAGAAGCTGTGGATGGCCTCTGGAGGTGCTCAAGGACACGATGGATAGGGACCAGAGCAATATGACCTAGTGCCTGATTTAGTGGCTGGCAATTCTGCCCATGGCAGAGGAGTTGGAACTAGGTGATCTTTAAGGTTCCTTCCAACTGAAATCACTCTATGATTCTATGATGAAAATGTTTTTACAATGAAGGTAGTGAAGAACTGAGTATCACCTGAGAACAGGTATCCCAAAGAGGTAGTGGATGCCCCATATCTGCAGAGCTTCAAGACCAGGCTGCATGGAACTGATCAACTAGATCTAGCTGTAGGTGTCCCTACACCTAATTGCAGAGGGGTTAGACCGTAGCCAAAATGGTCTTATGATTGTCTGATTTCTCTGCTTCTAGAATTTCTTCATCTAAACTTACAAATTATTTAATGCTGCCTGATGCAATCAGAGCAGCTAGCAACATCTCAGATTGCCCTTTGAGATGGTGGAGTTAGCCAGAGCTGAGCAATGATGTGCCTGGCTGGGTCAGGGTTATTCATGTCACTCAATATTCTGCTTTACAAATTCAAAATGATGTGGTACAAGCAGAAAAACCTGACCTCTGTCTCTAGTCATTTATTTCATATGTCTCTAGCATCCACAGTCATTATATTACGAGTACTGGAAAGCTTATCTTTTAGTACTTTCTTAGGGATCTATTATACATGAAATTTTGAACCTATTTTTGAATCTGGAGATATTATCTGACTTTATAGTCTCCTGTGAAAACTAGTTTCAGAATACCTAGTGAATTAGAGTAGCTTTGAAATCTGATTTAACTCAGCATGCTACCAGTTCAGAGCCCTCCTGGTTATGTTATTTAAGGCTTATAAACAACAGCTACACATTTCTACTTATTGCCTCATGATTTTTAAATCTCAGTTTAACAACCTATCGACTTTTTCTTTCCAAACTGAAGAATTCACTTTCTTATGGTATTCTCATAAGTCAGTAATTCCATTCTCTCTTCTATATTATTTAGCATTGTTCATTTTCTAAATATGCCACGTCTTGCTTGGTCTTTACTAATCAACAGCTGTGAATTGGTCATCCTATTCTGAAAAGTAAAAAAATATAATAGATTAATTCATTTGGGAATGGTCCTGAGCACAAGGAATGGATTCCAAACATAGTGTGATTTTTATTTTATTTTATTTTATTTTTTTAAAAAAGGAAATGTTTAATAGTCAAAGAGAGAATGTGTTAGGTAAGAGTTAAGATGTTTATTTATTTAAATTATTATTAAATTATTTTTATATTTAAATTATTAAATATTAAAGAGTTTATTTAAATTATATTTACAAGTAACCTTTTTTTCTTGTTGAAACAAGGAACTCTGTTGCTGACTTGGGACGACAACTGCAATTTACATGATCCTTCTTCCTCTGAGGAAAGGATACGCCCTGTATCCCTCATGTTCCTCATACAGACTGTGATACAATGTATATTCCTGCCTCCCTATTAGGTGCATGGACATCAGTAATTCTAACCAGTAGTTAGAATCAATGGGTGCTCAAGTATAAAATGAGGAAAATCTGATCCAATTGTATGCAGTAATGCAAGTTTCATAGCAATAGATATTTTGTGATAATTGTGGAGCAAGAAAATTGAAGCACTAAGAAAAGTAGAGCTGGCATCCCTGACATGGAGCTTTACAAAGGTGGTTTTGAAGAAGAAATATGCTTATTGATACATATTTCTCTTGAAACCACTGTTTGCATTGCTTCTCACTTCACCTTTCTTTAAATACTACTACTCCATATTGGAATTTTCTGTCTAACTCTAATGAGGCTGCATCTTGTTAGGCTACTTCCATCCATCTTTATTATTTACTTCAATTTCACATTCTTCAATCATTTATCTCCGTCTATTACCAAGAAGGCATCAGGATCTTCTAGCATCTTCTGCACTTGCTGGGGTGACAGCTCCCGTCCTAAGAGATGAGAATGAAAGCTCCTGTCCCAAACAATGCAACACAGGAATTAGAATGTGAACCTTCCATATCTAGAGAAGTAACTAAACTAATGGACATGTTTAGATAGGAGTTGTATAGGGTATATCTATATTGACAATTTGAGGGTATCTGGATTTGTATCATGCCTTTCGGTAAACTCCATTTCAGGACAAGAAGTGGTCTCATAACATTTCCTCCCATTTGGGGAAATCTGAGCATGTGGATACAGAGGCAGCTACAGCACATGATGACAGATCTCCCAGTCTCACTGGGAATGAGACAAAACAGTACACTACAGTCAGAGCTTGGCTCCCAGCCTTGATCTGGTCATCAGCTATTGGAGAATCCAGTTTGAAAGGTATCACTTTAGTCCACCCATAAGCACAAAATATATTTGAAAGTTTAGAGCACTCACTAACTACATAATCAAAACAGGCATCATATCAAGAGCCAAAAAACACGAGTGAAGATTTGGGGCACCAAAACAAAATCTCTCCCCTGGAGACCTCAGAGTGATCTTTTCAAAGTCTCACATTTCAATGTTTCAAAGTTTCAGTAGACAAGAAACTGATCTCAACAATGTTGCTAGTGTGCTAATTGTTCCTGGAAACAATTCCTATTTTTGTCTGGATTGCACTCATAGCATGTATTAATGGAGAATTTCGAAGGAGCTCTTTCCACATGCATAGCTAGAATTACCTTCTGTATATAGCAAGATATTATTTTTAACCAGATGATATTACCTACTCTGGATTAATAGGCAGTGTCTTAGTTATCACTTGAGACCTCTACAGAAGAAACACAATTGAATTCAGTTTTTTGTTGTTGTTGTTGTTGTTGAAGACATGCTGTCTCTCTCAGTTTTATGAAATTTCAATTTTCCACAGTCTACTAAGATATAATGTATTCCAAAAGAAACAGTTGTTATTAAAACATTGTTATTAATAGTAATTTAATATTTATGATGAAGACCAGACAAAATCCTCTACATGTGGTTCATAAAAAAAAAAAGACTATCAAAGATAGTGTAACTTTTGATAAATGTTCTGAATCTTTAATTGTTGTAGCATATTACAGCATGATTTTACCTCACATTAAATTTCCTCCAGAAAATTGCATGTCTCCTGATACGACATTAATTTTTAAGGAAAGTTAATTTGTTGCAAAATGTATGATATACACTTTCGTTTCGCAAACTATGGTGCAAGCTACTGCCTTCTCAGTTTTATGTTGTGTTGTTATTGGTTTTTTTGTTTGTTTGTTTGTTTTTTTTGTTTTTTTGTTTTTGTAATTTGTTTGTTTCTGTAATTTCTCCAGTCTGTTTTCAACAGAAGACTGGCTGTGAACTACTTAGCACAAAGGACAGGCAAAATTCAAGTGCACAACAAAGAATGGGTTCTTGAAGACAAGGAGTTGTGACTAAAACTGCTTTGCTGGAGCTTTTGAGGGTGGACAGCTGGATCTAAACTAGAACAAATTTTGTTATGTTAGGAACTACCCAGTTCTTCACTGGTGTGAGAAGCAGTTTAATTGCTAATGTAGTTGAAAGTGTTTTTTGTTTGTTTGTTTGTTTGTTTGTTTTTTTTTACTATTTATTTTCTACTATGCTCTACTATTTCCTACACTCTAGACATGTGTAAATACAAGCCTTAGGAATTACCTACATAAACCAGTACACCAAGGAGTAAAGGACTCCAACATTATTAAAAGACTTAGTCATCCTTCTGTGGACTCATTTTCAATTTTTTGTCAGTTTTCTTTTGATCCTGGCATTTTTAACTTACCGAATTGGCATCTACAGTGCAAATTCATCAACAGTTATTCATGTTCATCTCTATTAAGTTTTTTTCTTGTATGTCACTTTAGCCTCTGCACTTGACTTCTTACAAGAGTTGAATTACTCTGTGTGGCAGGTAATGTATACTAGCTATTTAACATATCTTACTATCAACATTTTTTATACTTGATGAAACTGATAAATAATTTATTTAATAATTTTATAGTATTCTAACAATAATTGTATGTTTCTTTCCATAATGAAAAGCAATTTCATTGTGTGGATTCTTTCATTTCCCATCTTGTATTGGTAATGGGGTTTGCCTCGACAGAGATGCTGAACTTCACATTTGTACTTGTGGATGATGGCTCTGCAACATTTATGGAAGTGGACATCTCTTCCCTTAGCTCTCTGCTCCAAGGCTCTTGTAGCACTGTGGCAGGATTCAGCAGTTTTTGAGAAGGCGCTCAGTTGTTGCCAGCATTTGGAAATGTTTTGCAAGGGATGATGCTGAAGACAATTGGAGCACTTGGAATGTTGTAACTCTCCAGACACTGAAGGCATTGTAGTAATCAGAGTGACTTTTTGTGCCTACATAGCACTTTAGAAATACTCATTTTTTAATTGTCAGAAACATTCTGTGAGTGTTATCCTCAAGGGACAGGCACACAGAATGAAACAAAGAAATTAAGGCAGTATTTCTGCAACTGCCAGTGCACAGCTCCACTTGTGAATAATGATCTGCTGCTCAGAGCTGCTCGACTTGGGCAGCTATCACAGCCTCTGTGGTTTGATACTATCACTAGGTGTTCAGATTTTCCATTGCAACCTGCCAGCTGTGAAAAATGAAACCTGTGTCAGGATTGAGATCATTTGTTTGTTCTTCTTTCTTTGTTCAGTGCTGGAGCTGCTGTATCTTCACTGTGAAACTCCACCTCCTTGCAGCTGGGGGTGCATGATGAGGGGTCTGAACACACTGCATGTGCCTGAGGGCTTCACCAAGATGGAACCCCTCCCAGGGAAGGACTAGCATTGCTCTCTGCAGCTGTCAACTCTGTGGAGGCTTTCTAAACGTATCCAAGGCACATATGTATGATTCTCCCCTTTCTTAAAAGTTCATGGCAATAAAAATTCTAGTCTTAAGGTATTATCAATTTCTTTTCTTTTTTCTTCTTCTTCTTCTTTTTTTTTTTTTAATAAAGCACACTGTTTTAAAAATAAGATTTGTATGTATCGCCTTATAGTTTTAAGAATTATTCCTATAATAATAGAAATATTATTCCTATAAAAATAGAAATTTGAAATAAAATAGTTCTAATAATTAATTAGAACTATCTTATTTCATATTTTTATTTTTAAGAATGTGTTTACCTGTAAAACCTGAGATTTTACAATAAAAAATAAGCAATTGTAACATTTCTGAAATCTGTCTTTTGGAATGAGTGGGGAGATAGTCAGATAGAAAGAAAAATTCAGAAGGCCTAGGCAAAGGACATTTGCAAGCCATCTCGGTAACATGCTTGAGCAGATGTTGGAGAGAGACCCAATTGCCCCTTCAAACTTCAGCCAATCTGTGATTCTGTTACACTACAGTCATAGAATATGTCAAAGAAGGACCACATAAAAATGAACCTTATTTCAGATATACTGTCACAATACTCTGTAAATGATCCTAAGGAATCATTTATTCATATTAGTACTCCTGAAACTACTAATAGTGGTTTCTAAGAAATTAACTCATATCAACACTGAGAGATTTAAACTTTGTTCAATCTTACATTTATGAAAATAATACTTTAGCTATTTATATACAGATCATACAAAAAATAAAGGTCGTGGTATAACTCATACCCTGAGTTACAGACAACGCAAAACTATTACCACTCTTAAAAGAGTTTTTTCACTGTTGTTTTCATTTTCAAACATGATCTAACAGAGCACATACATTTCCTTACACATGGCTCTACAAATTGTGATTGTTAGTATGATTTACATGTTTACATAAAAAAAAAAAATCTGTTTACCAAAGACTGAGCCTTGTTGGGAAGAATTATTTAGCTCAGAAGAAATTAGTGATTTTCTTAAACTTAAATATTGGTTGTGATCTCAGCACTTACTATTTATTGTCTAGTCAGAAATGTTAGCAGTTCTCAGGTTGGGCATGGGCAGTCAATAAACCTATAGGCACAGTGTTATCAAACTGACATTCTGATTAGGTGATGAACTACCACAGAGTCATGCAGCAGCAAGGACAGATCTTGCCAGACAAATGGTTTTTAGCTAGTAAATCATATCAGCATGGTTACAGTTTGTTTGCTAAGTGAAAAAGAAAGGCAACCTAAATTGTAATTGTTGCTCTTATATATAAATATATGTTTCTAAACACTGCAGTGCTTTATCTTGCTTAATCCTTGGATTTCTTAAGATTAACTACCTACTTCTACTTTAGTGCTTGTCAGATGCAGATGTGAGATTAAGTAACCAGTAAGAAATGCCTAGGTTTGGAGTGATCCATCATAAACCACTTTTGCACTTGCCAAACTTCCCAGTAAAATACATATGGGATAGCAAAAGATAGCAGGGATATTCTTCAGTTAATTAGATTTTTATGCCATGGTCATATTACTATTGGTATGGCACGAAATCTTCTTATAGTGGGAAATCCTACTCAAATTGGGTATGGAGCAAGACAAGAAACGAGCCTAAATTTCAAGCATCCATGTTGATAAGCCTACAGTAGTTATCACCTATGAGAAGTTGCAGTAGGACCTGAGTTCTAACTGAACTTAATGATGAAGTGGATTTCTCTTACAAGCTTTTGTCATCACTACTAAAACTAACAGGAGTATGATCAAAACAGTGGAACATTTTTTCTGGTACAACGTGGATAAAATGTTGTAGCTCAAGATAATATTGAAACATTTAGAATAATAGAATAATGGAATCCTTAGAGTTGGAAGGGATTTGTTTATTATTAACTTTAGAGAGATTTTTCCCTTGAATTACAAGACTTTCTGACTTTAGTGAGTTTCTAAACTCATCTAAAAGTGTCTAATAGACTTAAGCTTTACTTAATCCCGAGTTGTATTCATGGACCAGCTACCTTGGTTAATGATGTTCCTCCAGTTATTTTTATCAGCACTCAGTACAAGGAAAAAGTGTTTGATTTTCATCCACGTTGTTTGAAACTGTTAAAAATAGCTAATGTTTATGAAACTGCTCCATGGGCTATGGCCTCCTTCAGGCCACCTACTCCACCGTGGACCTTTTCATCGGCCACAATGGAATCTCTGCTCCAGGACACAGAGCATATCCTCCCATTCCTCCTTCACTGACCTTGATGTCCGTAGGGTTATTTCTCTCATAGTTTTCTTGCTTCTCTCTCTTTCACAGCTGCTGTGCTGTATTTTTATTAACCTTTTCTAAATTTGTCACAGAGCCTCACTGATGGACTTAGTTTTGCCCAGTGAAGGTTCCCTTTTGGAAATAGCTGGAACTGCCTACGTCCAACTTAGGGGCAGTATTTAGTCTCTTCCTATAGAAACCACTGCTGCACCTCTCCCATTATGAAAATCTTACCATGTAAATCAAATATAGATATATATTGAAATGTTAGATTATGATTATGCATATAGCTGACTCTAGATATAATGTGACAGTTAAGTTATACAAAAATTTAAAACTAGACCTTATGATTTAAGATTTTATCCCTGTCTATTCTTATTTCATTCTTATTTCATTCAGTATATTTTCATCTATTTCTGCTTTATAGTGAATAAGATGCTGGAAGGAGGTTGTGGAAGCTGCTGCTTTAATCTTTGAAACCTCATATAAAAATACTGTTAATTTTAAAGAAAGATGGAAAAGATCCTGAAAAATAATGGTTATTTGTGATTAGCTTTAAGCAATTTTTTTTTTACATTAGATTAATTGATTAGATTAGTGTAAATTTTGGTCCTTTATTTTAGCTAATATGTTGAACACCATCCAGCAGTGATACATTTCTGCTGCCATGCAACTACTTATAAAACAAATGGAACAAAGATAGTACTCTTTGTCTGCTCTCTTAGAAAATATACTGTCCTCTTGCTTTCTGCATGATGAATTATCTCCTGATCAAACACCTTCTGTGAAATCAAAAGTCTACCCTCATGATAGCACGACTGCCGCGAGGCTTTACTCATCTCCATGGCTACCTGTGCTCAGGAGTTGATTAAAAAGATTTTGGAGTTTTGTTGTAGAGAAATGCATATGAATTTTCTGTAGGGCTTTCATGACGTCATAAATAGTAAAAATATTTTGTGTATGTATAAAAAAAAGTCTCTAGCCAGTGCAGAAAGTACAATTATGAAAACAATTGATAGCTTCTAGTATGCTTACTTTGATAACAAGACAGTGTAATCTATTTCCAGTAGGAGACTAGAACAGAGGGCAAAAAATGTTGCCTTCCATGTCAAACTGTCACTGTGAGTATCTCCACTCAGTTGAATCAGATTTAAAAATGAGAAGGTATTTGATACCATCTTCAAAACTAGTCTTCAAAACAAGCTAAAAGAAGAATTGTGCTCACATTTGAAGGGATTGCTCTTATCTGTACTCCTGAGCTCCAAGGTGCATCAATTTATAAGTTCAATATAAAACTGAAAGAAGTCTGAGCTGAAGAGACTAGAACACTAATCATTGCAGAGTCTTTTAGATCCAGGAGGGTCAATGCCTTTTTTCCCCTTTGGTTTCAGAATTGTAAGGAGCTATGTATGGGCTTAACTTTTTCATAGTTACATGTCCCAGTGAGGTAAACAGTACTGCTTAGCTCATATGAAATAAAACACTTGCATAAATCTTTGTAGAGCTGGAGCCAATATCTAAGTAGTTTACAGTAACCTTGATGTGTCAGACTTATTTTTCTGGAGAATGTTCAAACATAATAAGAAAAGAGCTGTAGTTTAAATAGCATACGAAATAAAGGGAATAAAGATTAAGATAGTTATTATGTGAATTGAGTGGAACTGAATAGTAAGAAGAGTTATTATGAGAGTTGAGTGCATGAAGACATTTCTCCCCCTGCCCCACTCCCCACTCATCCCTTAAAAGCAGAAATATTGTTTTTTTTAAATTTATATTTATATAAATAAATATAAAAATATATACATTTATATATATATATATTCTTTTAAAAAGGAAGTACTGATACCAATCTAGTGTTGTACTTTGATATTTACTGATGAATGACAATATATAATATTAGAAGACTTAAAACAACTACATAAAGAAAACAGGAAACACTATACAATATCACAGCTGGTGGAATTTTATAAATCTGCTTATTCATTCCTTCACTCTTTGAAAAACGAGACAGTAATTCATGATCTCAAGAATGAAGAATTTTAGTTGAAAAAAATGAGTCTGGACTTTGTTTAAAATAGGTTTGTTATAATCTCCAGTTCAGTGATTGTATTCTCCTCAGATTAACTGTGCATTTAGAAGAAGCTAAGGTGAACTGTTATATCTCACTATCCAGTCAATGTTTTTTGTTTTTTTTTTTTTTTTTCCTGAAAGACAAACACTGAATGAGAAAAAGTAATCTGACTCCTCTTTTACAATGGCCAGATTTTCCATTTAGTCCAAACACCAATTGCCACAGAGTATCTTCCAAAGGGAAACTTTCACTTTTATCATATATGTAAATTATGCAATTGAAAATCTGAAGATTAAAAGAAAAAAAAAAAGCTAGCGGTTTTGTTTTTCTCTGTTTTATCACATTTCACTGTGGGAAACCTGTGCTGTCATTTTTTTTCTTTCAATTAAAAAAATGCAACTGCATAGCATTTCTGAGTTTTGAAGGAAAACTTTATAAATAAGTATCAATTCTGGAAGTTTGGAATAACTGAAAGTTTTACTATATATTTTATTAACTAATTCCACTGACTACATACTTTTCCCGCAGCAATGAATTATAGTGACGGTACTTAACATCATTTAATCCTTACCTTCACATACTGGAGATATCAAAAACAGCTAAAATCTGCATAGATTAAGCGGGAAAGATGAAAATCACTAACTTCTACATTGGTGATATGTAGTTCTGTGAATTTTTTCCAAAATTAAGCTTCTTTTAAGAGCATATTCATTAAAGGACAATTATCTCACAATGAAGAGGGAGAGGGAAGAAGATGACAATTGGATTTGTCAAGTCAAATGCATTTTATCTTTCCTTGCCTTGAGGGGAGGAGGAAATGGGTTTCATTCTGAGAGTGTAATGTTGATAAATATTTAGTTCAATCAACAATATTTAGTCTTTGTCATTTTCTCATTTTTTTCTTGACAAGTTTGTTTTCTGTATGAATAGTGCAATGGAAATTACGTATGAGAAATTTTCTGTTTTATTTATTGGTACTCATGAAGCTATTATTGTGTTTTTACATTGTATTATTCGAGTTTTCAAGTCTTTGAACTTAACTCTTGCTTTTGTACTTATTCATTCCAGTAAAGCTCAAACAGATTAAAGAACACTGAAAGAATATATGAAACAGCGATGTTATGGTTCTACTGAAATTTACCTTTAAATTCAAGTGTATCATCAAAGGAATTTATTAAGATTGGCTTTCCCATTTTACATTGTACCCTTTATATTCCCAACCACTGTCAAAGTATTTTAGATTGAGTCAGACTATAACTCTGCATTTATTTAATTAAACTCAAAAAAATCAATCTACATCATTATACTTCACTTCCTTACACATAAATGACTTCATTTGAGTACATGACTGTCATAAACAGAAAGGCAAAAGTCCATAGATGTTGGGCTTTATAGTTATTCAGCTATTATAAAAGAGAGAGAATACTATCCTACTATTTTTTTTTTGTCACAGCATTTTACACAGTATTTAATAGTCCTAAAGTGTAACTTAATTCTATCAAATAAAATAACAATAATAATAATAATTAAAAAATCAGCTTTCTTGAAAACTCATTGAACTTTTCTTTGACCTAAAACCCAAAAATCCAGTGGGAGAAGGCCAGGTAAAATAAGCTGTCTCTGGATTACACTCTCTGTACATTAATGATTTTCAGAGTCCTGTTTACAGCTCCACTTTAACTGTGCTGATTTCCAAAAGACTGGAAATCTCAAAGGCTTGAAATTTTATTTGCAAGAAATAAAATAAATATTTTTTCTCAAATTTACAATAAATCAGTATCTCTGTCACTGCAGATGGAACTACCTATTTTGGCTGTTCCTTACTGAACGTGTCTAAAATTTACAAAAACAAAAACAAAAAACTGCAGGAAGATTTAACAGCTGTCCTCCCAGGGCAGAATTCATTACAGATTCCATGCTTTTTATAATTGCAGGAAGCCAGCAAAAACTTCCATGATTTTTTCTCAGTTACAAATATCAGAGACCAGCATGTGGCAAAAGTTCAGAAAAATAATAAATAAATATATACTTTAATTTTTTTCTTTTTGTAAAAGAACACTATTTTCATCTGAAAATAAAATTCCTTTTCTGCCATCTAGCAAAACTCTACACTCTACCTAGTTTCACAAAATAGCTATTGCATCCCTTCAAGTGGTGTGGCTCATTTTAATGCTATCTTAGAGCACAGTTTGTAAAATAGACTCTGAAGAACTGGAGAGTTGAAATTAACTCCTACTTCTGTTTCAGAGAATTTCAGCTTAAGCTTCTTCTTAGAAGTCTTTCAGAATCTTTACATAAACCACTTGCTGATTTTCTGTGGAGAAATATTTAGCACCAATAAATATTTAAATTCTTTAAATTCAAATAATCAAAGAAAAGAACAGAGCTTGATTCTTTGCTGGGTAGTGGACCTATCCTCAGCAGAAGGAACTCTTGGATTTGTCAATATTTCAGTAACTTCTTCAGATAAACAGAAAAAAATATGGAGTGAAAATATGAAGTGACTTATTCAGTGAAACAGCTCAGGGTACATATTTCAATGGCATGCAAAATAAAGTCACTGTGATATTGAATTATATAAAAAGAACAAGATTTCCCTGTTTTGCTTTGTTTTCTTTTGTTGCTGTTATTTTGTTTGTTTTTATTTTATTTATTTATTTATTTTTGGTCAGCTTGGTCATTACTTTATACCAGCAAATTCTTGTGAGCTCCAGTAACAAGATTTCTTGTGCTGCACAGAGAACCAGCCATACTCCTCTTCATAATATTGTATCAGAATTAACGAAGTGGGTTGAGAGATAATTTCATACCTCTTGTTTTGCCTTCTCTATGAGCACTGGTTATTGTAAAGGTAGCTGGATGCTTCAGATGTAATGAAAGATATGCTTAACAAAATGCATTTGACAATCTTCCAAACTGTGTGTAAGTAGCTCAGTATGACTGTGATCACCAATCACTGTGCTTGAGGAATGCTTCATAAGAGAGAAGATGATCTTATATTCTGTACCAAAGCCTTCTTGCAAGACCTTGGGAAAGCATCTTGTTCCTTTCTATTACGTTTGCAACATATATAAATATAATACTATTATTTTCCTTGAGTTTTGTCTCTTTAGATTTTAAACTCTGAGAGTAAGAAAACAGGAATGAGTGTTAGCAACATAAAGGCAATTTCTACCTTTATTTCTCTGACATTTATTTTGGTAACTCTATACTGGAGAACATAATGCATTTTATACAAAAGACAGTAATGAGAAGTCATTTGCACTGTAATCTGCCCGTGATTCTGACTGAAAATATTCAGAGTGGGTCATGGTTCTCATACTTTGCAGTTCAAACAGAGCATATCTGTCTGTTGTGTACAAAAATGAAATTTAAAGAACAAAGAGCAGTCTTTTTTTTTTTTTTTTTTTGTATATTCACAGCTATCAGATGTACAATATATATGCTATATATATGCATTTTAGTTCTCACACACACACACAATCTAGAGAAATATTGCCAGCTATATGGATTTTCTTTCCTTTAATTCAGCCTCAGAGTTTGAGAAGTTTGAGTAATTACCTGGAAACAAGGCAGTGTAACACGAAGACTGCTTCATTAAAATTACCAGCCAGACCACAGTCTAGGAGATCACCTAATGGATTCTGACTTGGGAATCACAAATAGTCTCAGATAGAATTCAGTTACACTGACAGCATGTAGATCTTCCCTACTTAACCTGCTCAGTTCTCTGAGAAAATTAGATGGCTTGTGAGGACAAGAGGGGTCAATGTCACTGAGAATATCAGCATGACAAGGCCAGATCTGGAGCTGTAATACCACTGGAGCTAAAGTAAGTGATTAGGTGAGAAAAAAGACATGAACAAATCCTGAATCAAATAGAAATAGACGGGGGGAGGAGGGGAGGTATTTATTTATTTATTTATTTATTTATTTATTTATTTATTTATTTATTGTGAAGTTGTGGGTAATTCGAGTCTGCAGGCTCTTCTGTTTAAAGAGAAAATTCCTTTTGCTGTTTTGTGTTCTAAAGTAAATTATTCACGAGGGTGTCTTGAGAAGACATCCTCTTCATCTGAGTGGATTTACTGGATAGGTTAATGGGACATGAATATATGGGCTTAGTTGACAGCAGGAAAGAAAATATCATAACTGGATTGAGTTCTTTGACTACCATTAGAATCTGATTAATGTACATAAAAGTGCAGCTTCACCTATGCGTTTTGCAACCAAAGCATTAATAACTTCAGTAAATATTCTTTCAGATGCATTTGATTTGTGTAATTTGTGTAACTCTGGGCTTTGAAGATGTTAGCTATTGCTATTTGTATCTTGTGATTTGAGTAAACCATGGATCAGCAGCATTAGGACTGAATTCTTCTCCTTTCCTCGTCATTTTCTACCTTATACAAACATACGTATTGCCTATTTAACATTTTAAAATAACTATTTAGAGTGTGTAACAGTGTCAGCGGTTTATGGGCTGGTTCAGTCCAGATCCGTGACTAGCGGGGCAGAGGGATTTCGCAAAATCCACGCCTCCAGAAAAAGGGAAAAGGGGACCCCAAAATAATTAAAAACAGCAGCAACAATCTGAGAAGAAACAAACTAATTTACTAAATATAGTATCGGAAAGCAAGATAACACACCATAATACAATATAATTAGAATTGAAGCTAATAAAGAATGTCCGAAAGGTGGACAGGCCTCACCACAATGGTCAACTGAGTCCAGTTGAGCAGCAGGGAGACTGGAGGAGAGCCGACGAAGAAGAGGTGATGAAGAAGAGCGCATCAGGTGACCTTGCCAGAAGTTATATCTCCTCTCTGACCACAAAAACCCCTAGGGAATGTAGTTCTTCTTCTCTTCCAGGCATGTACCCAGAATTTGAGCATTAACAGTTTAAACTCCCAGTGCCCTACATGACGTTATGGTGTGGAATACTGAAAACCAAAAATCGCAAAACCATGACAAACAGCTGAGATCAAAAAGTAAAGATTTATTAATCTTTAAAATACCATAAAGTATGGGAACAAACTCACAGGGATTAAGGGAAGATTATGGGCTCTCATCATTGGGATTAGCCAAGATAGTACATGCTCTCACGTTATGCGAGACAATTTGGGTCTTCGCAGCTCCCTTATTAATCCTAATTACACCTCTGTCTTCTTTGTTACATAAATTGTACAGCTAAATATATCCCAATATTCAGTTTTTCCCAGTGTAAAGTAACTGTATAAATAAGATCTGATTACTTACAAATTATTTCCCGAACAAACGTTCAATTTTTGATGGCCACATTTCTGGTACTGGTCATGTGAGGCAGAAAAAAGAGTGGAAAATATAGGGCCAGTTGCTCCTTCTGAATTCCTGGGTTTAAGTGCATGCAGTTTCCTGAAAGAATGTGTAAACAGATTTTTCTTCCAGGCTCTAATGAACCTTAGCATTGCCTGTCAGGTCTGGCTCACAAAATTGTGTTCAGTAATTAGCCAAAATGACAAACAAAAAATGTCATTGCTTTTCAACTTTGATCTCTTCTCTCACTCCAAAAACTTAGGTAGTTGTGTTGCTTTTTTAACTCTTCAAATATTAGCTTAAGTTTATAGGAGTTATTGGATGATTTGGATGCAATTCCTGAATTTCATCCTTTTGTTTGTATTTCCATGTTATACTGTTATCAGATGTTCTGAATCCTTTTTTCACGTATATTTTCATATAGAAATTTGTCTGACCATATTCCCAATAAAGTAACATCCATCACTCTTTAGCTATTTCAAAGAAAACAAGGTCATAGGATTTCAAAGATATGTACGTAAACAACATGATAAAACCTTTACCCCTATAAGTGGTACTGGGCTTCAGTTGGGTAATGTATGCTTAATACTTTTCACAATAGGTGCTGAGGGAAAAACTTCAGGAGTTTACTTAAGTTCAGCACTGTGAAATAAGACAAATATACTGCTTTAGAAAGCAGAAGACCTAGCAAATTTGAACTCTGACTGCCTTTTGCCCTATGGTTCCCATTGAACCATAAATGCCTGCCCAGAGCAGAGAATTAAAGAAATAGGAGAGTCTGCATTTCAAATTCTTTCTACTTTTTCAAAGAAAGAATACCCACTGATTCAGATATTCAGATGCTGATTATACGTGGTAGATTTGTACCCTAAAAAAAAAAGGTCCGACAGATTAGATAAAGCTACATTTATTTTTCATTTCCAATAGCTAGGAATCTAGGTTGTCCTAGACCATCTGTCTACCACTTTCATCTGTTTGTACCCAGGAGCAGCTAGAGCCTGGAAAATAAGGCAAACAAACAAATATATAGTCATGGGAATGTCAGCCTTGTCATAATTAATGACACGTGTCTCTAAATGTCAGCTAGCCAAATGTATCACAAACACTTCTAATCTATCTAAATACCGCATCATAAATTTTAGCCCTAGGTATGATATTACCCTGTATGTAGGACAGATACTATGCCATTGTCTATCGCAGCAAGCCCAACAGTACAAGACAGGCATTCTGGAGTCTGTTTTAATTTTAGTGCATTCTAGAAACAATCCTACAGGCAGATGTTCATCTTAAGGATTTCTTCTCAAAATAAAAAAAAAAAAAAAAAAAGAAAATGAAAATTAATGGTTTTATAAACTTATAGCTCCAAATTAAAATAATGAACACATTGGTTAGAGTCATTTCATCCACATAATCTTTCAGTGAATAACAGATTTTCACATACAACATATCTCTATATTGGAAAAAAAAATGATTTTATCATGCTGTAAGTCATCCTTTACAATGATAGCTGCATCCAGTCCTCCTGGTGTTCTGCACGTAATTGTCTTTAGTTGTATGTAAAGTTTGCTTGTTTCTAAGTCTGTAGGATTAAGTGAAGAGGGGGAAGGAAGGAGAGAGCAATGTTCAAAACACAGGACTTTACTCTGTTATATTGACTTTAATTTCCTAGCTTTCTAATATTCCAGTTTGTAGAGATACAATTTCTCTGTTCTGACTCACATTAAGAACTGATATATGTCTGAGGGAAGTAGGCAAAACATTGTAAATGAGACAGTGAACAAGTCTTCAACCAAAATTAAGTGATACTAAGTATTCTATCATGATAACAAAATCCTTTTCAGAGAGAGAGGGAGGAACTTCTGTGGAAGCTTTTTGCTGAAAATAATACATGCCTTTCTTTGGCTGTTCCTCCTCAAAGAATAGGTGTTCTCCTTTATTAAAATGGATATTTTTTTGGAGATTTTTTTTCTGCTTTTGTTACGTAACAGTCAAAGAACCTCTATTCAAAATGTCTAAGAAACAGAATTTTATAAAAATAGAAGACCATTAACAGAAAAGACCAATCACCTATTTTATCATTTCTCATCTAAAAAGCAAACCATTCAACCTGCTTATATTCCTTAGGCAAGAAATGTAACAATGCTAGAAGTTATGTAAAGAATATCAAACAGTACAAATCTTAGAAAATTGAAATAATATACAGAATAGGTCAAATTCATCTCAGACAGAACTCAATTGACTTGAACAGGCTAAGAGCTAAGAGTGCCTATTGCAATTGTGAACTACACAATAATTCATATAGAATTGTTTGTGCATCAATTGTTTCTAAAAGCTTGAGAACTTAAAAATGCCGAGGTTCACATTTTCATTATTCTCTGCACCACTGCTTGCTGTTACATCTCAAGGGAAAGTAACTTGAGTTACATTTCACTGCTTTTCTGCATTAATTTCATCATTAAAGTGTATCTTCACCAGAGACAGCAACAAAACCTATGAGGGGAGAGTCCAGATGTGTTTTCCTAAAAGCAAGGAAATATTTTTATAGTGACTAGACAAGAGCTAATCTGAAACATATACATTAAATCACTGACAGATGTCTGTGGTATTTTTGTCTTGCTTTCCTTTGGTTTTGCTTTCATTTTTCAAGGAAAGGATGAGTTTCTTATTAACTGTAAGCTGGAATTGGACTTTAGCTTCAAATCCAGATACATGAAGCTATTTAGGTTTAATTATTCTCATGGGAATTAGGATCTTAGACAGCTTTAAAAATCTTCACATAAGAACCAAGGAATCGGTGTGAAGCTGAGAGATTTCAATTCCCTTTGAAGGTGAAATCTAGCTGTAGAAATGTAGCAGTCCTTAGACCACAGTCTGCACTTCACAGGTTTGAACTCTAAGAAAGCATCTCCATTTTAAAAGTTCCTCACTTTAAATAAACATAGAAATAGGCAAAACTGTAAAAATAAAACAAAATACAAAGGATTCTTTAATCTTCCTGCATTCTAGAACAGGGAAACACAATACATCTGGAGCAAGACATTTTACTTCTTTCTAGCTACTTTTTCCCAAATTGACCTCATTTTCATAATACCTCAATTGCTCTTAAAGAGGAGCAACTAAGTGAAATCATAAATTAGGAGAAATTCTGCAAAGAGACCAGTGTCACACTGCTAAATATTTCAGTAGCAAAGTTTTTTGCATTCTTGCTACAAAATGACATCTTCTGCCTTGGATTTTGTGGTCAGATTTCTACAGAGAACAGACAAAAATAAAGAATATGTAGTAAAGAAAATAATTCACAGAATCAAGTAGGCTTAAAAAATGATGTACTTAAACTCAGTGGAAAATGCCAAGGAAAGGCATCTACTCTAGACTAAGCAACAGTTCAGACTTTTTTTTTCCTATATTTTTTATATTTTCCTAATTTCTATTCTCTTTCACAAAGCCCATGATTTACAATACGTGCAGCTTGATTGCATATTTTCACCAGAATTAGGAAAAGGTGAGCAACATTGCAATTTATTTGCTGGAGTGCTTATTGAGGAACCTGATCCTCTCTCAATATCATGATTGTTTCACCCAAGACTTTTTTCCAATAAGTGAAATTGGTATTTCTAGTTTAAGAAATGAATGTCTGTCTCACTGCCTTCTTAAAGCCAAAAACATGAGTTTGCAAACCCCGGCCAGAGGCAGCATAGGGAATGGAAAGTTTAGTATGTTAAGCTGTTGTGACTTCAGGCTGAACAGCACATGAATATCAGTGCTTCAGTAGATGTGCTTTTGTTGATGCCTCCTGAAGGTAACATACATAAATATATTCAAGGGGACTTTGGATTATTTGGATGTCTAACATCTTTGTACCACTTAGGACATCATGTAGAAACAGCTTAAGAACTTTCAAGAATCTCAATGATGCCTAAGTATTGTTTTAGGAATTTGCACTGTGTTCATGTTCAACAGACTCTCCAAAAGTAATGTCTCCTTTTTTATTATGTTGATGCAAGAAGAAGCAGATGTTGGTGGTACAGCAATAGAGGTTGAATCTTCCCAGCAATTTCTGTTACATTTTGTTGCCATGTGACAGATTGCAGCAGAGGAGCAGTCTGACACAATTATATCTGAGATGGAAGTGTGTATGAAGAAAAGATGTGTAACTGAATTCCTCCATGTAGAAAAAAATTGCACCCATTGGTGTTAATTGACTCTTGCTGAATATTTATGGAGACAAAACAGTGGATATGAGCACAGTGAAATAATGGGTGGTATGTTTTGGCAGTGGTGACAGCAATGTGAAAGATAAGCACTTTTTGAATGGCAATTCACTGCTGTGGAACCACAAAATGAAGAGCATCTCAATCATCTCCTCTGTGTGAACTGATGTACAATGATCACGGAACTATTTACAGAGGTGAATACCATCTTAACATAAGAACATAATGGTAGGGCAAAGCTAAAATATTGTTGAGTTTGCACTAGGTGGGTCCCATGAATTTTCACACAGGAACACAAAGAACACCATATGCAAATTAGTCAGGATGAATGGAACCAGGCTGAATGTGAAATTTTCCTGGATTGCTTCATTGCCAGCGATGAGATGTGGTGTCACCACTGCTAGCTGGAGTAAAAATGGTAGTCCATGGAGTGGTGGCATGTGAATTTCCCACTGAAGAAAAAGTTCAAGATGCAGCCTTCAATGGGTAAAGTGATGTTCACTTTCTTCCAGGATAGGAAGAATCCTTCTGGATTTCCTGGAACTGGGACAAACCATTATCTCTGACCATTGCATAGTGATGTTGACTAAGCTGAAGGCTTGACCTTCCAGAGTCAGGACAGAAGAAAAGACAAACTTTATCTTGCCACACAATAGTACCAGACCCGAAACCAATTTGAAAGCACTGGAGCACACTGCCGGTGTTGCCTGGATTATCCTACCACACTCACTATATAGTTTGGATTTGGCACCCTATGGCTTCCATTTGTTCAAGATGATGGACAAAATTCACCTAGTGATGACACTGTCATAGCAGCTTGGAAACAGTGGATCACCTCCACTGGTGAAGATTTTCCCAAGTGTGTCAGGCAGGCTCTTGTTCATTGCTGACAAAAATAGCTGATAGTGACACTTGAAAAATAGTGTTTTGTTGCTGAGAATTTGCTCTATCAGGTAGAGATACTGTGCACTTTGTAGCTGTTATAGTTTCAGTGCAAATAAATAGGAAGCATTATTTTCAGAGCAAATCATGTAATTAAATTACTTTTGGAATTTGACACAATTCCCTTCTAGTAGTAGTTAAAACATTTGAGTTATTGATATCTGTATCTAATCTGTATTTATATTTTACTTTCTCCTCTTTTATCTCTTTTATTCAAAAAATTCTTTTATTCATATGCTAGTTAGACTCTTTTTTTTTTTTTTAAAGAAGAAAATATTCAGCATCTTCTGGCCAGAAATACTGAACAAATTCTTGCAAAAACACTGCAGAAACCTTAGTCAACACTTCAGAAGCACTGATCCACAGTATGACTAGAGTGGATTATATAGCATCTTTACATGATTTAACTAATTCATGTGTAGACTTAAGCAGTGATGCTGCTTCATTCTATAAACATTAGGTTTGAGAATTAGGAGACTATTATTATCAGATCATTCTCAGGTGTAGAAATCAAAATTATTCTGATCAACTCAGTAGGTGCTCCAGCCCCACACAGAGTTCTGATGTTCAGAACTGAACACATATTAGAAGAAAGAACAAGAATAGTATTATTAGTTTAATAATTACTGTAATAAACTGTAATAAACATGAATATGCATTTGGAAACCATTGACTTAATGATCTTTAAAATGAAAAAGAAATAGTCTAAAGAGAAAATGAAACTTGAGGTTGTATACTAGCAGTGTGTTGCAGATAAATAGATTATTACTGCTGGTAATTTTTGAGTGAGGAAGGGATGAATACTGCAGCACCTCATCTCATGAAATTATCTATAGCCAATTTCCTCATTGAACCCTAACTCCAAGAATATTTTCTATCTCAAGATATTTCTAGACTATTCGTTTGTGGTCACATATGGCTTTCATTAAAAATAAAAAAACATTTGTTATACTCTAATAATTGTACAAGAATAATGAATTAGTTTGAACTCTGTCCTGCCCCCCTGTCACAGGCATAGATTGATCTAATTAACTCTGTGACAAAGTAAAACTTGTGCATTTTGCCACAGAATATATAAAATCTTGAGTACTCACAAGAAAATGGCAGAAAAAGAAGCCATCATCACCTGTACTTTATTGCTCTCTCTGTGAAAAGAAAAAAAAAAAAAAGAATAAAATTACCTTTGACTCTAAGTATATTGAAATCAAAACCCCATTTCCAGACTCGTCCACCTAGCTCTTTCCCTTAATCTTTCTGTTGATATTATTTATTTCTGATTTCTCATGCATTTTATTCTTTTAACACAGTTTACATGGAATATATGATTATGTAAGTATAAAGCTTGGAAGTCCTCAAGGGTAAGGAGCACTCCACTTCCTTCTTTTAGAGAATGGGAGGAAGAATGACTATGGAGCTTTTTTGTCTGTTAGGCATACTCAGAAGGAATCCCAGGCCAGAAAGAAAAAGTGTGCTTGGTCTTAACAACCGTCAGAGATAAAGTAAGATCTAGTATATGAGTTTTCTGCAAGAATTTTTCTGAAATTGCTAGAAATTGAGAATAGTATATTCAGAAATGAACTACAAGACAAAGGGAGAGGAGTTTCCACATGGTAGTAAGAATTCTCTTTTTGAGCTAGTTGAGTGTGTCCCAGAACTACTAGGAAGAATTTGTCATGCGAGGTGATGTGGAGTAGCTCTTCCATGTTATTCAATGTAGACCTTTGGTGAAGATGCGGAGAAAACCTGCAGAAACAAGAAACTGAATGCTTGGTATAAATGTCCTGTGGGATTCTGAGCTTGTCCTTTTCGCAATCCCTGAACAGTGAGTGGAGTTTATTGGCTTGGTTAAAAAAAAAAAAAAAAAAAAAAAAAAAAAAAAAAAAAGAGATAGGGATAATTAATGTTTCATTTTAGAACACAGAGAATTTTGCTAATGAATTACTATTATCACAGTGGATAATGTATAATATTTGTTATTTTTATATTTAGAATTATTGTTCCTTTGTTATCTCAGTGCTATTTTTCACTTTACCTTATTGTTGTTACTTATTATACACTCTGTCAAGGTTCATGAGTAGTGAATTGCTTCTTTTTAATAGAAAAAGAAGAAGAAGGTCTTTTCAGAGAAAGAATTTGGGATGGGAGCTAGAACTAATTGTAATTGACTAGGTGGTTATGACTACGTAAGGTACCCTGTCTTCTTCAACTTACCTCTTGAATAGATAGCTGTATAGAGAAGTTGCATGATAATCAGCTCTTTCAGTAAAGAAAGAAACTCTCCGTTGCCCTTCCCTCACTGTCTTTTCCCATCTGCTCTCCTTGCTTGTTGAATTCTATCAACACCACTACATGAAAATCATCATATGAATCTCCTTTATTTTTAAACATTTAGAATCCATTTAATATTCAAAATAATAACAACAAACGGGTCATTAGATAAAAAGCTTTTTGACATACAGGCAAAAAATAGAAATATGAAACAGAGTAATCTCAACCATCATATTCAATCCTTTTCTCTACATGTCTGGTTCACCTCTTGCTGTATCCTCTCCTACAGTTCATTGATAAACCCTTTCTCCAGACTGACCCTTTATCTTGACCAAGTACCAATGAGTGGGAGTAGAATAAAAATTATTCCTATAATAATATATACAGTTTTAACAGACCTTTGCATCTAGTCTAATTATCTGGTTTCTTCTTGTGACAAATAAGAAGAAAAATATATTTCCAGGGGGAATTCTACTTATCCTAGAACAAAAGCCTAACATACATCAAACTGATCATCCTTAGTAGGTTTTTTTTCTTTCATTGCTTGTAAACAGGACTCATCTTGACTAAGATAGACATCTAGCTATCAGAGATTGGGTAGGTGTATCGCTTTTTGAATATGCGCAATTGTTTCTTTTGAAGCCAGTTGTAAAACACACGCTGATGTCAGTATGGAATAAAGAACTAAAAATTCTGCTAAGGAATTTTTATTTTCATTCTTGCCTCCCAGTTTACAATAATAGTTTCTAAACATAAGAGAGAAAAGGAAGAGATTATTTTGATCCTGGTTTCTGAATGTTATTCTTAGAAAACTCACTGATAAAATGGTAATTTATTAGAATACAGCAATTGAAGAAGAGGCTATGTACCAAAAATCTGTTTCTTCCTCTCTTTTTTCAGCCCTCCATACAATGGGCAGTCAGCTCTTTAAAGCTTACACATTAGAAAATGGAACAAAGTGACTATTTTCTGAATTTTCTGCAAACCAAACCAATTCTTAGTTTCCTTGATACAAGAGTTCAGTCATTCCTAAGATTAACAACAGACCTGACGAAGACAATGAAAGAAGAATGATATAATCATTTTTTTGTTTTTCTATAAAAACAGGATGTGTCATGATGTAGATGTTACAAGTAGACACAGCTTATGGCATTACTAGTTGCATATTATGACCAGAAATGTCTCACCTTGCAGAACATCTAGGAAGAAATGCATCTATGAAGATAGATGCAGCATGAAAACTTCCTCACCATCTGATATGATTAAGTGCTATATTTCTGTAAAACAAGAAAATGTGCTGTCTTTTGTAATACAAGTGTAATAAAGGAGCTGATATAGATACACTACATTTTGTTTTAATTGTTGAGATCTAGAATATCTAAGGCAAAACTTTAAAACAGGGCTACAGTTCCAAAGCTGTAAGACTTTGTAACCAGCATTGTTTTTATGATTATTAATTATTCGAATATATCAGTCAGAATTCCAGCAGAATTCCTGTTTCCAAGAGGATATTAGTCTTTCTAAGATACAAACTTTCAAAAAATCTCCTGTTATTGTAACACTGTTCATTACTGTGGTAACTCGCCAGAATAATTATACAAAATCAATTATTGGGTAACATTCTTACTTTTTAAAGCAAAACAAAATAACAGTACATTGAAGCCCTTATATCTCAAGCCTCATGTAGTCCACAGATTTTATTTAAGGCTAGATATAAATTAGTCTCTAAGATAGAATATTCCTACCATGCATGTGGGTTTAGACTGCTAGGTCTGCAGTAATTGAGAATTGTGAATACAACCATCAAACAGGGAATGGAGACTTTTGTGTACTCCCTTAAAAACTGAACTAGTGCTCAGGACAAAAAGGCTAAAGTAAATATAGATTTACATAGCCATCACAGAGTTATATATAGAGTATACATAGAGTTACATAGAAATCCATCACTGTTAGAGTTGTGTTAAAGGAATATTAAAGTTGCAAAGTAAAGAAATAAAAAAGTGAACAGGAAATGTGAGTTGAATTTGTTGAGTCTTCCCATTTTAAAAATGTTCTTTTCCTAATCTCCATATTACTAAATGAGTTAGGATCATTCCTTAGGGATCCTATGAAACATTAATAGATAACATTAATATAATATTATCTGTTGCTTTTGTAGGAAATACATTCTGAGACATGAAAACAGAGACAATTTGAATAATGTTGGAGAGAGATGAAATGGATTTTTTTCTGGGACTCAGTGACAGTCAGACAGTCGTCAGACACTCACCTCCATTTGAGTTTGCAACCTAGGTTCCTTTATAGTATACACTGAAAAACAAGCATTTTTTATGGTAAAATTCCTTTTGTTATAGTCTAGATGTCAAAAAAAAAAAAAAAAAAATTCAGATGACTCACAACATAGCAGTTCTTCAGCTTCTTTCTCATCTGACTATACAGGAATTTCAGATCACTTTTTGTTTATAGGTACGCTCAAGACAGACACCTAACATTTACACTTTACGTGCTGTATGCCATTGTCAATCTGTGTAGAAAGTTGATATGATACGTGTTTTTAATTTAAAGAGGTTCCTGTATTCAAACATCTTTATTCTGTCAGAACATTTTCTGGCATAGTTTTTTCTGCATTACCTGTATGTAAATCAGTCCAGGAAGGCAAAACTGAGCATTTAATAGTGGTGACATATTTAGCTATTAAAAATTAATTTATCTGATATTAAGGAGGAAGGAGGAGTGAGATTCTTGTTTAAGGTCTTCTGGCCAGCTCAAAGATATCAATTATTCTGTAAATAATCTTTCTCCTCCTCTCCTAGAATCGGAGAAACATGAATATAAAATCATAGTAAAAAAAGAAATCTACTTAGAGTCATTTGTACACTGGGAAAAATAAAAACTGACATTTTAATCTCAAAGATAAGGATAATCATATTCATAAACCATTTGTTTCGCTGTTCTAACAAGTTTCTTCATTTGCATCCTTAGTTTTCTTCTTGGCAGTACTGTGCTTCAGTCCTTAGCACAACTAAAATTTGTAGGGAAAGACATTCAATGCCTACTTCAGTTTAGAAATAGAGGCAGTTTTGAAGCTTGCTATACTTATATAAAAAAAGAAAAGAAGTACTAAGGAACATTATAAAAAAAAGGAGTGGTTGTCTAGGCATTTTTTCCCCCATCCTCTCCTCTAGTAGCCTGGAAATCAGCTGGACCTGGGACTGCTAGATGCCTTTAGCTTTGTTCAAGAAGTCCAGATCTGACAATTCATGAGTTATAAGAAGACAAAACCACAAAAAGGAAAATGATAATAAGCACCAAATATAATGATTTCTTAACTGCTTCTAAGGCAAATTTGACAGTACAACAGTGCCAGAAACTGAAAATCAAATCCACTAATACTGTACCAGGCTATGCAGTTTGAAGCTACAAATCATAAATTCAGTCTCTCCAGCGTCATCTTCCATGACCATGTAAGTCCATGATGGACTTCCCTCGAGTAAAACTTCACATCTCCTTCAAGCAGCCATGTGGAGGCAACTGAGCCTGGTCTGTTACATGACTTAAAAGGCACATCTTTACTCCTATATTCCACACTAGAGAATGAGCACTAACACACAGCTGTTTATCCTAATAAAATATTAGACATGCCTGGCTTGGTTTTATACTGTGGCAAAAAATTCCCTGGTATTGCTTACAAATTAGACTCAGGAAACTTCTGAAGAGGTTGTTTGGACATGGTCATTTCACCTTGGAAATTAACATGGATGCAGATCATTCTTTCCCAGGCACAAATAAGAACAGATCTTGGAATATTTAATTTCCTAGTGGAGGTGCAGCCAATAAGTCCAAGCATTGAGAATCCAATCAGATATGTGCTCCTGTGAGGGAAAAATACACAAGGAGATCTCTTTAACATCTTCAGCATTTGAAGTAGTCAAAGTAAGATTAGTGGATTAGGGAGCAAAGGTACTTGTTTAGGAAGAGGAAGGACAAATATTACGGTCTTCATTTATATATTACGGTTTTCATTTATGTATTCTGTTGAATTATATTTTAAAATTACATAACTACTTCAGTGGAGACTTCTGCTTATAAGAAAAGAGCCATTGTAACCAAAGTCTGAAGGATACAAAGGAATAATAATCTGCATTTTTGTTTTCTTAACTTCTGTGGACAAATGATGAAGCTATAAGGATACTCTGTGTAACTTTAGGATCCAGAGAACATGACCTATGTTTAGCTTCCGTGCCTTCTTCGGAGTAGCTCTGCCTTAGGGTATAATCCAAAGAGAACTTTGTGCACAATCAGTCTTAATGGACTCCTGATTATACCTACAGTCTATGCCCTTGAACTCCAGAAAGTGTCCTAAATGTTTCAGAAAGTCTCCAGTTCATTTAGATCTTTTATTAATGCTTGAACTCTGGCCCCCTGGGAATATTTTGTTAGTCTATGTTATTGCATGGATGTTAATATTATCTATAATTTTGGACCTGAACAAGAATGTTTTCAGGTTATGCCGCACTCACACAAGTCATTTTACAGACAGTGTTAAAATGTTGCAAATAACATTCTACTGAATATCTTTCACCTCTTCTCCCCTTTTGTACATCTTAGCTTTCCTGGTGCTAAGTGCTTGCAAATAAAACAAACAAACAAACAAACAAATTAAATAAATTGCACTCCAGCTTCTATTACCCAAATCTTGGAACTGTTCATGCAAAGAGAGAAAGCGCTAACAAACAACAGTGAAACTAGAGGAATGTACGTATTTCCTGGGTGAAAATGACTAAATGACTTATTTCCAAACACATATTTCTGTTCCTGCAGAATTTACAGTAATTCTAGAAAGGGCTGTGGAGATAATCTTTCGCACCCTGAAATTATCCTTGTGCCTGTGTGGGCACACATGCATGTTCATATACATTCAACAGTTAATCATCATAAATCTCTAGTTCAGCACCTTGCAGTGATCACCACTGTGTGCATAAGTATGTGTAGATTACTCCAAGGCCACTCTGAGTTTGCTGCTCAAATGTACTTAGACCCATAAAAGCATGACCGATGTGATCTCAGTAGCAATACTTCAACAGTTTTTCTGTCCTCCCCTTGTGTTAGTGAGCTTGTAATTCTGACCTTCTATCCATGTTGCCCAGGAGTGCTAGCACTGAGACGGTGCTGGAGGCATTGAGCAGGGCCATTCCATAAGGCCGCATGGTGCCTGCTAAACAACATAAAGGGGAGAAAATACAAAGAAAAAAGGCTCAAAATTTGAGGTAGGGAAAATTACTGTCATAGTCCAAACAGACTCAGTGCAGGGAGATTAATATAATTTGTTGCCTATTACTAACAGACTAGAGCAGTGAGAAACAAGATGAAAACCACTTTTTTTTCCTCATCCACACTTTTTTAGTTTTATCATGTTTTATCTCTGATGTCCTTTATGTTCTTCATGGCTACCCTCTGCCCCTGCCTCTGCGTGGGATCCTTCCCACGACCTGCTGTTCTTCCTGAGCTGATCCCAACTAGACTTCCCACAGGCTGTCACTCTCCTAGCACTTAGTGGGAAAGTCATTCTGCATCAAAAATGCCATTACTTGTTTACAAAACACCAATAGCTCAAAAGACAATCATCTAGAATATTTGTGCTACAAAACTTTGGTATATGAAGTATAAGATAGCAGACACAATCTAATATCTAATACAAATCACCAAACCGCAACATGAATGTTAGTTTCAGAAATCTTTATCCCTGTTAAGTAGAGGAAAAGGACTGCTTATAATCTGGGATTCCAACATGAATGACATGTACATCAATTCTGCAGGAACTAAACAGCCTTTGGAATAATAAATGATGATCTCTTAAAATTTGTTGTGATATAAGAAAAGAAAGCAGGGCATATTTTTGGTGCACTAGGTGTGCCACCTCCCCATAGTTGGAATCAGTTGTTGGTAAAAACACTGAAAAACTTCTGAATTGGAAATTGTAAATGACAGTTGTCAAATCTTGAAAAATCATTGTATCCGCTGTTGTAAATATCCTTCAGTTAAAGTGGCAAGATTAGTCAAGGAATTCAATCTATATAACTTAAAAAAGAACATAAACTAATTTTAAAATAACTTTAAAACATTAACTCTATAAAACACAAGAAAGTTGATTCTCAGAACAAGATTCAAAACTATTTTTTCCTTCAGTTACTCTCATGAACATTTTCAATAACTAATAGTCTTAACCTGAAGTCTTTCAGAGCAGAGCTTAATGAGTCACTTGGCAGATTTCAAACTTAAATAGGCTTATAGTTCTCAAAGGATCATTACTTCTGATTAGTGGAAAGACAGTGAGAAAAACTTCCAACCAACGACAAACTTGTGAACATAGTAGCTTTTAAGACTCTTCGTCAATATTGTGCCTTTCCACAACTCTTCCAAATTCACTCATAGCAGTGATCTTTTGGTAAAAGACTTCATCCGTACAGAAGGTTTCTGGCATCATCATTTATCACTCTTGTCCAGAAGATATTTATCTTAGCATAATTACAAGAGTCTGACAAAATGACATAAAATGTCTCTTATTTAAAGAAAACGCCAAGCAAAAGGGAAAACTGTAGCCACCTAAGGTCCAAAAACATGGCCCTTTTTTTTTATCACACATATATTTGTAAGCATTTTCTCTTTTCCTCTAGGATTGATATGATGTGGTATCACAGAATCACAGAATCACAGAATTGTAGGGGTTGGAAGGAACCTCTAGAGATCATCGAGACCAACCCCCCTGCCAAAGCAGGTTCCCTACACCAGGTCACACAGGTAGGCGTCCAGGCGAGATTTGAATATCTCCAGGGAAGGAGACTCCACAACCTCCCTGGGCAGCCTGTTCCAGTGCTCCGTCACCCTCACCGTAAAGAAGTTCTTATGCACATTCGTGCAAAACTTCCTATGCTGCAGCTTATGTCTGTTTCCCCTCGTCCTGTCTCCACGTACCACTGAAAAGAGACTGGCCTCACCACTATGGCCTCCACACCTCAGATATTTATAAACCTGGATCAGGTCCCCTCTCAGTCGTCTTTTCTCAAGGCTAAACAGATCAACGGTACCTGAATAGTATTCCCTGTCATTGCTAGAAGTAACGCTTTGCTTTACAAATGAAAACAAACATGTAGGATGTTTTCTAATCTCTTTATCAATATTAGAGTGATGTGATTTACCTGAAAAAAAAAAAAAAAAAAGCAGGAATCTACTGCTATAGTAGAAATTAAATGTTTGCCATCAATTTATGTCGAGTAGTTCCATCATCCTATCTTACCCCCAGAAAATCCAAGTAGTTGCAGCATTTTGTGAATGAAACTGCATTTCTGGTGCATCAGCTGTGAAAGAGAGCATTAGAAAAATTTAATGGAGTTTACAATAGACTCTAAATTATTAGAATGTGAATAAGATGGATTTTTTAAAGTGAAACTATTGAAAAAAAATTTAAACTAAGATACATTACAAAGAAGGATTGTTGCAAGTCACTCCTACAATTAAAACAATGATCAAGCTAGGTAATTATGTGGGCATCTTCTAGCTTCACAAACCATCAATTTCAAATATCCTCCAAAAATCCTAAAATTTTGAGCTGAACACATCAGCCTGTAAAGCATCCTCCATTTCCCATGGTACTTTGTTTCAGTGATTCATTGTCATTAAAGTGAACACCTTATTTTTTTTATTTGGATTTGTGTTTCTTATAGCTTTTATCAATAAATTATTGTCCTTGCAGTATTTGATATTTCTGTTTTGTGAAAAACCTGTCATTCTTTAATCAAGTTACTTTTTCATCCTGCTAATCTGAATGAATTGAGCCCTTTTGATCTCCCTTTTGAGCTCTCACTGTCTTGCCTGTTTGTTAGTTTTAAGATGTTTTCTCTTTCTTTCTTTCTTTTTTTTTTTCTTTTTCTTTCTTTTTTTTTTTTTGTTGTGAACCTTTTAAAAGTACAAACTTCTGGAATGGTTATGGTGATTCAGTCTATGCTTTTATGGAGGAAAAACAGCTTTGAGATGTTGTTTATTGTCCAAAGCCAGAGAAAAAAAAAAAAAAAGAAAAAAAGATAAAAAGGTAAAATGAACATAAACATCAAACGTACTAGCAAAGCAAAGTGAGTTTTCGAGTTTGCAGACTAACTATATGGGACATACAGGAACTCCTTCTGGAACAGTACCCAGTAAGCAGCAACCATAAGGAATATCTTTCCCCACATTCCTTATCCCAATAATTACAGGTAGGAAATCAGACATTATTGCCATAGTGGTAACATGCCTCATTATAGTGATACTCCAGGCTATATTGTAATATTTCAAGTAAGAAAAAAGACAGACTGCAGAGTCAAGCTCTTTTTTTCTTATCATAAGTAGCTCCTCTAGTCTTTCACAACTTCAGTTACAAATTTGTCTTTGTGGATAAGTAAAAATAAGAAAGTAAATTAAATTGATCTAGTACTTTTATTTTAAATCTTTTTTGGCGTTACCCATACAGTCTTGCACTACTGATCTTTTTTAAAATGAAAAATAATTTCATCTCTACACTGGAGACATGTGCTTATTTTCTCTTTACATGGCAGTTTGGTTTGCACTTTAATAAAATACACAAAGTATCCAGAAATGCTGAATTTGCCATTCTGTATCAGCACATTCACCTATCAAATTCCCCATCCTATTCTACAGGGTATATAATGAGAATAGTAAAGTTACCTTATAGAATTTTTCGTACAATTTTTACAGAGAGAGCAAACAACAGTGCCTCATACAATACAAATCTTACTGCAATTTGTTCTTTAGAAAGCAATACATAAAGACTTAGATTTGTTTGCCTTGAGCTTAAAGCAATTGGAAAAAATAGTAATAAATATGTATTAGTACCTTAATGATGTTTCCTAATTTCACAAAGGCACGAGCATAGACTGTTGTGATCTATCTAGATCAAGCTCTTCTGTAACCATGTTATAGGAATTTCCTGGATTATTTCCCATTTTAAATGTTAAGTGAAGAGGTTGATCCAGCTCAGGGCTGCTCCTATTTGGCCAACTAAGCCCTGCGTGGTGCCTCGTGAAGTGGCTGCTGTGTTCCCATTTGCAGGTTCAGCAGCATCAAAGCTGAGCATATATTCTAGAGACACACAGACATGTACAGATAGGGACAAGTCACACGGGCTACCCCAGCCAAGGACTGTCTTTATGAACACTTAAAGACTCCAGTAAAGCATATCTACAGGCAGCAAAGACCCCTTCATCCTCTACAGTTGTTCATGCAGTACACACACTGCACTCTCTGGATGCCCAAGCACATATTTCTTGCTCCTTCAAGTACCTGGCATGGCCTCTCTGTCCATTCAGCATCCCTGCCTTACTTGCTTCACAGGTCCTTTGCTTGTCAGCTAGTCCAGTATGAAGTTTACTGCAAACAAGCAGTACTCACACATTCATCCCACCTGCACCCTGAATCCATGGTGATAGGTGGATGGTTCGACTGGATGATCTTGTAGGTCTTTTCTAACCTTGGTGTTTCTGTGATTCTGTGATTCTGTGATTCAGTCATTCTGGGCGTACTAGCATGGACCCCCTCAGCCTGATACCATGTCCTGGACCTGACGCACCCCTACATGCTTCCTAGTCCAGCTTAATGTTTGCTAACAAATACACACACACACAGTGCACACCAGGTTGGGAAGACACAGACACTCAGCTCCCAGCAGCCAGTACCAGGCACACGGTCTGTGATCTAGCTCTCTACTCCAGCCATCAGCGTTGATCCTTGCCTCACTTATGCCAATCTCCCCAGGTAATTGATCTGGTAATATACACTGCTGTTAGTCACTGTTTGTATTCAGGTGTAAGCCCAATACTCACACCAGTACCTGATGCTAGGACTCCACTGGCTGCAGGCCTACATCAGCAGCCTGACTCCAGTGGTTGGCGGCAGTTTAACTTGCACACACACACAGGTCTTGCCAGTAGCTGTCATAGCAGTTGTCCTATCAGTGGACATATATGTGGGAGACAGTGCAAAGAGGCAGATAGAAAAGGTTGAGAAGGAAATATAAGGAAATGGGACAGACTGCAGTGATCAGGCTCAGGGTATATCTAGACAAGCATATTGACCATCGCTGTTATACACAAATTTTTTATTCTTTTCTATCTATTCCCACTCTCTGTTTCCCCTGCTCCCCGATCCCTCTCCACACCCTCATGGGTTTGCAAGGCTCTGCAGTTCCTGCACACGCCCAGTCCAGAGCCTCCTGGTTCATGGTCTTTTCAGCTGCAAATCCAGGCTGATCTTCCTGGAAAGAATGCTTGTAGTTGGACAGCTCATCAATTATTAAGACTAGGATGGTTGTATCTCGTTAATGTCTCACAATTTAGAAGTTTTCTATCAGATAATCCTACCGGAATGAACTCTCACTCACACATGCTCATGCATTAGTGTTTCTGACCAGACTGAGTTCATTTTGCTGTCTCACTTTTCAGTTATCCCTTGTTGCCTTGGCAAAGGTTCTTGACCCGATACATCCATTTTCTACATACTCTTAGATCAAGTACAACATGGCCTTTAAAAAAATTTTCCAACGGTGAAAAACTGTCACTGAAGGTGATCTGAATAAAACGCATCATATATATATATTTTTTTTGAATGGATAATCCCAATTTCTATGAAAGGCAATTCTTATTCTTTCTTATTGCTTATTTTAATTTATCTAAATTGCTTTTCCAGTGATTGGCTCTCAATATTTTTTTTTCCTACTTCCACTTATCAGTATGTGTTGTACATATGGATTTTTTTAAGGTATTTATTGAACAATGCTACTAGAATATTTCACTGGAGAACCTGCTTTTCTATATTTTCAATGGATACATAACTTTTCTCCAAAACATCTCCAGAAAACAAGGTAAGATTTCAGTCTTCATGAATCCCTTAGCAAGATACAAGATTCATGAATCAATAATTTTCTCTCAGTTTACATTATTGTTTGGATTTAATTTGCTTAATTGTGCTTAATTTTTATTTAAATTATGGTTAATTTCTTTAGTCAAGATCCTTAGCAGAGTTCCCAGTCAGGAGGAAAGTATAATGTTCCCTTTGATAATTCAGGTTCTTTTTCACTCTTTGATATTATATATAGGAATTTAATGAAACAAATATTACAATCTGAAACATCATTTGAAAGCTTCAAACAACTAATTTTATAGCAACAGCATCTTGTGAAGACAGCCTCACAATTAATTTTGTCATGTGACAAAGAACAGGTACTACAAGCTTGGCAACTATGGAAAAATAAAGGTATCCCTTGAGAGGTTTCTGCAGCATAATCAGCATAATAAACAAACAAAAAAGAGACAGATGCAAATTCTCAATATTAGTAAGACTGTTAATGTACATTTTTCCTTTTAATCAGAGATGTCAGTGGTAGCATGACCACTGTTCTTTCTAATGTGTCATTGAGTTAGGACTCAAGGGAACAATAAAGCTCTCCTCAAAAGGTTGGTAACAATTTTCCCAGCTGAAACATTTTGTATTACCTGCCTTTGTCTCCTTACACTGAGGTTTGACAACAGGGGAAATTTATGACAACCTCTGACTTCTTTAATTCCTTTTCAGTGTCAACACTCAGAAATCTTATGACTTCAGCATCAAGGTTAAGGAACTATTTAGCCACTGGTTACCCTCAGAGTCATACCTATTGAAAATTTTCCACTCTTGTGAGAAGATGCGATTTCACTGGAACTATGTTTTTCCACTACAGTGTGAAATCTGGACTGTGAGGATTGATAAAATATATAACACAATGGGAGAGAAATAGAACCAAATTCTAATCAACGATATTTCTTTTGTCTTCCATTCAAAATGTTGCTTACCCTTTTCTTACTGCAGACAGGTACTGAAAGAAATCCCAGGATGTATATAAACCATTAGGATCTGCTGTACTTGTACTTATTCATATAACATGTTAATTGTTCATGGAACATAAAATATTTAAAAATATATATGTTGTGCTGTCTCTTGCTGTTTCCATTGTAATTTAGGAAGCCTTAGAACTAATAAAAATAGTCATCCGCTGGTTTATCTTATTAGTGAAACTATCCGTAACTCTAGAATAAAACGAGAACAGAAAATCAGCACTTCAGGTGATTTTTACTTGAAGTTAATTCCATGATTTTCCGGGAATAGTCACATGAGGATATTTGTGCCTGGAACAGAGTGAATAGGACATAGGTTTTAGGATATGTAACACGTGATAAGATTATCGTTGTGAAATCGCCGATGTTTTCATCATCCCATGAGTTTTACATCCTATGTAAGTATAAACAAAAGCTTATTTTGTAACTAATTTAAATAGATATCATAGAACTGAATTTGTTAAGTTCTGCTCCTCATAAAACACAATAGCATTTAATCATTAATTCAGTGGAGTTTTGATTCCTATTCCAAATACAAAAGTACACTATTTGACAAAATATCTGAGTTGCAGTTGGTAGGTGCCTGCTTAAAATTAAAATAATACAGGTATTTCACTATTTTTATTTGGAAATGTTTGTGTCATAAGATACTTCATAGAATACTTCATAGATGGAAAAAAGATATTCTTATTTTTTGCTGTTTTTATTAAATCTACTTGAGCTTATGTTTTTGAACCAATTATTAGCTAAGAGGGAGGGAAAAAAAAGAAGAAAAGTTATTTTCTGATTTTAGTATGAATCTGTGGCTCTTTTGAAATGTTTAAATAAACAGAATTCTTAGTAAATATGGCAAGTTCATGATTTTATATTTTGTGTTCTTTTATGAAGAGCATTTCTTTCAGAAGAAAGAAAACAACATAAATATTCCTAAATAGAAAGAATGTGAAAATATGCAGATTTTTCTACTATTTTTCTAAATCATTTTTCAAAACAAAATCATGGAGGTGCTACAGAAAACAAGTTTAAATAGTGACATTATAGATAAAGTATTTTTCAGCTATGACTATTTTCTTATCTTTGAGACAGAATTTTGCATATTTTTATTTGTTTTCATAAATAGATCTAATTTATTTTTTTCAAGAGTTTTCAGATAAGAGGTGACATTTATGGTTACTTCAAACTATTAAGCTCTTTATTATACACCCACAGTGGAGAGATTCAGAACTTGATTAGCATGGAACAAAATGATGCAACCAAGTGCTTATTAGTACAGTTCACTCTGCAAGGCTTCATCTTCAGTATGAAGAGCAAGTATTTTCCAGTCTGTCCAGGCCTTGAATGCTCTATGAGCTGTCACTGCAGTTTAACTTAGCTAAATGAGTGTGTCTCAGATAATTTCCTCTGAGGGAGTTAAAAATTTGATGGTATACACAATATAATGAATACCAGCATCCTCATGGGTGTTATCATCTTTATATTTTCTTTCCTAAACTTGAGGTGACTCCCATGTTACAGGAATTTCAAACAAAATAGTACTTAGGCAGAGTATGTAGCATTTGGAGCTACAGCACGTCTAGAGGTTCTGCCACAGTCGCGAATGAAAACTGAGGAGGCAATCTGAGCATTTACCACTTCCCCTTCAAGTTCAAAGGTGGATATTTAGAAAAAATTATTCAGTAATTTTTTGTTGCTGTGGCTTTTTAAATTCTGATTTATATGTCACTATGCAAACAGGAACAAAACATTTTTAAGCTTAATTTTATTTTTTTTTTAATTGCTAAAGTCGAATAAGCTTCCTAGCAATGCTGAATATTTAATTTCTTATTCCTACTAATCTTTTAATTCCTTCAGCAAAGAAGGAAAATGATGAATAACAGGGATCAGATTTAGGGACAAAAAACTTTTGTTTTTTTTTCCTGGAAGCAAAAGATTTCGTGTTATTTGTAACTTATCTATGTTGTCATTTATCATGCCTAATATGCTATAATATCCTGCTTAGACATTTGTATTGCTTCAGAAATAACAGAAACATAGCAGGAAAAAATGCATAGGTTTCAGAGCTAATCTGGCTAGCATCTTAAAATGTTTTGTATTTATTTCATTTTAATAATAAGATTCATCTCTTCTAATTTTCAGTTATTGATTGTACCTCAGTCAGTAGTCTAGTTTTCTTCCATTGGCAGCAGGAAAATATAATTTTTGTAGCCCTACATCTAATTCTCTGTGACTTATGATTGACAAGATGTATCGGTTGCAGAAGCTGTCACTACTGATACTAAACAAGCTCATCCTGCATCTATTTCTGATATACAATTAATATATTAATTGATAAGGCCTTTAAACATATTAGTTACTTCTGGCTTTAATGAAAACTGCAAGATAGGCAAAACCATCTAAATAATAAGCTTTTCTCTGGTTTCTATGAATTCTTCTGCACAGTACAGAGCAGCATGCATAGTCAGTACTCTTCTGATTGTTGTCAGTGATCCAAGATGCCCATTTTATCCGGTTTGAATTCTTCTTGATTGCACTAGTTAGTACGGAAGAGTAATGGTTTTAATCGTCTAATTGCAATGGTACTATTTCCCACATATCAATTTTACTGTGCTGTTCCTCTCATAGTCTGTTCTCTATTTCTTCTAACCAGGCCCATCTTATCTCATACATTTACAATGACTTGCTTCTGCCTTTCATTTCTCTTTCCTTCAACAGAAAACTTAAGATCATTATTTCCCAAGCCTGTTAGATCCTTGTCATTTTCCCAGCTTATCAGAGAATGATCCACATAGGTCCTGATTTTCTGTAAACTTTTTAGCAATGAGAAGCCAGAAAAATAAAATCTATTCTAGTCCACTTTGCCTATTACTATTCTGTTTTTCTGGTTTCCTATGTGCACCACAGTTTCCAAAATACCTTGAGACAAACTTGTGACAATCTGTCTGATCTGGGTCAGTCTTCCACTGGAGAACACCATTACTTTCTAGACACTTTAAAATGAATATTTTTTGATAAAGCATTATTATCCTTTCATTCTTTGTAGCAGTACTGATATTAGCTAGGAAGCAGAAAAGCTACTGCTGTTTTACAGTAAAAATGAAGTGTATTTGATTCAGTAAAATAAAAAAAAATGAAAAAATATTGACTTGGGAAGTTGCAAGAACACATGCCAAAAAAAAGTCTGTAATTAAAGAAAAAAAAAAATTACAGTAATCGAAATGATTTCTAACAAAAGAGTCTCACAAAATGTACTAGAAATAAATTTTAGCCTTGATTATCCTACCGCCTCTACAAAATTGGGCATTTATTTGAAGGTGGTACATAATGAATTACAAAACTGTTGTTTTTAAGTGCAGTTTCTCCTTCAATATCACAATCAGGTGTATTCTTTTGATAGCGTGGATCTTTTCCACATGGATTCTACAGTTAAAAGGAAAAGCACTAAACAGGAGGAAATTGCTAGTGTACATTTTTGTGTTTATTTTCACAGAAAAAAGATAGAAACTAAGCAGAAGGAAAAACCTAAGGCAACATGTCACTCAACTTGGAAGACAACATTAAGAATTTAAAATATATCTTTGTAGCACGAAATCTAGTTTAATGCTTTACTTCAAGTGGAAATATCCTGTTGGTTGGATATGATCACATTTTCAAATATTAAACAACTTACAAACAAATATATTTTTTTTCAGTCAAATAATCTTTCACTTTTTTATGTTTTTTGTTTTTGCTGTTGTTTTTGTTTTCTTTTGATTTGTTTTCCCCAAACAGAAAAGTGAGAACAAGGGAATCAGAATGATGTAAATAAAATATTTTATTATGAAGGAAGCATACAACTTTCCATGAAGATAAATCGATAAAAGCAGATCTTTTTTGAACAAGTTTACAAGTGAAAAAAATCAACTCCAACATTGTTCCTTAATTTTTTGATACATAATCGGATATGGTACCTTTTTTTTTCTTGTTTTTTCCTTTTTTTTTTTTTTAATATATGAAAAATTGTCCCATTATATCTAGAGACTTCAAGCATTTGCCCATACTTTACCATGTTCCATGAATAGACAGTTCTTCAGTTGAGGGAAATTCTTTTTTGCAGAAGACTACATAGATTTCACATTTAGAGTGTGGTGATTTGTCATAAATTTACATATCAGGACAAGAATTTAACATAAAGGCTTTTTCATCCTACTGAATTGGTTATCAGATCTGTACTCAAATGTAGGCATAATTCAGTACAAGAGATTTTTTGCTGGTCTGTATTGTAAAGCAATGATTTTTTTCAAAGGTAATAAAAGCACTTATGAAGATATTCAATTTACTGATATAGAAGCTGATCTCTTACACAGATAATTTTAATGAAAAATACATTCCTTTCTGATGGATAGTCTTCTCAGAGAGAAGACCCTGTTTCAAATCATTGATTTGTTCGATGCGAATTACCCTGTTATGTGGCCTGTCTCTCTTAACTGACTACGGAAGGAGAGTACCTAACAATGTCCCTCTAACAGAGGTGTCTCAGCTAGGTAGCTTAATTAGAGGAGAAAATCCATGTGAAAATGTTCTCCACAACAGTACTTTGAAGATGATTAATGCTGGTTTTCATTAGCACTTCCGGGTAGACACTAAGATTCTATCTTCTTTTGTTAAATGAACACACCACAGGATAACTGTATTTCAAGCCTTAGTAGTGAGAAACACACTGAGGTTAAGAAAAATAAATTGGAGGTTAATACATGTAAAGGGACTCAATGAAATTCAAGTAAAGGATCTAAAGTTGCAGTACTTTGCTCCCATTCAACTGTCATTTAACTCTGGAGTCACTTATAAACTTACAGCACCTCCATTTATTCAAACTAAATGCTCCTAGACATGAAACATGTCAGATTTGGCATGGTTAAGTAATTAAGAAGTTGGGTATCTTATTTGAGCATTTTGGAGTGGCAGATAAACAAATGTACGCTATTGAACTCAGTTCACATTGTAACTGTAATTATTACATGATTCTTTGTGTAATAAAATGCTGTTCAAACCTAGATAGTCTCATCTGTACACTGCATACACTACAGAAAGTGAATGGAAAATGGAAAAAGCAAGCAAAGTTTGTTATATGGCAAATATCATGTGAATTAGATGTTTTTATTGTAGTACTCAATGCAAAATATCAGTGAAAGGCAGAACAATGTCCAGTGATTTTTTTTTTTTAATTTTATTTGTTATTTTCTTTCTGAATAACAAGCTAAAACAAATCTTCTGTTTTATTTGTTTTTGTATCACATCTAACAGAATAATCATTATAGAAAATGCACTTTGGGGAAGAGTTTGTTATGTTTATTTTAACATTTTGGTAATAGAAAAAATGAACTCAGTTTAGGAATAGATCTCACCTACTTATTTCACAATATCATAAGTCTTCTACTGTAATAAGTGTAGGATAATATTTTATATCATCGGTGCTGTTTAGAGGTGATCAAATCAGCCCTGCGTACAGAAACCTTATATAGAGGCTTAGCAGCTGCAAATCATACTGAAACACATGAAACAAAATTTAGAATAAAGGATTATTATGGTCTGCTATATTGATTAAAAACACTAAGTAAACAAAGCATTTTGTTTTGATACTTGAACATAAAACTGTAGCAAATCTCAATTCAGAGAACCTGAAGAAAAATCAGAGGTTAGAAGATCAGGAATTAAAAGGGTTTGGAGAGTTGTTTTTCTCTTTCCTCCTCATGCTCTCAATGAGCATGGGTGTCAGTTGCAAAGTTAATGCTGTGATGTTTAAGGTTGAAAGGGTTTTTCTAATGCATACTGCTCCAAGCGTTATTCTCTAAAAAACAAATTCTTATGTTCTTGCTGTATAAAACTCAATCAAGAACTTCCTGACAAAGTGCAAAGAGACAGTGTTTTGATGTTTCTTCCCTTAAAATATAGTTCTAAAAGATTATTTCCTTACTTCTTGTTTCTGACTTTCTTAGGTTTGATGTTTTATCCTTTCTGAAATGTTTCTGCCTTTCTGATTTATCTTAAATCCTTCAGTTTTTCAATAAATTTCAGATATTTTATTTAATTCTTCTTTTACTGTAAATAGTGCTTTGTGGCTTTGATGTCAAAAATATTCATAAGTTGCATATAACATGGTGAAATTAGTTTTTGGACAGTGCTTTTGCTTATGCATGAGCCAGTTTTGGTTCCTTTAAATGTCTTCAGCCTTTCTTTATCAATTTTTACCTTTCCTAACAGTGTTACAATTTTATCTTACAATGCTATCTTTTTCATTGCTGTGAAGTCTTTGTGACTAAGATGTAATTTGTGTAATACATTTATCAGCCAAAAATAACAGCAGACACCTGAATGTATCAAGGGATATATAATAGAATACATGAAACTTTCAACTTTAGGACATTGCTTCAATCACTAAGGTCAGGATTGAACAATTTTTTTTGTATCTTTTCATATCCTATGTTCAATTCTTAGATCACATTTGAAACAGCATTGTGATACACTTAGTAGTAGGTCCAGCTGAATAGAACTGTGTCACAAGTGATATAAATAGGAACATTACTCACCAGTACTGTGACAAGGCCACAACGGCTTCATACCTAGAATATCATGTTTGGTTTTAGATTCATAACCTCAATACAAGTATCTACCTGTTGTCTAAAAGTTTGCTACTGTAAAGAACTCTCTTATAGTTCAATGAAAACATTATGTTCTTACAAACTTTTAAAAAGTAGTCGAGAAAGTTTATAAAATAAAAATCATTAGTATACGATTGAACACATACATTGGCTTTCACTTAAAAGAAATCTAACACAGAGAATTTTTGTTTTGTGGAAAAGGAGGATTCTTCCCAGGGAAATTTATGGTTCATTTGAGTCTACATATATAGTACCTTAGAATGCTAGTGAAGGCAAAGGCATAATGACTACTCTTTTTTTTCTTCCAAAAATCAAAGATTTAGTTATCTAACTGTACCTTGTTTTGCTGTATTACAGTCTTTTCCTACCGAATGTATAATAGAAATAACCTCATCTACCCTTAGGCATTCAAAAGTGAACCAGCTGAATCTCAACTGGACATCCCTGGAGCCCTTTAAAGTCAATGGAAGAAATAAGCATTTCTGAAGAACAGTTCATGCTGCATAATCTAGACATCTGCTAGACCCTATGAAGGTGCCCATTTTTTTTAACAATTTCAAAGTCTTTCAGTTATATAAATTAGAAAAGATGAATTCCTCCCTAACTTGTTAAAGTTTGTTGCTTGTTGCCATTTTGATAGCTCATTAACGGACTTTGCCTTACATGATTTATTCTGCAGCTAAATAAATCAAAACAAACGGTGATAAAAATGCACTAAATTTTATAAGATACCTGGTAATTGCCATTTATCTCTCTTCAGTTTATAATTTTTTCTGTACTGAGGTTGCTTTGTCCTCACAGGAAAAAAAAAAAAAAAAAACACACTCCCAACATGATGACAGTATTTAGATATAACAACTGTTTAGCAAGCTGTCAGAGCAATACTTCTAAGAAAGGGGCATAATTTACAGTATCAGTGATTCCTTCTTTTCCTTTTCTTCACTCTGCCTTCATATTTTTCATATAAAATATCCCTTCACAAAGTTTTTCAACATTTTCCTTATTCAAAGGAAAAATATTGTTTTTTTTAAGTCCATAAAAACAATTACACGCTTTTTCTGGCTTATGTTCCTATTCTTCCTTCTTTCTGTATTCCTTACCATTACAGTGTTATCTGAAGAGATTCTCTAAAACTTTACTAAACATTATGGGTGTGATGAAAAGTTGTCTCTTTGACTGTGCCACAGTCCAAAATGTAATAAGACAAAGCTAAATCATTGATATCTTTAGCTTACAATATTTATAAATGCTTTGAAAGACTGATTTTTACATTGTGAAAGACACGAGAGTCAAAATACTTTTGAAACAAGTAGCTAGATTTGTTCTTTTATAATGTATATATTCATTTCTTACAGGGAAAAACTCAAGTAACATCTTGAATTAGATGCATGCATGACTAACCCACTAAACCTTCCACTGAACTCAGTGACTTTGCCAGAGACAGTGTGCCCTACTCACAGAATTCAAGATTTTCAGCATGTCTTTTGAATAGAAGAAACTCCAGTTAACTAAAAATTTGAATTGCAGAGCCTGAGCTCTCTAACTGAAGATACTGAAGCTGCAAGCAAGGTCTTATGGTCTGAGTAAGAATGCCTCTAAATCATGATGTGATATTCCATCCTGGAAGCTAAATGTATGCAAAGTTGGTTCCACTAAATGCTCCTCTTTCTGTCTCAGGAAACATTCATAGTGGCCCATCTCTCTACTTTCCTTTCAAAGCTCTGAAGATTTTCTTTAAAGTTTTCCTTCTACTTATTTGCCATGTATGTTCTTCTCTACCCATTTCTCATGTATGGATTAAACCTCCCAGCACTTCTGGCAAGACTCTAAGATTTAAAAAAAAAAAACAAACACAGAAAGTTACTGTTTAGCTCATTATCAATAGCACAGATCTAATGAAGTGAAAACAGATAAATGTGAATTGTATCTTCTTACATTTCCTAATTAGCTGGAAGGAAAAAAAACAACATACATTCCTTATCTGACTATCCCTGACTATCAGATACTATGAACAGGCCAGTATCCAGTACCCAAAATGTTAATTTTTAACATTATCCTTCTCATTAAAAAAGTCTCACATGTAGCTATATGTTGTTTATCAGTTTTCCATTTGGAGAAGTACAATCAGTCCATCAAGAATGTATTAAAGGCATGAATCTGCTACTGATTGCAGTGGGATGCTAAGTCTATGATTTCTATTATTGTCCTTCCTAGATAATAACAACACAGTGTAATCTTATATAGATGTTATTATACATAGTGTTTAAATGGTACTCTTTCTTAAATGTATCTTTTTTTCAAAATGCATATGAGGCATTTTCATTATTTTTAAAAAATGATTATGTATAAACCTCTATTGAGATCTATATGATTGTCTGACAATTTCACATATTTCCTCTCTATCTCCCTCTAATTTATATTTTCCAGCCATTTTCTATGTTTATTGTGAGACAGGTTACTTGTAAACACTGTGTTTGCATTACTGTCCTTCTTCTGCACTGATAATTTTTATCCGGAAATATTCTTTGCCATATAATTCCCAATACTGATATCTTTATATGACAAATAATTCTAAAAATTTTAGAAAGCTCTCAATTCTGTATAATGAAAAGATATATTTCATCCTTTTCAAATATGTTGAAAAAAAAAAAGATAATAGCACTCTATAAGGAAAAAAAAACGACAACAAAAAGAAGCAGAGAACATCCTGTATGAAATTCAAGATTACACTATTTATATAATGTGGTACTCTATGGCTTTTGAATCAGTTACAATAAATGATGTAAATATGCACATCAAAAGAAAGAAAGAAACAAATAGAATCCCCAGTTCTCTTAAAGTCTGAAAAGATGAATCTAGTTTTTCATTCATAAATGTTATTTTCCCTGCTCAGAAACACATGCTAGGTAACAGTTTTAAAAAATTTTGATTAATGACTCTTTACCTTAGGCATCTACTGTAACCAAAGGTACAACTGGACAATTTCAGAAGAACTCTGATTATATGTTTTAACAGCTGAGTATATTTTGTGTGTGTGAGTGAAAAATATTTTGGAATTAGTTTTGAATAATCTCATTTTTGTTGTTATTCTTGTCCATTAGATAAATCCTCAAAAACAAGGAGTATAACATCTAGTATCTATGTGTCTCTTATTCATAACAACAGCAACAAAGCAAACAAGCAGACAAAATTTTTAAAGACTTTTCAGACACAAAGATTTTGTGTACTTCAAAATAATTAAGCTTTCTTTCTAGGCATCAGTGATAGTTCCCAGAAAATTTGCTTGATTTTGCAAACAGGACACTAGACAGTGTTAATTTTTGAGTGCATTTTTGAAAAAATAAGTTGCATTATTCTGATTTTGGAAGGTTTTTTTTATTATTATTATTATTTGAATTTAAGTATGCTGGTAGTAACAATAGCTCACCTGACTCAGGCAGCCATGCACACTATTTCTGTGCTGGAAGATAAAATAATCTTTGTGGGAATATCTACATTGCCTGTAAATTGTAAACATTGCATAAAATGAAATGAATGCATACAGATACTTACAGTCTTGGATGCCTACTCCCAATGTGAAAAGTTCCAAAAGGGAGTTAGTCAGTGCTGGGATCCCTTCCAACCCTAAGGTTTCTATGATTCTATGATTCTATTTATTTCAGTGATTCTTTTTATGGTCTTAGGAAGAAAAGAAATTCAAATGTTATACTTCTTCATCTTCCATTTTGTCTCTTGCTGTTATTCTATTTCATGTTTTATGTAGAAGATGCTATTTAACATTCAGAAAAGGATAGCAGTGATTTCATTTGATATTATATACATAGCATATTTATAATAATATATTTGAATGTGATTATAATAAAATTTCAGATATACATAGAAGATGACCAAATGTTCCTGTTAAGAACTGTGTATTTTCCTTGCTGAAGTTTAAATCCTAATTACATTTAAACTGTGAAGTGTAGGAGATGTCATACAGTGCTATAAAAGGAAAACAATGAATCCTACCATTACTTAAGTTTCTTTGATAGTGAAATTGGTGAAATATGAGCAGGATTATTTTCCAGTAACAAATAAGTATTCTAGAATACAAAACAGAGACGCAAGCCTACTAAATGGAAGCCAAAAATTTCAGTAAGATTTTGAATTTGCATTAACCTGCAAAGGATTAATTTTCAAATGCACATGCATAAACTTACTTGTTTTTAGAGGACTAATAGTCTGCCTCTGTGAAGTATCATGATAAATAATCTAGATTTGAGCTTCTATGTAGCATTCTCTCAAAATTTTTGAAAGTAGACTCAGAGACCTAACCTCAACTCAGCCTATTCTACAGTGAAGTCTTTTTAGAGAAGAATATTAGGAAATATCTATCACTTATTATATCCTAATTTCCTGAAGCGATGGAATTAAGAGAACATTTCTGAAATGTTTGCTTCTCTATAAAGTAATTCAGACACTGATTTTCAATTTCACTTCTTGCATTCTTTCTTTAAGTAACCAATTCTAATGTGCTTCAATTGGAAGTGAAAATACTCATACATTATATAAAAATATTAAATATTATTTTTATATGTAATTGTCCATTTTTTTCTGAAAAAAAAAGAAGTGTATTCTGCAAGTAAACATCAGCAGAAAATCTTATAAATGTAGCTCAACTTGGTGAAAGAAGACATTTGCACTCTAATGAAACCAATGAGGGAGGAGATTCTTAACACAGAGAGTCTCGTGGCAGCAGCTGAAATTCTCCTCTCCTCTCCTCTCCTCTCCTCTCCTCTCCTCTCCTCTCCTCTCCTCTCCTCTCCTCTCCTCTCCTCTCCTCTCCTCTCCTCTCCTCTCCTCTCCTCTCCTCTCCTCTCCTCCAGGAGCAGAACTTGAAATCTCTTGAGCTCATTCACTGTCTTTTGGCTGCGTTATAATTTTCTCAAATGTCTGTAGATATTTTTTAAATATCATTATAGAAGCATGATATAAGCTACTCAAAAGCATAAATCTTCTTTGACTGAGTATATACCTTGCTTCTGTACACTCAGAATGTAACTGTTATGCTGGAAAGTACAGTTATTCCAGAAATTGTGCCATGCATAGTTAATAGATGTATCCAAATCCTGCATAGGAAAGTATTTTTTCCTCTGCTTTTATACTAAATTAAGAAGCAATTAAGTGATTTTTTATTTAATCATGGCTGGAACAATAGGATCCTAATCCCAAGGAATAGATCACTGCATCGATGTCTGAATAGAAGCTCAGCCATATAGTCTAAAGGCTTTCCTCTGAGACTTTTTGCCACTGTTTTGGCTTTGGCATTGTTTTGATTACAGTTAACTATCTGAGTTCACATGGGATGACCAACAAACAAGCTGACAGTAAGATAAGCAGTGTGAGTTTGATCATGGGAGAAATGAGGTTCTTTCGTGCACAAGAATGTTTGGAAAGAGTTTTAATTTCTAAACAAGAAATCTTTGGGTTTTCTTTTTCCCCTTAAAAAGTATGGGTTTTGAGCTCCCTTATATTTCTGTGCTAGTAGGCTATTCTAGGAAGATTTTCTGCTTGTGTTTGCTTGCAGGATATGCTTATCTCTTCCAGACTCTCTCATTGGTTCTCAAGGCACCTTGTTTGTTTAAGTGGAAGGGCACATAGCTGTCTCTGGGCATTGGATACTCTCAATTTTGTGCATTCGAATCCTGCCACTGAAAAATTTCTCCAAAAGCTTGCTTAGAACAAGATTATCAGTTATATTAAATAAAACTGGATGTTTACCCACTGGTACATTACAACCAATTAGAAATTAGGTTAAAATAAAAACAAATGAAAGCATGGATTCACAACATATATAATGTAACAGAGCAACAAGGAAGTGTAAATATACTAAATTTACTTTTATCCAAAGGTTAGTTTGAAAAGGTCTCTCCATACCTATTTAATACCAGCTAGTAACACTATCTCATGCATTCAAATCAGATCTCCCATGCATGCATTGCAGAGAATCTTCAGCTAAGAACAGTATCTCTTTGGTTATCTTCAAAAACCACCTAGGCATGGTCCTGGGCAACCTGCTTTGTGCGTCCCTCTTTGAATTGGGTAGTTGCATCAGAGGACCTCCAGAGGTTCCTTTCAACTGTAATCATTCTGTGATTCTGTAGTACCTTAATTCAGTAATTCTGATGTTCTGTGATTATTCCTCCTCTCTTCCCCTAACATTCACTAAAATTCAATACTTCTTTTCCTTGTTAAACTCTAATTTACACTGAAGGCTGCTTGAATCCTCTCTTTGTAGATTAATGACATAATGTTCTAATGGCACGTTGGAAGACAGGTGATAATATTTTGCTTGCTTATTTGAACTTCGGCAAATCATGAACCATAAAGACTAAAACTGTGAAAGAGTAGAATGACTTTTCCCAGTCAGTAAGATAAATCGTAAGAAACAGTGCAAAATCTTCACCATAAAATTCAAGATAAGAACTGTGATTCACACAAGGATACAGTGAGATGGCTTCCTGTAATTTCTGAATGAGAATAGACTTGGATAGATTGAAGGAACCATACCCAAAGGTCTGTCATAACTATCAGGAAAATAGAACTCTTCAAATAAATTATATTTAAATATCTCTCGTTGAATCAAATAAATACTTGACTCATGCCATTAGATTCATCTGATGTGGCAAGACCTTGAGAATTGCTGAAGTACTCAGAAGAAAGGAATGGAACGCCCTTGATCTGCAATTTGACATGATTCCCTGTACTTACAGAGTAAAGTAAAAATGACATTAGTAAAGCAGTTGAAAATGATGCTCACCAGCAGGTTGGAAAAAGAATATATAGACCAGATTATGTGAGATAGATGAGTTGGCTCTTGAAGCACTCATGATGCTCTTTTCTTTCACTTAGTCTTTGTCTGCATGCTCTACAATTGCTTTTCAACCCAGTTAAAGTAAATCATGCTTTTATTTAAAGAGCAGAATATTGGAGAATAATTTTCTTTTGAAGTTAAGGAGGTGATTTTAGATTTATAAGATATATAGGTTTTACTTCAAAATTCTAAAGTAGTTGATCTATTTGCATAAGTGACTTAATCTTTTAATTATATTTTCAGTGAAAGGCAACAAGCAGCTTAGACAGATTTCTGCTGCCTCATAAGCAAACATCTGCTGCTTTAGGATAGGGAACTTGTTGCAGTCATTTGTATCCAGATGGAAGACATGGAACAAAGAAGAACTGTGAATTATTATGAGTATGCAGTGCTCAGCATAAGGCATTTCTGTAAGACACTCCTTATACAAGCTAATTGCTTTTGTATTATGCTGCATAAACACAAAGCCAGAAATATCTGACACTGTTTTGGATCTTTTGCTCATGTTTGTTCTGCTGATGTAGTCCATATTTATAATAATAGTACAACTGAAGGAAGGAGGCAATTATTAGGTTCATAAGCTTAAATAGGGGAGATAGAGCTTCATGTTATCTGTCATACTTGATGAACTTCAACTTTCTGAAAACAGAAATTCTTGCATTAAGCTAAATAACAAATACTCTGTTTAGATGCAATGATTGGTTTCTTCGGTTTATGTATTCTATTTATTTATCTGTTATCACAGTGAGGGCTGAGATAAGCATATTCTTCATGTTCCATGTGTGACTCATCTTCTCTAATAGTTTTATAAAATTTAAATGGGCATTTGAAGATAATTGTTTAGGTATCTCTTGGAAATAGAGAGAGACAGGCGCTTCTAGAGGTTGAGTTAGTCCACTCTAGAAGAAAAGTATCCTGGAATGAAGTGAAGTTTCTTTAGATATGCATCTATCTCTCCACCAGTCAGAAAGACAGTTGTTTCATCGTCTAATGTGCTGATAGTACATCTCAAAAAGATTATCATCCTCTGTCCCTCTATTACCAATGGTTTTTTAAATAGTCTTTCTGTTTAAGTCCTGATAAATCAGTTCTGGTCAGTAACAGGTACAAGAGGTTGCTCCGAAAGTACTGCCTCCTCTTTATTTCCATGGAAACAATAACAGATAAAAAGAGCACAACAACACTACCTGATAGAACAAATTCTCAGATACAAAACACTATTTTTCAACAGTATCAGTACCATTAGCTGTGCATTTTTGCCAATCATAAACAAGAGCTTGCATGCCACACTTGTAAAAATCTTCATGGTTGTCTGAAACATGTTTTGTCTTTCATGTCATTCTTTGCCCCTTCTGAAACATACCATCGATCATCTCACTGTGCTCACATCTACTGTTTGGTCTCCATAAACATTCATCAACAAAACTATTACTAGAAATGTACTGTTCTCATGACTCATATTAACTGGCCCAAATAAAATATACCAACTTCATGTGGAATGATCAGGATCAGAAAAAGCACTCTGGAACACTGTATGATGCGTTGTATGTGGCTTACTTTTTATGCTCTATTTTTGGTGCATTTATTTTGCTGTCTAGTAATTACACCAGTTAGTCCTTTTTGGCTTCCACCTTTGCAGGTGCTGCTCTGTAAACAAAGATTTCAAGGCAATTCTTCCCTGCTTGGGAAAAAGCAGGTATGTTTGTAAAAATGTACCAGAGCTTCAGATTATCAAAACGGCACCTCTCCAGGTGAAAGTAGAAGAGAAGCCTATAAAATCATAACAATTATAAAATTAGCTATTGTGTTTTAAAATTATCTAGAACACACATTAAATACAAAGCATTCCAGAAAGTACTAGGAACCTTCCACTGTACCCTCAGAATGCATATTTCATTGTAGTCACAAATACAAATTGAACCCAGAATGATGATCAGTGCTGAGGAGAGCTCAGGCCTGAAGTAGCCTGCTTCACAATTCATTTCTGATTTCTTGGAATTTCAAAAGATCTCATGAAGACATAGCATTTGATTCAAATGCAATTTTCTAAGCTTAATCTATTCACATTAGGCTCCCTTTTTATAGTTGAGAAAGAAAAAATAGAACATGTACCACTGAACAGATTCACAGATAATATAAAGAAAGGGTTGATTCTATTTCCTGAGGATACTAAGTTTTTCAGGGTGATAAAGTTGAGGACTGACTAGAAAGAACTTCAAAGGGGACCTCAGAATATTGAGTAACTGATAGAATAATTTAGCATAAATTAAATGCAAAATGAACTGCATGGGGAAAAAAAGTCAGCTTCATTCACACAGTGATGGTACTGAGATCTCAGGAATTAAACCTCAGCATTACAATTGGCAATTCTATTAAAACACTATCTCAGTACTCAGCAATAACCAGAAAACTATATCAAAAGTTAGTGCTTATAAAGAGAAGAATGGAATAAAAAGAGGGATGGAGGATGGAAGGAAGGAAGGAAGGAAGGAAGGAAGGAAGGAAGGAAGGAAGTTTTTTTCATAAAATACACAAAATGTATTAAACATTATTACAACCTTGTTTGACAAAATTATTACAATAACACATCAGAAAAAAAAAAAACATAAAAATCAATTAAAATAAAGAACTAAAGATCATCTCTGTCTTGGAAAACCACAGACCTGTACACCAGTGGACTCAGAGTACTCAGAAAAACTGTTACTGCATACTGCATACTTGCTTTGTTCTTATTCTCTTCCCTTGGCATCCTTTACTGTCCACTCTCAGAGACAGAAGACTAGGTAATGTCAACTTTTTATCCAGTTCAGTATGTCTTCATGTCATTACATTTGATAAAAACATCTAGAAGGAATAGTTGTCCATAACTTACTCTTATAAGTCTTAAAGTAGATCAGATGCTGAGATAATTAGGCTTGTGATTCTTAGCTTACAGGAACATTTAAGCATGATGTTACTACATGATCAATATGTTAGCATGTAAAATATTGAGGAAAGAACTTCAAGAACTAGAATAAGGCTTTACATCCAAAGTATCCTATCTCTATATATGGAGGTCACTCAGATTGGATGGGGCCCTGGGCAACCCAATCTAGTACTTGGTTTAGTGGCTGACAACTCTGCCTGTGGCAGGAGAGTTGGAACTTGATCATCCTTGATGTCTCTTCCAACCAAAACCATGCATGGGTTTCTGTGATTCTGTAATGACTCCTAACAGATACAAAGAGCACTATTTAATTGACCTAATTCTCAGCAACAAAACATGACTTTTCAACATAGTCACTACCATTAGCTATGTGTTTTTGCTAGTAATGAGCAAGAGCCTGCATGGCATACTCATAAAAATTTACATGGCCATCCAGAATGTGACTTGTCCTTCATGTCACCATCACCACCACTTCACTATGCTAACATCCACTTTTTTGTTTCAATAAACATTCAGCCAGTGAATAAGTGCGATTTTTTCCACATGGAGGAGTTCAGTTTAAAACCTTTGCTTCACATACACTTCTATGTCAAACATCATTCTGTCAGACTGCCCCTCTGCAGCCATCTGTCCCATGGCAACAAAATGCAATAGGATATTGGCAAGAAGGATCAGCCTTTACTGCCATACCATCATCCACTTCTGATGTTGTGGGCTAGTGTAATAAAATAGGAGACATTACTTTCAAAGCAGGCCTTGTGCTTTTGAACCATAATTTAAGTATTTTTATAACTCCTTGAAGGATTTATTGATTATCTATCAGATTTAAGTATAACATAATATTCATATAAACTTAATATTTGTTCCATTTTTTTCTCTTATAACAATGAGTAGTTTTTAAAAATTTAGAAGTATGTGAAATCATTTGAAGAATACATTTTATCTAAGCCAAACTACTGACTGACTTCAATTAGCAAGCAGTTCTGATACTTTACATACATGGATAATTATTTCTGATAATATCATGTAGAGAATCTTTTTTGAGGAATTTTATGTTTTTAGAAGTACAAATACTAAGATTCATTAACTTGAAAAATATTTTTACACAGTTTCCAATCCCTGTAATTCTGTGATTCTGTGATTCTGTTTATTACGAAAATCAAGAATGTTCAGTGCAATTATTACAGACTTTTTAGCTGAGGACTGGAGAAGTAAGCAAAGGTAACTCTATTGGTGGATCTTCCTGAAAAACAAAACAAAACAAAAAAATTTTTCTTTTGCAATAAATTTAGAATTAGCACCTCCTTGGTTGTATTGAAATAATGGACCCCATAACCATGTCATTCGGGTCATTGTCCAGCAATGAATGTAAGAGTTTCAGATGGTAAGGTGGTTTCTGAAAGTATTTTGGAATATTTAGTCAAAAGTTTGGAAACATAGAAATATGTCAGCTCCTCTGAGTAATCCTTTGTCCATTCTGAAAGGATTAAGGATTATGTATTTGTCAATTTATGCTTTCTAGGTTTGTGTGGGATTGACAGTAGGGATTAGGATTTCTTATTGTTGGCAATAATCAGACAAAGATGTATGCCTGGAAACGCTCAGCAAAACACTCAGCAAACTTTCAACAAAGAATAGCTCCCATCTGCCTTGCCCTGAAATAAAGAGGCTGCATTTACAGGAACATTTGTAGACAAGAAGATAGGAGTATTTGTCTTCCCATTCCATCTCCATGGGTACCTGAATACAGGGTTTGCATTTTTTTCTGGAAGATCATCTGACTGAAGGAAGAGAAAGAGGCTATATGAGAGACAGCTGCTGTAAAAACAAGGGGGAGAGTGCCATTTCTTACAAAGTTACAGACTGGAATGTTGAGGTAAGCAGAGACTTTTCCCTAACTGACAATGCTAACAAAACTGATGGGCTGCAGGAGACAGAATGTTGAATGGAAAATTACCAAAAAAAGATTATAGCAAAACATAAAGAGCATTAGTCCAAGTACATAGGTGGCAACCAAACAATGACAAATATGCTGGCTGGTCCTTCCCATACTTCTGCTTTGCATGGATACAGGTTTAAGAATCTTGGAAGAAATTTACCTGAAAAGAACCTCTTGTACAGGTATGACTCCTATATTCTTCTGTGTAAGAGAGAGTTTGCTGTTGGAAGTAGCTGACGTGACTTCACCTCTAAAGTATGTATAAAACCAAGAACCAAGCTTACTTTCGTCATGTAGCATGCAAAGGTATGTTCATCACAAGACCCAAATGAGTGGGATTCAGTCAACACATAGTAACATCTGCAATTTATATAAGAAGAAAAATAGCTACATTGAGGGAAAATAAAGTCTTACTTCTTTTCAGAAAAGTCTCTTTGTAATTTTCATCTTAGAATATGATAATTTAAGAAAGATAGTGAATAGCATCACTTGAGTTGGCAAAGGACTTTAGAATATAAATATTGTTGTCATTTGAGAGGTTTATATACATTTTTTTCTATATTTCCACTAGCAAACAAAATTTCTTATCCGTTTTCTCTCTCGTTCCACAGAATTCAACGTATTTTTATTATTCTATGGTATGATTTTATATTAGTATTGTTCACATGGTAGGGTTCTTTATGTTCTATTTCTTTGATATGTTAACTATTTGCGCTTGAAAGCTCAGTGTTGGTGACTATCAGTGGGCTTAATAACATATAATTTGCAATTTTTTTGTGTATAAAATTGCAGTACGTAGTTCTACAACAGGTGCTTTAATTATAGGTTACTATCTATTTACCTTGGATTCTTTGTATGTCCACATATTGGCTTTAAAATATATTTCAAAATTATTTACAGGAGGTGCTATAGTGCCCGTTCTCTAACTAAATGTATTATGCATAAAGTAAGGAAAAAAAATTATTCTTATGATACTGAAGGAACACCCACTATAACAGAAAGCAAGTAAAGGCAAATATGGCCAAAAAATGATTGCTACTCAGAAGAATCTAAGTCAGATGGAACATCTGTGAAGATTTAAATACAAAACAATCAAAACTGTAAAGCATATGTTATTGTTGTGCACTAGTCCTTCAAGCTCTAATCACCTAGAACAATGATAGGTGACAGATGAAGATGCATCGGAGTGGAACTAAGTGGTTACATCTTTCTCATTGATCCTGTTTGTAATGGTACGTCTGTCCAGGTTTTTTAAATGCCAAACAACCCATTTCCAAAAAATCTGTATATACAAGCTGATCTATATATTAGCAGTAAATTTGATCTATTCCTTTTCCAATCACTGTGAATTCTCTGCAAATGTATAGTAGACAGTTTGTTCACACTGCCCACTGTGCTGTATGTGTCGGTGAACTGGATGTGTGCCTGCATTTTTGTCTAGGTTTACCCAGATATATAGACAGGTGTCTTAAATTTTTCCTCTCCATATGTCCCAATCTATAGCCAAGCATAAAGGTATACCTGCTTTGCATAGCTGGTGCACCTACTACATTGTAAAAGTGAAGAGAGTTTTTCTTCAGCCCTAAGAGGAAAGGCTAGTTTATTGCTGTCTTCTGCTACATAATGGGAAGGAAGAGAAAATGGTTCTCAGCTTTTCATGGTGACAAGAGAAAAGGCAAATCCACAATTTGGAACATGGACAATTTGTATTAGACAAAAGGAAAGTCTTCACCATGCAAATCATCAGATATTCCAGTAGTCAAATATTAAATAAGGTTACCAAGAGAAGATCCATCACTGCATATGCTCAAAGTTCATCTGGAGAATGTCCCGAGCAACCTCACCCATGAAGCCTGCTTCAGACTGGAGGGTGGACTTCAGAGGTCTCTTTCAACCTACATGATTCTGTGATTTTATAAATTATCAAAAGACATGGAAACTGGTTTCTACTGGTAAAGATCTGAGAATCACAGTTTCACCTTGTCCTCTAGGTGGTGCTGCTATTGCTTAGTGTAAAGTACATGCAGTAGAAGGAAAGCTTTTATTGATTCCCATCCCCTCCAACAAGACCATAATTTATTCCAGAGACTCACTTTGTCCTGATAACAACACAGGTTATATTTCTGGTTTTGTTGTGTGGTTATTTCCAAGCTCAGAAACCCTTGTCAGATTTCAGTTTGATTACCCAAATAAATGTTTGGCATTAAAACTACTGTGGTATATAGCCCTTCTAATTTTTTGGTTTAATTAATTATGTTATTACACACATAAGCATTGAAAAAAATGCTTTGAATTAGATATTTTGGATTTTTTTTTTTTATTATTGATCTGGAATTGCCCATCTGATATTTTCTTCCCTAAAATTTTGACTCTTTCAAGTTACTATTAATAAAAATATCAATTTTAAAGAGTAAGAATACATATATATTCATTGCCCTAATAGATCTACAAATATTAGCAGAACTTAACTCATTTGTTTGCCTTCAGTGTTATAACTCTTTTACTCTCTGTATGTATGTAGAATAATCATGGTCTCTCAAAGCATAATTAAGTAGTAGCATTTAGATTCTAAGGGCATTTTTAGGCTCACAACAACTGGTGAATTTCAATAGAAAATTATTGTTCTGTGTTTCTGATTAAATGAATACCAGGATTTAGAATCAAGATTTGGATGAAAATACAGGGATCAGTTCATTTTCTTTGGTTATTCCATAATAACCTTTTTCTTTTCTATAACACAAATGCCACATGAATCATATATTTAAGTCTTAGTGATAACCAAACATAGAAAATTCCTATCTTTCTACTCATGGTACTATTTTTCACATCTTTATGAAACTTTTGAAAACAATGCTTGTTGATATTAGCTCACACTCCTTTCCTGAGATATACAGAATATATTCAGGGGTTTTGTTGCTGCTCCTGACATTTGGGAAATTAATCTTCTGTCAACATTGATAGATTTAAAAATATGTATGGTGGCACTACTTCCGTAATTATCTCTCAGAAAATACAGCACAAAAAAGAAAGGGAAAATGCCCAGGGAGTCCTCTCGGTTCCTAGGGAATATTCTGCTGCTTTAGGACAGATACAAATGTTGGTAGGAGTCTACATCTACACTGATAACAGCAGAGGAGGTTATATCTGTGATGCTCCTGCTATAAGTTACAACATAACAATCACGTCCCACTTTATCAACCTGGCAACAAACTCCTTGCTATTTTCAACTATATAAATTCCCCAGACTTATTGAGCTGTTGCCAAGATAGAACATTCACTCACCACAGGGAGTTGCAAAGTAGTGTAGCTATCACAGTGTTTTCAGATTTTCCTATGAAACATGTAGCCAGTTTGGTTGTTTGACTGCCAAATCTTAAGCTTCCATTTGCTATCTATTGGTTGCACATGCAAGAATTCTGATCTGTTAGCAGGGCCTCTGCCCTAGGGCAGAGTCATTCTGGGACAAATTTGCTCAGCAAACAGTAGATGAAGTAGAGATTCATATATACACCAACAGGACAGGTTAGCACCAATGCCTTTTCAAGAGATTGTTGGCAACATACAAAGGCAGAAGATGACAGTATAGTTCCTTGTGGTGTCACCACCACTCACCACCACTCACTCCTGAGGGAAAACGGAAAGTATGAAGAAAAGAATGAGAGGAGGAAAAAAAAATAGGGAAAACAAACAAGCAAAAAAACATTAGGCAAACAACAGAAACCTTGCAAAACACAAAGACATTTATCTGAGTCCTTAGTTTGTAAATGGCGAAAAAGTGGGTTCTCTGACATTTTATTTGCTTTTCCAGAGCTACATCTGTATGAATGACAAATTCTGTAACCACTATGAATACATGAAAATTTTGCTTAAATAAATTTAAATGTAATAATGGGAGAACTGAGAACTGATTACTTAGAAGTTATCTTGAGTGGCTTTTATTACATCCTTGAAGTTCACCTGCAAGTATTGCCTTTCTTGGTTATATCTGTCAGTAAAGATGAGAGTTTGCATTCTTTATTGTATTTATCTAGACACAAGTAAAATACACAGCTTAATCCAGATAACTTAAATATGTGAAAAATTTAAAAAGCATTATTTGATTCGATAGAGTGTAAAAATGAAATCCACGAGTCCTATTGTAATATAAATAAATGATTGCAAGCTGTAATAGTTGTAATAATAATAATAATAACAATAATCAACACTGACATTAAAATGATGAAAGTGATGAGGGAATTGAATACAGAACATACATAGGTCACTCCAAAAGTAATGCCTTCTATTTATTTCCATGGAAAATACAACAGACAAAGAACACAATAACACTATCTGATAGAGAAAATTCTTAGTGACAAAATACTATTTTTCAACATATTCATCAACATTAGCTTTGCATTTTCATCAACAATGTGTAAGAGACTGCATGCCATATAAAAATCTGCAGCAATACAAGTGACCTACTGTTTCACAGCTGGTATGATGGTGTCATTTCTGGCAACATATTGCCCATTCAGTCCAAATTTCACTGTGCTAACAGTGTGTTTGGTTTCCATAAATGTTCAGCAGTTGATGAATATCAATGAGTAGAATTTTTTTCCCACAGAGAAATTCAGTGACACACCTTTGCTTCATATGCACTTCCATGTCAGACACCATTGTGTCAGACTGGCCCTTTGCTGCCATCTCTCACATGGTAACAAGATGTAATGGAATATTGGTGGGAAGGTTCAGACTCTACTGCCATACCACCAATATTTGCCTCTGATGGAATAGGCCAAACTAATAAAATGGAAGGCATTATTTTCAGAGCAGCCATGGGAGTTTAGGGAATGAAGTCTTAAGTAGAAATTTCTACCCCTACCCCATTCCCTTGATACTTTCTCCTGATAAATGTCAAACCTAGCAGGTTCAAGTTTAAATCCCTTTGTAAATTCACTCTATATTTCAATTCAACTGATAAATGCTTAGTAAAGAAAATATATAAAGTGTTCTTTTTTTTCATGGCATCCTTTTAAGTAAAGGATTATTGTGCAGGGATCTTTCATCATTTAACCAACAGAGATGATAGGAGATACAAAAAAAAAAAAAAAAAAAAAAAAAAAAAAGATATTGTAGAAATTGTAATTAAAATAAAATCTCATACGTGTTTTTTAATGTGAAGAATCCTGCAGATATTTCCAAAATGCCCAACATTTTTACAGGATCATTTGGATGTGCAATGTAATTCTCCTTTTACATGAAAACAGTAGACAGAATTCTGCACTATTTAGCTCACAACTAAGAAAACACATCATTAACATGATTTCAGTGATGCATACCCTTGTGTAAGTCCTCTGCAGAGGGTGAATTTCACCCTGAGGGAAGGTTGCATAGTACATTATGTATTTAAATGAATGGCTCGATTTGAAAATTCTCAGAATAACAGCACTACAGGGCATTCTGTACAGGGACATGCAAATATTTATCCATGAACTGGTTCTGTGATAATGAAATACCTACCAGATATGCACCTCTTATAGTTACCAAGCCATTTCTGTGTGGTAAATAGACATACAAGTTCTAGCCTTGTTTCAAAATCTGTTTAATAATTTATTTTATACACCTGTAGGATTTATACATAATGGTGAAACAGGATTACATTTTTTGCAGTGTAGGATCCCCAATCTGTTTTCTATGATTTGTTCAATTTATGTGTATAATTCCTTGATTAGATTGATTCCTCTGTCTTGACCATTGGATACACTCCTGCAGGTCAGTGAGTACACAGTGTACAAAACAGAAGAGTGCAATGGAAGTCATTGCCTTTCTGACACCAGGTCTAAGTTTGCCTACTTAGACTGTAGTTATTTTTTCCACTGTTTCATTACGCATGTCTGTCCAGCAACATAAAAGAAGAATACACTATAATGCAGACAAAAACAAGTAGAAATACTCTGATGTGTTCAGCTGTTATTATTGTCCTTTTTATTCTTCAATATTGCCTTCTCTATGATTTTATTATTTGTAAAGGAAAATGAATGCATACAGTTTTAGTTGCTCTCTCCTTATCTGCAAACCACTGTCTTGATTCTGTGCAAACACTGTTTAAAACAAATTTCAACATGAATTTGCAGCTCTTTCAGATTCTATTTCTGAGAAATAAGTTTGCAATGTAAGTTTTCATCCTCTCAGAGACTAAAATAATGTGTTTTTTTTTCCAGCGTAAGAAAAAAAAAAGGCAAAATTAAATTGTTACATTTTATTGTTTCCTTAGTCTTTCTTGAGCTCAGAAAATAAATTAAAACACTTTAATGTTCCCATTTTTCTTTTCAAAGTTAAATATGAATGCTTCTTCATATCAATCTATAGCCTCCAGTAGCAAGAATGATGCCATCAAACAACTTTTAATGCGATGTTCTCAAACAGGAATCTCTTTCTTCCTCAACTAATGAAATGTATTCCTGATTAAGAACAAGTGTCTGTGAGCAGTAAAAAAAAACTACTGTTGTCTACATTTTAGCTACAAATGAAACATGGGGAGAGTGGAATTTTAGTACTTGATATTCGGGACAAGATTCCTTAGGACTGTTGCACTGCAAGGAGCATATAGTGGTCTTTTCTGTTACCCCCCCCACCCCTTCAGATCACTGAAAACTGTAATTAAATCCCCTTTTACCATGATCTATAAAACTTCTTATAAATGAACTGATTAATAAACTTCAAGACTTTGAATTACATTTAAGCCCTCTATGAGCTTGTGTTTCAGCCATTGCAAAAGTAGCTGAAAAGCTGGACAGAATGGAGAGCAAACAAGAAGATATAATAGATGAACTGTCTATCATGCTTGATGGTGATGGATCCGTGTTGGTAACAGATACATCCAGTGAGGACCAGGATTCCCAAAACAGCCTACTGGAGGGGTTGATCAACTTGTTTTCCTCCCAGCTAGCATCATCCAGCGTCTCAGCTATCAAGAGAAGATATCCTCCTGCTCAAGGAAGAGACAACAATAAGACTAAGTCGCATTTTGCCTTGACATTACCTATGTGACTATGGAGAAGATATAAAGAAGTGGCATAAAAAACCCACTCCTGCAGTTCAAGCACAGGCAAAAGAATTACAAGACAGATCAACCACCAAGGTGAACTGCCGCAAAAAGGTGATTGCTTCAGTTGCTGCGGGACATGGCAATAGTCATAAGAACAACAGAGGTAACAAATAGAGGGGCCCATCCCCCAGGTGAGGGAGGAAAGAGATAACAGAGTGTATTGGACTGTATGGATTGGATGGCTTGACACATCAGAATCACAGAAAGGCCCTGGTGGACACTGGTGCACAGTGCACTCTAATGCCCTCGACTCACCAAGGGACAGAAAAAATTTATATTCATGGAGTGACTGGGGGTTTCCAAGAGCTGACTATGTTGGAGGTCAAAATAAGCCTCATTGGTAAAGACTGGTAAAAGCACCCAACTGCAACTGGCCCAGGGGCTCCATGTATACTTGGTATTGATTATCTCAGAAGGGATTATTTCAAGGATCCAAAAGAATATCAATGGGTCTTTGGAATAGCTGCTGTAAACACAGAAGGTGTCAAGCAGATGTCTGTTTTGCCAGGCCTATCGGAAGATCCAGTTGTGGTGGGGTTGCTGCAAGTGAGAGAGCAACAGGTACTGATTGCTACAAAAGTGGTGCACAAACGGCAGTACTGCACCAACAGGGATTCCTTGCTCCCCATTCATAGGTTGATTTGTCAATTAGAGAGTCAGGGAGTGATCAGCAAAACTCACTCACCTTTTAATAGTCCCATATGGTCAGTGCGTAAAGCCAGTGGAGAATGGAGGTTGACGGTGGACTATCGTGGCCTGAATGAAGTCACACCCCCATTGAGTGCTGCTGTGCCGGACATGCTAGAACTTCAGTATGAACTATAGTCAAAAGCAGCCAAATGGTATGACCACTGACATTGCTTGTGCCTTTTTCTCCTTTGGCCACAGAATGCAAGCCACAGTTTGCTTTCACTTGGAGGGGCATTCAGTATACCTGGAATTGTTTGCCCCAGGGGTGAAAACATAGCCCAACCATTTGCTATGGGTTGATCCAAGCTGCACTGGAACAGGGAGGTGCTCCTGAGCACTTACAGTACACTGATGACATCACTGTGTGGGGCAACACAGCAAAGGAAGTTTTTGAGAAAGGAGAGCAAATAATCCAGATCCTTCTGTGTGCTGTTTTCGCTATTAAGCAAGCAAAGTGAAAGGACCTGCCCAGGAAATTCAGTTGCTACGTATAAAGTGACAAGATGGACACTGTCACATCTGGACAGATGTGATCAACAAAATCACTGCCATGTCTCCACTGACTAATAAGAAAGAGACACAATCATTCCTGGGTGCAGTGGGTTTTTGGAGAATGCATGTTCCAAACTATAGCCTCATAGTAAGCCCCCTTTATTAGGTGATGTGGAAGAAATATAATTTTGCATGCGATCCTGAGCAGCAGCAGGCTTTAGAGCAGATTAAACAGGAGATAGCCTGTGCCTTGGCCCTGGGCTGTAAAGAACATCCTCTACACTGCTGCTGGAGAGAAGGGTTCCACTTGAAGTTTGTGGCAAAGAGCTTCAGGAGAGACCTGAGGCCAACCCCTGGGATTTTGGAGTTGAGCATACAGGGGGTCGGAAGAGTGCCAAACTCCAACTGAAAAGGAGATCCTAGCTGGGTACGAGGGAGCTCAGGCTCCTTACAAAGTGAACAGTATTGAAACGCAGCTCCTTCTGACACCTTGACTGCAGGTGTTGAACTGGATATTCAAAGGAAAATTTCCCTTCACCCATCATACAACTGATGCCACTTGGAGTAAGTGGATTGTGTTGATTATGCAATGAGCTCGGATGGGGAACCTCAGCCATCCAGGAATCCTAGAGGTGATCAGGGACTGGCCTGAAGGCAAAAAGTTTGGAACACCGCAGCAGAAGAGGTATCACGTCTAAAGAGGCCCCACCATACAATGAACTACCAGAAAATGAAAAGAAATTTGCCCTGTTCATAGGTGGATCATGTTGCATTGTAGGGAAGCATTGCAGATGGAAAGTTGCTGTGTGGAGCCCTACATGACAAGTTGCAGAGGCCACTGAAGGGAAAGAAGAATCAAGCCAATTTGCAGAGGTAAAGGCTGTCCAGCTGGTCTTAGATATGGTTGTAAAAGTGTGCCACGTAGATGCTCATGTGCCCATGAGTTGAACTACTGAAGAACAACAAAATAACCATCAGGTAGATCAAGCTGCCAAAATTGAGGTGGCTCAAGTAGATTTGGATTGGCAACACAAGAGTAAATTATTTCTGGCTTGGTGGGCCCATGATACCCTGGGCCATCAAGGAAGAGATACAACATATAAATAGGCTAGAGACTGAGGGGTGGACTTAACTACGGATGCTATTGCACAGGTTATTCATGACTGTGAAACACGTGTCACAATTAAACAAGCCAAGAGGATGAAACCTCTCTTGGAGAAAGGGCGGTGGCAAAAGTATAAATATGAGGTGGTATGGCAGGCTGATTACATCACTTGCCACTATCTTGCAATGGTAAGCGTTACGTGCTTAGGTAAAAATCCACCTGAAAATGTAGTCTCTGCTGAGAAGTTGTGCATGTACACAGAATGCACAATAGCTCAGATGCTAGTATGAGAGTAGAACATGACTGTTCTCTCTTTTCCACGCTGGTTGACTCTTTTGATGTTAAAGGTTCAATTGCCTGCAATAAATTTTTGTAAAATCACAATCTACTTCACTGATGTGAATTAACTCAGAAGCTGAAGTTGCAACATTAAAATAGTCATGATTTCATTTATTAGACTGTATAGTCTATAGGGCTAAGTGAAAAATTCATGAATAATAATTAATTCAATTAACTTCCCCATTTTGACTGTACTTTACCATCTGTCCAGAGATTGAAGTCTCCTCTATGTTTTATTTATTTAAAACCATTTTTCAGAATGAATTTACTAAATAATTCCTGGTATCTGGATTATTCATGAGCGATTTTAAAAAAAAATTATGTATTTTTACAGAGTAAAATAGATGTTTGTTTTGAATGAAATTGTCAGTTCTAACAGTAAACTTCATCATTCAAAAATTCTTTGATAAAACTAAATTAATACAAACTAAATCCCAAGGCTGTTCAATACATATGTCACTCACCCAGATTTTTCCCTTTTTTGGAAACTGGCTTCATTATAACACTGGAAAATTTAAAAACAAATTTTAGAGTCTGTCACTTGGTTTTGATAAAAGAAATGATAAATGTTCAGATAGATGCTGTATTTATAGACCATATAGTTTTGTTTTAAGGCAAAAGGAAATTTGAAAGCAGTTTTGTTCTCCACAACCACTGCTTCAAGCTAAATAGAAACTGATGAAATGACAGGGGATTTCAGGAAAAGGGCATTTTAATATGTGTCTGTGGTGTTCTTACAAGAAAATTTAATAAGAAAAGTCACTTTTTATTTTATGTCAACTAATCAAATATTACCAGGAAGCAAAACTGCTGTTTTAGGGAATTCCTTCCACTGGCCTTTTAATACTTGTTAAATTGATGAAGGCCTCTAAAGCTTGTAATCAGTCTTGAAAATTTCTAGCAGACTGTGAGGTCTAGTAAGCTCAGACTAGCATCCTAAATCATTTTCTTTTTTTCTCTACAGTTGGAAAATCTCAAAGGAAAGTTTCTAGCACAACTAGTTCTAAGTAAATTATGAGACATCTGGATGTCTAATGAGAAAATTAAAACACAAGACAGAAAATCTTTAATTTTGCAACTATTAAAATGGTAATTTCAGTGTTGTGAAATGCAGGAAATAAAAATTTGCAGTCAAGGAAGAGAATTCCAAAGAGAAAAACTTTTAATTTATTTTACACACTGAAGTAAAGGCATTAAACAGCATTATTTTTACAACAGCTACTAGAAAATATGAGCTAGTGACAATATGTTACTTTTTTTTTTTTTTTAATTCCATAAAATTTTATGACATCACTTTCTGAAATCTGTTAGGATTATTATTCTGAAATCTTTTAAGGATTATTTTTCACTTGAACCTACCACAAATATTAGCACTCAGCATTGGCCAGGAAGAATTTGGCCTGTAAATATTAAATATGGCATATTTATGTAAATCAATAGTTTGGATTTTTCAACTGATGCACTCTAAAGAGGCTATCAACTTTCTACGAACAAAGTGTTAACTAGAACAGAGAATTCCGTAGAAGAGAATGATGGATCTGACTGTGTAAGGAAATGATCTCTATACCTTAGATAAGGAAGTTTGTTAGATAGTGTGAATATTGCTGCATATTCCCTGGCGTTGACAGCAGAATAGGTAAAAGATTTGCTGTGATTTTTTTATTCTTCATATTATTTCTACTTTTAAAAAGAAAGAAAAAAAAAAAAGAAGGAAAAATCATGCTGGAGCAGCTCAAAAATATCAATATAAAATAAAATACTTTTATTAAGATTACTGTCAAGAATCCATTATTATAATTCTTACCTAACCTTCACTGTCATATAATATATTACAGAGGTAAAGTTAGGTGGATAGGACAGTCCTCTGCCTATGGTATTTGATGATGGTATTTGGAGATTTTTTTTTTAAACTTTCAATTAAATCTCTTTTTTTATTTTTTAGGTTTTTTTTTTTTCTTTTTCCCTCAAGTCAGAGATCTTGCCTTGCCTTGCCTTGCCTTGCCTTCAAAATTCACAGTATTTGGCTAATAACATAATAACATAAAAAATGCTTTTTCAGAAGCTTTCATTCTTCAAATGAAACAGGAAGCTTCACCTTCTGACATTCTAATAAGAATTTTAACCTCCTCTGGGTAGGCTGATCTTTGTATATAATCTACTGACTATTATAGTCCTCACTCCCAAGGACAGGCAACTACAGACAGAAAAATAAAAAACATATTTTTGGATTCCTGAGAAGCTCATTCTGGTATGGAAAAGTTCTGGACATCTATATAAATAGACAAAGAAGAAATACTACAATTATTTATTTTGCTCCAGCATAAAAGCTATTTTTCTAGTATAGTCAACTAAATACTGGAATGAATCTCAAATCACATATTTACCTTATTAGAGTGGAATTTTGTACTGTCTTAAGATGCCAAGGATACTCAGGAAAATTTGTTTAACTATTGACTATTTTTGAATGACTTTAATTGTATTTTGTAATGTTAGCAAAAGTTTAAATATAAAAAATAATAAAGTGAGCTTAACTTGATTGATTGCCGGGGTTCACTGTCAGTCATTTTGAAATTTTACAAAAGTGATGGATGGAAAGAAAAGAGGTCATAGGTCATGTCTGCAACGTCAGGCCTAAAGGTGATGCAACTTGTCAGAAGTGTGAGCTGTAAATTTAAAAACCATCTGCAGAAGTTTATTCCAACTTCTTTGTAGTCTGAAAGTGAGAGGGTACTGAAATTAGCCTTTGGAAAAGGTTGAGAAAACAGATCTAGAGTAACCCCTTGACTGATGACATAATCTCTTTTTGTTCCTTGCTATTACTTAAACTGTTCTTACTGTGGGCAGGACAATGTCATCATTATTTAAGCAGGAGGCCTAATTAACATATTATTTTTTATACTTAGATAAGATCTGAAGTCTTCCCTCTCCCTTAGCTTTCTATCCATTCTTCTTGTTGATTTTTTTGTAAGCAAATCCCATTTTTTTCTTTAATATTCCCTTTCCATTTAACTTTAACTAATTACTTGAGCCATTTCAAAGCCATCACACTGATAGTGGTAACTGTCCTCCCTGGAGCTGCATTATACTACAATCTATACTTCTCATGTACTTTCCTCCTACTTTTTATATTCTCTTTCAGTATTTTATTTTCATCTTCACCAGAAGTGTTCTCTACTTAATTGAATAGGTAGCAAACATATTTGATTTGCTGTCTTCATGGAACTGAATCCAAGTTACTTGATTATTATTCAAAGTAGATAAAATATTGTAATATTAGTAAATTTTAAATACACTTTCTTACATTAGAACTTACATCTTTCCACTTTACTCCATTTGTAGCAAGATCCCCAAATTAGATTGAAAATATCTGAAGTAGGATCCTATCATACTTGTCAACAGGAAATTATTTGGAAATGCTAGAAAACTGAAATATAATTTGTCTCAGAAATCAATACATACACCTTGTACCATTCTCTATATTAACTTCAGACAATTTCTCTATCTTCACTGTAAGAATAAATGGCATACAGATAGATTTTGACTTCTGTATGACTTAAACTGACCCCAGTGCTTCAGATTAATACTTATTAAAACATTCAAAAATATACTCCTTATTGCCACATCAGACAATTCAGTGATTGTACTCACAGCATTTTCATCAAACCTTTAATTTTGGTCTTCTTTCTCTCTCCTCTGCTAACCATCCTTTTTTATATAAAAATACTCCTTCTTTGCCCCAGTATTTTATAATCAGACAGTATGACTTCTAGATTATATTCAACTAAGAACTAATATACTTATGTAAAAGAAAACTGATGATGCACTTACTAATGGAGTACATATTAACTACATTTACGCCAGTGCAGAAATCCCTGGCTTCTAGGTAAACACCTGCCAAAATGTGAAGTCCTATTATTTTCAAAGCAGGGGAGGTACTAAGTTTTTTCACTGAAGAGACTGCAGGAACGATTTTGTCTTCCAGTTACTCTAAAAGCTTGCATTGCAGTTACATTGGCTTGTATTTTACAGAACTCGATAATGTCCGTTTCATATAACTGCAAAGAATTTCTGTCCTCATAAAAATCATTGTAACATGAAAAATGCTTACTCATTACTTTGCAGTTTTCTGTATTTTCCCCAAATAAGTACTTCTGCTGAAGAAAAAAGCATCATATTTCCAGTGCTAACAGAAGCAGATCATCAATCTGACATAGCAAATTCCAATCTGATCTCCGATATATTTAATAATACATTGATTAACTGAAGTTGACCAAGGTAGACCGAATGTTAAAAGTAAGTATTGAAAAGAAAACTGCAAAAGGAGGCTATCTGCAAAAATGACACATTTGTATTTAGATATTGGAATTCATCCTGTCTGAATTGGGAACCTGATTGCCTTAGGCATGCTCTATCATGACTCCTGGGGGAATTCTGCTTTTCCCTTGGACCATGGAGAGCTGTAGCAAGGAACTTAACTCCTGATTTAGATGCTCAGTGGCTTTAAAGAAAAACCTGTCAGACATAATTATCTTTCATTTCTACTCTTTGTCTGCAGTGATATCACAGAATTAGTCTAACTCTGGACACACCCGAACAGAGTTTCCGTCTTTGAATGGCCACAAGAGCTGGATAATGCACATGATTTACATACTGACAAATCACAAAAGAAATTTCCTATCTGTGTATTTTTTTCCCCAGATGATGATTTTGATGGAACTAATGCGAATGGTAAAAGATGATGATAGGTGCATATTACATTCGGTGTTAAAATTATGCAGATTTTTCAATTGCCTCAGTCTTATCTAGTTCCCAAAACAGTTTTTATTCAATAAATTATTATTTACAATACCATTTTTTTGGCTTGCAAGCAAATATCTTCTATGCATACTTAAAAAAATCATCATTGCATTAATTTGTGACTATGTAGGTTGTTTCCAGTGAGTATCAGACCTCGCCATAACCTACGATATGTATGCGTTGTATATTATCTCTGGCACCAGTGTGTTGTTTTTCAAGGTTTTGTTTTCTTTTTTTTGATTGTGGATTTTTTGTTGCTTTTAATTTTGCGGGTTTTTTTTTGTTGTTGTTGTTGTTGTTATGTTTTGTTTCTTTAGGAGAAAGCAAATAACATCAAAGACTTCACTACTTATCCTCTAATACATATCTTTTCTTTTACTGTACTCAACTTATGTTCTTATAGGATTTAGATTTATACTCCTAAATTTTTCAAATAAACATGTTCTTGGGGAGTAGACTTACTAGCACTTCTAATCCAACAAAATAGATTAATTTTGACTGTTTTCCTTTGTCAGAACAGAGGAAAAAAAAAAAGCAAGTATAACATGCTGATGAGTCAGATCCTTTATCCAGAAAGATAAAATTTGTAAAACCTCCAGTTTTATGGCCTTCTAAGAGAAAAAAGCATCCAGCTACAAGAATAAGGTAGTGACTGTGAGACATAAGATTTCTATGATGATCGCAGTATTATTGTTAAGAACAAAGCTAAGATGAGTTATGGCTTCTTTTGCAAGATAGATTGTTTTCAGCTTATTAACTAATTTTAACAGTTGACTATTTTTTGCACTTACTTACAAAGCAACAAAGGTGTCATAAGTAGAGCTGGCCATATTCCAAGCCTAGGAAATCCAAGAATAGTAAAGCAGTTGAACATATGCATTTTGAAATGATGCACCACTGATAACAAAATGTTTTGCTTCTTTTGAAATTTTCTTTCCAAGCATTACACCTTTCAAGTGCCTGGAGTCCTTCTTTTTCATGTTAAAAGTTCTGACTGACAGGTAGGATGAGTGCTTTTAAGTACTCATTGTCAGATATGCAAGTTTTAAATAACAGGAAAGGGTAATTTTAGTGCTTTGAAGACTTACATCTAGCTTTCACTGCTAATTTTAAAATAGAACATCCTAAGTGTCTGTTCTTGTACTCATGATTTAGTGGAAGAAATAGTTCTTACACTGATCCTGCAAATGTTATGTGCAATAATGGGAGACTCCCATGAAAAAGTCAGAACAAAAAGCACAGTTTGTAGTGCAATTATAACACCCAGAGTCCACGATAGAAATGTCACTGTCTCATCACATGTTTTTGATGCAGCTGTTAGTGCAAGAAAATTCTTTTTTCTTCCCTGTTGTGTTTTGTGCTTAACTCTACAGTTCCTCTATGAACTCTATTACGGTCAAGTATTCCAATAAAAACTATACAGTGATTGAAATAATACTCTTGGAAAGTAATAACATATCTTACCAGTCACTGAAAATATATCCAAGTAGAAGTAATCATAATTTTTTTTATCAGAAATGACAAATAACAGAAGGCCTTCTTTTGTTTTGTTTTGTTTTGTTTTAACTTCCAGGGAATACTTAACTTAAAAAAAATTTAAAGAATATTACTCTGTACCCTGAGTTACTTTTGGTCATAAGACTAACTGCGGGAGAAAGGATCCAAAGGGCCTTGCCTTAAATAGACACATGTACAGTTCTCATAGAGGACTCTTTTTTTTTTTTTTTTTTAGATTGCAATATGTTATCTTTCTTCAAAGAGATATAACTTTGTGAGGATATAAGGGATAACTGTTTTTAGGGGTACACTGAGCAGGTGGAATTCATAAAAAGAGACTGAGTATTCCCTGAGAGATTAAATGTTGAGTTTTTTGGAGGGCTACAATATGATACCTCCTTTGAGGGAACATGTTGAACAAGCTTTGACTGACTGTGAAATAGAATCATAGAATCACCAAAGTTGGAAAAGATTTACAAGACCATCTAGTCCAAACATCCACCAAGCACCAATAGTTCTCACTATACCATGTCCCTCAACACAGTCTAAACATTTCTTGAACACCTGTAGGGTCACTATCTGTGGTCGGTGCCTGCCTCCCTGGGCAGCCCATTCCAGTGCCTGACCACTCCTTCAGGAAAGTAGTATTTCCTAACGTCTAGCCTAAATCTCCCCTGGTGCAGCTTGAAGCCATTCCCTCTAGTCCTATCATCAGTTACATAAGAGAAAAGTCCAACCCCCAGCTCACTACAACATCCCTCCAGGTAATTATAGAGAGTGATGAGGTCTTCCTTGAGCATCCTTTTCTCCAGACTGAACAATCCCAGCTCCCTCAGCTGTTTCTAATAAGACTCCTCCAGTGCTCCAGACCCCTCACCAGCTTAGGTGCCCTTCTCTGGACATGCTCCAGGGCTTCAATGTCTTTTCTGCAGTGAGGGCCCAAAACTGGACACAGTACTGGAGGTGCAGCTCACCAGTGCTTAGTACAGAGGTACAATTACTTCCTGCCAGCAACACTGTTTCTGATACAAGCCATTGGCCTTCTTGGCCACCTGGGCACACTGCTGGCTCACATTCAGCCAAGCATTGACCAGTACCCCCAGGTCTGTTTCCTCTACACAGTCTTCCAGCTTCTTTTGCAGAAGGACAGAGAATGAAAAAATCAGTCTTTACTATGAAAAATAAGCACTTTTCTAAAAGGGCTGAGTAGAGTCTGCCACAAACAAACAAACTGAAAGTAAATAAAGAAATTAATAAATAGACCTGACCTAAAAATATACCCACTAAAAGTTTTTGAATTAAAATCAGAAAGGATTCCTGAAGGTTTTATAGAATCAATACAATTTTCTTCATAAATTAATCTAAAATACATCTGCTTAATGATTCTTTGAAAGGACTTTAATTTACCTGAACTGGTTATTCATGTTATTCATTCATTATTGTTAACAGAGAATGCCCAAGTACGTAGATAAAAAAGAGGAGTGCTGATCTGTCTGATACTTTACTGCATTACATTTCTTCTTTATTCAGTATTTTGAAGTATTGCATTTCAGGGTATTATGCTCCTGATTCCTCAGTGATCTTCTGGCCAGAATCTGAAGAAGAATGAATAGTGGTAAAATTGGGAATTAAAAAAATAAACTGTGTAAAAAGGAAATTATGTAAAATATAAGAAGCCATTAAGAGATGAGTAGGAAGCCAATGACATATACTGTAGTTGACAGCTTCAAAGAATTCTTCACTTCATTATTCCCACAAATGAATGGAGGGGCAAATCTCAGAGAGTGAAGAACAGTAAATTTTTCTGTGGAATGAATTAGAAACTGTAGAACAGGGGAAGTTTAGAGGTTTTATGTCTGTACCAGAGCAGATAGTACAAAGTAGTCTATTAAATATTGTAAAGGCATTCAACCTATACATCTTATAGGTGTGAATGACAATAGAAATAGCAGAAGATTCAGGAAAGGTGCCATACAGGCTTTTGAAAGTGCGTAAATAGCTAGCAAAAGTAATATCACAGAACTGGTGGCTGCTCTTGCCAAGAGAATAGCAGTATGAAGGGGAGAGCTGGGAATAGAAAGGAAAAATTTCTGGTCTTACTGTACACTCAGAGAAGAGTCTAAAATAGGTTCTATCATTTGCATTTACTAGATTACCAAAACTGGACTGTTGTGTAGTAGACTGAGATAGGTTTAAAAGAGGCTAAAGCCAAAATACTCTCAGTAGGGATAGAGAAGCTCTCTGCACCATCCAGAGCATCCAAGCACCTGTGGTCCCCAAAGGCCTGCCTATATTGCCTTCCTCCCTTTTTATATTGAAACCTTACTATTGCTTTGAAATCCTGTGCTGATAGCAAGGAAATTCCCAAGAGTTCTGTAGTGACTGGTACTCTCTCCTTTTCAGCTCAGTAGAGGAGTAAAAGAACTGCATAAATTGAAGAAAAAAATATGGGTGAGAAGAGTGACAGACTCCCTGGTATGAACTAAAAGAGTCTGGGAGAGACTATGAGGATTTTCTTTAACTTGCACTCTATAGCCCCATAGCAGGCAGCATTTGGAGGTTTCATCAGGGACTAGAGAGCTCCAGGGGCCATATTATCCTCACCATCAATCTGCTGCTTTTCATGAGAGCCTTTATTGGTTAGTGTGTATCTCACTGTACTACTTTCTGCCTATGCATTTTTTCCAGCTCTAACAGCTCAAAGGGGTAGCTCAAAGGATGCTCAGCAACATCCAGTTCTGCCACTGGACATAAGACATGGTTCTATAGTATACAGAAATTATATGGCTTTTTTTTTTTTTTTTTTTTTTTTTTTTCCTGTTTGTATTTTCCTACCTTTATTTTCTTTAGAAAACTCTCATTGAAATAACAGGGAATTTTATCCAAATGCTGCTTTCCAATCTGAGTTATTCACAATTCTTGCTGCAACTGAAACTAGAAAAACAAGATTTCTCTTTTGTCTGGGCTGTAATACTGTTGCCTAAAGGCTTCAATCTTAATATGCAACTTTGCCTTAATAGGAAATTATTACATTCCTTCTTTGGCTTTTGCACCAAAATTTCTTTCTTGTCTTCTCTTCATACATATTGTGTTGTCTTCTTAACTGTATTCATTGGCTACCGACATGTATCCTTAAGTACTTCTAATCTTTATCTGAATATGCCATGTGTTATTAGCTTATGGTTACAGTATTTCTTTTAATATCACTTAAGTAGCAGGTTTTAGTTGAAAAGCAAAAAGCAAATGTCCCAGGTTTGAAATCAATTACACTTGAGTTTCATTTTCAACATTTGAATTGTCTACATTCCTTTGTGGAATTACTTACCACTTATCTGCTCAAAATCAAATGTTTGTCTAATTGATTGCAGAACTAATGCTTCCTTGTGTGAAAATGTTTTATTTTTCCTCTTTGTTAATTTGTTGTAGCTCTTGATAATGTACATTCAGTTTTCTATAAAACTGTCTTCTAACTCTATATTACTAACTATATGATATATTTCCTACAGTTTTGAAAATATTTCAGTTTTATTAGTGTAATTCATAATGTTTCTAATGATATAATTCTGAATAAAACAATGTCTCTTGTTAAAAATAATTAGAAACACAGTAGGGCCTTTCAAAAGGAATGGACTTAATTAAGAAATCAGACATGATGTTGTATTTCTATTCAATTATTTTACATTCCGTGGGTTATTAAAGTCATTTGGTTTTCAATTTGAGAATATTATACTGACCTTAAATGGGCAGAATGCATAGTCTGTACTGATTTACTTACTTTTCCTGGTCCTATGCACTACTTTCAGGTAACTTACCCTGGCAGATATTTTTAATTCCCTTCCTAAATGAATAGAAAGCCTTTTAGGGAACATATTTTGCCCAAAACTTTCAGCTAGAGTAAATAACTGATGTCAGATTTACATATAAAATGATGTGACTCACTCCCACAGGAAGCACTAAGCCTGGGAGAGGTGAAAGTTCTTTCTGAAAAAAATGGATTGCAGAGATTATTCCAGACTTATCAGAATGAAAGTGATGAATACAAGTTCTTTTATCATAAAATACCATTACATCCCCAATCTGCCTTTTAAAAATAGCAAATTCAGATAAGGCAATAATATTTATCTGATAAAGCAAGTTGTGACAACTTGATCCTGATATTTTCCAGCATGGCTTATAGCTTTCAATATTCTCTGCCCTCTGCAGCAATATGACATCTAAAATTGTGCATCAAAATAGGTGCTCTGTCTCAGTGAATAGCTATAAAATGTGCCAAGAATCAGTGTTACATTTTGATGTTTATAAATCAGACTTTCCTCAGATTACCACCAGAATACATCACAAATAGAGATCTACAGAACAGAATGTGTAAGTCTGTAAACAGCCTTTTCTTTGTGAGTGACACTAAGACACATCCATTCCTGTATTTAGCAGACTTTTAAGAGTTTTAAATCAGTAGTTAGTCTGAATTCCTTCTGCTTAAAACATGTCACCTGCATGAAATAGGTAAGTCATCTGTCAACAGCAGGCAGACAAATAATGATAGACTTTATATATAAATATATAAATATATTTATGTATAAATAGGATAGTGACAAAAGAAAAAACTGAAATGCTCTGCTATGTGAACTGCTGGTTCTAATTTAGCTGATTTTGACACTGAAGTTTTTTTTTTTTATTGCTTTATAGGAAACTTATTCTCTGCGTTTGACACATAATATATTTTTTAATTTATTAATATAAATCAAAACTGGGATTCACCTTATGCCAGGTATTTATAGGTTATGAAACACCTTCATTCTTAACAAAGACATCTAAGGAAGAAAATGTCATAGATATGAGAAATACTGCAGACATAGCAGTATGTCTAATAGATAATCCATCATCGATGATGAAATTCTAATGATTGATCATTTTACTGTCTCTACAGATGCGATAATTAAGACACAAATTTTTGTAACTACTTGGCCTTAATAACAGAACACTTGAAATTTCTGCATGCTTTACTGGTATAGCATAAACACTGAGATAAACCAATTTTAACTACAGAAAAACAAACACTCTCAAAAATAAAACAATTAGTAAACCTGGAAATGTGTAGGCAGATACAAGCAGCCCAAAATTGATAAAATCTGTAGGTAATTGTACTCAATGGAATCAATATCTTTTAAAATGCATAGTAATGGATATCATTTATAAAGTCAATACTTATGGAGATGTCAGAACACTTGTTTACAATGTGCTTCTTTGTAAATCTATGAAGCTAGTGTAATTAAGTCTCACTAACACGTATACATATGCAAACTCCCTTTGCAAAATCTACACTGCCATATGATGCTACTGAAATGTCATAGTGGACATTCATGCCTTATAAACACTCCTGACTTGCATAGGGGTTTACATATAAATTGGATATTAAAACACAAAAACAGTTTGCAATGGTCATAAGTGTATGTAACAGAATGGCTGTAAGCATATTTATTGCTAATCCCATTTATATGGGTTTTATTTGAATAAAATTTTAATAACTTACAGGTCTTGCCAAAGATAAATATTTTCTAAGGAAGAAATCCTCATATTTAGATAGTATAATTGCATAATCAGGATGCCATTTTGTGTTATTCTGAAAGGTTTATAAGGATTAAATCTAATAAGGTGTGCAATTCTACAAGATTTGAAGTTTCATAATTTAACATTAAACCAATATAATGCTGACAGAAATCTTCTCCAGTCCTCCGTGGAGGTGGATAAATGCACTTAAAAGGCATTCACAAGATAACATGGAAGTTTAAACTGTGATTTCATCTCAGTCCTACTGTGTGAGAATAAGACTCCAAACTCTTCAAGATCTAGAAAATGCTTATCTCCATGTTCTACAATCAAATGCTTCATGCTACATCTGAAAAATAAAAACTTTGTAAAAGAATAAAAAGTTAACTTTTTATTTTTGATTTCTGTTTTTGTCTTGGTTCTGTTGTTTTTGTTTTTGTGAGGTTCACGTATTTTGTGTGGTGTTGTCAAATTTAAGATCTCAAAACTGAGTTCAAGAGTTTAAAAATAAACTATGTCTGAAAATCACAAACTTTGTCCTGAATTTAGGATTTACTTTATTTACCTCTGAGTGATGGAAAAACTAGAAGGTTCTGTTTTCAAGTTTCTCTCTCTGGCAATGCTCTGTTTTTAACTAATATTACATCTAACAGTTTTCTTCCGATCCCTGGAGTAGGGAATACAGAAAAAGTTCTCTGAATGTCCTGGGTTCAGATGAGAGAGATGATTTTTCTCCATAGTGTCAGGTATGATGCCATAGATTTTTCATGAAATGAAAGTTGATAACATACCAATATTTTAGCTGTTGCCAGCATTGGTCAACAGGTGGTGAGCATCATGTGCTTTTTAAAATACATTTATGTAGGATTATCATTACCATTATTTTTCCTTTCCTTTTCTGTCTTAATAGTTTTTATCTCAACCCATGACTTCTATGCTGTTTTTTCCTGATTCACTCCACATCCCACTGAGTGGAGGGAGTGAGCAAACAGCTGTGTGGTGCTGAGCAGCTTGTCAGGTCAAACCACAACAACAAGATAGACAAGACGAGCGATGTTTTTTCAAGGACGGCACATTTATTTTGGAAATACTGAATGTTTTATTACAAGTCATGAGACTCTAATACAGAATTTATCATTGCAAAATGTAAGTTCATTAAAAAATTATAAAGCTTACAATTTATTTTAAATTATAAAATTGTTGAAATTATTTAATTTTATATAAATTGATGTACCTTGAAACTATGGCATCTCCCTCTCTTCCTGCCACTAACCATCTTTCTGTTCATCTGCACTCTTTAAGAAGGAACTGTCGAAGTTCAACACTACTAAGAAGGGCTATTTAATGTGTGTTTTTATGTTTTCATTGGTGCAGGACATGAAGTGAATAAGAGGGTTGTCATTGATGTGATGAATTATTATCCATAAATTGTTTCTTTATTTTCTTTTTGGGGAACTGGTAACTATTAAACAGTTCACATAAACATATCCATGCAAGTGTCACACTGCCTAGTGAGAAAAGAATATACACACTATGGGCATATTGAGAGTGAAGAATATTTATAATTTCACAATTTAAAATAGATATAGAAGGAGAATTCAAAAATGTATCTTTTCAGTTGATATTTCACAATCCATTCAATCCAAACAGTAGGAGTAGGTGGATAGAAATTATCCGGGGAGAAGAGATGAATAGAAAATATTACTTAACATAACGAAGGCAAACAGGGAACTGGGAAGAGACTGTTGCTCTCCCATTCACTAACAGTGTAGAAGAGCACATCTAGGTGCTAACAACCTGTGTTATTACTCTTTCACTGTAAAATAAATAAATGCTGGAGGTGTAAACTGCATGAGGCACTGCATTTTGTGATTCCTGGCCAGGTGAGCAGATATTACCAAACCTCTTCGTGGAAGGAGTCTGTTGCTTTCCTAGGCCTGTAGCACAAAAACACTTTTAAAAAAGCCAATAGGAAAATATCAAATTCCTTGCCTCTTGGTGTTGGCTGCAAACTTACTGAGTGCATTCAATTCCCTAGTCCAGATCATCAATAAAGATATTAAATAGGGTCAGCTGAGGTACTGACCCTGATGAACACCAGTTGTGACCTGTTACCAGCTGGATTTAACTCCATTCAGCACTACTCTCTGGGCCAGTCTTTTACCCAGTGAAAAGTAAGGTGTTCTTCAAGGGTATCCAGTGAAAGTAAGAAGTATTAGCCACTGGTTTGGCAGACTTTTATCTTGATTCCCAAAAAACACTTTACATTATCTCATAAAGAATGTTTATAAAAGTAGTAGAGTGCAACACTTTATGAAGAAAAATTCCATAATATTTCAGTCAGTAGGGTTTAGACATGAAAAGGAGTATTTTCATATTCAATATTCAAAACTTTGGCAGCAATACCACTTAAAGCATTCACCACTAAAAAGAGGACAACAATGGATTTGGACCAGGACTGGACTACTGTGCACCAAAAGCAATGTAGATAAGGAGAACATCTGTTCAGCTTCACACAGACATCTTTGGATTTGTAGATGCCTGGAGCAATTCTTAATAGCTTTGGCATGTGAAAAGCACAATGAGAAAGACACACTTGTTTTATAAATATGTCCTGTTCTTCAATCCACCACTTAAAATAAGCAGACAAAATAAACAGATAATTAGGTGAAATAGTCCTCTCTAGCTGGAATTCGAGGACTAGATTTTTGTTGTTGCTGTTTTGTTTTCAGTTTTTGACATTCTCCTACAAAACTGGTCTTATTGTAAGTGAATGAGATCCTAAGTGTTGATTTCAGGTAATCAAACCTCTGAGGTTTTGGCTTCCCTTCTGTCTAGTGTGATCTAATTCTGACTACAAAAGTGACATTTATGTTAATAAAATAAAATGGTGAAGATGGGTATTCTTAAGAATAGTTACAAACCTGTAAAATCAATTTTATTTCTAAAACTGGTTTCTCTTTTTATTTTCTTTTTTTTTTTTTTCTCCCTCATAGACATTTCCAAAGCTTCCTTGAAATACTTGTTCTCCTTTTACTTTTTCTCATAGCCTCCTCAATGCAGACTTTTCTCTCCAGGAGACAATATATTAAGGGAGGTAATACTGAATTACTGCAGCACACACAATGATATTTCTGTAAACTTCACGTGGGTGGAAAACTACTTCTGCCTAGAGCACCACTGACTTCATGGGAGGACAAAGCTGTAATATACTAAGCAAAACAGAAGCATTGCCAGTGTTCAACTATTCCTTGGGCTTTCTGAAAAATGAGGACAAAACCTGGTGTCTGAATTTCATTTTTAATAAATGAAGCTCATAAGCTTTATCTTCTGAGTCTGTGTTAATGGAGGATAAGATGCATAGAATTCCCCATGCATTTCTCTATGGCATGGCATTACTAGCCCCTGGCAGTCACAATTTCACACAGGGTTGTATGAAATAGTTGCTTTCAGTATTTTAATGTTCTGAGAACCAAATAAAGTAAACAGTGTGATGACTCAAAGACATTTAAATTCTTCAAAAGATGTCACTGTATGGCATAGAAAAGCATTACTTTTACTGTGTGAAGTTTTTATCAAATACAACAAGCTCTCTTATGCTGTTTGAAGTTTTTAAAGCAAATTCACTCCTGTACAAAAATGTATTCTTGAAGTAACAACAAATTATTTGAAAATTAATTTGCACAGCACTAGGTGGATATTTTTATGTTCCAGACATTTTTACACAATTGTAATTATCAGCTGTCTATAAAGAAGAGTATAACATGACTTTTTCCACATAGTTTTTTTCTGGAACCAAATTTGATATTAAATCTCATATCAAGAAATAAATGATTGTAAGTCAGTTTCTTAAAAGCTGAAAAGGAGCATAGGTAGTTCTTTTCTAATGAATATGCAGAAGTCATAATAGGGCATATCACCAAGAAAATTACTAGTTTTGCAAAAATAAATAATACATTTGATAGAATCACTTTTGAAACCACTTGCTGTGTTCCTGTAATGTAGCACAAACCTTTCTATACAAAGGAACCTGTAATAAAGAGCATTAAATACCAGGAAAGGAAAGCTCCAATTCAAAACAGATAATGGTTTAATAGCATTCCTGCTTGTAATTAAAAGCAGTTCTGTTCAATTCACTGTCCGCAGACCATGTAATCATTAACGGAAAAAAAACCATTTCAAAAGAGTCAAACTACATATTTAAGCCTCTTTACCCTGGTAATTAACAAGGTTAAATGTCATTTTCTGTAGCAAAGAAAAAAGTACTGCTTAAATACATCCCTAGTAAGAATGAATAGAGAGAAATAATCAGCAATAAAAGTGTTTATTTCATATGTTCTAATTTCCATGGAAAACGAAAAAAAATATAAATTTGCCAAAAGCTTTTTTCACAGTTATGTGCATTCAACTAAACAAGCCAACAAAACCTTAATATAAGAAAAATTAAAACAAAACTACATTTTTCAGAAACAAGATTTTTTTATTCTCTGTACTGTACTGAAGCTTATACCAATTAATTTCCCGTAAATGTGAAAAATGCCAATATAATATATGGTAGACAAACTGTGATGAAAGTTTGAATTTCATCTTACAGTTTGAAGGTGTGCTATTATATTATCAAATGTGTTCATGTCATTCTTTTTATCAAGTACTTGAAGTTCTTTAATGACGTTTGACAATTTTTTAGACACTTCCATTTTGAGGAGGAGCTATTTTTCCAATAGTTAATACTTTGATCCCGTAACACGGTTGCTTTCTCATTCACCTGTCCACTTATTGAGTATTCATCTGTTTTTTATAATCTGCAAGTTTTTTTTCCTCCTAAAGCCCAAAAATAGCATCATTGCAGCCATTATAAAGAAAATCAACTCTGTTCCTACTGAAACTAGGACTCTGATCCTTTTTGATATTTCACAAAGCTTACCTTTAATTACTTAAATGCAAACTTTTTTAAAAATTATGTGAAATTTTGTAAGATGTTAATAAAGTTGCATTTCACTACTGTAATATGATTTTCTATGTAGTCTTCAAAACATGGACAAATGAACACTTGAGTATTTTTCACTGGTATTGTTTGTATGCAGCTAAGCTTGCCCATAGCATCTTAACTGGATCAAGGTCCTCAATATTCCTCAATACTTTACCAGCTTTCTTGATTGGCAAGTTTCTAGAGCACGGTTTTTGAAGAGTAATATCTAAAACTTTAAATAAATTACAGGATTCGACGTGTATTTCAGGTGTTCAGGGATGTTTATGTGCATACACATCCAAACTTGATGATCCTTATGGTTCCCTTCCAACTGTGATTCTATGACTCTGATCCTAAATACTCTTGGATCAAATATCTTATTTCATGAAAATCTTCTATTTCTCTTGAGCCCCATAAGCAAATCTATGCATCAAGTCACTACAATATCAGCAACTGGCCAACTTAAAATAACTATAACAGAACTATGGTCTGAACAATATTGTTACTGGAGATTGGCTTTCTCTTCATCCAATCTGCAAACAAAATGCATATGGTACCACTTCAAGTATAATCACTAAATTTCATATCAGTACTGAAACACATTTTCTGAATTACTTCTGACAAGAAAAGAACTTCTATCTTACCAAAATATGAATTAAAAAAAAAAAAAAAAAAGCCATGCTAAAAATTTTTCATGCTCTTTTGTTTATTTATGTGTGGTTTCTTCCTGTCATAGTGTGAAAAAAATAAGGAGTTGAAAAGTAAAGAGCAATAAAAGATACACTATTTAGCTCTTATTTTTTTCTTTCATCTTACTGTTGCATTCTGTTTAATATTCTTTTAGTTCACTTAAAATCATATTCTTTAACTTATATTCCAGCAGTTGGTAACTGTGTAACTGAGGTCTGAGAAAGGTCTCTCTTAGTTTGTCAAAGTGCTGAAAAATGAGGATTCTTCTATCTAGTCTGTGTCGACTCAATGAGGTGAGTGATAATAAAAATTGTCCTTTTGATTTGAAGAATTCTATACTGCACGGCTGATCTTTTCATCAATGAAAAAGCCATCTAGCTTAAAACTGGCATGGAAGCCAGTCTTTCCCTTGCTGTAGAAGAGCAGTGGCTCCAATCTTTGCAGATATCTGTGAGATTTTGAGGTTATTCAAGCAATAGAATATAAAAATATAATGCCCATCTGTATACTAGCAAAAGCAGAAAATTGGAGGCTGCTAGAGATATGGAAGAAATTCAGGTTTTTATTAGAAGTTTTAATTGAAAAATGTGGTTATACATTTGTGGAGGGAGAGATGAGCTTTCTGAAAAGCAGCAGTATTTTTTAGCAATTTCTGTTTGTAAATAGCTGTCAAGAGGATGCATGATAATACACGTTTTCCTAGCCATTCTAATAAGCTATCTATCTGTCATATCTATCATGTATTTGCAATGAAAATAGTAAATAATGTAAAATAAAATTTAGTAAGATTAGGGAGAAGTCTATTTACTTCAGACTGCAACAGCAGTGTGGTGCATTGCTTTATCAATATTCTTAGGGAAAAAATATGAACTACAAAATTGTACAATATCTTTCACATACCTACATTCATATGGATTGTGGCAGCTGGAACTTAGTAGATCTATATTACTATGTTTGAAAAAGTAGCAATGATTTAGGTATACTACCTAAGTGCTGTACTAAAATGTAGGTCTTAGGTCATTTTGGAAAACTTATTTAAGGGTTTTAATTTGACAAGCTGATGCAGAAGTCAATATTTCATTAAAATTTACATGGTATCTCTGTCTCACAGCAACCCATACACCGGCTAACATTTGTGTTTTCAGGAAGTACCCTGAAGAATTAAATACCAACTTCATCATTATGAATGGAAAATGGGATAAAATTTACAAAAAAAAAAAAACATGATTTTTTATACTATTTGTATAATTTTTAAAATGAGTAATCAGTGGCCTTTTTCATTCTTCAAGGATATCTGTTGTATCTCTTCTGTCCTTGCTACAATTTCTGAGAACAAAATCAAAACTAAAATGTCTCACCTAGTTCGTCTTGTCGGTGTTTTTTTTCAGCTGAGCTAGAAAAGTTTTTCAGACTGAGTTGAGCTAGCTCTGACTAGTAATAAGAGTTTAAGCTATTTGTTGTTTATAACACACATTATTTATAAGGTACTCATCTATAACTCAGATATCGAAGCAGGCATGTCTCACTTCTTGTCAAAATAGTGCTCTTTCTGCCAATTCAAGAGCACTCAGATGTCTTGTAAAGGAATGGATCAGATACACTTCAGCTGGGAAACATTTATACTCACTGATTGTTGCTGTTGCAGTATCTACTTTGAACACATGCACGCACACAAAGAGAAAAAGCTGTAAGACTACCCTGCATGACCTGAGCCACATGGTGACTTTTGCCTGCTTCTGCAGCTAATAGTCTGAACTGAAATACCAGTCAAAGAACATTTGTCCTAGGACTAACAGCTCATAAAACATCCAAAAAATGCTCCATATTTTCAGCTTATATAATCAGGCATTTACAGTATTGGCAACACTGAGCATTTGAAAATCAGGAAATCCTGGAAATAATAGATATCACGCTTATTTTAAATCAAACATCCTCTTTTGTGATATGGCACTTGAGGATACTCTGAGCTCTTCAAGATTCTTAGCACAGCCATAAAGGAACAAGATATCTGCTTCATCTTAATATTTTAAAGTTAGAGCTGAGATTATGCCATCATTATATGATTCTGGGAGTGAGAGATTTAAATTAAACTCCAAATTCTATAAGAAAATAAAATGGAACCCTTATCAAAATAGAGACAGACAAAAAGGCATAGGGAAGAAAATGACACCTCTTTTCATTATTATTAGAACCAGTTGAGGAAATTAAAAAGAGGATTAATCTTTCTGCTCTCTAACTGGAAGAACGAGGAGAAGAGTTCAAGTTATGTGGGTAGTGTCAAGGAAAAGTTTCCCAAAATAAAATTGCTACTGATAAATGGGAACGTCATCTCCATCATGCAAAATCCTGCTTGGAGAGGATTAAGTACTCAGGGACACATTTTCTGGAAAGAAGCAGATAACAGTAGTGTCTCTTCCTGAGGTAATGTTACTATGTTGAGCCACGCTGTATGTCAGGGCATGGCAAAACCACCGCAGCAGAATCCGTCCCTTCACTGCCACCATTACACCACAATCCACATAATACACAACACCACGCACACTGGAGAAAGGAGGTTATTCTTTCCCTAAATAGCCATGGTTTCTTGGAAGATCTCACAAATCTTTCAAATAACTATCTGACTGGCTGTAAGTAATCTTTTGTGAAACCGTGTCCTTCGGAGGGTGGCAAGCAGAGAGGGAGAGCAAAGAGCGCTCTCCATGAGCTGTACAGACACCCATTTGCAAATGCAGAGCTACCAGCTTCTGAGATGCATTTGAGACATGAATGTATTGTACTTATTATTTTACTATACATGAATGCACAAGTAAGAGGTTCCATTAGCTAAACTCCTTTGTAAACCAAATAGCCTTGGAAGAAATAGGGAATACTTGTAATTCAACAGTTGTGCCCCATTTTAAGAGCTCGTGTGGAGTCACACATGACAAAAGGCTGCAGGTCAGACACAGTGACAGGATAGATTCAGAAGTGCCTGGGGAGATATTATAGCTGTTTGACGTAAGGCTGGGATGAATTGCACACAATTTCACATCAACAGCCAACAATAACTACACCATTAACGGCAACAGAGTTGCTATAGAGCTAGCTGGGCATACCTGATGGCAATAGTAAATATCCAGGCACCACAGGAATTCCAGGCTTTCTCTGCCCAGTCCCATAAGTGATGAGGTTGAGGTTGCAGGGGGAACCCGACCCAACTCCCACAGGAAGTAGCTTTAGTGCCCAAGAGCTTATGGCAGAGACCCAGGATGCTACGGCCCTGCCTGTGGGCCATGACCATAGTGTTGACTCTACTAGTGCCCTTCTGAGCTGCCCTGTCCACCTGCTGTGGCGCAAAGAAGTTGTGTGAGGAACCACTGCGCTGACTTGTTTCCTACAGTGGGCATCATAATGGAATCTGGGTATTGGTACATGAGCCCATCTAGTCCCCATGCTGTCAGCTTATTATTAAACTGCAATAGGCACAATTCCAAGGCTGGAACAGGCACTGCTACAGTGGCAGTAGGATGCAGGCCATGCAGGAGTTCCCCTTTAGGCAGGTAATCACCTTACTTCATTACATTATTGTGGCATTTCCTTTTCCTTCATCCTACTTTTACTTTCCCACAACAGCCCCCTCCTGAATGAACAATCTGTCCCCTAAATAATACTTCTTTTTGCTGTCGTATTTGCTACATGTGTAGCAAAATTATTATCTTTTTATATCAGCATACAAATATCCTTCATTTCATATGCATATGATTTTATTATTTTATTTAATTAGTACTAGCCTCAATTTTCCTTTAGGTCCCCAATTTTTACAATTGCACGCAAAATACACCTGTTTCTCCAGAAATTCCCCCAAAACCAACTTTGAAAACCACCTACCTTTCAATACACTAACTGTAACTTCTGTTCACTTCTTTTGTTGCTGTCTGTCATGTCTGGCAATTTTTCATGTCATTCCCCGTCATCTCATATGTCCTTTTCAGTTGGCTTAACCTCAGACCAGAGATTAGTCAGTGTCTTAGTCACTTGCCTGCAGCCCTAACGGTACATATTGCCTGGTTTTTGCAACAGGAAAACAAATGGAAAATTGAAATACATCGGATTTTCAAGAAGACTCTTGTCACAAATTGGTATTAGAGTGATTTCCATCAAGGAATAGAGTCTTCCAAGGTATGAGATTGTGTGCTTGACTCACCAATATTGAAAAGTAAAACCAAACAAATAAATATTTTATCCACTGTCTTGAATGAATGCATGAAGCTGACATTTATATGACAAATAAATACCTCAGTGCAGTTCTGGAAATTCGTCTGCTTGTTTAAGATACACTCTCTCATAGATCCTGAATCTTGTGTTGTGCACAGAATTGCACCATTTTGAAATACTTGCCTTCATAATCAGATGTAACTGTTGGCCTGCTCTCTTTTATACAAAGTCCATACATTGCACTTTCATTTTTATTTCTTCTGCATGGGTAGACTGACAGAGGTGAGATGTTCTCTATCAAAGGTTTTTTTTACGGATACAAAATAGTCTTTCATTTTGACATTACATTTCATATACTTTTCCCTTATCAACAGGTTTTTTTGCTATAACTCACCTCTATTAATTTAACACCCAATCCCTCATCTCTGAATATTATTCTTTCTTATTATTATTCTTTCATATTTTATTTAAATGAATCAAAAAATGGATGTTATCTGATTATTTTTTTTCCTTGAGGTTCTGAGTTAAATTTCGTTAATTATAATGTTTCCATGCTAAAAAGGAATGGCATAAATAGAATGTTGTTTTATGTTTTTAAATCACTTGCATTCATTGAATTCTCAGAAACTAGTGTTTAAAGTAGAAGTTTGTTCTGACAACAACAACAACAACAACAACAACAAAAGATCCCAGGTTTTCTAATGGAAATTTTAAAGAAAATTCTCTATATATGTTGTGAAGAGCTCCACACAAGCAAAGTCTTTTTGGGATTGAGATTTAAACACACAGTCACTGCATCAAATTACAAGCTGAAGAAATCAAGGGCTGCTTACGAAGACAAGGAAAAGTAAGGTATTTGGTGTTCTACCAATGCATGCCAACCAGTCAGTCATGGCTTTTATTCTGCCTAGGTATGGATCAATCCAATTTTGTCACTGTTTAAAAACAGCACTCTTTCATGTGAATGACTGAAAAAATAATCTGTACTGCAAGGACATTTATCTTAGATTCATAAGAAAGGTATAGCAAAATGCAGGCACTGGTGCATTCTATAGTACGTATAGGGAACAGATCAGCATGTTTGTTTTTTCATTCTTGCCTGATGTCTTGATAGCACTAATGCATATGCATTTTCCAAGGTATGAAGTCTTAATCCTGCTCGTTTTATTTTCATTATCTGTAAAATCTCATTTATATATATATAAGTGTTACAGTTAGGTCTTTTGTCTATCAACAGGCAGTAAAAGCATCTAAAGAAAATTAAAGGGAGTTTAAGCGATATAAAATTAATAGTATATTTATTCAAGCAATACAAACATTACTTTTTTTCTTCCCTACCTAAACAACAATGTACAACATCACTTATTTTTTTTTAAATATCCATATGTAAACTAGATATTTGTAAAAATATGTGTACGAAAAGTATGCATTCTTAACAAGATAAATGCATAATGACATGGCAACATCTTTTATTTCTATATTTTCATTCTGGTTTTCATCACTTTCTAATAAATTAATTGCAGAAAATTTTGTATGGAGTATAATATGTATCTATTTCCTGGAAAAAAAGATAAGAATTTTAAAGGTTATTAAGAAAAGTATTTTTGAAGTAGTGAACCTTAGAGACACATGAATGTACAAATCTGGAGATGGTAAATGCAGTGGATATGCAGCTAGAGGCTAAATTGAATGATGAAAATTCTCTCAGGAAATATACAGAAGCCATTTTAAAATTTCTGTACGTAAATGGATTTCCTATTTGATTTTTCAACTTAAAAAAATAGAAGATAAAAGTAAAAAATAAAGCCCCCCAAAATGTGTAATGTTTTGTGTGAATTAAATAGATCTATATGGTAAAGCTGTTTCTGTCCACAGCAGAGAATAGGAAGAGAAGTGATTTGGAGAAGCAAATTCATTACAACTGACCACACATTTGATTTCAAAAGGTTATCTGTTTGGCTGAGAAAAATCAGAATTTTCTCTATAAATTGAGTATTTTTCTGAGACTGAAGATCTTTCACATAATGTTACTGATAGAAAATGGCATTTATACTATCTTGGCCAGTCAGTAATGAATTAACATCACAAATTAAACTGTATAGAAATCATGCTATTACGATCAGATATAAAGAGCTGTTAATGTACTTCAACTGGAAGGGCTTTTGAGCTTTACACTAAGACTGAATGTCCTATAAATCGTCTTTCCTCAGACTCTCTCTTCGGTTTTCCAATGACACTTTGAAAATGAAAACCATCATAATAATAACATTCATCTTTACCTTTCACTGTACACTTCCATAAATACACATTTTTAAGGTTAGCGATCATGTGGAGGTGGATAAATGTATGTTCATATTTTGAAGGATCCCTGTTCAAGCATTCGTCTAATACAAGAAGTAATAAAAAACAAAATTAGATTTGGATGTTAAACTCCTCAAGTTTTTGAGTTTCTCCAGAAATGGTGAGACTGCCATGTTTCTAGTTAAAACTACAGAAATTGAATAAAGTCACAGTTCATATAAGCCATATTTTCTTATTAATTGTAAAATATGAGGCTTAAAATAAGTTTTACTGTGTTCTTGCTCCAAAAGTAATGGCTCCTATTTATTGCTATGGAAACAATAATAATACAAAGGACACAAAAACACTGATAGAGCAAATTCTCAGCTACAAGACACTTTCTTTTTCAAATTAGTCATGATGCATTTTCACCAATTGAACAAAAGTCTGCAAGCCAAGCTCATAAAAATCTGCATTGCTGTTTGGAATGGGGCTTGTCTATCTCACTGTTGTCACCACTGCTGAAACACACCACCCATCACTTTGCTGTGCTCACATCCACTGTTTGGTTTCCATAACATTCAGCAAGTATCAACGAATCTCAACTGGTGCCATTTTTTCCACACGAAGAAATTAAATTGCACACTTTTGCTTCATACTCACTTCCATGTCAGATACAATTTTGTCAGACTGCCCTTCTGTTGCCGTCTGTCACACAGCAAAAAAACGTGATGGAATATTGTCAGAAAGCTTCAATCTCTACTTCCATACCATCAATATCTGCTACTAATGTTATGCACCAACATAATAAAATAGGAGGCATTACTTTCAGAGCAGCCTTTGTATGCCAGAGATATCTAGAACAGCATATCCTACTCCTCCATGTTTACAGCCCAGATTTCTGGGATCCTACAGGTAGGACCCTTCATACAATATTTTTACAAGAAAATGCTACCCAAGGTATTAGTAGAAATAGATGGACTGTAGTAAGGTCTGTCCAAAATGAACTGTTTTTCTCTCTACTTGAGAAGAAAAGATGCGCAGGACTTCTTCAGGAAGTCTCACAAACCTATGTCTAAAGAACATTGGGTTCTATTGACCAAATGATGACGTTGCATTAAAGACATGCTCTGCCTAACAAGCTTAATTTTCTTTTTAAAAATGTTCTTTGCCAAGTAAAATTTCACCACACTGTCATCAGAATAATAAGAGGAGATTATGAGCAAAAAGTAGAATGCTCGAAAGCAAGAATACGTTATATGAACAAGGATTATTTGACCCAAGACAATCAGAATAGCAACTGCTAGGATAGATATTATTTTATGTTAAAGGAGTTGTGTCTATACTTTCATTTAAGAAATGTATGCATGAGCCATCAGCCAGAGGTTGACCACTGGTACATCTGTCTATCCTCTTATCTCATGCAGTTGGGGCAAATTAGGCAGGAACAGCTATAGAGTAATCCAGCTTTTTAATACGTCTGACTTCATGTGAATTCAAATACTTTGATTTTAAATCATTTTTAGACTAAACAGATATAAAACACATTTTAGATGCGTCCATTCCATATTAGGAGTAATGCATTTTGATTCACTTTAAGACCTTTCTTAAGTGTTCTAAGATAAAATGAAGATATTTATTAAAAAAAAATAAAATCAAAATGCCTACTTATTCAAGACGCAGACTTACTGGGGCCTGAAACATTAGGGTAGGGTATGTTAGGATGATTTTACCTCTTTTTTTTTTTAGCATTGCTGGTAAATGAGTTATGCAAAAAGACAGCCCATGCCACTCTGCACATTATCTGCACATTAATTGTTCTGTCCTAAAGTTCAGTCCATGAGGATGTTTAAATGTCACTAGCTAAAATATTCCTAGTTGAGAGGTTTGAAAAGAAATACTATTCCTTTCTGAATTCCTTCCCCCTGATGTTATTAAAAGATGGGCATTCACCTCTTGACTGTTTTGGAAGGGAGGAAACTGTGCAGAATCTCTCCATGAAAGAACAGCATTTCCCAGTTCTTTCTGAATTCCTCAGGAACTGGAAGAGCTCAGGGAGAGAGTAAGACAGTTCAAAACTCAGCAAGACGCATGGACTCATACAGTGTCAAATAGACTTCAAAATGTAGCCTTTCCTGGTTCCCAACTCCTGCTGAGAGCTGTGAAAACCCACCTCCCGCTCAACTGGAAGACTCTACCCCAATTTTGTGTTACCTCAAGCTTGGCTTAAAGGTATTTCAATACTTGCTTTCTTTTGAGTCACAGCACATTTTTTTGTGGGTAGATTTCTCCACACAGACTTAGGACCAAGACTAGCAGTATATTGCGTACCATTGTAGTCACATTTATTGTATTTTTTTTCTAAATTATACAGCTCTAAGGAGAGTAACTTCTAATCAAAACTTACAAATATTCAAGGAGTGGTTTCTTACTTTATAAATGGGCATTAATGGTTGTCAAAATTATGGGGCCAGGCTTTTTTTTTGTGATGCTCAACAACAGGGCAAGAGGCAATGGGCACAAATCTGACCACAGGAATTTCCATCTGTACATGAGAGAGAACTTCTGTGATACTGGGAGCTTATGCTAAGGTGTGAATTGTTATATAATTCACTGGAACTAGGAAAAAAAAAAAAAAAGAGATGTATTTAAAATATTTAAAAAAACAACAAACAATTATCCTTAAAGAGCATTTCTCATTATCTAATTTACAGCAGAATTTGTCTTATTCTTTATGCCTTCCAATCATGTTCTGAAAGAAATAGTGTATGTGTTTTCATAGTGGATCTAATACAATATTCTAATCTCAACTGGAAATAAATTTAAGAAAAAGAACAAATTTCATAGAAGAGAATTTCAAAACTAATTTTACAGTTATTTTACCACTGTTGGGCGAAATTTTGTGGACACACAGCGAAAGTTGCTCCTGGACATTTTTTAGCATATCTAGCCTCAAAAAGAAATGGAAGAGGATGAATTTTGATGTCATGTTGAATAAACGTGGAAGAAGATGGAATCTCATGCTCTAGAAGGCTCAGAGCTGCCTTAAAATGGTGCAGTAGTACCCTACTTTTCTCATGAATTGCACAGAAATTCACAGGTAAATTCACTCAGATGAATAATCCATCTCCTGCTGATGTCAATTTGACAGAATCAGTAAATAGTTTCACCAAAGTGTATCATGTGTACTGTTCAAAGAGATTAGAGACATTGAAATGCTAAGCATGATTTGTAAATCAAATCCAGATGGTATGACGGCATGACACAAATGTTTTATCTATGCTGAAATTCTATCATGCCCTCTAATCCAACTGGCATAAAGACAAGTGTTTGATAATTGAATTTGATGCCATACATTTAAGATCAGAATATACTCCAAGTTCTTTACACGGATCCATTTTATTCTTTTCAGATCTCTTTAGAATTCCACTTCAATAGATGACTTATGTTGAAACACTGGAAATGATTGTCTACCTAGATCTTAAAGATCTCCAGAAGTTTTGCTGACATTATTACAAGTAAAGCAGAATTAGGCTCCAGACAGAACCTTCTCAGAGCCCTTTAGTTCTTCTAGTTCTCTTATATCTAAGGCACTTTCTTATACTGAGTAATGTGTCAGTCAGAACTGTTGATTTTTTTTTTTTTTCTACCTTTTCAAAACCTCCTAAGCATATTTTGTTACCATTTCCAGGAGCTTATCTACTTCTCTTTTTTCAATCAGTAGAAGCATATAGTATCTAAAAGCTTTGATTTTCTAAAACCTGCAAGGTAGAAAACTGATTGCTCCTACTGATCAGCAGTTGTTTTCATCCAAGTGCTTCAGCTTCAGTGCACAATCTATGTACAAACTTGCTCAGAGGAATTATAGAGTCCATAACAAATTCTATGTTAGGAAGTTGAAAATTGGGCTAATCTTCTTGCAAGACTATGTCAGCAACGGAGACATGAAAAACTTTTAAGTAGAAATGTAAAAAAAAATTCCAGATCATATCAGTAAGAAAATCCCCTTCTAAGAACAGAAGGTTGTTTTGGTTGATGCCTTTGCATACTGCATTAAACATCAAAGAAGATATTAAACATTTCCACACAAAATCTTAACCAAAGTGGATGTATAGTATAGCAATCTAAAAAGTAACACTATACTGGACTTATTTCACTATAAAATGGTAAATATTACTCAAAGTTTTTCTTTCTGAGCATAAAATGTTTAACAATGATTCTGGGAAATTCAAGTCATGCTGGCAATAAGACAAAACTGTTTTCTATGAGCTCCTTTTTGTTATGAAATACTAAAAGAAAGAGAACAGCCATTCCTCTGTGATAGAAAGTCTGCTTTCACTGATGCACTAAAGAATGACATAATTCAAGTGAAAGAGATTTTGATAAATCCCTATGCATCTATAGGTAGTCAGTTCTATAGCCTTGATCCTACAAATAACTCAGCATAATTTTATTTCAGGTATGTGAAAATTTTCACAAACCATGATGCAAATCATAAACTAAATGATTATCAGACAAAGATGAACTAAAATGATTGTAAAAACAAAAATTAATTTAAAATATTTCTCAAATGTTTTTATGTCAAGTAAAATGAGTAGAAAGGCCTGAATTCATCTCATTTTTGTTTACTTAATATGAAGTGTAAAACATCAAAGTTCAGAGTGAGAATACAAATAAAATATTTTCAGCATCATAAAGTATTTAAAAATAGTACAGAAACAGCTGTATTCATACTGAAGTATTTTATACTATTTTAATGATAGATCAATTTTCGTTCAAGCTGCATTCCTGTAGTAGGTTAATGTCCAACTTCATACCTTAAATAATCACCTAGGAAGCTTTATTTTTAAAATGTTGCTTTACATTAATGTTTATGTCATGTCTTAGTTAAGTGGTTTCCTTATTGTTAATTGAAACTTCCTACTGCTTCATGGCTTGCTCTGGAAATAATGCCTTTATTTATTTTCAGGCAAACTACAACAGATACAAGGAGCACAATAACATGTTTGAGCAAATTCTCAGCTACAGAACACTATTTTTCAATAGTGTCACCACTAACAGCTACATGTTTTCAACACAGATGAACAAGAGCCTGTATGCCACACTTGTAAATAACTGCATGGCCATCTGGAATGTGGCTTGTCCTTCACATTGATGTAATCGCTACTGAAATGCACTGCCCCCACTGCTTCACTGTGCTCACATTCACTGGGTCTCCATAAACATTCAGCAAGTGTTGATGAATATTAATGGACACTTTTTTTGCATGGAAGAATTCAATGACATATCTTTTCTTCATACACACTTCCATATCAGATGCCATTTTGTCAGACTGCCTCTTTTTTGCCTTCTGTCACACAGCAACAAAATGTAACAGAATATAGGTGAGAAAGTTCAACCTCTACTGCCCTACCACCAATACTCATCTCTGACATCACGGTATGAGAACTTAGGTTACAGCCTGAACCAGTGATTGAGCACCTGTGAGAATCCTTTGTTTTTTGGCTCAAAGCTTGCTTACTGAGATATTTCTTGTGATAAGACTCTGATTGATTTGTTGAGGAGCCAAATAATGGGTGCTACTGTGTGACAAGAGACATCACTTTGGGAACACTTGAAAGCACCTTCTTCCGGAGCTGCTTGCCTCGGGAAGAGAGTGCTTAGGAGTGTTTACTGTTGGAAGATCTGGCCTGTGACTAAATAGCTCCAGCTTGGTATGGGAAAACTGGGGAATGACACCATCATGTCCTGTGAAAAACAGGATGCAGATGGGCATCCCTGCTCCCTCTTATCTGCTGGCAAAGCCCGGAAGGCGGGAACAAAGGAGTTTCTGATGAGATCCCAGTGCCAGAAGCTGCCACTCAAAAGACAGCTGACTCGACCATTTTGAAAGGGGCCATCATCGCCGTAGTCGTTGCCGTTGTTGTCAACAGAACAACACTGCCCGACGACCCACCACTACTGAAGATCAGTGACTGAACTATGAACCACGCTGGATCCATGGTGGTGACTATCTCCCTCTTGCTTCCTATAGAGACTCCTTGCCTCTTCTTTTCTATTTTTTCTATTTTTTCTATTGGCCTCCTTCCCTTCCCCATTACCCTAATTCATAATAGTGTCCGTCCTCCCTTTCCCATCTCCCTAATTAAGATTTATAATAAACTGGTCGGACCAACATTTGAACCGTTGTTTCTTAATCTCACGCTGGGTATATAATATTAAAAGAATCTCATCTCCCTCCTATAAACTGGAGTAAGACAGCACCTAGTGCAGAGGGGAGGCTAGCCATAGAAGCACAAGTGCAAGCAGTTCATCTGTGCAACTGCTCCCTAACTTCATTTTAGGGCTGGCAGCCAAAAAGAAAACTTCTGTACTTAGAGAATCACTTCTTTCTGGGAGTTTTCCTGCAAGCCCTTATCTTCTTGACAGGGTAAGCTTTTTATTTTTATTATCAGCTTGTGAATAATACTTTTCTTGAGTTATTTGAAAACTGGTCAAAGGCAAACTGTATACCTCTATTTTTCCTGTACAGCTAGCATGATAAAACAGGAGGTATTACTTTTGGAGAATCTTTTTTATATCTCTGTGCTACAAGTTTAAGACCCTACAGCGAACAATAAGCAGTTTACTACACTTGAAGACAGTGTATCCACAAGCATTGTGCTGATGTTTCCCTTTCGCTTGGGACATAATTGCTGTGAAGACAAATATCATAATCTCAAACTAAATAATTTGCTAGAACAAAAGTGAGAAAATATTTCCAAACATATTTTATCTCTTCTTTGGTTTAGAGTTGTTTTTTTAGAGAAGTTTGAAAAGTAAGAAAGCTGGAAAACTGTATACCATCACCATGAAGATGAAGGAGAGGTGTGGCTTCAGCTGATTTACCTCTGCTGAGAATTTTGTCTATTGTTATTTGTTCTCCCTAAGCAGGTTGATTTTATTTCCATTAGGATTTAAAAGCTGTATTAAATGAAGCATTCAAGTTAGCTTTTGGTCTCTCTCCCCCAACCAAAATGGAACTAACAATTAATAAATCAGTATCTTAGAATCACAGAATGGTTTGGGTTGGAAGGGACGTGGACGTTTAAGATCTAGTTCCAATCTCCCAGCTATAGGCAGGGACACCTCCCGCTAGGCTAGGTTGCTCACAGCCCCAGGCATTCTGGCCTTCAGTGCTTCCAGGGAGGGGGCATTCATAGTCTTGCTAGTTTGTGGGAACTAAATGTTTGCATGGGAATTCAAAACACTGGTTTGTTTTCAACATTATTCTTAGCCTAAATCCAAATCATGGTACCGTACCATATACTCCATAGAAAATTAACTCTATCCTAAACAAAAACAAGATGATATCTCATGCAGTATCCATTCACCACAGTTGTTCTTAAAAAGCATTCTAGCCAATGCTGTTTCATGCCATGCCCCAGACCCCATTCAGGTACCTTTTCTATGCTTCTTACCACCTGCACACAGCCTGTCAAAGGAATTACCTTAAGCTACATCTCTCTCTCAACTGTTTGAAAGTCCAGATGGTGGCCTATTTGAAACATCTGGTACGTAGAAAAATTGAGGGTTAGCATCACTTTTGGTATGCCCTTCTAGGCATTAATGCTATGTCTTAATCAGATAGTGGAAAACTGCTTATTGATCATTTAAGGACTCATTCTTCACAGTTACACAGGAGTGTATAAGAATTAGTTTCACTGATGCAGAAGTGCGGGTGAGCAGAGAACGTAGATCTTTAAAAGCTTTTTGTGCTTTGAAAACTGTAAGCAAATAAAAAGCGTACATTTTGTTCACTTCTGGAATTAATATTACACTCTTCTTTTCTGCAGTTCAATCAAGTACTATGCAATTTCTGGTTAATGAATATGGCTTGTGCTAAAAGACCTAAAGACTACTGAGAGTATATTGCTGATTATCATTTTTTTCAATATAATGCTCTTTGCTGATATGAGATGATGGCTTTCCTTTAAAATTTACATGTTATAACGTTAAAGCATTATATTTTAGGCAATTAATTTTAAATCCAAAGGTTCTATCTATTTTTTTTAAATAAATATAATAAGCCAATAGTAAAGACAAATTTTTAATGTCTTGGCAAAAATAATTACTCTCGTTGCCTATAGCTAAGAGGTAGATAACACAAATTATAAAACTGGCTGGCATCTTTTCTCATTCCTTCTGGAAGGAGTGCAGATTATGATAGCTGAAACTATCTACTGGCATACCATGTGATATACAGCACCATGAAACTGTAGAACATTCTCTAATAGCCTTATTGATGAATATACATTATAAAACTCTGCTGTCTACTAAAGGAAACACTGGCTGGACTTCACTTACATCAATATAATGTATTCAATGTAGACAATAAGAGATACTTTAGAATTAAGAATTATCTGCCTCATGGGATTAGCACAGTGGCCTCTGTTTTCTGGAAAACTGAATACTCATCACAGGTAAAAATAGGTTTAGTTTCATATATTTTCAGGCACTTCTACTTAAGCAAACCACTGTTAGACTGTTTAACAAAACACTAAAACTTTTAATACTGTTGACAGTATTGATTCAGGTGTCCCAATTGTTGTTTTCTGCAAATGACTGCTAATGAGACAATCTAAGTATGCATTCACCTGATGCAGCAGAGGTGGCAGGGCAAGGTTGCAATATGAGGAGTAGGCAAGAGTACTGCTCACTTCAGCAGAGGCAGTGAACAGAGCAGTAGCTGGAACAAGATGGGATCCCTCCTTTGACTGCAGTGCTATTATGGATGGATACAAACTCTTCAGAAAGGACATGATAAGAGGGGGAGGAGAAGCTCAGGCATATGGACCTCTTGTACAGAATAAGGTGAATAAGAGCTTGTAGATCAGAGCAGAAGAGAGGCTAGTGGAGGTGATGTCAGAAGGGCCACCTGGATAGGTCTGGAAGACTCGATGAAGTATCCTTCAAACAACCTAGTCTGGAGGAAATAAGGCTTTAGGAGGTCTTTAAAGCACCCTCCCAGTACCCAGGTAGATCTTCAGAAAGACAAAACCAGACGCTTCTCAGAGGCTATTGTGTGTTATGGAAGGATGAGTGACATGGGGAAAAGTTGAAAAAAAATGGTTAAGACCAAATGTAAGGTGAAACTTACTCCTCATGAGGACTGTCAAGAACTGGGGCATGTTTCTCAAAGCAGTATGCATCTCGCAGATTTTCAGGGCCAAACAAGGAAATACAGTGAGCAGCCCAATCTAATCTCATAGCTAACCTTGCTTTGAGCAGGAGGTTGGACTGGAAACCTTCTCAGGTCTCTTCCATCCTGAATTACCTCTACGGTCCTTTGAAAACGCTTTGTTTCTATAGCTCTATCTACTTCACAATTGTGAAGGACTTCCCAGTAACGCTTAGTAGGGATACAGTAATTATGACTCCTGTTATTACCCCTTCCACATCTTGCTCGCCAACAGGTGGAATTAGATAATGAAAACAAAACAGCTTCAAAGACACAAATACTTCAGATTTTATTAGTGTGAAGACCAGAAGAGTGCTTTCAGAATGTGGGAAACAAATATGAAAGAAATACAGTGGTTCAGAGTTTCAGGGTTTGCAGTATTTACTCTAAATAAGCTGCTGTTTTCTGTGATCCTTGTCAACTCAGAGGCCCTTCACAAGCAGGGATCTGACAATGAGTGTGCAGTTCATCCAGTACCCAGAGGTACACCAGTTTTACAGGCCAATACACTGCAGTGAGGAAAGCTTTTGACCATTCATGCAGATTTTCAAGTCTGATTCAAAGGTCACTGGTGTTAATTGGACCCTTTGATATTCATGGTTGATCTTAACTGGAGTATTTCATCTTCATGGACATGTTCAATGCCAATATTTTTACCCTTCTAAGGAGAGGCATAGGAGATGACATAAGATAGCTCATGTTGTTAAACTATCTAAAATTCGAATTGTTTATAAATAGTGAGTTTTCCGTCTAAATAAAAATACACTGCAATCACTTAAATGTAGAAATAGAAAAAATAATTATAACGGCATCTAGATCTGCTTACAAGATTTCAGCAAGCCACTGTAACACGGAAGAAAAAAGTTTGTGTATATGCATTCAATATGTAATATATATGTAATAATCTATCTATCTATCTATCTGTGTTAGGCACATTTTAAAAAATGTCAATGAATGGCTTCTAATACCTTAAACCAGAACACTAGACAAGAAAAGTAAAGAAGGATATGCGTCAAAAGCTCTAGGAAAATACATGGCCAGCTTTATCTCTGATAATAGCAACAAATCTAAAGACCTGTAGTTTCATCAGGAATGCCTTCTTTGATATTTTTAATGACTGAGATAGCAAGAACAAAAAACCCTGACCCCACCATACTTACAAGGCTGTTGTTGTTCCAAAGGGCTTACAATTTGAGACAATGTAAGAACAGGGATGAGGGAAGGAGTACGAAAGGATAGTGCTGATGGTAATACATTGTCCCTAGCATGCTTAATCATTAATTATTTGATATTTGCTTGCATACTCTTCCGAAGTTTTGTCCCTGTGCACCAAATGATAGAAAATGTAAGTAAACATATAGTAAAAATAATAGTAGTTGATAATCTTACAGCATTTTTGTGCAACACTCTGGAGCACTCAGAAAAGAAATAGTCTGAATGTTTTGCTGAGTTATGCCTTTCCATAAGCTACCAACGTGTTTACTGAAAAGCACTGAACCCTTTTATTAGAATAGAAAGATCAAACCTCTTTTGGGAATGAAGAAGTTGCAAAACAAATCAAAGGCATTGCTTTTTTTTTTCCAGCTTCTCCATATTTGTCACTTGTCTGCAAAGCAAATGCAACTTAAAAAAAAAAAAAAAAAAAAAAAATTTCTTCTGTTTCCATAGAGTTTCAAAAGAAAAATTGCTTTTAAAATGTAAATCAACTACTACATTGATATGAAGAGGGAAGAAGGGTGGAGGAAGGCAAACACTCCACAGCCCAACATCAGAAAAAAAAAAAAAAAAAAATAGACAAAAGCAAAAGAGAAAGTGAAATTATAGAAAATAAAACAAAGTTAATACAATTTTATATTTATTTTATTATTATTAGCTAATGAAAAAAAAAAAAAGGATCAGTAGGTATGTAAGAGACTATATAAGTTCTCCAGCATGCTTTGATCTTCTGGTGAATAGAAAAACATGCTTGATATTTCTGAAAAAATTATGAATAAGAAAGATGTCTCAAGATAAGTAAAAACAGTTTATAAAGCTGAGAACCAGTGGATTGTTTTACTGATTGGTATACAAATAATATTTATAGTAGTAACTGAGGACAGAAAGAGAAAAAATACTTATTCAGACTTCAACTTAAAATCAGTTCTGGGCAACGAACCCTAAAGGGACACGTTGTGATTTTTCAGAAGTGATTGTAGTAGAGACAAACTGCTGTTAATTTTAATGAAAATTGAACGTTTTAGCAATCCTAGTTGGCTTTAAAATTTTTATATAGCTTGTCATATCTGTCCAAACATATGTGCAAAACAAAGCTGCATAGGTAACTTCAAGAGTTTGAAAGTAAGCCAATATAGTCAATGAAACTGTTCACATTTCCTTTCCTTCCTAGCAAAGCAGTGGATTCCTAATAAGACCTGTAGGTACTAACAAGACCCATAACTATCTGTAGCACAGAACACATAGAGGACGTGCTGTTTATATCTTAAAGAATGTTTAGACTGTTTGTCTTTTGCAATCTAACCTTTGTGACAAAGCCAATCTCCTTCCACGGCGGCTAGAGAGCAGTGAGTTCCTCCAGAAGGCTGTCCAGAATCATAGAATAATTAAGGCTAGAAAGATCACCAAGATCATCTAGTCCAACCATCAACCCATGCCTGTGATCACTCTAGTCCATGGCACTCAGTGTAACATCTAGCCTTTTTTGAAAACCTCCAGGGATGGTGACTCCACTACTGTACAATCAATGAATATACAGGTGTTACAGTATAGCAGAGAGCTTGGCTACGTAGTTGTTACACCAAAGCAGGAAACAGAAAAGATAGGTACACTCACCTGTATCCTGGGCTCACTTGGGAAACTCTGGTAGAGTGGATCTCCAGAAAGAGATCCCTCCCCACTGGTAGCCAAATGGGTCTAGGAGAGATGGAGCCAGGCTCCACCCCTTCTGACAGCACAGGTGAATTACCTTCACCTGTGCTCCCGTAGCTGACTCATTGCTCGCCTCAGTTGATCAGAGGTTCAGGCTATGATTCAGCAGTTCCCATACAACTACCTACCTGGGCAGCTCGTTCCAATACCTCACAACTCTGAGAAGGATTTTTTCCTAATATTCAACCTGAACCTCCCTTGGTGAAGCTTGAGGCTGCTATCTCTTCTTCTGTTGCTGTTCTCTGAGAGAAGAGGCCAACAACCATCTTGACACAAACTCCTTTCAGGTAGTTGTAGTGAATGATAAGGTCTCCCCTGAGCCTTCTTCTATTCTCTAGAGATAGCTTAAGAGGTCTCCTGCATGAAACTGAGCCCCAAAGGTGTATCCTCTTCCTCTCTGTGGCTATATGCAGATGTTCCTGGAGCTATCCTCTCACACTGGATTTGGGAAGCTCTTGCAACTCCCCCTTTGCCTTGCCAGAGAGCACAGATCTTGTTAAAGCAAGAAACAGCCCAGTACAGCTCCCCTACATTCATTCTAATCATTCAGAACACTACTGCACAGTATTCAGCTGAAAATGTTCCAGAGTCAGCAACCTCATTTTGTCCTTCCCTCCATATTTTACGCCATGTTAATAGGTCTTTCCTAGTTCTTTATAATGTACAAAAAGCCAAAGCCGACTAGAGTCACAACATTTATTGAAGAATGTAGGTTTTACATTTGAAAAAAAATGAAAAAAAGAAAAAAGTGGGATAAAAGTATCTGGAAAGTATGTGTGAGAGGGCTAAAGATACAGGTTTGGAGAAATCTGAATGAATAAATAAATCTATTGATGCTAATTCAAATAGCACTGCCTGAAGTCTGTCCCATCACAGCTGGGATGTGATGTGGCTGTCAGCAAATTCCTCATCAGAACGTTACACTATTTCACTCCTTCAAATGTCTAAGAGAGAGAGCACAATAGGGAGATAATCCAAAATGTAGCAAAAGTTAAAATATGCAACTGAAAAGAAAATAAATGATTTGGTCAGATTTAATCTATGAAGTAAAAGAAGTTTTACTTATTGTAATTAGAAGGATATTCAGGTGAAAGCACTACTTGTTTTCTCAAGTACAAAAGATTGTGAAATTTCAAAAGAATCACTCTTGACAGTGGTACGTATTGTGAATACTTACCAGCTTATTTATTAATTCCATGAGTACCAAGAGGAATGTGCTAGCCTATTTAAAATGACAAGATTCTAGAGAATCAATGCATCTTAGGGACATGGGGCAAAGACTATATTCTTTTTTTAACTACTGACACTATTGAAACTGCTATATTCTTGAAAATTACCCTCTTTAATTGTTCAGGCAAGAGGCAGTAACTGATTACAGAAATATTCCTAAACACTTATATAATTAATTGATTTGCTAGTGAGATATTTTGCCAATAACCACATATTTTTTTCCCCCAAATCCTCACATTTTTGTGAATTAATTTTTTTTTCCAAATTGCTGAGGATATAAGCCTGTAAATTTCCACTAAGACTTTTCAAGAAGGTTTAAATTTTTTCTTACCTTCTGCACTTTGGACTGGAGCAAAGTATCTCTAAAGTGAGCCTAGGAAGTATGATTCAGTATGTCTAGGTTAGGAAGATACTTCACTGATTATTAACTTTTGTCTTTGGAGTATTATGTTCTATATCTTTTTTGGAAACAGATAGTCAGATAACATAGATGTGTCTCAAAAGGAATTTATAGAATCCAGACTATGAGATAACTCTATCACACTAGATCCTTGTGGTTCATACAGTAGCATAGGAAATGCCACCAAAATGAATTTGAACAGAAACTCAAAAGTAAAATTGTGACTCCTGAAGAGTATTGGACTTTACAAGAGTACAATTGTCATGGTTTCATGATTTTTGGTTATCAGTATTCCACATCATAACATCATGTAATGCACTGGGGGTTTGACTGCTGATGCTCAAGTTCAGGGTGCCTGTCCGGAGGAGAAGAAGAGCTACATTTCCCCAGGGGACTTTGCAGTCAGCGAGGAGATATAACTCCCAGCAAGGTCACCTGATGTTCTCTTCTTTGCCTGCGCTTCTTCGCTTGCGCTTCTCCGTCTGCGCTTCTCTGCCTGCGCTTCTCTGCCTGCACTTCTTCATCAGCTCAACTGGACTGCACTTCTCATCTCAGCGTTGTGGTGAGGCCAATCCACCTTCCAGACACACACTCTCTCTCTCTCCTTATATTCTGCTGACACTATATTTAGTAAATTAGTTTGTTTCACCTCAGATTGTTGCCGCTGTTTTCAATTATTTCGGGGTCCCCTATTTTCCTTTTCTGGGGGCACGGATCCGCGGATCCCTCTGCCCTTCTAGTCATGGAACCGGACCGAACCAGCCCGTAAACCGTTGACAACAATACATAATAATTCAAAACTGAAAGCTGTTGTTTTCTGATAAACCTGAGAAAAGCATGGGGTGGAGGCAGTATTGTAACTATCTTGACACTCACAGAGGATTAGACTAGATTAAATTAGGAATGCTACACTTGTCTTCTAGCCAAAGTGAATCTTTCTGCTGGCATAGCTGCTACAGCATGTTTAGTGAACTTCCACTTTCCTGATGAAATAAGCTCAGCTCTTTTTTCATCTTAAATTATCAAGATATGGCTGACCTGTGCCAAGAGTTTCAAAAATGTTTGACTCCTTTGAAAATAGTTCTTATTGTCTTTTTGTGAGAATTCTGCTTAAAATGGGATATATGTGTTTAAATACATGTTTACAAGTAAAATCCTTAAATACATGTAGTTTCCAAGCTAAATACCTATGCAGTAGACATACATTGTGTGATTGATATCGATTACTGCAATGGATGGCAAAAGGGAATTTAGACATGCAGCTTCTGCCATTCTCACAGAGGACTGTGTATCAAATTCTAACACACTGTGCTGAAAGATAACCCCCAAGAATCAGATGTTCTCTCTCCAGATTAGTTTATAATAGAATTGACTTTCATACTAAGATTTAACAAAAAAAAAAAAGACCACTTAACAACGGGAAAGATTGCATAAAAATAATTAGCAGTGTCAATGAGGTTGATTTAATTACACTTGTTATTCAGCTGTTTTTCTAGTAGTCACTTTTACTTTTCATTCCTGTCTCTCCACTACACCTCCTGACTGTTGTATTGTTACTTTACAGTGGATGTTCTTAACATTTGTTTAAGTGCAACAGAGAATATATGAAAAAAAAAAATATTTTCTCCTGGAATTTTCTGAAGGGCAAAGAAAGCTCTGAGGAATTTTAAGTAACAGATCTATCTTGATAGGCAAAAATGAGAAAGAAGCAATGCAGAAAATCCTGGTGTATTTTCCCCAAAAATCTAAAACCAGATAATGGAAGAAGCTTTTAAGATATTTGACAATAATGAGCCACATTAGGTTTTGATAGGAAATACATTAGATAATTTTGTAAGTCTTTTACCTATATCTTCTAAATCATGAAAAGAGACATTTGAATCAATATACACAAAACTCACTAGATGTCATTAGTGTAAATGTATCATCAGCTCTACTTTGCTTTTCTTCAGTATTTGAGCCCTGTAATAGATTGCTAATACATTATTCACTACTGCCATTTTTTCTTTAAGAGGACTGATAAATACTTGTATAGTCTCATCAGAAATTTTAGATCAGTTAGCAGTAGACTATGTTTCCCATATTCTGATCCTACTTTTGTCCTTAGCCGCATGAATGCTTTTTTAATCTTACAACTTTTCTGTTTTTCTAACAGCAGACTCTCCTTTGGAATCTATTCATCTGTGAAATACAGGGAAACATACTAATAATGTAAATATACTTTATTAATATTATGTTTTAAATATAGTTGATAGCTGGTAACTGAACTGCTATACCTCTGTTGCATCATTTCTAATTCAGGTTCAATGCTTTGATGTGACTATATCGAATTATGTTAACAGTACTAGAGACTGCTTCATGTATACAGGAGCTGTTAGAGAGGAAGAAGAAAGACAACAAGGCCACATGGATATTTATGGATGTGCAGCAAAATAAATCACCAGATAAAAACGGACATTTTATCAGATAGTTTGGTTTATCTACCCTCATGAATGTGTGTGCAAATGCCATCAGAGAATACAAGAAGTGGACAGGTGTTATGGTTTAACCGAACAGATTGCTAAACACCACACAATCATTTGCTCACTTCTTTCGTTCCCAGTGGAATGGGGGAAAGAAATGGGGCGGGTTGGGGGAAGGGTTGGGAAATAGAACTCGTGGATTGAGATGAAAACTGTTAACTAAGACAGAAAAAGGAAGAGGAAAAAAGAATAATAGTTATGAAATTATTTTATATATATATATATATACATACATACATATGTATATTTATAAAACAAATGATGAACAAAGCAATTGCATGCCAGCCAATAACTGAAGCCCAGCTTGTTCCTGAGCAGCAGCTGCTCCTCTAGGCAATTCTCCACCATTTTCAATTTTTTTTTTTGCATGCTGTCTGTCATGGTTTTATGATTATTAGTTATAAGTATTCCACATCATAACATCATGTAGTGCATTGGGAGTTTAACTGTTAATGCTCAAATTCTGGGTACCTGTCTAGAAGAGAAGAAGAACTGCATTCCCCAGGGGCCTTTGTGGTCAGAGAGGAGATATAACTCCTGGCAAGGTCACCTGATGCGCTCTTCTTTGTCCGTGCTTCTTCATTGGCTCTCCTCATGTCTCCCTGCTGCTCAGCTGGACTGCGGATCTCACCTCAGCGTTATGGTGAGGCCTATCCACCTTTTGGACATCCTCTTTCCCATATTTGATTTATTAGATTCAATTCTAATTATATTGTATTATGGTGTGTTATTTTGCATTCCGATACTATATTTAGTAAATTAGTTTGTTTCTCCTCAGATTGTTGCTGCTGTTTTTAATTATTTTGGGGTCCTCTGTTTCCCTTTTCTGGAGGCGCAGATTCTGTGAAATCCCTCTGCCCCGCTAGCAATGGAACCAGGCTGAACCAGCCCATAAAACGTTGACACTGTCATATGGTATGGAATATCCCTTTGGCTAGGTTAGGTCAGTTGTCCTGGTTCTGTCCCTTCCCAAGAGTCTCTGTCTCCTCAGTCCCCTTCATTGATAGCACAGTACAAGAAACTGAAAAACTGAAGCATTCTTGACTCTGTGCAGCATTGTTCAGCAACAGATAAAATACCAATGTATTATCAACATTGTTTTTCCCCTAAAACCAAAACAGCATCATACCAGAAAAAATCATCTCTGTCCCAGGCGAAATCAGGACAAGTATGAAAGAAGATGAATTCTTTCCATTAAGATTATTAAAGTCAATTAAATTTCGTTTGGGATAATTATAGGCAAAAACTTTTAGCATGCTGTAAAACTGATTCATCAGTCACAAAACTATACAATAGTGTTTAGACAAAAGGTTAGTGCGGTAAATTAATAAAATGAATGTGAAGTATCATTGTGATATGTTGGCCCTCACATAACCCCCAGCCCCTGACTGTCCCTGCCCAGCACTCTTTGAGTCATCCCCCATGGTCCAGAACCCCAGTTCAGCACCAGAGCCATCAGTTCCTGCCTCAGGTAGGCCACAGTAGATTGAATGTCCAGCTCTCCACAGCCATAGGCCCTGCTCAGCAAGGCTCGTCCTGTTTTGATGAGTCAATGCTAAGGATAGTTATAGTTATTAGTTATTCGTACTCAAAGATGATCATACTGTTGTAATGTCACTTTATTTGTTCCTACAGTATTTTTGTCAACAAATTACATATGTTTATAGCACTATCATGTGCCTCTAATGAGTTGTGTTTTTTTTTTTACAGCGAAAGGCTTTTAGTGGCTGTTTGTCAAGATTAGACAAACTTCACTGAAAATATGCTCACACTGCAAATAGTAATAAATAGCAATTTACTATAGTCACTTTTTCATACAAGTGGACATTTGGGTGCCTTTCACTTAATCTATATTTAGCTGTCTACTGCAGGGATACCTACCTGTGGCCCTCTGTCTCTATGATCATTTTACAATTAGTAGAAAGATGTAGATACTGTAGGACATGATTCATACGACCTACTTTAACCATCTACTCCAGAATGAGATGAATTGCACCCTAGCCACATCACTCTCCCTTTTGATTATAAAGTTTTAAATCACTAGTCACCAATACAAAGAGATGTCTTGATGTGGCCAGATGAATCTCACCCTCAGTGACATGACTGAATAGGGTTTGAGCCAGAAAAGCTTTCTCTGAACACAGCATAGAACTAGCAGTAAAAGTGCTGTAAACCATAAATGACCTTGAGACCCCTTGTTATTTTATTCCAGTTTAAAAAAAGGACATTCACATCTTTCCAGTATTGACTAAATTTTAAACTTTTTCTGTCAGATTAAAAAATATATACGAAATTTATTGCATAGTATAATCCACCTTTACTTCTTTGATCATATTCTCAAAAGAGCTGAAGTCATAAATCATATAGAAGTTGTATTATATACTGGTTTAATATAGTAACTATTTTTACTCTTGTCAACTTAAGTTCTTTCTTTCTAATGAGTGTTTCAAAGTTTTTTGATGTTGTTTATGGTATCTTCAGGCTCTGCATGTCATTTCACAGATTACAAACTTTTCGCTGTCTAGTACTCTGTTGAATGCAAAACACATCTCCTTCTGTGCAAATGCAGTTCTCAATGAGTGCATATTACATCCAATTATTCCTCATTACAGTGTAGCTGTCTACTTATGTCAGACCTCATTACTGTGTCTTAGGAACAGAATCCTGGTACACAAGAGTTTAAAATATTTAAATACAAAGTATTCTGATTAAAAGTCTTTTTTTTTATATTTAGTATGCCATTTTTATCAGATTGACTTTGTAAAAGACTTTGGCTTTGAATTCCTTTATTTCATGACATTAGTATCCTTGTTGGATACTAATGTCATGAAATAAAGTATCATATTTACTGAACCTTTCTGCAACGGGCTTTGTGTGTCACGAAAATTTATCAGATAACGATGAATTAGACTTTTATAGGTTGAGGGAAAAGAATTGAAATAATCCTTATCATGTGAATAAATACTATTCAGTGTCTTAAGTTTTATGGCTACATAAAATACTGCAATAAAAATTCTATACGGAATTTACAATGAACTGTTCTTGAAACTATGTTTGCGGTAGGGAATCGAACAGCAGTTAGGTGCTTATGTAACTAACAGGTCAGGGAAACAAGTTCAAAAATGGATCTTCAAGACTTTCTTTTCGTGTATTCTAATCTCAGAGATTCTTGAGATCTCTCAGCGTATCAATTTTCAACAAATGTTTTCAAAGTGCTTCAGAGTCTGCTTCTGCTCAAGTACCCCAGCTAGAGTACTGCTGTGCAATTAGTCAGCTAGAGGAAACCCAGGCAAAGCATAAGGTTAGCATGAGCTTTAGTTTACCTTTGCATATGTTGATTGCACCTTAGTTTTAGGGACTACTCTCTGTTGCTTAGATTAACATTTCTTTAAAAGCCTCCTTTTCATTTTCAGCTATGAAGTATATATGGCAGAAAGATCACTTATCACTACTTTCTCTGCTGAAAATGAAACTGCAGTTTCAAAGCCTGCTTATAGAATACACTACCTACACAAATGAAAATGCAGCATGTAATTCCTCAGTTTAATAAAGCAATGACAGAAAAGCAGGCAATGATAATGATTTTGCTGCTGCTGAAATGCTGTGCTGTCACGGAAAGTCAGTATGCACTGTGGTACCCACAGCACCCTCTCTGTTGGGAGAGCAACTGTGGTGGCAATGATCTTCTTTTAGAATGATAAAAATTAATGATTTCATTATATTACCCTTTCGTTATATATATTCATTATATAACCCTTTATTTTCCTGCAGAATGTGATTGTTTTTGTATATCATTTGAGAAAAGAAAGAAAAGAGAAAATAAGTGTTAAGCTTAAGCACAAACTTTTGCATAAAGCTGCTTTAGCTTCATTTCTGAGTATCCAAAGACAACTTTCCATTGGGGTTTCTCATAGCTCCTGCTGTACACTTCAAAGGTCTTGCAGAAAACTCAGCTCTTTTAAAAATAAAAGCATACTGGCAATTGAGTCATGACTCAAAAGATTCTCAACTTGGTCAAACCTTTGAATTGTCACCCCAAACTAGTGCTGACTGACCTCTTTTGTTTAAATACAGAAAGTAGTTCTTCTGATTAATTTCGTAAAATAAACTCAAATGAATAAGTAGATATTAGCTAATTCCCTGACTAATCATTGTCATAGTCCAAGTACCTTAAATAGTCTAAACAATTAATCTGTTCCACTATTCACTGTAATCAAGATTATTTTTATTTCACTTTTTTATTAATGTAGTAGATCTTTAATCTGCTTTTATTTTTGCTTCTTTCTGCTCTGTTCAATTTTTGAGTTTTTTGTTGTTATTATTTTGAAGACAGGCTAGATAAATTTAAATGTAAATGCTTAATAGTTTAATTACTGTATTAATATGAATATTTAATTATGTTTTACTGCTATCTTCTGAATGCATATAGTTACCGCAAAATAATTGCTGTGTATCAATGAGTCCAAATGAATAAATAATATATTTCAATGAACAGATCTATTAATACATATATTTATTCTAATATTTATTTCCCATGTTTCACTGAAAATTAGTATGTATTATTACATAAATCATTTTCAGGACAACTCAGTACAAACATGCATGGTTATACTTAATACTGCTTAATTTCTGTCTGTCTAGCTACATTCTACTACCAAATTCATGCACCCAAATTTTATTTAGGTTTTCTGGATATTTTCTGCTTCAGCTGAACTTTTAGTCATAGAAAAAGAAATAGCTTATTTCAGTTGCTGTTGGGGTGAGCATAAGTGTAAAGAAACAGGCATGTATAGACTCTGGAATACACATTGTGATGAAGCTATATATGTGTCATATATTACACACAGTAACCACATACAAGGGCTGTTCCAAAAGTAATGCTTTCTATTTTATGATGTCAGCCCACAACCTCAGAGATGGATGTTGGTCATATGGCTGAACCTTTCCACCAATATTTCATTACATTTTGTTGCTATGTGACAGGTGGCAGGAGAGGGGCAGTCTGGCACAATATCTGACATGGAAGAGTGTGAATTCTTCCATGTAGAAAAAGTTGCACCCAATGGCGTTCATTGATGGTTGTTGAACATTTATGGAACTCAAACAGTGGATGTGAACACAGGTGATGGGAGTGTTTCAGCAGTGAAAGACCAGCCATGTTCCAGACAGCCATTCACAGCTGCCACACCATGAAATGAAGAGTGTCCTGATCAGCACATCCACACTAATCCACAGACTGTGACCATGGAACTGTGTACACAGCTGAAAGTTAACATCAGTGCACTGGAAACAATAGCAGCGACATTGGGATATAGCAAAGTTTGTGCCACGTGGGTCCTACAGATGCTCAGATATGAATGGACAATACAACCTTCCTCTTGCAGCACGATAAACACAAAGTCCTGTAATGGTTCAAAAACCATGGACAGCATGGCTGGACTGTCCTTCTGCTCCCCCAGCATTGTCCAGATTACATATGTTCTGATCACCCATTTGTTTAGGCTGATGTAAGATGGACTGCATGGACAATATTTTCCTAGCAATGATACCGGCATGGCAGCTGTAAAACAGTGGGTCACCTCTGCTAGTGCATATTTTTACGAGCACAGCATGTAAGCTCTTGTTCATTGCTAGCAAAAATGCACAGTTAAAGGTGATGACCATGCTGCAAAATAGTGTTTTGTAGCTAAGAATTTACTATACCAAACAGTGTTGCTGTGCTTTTTGTATCTGTTGTAGTTTCCCTGGAAATAAACAGGAAGCATAACTTTTGGAACTACCTATGTATATGTGTGTGGTGCAGGTGTGGATATACAGAGTAATACTGCATATACAGATATAACCTGAGTAAGATATTCTTGTCTGTGGAGATATAAACCAAAGAATCTCAGTGTAGCCGCTATGTATTAATTAACACATTAATTATTATGGCAATTTATCAGAATGATCCTGATAATATTCCAGGAAAAATGTTCCTCCACATTATTCTCTGGTGGAATGGAGTAGATGTTTACTTCACTAGCTGCCCTGTGAACAAAAACCAGAGATGCAAAATATTGATTATTCACAAGTTGTTGAAACAAATTATTACTCTTTCAAACCCACCGTTTTAACACCTAAGATCATCAGCTCATGAAAATGAAAGACGACAAAATCAAATTAAAACGTCAAAAAGTCATAAGCAACACAAAGGAGCCTGATGCTGTCATCACTGAAATGACACAGATCACATACAACAGCTGGATTGTACTGAAAAAAAGACTTGTAATCTTCTGACATTTGGGATTTGTAGGACAAAGCTCCCCTCCCAGGGGGGTTGTAGAGTTTCCTTCTCTGGAGATATGTAAGAGCTGCCTGGACACATTCCTGTGAATCCTACTGTAGGGAAACTGCTTTTTTGTAGGGGAGTTGGGCTGGGTGATCTCCAGAGGTCCTTTCTAACCCCTACAGTTCTGTGGTTCTGAGGTTCCTTCTACTGAAAACAGCAGCTTAGTAGCTCTTTCTGATGGAAAGTCTATCCCATAGTGAAGTATCTCAGCAAAAGAGAAGCTAAGGGAAACAATAGCTATTACCCTCGAGATACTAAAAATAGGGAAAGAAGCTGCAGAAGCTAAGAAAAGATACAAAGCATTGAATATATTAGTCATAGTGTACAGTCAAAACTACATATTATTCAGAGAACAACTTTGAATGGAAAGCATGGATGTAATTCCTACTGTATTACTCTTACTCAGCTGGGTATCATACATCTATGAGTAGTAACACATCTGACTTCTTGATGTTTATTGTGTCTTCCTTTGTTCCCTTTATTTTTCCTTTTATGTTTGTTCTCTCCCAGTTGATTTAATTTTTGTGTACTGTATTATATTTCTCTATGTTCATTGCAGGTTTTTCCTGGTCTTTCCTCATTAATTTTTCAGATATTCACTATTCATCTGTTTCAAGAAAGAATGGAGATGCTGCTTCTCCCAGGAGCCAGTAAACAGAACATTAATAGCTGTCTCAAGCAATGCTGCATGTTTCATATTTTCACCCAGAATAACAGTTTTACACTTGCTGCTCTACTTAAAGTTATATCACTGAGACAGATCTGACATCTCTCCAGAAAAAAGCCCAAACTTACAACAACAAAAAGATGCATAGCACCATTGTCCTTAATATTAATAAGTTTAGCATCCCTGGAATGCACAAAGCACCTGTCTATGGGCATATGGTTAGAGTGTACTGTTACCCTGGAGTGCCATGATGAGCGAATAGAGAGGGGAGTGAGATAAATCTCTGGGCAGAAGAGTAGGAATAAAATAGAAACAAACACGGGGAGGAGTTGGGGGATGGAAAAAATGCTTGTTTTGGTGCTTGTTCTGGTAATTATAGATAGACTACTACCATTATTACTACTCATAGTTAAAATATGTAGTAAGAACAAGAAATGGAAGTATAAGGTAGTAAGGAGGAGAGCTAAACAATATAAAGACAGTATGATTAACCAAAATATGAAAAATGATGATGAGACTGGAAGTAACATTCACACAAGAACAGTTTGGAAGTCGAGAGCAAGAGTAGGCAAGGCATGAACTAGTTGAGGCTTAGATTTAATTTTAGTAGTATGAAGAAAGACCACATTCTGTAGACCTAAGACTGATAAATTGGGGCATATTTTGGATAAGAAATGAAAGAAAATGTATAAAAGTAAAGCTAAATCAAGACTGTTGAACCTAAGGCCAGGCCAATGTTTTTTATGCTAGTAGGATTAACAGAATTTGAGGTAAAAAATAAGAATTTAGTAATAATCAATATAAATTTTAGTATGTACATCACTAGAGTAAGCCCAATTTATGCACAAATTAGAAACTTATTACACCTTTTGTTTTAAATTGTGATTTTAATTTTAAAATTGTTATTTTCTACTTTATAACTTTCAATTTAATTATATGATTTAATCAAGATCAGCAGGCAGGGCAGAAGTCCAGGGCTGAACAGAAATCTTATTCTAGACCTTAGGTAGAAAAAGGAAGTGTACGGACACTGAAAGCAAGGTCAGGCAACATAAGTGAACTATGGTGATGATACTCACCTTTGCATGGAGAAAATTTGTGCCAGTAAGTGGTCATTACTGTGGGGAACTATAAAAAAGGTTGTTTTTAAATACATTAACATCAAAAATTGGACCAGCGACAACATTAGTCTGTTACTTGTTAAGGGTGGTATCCTTAAAACAGAGATATAGACAAGGCAAAGACATTTAGGCATTCTTTGCCTCTGTCTTGATAGTTCACTTTATTAAATTTGCTCTCTTCACGTGGAAAAGAAACCTAGACTTGTCAAACACGTTTAACTCTGTTTGAAAATTACTTACATTTCAAATGAAATTTGAACTGTATTGTTGCGCTTCAAATTATTAATAATACTAATACCAGAATTAATAATTAGAATTACTAAGAAATAGTAGTAATAAACTTTAAAGTAGACTACATTTTTTAATCAGTACATATACTGATATACTGATATATATATACATTCAATATAGCTATTTTGACCTAAAAAAAATTACCATATCTTTCCAAGTGAGACATTATGAAACTTGGAAAACCAAAGCAGGAACCAGAATAAGTAGGGAAAAAAGCTAAAAACTGGGTTTAATTAATTTCTGGCTTCTCAGTTGCCTACTGTTTCAGACAGCAGAAGAAAATCACATACTACTACAATAAAGCATTAGGTGGCCCTAGCAGAGACTACTGATCTCTTGTTTTTAATGAACTGCTCATTAAAATTAATAGGACAAAAGAAGTATCCTTTGCACTCAAGCTATTACACTTGTCCAAGAAAGTGCAGAACAAACAGCTCACCTTGATACAGAAGCATCAGCAGAACAACATACATTCTGCAAGAGCTCTGAGGCAAAGGAGTTGTAAAAGCAGGCTTGTTTCCAGGGAGCCCAGGATCACTAATTTTAAAAATTCCCTTGAATGAAAAAGTTATCCTTTATATGCTAATTGATTCGGTTCAAAGAACAACTCAGTTGCTGGAAGTATGAATAAAAATGGAAAATTGGGGGCGGAAGGGATCATAAGCAGCTTTGCGGAAGAAAGAAGTAAAATAACTGTCAAGATGGAAAACACTACCCAGTTCTCATTAGAAAACTTTTGTCTCAGCTACTCTGGCTTGAGGGAGGGTATCCAATGGAATAAAAGAAGATTAGTTTTTGTCACCTCACTGATCATGTCTGACAGACTAGTTTGTCAACACAAAATGTGAAATAGTAAACATTTTAAAGTTTATAAACAACATACAAATGACTGCTGCAAGCAATCTTTCCCTTTGAGGGACCTAGGAGTTTAATTCCTTGTGCCCATATTTCTGTTTTCATTCAGCACCAGAATTTAAGTTTGTTGTTCCTGTTATACCATACCTGTTTCTATGGCAAATAAATCAGTCCAGTTTGGCTTAGGAAGTCTATCAAGTGTAACTTGGTTGAATTTCACTTTTATGGACCTCGTGATATCTAATATACCATATATCTGGGGAGTTTGCTCATCTCAGGATATACTGAACTAAATCACTTAACAGTAGTAGCAGTTTTGTTTCTCGTATGGGTTGTGGGAGACCCCAGATCAAATCCTCTGTCTGCCACCTCTCTAGCACCATGGTGGGATGCACTCATCATCATAACATTCAATAGTCGTCAACATTTTCTAACACAGCAGTTTCTGTGTTCTCTTTTAAAAACTAAATGCAGGCAGAAGTGTTTTCTTAGGCCCACTCGCTTCCAGCAGCGGAACACTGAACTTCTGTTAGCCACTGAACTATTATGTTTATACAAACTAACATTTCCAAAACTAAGAGAAAAACAGAATGAGAAAGCCTCTGCTTGAAATTATTGAACTGGTTCCTAGATGACTTGCTCATCTATGTTGACTTGTGCAAAACATTTGATACTGTCCCATGTGATCTCCAAATTATTTCAGTACTTCCTCTCATCATCTGAAACAGCAAAATCTATTATCAGCTTGAGAATTCTTTTCTGACTAGATTGCTGGTGATTTCACCACATTTGGGGGAAAAAAATAAAATTTTTATTTTGTCACTCTGGAATTTTATCACAGTGCAGAATATATAATATATAGTTTAGATAGTGCAAAACTTCAATATTTTTTATTTCACATTGTTGTAAGAATGAATATCTCTACAATGTTTTAATACTCTTCATTTTTGGAGGTGATGAAATGAAATTTCTACAATAGCTGATGGGGAAAAGAATTACTAGATACTGTGATTTTCTTGTCCCACTCCTTGGATTCTTTTGTATGACATGACAGAAGTAGAGCAATAACATAGAGAAGAAAAAAGAGTTTGAAATTCTGAGCATTTGACCACTAGTGCCATAGAAAAGGCACTCAGTAGTTTCCAGGATAAAGACTTTCAAAACATAAGATGTCAAAGGAAATATAGGGTACAGCTTCCACAAAGTGCCACCATTCTACTGGCATCAGTAAAGCTATGATAACAGGATAAAAATTTAATCCGGATACCTGCCATGAGGTTTTTATTGTATGAAATTGAGACCAACATTTTTGCATAACAGTAGAGTGGCCCCACACTGCAGGTAGCATGGGTAGAGGATCCCAGGCACATTACAAAAGCATAGATCCTTCTTTTTTCTAAAAGCCCAAGGGCTCTGCCTCTGCACTCTTCCCAGAAGCATCTTCCTCTCCTCCATTCCTCATCTGTGTGCACCTGGCATAAATTGTCACAGATTCACCCCTTGCTCAGTGTCTTTCCCAAGCTTATCAGTGCTGTTTGATAATGCACACCAATAGAAAAGAAACAGAAAAAAATCATATGAATCCTTCCATAGTTAAGTTCACTCCTAGTACAAACAATAGGCTTTCTGGTGTAATGGAGTTTGCTGGAATGACTTGCCAGGCGTAAGAAATTTGAAGGGGAAGCTACAGATGAAAATGTACAGATGCTTGGTGCCAACACATTCAGACACTGCAAACAGGTATCCTGGAAACAACAGATAGCGGGATGGAGGTACCTTCCTGAGCCACTTGCAACAAGTATCTGTTATATATAAGCCTGGGTCTCATTTTCTGCCTGAGAAAGTGATCTCAATATTTTGTACTGTCAGTCTTTTGTTACAAAGTTGGAGTTTCTTAAAGATGTTAAACAGAACTAATAGTAAGATGTTAAACAGAACTAATAGTCATTCCACAATCTGGACAAATTACATTTCTTGCATTGTTGCCAGCTTGCACAAATAATTTGTAATGTGAACAATATTTGTAGCCGCAGAAATGTGAAATCAAAGATTGGATGAAGAATACAATTTAAGAAATTTTAACTTATTATCTACATTGCTCCAGGGGAAAAAAGAAAAAAGAAAAAAGAAAAAAGAAAAAAGAAAAAAGAAAAAAGAAAAAAGAAAAAAGAAAAAAGAAAAAGGAAAAAAGAAAAAAGAAAAAAGAAAAAAAAAAAAGGTTGAAAGTTCCTTCTCTCTAGGCCTTTAACAGAGGTTAAATAAGAGGCAGTGACCATGAATTATATATTAAAATATGAAGATCCTCAAGGAAGTCTCATATCTTAAAAGATTCAGTTCATGGTTGTTTTTGCTTTTTTTCCCAAAACAAGTATTATTTACTTTTATACTTTAAAGTTACTAAAAAAAATGTATTTGTTATGCTAAATTATTATTTACTTTAATGAAAATACTTCATTTATTACCAAGACATTTTCTACAAGGAGAGAGCTGTAAAAATATCTCAGAACATTAACTTCTATCTAATTATAATTAATTACAGTAGAGAAGACATTTGAAAACTTTCTGATGATCCACTGTGTTGAGCATTGACTCCACACATACATAGCAAGAAAAAGCTCGTCATGATAGATGTCAGATGAAGTTATGATACGAGCATAAAGAAACAGGATCAGAAAGATGAAGTACTCATAATCACATAACAGATGGGCACTGACCAGCAATCTGAAACCCAGAATAATTCCTCTTCCACAAATATATCTATGTATGATAATATTTTTAAGGTCTATTTCTGGATGCAAAGTATTTCCATCATAAATGGTCCACTGTAAGATATTCCATTAACATAGGCAGATGAATTGAAAAATAAAAAGGAAAGCAACAAATGTATTTTTTCACCTACACCTATGTATGTTCATGTTACAAGTTTAGAGGACAGAAAAAAGGCTGCAGTAAACAAAATCATCTTTACAATTTTATATAGCATCTTGCTATGAAGATGTATCATATCAATGACTTTCAATGAGCGTTATCCTGTTTAAAGATGCTGATTTGATATCGTTTCCAAGGGAAAATATTTCATACATACATAGTTTCAAGGTGTTTGTGTGAAGAAATTTATTCAAGGGAGAAATCTAGTCATGCTAAAAAAATGTAGCGTCTTTCTTGTAAAGAAAACTAGAAATATTTATCATTTGCCCTAATGTTACATTGATGTAAACTCTAGGAGGACAGTCAGCTTCTAGTCTAGAGGAAAGGAGCCTATTTTATCAAGAGAGAAATAATAAATGTCAACACAAAAAATAACAAGGCAATTATATTTAACGGTCTACTGACACTGATTGGCAGATACAGTGACATAGATTCTTATTTTGTAATGACCTAAGGGTTCATTCTTGAAAGCATCATTTCAAAACATCAGCTTTTTTGTCTCATCAATTTATAGCAGTAGAAATAATGAAGTTCTTGTTCCTTGTGATAGAAATACATTGAATCTATGTTCAATGATGCGTGGACACTGTATCTTTCTCCTTGGAGAAAGGTAATTGCAGCACTGAGGTGAAAACTTCTACTTGTTGCTTTCTCACCACAAAGAGTATTTTCTGTGTCTTTACAGCAGGGGTTTTGGATCTGAGCTGATTGTCAATAACTCTTCTTTCTACTTAGTGATTCTTAACTGTTAATGGTACAAGACCTATTATTTGCTGTTCTCTGAACCACAGAGGGGCTATACTGAAAATATCAAAACAATTACTACTTATTTTGCAAGGAAAGAAAAGAAAGGGAGAAAAGAGAAAGAAAAAGAAGGGAAGGGAAGGGAAGGGAAGGGCAAAAAAAGAAAAGAAAGAAAAGAAAAGAAAAGAAAAGAAAAGAAAGGAAGAAAGAAAAGAAAAGAAAAGAAAAGAAAAGAAAAGAAAAGAAAAGAAAGAAAAAGAAAAAGAAAAGAAAGAAAAAGAAAAGAAAAGAAAAGAAAAGAAAAGAAAAGAAAAGAAAAGAAAAGAAAAGAAAAGAAAAGAAAAGAAAAGAAAAGAAAAGAAAAGAAAAGAAAAGAAAAGAAAAGAAAAGAAAAGAAAAGAAAAGACGGAAGGAAGGAAGGAAGGAAGGAAGGAAGGAAGGAAGGAAGGAAGGAAGGAAGGAAGGAAGGAAGGAAGGAAGGAAGAAACCTTTTATAGAAGTATTAAATGAAGAATTCTAAATTGTACAGAGAAAATGATCTGGGACAAGTTTATGCCAGGACCTGCCCATAAAAGAAACTGTGCACCATTTTAATTCTGCTCAAAATCAACAGTCTAATGATTTTTTTGTATTTCATATATTTCTACATATTTTATTTTACATTTAAGGATTCTAGGCTATGTGTCTTAATTCTGTGATAAAGCTAAGCACTGTGAGTACAATTACTGCACTTCAGAAAGAAAATGCATTTTCTCTTCCTTTAAAATATCTAGATATTGAATAGCAGAAGCATCCACTGGATAGATATCAGGCATCCACATCTGTAAAGAAATTATGTATGCTTCAAATTAAGCTAAAAACAAAAATAAAATGTAGCTCTTACATGAATCTCACAAAAAGTCCCTACATTATTTTTTATATTTCGTTTGGCAGATTACATCTGTCAAAACAATAATTTATCTATTATATTGTTTGTTTTCACACTATTCCTTTTGATGATTGTAAAACATTTTGTCTGTTATTTCTTTCCTCTTGACAATTTTGAGGAAGTTTTAATTATCTTCCAACAAAGGGTTAAGATATAAACATTTAAGTAATAATTTTAGAATAATTTTAGTCATGACATATATGTATGTAAATTTTGATGGATATGCTTTAGTGACATTTTTTCTTTTGAAGACATTGCATATATTGGCCTTGCAAGGTATAATGATAATGCTTTCTGAAATGAGTTTAAATGAAAATTTTCCAGCTCCTTAGCTTGAACATGCTATTTTTATGTCACAAATGCTAAGTAGTTTTTTTGCTGTTCTTTTTCAGTAATGACTATTGCAAGCTATCTGTTATACTGGAAATAATTTTGAACAAAGCAAGAGAATGGTAAAATAAGAGAATACTTCTCTACTTTTTTTTTCTTTAAAAAGAAATTTAAGCAAGCAAATGCTGCAACACTTCTTTGATGAAACCTGTAAATACATGGGTTTGAAATCTTTTGACATCTATCCATCAGCAAAGAACCAGCTTCAGAGATGTCATATGAACTTCAAAGCTTTTTGAGATCCTATATTGAGAGAAATAAAGCATTACTATTAACTGGTGAATATGGAAACTTATCATATTGCTCTATTTTTATTTCAAATGGCTAGAGCTGGCAACCACTTCTACTAAAATAAATGTTATTCATATGACCCTCTTTGTCAGCCAGCTCTGCACTATGTCATGAAGAAAAAATCAAGACACTATGCTACTATATCTGACAAATGGCAGCATCATGTTTTTCAAACATTATGTTCTACATTCTAAACTTCATTGGGAAACTGTTTATTTTCCTTAAAATCTGAGAGAAGTCTTTATAAAACACATTAAAAAAAAAAAAAAAAAAAAAAAGAACCAGATTGATCTATGCCATCACTACTCCATAGTAGGGGCATGTTGAAATTTGTTGTAAAGGAGCCTTCTTTCCTATCCTCATGTCTGTATCAGCAGAGGTATGTTCTCATGTGATATGTTAATTCATTATTTTACCCTTCCATTACTTGAAGGATAAAATAATATTTCTATTCTGGATATATGGCACAGAGACCATAGTTAGATTGGTGATTTGCCTTAAATCACTGAAAAACAGAACAAGATCAAAAGTGTTTAGATGATCAGAAGACTATTGTGTTCAAAGCAGAAAACAAGATGCATAACCTGCCTTGGGGAATGCACAGAATTTATCTTAAAGGTAAGCTAGACAGAGAAAATGAGTCTCCAGAGTCATAAGACAGGCTCACAAAGACAGGCAGGAGGTGGGTGGCAGAGAGAAATTTCTTGTATTCCTGCTCCATTTCACTGGACTTCTTGTTTTCTTACTGTATTTTACTATATGATTCCCTCCAGCACTGTTTCTTCCTGTTTCTGCTCAACACCACCAATGAGAACTCATAAACTCAGAAAAGTTTATTAGGCTTGTTAATTCATTTACTGACCACGTAGAATCATAGAATCATAGAATCGCAAGGTTGGAAATGACCTGCAAGATCATCTAGTCCAACCGTCATAGGAAAAGAGAAATAGTGTTTGTAAATTATTTTACTGATGCTAACTGGACAGTTGAAATGTGTAATAATAGTTTTCTGCTCCAAGTGATCTTGCAAAAACTATAAATATCTGTGCAAAGAGTCTGAACAGGAAGGAATGTGAGAAAATTGTTCCTTCAGAAGAATTAATGGTTAAATAGTATTACAAAAGTTTATTTTCCTGGTCTCTTTCTTCTTATGGGAAGCTACACAAATTCTTACTATCAGTTCATGCATTTCAAAGATTGGAACGCCTAGATTTTCCAACTTATGTCTTCCTTTTAAGATTTTAAAACAGTAGAGTTCAAATCTTAGTGGCCAGTATTACAACACAAAGATTATTTTAGACAACTTACTAGAAGTTTTTAACCCCTAAGCTTCACCTCTAATCTGATCATCATATTTTCAGTTCTGATCTGTCTACTACTATTTTTTCCATTCCAAGATTACTGAAGAATAATTCCACATAAAACAGATATTTTCTAAAACTCGCATACAGTATTTTCAAAAGTGTTTTTTCTGTAAGTTTTTGTAACTTAAGCCTCTTATCAGATTGATATTCAACAAACACAAGGCTTACTCAGGTACGGCATTTTGACTATTTTTCTACAGTAGCTGACTCTTCAGTTTAGAGTGGTTTAGGGATCATTAACATTTTCATTATGAGACTTGATTACTAAGAATAAGGATATCAGCTGTTCCTAGCTGCATATCTGAAAATAAAGCAGGTTTTCAGCCTTTAATATATTTTAATTCATTATTAAGAAATTCTGAATGGGTGAAAAATATTACTTTATCCAAGAACAAGATGCACTTTATCTTCTCTAAAGAGGCAATTAAATGTCTAAATAATTAAACAACTTAAAAGTTTCCCAGAATTTGACATTGTTAGAGTTTTGTACCTAATATAAAAATACTCCTTTTCATTATTTTTAACAATAAAATAAGCAAAAACTAACAACAAACAAAAAATCAACTTTGGACAGTGTCAATAATTATGACTAAACACTTCAAGGAAAATTCACAGTTGCCCCTAAAATTTATGATACAAGAAAGAATCTTGTGTCTCACAAGGAATAGAAGATACTGTGTAGAGTTCTGAACACATAGTTTCACCATTGCAAACATTCTGTACTAGATATCTTAAAATATTTCCTTGTAAAAGATGTGTATTAAATTCCAATAAATCATAAGTCATGTATATGGAGAGTATGCTAAAAGCAATATTGTTGCTATTGTGCTGCTTTCTTTTCTGTAAAGGATAAGTATCCAACCTCTGCTACTACAGTTGGAGAGAAAAGTGGATCCTCAGCACTAATCCCACTGTAATCTAATTAATGGCAAATGCATGAAAAAGGGATGTAACTTGAAAGTAAATTAACTGGTGGGCCAAAATGAGAAAGGAAAAAGAGAAAAAGTGAAAAGGAAAAAAAAAAGGAAAAAGAAAAGGAAAAAAGAAAAGGGAAAGAAGAAAGAAAGGAAAAAGAAAAGAAACAGAAAAGAAAGAAGAAAACAGGAAGAAAAAAAAAAAGGAAAAAGAAAAGTAGGTAAGCAGATATTTGTCTTCTTCAAGCAATGTGAAGTCCTGGCTTTTCTGGAGTACTTTAACCATGCTGATATTTGCTGATATTTATAGCAACTTCCTGAGATGATTAACTGAGGTGTTAATTAGGAATGGTGCTGCTCTGGATTTGATACTTATGAACGAGTATCAATTGATGTGAAAGTTGGAGTTACCTTTGGTTGCAATGACCGTGGAGTTTAGAATCCAGAGAGGAAGGTAAAAGACAAAAAGACCACAACTCTGAATTTCAGAGAACACTTCAACCTCTTCATAGCCAGTCTTCATTCTCCAGAGATCTACTTTAAAAGGATCCCTGGGGATACAGCCCTAGAGAGCAGAGGAATCCAGGAGAGTTGGTTGATATCACCTCCTACCATCCAAAAGAAGTCTATCCCAACAAGTAGAAAAAAAAAAAAGAATGAAATAGCAGGAGCCTGAGTGGATGAGCTAGAGGCTTCTAGCTGAATTCAGACATAAAAAAGAAGTATACAAGAGGTAGAAGATGAAACAGGTGACTCAAGAGGAGTATAGAGCTGCTGTGCAGTTGTACTATGATGGGATTAGTAAAGTCTAGGTGAGCCTGGAGCTGAATCTGATGATGATTCTGATGTGAAGGGCAATGGAAGAGGATTCTACAAGTACCTAAAAAGTAGAAAGAAAGCTAAGGAAAATGTGGACCTTTTGCTGAATGAAACAGTACTCAATGTCTTCTTTGTCTCAATTTTCACTGGTAAGATGACCTTCAGAAATCCCAGGCCTCTCAGACCAGAGGCCACAGTTTGGAAAAAGGAAGACTTTGTGGGCCATCAAGAACAGCAAGAATGACGATTAAAGGAACTGCAGACTGAACTCTCTGAGAATATCTCTTCACTGCTATTATAACAATGGCTCCTAAGCATCTACATAGGTCACCCCAAAAGTAATGTCTCCTGTATATTTCCATGGAGACTATAATAGATATAAAGAACACAATAACACTGTTGAAGAAAATTTGCAGCTACAAAAAACTTTTTCAGTATAGTCACCATTAGAAGTATTTTCACCAAAAATGAACAAGAGCTGGCAAGCTGTGTTTGTAAAAATCTGCACGGCTTTCTGGAACATGGTTTATCTTTTATGTTGCTGTCATCTCTGCTGAAACTCATCACCTACTACCTCACTATGCTCAAATCCACTGTTTGATCTCCACAGATATTCAGCAAGCACTGATGAATGCCAGTGGGTGCAATTTTTTCTGCAAAGAGGAATTCAGTTCCACAGTTTTGTTTCATACGCACTTCCATGTCAGATGTCATTTTGTCAGATCACCATCTGTCACACAGCAACAAAATGTAATGGAATATTGGTGGGAAGGTTCAACATTTACTGTCGTGCTATCAACATCCACATCTGATTTCATGGGCCAATGTAATAAAACAGAGGTCATTACACACCTGAGCAGCCCTCCTAGATATCTAACAAGCCAGATATAAGTGTCCTCAATAATTTGGGTCTATATTCATTATTGGATAATGACCTATGAAAATTTAGAGGTCAGAATTTTCGGAAGTTTCTGAGTTTGACATAATTTATTTTATTACATTATTACTTTAATATTAAGGTGATTTCAGCCATTTACTAAGGTCTGTACTGGCAACTGTAATCAAGTAGCTAGTTTTTGGAATGATTCTGGGTATTAGTCCTTGGAGTGTCTTAGATTGCAATTTAGATGGAGATTTTCTAGTTTTTTGTTGTTTTTTTTTTTTTTATTTTTTTTGTCTCAGCATGCCACCTCTTTAATATTTTAATGCTTAAAATTTAAAACTCCCTTCTTTGCTCGTGTTTCCAAGTCATCAAATTAGCAGCATAACATATTTAGGGAATACCTCATCAACACAATCAGAGCCCCTTGGTATCCTTCTTTTTCAGGTTTATTCTAGTTTACTGTGCTGGATGTGAACAGGATGACACATTATACACCTTAGCAACTTCTTTTCAGCTTCTGTTTGGACTAGAGAATTCCATCTGTTCTATTAAGGATCACTGACAATTCAGAAAGTATTCCATACAGCTTTTGTAAAATCTAAAAACCCAAATTATTATATTATAATTATTTTTTATATTATTTTTTCTTATTCAAGTAGAATAGATTTAATCAACAATTGGCTGAAGAAAACTCCATGGGACTTAGAGCTAGCAAGGCTCGTTAAATTATATGAGGACCATTCTGCACATTCAACCGATGGTGAAAGGTACATGCTGTTAGAGCAGTGAATTGCCTTCGTCATTACAGCAGAACTTGCTATGTATTGGATTTTGAAGTGTATCCTATAAGGGGACAAGCAGAAAGAGATGATGTAAATAATTTCTGAAGAAATAGCAAACACATCCACAGAGTATTCAAAATCACATATTATAATAAAGACTCACAACTGTAGAACCTCAATGTAAAAAACTTCTACTTACTTCTTCTGAACGACGTCACATTTTTTTCACTATTCCAACTAAATTCTAAATTCTCATTTCAGTATTAGTTTTTCTTATTTACTAATTTCAAGAAAGGCTGTGAATCACTAAACCCTAGAAAATTGTCATCCAAGTAATTTTATCCAAGTCTGGGGAGTAATACATGATATTAATATTAAATATCCTGTCTTTCTCATCCTCAAAAACCACCAAGAACAGATTATTAAATGTGATTGTTGTGAAAGGATCATAAATTTATAAACGTTTACATTTGATTGTACTTAGAATTGTCAACTTCTTTTTCAGTGATGATTGGTTCATAAAAAAGATTTTTAAAAGAGAAAACAATCAGGACTTTAGGAATCTCATAATAACAGGCACTGGTGAATAGCCTCTTCACAGAATCAAAGGTTAGCAGGAGCCTCTGAGTCCAACTAGTAAAAAAAAAAAAAAGTGTTTTTCGGTGATCGAATGTAAGGTTAATGTTGTTATCTTCCCCCATTTCTTGTTGTCCCACCAGCAGTCATCACTGAGAAGAGTCTGTTTTGTCCTTCATTCTCTCCCATCTCGTATTTATGTGCACTGACTCCTCTTTTCTCCATGTTGAACAGTTCCAGCTCTTTCAGCCTCTCTTCACATGAAAGATATTCCAGTTCTTAATCATTTCAGTGGTTCTGTGGTGGTGACACTTCAGTATATCTGTGTACTAGAGCCAGATAGAACTAGACAAAACATGCTAGATGTGAAGGGGAAAGTAGTGTCTTTCCGTGCATTTACCATTTCAGGTTTTTAACAACTCATCAGGAACTGGATTGCCATCATAATGGTACAACAGTTTTGTCCATGATGCATTTACAGCAATTTGCGAAATAAGGATTTAGATTACTTTTCAGAACAAAACACACTCTTTTATGTTGTTATTTTTATCATTGCATTAATAATGATAATGTGCTATAATATAGGTCATACACATTGAGCTCTCTTAAAATAATACAATAGTGCTTTGCAGCTATAATATATCACATACTCACTGATTTTATTGACACCTACATCAGTTTTGCTAATTAGTTTGTTTCTATATGTATTGATTCTTTTCACTGACCTTAGCAGAATGCTACAAATTCATTTAATGTCTTAATAGTCTATCTATTCAATAGCTCAGTAATTTGTTCAACCTGTAATGCACTGCTCCTTGACATTATTGCCCAGTTTATGTACTTTGCATGAAAAATTCTCTTTACTTATTACAAACACTAATCAAATGGCAACGGCATTCTGGCAGTGCACTGCTAATATTAAACATTTATGTCAACAACACTGATTTACATAATTATTGCTTGCATGGTATTTAGACATTTTTTAGATTAACGGATCTCACTCTTACAGCTGTAGATCTTTGAAGTTCCTTCACATTGAACTTTATTTCCCTTGGGCTGTAACTAATTGAATATAACTGCTCCACATAACTCACAGAATTAGCGGTGAAAACACCTGGAGTCCAAGAAGGGGAGGGTATTTGTCAGGGGTTTATATGATCTAGCTCAGTGATGTAATTGGTGGATATGAACTGAACATACAATGTTGTGAAAACACATTACAAAGTTGAAATGCACTATCACAACAAAACAAAAAGCAAAGCAGTAGTTTCCCAAATTTACTGTAATACTTAACAGCTAGAGCATCTATCACTAAGGACATTCACTGCTAAAGATATATAACATTATGACACAGACTACTACAAAGCTGAATGAATCTGGAGGTTGGTGGCTTATGGCAGGGGAGTTGGAGCTTGCCGATTGTTGTGACTCCTTCCAACTCAAGCCATGCTATGATTCTATGTTACTTAAAAATAAAATAAAATAAAATAAAATAAAATAAAATAAAATAAAATAAAATAAAACAAAATAAGAAAGATATGGAGGTTCCTTTCTTTAATACTAAGGATTAAACAAAGTGAGAGAAAGCACATTTTTCAATCTAGTATTATTTCCTTAAATGGTTCATCAAAATTATCCATATCTTTCTCATCCCACTCGGTGGGTTTCGAGAGAGGTGAATCTTTTTCTGTCTCTTGAGTCGCAAGGGTTCACTACCACAATGGAATCATCCAAGACTCAGAGGAATAATACACACTAGTTTATAGAGGGCTTTCTTAACAACTGGCAACAACTACTTGGAGGTAAAATTGGCTAAGTGGCTCATTACGAATAATAAGTGTTACAGGTAAAACAATTTTAGGCAACAGCTACTACAAAGAGTAAAATAATAAAAGAAGAGAAAAGATAGATAACAGGGAGACAGACAGATAGAAAAGCAAAGTAAAGCAGTTCACCACTTGTAGATCCAGCGATGTCTTTGTGTCAGATGCTGATCTTAGTAGTGATGTGTCATTGGAGGTTGCATTGTTCAGTTGATGACAACTCACAATGACTGTACAAACTGTTACTTATAGTTTCAAAGTGGTTGAGTCAGTTCTTTTTGGAGTGACAGCTTCTGGCCTTGGGGTCTCAGCAGGAACTCTTTTATTCTCATCTTCCAGGCCTTACAAATTTAAGTCAGCAGATAAGAGGATCCAAGGAGACCCCAGGTTGTATCCCATCTTCACAGGATACAATAGTATCATCTCCCAGTCTCCCCTATCCAGCTGGACTTATTTGCTTATAGGCCATGTCTTCAGCCAATCAACAATCCTGTGCAATCCCTTTCAAAGGCAAACAGCTCCAAAGAAATGCTTTCAAATGTAAAATCATCCACAAAATGATGTTGATAGTCTCATGTTGACTTAAGACATTTCTTACCAGTCTCAAACAGCATCTCATAAATAAATAAATAAACAAATACTGCTAAACAAAAATAGGAAATGGAAACTTTGTTTGCCACCGTCTAAAACAATATACAAGAAATTTTACCATAGTGTTCTTAAAGATTAATCTTTGTAACCACTGGAACCTGATTTCTGAGTTATAGTTTCATAGATGTATTCATGAATTTTTATCCCTGTAAAATCTGTGAAATCAGGTCGGGATGTGTTTATTATCATTAATATCATTTATATCATTTATCGTTTATTATCATTATTTTCTCAGTACTGTCTTATCATTTTACTATTACCCATTGTAGAAGAACTTCTTTTTTCAGATTAACAAGGGAATTAACACAAAAAATGTCCTACTGCCATGGGCTGTCTTTCCAGCAATAGGAGGCATTATTTAGGGAGAACATTGACAATATCTGTGGTTTATTCTTGACTTACTGATCTAATATTTATTTTGAGATTCCTGTCCTAACACTTCTGGTTTATTCTAACTTTGACCTGTTATTTTATTACCTGAAGGGCCTTTTTCTATGGAAATATTTTTGTTCCAAACAAAACCACATTAATTTTTGAACAGAACATCATAAGAATGTTTCCTTCTACATCCTGCTTTTTTTCATTTTCTGTCTGTTTTGAACACTTTTTAATCTTTCCAAAATCTCTCCAATTTTAGATTTCACATTTAGATCCCAGAAATAGATGGAATGAAAATATTACTGATATCAATGAAAAAGGCAAAGTTAGATATTTTTTCCTTGTGTTCTCTTGTTTACTGATCTAAGGCCTTTATTAATAATTTCTACTCTAGAATTACACAAGGACTTTGTGTTCAATTGATTCTTTATTACAATCTCTCAGCTAACCCTTTCCAATGTAGTGGCAGGCTGGACTTCATTCACTGGTGTCCAAGTCTATTCTGCTTCTGGAACATTCATCTATGGTCTGCTATTCAATAAAATGCAGAATAAATTGAATTTAATATGTGAAGTTTGTATATATATGCATATATGGAGAGAGCATACTTATGTTTATTCACAGAATCACAGACTGATTGAGGCTTGCAGGAACCTCTAGGTCTATTTGGTCCCGTCCCTGCCCAAGCAGTGTCATCCAGAGCAGATTCCAGAGCCTCTGGGCAGCCTGTGTCAGAGCTCTTTCATTCTCACTGTTAAGAAGTGTTTCCTGATGTTTGAAGTGCCTCCTGTACATATGCCCATTGCCTCTTGTCCTGGCAGAGGATACCACAGAAAAGAGCTTCTAAGAGCCTGTTTTTTCACTAACATAACTAGTGATTAATCCATAGTTGGAATAGTTATTCTTGTCTATAATTATCTAAGAGTATATATCTTGAAAATACATAAACACACTCACAAAAAAATAAACGACCAACTTCGAATACTATTATATTATCCTAGTATTCTCTAATGCTACCTTATGCAATCACTAGTATACATGAAATACAGATCTGTATCTAAACAGCTATCAGTTTTATCATATACATCTGGAGATGCAGCCACCTCAAACAAAAGAGGAATTAAATAGTTTAGAAATAAGGTGTAGATTACATATTATTACCAAATATAAGCAAAGAAATAAGATATTTGTACTAGAAAAATGAAAATTTTCTGAAAGTTCTACAATCTGAATCTCAGAATTTTGAATTTCAAAAGTAGATAATATCAGGAGAATACAATAGAAAAAAAATCCCAGAAAAAATGATTTACATTTACATTTCCCAATTTCATATCCAATTGTAACCAAACTTATATTATAAGGTATGATTATAAACAGCAGGAAGACAAGGATTGTTTAAAACATAAATTATTTAAATTTCTGAGGCATTCAGCTGAAAAATAAGTAGGAACATTGTAATAGTTGCTCTTACAAATTTAAAATCAAGACGTTCAAGGAGAACTGTAACAGAAATGACATAACTGAACTGCAGTCAAAGAACTAAGACACTGTTTATGCAGACATTTTCACATTTTTTCTACTCAGTGGGCTGAGTCCATTCCCTTAAAGAAATGCATGCTACTTACGTGGACAGTAGAGTATTGTAATTGAGAAACAAGGGGCTGGGAGACAATCTTGGCAGATTTTTCTCTCATGAGAGAAGGGATAATATCTTGACGAGTTGTTCTGAAGTGATTGATCTATTTGTTATCGAGTTAGCTCCCTTCCTTTAGTTAGCAAATCATATGGAACCACTTAAACCAGGATTGATTGTCTTTGATTATATCCATTATTCATGTCTGTTCTCTAAAAATTGTAGATGAATACTTTTCAGAGCTGGTTTCTGGGCTTAAGTTATTTGCTATTAGTCATATATGATGTGCTTTCAATCACATGTGAACGTTTCTGCTCGGTGAATGGATAACTGTTCTGTTTTTCTGTTAAGAAAATCACACAATGCATTTCTAGACAGTGATGTTAATGACTTGTACTAAAATGGGTTTGCATTTCAGATTGTCCGTCCTTCATTACCTTTTAGTTGATGAATGATTAATGAAAAATGAATATAGATGGTCTTAGAAAGTAAAAAAAAAAAAGGTCTTAGAAAGTAAAAAAAAAAATACATTCACTGTCAAAAAAGTTAGGTTTTTATTAAAATTCCATATAGAATTTAAAATCTTCCTATGGTAGCTTTTCACATGGTCTGGGAGGTATGAAATAAGTAAAGTATGGTCCCATGTTCTAAAAACAGGTAGTTCTAAAACTACCTGTTATGTTTAAATTGAATTTGGTGCTAACATTCTCATCTCTTTGACTTATAAATATAAGTTCTGACAAACGTAGCAATATATACCAACAGCACAAGCATTAATTCATTTGGAATGGTGAACTGAGTTTGTCATGGTTTTATGATTTTTGTTATCAGTATTCCACATCATAACATCATGTAGACCACTAGGAATTACAGAGTTAATGTTCCAATTCTGTGGATCATTGATAGTTCCGGGTATATCTGTCTCAGAAGAGAAGAACTACATATCCTGGAGGATTTCTCACTGTTTTGTTTCCGCCTTCCATTCAGAAGGGAAAGATAAAAATGTTCGCAGATCACAAGATACCCTTTTTTCCCTTTCTGCACATGTCTGCAGCGAATGTGCTCCCTAGCTGTCTCACCTTCAGCATTAGAGTAAGGTCTTCCATTTTTGGACATTCTCTTTCATTTTATTTGATTTATTAGCTTCAATTCCAGTTATATTGTATTGTATTGTGTTGTTGTACTGTATTGCGTTTCACTATCATATTTGTAAATTAACTTTCCTCCTCATAAGGTTGACACTGTTTTGTTTTCAGGCCCATCTCCCATCTCCCTGCTCTTTCCCCTTTATCCTTTTCCCATTTCCATCAGTTGGTGAGTCCCCCCACCCCATTAATCACAGACCTGGGCTGAACTGGCCCGTAAACCACTGACAGAGTTGATATGAATAATAGGTGCGTATGTATGGCTGAAAACATTTTTCAGTGGTCCTTCTTGCATGTCTGAGAGTAGAGCAAGTCTGAAAGGCCATTGCCACCACCAAACTGAGAATTACTTCTCATTACTTCTGCCTGTTGGACAGCATTTACAGATTATCTCAGTCACAAATTGTCAGTTACTTCTGCTATTTTTCAAAGTGGTGGCTCATGTAAGACTTAACGTTGCATTATCTTCTCATTTAAGTGACTATGCATATCCTATAAAGAACTGATAATGTGACAAAACTGTGAGTGTCTCTATCATCTACATTTACTGAAGTTAAATAATACTTCAGTAAGAATGAATATCTCATAAATGACAGTTTCATCTAATTACCTGCAAGCATTTGCTCACTATTAGCCAAGGTTCCAAAATTTTCGATAGATCAATCAAGGAATAATCCAGTCATCAAAACAAGGATTATGACTGGTCAAAAATATCAACTATCAACTAAGAATGTATATAAATAAACACACTGATTTATTTCCAAAATCGTATGTAAGCAGGTGATCAGAACACAGGCAGAGTCTTAATAATAAATGTATTTCTAAGAGATTGTTCTTGTTAAGCTTAGAGAAAGCCATTAATCAGTGATTTATCACACAGCTTTTTACTTTTTTGTCTCATTTAAAAAAATACAAATTCATTAACAAAGAGGCAGAATATATCTTGTTCGTATTGTTTGAACTATTGCTAAGAATACATAGAAAATGATCAAAAGAAAACAAAATTAACTTCAAATTATCTAGAGCCTGTGTTTTGCTCCAGTAAATACATGTTGAACACAAACATAATAATGAAAGTAGGAATAATTCATTAACCATTCATGAGAAAACAAAATTCTGAACTTCTATAGTCTCAATTAATTCCTATACTATTCCAATACTATGATTTATATTCACAGCTACTTTAAATGCAATTGTTTGAAAAGAAAGAAATTCATTTTAAAGAGCAGAGCAATCATTTGAAATAAAACATTAAGATTCTTAAAACCAGTGAATTTTTGAATTTTCCCTTTTCTCTGAAAATTGCGAACAATTGTACTAAAATTTTTAACGCAATGGAAAGAGAGCTTAACTCCACTGGGATATTAAAAAGATAGTTATGCTACATTGAAGAGTTACTTGCTTAGAAACTGCTCCTTGCTTTATACATGCATCACTTTTTTTTTTTTTCTTTTTTTTTTTTTCCCGGGAACTGTAATTGAGATTTAGACCATACTGTTATGTTACCTTCTAAATAGTTGGAAAGGTTATTATTTAATTAATAAAGCTTTGGTACTCATTGAAGAAGGGTAGGAAGAAAAATAGTGAGTAAAAAGGCAACCAGATTTGAGCAAGTGTGTTCACTGAAAAGGCATATGGAAATGTCATTTTCTTAAAACAAAATATGTAAAAATGCATAGTGTGGGTATGGTGTTTAATACTTATATTGAAAAAGTGTAATTTGTCCTTTTCCTTTTTCTGCATGAGGAAAATGTACTTTTGAAAGGGTAACACACTATTTGTTTTTGGACAAAAATAAAAGTCTTCCATTATTTATCTGAAAGTATTAGTGCTGTACTGTCAGGAAAGATTACTGTCCAGAAGTGAGCTACCGTGTGATTTATTCTATGCAGATATAACATTATATTTGGTTATTAAAGAAAGACACAGCTTTTGGAGATGGAGCATTAGCTTTGTTTTAAACACATTTTGTCATTTTTCTTCTTCAAGTTTACTTTTCTTTGAGAATAAACAGAAACAAATTCAAACCATCTTTGACATTGCTCATACTAAATAAAAATTATTATAAATAAAAGACTACTAATTATTTAATCAAGCGATGTGATAAAAATATTCTTAAAAATAGTTCAAACATTACAGACAAAATATATTTCAGTTTATATATTATATCATATCTGAAGAAGTATGTCATTAATATTATTTTAGTGTATCAAAAAATAATGATATTTTAAAATAAATTAGTACCTTTTACTTGTCAATGAAGCTCAGAATTAAATAATTTCAGTGTATTCACTGAATGTTCTGAAGTCATTTCCTGAATCTAAATCACTTCAGAAGTGAATAGAAATGAATAATCTTTTGTTGCTGTTAGTTCCGTTTGAAGTTTGTCTTTTGGAAAAAAAGATGTTGACAAAAAAAGGAATCATTCAGTAATGTATCAATCACGTGAGATTACAGCTGTAGAAAATATTATTAACAAATAATTGTAATTCTTATAATTAAAAATAATTTCCAAAGACTACATAGCATACTTAGTACTTTTAAAAATAGTCTAGACTACTTATTTAGGCAGGATTCTCCACTTCAAAGCTGTGGGAAGATGCTTGAGATGTAATTCTTGAGAAATAATTTCAATGCAATTTTCCACTCCTGGTAAAGTGTTTAAATTGGAAAAAGATATCAGCAAAGTTCTTCTAAACCAATTGAAAAGTTGGGAACAATAAAAATTAGTTTCATACCAGGTGTCTGTCAAATTTTTTGTGTATATTTCATTTGAACTGCAAAATGAAACATTCCTTGTAATGACTGAAGTATCAGTTATTTCATTACTAGATAAAAACTTTATTGTATAGACTAATTTGAATTGCTAAGGTGATACACTTAAAACAATTTTTTTAATAAGCCTTTGCAATTGCTTCTAAGGCAACAGAGTAGAACATATCACTATACAGAACCGTTACTTAATTTTCCATTTATGCTGGTTCCATGAAGCAATCACAAATGGTACTAATTTCCCAGATTGATAAGTTTGCCTAAGAAAATAATTTTTATATATCTTGGAGAATAGATAAGGCAGATGCTGAACCTTACATTTCTTTGCTGAAACTCATATCCACATATCTCCTAGTACCTCTAATTTCTCCAAGCTTTCAGAGAATACCTTTAAAGTTGAGAAGAATATTCTCTCTAATAAAGGAGCACTGTGGAGCAATTACTACAACTGAATCTAACACTCTCTTCTGTCATAAACTATTCAAGAGAAAAGAAGATAAAAGATCAGAATACCATGGAACACTGGAACTGGGAACCTTAGGTATCCATCAGAGACTTAAAGATGAATCCTTTGATTTTTCTCCCCGAGAAAATATCAGTAAATAGACCTGATGTCATTTAAAGTAGATCAAAGATCTAAAAGCATTCAGAAGGATGAAGCTTTCATCAAGTAACAGAATAAATTTATTCTTTAATCTTTAATCAGTTCAGACAACTAATAAATAAAGAAATTAACAAATAAATAAAAATAAAAAGGAGAGAGAGTACTTTGAGTTTACATGTGTTCAGTAAAGTTCCTAGAAAGGAAAAGAGGCAAAAGAGGCTCTATCTCAAACTTACATAGTTGTACAAAAGATTATGGAATAAATTATTGTGTTGCAACATTTGAGACTGTTTGCTATTAATTTCATAAGTAAAAAGTTTCTTGTATTATTTCCTGTAAAGGCTACCTTTTTTTTCCATTATTGGTGCAATAAAATCCTCATAATACCAGATTTCCTAGTACATCTATAATACATACAAAATTTACAAACTTATGTATCTTACATAGGATGACAGAATAATTGAGGTTGGAACAGATCTCTCATATTATGAAAAGAAGCAGGATCCTCATAAGCAGGGTCAGTTAGTGCTGGTTGCTAACAGCTTTATTCTTTTGGGTTTGTGGTATCTCCATGAATGGAGAATACACATAATAAGATTACCATTTTGCTTTATACAAATAACAAGGCCTTCCCCTTCCCCCCCAACCCCCCTGCCCCAACCAAATTGGATACATTCAATTGGCTCCATCTTTAATATTTATACAGGTTAGATGTAGCTGAATGTCTGTAAATCTTTCCTCTTTACAGAAATGTTATTATGGGACAGAGGCATGCCATGGTGGAGGATGACATAAATATTGGCCATTAAGAGGCAATTGCTGATGCAGCAATGCAGGGTTTAATCTATAACAAAGTTTTACCAACTCTTTTAAAGATACATTCGCACATTCTTTTACTGAAACAGCCCTGAATAAAAGACTAGAAAATTAAATTCAGGTTTCATTTATTGAAGATCTTTTTTTTCAGATAAATAAAACATGTAATTTAGAAAGTCAGTATTTACCAGAAATTTTCACCATGCAGCTGTATCTAAAATAACAAAGCTCTTTAACATTAATGTCCTACCAACAATAAAACACATCTTTACAAGATTCAAATAGTTTTCTACCTTATCCATCTGCAGGTCTGTTCCAATATTATAAGCTGGTAACTATTTGTAAGCTTTAGTTCTCTATTTTCTTTCTAACACTCTTTATATGCTAATATATAAGCCAGTATTTGAATATAAATATAAACAATATTTTAAACCCTGATCCATCTTTTCCATCCTGTAAACCTAGGTTCCCAAGACAAAAAGAATATATTCTTTTGAGTTTATTATGACTGTGCTACAAACACAAAATGAGAAGTCATGGAAGTAGTTTTAACTTCTGCTCAGCATGAACTTAGACCTTCAAAATTTAGATAACCTGGACAAGCATCCAAAATTTTAAGTGCCCATTATACCTGACATTCAGGGGCTTTGATTATTATTCAAAGAATTTCTGTCTTGTTTCTCTTTGAAACTTGCATGATTACGTATCACTGCATATTGTCTTTTTATAAAGTCTTGATAAAACTTTGAATGTGAAACAAATTATTCCTTCTCACAAAACTGTGTAATATTTCTTTCAGCTATTCTACAATAAGATAGGTGTGGTTTGTGGTACGCAAGTGCAGTGCGTTAGAAAACTTCAAGCCTTTTGTCTGATCTCAATTACAGATACGTTTGGAATGACTTCATGAAGCCACTCTGATTTTACTGGTGTAAAGCCTTTTGGGAACATAGCTAAATTCACTTAAGAATTTTTAATATGGATTTACCGAAGTTTAACATAATTAGGCTCACAATGCATTAACTCCGTGTGTTTGTAGCTGAAGTAATAGAAGGATGAAAACAGCACTGGGCCTTTCTCTGTAGAGAAAATTTCTGTCCCAGTAAAATATAATTTCCCTTTGTATTATAGAATTAAATGCTGCTATAGACAGTTTTTACTTTCACTAGTTAGGCATTAGGTGATGCACTCTGGGAAGCCACAAAATCTTGAAGCAGAAGAGAAATCTAGGTGCTTTTACATTATTAATATAGAGGTGCTGTGAAATACTCCTGAAAGCATTTTTTCTCTCCACCTTGTAAAATTTGGCTTACAGCTTAGATTCAAGCTTTGGAACAGGCTGCCCAGGGATGTGGTGGAGTCACCCATCCCTGGAGATGTTCAAGAGTCATGTATAAGAGGCACCGAGTGATGTGGTTTAGTGAGTATGGTATGATAGTGATGGGCTGATGGTTGGACTTGATCCTAGAGGTCTTTTCCAACCTTGATAATTCTATAATTCTATGATTCTATGATTTCATTTCAAAACTTATCTCTTAGATAAGAGGGACTTGAAACATTCTTTCACTTGTGTACTTGCAGTGAAGTTTCTTCAACAAACCTTGACTGAATTTTAAAATTCCCCAATCAAGAGTATGATTCATGATTCATTTGTCCAAGAAGGAAAAAAACACACACACTCAAAACAAAAAAGACAGTGAAAGAAGTTATTGAGATAATTTTAGCGTAATTAGTTCTGTATCTGAACTGAAGTACTCCTTTAATAGAGCTAATCTTCATTTTCCTAATTTATCTTTGCAAGATCTTACTGCCTGTTGAATCTTACATGTTTTTCTACAAGTTGATACCAAAACCATGTTTTGTTTATATCTATCAGAAGAATGTAAGTTGAGTAGCATGTGCAATTTCTATTCAGCACATTTTTAATTCAAAGGAACCAATATTATAACATATAGCACTAAACAATCTCGATGTGTTTGTGTTTTTCTCTGATCTGGGTCAATACATTTTATATGTTGACTTTATTAAATTTTTAAAAATTGCATTTTACTGTTTTTATTTTTGCAAAATTTTGTTAGAATATCTTATGTGTATAATCCTTGTAGTTTGCTTATAACATTTTTACTTAACAGTTCTCTTCTTTCACCTGAATACATTCATTAAGTTTAAAACAGTGAAGTCTTCTAAGGACAGTGACAAGGAAAAGACAAAATATAGATATACAAATAGAAAGTGTATACAAAAGGGAAATCAATAAACTACCAATTGCTGAGTCATCTATCTTAGTTCTGACACTATTTCTGTTATTATCCACAATAGATCTCACACCTCTGTTCTTGCCTATGTCAAGAAATGTGATTTATATATTTGTTTATACTCTATTCTAATTTCCCTCTGAAAAGACTTAAGTAAAGCACAAGTTCAGCAAATCTGCTATTTTTTTATCCTTTCTATCCCTATTCAGCTATAATTTCAGGAGTTCAATTTTATTCCTTATTTTCAGTCTTCTGTAAACATTTTTGAAGAACAATTTACTATTAGCTGAAAAGAACACTGTAATTCAGTAAGTATATTTTTGTGTTCCTGATTCTTTTAGTAATGATCATTTATATGTCTACTTAGCAGGTAGTTGTAGTGTGAAAATCATACATTCATATTTTTTTCTGAGGTCAAAAGCTCTGCTAACCTGGATTCAAGATTTGATGACCATCTTTTTCATCTACAACACTCAGAAGATTTAAAAAAAAATCACACATACTGAAAAAATCATTTCATCATGCGCATGCAAGTGTCATTTATTTATCTGTGCAAGTATTTGTATAGCTGTTATCATCTCAGTAACTGCTTTTCAACTATTTGAGAGTGAGATATGCAATTTCATTTCTCTTTTTGTCCCTCTCCTGAAGAAGACACAGCTGGATTGCTGTGACAGAAAGTTACATAGGGAAAGTAAGTAAAAGAAAGAAAATTTATTTATTTTTTTTTATAGGAGAAGTTAAAATCTGAGTAATTCCTACCTGCTATATCAGTAGGCACTAGCTCAGTAAAGCTGTGTCTTCAGAAGCTCATGAACCTCTCAAGACTGCTTACCTCTCCACCTGTGCCAGCAACTACAGTTGAATGGAAAAATAAGTGATCTATAAAGTTGTGAGGTATCAGTCCATTGAGAACTCAATCTTTGAACTGAAATTGTATAAATACATACTTTTCCTTCTCTGTTACTTCTGTTCCATGTTTGGAAGCAGTGTTATTTTTAGATCCAGCAATTCAATTACAGCTATGAGATATCATCCTATGTAATCCTGCATTCACATGAAAAGTACAACGTCCAGAAATTCACATTTAAAAAGAAAACAAATGAACAAGCAAACAAATGAAAACAAAATAAACCCAATCAACAAAATAAACAACCAATGAATAAAAGAAATTCCAAGAAGCAACCAACATGCCGAAGTTAACTTGTGCCGTCTTTATAATGGAGAATTTAAGATGATCAGATGTATCAAATAACAGTATCTTGCAAAACTGATTTTGTTATAAATTTTGAATATGAAGTTTTGAAAAGTAAAAAATTGTAGTATAAATATCCGCAGTAAAGTAATTCACTTCTTTAACATGTTGAACTTTCCTCAGGTGGCACAGTTGCAATAATTTTAATAGTTTTCACCTGAGGGTTTTGGATTCTAAATGTCACTCCCTCTGTATGTAGATCAGGTTGGTCAAATGTAGACAGATTTAATTCACTAATATTATTCTGAAAAAAATTTTTATTGCCATATGGTAGGTCAAATTACTTGTCATTTATGACTAGATATTTATTCACAACAATATTCATACATTCTTTAAAAGCATTACAAAATTAAGTACAAATAAAGGAGTATCAAAAATTTGCTCTGCTTTGTTTTCATTCACTACTTCCATTTATTCTCTAATTTTAAAAAGTTTCAATCATTCAATTAAAGAGAATAAAATTAAAATTTGATTTATGAGACATATCACACACTGAGTACTCAGCATAAGTAGTTTGCAAAGAATACATAGCTGAAAAATTATGAGAAATCGTTCGTCTTTGTGTGTGAATAATGAATGCATCAGGCACAAAGAAAAGGTAGTTCTGCACAATGTTCAGAAACAGAAACAAAAAAAAATAAGTTCAGACAAGAATTTGTTTTAAGAAAATAATTTGACCAGCAGCACTAATGATGCTTGGATAACTGTAGCATATGGTAATTCAGTAAAGTGCATGCTCTTTGCTGGCAAAAGTGTATAGCTGCTGATGGTGACTATATTGAAAAACACTGCTTTGTAGCTGAAAATTTGTTCTATCAAAATTGTGTTATAGCGCTCTTTGTTTTCATTTCCATGTAAAGTAGGAGGCATTACTATTCACATGTCTATATGCATATATTTGTTTGTCTATATACATTCAGAATAAATTCATGACATATGTATGTTTGGATTTTATTAGTTATTTTCATTTCATATCTTCATTTGTCTTGCTTTTACCTGCCTCAGCCTACAAATCTCTTAAGTACCTCAGTAACAAAATTCTTGTGGATGTATTTTTATACACATATATAGAGAGAAGTGTAAGTCAGCAGCAAGGTCATACTGAATGTCAAAAATAATTGATGAGGAGGAGCACAATGTGAAGTGTGCAGGAGGTAACATGAGTTACCTTCGGTTTCTGTTTATTTTCTGGGCATTACAATCAGAAATATTAACTATCTGCACAGAGAAGAGCATGTCTTGGGCTACCTCATCCTTACACCTAATTTCAAGAGCTGTTACATAGCAAGGTTCCTCTACCCACCTCCACCATGCATTTTTATTCCACCTTTAATTATCTTCTTTTTTTGCTATGGCTGTTTCTAAAACAGCCTCAGTCCATGACAACTGTTTAGGAATCTTAGCACAAAACCACACTATTTCATCCTGTGGAAAAAGCCTAACTTATATATTGAAAGACAACATAAATTTTGGATTTCTTTGAAATGTTCCTTTACTCTTTGAGTAAACCATTCAAATTCTTATAACTACATAAAGATTGGCATTTTTTTTTCTACTTTTAATTTCTATTTAACATTGCTTATTATTTCAAAATAAATGGCAATATTGCAACCTAAATGGCAACCCAAATGACAGTGCTGACATTTCAACCTAAATGACAGCACTATGTGCATTTTGGGATACCACAAAGTAAGAAGGATGTAAAACTATTAGAGTGCATCCAAAGGAGAGCTAAGAAGATAGTGAAGGGTCTGGAGGGCAAGGTGTATGAAGAGCAGCTGAGGTCCCTTGGTTTGTTCAGCCCAGAGCAGAGGAGCTGAAGGGAGGCCTCATGGCAGCCACAGTTCCTCACAGGGAGAGGAGGAACAGCGCTGAGCTCTGCTCTCTGGGACAGAGCCTGAGGGAACCTTTTTGGGGAGCACTAAACCCTAATTCTTGTGCCCTGTAACCAGGAACACCATAGCTCGTTGCTAGCAGTACCCACAGGCTCTGCTTTGAGCTCTGAGTATTACTGAGACATAGTTTGTGGAATAGTCACGGTGATGGTTTTTGTTTTGTTTTGTTTTTATTATTGTTAAAATGTCAGCCCTGCTAGCAGAGTTGGGAAGCACTGCGGGTGCTGCTGTGGTTCTTTTCATCTTGGGACATGTAGACACCCCTATAAGAACAATCCCTGACCCAGGCAGGAGCAGAGGGACTACAGGTGCAGCCCTGGGCAGACACCTGCTACTGCTTCCTGCTCCGGCTCCCCATGGGCCCCTCCGTATCCCTGGGGAGGAGTGTGGCAAAAGGGTTCCTGAGATCCCCAGGAAGAACAGTGCTGGAAGAGCCAGGGATCTACTCCTCTCTGGGACCTGTAGGGCTGCCCAATGGCACAGGACTTGCGATGACAGTGCCCGGCAGGAAAGTTTTCTGACTGCTCTCAGGTTTGCACTTTGATAGAAGTGTGACAAGAGACTTATCTGTCCATGCTGAAGACTGTATGGAGATCAGACAGAGCAGGCAGTTGAATTTCCTCCTGGTCTACTGGAAGATGAAGCTGAGGCAGAATGTGTACTTACAGAGAGGCACATAGACCACATCAGTTCTCATGTAGTGGCAGATGGAACATGACCATACCTCCTCCATGGCCGTGTTCTGCAAGCCACAGCAGGCTGGAAGAAGCTGAAAATGAAGAGCTGCTCCTCTTGCTGGCACTGCTGCAGCAGTGCTGCATGCTGCAGAAGTTCAGTGAGCATTTGCACAAATCTCTCAGATATAGGGTTTGAATCTCGGGTGGTCCTGTGTGGAACCAGGAGCTGGACTTGACCTTTCTGGATCCTTCCCAACTAGGATAGCCTATGGTTCTGTGATTCGATGAACAGAAAAGCAACTCAGTGCTCCACTGCAGTGAATATGCCATTTCCTGTTTGCTTTTCCCCATCGATTCAGTAAATCCTGAAACACAGTATTTTAAACTCCCATTGAATTTCTTGTTTGGAGTCCCTGTCATTCGAATATTAATCTCATATAGTGCTTATCTTTGAAAACATGAAAAAAAGATGAAAGAGAAAAAGACATTAGAATTCTTTTTAATATATTATGCTTCGCCATATCAGCACAAGTCTTATAGTTTTACTACTGTCTTTACTGATGAAACAGAATCATGTCTGCAACTCCACTTGTTTCATGAAAGTTTCCACAGTTCTACCATAGGGATTTTTTATTTAGAAAACTGTTAAGATTTCATTAATGATTTTTTCAGTCTCTCAGTTGTCTCTGTCAGTTTCAGCAGCAATATCAGCTCCCAGAGAGTTCCTTGTTAAGATCTGCCAAAGACTGGGCTCCTATTGTTTTGCTGTTGTGTGACCCCATTTCAGTAAAATACTTAAATCTAGTTACTAAATTCCTGTATAAACACAGACATACTGACTGACTGAGACTAATTACACATCTAAAATTAGAAACCTACACAAATCCCAGTGCGAATTTAAGTCTGTTTGCAACATTCCAGAAATACTGCTACATTTCCAAAGGACATGGAGATTTCAACATGATTCTCCTTTACTTTGCTTTACATGGAACACATTTTTAGGGAAGACTGTTTTTCTTTCCTGTTAGAAAATTTTCACAGCAAAGGTACATACTTTGCATATTTGCTGTGTGAATCTTTATGGAAGGATTACAGTTTGCAACTGCATTTATAAACAATCTGTTCCTGACAGACAGGTGACGATTGCTTATTTTTTACTTCAAGATATTACTGATTTTTTTTATTAGTTACTTTCTTGAATTTTACAGTAAATATTGCACTCAGCTTGATTATTCACGCATCTATGGAATATTGGAGGAATATACTATGTAATAATTCTTTGTGATACTGAGGATACAGAATGTCACTAGCTCTTGCTGCAAGGGCACATTGCTGGCTCACATTCAGCTTCCTGTCCACTGGGACCTAGGACACAAGGACTTATGTAGGTATTTTTTTATTCTATTATTTTTATCCCAGACTGTAAAATAGATCTTTATTTATAAAGACATTTATCTTTGTCATTATACTTACAATAATTCTTAAATTCTGGCAGTATATTTTAGGTATTGTGGCTTTAAATTAAACTGACATTCTTAAAAAGTTAAAAACTATATGCTTCAATTCCTGACAAATACTTAAAGAAAGCCAAAAACATCAGTAACACCAAATGATCTAATCCAAGATATGGACAAATCTTATAAATTGGCTGAATAAAAAAAAATTTAGCATGTAGTGGTCTCACCCTTTTCAGCCCCCAGACTGTCCTAATGGTTTGTCATTAGATTAGTGACTTTTAGGTGCACTAGAGAAAACTAATTTTCATTAGGAGATTTTGTGGCAAAACTGAGAAAACTTTCTACACTAGGCATCATTTTTTTCTTATTTTCTCTTTCTTTAGCTAGACAATTTCCAATATTAATATATATATATTTTCTTTTCTCTGTAATGAATACTGTACGGTTTTGTTGTTTTTTTTTTTTGCCTACTTGAGGCCTTCCATGGATAAGCAGATTCTTTTCTTTGTTTCTGTGTTGCTGCATTTGGGCATATCCTCACTTGCTGTGGCACAGGACTTTGTGACCCTGCTGTCACTGCTATGCTTTCCGTTGCATTACAGCCATACTAGATATTTTAGTTACCAGTTTCATATACTCTGGTCTGACTTAAGATGTCTGTGCAGTTGTGCAATTAGTTGTTTTCCTTTTTGTAGCTTTTATGTTTCCTTACAGACTGTAAGAAGTGACTTGCTTATGGCAAAACTAATATTTGATTAGCCCACTCTAATCAAACAGGCATCCTTGCAAAAAGGTGAGGAATAGCTCACCTCACAGGAGACCATTCTGTGATTAGAGGGTAGATATATGTAATAATACTTCAGTAAGCAATGGTTGTTAACCACTGTGACTTACAGTAAAATGATAAGCTCAGTGCTAAAATTGTTTCCCAGTGCAGATGTGTTGCCATGATTTGAAGTCAAGATTCAGTTCGAAATGAGAAGCTGAGCATAAGATAACAAACTGACCATGAGAAATATGTTACTAGTCTCCATGCTTATTAGTTCAATATTGCCTCCTGGCTTTGAAAATATCAAATCTAGTACAGAACTACTATCAAAACAATGTCACCCTAGCCTACGATTTTATTCTTAAGCAATCTGGGGAAAGAAATAATTCTCTGAATATTTCCACACGTTGTAGGTTCTTTGGCTGTACTAAGAATCAATATCCCATCAGTCGATATATTTATTTGTCTCAAAATCAGTATACTTCAGTTATCCAGTATTTCTGCAGAAGTTGTTCTTCGTGAATACACTAAATAAGTTCTAAATATTTTGACCAAAATTTTTTTAGGTTTTGTGTGTATGAAAAATTAACTTTCACCATGTATAAACTGAGCTCATAAAATTCTTGAAGCTACAAAAAATAACTAGTTGGTTATACATAACTTTAGTCTGTGAGCCTGATGGGCTAAAAATATATTACTTCTTTAAAAAACTTTTTACTACATAACCAGATGAAAAAATCAAGAAAGGAAATAGGATTATTATTTAATGACAGGTCATTTCCATGGGGAAAAAATGCATCAGCCCTATGTTTCTAGTTCAGTTTCAATTCTCCACCCCAGATCATGGATCCTGAAGGATGATACCTTTGAAGACTACAGAAAATAAGTGAAGGATGTTGTGTATTCTAACAGCTCTCTGACTGACAGAATATGAGACTAAGATACCCAACTTTGTGTTTGCACCTACTGAAAATGCAGAGTATTCACTGTCAGAAGGGACATAAGATTTGCTCATTAATTATATTCCTCTTTTTTTCAGTCTTATTTACTTACTAGTTTATTAAGCTATTTGTTGTGCATTTCTTACTGTGATCCAGAAAGAACTCTGCACCATCTCTCTCTCCTATGTTCCATCCCAGAAAAAAACAGTGATATGATGTCTAATCATTACAAATCACACAGGCACTAACATCAGTAGGCATAATTTTCTGTTTGATAAAATATTACAATACCACAATAGTTTTCGAATAGTCAGAATGAGTGAGCTTCAAGTAATTTTCCGTCTTCTTTCTGCTCCTGGGAAATACTTTCAAGATGCAAGTTTCTGAGTGTTATATGCATCATCTGTGAGCATGATGTGAGGATCTCTCTAAAGGTTAATGGAATAATATTCTTACCACCCGGCAGTCAGGCTCTACAAAGCACACTACAAGGGACTTAGATTAACATAGAAAGATTTTTTTCCATGGGATAATTGGTCTGATGATGTTACTCTCTTTGAAGTGGCACTTAAATAATTGTGATGACATCTACTAAGTGCATTCTGAGACAGTCCTTTATAATTAATTACTCATTTCATGAATCATACATTTATCTAAAGTATGCCTGTTACCAGTAAGATGGATGTAAAGGAAATTCAATTGTATTTTTTTTTAATTTTTAGTGGGTTTTAGATTTTTGTCCATCTTTGGTGCGCATAATACCTGAGTGATTTCAGTTAGACACCATGACAGCCTTGATTTCCTGCACTATGATGGTTCCTGCTAAAACACTGAACATTCAGACACTGGCAACAGAATCAAGTTGACAGCAATGTGCAAGCTGCAAAGATGTAACGACGTCTCTGCTGGGGAAAAGATGTCTGGTGTATAAGATTCCTTCTGAGTATATGTGGAAAATACAGCCTAGTTCCTCTAACACAGTTATCAAATATCATCTTAATCTCACAGTGTAATGTACATATGTTTGTATGTTTGATTGGTTTCTTTTAACAAGAATTCCTTTAATCCATGGTTAATGGATAAATAAAACTTAAAATGTATATACTGCTTGTCTAATCATGCTTTAATTACTTTTTTGGGGGAGTATATATTTCACAAACAATTATTAGTAGTAATCTATCGTTGCCAAATAACCGTATTATATATAGAAGGCAATCACATCTAAACAAAGTCCTTAGCTTCTTCAAAAAACATTGTTAGAACTTTCTACATTATGGGTGGGATAGGAGAAATGTCTCCTTGTAGCTGACTGAATAATAGTTATGCTTGGTGAGGTGACACTTCTCTTTTTCATTTTTAAGTAGTATCTAGGTCTCCCATATTTCTCTCTTATCCTCTAGTCTAATATTTTCTAGATGTAGCCTTCCAGAGGAGACTACTTGTTATTTTTCAGCTTATTGAATGCATGCGGACTGAAATTATTACATACTGTTCTGACATCATTTAAAAATCACTGATTGCTGAGGAGGAATTTTAAGTATTATTTTCCCCTCATAATTTACAGACAGAGTGATAAACAATCATCTACATAATTCCAGAGATTTAGACAAAAGCATTCCTACCAAGGCTGAAGAACTACCTTACAAATAAGAAGTTAAAAATCTAAGGAAGAAGCAGAGCAACAACAAATCCTGTGCAGTCAGGAGTTTCTTCAGTGGTCTTCTTCTACCTAATGGGAAGGTGCTGAGAGAAGAGCCAGTTTCCTCTTGGAAGCTTGTAGCAATATGACAAAGGGCAATGGACACAACTTCCTACAAAGGAAATTTTGACTAGATTCTTCCCTTCCCCCCCCCCTCCAGAGTGGTTAAATGCTGTCACATGTTGTGCAGCAGTGTTGTGGGATCTCCAGCTGTAAGGGAAACCAAAGCTCAACATGACAAGGTACTGAGCTGGTCTAGCTGATCCTGTGTCAAGCAGGAGATGATTCCCAAAGGGCTCTTGCAAACTGAATTATTTCACGATTCTTTGAAACACTCTCTGTCATTTTCCATCACCATAAATAAATTTGGTCTGTGATTCAGTCAGCTTTCTTGAAATCTACACACTGACAAATTTTAATGGAAATGATTATTCTGTAAAATATGTGAAAGTTAAGCAACATTTTAAAATGTTTTACAGCTTTAAGGGCATCATTCTGACCCTTTTACTGTGGTAAAGATGTCAGTGATTAAAAAGTACAGTAAAAGTTATTTGTATTATTTTAATCAACGTATCCTAAAGACCTCCCTATAAATACCCCATTACTTCATAATGAATAATATTTGTATAGATCAGAGCACAGTACAGCTTTTACACAACTGAAATTCTACTTTAAATAAAATGTAATGATCTGAAGATGTCACTCATTTTGGCAGTGTGTTGCAGAACGCAGAAGATTTAATACTATGCCTAAGCAAGTTGTAATTGAACTGTCCAGAAATTTAATTTAGCTACAAGAAAATGGATAGTAGCCAGACCTTGTATTCCCACCTCCTGCAATAGCATTCAAACCCATTCTTTTACTGTCTTGCAGTTATCATCAGTAGATAATAAGAGCTTATCAACAGAACATAAGTAACCAGATCTATACACTTTTTTAGGATAAACAAGAATGAAACTTCAGGGTGAATAAAATTTTACTTAACATTGGAGGTTGCCAACTGTTATGCAAATTAAAGTCACTGAAGCGTTGTTCAAAGCTCTTGTGCAGATCTGTTCACTGCTGCAAATATTTAGATTTTTTTCCTTGTTTTAATTAATTATTTAGTGTATCATTTTGTATGATTTGTTTTGCATTTCTTATGTGCAATCCTGAAGCAGCTGATAAGTGTAGGAAGATCTCCTCTGGGATCTCCACTTTGGACAGAATGCAAAATACCTGGTAGTTCAATAGCGATAATATTACCTTGCCCAGTAACATTTTACTTCACTGCCCCAGATCTATTCTTTAAACTACTAGTCCCAAGATCTAACAAAAACAGTTACTTTTTTATGTAGCTTTTAAAATAGACATCAATACAGGAGTCAATTATTTCTAATTTCCTTCAGATCTGTTTGCCAGTTAACGTGAAACTTAAAATACTTGCCATGGCATTATGAGGTATCATATCATTGATATCTAATCAATTGAAGGGACTCCTTCGGTTATGTCAGTAGTATGTTTTCTTACTCATTTTCATGCCAAATCCGTTAATCTCTTATTTTGAACTGTGGTATAGCCACATATTAAAATATAATATGAGAAGAAATAATTATGTATGTGCACTACAGTATATAAAGCTCCGTTTTTCAGAAAACAAGGCTGTGGCAGTCCCTTTAATCACTCTGCTCAGTGACGCTTTTTGAGTAGTTTCCTCTTCCTTTGACTATTAAACCACTACCTATTCTAGCTTTGGTGACCTAAGAAATATCAAATATTGAGACTATTCTACACAGGTAAAACTTAAGATAAAGCAATTCAGTATTAAATGACAGCCATTTAAAGAAAGAAAGGAAGAAAAAAGGAAGAAAAGAGAGGAGTCTTATTTTCAGTGTACTTCCAGGCAGATTTAGCTCACAGATTCCAGGAATTTAGCTTCTAATATTTTCTACCTATACTATGATGATATCAGCATCTTAGAAAGTTATACTTCAAATGCAACTTACTTTACTATATTGAAACCAAAATAGACAGCATTGAAAAACAGCCAACTGTCATACTGAAATTATTGGTTTTGGTAGAAAATGATTCTTGCAAATAGCTCTAGTTCTGAATAAATATTCCATTAGATTGTACATTTTTGACATGGTTATATACTTTTCCACAGGTACCTGCAAATGTAAAGAAGCAAATGTATAAAAGACAAGAAAATATTCTGAACAAAATCATCTTTCAAATCCGTTCTCTTTCAGTGTTAAATGCATAGTCTTTAATAGTTTTTTTTTTTTTATTGTATTTTATTTTATTTTTGCCATATGCATTATGTTTTTGCTTAGTCTATTTAACTTCTCATGTTCTCCTGCTGGTTTGAAGAAGAGCTTCCCAGCTTTTTAAGTTGTAATAGTGAGGCATTTGAAGTACTTAGCACGGAGTGATTAAGTCGATTCAAGAAATGAATACCAGAAAATTGACTTCTTTTAACTGAGGTCCACCTAGGTACATATGAGGAAAAAGTGAAGCTTCTTACTTAGGTGTTTGGGTGAGAATAATTTTTTTCTGATTAAAAATCAGAGGGATTTTTAAATCCATATGATTTTAATACCCTCTGAGTGTCTGCTGTGCAGTTGTTATACTATTAATCATTCAAGACTCATGCATAAACCCACATATCCCAGTAAATGTAGCTTTACCACAAATTAATTCAGTGAGGCTCAGCTGGCATTGATGACTCTTCTCCTCTTGGCTGCTCTTTGCTCAGTAGAGAAGAAAGCAGAGGGACAACTTTCTTCCCACCTGCTAAGAGCTGCAAAACACAAGCCTGCCTGTGGGATCCAGGCAACACAGCCAGGTCTAAAACACAGCACTGGGGCTGCTTGCTTTTTTTTTGGTTAGCTATGAGGTACCTTGGTAGCCTGCAGCCATCCTTGCCCAGTATGACTCACTCCCTTGGTGTGAACACGCTCTGATGTAGAAAGCCATTTCAGGCTCCAGAAAGGAGAATTTGAAGCAGTCTCCCACCCAGCTCTTTCCAGTGTCACATCACTACTGCCATCCTGATAGCAGCTAAGTGGGTCAAAGCACATCAGCACCCAGAAGAAGCTGAAAGGAGGAGACAACTTCAGGCCTTAATTTCCCCAGCCCTCTTGTTCCTCTGCCTCTACTGAATCTCTGTAATCCTCTGCCATCATGATGCTCCATGAGGTACATCAAGTTCAAAATAAATCTCAAAAAAACATTAAAAAACAGTTAATCATATTATTATGCTGAATGATCTCTGGAAAATGGTACCAGTATGTGCAGTATGAGGATACAGTTTACATTAAAGCAATTCACTATAGACATATTGCAATTTTTGTTATTTTTTCCACTTATCTATATCTCTTTGCAGTGATGTGTAACTACTTCCACAGCTAACTTCTGAGAGTCTTTACAAAAGATGGTGGAAACAAAAAAAGGAAAATGCTTCGTAAAAACAAACAAACAAAAAAACCATAAAGAACACTGTAATACATATTTCACTTTTTTTTTTTTTCATTATAATTTTCCAATGTTAAACAAATTAATTTTTTAAGCTTTTTTTTTTTTTTTGAGGGGAGGGGGATGGTGGGGTGGGTTGTAGATACGATGGTGGTGGTCACAATTCACCACAGAAGACAAATGTCATTATTAGATCAGATGATATAGCTGGAAAAAAAATGAGGTTTAAAAGCCATTTCTTTCTTCAAATCTGAAGTTAAAAGTTGAAAAAGGGCTTCAAGCTCAGATTTGTTTGTTGAATTAACTAATTCCTGAGCATGCAACTACAGTTAACTATTACTGAAACCACTGACATATTTGGGAATTGTTTATTTCAATAGGACACAAGCTTGTTAGCCAGTGAATCAGCAAGGTTGTGAAAAGCCAGAACTGCCATGAACATGAAAAAAAAGTCAGGTAGATAATTCTTTATACTTCATTCTGCCACCAAATCATTATGTGTAAATGGAGAAACTGTCCACATCTCTCTTCTTTCTTTATCAGAAGTGTGGGACCAAATGTAGTGAGTCACTCTTGAGCTTTCTGACCCATGCCCTTTGCATCCGTACTGCTAGCTAGGGAACAACTATAGCTCCACGTCTTATTTAATCCCACAGTGCTTTGGAACAGAGATGTTGTTCTATTCTAAGAAACTTAAGGGACAGCTTTGCTTTATATAAGGCTGTTACGCAACATTCAGGGATTCGTTGTTCAGGTTTTTTGCACTCAGACTTTGGCTTTGCAATGTGTTAATCCTTCACACAGCACTAGATACAGCTAATTAATCCTTGTTTCAGCTGAGGCAGTGTAGTCATTTTCCCTGCATTTCTTCCCATGATGAAAAGGAAGAAATAAGTAACATCGTATCTTACTGCTTATAGATTCTATCTAAAAGTTGTCAGTGAATTTATGGAAGCCTGATATGATGGAGTACATTTATGGATTATATTAAGGCCTAACAGAATAAAATCAGGCTTGCTTTTTGATGACCAAAATGGGTAGCCAAATGTCCTTTTACAGAACATGAAAATGTTTCACTTCTGAAATGTGATTTAAAAAAATCGGTTAAACTCCTTCAATTTTTGTATTCTGCTTATTATATTGCAAAAAACTTAGAGGGGAAAAAAAAAAAAAAACTTCTTTGAAAAATAGCTAAGCCATAAAGTAATAGTATACAGAAGTCACACTATTAATCTCATCTGAATTTAATGTGACAGCTTCACATAGAGTAGTCATGCGAATAGATGTCAGCTAGACAATGGTAATGGCAGTGGTCTATAGTCAAGAAAAGGAGCAAAACACATGGACAAGTTTGAGGGAAGTGAGGAAGTAGCAAAGCGGACAGGAGAAGAAGACATAAGGTGTCAGAAAGAGGTGGAAAGATCACCAATTTTCATCAACAATAAAGCATTTCAACTTCTGTGTTTTTGTTTTTTTTTTCCCTGTATCTTTCTATTTATTGCTGTCTTGTATTTCTGTTGCTTAAATAAGCATTCATAAGTTTTTCTCATATACTTTATTTTTGGAGAAATAGCAGTAAGGAAGAACCTCCTTGCACCCATGTTTCTGAGTTACTACTTAATATTTTCTCTGATGTGAATAATATTAACTACAGTGTTTCTACTAAGAGCCCAAATGTTGGGTCTGCTTAAAAAAATATACACCTATTAGAGAAGATAAATAAATCAATCTTGCTTCCTATGCAAGAAATATAAAAACCTACATATACTTGTTCATACTTAAATATTTCAAATATATATAGAATATATTTTTATCTACATGTAAATATGTATGTAAATATGTATATATATACATGTAAATATGTAGACCTAAATGTACACATAGGTCACTGAAAGTAGTCCCTCTTATTTATTTCCATGGAAACTACAACAGATACAAAGAGCATAAGTACACTAGTTGATAAAGCAAATTCTGAACTACTAAACACTGTTTTTTCAACAGTCATCACCATCAGCTATGCATTTTCACCAGTAACAAAGAAGAGCCAATACACTTCATTCATAAATATCTGCCCCAGTGGAGGTGACCTGCTGTCATGACTGCTGAAATGCACCACCTACTTGTTTTTGATGGAGACAAACTACGCTATACTGCACTTGTAAGAGAGAAGCTAGAATATGTTTCTTGATGTAATATAGATGTAATGTACTGATTTAAGTGACTTAACAAGATTCTATATGACTAGATACACTTGATTATTTACTGTATAGAAGGTAAGATAATGGACACAATGTAGTGATTTAACAAAGGTTAATTGTAAATAGGGCAGTGACATAACAAGAATTGAGATGGCTGGATACACTTGGTTATTTACTGCACAGAGAGTAGGGTGAACACACTTTTATAGGAGGCCCTCCTGTTCAGTCACAAGGTTCCGAGTAGACCCCCCTTGCTTTCTAAACTCCTCAAATCATGGAGGTAAGGAGCCTAGGTTTGACTGAATCAACTCCTAGTCCCACATTTTGTCAGTGGTTTATGTCTATGGGATTGTATGCGCACAGTCAATCTAAGATATCTTACCAAGGCTAACAAAGCCTAAACCCACGAATTTAAGATATGATCTTAGTGAGACTGACAGATCCTAAAATGAACAGTCACTTCCTGAGGATCTGTGTAGGCAAAGCATCTTAACGTCAATGTATAAGGGATCTCTGCACAGATACAACCTCAAGAGGTGTCCCTACTCAAGGGAAAATCCCGTTGCGCAGCCAGCTGCTCTGCAGGAGCACTCAGAGGGGGATCCTAGGCTGCTCACTCAGTCATATGTGGGGTAAGATGTTTGACTCATGGTCATAAGTTGCTTTTTATTTTTTGGATCATGCTCAATTGGTCATCAGCTATTAAACAAGGGATCTGTTATCTGTTCTTTCGGTCCCCAAGTTTGTGACAGATTTGTGGTCATTAATCTGCCTCAGTAAGGGTGTTATCAATACTGTTGTTCATTGTCTACGAGTGCAAGGCCTTATATGCAAGAACAGGTCAAAGAAGGATATTGAAGGAGGTGGAGTGAGGGTCGGGAAGGAAGAAGCGGGGAGGGTCAGGGGCAGCACACTGTTACACCACCTCCTCACTGTGATCATATCCACTTCCTAAATGTTCAGTAAACGTTGACAAATGTCAGTGGGTGCTAATGATGTCAATTCAATTGCAAGCCTTTGCTTCCTCTGCACTTCTATGTCACAGAATCACAGAATCATAGAATCACAGAATTGTAGGGGTTGGAAGGGACCTCCAGAGATCCCCCCTGCCAAAGCAGGTTCCCTACACCAGGTTGCACAAGTAGATGTCCAGGCAGGTCCTGAATATCTCCAGAGAAGGAGACTCCACAACCTAATGATGTCTGACATCATTGTGTCAGACTGCCCTTCAGCTACCATCTGAAGTGCGGCAACAAAATGTAACGGCATATTGGTGGGAATATTTGACCTCTACTGCTTACAACCGCTATCCATCTCTGATGTCATGGAGCAATATAATAAAATGACAGGCAATACTTTTGAAGCAGCATGTGCATGTGTATGTGTATAAGCAGCTCCTGTGGGGATGGAGTCCGTATATACACACTCAACAGGAGCTTCATATTTGGAATGCATTCAATATTTTGAAAAAAAGCAAAAAATACATGCATATATATATATTGAGATTTTGTAACACACACATATAATATATTTGAAATTTATTTACTGAAATACAGACACACTTCATCATATGCTTGTACACATGTGTATTTCAAATCCAGTGTTTGAAACACTGAGCAGACATTGCCATAGAAGAAGGCTTAGTCTGTCCTCAGGACACGTACACGTCACAGTAAAATCTCCAAAGATTCAGAATCATTTTTCTAGGACTCCTCGAAGTTAGGGTCATTTCAGACAAAATGTTTATTCTATAGCTGATCATTCTGGAGAAACTGCTACTTGACATTACTTACAGTGGATGAATGTAAAAATACTAAAACACTTATGCTGCAGGTAAAACACTGACATTTTAGAAAGCAGACTGACCTTAGCTGTTAGGCACACACATCCTATAACAGTATGCTCGAAGGGGTAAGATAAGTTGTATTGTAAATTATGTGAACAATTCTAAAAGGTTTTCCTCAAAACTTTCCCTTGCTACTAGAACTCGTTATCAGTAATTATAGTGAGGTGACATCAAGAAGAAAAAGCCTAAGAGCACTGTTTATTTTGTTTCATAAAGCAGAAGCTAGCTGTATACATAACTAGAAAATGTTGTATTTTGCCTGAATATCTACCTCAGAAAGTCACTCAAGTGCCAGGAAAGTTCTTGTCTGAATAGCACCGAGAACTTCAAAACATTCAATAAAATCTTACTGACTTTATTTCCCCCTCTTGCCAAGCATGGATAGCACACACATCCCATCACAGTGCCCAGCACACAGCATACAAGGACAAGAGCATGCTGCCAGAACTAGATTGCACTGCACAGAGAGAATCTCCATCAAGAACTGCAGCCCGAGTTTCAGTGTTGTTTACCTCATTGTTTAACTACTTCAATTTTAATCTCTATTACTAGACTTTTTAATACTTGCTTCTGATAGTTCTTGGCAGCTGTCTTTATGAGGTATTGCAACATTCGAGCTCATACTTTCTCTAGCTGCTTAGCAGTGTCGCATGTATGTACAATTGTTGCATATATCGGATTTCTGAAACTAGATGCTCTCCTGCCATCTATAGCTTCTTCAGAAAGCTTGTAACTGTCAAAGTGTCCTCTTATCAGAGAGGATCAGAAGAATTCTGGAAAAGTCATGTAGAATCTCTGGGAAAAAAGCACAGATTCAGCCACAGGAAAATCATTTGTGTGTTGCACACTGATGTAGCAAATTATAGGTTACAGAGGAGGAATAAACGGATGTAAATAGTAATTCCAATCCAGAAAAGTAATCGACATATTTAAAGTAGAATTAATTTCTGATTCGGGATTCAGAATTCACATCTGCACTTGCATCAGTGAATATTTCAGGTCACTGGATCTCCATTCAGTAGAAAAGAAGGTACCAAACTTTGGCACAGTTTTCATCTGGGTCAAGCCCATGCTCTCCCATAGAATTAATGGATAATTTTAATGTAGTGTGCCTCCCTTATTTTCCCTCCCCATTTGGAGGCTTAAAATTTTAATTGCTGCTTGCTAACAGTCTCTGTACCAGAGAATGGTTCTTGGCACATTTAATTTGCTTGTATAGATATAGCCAGAGGGTCTATAAAGAGTCCTGTCAGAAGTATAACAGATTTCAGACATCATCTGAATTACCAAGATTCTTTAAGCTTATAGGGTTTGTAATATACACAGCCAGTAATTAAACGTAAGAAAGCTTGAAATATGGCTTGAAAGCATACTACTGATTTATTTAAAAATCTATATATGTTGATTAGAAACCAGAGGAATGTGTCAAACACAACCCTGAAGTGAAATGAAACAAAGCAGAGTAATTCTGCACAAAGATATTTTATAGCATTATATGCATGTATCCTCAGATTCTTAAAGATAAGATTTTAATTGTACTTTAGCCAATGAATTATTTCCAACAGGAAAATAAAGCAATAACAAAAACTGCAATGGGCTTTCCAATACTTACAACCTTAATTTTCTGGCAAAGGAATATAAGACCATTAGTGAGCTCAGAACATTGTCCCTCTGGGGTAAAATAAAATGGCTTAATATTTTTCAAGCTACTTAAAGCATAGAACTACTGTATTTTCCCAAATTACAGTATTTTCATTTCATTGTGGTGAAGAAATAATCCTTCAAGTCTTTATAATGTATAGAAACATAACAATTGGTATTTTTGTTTAATGGTGCATAGAAAATAAGGATAATGGATCTTAGAAAAGTAAGCTTCAACAGCCTCAGGGATCTGCAGGGGCAACCTAAAGACAAGGCATTGGGAGGTCCTGGTAAGATGAGTTTCCCAGCTTACACAGTATGTAATATGTGAAGATAGGGTCTATAGGTTTCCCCTCTATTTTAAAATGGTTCTATCCATGTTGATAGCTTAACTGTTTGTACATTACAGTCCTCTCAAATTCTACAAAAAACTCAGTAATTCTGATGTTAGAGTAAAAACAGAAAGGACAGAATGAAGCATCTTGAAATGAGGTCAGAAACAGGATAAAGTACCTTGAAATGCTGGCACAGAGGGATAAGCAACTACCATGTGGAAGCAACATAGAATTCAAATACATTACTGGGAATGCAGCTGAAATAAAGGTATAAAATAAATGTTGATCTCTTTGTGAAAGTGAAGATCACAAAAATCACAAATAAAAACAAATATATTTATTAAAAATAAATTGCTGGCTCTGTGTTATTTAACTACCTTCAGTTAAAGGAAGTTATCAGACTGTGCCTCAGAAACTTACAATCATTGCGTTCTCAACAAGAATAAAACTTTTGAAAGATCTTACTTTCATTTCATAAAGCTGGAAAAGGTAAGAAGCATTTGAAATATTTAATGAAGACTTTCTTGTCTTTAGGCTTAACATTTTATTTTTTTGAATTTACAGTTGGGATCCGGCATTAATGGGCTTCAGTAGCCTAAGACTAAGGGAGTGACATTAGGAGAGGTTCACTATAGCATAGTGAATTAAAAGCCAGAGCAGCCACTTGTATCAGCTTGCACATTCTGAAAGGCAAAAGGAAGGAGCATTCTGCAGAACTGAAAATCAGGCGCCCACACAGACATTTATTCCAGTAAATGCAAAATACTAGCTTAGCCTCTTCAACAAGAGACAATTAATTCCACACACCATGTGGAATAAAACACTGCTTCAGCATCCTGCTTTTAAATAGAACTGCTGCAACTATGTCTGTTCAGATCGAAACAGCATACAAAGAAGCAAAAGTTTTCTGCACAGAGGAAGTAACACTGCCCAGAACAACAGCAAGCTGTGCAAAGATGGCAGCAGCTGCAAGCATGGGAATTTCTGATTGCTGGGAACAATTTCAGATGCATCAACATCAGTAGCACATCTTCACAGAATTTGTTGAAGAAACTCTCAATGTTGAATACATCTAGTTTAATTTTAGGTGTATACTTGCTAGACATCTGAAAGCCCCCCCTCATATCCCCCAGATTACTCATGCAGGCAGTGTTGGAGAAATAGCTAATCTTAGAGTTTATTTGACTCCTCTTATATACCTGTTCTAAGGAGAGATGAACTTTATATTAGAAAAGACTATTTTCTTCCTCCAACTGCAAAAGAAGTCCTTATAAATCCCTCTGATGTAGTTAAATGTGTTGTATAACACTAATCTGATGAATTTTAACATGTGTCACGAAAGCTCATGGAAGCAGAAAGTGAAGGGCATCTTCTGAGAAAGTGTAAGGTTAGAAAAAATGCAGTTAAAGAGAACAAATCAAATGAAAGTAAATTAAATCTAAAGAATTTAAAGCTTCAAATTAGTAGGAGGGAAGACAATCAAATAAGTGAGATCAAGAAAATAGACTTGCAAACTGTGATACTGTCAAAAAGTTTATGAACCAAAGACACACTAAAGCACACAACAGAAGAAATTTTAAAATTTTTGTGAAAACGTATTCAGGAAACATCAAATCTATGTTGCGGGATTTGCACAAGTTTGTTTATGATGAAGAAATAATTACATCCTTATTTCTTGCTTGTTATTCATGTAATCTCACATTAGTTTGTTTTAGGGAACCTGAAAAAGCAGCTGTTCAACAAATACACCATATAACGTTCATGTCTTCCAGACATTCCAACTTTGACAAAACCAGAAAATGAAACAGCTTGTTAAGAAATTTAGATATTTTGCATATTTTTAATACAGTGCAATTATTGTGTGCAGATAAAAAGAAGGAATCAGATCCATAGGGAAAACTTGGTGCTCAGGATCCCACAGTCGTGCTATAACCCTTCCAAGGCTAGAAACACAACAGCTCCATAGATTTTGGAGGAAAAATGAGTTTGGGCCAGCTGAGATAGAGTATGGTTGCTGGATCACTAATCTTGCATTACATAATATTGACTGTGAAAGATACCTTCATACATCTAGCTGTGATCAGACATTTGTCTTGATAATAAATAGTGAGTAGTACACATATACACTGCATATATGAATAGGAAAGCATACGCTTCCATCTTTCTTTCACAAGAGATAACTTTATGATGGAGAGGTGATTTTGCATCACTGAGGCTATTTTCCAGTGCCTGCTGCAGCATAACTTAATTCTGCACCTCAGAGCAGACAGCTGGGGCTGCATCCTGGCCGTGCCACTGGCCTGCCCACAGGAGAAGCACACATGTTGGCTGAGGGGCTGCCTCCTACTAATAAGAACAGCTTTTTTATATAACAACAGCTTAATGACTGAAAGGTGCATGCTGATCATGAATAAAGGAAAAGCTTTGTTAAAGGCTAGTTCTCTTGTCATCAGCTAATGCTCTAAAATTAGAAATCCTGAGCACTCCAGACTGCTTAGTTGTACCTAACCCCCAATGAACTGGCAATTTAGAGAATAACACTTCAGTTATATTTTTAAAAATGATTGTGTTGCTGGGTGTTAAAATTATTTTGACTAGTAAAAGATACAAAACTACCATGAGCACAATCAAAAATAGTGAGTGAATTACATAAGTTTATACTCAGCTTTGAAAACTGGATATGTTTTGAACCTTCAAATATTCTACGCTGATGCTGAAATCTGCATCTCTTAGTAGTTTTAGTGAAACATAAAATTAAAAGGTGCCATGAAATTGATGGGTTTGGCAGTCCTATCATGGACTATAAATCTTCCCTCTGTTTCTTCTGTTTAAGGTCTAGATGTGCATATTTTAACTAAGGAGCATTTTTATTTTATTACCCAGTGGTTCCAATCAGATACTTTGCACTGACTTTGTGATTTTTTTCAGCATAAGGACCAAGAAGAGATTAGAGCAATTTGAGGAACAGAGAAGGCAAAGAACAGTCAAACAGTTTGGAATGACCTGAGAGACAGTGCCTGTGTATTTCTTTCAAGCCTATCAAGCTTGCTGTCATCTTCAGAATTACAGTTTTTTTTTTTTTTTTTTTTTTTTTTAAATAAAGATGTCTATGTGGTTTTATTTACTATGTCAACCATGGCAGAAGGGAACTAAACTCGGTGACTGATGGGTCTGTTGCAGTCTTAGGAACACTCATGAACAGCAGCCATACTTAAAAATAAACAGCCAAAAATGTTCTTATAGCCTCTGATGGGTGCATTTACTCTTTGTTGGTGTGTTTAAGAGTCCTTCAATTCCAAACGTTTAAACAGATTATTGCAAATATATTTTTCATTTCTTGGTCAAGTACAAAGTAATAGCAAAGGATTTAATTTAGAATCTCAATGTTCTTGAACTTTTCTGTCTGCTGTTTGTGTACTATTACCTGTTTTCCCAAAAGGTCACCTACGAGCCTGTTTACTTTCACAGGATTACAAATATAGTCTGGTCACAGAGCAGCAATAACTACATCTCATGTTTCTGAATTCATTCTGTTTTCTTCTTGGCATATTCTCTGGGGATTTCATGCTTGCTCTTGCTGCAACACCATTATAAAACTAAAATATGCAAGATTTTTTTTGTTTGTTTTGTGTGTTTTTTTTTTTTTTTACAGTACTAATCTCACTTTCCTCATTTTCCTTTTCTTATCTCAAACTTTGTAGTATTCTGAACATTATGACTGAGAGTTGGTGTGACAAAGAGCAGCAATCTCTTGCATGGCACCTATCCCAGTGTGAGTAAAGGCATCCCTTTGCTGAGATGTTGAAATTAAAACAACTTCACATTTATAGTTCTTTATGAACTCTTATAGATTATTTTGACCTTTGGTTATTGTTTTGGCTTCTCTGTTTCTTCTATTTATGAGTATTATCTCTAAATACAAACATTTTCTTTTCATGAAATTCTTTGAAATGTTTGACCTTGTTATCTTGTAATAAAACTGATGCTGTATTTAAATCATTTCTTTACATAAAATTTTCTATTAGTTTCAGATCACAGTATTCTCCTTATCTATAGAAATATTCTGTTACAGTAGGCTTTACCAGGTGCTTCTAAACAATTGTTTTACAATTTGCAGGTACTACTTGGTAATTCCAGAATGACTTTTTTAGCTTTCTGATGTGTTTTACATAGAAACGAGTTGAAGCCTCCAAGATTAAGACAGCTTTGTTTTTGCCTTAATCTCCCTACAGCTTATTTGTTAGATGGTTCCCTCTAAGAACCAGCCCTTGGTATATCAGCGCAGATGACAGAAAAAGACTGGTGCTTGCAATCACCTCAATTTAATAGCTAGCTGATCTGTATAAATGTATATTTTGTGTGTTTAAAGATAAAAGAAGCAATACTGAGAAAGTGCAAAAACTATGGACTATTATTCTCCAGCAGGCAAAAAGTACTGCAGAGAGCTCCAAGCACTTCACTAAAAGCCAGGCAGGCCTCATTGCTACAGTCAGATCATGGGTCAGATATATGAAGGCTACTTTATCCTTTCCCACTCCAGGTGTACAAAGTTGCCATAAAGCCAGCTGAGATTTTGTTGAAGGATTATCCGGAAATACAGTCATGTAGGAACTTCTATAGAAGACCTTTTTGACTTTTATAGGTCATGTGTACAAGAAAAAAGGAGATAAAGATAGCAACTCTTTAACTTTAGATAATGTCATATCTGTACTGCATTACATGAACTATTTAAATAGTTTCCTCATCAAATCATCGTTGTAATGTCAGCTAGAAGGACGGGACAGTCTTCACATCTCTTTTATTGCTATGTATAACCATAGGGAAATTGCTACGTGTAATTTCCAGAAATGCAAAAGCCTTTCAGTATTAATGGGCTTCTTATCCTAAGTCAATTAAGAGCTTATTGAGATTTCTGTCTGCCAAGACTTTTCCTCCCAAGTCTGTCTGCCCTTTTTTAGAGCAGCATTTTTTTTTATATCATGTGTACTAAAACCTATTCGTGTAGAGAGTCAGGATCTTCAAAATACTACTGTACAGCAAATAACAAAAAGCAACATCAAAATTTCCAGATGGTCTAAGCTATACTGAGGAAAAACTCTGTTCTTAGAGCTGAACAAAAGCTTAGAACTCCAATTACAAAAGATAAAATTCATATCCTACATTTTTAATGACAAAGTTATTCATTCCTTTACTGCAAATATATTGCACTTAATGCAACATTCAAAATTAAAATGATCAAGCACCATTTTATAATCTATTAAATATCGACACACTGTTTATCATTGACACTGAGAAGTTGTCAATGGATTCCACTTTTAAAATCTTGCATTATGTTTAATATTCATGTACGTTCTCATTCTTTCTAAACCTCATTCATTAAGCACTTGAAAGAATAGTAAGACCACATCCTCAACTATATTAGCAAGGCACACAATTCAAAGCTCAGCTTTAAATTTTTGTATGTGGTTTTGCTGAAAAATTTCAGCTGTCTTACAGCACTGGTAAAACATGAAAATTAATTCCAGTCAGGATGTGTCAAAGTATGATAAGTTTTGAAATAGAAATTTTGCCGAATAAACTATTGAGATGAAACCCTTATTACTGAAAAACTCTCATTATTGCTGTGGTTTCTGAATTAGTTTATCTGGCACCTTTGCATCAGATATCACTAAAATATATTTTGAATATTGTCTTAGCTTCACACTTACCATCACAAAATACACGTAGTTTTTAAGAAAGCCTTTGTTTAGGCAGATACTTCAAGTGAACTTCTCAATACTGCAGAGGAAGAACACTTTGTTTCCCTCTTGGAAGTCAGGTGTCAAGCTGGGAAGCATCTTCTGAAAGGGTCCAAGCTCTCTTGCCATAAAACAGAAACCACTTCCACTGAGCAAAGGACCACAAGAACAGTTCTCTTCCACAGAACCCCCAAACTGCACAAGAGAGAAGGGAACACAGCGAGAGCTCTGCAAGTTGTGATGTTTTACAGAAAGAATATAAGAAAGAGTTTTCGATCCAGTTGCTGCAGACAGTCTGCATTTCTGAAGCTGGATTTTCTCTGGCAGAAGCTTTCTGTTGAAGCTTTTTCCAGATCTGTGCACCTGCAGAATACACTTTGTTCTACACTACAGGTTACCTTCATGTATGACAATCTTACATACCCTTTGTACATACCCAGTGTGTAATATGTGAATTCTCACAATTTGGTTGACTTTGAACCACTGATTCCTAGAATATTCAGAGTCCCTTCTCAAGAAGAAGAGGTCTTCCCATGACAAGTTTCAGCATTTGATAACAGCAGCCATGAGAGTGCCGATGTTCAGAAAAAGAAACAAAACTTTTTTTAACTATAAGAGAAGCATATTTCACTCTTCTTTTCCACAGTGCTCTGAAAAAAATATATATGGTGGATTTATGTCTAAAATGAAAGAACAAACCTGTAGGAAGAGATTATGTCTAGAAACCTGTTTCTTAAAGTTTGAAGCTAAAGGAAGTGATGGGCAAGTGAAATATGTGCTTTGAGACTATATTGCAGTTACTGCTATCTGCAATGAAAAATTGATTTTCTGCAGATCTTTTCTGAAATATGTGACAAATTCTGAAAGTGTAAGGAAAATCCATGGATTTTACTTCTTTTATTTACTTTTCAAATCAACAGAATTGATTTAAATATTTTGATCTCGATTATCTTCCAGTATATTCCTGTACATACAGGGATCTAAATACAAAACGGTTGTATTTTTCAGTTTCTTCAGGGCACACTGAGGAATCAGTGCACGGGTCAGATATTACAGATGCTGTTTACCTGAGCCTCTGTGTACCAAAGGGGAAAAATAAAGTCCCTGCAAATCTTCTCTCGCACAAAAATATATATTTTTTTGCTACACTGGAAAGTAGGTTGAAGGCAGAGAAAAACAAATGGTTTTTAGTTTGGGTGACTGCTTTTACAAGATTTTAAGTAATTCTAAATCCATCAAATGATACAGATTTAAAATGACTGCAAGCTTGCAGGTATAGAGGCCTAAAATTCTTGTTATCATTTGATACTCTGTTCATCATTAAGCATTGCTGCTTGTTAGAATGCTGAGAAAAATGTTATTATGCTGCCAGAAAGATGAAGTACTATGAGCAGCAGCAGAAGAAGAGGCAACATCGCATGTAATAAATAAATAAATAAATAAATAAAATCCTTGCTGCTTTTCACTTCCTTTCTCTCCTACAAAAAAATGACTGTTTTTTAAAAGGCATTCTGCCATAATGAAAGATTGCAAGGCTCAGATATTGTACATACATTCTCTCTTTTTCACTGCTGGTTTAACTCATAGCTAGAATTCTACCTGCTTATGTCAAGGTACTATGCATGCTCCAAAGTTGGAAATGATAAAGTTCTTGGATGGATTGCAATTCTGAGTGTTAACAAGTCTGATCTGGCAATGGGATCTAGTTGCAATAGTGCCTCTAAGCAAAAGTAACCGACTAAATAAAAAAAGAAGTTGTGTCTAGGGTGATTATTTGGAAATGCTACCTGGTAGAGTAATAAATCATGTCACATTTTCTATTTTTTTTTTTTAATCCAATTGATTTAATCCAAGATAATTCAGTGGCCAGTTTTTAAACTTCTGTATGACACTCCTTGTTCTTCAGTTTATACAAGTTGATATGCTATTTCACCTGAGCCAGAATGTAGAGAACAGAATAACAAACAGTCACTACATTTTAGATGTCAGTTATTACTACTATAACATAATGATCTCCAATAATGTCAGCAAATGAGATTAAATAATTTTTCAATAATAACACTGAAATTTCAAGGGAGGAACAGTCTTTTTTTTATCATGACAGTTCTGATTCAAGATAAACTGTTGAACAATCACATGTTAATGTACAATGTATTGTCTGTAATATTGTAGCTATACTGGGTTTCCAAACACATCTTCTAAAATGTTTTTTTTATGATCAAGTACTCATTCAAAGTACTAATAGCACAAACTAGACACAAGTTTGTGTCAAAGTTTAAAACATAATTTGTAGATTCAAACAGAGAAGTTGTGTACAATACACTAAAACTGAGCCAGCAAATTAGAGAAAACTTTTGAAAATTTGGCCTTTTTTAAAACCTCATTGTAAAGGATGGTGTTGATGAATTTACTGTAGTAATTCTAATATTCAATGGAAATATCAGATTCCAGTGAAATATTTATAGTAAATTGATTAGCATCTGATTATTGGCCTTGAATTTTTACTTTTTACTGATCTCAATGAGGCAAAAGGTGGATCATTTGAAAAGCCTCAAATACAAACAAATACAAAACAATTTTAGTTGTATTATATTTTGAAGATCTGAAACATAAGCGGGACAACTACATTAAGAAGTTTACCATACTACACGTGTTAGGACTAGAGCTGACCTGTCATTATTTGATACAAGGGAGAATTTAAGTTAATAATGCTAGTTTTCTTTATAGTAAAGAAAAACGTTTGTTTTTGTTTTTCCCTTTGCTTGTTTTGCTTGCTTTGTAGCTTTTTTTTTTTTTTTAACAACTTCATCTGCTATAAAGAACAAACTTTCCAGAGCAAAGATGTACTCAAGATTTTGTAGTTCTCCTTAGCTTAAAACTAAACAAATGCTTCTTCATCACATCAAATTATTTGGCACAGGTGTCATCAACTCTTTGGGATAAAATATTTACCTAATAGATTAATTATGAAAGCGCTAATTATTCTGCATTTCTGTAAGGTAAAATGTTCCTTCTGGAAAAGCTTCAAAATTCTGACCTGTGAAGGCATTTCTGTCAGGCATGAAAAATTAACATACGAATATACTGAACCACTAGCAAACTTTGATGTTTTAATTCTTTCTGCTATGAAATGGGATGATCTTTTATTTCAGGAGTAATCTTTGATGTTGGCAGTTACACAAATATATTAGGAAAATCCCAGTGACAGGAAAAAGTGTTGATGAATTACTGTACTGCATGAATAAATGCTTAAAAGTACAGATGACTGACTCACTACAAATAAATGTGAGGTTCACATAAATTCCTGCTAAATCAACCTGGAAAGATACATTGCCTCATCTTTGCCCCACACCACCTGCAGAGATGTATGAAGAAGTAGTTATATAGACATAGTTCTTATTGAGATGACTTACCAAAGTGATCATGTCTGTTTCATTCAGGGTGGTATCACATTTTTAAGCCTCTATATAACAAAATACAGGTTGTGTGTAGAGGCTGAAGAACAGAGTAACAAGATTGTTCCAGATATTTTTCTTTTAGGCAGTTCAAAGTCAGAGCCCCTCAAATACCATAATGCTGAGTGAATAAAAGGCAGCCTCCTTGACCCTTGAATTCTCTTCCTAGTCAAGAACAAAGCAGAAACCAGGTTTTCAGGTCATCACGCAATTTCAGACAAGCTGAGAGTTTTAATAATATATTCTGTACTTTTCTCTGAGATTATATTGAGCATGAAATGTAGCCACTGGTGTGCTGTTTACTTCTCTTTTACTTTACTACTCCTCTACCTTACAGGAAAGCTCTAAGCAAAGTGCGAGATCTTTTGATACTTTCTCAGGAGAGAGTTGGAAGAGTAATATATATATATATATATAAATATATATATATATTTGTATTCACTTTTAAAGTGAATCTTTTTAATTACTATCTGTGGGTCTTCTTTTTGGAGTGCTTGAACTGTAATTAGATATTCATTCAAGATGATGATGTTTTGGCTGGAACAAGAATTAGGCTCCTTGAAACATGTATTGTGCAGGCATAAGGTCCTCATAGCTATTCTCTCTTTATACCATATTCAATACATTATTGTTTGTGTATTCATATCAGGAAAATTCAAGGAGTGACGGAATATTAGGGGATATTCATTTGCTGTTTGTTGTTGTCATTGTTTAGTTTGGTTTGGTTTGTTTGCTTGTTTTATTTGCAGCCCTTCAAATCTTCCGTTTCCTGAGACATACTCAAATAGCTTGTCTCAAGTGACAATTTTTTGAGGGATTTATTAGCAATCCTGACTTTGGAGAGTCCCCGTTCTATCCATCCCTCTAGCACCTCATTCCCCTTTATCGAGTAATTTGTTGTCCAGAGACACAGACTTCAGCAATACAAACAAAATTGCTTTGGCACAAGCCAAAGAGTTGCACACACAAGATAGATGCAAAAAGTTTCTTAATCAAATGCTATCACCAAGTTACTCTCATTGTAGAGCTCCAGATCCATATATAACTATTAAAACTGAAAAGGCTTTCTCACCTTGCAAAACCTTTCTTTCCAGATTAAATACATATACATGATATATGCTGAAAGTAAATAGATGGATCCTTTGTTGCTGGGTGATTCATATGACTTTACTTAGTAATTCATCATACTTAACATTGTTTTGTTTCTCCACAATTTTATACAGACTAAGTTAATGTCTTCTCTCTTTACATAATCCATTATTGATTTTTTTTTCATATTCTTCCATAAATGTAAAATGGTAAGTACTAGCTGCCTCAGAGCTGATTAATTTCTGTACTAGTTAAAAGAATAAGAGTCTTGACCTAATTCTGTTAACTATTCCCCGAAGTTAGTTTTGATCCTCAAAATTCTTAGTTTATTTCTCTCACTAAGACTCCTCCAATTAAAAAAGAAATAAAAATAACATATTTAATTACCTTAATTGTATGGAGGGAAAATAGGGAAATAGAGAAAAATAAATGTTTGGCTACCAGTACCCAAGAAGTCAGTAACAGTTTCCTAAGAGAAAAGATTATTCTTCTTCAGCTCTCCATGTATTGAATGTTATTTTCTCAAAACTGCCTTGAAATTTTAGAATTACATTTAAATATGGTATCACAGATTTCATCAAGAGAAAAATAATGGTTTTACTCTTCTCTGCCATGTATTGAGTTTTATTTTTTTTCTACAGACAATTTCTGCTGCAAATGACTGCTGCCTCACAAATGACAGACACTGAAGTCTTACAATTGACAGACAGAAAAATTCAGTTCCAAATGAAATTTGATTACTCAATTTTAATACTGTGTTTTACCATCTGAACTGGAGTCTCTTTGGTTGTTCTTCTTTGTAGACCCAAACTTCACTTTGGCATTTTGAGTTAGTCCTAACTATATAAAATGTGAGTCTTCAGGTAGATTTTGAACTATTAAGTATCCCACAATGATTCCACAGATCTACAGTTCCTTAAAAACACTATTATGACACTTCATTTTCAGTGCAGATTCCTCTTTCATGACACTGCTTTACTCTTGGCACAATAAATACAATTGGGGCCAAGCTTTTGAAAAACACTTTCCCTTCTATTTCTACCACAATGTTAATGCAAGTAAACTTATCACTGTATTCATTCATTTTTAAATTTTGCAATAGAAGATTAAAACAGTTCCTTAATTTACAACACCAAAGATACAATATTTGGCTTTGAAAGGAGATGTAGGAAAAAAATAAAGAATGAGTAATGATAGGAACATGGAAACAAAAGAAAAATAAAAGTGCTGTCAACTGTTCTGCAGCAGTATTTGCGGTTTACAATACAAACAGCAGCCCATATGATCCCTTTTCACTCTTCAGTAGATAAATCCTAAGTCAAAGAGAAGCTCACATATTAATTACCTCTTGCCCAAATGATTCCCTTACATAAAACATTCACAGAGGCTTTTGTATTATATCCTTGATGAGTGGATAATTCTTCACTTTTCTGGTTTCCAGTTTATTGTATATGCTATATTGGATTGAATTTCAGATCTGCCTAAATCCATACATTCCAATTGGTGTTAAAAATAAAAGTCAGCCAACAATTGGTAAGAGATCACAAACAGCTGTAAACAAAATTAGAAGAGTTCAGTATTCTGAGAGATCAATTAATATATATAAAAAACATAAGATTATAATTACATGCAAGTTATGTTAGCCAAATACTTGCTTTTTGCTTAATAATAATTAAGTCTAAGGGAATGAGACTACTGACTTGATCAGAATAATAACAGAACTTTTTCACAAAATATTACATTTACAGCTGGATCTTCATCTGACTGAAGCTCATTGCAAACTACCTTGGACATGAAAGTTAGCAGGAATTCAGAGTAAACAGTTCACCTCTGGCAGAAAGAGTATCAATTGACTAGTGGCTACTTTTACATTGTCTTTCAGAACATTAAAAAAAATTGCTAAGAAAAGCAATGGAAGTGAACGGAACAAATCTTTTGTTGAGCATGCCAATTTTGTTAAGGAAACCATAGAAAGATGGGGAGAAATAAAGCAAGTAATAGGATTATAGACGTTCTTTTATATATTGATTGAATTTAAACCTCTCCTGTGATATCAAATGCACTCAAAATTGTATCTAAGCCTTACCTCTACCATCCAGATCCCACCTGAGATCTAGAAAACCCACATGGTTTTACATTCCTTGTATAGTATATCCATGTAGTTGCAGGATAATGAATACAGGTCTTGTACCTAAAATGGTGAAAGTCTGAAAACATCTCAGACAAAACACTGAATTTGAGAGGGCTCTTTCTTCCCCAGATATTTTATAAAAGTTATTCCTACTTTATATATATTTGATTGAGTGACTGCTTTCACTAGGGTACTAAGATTATCATGTGTAATTATTTTTGGTTTCTCCAATTAATATTAATGCAAGACATTGTAATGTCTTCAATTGGAGGCAAGTGGGATAGCATTTCATTAGACAGAACTGAGAGGAAAACTGACAACCTCATAGAAAATATATTTGTACAAAACAAAGATAACACATTTGGACTACCATTGCTTGAAGTATGCAATTTCCAGAGTACAGAGCAAGAATGGCTTGGTGACAGGTAATGTTTGGATTGACTTGTTGGAGAAACATACGCTGGGGGTCTTTCATTGCCTATCAATACTGCAAATCCACAATGTTCTCAGCTGTCTGTCATTTGGGAGGAGATCTGTATGGATACAGCTCAATAAAGAATGTAGTTATCGTCCTAGCTCAATAGACCTCAAAGACTCCATTCTGGTTGTTGCCATATGAGAATGAAATCTGTGAAACTATGAGAAGACTCACATTTGATGCTAGTCTGGTGCTCAACTTCTTGTATCATCAGGACAGCCTCTGTTACTAGGAACTGGGAAAAAAAAAAAACATAAAAACATGCATGCTTTGGAAACAACGCTATATGCTATATGTAGTACAGTATATACTCTCCTTAGTTTCTGATTTTCTCCATAAAATGTCTTCGAACACTTTAACATCAGTTGGTTTAACACAGTTCTTTGGTTATATGGGAAGTGAAATGGGTTCCCTTTACAGTAGCTTATTTTGTTGAGGCTGTTCACAGACTGCAAAGTGCCACATGGGGAAGATCATGGACTAGAGGTATAGAATAGGGATCCTCAAAAGATACTATTGCTAGAGGTAGCGCCCAGTAAAATGGCCAGACAAGAGCCATTACCTTGCCCCCCCAGAAGAAGGCAACCTCATAAATTCTCTGCCAGCTTCTAAGGAAGTTTTACAACAAATCCTTGTCCAATGGGTTTGGTCCTCATTGTACAATCAACTCAACAGTCTCTCTGGGAAAGACAAGTGACCACTATGAGAGCAAAGCTGGTGAGCTTCTATTTCTACTTCTGAGTAATCTCAGTAAAGAAGAGTATTAATGGGGATTTGTTTGCTTACTTTCTCTTAACTCCAGTCATAGTATGCAACACTTTTAAGTCTTTACTTCAGGAAAAACAGTTCTTCTGACATCAGGACAGAATCAGGTCATCTGTGTGTGCATTTGAATGTACATGAGAGACAGTGAGTCACTGTCTCTCCTTAATTTCTTCAGATTTCTTATAATAAATGATAAACTCTGGAAAACAAAACAAAACAAAACAAAACAAAACAAACCTACAAACAAAAAGTAACAAAACCAAACCAAAGAAAAACTTGCAAGGTTTTACTTCCTTCTCTGTACAGCAGTAAGGTTGGTTACCCCCTTGAGCTTTATTATTCCTTTTGTACATTTGATCTCTTCTACAGTTATAGGGCTTTGTTTAGCTCTTTGAGCTTTATTGGCTCCTCTGTAAATTCTAAGTTTCTCACTCCAGTGAGGAGGCATAGGACTCTGCTCCTTGGCCAAAGGACACTTAAAACAGGTTCTTCTGTTTATTTTTCCTAATCAATGAAACAGAGACTTCATGAAGCTCTTGTTCTGCAATCTCTGTCTCAGATTTTCAGCAAGTCCATAAGGATTTGCTTTTGTTGGCTATGTAGTCTTCCACTTTGCTGCATTAAACCACGTGCAATTTATTGTGGCTTACAGAACACTTGTCATATGCAGAGCCATGAATGTATTAGTAGTCTAATTAGTGTCTTGGCAGTCTAGTACAACAAAGACATATTATTAACCCAGTTACAATGTTACTAACAAATGTATTCCAAATTATCCAATTATTGCTAATCCCCATAAATCTTATACTTCCAGCTGTTACATAGTGACTTTCTGCAATCTAACCCTACTTCACTGTTATGTTTAACTTTTCAAGACCTTCTGGATCCTAAAATTGATCCTGCCAGTCTCATTTGAAGAAAAAATGTTTGCACTGAGTGACCAGTGGCCTGAGTTCTCTGCTGGGAGGACTTAGATCTTGCTTTTCTCTCTCCTCCTGTGTCTGCTACAGGTTGTTTTCATAGATAGTTCCTGAACACCCTGTTTGACCACCCTGCCTCTTCTTTTTGTCCCTCAGTGTAGTTGCACAATGATTACTCGTTGTTTGTTTGTTTTTCCAGACCACCACTCAGACCATACATTTGCAGAGTCAGTGTTAAGCTAAAGCAAAACCAAGTTGGGTGATAGCTCCCTAACTCTTTGGCAATTTTACTGTTACAATTAAACAGTTAAACAAACCCATGACCTGCCACAGCAGTTCCAGAAAAATTCTAGTTTGTTGTTAGGTGTACTAGAAAGCTTTTGGTTAGCTGCTTGAAGTACAGGAATGTATAAAAAATTCCTGGTTGCCTTTATTTTGATCTCTGTGTTTAATTAACGTGTGAACACAGGAAAAAAAATTACCAAATAATTTATTTGTCCAACTGTGTAGTTGGACAGCTGTGTAGGAGTACAACTAAACAATGTACTACTACTACTAATAATAATGAAGTTACAAAGAATTTGGTAAAGGTAGCTAAATGTCTTCGGAAACAGTCATTTCACTTGAATATTTGGCACTTTTCCCCAATATCTTAAACATACTACAATAAAATTTACAGCTGAAAAGCTAGAGAAATATTAGATTAAAAATAGAGAGAGAGAGAATATTTTGCGGTGCCAGAGTGCATAGCCAATTTTTGCACTGTTGTAGAATAAAGAGTAGAAAAAGAATATCTGGGGAACTACAGGCCAGTGAGCCTCTCCTCTGTTCTTGGGAAGATTATGGAGCAGATCCTCCTAGAAGCTACATTAAGGAACATACGAGATAAAGAGGTGATTCGAGACAGCCAGCATAGCTTCACCAAGGGCAGATCATGCATGACCAATCTGGCAGCCTTCTATGATGGAGTGATGGCTTTGGGGGATGGGGGAAGAGCGGTGGATGTCATCTACCTGGACTTCTGCAAGGCCTTCGACATGGTCCCTCACAACATCCTTCTCTCTAAATTAGAGAGATGTGGATTTGAAGGATGGACTGTTCGATGGATGAGGAATTGGCTGGCTGGATGCAGCTAAAGGGTTGTGATCAATGGTTCTGTGTCAGGGTGGAGGCCAGTCACAAGCAGCATCCCGCAGGGGTTGGTCTTGAAACCAGTGCTCTTCAACATCTTCCTCAATGACATAGACGATGGCATTGAGTGCATCATCAGCAAGTTTGCGGATGACACCAAGCTGAGCAGTGCAGTCGATACAGTGGAAGGAAGGGAAGCCATCCAGAGGGACCTGGACAGGCTGGAGAAGTGGGCCCATGAAAACCTAATGAGGTTCAATACGGCCAAGTGCAGAGTGCTACACTTGGGTTGGGGCAATCCCAGGTATTATACAAACTGGGGAAATAGCTCCTTGAGAGCAGCCCTGTGGAGGAAAACTTGGGGGTCCTGGTGGATGAGAAGCTGGACACGAGCCAGCAGTGTGAGCTTGCAGCCCAGAAGGCCAACTGTGTTCTGGGCTGCATTAACAAAGGGGTGGCCAGCAGGGAGAGGGAGGTGATTGTCCCCCTCTACTCAGCTCTTGTGAGGCCCCATCTGGAGTATTGTGTCCAGGCCTGGGGTCCCCAGTACAGGAAGGACGTGGAGCTCTTGGAACGGGTCCAGAGGAGGGCCACTCAGAGGGCTGGAGTACCTCTCCTATGAAGAAAGGTTGAGGGAAACTGGGATTGTTTAGCTTGGAGAAGAGAAAGCTCTGGGGAGAACTCATCATGGCCTTCCAGTACTTGAAGGGAGCATTTATACAGGAGAGGGAACAGCTGTTTACGAGGGTGGGTAGTGATAGGACAAGAGGGAATGGTTTCAAAGTAAGGCAGAGGAGGTTTAGGCTAGATATTAGGAGGAAGCTTTTCACACAGAGGGTAGTGACACACTGGAACACGTTGCCTAAGGAGGTTGTGCCCCATCCCTGGAGGCATGGCCAGGCTGAATGTGGCTCTGGGCAGCCTGGTCTGGTGGTTGGTGACCCTGCACATAGCAGGAGGGTTGAAACTAGATGATCATGGTGGTCCTTTTCAACCCAGGCCACTCTATGATTCCGTGATATTATCAGTGTAATGAACATTTTATTTTATTTCCTTTTCTATTCTGCATGGGAACTATTAAATGTAGACTCTCCTAGCATTTTTCAGGCAATAAAAACAGCAGTAAAATTCTTTCTAATTGCCCACTTACAATTTTTTTTTTTTTGGAACAAAACATGTCTGTCTCAAATGAAGCTGCACTACATCTTTTTGAAAATGGGCTGCCAATTGATTCACAATGATATAGTATAGTAATGCAGCTACATGAACAATTCAAGAAATGTACGGCACTCTTAATTCTGTTCATGAATTGCCCACCAATGAGTCAACAAATCTATAGAAATCATGTCTACCAGCCCCAAAATTATTCAGCGTACAAGGCAAAGGGGTTTTTGGCAGAAGTGGGCCATGAATTACATACTGAGAAGTTTCTATCAGATTTATTTATTGGTTACCCAAACTACATAATGCTGCCTCTGTTCATCAATTATAACTTACCTGTGCTTCTATGTACAACCAGATTGCCTTTGTGAATCACATCTTCTTTCTAAATTTAATGCTTACGTTCTTATGAGTCACTGGTCAAATACTGATGAAATATAAATAATGAATACATTTGTCATATGAGAAGTAGCTCACAATTATACACTGGCTGCCAAACGTTACGAGCAGAAATTAGAGCAAAAGGAAAAGATGGAAGGAGTCACATGCTACTCCAGGGATGCAGGCAGTTTCCAAAAAGCAGGGATTTCTATATCTTTGTGCCTTTTCTCTGAACTGGCAATTATTTTGGAGCCAAGTAATCACTGGATAAAAAACTGGATAAATGTGAGTAGTGACAACAGGTTTCCAGAACTCCGTTCTTCTCTCTCTCACAATCTTGTGCTTTCTTTGGCCACATAGTCCTTTTTGCACACTGGCACAGCTTTAACATCTTGACATGCTGCTATCTGCAGAGAATGAGTACACATAAAATACTAGTTCGCAGAACATCAGCTCCTCCATTTGGTAGATTTCAAGGACAGGCGAGTACTTAAGAACAACTTCAGGAAAGAGTATCAAAATCCCACTTGGTTCTGTAGTACTCAAAATGCTTGCCATTTAGCCACCTGCCTGCTACTTACTCTTTGCTGCTTTACTGCAGCTGGTGATGAAGCATACATATGGATGTTGGCAGTGTTACCAAAATCATCTGATTCTGAGGTAAGAATACATATTGATCACTCCAATATCCCTCTATAAACACATTGGGAATATCTCATTCAGATATCCAGTTGCTCAGACACCCATTTTTAATTGTCCTTCATAGTACCCTGATGAATTACTCTCTTAAATAGCTTGAGATACTGAGCTCCTGACTGATGCAGGAATATTCATTCCTTCAGCAGTGACAGACAAAATCACACCAGTTTGCCCCAGTCAGCCTTTGACTTTGGCAGCAGGGTGCCATGGTGGAGTGTATCTGCACCTAAATAAAATGAGGGATACCAGTGGCTGAATGGCAGCTTCCGCATCAATACAGGCTGCAGTTTCCCTGGGACATGTAGCATTTCCATCTTGCCTTACATGCAATTTTTACATTAAAAATTTCAAACTGATATCCTTAGAAAAGTATGATCTACAGAGTCTCCTTCTCTGGAGAGATTCAAAACCCACCTAGACACTTTTCTGTGCAACCTGTTGTAGGGAACCTGCTTTAGCAGATGGGTTGGATGGGGGGCGGGGGGGGGGGAGAGGGCTGGAGATTCATGATCCTTGAAGTCCCTTCCAACTTGGGCCATTCTGTGATCCTGTCTCTTCCAACCTCTGTGATTCTGTGATTCTACTTCCTCTTATCTTTGATGCCTTTCCACAAAATCAAATGAAGGAGCATTTACTTTGCTAGTAAAATATTCAGTATAATAAAGTTCATAAAGCAGCTAAGATTTACAGAAAGACCTAAAATAGAACCAATGATGCTATGATTCTTGTGTTTTTCTGAATATTAATGTCTAAAAATGAGAAGTAGAATATCTGCAAACGTTGAGTTTTGTAGTAAGATAACAACCTGATTTGAGTAGCCGTATCATCGTTTGCGTATAAACATTTATGTGTTTACAATTATACTTTTAAGACAAAGTAACATTTCCTGGAAAATATAATTACACACTTTCAACCGTCTGTGCATGTACTTGTATGTAAGAATGCAAGAATATGCATGAAAACAGAAGGAAACAGACAGATCTGTAATGTGATAGCTTCTGAATTCAGCAGTTTGCATCTGTTTTCATGAACACTCCATTCAAACTTTACACGATTTGAAATTTTTTTGCTGTCTGCTAGGTCTAATCTTAATAAAACTTTTTGGGTACTATTTAATATCATGAATTTAACTGAAAATCATGGTATTTTTAATCAAAAAACATGTTTTGCATCCTCTGCATTTACTCTCTTTTTGTAAGATCACTTTGTGGTTATTTTCTAGTATTTTAATGAAATCTCAAGGGCTAGAAATTTATAAATAATTGCCCTATCCCAAATTATAGGATATAGTATAATCTGGAAAAAAACACAAGTCTTTCATCATTAAAAAGCTACTTGACAGCTAGCATTCATTAACTGTATTTCAGGAATGGCAAAGGCAAAGGCTTTGCAGAATCAGGGATGCAGTGAAAAATTACTGACAGAGGAAAGGGAAAACCACGTAGATTTTCATTAGCAACAAACTGAACACGTTAACAACTCCTAAAAATTTCGTATGTTTCTTAAGCTATGAAATCATACTGTCTCTTAAAAATAAAGAAATTTATTAGTTGAAAATAATTAATTTTGCAGGCTAACACAAATTGGTTTAGCTCAAATAAAATAGTAAATAACCTTATTTTTGATTAATCTTCCCCCAAATCACATGTATCCACTTGCTTTCAATACAGCAGTACTATGGAGAGTATAATTTTGTGAAATGTGTTCATTAAATCCCCAAAGTACAAAGTATTAACAGTTTCTTAGCTGTCTGACGTTACCCAATTTTCAGTGCATTACATAAATCATTTATGCAATTGTCAGTTTTCAGATAAGCTTCTCAAGAAGTTATACATTGTGTGCAAGGCTTATGGTATCCACCTGGAAAAGAATTTTAAATTTTAGAAAAGTAAAGCTTATAGATAAATAGAAAAATTTTGAAAAATAGGAACTTATCCCTGTAAGTCATTTCCCATATATATTCCCTGTACATCATAATAGTACTATGCCACATGGTTTTTATTTACACTGACTTGCACCTCTGTTTTCTAATCCTTGCTTATATCCTGTATTAATGGAAAAAGAGAATGAAGAAGAAACACAAAAGGAAAAGCTGTATGTGATAACAAGTTGGTAACTATAGCAAAACTGTTATCCATACTAGCAAACATCTGTCTCTCATTTCCAACCTTCCAAAATTGTCTAAGCACATTTACATTAATAAACTCGTACATTATTTTTTTCGGCTGAGGTTTGTACATTCCAACAAAACACGTTTGGTGCATGGGCATTGCCTGGAACTTCTGCAAAATACAACCTCGAAGGTATGATGTTTCCAGAGCTATAGAACATCCACTGTTATCTGCTGCTTCCTCTCACCTCCCAGCCCCGGCAGCCTGGGGCAATCCATCTCTGACAGGCTGCAAGCTCATTTGTGTGGTTGTTCTTTTTCCTTCCATCTCTCACAGTGTCAGCACGCTCTGCATGTACATGGGTTTATGTGGTTGTGTGAGGTTGTGGCCCAGGTTCTCAAGCATTTCACACTGCCAGGTTATTGTCACAACTTATTTTTTCAGGCATGTAGCACTATAAATGGCAGGCTTTTTTTTGTATCCACAGGATGGGCTAATCGGGGCAAATGAGCCCCCTTAGAGCAATGCCTTTAGGGACAGACTAGTTGGGTCTGCTGTGATAGGAAAAGGGAAATGGTTTCAAACGAAAAGATTTAGATTGGATATAAGAAAAGAGGTTTTTATAATAAGAGTGGTGAGGCACTGATACAGGTTGCCCAGAGAGGTGTTGGGTGCCTCATCCCTGCAGCCACCCAAGGTCAGGCTGGACGGGGCTGTGAGTAACCTCCTCTAGCTGTAGGTGTCCCTGTCCATTGCAGGGGGTTGGACTGGATGGCCTTTAAGGGTCCCTTTCAATTCACGTGGTTCTGTGTGCCATCTTATCTCCTTCCCGCCAGCCTCGTGAGGTGTTGCACCACAGATCCACATGAAGTTTCCCAAAGCTGATTTCCCAGGTTATCCAGGTGATGAACTCGAACACTGGGATGAAGGCCAAAGACCAACGGAAGAACAAAACTTGGTGATGTTGATCTGGAGAGTATGATAGAGGGGCACATACCTGCGGGAGACCTACATATCACTGTGTGACCCAGACACCGAGGGGAACATCGCGTGGACCTGCAGCACGCCCCGACCCCTTGCCGTTCCGCCGCCCCCGTTCCCTTCCCGGGCGCCGGCCGCCTAGCCCGAGGCGCTGCTCGGCGCGGGGCGGGACGGGAGCAACCCAAAATCGCCGCCGCCGCGCTCGGGACGAGCCTCGCAGGGGGTGCGGGGGGGGGGCTGCGCGGTGCGGTGCCGGGGAGGAGCGCAGCAGCGCTAGTGGCTGCACCCAGAGCCCGGCTGTGGAGATGTGGCCGCAGAGGGGAGGGGAGCGAGAGCGGTGGTGCCTTCCCCCCGGAGAAGAGCGAAGTTAAATAGGCAGCGCGCCTCCGCCGCGGTCCTCTCCCCTCTCGGCTCCCAGCCTCCGGCGTGACCCCTCCTTCCCGCCCGCCGTGCCCGTGCTGCCGCCCCGCCCGGGCCGCGGGGCAGAGCGCGGCGCAGTACGGTGCGACCCCCCGGCACCGCACGCCCCGCGGAGCCGCGACGCCGCTCGCTCCCGGGATTCCATGCCTGAGGCGCCGCGTCCCGCCGAGCCTCCCGTCTGACAGAAGGACCCAGCCAGCTGCATGGGAGGAGATGAGCGTGGCGGGGAAGCAGCCGCCTCCAGCACCGCTTGAGCGCCCCGGCAGCCTCCTCGTCCCCACCTGGGCAAGTACCCGCGATCCCCACGCCCGTCCCGGCACCGACTCCCGCGGCCGCTCGAGTCGGGCGGCTCCCGCCGGCGGCGCTGCCCAGAGGGCGGGAGGGAGGCGCCTGCGGGAGGGGAGCGGGCAGAGGGGCACCGCCTCAGCCTCCCTCAGCGGGAGGAACGCTGCCGGCCGCCGGAAGGCAGCCTCGGGCCGGATGGCGTCCCCTCTCAATGCGGGGCTGCCATCTCTCTCAGCCCCGGGAAAGTTTCGGGGGCCGGGGGAGGAAGCGGGAAGGGGGCTCGTTGCGTCTCGACTTGTGCGGTATCGCGCTGGGAGGGAAGCAGGGAGTTGGGAGAGACTCGCTACTTCGTGGCAGCGCATTTGGCACATCACTTATAAATGATGCCCTCTGATGGTGGTTCTCAAGTGTCCTTGATTTATTAAATTAGCGTCATCTGGTACGTCCTCTGTACCTTTTAAAGTAATGATGGACTTAGTGATTTAGTGTAACGCTCCTCTTGGCGTGCGGTTATTCTGTGGAAGTGTAACTGCAGCATTTTTCAGCCACTGTCTGGAAAGTTGCATTTATTATAAAATAGTTTACTGGTGCTGAAATAAACAGCCCATTCACTCTTTGCCCTGTCCTTCAAGCTGTCTCAGTGACTACGGCTCTGTGGTTTTAAAGGAAAACTGTGTCACCTTCCTCATATTTTACCCTGAGCATCATTCAGAAGCCACCTGCTTGCTGCTCCATGCAGTATGGCTTAAAGATGCTTTCCTCTTCACAGCAATTTCATTACCTTTGTAAGCCTCCATAATCAGAGAGTAGATGATTGGAAGAACAAGTGTGGAAAGAAAGGTATTAAATGACATCTGGTACCACAAGCAAGTGCAACAGCTGCCACAAATCTGTGGCAACTAACGGTTGTCCTGTCTGATCTGCTTTGGGCTGTGTATTTGTGTCACTCATCTGACTTGTTTGTCTTTCTTGCAACACATTCATCTCTTGGCTTTTGGAATTTCTGTATTTAAAAAGAAAAGAATCGAATTAAACCTGCTGTAGGATTGTCTGTGTTTTAAAGCTGCTTCACAGCTCTTAATTTGCAAGACCAGCTCCTGAGCTGTAAAAATAATCTGTGCAGCAATTACTTAAAATGTTAACAGCTGGGGGGAGGGGAGGTTGTATGGCAGTTCAGAATGTTTCAGCACTAAAGTGAGGTATAATCACTATCATTAGGTGGAATTTATGACTGGTGTTCTTGTAGTTCTGTTAAATGTATATGTTTAAGGCCAATGGGACATGCTGTTCCTGCTGATACTCATGGGACTTCTGCCTGCGGTATTGCCTGGAGCAGCACAGGGCTCTGAAGGAATGGACAGGTGTGGTGGGAACCAGAGAGTCGTAGCTGTACAGCTTACCTAGGCCTTACATCAGAAGCAGGAACATAAATCAAAAGCTCTGCAAGCTGCTTCTTTCCAATGAACACAGAACACAGCTTAACCTCGCTTTCCAGAGTATTTTAAATGCGATCATATAGACTTCAGATTCCACAGTGGCATTTTATGACAGGTATTTATACACTGAGTTCGTAACTGCACAGCTTCCTAGAGATGCCACATACTCGTGCAGGGAATAGCACGAGCCATTCTTAGCATCTTAAAAACAAGACCTTGCTTTTAACGGTGTGATGAGTATTTGTTTCATTATTTTAACACTACTAGTATCCAAATTCATTTCCCTTACTGTTTTTATATCTGTGTATTGCCTGTGTCTGTGTGATTTTTTTCTCAGAAATAAGATAGAACTACGCTAGTTATGATGTAACTACTAAATACTGCATGCTGAGCCCATTTCATTGTCTGGGGTTATGGTAATTAGGCAGTCATAGTTCTGTATTTTAATTTTTTTTTTTTTTTTTTAGTTTTCAGAAGAAAGAGAAGTTCTAGTCCTTGGAAAGTATAGCTCAGCTCACTTTTAAATACAAGATAGCATTCTAGATTTGAAACACAGTACTATAATATTTTGTATGTTTATGTTTTTAACACTAACAAGCTCTTTTCTTTTAAGTCTGTTTCTTGCATAAACTCTTTAAAGTTTATTTGTTTGTATTCTGTTCTACACAAGTGAAGCTTCAGTCAGATATTGTCTCTATTGTTTTGCCAATCAGTGTAATTTGTGCTACTTGCCTCCCTCTGGATCAGATATGTTCATATTAAGCTGATTTCAGAAAGCAGTGTGTTTCCTTTATCTGTAGTGAGCTGCTTAGATTTCTTGTATAGCTCTTCCCCTTTTTGCCCCTCAGAAATTCTGAAGAGGTCCAACCCCTTAGGGATAGTTACCCACTGTGTCAGTGTGCCTGTGCCACAGTTGTCCCTGAATCTCACACCGATGCAATATGAGTTGGAATCTGTGGTTTTCTTTGTGTTGCTGGAAGTGTGAAAGGCAGTGATAGCCTTACAAGCTTCTAAAATGAATAAATAAAGGTATATATCTCATTGTTATGTATGAGTACCCTGTCAGTGGTTTCTCAGAATAGAGACTATTCTGCTAAAATGCCATTATTTATATTGCATGCCATCAACTAGTACACCAAGTTTTTTAATAGCTTTTTTCTCACTCTGTATGGAAGTTATCAATAGATTTCTTTATTCAGCAAAGACCCAAATGAAAGAAATGTTGGGAAACTATTTTGTTCTAATCTGGAGTTATTCAAACTGTGATCTCAGTAATGGGACAAAATGCATATGCGGATCTTCTGTTCCTTTCCTCCTTTTTTTTTTTTTCTTTTTTTTTTCCTCTTCTTTTCCACACTGTCTATGTTGTCTATGTAATTTAGATACTCAGATAGAGATGATGATATTTACTCTTTATTTTTTATTTTTATTTTAAAGCAAGGCCTGGTGAATTTATTTATTTATTTAATTTTGCACCCACCAATACAGAAACATCCTCAATGTGATCACTAGGTGTCGTGTTACCACAAACATCGGCCTCTTGCCTTTTCCCTTTCTCATCTTTTTAGGGTCAACATTCAATCGTGCCATTTTTCTAAAATGGATGGCTACCATTAATGTTTCACACCAGTGTCTTGGTATGCCATGACCATAAGAAGCAGTGCTTGCTTCAACTTTTCTGTTTTCTTTTCTTCTTTTTTTTTTATTTTTATTTTTGATTTCAAGTTATATCTGCACTTAGATTGCTTTAGGTTTCAAAATTATTTCTAAAGTGCCTGTCTACACCATCATACAAATCCATAGGATATACTTATTAATTGAAGCTTTTCCACCCACACAGTCATTTTCTTTTGCAGTTTCTTGCTGGGCAAAAGCTGATTTCTGAAATTTTTGTCAAGAGTTGAACAGAATTTGTATCCTGACGTGGGGATGAAAAGAAAATAGATGGTGAATCGGCATGATAGAGAAGGGGTGTCTGTGTATACCATTGTATGAAGCCTCATAGTTACTTTCCATTGCAAATTTTGTTGATTTCTCACTGATAGGGGAAGTATGTTTTTTGCTCCCCTCCCCATCCTTCCACTCAAAATCTGGAATAAAATAATTTGAAGACTATATTAAAGAAATTTACCAAACACATTATTTAAAACTAGACTATACAAGTTTTTTTTTTTCCTCTATTTCTTTTTCTTCTACATTTCTTCATTTTTTATATCTTCCCTCAAAAACAAAAGCTGAGTCCTGCTTCTGTCTGTACATAACTCCATAAAAATAGCTACCAAACTGATAAAAATCATATTCAAGCTTATGGCTTTAACATCTTAATGGAAATAAGACTCGTTCCCACCTGCTGCTCTGAAAAACAATGTCTTATCTCAGAAAAAAAAAAAGAAACAACAATGTTGGTATTCTCTCTACACCTCAGATCTGTGTTTCATATTGTAAACATTTTTTTTCTGATGTTTTAAACATTTTATGAGATGAATATAAATGGAATTACTTTCATTTGTGACTGCAGAGACTGCTGAGAGTAAAAGTGGTAGCAGACCTCAGCAGAAGGAGCAGTGCATAACAGGTACCTGCAAAGTGGCAGCTGATATTGCATGTCAGTGGCATCATGGCAACAGTAACAATATATAAAAGTGAGATTCGCTTAGGCTGAAAGGGACCTTGGGAGTGAGTCTAACCTGCAGAAAACAGCATCTGTCCTGAATTTAGACTTGTCCATTTAAGGTTTTTTCTCAGTGCATCTGGGAAACTGCCAAGGATGGAGAGTGCATAACCTCTGTGTGCATCCTTCTGCACTGCTGGACCATTCCCACAGTAAGCTGGGGGATGCTGCAGGTCCCCCCAAAGCTATCTTTTTTCCAGGTTTAACAAACTTCCTGAGCCTCTCATGGGAAGTGCTCCAGCCATCTTTGAGGCCATCCATTGCACTTGGTCCAGTTTGTACCAAGGGACCCAAAACTTGACGTGATGTTTGGGTGTGATCTAGGAAGTGTTAAGCAAAGAGAACTAGTCAAGTTGATCACATCTGCATTGTTGCTGCTTGCCTCTGTGCTGCCAGCATGCAGTGCTGTCTCCTTCCTGGCCTTCTGTCTGCCAGAGCCACCTGGACATTCTTAATGTTATACATTTCTTCTCCATAATGTCTCAGAGAGAAACTGGAAGTGGTGAACATTTTTAAAAAGCAGATGGCTCTTAAAATTGCCCTTTTTTTTCCCCTCCATTGGTTAAGAATGGATGTGTACCTCAAGAGAAATTTGGAATTTAGCAAATTATAGTACTACCTTTCTGTGTTTTTTATTTATTTGATTTCATTTGCCAAAAGGAGCGAAAGGCCAATGTTGACTTTCATCTGAAGCTAAGATTCATTTACTATAAAAACTGCCTGCAAGTTGAAATAAAATACTTGGAAGGATTTGCTCATCCTTTATTTTACTGATGAAGCTGATAGTTAGAGCCAGCAGAGACCCAAGACTGTGCTTTGTTCCAGACACCATGTGTTAGTTTCACTCATTTAATCCAGAGATTATATAAATTTCTTTTGGTCTGTTTTCTTGAAAAGAAGGCAGGCTGATGTTCTGATCTCCTCTGTACCTGGTTGTCTGAACTTTCTGTCTGAAAAAGCACTGTGACTCCAGTGAGAGCTGTCATGCTGGAATCCTTCTGCCACTCTTTATTTATGTATATCAGCAGGCAGATTTTTGTAATGAGATTTACAAACTCTCTAAAGAATATAACCTTGAAAGGCTGTAACATTTCAGCACAATCTAATCAATATTATCATGTTTATCATCTTGTGAAGTTCGGACTGTAGTAAGGACAAAATGCATTTGTAGTGTTTAGAGAAGTTCTGGGCAGGAAAATCAGTGAAAAACAATTGAGGTTTTGCATTGTATTTAGAGAGGCATGGTGCATGTTTACACCATGTATAATACCATAAAGTCTTTAGTCTTACAGTACTTCCCTCTGTCATGCCAAAATTGCACAACTGTTTGCCTGTTAGTTTGGGATTTTTGCCTCTGCACAGTTTGTATAGGTTTTCTAAGTCATGATATAAATAAAAAATGAGGAGAAACTCTTCCTGTAACCAGGCATATTCTGTATAATGCAGTCTGCTGGGAAAAACACAGCAGAGTAGCTTTCTTCATAGGCTTCAGAAGCACTTCCCAGAGTCTGAGCAGCCAAGTTTCACAGTACTTCCTGGATTTGAAGTACTACTGAGTTCCTTGTTTTAGTGCTAGAGATGTATAGCAGAGGGGCTAATTGATTTGGTGAGGACCACAGCAGCAGCCTTATCCAAACAAGGATGAAACCAAAGCCTGTGGGTGTCAAATCTTTGTCAACTCTTGATTATTCTTCCCTGTAAAAAAAAAATGGAATTTTAGTTATTGTGACTCTTGATGTGGATTCCATTTTTATGCCCAGATTTTCAGGAGGACTAAAGGAGTAAGTGGAAAGAGTTCATGTGGGACTCAGAGAAGCACAGTCTGTGGTGATGAAATTCTCCTCAGAAGCTAGCAGAAAAAAATGTGTGTTTGCTATGCTATGTGTGCTGGTGGACAGGGCTTCCTTGTTACTCCTGTTGTGATTTGTACTGTTAATGGCTATTATCATCTACCTATAAATGACATCAATTAAAAATAGTGGCATGCAGAGTTTCAGAGTACATTGCCAAGTTAGTGAGCATTATCTGCTTTATCAGTGGGGAAGCTAAATAAAAAAAGTATTAATTAAGGCTTTGGATGTTTTTTTTTTGTTTTTTTTTTTGTTTTGCTTGAATTTTAAATGTGAGTTGAGAATCTTGTCTTTCAGTAGTTCATATTTCCTGAATATGTGATGAAACTTCCCATCCAATAATGGATATAGACTTATTTGAAAAATATGCATTCATTTAATGGAAGAGTAAAAGCATACTTGCTTCTGCTGCTTGTGTACATCAGGAGTAGTACTTTAACATCATTGAGAATGAATTTATATTATAAAATATAATAGCTGGTATATTACATGAATATATTAAACAGAAGAACAAGCATGCACATTAAACCTGTCATAAATAACATGGGAGATAGTGATGAGTATTTATTTTGTTTCCTCTACAAAATCTCTTTCTCCTCTAAGTATACATAAGACTATTAAGTTGATTGGCAGAAAACACCAAAACTGATCTCGCGATAGATATCATGAGGATGTATTCATATTTGAAAACTTTTTATTACAAGCATATGTTGCAATCTTCTTCTCCAGCAAAGGCTGTTCCGTCAACAGGCAAAGATTTTTTTTTCATTTGTTTCACTGCCTGCGGCTAAGACCCAAATACTGCAAGGAAATTCATGGGCACATATCTTTACATACAAATCCCATTTAACAGTTTTAAGTGGTGTTTTTAGAAAGGCTTAAGGAATTACTTATCAGTGTGGCTGTGTTAATAAAATGCAAGTTTCTTCCATACTAATAAAATATTTTCTTCAAGCAGGAATTATAATCTAGTTTTGTGCTATTTCTTTACCTCTATTTTTTTTTTTTTAATGATATCCTTCTGTTTTACACAATGTTTTAGTAAATGTAAAATTTAGTTGTTCTGCTGCCCTTCATGAGCCCTGAGTAAATGGTAACATAAGGATGTGCAGTAATCCATGATATGGTTTTATTTTAAGAATAGAATTGAAATATCAAAAGGAGGGCTATGGAGATGGAAAAGGGTCCAGAGTTGCAAGTAAGAGGAGTGGCCAAAGTCCCTTGGTTTGTTCAGCCTGGAGAAGAGAAGGCTGAGGATTCCTCATGGAACCCTACAGCTTCCTTGTGAGGAAGTGGAAGGGCAGGTGCTGACCTTGCTGAACCTTGCTGAGACAGTACCCAAGGGAACCTTCACTGAACCTGAACCCCAACGCTTGCACCCCGTAGTCAGGAACACCACTGGAAGATTCAGCTGAGGCAAAATGTGCGGTTACATGTAGACCACATCAGTTCTCATGTAGCAGCAGATGAACATGGCCATGCCCCCTCCATGGCCATGTTCTTCACACTACAGTGGGCTGGGGGAAGCTGAAGACCTGCTACCCTTGTTGCTGCGGTAGTGTTGTGTACTGCAGAAGGGAGAGGCTGTGGCCAGTTGCTGTCCAGGGGCAAGCAGTATCAGTGCTCGGGTCCCTCAGCAGGATGCCCTCCCAGTCCTACAGCTGGCATGTTTTGTATTTCCCATTGGCACAAGCTGCATCTGTGGTCTTGGCAGCTCCCTGAGTTCCTGCCCCAAGGTGGCTCCATGGCACCTGAGTGACCTTGCACAAGTCATGTCTACCAACTCAAAGGCAGTGTGTGGGCTCTGGTAGCCTGAGCTAGTCAGGGCCAGAGAAACACTGGTTATGCTGTGGGGATGGGCACTGAGAACAGCTCCTGGCAGCTCCATAACATAGCCTGCAAGCCTCACAAAAACATTCAGCCGGGGTCCAGAAACAAGCTGAGCTGGGCCAGGCTGGTCTTGTCCCATTATATACTGTAGTGGGCCATGAGGTCACAGTCCATCATCTGGTGGTGTGAGAAACTATGACTTTGTGACATCAAACCTGTTGCTTGGTGCTATCACCCTGGGGAAGCTTGTGCATGCCCACTAGGGCTACCGCAGTGTCGGAGTTTCCCACCAGTCACCCTGGCCTGGGCCTTGTCTTCCTAAAGCCCTTGTACTTCCCATCTTCCTGTCCAACCTCCTCTCAAAGTGTCCATGTTAACGTTTTTCCCCAGCCGTCTCATCCTGGCTGCAGCTGTTGCCTGATTTGATATTTTGGACACCATGCAGACATCAAGCCTGCAGCTTCGTCATGAAGTAAGAGGAGGGGCAGGACCTTATCTTTCTGTGTGGCAGTGATAGGACCTGCAGGAACAGCATAGAGTGTGTCAGTGGAAAGTCAGTCTGGGTGTTGGGAACAGGTTCTTTACCAGAGGGTGGTGGGTATGAAAAAGGCTCCTCAGGGCAGTAGTCACTGCACCAAATCTGCCAGAATAGAAGGAGAGTTTGGACAATGCTCTCATATATAGGGTTTGAATTTTGGGTGCTCCTGAGTGGAGCCAGGAGTTGGACTTAATGATGATTCTTGTTTCCTTCCAACTCAGGATATTTTATATTTCTATGAAATGTTTCCAGTTCAGTCTTAACAATCTTGTTTTGTGATATAGCTATAGCTTTTTATAAAGTTTTTTTCTACTCATAAATCATCAGCCTATTTATCTGCTGCATCAACACACTATTTTATACAACTATTCATTGTGTTTTCATTTAAAAAATGGATTAATTACTAAAGCATCTGGTGCATCATATGGCGTGTGTGCTGGATGTGCTGAACAGAATAATCTTTAAAAAAATAAGAAAAAGGACATTATGTAAAAGGATTAGACTTTTAAGTGTGCTCTGAAGAGTAACTTCACAGTACTAAAATCTCTAGGTCTGTTATTCAGTATTTTGTGATCATTAAAGGAATCTTTGATCCTACTGAAACAAATGTGCATTCCTGATGTATATTTTCTTGTAATATTTTAAAAATATGAAACTCTTTTCTAACAAGTACTGTATTATGGAGTAGTAATATGATACTTTTTCCCAATATTATAATGAAACTACTGCTATAAATAATTCAATTTACGATTTGTAAGGCACTAATTTTTCATTCTTACTGTCTATGAAAATTACATCCATGGACATAACATGCCCTTCTTAGTCTTCATATAGTCTATAGATAACAGGTTAGATACATATCACCCTTTTTACCTAAGAACATTCAGAAGATGAAACTTAAATATATGCATTGTACCTTCTCTTTTCAAAAATTTTTTCATTGAAGTTACCCTTCCAGAAGTGTAATAGCTGTACTATTTTCTTTGTTCAATGTTTTGCATGAACAAAAACATAGCACCATTACAGCTCAGTTGGAGCCATCAAAGTTGGAGATGTAGTGGGATGCACTGGTCTCAAAGATTTTCAAAATCAAAGTGATCTTTTCAGAAAAGGTACTGACTCCAACAAGAAAGAAACATAAAATCACCAAGGTTGGAAAATACCTTTAAGATCATCCAGTCCAACTGTGCCCCTAATACCAATATTTCCCACTAAACCATATACCTCAGAAATCTGTCTTAAGCATATTTTGCTTAAGTCTGAGGGACCTGTTTAATAGCTTCATTAATTACATAGACAGTGGGATTGAGTGCACCCTCAGCAAGTTTGCATATAACCCAAAGCTGAGTGGTGCAGTTGTTATGACAAAAAGAAGGAATGCCATCCAATAGGACCTGGACAGGATTGAGAATGTGAAATGAACGAGGTTCAACATATCCAAATGCAGTCTGCTACATCTGGATCAGGGCAATCCCAAGTATGAGTACAGACTGGAGAATAAAATAATTGAGAGCAGCCCTGAGGAGAACTTGGGGATTGTGACAGATGAAGAATTGGACATGAGTTGACAGTGTGTACTTGCATTCCAGAAGGCCAAATGTATCCTGGGCTGCATCACAAGAGGCAGCCAGCAGAGAGAGGGAGGTGATTGTCCCTCTCTGCTCAGCGCCTGTGAGGCCTTATCTGGAGTACTGCATCCAGACCTGGGGCCCCCACCACAAGAAAGATGTGGAGCTGTTGGACTGGGCCCAGGTGAGGGCCACAAAGATGATCAGAGGGCTGGAGCATGTCTGCTGTGAAGAAAAGCTGTGAGAATTGCAGTTATTTGGCCAAGAAAGACAAGGCTCCAGGAATTGCAAGCAGCCTTGCAGTATTTAAAGGGGACATAGAAGAAAGATAGCGAAAGACTCTTTATTGGGGAGTGTAGTGAAAAAATGAGGTGTAATGGTTATAAACTAAAAGACAGTAGGTTTAAATTCCTCACTGCGAGAGTGGTGAGGCATTGGATGAACAGGCTGTTCAGAGAAGATGTGAATGTTCCATCCCTGAAAATGTTCAAGGCGAGGTTGGATGGGGCTTATGGCCACCCAGTCCACAGCAGGGAGCTGGAACTAGATAGTCCTTACGTTTTGTTTTTCAACCCAAGCCACTCTGTTATCCTATGGTCTGTGACTTTAAAAAAGAGGTATTCCATGAAACAAATCTGAAATTTGAATTGTCAGAATGATATCAAAACAGTTTACTGATGAAAATTAGTGAACTGGAATTGTTTGGTTCTGATTTACATACGCAACCCAGAAGAGCTTTCTCTTCATTTTGACAGTTTAAATTGTAGCTTGGAAGAATGCTTCTTTCTGTCTTTTACTAACTGTAATTGAGCCCTTAGAGAAAGAAAACAAAAATCAGACTTGTACTTGTTACAAAGAGCAGAGTTGCAGCAGTTGGAATAATCTGTGGCTAACGCTCTCAAGAACATTTCTTTCAGATGTCATGAAGGATAAGAAAATGGATAATCATGTACTGATTCCAAGTAGAAGTAGTGATCATTAATAATTAAAACTTGATTTTGTTTTTATCACCTCTTCGTTTTTTAGTTTACTCCATGACTAATTCAGAATTCTCTTCTTCTATTCTACACTTTCTTTCTGCTCCTTTCCTCTTTATAAGCTTTGCTTTATTCCTCAGAAGAAGAGTTTCTGGCTTTCTCATTAACACATCTGCTCTTTGGAGACAGTCCATTTCACTGGCTGACAAGAAAAAAAAATTGAAGAGAAACATATATATAGGATAGTGATAGGACAAGGGGAGAATGGTTTTAAACTGAGACAAGGGAGGTCTAGGTTAGATATTAGGAGGAAGCTTTTCACACAGAGGGTGGTGACACACTGGAACACGTTGCCCAAGGAGGTTGTGAATGCCCCATCCCTGGAGGCATTCAAGGCCAGGCTGGATGTGGCTCTGGGCAGCCAGGTCTGGTGGTTGGTGACCCTGCACATAGCAGGAGGGTTGAAACGAGATGATCATTGAGGTCCTTTTCAACCCAGACCATTCTATGATCCTGTGATTTTTAGAGAGCAGAAACATTACTGAAGGGTAGACTTTAGGGTGGTTATTAAAGGGAAATGTATGTGAGTGAAGGAGTGAGCAGGCAACGAGGAGTTATCTAGACCTCAAGAGTACTGTGTTGTTTTTTCTGGGTGATTTCTATCTGTGTGTAGATAGAACTGTCCATACTTTAGTCTCTGATGGCTTTGTTTCTTCTCTTCAGCTTTCAGTAGTTTGACAGATTTTGAGAAACGTCAGTAAGGTTAACTTAATGTCTACTGGATGTAGGTTTTGTAGCTAAATACAATTAAATGCAGTAAACCTGCTTGAGTTGATTCTGTAATTCTCATAATTCTAGTGTCATTTTAATCCAACCGGGGTCAATCTAATTCTCTTCCAGAAAAGCATCTTGCTTCATCAATTTATAGCATAAAATGAAGGCTTCATTTTTAAATTTTATATCATTTCCATTCTATTAGTCTAATGTATGATTCACTGCTGAATGCCACCAAAAAGTTCAGAGTGCTTCATGTATATTTTTTAAGCAATTAGTGTTAATGCTGTCTCCTCCGGGAGATATTTTTTCTTTGAAAATTAGCTGCAGACTATGCAGCCCTGCAAAACTTATGACTTAGCCCAGTACATCTAGCAGAAGAAAAATAAACAAAATAAACCCACCAGCCTACTGCCATGGCTTAAGGCACTGAGGTGTGACATGAACATGATGTAGTTCTGCAAGTTGCTTTTGGATGCAATTTAGAAGTAGTAAAAAGTAGACTGTTCTGCAGAGCATCATTATTTTTCAAGAACTTCTGTGAAACTTTGGCAAACAGACTCCTGTCAAGAGAGTATTATCAAAATATTTGTCCTTGTCTTGAGGAGAAGGAATCTTTTTGCCTTAAATTAAGTAATCAAAACAGTCTCTAAAATGGGAGATGAGGGAAAGTTATTTAAGGATAAGGACATCATTTCCTTCTAACTGACTTCTCTGACTATAGTCCTTTTATTTGTGCTTTTATTTGTGGTGTTGAAGTTTCATTAGGAACACATCTACTCACTAAGAGCTAAATCTCTATCATGTTGAGCTTGAAGTTTCATTAGGAACACATCTACTCACTAAGAGCTAATTCTCTATCATGTTGAGCTGAATGTGGCTTAAAAGAAGACTATTAACAGAAGCTTGTGTGCTCTCTATATAAGTTACAAGAAATTCTGAGAAGTCTTTTCTCAAATATCATGAAAAATAGCTGCCTTGAATATTGTTTCACAGAATAAAAATTTAGTTACACTAATTGTAAATTGCAGTCTAAATAGCCAGTCATCAGCTTGCTTGGTATTTTCATATCAAGTTTCTTGTGGAACTGATTTCATGTTCGTACTTGAGATTAAGGTACTTTCACTAGTGAGCTCTATGGATAATTTTTATGAATGTTTCAGTGAACTGGAACAGAACAACTTGTCTTAGTTTTTCAAAACTAATTAGTCTTCTAATGTCTCCACTGGTGGTATCTAGACATACAGTCATACCTCAAGGTTTGGGAAGTTTGGATTTGGTCAAATAATTCCTATATAGGCAGGATAATAAGCTGAAGATAGATTTGATATCCTCTATATTCTGTAGGTGTGTGTTGTGGGCTGCTGAGAACACTAAAAGAGACAAGATATAGCTTCAAGTACTCAAATGCATTTGATCATGCTGTTAACTGTCAGCATTTTCCTTGGCATAATTTTGTCCTGGGCTACTTAGCAGTTTTTCAGACAATATCCAGACCCTAGTCTGGGACCATTTGTGCGGGCAGCACAACTGTGGTATTTATGTCTTTTAGAAAGGCACAGAGTTTAGATTCACTGATTTGAGCTTTGCGCTGCCAGCTGACCTCAAGACCCCAGGTGCTTTACTTACCAGTATAGATGTTACCTCTTAGACTGTGGCACTCCTTTTTGGCAATGATATTAACCTTATGTGCTCAGAAATGTCTGAGACTTGCTGACTTTTTTATCCAGGGGAGTTATTTTTTACTCAGATTACTGGTGGTTGAAAGCTGTTTTCAAAAAGGTATTTATGTACTTCGCAGAATAAAGCACAGAACTGCAATGGAAAATATTCCATTCCAAAGAGGCTTTATTTAATTCTAAAACACGTACATCAATATTTTACTTTGGATTAGGAATGTGCTTTTCAGGTGACTTCTCATTATCATCCGTATTTGCTGCCCTGCAGTTTGCATTGTAAAGTGGTTTGGAATGCACCAAAGGTACATCCAGTGTTGGTAACTAGAACATCAAAATAGGAGTAGACAGAGTAAGACAGAGGCACTGAATATTCACACTGTATGAATGTTACAGATTAACTATAGCCTGATCCTGTGAACTGCACACCTGTTTGTGGCCGAGCCCTCTAGGTGTGTCCTGGAGCATTGCCTCCACTAAGGTTAATTCCACCTGAAAAGATGGAAGCCATGCTACAATGTAAAGTGCAGTATGATAAATAAGTGGGGGTGTCTGGAAAAGACTTGCTTCAATTGAACTAAAATGTAATACGTAGCTGAATTTCTTTCTTTCTGAAAATAAGGCACCTGATTAATTGCAGCTATTAATTAATGAGCTTTCAGTCTAAGGTAATGTGTAATAGTAAGTCTAAAATAGAACCTTCCCGAAGTGCCAACGATGGAAGTGTTGGGTCCTTGACAAAAATGCAGTTTTGCTTGGAAGATCTACTTCTCTTGTAATACATTACTAGACTATCTGGAAATAGTCTCAGTAAATCTCATTGTATATTTTCATATTTCAACTGATTAAAAGAGGCAGCCTTTTATTAACTGCTTTTTGTGTCTCTTGTTTTTTACCCAGTAGTATATAAATGAGAACAGTATTTGTCTCTTCCTTGACTTTGCCTGCTAAACTTTCCTTAGAATCTTCAAGTTTTAATATCATGCATAGTATTGTAGATCAGGCTGAATGAATAAATGCTGACAGCTCTGTCTCTTAACATTTTATTCCTAATCCTTTCCAATTTTATTATCTTTGAGAGGGTCTGATTTTGAGTATTATTCTCAAATGTGCTATGAGATGTACGACAGAAAATATTTCCTCAATTTGCAAATTCTCTCAAGGGCAGAGCTCCTGCTTCTTGAGTAAGGCAAAACAGACTGCTGAAGAATGTTCCAGGAAGTAGACATGGGTAATCTTTGAGGCATGGAAAACATTTGACTATTTGCTAGGGAAAATGATTTCTCTTAATAATCAGAAGTTATGAAATAAGTTAAAGACTGAGGGGAGATTAGACTTATTCTTTTGAAAAGAATGTGCAGGCTCTTGAAATCTGGTTTAGAGCATCTCTGAAAAGGAGATAGCACCTACAATGTAGCTTTGGTGGAAATCATCATGCTAAGTCACAGAATCACAGAATCACAGAAACACTACGGTTGGAAAAGATCTACAAGATCATCCAGTCCAACCATCCAACTATCACCAAGAGTTCTCACTAAACCATATCCCTCAACACAAAATTCAAATGTTCCTTGAACACCTCCAGGGTCGGTGACTCCACCACCCCCCTGGGCAGCCCATTCCACTGTCTGACTGCTCTTTCAGAAAAGTAGTATTTCCTAACGTCCAGCCTGAATCTCCCCTGGCGCAGCTTGAAGCCATTCCCTCTAGTCCTGTCACCAGTTGCATGAGAGAAGAGGCTGATCCTCAGCTCACTACAACCTCAGGTAACTATGGAGAGTAATAAGATCTCCCCTGAGCCTCCTCTTCTCCAGGCTGAACAATCCCAGCTCCTTCAGCCGCTCCTCATAAGGCCTGTGCTCCAGACCCCTCACCAACTTTGTTGCCCTTCTCTGGATTTGCTCCAGGGCCTCAATGTGTTTCTTGCAGTGATGGGCCCAAAACTGGACACAGCACTCGAGATGCGGCCTCACCAGAGCTGAGTACAGGGAGACAATCACTTCCCTGCTCCTGCTGGCAACGCTGTTTTTGATACAAGCCAGGATGCCATTGGCCTTCTTGGCCACCCAGACTCACTGCTGGCTCATGTTCAGCAGAGCATCAATCAATACCTGTAGGTCCATTTCCCCTACATAGTCTTCCAGCCACTCTGCCCCAAGCCTGTAGCATTGCCTGGGGTTGTTGTGGCCAAAGTGCAGGACCCAGCATTTGGTCTTGTTGAACCTCATCCCATTGGCTTCAGCCCAGCTATCCAGCCTGTCCAGATCCCTCTGTAGGGCTTCGCTACCCCCAGGCAGATCCACACTTCCAGCCAACTTCGTGTCATCTGCAATCTTACTAAGGGTGCACTCAATACCCTCATCCAGGTCATCAATAAAGATACTGAAGGGGACAGGCTCCAGCACAGACCCCTGTTGTACACCACTCGGTGACAGGTCACCAGCTGGATTTAGCTCCACTCACCACCACTCTCCGGGCCCGGCCTTCCAGCCAGTTCCTTATCCAGCCAAGAGCGTACCTGTTCAAGCCACGGGCTGCCAGTTTCTGCAGGAGAATACTGTGGGAGACAGTGTCAAAGCCTCATCCACCAGACAAATCACTAGATCATAGAAGGAGAACAGGTCAGTCAAGCAGGACCTGCCCTTCATGAACGCATGCTGGCTGGGCCTGATCCCCCGGTTGTCCTGCACACGCTGCATGATCTCCCTCAAGACAATCTGCTCCATAACCTTCCCTGGCACCGAGGTCAGGCTAACAGGCCTGTAGTTCCCCAGATCCTCCTTACAACCCTTCTTGAAGATGGGCGTCACACTGGCAAGTCTCCAGTCTTCTGGGACCTCACCAGTCAACAAGGACTGCTGACAGATAATGGAAAGTGGCTTGGCTATCACCTCTGCCAGTTCACTCAGTGCTCCCGGGTGAATTTTATCCGGCCCCATGGACTTGTGACAGTCCAGCTGGAGTAGTAGGTCTCTGACTGTGTCTGCTCCCCAGCTGAGACTACAGGTCAGAGATTGGAATACCCTGAGGATAACTGGTCTGACCTTTAAAGACAGATGTAAAGAAGGCATTCAGAACCTCTGCCTTTTCCTTATCCTCAGTGGTCACATTCCCAGTCTCATCCAGTAAAGAATGAAGATTCTCCTTAGTCCTCCTCTTACTGTTGATGTATTTGTAAAAGAGTTCCTTGTTCCTTTTTACCCCAGCGACCAGGTTGAGTTCAAGCTGGTTCAAGTCATGGCTTGAACCAGTGATGGAGCACCTGGTGGGAAGGCAGGGCTAACCCAGGGGAGCTTGGGTGCAAATGCAATGCAGCTGAGTGACTGGAAGGGATGGAGCTGGGATCCAACCCTTCTCAGACCTCATTTAAGGGTTGGCAGTGGAGGCAAGGGTATCTTGCTGTTGAACCCTGCCTACCTGAGGTCTTCTAAGGGTAAGTGGATTTTTTCCTTTGTTGTTGTATTTAGGCATATCCTTACTTGCTGCAGCCTAGGACTCTGCTACCCTGCTATTTGTTGCTGTGCTTTCTATTGCATTACTGTAGCATTAAGGTAGTACTTTTTCTCCCTGAAAAAAGCAGTGTATAAATGTGACTGCATTGCTGATGACAGAATTCACAGTTATTCTCAATTCTTGTTTCACGTAACTAGGTCTAGCTAGTATCTTGCTAGTCACTACTCTAATTGTAGTAACAGTGATCTAAGAATATGGCACAATGTTTGTTTGTTTTTCTTTACAGAGTAGAAATGTTTCTTGTTTGTGCATCTCCTGTTTATAAACAATTTTCACTAGTTTCTCTGCTTTGATATTATACATTGCCTTATACTTCACACAGCTTTCCTTGCTTGTGCATTCTGGAACATGCTTCTGGTGGGTAAGGTCACTGCCCCTGCTCCACCCAGGGCTTTCTGCTCCCTTTTCCTGCTGTAGTAGCCCACTCTATCTGTTCCCTGACATCTGGCGCCCAATACTGATCAGTATCAAAGCAAGATTACTAATCTGGATTTCTTTATTTCTTTGGCTCTTTTTTGTTGTTTTCTTTTCTGCTTTTAAGGTCTGCTGTTATTTTTCTTTTTTTCTTTTTCCAGTGTGATTCTGGCTCTTTTCAGCAGTTTTCTGTGTATCTGAAGATTGTTAATGTGTCCTCCGCATCAGTTTCCTGACTTTTTCAATCATGCCTTTTTTCTCTTAACTTTCTTCAGTTGGGCCCTTATCTGTCTACAGTTGTTTACAGGACTCTGACTGTGGCCTGGTCAATATGCTGAACTGAGCAGGATTTGTTTAAGCCTATCTCATGTGGTCCCACTAATTATACTTCCTGGAGCATGAAATACATCATTGACTTATGTTCAGCTTTTTTTTTTTTCTTTCTAATCTTCCAATTTCTTGTAAAATAATTTTAATGTTTTTTAGATGTTTCTTTGTGTTAGAAAGCGGCTTTGTCTCCTTGACACTGTTGGGTTGTTCTTCAGCACCTGTATTTCTAAGTCTTTTGAGGAAAAATCCCTATGTATGGTTGCACACAGAATGCTCTTCTGTGTATGATCCCCTCATCCAAGTTATTACTAACAGGTTCACAGATACACAGTACTTTTGTTTGTTCAGTTTATACGGGAGGAACAGGATTATTTTGTTTTTACTTTGTGAATTGTGAGGGAGAATCATTCTGCTTAATTTTCTGCTTGTTTGTTTTCAGCAAAGTAAACTGGAGAACTTGTGATCCAGGAATCAGAAAGCCTTTCAGGAATGGAATGCCATACAAAATGTCACTGACACCCACATATATGGATATGCATATATTTTATATTTTTCTACTTTCCCAGGCTGCAGCTAAGTTTCATTCAGAGTTGGAGCAGTCTGTCTGCTCAAGGCTAAGACACTGGAAATATCTACTTTCTTGTGAGGACAGATCACTTGTTCAAAGTTAAATTTGGTGGCCCAGGTCTTTCTCCAGTTAAACTGTGAAATCTCATTCCTTAGAAATGCACAAACTCCTCTGAACAGCATGTTCCTGAGCAGGCGAAGATATTTTTCATTTGTTCCGGTTGTAGTAAATACAAGGAGACTAAGACCACCCTTCAAAAGTTGCATTGTTTTATTACCCAATGTTTTTCTCTCTAGAGGAGAATGCTTTTAGAAGAGTACAGTTCTGGAGATTATGAAATATTCTTTACTATCTCCTTTCTTCTCCAAAGATTTTTGTTTACTGGAATTAATTTATGTAGGGGGATGAAGTAAGCCTCAATTTTCGAAGTAAATTAAATAAAGATTTGGATATGACATCTATCTTCTTGATGAAGGAGAATTCTGCATCTAAGTGATGAAAGATCTTATTTTCATACTAGTAAACAAAGAGAATTATATTCTATTTTGCTTAGTCTTTTTTTTTTTTTTTTCCTTTGCTACATGAATTGCTTTTGTAATGTTGAATCATGTAATAGGAAGCAGCTAAGGAATAATTGTTATTGTTCTGGTTGGCCTGGCTTATTTCCTGGTCAGTTGCAATGATGTGAGATTGCCATTTTGGACTCTATGCCCCGAGTCCTTCAGTTTAAAGCCTGCCTCATTAGGTTAGCCAGCCTGCTGCCAAAGATTCCCCTTCTTCTAGACAGGTAGATTCCACTGAAAGGTAAATATGTTTGAGAGAGCTAGCAGATCTGTAAGCAGTAATGTCCATCACACTTTCACAATAAGTAGACTTCTCTGGATAAGACTGTAGTTGAATGGAGAAATCATGACTAAGCTTCAATGCAAAAACTTAGCAAAGATGGGCTACAAAGGAAGAATTTGGAAATAATTGAATGGATCTTTGAAAGATCACAGATGTGACTGTTACTTCAGAGATACTGCATCAGATAGATGTACACTTGCTTATTTTAAGAAGTAACTAAGAATGTTTTATTTTCTAATACAGAGTTAACTTTATTGGCATGTTTCAGTGGTATAGAAGAAAGTATTTTCTAGGAGACTTTTGAAAGCTAATTTTATACTTTTGAGGTTTTTTTTTTTAATGTGAAATATATGATGCTGTTCTGCAGTTCATTTATTAAAACCTTAAAATTGCCAGGATTCAGTAATGAATAAATATTTTTATATTAGAAGTTGAAAAAACTTATTTTTTTATTTTTATAAGATGTATTATTGAGAACAGGCAGAACAACATTTCAAATGAAAACACAATTTTACAGTTTTAGTATAATAGTTTTTAATCACTTAATGAGATCATTTAAAATAGTAGCTAGGTAGTTAATTTAAAAGTCATACTGTTGAAGACTTTCATTTTAACAAAAATGCTCGAACAATAAACTTAGAAACTCAACTTGTTTTTATGTCCTAGTTTAAAAAAAAAAAAAGCAAACATGATTCTTGGAGAAAAAAAAATATATATAATCAAAAAGATGGAGCAAAATACATAGAAGAAAAAATAGAAATGAAAACAAGTAGTGTGAGATTATTTTCAGCTATTTTTTTTTCTTTTGCAGCTGTGGTTGTCTTAGTTTTCTAGATACAACTGTATTATTTATCTCAAGCAGTAAAAAACTAAGCAGATCTTTTCTGTGTGAAATGATGGGTGGATATCTGAGTAAATAACATCTGCAGTTACTTCACATCAACAACTAAAGATTATTTCGTCTCATTTTTATCACTACAAAAATCACCATCCCATGTGGATTGTTGGACTTCTGTAGCAGCAACATTGGATGTCTGTTATTTGTTGGATGCTCTAATTTCGGTGAGGGTTACTGCTACTGATTTTTTTTCTAAAGTTGTATTGATCCAGGCTCATACTGGAAGGCAAGAAATTCATTAGCTATTTATTATTATTATTACTGTTTGTATTTTGAGATTTTGATTGAAAGCATTTGGAAAATTATAGAAATCTGTATTTACTCTCCCTGCTTTATCCTTCCTCAGTCAAGCGTTTTGTGCTCTTGTCTTAAGATTGTGTGTGCATGTTATGTTTCTATTTTCTGGTGTCCAACACAAACACATATGTTGTTTCTGCATTCTTGGAAGTTGGACCAACTCCTCTCCCAGAGTGCTTGAGGCTTGTTTACAGCTAGCACCTTCTGAACTATGTTAAAAGCCAATTTTAGAGTCACTTTCAAGATTCTGTATATATTTCAACTCTAGCATTTCAAAATGTTAAGAGTTCCAAGAGTGTCTTATTTTGCAGTAATGCAAACACTTTCAGACAGGACGTCAAAGCAAGTTTTTTTGTTTGTTTGGTTGGTTGGTTTTTTTAGTTTACTAAATAAGTTTCTTTTGATTCATTAATGTTCTGCAGACAATGTTATATTTTTTTTTTTTTTTACTTCTTTCTTACTTCTGCAAAGTAATTTATAGTAACTGGATTATTGAATTACTATAATAGTTATCAAGAATTGAAGTAATACATATAGGCAGAGTAATTTCATGCTTTTCAGATAAGATTATATTACATTTAGAATAGGTCAAAAATGACTCCATGACTTCACCAATTTTAATTAACTTTATATCTAAGAAGAAAAAAGCCTTGCTAAGTTGTCAATCTTTGCAACTTTAGTTGTTATTTCACTGTTAGCAGCTTTCTATTTGAAAGATACTATCTTTTAATTTTTTTTACATATTTTCTTTTCACAATTTCTTCAAAATGCCACTACATCAAACTGAGCTGTCCTTGACATTGCAGTGGATGATATGCTGGACTGAGTTTGCTTATTTGTTAATCTGCCAGTTACTTTTATATTTGTGGGAGGACAGTTATTGAAGCTTTAATGCAGGTCTCTTGATGTTTTCTTTCTGAAAACCATTTAATGTGAAGCTTGAGATCTCTCAAATAACATTGAGTTTTAGGGTTAAACACCAGGCCCTCCTAAACAACGGAAACTTGCTCAAAGGCAGTGCTTTCAAAGTAGCCAGTGCAGTGCTTGTCACTACTTTCACAATCTTTTCCTGTTAGACCCCTCGCTAATTTATTTCCCTCTAAATTAACACATGCATGCTAATGTTTTCACAGTTCTAGCTTTGAGTAATTATAGATTTTTGTATTGCCTATGTAAGCTGCTGAAGTATGTAGGGAGTCTCATCCCAGCATGGCCTAAGGCTGTCACGGAGCATATTTTAAGCATGACATAGCTCTACTTGATGCATTGTGCTAGTAGAGGTTTGCCTAGTTGTGTCGAAGTAGTTTAATTTTCACAACTTGTAAGTCATAAACAGAACTTGCTTTGAAGTTCTCCTGTCTTCAGAACCAGAAGTGATGCATTTTGGTGGCAGGAGCTGAGCCACAGTGTCCCTGCCTAGCCTTCCTGGGGTCTGTGCCCAGGAGCCCCATTTCAGTCCAGGCCCAAACCCTGCCTGAGCCATGTTGTTTCCAGTTGGTGCCAGCTTTCCTGCTGAGCTGTCCTTTGGGTTTGAATTCGTTGGCTAGAATCCATGCCTGGTGTTTGGTGGCCTATCACCAAGTTGCCAGCTCACTTGCACTTGGCAAGCACTCTGACCCCAATGCTTCTGCTGCCCAGCATCAAGATCCTGCTGCACAGGTCCTAAATGTGCCAGCTGGCCAGCTGCTGCTTTAGTACGTGCCTGAGGCTGCATTCATTCCTGTGCCAGCTGGTGTTTTTTCCTCAGATAGAGTGGGATAAAGGGTAAGAAAACGGTATTGATTTTTGTTTATGTGCATAGAAAATATATGCAAGAAGCACAACTGAAGTGATGTTATTTTTGCCCTGAATGATAATATATTCTCTGAAGTTATCAATTTTAAAACAGTAGGAAAAGAATACAAGGTTTATAATGGAAAAACTTTTTATTAAATACGCTGCCAGTCTAGTCTTTGAGGAAGCTGTTTAGAATAGCATTTATCTTGTTCATTATTTCTGACTAAACAAAATAATTCAGACTGATAATAAGCAATTTCGGTAATCTAATCAAACCATTTCAGTTCTGGAATGTGTTTCTCCTGAAATTTATGGACAACTTGTTAGTAGTTTGGCAAGACAGATATACTACTTCTGGCTTCTCTGATGGGTATTGTGTTTTAAGCAGTAATGACTCTGTAACTTCATTTGGCAGATTGTTTAATGATCTGGTTACTAGAATCTTTTCCTCTGGTAGGGACACTAATGTTTTAGTACTGCAGATTGAAGTGTTTCCCCTTCCAGTACCTAAAGAGAGACCATGAAAAGGAGAGGAGCCAAGTTTTTGAAAGGGTAGGTAACAGCATGACAAGGGGAAATGTTTTGAAGTTGAAAGAGGGAAGATTTAGGTTGGATATCAGGGGAAGTTCTTCACTATGAGACTGGTAAGGTGCTGGAACAGGTTGCCCAGGGAGGTTGTGGATGCCCCGTCCCTGGAGATGTTCAAGGCCAGGTTGGCTGGGACCCTGGACAGCCTGGTCTACTATGAAATCAGAGGATGGTAGCCCTGCATGTGGCAGGGGAGTTGGAGATTCATGATCCTTGAGGTCCCTTCCAACCCAAGTCAATCTTATGATTCTCTTGTTCTGTCATTAAGGACAAAGGAAATTAATTGTTTCTGATTCTCTTCTGAATGTTTAACAGGACACTGTAAAATAGTTGTTGACTCTACCATCATAATTTTCAGTGTGTCTGTGCTGTCCAGTAAATGATCTGCTAAAATGGTAATAGTGGGAGATAAGGAGTCAAATGAGGAGTATTTTGTCTCTGTGTTTCTTTACAGTTTCTGTATAGCAAATCATCTGAATTCTGGAAGAAGCTTGACCAAAACCCAGAAGAAAGCAGCCTGTATGCTTTATTTAATTTAAATATTGTCTACTTATTAAAATTTGAAGATAATACAGTATATTTTAAGACTTTCAAGATGTTTCTATAGGCAATAACACTTTAAATTGAAAATTCACAATTTAGTCAAAAACAGGTCGGAAGATGGTGAATGTGTATGGGAAGGATGGAGGTCATGTTTGTATTTTGTGGGAGCCCAAAGGCAGTGTCAAAACTAACATCACTGCTATAACATGTAATCTTACTGTTTTTATCAGAAATTCATTCTGAAACTTAGTAATGCCAGTGACAATGCTGGATTACTAACTACCATCCCACTAAGATGATAAGAGTCTACATTTCACCCTTGGATGCTCTTTTCGTGTTTTTTTTTTTTTTTTTTTTTTTTTTTTCTCCCAAGGCTGCCTTCTGATTGAGAGAGCATTCACATTTGAGCTGTGCAGGCAGGGGTTCTCTTGCACCACCCAAGGTGTGAGGTGTGCTAAAGAATTATTGACTCTTGAGTTACAGCTGCCTTGTCTGACTATCAACAAGCAGTACAGGAAGAGGCTGTACTGATGAATTCAGGAAGTTGTGTCCCTGTTCACTAGACAGTAAAATAATTATTTTATTTAGTATGAAGAAACAGTGCAGTCCTCATTTTAAAGTTAATTATATTTTGAAATCAGTTGTGTAGGTATAAATAATATTTCCTGTAACTGATAATCCAGCTTTATTCTATGCTGAGTATGCAAACTTCTCATAACTTCTTCTGATCAATGACAGCTGAAAACTCAACTGAAATATTTTTGCCTTCCTCTTAACAGACTCATAAGACTATAATACTAAAATAAAGAGAAGAATTTAGGAAACTAGCTAAAGATGAGGAAAACTGGAAACTACTCATTAGCACTTTTGTACTAAGTGACAAATAAGAAAGAGATTGTCTCTTTTTTTGTAAGGCAAACTCTGTGGTAGCATGCCTTTGCAGTCACGGTGTGATTAAAAGCTGAAGACTGTAGCCAGTGCAAGTATGTAAGGCACCCATAGCATAAATGAGTGTCAACTGGTGGCTGTGTGCTGACACTGAATTGAGGATTTCAGGATTACTGTCCCATATGTTGTATGTAAAAGAGATTAAACAGCAAGGAATATGGTTAAGGAGGTGCAGGTAAAATGCAATAAAATACATGAGAGAAATCCTGTGGTACACATCCAGTGAAGGAGATTAAATACTAGTGGAGCATTCTTATCTGGGTGTTTGTTGCACCCTACCCTCCTTTCTTCCAAGCTTGTAATTTGCAGCATCAGAGGATCCTATTTATCTATAATAAATTTCATATCTGATGAATGCTTTTATCACTTTTCTGTTGTTCAGCCATATCAGGCAGTAGAATCAGTCTCCTTGCTTGCTAACTTGGGTGACCTTTTATTCAGTTTTTGATGCTACAAGAGGGTTAGCAACTCTGAAATAAGGGATAATCTATCATATCATGATATTTGTTTTCTCTTTTCCTTTGTGTAATGCCAAGGGATAGGGTTGGAGGTTCCTGCAGGTTCATATGGCATCCCGGATCTTTCCATGCAGCTAAAGTTTCTAGTTATGTAACAAAAGTCTCAAATATGACAACAATTAGATTTCTAGCATTTTGTTAAGTATGTTAAAGTCAGTGTGGCTCCACACTGACAGTATGGTCTCATATAATTTTTTTGTCTGTATGGGAACTGCTGAATCATGGCCTGAACCTCTGATTGACCTCCTGAAGAAAGCAATGAGTCAGCCGTAGGAGCACAGGTGAAGGTAGTTCACCTGCCCTACCAGAAGGGGTGGAGCCTGGCTCCACCTCTCCTAGATCCCATTTAAGTGCTGACTGCCACTGAAGAAGGATTTCTTCCTGGAGATTGTTCCTCATGGAGTTTATTGTGAGCCTGTAACTTTGGTAAGCATTTCTCATTTATTATCTTTCCATCATGATAATCCTACTTAGCCTAGTCTCTGTGCGCCGTTTGATTTTTACACCTCTGTACACTTATTGATTGTACATTGTCTCATATTGAAGGAATTTGTACCAATCTGGCTACATACGTTCTCCACCTATAGTTTGCATATTGTTGTTGTCTTATGGTGAGGCTTGCCTGTTAAGTTGAAATAGAAACTTAAATTACAGAAGCAGAGAAGCAAAGACAGCTTACAGCTTAGAGGCTCAATGCAGTACAGGTCAGCTAGGGTTTTACTTGGAAGTTGTGGTGGTCTGGGTCTTATGTGAGATGAGATATGGGTGTGAATGTTGCAGTCAAGTGTTTTTTTGTTTTTTTTTTTTTTCCTTGGTCCATCGTTTACCTGCTTCTGTACAAGCTAGCTCTTTACCTTTGCTTTTATTGTTCATATCTATCTGTATCTAATCTCTAACAGGATTTCTTTTCTTTAAACTGTATAGCTAGAAGAAGGGCTTATCTCAGCCTTTGTCTCATCATCTGATAGAGATTGGTAGTGAGGTGGGAGTTGCATAAATTATTAGCATCTCACCAAAACCAAACAAACAGAAAAATACATGAAGAAATGATTATAGCAAAGCCAGCAGAAAACATTCTTTTGTTTTTGGGATCTGTTCTGTTGTCCCCATTTTGTTCAGCCTTGATTGGATGAGGCTAACATTCTTACCACTAATAAAAATGCTCTGCTACCTGTCTTAGCAGTGCTCTGGTCTTTGTTGCTGCACTATGAATGTACTGCACCTACTGACACATTTTCTCACTCCCTGAGAAGCGTTAGCCCTCTCAAGCTCTACAGTTGGTGCCTGCTTGCTCCAGGTGCTATATAAGCACAGCAGAAAGATGCCAAGGGACTTGCTGACAGTGTCTGCATGCCATTTCCCATTCACAGAAGCCCCTATCTGTGGCTAACTGTAGAAGAAATCAATTTTCCTTCAAAAGATCCTTGCAAACATAGTCAAAGTGTAAGTTTGTGTCTAAATGTCTTTTTGCGGTAGGTGCAATGAGGTTATCTATTTTTTTAGGAAGATATGTGCTTCCAGACAGTAAGGAAAACTGCTTGCTCAGGCTTCACCTCCATTAACAAAAGTTCAGCCACTTTCCATGGAAAAATCCTGCATCAAGCCATAGTTTTAACTTGCAGATGGAGGGTTTTTATCTCAGGACTGAAGTGCTGAAGCTTTTTGACCTCTGAAGGCACTCTTAACTCATATGGGGGTGACTGGCTGCTTTACTTTCCAAAAGAGATGCTTTAAAGTCCCAGAGTGCTCCATCCAGAGCCCAGGTGAGGCCCATGTTAAGCTGAATTCATGCACATCAAACAGGAGGCTTTTTCAGGGTTGGGAGCATGCTTAAAAATGGAACTCAATAAAAATGGGTGTTTCCATGTAACTGGGTTCTTCTCAGTGCAGTGCATACTTGTGTTGCAAAATTAGCTACTGGGCATTGCAAATAATACGCAAAACTGGAAGCAGGGGAGGAGAGCATTCTTGGTTTTTTTTTTGTTTTTTTTTTTTTTAACCTCTCCCACCCCCAAAAATAGGCCAAAATAGGCCTGCCTTCCTTTGGCAGCCATTACAGTCCTTGCTGCCTACCTTGGTTGTGCTGGCTGGTGTCATAACTCCTGTCTGCCATGGCTGGCTGGTGTCACAGCCTTTGCTTGCCTTGTGTTATGGTTTTATGATTTATTTTTTTTTTGGTTATCAGTACTCCATATAATCATGTAGTGCACTGGGAGTTAAAGAGTTAATGCTCCAGTTCTGGGTACCTGTCCCAGAAGAGAAGAACAGCTACATACCCTAGAGGACTCTATGTTCGGAGAGGAGATACAAAGATACAATCCCTGGCAAGGTCACCTGATGTCCCTTTTTCAATCATCAGGCTCTCATCTCTACTGCTTCACCTAACTGCGTGCTTCGCCTCGGCATTAGAATAAAACCTTCAGTTTTCGGATGCGTTCTCTCATTATATTTGATTTATTAGCTCTAATTCTAATTATACTATATTATTTTGTGTTATAGTGTGTTGTCTTGCATTCCAATATCTTATTCAGTAAATTCGTTTTTCTCCTCAGATCGTTGCCGCTGTTATTATTGGGGCCCATCTCTCTATTCTTTTCACTTACCCCTTTCTAAGGTGCAAATCTGTGGGTCTCTCAAACCTCCTACTCGCAGGACTGGGCCAAACCAGCCCGTAAACTGTCGACACCTTGGTGTTGTGGCCCCTGCCTGCCTTGCCTTGGTAGGGCTGGCTGACATTGTGACCCTCTCCCTTGCCTTGGCAAGGTTGGCTGGCTGGTGTCACAGCCCCTGCCTGCCTTTGTTGGCTGGCCGACATTACGACTGATGTTCTATTGACAGGATCCACATATTTGTAGCAGTTGGTAGGGAGGTGTCTCATGACATCATAAGGCCTGTGACTGTAAGAATGTCCCCTGACAACCAAAAGATGGCCGTGTTGAGCAACTGTCAGGCCATGCCCTCCCCTTGCTCTACTTGTCACCATTAGCATTCTACGGGGCTCCATTTTAAGACCTTTTATCCTTAATGTTTTTATTTGTCCATCATGTTAAATTGGATGGAGTGTTGGCTCCATTGATGATTGAGAGGCATTGCACCAAGATCTGGACAAACTTGTGGGTGGTCCCCATCTGTATGAATAAGAGCAAGAGCTGGTTCTGCACTTTGGTTGCAGTGGTCTGGGCTGTATGTACAGACTGCAGGGCGAGGGGCTGGAAAACACGCCCACAAAAAGAGATCTGGGTGTTCAGGTTGGTGGCAGCTTGAATCTGAGCTGGCAGTACGCCCTGGCAGCCAGAAAGGGGCTGCACCAGAGGGTGGTGGGCATGGCCTTGACATGCTGCATGCTGCAGGGAGTGTTGGGGCACCGCTTTCAGATGTAGGGTTTGAGTTTGGGTGGTACATTGTGGAGTCAGGGATTGGACTTGATGATCCTAGTTGGTCCCTTCCAACTTGGTTTACTCTGTAACTCTGCATTTTCAGTTCAGTGAATGTGTGTCTATCTACCTGTCCTCTTGAAATGACCTCCTGCAGCTCTTCTGTTTGAGCTTTTAGGTGTATCTGATGTTCAGTTTGCCAATGTCTGACAAAGTCTAATTTACTCACTTGCTTCCTTTTGATAATGATCTTTGTGGTCCCTGCAGTGTGAGTTGAATCACGTCAAGACACTGAGTTAGCCTCACCTTTTGTTAAGATTATTTGCAGACTTAATCATAGCATCTTTGCAAATTCGGGTGTCTGTGTGCTTTCTTTGAGCGTGCACTGTGTATTTAAATAGAGGAGTGCATTTGTTACAACTAATGGTGTCATTTTGAACCAAGAGTATTAAGTGATGATATAGAAATATTGTACCATTGTGCTAGCGTCCTTCTCACCTTTTTAAATACCAGTCTTATCTGTTTTAATCATTTAAAAAGGCGTGTTTATTTATATGTGTGTGTGTGTGTGTGTATGTGTATATGTTGGTTTGAGGTTGGGGGTTCTGGGTGAGCTGGGATAATTAGAGAAGTGAAAGTGGAGAGAGGTGAAGCAATCTTCTTTCTATTGAAAGTAACATAGAGAAATTACCATGATGCATAGTAAATAAATAAATAAAGGCTTATATTTTACTTTTTACTTTTAAGTTACAGTGTAGAATACAGTGCGGCTTGGAATGCTGCTGTTCTTATAGCTGTGATGAAAGTTCTGAAATCAAGCTCTTATGTGAATAGTTGCATACTGTCTCTATTATATTACTGCATTTTGTTGACTTCATTTCAAGAAATTGCTTTTTCTTTGAGTATGTTACCAAATGAGGTCTTGATATCAGAATTTTACCAAAAAAAAAAAAAACCCCCGAAAACAACAAACCTACAACGTTTTCCAGGGTAAATGTTTCATAGGATTTGTGTCTCTCCAAAAATGGCATATTTTGGGGAATAATCAATTAGCCAGTGTCATCTTAAAATGCCTGATTCATTTGAAATCTAAGTCTCTCATTTTGAGTTTTAATTCAGATTACCTGCAGGTTTGAGGATATATGTTTGAGTCTCTCACTTAAGGTTTTAGAGATCAAAGAGTTGCTGTCTAGCTTCAAAGTGTGTTGCTGAAACCCTACATAAACAATTAAAGCTGACTCAGTATTTCAGAAGCAAGGCTTCTTAACATATGTACGACATACTAGTTAACACTTGTACAATTAGAGGTATCTTAAGGAATGATTGCAGTGCTTGCATTGTATAATTATTTGGAGCATAGTTGTAAGTCTTACTAACACAATTAGGTGAAAACTACTGGAAGAGACAAAGGTTAATTTGTCAAAATATTTTCTTAGGAATGCAGTCAGAAAACTGAATCAAGATATAACTTTCCTGTTTATTTTTCTAATGAGCTCCTGGGTAATTGTGTATTCTGTGGACTATCTGAAAGAAGCAGGGGTTTTGATTTAAAAAAAAAAAAAAAAAAACTGTTTCCCTAGAGCTTTTATCATTTCATAACACGTAGTTGGATTTGATTTGATTAAACAATTTAAATGTATATCTGTAGATTAACTTATTTATTCATGTCATGGAATAGGGATGGTCTGATACAGAATGTTTGATGGATGGACTGAGACAAGGTAATTGGTCACCACCTGCTAGATCAGGCTGCCCAGGACCTTATCCAATGTGGCCTTAACGTTTCTGTTTTGCTGTCAGATATTCCTGTTACTTGTCTTACAGATGAAGCCCTGACCAAACTGATCTGATAACTGACCTTGCTTGGTCTAGGAGTTTGGACAGGGTGGCTTACTGAGATCCATTCTAAACTGAGTTTTTTGCAGTTCCTGTGAATCTCCTGGAAGCATGTAATGATGTCAGCAAACTTAGATTAATGTTGTGGCAGTGACTAGAATGATGCATTATCTGTTTATTGTAGACAATAATGTATAGTTTAAATCAACTTTATTCCAACAGCAAATATCTGCTGTCTGACAAAAGGGAAATAGTTGAAGATGTGATTCAAGAGGGTTAAGGTTCCCAAAATATTATAGCTGCCGGTAACCTATGAAGCTTTTGTGTATGTTCTGCAAAAATACTTTGTAATGATTTTTATACAGAGGGAAAATGTTAGCCTATGTGGCAATACTACAAATGCTAGAAACCAAGTTTTTGTGGCCCTTTCCATACTGTCAATCAAGATATGGAGAACTTGGCAGTTAAATGTGCAACTCTTTTGGTCTTTCTCCTGAATCTTTAAAAATGATGCCAACAACTACCACTCAACATGGCAGCAGAGTGCATTTCTGTGTTATTTGTCTAGGCCCTGTGGCTCTTAAATTGTTCTGGGTGATAAGAAAGGAGGTACTGAATGTGTTGCGTTTCTCATATCCTTGGGATTCTGTGGTAAAGGTACTTCATATAATGTCTGTCTGAAGTCCTGAAAAGTGTGATCATGTTACTTTGAGAAAACACTGTGAATATATGTATACAGGTAGTTCATATTGCTGCTTCAAGAAAATTTTTTTTGTGATGCTGTCATGTCATGAAATTATCCCAATTCAAAAATAGACAGGATGGATCCTAGAAAGTGTTTGGTTTACTGCAAATTATGTGCTGTGAGAAGGCCTGCCAATAACTTGGCTTCAGTGTGCTTACAGCAGAGCCCACTTACTGCCTTGTTGGCACAGAGCTAGCACAGCAGAGTGCCAGACTTGATGAGCTGATCACTATACATCAGGGAGAAGCAGCAAGCAAGAGTAGTAGGCTGCACAAGGAGCTAGAGCCTGGAAACAGTCTGGTCCTTTTTCCTAGCTCATGGCTGGGAACATGGGCACTTTCCATAATGGGGAATAAAATGAGAATAATAGGTGTAGGCTATACAGGTATATGCACTGAATTTATAATGTGGTGTTAGCTCATGAATTCAGACAGTACTTCATTTGGTTTCTCAGGGGCAGACTGATAATTGCGTCAAGTTCAAGAAGTATAAAACAGATTGGCAGGAAAGTTCAATGCCTATTTTGTGTGAGAAAGCTCAATGTCAGTTGTGCTGTGTGAGACAGCACAAGGAAAGTTGTCACAGATCTGGAGAGAATATTTTCTTTAAACTGTAGAGATCAACACTGTAGAAGTATGTTCCTCACAGAAAGTGCGAATAATATGAATACCCAGCTAATAAGCACTGAAGCACCTACTTGTAAAAGCCAATTGTTGATATTTTTTTCTTTTATTTGTATTTCTTCAAGGCACTGTATATGTTTGGAAACAGGACTTCTACTGTGTGTAGATTACAGGTTAAGGTGTAGTCAAAGACAAAGTTTTGATAGCTAAAGCTATTGTAAGTAAAATACAGTGCAGCCAGCTTGAAACAAAACTTCAAACAGGAAGGAGTGTGCACAGTCACATCAATGCCTTCTGAAGAGAGAAACTCATACATCATTTTTTCAGGTCACCGTGTTGCTAAATCAATTAGTTACACTTCTGAATTCCCACTTTCTTTTTTTTTTGTCTATCTCAGTTACAGTCATAGAATCATTAAGGTTGGATAAAACCCCTAGGATCATTTAGTTCAACCATCAACCCATCACAACCATGCCCATTACCCTGTGTCCTTAGGTGCCATTTCTACACATTTTTTGAATACCTTTGGGGCAGTGACTGTACCACCTTCCTGGGCAGCCTGCTCCAATATCTCACTGCTCTTTATTAGAAGAAATTTCTCCTAATACCCAACCTGACCTTTCCTTGAAAGTTACTTCATTCAGCCTGTTTATTTTTATTCTCTCAGAGGTAAATTTGAATATGGAGGGCTTGAGTTGAACCACTGTTTTTTCTACTTTTGAAATTTGTGAATAGCTCTGAGTTATCTATGTCTGTGCCAATGCTTGCTTGGAATTTGCTTGTGGTAGGTCATTTTGGAGCAAAGCAGGAAATTCTTATGTCTGACTTTTCAGCAGGTGTAGTGCTTGTCATTGCTTTTTTTTTTCCCCTCTATATATATACACACAGCAAGCAATAAGTACTTTGTTTCACAAACCTATTGTATGTAATGCTTTCAAGAGTGTAAAACAATTAGACTCTGTGTGAGGGGGTTTATGAAGTACCTTTCATGAGTGGTTACAGACGTATGTTTCTGCTTTCTTCACATCTTTAGAAAGACAATATCTTTCTTACACTTTTCTTTCTCTTTAGTTCTTTTAATCTGACTTTTTTTATTACTGAACTGTCTTTCTGATGTTGCATAGACAGTGAAATAACTGAGTGTTCCAGGTATGAAAGTCTTAATCAGCTTAATATAGCAAAATTTAAATTAATTTTTGATGGGTCAGTATGACTTTTCCAAGAAGATGAAACATGAATGCTTCCGTTTCTGTAATGCTTTACTATTGTGGCTGTCACTCAGGCTTTTCTTGCTAATCCAATGAAAGAGTAATGTGTTGTGATTAAGTACAATACTTCTGGCAATCCCTTAAGGCCATATTAAGACTAAATTAGTTATGAAAGTATTCTGCTTTATTTTAATAAGGAAACTGTTCTGTTTTATTTAGAAACAAATATCCAAATCTCTGTAGTAAAGAATGCTTTAAAGGGACTTTCTTTTATATTTAAATTGGTTTTTGAAAATGAACATCAGAATGCTTTTTTTTTTTTGTAGAACAGAGCAATATCATCATATGAAACTTGATGCTTAGTTAATATGCATCTGAAAGACTTATCAGTTATTCTCTAGATGCTTCTAATAAACAGCATTTTAGTTTTGTTTAACAGTGGAAAAATAGTAAAATAGACATTGTATAGATCTGTATATTCATGCTATCACTGTTTCTCATAAAGAAGTATTTTGGTATAATTTGCTTTTGACTAAATAGGCTGTTAAAAAGCTATTGCCTTATTTATTTCTCTTCTATCGGCACAGTTTTTGCAGAGGCAGAAGAAAGGCAGAGTGCATGAGATCATTCCCAGTTCCTAATTGACAGATACACTGGATCACTACTCAAGAGCAAAAAAGGAAAAGAAAACAAACACCAAAATACAAAACCATAGTGAGAATTAATGTGTTACAAAGAAAGGCTGATACATCTGTGAGTTGCTGCCTGGGAGAGGTCTTATTTTCACTCAGTAGTAATGTGATAATACATTCTGTTCATTGCTATTATGTTAGCACAGCAGTGGCATAGTGCTGCAAAATTATATTCTCGCTTTCCCATAATCACTTTAAAGAGTTGAGTTTGTTATTTCAGGCTTCCATACAGAGGTATTCAACACAAGTCCGAAAGTCTTGTTTTAAAGTCTTGTTTTATTCTCTAGTGACCGTTTTCCCCAGAATTTCTTTAACTGCCTTACATGTTCTAAATGTTACAAGAATAGCTTCTCATATTTTTGATGTAGAAACCTGTGCTTTTACGTTTCTTTAGCAGGCTTTCTATGTCCAAACATCTTTTTGTTAGAGCCAAGGAGTAAATTTTGAAAAGCTTTTATGCAAGGTTTCATAAACGAAAGTTTTCTCCAAAATGTTTTTTTTTTAGGTCCATATGTATTAGGAGAATGACGTGGCAAACAGATCTGTTCTGTTGCTTTTTGTCAGTTCTGCTCCTGTTTCTTTCTGGAAAGGAGTTCAATTGTTAGCTTTGGAATGACTTTTTTCAATTTTTCTTTCTTTACCAGCAGAGGCAGCTCTTGTGCTAAGTCGCATCAAACTTCATGAAAATACTAAAATTTAATCTAGAAGTAAAGGTGTGGAGGCTCTCTTGTTTGTTCTACATGTAAATTTGAAAACAGTTTTTCTAACTGAAGAGGCCTCCATAAAACCAACAGTTCATCATTACACATTGTTTGTTAAAATCTTTATGACTTCATTAAGATCTCTAAATATAATATGCTTTTAAATAGAGTTACTATACTTGATGATATAGTATCTACCTTTTTTTTTGGTTCAGTAGATACTAGCAGACAAATTTGAACACAAGTGCTGGGGTACTTGATACGTAGAACGCTTGTAATCAGTGCATAAGTCCTCTGACAGCTGAGAAATATTTTTTGATGTGTGTGTACGCAGTTCTTGGAACAGTTAATATGAAACTATACAGCCAGAACTTGATAATCTTTGTGGGCCCCTTCCAATTTGGTGTAGCCTCGCTGTTGTTTTTTTCTTATATTTTACTGAACTAATATGTTCAGTGTGCAGTCAAGCCAAAGATGTTCTCAAATTTTATATAATGTTTTACACTGCAGAATGGCAATTCGGCATATTTAAAATTATGCAAGAAGTAAAATGCAGTCAAGTAAAGTCTCTCTTCAGTGCTGGGTAGAGAGCATGTGGTCTTTGTTTAACTTGTTAAATAATGAAAACTTATGCATGTGGCAGAAACTTGCTAATTTGTGCTTCTCATATGCCCACTCTAATTCTGCCCCAACATTCAGCATCATCATTTTTTCTGAGAAAAGAATTCACAACCATTCTCTACTCTTAAGTCTATGGCTGTTTTCAATATTTTGTAAGCTCTATTGTCATGTATGTGTGATTGCAGAATATAATAATTAAGTAAATAACCCAGAAGTAGATTCTCCCAAAAAACCATACTATTTTCAGAGTTTTTGGTTCAATCTGTAGCTATTTCAGTTTGTCTTGGGAAATTTCCATGAGTTATTAAAATGTTTGCATATTACACACGTTAATTGCTTTAAAAGTGAAAGTAAGCCAGATTTCTGACAACTTCACAGTTAAACTTGGGTGTCTTCTGCTTAAAAAATATTTCCTTTAAAAACAAAACAAACAAACAAACAAAAAAAAACAACAAAACAGAATCAGAACAGAACATTTTGAAATACTGTTCTAAATAGTACTTTTTCTTTAATTGGGGGGGGAGGGGGGAATGCATTTCTGTTAGTACTGCTCTTGTTTGAGTTTGAGATGGTTTCCAGCCATTCAAGTGGTTAAGTTAATTACACTGATCAAATTTATCATCCTGTGAAGTAGCTATTTGAGGGTATTAAAAGGCTTCTGGTTTATTAGGCAAAATGATGAGCTTAATGTATTGGATCCCTTTAAGACAGTTTGCCAAGTTCTACCTTACAATTTAACTTGGAGTCAGATGGGAGGTCTTTAATTTTGGCTGCTTGTTGCAGAATCAGATTGATGTTGAGGCTGCATTTGTAGATTGGGTATCCTTATGGCCTGGATCAATGCTGGCAGTTCTGAAGGCCGATAACTCAGAGCCCAATGAGTCAGGCAACTTCATGGTCTGGCTGCAATTACTCTCCTATTGCTGAAACCTGTTTTCTGAATTTTCTGTTTCTTCCTTCTCTCTTCCTTTCCCTTATCTCTTCAGGGCAGAGTGGTGGGAATTGGATAGGTGTCTTGCCTACATCTCTGCAGTGAACTGAAGTGCTTTCTTGACATTATCAGCAGTGTTTCAATCCTGGAGTATAAATGAGGATGATACTGTAATAGAGGGACTACTTTAAACTGTAAAAGTATTCAGGAGGCATTCAGACTAATGCCTGTAGTTTTGTGACCAGAATGATAACTTTATAGATTGTGTTTTTGGCATAACAAAAATGACTGCTGGAATGTAATGGCTTCAGCATGTGGTGGCTCACAGGTGATACGCTGATACTTCTCAACCACTCTTATGAAAGTTCTGTAACTGCTTCTAGTCTACCCAGATGTATAGCATGACTTTGTCCAACAGGCTACCACTGCTCATTCATGCCCTGGGTCTCCGAAATGATTCATTACGGGGCTTGTCTCCAGTGCAATGATAGGCATGTTCTGCTATGTCCAGAAGCTTTCACATAGTGCTATCTTACCAGACTGTTTTCAGAATGAGAGGTGGTAGCCAACAGGAAGGTGGTGCAGACCTCTCAAATAGAAGAGCAAACAGTAACTGCAGTAAGTGATGGGGACAGCACTTTTTTTGTGGCAGGCCTGCCAGCATGCATGGGAGAAGGAATAACTCTTGAATTGAGCTTTGATTGTCATGTGGTAGCTTAGTATTAGGTATTGCATGGGTGTGTTGCATTAAAGGTAAGTAAGTGCAGCAGGTATGGGACATCTCTTGAAGTAGTGCTTGCTTCTGGCGCTGACAAGCGACAATGTATATTTTCTCCTCAAGAACACTCCTGTATTGTTCACTCAAATCACTCTGCAATTTTGCCTTCTGTACTACATGCATAAGCATCTACTGTTAAAAGACATGAGACATCTTAATAAGATATGCCTTTGCTGCCATGCTGCAAATCTCATATACGTCTTGCTTCGTCTCCTGGTTCCATCCATCTTATCCCAGAGTGATGTTGGATACATACATGTGTGCACCCAAATCAAGCCCTCTGATTCAGTTACGTTTATTGAAAGTTTCATCTGTTATAACGGGCTCTTTGTCACTCAGTACATCAAGAATCTGTTCTCAAACTGGATTCTCCTTATGCTTGAAGGGCCTTATTTAACATCTGTACTTCCCTGTTTAATCCACAGTGTCTCTGCAGTATTTGCTTTGTGGGGGAAAAAAAAAAAACTGCAATAATTGTTTGCATAATGTTCATAAGCACTTTTTTTTTTACTCCAGCTTTTTGTTTTAGTGGTTGTTTCAGAGTGGATTGTCCCAACACACACTGTTGATGAGAAGTACGTTGGTTTGAGAACTGAATTGCAGCACCAAATATGAAAGTGGGATTTAGTAATTAACAGTTACATCTAATACAAAGAGAAGCACAAATTACAAATTTTGATGTACTGATGAAGACTGAAAATTTCATTTATTTACAAGACAGTTTTGATGGAGCTTTGTGACGATACACTTGCTACACTTACAGTCATATGGAAAAGATGTTATGATAGGAGATTACCTAATCTTTGTTTTTTGTGCAATAAAGGTGCCACTGAAATAGGTGAGCAGTTTGAATTTCAACTTTTCTCAGAGTCATGGACTGAAACAATAATGTTTATATGACGTGATGTGCTGAAAGATCCTTCATAGCTCTGCCTGAAGCTTTTGAGGCTGATGAATATAATGTCCTTAAGAGTCCTTAGAATCCCTTGACTTTTTTTTTGAATCCAGATATTTAAGGAATGCTTATTCCTTGCTATTCATTTGCTTGTATAACTTCTTTTATACATTCATTTTTCTTGCTCAGCTCTTTATTTTTTATTTTTTAAAAAGATGTCTTTTTATGTGTAGTTTCTTTTTCTGCAAAACATAAGCATCTGGTCTTTGATATCAAGTTATATACTCACAGTAGAATTTCAATTTTAGTACGGAAAGGAAAAATACTGAAATTATGGAAGTGTTATTTTCTAATTGTTTAGAAAACTTTAGATTTAGGATTTAGAAGCTAAATAGTCTAAGAAGACAGAAGAGGTTGGTATAATATCTAAGGAATTAGATATGTTGCAGAAATCCAAAAGAGGTATCTTGAGAGCTTATCATAGACATTTGAAACAAAGCCCATTGGAGCCAATGGAGACATTGCAGTGAGGTCTTTTAGTCAAGCTTCTGTTGAGATTGTCTGCCCTTGGCGTCATGGAGCCTCTCAAGTGGGAAGGTGCTTTTGAGATCTTCTGGTCCCACTCCTTGCTCAGAGCTGTGTCAGCTGAAGCAGATTGCTCAGGACTGTGTCTTTTTTGGAATATCTTGAATAACCCCAAGGGTGGACACTTCACAGCTTCTCTGGTTAAACTGTGCCAGTATTTGGCCACCCTCACAGCAGACCTCTTGATAGTGCATCTCAATATGACCAAAAGTAAGTTTAGAGCAATTTATGCCTATACTTCCTCATTATCCTACAGACAGTAAGACTAAAACTAGTCAAATATTCTTGGTCATTGACAGAGGAGAGCATCATTGTTCAGAAATAACTTTTTGTACGTTATGCATAGTACAGGAAAGTGTAAAGACTTCTTTGTGCTTTTGATCACAAACAGGATCTTCTTGCTGGTGCACTGGCAGAAAAGAGTGGAGAGGAAGGCTGTGCACAGACCTGAAAGTCAGTTTGTAGAGGAAAAAATACGTTTGTAAAGAGTAAGGACTAAGTGTTTGTATTTCTCTCATGAAAAGGGAGTTTAGAGAGCTTTAATGTTGTTTGGAAGGAAGAAGGAAAGTAAGAACACTTAAACAGTACTTTTTAACATGCTTGAGGGAAGGAATTTGGGTGCCAAGAACCTCAAAAGAAAAAGGATTGCAGTAATTATTGTGGTTCAAATGGAAGAGGAATAGACTTATATACCACTTCTGTATATTTTCTGACTGTTGTTCATATCCCTCAGGTCTCCTCTGAAAACTAATCTTTCTCTGCAAAAGGAAGCATAATGGAATGTGTTTGACAGGATAGTGGTTCTTTGAATTTAATTTTTTCCCCATAATTTTTATTCTGGAAGGTACCTTCTAAAAATATCCGTTTTCAAAGCTCCATTATTTTTAAAGAACATTTAATCATAATGGTGAGTGGTATAAGAAACAACATACCTGTTATGTGTCTACTTACAAGCCTCCTGCTTGAACAGACTAGTTGTCATACAGGCAAATATTCTGCATATCTTTAGAGTTTTATGTATACAGTTATTGTTATTTTTGTTATTTTTTTAATTGTAATTAAGTTTTGTTTTTTATCAGCATGGAGTAATCTTTGCATTAAGAATATTGCAATGTAGATGAGCAAACCTGCTTCCTTTTAGCTGTCAGCATCATATGGAATAACTGAACATATGTAGTACTAAAGTATGTGAGAAAGGAGCATAGAAGTAACACTGAATATGACTGCAAATGAAGTACACTCTTGTTCTTGTTCCCAAGATCTGTTCTTGGGATTTGAATCTGAATCTCTGAGGATCATCTGTGTGTATGTTCAATGTAATTACAGCTTGACTTTGAAACAATGAGGAGATAGAAATTTTGACATTTTTGATGTCAGTTGTTGAATGATATTGTCCAAAGCAATTAATGTTTTTGATTGATAGTTTTAGATATTATGTAAAATACATTCTCAGTAAGAAATTTTGTTTGCTGTTTTCTTATCACTTGTACCCTGAGTGAAAATTGTGGTACATCCCAAAATTCATGACTTCTACCTTGCCTACAGTCTTTCTAAGAGCAAGTTGTGTGTGCTTTACCCTGTAGCCATAAGATGAATGACCACAGGAAGCTGCAAAGGTTAGCCTTTTATCCTAATGTATTTCATTTTCTTTTTTTTTTTTCAGCCTTTGAAGAATACTAATAAAAAAATCTGTCTATATAACATACTAATATTGTGTCTATATAAAATGCTAACAAAAATTGAAATTTTGTTTTTGTTTGCATTTCTGTTGTAAAAACAGCAAAACTTGCTTAAAGAGCATACTTAATGTTCATCTGTTACTAGTCTAGCACTTCATAGAGTAGTATCATGAAGGCTGGAAAAGACCTTTCAGATCATTTAGTCAACTATTTGCCTACCACCAATATCTCCCCACTAAACCATATCCCTTTGTACAATATCTAAATGTTTCTTGATCAGTAAAATGTTTATCTTTATCTGGAATACTCTACTGATAGATTACTGCTAGTAAAGTAGCTGTACTATATTTGATTACACCTGATCTGATTCAGCTGTAGTCAGTGAAAGGATTTTTGCTCTCTTAAATTGATGTTTTCATAGAAATGATAAAAGCTACATTGCACATTTGATTATAAACAGTTGCTCTACACGCAGAAGGATAGAGGAAGATCTTGTCAGTAAGAGAAAAGTCAATAACTTAATGGATAAAAATCATTGATTTAGAAGAAAGTTGTTATTTGAATTTTCAGCTGGATGTCTGATAAAGATATAATGATGAGTGTAGGTAAATGTGGAGGGAGAAAAATGATAGGGAAAGATAGGAGGTGACTGGAGAGAGATAAAGATATCACTTGTTAAGTACAAAAATTATTTTTGTGGCCGTTGCTCACAGGAGAAATACTTTATCTAAGTAATTCATAGCATGAGTTTGTATGAGCATGTCCATGTGTTTAAGGTTCAGTTTCTTTCACCAGTTCAGAACTGCATATGCAGTATGTTACATCCTGAGAGCTTGCTTCTGGGATCAAAGGACTCAGTGTAATTGAAGGTACAAAAAGGAATAATCCTGACTTAAATTATCAGGCCTTACATATGGAAGTACTCTTTCATATTTATGTTAAAGCATTAATGTTTTCTAGCATCTCTGTGTAGCTGTCATAGCTGTTCCAGACTGTGCTGCTGAAGAATTTTTGATGTAAGGGAATATAATTTGTTGAAGAGATATCTGAATTAAGTATTATCAGTGCCAAAGTAATAAAGATGAATTAACATCCTTCAACAAGTAATGTAAATCATTCAAAATCATTACAGTATTTCTGTGTTTGTGCTGTATGTTTTTGTGACTATATCCTTTCCTGAAGTGCCAAAATAAGTCTTAGCTCGAAAGATATTTTTACTTATTTTACAACAGCATTTAAGAACCTGAGCTGAGATCTGGTATTTGCACAAATGCACATGGAAAATGCTGTCATTGGAAACATTTCTACTTGCAGTGAAACAAGTTTTAAACATTATTTTAACAGAATATGATAAAGAAAAAACTGTTGTTAATTATAGCCTGACTGCTAAAAATTCCTCCTCTCATAGCAACCTAAATTATGTTCAACCTCTGTCTCTCAAATATGTAACATCACTAAAAAAAAAAAAGACGTCTCAAAAGTCAACTATTCTTTAACATGACAACTTGTTGCTGTTTTTTCTTATATAACATATTCCAGGAAACTAGATATAGATTATATTTCAGTTGTTATCTAATAACGTGGCCTAAAATTTCATTAAAAATATATTAAAAAAAAATAATTGTTTTAAAATCGTATTTCAGATGCATTAGATTTTCATTTGGAAATTTGTTCAGTTGCATTACTGAAAACCAGACTGAGCGTGTCTCAAAGTCAACTCTTTTAAAATGTGAGAGACTGTGTTTCTGCAGTGGAAATTTTCAGTATCTCTGTATGCAGTGTAAGCTAAGTTGTTTTTCTCAAAGAAACCTGCTGAACAGAATAAAGTTGAGACTGGGGTGTTCTGACATGGGTAGAATTGGCACAGACACTAGGTAAGGTAATTATACAGGGTAAGGAAGAGTCTGGTACGGGACAGAACTACTAATTTTTGAAAACGTGATCCTCCTACTGCCATTAAAAAGTATAGAACGTACCTAAAAAGAGTAGGTTGGTAACAGGTATTGTATGGAAGTGTAATTTAGCAACAGCATCAGAAGACTGTGAGCCTGAGGCGTTCAACCAGTGAGTGCCTGGAGGGTGATTACCTGTGTTGGACACAGGGTACATAACAGAATGGATTTCACTGATTAGGTGTGCAATTAATTGCACATTAAGTGTTTTTAGAATCAGATTTCAGATGCATTAGACTTTCATTTGGAAATTTGTTCAGTTGCATTACTGAAAACCAGATTTGATAGTGCATCACAACTTAGTTTCTGTGTTCTGAATTCTGTTGCCTATTCACCAAATATATTTAGCTTTGAGATTTGGTGTTTTTTTTTTTTTTTTTGCAAAGTCTGTCTGGCCTACTGCTGCACTGTCTATCCAATTCTGCAACTCTTTATTAGTAACTTTGTGTAAGAACTGTATTTCCAAATTAAAACTTTCCAATGCTTCAACAAATTGCTTTTGAAGAAAGGTTATGTTGATGGAATGCACCAGGTTGTTCGCTGCTGTGAGACTCAGCTGTGTGGATGTAATGTGAAATTATGCCTACTCTTGGAATAAGTTTAAACTGTTTTTTGTCTCCCGTACTCAATTTGTGATGGGCTGAAAACTTAGTCTGAAATATAGTTTTGTTATCCCACTTCCTGCTGAAGGCTGTTTAATGACTCTCGCACAGGAGAGCTCTAATGCCATATCATTGGCATAGTGAGGGTCTCATTTCTTCCACAGCTATAGGTTCTCACTGCATCAAGTCATGGTGGGAGAACAGCCTTGTTTAGCTGGGGATATACTTGGATGTGGATCTGTTCTCCCACAGCTCTATGTGGAAGAGCTTGAAAAGTGCTGACTGCACTTTGCTGCGAAAGTGGAGCAAGAAAGCTCCTGTTTGCTGAGCTGACAGAACACTTGTGCTGGGCAGTGGTGGGCAGCAGGCAGAAAGCTGGAAAGCCACACTCTGTCCTTGGCACACTTCATTTCTCTGCACTACATGCAGGGGCTGTGCTTATCCCTGGTTAAAATGTCTCATTTTTGGTATTCTTTTAAGCTGGGGGCTCAGGCCTTCTTGTGAGGAGACGTAGAGCTGCTGGGAGGTGGGAATAGATGATGGTGAAATGTGAAGGTGGTACCAGAGTAGACTGGAAGCGAAGACTGGAAGGGAATGCATTGCTCCAAGATGTTAAACTATGACTGAGATGGGTCTTCTGGCCCAACCTGGCAAAGGACTCAAGACAGGTGCAGTTTTGCATGAGTGTTTTCTGTTGAAGTTTGCATCTTTCTCTTGTGCTTTAGTCAGTCATATCAATGAAACAATACTGAGAGTAGCTTATTTTTTGACTAGTTACTTCATGAGGTAATGCGCTTCTTAAGCTCATGTAAACTACAGATATTTCTAGGATATTCTTAGAAAATCCATGTGAATATGCTTGAACTTTTTTTTTTTGAGGCTTTGCACTAGAAATAGGAATAACAACTTTCTAAGTTTTCTAGCCCTGCAGTAGTAGATAATGTTGTTTTATCTTCTGGACTGATACTGAAGGTTTAAGATATTAGGTCTTTAAAGTGCCATTATATTCAAAGAACTGAAAATTATGTTGTACTAGGTGATAGTGGAGTCACATAGAATTAGATAACAGCATATATTTAAGTGGCATAAAATAGTGTTGGGAAAATGACTTGTTAGAATGGCAAGTCTTTTCCATACATCTAAAATATTACATTAAAAAGAGGAAACCAACAACTTGTGGTACTAATTACACACAGGAGTGGAATTACAATAAATTTAAAAGTTTGCGTATCTCACTTTAATGGATACTTCACTATATTCACTGTTTTTCAGCAGGCATCATCTGTTTTATTCTTTAATCTTGAAACTATAATGCCTGTGCCATATGTTGTGTTGCCTGGATAGTAAATACACAAGGAAAACTTTTATACTTTGCTTTAAGCAGCAAATTCCACTCTCTTTTTTTTTTCTCCTCCCTCTCCCCTCCAAAGAAAGCAGAAATGAGTTGAAAGGATTCCTCTGAAAGCCTAGGAATGATAGGGGAATTTGTAATGTGTTCTGTGTGGTTTGGGATACATGAGTGGAGTTCATAGTTCCTTTGAACTAAACATTTCTAATATAATTGTGTAAGGTATTAATAAAGAGATATTAAGAAACATTTTGTTAGGACTGACCGAGATGTCCAGAGAGTCAAAGTAAAGGATGATAGAATCTTGGTTCTGATTTGCAAGGGACACTAGTTAAGCTGCACAGCTATTTGGCAAGTTTTTTGTCACTCTTGTCAAAATATGCTTATCTTACTTTCTTTGAGAACTAAAAAGTAACTTTTGCTTACAAGCTGTTTCTTAAAATGACATGATAAATAGGGGTCAGAGTTGTCCCTAGTAAGACATTAATTGCATATGAGACCAGTGTATACCAGTGCATTCTTAGATGCAGTTTTGAGCAATGCATTTGCTGAGTCTGTAAAATGTTTAGCAGTCCAGATCTATATTGACATTGGAACATTTCACATGTATTGGAGTTACAGTATCAGTGGGTAAAGGAAGAGCAACTGACATCATCTACCTGGACTTGTACAAAGCATTTGATGCTGTCCCACATGACATCCTGATCGCCAAATTGGGGAGGGGGGAGGAGGGGAGGAAATGATGGATGGGACACTTTCTGGATAAGAAATTGGCTGGATGGTTGCACTCAGAGTTCTTCTGGTCAATGGCTCCATGTCCAAGAGAAGACTGGTCATGAGTGGCATTTCTCAGGGATTGATGTTGGGACCAGTGTTACTTAACATCTTTGTAGGTGACATGGACAGTGAGATCAAGTGCACCCCCAGCAAGTTTGCAGACATCACCAAGCTGAGTGCTGCAGTTGACATATTAGGAGGGAAAGGATGCCACCCAGAGGAACTTAGATAGGCTTGAAAGGTGGGTCGATGCCAACCTCATGAAATTCAGTAAGGCCAAGTGCAAGGTCCTGCATCTGGGTTGGGGGCAATCTCAAGCACAGATACAGGTTTGGCAGAGAACGGCTTGAAAGCAGCCCTGAGGAGATGGATTTGGGGGTGTCTATTGATGAAAGATTCAACATGAGCAGGCAGCGTGCGCTTGCAGCCTAGAAGGCCAACCATATCCTGGGTTGCATCAAGAGAAAAGTGATCAGAAGATTGAGGGAAGTGATTGTGCTCCTCTACTCTGCTCTCATGAAACCTCACCTGGAGTTCATTGTCAGTTATGGAGCCCCCAAAACAACAAGGACATGGAGATGTTGGAGCAGATCCAGAGGAGAGTCACAAAGATGATTAAAGATGATTACAAGGACAGGCTGAGAGAGCCTGGAGAAGAGAAGACTCTCAGGAGACCTTATTGTGGCCTTTCAGTACCTGCTGGGGCCTACGGGGAAGCTGGGGAGGGATTTTTTTATAAGGGCATGTTGCAACAGAATGAGGGGAAATAGTTTTAAATTGAAAGAGGGTAGATTTAGATATTAGATATTTAGATATTAGGAGGAAATTCTTCACTGTGAAGGTGGTGAGACACTGGAACAAGTTGCCCAGTGAGGTTGTGAATGCCCCCTCCCTGGAGGCATTGAAGGCCAGGCTGAATGGTGTTGGGAGCAATCTGGTCTAGAGGGAGGTGTTCCTGCCTATAGCAGGGGGTTGGAACTAGATGATCTTAAATGTCCTTTCAAACCCAAACCATTCTATGATTCTGCGGTTAATTAATAGGAGTTTTTGTAAAGAAAACTTTTGGGGACATTAAAAATGCAAGTGGGTTCTGTTTTTTCTAGTGTTCCTGTGCTTGTTTTGTTTGCTTGTGTTTTTTTTTTTTTTTTTTCTATGAGACGTTCTCTATCTCTTCAGGGAGAAATGTTCATGTTGATGCATAGAATCACAGAATGGCCAGGGTTGGAAGGGACCTCAAGGATCGGAATCTCCAACTCCCCTGCCACATGCAGGGCTACCAACCTCCGATTTCATAGTAGACCAGGCTGCCCAGGGCTCCATCCAATCTGGCCTTGAACACCTCCAGGGACGGGGCATCCACAACCTCCCTGGGCAGCCTGTTCCAGTACCTCAACACTCTCTCTGTAAAGAACTTCCCCTGACATCCAAAATACTTTAAAATTGCTTGGAAAAACATGATTTTTGTTTTTATAAGGTCAAAACATGTTATGCTTTCCTAATACGTTGGATTTTTTTTTGTTCTCTCATAATTGTTGTCTAAAAAGGCATTTTTATAAGAATAATCTCAGTAAACTTTTAATGTGAATGCCAAAATATAAATATTTAATGAGTTTTACATCATAGTACAGATCATAGTTTCATTTATTTTAATTACTGCCTCTTCTAAGGACAGTGTTCTTGGTGTTTCATAGCACTTCTTTTAAACAGCAATTCATATTTTTTGAGAAGTATAAATATTGTGTGATTCAGTAAATGGTTAGTGCACCCTTTTAGCTAATGATTCTGTTTTGTTTTTTTTTAAAAAAAAAAGAGAAATGGTATCTTTAATATTAGTTCTAATTAAGGTTGAGGTAGTTCCATTGCTAAACTTTCCAGGATTTCAATGTTTGGGTGAGAGTCAGTGCTGACCAAAAAAAGCATAGAGAGGATACTACTTGAGGACAAGTGACAGGTCTCTCAGAAGAGGTCTCTTTTCTATTTAGAAGTGGATGGCTCCACACATACTGCCCATAAAGCACTGTCCTTGGTTAGTCTCCTGGTCTCTGCTGGGGCATTTGCTGTGGAAATACTCATTAGCTCAGGCCAAGCTGTAAGTAACATTTAATGTTAACATAAGTAATGTAAGCTACATAAGCTAACATTTAATTAGTAGGGGTGACTTCTGTCCATGTTCTGGTCCTTGTTAGTTTGTTAGAATGGATGTGCTTTGGGAGAAGTTACACGTTTTCTGTACTATTTATTACCACTTTTAGCAGACATTAGACACAAGTTACTTCAGCTTATAATCACTGGTTGTGAGTAAACCTTTTTTTTAATTTAAAGAGAAGCACCCTCCTATAAGATTTTTACTTTTTTGTCACTTAAAACATAGTTGTTGCTATTACACTATATACTAAAATGCATTTCTAGCCAAATCTGTAAGAATTATTTGGGGAGGAGTTTTCTGGGGTTTATTGTTGGAAACTCAATGTTTCAAATACTGTTTGAGGTAAATACCGTTCACTATTAGGAATCAGACCTATCAGTTATTTCCTGATGCCTGATAAGTGAATAAATGGCTTGTTTTTGAATTTCTTATTTGGCCTATGATGTATCCTTATTGTTTCCAGCAGGTTTACTTTTAAAAATGGTTATACACACAACAGCAAACTCTCCAGGCCGCTTTACAGAGTTAGTCTGTATTCTTGCGCAGTTTTCCTTTTTGCTTCTTACATACATTTATATATATATATTATATTATATAATATATATATATTGTATATATATACGTATATATATCGTATATACACGTATATACGTATATATATATATTTCTTCTTGTTGCTCGTCAGATCCCTCACCATTTCAAGTTCAAGTTTAGCTTTCCTTACATCATCTCTGTAAACTTGAACTATGTCTCTATTTCTCCAAAATCGCTTCCACCTAATGTATACTGTTTTTTCCTATGCCAGTTCAGTCAGGAGCAGGTCATTCATTCATGCAGGCCTCCTGCCACCTTTGTTTGACTTCTTGCTTGTCAGGATGGACCTTGAGCTTGAAAGAGGTGATCCTTGAAAATCAGCTATCTATCCTGGACTCCTTTCTCCAGTACACTATCCAATGGGATTCTTTTAAGATGGTTACTGAGCAGGCCAAAGTCTGTTCTCCTTAACTCCAAGCGTAGCATCCTACTTCTTGCTGCCTTCCTTCCTCTCAAGACCTGCAACTTCAGCATCTCGTGGTCACTGCAGCTAATTCTGGTTGTGGCTTGCACATTGCCAAGCAGAGCATGATTTTTGTGTGAAAGTTGTGAGTAGAGCTATACATAAAGTCTGTTTGAGCTGAAGTTTAAACTTATTTTCCTTCCTTTTTTGTTAACTTATAAGTTAATGTATGGCATATTCTGATCTAATAATAAATTTTGATCTCTTGAGAGATTTTATTAAGTTTAGGTAGAGATTTCATTCATTGTATATTTTTGATTGCATCTCTTCTGCTAGACACCAGTAAAAATAACACATTTTGTCAGTTACTTCAAATGTTAAATATCTAATATCTTGTCTGCTCTTTCATTTTGGTAGCATAAATGCAATTTGCAGGTAATTGTCCTGATACAAATTGCTTTGACATTGAGAACAGGAAATATGCCCTGTAGAAAAGAAAGTAATATTTCCTTCACTTTATATATTTGTTTATTAACAGCCAGTTAGTGCAGTGACCACTTAAGTAAAATGAGTAGTGCACAGTGTTTTTATTAGATGGAACTTTTTTCACTAAACTCGGAAGTTGTCAAGTTGCAACTTTTGAATCCTGCTAGAGAATTGATTCTGCTCTTACTGAAGCCCCACAGGCTAGTACACATTCAGTCTCATGAGGTAATCTCAGACTTGCTTTGCCCTCACAGTGGGCAAAGTCTGCTAAAGTTTATGTCAAAGTATCATTCAGTTAGATGAGCTGTGGAGGGAGAATGCCTTTTGATATTTCCTACTAGGAAAGATAAAGAAGCATATGTGGCAAAAAAAAGAAACACATATGACTTAATTGTGACTAAGCTAATTTTCTGAGGGTGAACGTGTTTTGGTAGTGACTGTTGGGTAAGCAAATGCAAAGATCTTGCATTAAGAGAAGGCAGACTGATCTCAATAGTGGCGTTGGTTTTTTTTTTTCCTTCTAGTTGAATGAAGGAGGAGGGAATATGGGAAAAATGTGGAAGGAAGAGCTGTGTTAGAAATAGTTGATTTGTTTTCACAGGTTTGATATGTTTCTAAATCCTCAGTTGCTATTTTCTGTGTCCTGTGATGTCATAACATACTACATGATTACTGATATTTCTTCATGCTCCTCTTTTTAATTACTTGTATATCTTTGTAGACACACTTGATGAACTTGCGGCAGCATGCATGCATATGCATTAGAAAATTTATTTATTCCTCCACCCTTTTCTATTTGGTTTTAGTAGATTGAAGGGTGTTGAATTTCTCAGTATAATTGACATCAAGACATTTCTTATTTTGTAAACATAAGTAAATACTGAAATTCTTATAGCTTACAATTTCAGCTTTGCACTTGGCAAAGGGAAATAGTAGCTGAAATTAATAATTATTTAGCTAATAATGTTATAGCTCAAAGGTTTTTATAAGCAGAAAACAAGTGAGAAAATCAGAAATGCTATGCTGGGAAAAGGCTACATCACTTATAACTAGCAGCCACATTACTTGAATGCTGAGCAGGTGCTGACAGTTTTCACCTTTCTGCTTCATTGATGACATCTGCTGCAGAAAGCTGAGCCAGCCCAAACAGTGTTTCTAGGCCATCAGTTCAGCTGTCTGCTCTTACTAGTTGCTAGAATAATCACAGAATTATAGGGTTAGGGTTAGAATTATAGAATGGCTTGGGTTGGAAGGGAACCTAAATATCATCCAGTTCCTATCACCCTGCCATGGGCAGGGTTGTCAGCCGTTAGATCAGGCTGCCCATGGCCCCATCCAACCTGGTCTTGAATGCTTCCAGGGATGGTGCATCCACAGCTTCTCTGAACAATCCATTCCAGTATCTCACCAACTTCTGAGTTATAAAAAAAAAAAAAAAAATTCTCCTGGTTTGTAACTTAACTCTCCTTTTGTTTACTTTTAAACCATTCTCCCTTGTCCTATCACTATCAGGCCATACACAAGTCAGTTTCCCTCTTGTTCATAAGCTCCCCTTAAGTACTGAAAGGTTGCAATGATGTCTCCTCGAGGTCTTCACTTCTACAAGCTGAACAAGCCCAGTTCCCTCAATCTTTCTTCATAGGAGAGCTTTCTGACCATCTTTATGGTCCTCCTTGGGCTTTGCTTTGATGCAGACTACAGGGCATTTTCTTATCAGTCATTCATGACATGGTGTGGGAATTTGCTGGAATATAGGCCATTCCCAAAAACTAACTGGCTATCATTTTCCTTTTTTTCAATGGCAAATGAGCTCAAACACTTTGTAACTGAGCTGTGTTGTGCCATTTGGCCTTGGTGACAGTGGACAGTCCTGGCTTTTCTGAATTTGTGTTTTTATCCTATTGCATACGTATTAGCCTCAATGGGAATAGTGAGGAGATCCCAAACAGCTTTTATTTTTTTCTGCTGAGATTGAAAGTCAGGGTTATAATATTTATATTAACCTGTTCTATTGTTTGTATGGCATCCCTTATGACTTTAGGAAATCTTAATGGTAAAACAGAAATTAAATTTTTTCATCATTACATTGTTTGTGTTTGTGAACAGAAGACTTGTGATAGAGGTTACATTAGAACAATACAAATTCACGTTGCTGGCTTCTGATAACTCTCATATCTAACTGAAGAATTTCATTACTTTGAAATATTTGTTTTCCCAGTAGATTCTGGTTTGATCTTTAGTCATATTGGTTAATGAAAATGCCTGCTAACTGTTGAAGGCCAAACTTTGGCCTCAGTAGATCTTTGATGAGATATAATGTATGAGGTATTTCTGATCACATTAAGATTCTCAAAAATTAATAGCTAGAAAACTAAATTAGTCAGACATTGTAATGCATTTGCTTTTGAAAGAAAATAATTATAAAAAGTTGTGGCCTACAGTGAGAATGCTGTTGACTATCTGACACCAGCCATTCTCTCAAGAGTTTAAAGGATTACATTAACTTGTATGGGAACTTGTATGGGGTTAGAGGGTTCAAACAGAAATGAAGTGTATGCTTTATTTTACTCCAGTCTACATGTTCACCTGAAACATTAAATCCTGTGGCATCCTACAGCACAGCGGCAGGGGAGTAGAATGTCAGCCCTTCTTATTATGAGCTTCTAGAAGCACTTACCTGCAGCTTCTGGGCAGTTCTGTTCTTGAGTGTCTTGGCCTTGGATTCACCTACAGTTGTGAAGAAGCAAGAAGGTCACCTGGACCTGAGTTAATTTCCTACTTCTACAAAGCAGGCAGTGTGATGGAAGCCTAAATATTTATGCCTTTTAGGAAATAGTAGTATTGGAGTATTCTGTACAATTACAATTCACACATTGTAATATAAACAAATCCTACATTCTGACTTCCACAGATGACTGAATGCATTTAAGAATGTAAAATATTTAAATTCAAATACCCAGAAAATGATGGTTCTGTTTCCGTACTCTTAGAGAAAAGTGATATTTGATTTGAAAAGATTTGACTGAGTAACTCAATGCTAATCACCTTGATTAATGCTGTACTTGGTGTTTATTTATGTAGTATTTATGTAAGCCTTTCTAGTAAACAAGAAAATGCAAAACAAAACCTTGAAATAGTTCTTCCAGAAGAAGCGTGTAGCACATGTCCTTTAAAATACAGTTGTTTTGCTTTCAGCATTTAACTTTGTTTCAACTGTAAACAGGAGGCAAGTGTTAGTTATGGTATTGTTAATTTATCCAATTACCTTATTTTTCTATAAATAATTTCATGTCTCTTTAATCTTTTTCAAAGATACCTGGTAATGTCAGTGACCCAACCATTCTGACTCCAGAATTTCGCTGGTGCCGGAAAAAATGCATTGATACCAAAGAGGAAAAAATCATCTTTACTATACTTCTGATTATATATGACAACTGCTTCAAAAGTAATACCTCTTATTTTATTATGTTGGCCTGCAACATCAGATTTTGGTGGTGTGGCAGTAGAGGTTGAACTTTGACAATATTCCATCACATTTTGTTGCTGTGTGACAGATGGCAGCAGAAGGGACAGACTGACACAGTGGTGTCTGACATGGAATTGAATATGAAGAAAAGATGTGAAACTGAACTCCTCCACGAGGAAAAAATTGTACCTGTTGACATTCACTGATGCTTGCTAAACATTTATGGAGGCTAAATAGTGGCTATGAGTACAGTGAGGCTGTGGGTGGCGCGTTCAGCAGTGGTGACAGCAACATGAAAGACAAGCCACGTTCTAGACAGCCATGCAGATTTTTGAGTGTGGCATGCAAGCTCTTGTTCATATTTGGCAAAAATGCACAGTTAATGGTGGTGACTACATTGAAAAATAGTGTTTTGTAGCTGAGAAGTTGCTCTATCAAACAGTTTTATTGTGCTATTTATATCTGTTTTAATTTTCATTTAAATAAATATGAGGTATTCCTTTCAGAACAATCCAAGGAAGTACCATGCACAAACATGTTTGGAAAAATGATTATTCCTTTTCCTTTGCTTTATTTAGTGGTGTTTCTATTTTTTATGAAAAAGTTATTCACCTGTTAAACAACAGTTTATAACTAGTCTAGAAATACCAGACAAAACTGATGATGAACAGGAAATTCTCATATTCCTGTTATAAACTCAGGACAATTTTTTGCCTTTCTTGTGTAGTCCCTAGATCCACTTCATTTCTACTCACAAGCTATCTAAAGGAATTGGGAAATAAAGATTAGCTTGCAACTACACTTTTTTAAAATCATAAAACTAATATTTATTAATGTTTTTTTTTTTTTTTGCTGACCAAAACTTTTCAAATACAGAAATGGAATTGAAAGATTCTAAAATGTAGATATAGAGCTGAAATTCACAAGGAGAACTGAGATTCAGGTACACTACCCAAAGCACTCCTACCATAGTTTGAAATTCAGAGTAGTTTAAAAGTTGATAATGATTGCAACAATGATAAATTTCTTACATGATATATAGTACGTAGTCACTCCAAAAGTGACTCCTGTTTATTTCTACAGCAACTACAACAGATGCAGAACACAGTAACACTATGTGATAGAGAAAATTCCTGTCTACAGAACACTATTTTCGAATGTAGTCACCATCATTAGTTGTGCATATTTACCAGCCATGAACAACAGCCTGTATGTCATGCTTATATAAAAAAAGTAAAATAAAATTCACTGGTGGATGTGACCCACTGTCACTGTTAACACAGCTGAAATGCCCCATCCACCACCTTACTGCACTCACATTTGCTCTTTGGTCTCCATAAATGTTCAGCAAGTATCAGTGAATCTCTATGGATGCAATTTTTTTCCTCACAGAAAAGTTTTGTGACACATCTTTACATCTTTGCTTCATACTCACTTCCACATCAGACGCCATTGTGTCAGTCTGTCCTTCTGCTGCTATCTGTCACACGGCAACAAAATGTGATGGAATACTGTCAGGGAAGGTTCAACCTCTACTGCCGTATCACCACTATTCACCTCCAACATTATGGGCTAATGTAATAAAATGGAAGGTATTATTTTTGGAGCAGCCCCTGCAGTTAATGCCTATATTAATTTGATGTATTTATTCAGGCTCAGATTTGGAGTTTTAACTGACAAACTATTCTCCACAGAAGTTATAATTTGGCACTAAGTTTATATAATGTTAATTATATTACAGTAATTAATTCTACGTCACTTAGAGACATGGGCTCTCAAGTATGTGCCAACATAACAGCACATGTACTTGAGTCATTTTTTTTTTTATGCTTTGGCAGAAGTCAGTTCTGCTTTAGAAACTTCTACAACAACTGCCTAAGTGGTGTGCTTTCATGCTCTTAGGTCAGCTTGTCTACAATTTTTCTAGTATTTATTTATAAGTCTGTTTATATCAAAACTTTTTTCCCCCCATTCCTCTTTATTTTAGGGAAGCTTCAGGTGGCCCCTTTGAAACTGAGACTGCATGAAGGCTTCACAGTGCCTTTTCAATACCTCTCAGTAAAAAGCTGCATCTTTACATGGTGCATGGTCTCAGGAGAGAATCTTTACAATGCAGTAGAATTCAGCAAACTTTCTCCGGGGTGCGAGAGTGTTCACTGATGGAGTTGACACCTCTGTATCTCCAGAACGTTGTTCTAGTTATGTATTCAGTATTTAATCAGTTAAGCTGCCTGGTACGTATAACTATCTGCTCTTGTGGTACACTTACAGTCTCCAGATACTCTGCTGGTTTTCCTCATGTTTTCAAATGACCTTGGCACAGATCTCTTTCAAGATCGCACCCTCACCCACAGAGATGCATGCATTTTATTTTCTCATGACTCTGATTACGAGACCATGTAATCTCTGCGTAATACCTTCTTAGACCGCTTCTTTCTGTGTCTGTAGCAGACCGATAAGTATTTAAGGTTCTAAGAGATCCAACGCAATTTTCTGTAAAAACGTCTGTAGTGTGTTACTTCTGCACTTACAAGTGGATGTGAAAGTAAAACAAAAGAGTGGTGTGGTAGCTATGTATTAGCTGCTTCAGGTGCAGTTATTAAGGAGCTGCAGTCATCTGGGCACTGTCAGGTAATGTAACTGAGACATTGCTACTGGCAGTTCAGATTCCGAGCAAAATATCCTTCTCTTCCTTAGAAAACTGTAAGTGTGGAAAAATCCATTTACGTAATTGGGAGCACATAAGCATAAATGGAACACAGGCTAGCAGAGGGTATCCAGGAGGGACTCACATTTATTTTATGGTTGGATGGCGCTTGGGCAATGATGTCAAATTATAACTCCAGCTTATATTAGCAATATTCCAGAATTAAATAAATCTAATGAAAAATAAATCTAGTTGGATGGATAAACAGCATCCTTTTCTGATAGGAAACTGTTTAGGGGGACTGTTTTGAGATGATACTTTTTTTTTTTTTGTAGATAACTTGAGGTCTGGGAAGGATGATAGCTGGGGGGAAAAGTGCTTTTTACTCTCCTGTGGAGTATCGTGCAGCTTTGGCCAAACTTTAAAACTCTGAAAGTGGATCTCCTCTGGTGATGAATAATATTGGGCATGGGAGCTGAAGGCAGAAAGGTTGTCTTCTGTGCTATAAGAGAAAGTTATACATTCACTTGATCATCTCTTTGAAGAAATAGGTTTCTAATACTGAAAATACTTATTTCTCTAAATAACATAGCATTTTTCAGACTTCATGCCTTTACTCATCCAATTTCATGAACCTTCTTAGAGCCCACTTTTGTTTCACGTGTGATGGAGCAGACCATTGACTACTAAACAGTGACTCTTCTGAGTAACAGATAAATATAGAAAGACTTCAGGCATTCAGTGAAATGTATTTCATCTTATGCTGAAGGAAAGAACTTAATCCTTAGCAAGTAGCATGGGTGTAACAGATAAAATTAAGTTACTTAAATATCCCTTTCCTTGTGAAAACCTACTTTATTGAGAGCAGCCTTTGAAAATAATTTTCTTGGAATGGTATTTTCACATGGGAATGTGATCCATTTAGCAAATCATCCTGTGTGATTATTGACCTACTAAATGATTGTTTAAACTGTAAACTTATAAATATACATATGTTTTATTTACATAAGTGTATTAGCTGTTTTTTAATAGCTTTTTAAAAACACTGAAGTATATGTAATCAGCTATTTTCAGTATGCGTCCTTTTCTTTGAAGTCAAAACAGAGCTACTTTAAAAATGAAGATCTTTAAGTGATTCAGAATAATAATCTCCATAGAAATAAGTATTATTTTATTCCATTCCTTGCAGAACACCCTGACAGTGAACTATAGGCAGATTTATGTGGAGAACCAGGCTTCTGTTTAATGCCTTGTTCCTAGTTTAAATGAGTACTCTTAAGAAGGAGGAAAAAAAAAAAAAGTTGCTTAAAGCAAATGTGTTTTTTTTTTTTTTTTTTTTAAAGCTTAACCTCAGTGTACAGCAAAAACTTGATATTCAGCAAAGATACTGTGGGGGAATTTCAGTTCTGGATTTAGAAGAATATGTAGGTGTCTCTCTTCACTTAAAATTTGCAATTTTCCTTATCCACTGTCAGCTGAGAAATAGGTAATTAACTTTTCCTGTAAGTTGGTCGAGGGGGGAAAAAAAAAAAGGGAAAAAGGAAAGGAACTATTCTTGTATTGCTTTATATGTTTCTTTTTGAAAACTAGAGATGTTCATTTCTCCAAACAGTTGTTTTTTTTTTTTTTGTTTTTGTTTTGTTTTTGTTTGTTTTTTTTTTCTCTCAGAGGTCTTTTCATATTGGAAAGCTGTAAGAGCAGTATGGGGAATTAGTTAGTACTGGTAGTAAGGAAATGGGATGTGCTCTGCTCACAGCCAAACAGACACCTGGCTGAAATCTTAATAAATCTAGAAGACAGAGATGGCACAAGCAGTACAGGAAGGGACCTTTAATTTTGAAAGTACTCCTTTGGTAAGCATAAAATGAAAAAGTGTAGTAGTTGGGGAGTCCCTTGGGCTTTGTTTTGCAGGCTGAATAGCTGTCTTCCTTTGACTGTTTTAGCTCAAAAAAGGAGGAAAAATGTGCATGTACTCAGTGGCTTTGGACTGGTACACATTCAGATAAGTGTAGATATGGATGTATAACTGTACTTCTTATTAAAATAGGATTATTTTTGGCCAAGCATTATTGTCAGAAATACTATGTTACAACGTATCTTTGCACTGTCTGCAGACCAGCCATTCTCAATACCAAAAATCTTTGTACCAGACCAGAAGCCTATATCACAAGAAATGTTCTCATTGTCCAGGAGAGACCATGGGTTTTCTTGCCTCACTCCAGTTCCTGATGAGGGCTTATCAAGCTTACTTTATCTGACCTTAAGCTTGCCCAGAGTTCAGCTACTACTTGTTCAACTGCAATAGCAATTGTGTAAAAACCAGGTAATTGTTTCCTTATCCATTTTAGTTCTGAGTTGTGTAGGATTATGTAGTGAAGAGATGGTTTTTCATAGAATTTCATACATTTTTATTACTAATAGTGCAGTAGGATCAAAGTGTTACCTTTGCATAGAATGAACTATCTCTGGGATACTGCTTAGAGGAGTAGAGGCATGCAATGACTGAAAGGAATAAAAACTGCAAGCATAGAGAATGATATGCAGACCTTAGGGCTACAGAGAATTCACCAATATTCAATTACTGATCACAGAGGGAAAGAACTCTTTGGAATAAAGTAAAATTGGTTTTATGAATTAGAAAAAGAAAAAAGAAAAATCATCCAACATATAAAACATAGGATAGCATAATAAGAAACATATTCAAGTTACATAGAATGTGGAATTGCAGATGAAAGAAGAACAAATTCTGTTTACTTACCTACAACTCTTTGTTCTATACTTTCCTCTTAGTTATTTTGGTTGTAGCTAATGAGAACTTGCATGAAATAGCACATAGTATAATATAATGTATTTATTACAAAGGAGATGAGTAAGAAGTGTAGTTGTGTGATGAGATACTTCAGCAGAGTTCCAAGACAGCAACTAAAAAATTGTTGAAGCACAGTTATAAGGGCAAAACAAGTTTCAAATTGGATGATGTATCCCAAAAATTAAATTCTGAAATATTAGAAAATATCTTGACACTATTTTATTAATTATTAATACTGTTTACTTACGGTAATTTAGTAGTTATGGGATGTGAGGGCCTTCCTTATGGGCACACTAGCATGGTCTTCTGTGTCTTCATTATGAAGTTGCAGTATTACACCTTACGTCTTGCATTAGTATTTGAGCAAGGAATGGCGATCATTTTTCTGTTCACTTTTAGCTTTATCATCAGGTTTAATATTTGCTACATTCTTACTGGCCTTTATGATAGCTGTTAGCTCAGTGGGGGGGATACAATATCGCTTCTTGATAGTAAAGATTAAATGCTAGTGCAAGTAACACTCCTTGTTCTGTAAGTATTTTATAGCTATATTTATTATACACGTTGCACATAGCATGCTTTACAGTGATCGGGTTTTGGTGTGTTATTCTGAGTTAACGATACCATAAATATTCTTCTAGGAGGTTAACATACATAGTATGCAGAATATGTAGTATGCAACTTGTCAGTGCAAACTTCAGGGAGAATATAACGACTGTGAAACATCTTTAACTTTTGAATGGAAAAGGTAGGGATATGAACAGTAATCTGAAGGGCAAGAATATTTGCTGAGGAAATAAAGTAATCTATACCCTGAACACGTCCAAAAGTTTCTCTTTGATTTTAGGGTAATGTAATCATCAATCTTCCTAATAACATAATTGCTACGACCTGAAGCTACTGGGGAGAAATTGTGAACTGAACTACAAATAGGAACAAAAATCTGAGCAATCATATTACCTATAGCTGAAAAAAACATGCTTGAGTTTAGCATTGTAATGTATTTCCTAAACACAAACCCATGCTGAAAGAAATATATTGGAAGTGGTTGGCCATTGGTAAGTTGCAAGTACTTATTCATTACCTTTGTCAAACAATGATATTTGTAGTGGAAATGCTAAATCACATGAATCAGTGATGGAGCATCTGGTGGGAAGGCAGGGCCAACCCAGGGGAGCTTAGGGGCATCCAATGCATCTGAGTGACCAGAAGGGATGGAGCCAGTATCCAACCCTTCCCAGACCACACTTAAGGGTTGGCAGTGGAGGCAAGGGAATCTTGCTGGAGATCCTTGCCTACCTGAGGCCTTACAAGGGTAAGCAGCTTTTTTTCCTTTATTTCTGCAACCATGGTTGCTGCATTTTGGGCACATTCTCATTTGCAGCCAAAGACGTTGCTACTCTGCTATTATCATGGTATTTTCCATCATCCCATTATAGCAGTACAGGGACTAAAACAATAATCCAATGTCCAAATAAACTGACTTTAATAAGCATTTTCACTATTGATCTAATTTCATGCAAGCGTTCAGTTACCTTTCCTATTTAAAGTCATCTTAAATCAGCCTTTCTTTCACTAAGTGTCTACTAAAGAAAAATCTGTATCTCACAGACTTTATCTAGCATACTAATAGTATGTTCTTCTACTGCTGAGAATAATTTTAAATATTTGTATGGCTCTCACATTATTGTTTGTTTCCAAAGGTATCTTTGGTTTGCTTTTTTTAGGTTAGTTTGCTTTCATAATTGTATTTTTCTTTTTCCAAAATAATCATCAATATGAAGTTTTTTTTGTTGTTTGTTTGTTTCCAAAAGTTTTGCTTTTTTTGTATTTCAGAGTGGGGCAAAATATCTATCCTTTCTTTCCTAATGTATTATGAGATATTCTATTATATACCGTGCTTTATTTATAATTATTGTTTTTTTTAAATTTTCTTCTTGTATTTTTGAGGGTTTTTATATCTTAAAATGAAATTTGGTTAATATAAAGCAAAGACGTGGATTTTTGGATATGTCTCCTTTTCTCTTCAAGATATCCTAGCAAGGGAAGCTTTTAATTGTTGTCTGTATTGGAGTTTAAAAAAAAAAAAAAAAAAAAGCAGAGATCTGAAGCTTTTTTCTCTGTAAAGAGAAAACATGTAGGCGCAGTAGACAGCAGTTGCCAATGGAAGTGTGGTAATTTTTGTAGATTTGTACTTGTGCTTATAGTTCTCTTCCACATCTTTGAGCAGCTTCTTCATCTACACATCTCTTTATCGTCATCCCTGTCATTTGATAATGCGTATTCGTATGTTATAAACAGAGGTACCATGAATACTTAGAATGTGCATATATATATATGCACATATGCATATTTATACAAATATAGTTATGGCTGAACAGAGAAGAAAAATTTATCATTTTGATGTATTGAAGTGATAATCTGTTAGATATCTCTTTAAAGCATGGAAATTATACATATAATTTGAAAACATAAATATGTTATAATCATTTTGAGCAAAGTACCTATGGACTTGTTCCTGTCTTTTTATTTCTTACCTTTTCAGTTGGTAAATATTTTTGTACATAATGTCTCACAGAATTTTATTTTATGTTTTGCAGACTAGTGCCAATGTGAACATTGGTCTTCCCTGGTAAAATAGGCCTTCAAGGATTCCAGAGTCCCTGAGACTAGAACAAACCTCTGGTCCATGGAATATATTCCCTTTGTGGAAGATGATTAAATTAGGGAAAATTTAAATAAATTGGATATAGGCAAGTGCATGGGACCAGATGGTATGTACTCAATTGTTACCATTACAAAGTGGTCCACTGTCATTTTGAGGTCACTTCTGTACTTTGAAAGGTCAGGACTAGTAGGGGAAGTTTGTATGAAATAGAAGAAAGCAAATACCACTGCTATTCTCAGGAAGGGAAAGAAGGTAAATCTAGGAAACTACAAGATAGCCAAGGTCATTTTCTTTTCTGGGAAAGGAGTAAAAAAAAAAAAAAAAATAATGAAAAAATCCTGGAACCATTTCCAAATGCATGACAGATAAGGGGGTGATCAACACTAATCAGCAGAATCACAGAATGGCCAGGGTTGGAAGGGATCTCAAGGATCATGAATCTCCAATCCCCCTGCCACAGGCAGGACCACCAACCTCCACATTTCATACTAGACCAGGCTGCCCAGGACCCCATCCAATATGGCCTTGAACATGTCCAGGGACAGGGCATCCACAACCTCTCTAGGCACCTGTTCCAGCACCTCATCACTCTCATAGTAAAGGACTTCCCCCTGACATCCAGCCTCAATCTTCCCTTCCTCAACTTAAAACCATTTCCCCTTGTCCTGCAGTTGTCAACCCTTTCAAAGAGTTGATTCCCTTCCTGTTTGTAGGCTTCCTTTAGGTACTGAAAGGCTGCAATGAGGTCACCCTGCAGCCTTCTTTTCTCCAGGTTGAACAAGCCCAGCTTCCTCTGTCTTCATAGGGGAGGTGCTCCAGTCCCCTAATCATCTTTGTGGCTCTCCTCTGGACCCTCTCCAACAGCTCTCTGTCTTTCTTGTATTGGGGGCTCCAAACCTGGACACAGTACTCCAGATGGGGCCTCATGAATAGAGAGGGTCAATCACCTCCCTGTCCCTGCTGGCCACCCCTCTTCTGATGGAGCCCAAGATACCATTTGCTTTCTAAGCTGCAAGGGCACACTGCTGGTTCATGCTCTTTCCAGTCTGTTATTTGCCTGGGATTCTTCCAGTCCAAGTGCGAAACAGAATCACAGAATTGTAGGGGTTGGAAGGGACCTCCAGAGATCATCAAGTCCAACCTCCCTGCCAAAGCAGGTTCCCTACACCAGCTAAAACATTGCTCTTTGCTGTGTTGAAGCTCATTAGATTCACCTGGGCCCACCTTTCAAGTCTTACAAAGGGAAAATTAGGCCTGATGAACCTCATGGCCTTCCCTCGTTGTCTCAGTGGGTGAGGTGTTAGAAGTGGATGTTGTTTGTCTTGGTTTTATTGTCATACCCATACTGGTGAATGAAGATTAGATAAGTAGTGAGGCATGCTGAAAACTGAATTAATTGCTGGATCTAAAGTACTATGATGAGTGGTAAGAAGTCCAGCTGGATATTGATCACTACTGTTCCCAAGGTTTGATATTAGAGCAATTACTGTTTAACACATTCATAAATGATCCAGATTATAGGACAGAGTGCACAATTGGCAACTTGGCAGGCTGTGGCTGATACTCCAGAAGGCTGCATAGAGGCATTTACTAGCTGGGGAAATGAGAAGGACCCTCATGAAACTCAAGGAAGGGTAATTATAAGCTCCCTAAGAGGAGGAATAGCCACAGGCTGAGGAACATCCAGCTCGAAAGCAGTTTTACAGAAAAGAACCTGGAGGTTCTTGTGGGTACTGAATTGAATATGCAGCAGTGTACCCTCACAGCAAAAAAATGCTAATGGCATTGCTAAGTTACTGGCAGGTTGAGGGAGGCAATCCTTCCCCTTTATTCAGCACTTATAAAGCCATGCTTAGAGTGCTGTGTCCAGTTTTTGGCTCCTGAGTACAAGAGAGATACATGGATATTCTGACTCGAACAAGTTCAGTGAAGGGCCATGGAGATGCTGGAGGGTGTGGAACATTTTTCGTGTTCCACAAGAATAGATTGAGCACTAGAACTGTTCTATCTGCAGAAGATTTTGGAGAAGGGGATATTCTTATCAATATGTATACATGCCTGATAGGGGGAGTAAAGAAGACGGTGCCAGACTGTCTTTGGTTTCTGTGATAGGCAATGGGCACAAACTGTTACGTGGAAAATTCTGGTTTAAGTAACTTCCTACTCTGAAGTTGATCAGATATGGGAACGGGTCAGACAGATGTAGAATCTCCATTCTTGGAAATATTAAAACCTGATTGAACACAGTCCTGTCCAAATTGCTCTGGTTTTCCCTGCTGTGAGCAGAGGTTGGATTAGACAAGCTGTGGAGTTCCCTTACAACCTCAACTTTTCTCTGGTTATGTAGTGGAGTAGGGCTATGCATTATGTGTCCACCATGCTTTGTGAGCTCTCACTAGTTTTTCATTTTTTCCTAACAAGCTTCAAAGCTTCTTTTGATCCCATATTGCAATGCCTTGTTCTTTTACCTGCTTTCTTGGCAGTTTTCCACATCCCTTTAAACTACCCTGAATCTGCAATACATCTGTGCACTTTGCCTCTTGGAAAAGTGGGTAAAAATCACTGTCTGTGAGCCACTTGACACCAACTCCCACAGTCCTCTAAATGCTTGTTAAGATTTAAGAAATGCTGCTGAAGTACAAAGAGAACAGAAGCTATTTTAGCAGAACTTTAGAAGCAATGCGTTCTTTCTTCGGTATTTGAGAAGCAGTTAGTACTAATTTTCTTCTGTCATAAATGAAAAATGGCAATACATAGTTTGATATAGTTAATGTCTCAATATGTCGTAGTCCACTTAGCTTGTGTATACTTCATTTTCTTGTCAGTTAAGCTTTCATTTTCAATAATAACATCTAAAATTACCTACAGGTGTTGACTTCAATGTCACTAGAGTATTGCGTTATTCTGATTGACAATAACTTCTACAAATAAAATTAATTTTATTTTCCCTCAAAGAGTAAAAGCATAGATTTTATTGCAGGAAGGAATGTTATAAATTTGTCTGCTGTCCTTTCAAGTTTAGCAGGTATGAAAATAGATTGTTGACCCATTAAATATCAATTTGTTCAACAGCTACTCAATTGTTTACTCTTAAGTTCTTTGTTAGCATTCTAATGTGGCTTTGGGCACTCAGTCCTGTTACTTGTACTACGGAAAGTACATCAAGAAAAGAATAGGATCTTTAAAGAGCTTTATTTTCTTTTTTATTTCATATCAATTTAGTTATGTCTCCTAGCACAAGAGAAATGTAAAGCTAGTTTTACAGAATAATGAGCTTTATTCTTTCAAGTTATTAGCAGTAAAATCTAATTTAATCTGTCCAAGCTTAATTGAATGGTAGACTGTGTGCTTTTTGTATATTAGATTCTTTTTAATAGCAGGAAAAAATTTGGTTTGGAATTTTTTGTGTTCAATTGTTCTGAAAACGCTCCTAGGTTTTTGAAGAAGATGGTTATTCTGTAGTCAACTGAGTTTTGTTTCATTCTTCTTTATTGTAAATTTGTCAATTTTTTAGTTTGAATGTGGAGGTAAAATATATAATTTGTATAATTGCATAAGAAGCACTGCTAAGATGTTTATTATATATATATATTTTTCTCAAGAAAAGAGCAAGGAAGGAGAGGCATTTGACTTCAGAATGTCCATAGTGTTTGTGTGAGTAGTCTTTGAAAAATATGTATTTGATATCATATCCTTTAAAATACATTACAATGTGGAAAGGAGAAAAAGAGGCAATATTCAAAGCAACTCAGTACTACTTAAATGTAAAATATTTCATAATCATCAATATTTCAATATCCAGGAGTGAAGCTTGAAGTTTATTTTGTCAACTCTAAGTTCTGTAAATATATATTTAAATTTCCTATATATTTTAAGTTCAAATTAAAGAAAATAAACTTAATTTGGGAATCTTTGGCAACTGGTTTCCAGTTGTTCCACAACATAGCATGCTCTTCTAACAAATTATATATTTAGTGTTGTTTACTGTTATGTCCTACCAGTATACATATGTAATAGCTCATTAAGATGTCTCTAAATGATATTGTTAAAAACAAACAAAAAAAAAACTTCTGACTGTAAACAGATGTTGTTTAATTGACATTATGATTTTATTTAGCATAGGGAATGTGATGGAAATAGGAATATTTGTTCTGGTTTTGCTTCTTAAATCAGTTCTTGATGTTCATACACTCCATTTATATTGCTGTTATTTCTGTGCTAAGGTTTTAAAACAGATTTGATATTTTTTATTTATAAGTAGGATGGGTGGTTTAATTATGCTGTCTTGTATTGCTTGTTCTGATGAAAATGCCTTCAACTTGAGCAGCTCTTTTACCTCCTGGATTTTTCTCTCCACTTGAGGTGTTTGGGTTCAGTCACGCTTTCCTCTCCCCTTTTCTTGATATTCAAACTATTTCCTTTTAATTTTCTTGTATTTATTTTGGTCCTTCTTGAACTACAGTGACTACAGTTATGCACAGTGCACTGTTTTTCAGATTGTAATCTTGTGCTTCAAATGAAGTTTTGTGACATTTGTCTGAGCTGTGGTTGTTTTACACTGATACATCAGAGCTATTCTGTGCAGAATCACTTCTCTCCAGTGACTTAATGTTTCTAGTCTTGACATTCATAGCCTTAAAACATAGAACCAAATCTTAACTATTTCTTGAGCACGTATAGCCCTTGCTCTGTATTTGAACCTGTCTTGTACGGACGGAACCTCCTACCCTTGTGTTCTCACCACTTTTATTTTAACAGACTTTTAAAAACAAACTCTAAGTATGTTTGGGCAATGAAGTATTTCCTGGGAGTTCGACAAGTAATATACCCTCTAGTTTGATACTTTATCCTTTCATTGCGATTTGTCGTTATTTGCTTTGCTTGTCTTCTGTTTTATATTTTCTTTTACTGACATCTAGGCAAATTAAATCTATCAAATACTTCTTATCTAAAATGACAAGTAGATATTAAGTTAGCCTGCATAATGTAGCTTTTGTTATAATGTTTCTTTTTATTGTATTTTTTTGTTTACCCTCTGTATTACTTATTGCCTTTAAAATCATACTGAATCCTTTTATGATAGAAGAGATCAGGATAGGATGCCGTCCTTGATCAGATCATTCCTCCCAGGTGTGATATAGGTACTTTTCATATATCCAAATCTTTATAAATGAAATATTTTGAGTTGATTATCTGTAACACATAAGCTCTGCCTGGACAAGCAAAGAAGGCTTTAAAAGATTACTTATGGAGTAACATAACTTGTGTTGGTCATAGTTAATGTTTTGGACATTGAAGCGTCTCCTATTAATGCAAGCTTGCATATCTAAAATACTGCTAATTACCAGTTACCCAGCCTTGGGAGTAGAGGCTGTTAACAGTCAGATACTCTTCACAAATTTCTTGGCATGGTACTTAGTTTACATTACATTATTCATGCTGTGCAAGTATAAATAGGAAAAAAACTCACCACTTTTACTTATTAACACTGCCATGTGTATGTATATTTACAAATGTATGTGTGTGCCTCTGTAAATGTATGTAGAGATAAATGTGTGCTGCAATACAGAGAGTACAGATAGAAATGATCTGAATACAATTACCTCCTTTTTCTGCATCTCTCACCATAAAAATCTTAGGCTCGTAGTCTCACTGGAGTAAATAACAAAGAAAGGAAGAAGCACAGAGAATATGCAGAGAGCCCAGTAAATTTTATAGGAAATAAACTTTTACCTACACAAATGTAGGGAAGGAAACATGACTTTTTATTCTACTGCTTACTTCTAATTCCACCGTGCACTAGTTTTGGGTAACTTGACTGATAAATATGTACTATGCAAGCAAGTGTTGTATTGAAATATCTTTTTTTTTTTTTTGCCTAAAGCTTTTTTCATTTAACCCTTTGTATAGCCACCTTAGCAGGTTACATTATAGAGCTAAGCTATGAGTTTTGTTTACTTGCCCAATATCTAATTGTTCTTCTCATTCAGAACATTGTTATTAAGGGTAGAAAGCTAAAAGAGAAAAGAATATGCATATTGGGCTTCATTAGAGTGTATGGTTATCAAAAATGAATAAAATTGAAGTGACATGAGTTAAAATCAAGTTCTCCAAGCCATTTTCTCTGAACAAAGGCAGGTTTTCTTTTTTATTTTACCCATTTAGCAGATGGGTATAAATGTAGGTTGTACTTATCTGTAGTCTGTGCCAGCAGGAGACTGTCCATCTTTAGAATGGAAGCAGGATCATTTCATCAGCATAGTTTCCAGTTTGCCAAAGGTTTTGAGTTACAGTATTTTACTTAAGTAGCCAAATGGCTTCATCTAGGGTCAGTTGCTTGGAAAATAACCAAAAAAAAAAAAAAAAAAGACTATTTGTGCTTGTGGAAAGGCCCTAATTGTCTTAAGTGTAATTAGAGAGAACGCTCAATCTGGAGGAAAAAAAGAGCATACCATAATTCCAGTGCTCTTGCACTAAAGGCCGCTTCTTTTATCACTTCTGTAGTAATAGAGTAGATGCTGATTCAGAAGCAGGGAAATAACTCCTTAACCTGAAATACAAACATCCTTTAACAAAAATTTGATTTGCATTCACAAGTAGAAGATATCTGACACTCTGCTGAACTGCAGGCTATTACAGTTCCTTCCCTACAGATGAGGAAGTAATTTATAAGGCTATTGATTTACCATGAAACTCCTGTCTAGAAACGTAGTAGCTGATGTATGACATGGTTGTTAGTGCTGCAATTATAGCAAGAGGACATCCTTACAGCAATGTTCAAAAATTATTCTGTGGATTTTTATGATGATATGAGTGAAAGTAGTTTGACTTGCATAACGGAATTTTTAAGATAGAAAAGAGTGTTATGTGAGAAACTGGAAACAGGAATGTGTACTTGGGCCATGGTTCAAGATATTTTGCATTAACAGTACCACAGATCAAAAAGTAAGGATCATAATTAGACTATCGAATTGATTACTGTCACTTATGTAATTTTTGTTGGTCATTTGTAATCAAATTTTAATTACAGGAGTTGATGCTAATTCAGTGTGTATATTCTGATGTTTCTTTTCTTCCTTGATACGTTTACACAGATATTGTATTAGATAAAATCTTACTGGGGGGAGTGCATGTACTTTAAAATAGACTATTCATTTACAGTGAGTCATTCCTGCTTAGAGTGTATATTTAGTAAACAAATATTGCATATATGACAAATTAATAATGAGGATTGCTTGCAAACATCCATTATATTTAAAAAAAAAAAAAAAAAAAGCTATGTGTTTTCTAAGTGTTTAGTGAAATTGTATCAATTTATTTACCTGGAGATAAATGATCAAAATCAGAAAAACTGCTGATAATGAGTAATTTTGTTTTAAAAGTAGGAAAAGATCATTAAGATGTTGTCTGTATTACCTCTAAGCTAAACAAAAAGTCATTTTTATCTTTTAAATTTAAGGAGGAAGTGCTTCAAAATATAATTTCTTAAATTGTCAATTACTAACACTACAAGAATGTAATTCATTAAAAATAGTTCTCAGTGTTAAGAAGTTTTCTTATTTCTTCATGTGAAGATGATGCTACTTCTTGAACTGAAAACTCTTCACATCAAATGTTAAATAGAAGTGCTGTTTTTCTGTTCACAGTCCTTTGGGACAACGGTGTGGGATCAAGCAGGGAAAAAATGGTGCCTCATTCTCTCCAGGTAAATCAGTGTTCTTATCCCTAATTTAGACTTTTAAGTGTTCATCTAAAGCTGAAATAGTCATCCTGGATCCTTCTGGAAGATGAACGAGTATCTGTTTACAAAAAAAAAAAAAATTGGAGGTGATCTGTGATTTCATCCTGCAAAGTGAAGATGAGTCATTTTTGTGTCAATTGTATTAGCAGTTAAAAATGCTACATGTGGTGTTTTGCTGAACTGCATAAAGTCACATAATTTTTATTTAGTTTTTATTTCTTTAAGTAATTGAAATTGAATAAAAGAAGGGGAAAACACCATTTGAAGAATTTAATCCAGACTGAGCAGATTGCATCTCATTCAGTGAAGTTAACCTCCGTTTTTAGACTGCTATTGTAGTCAAGTTGTACAGCTTTTCTATTGATTCAGTACAGGGCATTCATGTGATAGCAGTTTAGTCCTAGAAGAATTGGTGTTCTTCTTCCATCATTCTGATGCTGAAGCAGTAGCATCAGTACAAAGAAGGTGGAAAATTGAGAGAAATAAAGTAATGATATTTCCTGCTTTAAATGCATTTAAAATGCTGTAAAGTCAGAGTCAAGTGTTTTGACATGTTATTTTAAAATGATTAAATCAAGGCTAATTTTAAGAAAGTTATCTGTTTCTAGAACACTGGGAAACTGGAGGTGGCCAGTCAAATGTCTAGTCTAAATTCAGAGGAAATTTCAGCTTCTACAGCGAGTAGCAAAGGTAGAAGAGGGGCATCTTCAGTCTGAACTGCTGCCTTCTTAACTGGGTGTTGATTGAGCATAGTCTAGGTGTGCTATGTGTGGTGTTCATAAGATAAACCTAATTTATGAAACATGTTTAGGTAGTATGTCTCATAATCAAGGCTGTCATGCATTCATTGTCACTTTTTTTCATTGATGTTCTGGCTCTTTTCTGCCTAAACTTTTGTGAACTTTGGAATCTTTATGCTAGCGGAAATTACAGGAAGATATGTATAGTATGAAGCCACACAATTATTTGTTCTTTATGTATTTGAAAGTAAAATTGTAAGCTGCAAGCATTTTGATTATTTACAGTTCATGCTCTTACCTCTTCTACCATACCTGAGCAGTTCCCATGGTTCCTTGGTACCATCTGCTTTAGAGATAAACTTCATAAACAGGCATTAGACAGTGTTAGGCTTCTGCAGCATACTGCTGCTGTTACATTTGTAGAGCTCTCAGCTTGAATTTATCTGTATTTTCTATGGTCTCCTCTCAATAGAGTGGAATCATAGGCCGGGGCTATAATGCAGACCATTAATCCCCATAATCTTTCTTTACAATAACTAGTAAGAAATTGATTACGCTTTGTTTGATCACTGCATATTAAGAAAGAATTAATTAGAAAAACTAATGAAGTTCTGTTAAATATCAGCAATAACATGCTCTAAAGGCATAATACTTCAACTTTGAGATTCGTGTAGGGCCTACTCTTCTTTCTAAAGAGATGTGAATGAGAGCAGACAGTAATCACGTTTTATTTCTGCAAGGATGATAAGTTTGGTGCAATCTGAAAAATAACAGTTTCAGGGTGAAAGTATTAGACCCTGGAAATGAGGTAGATCTGTATGCTCTGTGTAAAGGCAACAGATGCATACACTTCATGGTCAAAGAGTAGAATCCTTAAGCATAGTTTCTATAGCTTGTTTAATTTTTTAGTGCTATAGTTTTCTATTGACTGTAATGTTCCAATCCAGTTCTCTAATAAGAAGAAATTATTGGCTACAGTTTACTCAGTCAGCTCTCTGTTTCTGACATGAATATGTTGCTACCAGTTTGCATGTTGGATTTTTTAACCAAAAAGACTTTGATGCTGAAGCTAAATGAATTCAAATGGAGTTAATGAGGACTAATTCATTTTGATTTGTTTTTAAATTTTACTCGTATAGTAAAATATAGTATGCTTCAAAAATTTGTTCAGAAAAAGCGATTTTCACAAGTCTACTTTTCAAACAAGAGTATATTCACATGAATATATTTTAGAATGAAATTGAATGGTCTGTATTACTTTGAAAAAGCTGCTTATATTGTAATGGTTTTATTTTGCATCTCTAAGAACTTATGAAGGGCAGCATACTATTTTTGACAATTGTATACTTGGTATTTGCCTTGTTATTTTGTGAGGAGTGAAAGAAGTTGGAGGCAGTACGTTTGAAACTGCTTTTGAAAGCAGTTTTAACCAGGATTAAATATGACTGCTACAATCCAGAAAGCACTACAGGGCTTGAGAAAGCAATGGAGTGTAGTAGTTAATATGGGAACACTCCTAGCCTTGCTCCAGTAAGGCTGCCAAAGCCTTTTCTCTCTAGGTTTGTACTATGACAAAAAGGACAGTAAAACCTTCAAAGCTGCTGCAGGAAAAAATGTAGATTTGGAACTGATTGTTTGTTGCACTGGTAACTGTCCTCAGTAGTGCTTGTGTATAAATAAAATCATACAATCATAAGTCTTTAAGACTAGGTTTTAGAAAAATAAGAGTTGGGAGGTGGTTTGGGGCAGTGGAAATTGCTCAATTTGAGTGAATTTCAATAAGTGCTGATTTTGGCATATAATGAAAGCAAATTCCTATTCTTAGAATAATGTTTTATTCAGTATGATATTGCATAGCTGAAAAACTGTTTTGCTAATTTCATTAAGTAGAAGGTATTTAATACTGGCCTAGTCATTTTAAGTTCTTTTACAATCTGCTTTTATATGCTATCTGTTTTCTAATCTCGTAACTTCAAAATTATAAAATATCCTACCAAGAGAAAAGTAACTTTAAAAAAGGGATTCAAATGAAGTCCTGACCTAGTCTCTGCATCAGTGCTTATTGTTAATTAGTACAATTTTCAAGTTGATCTGAGCAGGCTATTAAGGCCAAAATAATTCCTGCCAGGAAAGAAGACTAGTGGCTAACAGAAGTGGTAAGGTAGTCTGGAAATGCAAATCTCTTCTCCTGGTCTGAGAGTGCTACCATCTCATCAGACCCAAGAATCTGCCCTTTCAGCAAACTGTAGTCAGAAAACATGCATTATGCATGCTCAGTATTGCCACGTGCTTAAAAACTTCCTTCATTACTCCTCTGCTTTGAGCCAGACAGTTCTCTGGGCAGTGGTTGTGTCTCTTCTAGCCCCAGTTCAAGCATTGGAGCAGAGCTGAAGAGCTGAATTATGCTGACTGTCTGTTGCTGGAGTGAATAATTTACATGCAGATGATTTAGCCCAGTTGTTCTCCCACTGCAAAATAAACAGTGAGAAAATAAATTCCTTGCCAAAGCTAGGGTTGCCATGGGAAGTCATTGATACTTGTTTAAAATGGATGAAGAGGAAAAAACAAATGAGATAAAGACAGGTTAAGTTGATACTGTGAAATTTCTAACTGATCCCAAACAGGTTTCTACTAACGATATTGCTGGTGGTGTATTTTCCTTCATATGGACCATTTTTACTTCAGTAGTGTGAAAATATGCATGGTTCTTAGCATCGCTGATTTCATGTATGCACATGTGAAGAAAACCATTGACTCAAATTTAATTGGAGTGAGCGGAGGCTAGCAATCAGAATATAATAAAATTATATGGCTTGATATAAAACCATTCTGTTTCTTACATTTTTCAGGGAATAATTTTAGATGTTACTTACGTTAAATGGTAGATTAGAAGTTCAATTTTTACTTAGAGTTGAAGGGAAAAACAATCAAATATTTGAACAGTATTTCATGTATTGAATCCTTTCTGTCTTAAATAAGTATTTTTGTTTTGTATTTTTTTTGTCAGATCTTTTCCTCACTCAAATATCTTTTAGTATTCATTTAAATGATTCTGGTTGTCTTTTGACTTATGGCTAGCAAGATAAAATTCCACTGCTAAAAGATAGACATTCAGTGCAGACTTTTGAGCCTATAGCTCGGTTTTGTAGAATTGCTGGTGGCTTCAAGTAGGTACATAGACATAATTCAATTTTACATTTATACAGAGATAATTTAATATGCTGTTTGAATATTTTCTATATGAATACATACATATAAATACAAATCTTATGTGCGTGTAAAACTAAATCTAACCCTACGTATTTCACTGCAAAGATCTTTGTGTTGTTGTTACCCTTTTTTTCAAGGAATGTTTAAGGGAGCTATATTCCATGTTAAGTAGCCTGAGTGAGTTATACTTCAATGCTGCAATACTGTTAAATTCCCTCTTCACTATTTAAATGTATGATTTTTCTACCATTCTTTGCTGGGTACGTTAGTTGTTAAACAATGACCATGAATACCATCAGTGTTGATTTCAGATGGATTCTGAACTGGTGGACTCCAGAGATTCTCCGAATAACTTATTTGGCTTCTGTTTCTTTGGCGATGTATATTGCGAGGCCAAGATCCCAAAAATGGAAAAGTTTTTGAGAGGTAAATGGGTAACTTCAGTTTGTTTGGAAATTTTATTTGAGGTATTTCAAAGATGATTGAAGATGTGGAAAAAATAGAGAGCAGATGTGAATTAGAACAGAAGTTTTCATTTCATTTATTTTGAGCATTTATACTAATGTATCATTTTGATGCTATCATTTCCTAAATAAAAATATAATTAATTAATGTCATTGCTAGACAGCATTTTTGACTTGCTGTAAAAAATTAGACTTGTGAAACTCATACTTCCAGCTTGTGTTTTTTTAGCTTTGATATTATTCTTCTGAACTGCACAAGAAGAACTAGTTAAGAAGAGGTTTTAAAATAGGAGTAGAAAGTAATTTATTTTCTAGTTGGATACTGTATTGCATAACGTAATGCCAGATGCCTTGCCAAAGATGTAAACTTCTACTATAAAAAGTTGGTGTTATGTAGGCTATCCTTCTTCCTGCAAAGCACTTATATAGGATAAATTATGGAATTTCTGTATCAGCTCTACAAGAATGCTTTTGATAATATGCTGTATGGAAACATTAAGGTAGTAAAATTTGTAACTGAATTTAAAATTTGATTGTTGAACTGCTAAGACAAGCTATACAGAAACTACTGGTGGGCTGGGTTAAGTACTGTGCTATTTAAAAGTAGTTGCATTCATGTCGATATTCTTTTCATAAGTAATCTAAGGAGGAGAGTTTTGCAGTCTGACAGTGAAGTCAACAAACTTCCTGGTGATAAATGGTAAATTGATGCTAAATCTGCATCTAGTAAGGTAACAATAACAATGAGAAAGAAAATGAAATAGAATGAAGCACAATATTGAAAAATGTTAAGTCATTCATTAATTTTAAGAAAAAAGTATATGCATCTTACAGCAAGTGTGAAATTCATAAATTTCAAATGCAGAAGTGGAACAAAGCTAATTTATATTAGCAATCTCAAAAGGGTTGAGAGACACAATCAGAATACTGTCAGGGAAAAGACAAATATGATTCTTGACTGTATCAAATGAGTTATGTCCAGTAGCAATGAGAAAGAACAAATGCTGTTATTTTAAATCACATACTGTGCTATTTTAATCGTAAGTTTTGAAAAAAACTGCTCCAAAACAGAAGAGGTACAAGGTGAGCTCCTGCAATTATTAAGCTAAAGAAAAGCCATCTCATGAGAGATGTCTGAGTTTCATGATGCTTTTTTGATCAGCAAAAGAAATTCTGATGCAGAAGGTAGTAGTTCTCTATAATTAGCTGCTGGGTTCAGATAAAAAATGGCTTTTTAGCAATGCAAAGTTACTGTAGTGGCTGGGGAGAGCTGTTTGATTCACTGTTAGAATGAGCACATCCTGTGGTGGAACGGGGCAGTCTGAATTTCGACGGATTAGATTGCAGATGGTACTTGCAGCTGAATAGTGCTTTGTGTTTATTTCCTGTAGGAATTAATGTGCACTTAGTGAAAATTTTTTTTCAGAAGTGTGGAGCTAATTGCAAAGGAATGTGTACTGATTCAGGATTTGTCAAGGCCCTGAAAAATGACTTAGACCACCTTTTCCTCTGACTGTGCTTCTGTGAAGTGCTGCAGTCTGTAGGCAGACAGCTTTTTGCGGCTTCACTTGTTAAACAGCTGTGTATTTTCTTTGCTTGTCACAGATCCAGTGAGGGCATTGAGACTTGAGGTAAATGTAAAACATGCTTTGAATCTCATTTCTTAGATGCACTGAGAAAGCAGGAAAAATAGTCTGACATAACAGGCTCACCAGTGGTGCTTACAGTGGTTTCAAAGGGCTGCCCACACATAACATGACAGAGGATAAGAAAACAGTGCTCTACTTTTGTAGTGTTTTCTGCTTTAGGGATTCTACATGTTGATCATTTTCCACCAGCACGTGGCTCGTATGAAGCATTGATGTTGTTATGCTACCTGGGCCAACATAGTTAAAAAAAAAAAAAAAAAAAAATCATGTTGTGGTTAACTGGACAGCTGCTCTCATCTTTAGTATTTGTCTGCAGCAAAACTATAAGTAAATGTAAAGGCTCCTGTGTGCTAAGCTGTGAGGCACTCGTTGCAGTGAGGCTATGCTTTACCATTTTATTTTAGAAGAAAAATATTGAAGTTACATATGGCAAAGTTACCAAATTGCTAATAAGCTAGTTTCAGAATGCATAGATAAAATAATTCTTCAAAACATAAATACAGAGTACTCAACAATTTTGTGGATCACTTAAATATCTATCAGGTTTGTGCTGCTTTTTTTTTTGTTTGTTTGTTTTTTAGCAGATTTTTATAGAAATGTTAAGAGTGCTCTTTATTTTCTGAGGTTGCTAAGATAATACAGGTTGAAGAGATCTTAAAGTTCTCTTCCAACCTTCTGCCTGGGTCATCTGAGATCAGAGCTTTCTTCAGTTAGGTCGAAGAAATTTCCCACGATGGAGATTGTGCAACATCTGTGGCCAGCTTGCTCTACGGCTGGACTGCTTTTGAGGGAAGGTGTTGCTTTATGTCCTGTCTTATCTTGGTTTGTGTCCATTTCTTCTTGTCCTTGTGCCATGCAGTGTTGAATAGCCTGGCTTGGTGTGCTTGGCAGTCTCCCTAAGGTGCTAGGGGCTGCTGTTAGTTTCCATGGAGCTGCTCAAACCCAACTCCCTCAGCCATTCTGCACAGAACCCACCTCCCTGTCACAGGGCCTTTGCTCAGCTCAGGTGCTGCCTTCATCTCCTGCAATGGAGTGAAGCGAGAAGTCAATCTCCATGAAGAGTTTGTCTGTTTGTGAAATGGTATTTGAAGTACAAGTATTTGAAGGAGGAAAAAAGAAGTCCTTCAGTAAAAACAAAAAACCTCTTTGATGGTCTTGAGAACACAGCTGAAAATCACTACTTAGTGCTACGATCTGCTATGCAAGTTAGTCAGACATTACTGCAAAAACCTGTCAAAACACCTCTTTTGTCTTTTCTCAATGGAAAAATTGACAGATTTTTCTTTTTGAGTAAATGGCCCAATTTTGCAGAAAGTACTAGCTAGGGAAACATTATTAAGAGTTCATTTTCTTCAGGGAATAATAAAGTCTGAGTTCTTTGGAAGATGCAACATAAGCATCTAAATTTAAAGGGATAAAAAATGAAAGAAAAAGGGAAAAAAAAAAATCAAAATCACACGTAATACTTAATTACCACTTTACTGTCTTTCCTTAAATAAGAATCATCCATTTTCATTTTCTATACTGGCATTATCTGAATACATATGATAAACAGGAAAAGGACACTAGTATTTCAAAACAGTGTCTAGTTTCTAAAAAGTCCTACTTTGTGGAGTTTTTTGGTGTGGGTTTTTTTTTTTTTGTGATTCCAGTTCAGATGGTCTCATAATATTGTCTCACTCCAATTTATAGGAGGGAGAGGAGGTTCTTTGATATGTGTATACCCGGTGTGAGATTAAGAAACAACAGTTCAAATGTTGGTCTGATCACTTTATTACAAATCTTAATCTTGGAGGTGGGGAAGAGGAGGACAAATACTATTACGAATTAGGGTGATGTGAAAGGGAAGAAGAAGGGCAATAGAAAAGATAAGAAAGAAGCAAGGAGTCTTTATAGGAAGCAAGAGGGAGATAGTCATCACCATGGATCCAGCGTGGTTCGTAGCTCAGTCTTCATTAATGGCGGGTTATTGGGGGTTGTTCTCTTGACAATAATGGTGACCATGGCAATGATGGCGACTACTTTCCAATGGTTGTACAAACTTATAAATAAGTCCAGAATGGTTGAGTCAGCTCTTTTTGGAGTGACAGCTTCTCACTTTTGGATCTCAGCAGGAACTCCTTTTGTTTCCATCTTCCGGGCCTTGCCAGCAGATAAGAGGGAGCAGGGAGGTGCCCGCTTGTATCTCGCCTTCACAGGGTACAATGGTATCATACTCCAATCTCCCATAGCAAGCTGGAGTTATTTGGTCACAGGCTAGATCTTCCACCAGTAAAACAGTTCTGAGCACTCTCTTCCAAAGGCAAAAGCTCCAAAGAAATGCTTTCAAATGTAAAATTGTCCACACAATGATGTTGATTGCCACACAGCAACACCTATCACTCATCTCCTAGACAAGTCAGTCTTATCACAAGAAATAGCTCAGGAAGCGAGCTTTGAGCCAAAAACAAAGGAGGATTCATATAAATATTAAGTGAACTGAATAATTTTTAGTTGGTTAATAATATAGTTTTTCTTGGTCATAATATGATGGCTGGAAAGGACCTAACTGTGAAGAACAAGTATGCAGAAGCCACCTAGCAGCTACACTATGTATTACTGCAGCCTGTCATGAATTATTATTCCAAAAATACTCCAAGCATAGATACGATACTATCATTTTAACCTGTCACGTGTGCTTAAACTCCAGTATTTCTCCCTTGAATTTGATCTGTTTCTTTTTAGAGATATCAAAGATATTCCATTTGATAATGACTGACAACTAGAGAGAAATTATTTTCATTTATTTGGTGAACTCCTCCTGCATGGTTACTAAAAGATGTAGTATGTAGAAGTGTTATGAGATATGTCTTTTTACGATGAGGGTGGTGAGGCACTGGAACAGATTGCCAGAAATGTGGTTGATGCCCCATCTCTGGAGACTTTCAGAGCGAGGTTGGATAAGACTCTGGACAAGCTGGGCTGTGGATGTTCCTTTTAATTGCAGGGGAGTTGGACCAAATGACCTCTGAAAGTCCCGTCCAAATATGAGGATGGGACTTATGCTGTAAATTCCATGAACTGACAGAACACAAAAAGACAAATCCTTTCTTGAACTATTTCTTTTGGTATAGCAACTATTCATGATTTTCAAAAAGTTGAACTTTCTAAACAGTGCATTTCAACAGAGCTTCTTTTTGACTTCTCTGCTATATCTTTATTTAGAACTAAACATGTTTTGAAGCTGAAAAGATGAAGAGGTCTGTTGCACATAAACGCATAGGAAGATCACATTCTGCTTTAAGAATTCTCATTAATTCACTTTGATTTCTTAAGGAGAGATATTCTGTTTTGGATATGCATTCGTACATGCAGATAGACTTCTCACCAAATGCAGGATCTTTTCACTATCTGTGCACTCACTGCACACTCAACAAAATCGCTGCACGTTTCCTTCAAGTATTTTTAAGAAATTTGGTCTAGTGAATAGAAAGTACATTGGGATTGTTCTTTTAGAGTGGAGTTTCATGTTGTATTCTGTTTTTCTCCTAATGAAGCTCTTCTATGGTCAGTATGGACAGGGAGCATAAAGCTACAGCGTGCGTGCTCAGTAGAGCCACCACTTGTTTTTTTGTGACACAATGACAAACAATTCTTACAGCTTTCCTGTTATATAAATTAGTAATGCAGGACTTCTTTACTGCTCATCTGTCTCAGTTTCAGCTGGGACTAAATTGTTTTCTTCAGAGGGTCTGGTATAATGCTATGGTTTGGTTGTAAGAGAAAAACAATGTTGGAAATGCACTAATGTTTGTAGTTTCTGCTAAGCAGCATTGTACAGAGCCAAGGCCATTTTCAGTGAAGGGCATAGGGAGCTGGGAGGGAACAGAATTAGGATAACTGACCTCGAGATATTCCATACCATATGACATTATGTGGGAGGAGTTTTGAAGTGAGTGGCAGTTCATCTCTCTCTTCTATTTTCTTGGGGGGTTAGTTGGGCATTGGCTGAGGTGGGGAGGGTGGTGAACAATTGCTTGTGCACCACTTATGTGCATTCACACATACATGCACATTACAACACATAGTTTTAACTATTAATCTTTAATATCTTAATGAATATTTTTGTCTCAACTTGCAAGTTCTACTTTGTTTTATTTGATTCTCCCCCTAGCCCACTGGGAAGAGGAAGGGTGAGTGAATGGCTGTGTGGTGCTGAGACACTTGCTGAGTTAAACCACTGCAATGATAAAAAAGTGACAAAAATAAATTCTTAAAGCTTTACAGTTATATATAGAACTTGTATAGATCAGTAGTGCAAAACCTCCTCATAGATGCTCCTAACATTGTTAGGATAGCTTGCTGGTAAATCCACTAAATTTTGAATAATTCATTCCTGTATGGGTTGTGTATGTTCTTGGATGTTGGATAAATGTGTGTTGTAGGAGAGAGACTTTTTCCAAGTGCTTACATGTATATTTGCACCTGTGTTTAAAAAAAAAAAAAAAAGATTTGTAGAGATGGCAGATACAAACAAGAAATTGTCTTATTCATAAATTGTTTTAAAATAATTTATAGTGCATCTAGTATGGTATTGCTACTTTTATGATTAGTAATTATGGTTGAAATGGTAAAAGGTTTCAATGATTCTTGATGAAAACAGCATCACTGATTGTTTCTGCTATGTAACTTGTAAACTCAACTTCTGTTTTCAGTATTTCCTCCTAAAGTATTAACTGCTGATGTACAGTCAGCTGCTTACAGTTGATAATATTCTTTTTATCTTAAAGGTTCAAAGAGTATGTGAATTTTAAAAGGGTGATTTATTCCACAGAAACTCTTCCTCATCATTCGTCTTCATGATGATGAATGTGTGGTGGTTTTTCATAACATATCTCTGTTTACTTGAGGATAATACATAGTACACCAGGGAGCAGGCAGTGTTGGAGGTGACACTGAACAGTAGAATACTATTTAGACTTTTTCGTGTTTCCATGTGCCGAGAATAGAAGCTCTCAGATTATGATTGAGCGGGGATGATTTTATTTCTTAATTTTGATTCCCATTTAAATGTAAAGGTGTAGAGATGTGGAGAGGATAGCTAACGTGGTAGTGGTAGAGTGAGACTTTAGAATGATTTGCAATTTTTAGTCCTCAAAGTATGTGCCTGTAGTCACTCAGGAAAAATTGTTAGACCATGGAAATGCGTAGAATTTACAGTTAATGAAAAAAATTCAGTGTAAACAGTCTTCTGGTATCTGTTTCAGTCTTTATATATTGTTGTGATATAACATAGCTTTATATTGCAGATTGATTTTTTTTTTTTTTTCATTATGGGCTTATATCAAATATTTAGCAAGGGATTTTAGTTACTATGATATATTATCGAAGTATTTGGTCGTACAGCTTACAGAGAAGTAAACTGTTTCTTTTTAGTATTATGTCTTAACTTTCTATTTCAGTTCCTTTTTATATTATTAATGAAATGGTTTTAGGAAAATATTTTTCATAAATATTTGAATCTATTAGATAATTTAGTAATGGTGGTATTCCAGACTGTCTGGTACAGTAGAGTAATGCAAATTTGTGAACTTGCTTGATAAAATTCATTTTTATTGCCGAAGTTTATTTTAATCAGATGAGTAATATATGTTGTGCACTCCACTGTCACAGTAGCAAAGTTTTAGTCCTTAAAAAGGCTATTGTGCCAAACTGCTTGTACACTTGTGCAGTGGAAGTTAATCTAAAGCCCTGTACTATGGCATTGCTGTGGTCCCCTGTGCTTGGCCAGATTGGGGTTCATGAAAACACATTGCTTTTAAAGTGTTTTCAACTGACAGTTGGATTAGACAAATACCATAAGGCTAATTAACACTGATCCTTGAGAAAATTTAATGGCTAGCAAGTTCCTCTGTTGTGCTCCCATCTCCTCCACGCACACAGCTGGGGATTTAGAGTGTAAAGAAAGTAGAACAAGAACAAAATGATGAGATGACAATGTTGTGTGCCCAAACAAAGGGACAAGTAGTTTCTAGCTACATTTTCATAAAATAACTTGATTATAACTTTTAATACAGCTTTTAAACACAGTGCAGATGAGTGGAATACAGGCAGCCAGGCGCAGGGTTTTTGTGGAGCTGTTGCCATGCACAGTATAAAACAGGAATCCAAGTGTTTAATTTTGGAAGGAGCAATCTTAATGAAGAGAACAGTGCTGATATAGTGTCAATTAAATATTGGTTCTCTTTTGCCTGCTCTCGTGTCTTCATTATGTTTTGTGGATGACTTCATTCAGTGTGATGTTCTACAAATTGGTCAAGTGACAGAAATGTAAACCTACTTATGTTCCACTGTGTTATGGACCAGGACTTCATTCTTGACCACTATTATTAATCATCCAGTAGGAGAGCAATTAGAGATTGTTACCTTACTTGTTTTTGTGTGTGTTTGTGGTGTGTGTGTGTGTGTGTGTGTGTGTGTAAATAAAGCAGAATTGTGCCTAACTGTTCTGTGCATTGCTATCCTTTTTCTTTAAATGATTCACTGTAAGTATGGCAATATCTTGAGAGGACAATCTGTAACGCAAATGCTTCCAAATAAAATGCCTTCAAAGCAACAAATCTCTTGCTATTTCTTTTGGTAATAGCTCAATTTATCTGATCTGTCTCTCTTGAATATGTTTATAATGAGCTATTTGTCTAACCTACCTGCTGTGGTTTAATACTGGTGGGCAACTCAGCACCACCAAGCTGCTCTCTCACTGCTCCTCAGAAGGATGGAGGAGAAAACACGATGGGGAAAAAAAACTCCTGGGTTGAGATAAGTAATTCACCAGTTACTATCTTGGGCAAAACTCACTCAGCCTAAGGGAGATAAATGTAATGTATTACCTATGGAAAACGGATTAGAGCACTGAGAACTAAAAAGCAAACAAAAATAATTTCACTTATTCACTCTTTCTCATTTCTCACTCCTCTCTCCCAGCTGCTGTTGTGCAGCAGTTTTCCCTTCCTTAAATTTGCTTTCCCAGGGCAAACCCAGCATTGCTCATGGTTCAGCTCTGGTAGTGGTGGGACCTGTTGGAGCAGCTGGAGCTGCTCTGCTCTGACATGAGGCTGTGCCGGTCTCTGCTCACTGGGGCCAAACTGCAGCACTCCACTACCAAAACCTTGTCATATAAAACCAATAGACCAGTGAATACCTTAGGAATAGGAATACCAGTTAAGTAGATCTAAAACCTATAGATAGAATGATGTCCAAAGCACTGAGCTCTGTATTTGTTGTTTTTTCTTGATTTCTGAGCAGTGATGGATTTCAGATTGACTGACTATATGTGACATTGATCAGTAGAAAAAAGACTTTTTCAATAAAATTTTCAGAGTGATCTCCATGAAGGTAATGGATGTGATTTGGGGATACCTGCAGATAAACCCTGGTCAGTTTGCCTTCTGTTACTGGTCAGACTTCAAAAGCGGTGCAGGAAATGATGATACATGGCCTTTGGTTTTCTACCTTTCCTCCTTCTGCACTTAGAGCATCTCTAAGCCCATGAGAAAAACTTTGTTTTTTGAAGTTTGTGACTGGAGTAGCAACCAAATGTAGGCAAGGCTGTGTGAAAATAGACAAATGCAAACTGTGTAAGAGTTCTCTGGAGATTTGGAGAATAAGAAAAGACCTTATTTACTGGCTTTTGTTTTTTCATGGCAAATTCATCTTTTCCATTTTAGGTGTGAGCTCTTACCACCTGCACAAGAACATCTTGGAGATCTTGAGTGGAGAATGACAGTTTTCTGTACACAGTGTTTTAAAAAAAAAAAAGTTTTCTTTTTTTCTGCCATCATAGGAGAATAATATTTGTGTAATTGAAATAATGTGAAACAGTGATCTTATACATCACTTCTTTTTTTGTATTTTATTATATCCCACTTAGTGTCTGGGTTCCTTAGCCCGTATTTGTGATAATGCAGCTTTCAAGATTAGCATAGCCTCTGTATGTAAAAAAACTTGTTTGGTTTGTATGGACTTTAACATATTTTGGTTGTACAGTAAAAGCAAAGTAAGTACAAATATGTATTTTCCAGCTCCTTTTCATATAGAAATGTATGGGTATAATGTATAATGACACTTAGAACACAGTTTTGTCAAAAAAACCTTACTTTTCCTTAAGGTAAGATCCTAATAAAAGTTTATTTGTCTTCAAAGGAAAAATAATTTCCTAAGAGATCTCAACAATAAAATAGTAAAATGGTAAAATGACAAAATGGCATGGTGCAATATATACTTCATTTCCCACCTGTCTTGCAGATAATGATGATGGGCAGGAATGTTAAGAAGGATGCTTGTCCCCTTCAGTTGCTGCTTTTCTTCACTTCACTGACTGTATATTTTGGTGGTGGTACTGCACTTCAACTGTCATTCAAAATTTTAAAATTCCACCTTCAGTTTTAGTTTCTAAAAATGCAACTTATGTTTTCAGTATCGTACAAGCAATATGTGTTTCAAATACCTCTTACTGAAAATGACACTTGTCCACCTTGTCAAAGTTTGACTTGTATTATTGTTGACTTTTGCTGGTAAGGACTATTCCCTAAATTGGATGTGTACTCGGTTTGAAGATTCACTCAGAAAGTTTATTCTTGTTTCCTGAGCTGGACAGATAAGAATAAATAAAATGTAATAGCTCTTTTTCAAGCATCAAGTTATGTTTGTTTTTTTTTGGTTTGGGTTTTTTTTTTTTTTTTGCTGTAGAAACACTGAATATGAATTAAAAGGAAAAGAGAAGTTACAAAACAAAGAAAGGTGAAATTCATGATGAAAATTATTTGATGGTTGTGAAAGGAATTCACAAAATGTAAAACAAACAAATAATAAATCACTTCATAGGATCAAGGGGTATTTATTGGAGCATATGAAATATACTGAAATATGAGCAATCTAGGTTTCCTTTATTTATTTTAGTGGATATCCCTTTCCTGAGCTCTTTAATGCATTTTTTTTTTTTAACTCTGTATTCCTTTTAATGTAACATTAGTTACTGTTAGCATGGTTTCCTAGATCTCTATCACTGCATTTTTGCTGTCTTCTAGGGAACACTGATATAAAGTCTTCATTAAGAAAATTGATTATTACTGCCTGTGTTACAGAAGGAGAGTATAAGCTTCATGAAGGAGTCTGTTATATAATCTCTCTTCAGATTTACAAGGAAAAAGAGTTCAGTATTGCTTACTTTCCTTGTCTTTATTAAATGGGACATAAAATATATACTTTTATCTATCTTCAATCTCTAATTGACTTAAAGTAACTAAATGATTCTGAATGTCGGAACCAGTGTTTGCATTCACCACAGTCTAAGAGTAGACTAAGCTCATGAAGTAAAACCAAACCGGACTCCTAAAAAGGAAATAACAATCCTGCTTTATCAGCATTATGTAAAGTCAGAACTGAGCTAATGAAATCACATTGAATTAATCCTTGACAGATAACTGCACAGTTAAAAATAGTGCAAGTAAGTGCTAGGGTGTTATTAACTTAGACTTTCTAGCCTTGCTTCTAACCAGTTTGTTTTGGGAAGAGATGGTTTGAGGTAATAATAACAAAAAAAAGTCTAAAACTTCTTAAAATAAAATCTCACTAGTGAATTAATTGAAGTTTTGATACTTAGATGTACTACCAAAACATATCACTGTGCTATTGTATTTTGTCATTGGTACTTCTTTCAGCATCTTTCCCCTATCTCATTTAGCTATTTGTTGTTATTAGGCTTTAACTTATGAGCAATCCATGAAGTACAAACTCACAGAACAGGAGCTTTATATGCCCTGCAATAGGTTATTGTCAGCTAAGTTACTCGTATGTTTTTAGAGAGTATGTTCTCTGCTATAAAGCTCGTTTTTTCGTAGCTCCTGAGTGTTTGAGCAAAGAAAGAAGGTCTAGTTATTATTTGGCTGTCTTTATCTTTTCAGTAAGTCTGTCTGAGTGCAGGGACAAGAAACAGGGTTTTTTTTCCATTCCTTGGAGACACATTGCAGGAAAAACCTCATGTGTGGTTGAAATCAAACTAAGCATGAAGCTGCTTGTTTATATATAAATGATAGATAAATAACTGATGATTGGTATACTTCTTGTTCAAAGTCAGTAACAGCAATAGGAGATATAGAATGCAATACAAAATACTTCATAAAATGTTAAGAGATCCACACATTTCTAAATAGTCCATGGTTATTCAACACTTATTTATTTGAACTAGATGATCTTTAAGATCCATTCCAACCCAAGCCATTTTGTGATATTCTATCATTCCGTCTGCTATGGATGGATGGGTGCTACAGCTCTATGTGCTCTTGGTGCTCCTCATAGTCTGTTGGGGCCCCCACTCATACAGAAGTCCCTATAGGCCTTGCGGGCTCCCCAAGGTGTGGGTCCCAATGTGTGGTATCACAAACTGGGTGCAGTGACCTGCTGGTTTCAGCAGCAGGACTGTACTTCAGCACTATGCTGGTTAAATCCTGCATGCACGCTGCAGTTCTTTTTTGACTCAAAGGCTTGGCAAAGGCTTGAGGTACTGTCTTTGCTTACTTTTTCTGCAAAATTTGGATGTGCATAATGGTCTGTTTTCCCATTCACTAAAACACACTTGCGGTTGTATTTTTCAGGAAAGTGTCAGCTATGCATTTTAGCCATTATGCATCTGCAGGTTCTCATTATATCTGAATTAATTACAGTGATTAGCATTTGGCAGATTTGCCTATCTGTAATGAATATGTAAAGATTTCTTCTTGATTGCAAAACCTGGACTTACTGAAGTTAGCGTTATATAAAATTTACGATATTCTCTTTTGTTTTAAAATTAATTTAATTAATTAATTAATTAATATACATTTGTCAGCATGTACTCACTCTGACCTACAGTCTGATCCACCCCAGTAAGCTACTATTGTGTTATAGTTAAACTATTTAAATAAATCCTTAAGAGTGCAGGCCAAAATTCAACTATCCAGGTAGCCACTGTGCTGTGTTTTCCTATTCCTTTTGTACTTGAGATCTGGGCTTCAGTCCAGTACTCCATGAAGGCCTGTAAAGGCTTTTCACAGATGAGAGGCATGTGTATGGAGGTACCAATTGCACTAATGTGCTTTACATGATTTGGAAACAGTTACACAGGAAGCGAGGCAAATGAAGGAGCTCTTGAGGGATTTATTGTGTAGCTGACCTGAGGTAGCTTTCTTCTCCCTGTCTTAAGACCATACTTGAATTCACATGCACCTATTCTTTCTTCCCTGCTTTGCTAGTAAAAGTTGAGTTGTGTGAACAAGTAAGTTTTTAGGCAGCTACTAGCTCTAAGCTAATTGCAGTGTAAAAGTAATTGTGGGGTGCTGGCAAACAGGGTGACTGAATATAGATACTACACATTGGACTGTAATTCAGATTCCCTGTATGCCACTCAGTCCAAACCAAAGAGAAAGATATACTGAAGTGTTGGAATTCAAATGAAGAGTAGTTTCTATTTTCTGTGTTTTTATCTGAGTTACCTCTTTCTTCTTTCATATAGAAGGAATGTTATCTTGGATAATCTCTTGTGGTTCTTTTAACCACTGTTATATGCCTGTATGAAGTCTTTAATATCATTGTCTTCTGTTTTTGAAGGCAAAGAGGAATTACTTTTACAGACTTGTGCTTGATATGCTTTCTAGCTTTTGTCACAAAGGAAATTTAAAAAAAAAAAAAAAAAAAAGCTAGCACCCTGTTTTTGTCTGTCTCCTTGTCTGTTGAGAAATTAGTCTTCTCTGGTTACAGACTGTGTTACTGTTTTGTAAGGACCTAATTCTTCCTTTTCTCTGTATTTTTTTTTTTTTTAATACTTCTACAGAATGTGTGAGAACAAGGCTAAAGAAAGATACCAAACAAGCACACAAATATATATTTTTTTCTTGAAAGTAAAAGAAAGGAAAAACAAAACAAAAAACAAACAACAGAAAACCTGTAAGACAACATCTGCTAGAGGACTAAAGGCAGTATGAATGCCATAGACAGAATGATGCCAGAACCTGTGTGGTGTAGTGGACGTGCCTGGCATCCGGAGAGACCTAGACAAATTCAAGCAGTGGGTCGAGGACAACCTATGAGATTCAACAAAGCCAAATGCAACATCTTGTACCTGGATATAGGCAACATCCACTACCAATACAAGTTGGGAGATGAAAGGATTGACACAGCCCTGCCAAAAAGGAACATGGTGGCTCTGGACATGAGCCTGCAATTGCACTTGCAGCCCAGACAGCCAACATGTCCTGGACTGCGTCAAAAGAGAAGCATGGTTAGCTATTAAGGGAGGTGGTCCTGCTCCTCTCTCTGTGCTGGTGAGGCCTCACCTGGAGTACTGTGTTCAGATGTGGAGTCCTCACAGGAGAGACATGGATCTGTTGGAGTGTGTGCAGAGGAGGGCACAAAAATTATCCAAGGGGTGGCTGAGAGAGCTAGGGCTTTTCAGCCTGGAGAAGAGAAGGCTAGGATGGTTTATGTTATCTGACTTTATGATTTCTCCATCTTTTAGTTAGGAAGTTGTATAAGCAAGTTCAATATTAAAATTAGAATTATGAAATATTTTATAAACATCCAATTTATTTCTAGTAATATTAGCGAGTGCTAACAGCAAAACATCAAGATGTATGTAAAGCTGTAGTTCAGGAATTAACATCTGATTAGCAGGGCTTCGTATCATTTACTGTGTTCCTGAAGCAGTTGTTTAGTATTTTTCTCTTCCTTTGTATGTTAGGGATTTTAGTTTCAGGTCATTAAGCTCTAAGTACAGGTCCACAACATTTATTGCCCCTTAGTGCAGTATAATTGTTTGAAGCTTCACTTTAAAAGGAATTACTAAATAACGATTAAGAAAACTATGGTTATTTATGTCTTTATATAATTTAGTGATGATCTATGGAACTGTACATTTATGGTCCTAGTTATGGCTAAGATGTCACAGGTGGGATTGCACTGGGTGTTCAAGTCTTTACTTGCATTATACCTACTCTGGCCTCCAGAAGTTTTTCATTTTCCTGAATGATGAAATTACCACTGAATAAATATAAGTTGGAGAAAAAAATATGCTGTTGATGAGCTGAAATAGTTGGATTGTTTTAGAAGAAGTGACAGTAGGGTTAGCAACCACTCTTCCTCACTTTCTGAAGATTTTCAGTAAATTGCTAAGTATGTCTTAAAATATCTAATAAAAGGGATAACTGTTTTTTTGTTCTCTTTTTCTGAACTGTTTGACTGTGGTAGACCCAGGCTAGATGGATGTTAAGTGAAAAGGATCCAAATCAGTGTTTCTGGCGGAGCAAAGGAGGCTTATGATTTATGAATAGGCTGTGAGATTCAGTTACTTTCTTGTTTCCTTTTGTATTTGTTGTTTCTGCCTTTTTTGTTTTGTCAAACACAGACCACTTTTCTTTTTTCAGAACTTATTCCTGTCATACTTGTTTCGTCTTGCTTGGTAGTGAGGCTGGCCTTTGCCAATTGTCAGATCGTAATGCCAGCATTTGTTTTCTTTACAGCTATAGCTGCAAATTAATTTTTTTCCTGAAGTTTTATTTCTGAAGGGTTTCACCTGGGGAAAAAAAAAAAAAAAGTAAAAAAATAAAGAAAGGTTTCAGTAAAATTCAGCTCATGCTTGGAAAATGTTTCCCCAAACCTTCTGTCAAAGTGTTTCTTTGTTGGCTTACTCTTTCCTGGTTTATCTTCTGAGGGTTCCTAATCTCTTGGATTCCTTTGGAGATTGACATCTTTGTTCATTGTAATCACATGTTGGTTACTATAAATATGTTCTTGTTTAAGAGATTTTTGGCAAAGTTCTTAAAAATAATAGGGATAAATTTGAGCTATGTTATCTCAGTACATTCTGTAACGGCAGAAAACGGGCTTTTGGTCCATAATTAAGATACCAGAAACTACATACAACACTCAGTCTACTTGGCTGGATAATTACTTATCTCTTTTAAAAATAGTCATATTCTTTTTGATGCTTTAAAGACATTGAAGCTAATGAGAACCCATTAACTGTTGTAGTCCTAAGATATATTGAATGTACATAATACAAAATGGAGAAAACTAATATTGGAATTGCAATTTCAGTAGTGTTTTACTTAACTGCATTTCATAAGGTGTATACTTAAGAAAATGTTCCCAAACTTTTTAGTGATTTCTAGATCTTATCACTATTCCTCCCTTCAATATAATACACTCACAGATTCTGAAAGCTCCTTTTAAAAAGTGTGAACATATGCATAAATGTGTATGTGTATACATATCTGATACAGATAATTCATCATCTAGATGCCACTGACAATTTAAATACCGTTTTAATAACTCTTGGGTTCTCTTTGCAACCTGAGAACCTACAGTTTTATTCATCAGCTGTTTTAAAGCTGCTGCCTAACAGTAAATATGCTGTGCTAAGTTATACCTCACACCAGAATCTGAGTTTCCAAAGTCTGATTTTTAGTGAAGGAATATCCTTATAATATAATGCCCGCTTCCGTACTTTCTGCATTCAAAGTTTATAAAGGAACAGGTGGCTGAAAAATTGAGAATGGACTTCCCTGTTTTTGCTAGTGTTGGAGAAACTAGGCTATCTGAGTATTTCACTTTGCAGATTTTTTTCAGAACTTTATCCCATTTTATTTTGAACATTTTGTGTTACCTGAGTCCCCAAAGTCCTATTTTATTCATGTACTTAATGGCATAGTCTATATGAAAAATCGCTGTGTAGCCCAGAGTATTCTACTCCTGCTGGTGAAAATAGTCAACAGGAGCCAGGCTGCTTAGCACAAACCAAGGCACCATCAGGATCTTTCAGGATTTAACCACTGGATCTAATCTACTTAGCCAAGTAATATCTTTTTCTCAGCTGCTGTTTCCTTCATTCTACCTGACAGCCCTAAGGATTACTTAGTGTAAAAGACACTTTAGGCAGCTATTTCACCAGACTGTTTATTCTTCAGCTCATAAGAGCATAGATGGAGCCATCTCAGAAGATGGAAATTACCCACTGTGTCCATTGTCTTCTGTTTGATGGAAGCACATTTTAAGACTATTTGAAGAAAGCAAGATTTCTGCACAATTATGAAGTACTGTAACATGAAGGAAACCTCCTACTTAAAAACTGGGAATCCATTTATGAAATAAGAGGCTTTTATGCTCAACATTGAAAACAAGTATTTTTACAGCTAAATGGACAAGTAGGCTGAAAATTCTGTATGTCGTGCTCAAAGGATATAATCACTGGCATGAAATCCATGTTGGGACTGGTCACTACTGGTGTATCCAGGATATCAGTAATGGGCACAGTACTATACACCATCTTCCTTAATGACTTGAACAGTGAGAACATACCCTGAGTAGGTTTGCAAATGATAAAAAGAATTGTGAAGAGTGGTGGAAGCACTAGATGGCTGTGCTGCCTTTTAGAGAGCATTGGCTGGAGAAGTGGGCTGACATGGAGTTCAAGAGGGAGAAATGCCAACTCTTGTACGTGGGAGGCATTATTGGTGCTCAAAACAACAATAAAGGCTGGAGAGTTCCAAACAAAACAGTGAGCAGCAAATGATCCAGAAGACTCTTGGAGTCCATCAGTGATAACTTTCTGGTTCAGGTATTGGACAGATGTGCCAGAGGTGAAACGCTATTGTACATGGTGCTCACTGATAAGTTAGGAGATTGTTAAAGACAGGAAGACTGGGAGCAGTGTGGGCTGCAGCAACCATGCCATGGTTGAGTTTGTGATCTTGAGGAATGTGAGCCTAGCAAAGAGTGGAGTCCAGATCCTGAACTTCAGGAGAGCTAACTTCAGGCTGTTTAAGGAATTGTTGGATGAGGGACTTTAGGCACAAAGTAGTGGAGCAAACCTTGCAACTCTTTAAGGATGCCTTTTGAGAGCACAAGAGTTCTCTATCCCTCAAAATAGGAAAGCGGGCAGAGGAGTCAGGAAACCAGCATGGCTTGGTAAGAAACTGTTGGTCATACTGAGGGAAAAGAAGGGCAAGTACAGGCAGTGAAAGCAAGGACATGTCACCTGGGAAGAATACAAGAATGCTGTCCAAATCCCACCAATAAAGAGGTGGGATTAGGAAAGCCAAGGCGCAAATGGAAATTAACGTGACAAGGGATATTAAAAACAATGAGAAGGGGTCCTATAAGTACATTGCTCAGAAGACAGAGGCCAAAGAGTGCGTACCTCCTCTGATAAATAAGGAAGGAGAACTGGCTGCAAGACATATAGAGAAGGCTTAGGTACTTGATGAGTTCTTTGCTTCAATCTTCACTAGCAGACAGGATTCTCATATTTCTTGCATCCCTGAATCCCATCACAGTGGGAACTAGGGGAGCAAACTCTCTCCCCCCTACTGAGTGGGCAGAGCTAGTCCGAGACCACTTCATTAAACTGAATGTGCACATCTATGTGGCTGGATGACATGGATCCTAGGGTCATAAGAGAGCTGACTGATGTGGTTACTGAGACGCTCTCCATCATATTTGAAAAGTTGTGGCTGTCAGGTGAAGTTCCAGGGACTGGACAAAGGGAAACATCACTCTCATTTATAAGAAAGGGAAGAAGGAAGACCTGGAGAACTACAAGTCTCACCTCTGTGCTGGTAAGATCATGGAAGAGATCATCTTGGAAGATATGTTAATATACATTTCACGTATAATAACATATTTCACATAGAGAATGGTGACACGCTGGAACAGGTTACCCAAGGAGGTTGTGGATGTCCCATCCCTGGAGGCATTCAAAGCCAGGCTGGATGTGGTTCTGGCAGCCTGGTCTGGTGGTTGGTGACACTGCACATAGCAGGGGGATTGAAACTAGATGATCATTGAGATCCTTTTGTGGTCCTTTTCAACCCAGGCCATTTTGTGATTCTGGGATACATGAGGAATGAGCAGGTGTCTTAGACAGCCAGCACAGTGCAGCTTCACCAAGGGAAGGTTGTACTTGACCAATCTGGTGGCCTTCTGTGATGAAGCAGTGGCATTGGTGAACAAAGGCAACTGATGTCATTTACCTGAACATCTGCAAGGCTTTTGACATGCTCCCCTATCTCATCCTTATCCCTAAATTGGAAAGATATGGATTTGAGGTGTGGCATATTCAGAAGATAAGGAATTAGTTGGAAGGTTGCAACAAAATGGTTGTGGTAAATACCACTGTGTCCAGGTAGAGGCTGGTAACGAGCGATGTCCCCCAGGGACATGGTACTCCTTAACATCTTTATCCATGACATAGACGATGGGATCAAGTTCACCCTCAGGAATTTTGCTGATGGCACCAAACTGAATGTTGAACAGGTCTTCCTGATGAAAGAAGAGGAAAGAAAAAATAAATGAGGAATTGGAAAAGTTATACTTTGGAACACGTCCCACAAGTTGTGCAGTCTTCATCTTTGGGAATACCCAAAACTCAACTGAATGTAGTCTAGTTGACCACGATTTGAGCTTTGGGTTGAACTAGATGACAATCTCTGAAAGTGCCTTCCAATCTTTACTCTTTTGTAATTCTGCCCTCGTGTTTTCCTACAAGTTTTTCTGTGAAGTTTAGAGTTTCAAAAACTACCTAAGAGAGCAGGAAAATGAACTCAATTAGCATTTCTATGCTTTTAATAATAGACTTCAGAAAAATAATCAGTTGCATTTGCTTCATTAATGGATCCTTTTCTAAATTACACAATCAGAAAAACAAACAACAGGTTGCTATGCAAATTTTCTGCATATTTTAGAATAGGTTACTTAACATGCTTAATGTTTCTTACTTTTTTTTATCTTGCTTAAAAAATTCTCTCCTGTGCCACAGCTGCAACTTTTATAAATGTTCCTTGGCTGTCTGGTCACATTTTGATTTTATGGTTAATTTCCACCTTTTTAACACAATTGCTACAACTGCTTTTGTGTGATTGTTTCTTTGTGCCTTTATATAGTAAATATTTTAGTACTTCTAACCTGAGGTATTTAGTATTTACTTAGACCCTTGGTATTATGAAAAAACAGTGTAAAAAAAAAAAAAAAAAAGATATTTTTAAATGTCATTCTCTTAAATGAATAAATTGCACATGTTTATTATTTACTAAAATGCTCTTTATTTGTTCAGCAACTTGAAGGAATTGTTAATGAGGTGTGAACAAGAGTGTTCAGGTTGATTTCATCTAAAAAACTCTTTAGTATCCTTAAAGATGTGCATGATTTTTGATAGTTATGGTAGTAACTGTGCTATGAATGTTACATTTTAAAATGCTGTGAACATTTGTGACAATTTAAACTTGCAACTTGACTGTAAACTTTCAACTTCAATTTCATTGAGACTAAAATTAAATTCTTAGGGTTCTGTGGACCATTTGTGCTAGAATGCTTTCTTTTTTACAAGAGGAAAGTAATAACTTGGTTTCAGATTATTTAAGATCACTCCCAGGATTTTTAATGACTCACTCAAATCAACGCTAATCATGTGAATACGAATGTTGTGCATACCTGCGGCACAAAAATCCAAGGAAGGTACTGAAGGCAGAAGTAAGCCTTTGACGTTTATGAAAAGGAGAAAACCTAACTAGGAAGAATGGAGGTGCCACGCACCGCCCATTTTAATCAGAAAATCCTCAGAGCCTTATAAGCATAGGTTTTGTGGTAAACTCCGTGAATTTTCAGTTGTAGTGATTTGATCCTGATAGGCAGGTAAACTCCACCACAGCTGCTCTCTCACTCCCTCTCCCTGTAAAAAGAGGGAGAAAATGCAATGGGAAATAAAAAAGCTCATGAGTTGAGTACAGGGATATCACTCTCCAATTACTGATATGGCGAAACAGACTCAGCACAGGGAGGCTGGTGTAATTGATTGCCTATTGATAACAGACTAGAGCAGTGAGAACTAGAAGCAAACTACAAACTACAAATCTTCCTCCTGTCTCCTTTATCTCCACCCCTCAAGCAGCAAAGGGGAATAGGAAATGGGGGCTGTTGTCAATCCGTAATGTTTTGTCTGTGCCTCTCTGCCAGCTGAGATCCTTAGGGTGACTGGTGCATCTTTGCACTGGCGCACACCAAGAAAGTTGTAGGAAGCGGTGGCATGTTCTCCATAAGCAGTGATGCCAGTGAGCCTTCTGACAGCTGAAGAAGCACCAGTTCACCTCTGGCAGGATGCTGCTTACCGTCAGCTGTGTTCTGGGGGATTGAGTTAGCTAGGCTTGTTGTTTTGAATAACACTACTGCGAAGTACATCTTGTAAATTCTGTTTCCATTTTTTCTGAGATTTTTAATATCAAGTCTGAGTAGAGTTAACTTGTCAAATTCTCTTACGGATTAGTAACCTGGGTTGCACATTCCTGCAAATGATGAAGATGGCAACTACTTACTGTGAAGCATGCAATGCTTTCATTTGCCTTTTTTCATTATTTCCATATACTTTTTTAGATTTCTCTCTTTCCATGTTATTGCTGTTAATTCCTCTTACTGGCCTTCCTTTTATTGTGTTCTTTATTGTTTTTGGTATTCTCTGCTTCTCTTACAAGTCATGCCAAGATCAACACCTCTGTCTTTCCACACCCATACCTGTATTTTCCTGCCTTCCTTCACAAACGCTCACATCTCTTGTCCTGCAAATCTTCTAAACTTGCATAAAACCATGAACATGTTGGTAGTTTATATCTTTTCCCAGCCTTAGCCTTTCATAAATATTCTTCAAACGTAAATAACACAAGATTATTCAGGCTATCCTATCATTAAAATACTTGTGGATACATTGACATCTCTCACTGCCACTTCCACTATGGAACAGCATTGGGATAATTTGGCAATAGTTCTGTTAAGGTACTGGCAAGACTTTATGGTGCTGCTGATATTGTTACGAAAACCACTTTAAAGAAGCTAACTGGGAAAACTGGGACTCACTTTATCTGTATTCCTATCTGGCAATGGGAAGGAAATTACTATGTCTGTGTTATTTCCAATTGTTTAGTGCTTTAAAACAGAGATCGTCAGAGGCAAATGTCTTGCCAAGTGAATTTTTTTATTGCAATTGTTTTGAGGCATTGGGGAAAAAAGTAGAACACACAAGCAGTATACTTGTCTATTACATTTGTTAAGAAGAAAAAAAAGCCCCCAAAGAAGATCATATTCTCGTTCCTTACTTGCTTGCATATGAATATTATGTAATATTTGGTTATGCAGTATTTTTGATCATGACTTGCTTCAGGGGATGTGTGCTTTTGAAATTAATTTCCACGGATTTCTAGAGCAATAACACAGTCTGATTCTTGGTCAATGAAAGGGCATCTACATAGACAGGCTGTCTTTTTTGCTGGATACTTTCATATTGACACACTGTAACCTCTTTTTCATCAAGTCTTCGCTATTCTGGCTTTCCTAGGAATAGCTAATTGCCTAACTTTTCTATTATTATCTTACAGAATACAATTTATTTGTGTGTCTGTGAGACATTGTTTAAAAAGAAAAGCAAAAAAGCAAAAAAAAAACGGCTTTAACTGCATTTAATTATCCTGTCATTTTTATGATATCTGAAGACTGAAAATGCTTCCTGTGAATGTTATTATTTAACTCATTCAGATGTGAAAGGAAAATAACAAATATTGGTTGACTCTCTCACTTGTAGCAAGAATGCAAATAGGATTGAGTTCTGAGGGATTTGACATTTTCCCTTTTTGCAGCTTTTGTTTTTTCTTCTCACATCTGAATCTCAAAATGTTTAAGTCTCACACTTAGAGGAGAGTTAAGATCTGCCATTTGAGGAGAAGCTTATTATAAATAAAGTTCAGAATTAGGCATTTACAAAACAGTTCAAACATGGATTTGACTTCTTGTTGGGATACGGTTGTGATCTGTGTTCTGTGATTAAGTGAAATCTAACATAAACTTAGAACATTCATTTCACTGCTTTATTACCTACATTTGCACAAAGTTGAATTTCATAAGTGGTACTAATTCCTCCTTTGTCATGGAATCATACTACAGCTTGGCTCAGAAGTTTTGGGTTTCTGTGTTATTTTAGAATATTGTTTTGAGTCCTCAGGATGGCTACGTCTGTCTTTGGATGCAGTTTTCTAAAAGAAAATTCTTTCTAGAATCAGGCTCTGCTCCAGTACCTTATCGACATGATGTTTAATACTTCTATTGAAGTTTTCAAATTGTTTGTCTTTGGTTAAGCGATTCAAGTGCACTCAGTACAAAGCAATTACTCTAATGTAATGAATCTGTAATTGATTATTCTGATGTAGATATGTTTTTCCTGGAAACTTGCTTGTAAATTCTGAACTCATGTTTCTGCTTGTGTTTGTTTTCTATATAGATATGATATGTATATATATCTATACTGTACTATAAAATATACTATATCTTTCTGTTTATGGTGTATACCAATATAAAAATATATAGTTTATACATATATGTATGAGGGATACTCTGAAAGTAATGCCTCCAATTATATTATGTTGGCACATAATATCAGAGTCGGATGTTGATGGTGTGGCAGTAGAGGTTGAATCTTACTGCTAATGTTCTTTGCTGTCATATGACTGATGGTAATAGAGAGCAGTCTGATATAGTGGTGTCTGATGTGGAAGTGTGTACAAAGCAAAGATGTGTCATTGAAATCTTCCATGAGGAAAAAATGGCACTCATTCACATTCACTGTGAATGCTTGCTGAATGGTTATGGAGAGCAAACAGTGAGCACAGTGAGGCGGTGGGGTGGTGCATTTCAGTAGTGGTGACAGTGACAGTGGGTCAACTCTGCTGGTGTAGATTTGTATGAGTGCAGCATGCAGGCTTTTGTTCACTTACAGCAAAAAATGTATATCTAATGGTGGTGACCATGTTGAAAAATAGTGTTTTGCAGCTGAGAATTGGCTCTTTCAAATAGTACTAATGTGCTCTTTGTATATGTTGTAGCTTCCATGGAAATAAATAGCAGATATTTCTCTTGGAGCCACCTACACATATATAGTTTTGAAGACTTTTCTTCATTCAGTAGCCTTTTATATCAGTAATAAAATTTATTCAGGAAAATGAATGAAAGAACAGAAAAGGAACAGTTAGAATATCAACTTTCTCTCCACCTCATTGTAGTTTTTGTCTGTTTCTGTCTCTGTTATCTCTCATCTGTGTTCTGAAATTAAAATAAATCCCTTCAGCCCCTTCTTTTTTTTAACCTGTTGTTTGTCAACAATATGAAATTGTTCATATTGTGGGGATGAGCTGCTGGAGAGGAGCTCTGCAGAGAGGGACCTGGGCGTCCTGGTGGACGACAGGTTGGCCATGAGCCAGCAGTGTGCCCTCATGGCCAAAAAGGCCAATGCGACCTGGTGTAGGGAACCTGCTTTGGCAGGGGGGTTGGTCTCGATGATCTCTAGAGGTCCCTTCCAACCCCTACAATTCTGTGATTCTGTGATTCATGCTGTTATCTCTTTCTCAGACAGCAAGGTTAACTTAAGGTTTCCTAAAAACAGTCAGTCAAGTGACAAAACTGACAAAATTTTTTTTACTTAAGGTTTCTGGGGGATGAGCTGCTGGAGAGGAGCTCTGCAGAGAGGGACCTGGGCGTCCTGGTGGACCACAGGTTGGCCATGAGCCAGCAGTGTGCCCTCATAGCCAAAAAGGCCAATGGCATTCTGGGGTGCATTAAGAAGAGCGTGTCCAGCAGGTCGAGGGAGGTGATCCTCCCCCTCTACTCTGCCCTGGTAAGGCCTCATCTGGAGTACTGTGTCCAGTTCTGGGCTCCCCAGTACAAAAAAGACAGGGATCTCTTGGAAAGAGTCCAGCGGAGGGCCACAAAGATGGTGAAGGGCCTGGAGCATCTCCCCTATGAAGAAAGGCTAAGTGAACTGGGTCTGTTAACCTTGAGAAGAGACGACTGAGAGGGGACCTGATCCAGGTTTATAAATATCTGAGGTGTGGCGGCCATAGTGGTGAGGCCAGTCTCTTTTCAGTGGTACGTGGAGACAGGACGAGGGGAAATGGACATCAGCTGCAGCACAGGAAGTTTCTCATGAATGTGCGTAAGAACTTCTTTACGGTGAGGGTGACGGAGCACTGGAACAGGCTGCCCAGGGAGGTTGTGGAGTCTCCTTCTCTGGAGATATTCAAGTCTCGCCTGGACGCCTACCTGTGCGACCTGGTGTAGGGAACCTGCTTTGGCAGGGGGGTTGGTCTCGATGATCTCTAGAGGTCCCTTCCAACCCCTACAATTCTGTGATTCTGTGATTCTGTGATTCCTAAAAACCTTAAGTTAAAAAATTTTTGTCACTTGACTCTCTGACTTCTATTCCATGCTCCTCCATGCTGAGCACCGAGTCACAATTTATTTTGTGTAGGAGCTTTGTTTTCCTAACTTGCTGCTTCTGTTTCAACAAGTTATTAGTAAAGCTCATATACCTGTTCCTCTTGTCTACTTTCTTCATGCTGTATCGCTTGCTGGGCCAGCTGGGTGCTTGCCCATGAGATGCTGGCTAATGTGTGAGCTAACTCAGCCATCTATTCCTGGTCTGTAGCAATGCACAAGTGCTCCTGTGCCCCAGCTGTGGCACATTCTCCCTGTAGTGCCAGCCGTGTGTTGTGCCACTTCATTGCATCCTGTGGCAAGGATCAACGAATGACAGATGACAGTGGAGGGACAGTTGTGAATAAAAAGCAAATCCTGCAAATTTATTATGCTCTTTTTTTTGGTAAATATTCTGTAAAAAAAAAAAAGCCTTAAAATATTCAACTATAATCAAACAACTTCCCTTCAGCTGCTCTTGTTGTTAGTATTAGTGGCATCACTATATTTTCCAATAATTTTTTTCTGCTTTTATAAGTGTTCTGATTCTATTGTTTTATTTGGTAAAGCACCCTTGCTGCTGGAAATCATGTTTTCCCATGATTTAGATATGAACAGACTATTGCTCTTATATTTTTCATGGCATCAACATTCAAATTATATTCAACGTTTCAACCAGTTTGATGTACTTTTAGTGCTTTTCTGCTAAATATGGAAAGTTTTAAAAAGTTACTGTTCATCACAGTTCCATTTGAGAACTAGAGCTAAGGAAAAGAAGAGGATAAACATATTGTTAAGTATTTGGATAAAACATGAAACTGAAAGGTCTCATTACTTTTCAGGCTAGCAGCCAAATGCATGATTGAAAGGATTTTTGGTTCCAGCCACTGAGTTTATCTGAGCTACTGGCCTGTAAAAACAATAACTACAATTGAAAGAAAAAGTTTCATTGGACTTGCTTTAATACTTAGGGATTCTTCAAACCCTTATGATTAATCTTTACCTAAATCTTTCTATGTTCTATATTCCTAGAAGACAACATAGTGTGGGAAGCTATGCATAAGAGTGATTATTTTTTTGCTTTATCATAATTGGCAGTAGGGTGATTAAACCACATCTTACCACTTTAAATTTAGAAAGAGACTAGAAGTATTTACATCACCTTATTCAGAAATTAAGCAGTTAGGTGTAGCTTTACTTAGTTGGGTAAATAATTTATTTATCTGCTTGAGATTAGGAACGCCCTAAAGAGGGATTTGGATAGGCTGGATCAATGGGCTGAGGCTAATTGTAGGAGCTTTGACCAAGTGTCAAGTTCTGCACTTTGGCCACAACAGTCTCAGACAAGGGGCAGAGTGGCTGGAAGGCTGCATGGAGGAAAAGGATCTGAGGCTGTTAGTTTGATAGCTGGCTGAATATGAGCCAGCAGTGTGCCCAGGTCCTCAAGAAAGCCAATGTTATCCTGGCTTGTATCAGAAATAGTGTAGCCAGCAAGAGCAGAGAAGCGATCATCCTGCTGTACAAGATCGTACAGGGAGATCATGCCTGATAAGGCCATACCTTGAGTGGTGTGTTCAGTTTTGAGCCCCTCACTACAAGAAAGACATTGGAGTATGCCCAGAGAAGGACTACAAAGCTGTGAAGGGTCTGGAGCATAAGTCTAATGAGGAGTGGCTGAGGGAACTGGGATTGTTCAGTCTGGAGAAGAGGAGGCTTAGGGGAAACCTGATCACACTCTACAGCTACCTGAAAGGAGGTTGTAACATCCTGGGGCCCAGCCTCTTTTCCCAGATAACTGTGATAGAGTGAAGGGTAACGGCCTTAAGTTCAACCAGGGGAGATTTCAAGTTGAATGTTAGGAAAGATTTATTTTCCAAATGAGTGGTGAGTTATTGGAATAGGCTGCCCAGGGAGGTGATGGGATTCACTGTCCCTTGAAGATGTTCAAGATGAGGGCAAATGTGGCACTGAGATACATGGTTTAGTGGCCATGATGATGTGATGGTTGGCAGGTGATCTTAGGGGACTATGATTTTATGATTGGCAGAACAAGTCAACACAGTTAAATGGAAAGAAAGAACATGATGGTAGAGCTTATTAAAAATAAGGAGTGTGATAGAGCTGTAACGGAGTTAAGGAGAAGGCGAACCAAATAAATCAGTGGCCATATGTAATCTAGAATAAGAAAAGAAAGTGAGTCACTTTGAATTATACTCCTAATTGTGTATTATAAGGGAATATGTTCTTCATTTACCTTTTAATATTTCATCAGAGACATTTCTGTATTAGCTGACATCCTACTATGGTAGGCTGAATGGTACCACTAATAGTAATGATAAAATTTATCTTTCTTAAATAATATCCAAAGTCTATTTCCTTTTCATCTTTTTGATCTATTGCTAAATGATTTAGTTTGAACTGTGAATGTTATGCTTTGTTTTCTTAACTAATAAAAATGTACTGTAAACATAGGAAGATCTTTATCTATTAGGCTATTTAACTCTGTGGTATTGTCCACTTGTGAGAAAAGTGAGGCTTAATAATAAGCAAGCAAATTCTCTGAAGATATTATCTAGATCAAAATAAAATTATGTAATTTTTTTTTTTTGTGCCTTGGCTGTTTTATGGAACAGAATTTGTATTCTAGCATATTCAACTGTGTGACACTATTATTTAGTATTGATTAGAATTTTTATTTTCAATCAGGCAATTTTTATTCAACATGACATTCTGAAAGTTCATTCTCCAAATATGTATAACAGGATTCATATATTTGTATCTGATGTTTTCAGAGGTGTATGAAGATCACAATAATCAATCATATCTAATTAGCTGGTGACACACTGTGCCTGCAGTAATTAAACAAGACATTACAGCTTTACTTTCTAATGATTAAGATTACAGAGATTGAGACCCAGCTGTTAATCACTTTTCTTGCACAGCTAATGTCATTAACAGAAAATCCCAAGAATCTGCCCCTAGGGCAATTTTTAACAGAACTTTTCTTGTGAATAGTATGTGATTTAAACAACAAAGTAGATTTTTAAAGTTTTTATTTTCAACATCTTTCCAAACTGGTGTTGTCTTGAGTTAACATTCTTTCCTGTAGATTTCCATATGCTACAAATATTCGCTGAGAATTGCTAGAATTTATTGTAATGCTGCTGTTAAAATCTACTGTAAACATGTAATATTAATATACTTTTTCCAACTATATGTAGTGATATGTAAATCCTAATATTGTCATTAATAAACACAGACATTAAAAAAAGAAGACTATGAAGTTTAATTTTCAAGATGGATATTTCAGATAGAAGTTGTTCTCTTAGGAAAAATGTACTCCTTAAATATTTACTTTTGACCATTTTTATTTCAAATTCTGATTCTTATCATATATATACCTGTTAAGTATCTTGCATTGAGAAGTTACAATATATTGTAATTCAATACCTCTATTCTTAATTGACCTACCTAGGATCATTGGTGTCCATCAGATATATTCCATTGGCTTTGGTATGTAGGTAAATCAAGACTTCAAAATGGATTATCAGGAATATGTGATCTTCCCCATTAATTAGCAGCAGTGCTTGTTGTGAATGTGAAATTATGATATGGTGTTAGAGCTCTAATAAAAATGCATAAGGTCATAATTGAAATACTTAACAGAATTTTTAAAAACTTAGGCAAGAATAAATATCCTTGCTAGCTATTTAGAGAGCCTGTTGAATGAGAGTTTGTGTTTTTTTCTTTTATTGTTGTTTTTTTTTTTTTTGTTTTTGTTTTTGATTTTGTTTTTTTTTTTGCTTCGCTGTTTTGTATGTTTGGCTTGACGTTGGTTTATTTGAAGTAGGAGCTGAAATAAAATGCATATGTTTCAAATATATCATAAAAATTAGGCAGGTGTATAGTTTGCTTGCTTATTATTCTAGATAAAAAGTTGTTGAAATTTTGTGAAATTAAAAGTAATTTACTTTAAAAAATTAACATTAGCAGTTGCTTTCTAATTGGAAAGAAGTCCAGATTTAGGTTTTTTTTTTTTTTTCTTTCAGCTAAAGTATTCCTATTCAAACTGCTGTAAAATACACGTCTTCCAGTTTACACGGAAGCTGATGGGCTGGACTACTGGTGCAGACATAAATTTCTTGTACAAGGGATCCTCTGTTGAGGTCCTAGTTACAAGTCTTGTACTGGTTTGTAAGGGAGATGGTAGCAGCTGATGATGAGCTACTTGCAGATGGAGGGGGAGATGAGGCTTGTGGATGCTTCCCAAAGCACAGTGTGGATGGTGTAGGTACATTCACCACAGCCTTGGCCTTTGGCCTTAGATTGAATGAATAAGAGTCTGGCAGCACCTCAGAGCCTAACAGATATAATGGTTCTACCACACCACATCCTGTGCTTGGAAACTAGATAGTTGTGTCAGTAGTGACGGTGGGCAGTGGTAATTCAGAGTAGAAAGGTGTCTGGAAATTTGAGTTCCCTCTTATTTTTTTCCCTCTGCAATATTTCTGTTAGAAAGTCTGAAATCCTTGACTACAAGGAGGAGAAAGATGTCCCAGCAGAACATGTTGGTGTTTGGATGCTATTGGATGCTGTTGTAATGTGTGAAATTTCATAACAAATGTTGTAATGATTTGGCAAGGTAAAATTTTTCATATAGTTCATGTTAAACAAGTCTCATAGGTCTCTGATTTGATGACTTCCATATATCAATTTGCACTGCCATAATTCAGTTTTTCACTTTTTATTCTATTAAAAAGAGAATGTTTTTTCTTTCCTGTTCAAATGATATTTAATATAATTTTCAGAGTACTGAGGATTTAAAAAAGAAACACAAACAAATCTAGCAAGATTCTCGTTTCCTGCTGTTATCTTGGAAAAAAGCACTATTTTTGTTGAATGAGTTTTCTTAATCCTTATTCCATGCTGTATGGAAGCCCTCAGTGCTTAGGTGAGTGGGTTGTACTCTACCTAGATTGCTCTAGCAAGTGGTATTCTGTGACATGACCCCTAACATCTTTGTCAGTGGCCTGAAGGAGGTAATGGAGAGACTGACTACTATTCTGCAGATGACACTAACATGGAAGGTACTGTCAGTACAATACTGACAAAAGACCTAGGCAAACTAGAGAAATTAACTGCCAGGAAATTATTGAAATTCACTGAATTTCATGAGGTAAATTCATAAATTCCAATGCCAAGCCATGCAACTGGTAGAATGAGCTCTTAGCAGTGGTCCAGCAGTGGTCTGCCTGAGGACAGCTCTGTTTGAAGAGGCTCTGGGTGGGCAGCAAGACGGGCCTGCAGTGAGCTCTGATGGCAGAGAATTCAGCAGCATGCCGGGCTATATTTGTATGAGCACATATGGAAGATAAAGGGAAAGGATTTTCCTCCTCTAATCAATACTCATTAGGCTGCATCCAGAATATTGCATGCAGTTTTGGTTCCCCCAGTACAAAAAATATCACTAATTCTCTGTATTGCACAGCTGCATTACTTCTCAACCTTCATGTCTACTCTCCTTAATCATAAATCCCATTCTGGTCTATTGAAAAGCCGGTGTTTGTTTTCTCACTCAGGGCCTATTAAGCCTGGAATCTTCTGTTCATGAAGGGCAAAGTTACAGTTCCTTTCAGGGTACAATTCTCTTTCAGATTAACTGCTACAAGATTATTAACAAATTTTATTTTAGATGTCATGCATCCGTTGATAAGGCCCCTAAAAGATAAACTTCTTCACGTTTTCCAGTTAGTTTTCATCACTCCTATGTCAGTTGCAAGCTGTTCAGTGAAAGTGCACTTCTATGGCCAGTCAGCCTTCCTCCTGGATGAAGAGCTTTAATCATAAAAATGTACAGCTGTTGGAGCAGGTCCAGAGAAGGGCCATGAAGATGACCACAGGTCTGGAGCACTTCTCCTGTGAGAGGCTGAGGGAGCTGGCCTTCTTGATGAGAAGGCTCCAGGGAGACCTCATTGTGGCCTTCTGGTAACCAAAGGGAGCTTACATATAAGAGGGAAACTGATGTTTTACATGGGCAAATAGTGTTAGGACAAGACTGAATGGTATTAAACTAAAAGAGAGGAGACTTAGATGTTAGGTGGAATTTTTTTTACTCAGAAGATGGTGAGACCCAGGCCCAGGCTGCCCAGAGAAGCTGTAGATGCCCCATCCCTGGAGTTGCTCAAGTCTTGGTTGGATGGGGCCCTGGGCAGCCTGATCTAGTGATTGGCAATCCTGCCTATGGCAAGGGGCTGGAACTAGATGGTCTTTAAGGTCCCTTCCACCCTAAACTATTCTATGATTCTACGATTTACAAGCAAGAAGTCTCTAAATAGTATTGTCAAACTGGTGTAAAAGAAATCATCTTCGGGATTTTGCCCTGTACCATTTAGGCAGATAAGTTTCCTGGCAGTTAAAACATGTTAAATAAAAAAGATTTCAGGTTTTTCTTACCTGATTGTTCGATTTGTTTTCACAACAGTCTTAAGTACTTAAGGCTTTCATTATGTTCTGTTTTTTATTCAGCCTTTAAGACAGGCAACCTTAATCAGTGCAGAATTCCTTACAGGTTCTGTTTTCCAAATTTCTGATCACATTAATTTGCTTTATGTTACTCAGAACTCTTCTCAGTTCATTATCTCTTTTCTTTAGTTTTGCTGTGAATTAACACTGTCGTAATACTGTGTGAAAGGAAACGATACAGTGAGAAGTATTAAATGCACCATCAGTGATGGATAACTTCACAGAATCACAGAATCACAGAATTGTAGGGGTTGGAAGGGACCTCTAGAGATCATCAAGACCAACCCCCCTGCCAAAGCAGGTTCCCTACACCAGGTTGCACAGGTAGGCGTCCAGGCGAGACTTGAATATCTCCAGAGAAGGAGACTCCACAACCTCCCTGGGCAGCCTGTTCCAGTGCTCCATCACCCTCACTGTAAAGAAGTTCTTACGCACATTCATGAGAAACTTCCTATGCTGCAGCTTATGTCCGTTTCCCCTTGTCTTATCTCCACGTACCACTGAAAAGAGACTGGCCTCACCACTATGGCCGCCACACCTCAGATATTTATAGACCTGGATCAGGTCCCCTCTCAGTCGTCTTTTCTTAAGGCTAAACAGACCCAGTTCACTTAGCCTTTCTTCATAGGGGAGATGCTCCAGGCCCTTCACCATCTTTGTGGCCCTCCGCTGGACTCTTTCCAAGAGATCCCTGTCTTTTTTGTACTGGGGAGCCCAGAACTGGACACAGTACTCCAGATGAGGCCTTACCAGGGCAGAGTAGAGGGGGAGGATCACCTCCCTCGACCTGCTGGACACGCTCTTTTTAATGCACCCCAGAATGCCATTGGCCTTTTTGGCCACAAGGGCACACTGCTGGCTCATGGCCAACCTGTCGTCCACCAGGACGCCCAGGTCCCTCTCTGCAGAGCTCCTCTCCAGCAGCTCATCCCCCAGCCTGTATTGGTGCATGCAATTATTCCTCCCTAGGTGTAAGACCCTACACTTGCTTGTGTTGAACCTCATCCGGTTTCTTACTGCCCAGCTCTCCAGCCTGTCCAGGTCTCGCTGAATGGCAGCACAGCCTTCAGGCGTGTCAGCCAATCCTCCCAGCTTCGTATCATCAGCAAACTTGCTGAGGATGGCCACTATCCCCTCATCAAGGTCATTGATGAAGATGTTGAACAAGACCGGACCCAGCACAGACCCCTGGGGGACACACTGGTTACAGATCTCCAGCCAGACTCTCTACCACCAACGACGACCCTCTGCACTCTGCCAGTCAGCAGTTCTCAACCCACCTCACTGTCCACTCATCTATCCCACACTTCCTCAGCTTTGTTATAAGGATGTCTTGGGAGACAGTATCAAAGGCCTTTCTAAAATCAAGGTAGATTACATCTACCGCTCTTCCCCCATCCACCCAGCATGTGACAGCATCATAGAAGGCCACCAGGTTGGTCAAGCACGACCTCCCCTTGGTGAACCCATGCTGACTACTCCTGATAACTTCCTTTTCTCCCAGTTGTCTGGAGATGGTATCCAGCACAAGCTGTTCCATCTCCTTTCCAGGGACGGAGGTGAGGCTGACAGGCCTATAATTACCCGGGTCTTCTTTCTTGCCCTTTTTGAAGACTGGAGTGACATTGGCTATCCTCCAGTCTTCAGGGACCTCCCCTGTTATCCAAGACCTCTCAAAAATGATGGAGAGCGGTTCGGCAATGACCTCCGCCAGCTCCCTCAGCACACTTGGATGCACCCCATCAGGTCCCATGGACTTGTGGACCTTAGTACTGCCTAGGTGCTCACGCACGTCCTCTTTCCTGACTAAAGGGAAGTCTCCCATTCCCCAAACCCTCTCACTAACCTCCAGGGTGTGGGAAACCTGAGGGAGAGCCTTTTCACTGAAGACGGAAGTAAAGAAGACATTCAGTATCTCTGCCTTCTCAGCATCCCCCGTTACCAGAACCACCCCCTCACTTAGTAAGGGGCCCACACTCTCTCTAGTTTTCCTTTTGCTGTTAACATACTTGAAGAAGCCTTTTTTATTATCCTTTATCACTTTAGCCAGATTCAATTCCAGGCGGGCTTTAGCCTCCCTCGTTGCATCCCTGCAGGCCCTGACTACATTCCTATATTCTTCCCAAGTGATCAGACCCTTTTTCCACGTTTCATGGACCTTCTTCTTTCCTTTGAGCTTGCGCATGAGCTCCTTGCTCATCCACAAAGGTCTCCTGCCACCTTTTCCTGATTTCTTGCTCACAGAGACGCACCGATCCTGAGCTTTGAAGAAGAGCTGTTTAAATGCTGACCAGCTCTCAGAAGCCCCCTTTCCTTCTAACACCCGAGCCCACGGGATAGCTCCAAGTAGGTCCCGGAAGAGATCGAAGTTGGCTCTCCTAAACTCCTCCTCCCCGTCTGTGTGGGCAGTAGCACGCCACTGTCCTCTTCAACGCTCTTATTAGAGGGGGGGAGGGAGGCAGGGACGGAGATCCGCAACCCTTGCAACGCCCCTGCGACGTGAGCCGCTCTCACGAGAGGTGGTGGGCTGCTCCGATGCCTCGGGAATCCCTGGATGAGGGAAAGCCGAGCGAACTTCATAGACTTGAAGTTATTCCTCCTTCATATTCAGTGGTACTGAGGAATCTTTTGTACTGCTCAGCTGAAGAAATGTGTTTATGTTTGGGCACTGTTTTGTGTGAGTAAGAAAATGAAAATCAGTAGGAAAGAAGTCAAAGAAGAGCAATCAGAATATCTATGCTTGCTTTATAGCAAAAATATTGATGCCAATATTTTGCTGTCAATCCTCAGTGCTAAATTTCTTTTCCTGAATAAATGGTTCAAGCTTTTTTCTTTTGTGCAACTGACTGTTCTTAAAGTGTAGCAACTTGCACTTTTTAACTGTTGTTCTTCATTTTTTAATTTTTTTTTTTTTTACATTAGTCACGGCAATTTTAAATTTGAATTCTGTTTTGCTCTGAGCAAATGTCTTTATCTTTTGATCATAGTAGTAGATGTGTAAGACACATATCAAAAGAGTTAAGAGAGAAAATAATTTTAGTCTGCTGTAATTTAGTGGTCAGAGATCTGACTGTGGGAGAGCCTGAAGTTCTCTCTCTAATTTTAAGTTAGGTAGAATAAAAATGAGTGACTCCTTTTTTTCACATTTCAGCAGGTGCTGCAGATGCAGAATTTCAACTGAGTGTTTTCATGCAAAAATTAAACCTGATTAGACAGTTTGGTCATTAAATCCTCTGAGATGTAAATATTACTGGTAAAATAGTTGTGTTACATTTAATTGGAAAAAATTGAGGTTCAATTATGATACTTAAAGCTTTGTCCTTTCAATTTTTTTTTATTTTTATTTTTTAATTTATCAATATACAGGGACAACTCTGGCTATATGTACAGGCTGGGGGATGAAATGCTGGGGACCGGCTCTGCTGAAAGAAATTTGGAGATCTGGTCAACAGCAAACTGAACATCTGTCAACAATGTGTCCATACAGCCAGTGAGGCTGACTGTAACCTGGGGTCCATCAAACACAGCACTGCCAGCCAGTCGAGGGAAGGGATTGTATTGCTCTGCACCGCACTGGTGCAGCCTCACCTTGAGTACTGTGTGCATTTGGGCAACGTAGTACAAAAAGGACATACAACTATTGATTATCTTTGAACACTTTCTCCCGCTCTTCAATAACTAGTATGAAAATCCTCACAAATTCTACTCTATCAATCTGAGAAACAAGTGGCCGTAACCAAGTCAGTACTTACTGCAGAAAACCTAGTATGCCTCAACAACACTTTTACACTCTGCCTAATTTTTTATGAGGTTTTTCAAAATAAAATTTAAAGCAGGGAAGACAAGTGTTTTATGTCAGTTAGACCAAAGTTTCGCTTAGAGATGCCTATTTTGAAACAAAATTCAGAGTTCTGAGATTTAGGCAGTAGATAAAATACACAGAAAGAATTAGGGTATTTTGAGTAGGGTACCAAAACGTTATTGCCAGCAGGGACTACTTTAAAGCAGATATGCTGGCTAGGGACGTGTCTGATGAAGGTAAGAATTAAACCGATAAAAGCATTCATCTGCATTCATCTCCCTCTTGAGAATGTTTTTCTCTTATGTGTGGTATTGAGAGGTTTGGGGCTTGCTTAAGTAAGAAAGTTTCAGTAACTTTTCTTTCAAAAAATGCAATAGTGACTTTCTTAATAGTTCGTATGACAATTATACTACTGTTCTTTTTACCTCTTCTTCCCTCCATGTTAATGTGCACACATGGACACAGGCATGCAGCCTCATGTTTATTTTCTTGAGGACAGTATCTAGAAACCCTATCAGAAGTATGGAAACCAACATTTACTTTTCTCCTCTGCCCAAACAAACTTTAATTTATATTCCTGTATAGTACTTAAATCCTGTGTTTTCTACTTGTTCTTTTTTTCTTGCAAAACACATAATTCTGATGTATGATTTCTAGTCCAACTCCCCTGAAAGTAACAGAGACATCCACAGCCTAGATCAGGTTGCCCGGGGTCTTAATCCAGCCTTACCTTGAAAGCCTCCAGGGACAAGGCATCAACCACTTCTCTGGGCAGCCTGTTCCAGTGCCTCACCACCTTCACTGTATAATATTTTTTTTCATATATCTAACCTAAATCTACCCTATTTCCCATTAAATGCTCTTAGTTTGAAGAAACGCTTTTTGTGGATTGAAATTTGCCCAGTGGAGTTGCGTGTACCACCTTCTTCAACACAGAGCAAAGAAGGGAATGTTCTGAACTCTGATTCACAGCCATTTATAATCGTCTAAAAAAGCAGACTTGAAAGGCTGAGAGAGATCTGGATTAATCTTATTGATTCTGAAAGCAAATAAGGTATTGTCGCATGTCATCTCAGTTCATGTAAGGAGTTAAATGAAATGTGAGCTAGATACTGGAATTTAATGGAAATAGATGAGTTTCAGTGAGACTTTAAGTAGTTTGATAGGTATTTAATCTGTTACTCTACATATTTCAGGATATTTTCCATTGTGTTTCTTCTAAACCTACGAAACAATTACTAGCTAGAGAAACGGTCTGCTTTGTGATTGGGTAATGTGCTCACGTAGTTTTGCTCTCTCAGGATGTTTCTGTAGAGCATAATTTAGTGTGTCAGCCAAAGAAACTGTGATTGCCAATGTGGGTAGAATAGAGATGTAGAACTAGAGGGTAGCAAAAAGGTGCTGGGAAGATGGTTTTGGAAGGCAGTGTGTCCACTATACAAAAATATCCACTGCTATATAGCATAGCCTTTAAGCAGATGATTTTGACACAAATTTAATATGTTTTCATTTATAGGGTATTGATAAATCATCCAAAACTGCTGGAAATTTAAAATATGTCAAAACTTTAGGATAATTAATACATGTCAGTTTCCAAACAGGTGAGAATGATTAAGGCTTCCATCCTTGCTGTACTTGGTTTCCTTTGTGAATACCCTGTGAACATGGTGTGCAAGATTTATCTTTCTAGAATTAAACACTTGTGTCTGAGTTATCATTTATATTTATTTTTTAAGTCACAGTAGTAGAGCTATGATACAATTTGTTCCCTTCAAGATGGATCTAGAGAAGGGGTCAGGTAAGTCATGTTTCGGAGGTGTCTGTTGCTCACCACTGGACTACAGAATCTAAGTGGCTATTCTAGGTGTGCATTTCTGCACTGTAAACCTTTCATGAGATCTGGTTCAAGGTTAAGACAGCTATCTGTGGTTGTCCTCATCCAATCACACTGTGGAGATCTGGCCTCATCTGCTGCTACAAGAACATGGACCTCCTGTAAGCCCTACATCAGCCTTACATTCATCTTGGAATGGGTGGACATTCTAAAGTGTCTTAAATGGTGACAGTGACTACATGGGGATAACTCGTTTGAGCTTAGAGAGAACAGGACCTCATGAACATCTGCTGTGTATGTAGTTAAAAGTAAATATAATTTCTGTGCTTTCAATTTCCACTAAATATAAGGGAAGCTTTGACACTTGATTATCCATAGAGCTACACATATTTAAATTTAAGTGCCTTAAGTTTAAAATGACTTCACAGACCAAAACTTTTTACTAATGATCACCACAAAGTTTTCCCCTAATTTTGTAGAAAAATGAAAATATTATAAAGATAATGTTTCATGTTTGGTTTTACTTTCAAGTCCTGTGTTTAAAAGTACACAGGGTATAAGGCATGTATCTTCTTCAATTCTATTACTCTGTTCTTTTTGGCAATCTACTATTTAATAAAATGCATAGATTTGATTCAGAACAGTCTTTTGAAAACAAATCTTGCAGCTAAACCTTAAATTATGTATGAGTGTTCTTCAGTTGCATAGAAAAAAGTGCAGTGATGTGATGATATTGTTATACACCTCATAAATTAGTAAATATTATTCTTAAATATGGTAATACTTTTCATAACAGGTGTGTTTCTTTTCTTCTTCTGTGAAATGACTGCAAAGCTATGAAATTGCACTAGTCTCCCTTTCTTAACAAATAGCTGTAAACAGCTCTAATTCCACAGTTTTTCTTAAGAAAAGAGCTGACTGAATAATAATGGAAAATTGGCAGATAAGTGAATATACCAAAAATTAAAACTGATTTTGTTTACTACTACTCACGGAGAAAAACTTTGATACCAAAATACTTGACTACTCAAGAGAGTTTACTAGGTAATAATCCAGTGGTAATTTCAGAAATGTCCATCAAGTATGTCCATCTTGACCTTAACCAATTGAAGTCCTGTGACACCAGCATTTGTGATCAGAGTATGTATATCTGTGTGTTTTATAAGATAGAAACCTAGTTTTGCATCAAGATAGAATTATCATAAAAACAACATTTGTGATAGACACTTTACACAGTACAAGGGAAACCTCTAAGTCAGAAACAATATTACACTTCTTTATTGAACAGAAAAATGTGTTCACATAGATTTATATGTACATTATCTATCTGTTTATAGTACAGTTTCACAGCAAGTCATACAATTGAAAACAAAAAGAACATACTTCAACAGTGATACTTCTTTGTGAAAAAGTACAAGGGAGGATGATTTCTTTTTGTGTTTTAACGATTACTTCAAAGGCAATTTAGCCTGCTTTTTACAGCGTAAAAGAGGCTTTTTATGTCTAATTCATTTGGAGCCTGAATAGCAGGCCAGTTTTCCACTTTCTTTAAACAATGTTTGTTTATATGAATTTTATGTATTAAATGGGTTACAAGTTATTAATAATCACTAAGAAATGTTCATATTCTTAATTTTTTGTTTCTGTGCCTTGCTTTTACAGACTAAAACTGGTATTGCTTTGTTGTATGATGAAGTATCTGAAAATGCTCATGACATTCGACTGAAGCTCACAAAAGAGGTATTAACAATTCAAAAACAAGATGTCGTCTGTGTTAGTGGAAGTGATCGCAGTGCAAATGTAAGTGCTTCTATATCTCTGTGCTTTCGACTGCACTTTGTTTTCTGTAGTGATCAGTTTATGGTATTGGAGTGCAAGAGAATTTATTGAGTAATAGAAGTATGTAATGTGTCACATGGCTGCAATATATTGTCTGTGCATTTAAGTGTATATCATTATGCCAGTGATATTTAAATGTCTTGTGTATAAACTTTCTTTCCTGGAAAAGGATTTTAAATTCTATCTTGCCCAGTCCCTGGCTAATTCTTGAACGAATCATCATAGGGTGATTGCATCTGAGGAAAAGTTCTATCAGATTTGTGTTTGTATTTATCGTCACTCATTGATTGTTCATAAAGAAATAGGAAGGAATGGTTAATCCAAATCTTCAGTTGGGATTATTGAGATTTGTGTTGGTTCATATTTTGATACACTTTTCTCCTACATTTTGTAGATACCCTAAATAGTATTTCCAGGTGGAAGACAGGACAGGAAGACAGGCTCTGAAAGGGTTAGTTCAGTGTAGGCTATCTTTGTCAAACTTTAATGCATAAAAATGGATTAAGTCATACCTTGATGGGAATATTTGCTTTTCCTATATTATACCTAATCAAATAAAAACTTTCGGAAAATTAGCATTTGAAGTAAAGGCCAATTAAGATAAGCACTGTGTATTTTACAGTATGTGGATTACTCAGGAGCTCAAAAGCAGAATTTGAAATCAGGCTGAAATACATGGTAGTTCTTTTGTGACATTTTTGGTAACTCTGAAGTTTTAAATTTACAGCTATACACATGCTAGATTCAGAAGAGATAAATGCTTTATATTTCACGTGGTTCAAGAAAATCATTTTCATCTCTCCTCTGTATGACTCAAAATATTAATGGAAAACTGTAACTTGAAAGTCAATTCCATAGCGGTCACAATCATTTTTTCTTACTGATTCATTCTCCTTTCTATACTTATTATTTTTTAGTTACTCATAGTTAATCTTTATCTGGACATGACCATTTATCACAACAGTGCCTTTGTAACAAAAATAGAAAGTAATATGCTTGTCTTCTTCCTGGAGTGATGTGGAACAGGTAGGAAGAATACAGAAATGTTACTCTAAAACTAAAATCTTTCTCCTTAAGTAGGATATATGCATGGACAAAATGAAGAAGTAAGCCCTGTATGTACTTGTGATAATATTTTTTTTCTCCTGCCAATATTGTGAGACAGCATTCATGGAATGCATTTGATGTGTTTGTTTCCACTCCTTCTTTTGCTCACGGATTCATTGACCTTGAGAAATACTGAGAACAGGGTTTGCAGATGTTTAACTGTTGGCTCCATGCATTTCTGAATGCTGAGGGCTGGCAAAGGTGTCAGTTATCGCAGGTGCTACCTTGGTGGTTTGGACTTTCAGCAGTACAGATCATTCCCAAGGATCTCACACTAATTGTGCAGATAAAAGGCTGTCTCTGTAGAATGCTCATCTTTTACTGGTGTCATCTTGATCTTTATTTTTTCATGTTTTGCCATCTTACATTCATATTTAGGTACTATCTTTACGCACAGAGAAAGCTTTGTCTTTGATGAGCAGTTGTAAAACTTGTTTTCTATCATTTTACTTGGAAGTAAAGTATAGAGAGAGGGAGGAATGTCGTTTCTAGAATTCAAGATATGTATTGAGGAAAATAGTGTAGAGGCAACTGACTGTTCTCCTCAGTATTTAGCTTTTTCACAGTGTATGTCAAAATGTGATTCAGTAATTTTGGCTTGGGAAATCCAAGCAGTCCATGCAGATCTTCATGACTCAGTGTTATGTTCAAAATGTTCAGACTCATAGGAAAAAAGTCTGTAAAGTTGGATCAGCACCCTTGAAGCAAGAAGATATTGATAGAAATGGTATATTGGAAAAAAGAAGAATTTTTTAAATTACATTCTGAGTATTTTTGGCAGAAGTTTCTTTTTTTTTCTTTCTTTTATGAGTAGTTTAATAACACTTACAGAAAAGAATCAATTATCAATTAAATGAGCACCAGGGTAAGATCTATTTTCAGTTAAAGGAGAAACAGAGAGGCATTCCTTTTTATCCTTCTCATAATATGCTTTTTCTGAAGAGTATGATTTTTTAATAACTTTTTTGTCATTTAATATGTTAAAATTAATTTCTTACATATTCGCGGTACCTCATTCCCTTCCTTACTACTCTGTCTATCCTTTTCCTGTTTTAACCGCACAGTTTTGTGCCTCTCTTCCTTTCATAAACACTTTTCTCTTTTAATTTGCATTTTATTTTGGTCTCTCTTTTTCTGCTCTAATTCCACTTGGAAAGTTAAAAATAAAGAAAGAAATAATTGCATCTGGCTTTTTACCACAATCAGTCCCTCTCACAGAGCTGAATTGTCTCTGACTTGATCAATGGTCAGCCAGGTTTTCAGTAGGAAGAGAAGTCTTCAAAAGATTATGTGAGGCAAAAGGATTAGAATGACAAAACTATTTGTGTTCTACATGCCCAAATTTCTGGCTTTGCAAGTCCTCTCTTAGCTAGAGTTGGGCAGAGTGAAGTAAAGTAGATGAATAAGATCTCTTTGAGCTGAACCATTCCAAACAGGGAGAAAAAACTGGATGATTTTTTAAATTAAAAAAATAGAATGCATTAAGTGCTGTTTCAATCCCTGGTGAACTACTATGACTCTTTTCCTTTATAACTCAGATGCTAATAAGGTCACAGAAAAAATCTTATTTTAGCAGAGCTCTACAGAAAAGACATTAGGGGCTGAAGTTTATTTTTTAAGCCAAGTTGCATTTCTGTCTAGGTAACTACTGTTACTACTGTGTTTGCCCAGAGCCTGTTCTGTCACCGCTAGTATGCATATATGTCCAAAATAATTTTTAAAAGAGCTTTTAAAATCAGCTAATATTTACATTTTTATCTATATTTTGAAACATCAAGTGAATGATTAAAGGAAGACTCTTCCTTTTGAAACTAAGATCATTTGTATAGAGAAAATGCATTATTTAACTATTTGTTATTTGTTTTCATGTGCTGAAAAGCTGACCTAGATATCTACAAGATAACAATCAAGCACTTCCTTAGGATTTTTATTATGAAAGATCATAAGCTTCTGTTGCTGTCATTTTGAGAAGAGTTAAGAGTTAGTATCACAAAATAAATAATAAATATGAGTATTCATCAGCATGATGAAAAACCTCAAACCTCAGTAATAAAGATAAAACGAATAAGTAGCTTAAGTTAAAAAGACTAATAAATGTAACAGCACAGTGATGCAGAGGGTACTACGGATGTGCCTGAAAGAAAGTCTCTGCCTGAGTTGTGTAAAGAGTCCAGCTGAAGGTAAGTTAACATACCAGCAAGACAGAAGGAAAGGCAGCACAACACTGATGTTACTACAGCTGTGTCCTTTATTAAAATTTCAGTTTTTCTATTGTACATGGAGACATGGCAGACTGTAAAGATTGTTAAATTGCTACTGTATACATTGTGAGAGCTAGTTTAGCAGTTTAAAGTCTTCAAGAGCTAGTAGAAAAATAGATGACTGCAATAGAGACATGAGCATTTCCAATTATAGTATGTTAGATACTAATGGGTGCCAACTCTGCTCTTCATCTTCTTTATTACATCACCAGCCAACATATGAAATGCTGCACAAAGTGAAGGTAAATGAAGTTATTCAAATAAAGAACAACTGCTAATTTCTGTTATAGGATGCCTTTTTATTTAAAAGAAAGAAGTAGGGAAAATGGAGCATAAACATATCTTACCATTGGTTCCAGTATATGTTATTAGTAGCTCTGGAAATCCAGATTTGTATTATCATCTGTACTGTCAGTCACAGAATAATTTGGATTGGAGGGAACCTCTTAAGGTTATCTGATTCAACCCACTGTTCAGTGCAGGTTTAACTACTCAGGCAAGTTACTGAGGGCTTTGTCTATTGAAGTTCAGAACATTACCCAAGATGGAACTTCCACCACCTCTCTGGGCAGACTCTTCTAATGCATAACCATTTTTGCTGTGATATTCTTTACAATCATGCTCAACTGCAATTTTTTTAGCTTCAAATAGGGACATGCTTCTTCTCTGTTTGTTGTGCATCTCTGAGAGCAATCTGGTTCTGTTTTCTATATAATCCTCCTTTAGGTTAGCAGGCTTTGAAACTAAAATGAGTGACTTCATTTTACTCTAAAAAAAAGACTCTGAGACTTTGATCTACAGTAATAGAGACAGTTATAATAAGATAAACTGATAAAAGTATCTTATTATACTATATTTATTAAGAATTCTCTGCAGCTGTCCCAGATCTCAGCTAGCATGTGAAACGATTTACTTTATCTCCATACAAAACTCGAGGACTACTGGCATGCCTCAGTCAGTTATTATAGATGCATTCTTCTTGTTCCTTTTTGGAAAAGGTTACATACTGAGCAATGCAAAAAGTTAAAAGTTTCAGCTCTCTCTTTTCCATTAATAGTAATCTTTTGCTTTTTAGCTACGTGTTCTTTGTAGTCTGCTTCTTCTTCATGGAAGTGTAGAATTAGGCATCACAGGATGCCATGGAGTATTAATTCATACTTTTCCTCTCTTTTGTGGGATTTCTTGGCTTATATTTCCACTGGCTCCATAATTCCACGTCCAAGAAGTTAAACTTCAATACTAATTTAATTATTCGTAAGGCTGTAAAAGACTCTTAAAACTAATGGACTTAGCTCTGAAATTTATACAACATTCTTTGAGCAAAAAGCTTTTCCTAAAGGCTAGACATGTTATAACCAACAGAAAAGCAATTATTATTTCTAGTAAAGTTGTTTGATTGACACCCTACCCCCAGTATAGTTTTATGGAAAAGCTGTTATATTGTTTATTTGATTGTTTACCTAGTTATCTGATCCTGTTTTTTTACAGTTCCTGTCAGGGCAGTATTAACAACAGATATGCCACATTATCTGGCCAAATCAGCTAAGTGAAATTTACTTTTTCCTCGTGCTCCACTGACTGTTTTGGATTTTTGTTTACTCATCTACTCATCGTCTCTTTAATAAAGGCTGTGGAACATATGGTAATATAATTAGTAAATGTAATGGCTAAGGAAGTGATCAAAACTCATTACTTTCCAGATTCTAGTTTTCTTTGACCCTGGACTACTGTGTAGTGGAAGAAGGAATCTCTGTATTCCAGTCCTAGATGATGGCACGGTAATTCTTCTGACATGTTCCACAATATCTTTTCATGCCAATATAAGGGTGCTTGGTTCTAGCTGTATCATCTAGATGTCTAGATTGTTAGATAGAGTCATTAACCAAAATCCGTCACCTTCTGCTGTTAAAGTTGCTGTATGCACTGTCTTATGCATGTTGTTTCTTCTGAATTCTGCCTGGAAAAAATCTTGTTCAGGCCTCTCCTGCAGTTTAAAATCCATGTTTCTAGGAAATGAGCTAGGAATTGACTCCATAAAAGGTGGACTGCAACCTTTGCTACAACTGGGAAGGTGAAAATGTGCTACCAATCAGTGAGAAGCGAAGGTTGTGTGAGTAGAAGTGGGAATCTTGGTACATGGCAGAATATTAAACACATGCAGCTTAGATTGCTGAGGAAGCTCCAGGAATAGTGAGAGTGAGCTGAGAAAATCCTCATCTGTGCTCTTCCCTATCTTTGTTTAGGAGACGACTTCCTGAAAGATTTCACATATTCTTCCTCTGCATCCTCTTTTGTTTCTTTTGGATGTACAGCAACCAGCAGGAGCTCTGCATTTTGTGGTACATTCTACTGGATCTCACATTCTCACCAGATCTGTTTCTTCAATAATTTTTTTTTTTTTTTTTTATCTCATAACTTCCTTTTGGAAGCTTCAGGAGTTGCTGAACAAATGAAAGATAAGATATGGCTGGTATTTTAAGTACCTATCTTCTTTTCCCTTCTTCCATCAGACCATATCTTCACTAGCATCCATGTGGGACAGTTTGTAGACTTCTCTTTTAACTCTTCCTATTCCTCTTTCTTGCTTTGATTCTTCTTTTCTCCCTGCGTGTTTCCCCAAGGGTTTGGATGACTACCTCTGCTCTTATGGACATTGTTTACTAAGATAGGCTTTTATTTCTGTTTTTAACCTGCCATGTAGTACCTGTACTAAAACTGTTACCTTACTTTCAACAACTAAGGATACTTTTTGAGGCTACTGTCTCCAATAAACAATAGGTAGAACACTAGTGGAAATAAAGATTATTCATCTGACAAAAATGTACCCAAAACAACGTGGTAGTAAGTGAATGGTTTCTTTGCTTTTGTTTTCCTATCATTCTGTTTATCCAGTTACACTGTTTAAAGGTTTGTTTGTGTTAAGTTAATAATAGCCTATTGTTGTTGGACTATGGGGACTAGATGGGCTCAGGTACCAAAGAAATTTAGTGATTGCTGTGTTCAGTGTTGATGAGTGACTCAGCATGTAGGTCCTGCAGTGGGGAGATGCTCACTCCAGACGAGTAGCCAGCAAAGTGATTCCTCATGTGACCTTCCTGCCCAGTGACAGGACAGTCCAGATGGATGCCTCTAGACTTGGCACAGTGATCTTATATTGATGAAGTGAAAGAAAAAAAAACAACAATGAACCTTGATGAACTTTGTCTTACAATCTATTGTAGCCATTGTGAATGAGCTTGTTTCTTAGAACATTTTAAACAAACAAACAAACAAAAAAGATATTCTGATGTTCCTTCAGTTTGATACTTGGGAATAGTCTATTTTCTTGCATAATGAAAAATATTGAATAAAATTTTCTTGCAGACTGAAGGAAATACGGTGCATCTTTTCCAGATGTATCTATTTATATCAATGCATGTGTAGTGCTTCAAGCACTATTTCTTTCTGAAATCCCATTGTTCATTAAGATCATTTCTAATGAAAGATCTTTTTCCACAAGTGCTAGTCTTATTTTTTAACAACTTGGTAATAAAGATAAAATAGTCAGGCATTACAGGGGATATAAAATCTTGTTAAAAATCTAACTAACAAAAATAAGGACTGTAATTGCCTTCTCACATTGCCCATTAAGCACCAGTCATGCCATTGCATATGAAGGAATAGAGATATAAAAGACCTCTCCAGAGGTAAACTTTTTACGTGTAGACTATGGCTGTCAGTATCTTAGGTTTGGTCAAAATTATTTCTGCTATTCATATTTTTGACAGCTTTTTCTGCTATGCAGTTGTTTGTAAACATGTTATTGTTCCAAGATACAGACCCTGTTGCCGAGCTATATACACTGATGAGTTATAAAGCTGGTGGATTATGATCTAATCTCCTGCAGAGTAAATGTTACTCCATGAGTGGTACTGTCTTTGGAATGAGACAAAAGTTTTACTTGGGTGTGTTAGGCAGAATGGATTGTTTTTCATACTGGCTTTTAAGTTCTATGTAGTGGAGCAGAGATAATTGTGACAGTTGGCAAAGTAAGAGTTGGAACAGGTGATTGAATTAATTCAATTTGAACCATGACGTTCAGGAAGGTATGTCAGTAAGAGCAATCAAATAGGTTTCCTTGGGCATGTTAACTAGTTGAGAAGTTGTTTTCACAGATCGGGAGATATTACAGCTGAATCTGTGATTGAATAAGATTGCTTAGTGATAAATGTAAAGAGATTATTTGAAACACCACAGAAAAAAATTTCTGAAGAATGCAAAGAGTGAAGTATCCGCCTTGGAAGAAAGGAAATCATCTTATGTATGGGAACTATTTTTTAGTTCCAGTTTAGTTTCAGTTTCTGTTTTTGTTTTGTTTTTTTTGTTTTTTTATAAGGAACATTTCCATTGGCCAAAACATCCAAGATTTATGTTTGTTTAAATTTCATGCACTGTATAATGCAGCATTTTTATGAAAATATCTGTTGATAATCCATATCCTTGGAATATATATTATTATAGCACTACATAAAACTGTTTAGAATACTATTTCAAATTACAAATTCCATTAGTCTTCTATATTTAGAAAAAATCGTAGTTCTAATTGGACTTCTGCAGTGAGTGTTTATCTCTGTGCTTCTCTTCAAAAAGATTCCTGAATTGCAAGTTTTGGGAGGAAATGAACATTTTATAAAGTTTTGTTTAATATTTCTATTAGTGATCTGGATGAGAGGATAGAGTGTTCCCTCAGTAAGTTTGCAGATAACACCAAGTTGGGCGGGACTGTTGTTCTGCTTTGAGAGTAGGAAGGCTCAGCAGAGGAATCTGGATCCGCTGAATCAATGAGCCGACTTAGCTGTTATTGCATTCAGCAAGGCTAAGCTCTGGGTCATGTGCTTGGATCACAACAACCGCATGCAACACTACAGACTTGGGGAAGAGAGTCTAGAAAGTTGCATAGCAGAAAAGTACCCAGGGGTGCTGGCCATTAATTGACTAAACACGAGCCAGCAGCATGACCAGGTGGTCAAGAAAGCCAGCATCATCCTAGCATCAACAAAAATGATGTGGCCAGCAGGATTAGGGAAGGAATTGTCCTGCTATTCTCCAACTCAGGATCTTCTGTGATTCTATACTTTGTTTAATCCGTGAGTACCTTTAAGACTACGGTGAATGCTGTCGAACCCTGGTGATTTGGTACTGTTATTTAGTCACTTTGCTTCTGAAATGATTTCAAATTCAGATCTGTACCTCCTTTATACTACAATGAATGCTGGAGGAATTTTTCTTGTCTCTTTTACACAAAGCCCTAATAAAAAGTGTTATTTTATCTTTCATTCCTCTGAGTATACCTTTTATATCTTGATCATAAATCAGCCCTGTGATTTCTTAGGCAGACTTCTTGCTCCTAGTAGATTTGAAGATTTATTATGAATTGTAATTCTTTTTTGTAGCTGTTGAATTTCTCACTTCTGGTACTGCTTGATTCTGTTTTTCACTTTATTTGTTTATATTCCTGACTTTGTTTGAAGATGATGTCTACCACTCTTTTCTTCTAATAACCTTTCAACCTCCTGCCTGTTTCCCTTTTTGCTCAGTTAAGCCTTTCTAATAAGTACCATTCAGTAGCTCTGTGCTTCTAGTGCGGTAGCCTTATGCTGCCTATGAAATTTTAATTTTCTAAGCTGCCCCCCTTTATTCTACCTTTCAGCAAGCTTCCTAAGTTTGTATGCTTCCCTTTTAGAGATCATCACAGCATAAATGTTGAATAGTAAGAGCATAGCAGTTCCATTACAGAGTAGTTTTTCAACTGTGAAAGTTTACACTGTATCCTGCATGCTTAAACAGTAGGGCAAGTATTTAGTCTAGTCTTGTGAGGCTCCATGAAACAGTAACTGATAGAGACTGTTATTGTGCTATGCCCTTATGAGTATTTGATCTGAAACTATGCAAAGTCTGTTATCAGTGTTATATTTCATATTCCAATTGCCTGTCTTCATGTTGCAGTCATTGTTATCCTAGTCATTAATGCAAATTCTTAAATCCGTGGAAAATGTTTTACTTCTTGAGGTAGTTGGCTTACTAGTTTTGAGCCTTAAGTTCTCTTTAGCACACAGCATTCACTGTGCTCGTTATCTAGCCTATATTGCCTTTCTTATATAATTTACATATTGTTATAGTTTTTTGTTTTTTGTTTTTTTCCCCTACATCTCCAGAGTGTTTACACCTCTCTTTAGTTCAGATTTGGTATAATTTTGATTTACTTACTAGCATTCTGTTTTTACATTTCCTGTAAAATCACTGTAACTATCCTTCATTTCTGGATATAGAATTTTTCTGTTTATATCCATAATGGATGCAACACAATTGCACTAACTTCTCTCTTATAAACTTTTCTAACACTACAGTTTAGAACTTTAGTTACAGCATTTCTGTATTTTAAGTACAAGCAGTTTTGGTACTTTTATAGTCCAGATGAATTTGGTGCTTCACATACAGTCTCCCCTTATTTCAAAAATACTCAAGTTTCTGATGAACTTGAATCTGTACTCCTGGAGCCATTTCTTTAAGGTAGGCATTGAAACGTTATCTCCCCAGCTCTGCAGGGACTACTGGGAGAATTTTGGAGGACCCTACTATAGAATTATATGGCTCTGGGTTCCTTACTGCTTTGTTTTCATCCCTAAGGTTTATTTCCATTACAACTGTCTAACATCTCTTCTTTGAGAAGGTCTTTCTCACTGCAAGGAAATATGTTTACATTAGTTTTACCTTCCTAAAATGAAACTGAAATCATGCATCATGTTCCCTTTTCCTGAATTAAAACAAACCTAATTCTGGCAAGGTGGGTGTTAGGAAAAACAAACAAACAAACAAAAAATTACTTGTGGACTTCAGCTAATTAATGTTTGTCTGACGTAGTGAAATCATAAAATACCTAAACAAGATATGTACATATAAAATTGATATCGTATATGAACTCTGGTATAAAGAATAGCAAAACAAAATCATATAATCATAGAATTACCAGGTTGGAAATGACCTGCAAGATCATTTCCATTACCAATGCTACCACAAGCACTAAATCATATCTCCTAGCTCCTCATCCAGATGCCTCTTGACTTGCCACGGATGGTGACTCCACCACCTCCCCAGGCAGGCATTCCATTGCCTGACCACACTCTGAGAGAAAAAGTTCTTCCTTACGTCTAATCTAAACTTCCTCTTGTACAACTTGTGGCCATTTCCTCAGGTCCTGTTTGTTGCCTGGAAGAAGAAGCCAAACCCCTCCTCATTACAGCCTCCCTTCAGGAAGTTGTAGAGTGCAATGAGGTCTCTCCTGAGCCTCCTCTTCACGAGACTAAACAATTCCAGCTGCCTCAGCTGCTCCTCATAAGACTTGTGCTCCAGACCCTCGCCAGTTTTGTTGCCCTTCTCTGGACACATTCCAGGGCCTTTCTTGTAGCAAAGGGCCCAAAACAACACAGTACTCGAGGTGCGGCCTCACCAGTGCTGAGTAGAGGGGGATGATTACTTCCCTGCTCCTGCTGGCCACACAATTTTACACATTCAGGAACTGCCATTCTAATTCTTGAAAGGTGTCATTATATGCACTATTGTTCAGTATGTTGCAAAAAAGTTCTTTTAGCTCTGTAATTATTATCAGTGGATGAGCTGATATTATTGCGTTGTCAGTCACCATGATTTGCACATTAACGAAACATCGAATTCAGTGTACTATTAAACGTCTGATAGGCTGCTACAGAAAGATATCAATAAACGTTTATCTTCTTTATGCACTTAAACATGAAATGCAAGAAGATAATGCAGACAATCACAAAAAGTCTTTTAGCATATGCTGCAAAAATAGCATATGACTGAAGATAACGATTAGAAGACAACAGTGTTTGTGATGGAAACATGAGAATAAATATCATGTGCGAGCCTGATAGCAGCTGAAGAAGATAAATTATGAAAACATGCATCTCAAATCTCTTCATAGTTTTCTCATGAAAGCATTTGTCGAAATAAAGCAAAAGTAAGTGAAAATTTCTTTTTAGGAAGAATATCACGTCAGTGGTAGAAAAATATATTAAAAGTCTGCATGTAGAGTTCATTGACCAGCTATGTTCTCTGTGTTAAGGAATTAAATAAATGCCTATGAATCAGTGTTGAATGGTACTTCAGAACAGAACTTGATCATATCATTTCCAGGGTACCACTGAAAATTATTATTATTATTATTTTATTTTTTTTAAGTAGAAAGCACTTTAAAGCATCTTCTGTGCCTATTCAAATATTGTGTTTTTACCTAAATTTATTTTTTTCTGCAATTTTTTAAAGCACAGAACTGTTACACTTCATAGACAACCAGTTGGTGGCTTGGGCTTAAGCATAAAGGTATGAAAAATGTCTTCTTTCTTCTCTTATTTTTTAGTTTGACTAGTTCACTTCAGCCTTGATTGTGGTCTCATGACAGATATGCATCTTTTACAGGGTGGTGCTGAGCACAAAGTGCCTGTCGTCATATCAAAAATGTTTAAAGACCAAGCAGGTAAAACATATATTTCTGTTATTTAAATGTATAGTACTGTAGTATACATGATTTCTTTTTAATATCAAATGTTCTATAGACTAAAAATATATTTATGACTCATTCCAGCATCAGTGTCTTTAAGCCTTTCTTTAAATGTCCAACTTGTCTTCTGTGTTGAATTTAAAATCTGTAATCTGTCCATGTCTTCAGGAACTGAGCTTGAAATTTTCCTGGTAAGTAACAGCTCCCAAAAACATACATTTAACTGCAGTGAGACAGTTGTGTAGTAGACAAAGCATTTAACACTATTTGTGAAAACAAAATTATGACTTAGGAAATGTATCAATACACTTAAGTTTAATAACCCAGAGAATAAAATAAATAAACTGAACATATTTTTTCCCCACACAGTAACGAATGACTTTGCCTACTTGCAAACAGAAGGTGATTTCTAATGGTAATTATGAGCTGAAGGGAGATCTCATGGCTGCTGCAGCTCTTCTCAGGGAGCAGAGGGCAGCACTGAGCTTTGCTCTCAGATGATAGGGACAGGGCCTGAAGGAATGTCATGGAGCTGTGTCTCAGGAGTTGGGTTGTGGCAAGTATTAGCAAAAGGTTCTACATCACTGGATGGTTGGAACAGGCTCCCCAGGGCTGTGGTCATAGCACTGAGCTGCCAGATTTCAAGGAGTGTTTCGACAACATAGGGCTTGGATTTTTGGTGGTCTTGGTAGAAGGAGTTAGACTCAGTGATCTTATGGGTCCCTTCCAACTCAAGATGTTCTATGATCATGGTCATTACACAATTATATGATTCTAATGCTTTAATTTTGCAGGAAACAATCTGATAGTATTATTTAAGGGAAAAGAAGTATTCTGTGCATATGTGCATTCTTTCTCCCCATATTTACATATATGCATATTTAAATACTAATATATATATGAAGGGATATAGGAAAAAATATCCATGTTGGATATAAAGAGAGGAAATTTTGAGTGTGAGAGTGACAGTTTTATCTCCAACTGCATTTTGGACAGAAAATCTGTGTGTTTATAATGGGAATAATTTAATAATGGATTTTCATTGTGTGAGTACTAATAGTGGTGAATCTGATAAGGTAGCTTCACAGGTGACTTTAAGATTTGAAAATAGAATTTTACTATGAGGGATTTTACTAATTTAGCTAAACTTATGTTAGTAAAATTCTTCCTACTGAAAAAAATTTTGATTTCTTAAAATATCTGATAACTTGCTACCTTTTGTGAAATTTAATAACTGTTGTATGGCAGTACTGCAAAGTCATGTTTCCAACTATATTTTGGATACAGTGCTATTTTATAGTTCCAAAAGTGGAGAGTATAATAGGATAAAGAAATTGTTTCTTGTTTTATACTTGTACAAATTTTATACTATCTAAAGTATTTAGAAATATTTATGTCCTCTTTAAATTTCCTAAATTCTGTAACAGTGGTGGTATTAAATACTTCAGTTACAGTTTTGACTTGCTTACAGACTCAGCTGTGACGACAGTGTTTATAACAGAATCACAGAATTGTAAAGGTTGGAAGGAAACTCTAGAAATCATCTAGTCCAACCCCCTTGCCAAAACAGGCTCTCATGTTCAAATGAATGTCATGGACCACTCTATTTGATTTGATTTTCTTTCATTATGACTGTTCTGTAAGACAGAAACTTGCACAAAAACTCAATTCAAGAGCTTAGCTTTATATTTCTGAAGGATAAGTAGTCCTTCAGTACTAGAGACTGATGTCCCAGTGTATTGATAATTGCAATAAAGACTGTCCTGAATTTTCTCTCAGCCTCTATGCTTCTCCACAGGATTGAGGAAAAGTGAGTTGTGCTGATGCTGCTGACTCATCCCTGAATTTAGGCACTTTACGTTCCTCTGTGGATTCTGTCTTCCATTCTAACAAAAGTTATGTCTTTTTCATATTGACAAAGCTTTTATTAAAGTTAATTTTAGAGGGACAGAAGTCCTGTCCCAGACTGAATGAGAAAAAGTAAATGCAAACATGTTTATTAATTCTAAATGAAAGTGATATAATTAGCCTCAGAGTCATTTTAAAATCACTTCACATAAAAAATCACTTCCAAAGGTAGGATTTTTTTCCCTCTTGCTCATGTGTCCAGTTGTCCTGTTGACTCAGAATATTAGCTACATTACTAATAATCTCCCAGCTTTTTCTTTTGAAAAGATAATGTTGATGTTGAAGCTTCTTAGTAAGATTTTCCAAAACTGAATCATTCTTTCTCTAATTCTTTTCTCAGGTGAAATTTAACAGAACTGATTTTCATTGTTGAATCTAAGATAGAGTCAATCATTAGATAATAATGTTGGTGTTTTGTTAATAGCTTCTAGATATACATTATTTCAATAAGTGTGTTATAATCAGTATTAACTTTATTTATGGTAAAGTGTGCAGTAATTTTACAGTCAAAAAAGTATAGAGTACTATTCTTAGAGACGTGCAAGTGAATATCTTGAACTTGGAAAGGAAACAGATTGTTCAGGCTTACTTGATATATAGTAAACCTGTAAGAAAATTTGTCAGATATGTGAAGTATATTTTAAAGAATTCTTATATAGGATTAAATTTTACAAGCTTTCCTATGTTTAAAATTTCTTTCTGGTATTTGTTATTCCAATCCATAATTACTAAGTAAATCTTTATGAACTTGCCAAAGGGTAGAGGCTGTAAATATTAACAGACTGAAATATAATTTATTCATAACTGCAAGTGACTTTAGTTGCATACAGTACAGGATATTTTAACTACTAAAGTAATATATTATTATGGTCAAGCAGTTTAATTTCTGTTTTATGTTACAGAGTTACCAAGTTAGCAGTCACTTTTGGTTACTTTGATACAAATTTCCATCTTTGTGAGTGCTGCTGTAATTACTGTCTGCTGCTTGTGAGCTCTGCCTGCATCTCATAAAACATGTGAAGTGAGACAAGTATCAATGAAGAAACAGAACAGTGGGTACAGCTCATTGAGGCGTGATTAAAATAGATAAATAAAATTGAATAAAACCTGGCAGAATAAGGATAGTTTGCATTTTGCCAGTTTCACAAAGGATCTTCTCTTGAGAGCCAAATTGGTTCTCAAACTTTACTTTGAAAGCATTTTCCCACCTTCTGTGATAAAAGGTGACAATATTTAATGTGTTTAGTCCATTTCTGAGGGGAGTTCACATATACCCTGACAGGATTAGAACAAACTCTGGACATTCAGCCACTGAAACCTTCTTGGCTTGAAACCCTGCACTCTCCAAACACAGTCTGTATCCAGCTATTACATCCTGGCTGCCTGCACTCAGGACCATCTGTTTGGAGGACACAGTGTCAGTTTGATGAGGGCTTATAGCAGTTTCACTTACACATACATGCCAAGCAAAGATGGTTTGATATGTAAGCATATGTGATGTTGCTCACATAAGTATTTTTTCTGTGCTTACTCCAGTTGTCCACAAAGTTGTTACAGCTAGAGTAACCAATAAATCATTCATTGGGCACAGCTTGAGATTACAAACAAGCTGCACAGCAGATAGTGGTGATATTCATAGATTATTCTTTATTGCTGCAGATCTACTTAGCCTGGATTCAGCAGCCTTACAGTTTCAATTTAATAAGGTCAAGATTAAGAAAGATTTAAGCCCAGGTGAAGGGCTTTGTAAGGAAGCCAGAATGGATCAAAAACTTGCTATGCCTTACGCTCATGAAAGTGAATGCTAAATACAAGGCCGTCTCTGAGCATAAGGAAGAACGTACTTGAGGTGCAGTTATATAAACAGGTGTCATTATATATGTAGTGGGATGCATATAGATATTTAAGTTACTGAGCTGAACAGTTTATACTATTGGTGTTTGTTGATTTGAAGCATGAGTGACCTAAGTCCTTAGACCTAAGTCTAAGGAGTGCTCTGGTTAGAAGGATGCAGTGGTTAATTTTTATGTGTTTATTTAACTGAGCAGGTATGTCATTAAAATCTGACTTGGGAATTGTTTTTAGAACAGTAACATTTTCTTATCAGTTACCAGAAATTCATTTCCTTTACCAGACAAGAAAAATAGGATGAAATATTTTTTAAATTTATTTTGTTATAGAATATGTGCTGTTTTTCTTTTGATAGATTTAGAAATTGATGAATCCAAGAAATTTTTATAGAGAAAGCCAAAGTATTCTCATTTTAGGTTAATTTGAATCTTTTTTTCCTTCCTTCTGCTTGGCTAAAATGTAGCTTGGAATTTTAGTTCAGTTCTTTAGGTTTTTGTGATGAGTCTTCTCTTTGGAAGGTGCATTTCACAGTTTCTCAACCAAAAAGGTTGATAAAATCTGAAAACTTTGTAAAATTTCAGTGAACCTCTAATATTATAGCTATTATTCATGTATTCTAAACTTGAAACTAGAAACTAGGAAAAGGTATGAAAAAAGTGTTATTTCTTCAATTATCATCTGCTCCATTTAGCAGTTGAGTGAAAAAAAAAAAGACCTTAGAATTTCATTTACACTTATAATTTGTATTCTCTCTTCTGTTTCCCTTCTTCTGATGAATTGCAGAAATCTAATGAAATAAATTTAGCGTTACTTTTTGAATTTGTTACCACTACAGTCCATACTGAAAATAAATGTATATGATAGTTTTTCCTCCTTGTGAAATTAGAGAACTATGTCATACATGTTCACTCAGATAAATTGTCCTTCTAAGATGGATGGTATTTTGGACCCTGGATTTGGAGTTTTCTTTTATCACGGTGTTTTAGTACAGAAACTGGAAAAGCAAGCAGCTAGCCAGAAACCATCTTCTAATCTGTAACAAAGATTCCTTCTGCACTGAAAAATATTAATTAAAGTCAGAGTAAAACTCATTTAGATTATTTGGGCTGAAGCATAGTCAAGAATAATGTAGAATATTTGATGGAAAGAGCAAATGTAACAAACTGTTTGGAGATACCGTCAAATGAAATAATATGAGAAATTTAATAACATCCTTCAGCAACTTCAGAAAAGTACGACTTCTCATCTTTTCACTATTCTTATCTTTCCTTACTGATTTCTGAACTAAAGACTTTCTAGGCTAGTTTAAGAATTACATCTCTTCTTTGTATCTCTTCTAACACATGTACTTCAGTTATTTCAGGCATTCCCATTTAGTCTGCAAATTTGTCTTCACCTCTAAAGCATTTAAAACTTTCTTGCAATCTCTAACAGCATTTAATGGAAACTGTTACACAATTTTGTTAAAAAGACTGAAGATGTCAGATTTGTTATTAATTTATATCCTTATATGATGCTACATATTCATAATTTGTCTATGTTACTCAGCTCAGTAAGATTTCTACAAGTGATATTAATCATTCTTTCTAACAACAAATCTAAATCTCCCGTTTTCTAGTTTAAAGGCATTCCTGTTGTCCTATCACTATCAGACCGTGTAAAAACTCAGTCTCCCACCTGAGTTTCAAGTACTGGAAAGTTGCAGCGAGTTCTCCCTGGAGCCTTCTCCAAGCTGGACAATCTCTTTCTTCATAGGAGAGGTGCTCCAGCTCTCTGATAATCTTCATGGCCTTCCTCTAGACTCCAACAGCTCTACATCCTTCCTATACTAGGAGCCCCAGACTTGAATGCAGGACTCCAAATGAGTCCTCACAAGGACAGAGCATAGGGGGACAATGCCTTCCTGCTCCATGCTGGCCACTCCTCCTTTGATGCAGCTCAGGATACTGTTGGTCTTCTTGACTGCAAGTGCATAATGCTGCTTCATGTCCAGCTTTTCATCCACCAAGACCCTCATGTCTTTCTCTGCAGGGTTGCTCTCAAGGAATTCTTCTCACAGTCTGTATACGTACCTGGGATTGCCTTGACCCAAGTGCAACACCTTGCACTTAACCTTGTTAAACCTAATTAAATTCTTGTGTACATAACCTTCTGCCAGGCTGGATGAGAGTTTTGAGCAACTGGTCTAGAGGTAGGTGTCCTTGCCTATAACAAGGGGGTTGGAACTAGATGTTAAAGGTGCCTTCCAACACAAGCTATTCTACAATTCTGATTCTCTTTCAGTTTAAAATTTGTTGTCTTTTGTCCTGTCACTACAAATCCTGGTAAAAAGTCTCTATCCATCATATAAGTTCCCTTTCTGTATTGAAAGGCCACAATTAAAAAAAAAAAAAAAAAAAAAAACAAACAAAAAAAAAACTCTCTCCTTTTCTTGTTACCACATCTTTTTTCCATGCCTTCCCACCTTCCCATAAGATTAATAAACATTAGGAAAACATAAGTAAGACCAGAGTGAGTGAGAGTTACAGCCCTTGAGGCTGGTTTTCTTCATAGTGTCTGCTATGATGCCATGCTTTGGCTTTAGGAGGAAATTGTTGATAAGACACTAATGTTTTTTGTTGTTGCTGAGCAGTGCTGCACAGAGCTGCACAGAGATTCTCGTACTGTCCTGCCAGTGAGGGGACTGGGGGTGCACAAGGAATTGCAAGGTGACCAAACCAGGACAGCTGAACTAAACTGGACAAATGGTTGTTACATAGCATATCACATCACATGAAAAAAACTATAAAACTGCATGGGGCTGGCTGGGAGGCAAGCTGCTGTTCTGAGACTGGCTGGGCACTGGTTGGTGGGTAGAGAGTAATTGTTTTGTGGAAAAAAAAAAATATATATATATATATATATTACTACTGTTATTTCTCATTTCCTTTTCTGTCTTAGGACATTGTTTTTATCTCAATCTAGGAGTTCTAATTTTTTTTTTTTTTTTTAATTTTTGATTCTCTCCTCATCCCACTGGGAAGGGGGTGAATGAACAAAAGACTGTGTAGTGTTTAGCTGATTGCCAGGCTAAGGCAACAGGGACACTCTGAAAATAATAGAAAATGAGGTGGGAAATCACAGAGATAAACAGATGCAGATAGAAATATCAAATCAGTGAAGAAAATAGACAATAATAATGGAGCAGAGGAATTCATATTTCAGCACATTACTGAATATGACACTAAGAAATTGAAATACATATGGTTAGAAATGTCCATCATTTAAGGTTTTTTTTTTTTGTTTTTTTTTTTTGTTTTTTCAGTGGACTCAGTTCCCTTTTTGCATTGGATTCTGCTGTGACGTATAATTTTGAGAAATGATTCTACTTAATTTCCCTTGTAAGAAAATCTACCTACTCTCAATATAGGATTGTTTGCTCTTCTTGCTGCCTATTATTTTCTGGTAATACCTTCCCGTATCACTTTAGCTCTTCTAGCAACAGGAATTAGAAATCAATACCTAGGTTTCTTTCCACAAAAAAATGCTCCAGAAACTTAGATGAGTGGCATATGAAGGATTATTCTGAGAGAAATCAACATCTGAGAATCAAATAATTAAACTAAATCCTGTTTTCATTTCAAATATCTTTATTTATGGCACTTCACTTGACTTGCTTCAGTAAGATCACATCTTTGTTGTACTGGAGAGCACAGAACCAGACACGACATTGCAGATGTGGATGTGTCTCTGCTGAGCAAAGGTAATGGATCACCTTTGTTGACCTGTGGGCAGCACTTGTCTTTATGTAGATCAAGCTACTGCAGGGTACTGTTGGCAAGGACACATTGTTGATTGCTGGCCAACTTGTCCACCAGAAGGACCCTTAGGTTTTTCTCAGTGCCTTTTTGGTAATAATAGCAGTATGCATGAATATCCAGAAGACAAAGGAGTTTGCATACAGTGTACTTTGTGAATTGATCATTTCCAGGAATATATGCAGTTATTCTGTATTTTCTAGTACTTCTTAAATTGAACAAAATCAGAAGGAATTTAAAGTTGTTGGCATATGCACTGTCCTAGAAAATTCTTATTATCAGTTACATGCACATGTATGCCACGCGGTAAGGAAATCTACACGTCAGTGTAGTTCTTGCTCAGATCCTCACATCTTTCTTGGTTACATCTCTGGTGTCTGTGTATCTTGTAGTTCTTTTTGTTCTTCATTTTCAAGACCAAACCAGTTTTATTTTCTGTTAATTTTGCAGATAGAATGCTGTACGCTATACAGCTAGGCAAAGTGCCAGCTAAAATATTGTCTGCAAGAAGGTTTCAGCTTCTCAGTGCTCCCTAATCTATTGAGAGTAGTATTTTTATTCAGTGGCCTTCTATGAGTTAGGTGGAGATTCATTTTACCATTAAGACATTCATAATCAGGAGTATTGAGCTCAGAATTGCCAGGGAAATGGCAGTTTTCTTATCACAGCTGAATATTCTACTTCTTCAGCCATGTAAGGTCTATTATTGACTCTCCAAACATGTTGTCCTTGTTGTATTCAGTCTCTGCCTACTCCGCTACCTGCCTTATCTCTGTCATCCTACCCGCATCTCACATTGATTTGATTCTTACACTGTGTTGAGCTTCATTTCTTCTGGCTTGTGTACACTAAGGATTTAGAAGTGATTTCTGACTGGGTCTCCATTTAAATGTGGTACTTCTAGGATCACAAAATGATCAATGGTTGCCTACTCCATAGGCTATCCACTGGAATGACTGGAAAGAGAAGTCCCTCTGAATTTAGCATGGAGAACCTGGCACATTAGAATAATTACATGGATGTTTTATGAAACATTGCATTATTGACATATAGCTTTTTGTTACATGATAAACTGGACACTTATAAGGAATAAGAAGACTGAGCTAAGGAAACCTCAAGGTCAACAAGAGAAATAAGGATAGAAATTTGGATTTTTTTTTTTTTGTTTGAATGGATGAAATAAATCTGAGTCCTGTAAAGCTTATTCTATGTTTAAAAAAATGTCTCTAACAAGGTAATAATGCAGTTCTGTTTTAAAATATTGATTACAAATGCAGTTACAAAACTGCTTATTTTCAAGAAAATATAAATTGAATTGTACCAGTGGTACAATTCATGAGAGAGAAGGAAAAAACAACAACACACCTGGATAATGTTATGAAGTCCCTTAAATTCTACGTAGATAACAATTTCTGCATTTTTTTCTTTCCAATTCATATACTTTCTTAGCTATTCATTTTAATTCTCTTTTTGTGGTGAAATACATATATTTAAGTTTATGAATTGGGAGATTCATGTAATCAACTTAATTGTGTGCTTCAAACAGCATGGTTTTTGTGCATTACTAATACATTGTCAAAGGACTACAATGATGGATCAGTTTTTCTTGGGAATATATTTTCAAGTCTAACATATTAAGAATAAGAAATTTTGTATCTTCTTTAGAAGCCCCTTAAGGGTTATAAATGTTTTCCTTCTACTGCAGTATCCCTGTGAATTTCACGAATGTACAAAATGTAATCAATGTTTAACCTTTTTTAAAGGTAATTAAGGTGTAAAGGTGATTTAATACTAATTGTTGTAGCAGACTCTTAATTTTCTTTTAAACCCCAGTGCACTTCTGCTAATTACTACTTTGTGCTTGTTTTCGTTTGAAAATCTTTTTTTGACCATATTCAACTCATTACAAATAAAATATCGTTTCACATAAATCATCAGGAAGCACACTGAATTCCAGATGATCTGTATTTACTGTTTCTCTGAATAAGGCTGTGTGTTAGTTAGTATCTCAAAGCTCATTCTCAAATATTTTATTTTTATGAATCATTATATATAGTGACTCATAATTGCTGAGTAGCCTCTCATAGACACCTTTGTATGAGAATGCTACCAATGGGAAGCAAAGTTCCATATAAAGTGGAACATTGCACTTGTACAATGTTTTTTTGTTTTGTTTTGTTTTCATGTAGAGAAGTATAACTTTATGAAAACATCAGAAGAGTTTGAGATGATATAGCTATTTGTCTTCAAATTTAAAATGAGGGAGAATAAAACTCTCTTTTTGTCTCTTTACAAGGAGTTTTTCTGGTAGCTTTAGTTCTAATATACTTGCAAAATATATTGTGATTTATGCATCGTTATGACATGTCCTCTACAATTGGATTTGTTAAAAATGTTTTTGTTATAAATCATCATGGATTTTAAATTGTAAATCAAGCCAAAATTTTCCATCACAGACTTATAAGTATAGTTTGCCAGAGTACCATCAGTGGCCATACTAACGACAGCCATGGAGGTGTATACATTATTGCGTTACTTTACAGTATAATTAACTTCTGAAACAAACGCTCTGATTTTCCCTATTTTCTATTCTTTTTTTTCACTTCACAGAGCATTTGGTATCCATCATTTAACTCTCTTCCTCCTATTTTCTTTATCTGCACAGCTTCAATTGTGCATAGAGACTCTACAAGCAGCATATAATTACATTGTGCACTTAAGCTATACTATTTTTTTGTATAATCTCTACAGTAAATAGCTAGGGTTGTTGCAGTACTCATCACTGTGGGATGGCCAATGAGTGTATAAACCATCAGAAACTAGATGGGGAATGTTCAGCCTCCATTGCTCCCTGGAAGGGATTTATTTTCAGCATTGCTGAGTTACAATCCTTCAGCAACCTGTTTCAGTTCCTTGAGATTTTATACCTTTTTGTGTCATATCATGCCATGTCATGTCAATCCTTGAACTATATACTAGCTCTCTAGAACTAGATCTCAAGATCTTTGTCTGTGTTGGTAATTTTACTTTTTCTGTTTTTCATTGATCTGTCACACAAAACTTCACTTCCTGTTGTCTGGGTCCTACACACCTTATCCTAAGCCATACTGACATCATGCAGCAATGCCATAAAGGACTGCAGAGGCAGGCCTTGATTAGAAGCAGTGAGGTAGTCTCTGAAACGTTGACCTTCTAGTATAGTGCTTGAACATCAGTTCAATCAGACGCAGTATTGGTATATAAATACTGACATCCTGAACAGAAATTTAGTATTGAGATGCCTAAGGTAGCATTTGTTACCTCTAGCAAAACAGGTACCCACACAGTCTACTCTGAATTGCTTTTTGTTTTCAAACTACTTCAGTTCAGTTGCCTTTGTATGCATAGATAACCATTTTTAATAGCAGCAGTTACAAATTGTATGCATATTTTTAAGTACAAAAAATGATTTAAAAAAAAAACAAAAACGTAAGGTAAAGACCAACAACAACACATGTAGCATGGTTTTTATAATATGTGGTGAAATCTTTGCTAAGGTCTTTCCTCGGTGTGCCTAATAAAAGGTGTTTTTATCTGCTAAAAGAGTGATGAAAATTCTATAGGAAATATAAACCTAATGGAAAGATGCTGTTTTGTACCAAAGGTATAACATTTTTGGTGGCAAAAGCTATATTGTAGAAATGGTATGAATATTCTGTGTTGTTTTGCTGTTGTTCCTTATCTTTCTTTCTTTCTTCACACACCTTCAGCAGTGTGTGGAGACAGGACAAGAACTTCTTCACGGTGAGGGTGACGGAGCACTGGAACAGGCTGCCCAGGGAGGTTGTGGAGTCTCCTTCTCTGGAGATATTCAAGTCTCGCCTGGACGCCTACCTGTGCGACCTGGTGTAGGGAACCTGCTTTGGCAGGGGGGTTGGACTCGATGATCTCTGGAGGTCCCTTCCAACCCCTATTATTCTGTGATTCTCTGATTCGCTGTTTTCATCTTTCAAAATACTATGTTTATTAACATTCTTCAAAGTCTCATGCCAGGAGTCGACAAAATCATATGCAAGACTATCCATATGCTTCATTTAACTTTGTCAGTCTTTGTAGGATGAGAGATTTCCTTTCAATTAAGTACTAAATTTCAAGAGGTAAACATCCCCAAATTCTACTAAAAAAAAAACAAAAACAAAAACTACAAAACACTGGTGAATACACTTCAAAAATGCCATTGTTTGTGTCTATGTAGAATTGTTTTCTTTGCAGTTTCATTATATTATTCCCATTAATTTTGTAAGACAGGAAACCTACTGAAATAATGTATTATCTTAGTCTCAGGAACAAAGCTAACTCAAACTTCTTGTTAAAGATTTGTATTAAATTCTAGACACAACCTCTTTAATTATATCTGTCCCTGTAAATTTGTTCAGGGGAAAGGAATTGCTAAGCAGTTTCAGAGGTTTCTATTTCCCTTTGTAGAATAATAATGAAAAGTGTGAATCACAGTTTCCACATAATTTAATAAAATCCTTCATTAGTGAGAAATGACATTTGTATTCCATATTAAACAAGTTCTCTTTGCATGGAAAGTAGCTCTGTTAGTTGGTTTAAGGTTGCTAGGAATCTATTACCTTTATAGGATGAATACTGATTGCTATATCGTTATTTTTACAAGCAAATAAGTTTCTAATGATGCCTACAAACAGCATGCAAAACCATGTGCTGAAAGAGAATAAAATGCATCTTTTCAGTACTTCTTTCTGTTAAATTGTACTTTGTCTGTAATTCCACAGCTGACCAAACTGGAATGTTATTTATAGGAGATGCAATAATACAGGTCAGTAAACATTTGTTTTTACCATATTTATTTCAGACTTACCTTTATGTTTGTTTCATTGGCTAGCTTACACATTTCAAATCATTTTGTTCCTATTGTATGTTTGTTTTTAGGTTAATGGTATTAATGTAGAAAGTGCTACCCATGAAGAAGTGGTAAGTCCTTCTAGTCTGACTTCTTGGTAGCATGCAGAATATTCTGTGCCATACCATTTTGCTTGATCCAGATGAGTTAATTTTTAATTTTTTTTATTTTTTTTCTATGAAGACCCAATACTTTCTCTCATATGATTCTGTCATGTATGTGGTCATTAGGAGCTTGAGTTTTTGTCACATTAAGATATATTTAATTGTGGCATAAATGTTCTATTGCAAAATCAAGTCTCCATCGTTGTATGTTATAGTTTTACATTCCTTAAATAAAATATTCAGAAAACAAAATGAGACAAAGTGAAACCATGATATGAAGAATACATACCTACTTTATTTTCTTATTTTTCTAATAAAATCCCTAATGTTGATGTTTTAGAAATTTAACAGTATTTAAGTTTTGTTTAGTTTTGAGAAATTTTGAGATTATAATGGAATTAGTCAGCACAATATGCTGACTCTTGAGAATCTATTCATTTTCATGGTACTGTTCAAGAAGTGTTTCAAAGCATTTCATTGAGTTCTGGGGAGATATTGTACAATAATAGACTATGGCTTATAAGGATCAGGTGATTATCTGATACTTTTTAGGTCGTGAAATCCAGAAACTGTTATATAGTTGAAAGGAAAATTTGTTAATTTTTTTATAGAATTAAGATGTCAAGGGCTTCTCATTATAACATGGTAGCTTCTCAAACTCCCTTATCCATCTTTCAAAAGGTTAAAAATCTCAGTGTTTTAGGGGAAAAAAATACAGTGGGTAACTATTTTCTGCTTCTAATTATTTTAAATATCTATAATTCCTTCTGTAGCATTTTAATTGTTTAGATGTTTGCAGTCAAACCTCAAAAGAGAAAACACCAGTTGCTGTGTATTACCTGTCAGAGTTTACAACAGAGGTAAGGCAGAGTTTGCTGGATGAGTTTCCAGAATATTTTTACTTTAACATATTGTCTAGTGTATAAGATGAGTATCTTATTATATCAGATTGAGAATCTCTTCTACTTCCGTCCTCAGACGAATGTATTAATGTGCACAGAAGGAAGGAAAGGGTTGAGAATCCATTGGTTTTGCAAACCACTATACCAAATCACCATCTTTTGTGAGGATGTATCCAAGTATCCATATTCCCTGTACTGTCCACTCCCTATAATACTGTGAACCAGCAGTATCTTTGACCCATCCTTCTCCTGTACATCTTCCAACAGTTCTATCTCATATGGCCTTGATAAGCCACTGCCTCTGCCACAGTGCTGTATGCTGATTTGGTGATGGATGATCTAGTGCATAGTATCTTAAAGGATTTTTCTAGGGATTCTAACCAAATCTTATAATTAGAAAATTATACTGGTTTTCATTTGGAAGGGTAGTGGACATACATGATTCTCACTGACTTAAGGAAATGCAGGCGTTAAAAGTTTATGTATTTTTCTCTTATTCTTTTAGTTATTCTGTGTATTTTTTTAAGTGTTTTAAGTGTTTCATCTAACCCAAAGCAAACTGATTTATTGAATAGTTATTAGTTTTTAACTGGTTTATTTCATTCATCAGACAGACTGTGTACAGATAAAGCCAGTTATTACCCCCTGAAAGTGCAGAGCTTGTCCAGCCTTCAGTACAAGTCATATAGATTAAAATATTTATCCCCATTGCCTGTTTACTTACATTGCCTATCAACTCACTGACAAATGGAATCCAGAGTAACATCTGTAGCAATCATATATGACATGGGCTTAAAGTCTTATCAGCATGTTACATGGGGAAAGAAACAAAACTTGCTTTTATTACTAGGAGATGAGGATCTCTCTAGGTCAAGATAAAGTGTAGTTGCATGATCTTGTAGTCTCTTTCTTGCTGTTGATTAAAACTACCAGAGGCTGAATCTCTGAAATAATTACAGATGGAATTTCACAAAGCACCAGAATCAGGTCTGTTGTATATTGGTGAACTTCCACATGAAAAATTCTAAGGTTCATGAAAGTTATTGACCACAAAATGGTAAGGTTCTTCCCTTAAAGATTGTTTTTCAGTACCAAGAAGCACTCTAGAAGTGCCAGTATAACACAACTGTGCTACAGTGGTGAGGAGTAATGGAGAAATGCATAATGTTACTCTTTGCACTGTACATGGGAATTCAGTGGGATCATTAAACAAAACTTTTTTGGAACAATCAGGCGTAATCAGTATAGTTGAAGGAAAAACCAGAAGGAAAAGAGGTACCTGGAGATAGATCTGCAAGAAGACATTTTTGCTACCACAGCCTGCTATCAGAATCAGAGTGGGGTTAGATAAATGGATCAAGTGGTAGAGCAAGGGGTTTATTCTGAGATTTGGTGAGTGTGGGGTGTGAGCAAGCAGCTGCATGGGTAATCCACTACAAGCTACTAAATGGATGCTACCACAATGGTACACCATTAAAGGGCAGAAGCAAGAGCACCCATTTTCATCTGTTTTCTGTTCCTTTGTTTTGGAAAGTTTGGTGGTTTGGTTTTTAGTGTGTGGAGTTTGTTTTGTTTTATTTCTTTTTTATTGTGCCTCCAATAGGAATTATTTTCTTTTTTTTTTATCCCCCCTAGTAGCATGTCTTGCTGTTCTTAGTGTTTTTCCCCTCCTGTTCTTATTTTATACTATTTTAGAATATCAGATCATTCACTCTTATAGCATGTGAGGAAATCTGCTGTACAGGCATAAATTTAGATAACTTGCATTACATTAAATGGAGATTATGTGTAATTTGATGCCACAGTTTTAAAGACTTAAAACCCATTGGGGTAAATATATGAGAGAAAAGACTTCGAGATCTGAGAATAGTAGGATAGGAGGTTTATTGTTCCTACTACCTACCACCTTCACAACTGACACTTTGGAGATGGTTATGTAAAGAGCTTATCATAACACCTACTGGTGTTCAGTTTCTTGACCCTTGAGAGATGTTGAAAAGTGCTTGCTTCTCTGCAAGCAAAACAACTGGCTGGTCTGCTTACAACAATGTCACGACAAACTGGCTTTCCTGTTTCACCCTTCAAATTCCATGAATTTGCTTTTCTTCAGAACTCTTCAAGCTTCTACTGACCCGCAATCACATCTTAGTTCAGGCTAGTGGTACGGATGGATACATGAATAACTGGAAATCAGGACTGATGAAAATCCCTCTTTTATAGTAGTAGTACAATAGACTGTGAAGAATTGAAAATAATTTATATTCCTTGAAAAATAAGTTTATTTTTAGAAATAGTCTATTACTGTGGAAAGACTATGAATATAGAGAATGGTAATATGGAGATTAATATAGTTTTGGTACTGATTGTCTGAGAGGGAAATTTATTTTGTTTCCCTGGTGGCTAATCATATTATCACCCTGTGCAACACAAATGGAATAGTCAGTTCTCTTGATAAAATGTCATTTCAATGCTCACACTAAAATATGTTTTCAGCATGCAAAATTATATTTCATCTGCATCAATCTCTTCTGTACTGAAAGATGCATTTATGAAAATAAACTGCATATATATTTTTAATTCTTTCAAAGTTTAAAGCTAAAATCTTTGATTCATGTTTCTTTTCATTGGTAATGTTTCAGTAACTAACAGAAATCAAAATTAATATCCTTTTAATGGAATTGGATCAAGAATTACAATAACTGTGCTGTTTAAGATTGTTTTTCTTCTGTCTTAGAAATATTTTTCCAAGTACCCTATTTCTGCAACATAGAACTTATTTCTCTAGTGTGATGGAGGACTCATTAGGAAATGGAAAAGAGATGCCTGCCAAACTATAAAATTACTTTGACAAACTCCCAGTATGTTAATTTACATTTATTTTTGGGACTGTTTCAGATCATTGTCAAGGAGAGTCATGTCTATAGCAATGCACTGGAGCACGTTTTTTAAGTTATGGCATAATGCTTTAGAGTATACTACTGTTAAACAACACTGTATTGTCTACAGTGAGCAGGAATACATCTGATCAAAAAGTATTCCTGAGCATTTTCTGGTACATTTGATCAGATGAATACAAAATAGCATACCTTACATTGGGTATCATAATATAAGCCTAATCTGATAGCTGTGAATAAATGGTCTTTTGCAAGGGTAAGCTGGAACTCTATAACTAGAGTCTTGAATTACCTTACTTACTTCTGTTAAGCAGCAGTAACAAATACTCTAAACAAAAACATTTTGTGCCTATTAAAAAGTAGTATATGTGGTGAAAACCTTAGCAATTCTTGTGAGTGTCTGGACTCTTGCAATTCAGGACATCACTGGGTTCTCTTATCTGTCAGCTGGTGGGGAGAAGCACCAGGGGAGGATGCATCAGAGGACACTCCTTTCTTTTGACAGAGTGAACGTTGGCTGGAAAAGAACTAGTTATTATCCCTCTGGGCAGCGAGAAGGAATTGCTTGATTATATCCAAACATTCACAATAGTAAGAAAGCTTTTGAAGATATTTTTTTTTTTCCAGATTCTGTTGAAAGTACTCCTACTGAAGCAGCAGTAAAAGTGTACTATTTTGGTGATGATTTAATGAGTCAGAGTCAGTGTGACCAATGGCTGAGCATTGCAGCCTGCATCATTTCCTACCCAGTCTCTCTGAGGTTACCTGGTGCAGCATAGTAATGTTGATGTAGCTAAATTCACTGACATCTCCTGAAACGGATTGCAAATCCCCAAAATACTTATTCACTATGACCATTGGCCTAGGCTAACCTAATCCATACCATGGATTTGGTAAAATGATAAATAGCAAGTGTTTAAGCCGTACCAGGCTCTGTGCTAACAATTTAACACACGGAATTAAACTAACCATGTCTCACTGTTTGGATTTGTATCCTCATCATTTTTAATTTACCAATATAAATGTAACCATAGAGATTATTTATTTTAGATTACAAAACACTTACTATTCATTTAAAACTAAATATTGTATAAAGATTTTTCATTTAGAAGAGGTTATGGAATAAAATGATAACTATTATATGTGTTTAAAATCAAAATTACATTGTTATGATATTTTGTTTGTTTAAATGATATCACGTTAAATTAAAAGAGTGTCTAAGGTATATTGGTATTCAAGGATTGAAAGATGATAAATACATATCAGTGAAAGATGCAAAAGATGATCTGTAGAACCACAGTCTGGTAAGCCTAGTGTCTGTTCTAGCCAAATTATTAACAATCATAATAAAAAAAAAATAGAATTTACAAATATACAGATAAAAACATAAAAACATAACGTGGATAAAGGAAACTCTATTGCTATAGTTTGCTTGGATTTCCAAAAATCCCTCAACAAAATCCTTGTTTCATACATGCCTTAAAGGAAACTTACTAGCCATGATTCTTGCTTGGATAAATAATTGTTTGAAAGATAGAAATTGAGAGGAAGAGTAATTGGATTCTGATTTACAATGAAGGAATATCCCACACAGTTCCACTTTCCTAGGACTTCTTTTTTCAAGATACTCTTAGCAAACTGTGAAAGAAAATAAAACCTGAGGTGTCACTTTGCCCGTTCAACATGATTATTCAAAGTGGGAAGGATAAGGGAGAACTGTAAAGAACAGCAATAACATTCTATGACTCAGTGTCAGTAGAGTAGAAGGTGAAATGAAGAATCATCTAGGTTGGAAAAGATCCTCAAGACAATCAAGTCCAACCATCAGCCTGACCTAGAATCCCATGACAAAACTTTCATGTCACATCCACACATCTCTTAAATACTTCCAGGGACGGGGATTACTTAGCTTCCCTGGGAAGTCCACTGCAAAGCTTGGTCACATTCTCCATGAAGAAATTCTTTCTAGTGCTCAGTCTAAGCATCCCCTGGTGCATCTTGAAATTCTTTCCTCACACCAATATCACTTGTCATCTGAGAAAGGAGACCACCTTTAATCGGAAAGTTAAGCAGTACACGTGGGAGGGAAGAGTCTTGGCTCCATGTACAGACTGATGGACTCTGAACTAATCACTGCAGCTGTGAAATAAAATCTCAGGCTTCAGGAATTCATGAAAGCCAAGCAAATGACAGAGGATCTTTTATAAAGAAGTGGTAAGCAGAACTGAGAGTGTCACTGTATGCATCCAGGGTGGCTTTGTATCTTCAGTACTGACAGTATTTCTGGTCCTTTCACTGCAAAGGATGCAAAAGAGCAGGAAAAGGTTCAGAGAAAGCAACAAGGCACTGAGCAGCATGATCAAAGATGTCCAACAGTTTCTAAGCAGTGAATAAGCTGTAAGTCAGGTAGAGATTTCCTCTGGAAAAAGATGTAATTGAGATGAGAGATTATGTAGGCTTGTAAAGTTGATTGGCATGAAAGGAATAGTAAAGGATGGGTTGTTCAATGTCTCTGCCAGTAGTGAAACCAGAACTAAGATGTCTCAAATGAAACCAAGATCTCTCTGTGAGAGCTGAATAGAGAGGAAAGTGACGTAGATTTATCTGGAGGAACTTGATGGGCTATGCTTTAAAATAATATAGGGGGATTCATATTTCTGAATACTCATTGAGACTCCCGTTATTTTTTCCAAAGTATTTTTAATGTGAAATGGCTTTCATCTCTTGAAGATTGATCATTTTCTGAATTTTCTACTTAAACTGTTTCACAATTATTTTTTCAAAGTACATATTTTTAATTTTTTTAAAGTATATATATATTTTTTAATTAGTAAAGCAGAGAGCTTTAGCAGATTCTAATTTCCTTGTCAAGATGATTTCCAGCTCTGAACTATGTTGTCATTTGCTATAGGAGAATTGTAGATGTTTTTGCCTATTGTCTTCTCTATGACTAGTTCCTCTGTGTACGAAAGGTAATTCCATTAAGTTGTGAATAGGCTTGTTTCCTTCCAAATATTTTACTATTACTATAGTTTCTTCAAATGTTTGGTGAAAAAAGTGAAAGGGTTGTATCTTCACTGAAATAAGGTTTTGATGTATATCAGGCTGAGACTATCTCATGTTGCACACATGTACATGAACAGAATCAACATAGATATTATCTATCATCTCTGAGGATTTTAATGAATGGAAGGTTGTTGAAATGATCCCAGACTCTGAATGCTCGCAGACATTAGATAAGATTGCCAGGGGTACCATACAACCTGGCCTTGAGCACCTCCAGGGATGGGCCATTCACAACCTCTCTGGGCAACCTGTTCCAGTGCCTCACCACCCTCTGAATAAAAAATTTATTCTTAATATCTAATCTAAGTTTTCTCTCTTGTAGTTTAAAACCATTCTCCCTTGTCCTATCACTATCTGCCCACATAAAAAATCATTCTCCTGTTTATAAGAGAAAGAGCACTGTTATTAGAGAACATTTATTAATGGTGCTATATAGTTGGCTTCTTTAGTTAAAACTTACATGTATTTTAGAAAATCGGCTGCTGATTTGTAGGTGAGCATTAAGAGGAAAAATACCAACAATTATTGCAAGAATGCTAATTTATCAGAATAAAGCTCTGATGTGCATAGTTTCCTTATTTCAGTTACAGTATTAATATTCAGTTCAGTATTAATTTTCTCTGAGCTATTTTCTCGGGAGTTTGGTCATGATAGAAAAGCAGCCTTGTTATCTGGCAAGGAGACAAACAATTTAAAATGTTCTTCACATTCCTTGGATGAAAAAGATCTGAATTTAGTTTCGTTTCTCCAGGTCCTAATTTGTCATAGGTATTACATATCCTAGCACGACATAAAAATAAAGCCAGATCAAATCAGCAAATTATAGTACTGCTTTAAAATATTGTGGAATATACAATTCAATCTCAGTTTCCAGATGCCCTAAAAAATGTGATTATTTTATCACCGAATGCATCTGGCACGTTCCTCATTAAGAAATAACTTGTAGAATACTTTTAATCTCCAACATCTTTTAGATGCAAATAATAAAATTCAAATATTTTAGCATACATTTTTGAGCCTTAAATTTGCACTCTTTTGCACTTCTACAGTTCTTTTGTAAAGGATTGTAAAATACTAGAGAAAAAAAAAAAAAAGATACTAAAAAAAATAGAGTAACGACTTATGGTACCTCTATTGGGTTATGCTTTTTGTAAAAAATATCACATAATTTCTGTAATGTACTCTTGGAAATTGACTTACTCTCAAGCTCTAAGCATGTTAAGAAAGCATCCACAATTAAGTAGTTCTAGGTTTCAATACTTTTTATCCTGTCTGTTTCATAGTCATTTAATTCCCTGGGCTAGAAAAGCAGCAAGTACTCTGGCATTATGAGCATTTACAATGCAGATAATTTTTGAGCACAAAAGTAGAATTACTATACTTAAAATTGATGGAAGAATTCAGCTACCTAGCACAAAGGAGCTATAGCTAGAATTAAACTCTTTGTTGCACTGTCACACTACTTAGATAAAGCACGCAGTGAGTGTGGCTAGGCAGAAGCCTTTTAAAGCAGCAGTACTTCCTAAGGGTAAAAGGTTTTAAAGGTATTGTTTGTGTTGTGGGTTGTTTTTTTCCCATTCAGTTCTAGACTGCAGCTGTATCTCTTTTAATGCTTTTCATTTTATAAATGTTGAAAGACCTACAAAGTATTTAGAACAACCTATAGTAGCCTTTTCAGTCATAAATGAAGAGTCAAAAATTGAATTGCTATTAGAGGCATATGAAAACTGTAAATAATCGAAATATATTTTAGAAATTGAAACTGACCCTGTCTCAGTGTTATAAAGGAAAAATATATAATTCTTGAGGGGGAACAGTATAACAAATGATTGGTTAGGAATAAAAATGCATAAGTAGACATTATATATTTGAAGTGGGATCACATTTGACATATTTTATTACGGTTAAAATCAGGAAATCTCTATCTTAATATTCAGAAATACTGGCACGTGACATTGTAGATTCTTCTACAAAATTGACTAAATTAATCAAAACCTTTGCTTGTCCCCAGACCTGGACAAGGTGACCACTGGCACCTGCACCCCACTGCTGTTGGCATTGCTACCAGCACTCCATCTGTACATCTACAGCACCTGGACCATAGCTCTCAGCACCCTGTGCAATGACAGCCACTGCTAAAAACAGGTAGAAGGAGAGGGAAATAGAAGTGGAGTTGTGAGGAGCAGTAAGTATGGCAGATGATCACTACAGGGAAGGTAGTTCTTACCTTCAAGGACTTTGGTGTTCATTGCTGTATAAAAAGTCAGACAGAAAGCCAAATATTGATAAAGATGATTGATGGAATGAGAAAAGAGTGTAGACCATGAATAAATCTGGAATGTCTTTGAAAGAGTTGATATAATTCTTTTTTTATTATTATTTCTTTTCTAAAACAAGACTTCATAAATTCAGGACCATTAAATAATGTCCTTTGTTATCCCTTACCATCTCTAGAAAGATTCTTCCTTCCTTTGATTCTTATTTCTTATGCACAAACTAACCTGTAGCTTAATTTTCAGTCACACCTGTGGGTTTCAGCTCTGGCTGACATACTTTCTCTGCAGCAGTATCCTCTTCTTTTTAATTCCAGCTTTCTTTTCCATCCTTTTCTACCTAAATAATGTTTTGTGCTTTGGACTAATCCACTACTTTATATTGTGTGAGCTTTGGTTTTTCATCAGGATGTAAAGAACTGTGGAATCTAGTTTGGTATTATTAAGAGGACTCATCTACAAGCTAAAAAAGACTTAGGGCATACCCATGTGATATTGGATTGATTAATTAAATAAATGTGTTTGTAAAAGATTAGACTTAATCTGTTTATATAAGAAGAGCTCAGTTATTTTGCATTTGGTAAATTTCCTTAAATTGAAAGTAATGTAGAGAATTTACACCCCCATAAAATTAAATTACTAGTAAAATTATTATGTACAATGACAGGAGAGATGAATAAACTGTGGATTGTGGGTGGAAAAAATTTCTTTATGAGTTGTACTTAAGTACAAGCATTGAAATGAGCTGCCAGGTGTACCTTTTGATTCCCTACCCCTGGAGGTGTTCAAGACATGTTTGCATGTGATGCTAAGGGACTTATTTTAGTGATCGTTGGTGGTTAAACTGATGATCTTGAAGGTTTTTCCAACTTACATGATCCAAGGTTTCTATTGCTTCTCTTCATAAAGACTCTTAACAGGAGAGTCATCTAAACAAGTGTGTGGATCTCATAGCTATCATTAATATTTTAGGCATATTAGTTTAGCCACTGAATTGAGGCTAGATTCTAGTACCTGCTCTTGTTCAATATTGTTGATATCAGACAAACTCATAGAGTGCGAATCTGTTCATATGCTTCAGGTGGTGAATAAACTAATACACTGAATCAAAACTATTAAAAAACTGGATCAGGAAATCACAAGGTTTTTTAACTGATTGGGTTTTTTTTCTATATTTGTTTGTTTTTGTCCAATACAGTGTTAGCAAAAAGTCTAATAGGAAAAAAGTGTAGAAAATATTTGAATATTGAATGAAAATATATATAAATCCCGCTGACTTATGCTGAATAAATATTAGCTTTTACAGTAGTACTGTTGCAGTGAATCACAGACATGGTGTTCTGGGATGGTGTGCAAAAGATTTTGCCTAACAGATATTTATTTCTGATACATGCAGAATATTGTAAATGATTTTCTGTTTTATGGTGACAGTAATTTACAATGTTTGGGGAGTTTGGGGGGAGGGATTTTTAGATTGCTGCATTTTGTCCATAGATACGCTATTATGGTCTTCTACAAACTGTAAGAATTTACATGTAAAAGAGGATTTTTTTATTATTACTTTCTAGATGCGCCAGGTTTCAGTTCTTTATGCCTGAAATGCTGAACATGTGCATGATTTCAGATAAATTCTAAGGCTGATCAGTCCATAGATCTGTTACTTTTCCCTGTACTTCATTGGTATGGTCACCAAGAGTGGTTCTGACTGATCCTTATGTTTACTCCTGTGATAACTCTGGATGTCTGCAAAATACCTGCTATACTAGTACAAAAAAGGATAACTGAAAAAGTTTGTTGTAAGAAGAGGAAACAGTGTCCAAATCATCAACAATTTCCAAATTGAATGTAGCACATCACTTGCTCGTTTTGATAACTTCAAAAGTTTGTTGTTTAGATTTTTCACTGAGTGATACAAGACAACCTTCATTACAAACTGACCATCTTTCAACTGAAATCACATTCTTCATCATTGCACACAATTGCCATTGGATAATGCTGGAAATTTTCTGACTAACTGATGTGTTTCTTACATACTGAATATATCAGTAACAATTGATTAAGTTTCTATTTAGGAATTTTATGTTTGTTTTGTAATTTATCCATTTCTGTCTTTTGAGGGTTTTTTTGTTTGTGTGTTAGTTTTCTTGGGGGGGGGGAGGGGGAAGCGGATTGGTGTTTTGTTTTTGATTCCTGGGATAATTCTTTCTTTTTATAATTAATACATAAAAGCAAGTGAGCAATAAAACATGCTGCTAATTGTAAAATTATGAGTTCTTTGGCTTTGAAGTCTTTTCAAGTATAGCGCATTTATCACAGTTGAGACAGACCTGAAGTTCCAGAGAGAAGTCAGTGTGGTGCTCTGATATTTGTGGAGTTTTTGAAGAATGGCAGCATTACTTTCTGAGGGATGGGTCTTCATGCTTCAGTTAACAGTTAGCCTTAAGCAAATTTATTTAAACTTCCATTCCTTCAGGGAAAAACTGATTTGGCTCAGAGTATATTTTTCAATCCACAATATGTAACAGTGTCATATCCCAGATATTTGTGTATGCATTGTTTTCAAGTAAATCAGAAACTGAAGTGTATAATTAAATAGATAAAATAATGTATGAAATCATGAAGAAAAAAATTAATTTTTTTTTCTATAATTACTGGTAATTATGCTGTTCAAGAGCATTGTTATTTTTTAAAGTGAATAATGAAGGTTTGTGGTTCAAAACATGTTTTACTGTATTTGTAAGCAAAAATAAGACAAAAGGGCTAATTCGATGAACTAAGATAATTTCCTCCCTTTCATGTGTGTTTTTGTCTCCAGTTAAATTGATACCTTCTGTGTCTCACAACTTATTTCTGGCTCTGTAAGAAATGGAACGGGTTATGGCTTTGCTTCATGTGCGCTGCTGTTGTGCTACGCTTGCTAGTGTTGTATTTTTTATGGTCCATTTTTTTGCTCAGTCTTTTCCAACACATTTTTAAAGCCTAAGATTCTTAGCTTAGGTGACTACTTGATTTCTTTACTTTTTCTGGATTTTCATATTCATCAGGAATAAGCTTAATATTTTTTATGCGGGTGAATAGATCAGTCACTGGTATAAGCATTACTTCAGGTACACATAAGGAAGAACTATAATATTTGAGATAATCCTGCTTCTCGTGTCAGTTGATGTGGCAGTATGCTGAAATAGTGGCCTGAAGCAATACAAGCACCTGTTTCCTCCAAGCATGTTAGACCTGTCAATACTTCTATAGGAGTTACTGATTGCTATGGTTACATTTCTGCTTGATACACACATACTCTGGTTATGCTTAGATTAGAGACCACAGGTCTTTACATCTATTTCTGACAAATGGGACCAAGGCTGCAGGATGCATACCAGCCAAACATAATACCTATTTCCTCAGTCATGGATATGTAGCTGGAGAATACCTCTGTCCTCTATTAGGAACTGAGTTCCATCAAAGATATTATTTGAAGTTATGCATTTTAAAAAGTTCTTCATGCAGTAGTGTGCTATGTCTTTAATTAAATTCTGATGTTTTAATATGTGAGCTGCTGTACACATACATGTGTATATATGAAATTCACGCCAACATGTGCTCACTTCTGATAAGCAAATATTTATAGTTAATGAAGACAGTCACAAAAATCAAAACTGTGCTTAAAATGGAAAAATAACTGTAATTTATCACCTGAATCAGACAGAATATAAACCCTATATAAAATATATGTAATGTATTAATTTATGTTATGTATTTATGTATGTATTCATGCACACAATTAAGTATCTGCATAAATACATTTCTCTCTACCACTACTACTATTCTGTAGTAGCTTGGAATGAGTTTGACTGGAGAATTTATGTTTAGCTGGTATATAAAATCAGGTTGTCCAATACATTATTTCTTCAGGTTGTTCCATTGGGCTTGCTTACTCTTTTATTTACTCTTTTGCCTACTCCTTTATTGGTGTGGCTTTAACCCCAAAATAGTCTTCATTCCTCTTCAAAAATGTTCATACTGACTATCTTATTGATCAACAGAAATACTGATTTCATTAATGTGCTTTCCACAACTGGTGGTTCTATGGTTTAAAGTAGCTGTTATTTGTCACATTGACAGGTACACCTACTGCGAAATGCTGGTGATGAAGTTACCATTACTGTTCAGTACTTCAGGGAAGCTCCATCATTTTTAAAGCTCCCATTAGGTAAGAGACAATTAATGGATAAGAGTAATTTGTTTTCCTCGTTGTTGTATTCTTATGGTACTCACAGAAATGATAATTCAATCCTTGAGTGTTTTACTGCAAGAAACAGGAAATTATTTGTGTACTCTGTGTACACTGTAAGAATCTAATGCATACTGCATCGGTAAACTACGTCAATAGCCCTTTCCTCATCCACAAGGCAGGTCACTCAGTCGTAGAAGGAGATAGGGTTTGTCAACCAGGATCTGCCTTTCATGTACCCGTGCTGGCTAGCCCTGATCACCCACTTGTCCTGTGCATGCCTTCAAGATGATCAGCAGTTTGGTGCAGTTAGGGTCTCTCCTAAACACAGAAACAAGCAATTCATCCTTAGTGCCAGTTAATGAGTATTCATTTCTAAACTCATGCCAAACTCAAAAGAGTAGAGCCACCAGAAAATAATACAAGAATTGCAGGCAAATTTTTCCCTGTTGTGACAACTTGTGTCTTCAGTAACCACAGTATGAGATATAGTAGGGAAGGAAGGAAGAGCTACAAGAAGGAAGCAGGGGAGGCAGATACCGCTCCTGATTATGTGCTCATGAGAAATAGTAATAACACTGGTTAATGGGAAGAGACAATATAGTTGCATTTGGAGTGAACACACTGTAGTACTAAAACTGCCAGGGTAGCAGCTGGTTTGACTGAATGCTTAGAGATAGGGGCCCATGAGCTTGAGTCTTCTGGGATGCCAGAAAAGGACAAGATACTTCAGATTTATGCATGTATGCACTTCAGTATTGCCTGCAGTGTGAGTTGGGATGCATTTTACTGCTCAGTAGAATTGCTGCTTAACTTGTTATATGTGTCACTGATTCTTCATGACTGCAATTCCACGTTGTGCATGGGCTCGTGAAAGCTCTTCTTGAATGGGGGTCCCACCACTTATGTATTCCCTTAAAGAAGACCTATATTCCATGATTTTCCAGACATTATTTGCTTATTTGCTCACCACTGGAATGAGAACTTACGTCAAGTCATTTACCAATGATCATCTTGCTCGTTGAGCTTGGTTTCAGCCAGTATTGAATGGCTGAAGAGAACATCCAGCAGAGGAGCTGGTGAGCTTTGTGCTGAGGTTCCAAGTCCAGTTCAGGAGAAGGGACATTTCTTAAGTTCCTCAGATGTCTGATTGTACTGAGTTCTATTTTTGAATATTGTACTGCAGGCATGACATCACGGATCAGACTGAGCTGAGGGTAGCATAATATATCAGATTTGCTCATGCTTTGTGTAAAGGAAGCAGGCCTAATAACATGCCCCAAATAGGCAGTTTGTATCCAATATATCTCTTTCAGTTAAGAAGCATTTTGGCTTTCTTGTGCTTGTTGATACTCTGTGATAGCCTGCCTACAAGGACACTGAATTTCTTACTCTGAACAGGTTTCTCTTGAATAACAGTAATAGGGGCAGAATCCAAATGGTTGGCTACAGACCCTTTGAAAAGGATGATGGTTTTTGTAAGGTGAAGGTTTTTGATTCAGGTGTTCAGGGATGCTACAGAATCACAGAATTGTTTGAAAGGGACTTTTAAAGTTCATCTTTTGACTTTTCACACAAAGCCTGAAGATTGGCAATTTAATGGCACAAGTATTTTTGATAGATTTTGTCAGCACCAGAGGTACTTTAAAATAAAAAAAAGGGAGAGAGCAGGATAGATGTTTTTCCTTCTTTATACCTAAGGGGGAATAATAATACTGCAAAGAGCATAATGTGTCTTTTCCATGTGGCAAAACAAAAGACAAACATCCCCATCACAGAATACTTCAAAGGAAAGGTGAAAATTAGAGTTGATATCTCTCATTTTCTCCATGCATGATTTTTCATAGATTCACAGAATCATTAGAGCTGGAAGGGTCCCTTGAAGGTCATCTAGTTCAGCTCCTCTGTAATGAACAGAAACACCTACAGCTAAATCAGGTGCTCAGAGCCCGTTTCAGTCTGACCTTGAATGTCTCCAAGGATGAGGCATCCACCACCTCTCTGGGCAACCCGTTCCAGTGCTTTACTACCTTTACTGTAAAATATTTTTTTCCTAATAACCAATGTAATCCTCTCTTTGAGTTTGAAACCGTTTCCCTTGTCCTATCACAGCAGACCCTGCTAAGGAGCTCTCCAATATCATTTAGCAATATTGATTGTAAGGCAAATTGTAATATCATAAAGGATAAAGTCCTGCTGACTATCTGCTTTACAGTGGTCTGCCAACCAATTTCATTTTGGAGGTTTTGTTTGTTTTTTACAGTTTTAGTGTAATTAATTGTCTAAATTGGGAAAAAAGTAAAATCTGTTGATGGGACTCTGAAGTAATAAGATCTTTAAAATATTTTTATATCTATTAACCTTAAGGCTTTTAAACTGTAAATAAAATCCAGGTTTTATTAAATTAAGCAACAGAATCCCTAACTTTTTAAATCTCAGTCACTGTGTCAAAAAGAATTTAAAGGATATATAAATAACTCTTACTTGTACCACTGCAAATGAGCTCTTGCTTTAGGTTTCGTGCCAGCTAACTTTCGATTTACTGAATCACCACGAGATCTGCAAAATCCACCACTGTGATCCTTAAGTTTCTTCCACTCACCTCTGAGTTCTGGCTTTTTCTTGCCACCCTCAGGAGTGTGTCAGTTGCTTTTGTGAACTGCAAGTATCTCTCTTTGTGACCCCTTCTCATCTCACAGGGATTTTCCTCTGAGAATTCTCATCTACTGCTTAGGTAAAAATCATTCTTCCTTACACTCAGTGGATCCTTCCTGACCTAGCTTTCTTAAAATAACAAAAAATGACACAGCTAAGAAAAAATGTAAATTACATAGATAAAGCCTCTCATAGTGTAAGTTTGCACTTCTCATAGGTTGACTGTCTAACTACAATCTGGATGGAATACGAAGAAAGGTAGGTAATAATAATGGTTGCTGAAACTTTCAAAACATACTACATACTTCTGACATCAGTACTTAGTGGGATACCATAGTCACAGAGGGGGCGTTACCTATAGCAGATGGTTTGTTTTAAATAAACATTTTCTTTAGGTAGTCATGAGCTAATTTTCCAGAGATTGGACTGATCCCTAGCACTTGATTTGAAGTCTCAGCTACTTGTGCAAGAGTGGCAGATAGAGAAAAATTACTTTTAATTGTTTTTGTTATTTGTTTTGTTTTGTTTTGTTTTGTTTTTTTAGTTGTGTGTATCATGTGTATGCATATCCTATGTTTTCTTCAGAGGAGGAAAGACCACTTGATAGCTTTTGGGATGCCATGCTGGGCAGCAGTTTGTGCTCATTGGAGAGATGAGAGGACTGCATTTCTCATGAAAGCAGTTGAGCATAAACAGGAGAAACTTCCAAAATACGAAGTAGGGCCACGATAGAGTAATCTATGAGTGAGTGAGGCAGAACAAGCAGAGAGCAGACTGAAAAATTTGAAAGTTACATAGCAATAGGACTAGAAGGAAGGGCCTCAAGTTCCACCAGGGGAGATTCAGGTTGGATATTAGGAAAAATTTCTGCTCTGAAAGAGTGGGCAGGTGCTGGAACAGGATGCCTAGAGAAATGGTAGAGTCACCATCCCTGAAAGTGTTCAAGAAACATTTAGATGTTGTAGTGAGGGACATAGTTTAATGTGGAAATATTGGTGATAGATGGATGGTTGGACAGGATAATCTTGGAGGTCTTTTCCAACTTTGGTGATTCTGTGATAGACTGAGAGAGGCTGTGTAGTTTGTTGAGACTCAAAAAACCAAGGAATGTTACTGAACTGAAAAGCAAGTCTGTAGGAACATGCTGGGAGTAGCAAAAATTGTTGCCTCACCTTTTATTCTAAGCATTCCTATGCAATGGATATCAGTTTTCTCTACTAAAAACATTTTCTAATATGATTCCCAATAGTCAGACTATTCTGTGGGAAGTTTAATGACAACATATTTATTTAAATATTTTAATAAAAGAAAAAGGAAATCACTTTCTCTTACTGCCAGTCCCTGTGGTGATCTATAAGTCTGAACATAGTTTGTTGTTGTTGTTGTTGTTCTTTTTTTTTTTTTTTGGTGTGGTCTGCTCTATATATATAGTAGCAACAAAATGTGTCTAGTTACTGAAGTTAGCACTTGGAGTAGACCTGCATAAGCTGAATATGACAGTGCCTCATGCTAGCATCATCTCAGGCAATAAAATAAGGACCATCAGTAAAAACACACCAAAGCTTTAAAGCTCACAGTATAATTTTGAGACCTCAGCACTGAACTGACAGAGTTGTTATGAAGAAGATGAGCTTTTGTTGAATTAACTTCCATTTTGCTAAATCTTTCAGATATGTGATATATATTTTAAAGATATGTATGAAGATATATATATTCAGATATATATATATAAACGTGTGACTAGGAATGACTTTTTGACTCTAGTGATGTTGGACTTGACACACGTATTAATGTGAACTGATTTACAGGCAATTTCAGGTGAGTTCTTCAGAAAAAAAAATGTTTTCAGTGATGTTGAATATAATGCTGTAAAATTGATGTTATGTGCTTTATTGGTAAGACAAAGTGGTTTCTGACTGTAGTTGTGTATTATTGGTGTTATATATTGATATTACACATTTCATCAATTGCTATATAACTGCAGGATCACTATGCATAGCTGTCAAAGAAACAGATATCTTAAAGAATACAACTGTGTTGTACTAAATTACTAACATAGTATCAGCATTACAAGATGACTATTTGCTTTTAATTTCTTAGTTTGAGAAGGTGCATCATTCTTGAATATAATAGGCATTTCAAGAAAAATATATATCTGTTAGCAAAATGTACATACGTGTACAGTTAATACTTGCCTGAGAGTTTACTGTCCATGATTATAGTCAAGATGAGAATTTCAACGCTGAATAGGAAATCTATTCATTAAATTAATAGAATTTGTGTAACTTAATTTGTTACTTGGTTTTAAATGTCTCATTCTCAGGGGAAAAAAAAAAAGAAAAGAAAAAAAAAAGATTTACTCCTTCAAACAGTTAAGCATTGAAGAAGTTTCCATGAGCATAGCCTCTAAAAAATAACATTCAATTAGTTTTTTTTATTTTTGGTTTAGTGTGGTGATAGTTATCAACTTTTTTTTCCATCTTCTACAGCTGGAAAAAATATTTAATGATATATACATATATTTTTAACATAAGCAATTGTCTTTCATGATCTGATTTCCAGGTTCCCCTGGACCATCCAGTGATCACAGTAGTGGAGCTTCATCACCTCTATTTGACAGTGGCTTGCATTTAAATGGAAACTCAGCTAACACTGTAAGCAAATTAATGTTAAAAATGTGGTATAAAGTAAGTAAGTTCTGTCCCTATTCTGAGATTTAGAATGCTAACATAATGCTGCATGGCTATTCTGTTTTTTTAGTGACTTTCTTTTGGTTGGTTGAGGTTTTTTGTTTTATTTTCTTCTTTGTTGGTTGTATAATCTTTTATTTCAAGTATAGATACTGCAAAATTCTGTATGTGTGAAGTGGTCAATATGGAGTTCTGAATGGCTAAGTTCTTACTCTGAGGCAACTGAGAAGCTTGTAAGAATGAGCACAGTAAGACCTTATAATTGTATGGGGATTAACACATGAAATTTAGACATATTTTGTTTAACTGCAATACTGTGCTATGGAATTTAGTATGGTAAAGATGATGAAATGCACACAGAATTCAGAAAAGAATATAAACGTTGAATTCTTGAAGCAAAAGTTTCATGATAGAAAAAATGTGAGAAAAGGAAACAGAAATAAAAAGAAAAAGCAAACATAGCAAAACAAAGTCTGTTTGTTTTTTTTTTTTAATCCAAAGAATATGCAGTTCTTTTTCTGGAGCAAACAGTTGTAATTGAATTAAATGCATCATTGTGCAAATAAAGTGTTCTTTTTTTCTGGGAAAGATAACTAGCTGTCAAAACCAAAGAAGATAGGATGTCTTAGCAGGTGACAGTGTTGCTGTCTTCCTAAAATGAAGATTGAAGACGTAAATAATAGCTGTATAGGAACAGCTGTTCCTGCTCTAAACCTGTTTAACTCTTAACTAATTGCAGCTGTAGACTCTTCAGTAGCTGGATATTAAATTTTACAGAAGGAATGCCAGTGAACAAAGTACAAGCTTCTCCTATACTCTCTTTTTTTTTTTTTTTTTTTGTTCAGACATACCAGTTTCTGCTGCTTTTACCGAGCTTTGCACTTTTTTGCCATTACCCTCTGTGTAAATTAGCCTTGAGGTTATCTTTCATCTGGTAAATATATAGAAAGATGATAGAAGATATTTAAGCCCCATTTTAACATCACCTCACTTTGAGTAGTCTGCTACATCATGTGAGCTTGCGTTGCAATCATATGTTCCTTCCAAACCACAGTCAGATTCCATGCTGTTTTAGAGAATGCATATATAGTCATGAATGGTAATGCTCTGCTGTGTATATATATGTGAAGGATTTTAACTACAAAACAATGGCAAAAATACTGAAGAGATAAGTTCCTATCTATCCAAAATGCTTTAGATTTTCAGGCCAGCCCTCTGCTAAATTGTGGGAGTCAAAGAGACATGGCCAACCTCTTTTTAGTGGTCTGTGGGGACAGGACAAGGGGAAATGGCCATAAATTGGAGCATAGGAAGTTCTGCACCAGTATACAAAGGAACTTCTTCACAGTGAGGGTGATGGAGCACTGGAACAGGCTGTCCAGGGGGATTGTGTAGTTTCCTCTGGAGATATTCAAGATCCATTTAGATGCCTACCTGTGCAACCTCTGCTGTAGGGAGTCTGCTTTGGCAGGGGGGTTGGACTCTATGCTCTCCAGAGGTCCCTTCCAACCCCTAATTCTGTGATTCTGTGAAAATGAATATATGGGTAGATAGATAAGTAAATAAATAAGAGGCCTGGGATAAAACAAATTAAGACACTTTTGAATGGTAGGGAAGTTGCCATTCAAAGGGAGACTGTAGTAGCTTTTCACCTGATTGAAAAGCCCAGCTCCCCTGAATTCTGATATTCTGATATTTTTTTTCTTCAGTTGTTTTTTTTCATCTGTTTAAATAAGAGCTTTGCTCTAAGAAAGATATTGCCTACTTCAGCACCAAGTATGGTTCATAAAAAAGAAAAAATACAGATGCCCAGCACTTGATGGAACCTATAGAATGCTAATTCTTCAATATATATCCTAGTCCTTGCTTCAGAGTGAAATAATGATACAGGTCAATCCCAAGCCACTACAGGCCAAAAGGAAAGAGGATCCAAGCAAAGGCATGGAGACTCTCTTGCTGAGAGTAAAAGCTATACTTGATGAGTGCTTTAATGCAGTGAGCACACCACTGAATTGAGATCAAGTTGTTGTTCTGTTTCACTTTTGCATGTTTCTGTAGTGCTTTCCAATTCAGTATAAAGATACTATTTGTCATTCTTAAGTTGTATTCTCTATTTTTGCAATCAGTAGCTCACTTCAAAGAAGTTTCAAGATTTCAGATCAATACTTTTTCTGTTAGAAAAAGATACCAGTAGACTCTGACAACTCACAATCTGAAAATCCATGTATCTGAGTATGAAAGCATTAAAATCTTAAATTGACTTCCAATTCATAGTGCATTACTTGGTAATGTATGGGCATAAAACATAATACATGAAATAACTAAAAAAGGTAGGTAACTTACAGAGACAGTGCTAGTTACAGTCACAAAAGTAATCATTGCTGTGTATTCCATTTGCTGAACACGAAATGCTTAAAACAGGTAAACAGAGCTAGTTACACTTAAACATTTTGGACAGCTGGCATGGTGAGAACCCATACGAAATGAGGAAAATACATTGCAAATAATCATGATAATTTTTTCCATTAATAAAATATGAAATGACCACCCCTTTTTCACGTACAGGGAAAAATGATGCAAGTTTTCTATTTCTGATTATACCTCTCAGGGATCATAGCTGTGGAAGCTGGAAAAAGGCTGTTTAGTACAGAGTAGGAAGTAATTTTATGGATCTGCTTATGAAATGCTTTTGATGTTGAGTAAGTAAATTGTTTAATTGAGATTTAGATATTCAGAAGTGCTGTTTCTTTAATTCTGAGTTGACTTTTACTATGACATTAATGAAATGAACAAAAGGTATCTCTAAAAGTCTAATCCTCTAATTGTATTGATCCACACTGTCGTTGTTAATCCTTTCCATGGACTTATTTCCTTTACTATTTAATATCTGATTCATGTTAATTGTTTCTTCTGCATAAATAAAAGTCAAATATTGTTTTAGTGTTTTGTAGCTGTTGTTTGTTCCTGCTGTTTTTTTAAACTTAGAGCCTTAACAAATTGTGGTGAAAGGAATAATGACACTAAAAAAGAAAGTTTTCCTAGGTGATAAATAAATGAATACTAAACAATATTTGCTGCTTTGTGACATCTAGTAGTAGTTTCAGAAATGTTCTCATAAAACACTGAACGTTAATCTGTTATTCACACACAGTTCGAGGAGAAGGCTTAAATTTTTTTAAGTGCGGATGGCCTAAATCCAGTTCTTTTTTTCACTGGAAAATAAATCAAACACCAAGAAAGGTCAGATAAAAGGTTCTGGCTTTGTTGTTTATCTTTCAGGAAAAAGAAATGTAAATAATCTGCCAAGTAAAAAAGCAGCAACTGCTTAATATTAGGTTCCATTTTTTGATTTTGCATACTTTCCCATATGCTGCCCTCTCTTGTGAATCATAATTTCTTCTATTTCTTATGAATTTTTTTGTATTTTTTTTTTCAGCAGCAGCAAAAAGAGAACATAAAGAGACACAATTTCTGGATCATTCTGCTTTTTTTTTTTTTTTTTTTTTTAATTGATTAAATATTTGGATTACCTTGCTTACTTGATGAGATGTAGAGAGTAGCTTTTGTGACTCAACAGGAAGCTGCTTTAGGGAGAGTTGGATTGCTCAGTATATTTCTCTGAATGCTTTGAGTACCCTTCATTTGCATAGATAGAGAAGTTTTGGGGGACAATTTTTATTGTTATAGGTGATGCTCGTCTGTTTGGCCTATTATGTTCAGAAATGCAGAATGTGAACAATGTATGAACTATTTATTTATTTATTTGTACAAAATCACATATTCTTTTCCCTTGTTATCTGTTCTCCTATTTAGGAATACAAAGGTACAAAGTAGACTGCTTAAGGGCAAAGCTAGATTATCAAAAGAAGTTGGAAATCCATTGCATGATTAAGCAAAATTATTACTATTTATCACTTGTTGGCAATATGGTTAACAGAAAAAAGCAGTAATCTTTCAGATATGCCTAGCAGGCAGTATTGGAAGTTGTTGGCTAGAAGGAATTAGTAATATGTGGGAGCATTCATGAGATTGACAACTTTGTAAAGAATCTGATGTTTTAGAAATGAAAGCAAGCATTATTATTGTGATTATCTGCAGAAAAATGACCCTTGTCAAGTTGTTATGTTAGCACAGATGAACTCTAACAGTTCAGACACATGTAAAAAGCTTATAATAAAAAAAAAAAAAACAACAATGAAATCAAGGCAGTGGGTCCTTCCACAAAATTCTACTCATTGTCACTCCACAAGTTCCTACAAGTTTATATTTACTGAGTTTCTAGTCAATGATAGGAGTAAAAGACAAGCTTCACATTCATCCAGAAGGATAGTCAGAGTATGTTAAGGCCAAAAAAATTCCCTAACCAGGAACCAATTTTCTAAGCAAGGACAGCACACCTCATTTTGGGATCTATAACGCTGCCAAAAGATGTCTGTAGCAGCTGAAAACTGTGTACACCTTTGTTTATAAATAGTACACCTTTGTTTATAATAGTGCAATAATTTATAAATAGTGCAATAATCTCAACATTATATTCTGTTCTATTTATTATATACTTTAATGTGGTGTTTTGATTTCTGAATTCTGTTGTTTTTTGAGAAGAGTCATAATTACTTTCTGCTTTTGTGCTGAGATTTAAAATAAACTGAGGAAAACAAATTATAGCAAATTGCATAATAGTCCTTAGATATTCTCGATTCAGACTGACAAACCTCAGTCAGGTTTGTACCTTATTGGCTCATTAAAAAAAAATAATAATAACAGCTAGCACCACAGCTGTATGAAATATTCATTTATTTTTCCCTTGTAAATCACTTCTAGAGAAATGTATATAATTGCAAGATTTTTAATTTGTTGCTCACCAGCAGAATAATAATCCCAGTCATTGAAATGCCTAGCTATTGCAGTGAGTAGAGCAGTGTAGATCCTTAACAGGTATACAGACTCTCCATGTAAACACCACGTATAAGTGCTAGGTGTCTGCAAATCCATCTGTTAATTAAAAAGCATTAAATGTCTTCAAGAATTGCTATTAACTTTCAGAAACCTGCATGTAATGCAGCATTAAAATTGAATCTGTTTTTGTATTAGAAATGGAGGAGTAGTATCTTTGTTTCACATACTGTTTTACCTTTTTCTCGTTTAATTAAACAATCTGTGTCACTTAAAATAATGTAGAATAGAGCTGTATAATTGAAAGTTCCTTCTTTCATTCAATTTTAAAGACATGAAATTACTTGTACAAATTGTTACTTCATCTGGAAGGGATTGTTTCCTATGTAAAAGCCTTTATCTATTAAATGATTTGGTGGTGCATACTTTATCACATAATTACTGTCTTCTTAAAGCTGTTGCAGAATTGTGCACCTGCATCTAAGCATTCCATTAAAAATAAATAAACACAGTCCATCATCTGTGCTAATGCTACATCAAAGGAATGCACAGGTATTTTGATATTCATTAGAAGCCTCGACTCCTATTAAAGTAGATACCTCATTAAATTGTTTCTTTAGCTGGGCATCACAAGTTTCAGTCCTGATTCTTCTCGTGACTAAAGATTTGTAATTGTGTTGTTCCTTGATTAATGTTAGGTAAGGTAAGTCTCTTGTACTGCAAAATGGAGCAATCTTGTTTTCTTCCCCAGCCGTTCAACAGCATGTATTTAGACATTTATCATGTCTCCCTAGAATAAATATTGGCAAATGCTCAGCAATGCATTGGTCAGATCAGTTCATTGATTCACTGAGAACTACTCCTATTTCTAAATATGTGTTTATGTATGTGTATATTGCAGAAGTACATACAGTGTACACATAGATTTTTCACTGACCTGACTGAAACCTATAGAGAGAGCTCATCCAATTCACTGTGACTTGAGGTGTTGCCAATGGTGTTAGAAGAAATGATACAATTCTAATAATTCTAATTCCTTTCCTACAAAATAACTGTAAGACAAATCTTCCTACTTTGAAAAGCATATTATAAAGGGGGGTTTCTTTTGAGTGTGCTGCAGTGTCTTCACTAATTGGTTTTGAACAAGATGCTCTCCAGTTTGTACCAAAAAGGTGCAATGAAATTAGTATTGACTAAGCTAATCCTTATTTATTTATTTATTTATTTATTTATTTATTTGTTTGTTTGTTTGTTTGTTTTAACCAAAATCCATTAGAATGTACTAACTGTTTTCTTCAGTTATGGCTTAAAAGATGAAGCTATGCTAGACCATGTTTTAGTATTTCAAAGTTGTTTTCCCTAGGAAATTGTTTCAATATGTGAAGATCAGATGTTGTATTATTCTTGCAAGCATTGTCATGTACACATATACAGAGAAATGTTTGATACTCTTTTCAAAAATTCTCAGTGATGTTCGCTAAAGCAAAAATAGAAAAAAAAAAAAAAGACAATAAAAAGAAAGAAAAACCGTCAGAAGGTAAATAATATCATAATTATCACTTGAATAAAGTGTCATCACAGGCAGTAATCTAGAAATAGTCACGTCTGTTACTTACACAGGCAGAAATGCTTGGTAGAAGAACCGGTTTATGGAATAGGCTCAACAGTTTAATGATACACTTTGAAAGAACAAATTCTCTAATGCAAAAAAATGATTAATTCCAAATGGTTAGTAAAGGTCTTACAGGAGGCAAGACAAAATCAGAGAATTTACATTATGAATTTTTGTAATGAGTATATTAATTTTTGTAATGAGTGTCATATTTCCTTCTTATTTATTTTCTTTTTGTCTGTTTTATCTTTCAGTCGTTGCCAAAGCAGAAATTGTTAATTAATTTAAATTAAAACAGAATAAATGAAAGTTAATTTTATTGTTGTATATCTTGCCTGCCTTCTGAAACTCTCCATAACAATTTAGCAAATACATGCAAAAATTAAGAGATTTTGATAGAAAATGGAAGTCTTACAGAACGCAAGCCTTTTGCAAAGATTGAATTTATAATTAAAACCTCAGTCTCAGGTAAGAAGATGTCCTGTCTTCTCTTCATTCCTTAGGGCTGGTGGCAGCAGCATGATAATAAATAAGTAGCTTCTTTCAAGGGAATAAATCATTTATGCTAGTTTAGTCTTCTAAGAAAAAACTGCACTAATTGTCGTTGTCTATTTGTTTAATTGTGATATAAGAATGTTTGCAATAAATACACTAGTATTTCAGGTATGCTCCTTACTTTCATCTACTAGGAAGATTTTTGCCTTTCTGTGAAGTGGACAATATTAATATGGTATTATGAATTGTAGTATGAATTGAAAAGTATATTTAAAGGCGATCTTAAGCTTGCTGGACAAAGTGGCTGTGTTACAGTGTGTCTATGTACTATATGTAGTCTAACACTGAATTAAGCCAGCTCTAGCCTGCCTATAGCTCATTTTTAAGGAAAAAGCAGTGTGTAATACATCCAAATATATCACTGTGGCTGCTTTCAAGCTGCAGCTCTAATGGAAGCTGCAAACTAAATTACTGGGGAGAATTCAGAAGTGCTTCTCTTTGAATATGACATTTTTCTTGCAGAGGTTTTAGATTTAATGAGTAAATAAAATAAAATAAATTGTAAGGTAAAATAACTGAGTTGTCTAAGCCCTGCAAATTATATTTGAAGTCAAAAAGTTGAAATCCCAGCCACCTATGACCTGTTTACTTCTTTTCTATATTCTTGGCAGAAGATTAATTACAGAGACATGTCTGATTACTTCTACTTAATGGAGGACTTTTCATTCTACTTATGGTATTACTTCTTGATTGTCTCGTAATACATAGCTGTAGAATATATTTAAAAAGGCAAAAAAGCCCTTGTCCACATTGTCCTTCATAGGTCAGTGATTGCTAATGGGATATAAGATCAGTTCCTCCTCCAGGGCAGCAGTACACAGCTGTCCCAGGTGGGTAGCAATTATGTGTCATTATAAACTGATCCTTGTTCAGTGTTCTGTCAGAAATGAGAATTTTGTACTCAATCCATTTCTTAATGGGCAGGTGTTACAAACAAATTGGTATTAATTGGCAACATTGTTAGTGATCTCAGTCAAAATCCAACGGTGTGAAATGAACAAGAGGATAAACGCTGTGATTGCAGAGATGATCTCTAAATGGACATATTTTGTTAGTTTTTTTGGAGGACTGATGTGGGGAACACCAGCAGAAGCTGTTTAGTAGAACAAAAGACTTGAAATTCAAGCCATCTCAGTACTCCCAGTCAGACAAATGGGCCATCTAGACAAAAAGGTCACCCCCAACAGATGTCCTCAAGACAACCTAAGAATAGAGGAAATATGTAGAATTATGTATGTGGTATATTCTCTTCCCCTCTGAAGAATTCTTGTATAGGGGCTTCTGGAGCCAGAGGTTTTTATATAAAGAAATGTATTTCTACCCTTACTGTATTTTAGGATCCTACTGCATTTTAATGGAAAGCGAGCCATTATTTCATAGTCCCTTTCTCTGTGTTTTTGCTTTTATATACATTTCTCATACAGTCACGTCAGCTGCTTCTTTTCCAATCTAATTAATCTTTGTTTGCTTAATCATTATTTGCATGGAAACCATTCCATACTTTTCAATATTTGCTTTTCCTGCAGCAGCAAGATTTTATTTTTGAATGTTAATCATCTGCTCATCTTCTGTTTCAGTATAGGAAAAGTTAATGTTATCTTTCCTCATGTGTATTGTTGTATATTTAGCTATAATATTTTAGCAGCCTTTTTATCTCTCAGTCATTCAGCAACATGAGCTTATTCTGCTGCAGTTTGCAGTTTGATTTTTTTTACAGGCCAAACCAGCCCTGAAACCATTGACATTTCTTCATTACTTCTTGTGTGCAGTAAACTTAGTCTATTGCTTACCATTTTATCCAGATCACTGATCAATGATAAATCAGTTATTAATCAGTGATCATTCCAGACATATATATCTGAGATTCCACTGATAGTGCCCTGCATAGTGAAAACTTGTTACTGACTGCAGTGTTTTGCTTGATTTATTTTAATTATTAAATTAAGTGAGGGCTTTGCTTTACTTCATAGTAAATCAGTTAAGAAACCTTTGTGGGGACAAATGTTTTTTGTCAGCCCAAGTATGCATTAGTGATTGGTCCTCTCATATTTGCTAATTGCTTTGGGCAACTCTAAAAGACTTATAAGGTATGACGTGTGTTTGCAGAAGTTACATTTGGCTTGCTTCTTCCCAAGGTTGCTATATTTATCCATGTGTTTTGAAGAACGCATTGAAGAATCTGTCTCAGATTGAAGTGTTAGTAGATTATAGGGCAAATTGAACAAATTGAACTGCTGGATCTATTATAGTATTTAATTGTTGTGCAGTGGCCCTTTGGCCATGGATATGTTTTGTATATTTTGTCCTTACCCAAGATGAAGAGGTTTCTACATTCTGCACTACCATGAACTCATTAGTAGAATATGGCTTAGTAAGAAACGGACATTTGAGACTTGGACCAGCTTGACCCTTTTCTATCCTTTCCCAATTCTTGGTCATTTCTGGCCAAATCACTCAGCAGGGATCCTGCATGTATAAGCAGTATAGATCTTGAGAGGGGCTGTGGGGTGTGGGGAACCCTCTGTGAAAAACAATTTCTGATGTGCTTATCTAATGTCAAAACCATGAAATATTCTACAAGGCCAGATTTCCTTAGGAGTTTACATCAGTTTGAAAAGTTTAGCATTTTGGTAAGAATATTGTACTGTATTATTGCAGTATCAGAATTTTGGGGTTAACAAATTTTGATCCTAAAAGGTTTTTTGTTCATTTCTTCCTTTTAAGTAATGAATCCAGTGAAGGATTTTTGAAGATTCTGATCATTACGTACATGGAGATATTTCTTCTTTACACTGGTGTCCTACTAAAACATTTGACTGAACTATAAGAGACCACACTAAAATACTACATTGATAGCCTCTTAAAAGAACAACTGAAATTTTTCATGAAACAGCCTTTTATGTATAAATTATCTGGATATTATATGCATCTGGAGAGCGGAATGGATGGGAGAAATAGTAAAGATGTTTTGGGAAATTTTATGTTACTTTGTCTTCTGATTCCTGGATTTAAATTCAATGAGCATATTCAAGCATTTATGTTTGATTGTAATAAGCTACGTTCTGCTTTATTCTTACACATTTCAGTTTCTGAACTTTCTGAATATTAGATTGTATTGATCATTTGTAGCTTTGGATCTCTTCTAGTTCTGCCAATGAGTTTTATCTGTGCAGAATACTAAAATATGCATGAGATTCTTCACCATGATGTTATCAAGCAAAAACTAAGTTTTCAAGACACCTTAGCTTTTTGTGGCTAGATCTAGGACACAGAATTAGTTTTCAGACTTGATTATCAAATATTCATGCTGCTACAACATCAGGACACATCACTCAAATGAAAGCTGTGTTGTTCTAGGCATTGTAAATACCCTAAATGAAACTATTTTCCCTGAAGGATTTGCTGTCTAAGAGATACTTTTGTGTTACCAATTCTGGCAATTTTGTTACTCATTTTTCATTAATTAGAGAAGTGTTCCTCAATTACTGACTCTCAGTCATCTTGTTAGAGCCTAAAAGTCAGTGTTTTTGTTTTTTTTTTTTAATTTTATTTAAATAAATAAATAGAAAGATCAACCCTTGCTGACTGTAAGAAAGAGCTTTAGGAAAAACACAACCCTAAAGCCTTATGAGCAGGAAGAATAAATAAAGCAATTCCCAGAATGCTTTATATTTTGAGTAAATTTTATGGTTTTTAACACCTGAGTGTGAAAGAACTGAAGTTGGATCATTGTATGGTTTATGTATGCTTATGTAAGTGCTGCTCACTGAGTGTTTATGGCTCTTAAAAAGATAATCAACTCTCAACTCCCTTTTCTACCTCTAAATTCTCTATACAAACTGGGACAAATTTCAGTTCAGATATAGATAGCACAGATGCCTGACTTTGGCCTGAGTTTGTATTTCTGAATCCTCATTTGCCTCTCTGTGCCTACTACAACTAACTTTATTAAGTTAAATGTGCAGGTATTATGGTACTGCAGAGATGTAAATATTAATGTAAATTTCAGCTTTATTATTTTTATGCATTTAGTAAGAAACTCCTACCTCATTCTATTGTTCATTTAATAAGCCTTTTTATGCTCATAATCATGATCATAAATTTTGAATGGTACACTGAGCTTTAGTTTCCACCATTTTCTAATCTGTTCCTAATTTAATTGATCTTTATCTGTGAACACTGTTTTGAAATCATTTACAAACAAAGCCATTTACCATCATTTATTTCTCTTTGTCCCTTACTTGGTCTCTGTCTTTCTGTCACTTTTTCTTTCCTTTTTCCTTTTTCCTTTTTTTTCCTCCTTTTTCCTTTATTTTTGCTTCTTCATACTTTGGACGTAATTCTGTACTTTCAGTCCCTGATAGACTGGTGTAAATGGATATTATTCAGAAGGAACAAACTGCATATTATGCAACTATATATTGTCAAAGATGTGTATCTCTTTGAAATTCCCTGCAAGTTTTAATGTTAGTAGTTCTATAATAACTTTTGAACTTTTATAAATATTTTATTTTAAACACATTTTATACTGTGTTGCCTTCATGCATTAGTTAAATAGTTAGTTGCAAGGCATAAGATGCATGAATGAATGAACAGGCTGAACCATCTCTATATAATCTCTACTCCAGAGTTGACTAATATACGGGCCGATTCCTCTAACTTAATTTGCAATGGCATTTGTAAACGCTTGTTTTATTTTCTTTTATATGTTTTAATAACATGAGTTTAGTAGATTATAAAAGTGAGTTCTCACTGTTCTGAGATCAGGACATTCTGTACTGCTTAGAGAGCATCAGCAATCTTGTCTTTCAAGTAGAAGCATTTGAAGGGAAACTTCAGAGGAGAAATTTCAAAATTCTGCAGTTCATACATGGATAGAGGTAACACAGAAATCAGAATTTTAATTCAACTATTAAATAACACTATGAATAAAAGTAAATTAAATAAATAATAAACTAGTCTTCTTAACGACTACCGTAGTCCTTTCATTGGGATATTACTGTGTGTCTTTTTCTTTGATGACTGAGATATGTTAAGGAGTTGCACAGATAAAATTACTTTAAATTAAAAAAGTTTTTTATGTTGTGTTTAGCAAAAAATCAAGATGTATGTGATTTAAACAAAGAAAATGTCCTTCTTATTGTCAGTTATAAATATTAACAAAAATATAAATGTATTTAGTGTAAAGGCAATACTAAAATTAAGTGACAAGCATAGTATCAAGTTAGCCATAGTTTCTTTCTACATAAATGATTCTTTTTATTTCTCTATTAAAACTTGATTTTCTTGAATGGTTTTATTGCATGTATTGTTCATTTCTGAGACAAGCAGAGCTAGAGATGCATATTCATGGATTTTCTGCTATGTTGTCATGTAGACTGTACTTACTGATTCTCATTTGTTCTATACAGGCTCCATCATCACCTTCTTCGCCCATAGCTAATGAACCAAAATACGAAAAGCGCTGGCTAGACACCTTATCAGTTCCTTTGTCAATGGCACGAATCTCGAGGTACAAAACTGGAACAGATAAATTGAGGTTTGTAATCTAAAAGGGAAAGCACTGCATGAGTTAGCTGTACATAATATTTTGCTGTGAAGTGTAGGCTATGTGTGAATTCTTTGAGTGGAGATATGAAAGTCATGTTATTAAAACTCTACAGGCCATTTTCTCTTGAGATTAATGCCATGTATTGTGATTACCAAACAGAAAGTAAAAAATGAACATAAGTGTAGCTCCTACAAATATGTTTCATAATCTATTTTATCTTGGGAATTCAGTTAGCATCAGCAGTTTGCACAGACATTACGTTTGCCATTATTGAATTAATTTTTAAGATACAAACATTACACTCTGTATCTCTGTAATAGAATAATTCTTTATTCTCAGGTTTTGATAATGTCAGTTAAGATTCCTTTTTCTTTACAAATGATAACATACTGCACAATCATCATGACTATGCCATGTAGAAACTCATACTGACACCAGATTTTTGGCAGAGTATACTCTCTTCTGTTGTATTTTTGATTGTAGAATCTTGCCACATCTCAGACACTTAGACAATTGTTCATAAAGCATATATGAAATAAGATAGCAGAGGCAACTGTCCTGGACTTTGGGAAATAAGTGAAAATAAAGTGAGATTTAATGAAGCTTCAGTAAATAATATACTTGAGAAAGGTTAGCAATTAGTCAAATATTGTGTTCAAGCATCACAAATCAATAATAATAAATTGCCCAGAAATGTTTTAAATTCTTGTGCATCCGTAGTCTGAATGCCCCCATCAGTTTCTTCGTTCCTCCTTCAACTGACTTTTTCATTTGGTCCAATCCTTTCGAATTTACCAAAGGCCTACATTCATTCAGCATTTAGAAGTTCTACAGATTAAGTGAAAAAATCTTTGTGTAGACATTTAAGTATAAGTTCATCATCAATGTTCTTGAATTTAAAGAGTGTGTAAGAATATAGATTATTTAAGCTTCTGAGTTCAGTTATCACCCTGATAGCTGGAAGCCGTTTGACTCCTGTTCTGTGCATTCTATGTAATAGATTGTGGAACCATAGAATCACTAAGGTTGTAAAAGACCTCCAAGATCACCTGGTCCAACCATCTTAGGAAGGAGCAATCCTAAGTGACTGTAGAGATTCCAATTCTGAAAAGATCAGCTTGTGCATTTTGAAAATGCCTACAGATAGCATACGTTCTGATACTGTACTGGGTCTGGTTGAGATGGAGTTAATTTCCTTCATGTAGCCATACAGTGCTGTGTTTTGAGTTTGTGACTAAAACATTATTAATAATGCATCAGTGTTTTGGTTGTTGCTGACCAATGCTTGCATCAGGAAGACTTGAACTGATGAAAGTGTTATTCCATACCAAGAGATGTTCGGCAACAAAAAGTAGGGAGAGGAAGTTTGTGGGCATGTAGCCATTCTATTTTGTGGAGATGGTGAGTGATTGCTTTCGCATCACTTGTTTAGGTTTTTTTCTCACTTGTTTTGTTTTTTTCTTCTTCCTCTTTCTTTTGTTTTTAAGATAACTTATATATTTATCCTGACCTGCAAGTTTTCACACTTTCCCAGGTCTCTCCTCTGTCCTGCTGGAGGTGGGAAGTGAGCAGCTGTGTGGATGCCTACCTGCTATATCCCTCAGCTCATCACAGATACAAATATTTTTCACATAAGGAAGGAGGAGCTTAAAGCTTTCAGTCCCAGTCCTGGACAGATGCATTCTCTTGTGAAGCATCTGGAACTTGTATATATTTCATGTACACAGCACTCCTTTATTACTGTTGTTCTGTTATTTTTATTGTTGTTATTAAACATCCCAAAATAAGATGGAATCCTTTCATAAACAGATCCCATGGTGTTTTAATTGTGCTAAATATTCCTTGTGTATTTTTGCAATCCAACAAGAATATCTAAAAGAGCATTAAAGAAATACCAGAGATTAATCACAGATGAGGTTATTCCCATGTTCACTGCACACTTCACTTGTAAGAGGAAAGCAGAAAGATATTTATTGATATAAAACAGATATGATATGGTAATTTGAACAGTGATGACAGTGACTTAACAAGATTCAAAATGGCTAGATGGCTAGATATCCTTCACTATTTGCTACCAGGTGGGGGATGCAAAAATCTAAGATCAAATCTTAGCCAAGCAAGTGTAGCTTTAAAAACAATAACTCTCTTACTGAGGATTTGTTGGCAAGGTGTCACCATGTCTCAGGTGAATCTCTGTGCAATTGTTAAGTAATCTCAACCTCGAGAGGTGACTCTACTCAAGGGGACTTTCTAGTGTGCAGCCAGCTGCTTGCAAGATGGAATCTCTAAGAGATTCTTCGGCTGCTTGATACTTATGGGGTAAGATGACTGGCTTATAGTATACATCGTAGAATTGGCTCTGTTGAATTAGATGTCTGCTATTAGTTCTCTGAGCACACAGTTTGAGACAGTATGGTGGTCATTAACTGTCTCTGGTAAAACCTTGATTGCTGTCAGTCTGGAGGACAAGGTCTTTTGCACCTCACTGTATGCACTGGGCCTTGGGCATAATGACCAGGCAAGGTTGGGGCAAGGAGTGCACCATGCCAAGGTGTTTATTCTTATCTAGTAGAACCAGACTATTACCCCATTTTCTGCTTTTCTGGAATTCGTATTTATGTTCTTAGTATTATCCTACTTGCAGTCTTTCTTTTACGTTTATCCATGTTCATATAAGTATAAATTACAACATTTATCTCAGTAATTGCTCTCTAAAATGAAGAGTCTGCTTTGCATGAAATAAAACCTACAGATGACTGTAAGTATAAATGGTGATAGCAGACAGGATCAGACAGTCCTCCTTTCAACCATAACTACATTCCTTTGCTTTCTTTCACATATGAATGAATTCATGCCAATTTCCCTGAATGTAACATGGATCCAGCTGACAAATTTTGCAATTCTCTGAATATTTACTTGGAATCTATCTGCATAAATTCATAAACAACATACCTTCTTTTCCAGTATTGAGTTTGTGAGTCTATGCATTGTTTTTTTCACATTTTGTCTCCCTCAAGTTCTCTTTATGACTTTGTTTTGCTGCAGTGCTTCTTTTGGCTTTTGCCCGTTGTTAGATCAAACAGAATCTGATATGTTACTGAAGAACATATTTTTGTTGCCTTTACTTTAAAAAATACAGAGTATAACAATGTATAGCGTGCCAGCATCTATCTGAATATTTTTTACCATATTTCAATTAGAAATAGGTTTTATATCTAGTGCTGTTTATTAGACTATAGTATAAATTTTTGTGAATTAGATCAGATCTTTTCTAATTTCAATAGATTAGGACATTATTTGCTTTGTGGTTAAAAAATGTTATTTAATTACCTTAGTTTAAATACACTGGAATTTTCCAGAAACTTCAGCAAGAAAGGACATACTTTTATCTTTTGTGTCCTGAGATAATCAGGAATACCTGTATCTGTTCAACTTTTTGTTTGTTTGTTTGTTTGTTTGTTTCAGTGAAAGAAAAAGGAGTTACCTTTTGACGTTTCATTACATTTCATTTTTCATTTGACTTTTCTCACAGAGACTGAAGACTGATGATTTAATAACACAAGTATATTTTTGATAGATTTTGTCAGTAGCATACATACTTCAAAAATAAAAAAGAACAAAATAGATGTTTTTCCTTCCTTATACTTAACGAAGAATAAATACATTGCAAAGAGTATGAAGTGTCCCTTCTGTATAATGAAACAAAAGAAAAACATCCCAATCACAGAATAATTCAAAGGAAAGACGAAAATTATATTTGATGTTCCCCATCTTCTTTCATAGAATCATAAAATCGTTTAAGTTGGAAGGAGCCTTTAAAGGTCATCTGCTCCAACTCCCCTGCAGTGAACAGGGACATCTACTCCATCCAGCCTGACCTTGAACATTTCTGAGGACGAGGCATCCACCACCTCTTTGGGCAGCCCCTTCCAGTGGTCACTACTTTTATTGTAAAAAACTTCTTCCTTATAGCCAATCTAAATCTTCCTTCCTTCAGTTTGAGACCATTTCCTTTTGTTCTATCACAGCAGAGCCTGCTAAAGAATCTGTCCCCTTCTTTCTTAGAGCCACTCTTTAGATACTGAAAGGCCACTCTCAGGTCTTCCCAGAGCCTTCTCTTCTCCAGACTGAACAGCTCCAGCTCTCTCAGCCTGTTCTTGTGTTCCACCCCTTGGATCATTTTTGTGGCTCTCATCTGGATGCACTCCATCTCAGGTCTGTACTGAGGACTCCACACCTGGACACAGTACTTCAGGTGAGACCTCACCAGTGCAGAGTAGAGAGTCTGCAGATCCCCAGAAGAGGATCACTTCCCTTGACCTGCTGGCTGCCATTAATCTTTCCCGCATTTATAGTTATATCTTCAGTAGGTGTGAAGATAAGCGTATTGACTACCCAAATCCCCTTCAGTTAGTGCAATTGATATTGTTGATGTCATTAGAGTATATTTGTTTGTAACATGTGGGTTTAGTCTATTCTTTTTGATTACTTACTAGGTCAATTACTATTACCTTGCCTTTACAATATAGCACTACTACTTTTATCATACTGCAGTTCTTGCCATTTTTCTGTGTGAGTTAATATGTACAGTCAACTGTATTCCTGTGAGTACACACAATTGCTGTATAACAATAGAAGCATTTTTTTCACTGCTAGAGTTCATCACTAAATTCAGTGTAAGTGAAATAAGTATGTCTTTCTCACCCAAGAGCTTGTTGTTCATGGTGTAGTTTGGTGCTTTTTTACATTTTTAATACTAAAAAAAAAATAAAAAAATAGTAATATAGATGTTGGAGAATGTAGTACCATTCATTTATAATCTTTATGTTTCTTACAGAATGTCTAAATACTTATTTGAAAATATCTATAGTGCTTACAGCAGATACTAGTCTTAGATAATCATTTTTATTTGCTGTATTGACAGGAACTTTAAGTGAAGGTAGCTATAACTTCTTGTACATTATGAGTGTAGAGAAAGAAAAATAATTTCTTGTTTTGAGGATGGAATTTAAATAGAAGAAATTGGTGAACTAGAAGTTACTTTATCCAGGCCCTAGAAGTTCTTGTGACTATGATCCCAACTACAAAAACAACATAATTAAATTTTGGTATTAATTTCTGTTTCTTGGTATTCTGGAGATTGCAATTATTGCAGTGTATTGTTCTGGGGTTTTGTGTGTGTTTTTTATTGGCTCACTATATTCTTAACAGAGAATCTTTCAGAGAGATTCTATTTTGCATTTTAGCATTTCAGTATGATAACAAAAAGCCTTTATTTATGTATTTAATTAAGAAAGTAATGAAATAAGCCATCTTGATCAAGGTGTAGGAATTAAACATATTCTGACTTACAAAACTGAATTAGTATTTGATTGCAGTTTTTTGTTAAAGATTAATGTGAATATGAGGAGAAGAATTAAACAAGAATGAATATTTAAATGAGAAATATCACAACCAAACTGAAATGCAGCAATAGTGTGAGAGAGTAACACCTGATAAAAGGTAAGATGAGAAAGAAAGTAAAGGTTTGAAGGGACATTATTGCCTCTTAAGGAATACTTGATTATAAAGACAACAGAAGTATATTAATTAAAATCAGTGGTAACATCAGTACAGAAGAGGAGTACAATATGTTTTGACAGGCTAAGGCAATTGGAAATGGAATGCAACATAATAGTACAAAGTGCGGAAGAATGACAAAGTATTGCTACAGTGATAAAGAAATTATGAACTGCTTTTCCATGGGAGCCTAATGGAGCCTTTTGATGGATGGCAGCAGGAGGACAGGGTCCATACTGCAGTTAGGCAGTCTTGCAGACTTAGAAAGGAGAACAGATATTTTAGAGTATAACAGAATCGTAGAATCTTGGGAGTTGTAAAGAACCTCTTGAGATCCCTTGATCTTGTGTCCAACCCCCTTCTAAAGCAGGTTCCCTACAGTAGGTTGCACAGTAGCATTCAGATAGATTTTGCAGAAAAGGAGACTCCAAAATCTGTCTGGGTAGCCTGTTCCAAAACTGTAATCCTCAAAGTAAAGAAGTTTTTCCTCGTGTTCATATGGAGCTTCCTCCTTCGTGTTTCAGTTTGTGCCCATTGCCCCTTGTCCTGTTGCTGGGCACCACTGAAAGAAACCCAGCCCCATCCTCTTGACACCTCCCGTTTAGTTCTTTATTGGCACTGATAAGCGCCCTCTCAGTCTTCTCCGTGAGCTGAACCATTTCAGGTCTCTCAGCCTCTCCTCATAGGATGCTATTTCTCTCTTCAGCAAAGCCAAATATCTCACACCTAAATCCTACTCTTCTCTCCTTTAGTGGGCAACAGTACCTTTGTCAGTTCCCATTAGCAGTGCTTTTGTAACCTTCTGTGGGATTTCATGGGGGACAGGGTAAGAGGCCTAATCAATGCTAGAACCATCTCATACTGCTTTTTTCTTCTGCAAGAGTAATTACAAATCTAATGTGATACAGCTGGTGTGGAACAATGATAAAGAAAATATCTGTAGAGAGAAAATGTCTGTGACACTTCCAAGTTGTCTTCCTTCGTTATTCTGTGCTTAATACAAAATAAAACATTACAATACTGTAAGCAAATTGTTCATGACAAAACAAACATGATATACGATCCAAGTTTGTTTAATACCTTGGTAGCTTTTCAGTCTCATAGTTTCTGTTAATTGTTTGATTATGTAAGAAAGTGACATTTTTTTTAATACATAAGGCAATTTTTTACAGTACTAAAATCCATATTTTTAAACACAATTTCAAAGAGATTGAGTAATTCAGACAATCGTCTTTTGGGGAATTTCCATTCCATAATCCATAAAACTTCAGGCTAAATAGAAATGCTAGCAAGAAAGACATACAGGAATGTAAACAAGTCACTAGAAAACACCATAAGAAAAGCAATAAAAATTGAATTCAGACATCAAAAAATCACTGAAACAGGAAGGAAGACTGAGTTATGACCTGGGGCAATTCAAAGCTGATCAAATGCATCCGTCTGCATCAGCATGGTAGTAAATTTGAGATGAAACAGCTGCTGTCAGGCTGGCATTTAGGCTTTTATTAAGGAAAGACAATAGTACATTGAGATAAAAATAAAGGAAAGATTGTTTCACATGCCACAGATGCTGAAAATCTTAAAATGTCTTTTGCTGGAATCCTTAGCCTCCAATAACATAAAAATTCAGCTTTTCCCATTTCAGATAACACTGAGAATATATTTTCTCTTAGAAAAGTATTTTGATGTAACATCCCTTCGCTAACTGCTCTGTATTGCAAAAATCCCAGTGGCCATTTTATATTTTATTAAAGTCATTTAACATTAACTGTCAAAAAGTGTCAATGATAGGAAGAGAACTAAGTCTACCAATGCCCATTTATTTCTCTGACTGCCATTCTTGCTAAGATAGTTTTTATTTTATTAAAATAAATTAATTCAGTAGACAAACTAACAGACCAGGTATGGAGGTTCATTCATCAATTCAGTGTGAACGTGAGATATAAACATAGAAGATAGTACCTCATGCTGTTTAGTGGAAATGCTTTCAGGAAGCAGTTACAGATTGGGATCCAAGTTTGAAAATAATATGAAGAAATGTGATGGTAATTCACTTTAAATTTCAAGAATTTCAGAAAAGCAAACATTCTTGATATTGTTATTATTCACACTCATGCAATTTAGAGTTAAAAGTAGCATGGCCAGGTGCAGTATGAGAGAGAAAGATGGGGGTGGGGAGAGAGGGAAGCTTTAAAAACAAATTGTGTTAAATGAAATATTAAAAGGAAAATATTTCCATCTATCCAAGACATTTTTTTTTAAGTCTGCAGCATTTGTTCATTTCCCCATAAGCAGGAATGATCTCTGACATTGGAAACGTACCCTTGACAGGCCTACAGTTTTCTCAGCCTTCAAACAGTTCAACAGTAAGACAATTTATAATTGATATATTCAGTAATTGCTGCTTTGTGATGAAGAAATAGTACAGAAGATAAAATTCCATATGGTTGATGCATCTTTGGAAGTGGAAGCTTTAGTATTCTGAAAGATTTTGTCTTGTGCTTCATGCAGAGAAGTGTTCCATGAACTTTGGTAGTGACTTAAAAGTTAGGTAAAATTCTTGTTAGCATCATTAATTGTGTATTTGAAATGACAGTCGGTGTAAGAGGACAGAGAAATTACTGCTTACATTTCTGATTTCCATTATGTGCTTTTTCCCTCTATTCTGTGGTTGCTGGTATTTGCAGTTTCAGATTGGTAGCCTGCTAACCCTATATATATAGATGTATATAAGTTATACTCAGTATTCATTTTCTGCTGTTTCAAACTATCAGGCTTTAAGAACTTCAGTCCATTAATTTCTGGTTCTAGTTTCAATAGTACTGACTAAACCATATCCCTCAACACAAAATCCAACTGTTTCTTGAACACCTCCAGGGTCGGTGACTCCACCACCTCCTTGGGCAGCCCATTCCACTGTCTGACCACTCTTTCAGGAAAGTAGTTTTTCCTAACGTCCTAACGTCCAGCCTGAATCTCCCCTAGTACAGCTTGAAGCCATTCCCTCTAGTCCTATCACTAGTTACACGAGAGAAGAGGCTGACTCCCAGCTCACTACAACCTCCCTTCAGGTAGTTATAGAGAGCAATGAGGTCTCCCCTGAGCCTCTTCTCCAGATTGAACAATCCCAGCTCCTTCAGCCTCTCCTCATAAGGCCTGTGCTCCAGACCCCTCACCAATAGTGTCCCCTCACCAATATTGACCCCTCACCAATAGTACAATGAGAGGGGGAATAGAAGACATGGGAATTTCCCTGAACTGTGTTTTAAGATGGCTTTGAAGTGTCAAAAAGAAAACACCAAAAAAAAAAACAAGATGTCATTTTATGATGCACCTTTATTGGATTCTAAGACATCTCAGTTGATACTCAGTGGAATTCTTATCTTTGTTATTTAAACAGAGTAGGTGTTTACTGGTCCTTTGTTTTTTCCATGTTTGTTTTGAGGAAACGGAGAAGAGAATGGTATTTAAGCCTCTAGAATTTATTATCTCCTGCATTCCAGTGCTGTCTTGGTGATTGCATTATTTATCATTTGTTTCATTTTAAGTGGAAACAAAAAATTCATCATTTTGTTCAGCTTTTGTTTTATTTTCGATGTTTGATTTTACTTGTTGCTTTTTATACAGTACACTTTTCAGACCACAGCGTAATACATACAGCAATACATAATGGCTTTTTAGAGAGAAACAATTAGAATAGAAAACAAGAAATAGTCATAGTAAAGTTGAGCAAATTGGAGAGCAAAACCACTGTATTGCTAGCACTGGTGGGCAGCTGTCTCTTTCTTTTTCTATTTCATTTCATTTGCTTGCTTCAAAGGAACTGGTTTTTGCTAAAAGCAGTTTTCTGCCCTGGTCAGCAGTGGGATCAGCGATGCCCCACAGGCCCCAGTCTCCTGCACCACACAATGTGACCACCAGCACAGCAGAATCAGGTTACAGCATGAGTCAGCTGTATGTGTTTTCAGTGATGAATGGTAGCCACAAATGGGGCTGTAGTAATAACGAAATCAGCAGGTCGAAGGACTTGCTGTTCCCCTCTGTGTTTTATTTGTGAGGTCACATCTGAAATATCTGCATCTAAAATATTGTGTGCAGTTTGTGATCTGCTCATGGACTAGGGATTTTTATTTCAAACATGATTTTTACATGATTGCTTATGTTAGCTGCATTCATCGTTCTCCTAAGGATTCATTTCATCAGTCATTTCTATAACTTTGTGCCACTGGGATGAGGAATTCACATTGCATACTTCTATGCATCTCTTGAAACTGAGTTATTATCTAGGGACCCTGTGGATTCAGTGGAGAACTGACTGCTTTTTGCCTCTGTTAAGTGCTCCGGATTGTTCTGCCTTTTTGTAAGAATACTATGGAAAAAAGGCATTGTGAATGGCTTCCCTTTACGGCAGTAGATAGTTTGTTTCCATGTTCCTCTGTGTATTGGTGCATAGGCAAAGATAGATCTCCCATTCCGACAGATGTTGAAGAGATCATACCATAAGTACTTCCATTACTGCACTGTTGGGTTCTTTTTGAGAGCTTTAGATAAAGGGAACTATATTCTTAAGAGGGGATTATTCACCAGAAGACAATATAAGGATTTGTTTTGACCTTTTCTTTCTTTCCAAAGAGGTGAAACAGATCTGCTGAAATGGAAGTGACATAGAATTGTGCCATTGCTGTCAAGTCTTAGTAGATGCCATGATAATTCTATCATGAAAGGAAGACAAGGGAATCAGCTGTTATGGATTTAATTCTTCAGACAAAGGACATTGTTTTTGCTAGCTGCAAGCATACCACTTTATACTTTAACAATAAAGTATATCAGCTGATGTATATATGTGTCTGTTAGAATTTGGGGTCTTGTTAATATTGTATATGATAGGTATTTTGTATTACTATTTTTAGCAAGTATGTAGTTTTAATTCTTCACGTTCATCGTCAGAACTCTATTACGACTGTTAGGTTAATAACTTTTTCAGTAAGTCATGAGTGAATAATTGCTCGTTAACCACTTTGTGTCACTTTGAATGCTTATGTTGATATTTATTATAAATTAAACAGTAGAGGACTTCACCTTAGATAAGAGAATCACAGATTAAACAACCCCACAACTTAATAGTGTTCTTGATTCAAGTTTGTTTACTTCTAGTTTAGTTCCAAAAATAAAGCAGTATAGCACATTTGTGTAAATGCAGCAGATACTTAAGCACAACAGCAGCTGTAAGTACAAGTTGGCAGATGAGACGCTGGAGAGCAACCCTACTGAAAGGGATCTTGGTCAACAGTAATCTGAACATGAGTCAACAGCGTGCCCAACCATATCCTGGGGTGCACTGAGCATGACATTGTCAGCTGGGTGAGGGAAAGGATTGTCCTGCCCTACGCTGCACTGGTGTGAACTCACCTTGTGTACTGTTTGCAGGCTTGGGTGCTATACTACAAGAAGAACATGAAACTCCTAGACAGTGTCCAAAGGAGGGCTACAAAGATGGGGAAGGGTCTGAAGTCCCTTGGTTTGTTTAGCCCAAAGCAAAGCAGACTGAGGGGAGGCCTCATGGTGGCCTACAAGTTCTCACAAGGAGCAGAGGGATAGCGCTGAGCTCTGCTCAGTGATGTGGACTGTGTGACAGTGATGGGACCTGATAGAACAGCATGGAGCTGTGTCAAGGGAGGGTCAGATGGGGATTAGGGAGTGTAATGTAATGCCCATGGTAGTGGGCACAGTCTTGAGCTACAGGAGATCAAGAACTGTCTGGAGACCGCTCTCAGACATATGGTCTGATTTTGATATGGTCTTGTGTCAAACCCGGAATTGGTCTTGATGATCCTTCCAGGTCCTTTCCAACACAGGATATTCTGTGATTCTGTAAAAAGATATAAATGAAATCTAAGTATCATGATACCCGTGGTCACTGAAGTTACCTGTGCAGCTTTCTGAAGTTTAATTGATGAAACTATTGCATGTCATATATTTTAAGGAACAGGGTACTTCCATGCTACTACTTAATAAACTTATGTTGTTCCTTCTGAAAGTTTTAATAGTCTTAGTATATGAAAAGAAATGTGTTCTACCAACATCTAGATGTGTGAGATTTCAAAGATAGGTGCATAGTATTGAATATACTGTAGATAGTAAGGAAGATATTGGCATCTGCAGAACAAAGTTGCTGTAAATATGTAAAGTACGCATAAAAATTGAATAAAATGTAATTGGATCTTAGCGTATGTACATGCTGTTATGAGAAAGTTCCTTACATTCAAAAATGATTTAAAGAATTTCTTTAAGTACAATTTTTAAATTTTTGCATCATAAAAGAATTTAAAGGAAATGTTGCTTAGATTTTTATATAGAAAATATAGAAATCATAGACATTAAAACTGGAGAAGGCAGTTTGCTGCTTTATATACTGATAGCAAATGAAACCAAAACACGATAAAGAAAAAAAAAATGGCATTTTGGTTTCAATAATGTTTATGTTTGTTCAAAAAGATCTAATGCATACTTATTGAATACAATATCCTAAGTTCAGAAATAATAGATGTACTTTATATACTTAAGGGAAGTAAATAGTCAGCACATATAGATGCTTGTACAGATAAAGTATTTATTGTATGTGTTGCTCCTGATACTGTCCATTATTATCCTTCTTTTTGTTGCCTTTCTTTTGATTTGTAAATTCAAACCTCAAACTTTTCAGAAGTTGTTAAGATATTGTAGACACTGAGAAATATTGGACAGTTTCAGAAAACTGACGTATCTTCCTTTACGGATATATTTCTTCTTACTGCAGATCTAATGCATTTGAAGTGCTGGCACTCGATGGCGTTAGAACTGGGATACTTCAGTTTTATACAGCCCAGGAGAGTGCTGACTGGCTGAGAGCAATATCAACTAACATCAGTGATTTGACACTGCAAAATGTATGTTACTTTCTGCATATTTTCTTGTCTGTGATGTTGTAAAATTATATCTAATTTTCCAAGGGCAGAAAACAGTTCACATAAAACATATAAAATGTGTTCTAATGGGAAGGAAAAGGACAAATTAAATGCCAGGAAGCGGTTGTCTGATCAATCAGAAGTAGTAAGAAGTTTTCAAGACTTGCAGTGTTACATTAAAACAAATAACAGTAAAAAATTCAGATTTTAATTATTATTTTAAAGCTTTTTTAAGGAAGAATATTGATCCTTCCTAGTCATTTCACAGAGCTTTAGAAATGACCAAATAGTTCGTGTTTATATTTTTGTAATTAAAACATTCTTAAAATTAGTATTGATTTTGAAATAGGCTTGTGGAAATTCTAGCTAGTAGCTGGAATAGAATAGAATAGAACAGTAGCTAGTGAAGTGTAACTTATAGTGGCTTACTGGGAGATGGTATTTTACCTCTGTAAGTTGTCTAGTTGTTTTATTTAAAATCGTATTATTTCATCCTTCTCTGTAAAAGTGTAAGGGTGCTTATCCTGGTGTAAGTGAAGGCTGTAAATTTGCTGTTGCAAGCATAAGTATTAAGTAATCTCTGGAGAAACAGAAAATCATTATTTGGACAGGACATTATTATTCCAAGGAAGAACAACTGGAAATTATTGAAGATCCTGGAATGAATTATAGAGTTAAACAGGCAATTCAAACATGTTCTATATTGAAAATATATTTCAGTCTTTCTGAAATGGTAGAAATCAATGATGAAAAAAGAAGTGTACAGCTCTCCCTGGAAGAACTGCCTGTACAGGTTTTAGTCTTTCTTTTTTTTTTTTTTTTTTTTTTTTAGGTGTGTTCAGACTGTAATTTTGTTTATAAATCTTGATCTGATAGAGTAGATATCTTTAGTTGGTACTTTTTATTCTAGAGTAATTGTTGCTTAGTTCTTTAAATTATATTCTATATAATTTTTATTGGGTTTCAATATAAATCTTTGGTCAAACCAGATTATAAGCAGAAGTTATTTTTCTGGTCTTCAAAAGTTACCTGTAATCACATTTGACCAAAATAGTTCTTTTATTAAATTAATTATTTTTTAACATTCAATTACTGAGTCAATATAATTGACAAAATCAAATACAGTTGCTTGTGATACGTTCTTTATGAATTATAGATATTGCTATTTGATAATTCTGAGAAAGCGATCTAAATTATATGGTAATATTTTTAGAGCAATTCCAGACTATAGTTCCTAATCACATTTCTGTTTCTTTCACTTTCTGAAGAGAGAAAATGCCACTTTAAGGATATAGGTGAATAAGCCAGTAAAGAGCAGCTATATATATAAGCAGATTTTATTATGGGCAGGGTCTGTTATTTTCCTAATGTTCTATGTCCAGTAGAATGTGTCCTGACACAATATCTTAATGGTTTCACAACCTGTCAGCAACAGTACTCTTTTTTATACTGAGCATTTTTCTTGGTCCTCTCAGTTATCTATCACAATAATGAATTCTGTAAACAAAGTAGTCCACCTGGTGTTCTTCTAAGTGGCTGTTCAGAGAAGAAAGCTGTTGTGTGTTGTTTCTTTTTTAACTTGAAAAATTCATGCATTCATTGTTCTCAGTCAGATACGAAGTCTGTACAAATTACATTAGAAAAGAGTAAACTTCTTCGATTTAGTGCTTGACAGGCTCTGTCAGATTTGTAGCTTGTGCTGTGACTGGACTGGTCTGCACATGGTGCTGTTTTAATTACTAATAATCAAAACAGGAGGTGTAATAGCATAATAGTATCTATTTCATTGCAAACTACTTTTTTTAAGACCAACAAGATGAGATTGGAGTGCATCTTAAGTGTGTAGCAAAATACAGCAAGAGACTGCTCCCTGCCTCTATAGGGCAGGGGACACAGAGTGTTTGATACCCACAGCACACAAGACAAGGTCTTTGGACTAGTCTTCTTGAAAATCCATTCTGGATGCTTTTTATTACCTCACTGTTACCATTTTGCAAAATGTTGTTACTTCGTTATCATCGTTCAGAAATCTGAAGTTCCTCCTACCTTTTTCCTTCTGCACCTATACTGTAGTCTATGAAGAGTATCACTACTGGTTGAAAAACTACTTCACATTATCCTTTATCTACTTAAAGGTTAATTTATTTATTTTGCTGACACAGAATTCAATTGTTTTTCCAAATACTAAAAATATTATTTTTTTTATTGTCCCGTGCCTTTATATCTTTACATAAATTATTTGCTTGATACTCAATCACAATGGACCTTCTCACTGATACTGTTGGCATAAAGAATGCCAGTATTCTTACCAGTTCCATTGCTAAGTATTTAAACAATATTTTCTATTCTTCTATTTTACTTCTGCTCATTCTTAGATTTTGCTAGTATTTATTTCTTGATTTGATCCAGTCTGCTTGCAGCTTAATCATTCTTAATTCAGTTATCCCTATTAATGGTACTCTTTTATATACAACATTTGTAATGTACTTTTGCATACCATTTTGAATAATTTTGTTTTGAATTTTAGTTCTTAAATTGCTCGTGGTGCCAGGCACCCTCTCTTTCATGCCACCCTTTTCTCAATATACTTTATTTTGCCACTTTGCCACTTAGCAGTCTTGTTCAGCAACAGGCAGTTCTCTATCAGATCTCCCAGTTATGCCAGAAGACGACCTTATTGTAGGCAGTATAAAAATAACTACCACAACGTGACACTTCTGCTAATGTCAGACTACTCTTCTGAGGTACTGAAATATCTAACTTCTTTGCAAAGGCAAGCTCTCTGGGGATAAAATAGAAAGGAGAAATTGTCTTTCAATAATGAAGATGTGGAGAGTCATTGCTGCGTAAGGTTGCTGCCCCAGGATGCTAGTGTATCTAAGAAGAGTTGATCAGTAGATGAGAAATAATGTTTCTGGTACTAAGCTGTGGAGATAGTTCTTATAAAACACAGAAGCATGGGGAATGTTACAACACAGTGTAAGAAGTAAGGGTGTCTTTCCAGCCCTGCTTACTGATCGACACCTTGTACTTTTAGCTAGGGAAATCTCCTGATAACAGTAATACAAGCAGTGGATTGCTTTTTGCTAAGAACCCTTGCCCCATATTATTCACCAGTCTGTTCATATTCTTGTATTTCACATGCTGTTCCACCCACATGAATCTTCCCCATCATTGTCATTTGTGTTTCAATCCCCAAACTTCTCAGTGTTCTCCAAGCTTTTCACATTTACCTTTGGTGAATCAGAACCTCATATTTATTTCTTCATGCACCTCTTTTCTCGCAGGAGGAGGTTCAGTTGAAGAAACGAGGGGAGATTGAAAACAGAAACTGTCAAATTCAAAAGCACAGGAGACAACTCAATCTGCATCTGCTTCTCACTCCTGTTCTTATTTGCTTAAGTTAGAAGATTCTTTGTAGGGTGAAGTGGCAGTGCTGTGCTGGGGATAATTTTTACATGAGTTCTTTGGAATAAGTTCTCCCTCTGCTTTGCACTATTCAGGTAGCCAGCTATTCAACAAATGAAGCTTTTCTCATGGATCTTAATTTTTTTTTCCAAGCATAGTACCAAACATTACTGTGGTAATGACAGGTGGAAACACCTAAAAAAAGAAACACCTTTTCCAAAAAAGTGGTGAGGTGCTGGAATGGGCTGCCTGGGGAGGTGGTAGAGTCACCAACCCTGGAGGTGTTCAAGAACATTTAGATGTTGTTTGGAGGAGCATGATTTAGTGGGAAATATTGGTGATTGGTGGACGGTTGGGCTGGATGATCTTGTAGGTCTTTTCCAACCTTGGTGATTCTATGACTCTAAATTTAATGCCAGTTCATTTGCATTAAAAAGACTTATTATATTTATTACTTTCTCAAGTTTTTTTCTATTTTTTCAGCATATTTTAAAGTACATTAATCATAAATAGATGAGTAATTTGCAAGCAGGTAAGAGAATGAGTTAAGACATAGTTGTTCCACTGTAAGCTGTTGTCAACGGTTTACGGGCTGGTTCGGCCCGGTTCCGTGACTAGAAGGGCGGAGGGATCCGCGGATCCGCGCCCCCAGGAAAAAAAAAGAAAATAAGGGACCCCGAAATAATTGAAAACAGTGGCAACAATCTGAGGTAAAACAAAGTAATTTACTAAATATGGTATCAACAGAATTTTATAAGGAGAGAGAATGTGAAATTGATAGTGGATCGGCCTTACCACAACGCTGAGATGAGAAGCGCAGGCAGAGAAGCGCAGGCGAGAAGCGCAGGCAGAGAAGCGCAAGCGAAGCAGCGCAGGCAGAGAAGCGCAAGCGAAGCAGCGCAGGCAGAGAAGAGAGCATCAGGTGACCTTGCCGGGAGTTATATCTCCTCGCTGACCGCAAAGCCCCCTGGGGAAACGTAGCTGCTCTTCTCCGCTGGACAGGCACCCGGAACTTGAGCATCAGCAGTCAAACCCCCAGTACATTGCATGATGTTATGATGTGGAATACCGATAATGAAAAATCATGAAACCATGACATTCCACCCCTTATTCCACATCACTACATCATGCTTAATATAGACAAACAAAATATAAACACACGCACTAGGAATTACTGACTGCACTCCCTCAACATCAAGTTCCCTTGCGGTACACATTGAACATCCCCGTTTTCCTGCATCACCCACCAAGTGGACCCAGGTCCCTGGGCAAAAACAGTTCCACGAAGAGGTTTGTCCTTCTCAGAGGCTGGAATAACCCAAACTGCCTTTCCCAACATATTCTTTACATGTACAACAGGGACTTTATCTCCCTCTACGGTATGTAGGGAGCTGGACTGGGTTGGACCACCACGATTGATAGATCCTCTGGTATTGACTAACCAGGTGGCTTCTGCCAAATGCTTCTCCCAGTGCTTAAATGTACCGCCTCCCATTGCTTTCAGCATAGTTTTTAACAACCCATTGTATCGTTCAATCTTACCTGAGGCCGGTGCATGGTAGGGAATATGGTAAATCCACTCAATACCATGACCTTTAGCCCAGGTACCTACAAGAGAATTTTTAAAATGAGTCCCATTATCTGACTCAATTCTTTCTGGGGTACCATGTCGCCACAGGACTTGTGTCTCAAGACCTAGTATGGTATTTCGGGCGGTAGCGTGGGGTACTGCATAGGTTTCAAGCCACCCAGTTGTTGCCTCCACCATGGTGAGCACATAACGCTTACCATTACGAGATCGTGGCAAGGTGATATAATCAACCTGCCATGCCTCCCCATATTTGTACTTTTGCCATCGCCCTTCCTCCCAGAGAGGTTTCATTCTCTTGGCTTGTTTAATTGTGGCACACGTGTCACAGTCGTGAATGATTTGCGCAATAGCATCCATAGTTAAATCCACCCCTCGGTCTCTAGCCCACTTATATGTCGCATCTCTCCCTTGATGGCCTGAGGTCTCATGGGCCCATCGGGCTAGAAATAATTCACCCTTGTTCTGCCAGTCCAGATCTATTTGGGCCACCTCAATTCTGGCAGCTCTGTCTACCTGATGGTTATTTTGCTGCTCTTCAGTAGCCCTATTCTTGGGCACATGGGCATCTACGTGACGCACCTTTATAACCATATTCTTTATTCGGGCAGCAATATCTTTCCACAGGTCAGCAGCCCAAATAGGTTTACCCTTTCTTTGCCAGTTGTTTTGCTCCCACTGCTGTAACCACCCCCATAGAGCATTTGCCACCATCCACGAGTCAGTGTAAACATAAAGCATTGGCCACCTCTCCCGTTCAGCAACATCCAAGGCCAGTTGGACAGCCTTTACCTCTGCAAATTGGCTCGATTCTCCTTTTCCTTCAGTGGCCTCTGCAACTTGTCGTGTGGGGCTCCACACAGCGGCTTTCCATCTGCGGTGTTTCCCCACAATACAACACGATCCATCTGTGAATAGGGCATATGTCTTCTCATTTTCGGGTAGTTCATTATATGGTGGGGCCTCTTTAGCACGTGATATCTCTTCTGCTGGCGGTGTTCCAAACTTTTTGCCTTCAGGCCAGTCCATGATCACCTCTAGGATTCCTGGACGGTTGAGATTCCCCATCCGCGCTCGCTGCGTAATCAGCGCAATCCACTTACTCCAAGTGGCATCAGTAGCATGATGGGTGGAGGGACCCTTTCCCTTGAACATCCAGTTCAGCACTGGCAGCCGAGGTGCCAGAAGGAGCTGTGTTTCTGTACCGATTACTTCGGAAGCAGCCCGAACCCCCTCATACGCGGCTAAGATCTCCTTCTCAGTTGGAGTGTAGCACTCTTCAGACCCTCTGTACGCCCGACTCCAGAATCCCAGGGGTCGGCCTCGGGTCTCTCCTGAGGCTCTTTGCCACAAACTCCAAGTGGGACCTTTCTCTCCAGCAGCAGTGTAGAGGATGTTCTTCGCATCCTGTTCCATCCGTACTGGCCCCAGGGCCACGGCACGGGCTATCTCTTGTTTAATCTGCTCAAAAGCCTGCTGCTGCTCAGGACCCCACATAAAATCATTCTTCTTCCGTGTCACCTGATAAAGGGGGCTTACAATGAGGCTGTAGTTTGGAACATGCATTCTCCAAAAACCCACTACACCCAGGAACGATTGTGTCTCTTTCTTATTAGTGGGTGGAGACATGGCACTGATTTTGTTGATCACATCTGTTGGGATGTGACGACGGCCATCTTGCCACTTTATACCTAGGAACTGAATTTCCTGGGCAGGCCCTTTCACTTTGCTTCGCTTAATAGCGAAACCAGCACGCAGAAGGATCTGGATTATTTGCTCTCCTTTCTCAAAAACTTCCTTTGCTGTGTTGCCCCACACGATGATGTCATCAATATACTGTAAGTGCTCAGGAGCACCTCCCTGTTCCAGTGCAGCTTGGATCAACCCATGGCAAATGGTTGGGCTATGTTTCCACCCCTGGGGCAAACGATTCCAGGTATACTGAATGCCCCTCCAGGTGAAAGCAAACTGTGGCCTAGATTCTTTGGTCAAAGGAATGGAGAAAAAGGCGTTAGCAATATCAATGGTGGCGTACCATTTGGCTGCCTTTGACTCCAATTCATATTGGAGTTCTAACATATCTGGCACAGCAGCACTCAATGGGGGTGTGACTTCATTCAGGCCACGGTAGTCCACCGTCAGCCTCCATTCTCCACTGGCTTTACGCACTGGCCATATGGGGCTGTTAAAAGGTGAGTGAGTCTTGCTAATCACTCCCTGATTCTCTAGTTGGTGAATCAGCTTCTGAATGGGGAGCAAGGAATCCCTGTTGGTGCGGTACTGCCGTCTGTGCACCGTTTTTGTAGCAATCGGTACTTGTTGCTCTTTCACTCGTAGCAACCCCACGGCAGATGGATCTTCTGACAGGCCAGGCAAAATAGACAACTGCTTAACACCTTCTGTGTCTACAGCAGCTATTCCAAAGGCCCATCGATACCCTTTGGGATCCTTAAAATATCCCCTTCTGAGGTAATCAATACCAAGTATGCATGGAGCCCCTGGGCCAGTCACAATAGGGTGTTTTTGCCAGTCTTTACCAGTGAGGCTGATTTCGGCCTCCAACATAGTCAGCTCTTGGGAACCTCCAGTCACCCCATGAATATAAATTGATTTTGTCCCTTGGTGACTCGAGGGCATTAGAGTGCACTGTGCACCAGTATCCACCAGGGCCTTATATTTTCGTGATTCTGATGTGCCAGGCCATCTAATCCACACAGTCCAATAAACTCTATTATCCCTTTCCCCCCCTGGCTGGGGGCAGGGCCCCTCTATTTGTTACCTTCACTGTCTGCAGCAACTGGAGCAATCACCTTTTTAGAGAAGTTCACCTTGGTGGTTGATTTGTCTTGTAACTCTCTTACCCGTGCTTGAAGTACAGGAGTAGGTTGTTTATGCCACTCCTTCATATCTTCTCCATGGTCACGTAGGTAATGCCACAAGGCAAAACGTGATGTGGTCTTACTGTTGTCACTTGCTCGAGCAGGAGAACGTCTTCTTTTGATAGCTGAGACATTAGATGCCACCGGCTGGGAGGAAATCAAGTTGATCAGCCCCTCCAATAGGCTGTTTTGGGGATTCTGGTCCCCATTTGATGTATCCGTTACCTCTATGGATTTATCAGCTTCAGGCACGGTTGATAGTTTGTCTATTATATCTTCTTGTTTGGTTTCCATTCTGTCCAGCTTTTCAGCTACCTTTGTAATGGCTGAAACACAAGCTCGCAGAGGGCTTAAATGTAACTCAAAGTCTTGAAGTTTATTAACCAATTCACTTATAAGGGGTCTTCTTTCCCCTCTGCCATACATTGCTGCAAATGTGCTGGCGTACCTTTCTGGTGCGGTCTTTGTGAATGTACGCCACATGTTTGGTGTACACCTGACTCTCTCGGGATCATGCTCTTGGTCTGGCTCGTCAGGAATGAAATCGGGGCTATGTAGCATTTCCACCACAGCATATTCTCTTAAATAACAGATGCCTTCTTCCATATCAGCCCATTTCTTTTTCTCAGGCATCAGATCATCTTTGAAGGGGTATCTTTCTTTTACAGCTAACAACATCCGCTTCCAGAGGGTAAAGGCCTGGTTCTGGCATGTACTAATACCTCTGTCAATGGCTGAGTCCCTAGCAACGCCACCCAGTTGGCGAGCTTCTCTACTATCCAGCCACACACTGTTGGCCCCATTGTCCCAACATCGAAGTAACCAAGTGGCAATAGGCTCATTTGGGTGACGTGAAAAGTCTTTTCTCAGACTTCGAATTTCATTCATTTTCAGAGATCGATCAACAATGGTAACGATATCTTGCTCACCTCTTACTCTTTCGGGACTTCTTGTTGCCCTCATTGGCGCCGGTGACCGTGGTCTTACTGAGGGCCCCTCCCCTGGACTTAGGGGTGCTTCTTGTGGATCTTGGAGCCACTCCTCTGGACCTCTCTCCTCTTCTTTCTTCTCTTCTAACTGAGTCGAGATTCGTTTCATTTTCCGTCCTCTTACAGGGGCAAGTGACATCAATTGTGGTGCTTCCTGTAGTTGATCAGGTTGGTCAGTTCCAATGCTCTCATCCTCCAGTTCAGCTCGGAGCCTGTCTCGTTCGATTATGAGAGTATCTAGCTCAGATTGGAGGGTGTCTTGTTGAGATTGAAGACTGTTGAGTTTGGATTGCAGGGAGTCTCTCTCAATTCGGAGGGCATCTCTCTCATATTGGAGGCTGTTTCTCTCGACCAGGAGACTCTCTCGCTCATTTTGCACTGTTTCCCTGAGACTCTCCTTTTCAATTTCACAAACTCTCTCCCTCTCCAGGATAGTATTGAATAAGGCCCGGTAAGCATTAGCCAGGCCCCAAACAATTTGGGCCTCCTCAGATCTTCCTGAGCCACGACATTCCTGTCTCAAATATCTGTTTAAATTTTCAGGGTCTTTCAGGTGTTCTGGAGTAAAGTTCCATGACACCGAAGATTTCCATCTCTCTAAAGTCTCACCCAGGCCTCTCCACATTCCCTGCCACTCAGTATTTACTGGTTTTGGGGCAGACTTCCTCAAAATATAATAAATACTAATAATAAGTGAAATGGTGAGCAGTACATTCACGGAGATTAATAACGTGATCAGGTGAGCATTGAAAATCCACATAAAGAATTCAAAGGAGAGGCTGGAAACCTGCTTAAAAATCCCCAACCCTGTAAAATTAGCAGCTCCCTCTGGAATGGTATGCCACATAATATGCAGATGCCACATAGTTATTTCCATCCATGTTTTCAATTGGCTATATATACCTATTGCTCCATAGAGCAAAGTGGTGAACTTAATTAAGGCCCAGTATGTTTTTAGCATTAAGAAAGAAGAGACAGTGGCATGCAGCCCCTTAAAAGGCAGTTTCAGTAGAGAAAGCATTTTTTTCTCTTTTTTTTTCTTTTACAGAAACAAGATAGCAAGGCTCAAAGTTTACAAATATCCTAGAGTATTGGCCGTCCGCCTGGACTTTTCAAGGTCACGCTTTCAGACAGTACTGGTGAAACAGATAAACTTTCCCAATGAAGCTGTCTGAGAGCGGAGAGAGAGATTTGTTCAAAAAGCTAAAAAGCAACTGTTGCCCGCATTCTCCACCAAGAATGTCAACGGTTTACGGGCTGGTTCGGCCCGGTTCCGTGACTAGAAGGGCGGAGGGATCCGCGGATCCGCGCCCCCAGGAAAAAAAAAGAAAATAAGGGACCCCGAAATAATTGAAAACAGTGGCAACAATCTGAGGTAAAACAAAGTAATTTACTAAATATGGTATCAACAGAATTTTATAAGGAGAGAGAATGTGAAATTGATAGTGGATCGGCCTTACCACAACGCTGAGATGAGAAGCGCAGGCAGAGAAGCGCAGGCGAGAAGCGCAGGCAGAGAAGCGCAAGCGAAGCAGCGCAGGCAGAGAAGCGCAAGCGAAGCAGCGCAGGCAGAGAAGAGAGCATCAGGTGACCTTGCCGGGAGTTATATCTCCTCGCTGACCGCAAAGCCCCCTGGGGAAACGTAGCTGCTCTTCTCCGCTGGACAGGCACCCGGAACTTGAGCATCAGCAGTCAAACCCCCAGTACATTGCATGATGTTATGATGTGGAATACCGATAATGAAAAATCATGAAACCATGACAGCTGTATTTATGGTTTTTGTAAATAATTCCAGCAGCTTCACTAGAGGATGGTAGAAATTTAAAATTTGTTTTGAAAACAGGGATATTTGCCTCTGACAGCTGTCTTAATGCACGTGTTGTAGTATCTAAACACTTTCTGCTATGCCTAAATGTGCAGGTATATATAAGTGATACACTCTATCACTGTACAGAGAAATTTCTGACTTAAGAACTATGAGCTTTGAACTTAGATATAAAAAGAAAGAGGGAAGGTGGTTCCTTTCATTAAACAGTGATATGTGTGATAGATACAGATAGAAACAAAATCCTTGAATGTCTATAATATGCAGGAAGCAACATAAAAATTGGACTGTCTCAATAGTACTACAAACAATCTTGCTGACAGGATGAAAATGTGATACTTCTTTGCTGCTGCCTTTTTTTTTTTAATTTTAAACTCAGAAAATCGCGTTTGAAAGTACTACTTATAGAACCATTGAGATTATAAAGGGAAGTCAATAAGGATAGGAATTTCATCACCTAAATTTAGCCAAACAATAAGCAGTTGCGTACAACCCTCTTAGAGCCAGAAAAGAAGAAATAGGTACCTGTCAAGATCTTTCTCTTTCTCTCTGCTGACTAGAAAGATAGTATAGGTATATCAGATGTAAAATAATAATTATTATTATTTTTAACATTGTCAAAAGTGAGATAAATCCCCACCTGGGAAATATTTAGATGTAGGTGTGTAGTTCTGAGTGACTTCATCCCCATTCCATTCCTGCCCTGTATGTATTCATTTAAAACAGTGTAGTAATTACAGTTGCTTAATGCTTCCAAGTTGCCTGCTGTCTTTGTAGATCCAAGGTTTTCCAGTTATTACACTGCAGTGCTGAAAACTCATGCAGTCCCTGCAAGGTGTTGCCTATTCCATTTGTATTCCTGTCTCAGTGCATCAGCTGTGCAGAGATACAGAGAGCACCTGCTGCCTTGCAAAGTGGAGAGTGCATACTTTTCTCTCCTCCTGATGTGAGGTGATGCAGAAGGAGATTTTTCTCCTCCCCTCACTTACATCAGGGCTGCAGCTATCCCTGCTTTGAATAGGGAATGAGCTAAGGCTGTGCAGTGAAATGCTGTGGAATAGGAAGCATTCCTTCCTGTACCAGGAGGAATCTGGACTGGTGATGAGAATGCTCTTTGTAGTACTCTTCCTTCACTCACCAGAAAAACTGCATGGCCTGTCTCATACTTAGGTTTCCAGGCTCATGGGAACATAGTAAAATGAAAAGCAAGGTAGCAAAATTCTTCCTGTTACATTGAGTGCTGAAGTAATTTGACTGAACCGTAGAGAAGGGTGAAGGAGATAGGATCTTTACTAGTCCTGATTATCTGCTTTGGTTTATATTATTGTAATATTTATCATGACTTTGGTTACTTACAGGGAAATAATATTTTCTGAGTGTGTAGCTTGGTTCCTGTGTAGTTACTTTGTGCATATGTTTGTTTCTGAAGCACTGGAGATTGGCTGTAGCTGAAGTTGAGCATTGTTTTATGGTATTCTTACTGATGTTACAGTGTTCCAGGTGTCTTTTCCTTATGTCCTGTACAAATGCTCACATTACAGAGTGTGGTTTTTGAGTTCCCACTGTTTTGATACTGTCGGGGCCCTGAGAGCACCGAGAAGCTCTGCTACCTTTTCCTCTCCCCAAGGCTCCAGGTCACCTGTAGCACTACCCAGTGGTGCAGGACCATGGCTTGAGCTGCTGTGGGCAGAGCTGTGTATGAGAGCTGTGAGGAGCCGTGCTAGAGGCCCCACTTCAGTCCTCTCCCTTTGTCCTTGTCTTTGCTATGGTCCACATGAACTGTAGGCAGTTCCCTATATCTGTTGTGGTTGTTCCCATTCTTCCTCTGGGATGGTGGGAAGGTGCAGCAGAGCATGGTGGTGTCCCTCTGGAAGTCTGATCAACTCTCCCACTGGCACAGGGTGACAGCCTGGTGTGGCAGCTGCTCCAGGGTCCCAGCAGGTCAGCCTTGGCCAATTCAACCCCTGAGCTGCAGTTAGCCCCGTCTGTCTGTTCTCATCAGCACACCTGTTCTGTTTGACCACACAATTCAATGTAAATAGGCTGAAAAATATTCAGGGAGAAGGAGCCCGGATGGCCCATGATGGATTAGGGCTGACCAATTACTTCATCTAGCCAAGGGCCTTGATTTTAGCCTGTGTCTGTACAGCGGAGGCTCCTGCTGTCATCCTGTACTCCTCTTCTACTTCACATTTTGCTCTAGGGGCATTTTGTTTGCAGTCATAGATAATTCACTTATGCAAAATAACTGCTTGCTATCACCATCTATTAGTTACATGTGCGTATGTAGATATATATCATTACATCCCACAATGATACTTTGTGAAAACCATATAAGCAACAGTCTCATGGTCATTATATTGATATTTTATGGATAAACAAGTTGAACAGCTTCAGAGAGCCCACAAGAATTCCAGCAAACCCTGGGACATCCTGAAACCTCTGTAATTAGTTGTAACACAAAGCCTGTTGGCTGCTTCCATGTAAATGTTCAGGACATGGATTGGATGGAATTAACTTTATTGCAGCCCTCATGGTGCAGTGGTTTGCATTTGTGGCTAAATCTGTGTTGATATCAGTGTTTCGGCTGGTGCTAGTCAGTGCTTGTAGGGCATCAAGGCTTTATCTTTTTCTCACTTGAACCACCCTCAGTAAGGAGTGGGCAAGAAGCTGCGAAGGGTCATAGCTGGAACAGCTAACTTAAACTGATGAAGGAGATATTCCATACCATCAATATTGTGCTCAGCAATAAGTCTAGGTTAGTGGAAAAAGATGGGTGTTTTTCTTCCACAACTGCTGGAAGAACTGGGAGATTGATTGGAGATCTGGTTGCTTGTAGCAGACACTGAGAGGTTGCCTTTGGATCACTTCTTTTTTTCCTTTTTCCTTTGCTTATTAAACTGTCCTTATCTTCACCCTTAAGCCTTACTGCTTTTCCTATTTTTAACCTGTTCCTGATGGAATAAGGAAGTGAGAAGGCTGAAGGCTACATGACTGCAAACATGCTCTGCTTATCCGCAGATTTCATCTTACAAATCTACTATTGCCAAGATACAAGACAAGATTCTGGATTTCTTCTGCTCTTTTGCTGTAGCAATTGTAGCTTTTCCCATGCATAATTGTAGCTTTTCGTATTTATCATAAACCTTTCACCTTTTACAACGTAGGCTTTGTGCCAACAAGGTCATTGGAGGAACTCATCATCTGTGCAGCTCCTTGCAGTCTATATCCCTGCATGTAGAGGAATATATATTTCCACTAATTAAGTCTACTTTTTAGATTCCATATTGTTAGTATACTTACTAACACTTCACTTAAAGGAGAGAGTATCCGCCAGGGTTTGCCCACTACTCATCTCTGCAAACAGTGTCTGCCACAGAAAATCTAAAATCAGACTAACTCTAATCTGAACAGTAAACAAAAAGAAAGATAAGTAATTTATACTGTATGGTAAACTAAAAGGAAATTCTAAGCAATGTTTTCTTCATCTTCATTCATGTCTTATGCATTATGGCTAGTAATGTAAGTAAGTAAGGTGTCTACAGTATAATATTTTTACACAGAGTGGAAAACATAAATTCAAAAATGCATATCTTTGTTAAGGATTTTATGAAAACTTTTGAGTCTTTTATTTTATAAACTTAGCAATAATGTAGTATTTATGCATGGAATTTTTAAATTTCTTATTATTTGGAAGTGAATGCAGTGTTTAGTAACTGTCTCAGTCCTAGTTGCGTCACTAGAAACACTACACATCAGTTTATTAATAACTGTGTATTCTGCTTCTCTGTTCTATAGATGAAAATGGCAAATAAATGCTCTTCTCCCTCAGACCAGGTAAGACTTTCATTATGTTATCCACATTTTCTAATGATGGTTAAGTTGAAAAATTTGCAGTGCTTAAATGCACACATTTAAGCCATTTGCAAATACTGAAAGTTTTCTATGGTTTTAAGTTCTGAATTGTTCTACTTAGTACATAATGTATATACATGACGTGACAGAGGGGTACAGTATAACTTACAACCATACCTTGGAAAGCACAAGTGTGTGTAGTGTAATCACAGTGAGTCTGACAAGTGTGTGCTTAAATCTCACATAGTGCACAGGGCTGAGCCAGGTTGCACATTATTTTATTGAGTATGAAGGATGTTTACAGTCACCATTTTCAAAGCACTGTAACTTTTGATTCTGCCTGATGTAATTTATTACAGTTCTCTAAAGACTTGAAACCACTTGATTCTGTGTTATCAGCAGGCGATTAGAATGGGGACTCAGTTTTGCAAGAGACGTGTTGCTGGATTGCTGTATGCCTTTTGTGAAACAGTAAATTAGGTGATTCTTAGTACAGAAAAACTACTTCTAAGAGTGTTTTTTTTTAATTTTATTTGCTGTTTCTTTTTAATCTTTTTAAAACTAATAAAGCATTTCTTGTCTTCCACTAAAACAATACGGTTTCTTCTTGGTAGAAATAGGAAAATATTGTTCAAATATTAACTAGGACTGTATAGCATTATGGTATAAAACAGATTTTCACTGTTTCCTGTGAAGTCTCTTGCCTTGTTTGTTTTGATTTTTGCAGATGGAGGAAAAGGTGAACTCTCTCTGTCTCTGTGAATGCATATTTGTATTTCATTTTCTCTTTTGTTCTGATTATAAGGTTTTCAGTATTTGTAGAAGTGAATAATTTAGAGCACTGGAAGAATCCAATATTTTCACCTTAGAAATACTTCACCAGAACTATTCATTGGCCTTCACAACCAGAGTCAAGACCTGCAATGGATGCAGTAGTGCATTAATTGAACTAACAAGTGTTTGGATCATTTTTTATTTTGATATTTCTAAAATGTCTTCAGTAAATAAAGAGAGAGTTGTCTAAACCATGAGCTCTTGACCTCTGGCAGAAATTATACAAAAAATGAAATCTGGAAACAACATATATGAAAGCATAGCATGTGATGAGGAAGGACTCGAGAACATAGATTAAGGTGCATCAGCAAGGGATAGATAGGTAACAAAACTTACTTGTTAGAAAAAATACTCTGTTAGAAAAAGACAAAGACAAATATTTGTCTTCTACACAGCATATCAGAAGTCAGCCTTCACTAAAAAGGTCAACTGCACCAGATGGTTACTGCAATTAGTACAAACAAAAAGTATTAAATCTCAAGTTACACTATGAGGGAAATTTTTGATGATATTTATTCTTTTGAGGCCTGGAGATATTAGAAAGGCTGGTCAAAGTCTGTTTAAATTTTAATCTACCCATTGGTCCTTATTTTTTATGTTATTGCTCATTTCTCATCCTTCTTTCGTTATTTCAACTATAAACTGTGATACCACTTCCACTGTTAATAAGCTTGTACTCTTTTTTACTGTATTTTGACATTGTTCACCCAAGTAGAATTCCTAAAACATCTTACTCATCTACCTGGCCAGTTAGTTTATCCCGTTATTATTAGCCATGGGCTTGAGCAGCCAGACGATTTTTCCCTTGTGCTGTCTGCAGTGTCCAACAGTTTCCCAAGGTATTATCTTGTCAGTTTAATGTCAGGCCAGGACTGGCCATCTTCCACAACCATGTCTCCATTGTGGCTTTGGAGAAAGAGGCAAGCATTCAAGGCTGTATGTACTAAATTACTTCAAGACAAGCAAGTTGTTTTGTTGTAGGGCCTTGGCAGGGGTACTACCTGTGATGTTATACTGTTTCAGAGAAAATACTGACCAGAGGTTATCCATGACCTGTGTGGAAACACTGAAAGAAATGGGGTTTTGATACTTAAAGAATAGAGTATAGAGATATAAATGAAATTTTCAAGAATGTTAACTTAATGCTTAGTGATAGCAAGTGCAAAAGGCAAGGAATTATGCCACACAAGCTACATATTCTAGATCACGGTGTTTTTTCCCTGGTTTTGATCTTAAGAAATTTTAGGTTTTTTTCTAATTAACCCAGACCAAAATAATTTGAATTTTAATATATAGTAAATGATTTTATATCTAATAACAATTTGATAGGATAAAAAAGTAGTCTGATATATTTACAGCAAGCAGTTCATGTTAGACATAAGGAAGAGATTTTCTTATCATTCATAAAGCTAATAAAGCCCTAGAGAAATTATGCAATTACCTTTACTGGAGATCCTTAGATCAGTAAGGAAGCATCTTCTACCAAAAAAAAAAAAAAAAAGTATCATTGGCTTTGAATTTTGAGGATGTACTGCATTTACCAGAAGCCTCTTTTCCCCTCTGTTTTTGATACTATGTGGTCTTAATTCTGAATAAAGAGATTTTCAAATACGGAGAGTTTTCCCATTATTCCTCCTTGTACAACTGTTGTCCCAGATAAGCCATGAACATTTTCTCTTGGTTTCATGTTGCAAGTTAAAAGAAACCCTACATATACTCTTGTAAGATCAATTAAAAGTGTACCATGTGCTCATAAAATTAGTTAAACTGAGTTGTTAGTCTGGAGAAGTTAGATTCTTACAGACAATTTTGTAATTTGCAACTGTAGAAAGACAGCAGAACTAAATTCTTTCAAGCATAAAGTAACCACTTAAAGTAGAATTGAGATGTTCCTTGGTGGCTATTTTAACTTCTTTTGCATGAGAGGTCAACTATGCAAGAGAATTCTAGGGAAATTCTCTTGATCTGCTTCAAAGGTTTTTCTTGGACCTCTTCTCTTTCACTGAAAATACAACTTATTCTAATAGATAAGTACCACTTCAAAGCACTTGAACTTTTTAACCTACTGTCATTTAGCCTTTATGTAGTACCTCTGTGGGGTAAGTAATTATTTTGCTTATTTTTGAGAGAAGCCTGCTGCAATAAAAAGGTGGCAAAATTTGCCAGACTTTCCAGAACAAATCAAGAAATTTTACAACTGTGTTTCTGAACTTATTTCATGAAGTGTGACACATTGTGTCTAAAACACACACATTTCTCAGTTTCAGTAGTGTTTACATTTTCCATTTTGTGTGTGTGTTAATGAAATAGTTTATCTTAAATTTTTCTTTGAAATTGTGAAGTTTCTAAACATTGGATTCTAAGAAGTGTAGAATAGATTCAGTGAAGGAAATATACTCTTATTTAAGTTGAAATGTTCAAAAAAGTGCAGCCTTTAGTGCTTCTTACCCTAATGAAGACTACTTCTTCCAGCATTTAGCTTTTTCTGTGATGTCTCTGGCAGTGTGTAGTACAGTGTAGTTCCGGCTTCAGTCAGAAGTCATTTTCTCTAGTTAAGCTGTCTTCCTTAGCTGTTAGAATTTGTTAAAGAAAAATTGCAACTGTTCTTTATTCTCATTTTCATTGCGTTTTTCTGCTTTATGCCTTGTCAGAAAGACTGGAGTATGCCTTGTGGATTGTCAGAAAAACTTGGAGTATGCTCTTTGCAGCTTTTAGAACCCATTGCTTTTCAAAGTAATATTATAGAACTATAGAGCTATTTCACTGGATTAACACTATCCAATCAGTCCTCCTTCTGAATGATTCTCAAATTAAAATTATTTTAACACATTTTTAAGTAGAACTGTTATTTGATTGTTTAATGTGTAAAAGGAACCTAAGACTATATTTTCATCAGTTTTCTTCTTTGAAGACACTTTTGCAGTAGCTATATTTTGAAAGATTTTTTCCTTTTCCAAAATGGCAGAAGAAACAGTTTGAGTATTTGGTGAGGAATAGAATAGCTTTTTAGGTATACTTTTTAGTTGCTGTAATATGTTAAGATTTAAAATAGACAAATAGGACCAAAAGCATGAGAACATGAATTTTCCATTTTTAATTAGTTTAGATAGTTCCTACTACACAAATAGTCCTTCTGAGTTAGTATAATACAAGAATGCAAACAGAACTGGAAATCTGCAAATACAGAATAAGGAGAATCATGATAGTTAGATAAGAATTGACCATACACTGCTGAGATATGAATGTTGCTTTTGAAGTGAGAAAAGGAACTACTGTGCAGCATGAATAGAGAATGAAATCTAATTAGGTAAAAGAATATTCCGATTCAGGTAGACTTAATTCTAATTGCTGAAATACTCTGTGAAAAGATGTCCATGAAAATGAGAAACAAAACCAGAAGAACTAACAAGAAAAGATAGGGGGAAAGTACCGTATTAAGAGGTCAAGATAAAACTTCGGCGATTTGATATCACAAACATAAAATTTAAGTGACTGAACTGAAAGGAAAAGGATTTATAATTGGATTTAACAGATTTTTAAAATCTGGGTCTTGTTTTGCTGATAGCCATTTTTCTTGATTCAGTGAAAGAACTCAAATGTTTTCCTATCCAGTTCACTAAGTATATGAACAAATACAGTCTCCCAGAAAGAGGTGTGAATGTGTTCAAGTACTGAAAATTCTGGTAATTTGATCAAACACCAGAGCAAGTTGCTCAGTGAGGCTATGGAATCTCCATCTTTGTTTAATATTAAAAAACAAATTATATTAATTATATGTTATATATTATATGTTATATATGTTGATAATCAAAACTCAAATGGACATGTTGCTAAGCAAACTTAGTTACATTGGCTACGAACAGGATGTGGGACTGAATGACCTCCAGAGACCCCTCTCAGACTAAAACTGTTCTGTGATTCTGTGTGGCTCTTCATTCCAGAAGGACCCTTATATATTGTCAAAGAGAAAAATGTGGGCTCTAACAGGGCTCTTTTGAAGTCTGACAGAAGACTAATAGATTAGTATTCTCAACTGAGTAGAGATATGCACTTTGTCTTGTTACATCTACTCACAGGACAGATACATCTGACATTTAGTCATGGAAACTGATTTGCATGCTGCCTGCTTTTTACCAGGCATTCCTTTCACTCGACAGGCAACTGTGCGCTGTAGAAGGGCCACAGAACTCAGATCAGTAGTTGGGCCACTATTGCACGAAGCTATAGTATATATATTACTGATTTACCACAGAAATAATTTTTTTCAAATGCCATTTACTGCTACATGTATTCAAGAGTGAGCTTTGTGTTCTGGATCCTAACCTGAGCAAGAAGATTATTATGAATATAGTTAGTGTCATCAGCCCCAAGATTCATTGCCTCCTTATTAAAACAAGTAAAGATGTAAACTAATTATCACTATGCACAGGACTCTGAATAATCTTTATGTATGTGAAAGACAGATAGAGAAGGTCATAGAGATACAGGAAATCTATTAGCTTTTCTTCCTTCCATGGAATCATAGAATTACTCAACTTGGGAAGGACCTTAAAGATCATCGAGTCCAACCATGACCTAATCATACTACCCTAACTAACAACCATCTGCTAAATCATGTCCTTGAGCACCACATTCAAACAGTTTTTAAACACATCCAGGGATGGTGACTCAGCCACCTCCCTGCAGAGCCTATTCCACTGCTTAACAACCCTTTCTGTAAAGAAGTTTTTCCTGATATCCAACCTAAGCTTAGCCTGGCACAACTTGAGGCCTTTTCCCCTCATCCTGTCACCTGTCACCAGTGAGAAGAGACTAACCTCACTCTCACTGTAAGCACCTTTCAGATGTTGGAAGAGAGCAACAAGGTCTCCCCTCAGCCTCCCTTTCCCCAGACTAAAAAGCCCCAGTTCCTTCAGTCTCTCCTCATAGGGCATATTCTCCAAGCCCTTCACAAGCCTTGTTGTCCTTCTTTGGACATGCCCCAGCACCTCAATGTCCTTTCTGTACTGAGGTGCCCAAAACTGAACACAGCATTTGAGGTGAGGCCTGACCAATGCTGAGTACAGGGGCAGGATGACTTCCCTAGTCCTGCTCACCACACCATTCCTGATACAAGCCAGGATGCCATTGGCCTTGTTGGCCACCTGGGCACACTGCTGGCTCATATTCAGCCGACTGTCCATCAGTACACCAAGATCCCTTTCCATCAGGCAGCTTTCCAGCCACTCCTCTCCAAGACCGTAGGATTGCCTGGGGTTGCTGTGACCAAAATGCAGGACCCAACACTTGGCTCTATTGAAATTCATGGAGTTTGCCTTGGCCCATGATCCGGTCTATCCAGGTCCCTCTGTCGTGCCCTTCTCCCCTCTGGCAGATCAACACTCTCTCCCAAGTTGGTGTCATCTGCAGACTTACTAAGGGTGCACTCAATCCTTTCATCAAGATCATTAATAAAGATCTTAAATAGAAGCCCCAGTACTGAGACCTGGGGGACACCGCTCGTGACAGGGTGTCATCACTCCAGTATGTGTTCTTTTCAAAACAAGCTCTACCACTTGCTTTCAAAAGACTATAAACATTTACTCAGTTACCTCAAGATGTACTTCTCTTTGCTTTCTTAGTTTTGTATTGTTCTGCGATTCATCAAAGAACAGCAGTGGTTCTTGATCTGCAGGCCAAGCTGGCATCTGTTGTAGGTTCTTATCTCACTTTAATAATACAGGCATACCCATCTGTTTTGACTTTTCATACATCAGAGATCTACTTGACTTTCTTTATTTCCCTCTTGAATGTTATGCTTCATTTACCTTTTGTAACAATTTAACTATACACAAAAGGTACTGCTGGATTTATTAAATGTAATACATTAAGTTTGCAGTTATTGCAGCATTGTGATGTCTTATTGCTATAGGAAAATAATAAATGTAAATAAGTTTCATTTATCTGCTATGATTGAATTACATTTTGTTACTGACTTACGTCTCTTCATAATGAGTGCTGTTGTTCATTTTGTTTCTACAGGAACTTTTGCGATGCATATTAGATCACAGTAGAAATTTGATAATACGTTGATGATCCGTGGGTAATTTTCCAAACAGATTCAGATAGTCTTAAATTGATTATGTAGTATGGAAATAGAATGGTGAAAGCTGTCCTGAGAATGGGTATTCGTAGTATTATGCTTAATTACTCATTGAAAATTCAAATTCAATTTTTTTTTTCCTTTTTCCTCCCTGGACTGAGTTTCCTTCACACAAACTGACAATCAACTAAATTCTCACTTACCTACTTAACATAACCATGAACAGCTTGGTATTAAATATTAAAAGCTGGGTTTTTTTGTTCCATACAGATTAATGTTGAACTTAAAAATTATTTTTTTCTGTTTAAACAGCCATTTTATAAACCAGTCAGCAAGGGATTTTTTTTTCTATTTCCATTTGAAAAAATGCATTTTTAAAATTTTATATATGTATGCAGAAGTTAAGCAAACACTGATTCTGATAAAGGAAATTCTATTTTCCTTCTTCAATTTTAAAAACTTTTTTTTTTTTTTCTCCTTATCGTAGAATCATAGAATGATTTGGGTTGGAAGGAACCACAAACTCCAACCCCCTGCCACGTGCAGGGCTGCCAACCTCCATATCTAATACTAGCCCAGGCTGCCCAGGGCCCCATGCAGTCTAGCCTTGAACACATCCTGGGGTGGAGCAAGCATCCATTTGGTATCTTCTTTATGTTTTTTCCTCCCAAATTTTTTTACCATGTTTCCCCTTCATATACCTGTATAGTGTGCTTTTGTTTGTTCTTTCCATTTTAATTTTCTATTTTGTCATATTCCTGTATTTTCAGTAGGAAGAAAAACCTAAAGTACTTAGTATCTTTTCCATTGTCTTTTTCATTTACAGTTACTTTTCCTTTCAAACTCTTATGGTCATTAGTACATACATTCTAATTTGCCTTCCCGTTATCCTCAATCAATAAAAATAACAGTAATACAGTTACTACTGAGCTCACCACAAATCTTCCAATAGCAATTATTCTTCAGCTATCTTTGTTGATTTTTGTTTCCTCTAGAGGATTAGATTCAATTAGCTGATCCAGCAATCTGCATATATCTCAAGTCTTGCTTTTCTCCTAAATACACAAAAGCACTAAAGCAAGCAAACAAACAAAAAGCTTTTGTGCCTTCTAGATGTACTGCATTTCTCTTCTTAAATGTATATATGTCAGATGTCAGATGTCAGATAATATTTCACTGGGATACTAAGTGATCAACAGGTGTGCTACTTGTTGAATTTTTTCACACATTCATTAAAAAAAAAAAAAAAAAAAAAGGACCAAATTCATGTAGGCACTCATTTTACAGGTGATTTTTAATACAGTTAAGGAAATGCAACAGCATTTTGACTACTAGCACTTTTAATACTTGGGTGTGTTCCATAGTGGTAATGTGGTGGTAATAAACAAGAAATCTTGTAATTTAAAGGATTTTTGATGGGTGTTTTATTCTTTTAAAATAACATTGAACAATAGCACATCCAGTTTTTGTGGATATATATGCTTTTTCTTTTGTGAGATACAAATTAGCAGGCTGTTTTTTTCTTATTTCTCCTTCTTATTTCCACAAGCTATGAGGACAAAGCTCATTAAAGTTTCCTAAGAAAATAAAGACTGAAGAACTGTTGATCATTTTCTGTTATTTTAGGGGTTATGACATTTAGAAACAAAAAAAAGTTCTCAATGTTTTTAATGGTTCTAGTATTATGTTTGCTTTGATCATATATTGCTTGCTGTTGTTTTTTCTTTTATTTTTATATAAGTTCTTTCTGAAACTGAAGTTTTGTAAGTTGTTTCCATTAAGCAGACTAATATAGAGAGCAATCTATTTAAAATGTAACTGAAGTATTACTGTTTAGCTTTTGAGGTGACTTTATTCCATATTGATATATTTTTTCATAAGAATTTAGATGTATGATAAGTTAAATACAATATTAGAATGTTATAATAGCTCAGCGAACCATTCCCTCAAAAAGAGGTTGAATTCTCCCAAAATCTAATCCAGAGGATGTGTTATTGTATTATTTATTGTATTGTTTATTTTATTATTCATTTTTGTCTGAGGTTGAAAGAGATTCTACAAGCGACCCTTGGGACAGCTTAACATTCACTTTATGGATGTTAATAGTTAAGAAAACCACCCCTTTTTGATGTGAAGAATCAACTTTAAAGCTGATTCTGATTTATTGCAGGAAGACTGATCACAGCATTGTACGACTAATAAAAATAATAATACAGTTCCATTTCAGCAAAAAACTTAGAACACATGCCCAAAAGTATGTCTGCAGCTAATCAAAAAATGCATTCTGTGTTGATAGCTAAATACATTCTCAAGAGAATTACATAAAAGATTAAGTGCTACACTAAATCGTGGCTATAATGTTTGGCACTGCTACCACGTCTTGCAGACATAGATAAGAATACAAGAGTGACAGAGTCTTCATACAAAATCTATAAAATAAGTAAAGGATATTATTCTCATTTCACAGATGAAAAATTTTGGCAAAAGGAACATGTTCATTGCGAAGAAATCTTTTTACTTCAAGTAATTCAGTACCCTTTCTCTAAGTGTAAGAAAGTCAAAAGAAGGTTGACTTTTGCATTATGAGTGGTACTTAAGACCTATGCTTACAGGCCAAGTTTTGGTTCCTGTCAACTAGATGAATCAAGCTAAAAATTTTATTTTCAATAACAGAAAATGACACACAGTTTGGAGTGAAAACACACCTTACAAATGGAGTTGCAGTTTTCAGATACCATCATGCCCTGAGTTTCAGCTAAGAACTTCTAAGAAATTCTGATCTAGTGCACAGAATGTAAATTTTTTGCTTGTGGCTAGATATATCATTATATTTTTCAATATGAGTCATGCAGTTGGTTTAATATATGGTGCTTGTTGAATGGCCTGGTCAAGCTGAAGACTTTATCCACAACTATGTTTTTATGTATAATTCCAAAATTCTTTGTAAATGCTGCTTAAAGGATAAAAGATAATGATTCTTATGGCAGTGATGATAATGATGAATGAAAAACAATAGTGAGCTAAATCCTTTACTTCTCAATGTAGTCAATAAATTATTTAGTAGTTATACAGGTTAATGAATTGCATGCATTTCCAAGTCAGCAATCATGAATTTCAAAATGTAAAGGAGAATACCATATTGTTTGAATCCTGTAATTTGGACATGGTTGTTTTTTCTAAGGAGTATTTCATATTATATTATCATGCTGACAAAAGCAATATTTTGACTGGCAGAGCACATTTGTTGTCATTAGCAATGCAGAGTCCGGTTGGAGATCTGTAACTAGCAGTGTTCGTCAGGGGTTGGTGCTGAGTCCGGTCTTGTTCAACATCTTCAATGACCTTGATGAGGGGATAGTGGCCACCTTCAGCAAGTTTGCTGATGGTACGAAGTTGGGAGGATTGACTGACACACCTGAAGGCTGTGCTGCCATTCAGCGAGACCTGGATAGGCTGGAGAGCTGGGCAGTAAGAAACCGGATGAGGTTTAACAAAAGCAAGTGTAGGGTCTTGCATCTAGGGAGGAATAATTGCATGCACCAATACAGGCTGGGGGATGAGCTGCTGGAGAGGAGCTCTGCAGAGAGGGACCTGGGTGTCCTGGTGGACAACAGGTTGACCATGAGCCAGCAGTGTGCCCTCGTGGCCAAAAAGGCCAATGGCATTCTGGGGTGCATTAAGAAGAGCGTGTCCAGCAGGTCGAGGGAGGTGATCCTGCCCCTCTACTCTGCCCTGGTAAGGCTTCATCTGGAGTACTGTGTTCAGTTCTGGGCTCCCCAGTACAAAAAAGACAGGGATCTCTTGGAAAGAGTCCAGCGGAGGGCCACAAAGATGGTGAAGGGCCTGGAGCATCTCCCCTATGAAGAAAGGCTAAGTGAACTGGGTCTGTTTAGTCTTGAAAAAAGAAGACTGAGAGGGGACCTGATCCAGGTTTATAAATATCTAAGGTGTGGGGGGCAGAGTGGCAAGGCCAGGCTGTCTTCAGCAGTGTGTGGAGACAGGACAAGGGGAAATGGCCAGAAACTGGAGCATAGGAAGTTCCGCACAAATGTGTGCAAGACCTTCTTCACGGTGAGGGTGACGGAACACTGGAACAGGCTGCCCAGGGAGGTTGTGGAGTCTCCTTCTCTGGAGATATTCAAGACCCACCTGGACACCTACTTGTGCGACCTGGTGTAGGGAACCTGCTTTGGCAGGGGGTTTGGACTCGATGATCTCTAGAGATCCCTTCCAACGCCTACGATTCTATGATTCTGTGATTCTGTGATTTATTATAGTTTGGAGTGATTTATCAGTGATACCATAGCATATTTTGCTAAAATGTTAAAGTATCTGAACATTTTGTTGCTAACCATTTATTGTTACTAACCCTTTACTGACTAGTACAGATGCAACATTTTCATGAGAGTTATTGGATTTACACAATAGCAAAATGAGAATTGAAAAGATTATTATATTTATCGTGTTGTTTCTTAGAACTTTTTAGAACGTTAACATTGGAGCTCAGAAGAGTATAGTAGATGCAGTCAGGGTCAATATATTGATCTATATTATTATTCCTAAACAATTTGATAGCTAAAAGCTATTAGTTTCATATAATAAATAACTAGAAAAATAAATATGTGAAATCATCATGATACAAAACTGTGAATGTATTTCTATACTGTTAACTGTTCCCTATCATTTTTTTGCTCTAATAGCAGTAGCTACATATACATACACCAAGGTTTCAATAAAAATGCATTTTTGAGATCATTGGAGTTGGTTTTTGTGTTTTTTTTTTAGTTGTTGGTTTTGTTTTTGTTTTACAAAATGTATCCATAGAACAAATGCTGAGGCTTTCATGTGATTTAATGAATACTTTCTTCAGTCTTTATTTCCACTGACTTCCAGCAGTGTTCCGTAGAATCAGAATATTCACAAGTGTTACGACATTTCTGCCCCTGTATTTTTGTATTTTTCATGTGTATCCTTAAATGAAAATGAGAAAAAAATTCAGCTAAATATTCAGGTTGGTAGATCATTGTAGGGTCACCTGTTTCAAGGGTAATATGCTCCTCTTAAACACTTCAGGTTTTATTTTGTGTACATTTAAGTTGTCATTTTTTGTGAGAAACTACATTCATAATATTCTAATACCATAATATGGCATTATTCCTTCAGAAATTTGCATTTCTCTCAGAAAGGAAGCTGTGCTCCTACTTAATTTTATGTTTTCTTAAGATTAATCTATCTGAAATATAAAGAAACATATTGTAATACTGTTAGAGAAAACTTCTTTAACTGATGAAGTTGACATTTAATTCCAGCAGAACATAAATCACTGTCGTGAGATAAAACATATATAAACACCATAAGACAATTAGTGTGACAGAGACTCTTTTTTAACAATGACAGATGTAAGCATACAGAAAGCTATTAGATTTCAGATAGCTCTAGTGACTTACTCATGTATTTTAGAGGTTTAAGGAACTGAAATTCTAGTATTTCTGAGATTTGACTGCATGATATGTAGGTTTATAAACTGCTGGCTGGACTATTTCAGTACACCTTGAGTTTATGCTGGCTCAAGTAAAAAGCATATATTGACTTTTAAAATGGTTACTATTTATGGAACCTCACAATCTGACAGATTCACTGTCCTGGAACACTTGATTTTATGATAATTACTTTTTTTTTCCTGTGAAATCCACCTTTTCTCATTAGTTGGTATAGACAGACAGTATATAGGGATCTATTAATTTCACTACCTGGGATAGGAGCAAGGATTCAGACAACTTGTACTGAAAAAATTAAGCTTCTTTGAGGGCTTTTGACCTGATTTGACTTTTTGACATGGTTAAGAGGCTCAAGAGTGTGGTAGTGATAGGAAGGAAAGCATGAAGAAAATGATACATTCTCACTAAAATGACCACTTTTCCTTGTGGAAAGACTTAACCTATTCAGATATATCACTGAAAACCATAGATCCTTGATCTTCAGTTATTTTCTTTTACAGGTCATTCATATGGGATGGGTACATGAGAGACTTGAAGGAACTGATTCATCTCAGCTCTACAAATTCAAGTTTCTAGCACTGAAGGGTTCATCCTTCTACATTTTCAGTGTTCCACCGGTAAAAAAAATATATAGTATGTTTTGCTACAGTTCCATTGTAAATGGAAAGCTATTTGTTATTGTCTGAGTTTGCTTTTTGTTACCAAGTGAATGTCAGATGAGATTTCAAAAGAAGTTAAAGCTGTAAACTCCACTTAATTTTAATAAGCTTTAGTTATTTAACCTCTTTCAAGGTCTTCTGAAAATGATATCATGTCTGGATAGCTCAAAGAATTCCCAGTAGGAAATATAGTGGTTTTACTTTTTAAAGGTTTTAAGTTCAGTTTTTCATTAGCTAGTTACAGCCAACATTTTTAATTAAAATTTTCTTTAGTTTTCATAGATGTAATGAGTCGCTAGTCACTCTTTTCTTAAAGAGAAGATACATCCATACTAACAGTAGATGAATCTGGCTTTTGTATACAGGCAAGGGATTGACCTGTTACTTTTCACATGGTCTTTTTTAATCTTTTCCTTCCAGAGTGCCATTTCTTTAAACAAATCAAAAGAACAGTATGTGAAATTAGAATGCAATTTCAATTAAATAGCTTTATTATATTGCTTATAAGGCGGTTCAATTTCCAGTTTCTTCAGCTGATCCAGTGAAAATCTTATCGTGTACTACTGTGCTATCCAACTTACCTTACCTAAGTACATACTCTTCAACCTTATAGGCTGAAACTGTCAGTAACATTTTCTCATGACTGAAGTTCTAAATCCAGGGATTTCTATTAATTTCAATCCTTTTTTTTCTTTTTAATGATCAAGTAATAGGACTCTTTTTAAAATGCAAATGCATATCTTGGGAAAAATTGTGGAGTTTTTTTTTTTTTTCTTTATTTGCACATATGTTACGTCAATGAAAGAATTTTCATTTGATTTCTACAGTCCAGTTAAAGAGCAAAAACCACACAAAACCTCAAACAAATATGAAATGAGAAAATGATAAACAGGGTTTTTGTCTTAAAAAAAAACAAAAAACAAAAAACACATTGCTTGCATATTGACTTAGCACTGGTCTTCTTATGGAGAACTGGAGTGTGATTGCTTTTTTTTTTTTTTTTAAACACTTGTTTTTTCCCTCTTTCCATCATTTACTGAAGCGTCTTAACCTATGAGTTTTCTTGATTTTGCTTTACCTACTCCTTCTCCAGATGGGAGTTAGGAGTGATAAGCAGAATGGGTACTAAGCTGGGGTCAATCCATCAAAGTGTGGTGGGATGGACCCTGGCTGGAGAGACCCTGCCCTCCCAAACCCTGTTCCCACCACCCCCAAGAAGCTGCCAGCCAATACTGCACCCAGACACCAGTTCTCTAACACATCCCAGCTTTGTAGCTGGAAACATAGATCTCCAAACAAAACCATGCAGAGAACTACTTCACTATTTTTAGAGATATTTAATTGTACTTCTCTTATTATTTCTTCTACAGTTTTGCTTTTTTTTATTATTATGAATGCAAGATTAAATATGGGATTGTTCTGTCACAAAAATAAAATATTTTAACTTGTCTGATCTTTACAAGATAAGAGTTTCTGATTATGTTTTATTTCAGAGATGTTGCTCTGATTGTATTGCTGTTTGTGTGCTGAATCAATGTAGTGAATCACTGTGGTGTATGCAGAGTAGACGATGTGCAAATCATATAGTTATCTTTAGTTGTAATGCCTTTAATCATAACTTCAACTGATTATGAAAGGATCTGATATAATTTTTACTCTTTTTCTTCTTGTGTAGAGGATCATGAGTGGAAATACAGCTGTTAAAGCTGCTAACTTTCTTTAGAATGAGAAACGTGGTTATCCCTGTACAGAAATCAAGAGAAGTGTAGACCAAATGTCAATTCTATAATATGAAAGAATCTATGAAATGTAGTATTCTATTTATAACCTGTTTCAACAGTGTCTCAGATGGTTCTTCTAAAAATATGGAAGCATCATAATAAATGTCAAGAAAATGTTGCTTATGAGAGAATGTTTTTAATGCATCATCTATGTGGATCATCTAACTGTATTTTAAAAACTTGCAGACTTAGTTTACAGATTGCTATAATTGAAATATGACACACTTCTGAAAACTGCACATATGAAAAATACCATGGCACGAATAGAAATTATTCTTTTGGAAATGCTAATATACAAGCAGTATTTTAATAGATTCTAAAAAAAAGTCTGATAAATTTCTGCCAATTTTTCAGATCTTGAAAGCCCTGGAAGAAATGGAAGCATCATTCAAAATTGTCACTTAAAATAATTTAAAAAAAAAAATCCACAAAATGGAAATAATTTCTTCTTATTGAATATGTGATAAATGTATGGGTAGACAGAACTGATTGATTTTTTTATGTCTTACTTATGGTTCAGTATTGTGTTTAAAATTCAAGTCTTAAGATAGCTATTCCTTTGGAATTGTGTTGCCCTTAATTACAAAACTTACAAAAATTGCAATGTCTTTTTCACTGTGGTTAAATAGCACTGAAATTAGACAACTGGGCAATCTCTGAATTTCCTGCTTATAGTTTTCAGAAAAAGAATAAATACAACAGTGGCCTGAGAGTAACAGGGGAAAAAAAAAAAAAAAAAAGTTATTAAACTAATGTACTGTATTTTATCTGTTTCATCTTTGAAAAACATTGCAGAAAATCATTCATAATTTAGCAGCATTTTGTATGTGAGAGAGAATTGCCATGTCATTTCCAAATATTTGTGAATGCACGCTATATGTAATGCCAATGTGAATTAACAAGAAACAGGTGGCAATGAGTTGTGGGATGCTTCTATGGATGCTTCTGGTTAGCTTTCTAATTCTTATTTTTTTCTTCACTTCCTTGCTAGGATCTGACTGCTGTTTGGTGTATGTTTTGTAGCATCTAGTTTTAGTTGGTTTAGATATCTTTAGGCATCTTATGCTGCTGTATCACAGTTCATCTTAAGACCATTTCTTCATGTATAATTTTTTTTAACTCTCTTCATAATTTTTAAGAGTTATATTTGGCTCATTTTTTCCCATTGTTAAAGAGGGCAGTGAAATAAACTAGCATCAACCCAGAAGTATTTCATATTTTACCTCTACAATTTTGTTACTTCTGGGTGGATTGGATGCTTTTAAAAAGTGATACTCTTTTAAACGCAGCCCATTATTTCCATATGCATAGTATAATCCTTAGTGCTGATGTATGAATAAACAAGCAAATCTTTTGTGATTGGTTTCACTACAGAATTTATTTAGGTAATAAGTGTTCCTCCAGTTTGCTGCTTACTACATGTATGTGGAATATCCATTTAATTTTTTTTCTCTATTCTATTTTAAATTATAACTGTTTTTTAAGAAAAAAATATTATACGTACATCTAAAACAAAGTATGTTTGGAATATTTGCTGAGATTACTTGATTTAACTAATTAAAACTAGAAGATTTGAATAGCTTGGTGTAGTTTCTTAAATCTAAAAAGTACTTAATTGAATAATTAGCATTTTTGTAACTTTTTTTATTGTATTATTGTTTATTGTGTTTATTTCAGTCTCCCATGGTCTTAAAATTTTAACTTCAAATTCCTGTTTTTGTATCCTAGTTCATGTTTATTATCTCTCTGGTCCTCTGAGTATTCTGATTCTTTCCAGAATTGTATAATCATTTGTGATCATGTGCCGCCATTGACAACAGCATTTTAAACTTCAGCATACTACAGTGGTTCTAAAGTGGAAACTATATTAATGTCAGCTGTCTCTTTGGATTCCAGTGTCTCTTTGTTTTTTCCATTCCGTAAGATTTCTCAACATGTCATTTATGTTCTACTGGTGACCTTACACACCATGCTATTCAGACTGTTTCACTTGGCTTTAGGTATGATGGTCTTTCTCTGATGTACATGGAGAAAGAAAATCCTGGCTTACAACCAGGTGCTGGTTGTGATCTATGATTACTAGCTGTCTCTGCTGAAAATATCGTAAGAGATTACAGAGAGTCAAAAGATGAAAGAAATTCAAAGGTATTGAGGAGAAAACTGAAGCATTCAGAAAAAATTTAATAGCACAGCAGTGTCACCATTTCCCATCATTAGTGGCAGAAAAGAATTACAACAATTCAAATTAATCTACAGAAATAATCATAATAATAATAAAAAAATAGAAGCAAATGTAAGCCATATGTCACCTGTTCTTGATTATAGAGCATGTCACTAAATTATGTTTCATAAACATCAGATCAAATAGTGAACTAACTACCATTTTAGGCTGTAAACCTTATTTTGTAAGAAGCATGAAGATCCCCTTTGAGGGTCAACAATAATAGGCTAAAGCTTGTTCTCTTTATCATATAATCATAGAATGACTTGGGTTGGAACAGATCTCAGAGATCACCTAGCTCTCTCACCCCCATGTCATGGGCAGGATTGCCAACCACTAAATCAGGCACTTTTATTTTTGGCCAGAGTTTGCACAGAGCCCCATCCAATCTGGCCTCTAATAATTTTATTTTACTTAATGATTTTATATTCACATCAGCTGTCAAACTAAAAAATATTTCCACGTGGTAAGGATCAGAAAAGGTGTACAGCACTTGTGTAAGTGAACGTATTAAAAAGTATAATGTTTATTTTTGAATTAGCTTTATAATTCCTCAATTCCAATTGTTTCTAATCTTTTGTGGTTTCCTAATCTTAGCAAAAATCAAAAAGCAAACCTGAAATAAAATATTGAATAGACCTTATGTGATGGAAAAGATTAATGGAAAAATAAAAATTAGTGATGTATGACTAAAAAATCCTACATCTTATGAAGTGATGAGATAACGAGTATAGTATCTAAAAATGCTTTAAATTAATTTTCTAAGAGAATTATCTTTAGATTTAAATCTGGCAAATTTCCTTCAGGTATTATTGAGTACTTTGAAAGTTATTGTTAAGTAATGATTTGAGATTTAATTTGTAAGGGGAAATTGCTCATTATATAACAGAATGAGAAAGTACATAGTGTACTTCTGCAATTTTACTGCATGCATTATATTCAAGTGATTCTTCCCACTTGACTACTAAAATATGTAAGTTTCACAATGAGAACCCTGAAGTATGAGTCCCTTTATATCCTGAAAATAAGTAGTGGCAGAACTTTTTTTTTGTAGAGGTCTTCAGTTCCTTTTGCAGTACATGGTTCATCTCATCTAAATCCAGTCATCTAGAAGTTAAAGATCTACTATGAATTTGTTATAAACTTTCTTTCAATGACTGAAGATAAAAAGAATTTCCAAGGTCTGTTCATCAATGTTATGGAAGGGAGCTGTGAGGGCTGGAAGAAACCTCTGCTTTTGTTTTCTTCTTTCACAGTAAACAGAAATTAAAATTAAATTTTTAAGAATTCAATTTTAAGTTTTTTAAGATTTTATTAACAATCAAGTTAGATATGACTGCTGTCCAAATTTAGGTGAGATAATTGCCATCTTCAGAATTCAAGTAAATTCTGAAAAAGTCCTTTGAAAAGCATAAGAAAGAGGACTAATGGTAATGTTCATTAGTTCAAATTAATGTGAAAAAAGAATAAGCATATAAGATTAGACAGAAACTAGCACCGAGTTTACCTTACACTTCCAAGAGCTCTCAGAGAAATAGTTTGATAACCAGTAGAAGTCACAACAATTGTCTTTGGTGTTATTGCAATGTGGATTATCATCATTGTATTACAACTCAAGTTTTCTGAACTTTTGAGATTTAGAGTCCATGAAGATGATGATATCCCATTGAAAGTAAAAATATAAATATAAATCACATTCATGTGAAACAACATGAGCAAGATTCATGTACTATAGCTGAAATTCATGCTATTATATATACTGAAATAATTAGGTAAAGAATTTCACCATTCTTTCCAGGTTAACTTCTATCCATAGAACTGAGATGATTTGTAGACACATTTTGTTATAGCTAATACTTTGAGAGAGTTGATCTGCTCAATTCCTTTGGAAAGTGAAGGAGGGGAAACAAACCAAGCTGCATCTTCCCTGGTATTTTAAGGCATCCAAACTGTTAGAACAGTCACCAAAACACTGATTTCCATGTGCTAAAAGCTTCAGAGTTAAGTTTACTCAGATTCTTTATAAATCTATACAGATATTCCAATTAATTTAGAGTTAGAATTTTGCTCTAAAACATGTAATTAAAACAATATGTATTTCCCTGATATTTTTCATAAATGAGTTCTCTTTTCCTTATGCTATCTAGGCTAGATTCTGTTTTTAATAGAAAATATATAACTATAGTATGTCATGAGCTAGTCTTAAGGAAAAGTCTTCACCTATCATTCCAGCTGTCAAATTTGAATAGCCTATAATGTGAACAAGATAATAAAACCAAAAGAAAACAAAATCCAGTTATTGGTATTTATTGTTATGTGCACAGCTGACAAGCTTTTTAATTTCAAATATTGTAGACACATAAGCCTTTTTTGTTTTTAATTAATTAAGATAATGGTGCCCTACTGTATGTCAACTCAAACCTGTATTTAGGAACACATCTTGGTCTGTTGATGCTAAGGTTTTTATTAAATTGAGATATGGAGCTGAATACCTCGTGTTTGAGAAGGTTCTGTATGTTAGCACAGTGAAAAATAAATATTATTATGTACAGAGATTACAAAGAGGTTTCCATCATGCTGTAGTAATAATGGAAAAGAAATCTCTCTAATTATATCATATCTTTTAATTATAGTAAGACTCCTGTAAATACTGTTTCTGGAAGAAACTGAATGCTATTTGACAGTATTTTTTAAATGCTAGATATTAAATGTAGTTAACATTTGCTTATATTTAAAGCATCTGATAGAATAATGATTGGTGAAATCTATATATTTTCTTCATCTTTAAATGATTTTAGAATGAAGAAGAATTTGTTCTTAATATTGTATTTTGATATTATAGGTAAGCACACTAGACTGGGTACGAGCTGAAAAAATGTATAACCTCTGTGAGGTTCTATTTAAAATTCACAAGGTAGGTTTCTGAACAATTACAATTATATTATACAGTAAAGAAAGCTTGCCTCTTCCTGTTGATGTTGAGATCAGTGTAATCTCAGTTAGGGGTAGCTGGCATTCAAGTAGCTTATTTGTTGTAATAAAACCTTTTTGCAATGACTGTTGCAGTATAATTGGATCTGGAAAACAGATTAAGGTCCAAGTAGGCAAGTTCCTTAAGTTCTCGCAAACTGAAGAGTATTTTTTTTTCCATGTGAGAATCAGACATGAAATGCTGATGAGACAATCAGCTAATCATAATGAAACCTGATAATGTTATTTTCCTAGTTGCTTAGATTTTTAAGTGAATGTATTGAAGAATGTTTTCTACATGAAGATGCTTTTATTTGAGAAATAAGGAGTATACAATTCTGCCATTCTTAGATCATTCATAATTTGATTACGTCATAGTTGTTTTTAACCGTAAGAGGGACAATGATGTCCATTTGTGTGCCATAAATTTCTTTATTTTTTCCACCATCTAGAGATAATGTCATATTTCTGTTTAGCTTGTAGCAAGGAAGGATTTAGAGCAAACCCTGTTGGTCTGTTTAAATATTGATTTACAAAAGATATTTTCTAAGTAGTTGCATCAGATAGGTTAGTATAGTTCTCTACCGGCTAATCAAAAAGAGCTTTGCAGGCAAGATAGAGCTAGATGAAAGATATTCCTAAGAAAATAAAACTGAAAACTTTTTCAAGGAATAAAAAAGAAAATCCTTTCCCATGAGATGCTGTTTCATTGAAAAATTCCAAACAAGCTCTAGTTCTCACCAGCTGCTGTCCTTCCTTCTGATGTTCCTCCTCTGAGCATGTACTCATGTTGTGGAGAAGGAATGTTGCTGTGTTACTGGTACAGATCCTGGCTTAGCAATGCTACCGAGGGAGAACTACTTAGTTGAAGGAGTACATCTTGTGGATGCTTTTCTGTCAGAACACAGTTAACTAGGACAATGTACAGAAGGAAAGACCTGACAGTAACACTCCTCCTTGTACAGCAAAAAGGGTGTTGTTACCTGTTTCATTAAAGGACCAAAATGTTTGGAGAATGGAGTGATGGAGTTTCCATGTCCTGGCTGCTCAAACTGCTTCTCCCAAACTGACTTTCCACAGCAGTGATATATTTCCTACATACATTTTGAGGATTTTAATTTAAAAACAAATAAATTGTAAATACGATGAAGTTACAAACAACAGAGAAAGAAGCACACAGACAAAAACAAACAAACAAAAAACAAATCAAAACAAAACAAATATAGCTCTCAGCCTTGCACTGACATCTCCGTTTTAGAGTGGTGTCAGCTCCGTTAACTGGCTGGTAAAAGAGCCTGATGTCAGATGCCTGTTTTGCAGCTGTAAGTGAAAATTTGGCAGTTCCAGCCCATCACTGTCTGCTTTTATACTTTAGTAAGCCTTCTTTCACTGAACAGGAGGGGATGATTCCCTTTTCTGACAGAAGTGAGAGAGGGAAGGGTCTTGGCCAGTGCCTTACCAAGCGCCTGACATTCTTGGAGTTGCAGACCAGAGCTGAGCTCCAGAGTACAGGCGCTGAGCCAGGAGCTCAGTGCTGCTTTTGTGGATGTAGCATTAATGTAGATTAATGCGACCATGACTGATCATGGGTATGTGTGGACAGATCCTGACCATCACTGAGACAGCAGCAAAGAGCAGAGAATCTGACCCTGATTTTTGATTCTGTCTTATTAGATTTTCTTAAAATTTACATTTTCCAGGTAGTTGATTTGGGCAACAACGAAACAAATACTCATGCTTTTTGAAAAGGTTTTTCTGCGCTGTGGGTTTTGCTTTTGCATTTTTCTCCTTTAAATGTTGCTACTGATTTGAAAGCCACCCCTTTTTAAACATTCTGGTAATTTCAAAGGTAGTTTATCCTTAAATCACACTCTGTGGTACTTTTTCATTAAGAAAAGGAAATGGGAAGTAAACTACCGAAGATTCAACTCTTTAATGTTCTTGACATTTTAATAAATTAATGTTTAATTGCTAGTCTTCATGAATACATTAACTAAAGTGCAAAAGCTCAAATTCAGCACTTTAACCTCTTTTCTGTTGATTGTTTGATATGAATGACAATGAGGCAAACTGAACAAATCCAAAAAGATGGAAAAAAATCTTAAGAGATTAGAGTTCCTACATTATAGACTGAAAGGTGAAGTTTATGTTGTAAAAAATACAGATTGGGAGAATGCTTTTAAGGATTTTCAGGAGCTGGTTAGAACTACTGCAAAGCCATGATGGAGAGTGCTTTTCTATTTTTAAGGGAAGGTGCACTTATTACTCAACTGTAAGCATCTCACCTATGTTCATTAAGCAGTAAGAGTTAAAAATGGAAAATAAGCATCCAATATGGGAAGGGCATCTTATAATCATTTTGCTGTATTTTAGGATCGTGTATGTATACATACATATAAATACATATTTTAATTCACATAGATATGCAAATATGTGAATTAAAATTCATGTACATGAACATTTAACGGTAACAACCAGGTGATGCAAATGTGATCCCACTTATGTATTTCTTCCTAAATTTTCTTCATACTCTTCACTGGAACTGTTAATGAAAAACAGTATATAACTTCGTATTTTTAAAAGTAACTTGTATTAAATACATTTGATTTTCTTTTTTTGCATAGTATTTCACACATCACATTTCTAAGTACAAAAAGATAAAACAAAAATATTTTAGTCTAACAGCCACGATGAATAGTATTCATCGTGTAGTATTGAAGTAGATGTAGGCTTATTACCTGTTACTCCATGTGTACTTAACACGAGATGATATGCAGTTATTTTATTCAGTTTCCTTTTTACCGGTGCAAGGGAGCATTGGAAAGTAGCTTTGAACTGCTTAAAGACTGCTCTCTCCTATGCCAGCTGTAGCGCCTTTTTTTGACGGCAAAGTCTCATGTACCCTGGTACAATTATGTACTGCCTTTGAGGTATCCCCTCAAATATCCATAATTTAACAGATAGGCAAGTAAATTGGATAAGTTTAGATATGCCAGCTTAACGTTATTCAGTAATTCACCTATACAAACAAAATTTTCGATATGAGTTATTTTAATCCTGTTTATGAATACGAGAGCAGTACAGAGGGAAGATTGTGGTGCTGAATCATTTGTTTCCTCTATTTTTTTATTACTGAAACTGGATCTTCACTGCTGTCCTATGGAGTTGGTTGTTTGTGCATCTAGAACAGAAAGGATGCAAAACCCCTGTGCTTTTAAACATTTGTCTTACATATAGCAAAGTATTTTAGGTGACATTTGGATGCTCAAATCCCAGTTGTTTGCTTGTTTTTATGTGCACGGAATTTCCAAGGTCTCGTAGGCTACGATATACTATTGGAACCTTTGGAAAAAATAAATTTGAAATCAAAAGAATTTTTTATTACAAGATTCCAGGACTAAAGTGCCATTACAGAGCTACATTCTGATCTTTTCAAAGCCGGCTATGTCTACTCCAGCATTACTGCTTTTACCTCAGATCTGCTTAATCTGAGTCAGCTCTCCCAAACTTGATGTGGAATGCTAGAGAAATAAAATTCTGATTGCAAGTGATTTTATAAGATGAGAAAAAAATTCTATTTGTAAATTCTTTCATGGTTTTTCAATCTTTTCTGCTCCATATCATTATAAAGAAATGGAGATGGGAAGAGTCCCTGATAAATAGAAATTAAAATATATAAGTATATGTATGGAAAAGCAGACACTGAAAGTGCTCAACTGTAAAAGCTTTTAATTTAGTTTTGTTTTTCTCTATGCTAGTCACTTGAAATATTTGAGAAGTTTCATGTGACGTTTTGTTTTCAGTAAAAAGCTTTCTTTTACATGGATATTTGTTATGACGAAAGACTAATGTGAAATTTTTTATCTTCATCCTGAAGATGGTGGCAGTATCCCATTTCACTCCCCTTGTTGTAGCAGAGCAGGAAGGGAAGCTATTGGGGGATATTTGAAAGTTCAGATTATCATTTCCTGAATGATCCTTTGTGTATTTGGTAGAGTATTACATTCCTGAATGTTTAGGAAATTGAAATCCAGTTAGAATGTATTAGTTATATTAATCTGTAAGACTTATAGACAGCTCTTGAAGTGTATTCAAACAATTAAGAAATTTTGTTTCTTCTCACTGTAAACAATATATTGCACAAACTCCTTTTAAATTGTGTATGTGTTACTTAGATAAGTTTGACAGTAATTTTGAACTACTGAAGTAGCTTTGAATGTATGATACAAGGTTACGTGAATTAGAACCAATGAGAGAATTTTGCAAATATTGCTTAATTGTCAGAATGTTTCTTCAAGATAATTATTAACTTAATAACAACATATCCAAGTACCCTCTACTTACAAAAGACAATGTTGCTTTAACTGTTTTGCTAGATGAAGAATCACATACTGAAACATATCTTTCAGCTCTGGCTTGCTGATGATTGCTGGCTACAAGCAAACTTGTATTTTGGTATTCATCAGGACTTCGATTTTGAAGACCACAGGCCCTATTGTTTCAGTGTTATGGTTGGACATGGCAAGAGTCATTGTTTCAATGTAGAGCTGGGCAGTGAGTTGGCAGTTTGGGAGAAATCATTTCAAAGAGCAATTTTCTTGGAAGTTCAAAGAACTGGGGTAAGTAATGAATAATTTAAATCCTGGAGCCATTTTTTTTTAGTAAAATAAGTACAAAATATATTTAGATAATATATATGCTCAATAACTGCATGAGATTGATGAGCTCCATTAATGAGGATCTGAATACATTTTAATGCATAGTAGGGTTCTGAAAGCTTCATAAGATCAATATTATCTGTCCATGCCCATGTATTAACAATCTGTGAGTATATAATGTGAGTATATAATGTTTGGAAATTAAAATTTTCAAATGTATGAGTTCACCTTGATTAAAAAAACTGGAAATTAATATATTTTACTACTGAAATACAATTTTTTTTTGTTCTTTTAGGTTCTTTTAGGCTACTTTAAACATTTTCTTCCATAAAGCTTAATTCTACTTGCCTATATGGAATTTAAAATTTGTTGCTTTACATATGGTTCTATTTTACAAAATATAAATTGTTTGCTTTTATGACATTAATTGAAAATAAGGGCTGACTTTGTTAACACTAGAAAAATTCGAAGAATCAGAGTTAAGGAAGAAAGTTAGTCACATTAATTCTTAAATTCATCGAATAACACAGTGGATTATTACTTTTTACTGCCTAGTAAAATTCTATAAACCCAATTACTTTTTAGACCTGAGTGTGGACTCCTTGTTAAATAGTTTGATGTTTAACATTAAAGTAGCTGGTAGCTGCATAAATGTATGTCTATTAACATGGTGCTGACTACGCTTCCATTAGAATAAGTGAGGTTAGATCAGCGAGATAAGAAAGTCACATCATAGAATCATAGAATAGCTTAAGTTGGAAAGGACAATAAAGAACATCTAATTCCAACCCCCCTGTCATGGGCAAGGTTGCCACCCACTGGATCAGGCTAAGGGCCCCATCCAACGTAGTCTTGAACACTTCCAGGGACAGGGCATCCACAGCTTCTCTGGGCAGCCTTTACCAGTGCCTCACCACCCTCTGAGTAAAGGATTTCCTCCTAACATGTAGCCAGCCCCAATAGACTTGTATACATTCTGTCTCATGAGGCAGTCTCTAACTTTATCTGCTCTTGAGAGGGATTTTCTTCCTTTGAACTCCACCTAGAGGTACAGACACGAGAGGTGTGGGAAGCATGATAGCCAATGAAGATTGAGGCAGGGAATTCTGCGTTTTCCATATCTATTGAAGCCAGTTCTCCCTTCTCATTTCTCAGAGGGTACAATCTCCTTTGCCTGTCTCTTCTGACCAGTATACCTATAGAATCCCTTGTTATTTTTCACATCCCCAGCCAAATGCAGTTCCATCTATACCTTGGCTTTCCAGGTCCCTCTCTGCATGTCCAGATGGCATCCATGTATTCATCCAAGGCCACATATCCCTGCTTCCTCTGCCTCTGTATTTTCTTCTTATCCTTCAATTTAACCAGCAGTCCTTGCTCAACCATTCTGGATTCCTGCCTCTTCTGCTTGATTTCTTATGCTGGGGGATGGAGAGCTCTTGTGCTCTCAGAAGGGTTTCCTTAAAGAGCTGGCAATGGTACTCCATTCCTATGTCCCTAAGTACAGTTTTCCTGTGGATCTCATCCAATAATTCCTTAAGTAATAATTGCTTAAGCTGGAAATTCTCCCTCCTTAAGAGTTTTCACTCCACTCTTTGCCAGGCCCATGTTCCTTGAGATCATGGCCTCAACCACAGCATGGTCACTACAGCCCAGAAATGATTACACTCACCCTAAAGTGCATAGGTTATTCCAATTAACACATAAAAAGAGCACAGTAACACCATTTGATAGAGCAAATTCTCAGCTACAAAGCACTGATTTTTTAATATGGTCACCACCAATAGCTATGCATTTTCACTAGCAGTTATCAAGAAACTGCATGCCACATGTAAAAATCTACACCAACAGAGGTGACCTACTCTTGGTGTCAGCACTGCTGAAGCGCATCACCCACCACCTCACTGTGCTCATACCCACTGTTTAGTCTCCATAAACATTCAGTAAGAGTTGCTGAATGTGCTGTTTTTTCCTAATGGGGGAATTCGATTGCACAGCTTTGCTTCATACACACTTCCATGTTAAATGCTATTGTGTCAGACTGCCCCTCTGCTACCATCTGTTACACGGCAGCAAAATGAAACAGAATATTGATGGGAAAGCTCAATTTCTACTTCCATACTACCAAAATCTGCATCTAACATTGTGGGCCATCATAATAAAATAGGAGGCATTTCTTTCAGAGCATATAGAATAAACATTTTATTCTAAAGGAAATTTTTGTGATATGAGGACAAAAAAGATCTATTGATTTTGAGTTAAGCTGTAATCTAAAGCACCTCGGTACTATTACACAGGTAATTTTTTCCTGAATGTGTGGATTCAAGCAAACTAGACCAGTGGTTTGAGAAAATATGGATTAAGAGTATAGGCCTTCTCCGGTCATAAACATATTTACATTATTTAGCACAAATGAAAGCTTGATCTGATATATGCTGATTGATAGGCTCCCAGATAACCTAAAAATGTTTGCACAAGAAAGAGCAGTGGATCCCCGCATTGCATTAGCACAGTATTCAAGAAACGGGACTCCTAGCACAGTTGTTGAATCAGCTCTTCTAAATTTCCAAGTCTCTGGATCATAGAGTTTCAAGTACTCTCATAGAACACTTCCCAATGTCTCTTTGGACTGATGAGTTGTCAAAAATGATTTTGTTATGGTGATGCTGTCTCTTCTGCTCCTCTGAAAAGGAATACAGTTCTTCAAAGGAAAAAAAAAAAAAAAGAAAGAAAGGATTCTTCCTGAAAAGCTGCTGGGCATCAAGGAGGGATTCATAATGCTGAGTATGCATAAAATATTTTTGTACATGAAATCTTCTTATAATTATGATACATGTCTTTGAACAACATATAAATTATCCTACTTAACATGCATACAAAAGCAGATAATATTAAAATTAAGTACAATAAGTTTGGAAATTAACTTGTTCTGTCACTGATTCAATTTCTGAAGAGTTTATTGCTAAATCTCAGAACTTCTTCTATTGCATTCTAAAATCTCAACATTTAGAATTGTTTGTTTGCTTATGCAATAACCTTTTGTCATTTTAATCCAACAAAATGGTAGACTAAAAGCTACTAAATACATTAATATTTCTTCCAGCCATGGTTTAACTTATTTGAAACCTCCATTACAGGCACTCAATTAAAATCATGATTACAATGCTTAGGTCTCCATGTGTGTGTTCTCAAATTAATTTTATTCCTCAGTTGTATATATTCATATTTTTTGAAAACCTCATTGTCAGTAGAATATAAAGTGGTATGGTTACTCTCCAGCAGTGGAAAATCTTTTTGACTCCATAATTCTTTTTCTTCCTTCAAAACATAAATTCTGTATGTCCTGGTTTTCAGGTAGATGTTAAGAGCAGCATGAAAGAGCTGCAAATCAACATTACATAGATTGATCCCAGTCATAGAGAGAGAATTGACATTTCAGTATTCATGAAATTAATTGTTGTAACCTCTAGGTTAGATTGTCCATAAAAATTCTTTCTTTTGGATAAGGACCATAATTGCAGCAAGAAATTCATTTTTATTCATAAATGATTGGGCAAGATTCATGGTGGCAGTCGAATGTCACTGTGTCAGACTATTATTTACGTGTGGCTTCACGCTATTAGCTTATTAGGGCCTTTTGAGTTTTTTCTTTGGCAATGCTTTTAACTGTATCTTCTATGTGTTCTTTGTTTTTGATACTTTCATACAAATGGTATTTCTGAGGTTAACCTGTCCTTAGTTTATGAAAAGAAATCTTAATGTTCTGTGATATATTCAAAGGTATTATATTTTAAACATTTTTTAATAGCTGTTTTAAATGATAGGAAGAATGCAATAAAGTAGGAAGAAATTCCCCTCACAACATCACTTCCTCTTCAGCTGTCTTAAAGACATATTTCAAGCTGCAAATACATACAAACAGGAGCCTACCACAAAACTGTGAAATTAAGAGATCATAAATAAATTAATCTATTTGCAAACAGTGCTAGCAGGTGAAGTTCTTTTAAATCCTTGTGTAGAGATATCTGTGTTTTCTTCCTAGAAAAAAATATTGTAATTGACAGCATAACTTGGACCAATGGGGGCATTAGAAATGTAGCAAAAGTAGGGAAATAGGAAGTTGGAAGGCAGAAAAGGCACTGGTAAGAAATATTTTCCTGAGGTTAGTGATAAAAATCATCTTTGCAGTGGATAAAGGTAGATTGTGACATTTTCTCAGTCACAACTAGAAATTCAGTCATCACTCTCAAATTCCAGCAAGCAAGCCTTCCAGCTGACATCCTGTTCTCCTATGAAGAAAGGTTGAGGGAACTGGGCTTGTTTAGCTTGGAGAAGAGAAGGTTCCAGGGAGACCTCACTGTGATCTTCCAGTACTTGAAGGGAGTGTATAAACAAGAGGGGGAACAGCTGTTTACGAGGATGGATAGTGATAGGACAAAGGGGAATGGTTTTAAACTGAGACAGCGGAGGTTTAGGTTAGATATTAGGAGGAAGTTTTTCACCCAAAGGTTGGTGACACACTGGAACAGGTTGCCCAAGAAGGTTGAGGATGCCCCATCCCTGGAGGCATTCAAGGCCAGGCTGGATGTGGCTCTGGGCGGCTTGGTCTGGTGGTTGGTGACCCTGCACATAGCAGGCGGTTGAAACTAGATGATCATTGTGGTCCTTTTCAACCCAGGCCATTCTATGATTCTATGATCCTCAACAGTGGAGAACTCTATCAGATGAAATCATTTTTCTTTTATCTTTTATCTTTTTTTTTTTTTTTTTGTAGTCTTCAAAAATAAAATTCTATCGCTTTTACAAGATTTCTTACTAATTCTTTGACACATCAAGGTAGGCATGCATTAGTTGAGGACAGGAGTATGAGTGTATACCCACACATAAGGGATAACAGGGGTAACATTCATGTTTCTGGAATGATACAGATCCCTCCTGTCAGAGAAATGTATTAAAAAATAACATGACAATAAACATCTGTCCATGCATAAATCCATGCCATGTGAATAATGTTTGGAAATCCAAAAACAGTATAATAAGAATAAATGTATGATATGTTTTCACTGTTAGTATTTGAGCTAACATGTATCTATTTTCCTGGATGTTTCATCTTTTCTTTTTTTTTTTTTTTTTTTTTTGCTATTCCTCATAGTGAGATTCTTAATGTTGAAGTGTAAGTTAGACTGGTTCCTTGGGACTCAGAAGTAGCTGCTGATTATGTTTGTTCCTGGATAAATGCAATGATTATTGGGAATAATTGTGCACACAAACCCAGAGATTTATTTCTGTAGGAGTCCTACATGAAGCTTTCAATTTTCTTCAAAAAAATGTTGTAGTACTAAAATTCCATGAGTAAAATTCTTTTTAAAAAAAAGTAGCAATGGTTAAAACAATGTCTATTTTCATCTCTGATTATGAGCAATGCACAGTTATGAAAGATGACAGGCATGAAAGTGGCAAGTATTGCAGTATCATTAGTTCACAAGCTTCCTACTTCCATGCTTTAACATTTTCCTCCATTTACTGTATATTCTTAAGATGATGAGTCTACAACTACTCTACTGATGGTTAAAACAAAGCAAAACAAACAAACAAACAAAAATCCTCTATTTTGAAGAAATTTTTTACACAATATCCTTTCCTCAGCTGCTTCTCTTTTTGCTTAATGGACTGCTTCTGTTTATGTTTCTGGTTGTGGATACTTTTTAATATGCTGTCTTCTATTCATCTTTTGAAATTTCTTTTTATTACTTTGTCACTAATTTTATCAATTCATTGGTTTTATGTCATTTCTAACCTAAGTTGCCTTCCATGAAACAAAAGGTATTTGTTGTATAAATGGGGAATTAATACGTGCAGTTGTCTAATTCCTACCAAGTATTTGCTGTTTGTTTTGTATTGTTACATAATTTTACCTGTGTATTTGCGTTAAAAAAGCTTTGAGAGGATTCACAAGAACAAGTCAGGGGTACCCACACCCCTCATTTTGATGCCATCAGCAAACTTTCTGAGGGTATGTTCAATCCCACTGTCTGTGTCATCGATAAAGATGTTAATGTTTATAGTCAAAATAATATCCGTAAGTACCAACATTTGGATGAGATTCTAGTAATTATACTGTAGTATAATACTCTGTGATGAAGCAGGACAATATTGTTGTTCTGAAGTAATATATAATTAGAGAGGCATTGGAATACCAGTTAGCATTATTTTTTGGAACAAAGGTTTTATCCCAACCAGTTTGAGATCTAGATGAGAATATACATTGCACAAGAAGAGTAATTGATCCATAGACTTTCATAAGACATTTTATCACATAGTCTGATATTTTCATAAAAGAACTGGAAACGATTATGCATGACCAATGTTTGTTTAAATGCCTGCTGGTCAGAACAACATTTGGCACACCTGTGCTTCAAGTTGGATTCTACATTAATCGTTTGTTGTTACTAGTGTAAATGATATTTTAGCTAAAAACCTTTATAAAGCAGTTTATGGTTAGAGAAGAGCATTCAACAAGCAACTAAGAACAGGCAAGGTGGAATGCACTTGTCAGTGATGTGTAGTTTGTGTGTTGCCACTGTATAGTGACCAAGCTGCAACGAAGCTTCCAAACAGATCCGTCTGAATCTCTTTAATCGTATGAAATGAAAAAAACTGATGAGTGAATGTTTTAGATTTAGAGAAAAGTGATTTAAAGGAAGCTTGTGGTGTTTGGAACCAGGCAGCATAAAAAGTGTTTAGTTCCCTGAACTCCTCAGTGGCACAATACACTAGAGGTGTTTTTCTAGTCATTCTACAGTGACATTTTGAATTAATCTTGTTACAACCTAAGTTTGGTGTAATCAGAGTGGATCTTAGAGTCTGTGTCCCCACAGACAGTGATGTGTTATCTTTCCAGTCATCTTTGAATTACAGATAACCTGGCTCTTCTAACTAGTGTTTGAGATGCATAAAAGATTTTGAGTATCTTAGCAAGTCTGCAGTCAAAAGAAACATGCTGGTTGTTCCTGGGTGCATTTTGGAATTAAAAAGTGTTTGAGAATTGGTGGTCAAAATCATCAGCTGAGATTAAGCAAGAAACATTCACCTAAAATAAAAAAAAAAAAAAAAAAGTAGCAGAAGTTAGGCAACCCAAATAAGCAGTAATTGACATTTTTTTGCCCACAAACCAATTAATTCTTCAAGGTAAACTAAGAAGATGAGTAAAACAGGAGATCTGAATAATATATATAAAGTTAAATATAGTTGGCAATGCTATCTTTTTTTTTTTTTTTTTTTTTTTTTTTTTTTTTTTTTTTTTGTTCTGATAGCAAAGCATATATGAAGCAGACTTATGTATTGGAATATTTTTAATAATGGAATTGCCACCATCTACTATTTTCAGAAGATACTTCATTTTCATTTCTGAAACAAACAAACTGAATATCTTTTTTTTAAATTGAGGTGAAATAATAGATTGCAGTTAGATTAAGTTAGATTCATAGGGTCATTAGAAGTTCGTTATCAGTTTGTTACCAGAAGTGGTCACTTTAATTACACAATTAAGCTTTAGATTGCTTCCATTCTGTACAGAAGGGTTATTACAATTCTAGTTTAATTGCTTATCATTAGAAATACTATTAAATTCAAATTTATTTTCATGCTAACGCAAAAAAAAACAACAAAAACAAACAAAAAACACCTACATTCTCCAAGACCTAAAGAAAGATGAAGAGAATTGTATGCATTAGTTGTAAATATGATTGTAAAAATAATTGCTATGTTCATAAAAATTATTAATAATTCCACAATTCAGACACTGTGTAAATCTCTTTCATTTTCTACAATAAGAACTGATTTACAATGGTACTGAAGAAATTCTTCTTTACTTGTTTTATATTTTAAACATGATAAATATAAAATGGTGGTGTTTCTGAAAATGGCATTCTTAAAATTACAAATGATCCACATTAAAAGTTTGATCTAAGCTTACTTTTATATCAATATATTTTTACTTATCTATAAATACAGAGATTTAGTTAGTAGTGATGTAGTGTAATATAATTTTATTACTGTTTTCCAGAAGATATTACAGAATTGAATAAAGATGAAAATATTCAAGTTACTCTAAGGGAAGTTCGAATTTATAGATGAATATGATTTTAGCATTGAAATCTTACATTCTGCTTTCAAAAGTGAGCATTCTCTATTTTCTCCCCCTATTTTTTTTTTTTTTTAATAATATGGTAGAAAACCAAAATTCCTATTGAAGCACTGATTAAGAACCTAATTTTGTTCTGCTAATAAATAATTGAATTGCTCAGTTGTTTTAGAAATGAACTGGAATTTGTCTCTTGTAGGTACTTCTGATTAAAATTGTCTCTCAACTGCAAAATTAGAAGTATTTTAGAAATTTACAACCACTAGGAAGGAAAGATCATTTTATTTATAATAAAGAATTGTCTCAAAAAACAAGTCAGCACCTTTGCTGAAGTCCACTAGAAGATTTTCACTATGATGAATGATTCCAGCCTGATTACTGAGAATCTGCTTCTGGTATGTGGAAATATCTGCGAGGCAATCTTTAAGATGTAATGCAGCATTCATTTCACTGTCATAACTTTCTTTCTTTCTGGAGAAAAAAAACAAAAACAAAAACATGGATGATACAAAACCGCAGAACAGTTGCTCATTGACAGAGATGAGGAAGCTCAATCTAGTACCAGTGGTTAGATAACATAGGTATTTATTTCAGTTAGGCCACCCATTGTATGGCATGATTTTATGGCCGTGATTGTAATAACTGACCTAAATGTAAAAGTTCCAAGCATCGCAGTGTCCTGAGAAAGACACCATTTAAAATGTGAATGCATTAAGTATTATTTTCTAAGGCACTCGCAACTGAGCTGGCACTACTTCTGCCAAAATCAGTAGAAGTTTAATTTGAAATTGAAAAGAGACGTTATCTGAATTCTAAGAAAAATCTTGCTGTTAGTACCAGTTTCTTGAACATATCTATGCTGAATATGTACGTATCTGTTCTTAAAAATAAGGCACAAGTATAACATCTTCTCAAAACTACTCTTTTATACTAATATCCAATAAACCATGAAAAGAAAAAAAAAACATTTAAATTTCAACATTTAACTTTTCAGGGCATTAGATGCAGTTCCTCCTGTAATTTTTAACTGCAGATCTTGTAGGCATGTAAGAACATTTTAGGTTCGTTCTATTTCAGTGAAATGGTTTTAATTGTATCTATCCATAATTATTGCAGTTCTGTAAATTTTAATTGTGACATGATCGATCCCCTATGCCCAGATCAGTGAACCTGATGCATTTTTAAGCTAAGATTTCATTCATTCATACACACAGAAATGATTTCATTGATCCCTTTGCAAAGGTATGCGGACCAAGAAGACGCCAGAGGTTTGAAAATCTGTTCTGGATGAAATTTCTGAAAACTTTCGTGCTTTTGATGTTTTATTTCATCTTAAGTTCATTTTCTGAGATGTCTTACGGGTTCAGATTAAGAATGTATTCATATACATTCTAAATATCTTTTTCTTTTGATTTTGATAATACATAACATATTTTTCTCTACAATAACTATCAGAGGTTTTTATACTCTGGAAAGCCAAGTAATATACATTTTAAACTCAGCTTTTTGGAATTTTAAAGATTTTTAAAAGCACTTCTGTTCAGCACAGGTAATTCTGTACAAAAACACTGCTCACAGTTTTGCAGGCTGTCTTCAGAATTATGGGTTTGTAAGTCTCCTAGTACTTTCTGTATGTGGGCTGAGATCTATTTCTCAGTACAACGATTGCAAATTTTATGCTCTTTCCACATGCATGCTGATAGAAAGACTAAAGGAAGTATGAAATAAATTTATATTTGGTCTTCTAAACAGAGAGAAAAAATTATCAGTGGTATTTGGGTGGTATTAAAATTTGACCAATACTAAGAGGCAACACAGGAGTCTTCTACTAATATGACTAATACATTGACTAGTAATTGATTTCTTGGGAAAACCCTTTACAATTAAATTCAATTATTATGTTAATCTCTAATAAAAGATGACCAATAAAATAGGCCAATAAAAATTCCAATGTCCTCATCCTGTATACAACATACTTCCTTAAGTCTTTACGAAATAATGTGCTTTGTTAACAAGTCAACTGTTTTAGTAGGAGAAACTGCTTAGAGTATTTCTAGGTGGTTTTTGTTGTTGTTGTTGTTTTTAATTTCATTTTGATCTATATAAGGCCTATATATTTTTATCAACATTGATTGACAGGCAAATCTTGAAGAGTTAGAGCTTTGCCATTAACTCTATCAGAGTTGGGAGTCGTTGCTAAATAAACAGTGCAAAAAGCATGAATTACTGTTTTTGGGTTCTATATACATTGATTGGTAGTTAATCATTATAATAAAAAAAGACCGGAAGCACATGATGATGGCTGTTTTATACTATCTGGAATGTATATTGCTCTTACTGTCCAGATAAGGATGAATTCTCATTAATTGTAATGTTTATTTTACATATAATTTGGATGACTTGTCTGAAAAAAAAAATTATGTTTATAATGTAAAAAAAATAGATTAATAAAATTATGTTGGTAATTTGAATGCAGATTTTTTTTCTTACTCTAAGCAAAGTAAATGTTTTGTTAAGATTTTCCCAGTTCATGGATGATATATTATTTCTACAAAGAAGCACAGTGCATATTTTAACTTAAAATTAATTATAAAATTAATTCTAAGGAATGTATATATATAAAATGTGCATACTGTCTTCATATGGGTATGATACTTTCTTATGATGCTTTCACACAATCTAACACAAAACTGCCCAAAGAAGGAGCTGGGACATCTGTCACTTTTACAGTATATCTACACTTGAACCTACCATCAAGAGGGCAGGCTCCAGGATCCTGGCTAATAAAGTAGGATGGATCAAAGCTAATTTCTGGGAAATCTCTACATCTATGGAAAGATAGTGAGGGCACCCAAATAGCAACTGTTAAAATCTTTCAAGACCTGGAAGGACAGATACCAGTGCCAAAAATATACCTTCATTCTGCTTCTGAATAGACACCAGAGGTCTAACAGATTCTGTGAGTCAGAAATGCTGTTCTCCTATTTGCAGTCATATTGTCAAATTAATGATCCTTTTCTGAAATAAACATATATGCATTGTGATGCTGATATCTGAAAAAAAAATACAAAGAGCACTTTAACTGTCGTTTGTTACAAATTATGAATGATCATTCTAGAACTCACTTTTGCTTGGATTGATCTGGAATATACTGGAATATATACTACCATTTTCTGATCGGACACAGTTCAAACATGACACCTTCCTTTTAATGGTATAATTTTTTGTACTAAAGAATCAAATCAGTATTAAATTCACAGTCTAATTCCTACAGACTATATTCAGAGACACCAAGATTATATCTAGAAAACTTTTACACCTACTCAAGCAGTGCTAGCTAAAGAGCGTCTCTATGCCACGTTTGCTAATGTTTTGAATCTTTTTAAACACAAGCTGTGTAAATGCAGTTGTTAAAATTAATGTGGCTATTTGAGAATAGGTGTATGATAGAAAAATATTTTAATGTTGTACCATTAACTGATACCTCTCATCTATCTCTATTGATAATATTTAAGTGCTGTGTGATAAACCTGTATTGGACCTAAGCCCAGAAAAAATCTCATTTCCATTTGGTAAGGAAGATTGTTTAAAATAACGTATGTTTTTCCTCTCTATTACTTAAACTGTGAGTTCTCTTGTTGAATACACCTCCAGAGCACTGACTAGTATGCTAATATGCAGTACTACCATTTTGATTTTTTTCTTTTTGTTTTTCTAGAGAATTACAATAGAAGACAGCTAAACCCAGATTTGTATTGTTAAACTTCTATGTAAACAATAACGAAGGGCAATCACATAATTGCAGATGTATGGCAAGTTAATTGCAAAGGCTGGAATGAGAAAGCATAGTGTTCTGTATCAGTGTGAATGAGCAGGGATGAGGATCCTCGTAACAATGTTATCTGAGAACCTGTTCAAAGTCATTGAGTATATGCCAGAGGCAAGCTTTTAAATTTAATAACTGCAATCTCTTCCCTGTATGGCAAAATGCAAGCAACTTCCATTGTAAATAAAAAACTGTTAGTGTTTTTTTTTTTTTCTAAGTATAAACCCTGATACGTTTATTTGTAATGGTTATCACAGTGAAAATGCAGCACAGGCTGTTTGTCTTTAGTATTTGTCTGCCAATCGTTTTTAAAACAGTTCCAATATTTGCAAATATTGAATATTTGTAAAATCTCCAGGCTAATTATGCATGAATAGTTTGTTTTCATAATCACCGTATGTGGCTGAGCAATTAGAATGGAAATCTAATTTAATATATTTTCAAAACTGCTTTGCTGAGTCAAAAACCATTTTTTTTAACCTCTTTAGTTGGAAAATAATGGAGAATAAGTTGAGACTGGTGATTGATACTGCTTTATGATTCTTGAATACTATGTCAGAATATTTAAATACTGTTGTAATTGATTATTGATTACTGAAGTCTTTTTAATAATATGAGCTTTGAACACCAATAAGCAAAGTAATTTAGTTGGAAATAATGTACATTTGTCACCATTCAAATAATTATAATACTAATCTGTACTACTATGGGAGTTTAATTCCCAACCCCTTCAAAATCCTACATAAAATGTAAATCTGTAATCCGTAAATATTTCTTAAAGTAGTAGAAGGAGGGAACCATCAGAGTTCCTAAATACAAATGTTCTAGATTATACACAGAATTTTTGAAGAACAACTCCATGGCAGAACTTTCACCTTAAAAAATTGTATTAATGTTTTCAGTCTCCTTCACACCATTCTTGAACTAATACCATTTTTCGGCATTTAAGAAATAATCCAGGTACAAAAAATTCATGCAAACAAATGTTCAAGGGTGAGGCAACCATGTGATTTGGTAAATATCAACAGGAGAAAAATAATGCTCCCTTGGAAAAACGAAATAAAAAAAAAAATCAATGATTTCATAAAGTTCAAGGGTGTATATATATATATTTATATATTTATATATACATATATATATACACACACATTAAAATGACTAGTAAGGTCAGATGGGGAGAAGGTGAAGGCAGGATCTATCTCTGTTCATGCTGACTTTTTGCTCAGCAGCTTTTAATATTTACTTTAATGCTCATCATGCTTTTTCAAGTGACATCAGCAGCATACACATTCTGTTATGCTTACAAAATCCAGCAAAGATGCTAGGTATCCTTAAAATGCATGCCAAGAGAATCAGCTGGCATTTTTCAGTCATTCAAGCATACACGTGAAGAAATGTTGCAAGGTAAAGGCTTGTCTTCAAATTTTTTATCAGACAGAGAAATAAAGAAGTCAGATAACTGTTACAATTAGATTGCAATCACAAGACATTAAAGCACTTTTACCTGCACATGCGCTGGAAATGATGTGAGAAGTCATACATGAGGTCTAAGCAGTTCTCCAGAAGTTTTGAAATAGTCAGTACTGACTTTTTTCTATGTAGCATTTTATAATGATGGTTCCCAAGAATATAGTCTTTATTTTGAGAAGAGTGATTCAGCACAAAAACCTCGAGTTCCTTTCTAGCTCACAGACCTGCTATAAATTTAGTCAGAAGTTTTTGACAACTTTAATATAAAATACTGTAAAGTAGTACGAGTATTGTTAGCTAATTGTCTGCTCACACACACAAAAAAGAAATCACATAAAATATTATTATTATCATGTGATATGTGAAGTTGATGGTTGTTCTCTTGAAATTCATGCTTTTTTTTTCCAGTCTAAAACGTATATGTGCAGTTGGCAAGGGGATACTCTGTGTTTCACAATCGACTTTGCTCTGGGATTTACCTGTTTTGACTGTAAAACAAAGGTAAGAAGAAAAAGAAAAGAAAACATAACTCAGCTTTATTTCAGTGTTCTTGAAGTTATCAGTAACCCTATCTTTTATACTGATGTGGAGTATTTCTTCTTCAAACATACTGTACTTTTTGTTTGTATAGCTCCACTGAAGTGCAGTCAGTCTGGGAGTTGAAGAGGGTAATCTATTTGTGCCATAGCATGTAAAGTAGATATTGGATAAATATACATAAAAAAGTAATTTCCTTTTCAAGCAATAATAGGAAAAGAAGGTTATGTGTAGCAGAGAACTTGGTTTCTTAGTAACAGAGAAACGTCCAGATTTTGAAAAGATTACCAGTCATGAAAAATATTGAACTTTCACCTATTTGTTCACATTCTATTTGTTTTGAAGCTAAGATATAAAATAGAATGAATTATTCTTCCATCATAAAAAATTTAGGCTATATCAGAACTGAACAGAAAAAGAGCAAATACATTTTAAAGTCAATCTATGTGATTAAATTCACTTTTCTTGCAAAACTGAGTGGCTTTTAAAGGACTATAGGGAATGGTTTATGGCACATGACAACTTCCAAACGATATCTATAATTCTACTATCTTAAATAAAATCTGTCATCATTTTTTGTGAATTTTTAGATTTGTTTCCTGGTGAAAATGAGTTTACATTTAAAGAAGTTTCTACCTTAGTACAGCTGTTTAGTATAAGATCTGTCCTCTAAAATATGCAACTACTAACTGAAATGACTTTACAATATATATTAAAGAAATTCATTTAGTCATTCTGATTTAAAAGAAAATACAATGCATTTTGAAATACCGATGCAGGATCTAGTTTTTATATGTTGGCATTTTTGGTATTTTTGGCTCAATTACACAAATTTATTGAAATTTCAGTGCAGAGAAATTATAACCAGTATAATTGTTATTTAGAAATTTAGACAACTTGCACTGCATGTACCATTCTATAAATAACATGAACATTCAGAAAATGTATTTGCATACTTTTCCATGCCTTTGGTGATACTACATTCTAAAATTGTACTCTGCATAGCACAATTTCCACATAGCCACAAATTAAGTGTAGACGGTAATCATCTAATTAATTTAGACTGTGTAAAATGTTTATTTTAGATCTGAAGATTGATTTAGTGTACTCCTCCTTGAGAACTGTAAACTTCTCTGTTAATATTCATTTTCACAAGACCAGAAAATTATTCATAATTAAAATCTCATAGTATGTAGAAATTCTACTAGTAGAACCAAAGTATTACCTATAGAAAGAGTAGGGCTTTAACCCAGTGTGCCTACCATTATTACAGTTGATGGTGTGGATGCTTCAATCAAATTTTGCTTTTGTAGAATCATAAAATGGCTTGGATCAGAAGGGATCTTAAAGACCGCCTCATTCCAACTCCCTGCTTTGGGCAGGGTTGCCACCCTGGGCTGCTCAGGGCCCCATCCAACATGGCCTTGAACACCTCTGGGGACAGCATCCATAGCTTCTCTGAGCAAACTGTTCCAGTGCTTCACCATCTCCGAGCAAAAAAACGCCTCCTAATTTCTAACTTAAATCTCCCCTCTTTTAATTTAAAGACATTCTCCCTATCCAATCACTGTCAGACCATGTAAAAAGTCAGTCCCCTCCTGCTTGTAAGCTCCCTTCAAGAACTGGAAGGTCTCCCTGGAGCCTTCTCCTCTCCAAACAAAACAAGCCCAGCTCCCTCAATCTTTCACCGGTGCTCCAGCCCTCAGAAATTCTTCATGACCCTCCTCTGGACCCATTATAACTGCTCTGCTTCCTTCTTGTACTGGGGGCCCCAAGCCTGTACACAGTACTCCAGATGGGGCAGAGCAAATGAGGATAATCCTTTTCCTCTCCCTGCTGGCCTCCCCTCTTTTGATGCAGTCCAGGATACTGTTAGCCTTCCAGACTACAAGTGCACACTACTGTCTTATGTTACGCTCTTCATTTACCAGGATCCCCAAGACTTTCCCTGCTGGGATGCTCTCAATGACTTCTTCTCCCAGTCTGTAGACATATCTGAGATTGTCCTGATCCAAGTGCAACACTTAGCCTTGTGGTAACCTTATGTGGTTCAGGTGAGCCTACTTCTCAGGCTTGTCCAGTTCCCTCTGGATGGAACCCTTTCCAGACCAGTCCCTGGGGTCCAGTATCTCTCTGGCAACCCTCTGCCTGCGACCATTCAACCAACTCCTTATGTACTGAATAGTCTACCTTTCAAATTCACTTATCTCCAATTTAGAGATAAGAATGAGATGTGGGACCATATTGAAAGACTTGCAGAAGTCCAGGTAGATAATCTTCTTTTATTTTCTGACGCCATCACTCCATTATAGTAGGCCACTAGGTTTGTCAGGCATGATCTTCCCTTAGTGAAGCAATGCTGGTTGTCACAATCACCTCCTCATCCCTCGTGTGCCTCAACATAGCTTCCAGGAGGATCTTCTTCATGACCTTCCCAGGAACAGACATGAGGCTCCCCAGCCTGTACTTTCCTATATCTTCTTTTCTACTTTTCTTACAAATGGGAGTGATGTTTTTACAGTCACTGGGGACTTCACCTGACAGCTTTTTCAACATGATGGAGAGTGACTTGGTAACTACGTCAGCCATTTCCTTTGGAACCCTTGGATGTGTGTCTTGAGCCCCATAGAGTTGTTGCTTACCTAAGAGAGGAATAAAGAATACTGTTAGACATATTAATTCTATTGTTAAACTGGAAGAATTCTGGAGAGCTCATATGCATTTACTGTTTTTCTCTGTGAGAGGTGAATATGTTCTTCGTGTCTCCAAGCATATGTGAAGCAATAATGAGCAGCTTCTACACTTAATTCTTACTACCCATTAATGTCAGCTGAAGTTGATGGTGTTGCCTCACAATCTTAGGTTTTTTAGAATATTTCTTTCCAACACTGAATAAGTTTGAAGTAACAAAGTAATTAACATTTCATTAGGGACACAGCAATTTTGCTGAAAAAAAAAATGTTTCCTAGACAGTGAATTTCAAATTAAGGTGAACTTTTGATGAAAAAAAAAAAAAAAAGAAAAAAAAAAAAAGCTCTTACAGCACAGCAGGTGCTCATACTGGCTTATTAAAATACAGGGCAGTCTCCTGGTCTGACCTACAACTCTAAGCCTGGATCACACATTTTGGACAATCAACTCACTTACTCATTAAAAATGTTCTTTATTGCAGTTTGTAAAGAGATTGAAAGAGAGTCTTCTGCACTACAAATGACAAAATAAAAAGGGCAAGAACTTTTCCTTAGGAGTTTATGCATCTTTTAGAAAACTCTTCATTAGAACAATTCTGGAGGATTGCCAAACGTATTTGAAATAATTACTTCATTTCATATGTGTTGTGTTCTGAGGCTGTCATGGGACTAACTCATTCAGATTTGGGGTATATCACAGAGACACCCTTGCAGTGCAGCTGCTTTGTATCTGATCATAGAGCTTTTCTCTATCAGTTAGCTTACTTGATGCATCTGCCCTTTCAATGTGCCTGCAGCTGTGCATCCAAGATAAAGAGATCCCAAAGTATACATATTCTTCTGCCTTCCAAACCCATCTCTTTTCCCCTCTATGTCAACTATGGACTTCAGCAATGCCTGTTATTGCTAAATTGTTCTTGTTTTGTCCTCCTCTTAGAAGTTATAGTATATAGTGAGCATTCATCTTTACAATTTAGATATACACCTGTATACCTGATTTGAATATCATTCAGGCAGTCCAATCAAGCCCACTGGATCCAGTTAAAATTTGTAAAGCTTAAACACAGTGCTGTAGTAAGGGGCGGTGACGTTCCTGTTTGCAGGGAACCAGAGGATGAAGTCAGAGATTTCATAAAAATTTCATACCTTGTTTTTTTTGTATAAACAAGTGTACAAGTAATTATTTTGTTTATAGGGCATTCTCTATCAAACTAAGAGTAGGATTCTAGAGATCATGAAAAAAATCATTGGAATCTATGAGGTGGCTGTCATCATTTTAGGTAGTGATTATCACGTTTATGAGTTGTCCTTGATTCAAGGTGCCCATATCCACTACAAAAGCAAAACTGTTGTCTAATGAGACATAAAAAATCTTTATTTTATCTTCTTATCCTAATCATTTCTCAGTCTGGTATTTCTCATATTCTCCACTGTGGTAGCACCAAGATTAATCACAGTGAGGATATGTCAAGTTAAAAGTAAATTTTTTATTATCACCATTGATATCAAGGTTTCTATTGTAATAATTGGCAACATTGTGAAGAAATAACAAAGTACTAATGAGTAAGGCAACAGTTCCCTTGAATTTACTATGTCGCAGGACTACACTATGTATAGAGTAATTCTAAACTCACCAGAATGTCTCTGCTCTCAGGTAGTAAAAATATCTGTTTAAAGTCATATAGAAAGAAATGATGTTTCTGTAATGACATCTGACTCACAAAGCAGCTAAACTACTCCAAATCCAATGCTACCTAGAGAATATTGGAAAAATTCACAGATAAGAAGTGAGAAAATTGCCAAATGAAGATATCACTGGCCTACATGAAGAAAATATTTTGCAGTAAGATATACTGACAAATGGAACAAAGCCAAGTTTTTCTGACTGTGTGATTTTGAAATGGCCTTCAAAGCATTTAAATCTAAAATTTCATCAGCAGTGTCCAGAGACTGAATCACGTTTTGCCATGTAAATAAAATTTTCACTAACATTGTAGATATTAAGAAAACATGAGCAGAAGATTTGTGTGCAATCTGTTAGCTATTTTTTATAATTATACATTTGTAGGGTATCAATAGAAAGCATTCAAATACAGAAGATGATATTAGTTTCAAAAGCATGGTTTCCTAGCATTTGCTTTTGAAAAATATCCCCGTACCAAATAAAAAATTCCTGTCAATCTGTGATTTGCCAGCAATAGTAAGTGCTGCATAAACTTGCAAGAATTCTAGAGTTCCTGTATATTTTAGAAACAACTGTGTAATTTAGAACATATCTTCTATAATTTGCAAGACCAAGATTTTTTTTATATATATATATAAATATAGCGTATTTAGCGTATTTATTTTTGGATTTCAAACCACCTCAAAAATAATTTTGGACCAAGGTATATTGAGCATCACAATGTCTGTGTAAGACACTTGTCTGCATTGTGCAGATGAGCCAGTTGAAAGATGACAGATCAAGATGTGGTGTGAAATTGTGTTCATAATGAAACTGATACAAATATCCTAACAAATGCTTCTAGAAATAATCTTTTGTCATGGATATTGAAATTATATCACGTAGGCAATGGAATCATTCAAATTTCAGAGAATTTCCATATTTTTTTTAATTAGTGTGTATTAATATCATGCCTTTTACTCTCAGACATGATGCAAAGCTGTTAATTTTATTTGCTCTGCAGCCAGCTTGTGTTTACTGATCCAATGCTTTATTTTAATACATAACCATTAATCATTTATCAGTAGTTTTAGGTAACTTTGTAACAAGTCCTTAATCAAATTTCTTTCTCTTCAGAACGTACTGTGGAGGTTTAAATTCTCTCAGCTGAAAGGCTCTTCAGATGATGGGAAAACAAAAGTAAAGCTGCTTTTTCAGAATCCAGACACCAAACAAATAGAGACAAAGGTAAGTGACATAATCTTTCTCAGCTTAGTGAAAAATGAAATGGAACAATCAGTTCCATTTACTGCTGCACTTGTATTTAGTGAACTGCAAATCATAGTTTATGTATTTTTATCCTGCTCTGTAGAAACTCCACAATGAAAAGAATTGATGTAGCATCTCTAGATTTATTACACTATTTGTATAAATCTGTTACTGAGTTGTGTTTTGATGGCATAATAATATAATATCTAAAAACTGTTTTTAAAGAGGATGAAGCAAAAAATGTATCTATTTAACTACTAAACACAAATTATAAACTTACAACTTCAAGCAAATACAAGCTTAAGATTTACAGATAAAATAAAATACTGTGTAATACTTATTAGCTTAATAAAAAAGAAATAATCTCATAAGAGGACAAGTAATTCTTGAAACTTACTCTAGTGCATTCAGTACTGTGACTCAAGTGCTTTGCAAAATCTGGCATTAAGCTGCGGCAACATCCATTCACTACTGAGGATGAAATATTGATGTATTTTATCTTTTAGTGATTATGAGATCTGGTTGTGAAACTTAGAATTCAGATTCCCAACTGAAGTTCATCAGTTTCTAATTCAGGATTGCACTTCGAATCGTCATCTGAAGATTCACCTGTATGCCTCAATCTGGCCTCAGATTCTCTCTGTGAACCTGAGCTTCTTACAGTTGTACACATAACCAAAGGGGTAGGATGAAAATTGGAGAAATGAATTACCAAGGCAGTGATCGCTGATGAATCAAGATAGTGGTGAATAATTCAAGGAAACATAAATAAATGAATTGAGAATTATTCAGTCATGCAGTTGTGAAAGGAACGAGGATAATTTTGATGTGATATAACAAAGAGGCTAAGCTAAGAGTGAGTTCAGCTTCCAACTGAGATTTGGTAGACAAAACTCAATGAAAACAAAAAGCACATATAAACGTATTTGAAAATTCTCCTTTTTACCCAGAGTTACACAGGCTAAAGTGACTTATAAAGTGAAAATTTGCTACAGTGACTGTGTTACAAAGGTAGCATAGATAATACCTTTAATTATTCTTTAAAATGTTTAAAAAAAAAACGAAAAACTTCCTTGTTCATCATAAAGCAACAACAAATATATCTTTTTTCGTACATCTATATTTATAAATTATTCAGTTTTACACCAGCAAACTTAATCTCAGTTATCTGTTGACACTGCAGTAGCAAATACAGTAATATCATAAAAGATACAACACTATAATAATATGACTATGGTTAGCAGGTCATTTCCACTTCATTTCTGATGGTTCTCCTTGGAGATATAAAGGAAGTGCTATCATCACTATATACGTGATCATCTGTTGGATAGAATTTAAGTAACTTGTTAAGGCCAGACAAAAGAGCCTACTGTTGCCAAAAAATACAATCTCAATTTCTGTGAATCTGTTTATTAACCATAGCTTATCCATGCGTGATTGGCCACGTGTCCTTGTTCCTCTTTCTGTTCTTTATTCTCCTTTATTCTTTACTTTTATGTTTATGCTTTTATTTTCACTTTAATGCTTTTTAATTGAAGAGTTTTATTCTTTAAATAGAAAAAAAAATGAATTTATATGAAATTTTCATTAGTTATTCATTTGATAAAAGTGAGTCCTAATGATACATAACTATTATATATGTAGGTTCATACAGAATTATAGATAGCTATGTCCCTAAATGTACATGTGCATTGTAAATATTGGAGGAGCCCAGGGAAAGTACAGTAAAGCCCAGCTAAGCAGCTGAGGATTTATCAGGATTTCAGTGACTCATAGGCCTTTTGTTATGTACCTCTGCCATTAAGATTTCACATTAAATGGAAGTGGGATAGAGCTATGCAGTCTCTCCACTTCAGATACTTGGTTTATACATTCAAGTATATGTCTACCACACTTCTAAATGGTATTATTTCTTAGAATTTGGGATTACAGACTAATCATGAAATAAGTGGTGCTTATACCATACTATAGTACAGTGTCTGCCTCAGCTTAGCATGTTGAAAGAACCAGATGGTGCTGTATAACATGCCGCCAATAATCAGAAACAGAGAGCGTTACCAAATGATAAAGTTTCATTTCCACTACATGTGAAATAAAGCTTGATACAGACATATAGAAACGTTGCTTGTCTCCTATCCTTTCCAACTGTTATGCATGTAACTTAAGAACCATGCATATTTGTCTGACTACATACAGCACTCTTTCTTCACTTACTTTTGCAATTATATACTTCTGCAATTAGACTGCAGTACAGTTTTGCTGCAAATCCTACACTGTTTAAACAGGAGAGTTTCAGGAGAGTGATTGCAGACAGATCAGCAAGTGTGTTTCTTTCTTTAGATTTACTATTTTCACCTGAGAGAAAATTTATTCCATGTTAGTACTGCTGAGAGATAAAGGAAATTAAATAGTGCAAACAAAGCTCTCTATTTACAGCAACATTGATCTCTAACATCAAATAGCCATAATCTAGCACTCACACACTTCTGTATTTTATTAACATGGGTCTTTTGTTGCTGAAATCTGGCAATTTACTACTGAATATCTTGAGCTTGAAAAACATTTGCAAGATGATGATGGATATGAGTTAAGACTTTGACTGTGTGATAGTATTGGGCAGTCTGATTGCTGATGGAATTTAGTTTATATTTGCTGGAAGGGGTGACTTTAGTTGGCTGCATTTAGACAAACATCTCCAGAAAACTTTTCAAAGATGTTCTTTGTCTGCCAGTGGAACATTTGAAAGTGTTCCAGATTTGATAGTAGACAGTGGCATTTGAAATCACTGAAGCTGGCAGTGAAAATCCGTTTGATTCATCCTTATCCCTGTAGGACACTGTTAAAAGACTTAAGGACAATTCATAGAGTTGTAATTCATCTGGATTTCATTCTGGCATAATGGATCTAGCTCTTATATTGGTAAGAGTAATATTTTGTTTGTGCAAATGACATTTGCAAAAACGAGACCAAATAAAAGCCTACAGCTGAACAAGCCTTCACACTCCTTTGTGTTTACCAGGGGAAGGTCATGCTTAACCAGTCTGGTGGTCTTCTATGATGGAGTGACAGCATTGGTGGACAAGGGAAAAGTGACTGATGTCATTTACCTGGACTTGAGCAAGGCCTTTGACATGGTCCCCCACCACATCCTTATTTCCAAATTGGAGGGATGTGGATTTGATGGGTGGACCACTCGATGGATAAGAAACTGGTTGAAGGCCTCAGACAGAGGATGGTCATCAATGGCTCTATGTCCAGGTGGAGGCCGGTAATGAGCGGCATCCCCCAGGTGTCTGTCTTGGGACCAGTGCTCTTTAACATCTTTATCAGTGACATCAGTGATGGAATTGAGTGCACCCTCAGCAAGTTTGCTGATGACACCAAGCTGAGTGGTGCGGTTGACATGGTGGAAGGAAGGGATGCCATTCAGAGGGACCTCAACAGGCTTGAAAGGTGGACCTGGGTGAACCTGATGAGGTTCAACACGGCAAAGTGCAGAATTTTGCACTTGGGACGGAGGAATTCGAGGCATCTCTACAGACTGGAAGGAACAGTCCTTGAGAGTAGCCCTGCAGAGAAGGAGCTGGGGATCCTGATGGATGAAAAGCTTAACATGAGCCAGCAATGTGCTCTTGCAACTCAGAAAGCAAATGGTATCCTGGGCTCCATCAGAAAAGGGGTGGCCAGCAGGGACAGGAAGGTGATTGTCCCCCTCTAATCTGCTCTTGTGAGGCCCCATCTGGAGTACTGTGTCCAGGTCTGGAGCCCCCAGTACGAGAAAAACAGGGAGCTGTTGGAGAGGGTCCAGAGGAGGGCCACAAAAATGATCAGGGGACTGGAGCACCTCTCCTATGAAGATAGGCTGAGGGAGCTGGGCTTGTTCAGCCTGGACTAAAGAGGGCTACGGGGTGACCTCATTGCAGCCTTTCAGTACCTAAAGGGAGTCTACAAACAGAAGGGGAATCAACTCTTTGAAAGGGTTGATAACAGCAGGACAAGGGGAAATTGTTTGAAGTTGAGGGAGGGAAGATTGAGGTTGGATGTGAGGGATAAGTTCTTTACAGAGAGAGTTGTGAGGTGCTGGAATAGGCTGCCCGGAGAGGTTGTGGATGCCCCGCCCTGGAGATGTTCAATGCAAGATTGGATGGGGTCCTGGGCAGCCTGGTCTAGTATTAAATGGGGAGGTTGGTGGCTCTGCATGTGGCAGGGGGGTTGGAGATTCATGATCTGTGAGGTCCCTTCGAACCCTGGCCATTCTGTCTGATTCTGTGTGATTCTGTGTGTTTTTATAGCAGTCTTAACAAGGTGGGATGTATTAATACATTTGTTCTTTTCAACCACGATATGATAGTCGAGCCCTGGTATACTTGCTGAAATTTAGACCTAAAGTTAGAATTTCCTTTTCTGTTTTGACTTCCAAACAGACTAGAGCTAAAACCTAGATACCGTTATCAGTGTTGTTTTGTTGTTTTATTCGTTTTTCCTAAAAAGTATGATTAGCATTTCAGTCAGAAGGAATGAAGTTATATGCTGAAGAATACAGTTGTTTTAAACAATTAATAAACATGGAGACTCACGAATGTCCTTTAAGAAGTCAAGAAATACACAGGGTACAATAACACTGTCAGTACTTACATTATCTGCCTCTTGCGTTATACAGGCTCATGTCTTGCTCAAATAGTGATTCAGTAGCTCTCAGAAATAATCAATAAAATTAAGTGTATGTGTAGTAGCAATGCAACAGCCCTGTTAAGCTCTTTATGATATATAATATATCCAGCTGTTACAGGTGGGTGGGCAAAACAAAACCATACATTTTTCTTACCTGTCTGCGCACATATAGTGATCAAGATCAGTGCACTGTGCACATATTTAATATTCTCAGTATCAGCTTGCAGTTTGGCAGACTTGCCTTCACACAATCTTTCATTTTCTTTCTTGCTGTCCTCCTTTTAGTGTCTTTGTTGTATTTTACTTATTAGGATGCATATAATTAACTGAAATAGTCTTGGTTATTGAAATATTAGATATGTAAAATTTTTTCTAAATACTTAGAAACAGGCAATCTTGATTAAGGTAAGAACAGTAATCACAGAAGAATCAAGCAAGCAGACGAGTAGAGTTAGGTTATCCAGGGCAAATGAAATGTCCAGTTACTTGTCTGCCTGGCTGAGTATGAGGAGAAATATATTATTTTAAAAAATAAAAATAATAAAAAATCATGTATCAATTCATTTATTTGAAAGAATTTTAATTGGTGTTCTTTCATAGAAATAAGTTGGTATTTCCTATTCTAAGTGTTGTCTCCACTCAAAACACAGTTTTGTCAGTAATGCAAATGTCAGATCCATTTTAATTATGTATAAATTATGTAATATAGAAATAAGAGCATATCATTAGTATACAAAAGATGAATCACAGCAGATTAGACATCTCTGAGGTACACAGTAGGGACTGCTCCACATTAGTATGTATTCTAAACATATAGAAACAGTGAGAACTCTGCAGTAGGGGCATTGAAATGGGTGAACTCCTAGTGAGTGATGAGATATCCCTGTATTTGCTCTTTTCTTATCCAAAAACTCTAGCAAAATAGTATTGCTAGAACACCCTGAAGTTCTGCCTACAATATGTGTTAGGTATCTCTGATCACTTATCTTGATGAATATGTGCAGCTTGGAAATGAATATATCTGCAATATGGAAATGAAATGGTTTGTGAACAGCTCTTGTCTCTGAGCACCTTTGGCTGCAGTTGCTCAAAGTGTCAAATGTTAGAATGAGTAGACAGAACCTGAGGTTAAGTTGTTGAATAATTTCATTTCATTTTGAAGCAAATCTAAGATTAAAGTGAGTATTTTCATATTTTATAATTTGTTGCTTTTAAAGATTGTAATTCAGGAGATTTAAACCTCTGTTTAAACCTTTAAAACCTTTGTCTTGTAAATCTTTTTATGACTTGTGTACATTGTTTTAGTTTTATAAACCCTAAACAACGAGAGTTAAATAATAGCACTACTTCTTAATGAAAGTGTTTATATTAATTTTATATTAATTTTACAATAGATATATCTGCTGTCAATAAAGTACTTATTTCCTTATGTTCATATATATCAATCAAAATGGAAAAAAACACTTCTTTACTCCCCCAAAAATCAAAATGAAGATTACACGTGCTTAAGTTCTTCAAAGGATTTTAATGAACATTTACACTTCATTTTTCTTCCACAACAAGATCTAATTTTGAATATGAGGCCCAAATGAATACTTCAGCAACTGAATGCCAATTATTACTGGTTACCTAAATGCCTGGTTTGATATAATTTCTCAAGAGATTTTTCTTCTTTTACGGTAATTATTTCTTAAGCTGTTGACTTGCAAGTACACAAAAGCAGAAGGTTGAAAGTAACATCCCTTAATGCTATTTTTTTTTCCTCCTTATTTAACTAAATATGAATGATGATAAATAGCACATTCTGCCCATCAGTTATACTGGCTCACACATGTTGTGAAGTGCAGCATTTAGAGGAATAGGAGTTTACAAACTTTTTTTGCAGTGACATATATGATGGTTGCAACATCTTTCAGAATACTACATTTTAATAAACTTGTGCTGGTTGTCTAGAGACTGGAAGTAGCATGAAATACTATAGCAGTTTGTATTCCACTTCACATGCATGGAATGACATATTCAGAAAGCTCAGCATTGTAGTAAAAAGTATCAAATTATTTATCAGATGATGAATTACCCAAGACATATTATATGCATATAAATATCTCTGCTTACGTATTCTTTGCAGGACTTAGGGACTGAAAGCATTGTTCTCTTAGGCTTCTGTGTGCACTCTATAATCACTATCAGGAAGACAGCTTGCTGCCAAAGCTTTCTCTGTCTGAAAGTTACAGTGTGTGAGAAGGATGTTTATAGAGAACAAAGGTACTTGTAAGACTACTTAACATGATAGAAAGAGCATATTCTGGGAGCATGTTGAATATGATCCCATTACACTTTTTGTACGTTAATATTTCTTATTGTCACCTTACGCTGGAGAAAGTAGATGGTAACAGAAGTTAAATTTGTCTGAGAATAAATTTGCTTAGTGGCAAATAAAATACCTGAGACAATAAGCTGTGTATGCCTGAGGTTTTAAAGAAATCGTGCACAAGTGTTGGAAAAAATCCTTGTAGTCTCATCTTCATCACGAACTGGAGCCCTCAATGCATAGACTTTAATATTTATTGCAGAGGGAGGATGTGATTATTTCACTTCTGTGGATCATCACTGGTGACAGGTGACAGGACAAGGGGAAATGGCCTCAAGTTGCACCAGGAGTGGTTTAGGTTGGATATCAGGAAAAACTTATTTACAGAAAGGATTGTTAAGCACTGGAATAGGTTCCTCAGGAAGGTGGTTGAGTCACCATCTCTGGATGTGTTTAAAAACCGTTCGGATGTGGTGCTCAGGGACATGATTTAGCAGAAGGTTGTTAGGTTAGAATGGTTAGGTCATGGTTGGACTTGATGATCTTTAAGGTCTCTTCCAACCTGAGCAATTCTGTGATTCTATTATTCTCAAACACTGGAAGTCTGATACCACCTTCTTCTTCTGCCTTTTTATTTTCCACATCTTCAATCATAATCCCACTAGAATCCCTAACTATTTCCAGAATGAAGCAGTGGAAAACCAAATATTGACTTTGTTTTATTCTGCAGTATGTAAGGTAGAATAAGTATGTAAAATTTGCATCCCCCTATTTGCAGCCTCATCAATATAGAAAAATCAACAATGAACCTCTGGGTTTGATCATTTTAATCAAATATATATGTATTAAAATAATTCAAAATCTCCACTGAGTTCATTTCATTCCGACTCTTGGCGAAATATTTATACTGTGAAAATTCTTGTGAGAATTTGTTTCAGAGGGAAATTGTATGGAAATAGTGTGACCTGTATCTCACCTATTAGTTGTCTCTACTTAACAAATCCATATTGATTTTATTTCTACTGAGTCAGATACAACTTTTTTTCAAAACAAGGCATTGCATTCACCCTGAGGAACATACCAAGCAGAAGCAAAGCAAAGAAATATGGCTGAACTAATTCACAGATTTTCCCTGAACATTGATATGGCTCATGAATCTCACCTAATGCTTACAGGTTGCTTTCCAGTAATGAAATCACATTATTACTTATTGTGTATCAGCACCTAGGTTAGTCATTATGTGCCTGAGATGTATGCAGTGACCTCTCATTCTGGTAATATTTTAATGCCACAGAAAACAGTATGGTTACTATCACATAGCAGAGAGATGTAAAATATTTATTAAATGTAATACAAATATCTGTCACTGTAACTGTTACTTACTGCACAGTGTGTTCATATACCAAGCTGTTTGCAAGGATACCTGTCTTGTTATCTTCAGCTTCTGAAGGAATCAACCTATCTCAAACTAAAAAGCCAGTAAAATAAAGCTGTTGAAAAGGAAAATAAAATAACAACAACAACAATTACAAAACCCACAAAAGTATGTATTAAAGGTACATATATCTGGAAGGAGCTTAATCATAAGAGAATTGGAAGTAGGATAATAAGAGATATTGGAAAAATAAAATCTGTGATGGAAAAATAAATCTCTAACGCCAAAAATCTTTCAGTGAACGCTATACATCTGGATAAAATGGAAAATAGAGTTTGTGATTACAATTAAGCATTCATTAGGAGTAATTCCATTCCTACCTAGTAAATATACTGACTTCAACAGAAAAGTGATGTGAAAGTTAGCTTTTCCTGAACAGGAATAAATTCCAAATATTCTGTTTGAGGCAATTTTTGTTTAGAAAATACCATAAAGTACTGCAATATAAAAAGCAGAAGTGCTTAAATTTTCGTTTTAAAATAAACAGGACATTTCCTGATATGCTGTTGTAGTATAACCAATACTTTAAATAAATCTCCTGTTGAAACCTTCTCCCCAAACCAAAAACCATATAAAATGTCCAGTTGCAGAGTCTGTAAATTTTACAATTGTGTAAACTGAATATGCTTTTTATTCTGTGTTTTTTGTCACTGCGTCAAAATATCACTTCATTTCTCTCTGGGAAGACTGGGAAACAGAAATGTTATTTATGCACAGAGGATGAAATATTTAATAATATAGTCAAAGGAATTTGAGAACCAATTAGGAGTAACTCTGCCTTTCTTGCTGAATTAGGGCACGTGCATTTCAAACACCCATATTTATATGTGCAAACTGTGGTGTGACTTTACCTTTGCTTCCATTTGCCTCTGGCCTCACAACTTGCTTCTTTGACTGTCCTTGGAGGCTGCAAACTCTGTGTTCTCCTCACCCTCCTCTGAATGGGACCTGAAACCGCATCTTTAAATTCAAATATTTTAAAACATGGTGATGTCTGAACATTCTTGCAAGTTGAATGTTTTGATTGTCTAAACTGAAGGAATTGTAAACAGTAAAACAACAAAGGATGAAAACTAAATTGACGTACAGCAGTGCTGCAGAATGAGCTATGGATAGACATCTTTTATTCTTAGCACATTTAAATTTACAGTTCTTTATAAATATTCAAATTTTCTATTTAAGTTCATTGTTGTTGATTAATGAGTCATTTCTGTATTTATGTCAAATGTTTATTAACCTCAATTTGAATTTCTTCTTTTTTTTTTTCTCTTGCTTTCTCTTTCAGGAACTTGAATTTCAGGATCTGACAGCAGTTTTACACTGTATTCACTCCTTTATAGCTGCGAAAGTGGCATCTGTGGATCCAGTATTCATAGACAGCCAGAGTATTGCAAGAAAATATATGTACAGTAACTGATATAAATGTTGTGACTATGGAAAATAAATTATTTTCTTAAAGAAATTAGTTATTTCATGCACAATATTGCAACTTTGTGATTTTCTAAGTCTATGGTTGTGTTATCTGTAATGCTAACAGTTTTCACACTTTGTTTAACATTTTGAATCTATGAGTTAACAAATATTAAATCAAACTGAATCAGTTTGTTGTCTTCAGCACTAATCTAATATTCTGAGCAGATATTCATTCAGTAACATCTGTGGTGTCATTTTGACTTCTGTTCTCATGGTCATGCATATCTACCCATATATTAGATAAAAACACAAAGTAACATTTGAAAATGTATGTCCAAAAATTAGGATTTTTAAGTGTATTTTGAAAATTGCTGGGCACAATTTCTTCAGACCTCGCTGAAAAGAACTGATTATTGTAGAAAACTACAATAGGAATTGGACTTTCATCTTGTTTTGATGTGTTTGAAAATTTATAGTTCCTTGGTCCAGTATTTTTGAAGCCAGAGAGTTAGATCTGGCATAACACAAAGTAATTTGTCTCAGACTGAGGAAAAGATTGAAGCCCATGCTTGATTCTGGCCTTATTATGTAGCCTGAGTGTATGCAGAAGGTAATGCTACATATGTATTTAAATACCTTGCCAGATCAGCTGAAGAGCTTTGTTCTAAGCTAAGGAGCCTAACTATAGCATTGAGCTGTAGAAAACTTGCCGTAGGATTTTCTTATCTGTTAATAAAGCTTCCATGAATCATTCATACACATCACTCATAGATTCCCTGAACAGTAGCCTCCAATGTGATGCTCTGTAACTTCTTTTTTTTTGACAGAGGATGCTCTCAGTGGGGTGAACATAAAGAATTTTCTGGCCCATCCACCTTCTTTTTTTTCCCCACACCTCTAGCCCTTTCTTACATATGTGTTTAAACATAAATGAAAAGAGGATATGGGTCTATTTTTTGACTTGTTCTTTAAATTTCTTCTGAAATAACTTTCTTATTTGCACAGATTATGCTTCCTGTTACTAAAAAACTATTGAAGGATGACATTTTAATCTTAGGGGTAAGTAATAACAAGTATTCCAGGCTTCTGTGATAAAAATCTCAGTTGCTTTCAACTGTAGTTTTGAGGCAACATTGTGCAATATTATGATTTTTTGAGAAATGTAAGCAAAAAAAAAAAATTAAAAGTCAGGCAGTGTACACAGTGCATATGGATCAATGTAATCAAACGTTTTTCTAAATTATAGTTGTCTAAAAAGTGTCCTGCTAGAATAAAAGCCTAAAATCACTGTATGCTAAGGAAAGTAGATAGGTGCCTTTAAGAGCTCTGAAGTGAGGAGTCTTTTTACCTAACTTCAGTGTTTGAATTTAATTAGAAAGGTTCTACCTCTGTCTTAAGGCAGGTAACTGTCTTGAAAGACAGCAGTGGAGGCTTGGGCACTTATTTTAAAGGAATGCTTATCTGCCTACCTAACACATAGGCACAATTAAAGTGCTTATAGTTGGTGATTTGATCCTACCATAAAGATTGCCTACTGCAAAGTGGTATCTTAAGAGAAATTAATTTAAATGTAAGGGATGCTGTTTGCAATTCCACTGTTGTTTACAGATCTAGTGTTTGCAAGGAGGGGTAGTAGGACAGCCAACTCCCTTTAAAACATTTTTTTAGAAAAGCTGAGCAATATTTTTATTAATTGTAAATAAGTTTTTATAACCATTACAGTATTTTTAACAAATAGCATCTCAATTTTATGTCTAAAAAAAATCAAAAATTGTCACTCTCAAACATTATATTCAAAAATTTTAATTTAATTTTCAGTTTTGCTTTTAAATTTCAGCTTTTAATGTTTACTGAGATTTTAACATTCACAAATGGTAGCATTAAAAACTGAAAGGCTTTCTTATAGTCAATTCTCAATTATTAGCGTGAAAAATTATTGATTACAAGGTGACTATAGATCGAAGCATGATGGAAATCTTCCTCTGTTTTGCTTTTATTCTCTTATGTACAAAGTTCAGCACTAGCACGGCACTAGTGTAACTTGAGTGGAAAAATGTACTACTTACCACTGGATTAAGACTATGATCAGGCATCTAGACAATGTTATAAGTATGTTTTAAGTGCAATGAAAAGCACAGCTTATCTTTCCAAATATTTTTCCACTTGCAGATATGATATTGATTGAATGTCTAGTGCCATGAATTTAAATCAGAGAGAGGTATATCACTGCCATATGAACTAACAATCACTACAGCATAGACTAGGGCACTGGACTTGAACAATGCTATTGATTTATTAATCCAGTTCCTGGCATTCTTTGGTCAAAGTTAATTAAAATCTGCAGAAAAATTCCTGTGCACAATTATGAGCTGAGTGAGCTCAGGTCTGTTCCCAGTGAGTAGTTTTGTTGTGCTACCCGGTTTAAAACATCAGAGAGTTTAGTAGATATGATATGTGTAGACCATGCCAGATGGCCTTGGGGGTAGAAAATGAGCCCTGACAATTTTAGTTTTAAATTTAGATGCTGCTATAATTAAAGCATAGAATTACAATATAGTAGCTGTGCTGAACCAGCCATTGCTCAAATTCTAGAAATCCAACTTAATTATTTTTTCTCTAAGATCTTAAGAAATAGTAAGTGTTTCAGAGTGATAGCCACTCTCATGCCAGTAGTCCTGAAACTTATTACAATTATTATATTATTATCTGTGGGGGATAGTGAGAGGATAAACTCTAGCAGACATTGCAATCCTAAATCTACAACCTAAATCTGTTTTCTATCTGAACTACATTAATTCTTATGTAACTTCTAAAAAGGAATGCCTTTTCAGGAAAATGTGTAGGCCAATCTTTGTTGCATAAGTACTATTTATGAATGGCTGAATTTCTTTCTAAGGAGATTACCATAAATGCTTCCATTGTCCATATTTTGTAGCACCTCCCCGCTTCTCTGAATATCATAGTGAAGGGAGTGTAGTTGCAATATATTTTTTCTGCTTTTTTTGAACAAGATCTAAGGCAGTGAAGTTTGCACACCAGTTAAAGCTTCTCAGCACATAATGTTGCAGTGCTGAGGAGTTGGCATCTGTTTCCTTGAAAGAGTACAGAAATGCTCCTGCATGCAGAGCTCTGCCTTGGAAGCCTCCACCAGCAGAAGAGCCATTTCCACCTTACCATGGAAGGAGACTGAGTGCGAGCTCTTGAGCTGCCTCCACATGCTGCCTGTGCCTGTGGCAACAGAAAAGAATGTATTTTCTCTGCTAGGTCAACTCGATCTACTATAGTTGAGTTTTGGTTCAGTGTAGAGTGTCCAGGTCCTCCAGGAAGCTTCTGAGGACGGTCATTAGGAAGGAAGTACTCTCTTTCTTCCACACATTTTTGAGAGATGAAGAGATGTCTGTGGTGATTTCTGTCCATCTTTCCAGTGCATGGGAAGTGGATCAGAGCACTGCAAAACTTGAGGCAGAGCAAGGATAAACAGATGGACTGACTGTGCAATCTTAAAAGTCTTTTTACTCAAGCATGCAAGCTGAAAGTAACTATCCCTCTGCATTTCATAGAGAAATTCTTCTTTCAGTGTACTCCTGTTTTACAATGATAATCATTGAGATATGGTTGCCGAATAGGGAATTTTAAAAGTCAATAATGTTAAATGTATCGTTTCTTTATGAACTCATGTATCTAACTTCTTAAGGTGTGCTTCAAAAACATTTAGGTACTTCTGTGTTGAAGCATGTTGAGAAGGGATTATCTCACGTGAAGTAAAGACTTTGTAGTAAATTTGTTAGAAAGCACAAAAAGGACTTGTGCAGCATGCAAGATGTAATTGAAGATCTATTTTAGTCTGGTTCAATCAGAAGAAATCCACAAGTAAAATCTTTTCATTAAATTTAGATTTATTAAAAACTGTGGACTCAAGCCAAAATCCACTCCTATTTGGGAACAGACTCCCAGTGACTTAAACAGGATTTAAACTGAAAAATCAGAAAAAGATATACTATTTTAAATGATCCAGACAGAGAGCAAAGCTTTCTAATATTGCCTTGATCCGCAGCTGCCTGCATTGTCAATAAAAGGGTTTAATTCTGCAGAAAAGATGCTGACTTTGAATGAAAAATCAAATTCCACTTATTGGACTGGAAGTTATAACCTTTCAGTTGGAAAGGCTTGCATGGTGCCTTGTAGGAATTGCAGTTATGCAGTTATTGATACCTGCAGTCCTCCAGTCCAGGTGTATAATATGCTCTTTTTTTTTTAATTTTTTTTTCTTTTTTTTTTTAGGGAAGAAACATGATATATTGTATAAGTCTCGTTACACTGGGAATTGAGAGTGGCAGAGCTGCGTAGGAGACTGAGTTGCACAAGAGCCTTCTGCTCTTGTAAACACTGCAGTGGTAATATGTAGGGAAAGCATTACAAGCCAAAAGGTTTTAATTTCTAGAGAGTGTGAGGAACAGGAAGGAAATTCTGTTAGTGAAGGGTTGGAGATTTTTATTGGTGGTGCTTGTTGGTTGTTTTTTAATGCAGAAATTCATTTTTTACTAGAAATCGGATTTACAAGAATTGGAAGAACATAACAGAACAATTGAATGGAAAGATACATCATGTTCATATGTCTAATTTCTTACTGCTGTTAGAGCTGTGAGAGTGCTTCATTCTTTCTTTATTTAATGCTTAGCTGATTGTGACTGTCATAGATCTGTAGGATTTCCAGAATACCAAACAGGGAAAGGAAGTTAAAAGTAAAAACGATTTTATTTTTCTTTCTCAGTTACAAACTGTTCTTGGAATATTATTTGTCATATTTATAGCGTAGGAAGCCTCCAGATTCTTACATTCTTCAAATATGGTAGAAACATCACACTCAATGTTTATTCATCCATTTGTGTAGAAATTAGTTATCTAATCTCTATTGATCAGCTGGTCTCAACTCTGTAATCATTGGAGAGAAACTGGAAGTGGTGAGGAGTGCTTTCCTCCCACTTGCTCAGAAGGCCTAAAACCAGTGGATCGAATCATGTTCTGAAAAGGTATTCATCTTTCTCCATCAACCAGCCCAGGAGGCAGGGAGCAGTGGGGAGGGAAGAGATAAAAAAAAAACAGAGCCTGTTTTTCCAACCAACACTTACTACCTAGTGCTTAGCATAAAATATTTCTAAAATGAGGCAGTAAAAATTGTGTTAATTTGTAGACTGGTTCTATATCCCATGGGATATGTTGGTTCTTGTAACATCAATCTACTCATAAAATATATATATATATATTTACTGTGTATTTAAGCACTTTGTTCAATTAGCAGTCAGAACTGAGCTAAATTACTGCCTTTTAGTGTATCCTAAATTATCCATAAGCAGATTACTTTATCAGCTCATTGTTTTCTTATTGCAGAGAAGCTGGACAAAAATTCCCCAGCAGATTTAATGTGAATATTTAATTGGCTTTAGGGATAAAACTTTCCCTGTTTTAAAGTAGAAATCCTTTACTGAACCAATATGTTTAGGCAGATTATTTTGTTGTTGGATAAAACAGGAAAAAAAAAAAAAAAACATTCCTTAAACTTTTCACATCAAGACTTTGGGAAGTGCAGTGGTTTGCATTTGACTTGTGCTCTAGCTTTAGCCAGTAGTGCAAAGAAGAGATTTTGGACTAAAGGTAGTGTTCTTCCTCAATTGTCTATTACTAAAACCACGGTGACTACTACAAAAGCCCCAGCGCCTAGTAGCACACTTTGCATCTTGGTATTCTGTATATACTTGACCTTTCTTAGTCCTCAAATGAAAAATGAATGCACTTAGGGAGAAATAGGAAATGTAGTAACTTTAAAACATCTGCAGGTTTGAATGTCAAAACCACTTCTGGGCTTTAGTTCTTCATGGCAGCAAATTATGTTTTTATCATCATTTTTACCATTATTACAGATTTATTTCTCCCCATCACTAAAATATTCATAGCAAGGTGAAAGGAAGCAGAATTGGATGAAAAAATGTTTCATACTTCATTTGCCCTTCACCTTTCTTTGGATCAAGGCACTGAGGGGTTCAAAATATTTACTGTATACTACTCTAAACTGTAGGAGAGAATACTGTCTTATGGCAGCCCCAAATTCTGAATTTGCGGTCATTATAACTTATACAGAATTACCTTACCCTGCCATTTAACTCCCTGAATTTGTTTTAGATCTTTAGTTTTAAAAAGACCTCAAAACATTCTTAAATGTTTTTTTTTTTATCAGAATCTTTTTCATCCAAAAGAAGTAATTTTCTATAAAGTCAAATACTGCTAATGTCTTCTCTTGCCACATAAACTATTTCTATTCATTTAAGATTTTTTTGCATTTCATTTTAATATATTTCTCTTAACACAATTCTTGAACACTGTTTTATATCATGGAGAGGAAAATTTGCAATTGCAATCATAAAACAACCACATAACTCATAGCTTGTGAGAGCTCATATGAAAAGGATGTAAATGGGAATTCTCGTTTCCTTTTATGAGTAATTTCCTTTATGAATCTTTTTTAAAAGACTTATTTGTAGAATTTTTATGGGTTTTTCTCTTGGAAAATCTTGCACCATACTTCTTTCTTGTCTGGTATATTCTAGGATGAGTAGTACTTTTTTCCTTTATAATACTGCGCTCAACAGTAGCCACCTTTTCATCAGCAGTAAATCCATTTCCATGGTATGCCCTCTTATGATTGTCCTTAATCTTGCTAAGAGGCATGTAGTTTTCCTGGATTTTTGCTTTCCCTATCTAAATAGCTTTACCAGCTATCATCATGTGATTTCTTGTGCTCAGAATTGCTTATCTCATTTGCCTTCAGAGGAACTGTTCTCTTCGTCTGACACAACTGATATTTATTTCCTAGCAAAATGAGCAAATAGATGAGGTTCAGATGTTTTTTATTATTATTTTCAGTATTCTTTTATAATAAGCACAATATTTTTTCTACCATTCACAGCTGTTTGCAAAAGTATTTAGCTGAAAACACATGTATGTAAAACTGAATAATAATGGATCCCAGTTTTCCTTATTGCTTACTAACAAATTGCTTTTTTTTTTTTTCTTTGCATATTTATCTGCGTTACACATTTCTCTTTAATTTATCACACCATTTCACTATTTTTTTTCAGGTCTCTTTTCTGAAAGATTGAATGTTGTGTTCTTTTGTTATACTTCTTTCCAAAGAAATCAATCAACCTTTATTCTTTTCTATTTAGATTCCCATGTCTTGATATGAAAAAAAAACAAAAAACTTCAGCAGGTTGGAGAAACTCTCTGGAGTTGTTCTAAAACAATTTGCTTCATTGATTTTTTTATTTGTTTGTTCGTTTCACTACATTTTTTAATTTTTGTTTACAGAAATAAAAGTCAGATTTTGATTTTTTTTAATGGTATGCTGAATCCTGCTCTTCGTATTCCTACCTTCTTTCTTTTAACTTGATTTTCAAAGCAAAAGCGGCTTTTTCTAGAAGATAAATTGAACTGGCTATGTCTCTGGCATGAAAACATCTGCTCCAAATTCAGACGCTTGGAGTTCAAACTGTATGAAAAAAGAGCCACAAGTGTTTATGTAGGGCAGCTCAGTATTCACTATTCTTTGACATCTCAGACCTTGAAAATTGCCAAGAGTGCATGCAGACGTAGTTTAGTTTGTTTGAACCCAATGTAAAATTGAAACTGAGGGAATTGATGTTTCATCAAACATTGCAAATACAAGGAATACTTTTCTTACACAGAAGACAGAATATCCCAGTACTGAAAATATAATGACTTCATCGTATTAAAAATTTAACCAAACCATATAAGAACTACAATTTTGTGTCCAATTAAGATTTTCAAAACCTAGAAACGCAAAGGTCCAGGATCAAATACTGAGTAAGAATTTTCCCAGTGATTCAGCGCTTAAATAAATAGGCAGACCTCTTATACAAGATTTAAAAAGCTGGACTTAACAGTATGGCACACCTGCATTCTCTGTGTTCTATTTGCAGTGTGTTTGCAGACTGTAAGATTCCCCAACAGAGAACAACCTCCAACTAGCAAAAAATACGGACATGATGGTGCTCACAAGAAAAGGATACAAAGGCCATAGGAGACCAGGTTGTGAAACATCAGCAGGGGTTCATTCGGAGTAATCTGAATCCATAAATCCTCCCTTGCTATGAGCAGGTCTTGAAGTGAGAAAAAACATCTCACCTTTCTAATTAGTTCTCATTATTTAGATTTCCAGACACAAGTCTAATAATTAAAATTGCTGAATACACAGCCATCTACTCAGACACCCACTTCATATTCCTTGACCTTTGCAGTTGTTTGCTGGGCATGTTTCACTTAATATCTGCAGTGGGCTAGGAGCATACTTGCAGATGATTGCTGTGCCTAAGCTGATGAGTGGAAGTCATTAGGTTATAATAGGCTGATTACCTGTTTGTTTATCAGTGAATCCATCCTTTGACTTCTGGGGTCAAATAGATTAACTGAAATGTGCTTCAGGGGTGGGTTTGAAACAAAATTAAGAATATGAAAATATGTGGAGTCTCCTTCTCTGGAGATATTAAGGACCAGCCTGGATGATTTCCTCTGAGACCTACTGTAGGGAACTGCTTTAACAAGGTTTTGATCTCCAGAGGTCCCTTCCAACTATTACAATACTTTGAAACAAAGAAATTTCTGCAAAGTACTCTTAGAGAAAGAAAAGCAGACATGAGTAGCTGCATTAAGAGTAGAAGAAAATAAGCACCTTTTTGCACTTGAAAGCTCTATTAAAGAGCTGTCCATTTTTTCCTAAATTGTATCAAATTAACTCATTTGTTTTGTACTCATTGCAGCATATTTAAGCAGGATAGGAAAGTCAGCCTTTAGACTATAATAGCGTAACATTTTCAAATATGAAAGGTCATTTGATGCAGCTGACTGATCAGTTGCATCACTGATTGAAACAACTTTCTTTAAGTTCGTGCTAAATGTCTCTGTGAACGTATGCAGAGTAATCACAATTGCGACCTCAGCCACAGCCTCCTGCAGGCACAGAGGCATTTCACTTCCAGCAGTAAAAGGTGCTCTGCAGACTGCCGAGCCCCTTGTTCTCTGCCATAAAATAAATCACTTCAGTAAATAGTGTTCTGCTGAAATTCAGTGAGGAATAGGAAACGATGTCACTGTAATAGCTCTAAAGGGCAGATTCAATTGTCCCTGCACAAATGTAAGTAGTGGCAGGCTGAGCTTGGGTTGAGCAGGAAATGTTTTGATGAACAGATCATTTGAAGTGGAAAAGACACAGTGACTTATTCAGTGCTTCATGTAGCACAAACAATATTGGTGGCGATAGATGTGTTACAGTAAAGCACAGACCTTCTGCAGGAGAGACCTTTTGTCTGATGTGTTTTTCTGTAGCATCTAGTTCTTTAGGTTGTTCAGTAAAATGCTGAGTTTGTCAATAACATATTATAGACTTCCTGGGGAGGGAGTGCAAGTAAGCAAGGAATGGAGACCAGGAATTGTATTTAAATGTAGGAAACAATGGTATGTTTCTCAAGTAATTCACTGTCAGGAGGTACTAGAAGTGAGAGATGTCTAATTCTCTGCTTTGTGTTCTCTAATTGTATCATTCCACAGTTTTAGCTGTGCTTCTTCAGCTTGTCACAGTTATGATCATCACAATCACCTTTTTTTGTTTTCCAGTTTGAGAATGGTGCCTAATCACACAGGGAGTTATGGAATTATAGCCAACCTTGGGTAGTGTAAATTTGCAGTTTTTCTTGTCTAACGTGTTCAAGCAAAATTAGGCTGGTTGTGAGAGACAAATGCACTTCATCTAGAATGACATGCCATTTAGTTTCAAGCATTTAATATTTATGTGATTTATCACATAAATGCATATGATTACAATTAAAACCAAGTAATTCCATTGCGTTAATGGGACAAATGCATTCATGAGGCACTTGTCTGCAGACCACAAAGCTTTGTGAAAGCATGCATAAATGCTTCTGACTTGAACTTATACACAGAGTGATATATTTATGTTGAAGCACTTTTTTTTTTTTTGCTATAGATGTTTGAAATGGTCAGAATAAAGAGCAGGACTCCATAATCTGTCCCATAAGGATCACTGATGCTTAGAAGTTTTCTTAATATGAATTCAGTGATTGAAAAGAAAATGATATTTGAACTGTAAAAGGATTCTTTTAAATGAAAGAGCCCACAAAATAAACAAAAAATACAAGCTGTTGAGCTCCACTGGAGCTGATGCATCCAGGTGCTTGGGCATATGCTGAGTGTGTTCTGAGGCACTGCTAAGCTTGCCAGAGTATGGAGAGTAGACTATCACAAAAATGTAAAGAGCAGAAAAAGAGAATTACACAGCAGTTCCCTACATAGCATGAGAAGAAATACTGCTCAATTATTCAATAACAGCAGACCTGTCAGAGGAAGTAAAATCTTTGGTGCTTTTTAAATATTTGTTGTGTTAGTGAGAGATATTGCAAATGTAAGTACTTTCTTAAAGCATGTAAATATATACCTCATTATCCAGCTACCCAGGTTGTAATATCATCCATCCATTTGGGGAGACATAATTAGTGTTTCCCAAGCAAACAAAATTACATTCTCCAAGAGGTTGGATCCCTGGTGGTCACTGCAAGCTTTCCCAACTCAGCCTTTTGCATTTCCTCACCCTGCAGCCAATGCATATTCATTAGTTCTATTTTTGCTATTTGCTCTATTTGTTCACCTATGTCAGCATCCTTGGTTTTTGTTAGTGATTGTAGTGTTGTTTACTTATTGTATTTGAGTTTGTTTATTTGGTCTAGTGCCTTTCATCCATTTCACCTAGAAACCAAAAATTATATTCTGTTAAACAGTTTATCCTGATTTTTGCATTTTTAGCCAATATTTTTTAATACCTAAATCTCTCAGAGACAGAAGGAGGTAGGAGTTTAGCCGCATATACATCTTTCTGATAGCATGAGAAGTACTAGAAATGAGAGGTGGCTGATTCTCCTATTTGTCCAATTCTTTTTGTGTTGACATCCAAATGCCATTTACTTTAAAATTTTCCTTAAAGTTGACACCATCTAGTGTACATAAGAGATTGATTATTTATGGCTATGGCATTATCTTTATATGATTATTTAAAGAGAAAAAAAAAAAAACCACAATTTATAATGTTTTTGCCTTTATAACTGCTGGAAAATCCAAGAAAATGAATGAAATTTTCTGCAAAAAGATCTATGTTTCATTTTAACTCAATATTTTTTGCATTTTTCATAGTATCTTCATCCAGTATTAGTCCAGTTTCAATGGAACCATGACTAATGGATTAGGTGGTAAATCACTGATGCTTTTAAATTAAGGGGATTTCAAGTTCTCAGTGTGCTCAGGTTTCACTTAACTGTAAAAAACTGGTGATGACATTATTCTTTGTGAAAGTGGTTAGTAAATGCAGGGGAAAACTAAATGACTTCTCTTTATTTAAGAAAAGTCCCTGAAGTTTGTACTAACAGCATTCCTGCATATTTCCAAGAGTTTCCATTTCAAATACCACAGTAAATTTGTTCACTGTGGGTGGGAAGTACGATTTGTACCAGAGCCATATATTACAACTGTGTGAATTTCCTTCCCAAGATGACCAGTGTGAAATATGTGGCCCTTGCTTCCCATATAATATGTGTCCTCTTTTACAAAGTAAGAAGTGATTTTTATTTCTTGGAGGAAATATGAAAAAAACACATTGTAGAAGTGAAGTGTGGATAATTTCTTTTTTTATTTATCACAGTAACACTTTTCTCCTGAGTGTGACTATCACCAACAATGCTGTCTCGAGTTTGTTTGCACTCCAATCATAATGAAATGTTTCCTCAGCACAGAATCATAGAATCATAGAATGGCTTGGGTTGGGTTGGAAGGGACGCCAAGTATCATCAAGTTCCAACCCCCCTGCCTCAGGCAGGGCCTCCAACCTACAAATCTGGTACTAGACCATGTTGTAGACCCCATTCAACAGGCTGATTATGCATACTATTCTTCACTGAAAAATGTGTGTGTTTCAGATATTATTTTGAATACCTTATTTTTCTCAGCCAAATATGTTAATATCTTAGACACTTAATAGGAAATTTCTAAAACCACTTCCAGTCAAATGCTTTTCAAAATTACTGGCCATCATTGGAATTACCTAAGAATGCAGAGTGTCTAGGAGTAAGTCATTAAGGTAACATAAACATTCAAGTTTCCTCCCACAACTGCTATTCATTCTCTCTTCCAGCCTGTAAATCTTTCCTTGCTGAAAAGGAAAGATCATCCTCTAGGAAATCACATAAATTTTAAAAGATCAAGTGTATTGAATTCTCTGGTACAGGAAAAAAATTGAAGTGAGCTACGCCAGAGCATCAACACAAGATTTCTGTTCTAAACTTTACATGACATAAATGCACAGGTTCTTTTTAAAGAAAAATATTTTTAAAAGTATCCTTATGACAAACAATAACCATATATTATTAAGCATTTCCTCAAAGTATCCTAGCTCTGTCCTAAATGTATATTAAAATATTTAACAGATCATAATAGAGCCTAACCTAATATATATTAACATTCTGTATGGGCACATAGGGACTGTTCAAATGTCATTCATTTTTTTTTTACTATCTGCAAATTGTAGACTTCTTTCCAGTGTAATGGAAAGAAATTGACGGCCAAAATACTGCAGAACAAAATGATAAAGTGAATTTGATAATCTTTCTGGACTGCACATGGAACTATTTACAATCCTATAACTGACAGATAAAAAAAATTAACAAGATTTTATCATATTCATAATATTTCATAGTTGAAGTTATATTCATAATATGTTTTGTTATGTTTTGCTTGGTAAATTTTTTTAAAAAGGTATTTTTGTGTGTGAAGCTTTGCTTTGTCTTTTTTTTTTTTATAAATACAGTTTTGCAACACGTGCATGATTGTAGTACATAGTGTAAAATTACTGTAATTTTTTCTTCATTTCAGGAAGTCAGAACAAGATTTAATAAGTATTAAAGATTAAACTAGGAAGTAATATAAAGGCAGGGTGTATATATTTTGCACTTTTACATAATCTTTTATAAGAGAACCTATTGTCGTACAGTATACTGTAATTCCACTTTCTAGTGATACTCTTGCTATTGTCACAGTGCTGTCTTCTGATTATGAATAGTTTGTATATGTACACACTTCAGAAGTGATTTCTATAATGGAATCTGTGCTCCCTGTCAATGTTACTAACATCCAACTGGGAAAATACTCATCAATTATTTTTTTTACAGATTATGAATGTACAGTGTAAATTAGTAAACCAAATATTGTAGCAATGAAGAGATGCACTTTAAAAAAATGTAGAAGTGTTGATCTCCAAAAGTGTTATTTTGTATAGTTGTTTTTGAATAAATAATTTATTGCTCATCATGACTTTTTGTCATTTATAAATAAATAGAAGGAATTTGTTAGTGGTTACTATAGGTTTATATATCATCAGAAATTTGGTGGGTTTCATGAAAGGTAAGTACTTGGATCACTAAAGGAGTAGGTCACATCACTTTTAATTTAATAAATCATCACTGCATCAGCCTGGTTTCTTTGGTGTAGGCTGTGTGTACGATACATGATCCACCAAGAAATCCTTCTCCTGATCAACCAGATAGGATTCCCTCCAGCTTCCACCAGCTATGAAGAACAGTTTTGGCAGTGGAGATCAAAGTATGGAGGGAGGGATGGATAACAAGAAAGAGTCAGGTTTTGGCATAAGGAATCTAAAACACTCCCACTTCCCATGGTTTAATCCATATGTGTCCAACTTACTAGTTTTATGATTTTGTTGCTCTTTTAGTTTTATGTTTAAATAAAAAAATAGAAAAAATTAAAAGAAGTTTTGTTACTTATATATATTAACTATATTATCTATTTTGTGTGCAGCCCAAGACCATTCCTCTTCACTCATTTTGGCCCAGGCAAGGCAAAGTTTGGATACCCATAGTTTAAACATACAGTTGGGATTCGCTGAGGCATCATGACCACAATTTATATTGTATTTTTACAATATTGTATATTGTAAGAGGTCAGCAGTGAAGTCCTGAACCCAAAGTTACTAAACAGCAACATGTCAACAGCTTTCAAATCTTAGCAGAATTCTCATCTGTAATTTGAGATTTCTTGTATATTTGTTGCTTGCTGTCCTGTAACAGATGAAAAATGTTGCACCCATCCAACACAAAAGAACTATACTGAAAATATTCAAAGCATTAGAATCATTGTTGACACTACAGAGCAGATTTTTGAAAAAAAAAAAGATTTCAGAAGTTTTTTACAAACATTTTTTTTCTAATTTTCTACCTTTACCGCCAAACAGGTGATATTAATATTGTTAACAGTGGAATCACTGACCTTTTGTGGTGCTAATTGTAGAGAGACATTCTTCTTAAAGGAAACAGCAGCATTTCAAGAAAATAGTACATTCTGAATGAAAAATAAATATTGCATTGAAACTAAAACAGTGTGTGCTAGTAATGGAGGCAAGCTTTCTCTTTCTTAATACCAGTGACGACCTATAGGGAGGTAAAATGTTCAAAATCTCTTAGTCGTGAATTGAAGTACTCAATATGCCTACCTACTTTCTCTGCTGAGGGCTACTTCCTTGGAAGAAGCACCAAGATATTTGCCTACCTTATGGCTCACAGCCTGGATTTCAGCTCCAGTGAGCTCTGAAAGGGGGACCATTAGCATGCCAGGCTTTGAACAGCATTACTGTAGAGAACAGGTAGCAAGAGGATGCAATTTTTTTTAAGCAACCTCTCTTTGTTACCTCAACGTATTCCCAAGGCCCTAGATGCCATGTGGCAGCTACCTACTGCATCTCAAGAGGCAGCATTTCTTGGCTTCCTGCTGAAGCACTGTGTAACCTAGCAGTTAGGGCTCTCAGCTGGGGAGGTATAATCCTGAGCTGCAGTCCAAAGGAATTATCCATTCTCCATCCAATAGCTCTGTGACACAAAATGCAGAGCTGTGTGGAAGGTCTCATTTACATGCAGTTTATATTGTGTTTTACTGTGACATATTGACATACTGAACTTTTTCAGTTCGCTGTGGTAGTAAATTTTGCTTCTCGTGGCAATAGATGTAATTACTTTGCACTAAATTATATTAACTATTTAAGCTGCTTTTTTTCTTTCATGCTTGGAACTACGGAGCTGAATTATTTCATGCCATACACAGTCCAAAAGAGAAGAAACTTCCTGCTAATTGGGAAAAAATATATTTTTATTTCAACTGCAGCCAGAGTGTTTAGACAGTGGCTAATTTCAGAGTAATAATATTTATTTTTCTCTTAGTTTTTTTTAATGGATTGCTGCTAGTTTTAAACTTCCCAATTTCCCCACTCCCCCCCAAAAAGGAGCTATTCTCTGCACAGTTCACTTCTCTGAAGGTAGGTCACATTCAGTCTTTGCTGCAGTCCATGAACTCAGGACTGGTAGTGTTGCAGGTGGCAGAAACTGGGGTAGGTTAGTAGGTACTAAGTTAAGAGAAGCTCTTCTTTTTTCTTAAAGCTGCACTTTGGTGTTCCCATGCAGCCTTGTTTAATGATTCAGATGCAGCTTTAGTGCATCCAAAGGAGAAACTTCACAAGATTATTTTAAAAGTAGAACTAGAAGAGTTTAAGACTACTTATTTGGTATCCGTACCATCTGTGAAACTCCTATTGCCAGAAATACTTATTTCCTACTGTCTTGGCAATGCTAACTCACAGCCTGAAGCAGTGATGAAGCACCTGGTGGGAAGGCAGGGCCATCCCAGGGGAGCTCAGGTGCATGCAATGCAGCTGAGTAACCAGAAGGGATGGAGCCAGGATCCACCCCTTCCCAGACCTCTTTTAAGGGTTGATAGTGGCAGTGAGGGTAGTTCTTGCTGGAGATTTCTGCCTATCTGTGTCCTCTGGGAGATAAGTAACTCTTTTCCTTCATTTCTATGGCTGCTGCACTTGGGCTCATTCTCATTTGTTGCAACTGAAGACTTTGGCTCCCCACTGTTATCACATTTTCCATCCTGTTATAACACTGCACCGTACCTGTACAGGAGTAAAATATCTTAACTGAGGACCTGTAACAAGCACAGGCTTGAAGAACAAACATTTTGTGGTCTCATACTGGGTAGTTTCCAACATAGCAGTAGCTCCAGGTTATTTCTGCAGACCTACACTAGTCTGAGTAAGTAGGAAGTACTTCCTAATCCAAGGATTTTACATTAAGAGTACTCTTTTTTTTTTTTTTTTTTTTCCTCCTAACTAGCATAAAGTATTGCCTCTTCATATTTTTAAAGCATCCCTGTTTGATCCAAAATTATGGTGGAAATCATGGTCCTCCCACCACATCCTTATTTCCAAATTGGAGGGACATGGATTTGATGGGTGGACCACTTGATGGATAAGAAACTGGTTGAAGACCTCAGAGCTGTTGATGACCATCCTCTGTCTATGTCCAGGTGGAGGCTGGTAATGAGCGTGTCCCCCAGGTGTCTGTCTTGGGACCGGTGCTCTGTAACATCTTTATCAGTGATGGAATTGAGTGCACCCTCAGCAAGTTTGCTGATGACACCAAGCTGAGTGGTGTGGTTGACATGGTGGAAGGAAGGGATACCATTCAGAGGGACCTCGTCAGGCTTGAAAGGAAAGGTGGCCTGGGTGAACCTGATGGGGTTCAACACGGCAAAGTGCAGAGTTTTGCACTTGGGCTGGAAGAATCCCAGCAATCTCTATCTCCCCGCCCTGCAGAGAAGGAGCTGGGGATCCTGATGGATGAAAAGCTTAACATGAGCTGGCAGGGTGCTCTTGCAGCTCAGAAAGCAAATGGTATCCTGGGCTCTATCAGAAGAGGGGAGGCCAGCAGGGAGAGGAAGGTGATTGTTCCCCTCTATTCTGCTCTTGTGAGGTCTCATCTGGAGTGCTATGTTCAGGTCTGGAGCCCCCAATACAAGAAAAGCAAGGAGCTGTTGAAGAGGGTCCAGAGGAGGGCCACAAAAATGATCAGGGAACTGGAGCACCTCCCCTGTGAAAACAGGCTGAGGGAGCTGGGCTTGTTCAGCCTAGACAAAAGAAGGCTGCGGGTTGACCTCATTGCAGCCTTTCAGTACCTAAAGGGGGAGCCTACAAACAGGAAGGGAATCAACTCTTTGAAAGGGTAGATAACAGCAGGACAAGGGGAAAAGTTTTGAAGTTGAGGGAGGGAAGATTGAGGTTGGATATGAGGGGTAAGTTCTTTACAGAGAGAGTGGTGAGGTGCTGGAATAGGCTACCCAGAAAGGTTGTGGATGCCCCATTCCCTGGAGGTGTTCAAGGCCAGATTGGATGGGGCCCTGGGCAGCTCAGTCTAGTATTGGATGTGGAGGTTGGTGGCCCTGCATGTGGCAGGGGTGTTGGAAATTCATGATCCTTGTTGTCCCTTTGAACCCTGGCCACTCTGTGAAATCAGGAGAATGGTTAAGGGAAAATAGAAGGAGATAATGTCAGATTAGGTCATGGATGGGGACATGAGAAAGGACTGGAAAAGTAGAAACAGAAGGTCAGCAAAAGGGATCTAAAAGCAGTGATAGAGGTTACAAATGAAGGAAGGCCTGAAAAGGGGGTGTCCTGCCCCAGAAGAATGGCAAATATCTGTGCCTCTGAGAGTGAGAGCAGTACCTAGAGCATTGGCCAATGTGAAGAACATGGAGACGAAGTGAAACTTCAGGTGATAAATGAGCTAGATATAACATAAGTGAGAACAAGAAAAAAAATTAATTGGAGAATGGAATGAAAAATACTGTAGAAAATTGATCAGAGTAACTTGTCACGTGTGCAGGGTTAGCTGAGTCTCCTGAACATAATGGCTTACATATGGGGCATGTTATCGTGGACACAGGAAGTAGATTAAAATAGCAGGCCAACATTTTATTTTTATAGAAGTATTGTACTTAAGCATATTAAAATGCTTATGAATAGATGTCCTTTGATAATTCTTAACTATTTCATCCTTTAAGAAGCTGGTTACTCTTGAATGCTGCTAGACTTGATAGACAAAAAATACTCTGAAACAAGCCAGAAACAATATTTCTAGAACTAGTACTAGTTCTAGTACAGAAACATTTACTTGTAGTACTTTTGATTCAGGACTCTTCACATTTCTGCAAGATGTCCCATAATGAAGTGCACTGTGCTGTGCCTGTTCGGCCTTCCAATATCTTGAACCCAAATTTTTCAGTCCAATAATTGAACGAAACATTCATTTCACTGTATAATGAGATTCATGAAGTTCCTATGAATTCTCATGGAGAGAGATGCCAATTTTTTTTCTACTCAGAAAAAAATTAAGAAAAAAACAGAACTTGCACAGGGATATGTAGGCCCATGGCATTTTAGAGGCAAAATAGTATATGTATAAAAGTTGTACATGCTAGAACATTCATAGCTGCATGAGTGTCTCCTTCCTGGCTCTCAGGGCAATTTTCCTGTCTGCTGTCCAGAAACCAAGATGAAGCATCTGTTAAACCATTACCAGACCTGGCACATGCAGTATTTTCGAAAGAATGTTATGGCACAAACAGTGGAGTGCAAAAGTCATCATGAACTCCATTTCTCATGGGGCTCTTGCCATCTGCTTGCTAGTTATATGTACCACAGCCTGTCTGTTGCACAGGAAACAAACAGTGCTGCTGGCAGCTTTCTTCTGCCATATAATTACTGCTACTGGCGCAGGCAGACTTCCAGGAATGTTATGCCTTTTCCTGCCCATTACTATTGCCACTTGTCATGTGTTCCCACTTTAAAAGATACACTTTCTGCCTCTGCTGCTTTTTACCTCCCTTTAACCTGTTTGCTTCTGCCTTTCCCATCCTGTGTTAACGTCCCTATTTGTCAGAGAAAGTACATCACATTACCCCAGATGAGTTTCCTGTGCTGCAATAAATTTGATCATATTGATATAGTGCTGATATAGCAGTGGAGTACTTTACATCTGACAAAATGATGACATCCTTGCATAAAAATCAACTTCTTGATAAGGCAGATATATTCACTGCCTTGGCAAATAAAGCTGTTCGTCTCAGATGAGATATCAAGAGGTGACAGGTAATTCAGGGCAATCAGGGCATGCTCCTCTGGTGGCTAATTCTCTGGGTAATATGAGATCTACACTCATCAGCATCTTCCTTTCTTCTCCACTGCTTTTCCCTGTGCATGGGTAGCTACAAATACCTGTCTGTGGGAGGTCATGAGACTGCTGTGTTTATCTGTTACAGCTAGACTTGAAAATAAATAACCTGTGAGAATGTGCATTGCCTCCACCAGGTCACAAGTTATTTGGACTCTATATTCTTATGGTGGATCTGCATAGGCGTGCAAATGTGATGATGGGTTTTTTTAATTTTATTGATGTAAATTCAAGTACTTACACACTGTCATGGTTATTGAGCAACAATATACAGCGGCAGAACAGAAGTAGAGGATGAACAGTAGTGACATGTGGAATCAAACTCTGTAACCCAAGTAAGATTACAAGCAGGTACAGTTTGTTCAGTGCTGTGCGGACACTGGGTGCAAGGGGGATCATTCCTCCTAACTTGCACACCATCAGGAAAAATCGTGTTACAGATATCAGCCAAACTAATACATAATCAATAGTTTTCCTGGAATTCGGATACATATTCCTTACACCCTTGAGAGTTCATTAGCATGCAGACCTTCCCCTCTTGCGCGTGTGTAGTGGGTCGTGGGATGAAGGTTTGTTGTCTTTCTCTCAAAGGCTTCTGAACTTTCTTGCTGTAAACTTCTGACCTTTCAGGGGGCGCATCCCCCCAAACTGGTTTCTTCTTGCCCTGTGAACATCTAATCACCTCCCTGCCAAATGTCCTCAAGCTGTTCTCATACCTTATCAGTATGGCCTTCATCCCCCTCACTATCTCAGACCCAGTGTTTGCCATCCCTTATTTTCTAACAAGCTCTACATTCTTACTTCTATAAACTATCTCTAACTATTCCCCTTCATCCCCCCTTATTCTCTGTCACTGTGAAGCCTTCTTGCCTTTTTACTTATGGGGCGCTTCTCACCTTTCAGTAGTGGAGGTCAGTCTTGGGACCAGTGCTCTTTAACATCTTCATCAATGACATAGACAATGGCATTGAGTGCACCCTCAGCAAGTTTGCAGATGACACCAAGCTGAGCAGTGCAGTCAATACAGTGGAAGGAAGGGAAGCCATCCAGAGGGACCTGGACAGGCTGGACAAGTGGGCCCATGAAAACCTAATGAGGTTCAATTAGGCCAAGTGCAGAGTGCTGCTCTTGGGTTGGGGTGATCCCAGGTATTTACATAAACTGGGAGAAGATCTCCTTGAGAGCAGACCTGTAGAGAAGGACTTGGGGGTCCTGGTGGATGAGAGGCTGGACACGAGCCAGCAGTGTGAGCTTGCAGCCCAGAAGGCCAACTATGTTCTGGGCTGCATTAACAAAGGGGTGGCCAGCAGGGAGAGGGAGGTGATTGTCCCCCTCTACTCAGCTCTTGTGAGGCCCCATCTGCAGTACTGCATCCAGGCCTGGGGTCCTCAGTACAGGAAGGATGTGGAGCTGTTGGAGAGGGTCTAGAGGAGGGCCATGAAGATGATCAGAGGGCTGGAGCACCTCTCCTATGAGGAAAGGTTGAGGGAACTGGGCTTGTTTAGCTTGGAGAAGAGAAGGCTGCTAATTCTGGCCTTCCAGTACTTCAAGGGAGCATATAAACAGGAGGGAGAATAGGTGTTTACAAGGGTGGATAATGGTAGGACAAGAGGGAATAGTTTTAAACTGAGACAGGAGAGGTTTAGGTTAGATATTGGAGGAAGTTTTTCACACAGAGGGTGGTGACACTGGAACTGCATATCTCTGTGGGATAATTGTGAAAATCATTTCTGGTACAGTTTTTTTTCCACACATATTAAACAGCTTGTTGGCATGCCTGAGGAATTAGTAATGTTTGTTACAGGCAGTTTAGATACATATGTCCTGACTGGGGAGTTCCACTAGCACAAGTGAAGTCTATATAGTATCCCAGGTGCATTTAAGTTAGCAGCAGTCGCTTTCAGTACCAGAGACTCCAGTGTTGATGTACAAACTCCTCTAAATAACATTGGTAGCATTTACCAGTGAAAGATACCCATGTCTTTTAGATTATAAGAAGCTCTTTGATCCTTGATGGTATTATCGAAAACCAGAAAAAAGATCTAAAGAATATCTAGATGCTGAAATATAGCACAGTACAAATTATACTATGGCATATTTACTTTAAGACTATGCTAACAAAGAGCACCTGGAAGCGTTGCTTCCCATCGAACGACATTTGTACAGAGCGTTTATTTCTCATTAACATATCTAGTTATTTCTGAGGGGAACTATGATCTTCTCAGGAAGTGAACAGTACTGCTCTTAAATACAATTCAGCTGACTAGGGCACAGATTTGTTTTGCTATCAATAGTGAAAGAGCTTCAAGATTAAATGGCAAACAAAGAAATATGGGATATGTTTTCAGGAAAAAAAAAAATGTTTTCCAACTCCACTACATATAGCAGTATGCAAAAATGTTCAGGTGGTTAATGGCAATATACACATGAGCAGATATCAGCTGATCTGCCATATTGTCTCAGGTTGCTAATAATAAATACCAGCCCACACGCTGCTACAGAATTTATGTTAAGCTGCAAGTTAAAATAGGAGGAGTAGCTGGATTTATCAGTCTAACATATTGTGTCTCATTATTTTTTTGCCTCATTTAGGTGATGGAGACCTTAGTGAAAAATGAGTTATTTTACTGTGACTATTTCCATGTAATTTTATGTGTAGACCTACATACTATTACGTTTACACATAGACATTGGCTCTCTCATCTCTTCAACTATTTGAACCATTCTTTGTTTAATCATTGATTCTTTTTAGTATTCATTTATATATGATGATTTTCATTCTTCTCATTAGTTAACATTTCATGGTGAGTGCCCAGTATTTGTCACGTTCACTTTTTCTGTATGTACTGGAGCTATGGCACTGCTTGTTGGTTTTTTTTTTTTTTTTTTTTTATCAGTCTGAGTCTTTTCTAAAACATAACTTACTAAGCTACAGAATACTTCAAACTCAGCAGGACATTAAAATCAACAGCTCAAGTTCAGTGGAACCTTGACGTGACGTCAGATAGTCAAGATGTTTATATTACACATTCATAAGATACACTTGAACACTAAATGTCCCAGAGCGCTGTTGTGTGACCTCTTAATTTGTGGAGAATTTTTAGTTGAGCTTCTGCAGATCATTTACTTTCCTGATTTGTGACAGACCAATGAAAAACTAGAGAGGGATTCAGAAGCATGCACATTTACTCAAGTGAATATGAACTTGGCTGAAAAAAGTTTGAGTATTTCTTCAGATTTATAGTGTGTTTTTCAATTAATTAATTGTTTTCAATTTTTCAATTAATTAATTGTTTTTATAATGTAGGATGTGTCTACTGAACAATCTATTTAATGATCTAGTGGCCATATTGTGAAAATATTTTTATTGCTTCATTTACCAAATAGAAATCTAATTTTTCAATGTCTGCTTCCTTTTAATACCTCTTTCTACAAACAGTTTGACAATTCCATTTCTGAAAAAACTTCTTACTGTGCTAATACTCACCATTGCCTTAATCTTTTGATTAATCAAAAAACTAATTACAAATGAAATAATAAATTTGGAAAGTCAGTGCCACGCTTGGAAAGCCTACCAGGCAATTCAATAAGGCAGAACAGTAGAAAATGTTTTAAGTGTGATAATGAGTTCAAGCACTGTTATTTCAATTTAATGAAATATTTTTGCCCATGGATTCTTATTCATAATGTTGATAACACAAACTTGACAGTTGTACTGTCTAAGGAAAGGTATCTAGCTAAGCAAAGCTTAGGCTTTTTGTACATTGTGGAGAAACAATAAGGTCCTTCAGAATAGGATGCACTAATACCATCATACTGACTCCTGATGCAACTGCCAAGAACCATACATATGGCATAAAACAAGTTTCATGGCATAGCATTCTCTCACTCAAAATTATAGCCTTTGTCCAGTCAGGATTCCCCACTCTTCTCCTTTTATAGGTATTTCTGTGCTTTACTTGAGCACTTCTACTACACCATCTCTTTTTCATCTTTCACATGATGGGTACAAAATGAAAGTGTGCTGCCATTGCTAGAATTTTCACAGTAACTCAGTCTTGGGAGGTAGAAGATGAAAGACATTGGACAAAGTTCCAATTGGTATTGACGGATCTTCGGTCATGAGAGATCTATACATCAAAGCTCTTACCAAGACTTCCATGAATATTTCACCCATTGCAAAGCACTAGAAAAGGAGGACAGGAATACTGCCCAGCTCAATGCACTTTAAATACAGCAACAAATCACTTTCAGCACCAGCACTTCTCAATTTTCCTTCTGGGGTCTTAAATCCTCTTGTGGATTTGTCACTAATCACACTAACCTTCATTCACTGACAGTATACCAAATCTTTTCTGCTGTAATTATATTTCATGGTCATTGTTTTTGTCTTCCTAAAACCACTTTATTTTTAAGTTACAAAAGATCATGCTAATGCTATTTACCTTGTTAGTACTTGATGAGCTTTATGACTATGTGACCTATATGTATTTACATGTCATCCCTAAATCCAAGCCATCACCTTCATTATATGATACTTCTGCGGTCTCTGCAAGAAGGCCATTAATTATAAGAAGTTAGAAATCCCGCCATTAAGTTTCCCTTAAGATGCTAGGTCTGAAAGAGACTGAATTTCATGAAATCAATTTTTATCAAGATGAAAAATAATTTTTTTTGTTGCATTTTAAAAGTAAAAACTTTTTTGATTCATTCCATTGAATTCTAGACCTTCTGAATATATATATATATATATATATATCTTAAAATATTGTTCATCTATTCCACATGCTTCCACATAAATCATAATTTGCTCTTTACTTAAGGGAGAGTTTTCACACAGTGATATGCAAGCTTGCTGTGGGTTCAGACACGAGAGAGTCTTCTCTCTCTTCAGGAGAGAAGACTCTCCTCAAAAGACTAATTTACCTTTGTAGATTCTTCTTGGAGTCCCTAAGTTGCCTAAAGTCAAAGGTATCAGTGAAACTGATAAACTCTCCTTGTAATCTGCTTTTCTTTCACCTTCTTATATTTTTTTGGCTTTGTAATTCTTTGCTGAATTAACTGGAATGAGGTTGATTGTTGCTATTTGTACAATGCTAAGCTGGAACATAGGCAAAACTGTTTCTATTGGAGTTCCTTATAGTAATACTTTTTGCCTCTCCTCTGCAAAAGCATTCATAGAATTTTGATAAGCAGAGATATCAGAGACTAATTTTTCTATTACAACTTAGACACCCACCTTCATACCATGCTAGAGTCTAAGATTGCTACTAAATGCTGAAAAACAGTTTTCTGTTATCAAAAATAGTTTCTGTAGCTGCCCAGATTTGTCTTGGAGGTCTCTCATTCTAACCCAATGCTTGTAAGGATTGATAATGCCTGAGAGAACCTGGGAAGGCAATAGGCTGTTACAGTGCAAATATAGGAGTCTTTCTAAGGTTAGATAAGTATGTTTGTTTCCTGTATCAAACATCAGTTGAAATTGCACAATATTTGAATTATGGAATATTCATTTTGAATAATGTAAGGCTGCAGAAATTTGTATGTGTGAATAATGCCAAGTTCTGTTGCTTAGGGGTGTTTCCTTGAACTGATTTTTTTTATTAACAGCTCAAGGATTTACCTTGTAGGTCTTTAACTTTTAAGAACACAAATAGACACAATACTGTTCTTCATGTACAAATTCAAATCTTGGAGATATAATAAATTTAATGTGTTAGTTAATTTAAAACCTAAGTGCTAGTGTTGTTAGCTGTTAGGATTCACTGCTGCTTTTTTCAATAGTGGTATTTAACATAAGTCTTGTTTTATACTTGTCTTTCATGTTTAGACAGTCGTTGATCTGTGCAGTCAGTGCTGAACACAAAGGTATGACATAGTAATAAAGGCTGAAGACAAGTGAACAATGGGAGATTCGGAATACGAGGGATTCATTCAGCAAGATGTTTATCCAACTAATCTTCACTGACAAGTAGGCAATATATGACTTGGATTCAAAAACTGAAGTTATTCTTAAGCCAATAAATACTCTTTTGGCAGTTTACAGTAACAGGATTCTGAATGAGCTAGAATTAGAATGAGAATATATCTGCACCTATCTCTACTGATCCAATGTAATAAAGACTTCCCATATTTTCTAAGTAAAGCTATGATTGAGACTCAGAGGACAGATAAACATTTACACTATTTAAAAAATCAGGTATTATACAAATTGTATTCATATTTTCAGCAAAAGAAGCAACATAGATGTTGCCATTCATGTTTTTCCTCATAGATCAATTTGCTGCTGGTACCAAAATACAGTCCAAAGCTTACCAATACTGCAAGTATAACAAATGAGCAAAGATTAAGATTCTAATTTATATTTTAAGAAAGATCTTTTTGAACTCTCAAAAAAGCTCCAATTTTTGACTTGAACTGTGGAGAAAAGCAGGCCCATTTTTACATGTTAAGAAAGTCCACAGTTCTCAGAAATGAGACCCATGATACTTTTGAAGTATATGAAAAGAGATAGTTAAAAGTTCTTTGTTCTTTTAGGAGTTTGGAATGTATCTGCTTTTCTCAGTGTTTTGCTGTGCCATGTTAAAAGTCAATCTTCTTTGCATTTTCTTGTGTAAGGAAAAGGCCCTCATCTAAGTAGCAGAAGCCTACTTATCCAGAGAGGGTCTTTCCCTTTACTCTCTGCTTTCTTTTCACCCAAGTTCACTCATTCATGCAGGGCATAGGATTATGATTAAATTACTTAATTTAAATTTGCTATAATAATAGCCTTGTTTTGCTTCCAACCTGTTCCCATGTTCATGAGTTTTCTTCGGACCCCATACATGGTGTAGAGAAGTTTCAAGATGCTCCCTGCTACTCAGCCTCTACTTATTACCCACAGCAAAGAGGAAAGCACTGATCTTTGGCTCCACCTTGTGATTTCCCTGTAAAGACCAACAAAAATGAAATGGAAATCTCAATTCTGATTCTAGGGCTGAATTTGATCTCTCTGCCTAAATAGGAAATGAAAAACAAACAAACAAAAAACAACAACTTAGGTCAAAATATTGACTTAAAGAAACAAAGGCACTGAAAAAGTATAAATAAAAACAAGCAGCCTTGGAAATATAAAATAAATTGCTCAAGAGAACAATACAAAGTAAATGGCCATTCAAGAAACTTGGTAGGCAACCTGGGGGCTATCAGCAGAGGAAATAAAGATCATTTTGGCAAAGAGTCAATACCAGAAAAGATAAAATAGGACACAGATTTACCTTCTTTTCCAAACTTATTGACAAAATGAACTAATTAAAACTGTACCCAGGAAGTACTTCAGTAAATTTCCTTTGCATCTCCTTTAAAAAGAAATCTAATATCAGAAATAACTACAGAGGTTCGCTTATTAACAGGAAAAAATAAGCAAGTGAAGCTCTAACATCAGTTTCTGTGCTGTGTGAGAATACTGTGGTGGGGAAAAAAAAAAAAAAAAGATTTTTGAAATCACTTGCACTTTTAAAGCTTGAGTGAGTAGCACTGCATCAAGCTGATAGAGTAGGCTGGGCCCCAGGAAAGTACTTCACTTTAATATTTCAGAAGAGTTACTGCCGTCAATAAAGTACAGAACTGTGGAAGATCATCTGCTCATCAGACAAAAGGTCAGATTATGAAACTTTTCTTGCCATTTTCCAGAGCAACTTCATCATATTAACTTGTGGAAAATAAGGGGTGCCTTCACATTGACTTCCTTTGGGTAATACTACTACGCCAAATTTTTAGTTGATGTGTTAATTTATGTTTTCTTTATTATCAGAATGTAGCATGTGAAAAACATTGCTTCTTGGATAACTTATGTATGTATTTGCACTGCTGTAAAAGCTACCAGCAAACCAGTGTACTGAAATGGACCATGTAGCACGTATTTGGAATGTGAATACAATGTGAAAACAGCTTTGCAAAGCTGTTGTACAGCTTTGATGTTACAGTTATACATGGACAGAACCATAGATGTTTGTTTTTCCTGGTTTGGCCAGTTTCACAATCTTGTGTGTAAACCAAAATTATGATCAAACCATATTAAGACACAGAAGTTCAAAATAAATGGTAAAATATTGCTTAATTTCTGCTATGTATGCTAAGCATTGCTAATACTGTCAGAACATATCATACTGTAAAGAAAAATGTTGTATCTCCTTGTGCTAGAAGTTTCCCAAAGGGCAAAAGAATTAGTAAGAAATGAAAATAGGAAAAAAAAATATATATATATGATTATTTCTAAAAAATGAATATTTAAAATTTCAATAACATACTCAAAAGTTTCGCTACAAATATAATTTAATGGTAAAATTTACCTTGCACAAGAAATTATTTATAATATGGCTTATAATTATCTATCAAATGAAGGTATATATTTTGTAAACAGTTCCCTCTTCTTTTTTCTAGATGAAAGTGTTAATTGTTTTGGGAATTTCAGCAGCTATAGCCTTCACAGCTGTTTTCTTCTCTTTCCTTCAGACAGGTAAAGATGTCCTCTTTGGTAAGTAACAGCATATAATTTTATTTCATCTAGCAATTTAGTTTAATCTTTTCTTTCTTTCTCTTTTTTTCTTTTTTTTTTTAATGTGCAAAATACTCAATCTGACTTCCATGAGGATTATTCCATGAGCACTTTCTTTCCAAATACAGCTTCATCTCTTGACAAGGGAGAACACAGCATATGCAGCATATTTTGGTTATGTCTGTACGTATGTCTAAGAGTGATTTAATTTTCTTAGTGGCATCCATATGTCAGCTGTAATGTTTAGAAACATGATTGTTGGATTTGTCTACCAGAGTGACAATTGCTACCTTTACTCACTCTGGACTACAGTCAGTTGCCATGCGATGTGCCAGCTGACACAGTGCTGATGTCCCACAAGGTTACACTTCTCCATGCATCTGTTCCCATTAGCACCCTCTGGTTAGTGAAGGGACTTTAAAGCATCTCAGATTGCAGAAGCACCTATATTCAAATGATAAAATCCCATATTTTTAAATACTGGAGCTATTTATTTTATATCTGATCAATCTAAATTAGTAAGGTTTGGTAGACTGGTATAAGATTGAATTTTGAAGGAATAATTTTCAAGAGGCTGATTTTACATTACTAAAGATTGTAAAAAACCAAGATTTTTCAATATTTATTTTTCAATATTTGCATTTCCTTAATTGATTTTTATAATTGTTAGATACAGTTTGGAAGGGAAAGATCTTAGGAATGTTTTCATCTGAAGTTATTGTAGAATCACAAATAAAATAAAATGATATAAATAAATACAGTGATATCCATACTATAAAATAATAACCCGTGAACCAATATCCAAGACATTACTTTAGATGGTAAGTAGATTTTGGACCATCTCTGTGAAACAGGATCAGATTGATTTTTCTATAGTGGATTCTCTGTTTGATGCTCCCGTATTAATTGCTGGTAGTTTAAAATAAGGTTATATTTTAAGTTAGTTAACACAAAATGAATATATGAATAAATAGAATGTGAGAGAGTGGAATTCAGGTATAGAAGATGGATCTTCTCTTCTAGATTAGAGACTAAATCAATATCACAAGATGAAAAACACTGTAAGCAAAATATAATTCTCAGAGATAAAACCCTTAAAGATAATTAAAAATCTTGCAATATTAAATTTTAAAAGTCTGTGTTAACTATAAAGATCAGACTCAATTTTTAACTTAGACTTAAAAGTATTTTCAGACGTAACATATTGGAATAACATTAAATGAATCATATGAATGACTCATGCTACCTGTGAGGGGAGCTCAGACTTGTCCTTTCAGTCAAAGAACAGCCTTATGCAACATACACATGAAGCCTACAGAGCATAATCCCCACATAACACCACATTTTCAGATGGACCTGTAAGTATGGTACTACACAATGTATGTAGCTTGATTTATGCTGGAAGAAAATGAAGGAAAGCCTAACACTTCATATGTTATGGAAGAATTGATTTACTACTCTTACCTTCTTTTTCAGAAAGATCAGAAAACACAGCATTAAATAATAAAGATATATTTAATGGGGAATAATTGCATATGACAATATTGCAAACCTGTTTGTTTTTTAAATGTATGTTAATATATATATCTTTTTTTTTAATTGTTTTATTTTTCTGTTGAGAAGAAAGTGAAGATAACTGCATTACTGAGGCTATCCAGAAGGCTTCTAATTTGGTGGATTACGCTACACAGTATGCTCTGAAAAGGTAAAAAATAAAAAGTGACTTTATTCAGCGAAAGGCTTTCCTAATAGAAGTTTGATAAAAATGAAACTGTATAGTCACCCCAGATAAATCGCTGGGTCACTGTGCTTTTTAACTTTGCTCAAAACGCTGGATATATAGATATACGGATATATAGGCTATGAAGTATGGCATTACACAAAGTTCCTATCTTTGAAGAGGTCCCTTTAAAAGCCTTTATAATAGTAGCAGTCACATACTGTCTGAGGTTGACATTTAGCACAGTTCCTGCTCCAGTAGGGACACCCAGAGCAGCATGCCACACCACATCCAAGTGGATTTGGGGGGGGTCTCCAAGGAGACCCCACTCTGGGCAGTCTGTGCCAATACTCCATCACCGTGCAGCACAAAAGTGTTCCTAGTGCTCAGACAGAAACTCTCATCTTCCAGTTTGTTTTCATACTGGCACTGGATACCAATCAAAAGAACCTGGCTCCATTCTATTTTCACACTCCTTACTGGTACTTGCAGACCACCTTTGAGCCGCCTGTTCTCCAGGCTGAGGAGTCCCAGCTCTCTCAGCCTTTCCTCATAGGAGGGATGCTCACTAATAACTATAAATATACTGAGAAATATATATTACAGAAAAGGCAAACAAATAATATTTTTTCTCTTCTCCTACTCCTCTCCCTTCCTTTACCCTCTCCTCCTTTTCTTTCTCTCTCCTTTCTTCCCCTTCCCTTTTCTGTTTCAACAGCGGCACTTGAAAATTAGATCAATAATCCAAAACTTAAATTAAGCATTTGATCTGACAGGAATTTTTTTTAATCTTTGGGTATTTCTTGGGCAGAACATTGCTAGTAAAAGGCAATATGTGAACTGTTTATGTTGTTTGCAGTTTAGATTTAACCCTGCAAGCAGCCAAAGGCTTGCACTGTCAGCAGAGCATCCAAAGATGTGTGTTAGTATCAATACTAAAGCACATGCTTTCCTGTTTTCTGCAATCAGAGGCACGAGTGTCCTGTTCCAGTATTAGAAACCTGTCCATAAGAATATAATATGATCTTGTGTTAATTGGTGTAGAATAGTAGGACTGTTAAAAATGAACATTGCCAGAAGTGAAAACTATTTCTATTGCATGCTCTTATTTAATTCAGTTCCTTGTGAATTTAATCAGCTCGTTGAGAGACTTCTTGCTGTTTTAATTCAGGCTGGTATACGTGCTCAACACCTGCCTCTTAGACAGAAGTCCTTGGCACTTTGCAAAGTACCGAGAACTGAACTATTATCTAATCTCATTATTATCTTGAGGAAGGAATGTGTTTAACTCCCTAAATTATATAATTCTCCATTTTTATATCATATCAGTCTAAAACTGCTAGGGCTTTTTCCCTTTGCAACAAAGAATGCTATATACTTGAATTCAAGCTTTAGTTAGCACAAAGGCTAAAAACAAGAAACAAGTGCATTTGACTGCATATTTGAAATTCTGGAAGTTATAGAGGTCGCAGCGCTGTGAAAATTCATTTTACTTTGGCTTACAAATAATTGAAGGAAACTACAGTGCGATGCAGATGAGCTCAGTGCTGTCTCTGAGACAGAAAAGGCAGTTCTGAGATGAAAAGGCAGTATATTTTTCAGGTTAGAATGGGAAAACTCCTAATCATTCCACGTTCAGTAGTCCAACCTGAATTTGCTGAATTCCTGATCTAGGGGTCTGAGCTACAAGCTGTCTGAGTCAAAATAACTGTTTTTTTTTCCACAGACCTCAGTTTAACCTTGAACTGTGATTGATCTGGACAAGTAGGTTTTCTCACATCAGCTGTTTAATATAATCACTTGAATTCCTGAATTGTTCGTTTATCATGTTTCAGCAGTTTCAAAGTATATGAACTGTAAAACCTCCAACTTAACATGTTTTGTTGTATTTGATCCCTATCTGTGCCAACTCAAATTGGCTATCCATGAGACTATGTGCATAATGAATTGCAAAATCATCTTCAATGTTTTGAGTCCATTGTTATAATTACAGTTGCAGAAACCCACTTGGCATCATACTTTAGTTGGTGCCACCTTGGTCTTAGAGCAACAGTAGCCATGTACATACATATTTTAAGAATGAACAAAAGATACTCCCTTTATATTCTGCACAGTGCTGCTGTTATGGGAGATCAGATGGCAGCAAATATCTAAGGCATTTGTTCTGGCTTAGAATCTCTAAAAAAAAAAATGCTTTATAAATACATTAATTCAAGACAGAAAGAAATCTCAGAATATCAGACGCTGGATGGCAATGTATAGCTTGTACATTGGAGAATTTATTTTGTGCATATAGATATGCTTTTAATAATATGCTTAATATTTTAATGTTGATCTGCATTAAGACTCAGTATCTGAACATCTGGCAAGTATAAACTGTCTTCTTCCCAGATATCTCTCATCTTCCAAATAATAATATCACAGGTCATTAGCTTCATGGGGCTATTTCTTCATTACAAATTATCAATACAATTTTTTTAAATTAGTGACTAAAAACAGCATCTCCTTCCAGAATCAGAGCTCATCTCTAAGAGCATGAGTATGAGCTAGAAGCATGAATATATTGAATTAGGAAGTGGAAAGAGGCAAGAAAAGAGAAGTTTGACAAAATAATAACCATTGTGATAATCTTACACAATCTGTAAGATTTGAGAGAAAGGTTGAAGAAGATGTATGGGACATACCTTCTCCTTAAGAGAGGTTGGTTTTGTGTTTTTGTTCTAACTAATTTTTACAGAGGTTGTCATGTAACTCACTGATAGAGAAATGTTTACTTGTTCATGCATATTTTTTTTTACATGTTGTATGAGCAATATTTTCCTTATGTATGAAATACTAAGCCCTAGTTCTTGCATTTGGTTATGGCATCTTTCTTTTCTTCTGACTAACTAGATGTTTCAGGATTTTTAATACCACAAACTGTGCCACAAGGGCACACTGCTGACTCATGGTCATCCTGTTGTCCACCAGGACACCCAGGTCCTTCTCCACAGGAGAAGGATCCATCTACTTTCTAGCAAGTCATCTTCCAGACTGTACTGAGGCACGAGGTTATTTGTCTCCAGATGTAGGATGCTGCGCTTGGTTCTTGTTAAGCCCCTTAAGTTTCCCTGCCTTCTCCATGTTCTCCAGTCTGTCCAGGTCCCACTGAATGGCAGCACAGCCTTTTGGTGTGCCAGCCACTCCTTCCAGCTTCATATAATCAGCAAACTTGCTGAGGGTACATTCCATGCCTTCGGAAATAGAAAGACATGGGCCTGCTGGAGTGAGTCCAGAGGAGTGACGTGATAATCATAGAGCTGGAATTATTTCTTTATGTAGTGAAGCTGAGAGAAAGGGGTTTAGTCAGCCTGTAGAAGAGAAGGTTCTGCACAGACCACATGGTGGCCTTACAAGTGCCTAAGAGATATTTACAAGAAAACTGGATAGTGACTTTTTACAGGAGCATATAGTTCCAGAATAAGTGGTAATGGCTTTAAAATGAAAGAAGATAGATTTAAATTAGATATAAGGGAAAAATTCTTCACTCTGAGAGTGATGAGACTGGAGCATGTTGTCAAGAGAAGTTGTGGGTGCCCCATCAGTGGAAGTGCTCGAGGCCCATTTAGATGGATTTTGAGCAACTTGGTCTAGTGGAAGGTGTCCCATCCATTGGCAGGGGGTTTGGAACTAGGTAATATATAAAATTCCTTTCAACCCAAACCATTCTGTGGTTCTATGATTCTGTTTTTCTTCTGTTTAAGTTAAAAAGATGTCTAATCAAACATAAACTGCTAAAAGTTAAAGGTAAGATCAGACTGGTTAAGTAACGTATTGCCATGTAACTATATAATTAACTCCTGCTAAACTAAATGCTGAAACTCCATCTACAGCTAGTCACTACAAGCAGGTGTTTGGACCATCTCTGAGAGGAGATACGTTTCTAATTGTCAGATGCAAAGAGCATCTAGACTACTGTGGTTGTTTCCTTGGTGACAGGGCAAGTCATGAATCTATTTGTAATGATTGAGGTGGTCAGTGATATTAAATGTTACATAAAAATGAAGCCTACTCACTTAGAACCCACCCCCTCATTGAGATATCTATACTGTGATTATTCTGCATGAGTCTTCTCAGCTACTTTGTGCTGCAGGCTTTGTCCAGCATACCAGTTTCTGTTTCATCCTGACAGCTTCATACAAATTTTAATGCTGTTGTGTGTGCTGAACAGAAGGGTCCTTTCCAGAATTTTCATTGCAAAACAAAGTAAAAATGTAGTTTTCATTTTTCTTTCCCAGCACATCCTTTGATCAAGTTATACCTCAAACTTAGAATATACCCAACATAGAAAAGTACACCTATTGATGAGTTTATTGTTTTATTTTTATTATAGAAATAGCCAAGGAAAGGGAATAGAAAGTCCTATCTCACTGCTGGCCTTCTCAAAATTTCCTGAACGAGATAGTCAAGATATTTCCCAAGCAGCGGAGCGAATGGAAATGTCAATTCAAGTGTTGAAACAAAATGTTTGCCAGAAGCACAGGCGTTCTTTGCATCCAACTGGTAAATACATCAGTAAAAATCCCTGTTGATTTCTTGAATATTGTCCTTTAGATTAAAATTGTACTAACTTTTTTTATTTTTTACGTTAGGCAGATATCTTGTCAATATCCTGGGGCCAAGATGCTCTTCCTGTTCTTCTTAAAAGCACCCCATGTAGTCACAGTTTCACATTTTTCTTTACTGAAGAGTTTACTGTGTTCCTACGGTTGAGGAGAGCAGCGCTTTGCTATTGGCATTGTGTGAACTCAGAACCATATTGCATATCCGCATTGTTGCAAACTTCTTGTTGATAGTGAAATATTTTTGGGTTTAGTGCTTCTGAGACAAAGAGCTTACAAGCAAAATATTCCTATCACTCTATGACACTGGCAGTTTGAAATATATCACCTCTTGAAATAGATGGTCTTACTGATAGCTCATTTTAAGAAAATATTTTCATATCTCCAAAATTAATAATACATTGCAGTTGCAATCACTTTGTTTATATTTCAACTTTTTTTGTTGTTGTTGGAGAAATAAAATGAGGTAATAAATAAAGTTCAGTGATTGTATAATTATCTAAGGAAAGTTCTTTTTCAAGATGAATTTCAAGATTAATTTCAAGATGAGTCCCTGATGTCAGGAAAGCCAAAAATTCAGATTCTTTTTTTCCTTCAAAATTTAATTCCTTCGCCTAAAGCAAGCTGGAGATTTATAATATGTATTCTCTATCTTGATATTATACAATGGCAATATTTTTCAAGACATCGAAGCATTAGAGTGTTGTAGACAAACATAAAGATTTACAGCTATCTTTTTTCTTCTTTTTTTTTCTTTTTCTTGAGGAAACATCTGGCTTACTAAATGAATGGGACTTTTGTAGAACTACAGATATTTCTGTTAGTGTATTGTATATTTGTACATTTACAGACTCTCAGTGATCTTTCTACTGGTACAGTTTCAAAAGAACTAGAATTTTTAAGTCACAGAGTGTACAAAACTCATAAGTTTACAGAACTAAAACAATCTGCACAGAAGTTGGATAGACCCAATGCATTTTATTTGCCATGTCAAAGGGTAGTTTTCTGTGAAACAAAGAACAAAACATTTTAAAGCAAACATATGAATCAATACCTAAGCAGTACTGATGGTGGGAATTAGATTCTGAGCATGACTTTGAACCTGAACTAACATGTGAATGCATCTGTACTCACACATTTAACATGGGTAGCTAGGGCATAATAGCAAAATTATATAGCTGGTCAAACAACCCATTGTCTCTCTGTTCTCACCACTACCTTGCACAGATTCTAGTTGCTCAGTGAAACATTTTTCAGATGATTTGAGTCTTGAATCTTTTTTTTTTGTTTGTCTGTTTGTTTCTGACTTCTATTTTTTCACTTGATTAATGGACTAAATCAATTTAGATTGAGGTTGGATGAGCAGAAGAGATAAATGATGGGACTGGTTGACCTGAAGCAGTAAGGAGGAAGGGGCAATAGTTACTTGCTGCTTCTACTATTTTGTTTCGTCACATGAGGATTACAGTCGGTTTGAAAGGCAAGAGTTTCAGGAAGGGTGTTGCTCTTCCTTCATTTGCATCCTTAATTCCAAACTGCCCTACGTGTATTTACATACAGGTGTGTGTGGGAGAGGTTGCCGGAACTCATACTGGGAGCCCTGACATGAAAGAAATGCAGCCTGTTTTTCCCTAGCCCTCAAATTCTGGGTAATAATTCTGTTCCTCTCCCACTCTGAATGTAGCTATATAGTCAGCCATCCTCACTTTAAATTTCAGCATCCTTCCAGTCCCAAGATTTTGTTCATTGGTATATACATCTGCATATACATAGACATATGTACAACATATGTATATGTACATATACAACATTTTTTTACACATTTATTTTAACTGTGGACTGGCCAAATGATGTGACCACAATGCATGGAAAGAGAAGAGAATGCAGAGAGGAGAAGATTAAAGAAGGTTCACCTCAGATCTCAGCTATAGATGGATGGCTTCCCTTTCGTTCTCTACTCATGAGATAATAAAAATAGCTCTTCCCCTTCACTTCTTATCTCCTCTAAGTCTCTAAGACTACCTACTGCAGCACATCTAACTAATGCTCTTTCCCAGAAAGAAAAGCAAATGCTGTTATTGCTGCTGACAATATTTTCTCTCATAGAAACCATATATCAACAGAATATTCGGGTTCTTTCTTACAGATCTTTTATCAGCTGATCTGCTTACTATGATTGCTAACATTTCTGGATGTCTGCGTTATATGTTGCCACCAAAATGTCCAAACAATTGCTTAGCTAATAAGTATCGACTCATCACTGGTGCCTGCAATAACAGGTATGTATGATAAGGATTATGCCCTGAAAATCTTTCCTCTTTCTGTCTTCCTTTCTTCTTTCTTTCTTCTTTCTTCTTTCTTCTTTCCTTTCTTTCTTCCTTCTTTCCTTTCTTCCTTCTTTCCTTCTTTTCTTTCTTCTTTCTTTCCTTTCTTTCTTTCTTTTTCTTTAAACTGAATAATTTACCTTTATTTTTCCTAGAAAAACTGGATGAATGAGTTTGATCATTGTCTGTCTAAATGATGCACCTCTTAAAGCTCCTAGGGGTAGAGATTCTTTATCTCAAATTTAGTACACTAATTTTTGCAGAGCAGCTCCCTTTGAAAGCTTCTAAGATTATGTAAGGAGCTTTAAACATAGGGTGGACTTATTCAGCAAATGTCATTTTCTACATAAACTAAACAGACTGAATTCTAACCCAACTTCCATCTTTCATTAAATTAGAGCAATATCAAACAGAAAAGAATTACTTCTTCTCAATGAGCAATAAGAAATTCAAATAAATTCTCATTTTTTTTATTCTCTCGCAACTTTAATACTTAGTGAACATACGCATAAAATTTCTAGGTGATATATTTAGTTTTACATTTCTATTTTTACGAATGTGCTGATTGGCTATCTGAATGTTTATTGTTTACCTTTTATCTACTTGTACCCTGATATAAGTCAGGATTGTTTCCTACAAAACTCATCTTAACATATTGTGTTTTCAAAATACTTCAATACTTCAATACAGTAAGGATATAAAATGGAGAATAAGAGACCTTTTGAGTATAAGGATAAATGGTATTTATATTTACCCTCAGGATACCTAGGCTTAAGGTCACAAATGAAAAGTCAGGCTGCAATCATATGCTACTGCAGAGCTGTAAATGGAAGACCATTAGCATTACACAGATTAAGGCATTCTGCAGTATGGTGACTGAACAGTGGTAACATTCTGCACTTTTATTATTAAATCACTCAGTTTTAATGAGATGAATCAGGATTTCTGCATCACAAGTCATTTGTAAGGAATGTGCATGTTAAGCTCTTTGTCAAAAGGACACAACCCGATATGCATCAATGTTATAAATCTATCTGGATATACGTGAATTCCCCTAGGCACTTGCAAAATTGCTTGGAACCTGAAATAACAGTTGATACAATATTTGCCCTGACAATTCTGTTGGTGCTTGAAAATATTGGCCGAGCAGCCAAATATAAGAACACAGCTGAAACTTCTAATATGCAGGCATTGTTACTAAGGTCTTTCTCTTCATTTCAGGAGAGAATAACAATTGTGGTAAGTTAAAACATTGTTTTCTCTGTGGTAACTTGAGTAATACAAGGATGTGTAAAGAGGTTTCTAAAACTGGCTGGAGTAACTGATCCATGGAGTCTGGTTAGTCTTTAGTTGGTGTTTTCTACTTTGTGTAGTTGTATGATTGTAGCAAACCAGTGTTTAAACTACATTTCATATTTGTCTTATTTTAGACAAATTTGTCTGTAGACAACTGTAGAAGATGCAAGGTAACAAAAAACAGACTTTGAAACCATCAGGTTAGAACTTAGTCTAAAACTTTGTATCTTGAAATATCTCAAGCTTTACTGCAGTACATCAGCTGAAAAGGTTTGTTATACTGCAATGTAAACAACAAATTCTGTAATGTAAGACAACTTAAAACTGCAAACATTAACAAAAAGAACTGGTCCATAATTTTCCCTGTTTTACAGCTGCAATTTCAAGTGGAAAGCATTTAATTATATTAATGATTTTAGTTACCCAGTAGGAATGTACACCTGTGCTTTACGTCAGAAAATCCTGCATTTCTTAGGTAGCATTTAAAAACAAAATTCACATCCATAAAATTAATTGGCATGTAAGAAAAAAAGAAAAACAAACAAAAACAAAAACCTGGTTAAATATGTTTAAAAGTGAGGTTGGAATCTCTTAACAGATTCTTTGTTTAATCAATTTGCATGTTTGGGACAAATCAGCACAATTACAAAATATTTATTCTGCCAGCACAGAGTTTATTTTTGCATAAAACTCCTAGAACAAAGACATAACAGAACAGCACGAGCATGGCTTTCTTTGGAGAATATTGTCATGACATTAAACATTCCCATCATTATCCTCATTCACTTGTAACACATATCAACAAATTTTACATTTTTGTGTGTCTGAAGGCTTATGTGTGGATAATAAGCAAAAGAAATGTATGATAATAATTAAGAGAATTGGAAGATAAGGTACACCAAAGTTGGTTTCCTCTGTTTGTTCATTTTTATCCCAACTAATTGCATTGATCTGTGTTGTGGGTTTTTTTTTTGTTTGTGTTTGTTTGTTTGTTTGTTGTTGTTGTTGTTGTTTAATATTTAGGGCAATGAAAGTGATTCAAAGGTAGAGAAATTACAGGTACTAAAAGAAAGGCATCTCATAGTGCAAATTAATATCCTCTAATCTTACCTTTCTGAGATACTGATATTTCTACTGCAAGATTGTGTCATCAGTTGTTCCTGATAGTGAGAGATAGTACAGGATGACAGAGTGGCATTCATGAGGTGTCTCTTTTTCTGGGTTGATGCCGGGAGTTTAGATGACTATATAAAATTTTTTTTTATGCTTGCTATTTGAGCATCTAGGAGGAAATTCATCTGTCAGATTTTTGTTTAATTTTTGTGCCTTTAATAGTTTTACCAGGCAAGAACCTGATGGTTAGTTTGAAGCTCTAATACTGTAGGAATTATGGATTTGAATATGGTACATCCAGGGTAAAGAATGTCCAATCCTGACTGAATCCTCTGACTATGAAAAGAAATTGAGATGTTTCCTTTTGAATGGCAGCTTCACTTAAATAAGAGCTAGGTGTCATTCAAATGACATAAATCTGGATAGTAAGAAGTATCTCAAAATTCCAGAGAGACAAAGCAATATCCAGATAGTGTAATTCTACTGTTTCACAAGTGAAGGAAAAGTTCCACTTCCAAGAAACAGAATGAACCATTATCAAATTTGTCTACTCTATAAGTGTATAATGATACCAAATTCTCATTATTTCATCTACCCTAGATAAAACATAACTCATGCAAGATTCCAAGACATCAACATGTTTAATAGAATAATAACAAGGCATCTGAGAAGGGTTTTAATAAAGTAGCATTCCAGTGAGCTGCTACAATATAAAAGCAATCAGGAGAAAAATCACTAGTTAAGCAGCAAAATTAACATTTCATTATTTTTAATTGAGTGAAATAGCACTACACTATGTGAAGTATTTTATGCAATTTCAATGAAGACAAATCAACTGTAACTAATTTGAATGCCTTATTGAAACATACTTCAACCTTCAAATGTGAATTATTGTAGATAATTAAGTGCATTATTCTATCATATTACTTGGCAAATTGAGTCATATCAGTGTGCTAAAGATCAATGAAGGATTAATAAAGTAACTGCTCTATCTTTAGTACCCAATAGAAATATAAACTTGTTGTAACATGCTATATTTCTACTAACTGTCAGAGATCACTGCATGCATTTCTAAAATTTTATTTTTTGTTAATATCTTATATATTTACCAATAATAAAATATATTGCACAGATCATGTAAAGAAAATCGACAAACATTAAAAAATCACCTAAAATAGTCTGCACTTAGGGAAAATAGAAATTTTCATGATAGTAGTAAAATTAACTGGGTCAAGCCCAGGACTCAATGACTGAACTAATAAATGAAAAGACCATGAATAATTTCATGACTATTTAATCAAGGATGACCTTAATGCTATCTACATTCTTTTGCACTTAAACTCTTTTCTGAGCCATTTTACACCCCTACCTTCTTCCAAAAAGGCTGACTGCAGCATGGAAATCTGGTCTGCATTAATCCCAAGGTGTGCGCAGCCAGTTGTTGATTGGAGGAAAGCTGGATGATTTTAACAACTAAATGCATACAAGAGCTTAGGCTTGTTCATAGGCCTTCCCAAAAAAAAAAAAAAAAACCAAAAAAAACCAGATGCAACCAGTAGGAGCTCTGCCACTGAATCCAACAGTTTAAGGCATCATTCTCCTTTCATTCTTCTTTCTTCTTAGATCTTGTTAAATGATTGCTTCTGTATGACTAGTACCCATTTTTTCTTTTCAGCTTTCTTCACTTTTATAGTAAGGCTCCATCATATTCTCCTAAATCTTGATTCCCAAGCTATTGCTCTGAACAAGCATCTTTTTAAAAATGTGAAAACCCAGTATTTCTGACTCTATAGGAATGTAATTTCATTATCAGGAAGTCAGAACATGGACAAGTACTTCAAAGATATCAAAAGGTAGCCAACATAAATTAGAAACATGAGTCAGATAGCATCCCTTTTTGTTAAATTGATGTTGGCATATGTGAAGGCCAATCATTGATTCCTTTGCCAAGATCATTATCTGAACATCTTGTTACAAGGAAATATTGTCCTGTGGCTGATTATTATTTTATATTCAGAATTATGCAGAGGTGAGGATTCTTTATGTGCAATTTTTCTTTGTTTTCTTCTTTTTTTCCCAGGGAACATACTAGATGGGGAGCATCCAACACAGCCTTGGCTAGATGGCTCCCACCAACCTATGAAGATGGACTCAGTCAACCTCGAGGATGGGATCCCAGTGTTCAATACAATGGAGTCCAGCTACCCCTGGTTAGAAAGTATACCATGTGAAATATTGGCCATAAACATATCTGCCACAAAAACACTTCCATTTACATCAATAAATCAAACAGCAAAAAAAGTTGGACCATAGGAAGAGCAGGCAGGACACCCTTCAGTTGCAGAGCAACCAGTGGACACAGGGTTGTTATTGCTCAGCCTTAAGGAAAGTAACCAGAGGGTAGACACCTAGACACAGTACCCTCATGCTGAAGAGGACGTTACAGAAAGAGGAAGATACTTTTTCACAGTGACGCACACTGGCAAAGCAAGAGTCAACAGCTACAAGTTGCTCCGTATTTTTCTTGATATAAGAAAAATGCTTTGCTGTGAGAAAAATTAAAAGTCACAATAAACTAACTAGACTAGTTCTGGAGTATCCCTCATTGGAAATCTCTAAGAGTCAAGAGCTTGATGCTCCTGGAGCTCTAAATAGCCTATTTCTTTCTTGCAACACAAAGTTGCACCACTTGGTCTCCAGAATTTTGTTCCTACATAAATTTGCTGATGAATTTATGACTCCTTATTCAGGAAAGGAAGACAAGAATGGCTGTTAACTAAATAAATATAATGCATATACAACATGTGTAATCTATATGTATTATATGTGTACAAATACACAATGTTGCCACCTTGAATAACATACCTTAGCTGAAAAATATTACTATAAAACCAGAATTTTATTTTTCAGAAAGTTCAATTTACTAAGTTAAGAAGACTTTGCAGTATTTACAAATCTTTGCAGCCTGTATGCTTAATAAATAGTGGGGAGGAGAGTTTGAATGAAATGTATCTGCGTAGGGGAGTGAAAAAGTCCCATTGCAGTGTACAATGATTTGAGCTAGACTTACTATTCCTAGTTTGTCAGCATTTCCTGAAACTTGACTTTTAATGGGCTCAAAATCTTGTTATTTTAACCACCACATGTTTAATAAGGATGAAAAAGAGAATTTAGTGTTAATGTCACCTGCAACTCATGTTGTTAATTAAATAACATTCTCTCTAAGCTACATAATTTAGTGCTTGGAGAGGAAAATCTGACATTTGCACAAGTAAATTTCCAGGCTTTATAAACTGCCTATTTTTAGATTCATTACAGTACATAGTTGTAAAGTAAAACACATTTAAAAAACCTTACATGGTTTCATAGAATTTGATCATATCTGACAACCAGGAAGCTACACTGTTTTAATTGGAAGATATGATAAAATTAGTGTCATAGCTGTTTTTCCCCATTTACATTATTCCATCTTTTTTTTTTTTTTTTTTTTTTTTTTTTTTTGCTGTTCACTAACTACTCATAATCTTTATAAAGAAACTAGTAAATAAAGAGAATGTAAGCTATAAGTCCAACCTGAGATGTTCAAGGCCAGGTAGGGTCATGTAGCCTGATCTAGTGATTGGCTACTCTGCCCATGGTAGGGAGTGGGAGCTCATGTATCTTTAAGATCTTTTCCAACCTAAGCCATTTTATGATTCTTTGAAGTTTGCGAATTATTGTAAAGTGATAGAATACAACAGAGTTGAGAACTTTAACTCCAATTAGAAAATCTTCCGAACTAGAAGAAAAAAACTTTGAAACTTGTGACCATGAAAGTTATTCAAATACTGATATCAGGACTTGTATTTCTGATGAGTGCCATGTATCTTTACCCTGGACTATTTCAGTATAAAGACTGGTGTTCTTAGCAAGTCCCATGTTGCTGCTTGTCCTCACCAATTCTATTTAACTATATCTGCCTTATGCATTTATTATATAACCCTCATATTTATTACAGGCTTTTACTCTACTTTACATGCTGCCCTTTCAACTACCTGACTCCTAATTGATGGAATGTTTTGCAGCATGAGGGAGGAATTTGTGCGTAATATCAATATCTTAATCATATCAAACTGACTGCTGATTTTGCTCCAATGGCTTCAGTTAGCAATCAATGTCGGTTGAGCATATAGCGTTGGTGTTTCCACATGTTCCCTCTAAGAGTGTCTGTATCTCTGTGCAGTTTTCACAGAAGTGATTCAGGAAATACTTTGTGGCTTCTCCCGACCTGGAATAATGAAGCAGAGTTTCCAGCTACCATGTATTTGCTACCGTGCCTGTCTTATGGGCTGCATAAGATGCTCTCTTTATGCAGAACAGCCCAGAACCGATGTGTATCCATGCTGATCTGAGGTTGCTCTGCAGAATCCATTTGTCAAAGGAAAAGAAAACAAAAAAATAGAAAGGAAACTTATAGGTAGTATAAAAAAAAAACACAAGGTTTGCAAAATTATCTGAGGAGGAACAGATCAAAGATACACAGCTCATTTGGCAAATACATAGGAAAACTTAACATCTTAATCTCCACTGGGCACCGGTGTTTCAGCTCCTGAACAGAACTAACACTGTCTGGAGATTTTGGTTTTGTTTTCTTTTCTTTTTTTCCTTTTCTTCAAGCAAGCCATTAAAAGTACTCTGCAATATGAAGTATTCCAAGGAGGGGTTGTGGGAGGAGATACCTTTTATTACTGTTCATCCTGATTTTACTGTTTTATCAGATTGTGAGAAGTAAGTACTACTTGACACTCAAGGTAAATTAGTTCTTTTCTCAGGTTCGAGAGGTGACAAGGAAGATAATTCACGCATCTAATGAGGCTATCACTGAAGACAACCTATATTCTGACATCATTATGGTGTGGGGACAGTATATAGACCATGACATTTCATTCACACCTCAGAGCATAAGTAGAACCAGCTTTTTAACAGGAAAGGAGTGTCAGATGACATGTGAAAGACAAAATCCATGCTTTCCGATAAAGGTAAGACTTTAAATGAATTTCTTTAAGACAAACTCCAGGCCCTAGACAAGTGAATAATGTAAAATACATTAGAGATATACATATGCTAAAATAATTGCAAGGAAAATTGATAGATCATCAACAGTACAGCAGATGGTGATAGAAGTATTGATATCTAGTGTAATTATAACATGAAACAGGTACGGATTTAAATTGCTTTACAGAGATAACAAATTACAGCTACAGTACTTAGCACAAATATATTTTTCTACTTCTCAAGTTTATGTGTCAGAGAAACCTTATGTCTCCCCCTGTGTTATTGTTTTCATGTGTCAATGTTCTGAATAGAGAAACAGATAAGAAATAATTCTGTTTTTAAATTGCCAGCCAGCTAAAGTGAAAGGAATTTACCTTCACTCAGTGCAAGCATAGATATTTCCAGCAGCTAATGCAAACTTGCAGAAAGATGTTTCAATGTACTTATAAAATAGTCTGGAAGGGGTTGCTGAAAGTTACATACATCACATCTTTGCTTTGTATAGATGGAAAATTTGAATTCAAAGCTTGTTAGTGAATTAAAAAGAATGTAAATTGATATAAATATAGAATTCTATTTCGTCAATTGATTTGAAAGTATAAGCATTCTTTCACTAAAAAAAAAAAAAGGCGATTGGCAAAGTCAAAATGCATTTTTTGTTTCTCAAAACACACGCCATTGCTTTATTCGGCAGGAGGGTTATGTTTGTCATAACCCTTAAACTGATGCATGAATTTGTGTTCAGAGCAATGTAAATTACTTTTCTTTGGGCTGGATCTTAATTACTGATCAGCTTCTTTATGCACTGAAGTTTGCATAGCGTGCAAATTCCATCAGAGTAGAAAACTCTTTTCCCATAACAAAATGTAACTGATGAGTGTACCAGAGTCTGCTTTTGATTTAAGTGCCTCATTCCACTTCAATTAAACACAAAGAAAAATATTCTTCTGACTGTTAAGAGAGCTGAATTAGGCCCTGTGTTGAAAGGTGGCTCATCTTCCAGTCAGTGAGTTAATCCCTAAGGAGTGTTAAGTGAAATTAATGACTACCTGCATTTTTACCACAGTCAGGTAAATTTATTCTCTCTTAGAGATTTGGACTATTGAAAGTCAGCAGTCATAGCTTAAGAGTGTTCAAAAAGAACACAGACGTCTTAGGAAGTCAAATTCTCAAATCATATCTTAAGTATTTAAAATATGAGTGACTGGTTAACCTGATTTAGCCACAATGACAAAAATGTACGAATTTCTATCTGGCTCAAATTTACATCTTTCGGCTAGTACATGATTTCCTGTCTTTATGCTCTTAATTAATAATCACAGAAATATTCCCGTTCCTTTATTAGGACACACTGGGGCAGAAAGCCCATCCCTGATGAGCAGCACTTCACATGACCTGATGAAGGAGGTAGAGAGTGAAGCCACCTTATGACAGAATATGATTACATATTGTATCCCATTTTTAAAATATGGTTTCCTTACTATACCATAGATATAAAACTGCAGAAATCTTTGAAAGACTATGATTCTTGTTTTTCTACATGGCATATGTATAACCAATACTGATCTTTAACTTCAAAAAGCCCTCATTCTCATGTGAAAGTAAAAGCCCTCATACTCATAAAAAGTAATTAGTAATTAGACTTTTAAATTGAGAACAGGCTCATACTGTTCTTCATAGTTTGAATCAAACATGAATCACAGGAACCACGGGCATCTAGTCATTGATCTCTGACTAGTTTAAGCTGCCTAGAAATCCCACCAGCTCAAAAAGGAAGGCAGTTTAAGGGATCTTCTACAAAGGACTCCAAACCTAAGTCCTTCATTTCCCACAACTCCAATCTTGGAATTGTGAAGAGTTTCATCACCAAGTGTGTTTCAACTTGCTGTGAAGAAAAATTACATGTATATGTCCTAAATTTGGCTATGAATCTGGCCCAGAAGCTGCTCTTGCACAGTATTATATAGACTACCAGAGGAGTAGGGTCATGACAGGACTAATGATCACCCTTGGAATTCAGTGTCTGATAACCAGAATGGCCATGGGAAGGAAAAATAAAGAAATTCAGATGCAATCCTGTTTTAGATAAGTTTTCTGACTTGTGGATTCATTACTTTACTATAGTTCCATTAATTTTCAGCCTCTTTTTGTTCCTCTGTTATTCACAGCTTAAAGAAGGACAGATATGAAGATGGTGGTTCTTTTGCTTTTGTTATATATCTAGTATTTTGTGACCACTTTTGTCAAGTCTTCAGTAAAGTTAACATCTACCTGACAAATATTTGGAAAACAGCCATGGTTAGTTTCATGCATTCATTTTCTATATGAAGACACTGCAGCTGGTTTCCAGAGGTATTGAAATCAATGAGGTATTATCCAACAGTGCAAACACAGAAGCTGCTGTTTGTACTCTTGCAGTGTACCTAGAACAGGGGCACCAGGGGAAAATTCAAACACATGAGAGGACAAATGTGCTCAGCCATATGGCCACTCCAGGGCTTTTATTTGGGAAAGGCAGCTCTTGGCTGTGCAGATTAGAAAAGGTGTCTGGAAAATATTATGAGACAATGCAGTTCAAAGACAGATTGAAATTTGCAAAAGTGCATTAATATTAATGACAAGTGTACTAAATTATTTATAGGTTAGCAGGAAACATTATGATTTCCTGTTCTGGACATTTCATACTAAAGGCTATAGAGAGTCACTCAGAGATTCTCACATTGAGCCTGTACTTATCTTGTGGGACATTATCTATATCTCTTTAGAATACCATACTGTGAAAAATAATAATCAGAAACTAGCTTTTTTTAAGGCCTGACACATGGAAGTAGGATGCTTAGAATTTGTCATTCTTCCAATGATTGTTTTAGGCTAGAGCTGAGACACAATGAAGCATTAGAAAGACTTTCACAGGAGAACTACTGTCTTTATTCAATATTAATTACATTGTTGATACTAAGATAGGCATAGAACATAAATATAATAAGATATGATCCTGAAATGCTTTCATTTGGTCAGTTCAGCTACAGAGAAGCTGGAAAAGAAAGGGAGAAACAAACAAGTGAAGTGATGTGCAAAAGGTGTTATATAATACGGCAAGTTCCTGTCCTAGCTAAGAAAAGATCAGTCTGTGTATTAGACAGCCAGCAGAGTGAGTATCTGCCTTTTCTTCTGCATTTCAGAGGTAGCAACTAGCTGTTAGATGGACTTTTTTCCAATCTTCATGTCCAAGATCACACATTTATGTCTTCCTTGAGGACAAACTTTCTTTACCATAAGTTTTCTTTCGCTTAAGAACTGCAAAAATTCCTTTCAAAGAGACTATTTGACATAGAACAAATTCACAGCAAGAAAAGCTTTTATTTAAATGCGGTCATGGCCTAGACATTGTGGTCTCCTGAAACAATTACTGATTCCTAAACACTGAAAAATTTCACTGTAAGCAGATTCTACCACACATAACTGTTAACATTGAATCGGTTTAAATCAGCATGCAGCTGTACCAGGAAAACTATTGTGGCCAGAGATGGATTTATTTCTGATATTTTTCCCTTTAGAATTATACAAGGAGAGGAAAAAAAGATATGAATTTAGTACGGGAGAAAAATGTTATTCTATAATCATTTCAGAAGGAAAAAAACTTTTATTTTTCTCTGATTATTTCTAATGTAATTTGAATAATAACATAAGGAATCTCTTATTTGCACATTCAGCTGCTGGCTGCATGCTGTTTATCCCATGAAAAGGGAAAAGACTACATTATACAGTTTTGCAGTCCCTTAATGCTCATTACTGCTGCTTTTCTCCACTGGGGCACCGAACAATTTGAATTGAAATTGCAGAGGCAGTTAACCGAAGATTATTCACTATGAACTTCATTCACTGTTGATATGTTTTGCTGTGAACCACACTGCTCAACAACTAAAGGCGACTCCTACATTTTTCCCAATTATAGCTGATTTCTTCCAGGCTTTTCTCTTAACTAGAAGCAGGAGGCACTCAAATACATACAACACTGTGGCTGTTGAGTTCAGGTGTCTGTACTATGAAATGATCTTCCTGCTTATATTACCAACTGAAGAGAAAAAGAAGCCACAATAGTAGCAAGAGACATAAACATAGAGCGAAATACTACATGGCAAATCCAAGGGAGTAAAATTATTGACTTTAGCAATCAGTGAAGGAAAAAAAAAAGATAATAAATTAGGCATTTCCCTCAAAAATAACCTATTTTAATTTGTTGATACCTAACGTGTAGAAATATTTGTAGAAGTTCTTCACCAAACAAAACTATAAAAACATATGAAATCCTTTCTTAACATAAATGTTCTATTGATATCAATTCCTGCTGCCACAAGCTTTCAGTAGTAAGAAAATTACTTGGTATAATAAGTGAGGTAAGGTTTTTATTAAATGAAACTCATTAATTCTATTCCAAAGTTGCCCTGATATTTTATTCCCAATTTAATGACTAGTCCCTTTGTTTTCAGAGGTACGAAGAACATATGCAATATTAACAGTATTCTCCAAGGACTTTTCAAAAGTGAACAGGAAGAAAATACAATGCAAAGGAAAAGGATTTGCTCACATTTCCACACAAAACATTTATTTACTATTAGTTGATTATTTGAAGACAATTTTATTTTCAGATATTGAAGCAGCTTTAGTGCTTTCTATACCTATTTCATGTTGACCAGTTTGTTAAAAAAAAAAAAAGTTTTATATTCCACAAAACTCAGAATCCATCACTTGGTAACATTTTTAATTTATATTAATCTTTCTAAAACTCCTGGAACTAACTCACTGTTATGACTCATTGTTGCACAATGGAAAGCTATTACCATTTCGAAATAATGTATTTTAAAAAAAAAAAAAAATTTCATAATGTCAAATATGCATTTGACAACGAAGATAGATTTTAGTCATTTTGAAACCTGGTGATTTTTTATTTAGTTATGAATTCTGTTCTATGAAATAAAATTGCTCATCCAAGCCTTCCTCTTAAATATCATATGGTGCACATAAAACCTTTCTTTCTTCCATTTCTCTTTTCCCCTCCAACATCTCTCCTGCAGTTCCTACAGCTGTTAAACTATTCACATACCTTTCTGTATGTTCACCTGTGGCAAAACTTCCAGCTGTCTGATTTGTACTGTATTCTTCCCTCATGCCCTTACTTGTACTGCAAGATTCCATTAGGTAATTTCCACACATCTCTCCCATGCTCTTTACCTGAATTTGGAGTAGCTGACTAAGCAATAGTCTGAACCAGTCTATATCCATGCTGGCTAGTGGAGAAACATTGGATCACCATTCATCTGAGTATCTTGGCTGCCTGAGGTTCAAAGCACTGGAAAGGCTTTTGCTTGGGAGGAATAGAGCATTCTTTGGTTTTTATAAAGACAGTCAAAAAGATCAGGCTGAATGGGGCTCTGAGCAACATGATCTAGATGTAGGTGTCCTTCTTCACCACAGGGGAGTTGGACTGGATGACATTTAAGTGTCTCTTCCAACTCAAAAGTCTCTATAACAATATGATTTAAAACTTCTAAGAAAAGCTGTCCCCATAAAATAATGTAGGAGAACGCTTGTGGGACCAGCAGAAGGCAGAGTGAATAATTATGTATGCCTTTTTTAGGTTTGTCCTGATTAAAATTGAGTATTGAAACAATGCTCTTATGGCACGCTCCCGCAGACACTGAAACTCTTCACTACTTTTTTTATGTACACATGTAAACCTCCTGTTTCACTTGGTGCTCAGCAGAACATAATTTGACCAGATGTTCACATCTCCACTGTGATACATTTTGTGATTAATTTTAAATGTGAAAATGAGCTAATTCAGGCATAGAACTACTTAAAAGGTGTTACATCAGTAATTTGATTTAATGATAGAGCAAATGTTTTAATTTATTTCTGTCTTTTCTTGAAAGTTGTTGAACCATCTTTTTACTTAAATCTGAGGAGAGAGAAGACCATCTCTATGAGTTTAAAGAATGTCACACCTTTACATTAGACCTGGGAAACAACTGAAAAAGGAGAGCAAGGATGGAAATATTTATGCAAACCTTAATTCAACATCTATGTTGCCTTCAACTCAGAAATTGCACGTTTTTGTTATACAGGTAACAACCAATGATACATTATCCAAAGGGATGGATTGCCTGCCCTTCTACCGCTCATCTCCTACATGTGGCACTGGTGATCACAGTATTTTCTTTGGAAATCTATCAGCCCTAAATCCAAGACAACAGATCAATGGTTTAACCTCTTTCATTGATGCTTCTACTGTCTATGGCAGCACTTCCACTGTTGAAAACAAGCTGAGGAATTTAACAAGTGAAGAAGGCCTTCTCAGAGTCAACAATAAACATCATGATAATGGTCAGGAATACCTGCCTTTTACAGACCGGGTTCCATCACCTTGTGCACAGGACTCAAATGCAAGTGAAGATGAAAGGATTGAATGCTTTATGGCTGGGGACAGCCGATCGAGTGAGGTCACATCATTGACAGCCATGCACACACTGTGGCTGAGAGAGCACAACCGCCTGGCCCGGGCCCTCAAAGCCATCAACAGCCACTGGAGCGCTGAGACTGTCTACCAAGAAGCACGGAAAATTGTTGGAGCTCTCCATCAGGTGGGCTGCCTATTTGCTTACTGACACATAGCAGTGAATATCCTAGAGTAGAATCAATCACAGAACTTCAAATATGCTTCTGTGAGTAGTTTCAGAGATCATGCTGCATACTCTGTGCCAACTCTTTCTATGCTTCTCACCTGGCATGTTTAAAGTTTGCTCTGTCCTATACTTCCCCGAATGCAATGTCCTCCTTATTCAGACCTCAGATCTCAGTGCCCTGATTTTATGGCAATTTCTACTCTTCTTCATATTTCTGCATATTTCTCCTATGTCTATTTTGTCTGTTGAAGTCTAGAGAAGCTCTTTTAGATACATTTCTTTGTAGTTTTTGGTAAAGGAAACAAGTAAAAAACTGTCTCTGCATATACATAGCGCCCATTACTTTCTTATGGTAATTATATAAACAAGTAGTTGCTGTGTGTAAAAATACTTGTGAACCTCTCACTGCTGTATTAATCAGGGTCTAATCTTCAACTCTTCTCTTCCCTCTTCCCTCTTTTCCCTTTTTTCTTTTTCATTTCCCCTTTCTTTTCCCCTTTTCTTCCTGAAATAGTTATGCAGGCTTGTGTTTTCCTCACAGCTCTCCTTCTTCTCCTTCAGAGTATAGCATAAATCGCAGCAATCAAGCACAGGGCTCTGTCAGATAAGCACACTTATCAGGAGACTCTTCAAGCTCAAACAACCACTTTTACCCCCTTTTCCCTCTATTTTCCCTTGCTTGTTCCTCCCCAGTCCTTTAACTTCTCCCTTTTTCCACCTTTAGTCCTCTTCCTGAATACCCTAGCATCCCACACATTCTAACAGTCCCCTTAAAACATAGCGTGCAAAATTCTACAGAGATTCTCTCCTCCCTGCCTCCCACAATTAGTGCTACCTCCACTCAGCCATCACTCCTTTAGCATACCTGACATTCAGGGGACAGTTTCTTTCATTGTCTTATCTTTCATACTCAGGTTTGTGGTCTAACCAATCTCTTCAGTGGTCTCAGGGAATAACTAGTCCCGTCAGCCTTTTTTTGATGGCTTGGATAAGCAGACTATTCCATCTGACATTTCTCCAATTCTGACTAGTGCTTCTGTGTTAATGGAGATTCAGCATTAATATTATATCAGAACCAGGATAAACTGAAAGCTAGTTGACTTTCATATGCTTTCTGATTCCTCAAAGCAGATTATTTTTTACCAAAACATGACCTATGTGAAAGTTAACTGGAAGAGGGGGTAGAAAATTTTTTCTGTTGCAATAACACACTTTTTCTTTATTCTTTCAGAAGTTTTATTCAAGAGAAAAAGAAATCTAAAAATTTTGCTGTCATTTAAAAATTTTTGTTTACATTAATCACGTAATCTTCTTGGATGTAAATAAGCTATTTGCATCAAATAATTGCACTGATGAATCAGAACGGTTGTTAGTAATTGTTAGAAGAAAAGTGAAAATCCGTAATATACTTCTGTGTGTTCAACTACTTCTGAACTATGTCCAGTAATATTATGGCTTGAAAGAAAATTCTTTGTGCAAAGCATTATACCGCATAAATCTAGGCTACTCATTATCTCAACCAGTATCACAGAATAATGAGATTTGCTTATGGCTCATTAGAACTGTGTTTCAGTTATATCTGGCTGGTTCAGAGAGATTCATTCAAGGGAGGTAATTGCAGTATCTCTATTAACGTGGAATGTTAACCAGCACCCTAATGACAACTCTAGTTGAAGTTATCTTGAGATTCCAACTCTAAAATTTTGTTTCAGTTGCTATGCATTTCTCAAATTCTCTCTTTTTTAATGAATAATTTCAAGTATATTTTTTGCTTGTGGGTGTGTAATTATAGAGAATTGAACAAAAAGCCTTCCTTTCTTTCTAGACTAAGGAGAATTTTAAAAATCTCTCTCTAGACCATGCTTTTTCTCCTAGATATTTTTTATCAGCATAAATAGCTCTAGTGACAAAAGTTTAACAATATTAGTTTGACAAAGCTACCAAACACAACAACTGCCTGTTGATATCTTGGACAAAACACATTTTTTGTTGCATTGTAGACATACTTCTTTGATAGCAGTTGTTTACATAAGCCAACAGTGATTAATTCAATTCTCTTCTTAGATGTGAGTGACACATGCTTAATTCTCAAACATCAACTCTGCAACATACTATACTAAAAATATACACCCTGACTGAAGTGTTTTACGCAAATAGACATTTTTCATTGTCATTTGCTAAATGAAATGAAACTAACTCCTTGTTTTAGTTATTCCTATTCTGTTCTGAAATGTCCGAATGAGAAAAATTAGGGTACAGAATCACAGAATTATTGAAGTTGGAAGGAGTCCTCCTTTCAAGTTATTTGAGAGAAAATAGTTAAAATTCGTTCTTCCTTTAAACAAAAAGTGTAGACAAAACAAGAAAAGATCAGTAAGTTCTGAAACCTCTACTGTCTTAATATTGCTATTTTGTTGTCCCGGTTTCAGCTGAGACAGAGTTGATTTTTTCTTTCATAATGTCTGGTATGATGCTATGTTTTGGCTTTTGGATAAAAAACACTGTTGATAACAGACTATTTTAGATGTTGCTGTATACAAGTGCCAAGGACATTTCAGTTTTACAGGTTCATGTGATACCCTGCCAGCAAAGGGTTGGTTGGAGGGCACAAGGATATGGGAGAGGACAGAACTCAACTGGACAAAGGAATTTCCATACCATATGGCATCATGCAAAAAAACATTTGGCTGGGCTTGGGGACTGGCTGGGCATCAATCAGTGGGTGGTGAGCAACTCCTTGTGCATCACCTGCACATTTATTTGATCAAAATTACTGTTATGCATTTTTTTCCTTGTCATTTCTGTCCTAGTAAACAGCTTTTATCTCATCTCACAAGATCTAATTTGTTGGTTTGTTTTTTTCCTATTCTCTCCCATATTCCATTGGAGAAAGTAGGAGAGTGAGCAAAGAACTGTGTGTGCAGTACTGAGGTTCCTGCTGGGTTAAATGTATGGTTTGAGAGTTGAAAATGCATGCATGTGTACCAGTTTTGCTCTGATGTGCCATTTGACTTGTGAATGCTGAATGTGGAAATACTAGTCAAAGAGCAATGCAGAATCAATCTGATTTAAGTTCTCTTTGAATTACTATGATTTCATAGAAAAATCACAGTTGTCAACTGAATTCAGTTTTCAGTGTTTCACTTCATTCTATACTTACTTATGTTTTCTAAGCATCCTAACTTCTCCCTCATGTGCTTATACATGAGCTTAAAGTGGGTCTCTTCTGCAGAGACTTGAATGAAACTTGTTTGTGATATTGGATGATTAGTAACTCCTCTCAGAGCTTAAACTTTATGAAATGATGAATGATAAAAAGATAAATGATATATATTATATATAAAAAAATGTGTTGCATACCATCATTGCTCATAGAAAGTATATTTCAGACTATTCACTGAACTATAAAAACGTATTCATTTTTTATTAAAACTTGTTTTACAGTCATCCTTTAGGAAAATGTTTAGGACTTCAATGTCATCTGTAAATCTCTGAATATAACCATAAGAATTTCAAACAAACTGTGCATAGCACTTTAAGAGATTACACAATGTTGCCGTGTCTGATTGTTCTGTACAATTTCTGCAATCTTTCCCAAGCACAGGAGCTTGAGTTAATTGGCTCTTTGCTATCTCAGTGAGATGATATTTTTTTCAGTCACCTCTGGCCAATGGCAAAGATTAGTTGTTCTATCAGCCTTACTTTTTTCTTACAGTCATCCGTATATTTTTATATTCTCTTTTGCAGAGTTCTTTTTATCTTCCTTTCAATGCATTGTACCTTTATTCACAACTTTTTTGGAAAATGCTTGAGGGCTTTTGAGAAGTCTGCTAAACCTAATGAGGAAGTGATATGAATTCCTTCATCTTTTGCACCTCATTTGAAACAGCTTTTGACATGAACAAAAAAACTTCTCAAAAATAAGTTGACAGTTTCAATTAACTAGTGTATGGAAGAATTCTGCTGAAGGTGGTCCAACCTAAAGGGAAATCCAGTCAGGATGCTGCCTGAGTTCCTAAGGACATTTCAGAATCCCTGATATACTTCTGCTTTCTGAATGAGAAGAATAGTACTTTTTACACTAGCAGCCTATTTGACTTTGAATACTGTTGCATTTGCAGATCGGGATTTAGTAATGCTATGACAAATCCGTACAAAACCTTTTCTGACAGTCTGTTATCATTTAGATTCAGTTTCTGTTTGTATAATTACCAAATATTTGGTTGTATTGCTAGGAAATCAGACATTTCTTTTCTCAGACATGACTAAATGAATAATATACAAATACTCTTAATCCTGTTACTTTCTGATCATATTGGTTATTAAAGTCATTTAAATACTGAGCATATAGCTTCCGTTTAAAAGACAGTGGCCATTTTTCATTTTTTCTACTAACTGTACATTTGAAGTAATTACAGCAATGAGACAGTTGAAATATTTACATAATTGATTAAAATTAATTTCTTAATGAGGCTTCTCTGTAAGTCTGAGCTAATGCTATCAGATGTCAAATGTCTCATAAGAGAAAACTGGATTAGCACTAATATTATAAAAGTTACAAGAAGCTGAGACCATTCAATACCTTGCAGGTTCAGACCCACTATACCCACATAAAGCTCTCATGCTGTTGCAAACACCCAAACCAAACTTATTGCTCATAAAGAGACTCAAAATAAGTAATAAGTGGTAGCATAGTTCATTGTAGTTTCTTGTAATGCCTTTTCTATAGAGACTTACCACTTTCTAGCTCTAATTTTATTAACATATTTTCAGACAAGAATGCTCATTTGTTTCCACAGAAGTATCTCAATTATTTCAAATTCTGTCATAGCAGGGAGGAGTTCATGCCAAATAATTTTAAGAAAAATATTTTTTTGTTTGTGATCTATTTATTCCTTCTCTAACACTTACATATATGTCAGTTACAATGAGTTTATCCTTGTCTTAATGCAGACAAATTCAGTAAGATTGTACAGAGTCTATATAGAGGATACTACATGCTGATATACTTTAAGTGTAGTTCTCTGTCAGATTCTAGATTCTTCTTTTTTTCCTGTTGTATCATCTTAATCTGTATTGTCTAAAACTCACCTCTACTTGGTGGAGTCTTATTTAGAAACCGTAAGTTTCCATCACGCATATGTCTTGCCTAGTTGAAAGCAGATATATGACTCCTTCTTACCTTTAGCCTTTTAATTCTCATGTTTTGAAACAACAATTCCTTTTTTGCTGCCAAGGAAATCTGAAATTAAGATCTTGCCCCTGGAGCAAATGAAAATTTTGAATTGACCTTTCGGTTGGGCAATCCAGCCTTAATGAGCTGCTTAGCTTGGGATTTCATTTAAAAAGAGACAAAAAAAAAAAAAAAAAAAGCCATGTTTGTCATATCAGAGCTGATCTAACCTTATTTAAGGTCTTTGCACAGCTGTTAAGATGTACTTATATCCCTTTCTACCCATGCTTTTGGATTTGTTACACCTGCCTCATTCATACTTCCAAATCACACTTGACCCCAAGTCAAGATGAAGCAGGCTTTGAAATTCTGTATTTCTGCCCTTTAAAATGATAAGACAATGTGCCACATCTTGCCTGTAAAAACTAATTAAATCTAAATTTAAAGAGAATTGTCTTGCAAAATCTTTGTGAATATAGCAAAAGGTTAACTGCTCAAATGACAATGTCAGTATTAATTTCCAGCAATTATTTTAATTTTGTTGTGTGCTGTATTTAGGGAGCTCTAAAAGGATTCCTCACCTATTGTCTTTTAAATATTGTGTTCACTGCATGACCTAACCTCAAATACATGCAAACATAAAGATGTTACCCCTGCCTTATGAGAAAAGTGACTGAACTCTGCAGGGGTTTTCTTGCCTCTTTTTCATGCCTAAACTAAAGATACAAGTTTCTCAGTTACTAATTTCATGACAGCTAGCTTTACAATATCCTCTACACCAAGCTCAAAGTACATTTTTCTCCGTATTTTCTTGCACACTATATTGAATCTATAATGTATTTTATTGAATTCACTATGTTTGATTTTCATCCCTTTGTGCTTTATTGAGTGCAGTGTAATCTTTAACCTATAACAAGCTTTCATTTCATTTGGTGCATTAGATCTTATTATATCTTTTTTTTTTTGAGGGGTTGGGGGGGGAGGGAGAAGTACTCATACTTTCTTCATGTAACAGTAATATTATTTTGTAATGATATATTACATAAACTTTTGGCAGAAAGTGTTTATCACCATTTTCATTTTTGAAGTGTGTTTTTATGAGTCTATAGACTTTAGTATAAAATGTCTTCTAAGGATGCTCAGAACCAGTATTTTAAAGCCTGTTCATTTTAAGTATTCAGAAAAGAGGATTTGTGTCCAATATATATGCCTAAAAATAGAATCTGTACATATCAACAGCCATTCATGGGCATTACAGCTTATGCCCAGGCTTTAAATCTCATCAGAGCTCTTGTGAGCTGGATTTGCCCACATGAACTGAAAGGGAGCAATACTGGTAATCTGCCCAGTAGCTTTTTGTCCAGCATTATTGTAGGATGCTAAATGAGCCTGGTTAGTGTACTACGTACTGAACTTTGCCACTGATTTTGTCCTGTCATTTTTTCCAGACTACAAAAAGAAGTACTAGGTTCTTGTTACTTTCAAGTTAACACTGCTGTTAGTCATGCTTGGGAACAAATGAGTGATGAAAAAGGCATTCTGTATGCAGGAATCATTACTATTCTTCTGTCAAAACACTGAATGATGTTTCTTTTTTTTTTTTTCTTTCTTTCTTTTTTTTTCCTTCAGATTATTACTTTAAGAGATTATATTCCCAAAATCATTGGCCCAGATGCTTTCAATCAGTATATTGGCCTTTATAAAGGTTATGATCCCACAGTGAATCCTACAGTTTCTAATGTATTTGCAACAGCTGCTTTTCGTTTTGGTCATGCAACAATCCAACCGATAGTAAGGCGTTTGAATGCACAGTATTTAGATGATCCAGAACTCCCACATCTTCATTTGCACGAAGTTTTCTTTAGTCCTTGGAGGCTTGTTAAAGAAGGTATGTTTTTATTTAAACTGTTTTTTGTTCTTTGTGTGCTTCTTAATTTTGTTCTGTTTGCTTTTCCCATAAATGTTACAGTTTCTTTAATGTTGCTGGTCTTAAATTAGGAATAAAAACATTTATTTAACTGCATCACTGATTTATGTTGTTGAACACGTTCCATAGAATTAATACTAACTGAAACAATTATTTTAGGTAAATAGTTATCTTAATAAAATAACTCTCCAGATTGAAAGAGCCTGATGGACTGACAAAAAATTGATCTCTTGTATGCATTTTTGTGGATAAATATATTATCAGATGGTCAAATTTTGTATCCCAGAGGAAGCAGCTGGAACATTTTTGTTGTATTACCACAATTTCAATCTTAAGTAAATTTTTGCTTTTTTGCTTTTTTTTTTTTTTTTTAATGTGAAAGGCTATGTGACCAGTGTTTAAAGGGAAAGAAGCATACATGCATTCACATTTGTTGAGAATATTATAGTGGTTTATATACATGCTGTAACATTAAATTATTTTTGTGTTTGAAGGAGGCTTGGATCCATTGATAAGGGGTCTTCTTGCACATCCAGCAAAACTGCAGGTGCAAGGCCAACTGATGAATGAAGAGTTAACAGATAAGCTGTTTGTGTTGTCCAATAATGGTTCACTTGATTTAGCATCACTGAATTTACAGCGTGGCCGTGATCATGGACTCCCAGGTCTATTGATTTTTCTTGAATCTTCTTCCAATCAGCAACTGAGATATCAATGTTTGTATCTAGGATGTAGTTGTAAGATTTATTTAACAGCTTTTTTATAGGAAACATAACTCAAGTCTCTTTAAAACACAAGAAGCCAGTATTTTCAACTTTGATGGAAAAAAAAATATTCCCCACCATTTGAAATTAAAATAACTTCCCCAGACTGAAGTCCAGAATGTGAAAGACCAGTACTGATTAGTAGATCTGGGTGCTCCTGGCACCTGAGACTCCTCCCTGCAGGATTCAGCTCCAGAGAAGTGGGGTTTTCTGACTGCAGCACCTACTTGGAGTTGAAATGTCTCCAGGAGTGGTTAATGACTTCATTAAATGTACACCTGACTTTTAGAAACATTACATTTTTGTGCCCACTTTTTGCATTGGATTTCTAGCTCTAGTTAGCCCAGGGTAAGGCTGAAGTAACAGTCAAGGACTGTGAGCCCACCACACCATGGGTGTACGGAGTTAGAGGAAGACTATGCTGGAGCTTGGATCAATTTAATCATAGCAGCTGAAAAAACATACAGTATGTTCACAGTCCTGTGTAAAATCCTCCCGTAAGTGTGCCACAGTCTCTAAACGCAGAGGCAACAACCCTCTGCAAAGCAGACAGAGACTTTCACTTTTTTTGTAAAACTGCATCCTGATCCCCTATCTGATCAGACCGCTTGTCTGCATGAATAAAGAACAAATACAGTTGCCCTTTTATGTTCTGATCCTGATGTCCTACCCACAGAATACAAGTAACTGATTAACTAAGGTTGCTATGTTTCTGGGTGACAAACCTCTCCATTTCTCCTGTTAAAGCTGTGAGACTCTGTAGCTAGGAATATGTCCTTGGCCAATAGAAATGAAGTCTGACTCCAGCCTGGAGTTTAAAAGTCTTAGCCAAATAGGAGTAGAAATGGAGTTCTGGTCTCCAGGATTAGAAATGCAAGTTTTACTGGGAGATGGGGAAAATTAATTGCAGTGATGTAAAAGAATTGGAAAAAAAATATATTTTCCAGGGAACTAGACATGTCCTACAACAATCTCCTTAGTAAAGAGCTTTAGGTGCTAATGGAATTCAGGGTTTATTCCTGGATCTGAAAATCTCCAAACAAAATGAATGTTCCTGCCTGCATTAGCTCAAAATAGATCCCTTTATTTCATATTTGCATTGCTTAAATATGGGAGAACTTAAAACTCTTGTCTTCCTTCATGAGAACGATGTAATATTTGTATACCTTGTAGTTGCAGATCCTGCTGTAATTTCTCTAATCATTTTAACCAATAACAGCAGGACTATTTTTGGTAATAACTGTCCATGATTGTAAATAAGGTTGCCAGAATCCAGTGCTTTTGAATGAATTAAGTTCAAATATCATGCCTAATAGTAATCTAATCTTCCTTTTAATCATCATATTTATAGGTTATAATGACTGGCGAGAATTCTGTGGCTTACCAAAACTGGAAACTCAAACTGACCTGAATACAATAATAACTAATCAGAAAGTTACTGAAAAAATCATGGAATTGTACCATAATCCTAGCAATATTGATGTTTGGCTTGGTGGTTTAGTAGAAGACTTTCTTCCAGGTGCTAGAACAGGTCCTCTGTTTGCCTGTTTAATTGGAAAGCAAATGAAGGCACTAAGGGATGGTGATCGGTAAGTTTATTCATGATGCTGAGTCTTTTGTGAACCACTCAGCAGCAACTGTCATTTTACACATACATGTGGACACTTCTTAGCATGTAAGGCATCGTGATGCTTAAACATACTTTTAATTATGTAAACAAATTATTCACTGCCAAAATCTAATTTTTGCATTTTCTTGGGTAAACCTTTCCTTATTCTTCTTTGATCTGTATAGTCTCAAATTCAGACATAGGGATTGTTTCTGTAACACTGAGATGCCCAACTTTGAAATTCTGGTGGAAACTCAAAGTGCCAGCACTAGTTAATTGTGCTAGGAACACGTCTCCTCATCTCCTTCTCTGTGAATGGATGTACAAATCTTAACTATCCAATTCCTGAGGGATGCACTAGGCTAGGATCCTTAACTGAAAGGATCTCAAAATTTTCCCAGAAAATCTGTAAGAGAAAGGAGAGTTGCAGTTAAGACTTCCTAGAAAGGTAAATAAAAGCACCGAGTATTTGGTCTTATGGTATCAGGAATGCAGAGTTCTCCCAGAACTGCCACATCAGACACGCCAGAAGAGGCTGTCACTTCACCTAGTCCTCTACAGCTGCCACCATGGTCTGTCTTGTACCTTCATACCAGGAAGGTAGAAGAAATGCTATTTCAGGCTTCAAAAGGGTTCAAAAGATGCTGCTTTTATCTTTGTTATTTCCTGAAGCAATTATAAAACCAACCTTTGTTTTTCATTTTTGTCATATACTTATGGCAGCAACCTAGAATCTTATGAGAAGACTAATTTTAAACTACTCACACCACCTTAGCACTGGTGTTTAAGTTCCTCTGGCCCTTATGCTCACCTTTACACTTCTCTCAGAAGTGGAGAGAAGCCATTACGTAAATAAAAATCTGAAACAGAACTTAAATCTGAACTTTAAAAAATGTTAATTAATTAGCTCACAGGAAAAAGCAATATTAATCAAAGTTAGTATCTTATTAAAACAAGTCATATAGCAAACATTCCACTCAGCTGCAGCAAAAACATGGTTGTAAGTTTTCTGAATTGTAATGGCATCCTCAACTCTATCTGGAGAATGATCATCTACTGAGACCCTTCCAGACTCTCTACTTTTATCCAGTGTCACATGATACTACTAGCATTAATTAAACCTAAGCATAATTTAATGTGTTATTTTTAAACTGAGAAAAGATTAATTCTAACAGTAGAAGAACACCTCAAGTTTGCGCTATAAATTTTGTGTCTACTAACTTAAGTGTGAAATGGTGTTTGGTTACTGAGACTATGATATTTAAGAAAGTTAGGAGTATATAACAACTTGTTGTAGTTGTCATAGAGTAAGCATAAGAATGAAAAAGTCTAAAATTTATTGCAGTGGCTTGCTGTATAATGCATTGGATACTGTATCTGCATTAGTAACGCTACAAGCATATGAGATATTTGTTAGATAATCCTATATGTTAGTAAGTAGGAATTTCAAAACATCTTTTTGAAGTTACCAATTTAAATTCATAAATCCAGACTAAGTGGAATTTTTAACTGACTGAATGCCATCCTCATAACCTTAAAATCTACTGTCAGTATCCTGATTAAAAAAAAGATTTATTTCACCAGTGTAATAACCCAGGCCCTCATGCTGGGTTTGACCTTAGCCTATCTTGACTTCAGCCAAATCACCTGGAAACAATAGTTTTTGTTCCATCAGCTGTTGCCTTTTTTTCTGTTCCTGCTCTGAATCCTTGTCTGATCTCAGGGTTTGAAATAACAGGGTAAAGACTTTGTACCTGACTTTACATTCTTAGCATAAGAGGTTTGTGCCTCTATTTATATTTTTCTTCTTCTTCTTCTTCTTCTTCTTTTTTTTTTTTTTTTTTTTTTTTACTCTAATCTTGCAAAATTCACCTGTAAAATTTTCATGACTTGCTACAGATCTCCTGGAGCAACCTCTGTTAGAGCAATCATCTAGCTGCTGGGTAGATTAAAAATAATGATCTGCTCAAACCTTCTCAGCAGTGCAGATAAAACTGAATTTTCTGATGAATGTAGAACAGCTTTTTATGAAAAAGGAAATTGAAGGGTGTAGGGCAGCTGAGTAGTGCAAAGCCTTTGATGACTTTTGTTATAAGAAGGGGTCCAGGAACAGTCGGTGACATTTCAGAATGTTCTGAGAATTTTTGGGACTCTGTGTAGGTTGGAAACAGAAGGAAAACACCTTTTCTTCTCTCTCCAGCCCCCCACACTCTTCTGTACTTCTTATCATAGTGCTTCTGTATTGTGAAATATTTGACCTATCCTTGGTCATGTAGATTTCATCCTACTCCAACACAGTAGGAGAGCAGGAGAGTTGTCTCTTCAGACTGTCCCACTGTGGGTAACTAACAACTTCTTAGCAAATGAAGAGCTCCATACCAAGAAAAGTTCAAATGCTATCGTGTGTATCTATTATGGCTACTGCTGCAATTCTCCTGTAATTATGTTTTAAACAATTTATGAATGCATAAGAATGCTGGTTTGCATAAGATTAAGTATCCAATTCAAATAATTTGCATCAATTTTGTTTTGTTTTGTTTTTTTTTTTCTCTCAGTACTGCAACTTTCTTTTGCGGCTACAAGCAATTCAGCACATGTGAATTAATTAATAGTTTTACTTATCTTACTTTAACAAACCACCTGAGATGACTAGTACCCCAGCTCACAACAGTCTTCCTGTGTCTTGTAAGATGGATTTGCAAATCTGCAGATTATATAGTTTCAATTTATGATTCTTGTATCCAATTACATTTTGTTGTAATTATTTATCTTTCTCTTCTCATGTAGGATACTCTGATAGTAAGAATAATCAGCTCTTTGAATTTAATTGTTTAAAAATATTTCTATCAACCTTTCCAGATTTTGGTGGGAAAATGATAATGTTTTCACTGAAGCTCAAAAGAATGAACTCAAAAAGCACTCTTTGTCTCGCGTGATTTGTGACAACACAGGGATTTCTGATGTGCCAGTAGATGCCTTTCAACTTGGAAAGTTTCCACAGGATTTTAAACATTGTAGTAATATAGATGGAATGAATTTAGAAGCTTGGCAAGAAATCTTTCAGGAAGGTAATTTGGTAATTATCTTTTTTTTTTTTTTTTTTTTTTTTTTTCTGATGGGAAAGGGAGTAACCTGTAGTTAGAGCACTGACTGTGGTTATTCAGGTCTTGAGTTCCAGATCTGTCATGGAACTTTACCATTTCTGTCACTTAGAAATGAGATCTACATCTTTCTCTCCTTTCTCAATTTCCTCCTCTGTAAAAGGATACTGTCTGCCATCTTCCCCTTGATAAAACAGATGGCTTTGTGAAATACATAAACATTATGCTAACTAGGGCAGGAGTTTTTAGAAGTATAGAAAATATATTAAGATCTCTGTAGACCATACCGTTTGGAGGTAAAGTTATTTTTACAAGAATTGTAAGTCAGACCTCAGGAATTCTGTATAAATTCTTATCCAGTAATGAATAATTAAATTATTGATCATCTTAAAGCATATGAGTAATTTCACTGAAGTTAATTTATAGCAGTAAGGAATAATAATGTCCATTTTTGAAGGTAAGCTGGTATGTTTTTAAAATGTGATTTTTTTTTATTTGTAGAAGAAATGTGTGGAACACCAAAGCATGTAGAAAATGGTAATTTTGTATATTGTTCAGAATTTGGGGAATCTACACTGACTTATTCTTGTCGACATGGATTTCAGTTACAAGGAGAAGAGCAATTGAGCTGCACAAGTAAAGGCTGGAAATTTCAGGCTCCTGTTTGCATAGGTATCTCTCTGGATATATGTATTTGTTTCGGAGTTTTCTAAAAGCTCATCTAACACTGTTTAAGAGACATGAACTCCTTTCATTTCTTGTCTTGAAATGTATAGTTTAAATGTCATTTTTCCTTTGTGTTCCTCATAAATGAGTGCAGTTTGTATGACAAAGATAGTCAGTCTGCTAGGTTTATAAGTATAATGACATGATAATGCAAAACTGCCCATCATTCAGAATTGCTATCTTAATCTCTACCTATGCTGATTCATCGTTAGGTTTGATGACAGGGAAATGTCAATTAACAACCAGCAGGAAAACAAACAAACAAAAAAGCAGGTCTGTATTATACATCACTCTTTCCTGCATTCAATGTAATAATGAATCAGACTATTGTTTAATTCATTTTCCTAAAGTGGTTCAATGGACACTCTAGATACAAAGTGAACTCAGCTCTTGTAGTTGGTGTGTTATCCAAATAAGTTAAGCAAAAGTGACAAAGAAACACTGAATACGAGACAAATTAAGCAATTTCATTATCATTCTATTCCAAATTCCATCCCTTAAATATCAGTGAAAAATTTTGACAGAAATGAATTCTGCAGGCAGAAAAGTGGAACAGTAAGAAGTCAGTTAAAAGATATTTCATGAACATTTTAAAAAAGAATAACTTTCTGATAATTTATTTACTATTTTCTCCTCTGTTTTTGCTCTATTTTTGCTATTGAAAGGAGGACTGAGAGAAAGAATATGGAAAATATTTTGTTGCAAGACATTTCCTCTTCACTGCTATGAGGGATGAACTCTCTCAATGTTCATATTTCTAATGAGAATGTTCTTAATGATATGTGTGTGCATTTCTATACGCATACTCAAGCTGTTGCGCCACATAAGAACGTGGGAGAAAATCGAACCTGAAAAGGCTGTATTTAGGAATATATTATGGACTGTGTTAAATTACTTTGAATGTAAGGGCTGCAGCTGATTTGTAATAAAGTGTGCTTATCAGTATTTCTGTGATAGCAGAATAGAAAGCTATTGATTCTAATTGCATACCTGGTATATCAGAAGTCAAATGAAATTTGCAGCTCTTTCCTTTATTCGTATCCTATTTATTTCCTGAATCTCACACGCATTAATACCATATAAAGAAATAAAGCTGTTAAACGAATTATAATAAAATCTTTTCATTAGATTAATATTCTGGCTACAAACTGAATAAATAACTTATATGAATGAATCATTCCTTGTCCTAGTTTCTTTTAATATGTTCAGCAATGTAAACAAAAGACTTTATATTTGCTATAGGAGAACAAGATGCTGCATATATTAAATAAGAAATGCCTTTATTAAAAGCCATCAAACTCCACTTATGCAGATGCTACTTCAGTATTTCAGTAGAAGGTACTTTGTCCCATGCATGTCTGTGCAATGTGTTCCCATTCTTCTAAATGTTCAGCAAATTAAGAATAAGTCAAGCAATATAATGAGGAGCTTAGCATTTCTGCAGATGGTTTCAAAATTATATGCTTCTCTGGAAAAGACAGAGTGGCCTGCTGACAAAAGCATAGAAATTTGAGAGCTGTTAATTCCTGCTTACTAACTTTGGCTTTGATAGAAATCATTTCTACTGATTCAGGAAGACATTTAGTGCTAGACTGTGCTACCTTTATAATAAGTGCCATCTTACATTGGATAGATAACTGTGTTTACTTTGCTTTAATAAAGTACCACAGTCTTTGAGCAGTAGGGTAGGCTGGTTAGATCTGACATACACTATTTCATGGCCATAAAACCAATTAGTTAGTTAACAGATAACGTGAGTATGAGCTGAAATAGAAACTCTGAATTACAGTGCAGAAAAAGTCTGTTCAGGTTTTTCTTTCCCAGTGATGAAATCTGTGGGAATTAAAATAAATGTGGTCTTGAAGGTGTAATAATTACTAAGGACACTTCATCCTGAACAACAGACTAGTTTACTACTTCATAGAAGCATTATGGGAGATAGTATTTCTTAAGGATTTGTAAATTTAAGATTATTCCTTGTGTGATTTAGACTGTCTCAGTTGACAGTTAGTTTTGGACACGGCTGCTGCTTTGTATTAAAATTTAAGAAAGGATCAGGTTTGATCCAATTTTCAGTGACAGATTTCCCCAAGTGGTCTGAGTGACAATGTTAAGCTAAGCCAGTAAACCATTTTTACAGGGTCACTTTCTAATACTAATACTGATGGGGGAAAAAAAAAGAGCTATGTAGACAGAAGTAGCAGCTAAAAAATGAGGTAGAGAATGAAAGGAAAGGAATGTAACCAAAAAGAGAAGGCACTGAAGACTAGAGAGTCTACATATGGGCTTGCAGTGTTTCCCAAGGCAAGAGATCTGAGGTGTTGAACACGCTGGCAAATATTGCACAGCACTGATGGGAAAAAATCTACAGCAGTGCTGGATGTTTTTAGGAAACCGAATGAAGTTGTGTAAGCAAATATTACACAGAAGGAAGAGAGATGCAGAAATGTGAAAAAGACTACATTCTTTCTCTCATTGTGTATTTTCTTTCCTGCTTTTCACACTGATTCTCCTTTTGCATAAGACTGAAAGCAAAAGGACTTGAATGGCCTCAAGGAAAATGCATTTATGTGCATCTTCAAGTGGATAAAAATGGATAATTGTTCATCTGCTCATCATTCTGTCGAGATATTGCTATTTCAAAGAATTTATATACCTTCCAGGAGCAATAATTTTTTTTCAGTAGTATCACAGATATATCCAAATCTAACCTGAATCTTAGACTGTTAAAAATAATGTCTGGAAATGTATAGAACCATTTCAGTGTTACTATTTTTTCATTACTTCTATAGAGCACGATATAAATAATGTTTATAGAGGAACTGGAAGTTTTAGAACATAAACCCATTCAGCTCAAAAAGTAAAAAACAAATTAAAAAAGGAAAAAGAAATGAATATCAATGTGTAATGCACAAAAATTTACTTATGAATACTTGTAGCAGGTGTGCATAAATTATTAATCTTCTCTAATTTGTAATGATTATTGATCACTCTTTATTCATTTTGCAGACATCAATGAGTGTGAAAATGAAATTAATCCACCATGCTCTCCAACTGCTAAATGCATTAACACTAAAGGCAGCTACAAATGTCTCTGTACTGAACCTTACAAGCTGGCAGAAGATGGAAGAACATGCACTGATAGCACTCATGAACCTACTGTCCATTAAAACTTTCTCAGTTCTTTTTTTAACTGTGCTGTAAAAATGTTAAAATTGAGATGTATGAAAGCAATGTTAAAATACCTAAAAATTTCTGCAGACAGTCTTAGTCATAAATATACCATCAGATTCTGTAAAGTAAATAAATATATTGAATAAATAACATGGAGAAGGTTGTCATTTCCCATTCTTCATTTATAAAAAACATTATTTTCTGACAGTGTATATGAAGGGTGATATAATCTCAGGTCACCTGGTTTGTTCCACCTGTTACATTGCAAAACAATTTAGTCTAGCATAAGTTGCACATTTTCTTGATCTTCATAATTCCAGCACCCCTGAAATATGCATTGTGTCTTAAATTTTACATGGGGAGCATTAGAATAGCTGCCCACTGATGCTGAGTAATATTTGTTCTGGGGAAAGAGAGACTACATCTGCCAAAAGCTCCATGAAAACCTACAATGCAAACTCAAGTGGGTGAATATTTTCTTTGCCAAAGTGCCCAAAAGAAGCACAGAAACTTTAAAGTGCTCAAAACTTGCATATCCAGTGCTGTATATTACTAATTATAATTAGGTTTGGAATTTCACTGATGGCACATTTCTCATTACCTGTTTAAATGAATACCTGAATTATGATATTGTATTGGGCTGTCTATCATTGTTATTTGCATAAGGAAAACAGAGGACGATAATTCTTCAGCAAATCTATCTTCTCACAAACAGACAAAAAAATCAGTGGTATAATGTATATATAGCTGATTTTCCCACTGTGCTGCCTTTTTTTTTTTTTTTTTTTTTTTTGTTCTATGGACTTATTTCTTCCTGGATTAAAGGTAAAAGGAACGGTGCAAGTCAGTCAGAGTTTTTATCTTTTAAAATAGCATAGAAAGAGAAGAAAAAACAACCTCACTTGAAGGTGTTTCTTTATTTACAGTTGTATTTCATTACCCATTCAACCATAGTCATATTTCTTTGCCACTCTAAATCCAGAGACAAAACCTGCCTTCAGATTAACATAAAGAGATTAGTTCAGTGGTGTTGAGGTGTTGAGAACAGAGATTATATATTAATACATTGCATACTGGCAATACATACTGGCATGTATTAATACTGGCATGTATTAATACTAATAATATACTGGCATGTAAACCAGGGCAGCTCCAAATATTAGTTTTATATTTCAAAGAGAGGAAACATAACATTGCACTGTACCAAGTGATCATTACCCCAAACCAAGCCAAATGTGCTTTTCAGAACCTCATTGGCTTTCTAACAACAAAAGCACAAAGGTGCTTTTCCCTCTACTCTCTGCTCAGTGGCAGCATCTGGAGTGCTTTGCCTCCTGTTCTGTATTCTCCAGAATGATAAAGACATGGAGACACGGGGTTACCAAACCAAGAGAAATGAAATTGATTAAGGAAACAGATCATCTTTCATACAAAGGGATGTTGAGAGAGCTCAGACTTTTCAGCCCAAAGAGAAGGATCAAGAAGGACTTAACAATGTGCATAAATGTTTTTTAAGTTCAGGGAGGGGAGATTTAGGTTGGATATCAAGGGAAAGTTTACAGAGAGAGTGGTGAGGCACTGGAACAGGCTGCCCAGAGAGGTTGTGGATGCCCCATCCCTGGAGGCGTTCAAGGCCAGATTGGATGGGGCCCTGGGCAGCCTGGTCTAGTATTAGATATGGAGCTTGGTAGCCCTGCATGCAGCAGGGGTGTAGGAGATTCTTGAAGTCTGCTCCAACACAAGCCATTCTATGATTCTATGATTTAGTTGAAAGACCCAGACTTTTCTTAGTAGTGCCCATTGACAGGAAAAAAGGCAATGAGCACAACCTTAAAACCATGAATTCCAGCTGAACTCGTGAAAACACTTTTTTACTGTGAGGGTGACTGAATGATGGCACATGTTATCCAGATTGGTTGTGGAGTTTCCATCCCTTATGTTATTCAAAACCTGCATGTACACAGTCCCAAGAAACCTACTTAAACAGGGAAGTTTAACTAAATTTCTTCAAAAGAAGATTCTGTCCAATTTCAACAATTCTGTGATTCTGCAACTGGATATGATGAAAAGAAAAATGTTTTTAGCACTGTTTTGTGTGGTTTCTTTGTAAACTAGTCCTAAATATGCATGTGAGCACATCTCACTATAATTTCTCAACTGTTTCCACTGAGAAAGTAGTAGTTAATTAGGTACTTGATAGAAGATTAGTCTAAAAATTATTCCTATTAACAAGTGAAATGAAAAAAACACAATGAGTCAACTGTATTCTGTTTCTTCAATTTCTGTCTTAGAAATACTTATGAAAAATTATACTGCATGTGGAAGGCTATAAAGCTGTAGGGAGATGGTCAGGAGTGGTCAAAGCTTGTGAATTAGGCAGGTGTTGTAAGATGTTGTGTTGCTTATGGCATAATGGTCTGCAAGCAGTTGCATTGTTAGCTAGACGTCAGTCAATGAATATATATATATATACACATACATATATATACACATACATATTATATATATATAATACATATATTATACATATAATTTGTATATTATATATATATATTATAGATTATATTATTATCTCATTTTTGTTTCTCTTTTCCTTTTCTGTCTTCATAAACAGTTTTTATCTCAACCTGTAAATTCTATTTTGTTTCTAATTCTCTCCCTCATCCCACATGGGGGGGCAGCGAGTAAAAGGCTGTGTGGTGCTAGAGCTCCCTGCCAGGTTAAACCACAACAACCATATGATTAAATAATTAGATGTTCACACCTTCAGGACAATGGGAAAAAGCTTGGCTTTATAAATACTTTTTTTTTTTTTTTTGTCAGATCTCAAGTTTAAGAGGACTCCAGATGTCTTTTGCCACTATCTACAAAACAGTATATAAAACATAAAATACCTTAAAAAGAAACTGAAATAGCTGTATTAAAAATACATTCAGCCTGAAGACTAGTATGTTTTAGGTGACTGATGGATGAGGATTATCCAAAGTGCTCATGGAAAGCATTTGTGTAATTCAATGAGTGATATAAATTGAACTCTAATTTATAACTAAGTGACAAATCCATGAGAAATCTATCAAGTAAACTAAAATTCTGCAACCTTAATAGAACCTTTGAGTGCCATGATAATATGAATATATTATACATTAAAAGGATAAGTACTTGTTATGTGAGTCCTCTGTCTTCCTCCTGTCCATGTTGTGGGAAAAAAAATAAACAGTATTTGTCTCTTTCACTGATTTTCATTCAAAATGCATTAAAGATTTAGTTCTGTCATTAAAGATGTTGTAATGTAGTCTAAAGGAATTAATGTGAATAGGTTTAAAATTAAAGATCAGTATAAGTGTGAAAGAGTCTCATCTTCATCTCTGTAGTCTTGATGAGTACATTAAAATCATCTCCAACTCTGCATACTGAAGCAAATGTAATTTCAAACTGGTAAGAAACTCGTTCTTTTTTATCATGCTGTTTCCCACAGTGATAACAATTACTTGTCTGTTTCAACATAAATATCCATATATATCAAGTCTCTCTCTTAATTTTTAAGACTATGAAGTGTAGCTCACTAGGTAGTAATTACACTTGTAAGCCTTCTGTTTTCAAAAAAAAAAAAAGCACGTTAGTCTCAATATTCTAGAAAACTTGCTCTGAAAAAACTAGGTCTTGGATACTTGGCTTTCCTCCCTCTCTGTTTATTTCACCTGTTTCTAATAATCAGTCAATGGTAGTATTTACTGCTAAATCTTCATGAGAACTATTACTCTTGTGCTTTCATGATAACTATTGGGTTTGAGATTTTGTTGTTTCTATTTGTCTTTCTTTTCAGATAATGTTTACATCTGGTTGATAGTTTTTAGTATTATTATTATAGCTTGAGATGTGGAAAAAAAAAACCCAACTCTTTTATTTAGACAGTTGAACCTTTTTTTTTAATGATATACATGAAAAATAAAGCTAATAAAAATTGTCAGCTCCTAGTGACTTGATCAGAGGACAGCTCCTACTCAGATAATGTCCTTAACAGTTAATCTCAGAGACCAAATAACTTGAGAGAGATTAAAGTGGTATGTCCGGTTTACCTGTAATACTCTAATAATAATAGTACTCTCACCTTTTTTCTCTCTCAATTTAAGTATGTTTTTCAAATGTAGCACATATGAAATTCAGTTCTTAAACAGATTTTACTGTTTCATTACTATATACATTCTCTGTAATGAATTTGGTTTTGAAACCACAAGTTTACTTTCTCCAATGAATAAAACCAGAATGAGGCCTTGTATATTTGAAGCAACTTTTTCCCTTTCTTGATTTAGGAGATCAGCTCCCCAGGTGCCCAAGACACAGAAGAAAAATTCTCCTAAGCATACATGCTATGGTGGCAAATTTACCCAACTGAAGCCTGACAATGTGTTCCTTTATTTCTGCGTATTCCAAGCAAAGCAAAGTTGAGTTCTTGGTTCCTATAAACTCTATCTGCACTGTTGCAGGTTTTGCTTATGACCAAAAATGTCCTCTCCTTCCTTATTGTTTGACATTATCGCAAACATGGATTAAAAGGGGAAAGGCAGCAGAGACCTGACCACACCTCATGATATCTCAGCAAGAATGCTTTCCATTTTGGAGTTACAAGTACAGTATCTTCTTCTGACAGCAAGTAACTGAGACAGGCAGGAAATTTTGTCACTAGCCCAGTTTAAGGACCGTACTTCATTTTTTTGTTCTGAATTTTATGACAATGACAGACTGTAACCTGTGGAGAAGGTTACCTTTTTGCATGCTTGTACCATTATGTGAAAAAATCAAAACTACATAAATCCTGAAAATGATATTTCTTTAAACTTTTCTGTAAGTAAAATAAAGGAGAAAATGCAGGATGCTCTAAGGGACTCATCATAGTAGGTGCTTTAGCCAACAAATTCTTTTGGTACTCTGAAACTCTGCATCCTACAGGAGAAAGAAAATCAGCTGGTTTGAAGTGACAAAACCTGTGAGCTGTTTTCAGAGGATGATGAAGAGGATAGATCGAAGCAAAAGACCACAGCACTTCACATTAGAGGTATACTAAACTCAAACCATTATTTCATTCCACTAATGACTGAGATATATAAAAGCAAAAATGAAGTGCATGAATGTAACCAGAATTGGAGCTTGTTTTTAAAATGCTTAAGGGCTGTTACATTATTTTCAGATATATCCCCTCTATTACATTCTGTCAGTGATAAATATAAAACTGACTTATGATGTGAAGTGTTCATAAAAATTGCTTCGTGGCATTTCAGATTACATATGAAAAGTTTTGCTCATTTATTGTAAGTTAAGAGTGTTGAAAATGAAACAGCTAAGTTACAAATGTTATCAATATTTTAAATCTTCTGCAAGGCTTTTGAGGAAAGCTAATGAAGAATTACCTTTCCTACTATTATTCTTTCCATCCTGGCTCACAAACTTCAAAGAAACTTGTCATACCTAGTCCAGAATTCTGTCAGTCTTGTGATTATACTCTCTGAATACTGAAAATAAAAATGAACTGATGATGAGACTTCCATGTTGGAGGGTCACCTTTATTTTACATGGTGTGCCTCATAGAAGCATGCACACCTGCTGAGCTGATGGATGCCCACTCCCAAGACAGCAAACCAATTTTACTAGGATACAGAAGACAGCTGAAGATGCATTGCATACCCATCACTGCAGGGATGCAAGATCCACCCTCCAGGAAACCTTTGCCTCTTTATCACAATGTACCTGTTTACAGTTGATCATACTTCTGTTTGCATCAGAAAGACAGCATAATAGAGTGAAAAAAGGACAAGATGCCCTGGCACTTGACCCGAATTTGTTGCACTGGGCTTCTGAATATGTACCAGCACAGGACAACCAACCTGCACATAGACCCTGTTATCCCAGGCTTAAATTAGAGGCAAGAGCTTTGAGGCAAGCAAGTCAAGAAAAGCCAAAGATATTCAGAGCATTTCCCCAGGGTGATGCTTTACACTTTATTACATGGTGCAGAGCAAATGGTATGATTTTAGATGCTGTGCATTTGCAGAGCAATGTTGCCAATCTATGCAGGCAGTGCTCAGGTAGGACCATCATGCTCTCCCCATTCTACTTTTATGTATTTCATACACTAGCTTTTTTGTCATAAATGTGGCCTGCAAGGTTTTTCTCTGCCTTTTTATCATAAAAGTGTGGAGTGCTGATCCTTTATTTCTACTCATTGTTTCTTGAGGTTACTGTATTAAGGGTAATGAACTATCACTTCACTGTTTTGATTGAGGTGTGAGATTTGGCCATGAAGGACAGGATGAACATTATCTTCTGAAGAACAAAAGAAATGATAATATTGATTCAATAACATGGAAATGGCAAGAGAGATTTCAGCCAATGTTTAAAATGAACTGTTATTTCTTCCCAGCACTTATCTGTTGTTCAGCTTGGTTGAGCACTATATGTTGCAAGGGCTCAGTTTCACATCTTCAATAATTGTTGATGTGACCAGAGTAAAACTGTTGTATTTTCTTTTCTTTTTGAGCTCCTAGATTGAGCTCAAGAAGAATCATGGACACTGCCGCTCTCCATAAAGCCAAATGGCAGTAAAAGTAAACAAGCATGGGCTGAGGTTAGTGCCCCACTAGGTGAGCTTTAAATCAAAGGTACTGACCCATTTTGGCCATTAAAATCCCGTGATCCTTGGTGTGGAGAGATGTAGAGCTATGGTTCAAAGTTCCACAAAGCTTCAGGGAGTTTCTGACATTTTTCACTGATTTGACAAGTAACCAAGATGTCAGCTGGAAAGTATTTTGGCTAAAACAAAACATCAGCCTATAGCATTAAGAATTTTATCTTTTTTTTTTTTTAATTATTTTAACTATTTTCCACTCTTTTGGATTAAATTTGCAGGACTTACCTGCTTTCAGTTATTAATTTTAGGAAAAAGACAGAATTCTCAGCTGGCTTAGGTCATCTTCCAGTTATAATAGATCTGGTAGATCTATTATAGATCCTTAGTTTTTTAACTGTGCCATGATGAACTTTTCACCGGGGGTTCTGCTCTGCTGCAGATTATCTCCAAATATCAAGTGGTATTTTGTGACAGTTGACCGCCCAAAAAATTTGTGACTTTTGAAGGCAGAGTAACATAGCAAAGCTGTTGCTGGCTACAAAGAGCCCACTGAGTATAAATAATTGCTGATGCTTAGCTGTATCCTATGTATTGAAATTTGAATTCTTCAACTAAAATGTTGAAAAAGATGATGAAATCACAATTACAGTTATATACAATTTTACCAGAAGAAATTAAAATAATTATTATGTTTCAGAATGATGATCTTCATAATCAGTTCTGACCTATTTTTGTCTGCTTATGAATGAATTATTCCATTATATCCATCTGACATATTATTCAAATAAACTCATTAAATGAAGTTATTTCTCACGGAATGGGAACAAGTCCTCACACTAAAATTCTGCCATTTACTTCCACAGGAAAAGAAATCTGCCCTTGGGCTGTAACCATGTGAAGCAGTACTGTTCTCTTTGACCCGTTTCTAAGCTTGTGATATCAGGCTTCTATCTGGTTATGTTTTACACTTTTAAAGTAAAGACAATCTTTCTGTTTAGTTGAGATAAATACAATCTAAGTATTAAAGTAAGTATATTATACAGTTTGATTCTATGGTGTTTTTTCTTATGGTGTTTTTATACCTGTTTGTTCTTGAATTATTTCAAATTTTCTTCATGTTTAACATTAAACCTATGGTTTAAAGATTATTTATATTTACTGTGAAAAAGCCTGGTAACAGTAGAAAGAAAAATTTAAAGCAGCTCATGTAAGGCAAGGCCCTCTCTCCAAAAATCTTCCTGCATCAGACAACTCCCTTGATTTCTTGTGATTAAAGGCACATTGCATGAAGCAATATCATATGTAACTTAGCTTATGATAAAAGAGAAAAAATTTTGACACATGAAGTCAAGCTCTTCATCACTCCTGCTTATGAAAGATGTGACAATGTTTTTTACAAGTAAAATAGCATCTGTGTTCCTTCCAATTTTGTATTACAGTACAAGTATCAAAATTTTCATACACTTATATATATGTAGCCTCTGAGATTACAATGATTTAAGTTAGTCATTTCCCTTCCTATGAATCTAATCCATTTGTTTGCTTAATTTACAGGCATTGCTTCATCTTGCAAGCTATGATATACTTTACTACATGTTGCTTTTCCACAAACCGGGAAATTAAATTTTAGTTTCTAGCTGAAGTTAGTCTCCCTTTTTGGGTGTGCAGGGAAAATGCACTTGTTTGGGCTACATTTCTTCTGTTAAAGCTCTGATTTACTTTAGCTGTCCAAAGGATTTATACTCTGGAAGTACATAACACTAGAAATATAGACATTCAAAATACAGATATCTCTATTCAGCCTGATGAATTCTGCTTGGACAAAGGGAGGCTGTCTGAGCAGTTGGGCAGGAGTCAGTGGTGACAGCCAGACAGGACCTGGTTCAGTCCCACCAACAGCCAGGAGCTGGGCAGACTGTAAATATTTTATTTTTCTGGAACAAATGAAGGCTTTGTAGTTATTTTATGGGATCTTCCTTACCTTTCCAAACACAGGTTTTTCCCTCTTACAATAAAGATTGCATAACATCAACAATTCCTGTGCAAACTGTTTGCATATGAACTTTATTTCTGATGCATCTTGAAATTTTTAAGAGAATTTGTTGCTTATTTTCCTGGTATTACTAAAACCTAATAGACGAGACTGAAATTTATTTAAAGAAATGAATAATGAATAATTGAATCTCCATGAAGTCTTTCTGCTCCTGGAAACACTTTGGAGAAAATTAGTCCAGCCTAATCTACCAGGAGGACTCTTGCACCACTGGGTTTATAATTAATTAGAACAGCATTTCTTCACTAGAAACAATAAAAATGAGACTTTTAGGTGTTTTTTCTTTTTTAGAAAATAAACTTTTTTTTTTTCAGTTTTAGTAGTAGGAAATAATTAGATTTTTAGCAAACTGGAAATTCAGGAGCATCAATGGGCGTAATACTTTGGAAAGAATTGTCGAGACACAGAGTGTTTAACAAGAATTTGTAATACGGAAACTCAACCAGTTCATTTACTTACATGAGACTTTTAAATTTCCCTGCTTTTGTCACCTAAACAGGTTTTCCTGCATTCAGCGATATCAGACCTACTCTTTCTTCCAAGTTATACCATATATAACATTAGAAGCATAATAAAACACAATAGGAAGAGTGATAGACCAGTAAGTTAATGCGTTCTGCATCCTGGATTTTCCATTCCTGTCCCTTTACCTATCCTGAGTCAAATGTTTTTCTTCTCCTCCCTGCTCTTTATCTACACCATTCTTTCCCATCCATTCCAAGAACTGATATACCACATACAAAAGACTTGTTTAAAAATCACCCTCTTGCAAAGGTCTAGGCCATCCATGGGTAAGTCATTTGTTGAATAAAATTTGATCTTCTAATTTGACTTTCATACAAAACAAGAATTTACATAGCCTTTTTTAAGTCCTTGTGTTTATTCCCATAGTGAAATTATATTTCCTATCCACCATTTTTTCAGAAACACTGAGTTTATTTTCTTCAGACATTTGTAAATGTACATAGGAGCCCAAGGGCAAGATCAAGTACAGCAAATGAGCAGCTAGGTTTCCTATCCATTGAGTTATTTGTATCAGAATGACATTTAGCCCCTTTCACCAAATACACAGAGAGAACTGTCTAAAATTTAGGCACTTTGCATGAAGCTCATCCAGGCAACTCTACAACCTATGTACCTACATAAAAGGTGAAGGCAAATTCATTTTTCGCATTCAAGAATCAAAACCATCACTATTGTGAGTTTTCTTGAAAAAAAAAAAAAAAAAAAAAAAAAAAGGCTAGGACCTATGTTTTCCTAGCTAGACCCTAATAGCTTACAAGTTGGAGAAAACAAGGCACAGCTACATCCAGAATATGCAAAAGACCACTAATCAGATGTTTGATATTTGATGTTCCATGATGTACTGATATCCAGCAAAGCTGAATTAGCAGTATAAGAAGATGTCTTAGACTCAACTGTGTAAAAGAAATTAATTTTATTTTGACCAATATATAGAGTGTGTTGCTTATGAGCGATTTATCTATCTATCTATCTATCTATCTATCTATCTATCTATCCATCTATCTACCTACCTATCTATTTATTTATTTATTATCATTTTCCTATAAAAATGCCATGTCTGATAGGACTTGTTACATCCTCGCTCTTAAAAAAATATGCGGTAATAATGAAGAAACTCCTTATGGGATTAAAACTATTGCCTGTGTGTATAGAGTATATCTGCATTATGTGAATTGGAGGACAGGAACAATGCAACACCTGTACTGAGCTAATTTATATGTTTGACTCACTTCTACAAGCAGCTTATTTAGTGGCCAACCCACTGCAGGAGAACTGTACAGATGATGAATTAAGAGTATCTTGTCAGCACTCTCTAATAATATTGTATTAAATCCCTGGCTTAAATTCACAGAATATGGAGATAAATACCATTTCTTTATATTCAGTAATTTACCTAATACTGTAGGTACAGACGTGAATGGGATTTGAATTTCCTTTTTGTATTTTTTGTCTCTACTTTTTTAATTAAAAAAGAAATGTTTACTCAGAGGAAGATATTTTCATTTAAGTTCCACTGCTGAAAAACTTAAATCTGGTAGAATCATAGAATTATAGAATTGTTTGAGTTGGAAAGGACCCTTAAAAACACCATCTAGTCCAACTCACTTGCAATGGCCAGGGACACCTACAGCTAGATCAGGGTGCTCACAACCCCGTGCAGCCTGACATCGAGTGTCTCTAGGGATGGAACATCTACCGTCTTTCTGAGAACTCATTCCAGTGCCTCACAATCCTTATCATAATAAACTTCTTCCTTTTATCCAATTTAAATCTCCCCTCTTTTAATATGAAACCATTTCCCCTTGTCCTATCTCCACAGATCTCCTGCTAAAGTGTCCGTCTTCTTTCTTCTTATAGCTCCCCTTTAGGCACTGAAAGGCCGCTCTCAGGTCTCCCAGAGCCTTTTCTTCTTCAGCCTGTACACTCCCAGTTCTCAGCCTGTCCTTGTAGAGGAGATCATAAAGAAAAGTATATGTTTGCTAGTAAATTACATTGAAAAGAAGAATGAATGCAAAATGTTAAAGCTGATCTACTTGTCCCAGTCTAGGGGTGTATGTGTGTGTTTCCTTGTGTGTATACGTCTTCTTTGGCAAAACAAATGTCAATTAACTGAAGGGAGTATTTAGCTCATCTTACTTATGAGTGCTTTAAAAGTGCCTCTGTTGCCCTACCTAACAGATAAAAAATTAACTGAAATTGTTTTAATGCTGAACTAAGGCTGAAAGCTAACCTAGACAGACATCCATTAGCATCTGCTTTCACTGATGTTTCACTGATGTGTAGAGAAGCTTGCGTACTTTCAGTTTGCTGATTTTGGAACATACAAATAATTATGTATAAAACTGAGGTTTTATACATCAATTTAACCCTGAAAAATTGCAGTGGAAATCTCCAACTTTCAATACAATTTCTACTGTATTTTCTGTAAGTTATATTAGTTTGCATATGAACAAAAACTCATTGTGACCTAGTTTAGATGTGCATAAGTGCATGTATATATGCACAAATATTTACACCCAGTTTTTTAAATAATTCTGCTTGTTTTTTTTTTTTTTTTTTTTTTTTTTTTAAAGTCTCAGTTTGTGTATCTTTCCTGGCAGGTAACATTTTGTTTCAAGTCAGACATCTCCTCACAGCTTGTATGAAAATTAATTAGATGTATGCTGCAACTATCACTTTAACAGTTCTATTTGGTCTTAAAATCTTGTGACTGTCCCCAAAAGAAACACTTACAATAGTAACTATGTGTTAGATTAAAAAGGACAAACCTCCAATCTTTTGGATGGCCTTTTATCATCCATCTGCAGGTTGACCATCTGAGAGGTTCAGCATGTTTCCTTGTTTTAAATAGTGATTGTTCAGTTAGTAGATCAAGTTAGTGAAACACACTCATAGATGGAATAAATCTACTCAGAAAAAAGGAAGGTGATCCAGCCAGTGAGGCGTAAAGTCCACTAAAATCAAAATAGAATAGAATAGATTTCTGAATTAAAATCTTGCAGCTGATCCAAATTTTCATTAAAAAAAAAAGAAAAAGATTTTCAGTGGAACTCCAAAAATAATGTTAAAAAAGTGTGTCTGATTTCAGTCTCATATGCTTACAAAGAATGATCCAGCTTCCAAATTCAGAGGAAGGGTGGAGGAAATGGGACCAACAGTAAAAATGGAAGTGGACATAAAAAGCCTTGCAGAAGCATTGTGATATTCTCCTAATATTATGTCCAGTATTTGGGGGCAAATTATGGCCTTTTGATTTTGAAATACCTTTGAAAATATATGAAATACTTGAATATGTGACAGAGACAACCTGATAAAATTTGCCCTTGCCCAGGAGCTTCCTTCCACATGGAGTACCACAGAAAGGAAGATTAGAGATAACACAAGGGATGTCAGCTGAATACTAGGTGCAGACTAAGATAAGACTGCTTTGAGGTGAATGCCAAAATAAGCAGGAAGCCAGAAAAGCTTATTAGCTAGGATGGGATGATGACATTATGTATCTTAGCATGCATATGAAAGAGCAATGACAACTGCCTCTGCATAAATTAAGGAACCTGAACTTTGGGAGAATATAAATTTTTAGAAATCAAGATAAGAAAAGGTAGGTGCATGCAGGATTGTATTAGCAAGATGAAGAAAGAACCACTGTTGCACAGTGGATGCTGAGACAAATGCACAAAGATTTGCCAACAGGGTCCATAGCTGATGGCTTATAGCAGAACAAACTGAAAATTGCTTGGTGGGATAACAATAAAAATGGAGAGAAAGAGGGAGAGACAGAGAGAAAAGGAAAGGGTCCCCTTATAACTGTCTCCTGTGCAGAAACAGCACAGGTTTCATTGGCTACGTAGTCTAGTTGGTAGTTCTTGTTTGCAATGCCGTTATCACTGACTGGCAAGAATATGAGGCCAAGGAGGGGGACATCCTGCCCCGGGAGACCCTGCCTATGTGGCTGGAGCATGCAGCCTGCCAGGGGAAAGAAGGTGCTCACCTGCACACAGGAAGCAGTCAGCAACACAACAGCATCTAAGACGCTGCAGCAGCATGCACACAGCAAGTTAGTGCCCAACAACACCGTTGGCTGATGAAAATACGTAGCACGAAAATTATTTTCTGAGTTGTTAGTCATAAACCAATTTTGTTTGTGTCATTCATCAGCCTCAGGTTTCTAAAATTAGATACTCAGGATCTTCCGCATGTGCATGAAAGTCAGACGAAGTAATACATGCAAATAATTTATTTTTTTCTTTCTCTTTAGGATCTTCAAAATTCAGTATGTATATGAATGCCTTAGAACATTGCAGAAGACAATATAAAAATTCAGAGCAAGTTTCATTAGTCTGAGAGCATGCAGTATCCAGACACTTTTGAACTTCTTTTAACAAAGAGCATACATAGTTCAGTGTCACCTTACTTTAAACTTTTCAGAGTTTTAGTATCCCATATCGTCATTAATATCCTCATTCATAGTATGGCACATTTAAATATATGTGATCTTCCAGTATCTTGATGCAATTAAAGAGAAATACAATAACTTTGAAAAGGCTTCATTTTATGGCATAAAAAGGTGGCCAGGTTTATTGTTTATCTAGCTCCGGATAAACCTTCAATAAGAGGAAAAAAATCCAACAAAAACAAAGCAAAACAAACAACAATGAACATCATGAGCTGTTGTATTCTCTCAGTTCCGTTTGTTTGCAATTCATGCACATAAATGCTTCATTCTAAGCCACTAGCACATACAGCTTCTTTGCTTTCTATTCATCTAAATTATCACTTTTACATGCTAGCTGTTTAGAATTGTTAAAGATCCTAGGTTTTGGCAACTTTAGTCCAAAAACCAAATTAGGAACATATAAGCAAGATAGATGTATATGCTAGGAAATTATGATTAAAATGTGACAATGCCATTTACATCAGTGTATAGCAATATTTCAGATTGTCATATTTGATGATACTTACATCCATTATGATTTCTGCACATGACACTATCTCTTGATGCTTACTATCTTTTCATGCAGGTTTGAAGGTGACTTTTCAGTCTTCCCACAGACTATAATAAAGTCTGTGATTTTTTTTTTTACATATTCCTGATATATTTGACTACATGTTCATAAAAGAGAGCTTGTTTTTATTGCTGTTGGATGAATAATATTTTAAATATTTTCCTACTGCATTGTAATAAAACTTTATCTTCTGTAGCTACTTTTTTTTTTTTTCCTGAGCTTCCTTTTGGAATTTCAGGCACCAATTGTATAAATTTAACAGACAAATTTCTTATTTGAAAGAGCGTGGAAAAAAAAAATTGTTTGCAATGTTTTTTTTATTATTATTATTTTAAGTGGATATTTCATAGAATCATAGAAGGGCCTGGGTTGAAAACGACCACAGTGATCATCTAGTTTCAACCCCCCTGCTATGTGCAGGGTCGCCAACCACCAGACCAGGCTGCCCAGAGCCACATCCAGCCTGGCCTTGAAAGCCTCCAGGGATGGGGCATCCACAACCTCCTTGGGCAACGTGTTCCAGTGCATCACCACCCTCTGTGTGAAAAACTTCCTCCTAATATCAAACCTAAACCTCTCCTGTCTCAGTTTAAAACCATTCCCCCTTGTCCTATCACTACCCACACTCATAAACAGCTGTTCCCTCTCCTGTTTATATGCTCCCTTCAAGTACTCGAAAGCCACTATGAGATCTCCCCAAAGCCTTCTCTTTTCCAAGCTAAACAAGCCCAGTTCTCTCAACTTTTCTTCATAGGAGAAGTGCTCCAGCCCTCTGATCATCTTAGTGGCCCTCCTCTGGACCCGCTCTAAGAGCTCCTTTCCTGTACTGGGGGCCCCTGGGTGCAGTACTTCAGATGAGTACTCCAGATATTTGTAGAAGACAGTCAACAAATCCATAAATACCTATATAAAAATTGATAGCCTTCTCTTGTGAATGAAACAATCAGAAGAAACAAGGGAGAAAAAGTAAAATGTTTGAAAAGCTATTTTTCCTAAGGCAGATAAATGAATGTAAATATGAAAGCACACAGAAAATAGGAAGGTAATGCCTGTAATGTTACCAAGCACACAGAGTCAGCAAGGACTGAGTATTGCAAAGATTGACAAAATGTCTCCTATGGGGAAAGGCTGGGGGAACTGTGTTTATTTAGCTTGGAGAAGAGAAGGCTCTGAGGCGACCTCATAGTGGCTTTCCAGTACTTGAAGGGAGCATATAAACAGGAGGGGGAACAGCTGTTTATGAGTGTGGGTAGTGATAGGACAAGGGGGAATGGTTTTAAACTGAGACAGGAGAGGTCTAGATTAGATATTAGGAGGAAGTTTTTCACACAGAGGGTGGTGATGCACTGGAACAGGTTGCCCAAGGAGGTTGTGGATGCCCCATCCCTGGAGGCATTCAAGGCCAGGCTGGATGTGGCTCTGGGCAGCCTGGTCTGGTGGTTGGCGACCCTGCACATAGCAGGGGGGTTGAAACTAGATGATCACTGTGGTCGTTTCCAACCCAGGCCATTCTATGATTCTATGATTCCATGACAAAATTTTGGCTTATTGTCAGTGCCAATGGCTATCAAAAATGTATTTAAAGTAGGAGCACTGAGATCTTCCAGGCTGTATCTTCAGAATTTTTATTTCTCTGTCTTCAAATTCAGGCTGATGTTTCAAAGGGATGTTGAACGATGCACTGTTTCTGCACTGTAAGGCAGGATAGCAATGTTCTGCGGTAAAATAGATTTACTGTAAGAGAATGAAAAATAACTTCTAATGAGTTGTATAATGAAGGTGACAAATTGACCTGCACCAATCTTCTTGTTAAAATATTAGGAGAAAAAGAAGAAATCTCAATCGGTCTTGAATTCTTCTCTCTATCACTAAGAAGAATCAATTACATATTCTGTAGAGACAAAAGTCTGAATGTAGCAACACAAAGAAATACTTGGTTGAACTCCAAATGACTTGGTATTTTTACACAGCACAAAAACATTTGTTTTGTTTGCTTGTTTCTTGGTTTTGCCTTCCAAAATCCACATAGTATGTTACAGATACACCTTCCAGTATTTAAAATGTGAGTTGGTTACAAAACTTACAGATTGAAAGCTAATTTCCATTACACCAATAAAGCAAGCGTTAATACCGGTGTAGCACTGATGTTCATTAGAAGTAACATAAGTGACATGAGATACATGTTCAGCAAATGTGCAGATGATAACAAATTAGAGGTGACACGATAAACAGCAGAGTTTCAGTCCAGGTAGAATTTGATAAGTCTAGAGATTAAAACAACATTTTCTGACCTTGAACATAGAGTGTGAACTCCTACAACCAATGGTGCAGACTCCCCGCATGGGCACTATTTCCTCACCACATTTACTGCAAGCCAATAGCTAAGGACCCAAGGAAAATCTTTGTTTTTCCTAATGGAATAGTTCGCCATTTGAATAGGTACTTCAGATAGGTCATGTGTCTCCATTGTTGGATGTCTTCAAGACTCAAAGCTCTGGCAAACTTATTCTTCTGTTGGCAGTAGTTTTACTGTGAACAAGAAGCATGCTAGGCGGCAACACTGCTGATTCTACAGACCTGTGTTAACATGGTTATGGAGTTACATCAAAAGAAATTTATGTGTCAAACCCTCTAAATTCTAAACAGATCTTTGTACACCGCTGAGATTCCCCTCCGTTACCATGATCCATGCTTTCTAATTATTTTGTCCCACTACGAACTAAGCATTGCCACTGCAGGATTTGTCCTGAGTCTGAACTCTATGTCTCAAAATTTTCACATGAAGATGTTCTCTTTTTCCAAAAGAAAACAGAATTGAAATTAGTTCCTTTCAAAAGCAAATTACAAAATGTTAACTATTCTTTGCAACTACCATGTTTTGCAGCAGAGACATGAAAATGATACCAAGAAGCATACTTTATATATATATATAAATATATTTAATATGCCCAAAATTAGCCAAATCATTAACCTTTCCCAATCATACAAGTAGAGCTAAAAAATCAGGTGGTATTAATTGCAGCAGAACAAGTGCAGTCTCAAGCCCCTAGAAAGCTGAACAAGCAGATACAGGCCAGAACTCCTGTGGAGAAGAGTAGGTGGAGTAAAAGACAATTTATCTTAGTATACAGGCTATGTTTATATTAACAATTATTCATACATTTTTTTTGACCCATATGTAGCAGAAATGCTAAGTCCTGACTTGAACTGGTGATTGAGCAACTGGTAGAAAGGCAGGGCCAACCCAGGGGAAGCTCAGGTGCATGCAATGCATCTGAGTGATGGGAAGGGGTGGAACCAGGATCCAACCCTTCCCAGACCCCATTTAAGTCTTGGCAGTAGCTTACTGGGGCTCCTTGCTTACTGGAGGCCTTTTAAGGGTAAGTAATTTTTCTTCCTTTGTTTCTGTGTTCACAGCTGCTGTATTTGAGCTTGTTTTCAGTTGCTGCAGTCTAGGATTGTTTCACTCTGTGATTATTGCTGCACTTTCCATCACATTATAGCATTACACCCATATTATTTTACATTCTCCTGTATAATACTGAGTCTCCAAACACCCTTTCCAATGGAGTGTGAGATATCTTGTTCCAAGTCTGAATTCTAAGGTGAAGAACTTACCATGAAATTCACAAAGAAATTATTTATTTTCATTCAGAGTCAAATTTAAATGGCATGCAGTACCTATGGTATACATTGAGTCACATATTTAAAGACAAGAAAATGCTGAAAAGCACAGATGTGCTATGCTGGTTCATATGGAAACAAAGATAATATGCAAGTATTTCACTAAGGAAGTGAAGCATAAACATAAGGGACTAAAGTGTAACAATCTTCAAATTGGTATTCCTATATGAATTTGTAGTTTTAATTTGTATTTATATGTGGTAAAAAAAACTCTCTTTCATACTCTAGCCTGATTTCCTTCCACCTTCCTGCTGTAGAGTTTTGGGATAAGAGGATATATAGTTCACAAAAAAGAAAGCCCTGGAAACCAGGAAATCAGCCTCCAAGAGGCTGATTAGGCTCTCTTCCATATTATGGACCTTTCTTAAAGGCTAAAACAAGTTTAGAATCGGAGCACGCTTTCAAGTTGTGATGTTGTTCGGGACTGAGTTGCATCCATTTATTTTTTTTCCTGTGTCCTGCATGGCATTACCTTCCCTTTCTCCCATATTTGTACTTGAATTGGAAGTGGTTTAGTGCTGATAGGTAAGTTCTGCCATGCTACTTTCTCTCCCCTTCAAAATGATATGGGGAGGAAGTAGGATAAAAATAAGCTCTTGGTTTGAGATAAGGACCTGAAGATTTTTTCATAAATTGCTATCATGGTCAAAACAGATTTGGTGTAAGGAGATTAATTTATTGCCTGTTGATAACAGAATAGAGCAGTGAAAAACAAGTGTGTTATAAACATCTTCCCCCATCCACCCACTTCTACCTCCTCCCCTCAAGCTGTGCAGGGGAATGGGTCTGAAGTCAGCCCATAAAACTTCATCTCTGCCACTCCTTCATGGTCTCTCTCTGCCTCTATTTTAGAGTGCGTTCCCTTCAAACTGATTCTGCATGGGCTTTCCATAGCTCTTCAAGCACAGCACTAACGTGGCTCCAGCTCTCTACTGTGGGGCCAATCTTTTACAACTGCACTGTCCCACCAGGGCTGCTCTCCACAGGCTGCTGCTCTGTCCTGGGGCTTCTCCTAGAGGGGTACCTGCAGGCTGTGGTTTGTTCAGGCCCCATCCTCTGCTGCCTGTGGGCTCCTCCATGGCTGCATGGGGGACAGTCTGTTACATCATAGGCCTCTACAGAGAGCTTCTGCTCTGCACCTGGAGCACAGTCTGCCCTCCTTCTGCACTGATGTTGGTGTTGCAGGGCTGCTTCTCTCTCATTTCTCACTCCTCTCTCCCAGGTGCTGTTATGCAGCAGTTCTTAACTTCCTTAAATCTGCTCTCCCTGAGCAGACAACGCATCGCTCATGGCAGCTCTGGCAGTGGCAGGTCCCTACTACAGTAGCTGCTCTGCTCTGTCATGGGGCAGTGCTGGGTTCTGCTCACAGAAGTTGCTCCTGCAGTCCCCTGCTATCAAAACTTTGCCACATAAACTTAATAAGGTGATGTACATTGTTAATGCTGAAATCCATCTAAACTTGGCAACTACACTCCGTTCTCATCTCTTTTCCAGCCTATCTTTGGCAATGTCAACATAGCAGTGTGTAGATCCCTGGTATCTTGAAAAGCAGAAGTGTAAATCTAATATTTAAAAAACTTTGCAGTCACAAGAAATTCTCCCCTTGGTCACAATGAGACTAAAATGTCATTCTGAATAACTGAGACAGGCTGCCCTGTGGACTCTTAATAATCCTTTCCATAAATAATCTATTATATTTTTCTAAAAGATTGTTTAAGCAGTCACAGAATTTCCAGTTTGCTTCTCCATGTGGGCTCTGCAAACAAAAGTCATTCACTGACAGTGTAAATAAATTTTTAATAATTGTTTATTAAGCCAACATAATTTAGTATTCATATGTAGAATACCTTTTCTTTGCAAAAATTCTATCTAGATCATGTCTGCCTAGCATGTATTTCTAAGCTAACAGTTTACGAGTCCCTGCATTGAGCTCTATTTAGATGGGCAGATGTGTTGGCTGTAGGCTGCAGAGCTTATGCAGTGATGGTTGCTCTGCATAGTTTAAAGTAATAATACCGTGGAACAAAAATGGAGAAGAGGAGCACTAGGGACCATGCATCTTCACTGTTTGTGTGAAGTTTTGTGACACGTATAAAAAGTCTCCTCATGTAACTTATATTATTATTTTACTGTATCTGATTGGTACTGATTTTGGCAAAGACCTGGGGTGACTGCATGAAAGACATTTGTAAATATTTAGGTAAATAATTATATTTGCTTGATGAGCAGTAGCGTGTAAAGAAATCACCACCATCATTTAATACCATTCTTCTTAATATGGCAGAGGAAAGAGTCTTCCCTCAACAAAGCAGAAATATAGCATAAGAGAGAGATTCATGTACATAAGACAGAAACAAAGCTGACAGACCTTTCACAACAGTATTAATAAGAGACCTTGAGGAGAAAAAAAAAGAGAAAAGAATGAAAAGATTTTTGTTTTAGCTACTCCCACTGATTTCTTGCAAATCACGTGTAAATGCTGCAGTGACTTAGAGGCCAGGTATATTTATGAATGAGTTTGATCATGTCACAGTATTTGAAAACGTTAGAGATAAAATGAGAGTAGAAGGAGGAGGAAGGAGTAACTGGGAGAGTCTAGCTGGATTTTACAACTGAAATTTGTATTGCCACAAGGTACAACAACATTGGAATGAAAGGCAGAAGTTTCTTTGACCCTAAATGAAAGGCATACCGAGTGGGGAAGGAAATGAAATTAATTCATGTAAGAGAAATTGCTAGTATTGTTGAAAATAAAAAGAAGTAGACATGTCAATCTATAGAGCACTTCCACTGAAATTTCAAAGTAAAACATACCAGTGTAATAAATTATCCAGTTGAAACACCATTCGGGCAATCATTTATGTTGGAAGGGATCTCAAAAGGCCTCTAACACAACACCTTCTGAAAACAAGGTTAGACCTCTGAAGGCTTTGTCTAGGCAAGTCTATAAACCTCTGAAGATGGGCATTATGAAATCCCTCTCAGCAATGTGTTCCAACTTTAGATACAGAATTTTCATACACGCCGTTGCATGGTGCACAGTACATTGAATGTTCCTCTATGAGCTCAACAACTCACCAGTTTCTCACCAATAGTCTCCCTCTCCAGGCAGAAATCCATTTTTAGTGCCTGGGCTGCAGATGTGAGAATTAGTATTTAATGCACCTGTCAGAAAGAATTTGATGAGCACAGAGAAGTGCCCATTTTGCTGAGAATGGTTTGTGGGAGTTGTAAAGATACAGCTGGGAACTGTAGATTTTGAGGTAAATGGGAGTGAAGTAAGCCTCTTTACTGGTCTTAATGATTTCATGGGAATTTTGATTGCCTGCAGAAGGCTATAAGTTGGCCCCAGTCGAAGTACCTTAATCTTTTTTAAGTAACTATCAGAAGCTGCCAATCACTGTAGTTTCTCCATGGGATTTCTTAGTCATAAAAAAGGTAAGTGGGCAAATACGTTTGTTCTTTTATAACAAGTTCCAGTATTTTTCATGTCAACATTGAAATTCAAATGCATGCAAATGTTAAAGCAAGTTGTGTTACATTTGAAAACTAAATGAATATACCATGGATGGAGTTACACATCATGGGAGCCACTCTAAGTGAATAAGCTGCTAGGGGAAATATTACTACACGCAATTGAAATGCTCTCTCGTTGAGCTTAGCCCACAGACACGGCTGCATCTGTCAAACAGAGATGAGAGAGAGTTTCTGAAGCCAGTACAGGCATTTTCTTCTTCAAATCTTTCACATTCAAGCTGAAGATTCACCAAGCCATTCTAAATGAGAGGGGGGGGAAAAAAGTAATTATGTTTTTGTACATGCCCAATCTTAGAATCATAAAATCATAGAATTGTTTGAGTTGGAAGGGACCATTGGAAGTCATCTAGTCCAGTTCCCTTGCAATGAACAGGGACATCTACAGCTTGGTCAGGTTGTTCACAGCCCTATCCAGCCTGACCTTGAGTGTTTCCAGGGATGGGGAATCTACCACCTCTCTCACCATTTTTATTGAGAGAAAAAAAAAAAAAAAAATTCATTACATCCAATCTAAGTCTTCCCATTTCCCTTTGTCCTATCACCACAGACTCTGCTACAGTGTCTGTCCTCTTCCTTCTTATACACCCTCCCCCCCCAGAAGGTCTCCATCAGGTCTCCCTGGACCCTTCTCTTTTCCAGGCTGAACAGCTCTAGTTCTCTCAGCCTGTCTTCATGGAGGTGGTGTTCCATCCCTGGGATAATTTCTGTGGCCCTTCTCTGGATGCGTTCCAACAGATCCATGTCTCTCTTGTGCTGAGGACTCCACATCTGACCAGAGTACTCATGTGAGGTCTCACCAGCGCAGCGTTAACACGTGCTTTATAACCGAATTAACCTGATATTAGAACAGGGTTTAAAGGCTCTTAATCAAAACCTGCCTTGCACTTTTGCACTACTTATCTGACAGAAAAGACAGAAATTGTTTACATCTACCTCCGCTTTATCTCTGCTGATGTTAACACCAGTACATTAGCCGTGACTAAATGGTTAGGAGTTCAGTAGCTAAAATATTTTTCATTCCTTGTTTTTTATCATTTAAATGTGCTTGTTTAAGCGGGGAAAAAAAAGTGAAATATAGCAAAGCATTTCCATTCTTTTTCCCTCAATTTTAATCTCTAAAAATACAAAATGAGGAAAACTTGGGTTTTTTTTTCCTCCCATATAGGAAGTTAATACTTATCAAGATGGAATCACACAGTATAAAAGTGATAGGAAAGGGCAGTTTTTTGTTCTTCCAAAAATATGTACAGCTACTCAGAAAACTGTGAAGTTGTGGAAATTTTCAGTATCATTTTTAGTTGGTATATTTGGAGGCTTTCTCTTGAAGAATTTTTAAGACCACAACTTAGCTTAGCTATGTGGTGTTATATAAAAACTGTAAATGATTATTTGAAAGAAAAATGGTTCTGACATGACTGCATCCTAGGAAGTCCAGCACGCAGGAAATGCAAGATGCGTTTTGGTGGAAAACATGGAAATGTGAACTGCATCTGTGGAGAAAAAGTTCTAAAAATCAAACTTTTAATTGTGCTAGTGAATTAAGGCACATCAGTATCAATTTCTTCACTTTTTAATTAAAAAATATTAGATTTTGTAATACTCTGTATTTGCATTTAATTGGAGTATCTCCTACTGGTTGATTCATTAAGTCTTTCAGAGCTGAAGAAATAATTATTGAGGGTATGTACCTACTCCTCATAATACATTAAAATATAAATGATGCACAAGTCAGTGAACCTTAGTACTTGAGAAAAAAAGATTTTCATATTGAGTCTTGAATTCCACTTGTGTCTAACCTCATTAGTTGCACTTTTGGAAAGTCTCCCATTTTGGTTCATATTGTAAGTTATGAGTCAGGAACAACTGTTTTTAATATATTTCAGATAAAAATACTGATCACATAAATACATAATAAGAGTATTAAACCAACAAGAGCATATTAATAGCAACATTAATAACAGTGAAATTAATGAATGGGCATTAAAGCTAAGAAGATATAAAGAAATCTCACTTTTACATCAACGTTCAAATATACCTCTTCTTAGGACAGATATTTTCAGGTTGGTTGTGTATCACTCAGTCTTGCTGCAGCACTCAAACTTCTGTTATGGCTAAAAATATAGGGAACAGATCAGTGTCATACTGTGAAATAGATAAGGTATTTTATCAGATATGGGAACTATTTAAACTAACTAGCCTTTAGCTGTGTTATTAATTTTTTTCTTAATTAATGATCTCCTAAAAATACTGCATACTTTTTTTATGGTAATGATGTTCATTTGTATTCCAGTGTCCTTCTATAGTGGTGGTAGTGGTAGGAAAGCATACAAATGTAAATATTGTGACTTTATATAAGAATCTACGGAGAACATGACATCTAGAACAAATCATACAGCTGTATTACTCAAGATTTGATGTGCTGAAAATTACATTTTTCTATATTACATTTTTCTAGATTTCTTTGTTGCATTAAATAATCGATCATTAAATGGTCAGATCCCCAAATGCAATGCTTTAGCATTAAAGATGGTGCAGCTAGGCTAGGTCAATCTACCATAAGTGTGGATAGAGCCCACAGTTCAGGAGAGAAAGTACTCCAATAGCCACAATTTATTCAAGATTACCAATGAAACTCAAATTCACTTTTAGAAGATTAAAGCATTTAGAAGAAGCTTGGTTGAGAAGAAAGGATAGATCTAGGGACTGAATGAAGGTAATGGAAAAGAGATTTGGGGAGTGGGAGTGGAATACGAAATTTAAATGATGAACCAGATTTGTACAAGCATTTTCAACCTACTGAGACTTTAAAAGCAGCAAGAAAGAAGAGGTTTCAGTGTTCAGAACAATCCTCTAAGTTCCTGTCTATAGCTTGAGCTACTTCCTTATTTAAATCATCAAGCTAAACTATATAGAATAGAAGCAGTGATATCAATATATACTGAACCTGTAGAATAATATTGGAGCAGTAAATTTACTGTAAAGAAATGTCATGGAAAATGCTAGCAGTGCTTCAGTAGTGGTAAGAGAGTAATACAGCATCAGCGATGTGGTTGTTTAAAAAAAAAAAAAAAAAAATTCCTTTTGAAATTAGTGGGAGTTTTCTTTCCTGTTCAGTGGTCATTGAAAGTAATGGCTTTTGTTGCTTTTAGATTTGGAGGAAAAAAAAAAAAAAAAGGAAATATCATTATTCTTGGTGTGTATTAACTATAGTACATAGCTCTAAGACGATTTAAAATATCTGACTAAATTCAGGAACAGAAAAGGGCAGGCATGTGATTGAGCTTTTTTTTTCTCAAAGCAGCACACAGGAAAGGAGATAAACTTTGCTTCTTGTTCCATGTCTGTGGAGGCAAAATGAGACAGGATCAGAAACAAACACTCTTCTGCAATTGCCGAGACTCAGCATTACACAGAAAATTACTGGCAGGACAAAAATAAAAAATAAAAAATTGAGTGGTGGTTGACAGCTTTATTGACAAGTAGGGAAAGACAGTACCTGGAAAGGACTCCCGTAAGCAGATGATAAACAACTCAAATAGTATTTTGCATGAGTACTTGTTGTAATGTGAATTTGCTTACATAGTTTTTTTCTGTGCATCACTCCCTCACATCTTTCTTGTGTATTGCTTTCTTGGCTCAGGCTGTGCTGCATAGCAGCACTAGTGTGGAGCCTTTGTGGCCAGATGGGGTGAACTGCAATATGCAGTGATGTGAAAGAGCTTAGTGAAATGGGTGGGGGAAACAAAGGAGGCCCAAGAGACAGTTGCTGCTCTGACTAAATGATAAACTGATGTTGATCTGTAAGCACTACAGTGCAGTAGAAGCTTTGTTTCTAGAAGCAAGCCTGACACTTAGAGGAGGAATTAAGCAGAACTGGTATCCTTTCTAAGCACAAAAGGCTCAAAAGTGTACAAGAAAATTGCTTAGAGAACTTCTTGATGTGATAACTTCGAGAATCTTGCTATGCTGGAGATACTTCCATTTGAAACCTGTCATGAAATGAAAAAGCAGGAAAGGTTTTGTGATGTGGCTGGAAATCCACCTTCTGTACACTTTGATCCTGGCCAGGTTGGTGAGCTCTTTGGTCCATACACTCTGCAGATGCATTTTCAAGCACTTGCTCCTCCTGCCAAGCAAAAATCCTAAAAGTAGAACTGCAGCCTTTGTGTGGCAGCAGGGTACCCAGAACTTTAGTGTGCAACAGCCAGCTGAAGCTCTATTCTATATGTTATAAAACTGATTAGCTCACAAGAAAGAAAAGCCAGGCTTTTGCACAGTGACTTGGGAAAGTGATTTTTGTGAAAGGATGTCTGGATTTATACATGTTTGTACTACTCATACATGTATACCTGGATGAGAAAAGAACTTCCTGATTTTTTTCTGCATTTTCTTGTATTTCAGGAAACACATGCTTTCTAGCAAATAGGTATCAAGTTCCAACTCTGTCATAGGCAGGGTTGCCAGCCACTAGATCAAGAATTAGATGAGGCTGCCTGAGGCCCCATCCAACCTGGCCGTGAACGCCTCCAGCGATGGGGCATCTATAGCCTCTCTGAGCAGCCTGTTCCAGCACCTCACCATTTCTTCAGTAAAAAATTTCCCCTCGACAACTAATTTAAATCTTCCCTCTTTCAGTTTAAAAACTATTCCCCCTTGTCCTATCACTATCTATTGTATAAGAAGTTGTTTTCCCTCATGTTTATAATCTCTCTTTAAATGTTGGAAGGTCACAATAAGGTCTCCCTGCACTTTTCTCTGATTTCACTTCTGCAACATTAAGAAATATCACCTTCTCTTGCCATGTTAAATGAATTTATTTCCTTAATTTTCACGATTAACTTAAAATGATTGTTTTATATGAATTTGATCCTATGTTGTTGCATACTGACGTAGTTTCACTGATTTTTCAAGAAAATTACTTTTTCATGTTCATGAGATAAATATTTCTGTACAATGAAAAATGTGGAGCTTCCTTAGCGCTGTTAGTAGAAATGTTAAGCAGTGAATCATCACGAAGATCTGCTCATTTTGCACAAGCATAAGGCAATGCGTTGCCTCCAGGAGCAGGAACTCACTTGCTTCCCAGAACTAGCCCCTTTTCTAGGCAAATCAGGTGAACTGTGGCAGTTGGAGAGCTGGCTTTGAGCGTTGTACAACAGCTTTTCATCCAGATTGCCAGCAGCGATCACTTAGACTGCTGTTACTGGCAGTGTAGAGAGCCTCTCTTGTATTCTATACCAAAATTCAGTGGCTTCTGTTACCATCAGGAATCCATTTGATTCACTACTGAAACAAAGAGAAGCAGAAGAGAGTGGTTTGTGTTTGTTTAATTTTTATTACTACAGTTTATAAAAAAGTATTGCCATTGGCTGGCAGAAAGGGACAAGCAAAGAGTTTTAACTCCTTAACAGGTAGCACAGACAATAGAACTGAGAAATCCCAAAAGTCCCCAAGATGCTGTAGGATGGGAGATAGGGCTGTTGGAGCACGGGTGATAACAGAGCCATGCTGTGCCCTCCTTCACTCCTGTCCTACTGCTGGAGCCACTCATAGCCCCGAGGTCAACTCCAGGTTTGTTGTACAGCTATTTCAGCCTGACACTTCTTAGCAAACACATGCTATCTTTCAGTGTGAAACAGGGCATGATAATTAATGTCCTTTGAGGCTTTATTGGAATAAGAATTTCTTGTGCCATATGCACTGAAGATGGTTTTAGTGATGCATTTTCCCAGAGTGGAGAAAATTCCTTCACATCTATTCCCAACAAAGGAAGAAGTCAGTATAAAACAAACAAACAAAAAAAACCAATGTGGAAATATCTGGGTCATTCTCTCTACCTTAAAAATGAGTGTAATACTGCCTTTTTTTCCAGTTACTGAGGACTTCACTTGACCATCATGATTTTTCAAATATCATCAAGAGTGGCTTGGTCACTATGTCAGCCAATTCCCTAGAATGGAGAAAAAAAAAAAAAAAATTCATACAAATTATGCAGTTGACATTCCTGTATCTGGGGAAATAACATGAGTTGGCACATCTGGAATGCTAGAGATAAGCCTTCTCCTGGGAAAGCCATCCATCTGATTGTGATATTTCCTCTGCCAATAAGTATCTTTGGTTCTTCTTAACAATCCTATGTTCAAATATGAATTAGACATAAATTGCAACATGTATACATGGCTGCTCACAACAATTTGTGTGTTAATCCTGTACACCTGATAACTTTAGATAGATGATCTTAAATCAGCACTTAGAGTGCATATTTTATGCTACAGCACCATCTACAGTAAAGACTAAGAGATCTAGTGGCAAAGTTTGACTATTTTATCAGATATCACATCTTACCATTGGCTTGAAATTATGTTCATGGTTGTTTGTTTTTTTTTTGTTACTTCCAATGATTTTCATTTTCAGTATTGAAACTACTTACTTCTGACTATTTTATAACTTTTGATTTCTTGTCTCTTCTTGTTCCAAGTCATCTTCTCTTGTTTATATGCACATTTCTATTGTTAATAATGTTGTAGTCTGTCTTAACTCTTCCTAATTTCCTAAGACCTGGGAAGTATTCAGGTCACATCAGATCTTAACAAAAGAAACATCTGCAGCTTAACTCTCGAGTTGTGTTTCATGCCTGTTTCTCTCTACTTTCCTCCTTTTGCACAACAGCTACGTTCTTGGTGCCAGATTAGTTGGTTGCCCCAGTGTGTTCAGATCTCTGGTCCACTAGCCATCTACAAGCATATATGTTGTTTCATATCCAAGTTCTATTGAAGGAACAGCTTCATTTAAGAACAATTCTCAGGACTTTTTTTTTCTTGTTCTGTGGAGAAGAACTGGTAAAATTGTTTTTATTTTTCTTCCATAGCATTTAAGTTTCTGCAAATATTTTCTCTCTCCATCTCTAGAGGGCACTATCGGACAAAACAGCTTTCACTCTGGTCTGCCATAACTATTTCACCTGCCTGTCATATCCTTGTAATTATACAATATCATTGTGTAACTTGTAACATACATTTAAATTTAGGATTCCTGTTAGAGTGTAACTTCTGTTGTAACTGTCTGTAGTTTAATATGTCATTCTTAATTGCCAGCTCCTTGTGATCTTTTCTTCAAATTCTACTTAAGGCATAAAAAAAATCATATATTTGTTACTGATTTATAAACCAGTTTACGCTGTGGGATTCAGAGAATATACTAACATAACAAACACTGCCAACTGCCCTGGTTGATCAAAATAAACATCCTAAACACACAATTCCTTATTACTTTCTATCTCAGTAGTAAGAAATATGAGTTCAAGATGAGTGCCTGAGTTGAAATGCTTATTTCTGCACTGTTATTAACCCTTTAGTTCTGTTCTGCAAAGAAAAAAGATGTTCCAAGTGAAACAGAAAGGCAAGGAGGTGCAGAAACATGTATGAACCTCACCCCAGTATCACACAGTGAAACATCTTAACCAAATGCAGTTTCAGGAAATTATTTTCCTCCTGACTATACAGTGTAGTCTTAGATGATTAATTTCATACTTTCTACTGTGACAAATCTTCAGTTTGACCTAAGAAACAGATGGAATTAAAATTCCAATCCTATTTAATTTAAGAGAAAAGTTCAACGTATGGAAAGACTCTGTTGTAAGTTGGAATAATGATTCCTCACAAGCAACCTTCACAGTTAATAACTTTACCTCATGAGTGTCAGAAAAGTATTGGCAAAGCTAAGGAGGAGCTTTAAGAGCTGTACTGGTGGCCTAACGTGGACTCTTAAGTGGAATAATTCCTGAAGGCATGAGTAATGTAACATGCGTTTGAAACTATAAAACAGCTGCTGCACAGTTTGCTCCTTTTTTTGCAATAACTTTAGCAGAAGGTTCGTGAATCGAGAAGCTAGCCAACACTTCCTGTAAATCAGGTAGGGCAACAGAGATGTCTGAAAATTTTTAAATCATCTGTAATTTCTAACTGCTACTAACTGGATTGACATGTATTTCAGTTTTTCTGTTTTGTTTTTGTTTTGGGGAGGGAGGGGGCAGAGGTGAGCTGGTGTGTGTATGTGTGTGTTTTATTTTTTAAATGCAAGTCATTTTCAACAGTTTTCTCAATCACAAAGTCTTCTCAGGAGTGTTAGTTAATTTTTATCTCTCTTCTAATTATAAAGAAACAGTGGTCTTTTGTACACTTGAGTGAGAAGAATTCTTTATATGCAGCTTGTTCACTTAATGACATGTAAAGTTTAAGGCAATTAAAAATGGTTAAGCTGCATGGTCTGATTTGCTGTATCTGACATACCATTCATCTTTGTACAGTTACCCTTAAATTAGTTCCTACAAGTTATGATAAATCCTGTAACTTACAATTGAGCTAAGCTTTCTGTTCTTTTCACAGCTGAAAATCAAATAAGAAAATGGTGAAGAATCTGTATGACTGGAATAAACCTCTTCACAGAATCACCAAGGTTGGAGAAGACCTTAAAGATCATCCAGTCCAACCATCCACCTATCACCAATAGTACTTACTCTTGTCCATCCTAATCTCATGCTGGTGCTGCCTTTCCTGTATTTTACACTCTAGGGTTCCTGCCATTATTCTACCTGCTGCCTTTTGTTCTTGCCCTGCCTCTAAATGGGAACAGGGTGGCATTTCAGCTTTAATTTCACTTAATATCTCATTTGTAGACTGATTGTGCCTTCTTAGCTGTGAATTAGTTATGACTGGGAGACAATAGAAGAGGTATCTGTTAATTCATGGATAGTAATCTCCATCTGTTAATATGACTATGCCTTTATTTTGAATGTCATTCTTTGGCTTCAGGTTTTGGTTGTTGCTTACCTTTCTGGCTACATTTTCTTCTCATGGAGGTATTAAGATTTGGTTAAGAAGTCTCAGACTTTTTCTTTCTTTTTTTAACATTAAAATAGCTGATTTTTTTTAATATTCAGAAATTATTTTTGTAGTCCTCAACTAATTTTTGAAGATCTGTTTGCACTTGTTCTACTTTTTTTTTTACTTTTTTTTTTTTTTAAAGGCTGGCAGTACTGAGTATAGATAGAAAGTAATAAATGGGTATACTCTTAGTAGTGGTCTAATTAACAAGAGATTATGAAGATAATACTATATTTGGTAACTTGAAGTAAGCTCATGGCATAATTTGTAATTCCAAAGGGAATTACTTTCAGACTTGAAACACAACCTCCAAAATCATGACCAAGCTGTACTTTTGTTTCTACAGAGTACATGCACACATTTTACTGTTTCAGAATCCTTCTACTTTTATCTGTTATAGCTTCCTTTATAGTGCTTCTTACAGCTGTGAAGTATGGAATCATAGATTCCTTAGAGTTGGAAGGTCCCATTAGAAGTCACCTAGCCCAGCATGCCTGCAAGCATCAGGGACATCCACAGCTGGATCAGATTGCCCAGGGCCTGATCCAGCCTTGCCTTTAAAGTCTCCAGAGACAGGGCATCAACCACATCACTGGGCAAACTGTTCGGGTGCCTCACCACCCTCACTGTAAAAGACTTTTTCCTTATATCTAACCTAAGCCTACCCTTTTTCCTCTTTGATCTTGAAGCCATTTCTCCTTGTTCTTCCACCACAGACCCTGCTAAAGAGTCTGTCTGTCTCCTTTTTTCTTGTAGCTCCTCTTTAGGTACTTAAAGGCTGCTATCAGAACTTCCTGGAGCCTTCTCTTTTCCAAGCTCAACAGCCTCAACTCTCTCAGCTTGTCCTTTTAGGAGAGGTGTTCCACCCCTTGGATCATTTTTGTGGCCCCCCTCTGGGTGTGCTCCAACAGGTCTATGTCTCTCCTGCACTGAGGACTCCACACCTGGACACATACTCCAGGTGAGATCTCACCAGTGCATACCTCAAAACAAGATCATCTGGGGCAAGAAAGTCTGGAAACACCCTGAAGATATATTAAAAAAAAAAATCCTAAAGGTATCATACATTATTTTACATAGGCATTTTCCACAGATGATTATTTTTATCGTCAGAAGTTTATTTAATTGATAATCATGCCAAAACAAAAATGTAAAGATTTCTTTGCATGACAAATTTCAATCTACTGTAAACAAAATATTTTAAGGTTACAACAGGCAGCTGTGTTTCTTCAGGGTTTATACAAAGGCATTGTTGAAGTTATAGGCACAGCTATGCATTTGCATAGGGACAAAAACAATAAAAATATTATTTTCAAGTTTTTCAGCATTCTTATTTCAGGTGATAAATCCATTGTGAGAGCTTGGAACCAATGGTAAATAAACCTATTCATTCTTATTTCAAGGCAAAAAAAAAAAAAAAAAAAACATATTTTGTTTCCTCTCAGTGTTGATATTTGTGTTCACATTGATTCTCTGTGCACCTGTCCTAAAGCTTTCTTGTTCTTGAGCTGCTTCTCCACTACTGGGAAAACAAAAAGACTATTTGATGGAGTGGTTTCAATGAAAAATCTACATGAGGTACTTCTTGGAAGAGACTGAGACAGGGGAAATAGAAGGGGTTTGTGACCTCTCTGGAAGAACATGGACACATCTGGGAGGCGACTCATTTGTCTGCCTTCTGGGGTGCAGACTTGCTAAGGCAGAAAAGCAGATGAAAGGCAGTCTGCAAGATTTTTCTTTGTATCGTGACAAGTCAGGAAGCTGGAGATGACTGCTGTCGCTGTGCTTTCAGAAGCACAGGCAGAATGTTAAAAAATCACTGCAGTGGCTCAGTTTTCTAAGACTGCATCAAATACTATACTTAGGCCTGTCTGGTACAGTGGTTTCAGACTTATTCTGTGCCCTGACAGCAAATGATAGGCTAGGAGAGTTAGGAGACAATGACCTGCCCCTGCTCTACACTGCGACCTTCCACCTTCTGCTGCTCTTTCCTGTGTCTGGTGTCTTGGGTTTCACAGCAAGTAGAGGAAAAAGCTTGGAGAAGCCTGAAGTGCTTTGTTCCCCTTGCCAGTGTAGGTCCTCAGGCTGTGATATTCCTTCTGTTAGGTAGAATCCACATACATAAATGATTTTTTTGTATTAAAACTTGAGTTTTCTCACCTGTTATCACAAGAGAAAACACCAGAGAAAGCAATGCTAAGCCCCATTGATTTGGCACAACAGATCTTTTCCAAAACAGCAGTTGCAACTCTACTCTTCTGCATCCACAACAAATTCAAAATCCGCCACAATGCCTCCTCCAATCTCTGCCCTTTGGGAAGCTATAGCCAGTTCGTGGCATAGGCTGTAAATCTGAAAGGTCCACGGTAAGATTAAAGCATGTCTTACCAGGCTTTTCAGTATAGGTATATAAATATATAAATATATATATATATATATATATATATATATATATATATATAACAAATTGAATTAAGAGTAAATTACCACTATCTTTCAAGACATCTTTGATTAATAACTGTCTCATCCTAACTCGTGAAGTCTCAGTTTCATAATGAAGTATCATGTTAGTATACTTGAATAAATATCACAGTATTTCTGCTGTAATATGTTCTCAGAATTTTTTGTGAAAACTCCTCAGTATTTCCTGCATGGACCATAACTTCTGCTGAACAACAGCATTGGAAAGACTGCTGAGCTCGGGTGAATTCTAAATTTGACATAAGATAGAGGAGGGCTAACTTTACAAGATGAGTAAATAGATTGCTTTCCCAGTAAAGTGCTTGTTTACTTTATTCTGATCTTAGCTGGTTTTAGCTGACAATCACTAGACAATTTTATGCCTTATTTTGCAAGATTAATAAGCCATGTTCTCTCAGAAACCATTTTCTCATGTAGTTACTTACTGACTTTAATTCAGTTAACTGCTTACCTTGGATTAGGGATTGATATCCACTACCTCATTGTTGCAGTACCTCATAAAATCCTCTCCAATTTATTATCCAACATGATCAGACTTATTCTGTTTCTGAGGCTGTGCTGCCCAGAACATGTTCTCCAACATTTAAATTACACCCTCTTTCCCAAGAACATTGTTGCATTCGGCTGCATCTAAATACGCATTATCCAATTAATTCAACTGGCTGTGCAACCAGATTTGCTCCAGGAAATGTATCTCCCTTACTAATTGTTGTTAGCCTGTCAGGTAGCTCAGCACCACAGAGCTGCTTGCTAACTACCCCACAACAGAATGAGAGAGAGAACTGGAAATAAAATAGAACTTGTAGGTTGATATAAAAATTATTCACTAAGACAGAAAAGGAAAAATGGAAACAAAACTACAGTAATAACGATACACACCTGCAGTGTAATTACTCACCACCAACTCAATACTCAATACTCAATACTCAAGCTAATAATACAACTGTTGGAAAACCAACCATGTACTAGGAATGCAGCATCTTGTCTCCTACCAACCTATAGCCAGCCCTTCTCCAAGCAGCCATAGCCCAACACCCCAAACAACTCCCTGTAGCTTTCTGCCCTTCCACATTATGTTTGATGGTAATGAAATAACCTTTTGCCCAACTAAGGCCAGCTGTCCTGGCTCTGCCCTGTTCCTGCTGCCAAGCTATAAAGGCAGTGGCTCTTCCATGCTGTTGGCCTGGCTTTGAGTGTTTTCCCATTGCTTATCAGTGCTAAAACCATTGGTGTGTTATTAATGCTGTTTCATCTGAAATCAGGTTGCTATTGTTTTTCACTGTACCAATTTGGTGTGAAATGCAGTTATGCCAGCATGGCTTTGTACTGCTAATAGTTTTCTTCAGGATAATAGGAAGCCAAAAATCTTTTCATAAAGAATTCTTTTCCAAGTGTGCCTAATGGGTAACAATTAACCGTTTATGCTAATCTTTTAAGGGTAATTATCTTAATGTAGACTTGGATAAAACGTTTAGCAATATAATCTCAAGTAATATGCAGCATTATATCAGCTGACTTCTAGTAATTTAAATATTAAACTCTTCATAAATCAAATCCGTAATAATACAGTGATAACTTTGTTTAATTGGGATCATCTGATAGCTATAAAAATGTTGAATTACTTTAATTAGGTTACAATCCTTTAATTCCTTTGTATCAAATTTTTGCATGAGCACTTTAAAAACATAGGAAACAGTAAGCTTGAGATTTGCAAGGAGAGTTTTTTTATCACAGTGGGAAATCTCCTCAGATACTCGCTCAGGATTTCTAGACATCTGTCAGCATAGTAGGACCTCTGGCCTTAAGATCTGTAGATCAGGTATGCACACTGCAAAACCTTAGACCACCACTGCAGCATCAAAACAACTCACAGACCTGATCCTGACCTACTAAACACATTACGTCCTTATGTGTGAACATGCTGGATTTACACTGAAAGAAATTATACAGGACATACAGAGCTTGTCTGATGCTTCCTCGACATGGTGAGCTCTTTGAAGTGCTGTACATAGCATGCTCACAGATACTGCTCAGCAGCAAATTTAAGCAGAACTTTGGACTTGTTGCTGTCAGCTATAGGGTCTTAATACACTTTTGAGGGAAGTGATTGCATGAAAGCATCACCGGAAGACTTTGCTTGCGAATTTCCAGGAGGGAGTTGCGCTAATGTACACTTCAGTGATCCTGGACAAAAGAATAGATCTTGGAAAGCTGTGACCTGTCAATTCAAGAGAGCAACTCTGAAGCTTTAATTCACATCAACAAATGACCAGACTCCCTATGCTCTGTTTTCATTTTCAGATAAGAGAGAAGCTAATGAAATGTACTCGCAATAAGAAGGTAGAATGAATAGCCAGGGTAACTAATTGAGGCACTGATTTAGCTGCAGAGGGATCTGAATATTGGCAAACAGCATCAGTGGGAAAACACAATCTACTTTTCTTACGTGATGTGCTTAAATTCTTTCTGCAGTCAGCTTTTAAGTCTTCTATAAAGAAAAATTAAACTAATATACCTTAGTATCTTATTTCTCTTATTGACGTAACTGAAAATGCCTCCATACCCTTGCAAGGCAAACAGCTAGCTTCCTTAAAGCAAAGTGTCAGACAAGGACTGCAACTCTTTTCTTTCTCAAGGATTCAATCCTTTCTTCCAAGGAAATGCTGTAACAGCTGGCTTCTGGGTTGTCTGCACTCCTTTGGCTGGTGTGGAGCCAAAAGTTCAGGAGTGAAAACTTGTGAGAGGAGGAAGGCAAGTGAGAGGGAGTTCAGCACTGACTGCAGGGAAAAGACATGAGCCTTCTTCCCCTGATGGAATGTGCCAGGAGAGATAATATGGTTTCATGGAATGAGAAAATTTTCAAATTTTGATCCTGAATAATTATTTTTTAAAAATTCAGTGGATCACTGCTGTCATTGGCCTACCCTTTGTAAGACATTCATTTCCTTGGGAGATAAAATAATTGAACTTCATACAGTAGAGCAAGGCAGTGCTGCAGTGTTTGGAAAGCACCTGTCAGACAAGTTGTCAAGGTTATCCCACCAATTTTATTCAATGACTGTTAGAAAATTTGATGGATTTATTAAGGAAATGAGATTTTTCAGTTAATTTATGGTGCTGTTAGTAAAATCTTCCTGGGATTAGGCCTGAAATTGATATATTTGAACAAGTTCTATAAAGAATGCACATGAAAACTCAGGCACATTTAGCACTTAATTATCACAAGGTGTTTCAAGAAGGTGACATTTTATTGCTTTTTGTCATAGTGTTTTCTCTCTACAGAGGTGTAATTTCAGTCTAATTCCTGATAAGTCCAAAGTGTTGATAAAAACCTCAGATCACAGCCACTCTATGCTGCTCTAAGTCTTTTAGATCACCTGATATCCACATTTTGCATTTCTGATTCCAGTTCTGTAACAAATAGGGGAAAATAAGCTTGTGAAATAAACACGAGGTCTGCAATGAGAACAAATCCCTGAAGAGATTTCAGAGATGCCACACATGAAAACAGTCTTCAATAAATACTTCAACACAACCAATTGATTATCAGCACAGTGTAGATCTAAGCTATTGCCTGAGTTTTTGCTCTTACAAGCAGCCTACAGAACAATGAATTTCATTTACTTTTTAAAAGGAGTGCCATTAAAAGTTGGCGTCTCAACTAAAAAAAAAATCAAGCAAGTTATGAATGTTTTGACCAGATTTCTTCTGAAAAAATGGTAACTCGCTTAAATTAAAACTCCATATAGGTGTATGGGTGTTCAATTTTTGTGAAAAGTTTGCTTTTGAGGTTATTTGACATCCACAGCAGCATCTCTGTGCAAGAAAGCCTGATCCTGAAATAGAAGCTGAGTCTCTTTTTGGTCTCTGGCTACAGTACATGAGAGACATGCACTAATAGAGCAGTGCAAAAAGAACTGCTCAGTTCATGTAGTCTGAATCAAATTAGGTTCAAAGCAGCTAATTGATTTGTAAATGACACAAAAAATTGACTATCAGTGAAAAATGCATTCACAATCAATGTCAGCAATAAAACAGATAAACCACAACAGTAGACGCATATGTACTGTCAATTAACACCTAGAAAATTTTGGGTGCTCATTTATAATTAATTCCAAAAAAAGTTGTAATCCTACCTGAATACACATGTACGCACACAGGTGTATACACTGGGGCTTGTGTTACTCTGCCACTCCCCTTTCTCATATGATATCATCTGTGGCTGCCCTGCTGCATGCTGAACACTATGCTTACTGTGTGCAAAGATCACACCTAAGAGATACTGCCTTACCCCGGTGTTAGTCTCCTCTTTGTCTCAGTTCTGAATCATGACATGAATGAGGTACGTAGCAGTTTCATAGAATCATGGGTTGGAAGGGACCTTTAAAATCATCTAGTTCCAACCCCCTGCTTTAGGCATGGACACCTAACCCTAACCCTAACCCTAACCCTCTAGACCAGGTTGCTCAAAGCCCGATCCAGCCTGGCCTTGAATGCTTCCAGGGAGGGGGCATTCACAACCTCACTGGGCAACCTGTTCCAGTGTCTCACCACCCTCACAGTAAAGAATTTCTTCCTAATACCTAGTCTAAACCTATCTTCTTCCAGTTTAAAACCACTTCCCCTTCTCCTGTTACTACATGCCCTTATATATGCATACCTGGGAGACCTGGCAACGCAAAATGTAGATACTAATCACAGGTATGTTCTGGAGGTGAGATTTTCCCAACTGCTCTTCTTGATCATGGAGCTGCTGTAGTTGTGAGGCTCATAGGATTTTAGAAGAAACACGATATCTGAAATTTAGATTAAAAGAAACCAATTAGATGACAAGAAAAAACAACTATTGATGAATGCATTCAGATTCTCAGAAGGTCTCTAATATTTACTGTCATGGTAGCGGGATCGATGCCCGCATTCTCTTTAAGAATGTCAGTGGTTTACGGGCTGGTTCGGCCCAGTTCCGTGACTAGCGGGGCAGAGGGATTTTGCAAAATCCGCGCCTCTGGAAAAAGGGAACTGGGGACCCCAAAATAATTAAAAACAGCGGCAACGATCTGAGGAGAAACAAACTAATTTACTAAATATAGTATCAGAATGCAGGATAACACACTATAATGCAATATAATTAGAATTGAAACTAATAAATCAAATATAGTGAGAGAGAGAATGTCTGAAAGGTAGATAGGCCTTACCACAACGCTGAGGTGAGATGCGCAGTCTAGTTGAGCAGCAGGAAGAGAGAAGAAGAGCTGACGAAGAAGCACAGACGAAGAAGAGCGCATCAGGTGACCTTACCAGAAGTTATATCTCCTCTCTGACTGCAAAGCTCCCTGGGGAATGTAGTTCTTCTCTTCCAGACAGGTACCTGGAACTGGAGCATAAACACCTTAACTCCCAGTGCACTACATGATGTTATGAGGTGGAATCAATAATCATAAAGCCATAACATTTATTATTTATTTATTTATTTATTTATTTAAAGGGAATCTGGGAACTGTCTTGAGAAATTATATATATACACATAGGACCAAGAATTAGAGAATGCTTGTGTATTTAATTGTGAACAACCAATAACAGGAGCAGGAAAACTAGAAACTTCTCAGTAAACTACCCTCCTTCCTAGAGTTAGACTTACGTTAGCTTACTTCTGTGTTCTGTTTGCAATTTGTGCTGCAAATGTCCAGATTCAATGGAGAAAAATCAAAAGAAAATCAGCCCTAACTTTTCTATTACTCTTCCAGCTGCACAGCACTAGAAATTGTGGTGCAAACATCCTCAAATTATGTGAAGTTAAAACCGTAATGTCTTAAAAATCATAAATAACATAATTCTGCTAAAGTATTTTCTGCATTTTGTATTTCATCCAAAAGAATCACAGAATCATAGAATTGTAGGGGTTGGAAGGGACCTCCAGAGATCATCGAGTCCAACTCCCCTGACAAAGCAGGTTCCCTAACTAGGTCGCACAAGTAACAACATTACTCTTCTCTACACAGACTCATTTTGTGCTATGTGGGTGCTAGATCAAGAGGAAAAAATTGTTTCTGGCAGTAAAACAGAATTTCAGTATCTAAAAGGGGGTTATGAGAAAAAGTCACAAAATCATGGAATTGTTAAGACTGGAAAAGACCTCTAAGATTATCCAGCCCAACTGTTCATCTACCACAAATGTTGTGCACTAAATCATGTCCCTTAGTACCACATCTACACATTTCTTGAATACCTCCGGGGACAGTGACTCAACCACATCCCTGGGCAACGTGTTCAGTGCTTGCCCTCTTTCAAAGATTAAGTTTTTCCTAACATCCAACTTGAATCTCTTCTGGTGCAACTTAAGGCCATTCAGAAGGGGACAGACTCTTTAGCAGGGTCTATTGTGATGGAGAAAGTTTTCATACTAAAGGACGGGAGCTTTATTCTGGATATAAGGAAGAAGTTTTTTACAGTAATGGTGGTGAGGCACTGGAACAGCTTTCCCAGAGAGGTGTGGATGCCCCATCCCTGGGCACATTCAAGGTCAGGCTGCACGGGGCTCCAAACAACCTGATCTAGCTGTACGTGTCCCTGTTCACTGAAGGGAGTTAGACTAGATGATCCTTAGAGGTCCCTTTCAACTCAAACGATTCTGTGATTCTGCGAAAGCAATTTCACAGGTAGGTGCTTTAGAATGTGTTTCAAAGTTTCCTTCACTGTTGTTACGATAACAAATAAGACAATCTATTTTCGCCTTTCTCTGTAAAACTGGTTAAAAATGTCAAAAATCATCTAAAGCTATAAGTAAATCCTGGAGTTAAGTTTCCGATTCTGTTTCTAAACCTTGAGTATAGTTTTGTTCTACAGTCCTTAATAACATGCATATACTAATTTTCCATAGGATATGTCGTTCAGTGCACAGAGTAGACAGACCTGTGGTGAATGAAACCATTGTCTGTACAAAGCCTGCCTTATGTCTCATAGAGTTTAGAAGTTATTACAGAAAATAAATAAAAACATAAATGGGGGTCTAAAGAGGAAGAGTGATGGTGGTCTTGTTCCTAAGTTGGTTGAGTACAGATTGAGTACATTTTTGCCTCTGACAGATGACTAGCTTCTCAAAAAACCTGATTTAGATTCTGTTTTCTGTGAAAATGAACCTTGAAGAAAGCAGAATTGGAAACAATGTACGAAGTGGCTATTGAATACATTTAATAGTTACACTTATATTTAATGGAACATTTTAATGCATTATTTTATAAAACTTTACAGATGCATTAAAACGTTTCTATGTTTTAAATACCTTTATAAATCTTAGCTTTAAATCATAATGTTCAATGAAGTGTACAGAGTTGATAATGTTAAGCAAAAATCAGAGGACAAATCCATCTATTGCAGTACCTTGTAATATGTAATAAAATTCCTTTCTGTTAAAATATTTTTTCACTTCTAATTTCAGCAATATCAGCTAGTATTGTTTTTGGCTCTCCCTGTTGAGTACATAGGGGCTCCAGAGATATTCACAGGCATGAGAATGCTTTTACATACACATTCCCCACAAGGTGGTGATATTACTATGTCTTATAGTATTCTTGTTTTGCAACAAAATGAAGCAGTTGTATTTCCAAGAACAAAAAAAACATCATGCTATTTCATGTCACTCAAGAGGTACAATTTAATCTCATGTTCATCTAACTAGAAGGTTAAAGGACACCACCTTCCTCAATATTTAGGATTAAATGTCTTTCTGTAGCTGACTTTACCAAGAATTTCCTAGACAATAATTTTCTCTTAAGGACACAGCAAAGTGGTCAGCCTTTTTGTGTGGTTAGTGTTGTAGGATCTTCTCAACTATACAGAGTACTCACACACACTTTTAAGTATTCTCAGCAACTCACACTGGGGTTCTGGGGAGCTGATAACCAGTGTGCATAGCAGCATGACAGAGAGGACCAGCTAAACTACATAGTAGAATAAAAACTCACTTTTATGTAATTGATTAAAAATCATTGTTCATCACTGAAGATTCAAAATTACTAGATATTTAGACAAAATAACATTGAAATAAAAGGTTTCGGGGTGGTGTCTTCTATTTATGTGTTCATTTTGAAAGAACACCAAATGTTGTAGTGTTCATAGAGCACAAGAAAGCAAGCCGGTAAGCTGAAAACTCTCCCAGACACAAAGAGAAACTGAGTAGAGAATTCAAATCTTATTGTAGTTATTTAGACTGTCCCATCTATTTTGGAAGGAGAGAGGAATAATTGTGAACACCGTGGCATGGCCAATATTCCTATCCATCCAAAATAATCTGTATCAAAGTAGCTGAAACACTGCTATTTGGAACCATCTGTACACGAGTAATATAAAAGGTCACCTTTGTGGTTGCTCAGTGTTTATCTGGCAATGTTGTAACGGGCTTTTTACAGGGAGGTTCAGCATTCAATTATTGTACAGTACAAATCATGAGGTTGTGTCTGAAGACACAAATCTCAAAACATTGTTACCAATACTACTGTGATATTTCTAAGGGAAAGGTGTTTTATAGATGCAAAGATTGTCAGTTTCAGGTAGCAAATTTTCTTGATATACATGTAAGAACACTAAAGCTACTAAAAAGTCATTAAAATAATTTATTGTTTATGACAATAGAACAATATTCTGCTTCTTTAATCAGGGCAATATCTATAGTGAGAGAATATATAAGAGATTAAGATTTTTGCTTCAGTGAAAATATTTGTCTGAATAGTGTTAGTCTATGTACAGTAAATTCTTTGGTATAGCTGAAAACAATCTTAATATACAGTAACTAAGTGCAACTGCATGGGAAACAAACTTTTGGAAAACAATAGTAAAACAGCTAAAATCTACCCTCAAAAATGCATACGTAATTCACACTGGGGAAATGATGTTCTTAATTAGTCACTTACAACGTGGTTCTTTGGCCACTGGCATGTATAATAGCAGAATTTAACATTCACATAAATGGAAGCAGACTTTGGCACTCAATGGTTTCTTCGGGAAGTTTGGTGGTCTTGGAATGTTACTGGTGTGTCTGCAATCATGTGAGAGAAATATATTCAAACTCAGTTCAGAAGAATTGTTTCTACTCCAAGCTATGAAATACACTGATCACATTAGTCTTTTCTAGGACAAAAATATCTAGTGTCAGAAGTGACCTGCTCTGAATACCACTGCTTCAGATAACAGCTTGCAAGTGTAGAAGAGCAACAATAAATGCAGCCAGCCAAAAATATAACTGCAGGTAACTAAAAGGAGACTCCAATCAACACTGATGGTTCTGCCTTAGTCTACAAATAGATACAGACATTCTTTGCAAACAGGATGTTTTATCACAGAATCCTTAGAAGTTGATTTTTTTTTTTTTTTTTTTGGAAGATCATGGGTTGCAATGCTGCTCTGCTTCCTTTAGAATTTGAATCTGTGAATCTTGTGAGATTTTAATAAATTATTTTTATTTTTTGATTGTCTATGAAAGCGGGTTTCTCTCACTGCCTGCTGTGTACATACATTGAGTGTTTTGCTTTTTTAGCGCTAAGATGACTGCATAGAAATCTCAGCTTCAGGGTTTCTGTAAGCTGCCTGAGGATTTCCCTGGTCCTTTTTTTGGCTAAAAGTGGTGAGAAGAGATACTCTGTTTTCTTTCTGTATTGTTCCACAACAGGAAAATATATGCAGTGTGTGCTGCTGAGAGAACCCATGCTTGATTGAGCATCTGTAATCTAAGTGATGTATAATTTCTAAAAGTTCTAAATACTGACATCCAACCATCACTAAACTGTCCTATTTCTCCTCACACTAAGGATTTTTCGCTATTATGCAGGACTATTATTATGCAGTATGGTTCCCTATTTTACTCCCTGTGTGTGAATTTGGATTTCACAGCGAAGGAATTAGAGCTCCCCTTCCACTGCAACTTCTAAGGGCTGAACTCCTGGTCCAGGCTGCCCTACTTTTGTTCACCTCTAGCATGGTTTTCTCCCTCTGGCAAACCACAAGTTTGAAGCAATGGCAATACTTCCCATGCAATTTCAGTCTCACATTTGAGCTACTCTTCAACAAGAAATTAATTTGATGTGTTTATTTCTCCTTTAACTGAAGCAGTAAGTAAACTTAAATGATCCCCTTCCCAGGTAGATAATTTAACTGCAGTATACTTATGCAGAAGATAGGCACTTTGTTCCGCCCTAACCATCCTTTTCCATAGTCATTTTTTAAAGGCATAATATGTTGATACCAATCTAGCACAAGCAAGGAATTTAAAATCCCACAAACTGAATTTGTCTGGCACAAATTTCTAAACATATTAATGCCTGGAGGTGACACAGAACCAGTTACAGTTTTTGACATCAGAGCTGGTGCACCATGGGAATCCAGTTCATAACATGAACTAGAAAGTGGACTTAATTATTCTTAGAAAATTAAAGTAACTCTAAAACATATTTTAATTAGTCAGTATGTCTGCCTGGAGGCTTGACTCTGTTCTTAATCTTGAGGGAGCCAAAAAATGTTCACCATAACTCATCTTTGGCCACTCCTGTTGCTTGGTCTTCCCCTGTCAGTGTAGAGGCATTCTGGAGTGCCATTTCATTTTTTACAACACTTCCCATGCCCTGAGGACTGTAACTCTTGATTTAAGATTGCATGCCAAGGAAAAATGCTTAAAATAGATGTGGCTGCACTGCCTAACTTCAAGATCCCTAGATCCCTTTTTCAGCTCTAACATAACTTCCCATTGGAAACATATCCGTTAATGACGAGGAAGCCTATGAAACTGAGAATTTTAGATTGTTGCTAAAAATACAGGAATAAAATTGAAAGAATACCAAAGTCTGAATATACCATGCATATTTTTATGTCTTTTCTTCTTCCAACTGGAGATTAATTAAATTAATGCAAAATTGATGCAGTAAAACCTGACACTGGGAACCACATGAAATAATTGTATGCACAGAACAGAAATCAAGCCCATTTAAAGATTCACTAAACTTCACAAGCCTTTTCATATTCACCCAGACCACTTTGAGGTTTTATGCTGAAATTATGTCTAAGTTGGGGTTTTGATTTGACACAAAGTGAAATTCTGTTTCAATTTTAAGTTTCAATCGTCTGCAAGGGGAGAAAAATAAAGGCCATATCCTTCTTTGCTGTAAACCATCATCTCTACATTACTTTCAATAAGGCTGCATAGGTTTACAGCAACTGAAGAACTAATCCTAGTGAAGTAAAGCCATGTGGTGAATTGAACCGAAGAAAATGTTCAAATGAATAAGGCCAGCTGTACAGCACAGGCAGACTCTGCAGATGGGCACGGTGCCAGGCTTCCCCATTAATTGCCTCCCTATGCTTCACTGAAGGAAGTTTGAAGCCAGTCCAAATCTGCTAAGCTCCCCAGCACCACCCCTCTGTTTCTACTCCAGCTGCGGCTTTCAGACACTGCTCTGCTGGCAACCAAAACGGGAATACACATGAGGAAGTCTTCTGAACAGTACTTTGCGTGAGCTGCAGAACCAAGGCTTAGTCATGGGTAACGCTGGTTCCTAGAGCAGCAGTGCTGCAGGGGCTCATGATCAGGAGCCAAGTGGAGGAAATGAAGGAGGAGGAGAAGCTAGTGTTGGAAAGACAAGAAAAAAGAAGCGTTTGGGACAGTCAGAAATCGTCTGAAGTGGATTCAAAGGAAGTGTAAGAAGCAGCTGAGAAAGCATGAAGACTTTGGGAAAAGACTGTCAGGGAAAATGAGACAAGAAAGGCCAAAAGAAAGCATAGGAATACAGTTTGTATGTGAGGAGATGTTTGCAAAGGAGCACTGGGCCCAGAAAGGAAATGTGGAAATGGAGAGGACCAATTTGGTGGAGGATTGGAGAACTCTTTTTGGACATGAGGGAGGGTTGACCAGGCCAAAATACTGTGAGAGGTGTTTTAAGAGAGACTGTGGCTGAGGAGACTGGATCTGAAAGCTGGAATGGGAAGAAAATACACTGGTAAAAGTCTCTGAGAAAACAGCACGGGCTGACTGAGCAAGTCTGGAAACAGGATGTGCGAGGTGAACACCAGACTGGGGAATTGGGAGAGCAGAGGGTTTTGGAACAAGCACAGTTGTAGAGAAATCAAGAGAAGCCTTACCCTAGGAAAAAGAAAGTCCCAAAGTGTCAGTCAGCGCCCAATAAAGCACAGTCTCCCAAACACGGATCCTCATTTCTGAGCATCAGTACTTCCAGTCACAGCACATAACAGTGAAAACCAGAGCTAATTTTATGCTGAAATGATCCAAAATAGAGCGTATTGGAACAGTTCTGCCCTTTGGCTATCTTTGATGCTCAGTATCAGTGTTCCGGCACTTTACTTCACTCATTTCGAAATAGTTCCAATGAAGCCTATAGGCAAGCAGCATCAACTCCTTCTCACGGCTATTGCAAAGATGATAGCAACTCATTAAGGCTATCAATTAATCGGTGAGTTCAACTATTTGAAGAGGAAATGAGAACAAGGTGAACATTGTTTTGAAGCTGATGAATGAACAATGAACACGCACAAGCCAAAAATCATTTTGTACTTCAAAATTAAAAAAAAAAAAAGTAAACAGGTTTTTTAAAAATCATAGTTTTGCTATCTGTAAGACCTCTACCTGATACCTTTCAGAATAAAGAAAATGTGCTACGCTTGAGACAAGGAGGGAAGGAAAGGAATATTCCTGGAAAAAATGCAGCTTTATGCTATGGGCCATTACAAAGTCCCTTTGTGGGCAATCAAGTCTGTCAACCAAGGTTCAAAGTTCATATTTCCTTTTCCCTGATGCCTAGTGTTTTTGGACTGAAACAAAGACTGTATGCTTACCTTTTCACGTTAGATACATTCTCTGATGAAGTGTTCAGTACTTCAGCCTGCTATCAAAATCCTCTGACTGCAAGGGCTGATGTCTATAGCTAGCACTGTCTCTGTTGCTTATTACAATGTTTCTGATGAGAATTATGCATACAAAAGACAATTTACTAAATGCCTTATTAAGCATTGCACATAATCAGCAGGTAATACAAAGTTTGTTTTTCCTTTTTATGCCTCCAGTGCAAATCTCAGCCTCCTGCCCTGGTGCTAGTCCCAGCAGCAATGCCAGCTGGGGGTTCCCTGAGCACAAACACAGCAGGCATATATTCTCTCTCTGCTCTCTTTCAAGTACAAATCCTTCTCCAAATGTGAATGTTATAACTCTCTTTGAACAGAAAAGCCCTCAGTTAGTGAGGTAGGGTCAATTTTGGTTGTCTGTGCAATACCAAAGAAGAGACTGAAACATTTAATGCAGTTCACATTTTCTCACAAATATTCATTTGCACAAAACTGACTGCAAACATTTTTTCTTTGCCATTGATTGAGCCAAACTTTGGACCAAACTTTGATGTGAGTGGGGATGGTGTAGTTCTCTCACAATTCTATTCTACTTTAAAGGTGCGAGATCATAACTACCACTGCTCTGTACCACAGAATCGCAGGGGCTGGAAGGAACCTCTAGAGATCACTCAGACCAACCCCACTGCTAAAGATGATTCCCTTCAGCAGGTCACACATGTAGGCATCCAGAGGTGTCTCAAATATTTCCAGATAAAGAGATCCCACAAGCTCTCTGGGCAGCCTCTTCCAGTGTTCCTGTACCATTCTGTGTAACTGTGCTCTGCCATGGCTCCTTTTCATTGGGCCTTTCCTTAGCTTATTGTTACATTTGACAACAACAGAATGCTTTGTGTCATCTATGGTCTCTAGCTTTCATGAGCTTTAGATTGCTTTGGTGAGCTGCACTCCCACCCCCTAATCTCCTGTTACAAAGGCAGCATGGGGGGCACAGTAGGGATTTTCCTTCTTTCAAGTAGTTGCATTTGTCAGAGTTCATGCTTTTTATCCCAGAACAAAAAAAAAAAAAAAAAAAAAAAAAAAAGAAAACCAACAGAGGTTACGTGAATAGGTTTGAAGAGCACGTGGATGGCATATACAGGATTTATTATCACTCTATAAATTCCTACTAAGGTTTGATTTCCTTTATTTTTAATCACCAGCAGTGAAACAGTTCACAGTGCACTGCAAACATAGAGCCAGCTTTTTGTTTGAGACAGTTGAATATGAAGGGGAAGAGAGGGGAAAGGCTCACGAGAAACACGAATGAGTGGGTTTTGCTGACTCAAATTACAGGGACTGACAAAGAGCCTATAAGCAAATTTTCCATGATGTTAATAGCAAAGCAGGAGCTTTATTGTAAGATATGTGGGTATTTTGAAACTTGTCAAACCTAGACAAGTGGAATGAAATAGTAATTAACTTCTCTAAAGAGCATAACATTTAAATGTTGACTTGGTTTTTTTTTTTGATAAATTTTTATATTTATCTCATCAAACAGTAACACATAAAAATGCATTTTCTTTTTTGATTATGTTTTTAAGTTACTTCTTTAATTACTACATTTTTTTCAAGTGTATCTTGGAGATGTGTGCATTGAGAGGTGCTGGCAACACTGCAGCACATATGAAATCCTATGATGATGAGGCAGTGGCTGCTGGGTCAATAGGAGAAGACAGTGGGGAAAATCAAGGGAAATACTTAAAAGAAATTAAGGAGTTATCCTTCAAGGAGGTGACAAGACCAGCTGCCCAGCTGCAGTGCCTTTACACTAATGCACACAGCTTGGGGAACAAAAAGAAGGAGCTGGAAGCTACCGTGCTGCTAGAAAACCACGATGTAGTTGCCATCATTGAAACCTGGTAGAATGAATCTCATGACTGAAGTGTGGCTATTAATGACTACAGGCTATTCAGAAGGGACAGGTGAGGAAGGAAAGGAGGTGTTGCTATCTACATCAGGAGAAGAATAGGATGTGGAGTGCTGTCCCTAAAGAATAGTTCAAAGCCAATGGGTGACAGGTAGAGACCAAAGCAGCAAAGGGAGCCTTGTGACTGGTATCTATTACAGGCCACCTGATCAAGCAGAGCCTGTTGATGAGGCCTTCCACCTCCAGCAACAGCAGGTGCAATGATCACAAGCGCTTGTCCTGCTGGAGGAATTCAACAACACAGACATCTGCTGGAAAAGTAGCATGGTGAGATGTAGGCAATCCAGAACACTTCTGGAATGTGTTGAGGATAACTTCCTGAGTCAAGCGATAGAAGGTCCTACTAGGGGGATGCAATACTGCACCAGTTGCTCACCAGTGCAAATGAACTGATTGAAAACATCAGGACTGGAGGCTGTAGTGACCATCTTATGGTTGAGTTCTTGCTCCGGAGGGATAAGAGAGGCAAAGAGTAAAATTAGGAAGCTAGGAAGCTAAATTTTAGGAAAACTAAATTCCAGCTCTTCAGAGAGTTAGTCAACAAAATGCCCTGAGAAACTGTCCACATGGGTACAGATGCAGCGCAGAGCTGGCAGTTCTTTAAGTAGGCTTTCCTTAGCATGCAAGAGCTCTTCATCCCTGGGTGCAGCAAGTCAGGAAAGAAAGGCAAGAGATAGGGGTGTCTGTACATAGAAATATTTATTTCCTGAAAAATCTTTTTTTGGTCAAAAATAGAAAATAAGTATGTTCTGGTAGTATCCCAGAAAACTTTTAGCAGACATAAATATGACTCTCTACAGAGCTGTTCCTAATAAGTCACGTGACTTGCTAATACAGTCACAGCTCCTACTTACCGAGTCATACATTTTGGGTCCAGATGACTAGATCACATTTTTCTCCCCAAATACAGCAAATACCATGCTGTTCTGTACTCACAGAGCCATTAGAAAGCGAGGTGCCCAGATCCAGGTCATTCCTGGTTGGGAACGAGCCCAAGCAACAGGGGTCCATGTCAGGGGTCTAGAAGGTTGTCACACTGACTGGGGAAGTGCCACTTCTACAACGGCTATCAGATGTGGGATTAATAGCTGGGCATGCCTGAAGCTGAGAATGGTAATCAGTCAACTTCCAGAGACTAATGGAGCTTAAAAGGGTAATCTGGCAAGTGGGAAACAAACTAAATTCCGACTAGCAAGTGAGAGTAGTAACATATATCAAGAAAAACTATCTAAAGGTTCTCCATCTTTTTCATTTTCTCACCACCTTTTTTTTTTTTTTTTTTTTTTTTTTTTTTTTTTTTTGGAGCCTCATCAAGAAGCCAGAGGGAAACTGGAGAAAACCTTTAAAAATATCATCTAACCCATATGCTAAGAAAAAATGCATTGTTTACACTAAATACATAATACAGGAAACTGCACTATCAGATAAGATGTTCCTCACCTGATTATGATTTGAAGGCAATAAATAGAAAGAACTAGTCATAAAATAAATGGGAACAGAAAACACATGCATTTAGATCTTTAGGTCGAGAATAAATCAAGTACAAATGTAGATTTTCCATACTTCTGCCAGAAGTCAAATATGTTATCTTAGCCTATTTAACAGGTTGCTTGCATGTGAACTCTTGCTTAAGCTAAAATAGTCATTGTAAAAGAGTTTCACATAGTTTGTTTCTGATACAGCTAAAATGAAAAGGTATTTTCTGCTTTTCTGTGCATATCTATGACAAATGCCAGTTAAGCTTCTACATACATGCTAGTGGCAAAATAGACCCCAAGGTCTATTACATCATTAGGTCTATTTACTTATTTAAGTTATAGAATCATAGGGGTTGGAAGCGGCCTCAAGAGATCATTGAGTCCTAGAGCAGGTACCCTACAACAGGTCACACAGGTTGGCATCCAGAAGTGTCTTGAGTATCTCCATAGACATATCCTCTCTGGGAAGTCTGTTCCAGTGCTCCATCACCCTTACCATGGTCGAGTCTTTGACTGTTAATAAAGACTGTTCTTCTCAGTACTTAATGTGATATATGTATTTATTTAATCAAATTGTTTAAAAAATCCCAAGTGTTAGAATTTAAAGTTCATGTTCAAGAATAAATAGTTGAATTCAATTCACAGGCAATGTAAAGTGACTAGCAACATTTAAACAAATATTCTTGATTCAGCCATTGGATAATTTTGATGACAGAATTGATCTCCATAAGCTAATGTTCAGATCATTCTCCTGTAATTTAATTGCCCTGAGGTGGAGTCAGATCTCTTTAAATTACATATTTTCAAACTCATTTAGACACCAAAGCCAATTAAATCAATTTCAATGAACATTAGATGCTTTCTCAGTGTAGGACTTATTCTCCTTGTTCTTCAGATTCTGATGTGTTGAATAGAAATTTCCAAACATCACCAGCTGTTCAAATGTCATTTCAAACAATAAATTTTCACATCAGAAAGGGCAAACAAAACCAGGAGAATGCAGAGCACCAGCAGATAGAAATGCTAAGTAGTTTACATTCTGCAGATTTTCCAAGTTGTCTTTTTTTTACATTATTTTTCAGAACTGTTCTATGATTACCTCAAAATCTCTATGAAGCAAAAAACACTGACATTTGAGGTCACTGGCACTTCATGGGACATGCCTCCCTTCCTCAGAGGTATCATTTCACTCCTTACAACTCCCCTTTTATTGGCTAGTTCTACCCATACTACTGAAAAACCATAAAGGAGTAAAGACTGCACAGACAAGTGATTTTAAGGCCTCATCTGGAGTATTGTGTCCAGTTCTGGGCTCCCCAGTACAAAAAAAGACAGGGATCTCTTGGAAAGAGTCCAGCGGAGGGCCACAAAGATGGTGAAGGGCCTGGAGCATCTCCACTGTGAAGAAAAGCTAAGTGAACTGGGTCTGTTTAGCCTTGAAAAAAGAAGACTGAGAGGGGACCTGATCCAGGTCTATAAATATCTGAGGTGTGGAGGGCAGAGTGGTGAGGCCAGTCTCTTTTCAGTGGTACGTGGAGACAGGACGAGGGGAAACGGACATAAGCTGCAGCACAGGAAGTTTCATACGAATGTGCGTAAGAACTTCTTCACGGTGAGGGTGACGGAGCACTGGAACAGGCTGCCCAGGGAGGTTGTGGAGTCTCCTTCTCTGGAGATATTCAAGTCTCGCCTGGACACCTACCTGTGCGACCTGGTGTAGGGAACCTGCTTTGGCAGGGGGTTGGACTCAATGATCTCTGGAGGTCCCTTCCAACCGCTATGATTCTGTGATTCTGTGATTGTAACTCTCCACCTTTTCACAGTCTTAAACAAACCTGTTATTAGGATTGAAATATTAGGATTACAGTGATATTTAGGACTCTCACTGATAATACACAAAACCTCACAGCAGTAGTCAGTCCCTGCTCTGAAAGCTTTAGGCTCTATCTTGGTTTCAGCTGGCACAGAATTGTTTTCTTCAGAGTATCTGGTATGATGCTATGTTTTGGTTCTAGGAAAAAAAAACAATGTTGATAACACACTGATAGTTATTGTTGCTGGTAAACAGTTTTATACAGAGGTCACACTCAGTGAAGGGCCCAAGGAACTGGGGGGGAACAGAATTAGAACACTTAAAATTTGCCAAAGGATCATGTGAAAGGAGTTTTGAAGGGAGAGTTCATCTCCCTTTTCTGCTCACTGGAGGGCTAGCAGGGCATTGGTTGGGGGTGGAGAGCAATTGCTTGTGCACCACTTGTTTTGTACATTCACACAGATACACACATATATACAGAGTCATAACTATTATCCTTTTCCTTTTTTTCTATATTAGTAAACAGTCTTATCTCAACCCACAAGTTCTATTTTTTTCCCCAGTTCTCTCCCCCATTGCACTGGGAAGGAGCAAACGACTGTATTGCTGAGCCACCTGCCAGATTAAATCACAACAAACTCTCAGAGACAAAAAATAAAAGCAATTTTCCTGATATTGCAGATTTTCTAACTGTAATACAGCCTTATGTTTCTGCTCTGAGCAATTATTCTGCACTAGAAAACAGAAAGTTATCTCTTTCCTGTTTAGGCAGTAAGTGGCAGCATTGCAATAATCTTGGCTTCCTTAATATCTTCGTGTCTTTCAAGACATCCTTACTTTTCTGCTCAGGCACACAAATCTCCTTCTACCATTTCTATGCCCCTAAAATCTAATTTCACACTTAAGAATGATATGAAATATTTAGAATAAATAATTTTATATGAGGTGAAATCATGATGAAAAGGAATTTGCAGATTTTGTGTCTCTTGTATTTATCTGTATACATAGTCTGTATATATCAAAACAATAAATCTGTTTCTATACATTCAGTTAGAGAGTGTTTTGGATCCGTATCAACATTTCTAAAATGTGTGTCCTGAACAAATTAAAAGAAGCATAAGGACAGATGGAGTATTTCTTTCTGCTCCTGAAGCAGAGAATGTAAATGGAGTGTCTATAATGTAGATCCTTATTCCTGAGCTTTCTATTTGATAGCCTCTAAAAAGAAAGCCTGCAAAATCATCATCAGATCATTTCAAGTTAATTGTCTTGCCAGTGATATGAGATTGGATTTACTCTGCTTTAAAAGGGCTTTTGGAACAACAGCTGTGATTTTTCCTGGCTCATAATCATCAGCAGCCGTAAGGAAACTGCAATCAGAATGGAGGAGACAGATCTGCTGATGAAGCACAAGCCTGCCTGCTATCTCATCCCTTTCACAGACCCCTTTGTTGGCTCTGTCGTGCTGAAAGGAGCAGCATACAACAAGAACTGGGTATTGTCAATTGCATAAGCATATAGATCTAAATATGAATTATACCCTATTCAGTCTGCTAAAGTCAATGGCAACTTTCCAGTTGTGGAGTAGGACTAAAGAAAGGATCTGTTCAGCGAGAAAGGGATTTCCAGGATAATCACTTTCCTGGGTAGACCTGCAGTGATTAGTTTATGTAGACTTTAGTTCTTAAGCTGTTTTCACGCTATCTGGTTGCCTGCATACCATGATGCTGAATGTCACTTGTCAAAGGTTGTTACTTCACTGCTGGGTCATTCATGCTACTGGCCCTTGCAGAGAAATGGAAAGTACATACTCTGTCTCTTGTGGAAGTGTATCTTTATAAAGATCCAGTTTCCCTGTGAGAGAATGGCAGGTTGTGTGAATTAGTTTTACATTAAGAAATACCGCTGGCTATCTGTCAAGGTTAATAGGTGAATAAAAAGACTAATTTATTCTTCAGGGAAAAGTAGAAAATTTCAAGTGGCAGAAACTCTAGAAACACAAAGAAAAAAAGAATTAAAAAAAAAAAAAGGTTACCTAATAGCTTGCACAAAACTTCTTTCAAAAAAATCACTGATTTGTGAAATTTCTGAGTCCCCACTTTAAAAAGTGTCATATTAACTTAGGTCTGATTTTATACCTGGACTCCTTTTATCATGCTTAGGAGAACCATTCAACAATATTTTTAGTATTTTTTTTATATTTAGGGAACTTAAAAAATGTTAATGATGATACATTCTGTAGTACAGCAAATGATTCAAAATCGTTTCACTTACATTTTTCTGCAACAAGCCATCCAAAGTACAAATGTTTTTATTAATCATATTTTAGTATATTTTAGAATATTGAGAAATTACTTTTAAATATAAAAAATAGCTATTAATTATTACTACAGAATTTTTCCTTCATCATCTCCCTTATCTTAAAGGAACATTAATGAGAAATTTTACTTGTGGATGTGAGCTGTTTTTAATGAATATCTCTCACTGAGGCTGTATGACTAGTAAGATGAAAACTCTCAAGTGTTAGTGTACTTGAGATTTATAATGTCTAATGTTAATGTCATAGGTCATAGGTCAGGGAAGGGAACTGGGAACGACTGCATATAATAAAACATCTGCATGTTATTTTGCAGCAACAAAACAGAGCAAAGTCCCAGAACACATCTACTGAGTTATGAAGTTATTGCAGGACTTCATCTAGCGTTAATGAGGCCTCATTTGAAAAAATGGGAAATTCTTGAAATAGGATATCACAGAACCAACTTGTAAGGGGCTCAAGGGAATGAATCTTAAAAAAAGGCTAACTGGATTTGGCCTTTCATGATGCAAAGGGAAAAAGAGTAAGGGAACTTCTCACATTTCATACTGAAGTGTTTAGCTATAAAAAACTTCCCTAGGTACCCTTGAGAAATAAAAGGATTTTTTTTGCAGGATTTTTGTTTGTTTGTTTGTTTTATTTTCCCCTCCTTTCTTCTATGTGACTGCAGAGAACAGTATTTGAGACTACATATTCACACATGAACAATGTAAACAAACCTTAGGGTGAATGTGTACATTCACAACTATTAACCAGGAAATTTTTCTAGAGTCACTGTCATCGCTGTGCTCAGAACTACATTTTGCCTGTTAGTATCCAGCTACGAATTATGGACTTCAGGCTAAGTTCCTAGCTAGCAATTCACGTGCTCTTACTTTATGAACTGGTTTCCATCCTGTTCAAGTTTATAGTGTTCTGTGAGGGGGACTAAAACTGTACACATGGTGGAACAAGTTTGAAGATATTAAATATGTCTTTTAAATTTTAGTTCTTTGAAAATGAGTTTACTTTTAAGCTGCCCTACTTGAAAGTGTCTAAGTCTGCAGATATTTTAAGCCACTAGCTTAAAGTGTTGAATTGTTTTTTATTTCTACAAATTACAGCTTCAGAATATATAATGGGAGCTGCCCTTAAAATGTTAATGTGGAGTGTACAAGGGTTATATTATCCAATTAAAAGTATGTGTATCCTGCTAGTGCTTAAGAGAACAAGCACACTACTAGACTACTAGTTCCTTAGAAGAAATGTATTTATTTCTGCCTGTGCTCTCAAGCTCACAGAAGAAAGGTTATGTCAATTTCCCACCAGGGCTTCTTACAATATTCCTGTGAGATAGGTAAATTCTTTTATTACGAAGTGACAAACCTACCCAGACCCAGAACTGTTCTTGTAACATTCCCAGGAGGCTGATGGGAGTGAATGGGGTTAGTGCCAACAGAGAGTTTGAACTGTTTGTTCTTAAGTGGGAAACTAGCATCAGTTCCCACTGTCATTGTCTTCTGCAAGCTTTAAAAGAAACTAGAAATATGTAAATAAGGTACAGGAAATAATTTCCCTTTCCAGGGAATTCTGCTGCCTGATTACAGAATGCCTTGGTTATTTAGTAACATCTGGAGAGGCAATTTCAGCTGCCTTCAAGATAAAAATTAGATAAAAATCTTGGAACATATCATTCAAGCGCTAGGAAGACGTGGAAACATTACTGTATATGAAGCACGGCAGTAAATAACAACCCATATATTCATGGAACATGGCAGTGCATAATCATTTTTCTAGAACTTTTTTTTAACTTACATCAGTCATTCCTGACAAGTAATTTCTTTAGAACACATTGCTCCTTTCTACAGAAGATATCAGTAAGGTATTTTTCGCAACCATCAAATTCTACCATCAAGTAATAGAAATAATAAATTTAAAAAATTCAAGTTTCAGTAAGCTGTCTGAGCTTTCTACTGGGCATATGGGAGCCTTGTGCAGACATTCTTCACATTGATTCTGTTTGGGGAAGATAAGAAGTCTATGAGAAGGAAACATCTTCATTCTTTAAATATAGACCAATACCCCCCAGTCTTTCCCTCAAGGATGAACAGATTATCCATGGAAAGAAAGAAGCATACAAAGACTTTCCTCTGACTTACTGTGGATGTCTTTTCTAAGATGAGATGAAGTACACCCAAAGACAAAGAAAACCTCATTGATTAATATAAACATTCACCCTGTAGACATATTCCATTTCCAGTGAATTCAACATCAGAATCACAGCAGAACTGAAGGAAGGGAATAGAGGGCTCATTGGTCCTTACCAATGGTCAGGTCCATCCTAAGCAAAGAAGACAACCTCAGCAGCAATTTGACAATGTAGGTTGGATATGCAACTAGTTGCCAAGGAGTAAATCTGATCAATCATCTTGATGCAGTACAGTGAGCACAATTCTGAAGATGATTAATGGGTGAAATGGGATGAGAAATGAATTCCTCTCATACAGACAGTTTGTTGCAAGGTCTGAAAAAAGCAGATCCAAATGTTGTTCCAAATCGAAGAAAATTAATCTTTTTTTGTAGAAGACTCTGCTAACTAGCATGTGAGCTAGAGGAAGCCAGGTGGTTTGGACAGCCTGCTTCTGAACTTGGCTTTTGTCTTGTAGTAAGTGAGATGATTCCAGGACACTTCAGTCATACAGTCAACATCAGGGAAAGTGGAGTTGCAATAATTTAAATCACATCTGTATTTTACACTTTTGATCCTTTTACTTGTTGTTTGTAATAAAATAATCTGGTATAGCTGTTGGGCTTAAAAACCAGAACATGAGTGAAATATTTTTATTATTCTCATGGGACCTAGTGGCAGGCATCTAAATTTTACCTAAGATTATGTTGTCTTACAGCTCAGATATCACACTGATATTTGCTTGCTATTTAGTATTTCTTATAAACTATAAAAATAATGAATATTCAAGATATATAATAAAGGCAAATTCAATCATTTATAAAAACAGTACATAAAGTAGCATGCAGATGACATTTCATGAGAAAAAAGAAAGGAAAAAGGAAAAGAAAAAGCATTTAGAAATAGTACCTGAGCTGAATGGTCTTAACTATTCTCTCTGCCCAGCTACAAAAAGCACTCATACCTTGCAGAGTGAATTACTTTTCAATTTACATAGGAACAATATTATTCTGTATTTTGATGTTGCAACTTCCTTTGCATCAGGTCACTCTTATCTCATTATTTAACTGACCTGAGACCTAAACTAACAATTAATAATGCCATTTCTGCTAAAAAAAAGTTAGTTTTTATTATTTGTATAGACATTCATATCACTCTTCTTAGTTTGAAGAAATACTGTGGTGATTTAAGTAACCATCCACAGGAAACAAAAGTTGGCAATCACAGTGGGTACTGTGGCTGCTCTCACACATTCTCTATTTTTCTACATGGAAAGTATTATGAAGAAGATATTTATAAAGAGCTCTGATGCCCTGAACCTTAACTGTACCACTGCAAAACAATGTGGCACAAAATACATATTAGTTGTATGCTCATACAGGACAACTTCAGTGTGAGCCATCTCATTTATTTTTACATACCTGAAAGATATTCATTTACATCCAAGCACCCAAGTCACACTATGGTCTTTCTTCAGACAACAAAAAGTGAAGCAGAACGAATCCAGGCAAGTCTTATCTTTTTGAGAATCTGAACTGTCTATCACCACCCAATCTGCTTTGCAGATATTTTATTGTTTAAGTTATGTTACGATATGTTAGATCATATCATAGCTTTTCTGGATGCTGGTGGCATCCCGGGAAATATACAAAAAGACAGAATATCTTTAAGGTGTGATAAAAAGAAAAAGAACCAGTGACAGAAGGAGAAGTTACAAATTGTGTAAATTACACACTAGGTTACTCACTGCACTTCTGGCTGTGCAAAAATTATCATCCGTCAATTATCACTGACGGTTGGACTAGATGATCTTACAAGTCGTTTCCAATCTTGTGATTCTATGATTCTATGATCCCAGTGCTCCTGCCACACTCCTCTGTCCTGCATCCCTCACCCTTTGTTACTACAACAGAGCCAAATATTCTCTCTCTCTCTTTTCTGCCTCTTGATGGAAGGGAGCAAGTGCTTTTCAGGGGCAGCTGTAAGGCTCCACCTAGCAAAAGAAATGCAATTTGAGTCTCTGTTCTTACTAATATATTCTTTAGGGGCTTTATATTTCCTATGGCTGCATGTCTAAGACAGATAAATCAATCCTGCAAGCTAGTTCTTTTTAGGTTTTGTACTCTGTCTTACTGATCTTTCAAATCACATATATAGAAAAATTCTGTGAAATTGAAGATTTCAGCATTTCTCTTCCAACAGCAATTACTGTAAATGCCAGAAATAGTAGTGGAAGAGTGAGAAATCTCAATATTTTTTTCCAATCTGGAGCAAAAACTATTTTACATTCCAAAATGTATGTGAAATATTTTCATCTTCATTCTTAATTTTTTTTTGTCTAAGAACTGAAGTTTTCTACTTTTCATAGTCATGCGAATGTTCATGTTCTAGTATTAAAGATTGTTGATACCTTCCTTTCCTTTCCCTCCCCTCTCCTCCTCTTCTCTCCCCTTCCTTTCTTATTGCTCAGGGAGTTATACCTGCATATCTCTCATGAAGATGCTGTTCAAGAGTATTTCCTTGCAGCAGCTTAACAAAGTTTGTCCCATAGACAGTGATTTGCATGCACTTTTTCAGGGAATGACCCTGCTCCAGCAGCAAATTGGCCTAAGGGATGTCTTAGTAGTGTCCTAGTACTGGGTAGTTTACTAACTGCTGTTAGTCTACCCTGTCAATAAAGGTGAATTTTTCCAGGGGCTTTTCTGAGCCTCGATCAGCACCCAGTGTAAGGTCATTGTGCAACTTCATTGTGCAATTGCACACAGAGGGCTTTCATTGTATGCTTTTTTCCTATCATAACTTAAATTTTGAACTCTATTTTTTTCTGTTTATGAGTTCTTTTGAAATATGGCCGTTTTCCAAAATAGCACTTACATGTAACAATATCAAAAGAACTTCATATTTTCCATGTACAATGCATCCCATTAAGTGAACTGGAATTAAGCATTCAAGTTCATCAAAGCATGACATGTATGGTGCTGGCATCATTGCACAGTCTAAATCACAGATTCCTGTCACAAAGGAAAAAATCTCTGAGTACATTCAGATATATCCTTTACATAATTACCTTTATAAAGACTGTGACAGTTCTGGGTTTGCAATGATTCTGTGATTATTATAGCTAAATTTAAAAATACACTGCACAAATGAAATGCATCTTTCACCAGTTAAAAATTTATTCCACACTTAGTGATTTTGCATGCTATGAGTTCAAAGTCACACTGACACAGAGAAACTGATGATTCCTTTAACATCCTTATGGGGGTACCTTCCAATAATTTAGAGCTCGCTCTTCAAGAATGAAGGGCCGAATATGGGGCTGAAGGATTGCAATATAATAACTTCTATGAGGAGGATTAGTTATCTCTCTCTTTCTTCATCAGCAGAGTAAGGAGACACAGTAGGAGAGCAGCTGGTTTTTTTCCTGTGTTCAGTAAATAAACAAAAGCTTCCCCATGCCTACATTATCACAGTACTCATACAGAGATCATCATTGCCTTTCCATGGATATCCTGACAGAAATGGAAACTTAAGGGAGAGCCAGAACATATAACTAAATATGCCAGTCCTTTCTTTGACAGAGATACAAATTTCAATGAAAAAACAAACACATTTGCTGATGCAGCTACTAAGCAGCTATATTTCTGTTTGAAATTATCATTTTGCCATTTTTAAAGTACAAACGTTATGTTTATTTTCATATGCATAGCAATATTTTATTTTTAAAATTTGTTTTTGATGGTGTAATAGAGATTCATGACTTCTTGCTTTTGAAAAGCTAAGGAGAAAGAGTAAAAATTAGCTGCACTAATTGCTGCATCTCCAAACACTTCACATCCACAAAATAAATCTCTCTGCAGACATGGATTACCAATGGGTTATGAAGTTTCATGTCCAGTTAAGCCAAGATAGAAAGTAAGTCCTTAACATTGACATGTGGCTAAAGTTATCTGTTTAGTCTCCCACCTATCTAGACTCCCAACCCAACATTGCATGTTACTACAGGTTCTTCTCCCCATCAACATTCAAGCAGATAAAACTTTCATTAATACACAGCAACAAGTCTATTAATGTTTCATTACTACATTGCTCTGCCTCTGCCTCTCATTCATTTTCACATGGTACTTTTACATATTATTACACAAAGAGGTATTGGGAGGGTTAGAGGAAAGATTGCCAGCTTTCATTTAGCATTTTGCTTCCTGAGAAACAGGAGGCATTAAAACTTGAGACTTCATGTCTTCTCATAACTGTGTTCTTAGTCCACATCTCAGTTTCTGGACACTATTTATTTTGCAAAAAGCACATTTGGACATAGTATTGTCCAAGCAGAGTTTCTAGATCCACAGCCTACACTTCCTCTCAGGCTGCTAGCCTGTGAAAAAGACTTTTATGACTAAATATAAACTTAAATTCTTTTTTTTTTTTTTTTTTTTTTAATAAAACCAATTAGTGTCCAGGCAAACTTCTGGGTTTTTTTTTTGTTTCACTTACATATATTATTTTCTTATTATTATTTAGTAGTCAACACATGTTTTAAACAAGAATCTCCATTAAAATGCATTTGAGATGTGACCACTAACATATAATCAAAGAGGAATATGGATAAAATCAAGGAGTTTTTTGTTTTGTTTTGTTTTGTTTTTGTGGATGCTGTAACTAGCTCTTTTAAAATTATTACAGCCATATTTCAAATCTGAATACAAGTTCTTTTTCCTTAATATTTGAAACTTCTGTTGAAGAATTTTAAGTCTGCTTTTCAGGAGGTGGAGGCTATCTCCTTAAAAAAAATTGAGGTTTAATGCAATTGGGCAAATATGAAGACATTTATTTTAGTACTTGGATGTCTTGTCACAATTATCAGCAAGGCAGATGAAATCTCATTTTGCATCTTTCCATATTTACTATAAATATGCTTGCTTGCTGAGAAAACACCCTGTGAGAACAAAGCAACAGAGAGTTGCATGAGAGCTCAAAAGATTAGGCCAATTACAAAGCCCCTTTTCCTGTAAGAAAGTTGAGCCCAGGAAAATATTGTAATTTGCCCCAGGCTTAACTAACTAGAAAAATCAAATCTCCTGCCAGGCTTCTTAGCTATGGGTTAAAGCTGTTTTACAGTGAATACCAGAGATTTACATTTACTAGTTCAACACTCAGTGTGCTCACATTCTTGCAGAGACCAATGGTACGTGGGTGAAGCCTACGGTGGGTACTATGGGAGATGATACAGAGAAAGAGTTTGTACAGTTTTAGATGTAAAAAGCTAACCATCATTCTGTGCTGTGAGATAGAGAATGACCTTGAGAAAACTCAGCAGCTTCAATACACATCTCTGGTTTTCTTACTCATCCTCCTGCATTTATTTTTCCTTTCTCATTTCCGTCACAGCTGCACTTTAAATACTCTGTGCTGATTTTGCTTTTCTTTGCCTATTTTGCTGCAGTCCACTGGGACTAGGGTTTGTTTTGTTTCTTTACTTTAGATAGCAATAAGGTTATATCTAGTGATAGGAGGGTAGAATTTGAGAGACAAAATTTTGGGAATTATGCTCTGAGAGAAAAAGTAGAATGAAGACTATTCATTCCTGTATATAAGTTAATAAGAAATGGACAAAAATAGTTTTTACTCCTTTGTTTTCCAGGTATACTACTCAAATATTACATTGGTAAGTGTTGTAGGAAAGAGTAAAATAAATTACATCAACTTAAAGCAAAAAAATTAACATCGTGTTTATGGAATGCTGGACATTCATATGACATTTTCTTTCCATTTCTAGAAAATGGTATCTTAAATCAACTCTAAGAAACAGAAAGAAATTTGGAAGACAGATCTACAGCATTCAATGCTTATGTTTACAGCTCTTGCAATTCTAATAAATAGTGAATCCATAATTAACACACACAAAATGGAAGCAACACTAATGCTTGTATACCTTTATGTATGCCAGCTCTAGTCCAGATGAGTTATGTACTGTGAAGAAGATGAGTCAAATTTAAAAAATACGGTCAACTACTGACTATTATTGTGTGTTGCAAAAAATTCTAGTGATATTTGTTTCCATTTTTTATATATGCCTCTACCTACCCATTACCGCCTTACCTGGGTAAACAAACTGATCAACAGGTCATTATAACTGTTTTATATTAACAGAGAGCATAAGATAAAATAGGCAACTTCAGTTACCTAAGAAGTAACAGAAAAAAAAAATCAGTTTTTAGTTTGAAGTAGAGCTAGAACTTATGTTATCTAGGATATAATAAAAAAATACTCTAAAATCTCATTGCTCAGTTAACTGCAAAAGAGACTAAGATTACCAGGAGCTTACAGTTTTGCTGATACTACGCAAAGAAATGCAGAACTCAGATGAAGTTTGAGTAGAATTTTCTTCCTCTTCTTTCCTTCTCTGCTGACTAGCAAGCAGGGTGATGGGAGCTCAATATGTGCTGAGGAAGATCAGCACCCTTGCTCCATAGATCTCAGGTTCTGCACAGGCAGTGACTGCTTTTACAGGCAAGCCATCAGGCATCACTGGGGAGATAATACAGGAAGGTGGCTGTCTTCCTTTGAGACAGAGCAGAAAAGCTACATTGGTGATGTCTTTTAATCTTAAGGACCTCAAAAAAAAAAAAAAAATCTCAAGGAAGACCTTACTGAGGAAAGAAGCACATGCAGTATCTACTTGAGAAAACACAACAGTGACACACTAATGGACATTAATAGATATTTTTGAAATCAATTATCTGTTTGGTACAGTAACCCAAAGAATAGTTACCATATTATGAAATTATGCATTATTTTTCAGCTGTCCAATCTCGTTAACATTTTGGAGTCAATGAAAATTTCATCTTCAAGCATATAGGCATAAGAGGCTAGGTTGGCCAGTTGCCATGTTTCAGGGATTACCTCTTGTTCTTGTTCCATGATTCCACTGGGACTATGCAACCCTGTGGGGTATTTTGGCAAAAGATCACCTGTGCTAACCTTTAGCATTTCATTCCCTTGAGTAGGTCCAGTAACTGAGGGAGAAGCCCTTTTTCTTTTTAGACTCTTGTAATGCTACTTACCAGCGATTTCTAAAGCTATATGCAGCTTTTTGGGAACAGCATCCAGGTGCCCATTTATCAGTACACAGAAGTGCTTTTTAGTGCAGATATCCCTTACCGTGCATGATCTATCCTCTCAGGAAACTGAGAGCCTCTGTCCAGATGTAACCCTCATTAAATATACTGCAGAGACAAAACCTGAAGATTTTCTTCTGTTTACCAGAAGATGGGAGCAGAGAGCTCCTTCCTCTGCAGAGCACTAAGACACAGTGTTTACATAACATACTTAATCATTTTTTTTAAATGTGTCATACAGAAGTTTTACAGTGCTGCTTCTCTTGAAGCTTCTTCCTTTCACGGTAAGAAAAGGGGCTGCTCTTGAGTCTTATCCAAGTTATTGTTCCAACTAAAGACAGATTATGTTTCTGCATTGAGCAGAGATCTGTCTGCAGAAGGTTTTTTTTAATTATTCTTATTGTTGTATTTTGAAGGTAAATACAGGTCTGATTGCATTTGTTCAGGCAAAGACCAAAACCTTGTATTTAATGAAAACAAGGACTTGGATTGAGGTACCCCCAGATTGTGCAATAAATATAGAGTTTGTATACTGTCCTTGTGCTGTATATAAAACAGAGGCTCAGTCAAAATGAGATAGTGAATTAAAAACACATTATAAGATGCTATTAAATAATTATGACAGACAACTTGATTTTGAATAGCACATAAAGTAACTCACAGAACATATTCCTAAACTAAATCAACAAGACTTTTGAAGAGTTTTCCATATGGCCCTCTCATTCTCAGGTTATTCAAGGAAAATACACATGGAATTAAGTGCCACTGATTCAATGTGCACAGCAGAAAAAGCCAAAAATAATTTTAGCAGGAAATCCTCCTACTTCTCACACAACATTTTATACTGCCAAGCTGCTCTGTTTTCTTTTACATCCTGGAGATTTTAGCATAAATGATTATTTTACAATTGTCAGCTGTTATATTTCATACTGTTTAGTCCACTCTGATGAATTGAGATTGAATTATATAAAATCATTCATCAATTAACAAGCTATCCATTAGCAGTCATTCCTGATGATTCCTGATAAATACAGGACTCATTTGTCAGAGATAAACAACTTTAATATTGAATAGAAATCATGAGATCACTTCAAGTAAGTTGAATTAAAGTGCTGTGGTAATTGCAGAAAAACAAACAAACAAAAAAAAACAAATCAGAACTGAAGGAGTTGTTGGCCAACTGGCAGTCTGGAAATAGTATATCGACATTCAAACAAGGATAGATTGTTAAGACTGCAGAGGTATGCCCTGCAATTTAGCTTGAGTGAGAATTAAGTTGAAAGAAGGTAATTTGTGTGAATTAGCTTTGAAAGCAAGCATTTATTACATTATTTATTTTTTAATTACATATTTAATTTCACTATGGTAAGCTAGAAGTAACAGTAATAATTCAAAAGCTCATGTAATTTCAGAGGAAGGAAGAAAGAGAGTAAGGAGGGACATTATAGCCCTTACAGAAGTTGCTCCACTGCAGCACTTCTATCATGTTTCTTCTCTTTACATTCCTTTCAAGAACAATTTCTAATTATTAAGACAAAGCATGCTGCTCATAACTTGCTTATTTTATAAGGCCACGACAAGAAAGTTACAAACACTCCTCAGGCTGAAGAGAGGGATATTTACTATACTCAACTTTATATGTCCATCTTTGCTAACTTAATTAAAATGCAATTATGTCTTGAGCTCCTTATCTGAACTCTGGTGAAAACAACATCTTTGAGGGAGACTGAGAGCAAGACTTGTTTTGTGTGATTTCTAAATGAAACGGAAACAAGCAAGAGGCAAACAGCTAGAAACCAGCTGGGTCCTGCATGGCACCAATTTGACCATGTGACAATGAGGTGCCCTGGTGGCAAAGGCCGGGTGCCTCCTGGGCTGCAGAAGGCAGAGCATTGCCAGCAGTTTGAGGAAGGTGACTCTTCAGCTCTACTCAGCAACAGACCCACCTGGAGTGCTGGGTCCAGCTCTGAGTCCCTCAGGATAAAGAATACATTGGAGAAAATCCAGCAAATGAAGATGATCAGCACTGGATATATGAATAGAAACTGTGAGGGCTGGATCTGGTCAGCCTGGAACAGAGAAAGGTCAGGAGAACTTCAGCAGTGTATAGAAACCTTCTTACTCTTATTTGAAACTTCTGGCTTCTTGAAATTTAAGTTACCACCACTATCCTTTCACATCAGTAAATCATTTTTACTTATCGTAATAGCATTACGTTGTGACAAAATTTTGAGGAAACTAAGGGAATCTGATTTACACATCATCCTAGTGCTTTTGTTCAAAGTCTTTTTGTTTTGTCTGTCCACATACTACTTCTACATACAAAGCAATTTCTGATGAAGCATAGTAATACTATTTTAAACATATATTCACAGACAGAAATGCTAGCAAGTGACAGCCAGATCTCTGGCCCGAGCTTCATATTACATTGCTCAGTACTTAACTTTGCAATAATACTTTGTGCGTGCAATTCCTGCAGAGAAAGAGTTTTTACTTTTCAGAATTTCCCTATCAAAAAATGCACAAACAAGGCATGAAAATAACTAATGCTAACAACTGAACGCAAAAGTACTCAAGCCATAAAACAAGTCATATATAGAAAACACATTTCATTAAGCGCCTCGAAAATAATGTTACAATTGCCTGGAAGAATCACACATCAGTCTCATTTTACTGCCATCTTTCATACCAGTTTTGCTGTCTCTAGCCCAGACAGCAGGCTAAGTATAGGTATCGCTAACATATATGAAACCAGACGGCAGCCAGTATTCTTGCATAGCTTCCAGCTCAGCTGTCATCCCGTCTGATTCTCAGTGGGCTCAAATATAATCCACTGGAGATGTTATTCCCACAGGAAGCTGGAGATCAGTTCACACAGGACTTTGTGTTTGTTTGCATATGTGTATTCACTGTAGTTAATGCCATTTTACTGACTGAACTTAAAAATTCCTCCCCCATTTCTGTACCATGTGAAACAAGATTATCCCTCAAAATCATGAGACTGTTTCTGACATAACATATGCGAATGATACCACAGAATGTCTCCCACATTCATGAGAACTACTGGTTTCAGAAAACAAAACCAATCTGAACAGCTTCACGTCCTGTTTTGTTTGCATTACTTCTATAACAAATGATGGATTTGTCACCTTTATGCTTAAGCTTATGGTCCAGAATGACTGCAAAGTGATTGTAAACACTTAAAAAATATTTTTTAAGAAATATTTTAAAACTCAAACAGATTGCTACTTTTTCATATAGGATGACATTCATTAATATTGCTGTGTCATAATGTTTTGAATCAAACAAAATCGCTGTAAGGATTAAAATGCAAATGAAAACTGTAAAAGTAGGACTCATTCTTTTCTACTAATGAAAATATTACAATTTCTTCAGTCATATGAAGAGATGTTAATAAGATGATCAAAGATATTAGTTCGATAGTCACTTCATCTATAGCTAGAATTAGAGGAGATGCATGTTGGAACATTGAGTAGTGAATTGTCAAGGACTGTTCCAAAATAACCTCAAGATCATGCTTCAAAATCAGTACAAGTCTTCTCCCCATAAGCATCACCTACTGGGCTCTTTTCTACTCCAAACTGCATGAGATCGTAAAAGTTGATTCTCTCCTGAGCAAATAGAAAATATTCTACATTTAGTATGATGAACTGTGATAAAGAAACTGGCATTTGTACATATGTGCTTGTCTGTATATATATCTTACTGGAGGACAAATTACAATGGAGCTACATCCAACAACTAATTATCACAATTTAGATTAAGTTGAACCAAGATCAAAGTATATATTATAAAGTTGTTTAATCTCAAACCAGTAAAATCGAAGTGCAACTTCGTTGTACATCCGTTACCAGTTTCTGCTTCTACTGGCTTTAGAAAGACTAAATAGTTTAAAGAAAAATCATAATGCAATACTTTTTAACTAACTGAATCCATTGAAATAAATTTAGGCCCATTAATTATTATGATAAAGTTGAGAGAGAATGAGGCAAAATCTTTCCTTAGAGGAGATCTCTCTATTAATGAGCATTTCCATGGAAATAAATAAATTAATTAATTAAAAAAAAATACTGGAGAAGATAGTAACAATTGTATATCTATGAAGAACAGGGAATAATCATTAGGATATAAACATATGAGGTCCCATCACTGACTAAAATGTATGTTTATAAGACTATGTTGAGAACAATCATGTGTTCCACAAAACTGGAGTATTATATTAACAAGAATGAGAAAAACAGAAATCCAAATGTTGACAGCTAAAATAATCATCATGTAGTTTTTTAACTGGAGGAATTTTGATATATGCGTGTTTATCTCTGTAGTTTCTTTGTTATATCTTAAGATCTTGTGTACTTTAAGATAAAAGCATAGCATCCAATGTGCCACAGCACCAAGAAAAGGCACCCAACAGACAGTCACCTGTATGGCGTGTGACGTGCTATCATAGAATCATAGATTGGCTTGTATTAGAAGAGATCTTCAAGATCACCTAGTTCCAATCTCCTGCCATGGGCTGGTTGCCACCCACCAGATCAGGCTACTCAGGGCACTATCCAATCTTGTCTGTTCTAGCCCACTTCCAAGAATTGTGATGCTGACCACAGCAACCTCAGAACAGAAGTAAATCATAGGGTAAAAGATGAATAAGGAGCTAAGAACATCTATTTAAATTGGAGGATTGGAAACATGATTTCTTTTCCTTTTAAGACATCTTTCTCCCAGTCACCAGTCTTTGAAATGGTGTTTTGTATAATCTCGTGGCAATTCCCTTCAACTTCCAACCAAGGCTCTATCCAACAGGAAAACTTTTCAGATTATGGAAGAATAGTATTCTACTTTACCGCAGCTGAGTTGTGTGCTACCTAGCTTTTAGGACATAAATTCTGATATTTTCTGAAAAAGTATCTTAGTCAGAACCCAATCTTTGTTTCAAATTATAAGTTCAGTGCTGATGTATTAATTCTCCTGGAGAATACTGTCAAAGTGGTGGAAAAAAACTTTGGTAGGTCAGATCCAAATTCATTACCATTTCCTGTTTTTTTTTTTTTTTTTTTTTTTTTTTTTTTTTGGTGGTGGTGGTGGTTTTTTTAAATAAATTAGTAACTCCAAAAAAATTGAACAGGTACTGACTGGAAAAAAACGAACAAATATTCAGACATGGTTTGGAGTAAAAAATTTTTCCAGGGAAAGTTTCAAGTTAATATGGAAAATAAAAGTCCTCCTTGGCAAGAAGTCAGTTAATAAAAGGCCTGTAGCAGTGGAAAAGCATGATAACTCCAGAACATAACATGACAAAACTCTGATAAACATCCTGGTTGCATCCTTCCCAGAAAAAATTCCCTTCTACATAGTGACTACTGTTGCTGTGTGATAATCTTCTGCCTGTCCCTGTGAAGAATGAGTACTCCTGGTGTTTTTGCTTTTGATCACTAATCTTCAGTCTCAGTGGGAGTTAGCCTTTGACTTCTACAGAAGCTGGGTCAAGATCCAGAACAAATAGTGACAGAGAATGCTATTTTGGTTTGCATAAATTGGGTGAAAAAAAAAACAAGTATATTTATAAGGGAGGGGAACAGTTAAGTGAGGGGAACAGTTAAGTGAATTCATTTAATAGCAGGGAAGATTCTTTACCTGGGACACCAAACAGTACATTTTGGACCAGAATATAACCCCATGCTTTTTGGACTATATCTAAACATAAGCATATATATAAAGGTAGTTGGTCCAACTTGGCAAACTTATCTGTTGTTTTATTGGACAGGCCAAGGACTGACTAGACACTAGATCAGAGCTGGCAGAAATCCTCCTGGTTGTATTAGATTAATTTATGCTGACTGAAGATTTAGCAATGCATCATCTTCTAAGAAAGTAAGCCATGCAGGAGGACATGTGCTAAAATTTTTGACAGGCTTGTCTACATTGGATCTATACTACTAAGAGAGACTTCAGAATTAATTCTGGCAACATTTGAAATCATCAACTTGCAAAACATTTGGAGTCAAGCCATTCTGGCAGCATATACTTGGAGTAGATTTGAAAGGTATTATCCATGGCAATTCTTTATAGAAAAAAGAGATTTCTTGCCAAGAAGTCTGCACAAAAATCTTACTCTATAGACTAGCAGAAATGTAAGGACTTTTCATTAGGTGCAAACACTATTTTAGCTATTAGATGTAAAAAGAAAAGAAATTCCAGACTAGGATTACAGTAAGTGTAAAGGATTTCTACTCATTGCAACTATGTATAATTACAGTGATGTTATTTCCAATGTGAATTCAGAATATTTTAGTACTTTATCCATCATAAAAATATTGTGTAATGTCAAAAGAAGTGTTGCTTCACACTGAGTTACTCTTCTGACATCTCCAAGCAGGAGTGACGTGTTTCTGCTTAGAACATCATTTACAACAACATGTTGTACATAACATTATCTTAATTGTGTTATTGTAAATCATTGAATCATAACATAAACTATAATATGTCCTCTGTGGCTACAGAATGTGTTACTATTAAAGTCTCTATAGCAATGATTCAGCCAGAAGTTTTAAACCTGAAATCAAACAGGCAGAAAGAAAAAGAAGAGATGGTCAATTATCTTGAAATATGCAGATATCTTCGTCCCCCAGCTCTCTTTATGCTATCATGTTATCAGTTAGTTGTTCATTTTCACAAATTATTAATTTGACTTAGTACAGTTTTTTTTTAATATAAATTATTCTCTATGTTTTGACTCTTCTTTAAAAAAAACGGGATATCTATTTTAAATAGTATTTCTTCAATATATGAAAAAAATGAACTAAATATTTTAAATGATGTCATGGTGGAGTTGTTTATTTTTTGCTTGTTTGTTTCTAATTAACTATATACTATATTCACATGCTGATTTACTACTAATATACCAGAAATATGTCTATGCAAAAATTCTGAGGTTAGTAGTCAATACTGGCCCATTAGTATTGGCCTACCATCAGGTTAATTTCTTCTTTATTCCCAAACCAAACGTGTTTCACTGCCAAGATTAAATTTCTATCATAGGAATTGATTCTTATAATTAATGTAGTCCCTCATCTTTCACTGATTAGTCAGATTTTCTTAATGTCATGCACCATTGGATCTGCATAGAGAAAATGTGTTTTAAAGCCCAAATCATATTTAAAATATTAGGTCCAGATCTCCAGCTGGTACAGACTTTCTTCTGTGAAAATATTGACATAAAGAACTCTTTTGCAATGTCGCTTCTTTTCTACAGTTCTTATGTCTAACAACTCAGAAATGGCTTTCTCTGTTCATTTTCCTCCCACTAGAAGAGTTGCATCACAGAGACAAAAAAGCCTTAATACAAGCAGAGGCAATCCTAGATGCATCTGTTTGCACAAGCAAAACATCTGTCACTCAGTGGAGGTTATGCTATGTCTCAGATGGATTTATGGAGCTTTACCTGGTGATTCTCCAAGTATTATTCCTATCTATGTTGCTACTATGCACACAACTATTTTCACTTTACCTATTTGGTTGACTCCTTGTAAGTTGCATAGGCATTTTCTTTTTGCCAGGCTGGATGGGGCTTTGAGCAACCTGGTCTAGAGGGAGGTGTTCCTGCATATAGCAGGGGGGTTGTATCTAGATGATCTTAAAGGTCCCTTACAAACCAAGCTATTCTATGATTCAGTGATCCCTCATCTGAGATTATATATAGCACAAATGTTTCCTAGGCCACAAATGCTTATGAATATAAAGATATCCAAAACTGGATAGCAGTATGACAGCACCGTAGTAAATGGGAAAATAATAGATATGGAAATCTGCCTGACCTGTTAGCAATATATCATATATATCATATGTAATATACCATAATATTGAATATAAATATTCAATGCATAGAAAGGATATAAAACATTTTTACAACAAAACTAGTATAAAGCATTCACACGAAAAGCCAAACCCTCGTGTATGAGTATCTTGGGCTGACATGCTGGTAAACGTCCCGCAATATTCAGTTTCATCTTTGGTTTAGAGTGGTCACAGGGACTACCACTCTTCCAGTCTGAGGCTAAGCATGGCTTCACTGGAAACCTTTAGCTACCAGATTACCAGAGTTCCATAACTTTCATAAATTTTTCTTACATCCTTCTTCAATAAAATTATTTCCAAGGTTAACTGTCAGATATTTGGAAGGAGCAATAAATCTCAGAATGAGAAAGGTATTTCCCATTGTTTAGTCAAGGAAAAAAAAAAAAAAAGGAACGTACAGTTGGAATATATTTGAGGCGGAAAGAAAAGTTGTGCTTTGAAGTCTAAGCTTTTTTTGAGACTGATTATGTTGAGACTTTGTTCTAAAAAACATTTGCTAAGAATTACTGTATAAATGGGAGCTAGCTAGCAACCCAACAGCCATGATGGAGTGAATTTCAGATTGCAGTCTGAGACTTTTCAGGACACAGTTTTTATATATATATATATATATATATATATATAAAGTACAGATCTATTAGCTGAATGATCCCTCTTCTGGTTATGATTATAGCTCACTACTGTTATACATTTTCTTCTGGATATTTTTGATTTTTCTAAATATCTAAATAAATTTCCATGATAAATATTTTTTTGTCCAGCATCACTCCTGTTCTTGTTTGTGGAGCACTTCCAAATTGAATCACTTATGATATTTTCTTATTGCAAACTAGAATCAATCAGAAAAAAATCTGCAATTTTTCATTCTTTCAGCATCTTGGCATTTATAGGGCAGGGTGTGATATTTACATTGAAAAATGCAGTAATTATGCTAGTTCGCTTGCTCTGTAAAAGAAAATAAAATGCAACCAAAAATATGGGCAGTCCCATTTTTAGACAAGATAATAATGCAATTAAAATGGAAAAAAATCTCAAGGATTCTGAATCCTCCACAGAGAAAACAAACAAACAAACAAACAAACAAACAAACATAAAAAAACACACAAAACAAAACAAAACAAAAAAACAGGAAAAATATATATTTTTTCTGCACAGGAGAAAAAATTGTTTCCTCACCTAACAGACAGGATGTGGTTTCCTATTCTGTTCCAGCTTTGATGGAGCTGTCAGAATGTTCTTCTTCTTACCTTCATTTGGCAAATTCCCCATGTAGCATTTTACTTTCTTCCCTCTCAATTATTTCAAATTTTATATAGCCAGTGATTCCTGCCCTCGGTAAGAAAACATCCATGTTATCTGAACTTAGGTGATATTTCTGGTGATAGACTCATACTCATCTTCCTATTACTTGTTGCACTGAGTTGTCAAAAAAGTGAATATCAGATTGTGCATTAGATTTTATTCAAATTTCTTTCTGTATAATCAGCCACAACTTATGGGTGCAGAAAAACCTTTCTTCATCTCTATTTTCAAATATTTTTTGGCTATAAATAGCAGAAGTAGGGGGGAAAAAACAACAACAACAACAAAAACAAGTGTAAATATTTCCATATCAGTAGCACTTAACAGCAATGCTCATGGATCAAATATAGAGAAGCATGAAAATAATTATATGTATATACACACATAATATATATATTATGTGGCAATACAATTGTTATGAAGTCAACCAAACAAGTAAGCACATATATTCAGCTTTCCAAAATATGTAAACTGGAAATAGGAGAAATTTTCTTACTAAACTCAATCTCATGGTAAATATCAGTGGAACATCAACTTTGGTCTAGGCTCTTTTCTTGCTTACCTGCAGCCAGAAGACATGTCTTGGGTATGAAATGAAGTCAGTCATTCAATGAAATCAGCCAAATCAATGATTAGAATGTTAAAATTAGTGCTATATAACATAGATAGGAAACACAGTTTATAAATGTAACTCTTTTCACCAGAAATGAGCTTAAAAGTTTAAGGATCAGTGCCTTAGAAGATAAAAAACAAGTTTGAGTATTACTTCTGTTTTGAAAATTTACTCTATAAAATAAGATGAGCAGTTCTGTAAATGTTTGCCTAATGACTAACAAGAAGAAATTCATTATATAAGGAAACCCAAGAAGAATTACGTGCAAAAATGTGATGCTGTCAGCACTTATCTATCCTTGGAATTTTGATACGTTACACAACAGATCTCTCATTTCAGTGATTATATTTTAATAAAGTGAAATCTCATTTTGAGGGGTAAAGAGGAAATGGTCATATTTATAAAAATACTGATAGTGTAAGTGCAAGTAATTACTTTTATTACTCTTGCTATGTTAAGCACAATTAAGTCCACGTTAGCAAAGTAGGTAGTAAGTGCTTTGAAAGGAGACATTTCCCAAAGCTTGAAATAATTATGAGCTGGCAGAGATAATTAAAGTGGGGAAATCGTATGATAAATGGGAATAAATGATGAACTTTTTGCTCTACACACACACACACACACAAAATTAAAAAAAAAAAAAAACACCATAATTCCATAAGAAAGAAGTAAATCTGGCTTAAAAAAAAAAAAAAGGAAAAAATGTTTATGCACAGAAGAATTAAAGCTGTACTGGTCTATCATTCCATTGAAAAGATCTATTAAATGATGCAGAAAATTAAGAAAAGATGATCAATATTATTTGAATTCAGAAAGTACAATAGTAATGTCTCAGAATGGACAGGCATAATGCCAGCAGAGTGATAGTTCTAAATGTATTCTTTGTTAGATAATTTTTAAATGAAAGAAAATCAATCAGCATCTATTTTGTGTGTGTGTGTGTGTGATTTATCCAGAAAGAATACATTTTCAAGTGCTTTCTTATTTCCCTTCATCCATCATCTTCTCCTTTCATTTGTGTTATTTTTCACCTCTGAATACACTGTTCATCCATTGCAAGTTTGGTCTCAGGTGTCATTCTGAGTGTCTAAAGCAAAAAGTTTTGGGCTGTATCCATGTTAACAGATATAGCAGTGCCAGAGAACATTCCTGGGCACTAGATGCTGAACATGTTGAATTACGAGAACATTCCCTGGCATTGTTTAACCCAGGCCAAGAATTTCTCTATCAAACAACTTCCAGGTATGAACCATGAATGCAGGACAGGGACTGGTCTTGAGGAATGATCACCCAAAGTGATTTGGTGGCTAAAATGATAAGGATTCTCTCCTATGTCGTGTGTCCTTAATGCTGAAGGATAGTCTCAGGCAGAGAAATTCTTAATGAATGCAATCTTTTGTTTCAGGTCAAATAAAGACAAATTAAGAATTAACGTTTCAGATCCTGAGCCAATTTCCAGGTCCTCTCACATTTTTGACCAAGAGTTTTAGCTGTTCCTATAGCAAAACCACCTTATTTGACTATTTTGAAGTTGTGATTTGGTTTTAATTATCCTATTAGCTTAGTACAGTTTTCTGTCCACCTTTCATATAAGGATACTGAATATATATATTTCCTGAAGACGGTTTTATTAGACTTAGCATATTCCTTTCCTTAGTAAAAACTAAATTTAGTTCAGGCTGGGTCTTGAGTTTTTTCAGTCATTTCAATCTTTCTGTCTTTTTTTAATAATTGTTATTTCCACGATTTTGTCAGATAATGAAAAACAAATCTATCAAATTCCCAAAGGAGAGCATGGAAAAACCTTGAAACCCTGTATTGTCTTTCAAGCTTAGAATAGTGTTAACTGTTATTGTTTTCTGATGACGGTTCCTATTTAATGATGGTAGCATATATATAAAGTGAGGGATTCAGGAAAAGTGGCATAGCCTATACCTGAGTAACACTTCAAGTATATTTGTAGCTGAAGTTGTATATTTGAAGCTGAAGTCTGTCTGTCTATAACTGAGGCTGAAAACTGCCTGAGTTCCTTGCTTAGTGTTTGGAGAGACTTTCCCATACCAGAAAAGTAGAACAACAAGGGCATCATACATTAAAAAAAAGTTTATCATTACATTTTGTAATTTATTATTACATATTGATGTCTGTTGAAACAGAAAACATCTCTGCAGAACAGGCCCTCTGCACGTGAATAAAAAATACTTGAAAAATGCTATGTGAACTTCCAAGGTAAATTAAGATGTGCCAAATTAATGTTGATGCCTGGAATTTTAGGACATCTTGAGGTTAAAAGGGATAAAATTCCTACCTTAAATTTAGAAGAGTTTTCGGATCTCAAATTCTAATTTGTGAAGGAAGAGGGTCAGTAGGACTATAACTGTGCTACTAGGATAAAACTGTCAAGGAGCTGCCTTTGGCACTGAGGCAACCAGGCACAAAGCAGTCCATGTCGTTAATAACAAATGGTCTCGCCTCTGCAAAGCATTGCAGCTTCATCCAAACTTCTTTTCTGGAATGATTCTAGCATTGCTTAATTTACTGCTATAGATGTCTAAGGTGGAATGGATGTCATCCAAAATTATCACAATTCCATATATGAAATAAACTTCAGCAAAACCTTGTATTTTACCAGCTGTTTTATTTCTGTTCTCCTCCAGACTTCTGATATTTTTGATTAGTTGAGCCCATGCTCCTAAACTGGTTCTAAGATTATATGATCAACATTGCTAGAGGGAAAAAGATTTATATTACTCACTGTCCTTTCTTTTCCAGTGTTTCTTCTAAGGGAGCTGTGATCTTAACACGCATGCAATCCTCTTTTACTTTGGATCTCCATTTGCAGCTGTTATTGCCATATGTGGGAGTTGGATATGGAGATAAAAACAAGCTATTTCCTTTGGGGACTGATATTAATACTTCTGTTTAACAACCCTGTCAGCACATTTGCTCCACTGCTGTTGACTTACCTTGAGCTAAACAGAGATATCCAGATCTTCCTTTCTTACTAGTCCACAATTTTAGTAGAATTTCTCTCTACAATAGACACTGCTTTTTCTTTTGTCCGCCATGAAATTTGTTAACTTGAATTTACTCTGTCATGTGAGATATTCCCATATTTTTAAAGGCTACATTTTGACAAGGTTCAGACATGCTGCTGAAGCCAAATCACTTAGCTGTTTTCCAAAAATTATTGGACCTTTGTATGAATAATGAAAGTAACCAGAGGACAGGAAATATTCAGGGAAGTTTTCTTTGATATATAAGTCCTCAGGTTCTGAGGCACAAACCAGCACCTAACTGCTGAAGGAGAGTGAACCTCTAATAAGCAGTATGATCCACAGCAGCCTCTTAACCACTTGCCTATATAAGTTACTGTCTTTCATCATTAGTGTTCATACAAATGAATAAAATGAAAAGAAAAAAAAAAATAGGTGAGAAACAAGTTTATGTATTCATCCAAGTCAGAAAAATGATTATGAGAAATGCATTCAGTCAACAGAAGAAAAAAAAAATCAAAAAAATCATGCAAACTTTACAAATCAAATAGCAGCTGATTTGTGGATTCTCTTTTTGACAATCAGAGTGATGTGAGTTATACATCAAATATTTAAAAACATTTTTACTACTTTCCTCAGAACTCACTATTTCCTCAGTTCTGTAAATATTTTTTTTTTCTGTTGAACAGACTGTGTTCATTCATACAACCTATGTGATTCTGATTGCAACAGAATCTGAGTGTTGTAATCTCCTCTTACAATCCAATACAAAACACTCAGCTAAATTTAATATGCATAAAAAATCAAGTTTTTGAAGTGAGAGAAAATTCAGCCTTTTACTTGAATGAGAAACAGAAAAAAAAAGAATGGAAATTTTAACTTAAAATATAAATAAATGTGAAGGAAAGTAACAAATCCCCTTTGGGTATGGACTTAATCATGTGTGATCATTCAAAACTTACTGAGAATCCACTGAAGCTCAAATAGTAAAAAATTCCAGGAAAACTGAAATTCTACTGTATGTTCTCACAGAGATCTCACAGCAAAGCAGACTCGACTCATGCACATGATTAATGACAATGAACTGCCAAGAGAATCTACATCACCCTGATCCAAAAATGCAAGCAGAAAGGATAACAGAGCTACAAAACAGGCTGTGAAAAAAATCTGAAGGAAGGGAGAAATGAATAGGGAGCCAGCAAATTAGCTGTCAGGCTGCAGAAAACAAGACAGGAAAAGGAGTAGCTCAACAGGAGACAGAACGTTCAAGGGCTCAACTCTCATAATAGTACAGCTGGAACAGAAGAACCTTTTCCTATAGTGTCTGTTTCTTCACATTTCTATTTTATGCTGGGATCTTGGGAGAAAAAAAAATGGACTCAATTTGTATCTTTTCTTTTCTTTGTTCAGAAATTTACTGGAATATAGGAACTCAGATGATGTAAAGCATGTAAGACAAATAAATTAGTTACTTCAGAGGCGAACTTTCTAATATGACAGAGCAAGCTGACCATGTTTTTTTTTTTGAGAATGAATATGGACAATGTTCACCAATTTTGAATATCCATTAAAACTGAGAGCAGTTAAAACAAGAGGTCTTCTGACAGGAAACAGGAAAAACTGTCCAAAGCTTTGAACACTATTCTGGGGGGAACATATTTTGTTCCCAGTTCTGCAAGTGAACTGCTGCTCCTTCTCCATCTCTGTCAAGTTTATCAATTCATTGTTGACAATAATAAAGTGTTATATAAAAATTAAATACACTGTAAGTTTTATAAGCGGCCTTGACTCAAAAAGAACATTTATTTTAATTAAAAGTTTTTGAATTAAGTGCATTTCAGTTGTTTACAGGGACTTTTGTATTTTCCTCCATTAAAAATGTAAATAGCTTCAGTTACTGATGTCTTCTACCTTCTTGTTTTTCTTCTGTCCCTCTGTGTCTTAATTAGGTCATGGGAAATAAATATTAAAGAAATGGAAAATTAACATTTCTTTGGTTTGAGAACATGCACGATATTTATAATCAAAGAATTTTAGTTGGAGTGTATTTCTGGAGGACACCATGTCTAACACCCTTCTCAGAGCAGCCTGAGCTTCCTAGCCAGATCAATTTGCTTAAGACTTGAATTTTGACAGACACAAGAATGAAGATCCCATAGCCTTTGGGCAATTCCTATGGTGCGTAACGACTGCCACAATGAAAATTCTATACTCAAATCCAGCTGCCTTCTTCCACTGACTGTATCTAAAAGGAGTTTAAACCTTTCCCCGTTATGTACTTGAAAAACACAATTAGATATCTACCTTTTCCTACCCTTTACTGGAATTAACAAGCCCTACACTCTTAGCCTCTTATAACTTATATGCTCCAAACAACTTTCTATCTTAGGTGGCAGGGCAGTGGCTATGGCCCCAACCTGCCAAGGTTCAAAGAGTGTTTGGACAACACTCTCACATGTAGGATTTGATTTTTTTGTACATCATGTATGAAGCCATGAGCTGGACTCAATGATCACTGTTGATCACTTCCAGCTGCCTTTTTATTCAATACCTAGAATATCTTTGGATATTCTATGATGCTACAATCGTAATACTCAAAGTATGAAGATGAGAACAATCATCCCCAAAACTGAAATACTGTAGGAGTTTTTAAAGGGAAATTAATGATCTACAAATGGATTTCAAGCGCTTTTCTCATTTGAAATGAAATATAACCTCAAGGAATAAATTCTTTTAGTTCAACAATACTACTCTTGTGTGATGAATGGACATTCTATTTTTTCCTTCAACTGTATGTCAAAATGCTTCTCTGGGGAAAAAAAAAAAAAATCACAAAATATTAGTAAAATCAGTTCAGAAGTTGTTAAAATATATGATTCCTTAAGAATTGTGAGCATTTCTGGAGATATCTACCAAGTGAAGATCTTCTTAATCACAGATGATAAAGGATCATTGCATTTGAAGAAAAATTCCCAGTCACTGTTTAAACTTTGGCAAGCAGCCCAACTGAGCTAAGGTGAAATTGTTTTTCCCTCAGTAAATATGTGTAATAATCTTACACTTTTAAATGTTACTTGAAAGGTAAATCAAGTTACCGTTCATCACAGATTTTTGTTTTTCTTTGTAACAAGGAGGAAGGCCATCGCTTAAAACAAGATGTCCTAGGATCTTTGTGAAATCTCCACCTTTTCCCTCCTAGTTCCAGTGTCCTATTGTCTCTTTTCAGAGAAGTGCATATAGCGTGTGCAGTCTTTAGCCTGGATAGTACTTCAAACACCCACCATTAATTTAGTGGTACTTGATTCAGTTTATAGGAAGGATCTAATGCTATTTGAAAGGTCCTAGGATCTCTTGTTTGGCATCCTGCGTCCATCCAAAAAGGCACAGACTGCCCCGAGGTCCTGTCCCTCCCCTCTGTCATGACTCCCCTCTGACTGCTATGCAGTCTGAGTCAGCCTAAGGCATCTCAGATGACTCCCTGGAACCACTGTGCTGATGGGTTGTTTTAACAAATAATCCTCGAACAATCAGAAATCACACTGAAGCAAATTTTCATTGCATGCAGTGGAATTTTAGACACTTAACATGCTGATAGGTATCTGTTATCAAGCATCTTGGGATGAGGTGTCTTTGGTGCTATCAGTGTCTGGGCCAATGCAGACTGACAGAAGTGACACTGCAAACATTACCTGTGGTAATGAGGCATCACTGACAATGCCTTTGGCCACTATCTGCTAACAAGAGTGCTTCTAAAAATAGTCCTACAATAGAATCATTGAGGAATTTCATAGAAATTGTCTAGGGAAGAATACAATGCAGTTAAGCCAGAATGAATGTCAAATTTTGCATATAGGAGATACAGAGCTGTATGCCTACAGGATGATTAATTATTATCTCTAGTGATACAAAAAAGGGCCTGCAAACCACACTGAGTCACAAGTAGAAAATTATTTGGTGCTATGCTGCTGCTGAAAAAGAAAAACAAAACAAAACAGAACATACTGTACCAGGATAGATAAACAATAGTTTTATCTGCAAAACATGTGAAGTAACTCTTTCATTTTACTTGTCAGTGGTATGATCTCAGCTGGAGCACTGTGTCCATTTTTGGGCACTGCAGATCAAGAAGAATGTGAATTAGTCCAGACAAGCAACCAGAATGACTGAAGGTTTTAAAAATATGGCCCATTAAAAAAAAAAAAAAAAGTTAAGGAATTAGTATTGGTTAATCTATGTAGAGCTGAGGAGAGAAAACAAACTGTAATAAAATATATAAAACTTAGCCATAGAAAAGGAGACAATAAATTCTTTGTTATGCCCACTATTCACTGAATAATACTGGAACCGACACCCAGATAATGATGAATCTTGTTTTAGCCATCAGTTTAGTTTAGCAACAGGTCAGGTTAGCACAAGCAGGAATCAATTTGAAAAGCTTCTGATGTGATACTGTTCTAGCCCTATCTCTTGCATTTTGTTTGCATACAATTCTAAACTGCATGGGGGATTGTATAGACAAGCATAAGACTTTTTTACAGAAATTCTCTGAGAAGATTGAAGTGCTGGAGCAGGTCCAAAGAAGGGCAAAAAGGCTTGTGAAGGGCTTGGAGAATATGCCCTACGAGGAGAGACTGAAGGAACTGGGGCTTTTTAGTCTGGGGAAAAGGATGTTGAGGGGAGATCTTATTGCTCTCTTCCAATATCTGAAAGGTGCTTACAGTGAGAGCACTGAGGGGTTGGTCTCTTTTCACTGGTGACAGGTGACAGGATGAAGAAATGGCCTCAAGTTGCACCAGGGTAAGTTTACACTGGATATTAGGAAAAACTTCCTTACAGAAAGGGTTGTTGAGCACTGGAATAAGCTCCTCAGGGAGGAGATTGAGTCACCATCCCTGGATGTGTTTAAAAACTGTTTGGATGTGGTGCTCAGGGATATGATTTAGTGGGGGGGTGTCAGAGTTAGGGTAGTATGGTTAGGTTGTGGTTGGACTCAATCATCTTTAAGGTCTTTTCCAACCTGAGTGATTTTATGATTCTGTAGTTATATTTTGCCCTAAAGATTAAATTTTGACTTAGAATAGGGATATTAACATCACATCAGCAGATAAAAAATAATTCATATTAGTTTTCTAATATGTTATTACCAATAAAGTAGTTTATACCAATAATACCTCAGTATACTTCAAAGCAGGCTGACAGTGCAGCAGTTTCATTGGTCTCTTACAACCAATGAGTAGGAATTGATGCTAATGGGCATTTCATAACTTTTTCTGTTTCTAAAAGTAATGAACAACAGAGAATTGAACAAATGTATTTCCAGTGCTGATTCCTATTAAAGACTTTTGGTCATTATGATTTGTTCTCTCTTCTGAGAGCATCAGGAACAGGTTATATCAAACAGTTCATCTACAACATACCCCTTCCTGCAGCAAGGGTGATGGGAACCAGATGATCTTTGAGGTCCCTTCCATCCAAGCCATTCTGTGATTCTATGAACTGCTTAGCTCACCTTCAAGATCAAAATATTTGGCAGAAGGCTCTCTGAAAATGTAGAGTTACTGCCACATACTAAGGGATGTCCAACCTACTAATGTGTTTTCCCTATAGTGGGTACTTATTTCCATATGTATGAAGGTTGTTTACACCACATTTAAGAGCTGAGCGAGTCAGAAACAGAGCCTGAATATCTCTCTGTTTCTTTAAAGGTAGAATCAGAATTTAACTACCAGCTAAAATTTCCAAGGTGCTATACATAAAATGTGCTTCTTTGTAAAAATAAACAAATAAGTCTGCTGATAAAAACCTAATGCCAGAGGCCAGCTGCTGTCTAGGGTTGTCTGAGTTGAAGATCACCCTCACCACCAGAGTCCAGCCCCACAGGGGCTGAGCAAAAAGGCTGAGCTGTGGACTGGTTGCAAGGTCCATCAGTAGCACCAGATGCAGTTTTAGGATCTACCGAGGGTATTCTGCCAAGGAGGAAAAGGAGATAGTGACAGAGAAATGGTTGCAAACAGACATAGTTGTAAAACAGTTTGGGCAAGGTCCCAGGCTGAGCTAAAGACAGCGTCCTGGCCCCAGGTACAGGGATCAGGAGAAACCCATGGAGAGGCTGGACAGTGTCAGTAAGGCCCACTAGAGCTTTTGTGGCCCGCGTGTCTGGAAAATTTCAAGAAACATAAAAAGTACATGCTCTCAATTTAACACACAGCTCACTGATTTTAAGGATATTAGTATTTAAAAATAGATTACTCCATACAGCACTTCTAAATTCTAAAGATAAAATAATTAAAAAAAATAAATAAATGCAATTGCTTATCCACAGTATTGGATTCACATATAGTTAATTCCAGCAACAGTGAAATAACAGATATATTTGCTAGAAAGATGGGCTGAGGGGCAAGGATTTTGGCTGAAGCTAAGAGGTTTAAGATTACCAGAAGAAACTATAGTTCGGATTGGTGACAGAATCATGCCAACATCTTTTTTTGCAGTTATGTGAGTTTTGGCAGAAATCTCATGAACTCTCCAGAGAATTGTTGTTTTTTGACAATATGGTTGCATCTTAAATAGGAAGCAGATTCCTCCAGCTTTGGGACCTTTACTGGAAGCAATAAACATGACTGATGCTGAAGCTGAGAATTTAAATATTTCCCCATCTTTCTTGCCCATGGATGAGTTTGATGTGACAACCTCATTTCAATCTATTGGGTCTCTCAGGCGCTATCAGATGTGTAGCTTATATAACTGACAGCAAATTTCCAGGATTATTTGTATTACTTGCATTTTGTGACAACCTCTCTGTTGTCTCTTCATTTCCCACTTCACCCACAGACACAGAAGTAGCTGTTCATCGTGTATTCCTCACCTCATAATACTGTGAGACATCTATACTCTCACGGACTGCTTTAGACAACTTGGCTGCAAAAAGTTGGCTGGTAGTCCTGTACAGCTGTAACTTTGGCTCGTTGACTTTTTAATGAAGACCATGCCACTGTGGGTACTGAAGGAAAACAAAATACGCTTTTGTCTGTGGAAAGTCTGATAGGGAGGCAGATTCACTTTTGTTTCAGTAGCAAATTTTCCTTGATTGGCAGCTCTCCCTCCAATGCTCCTTTTTTTTTTTCACCACTAGTCAAGTTGACTGGATAGCCAAGGGCAGGAGAAGATCTATATTATTTCAGGCTACAGCTGCATGTTATTTGGAACAAAGAATCTATGAGCAATTAGCAATTAGCAAAGAAATTCTACTAAAAGAATTCTTAGAATACTACCTTCTGGGTGGTGGCTGCATTCCTCGAACTGGTTTCTTTTTCATACTCATACACATTCAAAGAAAAGCCTTGAGCAGTCAGGAATGTCTGGCATTTCTGCTGTCAGTGTGCATGTACATTGGTGTGCGATATTTTTAGAAGCCCCATCACATCCAAGTATGCATGAATTCTCACGTAACCTCGTAGTGCAAACAGCTCTCAGAGTCAGGACTCTGAGGGTTTATCAGATTAAGCACACAACTTGGTTCCTGCTGAGTGTCCAGCAAATACTGAAGATGTGAAGCTCTCCACACAAATGCCTGCTGTATATTTCAATCCAGAGGCAAAATATGTCGTAATCGAGAAGAAAAACAGGAAAGGCTATGGGTATGGCACAGCTCTGCAGCACAGAGAAAACATTTGTTAGATTGCATGGGGAAGCCTGAATGTGCACAGTAGACAGCCACATGCCTTTTGTTTCTAAGAAGGTTCTCCTTTCACAGGAAAGTTTTCTGTAAATAGATGTCTGCCGGGTCCACTGCAATGTCCTGACCCATGATTTGTCTCTGAGCCTGACTGTCTGACAAATGACATTGAAGTGCCTTCACAGCAGAAAATAACACAGGGTCAGCTTTACATAGAATACCCAGCGAAAGTCAGCTTCAGCAAATGTCTAGTTTGAGACCTAGTCATTCACACATAAGAATGTGAAAGTCAAAGTAAGGGAAAAATTTTGGAACTTTTCTGGAGATTTTTCAATTTCACTTCCAAAAAATAAGAATAACATTTATTACAATACTCATCCCTATGCTAGGAGCAGAAGTTTTACTAGTTCATCTACAGAACAATTTTACAACTAGTTTCCGCTTAAAGAGGGCACTGTTTTAAAGATAGAGTAAGAATCTCTGACCTGCTGATGGATTTTAGATCCCAGAAAATTTGAAGGCCAAGCAGAGGACAGTTGCATCTTAGCCCCAGCACTGAAGTATCCCCAATCACTTGACATGTAAATGAATAGGGGGACTGAAAAATAAACAGGACCATAATCCATCAGGGCACTTTTGGGAAAAAAATAAATCCAGAGAACCAGGGCAGAAATAAACATGAACTATGGGCCAAGTCTTCTTTTTCATGAGTGTTTAATCAGACTTTAAGTACATAATTTAATCTCTGAATATTGAGCTTGAAGCAATTTACTCAGCAAAATTTAGGTTTGGACATAAATACAACAGTACCGCATTGTAGCTTTGATCTAATGACTAGTAACAAGGAAAGATTCTTGCTCTGTTACTCCCAGAAAACAAACAAAATGGCCCTTGTGTTTACTTTCTGGAATCTTTATATCTGTATGTCCAATAGATCTAAGAGAGCAACACAAAAGTAACTGTGTCTGTTAACTTAAGGATAATCTTTCCTTTTGGATAAAGAGATTTTAAAAATATATGATTTTTTTTTTTTTTTTGAGGTTCCATTAAAAAAATTGGATAAAAAAAAAAAAGAAAAGGAACTAGATGATTAATAACACTTGTTAATTCTTGTTAACTTGTTCAGAAATCAGAATAAGGCTTCCCTTAAAAGATAACATCTTAAATAAATAAATATAACATGGTGTCATGCTCCTGGAATTGTGCAGGCTCATAGAGCAGCCTGCAGAAATTCTGTGAAAGAATATGCTGAAAGTCTTTCTGGTCCCCATGGTAACCACTGGAGCATTAAGTTGTTCTCAGGACAAGTGGAAAATTATGTTATGAGAAAAACAGACCCTTCCTGACTACAGCAAGGAAAAGGCATGCAGCCTCCTACCAATAACGTACAGGGTGATTAAAACTTTAAGTATGCAAACAGACATCCAAGTGTCACAAAGGAGATGAAAAATAAAGAGCTGGCCCAAGGCTTTGTGGTTTTATGATTAAACTTGAGGTACTGAGGTAATTTTCAGCCTGTAATTAATATTTTCCTGCTACTGCCAAGGTTTTCCCAAACTAATCTCTCCTCTTTCAGTGTTCCTAATTGGATATCCTCTGAGCAAAGTCCCATGGCTGTAAGTAATACAATGATCACAATAAAATTACCACATAGTAGGAGTTCTCCAATACTTCCTAAGCACTGTAGGTGGCTCTGGTGTTGTTTCTTCACTTCCTAAATTCTCACTCTCCCTTGATCATCTCCTCCTTTTGCTCATCACTCAATATCAATCATCTTCAGAGGTGCATCCAAGCCACCACCAGGCATGACTGGGAATTCCTTAGTCCAAGGCAGCATTACCTATCACTATGAGTATAATATAACTTCAGCATTCCTACCAGAGAACACTAAGCTGAATCTCATGTCATAGCAATATTTCACATGAATTTTCACAACTGAAAAATGTGAATTGCTCATAATTGAATGCATAAAAGATTAGCTTGATATACTGAAGCTGGAGAATCACGTTGTTTCTGATGTAGAGAGCAAAGAGAGCAGGAAGGAAATGTTCCAGAGGAACACAGAGTAAGGGAAGAGGATCTGGAGCGTGTATTTTCAGCAGAGAATTGGAGGAACTGTTTAGGGAAGATGAACACCTGGCATTGTAATTGGAGTTCATAATGTGCTTTTACTTTTGAGCACTGTACCTGTACCAAACACTTAAAACTGCGTATATTGAATGCCATTTCTAAAAACATATAGCTATATTCCAAAACTCACAAAAATATCACTTACAAAAGTATGTAGGAATGAAATAATAACTTCAATAATGAACAGTTTTTCAGGAAACTAAAACACAGCAATTATGACTTTAGACCATAAAGCAACTAATAAAACAAAGAATTATGAAGGAAAATTCCTGCAATTCATAGTCAGATAAATATTATATATTAATATATGTCCAAATAACTAATTGAAAATACCCATGATGCTCAAAGTAGCAAAATATTCTTGCACAATAGGTAATTGCTTAAAATTGCATCTTGCATCTTACTCTAATAGTCAGAGCTCTCTCCTGCAGCACCCTAGACTGACACTGAAAGAAATTCTTCATGTAAGCCTAGAAAAACACTTTTTCTAAATGAACACTTATAAATTCTTCCCCTCACTGTTCTCACCAACCATTGTTCCCTGAAATATCTTTCTCTCGTTGCTTGAAAAGGAAGAAAAATATCCAACAGATTAGTTTTGTTAAATTAAATATATTCTTTGTTCCTTGAACCACTTCCAAAATATCTGTAACAGCTGTAACTCAACTACCAAAGCTTCTAAGACCACAAGGGTTGCTAATTCACTTCCTCCTGCATCAAGTAACGTAAACTGTAGTCTAGGCAGCTTTTAACTGGCATTTCCTGGACAGGAATATGTGCACACATGTTCCACAGTACAAATAGAATGAGCTGGACACAGATCTTGAATACATGGAGCCCACTACATAAATGATACAAAGATTGATGTCTAAGCAGAAGCATACATTTGCAGTTTGTAGACAATCCAAAACATGGATTATCAATGAACCGTATCTGCAACACAGCTAAAAGAGCAGTTCCAACGTACATGATGCATTAATAGCATTCATTGTAATGGCTAAAGTTAGTGGCTTATATAACACAAATCCTTCTCACAAATTCCCATAATCCTCAAACTTCATTCAGACAAAATTTTCAGATGAAAAAGAGGACATGAGTCACATCCGTGCAGTTAAGAACTCTACTTCTAGGGAATATGAACATCATGTACCAATTTCACAGAATCACAGAATTGTAGGGGTTGGAAGGGACCTCTAGAGATCATCGAGACCAACCCCCCTGCCAAAGCAGGTTCCCTACACCAGGTCGCACAGGTAGGCGTTCAGGCGAGACTTGAATATCTCCAGAGAAGGAGACTCCACAACCCCCCTGGGCAGCCTGTTCCAGTGCTCCGTCACCCTCACCGTGAAGAAGTTCTTACGCACATTCGTGTGAAACTTCCTGTGCTGCAGCTTGTGTCCGTTTCCCCTCGTCCTGTCTCCACGTACCACTGACAAGAGACTGGCCTCACCGCTATGGCCGCCACACCTCAGATATTTATAAACCTGGATCAGGTCCCCTCTCAGTCGTCTTTTCTCAAGGCTAAACAGACCCAGTTCACTTAGCCTTTCTTCATAGGGGAGATGCTCCAGGCCCTTCACCATCTTTGTGGCCCTCCGCTGGACTCTTTCCAAGAGATCCCTGTCTTTTTTGTACTGGGGAGCCCAGAACTGGACACAGTACTCCAGATGAGGACTTACCAGGGCAGAGTAGAGGGGGAGGATCACCTCCCTCGACCTGCTGGACACGCTCTTTTTAATGCACCCCAGAATGCCATTGGCCTTTTTGGCCACGAGGGCACACTGCTGGCTCATGGCCAACCTGTCATCCACCAGGACACCCAGGTCCCTCTCTGCAGAGCTCCTCTCCAGCAGCTCATCCCCCAGCCTGTATTGGTGCATGCAATTATTCCTCCCTAGGTGTAAGACCCTACACTTGCTTTTGTTGAACCTCATCCGGTTTCTTACTGCCCAGCTCTCCAGCCTGTCCAGGTCTCGCTGAATGGCAGCACAGCCTTCAGGCGTGTCAGCCAATCCTCCCAACTTCGTATCATCAGCAAACTTGCTGAGGGTTGCCACTATACCCTCATCAAGGTCATTGATGAAGATGTTGAACAAGACCGGACCCAGCACAGACCCCTGGGGGACACCACTGGTTACAGGTCTCCAGCCAGACTCTGCACCACCAACGACGACCCTCTGCGCTCTGCCAGTCAGCCAGTTCTCAACCCACCTCACTGTCCACTCGTCTATCCCACACTTCCTCAGCTTTGTTATAAGGATGTCGTGGGAGACAGTATCAAATGCCTTTCTAAAATCAAGGTAGATTACATCTACCGCTCTTCCCCCATCCACCCAGCATGTGACAGCATCATAGAAGGCCACCAAGTTGGTCGAGCACGACCTCCCCTTGGTGAACCCATGCTGACTACTCCTGATAACCTCCTTTTCTCCCAGTTGTCTGGAGATGGTATCCAGCACAAGCTGTTCCATCACCTTTCCAGGGACGGGGGTGAGGCTGACAGGCCTATAATTACCCAGATCTTCCTTCTTGCCCTTTTTGAAGACTGGAGTGACATTGGCTATCCTCCAGTCTTCAGGGACCTCCCCTGTTGTCCAAGACCTCTCAAAAATGATGGAGAGCGGTTTGGCAATGACCTCCGCCAGCTCCCTCAGCACACGTGGATGCACCCCATCAGGTCCCATGGACTTGTGGACCTTAGTACTGCCTAGGCGCTCACGCACATCCTCTTTCCTGACTAAAGGGAAGTCTCCCATTCCCCAGACCCTCTCACTAACCTCCAGGGTGTGGGATTCCTGCGGGAGAGCCTTTTCACTGAAGACAGAAGTAAAGAAGGCATTCAGTATCTCTGCCTTCTCAGCATCCCCCGTTACGAGGACCCCCCCCTCACTTAGTAAGGGGCCCACATTCTCTCTAGTTTTCCTTTTGCTATTAACGTACTTGAAGAAGCCTTTTTTATTATCCTTTATCACTTTAGCCAGATTCAATTCCAGATGGGCTTTAGCCTTCCTCGTTGCATCCCTGCAGGCCCTGACTACATTCCTATATTCTTCCCAAGTGGTCAGACCCTTTTTCCACATTTCATGGACCTTCTTCTTTCCTTTGAGCTTGCGCATGAGCTCCTTGCTCATCCACACAGGTCTCCTGCCACCTTTTCCCGATTTCTTGTTCACAGGGATGCACCGATCCTGAGCTTGGAAGAAGAGCTGTTTAAATGCTGACCAGCTCTCAGAGGCCCCCTTACCTTCTAACACCCGAGCCCACGGGATAGCTCCAAGTAGGTCCCGGAAGAGATCGAAGTTGGCTCTCCTAAAGTCCAGGGTAGCAATCCTACTTATTTGCTCTTCAAACGTAGAATTTTTTTCATCTCTTAGGAATAAGTGCACAGACCCTATCCCACATATCACAAGACAGAATTTTTTAATTATTTTTATTACTGTCACTCTTATCTTTTAGTGCAGGTAACCAAGATTCCCCATAGAATCACAAAATCAGATTATCAGAATGCTTGAGCTTGGCAGGAACCTCTGGGTCCTTCTGGCCAAACTCTGCTCCAGCAAGGATAGGGTGCCCAGTCCCAAGTTCAGATGGCTTATGAAATTTTCCAAGGAAAAGACTCTGAAGCTCTGGGCAGCCTGTGCTAGTGCTCTGTTGCCTGCACAGCACAAAAGTGTTTCCTGGTGCTCAGAGAGAACATCTTGTGTTCCAGTTTGCCTCTTCCCCTATCTCTAGGCATCACTGAACAGAGCCTAGCTCCATCTTTTCTTTACTCTCCCTTGAGGTATTTACAGACTCTGACAAGATCCTCCCTGAGCCTCCTTCAGGCTAAACAGTCCATGCTGTATCAAACACCCCTAACGAGAGATGCTCTAGTCCCTTGACCATCTTGATAGCCTTCCACTGGATTCTTTCCACTAAGTCTATGTCTCTTTTACTGGAGGGCCTAGAGTTAGACTCAGCACTCTAGGCGCAGCCTCATTCAGTGCTAAGAAGAGGGGAAGGATCCCCTCTCTTGACCTATTTGTAATACCTCTTAGCCTAATTCAGGAATGAATACTGTTTTCCTTAGTAGCAAGGACACATCACTGACTCACATCCACATTGGTGTCTACTAGGGCCCCAGGTTGTTTTGTTGGCAGAGCTGCTTTTCAGCTGGATGTCCTCATGTCCTGGTGCCAAGTGGTAGAGTTTGCACTTCTCCTCACTTAACATCATGAGGTTCTTGTCAGTCCACCATGCTTAATTTTACTGCATTTGTATATTTACCAACGCCATTTTTCCCTCAGAAAGGAGGATTTAAGTTTCAGAAAGATCATGGCCATGAAATAATGCTGTAGGAAAAAAATGAATGGAAGATCCATTTTTGACAAAACTTCAAAGCAAGGATGTATACACTGTTGTCACCTTCCATCTCCTTTCCTCTTTACCAAAGCTCTCCTCTTAGCAGGTTGCTCTGGGTCATCTCAAATGGCATGAGGTTTGTCAGTGTACCTTACAAAATCAGTAGAAGTCAGTAGGTCTTCAGAATCATAAGGAAATGAAAAGTGCCATTTTACTCACATAAACTCATAATTAATTGAAAAATTAAAAAATGCTGGGCTTACAAATGTTTTACTCTTTCTTGAGCTACACTTCATCATTTCCAACAAACAATTGGGGAATCATGGCAAAGGAAGAGAAAGAGCAAGGTCTCTGGAATAAATGATCTCACTATTAAATGGTATGAAGTCTGCAAAAATGCAGAACATCCAAGGATTCTCAGTTTAGGTACTCAAGTGAAGGGCTGCTTTTCACTCCTCTGTGTACTGAGGCAGAGCCTTAAGGAAGCTGTCCAAAGATAGAATGAAAACCATTGCCCTCCTCTGCCACACACTTCCTGGCAAAAGATAGGAGAGGATCTACTGAAGAATAGAAATACAGTTACAGTTAAAATAAAATAAAATAAAAAAATTGGAAACAGATGCAAGTTATAAAATAAAAACAGTATAAAAAGGAACAAGCTGGCATCATTTCAAGCTACGGGATTTAAAATAATTTAGGGTCACCTTTAAAAAGAATAAAAATGCCTTGCCTGTATCAATAACTTAAGCCCTACTATACAGTAAAACTTTTGTTTCTCTTTATTTCTTTTTCTGTTCTCTCTGTTTTCTCATGCATGTTGTCATTTCCCTCAGGTCCTATCTTTTGTAGATAATTTTCCTTGTGCTCAGAAAGGCATTACTCAGATTTTTTAAGAACAACTTTCAAATTATACTAACATTCAATGACATCATTCTGGATCTTTGACAAGAGGTGTGATTTTTAAATACTAGACGAGTGCAAAATAATTATTTGATATGATCAGTTTACAGTACAATGTATGAAAATAACAAGGCAATTAAAAGCATAGACACTTTGAAAGAGATAAAAATGTCTGAACACTGACATTTATAAGTATGAACAGTTAAAAATAAATAAATAAAAAAATAGACAAAAATGTTGTTACCACTATAAAATAGCCTAGCATTTCTAAGGGGAATACATTTTGCTGTTTAAATGGGGATAAAATGTTGTTGAAAATTCATATTTTTTTTTTTATAAAATTCCCTGCCAAAGAAAACATAAATGATGTTTGCAATGATCCAGGTAGGAAAAAAAGCTAAAATATCCTCATGAGATCACAGTGGTCTCCCAGGACTATCTTGAAAATATGGTGCGTGTCACAAGGGAATTTTTTTGATGAAATAATGTATAAATAGATTCAATAACATAAGCAAGGGACTTAATTCTGGCAGAAGGGATCTGCTTTGACTTATTGAAAGCTTACTCTGTCCTCATGTGTCTTTTGCTGACAAGTTAAATCAATGGGTACTACAACTCAAATCACCAGGGAAGAGTAAAACCTAGGACTGGTAAGTCATTACCTCATTTGCAGTCATAGATCTGGGGCTGCCAGAAACTACCTCTGTCCCTTCTTGGCTCAGGACAGGACATTGTGTAACCTATATGTCCACCCTGTTGCCTTCTTACTTCTTTACACGTATACATACACATACAGAAAATCCATCTACAGCTAGCTAGTTCAGAGATCATTTGTTCCAAGTTGTTACATTTCCCAAGTGAATATCAGGTAAATTCATAATTGTGGGAACTCTTGAAACGCTTCCAGTTTTATACTATGTGTTTGTTTTAGGACTCTGGTGACATCTGTAATGTATGGGTCTGCTGAGATTTGGAACAGACACATTATTTTCCTCAGCCACCTGGAAGAAAGTAAAATATTGAGAAAAGTTGGCTTTTAAGGACTCCCTGGTGTCCACAAACTGGTCTAGTTTATAAGAGAGAAAATATTCCTGATTTTTTTTTTCAACTGTAAAACAAATAGTTAAACATATAATTTCTGCTTTCTCTTGAGGAAATAAAAATGTCAGGAGACTTGCAAGACTTAAAATTAACACACAGTAGCTTGCTCAGTGTTCTGTTTTGGGGGTACATTAAGGATTTGGGAATGCATTTTTCAGACCTACTCTGCAGTAGAAAAACTTTGCCCAAGGAGGTTGTGGAGTCTCCTTCTCTGGAGATATTCAAGACCCGCCTGACACCTACTTGTGCGACCTGGTGTAGGGAATCTGCTTTGGTGGGGGAGTTGGACTCAATGATCTCTGGAGATCCCTTCCAACCTCTACGATTCTGTGATTCTGTGATTCTATAACTGAAGAAAGCAAAACCTCAAACTTGTATGCAATTCAGTGGACAGCTTTAAAAGGAGTTAGAGGAAATTCAGGAGACTATTTAAGTTCTTAAATTATTTTACAGGGGAAAAAAATACACTTGAAGTATACACTTGAGGCTGAGAGCAAATACCCCTGTAAATTTTGCCAGTGACAACCCAGAGAATGGATTTTATCCACTCAGAGGATCTCCAGCAAAAAGAGGTAAACTATTTAATATATACAAAGAATTCATAGAACTAGACCAGGCCACCCAGAGCCACATCCAGCCTGGCCTTGAATGCCTCCAGGGATGGGGCATGGGGCATCCACAACCTCTCTGGGCAGCCTGTTGCAGTGTGTCACCACCCTCTGAGTGAAAAACGTCCTCCTAATATCTAACCTAAACCTCCCGTCTTAGTTTAAAACCAGTTCTCCTTATCCTAACAGTAGGACAAGGATGTCAGCCATATCATTGCTGAAGTCCTTCTTTGCTTCCCCTCTATAAAACTGAATGTGGACAAATAGTTTACATTCCCCGTTTTCTTTTGAAAGACTTGCATCTGGAAACATGCATCCAGCACCCCTGAGCCTGTGAGCAAACACAGTGGACTTTGCCTGCTCCAGGAGAATTGGAACTGCAGGTGGTTCACAGCTGCTCTGCTCAGATGGAGTCATAGGGCCTCTGAGAGTCAGTGGTGGCCTCCATGAGCAGAATGCCAAAGTTGTCTCAAGATGGAGATTCTCAAGTGCAGTTGTCATTTAGTAGTGACTGTGCACAATGAGTCTCCCTAAATGCAGAAGTTGTTACAGAACACAGTTATTCAGTTCAAGCTTTTATAGAACACTTTTTATATCTCTCTACGCTGTCCACGCTATAGCATGTATTATGCTATAATTTGCCTAATTTCTTCGTCTCTTTCCTTTTATTCCTCTGCCTTGGAGTAAATCTTCATGATTAAAAAATAGGAATTTCATGGAACTTTCAGTCCCAAGAATACAATCTCAGAGAAATGGAGACATGCACATCATTAACTTTTTTATTGTTCGAGGAAATTATCGTACTCCATTGAATATGAGATTGCAAGAATTGAGCCTGCAGGCTAATCAAACTTTTCCTTTTGCATTAATAAGTTTTTAAAAGCCAAGAATCCCCAGAATAAAAGATTAACAATCAGATTAGAATGATTTTAGTTTGAGCAAATTACCACTCTGCTTTCTCTTCTGTTACTGAAAACTAAAAACACACATTTATCACTATTTTCAAGGTGACTTTAGGATTTCCCAGGTGGTCAAGGAGAAATACTTACTCTTAGGTTTTTAAAATGCCTACAAATGTTGACCAGATCTTTCCCACATTAAGATATAAATGGTATTGCCTTGAACTTATTTCATGAGCTGACCTAAAATATCATCACTATTAGGTGAATGAGGTAAGGTGTTTCTGAAATACTCTTGGGAATAAGGAAGAGATGTGCAAAAAACAAACAAACAACAAAATAAGTACATGTCAAAGGCAAAAGATTTTGTGCAAGTTATACACATTTCATCAGCAAATGTAAAAAACATTTGCCTCATCAAACATCTTGAAAATTATGCATTTGGGTAGATAATGTTCCAAAAGAGACAACCATCTGACCAGTTGTTCCTGTGGGCTTTACAATTCTGAATAACAGCACTTCTTCACATACTATATCTCAGCTCCAAGACATATACACAGGGATTTCCAGAGAATTAAGCTGCAGTCCTATGCCTTCCACTGAAATTATTTTTTTGCATTTCTCTGGAACTGTGAAATCTCAGAGAAAACAATCTGCATCTATTTTCAAGGGAATATAAAGTTTAGCTGAAGTTTTCTTTTGTATTTGCATATTAGAGCCGCAAATGTAATGATTAAAATATAATTTTGTAACAAATTTTTATGCATCACTACTAAAATTTGTGCATTGTTCGTGCGTATTTCCATTGCATAAGAACAACTCTTTACCACAGTCGGTTCATCTCTGAAATACTGTGACATTTACATGACAAATGTGGTGTAAAGGGATCAATGTAAAACAAGTAGTTGCTAATTCTTGGAAAATAATTAAACTGAATTAAATGATTTGTTTTCAAACATACCCTTTGAAAATCAGCTAGAAATCCTGAGGAAATAAAATACGGAATATATTCCCTTCCTGACCCTCAAAATCTAAATTTTCATAATCTACCAGTCTATAATTAGCTACATCTGCAAAATTGCATTGTTGCGTTTGAAAACCCCAAAGGTCCTAGTACAATTTCTAACAGATGTATTGCAGCTCTTACGCAAAAAGGTATAATGGTTCGATCAGCTCTTCAGCCCACTAACCACAAGAAATACATCGTTATACAAACAACATCTGGCGATGATATCATGTCCCAGATTGTTTTTCAGCATCTTACATGAACCTAGGACTAGGTCTGGCTGTGAAGCTCAGTAAAGAATTGTTCTACAGTTCACTTCTTATTGCCTTTTCAGAAATGCTATGAAACATTTCATTGAAATGATAATGTATTTATGAAGTCTATTATTTAGCGAGCCATTTGTCATTTTTGTAACATGGAAATAATCCAGGTGTCAGGTTTACAGGAAATGTCTGCTTATATTAGACTCAGAATTGCTCTGCTGGGGCTTGTTGACATGCTTGATTCTCCAACTAAACCCAACGTGGAGCCAAAGTGGGAGTGATATGAGCAGACTGGGATAAAAGCTAACGGGAATAGGAGGATTAAGATGAGAAGGATGCAAGGAGGGGGAAAAGAACAAGAACCACGGTGGCTGTGTAGAGAAGGTTGCACTGGAGAAGTGTCAGCAGAACACAGGAACCTGCAGGATTTGTAGCTGTTTGAAAAAAGTTCACTTAAATTTTGATGGCAGTTCATATATCAGGCATCTCTTAATCATTAGCAAGTAATAGGTGCTTCTGGAATTCTGGGATGGTACAAATTAAGTAATCTGAGAACATTGGACCACTAATTTACCCACAGGCCAAGAAGTCAGAGAATGCTGTGACTCTTTACACTGATCATAAACAAACATAACTGTACCACAGATGATTCTATTCAACATCATCAACGATCTGGATGGTTGGACAGAGAGCACTCTCAGCAAGTTTGCAGATGACACAGAGCAGGGAGGAGTGGCAAACTCACTGGAGGACTGTGCTGCCATTCAGGGGGACCTCAATAGGTAGGAGAAGCGGGCTGTTGAGAATGAAGTTCTACAAGGGGAAGTGCAAAGTCCTGCACTTATGGAGAAACAAATCCAGGCACCAGGACATGATGGGGGCACCCAGCTGGAAAGCAGCTCTGCAAAATGGACCTGAGGACTTTGGTGGACACCAAACTGAATATGAGACAGTAACGTGTAACTTTCTTTCTGCTAAGAGATAATCCTCTTCACCATGCTTTTCCACTTCACTCTTCTTCTTAAAATGTAGATTTAGATCAGCTATTTGCAAAGGCCCATTAACTTTTCAGATACCTTTCTCAGTGAGAGTTTCTCAGTGAGAGTTAGGGACACACTCCTTTAGTAAGGTCCTTCTGATAGTTTAAATACTTATCCATACAAATATTATACTTTGCTAATAATGAAGTAAAACTTTATTTCTATGAGGACTCATATTTTTGTACAGTGAATGCAGTGAAAAAATTGACAGTGCTTCACCTTGGGAAGACCAGGGGGGGTAACTTCTCAGCTAATGCAGATTACGATAGAGTAATGCTGATCTTCATTTCATCATGTCTTACAAAAAACTATTCCAAAGCACAGAAATGTGAACTGTGGAAATGTAGTTATGTGATATGTGTTTCACTCATTAGGAAAAGTAGATCAACACGGTGATAACTCAAGAAGTTTTCTAGAAGATTTAAAATTTGGACTGGTTTTACTTTATATATTACATTATGATAACAGTATATGTTCAACACAAAATACTTGAAGATAAAATATCTATTGAGATCTTTTATATTCACAAGACTGGAATATCATTCCTAGAGTCTTGTAAACTATCAGCTATGTGTTTTGGTACATATATAGTCTAACAACAAAAACAAACAAATAAAAAAACCCTTACATCTTAACTTGGTAACCTTCATGTGTAAAATCTTAAATTTATTTAAATCTTAAATAAAGAGACATTAAGAGCTATTAATCACAAACAGTTGTCCTTCCCACTCAATTGGTCTTACCCTGTAGTAAGGCTACTCTCCCTTGTGGACCCTATAAATATCTCCAAATAACAGAATACTTGGATTAGTTTATAGAAATGTGGAAAAAGGAAATCCGGAGATGTAAATAACAAAAAACGTAGCTGGTATTTTACCTCTCATGCCAAGAATTCTTTATCTCATGACCTTTTATGATCATAATTATTGTGGTATTTTATAGAATCATTAAGGTTGGAAAAAACCTCTAAGGTCACCTACTCCAACCATTGATCCATCACCACCATGCCAACTAAATCACGTTCCTCAGTGCCACATCTACACAATTCTTTAACACCTCCAGGGATGTTGACTCCATCATTTCCCACATTCCACTCATTTGAAAAAGGTGATATTAAATCTGTGTCTATTTTTGTACACAGCATCTAAATGACTAGGAGATTGGCCTTCCTACTAAAGATATATACTAATATTAATTTAATTTTGATCCTACAATCATCATTCAGAAATTTTTGCCATAGTGTAGCAAGATCACTGCTGTTTAGCACCTATATCTCTTGGTAAAAAGACCCCCACAACAATGAGATAGGGGATTTGAAGACTGACAGAGAGTAGGAACAATCTAGGAAATGATCAGCTTAGTTATATCTTTGCTTAACTTTTAATAGAGAAATCTCTAATTCTGTCTCTTAAGCAGAATTAAAGCTATTAATCTTTTGGGAGAAAAAAAAAAGAAAATGTAGTTCATGCCTATGAAGATATATTTATCTTTATTCAAAACTATTTGAGTTCAGCAACAGAATGATTTATAATGTCTCTCATCTAGCTCTTTATCTGAAGCATGCATAAAGGAGGGCATCTCTATGACTTTATGAATATACTTGTAATGAAGAACTCAGGAAAAGTAAACCATGCTGAGAAAGATTGGACATTGCGTAACTCCAGAAGCTCTATTGTATTGAGAAAGTGAAAGTGTCTGATTACACACCTGCCTGGGAAAACCTAAGGGTGAAAACAGGCTACTAAGTTAACATTTTCCAGAGGAATTCAGACCTGAGGTTGTGTAAATAAAATAGAAGTACTGGCAAAAGTTGGATTTGAAGATTCATCCAACACCTCAGAAACTTTAGCTGATGAAAACTTATCTCTATCAGCTAACTCAGCCAGTGTGCTGAGTACTTTTTATCAGAAAATGATTTTAATTTCATTACGGTTCAGGGAAATCATGGGATGTTATGCGATTATTTTGAAGTTATATTAATTGATCTTTGGGGATTTTTTTTTGGTTTAATTTTGGCTGGATAATGTGAGGTTCAAGTGATTTGAAGATTTTAGGGGTCTAGGATATCTGACAGGAATGAGACAAGCATGAATGTGTAATGGTATCACTGCTACTAATTCTCCATGTGCCTCATTCTGTGTACTTGAAGGCAAAAAGGACAGTCAGTATCACTTGTAACCCTTAATATCCTCTGCAGAGCAGCTGGTTGGAAATTACAGGCACCAGAACGGCATTATCAGTCACACTCAGACCTGGAAAACTTCCAAAAGGCAATCTAAGACTCAGCTTCCCTCTTTGGCTTTCAGGTTCATGAAAGTGTTGTCTTCATGTGGTCAACCGAATTTTCATTCAAAACAAAGACAATGATAGTAAAAAAGAAGAGCAAACTGGAAAGGAAATAACACAGAAGGAAAAACAGCAGGTTTTCTCTGAAACAAAAAAGACTATTGGTGAGCTTCAGTAGACTTTGAAAGACTTAAGAGGCCTCCTTTGTCTTTTTTTTTACAGATGAGAGACTTAAACATTGAGAGATTAAATGATTTGCCCAGGCATGCTGAAAGCTCATCCAAGAATGAAACCATCCTGTTTCTTATCTTGAAGGCCATCTTTGCTTCAGTTAACCATTCAAGCCAGACAATGTTTAAGAGATGTTTTTCCCTCTTTCTGGTTTGGTCTAGAATACTTCTTAGGATCAAGATGACAAAATTATCAAGGTAGAATCCAGCATTGCTGGACACAGGAAGGTCAGCAGCTCTATTAGCCATGTGTCCTCACTATACATCTAGCAGTCCAGATGGTTTATTTAGAGCACTTTAGATAAACAATATTACAAGCATATTGCAGCCAAATCCTTTTAAATGCTTCATTTTAAACACCACCCATTATGATGTGTTTAACAGCAAAAACTCCCTAAGTTCCATTTAACTTCTTGAGCTAACTCAGCCCAAGAAGGAAGAGCTAGAAGACTAGAAGAACTGAAAGCCACTCTCTTAATCTAGTTTGGACAACTAAATCTACCTCTGACATTTACTTTAAAAATAATTTTAATCTTAGTTACATCATTTAGATAAACACATAAAATACAGGGTATTCTATACAGACTGTAGAATACCCTTAATAACTCGTTTCAACTTCTCAGTACATAAATCTGTGCTTCCTTCAGGTCAGATAAACAGAATTTTAATAGAGCAGAGAAAAGCCAATTACTAAATAAACAACTAAGATTTGGATGAATTTGTGAAGTACTTAAAATCAGATTCTGGGATCGGATCAAGACTTCTAGTCAGGATAATGCTATTATGTGAATATAATTAGTGAAGGAGCACACAATTTAGTAACGCAGTAATAGCAAGTTATCAGCAAATCAAAAGCCAACCAAACAAATAAATAAAAAATAAACACAAAAAACCCACAGTTTTTCAAATTCTGAATATTTTATACCATGGTATTCCTTTCACGCAGACTTGATCTTTCTAGATATTCATCATATCAATGTAAATATAAAAATGTATCATGTGGTCAGATACGCTACAGTTTTTGATAACAAATATTTTTTATGCATTTTACTATTTTCATGTCCTCTGCACTTAATATTCTGTGCAAATTTAATTGAGAACTAAACAGATGAAACTGAAGATAATTTCAGGGATTACTCCACAGTTCAAGGAAGTTAGAGAGTTGCTCAGTGTTCAGTAACCCTTCTTCTTCAAAACCATATTCTTTTTGAACAGTCTCAAACAATCCCTTACTTTCAATCCCTTGTGTTTTTATCAAATATTCCCTTCAGAATAATTGTGAATTATTTGGTCACTTCATTACAGTCGTTTGACGTTCGCTTTTAACCACCCCCATGAAATCAGTCCCTACGGTACCAGACTTTTCTTCTCTCATACATCCAACTCTTTTACAGAATAATTTGGACAGCACTTTGGATCACTTCTTAGGTGCAGGGTTACTTGTGTCATGTAAGAGAGTCATGTGGGCTATAGGTGTCACTGAATAGGCAAAAGTAATATATGCATCACTGAAGGAAGTTTTTATCAATAGCCAATACTATCACAAAAGACTACCTCATACAATAAAACAATTATAACATTCAGTCATTCAGTGAAAGTTGTCTTCCTGCTTACAGCTGGAAATTCATATATTCCATAGAGATGTTTTAACTAATTGGCTCTCAAGTTTACAAGACAAAGGGGAAGTATAGTTTTTCTCTTCAATTGCCAGAATTTTTCTCCAGGGCATGAGAGAAAAATGTATTAATATAAGTAGGGATTCTGTGCATTCTTCTTGGGGGACTGTGCCAAGATTGATGTAATAAACTTTGAGAATCTTCACTAAAATCCAAAATGGGCTGAGATCTGAGATTGTAGCTGTCATCTTGACACTCTACAAAGCTGCTTAGGATGATTTGGTGCCTCTGCTAAGAGAGTGATGGTAGTCAAAAATAAATGATCTCCTGAAATCTGGTCTGAACACCATAACTTAGTTTTAGGAAGTACAGAATAGAGAACAGAGTACAGACTTGCAGTGCTTCTCATGAAGAAGAAAAGCTATTATCAGTAATTTTACACATAACAGAGAGTTAGTCCCTTCAGCTCCAGTGCAAACAAGCAATTGTCACAAACCTACCGAGATTAGTTCTTACTTACAGTACTCAGTTCTCAGTGGAGAAACCAAGGCCTGAAAGAACTCAGGTCTTTCTCTGTGTCTGAGCAATTTTCCAGAGCTGTGATGAAATTCACTGGCAGTAGGAAGTTCTCACATCTGTGAGCCACGGCTGATCAGTAGGCCAACAAACCATTTTATTTTCCAGTGATGCAAATCCGACACTAAAATATGCAAAATTCCTGACCACAGCTATAACTTAATGTAGCCCAACCTCTTGAAACTTGTAATATAAACATTTTCCCCAATCATATTTTTCTGCTCTTTTACAAGGGCTATTCTTGTTTAAATTTAATTTAAATTAAAAACAGAGCCATGGGCCATAATATAGACAAGATTTTGGCCTGGAAGGGAAAGGAGAGACAAGACTATCTCTAAGAGCACATAAACTCCACAGTATGTTATGGCACTTTGAATCCTGACGCTTCTGTCAAAACCTCTCTCTCAAAACAATCACACTTTTAAATGCATTGCAAGTGAAGTAAACAGCAGCAGATGGGAAAAGACAAAAGCAGCTGTCATTAGCATCTTTCCTTTGTGAACAATTTCTAACTATAAAAAGAAACAGGGTATCTCTTTTACTTGTTCTTCCTTTACTTTCTTTGTCTCTCAACTGTGATCAGTAATAATTGATTAGCTTCAGCGCAAGGAATGTAAGAGAAGCATTCACTTGTAGCTGTGTCAGAATTACTATAGCAGATTAAACAATCTGAAACCATAAGTAAATGACTTTAATGAAAATTTAAAAAATCATAGATATCCAGATTATTTTCTAGACTGAGTTCATCCAATCAGTGTAACAGAGTTAAATGCAAGATCATGCATATGGAAATAAAGAATATAGCTCCAACTTTTAAAACTGGGGCTATACAATAGCTAAAACCAGCTTTAGGAGCTGGCTGAATGTGAATTCTCTCTGATTTAGTGATTAAGACTCCTCTGCAATTCTGAATGGGCAAACGGAAAATCTTGTTATATATATATGAAAAAATAAATAACACCAGAAGCAGCAGCAGAAGTTGCCTATAAAAGTGAAATATTAGTGTCAGGATGAGCAGTGCAGTAGCTGAATAGACTCATAAATTCTTGCCCTTTGAACCCACTACTACAATTTACACTATGGTGATGCAGAAGTAACATTTTAAAATTTTAAACCAAGACTGCTTATCTTTTTAAGATTCTATTGAAGCACAATTGTCTCAATGTGAGAAACAGCTCATGAATTCCTTATAATGTGCAGTGCAGATGCTAGATGTGACTGCAGTGGCTTCTCCTGGCTTTAAAAGTCTGTTGATCTAAAACAAGAGGAGCTATACCATCCTTATCGTTCTCAATGTGCAAAGTTCTTGTTTGCAAACAAGTGAGGCAGCATGTTTTCTGAGTACATCTAACATTCCAATGGAAAATACTAGCAGCTTGCAAGGTACGATCTGGGCTAACATTAGCATTCCACCAGAAAAAAAAAAAAAGAATATAAGATGACAGCTTCTTAATCCACATCAGCATTTGCCTGTACCAGAAACAATCTGTTGTGGTGCAACCTCATGGCAGCTATTGTTACTGCTTGAATTGATTGCTGATATAAAAGAAAATTCAAACAATCCATGGCAATCCTTAAATACCCTTAATTTAAAAGAATAGCCTGGTAACAAATGAGTCTGTATGCCACAATGTCAAGCCAGTACAGCTGAAAGAAAACGTTTATTCCTTTCTGACAATGTCTCCAGTCTGTGGTACTGCATTCAAGAAGGCACGTTCTACAAAGCATAATTAAAAAAAAAAAAAGTAATAATAATAATAATAATAAAACTTGTTCTTTTCTTTGGTAGCATGTGAAGCTGTGAGTGAAAGCACAGTCTGCATAACTGAATTTCAGCGAGAGTAAAAGAAAACCATTGAGATAAACAGCTCGAGTTCCTCTAGTAGCTGAAATTGTTCCCCATATTATGAAAGCTATCACACTTACCTCCCACTGGTAGGAAAGAGCGAGCCCTGTACTCAGTATTTCAGGAGTTCCTCATTACTGTGAAATCCAAACCACAGAAATTCACAATGGACTATGCTGAATTTGGTGCCTAGACACAGAAGCAGGACAAGAACATCAGTATACTCTTTTGTCTAAAGTTTATGACTGGCTGATGGTGAATCCTGCTCCAGAGCATCCAGACTTCTAACCAAGCCCTTGTTCACTAGATAAGACCTGCCATTCTGAACAGCTGAGCTGATGATTTGCAGAATAAACCTTTTGGCTTGTATTCTTGAGTTCCTCTTTAAGTCTTTTAGTTACGAAAGTATGTGGGGAGAAAAAAGAGAATTTGGTCTTCAAAGAAAGAGAGGCAATGCTTTGGTACGGAGCTGGAGTCACAAAGTCTAGTGTGAGACTCTAGAACTTGGTCAAGTAAGTGGTCAAATTGATTCCAAGTGCCTGGGGATTCTCTACTATAATCTAGCACAGGTGCAGCTTTGATGTATTTTATAACTGTTCCTATATTCGTATTGAACCACCAGATTCTGCCTGAAAAAAAAGAGTACTAGCTTTTTTTTTTTTTTCTTTTCTCCCTACAATTTTCTCCCTAGAATAAAATAATTCCTTTTCTCAGAACTATTTTTGAATACTTTTTGCTCCCACTGGGTACTTTTTTTTTTCATGCTAATCTCTATAAAAAGAGACAAAAAGCACTTAATATGCTCATCCTAGGAATGGCTGAGAGCCAGCTTAATAGTAGACATCTCATAAAGATATCGGTAGGTAACATGATTTACTTTGGCAAAGCAATAGCATTTTTAAAGCATGTAACCTGTGGGATTGTGAAGTTGCATTACTGAGGGAGGCATCAACTCTTACTGGATGCAGCAATTAGGTTTATTCCTTTATCACAGGAATTTCAGTTGTGTTTCATCTCTGAGTGTAAACAGAGATATTCAGTTCAGAGCTTTTAAGCTAAATACAGCTGTCAGGATTCCTTTGTAACTTGGATATATCTTATCTGTACTCAGCTGTGTACTACCAGGCTGGAAGGCCTATGAAGAATGAAAGGACCATTCTTAACACTGTGGGCAGGTAGCAAATATATTGGGCAGGAAAACTATACTGGAAGTGTAGAGGTTTCCTTGATATGGTACAGCAGGCTAAGTGTGAAAAAATGTGAATAATAGGAATTATTGCATGAAACTAAGCAGTCAAGATAATTGCAAAAGAACAGCCTGATATCACTAGGAGGTCTGATTTGAAATATGGTATTAGCAGACAAAAATTCTGCCTTTAGACAACTCAGTAGAACCTCCTGCTTAGGTAAGTTATAATGCATAATCGATTACAACATTATTAGTAAATAGTAATTTCTACAACACTAATAACTTTTAGTTTCCCATTAGTTGTTCTAAGGATAAAGTTTGTTTCCACTGGGAGTCTAATTCAAACTGTGTTCAGAGATCATAGAATCATAGAATGGCCTGAGTTGAAAAGGACGATAATAATCACCCAGTTTCAAACCCCCTGCTATGTGCAGAGTCACCAACCATTAGACCAGGCTGCTCAAAGGTATGTGTACATGATCATACTGCTATTTCTATGTTCCATCTAACAAACTTTTTATCACATATCAGATCTCGTTGTACATAATAAACATGATAGTAGTGAATTCAGAAACATATGTACAGCTGAACCCCATATGGTAGATGTAATACACCATCAAAAAGCAATGAAGTCTTTCTTCTTAATTTTATGTTTATATTTTATATATAAATATCATATTTATATGTAAATATATTATTTAATAGTATATTTATATGGTAATTTTATTGTATTATCCTGTATATGTACTACATTTATTCAATTTACAGAAAACTACAACAGAAGAATGAGTATGCTTAGATACAACTACTCAAGCATACCAGTTTTCTATACCTCATTTTAATCTCCAACGTAGAACTGTCAAACAGTCAATACGTATAAACTCTCTCTGTGAAGATTAGTGATCTGGCAAATGCCACAGGAAAAAAAAAATATAAAACTTGTATGGAATTAAAAATACAAGGAAAAGGATTTGAGATCATATAATGACATGCACAACGGCAGCACAGTATTATTTTACAAAACAAAGTTACAGAGTACGGGAGGTCATTCCCTGTAAAGACTACTTTAATCATACTGTGGCCAAGTGATTCTTAGCTGTAATCAACTAAAAAGAATAAAGTGAATTTACTTAGAGTATGACAACCATCTCTGAATCTTTCTCAAAATATATCAGTAGTAGATCAAGAATTTTGTTATAATTAACTTAGTCTCTGTTTCTTTGGCTTTCATTTTGTTTTGTTTTTAATAATAATTAAAGAATCTTCTGGCAATTAACTATTGAACCCTAGAATTTGTCTTGTTTAAACACAGCTCTATTTTAAAATCCCAAATGACAAAGCCACAAAAGAGTTGTTGGAATTTCTATATTTAAGAACTGTTATGTTATGCTCAGAAATTGACTGTGCCTGATAAAAGAAGCATGCATTACTCATGTAAGGTGTTAGAAAAATGGGGAAAAAACAATCTGATTGCTATAATTTTTTTCAAGGATAGAAACTGAATACTACTTGCCAACATTCTGGAAGAGCAGCACTCTGGAAAACTCATAAATTAACTGATTGCAGTTCTGCCTTATGTAATATTCAAACTACACTGCAGCATAGTCTTAGAATCATAGAATATCTTGACTTGGAATGGATCCACAAGGATTGAGTCCAGCTCCTGGCTTCACACAGGACCACTCAAAATTCAAAGTCTAATGTCTGGGAGTGTTGTTTAAATACTCTTTGAACTCCAGCAGCCTAGAGCCATGACCTGGGCAGCCTCTTCCATGCCCACCACTCTCTGGTGAAGAACATTTTTGTAATACCCAACTTGACCCTTTCCTGATGCAGCTCCATGGCAATCCAATAGAATTCTTAACTGTATATCTGGGAGTCTTTAAGTTCTCCCATTTCACTGTGAGGCTACTATACTAACTGCAGTGATACTATATTGTAAAATTCAAGGAACCAACCCTGCACCCTAGAGATCTTCACCAAAGGATGAGAGTAACTGCTCCTGATTTCAGTGGTAACTTCCATCCTGCGATGGATTAACAAGATGTGGAGAACCTCTTGCACAGGAGATCCCTTTCAGAGCTGCACCAAGCATGTGTGGTTTGTGACTGCCCTTACCTCCTCAGTGCCCTAATCTCATTTAGTCACTGCTTTCACTGAATTACCACCAGGGAGGTAACTTGGAAATGTGGCCCGTTTTATTTTAACTGAAAAGCATTCATTATACAGTGCAAACAGTTCTTTGGTAAATTTACTGATTAAAATAAAAACAACAAAGACTTTGTTTAGGTAATATTAAAAAAGAAAATAAATACATAAAATTTGCAACATAGTACAGCAATATTCTCACAGTGGATACTGAGGAAATGGTCATCTAGGCATTGGCCATTGTTTCAGAAACATTAAAATCAATGATGCAATAAAACTTAATTAATACAGTCCATGACTGATTACACTTTAAACTGTGGATAAAGATCTGTTTTTCCTGAATAGTTTATCATGAGACGGATAGTGGAAAATAACTCAATATTACACTTAAACATATCCAGACTTCTAAATCCATTTTATATAGCATATGAATAAAGAGTGAACAATGGAAAAAAACAAAAAAACAAAAAAACCTCCCTCTTTATTCTGGAGGCTGGAGAAAACAAACTATCAGATATATGGTACTATTTTATATTGTATAAATGGAAACTCTCTTTTCCTATAAGCAGAAACTTAGAGAAGGTTTATTTAATATAAAACTGGAATAAAAGAAAGTAACCAGCTGAATGTATTACTGATTTGGACAACTGTTTAGACAGATAAATTATATTTGGTTCAGCTCTGCAATCGTTCCTCTTTAAGGAATTCCTGCTATAGGTCAGTGGGAGTTCCATCCAAGTTGAACTTACAGGATGAGACACGTGGTTTGGACTTTCAACAAAATACCAGAGTATCAAAGAAATACAAGAATGACAGCCTCTAGAAACCACATGATACTCAAACATGCTCACCACACACAATTTCTATAAGTATTAAAATAGAAAATTACATAAATCAAAATACTGTATATAAAATCAATTAAAATATTCTCAAAAATATAAATTGCAGTTCCATGTGTACCCTCTACCACACATCTTTGACACACCACTCACATGTACATACTGCTCTTACTATAGTTGAAACATGTTTCTGTAGTAAGCTTCAAAGATACACCAGAGTTTGAGAGTGTGTCATGGTATCTGATTATCAAACTAAAAATTATTAATGCTAGTAATCACAGAAATTATGTGCCAAAATATTATAGTGGAACCCATATTGATGTGTTAGGTTAATTATTACACAGTTATTTGATTTACCATGCAGTAATTAAGAATTCTGTTTGTTTTTATAATCTGAAATGTTAGGATGAAAATGTTTAATTTTGTGCAGTTTTTTGATTCCCAAATGTCTAAATTTGAGCAACAAATTCAGAAGTCAATGAAATGCATAATTAAAGAAGAATTCAATTCTAAAATATTAATCAGTTAGAGAGAGAATAAATTCAATTCTGAATAAACAAGCAAACAAACAAAAAAAAAAACAAACCAAAAAAAAAAAAAAAAAACAAACAAACCAAAACCTGTAAAATGAGGTATGATAGTTGTACTTCACTGAATATAATATACAACTCCTGGTCAAAAATATGCAATTTGTATTAAAAAGTACATGACTTTGAAATGCTAGTGTAGACATATACTCTATAATGTTAAACATTTATTAAATTGGAAATAAAGTCCATTGGCAGACAATTTTAACATGAATAATAAAAATATTGAGGTAAAAATATATATGCATTAGATGAAATTGGAAAGAAAACAAAAACCCTAAAAAAATCAAATACCTTGTCAGAAAAAGTAGTCAATCCACAATTAATCACGATGCTTGATTTTGATTGTTCTTTTTTTCAACAAACAGTGCCACAATATGATCAGGAACATATGTCTACTGACAATATGCGCAATGACTCAGTAGGTATCTGTATACAAATTGGCATGTGACATGGTTTCACATTCTCGTAACAGGGCCATGTGTTTAGGTGAACCGATCCAAGATCAAAAGAAGCATGCTTAAAAACTAGAGTGGATGGTCATGTTACAATGATTTAAAAGAAATGAAACACACAAAAAAAGTTGCCAAGCAATTACTTATGTTTTGACAAAAAATGATTATGTTCATGTTAAGATCAAATGCTACTCTGTCATGTATGTTTTGCTAAAATGAGGAACACTGTCAATTACTCCTGTAATATACATTCAATTGCTTTCTCTATCTTCCAATTACACTTATTCACATTTCCCTCATTTCCCAATTAATTTTAACCTTTTTGCAAATTTTGCACATACCAATTAATTTTGCTCCTTGAATTAACGAGAGAATGTTGAAAGGTGCACTCTGGTTTTCTTTACTTCCTTGGTAGTCCATGCACAGAAGTGATTCAACAGCATTTCCATGCATAGACATGTTGCAGAAATGGGCCCCCCTACAGCACTGATGGGTACAGTGAGTGACCTTTTGTTTTCCCATCATTTATGAAGTAATAACAAAGAGCTAAATTTCAAGTCAGACTGGGACTGAAAATGGAGAGTCAACTGTCAACACTGCTAATCACAGATTGGAAAGAAAACTGCTCATTTTAAGAGCAATTCTTAAGCCCAGTTATTTTAGATACCTAAACTGCCTGACAGTGTTCTTTTTAAAGTAGCACCAGTTTGAATTTGTCTAACCTGAGAAGTTTAACACACAATTAAGTTTGACCTGTTTGCTAGTTTCCCTTTCGTTAATTTTGCATTGTGATTACCTTCATGGGCAGAAAATACAACGATATATTATGTTATACTCTTACAGCACCATTAGAAAGTTGTAAATCTTGATTTCTTGCTGTTTTAAGCCTGTAGTTACCTGTTTTTGCCATCAGCAGGCATTGATATGATTTGAAGAGTATGCACCCTAAAATCTATAAAAGAAGACTTATGGCTTCTTTTTATTAATACTTTCTTTGACACAGACTGGACAGCAATCTCCTTTAGCCTTCATAGGGGCTTCACAGTCAACTGGCGGGCATGACTCCACAAAACAGGTAATCTGACCAACCTGCATCAGGAAAAAAGGAACAAAGCCAGACCATATTTAGCTACATTTTCTAGGCAAGAAATATTGTTTTCACATTTTCGAAGAAATTATTCTCATTCATTCTAAAATTTCAGTTGTTACAATTAACTTTGTCTAGTTTGTTTCATTACTGAAATTTATATTGAGAAGGCTCTTTCCATATTAACTTCCTTAATGCTGCAGTATAATGTTTTATTTAATGATCAGGCATGAAACTGGGATGGTAAGTACCCACATATTTCTTTGAATGTATTTTTTAGAATTCTGACGTGATAAAAGAAAATGAAAATCTAGCAATAAGCCCTATGAGCTTTTGATTTTCAATGATTTTAATAGAATTTTTCAAAAGGTCTCTCATTTTTCAGTTAATTATCAGGGGTAGAGATATGGAAACAGAATCACATTTTGCACAAAACAATTGAAGATCCATTAAAAAAAAAAAGAATTATAAACTATTACCCAGTAATTACCAAACATAAAACTGGAGATGCGGACTTAGAAGTTGAACCTAACATATTTTCTATCATAGAATGGATTTCCAAGTACTTACTTTGCATTCACACACAGTACATGGGTCCCTTTTCCAGGTTTCATTGCTGGAGTATGCTTTACCCTTTTCATCAGTGCAATCAGTTTTACTGAGGCGTGATTCAAGTTTTTTTATCTGAAAATATTTAAGAAGTTAGTAACTGAATAAAAGCGAAGTTTTAAAATCTGTAAGATATTCTCTCTTTTATCTTATGCTATGCAGTTCATGATAAATACTTGTCTGTGTTTACTTCTGGCTACTTAATTTTTAAAATTGCTTAAAAAATTGGAAATATGTAATGCATATTGACAGCCATTCAAAAACTAAAAATCAAATAATAAAGGATACATCTTTCCCGCAACTAGAATATACATCTTACAGAGATAAACAAACTATATCTAACGTTTACATAGAAGACAAATACACACTTTCCAAAAATGTGAGTAAAGAAGAGGTAAAAAAAAAAATACCAAAACCTCAATTAAACATGTTAACTTGAATTTAGACTACTTTATCCATGTTTTTTACTTAATTATGAAAAAAACATTTTATATCATTAGTGTATCTTGCTGGATGCGTGTCTCTTGGGAGTAATGTGAAATGCACCAGCTTTTGACAATTTTTACATCCAAAAAAGGCAGTAACGTAACAAACTCTCATCTTGGACTACCACAGTATTACCATTGTCAGATTAGTAGCATGAATGAGTGCAAGTGATTAAATTATACCACTAAACATGGAACTAAACTACAGTGTAAATAAATGTATGATGCTATTTATAGATTACACAGAAAAGTTACTCTCGAGGAATTTTCTAGGCAAAATCTTTGGTTCATTTTGGATTAATCTGCCCTACATAGGAAATATTTTTGAAACTGAATTTCATTATCGCGAAATTTCTCTGAATAATGTCACATTGTAAAAGTCTTCTTAAAGTAATCCTACTTTTTACTTAGATTCTATATATATAAGAAAGAAAGATTATTTTTTTTAATAACTCCACAGACAAATTTTTAGAGAAAGACTAATTGTAGATCGAAAAGTTAAGAAGATCTAATTTTATAATATTTCAATATGAATTCAAAAGAACATAGAAATAAAGAATAATAACACACCATGTTCTGTGTTGTTTTTTGTTTGAGATACTATGTGGTGGGTTTTTGCTGCAGTGGATGTCTAAATATTAAAAACATAAGAGGAGTGATGTTAGGAGAACATTATAAATTAAAACTGCAATTAGAAACTATCCATTATAGGATCTTACCTGGCTTCTGAGGCTTGAAATAGTTTTTTGCATTTCCAAAACAAATTCTTTGAAGTCATTCACTATGGGCATATTTGCATTTTCATCAGATGCTGAGGTGGCATTACGAAAATATTTACTCTGTTTCACAGAACTGCAAGAAACGAATGCCATGTCAGGACATTTATCTAGCTTTTATTTAGCTAGATGTTTCAGAACACTTAGCAAAAATGTAAAAGAACACCAACCGAAAAGTGTGGGTAGTTGGCTATATGAACCACAACAGTACACCAGACTGGTACAGAAGACAGCCTCGGGTCAGGTGAGTTACAGATTACTGCTGTCACTAGTGACAGTGAATTCGTTCCCCTCAGAAGAATAATGTATGTATTTCATGCAGAGGGAAACACAAAGTTTTTATCAGTGACAGCATAGAGTATCACCTTAAACTGATTGGGAAAAGAATCAAGGAAACTGCTGAGTCTAAATATGAAAGCCAAGAAATCTAAAAAAAAGCCTTAAAAACTGTAATTGAACACATGATATTCACCTTTCACATTCAGATTCATAGCTTTTTCTTCTAAAGAATCATTAGGAAAATCTATTTAAAGAAATTTTTTTAAAAAGGAAGAAGCTTCATAAACAAATGAGAATAAATGCTTTTACATATAGACATATTCTTCTGTCCAATTTAATTTATATTTGAGGTCAGTGCTATTTATCATACACAGGATCTGGAGTCTTTGTCTATTGCCTTTTCCAGCTGATATCCAATAAGAGTCACACAACACTAAACTGTGTTAATCAACTCCCTCTGGTGATGGAGAAATTGTACATAATTACTAAAGGAATTATCAGTAATATACAAGACCTTGTTTGGCAAGACTTAAAAAGTAATAAATTCAAAACTAGGAAAACACAAATTCTTAAATCACTTATTCATTGATATCTTTCAATCCATACAAGCCTTCCTATTCTGTTACCACATCTTCTTCAGAGCTAAGGACTACACAGAAAATGGATAAGAAAAGTACTCTCTTCAGTACTATGATTCACAATTTATAATCTTTCTGTATAAATTAAAACAGTATTTATTGGCAAGTGTTCAAGCTACTTAGTTTCCCATACTTTTTTTTAATCTAAATTAAAGAAAAAGAAATCAACATAATATGCCAAAAATTCAAGTAAACCAGCTGTTATTTTCTAAGTAAATGTTTAATCTTCCTCACCTGCTTGTCATAGAAAATGAGAAGGAAAAAAAAAAAAAAAGAGAGAGACAAATATCTTTTCACTATTTAAATTAATTTAAATGTAATCTAAATAAAACAACAAGCACGAGAATTGATAGGAATGATAGAAGAATCTTGTTGCTTTGGCCCTATTTACACTCTAAACAAAGTATTCTAAATTTACTACATATATTGTAGTCCTAATTAATACTCAACTATTGCAGATCTTTGAGTTTCATCTCTGAAAAAATGAAACAGCTTATTAACGAGAACAAGATGCTTCTCAGATACATGTTTATCTTTCCTTGCTTTCCTTTCCTTGAGTGGGTAGACTCTGGAAAAATGTGAACCAATGTTCTTTTAAGTCAAGCAGATAATTTTATTTGCTAAAAGAACACACACTATATGGAAAAAGAAAAGCATGTTTAGTCAAGGAAGAGAGAGAGAGTGAAGGATTTTAAATTATATTCTTTATAAAATATCACAAAAAAAAAAAAAAAGTTTGAGCATAATTCATTTCCTTGCACTAATTCATAGATTCCCTGGAAACTGTAGGGACATGTGAAGATTATTTCTTAGTGACCTTCAGACCTACTTCCTTGCTGAAGTATTTTGAGGATTATATAAACAACACTATCTCTCTGCAAAACTTCTGTCCTCCTGTGCAATGCTATGAGGTACTGGAAACAATCTCTACCATCACCACACATTTCTTTTTGTGTTACCAACATTCGGCTCCTTCCTATTTCTACAGGACAACCTGGCAGCTATGAAGAGGAAAGGAAGTCATTTAGTTTGGTTCCTGCAGGCACAGCAGGGCTGTGGGATTCCAAATTCCCCAAACTGCCATTTATTATTGACTTATTTTCCTGAAAAGCACAGGAAGAACAGAAGTACTATATTGTGTCACACACAAAGAGTCTTACACAAGTTTGAGTGTGAAAAGAAGTGATTTACTGTTATGGCTATGCAGAAGCGTCAGAACGAAATCTGTCAGTGACAAACCTGAGAAAGCAGAGACTGGAAAAAAGGGTTATATGCACTTACAAAGGAATCCTTCAGTTTCATTCTATTTTGAAAACAATTGTTTTTTCATATTTCTTAAAAAAAAAATCTCACCTTACTGTTTTGGACATTTTCATTTTCTTCAAGGGCTTGTCCTCCTGAAAGCTGTAATCAAGAGAACGTCTTCCTCGAAAGTGATATGAAAATGCATTAAACTGTCCTCTAGTTCTACAGTCTGAAATTAGATAAGAAATTACACATTACAAACTACACTATCTGCAGTTATAATATTAATATCTTTTTACAGTATCTTCTGAATCGTATATACTGACCCATGTGGAATCAGCTTGAATGCAGCTGAAAACCTCTGAAGGATACAGTACTTAAGTCAGCTGGACACAGAGAGTTTGATTATTTACAGACCTTTTTTTTATTATTATTGTATGAAATAAATAAGTAAATAATATTTTTCCACAAATATATCATTACTGCTTTAAATAATCCCTTCATATCCAAAATTTCCACACTTTTGGCTTTTAGCTGTTTTCTTGGGCTCCATCAAAAGAGGGGTGGCCAGCAGAGACAGGGAGGTGATTGTCCCCCTCTACTCTGCTCTTGTGAGGCCCCATCTGGAGTGCTGTGTCCAGGTCTGGAGCCCCCAGTACAAGAAAGACAGAGAGCTGTTGGAGAGGGTCCAGAGGAGAGCCACAAGGATGATCAGGGGACTGGAGCACCTCCCCTGTGAAGACAGGCTGAGGAGCTGGGCTTGTTCAGCCTGGAGAAAAGAAGACTGCGAGGTGACCTCATTGCAGCATTTCAATACCTAAAGGGAACTTACAAAGAGGAGAGGAATCAACTCTTTGAAAGGGTAAATAACAGCAGGACAAGGGGAAATGGTTTTAAGTTGAGGGAGGGAAGATTGAGGTTGGATGTCAGGGGGAAGTTCTTCACAGAGAGAGTGGTGAGGTACTGGAACAGGCTGCCCAGAGAGGTTGTGGATGCCCCGTCCCTGGAGGTGTTCAAGGCCAGATTGGATGGGGCCCTGGGCAGCCTGGTCTAGTATGAAATGTGGAGGTTGGTGGCCCTGCATGTGGCAGGGGGGTTGGAGATTCATGATCCTTGAGGTCCCTTCCAACCCTGGCCACTCTGTGATTCTGTGATTCTTGCTGGAATAAAGTAGTTACATATGGTGGAAACGGTAACAAAAAAATAAAAGTGATGTTTCCTCATCTATTCTAAGTTTGTTATTTTTGGCATTTGAAAGAGAATATTTAACTAGATCCTGGAGAACATTTGCAGACTCCTTACTGGTCAAACAGTCGCATGTTTGGGCATAGGGCTTTCTTAAGGGATTTGAAAGTATCACCAGTCACTCAGACATTAACACATTTTCTATGGTATAATAAAAGTGTCAAGCCTGAGAACAATCATAAAAAAAAAAAAATCTTCTCATAAGATCCAGAGAGGATGACTTCACAGGATGAAGTATGTACTTCCAATTTACATTATTTAGCCTTCCAAAAACTGTGAATGTTTGGAAAGAGTCCCATAAAGAAAAACAAAACAAAACAAAACAGGAACAGCAGAGAGAATTAGAAAATGAAGTTTTCTTATTTCTGTTCATAGAGGTTTTGAAAACAAACAGTTGTCATGCGTCAGACCGCTGCACAAACCAAAAGCATGTTCAGCTCTTAGAAGTAGAGAGTCTGCTAAGAAACCAGAAGGGAAAAGCTGAAAAATGGGATACATGGATCTATTATCACAGTTAAGTCTGGTATTAGCAGAATGAACTGTGACAGAAACTAAACAGGGGAAGAAATCATTTTCCCTGATGTCTCTCTTAACTTGCACCACAACAACTTTATTCAAAAGGGTAGTACCATTTTAGAAAATATTTGTTTTCAATTTTCCAGTACCTAGAACAAATACCTAAAGCATGAACACAAATTATTGCACAAGTTTCAAGAGTCAAAAAAAAGAAAAAAAAAAACATAAAAAACAATGCTCAGCTAAGCAACCTGAGAAACAAATGTAATGTTTTCACTCTCTGTAAACTGAGCAAATAATACATTGGTTACTCTGCAATTATACAGTTAGTATCTTGGATTATTTTTATTTGTATTGGACATTTACTTAAGTAAGACTTATTATTTTCCTATTACAAATGAAAAAAAAAAGTTTAATATCAATTAAGACAGAGAAAAATAACTGACAAAATAACCACCCTGATTAATACAAATAATAAATATAATAAATAATGAATAACTAAGTTAATCTTAAAATATAAGTCTATGATCTTATTAATTTTCAATTCAAAAGCAGTACCTATAGATTATTCTCAAAGAGTTTTCCACTCAATTTTCCTCCCTTTTTCTTCCTTGTATTTTGTTCCCTTCTTCAGTACATTTATTGCCTTTCTCCTATAACTACAGCAGTGCCCAAGAACTAGATGATATCTATTGCCAACATATTGTTCATTTTTCTTGTGCGTTCCATTGTTTCTCCCACAATCCTGATCCTGCTCACTCAGAAACTAAGCTCTTTCAGGTGGGAACAGACCGTTGTGTCTGCAAGATGCTAGGCATGAAGACATAGTTGATCACCCTTAAGTACTTCTGTGTTTAGTATGGACAGAAAAGGGGTCTCATACTGAAGGGTGACTGGACAAAAATCTAGTTTTTGTCAGAGGAAACTTCTTCTTAGAGCAATCTTTTGCTTAAAGTTTTCCTGCATCCCATAGAAATGTTACTCTCTCTTGAAAGCAATTTTTGAAAGGATTCTACTCTTTTCCTTTCTTTACTAACTGCTGAAGTCATCTTCTGTACTATAGAAGTTTTCTTCAGTACAATGACACAATGGTCCATTGTGTTTTTTCAATCACATGCTGGTGCTTCAAATCAAAGCACCAAAATCCTGAGAAGGTTTTTATAACCTTAGACTGGTAAATGTTAGTGGCAGCTTCAAGTACACAAATTTGACATTTCTGTAGTTTTTAAAGGTGCCTGCTTTTCAAAGGAACGAGTCTATTTCCTAGTTCCAGTTTCAGGCGTAAGGGAGAAGATTATCAGTGCTGAGAAGTGCAGAACAGAATGCGCCAGCTTTCAGAAAGCTCCAACCAAAAGATTTGTATATATACCTGTACATATATGTGTTTGCACAACTGTTACATCTGTAACTGTATATATAAAGATGATGAATGAAAAAATACCTTAAAAATACTAGAGAAAATACATGAGAAAAATCACCCTAACCTTCTGTTTTCTTTCCCATTCCACCTCAAATTTCTCCAAATTAGCTATATCTATTTGAATTCATTTTCTGTAAAAGAAGCTGAATGTTTAAAACCAACCGGATACTCTTTTTCTCTACAGATAACATTTTCTTCCAGAAGCTGGTTATTGTCATATTGCAAATGTCAAGATAATTCATCAGTATTTGATAGCTATATACATATCTTCAGAAAGTACCCTGCTTACCACAAGGTTTTAAATTGGGACCTACAAAATAAACTGAATGGGAAAAAGAGAAGATATTTAGAAGTATTAAGCCATCTTAATTCTTAGCAAATCACATTTCCAGATCTGAGTCAAGTAGAATTCATCTGACAATAGATTAAAAACAACTAGAAAGATCAAGGAAATGTGAAGAAAAAGGACATGTAATGCAACTACTGCTTCTATCTGATCATACTTCAGTTCTCTGAGATTTAAAGTAGTGAATTACGTTGTCGTTACTATAAGCTCGCAGACTAACTCTATTGAAGACAGAAGCTCCAGACATTGTTGGGAAAAAAATATCCAAATAATGTAAAATTAATGATAGCCTGAAGACATTCAACAGCATATTCTGTTTTTGTGAACTAAGCAGCTTTTGGATGGCCAACAGGTAATTGAAGAACTATTAGGTTCCTGAGGTGAAAGAAAACACCAAAGCAAGGCAAATTCTCCAAGTAGAAAACAGAATTATTTAGAAAGTTATGAACATTAAAATTATGTATCTGAGGACTACAGATATCAAAGAACAAACAGAAAGAGCAGTTGGGACTAAATGAAAATTTGCAAACTAAGGACTCTAAGTATGGATCTGCCCATTAGACTGTGAAAGGATGAGCGTCTGAGAAAGATAGTAACAATCCATAATTGATGAAAGGCTCTGATTATCTCATTTGCACAGAATCGCCAAGATTCTTACATTAGGATGTTTTTCTAGTTATGCTTCTTTCACAGTAAAAGGGCAAAGATGTAGGCAAATGTAAAAAGTGATTGCAGCCTGAATAGCATCTCTTTCCTTACTGCCTGCAGTGGGACTTGAAGAGCTCCATAGGTCTTAGCCCTGGTACTCCAACAGGAGTTTAGGCTTTAATGCAATAAATCTCAGCCTACTGCTTCCCCCTGATTTTTCAGTACTATGGAAACTAATGGTATGAGACTCCTGCTAGTAAAGATGCAGCAATGTCAGAAATTAATGTCTCCTGAATTTTAGTTTAGGAATGATAACATTATATTAATGACCACAGGTAGAAAAAAATGAAACTTTCCTAGTTTGGATGAAATATTTTTAAAAATATATTGATTTTCTCTATAAAATTTATTATCATACAGATATGCAGGACTATGATAAATGCATTTCAATTCAAACTAATAAGAAGTTCTTAAAATGATCATTAAGAGAAGGTCTTAAAATCTCAGAATATGGAATTTTATTTAGTAGTCTGGTACAGTCTGAATCTTCATTAAGCTGACAGACACTGTCCTTAAACGTAAATTTCAATGTAGAAATATCCATTTGAATGTAGAAGGCAAACTTCAATATGACATGATATAAGCAAACCGCAAAATCTGTGTGAAGAGAAAACACGACCAGGCATAAACTACATCATTTTGGTACTTCGAAGATCTCTTACTAAACAATATTCATTGTCATAGAAAAACTTACAGTCTTGTCCCATGACTGCTGTTCATATTTTGAAACATGCAAAATCTTGCACAGCATTTAGTGCCTAGGCCTGTATTACTTGTTATTTTCATTAAAGATGTTAGGCGTAATAGGAAGAGCATAATAAGATATGAAACTAGAATAAAAAGCCAGACAAGCTCTAATCTGGGAATTAAGCACAATAGTTAAACAGCCAATGTCTTTGTGAAAGTAATGCTTAAAGCAATTCTTAAATCAAAAAGATTAATGTGGCTGATACTGACACAACAAAGGACATAATTCGTAGTATGGTCTTGAAATACAGGATGTGGGACTACCCTACTGGAAGACCACGCACTCAAAGAAATATGTGTCTTAACCCTTCTAATGAATCCAGTGAGATTTAATCCAAATTTATATAAGAGTGTTTCCTGAATTAATCCAATTTTTGATATTTGATTCAGTAGCTAATTCTGCTGTTACCTGACAACCAGTTAAAAAAAATTGCCTTCATAAATCAGTTTATACTTACAGGAATGACTTCTTGTCTTGTCTGAATCACTTACAACTGGGTTATTGCTTGACATAAAACATGATTTTATAAATCATTTTGATTTATAAAAATTGAGCATAACTTTTTAAAAAATGGAAAATATTTCCACTTTACATATTTGGAGTAAAACTATGCTTCCTTCTGCTTGCAAGTAGACTTTTTATTCTTGACATAACTCATTTCATAAACCTTTACCATGTTCAGAACAATATGCTCATCTTTGAGGAAAGATAATTTTATCATTTTTGTGTTCAGAACTGTCAACAACAGTAATCACAGAAATTGTACTGAGTACTTTCAAAATAAAAAAAATAAATAATTCTTTTTGTATCTGAGAACCTGAAAAAAAGCACCAACAGTGCTTGTTCGGGAAATCTATATCTTCTCTGTTAAAACAAAGAGCAAATAATTCTGCATAACTTTCCTCTTCCTCCAACAGTAAAAGAAAGATAGAAAGTGAAGAAAATCAAACAAAGTTTTGTGTATTTCAGTGGAACACAGGTTTTTTCCTTCACTGAAAACTAGTAATTCTGTTGTATGATTTGTTAACTGAAATATAGAGGCAATCTGCTATTGTTATTATAAAAGGTAATTATGCTTTTCTTTATAAGAAACAAATACTGGCATTAGAAAAGATATCTAAGAAATAACTCTTTATAACTAAGAAGTTTTTCTATTCTTTATGTGGAAAAGTATTTCAACTTGAACAAAAAAAGGAAGGATAACAAAAACAGATGTGTTTATTAACCTAAGTAAAACAGCTGAATATACGGGTCACTTCTTAAATATACATAAAGTGCAATGACATCGGAGTCTCTATTCTAATTTTTAACTTAGCACATTTTAGGATAATTTTATTTATAAAACAATGAGAAATATTTTAAATGTGGAGAAGGAATATTGCTTAAATACTTTTATTCTAAAAAGAAAAAAAAGTAATAAATTCAAATAAACAGAATCTATTAAACTTGAATGCTTTTCCTGAATCTATATTCACCTCAGATGAGTGCTAAGTCTCCAATACTACAGAATGAAATATTAAAACTGAACTGCCTCACACTAGATTCCTGTAGAAAACATTACACCCATTCATCCACACAAGAAAGGAGTTCAAGCCATGAATACTTTATTTTTTCTTCATTAACCTCTGCACAGACTTGAAAAAAAAATAAAAAGAAGGGAAAACAAATAGGCAATTTTTTAAAGACAGTAATTTACCTTCTCTTTTGCCTGGCAGTTGTGAAACTGTACTCAGTCCAGTATTACTGTGGTAGTAACATTCTTGAACGAAAATACAAGCTAGGCTGTTGAATGGCTCTATAGTCTTAAGACTTTCCAAAGATAACAACTGCTTTACTAGGCTCAGTGATAACATAACATTGAGAGAATCAACACATAATTAGTCAGCTTTACTAGTTTTCCAAATTGACGTAATTAATGTATTTGTGAAAATGTGTGCCAAATTGCATGAATCCTGGCAATGTGAACTTGTTCTGAACTGGTAGAACATAATTTATTTGCTTATGGTAAAGCATTTAAAGAATGATAACTGATTTTTTCTTTATGCCTCTGGTATATATGAGGATTATTTTGTAGTGACACTGAAAGACTTCGTGCTGTGTTGGTAAAATGACAAACTCAAGAATATCTAGTGGTTTACAAGCTATTCTCATCAGTTTGGGAAGGGCAAACCGAGGAAAGGAATTGCTTAAAAAACTGAATAACTTTGTAATAATTAGGACACAACCTGCATCACATGATACCTAGTGAAAAAATATACATGATTTCATCAAAATCTGAAGGATCTTATTCTCCCAGTCTAACACAGATAACCAGCATTTTGGACTAAATCTTCCAGTGAAGATTTTTCTTATCTAGGAGTCCGTTTTTCAGTGTTGTTTACCAGACAAGACAAAATAATTATCAGCTTAAAAGCTAAACTTTGCAACATCTTACAGTAGCATTTTTTTTTTTTCCATCTTACTTCTAATGTCAGCTGAGTTTGTTCTCATGGTAAATTCGTACTAGATAGAATCCTTTACATGTTGCCTTAAATTCTGAGGTATTTAACAGAGAACTCTCTGTCCTTGGGGATAATTACATTTTACCAAAGGAGTTAAAAAGACACTACTGACCTTCACAGCAATCTTGCCACATCCTGAGATCCAGTTTAGGAATATCTTCACAGCTGCTATATCCATAAGGGAATTCAGCCACCTTAAAGACATCGTGCTGCACTCTGGTTATGTTGTCACCATTGTCACACAGAACTCTGGCAAGAGATGTCTGCTTGATCTGAGTGAGCTGAGCAGGTGTGAACACACCCGGGTTCTCATACCATAACCTGTAATCTCACAGAAAAGACAGATTTGCTAGTGAAAAATCGAAACGTACTTTTCCAGAAGACTTGCAGTACTGTATTAAAAAGTAAATGAGCTTTTTTATAGAACCTAGTCTCAGACATCTTTACTTTAGAATACAATAGTTCAGTTGGAAGGGACCAAAGATCAACTTCAGCTGCCTGACCTGCCTGACCAGGGGTAACCAAATGCGAAAGCATATTAATTGAGGGCATTGTCCAAATTCGTCTTGAACTCTTACAGGCATGGAGCATCAACCACTTCTCTAGGAAGCCTGCTCCAGCCTTTGACCACCCTCAGAGTAAAGAAATTTTTCCTAATATGCAATATGACCCTCTTGTGCCATTCCCTTTCTGCCGTTAGTTCCCAGAAGCAGAGCCTGGCACCTCCCTCTGCTTCCCCTCCTCAGGGAATGGCAGGGAGCAGTAAAGTCATCTCTTGGCTTCCTCTTCTTCAGACTGGGCAATCCAAGCGTCCTCAGCCTCTCCTCACATGGCGTGTATTTGTCATCCTCCTCTGAATGCTATCAAGGACATAAACATCCTTTTCATATTGAGGAGCCCAGATACACTGTGTCTGAGGGTGTGATCCAGATGCCTAAAGGCATCACTTTGACCTAAGGTAGTGTTGGGCTGAAACTCTGAAAGGGTCTTAAGTCATTAACAGCACCTTTGACATCTTGTTGCATTTTGATGTCTTGAGTACCTTAAGGCATAAAAAATGCCATTAGACTACCAAAATTAAGGTTCTGTAAAGGTAGAGATTTAAAATACGAATTATTTCTCTGGACAACTTTCTTATGGATATGAAAATAATTTGACAGAATTGGTGAACAGATTAGAGAATGGCTAATCTATACATATTTTATGATTAAGATAACGGATTATTAATTTTAGTCAAGAATTTTTTTTCTTTGAATTCATTCAAATGACCATATTAACTTAGGGTCTTGTTAATATATGCTCAGGTAATTCATGAGATTCAAGAGGGAAATGCTGTGGCTTAGAATAATATATTTTGACTGTCATTCATAAAGGGCCAAAAGCCTTCTATAAATACAAAACATAAATAATACATTACTATGAAAAAGAAGCCAGCCTTCTGAAAGAAAACATTTTAAGTCACTGTCTGGGATTTGGAATGATTTTATACTAGTCTAACATATAAGAATTACTCACTGTGATTTTGTTTATGTCTCACAAAACTGTGAAGATACCAATCTAAATTGGTACTTTTTTCATCAACCATGATGAAAAATAAGTAGGAGGCTCTTTAATGTTGAATTTTACATCAAGCTTATTTTATGCTAGGCCTAGAAGAATGCTCAACAAATTTCATTTTGCCTACTTATTTTATCATTTTCGTAAGGCATTGGGCAGTCGCCAATGTAATTCCAAGCATTAGAATCAGAAAAACAGATTATGAAATTTCCATCTTGATATGAAGTTAGGCTCACTTCAAACATCACTCCTTTTCCCTGCACGGGCACATATATTTTGCATGGTGCTGAAAACTTTGATCCTCTGCCCATTGTAAATGCTTTTCAAGGAAGAGAGAGTTGCTTTCATTGTGCCTAATAATATTTTACTATTTTCTGGCATGCTGCTTCAAAACATTTGTATTCTTTGGACAGCAGAATCCCATTCCCTAAATATTCAGTGTTTTCCTATAACTCCTAAACGTTTCTTTCTCTGGGGAAAAAAAATATTTTGCTGAAAAAAATGCACAGTCGCACAAAAGAAAAAAAAGCAATACCATTTTCCTGTTGTGATAAATATAGGAACTTATCACCAGCTATCTGGAATAGATACTAGATATGTTTCCTTTTACTCTCTTTTTCTCCAGGCATGAGATTTTTATGTGTCACAGTTTAATGTTTAAATAGATTTGATGTAAGAAAGTTGTTGTACAAAAAAAAAAAAAAAAAAAGTATACAAAAAAAAAGTATTATTTTCTAGAGAAATAAAAAGGCATTTATATCAGTTGTTACCCTAAGTAACGATTGCATAACCTGTATGAATCAATTAACATTTGATAAAGTGAATCAAATCTAACTCCCTACATTTTTCCTCTATGTCTCTTTCACTAGGATGGAACTAACCAGCACAAGTCTTTTGACCCTCATGAAGAGTAAAAGCAGGATTCTAGGACACCGTTAAAATGAGGAAAATATTGACTTTCAAATTCCAAACCAGTATGCTGAAACTGCTCAGAAGAATTCTAGCTGTTGTAACAATAGCAGTGATTTTTTTCTTATTCCTAGCACCGTAGAAATTGAGAATGAGAAATTGCTCATAGCACTCATGTAAAGCAATTTCAGAAAAAATATCAAATTGTGCTCCTAGGGACAACCTGTCTGTTTCAAATGTACTTTAGGTGCATATACCACTTATATGGAAAAACGCACTGGAATCAGATGTACAGAACAGTACTTTCTCAACCCAAGTTTAATAGCAGAGATAGTGCAAGTCTTAATTATTGCAATTTCTTTGTCAATAAAATCATTAAATGTCAATGAAAGCAGATGAATAATATCCGCTTTGCAGAAGGGCGATTTGAGTAACTGGTAAAAGGAAAATCAAGAGTGACCCATAGTTAATCGTTGGCAGTGGTACTTTCTGAAACTCAGTATGGCATATTCACCATAAAAAGTAACAGATGTAAAAAGCAAATTCATCACAGCTTTAAACAATATTTTGAACCTGTTTTCTTCATCTTTTAAATGAAAATAATGAATGCAGATTAATCTTGAAACAGGACATTGCAACTGCTTTTAAGCACACTCAATTTAAAATTACCTCTAGTTTCCATAATATTTCAATTTACCTGTCTCCGTCCCTGATTCGCCTAAACTGGGTGCTTAACAGACACATCAAAGTTGGTCCCAGTCGGCTTCCTGGAACTAAATCTTCTACCATTAAAGCAGGAAATAGGTCTATGTTCAGGGGGGAGCCATACAACCTATAAAAAGAAAAGTACAAATATTTATTATTAAACATTATCCATTTATTAAAACAAAACAAAAACACAACAAACCTCCACACACAAAAACAGTATGCCATAAAACTAAAGGGAAAATATACAGGTAACAAAGTAAAAAATGACTTTGTCGGTGCTACATCTTTTGTGAAGAATCTGTGGTGTACAAGAAATCCTGCAATGTAGGTTGTGCATATAAGTAAGAGCATGGAGATATGGGAGTCTATCCCACAATTTCCTTTATCCTAGCAGCTTTCTTTTGATTCCTAATAAATGTTTCTTGCCCTTCTGTATGTTTTCACCCTAGCCAAGACTCAGTCTCTGGTTTTGTGTAGATAAGCTTGGGTTGGAAGATATCTGAAGACACATTTTCTGTTGTTGATACAGCTAAAGGAGCACAGATCACTTGTGATAAAGAATGCACACATGAAAACACAGTGCATATACAATTAATTATATTCCTGTTTCAGATTAATTCCTGTTTCCTGATTGCACAGAACTTGCATTAAAGTGCATGAATTTGCATTAAAACTACATTCATATTTAGCAACATTTATAAAAACAGATGTTTCAAATTAATACTTTCATGAATACATACAACTTCATATTGCTCAAGATCTAGAAGTGGAGAAACTAACTACATGTGGGAAATTTCCTCATTTCCTGATACACATTGATATTTCTTAAAAAAAAAAAAATCTCATTACACCTTTCTTAACAAATATTTTCTCCCAAATGAGACATTTAGCTATTAATTTCACATGCACATTTAGATAATTGATTGTTTTTCTTCACCTCAGGCTCACCTGCTAAGTTTTTCCCTGATTTCAGGATTCTTAATTTCATTTTTCAGATCTTCAAAAGTCTGAGCTGAAGAAAGATTACAGTAAACTCTAAAATCATGGTAGGGAGGAATTCCATGATCTCTGCCTCTCTGAATATTCATAGCTGCCAGATCTAAAGCCACAGTACGTGCCATGGAGAAGAGTCTTTCTGTTAACTCTGTATTGAGTAATTGTGATGGGACACGCATCTTACCAGCAACACCAAACAATCCCCTTAGAAGTGGATCAATGCCTCCTTCATTTACAATCCGAAATGGAGAGAAGAATGCCTTATGAAGAGGTAGATGGCCTTGTGGAATAGGTTCAAAGTTTTCATCCAGTCGATACAGAAAAGGATTAATGAGTGTGTGACCAAACCTAAAAGCGGCAGTTGCAAACTCATTAGTTATGCCAGAATTAACACTGGGATCATAACCTTTATATTCGCCAAGCATCTTCATGCCTACCTCTCCAAAGATCTTAGGTAGCCAGTGGCTAAATGTTATGTGTTGCATTTCTGCACCAACAATTTTGCGTGTTTCATGATAAATTGTGTCACCATCCCAGTGTGGATTGAGTTTCAGTAGCTCTGTGGCAATTCTGTTGTGTTCTCTAAACCACAATGTGTGGATACTGGTAAGACCTAGCTGTTCATTAGAACGCTGATCACCAGCTAAAAAGCAGGGAATGGGGCTCTCATTTTCATCCCTCATACATTCTGTTGGTGGGCCAGTAGCAAATGGAAGAAGGGGCTTGCCAGATCTTTGTACAATGCCCTGTCTCAGAAGACCCCTTTGACTTGCCAAGTCTCTGATTTCCAAAGCTTCATGATCTGAACTGCCATATACATTGGATGCATCAATATATGAAGTCAGCTGGTTAATCTGTTCTCGTGGGTACACAGAATTCATCAGGAGAGATGTCATGCCACTTCCACAAACTGGACTGGAGCGTACAAAAAACATGCAGCGTGCACCGTTTCTGACTCTGGGATCGTTTGGCGGTATCATTATTGAAAAGCATGGAGGATCATTTGTGCAAACTGAACTGCAATGCTGACCATCTGAAAATCTCGCCTCACTTAAGGCAGCAACGGTGAGATCAAGGTCATGGTCGAGAAACTGACCCCACTGCATAAGCATGTGAGTGTACTGCTCATCTGGGGTTATGGTTTCAGTTCCAATCAGAGTAGTTGAAACCAAGCGAGGCATTGGGAGTGCATATCCATTAGAGAGTCTCTTGGGTTCAATTCCCCGAGGCAAATTAAATCCATTTTCGTAGACAGACTTTAACAGACGTTCAAAGGCTGTCAGAGAAGCACCCCACATGGGATGCTGCAGGTTGTTGCATGTTCCATCATGTGTCCTGTACTTCTGGTGAAAGCACATATCTGAGCAATTGTTCACTCGTCGATGAGCTGTACAGCCCGAGAGATTAGCTATCAGATTCAAGTACTGTGGGGATACAAGGTCATTATAGTGATAACCTGAAACCAGAAGAGAGAAGAAAGAAAATCAAAGACTTTGTAGACTCATGGTTCCCAAAGATCATGCATTTGTTTAGAATGTTATTTTTTATACTGTATTTTTCACATGATTATCATTTAAAAGAGAATAGTCATAACCTATATATATTGCACTGTTCACTCATTTGAGGAACAACTACTATTAAATCAGGAGAGGATTATGTAAAAGGACAATTCAAGTAGAACTTTCAGAGAAAGAGTTTATTTCTTATTTGGTCACCTAAAAAAACATAGAAATTTTCAGAAATAACAGCCTCATACCGAGAATGGAAAAAAATTCCTCATGTTAGTAAAAACTCATAGAAAACTTATTTACATTTTGAAATTTTCTCTTTTAAGATTTGATAATTCAGTGAACATATTGCTATTTTGTTTTGCTTTATCGCAGTAAAAGCTGTAGTGCTGCAAGACGAACAAAGAATAGAAAGTACAGAGGAAAATCACCACGAGCAATTTAACTAAACAGAAGAGTGATCTGTACGACAAATGGTGTGGAGTAATCTGCATTCACATTACTCACAGCATTTCCCTGCAAAGAAAAATTAGTGTTTGCATAACTCTTGGCACACGTTTCCTCTTGGATCCAGACCACTCACGTTGGGAACTTTGACACTGCTTCATGTTCCTGTGGGTGGCGACATTTCAACTAGGGCTTAGATTCAATGGCTCCTGCTTGAAGCAAGGAAGTCTCCAGGATTGGATCAGCTCAGCTGTACCCCTGTCTAGTTGTCTTGAACACTCCACTGACTGAAACTCCTCAGCCTTTTTGGATAAGTTGTTTCAGTACTGCACTGGTTTCCTGGTGAGAAAGTATCCCAAAATCCAATCTGAACATCCAGAGCAGTGATCTGTGGCCATTCCCCATGTTATACTGTTTGGCACCAAGGAAGAGAATTTGGCTCCACCATTTTTCCTTGGTATATTCCAAGATTTTACAGAAAAGTCTCAGAATACGAAATTGTCAAGTTTCTCAAGTGTTCCCCATGTAAAAGTGCTAAATAACATTTTTTACTGGGTTTTGCATTTGGAAATAAAACCAAATAAGGACAAATTTGAGTATTAAGATCTAAGCATTAGGCTTGTTAAATGAAAACAGATTTGTTCTAGCATTCAGATTTCCCTATAAGCCAGATACTTATAGACTTTGTTTGGCTGAAAAATAAGCTCTGGTTGTGAACAGAATTTGAAATATCACAGAAAGTTGCCTCAATTTGTGTTCATTAACTTGTGTTTACATGCATTAATGCTAATTTTTTATAAGGCTTAGGTGATTGATTTCTTCTATTACAAATTCTAATGAAAAGCAGCTAAGGTATTCTCACACATTAGTTTTCAAATATCCTTACTGCTGTACTGCACTGTGTAAGTTTTGTATTTCATATGTTTGCATATGCATCTAATCAGAGAAGCAAATTAAATAATGTTGCTCTTATAAAACACATAATTTTATATAAGTTTTTGTGGTTAATTTTATCACAAATTATTTATTCAGCTCTAATAATGAGTAACAAGCTTCTTTTACTATCACATCTATGGTATTACACAAAGCCTGCAGTCTTTGGTCTTACAAATACTTGCATAGTTCAGGGTCAGTCAGAGTTAAAGTTTTCGGAAGTTACAATAAATAATTATAAACATCAAAAGAAATATAATAAGTAAAAACATCTCCTCTAGATTTTCGGTGTAGCTTTGGCTATGTCTCAAGTCTCAAAAGCTCTCCTAAAACTCTGTCATTATTTCCAAATGCTTTAGTCCTGTGTCTCAAGCCTATCCACACACACATTTACACACATTAGTTGTATGCGCTCCAACTGGACTTCATGAATTTGAACTTGGAGTTCAATATCTAAAAAGTAGAAATATTAAACACCAAATTTTTCTGATGTTTATAAAAAGCAGCAAAAATGTATTTCTCACTATGTGAGATCTGAGTTAAACAGCTTAGTTGGATACAGTACTTAAAGAATGAGTAGCAAATAATTCTTTGAATACTACGGTGGTACATGTAGAAACCTTGTTTTGTAAAGAATATATACTCTTCTTGTTGTAGCCTCTTTTCTCTGAATGATGACATCAAATGAATTTACTTAAAAAAACAGTAATAAATTACTGATTCTTTTCAATACATAACAGATAAATCTGTTTTGCAATGAAACAGTGATCCTAATGAATTAGCACATAAGCAGCTAGCAAACAGGATGCATTAGGCACTTCCATAATATCTAATAAGATTAGGAGAAGAATCTGAACATGAATTTTTCCCTAATATGTCAACATGAGGAAAAGTAGAAACATTCTATTAGGAGAGCTCAATCAAATCAAATTGAGTTTCACCATATTGTAGCAGTGTGCAAACGAACGACTGAATAGGTAAATGTATTTCTAGTAAGTTTTGTGAAGTCACTGATTTTGATATAAGGTTTCTGCAATTGGGACCCAGACTCTGGCAATCTCTCTTTGAACTATTAATGACTTAACAAGGCAAATACACTCCATCACAGAAAAATAAGGAAAGAATACTGACTTGTTCCATTCAGGTCAACCATTAGACCATCCTGTACATGATCTTGAATAAGCTGTAATGTTCTTTCAAATATTTCCCCAGCTCTTGCTTGCTCAACAGTGTATGGATCCCTTGGGTATCGAAATAAGGCTAGCAAATCATTTGGAGAACGAGGACGACTAATAGATAATTTGAAAAAAAATGGTAAGTACAAAAAGGAGTTGTAAAATAACACTACGTACAGTAAAATTTCAACATGATTAAAACATACCTTGGTTACTCATCTCAAAATGGAAGGCAAACAAAAACAAATACATATATATTTAATAAAAGAATATGGAAATAAAGAGTTGCTAGCCTATTATAACACACCGTCTCCCTAGAAAAACTATTGCATTGAATAGAGAGATCAACAGACAAAGATTTGATTTCTGCTACTTAGTGTTTCATAGTAGGAATCCTTCCATGCTGAACTACTACTATTTCCAGAATTAATCCCACAATAACATTCATTATAATAATAATAAAATGGCTACTTGCTTACTAAATGCTCCATTTCTTCTAGTATATACTTTAATTTTGATTTATCCATTAAAAAGAAGGGGATACCTGTCAAAAAGATGTGTACGCGTTGAATTTATTGCTCTGTCAACAGTTGCAATTGCTTCCACAATTGATGTTTGTACAAAAGGATCTCCATTTCGGCTGACATTAGGGACTACAGAAAGAGGAATTCACATGTTATTGCAAAAATGACCACACACAAAAAGATACTTCTATAAAACAGAGTCTAGACACGACATCATTTCAGTTGTACAAAGTAAACCCCTGTTCTTTAAGCATTAGTTTGTCCAAATATAAAATTCTTAACCGCTTTTGAGTTCTAACAAAATATATTACAGAAGAGAAAAATCAAGCTAAAATAATAGTTAACACTAGTTTAAAAGTCATCTTACTTATAATTCTAAAAATAATGTAAGGATAAATGTGTAAGGGGCTTAACTGCTCATTAGTAAGTCCTACAAATGTAAGTAAAAATGAACAAAAAATTCTTTTTGATTGTAGTGTATTACCAGCTTTCCAGTATTGATATGAAGAACATGATCTATATCCAATGAATAATATCAAGTTTTCCCTTTGAATCCAATTAGTACTGGCTGAATTCAATGTAAGAATTTAAGAGGTTAAAAGGAATGTTACTTAATAGAATTAATTTTGCCTTTTAAAATACATAAATCACATAAATACAGAGATTTCATGAAAACAAATAAAATCAAATTGGAAAAAATAAAAAGGAAAAATACAGATTTGCGTATTTTCCCTTTACAGCTACGCTAAACTAACACTGCTCTTTACTCCTGAATTCACCCTGGTAAGCAACGTATATTCATTTTATTTCTTTTGATTACTACTTTGTTTCCACTTTTAATATTACTAAGCTAAGTAATTTATGTTAAAAATCACATACTTCAGGGCTTTTATAACTCTTCATAGTACCAGAATACTAAAGTACAGGCCTTTTCATGCCATGCTCAATTGCAACTGAATGTTTGTACAACATCTAAGGCCAATAACCTTCCTTTCAGTCTAACCCAAGAACTACCAGATCCAGGGGCAACAGCTAACAATTTCCAGAGTATGTTTAGATTGGAAAAGCCACACAGGAAGAAGGGTAAAAGCAGGGAAAAAGTCCAAAGCAAAAACACTAGAATAAAAGTCAGCAGATGTACAAAATCAGTGGATATAAAAACTTGTTTACAAGCATTTCATGACATTTTTTTCTCTTTTCTGGGCAATATTTCATTATTCCTTCATTACTGGCAGCTTAGGTTGTGTCTACATGAGCTTCAGAGCATGGACAAGGGCAATCAAATTCAACCATCAATATAGTTAAATAAAAGGCACCTGGCTCTGTATTATTGTATTACTGGAGCCCCTTGATCTGCCATCAGGCCAGCTGCCTTGGGCTACTGACATACTCTACACACTCAAAATGGGCTGACCACAATGCCTAATTGCAACAAACCTTGATCCATGCTAATTATCAACTGCTGTAGCAGCTATAGAGATATATTATTATTGATAATAATGATGTAATAATATCATTTACAGCTTTTAATACCCTTGTTTGAGTTGTTTTGGAGAGTGTTTGTGTACCCTGAATCATCTTAGGACTTCATCATTATAGATAGAAGAAAACAGTAGCTGGTTTTCTCCTCCAGGCTGCCTGCAATAGAAGTAACCTCAGTGTTCACCTTAGGTATGTGTTCTGCAGAGCTATCCTTCTGATTAACAGTACATGTAGGCCGAATCATAAACCTTAGTCAAATGTTAACTATACAGTACTTTATTTTTGTTTGATCTTTCTGTTGACAGTAGTTTGCTTTATAGGCCAATAAATATTAAAAGTCAAAACTCCATACAAGCCTTTCAAGCCTTATTTTTCTGAGAGGAAGAGAAAAAACGGCAATTTGCTTGTTAAAACCTATCAACTGATTTTTAAGCAACAAAAACATCATCTACTCCCATCATGCCTTAAACTTAATCCAGAAATTTGCCATTATTACTTTCCAAAAATTAGAATAAAATCATATTTTCTGCATTTTTTTTTCTGTTTTCTCCTTTTCATTCTCAAGAGTATTACAACTTTACTACTTTAGTGAATTATTTCAGAGGTTGCAGCCCCATTTTCAATAATTGCTTTAAGTGCCTCTTGAAAAATGCCACAGGAGTTCTTGTTAAGTTATCTCAATAGATTAGACTGTGTATTCAACCAGAAAATTTTAACAGGTCCAAATCATAACTCAAGAGGAAAGAAGCATAATTAACTGGAGACCAGAACGTTGTTTGTTTTCAAGCTTAAGTTCCAGAGACATTTTAGCTGACGTGTTTCTATCTTATGTCTGTACAGAGGGCTGCCTGAATTAAATGGGAAGAAAATGAGAAGACCACAAGAGAAATAATTAAAAAAAAAAAAAAAAAGGATAAAGAATTCAGCATTTGATGAACTTTTTGCATCTTACAAGTTAGATAATTATTATAAAAGTAATTATCTAGTTCATGCCATTGACCAACTCATAAACCTTACCATTAACACTAAGTACCATACTAACAGAGGAGTATCCTATGGTATTCCGGGCAACACATTCATATCGACCTTCATCAGCAGTTCCAACATCACGAATGGTAAGATATCCCTCTGGACTAACATGAAATTTTCCACTCTCAGTTACCTGTACTCCATCCTGCAGCAAAGCACAGTGTTTTGTTATGCTGGTATATCCACTCCTTGTTTTCAAAGCTGATTTTTTTTTTATTTTTTTCTTCTTTTTCCTCAAAGCATTGGGCTACCAAAAAGATACCAAAACACATCTTGGCTGAAGCTTTAACAATCTAAAACAACTGAGCATTACAGTGAGTTCTGTTACTTTAATGCTTTTATTGCTATGTCATTGAAAGTGGGAATACTAACTGGATATTCACAAAGAATTGTTATTGAAATACATAGGTTGTTGAATGCCCATATTACTGGTGCTCTATTACCTTATTCCATGTAATTACTGGCTCAGGCTCTCCTTGAGCACTGCATGGGATCTGCACATTTGTGCCAACTTCTACTGTCATGTCACTAGGAACACTGGCAAATACAGGAGTCACTAGAAGAACAAAAGACACATTGGTAAGTTATGAAATGCAACTTGTACAAATGATCTGAAAAAATTCAACACTGTTTATTTGTTTCAGTTAGCCAACATTTCTTAATCTATAATCCTATTCTGTTTGCAAGTTTTAATTGCTTCTAACTATGCCTTAAAGATAACAATCCTTGTTCTTAGTATCTCTTTAGGCTGATGTTTTACATACACTTCTTACCAAACGGGCAAGTAATTGCCAAAAACACTAAAATCCTTAAGTTAACAGCTCAGGAAAAAACAAAACAAAACAAAACAAAACAAAACAACTGTGAATAACTGACTCAGAACAAAATCAGCAGAATGATGTGAATTTTGCCATCAACTTCTGTCAAAATTTTTAAAGTTTTAAATTTTAAATAGCAGCAACAGATAATTTTTTTTTACAGAAAAAGTACTTTCCAGAACTCACTCAACTCTGACTGCCCCAACCAAAACTCTTGAGCATCTAAACCCAATAAGCCCTAGGCCTTAAATATCAAATGACCTTCCATTGTAAGGCCACCTAATTCCATGGTGAACAACATTAACACATTTTTTAATTCTAGTTTCCTTCAAATCAAGATCAACACTCAGAATTCAGATGTTAAATGAGAAAAGTACAAAATTATGAAGACGGTAAGAACTGTATTTCTGCTGTACTATATAAGCATTTTGAGAGGGTAGGAATGGGACTGTGGTTCTACAGAAAAGTATTTGGCCAAACAGAATACAACCATTCAGATCTGGCCGTGGTTATTTTGTTTGTACACTGTCTCACAAATGACACATGATGTTTATCAAGGAACAAAAAGCATTTCAAAGAAGGGGTCCACACTGGAGAGTGTGTATCTCTGTGAATGTGAGCAATGTCTTGTCAAGGACCATGAAACAGTCCTTGATCATTAACACAAAATTAGCCACAGTGACTCCTGACTAGACATTCCTGAGAAGAAAAGCTCCTTTGCTAGGAGCCTGGGGGGGGAAAAAAAAAAAAAAAAAAAAAAAAGGTTTTATCATATTTTGCATAATTAAAAATATTATTACAACTAATGTATGGAGAGCTTCAATTTCAGGATGTAGCATTCAGTATTGTATCTACTATCTTTTGATTATAAATATTAATATGATCCTAACAAATTGTGGAAGTAGCTTCCTAAGAAAGACATAAGAAAATGGTGCATTTTTTCTATGTTAATATTTTGGGTATAAGGGGTGGTACTTCATTGTAAAGGTCATTCTGGTAATTTAAAATAATGTTTTCATTATTTTCATTAGTAAGCAGCAGAGAGGCATTTTAGAATTTAATCTAACATGCTCACAGAATGAGTAAACATTTTCAAAACAAAATACTTTCACAAGCATAGGAATACAGCCATCTACAAAATAAACCTCCATTCTTTTTATTAAAACAAAAACAAACAAAAACAAAAATCAGTAAATCAGATAAACCTCTTTCACAGATTGTTCTAAAGGAACAACATTCTTCTCAGATCCTATAAAGCCTCCCTATATGTGCTCAGAAATAATGATGAGAAATGTGAATTTTGGGCAACAACCAGAACAGCAAGTTTCCTAAATCATAAAAGATACAGTCCCATTCTAACAAGCTCTTATTGAAAAAGGCCATGCTTAATTGTAAGGTTATGTATTCTCTAGGTGACTTTAAATAAAGTCCATCCCGGCACACTGACCCACATATTCAAGTTTTAAAACCTAGTAAGACACCTTACACTTCAAACCCAGCAACCAACATTCACCGTAATATTCAGCAAAAGCTCTGAAGAAACCCCAAGTCTTATTTAAGATCCGCTTCAAAAACTTGTTAATCCTACTGTAAGATAAACCTATTTCATATTCACATGTATGACTTCATTTTAGAAAAAGAAAATAATACAGACACAATATATTTTAATGTGGAGAACGTACCTCTAGGCTGTACAGTCAGGTATACAACAATTCTTTGAGATCCAATGATGTTGACAGCTTGGCATTCATACTGTCCTTGGTCATGCAGGGCAACTCTGGAAATCCTCAGGGTACCAGAAGATAGGACTAAATGTCTTCTGTCAACAGACAACTGGCCTCCTGAAATACAGAGCAATACCATTTGCTATTTATAACAGTAGAGAACAAAGTCTCTTTGTTCCAGTAAAAGGGAAATCTGGAAGATTTTAAATATGATAAAACAGTGGAAACAAAAAGAAGTCTCTTAAAAAGAAACAACGTCTGAAAGCTTTAAATCACAGAATACAAACTCACAAATATATAAATACACAAAATCACAATTCTGATTTCTCCTCTGTCACCTTCTGTGACACAAGTACTTTCATCCATGCAACATAATTATTATTTTTTTCATCCTAACTGAAGAATAGAATGAAGAATGCCTTTTGGTATTAATTTCCTATTATTATATGTAAAACAGTCACAATTCATCTCATCTGTCTAGGACATCTAGAGAACCAATAACCACCCACAGGTCTGGAAAAGGAATATAATGTAATAATACAATACAAAGGAAATAAAAGGCACAGGAGTGCCTGTGCCCTCTTCTTCCTTTCTGGACATCTCATTTGATTAGAACAACTTTGGCAGAGGGAGAAACAAGTACATTATCAGAATCAAAATGTTCAATTGTGTTAGAAATCTGCTTTATCTATCATAATTCAAAATTCTTTACAAGTTGCTTTTCCTGCTAAAGCTGCTTCATTTCATAGAACTGGCACATCTACTTCTACTTACAACATCCACTACAGTATTTCTTCCCACTGTACTGGACTTACTGCACTTACTCTGACGGAAATGTGGTGGACAAAAATTGTACTGATGGCAGCCTGGATTGGTCTGTTTTGTGAAGACAGCACATCCTACCATACTTTAGATCTCCAGTCAATGACAGACTTCTTAATTTCTTCTGTTGTAAATTGGCAGTATTGCTGCATGTGTTTTGTCTCACATTTCATAAATATATTTTTGCAGAAATCTGTTATGAAGGCATACATTTTACTGAGTCCTTTCTACTGAAGAACTCTTGGGCAACTAGCTTCTGCTGGATATTTTGCTTTTTCTAGCTAAAGAAGGGAGATATGATCTCTGTTTTCTTCAGAGACTGAAGTATCTGAACAAATACACATATTTCCCTTCAATTCATTAGTGATTTCAAATTCTGTTCTAGCAAATTAAAAGTAAAACCAGAACAAACTTACCTCCTTTAGTCCAAGCAATAACAGGCTGTGGATAGCCTTGTGCTTCACAAGGGAAGTCAACTGTTTGCCCTTCAATCACAGTTTTGTCTTGAGGGGTGACAGTAAATTGAGGCAGAGCTACAGAAGAAAAAAAACAAGAGCTGAAAAATGCATAACTGTCTGAAATGATGTACAATTTTCTGTGTGACATGAAAGGTTCGTAAGTGTGGGAAATTGGTTGCCAATGGGACCCTTTCACATTATAAGCAATTTAGGGATGAAAGTTAAGGGCAATGTCTTATGCAACAGGAACATCCCATCACACTGTGTCCTGGCATCAGTGAAGGCCTCTGGGATCTACTGCCACAGATCCAAAGAAAGACATACAGTAGGTTTAAAGAATCAGAGTGTTCCTGGGTTACCCTCCTTTTCTGTCTTTCAAAAACTCCTCATACAAACTATGGAGAAAATGCAATGTGGTCTAAAGTCTCCTTAGCTTATTTTCCTTCTGAGTTAAGGCAAGGAAAAACGAGAGTGAAGTGCAGGCCAGCTTCTGCAATAATATCATGGCATTATCAATGTGAGAAGGAATTCATTCAGCTCTCAAAACACAATCATCCACTGGTGAATGATAAATGAACAAACCTCATGGACAGATGGTTCTGCATAGGTTTAAAAACTGAACACATTAACCAAGTGTATGCAACCTGAATGGTTTGTCATGTCTTAACATGAGGGTAGAAATTAATTTGTTAATCAGAACATTTTGCAAATAAAGGTTTCAGCATCAAAACTTTTGCAAAAATATATTCTGCATTTGTATGTACAGAAGAAAGTTTTCTGACATACTGCTCTTGAATAGAAAAGCTTTGCCAATGCCTCAGCTGGAAGAGTAGTTGTTTCCATGAAAATCAGCAGAATATACCCACATTCACTCAGAGGTCTACAGAAGGAAGTGATACGGATCTAGATTTGAAACTCTTTTTCTAGTGCTCTAGGCATAAATCCTAATCTCTAGGATTGTTAATTGTCATAGAAAAAAATCTGGTCCCCCATGAGCTAGACACTCAAAACCACACATAGAAAAACAAAACAAACGAACTGTAACCAACTAAACTGTAAACATTTCAAAACACAAATGCTAACTTCTGTGAATAATCAATGAAACTTTACTTCCAGAGATTTAGTGTATAATATCTTAATCTTGGTGAAACATAAAGCAACATTCCTGTGGACTAGTGTAATTGAAAGAAAAAACCCTTATGGTTTCAGCTTGGTTCTGGTCATTCAGGGAAAAAAAAAAAGAAAGAAAGAAAGAAAAAAAGAAAACCATACAATTTGCTGTTATATACTCTTCATAATATGTTTTACAGCATGTTGCTCTGTTTAATTTTACTCACCTTGTACTATGATGTACGCAGTCGCATGGATGTTACCTACGCTGTTAGTTGCAAAACAGGTATACTCGCCACTGTCTTCCTGCTTGACATTTTGTATGTAAAGTCCTCCTGATGGAGTTATCGTGATGCGAGGGTCACTGGGTAAAGGTGTTCTGTCACCTTTGGTCCATGTAATTTGTGGCTGAGGGTGCCCAGTTGCACTGCACTCCAAAGTGACACTTTCTCCAACTAAAACCTCCGTATTCTGCGGGTGAATCACAAAACTTGGCCTGGCTGTGAGAAAAGAACAATGCCTAAATATGACTTCCAGCTGAAAGAATTGATTTGGCCAAATATTACAATAGTTTGTGGAATTTAGTTTTTTTTCTTGTTGACGTCTCTGTTCCAAAGTACTACCAAAATTGGTGCAAACACTGCATGCTTTAATCCTAAACTTTTTGTTTGTTTTTGTTTTTTGTTTTTCTTTAAATCCTCTTGAAACAATTATCAACCATGCAGTTCTGCACATTAATTTGGTACTTGACCCAAGCAAAAGAATTCTGCATGTCAAGAGTATACAAGAAGCAAAGCATTCTTATTTTTAAAAATCCTATTTTTAGCATCTTTATGATCTTGTTTTTAGCAGTCCTATAATCAAAATAGTTATCTGTTTAAAAGTTTACCTGGTGATCCGAAATATCTGAGAGTAACTTCCTGAGTTTTCACTTCTCCAGCTACATTTTTTGCCATGCACTGGTAAATGCCCTGGTCAGTTTCTTGAGTATTTTGAATCATTAATGTGCCATCATCTAACAAGTTTAGACGAGAATCTTCTTTCATAATGAGCTCATTACTGTGAAGAAAAGAATCTGCTGGAGTTAAACCTTTAAATCAGAAGCACAGAAAACTGTCAAATAATAAAAAACTATATTAACCAAAATAACTTGGAAAAAATTTAAGTTTTTTACTGCATTAAATAAAATAGAACTTTTAGTTTTCTCCTGAAGAGAAAAAGCAGAGGAAAAACTAAAAAGAATCCTTTTTTTTTTTTTTTTTTTTCCTGCAAGCACTACATCTTCAAAATGAAAAGCCAAAATGTTTTTATGAGTAAAAGCTTATGTGGAGAAAAAAAAAAAAGGACAAAAAACCATAATTTGTCTCATTCTCTTTTGAGGATACAGGCATTTCTAAGTGGCAAAACAATTTCAAATGTTTCTTCTGGAAGTACACTAGGTAAATTCAATAATCAAAATATGTTCTACTAGGAGGAGGAATAGTTATATAAAACCATCTTGGTGCCAGCCTGCCTCTGGATTGCTCAAGGAGCACTTATGAACCTGACTGCAATTTGCACTGGTTTGAAATGTAAGTCAAGATCAGCACATCAGGCTGTCATGGTTGCAACATTTCTTGATATGATCTTAGTACAGTAAGAACATTGCATTGAAGGAACTGTCTCTCACTCCATCCCTTGCTACACAATGGAGAAGGCACAGAGGAGGGATGGAGAGCACATTCCTTGTGTATAAAACCAAGACCAATTGCTGATCTATACAACATTCAATAGCTGCTCAACAGGTTAATGCCTTTTGACTGTAATCTTGCTATATTCAACTACCTTGCAGAAAGCTTTGCTCTCATTCTTGCAGCCAGGAAACAAGCCAGAGTCAATAATCCCACACCCCAAGCTCAAATTTCTTCTTAAAATCTTTCATATGTGTATTCCAAATACATGTTTTCTTTGTTTATTATAATAAGTTCATGAGCCAAAGAAAATTTTAACGAAATAATTATACATCCAAGTTTAACGCTCTGCTCTTTATATACTCCGTAAACGCTGTACCCTTGTTTCATCTGGAGCGGAATGTTGCAGAACTACCACTCCACCTCGTTCCGTTTTATCAGAAACTAACAAACGAAAATGGTTCATTTATTAAGATGAACTGTGAAGGAATCTGTTTTCCAGATCAAGTTCTCCATTTGTTTAAGGGAATTAATAAGCCAAAGTCTGATTAAGACAGTGGTAAACTCACAAATCACCTGTCCACTGTAAATTCACGTAGGTTTAGGGCACGTGAAACGTTGCCATGTGACTGGTTCTGCACTGCTATGCATGGCTCTGATAAAACAAGGCAGTGCATGGGCAGAGTTTGGGCAGATAGGCCAGCCCATGGGCCCCCAGGAGATGCACACACTTTTATAGACACTATGCTCTCAAGCTGCAAGAAGAAGCAATCAAGCAGGTTGCCCGGAAAGCTTGTGCTACATCCACCCTTGGAGGATTTTAAGATCCAATTAGATAAAGCCCTGAGCAACCTGAGATGTTCCCACAGCTGACTTTGCCTGGAGCAGGAGTCTGCACTAGAGACCTGCGGAGGTTCCCTTCCACAAGAATTACCCTACAATCCTGTGATGTATGCATGTGACCACCCTCCATGTATTGGCCTGGGGCATCTTCCCTCTTCTGGATGAAGCTACACTTCAGAGAAAATCTTCCTGCTTTGGAGCTGGTATTCAAAGACCATCTCTTCTAAAACCTAACTCTTGTCTAGCTGGATCTCTGTGTAAAAACAACTATCATTCAGCCTCAAAAGATGATGTAAACAGATCTAAGCTGCACATTCAAACACTAGCTAAGCTCACCAACTGCACGTGCAACGTGATCCTGTTGGATTGTCTGGTACTTACATTCAAGTGATTTAAAGTTTTACAGTTGAGAGCAACTATATAACTACAGTTGAAAAGTTTACTCATCATAATCACTTTCTAAAATTATCAGCTCTTAAGAGTTTAGAATTACCAATAAAACAGATCCAGGCCATTACTGCTCCACATACTACTTTTTATTAGAATATGTTTCTGCTGTTACTATTCCAAATGTTAGAAGTAATGTGTTTGGTCATGCACACAGCAATGTACACACACAAACATACTTACATCAAGTTTCTCTCTTCCTTTTTTGAACTTACTTGTTTCGAAGCCAAATAATTTCTGGTTTAGGATTGCCTTCAGCTCTGCAAGTGAAGTACACTGTATTCCCTGAGGTAACGTCCACATCCTGAGGCTCTGATGTAATTCTTGGCCTCTCTGTATCAAAAATGAAATGTATAAGGATCCCTTGCTTGTTTCAAAACTACTAAAGAATGGTAAATAAACTCATTTCCATGCACCTTATTGAAAAATATTTTTCACAAATGTTTAAAGATTAAACATTTATGAGCTTAATCAGGATTAAACTCATTTTTACATATCTAAAAGTGACTGCTGCCTTTCTGACCTCCATTGTTTCCTAGGAACTTTAATCAGACTGGAAATGGATTGTGTAAATTTGTGTCAGGTTCTAAAGCAGCTATTCTATTTATTTGAACAAAGGCTCAATTTGCTTATGAAGAACAAACATTAAAGCAGCAAGCACAAGTGCCATTTAAAATAACTTCCTTTAGATAAGTATCAGCACCTAAGCCTACCTCCTACAGAATAATTTGTCCAGCTTGTTTCCTGCAGTTTCCCTGTTCTGGCTCCTTAAATGTGCAGAGAGCTGGGATGATGCCATATTAATTATTCTCACATTAAATCCCCTTTTGCTATATTATTCAAGAACCTTGCAGACACTTACGGTCATAATTCTTCCCATCAGAATTGTACCCAAAATACAAACAAAAGGGCGATTTAGTTATTTTATATCTTCACAGGCAAATGCTCATCACTTGGCAAGAAATCTTCATTTCAGTTTCAGAAAGGGAGCTAAGCCCTGGGTGTGCAGTTATCCTGCAGTGACAGAGGGTTTCACTGCCTTTGCACAACTTATACATACAGAAGAGTAAAAGAAAACCCTAACCTAACACAACACATTTAACAGAAGTTTTAACAACAAATTCTTAGAAATCAGGAACAAGTATATTTGTTCTCTTTATTTACTCTCCCCCGTGAAAAAGGAAACATATGACACCAACAACATTAAAAGACCTAGGCTGACAATCAAATCTGAAACATAAAATGAAAAACAATTTCTTCCTGAGTAATCACATTATATTTCTCAATACCAAATTTCAAATGTGAATATACTTGTTTCAGTAAATGTAGTCTCAGGGTAAAAATGACCAATACTGCCAGAAGCAGACAAAAAACAGTGAAGGAACACAGAGGGATTTCTGTAAATTGGCACTTTTAACTCAAAGCGGTCAGTATTACTGAAGGGAACAGAAGGAAATAGAAGAGCAAATTCCAACCAACAAAACAGTCTAGGTATGTTCAGTACACTGAAGAAGTAAGTATGAAGCAGCAAACCCACCACAGTTCAGTTCCTCTGGTGTTATCGTGGCCACCGACCGCCCCTGGATCCTGCGTGGGTATTCGCAGGTAGCGGCTGCCTGAGCATTGCCCGACTCCACGTATGTCTTCAGCAGCTCTGCCAGCCAAAGGATTTCACAGTCACAGTGAAGAGCATTTGAATCTAAACGCCTACATGGAACAAGCAGCCACAATTCTTGTTAGCAATCTCAAACTATTTACAAAGGGCAGTCTCAGATACAGATGGTTGTCACTTACCTTATACGCATTCTGGCAGTCTTTATTACAAAAACATGTATTATTTCTACCACACGAGTAGGCCTGTGTTCAACCTAACAAGCATATATACAACATCTCTCTTCTAACCCCAACAATCAATGAAAAAAATCTGAATTTATTTAGAATTTATGTAAACTTTGCTTTCATAAGGAACATACACAATTCTCCCCACATTTTTTCTGTTTAATACTTGTTACTGCAGTAACCTCGCAGTTAACTTGACAGTTTTACAACTTCCCATTTTGCTGATCAGGCAACTGACACAAAGGCCCACAGTTTTATTTAAGGCTAAGCTTTCACCGAGTTTAGTGGGTCAGTAACCTCCTAACACACCTGCCTATAATGAGAACCCATAAATCTGGCTGACTTTCCAGTTACTATGTGGAACGCTGCACTTTCTAGGGTAGAGCCCTGTAGAAAAAAGAAGCATTAAGTACAGAAATCTTAGCATTAAATGTTTCTATATATCTTAATCAGAAAAAAAGTTGCATGGCAAAATAACTTTAGTTTGGTGTGGCCTTGGGAGACATTTTCTCTCTCTCTTTTTTTTTTTTTTAATCTGTATTTCAAATGCCCAGATACTCTGTATTCCTTGCTGCTCTGTGATAAACAGACAAAAACAAAGAAAACCATTTTACAAGCTGCCTTACAAATGCCTTAGGGATAAGCTGTAACAGCTCAGAAGAGAGCAAGTCAATCCAGTCCAGTGCACCATCCCAGTACTGGCCACTATCCTTTACTTTATATGAAGAAACACCCCTTTTTTGTTTGCTCCATTGGACCTTAGGCACTATACAAGTGAAGCAACTACTCCAAGAAGGTGGATATATCATCAAAATTTACTTTATTCCACTCTCCTCTGCAGTTAAAAGTGTGGTTTCAGAACTGGCTCAATGGCCCTAATGTAGCAGCGCTGCAGTAACATCACCTTATTATTTCCCTTGTGATCTCTTTTGGCAGATGAGTTTGTGTGGCACAGCCCATCCTCAGTGGTCCTCCCAACAAGAGGTTATGTTTTTTTCAAAATGGCTGCCTTAGATGATTCTAAAAATAGTCTCACTGTGGCAGATTAAGCCAAAATTTGAAATGCTCCTGAGGGACTAAGAGGCCTCTAATTTTCCATGTGAATGGCATTTCAAGAGGAACAGGGTTTTGAAAGTGATAATTACATTCTTGCATCTCTGAGCATCTTTCAACAGACATTATTTATAATCAGATAAGAAAAACAATTAAACAAAGCACTTCAAATAATCTAATAGTCAGGGATAACATATAAGGATCACCTAGTAAGACACAGGCAAGGAAGAAAAAGAAAGAAGAGCTGTGTATATTATTTAGTCTAGATGACAAAAGGCTGATGGTGAACATGATCATATGACTACAAATAACTTGAAGACAGGAAACAAAAAGATTTAGTCGGTCATTAAAGATGGTAGGATATGAAATAATTGTCTCACTCTGTGTAAGTAAGCAATTGGAGCACAGTAAAAAAAAAATAATTAAATATTTATAATATTGAATGAAAAGGAAGACAAACATTGCAAGATGAGATACACTGTGACAGTTTAATTTACTTACAGTCTCTTCATTGATTCTAAGTGACTAAACGTTCCAGGAATCAAATGAGCTATTCTGTTGTTATGTAAAAATCTGTTAAAAAGCACAGAAATATGCATGAAATATTTCAGATTTTGACACGTATGCATTTTGTTTACATTACTCTGAAAATAGTTTAAGAGAAAGCAGACTTACAATTTTATTTTTTTTTTAATAATCTTTTCCATTAACATTGGCTACTAATTTTTTGGATGCTTCTAAGGTGTATTTGGTGTGTCCATATAGGAAAAGAAAAGAAGCAACGTAATAATAAATCAGTCAAAAAAAAGAAGGGAGTTCAAAATACAAATCTTCCCCATTTGCAACATTTATTTAGGCCAAATATCAATTGCAACTACTTGACAAATAGTTTTGCAACAGAAAAATATGACACAAGCAATGTTCCTAAGGTCAGCCTGCAAAAGGTGTTCTTGGCAAAAGCTACTTAACATTAAAATTCAGAAAAAAAAAATAAAATCAAACAAACAAGCAAGCTGACTCTTCCTTCTCTTACCCCAAGATAAACAAACTTACAGCCTTTCAAGTTTTGGAAGATGGGTAAAGGACTCAGGATCCAATGTTTCTATTTGATTAAAGTGCAGATACCTGAAAATATGTTAAACAAAAAGAGAAATGCTGAAACAGTGCCTTTAATGAAACTAAATATTATAAAACATTTTTTTACTGCTTACACTTGGTTTACGCATCTAAATGATGGTCATGATGTAGCAGCTTAAATTTCTTCTGAAATCTGGATCCTGTACTTGATTCTGAGAAATAAGGGATGTGACAAACAAGGAGGATCTACAGACCACTGTACACTGTATGCAGATATGCATGCAAAAAAAATTGTTCATTTATTTTGGAGGTTCTTGGAGACACTACTTTAAGAATTACTTTGCCAAGTCTAGCTTTCATTAGGGTGCATCCTTGAATGAGTACACGTGTAAAAAAGAAAATTATCAAATTTACAGTGATACATGTTGTTTTGAAAACATTTACTTTCCTGTAGAATAACATTTTTAGCATATAACTGTTTTCATTTTCATCACAGTAAGTGAAAATTTCAAAAGATTCTGAGAAATAACCTGTGCTAGTCCATGAATCCTGCCATTTAAAGTTATTAAGTATCTCCCAATCTCAAAAAGCAAAAAAAAATTGTAAGAAAAAAAATCATTTTGAGTGAATCGTTCCTAGACAAAAGGTTTCCCAGCAACTGGTGTACAGTTAACTAAGACAGCTGTGCTGTTTGATGCACTGCTGATGCTCATGTAAGATATTAATACTTTGCAGCAACGGATACTATACAGTTGTTAATCCTGTAACTCTGAAGGAGTCTAATGGAATAGGGCAATTAACCAGATTATTAATCTGCATCTGGTATAACAATGGGCTATTCATAAGGGCCAATGGCAGACTCGTGCCAGCCCTGACTGTGCTGTGTAGGTATCCTACTGCTTTGGAGAGGAGAGAACAAAAGGGAACTGAAGGAATTGTGAAAACTATGAAAGTGTTTCATAGACTTTGGATCCCAATTATATCCATATGTATCCTCTCAAAATTTCCTGCTACCTCTGACAAACTCAGGAACATCACGACGGGCTGAAAAATGAAAAAAAACTCATCATTTCAAAACAGAGAAAATCTCTGACTGACAAATCTGCTGAAAAAAAAAATAATAGTATCAATCCCATGGCACGAATTATACGAAGAAGGCCAAGGGAGCTCCTGCAGGGCCTGCAAGCTCCAGCGGAGGTGGCTGCGAGTGTTGAATCGACGAGCACAGGAGGATGCAAGGGGCACAGACGCCAGGCGCGTGGCTGGCAACGGCCCAGCTCCCCAGAGTACAGCCAGAGTGTGAGTGAGGCCAGGCAGCAATGAATGGAGACCCACGGGAGAAAGAAAGAACGAAAGAAAAAAAATAAAATCAATAAACTGCACAGATGTGATCAGGCACATCAGAGTGTCAAGCATGCCTGCAGCCACACATAATCATGAGAACAGACTCTGATCCAGTTTGCATTAGGAAGCATGAAACGAGTAATAAGCTTCTGCCTATCAGTCTACAGGCTATTTTTGAAAATACTGCCAGCTTCCTCTAACTTAAACAGACATCTCGAAAGCATTTCATCCAATTCCACAGTGAACAGCAGAAAGCCCTCAGCGAGACTCAGCCCTGAGTAAGGGTTAGTGGAGTGGAGTCAGTGTTTAACCCTCCTCAGGCACTGTTCTCCACACACAAGCTGCTCACAACTAGACAATAACAACGATGTGCCCTCTTCCAAAGCAGCTTTGCTTTTGGATAAAAATATCAAAATAAAAAATTACATCCACCATTCCATCTTATGCAGCAAGCAGGGATTCTTTTTTTTATTATTTTTAACATCATTAATTCTCTGCTTTTTTATTATCCACAAGTCCCAATACCTTCTTACCTACTCAATAAAATAACCTTCCTACATGCTTCTCATATTTCTCTGGTAATGACAAGGCAAGATTGGTATGTTCAGGTAATATCTCTTACTACAACAAATAAGGTTGGGGGAAAAAGGTACACTGAAGCACAAAGTCCCTTTCCCAGGTCCTTGGATTAGAGATGATTTCAGCAAATATAGAAAAAGAAAGGACACTTCTTTTAGATGGCTGAAAAGATGCATATTTCGTTAAATACAAAGCAACAGCTCCTAGCTGCTGTTCAGTATTCCAGTCTCCAACAATTTAAGATGAAAAAAATATCTTCTGTGTCTGAAAAGTTATCTATTTCTTCAAATAAAATGAATCAGTTTGACTAAAACAACAATTCTTTTGTAAACCTTGCCTTATTCATATCCTCAGATATTGCAGATACAATTGCAACGATCCAGGCACTGAAGTACTTTTAACAGTCAACTTTATCAGAAACTATGCTGACTGCAGGAGTACTAAATAAATAAATAGATAGATAGATAGATAGATAGATAGATAGATAGATAGATAAGGTACCCAGCTAAAAATTGTTTCACACAATGAGGTAGCTGGGCAGGTTCTTAAACTAAAAAAAAAAAAATTCTGACCAATAGCTCAGACCACTTGCAAACAGAATCAGATGTTAAACATGCATCACATTTTCACAGAATCATAGAATCATTATGGTTGGAAAAGTCCTCTGAGATCATCTAGTCTGATCATTCACCTACCACCAATGTTGCCCACTAAACCATGTCCCTTAGTACCTCATACGTTTCCACACCTTTGGGGACAGAGACTCAATCATCTCCCTGGGCAGCCCATTCCAGTATCTAACCAATCTTGCAGAGAAGTTTCTCCTAATATCCAACCTGAACCTTCCTTGGCACAACTTGAGGCTATTGCCTCTCATCCTATCACTTTCAACCAGGACAAGAGACTGATCCCCATCTTGCCATGACCTCCCTTCTGGTAGTTTTAGAGAGCTATGAGGTCTCCCCTGAGCTTTCTCCTTTCCGGATTAAACAGCCTCAGTTACCTCAGACATTCCTCATAAGATTTGTGCTCCAGGCCTCTCACCAGCCTTTCTCTAGACATGCTACAGGGCTTTGTTGTCTTTCCTGTAGTAAGAGGCCCAAAAGTGAACAGAGTACTTTTAGAAGTGGCCTCACCAGAGCTGAGCCATCTACCTGTTCCTGCTGGCAACACTATTTCTGATATAAGCCAAGATGCCACTGGCTTTCTTGGCCATCCGGGCACATCTCTGTCTCATGTTCAGCTGAGTCACAACCAACGTCCCTTTTCCTCTATGCAGTCTTCCACCCATTCTGCGTCAAGTCTGTGGTTGTGGGGGCCAAAGAGAAGGACCCATCTCTTGTTCTTCTTGATCTTCATCTCATGGCCTCAGCCCAGCAATCCAGCCTGTCCAAATCTCTCTGAAGGACCTTCATGCCTTCAGGCAGATTGACACTTCCTCCCAGCTTGGTGTCATCTGCAAACTTACTGAGGGTGCACTGAATCCCCTTGTCCAGGTCATCAATGAAGATACTGAACAGGACAGGCTCCAATACCAACCCATAGAGAACACCATTCATCATCAGTCGCCAGCTGTTTTTAATTCCATTCAACACCACTTTCTAGGCCCAGCCATCCAGCCAGTTCCTGTCCCAGCAAAGTGCACCCATCCAAGCCATGGACTGGCAGCTTCTCTAGGAGAATACTGAGGGAGACAGTGTTAAAGGCTTTGCTGAAGTCTAGGCATACTACATCAGCAGCCTTTCCCTCATCCAGCAGACGAGTCACTTGATCATTGAAGGAAATCAGATTGGTCAAGCAGGATCTGCTTGTAATCAACCCATGCTGGCAGGACTTGTCCCACACATGCTGCATGATATCGCTCAAGACGATCTGTTTCATAACCTTCCCTGGCTGGCTGACGGATCTGTAGTTCCCTGGATTCTCCTTACCACTCTTCTTTGGAGAAGGCAGTCACACTGGCACATCTCCAACCTTCTGGGACCTCTCCAGTTGACCAGGAATGCTGATAGATGGTGGAAAGTGGCTTGGCAATCACCTCCACCAGCTCCCTTGGGTGGATCCCATCTGGTCCCATGGACAGTGTAGATGCAGTAGAAGGTTTCTAACTGTCTCCATCTGAATTATGGGGGGTTTATTCTGCACCCCATCCCTGTCTTCCAGGAGGGGGTAGAGTACATCAAGGATAACTGGTCTGACTATGAAAGACAGATGTAAAGAAGGCATTGAGAATTTCAGCCTTTTCCTTATCCTTAGTGATCACATTCCCCGTCACCTCTTGTAAAGGAAAGAGATTCTCCTTAGCCCTCTGTCAATATACTAGTTCTTTCCTTGTATGCAGCACATAAATGAGTTTTTTTGAAAGGAGATTCAGTTTTTTAATTATTATGAAAACTTCTTGGATGGAAAACTCATCCAAAAGATAATCATACTCAAGAATTAATCTCACATTGTCATGTCTTCATAAACATGTATTTGAAGGAAAAAAGTCTATAGTGAGCGCACCACACCTAGAGGAATATAAAGAAGATTTCATCAAGTAAACATGGTACAGATTTTCTCTTTGTTAAGATTACTCTTAGAAGATGAACATATGCAGTAACTCCTGTCCTCTTTCACAGGACTAAATTTAGAATCCTATCTTCCATAGCATAATAAGAGATTAAGATTAGATATTATAATAATGATATAAAGTATTGGAACAAGACGCATAAGGAGATTATTGAATTTGTACTTAAAAGATTTTCAATATAAAGCAAGATTCCAGACATTTAGATTGCTTGACCATAGCTAATCTTATCAAAGAATAGCAGAGAGGTACTGCACACGATGGTTGAGATAGATGATCTAAAGTGGTCTCTTCCAATCTTAATGATTCTATGATTCTCAAGTCATATTTCTTTAATCAGACTCCACTATGGACGGACATTCATAAACCCCCACAAGTTTACGTGCTTTGTAATGTAAACCTTAAAAAAACAAAACAAAACAAAAAAAACACCAAAAACAACACACAGCAAAAACTAAAAGCTATTGAAAATTGAGTTTGGAAAAATAAATATATGAAGCTGCATCATTGCATATAAGATAATATTTTTCATGTATTGATTTCCACAAAGATGTATATGTGAATACAAATTGCAGCATAACTTTAGGAACAGTTTACAAAATGCAAAATTAGTATGTTAATATGAAACTCAAAGGAAAATGGGTAATTAGTATTCCACTAAGAAAAAGCAGATTTAAATAACCCCAACAATACTTGTGTGACTCCCACTAATTATAGACTGCAGAGAAAGTATTTTGTCCCTAATACATGCAAAGCTTTTAACTGAAATGTGAAAAATACACCAGAAAATCCACCTACCAACAAGTGCATGCATCTGGAAATTGACTGAACGTAGAGCTCAAACCTGGGATCCAGATGCCAAAAACACACAATACCCCCAAGACAGGTATCTACGACATTTTATTGCAGTTCAGTGTTTTACACAGTGGCATGTAGAGGTATATCAGAGCTGTACAAGCACAAGCATACAAGGGCAGGTTTGGCTGCCTTTCAAGTGCCTTGGATGTATTCCAGCATCTGCTCCAAAAAAATGCAAGTTTCCTGTAGGTTTGTGTCATATTTGCCAGATTCAAACACACATCTTGCAGATTCAGCAAGGTCTAAACTGGTCCTAACTGTCTGCTTTTAATCTGATGGCATTCTCCCTTCATGTCCTGCCTGGCTGAAGAGTTACGTGATGAAATACGTATGGTTCGAGTTCTCACTGTGTTCAAGCTCCTAAAACTGCCAACTGTTCTTAGAATTTACTCTAGCACAAGTGAGTTTCAAGGTCTGATTCAAAGATCTTATTGTCTTGGCAGAAATTAAAAAAAAAAAAAAAAAAAAAAAAAAGGTATTTCTACTACATCAGCAGCAAAGAATCTCTTGCAGAGGTTTTAGTGGGATACTGCCAAGAGCAGCATTTGTGGCTGCTGTTCTCTTTCTTCCCTTACATACATGCAATGGTCTATTTAAGCTAAACTGTATTTACAGCTTCTTCCCACTACTGCTGGTGAATAAAAGCAAAATATATTTTTAAAAGTTAATTAAAAAAAAAAAGCAAGAAAAATGTTTAGTGTGTAGTCCAATTAAAATAAATAAAAAATAAAATTAAAAAATCAACTATCAGTTTCATTCTGTTTCACTGGAGCATGCGATGTGACTGTGAAACAAGTATTCCCCTGAGGTGTGGACCCGCAACCTCTGCCCCAAGAACTCTGCTGAGCAAGGAGAATAATATTGGCCAAGCCAGTGAATCCAGGTCACAAAGTGTCTTTAATAACCAAGGCCACACGGACCTGTAACTTGAAAAAAATCACACGGAGCTATTGACCCTATCACAATGTAAAGCTGGAGGATTTGGGAACATGTTCACACAGTTTAGCTTTGTGAACACTGTCTTTCCTCAAACATAATGGGGTAAAATAGACCTTACACAGCCAGAACCTTTTTATGGGGCTGACTTTGTTAAAAGCTTGATTTTATACATAATAATATGGATGGCACAGTGTGATATCACTGCTGGCTGAGAGGCTCAAGTGCAGCCTAGTGGAATAGTCCATTGAGAACATGTTAATAACCCACAACGATATGTGTTGTTTTTTAGCCTTAACACAGATGAACAGGAAACAGAGGAAAAGAATGTAGTACTGTTGACACTTGCAGCATATCAGGCTTGTGGCAAATTTTGCAACCATCAAAGATTCAATAAATGGATCTCAGTGTTTAAAATTGTACACAGAAAAGAAGCATGTAAGTAAGCCCTACCAGTTGCTGTCAATATACTGCAGTAATCATTTCTAGAGCAAGAGGAAAAGGAAGAGAAATGTGCTAAGGAAACAAATCACACCTACTTCCCTCTAACATGAGCTTGAATAACGTACACATTCTGAATGCCATTTTATTTCACATACACACCTTGTCCACTAATGTTCACGTGTATTTATACTATGAAGGAAATTGTATATATCTTAGTAGAATAGAGTTTTTCAGCCCTCACAATTCACATGCTACAAGATTCATCGGTTTTGTATTGTTATTTGGTAGTCAGATTGTTAAAGAGCTATGCATTTTATGGCTGTTTTTCTAAACACTGCTATACTGAATGCATAATAATGCTTTCTGTTCATGAAAACAAGCAAACTACATACTTAAATTTAACAGAACCAATACAGTTAATTTTTGTCATGCTACTGACTGCATTTTCATTTTAAGAGATTCATCTTCAGTCACTATACAGGAAAAGGAGTAACATTTTAACCAACCTTTCTATAAGACAAAGAACATCTAGATTACAAGCAGTGAACGTCCTTATTTTTAAGTCTGTACACAGCAATCATTAGCACGTATAAATAAAATTAAAATCTTAATTTTAAAATCTAATTTTGTTTTAAAATATAGCAATACCAAGTTAAACTTCAAGATACTGGCTCAGCTTTAGTTACACTGGCATAAAACAAAGTAACTGCTGCAAAGTAATCACAATATCATAAAATTTATAGAAATGAAATTAAAAAAAATCTCTCTCTAAGCAATGCACATTAGTTTTCAACATTTTCCACCGTTACACTGCCTCTTCATCAAAGCTCTTTCACATCATCTAGCAACATGGGGAATGCAAATGAGAAATTAAAAAAAAAAAAAAAAGACAAACATGGAAATGAGGAATTTGACACAGAGATCAATTTTGTTTTTCCACATGCAGATGATTACGGGGCTCTGACTAACAACCATTCGACAGCAGACATGCAGAGCATGCAGGCAGGATGTACGGATCAGGGTGTGCACTTTTCCTCTGCAGGGGAATCATGGAGATGACAGCACAGAAGAGAAAAGGCACTTACAGTTGTTCTAGAGAGGCAAGTCCTTTAAATGCTTGCCTGTCAATTGACTGGATTTCATTCTTGTACAAATAGCTGAAACAAGAAACAATCAGTAATATTAGTACACAAACAGGAGCTACATAAAGGTGGGAAAGAAGAATTAAGTTGACACATGAAGACAGTCTTTTCACTACATATTAGGAAAAAAAATACAAAACAAAAACTAAACACATACACATAAAAATACTTTGCCTTTGTGAATTCACCCCAAATGTTTGCCTAGAAAATCAAGTTACGGGGCCTTGCAGGCTATCACCTGGTTGATCTTTGGTTTCCCCATTCTCATGTTATGAGTTATTGCTTCTTTGCCCCTTGTTTTCTTGATGGGCTTGTCAAAAGTCAAAAGAAATTCATCTTAATGGGACAAGATTGCATCAGCTCCTTTTCTGGAATACAGCAGGCCTCTCATTTTATTAAAATATCTCATGTGAATACTGGTACAAATATTCGTATTGTGACATTTGTCTTTTGAATGGACTTAGAAAACAAACACTGATATAAAGCCATCTGTGTCACCTTTTTAATATTTACCAAAAAAAAATGTACAAGTCAGAGTATTGATACTGCATCAATAAAACAGCATTGTTTATTTGTTTTATCCCATACAGAAGATGGACATTAGATCCCCATTCATAATACAAACAGAATAAACGTATACAGAGTACCAGTATGTTCACAAGTGCTTTCCCTACCTTTTCCACAGAACTAAAATATACCTGGTTCTGAATGGATTGGTGTACGTGCTCAAGTCTATTATCATCAAGCTTTTAATATTTAGGACGGCTTAGTGAGAGAATGCTTCAGAAAAATCATACAGTTTAGCTGATAACTGTAGTTTATGGGTTCAGTGTCAGCCAATCTGTTTTTAGGCTGGGTTAGGAACAGATTCACAGTAAGAACTGTCATAATTATTTGACAAATGCTTTGAAACTGAGTTAATCAGGCATGGATGTCTGTGAAAAAAGGATGAAGAGATCTGGAACCACAAATGGCTTTATTAGCTTTATTAGTAATGTTTTTTGATTTTTTTATTGTTACAGCTTTCAATTAACTTACTGCAGAGATCTTTTGAGGCAAAAGATAAAATATTTGCCCTGCTGGAACTAGTGGCAGCTTTTAAACTGACTTGACAAAGGCCAACACTTTACAACAGGCCTCAAGAAGAGCAGTTGTAGGCATCTGATGGTACCTCATGACAACTTTGGGGAACAGTATGAAGTAATGTCTTTTCCTTGAATCTAAAGTTTTCCAATATATCAGTTGCCAAGACCTGAACACAATAATATATATAGACTTCATTAACAAAAATATGCTTCTAAACAAAATGTGCAGCACCTCCAATGACAGAATAACTAAAAAGCAAAGAAGTTGTAAGGCTTTTAAAATGTTCAAAAGACTGAATAAGTTAAACCATAAAAAATAATATGGTCATCTGAAATACCTGTAAAGACTTAGAAAATCATGTAAAAAGAGAGAGAACAGGTGTATTATGCTTATTTTGCATAATAGTGCATAGTCTTTATGATTTTATCTTCTCACTTTTCCTGTCTGTATGGTACAAATTCCTATCTTTTTCTATAGTGAGAATTTTAAATACATCATTTCCTCTTACTCCTTAGAAAATTTGCAAGACTGAACAATCAAGGCACTGATTTCCTGTCTTAACATGCCCTGCTTAGCAGTTTGGAAATTTCCCTTATTCCTCTGAGTGCAAACGTTCTGATTCGACCCAGGTTCGACCCAGGAATGAGAGTGGCTCCAGATACCTTTAATAATCAATCAGCTTCAGTTAAGAAGAAATAATTTCTATTAGAATCCTTGCTAAAATTTCTATTTATTTATTCTTCTGGAGACCAAGTAAAGCAGAGTAAAGAACACAAGTGGATGACCGGGAAAATGACTGCGGTTTTTCAGATATTTACTACCACACTGTCAAGAATGGAGTAACCCCTTTTTTTTTTTTCCCCTCTTTAAACTACATTTTTTTCCGTGTTGATCAGAAAGCCTTCAGATGCAGGACAGTCAAGTGACCTCAGTCCACCATTTTCCCCATCCAGAGAGAAACTCCAGAAAACTCAAAGTTACAAAAAGGTACACATCTAGTATGACAGATATGACAACCACACATTTGCTTAGTCATGTGGATGTTTCCCTAAGGCTATTAACAGAAATACAAAAAAAAAATATATTCACCTAATGAGAAGAGAACAGAAAATACAACTAAGTAGCAGTTACAAAAAATACTTGTTTCTAAAAGGCTGCTTTGCTTTTTAGAAAGGTACTTTGCAAACAGTGCACTAACCTTAAATATCTGTCTATCTATCATCCAGTCACATTAGCAGAAAAGTGATTTAAAGTCAAATTATGGACAAAGTAGTTTATCACTTTATCTTAAAGCTCTATTAACACAAATAAATCACTGGAATTCTTCAAAGGATGAATGAACAATGGATTAAGATGACAAGATGATACATTCTATTCAGATATTAGATTATTTTCTGGAAATTATTACTGTTTTCAAAGAGTTCACAAAAACAACACTTGCCAGAAATGCAAGTAAGGCTGATGATGTTACTGATCACACACTTTGGAAATGAACAAATAGGTAATCAGTTCTCACAAAATTAGAAAGAAATAGTTTCAAATCAAAGACTCTGTTATACTCCTTATGAGAATCGTGGAGTTTTTTTTAATGAACTGTATAAAAAGCCATGTGATACAATGAAATTCAGATCCACATATATTTCTTTGGGACAGGAGGAAAAAGAAAAGTTATTGACAGTATCAGATACTGTGGAGTAAAGCTGAGAAGTAAATAAAAACAGCAGAAAGATTAATATAGAAATATAAAGAAGATTGTTCGTGGAACTAGCAAAATGACACACAGAGAAATGAGATCAGTAATCACTGGTGGCAGACAAAGGAAAAAGGAACATGACCACGATAGCAGAAGGCACAGAAGAAAACGTGACATAATATGATACTGGGAAGGGTGAGATCAGCAATTCTGCAGTTTGGCAAACCTACAACACATCTTCTACCACTGTGGCTTCATTTACCTATTGCAAAGCAAATATTTATCATTCCTTCAAAGTATTTTCAGAACTGATACATTCCATACAGTCTCAATTCCCACAATCCCTAATATCCGATTCCTGACCTTTCCATTTCTCATTAAGTAAACGTGCCTCAATGTTTTACCAAATTTTTATTTTCCATTTTAATGTACATAGTTTCCTTCACACTAGCTTATGCTTTACTGCTTTGTAAGCATAAAGTACCTTCTCTTTTTTTCTTAAAAGCTCTCTGCAATTGCTATACTGTATTTTATATTTTTCTATATATCTTCCTCAAACTCTCTCTCTTTTTATCTTAAGCTCACTTTCAACACTACTGATTCCACATCCTACAACTTCAAAGTGCAATACATCTCCATCTTCAACTCTCAATTATTTTCTATCTTGGAGAATAAACTGCTGACATTCAGGATCAAGAACGACCTAACAGTTTCCACAAGCCCACCAACAGCTATATTGCAAGACTGAGAAGCTTTTCTGTCTCTTCTTTAAGTAATAACTGAGTAACTCCATTAACTGAATAAGCAAAAAGTAAATCAAAAATCTCCCAGAAAATCAATAAAATATATTCAGTGTACCACATACCTCATATGAGCAGCAACAAATTTCAAAAATATTACCAACTATTTTGCTCATATTAATACAACTTTCTAAAAGTTTATTGTAGCCAGCAGCATTCCTACTTTACAGAAGGGGTAATGTAAGATCAAAACACTATACATAATTACTTAAGTGCAAAGAAACTGTGTTACGGATGAGGTCCTATCTACTAATGCTTTTTTCATCCTTTCAAAAGAATCAAATTGCCAATACTAAGATACAAGAAATCAGAAATCAGAAAGAAAGAAAGAAAAGCAGAAAGAAAATGTATCCTTTCAGTTTCATAGCAAAAAGCTGATAACATCTAAAACCTTCTGATTTATAAAAGGATTCCAATTATTACCACAAGCAGCATAAGACCATATAAAAATTTTGCTTATAGAACTGCAAAATATGTTTATAGAGTTGTCATTATTTCGATTACAGAAAGAGCAAAAAAAAAAAAAAAAATCTTAAAAATAAGCTTCCAAAACAGGATGTGCAATTTTCTTTTTATAATTTAAGGATCAACTTTTACAATGATTAGTATTTTTAATGCATAGAAAGCTGAGAAAATGCCATTAGTCTGCTAAAATGTTTTCCTCCTGACAGATAATTCTGAAAACAGGTGCACCTCATAAAACTATGAACTCAATTTCATAAATGAATAGTGCAAAAAGGCATTTGAAAATGCAGGGGCTTCTTCGAGAATTCTCTGAAAAAGTCTTAAAAAGAAAGGCCACTGAGAAACAACAAACTTTCTGCAAAGCCTAAATTTTCAAAACTATTCGTCACCTTGTATTTCTGTTCACATAAAAGCACAACACCATGGGCTAATAATCTCATTTCATCAAATAGGAGAAGAAAAGTTACGTTCACATTATCCATAGGATCAGACCATCCAAAGCCACAGTTATTCTGGATGATTTTACTATATGATACTAGATTCTGAACAATGTTTTTATCTTTTTAAGGGCAATATAGTCTCTCCCTCTAATTTCTACTCCAGTACATTCCATTGTGAAAAAAAAAATTATTTCCTTTGTTCCATAGAAGACACTTCACAGGGGCTTAACTGAACTTTTCACAGCTAAACTGTATTTGTTTAGTATATTTGAGCTTTCTTGTGCTGTATTTGACCATTTTACAAATGTTATGGCTGTACAATTCTGTAGAATATTCATATCAATTCATTAAAATAGGCAAAAAAATTTCTTAAATAATACTTTAACAAAATGGACAGCGGTTTTACAGAATTGAATGAACTACCACTTTTAACTTCATATTCAGATTTTACTGGAAGAAGAAAAGATCTCCACTTAAAAACATAAATACTGCATTAACAGACATTAATACACACATAGGAAAATAAACACACAATAACTCAGTTAACTCTGTTCAGTCTCTCATATCCATTTTATCTCAGATTTACTGCAGCTTTGCAGAAACAAGCTTTGTAAATAAAGAACTAATAAGATCTGAGTAATATTTCTGCACAGCTGCTGACAACCAAAAGAAACATTTTGAATTAAGAGATCTTAAGTACTCCACTTATATTTTGTATCTCAGGTTTCAAAACACCAGTTCCATTACACAAACATGTTTTGTAAAAAATATTGCTAACAAATCATCATGGACTTTCGTAATTTATGGAGATAGTTTGTTCAATAATATTTTTTCTCTATTTCTATAGAGAGTAAACAATTTTATTATGGAAAGACAAGACATGAAAAATAACACCAAGAAATGTGATCAAATGCAACTCAGAAAACCAAACAATGTGCCTGCACAAATTTATGTGATTTTCATTTTTCTGCCTTCTCCCAAATCCTTAGGTTGCACTCTTTAAAACTATATGAAAAACTAAATTCCTGGGTTGTTTCCAAAATACTGAAATCTCAAAGCAACCGGCACTATAACCCAAGGCAGTGGAGTGAAACTTTTCCTCATGACACTACATAAGTTGCATATAGTAAACAGTAACTAGAAAACCCTTCAAAATCCACTGACTACAAACATATATTGAAATCTTGTATTAGGAAATCACAAACCACCAACTTACAGAAAGATTCACAGTTGTCTCCAATCCACAAACAAATTTCACTCTTATTCAAAGCAGCTTATCACATGAGATAGCAAGTCAGATGAAAACTCAGTCTCAGATTAAAACACTTTCTCATTGGAGATATTAAGTTATATATTGATTAAAAAAAAAGTGACATTCATTTAACTTACAGATATTTCAGATTTTCGAGGTCTTCAAATGCCCCACTAGGTATTCTTTTAATTTGATTGTTGTTTAGAAGCCTGTAAACATAAATAAACATATGTATATTAAAATAAACAAGAACAGTAGAAACAAAATGATAATAGTAGGTGCAAATGTAGGACATAAACTGAAAAAGCAAAACAAAAGTCTTTTTTGATACCAGTAACTTAGAAGGAAAAAAACTGCCTTGCACTGCCACTGCCTTGTAAGAGGAACGTTTGGAAAAATTAAACAGAATTAAAAAAAAAATAAAATATATAAATTGGAACAGGTTTTCTTTTTGTAGATGAAGGAAAAAGTCCTGGTGCCACAGTTACACAGAGGGTCTTACACAGAATGGAAACATCATGGTAGAACTGCTTTGGGGGAAATACTTTTTTTTTTTTCCTCCTGGTGTGAATATACAATGCAATACATTTATTGATAACATGCTTTCAGAACAAATAGAAAATAACAATCCAGAGTTAACTGATACCACTGTATTCTATTTGAGATCACACATTTCCATAATATAATTCAAATTTGTAATTCTAAATGACTGTCCATGTCAGTTTCACCTTTTGGCTGCTAATATATTAGAGAACAGAAACTGTTTGCATTACGAGTGTGTAAAAATGTCTTTTGCAATACATGGTCTTCACTTTACATAGCATAAATGCTAACAGGGATATCAATAAAAGCAAGCTCAGTGGGAACTATATTTTCCAAATTCTGCCTTCAAGGCTACCACTTTGAAGAGGAATGCTCAAAACTTAAGAAATAGAGATTGTCAAATATTTTGTAACTGAAGCATGTTTGAACACCTGAACATTTGAACAGGTTTGTTGTGACTACATTAAATCATGTATTACACTAAAATCATTTAGCAAAATTTGGAAGAAATATATATATATATATAAGTAAATTTTTACATTTTTCATAGCTGCAGTTAAATAAAGAAAAAATTAGGATGCCAATAATTTTCTTTTTTTTTGTTGTTTTTGTTTTTATTTCAGTAGACAAATACCAGGTTTTGCTTTCATATACTTTGGACCTAAACCTTGCTTTCTTCACCTGTGTAAATACTACAACTGAAATTTATGAGACTATTTATCCGAGAAAAGTTAACAAATTTGGCACAGTACTGAGTTCATCATATTAAATCAAAAGGGGAAAGTTGAAAAAATAACTTACAATGTATTCAAGTTTTTAAGCCGTCTAAATTCTCCAGGCTGGATTTCTTTAATCCTATTAAATCTTAGATCTCTGTAGAAAAATAAATAAATATGTTATTAGGAACAAAACAAATAGAAATGAAATATTTTTTGTATGAAATACTGAACTAAGCACAAGTTTCTGGGACCACTGTGACTATCCTCCATCCATAAACCATACCTTTGGAGGAAGGGAGAAGCAAAACAATTCTACACTGTTAGGAAGAGGATTCTCCAAATACAGCCTTGGTTGTCAATGCTGATGGCTGCATCTAGGCTCAACACATGTTCATGAAGTATGTTCCCTTCCACAATGAAGGACCTTGAAACGGGGGATGGATGTTGAACTGTATTACAGGTGAGAGACAGACTTGAAGAAGAGATGAGGATTGGAGGAGAGGGGATGGTAGTCAGTCTGTTCCTTGTACTGCCATTATGATCCCTAATAAAGAGTCCCTGCTCATCTTTCTTGCTTCAAATAAACATTTTAAATTTGAGTAAAATAATCGAAAGTGCAAAAATCCAATATTGCTGAACTGAATGTTGAATACTGAATATTTTCCAAAAGACTCAAAATAAGCTCCTAAACAAGAGGAAACTTAAAACTTTGTTATATTTCTTAAAAAAGGTCCACAATTAAAAACCAATGTTTATCCAAACTAAGCACAGCTAGAATGCAGAATCTCTTTTTGGAGATAATAGATATCTAAAATTCATCCATATGGAAAGTAAATCTACTCCCTGCAGTGTAGAGAACAGGCTTATAAATAAGCACTTAACTTCCATGAATGCAACAGACTCTGTCCTCCACATCAGTATTAAAACAAGTACAGTTTTGATGTGTCAAATCCATTCTACAGTATTTCACTATGATATCTCTGCAGTAGGAACATCAAGCAAAATAATTTATACACTGCGCATCCCAAATCCCAACAATATTTGCCTTCTGATATTAACCTGTTGACGTTAAATAATAAATGTTTTAAGTAATTTGCTTTCATTCTGCATAAACGTACTCATCCAGCCGTAACAAAATGCTGCACCCAAATTTTCACTAGAGTCCAATGAACTTGGTAACAGAAACTATCTGTAGTAAAATACTTCACAGAAAGCTACGGTAACAAAAATAAATTCTTATAAAGATTAATCATGTTTTGTTTAAAGTTAACACTACAGCTACACTGAAACTGGAAGAACAAAAGAATCCAACAAATCAATGTTAATGTGATAGATTTGAGAACTAAGATTTTGGTACCTTCCTCCAAATGAAAGGTTTTTCTTCAGAGGAAGTAACACCTGATTGCTGAATTTTTTTCATTAAGTTTTCATCACAAAATTCTCTATAAAGAATCATCATCACAATAAAGAATGAAGCAGATTGCAAACGCAGTTCAAAATAAAGAACATAGCTCCTGCTCAACCATTTCAACCATGCCATCACCTTCCTAGTTACTCTCAAAAGCTTGCTCCTTGTCTATTCACTTCTCTTTCACCCTCATTCTCTTTTTACATATCAACCATACCCCCCCCCACGTGCTGTGCTCCAGGCCTCCACAATCCTGCAGCTACCAACCTGCCATGTGGCATCAGCAGGCAGAATCACAGAATCGTAGGAGTTGAAAGGGACCTCCAGAGATCATCGAGTCCAACCCCCCTGCCAAAGCAGGTTTCCTACACCAGGTCGCACAAGTAGGTGTCCAGGTGGGTCTTGAATATCTCCAGAGAAGGAGACTCCACAACCTCCCTGGGCAGCCTGTTCCAGTGCTCAGTCACCCTCACCATAAAGAAGTTCTTGCGCACATTTGTGCGAAACTTCCTATGCTCCAGTTTCTGGCCATTTGCCCTTGTCCTGTCTCCACACACTGCTGAAAAGAGTCTGGCCTCACCACTCTGCCCCCAACACCTTAAATACTTGTAGACCTGGATCAGGTCCCCTCTCAGTCTTCTTTTTTCAAGGCTAAACAGCCCCAGTTCACTTAGCCTTTCTTCATAGGGGAGATGCTCCAGGCCCTTCACCATCTTTGTGGCCCTCCGCTGGACTCTTTCCAAGAGATCCCTGTCTTTTTTTGTACTGGGGAGCCCAGAACTGGACACAGTACTCCAGATGAGGCCTTACCAGGGCAGAGTAGAGAGGGAGGATCACCTCCCTAGACCTGTTGGCCCACGTTCTTTTTAACACACCCCAGTTTTGTTTTGGCCACAAGGGCACACTGCTGGCTCATGGCCAATCTGTCATCCACCAGGACACCCTGGTCCCTCTCCGCAGAGCCCCTCTCCAGCAGATCATCCCCCAACCTGTTCCAGTGCATGCATGATGTACCCTACATGCAAAACTCTACACTTGCTTTTGTTAAATGTCATCTGGTTTCTTACTGCCAAGCAATCCAGCCTGTCCAGGTCTCACTGAATGGCAGCACAGCCTTCAGGCGTGTCAGTCAATCCTCCCAACTTCATATCATCAGCAAACTTGCTGAAGGTGGCCACTATCCCCTCATCAAGGTCACTGATGAAGATGTTGAACAAGATCGGACCCAGCACAGACCCCTGAGGAACACTGCTAATTACAGATCTCCAACCGGACTCTGCACTGCCAATGACAACCCTCTGTGCTCTGCCAGACAGCCAGTTCTCAACCCACCTCACTGTCCACTTATCTATTCCACACTATTCTTGTTATAAGGATGTCTGTGCTTTCCCCATCCACCCAGCCCAGTGACAACATCATAGAAGGCTACCAGGTTGGTCAAGCATGACCTCCCCCTGGTGAACCTATGCTGACTACTCCTGATAACCTCCTTTTCTTCCAGTTGTCTGGAGATGGCATCCAGCACAAGCTGTTCCATCACCTTTCCAGGGACAGAGGTGAGGTCGACTAGCCTGTAATTACCTGGATCTTCCTTCTCGCCCTTTCTGAAGACCGGAGTGACATTGGCTATCCTTCAGTCTTCAGGCACCTCCTCCATTCTCCAAGACCTCTCAAAGATGACAGAGAGCAGTTCAGCAATCACCTCTGGCAGCTCCGTCAGCACCCGTGGATGCACCCCTTCGGGTCCCATGGATTTATGAACATTGGTGTTGCCTAGGCACTCTCAGACCACCTCTTCCCTGACTAAAGGAAAGTCTTCCATTCCTCAGACCCTGTCACTCCTGTCAACCTCCAGGGTCTGGAAGCCGCAGCCCCAAGCAGCCCACATTTTTTCACCTTCCTCATCAGTTACCATTTATCAGTGAAATAAGAAAAACAAAACAAAACAAACAAACGAAAAAACAACCACCAATAAGGGGAGCAACCAATTAAAATTATGCCCTTGCAATGGCAGCATTTTAGGATAATATAGTAGTTTTCAGATAAAAATCCAAAAGTGATTGTCATACCTAGTATACCTAGCTCCTAATTCACATTATGTCTTTAACTATATAGTACACAGTGAAAACATTTACTCCTTCCAAATTTGACCTAGATTTGACACAAAAGTACATTTAGGGAAAAGCCTGCTACTGTAACTTTCTGTATGGAATTCTCTGGGCTTGTGGTCCTGTTCTTAAGCATCTTTCTTCAGGGAGACCTAAATGTTTTTTTAATATTATCTCTCAGCTCTCAGTCACAAACAGCATCTCAACTACTCATGGTAAAGCCGCCTACTCCCAGGATTACTTTCCTGGCCCCTTATCAACTGCTCTGTGCTAAGTGGAACACAAGCAGGAAATGTTTGAGTGAGCAAGAGGCTGTGGGGCCAAGAACGTGCCACGGAGCACACTGCACATCTGACACTTGGGACACCCTGGAGGCACACTCCTGTGCCTCAGGCACACAGCAGCGTGCAGCAAAGCTGAAGTGTGGGTTTTGTCATGCAGGTCTGTGAGATCTGGATGTATAGTCTATAACTAACCACAAAATAAGTAGTTTCATGTGACTAAAAATGTGAGTATTCTGTATCTAATTTGTTGAACTATCTGAAATGATGCCTCTCATTTACACTTTCTTTGTGATACGTAAAATTTTAACACAAACGATTTGTTTTCCTTTTTGTGACAGAGTTTGTGTTAAAAAGCTGGGCTGCAGACCTTTTCATCCGGATGGAAATTAACTTTGCCCCTCATAAATCACCCGTTTGACCTAAACACGTCCATTAGTCCCTTCCCTTCTAAGGGAAATCCATTCTTAACGATAAACTAATAACATTTCCAAATTAGCAATCTAGAATAATTTTTAACAATATTTCTAATTCAACAAAGAGAAAGCTTCATTACGTATAAATGTTAAAGAACATTATGCAGATCTTACTGCCATACACAATCTAATTTTCCTGTGTCAGCACTCGGCACTCCACAATGCCCTGTTTTAGTTTGCCCTGGCAGTGCTCGGCAATAAAAAGCGTGAGACCTCTGTTAACATACTATGATGTGAAAGGCAACAGTCGGCACATAAATGCAATATAAGTTTAAAAAAACATTCAATGAAATAAAGCAATATATACCAAAAGGCACGAATGAATAATTAAGAGAATGAATATCACACAGTAGGATATACAATGAGCTATACAGCTTTCAAATATATTGAGCCTGAACATCCAGCAATTTACTAGCACAGGCGCCCAGTGAGGTTGTGGGTGCTTCCACTCTGGACGCGTTCAAAGCCAGGCTGGATGAGGCTGTGAGCAATCTGGTCTAGAGGGAGGTGTTCCTGCCTACAGCAGGGGGTTTGAAACTAGATGATCTTAAAGGTCCCTTTCAACCCAAAATCATTCTATGATCCCTTTAATCAATTGTAACATACCATCATTTTGCTTAATTTTTTCTTGTCCAAAAATGAAAATACCTACTTTTTGACTTAATATAATTGGAAACAATCAACAGTACAAACTAAATGCTGTTTTACAATAACTTATGTTAATCTTGCTCTGGAGGACTGTTTTTTCCAGTGTACTGCTCTCATTATAACGACGTATAAATCAGATACATACCCTCATAGTAAAAAGCATTACACGGTAACAAAAAAATTCCCCCAAAAATATGACTACCAAATTTCACCAGAAACAGCATCCATCAAAACAGAATACAAGAAGCGCATCAAATTTACCATTGGGAAAATAGAACAGCACACTTAAATCCAGGTTTGGATCAGCATTTATATTTGGATCAGCATTTATATTGGCCTGTCATACTAAAAGAAGCTGATTTCAGAGCTTTATCTGTAAATATTTGAATTTGGGGGGGGGGGGGGGGGGGGGGAGAAGGCAGTCTGGATGAAATAATCATATCACATGCTGATGCTTGAAATGCGCTGCTGACATATTTATGACTTCATTATATTAATTAAGAAGAAAATACTGCAACATTTACAAATGAAATCTAACCCTGAAGCTTCATTATCAGTGAATGAAAGTACCTCACTGTTAGCCATTTCAAAGGCTAAATATAGTACTTCAGCATCAATTTAGGACAAAAAAATTCTTAAATTCAATTATGTCTTAAATCAGATTGATTTCCTGAGTTCAAAAGAAACAAAAGCACCACAGCAGCAATCTAGAAATATGTGAGATTATGCTACTGTCCTAAGTATCTTAAAAACTGAAAGTTCTAAAATATGAAATTTGGACCATAAAAGTATAAGCCACATACCAAAATCCTACCACAAAGGTAGACAGTATCTTCAGTGAAAACTACTTATTTAAGTAGTTTTCCTCTAAAACTGATGGTAAACTGTACAGGAATATGTTTATCAGTTTAATATGATGAATTGAAAGGAAACAATGGCTTTGGTTTGATAAGAATCAGCAGGAATAATACAAAATGCTTCCAAATGATGATGTTCTCTCTGAAACACAGAGATATAAAAAGTCTGAAGGAGATCCAGATGTTAAAGACATCATTATTTTACTCATCTGCATGATATACATTGAATCAAGAGAAAAGTGCATGCCTGTTAATTTATTTTCCCTTTAAAGAAAGAGAAATGTAAGAAATTAATATAATAATGAATAAATATCAGTAGATCTACTGGATCTAATAGGTTTTATTAATAATCTATTTTAAAGAATGACCATTATATTGACCATTTGTTTACCTCTCTTCAGATGTTCTAAAAAACAATGAATCATCATATGTGTATCACTTTACTATCAGCACATTCAAAAGAATGAAATAAGAGAAACACATTAATTTTTTCCAATGGCTGAAGATTAATTACAATCCAGCAGAAATAACCTATACCATAAATGCCAAACTACTATGTTTCTCAACAGAGAACAAAAGAACTGCAAATGCCAGCAAGACTATATTGCTTATGTCTACTTTATTCTTATTCTTTTTTTATTCAAGGTCATCCCAGCAGGAAATGAAAAACAGCCATCAGCATAGTAAAAACATTCAAACAGAGCAGAGCATGAAAATTGCACAAAAGAGGTTATATAATCAAGTCAGGGCAGTAACTGGATGATGTCAATGGCACTTTAATGCTGCTTTAACTACCGCCCTGTAAAAAAAATGTGTCACTTTGTTGAACAAACAAAGAGAAGTCCACCACTTTAAAAAAATAAAACCAAAACCTACTTTCAGCTATTGCGCTACTTGTATTAATCCTCACTACTAGCAGCATGACATTTTCTAGAATATGAAGACATTGTTTTTGTCTGATTTTAAGATTTAACCTTAGTGATTATTTAAAAAATAAAATTATATCATTATCCTTTCCTTAGTGATTCATTTTCTGGATGAATTCTACTCCAGTCTAATTACTATATACAGTATGTGATTTTCTCTCATTTGAATTGAGAGTTTTTATTGTATGTACATCAATATTGAGCACATAAAATAAAGCCACCGTGCTTTCAGATGGCAAACTCTTGCACTGTAAGTGGCTATTATAGCCAATAATATTTAGCATGCTATAATTTTAGTAAGAAAAGTATCAGGATCATCAACATACCGAACTCTGTAGAACTGCATGCAGAACATTTGGCAGTACTCATTTTGATCACAAAACTGTATTTACAAAAAATATCAAGAATTAAATCTGGATTTTTTTTATTATTATTTAAATAATGCCAGTCTGGTACAAATAGGTAAGACTTGTTAAAATTCACTCCAAGTTTCTGTTTTAAAAATACGTATCTTTATCAGGTGTGGTTTTGGTGAATGGAAAGCTCATGATCTACCCTTCTCCAAGAGCTAAGGATTTGTTTTAACTAACAATTATTTTGCCATTAGAGTTGAAAGGAAAACATTTAAATGTGAACTCAATGAAACGCAATACAGTATTGTCTTACTAAGTCTGTAGATCCCTCTGCTGTCCTTGTTGCCAATTTTTCCAACCAGCTATGCAGTGCTTTTAATAAGACTCAAGCAGGATTTGCTGGATCAAAGTTTTGGGTACGTAGGCTTAATTGGCGAGAATCACACGCGGAAATCTTATTTTAGCATGATCTTGGCTCACTGTCTTATCTACCCTCAGACTTTTCAAAAATCCTACACTCCAGAAAAACTTTACATGGCAATTTGAAATTTTACAATTGTGTCTAATTCTCATGCTACATTTAAGGGGGAAAAAAAGTTTTATTATTTGAGGATATAACACTATTTGTGCATCTTGAAGAAATAACACAGAAAGGTGAAATCTATTTCCCCCCTCCCCCCCCTCAGGACATCTATTCCATTTCTAAAACTAAATAATATAAAATATTGACAGTATAGTCATGACTCACCACCAGTGATATTTGACTAAATATCCCCAGCAAAGGGCTGCTTTCTTGCCCCTTGCTCGTGCCATACCCAATAAAATAGAGCAGGATAGGTGTGCATGATGCTGTGTTAACAAAAGCACTTGAGTAGCTTGGATCAAGAAAAGAGTGAGCTGATGGCTGGCAGCCTGTATTGTAAAGAGATAGCACTACACTGAAAAAAATTGTAGAGTTAGAAACAGCTTCTTTTACTTTTACTTCTCAATATTTACAGTTTCAAATATACTTCGAAATTAGAATAAATAAACAAATAAAATTATCCCCTGCAATACACTAAAGAAGTTACCAGAAAAGGGAAAGTGATAAGTGCATGGAATATCAGGAACCACTGCAAACAGATGTTGCACTATTTAGTTTTACAGTCAATGGTTATCTAAACTACTACAGTGAAAATCCCCTCAAAAGTACTTTTTTAAGCTATGATCATAAATTAGTCTTTTGTTTTCTCACCTACCATTTTGCAAAATGTTTTTGCATGTTTCTGTCTCACAAAGACACTTAAGTTGAAATTTTCTCTCCGTGAAATACTGATATACTCAGAGGAAAGAACTGAAAGCCAGAAAGATTATCACCCTCTGACCTCCCACACAGGACGTGTCCCAAAGGAGTTTCTGTCTTAAGATGATTATTTCTGATAGAGCTGAACCATGAGTTTGAGAAAAATATAAATCCATGATCCAAGAAGACCATCCATTAGGTTTTTGACTGACTCAATTCATTCTGGTAGTTAACTAAGGTCACTGATAAAAATGAGTCAGTCTAACTTTTCTTTGTTTTAGGACTTATCTTCCCCCTTTATCAGATTCCACTTATTGGAAATAAACAGCTTTAAGAGAGAAGCAGTATTGACTATTTCTCTTAAAGTAGGTCCAGAGGAATTAATTATTCAAGTTCACATACTTGAACATGGAAAGGCTATATATATATATATCAGCAATTATTAAAGGTAAATAAGAATAAATAAATTTAAAAAAATCCTAAAACACACACAGAAGAGCAGGCAGGAAAAATATACATCCAACCCTTCACAACAAGGATTTTCCTAATTTTGCTCCGTGGAGGATCAGTTCTTTCTTTCCTGTTGGGAAAATGGGTTCAGGTGTCCTAAGAGCTAATGACTGTGCATACTCAAAGAAGAAAACATTCACTGCTACAGAAGTCATCTGTGTTTTACCCAAGTAGCAGGTCAGATCCCTTCCTAAGCCTCCTTGACCTTTGCCATTCCAGCACCTCTCTACAAGACTACTCAGGCCACGAGGGCTCTGAGCTCTAAGTTGACACTCACAGATCCTACAACTGAAAATCTGAGCATGAATGACAGCTGAAAAAGAAGAAACAAATCCAGGAGAAGTAAGAAATAAGAGCAGGAAGTGTAATTTTTCCCATCACCACATTTTTTGGACTTGTATTTTAACAAAGAAGGCAGCTTCACTGATGCAATGCTTGTGAGCTCACATTATATTAATTACATCAGTGAATAACATTCAGTATCTACAATGCCAGTGACCTTATTAAAGAATGTCTCTTTTGCTTCCTTCAATTCAAAATGTCTTGTGATAGAAGACCAATGTCAATCCAAAGAATGTGGAAAGCTGAAGGAATCACCGCAATGAAAAATAATATCTAAACTTAAAATCAAAAGCCTCTATTAATCATAAACCTATGTGTCACTCCTCCCTTTCTACTACACAGACTTTATCAGAACATATTTCCAACCAGTAAGTACTTTCCAATAATGGCCATACTGCATTCAAACATACTCAGGGCTATTGTTAGAATTTATCTGAATGCTTCTTCTCATGGAATCCAAGGACATTTTATCAGTCATGCCAAAAGCACTGTTGGCTGGCACAAACAGTATAAACAAAAACACAAATACAGACACTCAGCCGCAGCCTGCTGGTGTCATACAAAACGACAGCTCTTCCTTTTGCTACAGGGAAAATCCCAGGTCACCTTGCTGCAAAAGCTGTGGCTCTAGGGACTGGATTCCTGAGGCTAAAGACAGACAGCCAGAGTAGATAAATTTGCAATTTTCTTGTTCTGCCTTCAGATCCTTGTGCTCCTGGCAAAGCAAGAATGGGGAGTGACAGAGTTGTGTTACAACTCTCCTCTGCATTTCGCCATCAAAAGAGGGGAGGAGTTTTCTGCCTATGAAGAGCACTATAAGCTACCCTTACAAGAAGGGTTATGACCACAAAATATCTAATGTAATGGCTCTCTGGAAATAAAGATCATTCCCTTCTTTCTTTTTCCACTTGGTATGTCCATCCTAGCATCAACATAAAAATCATCATTAAAAAAATTCAGACAAGTTTAGAGTTACTTGCTATATCCCCCTACTACTTATTTCCCATTTCTGCTTCCTAAAAATTAGGGAAAATTTTATGTTTCAGAACACATGAAGAGAATAAATAAAATATTAATAGGAATTATAACATTTTATATGTGTAGAGTCAATCAACACCCACCACATTTTACGTCCAACAATAGAATCCAACTAAGTAAAATAAATGAAACTTCTCTTCCTTTTCATTTCTACTTTCTCTACCAGAAGTAAATGAGGATTGCCTAGTTAAAAAAATGTTGGAGATTGGATAACTGCAAATTATAGATACGTCTGAAATTCCCAAATCAGTCTTTCTAGCCTTGCGTATGTTTCCTGTTATTTCAAATTCCAGTGGCCTCGGGAGATCACATTTACTTGTCATAAGTCATGCACCATGTTTCTTGCAGTTCTAATATTGCCAGACTAAGTCAACAACTAATTAAAAGGCATTTTTTAATGTTTCTGTAATTATTTCATCACCTTAATAAAGTCCAAAAAATAGAGTCATTAAACAGATAAAAATGTTTTTACACATTATTCCTAAGGCAAAGAAGTTCATTTCTGAGTACAAGTGAAGTCAATGTTCAGCCACCTTCACAGCTTAGTGCCATTTTAAAGTTACAATTCAAGCTGGTGTTTCCATTTTGAATGCTTTCCAACTTACATGCTGGTTTTCATTGCTCCAGTTACAAACAAGCTATTACTTCCTCCTCAAGAAGTCCTCAGCAGAGCCACTGGTGGGACTACTCTTTGCCCAAATAAGTCCCTTCAAAACTTTACAGAGCTGTCTTACTAAGGTTTTCCCTGAGGTCATAACTATTTTGGTGACAAGGAAAGCAGCCTCAGGGACCAGTTACCAGTTTCCCTCGGTGGCAGAAGTGGCTGAAGTAGTTCCTTCCCTCCTGCTCCTTTCCAGGCCATCCTCCTCCACAGGGGCTCATACCATTGTTTATATCTATCACAGCACACAGAAGTCAGGGAAATGATTCAGAGTGAAGTCGCTTGTTTTTTTTTTCCCCTAATTTTCCAGCTAATTTCGCAAAGTGACGGAGAAAACAAAGGAGAGAAATGAGAAACAATAGTTGGCAGCCAGCACTCAGAAGGAACATAAGAACCTCTCATGGGGTGCTTCTGTGGTGGTGGTAGGGTGTTTTTCCTTCTTGAATTTGTTTATGGTTTGGTTTTGCTTTTAATCATAAAAAGGTATAATCCCTACTTTAAAAATTAATAATGATGCAAAAGTTCCCCAACCACTCAAAGAGAAGGGTGAAATAAATCACACAGGTACATACCAGCATTAATAGATTAAATAGAAGAGCTATTTAAATACATTAGATTTATAATTTTCTTTTAATATTCACTATAAATATTCATCTCTCTCTATACATTTGGATGTTCATGAGTACTATCTGCTGACAAACATTAAATAAATCATAGTTTCAGTAATAGCGTATACTCACTAATCACTTCTCAACTATGAATCATAGATCCTTAATATGTTGTTACCATTCAAAACTGTATTTTTATACATCTTGGTAATGTATATTTGGCCAGTATTTCCACTAGTACTAAGAACACAGCCATAACACTCAGTAAAAAAAAATCTTTCCTGTAAGGATTGTTTGCCAAATAATAATAAATATTTACCTGAAACAAGCAAGCAAACAAAAAATATCCCCAGATTCATGCTGAAATATAATTTTGGTAAGGCCAGACCACTCTGAATGACAAATACATCCTTTAAGCCAGAGGCATACAGATGCCAATTTAAGGCTGGGATTTCCAAAGCACTTAGGATGTCTAAGTAGAATTTAAGATGCTGAAGAGTCCAAGCCACAAACCTAGCCCTCAGCCTCTGAAAAGCACAAACTTCTGCTGTTTCCTCAGCTAACAGACACTGTGCTACTACAGCAGTGCTGTGGCTGCAGTCTCTCATCCTCAGGCACTGCCTGCTCATTCCCTTGCCCTGGTCTCCAAAGGGGCTGCCTTCCTATGTTCAGTCCATAGATCTAGAGATAACACTATGCTGAATGAACATTTGTAGTCCCACCCACTGAAAAGTTGCTGCTCTGCAATAAAAAATAGCAGATTTATGGGACCAACCAAAAGAAAAAAAAGCACTCTTTAGAATCCGAGAAGGCATTTAACAAGTTTTTAAAGTCATTAGGAATTTCTTACATGCAGACCCAGATCTTAAAATTAATGTATTTTATGGGCATCTAACATCAAGTGCAATTATCTCCAAAGTTCAAAAATAAAATAAATAAATTTCACCACAATCACCTGTTTTGTTTTTTTTTTTTATCATCATTTATTTAGTTCTCGCTGCTCTTGTCTGTGAGTATTTGGCAATAACTTACATTATTATTTCTAGACTGAGTCTTTTTGGCCTGTGACAGTAACTAGTGAGCAATATCCCTATTTTTATCTCAACCCTTTAGCTCTTTTCCATAGTTTTTTCTCCTGTTCTTCTTTAGAGGAAGGGGAGAGTGTGGAATGGTAGAGCTGAGCTGCACATAAGGTGAAACCACCACAATATAATTCAAATCTTACATCAGGTAAGAGATAAAAATGCATTTATTGTTATGTACTAAGGATACATGAGCTTATCCTTTGTCTGATTTTCAAGAACAGTGTTTGTGAAAGCAATTATGGGAAAAAAAAAAAAGGATGCTAATTTTATCAAAAACAGTAACAAACAAGGTAAGTGCTTGCTCTATGTTAGTCTTATTAAAAACAATTATTCATGGATATCTACAGAGAAAAGGTAAATGAGAGGTGAGTGAAAATTGTCAAATGAAGGATCTGGATTGTACAGATATTACTGGCTTCATATACTTTGGGAATTCAAGATGTTAAAGGATTGAAAAGAAAACATTGAAAATTTTTTATTTTGAAAATAAAATGCCTTGAAACTAACCTTGACATTGTTCAGTAGTGAGTTCCAGACCACAGCTAATTCATACTTCTTTCTCTTATGTGCAAGGCAGTATAAACACATATCACACTGTTAAAAAACTGATCCCCTTCATAAACTTGAGTACTTGAGTATCTGGGCTGTACACAAGTTACATAGGTTGCTCTGAAAATCATGTCTCCCATTTATTTCCATGGAAACTGCAACAGGTATAAAGAGCACAATAACAGTGTTTGAGGAACTTCTCAGTTACAAAATGCTATTTTTCAAGATAGTCACCACCATTAGCTATGCATTTTCCATGAACAAGAGCCTGCATGCCATGCTTGTAAAAATCTGCATAGCCACCAAGACCACAGCTTATCTTCCAGATCACCAGCACCACTACTGAAACACACAACCCACAGCCTCATTGTGTTCACATCCACTGTTTGGTCTCCACAAACATTCAACAAGCATCAGCTGAATATCAGTGGGTGCCATTTTTTCCCCAAGGGAGGAATTCAATGCCACACCTTACTTCATATGCACTACCATGTTGGGCACCACTTTGTCACAGTGCCCCTCTGCTGCCATCTGTCGCATGGCAACAAAATGTAATGAAATACTGTTGAGAAGCCTCAGCCTCCAATGCCATACCACCAACATCAACCTCTAATGTTGTAGGCCAACATCATAAAACAGGAGGCACTACTTCAGAGCAACTATCATATTTGTCTATTTCTTTTACCTATTCTCTGAGTGTTGTTCACTTTGTAAGTTCATTGAAAATAGAAAACTTGCCCTGTGCTGTCAGTAAAGTGCTTGGCCTACTCACAAATTCTTTCAAAATACGTTTATACCTTGCATATTTTCATGGATATATATTGTTTAGACAATTGCGATGAGCATAAAGACTGACATTGAATGCTTGCTTAATTATTATTATAAACATTGCTTTCTGCCATTCATTACTTTGCCAGACTGTTCAGCTGAAAATCTGCAATGAACACTCCATTTCAGACATTTTCAATAAACTTCCTTCAGTTTCTATTAGTTTTTTGTACAATTCCTCACATTCTAGATGTATCCAAAACATATGAAGAAAACAGAAGGTGTCAAGAGGAAACTTTTGCTCCAGAAAGACAAAGTTCCCATAGCACAGCACAGTTCAGGAAATACTCGCATTGTAATGGAGGACCAGAAGATTTTCCATCTATGTTTTCAAAATTACCTTTTACTTATGCATTGGAACATTTTTCTTGACTATCAAAATTTTAGAAATTTCAAGTGATTTAACTTACACTCAGGATGCAGAATAATCTGAGTTTTAAAAAAATTGCTTTAAGCAAAGCACAGGGGAAGTCTATACGACGAAAGGTCTTCACAGAAAGCATGAGAGTAATCAGCTACACCTTCAATCTACCTGTAAAGCTAGCATTAGCTATAAACTGAAGTCTAATGAGTGAACATTTTAATTGATTTGCTTCAGCTGAGTACCCTATATGAGTGCTATTACATTTACTTACGCTTCACCTTGGCTAATAAAATTAAATCGGCAAGTTAATGACTTCAATCTGGCCAGAGCAAATCACCTTCTCCCATAACCACACTGCTCCACTGCTCTTGAGGCCCTGTCACAGTTCTACATTTCTTGAAACCAAACATCTGGGTCTTTCCATATGGAAACAGAGAACGTCACCTAGGTCAAATAACTGAATTTTATGTTTCAGTTCACATCTTGAACCCTAAAATACTCCTATCTCTCAAGTTTCTCAGAAAACATTTATCAAAATGACAAATAAAAGCTTTTTTCTTGAACTCAAATGATTTTCCCCAAACTAAACAATGACAAAATATCCCTTAAAATGCAGCCTCCCAGCAGCAACAAGTCACTGTGTGTTTTTCATACACACAATGCCATACCACCACACTGCTGCTCCAGCTTTTTATGTCATCTGAGCAGCGTACACAGGAAACACAAAGTATTCATTTTGCTTTTAGACTGGCTCTCTAGAGTTACCATTGCACCAGACCACATATTCTCAAAAATATTTTTGAAAATATGATTAAAAAAAGTTTTCTTACCCACTTTCAAAACATTACAACACTTTGAAGCAGACACACTTTAAAGGTTAGAATATTAATGATATATATTGAATCATATTGATGAAGATTTATTGAATCGGTCATTAAACAGAATGCAACATCCAACATCAAAAAATGTGACCTTATGTTCAAGTGTCCAATCAAAACTATGAAAAGACAAAATATTTACCATCTATAGAATGTGGTGGACCTTGGACAGAGCCTGTAAGCTTCTGTCAGGTGCTGGAATAGGCTACCCAGGGAGATGGTGGAATGACCACCTGGAGGTGCTCAAGGAACATCTAGATATTGTACCGAGGGATATAGTTTAGTGCGGAAATACCGGTGGTAGGTGGGTGGTTGGACTGGATGATCTCGGAGGTCTTTTCCAACCTTGCTGATTTTATGGTTTATGATTCTGAATTTAATTGTGTTGAGGAGTCTGAAAACCTGTACTGCATTTCATGCAGCCATAGATGCTTGCACTTGCCTGCAGACACATCAAAGCAAGCATGGGCTCAGTCATGCCGTTTTTTATCTCCTATGAGAGAAACCAGTAGCCAAATAGCTAATAAGAGGGTACTGAATCTATCAGTCTGGCTAACACGATGCTGACATTTAGCAGTCGCCATTCTGCTTGCCAAAAGCAGTTATTACTCTTAAGGTAATGCCATGTACAAGTATTACTGTTTTCATTTTTCAGAGCAGCCAGGCAATGAGCAGTGTTGTAATAGGTGATGTAAGGGGAAAGAATGCTGAAACAAAAATTTTCAAAAAGATTTAGGGAGTGGTAATTGGAAAGAGAATAAAAGACCTGAAAGTCCAAACAACAACAGATCATACCAGAAAAGGGAGCCATGTCATGGCCATTACAACAAATTTTGGAGTTAATATACTTCTTGTTTTACTTAGGAAAACTCAGAAGAAAACCAAAACAGAACACTACATTATACCAAACTTTACTGCATTCATTCTAGAAGCTTTCACAAGGTTTAAGAAGCCGTGCCAGGCACTGTCCAAACCCTTAAATATCCTAATCATTGCTACAAGTAACTAGTACACACATTTAGATTAAACAGAAGGAGATGAAGCTGAGAGCTCACACCAATCTCTCTCTGTCTTTCTCAAGAGATGTAACAATCCTTGTTATTTGCAATAAATCAAACATTCATTCAGTTTTATTTTTAAAAGGCTCAATTGACTCTCATTAGCAACAGCAATAACTCCATACCAAAAATAAAAGGAAAAAAAAAACCCTCAAATCTGGCACCCAGATAAGCAAAGGAAGCAAAGGGAAATATTTGAGTCATTCTATTCCAGCTTGGCCAGCCCTCATTGCACCATCTCTTTGGATTGCCTTGAAACTTTGCCCATGTTTGCAATAATAAAGTGAAGTTATTTTTGTTTTGTTTTCATCAAATCCAAACGGAACAAATGATTGACAATTTGGCTCAGTTGCTTCCACTTCACTACATGTATATGTGCATACGCACAGATACACGCTGTATGTGTAGCATATATAAGCACATATAAAACACATGCACACAAGTTTCTAAAGTATGAACTAACTTTTTGTACATAAAATTCTCTTACCTTGTGTGATACAATTTTTAAATGCCACCTTTATAAATGGACCTTTTCTGTAAGGTGAAGAATTATATAGCCTATGAAACTGTATACACATAGTGTGACTTGCTGGAAAGGGACTCAGTAAATGTCCAAGTTCAGAAAGAGTTAGAAGCCTGAGCAGTACTCAGGAACACAAAGCTAACCATAAGGTCACTTTGCTAGTTGAAAGCTAGAGTGTTCAAAATATTTGATCACAAAATATTACATGAAGTGGGAAATAATACTGTAAACAAAGTACAGTAAGCTTTAAAAGACTCAGAAATGTGAATCCAACAAGATGTAATTGAAAAAAAATACCATTCTGAGACACGAATCAAGATGAGTGAAAATTTACAGTTCATTTTTCCACTGTTCAGTGTAAGATTGGGGCCTGAAAACATTAATAGAATATTTTAATTTTACCCATTATACAAAAGAAGATTTTCTGTAAAAGGATATTTTGTAATTCAAATAATAAAAAATTATGCAATTTTGCACATTGCACACTATTTCTCTTCTTCATTTTTTGAATAATTGTTATCTGCTATTTTTCATAACAGCAAGAGCAATTTCTCCTATTATACTATGCTGCATTTCTTTTCACACTTCCTTCTATCTTTATCTCTTCCTTATCAGCTATATTTTCTTTTTTTGCTTTATTTTTTGCTAGGCTTCTGACCTTTTAATTCAAACTTAGTTTCTTTAAAAGCCAATCCATGAGCAAACAGAGACATCTTAATTTTTATTTAAAATCCAAGTGATGAAGTTACATACAGAAATGGTACAAACTTGCACCAGGGGAGGCATTAGGAAATACTTCTGTACTCTAAGGGTGGTTATACACTGGACCAGAATTCCAAGAGAGGTGGTTGATGCCCCATGCTTGTCAGTGTTCATGTCAGACACATTTGGACAATGCCCTCAGTAGTAAGCTTTAACTTTCAGGATTCCCTGGAGTGGTCAGGCAGTTGGAGTTGATGATCTGCGAAGGTCCTGTCCAACTGAACTATTCTATTATTTCCTGCTGGCTAATGACACTCCCATCTCTTCTCTTAACGAGTACTGACATCACCTGGGAGAGAAGTCAGTAAGACCTACTCAGAAAAATGGAGGAGGTTGGAATATTTAATCATCATATTTTTTCTCTTAGGCATGTGTTTACCAGAATGTTAGATGAAACTCACTCCTATCTGCATTTCAGATACAGACACTCCTGATGATACAAGAGATAGGCATCTCCCTGTTGTTTTCCCATCAGTCTTCTTTGGGAATTAGGGCAGAAAGAGTATATTCACTCATGTCCAAACATTCATTTCTTACACTTTCCAGTGACTAACTAATCCCATGTTCATCTCTGCTACTCAAAAATTTCTTATTCTTTTCAATGTCCCTCATGCCTACAGAATCCCCAAAGCAATGATGAAAAATAATATAATTCATCTATTTTAATTTTGTTATTTGGAAAAACTGACTAGCAATAGAAGCACGTCAGCAGAACAGGGAAAACAAAAACATTTAAAACTGTGCGTTTTCAACTGGGATTTTCAACTGTGGGTTTAGACAGCAACAGCAATCCACAGATGTAGATCAAATTCATGGTTTTCTAAAAAGTTATGGTAGAACAAAAGAAAAAGCTTTAGGCTGACTACAGTCCAAATTCCCAATGACAATTTTTTGAAGCAGCTACTTGAAACAAATATTTCATACGGTCTGGATAATCATATAAAGAGATACCAGCAGTAAATGGTAAATTTTCATAGTAAAACAAAGTCACCTATAAAGTTTCAGTTATCTGTAGTTAGTTCTGTATTGTTCAATACATTCAGAAGTAAAAGTGAGGTGAACAATGAGATGACGAACTTCTCCTTATGACATTCATTTATTTTCACAAAGTCTGACTAGGAAGGGCCTGCCATTAGTCCAGAAATTGAAACGTAGATCAAATGCACATAAATACAAAGTAGAGTAGGTGGAGGAAACAATGCAAGCTTGGCAAATAGAATGGTGAGACTAGAACTAACCATTCCTAATTATTATCAATAATTATCTACATTTGATGATTCTGTGAAAACAGTTCAAGAAATGGAGGTAGGATGCTGAGAATTACTAGGAAAGGAACAGAAAACAAAAACAGACTTTTGCAAAGCTGTTTTATAATCCCCATTAACTCACACACCAGAAATCTTCGTGCAAATACAGTGGAAAGTTATAATTTCATCACCTCAAAACATAGTGGAGTGGGGAAGGAGAAATTTAGATGATGAAAGCTCAGGAACACTGACGTTTCAGTAACAAGACTTTTCTGTTTTGAAAACAGGCTGGCACTGAGACAATGAAAAGGGATTGAATATTCATTGTCTCTTCCAACAGAAAAAAAAAATCATAGAATCATATAAGTTGGAAAAGACCTTCAAGATCATCAAGTCCAATCATTAGCCTGATCTACTGAGGCAAATCACCAACTATGACACGCAGCGCCATGTCCACAAATCTCTTAAATAAATACCTCCAGGGTGACTACCACTTCCCTGGGCTGCCTGCTCCAACACCTAACCGCACTCTCCACAAAGAAATTCTTCATAATGTCCAATTTAATCTCCCCTGGCACAACTTGAAGTCATTTTCTTGTGTTCTATCACTTATCTCCTGAGGAAAGAGATCAACACCAATCTCACTGCAACATCCTTTCAGCACTTGTAGATAGTAATGAGGTCCCTCCTCAGCCTCATCTTCTCTCGATTAAACAACCTCAATACCACCATCTATTCCTTCCTACTCTTGTTTTGCAGTCTATTTATCAGCTTTGTTGCTCTCCTCTTCAGACGCTTGAGTAACTCAGTGTTCTTGTAGCGAGGGTCCCCTATTCCAGCTGGCTAAGCTATTTCTGATGCAGGCCAGGATGCCATTGGCCGTCTTGGCCACAGAGGCACACCGTTGGTTCATCTTCAAAGCTGAGAAACACCAAGTGAAGCAAGCAACCTGGAGGCTTCACACATTAGAAGACAACAGTTTACAGTATGTCGTTTGCATAGGATTCCTTAACACCAAAAGCGATGACTGTAAGTAACAGCTTAATTAGTTGAAAAAAGAGGCTAAACAATTTGTGGAAATCCATCAAGACTTACATGTACTATTGAAATTGTCTTTAGATGAAAAATCCATTACCTGCAAATTAATTATAGGAATGAACCACTACATGCTTGCTCTATGCTACCTGCCTTTTTACAAGCTGTACATAAAAGAGCAGATATTAGAACAAATGGATCATTTGTATTACTCTGGGCATCTGCCCATTAAAAAAATATATGTGTTTAGCATTTTAATATTCAAATGTTATATATTAACTAGTCAAAAATATATTGTAGTAAAAAAGATGGAAACCAAAAATTGTATTTATTAACTGTAATATAATACAATGTATTCCTCTGGTGATAGTGTATTATATTAAATATACAGTAAGATACTTGTAGGAAATGATGGATATGATTTTCCCCCATATTTTTTCCCCCAATCTTAAACAAAGAACTTGATGAAGGTTAACTCTCTACTGAGATGACAGAAATACTTCCCCAATGGGAAGAAGACATGTTCTTGAAACAAAGATTCATTTGGGTCTTCTGCTATATTCTTCAGCAGATTTCCATGATATCTCCCAGTAAATGCCAACCACGTATCAGTATTGTTCCTTTTTCCCCCTGCTAAAGGCCAAATACATTCTGCAAGTTCTGTAAATGTCTCAATACATTCACACCATGGCCCTGGCTTATTCCATCAGCAGAAGAGACAGACTTCCCAGGAATGGCTTTAGCAAGGATTCACATCCTACACACTCTCCAAAGTTGCTTTGCTGGGGAGGCTTAGAATCCTTTCTAGCATCAATTTGACTTGTTGGTACTCAGAGGATAGGGTTTAATGGGCACGCCAGTAAAAATTCTCCTCTTTTAGCAACCTTGAAAATGAATTACCCTATGGATTGTATATTCCTTAGCCTCTGATTTTTGTAAACAGTCTCTTTCCATTGAAAATATCATGGAAATATCTCCTGAAAACATTTTAAACTTTTGTTTAGACAAATAAGTACAGACGTCTACATACAAATGTTTAAACTCCCATTATTGTCAACAGAAGATTAGTCAGCGCAGTTAGCATAAGCTAGAGAATGACTAAACTGCCCAAAAAGCAGCAGCTTGATTCAGTTCAGTGGTATCTGCTGTTTCAAGTTGTTCTGGACTGAAACAACTGCTGGGAGCATGTAGGTATGACACAGGCCCAACGTGTAGCCCTAACCTACATCCTTTTTGGAGAAACAGATGGAAGCTAGAAAGGATTCCCTTAATGGAATTCAAATGGTGTTAGATATTTACAGTTAGAAAATGAATCAAGTCCTAGATTTTCCCTTCGGGGTGATCTGAATCTTTCTCCAGGGTCAATTGACTGCATTTGGTAAATTGCTACTCAACATAAGGAAAGCTCAGAAATCTAATATGGCTGTGGATCCCTCAGTACAGACACATAAATATAGATGCTTTAATCTTAAATTGAGTCTGCAGTTGATAATAAAATTCCTATGAAGGAAGACCTAAAATAATTTTATTGAAATAATTTTATACCATTCCCTTGCTTTGAGTAATTCAAGGAAATTGTTGTTGGCATCTAATGTAGCTCATGGCCTGCTCAAGAGTCTGACAAGATCTATGTCTGCATTCAGCTATTCTCAAACACTTCAAGGAAATCTCCAGTATCTGTACTTAACAATTTTTTTTTTATGGTTTTTTTTTAACACTAAGTATACCTAGGCCTCCATGTTTTAACTGAAATCTGAAACCAGCGGCATATCTCTCATCTGTGTCCTATGCCTAAATTGATACTCAGTAGCCAAGTAATTGAGCTTACTCATAGCCCTGATTCGAGACTACAAATCATTGTCCGTCACATCGTCAAGGTGTAATTATTTGCTCTTTTAATTCCTTTGTCTATTGGAAGTTCTCTAAAAGGTTTTCAAAGATCTGATTGGAAGCAAGAATCCTGCATTTTTGAGATGAGAATAACATGATGCTTTGCTGACTGATAACGCATTACTGGCAAACAGTAGATCTGCAAGTAGCACGCATCATTCCACTGTAATAGCTCAGAGACACCTGCACTGACAGAAATTATACATATTGCCTATTCCTTTTCCCTAAATGCCTATGTTAGGAAACATAATATTACCAAGAAATCAATATCAAAATAGCATTAAGTTTCCATTACCCCTATCTCTTTGGTAATTCATTTACACTCCAGATGTGTGTGATTTGTGAAATACAGCCTTTTTTTTCTTTCTTCCAATTGTATTAAGACAGATGTTCTTGAAAAGAATGGATTTCACTAGCATTCTGAATACACAAGACCTGATTCCTCAGAAATTGTAACAGAACTCTGAGGCAAATAGAAGTTCTTATTCTACTATCTAGAAACTCTGGATGGAATTTCAGAAGTAATTTCCCTTTTTCCTTTGGATGAACCCTTGACATTTATACTACAAGATGGAAGTTAAAAAAAGGAAAAAGTTTCCAATTTGTAGGTAGGTCACTCCAAAAGTAAAGCCTCTATTTATTTCCATGGAAACTACAACAGATACAAAGAGCACAGTAACACTGTTTTATAGAGCAAATTCTCAGCTACAAAATACTGTTTCTCAAGATAGTCATCACCATTAGCCTATTCACCTAGATGAGCTGAATGAGACCCTCATCATTATGTGGTGCAACATTTGTCCATGTCTGACAGGAACAGCTTGCTTTTCCTATCACTAACATCACTGCTGAAACGCACTGTCCACTACCCCACTATGCTCACACTGACATTTGCTCTACATAAACATAACAAGCTTCATTGGGAGCCGATTTTTTCCATGTAGAGGAACCCAATTCCACACTTTTGCTTCATATGCACTTCCATTTTGTCAGACCTCCCTTGTGCTGCTCTCTGGCAGAATATTGTGGGAAACAGAATATTGGTGGAAAAGTTCAACCTCTACTGCCACTCTACCAACTCAAGCTTCTGATGTCATGCGCCAATATCATAAAATAGGAGGCATTACTTTCAAAGCAGCCCTCATAGATTATGTAAACTATCCAATTTGTAGAATATGTTGGAATTGTGACCAAAAGCATGGTGTAACAAGTAACAAGTGTCACTGAGATTGCTGCCTTCAATTCAGCTTCAGTGACTACCTTCCAATAGCAACTCATCCAGAATGATTACAATTAAAGAAGTCCTACAAAACTCTGATCACTTGAAATTACTTCCTTATTCAAATATGATTATTCTATTGCTATTCATAACAGACACAGAAGAGAGTCAAAGTAGCAATTATACCTAGCAAACACAGTTACAAGTGACTTGAGTGTGTTTGCCTTTTCAATAATTTGCACATCATTCTTAGTGCAGATCAAATCCACTTCCTTTTTTTACAAATACTTCTGGTCAATTCATACCTGCTTACTACACAGTGAGGTTCTATTCTTATTCAGTCTTTGAGCCCCAACTAGAGGGAATACAATCATGTTCATAGAGCATGCAAACATTAGATAGCTAGCAAAAAAACAACAACAACAAAAAAAAAAACAAAAAAATGAAAGTATCCAGGTGCTGTCAAATAAAACTTTGGAGTAAGTAAAATTTCAGTACTGGTTTGAGTGTGTGTAGCCAGGCTTGTAGACAGCTTTGGGTTTTGGTCCTGTTGAGACAAGATGCAAATACTGACATACTGCTTCAACACTCGAAGGCCTCTTGTCAGAATTACAAATGCCATGAGTTAGAAATGGCTGTTAAATCCACAGGGGATTTCTGTGTTTAAAACATCTTCTAAACAAAAGTAAGATTAGGTATAATCAGAGAAGAGAGGACAGCAGCAGTTCCATACCCAGAATTTTACATTCCTCAACCACTTCAATGGTCTCATACATAAAGCAATTTCTGTGGGTACATCAGTTCTTAATTTTCAGTTAGCGACTGAAGGAACCTCCCACAACAGCACTTGAAAGCATGAAGTAATTCTGCAGTCTACTCAGGAGATGAGGCTTCACTCTCAAGGAAAAATCAGCTTTGGGCCAAGGCTGATTGGGGCCATGGGCAGCCCCAGTATGCTACCAGTATGCAACCCTGCCTGCAGTTGCAGGTTGGAAATAGATGATCTTTGAGGTCCCTTCCAACTAAATCCATTCTATGATTCTATCACTGGGATGCTGTATCTCCTACTACAAAGAGGATCACATCTTTTATGTATGGAAGGGCAATCCCCTCACTGTAGGTGAAATCATGTGCTCATATAAGATGCCATAAGCACTTTTGAAGCTGCGAGAAGCCCCTGCACGAAAGAAATCTAAGCCATGGATCCCAGCCTGCAGCAGGGAAGGGGAAGTGCCAAAAAATGGGAGAAGCAGGAAGAGTGAGAAAATGTACAGCCAGGAGTAACACTGGCAAGGTCAGCAACCAGCAATGTTACAAGCAGTTTTCAAAAGCGAGCCTGGGATTATGAGTAGACATTTTTGATATGTGGGGAAAAAACATTTGGCTGCACTGTTGTTCTGGCCCCATGCTGTTTTAATCCATAGAAAAAATTATATGTGAAGTAGAACAAAGTCAACTCTGCTTTCCAAAAATGCAACAGCTTTCAGAACCAAGGCTTGGAAAAACACAAAATAAATGTATGTTTATAAACAAGAAAACACAACAATATTGTTACAAAATTACCTCACAGGTAACCTGTGTCTTAAGAAATAAAGCAGACACAAATATAGAATTTACAAACATCTGTAAAATGGGCTTAATCCACTAGCAACACAATTTTCTGGAATTCTTAAGTCCTTTTTTTAAAGGCAAAGATGCTCTATTGAAGTTAACTCGTTATTTCTAATTACCCAGCTATCATCACCACCACTAAAAAGCATTTCACATACAGCCTCCAAACAGAAGACATGCTGACAGTCAAACTGGCATAGAAATAAATGCTTTTGATTTCATGCTGAAAAAAAGAAACTGCAGTTCCACAAAGCAGTAAGGTAAATTTGGTCATCACATCACCTGGTAACTCAACGAGCACTTCAGACAAATGCCATACTTCCTAGAACCAAAGGTAAGCAGTCCATAGGGTAGGCAAGCCTATTTACATACAGTCATAGAATTATACAACAGAACAGCTTGGGTTGAAAGGAATCTTAAAGCCCACCCAGTTCCAACCCCCTGCTCTGAACAGGGTTGCCACCCACTAGATCAAGTTGCCAAGGGCCGCATCTAACATAGCCATGCTTGTTGCTAAACAAGTTGTATCAGTGTTCTTTGTCCCAGAGACACATATTGCCAGATTATCTTCCACTTCATCTCCTCTCCACTCCCATTCAGCAGAACCCTAGCAAAAGAAGTAACTGTGTGTTTATAAAAGTTGTACTACTGAAGACCTTAGCATATGACCCTTGTCAGCTACTGAAAAAAGGAAAATATCAATACCCAGATGAAAAGTAAGGCCCCATTACATTTTGAAAAACAATGGTCACCCACAGCCTACTTTGAGAATCACTGTTCTTCGTCAAGTTGAAAAAGAACCCCGTAACTTCTTTTTAATTCTGCTGCATTGCAGGATGCATTATGCCAAAATGACCATTCTGATTTGGGATGCCAAACAATCTGATATATTAGTGGCATTAGGGGAGTATAATGCTCACATTGTTCATACATTCTGCTCTGAGTCACTGCAAGATTAATAATATCCACCATAAGGGAAGCTCTGCCCTGGCCAGGGCCATCAAACACTTTGTGCCATTGCAGCTCTTCTGTCTCTCACTACCCCTAATGTGAAACAAAAGATTTCCCTCCATACTCTGAAGTTCACAATTTTTTTTTTTTTTTTAACTTATTTAAGACGATTTGGACAACTAGTTTTACATGGTTTCCTGTAATTTCCATGCAGAAGGTGTTCTGTGAATGTACTTTATTTCATATGTAAGAAACATTAACCACCCACTTCCTGAATTGTTCCCTAAAAGGCTTACAAGTGCTGCCGGACCGATCGGGCTCTGCCAAAAGAACAAGCTCCTTGCCAAGGAGGAACTCAGTTAAAACATTAGTGACTGCACTCCTCACATTAAACAACACTTGCAAGCTGAAACACACCACGGCTTTATGGATCCCCTATGAAAATACCTGACAAAGTCACAACTTCATTTATTACAGGAGGCCCAGCAAGAAGATTCCCAGGGCCAAGGACTGATTTCATGAGTGCATGTGTGAAGGGATGGACAGGGCTGGTGCCAGGAGCTCTGACTGCAGCAGCACACGAGTGGGTCAGCAGAACAAACCCTTCCCTTGACAGGAACCTGCACACAATGCTTCCTTAGAACTCTGCATTTATTGTCAGAGGGGAAAAAATGGCCGGGAAGGTGACCGCCTCAATAAGACCAACGTGAGTGCTGAGCTTCTGCAGCGCCAAATCTTACAGCCAACACAACCACAGCCACAGAATACCTTGCGTTGGAAGGGACCTCAAAGATCCTCTCGTTCCAACTTCCTGCCGAAATCCCGCTCCCAAGAGCAGAGCCCTGACCCTGCAGAGGACCGGATGGGCGCTTCAGCTGACAGTTCAGTCCCGCCTGCTTTAAGCACAGGACCGCACGGTCCGTAGGGTTGCACGTCCTCAAATTCTGTAGTGACTCGAAGCGGTTAAGGCCAACATTTGAATCGCGGTTTGCTCCCACACGGGCACTACTCCTCCGCAGCGAGCGGAGAGCCCTCATCCACCCGTCCCGTCGCTCCCCCTCTAGCCAGCCCCTCCGCAGCGCCCAACCGCGGCCCTCCGCAGTCTCCGGGAGCTCCGCAGCGGGGCCGAGCCCCCTCCCACGGCTGCAAACAAAGGGCCGAGGCCCCATCGCCGCCCCGAGTGCTTCCCTCCCCGCAGGTATCCCCTCCCGCTGCCGGCCACTCACAGGATGGTGGTCTGCGGCGACACGGCGGGCACGCTCTCCAGCATCAGATGCATGCAGCGCACGGTGCTGCGGAAGCAGAGGCAGCGGCTGGGGCACCAGACGCTCCCGCGCTGCGGCGGGGGCTGCGCGGAGCCGGGGGGGGCAAGCCCCGAGCTGCTCAGGAGCAGGAGCAGCAGGCAGAGCCCGGGGGGGGCCATAATGCGCTGCCGGGGGAGGAGAAGGAGGAGGAGGAGGAGGAGGAGGGAGAGGAGGACAAGGAGGAAGGGGTCCGGCAGCAGCTCCGCGCCGCGGCTGCCGCTGTGCTCGGCGGCGGCGGGGCGCTCCCCTGCCCCGCGCAGGCTGGAGGAGGAGGAGGGGACGGCGGTGGGACCGCCCCGGCCGGCTCCGGGCTGGGAGCCGCCCAGCAGCCCCACGCTAGGAGCGGAGCCGCTCGGCTGTGTGCACGGGGAGGTGACCCTAAGGGGTAGTGGGGAAGAGAGAGGGGAGGAAAGAAAGGGGAGGGAGGGGGAAGAAAATAGGAAGGGGAAAGGAAAAGAAAGGGAGATGGCAAATGAGAAAGAAAGACAAGGGGGAGAACGCGAACAAGAAACTCAGTGCTCATTTCCAATACGCGCTGTGACCACTGCTCGCAGCCATACCTCCGTCCCTTTTGCTCCTTGTCCTCTGGGGCAAAGAGGACAGCGCTGACCTCACGTTACCCCCGTGGGAAGATGCAAGTTCCACGCATCTAATGCCGTTCCTCCCATGTACACAACCCCAGACTTCCCTTCTCAGAGTTGGACCATGAAAGTCTGCGGGATTTTCACATAACTGCGCTCAGCTGCTGTGTGTGGGTTGGTGCATTGACAGCCCAGGAGGTGTAAGACCACCAGGACGCGTCTAAGCTTACAGGAACTATGTCTGCAGCCTCATCTGCCACAATCTCAGTACCTCCTTGAAATACTCTACTAGATTCCCTTTGAGGTTTCTCATCTTCAGAATAGTGTTATTCTTCTATGAAGTCTGTCCAAAGCAGTTGGATACCTCTTCTCCAGCACCCTCTTGGCTTTGATTCTCCCAAATGGAGTCAGTGACGAGTTCTTTCTGTGACAGTTGTGGCCACATCTCACCTATTGAGCATATAACAACACCACACTCTTACAGATGAGGGGTGTCACCAACTCCAGTCCCACTACAGAAATAACCCAGGGCACTTTGCATGGTTGCCTATGGTCCTTTTTCTTAAAGTAAATAAATAAATATAACAAAAACAGAGACCATTCTTGGCTAAAGCAGCTGTAGTGATTCTTCTTACTCCAAATCTCTCTGTGAGAACTCGATTTTAGCACGTCAGATAACGAATCCACAGTTTTCTTTTTTCCTGCACCAAACTGAACACCAAATGTAAGAAATCAAAGCCTGATTTCTGTGAGTGCTGGAACTCAGTTCTGGGCCTGCTCTGGTGACCAAAACATGCTTCTATTTTGATATGTTACAGCTCTCCTCCCTAAAGTGAGACATGACTCCCTGTCTCTTAAAAAGGAGTTAGCTGATGGAAGCACAGACAGGTTTTTCTTGTTCTAGAGACCCCCTAGTCCATTAAAGCAGCCCAAATCTTTCTGAGATAGGGGATGCTCAGTACTGATAACTGGAGAGTCAAAGGCTCCTGGACGGCTCCTAACACTCTGACAATGAATGGTACATTTCTAAATGTTGATGTAGAGCTGGGATTAATCTGTTACTTCAACACAGAAACTCAGATACATGTCAGCTGTGCTATACAGCAAAGGATGGCAGGCTGAAGCAGAAGAGAGGCTGTGAGAGTTTGCTGGAGCAGCAGTTAGAGTGTGCATCACCTCTGTGTGGATTCAGTGTGTATCACTGCCTCTGCATTTGTAATCGGTGCTGGACCATGTATACAGTCTGAAAATCACACTTGCTTCCTGGTCCAGGAAAAGCTTGGACACTTTTGACCTACACAGTGCAAGTATTAGCAAAGTTAGTTTTTGCTCCCGGAAATGCCACTCACAACGAGAGCATTGTGGCTGCTGTAAATCTGTCATCCCTCAGTGCCCATACGAAAAGAAGCAGAACCTGTGAGCTTAGATAATCAAACAGTAATACACAGCTACTGCTAAATGAGGATTTAACTGTAGATCACTGTTCATTGCAGGGGAGTTGCACTAGATGACCTTTAAGCATCCCTTCCTACTCAAATGATTCTATGATTCTATTCTATGATTCCATATTTCATAGCATTTAAGAAACTATTATATTAGTTTATTTTGTGGTATTGTGGTACTTTATGATGGTTCTCATCCAAAAATAAGGAACACAGCCAAAGCTGATTATACTTCATGCAGGTATTTAAATTGATTCTGAATTGTTTATAGCATTTGGGAACTTACTAGGCTATTGCATTATGCATTGGAAATATCTGATATATAGATATTATTCCAAGAGTAAGAGTAGAAGTTCAGATTGGATATCAGGAAACATTTATTCTTCAAAAGAGTGATGATGCATTGACACAGGCTGCCCAGGGAGCAGGGTGGAGTCACATCCCTGAAGATGCTCAAGAACTGAGAAGTTATGGCATTGAGGTTAGTGGGCATGGTGGGGGTATACTGATGGTTGGACTAGATGACCTTAGCAGGTTTCCAACCTTAATGATTCTATGATTCCAAGTGAGTAGGTATTTTCCTCCAAATTAGGTGATTTAGCCTTAGCATATTACATAGCATCCTTGCCATTTACTTTAAGTTATGTGTAACCTCCAGGCTCTTGGCTAATGCGTTATGAATTCCTCATAAGGCATTTCAGATGGAGTGTTCATGCCCTGTGGAGCCTGCTGGTATGCGAAGTGGTGAGCAATTAACTGAGCACTGGAACAGCATAGAATATTATTGCTTTTAATTAAAATGTAATGCAGATTAACCTGACATTCACTGAGATGTTGAGACTGCAGTCAGTTCTGTCAGTACGCTGATTAAAGCTTCAAATGTAAAGGCCACATTTCCCAAGGCCAAAGACTACATCTTGTTTTCAGCTCATAAAACACACACTAGCTTGGCAGGGAGAGAGCAGAGAAATGTGGGTGGGTGGAGAAGTCCTCTCAGAGATGAATAGGAAGATCCAAAAAAGCTTTCAAGAGATTTTCTCAAGTAGTAATGAGGGAGTTTAAAAAGATGTTTAGAGAGTGGGTCAAATAGGAAACCTACTTTATTTAAAATCTACTTTATTTAAAACCTACTTTATTTAAAGCTGCATAGTAAAGTTGTTTACACCACTGCGTGTTGGAAATTAATCTCATTTTTGGAATTTCTCACAGCTTCTTAACTGTTCTTCATAAACTTTCTTTAGCATGTGAGCTTTTATAGCTAGGTCATGATTTATTTTCTGAACTAAACAAAGCTGTGGAAAAACATATTTTATTGCACGTTAATACAGCTGTGACAGGAAGAAGACAAATTCCCTAAGTTTTATAATGTTTGCTTTCTCAACCTCAAAATGCTATTTCTCTACTGTGATAACATAAAGAGAATAAGAAGTTTGTCTTGAACAAACCTGAGACACAAAGTACTTGTGGCTGCTGCAGCTGAAATCAGTGAGAAACAGCTCAGTGACTTCAACAAGAAGAAAAGCAGGCCTGAAGGATGCTTCTCTGTCCATTTATGGTGTTCATGAAACACCATAGCATTTAAAGGTTGGAGAAAGTCTTACTCTTCTGTGAATTTGGTTCACCCTCTGTCTTCTGGTCCTCACATGCCTTTGGTGCTACAAATGGACATACTCCAGACAATACTCCATAGTTCATACTTATAATAATGCCAGCATCCTTTTTGGCTTTGGAATGCTTTGTTATTATTTCCCTGTTCACTGCAGGGGAGTTGGACTCGATAGCCTTTGAGGATCCCTTCCAGCTCAAACAATTCTATGATTCCATGATTGAAAATTACAGAAATCTTCCCCCAGCCTCCAATCTGGTTTATCTGTATCTTATTTTCTTTCTTAAAATGCACTGCCAAAAACACTGTATAATGACTTTAATATTGATTGCATGTTATTCTGAATTGATGGCAGGGAAGTCTCCAATTAAATTCCAAATTGTTTTGATACATCTTTCTGTTCCTGGTCAATTTTAATAAAATAATTTCTATAAAAGGTGTAGGGTTATTTTTGTCCAACCTGCATATAAATATCAGTGAGAAACTGACTTTGAGTTCTCTCATTGAGGAGCTGGTCCAGCAAAAGACAAAATATTTATTCTGGAAATAAGAGACTTTTCTTTCTGAGTGCTGGGAGAAGCACTTAACTTACTGTTAGATATAATGGAAATCTCCATTTCTTTTTGAGTTTCCTACTTGCCTCCCAGACTTTTTGTCAAATACTGCCACTTGCTGGTTTTACTCCGTACTAATAATTTAGTTACACTGCCTTTGCTTTGCTGAGGTAGTAAAAAAGAAATGCTTTCAGATGAATCAAATGATTAGATATAAGAAATATAGGCACAAGCCTCTTTGATTTCACTTCTATAGTTAGCATTCTACCTTTGGATATAAAGCAAGGCATTGAAGATATTTTAGCGTGTCTTCAGACACCTGACATTAGAAACCATAGACATTGGCAGAGACAGAAGTGTGACTCAGTTTATTGTTTAGGACCAATTTAGCCAGCAGTAACCGTAACAACTAAGAGGAACAGACTGTAAAAATAGCTGATTTAGAAAAAAAAAAAAGCACCATAAAAACACATGTAAAGTGCTTTTGTTACAGTATGCTTGCACAGGATCCTAAACATATCTGACCTTTAACTTTCGAAAGGCAGAAGCAAAATTCAAGATTGCTTTGAGAGCATATAATCATGTCCTTCCTTTTTATTACACGTGCATACTGAATGTCATGGTTTATCTGGATGGCACGTGAGCAAGTATGCAAAACTCAGGATATCAGCTCAGTCAATTATTTACATTTAAAAACACTTATTCACTTATAATAACACTTATAATACTTACAAGCTTTTCTCAGCTATCCAGGAAAGCCTACATCATGCTCAGACACATACTTTGCTAAATACTGCATGCTTCTCCATAGTCAGATGGAATATAATTTCTCTGACCAAGAGCATTCAAGAGTTTGACATCTGCTGGCCCAGCAAGGAAGACTGAGGATGTTATCTGCCCAGAAGACAGATTCCATATCCTTCCTCTCACTTTCCTTCCTTGGGAAAGTAATGTGATCAATATATTTTAAAGATGCCATTCTCCTTTCCTCAATGTAATATTAATCTCCAGTGAAAATTAGTCATTGCCTGGTTACATTTTGAAAAAGGTTTCTTCGCAGTGCTATTTTCTCTGTAATGCACTAGGATATATTTACTTCCCTTATTTTCTAGATCACCAGATTGTTATTTTCTTTATAATGAGGAATTCCTTAGACAGGTTCCATGTGAACTAGCAATAAAAAAAAAAGCACAGGTTCTTTTCCAAAGTATTTTCAAATCTCCACTTCAACCGAGCAGCCCGCTGCTTTTAGATGCGTCCAAGGAAGGATGCTTACTGTATCTGAAATCAGCTGGTGTAACTCACATTTGCCAGATATTTCTAACTCTTGGACATTTTTTAGCATGTCTTTGCTTTCAAATACAGCATTTGCTAGGGTAGCTATGAGTCGCAGCTCATATTTACAGAAATTCCCAAAAAGTGGATTTTGAATAACTGTGCAGTATGGATTTCCTAATTAATAGTGCAGTATGGATTTCCTAATTAGAAGTTAGATTATTCTTTTTATTTTTTTATTTATTTTATTATTTTTTTTTTAAATCCTACACAGCTATAGCTATCACAGATAATGTATTGGATTATCCGATAGTAATGTCTACTATCCACTAAAAGAATAACACACTTTTATCCTCCTGGCTTTTTAAAATGATATGCTAGAAATTAATACTCAATAAAAATGAAAAATACTATTAGGATCTGCTTTGGCAAGTTGCTTAAAACTTCTGAAATCACAGATCATTGCTCAATAGTTAGCCAACATACTTACGGGAAGAGTTTTTCTACAGGAAAACAAGAAAACTCTCCTGAATAAACTTTCTCAAAGAAAAATGCACTCATATCAATAAGCTGCTGGTTTCCCACACAGCAGTTCTCCTTAACATCAGCATAAGGGGAAATCGGGTGTTTAGTTTAATCCCTTGCCTGCACAGAGGAAATACTTTACCTGGAAGAGATTCCAGGCTATTATTTGTACTACAGCAGTGCCTGGAGGCTTCAGCCAAGATCAGAACCACCAGGCCACATATTTTGGAGATACGTATAAAAGCAGTGCCTTCCCTGAAAACAGACAATGCAGCTAGGGCTGTGCCCATTTCCCAGACGCATGCTGCATGGTTCACAGCACATCCCCCTGCAGGGCACAGAGCTGCCTTCACTTGGTGCAGGTGAGGCACCAACCCTTCCTGGGCTCTCTAGATCAAGGGGAATTTTGAGAAACTGGAAGGAGCCCAGCAGAGGACTACTCAGGTACCCAAGGGCCTTTTGTGCACAACCTGTGAGCTGAAGAATCTGGGCTTGTTTCGTCTGGTGAGGTGGGGGCAATGGCACAAACCGTCTGTAGCTTATGACATTTAGAAGATACAAAGAAATGATAAAGCTGAAATACTCTTTGCAGTGGAAGATGGTATACATAGCAAGACACAGTGGTTGTATATTGCCACAGGAAATGTTTGGGTTGGACAGTGGGGAAAAATCAGTTTTCCTCATGGTGGCAGGTTAACAGAAATGATGGGAAACCCCATTCTGAGACATTCTCAAGATTCGAGTAGACAAAGCTGTGTCTGGTCTGAGGTAACGCTGGCAATGGTCCTGGTGTGAACAGGAGGCTGGCCAAGAGACCTTCAGCAATCCCTTCCAGCCAACATTTCTGACTAATAGCACAGCTCTCACTGTTACCAGGTCAGATAAGATTTCTCACCAGCCTAAAAGAGGGCAAGTCATCAGCAGTTCACCAGTATGACACACTCTGACTCAGGAATGGCCTTCACTAAGGCTTCAGCTTCCAGTAAAATGCAACAGTTCTTCTGGAGCAAAACCAAATTAAAATAATTTGATCAAAGCAGTAGTTAAAGAAAGATCCCTGGGAAAAAAAAAAAAAAGAAAAAAAAAAGGAGTAAGGTTATCGTTTAAGAGGACATTAAGTGAACTTTTAAAAGGATTTTAACAGATTTTTGTGTTTAAAAATAAATTAGAAATAGTTATTCAGACTTTCAGGTTGGATACCAAGCTGACAAGAGTGTGTGTTCGGTTTATCAGCAGACCTCTTTTAGCTCACACACTCTTTCCCTGCTGATCAAAGCAATTGGGAGAGTTCAGCCCGGTGGGCTAGCTCAGTCCTGTTCTCTCCTTCAGGGTAGTTTTGCTGTCCTCTAATTGCTTTCTGGGTTGCCTAATTTCTGTCTGATCTTTCTCCTTTAGTTACCTTTGATGTTCTGTTGGTGTTTGTTACAGGATCTCTAGTTGAGATGAAGTCATTTTAAAGAGTAAGGCATTTCTACAAAGGAAAGTGCAAGGAAATTAAGAGCTAAAAAGAGAACAATAGCAACAGAAGTGTTCATTGCTCTCAGTAGCAGTGAAATCATGGATCTTGATTAGTAACTGGAATTTTGTTTTGTGACAAAAATTTCATGTCTGCCATGCTATCTGCCTGCTGGCCATTGCATTTCACAATGGCTCATTCACAGTGGTTCATCAAAGAGCACCACAGCCCTCCCAGATGCCAGGTTTAGATAAAACAGAGCAGAACAGTCAGCCGTCTTAAGAAACAAATAGAGAAGTGAAACCAGTAGCAATGCTGGTTCCTTTTGCATGTAAATCAACATCGCTGAAAAATCATCTTCAGTTACAGAGATAGTAATTATATTCTCAATATTCTGCTATCCTCCACTAATCATTCTGTCCTACATTCATTCACAAATATGGCATTAGGTTGTTGGTTTGTTTGTTTTCTTTCCATGGTCTGTGGAAAACAAAATGATTCCCATCAAGTTCTGACTGTGACAATATTTTTAAAATATGGCTGGGTCCATGTATTCGGATTACGTTATCTACTCCTAGCATGTCCCTTTGTGGAAAAAAAATTGAGAAAATTGGAAAATTTTAGATTTTTTTTTCTTTCAGTTGTTTCATTATCAGTTCTCATCCCAATCCTCTCTATTTTTTATTTTTCTCCTAGGATAACAGCAGCTAAAAAAGACCAACAGGAATTAGTGAGGATGAAAAGGGAAAGTGTTCTTGTTTTAAATCGTTCTTTTTTTCTTTTATCAAAAAATGAAATGTTAAAAACAAGTCAAGTGAAATTAAAGTGTTCTATTCACTTCAAATGTTTTCTAGCAAAGATATGCCATATTCCTACCTGAAATTTTAATTCTCTTTATCAACCACAAAAATGAAAGCATTTTTATTGAAATGTGCACTGAAGGCTTTTTACTTGACAAATATAGAGAGAGCCATTAGCAAGATGCTATACTGTAATTTGTGCAACATTTTTTCAATTACTCTGAAAAAGTTGAATTGAAATTCAGTTAGCTGAAGTCTAATCCTGAATTCTGGGGAGAAACAAACAACAAAGAAAACTTGTCCTCAGGAATCCATGAGGCACCCAGTAATTGACTGGCATTTAAATAAAAAGCATTTGGCCTTAAAATAAAAAAATAAATCTCAATGTAATTCATAGAACTATACTGAAACACGTTCTTTTAGTATTTTATTTTGTAACTTCCCAAGAGGCATCAGGATTAAAAGGAAATGATCATTAATTTTTTGTTTCAAACTTACTGTTTCATCCTTCTTAATGCTTTCCCTGTCTTTTCTCTCCACAGTGCAGAGTTTATAGGTCTTTGATTTAAAAAACTAAAATGTTGGAGGGTGTTCTACATAGAATGACAACCACAGAACTGTTTGAGGTTAAGGGACCCTTAAAGGCCATACTGTCCAACCCTCCTGCAGTGAACCTACAGCTAGAGCAGTATGCTTGCAGCTCTGTACAGCCTGGCCTCAGGCATCTCCGGAGATGAGTCTTCTGCCATCTCACTGGGCAACCTGTTCCAGTGCCTCACCACCCTTTTTATTCCTCTTCAAGGTGTTCTGAAGCATTTCCTGTTTTAAAAATTGAATTGCTCTTGCTCAAAACCTGTGCTTTTCTTGTGCTTAAAATCTTTTTTTGTCTTCTTTGGGGATCTTACCACGAAGAGAATGCATAGGCATATCACCTTCAAAGCCAGCTCTGGACCTTGTCACATTTATGTTTCAAAGTCCTACTCATTACTCTCATCAGTTTTCTTGGTTCTAGTGAAAATTGGGCTGGTTGGTATGTTCAAAACAGATGATTTAATAGAGGAGTACTAATAATGACATAGTATATCCATATGCGTATTTTAGATATGGACTTGTTTGTAATCAGCATTTAATTAAGTTTATGAGATCTCTTAGGAAAGAGTGGGTGAAATCAAATTACGGCTTTACAAAGCAAGATTTAGCCAAAGTACATAAGAAAAACAATTTTCCATGATGCAGCTCTGTCAAGACAGCTTCTGAACATGTGTAAACAATATGCTCATGGGATGGTTTGCATGATCTCTTTCTATAGATAAGATCACACTGTGTGCAATGCTAGAAAACCCATCTGAATCAACACGTCCAATCAGAGACACAATCTTTGCCATTAATATTGCTTCCTGATGATTTACCAACCTACTCCGAAAAAGAGATTCTCCTTTCATGTTAGGTAATTTAAGAGGGATTATAACCCTGTACAGTCATAAAAGAGATGAGTGCACCAACTCAGCAGTTTAACTGATCATGCAGTTTTTGTTTTCAGGCATACATATGTATACACACACACACACGACAATTTTGTTCTTCATTTTAAATATTTTGCATCAGCTGACTTACAGGAAATGCAATTGATCACCCCTTTCTTTCTCGTGGAATGAAATATTCTTTCAGACAGTATGTATTCCAGACCTCCCTGCTGTCCTAAATATCCAGCTTCATCTATTTTTAGAAATTGTCCTCACATTTATTCTGATAATCACAGACACAGAAAACGAAGAGGAGGATAACAGGCAACACAAATCAAAAGATGAAAATTTATTTTTTGTTTTGTTTATTTTTTCTTATGAGAAAATAATATGTAAACAAAAGAGATAAAATGTGAAACCTGGAATTTCTTCTCAAACAGGCTTAAATTAGTTACATCTACTCTATTACTGTTGACATGCTAGTTGCCTGAGTAGAGCTGCAAAACCAGGTTTTACTGTGAATATTTATTTCTGCACTTTACTAAGAGTACCCCTCTCAGAGAAAAATGAGCTAAATGCTAAATTTCATTTCCTGAGATATACCTGATCCATTTTTTCTTGTGAAACTTGAAGTTGTGGAGTATCAGCATTTTTCATCACTTAAGTGAACCCTCCAAAAAATGTGTCTCGGTATGCAGACATGAGAGGTGAGTAAGTAGTGTGTCACAGGTATTTCAGCTCGTTTAACTACACATTAACAATAAGGTATTACTCATGTCAGAATGGAGACAATACTTATACCTTGGCTTCAACATGCCTGTTGGTGGAGGTTCTTACATGTGATCTGATTAAATGTGGAAGTGGATCATGTCTGGGGCATCCATCTGGGCAAAGCCTGAGGGCCCTGGGGCAAGGCCAGAGATTTGTGAGGCAGCAAACTCCAGTTTGGGTTTACCTGCACTTATGCATACAGTAGTCTCTTGTGTTAATGTTGCAAGGAAAAAATAAATCTAAGGTTTCATGCAAGTAGAGTAAATCTCTATCAGAAAGACACTTCAGGTAAGGACAACACAGAAAGAAAGATTCAAATGTGTAAAACTCTCAAAACCTGCCTGTGTGAATCCAGTAATGACTTGTGCATTACTGTTCTCTCCCCGTAAATGCTGTGGTCATTGGAGAATGGGATAGAAGCAATTCCACATTTTAGGAGGTCATCAAATGGCTCATTCTGTATAAACTATATTATATACTAACAGCATGTGGCTTAGATCCTCCTACTTAATATTACATATTTACTTAACTTAATTCCAAAGTAACAAAATCATTTAAAAAACACCTCAGCCAGCCATGATCACCACAAAAACTGGGAAAAGCATGCAGCTATTTGTACTGTTCCAATTATAAATAGTCTCTGTAAATCAATGACATTTTTCCATGACAAATGACCACAAAGAGGACCTAAACTAAGTGTTCTCTAGGGCATAATTTGAAGCAGTTCATGCAGTGGTCACCCCAATAACATTCTCTGCCTGAAAGCAACTGCTGGTCTCAGCTCCTGAGGAGCACTCCACGTCTGCAATTAGGTTTGCAATTAATAAACGCAATATTTATATAATTAGGGTGCAATAATAAACACAATTGCTATTAGGTGAATCTCAGAAAACACAAAATGGTTTCATAACTTCTACTGAGTGTGTCTCCATTTTTCTTCTTCCAATAGTATTGATTCTGTCATACCAATGTTTCTGTCTTTTGTGTTATTCTGTCCAGTTTATGTGCTGAAAAGAACACCATTGTTTTTGATGCTCTGAGTCTGTCCTGTTTCTTTTGTTTTTTATTGACCCTGTGTACCTGTTCTGCAGCATTTGACTTTTCTGTTTCATTCCTTCCCACAGACATTCTAGCTGATCATGCTCCTTGGAAGCAGTTGTGAGGAGTGACTTTCACTGTGCAGACAGTGAACCACAGGGAATTCACAAGTTATCCCTAACAGTCAATGAGAGGTAGATTAAAAAACAAACAAACAAACAAAAAACAAGCATGCTTTTGGCAAGGCTAAATGTACTGTTTGAGATCAGTGCCTCCTAGAAAAAAAAGGTGCCTTCAATGCAAACTCTTGCACCAGAATTAAATTTGATTTTCTCCCCAACACAAAGTTAAACGAAGAACTGATTGCATGCGCTCCATTACACATAAAGTCTCCCTTTATCAATGAAGTGAACCATCTTACTATAAATGAGTGACAAAAAGGGCTCAGAGTTATTTGTGAATGTAGTTTTTGCCATCTTTTTTTTCCCTCCCCCCGTATTTGGTATTGCTGTGGCAAATAATCTGATTAGTAATCTTCAATAAAAAACAAATGACCAAAAAAGAAAAGATTAATCAGCTCCAAATTGATGTACATAAAGAACTTAATCACAGGAAGGATTACATAAAAAGGAGATGGCTGTACATTGCTTAGGGCATATAGAAAATGTTTGCTATGTTCTGAAACCTGCTTAAAATGTAACAGTTGATCACAGATCTAAGAGTCATTATTGAGTAGGCAAGAAAAATTGAAAATAAAGTGTGAGGATGTAACAACATAGGGAGGGCTTGGGGGGTAATAACAACAGAGGGATTTAGTGTTACGTATGAAAGCTTTGCTTGGTATACTGGGCACAGTAGGGTTGAGAAGGATTAAGAAAGTTCAAAGAGGATTATGTCCACAGGCACAATGAAGGGCCTGCTGGTCACAACAATGGGAAGATAGTCTTGTGAGAGTAGATGAGTTGGCTTATGTCCTTTGGCAAGAGATTTCTCAGTAGAAATACTAATACTCGAAGGAAACAGAAATTGGAAGTGGATATTAACTACTTCAGCTATCACTGATCAGTTGACTACTAATGTCATCATGCCCCATTGTACAATGAATTAAATCTCATTGGGCATTCTTGCTTTCTGGTCACTGTGATCCATTTTACTAAAGATGAGGTAACAAAAATCTCAGGCTTAAAAGAATAGCTAAATACATGTTTATAGTTGATATATAATGATTTGTCTTCTTCCCATGAAAGAATACCGTATTTAAGCCTTTTGTCCTTGAGCTTTAGGCTTTATGTAAATAATTTCATTCCACAAGAACAGGGGCACTAGACATAGGTCTAGGGTACTAACATATTTGACCTGTTGCCCATTGTAACGCTGCAATGCAATGGAAAGCATAGCAATGACAGCACAGTAGCAAACTCTAAGCAAACTTTCTTGCTGCAGCAAGAAAGAACGTGCTCAAATACAGCAGCAGCTATAGATACAGAAACAAAGACTATGCTTATCTGTAGAAGGCCTCAGGTTGGCAGGGATCTCCACCAAAATACTCTTGACTCCATTGCCAACCCTTAAATGAGGTCTGAGAAGGGGTGGAACCAGGACCCATCCCTTTCTGGTCACTCAGGTGCACTGCCTATGTTGGCCCTGCCTTCTCACCAGGTGCTCCATCACTCATTCAGGCCATGACTTAGCATTTCTGCTAAACCCGACTTTCTCTAAAAGCTGAATTTTGGCTATTCTGGGTCTCCAAAATTTTGAGAATTGCCTGCCAACTCTGTTCCATTTGTTATTATTTAATTTGGTGAAATAATGTAGTGAAATGTTTTTAGCACCTCTGGTAATAAAAAAAAATATGCACTGTTTGAATGACATGTAAAAGTGCATCTAGAAGTTTCTTTGTGTTCAACTTTTCTCAGAATTTCTTTAACTTTCTTTATTCCATGGCCTGTTCTGCTAATTTTCTTTAGCATAATTCTGATACCAACAAAACAACATATCTGTTCGATACATGAAGCAGAGCATTAGTCTTCTACATGCATTTTTAGGCCACATGTCTTAAATTACTGTTTGATAGAGATCATTAGAAAAAGATTACAGTTGTCCTCTAAAAGATGTTCACTTCTTCCACATGTTCACCTCTTGTAGTCTCTTCCTCTTTTTTCTAACTTTTTCATTTTGTTGTTTCTTTCAGAAAAAGTCTCACAATAAGACTATAAAATCAAGATCTAACGTGAAAAACTTTCTATTACTTCATCTATAGTAAGCATAACAAGAAACAGAAGAGATCTGGGAGATCATGATTAATAATAAATTTTTATGTGATGCTAAAAAATAAGATGAGCTTTTCTAAAAAATTGCCTTACATGCACAAAAATATATATTGCATTGTGTGTAACAAGTTCATACAGAGTCATACACCTTGCTGCAATGTCCTCAGTTAGCAGACATGATTTTATCTGCCTTTTTTATTTTACATTTTATTCTGCCAATTGTCCTGGACCCTTTGTATTCACTCCCTTCCCTCAACCAACAAGCATTTGCTAGAGACAGAGACAGCTGAGAATTTGTATGGCAGCTACTATATTGGTCACTTACGATGATCTCTAAGGAATTCAATTAAGAGGAAGGGCATGCAGAATTAATTATTGATAACACTGCATAACGCTGGACATAATATGCATGCAATACAGGAACTAAGCATATGGTAAAGTCATAATTAATCTTATAAATCAATTAATTGCTAATCTCCTGTGTAATTACTTTTGTTTGTTTCCCAGGAAGATATTTTAATTAGATTGTTTAAAAGTGATAATGAAATTGAAACCAGTTTTTAGCACTTTGCAGGCATAACATTGGTTACGTTGTGGTGCAGATCACAGTTAATATTGAACATAACAGCTGTTACTGAAGGTCACTCTTCCTGCTACAAGCAGCGCCTACCAAAAGTGTCAACTGGTCGTTGTCCTTCGCCTCTTCTGAGGACAGACTATAAAAGCTCTGGTTTGAAAATTCTTACTGCAGGTCAAAAGAAATTGAAAATCATCCCATCTGAAGTTCATGTTCAATTCACTGTTTTTGAGTCTGAGGACCTAATTATCAGTGTACTTCATTTTAAACATATAATCCTTCCATTACACTTATCAGGCCAGGGAAACACTGTAAAATTTCTGTCTAGGATATTCTGAAATGTTAGAATAAACTTCTCCTTGGTTTTACAAATTTCTGTCGAGCAGGAAGTATATAATTCAAAGAGGCAGTCATATCCTGCCTGAAGAGCTCGAGGAATCAGAGACTATGGCTACTTATTAAAAATTGTCTATAAGGATATCTTTGTAGATGCCATGTGCTAAATAAAGTGAAATTCTGAAACTGATCATAGAACCACTGTGCTACAAATGTGGCAACACATTTTTTTATTTATTTAGAGTAAGATGTGTTAACATCCAGCATGACAAAATTTGTACAAAGTTCACAATTTAAAAATGAAGTCTCACAGCAACTTGTGATTCCACACATTTATAGCAAAATTAAAATGTCAACAAATCCATGCCGTGTAGTACAAAAATAAATCAAACTTCAGTTCCACAGAGAGCACAATAAATAGTTTATACAAAATTCTGTCTTAATAAATGATTACTTAAATTAACTTAGAAATGAATATGAACAATAAGTTATAATAAATAAACTCTGATGACTCACAATAATTTCATATGAAAGGTCAGCATTCTAATATGTGACACTTTTGTGATCCCTATATAATAGTCACAGATAACTTTTGATTTGATATTATGTACCAACATTAGATGAGCAGCAGATTTGTGCTTAAAATCCCTTTCCATTGTACATAGGTGATAACAATAAGAATCCAAAACTGATACTATCTATTACTCTACTGAAAGCATTACTATACTGGCAAAGAAGCTGCAGACACAATGCAGTGGAAAAATGCATATGCCATTATGAACAATGAAAGCCCTAAAAGGAGGCTAGGGCAAAAGTACAATATATATGGCAGAAGGTGAACAACAAGCACCTTGCTTCAGCTCTCAAAAAGGCAATTCTGAGCATGGCAGCTACAACTAATAGCACAACAGAAAAAGGGCACTGTACAGATAAGATACTGCAGAGCCCCAAAGTAATTACATAATCTTTTCCCAGCTAGTTATTAAAGTCCTCGTGGAAAACTGTAAGCTTTTGTACAGTGAATAGTATAAAGTGCCGCTGGGATATACATATATTTATACATATATATATATACCGAGGTTGAGTATTGTATCAGAATATTTGTTGTGAGATCCCTGTAGTCTCCCTTAGCAATATTACTGGATTGGCCATAATGGCTTCCACTATAATTTGTTCTAGTTTAGTGTCACAAGGCTAATGACACAAGAAATTGCACACCTCCGTATGGATATATAGGGCAAGGTAAGTGCAAATAGTCAACTGGCACATTGTGGGGACAATGACCCTGTAAGTCCTGTTCTGCTAAAAATATTTTTATTTTTTACAAAATCCATCTTTTTCATAACAAAATTTTAAAGTACTTTTGTACTTTCTGCATAACATCAAGACATGGAAGGAAAAAGATATGCTATCAAATTTAAATAAATTCAACATCCGTAAAACACAACACGTCACCAAATTTACTACTTAAAAAAAGAAAAATGTAGTAATAAAAAGTGGTCTTATGCATACATATAGTGCAGTCATTTTGAAGAAAACAATCAAATCTTGAAGATACAAATAAGTTTTATCTTAAAATGATCCAGTTTAAAGCAAAAAAAAAGTGCCGAAGTATATTTAGTTACATTAAAAATTTGATTGCATTCATTTTTGCAATAGGTAATAGTAGAACGAATACAAAGCATGTGTGAATGCTGCAGTAATGATTGTTCTCCAACTAAAAGCAAAACATAAATGTTGAAATATTAAAAATGGGATCAAATGCTTGGCCAAACAAAAGGAAAAGTCTTTACTGAACTGCATTCCCACTACAGAGAGCAGTGAATGCAGTTCAGTAATGCTAACAGAAGCAGATCATTTGTGTTTATCCCAAAACTGAAGATGTGAAAAGGCAATATTAATTTTAAAATATTGTCCTCCATCTTGAATTGGAAATACAGAATTTCTGAAAGATGAACTACATTGCTATAACAGATAATTCAGAGGGGCACTAGCAGTCCAGCAGAGGTATGAGAATGTTGGCTCCAAAGTTTATTTGAAAATAAAAGCTGAAATCTTCACGTTGTCCACCTCTGATATAGTTCTTTTCATAATGGAAGTTCCCATATTCATACCATGTAATGCTTAGAAGTTAATTAAAAAGTGCTGTTTAAGCTGCTTTGAATCTTCTGTCAAGTTTCCATGGCTTGATGTTGTCTTACAATAAATTACCCATTTTGTATCTTACATCTAATCCATGCCATTTTCTTGGAATTCAAAAAACCTCATTTTATTGCCCCCACCACACACCATCCTCCAAAAACAAAAGTCACATAATATTTTCAAGCATTGTTCAAAAATAAAGCATTTTTGCAACCAATTCTTGCTATGAAACAATATGCACACAAAATGTATTTCTTAAATCCCATAAAATCCTCCAACATGAGGCAAAATGATAGTGTTTAAAAAGTGGCTGCAGACCGCAACATTGTCATTCAAAGCTGTTTTTTTTTTTTGTCCATTTCAGTTCAAAATACTAAAACATTTAATCACTAAAGCATTAAAAAGAATTTACACTCTATTTATTTTGATCAGCTTACCTCTTCAGAAATATATATACCCCAAAAATGTGCATACATTAGCAGCTATAAACATTACATGGCATATCACACTATGTCAGCTTATATGAAAACGTACAAAATGTGAATGTATTCAAAAAACTATTCTGCAGTTACTATCTTTAAAGCAAGACATAAAATCATTATGAAGTCTTGTAAGCATAACACTGTTTCAAACAGAAATAAATATATAACACTTTCTGGTAAATTACAGCAGCAAAAAACAAGAGGCATCCTTTTTTTAAGCAAGACTTTCACCACTATAGCAGCTGTTCAGACCTGAATTCCTCTCACAGCCTGCTTTATATTTTCCAGTAGGGCTTTATTTTCTGGACTCTGATAACGATCTTGATTTGTATACATGTCCGTCAAAGTGGTCACGTAAGCATCAAAATTTTGTTCATTGATTGGTTCCTACGAGATATTAAATAGTAGTTCATATACAACTTTTATTTTCTTAATTGTATATTCATTTAAGCATAACATATTATCAAGGCATAACTGCCACCATTTTTTATAATATTTAAAATGCCTATTTAGTTCTTACTTAATTTTTTTTTACAGGATACACCGGAACAGGCCCTCCATGTCTTTGTTAGCAGTTAAATGTATCTTTATGGTTTCAGTGCTGTTACCACAAATATCCAACTGGTTGATGAAACGTAAACATAAAAAAGACATCTATTGTATGAAGTGAACTGAAGATCGCCAAATTCCTTAACTTGTGCTCTCAATCACTTACCATATGTGGCAGCTGGATATTAGCTAGACTATGAATTAAAGACTGGCTTAAATTGGCCAATTCATGAAGAAGAGACTCATTTTGCTGTTCAATTACTTTGTTCTCCTCTTCTATCGTCTTCAGGTTGCTCTCCATTGTGGTAATCTAAAATGGACAAATTTGTGTACAATGTAATATAAGGCAAGCTGTTATAAAGCATGTGCTCTTCAAAGGGAGTAATAATAAAAATACCAGAGAAAGGAGAAAAATATCTATTATTGAAACTAAAGAGGGTTTTGCCTGAGCCTGAAATTCTTATCATTGTTAAAGGCATCTTTTTACAACTGCAAGTGAATGGCTTGTTTTTTTTTAATATTGGCAATAATGAATGAAGCTGGATTTAGTTTTACTGTTATTGAGATTTTCTTTTTGCACTGAAGGGCATTAAGAAGAACCTTAGTTCTGCAAATTCACCCATGTGATTTAACAGTTCCACTCCTAGAAGCCTAGTTGTCAGTGGTACATTTCTAATATTTTTCGCAATCCATATATTGCTAGTTAAGCATGCACAGCTCCTTGATATCAGCGTTGTCAGTTTTTTGTAATTATAATTTTTTTTTCTATGCAAATTCATAGGGCTGCTTTTGAAAGCTGACCAATGTATGGTATTGCAACCGAGTGTGCTGCTGGTGTCCCCAGGTGACAAGACGCAAGATAGCTGCAGCCTTGTGATGTGCTCAAGCTAAAAATCATTGTGGAGGCAACTTACCCAACTGATGCAGAGCACAGTACTAACAAAGTTGTACGGATTTCAGATGAGCACTGGCTCATGTTCAACTCATCAAGAGCACATTCAGAGCTCAGTGGTACCTATTTACACTTTTCTTTGTAGACCTGTCCTAACTTTCCACACTGGATGACAACTGTAAACAGCTATTACAAACTGTGAAGTGTGTTTGTCTGTGTAGGTTAAAATAGAGAAAAAGAAGCCAGAGGAATGGAAAAATGCTAAAGAACACAAAGTTTTAAATTATCAGAATGAGCTTAATTTATTTCTGCTTTGGTATAACGGAAAGGATAGAATTTCAACCCACTCTCGGGAATCTGCATTAGCAGGGGAGTAGGACCTCTAGATAATTTCTAGAGGTCCTTTCCAACCCCTATGATTACTCTTCTGTGATTTTGTGGTTCTGTAATACTGAGCTGAAGTGTTTGAGCAGTAACAGCCATGAGAAAGGGAAATTTTAGTCAACAGCTGGCACAATCAGGTTGTTTTATTCTGGACCCAGAGGTTAAGTCTGCTTATGGAAATACAGCCCGTTAGTTTGTAGACTTAACTTTGACAAGTGTGCAACTTTGACATGTGGCAACACATAAAACAATCTTTAGGTAGATCTGATTTTGATTACACTTGTATATATAGCAATTAATCCATGCTGTCAGTATTGCAGGAGCTTGATCTGTCACAATTAATTGTTTATTAGCTACTTCTACAACACACTATAGCAGGCAAAATACTTTTATTCAGTTTTGGAACTGGGAACATATCCTCCTCTTTTGTTTTGCTTTCAACTTTTGCATACTAGAGAGCAACTCCATGCAAATAGAAAACGTTTTCTGTAGGTGCTTGTTAGAGTCAGCCATGCTCCAATATTTACCCTAAAAACAAATTCTTTATTAGAGACCAATATGAAGAGCCTGATGTCAGTGAAAGCTAGTTAAGTATGGCATGATGCTGCTGTCTCACAATAATTTAAATACCTAGAAAATCTATTAAAAATTATAATTGAGTATTGCCACCTAAATAGATTTTTTTTCCCTTGGGCTGTGTCAAGTGAGATGCTGACAATCTGAAAATTAATTACTTGCAGATTTTTCTTTCCCTATCTTATGTTTATATGTTTCTACTCCTCTCATACTTTTGGAGCTGCAAGTTAAAATCAAACAAATTTACTAGAAGATCTTAAATTAAAAATGTTTTGTTCCAAGTCTTATGCAAAAATGCAGCTGGTATAGGAAAGTGTTATGTGTGTAAATGAGATAAAGTCTGTAATACAACTTCCCACTGTTTTAAATATGAAAGATTCTATGTGGAAGAGAAGTCCTTGTTGCAGGAAAAACTTTGACTGGCACTTAAAATCATACAATATTCAAGACCTCAAGAAACACAACTTTTGCTAGTTATGGTGTTCACAAAATTAACACTATTTTCTCATTGTATATACTTCTGTGAAGTTTTATTGTTATCTAGATGATTTTGTAAAGATTTATCAGTAAACATTTTGCCATGCTTAATTTTAATGTTCTAAAAAGAGGGATCTGTTGACTTGGATATGATCTTAATAGATTGACAGTGACTGTGATATAACTGTGTTGGAAATGTAGATTGCTTGTCTTCAGGAGAGTGTCATAATTCTTAACTGAAGCCTCATATAAGTAAAAGAAAAGAAAAGGCAGCTTAGAACCTTCCAGTTTCAAAACTCACTAACAAATTCTGCCTATTGTGGTATTTACAGATTTCCTGCCACTGAGTAGTCTTCTTGCCCTCTTTTTTTTTCTTTTTTTTTAATACTTGATCACATTAGATTAGAACTTGTAAAACACCCATAAAATCCTATCAAGATCAAATAATGACAGACAACCCTGAATAAAACTGAAATGGGGCTTCAATATCAATTCTGCTATTATTTGGAAGTCAAACAAAAACACTCTATTTTTGAATATACAAGAGGAGGACAGTGGACACTGCACGCTTCTCTACAAGCAAAAAAGTAGCAAGGAACAGCCATCTCTACTTCCATTAGGTAGGATCAGTGTGCCTTTAATGCTTACCATCACGGGAGTGAAAAATACTGGGAATGGCAGTAAAACTCTCTGTAGCTGTCTGTACTCAAATCATGGGAATAAAACAGCACCAAAAATTATGCTGGACTGTGGAAAATGTCAGGGAAGGAATTCAATTTATTTCCTTCCTTTGCTTTTTCCATTCAGCATTAGGACTGAAAAGTGAGAATAAAGTGAGGTTTTAACATCAGTTTTCCCATGTTTTCGACAGATTTATTGGGAACCTAAAAGGAACTAAGCTGGATCCATGAAACCACTCTTGCTGCCAAGAGCTGCTCTACGTGATGAAATGTAATAGGTACTCCCTTCTATATCTAAATTTCCTTTGTAAAACAAACCTGAAAAAAGCCACATTGTTCATTTGGGCTCCTTCACCTTGTGACTTATGTTAATGACTATGATCTAACCTAATAATTTAACTACTATTAGAAATGTATATGTAGCTTTATCAAGGGGAAATACAAAGCTGACAGGTCATGCTTTTGTCATTGTTTTTGAAAGTATAATTAGCTAGGGCTCTTTTTTTTAATGGTGGTAATTGATGTGGAAATTGCATTTTGAATATTGTTTTCTGATTTTATAAATGGCTCACATATTAGTATGTGAGGAATATGAAAGACTACAATATATTTCCCATATTTCTTTTAATCAGTCATGTAGGAAAAGCAGCTGAATTTAGGGCTTCATAAAACTGTTACCTGAGTTCTGAGTTTAATCATGTCAGCTTCCATCTGGGAGTTGGATTCATTTAGTTCTTTGATTTCTTCATCTAACTGTTTAATTTCTTCATCATTTTCTATACCTATGCAATATAAAAATAAAAGATGTATTAAAATACCAAAGCTTTAAATCAGAGTTCAGCAAATTAATTACTTCCATATTTAAAATATAATTTACTTCAAGTAAAAGTTTTAGAGAAAAAAAAATACAGAAGAAGGAAATGCTCTTCAAACTTGTGTTCTGAAGTTAAAATGTTAAATATATTTTCCACAGCTTTTAAATCAGCAATAATTTTCCAGCATGTGTTATGAAAATGCCTGGAGAATCAGTAAGTCACAACTTTCTTTTTATACATACTGATTTTAACACTGCATTAAAAGAGAGGCACCTGTAACAACAAATTCTGCTCCGCAGTCTTATTTAACTTATTTGAAGGACTATCCTAATTTATAGATCTTCTGAAGGAAAAGAAAATATCTTAACATGATAATTTTTCATAGCACAATGCTGTCAAAATCATTTCCCAACATAGTAAAATTTTGTTGATGCATTAGGATATATTCCAATTCTGCTGTTGCTTTTAATATTTGCATGGTTCAGAAGAGTGATATATAATGATATTCAGGGCAATTTGCAAAATGGAAACGATTTTTTAGTTTTATGGCTTAAATATTTAAAGAACTGGTACCTATATCTTTAAGAATTCAGAAATTAATAAACTCTGTAGGTTTTATTTATTCATTTAATTATCACAGCAAAGCATATAACAATCCTAGGAAGAAATGTAACTGGTTTTGCTAAAGTCTGAAGTCCTAAAGCTAGAGAGTTTGTGTTCCCATTGGCTTGTTCTTACACATCTTTCCCCACTATTCCTCACTATAACAGGAAGAATGCTGTGTGTCTCTATAAGCATCCCAAATGTCTGTATCCAATTCCCGAAGGCTTTCCTCCTGGATATGGCATTTTGTAGAGAAAATTACGCCCAGACCTTCACCTCCTTGAATACTAGCAACTGAACCAACACATTCTCCAGCTGTGCTGGCAATGTGGGTTGCAATGGCTCTTCCAAAAGCTTCTTCTTTAAATGCTTTTTGGCTCTGAAATACATTTGATGCCAGCATTTAAGAAGGCAGCATATTAAGCATGGACAATCACAGATGAAGTGACTATGTCAAGTTCTCCAAGAAAAATTAGGACTTAGGTACCTCATAGACAACACATTTATGCACTACCTGTCTGAAGCCCCTACAGTTTGCTTTATTTGCACTTCAGGTACTAGGGTAGCTTCTTCAGTTTCATGGAAGGTACTTGCATCATCTTTCCTGCAACTCAAGTTTCCCAGGAAAGACTGCAGATGATTGGAGATGAAATGGCACAAGAGGTTACAGAACCCCAACTCCAAATGAATTCAAGGGACCTCATAAGGACTTGACACCTCTGGAAATAAATTCTTTTCCTCCTTTAAATCCTGCAACAACACAGGGTCACCCGTCTACCTTGGTGAATGAGATATGAATCAGAGAACCGGAAAATTACAATGGTGTACTCTACTTTGAAATATTTTAGAGTTATTTGAGTGTAACAGGCCAGTCTGACTCACTCCACTGTTGGCTCAGATTTCCACAGCACAAAGCCCAGTTTAAATTTTACTGACCTTGAATTCACACTTTATAAAAAGGTTTCCACACACAGAAAAAAGAGCCCATAGTGACAACTTTAGCTACCAATGAAATACTGTATTAAAAGGTAATGATTAAAAATTTACCATTACTGGCCCGCTGCTTTATTGTTAGCATTTGTTCTCCAGACAGCTTTGCTTTCTTCATTGCTGAAGTAGCTCTGGGACATCCTGATAAACTGTGAACATTAAAAAGCTTATTAATTTTGATAGATATTTGAAAATAAATCTTTAATCCAAAGCTGTGACAGAAAGCAGTATTAGACATGAAGTTTATTGTCATTGCCCGGTACTGAAAGAGTGTGCTAGTCTAAAAAAAAAAAGAAATGAAAAAGACTTACCAGTAGTTATTTCATGATTTTATTCTTCCATACAAATTCTTTTTGTGTAAACGCTAACATAAAAGTCAGATATATCTTGTAAAAATATAAACCAAGGAACAACAGTCCAATTTTCTAATGCGCTTCTTAAAAATTTATATTTTAAAAGTAGTTACTCCTCCACCTCAAATTTACAAATGACTCCTCTTTGAACTTCCACTCATTTTAATTAATAGTCCAAACATTAATTAACTGATGTGCATCAAAACAATTAACCCTTACACACTAAGCTTTTCTTAGTGAATATAGTGTACTGAGCTGAGTAAATTGCTCTTCTTTAATTACTTCTTTAAAAAAAAAAAACAAAAACAGTATCTGTGTGTCACTTTTCTGTTGAAGCATAAGAAATGACCCAAATGTTCCCATAAAAATGACCTTACTTAGAATATGGATCTCTTAAAATGTATATTTGATACACTCACAGATGGAGACTCAGTTACTGCTTGTCTCTCATGTTGTCAAAACTTTTAATTACATCATACAAAATAGTTTGATGTCAAATGCAATCTCAGCAGATTTTGTTATGGGAAATGCTCACTATTTTTATGTAATTATATACATCATACAGTCTGTTCTTTAAAAGTCACATCCTTAATGCATATCACAAGTAAGATTAAATATATATTCAATCTGATTGAAACTTTTGAAACTTACTAAACAATTCCATAATCCTTCAGGACTCATGATTTCATAAACACTAGAACTGAAAAATGTTGCACACATGTCACTGCCTCCTGATAATATCTCTGCAATATGGAACAAGTTTCTGCGAAAGATATCTTTGAGTAAAAGCATTTACTTAGGTACAGACCCAACTTCACACTAAAAAAAAATTAAGTATAATATGTAATTATTTAGAATTTTTCTCTAAAAAGCCTGGGCTACTATTATCAAGTGCAGCCAATTTAGAAAAGGCAATTTTCCCAAAAAATGTTTAAAACTTAAATTTATTTCCTCAGAAGAAAAATCAGTGTTCAACATCCAGACTTGTTTCTGAGAAGATATATAACAACCCTGGCAGTATCAAGAAAGAGCATGACCTAATACCTTTTCACTATTGCCTAAGTAGTAGGATGACACAGTATTCCAAGCTCTACTCCAGACTCAAGGCTTGACCGCAGAAAAACTCTCCTCTTAAAGTGACAATGGGAGTGCTGGGGAAGATTAAAGAGAAGGAGGTTGTGTATTTTGGGGAAAAAAAAAAAACAAACATCGGTGCAGGGAAAGGAATTAAAGATAACAACAGTATATGTATTGCAACAATTACATTAGTTTACTCTTATCTTGATCCTCAGCTTTTTCCTTTTCAAAAGCTGTAATAGCTGCCCAACCAGGGAACTCCTCAAAATGAAATTCTCTCTCAAAATAGCCCATAAGTATAGCTATTCCAACCCTACACAGAATTGGATGCTAGAATTGCATCTACCCAAAACCACAAAATAACAAAACAAAGTGTAATCATAAGCAGCAGAAATTGACATTGTATGCCTACATCCAAGGTTTTGTTCCTCATTAGTCATCTAATAGATGGAAGAGAGTTTTGACTAAAAGGGCTTCTTTCAGTGGTAGTGCCCAAACTACTGACTACAGCCAATTTCTTCTTTTGACCTCCCTAGCCCTTATGTACACAGTTTTAACACATGCACTATGGTACTGCTATGATTACCTTTAGCTTATTAGGTTCTTGTTTTTAGAAGAAGTAACAAATGAGCATAATCTCCTGGCTTTTCCTGTAGCTTTGATTAATTTAAGGGAGCGTTCTATACTCCTAAAGACACCAAACTCAACACACAGGAAGATGTTAAATTCAGACCATGCCATCAACCTCCTCTGCAGGTCTTTACTGGCAAACCTGTCTCCCCATTAGTTCCATATTGTATTGTAACTGGGAAGTTCCCTTTCCAGGCTCTTATAATTTTAAAGAAGCAGTGATTAAGTTAGTAATCTAAATTAGCAAACTGAGTTCTACTAAATCATATTTAACTTGGCTACGTTCTTCAGAAATGCACAAGACAAAGATATCAATATGCATCCTCTTTGCCTAGCTCTGCTCTTAATGAAGGTATCATTAAATACTTTAAATCATAAAAGAATAAATTAGAATTCTGATGATAAGTTTCCACTCTGCAAGGACATCCTAACTCTTCCTTTCTACCATCCAGTACCTGAAGGGGGCCTACAGAAAGCTGTGGAGGGACTTTTTATAAGGGCAGGTAGTGACAGGTTGAGGAAAATGGAAGAGGGTAGATTTACACTAGGTATCAGGAAGAAATTCTTAACTGTGAGAGTGGTGAGACACTGGAACAGGTTATGGATGCCCCCTCCCTGGAAGCATTCAGGGCCAGGGTGGATGGGGCTTTGAGGAACCTGGTCTAGAGGGAGGTGTCCCTGCCTGTAGCAGGGGGTTGGAACTAGATGATCTTAAAGGTCCCTTCCAACCCAAACCATTCTATGATTCTATGATTCTTGACTGCACTTTCATGTAAAGGTAATTACTTGCTTTTTTCCTAAGATGAGAATAACCAAACAAGGACAGGACATATGGAAGGTAAGATGAGAAAAAGGGACAAGTCAGCATTACACCAGAAGTGGACTGCTGTACAGCAAATAAAAATCATAGAGGTATACAGTTAACTAAAAGCTTCAATTGAGATCCTAGAGGAACTGAGAGTAGCTCCAGATTTCTAGAAAATTGAAGACATAATAACAGTGGTGGGGAAAAAAAAAAGCACAGGTATGATCTTTTTTTTGTCTCAAATATCTTTAGATTTTAGTAATACACAAGTAAGTTCCGTTTCAGTTCTTTAAGAATGTACTAGTTTTAGAGTTAATTTTCTTCATAGTAGCTAGCCCACACACCACTATGTTTTGGATGTGTAATGAAAAACACACTAATGGTGATAACACACTGATGTTTTAGTTGTTGTTGAGCAGTTCTTTCACAGAGCCAAGCACTTTCCTGCTTCTCACACCACCTTGCCTGTGAGGAGCTAGGGGTGTGCCAAGTGGCTGTGAGAGGAAAGAACCAGGACAGCTGACTCAAACTGGCCAAAGTTATATTCCATATCATATGACATCATGCACAGCAATGAAATTGGGAAGAAGAGAAGAAAGAAGTGTGTTCTGGCGTTATGGCACTGTCTTTCCAAGTAACCATTATGTATGAAGATCTCTGATTTCCTGGAAAGGGCAGAATATCTGCCTGCTGATAGGAAGTAGTAAATTAATTCCTTGTTTTGTTTTGTTTTGCTTGTGCATGCAACTTTTGCTTTACCTAGTAAATTTTCTTTATCTCAACCCATAAGTTTTTTCAAATTTATTTGCCTTTTCAGTTCTTTTGCTCACCCTATTGTGGAGGGAGTGAGCGGCTGTGTTGGACATAGCTCTCTATTGGCTCTAAATCTCAATAAAGATTTAAGGAAAATAAGTCACATACATCTGAAAAATAAAAAATAAAAAATAAAAAATAAAAAATAAAGACCAAGACAAACAAGCTAGCTAGTAATTCTGATAAGGATACTATCAATTTTAAAGCCTTTACAGTTGATACTGTGTCACAGATTTTTCTGCTACAAGTCAAATTACTGTGTATTCCTGCTTTGGTTTGTTTTTTGTATTTTAAACAAACCTTCCACTGACTTGTACACAATTGGAGAAGTCTAGAGCTTGTTCATTCCAGTAAAGAACTCATAAAATTAATCACAATTATCTCACTTGCCACTGCCATTATTCTCATACACATGAATAATAATGTAAAATAAAATACAAGCATAGTTGAGCATTTTTTTCTTCTCTATTAAAAATGAATAAGGCTTTCTAACAACACTTCTGGGAGTATGGTGTAATAGTCTACACATAACGAGGCATCATTTATCTCTGTTTGACTGTGGATGCTCCAGGGCTTGAAGCTACAGCATTTCAGGTGGAGCTGTGAGAAGTGCAATACTCAACTCCTGTCTCCCTCTGAATTCCTGATTCAGCAGGAGCTGAGATTCTACTGGTGGTCATCAGCAACTTGTCTCCTTGAGATGCCGTACTTCTTGGCTCTCACTGAGTTTCTACTATCAGTTCTTTAATTTGAGAAAGAAAAGTGCAGTGTGGTATATAATCCTTGAAAGTGAGCCACTGCAACAATTTACAGAAAACCTATGAAAAAAATGAATTAAACTGTTGAATTAAAGTGACCTGGGGTCACGTCCTGCAAACCTCCTGTAAGGTACGTGCTAAAATTTGAGCAAGCCTCAATTTTTGCTGCTTGGCTGTGTACATCTGACATTGAAGCACATCGTTTATATCGCAAATTTGCTTTTGTTGGGAATGGGTGCTAGATAAAGAGGTGCATGATTGGGACATAATCATGCAGGTTTTGCTTTATAAGAATGGCAGTGTCGATGCAATAGACATTTCTATACACTATACTCCTGCATTAATTGGAGTTCTTTTTTTCAGGAACACTTTGCAAACGGAGGAATGCAGAGGTAAAGTACAAGTAGCACAATCCACAAAATAAGCCCAATCCATATAGAGCTACATTTGCATTTTGGCCCAAGTTTAATGAGGAGTAGTGGTTTACAGAAACCCAGTCATCTACGACGTATGCAGAAAGACTACATGCAGAAATTAGGATAAAGCACATATGGTCATTGCATTGTTTATGAGTTGAATATGATGTTAAGAATGCATTTTCTTTTTCTTGTTTATTAGTCTAGTTACATTGCAAACAGTGCCTAGTCATATAATCATTAGATTTGAAAAGTAAAGTTGAATTGGTCCCAAAATAAAAGAAAAATTACTGGGGGAAAAAGTTTGAAGGAGATTTCTCACTAGTAGTTAGTACACGTTTACAAAAAAATCTAGTTTAAAACAATGAAACATGGGCTAAAATGCTGAACTGTATCAAGAATATAATAGTGCTGTCTTTGAGGGTACAAAGAAGAAAAGTCATCTGAATGGAGGGATCATTGACCAAGTGGAGTAATTGCCTGGGTGACCGATCTTAGCTATCACTTTAATTTTTTTTTTTTTTTTTTGGTCTCAGCAGACAGACATAGTCTGGTTGCTCTTCAGGATAAAGGAATTGTACTTTTCCCATCAAGTGAAGAAAACATTCTCCAAGCAGCAATTTGGGGATGTGGAAAAGTAGGAGATATAGGTCAAAATAAAATGCAGCTTTTGTATTTGGTGTGTGAAGTGCTGAAGTTTACAGAGAAAGAAAGAACAGGAAATAAAGAAACAAGACGGTTTATCTCGAGTAACAACAAAGTATCCTGAGGGCTAATTTTATAAATTTTATAAACATTTTAAGATGTTTAAAGATTCACCACCATTGTGGGATTTTTGTTTTGCTGTTTTTTATTTGTTGTGGGTTTTTTTGTTTATTTTTGGTAATTTTTTGGAAAAGTTAAGAAAATGAAACCCTTTTCCTGTTTATTAAAAGTAGCATCATCCACAGAGTAAAGAAAGGAATATGTCCCAGGACCTCTGTTAACTACAGATAGATCCAAAACAAGCCCTGGAGAAAATCCTTTTGAAATGCAGCTAAATACAGATCACAGTGAAAACTACTGCTTCATTTTGCTAATGGAAGAAATCTTACTCTTTTGACTAAGCTCCAGAGCTGTTTGCTAGTGTTTGAAGTTCACGTTAAGAGATCAAACTCAATGATCAAAGTGACCCTTTCCTTGGTTTAATATTAAATCCATGAGCCACTCATTTTTTTTCTATGTTGAAGAGTACCAGCTGTAGAGATTTCCTTATTCCCATGAGTAAATTCTGCTATACACCTTAAAGGATGAAATATTCTGAGAACAGCACCAGCAAAGATAAAAGGAACCCTCTGTGGCTGAGCACTCATTTTTATTTACATTCAAGCGTGATTGGCTTCTCCCCAGCTTCTTACTGAACTGTGAAATAAAGGGAGTCCAGGAGTGTTAGTGATGGAGAGGTTCTGCAAACAAGGTAGTTCTGTTTGCTTGGAGATTACTGGGACTCATGTAGGAATCACCTCCTCCCCACCAGCTACACAACACCAGCTGCCTTTGTGCTGTGTTGGAAGAAACTATCTCTTCAGCTCTATTTCAGAATTCTTCACGCAGAAAAAAATAATTTCTGATTAATGTAGTGGTTTTTAAGCCTTATTCTCTCTTTAAAGCATTTTTGGTGTACTTCCAACTCATACCTAAATGCCAGTGTAGAAACTTTCAGTTAAGTTTTCAGTCATGAGGGAAAATAAGAAGACTAAAATCCTGATGTGTTAAGTGGCAGTTTCTACAGCAAGCTGCTTTATAAAGCTGCTGAGGAAAATAGCTCAGATTTGATTTTTGTTTAAACAAATATTTGCTTTGGTTCCAGAACTAAAAACACTTAGAACATTACCTAAGTGGAAAGAGAAAAAATACAGCCTGATTAAAATTAAATGTAAACTTCTTGATATCATTTTAATTATAATTGATCATTGTTTCAGAAAGACTTCCTGCAAATAACTACTTTCTTAGTTTGGAGTGGGAGGGTTAAAGCAGTGCTAAAATTTGGTTGTTCAAGCAACACATAGAACTGCTATATAGAGTGAATGGCCATGATACACACAAGCTGATAGAGCTTTTTTTTTTTTTGAGTCAATCTCAGAGTGTTGGAACTGTAAGAACACTGCTAAAGTTGTCCTTCAGCTGGGGCATACTTAGTCCTGTGGCAAATCTACATGATATTTTGCTAACTTAAGTTGCTTAGACAGTAGAGGCTCTGCAGATGGGCTTTTCATACATGCCAATAAGCACTGACCTCTATCATTCCTGAACAGAGAAAGGGTTTTTGCCTGTTGCCCAATGATGTAATAACTGTTAAAAATCTTGCACTACTCTCAAGCAAAGGAGGAAACATTGCAGCACATTACAGGTGTGAAGGTGGCCCTATAAACTATGGGGACAATGAAGGCGCTTAATAGAGCACCACTGATGAGAGTTTCCCAGAGGTAGGGGCCCAACTCTGGTTACTGCAAAGTTTATCGGTCTCTCTACTGTCGCGTTACAGCACATAACAGTACAGATGATCTGAAGACTGGTGGGCTTGCTGGTAACTCAAATAGTGTTGTGAAAGTGAAGACTGAGACTTGCCTATGTGTAATAGGCAAGGTGTATCACTAGCAACATACCTTTGATTATTTTTTGTGGGTAGCCAAAAAATTTCAAGCAACTTGTTTAGTGACCAAGTCCAGCTAGAAGCACAGTTTCTCTACGAACTTCACTAGGCAGCAGAGAGACAGCAGAACTTGAAGAGGAAAATTTGTCCCACCTGTAATCTAAAAAGCCATGCAGTGATCTCTACTTTTTTATGGGCTGTGTCTGTAATGAGGACAAACAGGCTTATAACCAGAAAGCTTCTGCTAAGTGCCTGAAATCAAGGAGACGTCACGCTGCAAGCACATGTACAAATTACCATCTACTGTCATTTGCCAGCTCTGCGCAGCTAAGTGATTTTTCTTGCTTACAGTGTGCAGTCTGCTTTTTCTAATATGAATTTCATATTATTTTCTCCTTGACTTTCCCAAGGTAAATAAGCCTCTTAAGTCCTTCTAGATTAGCTCTCTGTTAGGGGTCTATCAGTTTAGTAGACTGCATTTGATTAAAATGTTATTCCATCCTTCTTCCGGATTGTAATGAAAAGAGCTGGCAGAACTACCTGCAGTTTAAGAGCCTAACTCTTTCAAGGAACAGGCTCTGCTTTTAGTCACTTCTGACTTTTGTCAAATTTTAACTGATTTTACTGCAGTCTTTCACAGTAGATGTCTGCCTTGGGCTCATTTTTTTCCCAAATGTCATAGGAAAAAAATATTTCTCAGAATTTATTTGTATACAACTGTTTTGTTTACACTGAAGAGGAAGGAGGAAAAACAATAATTCAGTAAATACTTCTGTTTAAAGTGAGACTTGACATTTCATGAGGTATTATTCTGAGTTTAGAGAAAAATTCTGCTGTCATCATGAAAATAAACATGGATTTGGTGGAGTTACAAATCTCTGACAATCTGTCACTGGGACATGAGCAGCATATAGGTGTTAGTATTTGGGTGCCAGATAATTGATTTATTTTGTCTGTATAAAAACTGGGAGCACTCTGGGCCTTTCTTTACCATCAACCCCGTTCAGGGCTGAATGGCACAGATAAGAAGGGTGCTTCTAGGAGCCAGCTGGTGAGACCAGGTGATCTGTTCCATCAGTGCTCAGGAGAAGCATATTAGAAAATTGAGATCTATACTACTCAACCAGACAGGGCCTGGATATGACCTCAAGCCATGTCCATATGCCATAGCTCAAGCCAACTAACGTTCACCCCAACATGGCCTGGGCACCATTTTATTGGTTATCATAGTCATGGCCACCAAAAAACAGCTTATATAGAGCCAAAGTAATTCCTATGTGCAGGCACAGATGTACAAACATGAAATGCTGTACCTTTGGCTCATAAAGATTCCTAGTCTGCTCTACTGCTTGTTTTGAAATAGCATGGGAGCCTGATTTAGCAACTGATGAATAAAAACCCAGATCATACTATATTGTTTTTAATTTCATATTTTTCTTCTTTATATATATATTATTATTATATTTAATTGCCATGATCGTCTCCTTGACTTCTTAGAAATCTGCTGGCCCATTTGCATGTCTCTCATCCCTCAGTAATATCACCATGATGACACCTGTCACTGTTAGTTGTAATTAAGTTGCCAAACATAGTGAGTTTAACTAATTCTTCTGTGCTGTTAACATTATATGACTTCCTCCCACCAAAATGGAACCTAGAGCTTCTAGGAAAAAGTAAGAAAGGAGCAAAATAAATTAATGGTGGAGATTGAATAGGCAGCTAAAACCAAAAACAATAAAAGCTTTTAAAAGGCTGGATGTTAGGACATCAAGAAAAATTTATTCTCTGAACGACTGGTTAGGCATTGGAATGGGCTGCCCAGGGAGGTGACTGAGTCACTGTCCAGGGAGGTGATCAAGAAATGTTGTATTGAGGCAAATGGTTCAGCAGAAAAATACTGGTGTACCTTTTCAAGACTCTACTTTGGATTACCCCATAGTGAACTGTGTTATTAGATTACAATATACGTATCTGATCTCATCTAACTTTACAGCATTTTTCCATTCGTTTAGTAAAGTCTCTGAGTTTTCATCTTTGCACTTATTTTCAAATACAAGAAATATGTTTTTTTACTTACATATTTGAGCTTTCATTTCAAATAAGCTTTACCCAAAGAGCTGACTCCTGCTCTTCACCTAAATTCTAGGCACTTTCATTTCTCCATGAACTGAAAGGAGTATCTAACATTTAGTATCTCAGACAACTTAGAGCAATGTAAGCTCTACTGTCTATCCATGGGCCTTGTATTGCATCAACACAAAAGCTATTTCAGGTCTAAGACTCTGCAGAATTGACTTTGTTTAAATAACTGCTGCTGTACTTCTTTTAATAATACAGCTCAATTCTAAGGGTCACATTCACTGAGCTAATGCTAAGTATTTTCTAGTTTTTAAATTCCAAAACTAAGAAATACTAATGGTAAGAGAGAAGATGGCTTCAGGCACACAAATCAAAAGCTCTCCAACAATTTAGAAATGAATTTGCAGCCACTAGCATATGTTTAGAGATGTGAAGTGTATGGATTATAGACCTACTTCCCTTTCAACACTCTGCACACAAATACAGAGATGTTGAGATGTTATCCTTTGGACAAAGACTCAGGCTACAGCCCTGAGCACCAAGAGATTTGACCACAGTGGTACTTACATGCCTACACTTCAGTAGTGGAAGTTGATACTAAAGGTTCTTTTAGACATGTCTGCTTCTAGCAAACATTTAATGAGAAAAAGGATCTGCACGTGAAAATCTACAGCTCCATCCTTCTTTCCTGACATTTGTCATTTCATTTGTCAAGGGTACCTTGAGAGTTTGGGAGCTCAGAGGTTCTCTGAGGAAGTGTATGAGTGCAGGCATAAGTCTGCTTCTAGCAAGTAGCTGCTGAAGATCACTCCTGTCTTGAGCTTTGTCTTATCTTCTAGCCTGCCTGTTCACAGGCTTAGCAATGCAGCTGCGCAACTTAGAGCTGAGACCAACCTTGAATTTTCAGAGGAAATAACCCAGGTTATGCTCCTTCACCTCAGGATGTATACCTGAGTACACTGACTGCACTGCTATTATCTTCCTACAGGCTTTCTGACGGCCTTACAATTAATTAGGCTATCCTATATTATGTGGATAGTCCAAAATAATCCTCTTCTAACCACTTCTAACTTCTACTTAAATTTCTTCAGCAGATAAAAGGCACTACGTGATGCCTATTACTTTCTTCCATCATACCTAAGCATTTTGCAAACCCAGTTTGCAAACCCAGGGACATGCTGTTGCTGCTCAAGCATAAATCCTATTCTATAAACTTGCTTTAAATATAAAATGCAGATTCCTATTCTTGGAATTCCACTGTGTGATAACTAAATTGCATTTTCTTATATCCTATCTCATTTACCTATCTACAGACTCTTTCCAATTCATTTTCATATTAGTAATAGGTCACCTTATTTCACACTGGCCTTTCCTTCTGGCCCTGTCTCCTTTGTGAACCATACTACTCCAAATCCTTGCTTCAAATCCATCCTGGTAACTCTTTGTTGCCATTCTTTCCTGCACAAAATTCCTTGATAAGACTATTCATAAGAATTTCTGTGGACAGGAAAACCAAACACTGAACAAGCATGTTGTTGGTGCTCTTGTACATAGGACAGGAGTCTGAATTTACTAAAGTTCATGACTTTTTCCATTGACTACTCATTCCTTCTTCAGAGATATGTACGTACAAACATACATATATTTAACTTCCAGACTATTTGATTGACAGTTGGAGCAGTTTTTAATCTAAGTACTGACTTCCTATCTTTTGTGGATCATCTCAAGAGGCCATTATTATCAGCAGAATGTACCTTGAGCACAAGGTGCAACAGCAGCTCTAAGAAATCTGTGCCTTAGAAACCTTTCTCTCTGTATACAATAACTGATTCAATAGCTGGTATAATTTTCACAAGCCAGTTTGCTGTTTCAGTCTCCAAGTATTATAGCTGTTTGGATAACATAACACTAATGTCTATTTACAAAAGGCAGAATATAAAATCTCAAATAACACATAAAAGACACTATTGCATCTAGCTAATATGTATGCTGAGAGAACTCTGCTGATTGGTGACAAATTAAGCACATCGACTTGACATATCTGAAGCAATATTAGTTACTATGGAATAAAAGAAGAGCTTTGCCCTGGCACTGTAGTCATGCTCACATTCAGATTCCCATCTAAAGCTCCAAAAACACCTTTTAAAACAGGGACAAAATTTATCCCTGATAGACAATCCATTAACCTCTTAAAAGCTATGCAAAATGTTATCTCTGAAGTTCTCTTATTTTTGCTAAATTTATGTAAAAAAGGGCTTTGTTTTCCTTTTCTCAAATATTTGTATTCCATTATTTTTAAATAATCTTATGTATTCTATTTGGGTTTCTATTCTGTAATCTCCTGACTATTTTGAGCTAACATTTTCATTACCAAATAAGTAAAAAGTACATCATATTTATAGAACTGGTTTCTGAAAATACTTTCATTCCATGCTCATTTGTGAATCAACAGTATATTCAACATCTCTGAAAACCAGGTGGATTCTGATGTGTTTTACGAAGTCTATACCAAAGCAATTTTTTCAGAGTCACTCAATAACGCAGTAGCATATTTACAGTTACTGTTATGCACTTTTTTTTTCCCTAAAATCTTCTGTGTATTATAGATTCAGATTCAGGTCTCTACTTGCAAAGATTTTCATTTAAGAAATCATGAGTCCTTATTTCCAGTTATCTAAAAACATAAATGTGAAGCCTATTTTTGAAGTAATAATGAATGTCAAAAGGAACAGAGAAATTTCATGACAAAAAGCTGTATTCCAAATATTGTTAATATGATTTAAATAATATAATTAAGTGAAAAATATAAACCATGGTCACTCACCTACGATGAGTAAGAAAACTACCACTGACGTGTCCTGAGCCATCACATCCTGGGGTTGGACATGACATTCCTTCCGTCTTCACTGACTTCCAAGAGAACTGTGAGCCATTTAGGTACCCATCCTTTTGCCTTTTGGCAGCTAGAGGACACCCTGATGCACTGCGATGGGATGCATATTTTCCAGTTATATGACCCTGACCATCACAACCAGGAACTGGACATCTGGATAGCAGATAGATGAGATAAACTTTATTGTCTTGCCATCATATACCTGGTAGCCTCTACAACAAAGTCAAAATAAACCTGACATGAAAAGAAAAGAACAATCATGCACTGTCGTCTTAAAAATAGTCAAGATACCCTCCAGTGAGTAAAATGACAAATAGAGCTTTGCTAATACATAAAAAAGTTCTTCTTACAAGTAAATAGCACACTGGAATTGCAATGATGCCTATGGAGCTCCACTCAGTAGGGAAATTGTCCATAAAAAACTCTGTGACCATAAAATCCTATTTAGTGTCATCCTTGTTATGTTTTAAGTATGTGTATGGATTTTAAAGAACCCTTGTCCAAAGTCCTGGAAATGTTAGGTATGAACAGAGTAAGTGATGCTTTTCTGCACTAAAGGGATGTTGTCAGATTAAAAATCAAGAGTCAGATTATGAGAGATTATACAAAATCATAGTGCCTACTGCATGAGAAATGTGAAACAATTTAACCACTCTCTGAACTGAAGAGATTATAACAAACTTGCACTGCGTGCCCAAAGAGATCAGTGAAGACAGCTCCATATTAATCTGTTACTAGGGAATCCCCCATACATTTGCCCTATATAGTTAAAAACAAGCAAACAAACAAACAAACGAAAACCAAACAACACTCAGGGTTAGAAGGAAGACAATAAGATCCTCAAAGTGAAATGTTTAAAGAAAATACTTCAGTCAGTATGCCACTACATAGCACAGGCCAAAACAAGGCTAGTTATTTCATTGACTGTCCTACGCTAACATATTGCTGCAACACTACATGGAGGATCCAGTTCTGAATGTTTCAGAGCACTAAAGCTGCCAGGTGCAGCAGTTGCTGAAATCAGAGCACTTTTCAAGAAAAAAAGCAAAGACCTATAGGTAAATATTTGTTCCTCTTCTCACAAACTGAATGAGCAGTCAGATTCTAAGTAGTACTTTCACCTAAGTATTTCTCTATTCTTGTGACTACCTTGTTTAGCATGTATGTTTTGTCTACAGCATGTAAACTTTGTAGGGCTTTTTAGAAGATAAACATTTATGTAGCTTGCGAATTTCATGTGAAAGGCACAATTAAATTGCTTTAACTTAGAGAAGATCACATCCTTGGCAAGAATAAATCAGCATGGGTCCTTGATTTGCAGTCACTGAATTCAAATGCGCCAGTGCAGAATTCCTTGAGATTTAGAGAGCTATGTATTTCCTATTAAGAAAAACTATTTCACACTTAAGACACATATTCTTGGATAGCTACAAACCAAAATGTTTGTCTTAAAAGCTGAATATATATACAATCTGTTACAGAACACTGAAGGTTCTTTAACAATATTTGTTCTCACCTAATTGGCTCTTGGTCTTCTTTGTCTTCCTTGCTTTGTGCTATCCTGATCCCACTCTTCTTTGCTCGCGGACAGCCTGAAAGACTGAGTGAAAGGAGACATTTTAAACCACAATTTCTCACTCTTTCATACAGTTAACAAGGGATATACTTTCTATAGTGAAAATTGGCAGAGTGGGTAATCCTGTCCAGTTTCCAAAATTAATGCTTAGTAGTTTGAATAGGGAGGATTGCAGCATACAATCACAAAGGGGAATCTGAGCAACTCAGTCTGTGATGGAAGGACAAGACTGTAAGCTCTATGTAGACCACACACAGAGACAGTTCCTGAGAAGGCACAGAAAATGAAGCTCCTAGCTCTCTGCCTAATAATCCCCGCAGCTGACTCAGCAGCAGCAATAGCAGCTTTGAGAGGAATAGAAGTGTTTCAGTGCTCAGAGACATTACGTCCTCTGTATGGCTGAGAACCAAGAATGTCAGAACTTAGGAGCCTTTGGATCTGTCAGTAGGACAAAAGATTTCTTTTGGGGACACTATCAAAACTAAAGTACCATGTAAGAATCCTACGGATCTACTGCATAAAAATATAGCAGAGCTTAGAGCTGTACAATGCCTTCTTTAGAAAGAATTTAAGTGCTCAGAACGCTAAGCCCAGACAAGTTAACGTTAGACTAAACTATGCTACTTTTAACTAAACACTGAGAATGCAGTTTTAACTACAAAAGATGGAAAAATATCTATCTATTCCAGGATCTACAAGTTCAACTTTCTCTTCGCATATAAAGAGTTAATTACAGAAGCAGTTTAGTAGAATTGGCCATGAGTCTAAGAGATATTCAAAGATGGGCAGAATTTTTTTTTAAGTAGCTGCTGTCTCTGTTGAGAACACACCAAAAACCATGCTTTATGATCTCCTTAAATGTTATTTCCATCTTAACATATGAACATATACAAAGAAATCCAATAGTAGAGCAACACCTTCAAATGTACTGAAATGAAAGACAAAGTTGTATTATAAAATTTGTCTCAGAGAAAGAAGTAAATAAAATAGAGTAGATTTTTGTTTCCAGCATGACATAAAGTATTTCAGTGTTGTATGGTCCTGTAGGTCCTGTATACAAAAAGAAGAGACAGAAACAGTGGTAGCAAAAATTCGCAATATTTTGTCTTATTAAAGCTAGAGAGGACTGTGAGGTACAAATAGAGAAAAGGGCTATGCAATCATGGATAGAATTCTGTGTTGGTTAATAAGAAATAAACCATAGGCAAAAACAGTCTGTATACTGTAAAGTTGTAGATAATTCAATTAAATAAAAGGAGGAATGTTGAGACAAGATACTGGCATGTTACCTAGCAACTTTTAGTGAGATGACATGGCTACATCTATACTGATAAACAGAAAAAACCTAGAGCTATTGTTGTTACCCAAGACCAGCTAGTTCACATCCATACAACTCAACACTCTTTCTCTATTAAACACAACAGCCACACTCATATTGCTTACAGAGAATGATCTGGACATGTGTGGAGCCCCAAATAATTTCTGAGAACTGCCTGGTAGACTTCCACTGGCCCAGGGCCAGCACCACGCCAGGGCACATTATAACCATTTAATAGCGTAGACAACTCCGTTGCCTATATCAAGAACCAACCTGTGCAGCCTGTTTTCTCATCCCATGCCATAATACAAACGTAGCTGGTCATTTTCCTTTTTAAAGAAAGCAGCTGTTTTATAGCAGCTTTTATAGCACCCACCAAAGTATCCTAGTTCCCTGTGTATAAATCCCTTGCCACTGAAGAATAGTTTTCATTGAAATTAATGATGTCATAATCTGAAGAAGTCAAAGGCAGGAGCAAAGAAGCAAGAGGGGTTTAGAATAAGTGAAAACAAGGTATGGAGCAAGGATGCTGTTTGGGAACAGGTTGTTTTACTGATTCATATTATGTAGACTGAAAAAAACAAAGGTGAAAGGATGGGAGTTACAGATATCCCCAGGTTATCTGCGAAATTAGTTTTACTCACTGTGTGAGAATTAGCAGGTTTTGCATCTGAAAGCTGAATATTTAAAAAAATGTCTGAGAAAGCAACATTTTTTTAGTAAGTGTACAGATGGATATGCTTGCACATGATGACATTTTCATAACATACTCTGAATTAAGAATTTCTGCCTTGACTAATGATTTAATGCTTACCGCATATTAAATCAATTCAATTACCACCTATTTATTGGTGTTTTGGTGCATCATCTTTTTGCAATAGATCTTTCTATTTTGGCACTATGATTTATTAGGAAATTCTAAAACTTTTCAGATCTTCTAAGCAAACATTTCCAACAGACATCTTCCAAGGTTATGATTAATTCATTTTTCCTCTGACAGCAGATTCACCAAGAAAACATATGTCAAAGATGAGACTTCATTTTAATTTTTCATCCTGTGTTAACCAAAAAGTATTATAAAGTAAACATATTACTTCATTTTGATTTCAGTTTAATTCTTCATCTACGAAGATAAAAGACAATGAGAGAATTCAAATGACAGTATATCCAATATAACATCTTGCATACATTAAATGTCTGTGTGAAACTGCAGAAAGTTATGGCAGGGTTAAATCTGCCTTTATGTACATTATGCATGCAGCCATTTTAAATATAAATGATACCTGAACATCATGACAGCCATTTAGGAAATAAGTTTTTCAAGCAATTTCTTCTAAAACTGAAAGAATTAAGTGCATAAAATACAAATAAAAATGTTGACTCAGATGCAAGCAAGGTAAATGACAATTTTCAATGTGGGAATTGGCTTAACTACGGATATAATGCAGAATCTTCCACACTCAATAGCTTGGGATTTAGGCCACTGGTTTCCCTCCCTTTTAAAGAGGGTGCCTTTTGCTGGCCTCACCGCCTCAGGGAATGGCCTTGACATATATAATGAATTGAACAGTGAGGGATTGGCTCAGTGTAAAAGCAGTAAGTCTCCTGGGGACACTGGCTATTTTAAGAAAAAAGATGTTCTTCTTTTCCTGGTCAATACTACCATGCAGAACTTTAAACTAGGGGATGGGGAAGGAGATGTACCGCTGACTGCAACAGAAGAGCCAAGACACACTGTCACCTCAGGATGCAGCAAAGGAAAACCTCAGATTTGTCCGAGAGAACTTTGGGAGGGCTTCTCCAAGAAGGTAACATGGCTGATAGCCCAGCTGAAGTGCCTCTACACCAATGCACACAATATTACTTAGCAGGAGGATATGGAAGCCATGGTGCAATTAGAGAACTATGACCAGTGTGCAAAATGGCACGCTGCAAACAATCTAGGAGACTCCTGGAGTCCATTAAGGATACCTGGTCCAGGTATTGGGCAGAGCATCTAGAGGTGAAGCGTTACTGGATCTCACGCTACTACTGCAGAGGAGATCATTAAAGAAGTTAAGAATAAAGATACTCTGGGACCATGTCCTGGTTGGGTTCCTGATCCCAAAGAATACTGGCCTGGCAAAGAGCAGAGTCAGGACCCTGAACTTCAAGAGAGAGGATTACTGATTCTTTAAGGAATTATTGGAAGAGATGCCTTGGGAAACTGTCCTCGGGGACATAGGAACAGAAAACAACTGGCAATAATTTAAGGATGCCTTTCTGAGAGCGAAAGAACTCTCCATCCCCCAACATAAGAAATCAAGTAGAGGAGACAGGAAACCAGCACGGTTGGATAAGGACTGCAGGTAAAACTGAGGGATAAGAAGGAAATGCACAGGCAGAGGAAGCAGGGATGTGTGGCTTGGGAAGAACACAGAGATGCTGTCTGGACGTGGAGAGATAGAATCAGGAAAGACAAGGAGTAGATAGAACTGAACTTGGCAATGGATATGAAAAATAATAAGTGTTTCTTCAGAAGCACTGGTCAGAAGACACAGATCAAGAAGAATATATTCCTTCTGATAAATGAGAAGGGAGAAATGGCAACAATGGACAAAGAAAGGGCTGAGGTACTCGATGAACTCTTCTACTGCCAGTCTTCACTGGCAGTAAGGCTTCCCACATCTCTCCAGTCTGAACATCTAGGCTTGGTTCAGAGGAGTTAAATCTTCCCACTGTAAACAAGAGCAATTTCAAGACACCTGATTACACTGAACGTCTACACGTCTATGCGACTTGATGACAAGCATCTCAGGATCCTGAAAGAATTGTCCGATGTAGTTGCCAAGCCAATCTCCATTATATTTGAAAAGTCATGGCTGCTGAGTAAAGTTCCTGCTGACTGGAAAAAGGAAAAAAACCCTCCAATTTTCAAGAAAGGTAGAAGGGAAGATCTGGGAAACTACAGACCAATGAGCCTAATATCTTTGCTTGGGAAGATCATGAAGCAGATCCTCTTGGAAGCTATGTTAAGGCACATGCAAGATGAGAAGGTGATCTGAAACAGACAGCATAGCTTTACCAAGGGCAGATTGTGCCTGATCAGTCTGCTGGCCTTACGTGATGAAGTGACAGCACCAGTGGATAAGGGAAAAGCAAATGATGTCATCTATTTGGACTCATGCAGTACTTTTGATATGATCCCACATCACGTTCTTATCTCTAAATTGGAAATATCTGGATTTGAAAGGTGGACTCTTCATTGGATAAGGAATTGGTTGGATGGTTGTTGTCAATGTCTCTATGTTCAGATGGAGGCTGATGATGAGTAGTGTCCTCCAGCTGCCTGTCTCAGGATCAGTGTTCTTCAGTATCTTTATCAATGGCTTGAATAGTGGGATTGAATGCAACTTCAGCAAGTTTGCTGATGACACGAAGCTGAGTGGATCTGGAAAAGCTTGAAAAATGGGTCCACATGAACCTGATGAGGTTCAACAAAGCCACGTACAGGGTGTTGTAATTGAGTTGGGGCAATCTCAAATATCAAACTGGAACAAGAACTAATTGAGAGCAGCCCTACATAGAAAGATTTGGGAGTTCTAGTTGATGAAAAACTTGATGCAAGCCAACAGTATGTACTTGTAGCCTGTAAGGACAGCTGTATCCTGGGCTGCATGAAAAGAGGGTTGGCCAGCAGTGAAGGGAGGTGATTGTCCCCCTCAACTCCACCCTTGTGAGGCCCTATCTGCTTCCTTTGGCCTTTGGTAAGTATCCCTTTTATAGTTAAGGCAGACAATGTAACAGCTTTTCTCCATAAATTTCTCTTTCCATTCTTCAGACTTCACATAATTATAAGAAATTCATCGTGATTTAAAAACAAGCCAAACTTTATTCTGAAGTATATTAACAAGACTGGTGAATAACAGATGCAACAGGTACTTTGGTGATCAGGGACATGATTTAGTGGTGGGTTGTTAGAGTTAGGGTAGTATGATTAGGTTGAGGCTCGACTTGATGATCTTGAAGGTCTTCTCCAGCCTTAGCAATTCTGTGATTCTATGATTCTATGCTTTAAGACTTCAGGTGAGAGAGGCAGTAAATAAGTTAGTTCAATTTCACATTTAAAGAAATACAGAGAGATTCTGAAGTGACAAAAAACAATCAGGAGGAAAAAAAAATGCAGGAACAGCATTTTAGTCCAGAAAAGGTAAGACTGCAGAAAATGGTTAAGTTATTCAGAATGTAAAGCAATATAAACAATATAAACTTATAAATATTTAATTACTTCTCTTGGCTATCAGAGAAGGGAGGAAAAATTGCATTATTCTTATACAAAGATTCTGCTAGATACTAACAAAAATCTTCCTGCCTTTTTGGGTAGTGAGCCATGCTGAAACTGAGAAATGTTACTCATTCATGATATGTAGAATGAGTTAGACCAACATATGTCGATATAAAGCACTCAATACTACTTCAGAGCTGAAAGAGAGAACAGAGGTCTGCTGAACTCCCACATAGCCCTTTATTTGACTGATTTAAAGAACAAACACTCCTCTTTACATACCTTCGATGTGAAGCATAATTTCCAGTAATATGTCCGGAACCATCACACCCAGGAGTTGGACACCTAGAATAATAATGTAAAAAGATACAGAGCAGAGTTACTGACAGGTAAAATATAGCTGTCCATTTTATATTAAATATATACTAACTGTCTCAACCACTGCTTCCACAGGTGCCAGCCTTGGGGACCTCCAGCCATTCCTAAACCTATGCTTACACCAGGGACAAACATACTATTTTCACTCATAAAGTATTTCTATTAAATACTCATTGCCTGCCCAGTCAAACATTTTCTGGATACCTCTAGCACTGGCAGATTACTGGAGATTTCCAGGAGCAGCCTGACATTCTCTCACCATCAGGAATTAGTAGGGGTGACAGCAAATGCAAAATCCCCAACAAGTATTCTTAGGTAATGCTAAGATTACAAGTGAGCTGTTTCGTCTTCCATCACGGCTTTTGCTCTAATCACATAACACAACGTCATGAGATGCTGGTGCACCATGGAGATAACCCTCCACCACTCCAGGAAACAAAAGAAATGCCTAATGAGAAGGAAATGTGAAAACGTGTCTCTTGCATAGAAACAATAACTCACCTAGCATTCCCAAACATCAAGCAACCAGATACACTCACCAGTGATACTTATAATAATAGAATGACAGAGGAGCCATCAAAGAAAATGGGTGAAGATGATTATGATCCCTACAGAATAAGCTAACCTACAATGTCAGTATTATTAACCGGTACTTGAATGACTACCCTGAATCAGAGAAAAGACAAAAGAAGAATTAATTTATACCCATAATTTATACGTTATTTACACTCATTGATTTATATTCATTTGAACACTTAAATGCTATGTGAATTCCAAAAATTCACTTTTCCTGAGTGTTAGTTTGGAATTTTAGAGGTGCTTTAAAGCTTCTTTCGAAGTCAGCACTCTAATTCAAAAAAGCATGTGCACAATCTCGGATATTGCATTCTGGAACATCATTTCCATAGCATTGAGTTCATTGATTATTTGAATCCAGAATTCATGCACATTTTGGCTTTCACCCTTTAGTTACATGCGTGCTTTCCTCAAAGTTGGTACGTACTGATAAACTGGTTTACCAAAGTTTTCTTCAGAGACTTGAAAGTTTCTTAGTATAAGGACTTCAAGCAACATGGAATTTAGTGCACTGGGGCTGTCATGTTCCATTAGGCTGAACTTTAGCTCTTTAACGCTAATAAGCATTACCTACTTCAGAGGAGCTCAGCAGGGCCAAACCTCAAACATGATTAATGCAGCTTGAAAGAGATAAATTAAACTGGAATTTGTTAAATGGAGTTCTCATATGGTCTTCTTCTGGACCAGTTCAGTTATTCTATAGAAAACATAAAAATACAGTAAGGCTTCCAGGATGTAAGCTAGTAAAACTTCTGGAATTCACTAGGTCATTGAAGTTTCTCTTCTAAATAACAGAGTGCCTATGTGCACTGGACAAGAAATCTAAACAGGATCCTACAGGATAATTCTCTTTTTCTCTTGATTTATGAGTTTACTTCACTTGTATACTAAGACTTTGCCACAATGACTCCCTGTTACAATGCCTCTGCATAGGATCAAGTATGATAAGACCATGACCCTGACTAGAAAGCCTAAGTACTGCTGTGAGTTTTAATATCTCAAGACCCACACCCATGCTGACATCAAAAATTAATCTTTCTGCTTGTAGAAAGATTAAAAAAAAAAAGAGTTTGCGCAGTTCCTTTTCACATACCTACGTAAGAATACACTGAACAAATCATAGCTCTTTCCTGCATAGCCTAACTTACCACTCATTCATTACTGTGGCTGCACATCATTAGCACAAACCTTCCATTCCAGGTTGGCTGGTACTTTAAGTTAAAAAATAAATGGGAAGGGTCTTATTTTTAGTTTCTTATATTTCAAATATTTCAAATATAGATATTTAGATATTTTTGTATTTTTTCAGATCTACTGCATTTTAATAATTATTTTAAAATTATTATTATTTTAATATCTATCAGGATTAAATATTAAATATTTATTCAATCTCAATATGAGGTTCAACAAGAGCGACTGTAGAGTTTTGCACCTGTGGAGGAATAACTGCATGCATCAGCACAGGTTAGGGGATGACCTGCTGAAGAGGAGCTCTGCAGAGAGGGACCTGCGGGTTCTGGTGGACAACAGAATGGGCATGAGCCAGGCGTGTGCCTCTGTGGCCAAGAAGGCCAATGGGATCCAGGGATGCTCTAAAAAGAGCGTGGCCAGCAAGTGGAGGAAGGTGGAGGAAGGGGAGAGGAAGGGGAGATCCTGCCCATCTAATCTGCCCTGGTGAGCCCACATTTAGAATACATTGTGCAATTCTGAGCTCCCTCATTCAAAAAAGAGAGGGTTCTCCTAGAAGGAGTCCAGCGAAGGGTCACAAAGATGATAAAGGGCCTGAAGCATCTCCCTTATGAGGAAAGGCTGAATAACCTGGGTCTGTTCAGCTTGTGGAAAAGAAGACTGAGAGGGGATCTGATAAATGCTTATAAATATCTAGAGGGAAATGAGAGGCAAATGGGTGAGGACAGGCTCTTCTTGGTGGTGTGCAGTGATAGGACAAATGACAATGATCTAGAACTTGAGCACAGGAAGTTTCATACGAACATGTGGAAAAAATTCTTTACAGTAAGAGTGATGGACCACTGGAACAGGTTGCCCAAATAGATTGCAGTCTTCTTCTATGGAGATATTGAAAGTCCATGTAGATGCCTATCTATGTGACCTATTGTAGGGAACCTGTTTTAGTAGGGGGGTTGGACTCGATGATCTCTAGAGGTCCCTTCCAACCCCTGCAATTCTGTGATTCTGAGATCTTTCTTAATGCAGAAAACTTATTTCCTACTTTCTTCAAGACCAGGTGCATCCCCAAAGCCTCACTGAACCTCTAACTCTGTTGTACCAAAATATATTGGAATAAGATTTAATTAGACTAATTGAGTACACTTTGAATGTAAACATCCACTGCATATAAATGAACAAAGTAGTTCATGGAGCCATCAGACTGTTCTTCTGTAGTCTCTCAGAGGTACACAAAGATTCCTTTTTTTATGAATATGTGCTATTTGAAGCTTCAAAATTTGCATCCACAAAGAAATTCTTCAATTCTATTGAGAATAAACTATTATCAAAACAGAAGAATGTTTTTTCTCATCTATTCCAATACTTTTCCTACAGGCAGGCATGATTAATAGTGTCTTAACAGAAAGGATTTGTAAGAGGCAGCAATATAACTGGTCAGTCAGTTTTAAAATTAGACAATTACACTTCAACCATTTGGACACTTCAGTAATTTAAAAACCAGCCTATTTTTTGTGTCATTTGGAACAAAAAAAAATGTCTTAAGCAGTTGATATTAAAGAAGAAAACATCCTGCAGTAGATTGAACTGAGAATCTTCACAGAGGGCTCCGTACTGTTCACATCAGTTTTTTTGATATTATCATCACATTTTTGATTGAACCAGAAGGAGTTTTTCATGTAGGCAAGGATCTTAGAAAGATTTTTCTGATGTTAGCACTATAAAATTTGTTTGAAGTCTCACGAGCTGATACTGACTTAACTGTACAAGATGAAATGAGCATTTAGTGTAGTTGATAAGAGTATTTTAAAATCCTATTTCTACTTACTCCTGCATCCATTCTATGAGAACTGCTTATCGCCACTATGAAAGATGCTGATATGCAACATTCTGTTTCAACTGCGATGCTACTACATTATTTATTTGCTATTCTAAATAAATTAGATAAGGAGACAACTTCAAGTGTCTGTACCATTAAAACTGTGGGACTGGATCTTCAGAATGTATTACCATACATAGGACTTGTATATACTTGATATTTGCTATAAACTGATATAAAGCAACTGTAGATATCTGACTTAAGTGGTCTCACGTGCAGACAGCAATGCCTGAAAGATGAATGCATAGGTGTTTAGAAGAAGAACCTCACATGAGATCTGTTGTAATGGAATGCTGGAGTTAAGTGGAGAAAAGAGATACAGTTTCCTCAATGACTTCAAGTGAATGTAATTTGACAGAATGAGAAGCTTATTTGTAGACTCTACCTAACAGCTCACTGCAGCAAAAAGAATACTTTAGTACCGTAAAGACTGAACTGACAAAAGGACTTCTCTTTGTAAAGAATAAAGTTCAGACCATGTAACACTAACACTTTACACAGAATCAGAGCATCCAGTAAAAGAGCTTTCCAGTGATGAGGAATGCAGTCAGTACTGTCTTGATGTCCCCTTCATTTTACAGAACATCCCAAAGAAGATCTTGTGGGAACACAAACAGAAAGCAGGAAACGCAACAGAACAACAACAGTTGAGGAAGCTGGAATCAGTATCAGCTTAGACTCAATAGCAGGAATTAAGCAAAGCAGAAAGCCATACTGAGATAGACCACACGTAATGCCTAATATCCATTCTGCAAAGTGTGCAGCAATTAAAAAATGCTTCTAGGAACTTGGAGGAATGTAAAGAGATTCATGGGACTGACAAGGAAATGGATGCCCAAATGGGCTCTGGAAAGGTTTTTCTAGATGCCAACAATTAAAAGTCTTGGTGCAAGCTCAGCTCAGAAGAAAAAACAGATTACATCAGCACAGTGGACCACAAATAAGATATATATTTAAACCTATACTCACAGGTTTTCATTTAGATCTATAGGCGCAGTATAGATCAGATAATATGACATCAAATAGATTGTTAGACAAAAATGCAACAATAGAACAGAAGTAGTTTTGTCCTCATTACTGTGTATAGCTTTGGTTGAATTTTATAACATAAATTATCTCTAAAATACACCGAATAAAACAAAGATATAGTAGTCTGCAATAGAATGAATAAGTTTTTTTTTCCCTGTCTTTACCATGAAGTGACAGTGGCTCTTTGGAATCAGAAGAATTCTATTTCCCTTCTTAGGTGGCAGAGTTCATGGAAATTTTTTCAGTGCACAGTCTGAGCATACCCAGGGCATTGGCTCATGCTCACGCTCAAGCTGAGGTTCCTTCTCTCTAAGAAACTCCCAGCTGAGATTTAGCAATACAATGAATTCTGTTTCCATCTCAGTCAAAGCTTGTGTTCAGGGTATGACAAGTTTATATAAATCCAAATGGAAACACTGGATATAGAATTATGCAAGCTCAAATTCAGCACAACACCCAAACAGAAGCCAGGTTATTCTAACACAATAACATTTTTTGCTAGTAGGGTTCAACATAATCATGAGAGACAGTTTTAGCAACTGCTATCAATGTAACTTCTTGTCTCCATGCTGCCCTTCCCTGTGTCTAATTCTCCTTCAACCACTCTTTGTCTCTTCTACGCTGTGTGCCAAGTATGCCTTCTTGGCTCATTGGGAGCTCATTTCAGCCTCACTCTCCTTATCACTCAGTCTGAGTTGCCCAGTTTTCAATATGAAAAGGATATCTTATTGAGTTATGCTGCAGTTTTTACATGAATTGGCAGGTTTGTATGCTATCTGTGTACTTGCCTTTTACCTATAGCTTTCTGGCACTCAGTGGACACTCTACAGACACTCCACAAATAAACAAGTAATAAGTCACTAATAAAAATGGAATGCCAATTCTGGCTATGGCAAATTCCTTCTACACTGTTTTTGTACTCAGGACACTTGCTCCCACGGAACTGAAATTAAGCCATTAATTTTTCTCATGCTAGCCACACCAGAAGCCATCAGATAATTATCCTTTCCAGAACTTACCAAACTATACTAGGTTTCAATTATAATAGGTGGATAAAAAATATCTTTTATAATCTGTTATTAGCAAGCTAGCTTATCCACTTTGAAGACTCATGCTATCTTTATTGTATCTTTAAAGCACTTTGCACCCACTACACTGTGGATCCAATCTTCCCTAGAGCATTAACTTACTACTATAAGTAAATGAATAAATAGTATATTTATCCAATCAATTAGTTATTAAATATTTAAAGCAGATGTAGCTAGCCATCCAAAAGAAAAATCATACTGAGTTAAGGAATTAACCAATAAAATGTACAAAAATTCAGATTGGTCCCTTCGACTGTTGCACACTGCAAAGAAACTGGAATTTAAAAGAAAATTATATCTATCTTCTCCATAGTTTTATTTTGACCATGATGTCAATCTCAATACTACAGATGTGATTTTCTGTTGAAGGTTCAGAAAGCCAGAGAAATATAATTGTTTCCTGTAGGATTTTTTCATAGCAGAACATAGAATATTTTTATTGTCTGGTGGTTTTTATGTACTTGGGATTCTGTTTTATTTGACTACATCACTAGAAATTCAATTCATAGATTGGGAGGTTGGAAGACAGACACAATATTACTTTGCATTCCCATCTTTTATCTGAAGATCTGAAAGTACTTTACACACATTAATGGAAAAAATCTCACAATGCAGCTTTGAAGAAGGGAAGGATTTAGCAGATGAAAACTGGAGCATACAGAGGCTAAATGACTTTACACACAAGAGGAAAATAGGCCAGAAGGAAACGCTTATTCACTGTTCTGTTTGCAGCTATGAAGCTTTATCTCTTCTGAAACTATATATAGATTCATAAACAAAATACTATTCTTTTCTAGTCAGGTAGTGGAGAAACCAAAGGTTACAAAAGCAAAAACTGTAAAAATGCTGTGTTTGCAGTTGCCTGAACTGAGTGTGTGGAAGAAAGAGGAAAACAGAGGAGCAGACAAGAAAGGAAAGGGATAAGAAGCCTTGTCAAATTAAAAAATAGAATTTTGTATAAGGTATGATGAGTTTATTTTATGTCTATGTTTCTATGAACTTGAGCTCTTGTAAAAAAAAAAAAGTATGTTTACAACACTTGACAAACATGCACCCAGTTTATCTCAAAGAGGCAAAGAGAAAAGAAGCTTTTCTCTGTTTTCTTCCTAGACCACTCACCACTGACTTGCATGGAGCACTGCAGAGTGAGAAGGGAGTTGGGAAACAGCTGTGTGGTCCTCACAGAGAGCCACAGGTGTGTCAGTATCAGTCAGACTTCTGGTTACTGTTATGAAAATACCTACTTAGTAGGAACTGGACTCCGGTTTTAACTGGACTTTGCTTTTACTTTCCTAAGCACTCAGAGATGGAAAGCAATCTCTGTAAGTCTCTGAATCCTATTTTCTGTCTCAGGCATTGCAGGCATTGCAGTCAGGCTCCAATTAAATATGCAAAATAAGAATTCTGATGATCCCCTTTCTTATGAAGTCACGGAAAATGGCGTCTGTTTTAACTGCAGTAGAAGCATGGATGCTTTCCCATTATTACTCTGTTGTTCCTACTCAATTTTCTTACCACAGCATTTGATTCCTGAATTCCTAAAGTATTACTATTTCCATTCACTGCCTAGAAAGAAACTCTCAACCTACACAACCTACTGAATTTGCAGTGAAAACCTGTAAAACTGTTTAGCTAGGATGGATTTATTTTCTGTAGTTTCAATGAAGCTGCACATCTACATACCTTTTTCACTTCTTCACTTCTTTTCACTTCTTTGTCACATTTTATTCTTTCCATTTTCCTTTTGGTGCCTCTTTCTATTTTCAATCTGTTATCCTTTTCCTTCAGTGGAGCAGGGACTTCATTTGCTTTTGTCCACAGTTTGCTTTCCATCCACATTCCTCCCCAGTGTATCTCTTCCACATTTCACTTCTGTCTTTTCCATATCCTTTCACAGAATCACAAAACCACACTATGGATGAGGTTGGCAGTGACTTTTGAAACCATCCTTGTTGAAGCAGGGACATCTAGAGAAATGTACCTAGGACCTTGCGCAGGCAACTTTTGGAGATGTCCAAAGAGGAGACTCCCCAACCTCTGGGCAACCTATGACAATGCTCTGTCACCTGAGCAGCACAGAAGTGCTCTCTGATGGACAGAGGAATCTCTTGTACTCCAGTTTCTCCCCATTACTTCTGGGCCTGGCACTGTGAACTGCTGAAAAGAGCTTGGCTCCAACTTCCTTGTACCCTCCATTTTCCTGCCTCATTATTATTTGTGTCACTTTCCAATTTTCTCTCTGTCTCTTTAACATCTTTTTTTTTCCTCTCCTTTATCCGATGTCTCCATTTTCTATTCCTCCCTCATCCTTTCTTCATTTCTTGATCTCTAATAACCTTGACATTCACAATTCTTTCTTCTTTCCTTCTCTTTGTTGTTTCTTTCCATTATTTCTTTTTTTTCACCATCATTCTTGTTTTTCTGTTATTTTCTTCCAGCTGAATTTATTTTTCCTTAGTTTTCACTGCTTCTGGCCCTATCCAATAGCTGAAATGACTGCATATACTTTGTGTCAAGGGAGAAAACACTGTTGTGAAACCTTAACACAGAATTTCTAGACTGCCAAGAAACAGTGAGTCATTTTCAGAATTGCAGAATTGTCGAACAGCTGTGGGTAGGACTGCCACCCACCAGATCAAGCTGTCCAGGGCCCTATCCAGCCTGGCCTTGAATGCCTCCAGAGATGGGGTATCCACAACCAGTCTGGGTAAACTGCTGCAGTGTCTCACCAGCTTCTGAGTATAGAATTTCTTCCTAACATCTAACTTAAATTTTAAAGGCAATCCTCCTTGTCCATATTACTAGTAGACTGTGTAAAAAGCTGTTTCTCCTCATGTTTATAAGCTCCCTTTAAGTACTGGAAGGCTGCAATGAGGTCTTCCCAGAGCTTTCTCTTCTCCATTCCAAATAAGTACAACTTCCTTGACCTTTCTTCATAGAAGAGTGCTCCAGGCCTTTGATCATCTTTGTGGTCCTCCTCTGGATCCACTCCAACAGCTCTTCATCCTTCTGTTTCTGAGAGCCCCAGGTTTGGATACAGTACTTCAGATGAGTGCCCTCACAGTAGAGGGGGATGACCACCTCCCTCTCCCCGCTGCCATCCTTCATGCAGCCTAGGATACAGTTGGCCTTCCAGGCTGCAAGCCCACTGCAAGCACACATTGTTGACTCACACCAAGGTTTTCCAACTGATCAACTAGAATTCCCAAGTCTTTCTCTGTAGGCTGCTGTAAAGAAGTTCTTCTCCCAGTCTTTAAGCATCTCTACGATTACCTTGACCCAATCTTAAATTCTTCTGTTTTCTGCACCTTACACTCTTCTGTTTTCATTAAAGTCCTTGTATGCTTTATCACTGGCTTCAAAAGGTGTAAAATCATGCTAGCAATAGGAGCTCCTGACAACTATTCTTAGCTTGTCTGAAGTTCATTTGGAACATTTCAAGAGGTGACAAGAACTCTATGGGAAAAGTATGCAGATCTTAGTGGATTTTGAATCTATGGCCTCATATTTCAGGCAAAACCTGTGATCTGCTCCTCAAAAATATGTCTTTGAAAGGAAGTGAAGCTACATGCTTAAAAATATGAAAGTTTCACAAAGATGCATTGTAAGCCAAAAATAAAAAATGAGCTAAATTTAGATTCATATTTTAATTAGTTTCCTGTATTCAGCTTCACGAGAAGGAGTACTTAATCATACATTATTTTGCTTTAGCAAAAGTGCCAAATACTACTTTTTCATATGGAAAATATTGCTAACATTTTTTATAAAGCAGAATACTGACAAGAAAGGCCTTGTTGCAGGTTACAGGAAAATAAAAATAAAATAAAAAATCTCAAATGAAAGAAATGTAGATATAAAAAAAAAGCGTAGATATAAAGGAAAATGAATTAAGGAAAAGCAATGGAGTCAATTCTCTCCTCCTCCAGTTGTGTTAGATAGGCAAATAAGTGAACTGAGAAAAATTCATCTTCTCAGTTGTTCACTGATACTGGATCCAGTGAAGTTCCAGTATGAATGGGCAGGAGATCAGAAGATCCAGTCAGGGATCACTCCTGGTGGGGCATTCCCGAATCCTCTTAGAAGACACTAGGAGAAACATAAGTTGGAAATTGGAAAGAAGTGTGGAATGGAATGATTTGTTGTTACCATATTCGCTATGTGGTCTTTCTATCCATAAGGAATGATGCCTATGGAGCTAGTCCAGGCATGAGATAAAATAATTTTGGCTCAGAGGATTCATGAAGTAACTTCAGTCTCTTCCATCCCTGCTAGGGGATTGCTCTGTCTCTCTCCTTACCTCTAGAAATCACCAGCAATTGAATGGTTCTGAACTGGGGGTGGCTGACTGCATACTCTTTAGGTAAAATTTAATAACACCTGACTTCTTTTTTATTATTTGTATAATTTTTGTGTCCTTAACTCCCGGTACTATCTGCTTTGCATTTCATTTTGTGTGTGTGACAAAGAACATGATTTGCTTTTTAATTAAATAGAAATCCATTTTTCTATAAGTAGACTAAAATGCATCATGCTGGCATTTAAAATATTGTTGTGCAGTCACATGCACAGACACATATGACACTTTGAAATTAATTACACTGCTTTGGAAAAAAAATATCCTGTACCTTCAGTTACCACCTCTGCATGCTGCTTGTTCTGATAGCCGTCAGGACTTCTCAGGTTCCCCACAGCAAGTGTCACAGCGAGCTGCCCACTGTTCTCACATCTAGCATCAGCACATAGACCCTAACATGCCAGTTGCCAAAGGCATGCTAAGTGCCTAATGTGAAATCACTTCTGTGTGCTACCAAGGGGGTGCTCCTTTCACAGAAGTTGCCGGAGGGAAGCTGTGAATCAGCTCTCTCCCTGGGCACCTTGCCCACACTTTTCTCTCTTGCCAGCACTGCCTGCCTTGGAGGCAGCACTGGCCAGCTGCACATCCCCTCCTTGCAACAGAGAGCACTTCCTGGCACCAGGAATGAATCAATTCCAACATATGCGAATTCAAATGTTCATTTCCAAACACATCATTCTTTGAAAAAAGCTTCGTTTTTATAGTGAAAAAATAACATAAAATTATAGCATCAGGGAGAAAAACACGGTAGAAGACAGCTAGAAGACAACATACTCTAGAGCTAGGAACAAAGCCATTCAAGTTCTTTATATCATAGTAGATTTCTCCAAACCTATGCTCAAAAGTTCATTCAAAATAAGGGTATTTTTTTAAAAAAGGCTTTTCTTCAGTAATTTGGGGTGGACACATATGCTTCTGAAGAGGAGTATCTTATTCCTGATTGATCTTTTAAAATGAGTAGTCCCTCAGACCACTTAGCCAAGGCATAGCAACATTTCCAATCGGGCTTGCAGAACAACCAATAGACACTTGATTTCACTCACTTTGTGTATGTGAAAATTGGTCAGGTCACTTGAAGACAGTAGCACAGGTATTTTACTATTCTGGTATTCTTCACCTTACAAGCTGTCTTCAAAAAATCTTACAACTGGCCAAGTATTTCTATTTATGAAGTAAACGAAAGTTTTGGTACAAAATTAAATTTCTCTGATGTAAATGTAATTTTACTCTGGGTCAGTGGCCTACTGGATGCTTTGAACACCATAAAATTATCAATATCATAATTCTAGATTTGCTGTCTCTATGTTGCTGTGTACTCTTCCATACTTTGTGTATCTTCTCCCTAGTGACACTAATATCAAAGGTACTGCAGTATGACCTTGAACCTGCAGATTCTGAGTTTCCTAGAGATTTTGGATGACTTCAAAATTCATATATCTAGAACACTCAGAAAGTTCAGAAACTCCACAAGAAACACTTAGAAAAGCTATCAGATTAGACTCCTAAAAGCAAAGGAAATAAACTAACAACTTTCAATATACCACTGATGTTTGGAAATGAATGGGCAGAACCCAGCTTTAGCCTTTCTTTAGTTACTCTGTTTATCTATTTTTCATTTGAACATAACCATTCAACTTATATGCTCTCACATAATTCATCAAGAGAAAGAGCAACAGAGACAGCTGGATCTAAAGTAAAGGAGAAAGGAAAAGCTGAGTGGAAAGGATGGAAAGGATAATAGCATGAAGAGATTCAATCTATATATTCTCTTCCAAATTAGTTCGTTAATACTGGTATGAAAGACTGAGCCTAAAAAAGAAGTTAGTTGTGTATTTCTGCCTGTGCAATATAGAAAGAAACAGAAGTACCATCTCTAAATATTTCTCTCAGCCTAGCATTATGGCAAAACTGTAAATGAATAGTACTGTAAACATTTTTGAGTTATGTAAAATATATATTGAGCAGAATGAGGGCTCAGAAGTTTTGAAAAAGAAAAAAAAACATCTAAATGACAGCAAATATAATGGGCTGGAATCTTCTTCACACCATTAACAGCTTCTGCTTCAAAAGAGCAATTAAGATGTTTTTCAGTGCAAATTCAGTAAGGTAAGATAAGGTAAGCACAGTAATTTAGTGTAAAATGTGTTTATGAGACTAACTATGTATTTAAGGCTAAGATTTTGCCTTTGTTCCATATACAGCCACTATGCTATACCTGTTATCAACATGAAGAAGAACAATTTTACCATAAAGTTCCTACATTGGATGGACTTTTAGATCTCATCTGAATGTATGGGTTCTATCTGAAAACATGTGCGATCCAGTAACAAGGACACATTAACATTTGGAAAAGGGAACTAACTCTTGAGGGTTTCATTTCCCCAGACAACTGAAGCAGAGGTACTACTTTCTGTTTTGGGGGTGAAGAGTCATCAGCAAAAGAGTGAAATCCTTCGGCTTTCATTTTATGAAAATAAACAGTTTTTTCCCTTTAGGCCTACAAACATTTGCCAGAAGCTCAAGTGAGGAAATGTGAAAATACCATGTGAATTATATCAGACTCTGAGAGGCAGTCTGGTCTAGTGAGAAGGCTAATGAACAGTATAGCTAAGGGAAATCTAGTTTACTGATTTACTGTTATGAATTTACGTTCATTTTTGAGTAGCTTCTCAGGCATGCTATAAGTTTTGGTGAGATAGACTCAAGTTTCACTCACTCTGACATTTAAGCATAACCTCACCATTTGCCTGAGCCCTACAACATTAAGCAAGGTTTACTGGTACGCTGAAAGGAGAACTCTTAGTGCAAGCCCAGACAAGAACCTGTATCTGCAAGGGGATCAGGTTGGGCATGGGAAAGCCCATCCTTACGAGTACGCCATCCTACTGCTTTGAGGTAGTCTCAGAAGACTGACAGCGGACAGAAAAATCAGCCCTAATGAACTAATACTTAGGAGGGTACAATATCCTGTACTCTCACCAGCACTTTGAGGTCTATGAACACTGAGCTGCAAGTCTGTATTACTGAGCGATACAGCAGGATGGTTAGGGTCTTGGAGAACTTCATAGAAGAGGCTGCAAAAGCTGCTGCTGATGAAGGAAAGTGTAAGAAACAATCTTACTTCTGTCTACAAATACCTGGCAGGAGACTGTGGTGAAAGCATAGCAAAAGCTCTCTTGGAAGTGCACAGCTGTAGGACAGAGCACAGATGCTACCTTAAGCTCAACCACCACTCCATTTCCATCCCTCCTTGATCAAAACACCCAATTCTCTGTATTAAGAAGTTAAAAAAATTCAATTAAAAATCATGATTATTATGTTGAGTTTGCAGAGTTAATAATTGCTCAGAAATTCTCAGTGAGGTAGCCAAACTTCACTCCAAACTTTCAGATCAGTGTGATCAAAGACAATATTCTGAGACAATACTCCCAGTTTCTACTCCTCCGCATCTGAGTTTTCTGTCCCTCCTGACAGGATGTTGCAGCTGTCTGGGCAGCATTAAGAGAAATAAAGGAGCTTTTAGAATGGTATTCAATTACCTGAAATGGGTGCTATTTCACCCTAGTGTGTCAGACTGTATGAGGTAGTTTGCACTTAATGTGAACAAAGGAGACATCCCTTCAAGTGAGGGCAAGAAACTCTGATCAGACCATTAAAACTGTTCCAAGCTAAGCTGGAATCCAAGACTGTATTTGAACAGCACTTAAGTAATAATTCCAACTTAATAAGAATGTTCCAAGGTATCATTAACTATAGCATTTGAAAAGGAATTGTGCTTTTTATTGTCATGTGATATTCTCTAGTGTCTTTTCTTTTTTTGGCCTTCCTTACTTTCTCCTTAAAGTTGACAAAGGCAGAAAGCCCAGGCTTTTGTACAATTTCCCCTTTCGAAACTCCCATAAGATTAGGCAGTGCAAGCTTGGTTTATACTGAAAACATTTCATGAAAGAACCACTTTAATTTCAAAGTCTAATAGCTGCAGGAATAGCTTAATAAATAGTTGTGCAGAGTGTTGGAAAGGCCATAGGTTACAAACAGGGATAAATGGCTGCACAGCACATGGGCACTGGAAGCTGCATACTGCAGTGTATAAATCAGCTCTGTCTCCCAGAAACACTTTGTTCACGGTCGGGAATGTAGGCAGAAAGAAGTGCTCATGCTCTTTTATACCTTGGAGTTCAGAGCTCTCATGCTCTTTAGAATTAGAAAAACAGCCTTAAGTCTGAGAATAACAACTTTGCCGTATGTGATTTTTACAAAAAAAAAAGAGGTTTCCAACTCTTTTTTTTTTTTTTTTTTTAATCAATATACTTTCTGTTCCAAAATCACTTCTTGTTTTTGGGTGCTTATTGCCAAATATCCCTGAATATTTACTGCTCCTTACTCTCTTGATTACTGTTTTCCTTATTCTAGGTTTTCTATTCTCAGGATGAATGTTTACATCTTACATTGAAATGATTTTATTTATTGCTTAAAGCATTACTCTCACCAACATTCCTGCTAACTGCCCCCTGACAAGGATTTGGAAGAATAATACGTGGATAGGAATGCAGCTGAAACACAAATTATCTGTCCTGATTAACTCAGAGGAGGTGTTCCTCAGCTATACACTACAGAGAAGAACATCTTATGAATTAGGGACAGGCAGAATTCCAGTCTGAGCATCCATACAGTCACAGAAAATCTGCAAACTTCAAGATGATTATAGCATCTCAGGAAGGTAAAATAAAAGAGAGTGGAACAGGTTAGACAGCAAACTGCACCTTACAGAAATATCTGCAACAGGCTGCCACTTCCCAGAACTTCTGTACTGTATCTGTCACACGGAATTTAATTATTGACAATGTTTTGATAAGTACCATATTCCCTCTTTTTATGCTGAAGGAAATTTATGAATGAGTCTTGTCTTAAGAAAAAAGAAATTACCCTTTCAATAAATACCATAAATTCATTATAGTTACTTTACTCTTGAAGGGAAGTGTTTTCACTGATGTGAACAAACAGAAAGTTTTTCTTTGACCTAGAGACATTTCCACTTAATTTTTAATTATATAAAGATTTATACAAAGATATAAAACATTTGGACTGTTCTGCATTAACGCTGCTAAGATATTTTGCACAAATTGTAAATAAATGGTCCCGATGTGTTTACCTATTACCTATTTGTAAATCAATAGCATTTTCAGTGGGTTCAGCACAGTTAATATCAACATTTGCAAAAATTGAATTAAAATCAGGTAAAAACAGTTAAAACATTTCATTTTAAATAGAAGATATGCATAGAAATTGGTGGACAATCACCTCCCATTTGCATTAAATATTACTAATGTTTTAGTTTGAGGAGGTTTATTCTATCAAACAGAATTCAAACAAAAGTTAAGGTGCTTCTTTACCACTATTTTATTAATGCCTTAAAAATGTTTTCTTCTAAAACAAGTAATGATTTAATAGGGCTTTGTCTATCACAATAGCAACCTGAAACTGCTTTTGTAAAGCGTAAGGAGTGCGAATTCTGCTCGTGGAGCTATGCATGGAATTTGGCCTTGTAATACTGTTCTCACTCCATTAAGTGCAACTTTTTGCAACTCTGAACATGATCTCAGATTCAAAACCAAATAAGGTAGGTGCTCCACTGAGCTAAGAGAGCTTTGGATCAGGTCTCAAGACTGCCTTAAAAACACTGAAGGTCTTTTTCTGCGAATGAGTTTTGAGGATTCAATTTCAGCTGGTTTTGAGTAATAAAGAAAAAAATTAATAATTCAATTCTTTCAGATTCTGCACACTTAAGTCACAACAGCTGTCATGGGTGTTATTCAAAAACAAGGCTCTTGCCCCTCCTCCATTGCACCTATACTTATGGAACATACTTACGCTTTCCTGACAGATGTTTCTTGATTAGTGCATCAGAGGAAAACAAATCACCACCTACAATGGTTCCTGGAGAAGCCTTGAGAAGAAACTCACGATCTATCATTTTTTAAAAAATTATTCAGTTATTTTAATATATTATGCTTTTTTCCTGTTTTTTTTTTTTTTTTTTTTTTCATAATTTACTCATAACTTTTCCTAAAGGGCGACAAAAACACGATGTATCTCTGCAGTGTCCAGCACAGACAACATTCACAGCTTTTATATCCAAACTTATTATTGAAACGCACAATAATTAAAATAGCACATATTTAATTCATTTCCTTTTAAAGTATAAGCTTGGTGTTAAAAATATATATATAAATATTTTTAAGAAATGGCCAAGATAGCATTTCGTGTTTCTATCTATCATGTGCCAGTATCTGCATTACAGATTTGGATCATATGGTCAAAGGTAAATTATATGTAGTTTACCTACCGAGCTGAATTCAGCATTCAGACTGCATTTAACACAGGGTCAGTTTTGTTCTTTTAGCTTTCATCAGTTTATACAAGGAAACAAAAAATCCCTAAGCTCATAGAATAGCAGGCAAAATGAGCAAGTTGTGATTTTCATACACTGTCTGCTTTCAAATGCTTTTTGTGCAAATTATGTGTTCAAGAAAAGTGCCAGACTGTCTGGCCTGGAAAAAATAGCTATTTACCTGTAAAAAAAGAACAAAACAAAACAGAACAAAGAACAACTGTGGCTTGGTTTTCTTATAAACTGTCTGTATGCTTTGATTCCTTTGCTACTTACTGCAGAAAAAGTGTTCCAGTATCTAATCTCTTTTGAATATACTGTCATCTTTTAAGATGACCATATGCTTTCATAAGGATACTTCCACTAAACTGCAGCCTAAAAATTTGTGAGCAAGATTCCTTTCATCTCAGCATAGTATTAACTCTTAAGTCGGAAGATGGTATTTTAAGTATCACTCTGATTGTCCACTTTATAGCTGATCATTTTAAAAAGACTATGTAAATAGAATACATCTGAAAACTGCACTGAAAAACAAAAAAAGATTTTTTTCAAGGCTCTATCTTTTTTCCCTTTTGACCACAGTCCAAAATACGAATAAACAAAAACAGTAATGTGCTTATACAGCAGTCCTCTTCTGTCTTTTTTTTATTACAGAAAACGGATACTGCTGGGGCTGTGTGCAGTGTAAACATAGTTAAGCATATAAAAATAATTAATGATGGACAGTGTTAAAACATCCCTCAAAATCTAAGGCTGTTTCAGACAGTATACACCAAGTAAGCTCATGGTGAAAGAGCACGGTGTCGTTATCTGTAAAAGGAAAAAACCAGTAGACTTTGAAGCAGTGGAAATTCTGTGTGTTTTAGGGTAGAAGAGCAATTTTTACATGCAGATGAGCAAATGTAAACTCCACTTACTGGGAATACAAAAATATTGTAAAAGAATATTATGATGAGGTGTTTATGAGGAGTATGGGAACTTTAAGGATAAAGGACATTGATAGAGATACTACAGTGCTGCAAAAAATGTGTGCCACAGAAAGTCCCAATAGCACTCAGATAAAAAAAAAAGGGATGAACTTAACTGCATGGCAAAATTAGATGTTACTGTGCAGATACAGACACCAAGAAATCGAGTTAGCAATTGGCCATTCTAAGAAACAATGCAAGGGATTTTATAACTTCAAAAGATTTAAATAAGGCAATCAAACATGAATGCTAACCCAAGAGAGAAGCTGAGGGCATCTGCCCAGATCATCACTGTTGTATTTTAGCGTAACTCCACTGAAGGCAATGGAGCTATGCTAATTTACACCAACTGAGGATCCAGACAATCATATTTAAGACTTCAAGTGACAAAATTACTTCTATTTTGTGGTACATATTAAGGGTTTTGGCAAGTCTGACCAAACACAGAAAGTTCAAAACATTGCACTTTTAATTCTCCTTTTAGTAACTGTGTAGTTTATGCAACTTCCCATGGGGATTGCCTCAGCACTTGGGATATACCACAGCATCATGTTGCAGATCTTTGCGGATCTGGATGGAATGAGCAATTGGTTATGATCTGTTGGTTTGAAGCAAAAAATGATCAACATCACAATGGGAGTTTGCACAATAACCAAATTGTGCCAAAGAAAAGACCCCTGGATTGAATACAAGCAAATGCCAGGCTGAATGAGATAAGTGATGTGGGACACATTCAGTGACAAAGAAGTATGACCAAACCCAAGGATGGCAGAGGCAACTGCACAAATGGAAAGACTCCAAGACAAGAAGGCCTTAGAGAGATTCACTGGGCATGTTAAAATAACGAAACAAATTCATAGATAATCACAATTAAGTGCTCCTCTCTGAATAGTTGTTTAGGGACTGCATGGAATGGCACTGGAATGACTGACAAGAGAATAGTTTTGAAAATTAAACTGAACCGTCAAATAAGCATTCACACTGAAGCATTTGGTGATTAGCAAAGAGCCTAGAAACTTAGGATAGTATATTTAAAACTGCTTAAGTCATCATTGCAGATGCTAAATTCCACTTTCAAAGACAAGCATACAGAAGTAAAAGGGATGTGGATTCCCAGTGCTTACATTCCTTCTGAAAGTGAACTTAAGTCACACAGGTTGTTTCGAATAAAAATTACTCTAATTCAGTTCATCTGAATTGAGACTATTCCAGTCTAAAACTAAGCAGCAAATGCTTTTAAACACTGATTATAATCCAAACAGCAGCAGAAGTATAGCTAACAATATATTTTATTTTAAATAATTAAGTGCATAAAGGAAAGGAAGAGGCCAGAAGCTATTTAAATATTTCAGCTGCCATTGTGCAAATTAAAGCCTCTAATTCCAGAGCATTTCATAGTAAACTTGAAAACTTACTAAGGCCCTGATTCTGCAAGGTGCTTCATGCAAACAATTTTGTGCCTGCATGGAACATTTCACAGTATCAGAGGTACTGGTAGACAGATGGCTTGCAAGGAGCTTTTTAGAGAGTACATGCTTTTAAGACTACCTTTTAGTAATGAAAACAACGATGAAGGGTCTTATGTAAACAGAATTCAAGTATTATTCATTTTAGAGACAAAAGTTGACAAACTTAAGTGAGAAAAATGGAATGACTCAACCTTACCAGAGTCTGAATGGAGTTATTCTAACAGAAAAAAAAGCCCAGCCACTTCCATATGTAAAACTTATTGCGACTATAGAGATGAGGTTGCTGCAGATGATGGGTTTCTATACAAAGGACATTATCATAACACCACACAACATGAGGTTGGAAATGCTAGGTATAACCTACAGTGCCCATTTGAGTATTGAGAAGTGCAGGAACAGAGCCCAAGGTGTTCTGTTCTGGCCAGGCATGCATGCTGCCATCAAAGATAAGGTATCCAAGTGGAAATCTGCAATAAATACAGGAAACAAAAATGCAAAAAAAACCCACTGAAACCACATGAGATTCCTAATTTCACTTGGCCCAAGGATCTAGTTGAACAAAATGGGAAAGATTATCCTTTACAGGGGAACTAATAATGGGGATCTATGCTCCTTGGTTTTGTTTTTAATAATTTAAATTAGACTTGCACACTAATTTAATAACACATTATAAACCGGTTTGTTTTATCATAACATTGCAGATAAGTTAATGAAATACTATTATTTACAAATGACTTGCTCTAGTCATTTTTAACATTATACCAAATACATAATGTCTGGTCCTTGCAACCACATTTTTCGCTTAGAAGTTAGATAAAACATCAAGGAACTTAAAAAATTTTTTGAAGATCCAAAGGATACATAATTAACATCAAATAAGTATTGTATTACACCACATAATTACTTACTAGACTCAACAATGTTAGTATTCAAGAAAAAACTGAAATGACAACTTATCACATAGTAATAAATAAATAAATGAATAAATAAATAAGAGGACATAAACAGTAGAAAACTTGGGAAAGAGGAAAAAAAAAGTGATAATAACAATGAAAATGATTATTTTTCTCACAATAAAGGGTAATTTTCTAAGATAAAAGTGAGTTAAAATTGTATAATGGGTCACAGTTTTCCAAATGTTGGGTCTTACTGAGTTCTTATAGGAGGACAGATGTAGGCTAAATAGGATAAGAACAGGGAATTAGGAAGGGAAGTCAAGGTAAGGCAAGGGATAGTACTCCTGTACAGATGAAACAACAAAGGTACACATGTCCAGAACATCTTGAGTGGACACAGGCTGTGGGTGGAGAAAGCACTTCAGCAGCTAAACAGATCACTGCAGAAATAACTGTTCTGACTATAAAAAGTGACTGGATACTGGGAGAGCTATCAAGGCTTTAAGAGGTTGGTACTGATCAATGCCCAGTAATAGTCTGGTTATCTGATGGGAATATTTCTACAGTGTTTTATTAATATATCTTAATCCTTTTTTTTTTTTTTTTTTTTTTTTTTTTTTTACTATTGATCACAATAAATACAAAACAAACTTCTCCATCTCTACTGAGGATATCCCTTCTTCCCAGTTGCTCGATCTTGTTTAGAAAATTGCAATAAAATTATTTGGTACACCAATACAAAGTGAGTGCTAAAAGTTATACTAAGATAGAAGGTTTACCCTGCAAGTGTAAGTTAAGAATATCCTTTCTAGCCAGAAAATTGTCCTGTATGCAGTCATTCCTCCTTGAAAAGTTGTGGTTAAACAAGGAGAACATCAGAAAAGCTCACTTTTCAATCTGGACCTCATGGAGGACTAAGTTTAGGATGACACAGCTGGAAATGGAGAGACAAGGATAAAGAGAAGATAAAAGTAAGAGCAGAAGATGACTACCAAACATATGGAAATGAGTGCAGAGTGAAATGGAAAGAAGGAGGCACAGAAATTCCAAATCTTACTTTATTGTAGAGAACGTATAAAAATAGATCGAGCTCCACATTTTCAGTTAAGAAGAGAAGTGGAAAATAAAAGCTTTCAGGCTTCATTGCATAGAGGGTAATGAGATTGTTCTCCACCCTGTAAGTGCCATAGGGTAATGCCAAAAGATGATCACCACAGAAACAATAATGACATACAGTATCTACATAAAGACAGGTGCTGTGGGTCTGAAATACTGGAATATTATGACAGTATCACCTACACATAAAGATTTGTTGAACTTGGTTGAACTACAAATCTTTTTGAGATTCAGACTCTTGAGTATAAGTACTAACGTGTTTTCCTGGCAGAAAACTGACCCAAAGGACAAAGGGTAAATGTTGATAATTTGACAGTTAGTTTGACAATAGTCCAATCTAATACTTTGCTACCTATGGCCTCTGAGAAAGAATTGCTATTTTTTCATTAAAGTAGGATCAGAACTAACTTTGTAATTTCCTTGTATTCGCTGGTAGCCACATTCTCTGATTAGTAGGTTAACAGAAATCTAAGTGTAAATGTTCTGTCAGCGTGTTGCATATTGTCTGGCATTGATTTATGGATAATCAAAATACTTGATTTAAAAATTTACTTAATTCTTTTTTCTTTTAAATATTATTAAAAGTGTTTCAAATGTTGCCTTTTTATAGTATTTTTAATTATACAATAGGATTACAGTTCTGTAAGTGTTAGGAATAACTTCTACAATAAGCAGTAAATAAGGAAAAATGATTAGGAAAGGCCTCAAGGTAAGATTAAGCTGGATTTAACTTATGAATATTTTAATATTGCTAGCTATCACTAGATGGGCTGTTAATTGTTTTGCCATCATAGTCAAGTTTACTCATCAATATGTTGCTTTTCACAAGCATTATAACCAAAATATTAAAGTTTGGAAGCCTTGGATTCCTGTCAGATATTAATTTCTTCAGAAACTCTTAATCAAACCAGTAACATAATTAAAACCAAGTAAATTATTTTGTTATTTCTATTTTGTTATGCCAATGAGAGCATTGACCAACCTGTCTAACTGCTTTGACCTGTCAATAAACTGTGCACAAAGACAGAAGCTTTCAGCTGGACTTTGGGTAAAAGAGGAGAGTCACACAATCTTCACAGTCTTAAATAAAAAAGAAGTCTTAAAGTGAAGTATGGGTGGTAAGGTATAATTAGGATAACCCTGGAACAATTTAATTGAGTGACAGTGTCATCTTTCTGCAAGCCAGGAAATGTGAGTGATGAAATTTTTAGAGCTATAATACCCAAAAGGCAATACAGGAAGATATTTTTTCTCTAACCTTTACTGATTCTTCAGTTATCTTGATTATGACAAGATCATAAGCATTATTTGAAGTCTCCAGTGTGTGCTATATTTTATTTTACGAAGAAGTTAAAAAAAAACAACACCACCAATGTGCTAGCAGAATTCTAGTTAGAAAGCTGCACTATGATTTGTGTTGTTACAGTACACACAAGGATACTGTGGATTAATAGAACATGATATAAAGGCTACACTAGCACAAATATAATATTTTCTCTATGAGCTACTGAGCTATATGGCAAATTGAAAAAATTATGAAAGTGTCCCAAATTACGCAGTACAAAAAGTTACTATACTACACTATCAACTCTATGCTAAACTATCAATCATTGTCTAATATACATTGGAGAAGTATTTACCAGAAATTTTGAAGAGGTTGAATTCTTTATAGATGACTGGAAATAATTGCATGAAAACCAGAATGAGGAATAAAAGATGAAGAGACAGTAACAGTACAGATTGGAAAGAGCAGGACAGAAGGGATCTCGGCTTAGGATACAGATAAAAAATGCCTTTATATTTCTCTCTAAAGCCCAGGGCAGGAGTCAGATCTGCCGATACTCACTCCTCTTTTGCTGTCAGCAAATATCTATGAAATGCATTAGCAACATTCCCCACCTCTTTCTGGTGCCCATCCATCAGAGTGCTACACCTTTCACCGCTGTATTCTATCACAGTACTTCAGGTGATCTATACAGCAGACACCAAAAGCCTCAAGATGCCAGTAGGATCCCACATTATGGACTTCCTGCTTCTTTTCAGCTTGCTCTTTTTAAAAGCAAGGAAATTACTCTCCTAAACCTCTCACACAAAAATATAACAAATGTAAATGAAGTACTTCACAGTTTAAAAATTCCCAAATCAAAGTTGCTTATGTAGCTTTGGTTTAGCTGCTTTATGCCCATATGCATTATCATTTACATGATCACATCTCCTCCCCTCTCAGGCAGAGAACAAGAGCAGAAATGAGAGCTGTATAAAGGATGCTATCATCCATAGGACTCCTACATCCCTGCTTTTGAGTATATGCCTTTGTACCAACTTCAGTATGATGGCTTAGTAGCAGAGAACAATAAGAACATTAATGTGATGGAGACAGGGAATGGGCTGATGAGACAAGGAGCTTGAAACATGGAGAAATGTAGAAAAAAAAATGATAAAGGAAATAAGACAGAGTGACTGGGTCAAGTGGAAGGTGGAACTGTATGAAGAGTTTTGGGGGAGAGAAAGTAACTGCTGTTCTGGATCACCAGACTCTATTCTGCTTTCTCTGTACAGCTCATTCATTTTCACAAATTGGTGAACCATTCATTGTGTAGAATAGCCTATTTCCCACAGCTCCAACAGAATTCACTGGGAAGTTGGCCTTGAATATATACAGTTCTCTGTAGAGTGAAGAGCTAGGTGAGTCCTGTAAGTATCAAATTGAGCAATTAAAATGATATGGTTAAATTTTCTCACTTTGAACTAGTGTTAATACCAACCCTGACTTATTTCAGTGTATAATTGCAGGTGAAAATAAATTAATTCCAAGTGAAAATAAATGAATCCCCTTATTACCAAGATATATTATTAAGGAAACACTCAGGTGTGGTGTTAGTGACACGTATGTGAGTGAATTAGTTGTCATATCCTGAAAGTACAGATTGAGAAAAGTGCAGTGAAGAACAAACGGGGCCACACATGGGATAATGAGGAAAACAAAGGAAACCCATTAGTTGCTTAAGAAGTTATTACTGACTGTCCAGTGCAACATACTATTTGTTATCCAATGGAAAAATAAGTGATCAGAAAATGAATATTTGCCTTGTAACGAAGACGCAAAAGAGATCCAAGTTAAGTGAGCCTAAAATTCTATCACTTTCTAAAATTTGTACTGATTTAACAGCGTTTTAATGTGTGCAGTAGGTACTACAGTAATAACTCCTAAGTAAGTAGGAATTATAGGTTAGCTAAACCTGTATCTGTAATTTTAAGTATGACTTAATCTTGTTTTCTTTGCTTTCAAAATAGGTAGAGAAAATGGCAGAGAAAGGAGTGGGAATCAAGTTCAAGCAATCTTTTATTCCCACTGGTCTACATAAAGTAGGCTTGACTGTAGATATTTGAGAAAAGTAGAGGAATGGGATCATCCCGGAACACTTTCCCAACTTAACTAAACTTTATAAAGGGTTAAAGCAGCAAAGTATGTACTTAAAGTATTATGTCGGCTGCCCCTACAGTCTTGTCTACGTAACAGCTTTATCTATGTAATTGCGGCTCCCTGATCATCAACAACACATGCCAACCAAAAAGTCAGGCCAAAATCTGAGTTTCTCTGGGGTTATTTACCCACATTCTGCTTATGATTATGTACATATATATATATGTTCAGTGACCTCATTTACAGCCTTTCCTTTTGCATATCACATTGTCTTCTAGCAAAAGATAGCAATACAATCTGAACTGACAGTTCAAAAAAATAACTTTAGACTGGAGGGGTAATACATGTGAATTTTGTATCTCATCCTTGCACTTAGTGACTAGATTAAGTAAGACTAGAGAGATATCTAACTTCAGTAGGTTTCTCGTGCTTGCTTTCTTATCTTTCCCACAAGTTAAAGTTTGTTTTTTTCATCAAAGTACTGAACTCAAGAAATTCTAGTTAAGGCAATAATGTATGGTAAAGACAGAATAATGCTTAGCATAGCACCATAGGCTACCCATTCATATTTTTCCTACTCAATTTTTTTCTTGCTACTTATGAAAATCTTTCCATGTTAACCATATTACCATCTCAGGAATACCACTAACTCGTAGTACTAACAAACCCTACAGTTCTTCAACATACAGAATTCCAATCAAGCACATGGTGCAGGAAGACAGATTGAACCTGTCTCACAATTCTTTAATTCTCAAGGCTCACAACTGTCATTTCAAAGAACTGAAAGAAAATTGTGAGGAATGCATTTTAAGTAGGGGAATAACTAAGTTGATACTAAGAAACAGTCAAATGAGAAAATGCATTAAGCCATTAACAGTGATACAAACCTGGGGAAGATTATGCAAGCATTAGGAAGAAACAGACTGTTTCCTCTCCCCTCTAGCCTAACTCTGAGAAATATCATTTCACTAGTTATATAGTCAGAAGTATTTCATCATTCTAATCTCATGAGAATTCTCTGTTCTAACTAGCAAATTCAAATGTTCAGAAAAGAACTGGAGTTCAGACATCTAGATGAATTTCACCGCTATCGCTTAATGAATACTCAAAAGAAAATACTACGTCAACAGATTTACGTATAGACCCAGCCTATGTGGAATTTCTAGAGAAATCACACACTTCTCAAGCACGGATCAACCACCTCTGCAGCATCTAGCAGCTCTCCAGATAGACTGCATTTCTAATTTCTGACGTAACTATACACTGTTTGTAGTAAAATAAATATTTATAAGGAAAATATTTGTTCTTTATATCTTACTTGAGTTCTTGTGAGCTTGTGGCCAGCATACTTCGAATGCTTTTGTCAGCCAAGGGACATCCAGACAAACTGTAAGACACGGTAGGACAGACAAGTAAATTAATCTTCTTATTAATTGAACGTTCCCAACAAACACAACATAAAAATTAAAAAGTAAAAGTTTGTAATGCAGAAAAGCGATGGGGCAAGTGCTGTAATATTGAATTTTGTAATATAGTTAACCCTCTGAATATATTTAGATATCAACATTACTTCCAAAATTACATACTGTAAATGTTCTTTTTTTGTTTCTCTATAAACTAGTAAAATGTAACAAAAATATTTGTGGTTCCTGGGTTAACTACTTAAATGCTTAGAATGCTTTGGAAATTTTAGTAATCTATTTAAAAATAAAAGACGCTTATACAACACACAAATTAGCATGCTTTTAAGATCAACATATACTACTCAAAGGGTTAACACATAGTTCAACGTTTTACTTTGACAGCATTGTTGAGGTAAGCTGAAAACAATAAATTGAAAAGACAGAATCCACCATGAAAAAAATGAAGTCACACCTTCTATGTGAGGCGTAATTACCAGTCACATGACCACTCCCATCACACCCTGGTGTTGGACATCTGCCACCAAACAAAAACAAAAACAGCCAAAATAGTAAGTATGTTTAAAAAAAAAGCTTTTAAAAGTTTCATTGTTTCCAGTTTAGCTGCAATGACTGCAAGGGGTTTTAAGCATCCTAATTGAAAAGCTGCAAAATGAACAGGATTAAATGAAAATGGCGTCTCAATACAATATAGCATCATTAAGAACAAGCAAATACACATTAGCTTATCACTTTACTTAACTGGCAGTTTGAAACATTTATATGCTGCAAATGTTGCATGCTCATACTGCAAGGCGTATATGTACTTGTTTGTTTAAAAAAGACAAGAGAGAAAAGGTTAAAAGGAGAAAAATAATTTCACCTCACATTATGCTTACGTTATTAAATCCTTTTTGCTCTCTTTGCATTGAGGGTATTTGGGTTTAGGACTTGGGATTGTAACTTCACCAGGATACCTTCTTTCTTCAAGTGCCTCTTGGAAAGGATCCAAATCTTCTGGCTACAGGCAAATATATGAGCATTAATCTCAGCTAGGTGAGGTTACAACTTTCATAAAATATTACGAATTAGAGTCATCAGAGATTATCTCCTTTTTCATCCTACTTCATCGGAGAAAAACCATGAAATTATTTCATATTCTTTCACCTATCAAACTTTTAAATAGTCCTTGCATATTCTGATGCAGACTTTGCAGTGTGTGGGAATTAATTAGGCTATTTAATTAAGGAAAAAAAAAGCAAAAGACTGATTTTTATATAACTGATGTATTATTTTCATTTAAGATAAATAGTTAATACTTTCTCTAAAGACACTGCAAAACTGAGGAATAGGAATAAAGAATAAATGTAGCATCTGGTTCACCAAAGAGCCATTTTAATAACTTTAATTTATTAATAAAAGTTTAGATTATTATTAAATTAATAGTTTAGAACACACCAAAGATGAAATAGGAATAAATGTAACTGTAACTTTGGGGCAAACCTCAATGGATCTGTCTGGCAAAATGTAATTATATAATTTAGAATTAACATTACTGATTCACTCAGTAATTCTAAATTGTCTATTTCGGGAACAAAGTAGTTAAATGCATTGATTTAGAGATCCCTGCAGATGGTGCTACAAACACCACAGCAGAAATGTATCATTATGTTTGCTCTGAGAAACACTTCATATTGTATTTTTCACCTCATATTTCATTGATAAAGATAGATTTCCTAATTCCAGTGAAATTAATAGCAGAACTGTGACTAATAACACAGATAGAATGGATGCAGTATACAGTGGAAATGTTACTTTGTTATATGTGTCAAAGGCATTGAATTTAGTTTTAAGTTTTAATTAAAATAGGTCTGAAATCCATCACACACAAATTATTAGCCTAATTTTAATAGTTTACACCAAGGAAAAACATAGAACAATGTACTGAAGTCTCCAAACATCTATTATATATTGAATGTAGCATTGTAAGCTATACAGTGGATAAGAGTTGAAACCTGATGAACAAAATCAGTGGCATTAAAACTTGTCAGCAGGTTTATTTCAGTGTCTTGGCTCACACAGGAACACATCCCACATGATCTAAGTATTGAAACATAAATTCACTAGCTTATTTTGTTTATTTGCCTTTTCTGTTTAAAGGGTCTTGCTGTTTTCTTAGCATTCTGACTTGAAAAGTAATACCAATTTCAAATACCCCTTCTTTGTATAATTATTTAAACAAAGTACTTCATTAATACAGGCACTTTCACACATAGAGCTAACAGGAATACATAAGTAATCTAGAAGAAGATTAGCTGAAATAGTTGAAAGCTTACATTACAGTCTGATGGTTTTGTTTAAATTGATTTCTAAGCAATACATACTTTCAAACATTCAGCACATCATTTATGGTTTTCAGATTCAGTGGGATATCTTATCTTGAGAGCCGATTATCCCACTATTGCACAGTTCTGTCAACTTGCTTATATAGAATATCATAATCTGGATAAAGTGAAACATCTTTTCAGCAGAAAATATTTGTTAAAAAGATGATACTGTTAGAAAACATGATTCAAATTCATGGTTCAAATGTTGTCTTATGGAACTTAGTCACAGATCAGATGTGTGTCAGCATGATGTATTTCTAAAGATTAACCAGCAGAAGTTGTTTGGTAGAAAACCACCATTTTAACACTTTTGTTTCCTCTTTCCCCCAAAATATCAGAAATGCAATAGATTACAAAAAGTAGATTGAATGAGAACGATTAAATAAAAAAGACATACATTAATCTCTTTGGAATCATCTTCATCTATCCTACTGGGCTTCATTTTTGTGTAGTCCACTGGTAAGTCCCAGCAGTCACCCTCATTCAGTTGGTAACAGCGGTTGTTCATCACAGCTTGTCGTTGTGGTGACATTGGCTCCAGTGGTGTCAAAATGGTACAGCAACCATCTCGCTGCCTCTGCTTGTTCATACTCAGGTCCAAGGTCCCATTTTCATCGACTTCCATATCAGGATTCTGTCAAAAGAAGAAAAATATTGTTAATTTAGCTTCACACTATCAAACCTCTCTGTGTTCTTCAATATATTTGATTGCCTAGCAGAATAATAAAATGTGTTTCCATTCCTGTATAGATTGAAAGCATTGAGCCCCCTCCCACACATAGCATGATGCTATTACACAACATTAATGCTGTTCTAGTAGATTTCTTCCTGAATGGCTAATCTGATGTTTAGGGGAACAGGGCAAGAGCCTTCATTATGCTCTCCCACCATCCAGAAAAACAGGTGCAAAAAAAAACAGATGAAAATGAGAAATCTCTGAAGGTATTTTCTTGTTGTTGTCTTTATCTTCTTGGTCTACTCTGTGACAGTGAATACCTCTGAGTTAATATCTGCCTAATTCTTGTTTAAAGTCCTGACACCTGTCCAGGTGATTAGAGGGAAAAAAAGTAGCTAGCATCAAATAAATTTGTTTCTTTGTGTATTTAGCATTAACAGTCAGTTCTTGAACAGATACTGTCAAGGAATTAAAAAGAAACATAGGGCTCCAAAATAAGTCTTTTGGACAATATTTGGCAACGTTACAGGAACAGGAAATGCCTTTAAATTTCTCCGTTCCTTCACTGCAGATGTAAGAGTATTAGCATTTTGTATATCTGCCTTTATAATGAATAAATTTAGGTAACGCAATAGTTGTGACAATTTCTGTGTAGCAAATAAGGTACTGCAAAATACAAGCTTTGACTTACTCCTTTACAGAAACAAACAAGTGTTGTCTCATATTCTTAGGAAAAAAAGATGTTAAAACAAAAATGGATTAAAAAAAAAAGAGCAAATAAAATAAAACTGCCCACAAATAATCACTGATCTGTTCAAAAGTGAAGCACAAGAAATTTGGTTTCAAAACTAGTGTGAATGCTACTGACTCCTTGTATGTCTAGAGACACCCTCTAGTAACAGAAGAGCTGCAGGAAAGCATTGTGAATGCAAATCCCTTTTTGATCAATTACTGCCTTTTCTCATAACATAAATACAATTGATATTATCTTGCTAGTTTTACTTAGAAAATATTTGTTAATTCTCTTGAAGTCATTCATCCATTTTTTACATAGGGCGAAACATTAGGAAAGAGGCACCTTCTGTTTTTAACATATAAGAAAAAAGATATTTTATTCCAACTTTTTACATTGTGTTGATATAGAATACAACTGTATTTTTTACATTTCAGAAAGAGATTTATCTCTTCAATATTACTAAAGAAATTAATGTAAAAAGCAGCATCTGAAAACAGTCACCAACCATTTCAGATTGAATTGGGTTCTATTGCTAGTATCTGCTGCTAAGGGTTTAGTTTCCTATGAAACTTCTAGAGGCTTTTACATGGTGAAAGTAAAGAAACCTTTGTCTAAATGAAGAAGAAAAGAACATGTCTGCCAGCTCAAAATCCCTCCTATAAGCACAATAAAAATCTTCCCATTGCACTGCATCTGTCTACTCAGCCATCTAGTGGTCTCCCATAGGTATCACTGTACTGCTTGTTGATGTATATTAAATACTAATCTTTCAGTAGCTATCAGAGTCAAAAAGTAATGTTTAAAATTAAAAAACAAATATTTTGCTAAATCTTCACTGAATGCTTATAGCATACTGGTTTTTTTTTTTAGTATATAAAGCTTAACAATGTTTATTATTTGTCTCTACAGTCATTTCATAACAAACTGAGACTATGAACATGAAGAACATCAGTGACTCTGCACCAGCTAAGCACCTTTGAAATCACATGTACTGGAGGATTTATTGTTTGTTTCAAATGCTTAATGCAATGACTTAAGAACTGTGATACCATACACAGGCAGGAAATTCTAGCATACAAGCAGCATAGATTTCTTTTTAATAGATCTTACAAACTTAGGTCTCATATACAACTTTTAAATGAAATTATATCATTAAATCTTGATCTTCTCACAAAATGTATGAATCAGATAGTGTTTAGCAAAAAATCTGTAGTGCAATTAATACCACTTGAGCAATTCAAACATCTTTTATAATTACAGATCTCACTAGTAAGAGACAAATTAAAAAACGAGGGAGTACATGCTGTCATGCTTTCGGTTTATATACCGATCGGGTTTTCCCAAGATACTTGAGAGCAATTTCCTTTTTTTTTTTTTTCCTGCTTTAGCAGCAATGTGAGATTATGTTAATTTTGAGTAAAAGAAAAAAAGACAAAAACACTCTTCTTTCTATCAGAGGCACAAAGCTAGTGCAGTAAAGACGAATCTCCATCAACAAACAGAATTACTGATTTTTACCCTTGCACAGAGATCCTGAGGCTTAGTGGAGAGGTTCTGAGGCATCTCCCTGCAGCGGGTGGAGAGATTCAGAATTGCAGTAGCAGCCATGTGCGCTGCCTCCATGTCATGAGTGTAGTCAAAGCTGCTCTTGCTGCAGGTACTGCTGGCACTGCTGCCTCCACCACAACTCATATTGCTGCTGCTGCTAGGGGCATAACTGCTTGTTGTGCTGCTGGTTGGACTTGAATTCTTACAGTAACGTTTAGCTGTGGGAAGAAATATGACAAGTATGACTCAAAAGAACTAGCATTCTGCATAAGTGAAGAGAAAAACAAACTGCTGGAGGTGAAATTTATAATGAGCAACAGTAACCAATACCAAAAAAAAAAAAAAAAAAAAAAAAGCAATAAGAATGATGGCTGTATTTCTTGATTTCTGCCTGTGATTTTTATATGCTAAATATATGAGTTTGTATGAAATAATCCCCCGTACAAATCTGTATGATGTGATCATGAATTCTTCTGACAAACAGGCTGGATTTAGAAAACAATAAAAACTCAAAGAAACACTGCTTTTACCCACATATAGAATCAGACAAAAGGTAGAATCTGCTCAGATTGTTCAGTTTTATTTATGAGGGGCAACATAACATTATAAAATCTTTCACAGCTACATGACCAAGTGTAGTTTTAAGGTCTAGACTCCCCAGGGCTACTGGACATCAAGCACACTGAAAGGGCTTGGGTCTCTGGACCAAAGTGCTAACCGTATATTCTTAAACACTTCACACTTCCTAAAAGGACTTTTCTTCCTATACACACTAGGAGACTGGCCATCAGAAAGGAGAGGAAGACAAGAACATGATGAAAGAAGAGAGAAAGTGGCCGCATGTAAATTATCCCATGGATCTCACAAAGGCAAAAGCAATGGCTGCATAAACAGAAACAATCTTAAGTGAATCACCCCCAGCTTCAAACACCCCAAGTGCTTACAATTCTTTATAAAAACAGTAAGGGCCAAAGATGCTCATTACTGGTCATACTGAGATACAGAGCACTGTATTCTGACTGGCAGAAACCACTAACGCACTGACAAAGCTCACTTGCATTCTATTTAAATACAATGTACAACTGCTGCACTGCATTAAGACATGCTCCTTACAGCCAAATGTATTATAATAATAATGCAAAACAGTTATATTAGCTCACTTATTTCTTCAATCCTTCCCCCATATATATCATTTAAAAGCACTTCTATAAAATGCAAGAAGGTGTCAGCTAGTCTCCAAAATCTAAAAGTTTACATATTCTCACATAAAAGTCAAGGTCATAGGATACATAAATGGGTATTACCGTGACTATTCCCCCTTAAGATGGAAATGTATACTGCAGAGATCATACCATATAGCACAGTATAACAATAACAAACTAGCATGCTGATTAGAGAGCTATACAAAAAAGGTCAGATTCTAGCTAGAGCTCTTCTGTGATGGGTTCCATTTAAATGCCAGACTCTTCAGGTGCATTTGTCTGAGCAGACATACATATAATAATCTGCTCCCATGAGCACAGCCCATTTGTGAACCACAGGCTGCTGTGCTAGGCAGGTAGTATTCAAAAGAATCAGAAAGCAAAATATCTCTGCTAGAGCTTATGTCATCTCCTTCAAAAAAATGAAAAAATCACTGTGCTATTTTTACTGTAAAGGAAATAGTGTTTCACTTAATTCATAACAGATGGAAAGCCACATAATGCACAGGGTGTGATTTTTTTAAGTGAAGCTAATGCTGAACATTCATCACTTTTCTTTGTTTTAAACACATAGTAGCACTACTTTTGCAGGGTATCCACTAATAATAAACCTGCGAACAATTTCTCCAGAGTTTCATTATTAACACAGTAGTCAGTGGCAGTCATTAAAAATTCAGCATTTATCCATTCTTACTTTGTAATGACATCCAATACACACAAGAATTTTTCTATATTTAAGGAAGGAAATAATTGAATAATTCAGTTTCTACTGTGTTAACACAGCAAGCACCCTATACAGCTAAGCATGTCAAATTAGAAATATCTTTCAAAATTTATATGAACAAATAAGACTTATGTTACTTGCAAAAGAACTCTAGTCTTCTCACAGGAGGTCACATTTAAATAAACGTAAGAGACACACTACATGTGAAATCATATATGTAACAATGTGTGTTAAAGGGAGGAAATAGGCAGCTTTATATACAGGACTAACCATCAGAAACTCATGCAGGCTCTGATATGGACTCCTCTGTGGCCTTGGTCAAGCTATATTATCCCTTGAATTCATTTTCCCTATAAATAGAAAATTCCTTCTAAAATTTAGTTGTGTTGTGATTCACTTGCAAAACACTTTGAAGGCTTAAAGTGCTATATGCATGCTACACAGTTCTTAGCTTTTAGATAACCAATGATTTAAGCAAAACTCAGAGAGAAATGGCCATGGTTATTTTAAATTAACTGTAAGTGCACGTTTTAAAACAAGTCATATAGCCCAGACTGCTCATCCCACATTAGTTTTTCAGGAGAAACAAAGATCACCAATTTATAATGAATTAAATCAAGTCCATTGCTAAGGAAGGGGAAGCTACGCTATTTCACTATCACACAATTCTGCTTGCTACATAGCCCAACTCTGTGACACAAGATTCTGGAGCTCTCCAGTCCACCTATGCTTCATGATCCAGCAGTGAAACCAAAGATGGATATGATAATATATATTATTATTCCATCAATAAAGGATACAAGTCTAATCCACTGTTTTTCCAGCATACTGGCTGTCCACCAGGCATGTCTAGGGGCTAATTACAGAGAACATCTCTAAGTCTACAGGCTCCTCTTTCTAATTAACAACAGAGGAGTGGGAGATATCTCAACAACTTAAAGGAGCAAACTCTGATATTCTGAATGGAATTTAACTGTAGTCAGAGAACCCCATCCACAGTATTGCCTAAATACTGAACTTGTTAAGGACATTAATTGCAGTTTCAATTATTTTTATGACTCACACAGTGAGATATTAATCTCACGTTATTTCAGGTATCTGATCTAGTCACTATAAGCTTTCTCTATCAGCAATAGAAAAAATTAGAACTTTTGAGCAATGATGCACCTAGATTAAATGTGTACCTCAGGAGAGATGAACGGCATCAAAGAAGCATCTATCTTCCTCTATGGATCTGAAAATGGTGATTAGTTCAGATATAGGTGGTATACATAATAGAATTCTAGATATGGTCAGACGAATCCCACCCCTAATGTTTTCTCAGTGTTTTGACAGAAGGTCCCACCATTATTGGTGGGATGAGAGGAGTTTCTGTCATCATCTGAGAAACTGGAAGGGCTGCTATCTCCTCTGCATGCTGAGTCTAGCTGTTTTTTATATTGGCTGCTATATACCAATAACCCAATAAACCCCAAGATGTTAACTGGCATAAAAGATAAGGTAAATACGCAAACACAACCAGGGCTTATTCTTCAGGAGTTATTGGAGCATTCTATCTCACAATACAAAGTATCCATTTTTGTTTGTTTGTTGTTAAAGCTTACTGAAAAAAAAATCAAGAAAACTATACAAAGGGTATATTTATGCTCATGTCACTCACAGCCATACACTTCTTGAACACATGCCTTTCTCTGATGACGAAAATACAATGCTTGCTTGCAATTAAAAATAAGACTGAAACATGAAGTTATTGATTTTTCATATCCCTAAAGTGTTTGTCACTTCTTACTTGGTCAGAAAAAATAGACTGCTGCTTAGATGCAAGTTCCCCAGAAAATTTAGGCTTTCTTTCAGTATTTTCAAGATGAAAATACTTTTCAAAACATAATCTGCTCTCATATAAATGTGTATGTGCCAACACATGTAAGAAGTGTACACACAGTACCTCCACAGTGGTCTTGGTACAAATAATTAATAATTTATTTTGCACACAACTATGAAATCACTTAGAAATGCTGCAAAATTTCTTGAGGAATAGTGGCTCTTTTAAGTTAAGAGACTCTTTCTGAAACTGCCTTCATATTCAACTATTTCCAATAGCTGTCAACAAAATCTTTGTCCTGCTGAATGTCAGTGTCAGAATTTTACTTATTCTTTAACTGATTTTCCTGAGGAACTCTGAAGCCATTTGTCCATTTAAGACAAACATGATGGAGTGATTATTTAATATTAAAGATCTAGGGATTCTAAAGGTTTTGTGAATATCACTGGTTGGTCACAAACAAAAACTTAAATGATGCCTGGGATCAAGTCAGCATATCTGCCTGGTCAAACAAGACACACATCACATGCAGCTACAGCATGTGCCACCTCCTGCAGAGTATGTAGTATGGAGTAAATCCGTTGGAAATTTGCCTTCATTTGTCAAACAACCTGCTCCAGTTGTAATGAGCATCAGTTTTCTCAGTACACAAGAATAATGAATACTTGCTGTACTAGCATGAATCGTGTATTTTGTGTCCCTCTGTCCCCTGTGACTTAGATAACTGAGCAGTGAAACAAGCTTGTCCCAATCCAAAAAGATTCCCAAAGTAAAATTCGAATTCATATCAAAGGAAGATGAGAATGTAGAAAGACAGCTATATCACTCAAATATTTCATTATTTAAGATCGCTATTGAACTTGTGTTTAATGCTACATGTATTTTCAAATTCTGATGATTTGGAAAAAAGTACCCTTTCTAATTCTTTGCTGAAATAGGGTCTTGAATGAGAAAAATATGCATTACTTGCTCAAACATCAGTAATTTGATCCATACATACGCATATTCACAGGTTCCCTAGTAACACACTGATTCTTGCCCTTTGCAAGAGTAGACAGAGCATATATGCAAGTTTTTCTTATATCATTAACTTACTAACCACAGTTACAGTTAGTGCATTACCTTTAGTAATGCTCAAGCCCTTAATCTGACACAGGCAAATGTGATGAGTGTATGAGAGAAGAAAAACAGACACTTTTACTCAAAAATAAGTTGCCTTTCATACCTCTTCTCCTTTTTGCTGTGGTGGAAAAATATGCCTGTTGATTCTGAAGAAAACAAAATATCCAAAAGGTGGGAGCTGCATCAATTTTCCCTTTTTCCACTTGCCTATTTTTGAATGTCAGAGTCTGTGCTCAGGCAACAGCATAAATTGTTTTATGTAGTATATTTATTTCTGCTTTCCTAACCAAAAATCTGGCATCTACTTGAAATTTCCTACAGTAGTAAGTGAATAGCATCAAATATTTTAACAACAACAAAAAAAAAGGACACATTTATTACTATATCATATACATACACGTAATATACATATATATAAAATTTGTATTGCCCTGAAAAAATCTTGACGTCCTCATAAGTTACAATCCAAATCCTGCGTTGTTCATCATGTAGTTCATTTTCGTCCTCTAATGAAAATCCTCTTGCCTGATGGACACTATTCTATTCATTTGAACTGAAGCCCCTTTCAGTCTATTTCTAAATGTAGTGTGAGGTTTCCCAAAGAACTCTACAGGTGTATTCACAAGGATAAAAAGAGCACAAATGCCTCATTAAGTAAATAGCAGAGATTTCTGAAGTGCAACGAGATCCAGGTTTTCTACTTCCACATCCCCACAGAGTACGTATGTTATCTTTCTGAGTTACTTGAACTGCTGTACAGAAATGAGAATCGTAATGTGACCCATGAGGCCAGGTCTCCCAGACAGCAACATAATGTAGTGTTCCTGCATCACAAGAACTAGTTCTATTCCTTAGTTTTACTGCAATCACAACACATCCCAGGAGCATAATAGGTGGAGATGTTCTTTTGCCAGTGCAACAATCGTGAAGCAAGCACCGTATAAAACAACGCTTTTTATAAAGGCCTTTAAAAAGAACTTACACATGACAGCATTCCTCATAATACTATATGAACATGAAAACATGTCTTATTTATATGATGTTTACATATACAACAACATGATTAACTGCAAACTTGTCTCTCATGTATAAGAGTGTGCACCTCCTACCATCATATCCTTTGGGGGATATATCCCTGGATTGCACCTTGGGAGCTATGGCTCTCTTGCCATAGGCATGGTTGTCATAACTGTTATATTCAAACGTAGTCTTAGAGTATTTCTCTAGTTCCTTGGCCAAGTTGGAGCGGGGTGTGGTGGTGGGGACATTGTTTCTGTAGCCATACTGAGGGATCTCCAATTGCTTAACAAAGCACATGGGCCTAGAAATTAAAGATATGTAAAGTTTGTTAGATGCAGTTCAGTTTACTGTGTTTGTGCATAATTTATAGTTCAGATTAGAAAATCTTAGTTATTTCTTGCACTCATGAGACAGCAATATATTATTGCATTTGCTTTGTTTGGTTATTTTCAGCAGACAAACAATACATATTTTCTTGAACAAAGCCTAGACAAAATTAATTCTAATACAGCTAAATGTATTCTGTATCTAAAAGTATTTTAAAATTCTGTTTTAAAATACCCCACGGTTCCACTTTCCCTTTGTAATTGCATCACATAGCAAACATTTTCTTTTTGGGAGGTGAATCAAAAAAGGACAAGTGAACTGACAGAAGAAGAAGTTTGAACAAATTCCTTCAAATGTCAAAAAAAAAAAAAGAAAAGAAAGGCACGGGAAGCTCGATTTAATTAATGGAGTTTCCTCTAAATCTTTTTCAACAGAGTTGCATGCTGTTCTCCTGTATGTTTTCCAAAGGAGTTAGTCTTGTTTCATCCTTCAGTATAGAGTTCCAGGTTGATGCTGAGAAATACACAGGATATTCTCACTATTTCTGTGGACGTTCAGCTGCCTCATATGTCCTGCTTACCCTTAAATGCAAGGTTTGGGCAGGAGCTGCAACTCTTGCTACACAAATACCTCAAGGAAAGTTATCTGAATGAATACAGAATAAACTTATATCAGCTAAATTTCTCTCTCCTTTAAGATCAGAGAGGATAGTCAGGAAAAGTCCCAATTGATCTTTCAGGCCCTTGAAAAAAGCTGTGAAATCTCAGTTAAGGAATGCTGTAGTGAACTTCTCCACTATCACATTGTCTTCTGCATGTGGACACAGAAGTCATCAGCTTTCAGTGAATAAGGCAAGGTCAGATCCTGCAAACCTTTCCTACACAAGAAAGTGTTATATAAACAGGTCATAGGAAGCAGATTCTATGCAGTGATGCTTGCCTACCTACTGCATTTAGCAGGAAGTAAAGACGATTAACAGTACACCTTAGGTGCTTCTGCTGGAATCAAGAATCATAGTGTCAAGTTTTTTTCTCTCTCTTTTTTTTTTTCTTTACTACATTTACAACCAGTGAGAATAGAGGGAACAGTTGTAAGATCATTAACTCAGTCAAGGTTGGCAAAATGGAATGTGTTATCTATTAAGAATTAGATTTTGAATATTAAATATTATGTGTTATCTGAATCAATTCATTTTCATATAATTTAGGATATTTATGTAAAGAGCACCCAAAAAATCACTAGTCATACTATTTCCTTTGATTTATGTTTGCTCACTTCTTTGCATATTTCTTCCTCCAAAGCACAGTGAGAGCATTTACACAATGAGTTGATATGAATTTATTTTGATTCTACCTCAAGACAATCCATGTTCAGCTAACAAAAAAATGTAGTTCAGTTCTTGTACATTCAATGTAAATCCGAAATTGCTGTGGAACAGAGTTCTTATGAATTTGATTTCTCTTTGAGAAATTCTAAATGAAAGTGGGGTGGAAACTGGAATGAAGACAAATATTCAAGATTTAGTCTCAGAACATCACTGTCTCCCTATTAGTTGACTGCATGTAAATATCATAATTAACTCCCAAGTTCTTCCTCAAATACTTCAGTGACTTAAAGGTAAAAGGGAAGCAGGAGATAAGATGAAAGCATTATCTGAATTGCTGATAAAATGTGAAACACAGGGCAGACTCACAAGCAACATTAAGACTGCAGTGCAATTTCCTAAGGAGTTTTCCAGCAAACTGGATGCTGCTTTTCAGCAGTTGTCTTCTTTGTATGGCATCCCTAATGAACAGTGATAAAAACCACTGCATTTTCTTATTTGCCTTTTTCCACCAATGAGAAACTATGTTATTCTAACAAAAACTCTTGTTTATTAATAAGCTTTAAGAATCTTTCTCTAAGAAAATTGTCTGGGATGCTACATGAAAAGTAGAATAATCTGAATTAGGGGCAGTTAAGAAAAAAAAAAAATCAAAAACAATCCAAGGAAAGAAAATAAGTCAATAGGCCCAAGAAAAAAAGATCCACAGATGTGAGCAATAAATCTGTGTTCTTAGTTCTGTCAAAATAGTGTTGTTGTTGTTTTTAAATATTATGACTAGATGAAGCTTAAGAGAATATGCAAAGAATAATCTTGATAATACAAACTTTCATTTTAAGCAACCCTATCAGATTTCAAATCTAGAAGATAATCCAATACTTAGAAACTAATGGGGTAAATAGGAAATGTTGGGAACTAAAGCTGTGGCACTTCCTCCATGCTCCTCCTGACAGCTGAGAGGGATGTACCTGTCCCAGCCCACAAATACCGCAGTATCCACTGAGAAATTCTGCAGCTCTTGGGGCATCATCAGTACAAGGCTGGAATAATCATGCAGAAGTTCTTTCACATGTATCCTTCACACTTCAGCTCCTTAGAAACAGTATTTTTTCCACCCATATATCTCAAAAGAGGAGACAATAGTGGAAAGCTGGTTATAGCTTTGGATTAATAACGAATATATGGATGGAGAGAAGGAGTATGATTATGTCAAAGTGGTTCAAGATCATATAAAATTTAGCACAAATTTTCCTTCTTTTCATCCTTCCTGGAAGTGAATAGAGGAACAAAGAACTACACTTGACTTTATTTTGGGATCTAAGCTGTATTCATCATTTTTCCAAGCGTCCTGTTAAAAAGGTCTGCAACCATTTTGGTAATGCAAATAGGGCTTCTGGTTTAATTTAAACTGATATTTACTAGTAAAAGCCTGCTGAAAAAACCAAGACTTACCGGTAAATATTAGTTTATTCCCAAAAGATACCAACTTTTTTCACACTGTTCTTAGACTTTGCACTCCAGCAGTCATCTTTACACCAAACAATGCCTAAGACAAAAATGAGCTTTTCAGCTTTACATGTATTTGCCAAAATAATTACCAACCCTCCCCCATGTAAATTGAGTGGGAAACATACTCTGTGAGAATTGGATCCAGAAGCCCTAATTCTAACTCTTCTTTAAAGGAGATATATATGTATATACAATGTATATAAATATAAATTCTCAGATTAAGTGAATGTGTGATGAATTCTGCATAATAATAAGTATTATAGTGATTTCTAATACCTTAAAACCCGATCTGATGCCTGGTTTGATTTTGACACATCACAGTTCTGATGCTTCTCTTGAGCTTTAGCCAGTTTCTCTGCTGCAGCAATAGGACATCCAGAGAGGCTGCAATTACAGAAAGGAAATTTAATTTTCTTGTCCTGCGTAGTTTCACATTATAGCACTGATCCAATTACTCCTTCTCCTCCTTAGCCTGTATCAGGATGAATCTGAAGGAAAAGACTTTCCAAAAGCTTTTTGGTCATGTGTATTTTCTATAGACTTCCTTTCTTCTGTTTTCCAAGTTACATGGTAGATCTTAGAACTGTTCTTCTCTGACTGTATGTGGGTAGATTATTTATGGATGTCAGCCAGTGAACATACCAGTAAAAGAGGAGAATATAACCTGGGATCTATTGTGCAGCTCTGTTAGCAGACTTGTAACCTTTATGAATCTACAAATGTTGTCAATGAAATGGCTTCTAAGGATGATTAAACACCATGTAGGCCAAATTTTGCACTGCTTCACATTTTATTCACCTTCATCAAAAGCAAATTATATAAATGAGTGCAAAATTTGGTCTAAGGTCTCTAAATCTACATCTTAGATATATTATGCCTAGTGATTGTTCATGAAATTCAAGCACTAAGGTATGTTTTCTAATAATAGATGATATAACATGAAAGGAAATTCTGCACTTGAAATTCAATTAAATTGGCAAATGCTGAACTACTATTGCAGTGACTAAAATAAGCCTTTTTTTAAAAAAAAAGAAAAAAAGAAAAAAAGATGCAGAACAGTAAAAAATAAGTATCTGATGCCAGCAGATGGTGCTCTTAGTGAAGCTGTAAAAACCTGTGACCTGACAATGAGGGGATCCTTTCCTTGTCACGGTCTATTGCATGTTTATGTGACCACAGTTGTCTGTGTTCTCCACAGGAAAAGAAAATGAAGGGCAAATCAGTGCATTCCCAGATGTTCCCTTCTCCACAGGGAAAAAAAAAAATAAAATAAAATAGTGAAGCAGAGCAAAATGCCCCAAAAGCTGCAGAAGGAGGTGAGCAGAGACTGCAGACTGCTCCTTTCAGCCCTTCTTCAGTTTCCTACCTCTGCAGAAGGTTGAGGGGGCTCTGGAGTCATGCCAGAGGGCAGCTGCTCTCTATTGACACGCTCTTCTCCAGACACCTCTAATAATCTAGTAGATATTCAACCTGAAGTGAATACTGCTTCAAGCAGTAGTAAATCCCATGACATCTTCTCAGAGATTTTGCCGCATCTAACAGCAGCATCACTACGGAGAAGAGAGGGGTACCAGAGCTTATTGTACAGGGTAAGGTACCCACAAGAGTCTTCCAGGAGGCATGCAGTAAATACACAGGACTCCAGTAAGGCAGAGCTTGACAAGACTGAGCATTCAGTACCTGTGTAGTCCCTTATGCATCGATGCTACAGTCAACAGTAAAAAAGGAATTAAATAGGAACCTTGCATCCTTATACCCTCCACTCACATTTCCTGTTTTTTTTTAAACTATAAAGAAATAAGATCTTGTATTTTGTGAGAATACTATGATCTACTAAAAGTTGCAGCAATATTTTGATAATTTTGTTATTTGTCTAAAAAAATTTAAAGGGAAATTGCATCCATTCTGTAAGATTCTATTAGTAATTTTAGGAAACTACAGAAAAGTTACCTTTTTTCTTGATCTCTTTTTGATTTTTTATATCGAACATTTTTAGCTTCTAATTTTTTAATGTAGTGAGACATTTTCATAATCTTTCTTAGCTGTGAACGAGGACTACAGGGTCAAAAGCATATTTTTAGTAGAAAAGTTATCTCTTACAATGCTTGTGTACCTAAAATGCTGTTTCCCATGTATAAAAAAATAATCATTTTTAGAAGTAGACTGGAATTTTTCATGCAATATATTCTCTGAAGAGAGTGAAGTGTGAGGACAAGAACTCTGCCCTAGTCTTGATGATATTGGCAGATCCTTCAGTCTCCTTGTGACATGCCCATAAGGGAGTCATACTCACTTTGCATCACTGCTAATACCAAAACAGAAAGGAGAAAAAAAACCAAACCAAACCAAACCAAAACAACAACAACAAAAAAAAACACCCCAAAAGCTAAGGATGCTTGAAATGTATTCTGCAGATCAATTCATCCATTCTGAGGCAAATGCAACATTTATCCTCCTCAGAAAACACATGAAAAAATATAACTCTTTAAAGCAGATAAAGCACATGATGCACCATCTGTCAATCTTAGAAACAACACAACAGAACACACATTCACACTCCCCCCCTGCCATGGACTGCTAGAAGGGCTGCAGTTTGGAGGCACTGTTCCCTCTAGGTTGGTGTCCAGTGATGGCATCCTTACCTTCGGTGGGAATTCCTGTTGCTATTTACGTGGCCCCGGCCTGTGCAGCCTGGTGTAGGACACTTAAGAACATTTTCATGCATGGCAAGAACTTGACAAGGAGAGTAAGAGAAAACAGCAGAGTATGAAAACAAGAAAAAAAAAATCAAATCCCAGTATATATGAAACCATTTTAAAACAAAGCAGGATTCATTAACAACCAGCATTCCTCAAAATACACATGACACACATAGCCTGATGAGGGAAGTAAGTACTGTGACCCTATACTCTAACACAGGGCAACAGTGAAAGTTATGAAGGTTACAGAACCTATAATCAAATGTGTCTCTAGTGCAACAATGAAGCACAAGACTTCCCACATCCTCATACAAAAAACACTGAGCAAAGATCTGCTCAACAGCGAACAGCGAGCTAGCAACGGTCCAGTAAAAAGTTATGGACTACAAAAATTCTTCCAGAAAATGTATGCACTCAGAATATATGACTTTACACACACAGTATCAAGCTCGAGAATGAAAATCTGCTCTCAAGTTATACTGGTGGAACACTGGATTGCTTGAAATACGCCTCAATGCAACACTGATTAGAATTTGATACTAACTACAGGACAGCCCAATTGATCTAGGGCCCAGTTCTGCCCACATCCACATGGATATCTATGTCTATACGATGAGTAGAATTGGCCCTTTCATATTTTAACTCGTATTTTCCACAGACATGAAAACTGCAATTGATAGAATTTTTGTTAAAAAAGACTAAAAATTAAAAATAAGCAGTTAAAAAATTGAGGGATGGTGGAAAAACAAAAACAAAAACTAATAATAATAATAATAATAATAATAGGAAAAAAAAAAACAAACCAACCTTTGTAGAAAAAGAAACAAGTGGAACAAACTTAAGCTAGTAAACTGATTTACATCTGCTTCCATTGCAAACTGGCTGGAAAATTAACTCCTACAGCTGCTGAGAGCAGGTCTTTTCTGAATCAAAACTCAAGCAAAGAAGTTCCAAATTATCACAAGCTTTTTTGTTACATGACACAGTTCCATGTTATGTGAGACGTATCTGAATCCACATCTCAGAGCCAGATGACAATATATTACTCTATGGAAAGAGGCTACCCAACTCCTGCAAATTCCTCGTTTTCTCATTCAAGCACTAGTCTGGAAATCTGCATTTAGTTCTTACTCAAAAAAAAGTTCTAACAGAATCAATAATTTCCTTGACTGAGTAAAAAATGGAATAAATACTGTTTAGAGAACTGAAAATTTAAACCACATATACTGATTAAATGATAACCATCATCATCATCCCATCATCAGTGTACTAAAACATGTACGCAGTTTTACTCTGAAATTCCTACTATTTAAGGCTGTTCTTGAAACATGCTTCACAAGGCCAACATCACAGGAAAAAAATAAAAGGATGAGCTCACCTTTTCCATTTTAGTAGGTACAAGAGCATGCAAACAGTTTAAAGCTATATTCTTCTTTGATTTGCATAGTCTCCTACAGAGCTTTTTATTTACCATTTATAAAAATGAGAGAACTTTGAGCAACTGAAAGAATACTTGTGTTGCGGAAACTTACAGGGTTCTTACAAAGTGAAGAATAAATCTATCTGATCTACTGTGTTCAGAGATCAACCAAGATGCATCAAAGTTTCCTAAAGCACTTCCTCATTACTTCTGGAAGAAGCCAGTCTACTATGAAAGAGAAGACTTCTTATTTCTGCTTCTCTTTGTGCACTGATCTATTTCCACCCTCCTGTCCTTCAGCATTTAGTTTCCCTGGGAAATTGTAGATCATTACAGTCCTGTCTTTAATGTTTCCTTTTGCCTCTTAAAACTCCATTGAAGTTAGATCTGTAAGTGCTAATGGACAGTAGGGATTTTAGGCCCATAGGATTCAACAGAATAACTCCATTTTGAAATTAGTTTCAAATATAACTGGAGCTTAGCAAGACACCTGCCTGGGGTATAGCAGCATAGAGCAATTATCTTCAAGAGAACTATGCCATTTCTACCAATCAAGGAGGTGAATTCAAAAAATGGAGCCCTGTGCCTTATGTTATATCTATGTCTGGATGGGTGAATTTCCTTTGCACAGAATCCACTGACATGACAGGAAATTCCTTCCATGTAACTGACAGGGAAATATTGCTCAAAATCCTGAGTTCTATAACTGCGTAGATAGCCAAATTGTTATTTTTAATAATATCAATTGGTTTAAGATAAATTATGTTTAAGATACAACAACAGAGGAAAGGGGTTGTAAGTTTTTCAAATAAAATTATTCCTGTACAAGACAATAGAGACAGTTCATATGACGTTAGCACGCAGAAGTAAAAGCAGTGCACATCTTCGTGAAACCTTTTTGTCTGTTGACTAAATAAATCTACACGAATAATCTAGCATTATTAAAATCAAAGAATACAGCTTTAAAAGTTGTTGTTTTAGTGTAAAAGTTAGTAGAGAATGGAAACGATGGAATAAAGGAAAAAATTGTAACACAGAACAGTTGACTAAGTTGAGACAAACCATACTGAAAAAATAAAATTAACTTTTAAAATAAAAAGTTTTAACAGCATGCTAGAAAAATCCTTGTAGTTTTATCCCCAGTTTCCATGAAACAATGTGAACTTACTTTCTGGAGGGACCCTATCTTTGTGTGGGCATCCTGACAAACTGCGGTGATGGGGGTAAAGCCCCGTTACATGGCCAGTTCCATCACACCCAGGGGTAGGACATTTGCTCTCTTTCTTTTCTGTTCTTGAGGGATCTATAATTTACAACAAATGTGTCAAGTGAATGATGCTTTCCACATTTCTGTAAGAAGGTTCATTTAATCATGTCATTTACTCTTTGGTAAATGTTCATAAGAAAAACTAGAAGAAAAAAAAGAAACCACTACTGCTTAACACAGTTCTGGAACTTTTATCCCATTATATCATTTTCAGACTGCAGAGTCCTATGATCACAGCAATACCCATCCAGAGTGATTGGAAAGTGACCTTTTTATAGCAAAGCCATACCACTGTCAATCAATGTTCTGCTGGCAAGCATCAGCTCAAGGGTGTAAGGTCATTTGGAAACTGTTTAGTTGGAGTTTCCCATCTTTACATTCTTACTTGCCTGATATATTGAAGTCTACAAACATACTGTCATAGAAGTTCAATTCCTGACAGTAGCAAACCCAGCTCTTTAGCATAATGATTCAAAGATTCTGCACAAATAAATCCCCTTTCCAAGGCTCTCCAAGCAGATTACTCCATTTTCTTTAAATTCCTTATAAAGCAGTATAAATTAGGTACATAATCCTTTCTCTTCAATAAATTAAGGTGGGGTAAACAATGTAATCAGAATTACAGAACATAGTATTTGCTGTGGAAATTTGGGCTATAACAAAAATATATCCTGCTTGAATATTCATAACTTTAAAAGGTTAACGATCTTTTAGAATTTTGTTGGATCTTCTGTCTACAAATCAATGAAAAGTCTGAAGAGACTTTTTTTCAAGAAGATGAAGTTTTCTGCCAAGTAGTGGAACTGCTGGTGAAATCAATCCTGAACTAGAATATGTTCGCATACTTCATCAGCTGGTTTCCTTTTACAGAACATCTGTAAATAACATTACTAGCCTTCCAGCCCAGCACATGATACATATCATATCACATCATCTTGACCACAGTACTCAAACTTTGAGACTAGTACAAATGTTTACATTAGTACTGAAGGACTAAAATTCAGAATACTCTCACTGCTACCATTTTGGGTCAAAGTAAACTTTTTTTTTTTTTTTTTTTTTTTTCAGTTCAGCATCCTTTCAATACCCAGTCAGAGTTATCCTCATTTAAGTATATTTTCCTGTTCTCATCATTGCTCTGCTTCAGGACTTACGCTTTCTCCTCTGGAAAACAGAATTTTGCTATGCATTTTCCATGGCATCTTTCTTACGTTAAATGCCATCTCAGCTTTAACAAATGCAGCCCTCAGTGCAATTAGTGGCAATTTCAGTACTTGCAGATCTTCACACACAATCCATTTTTTAAAGCTTTAGAATCCAGAGCTCATATTCAGTTGTGGACTTATTTTTCCTTGATTTCCCTCCGGTAGTTTTGTGCAAATAAACTCTTACATTCCACATCCTTCAGAAATGCCTTCATTTTAGCAAAATACTTTAGCTCACTGTGACTCTCCATGTCTTAAATACATTCTTCAATTTTAATACAATATTTAAAGCTTAACTTTTGCAAATGGAATCCCTAATTGTGAAAGTTTTATTTTCCTTAGCCTGTATGTTGACTGTAAAATACAGTTCTTTGTTTTACACTCTTTAATAATAAATGTACATACAAATCCATCTTCAAAGTGCAATAGAGTTATCACAACACTCCTGAAAATACCATAACCTTATACTTAAGGAAATTGAAACAAAGAGATCAAAAGATTAAAACCAAGGCCACAGAAGGAGTGAATGTCAAAGGAGGGATTAGAGGTCTTGCCAAATAGGCCTGTGCTGAGACCACTAGAACATCAAGCCCACAGCTACATACATACACAGTTCTAAGCAACTTTTCACGTCAAGAACTTTGGAATGCATAAAAGTATTAGATATATGAAAAAGTAACGTAAATGAAATACAAATTATATAAATATAACAATATTTGAGGACTGTAAAAAATGTAGATGATTAATAGACCATAACGGCTTTTTAAAGATTTTAATCTACAGGAACTTTAGCTACTTCATGCTGCCATAGCTCCACAGAGGTTAATGAAGATATTCTAATTTGGAGCAATTGAGGATCCTGACACTTAAAGCGTCAAGACAATTCTCTACTGTATTCAAGACTGCTGGAAAGTTATAGTAAGTATCAGATACATACGAGCCTTTATGGTCTAATGAGTCAGAAAAGATGCTGTATACTCTTCATAATTGTTTCAAAACTTACATAAAATTTCCCATTGCTTTTAATGGAAGACATCTGACTAAACTTTCCATAACTTTTTACAGAACACTGGATACTCTTCTGCAAATTCTTTACTGCCAAAGGGGAGAAATATTGCATACTGTTATTTAATTCTGCAACATTTCTTCACTCCATGTCACAATGGCTATATTCACAGAATCATAGAATGGCCTGGGTTGAAAAGGACCACAAAAATCATCTAATTTCAACCCCCCTGCTATGTGCAGGGTTGCCAACCACAAGACCTATTGCTTGAATGACGGTTGTTAGAGGACTCAAAAGGTGTTTCAATTCACAAATTTTCAGACAAAAGCTCTAAACAGCAAGGAAAAAATAGTTAGTGGTCCCTTAATGGTTCAAGACAGAAGCCTTGAAACATTTCTCATTGCAAACCTGGGTACCCCAAAAGTTTCCACTTCATCATATCATTTATCTCTGTGGATATCTCTTTTAGGAGTATTTGGAAGATAATATATCAGTTGAGAACAAATGATATAAGCAACTGTCTAACTTAAAGCTTCCTTTCTCAACAACTACCTTTTTAATGTAAGGAAGGAATCAACTTTTCTTTGTTGCCTTAATTAAAGAAAGCATAGAACTATCCACTCCACAATGTTTCTCGGTCCAAACTTCCACAACACATCTTGGTCCAAACAACCACAACACTCTTTGGTCCAAATGACCACAACACATAGCACGGTCTTTTGGCTCCCTGGCTGGGGTTTGGATCTATTATCAATTCAGCCTACAGCTCCTAAAGGACAGGATGTTTCAAAGAAGCTCTAGAATTTACTGAAATATTAAGTCCACACTATTGCTACTGTCTTTTACTTATATTGTTTTAGGACTTATATTGTCTTTTCGGAGATAGCAGATCTATATGCATAAATGCATACAGTCTATGTCTATAAAGATTGGAAGGATTGAACAACAGAAGAGTTAAAAAGCTCTTGAAAAATTAATTAGTTTTTCCTTTTTTTTCCTGTAGTTTTATTAAAGACACATATTCAAAGAGAAGAGGTACCTAACATGTGACATATGTGAACAACATTTAGAACGACATCCAAATGGAAATGCAATAATACACTAAACTAAAGTTGTCTTTCCCAAATACCCAACATCACGATAGCCTTCACTAGACCATATATATATATAGTCAAAACCAACAACACTTTGCTACAATACATCTCACAAGAGTATTTGATAATAGTAATTTCCAAGTTTTTTAAGAGACTGGACATTATTTTTCTTTGTAAAAAAATCAAAACCTTGCTTGGACCGAGATGTTTTCTGCCTACCTGAATGTCTCAGGCTGATATTAGTCTTTCAAAACACTGACTTATAAAAAGTAGGAAAATGCTCAACATCTCGTTCATTTTCAGAGATGAATCTATTGTTATAATAACAAATACAAGATAAACCTAGTCCCTACTTAGCAGCTCCCAAGAAATAATAGCATGTCCTCAACTTCCACTAAAGTCAATGGGAATTAAAGGTGTTTGGTCACTTTCAGGAGGTATTGAATAATTTATACAACACAGCCCTACAAGTACAGATGTAGATATGTTAAAGAGGAATGTGGTAAAATAAACACATCATAACAAGGATAATCCCATAAATTAAAACGCATTCTAAAGTTAACCTTTAGTTTGCCTTTTTGGGTATTTTCACTTTTTTTTTTTTAATTATTTTTTTCTGTGTGTATATATATTGTGTGTGTGTGTATCTTTTATACTGAATTATGGTCAAGGCAGCACCTTAACTGTTTCCACAATGGAATGAAACCAGTGAAGTGGAATGCACATAAGAAATAAATTGCTATTGATCTCAGCCCAGGCCACACCATGCCTTGCATAGCAAATGGTTTCCATTACCTTACTATCTTAAGATAATTAATGTGCAGTCACTGCCCCTATCTTGTGTTATCGGTCATTCTGATACTGTTCAATTTCTATCAGGCAATTCTACATTTTAGATGGGAGAGGCTTCATCAATAACTGTCATTTGATGATAATTTTATAAATCACAATGCCACCTACCCAATCCAACCTGTAAAATATGCACTTCAAAGCTGATTGACTACCTGCTACATAAAACTCCACTCTCTCACGTTTTTAGTAATCACTATAAAATATATTAAATATGAGAAAAATCTTTGCCTCTTTCAACATGATCTCTTGTTTATTTCCCTGAAAACTTATTTTTTCAGTTCAGCCAAATGATATTCACTGAAATACTATCCATATTTCTAACATCGTAGAATGAATTATTTTTTTATAGTCACAGCATGAAACTACTTTACAATCATGCCATACTATCACAATTTAAACAAGTTTACCATTTTATGGAATTAATAAATTCATTTCAGAATTCTATGCAAAACTTAACATGTTAGTTCATACTTTCTCATGACATAACATACGGTATATAGAAATATTACCTTTACCATAATATGGCTTTTTGACATGGCCGTCACTGGGTTTAGGCTTCCTGTCATCCCCAGAAAGTTGTCTTGGAGATTGTTCCTCAAATGATCTCATATTATCCCTCCTTCCAGCTTCCACTGCCATTTTTTCTCTCATGGCTTTTGCTCTCTCAGTTTCCAAAGCAATTGCTTTCTCAAGCAGGGTTAAGTTACCTTTTGTCATATCAAACACTTCTTCAGACCTATCTGAAGTAACAGAGGTGGTATCATCGTCTCTTTCGTGACAACCATCCTCCTTTGCACAGCTAGAAAAAGTCCTAGATCTGGGGCTCAACTGTTCTTCAAGCCTCATTAGGTTCATCATATCAGAGTAATTCCGGTCTGGTGTTCTTCCTTGGAAGTCATCTTCTTGCCTGACATGCTGACGAGTGTTCATGTTTTGCTGTTGATTTCTTTCCTGTGGGTTTGTCTCACTGAGTTTCCTAGCCAGATCAAAACACTGGTTCCTTAAGCACTCCAAACTGCTGAGACACACCTCTTCATCACTCTCCTCCACCATTTTTTCCGTAAGTCCATTGTTCACAGGCTTCCCTAACATTACAAAGTTCATATTCCTATTATCTTGCTGTGAAGTATTGTCTGCATAATTTCTATCATTAATGTTTTCTGATAGCACTACACCGTGTCCTTGTGCTAGTAATTTAAGGGAGTCCACTGTTTCCCTAACAACATCACTGTCTAAGTCTAAACTCAGCTCGCTTTTCCGACCAATATTTTCATTTTTGTCACTATCATCTTCCAGACTATTAGATGTATTGCTGTTCATTTCTGATTCTGTCCTGGCTCTGTATGCTGCATCCTCAGCAATTTTGCCAAGATTTAACAATGACTTGGCCACCAGTTCATCGTAATTATCATACTCATCATTATTGTTATCGTCTTTTTCTGTGTCTTGCATTATTCGAGTATTGTGACAATTCATTTGATGGTCTTCTGCATAAAAAACAGAAACAAAGAAAGAAACAAAGAAAGAAAGAAAAAGGAAAAGAAAAGAAAAAAAGTGGCTACAATTGGAACTGTTGTTGCAATCACATGGACAGAAAACAAACTGCATGTCAGATATTGTTAATTACACAGCAATTCTATTCAACTAAGGCCCATGTGCAGTTAAGTTTTATTAAGTGAATTTCTCTATAGTCCATAAGGCTATTTCTGTTTTTCTGCTATTCAAACAAATTTATTTCACAGTACTGATAAGATAAAAACAAGGTGTTGACTGCTACTACTGATAAAATATTATGGCATACAAACTTCAGCTTCTCTTTCTCATCTCTAATTTTAGTTTTATGGGGTTAACTGCAACCATATTACTAATATAACTGCCTAGGTTTCAAATGTTTCTCACTTCTTTATATTCTGTAAATATGGTAAATGGGAAAGGAGTGAACACTGCTGGTTTTATTCTCTTAATGATGAATAACATTCACCAGAAGAGAAAAAATATACACCAAACAGGAAACACATCTTTTTTAACATCATACACATCATTAACAGTAGAACCAATCACTATATGCTAAGACCAAAATAACATTTTACTTAGTGGATCCAACAGCAGAAATCACAATCTCTTAGTTTAATTACATCAACTGTGGAGAAGTACAAATTTTAAAAGAATTGTTATATGAATGGAAGATAAAAGTAATTATATGCATAATGCAATTTTAAGTTAATATGCTAGTCCAAATTATATGGTCATACATGTATGGTAGGGCTGCTATCTAATACCCTGTGCAGTCTAACTTGGAGGTGCAGAGGTATCATGTCTTTTACTTAGCTTTGATTTAGCAGCTGTTGAAAAGTACGGGGAATATGTATTAAGACTGAACCAGTGTGAGGCCCTAAGGGTGAGATTCATTTCACCTAACTTTAGACATGAGTAAGGCAGGCATCTGTATCCCAGTAAGCTGCTCGATATTCCTGTCCTTGATCAGTAAAAGAGGCAGACACTATAAGGGTATAATCCACCTGATCTGGCTAAGGTATCTTCCTCAGAATTAAATGCATTACTTACTAAAAGTGCCTGTTTCTCTTCACTGACAACAAAGGGGCTCAGAGCAGATGCCTACCTTAAAGATATCTGTATTTGGTCAGATGAATATCATCCAGAGAGCACTTTCTGATATCTCATGTTCACTCAGAAGTTATGTTATTATTAGACCCGTTCTTAAAACAGATATACATTCACCATAGCTTACTAACAAATGTCTCATAAATTTTACTTTTGATTGTCAACTACTCAAGCAATATTTAAATGTTTAGCATCACAAACTGAAAGGAAATTTCCTAAGTCTGTTATTATGTTGACGTGTTATGCCAGTTTTTCAATCTATTGCAAACTCAAAGAAATCAGTAGAGATCCAACAATTAAAACCTACTCAAAAGCTAGTCCATCAACTTGCTAATATAATATTTCTGCTCAGATGTATTTGCATCATTGGTGCACCTAAATATACAGCACTTTCTACAGTGTGACTTTATGTTTTGGGCTAAGCAAAACAAAATGGAAAAAGTTCAGCTAGTAGGTGGCTTGTATACTAACATTTTGATCACAGAAAAATAATTTTTATAAAAGTAACTTTCAGGTCAGTGGACAAGAGAGTAAATCAGAGATTTAAATACAAAGCTCAATAGCACAATAATTAATATTTCAGCCATAAGATAGTATTGCTTCTACACAGTGGTTAGGGATCCTGGGATGATAGTAGGCTGTAGTTAAGTAGCAGACCTGATAGATGACTAGCCTATGTCTAGGAAAAAGAAGCTCTATATGGAAGTTACTATATATTACCTGTTACCCATTTGAATACAATGGGAGGCTAATTAGCAGGAAGGCATATTATGTTGTTTTCACATAACAAGATGTTCTTAGTCAGCAGTGAGTTACCTATTTATCATTAAGGTTGGTTTTGTTTTAGTTGCTGTTATTCTCAAGATAATTATTATTCATATTCATGTTTCTACTAAAAATTACATATATCTGAGTATCAGTTTTTAATATTAAGGGATGTCACTTATGCTTCCTATGTGAAAAAAATTCACCTGAATGTCTGCATAGAAGTAGGTATTTAAGCATTACTGGATAATTAGTTTGCCTTATCAGAAAATCAAATTTTTCAATATACTAGTGATCATTTTCTAAAGCAAAATGTACAAACAAGTACCCCATTTATTTAGATTTAAGACAAAATCTACTGCCAAGAAGATTGTTAAGATTGCATTTTTGGGCAGTTCTTGTAATTAGATCTGATTGGCAGTTAGATGTAGAAGAAGGAATATCAAAGTAATTAAAGAAGCAGTGCCTCCAAGCTTAGCATGAAACACAGAGAAAAACTGATGAAATCAGCCCAAATTTAACAGGATACTGAAATAAAGCACGGGGAAAAAATATGTTTTCAAAAGCCATCCAGAGAACTGTTCAGGTAAGAAGTGACTACTCTAGGCCAATCCTAAAATGTAAAAAAATAAATAAATTTGAGGGTTTGTTTTCTACATAAATGTTTTTGTGTTTGCTTTTACATGAGTAAGAGTCATGTAAATGATTATCAAGGGAGGAATGTGTTATAGCTTGCCTCCACAACAGTAAAAAGTCAAAATATGAGTCACATACTGTATGAATGAAGACATGTAAATTCCTTTTGAGTAGGTGAAGCTGGGTGAAAGCTGTAACTATAATATTTTTTATTCTGTTTGGTTATATCCTTTTCAGGGTTCCTGCCCGTTCAGTCCTAAAAAGAAGAAGAAAAAAAGGTGGTGGAGGAGAAAGGTGTAAAGCATGAATCCTGGATGAGAGAGGCAGGAAAACAAAATATTTTAATCTAGATTCATTCCTCCTCTTTCAATTTTTGTCCTTTTCTTAGATCTGCTACTTTCTTTAACAACTATTTTTCATACATTTCTTATCACTATGAAGCAGTTAATTCCAACAAATACATTGTTATGCATACTGTATCATCTCCTCAATAATAGTCTGTTGTATGCTGAGCCTTCTGACCTGATCTAGTGAAGCATCCTTGTCACTTGTTTATTAAACTAAAAGTTTAAGTAATAAATTAGATTGTGTCTTAGTTCACTTCCACAAAATATGCCAGCCTAGCAGTTCTGTGAACATATGTGTCTTTTATTCAGCTGCGTAAAATCTAATCTTGATTACACTTCATGTTTCTATGCTCCCTTAGATGTAACCTGTAACTTCTACTAACCTTTACATGACGTTATTTAATGGTTGTTTGTTAAATGACTGCAAAGTATGTAGGACTAAACAGCCTAATCTATTCCTTACAGAACTTTTAGAACCACTGACTCAAATTACATTTTTTTTATTTGGAGAAGCATCCGAGTGTCTCAAAAAGAAACAACTCAGCTAATTAGGTGAAGAGCCGCCAGTAAGATTTGGGGTTGCATGAAAAAGAAATATGCAACACAGTTTAAAACAAATATTAGATTATTTTAGCCCTCATTCCCAGAATACTATGACAATTTAGTAATTAGTGAATGCAAAATTTGTTTTGTTTATCCCCCAATAGATAAAACAAATGTCAGACAAATTATAGTGAGGAATATGTGGAATAGGTTTAAGAGCTGGAAGTCTTCAGCCATCTGAATAAAAGTGTACTCTTGTATTGCAGTAAAAAATAAAAATGTGGATAATTTGATTTCTTATTACACCTTTCATCCAAGGATCTCAAAGCACTTTACAAACATTATATTAAAAAGCCTCACAACACCCCTGTGAGGTAGGTATTTTAAGCCCATTTTACAGATGGGAAGTTGAGATACAAAGCAGGTGAGTGACTCTATGTCATACAAGGAGTCACTGGCAAATAAGGGCTGTAGCCTCTATATCCGTGTTACCTCCTTTTGTTTCTATCATTTATTTATGTGAACAACTTCTTTACGGAATAAATGGCTTGCTATGATTTTAGTAGTGTAAGGAGTAATGCAAAATGGCACCTTCATTTTGAGTATGATTATATATAGCATTAGTTTGAGAGATTCTGCAGAGAGAGGCAATGATACTTCAGTAATAATAGCAACTATGCTCCTATTGAAGACCAAAGACTTCTGAAACGAGAATTTCCAAATCTGTGGTCTGTGTATCAAATTACTCAATTTCTCCCAAGCATGGGAAAACACGATGTCTAACAAGCTGAATCTACATGTGGTCATATAGGCTTCCCGCCCAGATGGCTTCATTATCCATGCAGCATCACCTGTTGTAGGACACTTCACTGCTCTTGCTGCTGCCTCTTGTTAGTTCCTAAGTGCTCAGCATATGTTACTACTGTGCTGCCATTTCACTCTTCTAAGCTGTAAAATGAGGTACATGCATATTTAGCAAAACAATCTTGACACAAATTCCAAATCTTACACGTTACATCATCATATGGGATAAGGTTCTTTGTACATTGAATGTACAGTTGAATGGAAAAATCTTAAGAGTAAGGAAACTGAGAATGTGGAAAACTTAGTGAGCTTACAGCAACTTCTGAAAGGGTTTTGGTTTCTTCTCCACTCCACAATGAAGAAATAGAACACATATGCAACTCTACTAAGCAAAATTTCTAGAAGATTGAATACTCCTATTGATATGAGATTTGGACCAGAGCACAAGCCTTTAAATTTGCCTATTTGAGGCACACACTGAAAAATGAAGTTGGCCTCATGCAGTTTTTCATATCTGCAACAATTCCTGAAATTCTTTTACACTGCTTTAGGTAAAGACCGAAACAATTTATCTTTACAGTTTCTGATTCCTTTATGGACCTTACATTACCTACTGATAGCAAAAAGAAAAAAAATAACTGTTCACTTCTGTATTTGATGCACTTCAATTATTACATTAGATGTGTGTGTGTGCGTGTGTATCAAAATCCACCCCCTCAGATTGCTACACTTATAATAGTTATAATACTGGGCTTTATTTCTTTGAGTCTCCTGTAATAACTACAATATTCAAATAATAACCAATGCTCAAAGTAAAATAAATTAAGAATAGGAGTAATTAGTCATGGCAAGGATGGTCTGAGATAAAAGAACACAGCACATCACAGTAGGATTCAGTATTATAAAGAAAGTGCAAAGAATACAGAGCAAGCCTGTACAGACATTCAAAAATTGAACATAGTTTACCGGCTTACCATGTATTTTCTTCTTCTTTCTTTTTTCCCTTGTTACATTTTGAAATTCTTATTTTCTATGTGTTCCACATTTTATCTTGTGCCCACTGGAAAAATAAGTACTACTATTTTTTTTCTCCTAAAGACTAAAAGGCACCCTTACGGATCTGAATTATTCTATTTGTTGAGGAGTGGTTCCTGATATACAAAAGCATTCCTTGTTTTTTCTTTTTTTTTGGTATTAAAATATATTTGAAATAGAAACAATTAATATTGATAAAATACTTTGGCACAGAAGCATTTTTGAAGATTTTGGTTTCCACACAAAGCAGTGTATTCTCATCTCAATGCATAAGTATATAATCAATGCCATTAAAAAACTCTTTTTTCTTAACTTAAGCCATTCTTCCAGCCTCTTATTATGCCTCTTTTATGTTAGACTTCCATGATTAGCATTCTAATCTCTAAGTATTCACGTGAATTATTGGTAGAAAACAGAGGTTCTTGGGTCATTCCCATTATTCTGGATCATCCAGAAGAATGAATTTACAACATATTTTTTAAAATACGGTTATTTGTTAATCATCCGCATCTTCCTACCAAAAATACACTATGAGCTACTTGATATAGGTATAAACTCTACAGTTTTGGAAAAGGATTCTAGAGGCACTTGATGAAGCTTCTTTTACAAGACCACGTCTCTGATATTTTTATTTCTAGTGATAGATGCACAAAAATTTATTAAAAAAAAAATAATCTAATTTCTGGCCCATGATGATGTGCTCAGCTTAGGATTTCTTCTTTTCATCTCAAGATACTTCTTGCCCTTCTTTGATCTTAGAGCTTATCACATACCTCTGGATGTCATCTGGTCCAACCCTGGCTGAAAAAAGGGCTGACTTAGAAGTTCTTAAGATTTTCAGGGCCCTGTCCAGTCAGTCCAGTTATGAATAGTTTGCAGCATCTGCAGTATTTGGTATCAAGGCACATGTTTAGGTTTGAGAAGGAACTCATCGAGAGTACCCATGATCAGAGATAGATAGATTGGATTTGCCAGGACAATACAATTTAACCAATGAAACCCCTAAGACCACACTTATTTGAGGACCATAATTGGGCTCAGTCAGTCCTTAACTTTTGTAACCTGATTCACAATGTTACAAATAATGAGGCATCTTTAGCTGATGGCTGGTATTCGTTTCATCCTATTTTTGCTCCCCAGGAAGTATATATGAGGGAAAGGAGATGCCCTCTCTCATAGATTCATAATGACTCAGTAGAGTACAGCAATTTCTCCCTTTCTCTCACGTTTCCAGAACTCAGCGGGGCAGCACACAATGAAGCAGCCAAAGCTATTCCCCAAATGCTGAGATACAGCAGAGAGACAGCAGGGGAGCAGAGGAACGGCTGTACTGATGGGAGAACAGCCACTAAGACAACTCTTGATATGGAGCTTCTCATGGAGCTACTGCAATGGCTTCTCAGGAGACAGCGACCCCTCTCTACATCCCTCTCCAATACAACTGTTTTGCAAAAGATGTAGCCCAGAGAACATGTTTTATGTTCATAAACTAATATTTTCTTTTTCACATACAAATTTGAGAAATACAGGTTGGTTGGAAACTGTTACTGTAGGCATACATAATCTGTTCTCAATAGTGTTGTTCAGATATCTGACTCAATGCAGATGTCCATACCGAACATGTTTTCAAGTGAACTAGCCATCCAGATTTCATCTACAGGCAGTAGACAAAAACAAACATGCATCTCAGGATGTGATTTATCTTATCCTAAGATAGGGATCTGAAATATATTGGCTGAATTATTCCTTAAAAGTGATTATTTTTCTTGACTGGCTATAAATGAAGTTGATGGGATGAATTCTCTTCCAACTGTTTTTACTCAGAGCTTTTAAATTGTTCTTTGCTGAATTTTAACAATATATCTAATATGACACAGAAGGAATTGCAGGGAGGATGGAATAAAGGAGCTACCCAAAAAGAACCATCTTGAGATTGTAAACGTAGACAAACTTATATAGGAAAAGGCTGATGGGGTATTATAGATGCTTTAGATGGGATGGATACTTGTGACTGCATGAATTATGTGGACTGAGATGCATCCTATTGGATTAGCCTGACCTACCTTATAAGTTTAATTAATTATATTTGACTGTGCTTGATTATGCAGATTATGTTAATAATCTGATGTAACTGCCAGAGGAGATAGAGGCACATCTCACTGAGAACTGCAAAATGTAATATCACTGAAATTTCTTCTTCCTGTCTCTCCTTCTACGCCCTCAGTGATTTCAGTGGCAAAGGATCTGGAAGGATAAAGATTTCTGTGTGAATGAGTGACAGACTTCGCTTCATTTGAAACATAAAATCCTATGCTAAGTGGTCAGTTCCTTTTTCCCTTATCACTTTATTTAGCTTCTTCACCTACCTCTCTCTATTCTCCTGTCTTTTAGTGACAGAGTACAGTGAATAACGCCATAAAACAAGGAGAAAGTAAATACAAAGTGGAATTTGCCATTCAGGTTACAGTCATTCTAGTGTAAACTAATCAGGGGCAGGACAGGCGACCAAGCACTGACATTTAATTATTCATACTGTTAAACTTCAACTTCTATTGAAGCCCTGGCATGATTTTGATTTGAATAATCTAGCATCCTTCCAACAATGTCCAGGCACAGTACAGTGGTACTGGTTAGGGATCATTCCCAGGAAGCAATCCAGATGTGGTCATTCTATTTTGGAAGGTTGAAGAGTAACTATATGGACTCAAGCCATGCTGCAGCGGCTGGACACAGTATTAAATAAGTAGACCTGTTTTATGGCCTGTTTTATTCACAGACATAGATGTAGTCTTTCGTTACTCCAGCTGAAGAGAAGTGGAACAAGGTAAGAAAGTTTGTAAGCACACTGTCAGCTGGAATTTCAAAAAGAAAAAGGAATGGAACTTCTTATTGTAACCACGTTACTCTAAACAGTCAATGTCAATCATGTACACAGCAGTTCTCACAAAGCAGAAGATGGTGACTCCATGGTGCAGCCAGCTCTCAGCTAGCTATGGAATCTTTACATGTTTTGTTATTTGCCATTTATACTATGTAAATGAATGGCTTGTAACACTAGACATGTTTAGGATAGAGACTAGAGTACCAAAGATCAGTCAAATGCTGGAAACGTTTGCTGTGGTAACAGATCTATAATTTTTTTTTTTCTGTTGCTATTGTATCTGCAAGGATTTTTCCACTTAGGTTGTTCCAACTGTCTTCTCACCTCAAAAACGCAAGTCAACTTAGAAAATAAACTATCAACTTAGAAATTGCCACTTCCTCTTTCATGAGAGATTTCCTACTGCTGTTCAGATCTGCACTGGAATGTGTCCTGATGATGAAAGATTGTCTCTCATAAAAAGAAAACTTTTGTTGGAGAAATGCAACCATCTACATATTTACATAAATCTGTATAAATTTCTAACTAAAGACATACCTTCGAGCTACAATAGCAGTGGTTTCATAGACTAGAGCAGTGCAATCTCAGTGCATGACTTCTCTGCTGGAACTCCTACTTCAGCTGGCTGCATAGAAATGACAAACTTCAAAGTGGATCAGTCAAAGTAACAAATAACCACAGTAGTTGGTTTTCAAGAAAACACACACACAGAAAATCTGCAGAGAGACAATCTGCACAAAACTAAATCCTGAGTCTGAGTCTGGACTCAAGGAACAGTGCAGGAACTGTCTAACTGGAGTTCACACATGAAAGTAAGGTACATGAGATCAGAGTCAATTCTGACTGAAATTACTTTCTTGTCTCCAAGGATTCACAAGGTGAACCATATTGAATTCCCCCAATACACTGTTCTCTCTCAATTATATCTTGTATGATTATTTTCAGTCTCATTAACTTGAATGCACACTGAAGTATCTGAGCTACTTAAGAACCAATGGAATTAATTTATCCAACGTGAATTTTTTCCTTCTGTCATAAATGACGAAGCATGGGACATGGTTTAGAGATGGGACTCAGGCGGTCAGGCTGATCGTTGGATGATCCTGAAGTTATTTTTGAATCTAGACTATTTTGTGACTCTATATCTGGTGTTGTATTATGTCTTCTGATTTCCAAATATTTATTAAATGAAACTACATCAAGTACCTTCATAAAACTCAAATTGTGTACATTGTTTACACACTGCCTCCCTTCTTGGTGATTTGCAACATGCAAATATCAAGCAAAACACATATTTTCAAAGGACAGTTACCTTCTCTTTGGTCATCATAGAATCCCCAAGTTGAAAGGGACTCACAAAGACCATCAAGTCCAGCTCCTGGTTCCACATAGGACAACTACAAAACCAGACCCTATGTCTGAGAGCACTGTCCAAACACTGCTTGAACTCTGGCAGCTTGGGGCCATGATCACTGCCCTAGCAAATCTGTTCCAGTGCCCAATCACTGTCAGGTGAAGAACCTTTTCCTAGCACCCAACCTGATCCTCCCTTGATGCAGCTCCACACTACTCCTAACATTGTTATTTCTTTTAGTTGACTATTTCTAAATAATTACTAATTTTGGCTCATCACTGTTCCAAAGATCAAGTCAAGTTGAATAATCTCAGTTTTCCATGTGATGAATAGTCTCAGAGAATCAACACTTACTTTATATTCTTTTAAATGTGTACTGCATTTCTCTTGTCGTAATTCTACCAATATCAGTAATATAAAATATTATCAGTATGGTATGGTCACACTACTACAATGGACGCTGCATTACATCACATCATGAACTATAGAAAAATGGAAGCAAAAATATAACAACAGAATAGAATGCTCTTCATGTGAGTGTGGATATTTTGTCTAACACTGATCCTGATCAACTCTATTGTAAGATGACCCATGTTTCTTAAAGCTTTCGCACTGTTATTTTAATTATTCTGCACAGTGCAGAATATAGATCGCTGCTTTCATGTCTTCCTCATTTCTTGCTGTTCCAGGAAGGAATGTTAACATATTTCACTTACTCTCTACTGCACTCCCATGTCAGTTTCCTAATAATTTATTTATGCTTTCCTGCAATCCTTTTTTTCCTGCATAAGTCCTTTACTTCCTTTTACACTTGGATTTTTTTTTCTTTCTGTTTCTGCATCAGAAGATCCTCTGGCTTTTGGAGCAATACATCTCATCATTCTATTTAATTGGCATTCCAGCTGGAATCGCTTAACAAAAACAAATTATTGTGAATAGTAGCAGAGATTTCTACACCATTTTCAAATGGAAATTTTCATGTGACTTGTATAGGAATAGTCACATTTCCATTTCTCTTGGTGATACAACTACTTCTAAATTCAAACCTAGGACACACCTGAACTCTAAACCCAAACACCGCAAATACATATCAACTGTTGAAGGCTCTGCTTCTAATTCTCTCCAAATATCTCCAGTCTTAAGAAATTCTTCACCCATGTCCATTTAAGCTTTGAAGAATTCTAGATACTGGCCATTTTCATACAAAAGTTCCCACAGAAACCCAATTTGTCTAATACACAGCAGACAGAATAAGACTTTATTGTAAGCTGTTGCTTTGATTGGCTTGCTTTAAGTTATAGTTGAAGGAAGAACTGTTTCCTTCCTTCCTTCCTTTGCTCAACCCCCTTTATCTCACAGAAAAAAAAAAAAAACATTGTTTAGCAGTACAGTTATTAAGGAACAGAAAACTAAGAGTAAAAGCTCTCCTACTTTGAATGGGTTCACTATCAAATTCACTAAAAAAGTATGCTAGTCACCATATTAAAAGAGTGGATGCAAACTGACTAGGAAGCAGAAAACACAGGAGAACTATATAACTTTCAAGTTATTTGGGTCATGCAAAAATGTACTGCTTTCATTGTACTTAGTAAACAAGGGCACTCACCTACAAGGGAAAAATGTTGTTTCTGATCTCTGCTCCCAGGACTGTTTTTGTATATTAAGCAGTCAATTCATAATATGGTTAGAGTGTTCCCAAAGCAAGAAAGAAATACATAATGTCCTGCTTTCCCAGAAGTACGACCTTCTTTGGTTTGCTGCAGTTCTTGAAAATTTTTTTGGAGGTGTGACAGAGGTTCAGCAGAGTGCTTAAGAGCAATGCTTATCCAAAGCAGTCTCTGGTTTAATTGCTAACTTTCCATGTTGGAAAAGAAGAAAATGTGGTGTTGAACTCCCATTTCACTTCTCACACTCAGCTCAGGTGCCTGAACTTATCTCAGTCCATCAGACTCGTGCTACACCTGTACTCGTGTACTTGTGTTCACACCTGTTACTTTCATTTATCCACATCTAACAAGGAAAAAAATGTAGACATGATTTCTTTTTCTCTTTTTTCTAATTGTAAATGTAGATCTCCCATGAAGTTTCTCTGGTGTCACAACAAGATCGGTACTCTCCCTATTAACACATTAAGACTAAGACTCTCCCTATTAACAATATAGCTTGCAAAACTTAGCTTTTGGGATAACATGACTATTTACCTAATCAACTCACATTAAGTCCTGAACTGTCAGTTCTGTTAGCTAGCACAACTTTTTCTTGCGGAATCAATGCAAATTTCTTTTAAAACAGGAATATTTAGTGCACAGAGCACATAGTATCTGCCATGGATTCCTTGGAAATTACATGATAAAAAAATCCAGTAACTCTGGCATTATGGGTACTTGATGCACTTAATATTACTGTCTACTTTTGGCATTTTTTGTATGAAGTCATTCTGTTCCAAATAATTCTGTGAATTACAATAATAACAGTGAAAAAAGCAAGTCAACTCCACCCCCACATCTTTGGCCTTCCCTAATAACTATTTTACATTCTCTACCAAAGTACTTCAGGTGGCTTCTTTCTCCACATTAGCCCTCTTCGCCCTCTCCTAACTTGATCATCCTTTCTGTTCAGCTAGCTAACTGTAGATCCAAAAGTTTCCTCTCACAGACTATCTGTACAATAAATTAAATCAGAGAGGATCTCCCATTATATAAAATGACTATGTCATCTGCAGCACAGATGACAAACAAGTCTGGAACATCTAGAAACCTGTAAAATGGGAAATAAATGCTTCACAACTCAAAGAATCATAGACTGGTTGAGTTTTTAAGGGACCTCTGGATCTATCTGGTCTAAACGCTGCTCAAGCAGTGACATCCAAAGCAGAGTGTCCAAGAGTCTTTTGAATATCTCCACAGAGACTTCACACCCTCTCTGGGCAATCTATTCCAGTGTCTCATCACCTGCACAGTAAACAAATCACTCCTGATGGGCTTCCTGGTGTTTGGATGAAATTACATACATATGTTTGTAATAACACATCAAAACTTTTTGTTTCTAAGAGTGTTTTTTTGTATGTTTATATTTTTCAATTTAACAAAATTTCTGTGACAGGAGGAATTTGCCAGGACTGCAAAATTTATTCATGAGAATAGATATGCATCAAAAGAAATAATCAATCCAGTATGGACTTTTATTTCAATTTTTTATCCCCTGAAGGACATGTTATAGTGGAAAATTTACCCCTACAACAACCAAATGAGGTTCTCTACTTTTCAGTGTAAAAAATTACCCCTTGTGTTCACTCTTTGGACAAATATTGTCAGTCCGGCAGGAACTATGAATGACTACAACGATTAAAATTTGTCTTCTGTGCTACAATCTAAACACAAGAGTGTTTAGGTAAATAGAAACCTATAACACTCACCAAATGAAACATTTTTTAAGAATCCTTACATCTGCAGTATCAGGAAGGATTCATACAGGGTCTGTACTCTCTGAGATGTAGTACAGTCTGGAAAATGGTATCTTTGAAGCAGCACTGTAAAGGGCAAAGGATTTCAAAGAGAACATAAAGAATTCATTTTTGCACAACCTGTGGGTATATTTCCCAAAGTGCTATGTCCCAGATGTAAGACTTTATACAGCAACATCAGATGATTTTGTTTGCAGATATGGATGCAAAGACCATCCATACTGAGTACACTATTGGCTCTTAAAAGAAATAAACCGCACAAGCAACTAGCCTCTTGGCACAGTTATGCCAAAAATAAAAGATCATTGGAGATTAACTGTTTATGGAGAATCTGAGAAAGATCAGAAATACAGTTCTAAGGCTATAGTACTTTTCACTCTGAATCTCTTCTCCACTCCAGCTAATTTCAGAAATAATTAATTTTACTACATCATCCTGCCAGATAACAAATGAAAGAGGGGAAGTCAAGGATCCACTCTGCATTTATTTGCAGACAGAAGGATGTAAGAGAGATACAGAAAAGTTAGCCTCTATGCACCCACTTCTTGAGGACTGTAATATTTGAGAATACTAAGCAGAACTGCTGAGATAAATGGTTCCTTTAAAGATCAACTTCTCTAGCAAGATTAGATAAAGGTTTAGTCACATATAAGCCTTGAAATGACATTACAATAGTCACAACAACTCAATTACAGGTAACAATGAAGGAAAAGTCAATGAATTAAAAATACAAGTAAACAACCCCATGCACAAGCAAAATAAATTCAGAACAAAATAGCATTAAAATCAGATGCGCTGCTGAATGTTTAGTGAGATGCTCTTACCACAGCCTTTAGTTCAAACTTCCTAAGTATCTCAGTGTCCTTTAAAGAATTTCTGCTTATGTCAACAGAAGTTGTGTATGACATAGATCTGTAATCTGTCTCATCAAAGCTGAATGATTTTCCTACATTGCATAAAGCTATAATTGAATCATTTGCTCTTGAAAGATCAGAAAGTTCACATCTCATTTAAGGCCTTTTATTTGTAAAGAAAGGAGCTAAATATGCAAACCCCCATATCAGAAAAGAACTAAAGTACATTCCTAACTTTCAACATGGGAATGCACTGACTGCTAAAAGGTATGAGCTTATTCTTTATTTATCCTCGTGTAACAAGTTCAGTCACAGGCCCTATATCACTTAAGAGAAGTAAAAATAACACTTAAATAATGCCTCTAACCAATCGTACTCTCTTATCAGCAGCAAAGAGTAAACACCTTGAGCAGAGCAACAGAGCAACAAGCAAAATTTGTTATACTAACATAGCAGCCAACCATAGCAATCCACTAGCCAAACAACTGCAAATATACAAGAACTAAAATAAATAGATTCAAACCACAAGAACTGGCATTACCTACTTTTCAGCTCTGAGCTATCTGTTCCAAATCTCTTAAGCACATTATTTCCAATCAAAATTTTCAGAGAAAACATCTAGTCCCTGTGTCTCCACATGAAATAATATAAACTGCTAAACATTAGAACTTCTAGTCTACATTTGTATCTTCAATGGAGAAAGAAGTCATTAATAAAAATTGTCTTATATGGTGGCTTGACCCAAGCACTTCCAGGCTCATGTACTTCATAACTAGATCAGTAAAGCAACTTAAACTTCCTATTTAGAGAAAATCAACATGTCAGCTAGGATAAATGACTTTCAGTTACAATTCTTTCTTTTTTCTTCTTCTTTATTTTGTTATCTGTGAGACATCCTATGCACAAGGTATCTTTTTTAATAAAGGAGAAGAAATGATGATAGCAGTAGAGTCTACTAGCAGATGGTTAATATCTGCTTACCCTCTTAAGGCTGTTAGGTATTTACTAATTCTTCCTTGGCCCTGGAAAATGCACTTCTATCCAGATACATCTTTCCAAACGGTGAAATGATGCTTTCCGGCCTCTTCACTTAAAGCTACAATTTTCTTCTTTTAGATGCTTTGCCTATGAGGTAAATGATAAGTCCAGCTCTCCGTTCTGTTTAATGCTGAACATCATGTTCACTAAACAGATGACCACTTTCCTGACAATAGTTTAAATTATTAAATGATATTAAATGATTAATGACCAGAAGGCTGACATGCCATCTTGACAATACAGAGCTGTCATCTTTATTTTATCAAGATGGTGAGTGTCTTCAGTTGCAAGGACAGTTGGAAAGCTATATGCTACCATAATTTCCTCAGCACATGATTGGTGTTTGTGTCTCCCCTTGCTTGAAGGGACATACATAAGTGCTGCAGAAGCAATCTGATGAAGGCAGCAGGAAGACAGAGGAAGCATTAACTTCAGTAATAACATTGATAAGTGGATTTCAAATTATGAGTGCCTGTGTGTCTGTGTCTAGCTCATGCAAATGGAAGAAAAATGGAACATTTTACCAGACTGTTAAAATTAATTCCATAATTTGAAAAAATGTGAAACCTGCTACACATCTCTCCCTCCTTTCTTGTGCTAGACTTCATTAAAAAAAAAAAAAAGAAAACAAACAAAAACCCCACCAATTTTAATATATCTCCTTGAATTTACACTACTTGTGTTTAACAGCTACTTTTACATCCATATTTCACCTGATAAATTAGGTACAGTACCATATATTGCTATATTGTATATGCCAGCTAATTTGAGTTGATTAGAAAATGTAAGGGAGAGTCTAAAAATTTATACATCCTAACACTTTACTTCCTGGTAAGCTGCATTCATTTTGGGAGTATCATTTATGAAATGGATTTGATTGATGAATCAAGTTTCTCTAGACCTAGAATAAGCCTGAATAAGACCTAGAATAAGCCTCCTCCTGTCCCTGGTCGAATATGAAATACCTGGAGTACAAGCCATCTTGAATGTCTTCATATGATAAGGGCTAAATGGTGCCTTGGAACATCTGTTCCGGAAGCTCCTCCAGCGGAGATTTCTTTCTATAATAGAAAAGCTTTATGAAACAGTCTTTGGAACCCAACTACCTGAAGCGAGCTCATCTCAGGAGGAAGTACTTCAGTTTACCTTGCAAATCAAACATGCCTTACAGATTTTAATCCAGAGAGTTTCAACAGTTAGCATCACAGAGAAGGGGCACTCTAAAATCAGCCTTTTTTCTTACTCTTTCTTACTTTTATTTCCCATTTGCATTACAATTTACAGATTTGCCTATCTTAAAAAAGGACATCTGTTTGACCTTTTTTTCTTGAGTATGAGGTATTGAAAAAATTCATCTTCCCTTTAGTGGTGGAGCTGAATATAAGGGCTTCCCAACAAACAGTCGTTCACAGACATACAGATGTTTTACAAAGACACTGAGTGCATTTAATGGAAACTGAAAGATAATATGTTGGCCACTACTAGAAAATTTTAAGGATTAATCTTGATTCGGTGGATTATATAGAGAAATATGAGCAAAGAATTTGGGCCTCACATCTGAAAGATTATTTTAATTAAAAAAAAAAATTGGTATTTTGAGATTTGTAAGAGTGTTGCTTTAGGATACTTTCGTATTTTTCAAATTCTTTAGTTTTTCAATGACAAGTATAGAAAGATGCGATTTTCAAAAAGTTTGACATGGTTTCAGTGAAAGTCCAAGTACTTTCAGGAAAAATTCTACACGTTTATTACCTGAAGTTCTCTGAGAATCTCATCAAAATTTACTTTATTTTAACTAAAAAGAAGAGCAATAAGACGCCAGCAGAGTTTCCCAAGATCAGTTATTTTCTAACAGAAGACTGCATTTTGCCTATGAAATGGTAAAAAAACCTTTCCTTCCCCCTCCCCCCCTTACTTGCTGGCTCCATAGTGCTATACCTACTAATGGAATTCTTCTATCACCAATACTTATATTATTAGATTTTAATTTTTTTCTCTTCTTAGACAATGCTTTTCAATTACTTTTCTCCTCTTAGACAATAATTTTCTGAACTGCTTTCATCTATAGCACAAGTAAAAGAAATTTTTAAGAGAATTATGCAGGTATCTTACTGTCTATTGCACAATGCTGCATTTTGTTTCCAGGCAAAGGAACAGTAAGATACATTGAGACTTTCTGCTAAGGTTTCTTAAAAGATGGGTGACAGTTTACTACACTATCTAAATTGTACTGAGCAGTGACTGATTCAGACAGCTCACTTCAGAACTGACAGACTAATTTTCCCATGTACTCAGCAGATAAAGGAAAGTGCCATATTCAGTCCATGTGTTTTCAGAATCCCTAACTTTATGCTTTATTTCCATGGAAAATCAACAGTCCAAGTTCTACCAGTGTTGTGTATGCTATGAGCAGAAGAAAGTGAAACATCAAGATCCCTTTCAAAATTAGTAAGAAATAAGTATCTAAAAACGTCCGGTTTATTAATTAGCTTCTATACCTCACCAAGAACAAACTCTGTTATTCATCTACACCCTTTGGCCTATAAGGCTATAGCCTTAAGCTACAAGGAGCCCCATATTATCTTCCTCATAAATTGACGCTAACTCTATCTTTTATCTGATTATCTCTGCTCTAAGTCTGTCCATATAGTGATGACTATGTTTACTCCCAGAAGATCTTATGATACTTTTCTTATAAAATTATATTATCATTTTTCATATTTTATGAGTCTTTTTTCCTAATGACTAATATTTGTCATAAAGTACTGATACACAGAGATGTATGTAGAGATCAGCGAATTTATGTGTTATTACAAGAATAATATGGGATTCTAAGAAAAACTTGACCTGTGTGAGTTTTAATTCCAAGTAATATGCAAAGCAGCTAATATAGGCACCTCTGTAATATTCTTGCTATTCTTAACCACAGCCTACTATACATGGAAGGAAAGCAGTCAAAAGGCAATGTCAGCCACTTTAGGTTGATTAGGATGGCTAACTGCATGCATAACTGTGTTGGAATAAGTAAACCACTGTGTTCCATAATGATAGTGTTCATATGCAGAGTATCAAGTCTGCCAGCTTGCCAAAAGCAATTTTTTTGAGCTCTTGAGTTTTGCTTTTTTTTCCTTATAACATTTTTGATAGTGTAGATTCAGAGTTTCTCATGATAGCTGAAACCAGTTGCACCATAACCTAAGTACCAACAAGCTCAGTAACCATTATCTCTTCAAGAAACTGCTCAACTTCCTGCATCTGCCCATCAGGACAGCAATAGCAGTTGCACATCAGACTGATCTATCAAAGCTTCTCATCCAGCAGAGTTCCCTGCAAAATGAAATGGCTTCCTTTTTGCATCAAACTCATTTAACTTTAAAGACTGGTTATATATGTTCCAGTTCTGTTTGCAAATTTAAGTAATTGAGGAAATGCTACAGTTCAGATATCTTAGAAAATACTTATAGTCACCCAACTGGCCACCACCTTGCCCAAGTGGAAAGAATACTTCCAAAGTCTTTCTATGAGATTTAAGATCTGACCTTACAGAATGCTGAAACAAAAGTCATACAACTTTCATACCTGGTTCCTAAGAGGAATCCAACTGAGGAGTGCTGAAAGCTTTTCTTATATTTTTATTGGTTAGAAAGGTGAATCTACCCAACCAAAAACGTGTTCCCTGGAAATGGGAACAAAATATTTTTTAGATAGCTCATTAATTTTTGCATGATTCTTTAACTTCACCCCAGTGCATTATGATGTCTGTCATCAGCATATGGACTCGTGAGCAAATGGACACTCTTCATATATTTTGAAAATATTGGTTATATAGAGTCCAAAATCCCAAAAAAAAAAGAGAAAGCTGAATCGGTTAATCACATTGCTACTACATTAATTTGGCTACTACCAGTGACCTGTATGTATAATGGGCATTTATGCCAAGGTATCATAACTAATAAATATAAATTTTAGAAGGACTTTATCTATGTAAACCTTTCTCTCTCTGTAGTTTCAGTAGAATCAACTAAAGTACACAGCATCCAAGTCTCAAAGAACCAAAGTATATAGTTACAGTTAATTCTGAAAAGTTTCCTGGCAGAGGGTGGGGCTGCGAAATATGGGGGAAAATTTTCAAAGTGAAGAGACCCATTTTTGCTCAGAAAATAATATCTGAAAACTTGTGACAGTTTTTACGTGGGCAATTATTGACATTATATAAGCAGAACCAGCAAAAACACTTGTGAACAATCAGTACAGGCATCCAGCTGTAGCTGATGCTTTGCTTGTACCTTTGTAAATATTCTCCTGGTAAATGCATGCATTAATCCACAACTAGAATTATATTTTATGCAAGTATTTTTTTGCACAAACATACCTCCACCCTCCTTGTTTGAAATGTGAGTGCTGGTGTATTAAGAAATATTCGAAAGACAGACTTATTAAAATAAATGTTAAGAGAACACAGTGGGGTATATTTTCAGTGTGGAGCTGAGAGATTTAACTGCATGACTTCCATTAGCTTTAATGAGAATTGCACAGCTAAATCCTCACACACCACACTAAAAGATTAACCCAGAAAACACAGTGTTTACTTTTTACTAATACTCTGATTATTACCACGTTCTTCCTCCTCCTCCTCTTCCTCCTCCTCCTCTTCTTCCTCCTCCTCTTCATCCTCCACATCTTCACCTTCCTCTTCATCCTCCTCTTCCTCCTCTTCAATCTCCTCTTCTTCTTCTCGATCTATCTCCTCATCATCCTCCTCCTCATCTCCTTGATCATCATTGTCATCAGAATATTCCTCCTCTTCTTCGTCCTCCTCTTCCTCTTCTTCTTCCTTTTCATCCATCTCCTCTGTTCCATCAGTTTCATAACACTCATCTACAGAAGAGTTGTCTGCTTTAACCACAAAAGGTTTTCTTTTGGGAGCAGGTTCTTGAGGTTGCTTATCTTGCGTTTTTCGTTTTTTTGCCAAAGGACAGCCATAAACACTGTGCAAAAACAAAGTACAAATTATTATATTATTCTAAAGATTTCTGTAAGTCAGATTGCATAACACACATCATTTAGTCATTCATTCTAAATTCTACACCATAATTAGTTGCTGTTCTCAAAACATGTTTTCAAATTAAAACACTTATTAGACAATAATGACCAAGCTGAAGAAGATTTACAAAACCTGTGAACTAGTAAACAATTATTATTGATAAGGGTCACATATACATGCCAGCACAGCAGTTACAGAATACATACAATTGTGTGTTTTTTTTTTCTTTCCTCTTCATATTACATTCTTTTTTAATTTTTTTTTAATATATTATAAAAAAAGCAAACAACGAAACAGCAAATTTATCCTGCCTATTAGCTATCAATACAACAATCAGGTAGAAAGCAGTGCTTCATAATTCAGTAACATTTACTAAGGTTTTGACTGTTTACAACAAATATATGTTTGAGTGAAAAATGACTGAAAATATGAATGAAAATATGATTGCATTCTTAACAATACTGTTTGTTGTTATTATAAATGATGAATTGCTCTTAAATTCTCAATTCTTCATTGTAAGTTATGAGGCTGAATAAATGGGAATGAATGCTCATCAGTGCAACAAAAACTAACAGTTTTTGTGGCCGATGTTGGAAGTGTTCTCATATTAAAAAAATAAATAAATAATAATAATATAATAATAATAAATTATTTGTCAGTACAGGAAGACAAACTTTTCGAAGCTTAGTACACCCTATTCTTCAGTCATGTTAATACACTGTAACATAAGTAGCACCTGAGAGTTTTGTTCTTCTACCACAGCAGCTAGTCACCAGTTTTTCAAAGTTTCATGATTGTGTTTCCTGAATGTGGTCACATATTGAAACCCCTATCACTACACTGAGTGACAGCACACAGAAATTACTTATTTGTTAAAAAGCTACTTCTTTTAATTTCTTCATTGTTTGATTTTAACTGCTACTCAAATCACACAGCTTTTTAGCCTTTTTCCTCTGATTAAGTAGCTTTGTGACATTTCCACTGCTCTTCCTAGCCTTTTACACAAATCTACTTATGTCTCTTTTTACATTATATTTTCCTACGCTTTAACATGATTACATCTGGACATAGCATTCCCAGAGATATTTCACCAGCACACAGTAGAGGGGTAGGATACCTCCCTTGACCTGCTAACCATGGTTCTTTTGATATGATTGGCTTTCTGGGCTGCAAGGGCACATTGCTCACTCATGTCCAGCTTCCCATTTTCACAGGGCAGCACTCAATCCTTTCTTTCCCCAGCTTGTGTTGGTAGTGGGGGTTGCTATCACCCAGGTGCAAGATCTTGCACTTGGGTCTGTTGCACCTCATGAAGTTCAGCTGAGCCCACTGCTCCAGCCTGTCTAGGTCTCTGGATGGCCTCCGGTCCTCCAGGTGTGCTGACTGCACCACACATCTTGGTGTAATCTGCAAACTCAGTGTGCACTCAATCCCACTGTCAGTATCATTGATGAAGATGTTGAAGAGCATCAGTACTGACCCCTGGGGGACACCACTCGTCACTGGTCTCCATTCGGACACTGATCCACTGACCACCACTCTCTGGACATGATCACACAACCAGTTCTTTGTTCATTGAACAAAAATCCTTATCTATCAAATCCATATCTTTCCAATACAGAGAGAAGAGTATTATGGAAGACTAGGGGGCCTCTTTGTGGTGTCTGCATCTCACTGTGACATCCCAGCAGCTACACATCCCAATTACTAAAATGCCACTTAAGAAAAAAGCAGCCCATTTTATCTAGTTGCCTAACTTAGCCATAGTCTTACATAAATTTTAAGGTACTTGCTCACAGGACAGCTGGTTCAATCTGCCTGCCACACATACACCTGAGGATCATGCAAAGTCACAAAAAAATGGGAATCCATGTTAGAAAACTTGATTAGTGAGACCTTTGAGTCACAGACACCTCTTCCTCTGCAGGAACTATAGTTATCTTTAAAGTCTAATGCAGCATGTCTAAATTAGACTTCATCCTCCTTCCGTTAACACTACCAAAAAATACAGAGTAAATTTTAAGTTCTTCCATCTAGATAGATTCCTGTCATCCTCATTTGGGTTTGGGGTATGTGGAGGTATGTCGGTTGGGGCTGCAAGGCCGCTCTGCAAAGCGAGGCTGGGGCTGCCCACTGCTGGACACGGCTGATTCCTGCTGGCTCCAATGGCTGCACCACAGCGCTCAGCTGTGTCTGACAACCAAGATGGCAGTGCCTCTGGGAAAGCATATTTGACAGAGGGTAAAACATGTGTGCTGCAGTGTGAGAGAGGAGTAGAAAAAAACAACTCTACAGCCAGCAAGGTCAGAAAAGGGAGAGGGGAGGAGGTTCTCCAAACACCACAGCATGCCATGGCATGGCGGTGCGTCCTGGAAGAAGCTGCAGCCTGTGGGGCAGTCATGCAGGAGCAGTTCCTGGCAGGGGAGCTCATGCTGGAGCTGGGGAAAAACATGAGGGGTAATGAGGGACAGAGAGAAAGCCATGTGAACTGATCTCAACCCCATAGCCCATTCCTTTGCACTTCTTCACCACCACAGCATGTGACAGTATTACTACCAGTACGTAGTTTCCAGCAACCAGCACTGAAGTTCAGGCCTAATTGTGCAGGCTAGAAGCGAAATAGAGCACACACACTGTACAGATCCTAGGAACATGCTCCAGCCAGCAGGTAACATGGCATATCCCAGGAAAGAGCACCCTTCTCTAGAACATGAACTCCAAGAAACATTCTGAGAAAGAGCAGACAAACAAAATCCCCAATCTTTACTACTATTAAAAGTCCTAAAACCTGGAAAGGCAGAAGGCACAAGTTTCTGGTGCTTTCTCTTATATTTGCTTCTACCCAAGGATGCTGCAAAACAAAACCTATAAAAATGGCAAAATTTCTTGTCCATATCTCCCTGCCACTGCTTTCTGTCAAATGACAGTTGGATGCTGCAAAACAAAACCTATAAAAATGGCAAAATTTCTTGTCCATATCTCCCTGCCACTGCTTTCTGTCAAATGGCAGACCTGCCTCTTGCCCTGTGACTCCTATTCTTAGTCAAGCTCCAGCTGCTCAGAATCAAGAGGAAAGGCAAAATGTATTTCCATGGAGAATATCCCACATAGTTACAGTCAGGGCAGAAACAGGAGTCCAGTCTCCATTGCTCTGGACCATATCTAAAACATGGGGCAAAAGAGGAGCACTGTTGTTATTCCAGGATTATTCTAGAACTTTCCCTGATGTTATGTGAGGAAAACCATCTATATAGAACTCTGAGAGAAGGCAGGAAGTTTTTTCTTAAGAACTGGAATTTCAAGATGCATATAGTGCCCAGGGAAATGGCTGGATCATGACAGAGGAACCTGTTTCACTAAAGTGCCCAGCAGGTTGCAATTCTGAAGAATATATATCGATCACAGCCTGGTTATCATGAAGATTTTAAAAACTTGTACATCAATTAAATGTAATTTAAGAAGACAGAATAATATTCATTGAGTGGATGTGTCAGGCTTTCTTGTCTTGATTTCCATTTTTTTTCCTTACGAGGTATATTACCCTCACTGTAGCTTCTTTAACGCCAGTATCTTTAAGTGATATTTTCATAAATTCTTGATCTTTATTTCCATAGATGAGAGTAGGCTTAGCCTCAAGAATCCCCAAGATTTCATTTCTTTCTCTTATCATAATTTAGAACATAACAGAATACAACAGAAGATAATAGAATAGAATAGTTTCATTTGGAAGGGATCTGTAAATATCACCGAGTCCAGCTGTTGGACTGCTTTGTGGCTGCCACAAATTTAAAACATATCATTAAGACCATTATCCAAATGCCTCTTAAACATGGACAGGCACAGAGCAATGACCACCTGTCTACAAACCCTATTTCAGTGTCTAGCTATCCTCTCAATAAATAAACTTTTTCTAATGTCTAGTCTGAAACTCCCTTGCACAGCTTTGAGCAATTATCACACATCCTGTCACTAATAAGAAGGAGAAAAGATAAGCACCTTCTTCTTCACTTCTTCTGAAGCAGCTGCAGAGAGCAATGAGGTTGCCTCTCAATCTCCCCTTTCCAGATTAGTCAACCCCAGTGTCGTCAGCCTCTCCTCACAGGACATGACTTCAAATCCTTTTAGCAGCCTTGTTGTAATTCTCTGGATGCTTTCAAGGACCCTAACTTCTTTTTTTATATTGAGGAGCCCACAACTGCACACAATATTCAAGATGAAGCTGTACCAACACTAAACATGGAGGGAGAATCACTTCTTTTGATCAGCTGGTATGCTGTGTTTAATGCACCTCAAAATGCAGATTGCCTTCTTGGCTGGCGAGGCATACTGCTGGGACATGTTGAGCCTGCTGTCTATTAGCACTGCCAGATCCTTCTGCTGAGCTGCCCTCCAGGCAGTCATCTCCCAGTCTGTACTTGTGTTCGGCATTACTCCATCCCAAAATCTAGTAGTTATTCTTGTTAAATTTCATGCTGTTGCTGATGGTTCAATGATCCAATGTACCTAAAAACCTCTACAAAGCCTCTGGTCCATCAAGAAAATTAACAGTACCTTCCAATTCAGCCCTTTCCAATAGTCTGGGAACTAGGGAGGAAGACAACAGAATAACAACTAGATCTATTCTGAAATGATCTGTTGTTTAATTTTTGCATCTAAATATAACCCTAAGAATTTTAAGGTACAAATTATTAGTCAAAGGTAAAAAGAAACTGTCAGCACTATTTTTGGTCATTTGTAATTTTTTTTTTAATGGCTTTATGCTTTTTTGCATATTTTTTAAAGTATATGAGAATGTAAGACGTTACTCAAGATTCAGGCCCACTGAAAGGGCATAACCAGCAATGGAAATCAATGCCAGTCAGCTGCCTGATCTGCTGTGATGCAGTTATAAATATAATTAAATAACTATTTGCAACTTAAATATTCAAGTAACATTGTGAAATTGACTTTAGTTTTTCATGTATCTATTCTCAGTGTCTTTGTTTGTAGAATTACAAGAGAAATGAACAGAGCTGTATATTTTAAGGCTGGGACTGACAATGAAGGACTAAGGAACACGCCACTTTCCCAAGAAAATCAGTTATGTCAAGTACTTCTAACTCAGGCTTTGTCCACTCTTTCACAATTTGTGCTGTTTGTTGTCCATTTTGTCTACAATTCTGTATTTATTTTTTTGCCTGTGCTTCGATTAATAGTTTATAAAGCTACAATTGTATGGACAATTCTCATTAAACCTTTAAAATACTGTCTCATAAAACCTTAAAATACTAGAGTCTACTTCAGCTATAGACCCTATATACGTCATATTTACCTCATATACTACTGACCTCAGAGTCTGTGAGCATTGAAAAGTTATTATTGAAGTCTTTCAGAAAGCTGGTAAAGAGGACGCCAGAGCTGGAACCTACTATTTAGCTGCCCTATTTTCTTTTTCCTTTTTAACCTGTTCTGCTATCAGTCTTTGTTTCATTAATTTTTCAGATTCTGCCTCCAGGACACTTCTCTGTTTCTGGCATTTTCCCTTTGGTCTCTTTGGAGAGCATGCCGAGGGAAAGGAAGCATTCAGTTTCCTAGCAGTCTGTGCCTCATCTGGCACTGACTTCCTCTCGCAATCACATACTGAGAATACAGTCTCTCTCACTGACCTCTTGTTTTTCATGTATTTGTAAAATCTGTTATTGTTTATCCTTATAGCACCTGCAATTTTCTCCCCATTTTCAATTTTGTCTTTTGTGATCACTCCCTTATATACTTATTTTTAGACTTGTTTATCCCTGCTCAAAACAATGACCTCATTGATTTATCTGCTATGTATGCCTTTGTCCATTCTCTTTTTTTCTCACTGTATTTCCCTCGTCAGCTATGTTTGTCTTATTTTCCCCTCATGCTTCAACTGTCTTAGCTTTCAGTGGAAAATGTGTTGGGGCTTTCTGAAATACACTTTTGAATATTCCACACTTCTTGGCTGCATGTCTCAGTCTTTCAGAATCTATCATGAATAATTCTTGTGGAAAGAACGTTGCTGAATTTCATAGCGATAAGCTCCAAGATAACATATAGATATTAATAATTGAAGAAATTGAAGAAATAATATATGAATTTATATTCCTTAGTTAGAAGATGATTTATGGTATGTTTTTAACTCTCACACGATTTTGCATCATTAAAAAACATGTCACTCTTCAACTGAGTACAATTCTTCACAGAAAATACACATTACTTTCCCAGAGTTGAATTCCTTGATTGCAAATACATTGTTTCACTAATACAACTTTAATTTCAATGTAATTAGTATAATTAATATTTTAAAGCCACAACAATTAAAAGTATCTGATTATATATTGTATAGGACCAGAGAAACGCATGAAATTTTATAAATCAGGTTACTGATTAATATTCTCCTCTAGATTATATGCTACCGCACATATGAAATGTGTGACATAACACCTATATCTGGAGGAAACATTCCTCTTAGATAGTCTGTTACCCTCCATAGATTGTCAAGGAAGCTTAAATGAGTAATAGCGAATCTTAGAAAGTTTTTTTTTGTTTTGTTTTGCAACCTAGAAAGTGTCTTCAGAAACAGTGCTCTCGTTTTATTTCATATCATATCATAATTTATTTTAACGTAAAGCATAACATTTGGTAGGTAATAGAACCTAAAAATGTACTATATAGATATCTTCTGAGGTTATCAAAAAGCATTTAATAAAGCATATAAGTATCTGAAGTGGCACCGAGGTGAAATTTTACCATATACAAATATTTTACCATATTTTATATTTTATAGCAAATTAGGAAGCAGACTTCTGCTTAAGGCTGCAGGCAGAATGTTTCCAAGGCACTTATATTTGTCCTTCTGAATAATGTAAGTATTATTTTGGTTTGCACTATACAGCTTCCAAATCTGTATGTGCTGACTTTCAAGGTATTCAGAAAAAAGGCAATTTGAAGATAATTCCTCTAACAAATACAGTCTTCAAAGAGTGTGCAAACCTAATTAATTTGCATAACACTGCATGCTATTAAATCACCCTCAAAACAGTGATTACCTTTAGTTTTAAGGGACTTATACTATCAGCTGGTGACAGTTGACCAGAAAATAAGATATTTAGATTCCACCAAATCCTATGTCTTGAACATACACTCCTTGCCTTCCAGGACATGCTATTCTGAAGAAGTGGTAGCCCTCTCATTGAAGCTGGAATTGATAGCAATGAAAGAATCAAAAATTCAGAAGAGATTTACTCCAACCTAATGATTTGCCTGCTCAACTGCAAGAATAAACTTTTTCACCTGAGGACAATTTTCCTTTCCTATTTAAATGACTGCTTAAAAGTATGCCAAGTCACTACAGACAGCTATAACCTCAGCAGACAATGATAACGGTGGAAGTTTTCTTTATAGGAAGTCATTTTATTTTCTCTATGCCATATGATCAGGAGACTTCTCTATCCCCCAAAAACCCAGTACAGAGCCCAAGTACTATCCTGGAATATGAGAGGTACTGATTCAAATCTTCCCAGGCTGGGAAAGACAAAGAACTATGTCCAGCACACTAACCAGTAAGCTATAGAAGAGAAAATAAGAAAAGCAACAGGTCAAAGCTCAAGAAGGACATATATATTTTTGATGTTGTTTCACAGAGTTGGCTAGATGCAGATTACAAAACAGAACTAGGACATGTTTTGGTGCTTCCAAGCAGGCAGATTAAAATTACTCTTATCCCATCTGTAATGAAATCCAATCTAGAGGACTCTACTTTCCAGGAACCTGCAGGCAGCTGAGCCAGACCCTTGAATACTGTTCAAGAATCAGGTATCCTTCTTGGAACCACTGCACTGCCAAACACTTTACATTCTAATGCTGCTTGCAGAACAACTGCCCTCACCTCTGTCTGTCCAGTGGGAATCAGGCACTAATTCAGTCAGTGCATTGGAAAATCTATGTTACCATCCCCATTTTACATGCTTTGAGATACATATATATATATAATTTTTTTAAGTGGGACCACGTTACTATGCCTTTACCTACTTAAACTATAAATTAAAAAATGTAATTTAAAATACAGGAATCTCATCTCTGCAGCTATGCTGTACTTCAGGCTTTGCTACTAGCTTCTGCTTCTATTTCAGTAGATCAGATTATTATAAGCAGGAAGTGCTTTTTATGTATGAAGTGTCAAAAACCACCATCATTACTTCATTTAGTTGTACAGTTTAGGCATGTATACAATAGTATTACAGCTAAATGAAAATCATTAATTTATCTGAACTTGTCTGAACTTGACTTGTACAAGTGAGTGAAATGTAGTGCATTCTATCATCCCCTTCTTCCTTCAAGAATTTCAAATATTTGTGTACTCCATTACTGAAAAGTAAGAAAAAATATGGAAATATTCAAAAATCATAGAATCACCACAGAATCATAGAATGGCCCGAGTTGAAAAGGACCACAGTGATCATGTAGTTTCAATCCCCCTGCTATGTGCAGGATCACCAACCACCAGACCAGGCTGCCCAGAGCCACATCCAGCCTGGCCTTGAATGCCTTCAGGGATGGGGCATCCACAACCTCCTTGGGCAACCTGGTCCAGTGTGTCACCACCCTCTGTGTGAAAAACTTCCTCCTAATATCTAACCTAAACCTACCCTGTCTCCGTTGAAAACGATTCCCCTTTGTCCTATCACTATCCACCCTTGTAAACAGCTGTTCCCCCTCCTGTTTATACGCTCCCTTCAAGTACTGGGAGGTCACAGTGAGGTCTCCCCTGAGCCTTCTCTTCTCCAAGCCAAACAAGCCCAGTTCTCCCAACCTTTCCTCACAGGAGAGGTGAAACTCCTCTCTCTCTATAGGAGAGGTGCATACTGGATCTCAAAAAGTAAAGGTAGCAGATGTGCTATTTACTTCACAGAGCTCTAAAAGCCTACTAAATCCTTGTGTACCTCAGAGCCTTTTTAAGCATATGAAACATACCACAGATCTACTCAGATACATAGTATCATTTAACTAAATAAGTACTAAATAATTAGTATCTTTTAAAAAGCATTGCAAAAAGTGTTTAGGACTAACAACAGGAATATAAAACACTGGGCAGAAGTGAAATGAACTGATTTTTGGAGCTCAAAATTTAAAAGTTTTTTAAGAAGTTCAAGAATCTAAATACAAATTTTTAAACAAAACAAAGTGAACTTTTTGATGCAGTTAATACAGACACAGTAACTTAAGTCAAAGTGAAGATCTTTTATTTATCTGGATCCTATGCATCCTAAATGTTCAGTACCTTTCCACTCTAACTCACTAAGACCTCAAAGTTGGGTAACTGAACCACATGATGAACAGCATCAAATTACTGGAAAATCTGCTCTCTGACTCATCATGAAAATCTCTGCTTATGGAACAAGAAAACTGAAAGGAAATTTTGGTTTTGCAATAATTGACCCATTTAAACAATAGGTTTATTCAATTAGTTGACTTTAATTTTTTTAGGGGTCTGTGCTAGGTCCGGTCTTGTTCAACATCTTCATCAATGACCTTGATGAGGGGATAGTGGCCACCCTCAGCAAGTTTGATGATGATACAAAGTTGGGAGGATTGGCTGACACGCCTGAAGACTGTGCTGCCATTCAGTGAGACCTGGACAGGCTGGAGAGCTGGGCAGTAAGAAACCAGATGAGGTTCAACAAAAGCAAGTGTAGGGTCTTACACCTAGGGAGGAATAATTGCATGCACCAATACAGGCTGGGGGATGAGCTGCTGGAGAGGAGCTCTGCAGAGAGGGACCTGGGCGTCCTGGTGGATGACAGGTTGGCCATGAGCCAGCAGTGTGCCCTCGTGGCCAAAAAGGCCAATGGCATTCTGGGGTGCATTAAGAAGAGCGTGTCCAGCAGATCGAGGGAGGTGATCCTGCCCCTCTACTCTGCCCTGGTAAGGCCTCATCTGGAGTACTGTGTCCAGTTCTGGGCTCCCCAGTACAAAAAAGACAGGGATCTCTTGGAAAGAGTCCAGCGGAGGGCCACAAAGATGGTGAAGGGCCTGGAGCATCTCCCCTGTGAAGAAAGGCTAAGTGAACTGAGTCTGTTTAGCCTTGAGAAAAGAAGACTGAGAGGGGACCTGATCCAGGTTTATAAATATCTGAGGTGTGGCGGCCGTAGTGGTGAGGCCAGTCTCTTTTCAGTGGTACGTGGAGACAGGACGAGGGGAAACGGACATAAGCTGCAGCATAGGAAGTTTCGTACAAATGTGCGTAAGAACTTCTTCACGGTGAGGGTGACGGAGCACTGGAACAGGCTGCCCAGGGAGGTTGTGGAGTCTCCTTCTCTGGAGATATTCAAGTCTCGCCTGGACGCCTACCTGTGCAACCTGGTGTAGGGAACCTGCTTTGGCAGGGGGATTGGTCTCGATGATCTCTAGAGGTCCCTTCCAACCCCTACAATTCTGTGATTCTGTGATTCTGTAATAGGTATTAAGTGAAGAAAAAACAAGGCATAGTGGTGGTGCACAAATATGCAGGAAAAAGTTCAGCTCTGGAGAGCCCATTTAATGCAAGATGTAAAAAATAAATGTAACAAATCATGAGACTGAAAGTCTATGTGGCAGCACAGGTTAGCAAAGACATGCCCTGTAGTTGTAAATTATTTTAAAGTATATGTAAATAAATCAATATAATATCTGATTGTTCCCTGACTTATGATGTCACGGATGGGCTTTATCTTTCACCTACCTCTGGGCTGCTAAAATCTAAGTCAATTCAAATCATCTTAAGCTCCCTTTATACTCAACGCAGAGGAAGTGGAATCTCACCTTTCTTAGACACTTTGAATATCTCCTTCAACTAACAGTAATGAGAGTTAATAGTGATTTAACTTACATTTCTACCACTAAGGAACCTGATACATTTGTGAAATCCATCCCATTAGACCTTCTCATTGTTTTTCCTATTGTATGTCCATCTCCAACCAAGATAATACTTAGCAGATTTTAAAAATAGGCAGCACAATACTTTGATGAAGAAAAAAAACAAGGCTTACTTACTTTGCACACCTACTGTATCACTTAACACGAATAATTCTCCTTCCTCTAACACCTATCTTTTTAAGAACACCTGCATGACACATGTCAGACAAAGCTGTAGTTGCACTCAAATCTTAAAATTACACCCAACTCAACTGTGCTCAGGAGCCAAAAGCCACAATGGACTACATCTTATTGCCAGATCTGTGAATACAGGGACTGATCAAAGACACCAGGATAGTACAAGGAGAATGGGTTTAATGTCTCATGTTGATTCATTAGATGAATGCATATAATCAAGTTTTTCTAAGTGGCTATTGATTCTGAACACTTCAATGTTTATATTGCTGTAACCTAAATATGTAAAAATGGAAACATGTAAAGCCAGTGACGCTTTCTGCATGATCTCAAAGAACACTGATTTCCGTAATAATGTCAAATTGTAAACTCTGCTCCAGTTTAGATTCCAGTTTAGATGTCTAAACTGGAATAAAAACACTCTATTTTTTCCACAGATAAAATCGAGGTCGGCTAAATTAAAGCAGTATCTAGAAGCCGCCACGACATCCAGATTTGTGTGCCACCTGTATTTTCAACTCAGTGGTAATGACAACTCTGTTTACAAGTAGAGGGCAGGGAAGGTTCCTTTTTCTTCACGATAACAATATAAAATGGGAAAATTTCAGAATCAATCATTCACCAATTTGAAAGCATTAGAAAATGCTGCAAGAATGTATCTATTAGTTACAATGGATCTTTACATAGTCACAATGTTTGAAACTTGGACATTATATGAAACATTTCTATTTCAACAGGTTAAAAGCAATTGCTTTTAAGAAATTCAGCATGCTATGTTCAAGCAATCACAAATCAAGAGAAATAAACTGCTGGACATCAAAGACAATTCATGTTGTTATACTGTTAATCATTTAACAACACGGCCAGACAACATTAGTACAGTCAACACCCTTAGACTTGATTGATCATATTAAACAACTACACAACAGGTCAAACTATCATTCTAGTATGTACTTACGTACTAAGTAACAGAGTATGCTGCCAGTTACTGTATCTCTAATGTAAGGCTACTACAATGAGACTGTCAGCTCCTGATTTTGATCTAAAATACTTCTTCTGTCATCTCTACATAAAAATGCAACACTACTAACTCCCAGCTTCATTTTAACCAAGAATGACATATGGCACAGAGTTAAGAAATACGATACACCCATTTTCCTGTAACTATAGCAGTATCTTACTTATCCAAAAAGCTAACAGCTAGGGAATATGAAAAAAAATAATACTGTGGGCCAGCCTTCTAATGCAAGCACGGGTCTGTCATCAGTTAATATCTGAAATTACAGGAAAAAAAATGACAAAAACAAAACAATACAAGATGCAACCCCTTCAGTGCTTATGTACTGGATTCTCACCTCCAGAACAAGTTACAGGACACTGCTCTTTGTATTGCATGGTTGGTAAGGAGTCATTCAAGTGTCAATATTTTACATTCTGGTTACTAGAGGATTGAGATGTTTAAATCTTTCTATTTTGAAAAAAAGAAAAAAGAATGTGGCTTTCCACAGCACACAGACAACATGATTAGTCTAAGACAGAATAGAAATGACAGCATTCCCTGCACTTTACTGCATTATGAAACAGTAGCTGTAATTAATTCTCTTTAGAAAAAAATGTAGACCATTATTAATATGCATTAATATAATCACAATATGATTACGAAGGAGCTAAAAGGCTATTCTACATTATCTTTTAAAGATGCCTTTATTCTTGATGTGTTTCACACACGAATATGCACACACACACAAAAATAAAACAACAACAATAAAAAAAACCCACAATAAAAAAAGATTGGAAAAGACCACTAAGATTATCTAGTCCAACTATCAACCCAACACCACCACGCTCTCAGCGCCACATCTACCCTCTTCTTGAAAGCCTCCAGGAATAGTGACTCCTCCACTTCTCTGGGCAGCCTGTTCCAACGGTTTACCACTCTTTCCAAGGTAATTTTTTTCCTGGTCTAGTTGTTGGTGATCCTGCCCATGGCAGAGGGGCTGAAACTAATTGATCTTTGAGGTCCTTTTCAACCCAGGCCATTCTATGATTCTATGACTCTAATATCCAACCCAAACCTCCCTAGTACAACTTAAGGCCATCAGCTCTCATTCTATCTCTAGATAGACCTGGGAGAAAAGGCTGACGCCCACCTTGCTACAATACTCTTTCAGACAGTTGTAGAGCGATAAGGTCTCCTATGAGTCTCTTCCAGACTAAACAATCCCAGTTGCCTCAGCTGGTCTTCAGAAGACTTGTGCTCCAGACTCTTTGTCAGCTATATTGCCCTTCTTTGTTAAAGATCCAAGGCCTCTTGTAGCCCTCTTGGGCATAGGTATTTCAGTATTATTTAGTTTTCAACAACTGGAGTATCAGCAATTTCTATCAGAGATGCTTTAGAGCAATTCAAGTCTCCTTCTATGCTTGCACATTAGTCCTGCCCTAACTTTCGCTCTGTGTGGCAGTAATAGGGCACATTCAACAAGAGACAAAAATATAATGGCTTAAGATTTTCAACACCATAGAAGTAGAGGGCCATTAGTGGGGAGCATTATTCTCCCCTCTGAGAAAATGATGCTGCAACCACCCGCCATGACTTACACCTTGAAAGATGTGTATTTGCTTATGCTGACAACCAACCAAAGTAGTCTCTTTTTGCAGCACACAGAGATTGCTTTGTAGTAGTATCAGAGAGTCCTGCAGGCAGTATTTCTGCTATAATAGAAGCTCACCTATCTCAGATAAATTGGTTGAATATATTGGCAGAATTAAAGAACAAAACTGTATCTTTGACATTCAGTTCATTTTTTTCTCTCAAAGTTTTATTCATGATTAGAATAATTAGAAATACTCTGGTCTAAAAATGAAAGCTTACCTACTGGCTTAATCACCCTACTCCAAAAGCCAGATGCCTAGGTATGGGCCTTTCCCTTAATCTAGGCATTTTGATATATCAGATGAAAGGAAAGATGTCAATTCAGGCCAAAAAATTATAATTAAATTCCATCACATTCCAGTCCAGAATAGTGAGGCTTCAACTTGACTCATATCACAATTAAAAAAAAAGAAAATACTACGGTATATAATGTTACTTATTATATCTGACAGTGAATTCTATTAGACTGTAGAAGAGTCTCTGGAGGAAAATGAAAATAGCCTCCCAAGGGAGTGGAAGCCCCACACAGCATGATTTAAATGTGGCAGCTGGGCTGTGGGTGGAAACGGCGGTTTCCATTGAAAATCTGCTGCCAATATACCTCCTATGGCTAGGTTTCACAGGAAAATGAGGCAGTTATCCTTCTCTGAAGATCAGCCATTCGGTTTTAAAGATGAACAGACAGGAAAGGCAGCAAGGATCAGTGAGTAAAAAGAGAAAGGTCCAGAATGACATACTGTCTAAAAACCAAAACGTAAAACTGGGAAATGGCTGGAATAATAAGCATATAGCGAGAATATGGCAAGAAGAGGAATAGATTTTTCAGTTCTAGAAGATGAAAAGCAAGTTTTTTTTAGAAAACGTATACCACTTCAGCAACTGCTTTTAATTATTTGAATACTTTGATGTATTGGATGTTTAAAACTTATGTCTCATTGAAAGGCATTTAGCAATGTGTTAGTCATTTTTAAAAATGGTCCCTACATAATCTGGGGCACAGATCACCAAGGGGAATAGTTAAATGCCATCAAGCTTAATTTTAAAATACTTAAGTTTCAATGACTAAGTTCCTCACGGAATAAATCACCCAATGGGAACATATAGGTATGTGAGCATAGGAGTCTCCATTTTCAGCATGCTGACTGTGGTGTAACTATGCTAGGAAACATGAAGCACCATTAAATGAGCATTGCTGAAATCATTTCCCTGTTATGGCTGTAAGTCTGGTCTCTCTAGAGGATTCTTTTAATCACCAACCTAGTTTTTTTCTCTCTCCTTTTCTGTTCTTTCTAGAAAACCTAAAGCTCTCTCCTGTCCACAGCATGGGCAGAAGATAGCCTCATCCTAGGCAGTCTTTACCCACTGTCTTTTTATCAAGACTCTGGTTTGGGAATTAGCATTGCCCTTGTTTCTCAGGCTGATGTAGAAACTGATGGAGTTTGTTGCTCCCTGGGTTAGCTAGTCCAGAAAGGGGACATGATGACTGTGCTATAGAAATCAGAGTTGTGCCCTGCATGTTAGGGTGACCAGAGAAGGCTTTCTTTCTCTACTGGATCAGGGGATTCTGGTGTAATTATTTGTGGTCTGCAAATCTCAAATGTTCTAGCCTGTAAAAAGCACTGAGTTACACAGTTCAGCTAAGCTGGCAGCACCTCTGAGCTTGCATAAATGGGTCTTCTATTACCAGTTTCATCAACTGCACTCAGGATTTTTATAGATCTTTCTTTTGTATTTCAGTACCAAAGTTCTCATTAAGTTGTGCTGTAGAGATTTGTGCTTGTATTGTGGTCTAGAAGTGTAAATGCTTTCCATGCAAATCAATAGCAGAAATGCAATGGTGGAACACTTTTCTTCTCTCATTCTGTAGCAGTTATATGTTCTAAACAGAAGGTGGAGTAGGTATCAAAAAATATTTTAGTGTCCATAATACTTAGAAGGAAAGAATGATCTCCATTCTTGGAGATATTCCAAAGCCACCTGAGCACCCTGCTCTCAGTGCCACTGCTTGAGCAGGGGTTGGACCAGATGGACTCAGAGATCCCTTTCGACCTCAACCACTTCGTGACTTTGTGATGCTGTATGTGCTGTATGGACATTATGTCACTTCAAGTTCTCTGCTACAGTGCAAAAGTATACTGCAATCTAACTAGCAGGTTATTGTTTCCTGTCTGTGAATCATAAAATGGTAAATTTCATTATAGCTTAATAAATAGGAACTGTGATGTCATTCCTGTTTTTCATAACAGCCAAAATTTTTTTTTGTTGTTTTCCTGGGAGTTCTTGATTTTACAGACTTCTAGATCAGAAATACAGTCATTTCGCTTTGAACAGACCTTCAAATCACCAAAACAAACATAAACTAGACTAAGCACATCTCGTGTAAGAGGAAAAAAAATCTAGTTCTCCTTATGCAAAAGATCTGTTTAATCCATAGTACACACATAAAACTAGGGGAAAAAAAATCTTACTACCAAATTTAATTAACCATGATTGTTCTGATGTGTTTCTACCCAAGCAGTCCAATAGAGCATGATTTCTAAATCTGACTGCTATAATTTTCATTGAACAATCACAATTATAGTAGATAGAAATACTGAATGCTTTCCCCATTTTATAGTTCTGCTTAAATGCTGACATTTTAAACTAGTCAGTGCCATTTTAACTGTTCAGTCCTTTCTCCTACATCCTTTTAATAACTGAAAGCAGCAAGCCTGATTTCTAAGGTATGAAGTTAAAAAAGTAGTCAGATTTTATTTGTATTCTTTCTAAAATGGTATTTGTTTTATAATTCTGACTCAATTCCTGAGTCTGCCTTTCTGTGTGATTTCTTAAAATCTCTTTTTAAGTCAAGAGTTAAGCAAAGCCAGGGCACGTCAGTTCTGAGTGTGTCAGTATATCCAAGGAACACTGAGGTGCTGTAGAGACAGTGCTATGACTCAGAAAGTAATAGACTTTCCTTGCCAGTAGCACTGAAAGAAATTTTTAGCTCACCATTGAGGAAGGGACAGAAGACCATAATGATAGAAATACCTTATACTGCATGAAATTAAAAAGAGCTAAGTGTCTGTGGTTTAGGAACCAGAAGTGTTAATTCCAAAGCCCTTCTTGAAATTAAGTCACGCAATTACATTGTCAGAGTTATTTCTACATTTTCAGAGGAGCAATCTATTCTTTTTTTTTTTTCCTAAGCTTGTTCTTTTCCAAAGTTGGTATGACCAGTCCTTAGTCAATGTGTTATTGCAAATGCCTTTCAACATCATAAGAAATATGGCCCTTAGTGTTGTTTGAAATAGAATACTTAACATCATAAGATGCACTGAGGCAACTGTGTTAACGTTTGTGAATTGATTTCAAATTAACAGTTCAAAAAGATTTATTATGATAAAATATAGTTATTGTAATACTGGATGACTGCAGAGCAGCCATCCATCTACTTGGGAATTTATATCTCCTATTTCCCTTCACAAGTAGAGGATATCTAGAGAATTCTCTGAGAAACAGGCTTCAAGACCACACTTTTTCTTAGTGCGATCACGAGTAACACACAAATATCTGTAAGACTCACATCTCAGAGTGCATTTATTACGTATGTCACGATACATACTTGTTGAAATGACTGTTTGCTTGTCCTTTACTCCTGAAATAGTTCTTACAGTTATTAAGAAGCAAGATACTATTAATCCTAATTGATGATCTCAGAAAATACCATTACCAAGCAAGTCCTATGCATTACAGATGCATCATCATTTCTAGTACATGCTTATTGTCACTACAAACTTTAACTTATTTGTTAATATTTGTATAAATGAACTTTTAATATGAGATGGATGGACTAATGTAAAAAGCACTGGAGTAGAATTCAGAGGCATGACTCAACTTCTGGCTGTGACGCAGATTCGTCATGTGGTAGCGGAGTCACGAACTGCTGTTTGCCAAGGGAATTAATACATTACAGCTTTCTGTTTCTATGCAGAGCTGCACAGTGGAATTCTAACATCCCAGTGAAGTATGTATGCTCTTTGCCTATCTAGGGAAATATAAGCACTACCACACAGCAGAATCTGGATGCAGAATTTGGAATGGAGGAAGCTATTTCTTATACTGGGGAATTTCCACTCCTAGTGGAAGTACCTTAAGCCTTCCTTTTGTTCTTACAGAAGCAGATGAATTCAGATGAATTTTCATTAAGAGATGATCAGAGAAGGAATCCCAACCTTAACCATTATGTAATATGGAGCATATAGGAATGTGTGAGAAATTGGTGTTTAATATCCTTTTTTTTTTGCCAGTGGTAACTGATACTTCATTTTACACATCAAAGAAGTCTGCTTATTCAGAAGGTTATAGTAATCTGCACTGAGAGTGCCCACTAATGCTTCATGCAGAAGACAACATTTACACGATCTTTACTGCCTGTGTAGACTGAATTCTATTTCTCTTTAAAATGGTTATCTGTCTTCTATATGAAGTACTAATGCTGGGTCTGGAATTAGGGCTCTCTATTCTCAGAGTTAGAAAACTCTTCCCTTTCTTTTTTGGATGCATTTTTGTCCATAAAACAAAAGCAGATGAAGAGCATTAGGTAAAAATAGGTACTAACTTCTTTACAGTAAACAGAAGTTTTTCTATTAAGTTCTATCTTATTTATAAAGAATAAAATAGCAAGTGGCGTGTTTTTACAGATCAAAAATTGGAGGTTTTTGGAAAACTACTGGAACAACCAGATACACAATTACAGATATAATAATTATGCTTAGGATGCAATGAAGTATGTATCAGGATGCCCAAATAAATGTTTCTTAGTAGCACATTAGAAATTTTGAGAAATTTAATCTTACAGTATAGTTCTACAAGTCTTTAGTTACATGCCTGCTTCGACTTCAGAGTGAGACACAAAATAAGAGAGGGAATTTGAGGGTCCCCATTTTGGACTGAGTGACTTAAAGGTGAAGTGAAATGCATGATGGCTTTTAGCTCTAGCTTTATTCTGAACGCTTACTCCCTGTTTGCAAAACAGGTAAAATTTTCCCCTAGAGACATTACGAGGATGAAAATATGCAGGTGCATATTACACGTGGATTCCTTCAACAAGTATCAGCTGGAGAGAAATCATTTGTTCACTATTTGTTCATCCATCCAGCTCATTACTTTAAATTAAAAAAAAAAAAAAAAAAAAAAAATGGCAGAAGTATCTGTTTGAAGCCCCATGCATCTGAACTTAAAGCCAACTCCTTTAAAAGGCTGACTCTTGCTCTTAATGTCAGTCATATCCTGTCCTATCTCATTTAGCTTTGCAACATTACAAATTTTATGAAAAATCACTGATTTAAGACACAAGCCTGAATTCAGCCACAGGACTATTTACGGCATTATACCACTTCCCCATACGTACCATTCGTACTGAAAGTGCAGCACTGCTGATTCCTGAGAATCGCAAAAAAGCATAAAGTTTCGTGTAATTAGCCAATTTCAAAATTTGCCTGGGAAGGTGATTCAGGTGAGTAGCCAGGAAACTGATATGGTAGGTCTACTTGTCTGGTTAAAGCAATCAGATTTTATAGAGTCCTGAGCTGCATAGTGCTGAAGACATCGTCAAGAGATATTTAACCTCTGGGCATTTGACTTTGTACTGTGGGTATATTTACTTAGATTTATTATTATCATCAAAGATGTCTCAGGAGTACCTCTCCTTTCCCTATCCTGAGCTGACACTATGAGAAGCAGTACTTCATACCAACCACTAATAAGAAGTGAAGTCTTTGAAAGAACTGTCTCAACTTATTGAAGAATTTCAATGTAAGTCTTTAAAGACATATCAGTGTATTTTTAGGAAAAAAAAAAAACAAACAAAAAACAAGAAGCACCATTCTTTATTGGCTTTTTCTAATAAGTGTGTTTTTATTTCTTACTTCTCACTTTTTTATGCCTCATTTCCCTCCTTTATCACAGAATCAAAGCACGGAAGAGGTTGGCAGGGACCTCTGGATCCATCTGGTTCAACTTCTGCTCAGGCAAGGACACACAGCACCAGGACCATGTCTAAGCAACTTTTGAAGATCTCCAAAGAGAAGATCCAGAAGATATGAAGTTAGAATTCTTCTGATGTCAATGCTCGCTTAAAGGCCTTCATTTAAATACTAGATAAATATGAGAGACAGAGTTTTGGGCCCCATATATGCTTCTTTCTTTACATCTTAAGATGCTTCAAATTCTCTCTTTGTTTACAAGTGGAGCAACAGAGGCATATGTAGATGAAATGTGAATAAACTCAGTAGATCCTCTGTTTCATCAAGAAAAGCACAAATTATTCAAATAATTTATCTGCTAGGAGAACAAAATAATCTTAGCAGGCCAACTAAATAAATTTCCCATAGGCAAAAAAAAAAAAAAGTATATCGCTACTTCCAAGATCTTCCTGAGGAAATTGATCTCCCCAGTACTACTGGGTGATTTAAAAATAATAATAATAATAATAATTATTATTATTATTCCTGCATAGTTTTCATTTACTTTGTGGTTGACAGTGAAATCTCAAAGTAGACCTTCCACAGAAAACACTTCAGCTGCAAGTGGACTGCTGTATAAGCATTCTCAGCACCCACCACTTCAATATCATTTCAGCAACATACGAGCCTAGGGACCCACAGCAGAAAACTCATCCAAAACCTACTGTTTGCTGTCACTATACATTTGGGGCAACACTCTCCCGCCTGTCATTTTTATTATTCCCCCTTTTATTAAGCTAGTACTCCCGGTACACAAAGATCTGGAAACTTCCTGCCACTGAAATTGCTATTCCCAGTCCAGAAGGTGCTATGAGGAATTAAGCTGTAGCTCTTTTGTATTGGAAACACTAGACAATGGCTGCTAACATGCAGAGCCACACACCAATTGCTGATGTACATCTGGTTGATATTTCAGACCCAACTTTGTACCTTCCTAATCATTAATCAACAATCAGACAAAGAATATACTGCCGAATCCAGACAGCAGCCAATAAAGATCTCTAATACATTATGGATTCTCTGCCAGCACGTTTATTTATTGTTTGCAGTGTTCTGCTTGAAAATCCCTATGCTCTTTCATTTTATTTATTTATTTATTTATTTTTCTCTAGCTGGATTTAACAAAGCAATGAAGCTCCATTTATTAACTTTTTTTTTTTTTTCTTTTTTTTTGCAAATTCTGAACGGTGAATTACATTACGTAAATGAAAGAATGAAATTGCCTAAGTAGGTTATTTTATCCTCAGGTAAATACCTTGTAGATCATTTTATCATTATTTAACATTATATTAAAGTTTGTCTCTCAGCTGAGAGTGAAATAAATATACCTTTCTCGACATTTCCAGTATTCAGTGGGATTTTTCACAGTACCATAAAGGCAAGAAACAATAAGGACCTCATTGTTTTGTGGTTAGGCTTTAACATAAATGCATCAGTGGATCTCGGGTTCTGCACATCATGCAAACATGCTCTACTATCACATTAATGTTAAAATATCTAAGTCCCCGTTTCTGATTTATAATATCGTTGACAAATACTAAAAAGGACAAGCATGCCATAAAGTTTATGGATGGAGTGATGGCATGCACAATGATATCCTCATAAAGAATAAAGGGGGAAAAGTTATTTATTCTTGCAGATTCAAGAACTAAAATACAGATAGACTGGCTGTGTGCACAGAATTTTTCATAAATATCCCACAGTGCACCCTGTTGTACAGCAGCCATACATTAATTAGAGCATTCAGCAGACACTGCAATGTGTTACACTCACCCAAGTGAATCTTCATTTTTCACATGCAGGGCCTTACTAATTAAAATCAGCTTTGCAATTAAATGTGGAAAATTGTGTTAAACTTTCAAGCATGGTTTAGAAAAAAATGCATTTATTTTTAGGGTATTTTATTTTGATGCAAATGAATTTTCCATCAAAGTGAGACTAGCAAAAGGGAGGTATGAGGATTTCTCTTTTTTGTATTATAGATGCTCCTCTCAGTTGCAAGTTGCAATGCTCCACTATCTCTCTGCCAGTACCTGGCCCTGTTCCAACGCTTTTAGTGAGTGCTATCTGTCAAGGCATGAATAATACAGCCCCTAGGCTGTCGGCAGAATTCAAATGAGGCATACATCAGGAAGCAAGCACTCGACTTTAGCTCCAGAACATGCTCCTGTGAAGACAGGCAATTATTCACCCACGGCTGCAGCCATGGCAATCAAACTGGTGGGTGAAAAGGTATATGAAATGAAAAAATTTGAATAAGAAATATGGCACAACAAGTCAGAGAAATTCAATAATTTTCTAATAAGAGAGAGACATTTCAGTCTTTTAATTTTGAAGTTTGGAAGTCGGAATTATTTCTCTCACTCTGTTCTAAAATATAGATGACTTAACTATGGCATATAATGCCGAGGTAATACAAGGGTGTGGGGAAATTTTCATAATCAGAAGAATGCTAAACTCTAAGGTATTTATAGATTTAAATAAATCTGTTATATCGAGTGTCAAATCTCATGCTCAAAAATTAAAAGACAATCAAAACAATCCTGCCTGCATAATGTAATACAAAGAAACATACAGCCTCAAAAAGCAACAAAGAACTGGCTGATCTCAAGGCATTTATTGGTAAAGTAAAACACAATACATTTTATAAGGCTGGGGTCAATTCATATGCTATAGATCCAGGAATTATCCTCCTCTCCTCACTTTTGAGACTTGCTTCTTCTCAACACAGTGATTAATGAAAAAAAATCCTGTGCAAATGCAATATGTATGGAAGACAAGTTATGGACAATTTTTTTGGTAGATGAAATCTATAAGTTGCATTATTTCATCTGAATTCTTATTTTCATCAAATTGAAATTCATTATATAGTGAGAGCTCTATCGGTATTTGAAGAGAGTGTCATTTGACCCTAATAATTTATTCTTCACTTAAATTTGATACATAATATTTCAGAATAAAATTTCAGACAATGGTTCTTATCTGTTTTCAAATTCACACTTATATAAAGTATATGCATTAAGAGAATCCTAAATTAATACATACAGTTCTACATATCAGCTTAAGACTCTTTTTAGGGATCCCATTTATTAAAATGTGTTTTCTTCTGAGGAATGTCATATTTTGCAAGTGATTAGTCCATTAAAGAATCTAATTGCTTTTGTTACTGGAAAAATAGCTTAAACAACGTTAAGAAGCTTTTAAAATAGGCCACTGCATGTAATTAGCATTTTTTTTAGTGGGAACTAGTTAAAATTTTTACAGTCTGTCTAAATACCTATTTACATGAAAAACCTTAAACAGCTATTGGGTATACGATGTGTTGTTTACTTTAAAAAAGTAATGCTAAGTTCATCACAACACAGTAATGTGCAGTGCTTTCAAAGCCATCACTCTCATCTACTTGGTAAATAACAGGCCACAGTTACTGCTCAGTTACTTTAGAACACCTATGGGTTTTTTACCTGCATAACTTGGGCACAAATTTGGACTTGCTTTTACACTTATATTAGTATACACAGAACGTGAATCCTTTTCTCTTTGAAGCTGAGTAATGAAACTGGCTAAGTTTCTTCTAATTGCAATGCAAGAACACTCAAATCTTAATTTTTTTTTCTTTAGACGTTTAGCTGACAGACATCCCAAATACAGTTCTGAGAGCACGGTCCTAGTGGGCAATGTTTAACTGCAATATACTGAGGTGGGCTGATCACAGCTAAAAGTATTCAAAGGATCTGGAACACATTTATTGTCCAAAAATAATACACAGCTTGGGAAGTGTAAGAGCGCTGTTCATTATCATGCCACTCTCCACAGTGGACCTGGAGAGCTACTAAGGAAATAAAATAAACAGTATTAGGAGTCCAGGAAGAAGCTCTGCTTTTCACTCCTAAGATTGGAATTCTTTTCTTGTCTCCACAATTACCTGAATGGGTCTATGTCCCTTCCTCCCTCCCTCACATATCTTCCACAACTCATGCCTTTCTTCCACAAAGATAAGCCTTTCTTTAGCAGCATATTCTAGATGATATTAGATGCCTGGAAATACAAATGATATTTGTGTAAAGTACAACATTGAGGCACTGCCTCATGCTCTGCATCCTAGCCAATGCTGGAGAATCCATGGTCCTTCAAGTTTCTAGGTATTACTAAAATGGAAAAATGATAAGATTGCTCTTAAGACACCCAATTTTGGGCATTTCCCCTTAGTGTCCAAAACGGGGATGCTTTTTGAGCTTTGTATGTAGTCTTTTGGGAGAGATGCTTCCTCCAAGTTAATTTTAAAGATGCTAGCATCTTCCATTTAAAATTGGCCAGAAGAGCAGGTTGTCCATCTTAGCTGACTTGATAGCATTCCCAACTAGCAAGCTAAATTAAGCACTGCACTTAAGTGCTAAGAGTATTCACTGTCATACAATGTTTAATTTTACAGTAAAAAGAAAAATCCAAAAAAATGGAAATGATGCAATAAGCCATTGCCACTCTTATCCTATCGTAGTACCAATCTTGTTTTGCACCTCAATGGCTTATAAGGCCTGCTTGTTTCCTTGGCAAATTCTAGCATTGCACAGTTATGGTGTAGACTTGTGAACTTGTCAGCAGCCCATTCATAATTAATTTCATAATGAAACATTGATAAAACTCTCCTTTGACTTCTACTTGATATTTTCTCAGCAGAACAATGTCTCATCTCCTAAATTTGCCTGAAAATTTGAAAGGATCTTTTTGTTTCAGTTGAAGTTTAACGCAGCATCTGAACATTGTTTCACTGTAATATTGGTATTACAAAGATAAAATTCTATTAACAAAAATAAAATTAGATTGAAAACAAAATCAAAAATTCCAGAGAATTCATGATGTTATTAAAAAAACCCTCAACACAGAGTAATGTTAGAGAGCTCTGAATGCATCTAGTGAAAGCAAATATATTTCATTTCTTATAATGAGTTAGTCTGATATTGTGAATGGAAAAGTCTTAACCTCATTAACCTCATGCTCCATGGGTCTAAATGGAATTGAGTTAGGCAGCACCTGAGTGCATAAAATTTATAAGATAGTCTGATTTCTTTGGAAGAAATGTTGGAGGGTTTTTCCATCCAAACAGAAAATTAGAAGGAAAAAAAAAAAAAAAGATAAATTCTTTCAAAATTTTTCAAAAACTTTAAATTACTTACTTGGTGATTTGACTAGAAAAAACATTGCTGTTTCAGGAAATAAGTGTGTTGTACGCCTCAACAAATAATTTTTGTTTTTACACTAAACGAGACATACGTTAGTTAAACATATTTTGATTAGTGCATTGGCAATCAGAGTGGTAAGAAAACAATTTAAAAAAACTTAAGAATTCATAAGAAGAAAATAATTTCTGATATATTTCCAATTTTTATTTTTTCTACATCCACCCTAAAATTTCACTTAATTAACAGTTCTGAGATTCTGTCTGTTTGTGTACTGGCAAAGAATCATGTTAAGAAAACAAAGTATGGAACTGTTGCCTCAAGACTGTCTGTAATCCTTTCCAACCTTGTATCTTTCCCTTCTTTCTACCCCTAAAAAGCTGATATGAGACAAACACGAGTAAAAGTTAGAGTAATTCAGAAGAAAAGTTAGATTTTTTTTTAAGCTAAAGAATTTTGTTCTGTGTGGTTTCAAAATTATTGGTTTTGAAAACAGCGTGCAAATCCCATGAAGCATAAAGAAATGAATGTAGTCACAATCTTGTAACTAGAAAGGACATTATAATCATGTCATTTAACTGCTAGCTCTTCTTGAAATTTCTGAAGGAAAAGAAGGATATGGTGCCATTAATTAATTACTGATGAAGCTTGTATTTACATGAGTAAAATGGAGAAAGAAAAACATGATTTGAAATGAGAAATCACTATAGTTTCAAAAAGAGTGGTTTTGGCTATATATATCAGTGTTCCAATTTAACTAAATCCTTCATACTATCACAAAAAGATTATGATTGAAAAAAGGATAATGAAAATAAATCTAAATAAAAATATTTAACACTTCATATTTTAGAAATGTAATTCAAAATAATTTTAGTATCAGGCACTTCCATTTCTTGTTTTAATTTTTAAAGTATTTTCTTGATTTGTCCCTAAGCTTCATTCATTGTTAACACTGAGTGGACTGATATCTCACTATTTTGCATTTTTCACACAAATATCTTAACCAGGAATGCACAGAATTGGATACAACAGGATAGGACAAGATAAAGCAGGATAGAACAGAACAGAAGTTGGAAGGAACCTACAAGTATCATCAAGTCCAACTGCATAATTTCCATTTAATTCATAAAAAAACATGTCCCATGTCCTCACTGTGTATCATCTCTCAAATCTGGTGCTAAATATGCATTCTAGTTAGTGTAAATACCACAAATGCTTTAAAATCTGAATAAGTCAATAGTAAAAAAGTCATAACAGTTCCAGGAGAATTTAACACTAGTTTGAACACATTTCTCTTCACATGGCCAAAACATTGGCCATTTAAAACAGTCTGCTGTATAAAATATGTTAAATAAAATGCACTGCACACAAGAAAAATTAATGTGTCCTCGAGCTTAAACGTTTGAAATTTTTTTTTCAAACTAATACATGAACGATTTAGTAAATGAATGTTTTTTTATACAGACATACAAGGCAACATTGAACATCCATATTGCAGATAAATTTAAGTATTCAGTTCTAAATTAATTTGAAGCACATGTACATATGTGTAACATAATGCTATTATTAACATAATTATATTATTAACAGTAAATGGTTAAACATATTTTCTTAATGGAGATCTCTCCAAGTATCATAGTTTAGAATCTCGAGTAAGTATAAGTATAATGTAATATTTGAATCCAGAGGTCTTATTATCAATGATTTTGTCTTACTCTTTTGACCCTTGAATCTAACCAGATCATCAAACTCACAATGTTCAGAAGTTCTCATTTAGTTACAAAATTCATTAAATAACAGAAATCACAATGGCACCAACATGTCAGCAAGGCCAAATTTTACTTTGCAATACATGAGCTGCATGAAAAAACTGAAAGAAGACTGAAAATGGAACAAGATTCGTCAAGCAAAAACTTGGTTTAGGTTTACGTGTGAATTTCACCTCCATGGTTAAAATGGACAGAGTGGTCCTGTGAGTATTGTAAGAGGGTTTAGGACCTGTCCTCATTTGCACTTATAAATGTTTTAATTTCAAAGGTTTTCAATAACATAGTGCAATAAAGACAAATGAAAAGCACTGCTTAAAGAAAAAAAAAAAAAAAAAAAAAGAGAAAAAAACATATGAATCCAGATAGATTCTAGATCTAATTTCAAATTTCTATCATTGTTTGGTTTAGCAAGGTCATGCCAGCTGACTTGTTTTCATGCCAACTGACTTGTTTACCAAATCTCTTCAATAATTATGAAAAATTATAGATATTACCTTCTGTGCCTTGCATATTTGCCACTAACATGACCACTGCCATCACAGCCAGGCGTGGGACAGCTGCAAAAGGGAGAGAATTAATTATATAGGTGCGGGTGTGCTGCAGAAAAATTATACTAAAAGCAGGCAGGAGGTATTACAGAAATGGAGGGCAACAAAGACAGAGAGAAAGAAATCAAATAACTGAAGGGAAAAAAAAGAGGGGATGCTTTTTATTAGCAAGTCTCAAGGGAATTAATTTCATCAGTGCAGCAGGGCATGAGCAAACCACCAATGAACTTGAAAGTGCATTATACCCATTAAAAGGCATGAATTTTCTAAATTGCTAATGGGGATACATTTTACACTCAGAGCACTAACCTGAACAGCTCTTGTATGGCTGGTTCCACGGGAACTGCAGAGAGATGGAAAATATATAAAGATTTATCATCTATTACAAGTACCCCTCTTCTACAGAAAATTACCAGAAAGGTTGTGTAAAAGCAAGGGTCAGAATGAATCGTGCTAAGAGATTCTGGACGATGAAGGTCACCCTGAGCGGGGGCCTTGAGTGATTTACTGAAGCAGGAGACGTACCTCGAACACCTTTGGAGCGTGTGCGATGGCGCTTCTCGTCTGCATCCACCTCCATCTGGGAATAGATTAGCAGGCAGTCAATGTTCTTATCCTGCATGCACAGACTATCAATGCACAGACTGATACAGTCTCTCACACAATTTATTGACACTATTTTAATTCCATTTTATCCCGTAAGGGAAAGTCCACCTTACAAAGGATTTTTCGGATCTTCGCGTTTGTTTAAAAACAGAAAATGCAGTAATTTCTGCTTTAATCAGCCCATTTGCATGCCCTGATTTTTACATTTTATGCAACAAATTGCTAGTTCTTACTTTCTAAAGGGTATTTCTAACGGAGAGCCTTGGTAACGCCCTTATTTTGAAACAAGTGCGCAATAGATTTCCATACAGTTTAAAGTTAAAAGTCAATGGGTCCCACAATATGGGTTGCTTTCTAACCAAATACTTTGCACTGGGAGAGGAAAGAATAGCGACCGAAAAGGAGATAAAGAGTCATCATTAGAACTTCACAGATTTCACATCTTTTTGTATGGTGCTGTGACGTTTGCAATGTTTCATTGTTTAGATATGTATTTCTAGATTCAGGAATGTGCTCGCTCAATAAAAATAGCTAAATCTTTACCTTCATTTTATAAACACTGTTCCTATCAGACATGACTCCTTTTGCAGTGATAAACACACAGAAATCTTAAATCTTTCCCAGCTAGGGGCAGGGCTGCTGATTAGAGCTGAAAGTATAAACATTGATCGGTAGTAGTTACCATAGGGCCACAAGGATTTTCCTGATCTTCCACATACTGTTGTCACTAGATTTTCAACGGTGAAATTGCACAGGCTTAGCAGCGTTTATAATTTTGTACAATGCGAGCAGATTGCACTGAATTTTGTTGAGAGACCACGTCCCTGAAAATCTATGCAGTATCTGCATTACCAGCTACTTTGCATGCAGAAAAAATGGGACGGCAAGATGGATCTGTGATAGTTTATACATAGAGATGATATTAAAAAGGTCAAGAAGCACAGGCACTGACCTTGTGGCTCTGGTTCTCTCAGGAAAAAAATAAAAACAATTAGTAGTTTAGAGCTCCCTCAACTTATTGTATCACAGGGAAAGAGCCAAAGCAATAAAACTTGTGGGTGGCAGGCATTTAGCGGAAAAAAAGGACCACTTTCACAAGATTCTGTGCTGCCACTTTAGCTGTGCTTCTTGGTATTCATCACCTGGCTCCTGGCAGCATGATTTATTCCAGTCTTTAGGGATGACCTTCTAAAATAAGCACAAATCACAAAAGCTACTACAGCAGCAGCCTCCACTTAAGGGGCTTCAATTCCAGTGTGTACCTCTGCATCATCTAGAGTGTGTTTCATTAAGATACCTCTGTATAGCTGTGTGAATATATATTTAAAGCTTTGGCTCCCATCATAGTCAACCAATGGTATTATCTGAGGTACTGTAAGGTAACACATCAAGCCTCTAATTGCCAGTCCAGAAAGATACAAAAGGGCACATGCAGGTCCTCTGCTGTATTTGTTGACTCTCTGTATATGTTTTAACCTCTGGTATCAGAATTGTCATTTGCTGTCTATGCCTGAGTAACTGAACTTCACACATTCAGCATTGCATTTAGAGCTCAGGGAACAAATCCTCTCATCATCTACAGGTATAGCTTTAGCACAGGCTCAATCAGTCTGTAGGCACTTCTGCCTCCACTGTATAGCTTTTTTTTGACTCCAAGATACGTGGCATGCCATTGGATACCCACTATGATGCCAAAACTGAACACAATCTGTGTCTATTCTATACCTTGAGTTCACATTTCGATGGCTTTCAACCTCTAAGAGTTGATGTGAATCAACTTAATGTCCTAATTCCACACAAATACTTTTTGAACTTGAGCTTCAAAATATTCAAGGACCTACTGCATTCCTGTTGCAAAGTGAATGAGCGTCACTTGCAATTTCTGTCAGGAAAATATTAAACAAACAATGAAAACAAAAACGAACAGTGATGGTTTCCTTTCAAAGGAGACCTATATATGCAGGCCAAAAGGATTCTGTAGCAGGTTTATGCCATTACCTCACAGAGACCACCAAAGAAGGAGGGTTGTGGAGGTGTGCACACAACCTGCAGTTTAGTCCCAACCCATCAGCCCTTGGCGTAGGACAGATGACCCTGTAAGTTCAGTTAACTGACATTTCTGTGTAAGAAACAAGATTTTCAAGTTGCCCTATCAAAGCACATAATAGCATCTCCGAAATGTAAAAATTAGCCATCAGATGATGATACTATTCATTTCATTAACAAGAAAACAGTACCATTCTTTAACTCCAGTAATGCATAAGGCTACGTGAGGACACCAAAATTGGAGCTACTTGATCTTTAGCCTAATATGTTTTTTAAAAAAGTTTAGAAAATGTTATCTAGTTGAAAGAACTATTATGAACAGAACCTAGAAATGCTGCCCCAGCTGTTAGGAAGGGGCAGACCATGAAATAGATTAGTGTGTCCTTCAAAATCTAAATAAGCTCTCTAATTCAAGAGTGCAGAGTTTGCTTTTAACTATACGGGCAGTCATAGAATCATAGAACCATAGAATGATTTGGATTGGAAAGGTCCTTTAAAATTATCTAGTTTCAATCCTCGTGCTATAGGCAGGAACACCTACCTCTAGACCAGGTTGCTCAAAGCCCCATCCAGCCTGGTCTTGAACACCTCCAGGGAGGGGGCATCCATAAATTCTCTGGGCAACCTGTTCCAGTGTCTCATCACCCTCACAGAAGAATCTCTTCCTAATGTCAACTCAAAATCTACCCTCTTCCAGTTTAAAGCCATTTCACCTCATCCTGTCACTGGAAAAGCCCCCATGTGACCCATATAGTCCAGATCTACAGTCAGATCGAAGAAGTGAAAAAATGACTGAAGAAGCTGCAGGCATGCAGGATGATCTTAAATTCTTATGTGTATCCTATGTAGCCTGATGTTCCTCCAGAAAGGCATAAACCTGTATTTCTGACCTAGATGCTTTTTCATACATGATAATGTATGTCTTGGATGCTCTAGGACATCTCAAAGGATGGTAGGTGTCTACATTTAGGCAATAGAATTTTATTTATATGTTTACTCACAGCTCTTCAGTACTCTGTCATATCAAATCTTCAGTCTTTCCACCCCAGTGTATTCAACGTTTGATTCTGGGAGCAGTTTCTTGAAATTCTACATGACCCCTACCTTTTATCATAGGAAGCCCTGAATGCACTGCTGGAATTTCCATGGCCAGGGAACAGTATTCTGTTCCAAGGCCTACTATTAGCTCATACAAATGCAAACTTCCTCACAATTTTCACATTTATGTTATTCTGCATATCACAGAATCACAGAATCAGACAATTGTAGAGTTTGGAAGGGACCTCAAGAGGTCATGGAGTCCAACCTCCATTTATTTCACATGCAGATTTTCTCATATTAAACAAACAAACAGAAACATTCTACATTAAGCTCAATTTTTTTTTGAGTAAATTAAAAAAAAAAATTATTGTGCTCACTAGGGTACAGGCAGCTAAAAAAGTACATTTATTATGTACAGAATCTAATCTCAGTAAATAAATACCAGCACACATACAAAAAAAAAAAAAAAAAAAAGAAAGAAAAAGATGAAAAATGTATCTGGGAGAAAACAAACTTTTTTTTTTTTTTTTTTTTTTTTTTAAGTTAGAGATAATTAAACGCTGGTATTAATAAACCTCCCAAAATTAAAAATAACAAAGAGCAAGCATCTGTCATTTTAAAATCAGCAGTCCCAAATAGGACTGATGGCTCTCCAAGACATTTCTATTGATAAATAACAATACTGTAATATTTGGGAAATGCTTGTGAACTGAAGAAAAAGTCTGAAACAAATATAATTGTAGCACTCTAAACCAAATTTTAGCAAGCGCTGAGAGGATGGTGTGGCACACTTACTAAATTTTACTGAAATTGACCCTTAGTAACATCATATAAGAACTGATATAGGATTTAAGATAATGACATAATTAGCACCAGTGAACACTTTATCGTGGAAAATTTGTAGTCAGAAACACCTGAAGCTGCTTTTTGATGACGTTTCTAAATTTGTTGATAAATGTAGCTACATTAGGATATCATGTACTTGGACACCTTTTAAAAATGTCACACTCTCTTATTCAATATTCAGATAATAAGTATTTGTAACATCAGCATACTTATAATGGTTAACAAATATTTCTCCAGAAAAAAGCAAAATATTTTGTGTAAAAAGTTTGTTTACAGAATAATTGCAAAAATTAAAACTACATATGTAGTGAGAGCCTTTCAGATACAATCCCACAGTTCCAGCCCTATAACATTCAGTATCGTCACCAGTTCTCTGGAAGTTTATGTTACTGAAAATTAATGGAGTGATAAACAATGTTGGAGACAGGCCAATTACATACACTGGCCTGAATTGCCTGGCAGATCTAACTCATCTAAAGAACATGCCAATTCCAACGTGCTACATCTATGAAAAAAGAATGTAGGCCATGCTTGAAAGACCAAAGTTCATAATCTGCAAGGCAATAACAGTGAAGAGGATCTGGACCGCCAGACGAGCATGAGCAATTACTGCTTTAGCTAAAGGGCATGATGTGATCCGTAGCTGCTCAACCTTTAAGGCTACAAGAATTTTCCAGAAAGCCACTGAGGTACTCATATATGGTCAGCAACTTTGATAACAGAGGGCAAGTTTTCATCAAAACCATAGCTATTTTTCTGTTAGCTTGCTTGATGCCCTGTTGGAGACTTTTCAGTATATAGATTTAAGCCTGTGAGTCTCATCATATTTCGGCTGCAACTAAGCTCCCCAAAGTTTCTACAGTCAACATCATTTTACCTATCTCTAGCTGTGCTCATATAGCTACCATATGTGCTTCCTCAGGGCTGCCAACTGTGAAGGATCCAGAGCTTTGGGCTCCACTCCAGGACAAATGGCAAGTTTTGCTCACTAGCAAGGAGGTAATTCAGACTTTCTTTCCCAGCAGACAGGTAGACCAGAAAATGATCCTTCTTGTTAAAACTGTCAGTCTCTCTGAATTTCTTGCTAAAGGCATGCAGCATTAGAGGTTCAGTCTGAAGTTCCAAAACTAGTTCAGCCAACATGTGGTTAGTGAAGTATTCCAGTTTCACTATAGCTGTAATTCATTGGAGGTCTGAAAAGACATGAAGAAGCTAAAAGCCTTAAATCAGTTTTTCTTTTTCCTTCCCAAGCTTGCTATTGTACTGCTATTATAATGAAATGCTTCAGAAATGACTCATCTATTCCTGATATACAGCTTATTCCATAAATAATATATTGTAATTTGCATTAAGACAGACACACTCAGTTTCTAACAGTACTGACTGAACTGTTCAGAGAAGCAACCTCAGAGAGGGTGTTTGAATACTGAGAAAAGTCAGAAAAGAATCAAAGCAATAAGATGGAGTCTAAAAAATTTTGATACATTATGCAAAACTCAGAATAGAATTTATTCAAGAGAAAATTAAGAATATTTACTTGACCAAGGTCTGCAAATACCCAAAGTACACACTGATTTCCAGGAGGAGAGTCAACTCTTTCAAAGAGCAGATGACAGCAGGACAAGGGGAAATGCTTTTAAGTTGAAGGAGGGAAGATTTAGGTTGGATGTCAGGAGGAAGTTCTTTACTATGAGAGTGTGAGGTGCTGGAACAGGCTGTCCAGAGAGGTCGTGGATGCCTCGTCCCTGGAGGTGTTCAAGGCCAGGTTGGATGAGACCCTGGGCAGTCTCGTCCAGTATTAAATGTGGAGGTTGGTGGTTCTGCCTGCAACAGGGGGGTTGGAGCTTCATGATTCTTGAGGTCCCTTTAACCCAAACCATTCTGTGATTGTGCGTGTTTCTACATTGAATGACCCAAGATTTAGGAACTTTTTTTTTTTTTTAAATTTAAAATAAGTTGAAATTATAAACTATTTGAACAAATATGGTCATAGATATATCATTTCATCTGGAAATGCTACCATTAAGCAGAAGGTAAAAATAAGGTGAAGATTTTGGGAAATTAACATGTGCAGATCAAGCTAATGTAACCCTGCTCTCATTATGTATGTATAAAACTTTAACTTTGCATATGACACAAAATGTTACTAGCTTTCCTTCTAGAGATCTGTCCCTGCAGTCAACGCAGAGCTTCCTAATTCCAGAGTTAGTGATGCAATGCTTATAACAATGTGCTCCAACAGATCTCCCTCTTCCCCAAGTTTCAGTAGCATATACTAAGCTTGAACTGACAATAATATAATAAAAATAAAAAATAATAATTAAAAAAAAACCCTAACATTATTTGCCCCTTAACTTATGCCTTACTAATCCCAGTCTGTAAAGTAATTGCATTCTGTGACAAAATAGCTGCATATGTGGATGAAAGATGAGCAGTAGATGCCATTTACCTCAACTTTAACAAGACTTCTGGTACAGTTCTTGTATCCCGTTATCACTCTATATGCATAGTCAGTCCTTTGAAATCTGTTCTCAGTATTTCAATCCTCTTACTCAGGATCTTGATTTTCACAGAAAACTTGAATGATTCACCCAAATGTTTAATGCACTTATTTTTGATGATTGAATCTACAAGACAAAACAGAGAAAAAAAATGTAGGAAAGAAAGTCACATTTAGAAGATACTTGAGTGCTTAACGAAAGGTCAGAAAAAAGAGAAAGCAATTTCCCCATCCTTTCAGATCCTTTTTCCGTCAACCTAGGTGCTTTCTTGGTGTAGACATCTGAAATTTAGTTCAAATATTTTAAAACGTCCTTTTCAAGTAAATCGGCAAGCTTTATAAACAATTATCAGATTTTAATCTTTCCCTCACAAAGATACCAACATACAGTTAGATCCTCTTATAGTAGAGCTCAAGGGGAAAGTTTATAAAGATAAAAGTTAGAAGTTAGGGGCATGCATTACAAATGGACACAATAAGCATGTGATGAAATTGATGGCTAGGACATAAATTACTCCTTTGTGCAAACATTTATTAATATCAAGGACAGTCTTTGCCGAAAAACAGAACATATCCTTGGGACATGCTCTCTAACTTTGCATATGACTCATTCTCCTGCTATAGTGCAGAGAAGGAATCCTATCTTACTTTCAGATGAACACTGCTAGCTGCACTTGAATCTGTAGATGCAGAACTGAATAAGCAGACTTTTGGTAAACTCACATGTTCACCACATATTCCTTTTGCAAAGAAACACGTTTAGGATTAACTGAAATATTCTGGAGGGAAGGTAGGAAACACCTTCAGGTGTTTCTCATTGGCTTCCTATCATTTAGAGTTGAAAAGAGCCAAACTGCACACTACTCATTCAAGCATTTCTTCTTTTACTAGTTTTTTGGTGTGGGTTTTTTGTTTGTTTGTTTTTGTTTTTGTTTTTTTTGTTTGCAAATTGATAGATACGAAGGATGAGAAAGTAGAATAGTAATTAGAGTTAAGGAGAAATAGCACTGGATCTTTAGCACCTGGAGAGAAGATTCTTCAATCTATAGCTTTCTAAACATGCTTTGGATATAAGCACTGAGGAGGCTTTGGGACATAAGCCTACATAGAATTAAAATTTCTATCAGGGAGATCTGGAATATGTCTACACAACTCAGCAACTCAAATTCCCCCAAATTCCTATAGTTTCCTAAACCACTAAAATAATCAGTTTTCTCCTCAAAAAAACTCATAATCAGATACCAAGTCCTAATGCCTAATTTCAAATCTATGACCTAGCCCATGCCTTCTCATGCAACTGAGACGAAAGGCTTGCGAACAGTGAAGCTGGAATACAAGCACATTGTATCTCCTTAGCAAGTCCTCAAGCGCGGTTCTGTTCCATGACGCTTCTTTTGCTAATAGTAAGGATGACGAGTGTGTATGCTAACAGGGACCATGCAATACTGAAGTCTCAAGAACTTCAGTCATGTTGATTTTTATCATCCTATATATAAGCATTTCTGACTGAAGAAAGATTATATAATTTTTCATATATAAAGAAAATAACGTTGTGAAGGTTTCGCTGTTGCTGTAACAATTATCTCAACCCTATACATAGGCTGAAACAAGAATCTGTGCTTCTTAATGCTGGAGCTACACACTCAAAAGCACAGTTCTTGATTCAAGGGCTTCATATTAATGAAATAAAATAAAAGAGAGAACCGGTTTGTAAACCAGTCAGGGAAGCAGGTAGAAGAAGTACAGATTAAAACTGAGTGTAATATTTATGGGAAGAAACAGAAACAATAGACAAAAAAAGTATTCTGAACTTATAAAACCAGAATTTCTTGTGGTCATGAACAAAAGCATATCATGATACTTCTAAAGTGGGTAGACAAGCAGCTGAAGCCTTTGTGAACTTCAAGAAATGAGAGACAGAATGCAATTTAATTTGTTGATGGAGATTCTGAACCAAATTTGCACCATATGTGAGTGCAGCAGTTGGGGTCAGACCACAGGCTAGAGGACAGGCGTGCCCATGCTGCTAATGGCTGAAGGAAATAAATGTAGGTGGGAGGGCAAGTGTAATCACTGTCGAAGACCAAGCTGGTGAGTAGGCAGTGTCCTGAAAGCTAGGGAGTGAGTAGGTGTAAGATGCATGGGAGCAGCTGTGTCTCTCTACAAGTGAGAGCACAGGGGTGGGCTGTGGGACTGGGGGAGTCCTGTCCAGCTGTGCACACATGTATGTGCGGGGGATATATGTTCCAAAATACAGGTTTACATTTAACTTGTAGGGTTTAAACATTAATATCTGTCCCAGCAGGGAGACCTTGATGGGAGTGGGCATAGTAGAGATGGTTGGACTAGATGATCTTAGGGGGCTTTTCCAACCTGCATAATTCTATGAGTTATGAATCTAAGAGTTAGATGAATTTCACAGAACTCTACGTTCTGAATAAGCATCAATATGTAAATACACATTTACTTAATATAAATAAAAATACATTATGGTCTTTTGAGTACAGTACACCAAATGAAAGTATACAGATTTCTATTTGTCTGATATTTAGAAGATCTATTACTGTAAGTACTTATTTTATTGGCTGAAATGTAACTATTTTCAAAGGCCATATAACCCAGTCTCTTCTGTAAATCTCATACAAGGTATTAGCACTATACATTCTCAAATTATCATTAAATCCTAAGAGAACAGAGAACAAACCAACTGTGAAACACTCTAATAACCTGCAACAGCATTGGGGAACACGTAATGTTGTACCTATCATCATAAACAGGACTTATACCACTGAAGGAAAAGCCAAAGCACAGTCATGGAAATTCAGGTCAAAGTGGTGATAACTTCAGGGTTTTCGCTTCAGCTTTGGATCTCCTAATGACTGTAATCACGATCATGCTGTGTTTCAACCTCTTTGCTTGTCTGAATCACCCACATTCAGTTCAGGCCTAGAGGCCCTTTGATCACACCTACCGGGGTTGTGCCTGGCAAGCCACTTAGAAACATAAAGCCACTGATATGTCCCCACAGTTCAGCCAGCAGCAGAGTTGTAAGAGCTATAATTCTTAGGAGCTGTAACCAAATGATCATTGCAGAAAATGAGAGGGGAAATGAAGACTTTATCTGCCCCACTTGCTTGACAAATTTCACTTCTAGCTCTGTCACAGCAAGTGAAGGACTTTGTCCCCTGAAGAGGAAATTGGTCTACTGAAGTAAAAATGTTGCCTGTTTGCTTATCTTGTGCATGTTTTTAATCAGGTTTGGATTTACCCTTCAGAACTGACCTACATTATTTGAGCCTGTAATTAAATTGAGGAATCTGTTGGTTTGCCTTCAATTGATTCACCTTTTGAATAGGGAATATATAAAAAGACTCATTCTTCTGAAGCCAAGAAGATAGATGAGCTTTGAACACAATTTAAGCTTATCTAGGATGTTCACGCATAATGTTTTTCACTGAGGAGCTTACACTAATACGTGTGATCAGAGATGTCCACAATGGGCCTTTGTATCAGCCAAGTCACAGCGTGTGCAAATAGATATCAGTGAATGTAATTATGCGACAGCATACATGCATGTAGTTTGTGTGCATATAAAAACTAGGATAACAGCTTTTTAAATGTGACATCTAGTAACTATAATTCAAAAATACACCTAAGTGATTTGTATGCTAAAGTGTGCTGATCCAGTATTGCACTCACAGTAGACAACATGGAACAGATTCAGACTGACAATAACTGAAGAAAACTGTGAGCATTTCAGATTAAAAAAAAAAAGCAGACCAAGGCACCATGTGAATTGAAAACATTATTAAAAAGATGGGACCTATGCTTAAGATTTTGATTAAATTTATGTTAACTCTAGTGAACAAAGTATATGTGGGTATGTACAACACAAAAAATCACAAGTATTTCATGGAAGCCAAGAAGAAACCCTCATTAAAAAAAAAATCTAAAAACACATGTAGACCACCATGGAGCCCTTTCAGTTCAGTAGATTATCAGTCTTTACAATAAAAACAGAATAGTAAAACAATAATCTGTTAAAACAAGTGAATTAATGTTGGTATTAAGTACACAGATTAGCATCCTTTCTTTCTCATTCGCTACTTCACAACAATGAAAACTCTTTTCTGTTTTCTAGCTTTTGCCTATTTAGAGTGATGGCAACTAACTCAGAACCACACGGTATCAGAAATGTTTGTTGCTGTTAGTGTGCATATCTTTCTGCTTATCAAAGGTTATGTTATAAATAGCTTACAGCTATTAGAAATGCAACAGTTAGTTGATAAATTAATAAGGGAGACAAGCAAAATATCAATCATAGCACTGCTAACATAATTAGCATACATTAAACTGGATAACAGATTACTGCAGCTGTTGCATAAAATGAGCACCTACTTCAGTTGTTCAACACCTTGCATACTTTTAACCCTAAAACAGTACTACACTATACTTAAAACACACACACACACACACACACACAAAAAAAAGAGACCAGAAGAAAGCAATAGTGAATGCTAATCTGTAAATCTCTGCCCGAGATTTACATATAACACAATTACAGAATCACAGACTGGCGGAGGTTGGCAGGATCATCTGGGTCCATTTGACCCAGCCTTTGCTCCAGCAAGGATACCCAGAGCAGGGTGCCCAGCACCATGTCCAGATTTCTGGAGATCTCCAAAGAGGAAACTCCACAACCTTAGCAGCCAGTGTTCCAGCACTCATACTGCACAGAAGTGCTCCTGGGATTCAAGTTGAACCTTCTCTGTTCCAGTTTGTGCCCATTATCTCTTTTGCTGGCACTGGGAACCACTATTTTCAGAGCCTGGCTTGATCCTCTTTTCACTGTCCCTTCAGGATTTATAGACATTGATGAGATCCTTATGAGCCTCCACTTCTCCAAACTGAACAGGTTCAGCTCCCTAAGCCTCTCCTCATACAAGAGGTGCTCCCATCTCTTGATTATCTTGGTGGCTCTGTGTTGGACTTTCTCCAGTATGTCCATGCTCTTTTTGCACTGTGGGGCCAGAACTGGACACAGCACTCCAGGTGTGCCCTCACCAATGCTGAGCAGAGGGGAAGGGTCACATCTGTTCTGGTGATACTCTATCTAATGCAGTCAAGGGCACAGTGCATTATATTTTTCTGTCCTTTCTCCTTTCTTACAATAACTGTGATATTGGAGTATCTGTAATTTCTTTTATTTTGTATAAAGTTGTTTTTAAAGCAAATTGAAAAATATAGTTTTTCTCAACTAGGCACAAAAGAGACTTCATGCTTCAGAAGTTTATCCTGTCTGAAGGAGTTTTAAGATCTAGAACAAATTCTGATGATACTGTAATTCAAATCAATTAAAACAAATCAGTAGAACTGCTTGTATTCTGCCCTCAGTTGAGATTTGCCTCCTGACTCCTGACAAGGTAATACAGTTACTCACAGAACAGTGGGAAAGAATCTGTCACTATGATAATGGAATTAGGATATTAGAATTAAAACTGAGGCTTTCAAAATTATAATTCTGCATGCGTAATGTCAGTTTTGTGATATGCTATCCTATTATACCGTCATCCACTCACAACCAATGGTGTAAAGGCTTTATTTCCATAATACACACTGTAAAAATGGGAAATTGCATCATTAGGTTTTGTTTAGACAACTTGGTGAAAAGACTGAAGTGAAAAAGTAAATTCTGCATAAAAAGATCTCCCCTTTTATCCTCGAGGAACAAAGATAAACCTAAAAAGATACACTCAAGTATGTATGTGCGCTACTTATAGCATCACAGAATGGCTTAGGTTGGAAGAGAACTTAGAGATCATATAGTTCCAACTCCTCTGCCACGGGCAGGGTTGCCAACCACCAGATCAGACAGCTCAGGGTCCCATTCGACCTCGCCTTGAACACTTCCAGTGATGGGGCATCCACAGCCTCCCTGGGTAACCTGTTTCAGTGACTCACCATCCTCTGGTAAAGAATTTGTACCTAACATCAAAACTAAATTTCCTTTCTTTTAGCTTAAAGCTATTTCCCCTTGTCCTATCACTATCAGACTGTGTAAAAAGTCACTCTCACACCTGTTTATACGCTCCTTCAAGTTCTGGAAGGCTGCAATGAGTTCTCTCCAGAGCTTCTCTTCTCTCAGTAAAATAAGTCCAGCTTCCACAATCTTTTTTCATAGAGAGGTGTTCCAGCCCTTGGGCCATCTTTCTGGTCCTCCTCTGAACCTGCTCCAACAGGTCAACATTTTCCTGCACTGGGAGCTCCAGGCCTGGACACAGTACTTCAGATGAAGACTCACGAGAGTAGAGCAGAGTGGAACAATCACCTCCCCCTCCCTCCTGGCCACTCCTCTGGTGCAGCCCAGGGTACTACTTCCTGGCTGCAAGCATGCACTTCTAGTTCATGTCCAGATTTTCATCAACCAGGACCCCCTCAGCAGAGCTTCTCAGCAGGGAGTTCTTCTCCCAGTCCGTTCACATATCTGAGATTGTCCCAACTCAGGTGCAATATCCTGCTCTTGGCTTGTTGAACCTCATTAGGTTCACAAAGGCCCACTTTTCAAGCCTGTTCAGGTCTCCCCGGATGGCATTCCTTTTATCACATCAACTGCACCACCTGTCTTGGTATTATCAGCAAATGTACTGAAGGCACAACTCAATCCCATCACATATATCATTGATAAAGATGTCGCAGAGAACTGATCCCAAGATGGACCCCTGGAGGACACCACTTATCACCAGACTCCACCTGGACACAGAGCTATTGACCACAACCCTTTGGTTGCAACTCTTGATCCAATGAATAGTACAGACTTCAAATCCAGATTTTCCAATTTAGTGATAAGGATGTCATGCAGGAAACATGTCAAAGGCCCTGCACAAGTCCAGGTGCCGTTCCTTTATCCACTGATGCCATCACTCCCATTGTAGAAGGCCACCAGACTCATGGCCAGCAAGTCCTTGCTCAGCCATGCTCTGCTTGATTTCTCTTGTTTTCCCTTCCAACCCCTGCAATTCTGTGACTCTGTGCAATTCTGTGATACTGTGCTGTCTGGGTGAGAGAATGTTAGCAAATGCAGATAAACTATTACCTCTCCAAGACAGGGAAGCAGAACATCCAAAATTCTGTTTGTTCTTTCCACCTATGGAAAAGAACAGAGCTAGCAACAGCAGGAGAATCTGCCTTTATAATACTTGCAGCAATAAAAAGGCTTATTGCTCCTTGTGCTTTAGCACAGAGTTGGACTGGATGATCTCCAACCTATATGATTCTGTGATTCTTGTTTTCATGATTTTATGACACTTTTTTACATAAATTAACAGCTAGCATGTCTGCAGAAGACTTTCTGAACAAGAACGAAACAAAGGTCCATTTTTGATCAAAGAATTATCAAAAGAATTCAATTAACACTACATATTACACAGACATAGAGCGATATAATACTGAAGTATTTCTCTGAGCTGTACATCCGTGTGACTGGATACATGATGCAGTTAGGCAAAACTGTCACTTACTCAGAAAGCTAAAACTAAGCATGCATGCAAACTCATGTTGTAAATATGCAAACATAAATATATATTACAAATGAAACAGTTAAAAATACCTGAAATGCATCATATAATTAATATGCTAAGTATACACTGTGCCAATAAAGTTATGCATGGACATGCTTTTTTAGATTATATCATACCAGTCTACTGTGCAACGTACCACGCAGATTCTTGAACGCATGCCATGTCCCACTGACATTAAAACTGAAACATATTTATTTGTTTATTTGTAAGTCTTCTGGGGCAGTGCACATGTTTGTACAGCATTTGGCAAAATAAAAGTTCTGGACTGTGATTACAGCTCACATGCGCTAGAGCACTACAAGTACAGGTACAATGATGAACACTCATGTTTTCATGACTCATGTTTTTGAAGGTGAGCAGACATATTTAGATGAACAACTCCCTAAGACTATGGTAAAGGTGGGTAATATACATCCTAGAAGAACTTTACATGACAGAACCCTACTGTTTTCATGGAAACAGGGAAGAAAGCTACTAGCAGCAAAAATCTAGCTGGAGATTGGCTACAGCTGCCTGAAGACATTTAAAGACAAAAACATTATGGAGAGACAGAGTTGTGAAAGATAGAGAAAATACAAATAGCCTTGTCAAAAACAGATTTTTCTGTTTAATTGAACAAGGTATTATTCAGACTGAAGGGGAAAAAAAAGCAGAATATTGAAAAGAAATGATTCAATATAGGAAAGAATTATTTTAAAAGGGGCTAGAAAGTCTCCTCCTAAGATTAAGAGAAGTCTGAACATGATGATCTTATGATCATCTTATGATGATCTCCCTAAACTTTTCAGCAGTTTTACAGTTCAAAAATATACAAAACTTAATATTAAGAATCTAAATTAATGAAGTATTTCCAAAATAGAATGACATCGTACAAAAACTTGTTTTCTTATGAGAAAATAAGTCAGAAAAAACTCATCTCCTGTTCCCAGCTCAAATTGCATCAGCTGAGATCTTCAAAGACACTCCAGCTGAACTCAGCTCAGGCACTGATCTCCTCACTCTCACGACTAATAACAGAATGGAAGAATACAGCACGAAGCTGCAAAAGGAAGTGTTCAGACTGGACATCAGGAGGAGGTTCTTCACCAAGAGGGTGGCCATTCTTTGCCCATTTACTAAACGACAAGACATTCTTCAATATAACACCTATATATAAATATATAATATATAAATTATATATTAAAAAATTAAGTAAGTAAAATTCCTGAACATATCAATTAAGTATATATAATTTTAAAATTTAGGTATATTAGAACAAACTCTTCAATAGCCCCTGAGTATTGATGATATTCTTGTTACTGGTTATTCTAATACTGCAGCCAAATGAACAGAAATGCAGCTAAAATTACACATTGTAATTATAAACATTTTTAAACTCCACGACTCATTTGGCAGAAACAGGCAGGGACTGCATCTTCAGAACAAGTCAATGAATGACATAAATTTCTCTTTTTCCATCTTATTTGTGCATTCGCAATAGAAGGTAAACTGCAGATCAGAAAAACACTTTGCAAACATTTGACAGCCACTTGATGCAGTAGAGTAATACTGGAGGTAACACTTCCACATGTGTTTAAGAATGTAATGTGTGTGCTACCTGTAACTTTACATTTTTATAAGCTACAAATGTGATGCTCAGATAAGAGACCTGGTACACTAGGGTGACAGAAGCCTACGCAAAATAACCCCTGACAGGGGGGTTCCAGCAAAGGAGAGGCATACTACATTTTAGTTCTTTCTTGCTCATTCGGTACTCTTGAATACAATACTAAAATAAAAGAGAGACTGGTAAAACAGTAAAAATTACAAAGAAAGCCAATTCAGAATATTTCTGTTGGACATTTTTGGTAAGCTCTATTTGAAGAAAAGCATCAGGCCTCTCCACAGATCAATAAAGATCTATGCAATTTATCTTCTTCCAAAGGCCACTGTTGACCACAACCCCACAAAAGTTTCAGAAATTTTGGCTAGTTAAATTAATAGTATGACTAACTAGACTCAAACACAAGTACTTGATTATCATAGTTTTAAATTAGTAGCATGAACTCGCTATGATTTTGACCCATGCCAAAACAGGACTCTAATCATTGGACAGAGATTATAAGCAATAGATTTGTTAAGATCAGGCACCCTGTTTTTGGGACAGCAGAGCTTTTACTGTTAAGTGAGCCATCTGGCACCAGGTAGTCTCAATGACAGACAGTACTTCTGTCCTGCTTTTTTATTTCTCTTAAAGCTATATCTTTGCAATTTTAGAAACAGAATCAGTAGATGAGCCCCTGTAGCTAGACCTTCACGGTGCATTAAGTCTTATCCAGAACTTCCTTTTGCTGGGATTTTAATTTACTCCCATATTATGGACCTACTGAAACAGAACTGTAAATTACCAACATTCATAAAGATTATGAATGGCCACATCACCTGCAAAGTTTGGATTTTTGTGCAACTGTTAGACACTACAAATAGTGTCTTTCAGAAAATAATCTAATATATTAGATACCATTGTTCTTTCAGGCTCCTTTTCATGCTTAAGCCAGAGATGAAGATTCTTCCTCTAAATCTCTGTTTCTCTCTTTCGAAGTTCTCCAAAGTTAACCCTCAGTAGTACCCTTATGACATTGCCTGACTAAAGGATGCAGTCACAAATCTTAAACTGAACCTAAGTCCCTACACCTTATGTATACTATTTATCAGGGGCTACATAGAGCTGAAATCTAGAGTGTAGAAAATTCTAGATAAATGAATACAGATGTAGCTAAATTTCTTTGCATTTAATCCATATTTTCAGTAGCGTTATTTATTTAAAATCGCTAAGGACATCTATAGATGTCCTTATTAGCAGAAGTTGTCCCTATTAGCAGAAGTTGGAGAACACCATAGAATAAGTGTATTGCCATTATCTACTACCTGGAGTCATCAGCTAAATTTGAAAAGTTGCACAGAGAAAGTACAGAGAGAGTAGTAGTCAAGAACTCAAGATGGTTGCCTTGATCAGTTCTGTCTTCTGATCTGTTTATTCATGTTTGTTTATTCACTAAATTATTTTTCACCTCTGATTTCATCATCTCTGCTGGATGTCTATACGATTTGTAGTGCACCAGCTGCTTGGGGGGGAAATTAAATAATTACATTTCTGAATTTTAGTGGAGAAGACATATTTCTTAGGCTATTTCATTTAAAAGTGTATGTAGTCTTATTCACAGATATTTAATTATCAATTCAGGAACCTACTACAGCATTATGTGTTTTTGTTTGCTTTTGACTAAGAAAAGCCTTTGAATTGACAGCCATTGCAATTACTTTGTAAACCAGTTATACTCTTAAAGATATTATTTTTTTATTTTATGTGCATGTCTGTATGTATATATAAAAGCATATGTATATACAGATATGTTTTCACTTACATGTATGTCTGCCTTTTCTATCAGCGTTAATGAATCTAGGTATATAGCAAGGTGTGTTTACCACATGAAGGATGTAAAACTAAATTTGAATAAAAGATACCTGTAAAAAAGAATCTCCTTAAAATACAGATTTTAGAATACAAAATCAGACAGTCCTAAAACTATGTTGTATTCACAGGCGCCATGGTGATGCCTGCTCTTCTAAACAGCACAGTACTGTAGTACAGCAATAAGTTCTATGCTATATTCCTCCAGATTCTCAGGTTTCCATGGAAATGAGTGGGAATCCCAACACAAGGGAAAATAACAGGCTATCCATCTCACACCACGGTGCTGGATCTCTGAGCAGCTGATACATAAGGCAGTTGTCACAAGAATAAAAATATGCATAATATAATACTACACATAATGCCAGAGCCAAAGAAAACAATTGTGACTGTACCTTAAAGGAACTCATGTAAACTCCTGCCTTAGAAAATACATAAAACTGAAAAAATCAGGCTTTACATAGTTCTGAAGGTCCTCAGGGTACTAATACAGATACTATATGGTGTTGTGAAAATAATAATTAAGCAAGTTATAGCTAATTAAATCAGAACCTAATTTTCCTGTTACTGATTCCCCTACTTATTAAGAAGCTTCTACATTTTAAATTGCAAGTTATAAGTGGCATTAAAATTGTAATACTAATGTTCAAAGATGCATTGAGTGCAGGCCTTAGTTTAAAGAATGGATAGACCATTTATAAAAAATTCCTCATTCTCCATGTGGAAAAGTATAGCAAAGCATATCATGGAAGTACTGAATGTCAACAGAGACTGACAGTAGGGCCTAAGCAAGTACCCAACATTTCTACTAAAAGATGACAAACTTTAGTCCAACTGTAGGCAGGCTCAGAAGGCTTGCGAAGTGCAGCCTCCCCAGGGGCAGCAGAGCTGCACTGTGAGCCTGTAGGTTTTACAAAGCCAGCCTTCACCCAAATGTAGATTTCTTTCTCATACTGTAGCTCACGTGAGGAAAAAAATTTTCAAGAAACTGTTGTTGACAGCATCTCTTAAAGACAAGGTCAGCAAACCAAACATATTATTATGTTATCTCAGTTAAACGACTGTATAAAATAGAGTTACCAAATTGCACGTTTATTTGAAATAGGCAGGTCAGTATGTCAAGAACATCACACTGAGCTTTGAGTTGCCCAACCAAGCAGTGGTACCTCACCAGTGTTCTGCCTGACATTGGTTTATGGATTCATTAATGATTTGGTCTGGCCAAACTCCTCAGTCTTTCTGAACTTTACCTTCATAGCAGGTGATAATTGCATCTCACCAAATTCAGAAAACATTAACAGTTCTGAAATGAGGAGGGAGAGAAGACTGCAACAGGAAGGTCAATAGCTTTTCCCAGTGGAGCTAAATCAGCAGTGAAGCAGATTTAAGAAGTCCATTTCTTAATCTAACTCCACATTTCTATACCTGTGCTGCATTTTGATTATATGAATACTTGCAGGATTAAGGTATAAACACAGTCATTGAAATTATCTCCCTTTTGGAAGGTTATTTTCATTTTCAAGTAAGCATCACTCAGGTGAATTAGTGTAACTGAAGGGAGAGTGACCTGTGGCAAAGGTAAGGAGCAAATAGTACTTCATATTCTTCTTCAAACAGGCTAAGGAAATCAAATGATGATGCAAGCTCTCAGAACAAATTTATCGTCCCCCACAAAGTTGTGTGTTAGCACAACCACCTTCCCTTACTCCTCATTTTTATCTTCAACCCCACTTCTATCTTGTACTTTTTATGTGGAGTTTATCTCTGCTTTGCAGAACATCTAACAACCTTAGCTAAAAAAGTTTTTATCACTGTCACATGGAACAAATTACTTGAAATGAAATAAATGCTGTTCATTCACCCTTATTTTATTATTTTCCAAAAATAGGCAATTTGGGCATAAGTATGTGTAAGTAAGTATGCTTAAATGCATTGAATGAAACTGTCTTATTTTTCCTCCAAAAACTGACTTAATGTTAACAGCCCACGCGTAAGCACAAGATTAGTAAAGTCATCAACAGGAAACATTCATGTATAAGAAGTCTCCTTGGAATGCAAACAAGTTTCCCTGTAGATAAAGCAAGTAGTATAAGATCTCATCACTTCAAAGCAGAGATGGAAACAGAAGGAGAGAAGGGGGCTCTATTTCTCTGATGGTAGCAGTAGACATCCCTGCTGTCACTGCCATTTGTCCTTAGTTCACTAGCTTACCAAATTTATACATTGTAGGATGCAACTGTGCAGTCACAGGCCAAGGGTGACGTAGAATATCCCTAGGAGAAAAACCAGTCAACCATGCTTACACATTCTTATTGCATTTCCAGCTTTATCTGGAACAGGTTTCTGAAAATTCCTTTCAATACTGAAAATTCCTTTCAATGCTGAAATCATGCTTTCAGTTCTAGTTCTGTTTTGGAAAAAAAAAAAAAAAAAGCTAAACATTCTTTATTTAATATGTTTCTGTATCTGTCTTCATCAATCATGTTCCCATAATCTCTCTATGCTACCATGAATGATGATTATAAAGAACAGCAAATTATATCTACAACAGTAATTACATCAGAATATTTAAATATTGGTGACAGAAGTATTAATTACTGCATGTAACTTTTTTTTATATATATTTTTGTAGAATTAACATGAAAATATCAGTACTTGCTAAGTCAAACTATGCTCAATGAACAGGATTTGACACATTCTAAAACCCACTATTTTTAGTTGCTGCTTTATGATTTGGTAGTCAAAGCTCTTCCTGCTGATTTAGCAAGGGACAATCGCACAGTATTTTTGAGATCCTTTCCTGTGAGTTTCTGAATATGCTAGAAGTCCCTAGCCTGCACACAGGGCAGTCAAAGAGAAGAAGGCAGGTGGGCAGGGGAGAGCAGACTGTAAGACAGAGAGAAAACATGAGTAACTGTGAGGTTTCTATTTCATGACGAAGGGAACTGTGAAATATGGTATTCTTATTACATGCAAATACATAAGTATTAAGATAGGGGGTTAATCAGAGTTTTTGTGAGTTGATGTAAGAAAATCTGACTGGAGCCCAGGCCAGCCTAACATCTAGTTTAGGCTGCAGCTTTCTGTCCCATTCTCTGGCTCCCTAGTAATGCAGCTGGTGTCATCTGCTTTGGTTGGTTATCAGCCTAAATTACTTTCTCAATTTTCACTTGTCTCATGGTTGTGGAACAGGCAGGAGATCAGTGCTGTGATCCTTCACGTCCTCACCACTTACCAACATTCTTCTTGTGCCCTGAGAAAAAGATATAAAGAGAAAAAGAGACAAAGCTGGTAATGTATGGCAGAAAAGAACAGTGATGGACTGCTGAAGTACTTAGAGGCAGTAAGAGCACTAAGAAAAGCTAGGCACAATCAGTGATGCAAGTGAAGAAGGGGGCTGGCACCAGCAGCCATAAGTACCCACTCTTGATCTCAGCAAGAAGTTATAAACAGAAGTAATGAAATGTCTCTGAGGCAGGTAGGATCTGGAATAACAGACAAGGGGTGGCTGACAGATAAAAGGAAGTAGGTTAAACTGGGAGGTAAGAATCCAAAGGGAAAGATCTTGAAACTGAAAAGGACAACTTTGCCCCTAGTGGAAGGAAATAAGCATGATGACATCAAGCGTATGCTTATGCTTTGCAGTACACTGCCACAAGAAGTCCCCAGCTCCCTCCTCCGAGATATCACCAGATTAGCTAGCTCTGGCACCAAAGGTAGAACACTACTAGTAGGTTCTGTAGGGCAGTCAGACTACTTGGAGTAATCAAAGCAGGGGATAATTAGCCTTTGCTTAGTCATGTTAACACAGTTATGATTTTTTCTGAGTCGTGAGCCTCCACAACGTTGCAGCAACATACCACATAGCACATGACAAAAAGTCAAGTGTCTGCCCTAAGAAAAGCAGCAAATACAAATGGTTGTTTACTTCTTGTATGTAATACAAAGAGTTGTAGAGATAATTCAAGTTCTCTGCAGATGGTATCCAAGGTATACTGGAAGAAACAAAAAAGAGTTTCATCAGCCTATAAGTGGTATAAAGATTATAGCAAAATTCATTAGTTTTGCTACAGCAGTCCTCTTTGATGAGGAGATAGATGGTGGCTCAGCTACCATGGCCCTTTCCATACGGAGCATCAGACACTTTGTGTAACAAACACGGAACAATGGATATGATACAGATTATTATCATTACTATTAACTCTCTCTTCCTTTTCTTAGTAAATAGTTTTTATCTCAATCTATGAGCTATACATTTTTTTCTGATTGTTTCCTCCATCCCACTGGGAGCAATGGGAAGACCAAATGACTCTTCAGCATTCAGCTGCTTGCTAGATTAAATCAAAACATCCAAGCAGAATATCACTCCTCATTACTGGATGAGTACTAGTGTATTTGGAAAACAAACAAACAAACAAAAACAAGCAAAAAATCCCATCATTCAAAAGTATTATAGTAGTAACATGGTTTGCCATGTTTTTGCAACTTTTTAGAAATGTCAACATTGAAAAAAATCCTGATTTTTTTCAAGGTTATTTTCACTATTCATAACAATTGGTACTATAATATATTATTCAAATAGTAGTTCTAACTTTTAAATATAGACCTTAGGGCACTTTAAAATAGATTTACACATCATGGTGCCCACTTCACAATAGAGAAATTAATTGTAGGAAGATAGGATGACTATCCCAAAGTTGCTTTGCGTGCTATATCTAACACTAAGAACAGAATTAGTACCTTTTACTTCCCAGTGTAGTATCTCTCTATTACACAGCTCTTTTTAAAATTTATCTAATTGTGTAATTCCCTCATAACAGGATGTTAGCATTTATTTTCCAAAGATGGACTTATTGCATGGATTGTTTTACCTTAAGAAATTAAGTGCCTGCCCCTGTTTCTGGCTTACAGAATAGCAAGGTCTATGTCTTGTATACACATCCAGTGCACTGAAGAAAGTATGAAATCATGGTATGAAATCACAGTGGATGAGTTCAATGTGAGAGTACAAGCTGTAGGCACTTCCACTGTAATTCAATATGACTGAATGCAATTAATGCTAGATTACGAAATAATTTCCGTGGAGTTACATGCCATTTCACAATCAAGAAGATCTCATTGTGCTATTATTCTACTGCACGCAGGAGAGTAACTACAAAGTATATTTTGTTTTAATAAAATGCTTACAGCTGAAATTAACGTGTTATGCCAAAAGTATGTCTTATTGAACTACAACACAAGATTACGTTCCTCTGGGTGATTGAGTGTGTCTTATTGTATAACAAATAACATGAAATTGAATAAGGGTTGATTTCAGATGAAACTGATTTCACATGAAAGAAAAACAATCGATGAAGGGAGGATGTGTAGCTACATATTCAAAATGTAGGACAGCTGCTAGAACAGACAATTCGTCTATCTTCCACAGTACTATTGTCAGGCTAACATCTGATATTTCAGAGAAGGGGATTCCCATGCCCCTAACACTCCTCCTAACCATGCAAATATTTTTACTAGCTACACTTGACAATTAACCTGGGTCATACAGCACAGCTTATAACTCCTACAATTTTTAATTTCAGCCATGTGCCTACTAATTAAACAACTATCCAAACAAGAACATTTTCTTTTTCTTTCTGAACTCTTTATCTTCATAGTTGCGACAATGAAATAAGAGGTTCCAGCTTCATTTTTCTGCAGATGCATTTCTTCTCTCATGGAACTTCTTGTCTAAATTCTGTAGCATACAATTTCATCTAAAATAACAGTTAAATAGTTTTATCACAATTAAATTAATCCATTTCAAAGGATAATAAATATATTTAACAGAATCGCCTACATCACCTCCTGTACACACGATATGAATTGCAATCATATGGTATCACTGACATTTTATGTTCTTATAAGCTTCTCTTGCAAATACAGCATGTCTAGGCACTTTTACAGGCCATTCTTTTATTGTCTTAAAAAGAAGAAAGGTGTCAATCCAGACACAGACTTTCTTTCTTTCAAGGCATTGGTCAGCAGATGGTAGGAAAAGCAATTCAGATCCTCAAAAGGACCTGATGTTCTTGTTTTCTCTCTATTTTAGGATGCAAGCCCTGTTATCACTGAACAGAATGACACTTGCAGCAGGTACAGCTGACACATGGAAATATGTTGGATCAGTCTCACTAATAGGATCCATGCATTTGCTAAAGAAATCAAACAAATATGGACCATTTGGACAGGCAGGTTCAGAACCTTACTCACAGTCAATTTTCTGTGTGAACATTTGCAAGGAAAGATACCAGATGGCTTAGGCATGTATTACACTGACATGTACATAAATGTGCATGAGTATACAGGAAAAAGGATGAGCTGTGACTAAATTAGGACACTAGATTACACATGTACTGGACTGGGCAGTGACAGAGGAGAGGAACCCTGTAAGACAAGGAGAAAGGATGCTAATGCTGAAAGAAGCAGATACTATACATTACCTTTTCTTCCAGACATCCATCCTCCCCACACAGTTCTTCTGTTTCAGAATTTATGTGAGAAGCTCACTTAAAAGCCATGAAAATTACGTGCTAAAATCCTCCAAACGCTGACAGGTATGCTGGCTTCATTGATCACAGGTGCTGATATTAAAATTTCTGGTGTGAGTTTCATAACTGATGTACTGCTTCACTGGGTTTCACTTTGCCTGCCCAGCCAAAGTAAAAGTGCTATAGCAGCAGTCACCAGCACAGAAGGCTGCTTAGAAAGAAAACTGACAGCCTCAAAATTGAGAAATGAGCAGCACCCATGCATGGATGTATTGGTAGGAAGGCAATACAGAGAGAAGAAAAGAGCACTTACTGATAGAGCAAAATGTAAAAAGTCATCCTCAAATATGCATTTAAGCCGACAGCCAAGTTCTCCTCCCACAAGAATCCTAAGGTCTCTGAATCCATCCAAAGTCTTAACAGAGTCCTTAAAATGAAGACTTATTTATTTATTCTGAAGAAAGCTGATAGATTTTTTTTTTTTTTTTCATAAAGAACAGTCTACTGAGAAAGGGAAGAGTATGTATTCAGAGCACAATTTCCTGGTATTAAGTATCATCTACATAAGAAAATTGTTAAGAATAGGTGTTTCTGCGCATCAAAGGGGTTTTGTTTCTTTATTGCTGTTTGACCTAATCCAGTTTCAAAGGAGACTAATTTAAATTCTAAAAAAAAAAAAAAAAAAAAAAAAAAAAAGCCACCTACACAACGCAGAAGAAGAGTAGCTGCTAGCCGCAAGACTGGAGGTGGGGCTTTACATTTGCCTAGTTTACTTTGCAATGCTTAGAGAAAAATGTCCAGAGTGACTTAGTTATTGGAAGATACTTAAGGTAAAATCACGGCACTTTTATATTTCATTTTCTGTTCTCACTTCATTAGTTTAAGATTATACTTCTCTGTTAGTTCTGTATGGCAACCAATTTGTTTTGCCTCAAGTTCACTGCTGTGCCCTCTTGAAACTTTTGAAGCAACTCTTGTTGCTTTTGAATAACGGCCTGTAAGATTAGTTTTTGGCTAAACATTGGGAAGTCTCTGCTAACATCAACCACATTTACTACAACTTCAACTCTATCAAGGAACTTCTAAATCCCTTCTATGAAGCATGACTATAAGCGAGCATTCTAAGAGTTTCAGAATTACAGTGGAAATAAACTTGATTCAATCTAACTTCTCAAATATATTATTACCTTTCTTGTGTGCTGGTTATCAGTGAACATGTGTATGATTTTGGCCTGCCACTCTCTCAGAACACAAGAAATATGAGTTCTGCATGACTTCACCCCAATGAATCTCTTTCGTTTACTAACCATCCTTCATGAGCAATACATGTGACCAACATAAGAAACTTTTCTTCTGCTATTTATTGAGGTGAATCTCCAAATATTTTTTGCTTTGGAGGGGAGTGAGATAGACAAAACGAGACTTCTTAAGCCTCATTTCCTTATGAAACCAGTTTAAAATATTAAATACTGGAAAAGAATTTAAACAGAGACAGAAAAGAGGGCATGTTTAACATTACATCCTACTTAAACTGTGTGACATGCCAGCCACTTCAGTTGCATAACTTCATAACCCTTTTTTTTTTTCCCAATGGTCCCATTTTATAGGACTTGAGTGAACTGAAATCAAAGCAGTACTGTTTCCATGTAACAGTCTCAATAAGGGCTCAAGCTTAACATACACATTTTTGTCTTCGTTTTACATAATTTTTGATCCAGTCCTAAAATTCTAAGAATACACGGATGTCTACCACACAATTTACAAGAAAGATAATGTACTACCAACCACCATCTAATTTATTCCACACCGTATGACCTCACTGGAAAGACTTGCTAGCTTGAGTGAGCTTTGGGTTTATCTTCCAAATGGGAGAGCCAGTGCAGTACAGAACAATCAGAACTAATTGGCACAGTGCTTCTGCTCCCTTAACAGAACAATGTGACCTACAGAGCATAAGGATTCAGGAGGTGAGAGTTCTAACTTTATTTTCACAGATAGATTACTAATCTGTAATTTCCCAGATAGGTCACTAATGATCTCACCCATATAACAGTGGCAACTTTTTCTATTAAGTGCTTTGAAATTATTAATAAAGAACTTTATTTAAAAGGTCAGTTTGCATTGCTTTTGTTTAGTAAAGGAAGAGATGTCACCAGAAATTCTTTCCATGAGAAAGTGAACACAAAGGCAGGCCGAAATGAGCACATGAAGTGTTACCAGAGTACACTCAGAGATCACTGTTTATTTTGGAACTTTTTACTCCTATTGTGAATCAATTGGAGAGTTTATCTACTTTAAAAAAAAATAAATAAATCCTGTAGTAAACTTCACATATACTTTCTCCAGATCACTTTATTTGCTTTTCTCTGTGGATGACAGGTGCTTACTCTTAAGAGAAGACATGAAAATGCTTATCATAAAACTGCTTATTTTCAGGCATCTTACCCTCTGTCAAAAATTTCTACTTGGTACCCACAGAAGTAAACCACAAATTAACTCAAAAAATATTACTAGTTTTTAAAATTGTAGCTACTAGAGCTAGTTGTCATGCACAAGGTACCTGGTTAAATCCCAAGCAGAGAGAATTGGAGTGCCTAGACTCTAATAGCAAGCCTTCCACTTATGCTCACACTTCTGATAACTTGTTAAAAGGTGCTAGTCTCAGATTTCAGGAAATATGTCTTTTTATAGTATGGAAGATAAGATCCGTAGGTAAAGAAGTCATATTTTAACAAGCCAAACAATACTGCAATTAAAGGCAGTGGTATTATTAAAAGTTTATAAATGACAGAAAAATGGGGTTGTATGAGGAAAGTCCAGTCGGTATCTGCCAGCAGAGTACATGACTTGCAAAGGAGAGGTTTTAAAAATAATTCTATTCTTTCTTCTTGCTGTTTCTTTTTTCTCTCATTGGGATTATCAGTTTTCACGTGCATTGATTGTGCCCTTGTACTCGTCCTCTGCAGAAGGTATAAATAAGGCTATCCAAAAGACCATTAATTAATGTTTTATGTTTCATGTAATGACCTACCTTGTTTCCAAAGCCCAGCTAAGAACATTTTTGAAATTAGGGAAAGGAAGAAGTCAAATCAGTACCTACACATAAATCAGATCTGTACTCAATTTTTTATTTATTTTTTAATTTGACAGAGGGAGTAGCTGATTCACCAGAAGGCTATGCTGCCATTCAGAGAGACCTGGAAAGGCTGGAGAAATGGTCTGATGGGAACCTCTTAAAGTTCAACAAGGACAAGTGCACAGTTACGCATCAAGGGAGGAACAAAACCAAGCCTGAAGACATGTAGGCACCCAGCTGCAAAGTAGCTCTGCAGGTAAGGCCCCAGTAGTCACCAAGTTTAGTCAGAAATGCATTCTTGTCTGCATTAGGCAAAGTACTGTCAGCAGATGAAGAGAGATGATCCTTCTCCTCAGCATTGACAAGGCCACGCCTGGAAAACTGTGTTCAGTTCTGAGTCCCTCAGTGCAAGAGAGACACAGATTTAATAGGGAGATTCTAATAGAGTCCAACCATAATGATCAAGACTCTGGAAGATTCATCTCCTGTGAGGAAAGCCTGAGAGAGCTGGGCCTTTTCAGGCTGCAGAAGAAGAGGCTCAGAGAGTACGTTACCAAGATCCACAAAGAAGATTAAGTCAGGCTCTGAAAACAGGGTGCCCAGGACAAGGATAGTAGTCAATGGGCACAAACTGGAACAGAGCAGGTTCAGCTTAAACACAAGGAAGGACTTCTGGGGAGGGGGTGGGCGGTGTTCAGAAGCTGTAGGGTCTCCTCCTTGGAGATCTTCAGAAGCTGCCTGGACACAGTGCTGGGCACACTGCTGTGGGTGTCTCTGCCAGAACAACCTCTGCAACCTCAACCAATCCATGACTAGGATTAATTCACTGAAGTGTAAGACGCTGAAACTACTTCCATCAGGCCCCTATTGAATTTGACTGGCACATAAACTATATTGGAAACTATGGTAGTAATGTTAGAATATCACAACAATGAGGTGGGTTCCACAAATGCTCACAAAGGAATAGAAAGAATACCATATGTAAGTTTGTCAGGATATACTGAACCAACACAAGGGTGTGACAGTTCCTTGGATCACATCGTTACCAGTGATGAGATGTGGTGTCACCACTATGAGCTGGAATCAAAATGGCAGTGCATAGAGTAGTGACATGTGAATTCCTTATCAAATAAAAAGTTCAAAAGCCCTCACCGAGTCAAGTGACGTGCACTGTCTTTTGGGATAGGAAAGGAGTCATCCTTATGGATTTCCTGGAAACCAGACAAACCATCAACTCTGACTGCTGCATCATGATGCTAAGTTGAAAGCACGAACTTCCAGAGTCAAGTGAGAGAAGATAACATTTCTCTTTCAACAACATAACATGACCTCTGACCAGTCTGAAGACCATGAAGCACACTGCCAATCTTGGCTGGATTGTCCCAGCACACCCACCATATAGTCTGGTTTTGGCACATTCTGACTTTCATCTGTTCAAGCTGATGAAAGATGGACTGCATGAACAACACTTTCCTACTAACAATGCCATGAAAGCAGCTGTGAAAAAAGCTGGTAAACTCCACTGATGCAGATTTTTACGAGCTCAGCATTCATGAAAATGCCGACTATGTTGGAGAACAGTGTTCTGTAACTGAAAGTTTGCTCTAACAAACAGTGTTATTTTGCTCTTTTTTTGATCAGTTGTAGTTTCCCTAGAAATAAACAAAAGGCATCACTTTCAGAGCAACCTACGTATATGGATACTGTGGTGGTTTGACATGGTACTCACTTTAATCTAGAAATTCTTTTGCAACGAAGATCTACTCCTACTTTACGAAATTTAACAAAATTCAAATGACTCCTCAAGCAATTACTGAAAAACTAATACATGATGTTAGTATGGCTTTTAAGCAACAGTTACACAATGGAGATATCTTCAAATTGCAGTGTTAAAAGGTTCTTATGAACTACAATATTATACAATTATTAAGATGTATTTGCTCAAAGGAAAATATTTTCTCCACATTGGCTTTTATGTTTCCAATTTAAGTCCATCTTCACCGAAATTCCTCCACAAAACATAATTTATCATAAAAATGAATTATCTGTCTAGGTCTCTCCCCCTTATTGGAAGCATTGTAAGTTCTTAGTAGTTGTCAGAAAGGTAAGTTTGAGATGGTTGGAACAAATGTCATGTCCCAGTGAATGTTATCCTAACTGGCCTATCACAGTTGTACTATTGCTCTCCTGTGAGCATCGCTATGGAAAGAGGTCAGGTTAGTGAGACAGACTCAGGTATCAATTGCATCAATTTCATCTAGTCTACTTAGCCATAATAAAAAGGCAAGCACTACTTCTTGCTGCCAAGTTCATCTGTCTTGCTGAGGTGTATAATTAAGGTCTGCCGTTTCTGACTATGAACCAAGGACAGATGCTGTTCCCTCCATGTACTTTGTAAGTACCCAACAGAGCTGTAAAGTGTCCAATCCGAAGCACAGCCGGGTGCACACTTTCTCCACCCTACCCCACTGAGGAAAGGTTTGCATCAGTCTTGTTTCTGCCAGCTCTAAGATAAGAATAACATCACATAATGAGTATAAGCAGTGATTATTGGATACTCTGAACAAAGGGAGCACAAAATGGAAGGCTCGTTATGCTACATGATGCAGACAGTTTTCAGTATGGTTTTGAAACTGCCCTACTGTGAATGAATCTCACAGAAACACATGTTCACTACAAGTACTTTACAAGCTCAAAAGCAATCAAGTATTTCCAATGATGTGTGTGAAATCACATACAGTACCGTAAAACCTCCTCTTCCAGCCAAATATGAGTATGAAATAGCAGATGAGCTAGTAAAGCAAGATTTCAACTTGATCTGTTGTCTTCAGAATAAGAGATTGCTTATCTACTTCCAAGCTTCTTTGATCTTCTGTTTCCAAAATTCTAGACCTATCAAAACGATGTGATTCTTCTTTCTTAGCACTTACCATATTGTTCTAACCAGTACTTCAGAGACATGCAAGAAAAAATCCAGTATTTATTATGACAAAATACATCTAGATTATGTATTTTTAATCACCAGCAGTGTGCCCAGCTACAATCCCAGAATCAAAGAACAGTTTGGGTTGGAAGTGACCTTAAGGATCACCCAATTCCAATCACCCAACAATGGGTAGGAAACATCTCCCACAAGACCAGTTTGCCCCATCCAACCTGACCTCAAACCTGGCCTCAGCACTCTCAAAAGAAAGAATTTCTTCCAACTACCTAATCTACAATCTACCCTCACTAAGTATAAAGCTATTACACCTTGTTCTATCACTCTCTGATAAAGGACTGCTACTACTTGAATACTTGACATACATTCTTCTGCAAATATTAATCTCACGCAGGCATTTTTTTTATAGTCTTTCACAAGTCTCATCAGATTAACAGCTGTGTCTTCCCTGCTCTGTTAGACCTGCTAAGTAGATTCAATCTTACTGTATTCAATTACATGTTTTATTTTCTGTGTTTACATTTGAAAACAGCACCTCATCTTTGAGGTGAAGGGAATTTTATGTGCTCAAGAAAATACCCATGACAGAATTACACGCTTCAGTGCTTGAATCTCTCCTTGCCTCAGAAGTAGAAACCCAATTTACATTTGTCATTTTTTTTTGGTGTATTTCATTTCTATATGCAGTGATAGATAAGCATTTATATGTTTACATAATTTATTATTTTCTCATTCATATGTATTTTAACACAACCTATAAAAACAGTATGTACCTGAACAGATTCCTAAAGGTCTATACATCTTGCATACACAAATAAGGTAGAAAAAAACGTGAATTTGCACCATGAGGTGCAGTAGCTTATGCAGCCGGAAGCCTGTCAAAATAACTTCCAGATTAAAACAAGTTCTTATAGAGGATAGCCAAAGCCTCCCAGTTCCAGAATTTGTTTCTTAAAGTAGAGACTTTTGTGTTCTAAGATAGAACCTCCTGTATTCCACAAGAGTAGCTCCTCTTACTTAAATTAAACTAAGTATAAATAGATTTTGTCTAGTCTTTTCTCGTGGAAAACTTCTGTTTGTTTGCTTTTAAGTTTCAGTTATTAATTTCTCAATTTCATTCAACAGCTCTGTCAGTCTTCTGTCTAAATTTGGAAAGAATTTACTTTGATTTGAATAACCTTCTGAATTGAAGCTGGATAGGAATTAGTCCTCTTTTACCATTACGTCACAGTGGGAACTGATATACTACTAGCCTGGCTTCCCCTCCCACCATTACAACAAAACTAATTTAGGACTTGTCTATGCTACAGGTACCCTTCAATCACTGTCCGTGGCTTACTTTTTCTTTGTACATGGACTATTTTTTCTTTGTCAAGGTACATGCGCTTTATTATATGTACATAGTTGCGGTTTGGGATTCACACTCCTGTGGAGATGATTATAAGATCTCCATTTTTTCCTAGATCAAGTACAACCATTTGTACATAAGGCTATTCTCCCACTTCTTTCAGCAAGCCTATTTCACAGGCAGGTATAATGCATCATGCAGACATGTGTTCTACTTTTTTTTTTTTATTTTTTTTATTTTTGCATTTTCTCTATGAGCTAGATCTATTTAATAAAAGTTTTCAGATATATTTTACCTATACGGGTTCTGTCTTGTGACACTTCCTAGATTTAGCAAAAGTCTCCTCTATGTTATTAACTCATTACTTCTCTAATTCACTTGTATTTACAATTTAATGGATAGATAGATGCTTTTTAAAAAAAAATTGCATACTATATAGGTGTTTTTGACATGTGCTCTTCAACAATCAATGTTTTCTTCAATAACTAGACTATACAATCAGCTGAAATCTCACTAAAATGACCTAACTTGGAATGATGTTCCACTTTTAATCAAATATGAGAATTTTTTGTATAAGATTTTTGTGATATCTCTATGCTTATGTAGGCTTTCTTTTCACATCATCTTCTGGACTGTACTAGGAGATATTGGATTTCTGTTTGTCTGAACCCATACAGAGAGAACTATGAGAACTACTTTTACATTGTTTTAAATTCAGATTTCAGGGCTGTTTTTGTCGTCTCCATATCATATTCAGTATCAACTGATCCCTTCCTAGGAAGTTTATTCTGTCACCTGATCTTTTCAGGCAAATCCTTTACTCTTCTAACCATTGATTATAAATTTATTTACTTTGCTAATCTTAAATTCCTTCTCACCAACATCAGGATTTGATATGTTTTCTTTTATTACCTAACAACACAACTAATGTACTAGGAAGTACAAAATGCACCCTAACTTTCAAAAGAAATCACAACATATCTCATAAAATATACTCCATAAGGAGTATGGGTTTCTAGGACAGCATGTCAGACAGAAGAAGCAGATTAAGGAGCCACAGATGATAAAAACAGCAGGGGACTCTCATGGTGACTGTATGACCTCAATCAATATTTCAAAGGAAGAAACACAGAAGAGCATCAAAAACAAACCACTGTGATCTTCATAACATTTTGCAATGCTTTGGATATCAAAATTACTTACTTTGGTTTAAGGTTCAGTAAAACAAAACCCACTCATAATTTTTATTTGTTTAGATCAACTGCTTTGGGGCATTAAGGCACTGTGGAAGATACAGTCTAACTAAAAATCACTGTTCCATGGAATAAAATGAAGGAAGTCATATTTTCAACAATCATTTATTTTGTGGCAATATTAAATGACTTTACTGCATAATTGAGGATTAACTATATGCTACTATATAAAACAAACTCTGACAAAAAAAAAAAATGAATTACATTCACTTAGTAATGGTTGAAATCTCAGTCTCTGATAATACAATGCAGCAGCATTGACAAAAATGAAAGCAAAAAATTCCTAAATTTAATCCATTATTTGTAGAATGCACTCTGCTAAGAACCAACGACAGCTATTCTCATGACTACTTGTACATCAATATGGTTCAGTGAGTCCTGTGACTATCTGCCATCTTAGAGATTCTAGGGTTCCAATGTGCAGATATCTAAAATTTACCTTCAGTGTGACTGTAAAGAAAAAATGCTCATGATGATAAAATAAGCCAAACTAAGTACATCTGCCAAAACTTGAAAAAAAGTACTAAGGGTTAAAACCAGTAAACTAAATTGATCTGCAAAGGTGTATATTTCTGTTTTCATGTCTTGTACCAATTACAAGACAATAGCCCTTATTCAGCAGCTATTAGTCTCATTGATTTCAGTGGAATTTATGCATGTAAAGCCATTCCTGTGCTGGACCACAAGACCTTTGTTGTTGAATATCTGGTATTCAGCTGTGCATGAATATCCACTGCTGCAAGGTAGCTTAATCTGCTCACTCCCCTCTCCTCCCATTGTGATCTCAAACAATTATAGGTCATGACTTGTATAATTTTAAAAGGAGATGTGTATAACTAAGATTCATCATCTTAGCCTGATCTTCCAAACATTTAACATCCTCAACTATGCATACAACTGAGTTATAAGAATCTGAACAGCAAGTCATAGTTTTTTCCACATATAAATCAGATTTTCATAATAACCTTGTAGAATTAAGGAGAAAGAAATTATTTGTCATTATTTTATAGCTACTTGTATCTATATATACTTGTATGTACTGTCCTAAATTTATGTGCTTCGAGGGCATCTTAGCTTAGTCTGCTTGCATTAACAGGTACACAATTTTTGTCACAGATGCTTAATGTGTCTTTTAAATAAAGAAGAGTGTTTAGACAATATGCATGCAAGGAAAAAAATACTCAAGTTTACTATTTTATTTACTTTTTCGTGTCGTTTTTCAGTGAGACTACTATCCATTCGGTCCAGGTGCAGTGGTAAAGTTTCTTAAAACACCAGAGTTTTTTGAAATTGTTTTTGAATAGATAATTTAATTGTGTATCTTAAAAGAGGAAAAAAAATAAAAATCAGCAAGTAAAAGTAACTAGACGTTTATATCTTATTACTTAGTATATAAAACTGTTCTACTCAGTGAAAGCAAATAATTCATTTCAGATAACTAATAGACGTTATAAACAATAACAGTGTTCCATCCATCAACTTCATTAAGTAGTTAACAATATCATAACAAGACCTAAAGAGATAACACAGCACAGCAAAGGTGAAGGCTGGCAGGCTACACCTTTGAACTCTCTTAAGGACTCTGTAGTATTGGCATCATTCCAGAGTTTAATTTGGGTGTATTCTGAAAGCCTAATAATCTTCTTCAGGGAATCAACCCTTGACCATCACACTGCTAAGTTCTAGTGCTTCTGCTCTGCTTTCTGTGTCTTATGCCTTTATTTTTCTTTGAGAGACATGTAGCTTGTTTAATGGGGCTAGGATAGTATGCCTTAGGAATCCCACACTGCCTTATTTGAGGTCTTTGTACTTATTTCACGTGTGCCATTGTCCTTATTATTACTAATAAAACTGCAGCCTGCATTCTGGCTGTTTGTAACATTTATATATGAGTTGCGTTGTCTTACATACTGGTTGTTAAATATTGCCAGATTGCCTAACAAACACTAAAAAATCCACAAGACTGTCTACCAATAACTCTGAAAAAATATGTAAATTGTATTCTAAAACAAGTTTTGTGCAATTTTTTTCTGTCTGAGGACTACTTTATTAAACATATTCCATTATAAACATTTGCTTATAAACAAATTGCACAAACTTTCAATGCTTGTTAGCACCCAACAAAGAATAAAATATGCGGAAATATTCCACGCTTATTTATGAAAATGATTTTTTAATTAATGTTTAGTGAAGGAAACTAGGAATCAAAATACCTTATCTGTACTTTTACTAATTTACTAAGGCAAGCTATGATTATGAGAATATATTTAAGGTTATGTTTTCCTTGTGATACTAAGATGCTGTTATGGTTTACTTGCTTCATATGAGTTTCTCTTCATAATGTTTTAAGTAGCAATGTGCCATGGTGACACACAGAATAGAACAGAAGGCTTACTGCCCTTTTACATTCTTAGATGTCACTGTGGAAATGCATTCCTTTGTTCTCACTATCTATAGCAACAAACATAAGCATTGTTATACAGCCAAGAAGCTAAACTTAAACTAGAAATCTCAATTTGAGCAACAATACAGATTACACTCCAAGTTACCTTGAATCACAAGAAAGTATGCAAGTGAACTTTCATGTGGAAATAAAGTACACCTACACATATTTTATTCCAGGCTCCAGCCAGGATTTTTTTTTCCTTTATTATGAAAACAAAATGAAACAAAACAACAGCCACAAATTCTAATGCATCAAAGATCAACTTTAAAAACAAGGTTAACTGTAGTGTTTTATAGTACTGATCAACAGAAAACAACTTAGCAAGCCCTAGTACAGAAAGTCTATCATGTAACATTTTTAAAGCATTGTAAGAAAGAAAAAGATGTCTCTTTCTTAAACATCGTGATCTATATGCAAAACTGACCTGGTACAAGTCACCTGACTATCTTAACACAAAGAGAGATACATTCTTTCATACATTCAAGAATGTATCTGCTGCTTTGCAACTTAGGCTTCCCTTCTCAACTCCACTCAGCTGGAAATCATTGTGTGAAGGCAGACTAGACAGTTACCATACTTTCTGTACTACTGTTTGGGTGATGCTTCATCTTTCATTGTATGAGGGATAAAAAAAAAAACATTGCAATATTCCTATTGCAAGAACGTTTCCCATTTCTAGCTCACATCTGTAGGAGGAACCTTCTTCAACACCATGTACATTGCTTCCCAGATGGGAATTTCCCATCTGCACTGATGTTGCAGTCATTTTCAGGACATGCAGGAATGAGACACCACCAAATGTAGCACTTGTCTTTTCCACATCCAAAGCCCTGAACCTACTTACAGAGCCGTCTCCATCTCTCCTCTTAGCTAGCTGTAGCCAAGGCAGAGGCCTCACTGTAGTCTAAGCAGAAACAGACTGAGCAACACCACAATTAGGAGTGCTTTATCTAACAACACTGTTGATATATCATCATTACATGCACACTTTGTACTTTAAACAAGTCGTTAACTTCAGAACATGAAAGATCATCTTCCTGGCTCTACACCAAACTTGGCAGTAGCACTGAAGACAGCATACTCTGTATCCCATCACAGTAGAGATGAAAATTGTATTAATACCTGCAAGTTGCCTGTGATAAAACAATTTGAGTATGGAAAACCCACCAAACTCATCAGGACGCTGCACCAGCTAGCTGAAACCTGGTGGCTGTGTTAGGAGAACACCATGGCATTCAGGTACCAGATACTATCCCATAGTACAGACCACCAGAGAAAGATCGTTCTACCACACTCTATGCCCTCAATGATCATCATGTGATATCTCACACGTAACATTGGTCACACGACTGCTTGGAGCCCTGGCACCCAGAAGCAGCTGAGAAGTTACTCTGCCTTCACAGCCACAGTAGCTCTATTCCGATGACTTTGCTGTCTGCATCTGTTCAAAGAAGATCTGAATTATTTCTGACTGACAAGACTTCACATCAAATCTTCAGCACTCCACGCAAGAAAGACTCAACACATGATGGACTTTCGTTTCTGAAACGATGTCATACAAACCCAAGCTCTAAGTACTTTGGGGAAATTATTCCTCTACATCCATACCCAGTATCACAATTCTTAACTTACCTTCTTCAAAGCTGACATGCTTTCATTCTCAACTCATCTTTCTCATCATTTCATTTAAAACTTTCTTCCTCTCCTAACCATTACAATACATTTTTTTTCCCATCTACTGTTCTCTAAGATTAATGAACTCTTCCAGGTTTTGCCATAACATGTAGAGAAATACCATCCGACCCACACTGAAATTCCCTGCTTGTTCATTTGTAGGACTCAACACAGTACTGTAACTGTTTTTCCTCTTCTGTACTCTTTCCTGTCTGTTTGCAAAGGTTAGGACACAATTTACGGTGAAAATGGACAGATTCTCAGTCCATGAAACTGCTAGAAAAAGTTAAGTTCTATATCACGCTATTTAGCTGTACCCTAAGCTCCTCTGCATGAAGGCTTATGCTGTCTCCACCATCGATATTCATACACATCATTCCCTACCCATCTGTTCCTGTTTGGCCCTCCTCCAATAGTCATGCTAAAAGTATGACTATGAACCTGCAAAAGCAGTGAGTAGGCACCACTGCTGTGCTCACTGCCTAACATGGAGCAGGAGACAGTTGCCCCATGAACCTGCCAACTCTGAGTGCCTCGCTGGAGGATGCCACTCACGCAGTCTTCAGCATTTCACCTCCCTCAGTATGCTCACTGGCTCTGACACCAGATGCCTCTGCTCTATCTTGCAAATACACTCTTGGTTCAATCAGTCTCTCAGTGTCATTTGAGGATGCTTTTTTCACTTTAGAAGGCAAGAACCTGACACGGAATAAGGGTAGACAATGGTGGCACATGCCTTCCAGGTAGTAAAGAAAAGGGTAAATTTAAAGTTCAAATCTCATTAGGTCCAGAAAATAGTTTTTTAAACTAATTTTTTAAATAGTTTTTAAGAAAAAAATTATGCTGTTGGACACAAACAGTGATACTGTTCACAAGAAATAATTTTTTTTACACAAAATTTATATTACAGTTTCTTATCTGAGAGCCTCTGGTGTAATGGCAATACTGTAAAATTATGAATAAGGCCTATTCAGGGGAATATATCCCATATTTGCCCAATTTTTCTCATTTGCAACTGACAATAAAAATTTTATTCTGAACAGCCTAGCCTCCGGTTCCTCAATCTGAAAAGATATGGAAAGACTCAATGTTCTGCTATGTTTTACTGCCTTGTGTATCAATAGAGAAGACCTACATACTCAAACAAATATTCTAGGAAGGCTGTGCCTTTAGTTCCCCTGCTGCTTTAGTTGATATGGACTAATTTCCCTCAAAATCCAGCTATGAGTTAGTGGATATGTGCTAAGTGATGGTGGTCTGAGATTGACATTATCAGGTATCTGATATCTGAATAGATCGTGCTGGAATCAGGTAGGGGAAACCTGGGCAGAAAGCAGAGTAACCCACCTTATTACGGTCTACATCTGCTAATCATCTGTTTCTGGAAGAAGGCATTTTGCTGGTTCTGGGTGGCATCCCCTAAGCAAGCTGATGACATGATAGTAGCAGTAGTTTTCTCTTGTTTGCATACAGCATGAAGATGACGTGTTTATGTTACCACACTCTTTGGAGAGATTTTTCATGTCCTCCACCTCTTTCTGCCTTTCAGCCTCCCTGTTATCCAGCTAATCTTTCTCTCAGGATGTCATTTTGTCACCCACAGGCCTTTTAAGGACTTCCTGGAATATTTATTGGCTCCCCATCTCACATAAATGTCCTTCCTGACCTTCTGTGTTTCCATTTATTATATAATCCCAGATTAGTCAGTTGTCAAACATCAGCCCTACTTGGCCAAGCAGGAAAGTAACTTTATACAAGAACTTGCTTTGCAGGAATTTGGCAAAGCTCTGGAACTAACAACTCTCCAGTGATAGAGCATACTTATAATTCTTCCAGGGACCACATGCTCTGGGTTAGTAGGTGCTGCACTAGCAGGCCTGACACAGCAACATCGCATGATGACAAATGACATAACTCAATTTCTTGCCTAGACTAGATTTTTGAAAAAGGTTACCATTCATGAAGGCATCAAGTGTCTTAAAATAAATTAGTAGTGCATGTCATCCTCTCTGGACTTGTACTGGGCAACTCAAAAGGATCCTAATTTAGGTCCCTTGAAAGGTACTAAAGGGTGCAGAAGGACCTCAGTTTTTTGTGGGGGAGATGCAAGGATTCAACAATGCATCCAGAAAGTTTAAGAGGACAAAAGGCTAGATGGGATATTTAACTTGAGGAATGCTGTCAGAAAGGTGTGTGTGCACTCTATTCTATCCTGCCATCCACAAACACAGATACAGAATAAGATAATTTTGGCTGAGACTATGAATCAGAAAATGTTTTACCATTGTTCAATATGAAATAAAGCCAAAATAATTTGAGATAAACTAAATCTGTACCTGAATATCCCTAGAGTTTGGGTTTACTCACCACTGATTCTGATCACAATACTTCAGTAAATAATGGACCACATAGGAGCACATAAAATACTTCAAAAAGTAAAAACTTTCAACCTCAGGAGTACATATGTGACAAATTTCAGGAAGGGAAAGTATCTTTCTTGGAAAGACTGAAAGAGATGGGACTGTTTAAGCCTGGGGATGAGAAGTTTCAAGGTGGATCATATCAGTGTGTAAAAGGCCTGACAGGGAGAAGTTAAGAGAGAAAGCCTGACTCTCTTCAGTGATATCTAGTGACAGGAAAATAGGCAATGGGTACAAACCTGAATACAGAAAATTCCATATAGATATCAGAATTGTTATTCTGTTTACTGAGAGGGTGATTAAGCACTGGAAGACACTGGCCAGAGAACAGTGGAATTCTAGTCTAAGGAGATTCAAAAGCCCAGCATAACATGATCTTGAGAAACCTGTTGTAGCATACTTCTTTAAGTTGTGCAATTGGATGGTCTCCAGAGCTCCCTTCCAACCTCGGCTGTTCTGTAGTTATGTATTTGGAGATGGAAAATCTTTAGGAAAACATTCACTTCAGAGAGTAAATGAGTTCTGAATGTGATTTTAGGTATGCTTAGAAATAGTCAGGATGGTTTGAGGCTTTGAGTTAGCTGTAAGTATTACATTTACCTATTAGAATGTATGTTACTATACATTAGAAATATATCAAATAAAACAATATATTCATAAACAGAAGAATGGGTTAGGTGAGAACATAACTGTTGATAGCTTAAGAGACTAGAGCAAAAATCTCAGATCGGAAGTGCAAAAATTCAATCTAAGATGATGATCAATTAATGTAAACAAAATTATATAACAGGATTATGAGTACTCATACATACAAGGTTTGAAATATCACAGGAAATTTGAAGTCAGGACCGTATAGACGATTTTTACCTGTAAAGAAAAGTTCTGAACTAAATGCGCCAATCACCACAATGCAACTGTGGCACATATACTGTGATCACTGCTTACAAATTTGACCAAGGAAATCTTCCAATTTGCTCAAACTTCACTATCAATACGCTTCTCACCAGCTATACAGTATCTACAGATACAGTCCTTTATAGTAAGGACTGTATTTTGAAGCGTCTTTGACCTCCTTAGCTGATACCAGGCACAGATATCTTTTTCCACAAATTGAGACTGAGATACCACCAAATCAGTAAAATTAACAAAAGCTATATCCACTTGTTTAATAAATATTAAAATACTATTACTTAAAGATTATCTCTAGGAGAGCTTAGCTCAAAGATTCTAACCCCTGCCTTCTAAGTCTGGTGAAGCCTTTTCATGTGATTTATGAGAACCTACTGAAAACAAAGGCTACCAGTGTGTAGCTTTGTATGTTAATCCCAAATTGCTCATCTACAAAGTACACGAGCACCTGCTCTGTACCTCACATCCAGGCACTGGTTGGTATACCACATCAGACCATAGTAGCAGTGCAGAGAGATCAGTATTCAGTAAGTTTTTGAAGATATTCCATTGAGTATTTACTCTGTTTATCTGCAATTTTAAAGTGACTCATTCTCAAAAGAATATCCAACAGTCTTGCAGAGGCAAGAAATTTAATGTGGCAACTGGCCTCTGTTCAGAGTCTGGACATACTAAAACCATCTCTCTTATTATCTTCAGTGGCTAATACAGTTAGGAAGGCAAGCTTCATTTATTTTAGCTTGGAAAAGAGGCGGCTTTGGGGAGACCTCATTGTGGCCTTCCAGTACTTGAAGGGAGCATATAAACAGGAGGGGGAAAGCTGTTTACAAGAGTGGATAGCGAGAGAACAAGGGGGAATGGTTTTCAACGGAGACAGGGGAGGTTTAGGTTAGATATTAGGAGGAAGTTTTTCCACACAGAGAGAGGTGAAGCACTGGAGCAGGTTGCCCAAGAAGGCTGTGGATGCCCCATCCCTGGAGGCAATTCAAGGCCAGGCTGGATGTGGCTCTGGGCAGCCTGGTCTGGTGGTTGATGAACCTGCACATAGCAGGGGGGTTGAAACTAGATGATCATTGTGGTCCTTTTCAACCCAGGCCATTCTGTGATTCATTCAAGTCTGTTCACTTAATACATTATTTCTGGTTTCCCTAGTTGCATAATAGATCACTGCAAGAAATAAGTTTATCTTATGCAAACCAGTAGAAACTTTAAACCAGGATCTTTAACGTGGCTAAATACACAGGCAATTCAGACTGGTTGAGCTTCTATCCATGCCAGAACAGGGAGCAGCACATAATCTGGCTTCTGAAATATTTTTGTGCAAAATCTATGGAAGGATTTATTCCTAAAGCATTTTACAGCTATTACCTACATGCTTTCTTTTTCCTCCCAGGATTGTGCTTACAAACATTAGCCAAGTACTCTCAATTATTGCTATAATTGACATATGTGTACCTGTTAAAACAGTAAAAAGCATCAGAAAAGAAAGCATAAATATGAACAATTCTAGTCAATTTTAGAAGGACAAACAAAAGGTTTTACAAATAGATAAGGATCAGGAGGATTTTGAGGAGACTAGTCTCTTGGTGTGATGGATGGAGGCAACTTGATGACAGATGAGGCACAGAGCGCTGCAAAGCTAAAAGATTTCTTTGTCTCAAGTATGCTCACTAGGGAGAAAGAGGGAAACGTGCCAGAATCAGAGAGAAGTTTCCTGGAGGCAGAAAATGAAAAATTAATGAAATCAAGAGTGACACCAGAATAAGTAAAAAGGAACCCAGTCAGTGAAAAGGGATGTGTGTTTCTAGTACTGAATGGCCTGCATTGCAGCACTGAGAAAGAAACTGCATTTATACCTTTTAACTAACCTGGGAACTAAATTTATTAGCATCAATTGAAGAAGCATATGAAAACGAAAACAGGAACAAAAACTAGTATAATTTACCACACAGCATAGCTTATTACAGGCTATGGGTGAGTAAAGAGAGAATTCAGAGTATAAGATCTTAGAATGGTATAGATTAGGACACAAAGAGCAGGCAGCTCTGAAATAAGTCTGAGCTGCCTAGCTACAGAAGCCAGCATTTTCATCCTCAGTGTCTAAATCAAGGTAAAATGTCATCAATTAAAAGTTTGCGTACATTAACACGGTTCCAATACTTGGAGTTAAACTATCACATTCAAAATTATTTTTTTTAATTTTATATAGAAAAGTATTACATATTATGTATGCATTCTTTTGTATTACACGTAAGTGTAGTACCAATTAAGCTAAAGAACTAGTGAGTTTATAAATCAGGATTCATACAGCATAAACTAAAAATGGATATGTATGAGAGTATGGACAGTTACACCAGACTGAGAATCTGCCAAAGAAATACAGAAAACCCAGTGTGATTTAAATTAGCAGAGCTCCAACATGCTTTCATCTCTTTGAAGTACAGAAGTATGTTATTTCTCTTATTTTTATTTGCTCATATTGGCACGCCCTCACCTCAGCAAATATAGCCAGAGAAGCAGGCCCTAAACTAAAAACAGATTTGCAAAGGTTTGTGGCAGTCCTTATTAGGAGTCTACCTCCCAGTTTTGGATCAGCCCTGGAAAAGGCATGCTCTCTCCTACCATCAAGAAGCCACATTGCTTGCAGAGTTCCTTTGTGCCAGAACTGTTCGGTGTGACTGCAGAACTGTAGTGTAAAATGAGGAAGTGTGGCACTCAGCCCTGGGTTTAAATTCACCAGGCAATCCCTTCCATTTGACAGAGACAGCCAAGAGAGAAGCTAGCAGTAACTGCTAAAACATGCCAGCTGTTTATTTGGCTTTCTTCCCTTACAGATTACTAAACAGTAGAGACTGAAACAAAGGATTAGGAATATTCCTGATTTCATTTTGCTAGAAATACCACAACTAGAGAGGGATATCCTGTATTATGAAGCATTCTAAAAATGATTTTTACTTATTGTTCTACTTGGAGTAGTGAAAAAAGAAAAACCAGTTTAATTAATGTAATGCAGGTAAATGAGAAAGGATCATATTTCAGACTTCTTATTAGAAAGGTGTCACAGTCTGATTCTGAGCAGTCACCACATCACTATGTGTTACAGAAACTGAAGTAGCCAATGAAATACTTTTTTTCCATTGCTTGGTTATCTTAATGCTCTTTTTGCTTCTTAGCAAATTTAAAAGCAGTACACTGGAATTACATGAGAGCTATCAGTGCATACTGTGTATCAGAATCAAGTAGTGGGGAGTGTATAATCTTGTGCACTAGAGTGACTGATGATGCAACTGGCTGCTTCAGGCAGGCAGTTAAGGTAATTGCCCATCTCAGAGACTCTTACACTGATTGCTCTCAAGAAAGAGGCAGCAACTGGCAACATTCTCTCATTTGCTGATATCAGCTTTATGTTGCTAACATGAGATGTATGTGTAACACATTACTCTTTACAACCCTGTTTACATGGCACAAAAGTTTGCTTACTAGATATTTTTAACCAACTTTTAAACGTTCACCGACAACAAAAATAATCCAAGAACTTCTGTATTAACTAGTAGTATTAGAAGTCAATTTAAGCAACAGTCGTTCATAAACTACCTAAGACACGTTTCCTTCTCCAAGCAGCTCTTGTTGCCCTAAATGTGAAAATTGCCCAGACCTTAATAGAAACAAACTTCAGCAAAAACATCTGTTTGCTAATTGAAGCAGAGATGCCACTGAAACACAGCTTTTCTTTGCTATGCTGAAATTAAAGCTACTCTAATATCTTTATACATGCATGTGCAGAAAGTAGCAGGATCCAGAAAATCTACATCTAGAAGTGATTAGAACACTGAACTAAAGGTGGCTGTGACACTAAGCCTTTTAACAAGGACAAATATACACATAAATGGTAAGGTAGCAAGTAATCAATTCATTAGTCTCCATCCATAGAACAGATAAAGCTAAGGTCACACACACAGAAAAAGTTCTCACTTAACCTTGAGCAATATAACTTATAAATTGTACTGCCACTGCTCTCTGAGCTCTGTCTTGTATCTGGCATTGCCAAGAGCAACGCCCCTTACAGCCAGTGATGTTTGATGAAAATGGTTCCTGTAAGTGTAAACATACAGCAGTAGCTTTAAAGAGAGACTATTTTATAAACTGGCCTGCTAATTTGAAGAGCCAAGTGTTCTAAAGCCTTTTACATCAACATTACACCTCTCAATTTTTTCAGACTGCTAGCATTCACTGACTCAATGAAAATACCTGCAACACAGCAGATGCTGTCTATAAAGGAAACCCAAGGCATTTAGTTTCAATATAGATATCTAGATTGCAGAAGAAGCAAATGAAATCTACCCACCTATCTTCTAGCACCCATCTTAAAGAAATCCTAAGGTGAATCCCAATTTTACACTGCTGAGGCTTTTTGTCTAAAAACGCAATTTCAGAAAGTATTCTGCTCAAGGTTCTTATACCAAAACATTTAAAATTCCATCTTCTCTAAAGTTAATCACATGACAGTGTCCAGGTCAGCTGCTACACTACATTCCTTGGGCTGTTTCCCTTACTCTTAAACAAAACAAATACAAATTATATATGTTGCATAACGTAGTAATGTGCTTAAATAACACTTCTCTGGGGTAGGTAAAAAGTCTCTGAAGTGAGTCTGTCCTACTAACCCAAAGAATGCAGCAGCTCATAATGACTTCCTGTGCCATTATATAGAACTATCACATCAGAATGTTCAGGTAAATTCATGTACCTATTTAATATCAATAACTTCCTTGGAGAGAAATACTTAGGTGCACAGCTGGACAATCTTAACAATTGCACAGAAGTAGAACACACAACAGATGATGCTTGCAGACGTGTCCTCTGATAGGTGAGAGCAGAAGCTAACAAAAATTTCGCTTTGCTAGGGAACAATTTGTGAGAATCCTTCTTTTTTTGGCTCAAAGCTTGCTTCCTGAGGTATTTCTTGTGATAAGACTCTGATTGATTTGTTGAGGAGCCAAATGATGGGTGCTACCGTGTGACAATCAACATCACTTTGTAACATTTGAAAGCCCCTTCCTCCAGAGCTGATTGCCTCGGGAAGAGAGTGCTCAGGAGTGTTTACTGGTGGAAGATCTGGCCTGACTAAATAGCTCCAGCTTGGTATGGGAAAACAGGGGAACGATACCATCGTGTCCTGTGAAAAACAGGATGCAGATGGGCATCCCTGCTCCCTCTTATCTGCTGGCAAGGCCTAGAAGGTGGGAACAAAGGAGTTTCTGATGAGATCCCAGAGCCAGAAGCTGCCACTCCAAGGAGAGCTGAGTCAACCACTTTGGATTTGAGCTGTCACTCCAAAGACATGTGACTCGACCACTTTGAAAGCATTGAAAAGGAGCCATCATTGCCATGGTCACTGTCGTTGTCGTCAACACTGCCCGACGACCCACCACTACTGAAGATCAATGACTGAACTACGGACCACGCTGGATCCATGGTGGTGACCATCTCCTTCTTGCTTCCTATAGAGACTCCTTGCTGCTTCTTTTCTATCTTTTCTATCGCCCTCCTTCCCTTCCCCATTAACCTAACTCATAATAGTGTCCGTCCTCCCCTTCCCCATCTCCCTAATTAAGATTTGTAATCAAATGTTGGTCCGACCAGTTTAACCATTGTTTCTTAATCTCACGCTGGGTATATAATATTAAAAGAACCTCATCTCCCTCCTATAAATTGGAGCGTGACATAATTGCAGGAATGTCATATAGCTGTGGCAGAGGTTTAAGTGTCACTCGTGAGGAAACAGAAAATACCCCTAAGAATAGTAAAGCCTTTGTTTTACTCTTGTGCTGTTAAATTTTAATTTGGTCTGTTTTGCCAGTGATAAAACTCCTTTGATTCAAATGATCACTTCCCAGGGACTAAATTGTTGGTCAGTTCTGTACCAACAGTAAAGCTGCTATTCCCCTGTGTTTCTAGCACTTTGTACCTACAATCTTTGCAAAATGCCATTCAGATACAGACTGAGAAAACTTGCAGTCACTTTGATGGCATCAGTACAAAACCTGGTTTTCCACAACCAGTTTTCATCCTGGAAAACTGGGGTTTCAAGCATTAGAAAACAAAGCCAGGTTTGCTCAGAAAGACATCAGGAAGTCTCTTCAAGATTACGTCAGCAGGATGTAACGTTCTTGAAGAATGTCCTGTTGATCTGAGAAAATAATTCAGGCTTCAAACCTTCCACAATTCTTGTTAGTGTAATCTTCCAGGGCCTTATGTATTATTTCATGTTACCTTCCTCTGCCAAATAAGCAACTTGAATTAGTTTAAAACCTCACCTCATCTCGTTTTCTAAAAAATAAAAATAAAAAATACAAAATAATTAAAAAAATTGAATGTTTAATGACTCAGAAGCAAGGTCTCCATATTAAGCAGAACATCTCAGCTCTATCAGTAGGCCCTATTTCTACTCACAATGCCACAAGATGACTCTAATGTGTTTGGAAGTGTCCCCTGGTCACTTAGACCTACAGATGACACGGGCTATTGGGCTTACATGGAACAGAGTGCAGGCACATTGAGGGGCAGTACCAAGCAGGCAGCCATCCTATGCAGTTCTTGTCAGGATTCTGATTAAGGTTCTGTTTGTTCAGTAGCTGCATCATATAATAGATTAATATATTAATTTAATAAAAAGTAGTTTTAAATGAAACAAAGAGACAATAAGACTATCTAGACAAACTTGTTCCATTCAGGGACACCAGAGAAGGTTGAGAATGCAGCCATCCCAGAGCAACAACAGTGAAATTAACAGAAAAGGCAGATATTTAGACAATATTCACATTTTCTCTACTCAGGACAATCAGGCTCCTTGTCCATCCTCATCACTCCACCATCTGATGAGTCCCTTGGATTTGCCTCATTGAACCTTATGGTGAGTTTTCTTTCCCATAGACTGATGATCTCCATAACAAGACAAGTTTTTTTAAGGAACAATTATCAGTTTTTAAGTAGTTAACAGTAATGCAATTTAAAATATCTCTATCTGAACTGTAATGAAAACAACAGAATTCACTTGCTAGGCTAGAACTGAAATATTCTTCCAAAGATCCACCCAGTGCTGCTTGAGCCACACTCAGTTAATATTTGAAAGTTACCTTTCTAACCACTTTTCAAAGAGAAAATTTTAGTTTCTGTTTCCCATGTAAGGATCTTACAGATGACAACACAGGACAGCATCACAACTTCTACTAAAAATTCAAACTTCATTAAATAACGATCTCACACTTCAGGAAAAGTTAACCATAGTCAATGGTAAATGAATAGATTCCTTTCATTGCTCAACGGTGGTCATTAAACTAAAGTACAAGGTGCAGTAGAAACATACAATAAAGTGAGGCATAGGAGACCTTACTCTTTTCCGTTCTAGATAGTGTTTTATTTGCATTCAAAATTTGTGCCTGCTATTGTATTTATTGTACACCCCCTAAAAGATAAACATACATGCAAAGAGCAAAAAACAAGGGGCCAAAGTGCAAGCAGTAATTGATACACAAGGCTGAACAGTAAGATGAGATCTCCTATTCTTGTACAAAAGAACTCAACTTTTAATAGCATCACAACAAGAAAATTGTCCTTCACCCAGCAAGTTTAAACAGTAAAACAAACAAAAGTAAAACCCATCTGAAAAATAAATCATATTCTCTTTTAGATTATTGCTCCCCATTGTTTACAGTAAATAGCAGAAAACTGGAGATAAAAAAAAAAATCCAAGACTTTCAAACTGCTTTCCTGCACCGCAATGATATGGGTGTCACTGATCACTGTCCTGCATAGCAAATGCCACAGTAGTAGTTTCATCACTGGAGTACAGGACCAGGGGATTTCATCTGTGCCTATAAACATCTGAAGGGAGGGTGCAAAGAGGACACAGCCAGGCTCATTTCATGCCCAGTGCCAGGACAAGAGACAGTGGGCAGAAACTGCAATTCAGGAGGCTTCATCCAAACGCCAGGAGCACTTCTATGCTGTGCAGGTGACAGAGCACTTGCACAAGTTTTCTAGAGGCTGTAGAGCCTCCTGCTGTGTGAGCTCCAAAAGCCACCTGGCTACGATTCTGGGAATCCTGCTCTGGGTGTCCCTGCTGGAGCAGGGGTTGGGCCAGATGGACCCAGAGGTCCCTTTCCATCTCAGCCACTGACTTTGTTTGTAAAACTAGAATATACAATGCAGGAAGGAGATACAAGCTTCCCTGCCTTGTGCCAGCAAGGGACCTGGAGTCCTATTTCCGTCCCCAGCAGAGCTGAGTGGCTGTGGGCAGCAGGCAGAACCAGGACTCCCAGGTGACATCCTCAGGCTGTGCATTGACATCAGGCACAGTGCCAGCCTCTTCATTTCATTTGCCTTTGTGACAAGGAAGTAATAAAACTCCCTTCCATCCTGTCTCTTCAGATATTTATTTGTGCAGGTAGCATTTTCACTCTATCCATATAGCACAATAGGATACCACTCTCAGGGCATCAATGTGTTAATACTGTCCATCTAATAAAGTGCTGAATATATATTCTCTATATTTTAAAAAGTAGTAATTATACATTTTTCATAAAGCTGCACTTTTTGTCCTTTTCTTTAAGGAAAATTCTCAGTATATAGCTGAGAAATCAGGAAGTTATTTATATTTCCCTGACACAGGACCATAGCTTGGTTTCAGATGTCATTTAAAGGAGTCTCAAAGCTATTCTAAACGGAATCAGACTGGCTACATCCCCAGATCAATTGCAGTATAACTTCAGTCTTCTTTTCCCCTATCTGACAAACTTCAGGGACATGCCAGATGACCTGAGTATACTTCTTTCAGCTTGTACTTTGAAGAGCTTCCAAAGGCAGAAAACCAGGGAGTTTCTTGTCCCTCTATAATATAGGAGTTTAGATGTAGTAATAGAATTTTCATAGCATTTAGGTAAGTAATGAGTCAGACATTGAAAGCTGAGGTTTAATGTTTTGTATGTTAAAAATTTGACTACCACAGTAAACTCAAGGTGACAAGGGAAGGTCTGAGGTCAAGCTGGGAGCTATGGCCATTAGTCAAGAACAAGGGATGGAGATGGAGGCAGAGCAGGGCACAGATGGGGCTAAGCTGAAATGGACCCTGCCCAGGGGCAGAGTCAGGGAGGCCCTGGTGGAAGCTGGGAAGGACCGTGGGTGTCCCTTGGGTCCTGACAAGAGCTTGGCAATATACTCCTCATTGAAAGATAAGTTTACTCAAACTAGTTTTTAAATCAGCTCAGAAATTAATTCAAAATGGTCAAAATCTCCTGAAGACACTGGTGATCAGAACCTGATACTTATGGACAGCTGGATTTGTTTATTTCCGATTTAGGATCTACTAATAGATAACTGCTACAGAAAGAAATCGGAAAGCAAGTAGATGAAAAGTATTTTTATACATCATAGCTTGCTGTTATCAGCATTATGGCATCTGAGAAGTGCCATGAATAATGTCTTCAGGCTGTCACAAAAACATCTTGCTGCTTTCTTTCTTTTTGTCCACAACTTTGATACACAAATGGGTGAAGTTTTCACCTTTATTTCCCCACCAGAGACTTGGTAGTGGGTCTTGCTACCAACCTTTCTCAATCCTTAAGGTGCTCTTTGTCTTGATTTACATATTCTTTCCAGGATACTTTCACAATGAGAGCAGAAAATGTCAAGGACAGATATGTGGGGAGTGGGAAGGTAAATCTATGGATACTACTTTTCCAAGATCACTAGGCTTCAGATATCATGTCACATTTGTGTCCTATTTTATACTTGCAGAATACATAGATATTGTTATATAATTGCAGAAGTAGTCTGTTAAGTCTAAATATACAATCTCATTAATGAATGACATGGACTAGAAGTCACAGAATTGCAGAATCAGTAAGGTTGGAAAAGACCTTCAAGATCTCCAGTCCAACCATACCTATCACCAATAGTTCTCACTAAACCATATCCATCAATACAAAATCCAAACGTTCCTTGGACACCTCCAGGGTCAGTGACTCCACCACCTCCCTGGGCAGCCCATTCCACTGCCTGACCACTCTTTCAGGAAAGTAGTATTTCCTAATGTCCAGCCTAAATCTCCCCCAGCGCAGCTTGAAGCCATTCCCTCTAGTTCTATCACCAGTTACACGAGAGAAGAGGCCGACCCCCAGCTCACTACAACCTCTCTTCAGGTAGTTATAGACGGCAATAAGGTCACCCCTGAGCCTCCTCTTCTCCAGACTGAACAATCCCAGCTCCTTCAGCCACTCCTCATAAGGCCTATGCTGGAAATGGGTTTTATTAGTCTGTCTCCATATTATATTTTTAAAATGCTAATATGGTAAAGATAATAATTTACATTTATATTGCAGCTTTCACCCTGATAGATTGCAGAATGCTTCCAATTACATGCACACCACAGCACACAAATCAAGCGTGCAACAACAAAATAGAGAGGAAATTTAGGATTTAGGGCAAACCTTAAACCTAAGCCATCACCACAGTATCTTTATGTCCACACGTGATAGAATAACTTAGTTTCAAGATAACATCAGAAGCCCCGAAACCTGCAAACTTAGTTAGGTTACACAAGCTAGTCCTGCATAACTGAGCTGGCATTTTGGCATTTCCATCAGAAATACCAAACTACTGAGGTACTCCAAGAACAACAACAACAAAAAATCCTTGGTTACAAACAATCTCTTTTGGGTGCCCAAAAGCATAATGAAATATGCTGCTCAATTATTGTTCTCTTTTTTCAGGATGAAGAGGATTGGAGGGGGTAGGTAGAGAACAGAGGGGAATGGTTCAGAGAAAGTTGATTTTAATCCAAAATAAGATTGGAATAGTTCCCAGTGAAGTGATTGGTCTGATTTCTATTCAGCTTTGCCAGCCTGAGTGGGTCCCAGTATCACTATTATGCCCAGTATCATGTGATTAGTCTCATTGAGAGAATACAGTTTACATGCTGAAAGCTGATGGTATGAAGCCTTTAGCAAGAATAATTTGTACACCTGTTTTTTCTGGAAACATTTCAAAGATGTTTCTTCTCATGTGGGGGAGTAGTAAAGTGAAGCCCTGTTAAAAAGAAATGCCTTTTGGGGGAAATGTTTTTATGAAAGGAGAAGGTAAAACAGCAATTTAAAATGCTACTCCTTCCATTGATATGAAATTTGATTTATGCAGCAGAAAAGCTTGCTATTCCCAGATTTCTGTTTTCTGATGCAGAAGTCAGTCTCAAAGAGATCAGACTTGAAATCAGAAACTAGAGATCCTAATGCAATTGTAACTTAGAATCACATTTCTATAAGCTTACTATAATCGTGATGCCAGATTTTCAAAGAGCTTAGCTCTTATTTAGTAAGTAAATGAAAAGGTCAAGAGCTACCAGCTTTTTTTATATATATATATAAAAATATAAATAAAAGATGATTGCTGCAACTGCTCAGCACTTCTAAAAAATTGGCCAAAAATTTATGAGAAAGAGCCTGGGGTAAAACACTTTTTCCATGGGGATAAATTCTCTCCATCTGCCTTTAGTTTATAATGAGTTGTACAGAATTTTAAAGGAGCTATGATTATTGTTTGCTGTTGAGTTCTCCAGCTGTTACTGCAGGTGTATTCCTGACATCATCCAAGGAAGTCATATATTGTACTTTCTTAGTGTTAGCTGCTACTGGGAGAGTAAGAGAGGGAAATAGCTATCATAAGCTAAAATATGCTAAAAGAAATTATCAATATATAAAGAAAAACAACTAAACTGTACACACACACACAAAAAAAAACTGTGCTATGCATCACTTCTTCCTTCCTCAAAAATTTTCATCTCTATTGATTAAAATTAATATTTTGTGGTCTCATCTTCTGCAGTCAAATGTGATAGGGAAAATATATCTTAAAATTATTTACACAAATATTCATATAGGCAGACATTTTTTAAGAGACAGGAGAACAGTTCACATAAAAAGGAGTGTTTCTATGCAATAATTCTTTATCTACTCATCATCTTGAAACTAACTGTAAGGCAAGCACTTAACTTCTACACATAGGGTCTTCTAAGACAAATCAGCTTGCTATCTCTATAGGGTGATTTACTATTTATAACATTCATTGCCATTTTATAACATTCACTGAGCTGATCACAACAGACTGCAATCTTTTTTCTTTCTTTTCCTCAAATAGGATTCTGAAAAAGTGAAACCTGTTGAAGAGAGGCTCCCCAAAAAACAGTTGCTTTTTTGTTTTTCCAGTTACTTTCATCTGAAATATATTTCAGGAAGATAATCAACCTGGATGCCACAGTAGAGATAGGAAGCCCCATGTATGGTAGCAATAATGCAAAAACTGTATAAAATGCGGACCCTGCTCTCACCTCAAATAATGAATGCAGTCTCAACAAGCAGTCCCTAATTTTCTGAAGGGGTCATACAAATGGTTGAGTATCCAACAGATTTTGGAACAAAACCTAAAACTGAACAGTGTAACGACTTTCACTTAAACATTAAATCACATTTTTAGTCAAGTTTAAAAAGAGAGAGAACAGCACGAACTCATCTTGCAAACATTAGCAGAAATAGATGTATAACTAAAACAGAGCTTATTGAAATGCACCTATTACTGCCATTATTAAAAAGACGTTAGTAACAAAGTTACCCATGACTTCTTATTCCTATTATAATGGAGCTTAGAGACCAGTTTCCTCAATCAGAAGAAATATCAGATCATTGATAGAGTCCTTAATTTTTAGCAAAGCTCCTTCTGTCCTATAAAAGACAGACTATATTACTTCAAAAATCTTCCTGCTTCAATACTTTTAAACCTGTCATATTATTCTAAATACATTATCAGTTACTAATAATGTATTTCTAGTGAGCATGCTCAGGATAGATGTCCAGAGGGAAGAGAGGGCTCTAAATAAGTTTTGCTTCTTACCTAGGAGTTAATGTCATTTTCCTCTTAATGTGCCACAGACTTGATTCCAAACAACTTGATGACCATTTATAGACAAATGGATATAACTTCGTTTTCAGACCTTAGTTGTTAAACATCATGTAGTGAAAATAACACTAGCACTAAATTATCTTACTCTGTATCTTTGGGGTATCAAAGTTCTACGTCCTGCTTTTTAAGTTCTCTCTTAAGGTTTCTGTTAGCATCAATAGACTCCACAAGACCATTTCTAAAAGAGGGTCTCTACATGTTCAATTTTTCAACCATTTAGGGAAATTATATTATTATCAAAAACTGCTATCTACAGTTGTTATAATAGGTAACTTGTATAACTAGAAAAGGATGCCTGGAGTAGCTGTGGATGCCTCATCCCTGGAGGTGCTCAAGGCCAGGTTGGATAGAGCCTTGGACAACCAGATCTGGCAGGTGGCAGCTCCACCCACGACATAGGGTGGAAGTAGATGGTGCCCCCAATGTCACACCATTCTATGATTTATTCTATAATTCTATGCCAGATAATGTTTCTTTCTGCTTTAGTAGCAGTGGTAAATAAGCCTTCCTTTTGAGACGACTCAGACTGCACCATATGACATACAAATGCATACTTATTGGCATCAGAATTGACCTAAATTTGTCATCACCTCAGTGAATATGGAATAAGCATAAGCAATTAGTCTGCTTATTAAGAGCTTTTTAAAGAGCAGAACATGTAACAATCAGGTACAATTCTCTCTTGCCTCCTACCGTAATACATCCAAAAGTAACTTCCATTTAACTTTCAAAAGAAAAATTAGAATAAAAAAGCACCTGATCCTTCAGTTTTTGCATCTGCAATATCTTTGTTTTCTGGTATAAAATGTTAAAACAGGATGGGCATCCCTCAGACTCTTACTTAATCTTGTACGTGCAAGTGCTCTGCACTCAATATACACTGAATCTATGTATATCTCACTGTAATAAAATACACTCAACCTCAAAGAAAAAGAAAAGCTACAGAAAAGTTTCCAGCCTGAACATTCAGAATCATGAAACCACAGATTTCAATTACTTTTTTTTTTTTTTCCTGATGAAGAACACATTTGAATCATTTGGTCATTACAACTTCACAACTGTTGAAGTGGAAAGCATCTACTTAGCTGCAATATGTAGGAGTTTCAAAGCTTCTGAAGATGGATAAAAGAAGTCAAAAAGTTGTTCATATGTATGTATGAAATGTAAACCCAAAGACATCTGTCCTGAAAGCAAGGAAGGGCTGAAAAATAAAAAGGAGCTACTGCGGATTCATTGCTTTGTTTCTCTGGTTAACCTTACGCACATATGGCAAATACTGGCTAATGAGGAAGAGACATATTTTTATGGAAAAGAACTGACCATAGGAAGTGAACATGTAAGAATGATAAAGATACTGTAAAAATGCTATTGGAATAGTATTTTCCTAATGCAGTATCAGGATGTGGCATAGTGCTTCATTACAGTATTTGAGGCATACTTTTTACTCTAGAACTCACTTATTACTATGCCATTCATTCTGAAGACATTACCCTCAATTCCCTTGAATTTAAGGCTAATCCCATAAAGATCCAACTAATTGGTATCCCAATAGATTAGCAGTTACAGCTCGTTGGTTGTACTGCACCAGCAACTTCCTTTGCAGACAGTCTAGTAAACCATTACGCTAGCAAACCAAATAGGGCCAGGGCACTATGGCATGCAACTGTCCACATTACTTAATTGCCAGTACACTACTTGGCATAGATTTTACTAATGGGAAGTAGCATTCTTCCAGATAAAACCTGAGCAAGAGGGGAAGGAAAGGCTCAGCTACCTCCCAATATATAATACAGACAAGGTTGACATGTTTTGCAAAGAAGTTTAGCCCTTTGTACAAAAGCTATGCTTTGTCACTTGTCCTGAGGGCCGGACAGTGAGCCAGGGCACTTTTCACTTATCTTGTACAGACACATATATTGAAACCAGTTTTCTTCTGACAGCATTATGACTCACTCTACTGAAGTAAAAAGATCTACAGCAGACATGCAAAAGTGAGAGAATCAACGTATCTGTTTGGTTTGTATTTTGAGGAGTAAGAAGACAGAAGATGTGGCCATTACCTTCTATTGAAAGTACTACAAATGGGTTTAGACCTACTTTCCACTAATAACAGCATCCCCATTCTGATTTCCTGTCTCTTCTTTTTAAACATAAACGAGTAACAAAGTTTAGAATGTAAAGATTCAGTCTTAAAACTGTGATTTTTGACTCATTAGCACTAAAAAAAAAAAAAAATCACAAATCAGATTGTCAGAAGCTCACAATTCCAGTTTTCTTTTAATTTGCTGCTTAAGGAAATCAAGTTTTATGTACCAGTTTACTAGCTTTGGTCATTAGGAGCATGGTACAATCCAATATTACAGACAGCACAAGAATGAAAGTACACAAAAAGACCTGCTGGCTTTATTGGAACATCACTCCTTCAACTGTCATACATTCTGCTCAAAGCACATACAAGTGAGCAGTATCTACTTGTTTGGAATTCCCATGGATAAGTAAGAAAACATATTTCACAGCCCAAGGATACATGGTTGTTTATCATCTGAAAAAAAATAAAAATAAATCCATAGCCATAGGGGACAATTCCCTATCCTGTTACACTAACATACACTACATTGCTACAAGGCTATCAAATCACACGTTTTGGTGTTTGACTTAGTACGTTTCTTACCTTAGTGTTGTTGCGTTAAGACAAAAATCAGAAAGGAAAACACATATTGGAATGAGAATTACCCTTTTACCTCAACTGCTGCTAGAGTGCCATGTATCATTTTCCTAACATAGTAAAAATAAAAGAATACCCTTTATGCGAGTATCAATGCACAGAGTTCTATGTTGCTCATTTTTGCATCCTGAGATTTTCTTTGCAAAGCTCTCGGTACGTAGCTGTGATGTTCTTATCCCAATTTGTACATTTTTATGCTTTGATAGTTTATTTGGCTTTCCATTCATATGATTTGAATTACCTGGCTCCTTTTCAGGCTCAGAAGCCCTGCTGCTAACATGATACAGCAAGTTTACAATGCTCAAAATAAACATAATAGAGCTGGGAATTACACACTCCCTCACACAAAATCCCACCCTAAAACAACCTTTCTTTCTCTTCCTCTCATACATACACACAACCACACAGAACTAAGACTGCTTCCATAAACTCAACCAAATCATTTAGCCCTTCAGGTGCAAAGAAATTCTGCTGTGTTATCAACTTTTCTTCACTGATTCTGACCACCTGCTAAGTTCTTCAGGAGGGTCTCTGTTACCCTAATACTTGTACTGGATTGACCCCACTCGTTCTCAACAGCCCCTTTGGATGAAGCCATTATCCTGCCTCATCAAAATCACAAGGAAGTACTGCTTTCTCTTGCTGACTGCTTCAGCTCTTCATAGCACAATCCACATATGTAAAACTTGTCTTTACAGAGCTCTACACAGACTTTCCAGGTTGCCCCATTCTGACTCACCAAGCTGAGCATCTGCTACTCCCAGATGTAGAAGGTATCTAAAGGCAGAAGGAGTTTCTACCCACCTAACCTATTCCTTCTTGCCAGTTCCACGTGTACACACAAAAGTCCTTCAACAAAGCATAGCATCCTCTCTCCTTTTACTCTGTCATTCATATTTGACAAATATTAAAGAAAGGCAATTTCTGTTTAGACAGCAAGATAGACTAGAGAGGGACAGAGTTATGGAAAGAGAAAAATTTAACAATAGACTTAGGTCTATAAATCACCAATTTTCAGCAAATAATATTTCACACATTCTGAGATGCTTATACATCACTCAAACTCTGAAAGAAGTAAGTGTATTGCACAACTACTGGAACAAACAGAAGCACTCAGGAGCTCATTTGCTCTCATGATTCTGCAACAGTTCAGTTTTACTCCGGTCAGTAATATATAACCAACCATAACACTATAATACAATGGAAAGCACAGCAACGACAGCAGGGTAACAAAGTCCCAGGCAAGTGAAAAAACAACAACCATGGACACAGAAATGAAGGAAAAAAATCTGATTACCCCAAGAAGACTTCAGGGAAGCAGAGAACTCCAGAGAGATACTCCTCCTCCACTGCTAACCATCAAATGAGGTCTGGGACGGGTTAAATCCTGACTCCACCCCTTCCTGTCACTCTGGTGATTACATGCACCTGAGCTCCCCTGGATTGGCCCTGCCTTCCCACCAGGTGCTCCATCAGTGGTTCCAGCAATGACTTAGCATTTCCACTACACCAAAGAACTTTGAAAAAAATTAGATGAATTAGATGGCATAATGATATAACATTTAAACTAACCTGTGAGTAACAGATGATTCTGACTTGTAAAACTTCTTACTAATGAGGAAAAAATGTTTCAAACTAAAGTCAAATAATGCTTCATATTTCTTTGATGTTCAGGTTGGAAGGAACATTTAGCTCATTTAGACTGATCAAGGTGAAATAAATTACAGACTTTCCTGTACTTTTGCCAGTCCTTTGTTAATTCCTGTTCTTCTTTACCCATTTTTACTTTTTTTTTTTCCATTCCCTCTATCTAGAGGGAAGAAGTATCATTGATTGATATCATGATGGCTTCGAATTATGAAATAATTTCCAGAGTATATCATGATCAATTTCTAAATTAGTGTTAGTTTTTGTATGCTATTTTCAGACATTCTTCTTGTGTCATTATTAATCACAAAATTAAATATAATTATAGATATAAAGTGACATTTATTTGAAGAGGAATTATAAAAAAAAAGAAACAGGGAAAATATCAATATGCTTACAGTTCAAGGTACTACATTATTTTTTACAAATAAAAACATGAAAAAAAAAATCTTACATTGTTACTTTCACTAGAGAATGGAAATTTTGGGATTACCATTGTTATTAAGAACTAGGTTCGCTTTTCCATGATCAGAATGGAAAAACTAAGTTTATACTAAGCTTAATAATTCAGACCATGAAGACTGAGAAATGACAGATATAAGATCATTCTTTTAAAAGGTTTTTCTGTCATTAAACACTTTCTGTTTTTCTGAGCAAATAAAAATCCTTAGAATTTGATCATATGGCCTCCTATTGCCAAGACCAGTTGTCTGCCAAGTTGGAATTACTTTTTCTATTGCACTAATTACTACCATGCAAGTATATGAAGTAACTGATGTCAGCATGAGGTTATCATCCTCTAGGTATATCACAACTAGAGCAGAATAAGGCAGACTAGATAAGTTAAGATGGCTAAATTCTGCCTGAAGACTGTGCAGCTGGTTCTGCCTCTTCTACATAGATCCTAGATCATGACAGTCAGCTCATTTCAATCAAATGCTTAGCAGGTGACACTCACAGTACCTAGTATCACAGAGCTTGGTTGCCAGAAACACCAGCATCAGATACTGTTACTAAAGGCAACAGAAACTCGGAGTTGGTCATAGCTAGTGCTACATAACACTAAGTATTCTGAAAAACCTGGAATTATAAACTAATGAGCTCAAATAAGTAAATCTTATTCTTCTTATGCCTCAGTTTTCTAATGAAAACGTGGCTAGCACCACATTTTATCTCAACCTCCTACTGCAAGTGCTCTAACAATTAACAGTGAGAAATCAATAAGAAAATTAATAATTTCATCTTCACTGGAACATTTCATGATCATAAAATGTAAATATTAAAAAAATATGCTGAATTATTTATTTAATACAGCACTACATGAAGTATGTCATTTGCCTGGTCTTGAACGCCTCCCTGGAGCCTGGTGTAGAGGGAAGTGTCCCTGCCTAGTGGGGGTTGGAACTACATGATCTTATAGGTTCCTTCCAATCCAAACCACTCTGTGATTCTATGTGTGATTCTATACTGTGTGAAGCAGAGGCCGGAAAGAAGAGTAACATGATCAAGAAATAGAAGATTTTCTCGTATGACTTTTGTGAGAGTTTTAATTATAGCTGCATTAGCAGGCTTTCTGTTTGTTTGTTTGTTTTTTGCTATTATGTTCTAACTTCTTAGTAATTTGCTATGAAAGCAGTCTATATAGCACAGTTTCTGTATACTAATCTATTTACAATATAAGTAATAATTACTATTGTAGTGTCCCTGGATGTGGCTCTGGCAGCCTGGTCCAGTGGTTGCTGACCCTGAACATAGCATGGGGGTTGAAACTCGATGATCATTGTGGTCCTTTTCAACTGAGGCCATTTCTATGATTCTATGATTCTATGTCTAGGTACCTGAGCAAAAGTATAGCCTTCACTCAAAGGAATATAATTCATGTTACAGAAAGTTTCTTTGCTTGCTTAACAGTTTGTATGTTGCAGAATCACAGAATTGTTTATAATGGAAGGGACATCTTGAGTTTATCTAGTCCAACCCTCTAAAAGAGTCAGCTGCAGAAAGAGCCCAGGGCTTCTGTCCAGCTGAGTTTTCAATATCTTCTACAATGGATATTCCACAATCTCAGTGGGCAACCTGTGCCAGCATGAGCACCCTCACACACTTGTGTTCAGATGGAATTTCATGTGTTTTCATTTTTGCACTTTTTTTTATTTTTTTTCCACTGAGAAACGTCTATCTCCCTCTTCTTTATTCCCTCCCCATATAGATTTATTCACAGTGATAAGTTCCCCTCAGCTTTCTCTTCCCTAATACTGCTCCAGTCACTTCATTATTTTCCTGGTGCTGTGTTGGATTGTACCAATGTCCCAGGGAGCCAAGAACTGGACAAAGCACACCAATGTGGCCTTATCAATTCTGATTAAGGGTAAGTATTACCTTCCTTGACCTGTTGGCAACCATCCTCCTAATGTGCCCAAGGTGCTGTTGGACCTTTTTGCCACAAGGGCATGTTGCTCATTCATGATTAGCTTCTTGTCCAACCAAACTCCCCCTGCACTTCCCTGCAGACAGACAGCATTCAGTATACCCTGGTGCCTGTGATAACTGCTCCCCAGGTGGATGATTTGGCACTTTCTGTTTATGAACTTCATGAGATTCCTTTCTATTCAACTCTCTAGACTGTCCAGGCCCCTCTAAATGGTAGCACCATCTAGTTTAGCTACCATTCCTCTTCAGCAAATGGATTCAGTCCTTTCCCAGGAACTGAAGTTAGGCTGACCTACCTGTAGTTCCCCAGATCTTTCTTGCCCTTTCTGAAGTCAGGAGTGATACTGGCTTCCTTTTATTTTTTTGGGGGACCTGCCATAGACACCATAACCTTTCAGTGATAATACAGAGTGGTTCCACAATAATATCAGCTAGATCCCTCAGCACTTCTGGGTACATTCTGTCATGTCCTACGCACTTATGTACATACAGTTTAAGTGCTCCCCAACTCCCTCCTCTACTGAGGGTAAGTCTGCCTTGCTCCAAATGTTTAGACTGTACACTGTCTGGGGAAAGAACAGCTTCCTAATAATAGTACCTTGTGTTAATGCTGAATAAATGATACAGAATGATACATCATTAAAGATAAAATTAACATGTATTTGCACATTTTCAGTGCTGCAACTACACAAAGACCTGCCCTAGGGACCCAAACATTTAGCTCACTAGGCAAGTCTCTATGATGAAGTCTGCCAGATTTCATGGCTGTAACTCATGAACAAGGAAAAGCAAATAAAAGAATAGGACTTAAGTCTTATTAATTACGTTGTTATTACTATTGCAACACCTATGAATTTTATTATGGATAAGAATCCCACTGCTCTAAGCATATATAATACTACAGATTACTAGAAATCCTAATCATATGCCACATTCAGTGAAAAAAATAACTGGCCAAAAGAACTCACAGCTCACAGCTTAGAGAAGGAGTGGCGAATATATTCAACTAAATCCTAAATAAAGTAAGTATATGAGAATTACTGCAGCCACTCGGTCTCAGGTTTAAAAGCAAGTAAATAGATTGTTAAACTACTAAAATAAATTGAGATAATATGGAATTTAGGAAAAAGAAGAGATACACATTGAAAAAGTTGCTGTTAAAAAGCTGGAATTCAGGGGAAGAATGGTAAGTTTGGTGCTTGGGATATAGAAAATGTGCAATACAAGAAAAGTATTTTCAGATATAAATTTATTTTTGCCTGACACAGACCTTTCCCCTAATAATGATGAAAAACAAATGACAAGAAAAAGGATACACAGAGAAAATGTTTACATAGCTTCATACCCAGAAAACATTCAGCCTAACTTTGCCGTTGCAATTTGTTCTTGTTTTCTCTTCCACTTAGTTTCTTAGTCACATATTTTAAAGACCACTGTCAGAACCATGTTTATCTTGGCAGCTTTGCAGCTCTGAAACCAGAGGCACTACAGAAGTCAGGCCTACAGCAAAGGGAACAAGGGGTTGCTTGCTGACTGCAGCACTCTTTGTCACCCCCAATAAAGAGTTCATCGAAGCCCTAGGGCCTGCCAGCCTTCTTGGAAGCAGTGTTGGTGTGACACTGGGAATTGTGGATGCTGTGAATATAAGAATGTAAGACATTTTAGTAAGAAAAAACGGCTACTAGGCCAAACATACCTGTCTGTTTTGGTTTCTTTTGCTTCTGTTGTGTGTTGTTTGGTGTTTTTTTTCCCAGTATCTATTTCAATCTTCACTTTTTCAGAAACAAATATGTTTGTCCACATATCCTACAGTATTTGCTTACTTTCTAAAGCTTGTATCTTCCTTTCTGTAGACAAGAATCTGCTCAAAATTTATTCTCTTTTACAATTCTGCCTTGTTTTTTATTTTTTGCAATCCTTCCCGGTACCCAGGGTATTTCATCAATTCCTTTCGTATTTTAAGAGCTACTGGCTCTAATACTCATCCTGCTCTGGGAGTAGATGATTAACCTGCCCTCTGTATAGTAAAGAAAAAAATCAAACACTATACTGAACAACTTTGAAAATAAAGGGCAAATACGCAGTGCTAACTTATGTAGAATGTACACCTGAACATTGCACTTCATTTTGTTCCTTTCTAAAGAAGAGTGCAGTGAAGAAACATATATCCTGGAAGTGACTGCATTATGAAAAGACTGTTAAATTCTTATTAGACTGTGGGGCCAGCATTTATTTCAAAGCGGATATGGAGAAGACAGAACATGAGGGGGACATTTTTAAAAGCACTTAGCGACTAAGATCGATTTTTAAAAATATTTATCTATCTATACCCTCAGTTCAGGGACAAGAGTATACTCCGTAACGTTAAAATGAAATAGTTTTACAATGAATTAAAATAAGCTTTTCAAGTGATCTAACAGTAATTTTCTCCTTAATTGCACAGATGAACAGAGCAGTGAAGATGATGGCATCACTGTGCACACAGCACAGGAGTGAGGAGCATCAGGCAGCACTTGCCAGGAAAACTGAGAGTCTGGAGAGATAGAGCAGGCAAAAGGTGTGTGAGAGAGCACACACAGCCAGACTGAGGGCCATTATCACCTGGACACATCTCAGGGAGGCTTGGCACAGACAAAGGAGTGCAATGGGAGAAGGGTAGAAAGGCTGGACCCTGAAAGCAAGCAGGAGAGTGAAAAGTAAGGAAAGGCAGAGAGCAAAACTGATGCAAGGACTCAGTTAGGGAGGAAAGGAGAAAATCAGAACAAGAGTCATTCAGCTCCAGGCAGAGAACGCCCGGTGATAGCTACATGAAGGTCACTTGCTCTGGCCGCTCTGCAGCTGCTCCTACTGCCAGCGGTCTGTGGCTGCTCTTCCCAGCTTTCCTCAAGGCCTGCTTAGAGAGCAGTGGGCGGGGGCACCACCTGGGTCCCAGTGCTCCTGAGGAAAGTGGCCTTTCTGGAAGGCTGATGGACTCAGGCAGCACCAGGGCAGAGGTGACCATCCCACAGCAGCGCTCCCTGGCTTTGATTTTACAATCTAAAATCTGTAGAGAGGAGCTTTGGTGTGATTCCTTTCTTAAATCCTCCCCCCAGCTAACTGCTTACTGCAACTAGATGTAGGGATTTTGACAGGAAAAAAGGACTACAGCTAAGTGTGACAATTAAAAATATTATGTCAAGTCAAAGTAAGTAGCACCAATAGTCCCTGTGTTATTTTTTCTATCATTCTAAAAAATATTCCAGGATAAAAGGAGAAGGGAAATAGTTTGATTTATCTGTAAAAACAATAAGCTTTTTAGACACGTAAACACTCTGTTCCCTAAGATTAAATGGTAAGATGCCACTGACCAGTGCAGTTATCACATTAACCTTATCATTTATAATATCTCCTGCAAGTGGGAAGTTGTTTTGCAAATGACCACGGAATCAGCATGCTTATCCTTGTGTCTGGCAGACGTTAAATGTATATCTTTATTTACTCAATCCTATCTCCATCTTACAATGTGTCTCATTATATTTTCTATTTGTTTTCCTCCTTCGTTGTGGGAAGGCTCGGAAGAGACCTCAAAGATTATCTAGTTCCAACATTCCTGCCGAAATCAGGATTGCCAACTACTAGATCAGGCACTAGATCAGGTTGCCCAGAGCCCCATCCAACCTGGCCTTAAATACCTCCAGAGATAATGACAACACCAGTAGTACTTTGATTGCTGCATATAGGAAAATATATGTGCAATTTTTTCACCAGTATATTTGACTTTCTTCTCTAGGAAAATCACTTAATCACAGAATCAATCATAGAATCATAGAATCATTAAAGTTGGAAAAGAGCTCTAAGATCATCTAGTCCAACCACCGATCCATCACCACTATGTCATACAGAATCACACAGAATCACCAAAGTTGGAAAAGACCTTCAAGATCATCCAGTCCAACCATCCACCTATTACCAATAGTACTCACTAAATCATATCCCTCAACATAAATCCAACCGTTCCTTGAACACCTCCAGGGTCGGTGACTCCACCACCTCCCTGGGCAGTCCATTCCACTGCCTGACCACTCTTTCAGAGAAGCAGTAGTTCCTAACGTCCAGCCTAAATCTCCTTTGGCACAGCTTGAAGCCTTCCCTCTAGTTCTATCACTAGTTATACGAGAGAAGAGGCCGATCCCCAGCTCACTACAACCTCCCTTCATGTCCACTAAACCATGTCCCTAAGTGCCACTTCTATTCTTTTCCTGAACACTCCAGGGATGGTGACTCCACCACCTCACTGTGTAGTTTGTTCCAGTGCTTAAGGCACTTAACAAAGGCACTGAATAAAGGAATGTGCATTCAGTAACTCTAATATTCTGAGTTCCTGCAGGGAGTATATTAAGTAACCAACATTTCACAAAGAGTATTTTGCTTTCCTTCACAGGAATATCAGCAGAAAGGACTATGGATTGCTGGACAGGTTTATTTAAACTGTGAGCTGCCTGAACAATGAAACTGTAAACACAAACACAGTTGGTGATTCTCACCTCTCTCCCTTGCTCTATTTGTATTAATTAATCTGCATCTGAGAGAGGAGTAGAGAGATCTAGGCAGAAAGCAGTAGAATGTTTTCCAGCTAACTACCACTGTTTTGATTTGGATCCTGGATCCTGTTAACCTGTTTGCCTGTAACTGTATGCCAAGACCCATTAGCCTTCATACTAAGTAGTTCAGGTCCAGTGGCAAACAGCATGGTGTGGAAGCATCCTGGCAATGCTCTCTTATACATGAAAGCCAAGCTAATACTTTGTTAAAGCTGCTTATTTGAAATCCATACTGTGGATCTGGTGGAAAGAGTTAGGATGAGTGAGGACCTGAAAATGTAGAAGCAAACTGACAGCTAACCAGTTTATAATACTTGGAACCACAGACAAGGAAGAAGCTTTTAAGAAGCAAAATGTTTAAGAAAGAGATGTGAATCAGAATACAAAGGATAAGCTGGTGAATAGTAAATCACATGCTGTTCAACCTACTGGATAAATTGGTGAACAGTAAATTACATGCTGTTCCACCTTCTGAGTGAATCTCTCCCTTTAGAACAGAACAAGAAAACCTAATTTGTAACTTTTTTGGAAGACATAGCAGTGAGCTGTGTGCATAAGCCATAGAGCAGGACCACATCTGGTATGTCACATCACATTGAAGGACAATAGGCTGTGATTTTGTCCTATAGACGTTGCAGGGAGGGAAGTGGGGCAAAACTTAGCAGTAGTCCTTTGCATGAACAGCCCAGTGTGACCTACTTCAGATCACATCTTACAGATTGCAGATTTCAAGCTGTTTTCAAACCAGCTATGAAAATTAGAAACAAAATGTTTTTCTCTACAATTTGGTACATTTTCTTCATGTGCAGCCAGCTATCCTAATTTTTGTGCAGGTCCTTCTGGCTTCCAAGGAGAAAGCAACTTTTAAAGAAATAAAAAATACCAATAATTGCTTTTCTAAAACAAACATCTAACACGCTATCAAAGTACAAATAAGACCACTGAAAAAACTGTATTTAAGTTTATCAAATTTCCTGTGGTGGTTCCTGTGCTAGTTCCTAGGAGTAAAATTATACCTGCAGTACAATAGATTTGTACTATTCAATGATTGAGAGTAAACTAATGGGCCAAAGAAGTTTCTGTTCTTTCTGAATATGCTATAACAACATAGGTGTGGCAACTGCTAACTCTTCTATAAAAATAACTAGCAATAGAAGCATATAGTTTAACATTACAGTTGTATAAATAACTGCAATGGTAATAGCCATCTACGTCTTGCCTGACAATAATAAATATCATTAGAGAACTAGCAACATACTAGACTTCAGAATCATACAATCACAGAAGTCAGAAGGGACCTCTGGGGATCATCAAGTGCAACTACTAAAGCAGGTTCTCTTCAGCAGGTTGCACAGATAGGTGTCCAGATGGGTCTTGAACATCTCCAGGTCCTCTTTGGGCAGCCAAACTACATGCAACATATTAAGTGAATAGTAAATATACTCTAACCTGAAGGACATCCCTAACTCCACTCAGTCTGAGTGCCATAAGTGACTTCCCTGATTGACAGATGAATGTTTCTGATCTCTTTCAAGACTAAGACAAATAACAGATACATCTCTCCTCTCTATAGCTTATGGCTAAGACAAATATACAGCATTGGCTATCCAGGAAAGCGATTGAAAATGAAGAGTCTAAAATGCCTCAGAGAGCTTAGAGAGCAAGAACTCCAGATTGCTAAACATTTAAATTACTGCCCTAATTGATTTAGGAATGAAAATCACTTTATTTTTTAATAATTGAAAGCTAAGCCACTGACAATTATTTCCTTTTAAGTCGCCTATGAATAACATTTTTTAAAATGGAATATGAAAATGAAAAGATAGATGAAGGAAATCAAAGTTGCAGTCAAAAGACATGAGCAGCACTGGATTTTTCACAGCGCACTGTAAGCACTGTAAATTTTCCTGTGCTTTTACTCAAATAACAAAGCATCCTTTTCTGAGGAGAGCTCAGAGCCGACTGCAAAATCTATATCTGACTGGCTCTAAGAACCAGCCACAGCTCCCAGCATCTCCCAGCAGCAGCAGCTTTCTGCATGTCTGACTGCAGCACTGTTCTCACTTTGATACAGGTCATTAGGCTGGGGCTCCTGTTGGAGCTATCATTGAAATGGCAGCCCCCAGGGACTACACTGCTGCCAAATTCAGATCAGGGGAGCAAAAAACACATTTTCAGATCTTTTAAAAAGCAGTCTCAAACTCTTTGTTCAAACACAGATTCTCATTATGGTTCCTGGTTCTGTTCCGACTGTACCTAGACAGAATCCAGCCATGGCACCTCAGCTTAAATTCATCCTCCTGAATACATTCAATACTCCCTCAGAATATCGCTGTAAGAATAACGCCCTTTGCATGCGTGTTCCAAATCTCATCCGCAGAATTCCAAGGGGTGTTACAAACACCCAGGGACACATCCTGTTCTCCCCGCAGCAGCCAGAGATCTCCTCCAGAACGCCGCCAGACACACAGAGCACAGAGGGCACTACACTGTGCAGCGAGGCACCCCGCGTGACCCCGCACAAGGAGCTGGAAAGCGGAAGCCCCTGCCAATATAACAGAAGCTGTGGGAGTTTATGCAATTTGGGATCTGCGGAATGAGAGCTGCCAACCTGTTTTCACCGAGATGATTTGTTTTGCCACTCAGCTCTCCTTCTGGGCTTATTTATGTGTATCCAAGGATGTAACAGATCCTAGCTCTTCTGCTCATGCTCCAACCTGGCCAGCTACAACACAGATTTGGTCAGGGATTAATTAGTTCAGACAGAAGATTGTGCTAACTCAGCTTTAGGAGCCGTCGGCCAGACCTGGCTCCCAGCCAGCAAGCTTGGGCAGCGTGCAGAACAAATCTCTGCCTGCCTGCACCTGAGCACGCAGCCTGGCGTCGCTGCACCATGTGTAAGATGGGATGCACTGCTTCTCTACTACATATAAATAATACACTCATTTTGTAGATTAAAAAAATCAGAATCAAAGATGTTAAAAGATAACCCATTGCTGACAGTGACAGATCTGAGCATAAAATCCAATACGTGAACACTGCTCTGATGGTGGATATTTGCTAACAATGATCAACACAGTCTAATGATTAATAATCACCTAACTGCAGTCTCATTTTTAAATCCTTACGGGTAGCTACAGAGACAGCTCTCTCCTGAAAAGAGGTCACTGTTTTTTTCATCAACATGCACATTTCATGAGACTTTCAAGTAGCAAGGTGGGAACAGCACAGGTTTTCATGGTGTGTGTCACAGAATCACAAAGGTCAGAAAAGACCTCTAAGATAATCTAGTCCAACCATCCACCTACCACCAATATTGCCCACTGTGACAGTAGAGAGGGGATTCAGTTGGGGCCTGTGCAACTCTTGGTTGGCTAACTCTGTGTCCACAGTTAAGTGTTGCATAGAGTTTTTGCCATTAACTGCCCTTCCTATTTCATCTAATTCTCTGCTTCATGAACTAAGTGGGTCTGGAGCCAATTTTCACAGCTTTTGGGGTTTTACATGACTTTTCATGCTGTAGAGTTACAAACTGTTCTTCAATTGAATTAAACACTTCACTAAGTGTTGATAAATGTGGAAAGAATCACAGAATCACAGAAACATCAAGGTTGGAAAAGACCTACAAGACCATCCAGCCCAATCATCCACCTATCACCAATAGTTCTCAAATACACACTCCCTGCTAAGAAACAGGAATAGATACTGTATTTCAAGCTTGAAACCTCCTTGTAATACTTTTGATGTTGGTTTTGTTGTTACTAGTGTAGTGGAGATTTTTAACAGTAACTGTCCGGGGCTCTGAAAGCAAAATTTAAGTGAGGGAAAAGAGAACCAGGAATTGACAATGGATCATAAGACCTTCCATCTTCATGTGACCAGTTCAGATTCAGCCTTGCTAAAAGTTGCTAAGGTCTGCAAGCTGTTCTGCAGCTATGCAAAATTATTGCAATTCTCTGGCCTCAGCTATACTACACTGAATGAAGTCTTTCACTATACCAATACTCCATGCATAGACTAAATATATCAGCAAGCATTTTAAAAGCCAGTGCATTGTTGTATCTTTGTTATATTAGTGTATATCAATGCATTGCTGGTATGATTACAGTAAATTCTACTATAGAGTTTTGAAATAGTTTCTCAACACTATTTAAGTGTTGAAATAGCCCTTACTCACACAAAGCTTCAACTTCTGTCACTGTGAGGAGTGCAATAGGACTGCTTCACCTCTGCTTTGCTGTACTATACCAGGTAATCTGCAGATCAGTACTGCCACAAATCCTATCACAAACGCTTACATACTCTTTTAAAATGAAAACAGCTTTTCAAAATAAAAACAATTTGGAAGCTGAATACTCTGTCCTTCTCTTTACCCTTACTCTCTCTGTGTCTTTCATACAGCCAACTATCTGTTCCAGAAATTAATACACATAAGCTTAGACCATGGCATAGCAAAATTAGTTCTGAACATTTATTTATGTTTCAAAATCTTCATTGGCTTTTGAGCTTGGAAATGTTTTACATTTTTTACTACATAACTGGCATAAATGTTGATATATCTAGGCTTATTTTTCAGCCTCAGATGCATATTTAATCTTGTGATGCAGAGCAAGCACACCAGGTGAATAACATGTAAATTTTCAGGATCCTGTCTGCCTTACAGAGAGAGTGATTTCTTTACTGCACATTTAATGTGGCAACACAAATCCAGAGCTATAATACTGATTAATACCTCTCAAAATACAGAAACTCAGAGCAAAGGATTCATCCTTAGTTTCCTCTGTTGTGCAACTATGCATGGTAGCACTAAACTAAATTCAGTGATAATCGAAATGGGGGCTAAACAATATGTTAGCAATGTCTACTTCACATGCTCACTGCAGCTGAAAAGCAAGAAATAAGTTCAAAAAAAAAAACCACTGATGGTGAAACATCAGACTTATTATGAAGAAGACTTCTGAGATCAGTTTACCTACTCCAACTTTTCCATCTCTTATCCCAAACTTTATATAAATTGCATTATATTCACACATCCTTAAAAAATCCCACAATCCATTCATATATGCTATTTTGCATGAAATATTTTTCTTTAATACTGCCAGAAGTATCTAGCTAAAATATATATAGATATCTTGCTAGGTCCTTAGAATTCATGCTTTCTGTAATAGACTGCATAGATAAACTGTAAAAGAACTTCACCAAGTGTGGGATCAAGCACTACACTTAAGATGTGCTATGAAGATAGGAAACTGAAATATGTAGATAAAGCACTGTTATGATAATCTGAAAAGGTCTGAGTCAAACATAACACCCATCTCACTGGCTTGAAAGACAAGATGGTATCTGAAAAAAAAAGGTAGTAAGGGGAGCCCAAGAGGGAAGCCCCGCTTAAATCATGCCCATCTTCCAAGGATGATCTAAAGGATTGAGTTAGAATTTATGTGGAAAGGAAAGAATGGAGCCAAAGATACACAGAGACAGTGATATTTAATAAGATCAAAAGTGGCTGCGACAGGAGGATGAACAATTGTCTAAGAGAATCATTAGGTAATTTGGTAAGAGTGGTTTCAGCTAGCAGCAAGGTCAGAAGTCAGTTTGAAGGGGTTTATAACAGCACTGAAGATCAGATGCATCTAACAGAATAGAACATGGATGCATAAATAGCACATTCTGTGATCTTGGAGGGAAATAGAATCAGGACGGGTTTTTTAGGGATTGGGCAGATTGACAAAGGTTAATGTACAAATGAATTAGGAAAGGCAGTATCTAGATAGATATGGACATCTGAAAATCTGTATAAAATGACAGTAAGTGTGAAAGAGGTCAGGAAACAGGGTAGAAACGGATCACTGGGAAAAGAAAATGTAAAGAGCAATAGATGAGAAACATCTGCATCTGCCTCAAAAGATGAAAAGAATAATGGCGTATCTAGCAGGTTGTACGGAAACAAATTAAAAAAAGTTCACATTGAGGACAAATAAGCACTGGAAGAGGGCGCATGGAAAGACTGGATACTGTGGAATCTGGAGTCTCCATCATTGTAGGCATTTAAAGCTCAGCTGCATGATGTTCCGTATAACCCCACCTACCTCTGACATTGGTCTGCTTTGAGCAAGAGTACACTAGATGACCTTGAGAGATCCCTTCCAATCTTAAGTACTACGTGAATCAATGTCAGAAGGATAGAAGAAAGGAGATATGCTGGACAGACATAAAAACCATGTCACACTTTATCAGGTTGTATATGTGAAGCAATTACCAGGATTTTAATATAATTTAAAGTATGAAACAGGCCCTTAGGAACAGATATTCAAAGGCACTTTCACAACTGAAACTGTAAGTATATACTGGAATTTCCAGGAGCGCTTGTATCTCAGTCTCAGCAATGGAGGATTTTCTATATAAGCTGCTTAATAGTCCAGGTCTTTTATAAAACGCAGGCAAGTACAGTGCATGTCTTAAAGACTATGAATATCTGAAAAAGGTCCTCAAGATACAAAGGTAGAAGAAAACTGAAGGACGCAGACAAGAAAATTAAACATAAATTACAATTTCAAAGTTATATTTCACATGGAAATTAAACTTATTCACCTCTAAAGGTTTTAATTACAAGGGCTGCTCCAAAAATAATGCCTCCTATTTTATTATGTTGGCCTGCAACATCAGAAGTGGATGCTGGTGGTATGGCAATAGAGGTTGAACCTCCCTGCCAACATTCCACTATATTTCGTTGTTGTATGGCAGCAGAAGGGCATTCTGACAGAATGGAGACTGATGTGGAAGTGTGGATGAATCAAAGGTGTGGAACCAAATTCCTCCAGGAAAAAAATATTGATGTTTGCTGAAGGTTTATGGAGAACAAAGAGTGGGTGTGAGCACAGTGGTGCAGTTGGGTGGTGCATTTCAGCAGCGGCAATAGTGACAGTGGGTCACCTCCACTGACACGACATGCAGACTTTTCTTCATTGCTGGTGAAAATGCAGAGCTAACAGTGGAAATATGCTGAAAAATGCTGTTTTGTACTACGAATTTTCTCTATCAAATAGGGTCATTGTTTTCTTCACATCTCCTGCAGTTTCCATGGAAATAAATAGGAGGCATTACTTTCAAAGAAACTTATGTATTAAGAGAAATATAAATAGTTTGAAATACTTCTAATGTGCACAAAAGTAAAATATTTATTAAAGTCTCTTCTCTTTAAAGTGTAATAAAGATTTTATATATGAAAGATGAAAACTTCTTATGCTAATCATGACAACAAATTTTAAAGTCCTTTGTATCTCTGGAACTGAGTAAATGGGATAATAAAATAGGATCTAGACAAATCTTCCAATAAGAATTGATTAACTTAATATTTGACGTCAGAAAAGTACAGAACAGGGCAAATGAGCAGATTAAAATCTTAGCCTCTACCGAGATTTTAGAAGACTACGAGAGAGGAAATGTCGCACGGATGCCACGAGTGTGGTTTAACAGAACTTCCAGACTAGTTAACAGCATTATTCCAAAGAAGAGAACAGATGCGGGAGAACTGAACATCTCATGGAAGTTTTGCTTGTAAAAGAAAATCATAGAATCATAGAATCAGATAATAGTTTGAGTTAGAAGGGACCTTAAAGATGACCCAATTCCAACCACCCAACAATGGGGAGGGAACATCTCCTACAAGACCAGGATGCCAAAGCCCCATCCCTGGCCTTGAACAAAGGGATGGAACATCCACTGTTTCTCTGAGGAACCTGTTTCAGTGCCTCAGTACTCTCAAAGGAAAGAATTTCTTCCAACTACCTAATCTGCAATCTACCCTCACTAAGTATAAAGCTATTACACCTTGTTCTATCACTCTCTGATAAAGGACTGCTACTACTTGAATACTTGACATACATTCTTCTGCAAATATTAATCCCATGCAGGCACTTTTTAGTAGTCTTTCACAAGTCTCATCAGATTAACAGCTGTCTTCCCTGCTCTGTTAGACCTGCTAAGTAGATTCAATCTTACTGTATTCAATTACATGTTTTATTTTCTGTGTTTACATTTGAAAACAGCACCTCATCTTTGAGGTGAAGGGAATTCTGTGTGCTCAAGAAAATACTCATGACAGAATTATACGCTTCAGTGCTTGAATCTCTCCTTGCCTCAGAATTTACATTTGTCACTTTTTTTGGTGTATTTCATTTCTATATAAATGCCTGTCTATCACTGCATATGTTTACATTATTTAATTATTATTTTTTCATTCATTATGTATTTTAACACAACCTATGAAACCAGTATGTCCATTCTACATCAAAAGCAATATCAAAGTTGTTTATTTAGGTAACAAAAGGCTGATTTTCCATGTTAGTATCTTCTACCTTTCACAGCACAAGTATCTGTGTGGGACTCAGTTGTATGAGGGACTCCTCACCAGACTGAGCTAAAAAGATTCATTTGCTTTATAAAGGTTTACATAAGTACATGGAAAGGAAAGGAGAAAGGCAGGTGTTCCATGAAAAATACTTTTACTAAAACACAACCCTCCTGACTGAAGATAATACCATGTTTGTGTCAATATGTCGTTCATTTTACTTTCCCAATTTTAGATTGGATTGTGTACAAGTACTCATTATGCATCACTCAAACAGAAAGAAAACAGATAAGAACATTATACATCATTAGGAGTGTAAACTCAGTCATAATGGACAAAGTCCTAAGCATCCTAAAGCTTTTACAGAGAATTGGAAATAGATTTCTGTCTTTTAGTTTTCAGGAAATGAAAGATTTTTGTGAACTCAGATATCCTTGGCAATGATAAATAAAGTAGTTACTGGGGTTAAGGGCCCACCATTATTATTTAAAAATAAAACAAAACAAAAACAAAACAAATCTTTTCTGACTCAGATCACATAAGCAGAAAGTTTGGCATGACTTTTTAATAAAAATAAATAAATATGAACCTGAATATGCTTATAAGGCCAAATACACACACACATATATATATATATATGTATGTAAATGAATATTTTTATTTGAATGCAATAAAATCTTTTCCTCAAGTACTTAGACTCTATTTCAAGTAATCAATAATGTGATCATTGCACCACATGTGAAATACAGCAGCCACAAAGAGTCCTTTCTTGCATGTACACTTAATACATAGGTTTGAACAAGCCTAGTGGGAGGACAGCATTTACTAGCTCAGTGAAAATTCTTTATGTTTCTGCTGCAATAAAAAATTCCTGATTCATGTGTACGTTTTAAGCTGTAATTTGACATGAAATGCAGCCAGCATGAGACTGTTCCATTTTCTTGAACTGTATATGAAGTAAACTGATTTTCCATGTCTCTGTATACTTCAGCAATAGAAAACAGTTCAGTCTTGTTTCTTATTTTTCCAAAGGCCCATTTTTCTTAATGGTAGCTCTCATCAGCTGAGATCTAGAAAATTCCTACCTCCTGGAGAAGGATCTATGCTAACTTTTTTTTGTTGTTCAATGTGACCTAGTATGGATAGCTCCAAAGCTCTACAGAATTGTTCTGGACTACCTCTATGAAATTCTCTGACCTGCCATGTTAGTCAGCATGTAAAACTACCATGTGAAAAGGAAACTGCACCACGTGTTCAAAGCTGAGTGAGACAGTGGTGGCTGCAGAAGATGCAGCTGATTTAATCTTTACACACTTTTTTTCTTAACCTGTCATAGAAAAATCTGGGAACTTTGACAGTGCCTAAACCTAAGCCATTAGAGTTTGCATGTGCTACAATCTAGACATGCTTTAATGCAAGTCTTGTATGAAGAAAGAAAGCGTAACTTGCTTCCATAGTGGCTGAATTGTGCTGTTTGAACAATTCAGCTGCAGAAGACAGATGGTTATTCCCATAAAAGTTAGAGCTAACTTAGAAATAATTTTAAAACACCCAAGCACAGATGACCTCAAAATATGTCCCTAAATACATAAGCCAGAGTATGTATAGGGACAGTCTGTTGAGTGATGATGAGAGTAAGCTGCCCAGATGTTTCTAGAATATGTAGAGAAGAGCATTGTAACTCAAATGACCAGTATGTCTCATTTCAGCATTAATTTCTGGGGTTGCATCCAGGGAACATCCCAAAAGTCTGGATTCAGGCAGAAGAATCTGCTTAGATTCAAGATTGTTGATCATATAAAGAAGTCAGTAAAGAAGGATATTAGGGCATAGCTACAGTTACAACAGCTGGAGAAAAGGGGAGTAAACAAAGTCTTTCAGATTTGAGCAGAAAGTCGTTAATGACTAAAAAAAAACATTTTGGGGACTCCTGAGAACCGTGACTCCTGTGTCATCAGCAAATATATGTGGAGCCTAAGAGAAATAAAAAAAGAATGCTGTATTTGATTCCTCCAGAAGTAATTTTCACAGAAGATGATTCCATGCATCTCTTTTAATAGAAGAATGCATGGTGTGGGGGATTTTAAGGTTCCAAGCATACTCATAATTCAAATGGGTGTTAAAATATTCTTATGGGTGTGTATTTTTAAAATCTTAAGTGGGTAGGTACTCTCCTCATACATGGGTACTGTTTCGTTCTTTTTCTGAATCTAATTCTGCCTATGCCTATGCCTCTCTCTGTCCTTCTCCCTCTCCTTCTTACACACATTTTTACATTAACTTTTTTAACACGACCAAATCAAGGACAAAGATGTCAGAAGTGTCACATTGCCTATATAACCTATCTTTTTCTCCTCTTGAGAAGGGGAATCACGATGGAGACTAATTGTATGACTCACATACCATTTTTCTCAGAAGACACCTGCCTCATACAGTGCACAAGATAGCCTTGCTGTAAGGATGAATCAGAACAATGTACTGAAGAAGGTTCAACTAGTGAAGAATTTTGAAGAAATACGCTAAAAAATTAGGACAGCACTGAAAGATGAGAAAAAATGGTTAAGGTAATTGATAGTTAGCCTAGAAAATAGGATTCCATCTAGTGTTGCCGTAAAGTCTACATGGTACAGCTGGTCACTAAGAGAATGCTCTTCATTTTCCATGCGACTCACTGAGATGAGACATATGAATTTGCAGAAGTGATAAATGCTGGAATCAGTATGAGCTGAGTGAGAGAGTTCCATATAACAGTAAAAAGTCAAAGCTTTTGGACCTTAGCATCTCAGACTGGTCTTGCAGTTTAGTGGCAGCTTTTGAACACAGTTTCTACCTTTCCTACCTATAAAATGGAAATCATATTCTCTTCCCATCTCAGGGGCCTGCTGTAAAACTATTTTAATGTTTGTTCATCATTTAGATGCTATAGCAATGATCACTGAAAAAACCCCAAAAGGAAATTATTTACAATTCTGTCTTCAGAGCAGGGCTTAAATACTCTGTAGTAAACAAGGTATGGGGCCACAAATTGAAAAATATTCAGAACACAAAATATTGAACAGATGCTCATTAAGTGACTATTATATAGTCTATGAACTGAATGAGAAAGAGATCTTCTAAGAAAAATGTGTGTACATGTAATTAAAGAACTCTTCATAATGCACAGGCATGGGGGAGGTTAAATTAAATTGCCCTAACGAAGTTAATTCTGGCATGTATTAGCTTTAGAGTGCTTGGACTACTTAATGTAGAATTTCAATTTTCAAAATATAATATGAAGTAACTGAAGATCCTGCTGAGAGAGATCTGATTAAAAGACATACATTAACCATCTGTATTTTACTCATCCAGTTCAAAACACAATTTACTTTTGACTACTGTAATGCAATATTGGAAAATTTGTGACAACTGTAATATTAGAATGACTGTTTCACTGCCAGTTTATCTTCTCCAGAGAAAGAAAGTGTGGATATGTATTTTAGCCAAAAATTTCCTTGATCAACATAAATACGAATAGAGGCACATTGAAGTATATAGACTGTCCATATAAAACGCCACAACACAATACTTCCAGCTACCTATCATTCATTATCATTTGAATTAGTGAAACTACATGAATTCAACAAGCAATTTCTGACTCGATTCTCACAAGTAAAGAGTATGCTCAGCTTCTATTCACTTCAGTGTGTTTCCCAGGACCCTAGAAAGTTGAACTGTTAATAAGCATAGAGATGAGGAAGAATACACATCATCACAGAGTAAGAGAGTTCCCTCAATGCAGACTACCTAAGACATAGAAAACTGCTATGAGACATCTGTCTCTTTCAACAAGACTCCAAGCCTTCACACTAAAGGCTACTCCGCTGGGTCTTCATTATTGTACTCATTACTGGTCTCACAATTTAAATAGCTGTTTGCAGCTTTGAAAACCTGTAAATAACAAAAAGACACAGCCCCACAAATATGCCTCTATTTTGTTGTTCTTCCTGTTTGAAATGAAAAACAGACCTTTTTTGGTAGACACCCCCATACCATCCTCTTGTTTTAACTGAGGATGAGTTTTATGTAGTAATATTCCTTGAAAAGAATCAATAAATTATCTCTATAAAACACTTTAAGAAAACCATGTAGACTCCATCCAGTGCTGAAGGGCTTTCCCTTAAGAATTTAACATCAATTTCTGCAACACAGGAACTTTCTTAAAGAAAGCACAGCTTCTTTCCACTTAGAAAAATGAATTTAAATATTAGGATATTTATAAATATTTATAGAGGTAGAAGGAAATGTCCAGAAATACAAGCAGACATTTAACAATTTCCTTGAAATACTTCAGTGAATTATTTGCCTAACTCTTTCCACTTTTCAGACTTAATTTCCATGGCAAATTCTGTGAATACATGTAGATGTCCACTTTTAAGTAACACCTTTTAAAACATAAGTTCAAGTATTTTTGAAATTCAGTACTCTGTATAACCTAGAATGAGTTGTCCCTAACAATGGAAACTATTCAAAGAATAAATTTTTTTAAAAGCTTGTATAGAAGCAGACAGATTACTTGCATTACTTGCACTGAACTCCAGATAATTCAGGGACTGAAAAGGGTAATATTACAAGAAGGAAAGATGAAGGTTAGATTTAGGTATTTATGTACTATCCCTGTCAAAACTCCCAGTGGAATCAGTTATGCCTATGAAGTCTAGAAAGAGATTCAGCAAACCAGGCACTTAGTGTCCTAACTCCACTGACTAAGAAAGCAGCAGAGAAACCTGCATGTGAACGTCTATATTTTGTCATTTTAATCTCATCTTGAAGAAAATACCACACTAAATTCTGAAAGCAAGTCATCATTTCTAAGTTTTGTTACACAAAAAGCCGGAAAGAAGAAGCTCAGACAAATAACTAGTAAGAATGAAGAAGGTGCAGCATCAAAACATGTACGTTTTGATTAGCCCTGTTCAAATACATAAAAGATGAAGCCAAATCATGATTTGACCTCTACTTTTTCTCATGGATGAGTGCTTTTGTTTGTGAAAACCATAGATTCTTTGTACATACAGGTATTAGGTATATCTATTCATCTGATTATTATTAAATTGCTCTCATGAAATATACTGACAGTTTAAAAAGCACTTAAGAACAATGTCTCTTATTTCAGCATATTGATTCAGAGATCACACCCTGCTCTATGAGTTCATTTCTTGCCTTCATTTGCACTCAAGGACATGACCCATCATATTTGTAAAACATGGCTATATATTTAAGTATATATTTAAAGTAAAATCTCAGTTTTAAAAGATGCATTTATTTTTTTACGTGCACAGGGCCAGACTTACCACAGCTCAAAGGAAGTCTATGCCTTGCTGATGAATATAAACACCACTTACAAAGTTTTCTTTTCTATAGCTTGCATAAAGAATACTGATATTTTTCACATAGCCAGCTCAGTGGACATTTGAGGACATGAACCATGTAAAAGTGTTCATGAACTTCAGAATGCTAAGTTGCTATCACCCCTGTTTGCATCATTTACCACTTAAACTCTGGACTCTTTGGTTTCATGTTCATAATGAAATTATAAGATAAAGAGTTTTTGTCATTGAAATACTTATTGATCCCTAATTTTTTATCACCTGGGCACTTTTTCACTTTCCTACAAATTATAATAATCATCACTGATTTTACAACACTTGCACTTCCAAAGTAATTTTTATTGTTATTTACACGTTTGAAACTACTACAGATGTAGGCAGTTAAATACTATAGCTCTGAAAGACAGCGAAACTGAGGTAGGTACATTTAAGACAGTATCTGCATACGACTCAAATGACTCAATTTAATGTGGAAAGTAATCTCCCCTGTGGAGAGATTTTTGAGATTTTTGAAAAACATGTCATCTAATCAAGTGTCAAAATACAGATTTTGGCAAGAGAAGTATCATTACCTGAGCACAGTAAATCTGTTGCAAAAGAAATCTGAACACTTCTCTTCCAATTCATAGTTTCTTGCTTAATCTCAAACAGTTCTATAGATCATATTTCTGAGGTCTATTTGTTTTTTTGTTTGTTTAGGTTTTTTGGGGGGAGAGGGGATGCTGCTATTTTTTTGTTTATTTGGTTTGTCATGTTTTTTGTTTGTTTTTTTTTTCCATTTACTGACTGAAGTGCATTTGAGATTATTTTTGGCATCATTACACTGGGTCATGAAACAACATGTTTTGGCACCTGTTAGCCTCACTAGCAATCTGCTTATTCCAGGCTGTCATCCTTGTGCTGCTCCTGGGTATGCATCTGACAACAGTCTTGCAGGTTTGCTGAGATCTAGAGTTTTGCAAACAATGGAAAAGAGAGGAATGTGAAAAAGCTGCATAGGGATTCAAGTGTTTCAGAGCTATTGATTTTGTCTTTTAAAAATGTAAAAACTGATACTGTTCATTCCTATATGTTCCATTGAATTGTTCATGGTTGACACGTAAAGCCAGAACAACTGAAAAAAAACTGAAAAAAACTCCTTTCCACAAAATTTGTTATTAGCACCTGAAAATACTCAACAAGGGGATTTTCAGTTATACTGCACTAACCACATAATCCAGTGGGATGTTTAGTGAAACTCAGGTACTAGCAGCAAAAATTATAATGAGGATATATCTTAAATTATCTACCAGCTCAAATTAACCGTCCAGAGGAGGGCCACTAAGATCATCAGAGTGCTGGAGCACCTCTCCTATCAGGAAAGGATGAGGGAACTGGGTTTGTTTAGCTTGGGAAAGAGAAGGCTCTGGGAAGACTTCATTGTGGCTTTCCAATGCTTAAACGGAGTATATAAACAGGAGGGGCAATGGCTGGTTAGAAGGGTGGACAGTGATAGGACAAGGGGAATGGTTTTAAACTGAGACAGGGGAGGTTTAAGTTAGATATTAGGAGGAAGTTCTTCACATGGAGGGTGGTGACGCACTGGAACAGGTTGCCCAAGGAGGTTGTGGATGCCCCATCCCTGGATGCATTCAAGGCCAGGCTGGATGCGTCTCTGGGCAGCCTGGTCTGGTGGTTGGTGACCCTGCACATAGCAGGGGGGTTGGAATTAGATGATCTGTATGGTCCTTTTCAACCCAGGCCATTCTATGGTTCTATGATACCATACGTTCAGTTCTATGTGCAGAGATTGCAGGTTGAGAAAAAAAGCATTTGGTTTTGGTTTTGAAATGGTTTACAAAGACCATTTAAAGCGATGATGAGATCCTTACATACAAATTATCAGCAGATGCTAGCAAAAATATGGTACCAATGTAGAATCAGTGGAATTATTGATAATTAATGTACATAAATTATCTATTCACACAACAGAATCTACTTGGTTTTCACTTAAAATCTTAAAATACTGAGAGGTGAGTGTACAATTTTTCTTTAACACCAATTGATGTATAAATGTTTAACTCAGAGCCATGTAGTCAGAAGCTCTGAAAGAAAAGATGCTTCTTAACAATATGACATTTTCCTCAGACTTGGTACCTATAGACAGACTTCCTTTCGCTCAATTTTATTTTTCCAATATATCAGCATCTAAACTGATTTCCTAGGTTTCCTTCATTCTTACTAGTAAGGAATCCTATTCTGAAGTTTGATTCATATGACCTATTTAGATGTCTCCCTTACAAAGAGATGAATCATGCCCTGAAAGTGTCTGTTTCTCTCTACTGACTATAAAGACAGTCTAACCAGAGTCAATTTGGATATAAAAGACATCTACGTTAGGACAGACAAATTTCACCCTAGAAGCCATGAAAGGGAGCACAAGAGTGAATGCTATTTTCAGCAATATTTAACTTCGGTAGGATTTTGAAACAGAAATCCATCTGCAAGGTCATCTGAGGACAATACTACCAAGAGCTGCTGAGAAGCTCTGCTTTTCACTGCGCCAAACCACAGTGGAGCAGCTCCCTCGTGAAATGAGCAAGGTGACCGAGAAATGGTACTGCCTACTCCCTCTGCACCTTCTTGAAAATGCATTTGGATGAAAAAAGGGAACATTCAAATCTCCCTATTCCTTCTTTACATTTTGTTTGCAATAAAACTATTGAGGATATATTACAGAGTCATAAATTGTACTGGTATTTGTATACAGAAAGGACTGCTGAGCTTATATGAATCTGCACATGGTTTGTCCTCCTATCATGTTTCAAAAAAAAAAAAAAAAATTAAACAGTTGCTCATTTTAGCCTTGATTGTGCAGGACACATGCATTTCTCTTGAATCTAGCTACATACAGGATAAGATTCTTCAGAGTTTTTACCAAGGATATTCCCTTTCTTCAGCCTTCTTCAGTATACTGAAGATTAATGTATGGCTGTAGAAAATGTATTTGAGTACCTATTTTGTCTCACTGTATGAAATTATTTTTATATGTAGGCTTTTTAATAAGAACTTTATTTCTGTAATATAAAAAGTATATTTCCAACCTGAATCAACCCTGATCCAAACTCTACTTGATCAATGAATTCTTCCTATTAACTTCAATTGGCTTTCAAATTAGTCTTCTTTGTCATCCTCAGCTTCAGAAGAAATAATGCAGTTGCATATAGCAGCTAAGCAATACTTCATTCATCTGAAGTAAAAAAGGGTAAAATGAGCACATGTGTGAAAAATTTTTTTGACCACAAGAATTTGCAACCAATTCATCAAGACAAAAGAATCATTTATGATCATAATTTAAAAAAAATGAAATAAAACTATGTGACTACCCTCCTTTATAAAATGCTTGAGTAGTTATGAAGGAAGAATTCAGCCTTAAAAAAAGCCATACTGATCTAGCTAATTTATATTTTTCCTCTTCTAATAATCTAATTACTCCAAGACTTCCTAATTGTTTGCTACAAAAATTATCAACTCTATCATCTTCAGATGTCTTTTATAAAATATTATTACTGATGTTATATTTCCAATTGATATGCAGAGATTTAAACCTAACTTGTAGGGCAGTGAGAAAAAAAACTGTGCCCTTTGATACTGTGTTTAATTTGATCTTATATCCTACTTATTTCCAGGATTATTTATGGATTAGGTATTCTGGAAGGCCTAGCAACAGGAAGGCTTAGAAAACTGGAAACATTTTTTTCCTGCTTCTTACTGGTGATATAGCCCTGTCCTGATGTTTTCAGCTTTAACATAACCATTCTCTTTAGCCTGCTAGGATCAGCAGAAGCCTGTGATCAACCAGAGTTGGCTGGCCCATGCAATACAAACAACATGCCTGCTCACAGGAGCACAGATGCTGCCTAGAACCTAGTCTAAGAACCTAGTGCCTCATTTTTGAAACCACTGGAGAGAGAGAAAAAGAAAAATGTACAATTCTATGTGATGATTTCTACTACCTAAATTTACAGTGATAATTTATAAACTGCGAATTTAGCAACATGTGACATTTTGATTGATTAATTTTGCTCTTTTATAAGGTTGTATTAGGAAGACTTATACGGCCAAGAGCAGATATGAACTTGTCATCATGACAGCCTATCTGTAAAACTCTGCCTGAACTAACATAAGGTATTATTTTGTTTTCTGTATCCCTGCTATTCTACCAATATCCTTACATAAGAATAGTATGATAAAGAAGCATAAAAAGTTGATTAGGGAAGCTAAGATTTATGACTTTTCAATTATTAGTGGAGTAACTAAGATACTGGAAAGACACCTAATTGTTCTTCAAAAGCAGACAAAATCTCTGATCACTAGGTCTTGCAGAATTTTGCTCTATACTTAGCTAAGTGTCTTGCAGGAAGTTTATAGCACAGACAAAGCCTGAACTCATCTTTCCCAACTCTGAGCTAATTCTCTAATTAATGGACCAGACATTTCTCATTCCCTGAGGCACTGTAGAACAAGCAGGAAGAATATAAAGCTGCCTAAGAAGAACACTGCATACCAGGAATTCTTACGCTGCCTAATTAGGATTGCTTTACTACCACTTTTCACCATGGTGGTAGGAAATAATGAATAAAGCAACAGGGATAAAGTGGCTTAAGATCCCTAATCTATGATTTTTTTTTTTTTATGGGTCTGCATCCTCTAAGGGACTAGACTATACTCTAAAGAGGTCAAATAAATACTTCAAGATGTCAAATAAATTAATAAATACTTAAGATGTTACGCCTCTCTTGGATCCATAATACAGTACAAGATGGAACTTAACATGAGACTCAGAATGCTGTTTCTATATATCAACAGCTCACAGTAGTGAGCAATCCTCAAAAGGAACATTCAAATAGAGAAATGAGCTCACACGAGGTTTTCAGGGTTAGTTCCTAAGTTTTAAACTCATTTATGGTAAGTTAACACACAGATGTACGTAACACTTAAATATAATAATTAATAAAACATGAGTATCTGATATTCTTCTGCACATATAAAATAAAATTTTACATATATTTCATGTGGATAAAAAGAAAACAGGAAAAATCACATCACAGCAGGGTTTACCCTGTGAGGTTATGCCCTTGCAGAAACCTAGCAGTCAGTAAGACTATGTGAAGTCCTATTTATAAAATTCCAAACGAAAGGTTTTGGGAAAAAAGTCAAATATTTCAATTGAGAATCTTTGGGGCTTGGGTAACTGTTTATGCATTATCTGTTATTTGTGTCAGGGTAGGACTGATTTCTGTTATTTTATTACTTTCTTTTTTTCCCCCAACACAAGTAGTTCTTTAATTGTCTTGTTCTGTGGAAGAGTCTGCCACAGAGATGTCCTCTCACTAATCCATTTTATTTCCTCAAGCTTCAAAAATATTTTATTTAGCAGCAATACAATAGAAATTACCATGCAAACTACACAGGATCACAAAGCACAGCACAAGAAGTTCTATGACCTCAACTCGCCCAAACCAAAAAAGGCTTAACTATGACTTGCACATTTTCATCCCACCTTCACAGATTATTCTGCTGCTTTCTTCTTACATTCACATTTAAGACTGCTATTGCTTTCCACTAATATGTTGTGTCACATCAAATCCTCACAGTAGAATGTGTGTGGGGGGGAGGGGGAGTTAAATCAGTTTTCTGCTATACTTAAGATTTTCTCTACACTAACTTAATTACTATGTAATTGAGTAACTCATTCCACTTTATCTTATTTTAGACAGAAATACCGTACTTCTCCACACCTTTCCTTAACCAGTATGTTTCTAAACTTCTTCACTCCTTCTTAACTCTAAAGAACAGAAAATACCAAAATTTCTTCAAATTATTATTTCTTTTCTTTAACACAGGGTGTAAAGTTGAACACAATACTTACAGAATTTTGTCTGAAGGCTAGACAGTGCAATGCACAGTGAGGAAAACTACTTTGTTGATGTTTTAAGACATCACTTTTACTAAAAGAAATGTCTTATAAACATAAATTTTGACATTAATATCTATCAGAATAAAAGTCAGGAAAAATAGAAGCTAGACACGTTCCTACTTTCATTTCCTTAAAGCTCTGGGACATCATTTAAGTTTACATTGAAATTTCATTTGCCTTAGTTTCCACTGGAATGAAGATCACAAAATTCATGTCTAGATAAAGCCCTCTATGACTACAGGGAAAAATCTAAGGCCTCTACAACTGATATAACTAATCAGAAGAGGACTGCCATTTTTCCAATTAATATCACATTCAGACATTCCAATTTGTTGCATTTTAGAACATACTGTAGAATTCCTGAGTCTAGCTACATTTAAAACTGCCATCCACTGTCATAAAAAAAAATCATCACAGACCAACATACTGTATATGTGTTTTTATCTTATAAATTATTCAGCTTTCCACTGAACTTTGAGTTGATGTTCCTTTGAGGAGCGAGACCTATGACTATTTGTGGAGCTTATTACTCAAACAAATTAGGTATTTTGGTGTTCTCTTGGGAAAATTATGCAGAAAAATAACTACCACAGTTGTGTCCTACAACATTAGTTCACAAAACTCTGTAAAAAATGGCTCTCCAACAGCTGCACAGCATGGAATCTGATACTACTAGTCTTTCGGATTTCTTAACAATGAAGGAACTTTTCAAATATTAATTCAGTAAAAGAAAAAGGATGCAAAAAAAATTCACACCAAGGGAAATATAATCTATTTTCTTCACATTCCATATAAATGGAACACAAGTATATCCAGCACTTAGAAAAAGTTTGCAGGAAACTCTTAAGAAATATATATTTATCAAAATGGGTTCTAACATTACCAACCTCTGAATTCAGTTCATCCGTTTTTTGTACACTTATAAATTTGGTGCACATACTTATTCCTTTTTCATGTCAACATATGATAATTGCCTGTAGGTAGGATGTCAGAGAAGGAAGCCTTACTTCATGGATACATATATTTATACCAAAGAAGTAAATTGCATAGCAGAATCTGCTGTTACAGTTTAATGAAATAAAGCCTCCTATTTATTTAGGGTTAACTAATACTATTTTTCTGATTTCACAGTGAAGAATCCCAGCACATTCAGGTCTATAAGGATTCAGGCACTCATTCCTGCTCTATGCAACTCTGGAAGAAAGAATAATCATCTAATTTAACTGTAAGTGACTCTTTTAGCATGAATTGTGTGTTTAAAGATGTTTAAAGTGTGTTTAAACAGAACTCTCTGAGCTGCATTCCAGAAGTTACTCAGCACCAGACAGATAAGATCATAATGGTTATCAGGAGTAGCAAATGGGAAAAGTACTACAGGAAATGAACTCTCGTCAATAATCTAGAGAGTGCTACATTTAGGTCAGTTGTACCTGAAATTGTTTGGTGGGGTAATTGCTCTTTGGTCCAGACTCTGCTCTCTGAGCCTGTCAGAGTGCTTCCAGGTCCACTGAGTTCGATTCACCAATTTTCTTCCAGACTCATTTTCTAAAAGAAAAAAACAAATATCTTTAATATATGATAGCAAGCTTATGAGGAACAGAACAAACCACTCACGTTATTCTAACTTTTAAAAATAGGTTTTTAATAAATGCATTTAAAAATAGTTGTGTTTTTTTTTTTTTTAAATCTAATATACAACTTATCTCCTCAGTTCTTGGAACAGAAATTCATTCAATTACTTATTTTTTATTTGGTCCTGCAGAGACTTTTCAGATCAGTTAGGTATTTAAGGTGATTTGGCAATCTTTTGTTTTTGCCAATCACTCAGTAATCAGTAAAAGGTTAGAACGTCATTCTTAAATTCTACAACGTATCCAAGTACAGCTTTACTCACGCTTTAAATCAGTTTGAGTCCTTGTCTGATAGTACAGCTTATTGCTTCATAATTTAAGATGTTTTATGCATGTATTCATAGGACTGTTTTTCAGTTTTAGAAATGCAATCTAATGAGCCATATACTGACCCTTTACTGCAGATAGCTGGATTCATACAGGTATTGGAAAACAGCACCTAGCCTTTCTGCCTTCTGATTTCTTAGAAGTAATATAATATTCTGCTTTGATAGCACAAAATATCCAACAGTACTATTCCTTCTTCACATTAAAGTGTCAGTATTAGCAGAAAGAATTTTAAAGTGATGAAGAGTCTCCTCTATAAGCTATCCAGCATGTGTTTACCTTCTACACAGACAGATAAAGCATCATACTTCTAGTCATTACTCAGAGCTTGTGATTAGCGCCTACCATAATTAAAGAAACCATTGTGATATAACTACACTGCTGAAGAACATGAATGTACTTTTTACTTAAAAAATACTAAGGGACTAAATACTCTGCTGAAGGCTGCAGTAGGTACATCAGTTATTTTAGCCATTGTTTCTTGTGTAGAACTTCAAATTCAAAGATCCTCATTAAACTAAGTACATGGCAATAACAGACGAAGTGTTAATGGTGCAGCAGTGGAGTGTGTCAGGAAAATGAACAGACCCTGAGGGGCTCACCATGCTTTTTATGCTCAGCTAAATTCAGCAGCATTACCATAAATCCACTAAAAGATACTGTACTCAATGTCTTACATTTTACTTTTCAGGCAAGGAAATATTCTACAGAATTTAAAAAAAAAAAAGTAAACAGAAATATGATCATAAACTATTATTAAACAAACTATTTTAATGTAAAATTAATGTAAATACACTAAGAAGTATACATTATTTTTTCACATTTTAGAGATTAAAAAAACAGGCCTTTTCATCTTCTAAACAATGTCAAAATCTATGTCAAAATTTCAGTAATTTTATGTAGAAATGGGACTTTTTCACAAATGAATCTGAGTTTGCTTAATAAAATTATTTTCTAAATTAAAAATAAGGACTCAATATAGAATTATGCATAAAATCATTGCACAAGAATCGCAAATTCTTGAGTTCCAGCTTATTTTCTTTTATTCCTTTTCCAAGATGATATTCTGAGGGAGATATTTAACCTAAAAAAAAAAAAAGAATTTTCTTCTGTGTAACCATTAAATCCAATAATTTACTGCTTAAAAAATACTCCAGTGTTTTATATACATTTATACACGCATCTTCATGGTGGCCTTAATATAGCTTTTCTCTTTGATTTCAAAACTTCTCCAAGGGTAGGACAGACAGATTTATTTAACAATAAATGGAGATAAGGACTATAATACACTGTGCTGCTTCAATTACAAACTCAACTGAAAACAATAAATAATTATTTACAGAATAATAGCCCCACCCCACTCCTAAACCCCCCCCCCGTCTGTCACCACCTCCCCCCAAAGCAAAAACAAACAAACAAACAAAAAAAAACCTGTCAAATAATAGATAAAGGTCTACTCTTCTATCTTTGCTTAAGCAGTGTATTGTCATTTAGCCGTGCTTCAGCACCACGGCTAGCGGCCACGAGCAGGGCGACGGGAAAGCACCGCGCTCCTCCTTGCCACTTGCAACTCCAGCGGGATGCACACAGCAGAGCTTTGATTTTCGCAACAAAATTTGCCATACAAGAATGTGTTCACTCTTTCCATAAGCAAAAATTCGTTCTTCAAAAAAAATAAAAAAAAAATAAAAAAAATATATATATATATATTTCAAGACATAGCAAAAACAAGTGAATGTAATCTTTATATCCTAATTTGTTGCTTAATTAAAAGTATGGTTTAAAAAAAATAAATCCTATAAAGACACATCAATTCTTATTAAATCTGAAGGTACAGAAGAAAAACTGAAACAGTAAAACAAATCTCAAGAAAACATCCATCTCTATCTCACTCTCATGTACACATCTTTTCCCTTTAGTGGGCTGTATACTTTCTTTCAGTCTAACTGAATATTTTAACAGCGCAGCCACATTAAGTTGTTTCTTGTGGTGATGTAATTTGATTTACAAGTTTTACTGGGAGAGATGAAATAATTACAACTCTTTCCAATAGTTAGATAATTAAAAAACTGACTTAAAGAATTAATTTTAAAATTTAGAGACATTTGTGATGGACAGACGTTAGCAGATAACAGCTTACATAAATTTCCAAATACTATAGTCATGCCTCTGATTATTCAGAATAATGAATGAATAAAAATACAGTGGGCCTAATCCTGCTCCTGCTGACATTAGACAGACATCTGTCATGCTTTTCAATGGAAATAATATAATAAACTCAACCTCTAAAAAATAAAGTCAAAGTTCACGATATATAAAGACAACAGGTTAAAAAATAAACTGAAGAACATTAAACTTTTTTTTTTCCTATCAGAATATGAAATATGAAAACAGAAGACTTCATATACGGCAACAAAATGTTTTCCCTACCATTTAGGATATTAACATTTTTTTCCCAAAACACTCTTAAATCTGTAAATAAGTGTAAACATTTGTGAGCCTTTACATTAACTTTTATGTATATCTATCAAAAGACGATCTCATTGCCAATATTGCCTTAAGATAAATGTGCACCAGACTTACAAAACACTATTCTATATAAATTAAAAAAAAAAAGTTTAAGAGTTTTCTGAGATACAAAAGTAAGAGAGTGAATGCTTCTCATCAAAGGAAATATCCAGCATTGTCACTTAGTGCTCTTGGAAAATTTATAATATCTGCACTGAAAGCAGACAGTCCGTGAGCATCCTGGCTAATACTGTATGCCATGTTTTCTGATGTCAACTGTAGCTCAGATAGGATTAATATTTTAAAGAATCAGCTGCTGCTAAACAAGAATTTAAAACTAATGAGGAAAATGCACAACCAGCACTGAGAAATTTATGAGAATTTATATCTCAACTGTTCTCTCTTTGACTGTAAAGAACAATGGAGAAAATGGGAAACACCACAAACAGCTGAATGAAAAACCTCTGAGCTTTCTTGATTGCAAGAAGCAATGGAGATGGTGAACATGGAAAGAAAATCTCCACAGCATTATTTGTAGCTCTCCCAAAATTAGCAACCTGTCCCATGTCAGGACAGTCAGGAATCTGAAAATTTCCTTAAGTAGGTAGATGGCACTCCAACAGGACTTGATGACTCCAAATGTTGTCCCCTATTTCAAATCTTTAAACTACTACAGAACAATTTATGTTAGGAGAAAGGCTATTACATTCAGAGCTGTTGATCTGGAAGCACTTCAAAAGACAACAAATAACTTTTTTTGTGTTCAGATTCACCTCTTCAATACAATGTTGCTTAGACAGCCTGAGCAGAAGAAAATCAGGCAGGTAATCAAAATAGATTGCTAACTAAACCAAGCATTGGGCAAATAAATGATTCTAATTTCTGGATCTTTCCTGCTGCTTTCTGAAGCAAATTAGAGGTAGCGAAAGAATCTTAAGAAATATTGATAGCCATACAAATGGAAGCATGAAACAGCACCAACTTCCAGATTATAGAATTATACACCACATACCGTAGTTTATAAACTGTAGACAGCAAGGGTTATAGTAAATACAGCTTTACCCTCCTACACTGAGAGCTATTGGTGAAGAATCCTATCATGAGTCAATGTGACAGCACATGGATTATAATCCCAGATTTGGGGCAGAACTTTTTACACATTACATGTCATACATAAATTCAGAGCTAGCTAATGAATTCATGCGAAAAGTCTGAGTACCCAGTAAACTTTCCTGTGGATCAATGCCCAATCTTACCTTCCGTTGTCAAAAATAAATTTTTCTTCTTTCTTAGATTTCAGAATTCTTTATGGGGAGACTTTCTTTCAGTCTGATATTCTGTCACCCCAAAAAGTGTCACTCTGAACTTGCCAGTTATAACATGGTTAGACCAAAATAAATTCATAATTCCAATTAATTCCTCTTTAAAATATTCACTTATATGAAGATATGGTGCGTTAAGATTCTCAGAGCTAACAAGTAGACTACTTGTAACTAAATTTAATGCAAAAAAAAAAGTCTTTGTTAGTGAAATATCCATTTCAAAAATTTTAATATTAAACAGAAAGCATTATATTTGTTTTGTGGTAAATCATATTGCAAGTAAGGGTATCAGTAGCACATACATTAACAGCCTTTTAATCATATTGATAACACATTATATGATGTAATACATTATATAAGCTCATAATGCCAAAACTCTGCTCTGGACCTGAAAACTACCACCATATTTACTCAGTTACAATTTGCATTATAGAAAATGCTGCTGTGAATGAAACTCACTGTTGATTTGTATGTAGAAACTTGTGCTGATTAGACTGTATAGTATTAACAAACATTTGTCTGGAATATAAAGATCTCTTAAGTGTCAGAAGAAAAAAATAAAATAATGCACAAATAATGCTAACAAACTGGTCTATATTTGCAAATACTTTTAGAATAAGCTAGATTCTTAAATAAAAATTAACATTCACTATAAGTTATTCATTGTCCCTCAGTTATTATGTCACTTCAACAACAGCCAAAACCAAAAGCAGTATGTGAACATTCACCTACATAGTACAACTAAGCATAAGTGTAAAAAAAATGAGTAACTCTTCTCAAGACCTACATTTGCCTACAAGTGGAAAATACTCAAGAAGAATGAATATAACTCTACTGATTGATTTCTTTGCAAATAATCTCTGAACATACTAGAGCACTAAATTAATTCCAAAATCCATTTTTATAGTAAAAATGAATCCACACCTGTTAATCTTTTACATTAAGGCACTTTATGGCTTCAGAGTATTTCTCAGATGACATCATGAATAAGTGACATCATCTACATGGCATATGACACCATCCTACATGACATCCTTGTTTCCAAACTGGACATAAATAGATTTGATAGATGGACCACTCAAGTGGAAAGGAATTGGCTAAATGCTCACACTCAAAACATTAGACTACATCTCAATGTCTAAATGGAAGCAAGTGACAAGTGGTGTCCTTCCTGTCTGTGTTGAGACCGATACTATTTAACGTCTTTGTCAGTAATGTGGAGAGTGGCATAGAATGCACTCTCATCAAGTTTTAGACTGGACATATGGAAAAAGTTTTTACAACAAGGGTAGTGAAGCACTGATGTGATAGATGCTTCATCCCTGGAGACATTCAAGGTCAGGCTAGACTAGGATCTGAGAAATATGATTTAGCTGTAAATGTCCCTGTTCCCTGCCAGGCAGTTAGACTAGATCACCTTTAAGTGTCACTTTCAATTCAAACAATTTTATAATCTATGTTAACTTTGCACATAACACCAAGCAGAATGGTGTGGTCAACACACTGAAGGTAATGGACAACATCTAGAGGGATCATAACAGTGCAAGAGGTGTGCCCACACAAACACCATACGTTCCTACACCTTTCTTGGAGCAATTGCAAACAGGAACACAGACTGGACAGTGAGAAGGACATGGGGGTACCTGTAAATGAAAAGTTTAACATGCACTCACAATGTGTGCCTGCAGCTCAGAAAGCTAATCATATCCTGGGCTACATTAAAGGAAGCATAGCTAGCAGGTAGGTGATTCTCTCTATCTAGCCCACTCTTGTGAGTCCCACCTGGTGGACTGCACTGAGTTCTAGGACCCCCAGGATAAGAAAGACATGGGCTGTTAGAATAGCTCCAGAGGGGGACCATAAAGATGATCAGAGGGGCTGGAGAACCCTTCCATGAAGAAAGACTGAAGAAGTTGGGGTTGTTTAGCTTGGTGAAAGATCTAAGGAGTCCTTAGAGCAGCCTTCCAGTACCTAAAGGGAGCCTACTGGAAAGATGAGAAGCAGGAAGAGTAGTGATAGGATAATGGCTCGATGTCAAAAACAAACAAACAAACAAAAAAGGTAGATTTAATTAGATAAAAGGAAGAACTTCTTTACAGTGAGGGTTGAGATGCACTGGAATGGTTTTCTAAGAGGAGTTATGGATGCCCCATCTCTACCAGTTTTCAAGGCCACAGTGGGTGGGGCATTAGGCAAACTGGAAGGTGTCTCTACCCATGACTGGACACATCGAAGCAGATGGTCTTTAAGATGCTTTCCAGCCCAAACCATTCTATGATTCTATGACATTAGCTTTATCAAAAACACACTCTCTTTTCTTCTCCAGTTCTATAAAAAATATATCATTAATAAAATTACATATGTGTAGGATCCATTATCCAGTATGTACATTACTGAATCATCTTCATGCCTATAACTGTGCCAAAAAGAAACTAAGAATTCTTGACCAGAAAACAAAACATGCTAAAATAAATAATTTCTGGATTAAAAGATAATGCAAAGTAAAACAAGCTGATAGCCTTATTTAGATTCAAACAGAATTTAAATAAGGCCACAACAAAAAGAGATGCTACCTTACAAGATGTAACCAAATTTACAGGAATACTCCCATTTATAAGTGAAAGGAGGAAACTTTACCCTCTCATCATCTCCCTTGAATGATAAGAGAGCTACACATATACCTTCACTGTAGTGTCCAACAACTTTGGCTTTCTCAGAGAAAACAATTGTTGATGATTGACTGCACTGGCCAAAATAATAATAATAATAAAGGAGGAGATAAAGTAACATGCTGTGTGGAGACAGAGAATGTAATGGCCTTTACAATCAGCACAGAAGAAGCAGAATACTCTTCCCTTTACTGTAAAATTGTTCATGACTGGGGAGGATGGGAAAGTGAAGAAGAGAAAGATAATGATTTCAAAATAGTAAATGGTCTCATGCAGTAGTCTGAGCAGTGGGTGATATACAGTCAGCTCTCTGTGCCACAGGACAAAAAGGCATCTCATCATTAGTCTGAAAATACAGCACAAGATGTGTATCCTCTTTTCTCTGGTTGTGAAGGGTAGAAGAGTATAGAAAATAAAAGCAAAATTAAACATTTCTGAGAAGATGTGGAAGAACGCAAAATGTTCATATTATCTAGCAAAAGACACAAAGCAATGTAAGAAAACAAGTAAGAGGAAGTGACAAAGAAAGAAACAAGATGTTTGAATGTTGGGTCACTGGTGCAAGTGGGAGAAGTTTAAGGACAAGAACAGGTATGACAGAAAACTTTGCACAAATGGCTATAAAGGAAATTTAAAACAGATCTTATTAACAATCTTGTTGAAAAGGTCACAGGAATATTTTTCATAATTTTCAATATTTTAACTTTAAAAATATTAAGGTAATTCACAACATTACAGCTTCTTTTACATGCTAATACTATCCAAAAAATGGTCTTTATAATGTAATATTTGATTGCCGGTCCCAATATGCCCAATATGCCTGGTCCATCACCATAATTAAGTGATGGTATCAGGCTGTTTCTCTCTTCCACTCAACAAGTTTTAAAAGCAGCTGTTTACTGCAGCATTTTATGTTGCTTCCATTCCTTTCGTCACAGTTTACTGTACTGTCATGGATTTGCAAAGAAATTAAAATTTTTCATGATTTTCTCAGAATGTTTAGCTTTGATCAAGGTCTCATTCTCACACAGGAAATCTTTTCAATGTCAAATATCCCAACTAAAGATACAGAGGATGACATCCTGCCCATTACCTACTATATGTCCTAGACTGGTATGGTTGGTTTGTCACTGATATTGAAAAATAATGGCAGGTTCTCCTCTTGAGACTGTTGCCGCTCAGATCGTAACGGAAAAAAGATGTTCTGTTGCTGGGAAAGCAAAGAGAGCCACAAGGCTGCCAGAAGGTATATGGGTCTCTAACACTTTGTCAGAAAGAATACTAGCAAGCACAAAGGTATATCCACTTGCATCTCAACCCTACAGTAATAACTGTAAGAGATATGATTAAGAACTGCAGACTGTCCCAAATTGTTGTACTTAAAAGCCTGAATATGATTGTTTTCATGGCTTCAAAAGACAACAACTGACCCAAATTATCAGACTCTCTGAGACCCAAATTCTCCAAGGTTTTTGAGGATATGAAACTGAACACATTGAGTTCCTAAGAAACATTTAAAATTAATAACAGAATTTAGTGCCAATATTGAGAATAAATTAGGAGTTCTACTGTGTGTGACTAAAACCATGATGTATTAACAATTTCCATCTTCTTAATGTTGAACTGAATAGAAAAAAAAATCCTACTGTATTTAAATATCAGCAGCATAACAACATAAATTTAGGTAAGACACTTCAAAACTCTCACCTTGTGCTACCCAATTATCTGAGGAGTGTAGTATAAATTAAAACAACTGTCAGCATTTTAGATCGATTCTCCTCTTATTGTCATTTATTAATATTGATATAGAGATCTATTACTGAAATGAGGATAAGTCAAGCCCTTAAACAATAGGTGGTTTAACATTACCAGCTTAGACATCCTTTTTTTTTCTGTATATTTTTAATAATCTACACCACTTAGAATCAAATATTTATTACAAATCTCAAAGGACTTCTCACCTAATTTTTCCTAGAGGTTAATCAATAAGTCTAATTAAAAAAGATTTTTAAAGGGGAAAAAAAGCCAACAAAAAAAAAACCAATAACCTAACATTCAATCTATCCAATACCTCAGGACTTTTGGTAATACTGAATGCAAGGAGGAAAGGCTTTCTACTTGCCATGATTAAGAGCCTTCAAGAATTATTAGAAGTTAGATGCAGATATTTCTGCTCGCCAGACAGACAGCATTATAAAAATGTCTGAGTCACAGTAGCTATGAATTTTTGCATGCAAATTAGGTGACAACCTAAACAGCTGTGATTAAAAAAGGCCACCAGAATCCCATGTTTCTGGTGATTCAGATGCAGGCAACAAACAGAGCAACGACCAACAGGTAATGATCCCAGTGTTACTATGTTAAAGAGGGAAAGAAACACAAGAGACTGCTCAGAAGCAATACATGGTGAACATGAGACAGGCACAAAGACTCATCAGACAGAGAGAACTACAAAGGCAGAGAAAAGGAAAGACAATGCTTACCATGACATGCTATCTATGATGCAAAATTTCAGTATGCAATTCTTATGTGCAACATGCAATGCACCATTCACTGAAATATGTAAATATCAGTACAAAAATCATTACAGTTTTGTTGCTAATGATGATCCAATTTGCAATTGCTGATCTATAGTTCTATTACAGAAGCCCTTGTTCTATTTTAAATGAATGCTCATCTTCATTCAAAATGAACATAATATGCTGTAGGGCAAAATTTTCCGAAAATAAGAGGATTTTTTAAAAAGCTTTCACTTTCATTAGTAAGTATCAGCCAACAATTTTTAAATAGTTGAAAGGTTAGGGAAACATAAAAATATGAATGGAAATAAGAAAACAATTTTCCATCTCATTTACTAAGACACCTATTCAAAAAAAAAAAAAAGCAAAAGCAGAAGAAAAAACTGTGTTGATGAACTTCAATAACTGTATTTATCACAAATTAATTACAAAATCTAGTTAGGAACAGGCTGCTAACATAAGGTAAGACAGGTTGCAGACAGTAGTCCTTTATGTAAAAGCAAATGCCAAAGAAAAGCTCTGATATTTGGTTGTGGGCTCCCACTTTTCACATAGGCATTTCCTAAATCCATGCTTGATGAGCTTCTCCAGCTATAAATTCTGTAAATTCCCTCTGGAGCAGTGCAGAGTGTGCTTCATGAAAATGTCATCTGCCAGCGCTGCAATTACTCACACTCTAGCAATCATGTGCACAATGCAGAATGGGTCGAATTCAGGTGAGAACGAGAACCAGCAATCAAGCCTCTGGAATTGAGAACAAAGCCATTTTCTTTCATTTGCCATCAACACAACCATCAAGGCCTTAATTACAAGGCAAGTGTCAAGCCTGGCTGCTGAAAGGCTTATTATTATACAGCTCAGCTTCAAATCAGTTTTGTATTGATGAACTGCAAAAATGAGGAAGCTAGCTTAGCCCCACAAGAAAAGGAACGGGGACTAACTGATTATGTGATTGGCAGGAAGAAACAAGGCCATTTAAAAACACATTTTTAGACAGTAAAAGAATTAGTGAACAGCACACCTAAAACCTTTCCACAGATATGTTTTCCACCTCAACAGCAAACCTCAGTGGTCTGATAATTTAAAGGACACCTTCTTCAGTTGAAATTATTGTAGTACACACACACACACACACACACACACACACACAAAAAACAAAAAAAAAACAACCTGTCAAAAGTCATTCCTGTGGCCACACATTTTGCTTTTTTTGTTATGGCATTTTTATTTTTCCAGACAATAACACATGGCTCTCATTGTGTTTGTATTGCTCCCTTAAACTTAATTGCATGTCTATATACTGAACACATACAGACGTATTAACTAAACTGCATATGTATTCACAAGTCCTTGCCCAGCAATTACCTATCCATTCCAGATTAGTTGTTCTCCTATTAGAGAGATGAGAAATTATCATTTTGTAAGCAAACAGATGAATTCATATTGATTCAAATAAATTATTAATAAGAAACTTGTTATAAGTTAAGCCAAATGTCACCTTTTTTTTACCATTTTCTGTATACATTTTCTGTTACAGCAAGGCCTAAATTTTTAAATGGCTGTTGATGCAATATTATGAATATAATAAGTTGATAATTTTTTTGTCTTTTGGTTATCTTAACACATATTTCTGACTTCGCCACTGCATGTTTAATGTGACTGGAGAAACGTGCTCAGTTCATGGATCTGCCCTTCTGAAATCTATGATGAATAGCCACAAGTGGACCAACAGAACTTTACCACCAATTTTATACATTCTACTTAAAATGCTGACAGTCCATAGCTCTTTCCTTACTGATTGCCTCATCCATTACATACTCAACACAAATACATTTCACTTCTTCCAACACACCAAATCCTAAAAATTTCAACGGTCCATTCTTTAGCAGGGTATTCAAATACTTGAACAGGAGAAAATAAACATTAACACAAAAGAGATGAGGGCACATGACAGCTAATAGTCACATCTGCATTTTGGTATTGATTTCAATAGTTACAGGCTGGATTTGTTTTCTCGTCATATATTGATATTATATGCGATATATTGAAATTACATATAATTAATAAAAAAATCAAATACTAAGAACCCAGATAATAACAGGATAATATCCACTGGAAAATATATATATATTTTACTAGGAAAAAAAAAAATTCCAGACGGATATTTTTAAGGGGGAAAAACAGTACTCAGTCTTCAGAATATATTTCAGAAACTTTCTGGTGATTTCAATGGAGATTAGGCAATTCTACTATGTCTGCTCGCACTTGTACTGTTTAAACCTTCATTTTATTTTTTTTCCAGAACACTGGATTGACTACTTCTCATTTTGCCATTGAATTGCTCTATATTTATGAATAGTACAAAAATTTCTTATGAAAGCTATGTTAATTTCAATTTTCCCCACTATTATTATTTGCACTTACATACCTCCTTTCTTCCAAAGGAGTTTTAAAGGCCATCTATCTGATTTATTTCGGTCAAGTCTCATTCCTTTCATTTAGGAGGTCATTATCTTTTTGTAGCTCAATTTACGGTTCTAAATCAAGATATCTTATTGCACCACAAACATACATACAAACTACGCTTTCTCTTCTTAGTCTTTTCTTATTTAAGAATAACAAGCAGAACAATGCATTAGTTCCTCAGTTTCAAAGAATAAAAGTTTTTCAACCTGCATTCTTCTGAGTTAACCTTAATCCAGAGAAGAGCCAACTGTCAAGAATTACATATATAGGACAATATGCTGAAATCATTATGAAATGTACCTAAACTGAAAGATTCCTGAAAAATATAATTGATATATGTTGTTAATAACCCATACTTGGGTACCCAGATCAGAAGACTGCTGTACTATGCCTGAAAAAAAAAAAAAACCAGGTATTTCAACTGCTCTTAGAATTGGTAAGTATGTGAAGAATACTGAGATACTCTGAGACACAGGCAAGTGGAATTGGTCCCAGTGGTTGATCTGAAGTTTACTAGCATGACTTGATGTTTTTAAAATGGAAAGACTGCTGTGGCTAGAACTTTTGGTTATATAAAGTCAAGAAGAAGGCACGTTAGTATGAAGATACAGATAGTTCTAGAATGTCTGGAATAAGAGTTATGGTCACATGCTCTGTATACTGAGACAGAATGGAATACATTATAAAAACTGAATATAAAGAAAAAATAGTAATTTTTAACACATAAAGGTGACAGATCCTTATGTGGATACTTGGGCTGGCAAGGAAAAGGGAAATCTTTTCTATGTAATTTGAAGATACTATCAAAATAAATATGCCTGACAGTGTTAAAAATTGTAAATTAAAAAAAAAAATTGTATTGTAAAGAAACGATATGTTTATATTGAAGAGGACAGTTGCTATTCTAAAAATATTTTTGAGAAAAAATTTTTACTCCAACAGTGTATTCCTACAGTTAGGGCAGCACCAACATTCACTTGGCAGGTAGCAGGAATATAGAGGAACTGTAAGCCAGTATCTCTGATAGATACATAGACATGAACGAGCCACTGACTAAACTAGCCATTTCTAAACTAGAACTTCAGCATGTATTATGTACTTGAGTAAAGGAACGCTTTTTACTTGGCAAATCACTTGACAATGCATAAACTGTAGAGGTATCAACAATTACTCCTGTTTCTGAAATTTTCCAAGAGAGCCTATGAGATTTCTGGAGTCTACAAAGATGGACTCAAAATGAATAAAGGAAATGGACAGAACTGTTACCTTCAGTTGTTTGAAGGCCTTCATATAGATTTAATTCTAAAAGATAATGACTGTTAAATGTTGTTTGTGATCCTGAGTCCCCTCAGTTTTGAGTACTCTCTGAAAGCAGATGAATGACATAACTTAGATGAAAGAATGCTATGATCACTTTGGAGAATTTTTAAGATATAAATTCAGCAAAGTAGCTGAGATATTTGGGATTCTAAATTGTCTACCAGACTCATTCCACCAAGTTTCTTTCATAAATTTTTATAAGGATTTTATGGACCAATTACATCTTTACATGATAGAACCCATTCCAAAGGTCATAATTTCAGTGCATAATTGCTGCATGGACCAAAAAGGACTCTAATCAGATAGAGGTTTTTATCCAACTTTTTTGGACTTATCAAGATTATTTTTTCACATTTTTTCTAAACTATTTTCATATTTCGAAGCAGTTAATGAAACCTTTACTATTAAAGAAAAAAAAAAACTAAAATGCACATCTGGCTCTTTTTTCTCTACTTCCATCTTAAATAATGCATATTCATGATGGACACAGCATATTTTAAAATAAGATAATATTTTAGGCCTTTGATTATCACAACACAGTGCGTATTAATGTAATTACAAAGTTATTTAAAAGCTGATAATAATAAACATTAATTGGAGAGCAAGAGAGAAAAGGAATGGTGAGTGATTTGTCTTTCAAGCAAGTGGTACTGGATGAACTTTTCTAAGTTCAGTTGGACAAAGTAAAACTAATGTCCCAGAGAACAAAGATCAGTGCAACTGCACGTAAGCTCTTTTCTCTGCAATATTTTCTCTCATCTTGTGTCACCTTTTTTTTTTTTAAAAAAAAAAACTTTTACAGCTAGATAATATAAAAAAATTTAAAATCTTGTAAAGGTTAAAAAACCCTTCAAAGATCATCAGTTGTGCCCTTCTGGAAGACACTGCAAATGGAATTCTTAGCCATAACTTTATATGGACATAAGGTAAGTGTTTTCCCTCATGTTGTCTGAAATCAATACTGGCCAATTTCCCAGCTTCTAAATCTATTACTTCATAGGTTACTATCATGTATTGCCATTGTATATATCATTCTTCTTTCTTAAATCATTCTCTTGTCTCAGAGATCTGCATAAACAGGGATAAACAGGGCTGCCCAGGGGAAAAAAAAAAAAAAAAAGCCTATGAGTTTAAGCAAAATGCAATATATAAGCTTAAATTTATGTATGCTATCAAACAACAAAATACAGGCAACTTTCAGGCTTTGTTTCAGAAAAGAATTTTTTTCTCAGACTTCCAATTTATATTACTTGGGATGAAAATGCTAATAAGTTAACCTACGGCATGTAATTCAGTGTTAATTCCAGGTATGCGGATACATATTCCATTTTGTCTGTATGAAAAAAATAACAGCTTTTTCTACTACTTTTTTTTTTACTATCTTTCATGAATATCCATTCTTGAATCTTTTTTCTATAGAAAGTGACATATTCCAAATCATAATATTATTGTCAATGTAAACTAGCTTTTATCGAGTTCATCTTTTCTGATGAACATCTGATCTTACATTCTTCTCCCTTTACAAAGCATAAAGATATATTGGAAAATAATTAAAAGTAAAGAGTTGGTTTTGATGCTGTTATAATTATGGCATTTTTTCCTAAATACAAAAACCCAACAGTCAAAATGCATTTTAATCAATCTTGGGACAAATCAAACGAACTTAGGAATTTCTAGGTCCTTCATCCCTTAAAGCTCTTTCCTTGATCTGTCCTGTTTCTTTCTGGCTCTTTTGGTTGCCCTGTCCCAAGACAGCGGCAGTTTTGATGATGCATTACCAGACTGAACATACAGATCAAATTCTAAATCAGCAGTAAACTGATGGCACAACTGCACTTTTGGAAAGTAGATGTTATGGGGCACCGGAAGTATCCACCATTCTTAGGATTCACCAGAAAGGTGTTACTGTCTGTGTACAGAGCAGTCATTCCATTACTCATACTATAAGCCTCTACAGACAATACATTTTGGTAATCCATTATTAGTATGATTTACATAACTGGCCTTACTGCTCTTCGAAAAGAAAGAACCAAACAGCAAACATTTTCTAACCAGCAGGAAGCAGGGAAACATATTTATACAACTGGATTGTTTTGATGGAAAAGCAGCAACTGTGTTCAGGATACAAGAACATGAGTGCCCCTGCATAGAGAAATTGTCTGTCTGGGTTATATTGTATGTGCTTACCATAGTAAACTTTACTTTGTTGTTTTTCATCTAAGTGTTGAACTCATTAGCCAAAGTGACAAATGAGAAAGTCTCCCACAAGACCTGAGCAGGCCTGCTCTCAATGAGTTGTTCTCCCAGTCTGTACTCATATCTGAGACTGCCCCAAGGATATTGCAACATGAGTTCTCCTAAGAACACTGGCATAGTTTAGTATATAATGAATATATAGAGAATAAGGATATACTGAGCTATGAATTTGTATGGAACAGCTTATTAAGTGAGGCACAGTTAGCCTCTAATCAATTCTAAGCACATATTTTGATTTGAGTAATATTTTTATTTTTTTTATTTTATTTTTTCCTGATCTGGTCAACAATAACAGCAATTTTCCTGTCAAAAATTTAGACGAAGCATCCACATCAGTTGTACTTGTAAGTCATCTTAAAGGCAGAAAGCAACATCTACACTAAAACAAAATATATGTACTTGTTTGAAAACAGGTATCAGTCCACAAAGCCTCCTGAAGATAGCAGCAGAGGAATAAAGTGAAATGAGGTCCATATGACTGAAATAGAAACCACATTAATTAAGCAATCCAGGTCATGGTTTTTCAGATGTTAGTGAAGAAGAGCTACTGCAGTACCACAGCTGTACACAATGTGTACAATTTCCACATAGATACACCAGCAGTACTTGGTTAGCTGTCTACCAGCAGTTGAGTACTGGTCACTATAGTTCTCCATCTTCTGGCAGAACTTAAAGGCAAACTTGATATCTTTCCCCTTATATTAGGCACTCAAACAACTGGCTTGTTTTCAATTAAAGCTGAACACTCTAAAAAACAGCCAAATTATTTCAAAAAGAGAATAAGTCTTTTCTACAACAGCAAGAAATGGTTTAAGACATTATGACTTAATACAGAAAGTGAAGTATTTTATTGTCAAAGCATGGCATCTTTCTACACTTCTATCAAAGACAAAACTGAAGCAGTTGTGAATTTCAACAACAGGTCTTTTACTTATGAACCATCAACTCTGAAACAAACTCTTTAGCCTACATCAAGACTTACCATAGTAACAGACCAAACTGCAGAAAAAAATTCATTTGCGTATTTACTCCTTCCAAAGTTCCAGTCTAGTAATTTCATCAATCTAGTGTTCCTATGGCTAAATTAGAAACAAAAACATGGTATGCAGCTCAATCCAAAAATAAAGTCCCCTATATATTTCCACGCAAACTACAACAGATACAAAGAACAAAATAACACTGTTTGACAGAGCAAATTCTCAGCTACAAAACACTATTTTTCAACATTGTCACCACCATTAGTCACGAATTTTTGCCAGGGATGAAGCTCATAAAATTCTGCATGGTTGTTAAGAAAGTGGTTTGTCATTCAGGTCACTGTTACCACTGCCTCACTGCACTCACATCCACTGTTTGCTCTCCAGAAACATTCACCAAGTGTCAGTGAGTATCAGTGGGTGCCATTTTTTCCGTATGGAGTAATTCAATTCCATATCTTTGCTTTAAATGCACTTCCATATCAGACATCATTTTGTCAGAGTGCCCCATTGCTGCCATCTGTCACACAGCAACAAAATGCAGTGGAATACTGGTGGTAAGGTTCAACCTCTACATCATACCACCAACACCCATCTCTGATGTTGTGGGTCAACATAATAAAATAGGAGAGAATACTTTCAGAACAACCTTCATGCTTTTTCATCCTGTGATACGACATCATTCAGCACACTCCTAACCTTGATTGGGGTTACGTACTGGGAACGATGTGCCAGTCATTTTTCACATTGTACTATTACTCCCTACAGTAAAGACCTTTAGAGGTGAAATCTCTAGGCACAATCTCAAAACCACTGTGGTTCTCTGTAAGGGACAGGAATCACTGGTATCAATATTTCTTTTAAGTAGGGAGAGACTGTCTTTTAATCATCGTGGCATTTTCTAACTCCAACATTTCCTTTAATATTTGTTTCTTTTTTTCCTGTTTTACAGGAACAGAGAACCACAGTTATTTAGGTTGAAAAGGACCTCCAGCAGATTCTAGTCGTCTGGCTCAATCCTAGATCAATTCTGAATCTTAGCCAGGTTGCTCAGGGTTTTGTCCCATTACGTCTTGAAAACCTTCAAGGATGGAGATCCAATGCCACCCTGGACCTGTTCCAGTGCTACTTCCAGACTTTTATTCTCTTAAAATGCGCACACACAAAGCTGACACATACATCAGATTAAACAGATCTGTGACCAAGATTCTGCCTACACCCACACTTCAAGAGTGTGATTTTTAATATCTAGAAAAATAAATTAACAATTACTTTTCAGTCAGAATCAGGATTTCACAATAATACAGAGTTATGATACATTCAACTTTCACATATATAAACTCTATTGCTTAGAATTGGTGATGTTTTGAATTTGATTGCTAATGTTCCAATGTCTGAAATTGCTCAAATCAGTTAACTGACAAATTATAGACTAAAGGAATGAAGTTACTTCATTCATTCTAGTTTTATTAAAGTTTTTGCTTACTTCTCACTTTATTTAGTATAGAGAAAGCACACACAAATACTGGAAAAAACACTGGATTGATTTTAATTACTTGATTATGATTAGTTTCAAAAGGTCTCCTGATGGAGTTTAATAGTGCTTTACTGGTTTCACTATCAAAACTGCACAAATCTATCATTTTGTAACTTCAGCAATGGAATTGTTTGTCCAGAACTGAAAAACAGTCAGCTCATTAGTCTGAATAAGCTTCTTTTAGAATTAATAAAAATATATAATGAAAGATGACTAAGAAACTATGGGAAATCAAAGAATTCAAAAAGAAATAATCGGAGAAAATATTAATTCAGCCTGTAAACTGGATGGAATCCCACATAATACAGTCAGGATTTCACTCAAATATCCTTTTCAGATTGCTTTTTCTCATTTATGCTTAATAAATCCAACTACTTCAGAGCAGTAACCATTTCTCAACATATCAAAAGTTTGTGTTTTATTTTTGTTGTTGTTTTGTTGTTTTTTTTTTTTTTTTCTTCACCAAGCAATCCTTGGATGGGTAAAGCTCTGATAATTTTCAAATTTCAATTGTTATTAGTAAATCTATAAAAACTAACCTGTAAGAAAATGGAAAGCAGTTTTTGTAGAGCTGTCATAAACACTCTGGAAAGTCTCCTGTAATCCCATTTTGCCCATTACTTCTCTATTTAGGAATGCCTTGAACACCTCCAGGCAGAGGCATCCACCACACCTCTGGGCAACCTCCTGTAACAATGCCTCATCACCCTCACTGTAAAAAATTTTTTCCTTATTTCTAACCTAAATCTACTGTCCCTGAGCTTGCAGCCATTTCCCTTGTCCTATCAAAACAGGCCCTGATAAAGAGTCTGTCTTCTTTCACGTAGCTGCCCTTTAGATACTGAAAGGCTGCCATCAGGTCATCTCGCGGCCTTCTCTTCTCCAGGCTGAACAGCCCCAACTCTCTCAGCCTGTCCTCATGGAAGAGTTCTTCCATTCCATGGATCTTTTTTGTGGCCCTCCTCTGGACACGTTCCAGAAAGGTTCATGTTTCTCCCGCACTGAGAACTCCACATCTGGACACAGCACTCCAGGTGAGGTCACATCAGTGCAGAGTAGGACAGTATCACCTCCCTCACCCTGCTGGCCACGTTTCTTTTGATGCAGCCCAGGATACGGTTGGCTTTCTGGGCTGCGAGGGCACATTGCTGGCTCATGTCCTGCTTCCCATCCACCAGTACCCCTAAGTCTTTTTTGACAGGGCTGCGCTTGATCCTTTCATCTCTCAGCTTGTATTGGTAGTGGATGTTGTCTTGACCCAAGTGCAAGACCTTGCACTTGGATTTGCTGAACCTCAAGAGGGTTACAGTAGCAGAAGGGTTACAGCAAACAGCTTGCCAGATTTTTAAGACTTTCACAGGGATTCTGGCTTTCTCTCATCTCAAATAGTTTCTGAATGTATTCAGAAATTCTGTGAAGTGTTTTTCTGATCATTTGGGAGTGAACAAAAATAAACTTAACTCATTCTCATAGAGAAAAAAAAAAAAGAATTCAGAATTCAGATTTGGGGAAAAAAAAAAAAAAAAAAAGCTTAGCTGAAAAATACTTGTATTTCAGGAAACACCTCTCCTACATGGTTATTTATGATTGCAAGTTGCAAATTCTCCCATCCAAATTACAGACTTTCTAGTCTAAATGGCACTTGCACGTGCAAATTTAGAGTTAAACAGGATCTAAGGGATTTACTGTTTGTATGCTGGTGCCCTGCTCAGGTCTCAACATCCATCTGTTGCATATGCATTCAGTCAAAGTAGTGCCAGAGGCACTATGCCAGAACAGGGATAGCAGGAGCTCACCTCAGACCAGACACTGGCTTTATTTTTAATTGATTCCACCAACTGATGTATTGTGCTTAACGAGAAAACAACAAACAACAAACCAACATATAAAGAAAGCTATCCTCAATGTGTCCTGTTTTCTTTTGACTTCCAAGCCCAAGAAAAATAAGTCAAATACTTTTTGTTTTGCCAAAGAATTCAGTGTCTCACACAAGTAGCACTTCATTACTATTACAACCGCTGGAAATCTCCAGAAGAATTTTTACTTTAACAACAACAACAAAAATGAAAGCAGTAAGTCCCTGTTTCTAGTGATTTCTGCTCATTAGTTGAGGGCTCAAACCATCCTTCTAACTGTAACAGAAACAGGATTATTGTCAGCACTCTCCAATACATTCTATCTCAGTAGACAAGGGCAGCTTTTATTTGTGATGTACTCAGAATCACTAGCAGATGAAGTAACTCTGAGGGGAACTTTTTCATTAATTTCACCATCATCAATCATCAGTTTAGACAAGGCAAATTTTGTGCCTGGAATGAATATGATGCAGGGCAGAACAAATTGATGGCTTGCACACAACTCCACATTTGACATGGGTTTTGTATACATGTGTATGGCTATACTTCTCACTTGCTCAGTAGAACACTGAGAGAATTCTAGAAATAAATGGCAAGCCTGTATAGATTAAATGTGCATTCCTAAATAAAGCAAAGGTCCTAGTTTGTTTTTTGAAGTATTTTTCCTCTTTAAATTCAGCTTGAAAACAGTCATGACAATTTATTTCTAATTAACATTAACCTCAGCAAATCTGACTTCGTGTCCATCCCCAGCAGCACAGAGGAGGCTCCCACTCCAACATGACACTCAGGCCATCACAGAATCCAGCTGCCAAACTGCAGCAAATATTCATCCCACAGCAGCTTCTGGCCCCTTGGTGAGCTCTGCAGGCAGAGAAGCTGACAGCTCTGAAGTTGCCTGTGGGTCTGTCATGTAGTTAGGCTGCTAGCTGAGCTGACTTATTCTTCTCAGTGCCATTTTTCTTTGACTTACCTTTGATCCTGAGATATCTGCATATTGTTATGTGCTTGAGAAAAAGTTCCCATGTAAACTTCTTACGAGCCCTTTGTGTTTGTTCATTCTTAAAGTAAGAGGTGATATCCCACAAATCTAGAGCCATGATGTACATTACTCATGATGTTGTCATGAAATAACCTCTCTCACCACTTACATAACAGATCCTGCAGATAATACAAATTGATATATCACTAATAATAGTCCTACAAATGATATCATACATAACTATAGGCAGCTTTGAAGCTACGCATTAATGTATTCACCTGTTAGTCTCTTAAGAAGGCTGATTCTACTTTCCTTTCTACCCTGATTACTTTACCCATTAGCTAAGGTCTGTCACACAGCTGAATCCCAAGCAAGCAGAGTGCTGGCACGCTGGGAGTGTGGAAGGAGGAAAAGACAGCAAATAAAATAAAGGATGTGAGCTAGCCTGAACAGCAGGACCAAGGATTAGGGAAAAAATAGCAGAGACCAAATGATGGTGAATCAAGTTCAAGGAGCATTACTGACAAGGTCAAGTCTTAAAAATTCATCTATATTCCACAAACCATTCTGTTCCGGGTAGGGGGCAACTTCTATTAGCTTTAAGAAAAATGTATTTTTTATTTTCAGCTTGCCATTTCTTTTCAGGAAGCTACTTGTCCCAAAGAATCTTTTATTATAATACATTTCATGACAATAAAGTGACGATTCACTTTTTCTTCCCTAAATATACATATTAACAGATTCCAGTTGTTATGAATCTCTATTGTAGTTTTTAGTGTGAGTTTCTCTTCCATTTTTTAATGCCAGAATATGTAATGAACTAATTAATTCAATAATCAAATTTAATTCTCATTAAATCTGAAAGTAGCTACCTCTAAAAGACAAAGATGTTCTGATTTGTAGCGGTTTTAGCATGTAAAATATTATAGGAGTCAATTCCAGAATTGAGTTCATGAGTATGTTCAAAATGAGATCTTTACTATATTTTACCAAAACTAGCCCAAAGACAAAACTAACAAAAGCATCAAAGACTGAAAACAATTTCCCACTAGCTGAGGCTTATCCAATAACTAGTCACAAGGCATTAAGTCTCTCCCTTCTACTGACTTCAAAGCAAATCATGGGGTGATTCACTGAATCTGGGCCCAGAGAGATGACAAACTGTACCTGTGTCAAAATAAAACCTGTTCTGTGTGCAAATATGCAGATTTCTATTGGAAGACAGAACAAAAACTGAAAATTGTACCAAGTTCTCTTTGTACAGGCTGCCAAAACCTCCACTAAACAACTACTACATCATTTGCACAGCTGCAACTAGCTCTTCTGCCACATCAGTCCCAGTCAAAGGAAAGCAAGAGTGTGTCATGCCTTCAGCCCTCACCAGCTTTGCCTACTGTAGTACCTTCCTTGGGATGCTGAAAGATTATACGTAACAAAAACATGTGCTCATACATATAGTGTGTAACATTATTTGGAGTAAAAATCAATCATCCAAAATGAAAAATTTGGGCCAAATTTTTTGAGAACCTGTTCGCTTCATTACAATTACAGATTAATTTTATGGAAAGACCCACCTGCTGAAAGCTCTAGCTTTAATATATTTGTGTAAACAGTTACTTACTGACTGACAAAACCCAAGATTGCTCTAAAAGCTCATTAAAAGGTACAACTGAAAATTTTCATATACTTCAGCTTTTATGCATAGATTAAAGGAATTTCAAAAAACAAATATGTGTGAAGTTCAACAATCTGTAAATCTGTTACCTCCACATAGCACTGAAGCTACAAAATTTTTTTTCCAAAAAATTCAAACATTCACTGTCTTTAAACTGCACATAATTTTACCAGATTTTACTGATGTGTCCTTTATAAAAGAGAATAAAATTTTCTTGCTGTATCTTTTTTACAACACTTAACACATCTTAAATATCAAAGGCAATTTTCAGAAGTGACATTTCATTTTGAAATCTGATTTTGTTTAGCTCAGAAAACAGAATCACAGTCCTTAGCACTGGATCACTTCAAAAATAATACTTTCAGATCAGATATGAACTTGTAATTGCATTTGTTTAATTACCTAATACACAGTGCTTTGTGCTGTCTTCATGTGCTCTTTTGTTTTTCTGACTTTATGACAGCTGCAAAGAAATGAACATAATTTGATCAAACAAAGCTAAGTTAGGATAATATGATTCAGCAAAAAGTCTAATTATATGATCCAACTTGAATCAGCAGAGTAAGTTATACCAATTCCCATGTATATGTTTTGTATTAGGTATCCCACCACTAAATTTTCTGTATTGTTGAAATTAAGGTTTGAATGTTGAGTTTATGATATAGGTGGTACCTAATCCAATTTTGGAAGCTAATTAATATATGTTGTGTTAAACTATCGAGCCTCTTTAAAAAAACCCAGACTAACAATGTCAATATATTCAATCTGAGAAATAGTCTAAGTTCAAGACTAAGTCCACATGATTTTAAGCAGAATTTGGCTTAATAAGTTAAGAATACACATCAGTATTTTCAGTAGCAATTCAGCTCCCTGAATATTGAATAAGCCTTATTAATTTTGCAACCACTCAGAAAAATCTTTAGTTTAATAATAATAAAATCTACTACTATGGCATTACTCAAAGTTCTGACATTTCTCAACTTCTAAAATTAGAAGTAACTTTTAAAAGACAGTTATTGTCACTGCAATTTTTAAATGACACCCAATTTTCTGTGCCCTTCATGGAAAACTAAGGAAGGAATATTACAGCTTCTATTACCTTAAGGTCTGGTTTGGCACAATATGCAAAATTTTCAAATGAGCATTAGCAACAAATTCGCCAACAGTCATTGAAACACAAGTTCAATTGAAAATCTGACTTTGCTTTACTACCTCTTTTGAGCCACAAGTCAAAACAAGGGCTGCAGTGAAGAGAGTATGACACTACAGGGCAAGTTGTAAAATTTCACTCTGCTGAAAGAAACTTACAAAAATACAGCAACAGATTCCACAGCAATAGGATACAACAGAACTTCTCATCATGAAGCACCAGGGTCCTATGATACTAGCTAATCATAAAACATACTTTGGACATTTTCAAGTATTCAACAGCTTTATCAGTTCTGTTGAAACAAAATGTAGAATATAATCACAAAAGTACATAAATCAATCAGATTTACTATGCCAACAAATTAAGTGCCTTTCAATTTCTCTCTTCACACTATAATACTCATCTTCAGTTGGCTGCAAAATATTTTCTTCCTTATTTTCCATATCTGTTTTTTCACACTGCCAAACGCTCACGTGCTCCTGTCTTTTCCTTCTCCTCCTTTATCCTTTTCTCCTTCCTCTCTTTCTCTCTTCCTCCCTCCCCCATTCCTCTCTCTCCCCCTCCCTTCCTCCTCCTTCTTTCCCTTTCTTCTCATTTAAGCCTTTGCTCCTATGCTCTCCCTGTCTTCCTTCTGGTGATCCTACTCACTCTCTGTCTGCCTGTCTTCTCCTGTCCCTTCAGGCAGAGTTGGCATATTTAGGTCCCATTTTTGCTCTCGGTGACAGGAATCTATATAACTGCTGCAGGTTTCCCACCTCCTATCCAAATTCTCCCTCTAAGTCTGCAGCTTTCCTCATGTCACCTCTGGACCAGGTCCTCAATACCATTCCCTGAATAAATCCCTTCCCAATAATTTACTTCCTTCCTCTTTCTCTTTTCCTCTTGGTCTATCTGATCTAGTTAGAGTGGTTGGAGTGAATGAGATCACTCCAATACCCTGTCAGACACTCATCCAAAGCCACTCTTATAAAGGACAGTATTTCCACTGAATTCCATCTGTGAGTAAGTTGCTTATCTCTGAAAGTTATGACCCACCAATTCCAGTAACTTGCTTATTTTTCACAATGGAGGCTTCCCCACGCCCAATTAAACTAGCTGTTTTCTGGTGAAATGTAAACAAAAGTGAGCTGGAACAGTTCTTTTGCTGTGTGCAGACAGGAAGACTAATTAAGTTCTTTAGATGCAATAATTACTCCATTTGTATTCCATTTGACTTTGTGATGCAAACAGATATGGTATATCATAAGAGCTTCTGAAAGCACATGAATCATTCAGGGAAGCTTATAATGCACCTCATTATAAAGAAACCAACATCCCACTGCCCCCACAAACACACACCTTACCTTTTAGAGCATTCATGGTCTTGAACTGATGCCACAGACAGAAGGCAGTTATCCTATTCCAAACAGCATCTAAGATGAAGACATTTCCTCCCCTGCTCCTCTTCTAGCATCACTTACCAGTTTTTAAAATTCACATCTCATTTACAACTATCATGATCTGCAGTAAGAGAACACATGGCAACTCATTTCACAATCTATTTTGTGCTAGTTCTATCCAAAATTGTCTCAAAAGATATATGTATATGAAAAATGGATTAAAAAAATTTCATAATGTCTGCTTCATGTATCTTAGATTAAGCTGAAGTTTAGATCTTCGATCCTATGGTATACAGAAGAGTTAAAAGCCTAACGTAAATACTGCAGTAATCACTACTTTCTGTTACACACAGCAACCCTTCCCTGTGGTTTACAATATTACAGGTAGTTTTTGATTTAATGAGTATTTCTCCACTGCTTCCTTGCAGTTAGTCCCAGAAGAAGAGAACAAAAACCTCATTTTCATGAACAATTCCAGCAGAAAGTTAACACGCTTGTTTGTTTATGCTGATCAGTGCAAAAGAATATCCCAGGATTACCTGGGAGGAGACAGACAGCAAAAGAGCAGAGAAGCTAGAAATACTCCCACAGATTTTATCTGGAAACAGTGCCCAGCTTTCCAGTCTTGCCACATTTTGTCTTTGCACCTGGAGATTTATGTGTTTTCTTTCCTAGGTATCTCTACTGCTAAAGGTAAGGGAGAAACCAATAACAAATAGGTCCTAGCTTCACCTAGCAGTGACAGAAACAGGTAAAGAACATCAGTTACTGCATTTTTGATAAAGTAGTACTGCAATAGTTTCAACTTCAACTATCTGAAATAAGATATCATTTCATTCAAGGTGAAGGATTTGCATTCAAAATCTAAACAGACTGAGATTTTCAGGTGTGCAGGACAATGAGATTCAACTCATGACACCCTCAGCTGGCTCACTCCCCACACCCTGAAAAAATGCTAACTAAATAAAGAATGCAAGAATGGCAAAGGAACAAAGCTAAAGTAAATAATATATTACCAATACATTAATCTATCATACTATCCTCAGTCTTGCTTGAGTCAAGAGCAATATACTCTCATTAAATAGCCACAGAGCCTATGCTCCCAGCAAAAACAATTACTAGCATAGATCTGCACATCTCTTTAACTACATCAACCTGATTTTCACCTGCCATCAGATACTAAATGTCTTATCTCTATCTAATGTAGTTACAAACAATCCTAGCATATTTTTTGAATGTCAAGACAGTCTTCAGCAATGAAGTCAGTAACAGACAGATATCCTCTAGTTAAACATTTTGTTCAGGCATCACTATTCAGAACTTGAGACAGATTTTATAAGTAAATAAGTAGAACTTCAAAAACTTTCAGAGAGAATATTTATCTATCAGCATGAAGAGCTAAAATAAAGGTGTTTGCAAGTGTCTGGCAAACTAAGTGCACGGCCTCACTCTGACACTGTTTCACTTCACTGTATGGAGTACCCATCTCCCCAGGAATAAAATTCATCCCAATTTCAATAGGAGAACTCAGACACATGCTAAAAAGATTTATGTTAGATATGTATAATACCAAACCACCACCCTTTCAAACTGACAAACTCAGTCATCTGGCCAGCTTAGATAAACTGTGAAAAGCATTTTACTGACATCCCCTGTAATCAAGATCCACAAAGCAGTGGACAGCATCTGTATCTCAGGCAGACTGAAATTAGTCAACCACTACACTGTAGTTTGCAAGAGACAACACAATTGTCAAAAGAAAGTACAGGGAATGGCATCCTAGAATTTAAGTACTAACAGTCAAATTTAACCATCATTTACATCTTGTTTCCCAGACAAGCCACTAGAGGGTGAGACAATTGCAAAATTGATCAGATTTGAACAGGCCTATCTGGCAGAGGGCACTAGTGCATGCTCTGCTATGTAAGCAAGCAGTGCTGTGCAAGGAAATGAACTCTTGATAGCTGGTGTGAGTTTACAGATTCTTCTTTTTACAGGCTAAGACACAGTCATCATTCACCATCATGCAAGTGGAAGTATGAGTCTGATGACCACACAGCGATTTTTCTTGAAGTACCAGAATAGAGAATTCATTATAAGCAAAGAAAAGATAATTTCAGTGCACTGGTAACAAGTCTATCTCCTTCATGTGACAGATTCAAGTGCTGAGCAGGGCACTAATGACTAAATGTTGTTAGCATCAAATGCTAACAACGTACTCAAGGGCTTCCAGTAAGGAAAATAATTTCATGTCTTCTCTCCCTGCAGACATTTCTACAAACCTCCATCACAAACAAATCTTATTAACATTTCTGTTAGCTCTGAATTCACCATACATGACAACAGAAGTCCAACTTCTAAAGAAAATTTCAGTCTCTTAGTTGACAACATTTTCATCTTTGTAAAATCAGATCCCGACCTAGAAGTGGTTCCAGTCTCAGGGGAGTCCTAGATAAGAGAGTTGCACTGTGCCTTGCAGCTTCAACATTTATCATGGAAATGCTCTGACACAGCAACTAGGAAATTATCCTTTGTGCAGCTGAACTGTATGGCATCCAACTATGGTTGAACAGCATATCTAAAGAGCCTAACATTTCTTCTACCAGTTCTAGAAGTTGTTCCATATTCACTGATATGTTTAAGGCAACTCTGTATTGTCAACTGCAGTATAGATGCTCCAGTTTATAGAGAATGACTGAGCAGATTTTGCAGCCATCAGAATAACCTCTGCAAAGCCACAATGGTGGCCTACTGAGTTTTCATTTATGGCTCTGTCAATAAAGAAACTTTAACTGAATCAATGACACATGGAGTAACTTCTTATATAAAGTGTGGTCCCTAGATTACAAAAAAAAAAAAAAAAATTCAAACCATATTTAGAAGACTGAAGATGTCGTCAAAGCTGAAACAGACACAGGTGGTGAGATCAGCAACTGTGATCTTAAAGATAAGAAGACACTTCTATCAAGACAGGAAGCTATACATCAAGCTTTGAATCCTCCATGCTGAAACAATAGAACAAATTTCAACATCAGTGAGGCAATATAATGGGATCCAGTAAAAAAAAAATGTGAATAGAAAGAATTGCTATTCACATTTATTGTGCTAATATTCTGGGATGTACTTTTGCTTACTCATATTTTACAAAAGAATGATGCATGGGCATGCCTAAGTGCACTGAGCTAACATGACAAAAGAGACGTGGTAGCTCTCACTACTGCGGAGGAACAGCAGTGATTGATTACAATCTTTCAGAAACCACTTGTGTGTGTGCATGTGCTCATCTTATGCAAGAGAGGCATTTTCTGTGTGCATAGGTAAGGCAGAGGAGGATGATACATTTCAAATCCCAGAGTGATATTATAGACACGCTGGGAAATCTTACCTGCCATGACTCTGTACTTAGCAATTTTTTTCTTACAAATGAGGAAATTCAGACTACAGGAGATGTGTGTGCGTGGATTGGTGATATAGCACAGTCACTGGACAGTGATTTAGTGTCTAGGTTAGCAAATTCAGGAATTGTTGTATTTATTTTGTGTCTCATGATAGCAAGACTGTTTGTTTTTGTTTGGAAAAGCCTCCATTAAGCAGACACTTGTTTCAATACATAGTACAAATTGAGAAGTGACCTTCCAGCAAGGTATAAAATCTCCTGAGATCTGTAAATCACATTTTTTCCTAAAATTATTTTTTTTTCTGAGTAGAGACCTCCCTCTGTGCAGTTAGAAACTGCACTTTTAGTTTTGTTGCTCCATGCAACTATAATATCTTTCCCATCTCCCTAAGTCAACTCCTTTCCATAAATCTTTCCTTAAAAGCATTCCTTCAGTTTTAATCGCTGCTTATTGTAAAGTGTTTTGTGGTGCTCTGGATGAAGGACACGTTACACGTGTAGATAGTACTGTTTGGTGGTAGGCAGTCTGGAAACCTGTACACAAGACCACTTTCAAGATTAAAATGCTAGGTTCCCTCCCTAGCTAGTGAGTTTCACCAGAGCTATCATAACCCCACACATCTCCCATAAATGTTTTTGTAGAACTTAGAAGGGCATTATTACAGACTTAAAAAAAAATTCTGCCTGGAGTTACAGTCAGGAATCCTGCCATAATAGTTCTGCCAAGCACTTCCAACTGATCATGCTGTCAGCAGTGGAGCACTGCAGGGTTAAATGGATAGCAATTAAAATACAAGCACTGGAAGTACAGGTCTATACACAAACTTAGCTGCTAGGAATGTCAAGACTACAGGCTTTCAAACACATTACACACAGAACTGTATTAGAAGACAGAGGAAATTGCAAGGAAAATATGTACAAAGGTTGCTCCAAAAGTAATGCCTCCTCTTTTATTATGTTGGCCTACACTATCAGGGGCAGACGTTGGTGGTATGGCAGCAGAACATGAACCCTCTGGACAATATTCTGTTACATTTTGTTGCTGCATGACAGATGGCAGCAGAGGGGCACTCTGACAAAACAGCATCTGACATGGAAGCACATACGAAGCAAAGGTATGTCACTGAACTCCCCCATGCAGAAAAACAGCACCCACTGACATCAACACTTTCTGAGCATTTCTGGAAAGCAAAGGTGGATGGGAGCACAATGAGGAGGCGGGCAAGGATCAGTGACAGCAATGTGAAAGATTGCTACGTTCCGGATGGCCACGCACAGCTGTAATATCATGAAATAAGGAGTGTCTTGATCAGTTCATCTGCACAAATCATAGAGTCCTTAGAACTGAAAGAGATTTCTGATGGCCATCTGGTCAACTGCCCTGCAATGAACAGGAACATGCAAAGCTAGATCAGGTTGCTCAGAGCCTCATCTACCCTCAAATTGAAGTCTCCAAGCATGGGACATTCAGCACATCACTGGGTAAACTCTAACAGTGCCTCACCACCCACACTTTTAAAGATGTTTTCTTTATAGCTAACCTAAATCTACCCTCCCTGAGCTTGCAGCCATTTCCCTTGTCCTATTACAACAGACCCTGATAAAGAGTCTGTTCCCTTCTTTCATGTAGCTTCACTTTAGATACTGAAAGGCTGCTATCAGGTCATCTCGCGGCCTTCTCTTCTCCAGGCTGAACAGCCCCACCTCTCTCTCATAGGAGAGGTTTTCCATTTCATGGATCATTTTTGTGGCCCTCCTCTGGACATGCTCCAACAGGTCTATGTCTCTCCTGTATTGAGGACTGCACATCTGGACACAGCACTCCAGGTGAGGTCTCACCACACAGAGTAGAGGGACAGGATCACCTCCCTCGCCCTGCTGGCCATGCTTCTTTTGATGCAGCCCAGGATATGGTTGGTTTTCTGGGCTGTAAGGGCACATTGCTGGCTCATGTCCTGCTTCCCATTCACCAGTACCCCCCAGGTCTTTCTCAGCAGTGCTGCACTCAATCCTTTCATCCCCCAGACTGTATAGATAATGGAGGTTGCCTCGACCCAGATGCAAGACCTAGCATTTGGATTTGCTGAACTTCATGAGGTTCACCTGGGCCCACTGCTCAGCCAGTCTAGGTCCCTCTGGATGGCATCCTGACCCCTCTGGTGTGTCAACCTCACCCCACAGCTTGGTGTCATCAGCAAACTTGCTGAGGGTGCACTTGACCCCATTGTCAATGTCATAGATGAAGATATTAAAGAGTATTCATCCCAGCACCAAAGTCCAGGTCGATGATATCAGTCTCTTCCCTTGTCCACGGATGTAGTTACACCATAACAGAAGGCTACTAGGTTGGTTAAGCAGGTTTTGCCCTTGGTGAAGCCATATTGGCTCTCTCGTATCACCTCTCTGTCTTCCATGTGCCTTAGCATAGCTTCCTAGAGGAGCTGTTTCATGATATTCCCCAGCATAGAGGTGAGACTGACAGGTGGATAGTTCCTGGAGTCATCCTGTTTACTCCTTTTAAAAATGGATGTGATGTTACCTTTTTTTCCAGTCACCAGGGACTTCAACTGATTGCCACACCTTTTCAAACATCACTGAGAGTGGCTTGGCGACTAAAGCAGCTAATTCCCTCAGGACTCTCAGATGTGTCTCATTGGTACCCAGGTACAATGATCAGGTTTCCTCAGGTGGTCAGAAACATGATCTTCACTTACAGTGGGAGAGACATTTCTTCCCCAAACCCCTCCTTCTACCAAACGAAGTGCTTAAGGGCAGTTTGACAAGCAGTTATTAGGGAAGATCAAGGCAAAAAAGCTGGTAAGTGCCTCAGCCTTCTCCTTGTCTGTTGTTAGCAGCCTGCCTGTCACTCACTATGAGGTATGCCCTCCTGGACTTTCATTTTCTGGTTGAGGTACCCATAGAAGCCTTTCTTATTCTTTTTTGGCATCCCTACCTGAGTTCAGTTCATGCTGGGCCTTGGCTTTCCTGACCCCATCCCTACACAGCCTAGCAGCTTCCTTATACTCTTTTGCATGGTACCAGTCCTTGTTTCCACTGCCAGTGCATTTTCTTTTTGCTCTTCATTCAAAACAGCAGACTACAACAAGAGAACCATGTACAGAGCTGAATATCGGCTTCAATATGTTTGAAATGATTCTGGCAATGTTGGAATATCACGAAGTTTGCTCCAGGTGGGTCCCATGAGTACTCACAGAGAAACAGAAAGAACACCATATGCAAGTTTGTCAGGACATATTGAACCAATACGAGGCTGAAGGTGACAATTTCCTGGATCACATCATTACCAGTGATGAGACATGGTATCAGCACTATGAGCTGGAGTCAAAATGGCAGTCCATGAAATAGCAACACATAAATTCCCCATTGAAGAAAAAGATGCAGATTCTGGTGGGTTAAGTGATGTACCCTATCTTTTGGGATAGGAAAGGGGTGATCCTTCTGGATTTTCCATAAACCAGGCAAACCATCAACTCTGACCGCTACACCATGATGCTAAGCTGAAGGCTCAAATTTCCAGAGTCAGGCCAGAGGAGAAGACAACTTTTGTCTTGCAACATGATAACACCAGGCTTCATAGCAGTTTGAAGACTGTGGAGAACACTGGAAATCTTGGCTAAATTGTCCTACCACACCTGCCATATACTCCAGATTTGGTGATGGAGTCAGACCTTCTGACTTCCATCTGTTCAGGCTGATGAAAGATGGACAGTGTGGGCAATATCTTCCCAGCAATAACACCATCACAGCAGCTGTGAAACAGCGGGTCACCTCCACAGGTGCAAATTTTCACAAGAACAGCATGCAGGCTCTTGTTTGTTGATGGTAAAAATGCATGGCTAACAATGATGACTATATTGAAAAATAGTTTCTGGTAGTTGAGACTTTATCAAACAGTGTTATTGTGCTTTATGAATCTGTTGTAGTCTCCATGGAAACAAATAGAAGGCATTACTTTTGGAGCTACCTACATATTAAGAGTGGACTGCAGTGAAGTTCAAGATATATTTATTTTTTGAACATGTAGATCTATCTTACTATATTCTGCTATATTTATTTATTAAGCAATCTTGTTCCTGATAAATATCTTCAGGATTAATTATTACAAAAGTTATTCTAAAGATCAAACCTAATCTTAAAATACTAGGAATGCAAGTTCCTACCAACACTCACTTTTAATAAAAATGATAGGAACCTCACCCTAGGGTCTGTCCATATTTACTGCAGGGATTTCATCTCCAGTTCTGGACTCTGCTCAAAGAAGACAAGCAAAACCAAGCCTAATTCACTTTATTTGACTGAAATTAAAAGCAGCTAGCCTTTATGGCTGGCATCAGAGAATATGTCTATACATAAACAGCCTTTTAATCTTCCATAGACTATCTATGTTTTTGGTCAAAGGCAAGAAGTAAAATACACAGCTCTCAAGGTGCACTCTGCTATACATTTTCCCAGCTTGGTGGGGAGATGATATAGAAAAGCAGTAGCAGAAGTGTCTTAAATTCCAATCTTATCTCTAGCTAGGTCATTGCAAATTAATGTTGTCCTTTATGTAGTGCCACCTTGCTTTCATTTTAATGTAGCCTTTGTGTACGTTGTCAGCTCCCTCAGCCTCTCTTCATTCCCCTGCCTCTTAAAAGGCAGCACAGAGTAATTTTTGCTTGCATAACAGAATTTTGTGGGGATCACTTAGAAACCAGGAAGCATGGAGAGGATGAGAAGTGCTACCAGATCTGAATGTTAATTGGTATGTAAAAATGTGCAAAAGCAGACATTCTAAAAACACCTGTCTGCAGCATCCGGCAGCTATTTAGTATTCTACACAGTAAAAATGCAGCAAGAGACCAAATCCTATCCCAAACCAAATCTAATACATTTAGATTTAAAATAATCAAGATTTTTCATATTCTCAAAGACACTCTACATGTTTTAATTCCCAGGATAATAATTATTTTCTTTACTGTTGCTCGTGTAGATTTTCCTTCCCTATTCAAGGCTCCTAAAAAGTAATAGGTATCCAAAAGTCAGATATTTAGGCTAAACTACTAACACAGATAGCTGCTTGTATTTCCATTGTAAGAAAGAGCTTTAATATTGTTCTACAAATCTAGCCTAACACCAGATAGTTCTTCATACTAAGATTAGCTCATTTATGTCCTCAGATGACACATATCACAAAGTTAGCTCCATACCAATCAAAGCTAGACAAGCTTTCTAAAAGCTTTCTTTACTGTGATTGGAGAGATACACGATAATACAGGGCAATTTAATTCCATCCTTAAAATAGAGGTCTAAAACTCTGAACAATTAACATTACTTGAAGACTTGAGCAAGTGTTGAAAAGCACAATTCTTTCTGGAAAATATCACTTTAAGCCAACTCACAAAATGAAGCCAAAGGGATAGTATCATGCTCCACACTAATTCAATACAAGAGTCAAGCCATATTAAACATGCTCACATTTCAGCTTGAAATGAAAATATGTGGTAGAATAATTTCAGTGTTGTACATAGATTTTTTTAATCTTGTACTCCAAAAATACTTCTTCAACAATTCTCACAAAACTGTTGGTCAAGCTACACATTGTTCTGAAACATCCATGACCAAAATCTGAAATTTCATTTACCTAAGCAATTGAGAGAAAAGTGTTCAGCTATGGCTTACAAGCCCCTGTAAAGAAACAAAAATTAAAGGAATAGAAAAATTGTGAAAACTGAAATGGACACTTTAAAGAAATTAACATCTATTGTATTTTCTTTCAAGTTCATCTTTAAATTAACATAAATGCTAATGGTGTTTAGTATACACAAAATGTCTCACTTTTTTTCATTTTCAACTTAGGTATATGGTTTGTGTTTTATTATACAACTTTGTGTCTCAGTCCTGTTCTCAAAAATAAGGGTAAGTGTTGCTTTATACTGTGCCAGATCGACTAGGATCCTTTTACTGTCTGAATGATGATGGAATAAGCAACTACACACTAATCCACTTATACATATGTATATATAAATATACACACACATATATATACATGAAGAAAATCAAACCCATTGAGAAATAAAGTAATAGATACACACAGTGGTGTAGTGGGTATTGTGGTGATGGCTTGACAGTTGGACTGGATGATCTCAGAGGTCTTTTCCAACTTTAATGATTCTATGATACAAAACCATTCTTTTTAGGAGTGGGCACAAACCAAACTGCCAAGCATCAGTATGCTTCAATTTTGCAGCTAGGGTCTATTTTGTTACTTTCTTGGAGTATGGAAACCTTTTTTTTTCCTTTAATCTTTTTAAAAACTCTTATTATAAGCTTCGTATGTGGTATAAATTTGTAATCACATATTAGAATTCATTGGTTTTACAGCCTTCTGTATAAGGAATCAGGAAAGCACAAGAAACTCCTTTGCCACTTTTCTGAGAACACTGACCATTACACTACTTCTTCTACAGACCCAATACATCTCCTTTTACTGTATTCTGTGTAGCCAGTAATTTGCAGGGTCGCACTATTTTTCAGCATAGTTACTACCACTCATTACGCATTTCTTCCAGCAATGAATAAGAGCCTGCATGTCACGCTTGTAAAAACCTATCCCAGCAGAGGTGATTCACTGTTGCCATTGCTAAAACGCACTGCATACTGCCTCACTGTGCTCACATCCACTGTTTGGTCTTCATAAATGTTCAGTAAGCAACGATGAATGGGAATGGGTGCCATTTTTTCACATGGAGGAATTCAATTCCACATCTTTGCTTTATACGTGCTTCCATGACAGATGCCATTCTATCAGAGTGTCCCTCTGCTGCCATCTGCCACACAGCAACAAAAAGTAATAGAATACTGGTGAGAAGGTTCAATCTCTGCCACCATACCACCAACATCCGCCTCTGACATCATGGACCAACATAACAAAATAGGAGGCATCACTTTTGGAGAAGCCTTTGTACTTATTCCCATTTCTTAGAGTAAAATTATTAAGAAATCAACTTGCATATGTAGAAGAAAAGAGGCATAATACAGTATTAAAAAAATAAATAAATAAATAAATTCAGATTTCTAGCCTGGCAAGTAAGGACCATAAATGAGGCTTACACAGCGCACCTCCCATTCAGATGAAGTTGAAAGTAGCAGACGGCCAATAAGGGAAGTTTCAGCAAATAGAATGAGTGAGATGCTGTTCTGGCAGCCCTGAACTTCAGAAGAGAGACTGAATAATGGGAAAAGGAAGTCCAGAGAGACTCATTAAGGCAAGTACCAAAGAGAAGAGACATCTGCAGCACAGATAACCCTAAGGACTTCAGGATCCTGCCTAGGGAACTACTATTGCAACCCAAGGGCACAGTTCCTCTACAGGAGCACAGAGATGTCTAAGCTTTAACATAATGGGGTAGTTTTAATTGATATTCAGTTTGAGTTAACGCTGCTAGGAAAACAAGAGCCAGACCTTTTTCTAAACATCAGATGGAGATATATGTGTACATACAAAATGTGGTCACCACTGAATACTTCATTTTTTGCCTTTAATTAGACAATTTCTCTAAGATTTTTAATGCATTCTCTTTAGTTCCTTAGAGAATAAAATGGAAATGCACCTTAGTTACAAAAGCAACGTGTGACATAATGTATACACTCGAAATACAAATGCACCTTATTAGTACCTGTCATTGTCATGTGGTAATTATGAGGACCTAACTCCTTTCTGACTTACTGTATTGTTCTGAAACTTTCTTGTGCTGCATAAAGTCTGCTTTTGAGGAAACAATGCAGAGGCAATTTGCTTGCTTGTCATTCACAGACAATATTCACAGAACCTTCCTGCTGTTTTAAAGGCTGATAGCAGTATCTCAGGTAACCTAGCTACAGCTTAAAGATAAAACTTCTCTGTATTTCACTACAGTGCATAATATCCTTGTGACTGCAGTACAGAAACATCCCAGCCATGTCTTTGTCTGGATCTCCCAATCTAGCTATGAGAATGTCAACATTTTCATTCATCTCTGTGAGGGTATTCCCTTCAATTGGTACACAGTGGCTGCATTTCAAAGGTGAGCTCAAGGATAAATTATACACTCTGGCATTCATATACTGAAGATTTCTTTTTACACAGATGGGAATGTGTGATACTGACTGAAATAAGAAAAGCCTACTTGAGTTTAGAATCACAGAAGCAGACATTTTCCTCTAAAAAAGACAATTCCCCTCCCCTCTCTGGAGTGTGAGTGTGCATATGTCCACCCACCTTTCCTCTTTCTCTAGCATTTTCTTTCATTTGGCAATTCAAATCCAGAAAGGTTTTTTTTAAAAAACTAGTTACCATTCTTATCCTCTCCATTCATTCTTTAGTGACCTACATCCTATATAAACTTCTCATATTTATTGTTACATATGAATGAGCAGTGGTGCTTCACTAAATTCTTCTCAATATTAAATTGCATTTCTCTTCCTAGCCATTCAGACTTACTTTCTTCAGTGAACACCTTCTGAGAGCCACTCAGCTACAGGCCTTCCATGAGCTAGAAGGACTTAATTCATTACTAAATGTTGTTATGATTATGAGACGTGATGCTATCTGGTAAGAATTATAATTACGCAGCTTGAATAGGTTTCACTGTCAGTATGTTGCAGCACTGAGGAAAACACACTTGTCTAAACACAACAAATACTGTTAGGGACAATATTTAAGACAAGCAAACAAACGTGCAACCAGAATTTACCTCACGACACACATTTTACACAAGATAATATTTAAAAGGAAGTAATCCCAATTCACTCCTATATTAACACTCAGATAACACTGATTTATTTTGTAGCCAGTAATACATGCCATGCTTTTGAGTAAAGAGCTTAGATGCTTTTGAATATGGGAACTAAAGAACTTATCTCACTGTCACTGAAGTATCAGTTTTTTGAAATGTTGTGTTCTGAAATGTTTGTATTTATAAATAAGGTAATTTATACACATACATGTTAGAAACATAAACATAAAACATACAAAGAGGCAAATGCTCCGTTTTGGTAACTAAGGAATACAGATACCCATCTCCTTGTTAATTCTACTCATTGCTGTGTGGATAATGTTTTCTAACAAAGAATTAAGAATTTTTATACCTGAAACTTCATTTGATTACTGAATTTCCAAACTTTCAAGATGCAAATAAACAAGATAACACAAATAAAAAGAAAAATAAAACAGTTGATTTCATTTCTGTGCAGACTGCACACTGCTTTCAGCAAAAAAATTGTCCTTCAGAGAATTGCTGTGAGTGGCGTGTATCAATGATTTAGTGAATCCATTCTTTAACACTGGACCTTTAATGTCAATGAAAGGTCAACAGTTAGAATTGTATTCAGCCATCTCTGAGCTGCGTGGGAGTATAGACAAACCTGACTTTCCTTCATAAGAAATAAAGGAATTATTCATCAACAAAAGCTCAGTAGACCTAAAATGCTGAACTCCTTTAGATTTAGCTCAGCTCTCCCATTCTGATTTTGTTCTATCCTTACCAATTTCCTATCCTTTTACTCCTTCAGTCAGAATGGAAAATATATATATAAAAAAAGCAGATGTTTATCTGCATGGTAACCAAAAGGTTCATTTCATTTTCATTAGAATGTCAGGATTTACTAAAATTGTTGACGTGTGTATGTGTGTAAAACAGTGAATATCACTGAATACATTGTTGATATTTGCTAAGTAGGGCATGTAGTGAAATGAGAACAGACACTGCTCTCATTTTCATTCTGGCTATATCAGAAGTTAGAAGGGTTAAGCAATGGTTAAACTAGGGCACAACTTGACCCCAGGAATGTTAGAAAGCAGAAAATGTAATCAACATTTCCTTACATACAGCCTCAAAACCACAGTCCTGTCACAAGGCTGCTCAGTGCCAATCCTTATGTGTTCACTTAAATACAACATAGAAACTGATTTGTGATGTATTTACAATAGAGGTTTGTCCAGAATATTTTTTTCCAGACAAACCTTTTTTTTGCTTTTTGTACTGCATGACATAGACCAACACATAAGACAAGAAGCATCAAGTGGGTGGACTCCTAGCTCTCCCAGAACAAATTTGATACTTATGCTTTTAATAAGATGCATTAGAAGAAGAGTCGGGGTTTCTCCTGGAATTTACAAAAGGATCCATGTTTCATTTGCAGCTTTAAAAGGCTGAAAAAAGCAAAACTGAGGATTACAGATTTTTTTTTACTCCTTTTCTGTCCCTACAGAGAGTTCACAGCAATCCTCTGAAGCCTAACTGCGTAAAAACCTCTTTTCCAGCAGACTCCCAATCGTCACCCAAACAGGTATGCTAAGACGGATTTCTCCCTCTAACCCTTGCATTGTGAATTTACCAAAAAAAAAGTCAATGCTCTTCCCATCGCTCCCATCATGCCAGCTGTTACTATGGGATCAGGTATAATTTTCAAACTACACACTTACTTGGGAGAGAAGAGGAAGGAAGAATCAGGAAAGAAGGTAGATAGAGTAGCATTCCAATCCAAAGGTAATCTAGAGTAGAAAGTGATGAGAAGTCCAAAAATTTGAGGGCAGAGAAGTGAGAAAAAATGCCCAAATGCTACTTGCAAAGAAGGGAGAATTCCACAGCATAAATAGCAATTCACAAAAAGCATAACTGTGGCACCAGAATCTGATCTTTCTCTCTAATCTGAATGCTTAAGCTCCTACCAAACATATGAGTGGGAGAACTTACAGGAATGGTATTCTTGCTTATCTGATTAACTGTTCTTTACAAGTTCTTTTGTATTTTCACATCCCATCTATGTAATACAATATTTAACCTACTTTTGGGCACGTCATCTCAGTTCCTGTTCTTATGTTCAAACCTTTCCTGATACGTATCCTAAGTACTTCAACTCATTATCAGTCAAGTCTGAGTACAATTAAAAAGCAAGTATACCTTCTGATAGGTACAGATCACAAAGTCAAGTTTGCAGGGAGCAAGAGAATACTGTTCTCCTTACAATCCCTGTAAATGAAATACTTCTCTCTGATCTGGAAGGAAAGTGGCCTGGATAGACACTTTTTCCAACTGATCAAAATGGAGCACTGAAAATGGCAGCCTGATGTAGCAAAGCACAAGATGAGAGCAGAGATACCTGGCAGTTTGCACAACTCCAGGTCATAATACAACTTTATATGGCTACCTCTGTCTGTAGTCTAAGAAATCTTATGTAAAAATATCTTTTCTCATCCTAAATCTCATGAGATCATTGTGGTATCTCACATAGACACAATACATGACAGTCACTCTATTTTCTTGTAAACTCAGGCACTTAAAGAGTCTTATACAGAAGCACAGAAAAACTCATAATCTGACCTGTGTTCCATATTTTGTCTGTCACAAATAGGTTACACATCCTTTTCTTTTCCCTGGTACAACATACTGAGATCACTGTTGCATGACAAAGAAATTTGTTACTAAAACTGCAGGTTCCACTCTTTTCAGAAAAGTACCATTTCATCTCATTCACTTGTGAACTCTGCTCACCACAAATTGCTCATAACTGAGCAACACAATGTAGTTCAAAAAACTCTGCATCCTGGTTTAGCACATTTTGTAGGGTGTGCTTTGGTTTTGACTGAAATTGACCTAACACTGTAAGTGGATTATTTTGGCAGTGCCATGCCTCAGTAGACAGTTCAAAAGGCAACATGCCCATTCACCTTACAAGGACTTCTCCAATATTGTAGCTAATATTTCATACCTCTCTCAGATTTTTTTTTTAATAATAATGCTTGATATACAGTACAAATCTGCTATTTTCTATTACTGCTTCTAAATCTCTTTATTACTTCTGCTCATTCTCCATTTTGGACATGAATTCTACTACACATTTCTTACTATTAACACAAGTCAGCATATAAAACATACTCTGAATTAATGAATCTAAGAGCTTAAAATTAGGAAACTACTTTTCCACACCTGTTAAGAAATACAAGCTAAGAGAATTATGCATCTCCACAAGATTCTCCAAAGAGAAGATGCATTTGAACCTTCTTTGCATGATTTTATGAACAGTTCAGAGCAGCTAATACTGAAAAAAACACCTGCGTCAAGTTACATATGCTGATGTAGAAAAGGTGTATCTTACTTCTGTAAGAGCTACTGATCAACAATTATTTGCTGTGAGTCAAAAAAAAAAAAAAAAAAAGAAATCTTAAGGCAGCCAGCTGGCTGCAGCCAGCTCACAAACATAATAAAAAACAACTAATTGAATAAATTATTCACTGTAAATTATTCTCCTGTAATAATGTTGGTTCTGTTTAATTTTGATCTTTAACTATATTCCATACCAGTTACATGAAGTGACCAATAATTACAACTTATGTGATAACTCACTTGGAATTACACTAGTCTAATTTACTAATACCGTCAGCATCGTATTTTGGGGGAGAAAAAAAAAAGTCAAAGAGCACACAATCTCTCCCATTTTAATAGATTTTCCATTGTCAGAAATCTACCCAAAGTCCCTGAGTACTAAATTTTATATTCAGCTCTCTGAGCTAACTGAAATATATGTAAAACCATGAGTAGGCAGAAGCTCCCTATTGTCTATGCCTCCGAGAAGGCCACTGTTTATTCCCCAAGCACATGAAACAGTTGCTGTCATGAAATGTGGAGCAGCTACAATGGTTGCAATACTTGTTTGAATAACCAATGTACAGGGCTTAATTCTACCAATCTGAGAGATGTACGCTGTGCACACACACATATACTAACAAGCCTTCCATGCACCACTGTATGTTTGTACCTAGCACACACAGGTCTCTGTTACCTGATCTTGTTGCTTGGTTTTGCAGTATTTATTCTGAACTATTCTTAAAATTTAGGATCATTACTAGCATGTGAACTGTGGCTGTGATCTAGCAGTTTAGACAAACCAATACCTATAGGCATAAAATACGTTGTTTTTTAATTTTTAAATGCTGCATAACTAGTCTAAAATATTTTTAAATTACAACTACATTGACATCAAAACCAAATATTACTTTTTCAGCATCTGCCTTAAAACCAGACTTACACACCACCCCTGTATTGTCATCACTTCAGCAAACTCCCTGCAAGATTATCCTTAGCAGAATTCAAACTCTTTGAAATTAGCGAGAGATGTGGTTATCTAGATACCTAGATCTGGAACTGACTAGAGATCTAGCTGTCTAGTATCTCTAGTTAGTAACTAGAGATCTAGATATCTCAACTAGAGATTTCAGAACTGTTTGAAGTATTTTCACTGTGAGATAAATAACATACTTTAAGTAACTAAATTTTCAAAAATACTAATACTAAAATGAGGGAACAAAAAATTAATTTATCTAATATCTGTACACTGAAGCAACTGGGATTGTTTGGGATCTAAGACTTTGGGAAGTACCTTTCCAGCTGTGTGACTTGCAGGGACTCCTAGCAAGAGTTTCTGTCTGTCAGCACTAATCAGCTTTCCAAACTAGGGCTGCAGTGACTTGAAGTGGAAGAAAAACAGGCAGCAAAGTTTCCTGCAAAATTTACATACTGTGTGGGTTTCTGAGACGTAAAACATTTATAGTGTTTTGAAGAAACTATACATACATGTACAGACACACCTAATTTTAGAACACTGCTAGAGTGGAAAGGTGAATGCAAGCCCCCAGACTCGCAGCTATTCCTAAATACACAATGGCTACAGACTTTGGAAGACAACAACATATGTGTTTAGTATCAAATAGTGCAGAGTGCTGTAAGGATTTGGAGTAGGTCCTGAGCCCAAAACAAAGACATCAGAGAAAGGGTTGGCAGACACTAGGCAGAGGCAGGGAATGTATCAGGATGCTGTTGTGGGAGGCTGTTCTGTTGTAGAGCCCTGTGTTACCCCAAACTACCAGCAGAGCTTCTCAGCACCCTACCAGTGCAATACTTCATTGAAGACAGCACACACAGCTTTTGCAGGATCTGTAGTGTTTTCTCATTTTCTCTTGTGATTTTTTTTTCTCCTTATTTGCTGGGATCCCAGGAGATGATATGACCAAGAGTATATATTTTAAGGAGCAAGGTTGGGCAGCCAGAGGAGAGGGGTAAAAGCTGAGGTTTAATATTACTATTGCTGCAATGTGTTAGCCCATATGTCAGTCCTTTCCTTAGCAGGACACACTGGATTCATAGCTTTAACTACATGGAATAAAATGTAATATACACACATTACGACAGCTGGACTTTACGTGGATGAGCCTCACAAGACATAAGCTGCATGCAAATTAATCTGTACGGCAGCCTCAACATAATCAAAATACAGATGAAATCTAGTTATCGACTAACAAATGACTCATTATGTGGTGTAATCATCTGAATTATCTGAACTTCCAAAAGATCGGCTAGACACTCCAAGTCTTTTGTCCCACAACTACTTTCCCTTTACATGTGCTTAAGCACTGCTTTTAAATGAAGCTGGAGAATGAAGAGTAATTCAAGGCAAACGCCTCTGACTTGAAAATTGCGTCCTGTTTCTCACATCAGGGAGCTATGGCATTACCGAGACCCGGTGCAACACTTGCTTTACATTTAATTTGGAGAGGTAAAAAGTTCTGAACGCTGCACACATTCTTAATCCTTATGCGCACCCACAGGCAAAATTCTGTGTGGGTAGATAAAAGCAAATTGTCTTACGTAATTCCTTGCCTACGTGACGTTCTAGAAGCAGTCTTTACAAGGACAAGTAATTTTTTTGCTCCTGTGTTCTTCCCCTGGATCCTACATTCACTTCTGCTTAATCTTTCCAGCTTGCATTAACTCATTACTCCTTGGTTTTGAGCTACGAATTTCCATCAACTCAGGACAACGTTTAGTTCACAAAGCATATTTCACCTGCGCTTTCGGCAAGATACAATTCTAAACCGGTGGCTGACAGAGCGGATCAGCATATTAACACATGAACTCTGCCTTCACTATGGCATGATTTTTAGCCTCTATCTACCAGCCAGCTTGGGGAGCCTGCTGTGCAGCTGAAAGGTGCTGTTCCTCTGAGATTACTCTGAGGGGAAGGGAGAAGCTCTCCAGATTAAAACCACACAGAGTTTTTTTTAAATTTGGACAGAGGACTTATGATCATAGAATGGTCTGGGTAGAAAATCAATCATCAGTCCTGTGAAAACACAGAGACTGAGTTGCTCTCAGTTATCAAATAGTAATCTTCTTCAAATTAGCAACATTCCAGCACTAATTAACTTTACATCACTAAGCACTATGAGGAGTGTTTTAAAGTAACATTTCGCACTTCTTTCTTATATTTTGTTTTTAGTGCTTATGATTTTCTTTCCTGTACACCCTGCAGATCAAACCTATTGCAGTGTGACTGAAAGAATTTCTCTGAGTGCATTTTAAGACTTGTTTCTGCAACTTTTCTCATGAACCATATCTCCAAAACCAATAGGTGACATTCAGTTTAAATCATAAGACAGACATTATTTTCAAGCTAATAACCACAATGCGTTTGTCTTCCATTAGATCTAGCTCCTGTTCTTTCTGAAGGCTCTCACGTGCTCCAGGTCAGTTCCCGTGGTATCAGACAGCTGAGCCAGCAGTGCCCAAGCAAATGTAGGACCTTGTAAGTCCAGAGAATCTTGTTCCTTTTTCTTTACGGCATTAACTGGAAAATTACTAATTACTTTCTTTTCCATTAATGGAAGTGCAAAGGAGTGTTACAGAAAATAAAGGCCTTGATAAGGGGAGGCACAAGGAACATGTTAGATGAAATGAATATGGAAAGGTAAAATTACTGCAACACATCAGCTCTTCTATTATTTTTCCCATTTTAATTGCTCTCTTCTGAATGCCTACTTTACTTAGCTCAATTTCAGCATCCGGCCTCTGTTTCCAATTCAATTACTACCCAGTTACCCTAATTTTCTGAGAGGAGCACTACTTTTTCCACCAGCCTTTACTCAATTTCTTTTCTAGTTCAAAAGTCAGTACCACTGCTGATCTAAGTAATATTCAGAAGGGACTGATGACCATTTAACAAGAATATTTGTTTTTTATAAGCAGTTATGTACAGTATATAAATGGATGAACGTGAGAAATTATTTACGCCTATGCTACAAGTCTCTTTTCCTCATTGTTTTTACTATATTCATTATTCATGGGCACTTCAGAATGGATTATCAGAGTTGTAAGCAGAACCCATAAAACTAAGCAACCAAGATGTTGCTCCATATTATTACTTTAGGGAACAGTGAGTCTGGTAAGGAGAATGTGAAACGTTCAACAGAAATCTACACATATGGACCTGACAGCAACGGAACCCTGGGATTCATCTTTCAGGGAAACACTGTTAGAATAAATATTCTTAAGGACACTGAGTAAGGGGTGACTGTTTATAGTGGCAACAACTGGATACCAAACAAATATTTCTATTAACAGGGAAATATAGCCCTTGTCATTTCCCTGTGAATGTCTGTAACACAGAGGTTTCCTGCCTACTCCTATCAATAGCAGAGTTCAGGTGTACTACAGTAAAACTGGTATAACACAGTGGGTCAAAGGCTGTTGACTCCTTGGGTCAAAGACTGTTCATTCAGTAACTGATTTAATATGAGAATCAAGTAAATATTGCATAAGGAACTTTCACGTACTAAGAGATGCTGGCAGCAAGTGGGTTTGTGAAACCCTTCAAGGCCTCAGAGTTTCCTCTTCTTCACTGCTAAACTATACCATTCCCTTTGCAGCATTTCCAAATCTTCTGGTAGAGATGCAAAACAGTTAGCCCTTATTTCACTCTGTAACACAGTCCCTAATCAGACTATTACCTCATTTGGAGGGTGAAAATCAAGCTGTGAAATTCCCATATTTACATTTCTTTAATTAAATTTTGATTATTATTTGTGTCCAAATATGGATGAGATTTAATTTGTCCCATAATTCCACCAACCACATGTATGTTCGTTTTTAGTGCCCACCAGTTTCTCATCTTCACACAGAATCTCATAGTATACACATATTTCTTGTGTAAGCAAAGTTTAAAAAAGGCAAACAGATTCAATCTCTAGCCATTCAATGAGGTAAAAAATGATAACTGATTCATGAAAATATAGCAACAAGAACAAGGAGTAAAGTATAAAATAAAAAGCTGCAGAGTTCTCTGAGTACAGAGAAGAAAAGGCTCCACTGATGAAGTTAAAAGAACAACTTTTAGAATTTTATCACAAGCTAAAGAGATAAATAGGGAGGATTGATGTCTATATTAGAATGAGTGAGTGGAGATGAGGAAATATTTAGGCATAAAAAGGATAGCACTTGTGACTTATCCCCCTAGGTTGTCATTAAAAGAAGATGGGAAGGACAACCCAGGCAGATGAACTAAGCTAACTGTCAGGAAAGAAAGCGGACAAAAGGTCGGAGGGGTACAGAAAAGTAAGCAGAGACAGGCTCAAAAGAACAGAAGCAGAGCTGGATTTGGGAGAGATCAGATGGATTAGCCAGTGAAGGTGACATAGGATGCAATGAAATGATCTTGTTTCCTGGAACACGACAATAGCTTTGCCACAGCAGTCTGAAAATCTAGACTGACCAAGAATGCAGCTGAATAAATAATGAAGCTTTTAATCAGAAGGAAGTGCAGAAAAGATATACGCAGGTCTCTTTGGAAGCAATGACTCCTATTTATTTCCATGGAAAGTACAACTGAAACAAAGAGCACAGTAACACAGTTTGATAAAATTATCAGCTACAAAACACTTTTTTCTACATAGTCACCACGATTAGCTATGCATTTTTGCCAGTGATGAACAAAAGCCTACATGCTGTGCTTGTAAGAATCTACACCAGTGGAGGTGACCCACTGCTGCTGTCACCACCGCTGAAATGCACCACTGACCACTTCACTGTGCTCATATCCACTGTTTGCTCTCCAGAAGCATTCAGCAAGGATCGAGGAATGCCAATAGCACAATTTTTTCCCCTCACAAAGGAATTCAATTTCACACCTTTGCTACATATGCACTTCCATGTCAAAAACATTTTTGTTAAAGTGCTGCTCTGCTGCCACCTGTCACACGGCAACAAAATCTAATGGAATACTGCTGCCACACCACCATCGTCTGCCTTTGATGTTGTGGGTCAACGCAATAAAATAGAAGACATTACTTTCAGAGCACCCTTCGCGCATTGTCTTAGAGCTCTATGTAGAAACCCTTAGTTCTTCAGTGTGATACTTGTTGCTGACACGAAGATAGCATTCATATTTTTTGTCGTCTTTTGAGAATAAATGTAAATTTGGGGCCCTTCTTACTGTGAAGACAGCTCTTGCAAGAAGCCTGCAATACTCTTTCTGAGAAGCTGGTTCAGAGAATCAAAGATCTGGTAATCTGAAATTCTGTTCTCATGTCATATTAATTTTTGTGCCAGTATTGCCCCTTAGCTTAACTTACTTTCTTCCCTGCCTGTTCTATGTATGTATCCACATTCCAGCATATTCACCCAAGAAAAAGCATCGCTAAGCAGCAGCTGTTGTACAAGCATGTTCTTGAGCTTCAGTTAAGAATATCAGAACCATGACAACCATTCTTCTTTCAGTTACCTGTGTCAACAATGGTGTCTATGGAGCACTGTTTTAAAGGTGTGAGAAATTAAGGTCTTTGAGATCATGTCTGAAAGCAGATCTGCTCCCCAGAAGTCGATACGCTCCAGTGAACAGTTCCTCCAATATATAATGTGAGATAGTAGAAGGAAGAGCAGTTTCAGTGAGAAAGCGGCTTTAATTTATAATTGTTTTCCTAGACTAGCTCATCACAAATCAAACCACAAAACCCTTTTGTCCTTCCTGACTTTCTCCTGGGTGTAGGATGAATGAAAGAGACTGAAAGAAAGAGCTAATATCAAGGAGAACCTGGGCAGATTTTACTTCTGATTTGTAGTGGCATTTCACTGCTACCAGTCATGAAGAGGATTGATCTATCTTAATTAAAAACAATAAATAAACCTCTTTAATGAGATTAAGTCAACTACTGGAATGAAGCACATATATCTCAAAAGTGGATTGTTTCTAGTCCATGAAATACACAAAAAAAGGTGTCCACCAAGCTGCACACCACAAAGATTCACTTGGCAGTACTTTAAAACCAGTTGTTATGCTTTTCATCTGTCTGGTTATTGGCATTACATGTTTACTCATTCAGATTAATCCTACAGTTTTATTTCCTTTTCCTGTTGTTTTCTGACCATTATGCCCCAAGGAAAAACTGTATTTAACTGCTAATGCTACTTTTATTTTTTTAAGGATTAGGACACTCTTGTTAATCAAATAATCACTGTAGGGTTTCAATTCTCCTTTCACAATCTTTCTATTCATTTTGTTTTTATACATAAATGTAATTCCCATGAAAAGTACAGGATCGGCAGCACTTTTCACTCAATATTCAACACACATTCTGTGAAGTCTAGGTGCCTCATGTGTGTTCTGGAGGGTGCACCTCCAGGAGTGAGAGGCTAATTCATTCTTCATGCTTACTCAGTCCTTGGCCTTTCTACTGATACTTCCAACAAGGATACCAATTAGCAGTAATTAAGGTTGTGGATTTTGTGATATGGAAGCCTTTACCAGAAACTGGACTGACATCATCAGCTCTTTTCTTAGAAGACAGCAAACAGCCGTCAAATGCTAACTAGGCTCATAAAGAGAAAGCCTGCATTGGCTTTCAGGATGGACAAAAACACTTTTAAAAGGTCTCTAGTTTGCCTTCAGCTTATGAAACGTGGGTTTGTGTCTTAGTTTCAGCTGAGATGGAATTGTTCTCTTCAGAGTGTCTGGTATGACGGTATGCTTTAGTTCTAGGAGAAAAGTAATGCTGATAACACACCAATGTTTATAGTTTCTGCTAAGCAGTGTTGTACAGAGCCAAGACCATTCACAGGAGAGAGCCCTAGGAGCTGGGAGGGAACAGAATTAGGACAGCTGACTTAAATTTGCCAAAGGGATATTCCATACCATATGACATCATGCAGAAGGAGTTTTGAAAGTTGGAACTTCATCTTTTTCTCTTCTGCTGCTTGGAAAACTAGCTGGGCATCGGTTGGGAGGTGGTGAGCAATTCCTTGTGTATCACTTTTTATATACACACAGATATATATTTGTCATAATTATTATCCTTTTCTTTCTTTGTGTCTCAGTAAATAGTTTTATCATAACCCTGGAGCTCTACTTTGTGTTGTGTTTTTTTTCCCCAATTCTCTCCCAGTCCCCTTGGAAAGGGGGTGTGGGGGAGGAAGGGGAGTGAGCAAATGACTGTGATGCTGAACCACATGCCTAGTTAAACCACAACAGTTTGTAGCCAAGTTATATAGTTTTCCACACAGGTGGTACAGCCAAACCTCTCAGACAGTAAAATTACACAAGAAACTGCACAAAACTAATCTGATGTTCCTCTTCCTCTTGTTGGTGGATGAAATAGAAGAGGAAAGCAGTCCTTGTGCATGCACGCACTCAAATTTTGGTGGTGGGCTTCTTTTTTCAAGCAATAAATACTGCAGTGAAACTTCTCAAGAGAACTTTTTACACACATGCATGTGTATCTGCTGCAGGAGAGTCTACGTTTGTTATTTAATATTTTAAGACAGTTGTGCTCTAATTTGATTTATGCAAAAAAGGAGAGAGAGCATCACTAATTAGCCACAGTTATCCAGTCTTGTCAATTCTTAACTTCAATCAGCCAGTATGAACTAGACTTCAATAGTGTCAAATGGAGTGGAGACAAAACTAAACAATAAAAACAACTTATTTTCATCCTTTATTGCACTTTCCATGCTACATTTCATTCTCCTTTGCTGTCACAAGTTTCCTCTAGACAAATTGACTTCCTCCTTTCACTTTCTCAACCCAAAGGGAAATGCTGCTACATAAACTGAAGTGCAATAATATCTTCTTGAACTAAGACCCTGAAAACTCAGGCCTGTATTTCCAAGTGCCTGAAATCCACTCTATAACCATCCTAAAGTGCTAGTTATTTTAGATCATTAATATGCATATAGCATTAACACCGGTCATCAGCATGAATAAACTGATCCATTGTTTCTGACACATTGGTTTTGGAGATATGAAGTAACAATCTTTGTTAATACTCCTATGTGGTGAGTTGATCTGGGCTGGATGCCTGATGGCTACCCAGCTGCTCTCTCATTCCTCAAATGAACAGGATTAGAAAGTAAGATGAAAAGGCTCACTGGCTGAAAGATAGAGAGATTGCTCTCCAATTACTATCACAGGCAAATAAGCCCAATTCAGGGAAAATTAATTGAATTACTTTCCAGTTAGGGCTGGATGGTGAGCAACAAGGACTACATCAGCTTTCCTCCATGCCCCTTTTTCCCAGGCTGAACATCACTCCTTCATTTCCTAATCCTCTACCTCCTCCCAAGTGGAACAAAGAGAAAGGGGAGAACAGAGCATTGTGGTCAATCTGCAACAGTTCACCTCTCTAGCTACTTCTTCATCACAATCTTCCCCCACTATAAAGTGTTTTTTTTTTTTTTTCCATTGGTCACCATCCTTCATTATAAACCTGCTCCAATACGGACTCCCAATGGGCTGGTGGGAAATATCCACCCACCCTGATGTGGAGCCCTCAATAAGTTGCAGCATGGATATCTGCCCCACCATCTTCTTCCATTCAGTTCCATGATCTGTGGGGAAATAACTGTTCTATTGCATCTTACCACCTACATAGACTGCTAAAAATGCTGATTGGCTCTCTTACAGCTCTAACAGTGAGACACTTGACACTGAATCCATTATGCAGGCTTTGCCTTCAGTTTAGAAAGACCTAAGTCCTATTTATCTTTCAATAGAGACCATAACACTTCATAAAATTGTGTGAGACAATGGTGACTTTCTATCACCATCAAAACAAGACCTAGCTGAGTAATACTATGGTCTTTATTTAACAGAATTGGTCCATTTATGATATTAAAGACCTCAGTACCAGTGAAGTTGCTCATGTCAATATAGTGTTTGATTTTTCTGGTACTTATCTGTTGTCTTTTAACAGATCTTCCTCACTGTGTCTTTTATACAAAAGTTACACCAACATAAATGCTAAAATCTACGTCAGCCTCTGCAATACTCCTACAGTAGCATCTGTGAGCTCAGGACAAAAAAGACTAAACATTGTATTCTGTCCTTCTGAACAAAATAAATTCTGTAAGCAAAAAAGCCATGTTAGAATCACCATGGCTAGTAGTACTCCAGTGGAGCTTCCAATACATTATTTGCATTTCTAAATAACAAAATCACACAATAGACCGAGTTGGAAGAGACATTTAAAGGTCATCTGGTCCAACCCCCCTGCAGTGAATGGGGACACCCACAGCTACATAAGGCTGCGCAAAGCCCTGTCCAGCCTGGCCTAAATGTCTCCAGGGATGGGGCATCCACAACATCCACCAAGCTACCAAACCACGTTTGCTGTGATATGTGATATATTCTGTATTTTGGCCCAAAAGATCTGACTCCTGCATAACATTACCTAACTGAAATTAATAGGTGTAATAAACTTGTAAGTTCAAACACTGGTTTGTTAGTCTTTTAACCAGATATTAGATAGATACATACAACTATTAAACATCTGAAAGTTTGGCTCCCTACATAAACAGTGCTTATTAATAATAAATGTTACTAACTTGGTGAAGGCTCTAGGGAGACCTCAGTGTGGCCTTCCAAGACTTGAAGGGAGTGTATAATCAGGAGGGCGAACGGCTGTTTGCAAGGATGGATAGAGTTTTAAACTAAGACAGGGAGATTTAGGTTAGATATTAGGAGGAAGTTCTTCACATTGAGGGCAGTGACACACTGGAATGGGTTGCCCAAGGAGGTTGTGGATGCCCCATCCCTGGAGGCATTCAAGGCCAGGCTGGATGTGGCTCTGGGCAGCCTGGTTAGTGGTTGGCGACCCTGCACATAGCAGGGGGGTTGAAACTAGATGATCATTGTGGTCCTTTTCAACCCAGGCCATTCTATGATTCTATGAATACACCGACCACTGTTATGAAGGTAGACAGAAGACGACAGAACAGATGAGTCTTATGCTAAATTTCCAGTAATCATTACGTTTCTTATTCATTGAATTTTGAAACTTCATCTGGATGGCCGCATAACACCCATAACAAATATTTTCACATTAAAAACAAACACAGATAAGGCCACACTCAGGAAACAATCCCTAGGGTAGAAAAGAGAGCCATAGCATAGACTTATCTATCTGTTAAAGTGGATTTACAGTGCCTACAGTTAGCTAAGTTATCCACCACAAATAAACTGTTTAGACAGTAGTCCTTTTTTCTGTCATGCAAACTGACCTTGACCCTATTGCAAGTGCTCAGTATTCCTAAATCTTACCAGAGATATTCTTAACAATTTTATCCCCACTTTGTTCTCGAAAACTGCATGGCAAGGAATAAGAAGCTGAGAGAGGTCACTCAAGTCACACAGCAACAGCTCAGTGCCCTGACCAAAGGAGGAACACAACCAACACTGTATGACCAAGGCCATCAGCCACCTAACAGCAAAAAGAACATGCCACAAAGAAAGTCCACCAGCAACGCATATGTTAAATTTGTTCACAAGATACATTTATTGAATAGTTCTGAATTGCTAAAAATTGAGAAAAATCTGTTCATACACAATTCACAAGGAGGGAACAAGGACAAATTTGCCAAACAAATTGTTTGCTATGCACAGATATCCCAGCTGTCCTCGTTATCTTATTTATCCTGCTTAAATCTCCCTTCCACTCCTGCCTTTTTGCTTGGTTTACCCAATGTCATCTCTGCCTCTACTCAAAGTCATGGTCATCTCTGTGTCTAAAAAACTTACTCTTTCACTGCCACTTGTAAGAAGAAAAAAAAAAAAAAAAAAAAAGTACAATAGATAGCTTGGAATGAAATTGCAAAATTGTTAACATAAAATAAAAGATCACAGAAATCTTCATATTGAGTGTCTGACATTAAGTAACAAGTGCAAGCAAAATGGCTGCTTTCTCTCCAGACAGACACAGTGATCTGAATTTTTAGGGCACGGAAATTAAAAGCACCCAAATCTCTTATTGTATATGATATTGCAACCAGAAAGAAAAAGGAGAGTGCCGTGTCAATATGCACACCAACTCTGCCACAGTCCTCCCGCATGACTTCAAGAAAAGGCACATTGGCTCCTGTCTGTAATATAGGATAATAATACATGCCTGTCTGGAAGGATTGTTGTGAAAAGAAACATACCAAAGACTGCCAGGTACAAAGGAATGATGATAGTGAGGATTATATTGAACATAAATAGATCACAGTTAAATATTAAGAGCAACAACATATGTATGCATGGATATGCACACATGTAAAGTAAAGAACAGGTAAGGAAGGATATGTTTAGAAAATTGAGACTGTGGCATTCTTTACGTTTTGGAACAGAAGTCTTGTTATGTTGAAAAATTAGGACATCAGTCCCACTTGGAGGCATTTGCCTGATAGAGAAAGGAATAGAACTGACTTCAACAGTCAGCAGTACTGTTCATACTTAACATGGATTTATTACATCTGTGTTATATATAATCTTACAGCCTTTCTTTCTGTCTTTCCAGTATTTATATGGTTCTGATACATTTTGAAAAGGGGGAAACGGGAGTACTGTGTGGGAGTCAGATGATGTTAAAACAAGGAAAGCAGCAGGGGACCAAGGTCAGGAGAGACACATCATGCAGGCTGTTCACCCCACTGGGACTGCAATTGCTGCAAACACTAGAGCCAGAATTCAGGGCTTCACTAATTCTCGAAGTATGAATAGTAAATGCTTTCAGTTTGAAGTGATATTTACATGCAATTTAGCTGCAAAAGTTCCATCTTGCTTTCCCCCCCCCCCCCCCCCATAGCCAATGAGCTTTGTTATTAAAAAAACAAAATGGTAGGGCACAAACACGTACAGCAAAGTGTGTATTTAAGTTGTAAACAAACGCTCTGGAACATCTCAGAATGCATCATTCAGCCCTTGATGAAAGAGAAGCAAACAGCATTGCTCTAGGTTAACAGCACATGGCTTCAGGAAAAAAGAAGTCACCTACTAAATCTTAGCTGCTCAGGTTCTAAACAGCAGCACAAACATTTTGCACATTAAATGGCTGCCAACAGCTTGAAAATTATGTTTCTGTTAGAGAATTTTATAACCACTATAGTAAAAGGAGCCCACAAAGTACACTGACTGTTTAACAAGTATTACATATATATATATATGTTTGAGAAAAAGTAAATATATATACATATATGTATAAGTAAATATAAATGTATTAAATATAATATTTCTTTTTTTTTTTTTCCCCAAATTTCTTACTTTAAGAACATGACAATGTGCAGGATGGTTGTTCTAAGCCTATTAAGGTAAAGACGGTAACTTACAGCTTTCAAAGACTGAAATACTCAAGTTGATGATCATTAATAACCCTACTCTAGTCAGTGCAACTATTCATATTTTCAGGTTAAGCACAAGGTAAAATGCAGTAATGGGGCATTAGATGGCTTCTTCTTCTGCAACTACATGATTAACTACTTCAAATATCAAACAAAGTTTAATAGAAAATGAGTAATAAGCACATTTAATAAAAGAAGTCATAATAAATAAAAATTAATTTATTTCCCAATAACATTTAAAGTTTGTTCCTCTTTTACTTTCTTGGTAAATCCAATTTTTGTACACAGCAAGTATGTTAGAAGCGTGGTTCCTACTAAAGGCATTACCTGTGAGATACTACATTTTGAGTAAATGTCTTGGAAACAAACTTAATGTCATGTTTGTTACTTGATATATGGTAGGCTAACTCATTACTAGCTTAGACTGCCTCAACCCAAATCTTGTGGACAGTTACTCTATTCTTTGCATGCTATCTAGTAAATCAACCATGGTTCTCTGCTCTTCCCAAAATATTCACCGCTCCCTTCAGTCATGTCCTCTACTGCCTGTTTTCAAGACTCTATATTCTCCTCCTCCACAACTGCTTTGCCAAATATTATCGAGTCACTTGCATTAAGGCACGAATCAGTGTAGGGGAGTACTCTCTTCCGGCATCTTCGAACCAGTAAGAATGACGATTTTTTCTGTCTCAAAACATCCTCTAGAGGCCACTGTCTGCCCAATCATCCATATCCAAGAGGTCAAGCACTTTCTGTGCATCCACACATGCTCAATGAATGGTACTCCCTCCCAGATACCTAAGAATTTCACATTTACTGTGGTCTCCTATTATTAGTAGATCACCTCAGTGATCTACTGCTAGCCAACGAAACATATAAATATTAAAATTCACTGCAGATTCTGTTTATCTTCATACCTAAATTTCAATATATATTCAACATAAATTGGTGAAAAAATTCAACTTCAACTTATCTCAGTGTTGTTTATAAAAATCTGTATGAAAATAATCAAGCAACAAGACATTTCCTGCTTACTAGAGGCAATTTCTTCAAAGACAGAAGCTGTATTTTTGCCCTTATTGAGTACAGATTAGTATGCATGAATGTTAAATTTAGTGTTTTTGTGAAAAAAAGAACTAAAGTTAATTACAAGGTCTTTCCAGTACTTCTGATGAACCAGAACAAAAGTAACAAGTCCAACCAAGAAACTATAAACCATTAGCATCCAAACTGCTAAAAGAGTTCAATAATGCTACTGAACTGCTAAGGAATTGTAATATAATGTAGCCTAAGCTCAGGCTTATTACTGTGCCACCAGTGGTACCAGAGAAGTAATGGCATTTCAACTTTCTAAACTACTTTGCATCACAGAAAAATATAAAAGGCATACCTTTGCCACAAATAAGCCCCACGCTCCAGAGAAATCCTCCAAATTTCACCACAGAAGACTCTATTAAAAGCACTGGGAGAAGTCCTCTCTGATCAGTTATTTCATAATCACTTTGACCTTGAAACTGTGAACAAGATACACTGACATATCTTCTTAGACAAAAAAAAATAAATCCATGTATTGGTTAAGAACATTGCTCTGTCCTTTAAAACATCCTGTCTTTAACTGTGCCCAATCATGAATATCTCAGAGACATTTCAGAAAATACGTGCTTTAATCAAACATTTTCAAAAATAACACAGAAAGGGGTAGCTATTTTCACTAAGTTCAGTAGTGTGGTACTGCAGAGTTGCAATAGCTAAAAATACTTGGATGTGATGCAGACATCCAGGTATAATCCAAGCAGAATATGAACAAAAAAAAATTTAGCTTCTCCTTTCCACATACTAATCCATTATTACCTTTCATATCTTGCACAAGCCACAGTATGTATATATTTATATGCACAAGCCAGAGAACCTATTCCAAAAGCATTATCCAAAGACTTCTTTCAGTTGCTTCTTTCCTAAGCAATCCTATAGGAATCCAATCCTATAGAAATAGTCTTTCTACGTTTTAATTGGCATTTTATTAGATTTAAGTGCATTTTGTTTTATGGTCACTGTCACATCAAGTAATTCCAATCTTTTATAGCAGCAAATTGCCTTCTGCATTAATCACTGAAGTGCTTTGAACTTTCTATAAGGATGGATTTGGGATTTTCATCTAAGAAAATGGTGCAAACATTAAAACATACCAGATAAAACATGTATCCTTTTCCATCTCTTCCTTAACATTAGTCTATAAGTGCCTATTACTCTTGGTGTTGTGTTTAGACTGTAATAAAGAAATGCAATCAGGTCTTGACCAGAAACACTTTGGAAATTACTATTTACAGTACAGTGTGTCTTAGAATGAGACTGAAGAGTGTTTTGTCTACAGGAAATCTAACATGGAGTGTCTGCTATTATTTTAAAAATACTCTCTTAAGAATTTCACCATGCTTAGAAATTGTACCCCAAGTAAAACCAGTACAAAAACACATTTTTTTTTTTCTTTCAAACAGACATTATGAGAGAATATTGTAAGTACAAGGCTTTCAATCTTCCATCTTCAATGTTATTAGTAGGGCTTATATATACATCATATAAGTCATAGGTAATGCTTAAGAATATCTTTGATTATTATTCTTTCAAGATCTTGTGATGATTCTAGGTTTAAATTCTAAATGGCCATACTCATGAACAACTTGCTCTGGAATAAGTAAATGTGACCCAAACCAATTTCTTGAATAGTAAATTTTACTTTACAACAATTAAGATAAATCATCTCCCTACTGAATGGGCTGAGTACTCAGAAAAGGAAGTGAAACTACTTGGGTTAATGTTATCTTTGACAGAGGAATGGAACATCTACAAATAAATAATGTAGCCCATAAAAAAAGAAAATTTCCTAAAAATTTCCTTTGATGGCTCTTGTTAGTTGAGTTGTCTGGCCACTTATCTTTCTTTTAAAACACTGAGGAATACAAAGAGAATAGTAAGTATTTGTTTCCACTGAAAAGTTATCTGGCTATTAAAATGATAAAGATCTGGCTCAGGTTCAGATTTACTCAAAAGAAAAGGAATAGGGAAAAAGAAATGGTCTGCAGCTTCCTAGTTGCTACTGCTTGGGGCTCTGGTCATCTGATGCACTGCTGGCTATAAATGGTTACTTCACTCACCTACTCGCAAATACATCAGCATTGCATCAGCACTCACACTCATGCTTACCACTTAAGAAAAAAAAGTAAGACCTTGAAAGACCCTGACATTTGAGTATTACAGTAATTGGTGTCTCCTACAGATACATCATTGTTTCTTTCAAGGCGGACAAACCTTGAAAGAATGATTTGAAACTGAATGCTCAATGCATTCAAATGGGTAGTTCAGAAAGGCAAATTACCCCAGATCACTCTGGAATGGATCACTACATAGTCAGTAAATCAGTAAAAGGACATAGAAACTAGCCAAACTCACTGATAAATCATAGTAAATATATCCTGTTAGTGTATATACACACTTTCTACTCCAAAAAATACAAACAAGTCATGTGAAAGACTAAGAACAACATACATTCTGTGTTATTCAATTAAATGCAACCATTTATTTATACAGGCAATGCCCAGTAGATATCTATTTCACAGTATTTTTCATGTGCAGTAGAACATTACAACTCAGGAAAGCCAGCAAAAAGTACTCAGCTGGAACTTGTTGGGTTCAAGGCATGAAATGTTATGTGAGGAACTATGCTGTGCACTACACAGGAAACCAGTCTTGGGACCTCATAGCCTCCTCCTTGCCTTAAAGGTTCTGAACTACAGCAAGTGTTTGAAGACTTGTGGGGTATTTCTATTTCAATTGTAAAGAACGCAGGTGAAAGTGCTTTGAATAGAGCATTCCTGGAAACAAAGTTCAGAGATAGCATATCCTCTGGAAAATTAGTAATAACCCATCTTTTTACTCTTGAAAGGGGGAAATTTGTTTCCAGACTTCCTGTGCCAGGTGGGGTTCAGTGAGTAATAACAGGGAACAAAGCACAGATAGTATCATCCTGAAAGAAAGAAGAATGAGTCCCCGTGGCTGAATGACAGTCTTGGATGTAATTAAGGGAATTCTATCACCATTAGACAGTACAGAAATACAGTGTTTAAATTCAGTGAAAGAAGGGAACCAATGAGACAGGAAGAGCCACCACAAGACAGCTGAGGCCAGCAGCCTCTCACAACAAGACTGCCAAATTCTACCCAGTGCAGGCTTATACTGAATCAAATATTCATTGAGACTACTGTGGCCTCCTGCCAACTCTAATAGCCTTTGCTGGGCCCATGGTGGCAAACATACAAGAATCAAAATCCTCAGAGACATACTATAAAGCCACATTTCAAAAGTCTTCTCCAGACTATGCTCTTACCACACTACCTGACAACAATGGGAATACTTCTGTAAGAATACAGGTCTGTGCAAAGATTCAGAATTTGGACTTCACAAACGTAGAAATGTCGTGCATAAATTCTCCTAAAAGCACTACTTTCAGATCTAAGACTACTTTGCAATCAGAGCTGCCCTTGCTACCAGAACTGTTATCTCCTCTCTTCAATACTTCTTAAAATCAAGCATCAGTTCAGAATGTCTGAGGACAGAAAACTCTCTGCTGAGGGTCAGTAGCACCGTCATGAAGGCTGTGAAATCTTTGTGGTATAGCACTGTAATGGACTGGTGTTTTAGGTCTAAACATTTGGCTGCTGTCCAAATCAGAACAAAAGATATAAGTGAACGTAAAGATTTTATGTATAATCCTTGACTTTATGTCAGTCACAGAAGCACTACTCAGTTTGCAGCAAATGCTATTGAAAAGTGGCATACTAGAGGAACTGCCTTGCCAGCACTACATTGCATGAGCGGTACTGGTTGAAAGATTGCATACTCCCACCTGCACTATACTTAGTTCTAGCCAACACTAATCATTTCCTAAAGACATCTACTGAAGTACATTTCCTCTCAAAATACTGACTAATGATGAATATCAATACAGCAAACTTACACAATACACAGCTTGGCTATACCTCTTTGACATACTGGAAGAATTTAAGGAATTTGTGACCTATAAATTGTTTGCTGAAATTAATGATTAACAAATTATGGAAGCGCAGACGTTTGCTCCAATTACACTGTTAACCTTACCATTATACTAAAGCAAAGCACTGGGCTTTCTGATGTGGATTTCTTTTCTTTTTGTTGTCACTAATTTTTTTTGTGTGCTTCAATTTTTTTTTAATTTTATTTTTCTATGGGAGCAATACAAATCATTCACTGCTTAATGCTGGTTTCTCTTCTGGGGCCCTCTCTCACACATTTGCAGTGCCCCTCAACCTTAAGCATCTGTCACAGCAACACCTATGCACAGAGCAGGGGAAAAGGTGAAGGGCGTCATCAGAAGCAGATGCCAAAACTCTCCTCGCGTGGGCTGCAGCAGAATGATTATCCAATCTCAGCTGTGGTATGACCTGACTGCTGTCCTGGAATCTTCCCCAACCACAGGAAGTTCAAGGACAATGTTCTGTTCAGAAGCAGAAACCATGATTCTGCTGATCAGTCTGTCTCCCACACAGCAGAAAGTGCTGATGGGAAGGCAATCACACAAGCTCTATGGGCCAGATTGTGCCCTTTGTTATCCTTAGGTCAGATTAGTAACAGTTATTGCATTATACAGGGCAGAAAAAGGACTTTTTATAGCTGTATTTTCTCTTTTATTCAACTGTTTTCAGTTTGCATTCAAGCATAAGTTCTTTACAGAAACACAACAGATATTTGCAAACAGCAGTTCTGAGGAAGAAAATAAATACATGGATAAATACCATATTCCTAATATATCTGTGTGAAAAGCCTGATCTACACGTCTTACAATTCTTCCCAATAATGAATGACCACTGCATCAGACAAAAAGAATCAAAAAAAAAATAAAGATACAGACATCTTTAACGTACCTTGTAAAATGGAAAAAATGCAATACCATCAGAGAAAGAAAGGAACAGGAAAATTTGGAAGAAGGAAGATATGGATGGATGTGAAAAGAGGAAAAGAGCATACACGAGAAGAAATGTCTAGTAAGTCTGCTTACAAACCTTCCTGTAGTTTATCTTTTACTGACTCCTCTCTGCTTCATATTTCCAATTTTTTTAAAAGATCTCAAAGCATTCATTTAAGTATGACAATATTAATTTAGTTCTAGTAGTTTGGCCTGTTACGTAAATACTATTCTAACTCCTATGACTTTATTGTTACCTCTATATTTTATTTACCAAAATTTACAGACTGCAATGGTAGTCCTTCCACTAATGTCAACATCTTCTGTATGTGGTACAGATGCTGAAGAATCTGAACAATTTTCCCAGTTATGCTAACAGAATCATAAAGGTTGGAAAAGACCTCTAAGATCATCTAGTCCAACCATCCACCTACTACTGCTAACATGAACCAATGAGCGTTTTCTTTTCAGAGTAATCATCAAAAACTGATAAGTCTAATCAGTCTAATCTTTAAAATATGCTGGACTCCAGCTGAAATACTGATAAAACTGAAGTCAGTAGCAAAACTATCTGTGACTTCCGGATTTCACCATGATTTTACCAGCTCAGGTCATGCCCATCACATGCTAAAGCCAGAAACAGCTGAAGAGCACAAGAAACAGTGATGAGCTTTCTGGGTAGTACAGCTTAAGGTTTCTGAATCAAGGAATCAGAAAACAGCCAACAAGGTACATGGACTTATCTATTCCAAATGCAATTATCTGAAATAACTTAATATGAGTATGCAAATACCAGTACTCTCAGATAAAAAATGGAAGGATTTCCTTCTATTGCATTGTTACCCAGCAACAGCTGCAATCTGAAAATGACTATCTTGAAACCAGTCAAAATGCATTAAATGGCACAAGTGAGGATAAGAGTTCTGCAGTATTTACATATACAGCATGATAGCAGATTGAGTGTCTGAGACAACTGAGTTTCAGTGCAATTTTGGCATAGAATTGCTTGCAGTAAGCACAACAGCTCTAACCAGAAAAGTCCTCTGCACTACTGTTAGACTACTAACTACAGTAGTATACTGTTCTAAATTAACAGCGTAGAAAAGTATGTTCATCTGCTACCAGAGTCCAACCACAGAATCTCCTATCTCATCTAACAATTCCTTTAATTGTCCTGAAGCTCTTCCAACCTGTTGCAGAAATCCTTTCTTTCACATACTCACCACCGCCAACTACCATCTTGGGCTGCATCTCTTCACTAGCTCAAACTATCTGCCCTCAATATTTGTCTAAAGAATAAAGGATAAGTCTTTAAATACCAAATATCAAGTACAGAGTTTGCCAGTCTCTGAACATGTGTAACTAAGACCTAACCAGTAATCGAAACCAGCTAGCCCTCAACGAGCAATACCACAAATTCAAACAGGTATGGGTGCAGATATATATATTGCATTTGGATTTCTAAATTCATATTGCAAACACTGGATCTAAGAAAACTGTCATCTTTTGCTGGAATTGAGACTCAGTCCGCTGAAAGTTCAGTTCTCACAATACCTCCATTTTCATCCCACAACACTTAAGTATAAACTGGGAAAGAGGACATTTACTTAGTATCTTTGAGGAATTTTCCCCAAAATTCTAAATTGGCTAATACCTTAGGCACTAGCAACGCAAATATTAAATAACCAGTATGACTTTAGATAGTTCTGGTGTTCATGTGGAGATTGACTCAGCAGGACCATCATACCATGCTTAAAATTTGTATGCTTTTTGACAACAGCAGCTTCCATTAACTTCTAAAAGAAGGGAACATTCCTACCCCTGAATGAAATAAGGACTTCAATTTTCAAAGAGTTGCCTATTTTCAGAATACGTTAACAAATACTAAAGGATAGTCACCTCTCTTACTGAAATTTTCATTATCCTAGACAGTCACAGCTACTATAATGCAACTGATTCTGCCAGTTATATACAAATTTGTATATATCTTATTACTATAATTTTGCTCGTAGCCTTGTAGCAGTATTTTCTCCTATAAAACTTCCTTATTTTTCAAATTTCCTAAGGGATCGCCCCAATCCATAGGTTAATTTAATCAGAGCCTAGACTTGTTGCAGCTTGATAAATCAGTGAGCACCAAGTTCCACACTGCTGCAACTAGATCATCACTAGTCTCTGTAGTCACTATCCAGTCTTTATCTGCTCTGCATTTATTGAAAGACAGGATCAACTTTGTTCAATAGCCAAATCCTTTAGTTTCATTTCCTTGTACTGCTTCTCTATATTTTTCTGTTTTTCATTTCAAGGTATGCCATCATATGAAAGAGAGACTCAGAGAGCCTCAAAAGGTCACCTTGCCTATCCTTTTGTCCCAAAGCAAGATCAAATATGCCAGATCGCATCAACTCATTACTAGAAGTATTATTTTTTCGGATTTTAAGATAAAACCTTTTTTTTTTTCCCCAACGCTCACCTATAAAACTGAGTAACTGCATCATTTTTCTCTAAAGTACAGGAAGCAAACTGGCTCACGTATTCCAAGAATGAATAACTGCAACTTTTAACTACACAGACTAACACATCCCTACACTTCCATTTCAAGAGGTTTTTTTCTTGTTTGTTTGTTTGTTTAAATCAAAATCATTTATTCAGGGATCTTTATAATTAGCTAACACTGCTGCCAAATTTTCAGCTTGCCACAGATCCTGACACCCATACATCACTGAATTTGTCTGTAATGATGAACCTTGAGTCTTCAATACAGGCTACACTGTACAGTGTCCTGGTCTGGAGCAGCTTATTTTCAGCAATTCCCTGCACACAACTGTTTACATACCTGTAAATGAAGCAAATTGCGCCTTGCCTACAATCTTATTAGAGTTACCCTATCAACATTGGGCCTGATTCTTGTCTTGCACACTGTGATGTAAAACATGATGAATTCAGGGTATCATGTCAATATAGAATTATAAGACTATACTGTCACTGGTTTTGGCTTTCTAATAACAGCAAGCACAGACCAATTACACTGTTTACTCTTTTAAAACAGGGCCCATATCATTTCACTCTGAAACCCACAGTGAGAGAGATAAGGCTTCAGTTGTATTTCCCACAAGCCAGTGAGCTACGTCAGCACCACTTTCTTCACCAACAGCTCAAATGGAGTCACAGTAGAGTAACAACACCTTTGACTCTTCAGAGTATCTAATATGCTTGTGTTACTAATACTAGTAGCCAGAGTCATGAAACTGAACACCTTGTACTAAAAGGAAACAAAGGACAAGGAAGGTCCCAGTAGGTAAATCACATCTGCTTTGTCAATCACAGAGCCTTAAAATACAGCTTCAAGTGACACTATCCCCCATGACTCTTTATTATCTTGACATTGCTGAGAATAATCTCATTTTGACTGAGTGAAAAACAGATGTCACTGCCTGTGTGATATCACATGAAAAAAAAAATACCAAAACCATAAAGGTGACTGAAGATTCTATGAATTGCTAAATCATGCCAAATCTGAGAGTATTTTTAAGTTAGAAATGTACCTGAAGGCTGGCTACAAAAAGTTTTTGGGTTTTTTTGTTTGTTCTTAAGTGAAAGAAGCTCTGTCTCTTTCAAAAGACCTCCAAAATTTTAGAGTTCTGAATTAAAAAATATAAAATACTGTTTTTGTTTATTTAGACTTAAATCAGTAACTGTAGTCTGTCTTTATACCTGACATTCTGCCAGGTCTGTAGTGCTTGGCCAAGTTCTTTTTGCAGTAGCAACCAGCTACATTCAAAATGAGTAACATCACTGAGCACATTGAATTTCCACTAGCGTTGCAAGGAGAAGTGTAGGATCTCAATGTGCTGCCTATGTGCAATGGATTTTTTTGTGTTCTATGAGTAGAAAATGAAATAGATTCAAATATTTTTCCATTTTTACTTTTGTTCGGGCAGTTCTGTGTCATCGCTGATAAATGAATCAAAATAACTTAAAGTTAACATGGATTAGCATAAAGGCATACATGAGACAGAGCACCACCATGCTTGTTGTGTTTTCATTTTTCTATAGCTCCAACATACTCCTTCATACAAAATATTTTTTAAACAAATAAATAATCTAGAACTGTTCTAGAATCATAGAATCCTTAGAGTTGGAAGGGACTTCTGATGGCCATCTAGTCCAACTGCCCTGCAATGAATAGGGACATGCACAGCTTGATCAGGTTGCCCAGAACCTGAGCCAGCCTCAAATTGAAAGTCTCCAGGGATCTACCACAACACTAAGCAACCTGTTCCAGTGCCTCACCACCCACACTGTTAAAGATGTTTTCTTTATAGCTAACCTAAATCTACTCTCCCTGAGCTTGTAGCCATTTCCTTGTCCTACTACAACAGACCCTGATAAAAAGTCTGTTCCCTTCTTTCATGTAGCTCCCCTTTAGATACTGAAAGGCTGCTATCAGGTCATCTCGCGGCCTTCTTTTCTCCAGGCAGAACAGCCCCAGCTCTCTCAGCCTGTCCTCATAGGAGAGGTGTTCCATTTCATGGATCATTTTTGTGGCCCTCCTCTGGACACACTCCAGGTCTGTCTCCTATATTGAGGACTGCACATCTGGACACAGCACTCCAGGTGAGGTCTCACCACACAGAGTAGAGGGACAGTATCACCTCCCTCGCCCTGCTGGCCATGCTTCTTTTGATGCAGCCCAGGATATGGTTGGCTTTCTGAGCTGCAGAGGCACGTTGCTGGCTCATGTCCTGCTTCCCATCCACCAGTATCCCTAGGTCTTTTTTGGTAGGGCAGTGCTCAATCCTTTCATCCCCGAGCTTGTATAGATAATGGAAGTTGCCTCGACCCAGATGCAAGACCTAGCATTTGGATTTGCTGAACTTCATGAGGTTCACCTGGGCCCACTGCTCAGCCAGTCTAGGTCCCTCTGGATGGCATCTGACCCCTCTGGTGTGTCAACCTCACCCCACAGCTTGGTGTCATCAGCAAACTTGCTGAGGGTGCACTTGACCCCAGTTCTTTTTCTAGTTTGTATTTATTGAAATGCACAGCTCCTTATTTCATCACACTCCTCATCTTTATTCTAACTTCCTTTTTTACTTTAATTTCTGTGATTCCACAAAATAGTATAAAAATGGGAAGGACTTATTTGGCCAGTTGTGGTCTCTTCCCACATACTAAATTGCTTCTAACTGTATCTTTTCTAACATATAATACAACTGTGATTCTATGCTTTGAAATATAATTTCCTTTTCCAAATGATAGTTCAGAATAGAGAAAAGGAAGAAAAAAAAATCTCAACCACCCTGTTACTCCTACAGCTATTACAGCACAAAGTTAGTAGAGTAGAAGTACTGATTTATAGGGCTATGTACAGAGAGCAGGTATATTTGCAGCCCTTTCAACCACACTTGACCAATTTGATGGAGACATACTCTTACTGGCTTATTAGTAAATGAGCAGATGACAGAAAGGATAAAAAGCATGCTGAGTAGAACAGGAATGTAATCACACCCCACCAGTTCACCAGGCAAAGGCTAGTGCAAAGAATGATCTAACACTTTTGCACCTGTTACTCTTCTACAGATTACTTCCCAGCTGGTACCAAGAAACTGAAATCCCTTCAAGCTGCAGAGTCTATCACAGTTGTAAAAATAAATAAATAAATAAATAAAACCATAATATTTATGTCCATCAAGGAGACTGTTCTTATCTGCCCTCCTAACTTTCTTTCCCTTGCTGGCCCAGGCTAATTGTTAAAAAAATAATAAAACCTCTAACAAGAGTTGCATGAGCTACAAATGCTGGTGGCAGCATCTGTAGATCTGCTCTCATGCCACATCAACTATTTGCAAAGTGACTTTTGTATTAGAAAAGATATAATGATTATTACAAAGATGTAGAAAAGTTCAAATACAGCAAAAGCATTAAGATAATAATTCACTGCAAAGCAGCGTATAGCTAGTTCACATGCAAAAGCATTTCAAAGACAAAAGGACTTGCACAATGTTATCCAAGCAATGCAGTGCATCCAGATCTCTTTTCTACATCTCTGCCAAGCAGTGACAAGCCAGGAAATCCTATGACTGTAAGTAAACGTCAAGTGATTAGAACTACTTTGAAAAAAAAACCTTTTGACTATATAAGCCCAATTCAGAATCACAACGCAGGAGAATTCCCATTCTCTGATGTCTCCCTACCTACAGACATGAGGCTTTCAGCAATGCCTGCTGAGCACTTGGAAAAATGAGCCACTTTAGCAGACTTAAGAGGTATGTGGATGTGAGTCCTCTTGAACTAAGTAAACTTGAAGGAGATAGTACCACATAAATCACTGCAACTGCAGCTTGAGAAAGGTTTTGACATATAAGGTTAATTTATTTATGCTTGTTAATTTAAAATGAGATGGTTGGCAAATCAAGTAGGATCAAAGTCATGTGAGTTCAATGGGACCATGTGGTTTAATCAAACATATTTGGGACTGCATTTTAGCTGATTTTATAAGATAATTTAAGGAAGTATCCCAAAAGCCATTTCTAGTAGAAAATCAAACTGTTCAATTTTGGAAAGATAAATATTGCATTTTTTTTTTTTTCTCCATTGGTGTCCCACTTACAATTTTTTTGTAACAGGAACTTCCAAAGTTCTTCCATTTTGATGAATGTGTAGTTTCTTTGGTCTTGAAGCTTCGCTAAGTAGCAAAATTGATCTCTGACTTGCATGCTTAGACTCTAATTTGGTAAAAATTTAAGTTTATCTTCAGAACAGCAGATGAATATTCCCATGAAGTTCAACAGGAGCACCCAGGTGAGTACATCATACAGGAATCACGATCTTATTCTGCTACAATCTGTCTACAAGCAGCCATATCATTTCCTAAAGCATAAAGTTCCTCCCAGTGTACCTAGCAGACAGCTGCAATTATTAATAAATAATGTAGGATGTTCTCAAGATTTGCAGCAATGTATTCAGACTTGTATATTATCTCGTATGATGCATGGAAGGGTTTATATACTTAAAGCAGTTGTATGCTCTCCATTTCCATGCAGATTTTTTTTTTAATTACGTCAGTAAATCACTGTGCAGAGTTCAAGGCAGCAAAAAAGCTTAAAGGTAGCTAAAGTAAAAGTGGCAACCACTGAGTATATTTAAAAACATAATTTTCCAGAACTATCTTACCACCAATAAAATCTAACAGCAACACAGAGCTTTGTAAAGAGAAAGGCTGCTTAATAAACATATCCTATCCCTTTCACTTTGATCCTGTTTTGATCATCAGTGTTTCAAGATACTTGTAAACAGGTGCAGCAACTTGCCTCTGGAGAGAACAGTAAAATATTTCTTGGCTTATGTCATGGGCGTGATGCCTCTTGGGGAAAGACTGTTTTCAGTCTTACCACAACCAAGGTTATGGTTATCCAAAAAAACTACCAACAGAAATGGCATGCCAAACTCAAATTTACTACACAGACTGTGAGGCAAATTGATAAAGCAGTCAAGAATTCAATTGATAAAGCAAAGATTAATATAACAATATAATATTAATATTTTAAATGTAATTGACTTGAAAGCCATACTGGGAAAGCGTGTAGGTTAACAACTGGCAGACCTAGAAACAAATACAAAATGCACAAAATGCGCTAAAGAATGGCTTCAATAGGAACAGGATTAGGCTACCGGCTCTGAAAATGCATCCATGCAAATGTACTGTCTCCTTGTTCTAATAAAGCTGTCTGACAAATTCTTTTTGCTGTTACCATGGCTCTAACATTTTGATGTTTCAGCAGAAAAATAACAGCTAAGAGTATGTGCGAACACTATCTGAGACACTTTTAGTCATTTCAGGGTTACAGTTAGCAGTCAGGTCAAAGCCGCTTCTTTAAAAAACATTAAGCTATGTTCTGAAATCTGTAACTCTCCAAGCTGAAAAGCCATAATATGTATCAACTATGTATTTGTCATGATAGGCACTGGTTCTGCCTTCTCAGTTTTCAGTCCTCAGTATTTTCTCTCTTCATCCCTCAGCTGTCAAAAATAAGGGACAATTAGAATCTCATGACTTCTTTGCATCCTTAAGTCAAAATACTAAAGATGAGCAAGAAAAACAGTTATAGGAGAAATAGGCCTTATTTTTAAGTCCTGCCTATAGCAGAAACCTTTCCAAGAAACAGCTGTGCCACCCTACAGCTCTCGGGAATGCAATTTGTTTACGACTTGTGCCACTTTGAAGGCTTTTACAAATACAGTATTCTCCAGAAATGACTCCAATAGACAGAACTATACTGAAATTCTGGATAGTCAATGCAGTTTGCAGACATTTTTGGCAAAGTAACTGGCAATGCACTGTGGGATCCCAGCGCTCTGTCCAAACAGTTTTAAGAATTTAGACTCAACTTCCCTAAATTCTTAATTTCCCAATTTCACGCTTCCCGTTTTCCATACTGAGTATGAAGCAGCGTTAGAAATATGCACAACCAATTGAGTTCTTATGTCTGTTTCATAGATTCACATCTATTTTCTCCACATGTACAGAGCTTAAATTTGATCAGCAGATTTTTCAAGAAAGGAAGAAAATTGAGGAAAAGCAGATGATAGAGGCAAAAAATAGAAGTAGGGATAAAATACAGGTATTCACCAGGCATGATTTTTAGCCCTAAGAACAATCATGATGCAAATCTAGTAAGGCCAACAGCAGAAGCAAAGCTTTCAGATACAGAAGACTGTCATTCTAGTTCCTGTAATTGCTTGCTGAGTTCACAGGAACCTTTCAGTGCAAATGCCTAAAAATAAAAGGTATTTGCACCCTGGAAAACTGGCAGCATACTGGCTCTAGGAACCTGTAAACTCCAATTGCTACCACTGGCTAGCAATTTGGTGTTGACAAGTCTGTAGTGATCATGATTATTATAAAGGTGTAAGAATTGATACTCATGCAAACTGTAGGAAAGCAAAAAAAATTTAGTAGGCAAAATACCTCTTTTCTCCTTCTCCTAACTTCTATCTGCATAAACACAAATGACACTGTTGAGTTGGATAAGTAATGATGGTTCACTAACTGCAATGCAATTATGAAACCTATGTAAAGCTCTCATTTTTAGGAATGTTTTTGCAGTACAGTAATGCAAAAACAGTTTTTAAGATGATAATAATTACAATTACCATTACTTTATTAACTAGAATTTTCAAAAAGCCAGAATATCTTTTCTTTCCTAGCTCCTGAAGTGCCATCTGGAAATAAAGATACAAGAATTGCCCAATGGTTTCTGATGTGTATTTGGCAAATTAAAAAATGCCTCAAAAACAAAAATGAAGATGCTTTCAGTGAGAGTAGAAAGACTGGTGATTCTGAACACAAAAGAACAACTATAGGAGCCAATCTGAATATAATTTCTAGAAGTTTTACAAGAAAACATTCATGTGTTACTGGCAGTGCTGCTTTAGATCTGCTCGCTCTGCTCTTAGAGTAAGCTATACCTACAACTGCTAAAAAAATTAATTTCAAGTTAACCATATTTTAGTGAATTTGGTGACAAATATTTGGTGACCCTGCACATACCAGGGGGGTTGAAACTAAGTGATCATTGCGGTCCTTTTCAACTCAGGCCATTCTACGAGTAGGTAAAGGGAGTTGTTTTTGTTTTAACAGATTAAGTACATCACAGTCTTCATAAAATAAAACTTTATTAACCATAACAAATATGTAAAATGATAAATAAGTGCATGAGTCGCTGACACATGAGCACTCCTGTCATACACCCTTATTTTCTCCTGAAGTTGGCTGGAAATTACACTATGGCAATTTGTGCTGGCTCATGGACAGGTAGAAGGTAAAGAAAGAAGGTATATGGGATGAGACCTGGTCCGCAGAGCTATCTATAAAGCAAAATGACACTGCATTGAAATGACCAAGTGTTTTGCTCCATACTGCTTTGCAGTCTCTGTATTTGCTGAATCAGGACACTCAGACTTCTAGGTACACTATTCCAAGTGTGCCTTTTCTCCCACCTGTTGTGTCACCAGGGACAAAGAGACATATAGAAAAGATCTATCCTTTTCTTTAATTATCATCTGTTGCTTCTTGGTCAAGGTAACCAATTAAAAAAAAAACAAAAAAAAAACATGACATATTAAGTTGGGTAGATTATAGATAAAAGTGTTCATCTATCTACCCATATATATATTTTTTTTTTAATCATGAAATATGAAGAGAGTCAGACTCATGGATAGTTCAGAACGTCCACCAACAATGGCTGCTCCATCACCTTGAAGAACTGGCATGCAGTATACAGACTCACGCGCATATTTATTACTGTAAAACCACAGTAATTAATATGACTGAAGAGGAAATGGTCTGTTCAGAAAGTGCTGAGCCCTTGAGAAGGTTCTCCAGAGCAGCTGGAGTTTACCCAGACACATTACCAGCCTTTCTGCAACAGGACTGCTCCAGAGCTAGTGATGGTGAGGAAGTATGATTTGCTGTAAAAGGAGAAGCAATATAGCCCCTCCCAAAAACCTCACTCTCAAAGTTTAAAGAACACATGCTGAAAAACAGTGACAGTGTCCTAAAGGTAAAAGAGAACATTCATGCAAAGATCAACCTGAAAATCCAGTGAAAGTGGATGGCTACTATTGTTCAATTCAGTGAGCAGTAAGTTCTCCAAACCAACCAATCAAACAAAAAGTTACTTTGTTTCCTCTCAGAAAAAATGAAGAACTACATATATGGAAGGAGGTTCATACTACATGTCTGCATTTTATTCAGAGAAAACACAGCTTTGGTGACAAGACAGCTTACAGTCTTATCTTTCCCATCTATTTTAGATGAATATTAGATATCTCTTTCAATGGCACTGTTTCCTTCCCCTGCATGATCTTCAGAATTTAGAAATTCTACATGCCCACATATATATATATATACATGCCCATATATATATATATATATATATATATGTATACTTAGCACACACATTTATGAATACAGGGTGGAGTCCATTCATCTCATCCATATTTTACATATGATTGACAGTTCATATGGGAATGTTGAAATAAACTGACTATGTGAAATGCACATTCTTTGTTCCCTGCCCCCATAAAGACACCAGTCTGAGGAAGGATAAAGGAACTGAGAACCAGCGAGTTCCTGGAGTTGTGAAAGAAACCCAGAAACAGCACGTGAATAAACCCACCTGAGCTTTCCCTGTTTTTCCAGCTGGTCTTCTAATTCATGAAGTACTTCTTACTTCAAGTAACCCTACTGACTCCTCTAAGTATCCCTCCTCAACAAGTTTGTTGTCCATAACCATCTCTGAAGTCCTCTTCTTTGTTTTGAGGTCATATGCCCAAACAATCATCTTCCTTAGTATCAAATTCCTTTTACTGGTGAATAGGACCTCAGTTTTTCCATTGGCAGCTTCCTTTGAATCGAACATTTGATTCTCTTTCCCCAGTATGACATTGTTACTCATTCCTCTCATCAGTCTCTGCATCTTTTACTTTTGATGTCCCAATATGAGTTTAATACCTGTGAGAACGCTGTAGCCTGACCTGCACCTACCATCCTTGAGGACAGAAGTATGCTACTTTCATGGAATACCAAGATCCATTAACTCCCCATAGAGTAATGCCTTAAGGTCTCGCAGATCGAAACACATCGAATAACTTCAAAGCCTAAGAGAAGTGTTTTTTTTCATCACTGGAAAACAGAGTCTGAGACTGGGGACAGAATGGTCAACAGCCATTGGATCAGAGCATTATGAATTTCTTGATGAACACAGTAAGTTTGTCTTAGTAAGCAAATAATAAATATACAACTGTGTAATCACCTTACCAGTGTTGTAATAGACTTTTTTTTTTTTTTTTTTAATCTGTCTCTGAGTTAGTCTTCCTTAACCTGCATCAACTCTGGATGTTTAGTAACAAGACCCAGAATGGTCTCTGTGTGTGTATTTGCTGACAAAACATGAGCATTACTTTGTAGCGTCAACTAAATCAGTTCAACTACGCTGCATAACAAAAATCACTGCAAAAACACCATTCTGGATTCATAGCAACTTGCCTTAAACATGCCAAGAACACTAAAAAGATGCACAGAAAATAAAAAAGCCCCGTACTCAACTTTGTCATTTTCTCTGTGAAAATGACATAACAGCTTTATTTCTCACTACATATGTATATATCTGGAAAACAATCCTAGATATTTACATGTGGGATATAACAATCACAAGGTATGCAAAGGCTTTATAAACAATTTCTTCTTTAATCTCTTCCCCTTCCGACAACAGAGGAAATCCTCTGAAAATATGTTATTAAAATCAAGAAGGACAGATATAATTTTCTGATTTTTTGAGAAGCTTAAGACATTCGATTTAACAGTGATTGTGAGGCGTGGGGAACCCTTTCTAAGGGTATTCCCTGATCCTTATACAGAGAACATCCCTGCTGCAGCTCTGAAAAGAATGCCAGAGCATCTATGCAACCATGCCAACAGAGAGAAGAATCCCTCTCTGCAGTTCATCCTTGTAACACATCTTGGATGCTCTCTCTTCCTGAATTTTGGCTCTTTTATTTGAACAGGAATTGCTCAGGAAGTGACAAAGATGGACTGGCTTAAATGCTGTAACATGGTACTTATTCACACCACATTAGGCAGAGGAACACTAAAATTAGGCATAAAATTTTATTCCCTTGGTAATATCCTCTAGCACTGGCTGGAGACAGAAGGAGAAAAGGGAATTTCCCTTGGAAAAAAATAGAACAAACTAATTATAGGAAAGATAAATACATGTGGTATTACACCTTTCAATATCACCATTTAAATGAATGCATGTGAAACATCACCAGAAAGACTAGAAAAATAAGCTACTCATTGACTAGGCTCTGTTGAATGGCTACTATACTCCCTTTTGCATCCTGTCTGTAAACAAACTTATTAATTTCAAACATATGAGACACTGAGGAGATGTTCTCTTTTGTACTCAAACTGCATGAGAAATACGTTTGGCCTACCACTCCGGAGAAAGATAATCCAAAGCTCATTGCTGCCTTTCATTTAGGGTCAGAATAAAGCTCATGCAAAGTAGGAACAAAACAGCAGCCTTCTTAAAACCTACTAAACCTACCAAAAAAAAAAAAAAAAATTGCTACTTCATATTGATTCTCTTCACCACTGCAGGTAGCGATGGAAAACACTTGCCAGATTCAGACTGGAACTGGAACTTCAGCTGAAGTTATGCCATGTGAACAAACATTCATAGTATACTGTGTCCTCTTTAATCAATTTCCTGTGCTGACATAAGGTATGAGAGATGTATACTTTCAATACTTCAAAAAACAGGAGACCCAAGTGCTGCTTACGCTGAAAATCTCTGCTCTTACAGATGTTCATGAGTTTGACTGGTGCAGAGCTATAATCAATTTGCTTACGATGGAGCCTCGAGATATATAAAATTTATCCTGAAGGAAACTGGTTTCTGAAACCAATTGCCCAGATGCATTAGGCAGGTGGGAGTTTCAGCAAACCAAAGGGTCTACTGGCAGACGCAGCATTGATTTCTTTATGTTTTCAGCCTACCAGACAGTTCTATGCCAGACCTGATTTGATGGATCTCTATGGGGTGCCCTGCAGCCTTGATTATTTCCACAACCAAGTCGGATAGTTTTGTTACTTAGTGACTGAGCTCTGCATCTGCATCTTCAGTGCAAACATATTGAACTAGCATGCACACTGCAAATCTGATCTGAGAACAGATTTTAAATCCAATCTAATAACAATGTTTACTGTTTTCCTGATCCCTTTTAAGGGATCAAAAATCCTATTGTCTCTGACTCCATATCCTACTCCCCCTTCCAACACAACACGTTCCCCCTTCATTTCAGTTTCATCACACTTTGCTGCTTTTTCTTCTATGGTTAAAATATTCAGTATGGTTCTAACAGAAGAAAAAAAATACTGTGAAGGATTCTAAGGAGATAATCTTTGTCAATAGTCTACAAATATAATCTGACTTGCTCTCCTTGTGACTTTTTAATCTAAGATATGTGGTGATGATGCTATTTTGTCTGCACTCATTTTCATTCCAAAGAAGTCTGGCTACACTTCTGTTTAAAGCATTATTCATAATCTTACTACATTTTCTCATGATTTCTTAAATGAGAAAGAAAAGGTCAGTAAGTAACCCAAAATCAAAGTTTTCTTGCACCGTGCTATCAAAAACTTCACATCTTTATTGGAAGTTGATCAACATGATATGAACATTTATCAGGTTCAGGCAAAATTATATTAAAATCACTACTTCCATAAAGATATTCTTCAGTATTGCATACATGTTTAACAGCAAAGTAGTTTTCCACCACTGACACTCTCAACAAGACAACTACTGTGCTCAGACTTGATCAAGAAATAGGTTCCATCACAGAGAACTTGGTTTTACAAATGTGTTTGTATTGCTCATTTTAAAAAGAAATGCCTGTGCTGATTTCCCATGGACATGCTGAGGGATGGGAATTATATTTGCATTCTTCTGGAGTCTACATAAAGCCCGACTGCTGCAGAACAGTTCTCAAAACAGTAGCTTTTTTGCAAAGTTTCTATGCCTAGTTAATAAATCCCCATACGCCCGTTTGCATGTATGTATAATCAAAATACTCTTTGCATATATCTTGTTCATTTCCTCAACACAAAAATTAAAGAGCAATAAAGGAGAACCTCAGGAACTGTCCTTAACAAACGTGGAGAAAGAATATACCTCTGAATACACTGAAGTAGCTTCTCCTCTTTCTTAATTGTCTTTGTCTCCAAACACAGATAGTCAGTTCTATAATATCAGATATACAAGACTGCAGAGTAAAGCAGCAAAGTCTTACTGTGAACTAAGAACTACTATGACAAAAATTACCCTTTTTGAAAATGTGGATATTTGAACCTAAAACAAAGAAACCACTTCCAATGTTTAGAACTAAACTACTGCCCTTGTTGGTTGGAATAACAGGGATGAAAAAAAACAAAAACAAAACAAAAAAAAACAACAACCCTGCCTCTCCAGAAAGTTCAAGCTGCAAAATATATACAAAATTGAATTCTTCTCTAATTCATTTAAAATGTGCTGAATTCTGCATTTACTCACTGCCATCAACCGCTATTCTCTTTGTTTCACTTGGTAAATCCACACAATTCTTAAAAAATGCAGTCATTACTTCCCCTCCTTCCCCCCCCCAATGAAAAAATCTGCTTTATTGTGCATAGCCTCACATCACTCTGTATTTCTAAGGCTAGGAGCATTATGTTGCTATCTCGATTGTTTTTAAACGTGCCATACTGCAAACAACTAGACACATCCACATTCACCAGGCTATAGCACAGAAACCAAGTTTAACCTTATCTTTCCAAACTTAAAGAACCTTGAGCAATCAGCAGAAGTACCTGCCCACTGCCTGCAAAGGGTTAACAGCATATTCCAAGATTTTTGTTTGTTTGTTTGCAGAGAGACACGACAAATAGTTTTGCTTGGTAATTTCTGAAACTAAACTATTGTGCAAATCTGAAATGTCGACTAAAGGAAAAAGCAGTGGGGAGAGGTAAATAGAGAGTGGTAGAAACTAAATATTGTTCGGAACTACATACCGTCGTTCTCCAAAGCAACATAATTAAAGGTACAAAAAACCTGTATTTCTCAAATGAAAGGCGATCGGTCATCAAACTGTTCTAAAATTATCAAAAAAAAAATGACATAGAGACCATTAAAGGATAATAATTTCTACTTAACCCCAACCTTAACTGCAGTTTCATAATTAGGTCAGTTAAAACGAAAAATCACCATTTTTAAGGAGATTAAGAATCATTAAAATCGGATAAAAACATTCTTAAATGACTATACAGAAAAAGCAAACGTTACCAGATGTTATAGCATCCCTTATTTCAGCACAGCATCCGAATTATATAAGAAATGCCCATCAATGGATGCTGTGTTCGAGAAGTGGGATTCCAGACTGACTCAGTGTTATCATCTGGCAAAAAAAAACCACAGAATTCAAAAAATAGCTTGTTTATTTTCTTCTTTTGTTTTCTCCTTTCACTAAAGCAAAAAGACACATATACGGTGGAGATATGTGGAGCAGAGACTCACTTTAATTTGTCAATCAATAACTTCAGGTTTTAGAATCACTGTGAGTTTGTGTTAAATAAGCATTTTTTTTTTTTCTTTCCAGTCAAGAAAATACATACCACGCCAATCACAAGTAATCACACCGAGGTTTTCACTGAAGCAGCAGTTGTTAATTTTACAGATCTACCCACATTGTTCTGGAAAATAGGCAGCAGTCGTTCCTAAAACAACAGCCTCAGAGGGCTCCATCCTGTTCGCAGGGAAGCAATGTCAAACTCCCCGCAGACTTCAGTGGGAGAGGGCCCTGAGCTGCTCCGCGTCTCCCGGTTCCGAGCAGGGAAGAAGTCCAAAGCCCGGCTATTCTTTGTTAACTGCCCCGAGAGTTGAACTTTCCATCACTTTGTCAACAACAGCAAAGTGCCTGCACACAACAACAGCGACAAAAGGCCATATTTACCTTGAGGGAACCGCAAAGGGAACGCCGCAGAATCGCAAACCAGAGTAGTCCAAAGGCAGCGGCCACACACGATCCAACCACACACCTCCAAGTAGGCCACGCTCCATCAAGCAGCCACCTCAGTGCCAGCCACCCTGCCTTCCATCTTACCACGTTCACCCAGGAAACTGACAGACCCGCTCCACGACAACAAAACTCTCCTAATGCTTTTGAACGCCCACCATTTGTTCTCCATTCATCCAATCAACTTTGCACTGCACATCTTCTCCCGCAACTGAGGCTCAGAGGCAGGATCCCTTCTCATCTGTATGCTAATTATTTTGCCACATGGACAAAAGTAATAACGCTTTCAGACAGCAAACCAACGGGCTCGCTGAAGTCGGAGACAGAAATTAATAAGTTGCCACCACCACCGCCGCCGAACGCTGAAAAGATGGGCATGCGTGCAGCCCCGTGCCTGACGGATCAGCCGGAGCCTCCATTTAATAACAGCGCGGAGGCTTCGGGCTGGTAGCGGTGCCCTCGGAGCCCCACCGCTGCGGCAGCCCGGCCCCGGCCCGCGCACTTACCCTGCCTCCTCCTCCTGCCACCAGCGCGGCGACGCGCAGCCCCGCGCCCGCTCCCGACGCGCGGCTCAAGTTGCGGCCGCGCACGCCCAACCCCCGACGGCGCGACGGGGGCGGACGGGGTCGGGTCGGGGCCGCGCTGGGCGCCCTCGCGGGCTTCCCGGGTCGCTTCCCCGGCGGCGCGGAGCGCTGCGGGCAGCGGACGCGGTGCGGCCACCGGGGAGGGGGAGCGCTAAAAATACCGCCCCGCCGCCGCTACCGGCGTAAAATGGTGTCTCCGCCGCGGAGCGGCCCTCCCACCCCCGAACCGGTCGACCTCCGGCTCTATCTTTGAAGGGAAAATAATGAGCAGGAATAGGCATCGCCTTGCCTCTGGGGCGTCTCTGCGGGGTCTGCGGAGGTAACCCGGGGGAGCTGCTAGAGCCTCGCTAATTTTACCTGCTCGCACCGTGAGCTGCCTTTTGAAACAAAAGAAACCAACTATCGCCGGCTGAACACATTAGCAGCCTTCCACCATTAGCGCCTGGCGCACCTGAACTTCATGTGATCGCCAGCCCCAACGTAAACAAGGGCTCGCACACAAAAAGCTTTGCGTGTGCTTCTCGACACCGCTATGCCTCGGCAATTGGACGCAGATTTGCGGTGCTCGCCGCCCCCGCTCAGCCGCGGAGCGCGTCCCTACCCGCGGGCTCTGTGCCACGCAGACAATAGCGGGGAGCGGCCGCCTGCCGCAGCGCCCGCCCCCGGGCAGCTCCCCGCGGGTCTCGCCCCCGGGCAGCGCCTGCCCTCCGCCGGGAGCGGGGTGCCAGCGGGCGCCGCTTCCTCCGTCCCCGAAATGTCATTTCGGTGACAGAGGGAGGGGCTGTGATCTTTACGCGGGGGCAGCGGCAGCCCCGCGTGTGTGTGGGCACGGCGAAGGGGGGAGGGGGACGCGAAGCCCCGCGGACTTGGCCGTGCCGTGCCCGCTGCCTGCCCCGGGCATCGCCGTGCCGCCTCTCCCCGGCGATGCCCGCAGCATCCCACCCTCGGTCCCCATCCCCGCAGGCGGGCAGGCTGCGCGCCCTATGGGAAAGACCGCAGGCAGCGCACACGCAGCGTTCTGCCCTCCCCGCGCACCCACGCCCGCCGCCCTCCTCCTTGCCATTGTGCTGCTGCAGCCCCCCCTCGCCGCACCGCTCCCCCTCGCCGCCGCCGCAAGGGCACCGCGGGCACAGCCCGGCGGCCGCGGCCGGGGGGACTGACCCACGGTCGCACGGAATCCTCCTCCAGGCGCGGAGGCGATCCCTCCCGACCCGCCTGCCGTGCGGAGCGCAGACATGTCGGTCACGACAGAGGTTACATCCCGCCCTGCAGGAATCACACCGCAGTCGGAAGGGGCCAGCAGCCCTTCGCAGCCGCGCTCTGATGGCGATGGCAGGAGAGGGGCTTTTTCGGGAAAGTTTGTCGTAGGAATTCAGCGGAGAGCCAGCCTGCAGGGGCAGGGACTAACAATAGCTGAGCCCTCACGACTTACACGTTTTTGGTGGAAAACGGAGTGTTTCCCTCAGATAGCAAAAAAAAAAAAAAAAAAAAGGACTTACGTGTCTCTTCCCCCGCCCCCCATCTCCACCTCGCTCTTTTTTTTTTTTTTTTTTTTTTTCTCCTTTAATTTTTCTCTGTCATCTCTGATTACATCTCCCCGCACTCGCGGGGCTCCCCCGGGGCCGAGGCGCGGAGCCCCGGGAGCGGCCGGGCCGCAGGTGCGGGGGTGCGGGCGGGGAGAGGGCGGTGCGGCGCGGCGCGGAGCGGAGCGGAGGGGGGGGCGGCAGAAGAGCGGCCTCCTGCTCGCAGTGCGGAGCCGAGCTTCCATCTTTGCTTCATCCTGACTGAATGTAATCTGGGGCTGGGTTTTTTTCACTTGCATCAATGCTGCCTTAGAAGCAGGCGCACACCTGGTGATTCAAGTCCTTTTTATATGGGGTATCTATACCCCTATAGATTAACCTGATCGCTTTCCAGTGTAAGATTTAGTGCAGAATCTTTGAATAAATGCATTTTCGTTTCAGAAATCAAGGCTTGCCTTCTCCCTCCCCAGCTAACCACTTTACGTTAGATGCTACCTAGCCCTATATAGTTGTGAAGATGACTATGGTGCACAGATATCATAGTAGGTGTTTTCAAACTTTTAAAATAGCTCGAAGGTGATTTAGCTGGAAAAAAAAATAAAATCTCATATTTTCCAACCTTTAGGGTGACACAAAGAAATACCCCAATGCTTTTCTCGCAGAAGACAAGAACAGTACTTGCCTTGATTGGAGGAAAAGGTATATTAATCCTGTGTTAGGGATAAAGGGGCTAAGCATAAATTAAAAACATTCAAAAAAAAAAAAAAAACGCGAAAAACAATTTTGGGAGACTGGTGATTCATTGGCCTAATTATCCTCCATAAGACGTTAAGGTATGGGTTTAATGTTGTGGGATGGATTCTCCCTCCCCCAGCCTGTGTCTCGTCAGCGCGCATTATCCATGGGGAAAAGGAGATGCAGGTCATGTTTAAGCAGTGTTAATGAGAGCATGGTATTTTTCCTGAAGGTTAAGTTGGACAGGTTAGCAAATTTCACGTAAAGAATGCTTGAAAACCTTCAGTTTCTTTTACTTTCTCACTGGTAGTGGTTTCTAACGAGACTTGGAACATTAGACAAACAGAGAAAGCATAATTCAAGCATCAGACGAACCCACTACTGTCAATAAGGGAGTGCAATTTCAGCTTGACAGGAGCATTACAAGAATATACCCGCTAACGAGCAGCCTTAATTGGCCCGCATATTGTGGCTGTCACTGTTAAAACCTGTTCCTATACAGTCCTGTTTTATACAGCCTTGAAACGTATAGTTCTGAAAAGCAGTTAAAGAGACAATGCTTTACTCACCGGGCTTTTGATTTTGTGTGGGAAAGAAAAGGGAAGAAAAGGAAATAAAGAGGAAATAGGAAATCTTATTACAAATATGGTATCAGTGCAAAACTACATAAAAGTCAAATGTATAGTAAAGCAGCAATCAGCCTGTTTCAGTTTCAGTGCACTTTGTCAGTTCTGAATGCAAACATTATTTATCCATAAAATACAATGGCTACAGAGAATTCACTGATATTTACTATATTAAATCTTAAAGAGTTTGTACTTTAATAGATCCCACCCTTTCCTCATCAAGACACTTTGTCATGAAAAGTATCCTTAATTCAAGAATTTGCAAGAGTTCACTGTCTGTCCTGGCAAATCCTTCACACAATAGAGTTAAATGTGTGGCTTCAGTTTTCAGTACATGGTCATGCTTATAAAGAATACAAATGAAAAAGAAGATGTGTATATATATATATATATAAAAAAAGTTACTGCGCATGTGCAGTTGGCAGTTATTAAATGATAACAATGTAACTTCTAGATGATAAAAGTGAAAATATCAAATAGGACAGAGCAGATCATGCCCTAATGTTGTGTAAAGTGCCTCACTTTAAAGTTCTTCCTACTGTGATTTAAAACTGTCTAACCTAGAAACTTGAATATTAAATACTGCTGCAACTGAAGACTGCAGAAGTCATTCATATGCATAATGAAACATTAAAAAGATCTTCCAGATCAAGTTCCAATCCATAACATGCCTACGATATTCAAACTCTGAAAAAATGGATCAGTGCACAAGGAGGAGAGACCTCAGGCACGGTAATGCTGCAGAGGGCAAACAGTTTTGATGTGGCAAGCTAGATGCATTGTTTATTTGTCCAAAAAATAAAATAAAAAAAATAAACGAAATGATGTACCTCAACAAAGCTCTCTCTCTCTTTCCCCCTCCCCCCCCTCCCACTTCCCCCCCTCCCCCCGTGAAGAAGTCGGGCTAAGTATGGCAACAGCTGTAATGTCCCTTATGTCCTAAGAGTTAAACTGCATGGCTGCAAGGAAGTTCTGTCTAAGCTACACTGCCCTGTAGATCTCCGAGAAAACAAAATGCACGCAAAGACAGCTTTTTAAAAAGATTCAGAAGTAGTGAAATGCAGAGATTTGACGCTTTACCACAGCCATCTTCGCATCGCCTAATTAGAAGGCATAAAAGCCTCTCCTGCCTTTACCTCAGCGAGCGGAATCATTAGGGTGATGAAAGCCAGCCGTCTCCACGTTGCCAGCGAGCCGGTGGGAAGCCGGGCGGCGCTGGAGGTAATTGCTATCAGCGGCGGACAGCTCCCGGTGCTGAAAGGCGAGGCGCGGGCACGGCGCGCACAATGGCTCGCCCCACCGCCTTTGAAAAATCACAGCCAAACTGAATGAGGTGGCAAGTGCTCGGGCTGAATAGCACTGTCTGCAGAACAATGGCAGCCAACTACAAATCCCACTATAATCACATTAATGAGATTAATCAGTGAATTAGCAGCAGTCAAATGTCAGGGTGGCAAGGAGGAATCCAACCAAGCTTGGTAATTAACTTTTGGGGGGCAAGGGAAGAGAACCGACTGTGTTATCTCTTAGGCTTTTTCAGAAGTTTACCAATTTTTTATTCACAAGCCTCTGGAAGATGCTGACAATTCCAGTGAAGGAGGGTGGAGGGGATAAGACAGAGACCTCAACCTTTGCATGCAGCCTGCTAATGCACAGTATCCTATTACTTCGAGATGAAGTCCATTGAGGAAACCAGCACCATTTCAAACTGTCTACCCCAGCTGCCAGGGTACTGCACTGTACTGAACTTTGGGTGTAAAATTAGTTTTGTAATCTAACTTCCACTGCAAACTTCAGTATGCATGATAAATATGGCTGATGCCAAAAGCAGTATTTAATCTTATTGCTTTTTAAAAACCTACAAGAAAGATCCTGTTTTTGAAATCAGAGGGATAAGAGAAAGAAAAAAAGAAAAAAAAAAAGTGCCCTTTAAGCAGCTATCAGCAATAGATTACCATGACAAGTTAATGCTAGATCTGTTGCAGAACATTTTCTAAAATAAAAGAAAAAAAAAAAGATTTTTAATCAAGTAATTTTGAGTAAGTTACTTAATGTAGGCAAGTCAGACACCTGATCTCTATCTGACCTCGATAAAAGTGAAACTTCACTCCACCTTTAATTTAGCATCCACAACCATTCCTCTATTGTAAGTATAAGATATAAAAAGAGATTCCCTGTAGACTGTAAATAAAACACAATAGCATTTATTTGCAAGAAAAAAAAGTACTGTGTATCTCCTTTTCTATCTTTAAAAGGAGCATTGTCAACCTTGCAAAAACATTTATCATGTAAAAACTCCACAATAATGCACACATTACTTCTGTCGAAAAGAAATAAACATTGCTTTTTAAAAATCTCCTCTGTGGCTAGATGAGGCTATGTATGTTGTTCAGTACACAGAAAGAAATAGCATGCTTCTATTCCATTAAGTTTAATCATTGTTAGTGACAAATAGAGGCAAACCTGTGTAACATCTCTTGTATAAGAGGCTAACAAACTATTTCTTTTTTGCTAACTAATATAATTCATTTTCTTTTATACTCTTCTGTTAGTTTTTAGCACTAAATTAATAAAATTATGAAATTCACATGAAATTTATGCGGACTACAGTCATACTTATCTGAACTACTTTAAAATTGAAGTACAGACTTAGAGGGTTAACTGAATTAACCATGCCGTATTTACAGAGCAGTTTCTCTTTAAAGAAAAGGAAAAAGTATTAAAGATACAAAATATTTAAGATTGTTCTTTATAATTGCTACTCTCTTGTGAGTGTTCCCTTCTAAACTACAAATCCACTGTTTTTAAACGTAGTTTTAGTGTAAAAACATATTATCTCATAATCTTTTCTTTAATTGTCTTTGGCTGTCAGGAGACTTGAGCTTTCTAATCTGAGAAGTTTTTGTCTCTGGCTCTCCATATCAAACAAGTACCGTCCAACATGCAGCAAGTTTATATAAACAACAACATGCTTAAAGCATGCAACATTATGCGTTCATGTATTAAATACACACTTTAGTATTTCTTATAAGCTATTCTACAGCCCAGTATAATTTCGGCTGCACAGCAGTATTGTCAGAAGAACTTGAAAAGAGCAAACAATGGATGTTTAAGTACAAGCTACAGAACAACTGCAAAAAATCACAATAATCTTTCCAGTTAGCTACAAGAATCAACCCCCACCCTATATAAAACACATCCCACACCTGCACCGTTAACCATTTACAAGTTAAACATAAGAAAGACATTTCAGCACAGTTAAGAAACACCCTGTCTTACTACAACTTTGAAAGGATGAGGAGTAAGAAGCATACCACAGAGACCCAGAAAATGCTGCTTTTTTTCTTCATTGAACACTGAAAAGATACCCCATGTTCCAGGGAATTAAAAAAATAGATATATATTAAAATACACCCACCAACACTGAGTAAAAAAAATCAGGGGGCTTCAAGAAGACTGCAGGGAAAAAGCTCTCACTCTCTTTAGTGTGCAGAAGCTTAGGGGGAAAAAAATGTCGCCCTGGCAGGAATGACAAATGCAGTAGGATAGGCTAGCAGGCCTGAGGGATCTGTTTTACTTCCACATACATCCTCTAATGCACGCACTCCCACTCATCCTCTCGAGATGCCTTTTTTTTTCCTCCACTTTTTTTTTTTTTTTTCACCAGCTCCAAATCCCCGGCATATGACCTTCTGTTAAATAGATAAAAAAAAATTTGCTTATCAGTCATGCAAATGAGGCTGAATTCATTTTCCACAACAGATGGCCTCATAGATAATGATGATGGAAGAGAGAAAATTGAATGTCTCTCACAAGGTGGTCATGGCAACCGAGAGCAGAATAATATCAATAATAAGCTCACTGCATAATAAGGTTGTCAATCCCACAAATCAAAGTCTCCAGCTAAATCAGGTATCCCACCCCCAGCTAGTTATCAGGTAAATAGAGAAATAGAGAGCATCCTTTTTCTTTTTAGACGAGGAGCTGTGAAAAGAAATGGTGGCTCCAGCGATTCCAGGGTACAAGGGGAAGGCAGGAGCAGAAGAGATTTTTCTCTGCTAATTGTATTTTATTTAATTATTTGGGAAGGGTGGGGCAGAGGGGGACTGGGTTTTGGGGTTTTTCCTATTTTGTTTTTAATTATTCCCACAGAGTTTTTATTTGGCTAGGGGTGCGGGGTGTGTTTTAGTTTGTTTTTTAATAGCGAGGCTGGTATTTTGAACTCGTTCTGCTGCCGAAGCCTTGTCTCCCCTCCCTGCGTCTGATGTGAAGTGCTGCATTGATGCAATAGCAGCTCGCCTCAGGCTTCCACCTTGGCTCCCAGGGGGCCATCCCGCAAAATGAATCAGCAGCCATCCTGAGCAGACTGATTAAAATGAAAATGGCAAGGCACATGTCTGGGTGGAACTAGAGCTTGAGCTGCACTGCCTGTCTGGCAAGCATGCTCAATATAGCTTTTGCTAATAATGGCTTACCGCCTTTCATTTTTTAAAGGTATTACCGTCACCCCTTCCCCCACTCCCCAAACAGTCAACGGTGCTGGGGGATTTTCCCCCCTTAATTGTACACTGCTCGCAGTGATATTTTGCCAGAATGACATACAGCGATTGTGAAAAGACATTTTCCTTGCAAGGATTTTCTTCGCAGATGTGCTGAAATACAAAGACGACATATTAACATGCAGCTATAAATTATTCCCAGATATTAGCTGGGAAAGAAACCTCAGAGGAAGAGGAAAGCTCAGTCACTACCATAAACATCATTTTTTCCTTGTTTTTACACCTCAGCTTGCAATGCCACCTTGTGCATTATGCATCACAAGCAAATGACTGCCAGTAAATGCAGAACAACTTCCTGGAGCTTTATGTGTGCTGCGTTTCACAGACTCTGAGCTGAATTTCTAAAGACCACCACCCCACACCCCCCCAAGCAGATAACTGGGTGCACAGAGAAAGAGCAATTTAAAGCGGGCATCTCCTGTAGTTCTTGGATGAAACACTAACATTTTGCAGACAGCTTCGGTGTGCAAAGCAGAGTAGCGAGAAAACGTCGATCCAAGCATGCACAGGATCTGAAACCTTGGAAGAATGTTGTTTCGTGAGGATTGCTCTGCCTGTTTTTGTTAAGGTTGTTTTTTTTCTTTCTTTTTTTTTTTTTTTCTTTTTTCTTTTCCTTTTTAAGCAAACAGCATGGTGCCACATCTCTGGAAATTGGTAAGTATGTGCTGTATGTATGCACACACAGCCCGATGTGCCTTCCATTAATTCCTGTTTTCAAGTCGTCCTGGGATTTTTTCTGTCTTTTTCTACCTCAATGGCCCCCTTCCTTTCCCCCCCCCCTCCACCCTCCTCGCACTCTAGCCCTGTTACTGCAGTGTGAACCAGAAATCAATAGGGCTGCTCTAATGGAGGTTCCAGCTGCAGTTGGCTGTGCAGACACACGCACACGCACACACACACACCCAGAGACACTGACGTCTGTGCAGCTTTCTCAGCCGATTGGGCACCACATCGGATGTTCTGTGGAGCAAAGAATAGGAATCATTTACAGTCTGCTAAAAAAAAAAAAAAATTAAAAAAAAATGGTACCTTGTATTTCCCTGTCTCCAGGAGAGCCTGGCTGAGCTCGCCATCCAGTCTGGCTTCAGCGCATGAGTGAGAATACCTCTCCAGGGTATGTGCAGTCACCGCAGGGTAAAAGATGACACCCCGAGATTACCATGTAAACTGCTGTGGCACGGAACTCTGCAGTTCATATGAGATGTTTTCATAGGGTTAAAAATTAATGTCAGAAAAGATAAGAATTTGAACATAGGAAAGCAGACATGAAAAATCAAAGTGGTTTAATTGATAGATTAATGGAGCTCTTGTGCCCTTTGATGCATTTGCAAGTATTTCTGAGCTCTGAAGAGTGTTTTAATGAAAGCTTATTTTTACAGGCTTTGTTAGAAATTATGCACTGAAAATTTACTATTGCATTGTAAGTTGCTGCTTGCTTCCCCTTCCTTCAATAGAAGAATATTTCATTTGGTAACGATTAGCTTCAAGCTTAATTTCCTAGAGTATTTAAGTAATATTTTTGTATTCATGCGTAATATTACCTACTGTTACTAAAACATGTTTGCTTGAGTTGTTCCCTTTTTAAACAATAAAAAGCTGGCTGTGTCATTTACCTGCCGTTGTAGCTGTTTATCTCTGAAACAAGAAACCACCATGTTGGTGAATGTATAAAAATAATCTAATTCTCTGCTCCCAAGATAAGGTATTCCTGGGATCTGCAGCACTGCAGAACACCTCCCCCACCACCCTGTCAATGTATTTCAACTTCAGTATATTGACAGCAACTGACCCAGCCTGAGTCTGGCTCCAGTGAAGCATTTATATTTCTTCCACTCAGCCTTGTGTGTCTTTGCAGGACTCAGGATGCCAACCCCAGGATAAGTTCTGGAGAAATAAAGGCTCGGAAAATGAATGAATCATAAAGCCATATTGCACGGCAAAGTCACATCCCTGTGACTGTCTGTGTTCTACAGTTCATTCTTATGCAAGCCTTTAAAAAATGTGGTTGAAACCCTACAAATTATGGCACGTGTCAGGCTACTAAGTAATGGATTGTAGGATACTGTCGAACAAAGGGGGCCAGGAAGCACAGAAGTCCACCTCTCCTCAACATCAGCAATTACTCCATCACAGTAACCCCTCCCCAAATATTTATCTAATCTCTGCTTTAATTATTTATACTGGTTGCTTTTTTCTCCTGTCCTTGGCAGTTTGGAGCACAAATTAACCGTCCTCTGTTTCTCTGTGTGAAGACATTCTGCCTAAGGTTTTTTCCTATTCTTTCTGCCCAATCCTTATTAAATATTAACCCCTTTTCTACTGGACAAAAATCTCAAGCTGCACAAGGATCATAATTTCTCTCTATTTAAAATGCCTCTGCTTTCGTAAGCTACTAAATACATTTCACAGCCTAGCAGCAGACTGCTTACCAGACTGGTAAACATAGCATGATAGGGAAAAGTTAAAGCATACAATGCAACTATTGTCCTGGAATATGAAATTGGAGTCTGAAGTCTATAGGCTCTATATGCTGAACCTATATGCTCAAATGTGTTTCTTTTGTATTATTTTTAGGAAGAAAGCAGATAACCACATAATGAAATGAGTAGAATGCTACTTCTTGGCTCACACTGTATTTATTAATAATAAGGAAAATGAATGGTGGAAATGCCCAGGGAAAGAAAGCACTTACAGTGCAACTAATCCTGACATTCCCTAATCTTTCCTATCTTTTCCCAATACTAGAATTTAGCATGCTTAGAAACACCAGCCCAGGGCATAATGATAGCCACTAAGCATGAGCGCTTACTGAGCATATGTGGATTGGGTAACTTCTTTTTCCATCTGTAGTTGAGGATCGTTCTGATTTCACAGCTGGCTCCTGTGAAATCTCCAGTAGAGATGGAGGCTGGGCACCACAGGCTAATGGTTAACTAAGTTCTTTGTAAGGATTAGCCACAAAAAAAAAAAAAAAAAAATGGTGCTAACAAATTGTTTAGCAGGTACTAGTTCTTCCAGTAGCTAAGTCTCCACCTCACCATACACGAGAGTATCTGAAAAACAGTCTTTCCCATTCCATAAAAGTCTTGCCATTTCACTGATAATCTCTGATATTTTCCAAAATCTGTGACTTCTGTTAGAACAGCAGGTTACTACTGATCATACCATATTCACTAAAGCAATGTAAAGATCACTCAGATGAAACTCAAAGGAACATCTTGCAGATGTTGCTGCAGCACAGCACAGCACAGCACAGAGACATGGTGGAAAGTACACCTTAATAAGAATTAGTGGGCTTCACCAGGGAACTCAGACAAAAGATAATCCAAGTAAGGCTCAGTGATATAAAAATTAATTTATTTCAAACAAATCTTGTCTCAGTCATAAGGTTATTCAGAAGATATTGCACACACCATACCCATGTTAGCAATGCACAAATGGGGCATAACTATTTTTTCAGTATATGTAAAGTGGTGGTACGATACTTTCTTCTCACAGATACAAAGTTTTCACACAGTAACGGTCCAGTGACTGGTCAAAAGGAACCACCATACAAAAGAACATGTATCTGATTGCATACGTATGTGAAGAAATCTAAAATATTGAATTGAAAGTTTGTTGCTTGCCTCCAAGCATCTATTTCCTCACGTGCATTGTCCAAAATGTCAACAGCTATTAGAAATATGGGAAGAAATGACAGGGATCAAATATGCAATCCCCAATGAAATGTAGGTGACTCTTTCTAAACAAGCTAGCCCACGTAGTTGCCCTGTCTGAGCATTCTCCATTAAAGCCATACATAAGAGGGAACCATTTTACCGTATTGAATGGTACCAACACCTTTTTTTGCAGAAAAAGTACCTTATGGATGACAGCTTCAGAATATTCATGCTGCAGTTTTAATGTGAAGATGGAAGTGATACTTCTGATATACAGCGAAGAACTCTGACCAACTAGTATTTTTTATCAGTGTTGCTGGTGTCAGATGCTGAAAACTGCTGATTGTGTTCTCAAGGTGTTTGTACAGTTGCAAGCAATTTCTGCCCATGTTCCAAGATGACTGAATGTAAATTGTATCTGGTCTGGAAGCTAGTTAGATATGGGCAAGTTAATAAAAGGACTGCCAGCTAGATGAATTGGTTGAGCTAGGTGGTGACTATGTGCACACAGGGTAGACATTGTTCTAGTCCCACTGGATAATGAAATACTAATACGTTCGACACAGGTGGAGGAAAAAAAACCCTGATTGTAAAAATGGCATAAAATTGCAGAAGACAGTTCTGAGCAATAACATACTTCAGTTTTTTTTCTCGTTGTCATCAGCAAGGAAGAGGAGCAGGTCCATAGAGATGTTAACAAATTGGAGAATTCTCCAAAAAGACAATAAAAACAATTAAGGAATGGAAGGGAACAACTCCTTGGGAAAAGATTAAAAACTAAACATACAGAGCACAGATATGAATGGAATGAAGAAAAGATAAGGCTGATTGAAGATCTAAAACTGTCAAAAGGGTAAAAAAAAAACCTGCTAAGGCTTCCCAGAAGGGATACTCATACCCATATATGAGGAGTCAGGGTAAGTTAAAATTACCAAATTTAATAAATGACAAAGAGGCACCGAACATTGTGATAGCATTCTTAGGAGAATAATGCAAGGAAATAAAAGTCATTTACAACTGGACCAAACAAAACACTGGAAATTATACTATAGGGAACAATCCTAAAATGGCTGGGGAGTGGTTTAAACAATGTAGTAGGTCTTTTCAGCTTCTAATTTTAATGATTCCTAGTTATTATTAGTTGCTATCCCTATTTAAATGATAGTCCCCATTGTAAACTCTTTGACTAAGTAAGAACACATAAAGGGAATTGGAAATCTCAAATGGAGAAAAAATGATAAACAAAGCTCCTTATAAAATGTTCAGATTTTTTTTTTCTAGTTTAAAAGAGAAAATAGAAAGGAAAACAAATATATGCAAACCTAGGAGGAAGTAATTTTCTTCGTTATTTTACAAATGATAAGCTTAAGGCTTTTGCAGCTCTTGAAAAGTATTACAGTCCAAGGTACATGTTCAATACATGTGAGATCATTTCACAGGAATGTACAAAACTGGGGTGCAGTTTTAAATTGAAAAACCCATTATATGCTTGTCAGACCTGCGTGCTTTTCCCAGTGATGACTTTACTTGATCACAGAAACAAATGCTTAGACACTTTCCCGAATCAGAACCTAAGCTCCTATTGATATCGATATTTCAGTAGAATAATAATTCTATAGTTACGGAAAGTCCTGCTTCCTATTCCATTTATATATGTATATATAACTTATTTGTGTTTCTGCAGCAGTTCAGAGCTTAATCAAAGACTTGATAAGAGCTGTAAAATTACAAGCAAAAACATGTGATCTGAACTTCTAAACAACTTTAGGAAGATGACCACAGGATAGCTAAATTTAGGATTGTGGGAGAATTCATAGACTCAACACTAAAATTAAAACTTATTTCACTGCTTTTACTATCCTAAGGTGTTCATAACACACTTTTTAAAAGATATGATTTTGGAGAACAGACTTCCAGCAATAAGTGCATCTTCAAAGGGGTTGTGAAGAAATTCAGAGAGAAATAGTAGATTGTAATAGGACAGGCCATAAAATGGGCATCATAGCAAAAAGGTGGTAAAGGAATGATTCAGAGAGGGAAAAAAATTCCAACAAATTGTTCATAATAACTGCAGTTGAAAGAGGGATCACTTCAAGGTAAAAACATATACATGTAGGCAGTTAAAGTCCCATTATAGTCAGTGGAGATTTAGTCAAGACAATCAACCTTGCTTGAAAGAAATGAATCTGGTCAGACAGGATGTGCCTCTTCATAGAGCGATGAACAGCACCCCAAGTTCCATCACGTTTTCTCAATCTCATTTTGTTGCAAGAGGAACTAAGATGCAGAGTATGTGTTCAGGACATTCAAATTAGAAGATTTCAGCTTCAGAGCAAGAGAACTTCATATAGATTCTTTGATCTTGCAATAAATATTACTCTTTCCAGCTGACTCACTTTTGTAAGCAGAGATGTCTACTGCTACCTGACACAGTCTTGGCTTTCAGCTGCTGCTTCAGAGGGCACAGGTGTCCCTGTAGTTCTTCCTGGAAATTTCTGCTAGCCCTTTACAATTATCTAGGAATGTCTTGAAGTGGCTAAGATACTTCTACCAGGGTGATTGAATGCAGCCCATAAGGACTCTCAGTATATTTGTACTTGTTAATAAGGAATAAAAGAAACCAAAAGCTGAAAACTTCTGCCTCATTTTGCATATTTCTTTTGCTTTGTTTCCTTCCCCCCGGAGATAGTTCATACAGTACCTTTCTTTTCAAATATTTACTGTTTAACTACTAAGCTTAGTTTAAGTCTCAAAACTATTTAATATTGCAAAAATATTCAGAGGAAAAATGTACCAAGAACTTTAGTCAGGACACAGTATAACACTGCTATATTTATAAGCTGAACAATTTGATCCAGTACAGTCAGAATCTCTGCTGAGTGACTGGTAATGTACAATTAGGAAAAAAAAAAACAAGAACAGGTACTGATTGCTTCCTCGGCATACTCTCCACAACTCTGCCAGCTTGCAATGTATGGATGTCCTATTCAAAAAATTGCATTGGTATCAACATGCTCAATAGTTTAGTGGAGATACTTTCCAATATTATCATTTAATCACAGAATCATTAAGGTTGGAAAAGACTTGTAAGATCATCTAGTCCAACCATCCACCTATCACCAATATTGCCCTCTAAACCACATGTTGTGGTTTAATGCAGCAGGTGGCATAGCACCACATAGTTGTTTGCTCACTCACCCCTTTCCAGTAGGATATGGGAGGGAATCAGGGAAAAAAAAACGTAAAACTCATGGGTTGAGATGAAAATATTTGCTAAGGTAGAGAAAAGAAAAAGGATAATAGTTATGACTGCTGTGAGTGAATGGCTCCACCACTTCCCTGACAACCCATTCCAATGTCTACCTGCTCTTTCAGAGAATAAATTCTTCCTAATATCCAACCTCAACTTCTCCTGGTGCCACTTGAGGTCATTACCTCTTGTCCTATCAATTTATTTTTAAATCAATGTATTCTTTTCCTATCACAGGCTTTTAATGCCATAAACATTGTTCATTTGTTTGTGTAGTAAAATACATGTATTTAACAATGTCTTTTTGCTTGCTTTATATCTGATGTCTGATAATCTCACTGGGAATCTTAATATGTGTATTATATTGCCAGTCATTCCTAGCCCATTTTCCATGACCTTCGTGCTTCCATAGGATCATCAGTAGCATAACTCCCCTTCCATTATCTTCATGCCAAGCAGAGAACTTTTGACTGTGGAAATCCTTGCATGGAAACTAGTGCTTACCTCTGACCCCAAATACATACACAGCAGTCAAAGATGTGTTATGTTTATATATATGCCTGCAAGTATAAGTGTGTGTATATAGATATGTATGCACATGAATATGCACGCACAGACAATTACCAATGGTAGAATATTTTCTGTTTTATTTAATTTCTTAGAGTGATACTTAGATATTTTGTGGGATCAGTTCTAGGCACAGCTGTATAAACAGACATATAGGACGTCATGACTTCTTTACTGTGGCATTTAACTCCATTTCTGTTACACAAACCAAAAAATGTCATCCCCAGACCATCCCATTAGCCACTGTCTTACACTAAGAAAATCTCATAATCTTAAAACACTCATTGTTTGATAAGAAAATTTTTCTCTTAAACAGCAGCTAACATTTTGATCACTGTTAGAAGAAATGTATGCCTTATTCCTAGGGAAACCTAGGAACAGAAAGTAGTAAGGACTGGGAAGATCTGGTTTAGATAGCAAAAAAGTCAAATATTAGACAAAGCCCTCTGTTTTCCTTCCTTGTCTTCCTGATACCTAACTGCAACTGCATTTTCTAAAAGAAGAAGCTACAGAAAGAAGTGGTTCTCATCCTTACATGGCAATTTATTAAAGAGAATATTTGCCTAGGGCCTAAAGATCTAAGGGAGCTAAAGGTGCCTTTGTAATGCCAGAGAGCTACACTCAATCTCCAAACATAGGTGCTGGTCACTTCTAAGAACCACAAAGATTAAGTGGTATTTTAAAATAGTGAGACTGCATCACTCATATACTCCTCACCTTTCCTGTTTCCTTCCTCTCTTCTCCCCTCTCCTTCTCTCCTCTCCCCAGTTCACATCAGTGGAAGTAACTCCATAAACAACAACAACAACAGTATGGAAAGTATCCTCAGCAAATGCATTTCCACATTGTGGAAATGTGTTAGAGGGTGAGTCTGCCATTTGGAAGTGATTTCAACAGGCTGGAGAAATTTGCCATGAGAAATCTCATGAATTTAAATGAAATAAATGCATAATCCTGCACCCAGGAAGAAATAATTCCATGCCATAGTCAGATAGAAGACTGAAAGAAGTTTGGAATAAAAGGGTTGGAGGTCTTGGTGGACAGCTGAGCATGAGTTAGCAGCATGCCCTTGCAATTAAGTTTATTTGCATACTGGGCTGTATTAGAATATAGACAGTAAGATGATGGAGAGAATTATTCCATTGTGATTGAGGTGTTGGAGGTTATTTCTATAGCAGTTCAGATTCAGGCTCCCGAGTGCAATAAACACGTCTATAAATTTGAGCAAGTCCAGAGGAGGGTCACCAGCTTAAGAAAGCTGGAGCACATAAAATATGAACAGAGGCTGAGAGGTGTGTGTGTATTCAGCTTGAAGGAAAGATGGCTGATGGAAGATTCACCTGCTGCCTTCAAAAATTTTATATAGAAGACAAAATCAGACTCTTCTCAGAGATGCCAAAAATAGCAGAAGGGGCAGTGGTTGCAAATGGCAGCAAGGGATGATCCTGTTGGCCGTAAGGAAAACATCCTTCATCAGGGCAGCACTTAGCACTGTAAAGATTTCTCCAAAAAGTTGTAGGATTTGGAAGTGTTCAGAATTTGACTGTGAAAGCCATGAGCATGCTGCTCTAACCGAAGCTAGGCCAAGTTTGAATAGGGAGTGGAACCAGGTAACCTCCAGAGATCCCTTCCAACCTAAATTGTTCAGTGATTCTAATCACATATTTAAAATTAAAGTACAAGGGCATTTTCAAAGTTAAAGTTCAATTTCCAGTTCCAGAATCCCTGTGTTAAACTTCAAAAAGATGTACAACTGTTTCTAACTATACTGCACCTGCAAGATAATGAGTTTGTAGTAATAATGCACGTAACACGTGGAAAAAAAAAAAAAAATCAACAACACCCAGCTTTTCTGTATAATCCCAAACTAAACATTTGGAGTACAGCCAGAAAAAAAGAAGACATGGTTATGCTGTAACTTGACCGAGATTTAATATATCTGAACTCAAGTACTTGTACTCAGAATGAATCAAAAGATAACTTGTTAACAAAAGCTGAATTGGCATAAGAACTTATCGCTTACACAGTTTATAAACTATGACATTATTAAACGCAGAGGAAAAAAATTCAGTCAAGATTCATAAGCAGCATAACAAGGCATGTTTTGTGAAAGGAACCAGGGATACCATCTGAGTGTTAAAGGAAAAAACATCTTCAGAATCAAAAGTGAAAGAAATATTTAAAGAAAAGTGAAACAAATACATATAATTTTTAAAGAAATAAAGAGTATTGTGTTCATGGGTAAGGATAAAGATTCAATAAAGTACAAGCAGGATAAAGTACAAGTACGCGATTCAAATGGAAAAGGTTTTATATAGAAGTGAAAAGTGTTTTCCAACCATTTCTATGTTAGAAATGGCAGAACTTGAAAAATGAAATAAAACTATAGAGGGTATCACATATATATAAGGCATTTTTTCATTCTGTTGGTCAAACTCCATCTTTTAACCCATCCTCTCTGCAATAGAATCATTTATTTTTTACTGAATACTTTGCAAAAACAAGGACCAGAGAGAGAAGAAAATAGCTGTTTTCTCTAAGTATTGAAAAGAAATTGTTTTTAGACAGATCTGCACAACACTGTAGCTCAGTTTAAGCTCACGTATGAGTATTGAGAGCATCAAGGAATTTGGTGTTTAATAATTAAATAACTCTCAATTTCATTTAATATAATATCATGGAAGAAAGATGTCCAAGTCTGGTGCTTCATCCTTCCAAATCGTAAAGGAATTGTTGCTTTTCTCTCATTTAAACACAGTTTACAATTACTTTTCAAACTGTCACAGAAAGAGACTAAAGAAATTCCACGAAGTTACCTACGGGTGACCTTTAGGTGATTCATTCAAACAACAAATGTTTAAAACACAAAATAATTCTAACAAAATAAATGGTGAATTTGCCATGGCAGTCAGGTTTCTGTTCCTTGGATGTTATTATTATTATTTTTTTTCCTTCTGGAAAGTATGAATGATAATTGAACAGAAACTTACAGCATCATAAGAAATACACTCCAATTATATATTGTTACAATTCATATAAAAACTTTTAGCAGATAATAAAACAACATTACCTTTTACAGAATGTCTAATTGAAGTCAACCGCTTGGATAATCATTTATACAGAGAGGACCTAAGATTTTGGAAGTAAGTCAGAGCTGGATACCTAACTAATTTGGAAGTGAATAAATATTTCATCCATATAATTCTTAAGAAAAGAATAAACTCCATCATGGATATCAGTGAGAATATATCTCTTGCAGAAGTCCTGAGATCCTGGAAAAGCCTGATTTTTTAAATATATCACACACAAAAGAAATCTGTCTTGCGATGTATGTATTTGACAACATCTTCACACAGTTTAGAGTCCTTCTGTGATCCATCAAGATTTTCAATGCAAAATATTAGGAAAATATTCTACCTACCAATGGAAAGATAATCTGAATGGGTAAAACTAAGTTGATACTTTAAAACAGTATCAGTATCACATTGATGGTTTAGGCAGAAGTTATTTGGGAACACAAGTCTTTTTTTTTTTCTTTTTTTTTTTTTTAGTAAATAAAATTTGCCAGAGTCTTGTGAAGAATGGTAAGTTTCTCCTATTTAATGAAGAAGGACTTAAAGGGGCTTAAGAAATATTTAACTTTTAATTATGGTAAATTATGGCTTAATTGGTTATGAAAAGCATTCAGACTTATTAAGTTAAATTAATTGAACTTAAAAATTGTGCAGGTTTTAGTGAGAGAAGGCCCATTATTTAAGAACCAGAAGATTAAGAGAAAAAGCATTTGATCAAAACTGATCATGTTACCACAGGCAAATAACTTACCAGCTATCAGTGGCATTACTGTAATTTGCCATGTGCTCTCTTCCGACTGCATCTAATTAGCATTTTATTTCAATATTCACAGTAAGTTATTATGACACAGCTTAAGTGAAGTGAATACATTTTATACCGCAACAGCAAACTAAAAATACACACACAGTAGATTTAGCCGAGGTCCTGAAGGTTGTTATGTTATGGTAATCCAACCATTTGCAATGTGTTTAAAGTTAGCATGAATCTGGTATGTCTTCTTTGCCACATCCTCTTTCTCTTTCCTCCTTAGATTGAATTTCAGGATTGAGAAAATCAAGGAGGAGGTAACTCACACACTGACCGTACGACCAGGATTTCCAGATGCCTGGGGTAAGTAGGATCTGGACATGACTTGTGGAGATGATCTGTGCAATTGCTAGCCATCTGCATCGTGTGCATGTGCTAGATCAGATGTGTGCATATGTAGCAAGTTCAGTGTGTGGCACACAGCCCACATTTCCCTCTGAGATTCCCTGGATGTATGCCCATCCCTTAGTTCTGCATACCTCAAACAACTCCCTCCATTCCCTTTTCTTGTGGCATACAAAAAACTAGGAGAGTTCTCCAAAAATGTGAAGAGCGTGGTAAGAGAATGGCAATAGCTGAACGTTTTTTAAACTTTATCAAAAAGATTATCAACAATATTAGCTGTGAATTATTTCCCGCAAACAGCAGCAACCTACTATGTACATACAACACTACAACCAGCTGAGAAGAAACACCATACACTTCACCAGAGTGAGCATTTACATAACATGGTGCAGGCACTCACTATTATATCACTGATGTGACGCTTTTTGTAGTCCCTCGAGTGCTTCTGGCTTTGCAAAGTGCATCCAGATAAATAGCACTTGTATGGCCCTAGGACATATGCCGTCTGGCCTCCTGCAGCCACTGCTCAATTGAATATAATGGAGTCATGCTAAATGACATAGCCCTCAGCATGGTAGGTGGAGGGGGCAGGCACAAGCACAAAGAATTAATCAAGCAAGCCAATTCTAAACTGTACAAATTCTGTCAAGCAAATATCTATAATATATTCTGTCATGGAGACTGTCAAAATGGGCTAAATCCACAGCTCAAGTGGAAATAGTACAGATACTCCAAATTACACCAATTACGGCAACATGGACTAACAGGGGATCTTGCCTTATTTTACAAGGTTTAAAAAAAAAAAAAACTTGATCCCACAAAGAGGCATAAAAACCACATTTTCTGCTCTATACATCTTCCTCCATTCGCTGAACTTCTTATTTATTTATTTATCTTTGTGTTTTTGTTTTTTTTAGATAGTCTTTGGGTGTTGTGTTTTTTTTTGTTTTTTTTTTTTTTTTGCCTAGAAGTAAAAGATGGTATTGTCCTGTTATTTCCTGGGCTGTCAGTAGTGCCAACTTTGTCAACAGCTCTGGGAAAAAGATTTGTTATTTAACTTGTACCCTAAGGCTGTGCAAATGATCTGTAGTAAGTAGTTGTCATTTTTTTCCCTTCTCCTCCTAAAATATTTTCACAATTTGCAGTTTCCATCAATTTCTTAATTCATGCATTTTCTATAATATACGCAAGTATCCAGCATAGCAATATAGTTATATATTAAACAAAAACTGCATTCATTTGATCAGGAATTGCTGTACCAGAAGCATACTTCCGTGCTTTCTGCAAAGCTAAAGCACTTGATGTTACTTCACACTGTACTATTCTCCACTTCAATTAAGTTAAGGTAAAAATTATTAATAAAAGCTTCAGATCATTTTTTCAGGTTTTGTAGTGGAGTTACTGGATAAAGAGATGAAGAATAATTAGAAAATATTAGGATGGCAGATTTTCCAATGAAAGAAAAAAGAAGTGTTCTAGAATCCAAGTATGAATGAGATATAAATTGAAAGTGAACAGAACAGGTTATAACCCCATCTCTGGAATTAACTTTTTATGCCAATGAAGGAGTTTATTTCTGAGATCTGCTTTATTATCAACTATATGTGGAATGGTATACAAATATTATTTACTAGCATAATTCACAATTAATTAACATTATTTAATATTTAACATTAACAAGTATCAATAGCGGTGGAGGTTCTAATAAAACTGGCTTCTTCTCACTGTTCCGGCATTGTAAAAAAAACAAAAGGAAGGTATACATCTTTCTTGAATAAGAGCAAACCGGAAAGAATTAACAATCCACCTGGATTTCTAAACTCCCTGAATTTTTTAAAACATCTTTAAAAAAAAAAAAAAAGCAAAGTAATTATAGCTCAGACTATACAGGACAAATTTTCTCTGAAGCTGGAAAGATCTTGACTGCCACCAGGTCAGAAATGTGCATCAAATTGAAAATAAACATGAACAAAATCAAAAGCAGCTTAACATCACAAACCATTTTGAGCTTTCTGTAGAACTATAGTAAAATAGCATGTGATTGTACAACAGTGAATAAGGTCAATCAAACATGCTATTATATGAAAATCTTCCGTAATGTCCTCACGGTTAAACCCTCCTCTATTTATTACATAAATATATTGGTTAGTGTTCGTGAGCCTGTCTTGTACAAAACTGACTCAGGAGGCATATTCCCTCTGAGACAGGTGCACAGCATGTGGCTCTCAGCTGGGTAAAAAGAAAAGCATGCATATGCATGTTGCGGAGCATAGGGAGGAAGGAGAATGGATGAAAGTTGAGCTGATGCAAAAGGAGCATGAAATGAAAAGACATACAACACATGGAAAAGGGACAGATGCATGAATGTAATAAGTAGAAAAGAAAGTTACGTGCATTAAAATGGAGAAAAATAAGTGGTAAGCAAAACATAATACTCTCCTATTCACAGATATTAGAAAGATTGTTTTCTTTAAATTGTTACTGGTTTATAGGGTATCATTTTTTCTCAAATAAAACTAGAATCTTTCCAAAAAAGGGCTCTTTTGTGAATGAATTGAAAAACAAATAAAAGTGCTGAACTCAGGGGAGGTTCAGAGAGAACCCGAACAGAAGATGTACTAACAAGTTAGGAACAAAATCCTCTGATGTTGTTTACCACTTCATCTTCTGTAAAGTCCATCTGTACGGGAGCTCTCATTTCAGTACTAAAGAAGGGTTACAATGATTAGAAGTGATCATGTAAGCAGAAATCCCACAATGAATCAGGATGACAGTTCAGCATTTTCTCAGTTCACTTGCAGGAGCAGAAAATTTTCAAAAGAATTAGAAAGACAAGAATACTTCTAAATTGTATTCATCTGTTAGTTCTCTTCTAGATATTCTACCTTTATTTATCCATGTTCCATAAGCAAGATGCTGTTTTTCTTATACAGTAAATCTTTCATTGCTTAGAGATCTGTGAAGAAAAACTAAGAGCCTATGGTTTCAAGTGAAGCTAAAATTCACCTTTAAGTCCTGTTTTGTCCCATCTTTGTATAATTTGATCAGAATCTATGAAGAAATTTCTATTTTCTCTTCACTGTCCTGTTGAAAGATTATGTATCATACCAGAGTCTATAAAAAACCCTTAAGAACAAAATAAAATATTTGCAAAAGTCACCATAGGAAATTACAGCATCAGTTGAGCTTCTTTATCTATTTTTAATAGGTGCGTAGTCTGAACATGAAGACTGACAGCCTCATACTAAATAAATATTCTGTACCTGTAGTTCTCCACAACTAAATGGCAATTTCATATAAAATTCAAGCTAAAGAAAATTCAAATCAATTATACACAAAAGAAAAATGCAACAAGAGTATACTTGGAAGTAAATCTCTATCAATGTGCACTTTAAAGATAATTCTAGAAGCACCAGCCGCAGACACCAGATTCTCTCTTTTAGATACTTTCAAGTGCAGTTTATTTGTAATATTATAGAAATAAAATAATAAAAACAAACATTGAAAGCCATTGAATATATGTTCAGTTGTATACTATTTTCTGCTTGGATATAAAACTTTAGAATTCTATCTTCACTTAGACTGATAAAAGTAAAAGCTGTTCAACAAATCATTTGCTGTTTGTCCAATTTTGCAGAATTAGAAGGATTCTTTTTTAATAAAAACATTATTTTTTCTGAATATGCGTTAGAAAATCTGTTTCACTTAGACAATTTTTGCAAAACAGTACAGGAAAAGAATTTGCAGATACTTAGATTAAGCTGATGTTGTCATTCTGGGAAAAGGTATCTAAAAAAGTTCAGCTTCTTTTTTCATGAATTAAATACTACTTCTGCATGAACTCTGACATCATATAACATTGTCAATAGAAGTTTAATCTCTGTTTTTACAGAAGGTGAGAGTTAATGGAGAGTTAAGAAGTTGGCCACAGGGAAGACAAGAAGTACTTGAAATGGGATGGGAACTGTTCTTCACTAAAGAGGCTGTTCACAGAACTAAGTTTTCCAATGAAATGTCCAGGTAGTATACAGAAAAATAAGCTAGATAGGCATAAAGGATCCAAACTGAAATTATATGCAGTGTTAGCACTATTACAGAGCAGCTGCTGTGATATCCAAGTTCAAATTTCTTGGGTTTCTCTAAGAAAGTGTTCACACAATGAAACTTCTGTTGGCCATATAAGCAATAGCTTATATAAAACCCATGGTTTCATGGACTTGATGGAGAAAATACCATTACTCATCAACTTCCAGTTTTCTTTCAAACCTATTTCTTACCTCACATTGCTTTCCTCTGCCCTTCTCACACGCTTAAGTGATGATATCTCTTCCGTCTTTCCTTCAAAATATTTTTCCCATTGCTTCCATTCTTCCCTCCTGAGATGACTAAATGATCATTTGGGGATCGCCGTGATGAATCTGCTTAAAAAGGAGGAAATCTTATTCCAGATCTACCTCTAAGGGAAAACACATAATGTCTACAAAGTTTAAGGAGTATAAAGAGTAAAATCTGAATGGAAAAACAAAAATTGGACAACAATGTTGGAGAAGAGGAGGCACTATAAACCTCATTAAGAAAAGTGCTGCCAGCAGACTGAGAGCGATGATCCTTTCCCTCTACTTAGCATTGGTGAGGTCACACCTGGAGTACTGTTTCCAGTTCTGGGTACAGAGAAGGGCCACTGAGATGATGCAAGGCCTGGACCATGTCACCTATTAGAAAAGCCTGAGAGACCTGGGATATGCCTGCTGCAAAAGGCTCAGGGGAATCTCATCAATGTGTATAAATTCTGTCAAGGTGTATAAATTATGTACTAATGGGAGGATGTAAAGGCAGAGCTGGACTCATATGAGCGGTGGTTAGTGACAGGGCAAGAGGCAATGGGCAAAAACACAGGAGGTCCCACCTAAACATCAGGAAGCATTTCTGTGCTGAGGCTGTGGGGTCTCCTCCTCGGAGATGTTCAAAAACCACTTGAATGTGGGCACCCTGATCTAGGCATTCCTGCTGGAGCCAGGACTGGGCTTTGATCCTGTGATTCTGTTCCCCTCTGCAGGGGAACATTCCTTAAAGCCACCTGAATTTTCTCAGAAAATTCTCTGCTGTGTTCCTTTCCCCAATAGGTGTTTTTGTTGTTTTTGTGTTGTTTTTCTTTGTTGCTGTTGTCAAATGTTGTCAACCATAAGAGTGCAGGGTTCAGATATTAAGAGACCTTTGACTCCTGAATGTCATTGTATAGATACACGTGTACATAAAACCTGAATTAAAAGATATAATGGCTTTATTTTATATGTGTATTCAAAGGAAGAGCAGGTCAAAAATTTAAAACATATTTCAAAGAAAGAGAGGCAAAAAAAAAAAAAAAGATGTGACACAAAAGGTGAATGAGATGTAGCAATTTAACTGTAGATCTGTGAGGAACAGAATGCACTTCTGTACTGGTTCAGTCTCAAACTACAAAGTGATTTCTTCATTTGTGGAATAGAAATAATGCAGAAAATGTTAAATGGCAAGATACTATTTTCAAAAGAGTTGAAAAAGGGTACAATACACAGGAAGAGGGAGATATGCACAGACAGCACATTCTGCAAAGGATTGAGAAGAGCCTAACAGCCTTTTCCTTTGGATGGTCTATAATGACATGTCCATGCATGTATGCACTTGTTCAGAAGTTGCATAACAAGTCAGCCGCTCAATAGAGGTTTCCATTTAAAAAGTAAGTAGATGCGAAAGCTTGCAAGTGTTACTGTATTATCCAGAATGATTGCATGCACTTTGACAGCGGTCAGATAACAACATTGTACATATAGGAAAGAAGTGTGAAAGAAAAATTATCCCTTTTTTTCCCACTGCATATCATGTTCAAAGACTGTTCTTTTTGTTTGTTTGTTTGTTTGTTTGTTTTTTCCAAATGACAAGTATGAGGGTAGAGAATAGTCTCCAAACCTAAGTCTAAGCTACCTTGGAAAGCTTTTCCTTTCTCCCAGCAAAAGTATTTTGGAAGCATTGCCTGGATTCCCCAAGGCTTTGACCAACCTGAACATCTCTATCAGAAAACAACAATTGTCGCTAGAGATATATCAGAGACAGTTGCAAGAATTTCCACTGTCAAAGCTTTTCTTGTCTACTCAACTATTGTCGCTTTGATTTTAGTCATGACTGAAACTTGCTACCTGTCAGAGCTACTTGTTCCACTTACATGTTTGGAAATTGGTATGCAAATTCAGCTATTCAGTAAAATCATCCAAACCAGAGAACTGAAAACATAGGTCAGATATTTCCTAGAAATTCTAGCTACACTACACATCCTGGAATATATGATTGTAATATATATCTATTAAGTCCTTTAAAGATGCTGTATTTTAATAGCAAATATTTTATGGCCCACAAATAAAGGAATATTTTTCACAAATAAATTTATGTATACTCAAAACTGTCATGTGTTTACAAACATATTTTGCAAATGCAGACAAGTTTCACAATATTTTCTAAAATAATGTGAACTCTGGATACTTAAGAAAATTTGTGCATCTTAGTAAGAATTTAGAATCACACAAGTTATTCACCAGGATTAATCTTCTGACTCGCTGTGGAAAACAAAAAAAAAGACATATTGCAGTCATGCAAGTGCACAACACATCATTGTGTCAGATCAGGGGAAGGAAAGGGGCAGTAATGAAGCCTCAAGGACACATGCTTTAATCTGGAGCCTTCCTCATATTCTAAGCAATGTCCTTCAGGCTTATCCAGGCATTCAGCTTTATATGATGCTGTGTCCTTGAGTGGCAGAAACTGTGGCAAAAATACAGCACTTGACAATCTCCCTTTAGAATGACTCATGTGGACTAAAAGAGTCATAGAATAACTTAGGTTGGAAGGGACCTTTAAATAAAACTCACTGTATTTTACTTGAGATCAGTGGAGTTTCCTTAGTTACATTTTCATTTTTTAAGGTAGTTTAATGTCTTTCTACAAAAGTTGTTTTAGTTATATTTGAAGTTGCATATGGAATCTCTTAGTTTACAAACCAGTTGCTCCCCACTTCTCCCATCCTCAAAGAACTTTTTAAAATGATTCCAAATGAAAGAATGAAATTAAAAAAAAAAGCAATATTTTAACTTTAGGAGAGAACATCTTCACATGTGAGCTTCTATGCTGTAAAAACCAAGATGCTCTTCATTTCTGCTTGTGTAGTTAGCCTGAATAGTTAAGTTGAATACTGATGTGACTTGCTAGCTTTAATCACATTGAAAACTTCACAACACCTGATATTTTACATTAAAAGCTGGATCCTGCAGGCAAAGAGATGACTCAAGTACTTATATTTAAAGAAATCTGGCAGGATTGGTCACATTTTCCACTGAAATAATTTTGGTGGGTTACAGATCCTAATATTCAACCAGTCCATAAAAGAAGAGCTCATTGCATCCAAAAGAGCACTTCAAAGCCTTTCCAAAACTCCTAAAAACTCCTACTGAAACTACTCACACCTTTTACCTTTTTTTTTTTTAAAAAAAAAAAAGACACAGAGCTTTTATATAAAACAACAGCAATGGCATTCTAGCATACCAGAAGATTATGTTCTTAGGAATTGGAAGAGAGGAAATTAAAGAGTGTGTAAAAAATGCTTAAAATATTGTGGGGATTTTTAATTTTCTTTAGGATCCTTATATATGCTGGAATAGAAGTAATACACTTGTGGAATAATAGCCATGAGGGTAAATAACTGCTTTAAAGATGCTCAAATAAATACACTGAAGAAATAGGATTTTTGTTTGTTTGTTTTTTTGTCCCTGAGAGAGACAGAGAGAGACTTCCACCCCTTATTCTACATCACTACATCATGCTTAGTATATATACATATATACGAATAAACAAAAAGTGATTAAAATGCATTACACATACATGTCTATATACATATACATCGAATTACTGACTGCACTCCCCCAGCATCAAGTTTCCTTGTACACATTGAACATCCCCCTTTTTTTTGCATTACCCACCAAGTGGACCCTGGTCCCTGGGCAAAAACAGTACCACGGAGAGGTTTGCCCTTTCCAGAAGCTGGAAGAACCCAAATTGCCTTTCCCAACGTGTTCTTTACATGTACAACAGAGACTTTATCTCCTCCTACGGTATGTAGGGAGCTGGATTGGGTAGGACCATCACGATTGATAGATCCTCTGGTATTGACTAACCAGGTGGCTTCTGCCAAATGCTTCTCCCAGTGCTTAAATCTACTGCCTCCCATTGCTTTCAGTATAGTTTTTAACAACCCATTGTATCGTTCAATTTTACCAGAGGCTGGTGCATGGTAGGGAATATGGTAAATCCACTCAATGCCATGATCTTTGGCCCAAGTATTTACAAGAGAATTTTTAAAATTTTTTCTGGGGTGCCCTGTCACCATAGGACTTGTTTCTCAAGACCCAATATGATATTTCGGGTGGTAGCATGGGGTACTGCATAGGTTTCAAGCCACCCAGTGGTTGCCTCCACCACAGTAAGCACATAACATTTACCACTGCGAGATGCTCCCCATGCCTCCCCATATTTATACTTTTGCCATCACCCTTCCCCCCAGAGTGGTTTCATCCTCTTGGCTTGTTTGATTATGGCATGTTTCACAGTCATGAACAACCTGTGCAGTAGCGTCCATAGTTAAGTCCACCCCTCGGTCTCTAGCCCATTTATATGTTGCATCTCTCCCTTGATGGCCCGAGGTCTCATGGGCCCATCGAGCTAGAAATAATTCACCCTTGTTCTGCCAGTCAAGGTCTATTTGAGCCACCTCAATTTTGGCAGCTCAGTCTATCTGATGGTTATTTTGCTGTTCTTCAGTAGCCTAACTCTTGGGCACATGAGCATCTACATGGTGCACCTTTACAACCATATTCTTTATTTGGGCAGCAATATCTTTCCACAGGTCAGCAGCCCAAATAGGTTTACTCTTTCTTTGCCAGTTATTTTGCTCCCACTGCTGTAACCACCCCCATAGAGCATTTGCCACCATCCATGAGTCAGTGTAAACATAAAGCATTGGCCACCTCTCCCGTTCAGCAATATCCAAGGCCAGTTGGACAGCCTTTACCTCTGCAAATTGGCTCGATTCTCCTTTTCCTTCAGTGGCCTCTGCAACTTGTCGTGTGGGGCTCCACACAGCAGATTTCCATCTGCGATGCTTTCCTACAATATGACACGATCCATCTGTGAACAGGGCATATTTCTTTTCATTTTCTGGTAGTTCATTGTATGGTGGGGCCTCTTTAGCACGTGATACTTCTTCTCCTGGTGATGTTCCAAACCTTTTACCTTCAGGCCAGTCCATGATCACTTCTATGATTCCTGGACGGCTGAGATTCCCCATCTGTGCTCATTGTGTAATCAGCGCAATCCACTTACTCCAAGTGGCATCAGTTGCATGATGGGTGGAGGGAACCTTTCCTTTAAACATCCAGTTCAACACTGGCAGTTGAGGTGCCAGAAGGAGCTGTGTTTCAGTACCAATTACTTCAGAAGCAGACTGAACCCCCTCATACGCGGCTAAGATCTCATTTTCAGTTGGAGTGTAGCCCTCTTCCGACCCCCTGTAGGCTCAACTCCAGAATCCCAGGGGTCGGCCTCGGGTCTCTCCTGAGGCTCTTTGCCCTCATCCTCCACCAAAATCTGTCACAGGTGTAAATTGATCTAGTTAACTCCATGACACATGCTTATTTTAGGGTTTTATAATTGGCAGAATGAAGAATCTCCAACATCTAGTCATTTCCCACCTAAATATGAGTTCTGTTCAAAGCCAGTGGGGAAAAAAAAAAAAAAAAGTGTTCTTTCAAGAACCTCTAAGAAGGGATTTACAAAGATTTTGTAGAAAACAGCACATTGCTAAGACTCCTTACTTCTTTTCTTTATCTATCCTATGCATACAAAGAAAACATGCAAGCCTGTGGGAGCAGGCCAAGGAGCTGCCAAACCTTTTTCCTGGCTGACTTTAATGGACAACTAATTGTATTCAAATAGACCTGCACATAGATAGGGATCTCCAGATTTGTGCAAATAGCCCGGAGACACATCTACCAGGCTGCTTGTAGAAAGTCAGATTTCAGCAGCAGAAGGTATCACTCAGAAAAAAGATGAAGAAAACAAAGAATCATGGAACATCCTACCAGGAACTGGTTTAAATGGGGGAAATGAGCAGTTAGCATTGCTTTCAAGGGCTACAAGTGTTGAAGAAGCCATTAAGTTATTTGAAGTCCTCAAGTTTTCTCACAAAATAATGACATTTTGAAGACTTATTCTGGCCTACTGAAGAGGCAAAACTTAGGGAACTAAATATCTAAATCAGTTTGAAAAGCCATTCAGAATGTCTTCTTACACTCTGTGTTACCAAGAGCTTCACCTAACAGAAAGCACAAAAGGCAGGAATAGACAGATGCTTTAGAATGACAAATGAGCACTTATCAATTAACTTACTTCACTGATAACAGGAATGCACTGATTCTGTTAATTGGTACCGGACTTCTATCTTTCCCATGTTAATGGGTCAGGTTTCTCATGTGATTTTAGCTACATAGAGCAGGAAATCATTGCTCATTGAGACAGTGCTTGTTAGGCCCACTCCCATCTCAGTGCTATCCCTTTTTTCTCCTAATAGAAAAAACTAGAAATCTCTCAAGAACATATATGGGACAGTACAATCAATGGAAGTATTTATTATTAGCCTTCTAGAATCACAGAATCATTGAATTGCTTGAGTTGGAAGGGACCTCTGAAGATCATCCCGTCCAACTCTTGGTAGAGATTGTTTTCATCAGACCTCTGAGTGAGTCTGAAAACGCTGCTTCAGACAGCAGCACAGCTTTCCCTTCTCGCTGTTCCCATCACTGTAACAGTACAGTACCACCACACCTCAGAGGCCATCTTGGTTGCACTGGGTGCAGCCTGAGGCCTGCAAACAGAGTCCCTGCTTCTTGAGCCTCACAGCTAGAAGCAGCATATGTGTTAGGGCAAAGTCAAATGTCGACTTGAGTTTTGTACAGAAGATGCCTGGCCCCATACAAGGTTCAGAATGTTCTGGAAGGTGACAGTCATCTCAGCTACTTGGGGTTGCTGGTGCTTTGAGTTTAACACAGGCACCACCCACAGCATACATGCTCTCCTCACATAAACACTAAACTTCAACACAGCCTTGCCTCAAGCAGCTGTAAAACAGATAAAGCCACAGCTGTGGGAAGCACGCTGTTCTGATACACGCTGTAGCTTCAGCTCCTCATTCCTCTGAGGCTGTCTATGGTGTTGGTGATGAAGAGTGCGGGCTGCCAGAGGCACTTCGATGGGCCGTGGGAAGGAGCAGCAGTGGGATGAGACACACAGTGAGGTCTGCCAGAGCATAGCAGCAAGCAGGAGAGCTGACCAGCATCTCTTTCCCTTGACAGAAGACTGTGGGATGGGCATTCCTGCTTCAGGCTGCTGACTGCTGTGTGTTAGAAGCAGCAGCAGTCCATGAAGGCAGGTCCAGTCTGCCTACTGAGGTATAGAGGAAGATTTTAGAAGTCCAGAAGCTCAATTTAGATGCTTTAATGTGCACATGCTCCCTATGGTCTAACACCTGCCCAAGAACCTCAGAACATAAAATCATCCTTTCCATGTGACCCTGTACCATACTGTCACCTATATTATATAACAAGAAATCTGAGGTACTTCACAGTACATCATTTCCACGTTCCTTCTACACCTGAGAAAAATCTTTCTTCATTCTGTAGCAAATGCTGAGTATTGAAAGGGATCCTTCGGCACCTTTGCATTTTACAGAAAGCTTCTAAGATTTGATTTTTTTCAGTGAAAAGGCCTAATTCAAAACTTGCAGAGTTCATGACAATCTTGTTTCTAGGGGGTACAGGGTCAGATTAAATTAATTTAGCTCACTACCAATCCTGATATCAGGTCACAGATTTCAATTTATTTTCAACTTCCACTTTCCCATGTTAATACCTTCATTTGTAAATACTTTCAATAGTCAGGAGCTTTAGGCATTCTTGCTGTAAGATCTACCTCAGAGGATTCCTGTTTTTTTTAGTCACATGGTACATGTTTATTCATATTTCAGTGACTTCATTTAAGCTTGCCTTTTCTTGTTAGATTTAGTTACCCTGTTGTATCAAAATTAAGACCCTCTAACTGTGGATCATTCAATTGGGGTATTGAACAGAAGTGCCAATTCTTCATTTGCAATTCTTCCTTATTTAGTCTTGGAAGAAAAATCAAAGAATCTTATGGATGGAAAGACCAGTAAGATCACTCAGTCCAACTATCAACCCATCATCACCATGCCCACTAAACCATGTCCCTAATTGCTGTATCTACACATTTCTTGAACATCTCCAAGGACAGTGACTCCACCACATCCCTGGGCAGCCTGCTCCAATACCTCATCACTCTTTCAGAAGAAGTTTTTCCTAATATCCAACCTCAACCTCCTCTGGTGCAACTAAAGGCCATTACCCAGCAAAATCTAACAAAAATGCCCTTTCTGGCTCTAGACACGTATCATAATTTCTCAGTAAGTTATATCAAGCTTAGTATCTTGTAGAAGTTTTAGAACAGTAACAGAATTGGATGATTGTGTATTGTAAGGATGGAAAAAGATACAGCAATGGTCAGCAGCTAAAATGATCTTGAATGAACAAGCCAAAATTCTAAAAGGGTGCTCATGGAGTGTAGTTTAGAGTGAGAGGCCTTCCTGTATCTTTCTCCCTCATGTTATACACTGCTTGATGAAAACAGGGAAGGAGAGCAAGCCACAGCTCAGGTCATGTCTTTTACCTCTTTGTGGAATGTTATGTCTATCTTTGACTGTCAGGACTGGTCAGTGTCATCTTTTCTTTTAAATTTGTAACAGACTTTTAGCTAATAAGTAAGCCAAGAAATATATCAGATTTTTTTTAAATCTCTTAACCCTTGAATAAGTATAAGCAACAATTACAAACCTGTGCAGTTTTCTTACTTCTATGGAATGCCAGTAGTGATTCAGATAGTAAGTATGAGTATATCTGGCACAGTGAATGTCCTATGGCTGCAAGATGCCTAAGTAATGTAAAGAAAATGCTCTTAGGCATGCAACTTTGTCTGTCTTTGAATATTTATACAGTTGAAGGCTTACCAGGCTACACATGCTCAGAATGCAAGTCGGATACCAAAAATCGAGATAACATAGCCAGAATTAGTTAAGTATGCAGCTTAAATATTTAATGTGTCCTTAGCTCTGGATACTTTTTCCTCTATGTGGAAAAAACCTACACAATTTTTTAGAAAATTACACTTATCCACATATCACAAAAACAGTAGTTGTAAGATGAAAGAGTTAAAGAGTCCTTTTTGAAGACAATATATTCCTGAGAATTAGTAAAAATCTTTCTAACTTTAGTGTCTTGCTTTTGATACATTAAGTTACTTATTTTCTTTAGCTTTTCCTTTAGATTCCCAGAAGCAAAGATTAGGAGGAATCAAATAAAGAAACCTTAGTCACTTCTCTGACCCCTTATATTCAGTGAATCATAGTCAGCTCTGGTAAAATGAACATTATTAATCAATATTAGGAAGTAGATGAAAAGGAAGCAGAGGAACAACTGTATCTTGCAGAAAAAATAAGGGTTGTTTTATCTGGCCGGGATGCACAAGACCAAAGCACTCTAGAAAGGGGAAAATGACAGTTTTAGCTGCACGATGTCTAAAGGCCATTTATATTGTGCTGATAGCTTTTATATATCCACCTAAATCAGTATAATCAGTATTTTATATAGCCTGTTTACTCAGTAATACTTGACATACTGCCCTAGTCATTCTGCCATTCATTGGTGTAATTTTTCATCACAAAAGAAGGAATTGTGGTCATCCCAGCCAAAACAGATAGTACTTTCAATTTTTTCCATGTGGGAAGCTGTAGCTTATTATTAGGAAGCAAGATGTTCAGTGAGAAAGACTGTGAGTTACTTAAAAATACTTCTGAATTTCCCTTTTGGCTCTGGTACTCATCTTGGGAAAAATCATATCACTTCCTATGCATCTTACCTTTTCCTCTAAAATAGTTTGAGTTAAAGCTGCACAGATTTCTAGCTTTCTGTCACAGTCTTCCTTCCCTTCCAAGACTACTGTAATCTTTTTAAATTTCTTTTTTTGAAACTTTCTTTCCTATATAGATTTATGAGCAATGGAAGTTTTATAAACCATGCTATGTGTAAGTATAAATATATATAAACATATATAAATGTGAAAATTCTTATTTGCAAAATAAGGAAGTGACCAAGTGACCTTTTTTTTTTTTTCCTAAAGCTCCTGCTATGTCAGAAAGAAATTCAAAAAAATGGTGGTTTTGTCTTGCTATATCATAGGAAGGGAAATTTATAATATGGTACCTACAGAGAACAAAAAGAGTAATACTACGTAAAGCCAAGACACTATATTTTACGTAGTTTCCCATGCCTTAACATAGGAAAAAAAAAAAAAAAAAAAGCATTATTTTATTTGCAGAGACTCCAGATCTTTCTCTTATGGAACAGAAATAGGTATTAATGTTTTGTGTGTACCATAAATGTGTTAATCATATAGAATGACTTAGTACATACAATATTTTCACTTCTCAAGAGGGAAAACGAAGAGACGAACAACATCTCTATTAAATATTGATAAAATGCAAAGATAATATTTACTGTAATGAAGAAAATATTTCTAAGGAAGCTAATGGTGGAGTAGAATTATATTAGGCAAAGAAGCTTACACAGTATATATAAAAATCGTGGTTTCTTTTGGAATAAAGTTATATTAATATTCATAAAAATAATTGTATTCAAAGGTCATACATCTGCGTTAACAGTCCATCACAAGCAACATTTTCCAATCTACCTGACCAGAAAAGCTTTTGCAGCTGTCGGAGTGCAGGTATAATAGGTAAGATCTCTTTTTTTGGCCCAAGTCATCTTATTAACTCTGATTACTCTCCTTGTTTTTATTTAGATCTTAACCTTTCTGTTACATGTTTGCATCATACCCAGTTCAATAGCACCATCACCAAAGGCTAGAGTTCTTCAGCACCACCACAGTACAAATAAATTTTAGAGTAACTGAACTTGCAAGATAAAATGAAACAAAAATGGACAAAAACAGCCAAGCAAGTAAAAGAATAATATCCTGCACACAATCTTACAATTTGATGAAAACATTTTTCCTACCTAACTGCACCATGGAATTTTTATAGCTAGATTGCTTAATATGTCTCTAGTCTTTGCAGGACTGTTTAGGAAAATGTCCTTGGTAGTGATTGTGACATTTATCTAATAATATATATTGTAATGATGGTACTGCATTGTTGCAGTATTCATTATTTATATTTACAAAAATAATTACACTACTGTACTGTATAATACAGTAACAATTACCTTGATTAAACAACTTATGCCTGTGTGCCTACTTTGTAAGATAAACAGTGATTGTATAAACCACTGCTTCTTTCCTTCAGGAGGACAGTGTGCTAACCAGACCTGTGGCAAGTCAAAGAAGAAGATGGCTGATGTTTTCACCTTAGTGTACTCATACTAAAGCTGGCTTTGATCTGTAACATCACATGGAGAATTTGGAACAGTTAGGCACTCAGTGTCTCAGCTCTCCCCATGAAGAAGGAAAAAAAAAAAAAAGCAGTACTGCTAAAAAAGGGTAGCAAGGTGAAAAAGCTGGAGCAGGGATATGTGAGGGGAAAGGGAAGAACGCTTCCATTTCCATTGTATCTTACATAACTCTGAAGTTATGTACATCCTGTAACTTAGTCAATCATTAATCAGAAAAGTATTTTTTAAGAGTTGTGCCAAAACTAACGGATGCACGTGACAAATCAATTCGATAACAATAACTTCAGTGTTCATGCAGCACTTGAATTTGATTCTGCTTTCTTTCATCTCTTTTCACAGAATCACAGGATAACCCGAGTTGCAAGGGACCTCAAGAATCACAAATCTCCAACCTCCCTGCCACACACAGGGCTACCAACCTCCACATTTAATACTAGACCAAGTTGCCCAGAGCCCCATCCAATCTGGCCTTGAACACCTCCAGGGATGGGGCATCCACAACCTCTCTGGGCAGCCTGTTCCAGCACCTCACCACTCTCTCTGTAAAGAACCTCCCTCTGACATCCAACCTCAATCTCCCCTCCCTGAACTTAACACCATTTTCCCCTTGTTCTGCTGTTATCAACCCTTTCAAAGAGTTGATTTCCCTCCTGTTTTAGGCTCCCTTTAGATACTGAAAGGCTGCAGTCTTCTTTACTCCAGGCAGAACAAGCCCAGCTCTCTCAGCCTGTCTTCACAGGGGAGGTGCTCCAGCTCCCAGTCGTCCTTGTGGCCCTCCTCTGGACCCTCTCCAACAGCTCCCTGTCTTTCTTGTACTGGGGGCTCCAGACCTGGACGCAGTACTCCAGATGGGGCCTCACAAGAACAGAGTAGAGGGGGACAATCACCTCCCTGTCCCTGCTGGCCACCCCTCTTCTGATGGAGCCCAGGATACCATTTGCTTTCTGAGCTGCAAGGGCATACTGCTGACTCATGTTAAGCTTTTCATCCATCAGGACCCCCAGGTCCATCTCTGCAGGGCTGCTCTCAAGGACCACTCTTTTCAGTCTGTATGGATGCCTGGGATTCCTCCAGCCCAAGTGCTAAACTCTGCACTTTGCTGTGTTGAACCTCATCAGGTCACCCGGGTCCAGTTTTCAAGTCTGTTGAGGTCCCTCTGAATGGCATCCCTTTCTTCCACTGTGTCAACCGCACCACTCAGCTTGGTGTTGTCAGCAAACTTGCTGAGGGTGCACTTGATTCCATCACTGATGTCATTGATAAAGATGTTGAAGAGCACTGGTCCCAAGACAGACCCCTGGGGGACGCCACTCTTTACCGGCCTCCACCTAGACATAGAGCCATTAACCACCCTGTGTCTGTGGCCTTTCAACCAGTTCGTTATCCACCGAGTAGTCCACCATCAAATCCACATCCCTCCAATTTGGAGATAAGGATGTGGTGGTGGACCATGTCAAAGGCCTTGCTCAAGTCCAGGTAAATGACATCAGTTGCCTTTCCCTTGTTCACCAATGCTGTCACTCCATCATAGAAGACCACCAGACTGGTTAAGCATGACCTTCCCCTGGTGAAGCCATGCTGGCTGTCTAAAATCACACGCTCATTCCTCATGTGATCAATCATGTCATCCAGGATGATCTGTTCCATGATCTTCCCAGGCACAGAGGTGCGACTCACCAGCCTGTAGTTCCTGCGGTCCTCCTTGCTCCGTTTCTTGTAAATAGGAGTGATGTGACCTTCCTCCAGTCATCCAGGACCTCACCTGACAGCCATGACTTTTCAAATATGATGGATAGGTGTCTCAGCAACCACCTCAGCCAGCTTCTTCAGAACCCTGGGATGCACACTATCCGGCCCTATAGATGTGTACACATTCAGTCTCATGAGGTGACGTCGGACCTGCTCTGCCCTTACAATAGGGGGGTATTTACAGCCCCAGTCCCCACCTAGAGGTGTAGGGATGCAGGGCTCAGGGATGTGAGAAATATTAGAATCCTGGCTTCCAGTGAAGACCAAGACAAAGAACTCATTCAGTACCTCAGCTTTCTCTTCATCCATTGAAACCAGTTCTCCTTTTACATTTACCAAAGGAGGTACACCCATTTTGGCCTGTCTCTTCTGGCCAGCGTACCTATAGAATGTCTTCCTATTGTTTTTCACATCCTTCACCAAGTTTAATTCTGTCTGCACTTTGGCTTTCCTGATCCCACATCTGCAAGTACAAACGGCATCCCTGTATTCTTCCCTTGTTTCAGAGCTTGTACGCACCTTTCTTTGCCCTCAGTATGCCCAGTAGGTCCTTGCTGAGCCATGCCGGTTTCCTATCTCCTCTGCCCGCTTTCCTATTCAGAGGGACGGAGAGCTCTTGTGCTCTCAGAGTAGCCAGCTCTCCTCAACATCTTTGTCACTTTTATCATCACTAGTGAAATTCAGGATTGAAATTTAACTGCAGAATAAAGGAAGAAGCAACAACCCATTCTAGAAAATCCACACAAATAAATTAAGTTACTCTGAGAAAGAACTTCACTCCAGCAGTCTGAGTACAAGGATAACAACACAGCTGTTAGGCCATAACTGTACATATGTTTCTCAGCTATGAAAATCACCAGTTTGCATAATACCTGTTTACAAATAAGTGTATCATTATAAAAATCTGCAAGACTATCTACAGATTTGTTTTAGAAGTATCCTTTTTATAATTTGTAAGTAGAATTCAAGTGTAATGCTAAACATTTGGTGAATCCGTGTGACACTGTAGCTATTGTTCTCCCCAGTTATATCCACCAACCCAACATAAACAATTCTGCTTTTTTTCCTTTATATATACACACACTCACAGACATCTTGCCTCTTTTATCTTTTTGTTCCAAATGAAGTTAATATGTGCCAATAATTATGGTCTAAGTAGCTTCACTTATATCAAGTTGTATTATATCTTAAAATCTCATCTTCAGATTTCAATAGCAAAGGCACTTATTGGGAAACATTATCAAATTGCTGCCAGGAATTAATTTTTACAGAACTTTCAGTGGAAGTGGAGCTTGGGCAGAGTCTGTAAACTTATATTTGGATAAGAGAGAATTGGTTAGAATTCAGCCAAACCATTACAATCTATTCTGAGCTGATATAGTGCTCAAGCTGCTTAATAAAGCAGCTTAGATGAAGCATGTTATTAAACACATTCTAGAATATTTTAATTTTCTTAGGGGGTCTTTTTGGACTAAAAGAAGTGTTTCTATTTGTATGAGCCATTAAGCTCAATGTGAGCTAGAATTTCTTGTATAACCTTTTATTTTCTTCAAAATTGGTTTTCTCTATAGATGTCACTGAAATTTAAATTTAGAATCAGAGGACTTTATATCTACATTTTGCACAAAATGACTTATAGGAGGAAAATATATCCCAAAAATAAATTACATAAGATAAAAAGTAAATTAAGCCATACTTCCTAGCTTTCTATTTTCTGCTTCTGGAGTCTGTGATATTGCAATATACTGATTTTTTTTTTTTTTTTTTTGTGTGTGTGTGTGTGTGTGTGTGTGTGTGTGTCTGGAATTTCATCTTGGAATTCTGTTTTAGCTACATATAGCCAGTATCTCATTCCATGTTGTTAATGGCTTTTAGCTAATGCACTCAAAATAACTGATTGGTGAAAAATATCCATTAGTTCTAGATGAAGAGCATATAAGCACAAACGTAAATATACGTGAAGTATCACTAATGATTAAGAGTTCATTATGTGCCTGACTGTGTGGTTATGTATTGCTGCAGCAGTGGGCTTCAAAGGGTCGGCTCTTAAGCAACAAATACAGCAAAACTTGTTTAGTTCTTAGCTCAGTCATGACACATAAAAACAGCACAATATCTTCACAACCTCCTCCTCTTAAGGAACAGTACAAGCTACCTTCTGTGTCTCCAAGGCTCAAGTGGATACCCAGAGGTATATCTCTCCCAGGTTGATAGACCTGGGACTTTCCCATTTTAACAAGTAATGAGGCTGAGCATGTATCCTAGAGATAGCCCCACACAGAGAAAACAGTGACCTGCACACAGTACCACAGGCAAGGTGCTACTACTGTCAACAGTATCTGCGTGAGTCACTGCAGCCAAATTTCTTTCCTTCTTTTACTCTCACGAGGACTGAAGATCACTCATGAAAGTACATGTATCCCCACTTTCTAGATTCACAAGTAGATGTGCATTTGCTGGTCCCTCACATGTGATCACAACCCCTTTGTCCATTTCACTCCCTGTCCCAGATACCACGCTCTTATAGATGCTCCAGGGGTCTCATCTTTAATGGGAAGTCATTTGCACCTCAGAACTCATTTGCAAATATATTTGCACTCACAAGCTTATCTCAAAGGCATTCTACACTTGTGCATGCTCCCAAAAAATCAGCACAGACTCTCTACCTGTCTTCTCCTTCTGGGTATCCTATCCAGGTAGTCTAGCTGTAGCTTACTAACAAATTATACACATCACATGTGTGTGTAAAAAGCCATACCAGGTTCAGGAAAGACACAACGTTCCAGCAGTTGGCACCCAGGCACATGAACCTGTGACCTGAGTCCTCAGCAACCAGCACCAAGATTACTACTCACTTCCTGATTTCCGCAGAAGATGTACCTGGGATGAACAGCAGGCCTGAGAGGTTGCATATCAAAACCTTACCCACTCCAGCTGCTGCCAACATAGGCCTGGAGTGCCAGCACTCACTGGCTCCATGTTTCATTCACTTACAAAAGGTGGAATCACCAAGTCCTTATAGCACTCACACTTAGGACAGAGCGAGTCTACACAGATAGACTATTCAGAAGTTATTTAAATAGGAGATAGAGCAAACTGCAGAGCTTAACCAGATAAATGGATTGGCCTGCCTGTTTACACACAGACCAACTTCTTTTATACACCTTTTGGTCCTTTCCCTCCGTATTTCTCCTCAGATCCTTTCCCTTTAACATTTCATCATAAATTTTGTATAACCTCGCAGTCCTAACTCAAATATTGCAAATCCTCACATTCCTCTTTTCCTCTTTCTTATCAGTTACAAGTGGCCCTCCACAAAGGTGTGTGTAGTTTTTTAATGGACCATCTATTAGTGACTGGAGACTTTCTGTCTTTGGCATTATCAGCAAGTTCTTGTCCACCAGGTTTGTGTGTTTTTCTTTATCAATTCAGACAAAATATCTTTTGCATCAAAAAATGTCCTTGACTGCTTTAGATTAGTGAAGATTACACTTACACCTTTGACACAACTCTGATCACTAAATCAAGAATAGAAAAAAGGCATTTGAAAGAAACTAAAGGCAATAGTTAATGTAACCATTGAGTAACATAAGAAATATTGAAGCTAAAATAAGCAACTTGAACAAGAAGAAGCTTGCAGTTCTGTACTACACAATGAGAAACTAGACATGAAAGGACTGCTGTTTTTTTTTTTTTCCCCAGCCTGCTGCAATATGACAAACAATCTCCCAAATGTCTGTCAAGTGTTTCTCTTGCACTAAAAGTGACTCTTGTAAATGTACAACCAGTAAAAGTCAGATGAAGAGAGGACACTGTTACTATATTTGTAGAGAAAACTGTAGGTAAACATATCTTCCCTGGAATGTATTTCAAATGCGATCCTGAGAGGAAATCTTTACTCTGTGTGTTGTTATCCTATACTGTTGAAATGAAACTTTAGGTGCTGATATAATTTCTGTGTAACCATCTGGATAAAGGAACCATAATACTGTCATCAAAACATTGCAACAGGAAGATATCAATCTTTTAGGACAAAAAGATTCTACATCGTACATCTTTAAGTGTTTTGAACATTATGTATATATTTTTCCCCAAATGCGATATTAACAGAAATAGATGATTCTATATAGAGAAAAGAGAAAATTATATCTATGTATATGCATGTGTATATTATTTTGTTGCACTGCCTTAAGCAGATTCCATGCTCTTGGAGAGAAATCATGGCCTTGCTATTCTTGTTCTTAACTTAAGTAGGATCAGGACTTCACTCTGGGTTTCATATTCTGGAGATACTCTCTTTGTGAGAGTATTGCAAGCTGACACATGAATGTTTAGTTCATTAAAATTAGTCATATTAACTAACTTATTTTCATAAATTCAAAGATTCTAAAACAAATCTTTGATAATAGCAGGATTTGAACAAAATTATCCTTTTCTATCAACATCTCTAGCTACAGTTTTTTTTCCAGTAGTTAATCCCAACTGATAAATGAAATATAGTGTAATCAGATGGATTAATTACTTAATTATGTACTCTTCATTTTTACATTAACTCTCTGAAAAAAATATATATATATTTAATGAGACCCGAGTCAACAACATTTCAGAAACTAACTGAAGTCAGTATTTCATTCCTTTTAGAGCTATTTCACTATTTTGTATGTTTGCTCTTGAGAAGAACTGTATCTTTTGTCATCATCTTCATTACTTGAAATTTTCTCTTATTGAAAAAGTTGCTTTTTCAAATGCTAAGAATCTCTAATAACTGAAGTAATTATTTTAATTCTTTAAATAACAAAAGCAACTTATTTATGAGAGACATATATGCCTTTACAAGATAGGTCCCCAACCCAGAGTACATTCTCAGAAACGCATCAGTAAAAACAAAAGACTATGGTGAATTACAGAAGGCATCCACTCTATCACTAGAGTAGATAGTAAGAATGGGAGCATAAACATCTGACAAGGAGCTGTAGTGGGCTATACAAATGCAAGTATTTGAGTTTTTAGTCACAGTTTTAATTTGAATGTTTTTCCGTCCTTTTACAACCACGTTATATTTTTTATCATACTGCTGGAAACTTTACTTTTCATTAAGGATGAATTTAAATTTTAAATGTATATATATATTTACTGTGGTTAATTGAAAGTCTTGAAAGATGCAGTATGTGTCAAGAATATTAAAGAGTGAACAGAAAGAAGGTAAGAACAGCAATTTTTTGTGCTCTTCACTGGGGTGAATGTCCTATCTACTTTAGCAGAACATTTTAAAAGATAAGACAAGAAACTAATGCATACAATATGAATAGCATGATTAGAAATATGAAAAAAGAAAATAGATGCCCTACACAAATCAATAAGTTTAAGACCATCTGCAAGCTATGATGCTAGAACAGACAGAAGATATAACCTTCTGAATATTGTTAATATATATAATTAACAGAAGAGTATGCAAATTTCAGGAAAAAATAGGAAACTGTATCGAACATCTCAGCAAAGCTCATACTTTTAAGGTTATTACAGTCAGGACACACAGAGTAGGTGAGAAACATTTCACAGTAAAGGATAATGATAAGAGAAAAATAATATAAGATCATGATACATTTTTGGGAAAGCCTGATTTAGGAGAAACAATATGGATGTAGAGAAGATACAATAAAGGAAATATTTCTAAAAACATACTGTGATGTTTTGTTACAAGCTGTAACATTTTGGAAGAACAACAGGAAGGAAACTTATTTCTTTCCTCCATCTACATACTCAAAGTTGAGTACAGCCACTGTTCAGTGGTTCAGGAACCATTTGATTCTCCAACTGAGATTATAATGTCAGAAAAGGAAAAGGATAGGAAACAATAAAATGGATAATAATAAATATTTGTAAATAATTGGCTCCCTCAGTTAACCCCCACTGTATCATCTCTAATGCATTTTCTTACCCTCATTTAAAAAAAAAAAAAGTTCACCTCCTTTCTCAAAAAATCTACATTTTATCATTTTAAATGGGTGATTCTTCTGCTATTCACTATTAAACACTTAATTTAATCTCAACTTATCATTATATCTCTGTGAATTGTATTCAAGATTCCTCCTTCCTACTTATCATCTTCTCTTCAAAAACTTGAGAGTTTTTGTAATACTGCTTCATCAGTGATTGATTGAAACTTTGTTCAAGAAGGTTGGCAAAATGTTTTAATCAGGAAAAATGTAAGAGAAAGTTAGGGTAAACTGTCCAGTAAGTATTGCAAAAAGATAAACCACATCCAGAATACAAGCTCAGCTAGAAGTGGATCTATGTCATGTTGTAATCATATCTTTGCAAAGGCAGACATTTAGTCCTATTTGGTTTGGTTTCTGAAATAAGTACAAAGAAGCTGAAAAACACTGGAGTAGGACAAAGATAAAACTAAGAAGCAGCATTTTGATTAGAACGTGACAAGAAAATGGTTCAGACCTCAGGAAAATGAAATTCTCTCATTTTCATTCCTATTGCTGTTAGTCACTGTGGAAAGGGACTCATTAGGGAGATAATGTGACTCCACAGTATCTCCTTATAAAACTAACCGTAAAAATACTGTCTAACTGTTCAGGTTCAGGTTAGACATAGGAATTTTGCACTTCATCACTGGTTTTTCAAGACACACCATTTAATTTTTTTGTTATTTATTGCCTTACACTTTATTTTCTCCACTGCACTGACTAGTGTTCTCTAAATATCTTATAGATTTCAGGCATTTCTTCTTGTCAATATGCTCAGTACTCATCACAACAGTACCACCTACCACTTATAGGAAAAGGATATCAACCTCTGCATGTCATGCTGCATATGGATTCTGAAACCCCTGTTATGCTTGTATCAAATTTGTCATGTATAACTGTCCTTATATTTCGTTCAACACTATTGTTTTCTAGCTATAGTAGAAGACAGCTGCTTGGAAAGTACTATTTGTATTTTAGTATGTACTTCCTTATTTTCAAAATAAATTTATGATATATATTGTGATATGTACCACCACTTCATTGTGGTAAACTGAAAAAAAAAAATCAAAGTACTTTAGTCAAAGTACAGTAACAATAGCCCTTTCATTTTCAAAATGAGGCTTCATTTTGGTTTTGTGATATGTCTTCCATGGAGATACTCTGAACTTTTCTCACCTATTGAATTTGTTGAACTTTTCTTTTTTTTTTTTTTTAATGATCTTTTCCTTTCCTAAATCTTACATCTTGTTTCTAATTTACCTCCTTTTAATAATATCAGCAAGTTTACGATGTTGTTTTACAACTCTCGCTTGATTGTGAATAGAACTCTCATAAAGTATTTTTTTTGATTATCATGGGACTGCTCTCAGAAGTTAACACTACTGATTTTTCATAGAGCTGATTTTCAGATGGAAAGACAAAAGAGGACTATTGGGTCAGCTAGTCTCATCTACTGTACCTCAACAAATCATTGCATTCTACTCAGTAGTAATACCTAAAATTTTGCACATATTTCTTCTAAAGTCTGTATTGGTTTCAGGAGCTGTAACATGATGGAAAGTACAACAGTGATAGCAGAGTAGTAAGATCCCAGGCTGCAACATGTAAAGATTTGCTCAAATGCAACGGCCACACATCACAGCAATAGTTCTTAGTAGACTAACTCCATGGAACTGTGTAATTAAGTGTGTAGGATCATCCTCAGACTTCATTCATTTTTGTCTTTCATTCCCTTTGCCACTGTTTTGAACACTGCTTTGTATATATATATATTTATTATTTTTAAGTACAAAATAAGCAAATCAAATTTTGCTTATGTCTTTACTGACACCTTGCCATTAGCTGCAGTAAATCAATATGGCTCTGTGCTGAAATTCTTCATCTACTCCTCTTTAGAGCCATCTTCTATTCATAGAAGGTCTTTTCAGTAGTTAGTCCTTGACTAACTCTCTTATCCAAGATGATTTGAATTCAGAGTACAAGAATTAATAAGACTATATTGCTAATATTGTCTCATTCCATTTGAGTTTTCTCCTACCTACCCATTATATCTTGCCTTATAATATAACTTTGTAAATTCTGAGTTGGTACAGCACTTTTCAAAAATTGCATTCATAATGAGGCCTCCTCCATAATTAAGAAGTTTTTTTGATAGAACATCTTCAATACATATGGTATATATATTACAGCTACTTTCTGTTATTGATGTGACAATTCTGTTGAAAAGCTGCAGCCAGAGGCCAGATATTCCAGATACTGGGAAAGGAGTCTCAGCTGATGTAAATAGTGACAACTTCATCACCCATAATAGAGCCATGACAGTTTATTCCAGTGGAGTAACTGACCATAAGAACTTGAATCCCCGAATTATTCCGTTATCGGGAGCTTCAAGTCTCCGTGAAAGGACAATATTATTATTCTTGAATGATAGTGTCAGGGGGATTCAATTTGCTCCAATCAGACCAGAAGATGTGCTAGTGCCTCTTTGAAATTAAGGTCATGCTCAGAAAGATTCTGCAGAAGAGACCTTAGGAGCAAGATTGGGGTATAAATAAATTACGTTATTATAACTTACTTATCAATGATGGATAAATCCTGCAAACAGGTAAGTGCAGTATCTTGATGTATTTATTTGGAGTTTTGTGGGAACAAATATTTTCTGGGATGAATTGTTCTTGATTTTTCTTTCATGGTTTAATAGGTTTTTAGTTTTGTTTATTTAAGACATACAGACTGTGATTTTAGTGGGAAACTAGTTTTGTAGTATGACAGTTGTCTTACTTTTTATTGTACTGAAGAGAAACATCATATTTGCTTCCCTGATTCCTCTGATATTTCTTCTGCTTTCTATGACTTGAACTATTTAGCTAGCATTCTTTTTGCTGAAAAAAACCATATATTGCATTGATCCTTGATGCTATTTGTTAATCCCAAAAATATATATATATATTTCTTGCCTTTTTAGCAATAGTTATATTTGCAAAAATCTTCCTTACTTTTGATTGTACTTTTTCCTTTATTGTCCTTTAGATTAGTTTCCCATGGCTTGTAGGCAGGAGCCCTGGCATGCAAGTCAGACAGAAAATTATAAAGATTAACATTATAGAATGCTGAAAAGGAGACATCAAGGCTGAACAACATGATTTCATTTTACTTCAAAATGTCAACATATAGCATGTGTTTAGAAAGCTTAAACCAAGAAAATATTTATATGGAAACAAGGTAGAGTTGGATAGCGAAAAAAAAAAAAAAGACAAACTAAAACAGAACCTTCCTCCCACCCACCCCTTTCCCACTGGTCAACTTTACTCCTTTATTTCCAGATCTTCCTGCTCTCAGCAGCACAAGCTTGAGGAATGGGGGTTATGGTAAATCCATAATAATTTCTCTTTGCTGTTCCTTTGTCTTCACACTTTTCACCTCTTCCTCCCTTCAATCAGACTGCTTCAGCATGGATGGTCCTTGGTCTGCAGTTCCTGCATGGTCTCTCTATAGCCTGTGGTCTCCTTCAAGACACATCAATTGCTGCACTGTAGGCTTCACCCCAGGCCTCCCTTGGGCTGCAGAGAGTTTCTGCATTGTGTCTGGAGCACTTTTTGCCCTCCTTCTGCACTGATCTTGGTGACTACAAGTTTTTCCACTCAGTCCTCCATCTACCTTACATTATTTTTTACCCTTTCACAGAGGCCAAGGCTGATGGGTCCAATTGCCACTTGGACAGCAGTGGAGTCAATTTCTGAGCCAGCTCTGTCCAGCACAATGCAGCCCCTGATTCTTTTCACAAAGGCCACTCCTGCAGCCTCCCTGGCTGCCAACACCTTGCCACAAAAACCCAAAACAGTATCTTTCTATTCTGTAGTATTTTTCTCCACATCAATAAAAGTTAGAGATAGAAAGTATCTGTCATTTTATTATAATATATCAAAATTACTTATTCACATTTAATGCATTTTCCCCCTTTTCTTGCTTTTCTTCTTCTTTTCAGCCTCATGTTCTTATGCCAAGGAATATGTCCAATGGATTAAGACTTTTTATGGGCAAATCACATCCATGCTTTATGTCAAGCAGAGCACACAATGACTTAAAGCTATTCCATCACCTTAGGTACCTCAGTAGCCTCTCCAGGTCATTTACTTTGACCACATTTCATAGTCACTCCAAAATAATCAGTAAAATGTGTGTACCCATCAAAAGAAAAAAAAAAAGAAGAAAAAAAAAAAAAAGAGTTTCATGAAACAATAGCCTTGATAGAAAGAAAATGACTTGTTTCTTTATACTGCTTTTGATCTCTCATCGTAACATTACTGTGGAGCACATGGAGCATGCACAGATCTTGTGAAAGCCTTCGTGCATCAGGAAGAGGCTCACTAAAGTAGTTTTGTCGTCTTATTCACTGTAGATCTAGCTCCTGGAATACAACTCTTAATGACATACTGTATCATATCCAACCTTCACCCTTTCTTCAGAGCTGCTTCTGAACTTCTGTTTGAATATATATATATATATTTCCCCCAGAACATGTGAGAAGCCAGACGAAGTTTCCAGTACTTCAGCTTACTAGAATATTAAATACTGTTAGGATAGGTTTCTGACTTTTAGCTAGCATAGTGTTATGCATGAGTGATTAATTAATATAGGTAAAGAAAATACACAGGTAGCATGAAGCAGCCAATTGAGATTAAAAGCTACTGAAGCTATGGGTTTGCTTGCTTTCAGATGTCCTCTCAATAGTAAACTCAACTTGTTCCTGTTGACACTGATTTCAAAAGTCTATTAATTAACATGGCTTCTTTTTTTTCCTGTAACCTAGTTTTCTAGTGCAAACATTTCTGAAGAGAAAAGCCAGAGGCTGTGCCAAAGTTCTTTGGGAATTTGTCACTGGATTAAAATTCACCTTTAAGTAAATAAGCCTCATCCTCAGAGAATTACATTTTGTAACATAGTGCATTTCCTTTGATTCCTTTGATACTGATGGTAAAGAGCTTTCTATTTTGACTGACTTAGTGAATGCTTGTGTATGTGACAGGTATGCTGCTGTGAGATAGTAGAGAAACTGCCAAACAAATCTAGAGTCAGGATGAAGAGTACCTACATTCTGTTTTATTTTCTGTGATGGACTTCAGAGGGCAAAATACTTCACATTGAAGCCCTGCATCCTCTGTAGATCTAACATGTATATAATTTCACTATAGAAAGGACAAAACATATTGTGTTTTGTTTCTTGCAATATATTTTGCACCATAGGCACAGCGCTCTTTTGAGTGCAAGACAAATGACTGTGTGGACATTAAGAAAATGTCTTATAATCAAAGGTGTGCACATTTGGGGAAAATTTTATGAATCGCTATTTGAAGTCAGGATTGTGAATAATGAGTGCTACACAAATGCTGTTGTGGGTACACAGTAATACACCTGACCAAACAGACTCTCAGCCAGGCTCCTGGTCTGCCCCCAACCAACGTGAGCACATCTATACTCCCACTGTGGGAGCCATGGCCTCTGCTGTTCCTAGAAGACACATAAATCTGAATCTAGACTTTAAGTAGACTATCCCTAGTGCATGTGAGACAAAAAAATTTTTAGAATGGATTTATGTCTGGAACCAAGTATGCAAATGAACCTAAGCTTTGTTTTCAACATAGCTCAAAGCACTTCACAAATTCTAATCATGCATTATTTGGCCTGCATGATTGAGGTAGAGGATCTTTTGTTGTGCTCTTTTTGTTTGTTTGTTTTGAGATCTTTTGTAATACAAAGTAAACTAGTGATATAAAAATTGAAAAGCAAATGACATAAAAAAAAAAATCAGAAAATTCAAACCCCAAAAAACAATGTTGAAAGATGTCTATAATACATTTATATAGTAGCATCCACAATACTCCTACTGTGTTTATTCAATTGACTCATTTTTATAATTATTTAGCTATTTCTAGTAGGGACCCATGAGAAGGAGGAACAAAGCTCCCTTTAGGTCATTATTTTTCAGATTAGTAAAATCTTAGCATTCTTGGTGTCACTGGCAGCATTTTTATTAAGTCAACCTGTTACTTTTACCATGAAAACACATCTTAGCAGATATGGGTAATAGAGCCTGACTTGGCAGGGAAGACTAAATGGATGGATGGAATTCAAAAGAAGCTCAAATAACTACTATACAGACAGCATTTACAGGTGCGCTTTAGAAGTCTCTCTGAAATCCTATGTCCAGGTGAATAATAAATAAAAGCATTTGTTCTTTTGGTAGTTGCTGGTGGCTCTATTTTATTATTTTCATGCTAGATGGTGAAAAATTAGAAAGCATGGCAGCAGGACATCATTATCATAGGTGAAGATCTGACAATTTGCAGCTTTAGGTACATACCCTTAAGTTTCTTCCTTGGCCAATTAAAAGTTCAACCTTTGGTATCTAGTAAAATTTAGATTAAAGTTTCATGTGAACAGCCTGTCTGTCAGGATTTCTGTACAATATATTCTGCTCTTGGTCAGGCTGAATAGGCACTGAGAAAAGTAAAGAACAATGAACACAAGAGTAAGGGTAAAATACCTAAAAACCATATCAATACAGTAATTTAAGTAAAAATTAAGTAATAATAAAAATAGGAAGTATCAAAACTCTTTTCTTCTTCTGTCCTTTGTCCTCCAAAAGTCCTTGGAACTCCTTTTATCTAAAGTCCTTAGTCTCACTCTTCTGCTTTCCAGGGCTCAGTAATATATGTTTCCTTTGACCTTTATTTGTAAAGCTAGGCCAATATTTTTAATCAGGTATTTACAGTCAGGCGCCTAAATCTATATTAAGTGTCTAAATAAGGCTTGCATTTTAAATGAGCCAGGCATTAAGTCAATAGCAATTGTGGCTGCTCACTACTACTGAAAAATAACTTGGCCCTTTTGGTGCCCAGTACTTTACTCATAAGCTCGAAAACATTCACAATCATTTTGGTGCAACTTTTACCTTTACTGTGCAGTATACTCCTTACATTAAATAAAATTCTTCTCTCACACTGCCTTTGGTATAAGAACAAAGCATTCCAGGCTGACCCAAATGACAGAACACAACTAAACGATGCACAGATATTTACTTATTTTGTGGCTATTTTTGCTGTTATGAAACCACGTGACATTTTCCAGTTCTCTTGCATTCATTGTACAATAAAAAATGGCTATACAAAAAAACCCCACATCATTAGTCTGCTTTCCCTTATGCTAGGGAAATCATAGATTATGCTAGTGGAAAGATGCTCTGTTTTGGATGAAAATGCCTGTTCACCTCTTGGATGTGCTCCTCACACTATCTGTCTCCCGGTTGTTGGGTCTGGATTCAGGCAGGGCTCACGGGAGGCGGATGTCTGGAGGATGTGAAGCAGCCAGGTGACTGACAGCCACCCGGGCTGGATACAGCACTGACGGGTAGGGACAGAAAGAGCTGATCCTGCAGGGGGAATTGATGGCTGTGCTTAGAGAGGACTGTGGAGGTAGGAAAAATCTGAGGGATTTCATTTAGAGAGAATTTAAGGTTATTTCTCTACCTCTCCACAGCTCAAGGATACTGAGAGCTAGCAGCTCTCGGCAGGCTTTATCAGTTCTGCCAGCACAGTGAAGCTGATATAGTTATGCTCATGTAACAACTCACGTGATGCTCTTATTCCAGAATCAATACTTCTCTTTTTTTTTTTTTCCCCATCTTGTTTAAATCTTGTGTAAAATTGAACTGTATTTAAAACAAAACAAATAAACAAGGACAAACAAACCGCAAAGGATTTTTTTTTTTAATGTACATTAAGCAGTTTAATTCATCCCTTGCAGTGTCATGGTATAATTCCAGCATATGCTCAGCTCTCAGTGAACTGTTTCCCTTGCTTTAGGGCTAATATTGGCTAGAAATGGAGACCTGCATGAAATAAACAGCAGTAAAGCCAGTTGCAGAACAGCTTAGCTAAAAGCAAGAGATATAGTCTCAGTGCATACCGAAAGACAGCGTGAAAGGCTAATATATCATGCAAATGGTGGACTAGGAGCATTTAGGCACGGATGGGCTGTGGGCTGTGCAGAAGGAGTGAATCTCTCTGCATTCAGCTATGCGCTTGTGTGTGCGCGTCTCACTCCCCCTCCGCCGCTCCCCCCTTCTCCGTCTCTCCCAGACAGGCAAACAGACCCGCTTCCTCCTTTGTGCTGCCAGTCAGGTCCTCCCTCTGCAGTCCTACACGGGAAGAAGATTTATAATAGCTGCATGCCATGCCAGTGTCTCAAAGAGACAGCATCACGCCATGTGGAGGATTTTTATATGGGGTTTAACTTTGCTCCACTGAATTGGAAAGGTACTTTTTTTTTAATCTTAATTATTTTAAATACTTAATTCCTGTAACTTTTATCTCCTGCTGAATTCTGACCTCCAACTACCAGCATCTTTAAATCACGATCTGCTGTCTCAGTGCTGTAATGGCTGTGATGTCTTAATTGAAAACATGGGGATGTAAGGAATTCAAAGTATAATTAGGGTACGTTTCATTGTGAAGCTGTGAGGGCTGTTCTGTAAGATGGGCATCTGATATTTCTGACATACTGCATCAGAAATATAAGATTCAAACCAGAAAATGAAAATACAGCACACATGCAGTGCAACTGTACCATATGCTAAGAAATGTGCACCTCATAAACAGCGGGCTAATTAGCTAGAGAAAACAGAGATGACTGAGTGATGATGCTAGAAATAAAAAGGATAATGAAATCTTGAGGCAGACTTGTGTAGGAGATCCACCTGGCAGCAACTTGCCAGGTTCGTGAAATTAAATGAAATCAAAGGAAAAATTATAGGTGGGGAATAATGAACTTAACAACAATGCTTCCCTTTGTTTTAGGCTCTCAGTTGCCTGACTCTTACCTCTCTGACTGCTAGTATGTATTAATGTTGGGCAAAGCATCAAAGAAAGAAAAGACCAAAACCTTGAAGTTTTCCTCAGGCCTATTTAAAATCTCTATCAAAATTTGACAAAGAACCATTTCTTAGGATACCTCTCTTACTGTTCCACAACAGGAATAGAAAATTACAATGGACTTTTGTCATTTAGCCTCTCATCCTCCCAGTTTCTCAAAAATAAATGCATGGAGTTGAATAATTTGTATTCGAGAAATCCCTGAAGTGTCATCATCTGGGTTTGATATCAGCAAGTTTCCCTCTGCAGATGATCTTACAATATAAAAATATAAAGCTTAAAAAAAAAAAAAAATGTAATGGAAGCCCTGGCACTTGGAAGAAAAATAGAAGTACATAGCAAGGCAGAGCAGAGGCAGAATCTCTCTCTTCTGACTCAAATATATGCATTAAATAACAACCAATGGTGTTCCTTCCTCTATCCTACCTTCCTTCATCCTATAAGCAGCAATGTTGCTTGGGATTTACTCAGACCTTTTTTTCTCATGGATCAGTGAACTCCATGAGAGCATTCACTGCATTCACTCAATGCAGCAGGATGTCTAAGACATCTCAGCCAAGAAAACCTACTTCTATCATTGACTTGAGCCCCAAATACTTTCTCTGATTTCTCTCAGATGTTAGTGTTCTCAGAACTGTTCTCTCTGCATCATTCTTGAGCTCTTCTCTTAATCCAGTATTTTCAGAACACTTGCTTCTGCCACTCCTGATATTGACAGTCTTTGTCATCCAACTTCTACAGCTGATCCACTGGTAGTTTTTGTTGATGGAGCAAGCAAACAGACTGACATAAAAGATGCCTATCCCAGTGGTGTGTTGAGATTTTAACTGACAGCTATTTAATCTGTAACACTGACTACATCCGTTCCAATGTACTAGAAATATAGTACTTATCCAGACTGAAGGAATGTCAGCAAAAATCCCAAGACATTTGGGAACTCCGTCTGCTCCCCTGCTACTGTGCCATTGTTTGCAGGTGTTGAAAGAGCCTTAAAGCTGATCAACAGTAAGGCTTTCACAGAATGAGCTTGAATCCTAATGGCTTATGAAAATTGTTTAAAGCTCTCTGGTATACTTTTAGTATAGGGCCAAGCTTTCTGCACTGCCAGTGAAATCTGTAGCATCTGAACTGGAAGTCCTTATTGCAAACTCTTATCCAACAGATGCATTTGTGCACACAGTGCATGTATGAAAGAAAACTGTAAGTCAATATATACATCATTACAGTTAGAAGTTTCTTTGGTTTTTGTTTTTAGGTTTTTTTTGTTTTGTTTTGTTTTTGTTTTTTTTCTTGTTCCAGAGAACGGTATCTGAGAACGAATTCTGATGCTAGGTAGCAATCTGTGACACAATGACCAGGCATGGGTCAGGGAACAGCATTTGCCAGGGATCATTCCCAACACCCAGTATTAGGCTTGGTTCTCCCTGCAAAAGTATTTTCAAAGTATCTGCACCATGTGACTCTTCTTCATATCCTTATGCTATACACTGCAACATGCTGCACATTCTCTGTTTCACACTAGGAAAGTCCCCATACCAAAAGGTTGCAACATGACTCTCACATTATTTCACTTCGAACTAAAATGGGCATGAACCCATGGCTGTGTCCTAAGACTTTAATTTAACGACAATGGCCTAGGAGACACTTAAGTCCAAGTGTCACACAGTATGCCTGCAGTCACTCTGTGCTTCTTGACCTCCGGGCTAGAAAATAGCCATTAGCCCTCTTTTTTTAGTGACATATATAGCCAACAAGACCTTTTGAGATAGAGAACACTGAATGAGCGCAGTGTTGAGTCAAGGGAAAGAAGGAAAACTAAGACAAATGGCATATGTCTCATGTATTTGTCAGCAAGATTAAAAAATAAATAAATGTACAGACCATTTGAGAGAGAAGAATTTGTTACCCTTCGTGCCTTAGATCACCAAAATATCTCAGTGGGATCAAGTGAGTTTTTCTACAGACTTGTCACACCACAACAAAATGCTGAGTCTCCAGAGAAATCACAAGCAAGCAGCTAATGCTCAGTTGACTAGGTGAATATTCATGTTGATGAACAGAAGGGTAGTCACAGAGCGAGAAAAAAGACCTTCCTCTGCAGCGTATGTTATTGAATTAAACTACACAAGTTCCCTCTTTCCATGTCAGAGATAAACCTTATTTTGAAAATGGAGCAAGGAAAAAAAAAAAAAAAAAAAAAAGCACAATAAAACTCTAAACAAATAAACAAGAACAAGAAAAATAAACAGAACTTAAATACCTATCCTGTAGGAAGTTATGGGATTTAGGCATTAAATTTAAATAAATCCAGCTATGAGAACATCACTGGTGCCAACAACCCACATGATGAGAGAAATGGAAACACTTAGCCTAGTTAAGTTTCAACCAGAGGATGCAAGCTGTATTTTGCATAAAAATCAGAAACACGGCTTACTGTTAGAAATTAGGGTTCTGAAAATTCTACCTAAGAGCAAAAGTCAACTGAGTCCAGAAAAATGTAACAAACAGCACCATAAGAGTTGCAAACAAGAATTTTAAAGTAATGAAGTTGTCCAATAGGAACTTAGCAGCTCATCAAGCTGAACTATCAAGACTGAAAGCCCGGATAGGATCTAGCCAATTCCACTCAACAGAACATTACACTAGGAAAGGCTGATGTGGACACAGAGTTTAAAACAAATTGGATGATGGCCAGAAGACAAAATTTGTCATAGGCATTAATATATTCTTGAAAACAAACAGTGTTAAATATTATGTTAAATATTATCATTGTAGAAAAAACAGTATAGTTATGTATCAACTTAAATATTCCAAGTTGCTCATAAATAAAACTGCAACCACTATTCGTGGAATTGTTAGAAGTAGCATGGTGAGTTTTTCATGTCAAGAGTAATGCTTATACCATAGTTTCATCAATTCTGTAATCTATAACCGCAAAGGTTAAAAAGTGCTTCTTATAAGAATGCCCACAAATAATATTCAAAGCCTCAATTGTCAGTGCCTTCATATTTTTTTCTTACAATCCAGGTGGTTCCAGTGCATTAAAATTAGTTGCAAGCACTAGGTCATCAATTACTTTTAGAAAAAAGTTGCTCCCAGTGAAACACTGAAAAAAAGTGTATTTCTTCTGGTTTTAAAAATAAAAAGATTTTTCCTTTACAGAGTCAAAGGATAACCCAGGTTGGAAGGTTAATCAGGAAGTGTTTAGGGTAAATTCCTGCACAAAGCTGCATAGGGATTTACACAGGATGGAAACTACACAGCCTCTAGGACAACCTACTTTACTTCTTGGCTGTTCTCATGGTGATAAAGAATTTTTTTTAAAAAAAACAACCCAAAGAGCATTTGCTAAAACACACCGAGTAATTGCTGTAGTGATTTTATTTCAAAACACCTTTAAAAAGGCAGTGAGCAGCTCTTTCTACTTTATTATGAAAATGAATACCTAAAAGATACTGAAATATGCCAGCTTAGTGTAGTGGCTTGCAAGAAAGTTATATAGCCAGTAAGTCAAGGATTACAGGCCTAAACCTTAAACTAACTATCATAAGCTGCTGACTTAGCTGGAGAGACTCAGATGTTTAAGAGATTCACAGGAAAACTGAGAAAGTAGTGTAGAGGCTACTGATGTAGGATAAGATGAAAAATAAGAAAATGAATATACATTCTTCTTTCATTTTCATTTAGGTTCTCTGAGTAGATTAGTGTAGCTTGCACATAACTACACACGTCACTCTGAAAGTAATGCCTCCTGTTTATTTCCATGGAAATTACAGCAGCAATAACACTGTTTGATAGAGAAAATTCTCAGCTAAAAAATACTATTTTTCAACATATTCACCACCATTAGCTCTGCATTTTCAACAGTGATGAACAAGTGCCTGCATGCCACATTTGTACAAATCTGCACCAGTTGAGGTGACTCACTGTTTCACAGCTATAATTACATCATTGCTGAAATGCACCACCCACCACCCACCACCTCAACTGTGCTCACATCCACTGTTTGGTCTCCAGATACATTCAGCAAGCATTAGTTAATGCCAGCGAGTACGATTTTTTTTTTCCTGATGGAGGAATTCAATGACACACCTTTGCTTCATACACACTTCCATGTCAGATACCACTGTCAGACTGCCCCTCTGCTGCCATGGCAACAAAACATAATGGAATATTGGTGGGAAGGTTCAACATCTACTGCCATACTTCCTGTTTCTGCCTCTGATGTTGTAGGCCAACATAATAAACAATAGGCATTACTTTCAGAGCAGACCTCATATTTACTTAGCTACTGCCACAAATACTACCTAACAGTATTTCATGGTTAGTACAGCCTCATTCCTGTAGGGATTATAGGTAAAGAATCAATGACTAAAAGAATCAGATTCACTAATATTGTTTGGTTCTTCCTGCAATAAAGACTTAGTCATGATCCCTGATATTCCAAGGACAGATTGGCTATCTAATCACTGGCATGACTAATCAGTAGGGGTAACCACTTTAATGACATAGACTCTTGTTTTCTAAGCACACTATTGTTCTGTTCTACATATTCTTTGCCTTTAACAGACAGTCAGTTGTGTTGCCACTCTTGATGTAGAAGGTTCTCAACGCATAATTAAAGATGAGGTATGATAACAGTCATCAAATGCATGAAAAACTGACAGAAAGAGGAAAGGAGCACCCTGTTCTTTATATCATCAGTAAAGAAGGCTGAGAATGAATGGGCTTAAATTAGGCATTGGGAAAAAAAATCAGTGATACGGATAGAGAGACCATGACAGTTAACATTGGAGATAGTGAAGTCACCATCACTGGATATTTTTTAGAATAGCTATCAGTCAGGACTGATGTAAGTAGAGTTGAGTTTGTGTTAGTGCTGGGAGATGGAAGAGATGGTCTCTTGAGGTCCCTTCCAGGCCTGTGCTTCTATTGTTTGAAGTCTGACTTAAGCAGTTACAGCCTGTAATGTGTTTCAAATGGAATTACATCTTGCAAAATATTGCAATGAAACATGAGACTCATTAAAATATGAAAACTTGAATGATCCCACTAAATTCATTTCTGAAGTAATTCTTTGTCATCGTTTATTTCTCCTTTTCATTTATTCCTACATTTTGCTTGAGAAAACTGCAACCAGATAAGAAATATGTAGATAACTGGCAGTGACTCGAACTCATCCAGCTATGCTCATGCTTGACCTGCCTTTTCTTAAGCAGAATCATCCTATTTGTTGCCTGTTCTTAAGCTCATTGACTGGACTTCATATACCAGGAAGTGAAAAGCTTGAAGTTAACAAGTCATACAGAAAATCTGTATACAACTTAAACTAATCACTCTTTTGTGTTGTAGTGCTACTCTATGGTAGCACTGTCTTTTTGTAAAATAGCTGGCTTCACCCGGCCTATTGGGTGATGGCATTTGAATAGATTTTGCTGAGCAATGACATACTAGGGAACTGAGCCTTTCCTAAATAAACATTCACTACTACTTTCTCCCTGGTTCTGAATAAGCCATAATTCAATTCTTCCTGTTTCCATTTCTCAGTCAGTAAAACGCTCCATGGTTTTCTTCCTCAAGACTCAGCTATAGCAGTCATGATTAACTTCTCAGCTGAAGTCAGCAGCAGGGCAGAAGTTTCTTCCTTGCCATTAGATAATACTGTAATCAATAGGAATCATCTGCCCTCTTAACAATAGGAAGACCTTCCTAGGGAAAAAAAAAAAAAAAAACAAAACAAAAAACAAAAAAAAACACATCCATATCAAATTGAAAGCAAATGCATAAGCTCCTTCCAGGTCAGTTAAGCACAGTGGGTCAATATCCATCACCTCCTACCCCTCTCATTAAGAAACCTCTTCCTGTCTATCCTTGCTATCTGTAGATAACCTCCTGTTGTTTTAATGAAGATTTATTTAATATTACTTTTAATATGTTTCACTGAAACAAATGCCACCAAAGGAAGAAAGACTTTCTGAAGTCTAAATAGAAAATAATTTTAATTAAATGATGAAAGAATTACTTAGATTGAGGGCATTATGAAATAAGTAATCATACCAGAATCAGATATTTAGTATAAAACTTTGCGCTACAGAATTTCCAAAATTCACATATTATTGATCCTCTTTTTATGAACAGCAGAAGAAGTCAAGACAGACCTCCATTAACAGCAGTGAACTTGCATCTCTCTAAAGTCAGGGAATTTATGACAAAAGAAAATCAGTAAATTCACAGTAAGAGCTGACACAGTTACATAAAGAATGGTGATAAAGACATCAGTTTGTGAATGTCTACGTACGTACTCAACAGTAGGAATATGAGAAGTCCAACTAACTTCAGTTAGACTTTTCAGTTTTATCAATATTCAGGGTACTGTACTAACCCTAATCTAGGTTAGAGAAGTTGATTAAAACAAAGTTAAATATCAGATTCAAAGAAAGTATTCTGAAAAAAAAAAAGGATTGGATGAGTCCAGACAGAAAATCCCACATATTCTATCTGTATTGCCTGTTATAGGAAAAAACGTTTTGCCACAACAGTGTAAAAAATAGCTAGTTGGAGAATAACGAAAAGTGAGATGATGAAAAACTCTTCTGTCTCAAAATAAATAAATAAATAAATAAATAAAAATCACATTTTTCCTGGAAGGTCTCCATCACTCAGTGTGTAAGAACTTCCAGTTTCTGTTTTCTGTTCTAAAAAGAAGTCTTTTTTTCAGGTAGTGAATTAAGGTTTAATTCAGATGAGAATAATTAAAAAAAAAAAAAAAGCCAATAGTAGACTCCTATTCTCATTAGTAGACATAAATTAATACTTCCAGAATATAGTATATCCCCCTTTCTCATACTCCATTCTTAGACAACTTTAAGATCCAGTTATTGCATCATGGACCTTTCTGTTGTCTAAGGAGAAAATCTAGAAATTTAGCTTTAGCTAAATACGTATACTAATGAAGGACAGCTCTACAACTCTGTCTAAATGTGATTTTATGGACAGTACTATGAGATTTCACATCTATAGCATTTAATTGATTTCCATGTATTTGATAAATACATTAAATATTTGAGATAAAAGTTTAATTGCCATCACTAATAGTCTTGCAGACTCAACTTTATGCCTCTTTGCAATGAGATCTATTAATTGTGCTGGTACACCTTTGCAAAAACAACAAATAATCTCATAGGCATGCCAGTAATAGAATATGAAGGAAATTGCTAGCATAGACTAGTATTATAGGATTTCAATGGATTTAAGATATTAAAAAAACAGGGAAAATATCATCTGTTCTGAATAATGACTCTTGTATAAAGACCTTCCTCGTTGCAGGACTTGCTACACCATGTGCACTGCAATATTTTTATTTTTTGGGAGCTTTTGGGAACTACTAAAGAGACAAAACTGTGCTTTTAAGTTTCTCTGTATTAAAAGTCTGTAAAAATCTATTCTTTGCTTGAAGTCTGTAAGAAACCACAAAGAATTCCATATGTTTCTTTCTTTTGTGCTGCTTCTGTTCTTTTTCATTTTACAATGTACAAACTTACCAGTGGAATCCAATGGCAGACCTTGATTAACATTACTTAATCTTTTTCTACAGAAATATTAGACTAAAAAATGGTTCTAAAAAAAAACAAGATAAAATACTATCATGCCATCACTCTAATTTCTATCCAGTTTGGCATCTTTGCAACAAGACAGAATGCATCAGGAAAAACTGATTTTGAAATGTATGTATCTGTAATAGTATCTTACTGACAGACATTTGTCACTGATCATTCTGTTGTGATCTGGTTGTACAGAGAAGTTTTTACTCTTTTCCACCCCAGCAGAAGACCTTATATGTGGAAATGCCAGAAGTGCATGCCTGAACTTTTATGCTTACAGACATAAATGTTTTTCTAAGTTGTATAAAATCTGTTGTTAAAAAGCTTGCAGAGAATAAACATCTGTAACCTGAGAAAGTAGTATAAATATTATATTTGTTCATATATATATAATATAAGGAATAGCATAACAAGATTCTAATATTCAAATTGCTTCACAGTTAGATTGCTATAGACTATGCTTTATCATATATTTGTCCATCCAAATTAGCAAGTCCAAAAATTAGATAGCTAAATAAATCAATGCTTGCCTCTCATTTCATAAAGGGTTATAAATCCACGAGATAAAATCTTTGAAATACTAAAAAAGAACCTACAAGAAAAAAACACAACTCCTGATCCCCCAGTGACAGAGAGTCCAACTGAGCAACAGCATTGCTGATTGATAATCACTTGAATAGTTATGGTATTAGTTGCCAAGATCTCATGCATATTTTGTTAAATAAAATTCTGTCTTGGCAGATGAACTCTCATCTGGTCTCTCTTGAAACTAGAAGGATCACACCAAAATTTCCCATTAGACAAAACAAAAAGAAAAAGGAAACTTCAAATTATAGATACTAGTCATACTATTCAGTGTAATGTGGAAGTTATCAAGAAACACAGTAATAATAGAAAAACAAACGCAATGTTACCTTCCTACTGCCCTTAATTTCTCCGTGAAAGCAGACGTTCTGGTGGCCTATTTGGTTTCTGGTTTCTTTGCACATTTCTTTTATTCTACCGGAAGTCAGGTTGTCAATTCTTATTTCCTTAATTCTTCCACCTCTGGAAAAGCTATAGACTCTTGTGTCTGAAACTTACCCATGGTTTGAAAAGCACTCTATGTTATCTCTTTGGTCCTTGGTAATTGAAGACAATTGCTTTTCTATGCACGGGCTGTGACTGCAGTTACAGAACTTGAGTCCCTTAAGAGGATTCTCATGAAAGTATCGAAGTACCTTTTTTCTTTTAGTAGTTAGTCTGTAAGGACCGTGAAGGCACCACTAATTCTTAATTCTCTGATAAGCCTCACCTGAGGCCTTCAAGCCAAAGATACAACATTTAAAATCACAAGTATAAGAGAGATTCTAAATTAAATTTAAATATGGTCCAATTATATTGACAAAGAATTCCAAATTCTGTATGACTGAGTTGGGCTCTTACACTTTGAAAGTTAGCAATAAGTTGATTTTTTCATATATATTATATATTATGCATTAACTATAATGTGTTTAAAATTTATCTAGTTCACACAGTTGCTGTACACAGATTTCTCCAATGAAATAGAAGTTTTCACTCCAGATGGAATAACCTGTTAAGTCTGACAGTGACCTAAATGGTATTTTATATCTATCTATTTATCTAAAATATATTCATATATACATTTCATTTAATTCTTTAATGGGTTATATATATATTATTATATATGTAATAAAATACTATATGTGTGTTCTATATAATGTTTAATACATATCTATTTCAGAATCACAGAATCACAGAATAGCCATAGTTGGAAGGGACAACAAGGATCATGAATCCGCAACCCCCTGCCACATACAGGGCCACCAACCTCCCCATTTAATATTAGACCATGCTGCCCAGGGCCCCATCCAGTCTGGCCTTGAACACCTCCAGGGACGGGGCATCCACAACCTCTCTGGGCAGCCTGTTCCAGTACCTCACCACTGTCTCTGTAAAGAACTTCCCCTTGATGTCCAACCTCAATCTCCCCTCCCTGAATTTAAAACCATTTCCCTTTGTACTGCAGTTATCAATCCTTTCAAAGAGTTGAGTCCCCTCCTGTTTTAGGTATTGAAAGACTGCAGTCTTCTTTTCCCCAGGCTGAACAAGCCCAGCTCCCTCAGCCTGTCTTCGTAGGGGATGTGCTCCAGTCCCCTATTTGAGATATGTTAATGTATAACTTACAACACTATAATCAGAGTAAGAGCTTGTTGGGCAATTGGGAGGCTAATCTGTACACATACAGCTGGAAAGATAGCTGCAACATTTCTGTAAGTATTCTCCAGGTTTAGTTGCATGAGCATGGAATTTGTTCAGTCCAATCAACAAGTAGTTGGCTAGACATTAAAAGCCTGGTGGACAAGACCTGCTGCCTGGGCAGGTGTGCCAGTTCTCCTCTCTCAAACTGTCTATTCATTTTTATTTTTCAATTTTCATAAGCTCAAACAGTGCAGATGTTCCTTCTTTTTCTCTCTCCATGTCTTTTTCATTGTACAGTTCTCTCTACTTCTTTTTAATCTATTTTATTTCTTGTTTTAAAATTATCTATTTTTCTTTAGTATCAGTGCAAAAAATAGTATAAACTGGATTTCCAGTTACTTTGTCTTCTGCTGCCTCATCACTGGCATTTCTTGCTTTCACTTTATCAATTTTATCCTAAATGCTGCTCTAGTAATCATTTACATTATGGACAGCTTATATTATAATCTATTCATTAACCTTTCATTATCTTCATTATATCCTCATTCCTGACTTCAAAATTCTGTTCTCATTAGTGGCTAGTTTCTCTGCAGTTTCTTAAATCTGTCCTTGTTTCTTTAAGTTATGTGTCCTTCGGCTTCTTCTTTCATTCCTGTTTCTAGCCCTCAAATTTTGAAATCTGGATTTCTGAAACAAGTGTGAACATGCAAGAGTGAAAATGCTTGCAGTCAAATAAACTCCTCTACCATGAACAGTCAAGAAGACCTTGGAGTGAATTTTCAGAGATCGCCTTCACACTACCTTTTGAATTTTCTGACTAGTTACTAATTTAATGTTTTTGGTTCCTAAAGTTCTCAAGAGTTAATAAAACACGAGCAAACATTGTTAGCCTCATTTTTATAGTGGTTAGGTAAAGTAGATGTAAGGTCAGGTAAGGTAAAGGTAAAGGTGATCTCTGATGTTATCTTGCTAAAGGATAAATTACATGTTAATAGCAGATAGATAGTGTAATATAATTAGTGCAATATCATAAACTCAGGACTGGGTGGACAATCCTAGGCTGATATGCACTGTCAGTTGTTCATGTCAAAGAAATACATTTTTTCCTACTGTAATACAGCAAAGTGTGAAACTGCTGCTCATGCTCCATTAAGATGTGTTGATATACTTGGAAAAACAAGGACTATTCATATATCCAAAGCTAAAAATATTTTCTTCTGAAGATACTGCCATGGAACAGAAACAGGAACAAAACTCACTGTTGAGTTCAGTAATAGAAAAGAAGGCACTTTTTTACAGTTGAAAGGACTCTTTTATTTCATCACTGCAACTGCAGCTGAGATAGGTGAACCAATAACTGGCCTTCAGATATATTAAATTATGTTTCATTGATGGCAAGATCCAGTTTCCAGCTAATACTCCATTTAGTAGATGGCTTAAAGTGCACCTTAATCTGCATTGTGCCCCAAGTTTGACATTATTTGTGTAGGGCGACACAGGTTGATAGTATTTTTTTTCTGCTGACAGGCACAGTTCTCTTCTCCATTAAAGCTTATGGATATTTATAACTCAAAGTGTTCTTGTAGTAGCTGTAATATAGAACACTTCTCTGCAGTCTACTATTTGACAGCTTCTATTTACTGAAATCTTACTGATAAGAATATCTATAGCTCTTAAATTTACTAGATAATTCTATCAAGGTGGTCCTGATCCCTTAACTGAAAGGTGAAGAAACAAAAATCTAGGTGTTTTTTTTTTACCCAAAGCCTTCTGTCAGATTCTTACTAGCACTAATAGACTCTACCCTACTTTAGGCAAACAGCAAAGCATCTCTGACTCCCGCATGACTCTTTACTACTTCTTCAAAGCACAGACTGTCATCATCCTTACCAAAAACATTGTCATCATAGATACAAATCAAAGTTCATTTAATCTATGCTTTATAATGCATAAACAGTATAAAACCCCAGCACATTAAGAAGAAGGAAAACAGAATCAGAATTAGAGTATTATAGAAATTTCTATAATACATTGGAATGAACCTTTCCAATACATTGCAAGAGCATTTGGATATCATCTGATCCAACATCCTGACTCAGATCAGTTTTATTATGGCCCCAAAATGCCCAGGAGTTGAGACTCCAAAGTCTCTCTATGTATTCTATTTAATACAGGACTAATATTTATCAGCATGTCAGTGAATAAAGATATTGATAATGCCCTGCCTGATACCACCCAAGATTCAGCTTGTGGCTGTTGCCTGTCAGCAAGTCCAGGTATCTCAGCTCCTCACCACAAAGCATATGCTTCAAGGTCCTGATCACCCTGATTGCTCTCTCTGACAGTTTCTCCACAGCACTCTTGAGTAGGAAGACCAAAAGGACACAGGAATTCAAATGTGTCCTCATCTAGTGAAATGGAATATTAATTTCCTTTGATCTTTCATTCAAAATTCCCCTAATGTTCACAGTGCCTGCTATATCACCATATCCTTTTCAGCACGGATACCATTCAGCCAGTTGGCTTACTGCTGTATTGAGCTATTCCACCACAAAAATAGTTTTGAGCTCCTCATGGCTAAGCTGCATAGGCTTTCTTTTGGCTCAGTTCTCTAGCATGTCAACAACACTCTGAACAGAAGTTCTGCAGTTTATTTGTGTCAACTAACACTTTCAGTTTAATATCTTCCACTGATTTGATGGAAATTCTTGTCTAATTATTGAGATTGCTGGCAAAGATACAAAACAATTATGACCCCATGGGGTATTTGGCTCATTACCAGTTTCCACTGGCCATCATATCACTGATTACTACTTTCTGAGCACAGACGTGCAGTCAATGCTCAGCCCACCTAAAAGCACACTGAGCCCATCCTTCTTCAGTTTACAGCTATACTACTACGAGAGACTGCAAAATCCTTGCTAAATTATTTTATATCCACCACTCTTACCTCATCCATATAGCTAGTCACTTTGTATCTCTGAAGGCAAACTGTTTTAATAAACATTATCAGTTCCTGATAAAGCTTTGTTACTTGCTTGCCCTTCAGTACTTAGAAAAAATACTCTCAGAATGTTTCCAGGGGCCGAGATGAAACTCACTAGCCTGCAACTGCCAGATGGCTCTTTCCAACATTTGTAAAGCTTGTCATAATATTTATTTATTTATTTATTTATTTATTTATTTATTTATTTATTTATTTATTTATTTTTCATTTGTAATGCAGAATGCATTCAGAATGCATCAGATATGGGCCACAAATAAATCATGGCTTCACAATAACCTCATCTATGTGCTTCAGCAGTTTCAGACCAATCTCACCCAGAGTTTTAGAGTATATCAAGATCCTCCAAGTGCTTCCTAACTTGCAGCAATTCCTCTCTTGACTTCTTGCTTTCCCAGGTTTGTCTTGTTTCCGCAGCCTTTTCCTATATGAACTCATACTGGGAGACTGGGAAATACTTCAGACTTATCCATGTCATCCATCACTAGGCCATCTCCTGTTCAATGGACTTTTTTTTTCTGAACAGAATCTCTTTTTGTTACTCTTCATGCTGCTAAACACTTTTAGCTCCAGTTGGTCTTTGGCTTTCCTGTTTTCCCGCAAGTGAGCAACGTTTCTCTTCTGTGACCATTCTTGTTTGCTATATCTTCCATGTTCCCAAGTTCATCTAACATTAATAATCTATTATTTCATATGTTACAGTATTGATGCTTGCATTGCATTGGTGTGCAAATATAGGTTGCAATTGATGTTTTGATGCCACAAATTAATAGTGGACTAATGTAAACATATGTATATTTGTATGTATAGAGACAGGCAATTATGTACAAAGCCACTTGTTAAAACCCACCAAGTGCAGCATGTACAGCAAGCCTGTGAGCAAACTGCATGACCAGAAAACCAAAGTTACATTCTTTCTCAACGGGAAGAAACTAATTTTCTGTAGGTAGATTTTTAGGTATATTTATATTCAAATCAAAACTTATTAATTGCATCCCGCCGCTGTGACACCTCTAAAATCTCTCTCATAGTAGCACTTTTTCCAACTACCATCACTTATTTTTCACACCCACCTTAGAATATACAAACCATTATTCTAGAGTCTTTTTTTTTAATCCTCATTTTCTGTATATCTTCCTCTTACCAAGCAACTTATATAAGAGACTTTCAAGCTTTTTCCCGATCCTTACTTCAAAAATAGTATCCAAAGGAGACACTTCTCTTAATGATTCATTCACCCTGTAAATGTTAAAACCACAATTTCTGTCTGCAACATTGTCTTTAGTTTTTCTTATTAGATCAGAACACCTGAATGTTTTTCAGTGAAACATTTGTCTAGATTTTTCACATTTAACAGTTCAGTAAAATCCATTTTCCATCTTAGAGCAACATATCCTGTCATGAAATAAATCTATTGCTATTTTAGAGTTTAAAATTTCACAAGACTCAAATTGAAAGAGAATGCTTCAATTCTTCCAAGCTTTTTATTCATTTATTTTTTTTTCTTTGATATATTTATGACATGAAAACTTAGAACACTTTTTCTGTCCCTTTCACTCAGTAAAGGAGTGAACTTACGGAAAAATAAGAAACATTTCCATCCACTATTTAAATTAGCTCAACTACATGAAGTTTGTATAATTTCTATGTTTATATTGAATTTATCTGTAATTAGTATAGGGATAGAAAAAAAAAAAAACAGAAAATATAAAAATGTTGATTTTCCCTGTGTACTTAGATAGAACCACCTTGGAAACAGAGTTCCCCCCATCAATTTACATGAGGTCTTTAGACGCTGGACTTTTTTTCTCATATTTGAACAAAATATGCTGTATTTCTTTTTTCCAGTTCCCCTGGGAAAATGTAAGCCAGCATTTATGGGGTCTTTTATGACATGTAGAGGAATTGAATTCTTGGAAAATTACAAGGTCATGCTTCCTGCTGAAATACAGGAGGAATTCTACCTGTAAGACAGCAGTCACAACTAAACTTTTAATAAAATAATATGTAAGAACATGTTATTGGTTTATACTTATGTACTTTTCTCTAACATTGCAAGTATATCTTAAAGCTCTGTATTTTTTTTGTTGTTGTTTCTTTGTTTGTTTCATTGTCTTTGATCACTATTATTTGCATGCGAGATGCAAGGTTTTGTAACTTTTAATCTTTTACCCACTCATCTTAGAGATATTTGCCAAGTTTTTAAAAAATCTTAAATATTATATTCTTATGTTAAATAAAAAGAGGTATATACACAATAAAGGTGGTGACTTTAAGGTCAAAGGTTGACTTCATATTAGAGAAACAAAAAGTATTTTTTTTGTTCTAATTTAGCCTTTATGGTCCTCCTCTGATAGGGGCAACGGAGCTGGTGAGTGGATGTTAATTGCCAGTATATGTCTCAGCAAAACTGAGTGGAAATCAAGGTTAATGTGTCTTCGCCTAAACTTGTTCCTCTGGAGGATCAAGTTCAAATTGCTCCAGCCAGCAATCTCTGCACAAACAGGTTAATTTGTGATTCAAATGTATAACTTCACACGAAAAGAGGTATAAGCAGCACCTTTAATACTAGCAGTAAATTTATGTTTGAGAGGAAGATACTCATTTCAGCCTTTCTTAAAAGAGCCTGATTTTTCTTGTATCACAAGCAGTTTACAGAAAGCACTGTTTCTTACTATGCCTGTGGAGCCTAAAGCTGTTAAAAAATGGATGTATCTAAGTATCTGAGCTCATAATTCAAATTAGATTACATCGAAACCTTAACATTGGCCTAGGACATGGCAACATGGAACAAAATCAGTACAAAAAGGTTATTCTCTAAAGAAGGTGTCAACCAGAAGCAGTCAGATACTGAGATCAGAATGAAAATGCAGTGTGGGAGCCTTTTGAAGAGAGCAGATTTATTATTATTATAATTTTCATATATTGCCAAAGGTACAGAGAGAATGAGGTCACAAGAGACAAGAGTCACAAAACTGTGATTCCTTTTATACCAAAATGACTCTCAAAGGCTTTCTTAAACAAGAGTGGAAGATGATGTACTTACTTATGGAGCACTGCATTAGGATTCCAACCAGGAAAAGACAAGTAGCACATAACTAAGGAAGAAACACTGCCTTTATAGAACGTATTAGTGCTTTGCTCATGCATTTCACAGAGTGATCACAGAATCACAGAATGGCCAGGGTTGGAAGGGACAACAAAGATCATGAATTTGCAACCCCCCTGCCACACACAGGGCCACCAACTTCCACATTTAATACTAGACCAGGCTGCCAAGGGCCCCAGTCTGGCCTTGAACACCACCAGGGACAGGGCATCCACAACCTCTCTGGGCAGCCTGTTCCAGCACCTCACCACTGTCTCTGTAAAGAACTTCCCCTTGATGTCCAACCTCAATCTCCCCTCCCTGAATTTAAAACCATTTCCCCTTGTTCTGCTGTTATCAACCCTTTCAAAGAGTTGATTCCCCTCCTGTTTGTAGGCTCCCTTTAGATATTGAAAGGCTGCAATGAAGTCACCCCGCAGCCTTCTTTTCTCCAGGCTGAACAAGCCCAGCTCCCTCAGCCTGTCTTCATAGGGGAGGTGATCCAGTCTCCTGATCATCCTTGTGGCCCTCCTCTGGACCCTCTCCAACAGCTCCCTGTCTTTCTTGTACTGGGAGGCTACACACTTGGATGCAGTACTCCAGATGGGGCCTCACAAGAGCAGAGTAGAGGGGGACAATCACCTCCCTGTCCCTGCTGGCCACCCCTCTTCTGATGGAGCCCAGGATACCATTTGCTTTCTGAGCTGCAAGAGCACACTGCTGGCTCATGTTAAGTTTTTCATCTATCAAGACCCCCAGGTCCTTCTCCACAGGGCTGCTCTCAAGGACTGTTCCTTCCAGTCTGTATGGATGCCTGGGATTCCTCCAGCCCAAGTGCTAAACTCTGCACTTTGCTGTGTTGAACCTCATCAGGTTCACCCAGGCCCACCTTTCTAGCCTCTCAAGGTCCCTCTGAATGGCATCCATCCACTGATCCTCCAGCCCAGATGTGTCAGGGGGGACCTAAGCCACGCAGGCAGCCCGCACTGCTGGAGCACACTGAGCACAGGACAGTGGTCTCAGTGCCTTCTGCTTTATCAGCATTAGAGAAGAGCCCAGCGGCAGACCCGAAAACTGAGAACTCAGAGTGATGGCACACTCTTCTAGTAATACAAGATAAACTCAGTTTAAAAAGCTTAAGACTCTGCACCTTCAAAGGAGATAAGGGATATGATGAAGGTCTGTAAGTTGCTGTTCACGTTGTCTTACTCGTGAAGTGACTACTGGCTAGTACTCACAACAAGGAATAGGAATGGACAATAAAAATACCAGCCAAAGTGTGCAGAATAGGCAGAGGAGACTATATTTGCATGGAGGTCATGACTATGCTCTGGAACTTTTATTATTCCAATTTAGTCTCTGTGTGCCAAAAGGAGCAAAGAGAGGTCAGAAAAATTTCAATGAAGACTGCATTCTCTCTATAACTACACCTCTTTTTTTCTCAGGTGATAAATGATAGGATGTGAGGAAGCAGTCTCAAGATGAGCCAAGGCAGTCACAGATTGGACATTAGGGATAATTTCTTCATGGAAAGGTTGGTTAGGCATTAGAAAGAGCTGTCCAGGAAGGTGGTGGAGTCCCCATCCCTGAAGCTATGTAAGAGATGTATGAACATATGCTTGAGGATGTATGTTAGTAGTGGATTTGGTGTTAGGCTGTTGGCTGGACTTGACCTCAGAGGGTCTTTTCCAACAAGACTCTATAAAAAGTTGTTTAATGGTGAACTGTCTGTACAGTCCTTAGCATGGCTAAGTAAGTAGTGCCAGAAAACAGGAAGATATTAGTAGAACTGCACTAGTCCTGCTATAGAGGACTCCTGGGCTTTGGTTATTACTATCAGAAACATGATACTGGTCAAGATGGAACTTTTTTTTTATTTTGTGCTTGTTCCTCTCCACTGTATGCTTTTGTTTAGAGGAGAATTTCTTAAGGGAAGGATGAAAAGAGGTGTTCAGATCTCAGTGATTGTCAGTCATATTGACTTTAGTGCCCCTGAACAATTTTCACTTAGTTTTTATTGATTAACCATTATTATTAGATCAACGTTGTTATAGTTGCGTGCATAACTTAAAATTACAATTAACTGTTTGAAAGTATTTCATTTTGAATACTGGTGTTGAAAATAATTTTCAAACAGGCTAAACCCACTAAAAATTGTGTTTGCACCTCAGGAAACTTGATCTGGTCTTTTTTTTTTTTTCTTTTTTCTTTTTTTTTCCCCTGAACATTTGAGAGGAAATGACAAGTATGATTAAAAAGAAAGACTTGAAGGGAAAGGAAAGGATAGTCAGCATCTCTATTATGCAATATAGCTTCTATACAATTAAAAAAAAAAAAAAAAAAAAAACATCTGTGACCCAATTTGTCTCTAAATAATGCTTATTCAGTATTTAGTAGTTTTCAAAAATTTCACTTTGCAAAAGGAATATAGAGAAAAGGCAAGGAAATATTTTGTCCAAATATTGTGTTTTTGCACAGAATAGGGCATGTAGCTCCTAAATTTAGAACTCAGATTGCCACTAAATGACATTAACTTTCTAAATTAGCTTGTAATTTTAAATAAATTCTGCAATCTCTCTCAGTAACATTACAATACTGTCAAACTCAGACAATAGTGTTTATGCCTTCCTTGTTTCAGCTGGACAGGGATCAGCACTTTATAGTTTGTCCATAGTTTCCTATTATACAGTAATATTTTAGTGTGTTAGATTAAATATGTAAAGTACAGGTGCCAATGGTGTCTAACTATTCTGATGGTTAATGGTGCTTTACAGATCCAGAGTATTTGGAAACTCCACCTATGTGAATGACTTGTCACATGTATGTATATGACAGCACATGTTTACACCTATATATATATATGTTGTTACATGTATGTATATACACAATCATAAAACACACAGTCATATAAATAATGAGTGATGCCTGTGAAGAAATTGAAAAGCTTCATCTGCAAAACACAGTGTAAGTCAAAAAGGATTATTATGAAGTTTGAAAAGATGACAGAGGTTTTTTTTTTAATATGAAACTGTCAGTTTTATGCTAAAATCTAGTTTGAGGTTTCTATAACAAATCTATCATTGACAGTTTTACTTTCTTTTTTTGTGATAACTTTGAGAATTTCTGACATTTTTGCAACTAATTTTTTTCAATTTCTTTTGAGATTGTTGAGACACTAATAACTGTGGTCTGCTTTTAGGATTACTTAGAGACATCTTCTGCTCCTCTTTAGAATAAAAAAGCCAAAGGATAGTCACTCTGCTGCTAGAAATTCAAATCCGATTTCCCTAGTCTGAAGACACTATTGTCTTTTGAGTTCACTTTTAAAACAATGGCACCCTGAGGCAATGGGCCAGAAGCAATAGTGTCTGCAATTAGTGTCACATTCTATCCAGACCAGGAGGATAATGTATTTTGTTTTTGTAGAAACCTTATTGGCTATGTAACTCAATTTTATGATGATGTTTTAAGAATTCCCATGTTATATACTCTGAAAAGGTCTGCATGCTCATTAAAGAATTGGTCAAACGGTATCTTAAGGAATCTGAACAGAAATTGAATGTACATTTAGAGATTGCCAGAGATTTTTATTTTTTTATTTTTTTTATTTTTTTGGTAGTGAAATAAAAGGGTGACATTTCAATGGAGTGTCTCAAGAGGTGTTAGTGTATTAAGATAGTAATACAACCTACCTATTGATCGCTATCATGGATAGATTATTGAAACTGCTCTGAAAGCTAATGATTTCAATTAGGATCTCAGTCTGTGAATACCTGTGAAGAATCAGCATTTACTCTCGTGGGTTTGGCGTAATATTCTGGGTAAAACAGTAGTTGGCAGTATATATCAAAAGAAAAAAACCTACAATTTATAGAATTCTAGGATGAAATTCTGCCTCAAGAAAAGACAATGAGGATTACATTAAGCCCAAATTTCAAAAATAGAAGAGGTTTTTACAGTAATTTATGCTGACTTAGTGAAAGTGTAATGTCTGCATCAAGTCCAAAACATCTACACCTGCTTAAATGATAGGCTTCACAGTCTGCTGACATCCTCTGTTAAGCAGTGGCTAATTGCTTCCATTGTTAATTACCACTAGTGATGGCATTTGCCTTAATGACCTTTCAACACCTTCACTGTAGAGCTTCATCAGATTTAGCTGTGGCTTCTGAATATATCTCCACTTCTTGTGAATGTCCCAACCCCCCATTCTCTGCAACTGCCTCTATGCTCTCAGTGCTCTGCTGCTTTCAGGTTCATGGTTTTAGAGACCTACTTGACATTACAGTGAAATGGAAAAAAATTGCATATTAACATGGTTTATCCTTAGATGTAACACATTAACTGGAAATCTCAAGGAATTGTTCTTTAATAAAAAGTTCTTTAATAGAATAAAGATTTTGGAAAATATCAACTGGTAAATTCTGTCCCTCAAATATCTTATTGCAGGCCATACTTGTATGGCATCCTTTACAGTCACATACAGTTTGACCAGCATTAAGTTATTTCTAGAAATGCAGTCAAAGCACACTTCCAGAATGGATTTGAAATAACGGGGACAATTAAACCAGCATTTCTCAATCAATCTGAAAATCAGATATAACTGTTTTCTGAGAAAGTATGAATGCTTCTCAGAGCATCCTCTAAAACACTGAAATACATTTAAATAATGCATGTCTGGTAAAGAAATACTGCCTTGCGAAAACAAAATAAAACAAAACAAACAACAACAACAAAAAACCAATAATAATTAAAAAAATAAGCAATCGTGTAATTTCACCAACTTATGGAAATTAATAAAAACTTCATTCTCACCTGGTTTTGTTAAACAAAAATGTCTAAGTAGAATAACCACCATTACAAAGGACTGTGCAGTACTGAGCTTTCACAAAAATTGCTGTACATGTTTTACATGCCCTTCAGCCCACAAGCTCTGCACAGAGTGCCTAAGTTATAAAGTTAACAAAAAAATCTGTAAGATTTTAAAATAATAATAATTATGAAAGAAAAGGTATGTGTCTTTATATAAACATAGCTTATCTGTTTTTTAATATGGTGGCTTATGAAGTCTTTTTTGAATTCTCTCATTAATACAGATTTAGTGCGCTGCAAGATATATCACCAGTTGAAAACTGGTGATAAAATGAACATTTTGTCCTGTTTACATTAGTAATAGGGCAGTAGAACCATTAATAGCATAACATAACAAAACAGAAAAGATATTTCAGAAATATAACACAAGGTTTATTACCATCATAGACATAAATATTTCAAATTAGGGAGCAGATTAGGTTTTGGAAGTTAACTGGAAGGAAAAATAAGATGCAGATAGCATTGGATAATATGAGCACTGAATAAGAAAACCAAATGTGTTGGAACTAGGATAAATGATGCATAAAACAGAAATCCTAATGGCATTGCTACTTTTGGTGAGGCAGGACAGGAGACTTTCATTTGGGAGACAGCAAAAGAAATAATAACTTGAATAGAGGAAACTAAATAAAATCTTTTAAATTATTTAAAGAAAAAAAATAAGAGAGAGATGCACATACCAGTACCTCATTAAAGATTAAGTTTTCTTATTTTACATGTTTAGAAACATTTTGTATTGTGATTTGTTCTTGTTATTCTTTTTAGGTGCTCAGACTACATTTTAGCTATCTTTAAATCCAGAAGTTGAAAGGAAATATGAGTCCTCCTGTCTGATAATTACTGTATGAATTCTGTCACCAGACTTTTTTGAAGATACTCTTAAGCAGCCCCAGGAATCTGTGAAAGAACTGGTTACTACACAAATGCACTGTGAAATGAGCTGCATTCTGAGCTTATTTATTGTTTTCCAAAGTTCAGAAAATGTGCTCATTTTCAGCAACCCACTGATTTTACCCACCTGGCCCTCGTTGTTGATAATGTTGTTGAAAAAGTAAGCCTAGTTTCAGCTTTGCCTCCTGTACATGGGCACAGATGTCCCTGGATTGAAACTCCTTCAGAAACAGGTCAGCCGTATCTCAGTCTTACTTTAAAACTTATGTCATCAACAGAGCTTCTAAAGGTAACTCATTGTTGAAATAAGAAATAAATTTATTTGAAAGATTTTAATGATTTATAATCATGTTTTTACTTCTATGGCAGGATGTTGATGCTTGTTATTTCCCATTGGACAAAAGAAGAGAATGAAAAGGGGTTATTTCAGTGATAATACAGGCAGCTTGGGTTACAGACTCTCAAGAGGAGAGTAAGTTTTTTATCACAGCCTCAAGGGAAAGCAAACCAACTGTTAGCTTGAAGGAAATGTTGATTGAATTATCTCACAAAAAGCTTTTGTTAGACTTCAACTGCAGTGAAACTCTGAACATGCTTTTGCATACAGAGATTCTAGAAAGAATCATTTATACGTACAATTTATATACAATATGTTCCTCGTGGTCCTACCTCACCTGCTAACACAAAGGACCCTTAACCCCATAGGTACCTCCAAATAACACCATCTTCAGTCATTTTCTAAATTTCTGTCCTTTTATTCTTGTCTTCACTTCACTGTTCATTCTGCTTTTGCATTTTGCACATTGTGAACAGTCTTCATTGTTTTACACTCATTTATTATTCCAGCTTTTTGTTCTGCATGAGCAAAGACCACCAATAAATGAACACTGTGATACAAACTAGATACTTTCTAAAAACAAAGAAACAAAATAATCCAGAACATCATCATCCTTGATTTCTCTAACCCTAACCCCTAAACCTAACCTCTAACCTTGACTCTAACCCTAACCCTACGTGTGTCCGTGACAGGTGAGTCTACAGCAAACTAACTCTATTCTTGAGGTCACTTAATATGAGTTTTGAATCTTACTGCATCTTCGTAGTGTAGGCCAAACAAGGGAGTGTGAATAAACAGGAGGGGGAACGGCTGTTTACAAGGGTGGATAGTGATAGGACAACGGGAAATGTTTTTAAACTGAGATGGGGAGGTTTAGGTTAGATGTTAGGAGGAAGTTTTTCACAACGAGAGTGGTGAAGCACTGGAACAGGTTGCCCAAGGAGGTTGTGGATGCCCCACCCCTGGAGGCATTCAAGGCCAGGCTGGATGTGGCTCTGGGCAGCCTGGTCTGGTGGTTGGCGGCCCTGCACATAGCAGGGGGGTTGAAACTAGATGATCATTGTGGTCCTTTTCAACCCAGGCCATTCTATGATTCTATAATTCTATGACTTCTCAAAAGAAAGTTAATCAATACAAAGTACCCTGTATTTGTCATTTCTTTCGAAGTGAAAAGCAAGGCTTTTGTTTGTATGCTATTAAGAGTGCTCTAATTCATGTTCAGCTTTGCTTTAAGCATATTTTTCTGATCTTTCCTACTTACAGTTATTTGTCCATCCTTGACAGGCCAAAAAAGATCATAGAATAGTGCACTTCAGAAAACAGAAGTCTGGGATTCTGTTTGCTCTCAGTTAGACCAAGCTTGGCATGAGAAGCCAAAGGAGTAAGATTTCATCCAGGCCCAATGTTTTCTACAACTTATCGCTTCATAAAGAATCGTAGAATCACAGAACATCATGAGCTGAAATGACCTACAGGCAATTCTGAGTCCAGCTCCTGACTCTACACACTACCCTACGTCTGACAGCATTGTCCACACTCCTTGAACTCTGGCAGCTTGGGGCCCTGAGCAGCCTGTTCCAGTGCCTGACCATCCTCTGGTGAAGAACCTTTCTCAACCCCCACCTGTCCTCTCCTCACACGGCTTCATGCAATTCCCTCAGGTTCTGCAGCTGTCACAGAGCTCAGCACTGCTCCTCCACTCCCTGTGAGGAGCTGCAGCCTTCTTTGCTCTGGGCTGAACAAATGAAGTGACCTCAGGCACTCTTCATACATCTTGTCCTCTTCATCACCATAGTCCTTCTTTGGACACTCACTATTATTTTTATGTCCTTATACTGTGGCACTCAAACCCACACCCAGCGCTGGAGGTGAGGCCACACCAGTACAGAGGATGACAATTCCTTCCCTTACCCACTGACAACGCTAGGCCTGATGCACTCCAGTATACGGTTGGCCCTTTTGGCTGCCAAGGCACACTGCTGGCTCAGATTCAACTTGCTGTCACATAGAATCCTCAGATCGCTTTCAGTAGAGCTGCTGACATGACATCGTTAGGTTATATCTTCCAAATGATGTGCACTGCACCCTATATTTGAGTTTGTCTGAATCCTTAGGACCCATCAGTATGGGACTGTGTGTTTTTGTCAGTCCATCACAAAAAGCACTTTGCATCTCACACTGAGGTGTGTCTTAATAACAACAGGTTGCATTTCAGAAGCCAGCAATTAGTGTTCTTTGCTGAATAAATTCACTTAATAAATGTGTGATCCACAGTGAATGAACAAACTAAGTAATCATTCAGTACATGCTACTTGCATTTCAGTAACTAAACAGGCTACCCTGCTGAAGGCTTTTTCAGTTACAAAATATTTTCTCATCCTGCTGTAAAAGTTGTGGGTTAAGTACTCTTCCCAGCAATATGAATGCTACTTCTTTATATTTCTTCCAGTTCCATGTATGCCATTTAAACAACTCCCTTGGCAGAGGTGGGCATAGACTTCCTTTCTGGGAGTCCTCAAGGTCTTCTGTAAGGCATTCCACTAAACTGTTGTCTTCAGGATCCTCATGAAGTCTCTTGCTGGGATATCTAGGGTGGAAACATTTGAAATAGTCCATCTAAATTAGTCTCACAATGTCCAGAAAGAAAACTACCTGCATCTTTTTTTCTCAGGATTGCACAATGAGATAAGTCAGCAACTGAGTCAGAAAAAAGGCTATCTCACAAGCAAAGGCAGCACATTAATCATGTTGACAGTGAGAGCTGTGTTTGGAAGATAGCTATTCTGTGCTTACTGTCATCTTAGGTATAGATCGCATCCTTGTCTAAGGAGGCAGCTATCCATGGAGTAGTAATTATGAATCAGAATGAAATCCATAAGTTTCAGAAAGGTGTTCATCTGGGTCAAAAAAGCGTCTTTTGGAAGTGGAACAGGTCTTCATCCGGCAACTTTCCTATATTGCTTTGAGAGGTGATTTCCAGTCATGGAATTAGTCTTTTCCCAACTGTTCCCAAGACATAACATTCCACTCTATGAATCAAGAGTGAAACAGATTATTTTACCTTTATTTTTCAGATTCTCCTATTATTCTGAACCTTAAGTTAATATCCAAAGTCTATAGCAAGCTAGGCTCCATAGGAGCAGAGACACATCATCATTTCACAAGCACTGACATGCGTACACTGACATGGGTACAGAATGTATTGCCTGTTTCAGTTTTGGATTTTGCAGACCTATTACAATTTCAGATTACCAAGGAGAACTTCTGTGTTAAAAGCAAACAAACAAACAAAAAACAACTCAGTGATATTTTCTTTTCCAGAGGACCATGAAGAAACCAGTCACTGTTTGTCTTTGTCTTTATACAATGGGCTGATATTTAGATTGATTCACTGAAGTACGGTAAGGAATTCCAGAAGCACTAACAAGACATGCTTCTACTCACACTTGGGTGATGTAGTATAGCCTCCTTCATACAAAGTCCATTTCCTCAGCAACCTGAAAAGTAGACTTAGATTTTCCTATTCAAGAAGGAAATAATGATATTATCTCTTAAATATAAAGCTCTTGAAAACAAAAGAAATTCATGTTTTTATATGCCAATGTCTTGGAGAGGGTCTGTGGGATAAGTACATCTAAGAAGCACTTATTTTTAACCACATCTTTCAGAAATGAAAAGCAACAGCCTGGATTTTTTGCAGCTGACTATCTATGGGCTTCATCTCATCAATCCTTATAGAACTCAGCAGTAAGCATGTCCTCACCCCGCACAGGATTATTGCTGTTACAGCTTACAGGCAAATAACAAGGACTCTCCAGCTTGAGCCCTTTACTCTACAGGCCATCAGCTCAGTTGGCCAAGCAGATGGCTGCTGCCATGTATTCACTGAAATGTAGAGCTGTTCCTCTCAGTATGCAGGGGAGATGTCGTTCTCTGCTCAAGCCTGCTAAATCTTGCTAAGCTCATTTTGTGGCTATGAGTGGATCCTTCATCCTGTTGACTCTCTCCTGTTGACTCTATACAATTCAAGTGTCCACAGCAGATGGATTTGTCTTAGGAATAACTCTACTGTTTTCACTAAAAATACCCACAACAAAAAACAGTCAAAGTTTTTTTGTGTTTTTTTTTTTTTTTTAAATCACCAATAGTCATCTGAATTTTGCAAAAATTAAGTAACCCTCCCCATTCTTTTTCTGTCTGAAGTTGAAGGGCTTCAGTAATAACAATTGCAGTTAGTACTCCTTGTAACAAAACCAGATTTTCTCTGTGGACTACATATAATAAGCATACATACAATGTATCTTCCTGTTTTGTTTTTTTTTTTAAATTAAAATCTAACTCATTTAATTAAAAAAAAAATAAAATCTTTCCCCATAGATTTCAAACTGTTTCTTCAGAAATCTCCTAAATTGAAATTTCACTGGATGGTATACCAACACATCTTTTGTCTCACCTACTGCGAGTCTCACCCTTAACTTAGTTCACATACAATTTGAAATTCAGTACTTAATGGAAGGTGGATTATGTGAAGACATATACATCTGGCACTTGAACACTTTGCACCTGGCTTCATACTATAGTTCAGACACACAAAGGATTGAGTGAACGCAGAACTACTTGATACCTCTGTGTTTAAACCATGGTTAGGCTGATAAGACAAAGTGACTTGAAGCTTCTAAGGACTAAATTGTAAGCGTGTAAGCTTGCACATTCACATGGATCATAAAGTGCAGTTTATTTTTTAGAAAATGTTAGTATAAATAAATAACGAATAGAAAAACTGTAGCGTGAAGCTACCCAAAAATCTGGAGAAAGCTTTTTGATCTTTTGCAATTTGCCCATGTTTAAACTGGACAAAAAGTAATAATTTCTCATCAACTTTTCAATTTCAATTCACAAAAAAAAGAATTCACATAGCTGTGTAAATTATAGCAATCACAGAAATTTTATTCAAGGTTGCTTACATACAAACATCAAATAAGGACAAATAAGGTTCTTTTTTCAGAGAACTGCAAAAAGTTGCTGTAGGATCAATTATGTATACTATTGTATATTATTATTGTGTACTATTTTATATTATATTTCATCTTCAGTGCATATATTATATACATTTTGATTACATTTCTAAATAATCTGCAGTGATGTTCACAGCATCTAATAAAATATCCACAAAGAAATAAAAAAACCAACTAATTTCTACTGTACACATTGAATGTACACTTTAAAAATGGAAGTACGCCTTTTGTAAACATATTTCCAATTATACAAAATACAACCCACTCCTGATTTCAGGAAGATAACAGTATATCATCAGGTCTATTTATTTTTGGAGCTCAGAGAACTATTCTCAAGAATTAATCACTCTATACTAATTTTTACCTCCATCTTTTTACTTATTAAAACATTCTGGATACAGAATAATTGTATTTCTTCAGTGTTTATTGTTGTTTCACTTGCTAACAGATAAAAAGCTGCAAGAACTTTAAGTGAATTGAAGCATAACACAGTTTAGCCACAGATTGCTAAAAACAATGAAGCCAAATACTACTTTATGCATCTAATTCCCAAGTACTCTTCCTGTGAATCTCTGTAGTGCCCTTTCCGTAACTACACATTCAAGAAGATTTTTCTCTTCCTTGAGCAACCGAAGTATTCCACTGCCACAAAGTTTGGCTCAGTGAGGACAAGAATGCTTTCTACAGTGATGTCAACAAATATTCTTCAAATGCTGACCTTTGAAAAGAGCATTATTAAAACTAATACATTATCTTACAGAGACTGTAGAGCAAGCAGGAATGAGACTTCTCTTTAACAGGAGAGGCACCACTGCGTTTCACCCAAAGCTTCCAAACTTTGTGAAAGTGCCAATTTTTCATATTTAAAAACCGTTCTGCTCTAGCCTTGTTTGCCATGCCTGGGTAGGCGGATCTGCAAGTTTTATCCCATTCCCAGATGAGCTGAGTAGCACAGCTGGTTGAAGACAGTTAATTGCTCTTCATGATGATTAGAATGTTGTTAAGGTTTTCTCAGAGGGAGAGAAAAGAACATGCATGTGGTTTGAAAGGTCATGGTGGAAACAAGATATAGCAGGCACAAGATAGTGTTTTATTGACAAGTGTTTATCATAAGAAAACACACTCAGCTTTAAAACCTGCAAGCTCTTCCAGTTGATTACAATGTAATATAGTTTCATAAAATAACGCTATGACTGCATGTCCTTTTGTAAAATCACATTGCTCTTTTTCTATTCTGCTGAAGTTCATCATTTTGAAGGGTTTAAAAGCAATGCAAATATTCCAGAAAGAATTTAAAAAACAACCAATCTGCCATCCTCATTAATTTGCTTTTGAAAGTGAATGTATCACATTTTCCTAACTATTTTTACTATATACATAGAAACCACATGCATGTTATATTTCTTTCCCATTTTACCAGGCCTAGCTATTAGTAAGTCACACACTGTGGAGTATGCTTTATGAAAGGGACACATTCTCAACTGTCCAAACTAACCTTCAGATCTAGGCTCCCTTCAATACCCTCTTCAACATCCAGGCTCAGTGACCAACCCAAAAGAACTGCAAAACAACATTAATGCAGTGTGATGGATGCATGCGGGTCCATAACGTTAGTCTCCAGAGCAGATGTAGTAGAAACAGTGGAATTGAGAAGAAAGACCTTGGTACGATTACTCTATATACTGCAAAGGGGTAACTTCTTTAAATGGACTTGGATTCTTCATCCCATTTGACTACCTATATGTTAACAATGGGGGCTTCATCTACTCTTGCAGGATTTTTACAGTGGTTCACATCTACCTTTTTTCCGATAAACACAGTAATACAGTGAAATAATACACACACTGGATTTTGTTGTTGTTACTTTTGTTGTTTTTTTTATTTCACTCTGGCTGGCCAATGCTTTCCAGTGAAAGTGGAAAGGAAATTCAGGGTCACACTTTCATGAAACACTTGCTCAGTCATACTTGTTTTAATTACTCTTGATTTTCTTTGTCTCCAGATATTTGTATTTACTGAATAGCTTTATCTATGTTATGCTGAAGCTTTTCCCCTATTGTGGTGAGGCTTCCTTACTCAATGCTAACATTCCCAAGTTTAGTCATTCCTTTATTTCTGGGAATATTGCTCAGGAATAATTTTGAAGATTCCATGTTCTACCATATAATCCTAAAGGAGATACCTGTAGATACTATTCCCAGTCTTCTCAGACTTTTCTCTCTCATGACTGACACTTCAGGAGAAGCTGTTTTCTGTGACTATTTGGGGTGTTAAGCCCTCTGAAAAGTCAGGCCATTTGTACTTAGCTTTATCGCTCAAATGTAGAAAGTACTGATACATGACCTTAGGTTACCTTGATGAGGGAGGTGAATACCCAGAAGAAAAAAAAAAGAAATGAAATCTTTCTAGTGTTTGTTTGATGTTGTTGTTTAAATTAAATTCTTTGAACAGCTGTTTGCTGGGGTTTTTTTTAAGTCAACAGTTATATTTCAACATCCACCTTCACTGCTGCTGGATATTCCAAATGCACAGATCATTTCCATTTAGTGAAAATTTACGTTGAAAGGAAAACCTTCAAAAGTTCCTCTGCCATTCTGTATTTAAAGACTTGCAAGTGTTAAGACTACAAATTATGAAGTTCTACTGATGATGTATCAAATAAAAAAATCATAATGATACCGGTTGAAAGTGAGAATGAGTTCAAAATTCATTCACATTGAAAGAAAAATATCACATATATTAATTATTAATTCTGTTGGTTTAGTTGTTAAACTAGAATTTGAAGTTGAGGAAGAATAACTGGTTTTGCTTAACCTGCTTGGATATATTTTTTTTTTGGTCAGAACAAAGAAGAAACAATTTTATGTAAGTATTCCACATGCTCAAAACCATATGATTTTGGGATCATGTAACAAATAATCAAAGAAGCAAATGAAAACTCAGTTTTGATAGACAACTTGCAGGTCCATACCTTGTCTTCTGAATCTAGCTCAGAGTAGAGAGGTACCAAGTAGGTGGCATATTCAGCTGATGTTTCAAAAAATCAAAATTGAATCAAGCTTTGGGTAGGATTATCTTTAACCCTTTTTCTCCCCAGTGCTAGACTGAATTCATACAACACAGCTTTTAAGAAGTCCTTTCTCTTCTAACAGTGTTTTGAAGAAATTATGGTATTAGTCCCCAAAACACTGAGTTCAATGAGTCAAATTTATTGCCAGGGGAACACTTTACTTCAGTGAAAATGCTTCAGTGTTGAATTTGTCTCAATCTGTCTTCCATGTTTACTAATCACAGGAACAGTATTCTCCATTTGAGAAGTGCTGTGTAGAACTTTCATTACAAAATAACAAAGCAGAGCTAACTCAACTTTGAATTTAGTTATGGCTTCATTAAAATTTTGCAAAGTTTCTGACTGAACATGAATTTTTATAGTTGATGCTTTATGGATTCAGCTGAGTTTCAGTGTGCATTTTAATCCTAGAGTCACAGTGAAATACAAAGAAATGCAAATGGCAAACAAACTTCGATATAAATGCCAACAAGACAAATGCTTGAGATTTTTTCAGTTCTAATATTGCCAACACTGACCTCATCCCACATAACGTAGTGATTTTTAACCAGATTCTGCTTTACTTCCTTACTGCATAGAGAAGGGTAGGATGATTATTAAAATGAGAATGTGGGTTCTTTTATAATTAAAAAATAAAACATTTCAGTGAATATTAAGTGCACATAATCTGATCATTAAATTGTGCTGTGATTCCCTATATCACCCCATAAAGGCATCTCTCCCTGTTCTGACAAGAGCTGCATCCTACAGGACATTGTGCAGTCCCAGTCACATCCAGATTTGGAGACAGACTGACAAATGCACTCTGCCCACATGGGATGTAGGGGAGAGCAAATGGACAGGAGCACAGTATTGGCACCAGGACTCAATATGATTTGGACCATAATGTACTGAGTCAAACTGCCCTGCAATCAAGAAATTATTACCTGGGTATCCAGTGAGTACAAGGCATACAGGCTCCTGATGTCGTGTGTTGTGTAGTATCCCATATTGTGTATAGTATTGCTCTGGGAGCACGAGGATGACATGAGACATCAGTTTTGTACTTCAGTAGACTTCAGCATACTCTGTATGTCACACTATAAGGACTCTGCCTTTCTGTCTGAAAGATTTCTAAATTCTCAGAATCTGTTTCATTCCACTGAACTGATTTGATAAATTGTCAGCATCTGCCTCATAAATACATCCTTCGTATATAGATATATATACACATGTATGTATTTTAATTGGTGCATCTGAAAAAAATCTCATAAAATACAAATTAAAGCTATTTTATATGCTTATCAGATCTTTTCATTACTTCGTAGGCTCTACCTGAAGCCATTTTAATTTTACCTGAGATTCTATGGCTGTCCAGGGAAGTTTGAGAACATACTGAGCAAACTTTGCTGCTGACACAGGAATACATGCACAAATTACCTCATCCACTATTCTTGGTTGAAACCAGCAAGTAACCTCAACACGGTATCAAGGGCATTGCACAGAAATGAAAGATACATATTGTTTGAAATTATTGTAATCTCAGGAACCATCCTGTATCTTCAGGCTGGTTCCTTGTTTCGATGTCAGCTTACTGGTCCCTAGGGATCTTGCAGCTGACCTTTCCCTTTGTGCTGGAGACTGTATATCTAAGCAGCTCCTCTGGGAAGAGATCAATAGGAGTCTGCAGATAGTGCTTGCTACAGGGGAGAGCATCCTGTGGGAGCTCCTCAGTGCATCACTTACACCTTCAGTTTAAAGGAATAGGCATGGAGCAGGTTTTAGCTGGTTTATTGCACATTCTGCCACTGTCTTATTCTCCAGAGGTGAAAGCAAAGCTAAATTTGAGCCAAACATCGTGCCTCGTGCTCTCTTTTCCCCACCCTACAGCCAATCTTGAAGCCTCGGGAGATCAGTATCAGTAAACTTTAGATGTTGTGCATGCCCTGGCAGGGACATGTAATCTGGAGGAGTCTGACTCAACCAAAACAGAAATAGGCTCAGTATTTGCCTTAAAGACAGTGTAGAGTTAGCCACAGAAACAGAACATCTCAGAAAGCTTTAATTGCCTAGAAAAAGGCTATGCAAGTTGAGAAAATGTATGTAATGATCGGTGCAATGGTTGTGCATTTCACTTCCAGGAAGACTACTCTAACACACCAAGAGCCTGAAAATCCAATGGATATTTGCCAACAAGCACTCATGCAAAACTGGAAATGATAGAGAACAATTTTGTTTCTCACTTTGTGTGCTACAAGGAGGATTCAGGACCTGCTGTGTAGTTCAAGATCTGTAAGGCCATGATTGGCACAGAGAAGTGCCAGCATCTTCATGGCATCCAGGGGATATCACCCTAGCCATTGCCTGTGTGGAAGATGACTTTTTAAATGGTCATATGTGTAGGCAGGAGTTGGATTTGATGATCATTATGGGTCCCTTCCAAATTGAGATATTGTACTATCATTCTGTTACAGTTGCTCACAGCCTAAAATCTCCAGCTAGATGACTTGTGTACCTGCTGGAGATTTCAGGAAAGCTGTTGCTCTTTGTCAAGGATCCAGTTTGAATGTGAGCATGAGGACATATTTAAAATAGGAATGCATTTCATTTCTGCTGCAGGTGGAAATCCAGCAAAACCATCATGATGACAACAAGATGTCTGGATATGCTTTCATAATGTGAAGAGTCATATTTAATGCTCTATGTATTGAGAAAACGCAAGCTGCACCATAGTACAGAAATAGTGTGTCTGACAATTGTATAGGCATTACTGAAAGCACAGTGCTGTGGTTTGATCCAGTAGGCAGCTCAGCAATACATAGCAATTTGCTAACTCCCCCTACCAGTAGGACTGGGGAAAGAATTGGGGGAAAAAAAGGGTAATAATTGTGGGTTAAGATAAAGATGGTTTAATAAGAAAGAAAAGAGAAAGGAAAAAAAAGAAAAATATTCAAAGCAAGTGATGTGCAACACCACTGTTTTATGAATTTTGTCTTTCCACATGATGCCACATGGTATGAAATATCCCTTTGTCCAGTTTCAGACAACTGGCCTGGTTTGTCCCCTCCCAGCTCCTTGGGAACACTCAGCTCTTCAGTAGCAGAGCAGCATGAGAAACTGAAACATCTTTAGCTCTGTGCAGCACTGCTCAGCAACAACTGAAACATTGGTGTGCTGTCAATTTTGTTTTCCTCCTAAACCCAAAACATGGCTTCATACCAGCAATTATGAAGAAAATTAACTATTATCAGCAGAAACCAGGACACACAGTCACTTGAACTCACATATATGTGGAATTTAATGTAATTTAGAAATAGAAATGTAAAAACTGGCCAGTTTTAACACTATCATTGGAGTTTTATGCAGGAACACTGGTAAAGGCAACTTCAAAAAAACTACCTGCTAAAATCACAGAGGATTCCCAAACTGTTTTTTCAGAGTTGCAGTGCCCAACAGTCAAACCTTTGCCAGATCGCTCTGGGACAGCCCTGTCTGCGCTTAATGGAGGGATCTTCCCCTTCCATCAGCAGCTCCAGCCTGGGGTCCTACCTCAGGTTCCTCTTTCCCCTCCCAGATGCTTTTAGTGCACATTAATTACCAAATGTAGTAGATCTGCTTATATCAGCAACTACAGCATTGCAGAGCTAATTTGGACTTGCAAATGCTACGTGTATGCTTCAAATGAACTAATATAATTTTGAACTTACTGTATTTTCTTCACTGGAAAATCTCAGTTGTAACATTACACAAGTGATGAGGTTAGAAGGGGTGGGTGGGCTGCTTTTCAATTTTGCTCTTATGCATGCTACAGTTTGAAAATACTGCCGTACTGAGGGACATCCCTGTGGTTTTTGCATACAGAGCCCACTGAGATGCTCATATTCTTCTCACTAGAAAATGGAGAGGCCAGATGTCACTATCCATCACCCATCTTTCAGCTATCCTCTTGGAATTCAACTGCCTATCTCACCAATTCTGCCTCATTCTATCTTCCCTGGTTTCACAAACCTCCCTCTGGTTAATGAAAATCTCTCCTTAGCATTTCCCAGATAAATCATGACGAGGTGATCTTCTAAACTCTTCCAGGAGGCTCAGCAGTGGGGAGAGCAGGGTACTGCCATGTACTGCCATAAGACAAAGAGTCAAAATTGAAGGAAGATGCTGTTCATGTTTGGGCTACTGCAGGCAAAACATGGTACCACCTTTGAACCTCTGCAAAATCCCACCGAGACTAACAAATTTGGGTGCAAAGAAAACCAAGTTCAGCTCTTCCCCACAGTGGAGCACTGATTTATTACAACCATCCCATAATAATGGCACATTTTTACATTTTACATTTTTACATGTTTCTCTGTCCTGTAAAGAGCTGCTAGGATCCAGAGACAGTCCTGAACTCCCGTCTCAGAAAAATAGGATTTCTTAAGGAATGGAGAATAATGCACAGGGCTCAGTTCTTACACCAGGTTTACTCATACAGTTCTATACTAGTGCAAATGAAAATTCTTGAATGTTCTCCCAGCCAGACTACAAGAATAACGACCTCATAAACATTTATTTGCATCCAAACAAAGCCACCATTCACAGCTGATATTTTCAACCAATTTGCAGAGTCTCTGGTTTATAGCTAATTTTCAACTCTCTCAATAATTGTTCTCATTTTCAGAAGAACATTTTGATTAAAGTATTCCTCATCTTAGTAAAAGCCTGACATATATGTTATAATCAATTGTACAGTCATCAGAGTGTATTTCCAGACTTCATGGCCAGTGAACTGAATGCAGCAACAAAGAACAATATATATAGTATACAGAGAGCTCCAGAAAGAAGTCCTTCAAACACACAGTCAAGCACCAAAAAAAACCCGAGGCATGCTGCTAAGTGCGGTACTGAAAGTTCCCTGTACGAATTCAACTCAACTGTGAATTTGAAGTGTAAAGTAAGTGTAGTTTCTTGGTTTAAATGCTTAACATTTGTCAAGATAGAGAAAAGAACATAGGCAGGTAATTAAGCATGTTTTAACTGCATATTCCATATTTGTTATGCTGTAGGTACAACTGGTAGTTTCAGTGAAAATGAACAACTTACAGATAAAAGATATTTGAATAATTGTGCTGTCCATGAAGAAGAGACGGTTCTACTTCAGCCAGAATTTGGAGCAGACAGCAGTCTACAAAGCAGAACAAAAATTGTTCATTTTGAGGTACATTTTTGTACATCTAAAAAATGCAAATCACAATGCAAATAACATAAAAGTCACCGAAAATTGTAGCTCATGGAGATGATGGAGCAGTGGAGAGACATGTAAGAAAGTACAGTACCATGCTAGACATGACACTAACCCTCACCCAGATTTCAGAAGACACAGATCTTCAATTTAAATTATTTAAACTCACTTGCCAGGAAAGCTTTGCTTAATTTATACGGATAGGCAAAAATAGTCCACATTTGCTTAGGCCCAGTTCAAGTGAGAAGTGGAGAAATGAACCATATGTCTGAGCACATAAAGAATTATACAGAGATGTTCAGCAGCACAACTGTCACAGTTGTCTCATCCTGGAGAGAAGTTACGTTTTACTGCATTTTACCTTGCACCTAAATAATGTGGGTCAGGTTCTTTCGTGTTCAAAGGAATTAGTAGAAAATGACTGAGTAGTGTTTTATAACATCTTATTTCCTCTTTACTTTGGGAGACTGACATTACAGAAATGAAAATAGCGGTGTAAACCTTCAATAAAAATAAACATAAAAATGAAAAAGTTCAGTGTGAGGGAAGAAAAGCCATATTAACTGTGATGCAAACTTTCTCTAGATGAATTTCTTTCCTGCCCAAGCTCTGTGAAAACTACCAGTATCTTTCTGATAATACAAGAGTAGTATATATTTATCATGTATTGGAAAATGTATTCATTTCAATCATACACTATAAATTGTACCAGACTCTGGTATTACACAGTTGTCTGTTTACATCTGACACTCAGGCAGATAAGTGTTGCCTTTTGTTAAATAACTGTTTATCATCAGAGATTACACAATTTCTCATAGCAAGAAACTATAATAGTTTTCTATGGTTGTGTACTGATGTAATCATATTCAAGAAACTTACAGAAGATAAAGTAGCTACAGAAGACATCTAGACAATTTTCAGAATTTCTTTGTTTATAACATACAAAGTCTTTTATACCACCTTTAAGCAGATGAGAACAAGGCACTGTGACAGAAGAAAAACACTTGTAAGGACTATGCTCAGTGGGAATGGCCTTATTATAAAAGCCATAGAGAGTTAAAGCATCTACTCACCAGCAAAGCATGGGAGCAGCCATCTCCAAGGCTGTTTTCAATCCTGTACTGCAAAGTGTGGTGTACCCAATGCAAATGGACTCAGCAACTCCTATCTCCCAACATAGTGGCACATCACCAGGCTTCAAACAATTTGCTTAGTTTCCTGGGCTGTTCCATGTGTTTTCCCTTTCAGTGAATGAAGCAGCAAGGAAGAGCCAAAATTCCCTACCATTGCTGAGGGACTTGCTGTCTAGCCTCAAGCCCTATTTCTTTCTCTGTTAGAAGTTTCTGAGCTCCTGTAACTTCTATTTTTCTGCAGTGAGAGACAGGGAGGAGAACCTTCATCTCTTGAGTCTGTGCTGCAGACTGCTGAGGTTTGGGCAGGGAAGCAGGTGTCAGCCAATTCAGCTTGATGGCACTGAGCTCCAAAGGAGTTTTCTACCTCCTGGGTGGAAAGCCACTGAATCGTAATAGGAGAAACATGGATGGCATCCTTCTTTTGTCTAAAAATAAGGCACTCTGAATTGCTCCTCAAAGGCAAAGCTCCTGTAAATAGTGCAGTATATAAGATTTGATACACGCAACTAGGCTGTCCACCTATCCATAGGCAGTCTAATTTGAACACTGCAGCAGTATCCAAAAGGTGCTGCAGTACCTATCCTGAAGCATGTAAATCCTTTACTGGGTACTGGGGTCTGCCTGCAGTCACGCTTGATATGGCTGTTCAGAGCGATGTGGCCTGGGGAGAAACTTGGCAGCTGGCAAGTAGCACAAATGGCTAATCAGGGCAGCACAGAGATTCCCTGTCTCCCACAGCCCTGTGGAGTTTCGTGTTTTATATTCAGTGTACTAGACCATGAAGTAAGAAAAAGAACAACAAAAATCACCTTATGCCAGTGGTGTACCCCACCTTTCTCCCTAGCCTCCTTTGACAAATGAAACTCCATTATTTAACGGTAGGCTTGCACATTAATGATCTGACATGCAGGATTTATGCCAGTGCTACAACCTATAATATTTTGATGAAGACTTACTTCCTTCTTCTACAACTGTACTATATATTCTGCTAACGCGTACTTCTATGGAGCCATTAAATATATATATATGTCCCACACAGAGACTGGGTCAGTAAACAAGTTTCAAAAGCCTATTTCTTCTTCTTAAGGCCAGGTCAGCAAGTGACCTTCTTGCACTTCAGTTCCATAGAGACCACATGCTGCAGTTCCTCCTTTAGATCAGACTTGAAGAAGAGGAGAGCTAATCTTCCCTGCTCTGTGAATAGAAAATACTCCTATTCACTGTAACCACTGCTGGTCAGAAAATATCTCTTGCACTTTTCCATTTTCCCTTGACTTTCCTTAGTGTACAAAGAGTTCGTATTCCCTCCACAATACCCTATATTGTTCAAAAAAACTGTATTTGCTACAGGGCATTAGGAAATATATTCCCAGATTGCTAAGAATTCATTTTTGTTTGCTTGGAATAAAAGCACAGGAGCAAATAGAGCTAGATTAAAATGAAAAGCATTGCTACAAAGCAGAAAGCGCATATAGTGGTTTTTCTTAAGTAGAAGATATACTTCTAGCAGAAGGCCTGATGGGATTGCTTTAGGCAATAGCCTCCACCAGCTTAGCTCCTTGGAATTTACATCTAAAAAGGGCTGCAGTCCTAATGTGTAGCACTTAGGTAGTGGAACTGAGAGTCCAGTGCTGCTAACTTTTGGGAGAAAGGAACAAGATTTAAAATGATACCTGGAAAATCAAAGTATATTTGTTTTCTTCAGAAATCATCTTTTTAGGAGAAATGTCTTGGTACTAGGAGAAGTACCTAGAAAATCTACCAGTTTACCTCTATCTGAAATAATGTTAAGTGGACAATAACAGTCACTTGATTTTCACAAGACTGAGAGTCTTTATTTTATCATTCAGTTTTACAAATGGATAGGGTAAATAGTTGCTCCTGCTAACATTTCAGCAAGCTAAAATATTTCGAAGCAGTATCTAGATATAAAGAAACCCTACTGCTGTGAAGTGCTGCCCAGTGCTTCTCTGCTGCCTGGGTTCTTGCAGCTGATGCTGGCCTTGCTCAGCTCAGGTGTGTAGCCCTGTGTGGTGCTGTCTGCAGGTTGAGTTTAGAGGTTCAATTAACTTTTTTCAAGAAATATATTGCAAAAAAGAGAACACCTCTGTCTTACACCTGTGTCAAACAGCAATTTGTACTCAAGTTCTTCAGCAGAACTTCCTAAAGGACCACATTTCCACTTAGCTCAGTGTTTGAGACCTAAATGTTCAGCAGGCATCACACACGGAAGTCTGCACCCTACACTCAATGCCTGCTGCATTCACCATAGCATTGAAGAGCAATAGCCTGGAATGCTGGGTCTGTAAACTGTGGGAAATATTCAAATTCATTAAATATTTCAGTTTCTAGACAAAGGGACTTTAGGCATTTGATTTTAAAAAATCAGTGACATAGACTCTAAAAAGCACACGTGACTTAATGATAAATGATATGGAGAAAACACCTTCTGTCCTTCAATCTCCTGTTCTTACATAACACCACAGCAGCCTCACACTTGCAGTTCCTATGGTGCAACTGTACCCAAGTGCACAGAGTCTTTAGTCTGCCTGTAAAATGATGAAGTTCTAAAATACGTGAAAGAAGATCTGCTACTCCAGAAAATAGCTTCTGATCCCTGTGGCTGCATCATACTCTTCTTTATTAGAGGCATTAAACTTGGCAAACATTCTTACCTTAGAAACATGACCATTCATGATATTTAGGTGTATCTGTGGATAAAGCTTTCATTTTAGTTATCATTTGGTTTTCCTCCCTTTATCACAAACTTTATTAAAAGTATAAACTAAAACATCACATTTTGAAAAGAATCACAGGTAAATGACCACAGAGCTGAAACCAGAGGAATAAAATGGCTTTAACACACACCTTGTAGTCAGCTAATGAAATCAGACAAGTAAATTTTGACCCAGGATTTTTCAGCATGAAGTGTCTTCAAGCAGTGTTAATTTAAATTAGTAAAATATTTTATTTCCCAAAATACTGTCTTGAGGAGTAACTGTAAAACTGCAAGCATCTCATCTGTTGTAAGTGCTACAATTATTTTGTTCACTAAGATTTTTTTATAGCACCCCTGTCCCATTATTGTTTTGTTGCACTTTTATAAACTTGATTTGGAAAATAAAAAAGAAAATTTACTGCCAAAAATATTAAGATAGCTAATTTAAGAAAGACAACAGCTTTTCATTAGCACTCATATAACTTGTATTACTAGTAATTATACCAGAAATAATACTGGCACTTAGAAAATTTTCTAATTGGCTTTAATAAAAAAGAATAGACAGAGCATGATAAAACAACTGAAAAGAACACTGTTGTATTTCTAGCCAAAATGAATAAGAGTCATCTAACTGAGATGTATACTCAGTTATATTTAGCATCTGCAGTCCTAAGACCCCATATCATTTAAAAGTTCTGCTTGCTTATCACCCTGTTATTCACATCTAACAGTAATAATGCACATTTTTAGAGGTGAAATCTGGAGATCAGAGAGGTTAAGTGATTGTCTAAGCTTATAACCAAACTTACTCAAAGGACCAATTTCAGTTCTCTGCATCCGTATGCTCATCTTTCCCAGATCAGGAATAGATTTTTTGGATATTAAAGTGTTTTCAAAACATGGCTTTATGGATTCACTTCTATTGGTTCAGTACTCTCTTTCTGTGTTTCGGAACAATTTACTGTGTACCAGATGAGAAAGAGCTGTCCTGGTTTCAGCAGGGACAGAGCCGATTTTCTTCATGATGTTTGATATGATGCTATGTTTTGGCTTTAGGAGAAAAACAATGCTGACAACACGCCTATATATAAGTAGCTGCTGAGCAGTGCTGTACAGAGCCAAGGAACAAACTGTAAAACTAAGAGGAGTTGGTTGGGGGAGCTGCAGCTACTCAGGGTCTGGCTGGGCATTGATCAGCAGGTGGTGAGCAATTGCTTGTGCCTTCCTTGTTTTGTAAATGTATATGTAATTATAACTACTGTCATTTCTCTTTTCCTTTTCTGTCTTAGTAAATAGCTTTTATCTCAACTATGAGTTATTTTCTTTTTTTTCTTTTTCTGACTCTCTCCTCCATCCCAATGGCTCAAGGTGTGTCTGTGTAGCCTTTTAAGTTGTTATTTATGTATTAAAGTTTCTCTCTATGTCCTGGCAATGCTTCAATCAGATTGCATTTGATTCTTAAACACATTTCAGAAGGATCACATAAAATTTGTTATATTTCACATTCAGAACTTGGGGTTACAGTGGCAATTATTTGTGGCAAGGAAGGAGGCCAAGAGTTGAGACGGTGTAACAGAAAAGTCAGGAAAGGAGAGCAGAGATCTTGCTTTCAGGTACAACATTATTCTTCATTATCATCTGTTCTTGAAATCAATTGAATTGAACGTGCCTGAAAAATTCATCTCCCTCTAATTAATTCTTCTCCCAATATATCTTACTAGGGAGTTACTTCAAATGTGAATTTAGAGGAGAGTGATACTGCTCAGTTTTGTACTTTCAAAGGCACTTTAATAAAAATGCAGTCCCCAGAACTCCTCAACTCTGACTTACATGTTTTTCTGTTGGTCACCTTGTCTCCTGCTGCCCTGGGACAAACTAAATGATAATCGAGAAGTGAATCTGGATACCAGACTTTACTTAAGAACCAATAGGATTAGAGCTTTAGCTTACTTCATTATTTCACTCTCACTCCCTCACCATCCCACTGTTATGCTCACCAACACTCATCTTACCCCAGAAAGAAGATTTCTGCTGGCATAGGAATGTAGGGCAGAAAGTTGTGTTGGCTCCTATTTCCCATTCCACTTCTAGCCAATCACTGGCCAAGGCCTCCGAGCATCTTTTGACATTTGCTATACCCATTTGTGACAGAAAAATTTGTGTCCAGCCCTCCCATTCAGGATGCTCATCTTCTTCTTTCCTGGTCCTCTTCTCTCTAAGGCTACGTATTCTTTTGGAAAAATTCCATTTTTCAGCCACTCTTCTTCACAGGCTCCCAAGATCCTTTTTTTTTTTTTTTTTTTCCCCGTTTAGTTTACATATAGAAACATGATCAGCCTTCTAATTGGTGGTTCTATCATGTGTCTCTTTAACAGTCAGTAATCAGAAAGCTTGGGACATTTCACTGTTGTTTAGTCCGCATATTATCAAAATTTGCAACCAGCCTACATTGGCTGTAGATAGCAAGCAGCAGACTTCTGCTTGAAGCTTTAAAACATCAGTTTTGGACATTTGCCCCTACACCCCATATACTTGATTTTCTGTCAACTATTACCTTTCAAAATTTAAGATATTTTTCACCTATGATATCCACATACCTATTTCCTTTTTTAGTGAGAGGATTCTACACCATCAATCAGCTTTGTGCACTTAGTCCCACCACATCACACAACAGAGAAAGGGATCCTTCTTACAAACTTGAACACCCTCCCACTTCTGCTAGACTCTTATTTCTTTAAAAACATTTTTAAAGCATTATGCTTGCTGCATTCCATTTCTTCTCTTCTTCCCATTTAATTTGCTAGTTCAAAATAGTTTGCTATGAAATTATACTAGTTGTATGTTTTGTAATGATCTCTTCTCAGGTAATGAAAAGTAGGGGTAAGCTCTGTCAAATGAGTCATAAGATAATGCTAGGCAATTCTCCACCTGAATACAATTACTTAATCTAAGTGCAGATACAGATCAAATTGCCACACAGACATATCTTTTTTCCCCAAATAAGTGTGGAAAGAGACATTTAGATTTCACTTCTACCCTCCCAAGTTCTTACCTTTGCTGCTGTATTAGAAAAGGCTGTTAATCAGTTGCCTCTTCAATAGATCTGGAGTGGTACTTAAATGATTTATTCTGTCCTTTAGAAGAAAGGATTTACTTTAGAGATTTATAATTTTAAAAAGGGTCATTTAAAATTTGCAATAAATGTAATTATTATGGAGGGTGGTAATAATTCTCTTGAATTTCATGTAAATGCAATTGCTAATTTATTGAGTGCTGAATGTCCAGGCTACTACCTGATAAACAGGCAATTACATGCCTGTGTGGTCACTATATAAAAAAAGAGTAAAAGTTTTTTTTTTTGTTGTTGTTTTTTTTTTGTTATATGAAGTATCTGTAAGAAAGAATAATTCTTTCATTTTCTTTTAACTTTCAGGATAACACTACTTTGTCTTTTCTTGCTTTCTCTAGTTAGTTTCGGATTTAAAGATAAGTTGCAAATCATGGTGTCTGAATCCCTTTACAGTAGAAGACCAGCGAAAGTTGTTAGGAAATCTGCGTAGATTGAAACTCTGCTCGTAATATATCTAACCCCAAAGCTGTGGGATGCAAGTTTGCATACATTCTCTTATATTTGAATAAATATATGGACAAAGTATTATCAACATGGATTATAGTTCAAATTGTGTTGCAGCAGAAAACAGTTTAGAATTATTCCTTTATTACACTATTTGTCATTAAACATACCCTAGAATATTTTTTAAATATTAACAAGTAATTCTTAAAAGACGAAATAAAAGAATGTTTTTTCTCCTTGTTTACTCAGATCTCATGGTGAGTGCCAAATATTTTCTTGTGTAAGTCTGAATTTTGCATTTGTGAATGACTACACAGGTATGACTTCAGTGTAACACTTCACTTCCAACTGCCAACTGAATGCAAATAACTGATTTTTCCCCCAGTATTCCTGCTTATAGTACAGTAAAATTAAAGTTTAGATGGGATTGGACAAAAATTTTCTGACGGATTTTAAATATCTTACCTTCTGGTCTGTAACTTTAGAACACTTAGAATTCCATTTTGGGGGATAGTTTGGTATTTGACATCTCTGAACATTCGGACTTCAGAAAGAGACACTCAAGAATCGATCAAAACATGAGTCAAGGCACTCTCTTAAAATCAAACAGTAATTAACTAGTCTAGACTTTCCAAGAAAACAAATCTGAGAAGCTCAAATATTCCTGTGCTCTGCCTTTTTTACTATAGAATACTGAATTACAAAGATTACAAAAATAAGTATTTCAAAGCAGCTTCACATCTTTAACAACTCTCAACCTGAATCTGTTTGTTTTTCAAACATGGAAAACAACTCTAATGAGGGTGTGTTCTCCATAAATGACACATAGAATGTCCTTCACACACCTCTTTCCTGTGCTGAACTCATGGTTCTTCTTTCAGAAAAACCCATGCCTTTTGAAAGTCTAAAAGAGCATTGAGTAGCAGTGAGATCATTTTTGTATCATGTCAAAATGATGGACATAATTTTTAATTTCTACCGGCAAATAAAAGAAAAATTCCTATGTGGATGAATTAAACTATTCCATTTACTGAATATTGGATTCAGTGGCATTGAGATGCAGACTTGCACAAGTCTCCTTATACTTCCTTTGGAGACAAAATTCTGCAGAGAAACAATGTCAGAATACTTACAGGTTGCTTCACCCGAGTAATGCACAGACTTTTTCATCTTTTTCATCTCAGAGAAATTAGGTTGAACACATCTGCATTTACAATAAAACATCAGGAAACTAAAACAATCTTCACTGAAGTTCAATGGTACTTCTTCAATTGATTTGTTTTGTTTAACTGTTGCATTAGAACTGTATTTGGTCCTCAGCAGCACTTAATAAATGCTCAGATCTTGTAAAATATATTGACTTTGTCTATATTACCATGCAGGCAGTCTTGGAGTCCAAAGAAGCTTTCTATCTGCTTTTATATCAACAAGATTGTCCTTGGGGTTGGCCTAATACCAAGACATGGCTTCTTTCTCTGAAATAAGCCTCAGGGCATTCCTTATGGCACCTTCTAAGAAGATACTTCTATAGTGTAAATGGGCCTAGATTCCCATAGAGAAAAGATTTAGGCACCAGACTTTTTGCTGTGGCTGCCATAATAGAGAAAAATATAGAAATTCCAGCTCCAACAATTTCAGACCTTTTCCTCTATGCACTTTCTAAAAACACCTAAGATCACTTCTGAAAAAATAAAAAATTAAAAAGAAGAAATTGCTTTCACCATCTTACTGTTTTTGTTTAAAAATGATTCTTTTGCATCTGAAAAGTACAGAGGGACTACTATAAAAATAATAATTAATATAGTTTTGCACATGGAGAACATCTTCATTGATGTTCATGTAGAAAAGGCCTTAATAGGTTCTAACTGAAAAGCAGTATCTGCCAAAGGGAAATGTTTGAATTTCAGTATCCCAAAGCTTAATTCCAGAAGCAAGACCCAGTGGAAGTTCCAATGTACTTCCAGGAATAACTCACTGGACTGCTCTAAATTTGTGCACAGCGTGACACCATAGAGTTTGAGCCTGGCGAGCACTTCACTGCTGAGAAAGTATGCATGCTTCAGTGAAGTTTGTAAATAAAATAGATAGTAAGAAACCTAGTCTGTGGTAGCACATCAAAAAACTACCAGGTCTGGACCATCAAAGGCAAATAACATGTAACAAATAACAATAATAAATAAGTTCTTTGTTGCTCCCTTGAAGAAAAAGTGGTTATGAAACCAATTCAACATCCCTTCCTCAATGACTTGATATCAATGTATGAGCCATATTTTCATTTATAATGAGACCACTTAAACCTTTCTCATTGTGAAGAGACTGTAAATGGGTGGGTATCAGGGATGAGAGGACATCAGTGTTGGGTCCTTACAGTTGAAATTTACTTTAAATTTCAAAGTGCAGACAATATCTTCAGTCACAGGTATACAAGACATACACACTACTGCATTTTCTAAAAGCAATTTCCATTCTGGTGTCTTCTTTCACAGATTGTGTTATCAAAAAGAGAAATGGAAAATATCTAGATAGAATACCTAGATAGAATTATATCTTTTACAGATGAAGATACAAAGTTTATTGTGCAGAGCAACATATGCAGAGGTAGAAAGAAAGATATCATGACTGCAACATCTTCATGCTAGAGGTACAAGGACTCTTGCTTAGTTCACAGTACCTGGGTAGGTCAGATTGTCATCTGGGACACTGCTTTAGGCTTCACTATTCAGTAAAGTTTGGGAAAATCTGTGATTTCTCTACAATCACAGAATCACAGAATCACAGAATTGTAGGGGTTGGAAGGGACCTCTAGAGATCATCGAGACCAACCCCCCTGCCAAAGCAGGTTCCCTACACCACGTCGCACAGGTAGGCGTCCAGGCAGATCTCGAATATCTCCAGAGAAGGAGACTCCACAACCTCCCTGGGCAGCCTGTTCCAGTGCTCCGTCACCCTCACCGTGAAGAAGTTCTTACGCACATTTGTGTGAAACTTCCTATGCTGCAGCTTATGTCCGTTTCTCCTCGTCCTGTCTCCACGTACCACTGAAAAGAGACTGGCCTCACCACTATGGCCGCCACACCTCAGATATTTATAAACCTGGATCAGGTCCCCTCTCAGTCTTCTTTTCTCAAGGCTAAACAGACCCAGTTCACTTAGCCTTTCTTCATAGGGGAGATGCTCCAGGCCCCTCACCATCTTTGTGGCTGAGGGTGGCCACTATCCCCTCATCAAAGTCATTGATGAAGATGTTGATCAAGACCGGATCCAGCACAGACCCCTGGGAGACACCACTGGTCACAGGTCTCCAGCCAGACTCTGCACCACCAACGACGACCCTCTGCGCTCTGCCAGTCAGCCAGTTCTCAACCCACCTCACTGTCCACTCGTCTATCCCACACTTCCTCAGCTTTGTTATAAGAATGTCGTGGGAGACAGTATCAAACGCCTTTCTAAAATCAAGGTAGATTACATCTACCGCTCTTCCCCCATCCACCCAGCATGTGACAGCATCATAGAAGGCCACCAGGTTGGTCGAGCACGACCTCCCCTTGGTGAACCCATGCTGACTACTCCTGATAACCTCCTTTTCTCCCAGTTGTCTGGAGATGGTATCCAGCACAAACTGTTCCATCACCTTTCCAGGAACAGAGGTGAGGCTGACAGGCCTATAATTACCCAGATCTTCCTTCTTGCCCTTTTTGAAGACCAGAGTGACATTGGCTATCCTCCAGGCTTCAGGGACCTCCCCTGTTGTCCAAGACCTCTCAAAAATGATGGAGAGCGGTTCGGCAATGACCTCCGCCAGCTCTCTCAGCACACGTGGATGCACCCCATCAGGTCCCATGGACTTGTGGACCTTAGTACTGCCTAGGCGCTCACGCACGTCCTCTTTCCTGACTAAAGGGAAGTCTCCCATTCCCCAGACCCTCTCCCTAACCTCCAGGGTGTGGGAAACCTGCAGGAGAGCCTTTTCACTGAAGACGGAAGTAAAGAAGGCATTCAGTATCTCTGCCTTCTCAGCATCCCCTGTTACCAGAACCCCCCCCCTCACTTAGTAAGGGGCCCACATTCTCTCTAGTTTTCCTTTTGCTGTTAACATACTTGAAGAAGCCTTTTTTATTATCCTTTATCACTTTAGCCAAATTCAATTCCAGATGGGCTTTAGCCTTCCTCATTGCATCCCTGCAGGCCCTGACTACATTCCTATATTCTTCCCAAGTGATCAGACCCTTTTTCCACATTTCATGGACCTTCTTCTTTCCTTTGAGCTTGTGCATGAGCTCCTTGCTCATCCACACAGGTATCCTGCCACCTTTTCCCGATTTCTTGCTCACAAGGACGCACCGATCCTGAGCTTGGAAGAAGAGCTGTTTAAATGCTGACCAGCTCTCAGAGGCCCCCTTACTTTCTAACACCCGAGCCCACGGGATAGCTCCAAGTAGGTCCCGGAAGAGATCGAAGTTGGCTCTCCTAAAGTCCAGGGTAGCAATCAAAACAGCAATACAAAAACAGAAAATAAAAAAATTGTAATTGCTTAATATGCACCTCCACTGAGAAAAGCATGGGTGCAATATCTTGAGCTAAGATGGTCAGGAGACAGACAGTAGCATAATGTCTTCAGCCACAAAAAATTCCGCCCAATCTTATTGCATATAGCAACAGAGGTATCAACCAGCAGACTCTGCAAAGGTTATCCCATCTGCTTCCAAAAAGTATGAAGGACCTGAGAACTGTCGTGACAAATTTTTGTTGCACTTATTTAGGTTCAGCTCTTTTTGCTGCAAGTAACTAAAGCCATCTATATGCATAAATGTAAATCAAGTACACAGATGATTTATTTAGTTTTGTGCAAACTGTCCACTGATTTTTTCCCCTGCTTTCAAGTACTGTACCAATAGGGAATTTTATGAAATACAGTAATTCCTGCCTGTTTCTTTTATTATTGAATTTAAATGTTGTCATTTTCCAGCCCTTCCAGAGCTACCTACACAACTGTACGTCTATAAATAAACACAGAATGACAGAATCATAGAATGGCTTCTGTTGGAATGGCCCTCCAAGATTATCAGCATATACTTGCTTTCAGTCATATCTATTGCTTTAAAACACTCACTACAGAACATACGAAGCTGGTCTTTCTAGTTTTCTGTCTTATCCCTGCAATTGTTATATCTTTGTTGCAGCTGGATAATGATTCCCAAAGCCCTTCTAATATATCATATTTTGATGGTTCCTCCTCTCAACGTATTGAATCACAAACGTCAAGCCTGTGGTGCGTTTCTGTAAAGAGATCAGAAGAAGCCAAGGTTTTAGGTGGACACAGGAGGATGTTCATCATCCTTGCTGTAGCCAAAATTAGGCATTATAAGAGTGAGTGCAGCCAGAAGCAAGATAAGGTTTGCTTCATAATACTTCATAAAACTTGACATACCTGCAGAAAACAGAACGGGAAGGGGCCAAGGTGTCTGAATCAGTCTCCTGGTTTATTGACACTTTTAACATAAGTACTATTCATCACTTCCATCATTCTAGAAAAAAAAAATCCCACTACATGTTATAAACTACTCAGAAGCTGCTTCATGAGCTTTTAAGCCATTCCTGTCACAAGTGCAGCACCTCTGAGAAGGAGGCCAGCAGACAGAGAAGGGCAGAAATCTTGTCAGCTGTCTGACTGTAATCCATGGATGCTTTAGAGTAAAAACTCTAACATGTAATTTTTATTGCAAACAAACGTTCGACATACAGTCAGTTCTCCATTATCCCCTGGCAGATTATCCAGTTTGCTGATAAATGGTGCCACAACTGCAGGCTAGGCCAGGTCTGGCAGAGCTTATTAGCTTAAGCTCTGCATAAATACTTCTGTATTGCTTCCAGACCCAGCACTCGGGTACCTTCACATCATGTTGCTGGAACCAGCACACTGGGATGCAATGCGGATATATCCAAGTGGCTCTGCGGGAAGCCAGCTCATGTCCAGCCAGGCTTTGGAGTTTGCCAGCCCTACATTAACACTGGCTCACACAGGGGTTAAAAAGACAGATAGTTTTCTGTAACTCACCCTTTTCCTGCTTGTTTCCATTAAATCATTAGCATAGTTATTGTGAGTTCAGCCTTGGGCCACAAGAAAGCTCCCAGAAGATTTCAGTGTTTGTCGGGGAATACACTAAGCAACATCTAATTAACCCCAACCAAAAGCAGGTCCTGGAGACTGTGGCAAACAGGGAGATCCAGTGCCATGTTGCCAAGTAACTGCACAAAGTCCTGGAGCCATCTCAATGCCTCGCTCCCTGCATACCTGCTTTTTCAAGCAGAACACCCTCTTTAGGATATTTAAATAAAAACAAATTCAGTCTTCATGGTGTCCTTATCAAGTAGTGCAATTCACTGGATTTAAGCAGGCCTTGATTTCTGGCATTTACAGGATGATTTACACTGGAATACTGGCTTAAGTTAATAAATTATAAGATGCTTTGGGGTTGTTCAGTGTGGGAAATATGACAGGAGAATCCACTGTTATTTTCAACACCCTGTGCCCTTTCAGGCTTTGCTGTTTGCTGAGATATCAAAAAAGTCATGCTAATTATTGCACAGATAAGAAATTTTTTTTCTCACCAAATTGTATTGATATTTTCAGCTCAATTTATTTATGCATCCAAATGGCTGCCAGATATAGAGATTTGTGATTTTATTACTCACCTGTGCTGGAGTCAGACTGGTGACTAAGGGGTGAAAGGTCTCACATTAGATTACTGATCCCAGGAGCAAGCCAGTCCTTCAGTTCAAGCACTTTCTAATGCATATTTTGCACTGAATAATCAACTCACTTTTCAAGGTGACACAGTCATACTCTTAAAAAAGCCTCCCCCCACACTAAAAAAAAAGACAAGACAATGCTCACCACTCACCTCATAGCTACAGTAGCCTTTTTCCTTTTTGTCTTGCACTGTAAGTTTCATTTTAAACATCTAGGGACACTCATTTCCTGTCTAAAACACAGCAAAGCCTCCCAGGTAAATGCCAATGGGGAGAAACATATGTGAGCTCTGTTGAATTTATGTGGAGAGACAGAGAGAGAGACAAACATTCACATGTAGAAATTTGCATTATGTTCATGTATTTGTATATGCACACATGCATACACACACATTTGTCTGTAATATAAGTATTAGAATTTTCACAGAGTTTTTCCTTAAATTATTTATACTAGCTGTGTAGGAACAAATGATTCTGCCAAAATCCAGAAAATAAAAACAAAGTTGTTTGTTCCAGGGTGGTCTCACCAAATCAAAATGCTTTGGTTTACTGAGCAGAAATGTTTGATTTGAATCATTCCGATGTCAAGTTGCATCTGCTCAGCACCTCGTGGGAGTCCCACTGGAACTGTGATGCAGATGCTACATAACTCCGTGATTTCACACAGACTTCCTTGACTGGCAATATATTCAGTAATGGTGTGCATTTTTCCATATGACCAAGTCATGTAGGATACCCTGAGCCGTGTCGTTTACAAGACTGATGATAAACACACTACTGTCAATTAGCCCTTCCCGTAAGGCAAGGTAAAATAAGACAAGCAAATTACAATGCCCTAAAAGTTTTTCTTTGGAAACTGAAGAGTTACTGTTCATCAACTGAATACTAAACATTTCAAATCGATTCAGTGCACTGAGATGAAATATTTCAACTCGAGACTGCAGAAATAATTAATTTCAATTAAAATGCTACAGAAGGTATTGCATTATTTACAAATTGTCTGTTTCCAATTCACAATAAATTTAGATATTTTGACTTTTAAGTCTGCAGAGGGAAAAACAGGCTAGAAATTACTGTGGAGAGGAAGGTTTTTCTGTATTAAATAATCTAATTCCTACAAAGATATAGCAGAGAACACTCGTTTTTGCTCCTGGATGCTAAGACACGTGGAAGAGAAGGAGGTGATACAGAACAACTAACACAGCTTCACCAAGGAAAAGTCCTGCCTGACCAACCTAGTGGCCATCTATGACGGTGTAACTGCATCAGTGGACAAGGGAGGAGCCACTGATGTCATCTGCCTGGATGATTGTAGAGCCTTTGACATGGTCCTCCACAAAATCCTACTCTCCAAATTGGAAAGATATGGATTTGCTAGGTGGACTGTCTGATGGACAAGGAATTGGTTGTGAGATCATACCCAAAGAGTGGTGATCAATAGCTCAATGTCTGCATGGAGATCAGTGATGAGTGATGTGCCTCAGGGGTCAGTGCTGGGACCACTGCTGTTTAATATCTGCATTGATGACATGACATTGTCAGTGGGTTCATCAAGTGCACCCTCAGTGAATTTGTAGATGACACCAAGCTGTGGGGTGCAGTCAACATGCCTGAGGGACGGGTTGCCATTCAGAGAGACACAGACAGTCTCGAGCAGTGTGCCCAGGTGAACCTCATGAGGTTCAACAAAGCCACAAAAACGATCCAAGGGATGGAACATATCACCTACAAGGATAGGCCAAGAGAGCTGGGGCTGTTCAGCCTGGAGAAGAGAAGGTTCCAGGGGTATGTAATAGTGGCCTTTCAGTATCTAAAGGGAGGCTATAAGAAGAGGACAGATCTTTAGCAAAGTAAGTTATAATATAACAAGGAGAAATAGTTTCAAATTAAAAGAAGAAAAGATTTAGACTGATATAAGGAAAAAAATATTTTACAGTAAGAGTGCTGAAGCACTGGAACAAGTTGCCCAGAGAAGTGACGGATGTCCCATTCCTGGAAACACCCAAGTTGGGCTGGACAGGGTTCTGAGCAACCTGATCTACCTGTTGATGTTCTTGTTCAATGCAGGAGAGTTGGACTAGATGATCTCTAAATGTCCCTTCCAACTCAAACAGTTCTATGATTCTATGATTCTATGAATTTGGTTAGGCCAAATAGTAACTTGAGAGTAATGTAAGATACAAAATGAAAAAGAGAAGAATTTAGGAGAGAGAGCACTAACACATCCAGTATTAACTTATCTAGGAATTTCCCTGCAGGTCAGACAGGGTTTGCTGCCACAGAGAGTGTATGGCCTTGGGCAACAAATATGTGTGGTTTCCAGCCTTGCTCTTTTTATATTTGCCAAGCACTCACTAGGCAGTGCAAAATCAGAAGCACTTCATAGTCTAGGAGGGATCAGGAAAGAAAAGTAATTACTCTCATGAAGACTTCTCTTCACAAAATATTTTTTGTCTGTTGGAGTGGTTAATATAGCTCTAATTACTTAAACAAGTCACTGGTGTATAATTTAAAATTGGGACCCACATACAACTGTCTGTTTTGACTGTTTACAGTGGAAGTAAATGCGGCTAAGAGTAGCACACCCTCTCCAGTTTGCCTACGGCAGTGAAAACCCCTCAAGCCAGCCCTGTCAGGAATGGTGCTGACATGCATTAATGGTACAGTTACCACTAGATAATATTATGCAATTAACAGATCTCATCACTAGTCCTTAAGGGAGTGCAGCACATTGCAAAATTTTGATCCGCATGTCATCATTGCTGCAAAATTCATTCAGTCCAAAATACATCAGTTGTTCTGATTTAATATCACACAGTCTTGCCAGCTGATACTGTACCATAATTTTCTGAAGATTGCAATCCTGGGCCTAGATGACCTCCTGCCCTTACACATTCAAAGCCCTCAGCAAAGTTGCTGGCCTCACATAGCTCAGCCTTATGGCAAGAAGCTCCAGAGGGGAAAGAAGATTTTACTCCCTCTGTTGGTGGACAAGCAAAAACTATATGGAGCATACCAATCAACATTGTTTAATTCTTTTTGTAATAAACCTATTTATAAAGTAGATTTTAAGACCTATAGAGTCCACAAAAGGGGCCCATAAAGAGGAATAATGTTTACCAGTGATATCCCTGGAGAAGATCAAACAAGCTAGTCATTTCAGACCGTGAGGTCTGTTTAAACAAGACAGTGAATTGCTGAAGCTCTGTCAGAGAAGGTTCAGGCTGGATATTAGAAAAAATTTCTTCTCTGAAAGAGTGGTCAAACATTGGGACAAGATGCCCTGGGAGATGGTTGAGTCACCTTTCCTGGAGGTACTTAATAAACATTTGTGTGTTATACTAAGAGAAATGGTTTAGTGGGTAAATGTGTAGGTTGTATGTGGATGGTTGGACTGGATGATCTTGGAGGCCTTTTCCAACCTTGGTAATTCTATGATTCTATGATTCTATGAAATAACTGTGATTCTCCCATACCTAGTAAACTACATCACAGTCATAAAGAATCAGACTTCTTGTCTGGTTTTACAAAAGTACAAGCATTTCTGAGGTGGCAGCCATTGCTGTAGTAGTTGGGGATGGATAAACCCCCTTGGAGAGTGGGAAGGTCTCTGCACAGCCCAGTTCACTGGAAGAGCAGGTTCTGATCTCCTGGTTCACCTCTCATTTTTCTGTTCTCTGCAGTATGTCTTTTCCTTTTGTTTATTATTTCCTAGCAGAAATCATTCTGTTTGCATCTACACTACAACAGTTGCTCTGCATGCTGTACGTGTTAGATAGAGATAGGCAATTGGATTGTAAGTTGAAATGCACTCAGGTGATGGAGGCTGGAAAAGAAATAAGTATCTGGAAAGCTAGATAGAACATCAGCAGTTAAAACCATTGAGAACTATCAAGCAGGTTATGGAACCATGATGGGCACCTGTGTGTGCAAGGCAAATTATCTGTAATGGCAGCTCCCTTGTTAATGGCCCTTAGCATGAAGTCTTGTCCTTTTTAGATCCTCTAATGAGAGGGCTTGTTTGGGACTTGAACTTTTCATAGACATGTGCTTTACTGGTCAACATTATAGGAAGAAGCCAAGCCATGAGGCCAGAGTTCTGTTCACCTTGCTTCCAATGTGCACTGAGATGTGACAGGATGTTCCTTTCTATTTTAGTTTATTTGCTTAATTAGAAGTGAAGGGAAATTCATCCTCATTGTGACTGGATGTAGTTCTCCTGATGAAAGCATAATTTTAATATCTGCAGCTAATATTAGTTACAGCAATGATGGCTTTTGCCTGCATGCCCGTTCATTTCACAGAAGACTTCTTTCTGTTTTCATCTGGTGTGGTTACTTTGTACATCATCCAACTGCTCCTGCATCATCTACCTTTCCAAGGTGAAGGTCTTCAAATTTGTTATTTGGAATGTTTCCCATTTTTATCAGCTGCACACCATCTCCATATCAACTGGAAAGAAAGAAACGAAAGAAAATGTATTTTTCTTCTAATCATTTAAACCAAATAGCATCAACCTATCCAAAAAACAAGCTCCCTTTTGCTTTCATTTTGAATGATTAAAACACCTTTCATCACCTAAATACACACTTTATACAAGTTCAATGTGCATAAGATTATGATCTTCTGCACTTGAGAAATGGGCACTTGAGAAATCTGGGGGTTGATTTCGTCAACAAATGAGTTATATCAAATCATGGATACATTTTCTATATGCACATCATTAATAACAGTGGCTAAATTTGCCAAATGGAGAAGACCAGACAGCCTTTATGCCAAGCGATAAAATATAATAGAATCCTCCCTGACTCTGGTGAAAAAACATGCATGTAGGATGATAGGGGCCAGGAATTAAAAACAGTAGAGTGCACTGTTGAAAAAGAATAGTCAGCTGTCATGATTTAGAAAAAAAAAAAAGAAAGAAAGAAAGAAAGGAAGAAAGAAAAAAAACCTTAATACAACAATTATCATTAGGAGTGATTTTTCCACCACATAACTGACAAGTAAATTATCACGTCTGTACCTGCATGTTGAGTTACTGCTTCACCTTCACCAGTAAACAAAGAGGGGGAAAAATGCTTTCAGCGGCATTTTTTTTTTCCCAAAGAGCCAAGCTGTTTGTGCTTTCTTCTCTTTTTCTTTCTCTTTATGTTCTGTTGTTGAAAAAAAAAAAATCAGATATAATTAGATAAAGTGGTAGCATAAAGCCAAGAGAGCTTTTCCTAGAAACCAGGGAAATTGTGTCTCATTTAGTGTTATCCCTTTAGTTATCTTCCTCCATCAGTGTTTTATTCCTATAGCCTTCCCTAAAAATATTAGAAGGTGAATTAATATTTAATAAAATAAAAGCTTTTATTCTGCTTTATTAAATGCTGAAGAGGTATAATGAGCAAATGGCAAGTGTGTCAGAGCCTATAGATCCATCTAAATTCAGCTCTACTGCCCTTTCTTACTCCCTTGCATTTCACAAAAGAGAAACTCTAAATCTTCTTTCTCCTTATGGATCTTTTATGAAACAGACATCTGGAGAAATTAATTTTTTAAATGGGAGGACACTGTTATTACACCAGCTTTATCAGAGGACAGCATTAATTAGGCATCACCAATAAACATACCAACACACAGAAGACAAATAGTAAAATTTTAAAGAGCTTTTAAGATGCTGGAATCGTTGTTCCGATGAGCCACATCCCAGCAAGGCCCATTTTCACCAATGGGACCCTGGTGTGACCAGCTCATATATAAACAGCATTCACAGGACAAAATCTAAAGTCAGATAAGATTAGTCTAGGCGACTGTAATCCTGCTTCCTTCTATATATGGAAGTGTCTTGGCTTTCAACACCTCTTAGATATTTTCACTCAGGCAGGATCCAGAAACTAGCAGCTTCTTGTTCTTCCCTACAATGCTCCATTCTGCAGGTTTTGTCAAAGCCCTCCTAGCAGACTGGTTTCTGTGTACAATCTCCACCGTGTCCCAATTAGACTATGATAACAGACGAGCCCGAGCCATCAGGTTGCTGAGCAGCCTGCTCTGCTTTGCAGACCTGAGCAGGTCTACCAGGTACTCCCCACCAACACTCCCTGCTCTCACCCTGGGGGCACAGAGAGGGTATTTGCTGTTTGGGGCCTGCTGTTCACGCACCAGGATCAGAGTTAATGATCACTGGTCTAATAGTGTAATGAAGGAGGTGAGAAGCCGACACATCATCACTTCTGCAGTCTCTGCCAGAAAGATAGGGCAAGCTTCTTGCTGTGCTAAGCTCTTAAATCATTACAGCAGGAACCACTAAAGCTCATGAGCCAGCCAGCTCGGTTGGTAGGAGCTAGCGTGGGAGAGTCCTGAATTTGCTTCTCTCTTTATTTAGATTAATTTTTTGCCCATTCTTAACAGCCACTCAGTAATCTATTCCAGGGTGAAGCCATCCTCGCCCTATCCTGTAAAAGCTATTCCACTGTGCAAAGAGAGAGCTCAAGGTGAGCGGGTCAGGAGGGGAAGCCATGCACTGCTGTGGCCTTCTTGAGAAGGGGGCAGTGCCAGCCTCTTCTCCCGCAGATATTTATGTCTTTTATGTGAAAAGCCATTAGAACAGAGTCCAACAGTCGTAACAGGAATGAGTCTCTTTTTCTTCACAGCTGACTGTAAAAGCAGAGAATATCTTGCAAAAGAGCAAATAGAAAATGCTGATAGGAGGCATCAATGTATGAGAAAGGAAAAAGATGTAAAAAATAAAAGCTTACTATCAATTTATACTGAATGAGAAATCCCTTTCTTATATCATCATAATCCCACTTACCTTGCACGGGTTAGAACTGATGCACTGCCAATTAGGTTTTTCTCCCAGTTCTGCTATTCTGTAGATCCCAGAGAGTATTTCCTGTCACCAGATGCCCATGACCTTCCACATATGCCCAGGAGGCATTTCTCTCCTTCTCCTTTGCATTTAGCAGACTCTTTCTTCCAGGTAATCCTGAGAAGAGCAGTGAGAGTCATCTGGAGTTAGGACTGAGAAGCATTCTCTCAAAATACAATGAAGCACACACACTGCTGCAGCTGCAGGACACAGTGTGCTGAAGGCTGGATTTAGATTCAGCTTCAAAGAGCATTAAATTCGTGCAGTAAAATTCGAGCTAAAACTTTTTTCATCTTTTAGACAATCTCACATTATTTAGATTTCCAAGTGAAATTTCAAACAATCCCCAGCTCTGCTCAGTGTATACAGTGAGCTTTGGGGATCACTTTCAAAAACACCTCATTTGCATCAATTCAGCCGATCCCCTCTGTGTTTGAGAAGATGAAAGTGTATTTCTAGCCTATATTTCCCTCTGCTCAGACTCATTCTTTTCATAAAAAGAACTAGATCAGCAATCATGTTCTCTCCTCTTCCAGTTTCTTTAACTGCATCATTGAAATCTAGGAAAAAAATGCATGAAAGCAAGAGGCACAGATGTTTACATCACAGGTACCTCAAAAAACTTGGAAGTATCCTAACTGTGTATAGCCTGTGCATACATTTCATGCCTCACTCACTAAGAATTAGCATTGAAAGTCATCACAGTGAACACAGGGAACTGGATGAATTTCAATCTACTTCAGAAACCAGCCATTTATGTTGTTTGATGTCATCTGCAGTCACATCACTGCAGACATCTTTTGCAAGACTAGTAAAAGAAACGTTGTCATTTTTGACATGGCTGCCTGTCCCTCTTCACTGCTCGAGTGACAGCATTCATAGCACTCTTCCCGTTGCTCAGTGCATATAACAAACCCAGGTGCAGAGATGAGTCTCTCAGGCTTCCCTTTGAAGAATGTCAGATCAGCTCTGTTTCTTTTAAAACCGCTCCCTTGGACCAGCTGACATTTATGCAAGCCACACAACACCGAGGAATCAGGATTTCAGGCAACTGATACCACTCTAGGGACACACAAACTGTAATCTAGATGCAAGCTACAAAGCAAAAAATTAACAATACATGCAACTGGATGTCACTGGGGTAAGAAAGCACACTATGCCATTAAGAGAGTTAAGGACAAAGGAGGTATCAAAGAGGTGAAATAATTCACATTGAGCAGTAATCTTATTGGCCTTTTAACTTGCCACAGAACATCAATATTGCATTAATCTATGGTCCTGTGCAAGCTGTACCAAGGACAAAATGGGGAATTCGCAATGGCGTAAAGGCGAGAAATAAGCCTACCTACTTTTGAGCACTCAAACAGGAGTCTCATCACCTTCAGCTCTGTCTACAGCAAATGAGGAGTGACAGAAGCACCTCCAGGGGATGCTTCCACCCTCTTGAGGTCTGAATTGCCTTCCAGTTGTGCCTCTTGCACTTAATTTCTAAAAAAAAAAAAAAAAAAAGAAAGAAAAAAAAAAAAGGCTTAATTTAAGAATCTCTGATCTTCTCATCCAAGCCCTATCCTCCTCTCAAAGCTCCATACTGCTTTGAAAACTTGAGAGCGACACTCACGTATTGGAAGGCAGTGTGCTGACTGGGAGTGAGGCTGAGGTAGCAGTGAGACACACCTCTCACACCCCAGGCAGTTAGGGCTTCTTGCAGGAAAGAGCCCACAACTTCCCACAATTACCCAAAAATTATGTGCTTGCTAAACTGAGCCAGAAGTACTTTGGGAAATCTTATCTTGTGAAATGGATCTATTTTCCTTATAGAGAAATATAGCAAGATTTAAAGTCTTTCCCTGGAACTACATTTCTCACACTAGCCCAGTGGAGAAGAGCGAGCTGAAGAAAACACGTATATGTCAGTACATTTCAGATTCTCGTGCTTCAGAAAGCACTTTCTATCTGAGCATATGCAGCTAACTTTCCAGAAACCAACCTCTCAGTGAAAATTAATACCATCTTCTTTTGTCTGCACATACATAATGGAGGGTTCTATTGGTTTACAACATAGAGATTCTCACCTAATGAAATGACTGCATAAAGAAATACCTTAATGTATACAAAGGCAACCATATACAGTAGCAGACCAAGTTATTTATCTCCCACGCCAATGCCTAACAGATCAAATATTGTCTGTGAAAACTTGCAAAAATACACTAAAAAAACTGACATGCGTTCCTCAACACTTGAGTAAACAAACACAAATAGGGAGAGGAAAGAAGGAAATAAAAGTAATGAATGAAATTTAATTCAGCCTTTTATTTTCATCTAAATAGAAAGCACTTCAGCAGTGCTGTGATAATCAGGGGATACTTTTTTTTTTTTTTTTTTTTTTCCAAAAAATGTAAAGCAGTACTTGAAGTCAAAACCTGTTAAGAAATCATAGTTCTTAGCCATGGTAAAGGAGAGCTTTAAGCGTTGTTGGGTCTATACTGTGCACAACCTGCTTTCCCAAGCCTCTCTTTCGTGGACTGCAAAAGCTCAAAAGGGTGAAGAAACTAATATGGTGATAATGCTTTGTCTTTGAACATGACAGACTCATGATTCAGAAATCTCCTGTCAGATTCCTCCTGACAGAATAAAGATTCCCACCTTACCTGAGGTCTCTGCCTCGCACCCCGTGAGAACTTCACAAAGCAGAGAAAAAATTGAGTCAGGAAAACGTTCATGAGGCTTTATTTTATTGATGTTGTTCACAGATAACAATCTTAAAAGGCAACTGATCTTTTTAATCCAAATAAAATCCATATTCCCTTCTGCTTTCAAGGACTGAGGATCTTTAGCAAATGAAATTTCAAATTAGCCTGCCCACAATACCCCCGCACTGGGAAAAGGTGGCTTTGGGCTGACAGAGTCTAAAAGGAAAGGCAACAGTACGGGGCTTGAAAGTTTAATGCTGCCTGGCCACAAATCTCCATTTGCAGGCAAAACAGCCATGCCTGGGCGGTGAGCCAGGGGCAGGAAAGGATGCTTACAAGAGCATGGACCTGGTAGGAGCCAGACGCAACCCGGTGAGAGGCTACCGACAGCAGCTCTGCTGGGGTTAAGTGGCAAGCATACACTATACACACATATATATATCTATACGCATATGTATGCAAACTTCTATGCTTAGGCTGAACTTCCTAGCTCCCATCTGCTGTGTGCAGCATGAAATGTCTCCCTGTGCAGGAGCCAGAACAGCCGTGTGTTCTGCAGAAATCCCACTCGTGCTCCATTTCAGTACGTCTGCAGAGGCGCAGCTTGTGCTGACCCCACGAGCAGAAGCGAGTTGCTTTCACGTACGAGAATCAGAGGCTTCGCTGCTGCCTTCTTCATTTTTTCCACCTGACCCTTCATTCCTCTCCAGTTCAGCTGACATATATACCACATTATGCTTCCGTTTGCAGACAGTACATTAAGATTCAGGGGATTCTCTACACCCTACCCGCATTTTTCATTACAGCTATTGATATTATGTATTAAAAGACTAATGACTTGGAGCCTCTAATATCAGGAAATGATGTCTCTAATGATACATCTTTGACCTCAAGACTGAAGCCTGCAGTGCAGTTTCCTCATCTGTGTGGCTGTTTCCTAAAAGCCTGGCTGAGTAGTTTGTTGGCTGGTACAGCCGCTGCTTGAGTTTTCACCTTTGCCACTCCATGGTACTCACTGTTCTTTGCAGAAAAAGCACTGACTGCCTGGAAAACAAGCCAAGACAACGCAGGTATTTGAGTCAAAGCATGTGGCTGATGATGGGAGCAGCTTCATTCAGTATGTAAGATGTCCATAAAAAAGAAGTTGTATCTACAATTCCACTACTCTGCCAGATGCACTGAATTTTGTATCAAGCAAGAGCAGCTTAAATTCACACTTTGCAGTCAGAAAAGGAGGAGGAGGCCGATAAAAGCAGATGATTGATCTAACAGTGCAGCTCTTACAGTACTATATTATTTCAGGACAGAGTCCTGTAGTGTGCTTCATATGAGTGGAAATCACTGTATGACTGGGACCTTGAGAGACATAGAAACATAAAAATCTCAGGACTCTCAGTCTTTTCATGCCTTCAGCCAAAGCCTGAATATTCAGCCCACTCAGACCTGCTGTAGTGCTTTGTTAGTGATTTGATTTCCTGAATTTTCCCTGCCTCTTGCATTGTGGAAAATATTTTGTAAAAGGAGTGCCAACATGCATCTTCAGCATGCAACTAATAGATCTCTCTTTCAAGGACGCCATAAGAAAACATATTTAAGTAAATGAGCGTTTCAGAGGCCAGTGAAAAATCAGGCAGCCAGAAGAGCTTTTATCTTTAACAGTGGTTCAGTCACATACATTCTGCCTTCAGTAGCAAATGTGTCTATGTGTAAAGTTTCATTATGAAACTTGTTTCTATAATCCTTTTATTGGCTTGGATTTTACTTTCTCTACGCTTATTTACTGTATACAAACAAAATGATGTAAGACTTGCCTGAGGGAACTGAACAAACATAATTACTCTGTAGTTTACACTTTTTATTAAGTTTCTTTAAATTAAAATTGCCTCTTAAGAAAGACCTACTTCAATTCTCTTCATTAATAAAGAGCTCCATACGTGAATAGGTGCTCCATCATGTGTATTAATTCCTGATACTGCAAAATCATAAGCATGTCATAAATGTGCTTAATTTTATAAACTTTGAGTGACTCCAACTCTCAATATAATATGACACATAATATGCAATTCATTGGAGTATTTAGATATTTGCTTAAAGCCACCTTTATTCATGGAAGCCCTTCAGTAGGTGGACTTGCAGTAACATATTCAAACATATACTTAATATTAAGCAAACTTAAATACTCTATTGAGTTGGGAATACTGCTTCTTGAATGGATCATACCAATAATCACAGTTAATATGATCTGGTGCTTTATAAAAAAGGTAGTCAAATATGTATTTCCAAATACATAGAATACAGAAGTTACATAGTATGGTCCTAACTTTTTTCCCATTCTAATCTGTATGCAGTTTGTCAACAGGAACAGAAACAACTTAGCCTAATCACCAAAAACTGTTCTTACAATCTTAAGCTGCAGTAAAATACAGTAGCTGTAATGTCTTCCCAGGTATTCCTATGTCACCTGGAAGGAGACAACATTAGACCACTTCATACACTAGGGCAAACATTGTTTATAGTTGTATCTTCATATAATCGTTTGAGTTGGATGGGACCCTTAAAGTCCATCTAGTCCAACTCGTCTGCAACCAACAAGGACATCTACAGCTAGGTCAGCTTGCTCAGAGTTTAGTCCAGTTCAGCAATTCCCGTTTCTTTTGACCATGCTCCAGAAGCCCAAACCCAATCCTCAGGAAACCACTTGTTTCCTAAATGTTACTTGTAACTGACTATAGTCAGTACATGGCAAAACAAGAAGGTTTCCACAGACGCTATCAAAAGACATAAATTTCTCCTGGAATAAACTCTGCTACATGGCAAACAGATATAAAAAATGAAAGGAAATAATCTTGAAGCAGCAGGATTGAAAAAAACAACTACACATTAATCTTAAAATTATATACATGTGCAACCTGGGACAAATGTGTCATGGTTTGGCATGAATGTTTAATAACTTCAGGTGAACTGCACACCTTATTTTGTGACTTTACCACTAGAGTTTAGAGACCATTTCAAATCCATGCCAACAAACCTTTTTAGTACAGCATCATGCATTCTTTATTAATACTGCAGACAGTACTGAGAGTTTCAGTTTCAGCCAGAAAGATATGGACAGAGCTGAGGGAATTATAAGGGGGGGGAGAGGGGGACGAGACTCAAAATTCATTAAATGGTCAAAAAGGATGAATATGTGAAGAAAATAGTCAAATCTGTGTCATTCAGAAAACAAGAAAGTGAAGGATGTATTTAAAAAAAAAGAACAAAGAAATCCTTAATGTTACAACTAGCAACATAAGTATAATGAGATAAAAAAGGAGAAAGGCAAACTGTAGCTAGCCATTTCATGCTGCTAAGTCCTATTATTTCCTAGAGAAGTGGCAGAAACCCTAGCACTTATTTAAAACTAACTGGGAAAGAACGGAGAGCTCACTGCTGAAGAGCATCACTCCCTATGGTGGTGTACTGGATGATGAAAGAAGTGTTCGCCCAACACCCAATCCTACAGCTTTAATGAATCTTCATTTTCTGAGTATTCCCCCTTTAAAATGACAATATGCAAGTTCTATAAAATATTACATGCTTTCTTGACCACTTGAAACTATACTGATGTGCAAGCAGATGTTTCTCATGTGATCCAGAATTTTTTTTCTACCTTTTTAACTCCTGCAGCTCTTCTTTTCTTTGGGGGGTGGTGAATGGGAGCCAGGAGTACACTTGTGAGAGAGCAGCTGTTTTGAACTGGAGCAAGCACACCTCTGCCAGGGTAATACAAAGAGCAGTTAGAGAGCCACTGACAGTTCAAAGTGTCTTGCTTTCATTATGCTGCACCTGACTTCAACCCTGTTACATCTGTTAAGTTCCCTTCAGAGAAATGTTGTTTTTATGAGTAAAAATGAATTGCTCCCTTTTCTTAGATGAAAACCTGTAGGTGTATGAAGTTAAGACAATTATTAATATTAAACTAACATCTACCATTTAATAGTAGCTTCTCCTGAGACTAAAGCAGTGACATGAGTTACTATTGTTGCAGAAGGAGAGACTTGCAGTGTACTATAAAAGTAATGCTCTGTTTGCGTGTGCAGAGCCACATGTGACAAACTATGGCAGCTTTCATAGGTTTAATGAGTCTCTTTGGAGTTCTCTCTCTGGTTAGTCATAGCAAGGCAAGAAAAAAGCTGTGTGTGAATACATACCTCATGCGAGAAGATGCACACTGAGCAGCAGGCAGCATAATGAGCAAAGAGATGGGGTTTCCTGTGATCTCTTCCCTTTCCTTCATGCATGACTGAAAAAAAAAGGATAGAAAACAAAATGCAGGCTGAGATTTTTGGTTATACCCAAACTCAAGAGCTCAGGGCATAGTATGCAATGGCAGGCTTCCAAATCTGCTTTTTATCCTTAGCTTACTGCTGTGAGCAAGGAACAAGTGCTAGGAACAAGTGTTCCCAGTATGGTTTTGCAGTATCAAAAAGCACAATAAGAAATTTAGTGTATCCCCAAGACAGAATTGTGGCACATTTTCTTCCATAAATTTGTCCCCTGCCTATACTGCACTGGTAGTGAGACAATGTGTTAGTCTCCTCAGTCTCAGCTGTAGACCAGCCAACTCAGCCATTCCCTGATGTCAGACTCTTTGTGTGGCTAGCTGGAAATGTTGTGTCTAAAGTTCACTGGGCTGTAAGATGGCTGTTTATCTTCTGAAGATATCCCACTAAATGGTGCAAAGTCTACTATTACCTTACAATGATTGTAGGGGTGTGTAATGTCATTACCTATGAGAGATACAAGTCCTTTAAGTACCCCTAATATCTTGTGTGACCTTCTTATAATTGTTCTATGGTTTTCAGAAAAAGCTTGTCGGTGTAATAGCCAAAATTGGTTTCAAAGCTTCCTTGATGCACTGTTTTTTGATTTTACATTACCAAAATAGAGAGCTTTAGGTTGTGTTTGGAAAAGTTAATTGCTCTCTTATGCTCATATATGAAGTTATACACAGTCATTCAGCTTTACAGGTCACTTTTCAACCTAGTCTACCAAAGCCTTTATAGTCTGACTAATTTTTCCTATGATTAATCCAAAGCAATGTCCAAAAAAACCCTGAAATTTTCAAATTTTGGTGCCTCAAGCAAGGCACCTAATAAAGAGAGCATACTGTTCAAAAATATTGTCGGTAGCTCTCACCGTGTGCTTAGCTCTTCAAACAGCGATGTGATTTATTTTTAATTGTCTTGTATGATAGGTTGTCATATCTGGAGAAAAGCGCTTGCCCATCAATTATCATGTTATGAGTGCTACCAAAACAAAATAACTATCATTATTAGTCATCAGCAGTTATCTCTGGTTCAAGAGTTATTTGGCAAAATGAAGTTGCTTCAAGTTGCTTATTTGCTGCTCTTGTTCAGTTTCAGTTTTAGCCATTCTTCTCTGTCCTTTTTGGTGCTCAGCTCATTTTCATCACCTCTTTCCTTCCACAAATACTTGAATAGCTGCCTTCTCTAATGCTATCTTGTTTTTCTATACACATGTGCAAAAAGCATAACTCCCCAATTGTCTCAATAAGATTTCCTGGAACAAACCTGTTAAAAAAGGAAGAATTAAAAAATTATAAATAATATCAAGATATTTAGTTCCCATCAAATCTTTGCTCCTGTGCAACAAAGTAAGTCCCAAGCAATCCGTGAGAACTTATCATCATTGCAGCCTCCTCATAGGAAATCTATGAAATATCCATTAACTCTGATATTCTGAGTTTTGAGAAGCCTAACACTCTGGACTCTTGTATCCATAAAAATGTGAATGGTATGGAGCTTGCATGGATGAACAACGGTAAAGATGATTAGAAGTCTTTTTGCTAAAACTGGAACATGAGCAGCTCCATGGCCATCTTCCGTAAGCCTGGATCATCTTATTCCCACATCACTGCAAAATGTCTATCAGTATTTGAATACAAGAAGAAAAGTGTGATTGAAAAACTGTATTTTCTTCAGAGCTGTGTGTTTTTTTGTTGTTGTTTTTCAGAGTTTTACAAGTATTGCAGTTGTTTTACTCTGCTTTTGTTAAAGACTCATCATTTTAGGTGGACAACAGGCCAGCCACAAGCCAGCAGTGTGCCCAAGTGGCCAAGAAGGCCAACGGGATCCTGGGGTGTATTAAAAGGAGCGTGGCCAGAAGGTCAAGGGAGGTGATTCTTCTCCTCCACTGTGCCCTGGTCAGGCCTCACCTGGAGTATTGCATCTAGTTCTGGGCTCCTGGTACAAAAAGGACAGGGATCTCCTGGAGAGAGTCCAGCAGAAGACCACAAAGACAATAAAAGGCCTGGAGCATCTCCCCTGTGAGGAAATGCTGGGAGGCCTGGGTCTGCTCAGCCTTGAGAAAAGACGACTGAGAGGAGATCTTATTAATGTTTATAAATATTTTTTAAGTGCTGGAGACAAAGTTAACCTCTTTTTAGTGTTCTGTGGGGACAGAACAAGGGGAAATGATCATAAACTTGAGCATAGGAAATTCCACACCAATATGCAAAAAAACTTCTTCACAATGAGGGTGATAGAGCACTGGAATGGGCTGTCCAGGGAGGTTGTGGATTCTCCTTCTCTGGAGATTCTCAAGATGTGTCTGAACGCCTATCTGTGCAGCCTGATGTAGGCACTTGCTTTGCAGGGGTGTTGGACTCGAAAGTCTCTGCATATCCCTTCCAGATCCTACAATTATGTGATTCTGAGATTTTTAGATATAATTAATACATTCCCTAAAAATGTTGTAAATGAATGCCACTGGGAGTATAATTTTTACTTCTGAGTCCATAAGAAAGTATGCTTTAATTAACAGTTCTGTTTAGGAGACTTTCTCTGTACTTATCCTGCTATTTCAAAACACATTGACTGCTGTCCAGTCTCTACTGAAATCAATAGAAGAGGAAAATTCTCAGTTGTCATTAAGCTTCTGCATGACTAACAAAATAAACTGGTTACCAGACAAAGGAGACTAACCGAAATATTCCTTCTATCTCTTTAACAAGAAACAAGAGCAACAAAATGATAAATTCATATGGATTCATATGAATTGACTGGGATTCATACGAAGTCACAGGAAAGGTTTGACTAGAGATAATTTGCACAAAGATAAGAATTTACCTTACAAAGCACTAGGAACTAGGAGTTTTATAAGTCATATTGCTATATGTTCACTGTATGGCTAATTGTTTATTTCCTACAAAGGCAGGTTATCTTTGAATCACTAGTTATATTTTGATACTTAGTGTACATTTCTGGTAAGTTTATGCCCCAGCTACCTCCAGTTTTCTAATAGTTTTGAGGTATGTGCTGAATAGCACCTTCATTAAATCTTGCTGTGCCTCTACTTATTTAGTATAAAGCATTGCTTCCAGCCATAAGTAAATTCAGTTTCAGTTGACTGCAATGATGGATTTCAATGGAAAATGGAAATGAAATACTACCACTGTACCTCTTACTGAACTACATCCCTTAGTAGTAAAGAATATCTTTAACTGTCTTTTCACTCTGAGGTTAAAACATCACATTATTATAAGATTCTGTAAGAGTATGCAAATTGCTATGGTGAATCATACAATCACAAAATCATATAATGGCTTAGACTGGAAGGGATCTCAAAAATTAGTTCCAGCCCCATTGCTATAGGCAGGATTGCCAACCACTAGATGAAACACAAAATAACAGAATCATGGAATGAGATATAATGAATTAAAGGTGATAACTGTCTGCTTAGGTGTGCCATCACGTAATAGGAACCTGCAAACAAAAAAAGACTTCTAGGATCATATATCTATAGCTAGGATATCCAGTAAAATAAAGCATCACTATGATCTTTGAGAATAAAGCATAAGGCACTGGAATGGGCTGCCTGGGAGGCACCCTTCCTGGAGATGTTCAAGAAATGTTTGGATGTTGTACTAAGGGACGTAGCTTAGTGGGGAAATATTGGTAGTAGTTGGATGTTTGGATTGGATGATCTCAGAGGTCACTTCCAACCTTGGTGATTCTATGGTTCTTTGATTCTATGACACGTATCTGAGGCAGCAAGCTTTCTCATTGAGCAGCTCTGAAGGGAAAAAAACATACAAGAGCAAATCTATAGGATTTTAGAAGAGGAGCAGTGAAATTTCATGTTAGCGGCAGTTCACTGATATCTTCATAAGGCAATATTTTGGCTAGACTGTAGTGCACTTTGTGATCTAACAATGAATACTTAAATAGAATGTAATAAACCCCCGCAGTAAAAATAATAATAATAATAATAATAATAATAATATTAATACAATGAAAAAAATTGTTCTTCCTTTTGAATTCAGTGAGGACTACAAAGATAGTGATTATTAAAGAATTTAGCTGGTTTCAAAATTGACCTTAACCTGGAAAAAGCTAGGCAGAAGCAAAGAGAAAACAGATTAAAAATTCAATGCAGCATTTCATGGCCCTGGTAACCTGGGACTGGGATACTCAAGAGCTACTGACAGCTTGCATTTCAAAGCTGATTTGTAAAGTTGCCAACAGGTCAGTAATCAGTAACTTTACAGAGCATGCAGCTGACACAGAAAGCCAAAAAAGAATAACAAAAGACATAATTGGATCTTAGGACCCAAAAGATGCCATGAATGCATTCATTTTTGGCACTATGCATGCTGCATGTTGCGACAAGATATGGTTATAATGAACGTGATTTGCATATTTTTCATGAAGTTTGGATGCACTGAATCATAAAAATAACCTCCCTAACATGAAGCTATTTCACTGGCTTTGGAAATCTCATTTGAGACACAGACAAAACCACAGAAGTTAGCAAAAAAAAAAAAAAAAAAAAAAAAAAAAAAGCAGGAAAAAAGTCTGTTAGGTCATCATAGACGTTTGCCTTTAAATGCAGAATTATTTCCTTCAGTTTATTTGGAAGTTTTTTTTTTTTTGTTTGTTTGTTTTTTTCAGGCTCTAACTGGCTCCTGTAAGTAAAGTCTACATTAGATTCAGAGACAAACTTTAAAGCAGTTGTTTCCTTTGCAAAAGGAAACAAACAATAAAGGAAGTCAACAAAGTAACCACAGACAACTAATGACTTCATAGTAGTTAAATCTTTAGACCCAAATGTGAAAGATCTCTAGAGAAAAACTGTCTGAAGGTTTCATTCTCCCTCACAGAACTGATGACTAGAGGTCTCTTGTTCTTGTTGAAGTGTATACATAGGACCCAAACCTAGGCATGAGCAGCCAAAGTCCTTCCAAGAGTTTTATCTGTCACTGCACTCATCTTTGGCAACCCTTAGCTTGAAGGCTACAAGATCTGAGGAGAATTAAACTGCACTGAGTGGCTCTGAACAGCCTGGTCTAGTAGTTGGCAAACCCTGCCCACAGCAGGGGTGTTGAAACTAGATGATCTGTGAGGTCCTTTTCAACCCAGGCCATTCTGTGATTGTATAACCTGGACTGTTATTACCGTGACTTCCTATTTTATTATGCTGGCCCATGATGTCAGAGGTAGATGTTGGTGGTATGGCAGTAGAGGCTGAACCTTCCTGGCAATGTTCTGCTACATTTTGTTGCTGTGAAACAGATGGCAGCAGAAATGGAAGTATACATGAAGCAAAACTACAAAACTGAACTCCATGCAGAGGAAAAGTCCCCACTGACATTCACTGACACTTGCTGAACATTTATGGAGACCAAACAGTGTACGTGTGCACGGTGAGGTAGGGGGTCATGCATTTCAGCAGTGGTAACAGTGACTGAAAGACAAGTCGTGTTCCAAACAGTCATACATAACTGTCACACACAAAATGAAGAATGTCTCTATCAGCTCATCTACACATCAGCTAGTGGTAGTAACCACGTTGAAAAACAGTGCTTTGCATCTGAGAATTTGCTCTATTAAGTAGTGTTATTGTGCTCTTCACAGCTGTTGCAGTATTCATGAATGTAAATACAAGGCATTACTTTTGGAGCAACATACATACAGAATTTGAACATGTAATCAATCTGTAGATTTGTGGGTCCTCATTTATCAGAATAGCAAGCCTCCTTGTGGCTTCAGAGCAAGTAACGATCAGCTTTAGGTTTCTGCTCTTGAGGAAATTCTCCCTCAGGTTTATATGGAAAAATTTTGCATGTTGTTACTAGATAGAAACTGCTACTTCCACATTTCAACAGCAATGCTATAAATGCAGTTCTGATGACCTGCCTCTATTGGCATGCTTACAACATTATGCCACAGCATTAGCCATGAGTTTTCTAGATACCTTGGATGTAGTTTCTTCTTGTTTTCTTGTTTTCTCTGCCAGATAACCTGCAGCAGAAATGAGAGACTTTTGTATGCAGAAAGAGCAGAATGACAGAGATCCTCCATGGTAACATGGACACAGGTCTCCTCAATGCTTTTCTGAAAAAGGTGGTAGTTCAGGGAAGGGCAAGGGAGGGAAAGGCAAGACAAGAAAAGGAATCTACATAGCCTTCCACAGTTGTTGTAAACTGAGTGGTTATAACAATATGAAGTGTCATGAAAAGAAGTAATGCTCTTTTGTCATTACAACGGGAAGATCCCTCTTCTGTCCCCAACAACACATTCTGAATATAAATTTATTCATTCCAAGCTCTTGTGAGGGAAGAACGTGATTTATTTTTGAATATGCAAATGCAAAACATATTTATTTTTTTATTGGTTAAATCTTCCTGGCAGTAGGAATCTTGTACTACTGTAAGCCACAAGTGCAGGCCTAGATATTGAGAATGTCACTGTCTCTGGAATTAAGGAAACTGGTGCAAATAATAAATTGAAGGTACTTAAATCCACTCAAGGTTTGAGTTGAACAGGTCACAGAACCAGACGGAATCCGGGGCAAATAATTTCTCATCCTAGACATATTCTTCCAGGTCAGAGGGCAATTTGTTTGCACAAAAAGAATAAAAGATACGGTGGCATTTTGCTGCCTACACTACTACCAGGTCTGATGCTTAATTTGCAGTGACTTTTTAGCCCTTTCTACCAGCATTTGGAAGGAAGGCATGCTGTGATGTGCACACATGCATGGCTAACGTAGCTACCTAGGAGATGAGCATATCTTGTCAGGTGCTCAGTGAAAGCATCAGGAACACACAAGAGGCATTCTTTGGTTGTCCGGCACTACTCATTACCATAATTTAATAAACCAACGACCTGTCACCCTCATTTCAAAAAAATGTTCTTAACAGATTATTCATATGTGTGTGAACAACTAGAATTAAGATTGCATAAAAAGTTGGGAAAATGTTCAAGCATGCAAACCCCCTTTGTGTAAGATACTAAGGGATGTTGCTAAGAGACAATAGTTATTGCACCATTTCCAAAGTCAGACAATTAAGCTTAAAAAAATGAATGGTTCAAAAATCTCACTCCCATAAATAAACAAAATTCCTTTGGAAACAAATGCACTACAACTCTTTTTTAAAAAAAAAAAAAAAAAACTCTGACCCTAAATCAATACTATCAGCTTGACTTTTCAAGAGTACTTAGGTCCTGAAGCTCTGCAATATTTCAGAATGAACTCTTCATGATTGGTTCCTCGGAAGATAAGCAAACAAGTTTTGTTTTCTATAGGCAATCTAAATGAATGAACTTCTTGGAAAGAGAATGCGAGAAAGATTTGTATGCACATTAATGTCAGATATTGATCAATCGCCTAGTCATATATAATTTGGTTATTATCTGATATTGTGATTATTCATTGAATTCCAGGTATATAACTCCAAAGATATAACATTCATGAAATTTGAATGAAATAACACATGGAGCATTGACTACCAGGTATTTTTTGAGTTAACTGTATCCCTTAAAAGAAAAGATTTTGGAGAGATTCATCTCACCTAATTTTTAAGCCATCTGAAAGTTGGGTGCTTAACTTAAGCTAGTCAGTTAAGTTCCTGTACAAGCTATGGAGACAGACTGTGATAGAAAGCAATTCATCCAGCCTATATCAGACACCTATCTTAAGAAAGGGATAAATTGCCTTTTGGAGGAACCTATCTTTCTCCATTTGCTATATGGGGAAACTGGACAAATGGCTTGAATGAAACCCCTAACTTTAGAAAGCTAAAACATAGTGAAGATGAATTCTACTCTAAATCAATATAAAACAAATAATACATAAAAGCCACAATGCACAAGTCAGAGTTAAGGCAATTGTGATGAAATACACATTTCCTTGCCCTTGCTAAGAAGAACCTAAGGGTTTTGTGTGCCAGGAACTTAAGATTTACAAGGACCTTAAACTATTCATTTCCTCGATTTTGAGTCTGTTGGTTCTAAGCGATACAACAAGCATCCATACTGTTTATCACTGAAGTCTTTCATGTAGTTTTTCCAAAAAAAAGTATCAAGTGTTGTTTGTTGTTTTTCTTTTCCCTTTTATGCACATGGAAGAGGTTAGAAGCCCTGAAGCAAGGATAGCAGCACCTCTTACATTACCTGCCAGTTAAGCTAAATACAATCTCATCTTCTTAGGCTTGGTGGTTATTGCATTATCCACATTTCCTTTCAAGTCAGTTATTTTAAAAAGCATATTTATTCCTTCAGCTCCATTTTTTATGTGTGTAAAAAAGAACTGTTTCTTTATCATAGCTTGCTGCTACACAGCTTTCTGCCTTACTTGTTGAGACCTCTTCTCTATCCTGACTGTCTTCTCCCTGAGACTCTTTTCCTAACAAAGTGGTCTGCCTGGACACCAATAGCCCTGCTGGTCTCCTCTTGTTCCCCACTTACTGCAAACAGTGGAAAAAAACCATAGTTCTTCAAGTACAATCAGATGAAAGAAGCAGTAACCTGTGAGAGTAAGATATAAATTGCTGCTTGTGGAAATCGGAGCCAAAATACTCAGAGCAGCAGGACTTGCAGGATAACACAAAAGATATACTTAAAAATGTCAACTGGCTCCTAAAAACTTATATCATCTGAAAATTTTGGATGGATTGAATCAATTACCTCTTCACTCTTAACATTTAAGCAATATTTCTACTACCGTATTAACCATCCAGGCGTTAAACACAAATATGAAGTTTTAATATATCTAAACGAATTAAAAAAAAAAAAAAGGGTTGATCAGAGCAGAGAGATTAAGATCTTTATCACCAGCTTTAATGACTCCTATTTGATAGTTCACTCTGTATTCACACTACTGTGCATACTACTGGAACACGCTGCCTAGAGAAGCTGTGGATGCCCTACCCCTGTAAGTGCTCAAGGCCAGGTTGGATGGGGCCCCAGGCATCCAGAGCTGGTGAAAGCAACCCCGCCCATGGAAGGGAGTTGGAGCTCAGTGATCTTAAAGGTCCTTTCCAACCTAGGACACTCTGGGACACTACAATTCTGTGTTCTTAAAGATTTTACTTGTTCACCCTAAATGATAGCAGGTTATGTTTATTCAGCAATACATCTTCCTGTGTTTTTTGAATAGACTAAATATACACAGATTATAGTTAAATATAAATAGACTATACTTAATAGTAGAATAGCTAAACTAAACTAAAATACTCTGATGTTTTGTTGTAGATTGAAATTCAGACCAAACTTTAAATTTTTTGAGATTTTTTTAGACAACAAAGAGCATCCAGAGAAGACTCGCAGCAGCAAAGTAAAAACTGTACACCAAATTAAAGTTTGATATTAAAAACACAAAGAGTAATAACAATTAGCAAAAACCTGTAGCTTTCTGAAACTTCACTACCACTCTTCCAAAAGCTATAAAGTTTGGCCAAGTCCTACTAAATTTGCATTCACTGAATACGGAAAACACATTTGATTACCCACTGTTGCTCTCTCATTAAGGTGATCAGAGGTGATTCTTACACCTCTTTGGAAATCGTATTTTTCTAATGCAAAGGTAAAGGTGATGCAGGCTGCAAGCATTTTGCAGCCTAAGACAGGGTGGGTAACATTTCATACATAACCAAATGCCTCAAAATAGAGGATGACTGGAAAACATCTACAGCAATGCAAGTACTCCCCTATGTTGACCCATTGATATTATTGTGAAAGGAAAATAATTTTAGATTCACAACATAAATATCAAATGCTTACAGAAATACCAAAAAAATTATTAATAAAACATAAATGGCTAATGAAGATAATGGGAACTAGAATCTCTGTGAATTCTTAATCTGAAAGTTAAATCTAAGTAATTAAAATTTCTTTAATAACAACATACTTCTATTTAATTTGTATTTAGCATTTGATTTTTAGCTTTCATTCAAAACAATTTTTGTGCTGTGCATCTTCAAATTCTAAGCAACTTATAATAAAAAATCTTGGACTTAAATGGGAAAAATCCTTCCTGCTTGAGACACCACTGATTCATTTGTCCCAATATCTAGTTCATCACATTGATTGAAAAATCCTATTTAGATCATCACTGGAAATATACAATATATATTTTTTTTTAAATAGGCAAGCTGTGAGATTTAAAGACAAGGTTTTGCTAAATATCAGTTATTCCTCTCAATATAGGAGTACCTAGATGAAATTCCATGACCTGATTTATGCAGAAAGTTCAGACATGATGATCTAATGGTCCCTAATGGCTTAAAAAAAAATCTATGAAACTGCCAAATAACTTCTCCAGGGCCAGAGGGTGAATGACTGAGAACCAGTGAATTGTTCATATCAATAGGAAACAACTATACAATTACTGTGTTCTCCTCTATCAGAGTAAATACCAAAAATAGAGCAGGAAATAATTTATTAGGAAATAGGTCTTGGACTATTATGCTACTTTTGATTATGATATGCTATATCCGGGGGAATTTTTCTTAACAAGCAAGGGTATCATCGAACTACTAATATTGAAATTCAGTCAAATCCACTACATGACGGATTAAAACTGTTCTGACTTTGCTCGAAGTACGTAAATCCAACATTAAAAATGATTAAGCACATACCTGGATGTACAATCCTACTGTTTTATTTGCACATGTAAGTGAAAAGAAAAACTCTGTAGAATTCTCTTGGGGCAAAATTTTTAGGGAAAGCATGGTCTCTGGTGCCCAGGATAGCCAGATGTTCAGACAATATCAGATCTCTAAAAGATCAAAATGAAAAAAGAAAAGTACTCTATACTAAAAGAATGAAGCATTTAAGAATATATAGGTATAATTTGCATTTTAGATATTCTGTAATGAAAATCTGGTATTGATTATTAAATGCATATGATATTTTACCATAAGAATTAACAAAGAACACATCTCATCTACTTCAAAGGTCTATATTGGGTTAATGTGTTGAACTCGCAAACAAAACCGCAATTACTTTTCCTATATTGTCTCCAAACCTTAGGATGAATTCCACTGAAAAAAACACTGTGTATACATACACACACCCCTATATATATACATATATATATACACATATATATAAAATGCAGTTCCCCAGACAAATCTTTACTCCCATTCTGAAGTCTTTCATGAAAGAGAGCAACAGCACAGGACATCATTAAGAAATCCTCTGGTTTATGCATTATGTCAATTCTGTTTTCAGGTTCAGTTTTGTATATGCCAATATAACTTCTTATTTTGCCTATAACATATAGCTATGAGGTTGCGATTCTGTTTTGACTGTTACACAGAATATAGTATCCTGTTTTAGCACATGCTTGTTCTAAAGCTTGGGTCACAACTATTATCTTTGTTGAAGAACTGTCTCTTGAAGAAAAACTCTCAAAACACCTTGCAAACAGCCTAGCCTGTTCAAGCCCAGCTGATTATGAATCTGACACAGTGCAATCCTTTGCAGAGGGCACAGATGCCATCCTGGCATTGTAAAAAAAAGCTGCTGCAAAGAGACCAGAGCCTGAATTTGTGTGTTAAGTGATGGACTGCTAGTCAAAACTGCACTGAGCTGAGATTCCCAGCCTCTAACAGAATGTGGCCTGTTTTCCTGCCTCCCTACCTATTAAGGTTAGATTAACTTCAGAAATAAAATATACCTTCAGATGTCATAGAAGGCAAGGTGCTTTAGTAGGTCCAGTGATTAGTTTTAAGTCATGATTAGTTTCCCATGGTGTGTAGCAAGAAATATCATAATGAAGATGCCATCATGTCTAGTTTTTTTTAAATATGTTTGTCACAGAAATGGTAGAAACTGTTCCAAAGCCTGGGATTACTTTCCTCTGAGGAGAGTATAGTCCCATTAAAGCCAGAACAAAAGCCCTATTTAACAGTCTTACATCTTTGCAGATCCTCTGGAGGACTTGTGTCAAGAGCTTCACTATCTTTCTTGTCTTGGTTCAAATCATAGAATATATTGAGCTTTTATTAATAGTTGCCATATCCTAAAGATAAGCAATAAAATATAAATAACATTTGTTTACAGTATTGTAAAGTTTGAGCCTTAAGATGCTCTCCATCTCCTGTTAACAACACCGGGGCAAGAATAAGCCTGATCTCAAAAGGTTGGTTGCCAAATCCATTTAAAGTTTCTGGGTAAACCAGTGAAGATGAATGCCAGTCCTGGTTATTTGCAATCAGTCAGAAGACAGGATGCCATCAGGGAAACTAATGGTCCGTTAGCTTCTATGTGAGGGCCAGGCAGGGGACAGGAGAATATGGACATGCCAGAGACTGTGGGAACAGCAGGGAGGGAAAATGCATTCAGAAACAGGACAGCAAATTGAGTGAGACTAATGTAGAGATCAGGAGGGATGCAGAAGAGGGGCAGACAAGCGTGAAGATGAGGACACGGAGTCAAAGTGCAGGGAATGTGCTGTAACGGGATGGAGGAAAATGCCAAATACGAAATAGTGAGGCAAGGAGGAAGGATGGAGGTCATGCTATGGCATGGGAGCTATACAAAAACAGAAGATTTGAGCAGGTGCTCCTCCTGCAGCAGAGAGAAGTCATAATCTCAAGGGGTCCTGGTAGATGGAGCCTCTTGGATCAGTGAGCGGAAAAGCCTGCATTGTTGCAGAGGTTTTCAAGGGTAAAGGCAAAACCTGCAAAAATGCTTGACAAAAGGAAAGGAGAAATAGAACAAAAGAAAGAAATTCTCTCTAATGTTCAAAAGGAGAAAAAGGGGAAAAAGTAGTTTTGATTTAGGAATAAAATAAAATCTTAATGAATTTAAGCAGGCACAAATATGAGGGCTCAAGCTTAGTGTTTTTAAAAGCTGGATATAGCCAAAACTACCTCATCATTAAAATTATTAATCCTTTTGAAGGCTTAGTTTTCCAGCTAATCCATTGCTCTGAGAGCAAAAATTGCCATGTTTTGCTTAAGAGCTATCATTATTGTACAGAGGCCAATACAAACCAACTAAGTAACTGCCATTGTTGCCTTTTTAGGAGCTTACTAAATATATATCCACTGACACGGGATTGTTGTAAATCAAATTAAACCAGATGGATTTCTAAGGTTAGACAGTCTTCTTCACTGTTACATGAGAAAAATAATTTTTAGGATCCTTCTCTGAGGTTTCAGAGATCCAATGGTGTCAGTGTGCTAATATTTTACAGTCCAGTGGCTGCCAAGATTTATCTTTTAAAGGTTTGCTAGTGTCACAGTGCACTGCTATTTTACAGTCCAGCAATTTCCAAGGCTTATCTTTTTGAAGAAGCCCATGTAAAAGCTACAGCATCTCAGACAATTTTGATAGGAAGCATCCATAATCACTGAAAGACTGAGAAGTGTTTGAGGCTGGACACACTAATAATCCTCACGGCTTTCACAGGAGATGTCACCTTTTACTTTGTAAATGTTTTGCACCAACAATCCTACAGAAAGGGAATAAAAACTGCAGGATGGGTGGAAAGTGCTGAATAGGGTTGTGAATAAATGGTTCAGAAATTACTGCAGTTTTTTTTTAATTTCTTTTTAAGAAGTTTTCACATAGCTCCTTCCTAACCAGTGAGACTTTTACTACTACAGAATAGAACCCTTATACACCTATTACTCTTGCTCCATGGCATCATGAGTCAAGTAGAAACCAGACTGAAGGACACTGTATCTTCCACTAGAAAGGAAGGAAGAGAACAATCATGGGAAATTTTTGGTTTCAGTTTATTCTCTCCTTAGGCAGACCTGTACCTCCACAAAAGGACAAATACTCAACACTAAAAAAAGGTCTGGTGTAGGATGTGCTTTACACCCTGAGAAAAGGAAAAGAAACGTTAAGGTAAAAATCAGGTTACTATGCTGCTAACAGTACCTAAAACATGGAATCTGCACTCCCTCAGACTCTTTCTTTATAGTAAATAAAAATATCTTTAAAAAAATGCAGGCAAGTGTATTTTCAAGACTTCAAGCTTTCAATATGTACTGGACATAACTGTTCTAAGGAAGTTAGCTTAGTTATGAGTTTTCTAGGATGACTTTTGATTTCATAAATTTCTGCAAAAAATAAGTTATAGAACATACTTGATCTTACTCTGCTCATGTAGTCATTCACAAAGGATGGATTTCATCCCAGTTAAGAGTCCTTAACCAAGTTACTTCTCACAATCCATTAATAGGAAGTTTTCCAATAACTTCTGAGATGCAAAAACTGAATCAGACAACTTGACTTGCAAGGTTCTACAGAGTCATTTTGTTATAACCTGTCCAAAGGATAAACTTTAAGATCTTTATCAAAGCAAATCTAAGTGAAGTTTATCAAACTGATGCTACAATGTGCATTTCTACTCATACATCTGCTTCTTCAACTTTTCTGATTCTTGCAGGTTTTCCTGCAATGCTCTAGCATTTACAATAAGCCTGAAACATAAGCTTCACAAATACTTAGCAGAGCAGTGAAGAAGGAGGAGCTCATGAGCACCACTGAGATTGATTTGGAACATCAATAGAATTCCAAAAGCCCAGACTCTGAGGTCAGCCCACAGATAATATATACAGTATATATGCATTCTGGAAGTCAGCAAAAACAAAAATGAACATGAAAGATGTGGTATTGTTAGAAGTAATCAGAAATCTCATCTTTTGGAATAACTCAAATAGATCAGATAATTTAAAAGACACAAAATAAAGACAACCAAATTCCTACAACATTTGTTATCTCAAATGAGGTTGCCTGCCATGTCAGAGAATAGTTGTTAACAAGGCATTTGCAGAGCTTGCTGAATTTGCCATAGTCATTAAAACCACAGAAAAGGGTGACAAACTGTAGAAATGATGCAAAGAGTGAGTTTACTGAGGAGTATCTGTACAAGATGCTGAGATGTGCAAGAGACCCCCCAGTCAAAACATTCATATCAAGAGAACAGACACAAGGCAACTCCACAGAAGACTGACTTTCCTGTGTGTCCATACAAACAAATCAGTTCAATTAGATTGAACTCTTAGAGAATAGAGAAAGAAAAAGAGCTTACAGCAATAAGGTACACAGTATGGTTGTTCTTCGTGAGACTCAAACCATTTCAAGCAACTAAAGATACCTGTGAAGAAAATGATCAGTCAAGATCATATAACAATAAAGCAAGATACATACAGTTTGAGGCACAAAATTCAAATAGTATATAGAAGCCATGATCACTGTAGAAGACAAATATCCTTGACCACAAAGGAAAGATTTAATCTGCAAAATATACAGGTTGGTTTGTCAGAAGTATCCAGTACTTCAGCTGCAGTCCTTCATGTTTATCCACTGTCCATTAGTTCTACAATAATTCAGTTTATACAAAATCCTTTTCTTTGAAGCCTGTTGCAAACTCATTAAATGTTTCAAACTTTCCAGTACATGGATTTATGAGCAGTTAAAAGTTTCTCAGACTCAATATTCAGGAAATATAGCTCATTATCTGCTGTAAAGGCATTTGGCCAATCTAAGGAAATTCTTCAATAGAAAATTTGTTGTTTCCTATCAATGTTGCCCAGTCTCTTCCCTTTTAGATACTGTGGCCTGAACACTTCTTTTAATATATATCCTACAATGGCACTAATCTCCACTGAAAAAAATTATTGTAGTCTACCTTAGTGTCTTCAAAGGTAAATTTACTGAGCTCATCTAATGACTCTGATGGAACAGATAGAGAAACTCCATTGTCTGAGTGCAGGTCTTGAGACATATGTATTTAGACAAATGTTTTACCTTATCACCCTTTTCTCCTTACTCTTGGCAAAACGTACACAGCCTGTTAATGTTAATTCATTTTCTCCAAAATCCAAGGTCCTCCAGTTCTTTCTGCAAACTCCACTATTTGTTCAAAACTCTATTCTTAAACAGCAATTTTCATTTTAAACCTACAAGAAGTGATCTGAGTGTACCACTACATAAAAAAGTTAGATTTTCTGTACCTTTTATCTTCCACCTCTTGGATAATTTCCCCACTTGTGCTAAATTAGTGTCATTTCTATCAAAAGACTACTCTTGAAATTTGTCACTGGGTGGTTCTCTAAACTTTATTAGCAGTTTCTAGCAGTATCTTTTATTTACTGGACAATTTTTTGGTGCTTCAAGTAGCTACTGCCGTAGCAAAGCAATTTCACACATAGTTTTGAAAGATTTATTGTCTGGAGGCAATTTTTTGTGAATGGACTTGCTGCTCAGGTTACGTACAACATTATTCATAAAAGCATCACAGAGGAGCGCATCTAACTTTGAGATTGCAGGAAACCATTTTAAATAATGCTGCAATATAGACAGAGCCAGCTCTCTGATAAAAGATCAAGAAGAGGTGCAAAGCAAATCCCATACACCTACTTAAGATCAAATATGAGAAAAGTTATTCATGTAAGCATGTTTGTTATTTCAAGCCCCATTCTCCTTGATTGTATTTACCTTGCTTATCCACAGCCCCAGGTAAAAAAAAGATCTTAAATTATGCAAGAAATAATCAAACTTCCCTTCAGCTTAAAATTAATTATTGTAAATTTAGTAAACTAGTTTCTGTAAGAAATATAAGGACAAGAGTAAAGAGCATCCAAGGGAGGGCTACAAAGATGAGCAAAGATCTAGAGGGCAAGGTATGTGAGGAAAAGCTGAGGTCCCTTGTTTTTCTCAGCCCAGAGCAAGTTGAGGGGTTAGGGACAGGTTCTGCACCGGAGGGCAGTGGGAATGGAACAGGCTGCCCAGGGTAGCACACATGGTCCTACACTGCTAGAGTTCAAGGAGTATTTGGATAGTGCTTTCAGACAGAGTTTGAATTTTGAGTGGTCCTGTGTGGGGCCACAAATTGGTCTCAGTGGTCTTTGTGGATCCCTTCCAACTCATGATAGTCTGTGATTATATGTGCACATGCTTATACATGTATACATGTATTCTATGTATGCATCTACAAGATAATCAGGCACATGAGTTATTAATGGTTCTCCAGCCCTCTGCATTATGCACAATACAGTGTACAACCACCAACTATTAAGCCTGTCCATTCTATAGAATACAGCATTCAGCATATTTATTACCTTGCAAGGTACAGCACTTCTCACTCCTTCCCTCACAGTATGGTCTCAGCCTGGCATCCTGTCCCACATTTTTATCATCGATTATGCATTAATAAAAAGCACATATCAAACAACAGTGTTTAATGTTCCCATATCAATCATGTTTTTAAAATAATATTGTTTTGTGTGCCCTAATTGAATCCTTTGAAAATAGGAAAAGAAATGCCAGAAAAGATCCATTTTCTGTTGACTTTTAGTTACTCCATCCAAAAAAAGATGGACACTAAATAATAGGAAGACCAACGAAGGAAGTTTTCAGTAGAAAGCTGCAATCTCCCATTAGTGAGGATTTTAAGGGGCAACATTCTATGCGATTCTATGATTTTTACTCAAGTTGTCTGGGATATACACAACTTTGGAAAGAGCAAACATGGAACCACTGGCACTCCAATAATGGGCGCAAGCTCAAGAACCAACCACACATCCCTGCCTTCAAAGCAAAATTTGCTATAACAAGTGAACATCAGCTAAAAAATTATTTTCAACCCACTATTGGTCCTCTCACTCCTTTTAAGACATTTTCTCCTCCCATGAGAGTCTTAATTGTAACATTTCTGATCTGCACGAAGGAAGTGACACAGACTTAGCTGCTGTAAGGGTTTAGCATAGTGGGACCTGGTTTTTGCAGAGAAAGCTTCAGCCCTCATTGTACAAATAACAAAAGGTAGTTAAGAAGTTTAGGGTTTCCTTTATCATTAAGCAAAAGCACAGTACTCTAAAAACCATGTTCACTGCAATTCAAGCAGTTAAGTAATATAATTATGCCAATGCTTACCAAAGAATAATATAGCACGAGTCAATTTTCTGCATAACTCTGACATTGTATACTGTTCGTTTGGTGATCTGCATAACTTTCAGCTTTATCACATTTGGCTGCTAAACCCTCTCAAACAATTACACAGTTCAGTTATTTTAAGTAAAATAGATTTGTCACAATTCTTGCTCCCTACTGACTGCTTTGCAGATGCCAAACAATGGCAGGTGCGCAAAGGCAAGAAACTGCTTCAAATAACACCTTGGCTCAACAAAGGCTGCATAGAATGAAAACTGAGAGACAGAACCAGATGCCGCAGAGGTAGAATCCTCTTTCCTTTATCATCTCATCTCATTCCTCAAGGCAACCAATCTACTAACCCCTCCACATCAGTGACAGTAATCCTGTGCGAAGTATAGTCACCATCTAACCATTAAAAGGAAGCAGCAGTTGCAATAATGCTCAAGGTGCCTTTCCTATCTTTCCTTTTTAAAAGATCAAACTTTGGGACATTCTGGGAAATAGGAACTATTAGATACTTTCTGTGAAATTGCATCTTTTTTGAGACAGCAAACAGGCAGAAGCAGAGTCACTGGTAACTGGCCTGATTCAAGAAATTATACCAACAAATTCACAAGGAAAGATTACAAGTAATATATGTACAAGCACACAAACATGTAAATGAGAAAACAGGAACGCACCATCTTTTTTCAAGGAAGTACCATGTGAAAACATATGGAGTAAGCAGTAATAGTATATAGGGACAAGAAGTTCCTATACAAACCCCCACAACTGGTAAGCCACAGTTCTTGTCTACAGTCCTTTCTTTCCCCAACATAGTTTTTATAGTACAGAAATAGAATATATTTGTGTCATCACCACATACAAGCAGACAATTGGGAGTTAGATAACATCTCTCCAGGTCATCTGCATGAACATGTAGCACACCCACATGCAAAACTAATGTAAAAATCAGAGACAGGGACAAAGTATGAGCCTGTAGATTAACCAGTGGCTTTTTTTCCAGCTCCTTCCACTTGTCCTCCTTCTCCTAAGACTACTTCAGCTGCTGCTGCTCCACATTGCTCCTTGCAGTCTGCAGCCTAACTAGAGTTTTCCCATATCTTTCTTTTCCTAGAAATGTCCATGGGCTTTACATAGAGCAGTGTCCCATAAATAATGCTGAAACCACTAGTCAGTCTCCAGGTTGACAGTCTTCTTTTAAAACCCATTTGCATCTGCTCTAGTGGCAAATTTTATCCCTTGGTACAATTCACAGGTATCACCTTTCCTTAGATATAATACTTAGGACTCAAACACTGGTCTCTATGAATATAGACCTCAACCACTCATCTATCTTCTTTGACAAGAATGACTATTTAAGTGATAAGATCTTGAAGTTTAAACAACCAGAGGACAGCTTGTCTGAACATGCTAAATAACATATTTCCTATCAACTAAAAATTGTTTTTCCACCTCTGTGGAATAGAGGTAAACAGGTCTTAATTCCTATGAAGATACTGGTGCATAGTCTTGTGAATCGGTTCAGAAACTAATCAGAAAAATCTTTCCAGAAAATGCTTTCTACAGAAGGGCTCAGCCATATAATCCATTTACAAAATAATGCTTAGCTGTAGTCAGTCAAGAGCCAAAGTTTGCTGCAATAGAGTGCTTCTATTAGGTTTGGGAAGAACATTCTCAACAAGTTGAGACTCTAAATAGTTGAATTCTTCCTAGCCTTTTTACTTTAAATACAATTTAATGTTTAATTATTTTCACACTGAGGAAAGGTAATAAATTCCCTGCTCCCCAGGGAATTATTTGGTTGCACCATCAATTTCAGAGGCAGCCAGCCTCAGGACTTACGATCAGCCAGTCAATCAAAGTAGCTACTTCATTTGCACACTACCAAAGTTCAAATTCACCCCAAAGCGTTATTGGAAACATTGCTTAAACACTGAGATAGGGGTCCTCGATCATCTCTTCTGCTTGTGCTTACCTTCTCCCATTGAGAAGCAATCCAAGGATCACTGCTGCTGGCCTAGTGATGACATTCACTGATGGGGACCAGATCTGCACCCTTTTCAAAGCACCCAAGGAGGATTAAGCGTACCACAATTCTTGTACTAAAAACGATAACAACAAAAAAAGCACAGAAGGACCCAAGGGGAAGAAAGCAGATCTCTGTACCTCTCTTCTGAATGCCTCACTTCTGAGACAAGCTCCAAGTCTGACCAACACCTGGCATCATGACTTACTACCTCTAAATGTGAAGCTCAGAAGCTTCCTAATCAGAATAAGCATCTCTTAATTTATCCTCAGACTGATTTGCCTTCCACGACTTTTTCCTGATTGATTACAAACGTACACAAACTTTAAACATCAATGACCTCCTGTGCCAAGGAGTCCTTCAAGTGAAGTGTGATTTGATGAATTGTATCTTTTCCATCTAAAAATTTGTTCCAGCAGACTGGTCTGGCCAAATTTATCTTTAGCAAACCTCTTTGCCTTCCATTTACCTCCATGCCTTTGGTTTTTCCTTCCTTGAAGTCAGACAAAATGTTCTGTGTAAATGTAAGGGTTACATTCACTATTCTTCAAACTACTCATACTCAGACATATATTAATCCTAAGGCTTAATAACCTTTTTACAGGCTCAATCACAAACAACCCCACTTCTGACTGTGAGTCAGCTCTTTCAGATTGACAAGAATATTCCGATCTCAGAATTTTGTTTCCATGACAGACACATCGACCTCACTGATAACAAGTTCCAGGAGAGATGGAACTACTGAATCTTGGTCTCCTAAGGCTTTGTCAAACTATGTTAAGACAACATGAGCATTTTCTGATGTCTAATAGGTGCTGAACTCAAGTCGCAGATTGAGAGCAATAACAGATCTTTTCAATATTATCCAATAATCTGGTATTCATGATAGTTCTGTTCTCCTTTTCTATATACAGGAAGTCAGCTGGTGGATTTGAAAGAACTGCCTTACAGGCAGCTGGAGCCAGGCACAGGACATAGAAATTGCAAGATCTGTACTCCTTTTTTTTCTTTTGCAAAGGTAGCATCAAGTTTTGACTGCTGTCGCTGGGAATTCCTCCCATCATTACATTTTTTCCCAGTTTCAGACAAATTATTTATATTCCATTAATTTTAGCAATGAAATGATAGACTTACTGCAAAATCTTAAGTTTATATACTCTAGAATTATAACTTAGGACATTCAGAAGGGTTATTATTAAAAAGTTTATAGTTAGACAAGATTCAAGATTTATATCCTGCACAAATTTCTGATCAAATATTAGGATCATCATTTCATGGAATGAATACAGGAAATCCTGAACTTCGTAAACAGAATAGCAGGTGAGAACAATTCTCTTACTTATATCAAATCTTTATCATAGTCTGTTTAATAACCCTTGATAGGATTTAATACATCTTTAAAGTAAATGTTTCCAAGAACTCCTAGAATACTGGTCTAACAAAAAAAAAAATGAACACAAGTATTAGAAGTGTTGCCTGATTCCTGCCATTGCCTTGCCACCTACTCTGTATTATTTTGTGTGCCCATTCTTGAGGTGAGGATAATTTAAAATGAAAGTACTTGAATTAAATATGCTATCTGCAAGTACTAGATGCTCTTACATTAGTGTTACTAGAGTAGGACAAAAATAAGATAAATTTCATTCCTATTTACCTAGGATATAGTAATACCAAGGACTCAGTTTTCATTTCACTGTTAAAGTGATATTTTATTCCTAGACAACTGACAAAGTTATTATTTGTATGTTTTTAGCAATACATGACTCAAAAGTTAATCTTTCACCTACTGTTATATTAGTTTAAAATGGTAAAAACCTTCTGATTTCTTCATTCCCCAACACATTTCAAAAGCTAAATTATTTCTAGATCTTTGTGGAAAATTCCCATATAACTGTGGGTGGAAGGACCGAAGCTTGTTAAGTAATTCTGAGTTCATTTTTGGAAACTTCCATTTTGCTACACACAAGCATATTTATGTTTTTAATTAAAAAATAAAGAGGCTGTAAACTGCTGGTCAATTTTGCAGTGTTTTGTCACTTCCCATTAATGCAAATATAGAAGATATATTTCATAAAATAAATATATAGAGTTAGGATTCATTTGGCAGGCTGATAGTCTCTTTTTACAGTACCTAGCATAACAGAGCTATAACCTAGTTGACGTCCCTCAGCTCTTCAGTAATATAAATGTTAATAAATTCCATCAGTTAAAACACAATGTTATGAGAAGGATTACAAACAGGTACTTATATGAGTATTATCAAAGAGTTGCACCTATTTTATATAACTGATCAATCATTAAACACAATAGGGAAAAGAAACAACACCCAGGGGACTTGTATGGTGTTTTTCTTTTTTTATATGTAACAATGTGGATAGTATTCAGAAGAGACACAGATTAATCAGGATTTGTTTTTTCAGTGCTATCACTTTTGCTGGGTTAGCTGCACATCAGACCCTTCTCACTGTCCATCTCATAGGTGACTCCCTCAGCAGTAGGTAGAACGTCTCCATCCCTCCTCAGGTTAAGACCTGCAGAGCTCTGACACAGCCAAGACTCCAGCTGCAGCGGGTTACTCTGGCATCCACAGCAAAGCCCCCTGAATTTAGCACCTCAACAGGATATATATATTTTTAAAATCAGTTCCACTTCCAGTAGAGAATGCAATAACTCAGAACAGCTTAAACCCCCAAATCAAAAGCAGACAAATACAGCTTATGTGATCTAAAATTTATGTAAGTCTAGTGTGTGTCAGAAACTAACCCTAGAGAATGGAAAGAGAGTTGGATGCAATACCACTCTGTACTCCTCTCCCTTTCCTGTCAGATCTCAAGATTTCAGATGTGCAAAACCTTTCAGTGCAACAGAGCTCCTAGTTATTTCTCAGCAAGGAACTCCACTAAGTAACATAAGAAAACCATTTAAAAATATGCTTTCTTCTATATCTTAATCCCATCTTAAAGCATCTATACATCTGAAAAGTGTACTACATTACCTGGTCACCATTCCTGCAAACAGAATGAGTTAATAAAAAAAAAAAAACAAGACTAGAGAAAGACTTATTCAGTAGGCAAAAAACTGCTGTCATCTTAGCATGATCGTAAGTCAACCAACTGACAAAACACGGTCCATGTATTTAAGTTTTCAACTATCCATTCAGTAAATACATGAGTATCCTTTGTGCTATCTTTCTATGGACATGTGAGATGGCCCTTTGCTCTTGTGGAGACATTCAAAGAGAGCAGCCCAGTTTATATTTTGGCTTGCTCCTTGAAGAAACAAGGACATTAATGTGAGAACAGTGACAGTGTAAGAGAAATATACATACAAAACTCTTAGCATGTTGAAGACAATACATAGTAGAAGACAAATTACCATGTGTTTATACTGAGTAGAAGTATACTGTGGGGTGTTATGGAGTTGTATCTGCTTGTTCTCAATGACTGGTGGCTAAAGTAAGGCTCTTCGTTTCACTTAAACAAAGCTTAACACTTAGAACAAATGTTTGCTGTAACATACATAACAAAAAAAAAAATTGGACCTTGCGTAACTTGCCCAAAGTCTCACTGCACACAACTCCAAGACAAGAAAAGGGTTACACAAGGATACTGGCTCAGGCAATACATTTTAAAGACTTAACAGCAAGGCATAGAAATAATTGCACAGAATTAGGGGATATATATATTTTTTAGGTTTGACTAAATGGCCATTATTGCAAACAGATATTATTAAGGAATATTAACTCACATTTCTGGAACCACAGGATTTCTGTTTAACCTCATACAATGCAAGGACGCAAACCCTCAGAAGAAGGTCTAGAACAAACATCTCAACCTGAAAAATTTCTAAAAGCAAGGAGCCCAGTCTTCTTCAAAGGCCAAAATAAGAGAGGCTGATGAATAGAGAAGGATGTGTCTCCGGGATGCTCTTCAGCATCTTAAGTAATATAGTAATAGAATGATTGTTTCAGCCTCCCTTTAGGTACAGGGCAGGAATTTCAAACTACCATTTACATTACTGCAATGATTCCCCTTTATCCATTCTTCTCAAACGTATATTAAAAAACCCAAAAATCTACAAGTAGCCACAATATATTTAATGATAATTCCAATCATGGCCAAGCTCAACATTTAAACTATTAGACTGCTCAAAGAATATTCATAAGAGAACACAGTAATCTTCTTTTTCATATCTTTATGTATTGTTATGCATCATTTTTTGCTAAAAATGACTAGCAGATATAAATGGTGAGTCACTGCCCAAAAGGCAGATACTCCCATAATTGATCATTAATGTGTTTTTTGTACCTTCACCTTGTTGCTGTCAGGGACATAATAATCTATTAGACAAACTTATACCAGTCCAGTGCAGCAGTGATTCCTAAATGTTTTTGCTCAACCAAAACTTTAAGTATTCAAAGACATATGCAAGCAGTGTTTGAGTTCACAGAGGGATTTTTTTTTGTTGTTCTTGCTCTTGTTCTTGCAAAGGTTTCTGATGCTGATCATAAGATATCCAGTCATTTTTCATCTCTTGCCCTTATCTGTAGCTCTTCTGCTACTTCAAACAAAAAACACAGAATACTGACCCCCCAGAAATAATATGTCATTTGGGATGATAAACTCTATCATCATCTTGCTGCAAAGACAATTTAAAAGAGTTAAAATAGATATGCAAATTGCAGCAGCTAGCAGAAACATGCCTGCAGAAACATCAGGTAGGTGCAATCAAGGAAGAAAAGTGTCACTGTATTAAAGGTAGCACCTTGAATTTAAAGACAGGGCTCCAGCTGAGGACTGCAGAATGCAAATTCCTTTGTTAAACTGCTCAGTTATGTACATTTAAAAAGCACAAGCCATAGCTCAGAGAAGCACTGTAAATATGCTTAAGATCATCCCTTCCAGGAAAGAGGGAAAGACATTCTCTACATGCCTCTGTGACCAACAGCAGTGAGAAGTGTCTGTTGCAGACTCCCATCTACAAACCTATGCAAGTCAGAGTGAGAGGGGAGTTATTTGACTGCAACAGCTGTACTGGCAGTTGTTCCTGCTAATTGACATAACTACCCCTCCCTTTCTACTGGTATAACTTTTTTCCTACACTGTGACTTCACTAATTCTATGAGGTGTGAGAATCTGAATCTCACTACAACCATGCAAACACATCAGCATCTTTGTCTTAAAGGCCTCTTCTCAAGTACTTTGCTATGTAAGGATGCTTTCCAGAAAAGAAAACAAAAAAATAGAAGGAGGGAGACATGAATGTTTTGTTAGATCATACCTATGGAATTATAAGATATACTTAGAGACAACAGGTTTCTTTTATTTGGTGAAAGTCTTCCAGTTGCCTGGCAGAATTCTCCAACTGAAAAATAATAGACATATCATCTGTTAAGAGATGAATGGCTAAATTCAGATGATTTACTGATACCAAAGCTCACAAATCCCTTCATAAGTATTTTCAAATCAGTTCTGTTGTTAAAAAGAGGCATAGATACAAGCCTTAACCACCCATATGCACTCGTCACATGCCAGCCTGTACCCACTAGTAGTATGCAGCACACTCTTAGGATAAGACTGGAAACAAACCTACAAAATAAATAACATGGTCTGGCTTTCTTCTTAGTCCACACCTTAAGTCCCTTTAGAGTAAGTGAACAGCTCAGGATAACTAATGATTGGCTTCTGGCATTTGACACAGCTGAAATAGTTAATCTGCAATATTTTAGGATTTACATAATGCAGAACTTATGGGTTTCTTCTCATAGATCTCTGATACACAGACAGCACAGACTTATTTTAGAAAATAGCTACCACTTCAGTGATACATAGGCTACACTGAAAGTAACGTCTCCTATTTATTTGTATGGAAATTACAATAGCTACAAAGACTACAATAACACTATTTGATAGTGCAAACTCTCAGCTATGATAAACCATTTTTCAACAGCCACCACTACTAGCTATGCATTTTCACCAGCAACGAACAAGAGTCAGCATGCTATGCTTGTAAAAATCTTGTAAAAAACCAGCAGAAGTTACCCATTGCCAAAATGTAGCGCCACTACTGCTAAAATGCACCAACCACCACCTCATTGTGCTCACACCCACTGTTTGGCCTCCATAAACTTCCAGCAAATATTAGTTAATGTTAATAGACGCTTGTCCTGCTTACAAAAAAGCAGAATCGTTTCTGACAGGTCCTTGGTGGTATCAGGCAAGGCATTCACAAAGCCAATAGTCACACACAAAAAAAAATGGAACTCATCTAACTGGTGAGCAGACTCTGAAGTTACACAGCCCTATTTCCCCAGAAACAACCTCAGCACAAGAGATATTCTCCCTGCAGTGGCTGGCCCTTATATAATTCCAGGGAGGTTTCACCCTGGGTCCACCTCCTGTGATCACATGGGGAGCACAGGTGCAAATACTTGCCTGTTCTCCCTAGGCAAGCCACAACCCTTTACCAGTTCAAGCTGTGAACGGTTCCTCTGTGGTGCTATTTTTCCCCATAGAGGAATTCAATTCCACATCTTTGCTTCATATGCTCTTCCATGTCAGGTACCATTGTGTCAGACTATCCTGCTGCTGCCATCTGTCACATGGAAACAAAAAGTAACAGAATATTGGTGATAAGGTTCAACCTCTACAGCTGTACCATGAATATCTGCCTTTGATGTTCTGGGCCATAATAACATAGGAAGCATTACTTTTGGAGCAGCCCTTGTAACAATGACTTGAATTAAACCATCCATAAAAGCGTGTCTGCAGTCACTATATTCTGCAAGTGGCTTCCAAGGAAACATTAAAGAACTTGTCACAGTAAAAGTTCTTTTCTTACGTCAACAATTGCAATAAATTCAATTTACTTGGGTACTTTTGTCAAAAGCAATTAATGTAATCTATTTCATTTTCTCTTAACTGTGTGTTTACAAGACTTTTTCTATAGTAAAATATAATTTGGTTGGAATAAAGTTTTATAATTTAAGAATTTTCTATATAGTCACTCAGTCTTGCAAGCTGTGGCCAAGCTATGATTGAAGACTTGTCAAGTTTTAGTGCATTTTAATGTTTTGGAAAGGTTGATTTGCAACGTTGTGTGCAAAACAGTATTAGTATCACACATTTAACAACTTGAAGAGACTTTAAAATCTAAGCATGGAAAGAGCTCATGGATAAGAAAGACACAATTTCCTCAGAAAGTATGTACTCATGGATGTAAAGAATATGTAAACAAAATAAGCTTTACAAATTGAATTAGAATATCATTGGAGGAATAGAGGTAGCAACAAACATTATGACAGAGTGTGTGTAAATGTACGTATACACTTACAGATAAATTCCTACAATTTTTTATCTTTCTCTTATTCTCAGAAAGGCATAGAAACTCCTAGAGAAGTTGGAGAACTGGATAGTGCCACCAACAGTGCTTGTGGAAGCTGCACTGGCTCAAAGAAAGCTCGAATACTCTGAGAATAGACAATAAGGCGAAAAAATCAATATTTTTCAAATGTGTTCTAATTTTTTTCTTAAAAGATAAAAATATTTACTTCTGCTTTATTATTTCAGTTTGCATATTATAAATTGTATCAAACACAGAATGTATTGACCTTTGAAAACCAAACATTTTAATAACTTATTGTGAGACTGTATTAGATATACATATATGTATATCCCTTGCAAAACCTTCCAACTTTCTTCAATCAGCACTTTCTGTCAGAAAAGCTGTCCTGCAAAAATTTCTTAATTAACTGTAATCTCAAGTTTCACCCACATTTTAATGGGTGAGAAAATGCCAGAATTATTCTCTGCTGCGACAGGTGTATGCCAGGCAGGTGGACAAGGAAGTGTGCAGTTATATATAGGTTCATGATTTTCCTTCAATATACCTGTAACAAATAGAGTAGTTAAATTGCTCCAATGAATAATGCCCCAATACTTCTTAGGCAGGAAAAAAAAAAAAAAAAAAAAAAAACGGAAAAGCAAACCCAAACCAGGCTATTATTTTGTTCCTCTAGAGTTGTGTGGATTTGTGGATGATTTTATCCTAACTATTGTAGGTTGAGTATGTCATTGGAGACTTGAGAGTGAGACAGAATTTGTGTGAAGTAGTTTAACAGCAGTGTAGTGTAAAGGACAAAAATTATCTGGCTACTCTGCACATAGATATCATAAAATAGCAGCTAGTCTCTTGTAAGGTCACTAGCTGATATGCTCAGAAATTCCAAAGTGCTTTTATTTTGTTTTATTTTGCTTTATTTTATTTTAATTTATTTTTTGTTCCTTTAGGCAAATCAGAACTTCTAAATGGGCACAGAACTGGTGATTACACATCCCACAAAAAAATAAAGTAGGTTGGTGGATTTTACTGGAATATGATACCTTTAGGGAAGTCGTTTACAGAAATTTAAATTCAATTTCCTTCAGTTTCATGAAAGCTATTGCAAGGCAGATCCCCAGTTTTTGCTGTTGGCTTTTCCTTTGCAAAGTGTAGAAAGCTCACAGTTACGGTAGAATGGCAGCTTTATGGAGCAGGATGGTATAAGCGGTCTCACCATGGCATACTGCTTCCGAAAATATCACAGAAATATGGTGAAATACCCCTAAAATATTCAAAGCACATAAGTGAATTTCAAATGAAACACATGGTCTCAGCCCAGACATGCAACATCTAGAATTTCTGTCTCTTTCTGGAGACCGGAAATCTAAATCAGCTCAGTCAAATATAGAATACATACTTTTTGTGCTCTCACACTGTATTCACTTAGTTGTTTGAAACTGACAGTAGTAATGTAGAAAAGCCATAAAATATTATCTGCAGTCCATAAGCAAACTATAATAACAATTGTTAGATGTTTACCTACACATGAAGTCAGATTTTCACTAGCATAATGCTGCTTTTAATACATTCAGAGATTCTGTTCTCAAACTTCCTTTTCCTTATCAGATTGTTTTAAATACTAGTTAGAAATACAAGCCTAGACACAAGATGTGTTAAGTATTTATTTTGCTGATTGGTCAATTGGTTGGTTTAGTATCTTGAAATATAAGATTTGTCCTTACACTATTTTTACTTTTTCAATGTCAGTATAGTTAAATATATGGATCCAGGTAACTGCTAGCTCTTCTGGTCCAGCTCTCCTTTGTGGGCAGAGCTACCTGGAATATGAGTATTTTAAACCTCTTCAGAACACTTGATAATCATTTCCCAAGTGGCAAACTGAAGTGATTGGAGGCAGCCCAGTGCCCAAAGAATAAACTAATTTAAAATTTTTGTCCTACCTATATGACTTTCTCGTATAGAAAAGCTCTTGGGATAAAAGTGCTTTAAAGTCTGTTCCATAATACTTACTTCAGTATAATTATTCTTAAATGCTAAGCAAGTCCACATGAGGTTTTAGCCCAGAATAGTAATCTCAGATAATGTACAAGTGCAGATATGTATGGACACTTGTTACCCTTTTCATAGCTAATGAAGGCAGTGAGGTTTTGTGGACTATAGTACCAAGGAGCAGATGCTGAGCAAATGTAACTTTACAACTACCTCCATTAATGATATATGATGAAATGAACTAGGCTAGCTAAAGTAAGATGAATCATGTCTACATAGATCCAGTTCTTGTAGTGCAGACTCTCACCTTGTACTGGGAATTTAAAGTCTTTGAAAAAACCTTCACAGACTAATAAGAAAATTGGGTAGTCTTTGGCAAAGAGGTGTTACAGACTAGACACTGACAAAGCAACAAATAGAGAGTTAATGTTCACCTTAGCAAAGCCTCTATGCTAAGTCAGTGTTGAAAATATTCATAAATAAATCAGGAATTAAAGAACGGCAAGATGTAATCGCTGTTGTAATGCAAATAGCAATTAACAATAATATTTGCATTTGACACAAAGCTATGAGGATAATAGAGGTTGGAAGTGCCTGTAAAGAATCCCACCAGTAGACAAATGGGAAGCACAGCGGCAGATAAAATCTAACACTGACAAATGTGGGGCACTACAAACCAGAAAGAACATCAGTCGTGGGGAATTAATTGCAAACATAGTAACACAGTGGATTATCTCAGTCTCTCCTGATGCAAAACACCCATGAATGGTTCGATAAATTGGGGCTGCAAAAGTTATGGCACAATGTTATCTTTATTCTTCACGAGGAAAATGGTGTTGGAAGATGCTAGAAATAACCTGTGTGAAAAGATAGGCATTAAGTAGAGTACTTGTTCAGTAAAGAGAAAATCTAGTTAAGCAGGAGATGAGTGGCAAGACAAGAGGTGTACATGACTCTGACAGCAGAGAGGGACATGGCAACAGACAACCTAGGCTGAAAGTAAAGATAAAAGTGATAATAAAAACATTTACTCTCCACACTCATACACCACAGACATACAGGTGGAACTCACAATTCCAGAACTGCCATCTGATGTTATTTACCTCATTTTCCTTTGGAAGGAGATGGGGAGCACAAGCAGAAGGGGTGGCTTCCCATATTGTGGACCATGGGGGGCACATCTGAAGAGGGGTACGGGCACCATCACTTCAGGCTTATGGGATTAAAAAAGAAATTTTCTCTTTAAGTGATTCCATCCAGTGCCTGTGATAACTTCTCTTGTATCAAGCAGTGCCAGCCACAGCGCCGACTCAAGGGAAGATCTGTGCCATCAGTACCATATTCCCATGATGAGGACAATGACATGAAAATGTTGCAGGTCCTTGGGGATATGAGGATTACTGCCAGAAGTCATTCTCATTCCAGTTGGGAGCAGTGACACCAGACACTTGCCATTTAGATCAAAAGATAAGCAAAGGAAACTGTCAAAAGTCTCACAGGCTGCAAAAGGCTAAAGTGCAACTTCACCTAATTAAAAACTGAGAAAAATTAATAGCCTTTAGTTCCTTCAGTAGCCCCTTGATTTTTAGACATCTGAAAAGAGTATTAATTTTAAGAAGAGGAGTGAGAAGTCCAGCCCCACAGAGGGCAAACCGCACCCCTTGAGGTGGGAAACTCCTTTCTCTCCATCATCCCTTCACTGCCTGCAACATCCCTGCTCATATGTTAAATTGTAAATCAGCATCCTGGAAAGAAAAAAATGTCAGAGTGCTGACATCATTAGCAAACATCTTGAGCTGGCAATGAATGAAAAGGCAAAACTGCAAGGCCTCCAGTTCCTGAGATTTTAGCAATGTTAGACCTCTCTGCTGCATGTGTATCTGCATATGAATTGGAAGAAAAAAATATACAGATGTTCAGTTATTATCAAAATGACAAAAGAAAGCCCCAAATAAAGCTTTATAAATATTCTGCAAGCATATCACATATATCAGATTGCAAACAGCTCCCCTCCCTCCCACCATGTGTCCTAATGCCTCATTTCTTCCCCCCGCCTGAGGAAAGTAAGATTGCAGCAGCACTGCCATTGCCAGCACTGCTAGGCTGCCCAGGGGGGGCTGCTCGGTGCATCCCAGCACTGTGCTGCACAGAGCCTGCTTGTCGGCAGGCCACAAGCCAACACAACTCAGCGTCAGGAAAGATGAGTAGGTTGGGATCAGAGAAGTAGGAATTAAGAAGGCTGCCTTGTTAGATTGCACTCCTCCTCCCCAGGTATTCCATGCAAGAGAGGAGTAAGATTCGACCTAAGGTGGGAGACACCACAGAGGGCATGCGTTGAATTTTAAAGACCACACATCACTAGGATTCAAGAGTGCAGGAGAAATATAGCAGCTAAACCAGGAAAGCTCAGGGATCTGGAGAGGGGCTTCCAGGAGTGAAGCGGAACATTGCTGAGGGGAAGGAAAGAGGCAGAGAGCATCAGAGGGAATAACAGCAGATAAAACAAGCTTCTGCCATAGTCCATGTATAACTGCCAGAATAATAGTGCTCTAAACTGAAGCTGAGTTTTCCCACATATCAAAATGAAGCATTAAATAGTGTTTGAATAAAAATGCTAGGTAAAGCCATTAAATCACACCTATCTGATTTTAATAAAAAATGTAGAAGAGGGATCCCTGACCACTGATCATGCTACCTAAAGATGATGTTGATTGATTGTGTTCAAGTTGCATACGGCATTTACATTTGACTCCGGGTAGAGGTGGAGACAGAGAGGGATTATCCCATTTCCGAGACTTACATTTTGTTAATTATTTTTTGAGGAGGTGTTATTTTGTTTTTTGTTGTGTTGTTTTGTTTGTGATGTGTTTTTTTTTTTTTCAAGACATATGCTTAATTCAAATATGTAGTTAAAAGAAATCCTCCTTTTCTAGCAGAAAACCTTTTTAGAAGGCAAGAGAGAAATGTTTCACCAGATGAACTCTAGTGGCTCCCGCAGCTATTACCCAACTGTGTGTTTCACCTTTTTCAGAGGTTACCCCTCCTGTGGCAGAGCAAGCAGAAAAGGAATATGTGTCGGTGCCCAGCACCAACAGCCATGCTCTCAGGAGGAGTGAAGAAGAATCAGGGTTATGCCACGAGACTTTGCCTGCAGCAGCTGAACTGTGGACATGCAATCGCTTCTGCCAGCCCTGTGATAGGGACATGATCTCCACGACAGAGAAAATTAAAAATAGTTGGGGACTGAACCATAAAAAACTACAGTTCATAAGGTCTTATTCTTAGCAGTCATTCATTCACTTGGAGATTTTATTTCATTTTATATGTTGCTATTTTTTATGAATAAAAAGCACTCACACCATCCCAGTAGTAACATTTAACTCTTGCTGTCAAAAATGCTCTTCTGTCTGTATTGGCAAGGAAGTCCTCTACATGGGTCTCCTCTATGCACAGACTTTGTTAAAGCAAAATATTTTATAAATTAAACGTAACCCTTACCTTGCCAAGATAAAATATGTTTTTAACACTTTTTAATCTCCATATAGACAGGACATTATTCATTTTGACACGTTTCATCCAGTCTAAGTAATTGCAACTGAGGAACCTAACACCAGGCAATTGATGGGTATTAAATTACAATCCACGTGTCTACCAACAGATTATAGCATAGTTAAAAACATACCTTTTCCCGGGGGGAGGGAGGGGGCCTTTAGGACAGTTCAGAAATCGAATTAAGGCAGCTAATGTGTTACAATATGTCAGCTGTAGCAATTCTTCTTCTGCCTGAGCCTTGCCTAGGCCCTGGGGAGGACACGAGGTGCCCCTCAAACTTTGGTGAAAACCTTTCCTTCCCAAATGGAGCAGCCAAAGGCAGGCAGCCCCAAAGGGCATCAGGCACTGCCATCCCCACAGGACACAATTCTGGGTTCTCCTGGCTTTCACTGCAAAGCCATCAGCATGGCAAGCCTAGGGATCTAGTCTTTTGGAGCTGAGCTGCACGCAGGATTTTGACCCATTAGTTCCATTTCAGCTAAAACACTTGTGCCTGTTAAATTAAACCAGTTTATACCTGGCTCACAGAGATTTGACTGAAACCTGACAAAGAATAGGGAAAAGATTTCTTAGTACATTTGGCACAAGAGTATCTAGGAGGCAAATAGATAATGCCAGACTGGAAATGTGAGTCCCCCTTATAACAGTCAAAGGAACCATGGGACAAAAGGGCTCTGTACCACTTGAAAATTTTGAATAAGGTATCAGCCTCAAAGATATGCCCTACTTTTAGGCTATATGTGAGAATTTTTGGCTGAATTTTCCAGTCTTCTGTTGTTTAGAGAACTGAAAAATCATTTCTCTGCCTTTGAAAATCCACATTTATTCATAACTGAATTAAGAAAAAATGAAGCAGTCATTTAGAAGTTGATCTAAATATGTCCATAAAAGGTCATTTCAGATTTAACTGTGTACTTAGGAATATACTCAAATACTTTTGTAAAAAATCATGGTTACAGAAAAGAAAAATGTATTCATCATGTACTTTACGCCCAGTACTTTGTTCATGAAATCATCTCCACCATGACCTCATGCACATTGCAAATGTTTATATGTACACACACTATAATAAATGGTGACAGAGAACAGTTTTATACATTAATCTTAGATTTTTCTGTGAGGTAGCCACAAGAGGGTTATGGAAATGCCTGTCACCATCAGGACAGGAGTCTAAGAACTGGCAATGCCAGCACCTTCACTCTTCCCCAGTAGGCAGCTGGACTTCCCCTGGAAGAGTCAGTGCTATAAAATATTCATCCAAAAGTGACCAAGCAGATGTGGAGATAAGGGGAAAGCACTCCTTTCCCATCTTCCCATGCAACATAGGCCATAGTGACACACATTGTCCCCATCACCTCTTGCTGTTAACTGTGCCAGAAGTAGGTGAGGAAGGGTACCTCTGCAGCCCTGAGGTCCCTGATGTCAGCAGCTTTCTGCTCTGATAAAGGTCAGAAAAGCTCACTCTGAGCTGGGAAGGTTGACTAGCCAGACTCTGCTTGAGGGAACAGCAAGAAGCACTGCGAGGCACATATGCTGTTGTTTACTGAACTCTGCCTGCCCGTGACCCACTTGCTTCTGCTGCTCAGGCAGGCTGTCTCATCCCAAAACACCATATTCTCCTCCATCAGCCTCAGCTTCCTACATACCTGAAAATCAGCATGCACTAAATTTAGTCACATTTATACCTTTTTTTTTTTTTAAAATTTTGGGGGATAGGAATTAATGGTTTTGTACTTTTTTGTGTCTTTTCTCTACATTTTGCACAACACTTTAGTTTTAGACTCTTACAATCACATGCCCCAGCACAATATTGCCCAGAGACAATCAGAATTTCAACCCTTGATTGGAAAATAGGATGAAAAACTCTGCTTAAAATTAACTATGAAAATTCAAATTCCTTTGATACAATGGAAATAAATGGATAGAGACTAAGGCTCTCCCTCAAGCCCCTTAAATGAATATTTGTAAATATTACCCCTTAATAGTTTCAAATGTGATATAGTAATCATAACACTTTCTGTTACAGAAATCCTGCTTATTTGATCTATTTTCATATTACTTTCAGTCCCTACTTCATTCGAGAATGGTTGAAAAGCCCATTGAAAATATTCAAAACAATACCCTCGATACTATTGAAAACTGCTGATAACTGTTCTGACTTGTCTCATAAACACTTGCTAAAAAGGGAGGAAGAATGTGCCACAGAAACCCTTGGTACCATTTTTAAAAATATATTTGCAAACTACCAATTTACAGAGAAAAAAAAAAAGAAAAGAAAAAGAAAAAAAGAAAACTAAGCAAAGAAGTGGTAAAACCTGCAATATTATTATTATTATTATTCAGAATCACTCTCCATCCTAAATCCTAAAATTTTCTTTATAGAACAGTATAGACCTATCATTTAATCCTAACACTTCTAGGGGTCTGGGCATAGTATTTAATTTACAATAATATAGGAAGCCAAATATGATAAACATGAGAGATATAATAGGGTAAGAATATGAATAGCAGTTTAGCATATGTGAGTTACTATTACAAGCAGTTTAGGTCAATTTAGCATTAAGCTAAGTGAAAGTTATAGGATTAGGAAATGTCAGAGGTGTAAAACAGAGATATAGAACTTTCTTTGGGGAAAACAGCAGCTTGACAGGCAAGTAGCCAATAAAGATAATTTTTGCCTTTGCTCTGCTGAGACAATGTTGATTGTTTATATCCATTTATATGTTCAGACTGAAACATTCTGTTTACAGACTAAAATAACGAAAAAAGGGGTTCAGCCTTCCTCTGTGTTCAATCTTTCTTTGAAACTTAGTCACCGAACACACATAAGATGACTAAGGTAGGGATTCCTTTCTTAGATGTTTTGAAATTATTTTATTCTCGACCTTTGGTATTTTCCTATCTTTTATGCATATTCTTCCATATTCACATTATCATTGCTGGCATGTATTTGATATCAGAATTGCTATTAATTTTTCATTTCAAATCTCTATGTCTCTGTGTTACATGATATAGCTGTTCAAAAGAACTCCGTAGTTATGGTGAAAGCCTGCTCGCTGCTGGTTTACTGAACTTCCCTCATTCCCCATATAATATCTCAGGTTCAATAGGATAGAAAAGTAGAGACAACCATAGTCATCTCATTTTGCATTATTTGCATTTTCCTGGCCAAAATAAGTTGTCCATACTACAAAAGTGAAATTTTTCGGCGTGAGAGCCAGTCACTACTACTCTCCAATGACTCCTCTGTTGGAGAAGAGTAAGAAGAAGACATGAGCAGAAGGGGACAGAAAATTCATTTTTGGGAGATAAAACCTACATCAGTCCCAGCATTTTATCTACGAGTGCAAAGGAACAGTTAGCTCAAAAGCAATTAGGACAATTCAGAAACAATATCTACTCTAATACCTCATTTTAATTGTCTCTATATGGAGAAATACATAATAAACAGAAATATTTAAAAGTGAAAATAGTACGCCAAATACTGCTTTAAGAAGTAGCTGTAATATACTCTTTACATGTCATTTCAGAGATGGGATTCACAGCAGTTTTCAAATAGCTGAATGAGAGCTGTCATGTAGCACAAGCAGCATTTCTCATGCGTCCTACCCATGCTTCAATTAAAAGCAAAATAACAAAAAAAAAAAAAAAAAAAGAAATCCACAAACACCTCAAAACTGTGAATAACTTTGAAGTCAGTTATTATTTCTGCTGTCACCATCTGAATATTCAATTTTTTCCTCCCTTCCTGTTGTCCGTTGTCACTGCTGGCAAGAAACCGGGAGAGCTAAAGAAAGCAGAACTAAGACAGATAAAAGGGTCAGTTTGCTGAGACAAAAGATGATATCACGTCGAGACAAATTACAGAGGTGCTGTGTCTAAATGTGTTGAAGCAATAACTGCTATACAACAGCCATATCAGCAGGGCTGCTCTGTGCCTCTTGCTTACGCACGCTGCATGTAAACGAGGGCCTTCAGCCCAGGCACTGCAATTCAGGTCACACACACACGCAGCTCCCCAGCAGCTCTGGAGACAGCTAGCTACTGGGCCACCTGCAGGCCATCCTCCTCAGCCACAGAGAGAGCTGAAAAGGAAGTCATTAGAAGTGACAGGGAGCCCGAAACCTGCAGGCACAGCCCCAGCCTGACAGACACGCTGACCTCGCAGTATGGGCCCGCAGCCCCTGCACATCCCACCCAGCTCACCCGCCCCGGCACCCGTGCCTTCTGGCCTCAGTACCATCACACACCCTGTCCTTCTGGGAGCTGAGGGGTGATGGGAAGGCAATTTTATTCTAAGAGCAGCCAGGCAAAAAGGAGGAGCTTTCTGGCACATCTGGCAGGATGTACATCGGGTCTTGCAAAACTGCTAACCAACTGAGCAACATGACAGGTAAAGGGTAGTTAGCACCCGCAAAGTGGAAAATACTGCTAGCAGGCATGCTGGTCACCCTGGCAAGGGGAAAACTGAGTGGTTAGCACTCCTAGAATAGCAACAGCTGGCTAGAATATATTGTTCACAGAAAGAAAAGAAACACCAACAAAAAAGGGTAGATACATCTATAGATTGATTGATCTCATAATATCTGTCATTGGCTTTCCTTTCTATGTAGTGTTTGAGGCCTCTCTTTCTTGAAAAACTAACAAATTTCAACAGCAAATGGCTATATAGGTGAGTGTGACTTGCCAGGGCATGGGAACCTGCATGAACTCCATAGTTCTTGCTGGAAATGGTAAATCTGCCCCTTCCAACAGCAGAGCTTGGCCAGGGAAATAAGCAAGCAACCCCCTACCCTGACAAAGGTTTTTTTGTTTTGGTTTGGTTTGGTTTGGTTTGGTTTTCCCCTAAGGCATAAAAGCAGCTTTTTTTTTTTTTTTTTGCTTAGAAAGGACCTCTGGATCCATCTGGTTCAACCTCTGCTCCAGCAGGGACACCCAGAGCAGGATGCCCAGCACCACATCCAGGCAGCTTTCAGATATCAGCCAAGGAGGAAACTCCACAGCCAGGGTAACTTGTTCCAGGGCTCTGTCACTCACCCAGCACTTAAGCGCTCATAGTTCTGAGACAGAATCTCCCATGTTCCAGTTTGTGTCCATTGTCTTTCGTCCTAGCACTGGATACTGCTGAAAAGAGCTTGGTTCTCTCCTTTTTTCACTCTCCTTTTGGTATTTATAGACATTTGTGATTTTTACAGGCATCTTGAATTCTGCAGGTGCTAGAACTGTTTTGCAAATCATGTGTGATAACCTAGCATTATTGGAGGCTCTTGGACTTGAGGTAACCAGGATATTAGAAAAAGAGAAGAAAAGGATTTGAAGGTTGGCTCTAGAAACAGACTTTCAGTGCCGTAGTCCCTGGAAGTTAAATATTGTGCTTCAGGAGAGTACTTATATAGTCAGAGAAGTTCGTTTTGAACTTCTTTGGATAGCAACAAATGACTCCTCCACAGCTCTTGTTGGAACAATTGTTCCAACAAGTTCCAAAAATGCTAGCAATAAGTAATCAAAAATGAGCCTGATTCTGTAGTCAAGTGATTAGAGTGCTAGAAAAAGAGTTTTTTGCATGGTTTCCTGCAATATTTAATAAGAATATAAATATAAATAGCCATATAACAATAAAAAATAAAGGCAAAAATGCATAAAGCATAAAGTGATGATAATCAGAGACTTTCCTGTTTTACTTACAGACCAATCATTTTCTCATTCTTGAAGAATGAGTACTAGTAATTACTACTAATTACTAGTAGAGTTCAGTGTGAGGTACAGTCTTCACTTGCAATGAAGACTTGTATGCAGTTGACCATTAAGGTAGGAATTAAACCTATATCTACCATTTTTAGGGCAAAGGCACTTGTTTAAAATTAATATATAAGAGGTAAGTAATAAGACTTCCAGTGTTTCCAACGAAAAGAAGAGGTTGCTGGTCAATGATGGATGCTCATATCCAAAATTTATTTTAGATACTTACTTAAGAGGCAGATTCAGGGGTCTCTCTCTTTCACACTTCCACTGGGTGTAGAGAACAGAATTTTTTTTAACATTAGGAACAAAGCACTTAATTCAATATGTCAAATTTTGTTAGAAGTGGATGCTCAGATGTTAACTGTGCCCAAACCCGATGTTGTCTTTTATATTATCCCAGAAGTCTCAATAAAATGAAGTCCCCTGAATTTCAATGCACATGACACAGATATGTAATTCTATTCTATTATTTAGAGTAATGTAAATGAATTTTTTGTAGCATAAAATATACCTCTAAACAAGTCCTGTTAGATTCATGAAATATCAATTACAAGGGTAGAAGTCAAAAATGAGGAATTTTAACATCCATCTTCTCTGGAAAGCTGTAGATGTTATCAGCTTCCTCTAGTGCCAGGACTGTTCTTATTCACCTTGTGAAATGCTTTTACATAATATAAGTATGTACATCATTTAGAGCTCTATTCCTGAGTGTAGATCTTCAAAGAAAAAAAAAAAAAAAAGAAATTATTATAAACAAACAGAAGAAAGGACTGACGTTAACCTTTTCACCATCCAGATAAGTAAAAAAAATGAGTTGGATGGATTGATTTATGACACAATGAAATGTTTATAAATGGTTGCTTGTAACAAATATAATGTCCCCCAAAATAATTATGCCCTGTAATTACAGTAAATTACTTGACTAAATAGTTGTGCTGGGTTCTTTGTAGGTTTTATTTGATAGATTACTTACTAAATGGCAGTTCCAGATTGACATTCTGAATACTGACTTCTCAATTGCAAAGAGATATCTTTACCTTGATACATTTTCTATATCACCAATTACATTTGAATAAATAATTAATGCAAATTAAGATTCCTTTTTTTTTTTTAATCTGGAAAGTTTTCACATTAGTTTCAACAAAAGGTTTCTGCAAAAGTGGTTATAATTTTCTCTTATTAATGAGTCAACAAATATTTTGACAAGTTATTGACAAATATAAAAAAAAAGAAGTATTTCTGGACATTTATGTAGCTAGTCTTTAGACAGAGTATCTTCTTTGGTTATGTGAAGATACATGTTTATCCTTCTGTTGAACAATTTTGGAAGTTAGAGGTTGTCATAAGAATTGCTGGAGTTTAAATTTAGCAATAGGCTAACCTCCATTTCCTTTATGTCTCTTATTCTTTAAAAGTTTAGTTTGAATTTTCATATACAGGTGTTATCATCCATGAAATTTGCATTGATCCTAGTTAATACTTCAAAATCAGAGGAATGTGAAAACAGATTCTACTGGATAATTATGGTTGTTTTTTTTTTCTGTCTCACACATTTGTGTCAGTAGTGAATTTTCTCTTTATTTCTATATGTGTACCGTGTTTTAATCCTCTTTTGTTCTCTAGTCCTGTATGCTGAAGACATACAGACAAATTCCACAACTAGTACTATAATTGTGTCCTTCATTTGTTCATTTTTCATGTTATGTCTGTCAGTTTTGTTGATATACACTTTTTAACTTTCTCATTCCTTAAGAAAGGCTAAACAGCAGTAAATAATTTACTTTGTATCAAAATTAAATACTATTGAGATTAATAGGAGCAATGCATATCCTTTGGAAGTGTTTTATCTTAGTCTCTAGGAATTTATTCAAACAACACAACATTTTCTTCACATTAGTAACCACCAAAATAAGAAACTCAGATTTAAATGACAGTTATAATCTTGCACAATTTCTCTTCTTCTGTGATTAGGATAGAGTTTTTTGTCACACAAATAAGACAAAAATGTGTGAGGTCTTACAGATAATCACAGCAATACAGACACTCATACTTAAGATAGTTATGTTTTGATGTAATCTTGGGTATCAAAATACTTAGCTTTGACAAAACGGAAAAAAAAAACAAATTTCAATAATCTTATGAAACAAACTGTCTAGCACTCCATTTTGTCTCTGCAAACTTACAATAAAAAGGGAAAATGTGACAAAAATCATTCTCAGTCAAAACATCCTATTTATGACTCTTTTTGAAGACCAGACCCATTCTATTATCAAGGTTTTTCAAAATCTTTCTGAAGAAATAAAATTATTTTACCTAAGACTATTAATGGAGACTCTCTTACAATTACTTAAAAATACCAGATGGCAAAATGATATTTTTAGTTTAAAAGTCTACTGTCCGTAAGTTAAAGACGTTGTTTTCAAAGAATTAATGTCTTTTCACATGATAAAAGTAAAGTGTTTGCTTGTGATGGGTAAAATGTAAGTATTTATTATATAATTGGCTGTTTTTTCCCTGCTTTTCAGAGCTTAACTCTTGTAAAGGGTGTGATGTGATAGGTGAGTATCCAGGTACTCAGTGTCTTTTAGTGCTCTCGATTACTCAGACACGGAACTGACTCCCCAGGGAGCTGGTCACAGCCTTAAGCTGCCAGAGTTCAAGAAGCACCTGGACAACACTCTCATTCTTATGGTCTGTTTTTTGGGTGCTCCTGTGTGGAGCCAACAGTTGGACTTGACGATCCTTGTGGGTTCCTTCTAACTCAGGATAGTCTATGATTCCGTGAATTAAAATTTTGTTTGTTTTACATGAATATTTGCAAAGTAGAAGTACAAAACCTAGTACCGTACTTTCTCTTTCAGAAGGCAAATAATCTCATACCAATAACAAAGGGAGGCAATCTTGCTTACGTTGAATTCAAGGGCAAATTTCACGCTGATTTCAGAAGAGCTACAATTTCATCTATAGGGTCTCACAGTGATGTGCTCTACTGCAACTGTTTGTCTACGCTTTTCCCTTCTCAGTAGTTCACCTTATTCTCACAGTTCTTGCATTAGGCACCATGACAGCTTCCACTGGCAGCTCCAGGCTTCATCCTCCTATTGTTCTTTTCTTACCCCCACTCTCAACAGCTCCCACCCTGACTCCAATTCGTCAGCATCTCTCATCCAATCTCTCAGGCATTGAGAGATCTTAAAAAATGTATAAAGATTTATAAGGCATATGCATATTGCAATAACTTTAAAACGTTATATAAAAGACAATGCAATATCAAATTTACAATAACATGTAATGATATAATAATCATAAGGAACTGTGTGAATGTACCTTATAATTAATCAGCTAAGTGTCCTGTCAACGAACACTGGATTACTTACACATTGCCCATTTTGTTAGCAATATTTTCCCCCAGTTTCAATAGATTATTGTCCAGTTTGTTTGTCATGCGTTCAAAGTCAAGGCACTGCTTCTGGCTAGGATTGTATAAGCATATTTAGAGTTGCACATTCCTTCTCTGCATTCCTATCCTGGAAGCTGAAAGTAAAGGTCCAGCTGCTTGTCCCTTCTCATACCTTCTAATGCCCTAAACTCTCACTAAGATTTCTAGGCACCCATGTGGACTGTGCTGTCATTTCTCTTTTCAGGAACATGAGTCAAGGATGAAAGGTCTTCATATTAATCTAGGAAATGTTTCTACATTCTTGACTTAGAAACACATGAAAAGGCATTAAAATGTTAAGATATTTCAAACCACACTTCACTGAACATTGTTCAAATCAGTGTAAAGGACTGGCAAGGATAGGGTAAGTTGGTGAAAACTCAACCAAATGTCAGACTGGGAATATCAAGGTGAAGTGGAGCTTGTTCATGAACGGTTTGCTGCTTTTTATAGGTATGTTGGGAATTGTATGAGGAAAAAAAATTATTCATATCTGGTTATCCAATTTCATTTATAGCCAAATCAAGTTTCAAATTTTAATTAATTCACTGGCTCCTAGTGCTGTAGATTGCTCTCAACTTTTATATTTAAGAAAATTCAATTGTACACTGGAGAACACAGGCATTAGGGATTTTCCAGAATTTTTCTGGATGAACAAAATCTAGCTCATCACTTATTAGCCAGTTTTCTTAGTTTTGTTTTTTAATAAATTACAGAATTGCAAATTTTATCACTAGCCACCTCCTTTTCTCCTGCAAGTCCATTGAAAATACTAAATCTTCACTTCTTTTGTTTGTGAAGTTTCAGGTCAAATGTTCTCTCTTTCCTTTAGTTTCATAAATGTGTATGTTCTAGTTTTTACGATACAAAAAGTACATGAACAAATGCCTCAAATCTTCCCACAGAGCACAAATCACTTCTATAAGCAAATCTTACAATGCTTAACATCATTACTCACTTAAAAAATATGGGTCACTACAAAAGTAATGCCTCCTATTTATTTATGTGGAAATCAGAACAGATTCAAAGAGCATGATAAAGCTACTTGGTAGAGAAAATTCTCAGCTACAATACACTATTTTTCAACATAGTCACCATTATGAGCTCTGCATTTTCATTAATGATGAACAAGAGCCTGAATGCCACACTTGTAAAAATCTGCTCCGAAGGACACGACTCATTGCTGCTATCACCACTGCTGAAATGTACCACCCACCATGTGTAATGGTACTCACATCCACTGTTTGGCCTCCAAAAGGGTTCAGCAGACATTAATGAATGTCAACAGGTGCCATTTTCTCCACGTGGATGAATTCAATTTGCTTTATATGCACTTTTATGTCAGACAACATGTTATCAGACTGCTACTCTGCTGCCATCTCTTGCATAGCAACAAAATTTAACAAAATATTGTCAGGAAGGTTCAACCTCAACTGCCATACCAGCATCTGCCTCTGATAGGTGTTGGCCAACATAATAAAATGGAGGCATTACTTTCAGAGCATTTCTGGTAAAAGGATGATGAATATTTAGAACAACTAGTCCCAAACTCTTCCTTAGAGAGATTGGACAGCAGGGCGTGGGATGTGACTGTTCCTCTCTACTCTGCCCTTCTGAGGCCCCATCTGGAGTACTGCATCCCGGTCTGGTATTCCTACACAGGAAGTACGTGGAACTGTTGTAGAGGGTCCATATGAAGGCCATGAGCACCTCTCCTATGAAGGCAAGCCAAAGGAGCTGGGCTTGTTCAGCCTAGAGAAGACTGGGGAGACCTCATTCCAACCTTCTAATACTTAAAGGGAGTTTATAAGCAGGAGGGAAATCAATGTTTTACATGGGTAGATAGTGATGGAACAAGAGTAAATGATTCTAAAATAAAAGAGAGGAGATTTAGATTAGATGACATGGGTAAATTTTTCACTGAGAGGTGCTGGCACAGGCTTCCTGGAGAAGTTGTGGATGCCCAGTCCCTAGAGGCCAGGTTGGATGGGGTCCTAGGCAACCTGATCTAGTACTTGATCTAGTGGTTGGTAACCCTGCCTGCAGCAGAGGGGTTGGAACCTGATGATCCCTGAAGTCCCTTCCAATCCAAGCTATTCTTTGATTCTATGATTCTTAGGCTTGTAGCTTACATGTAGATTGTGGTAAATCACATTCACCAGAATCAGAAAGAAATTATACAGGAGTTGCAGCCTCTGAGGAAGCTTTTTATGTACAGCCCATCCTTTTTTCATTCTAAAGTGTAAGTGAACCCAGACCTGTGGCTTTTCAAGACTGGTGAGAACTGGATGTGGCTGGATACTGGAGATGGAGATAGGCTAGGCAGTAAATGAAATTTCTTCTAGGAGATAGATTTAAGTACGGTTACAGTCAGATGCTACGAGGTGCATCTGTGCAGATCTGTGAATTCTGAATGTGTAAGAGCAGCAAGGGGAAGTGGAGGAAGTATCAAAGACAGAATAAAGTTTCCAAACTTCAATACTTCCTTTTTAGCTTTGCTTTTAAAATTCAGCCACTCCCTCCCTGTAGCTTCCCGTCATCCTATGCCCTTATTTTTTAAACCCAACCAATCTCTGCCTTGTTTTGACAACACAACAAAATATCTTACTAACTTAGAAGAGGAGAATTAAGTTTTATTTATAATGCTAAGGTGAGTCTGATGGGACACACGCTCTGGTATAAACGAGGGCAGGATTTAGCCCCTTGCCATTATCATTTAAAATCAGAAAAATACAAATATCACCTGCCAACAACGGTACAAGAGCTGTTTTCTGCCTTTCTGCCCTCTATACTTACTGTTTGAAAAATTAGAGGAAAGGCTCAGAACACATTATTGCTTAAAAGAACCCTAGGGCCATGAGCAGCAGCGAGCACCCATAGGCAGCCTCTCTGCAAAGTTTACAGAGCAGGTGATATCAAGCATTACACATTGTTAACTTCTTGAATATAGCTCTGGCTTCAAGTACTGTTACTAGTACTACTTTTCCTCCTATAGACTTTTCCTTTGCGATTTTTTTTTTTTTTTTTTTTTGAGATGAAAATCTTTTGCAATAATGCATGATAATTCCCCTTCTCTCTGTTCTCTTAGCCAGGTTCTGAGATTCCTGAGATAACCTCGTACTCCTGTTACTGCTGTCTCTCATTCACTGTTGGCATTGTGAATAATTTCACTGAATATAGCTTATGGTGATCCTTTTCCATGTGCTGTTCTTCCGTTATCTGTTTCACTCCCGTTTTTTTCCCTACCTGAAAGGTACTTCCTATTTTACTTAAATATGCAATTAAGCCTCATTTTCTTGCAAGTTAGCGGTGAAAAAAAAAAAAAAAAGAGGATAAATGAATTAATATATAGCCACATTTTACATAGCTTGAACAGTATACTCTTTGTCAAGTCTAGTCGAGTAGTTCCAAAAATTTTGTCAGATGGACAGTTACAATACAGTTTTCCTTCTTTCTTTCAAGCTAATCTAGTTCATTTTACTTGTCTCTGTTTAAATGTTAGAAGTTTCTTTGTTAATCTAGATTAGCATGACTGAAATGGGCAGATTTTCACAAGTAGCTCTACCAGTAGCTTTGAGGCTGACCCCTACAAAAGAGTGGCAGTGGTAAGTACTTGAAAATAAGCTAAAGGGTGAGAGCAGCAGGATAAGTATCAACTGTTCTGACACATTTAAGGTACCATATTTTCCACAAAACTAGGAAACTTTTATTCTGTGTGCACGTTTAAATACAAAGTGATTAGGTAAACAATTTGACCGATGCAGTTACAATATGATAACTGTTTGGCTGGGAGCCCATCAGGCTGACTGAATTCTCTAACCATTTTGGAAAGTAAGATAACAAAATCACCAACCCTTTGAAGGCATTTTCCTTTTGCTTAATTATAATAATCACTAATTCATTTTCTTATGAGGGGCAAGCACCAAACTCTGATCTAGTTTTCAAATAGTTATAATGGCAAATAAAGGTGTGGCTTTATTCTGGCAGAACTTCAAGGGATACAAAATATTAAGTAAACAGAAACACAATAATGCCATGTAGAACAATAGCTTTATCATTAAAAGAAATGAAATTATTTGTTAAAAGAAATAATATTCCAAGTCCATATGTGACAGATTCTGATTCAACATGACAAAAATGAAACATGAGTTTAATATTTCAACATATATTTTACAAAGGGTTGAAATTTTCTATTAGAAAAGCCATGTGGCAAACAGAGAAATATGCCAAAAGGCAAAGCTTTGGCATTACTATAATACCAACTTAATGGATAGTGAAATATCTGGGCTTTAATCAAGGAGATGGACTGAAATCAGGCTCTGAAAAGTTGTGTGCGAACATCTAAATTATTCACTGAAATTCTACTGTGCATGTACCTACAGACAAATATCAAAGCATATGGAAGGTGTCTGAAAATGACTACCATACCCTGAGCTGCTGATTGCAATCAAATTCTGTATAACCTTTTAAAAGCAAATGCTTATCAAAATTCAGTTCATGTTTTGGCACTATCTAATCTTTCTGTCTCCTTAGATGAATATAACCCGAAGGCAGTCACTCTACACCAAGAAAATGATCCAGACTGAGGTGCAACTGATTGTACTGGCAATTCACTCAGCATCTAAAGCACAACTTGGAGCTTATTGTCATTTCTGCTTCCAAATCCCAGTTTGTGTTCTCCTTGCTTTCCTGTTGTTTGGCTTTTCTGAAACCCATTGGTGATGTTCCCTCTTCTCTGAAAACACCAGTTTTCTATAGACTCACCTTTGAGACTGGCTCTTGATCCTTTCTTATTCTTCCGGAGACAGATTTTGACAGCTTTTGTCACTCACTGTTGCATCCTAATTAAATCTGACTCTATTGATCCAGTTCAATCCTTTAAGTTCCTTCTAATCAAAGATGTGGAAGCCCAAGCCAGCCTTTCTTGCAGATTGTCATCCTGCAATCATGCTTAGGAAGGGAGGCTTTCTATGGAGGCCAATGGAAAGCAACATCTGTGGGACAGTTATTGTCCAAATAGAACCATTTGTTCCCTGCAGAGAAAACTTAAAGGACTTTGTGGTGAAACAATAGCTTTTTAAAATCAGATTGTTCTTTTCCATACGTGAGCTTCCTATGCAAATATGCAGGGCCTGAATGCCTATGGCTATTTAACTGACTGGACACTGTCAAGCAACAGAGTTAAAATTTTATGTTTTAAAGCAAATCATATTTTTAATTAATTGAACCATCTCCCTGTCATATTAGAAAAGACATGCGAGTGGACTAGGCAGGCCAGCTGGCTTGTGCATTCAAACTGTAGAAAACAGATAACATGAAGCTGTTACCAACACAATAAGGTAGGCTTTATAGCCCACCTATGTCAGTGTTAGCATCACAGCTATAAGCTGTGAATTTAGGATGCCGCCAGCGCTAGCTATACGTTGGCTTCCCAGCACCTCCTCCACTCGGTTACTGCTTTTAAGATTCGCACCTTTGAGAGACGAGAGCCTTATGTTTACCCTTTAGGCAGAACAAGTGCCTGCGTGTGTCTGCGTGTCTGCTGTGTAGGTAGCAGGTGGGTTTGGTTCCTAGCAGTTTTTAATTTAATGCTCTTCTTGTAATGTTAGCTGCCTCTCTTCTGACACGGATAATCATGTGAATTTTTGCAGGTGTCCAGCAGATCTCTCAAATTATCATGTTTTTAAATCAGTCGCCTCTCTAATTCTGCACCAGGTTATCACAGAAACAGACACAGAGTAATCTCAAACTTCTCCCCTCCTGCTGCACGTCCCCCAAAACACATAAATCCATGTCTCTAGGTGGATGAAATAACCTTGCTGTTGCTGATCCGGGGATGATGGAATAACCCAAGATAGGAGGGCACTGCCTGGAGTTGCTTTGTTTCCCAGCACATCCTGCTGGTTGCCACTGTTCTCACAGTGCCTCCTGTCCCTTTAGTCCTGCCTTGCTAAGCAAGCTGAGTGATCTCCCTTAGAATTAAATGAAAAAAAAACGTATTGCCAAAGGATTCTTTTTACCTGTGCCAATTAACCCAGACTATGCAGGGAAAAAAAAAGAAAAAAAAATCAGAAATAAGAGGGCAGCCATCCCCTCCTAGAGAGAGATAATAGCAGCTGCAGGGTTAGCCTGCTCTAGGCAATGCTGTAGGCACACATCGACCAAGTACCAAGGACATTAAAGAAGAGCTCAGGTCGCTGTGACACCAGCGGTCAGTCTCTTCCTCTATAGAGGTGACTGATTCCAAGTGGACTCAGAAAACCACAAAATCAGCAAAATCACACTAATTTGGAAGCCGTTTCTTCCTGTCCTCCTGACTGCCAGCTTTTGTATCAGTCCCACATGACTGCTGCAGTGTGCAGGAAAGCCAGCACGCTTGCTGCAGCATTACAACTGCTAGCTTACAATCTACCTAGAATGCACCTATGCAAGATGCAACCATCCCTCAGGCTTTCCCAGCAAGTACCTTCTTTTTCCTCTGTCCCTGGAGAACTCTTGATGACTGCCTATGACACGGAGTGAAATCTGTCATTTCGCACTCGGCCCTGATCCCAGTTAGAGCTATTGTCTGGATGATTGAATTCAATCACTAATGGCCCATTTGCTTTAAGGACCTCATTCTGCAATTCAGAAGGATATCTTGCCTTCCGAGGGGTGATTTTGCCAGGGAATACATCCATAGCTCCTCTTGTGTTGGTATGCAGTAAGAAAAATCATTTCCAGCATTAAATAGCTTGTAAAATCTGAGAAAATACTTGGCCACATTGTCATGAATTTAAAATAATTGCAATTGCTACCTCAGCATTTTCGCTTTAATGACTGGAACAATGAATGTCCATGTGTTTCTTTTTTTTGCTGCTGTCTAGGTTTCTGTACCTACAAGATCTGCTGTTTGTCAATCCATCTTCTTCCTATCTTCTTTTCAGTTACATGTGTGGAAGTTTTCATCTCATTTCCCGAATAGAAGCTTCCTGTGCCAAGCAATATCCTTTATCATAACTGGGTGCAGGACCCAGAATTCTAGGAAGGAGCCTTGACCTGAGAAGGCATCTACATGTCAACAGTTTGCATCACTGCTTCGAGTTAACCCTGCCAGTTTGAAATGGATTGAGAACCACAGCAAAGTATCCACTCTCTTTTGTAACCTTAGGGACAGCAGGAGATAGCACAACAGTTACATTTCAACCAGCAGAAACAATTTTCATATATATATTTTTTTTCAACCACAGCCTAAAACAATCCCTTTGGTTTTCGTTCTGAAAATTTCTGTTAAATTTTAATCAAGATTGTTATGCAAAAGCTTTCTATAAAGTAACTCATCAGCAAGGCCAGATGTGAAGATAACAATGTGACGGACCAAAAGAAAAAAGAAAAAAAAAATTTAAAAAAAATTTTTAAAAAATTTAAAAATCAGTAACTCTGTGGTTAGGGTGGGAAGAAGGGAATTCCATTTTTCCCTCAGATCTACACCTGCATTTTCATAGAGTCATAGAATGGTTTGGGTTGGAAGGGACATTTAAGACCATCTGATTCCAACCCCCTGCTATAGGCAGGGACACCGCCCTCTAGACCAGGTTGCTCAAAGCCCCATCCAGCCTGGCCTTGAATATTTCCAGGGAGGGGGCATCCACAACCTCACTGGGCAACCTGTTTCAATGTCTCATCACAATCACAGTAAAGAATTTCTTCCTAATATGTAGTGTAAATTTACCCTCTTCCAGTTTAAAGCCATTTCACCTTGTCCTGTCACTACATGCCCTTATAAAAAGGCCCTCCCCAGCTTTCCTTGTAGGACCCCTTCAAATGCCAGAAGGCTGCTATAAGGTCCCCCTGGAATCTTTACTTATCCAGGCTGAAGACCCCAGCTCACTCAGCCTGTCCCCATAGGGGAGGTGTTCCAGCCCTCTTATCATCATTGAGCCCTCCTCTGGACCCACTCCAACAGCTCCATGTCCTTCTTGTGCTGGGGGCCTCAGAACAAAAGGCAATGTGACCCCTTCTGCTTCCTATGTGAGTTTCTTGCCTACATGGAAAAGTTTTGCTCACCATTGCAGTGCAGGCTCTTGGGGTCACTCTACCTGGTGCAGACCAGATGAGCAGGGAGAGATTCTTCCCAGGAAAAAACCCTCTGGGCAACTGGAGCCCTTTCCTGGGGGGGGAAAGATGAGTCTCAATTTCTAAGTTCCTGTATAAGTGTTCTGACCAAGAGTCTACTAGCAAAGAGCATAGTATAGAACCTTGCTGTGCTTCTCAGGCCATGCTTCATCACATAACCCTGTCTCTTTGTCAGCTGGAGCTGAGAGTCCTGAAGAAATGAAGGCAGAGATTTCTGCTGGGGCTCACACACAGACTTGATGCTCCTTCCTGCATAGCTGCAAGCAACTGCTAAACATGCAGACAGCAGCATATCAGGTGTTTTGTATCCCACCCAAAAGCTCTTGATCTCCCCAGCCACCATCCCACTGTATATACAGGGACTGGGAAGGGAAGGAGATGATCAAGTACTTAAAATTTACATACTACATCTACTTGCAGGCATCTAATTTCTTTTTTCAAGAGCTGCACTTTTTAAATAATCTGTGATTAACACTAGTAACTTTAGCAAATAACATACTAAAGCAAAACATAAGAGCTATCTTGTGGCAAACTGTGATCCCTGTATTCTGAATTTTCTTCTGCACAAAAAGGATTACCAGAAGCTTTCCTGCATGGCTGCACAGAGAGCTCTTCTTCCCGCCATTCCCTTCAGTAAAAATAAATAAATAAAAACATTCCCTGGGTATCTGACAGCTTGACTAATTGCAAACCAGTTCTCAAATGAGGAACAGAACAGCAAGATTTTCAATCAGGTCTCTCCACAGTATATCATTTTAATTTGAAATTTATTGAAAATAAATTAGCATAATTATCCATTGAATATAGCATTGAGAGAGATTTTAGGCCAAAAGACTAGAATTTAGTATTTAAAAAAATAACATTTCCTGTGCAAAGCTATAATACAAATGAACGTACTTTAACAATCAATAGTAGCCTCAGGTTTAAACAGCCAATGTGTGTGAATCTCAGGGATCTTTCACTGCACATATTTCTTGCTTTGCCATTTGGCTATAGCTATGATCTCAAATGCACTGACCTTTTTGCTATCTAACCTAATGCTTATGTCTGCTACCTGTAGCTAAGATTAAATCCTACCTTGCACTCGTCTATGCTTGAGAGATTTAGCCTCAGCCCTGCTGCAAGGTTTGCAAACCAGCTGCAGTCCCTGTAACATTTGCGTGACACCTGGGAGTGATAAATGCATGAAAAAAAACATTACTAATGTATCAACCAGCACATCAGGAACTGATGAGGCACTGAAATGAAATAATGATAGCAGATCACAGCCTTCAGTGAATTGTTGAGCAGCAACATGTTTCACATTGCCTAAATTAATGCAAGCAGCTCTGGTCAGACAAAAGAAATCCTTAAGAGAAAAGGTAACTGGATGGTGAGCAGAGACTGGCTCAGGCTGCAGAGGGCTGTTTGAGTTAGGCAGCTTTGCAGATGCAACTCAGTCTTGATACTGCCCAGTAAGTCTTGCATTAGGCTGATTCACAAAACAGCTGGAGTGGATTCTAGTCTCTCTGCATGCATTAAAAATTTCCAGTGAAACCCAAAATGACAGAGGATATTGGTGACTCAGTAGGTGACACTCTCCTTTCTGAGTCAGAGCAGACACAACAGCATGATGCTGGAGGACACTGCTGCTGGACAAGATACAATGAGATCAGGAACACTAACAATTTCATACTGCTTCTTTACAACACTATTTGCTCAGTTATCCTCATCAGATTCTAACTGAAAATTTACATCCTGCAGACCAAAGTCTCTCTTGCAGTTGTAGTGCAAGTGACGTTGTTCATAATGTTCCCTCTAAAAATTTATACATCAATTCTAAGTCATTGCTGTATTTCAGTCTGGAGATGACTGCAACTATACACGGTTAGCTAATCCTATATATTGTTTGTAGAATGTTGGGGACCCTGAAAGGTGGAAGAAACTATAGTAAGTCAGAAGTTTATTAAGAATTCCAAGAAACCAAGAAACTAATAGGGGAATCATAATGTTTAATAATTTTTAAAATGATAAATTTTTTAAAAAGGAGGAAAAAAAAAAAAAAGGACTGTTACAACATTCCATCTCAGAACAGCATTTGTCTCAACTGGCTTTGGAATCTTCCATGGCTAAGGAATGACAGAACTGGTATTGTTTGGGTGATCTTATATATAACAATAGATAAGAAGAAGACTCCCCATTTCTGAATATCGTTATGGATTGTCCATTCCCTGTGGAACCTGCATTCTGAATCCCAGCTATGTGCAGAGAGTAGAGAAGAGGCAAGATTCACAAGGCAGAGTGAGTATCGCAAATGGTGTAAATATCCCATTAGTTTTCCAATACATTTAATTTGGGATTTTTGAAGTTATTTCCCTAAAGGAAGATCAATAACCCCACAAAGGCTAATGCTGACCCTTTGAGTGCACTGACTGCTGAGCACACAGTACACCATGGATGAAACACTGAAGTTTGCAGAAGCAAACCTGCAGTCTAGGCTGATTGGTCTCTAGCGCTTGCAAACATCCACCTCTGAAATCCTGTCTGCACTTCAATACCGTGTTTCATCATTTGCATCTTCAAGCAAAGTATTTGTTTAACATAAACATAGACCAAATCTCTTCTCATAGTTCTATGTTGAGTTTGGGGCTGAAAGATAAACCTTTGCTGTCTCCATTGTGGCAATGACTCTGCTCTCCCAGCAGAATAAATGGGAATTTCTGCTTCAAAGTCATGGAAAGAAGGGTGCAAAAATGAGATGACAGCAGAACCAGGCCTCTGTGTCTCCCAGGAGAAAACAGGAATTTAAAAAGCAGCACAGCAAAGGAATGTACTAGCTACAAAATTTGCATTGAACGTGTCTCCAGGCATTACAAAAACTCTGCAATTACCACAGATACGGAGAGTATGAGCTCTTTCAGATTAAAGACAATATTGTCCTGTGAAGGATAACAAGCGTGTGTTATAGTATATGAAAGAAAAAATAGTCTTTAACAAATTTAGCCAGAAATGAAGATAGGGCAAATGAAGTCTATGCTTATGAAACAACCAAGGGAAATGGATGAACACAATATAAAACAGTCCCCTCCTGAATCAGAAATGACATATCTAGTTTCCTCAGTCACTTAAGACAGAAATAAACCAGGTGGGAAAACTAAAGAGGACAACAGAAGAGACTACTCTTTGTTCAGGAAGATGAAAGACATCATGAAAATCAAGTATCCATTTAGATGAGAGGAGGGTGAATAGGAGCAATGCATAAACCTCAAAGCTCATGATTCAGAAAACAGGCCAGTCCCCTCTATGAATTTTTCTCAGACAGCAGCATAAATCCAAAGAAGAAAATAGGGCTTTATTTAATCTGGTAAGAGTTTAGTCCTTGGTCTTTTTCTAAGGAAGTAGAAAACTAAGCTACTGTTCCTCTCAGTATCATGGTTGAATTGCTAGTCTTTCCTACATAAATATTTGCTTGGAAGATTTAAGCTTTCACATCAGAGATGTCATGCAATCCTGAAAATGTGGAATGCATACTGAAGCTGGCAAAGCTGACTGAAGTCCAGTATTTCACGTTGACCATGGGGAACCAATAGTCCTACACTGTTCTTAGATGTGCCAGAGACTTTCTGGTAACCTACGTTTTAATTTGGATGTGCCTCAGTGTCTCCATGCAACCTTATCCAGAAAAACTGCTGTGTACCCTAGTTAGTTGTAAAGAATTTGGTGAAATTAAGATGAAACCACTTCATATAGAAGGGACAAAATGCTGTGCATAGAAAATAGTTGTAAAATGTCAAGTTTTTCTCCCAGGTTTAAAACATTCAGCTCTAATTTCAAATATAACCAGCTGAACATATACAATGCTTTTCAGTACTTTGCCATAGCATTATGCTCGTTTTTACCCATGAATTTTAGTGCATAGTTGAAAGTGAATTACTTTTTAACTGATATTGTCTTGATAACTTCAGCTGATCCTTTTGTTTTGTTTTTTTTCTTTTCCAGTTACAAAAACTAAATAACAAAACGTTACTACACAAAAAATATATACATATTCCTTACTAATGAGTCCTGAACTATACCTCTTTTGCCTGTAATAGGCAAAATTATGAGAGAATTACTTGATTGTAGAAAAATGACTATGTGACTTTGAAAACAGTTGTGTATGTGTCTTAGACATTGGTTGTTTTTAAATAGCAGTCTGCCAATACTTAAACATCAAGCTAATGATGAACTCTATTGTGAAAGAACTGACCTGCTCTAAGACAAGAATTCATAATAAAATTTTATAAAAACCAGCATTCATTACTATAAAATTATTATTTAGAAGTTCCCAGGATTTTTAATGAATCTGCCAGCCTCAGAGCCAAGCAACCTTTCTATGAGGAAAGACACTGTCAGGAATATGAAGATTCTCAAGGTACTTTGCAAATCAGATGTACATCCACTGTAGAAGCACCAGTGCATCCTCTGTGTAGAGAATATGATAGAGAATATTTGCTGCTTAAGAACATGCCAGAACATCAGGACAGAAAATTAAATACATATCCTACGAGATTGCTAAGGCTAACTAGTTAAATATAATACCAATGCACTACTCAAGCAGGCTTCGATCTGGCTTCCAGAGAAAAACTTGTTTCTTTGGGGGAAAAAAAAAAAAAAAAAAAAGGAAAAAAAAAAGTTTTATTAGGAAACAACTGAACTACAGTCATTCAGCTCCTTTAGGAGCCGTGCTGCTGCAAGTCCCTGAGACCCACGTTACCTTGTGAGATCCCATCAAGAGAGCACACCACAGTACAGATATAGAAACATAATGTCTGACTGTTTTCATATGCCATCCCCCAGTCTGTCTAACCCATGAGTCATTACCCAATTCCCTGGCAGCTAGGCAAATAATTCAGCATTTAGCAGAGCTGGGTCAATGCATAGGGAGTTGTTGGGGCAGCAGAAAACATTTGGGCTCTCCTCCCTCGACTACTTCAGTAACTACTGAACCTGAGTGTCCAGTAAGATTGCACTGATGCTCCTGAGGAGGTGCCAGGGCACAAACCAATTGCTACAAGGAGGAGGAGAAAGAAAAGAAATAACAGTAATTATTACCCGCAACCTCTTCGTCAGCACCAGGGACAGCAACTCTTATTCTGTGGCGTTTACATCCAGCATTCCCACAGTGTCCTGTTCTGCTACTTGCCTTTCTTTTCTGGCAGCAAGTGCACAAGCCCAATGTCTCATCCTAAAAGTAGAAAAAATACAATTTACTTACACTGATGAAGAGCCTAAAACATTTCTTAATTCTTAGGTCAAACAGGACATGAGCATTTGCATATCACCATGAAAAAGGCTTCGGCAAATGTCTGTATAGCATTTACGACAATATTTATGTTTGTGTTAGGACAAAACTGCACAGTTGGTTGTTCACTAATCTGACATGATTCTCTCTGTCTGGACTGACTGTATCCTCCCACCAGTGCTATTCTGACTCTTCAATCTGAGAGTGGTGAAGCAGGCAGGTGAGCAAGGGCTCCCATGTTCAAATCTAACAGATGTATGTGGAAGGATTTTGGACACTTTCTTCTCTTTGTTAACCCAAGATAACAATAAATAAACCTACTTTACCGTGGGACCTGAACCAACAGTGATAAATCTAATCCACTTATGTTACAGAGTAAAAATAATTGATGTAATGTCTTTGCTTCTACTGTTTAACGAAAAATCTCCACAACTTTAAATAGATGGTGTAACATAGGCTTAGGGTCTGTTAATAATTTATATATGATAGAAAGAAAAAATTCGTAACAGATTTTAAATGACTCATGAGGGTATGGTCTAACTCTGGCAGTTGGGTTACTAAATGTGAAAATTTCCCATTGGCTGGGAAAGGATGGCTTACGGTGGGCAGGGAAATGAACCCCTTAAGAGACAGAGAAAGAGCAAGTGGTGGCAAAGTGACAATGGCCCTTGAAAAAGAGGCAAAACTGAACAGTCTTTATGAGTAAACATTTCTTTACAGTAGTGTTAAAGTAATCCCTTCCCCACAAAACAGTGAACTCTGAGGAAAGCCAGAACTTGATGGCTTAAAGAATAAATATTTTCTTAGTAAAGGGACAAAGGGCCAAAGTACACTACAAGGCTGACCAGGCTTCTTTTATGAAATCCACAGCACTAACAGAGTGGGAGAATATTGCATTAACCATCTCTTTATGGTTACTATCTATATTCTACATTCTTAATAAATATCTTACTTGCATTTTTGTCCAGAAGCAAAAGAGGTGAATGTTTGTTGTTTTTTGTTTTGTTTTGTTTTGTTTTTACATTAAAATTCAGTAATGGCAAGCAGTAGGTAGGAGTAATGAATCTTGATTCCTGAATCACAGTTGTGCTTCACAGTCTTCAACACAGTTCATAGACACCTAAGCTAGCTCCTTAAAAAAAGACTTTTCTTACACAGAAAACTGTCAGTGGCAGCACAGAGCTTCCTTGAAAAATATCACCTGACCAAAAAGCTCTTTCAGAATCTCTACATTGCAACAAAGTTTGTTACAACCATGCCATCCATTAGATGCAGAACGGACAAAGGAAGGAATCCATGAATTTAGACAACAGGCTTAAAGGGAAGAAACTAAGAGTGGATCAAGTGACATCTAGAATACAACTAGAGAATTTCAAATCCCTACCCTTTCTCATTAGCATCCAAACAATACTGTCAGCATTCTTAAGGACTTTCTAAGTCCTCTCAATAATAAAGAGATACAATCAAACACAAGGCAAGAGTTTCTCTGGCGCAGATAGAGAAGGCTTAACATTCTCAAGTAATTTATGTTGCTGTTATACCAATTTATTACTTTGATTCTGTTTTTTTCCTTCCAGTCCCTATGCAGCTCTGATCAGTTCTTGACATCAGCGTAAAATATGAATACTTCAGTAGTTATCCCTGTCACTCTCAACGTCAAAGTCACAGAATTACAGAATTGAAGGTGTTAGAATCTATCCCTCCAGACATTACCAAATCCAAACCCCCCTGTTAGAGCAAGTTCCCTAGAGTAAGTTACACAGGAAAATGTCCAGGTGGGTTTTGAATATCTCCAGAGGAGATTCTACTGCCTCTCTGGGCAGCTTGATCCAGTGCTCTGTAACCTTTGTAACCTTCACAGTAAAGTTTCTCCTCATGTATGGAACTTCTATGTTCCAGTTTGTGCCCTTTGCCCCTTGTTCTGTTGCTGGGCACTGCTGAACAGTGCCTGGACCCATCCACTTTACTACCACACTTTAGACATTTATAAACGATCCCTCACAGTCTTCTCCAAACTGAATAGTACCAGAGATTCTCAGCCTTTCCTTGTATAGTAGATGCTCTAGGCCCTTCACCATCTTTGTGCCCCTCTGCTGGACTCTGTCTAGAAGTTCCCTGTCTTTCTTGATGTGAGGAGCCCAGAACTTGTCACAGTGCTCCAGATACAGCCTCACCAAGGCAGAGTAGAGGGTAACTTTCCTCACTCTACTGGCTATGCTGTTTGCAATGCACACCAGGATATCATTGGCCTTCTTGGCCACAAGACCACACTGCTTGCTCACTCCTAAGCCCTTCTCTACAGAGCTACTCTTCAGTAAGTCATACCCCAACCTGTACTGATGCATGCAGTTATTCCTCCCCAGGGGTAGGACTATACACTTGCTCTTATTGAAACTAAGAAAGCTCCTCTCCGCCCATCTCTCCAGCCTGTCCAGGTCATGTCCCAGCCCGTTTCCACAGTCCTGACACCTGCATGCTCAGCAAGCAAAGCCAACAGTGCTTTTTACTTTTCATTAACCCCAAGAGGACATACAAAATTTGTTTACAACAGGCTCTTGTCTGAAATGGAAAAGAGTCTCTGCAATCACTCACGGTGACAAGATATAATAGTTAAAAATAGGAAATAAACGCTTTGAAAATATTGGAGATAAATTTTAAAAAGTGGGATGTGAGTGGAGAAAAGTACACTTCTACAGGATTTGTGTTAGACTCTTAATAATAGCATTTGTTCTCTAGATACTTGAAGCTTTCATCCAAGTCAGCCCTAGACAAATGTGATGTTCACACCTGGATTCTCCTTGGTAGATGGGATTAAATCTAGAATCATGTCACACAAGTCTCTATTGCCCTGAACTAAAATATTGACCCTGTTACTGCAAGCTGAAAAAACTCAGCATTGAAACAGGAAAACCGTATGAAACTGTGAGAGAAGAAAATGTTTATGAGAGATCTTAGTGCAGTGCTACATATATCTAAGTTGATTTAACACTACCCAAAACTGAAAAGTTGCAAAAAGTAATGTCAGGTCTGCTTGAAATAAACATTGCCAGTTTGCTGGAAGGAGGAAGGAGGAAGAATTAGTGTGTGTCAGTCAAAACATTTTGCTTTGTACAAGGTTTTACAAAGGGCTTTCTAATAATATGTTTCTAAGGACAATTTTCAAAATTGTCATTTGGCAATACTAAGACGTTTCTTTTTAAAGAGATTGAAATGAAATAGATTTTTCTGAAGTTTTCCATTTTTGTTGTTTAGTTTAACCAAAATGTTCTATCAAAACCAACAGAATTCACAAACACTTTCGATCATCTTGAAATCATTTCCTGGTCAATCAACTTTTCAATGGAAGAGTGATACTCAGTTCTGTTTTAGCTCTTACCACTTGACACTGAACTGGGAACTCAGTACACTAGACACAACATGAATGTCTAATCTTTTTTCTTTTTTTTTAAACAGTTACATTTTTTTATCCAATTCCTTGTCTGTCCTCTGACTACAATTACTAGATTTTTAATGTGGAAGTCTGAATGTCTTCCAAAAGTGCAAAGCTCAAACCAGTTGTAACTCCAGCTATTATTGTTCAGCCTCCTTGCTGATATCTAGTTGACTGGAAATTAACTCTCATTCCAAACTTCTCACTCACTGTAAGTGTAAATAAGACTACATTCATTAAAAAAAGTAGATAAAAGCCCTACTCATAAATATTTTGTCACATCACAGAATTTTGCAGTGTAGAGAACAGTTTATAAAGCTAGCTCTAATAGGCTGTTATTTGGTAGTCCAGAAACATATTTTTCATTTGTATTTTCCATGATTACAATACAAATTGACTTCTCCAAGTGTGACAGCTACTATTGGGTCTCCACACAGCCTTGGTGAGAGAGACTGCTTTCCTGTGAGTTTTACTAATAATAAATGCAACACAGTGGGTCATCAGTAGCTTTGGATTTTGTGACCTATAATATTTTCTGTCAGGGACATATTACAAAATTGGTTAGCAATTACTTCTTTTGATTGCCCAGGCGTATGTATAAAATAAGTACAAATCTGCTAACTCTGACTGTTACTCAGATTTCTACCAAAACTTGTGAAATATGCTACTGCTTTGAATAATTCAAATAACTCTCTATTTCTTTGGCTGAAAAAGAAGAAGAAGGAAAAAAAAAAAGACAGGGAATCTTTTGTTATCTTCTGACATTTAATATTACTTATATAACTACTAGCAACATGGGATTATCACACTTAAATTCTCAACCACACTCCAGTTATTCCTCTGAAGAGTATCAAAAGACAGCTCAGAACATCTGAAGATTTACACAGGCAGGGCTGTGTAAAAGGGCTCTATTCTTCCTTCAGTGCTCGTGTTAGCTATGTACAGAAATCCTACATATATCACCAAGAGCCTCTTGAAAGCACTGAATGAGTGCAAGAAATTTATATACCGTGGTTTAGAAAATGCATAATAGAAATCAGCCCCAAAATGCTTCTGTGCTAAAAACATCTTATCCAGTTCCTTGGGTTTATCTAAAATTTATCTTGTGATATAAAAATTCTCATCAAAATAGCTGGTGAAAACTACATTTGTGGAACTCCCACCTGCTTTTTGCAGTCTTGCGAGTTTCTTCTAAGAAGCAAATATAAGGCAGTCATTGGGGAAGAGGAAAAACTAACATAATAGCCACACTGTAGGAAAACCTTGGAGTGGATATCAACACGCAGCAGATTGAGGTATATAGTGCAAACTGTCCACAACTTAGGAGGTGTTTACAACAGTTCTTGTGTATCACTAACAACTTCTGCTGGCAATTCAGTGTGAGCTTCATTGAGGCTTCATTCTGAACCCTTTGGAAGTAGCTTTCTTCTACACTGGCTACGTAGGCTATCTAGGAGCAGTAGACTCTAGCATGAGTATCTAAATACAGTTGCTGAGGTTAGGTAGAGTGGAGATCTCATATTAAAACTAGACACTTTTCTTTTATTGACACTTCCAAGACCATTCCTCTTTTCTCTCACATTATCCTAGGATATAAGCAATTCTGAGAATTTATGCACCACTCTACTGGTCAGATAGATATTTCCATTCTTGCTTTACAGAGATAGAAGCATACAACTGAGAAAAAAAAAATCATAAAATAACTGAGGAGAACTGCTGAAAAGTAGGTCATCTTTATACTTTTTTTTTTTTTTTTTTTTTTTTTAAGATTTATCCTAAAATATAGGCAAATATTCAGGCACAAATGATCCTTACTAGAACTGTGCTAAGCCAGTGTGTCCTGTGCATATTTTTATAGGAAACTACTTATACAGGTGAACAGCAAAAATATCCCAAACTGAATTAATCTCATAAACACTTGACTCAGAGCTTCCCCATTTAAAACAGAAGGGGAAAGTATTACTTAGAATAAAGGTGATCAGGAGTTGTGTATAGAATCGCAGAATTGTTGAGGTTGGAAGGAACCTCTGAAGGTCATTTCCAATGCCATCTACAGCACATTGCCCAGGACCATGTCCATGTCCAATAAGCAATTAAGTTTTTGGAAACTGTTAATCATATAACCATAAATGAGACAAGTATAATGAGAAAAGGTATATATTTAAGTTTTGCATTCAGGATTTATAATTGTTCCATAGAGGTCTTATGTTCTCACCCATGACATCTGCCAATTAAAATACATAAATATAATTAAGCCAGCTGAAGGAGGGAGGGAAGAAAGTAACATGAAAAAGAGAATTAAAGGGGAAGGATTTTTCTGTGGGATTCAAGAAAATAATGTCACATTTAGATTATTTTTGTATGTAGATCTGTTCTAAATTTGATCATTAAATGAGAAGGTAATTGTTTCCCAAAGAAAATATCTTTTCTCATTGACTATTTTATATAAATACAAATGTAAAACATATGTATCTGAAATTAAATACATGATAAAGAAATATTCAGGGCATTTGAACTACAGACTTTGCAAAGCTCGTGTGTAAATTTGAACGTCTCTAATAAATTCCATTTAAATAAGTTTAACCTGTCCTAAAATGTTTATTGAGCAACACCATATTTATAAGCATGCAAACAAAACTGCAGAATTTAATTATGTCTTTATTAAATCTAAATTTATGTCTGATATAAAAGATAAGACAATCTTATCTTCAAAACATATTAATTGTAATACACTGCTAAAAAATAGAAATAAATTCAAAAAGGTCTGAAGATTTTAAACCATATCTAATTTTCTAACACAGTTCAGGTGGAGACCTATTGGTTGATATGTTTTCTGGTAACAAAATCATCATTCTTTATCTAAATGATGGTGTTAAATTTGGAATTGCCTCTCTTGCAACTTCACCTAATAGTATATCAGTGAAGTGATTTCTCTATTTGGTGTAGGTCTTCATACATGTAACAAAAAATAAATTCTGCCTTGTAAACACTTCTACTTTCCTATATGAGTGTCAAGGCCCAGACAAAATCGTAAGCTTTCATTCATTTCTTTCACTGAGGTTTTTCTGTCCACATGAGAGGTTCTTGGGATAGTCTTCAGATTTCTGATGGGAATCCAGGTCTTCTCTTAAAGCTTTTGGGTTGCCTTGTTAAATCACAAAATCTCTTTGTAGATTATCTTGCTCTTAGCCTAAAAGACTATATTGAACTCACATACAGTCTTTTCTACTTCAAAAATATTTATCTTTCTTCTGTACTCTCTGTCTCTGTTCATTTCCAAGTGCCAAAATCTAGATGTTTTATTGTTTCTCCCACTAGAGAGAAACATTTTTAAAGTGTTAATCATTACTAGCTACTATAAAAAACTGATAAAGTTATTTTTTTCTGTGTTGAACAGTATACAGACAAACAAGTGAGGGATTCTAAACTGCTGCATTTCAATAGCAAACCTTCATCTTTCTTAAGAGTCTATACCTAGAATGTAAAATCCCTAAGTTGCCATCATCCAATATAAAGTCATAAATGTTTTTATGAGAGAAAAACAAAAAGAATTGATAAAAATAAGAGTTTTATTGTTCTTGGGTATACAGCCAAGAGCTCCTTTGTTAAAGACACTCTTACAGGTTTGTAACAGATTTGAAATTTGAATTAATTTAACTCATGTAGTACAAAGAACACATGAACACCATTGCAATTCAATGTATCTTCAGCAAGACTAGAAACTAAGCTAGAAATACAGCAGAAAGCAGGAGTAAATGCAGTCAGCTGCACAAGTGGCTTAGTTTTATTCCTTTTGGGGCTTCTTTGGCAATAAAATTGCATCACTATGACAGTGCAAGCAATGTCTTTGGACACAGACCAGTGGCAGATCTGATTAACACATATTTTCCAGATACATATCTGAACTTGATATAGAAATGGCAATTCCTCCTTTTTTGCTACTGGTTTCTTCCACAGGTTAATCAAATATGGTGATAATACTGTGCCTCTTTTCCCACTTTAACTTGCCTAGTTTAAATTTCCAGTCAGCTAAACTCAAGGGTCTTTAATATCTATTATTTCTTCTTTATGATTCTCCTTATCCCAAGGATCAAGTAACTTCTCTTTCATTGCTATACTAATGGAGCCAGAACGGTGGCAAAACACATCATGAGGCTGGGGCCTCAAGAGGACAGAATAGAGGGGGACAATCCCATCCGACAATCCCATCCTTCACCCTGTTGGCCACCCCTCTTCTGATGGAACCCAGGATACTGTTGGTCCTTCTGGGCTACAAGTACATACTGCTGGCTCATAGTAAGTTTTTAATCAACAAGAACCAATAAGTCCTTTTCAGCAGGGATACTCTAAAGGATTTTTCCTCCCAGTTGGTATACGTCCCTGGGATCACCTCATCCCGCATTCAAAACCTTATGTGCTAACTGGCAGTAGCACTTCACCCCCCTGTAAACAAGCACTTCCATGAGCACAAAGGATTCATTCTCCATAATTAAGATCTAATTTAATACCCACTGAAATCAATGGAAGTTTTTCCACTGACTTTGGTGTGCCTGAGCCCTGAAACCGACAATCATCTGGTGACATTTGTGTTATATTAACCCAGCCTTTAGGAACTATATTGAGGTCTCCAACTCATTTCACACAAGCCACCAAACAGTAATAATTTTCAGACAGTGTCAACCTGACCCAGATTTGAACTGGCAATCTGGAGCTAGAAAGCACTATAATCCATTACTAGCCCTGTGAACCATCTGGTCACAATATCTCAAGCAACTTATATAGTACTTAGTATTGGAGCGATTTACTGAAACTTGGAGGGTAAAAAAATAGCATGCAAGTATATATGTGTCCATGTAGATATTTAAAAATACTTAAGATGTATTCAGGAGAATACTTCAAGAGAGGTACATTCAAATAACATTAAGTTTCTGTCTACATATAGACTGGTGTATTAACTTCGAGTTTTTGCACTACACTACAGTGATGATCAGTAGTGAAAAATGCAAAATCATAATAAAGGGTTTTTGACCAGTTACAGTCAGCCATATGGATGCTTTTACAGTAATATCTGCTGCTGCATGTGTATTTCTCTAAGCACACAATCACTTTGCCAGATGCATTCTTTTTTCTAATTATATACAAAACCTGTTTTGCTATAGTCTTTTCCCACTAAGAGTTGAACTTACTGGTTACACCCAAAATTAACTAATTTCTGCTACCATCCAAGGCTTGTATTTCATAAGGAAAATAATGGGTGCTGTTTTCTTGTCTTGCACCTTGAACACTCGTCTATATTTAAGTAAAGGTGCTGTCAAATGTTACTGGGTTAAGTGGTGTTATTTTAAATCCATTTTGCAGATGAGTAAATAAGAAAAAGATTGAGATGCAGCTTTGTATGGGACAACTAGGATGCTAAGTCTGTTCATTAACGGTCATCTTTCAAAAAAAATTGTTTAGTCTTGAAGTACCAACAAGCGAGATCTCTGTATGATTCGATGTATATACTTCAATGTTTTAATAATCTGCCTGGTCTCAAAGCCACGATTCATTTAAAATATATTTTAGAGTAGCAGTCAGGGTCAGTTTATAGAAGAAAATTCATTAACAATGTGATAATAATGAAAATAAATGTACTTCAAGAAACTCAGACAAGAAAAGCACAGACAGAAAGGCAGTCTATTTACTGAAGTCCCTTCTTCAGCTTTACAAACTTCTTTTACTAGTGTTATAATGAAAGTTTCAAATTAAATACTGATGCAGCTTGGCAGTCTGAAAGTTTTGCATAACAGGTGAACGTATACCACAAAAAATTTAAATAAAATTTGTGAATGTCCAGCTTTTATAAAAATAAATTCCAAACATTTTTCCAAGATTCTAGTTCTCCTCTGAAGTTCTCCTCAGCTAAGTCACACTACACTGCACAGTTTATCCATGAGTACTAAGAATGAGCTTTTTGATCTGAATTACACTAATGTTTTTATATATTGTTCCAGGGAACAGAGACAAGATATTGGAAATAAATCTCTTGATTTACCCCTTTACTACTTTCTCTCTGTGCCTAATCAAAGGTACCTGATATTCATCTGTTTAATTCTGCAAATATTTTACATGGAAGGTATTTTTCTTACTTCATTTGCCATCTATCTCTTGATGATGAAAAGCTCCACTACATACCAAGCAAGATGAGAACTGTAAAGAGAAAAGAAATAGCATTCTAACTAAAATAAATGATGGCAGGGGAAAAACATCCTAGAATGCAAGTCATTCTTCAAGACTTTACTGAAAGAGAGAAGCATCTCCAGACTCAGATGGATTCAGCCTCTGACTTTAGGGTGTCAGGAGAGTAACAACGTAGGGTTACATCTCAAGTGATTGCACATAAAGAGCAAAACATGTCTGACTGTGAGAAAAAAATTAAAAATGTTTTGGCCTCCAAATAGGATGTTGTTAGAATGATTTTTTTTAACACTATCTGAAAGTATAATGGAAACAGTTATGCAGTCTTTGTAGATATACCAAGGTACCAAATAAAATATCTGTAGAACAGTATAGAGTGGAAAACAGAAAATGTATCTTATTTAATAGCTGCTGAAATCAAAATTCTGTTTGGATATTCAAAGAGAGTAATTGATATAAGGAACCCTCGTACTTGATACTCTCACAGACTGTTAATATGGTTCAGTTAGCCTCCATGCATTTATTTCTGTGATAAGGTAGTGTAGAATATTCAAGAGAATCTCTTCATAGAACAGTTTTAAAACATATTTGACAATCATGAGAGGAAAGTAGCATCCTTTTCTTTGGATCCCTTCTTAAGGTTTCTTTTAGTAGATGTGTACACATAGGTGTACATATAGGTGTTAGGCAAGAATTAAGGTATTTTCTACTATCACATTCTGTACTATTTTGTTTTATCGCCATTTTTTAATAGAAAGGCAAGAATAAATCCCTTTTAATACAAGGTGAGGATAAGAATTATTGTACAAAACAGCAAACGCTTTACTAATTAATTAAATTTCACATTTCTATTGATATTTTTTTCTCTCTTGTAAAGCAAAGAAGCAAAACAGCATGAGATGTCTCACTAAATGTCACCCAGCAAGCCAATGCCCTAGCTAGAAATAAAGGCCCTAGGTTACCTAACTCACAGTTGTGTATGCTAATCATGGGGCAAACTTCTGCCAAGAGATTCGCAGAATCAGTGTCTCTTCCTAAGGTCAGGCTTCTGTGGCATCACTTTGTCAGTTAGAGTTATATCCCTGAAGCTATGCCACCTGGACTTCTAGCCATAAATAGAGCAGTGAAACTAGACATTTGGTATGTTTTGGTGAAGGAAGATAGCTTTGCCAATTCGGTAACAAACAAAACTTTGCAAATGTTGACTATAACTACATTCAAAGCAACTTTTTTGTATATCAGCATTCCTAAATCCACAAAGTGTTTTCTGGTCTACGTAAATGTGTAGATGTAAATATCACACAACAATCACATCACAATCTGTCAGTACCAGCTCATCTGATTAAGGCTTACAGTCTTCTGCCAAAGACAGTTTTTAAGTTCTAAACAGAAAAATGTTTAAGGTCCCTCAAGCACTGATTGAAAGTAAAACTTACTTTGCTAAAAAAAACTACTTTGGTTAACTCTATGTTCCTTTTGTATGTACCTTCAAGAACCATCAATATATTAAATTTTTACTAGTTGAGATAAAGACAAAAGAAAAACCTAAAAAAATATGTGTATACATCAGGTTTCTTCAGGAGTGTAAACTCATCAAAACCACAAAAACCACAAAAATATTGAGCTCATCTGAAAAATCTCAGTTAGCTATGAGAGAAGCAACAATATCCCCAAGCATATTCTGTAAACAGAAATAAGAAAAGACTGATTTCACAGACAAATTATTCAATTCAACTTAATCACAGTGATCAAGGTCAAAGTTGCCATACACTAGTTCACAAAGTACAAGTGGTCTTTATCAGTGACATAGATGATGGGTCAAGTGCACTCTCAGCAAGTTTGCTGATGACACAAAGATGAGTGGTGTAGTCGATACAGCAGAAAGAAGGGATGCCATCCAAAGGAACCTTGATAAACCTGGAATGTGGGCCTAGGTGAACCTAATGAGGTTCGACTAAGCAAAGTGCAAGGTTTTGCACTTGGATCAGGCTAATCCCATGTAGTATACAGACTAGGAGAAGAAATCCTTGGAGTAGCCCTGCTGAGGACTTAGGGATCCTTATTATGAGCCAGCACTGTGTGCTTGCAGCTTGGGAGACCAACAGTATCCTCGTTTCCATCAGAAGAGGGGTTGTCATCAGGGCAAGGAAGGGGATTGAACCTCTCTACTCTGTCACCATTAGGTCCCATTCATTCAGGTCTGGGACCCCTAAACAGGAAAGATGCGGAGTTTTTGGAGAAAAGTTAGAGGATGGCATGAGGATGATCAAGGTGCTAGAGTACCTCTCCAGCAAAGACAGGCTAAAGGAGCTGGGCTTGTTCAGCCTGGAGAAGGATGCAGGGAGACCTCACTGCAGCCTTCCAGTATTTAAAAGGAGTTTATAAACATGAAGGGAATCAACTTTTTATGTGGGTAGATAGCGATAGGACAATGGAGAATGGTTTTAAACTAAATGAAGAGAGATTCATATTAGATGTCAGGGGGAATTTTTTTTACTGAGAGAATGCTGAGGTGATGGGACAGGTTACGAGAACAGGTTGTGGATGCCCTGCCCTTGGAGGTGTTTAAGGCCAGGTTGGATGGGGCTCTGGGCAGCCTAATCTAGCACTTGATCTAGTGGTTGGCAGCTCTGCCTGTGGCAGGGGGTTGGAACCTGATGATTTTTGAGCTTTCTTCCAATCCAAGCCTGATATTATGATTCTGTGAAGTAGAGGCAGAATTTTGCTAAATTGAAGGAAGAATTAGGAACCTTATAGTCTTATCGTAGTAATGGAGAGATTATTATCTCTCATTTGAGAAGAGGACAAAAAAGAAAGTTTGAGGAACATCTGGAATGGATGTAAAAGCATAAGACAATACGAGAAATTCAAGTAATTGAAAATTACACACAGAGACAAAGGCTAGAGTTAAAATCCACATTAAACAATTCCAGGTCAAAAGACACTTTGATCATCCAGTCCCAGAAAAATTATAGAGATAAATGGAATTACACAGTTGTTTTCCATGTTTATTCAGCTCAAAAAGATCAAGTAGAAGAACACACACACAGATGGGGAAGTGCCTACCTGTAGGTATCCAGAAGGAAAGTTTGGCCACAAGTTTAACTGATCTCTTGTCTTTCAGAGCTTAATTTGACTCATCATTCTAGCTGATGTGTGTCTGCCTGTGATTCAGGGTCCTCTTTGTTGAGAACAACACAGATTAAGAAGGAGGAAACTCTTATGCCTCTACTCCCCCCCCAAAAAAGGACCCATACTTGAACATACAGATGAAATGTGTTCCCAATATACTATGAGTTAAAATACCAGACACGACTTCCCAATCCCTGTAGTTTGTAAAACATCTCTGTCATTTCTTCTGCCCACTTACTGAACTAGAAAGTGTTTTCCTGTTATTCTGTGTGATTATTATTATTATTATTATTATTATTATTAATCCTAATGGTAGCAGGAATTTTTTGTGGATTCATGTTCCATCACTCTGGGAAAAAAAAAAATTCAGCTGAATAATTGGTTTTCATTTTACATGTGATTCTCTTTCTTTTTGTGACAGCAAATATCTCAGTCTGAGTTTCTACTCAGTCTGTAAAGATCAATTTTTCTTGAAAAACTCCTGAGTTTGTTTCAGCTCAACTCTCAATTTGCCTGAGATTGTCACAGACAGTAAAACATACTAGTACATTAACAACTGCTATGATTTACCTAACATTCAGTTACTTTGACCACAAAAATCAGATCTGAACAAATTATGTCTTTAATATGTGATAATGAGATCAGTAATGCCTGGCTATCTACATAGTGAATGTTATTCAAGGTAGGTTTAACAAAACAAAATTAGGCATGTGTTTTACGGTTCTAGAAACATTTGGAACTGTTCTTCACCAGTCTCCTCTGGAGTTATATGTATGTCTCCATTAGGTCAGTAGGGAAAGATCAAGGACTGTCATTTTGTTCTGCAGGCACTTAGGCTTCTGATCAGCTTCATGTCTTGCCTCAGTCTGGATACCCATCACTAGGAAACCCAGACATCACTGAAATACATTTCATTTTTGACACTAACAATGACATTGTTCTATTGGAAAAAAAAAAAAACAAACAATCAAAACAGTAAGGAGGGGAGAGAGGACAAAAGCTGCCTGAAAATGTCAAGGTGACAGTTTTTCTTAGTTTGCAGATGTAAGACCAAACAATTTATGAACAGGTTTATTCTGAATTCTAGTACCAGGATCTCTATGCTTCTTAACTGAGTTTTCAAAATTAGACCACTGGGATCTGAGGTAGAGCTCGAAATTGAGCTGGAGAGTAGAGACCAATCCTGTAAAATGTTACAAAGGTAGATGAGCATGTAATCTGGTTACCTGAATCAGACTGAAGTGTGTTGGAAAATAAAGTTCTCTGTAAACTGCATTCTGCATCTACATGTAATGTCAGCAAGTGAATGAGAAAGTTGAAAAATTGGAAAGGTTTCTGATTAGAGGTAAGATGATCACAGTGGTCCTTTCTGGCTTTAATCTTTGGCTCTATGAATAAACAATGAGAGCAGTTAGAGCGTAGAGGGAAACAGGGAGACCTTACCAGCAGGTGGCCAGTTGGGTTAGCAATAATACTCACTGTTGGAGATCCTAGCTAGTCGGGGTCCACTGTTAATTGGATAGTGCTGAGAACACAAGGATCGGCAAGAAATGATCACATTTTACTTGGAAGCCTGTGGAGGCCTATCACCGATTGCAACTGGGGCACCAGGAAACTTTTAGCAAAGTTGGCGCCCAGGGCTCTAATTTGAGAGCTTCTGTGTTTGAGGGAATTAGTAGAGCTGGGTGGCTGCTTTTTTGGTCTTAGGTATAAAGGTGAATGGGACTTCAGGAAAATATGTGAAAATGTGTTTTTGCTCTTGATACTTACTGTGCTAGTGGCTGCAGCATATGGATCTATTTATTACCAAACTATCCAACAAACTGTCCAAATATAAAATTATTAGACAAAAGTCACTGCACTAGGAAGGACTTCTAGGATCCAAGAACGCTCACTTTAACACTCTTCACAATAATCCTCATTCCTCTTAATGATGATCTGAAAAAAAAAAAACAAAAAAGCCAATTTATATAAAATGCAGCTCTCTTGCATGTCCAGTACTAGCACCAGAATAAAAGTAATACAGAAATCAATGCACAATGAGAGGAAGGAAAAGCAATTTCCTAAAAAAAGTTGACTTCAATTGCATGCACTTTTAAGGTAATGTGCAGTGTATCTTAAAGTAGGTAGCATTGACACAAGAGATTCTTGTGTAATTTTCTTGTGCAAGATTGATATTTTATAGGGAAAATAAAAGGCAAAGAGAAGGGTTAAAACAAAAATTGAGTATATTACATTCCGTTTTGGCATAATACTGCAGCCAGATTGAGTCTCTGAGCATCTATTTTTCAAAAAGCCTCCTGCAGTATTGGCCTGAGCATCCTCTGAACTAGGATATGTAGAGAAAGAGGAGCATCTGCTTAGTTATAATTCCACATCAAAGTAATTCAAAAAACTATTTTCTAGAATTAAAGGGATAACTACAAATAACACTGTTAATGAACAAAATATGTGGTTTGGTTCTGCCAGCATCATTTCAACAAAAGCATCCACCTAAATAAGGTAATAAGACTTCCCTTTGATTCCATCAAAGCCTTTTCTTAGTGCCATACTAATCACTTTACCTTTGGTTTTATGTATCATGCTTGCTCAGATTTAGCATTCACAGTTAAGTATTGTAATACCTTTGTAAATTTGTCTATAAACAAATGACTGGAAACCTTCAGTTGTTAAGGTCAACATTATGATTAATGAGCATAAAAAACCTCCCAGGAAATGTGCTATCCAATTTCAGATCTGAACATTAAAGGACAAATATATACAGAATTTTAATGGAAAAGGAACAAAACTTACACTGACATAACAGTGTTGCTAACTGCATTTGTTGAAGATTTATTTTTTTCTCTAATTCACCTTTTAACACAACTGAAGTTGGAGAAGAGCAACTGTTTCCTTCTGCAAAATGAGGCAGATTCAGTATAGCCACATTTAAGTATGTTTAGCTTGAGGATTACTGATAGCCTGTTCCCCATAAATGTACTGAATTTCAGATATGAGTTCTATTAAGTAATACATCACATATAAGTTAGTATAAGAAGTAATACATCTATATATAATAAAATAAAGATGTAGCTAACAACTATGTGAATACTCAGCTTCTTAATATACTAGGTACTTGGTACTTGATTTTATATGTATGTAATCATGGGTAGCACTAGTCAACTCTATGAAAAATGTAAATATATTGAAATTATAACTTTTCACAGGAATGTTCTAGTTCAGATGAAACTTTCATAGAAAAGGTTTCTTTGCTCCAGAATAGAATTTCTGATAAAAATGAGAGAGAAGACAATAGAGATCAGCATAGTGGTTATAACATAGCCATAACATAAAATAATCCAGTCCTTAACAAACCCAAGTCAGGAGACCATTGCTTCTACAGTCCAGGTTCCCTATTCAAGCACTCTAATCCTGTGTTCTCTATCATATCTTCTAGAATTGTTGGTTTACCTTGTGGGATAAGTTTGAAGTTCCACCAAACTGCAAAGCTGTTTCTCTCTGCTATCCTATTACTTATCATTTTGTAAAGAAAGCTTTGAAAAATAAAGAGTCATGAAACCAATGAGTTCAAGCAAAAATAGGTTTTATGAATAAAATTAATAACCACATATTAAAACAACTATTTAGTTGTCAAATAACGATAGTTATTCATATGTAAAGACACATCTGTTAAACCTAGTTTCCACGAAGACAGATATTATAATTCTCATATTTAGCAGTTGCCAACCTTTAATTTATACACCAAACATTACTTAATTTTAAAGAAAACTTGTACCACTGAGTCTGCCTTGTGGCAGATATCAGAATCTAAACAAAAATATTCTTTTTCTCCACTAGATTGTGTCTGAAAATCCATGAAAACTTTCAGATTTCACGTCTTCATAGAAATCTGATTTTGTATTTTATTTTGCTTTAATTACTGTTTTCATGTAATTCTTAATTCTATAGGTTTGTTTGTTTGTTCTGCTTCATGCTTACCTGGAATTTGCTTTTGGTAAAAGAAAAGAAGAACAAAAAGGAGGCAAGTAAAGACCTGCCACTTCCCTTCTCAAGACTACGATGGAAATGGACCCTCGTGATGGGTTAGTGGTTACTAACAAAATGCACCACTTAGCAGGTACAGGTTCTTAAAAACAGAGTAAAAATGAAAAACTAAAAAGTGAAAATAAGTGAACAAAAATAACTTCTCTTTGATTTACATTGGCTTCTGGCACTACACTATCACCCCTCTTCACCATTTGACTAGTAAATGATAACAATTTTCATAATTATCATAGTTATCATAAAAACATGGCAAAGGACAAGGAATATTAAAGCAAAGTACATACATAGTCTGATCAGAAAAAAAATGAGGAAGGTAAGACTTAGGACTTGAAAGACAAGTAACAACAATTATTTTTCTATTGCTATTCCTATTTAGAATTTAGCCAATCAATACAATAATTCTAGCCAAACAAGTGCCTCTCCATATTTAAGATCAGATGTTCATAATGTATCTCAGAAGTGCCTCTAGCCTCTCCCTTTTTAAAATATCAAATTTATGATCGAGCTTAGCATAATTTCCTTGATATAAATACAATTTCTCTTTTATCCTGTTGACATATTAAAGGTAGAAATCCTAACTTGTTTCTTTGACATAAATAATTAAAAACCCAGGTACAATTTCCAAAAGTACCTATATCTGCTGTGATGGTCCTATTACTAACCATCAATGAAAAATCTATTGAAAAACTATATAAAATATTTAAATAGAAATTAAAATTGAAAGAGTAGTCTAGGTATATATTTAGGTTTATACTTCAATAATTTATTATAATTGCAGTAATGTAACAGCGGAGCTGCTCCTGCAAATGTAGCTGCAGTATTGCTATGAGAAAGTAGCAGGAGTTTATGTAATATATACCTTTCTTAGATACAAATGAAGAAAAAGAAATTGTAAATGTTATTATAGTACTGTGCCCCAGCTCTTCAAAAAGGTTTCACCGTAGCCCACACTGCTAAAATTAAGTGGTTCAAGCAGAATATAATAACATTGTGTTTCCTTTCAGATAAATGACAATTTTCTCCCAGTTTCCGAAGAGACTTCCCATGCAGATCTCTCAGATGTGTGAAGCCCAGGGAAAGGCAAGATGAGCACCTGCTCCAAACTCCAGAAGTGGGAAAACCACTGCAACTCTGCAGCTGTGGCCTCCCTCCAAAGTCCCTGCTGCTTCTCCATTGCATCTGGCACACATCTGAAATTGGAACTGCAAACAGACTCTTACAGGACATAAAATGAGCAAAGGTAAATAATCTTTCTCTTCTGTCCAGCAGTTGTGTTGTGGTTTAAGCCCAGCAAGCAGCTCAGCACCATGCAGCCACTTACTTGCTCTCTGCAGATGGGATGTGGAGAGAATGGGGAAGGTAAAAGACCATGGTCCATGACCACTCTATGATTCTATGATGAATCAATGACACTATGATGACACTATGACATTACGAGGAATCTATGACAACTCAGCAATGACTCTGTGATTCTATTATGACTCATCATTAATCTTTAACTACATTACATCTCACTGATTACTCTATGATGACTTCTTGACTCTTATATCTCTATAATGACTCAAGAATGACTATGAATCTATGATGACTATATCTTGTGGGCTGATATAAAGAAAATTTCCCAGGGAAAACAGAAGTTGCATACAAAAGCAAAGTAAAACGAGGATTTCATTCACTACTTCACATCAGCAGGCAGACATTCTGCCACTTCCATTAATGCACTTTATCCAGTTTAGGTCAGCTGTCCTGGTCCTGTGCCCTCCCAACTTCTTACGCACCCCTAGCTCTTCACTGACAGGGCAGCATGATAGCGTCCCATACAAGCCTCTACAATGACAATTAACTCTATCCCAGACGATGCATGACATACAGACAGAAAATCAGGTGGAAGATGTCACGGGATGACACGAACTGTCTGGACAAACAATATCTGAAAGGTCACACAACTCTGTACTGTCTTCAGCATTGGTTTCATCTCATTTAATAAATGCACAGTGGTTGTCCTGAGCTAAAACCATTATGATGGTACAGTAGAGGAGTTTTAAAAATGAGATGTAGCCAAATCACACATACACACAGTAAAACTAAGCAGATTCTTTGATCTTCATCAGACAGCGTTGTTTAAAAGCTAAATACCTATCAGGAGGATAAAATACAATACTAAAGGAATGAAAGAAGGCTAGATTTAGATTGTATTCTGGATACATTTCACCAAAAATCACTCTGAGGCCACTTACTTTCTCTGGAAAGGAGTGAGGACCTGAACAGAAGCACCACCAGTGCCATCAGCCAGTGGTTTCTTCAGTGAGACTGAGAATACCAGAGACTCACTCAACTTTACCAGTCTCACTTTTACCACCAGAATGGTTACTGGAAAAAGTGGAGATGTTCTCAAATTAATACCCATGCAACAGAGCATTTCGGGCACAATCCACCATCCCCTGAAGTCAATGTCCTTTCAGTACAGCAATTCTACAGGCTCTTCCATTGTGTTCAAAGGAAGATAAATTAGGCCTGTACCCCTTTCTGAAAGTACACAAAAGGCAACTCATTGTTTTCTTCCTGGAGCCAAACTGAAGATCTTTATTCTTTTCGAAGTTGCAAAAAGCAGTCCCATAAGACGCTAACTTCAAAATAATACTTTGACCCACACGTTTTTTAAACAAAGCAAAATAATTTGCAAAGCAAGATGCCATTGTCAGCTCATTCTCACTTCCACAGTTTGATGATTGGCATGTACAGTTCTCAGTGAGATCACCCACCAAAGAAACATTTAGAGACCCAGTGTAGATGAAGCACGTAGGGGGAAGAAAAGGCTCTCAAGAGCAGCATGGTTTCAAGTCAGCTTGAAATGGCTGAGAGACAGCACCACCACAGTGTTTAGTCTGGAAAGAGGAAGTGTCATTTTTCTTCAAGGAGCTCATATTCAGCCTTAGGAGCCATCACCACTCTTCATCTGGGATTGAAGATAGAGTTGATTTCAGGTGGCCTCCTATGGAAATAAAGTCTATGTTGACTGCGTCTGATTTCCTCTTCCCCTCAGTAGCTTGTGAACCATTTTGCCAGCTTCAGCTACCTCTGACACAGTGTTAGAAGTATTGAAGATACTGAGTCTCTCCAAGAAAAATGGGAGTATACAACCAAGTGGAGGAGAGGAACTCCTGTCTGAGTCCCTAAAACTGGAACTGGCAGGGGGCCAGCTGTCATTTGAACATCTAAGCAGCAAAGAGATTGAGCTCTTTGGAATCCCCCAGTTACAGGAAAATTTACTGCTTTCCTCTCCTGTTAGCTATCCAACAGTGTATAACAGAGCAGAGCGCCATGGAAAGCCACACTGCAGCTTTTTCTGTTGTTAGTAAAGTGTGTTTGTTGTGTTGTTTTGTTTTGTTTTTCAGAAAGTCCTTTGAAGCCTTACAGCTGGCAACCCTCCCTGCTGTATAAGCCTGATGAAATACCTTGTAAGTTCTATAAGCCATAATACTTTTTCTCCATCTCCATGTTACTCGAAAGTAAGAATTGACATTAAATGCATACATTTCCAAATTTCACATTAGGCAAGTCTAATCTATTGATATTCACAAAAAATGTAATGAGTTCCACATACTCCATAAACTTAGTTGTAGTGATTCTTTATATTAAGAAGATAACTTCACAGCCAGAAGGACTAACAAAAACTTAGGTTCTGTTTAAAACTTTCTTAAACTCTATAAAATAACTTTATGCCCCTAAAATCAACAGATGTTAAATAATTAAGATAAATAAATAAAAATTCCTACATATTCAGAGATTAGTTTGAATGATGTTACACTGAAATCTATGCCTTCTCCCAGCACTTTGCAAGCAATAAAAATTGTAGTTTAGAGTACTATACTTTTACAACATATAGCTTAAACAAGATAGTCAACATGAAATACAAGTTTACTAACATCTTACCTGGATCTATTTGAAGCAAGCAACAAAAAAAGAGCAGCTAGCTATTTATCCTTTTACTACTTTATACGGCATTATGCAAGAATAATTTCCCTGGATTATCATAATTAAGCAATACAGATTATACTTTCATTTCAGCCATAAATATTTTCACATTTCCATTTGCACCTATAAGTAGCTCAAGCAATATTTATATTCTTTGCACTGGGCCATGTAAAAGCCATAATGAGAGTGAAAAAAGAGAATTGTCGAGATCACTTCTTAGAGCAATAAAAGCTGAAAATCTTATTGAATAAAAAGTACGAATCTCCAGGAGCTCGGAGAGAAATCCAGAAAATCTGAAAAGCCACTCTGGAGTTTGGGTGCCTAATTTGCGCTGCTGTAGAGACATGAACTGACAGTTTTGCATTTTAAAAATCCACACTTATTAGATAGACACCTTACTTCTGTCCATCTAAAAATGTTTTTTACAAAATAAGGGGAATTCCTAGTTATCCCAATCCTGTAGTATGCATTGCTAGTACATAAAAACTTAATGGGGAGGGAAGAGATATATTTCTGGTGTATTTTATTTACTCCACTAGTAGGTGAGATTTGCTATCCATCTTACTTACAACTACTTTTGCCTTTAATTTTTCACTTAGATGTTGATTTTCCTAATCCTTTTAATCATCTATTCTAAGACATGATTTTTTTGCTAAGATCATTAATATATCATAAAAAGCATAGGTATTTCCCCAGCCAAATTCATCCTGTTTTTCTAAGATGCATTCCAAAAATTACATATTTGCTCCTGGAAATATACACGTTAATTTAGCAACAATCTATTGTTATTAAACATCTATCAAAAAAATAATTGAATTACTTGTGTTTTCCTTTTTCCTTCAGTGAACACCTTAGAAAAAAGTTGAAAGCTTTGTGTTTTTGACCCAAATATGCAAGTGAAATATACAGTTTTCCAAAAGAAAAAATTGATAACAAAATCAAAATTCTTTTTTTTTTTACTGAAAATACATCCCTTTTCCACAATAAAATCAATACCAAAATTGCAAGACCTTTTTTTTGGCTTACAGATTCAGGTGTTTTTAAACAACTCCTTGCCAAAACATTTCCTTCCCCACTTTTTTCTGAGAAACAGTCTACCAGAGGTTTCTCTCTGTCCCTCTTGTACTTAGGTGCCTCTATGACACATGCAAAGCTGACTTCACATCAACTCACTGACTCTGTATTTTTAACAAAGTCCTTGAAGGAAAACATTAAGCTGAATTCTTTGTGTCATTGTCCAAATTTCTGTACATGTAATGCTTCTCCATTGTTTATAATTAATGGCATTTCATTTTTCCTTTATCTATTCTTAGTGAAAGGTGGTTATCAAGTACAAGACATACACACTCTCTTCTATTCCAATATTAAATGTGCCCTTTACTTTCATATAAAAAAGAACAGCAATTTCCCCCATGGTGTGATTGAAAAAGGAAGTCGTGGTTTCCAGATGATACAAATTAAACATCAATATAACTGCATGATGGTTCTAATTGGTTTTACAACTGTCCAAGTATGCCTTACCGCTTCCCACCCAATTTACTTTCCACCTCCCAGGATGGGCATGTTTCACTGAGCCCCCAAGGAACCTTTCTTGTTGCTGTGAATTGTGCTGACTGAGACAGGTCTTCCTCATTTTGTTCTAATGGAAAATTCATCTCTGTCACAGGAATATCCTGCCATCAGTCTGCATCAAGAGCTCACGTTGAAATCAATGGGAGCTCCATATGCATTGTGCAGGTAGGATATCATCACCATCATTTATTAAACACTAATGGAGTCCAGGACTCAGACCATTAAAAGTCAGTCTAGATGCAGTCAGTATAAAATCAGTGACTATTTGGGAGTGGTGGTACTTTTTTTAATTCTCTATTTCTTTGCTTTGTTTCCACTATATTTAGCATGAGAATTGGCTGGATTTTTCCTTCAATACCAGTAAAATATTGAAACTATTTGGGCAGACCAACTTAAAAACTGTAGCATAACAAGATGACTTCTAGAAGATGACCTGCATTAAAGGCAGAGTCAAGTTAGTCCTGTATTGATGTCTGTAACATGACAAATAGTGTGGTAGGGATGAAAATTTTGTAATTTGTCTTGTATCTTTCATGAAGATCTTCCAGGACAATTAGAATAAATGAGAACCAAAGTTTATTTTATTACTCATAAAATGAATCCACCTCTCCATCTTGTACAAATTGCGATATTTTTTCTTTTGTTTCCTCCCAATTAAAAACAGTCTGTGAAGCTCCTGATTTGTTCTCAGTTTTCTGTGCTTGTCTTTGTCTGCCTTGGTGATCACAGGACTCGACTAAGGTGGGGACGGCAGCTCGTGATGTGGAATCATTTCAAAGACTGTTTAGACCAGAAATTAGTCTCCTAAAGCACCAAGATGATGTAGATTCTCAGCACATTGCTTTTGATCCAGTTAAGTCTATGTATTCTTGTCCTGTTATTAATGAGGAAAAACAGACCTGAAGCCTTATTTTGTGCTATTGATCATATTTTGAACCACAAATCACTCCTTGTGCACAATCTTTCAGCTGCCTACTGTGAGGAATTCAGCAAGTACAGAGTGAATTTCTAATCAGCTGCGACTGTTCAGTGCTGCGGATGGTAATTATACTACCAGAGCCTGTATCTGCAAGTGTTATACATTTGTATTTGCTTCTTGCTGAGATCACACAGTTGGGAAAGCAATCATGCTCCATTACTCCTACTTTTGACTCTTGGCCCATATGGCTGCTTGCGGACAGTCTTTCAATGCTTTACTTCGTTTATAGCTAACATGGTTAATGACTCTTTGCTTTCTGCAAGTCTTCTGATCTGCTGAAATTTGCAGCTGTTCTTTGTTAGCAGAAGTGGTAAAAGCTTCTCCTATCTTACATAGCAGGATTCTGTTCTGCCTAGCGATAACTGAACTAGCACTCTTTTCTGGGATGTAAGGAAGGGAAGGACTGAAGCAAGTGGTTGCCCTTTTACTACTAGCAATTTTGTCAGAGAATGGATTATACGAGAAGTTTCAGTTTGGCTTCAGGGAGTACCAGAGTCCTGGGATTGCTTTACTTAAGGTCACAAATGATTTATCACCAGCTGCTGATTCAAGTTAAATTACAGTACTCCTGCTGATGGATCTTTCTGCTGCTTTCGATACAGTAGATCTTGGGGCTCTGCTGAATCACTTGAAATAATTGCTCAGATCATGAAGCACTGTCCTGGATCAGTATCATGCAGAATTGATAGCGTATTATCAGGTTGTAACTTGGCAATTGTGGATCAAGTTCTGCCTCACTAGTCACATTGCTCCTCAGTATAATGTCCTATAATTCTCTCTCTTTTTCATTTGTTACAGAAGTGGACAGAATTCTCTAGCTGTGTAATATTAATTTTCACTGCAACACAAACAGTACATAGATGTATTTGTCTTTTACAGTTCAGTTTCTTGCTGCAGTTTGGGCCATATCTATTTGTTTTACCAAAGCATGATCTTGGATCCCCACAAATGGTTTGAAACTGAACTAAAATATAATTGCTTATGCCAAATCCTCTTTGTCTACTAGGTGCTTCTTTCTAGGCAATCAAAACTATTTACACATATCTAAAGTATGCATCTGGAGCTGGTCAGATCATTTCCATGACATTAAATCTCATCAAAATATGCTGCTTTTTTCAGAGCTGAAATTCTATTGTATGGAAAACACATTTGTTTAGAAGAAGTTTTAATCAGTGATGGATTCAAGGCTCAAGACTATCAGTCAGTTCTTATGGGAGAGACAGCCCAGTATGAAAACCCAAGATTTTTCATCATAAACAAAAATCATTTCAGAAAAGCACTTAAAAGGTTCTGATTCTGTTCCCATGCCAACCAAAAAACAATGATGACACCACAAGAACTGCCACGAGGAGAATTACCGTCCTCTGAAAATAACGCTTGAACAATTGTACCTGCACCATCATATCAGAATCACTGTGAGCTTCCTCAGCAGAGCATAGTATCCATTGGCATCCACCTGGGCTCATGTGCTGAGGGCTGGGGTAATGAGGGGCACTGTCATAATTACTGCCAGTTCACCACTGGTCCTTCACTGTCTAGGAAATGGTAATTGACAGGAACCTGTGATCGGAGGTTCAAAGCAAAACAAAACAAAACACAAACACTTTCCAATCCTGAAAAAGTTAGGAATTCCTAGTCATAGAAAAGAGAAATATTCATTATCTAATATTTCTGAGAAATAAGGGCCTAGAGGAAAACTGTATGATCAATCAGCATTTATCAGTACTTACATATCTTAAATACGTTTTTGATATTCCAGGGAGATGAACTGGTTAATTAAGGTTTCAAAACTTTCTGTAGCTCTTCTTTCAAATAAGATCTTACAGTATTAAAATTCCATAAATACATAAATAATTCAATAAGAAAAGAAAATGAATCAAAATCTTCCCAAGAAAACTTCCGGGTGAAAAAGTGAGCATATAAGAATGCTCAGTTTCTATAAATGTCTACCGGTTGATTCATCTAAATCTCTACTGGTCTTTTACTCTTCGCCACCACAAACTTCTAGCACTTATTCTTAGAGGATTCTGTTTCCTAAAGACAAGGACATACCTGGCAAAATTAACACATATTTCCTCTTCTGTTGCTCTTTCAGTGAACCTGGCTTGGTGAGCAAACTTTCATCCCTGTGGACCTAAGCACAGACCCTCTGAATCTGTGTGCTGGGACTGGGCACCACAGGATGCCAGGACTGTGTAGCAGTGCATTGCTTCAGGAGCTACGGCTCTGTCTCTGAAAAATCAGCACCATCTGTTTGAAGAGGCCTCTGAGATCTTCAGGTCAGGTTCTCACCTTCAAAAAGAAGAGCAATTCTGCTTCCCAGGGCTCTCGGTAGATTTATCTCCTTTGGAAATGGCAGAGAGAGCTTTTAGCAAGGCCACTTCAAGATCACCCAGTGAACAAGAAACCTGAGTAGCACACGGGACTGGATGCAATTGCAGTCTGAAGGGCAGAGCTGACCATTCCTCAGACCAGCTCATGCTGTTCAGGCACCAGAGGATACAAAGGTTCTTTTATCTCTCTGCTCTGGGTCACTTTCCTGTGGAAAACAAAGGCATAATATGAGAAAGACTGGAAAACCCCACAATCACCACACCTTCCCTTCCCCAAACTAGGTAGAAACCTGCAAGTTTTTGCTTTGATGTAACAAACTGTAACATTGCTCAGTAACAAAACTATCTGTTTATTGGACTAAATCACCAAAATAATTGGTGCTTGGAGTGCGTCACACAATGTGCAGTAACAGGCTGCTTGGGCAAACAGCTGTCTCAATAATTTGGTAAGACAAAGACTATAGAGGAATGGAAAAATATTATCCTTACGTATGCTGGGTACAATGCCACCCCCACACTGATGCTGATGGCCACAAAATGTGCAGTTCTGCTCTTCATTACCCATGGTCTACCGGGTCAACTGGCTGTTACGCACTGGAAAAATATTGCAGATGTCTCATAACTCGGTGCATTAATACCAGCAGCCAGCCACTAATCCCCAATTATCCTCATTGCTCAGCACCTGATCTTGAAAGGATTAGGACCATGAAAAACAAACTAAAACAAATTGCACTAAAATATTTAAATAAAACAATCAAGAAAATCATAAGACCATTAAAATATCATAGGAAATAGCTCTAATGCATTTTTAAGAATTCTTGTGGTGATTTTATTCTTTACTTTAGCTCAACTGTCGAATAGCCCTGAAAATCCTCATGTTCTTCTGTCTGACGGTGTACAAGGTGCTGCAGAGTCAATGCTTAGTTTTAGGTTACTTAATGGCAACCACTCCCTTCTTGCAGATCTAGAAAACACTACAGCTACTACATTAAGAACCATAACAACTGTCAATAGTAGTAATGCACAAGTCTTACTTAATTAGCATTTGTATTTTGTTTTATGATAGCTTAAGTAAGCATAGCTTCAACAAACACAAATTGAATGGAGGAACAGCTGTATTAGGTTTATTCAGAATACTGGACTATTATACTAGCTATAATAATAGTCCAGAGCATTTTGAAAACTTAAATGTCTCTTACTTTTCTTATTCTGTTATTCTATATCAGTTTGAACATGCACACATGCATTTTCTGAAAGAAAAAAAACCAAAACATTTTCATTCTATGAAGCTAATCAACCTGATATGAGAAGAATTTTGAAGAAATCTTTTTTTATTGGTGGCAATTCCTCACTTACCAAGTAAAAATTGTGTATAGTCAATATATTTCCCTCTATACAAACAAGTACTTTTATTACATGATGGGGATTATGCATTTAATATCAGGATGCATGGGATTTGTTATCCCCAAAACTGCAAATACATCTGTATGATTGGAACTACTGAAGTGGAAGATTGCACAAATCTGTTGTTACCAAATGCTGTCCTGAAGCTCATGTGTTGTAGCCTGCAACACTACCTCTACTTCTAAATTGGTTCAGGTCAGAGAGCCTTTGTTTTTTCAGACTGAATAGGTTTGAATGGCTGTTTTGACTGCAGACCACCTGAGTCACCTGTTGGCAGCACAGAGACATAAGCATTTACTAACAAACGCATGCAGCAGTGAATTGGTTGTGGATCTCAGGAACTTCCTAGCCAGCTTTGTTGCCAAAGACAACATATCATGTAGTGACAGCCTCACATTTCAATTGGAAGGGTGAAAACCTTAAAAAATTTCACCTCAGTTAACCACTGGCAGAAATATTATTTCACACCTTGAATATTTTCTTCCCTTATATTTTCTTCCCACATTCTAATCCATAGTTTTCCCTTTCGGTCTCTGAGATGATACCCTTGTTCACTGTCTGAGTTTGACTTGATAATACAGTCCTACTCTGCTATCACAAGTATCGAGTTAACTGCTATAGCTGAAGATTGTATTTTATTTTTACATCAAGTGGTCCTTTCTGACCAGTGCCTTCACTGTTTGCTTCCTTGCTTATTTATACAATCTATTGTTCTATTTTTATTATTACATTGCCTAAAACTATGCAGATAGAGCAGACTTCTCAGTCATAACACCTGATCTTTGCATAATTTCCTACTGAAATATGTAGGTGGGATTTTCAGAAGCGTTTAACAGCGACAGTATTATAATTTGACAGGCATTACAATTTGAAAAAATAATCTTTATATTGTAAATCTTAGCTACGTACATATAGTCATGAACTGATCAAATCTGTATTTTGTCTTTGTCTCACACTTCGATCCTTCAGTGAGGCACTCTGCTGATAATGACTTACTTATACAAATGACTTTTTATACACTGCTCAAACACATTTATAAAGGTTTCAAGCATTATCATACACTCTGCAGATGGGGAAAGGAGCTAGTGACCGTTGACTTAGTTGCATGCTGCCAATGTAGGAGACTTTGGCTACTGCCAGACTAGTACTTAAACAACTATTGGCCTTCATTTGTTAAAGTCCTTCACAGGATTTGGATATGTAAAAAAAAAAAAAAAAAAAAAAAAAAAAGGAATCATTGTGACTTACTTCAGTTTGAGCAAACACAACCAGTGTACTTGTGGGGGCTTGGTGAGGGGAGTTATTTTCTGGAAGAAAAAAATTGAAGCACACAGGGTGTCTACACAGGATATATGAAATGATAAAACAAAACACATATAGATATGACTTACATCATACCCACGTGTGTTTCTCCGAGCAAAATAACCCTCCAACATGGGAGTTAACAAATATCTGAGAAAAATTCTGGAAACAAACTAATCAAATTCACAGTCCACTACTACACAAGACTCACACTGAATCTTCCCTGTATACACTCTTTGAACCTAATTGTTTTATAGTCTTGATACATATTCATTGTTTTGGGTGTTTGGGGTTGGAATTCTGTTTTTCTTTTGGGTTTCTGATGTGTTTTGTTTTTTTCTTGCTCTTTGGACCACAACAGATTCCCACTGAAATTTCCTCTGTATCTGCTGATACAGAACTCACCCAACTATTCTTCCAGAGTTTGTTATTTGCTACAAAGTCACTTGCTGTGTAACATGTCTGCCAGCATTTAAGCTCCACATCATTGGTCCTTGTGTCAGTTTGTCTCTGACAGTTGGATGTTTCAGTACCTCAGCTGCATCTTTTAACCCAACTTCCCCCATGACATTTTAGTTTTAATACTTTGGACTCCGATTTATCTAACACTAAAAATAACAGTACACTGATGATGTAGCTGGAGAACAGGAAAATGTGCAGGAAAATTTCCACAGGAATGGGAAGAGGCTATTAGAAATGAAGTTGCTTAGAGATAAGTCAAGAGGATAGCCAATGTCACTCCGGTCTTCAAAAAGGGCAAGAAGGAAGATCCGGGTAATTATAGGCCTGTCAACCTCACCTCTGTCCCTGGAAAGGTGATGGAACAGCTTGTGCTGGATACCATCTCCAGACAACTGGGAGAAAAGGAGGTTATCAGGAGTAGTCAGCATGGGTTCATCAAGGGGAGGTCATGCTCGACCAACTTGGTGGCCTTCTATGATGCTGTCACATGCTGGGTGGATGGGGGAAGAGCGGTAGATGTAATCTACCTTGATTTTAGAAAGGCGTTTGATACTGTCTCCCATGACATCCTTATAACAAAGCTGAGGAAGTGTGGGATAGATGAGTGGACAGTGAGGTGGGTTGAGAACTGGCTGACTGGCAGAGCGCAGAGGGTCGTCATTGGTGGTGCAGAGTCTGGCTGGAGACCTGTGACCAGTGGTGTCCCCCAGGGTCTGTGCTGGGTCCGGTCTTGTTCAACATCTTCATCAATGACCTTGATGAGGGGATAGTGGCCACCCTCAGCAAGTTTGCTGATGATACAAAGTTGGGAGGATTGGCTGATATGCCTGAAGGCTGTGCTGCCATTCAGCGAGACCTGGACAAGCTGGAGAGCTGGGCAGTAAGAAACCGGATGAGGTTCAACAAAAGCAAGTGTAGGGTCTTACACCTAGGGAGGAATAATTGCATGCACCAATACAGGCTGGGGGATGAGCTGCTGGAGAGGAGCTCTGCAGAGAGGGACCTGGGCGTCCTGGTGGACGACAGGTTGGCCATGAACCAGCAGTGTGCCCTCATGGCCAAAAAGGCCAATGGCATTCTGGGGTGCATTAAGAAGAACGTGTCCAGCAAGTCGAGGGAGGTGACCCTGCCCCTCTACTCTGCCCTGGTAAGGCCTCATCTGGAGTACTGTGTCCAGTTCTGGGCTCCCCAGTACAAAAAAGACAGGGATCTCTTGGAAAGAGTCCAGCGGAGGGCCACAAAGATGGTGAAGGGCCTGGAGCATCTCCCCTATGAAGAAAGGCTAAGTGAACTGGGTCTGTTTAGCCTTGAGAAAAGAAAACTGAGAGGGGACCTGATCCAGGTTTATAAATATCTGAGGTGTGGCGGCCATAGTGGTGAGGCCAGTCTCTTTTCAGTGGTACGTGGAGACAGGATGAGGGGAAACGGACATAAGCTGCAGCACAGGAAGTTTTGCACGAATGTGCGTAAGAACTTCTTCATGGTGAGGGTGACAGAGCACTGGAACAGGCTGCCCAGGGAAGTTGTGGAGTCTCCTTCTCTGGAGATATTCAAGTCTTGCCTGGACGCCTACCTGTGCGACCTGGTGTAGGGAACCTGCTTCCTGCTTTGGCAGGGGAGTTGTCTCGATGATCGCTTGAGGTCCCTTCTAACCCCTACAATTCTGTGATTCTGTGATAAGTCCTTTTCAACCTAGGCCATTCTATGATTCTATGATAAGTTGGGACACAGTGTTGGTGTCCATAGAGCCCCCAGTTTGCCCCCAGAGTGCCTCTGTGGCACTCTGAAGGAAGCAGGAGTTACCACTCTCAAAGCCCAACAGCACTGGGGGGAAATTATACATTATGCCTCAACTCACACAGGTTTGTGGCAGCAATCTGCCCCCTGAGCAAAACAAAACAGCAGGGTGAATTCATGGAGAGCAGCTGGGAAAACAGCACTGGCACTGGCAGAGACAGTACAGTGTCAACTGCTTCCCTCTCAGAGATTAGGGCCAGGGAAGATCACTTGATCTGAACTCCTGGGACCTCCCGCCTGTAATTAGCCTGATTTCCTGCTTTAACCTTTCTCCTTGCATATTCCCAACTAGCGAAGCTAATTAAAGATCCTGAACATGTAAGTTTCAGATTGGCCTGCAATGCCTACAGCAAATTCCCTGCACTCATCCAGCCCTGCAGACACAGAGTAAGACACATGTGGAAAGACCCTCCTTCCAGCTTGGCAGGCCAGAGGCAGGGTCTCCTCCCTCCAGCCCCTCTAAACATCACAGAAGGAAGGTACAATAGCTGTGACTGGAGTGGATTGTTTAATTATACTGTGCTTGGCATCCTCCACTTATTCAAAATATGACATTTCTTTTGGGTATGTATGGGTCACATGAACAGAAAGAGGCAGAGCTTATTGTCCTCACCTGCCACTGTGGGCCCATATGGCTTGCTCAGACGAGAAGGGTTAAGCATCACTGTCCTATACAGAGGGCATAGGAAAAATACATCTGACATGGTTTTCCATGCTCTTCTCAGTGCTGCTTTAAAAAAATAATTACGAGGAAAGTATAAGATCTGAAACTAAGCAGCACTTTGCTCTCTTCTCCTGGATAATTTTCCCCTTTGGGATCTTGACTTAAAAACCAAAGAACCACAGGGCTGGCACTGCTTTATGGTGATCTCAGTATCATAATAGTGCTAGAGGCTCAGAAATGAATAGCATCTGCCTGGCTAGATCAGGCTGGCCGAATAGCTTTGAACATCAAACCACCTGACCCTTGACATGAGACAGGTTGATTTATTATACTGTTAGCCCTCTTGACAACCTGCACTGTGGGCTTGGCACTGTCTGGTCATTTTTCAAGCTCTTTGCACATTACTGGCACCTATATCCTCTAATACATTACATCAGGCAGCTCAGCTACAGAATGCTAAAAGCTCCTCTCTTCCTCTATCCCTCCTTCTTTCCCTCTCCCCCTACATTCCTTCCTTCCTCCCTCTGTTTTCTCAAATAGTGAATGAATATGTGAACCTTAGGCAAGATAAGAGGTTAATGTTTTTATCACAGGAAAGAATAAAATATACATGATGTAGATGAGGTCAAAAGGATGGAGTAGAGGGTGTTACACTATTAATGCATTTGCAGTGATGCCTATTAAGTGATGTCCAATTATTCAGAAAACATACTCCTGATTCAGGGAACTCACAGCCCTATAAGAAGTCATACTTTTTATCTACCACAGAATAATCCAAGCCAGGGGCAATCCAAGAACAGGTCCATCAGTAAGGGAGTCACAATATCCTCTAAATTTCAAAGGGCTAAAAATTGCTACTGGCCTGCAGGAATAAAAAAACTGCATTTCATCCATAGCCATTGCCACAAGTGTGGATCCCAAGGACAAAAAGACTTACCTATAAAGCCAGGAGGAATAGTTCACGGCTGTTGGACTACATGCAGCTTGTACATGTATCTTCAGTATTTGTCATATGCATCATATCCATGTGCTACATCATAGTCATGGCTAGCAAAGGAACTACTGAAGAATATCAGTTCACAGTTATGGGAGGAAATAAACAATTGTGGCTGTTTAGACAACCATCATCTTCCAACTCATTTTCACATGACCAGACCGACTGCACACCACAACAGAGCTGTTCCCTGTGCAACCTCTGTTTAGATGAGGAACCAGTTCAGAGGCCTTTGGCTTCTCTCACTATCTGAAGCAGACTGTTGGCACCAGCAAAAAAATCAAACACTGACACTGAAGAAAATTCTGGCCAAGACTCCCAACAAAAAAAAGACAATAATCTTGGTGTAGTCTTGGTTGAGCATGAACTCTGTTCACAAAGTCTTTGTCAAAGAATTGTTCTATAATAACAAGGCAATCTTCAGGCTCCCAGTAAAAGCAAAAAAGGAAACTTTTTTCCAGCACTGAGGCTGGAAATAGGGAATTGTATAGAAATAAATAAGCCCATTAAAACCAATATAAAAGTGGCATCTGAAGGATAAATTGCTCGTAAACAGCAATGGAAAATTACAAGACATCACAGTGAAAGCACAATACTCAGCAAAAAGATTTTAGAAGTCTTCTTACCCCAACTCCGCACATGGATACGCAAAGAATGGTTTTAAAGTGTTTCACAGAAAATAGAAATGAAAATTATGGGGGGGAGGGAACACTACTCATCTCTTTCCCAGCACAGAACTAGAAGGCCAGCCAGTGGTAACCAGTGATGATCAAAATGTTAAGAAAAAAATAAAAAAAGATAAGACAGTAACAAACTAGTTAAATGATTGGTGTGTGTTATTGTCCATTATACATAAGATTTCCATTTTGCAGTCTTTCTCTGCAGAGTGGAATTTGTTTAAGAGCAACTTCAAGGCTGAGTCAGCAGAGTATGCCTGAACAGACCAGCCCGGGCTGAACTCATCCACATGTGCATAAAAATCTATGCTCTGCAAGTTGTAGCTTTGGCACCAAAAATGATGTCAACTTTTGGAAAGATTTCAGAGAAACTGGAAACTGCAGATGACAATTTTCATACTAGATAAAGTGGTTGGATCTAGAAGAAAGCACAGATTAAGATACAAATCTAATACAACAAGTAGCTGTAGATTTTACTTTTGTACTAAGAGTCATGTCTCACAGATTGAAGTTCTTTGAAAGAGCAAAAAATAGGTGGAGCAGATTGATATAAAAGGATCTGAATATATTCCTTTGTGAGACTCTTAAAGAACCAAATTTGCTACACATAAGAAGAAAAAGTCCTTGCATACATAAATTATTTTGAAATGACAGGGTAAATGACCAAGAACAAAAGGCCAGTTACATATCGGAGGAATTTTACTAAGGTAGTCCCCCAAGGAGCTATGATAGAGACTTCCAAAAGGTCTCCAGTCTTCAGCAAGTGTATTGTCAGCTGAACTGCAACATTGATAAATGCACAACCATAAGCATGGGAAAAACAAAAGTAATATACTGACGACCTATATATTAACTACTGCTGCTCAAGAACATAACATAAGAATGGCCTTTGTGAGTAAGGCCTCATACTCTGCCCAACTGAGGCCAATAGTGTAAGTTTAGAGAGAAGTATAAAAAAGGCAGTAAAAGCTCCTCAGTGAAGTCGTACATTTTATGAACACTTCTTAAGGACAGTTCTCTGAAAAACAGATAGCTCAGTGGCCAGCAATTGTAAGATGAAGAAACTATTATTAGGGAAGGGAATTAACTGAAAGGGTGTAACAAACAAACGAGGAAACATCATTATACCATTGTGTTAATGCATGGTATGCGGACATTTTGATCACTACACCCAGTTGTCATCTCCAAAAAGATATGGTGGAATCTGTAAAGGAAGAGTGTAGGGTAACAGAAAGCTTACTAATAGGAATTCTTTCATTTGAGGATATTTTAAGTAACATACGTCAGCTTGTAAGAGAGATGAGGAAGGAATGATATTGTAGAAATACATTAAAACAGATTTTCAAGCAGAACTGGATTAAGTAAAGGATGCATCTTCAAGAAGTTGTTCCCAACACTTCATTTTTAACTGCAGGACTTCAGAAAAGTGAAGAAAATTCCTAGTATATTGATATAATAAAAGGCTCATAGTGAAACAAAACATTTCATTAACATACATTTTAATGTTTTTTTAATCAACAAAATTGCCAACTAAGGGTTCTGTCTGTCTGATTTGACAGTTCTTGTTCCATACATCAACAGTTTCTCATAGTATTTCTAACCTAGCAGCATACATGACAGTTTTGTTTTTTCATTATGGATTGTTTTTTTTTCCTTCCACAATAGACAAGCAAAGTGCACTAACTAGAAAAAAATATTGCCTGTTTTGCTTGAAACTTGGGCAGTGTTCTTGGATTTGGAGATTCCTAGCATGAATCAAGCCAGGTGAACCACAGGACATCAGGCATGGCAGGGGAGCCAATAATTCCATCATTTATGCAACAGAAGAATCACTACATACCTAAAAGAGCTGAAGTGAAATTACTTGCTGAATTCCATATGAAATATCCACTTTCAGTGTTTAGAAATCAAGAACTCTCTCATGAACTTTTAAACAAACTTAATTTTGCATCTTCAATTCTGCTTTTCATAAAGAAAATAAACTATTTGTCTAATCTACAATTCTTCTGAGAATAAAGTCCATTTGCTCTTGATGGAAGAAATAATAGCATCAAAAGTTATACAGAAATAATAAGATTCAGAAAACAAGGTGAACAGACAAGATAAAAATCATAGATGTGTTTTCATAAATGAATAAATATTCAAACCTTTATCTTTCAGGGCTAAATTTACAGAAGAAGAGATTCAGACTTGGAAGAAGGGGGTTGTTCAAAAGGAATATGTAAGTGTCTTAACCCCTTTCCATAAAGAAAAAGCTTTTGATTAATGGCATTACCTGCAATTTAGAAAGCAAAGGAAGTTCAGTTTTGTCTGGATTGAGCACTGTCAAAATGTTGTAATACTCTGCAAAACCTATGATTTAGCCGTCATAAACATCTTCTAGTCCATTGGCCCCATCATTCTGAAAGAGTTCCTTACATCAAACCATTGATTTCCACTATTTCATCCCTTCTCACATATTGCTCTGGTCATTCTGTGCTGCTGAGTCACAGGCCACTTTTGCATTCCATTCCCTATTTTGCCCTTCAGATTCTCCTTCTCACTCTCATGGATACTGCTAATTCTGACACCTAGCCATTTTAACCTGGAGTTTTTGCTTTGTTCATGTACATTTCCTTCTCTCTGGTTCCCTGTCTCTATTAAGATTTTCATTATTTCTTATGGGTCTGTCCAAACTATATTACTCCTTCACTTCCTAGGGAGACTCAACCCCAATATATGAATGGGGCTTAGACCTGTTACCGCCCTTATTATCCCTGTCAGCCCAAGCAGAACATTAGCAGCTTTTCCTCATATAAATACTTACATAATTTCTTTCTATTAAAAAGCTACTTCCTAAAACTTTTTTGATTCTTTGTAATTTTGCCCTTGCTGATGCAATAAGTCTCAGCCCATAGTACACCTGCACGTGGATCTTCTGGGCAGTGATGGTTTTGAAAATCTATTACATGAGTTCACACTCCATACTACCCAGACATATACCTATGTTCTCTCAAGCTCTTGCTGACACCTTCTCTAAGAGTATGCACGTCTGCCACTATGAACATAAGCAACAACTTTAGAACTACATGAAAGTATTGCTAAAATCTATACTGTTCTCTATCTTTGTCTTAAGAGTTGTTACACTTCAAGGCATAAGCACTCTGGGACAGAACTCAGTAGTAATAGTAGCAATTGTTCTAGTAGTCATAGCAAGTAGTAATAGCAATAATAGTACTACTACTAGTAGTAGTAATATTATTAGTAATAGCAACACAGAGAGAGTTTGAAAGAACTCTACTCATTTACAACACCTTATCTCTGGTAGGCCACTCTTGAAAATGTTTCCCTAATTTTGTCTGGTTTTAGCTTTGTACAATACGTGTTTAAACACACCTAGCTTACATTTCTCATTTTTGTTAACTAAACTAATTTCTTCTGGATGTGATTTGTTGTTGTGAATCCTGTACTTTCTATGTGATAGATTTTGTCTGAGTGTTTGTGCAGAGCCCATTTCTTCAGCAAGATATTTTCTTTCCCGTTTTTCTAGAGGGCACCATCTTAATTTACTGAGAAGAGGGAGGATATTGGGAAAACGAAAAAGGAAATATCTACTTGTAAGTGTGCTATGAAATAAGGAGTTTCTGAAATATCTTTATAACCCAGCTGTTCTCCCCAGAAACAAATATTAAGAACAGAATTAGCTAAAGTAAAATGTAGCATTATCAAAATGGAGCAAGAGGAAATGTTTATATATTTTAATATTTTTTTCAATGTAAAATTAGTATTAAATGCGTGAATTTCTAAATCACTGACATACTGAATGTGCAAAGTTCTGGGGGAGGGAGGGAACATATAACCAAAGAACTTTTTGTTATTTTAAAATGACATGTGTTTAGAATCAATTCTTTGAAACAGTAAATGTAGTCATGAAAACACGTATGGAAAGGTTTGATTTATGCCTGATCACTGTGTGACTGAAACTAAATGTAAACAACACTGTGTATCTTATTTTTTTTCCCCAAAAGCTATATATAATATTAACACAAAGGTGCTCCTTCCTCCAAACTTATAATGCTTTTTCAAAATGATAAAGACTTGTGTTGACCAAAGAGTTTGACTTTTCATTAACCAATTGCCAACTGAAGGTCATTTCCATATTTGTAAACGTGCTCCACATGTATTTGCAGGTACAATCTATTATTTTATTTACTTTCACATCTCCACTGGCAGTGGCACTTGAGGAGTGAAAACATAAAAAAACCAGTAATAATCAAGTGCAAATAAGCCCAGAATGGTAGCTTTGAACACCAGCTGTTATTGATTAAATTATGTATTTGTTAACATTCTAGCAAAGCTATAGCATAGGGATGGTCCCCATCTCTCTGTAGGTCAGTATAAAAACTCACATGTAGGAGCCAGAAGATCACTGTAGTTTGCCAAAGAAAGATAATAAATCTAGTGGGATTACAGAACACAAAGGAAAGCATACCCAGGCCATCTTTTAGACAGAGACACACTGCTCCTTAAGCTGTTTCTTTATAACAATAATTATGAAAAATAATACTAAAGTCAAGACTTTGGAAATCCAGAAACTCTGAAGTTCCATCAGATACTCATCTATGCCATGAGAACAGCAATTGCTATAAACTGCAATAAGTTGCACCAAATGTTTTAAGAACTGACCCATAATGTATTTCCTATAGTCAGTATTTCCTATAGTCAATTTTGTTATCGATTTCTCACACTATATAAAATCTTTGTCTCCCCACTCTACTCAACTTTATTCTTTTTAAAGAAATCTCTACTTGTATTTATCCTACTTTTTATAAAAACATTAGTCAAATTGCAATGGTCAGACTGAGTATCAAGACAATATTCCACTAAATCACCAACAAAGGAATAGATAGGAAAGTAATGATGATCGGAATGGAACAAATTATTCTTCAAAACAATTACAATGTTCTGGCTTTCAAGCACAGAACAGGCACTCATCTTACCATATGGATTTCAGTATCACGTGGGAAATTGTTCTTGCAACTGGCAGATGAAAGGATTCCTGGGAAGTCTGTCAAGTTGGTCACAAACAAGTCAACAGAGATTTGAATTCAACTGCATGTTCTTCCATGTTCATTTGAAAGGTACATTACCAAGCTAAGGGGAGACAACTCACAGATTTTATTAAGGGTACATTTATCTAATTTGACAGATCCTATGTAGTATCTCCATTAGCTACTTCTGGAGGGGATAAAAGGAGAACAGTTGTCATGAAATTCACTCATTAAACAAAGATAATAATCACCATCAAAACAAAAGAGGTCAAGGTGTGAAGGATGATTGTGGAATAAAAAAAGCAGAACAAAACTTAGAAGACTAATACTTTTTGTATGTATAACTATGTACTAATAGTATATTATATACTTATAATAATACTAACTAATAACTTTGTGTATGTGTCTTGCCATTAGCCCATCAGCTGGATGCAGTGAAAGAAGAGGACAGTGGTATGCTAACTAATCACAGAAATATAAACTATCAGACAATGCACTTCTTTCATTCACCTCTACAGACACAATGTCTAAAGCCCGATACCCATATCCCTTCTCATCCCACACTCTTGACAGCTGTAAAATGACTGCGGAAGCCCAGAATAAGTGCATGGAGACACGACGCAGGTACTGCAGTGCACTGTATGGCATTCTGCGGAGACAGAAAGAGACACAGAATTTGAACACTCTCATCCAAATTAAATCCGAAATGAAAACTACCCTTCCCTGTCAAGTGCTGTAATTACAAAGCTACTGCTCATAGATGAAGCATCTGAAAAGCATCTTTGTAGGTATCTGTTCTCATGCAAGGACTGTGACCTGTGAAAAGCAGCGTGATCTGCAGATGTGATGGGGATAGTTTGCTCCATGTTTTGCTGCTCTCCACCCCTCACAGAATCTCAGATGTTGTATGACATGCACGTATACAAGCAGACTCCGTGTTGAACACTGCCTCAGGCAGTACAAACTCCCAGCATCCACCTCAGTAGGACTGCAATACAGGTATCCAAGTAATCATCAGGAATTGTGAGCTCAGGAAGAATTATCACCTCCAACTCAATTCTATCAAAGGCAGAGCTAAGCTGGCAGCATGCAGGCGTACTCAGAGATCTCTAGATCTCTCCCTGCAATATGCTTCATACTGTGATATCCAATTCTCCAGAATAAACTCCTCATTATCAGAAACAACAGAGATTGATGCATTCTTCTAAGGATGACAAACAAGTTTTGAACTAATTAAGATGCTGAAAAGAATGAAGATGGCAGAATTTGGGATACTTGATGTTGGGATATTATGTGTTTCTATAATACTGCAGAGAGACTTTCCTTATTAAGTGTGGGAAAGCTCATTTACTCTGCTTACAGGACACATGAGAAACCAAAATCCATCCTTTATCACATTAGATGATATTTATTTGACTGATGAACTGATAACCAAAATAATTTTAAATATCTATAATTTCTAGTTTGTCTGAAATGGGAAATTTAGAACTCATGAATCATTTGCTAATACAACATTCTCTTGCTGTCATTGTACAGAAATGGCATGTGTTCCACAAAAAAAGTGAGCACTAGTATAACAGTGTCTGCAAAGTAGGTGCAAAAGGTGCAAATCAAACAAGTATAAAAGAGATTGTTTTTTTGTGAGGAAAACTGTTGTTCAAGGATTTGATTTCTACTTTAGATTTTGCAAGAGGATGGGATTCATCAGCAGTTAAAGAGAATTCTGGTCTTTCTTTCAAAAAATGCCTATTTGGAGGAAAAGATGCAGGAAAAAATGCAATGATGATTATACTTCAAGCTGTCTTAGAACATATGGACAGATTACCAATTTACTAATTACCAAATTACTAATAAGGGCATACTAACTTCTATTCATACGGTTTCACACAGACACAGTGAACCCCACAAGTATCCCAAATAATTTTACAGATACTGAACAGGAAGATAAAGAGAGCCCCCACCTAAGTGACTGGTTTTAAAGCTCCCTCTTAAGATTGTAGGTTTCATAATCAGTAAAAATGTTCCAAGACATTCAACACAAGTATTAACTAAGACTCATGGAAATATTTTCAGATTTTTCTTCTAAATGTAGAGAAAAAAAAAGGCATATTTGTCAAATCCAGAACATTTTGCTGAGATCTTTCATTTCAATAAAGTTTTCTTGGCCTTAAGATAGACTTTCTGTTCTCACAGTGCTGGATATTCTCTTCCAAGTTTCAGTGAGCACCCAAATGACACAGTATTCATGGAGCCCCAGTTTAAAGTCTTTGGTATTGTGCCAGATCTAGCTGAACTTTTTGGACAACAGATAGGTAGCTATTCACTGAAAACAAGAAAAACAAAACAAAACAAAACAAAAAATACCACAAGAAAATGTGGATTTTTTTGATATCTCAGAAGTTCTTCAGAAATGCATTCCTTGTAGTGAAAATATTATTCTAATTATTTGGTAGTGGGGTACAATCATTCCAAAATAACTTCTAAGTGTACATTTTATTCCCATCCAGCACCAGTAATAGAGCAGATGATCAGATTAGGCTGGATTTTAAACCAGATAAATACTAAACACATTACTGATGACATGTCAGTCTTAGGTAGGGGGATTTTTACTGTTTTGAAATAGACTATTTAGTTTGACAGACAGTCTCAGCTGTCACTCAAAATTTAGACTGGGAGTGGCAGTAGAATTTTAATTTATTCTAGATCTATGCCATTGCTATCCTTATTGGAATAAATGCAAGTCAGAAACACGATAAGAAAAACAAGAAGTGCTAATAGACTAATTTGCAATACAGCAAGGAAGACACAGAAGAATGATATTTATTATAAACTTTGATGTAAGGATGATATTTCAATTTACAATATCAAAGAAGATCCTAGAAACTCAATGACATTATTTTCCAGCTGGGTAACTCCAGTGAAAATTTTATTTGATTGCTTGCAAGAATTTATAATTCTGTATTTTGCTCCAAAAATAATGCCGTCTAATTATTTCCATGTGAACTATAACACATCCAAATAGCACAAGAACAGTACCTGATAAAGCAAATTCTTGGCTACAAAACACTATTTTTCAACAGCTTTCCTGTAGGCCCCCTTCAGGTACTGGAAGGCTGCTATAAGGTGCCCCCTGAAGTCCTCTCTTGTCCAGGCTGAAGAGTCCCAGTTTCCTCAGCCTGTCCACATAGGGGAGGTGCTCCAGCCCTCTGATTATCTTTGTGGTCCTCCTGTGGACCTGTTTGAACAACTCCATGTCCTTCTTGTTTTGGGGGCCCCAGAACTGGATGCAATGCTCAAGGTGGGGTCTCACGAGAGCAGAGTGGCAGAACCACATTCCTCGACCTGCTGGTCATGCTTCTCTTGATGAAACCCAGGATATGGTTGGCCTGGGCTGCAAGTGCATGCTACTGGCTCATGTTGAGTCTTTCATTAACTGACACTCCCAAATCTTTCTCCTCAGGGTCAGTGAACATCAATGGGTCCCATTTGTCTGCAAGCAGGAATTCAATTCCACACCTTTGGTTCATATGCAGGCACATGTCAGATGCCATTTTGTCAGACTGCCCCTCTACTGCCATCTGTCACAGAGCAACAAAATGTAATGGAATACTGTCAGAAGGTTCAGCTTCTACTGTCATACCACCAACATCTGCCTCTGAAATTGTGGGGCAACATAATAACACAGGAGGCATTACTTTTGGAACAGCCCTCATATTCTCCTTCTGATGAAGTGTCAGTCAAACTTCTAATTTACTATTGTTTTGGTTTAGAGAGAGGTCTGTTTAATTTCTTTAGGTTTTGAAGGGGAATAACTTCCACTGACACCATTTAATTTGTTTTTAAACTATAATAGAGTTTCACTGAAAACATTTTGCCATCATAACCTTACATTGTAATGACTTCTTAACGGCACCTTCAAAAGGGTCTTTCTAGACTTGCTTTGAAATAGTTTTCCCATAACAACTTCATATCTCTGATGGCATTGTAATGATTTCTTCATGAGGTCATGAACTAGCAATGAATCCCTTTTGCCATTGAAATCTTACAGTTCCTCATTATAGCCTCTGCCACTGTGGCATTGTTATGGGGTATCCATCGGATAACAGTGAAACCATTTCCTTCTGATGCATTAGGTTTAAGCAATATTATCATCCTTACGATACAGTCAGAGGTTAGGAAAGGGTGAGCCATACTCTTGCTTATTTCAGCATTTCAGTTCAGCATGTGATTCAATGGGCTGAAGATGTGCACTATGGCTACTGAACTACCATCACTTCTCTCATAATGAATGTGGATGGTGGTTACACAGGTTTGAACAGGGAATTTTAGAAGAACAAAATTTAAATTAAAAAAACATTTTGAAGAGATGCTTTATTGTTTCTTAGTTTAGGTTTAAACCTGGATTCAAATCTCCGTCATTCTATGTGTTTTCTAAGAGTTGGTAGCCTTGTTTACAGCACTGAATTCATGTTCTGATACATTGCACATCTCATCTTATTATATATATGACAGAGGTGTTGATCTCCAGGTTCAGTGAGATACTCAGACTATATGGATACTCATTTACAGAGTGCTCTGCAACAGCCCCAGATCTTCTGTCGAATCCAGAATCCTTTGCATCCCATGACTCTCCACTTCTATATGTGATGATATACTCGCTTATTCCTTTCCTATGTCAGCATGAATACTCTTGATGCCACCTATTTAATCAAGTTGACCCAGTGAGAAAGACTGCTCCCTCTGACTTCTCACCACAGGCTATGTGTTCTGCCATACTCCTAAATCTATGTGGTCCCATTTTCTTACGGACTTGGAATAGTACGGTCTCAACAGACTTGCACCACATGCTAATGAAATACTGAATTACAATTGCTCTGATTGATATTCCTTATGCTGCCATTAAAAAAACAAACAAACAAACAAACAAAAAACTTTATACCTTCACATCACTTGCTAATCCTGACTATTCTTAAAGTGGAGGAACACTCACCTCAATTTCCAAGTAAATACATAGGTTGTCTACTCCCTCTGAGAACAAGCACCCGATGGGTGTTGCTGAATGTGAAAGCACCTGGTAGAATCATAGAATGGCTTGGGTTGGAAGAGACCTCAAGGATCATCAAGCCCCAAGCAAGGTCAAGGCAGCCCTAAGGTACATCATCTCCTCCTTAGCAATACCAGAATATTTCAAGATGTCCAGACCTTTTTGGATTAAGTAATTCCTTTCCTTAAATACATGAGGAAACTCTCTTGGCCCTGGAACAGTTCACTGCATTACTTTCAAGTGGGTGCACTACTTCATGGTGAGCATTCATTTATGGCAGATATGTTGAACGCAGGTCAACATCCTAACCCTTTTCCAAACGTCAGCATAATTCCTGTGCGCATCCTTTACTCTTTTCCCAAAAAGCTGGGCTTCTAGGGAAAAGAGGGAGGGAAACAAACAGTAAAATCTGCCTGCACATAACAGCTATGTGAGGTCCACAACACAGCCAGCTCCTTTTTCTTTTCAGCAGACGCCAACAGATTGTTCCTCTTTTGATGTACCTTTCAAGCAGAAGTGAGAAGGTTTTCTTTTCCTCTCAGTACAAAGGAAATAACACATTCTGATCAAACAAATGACTTTTAGTTTCAAAAATGTTTCTGTACAGTTTTGATGTTTATAATGACTTTATAGCCAACAACCTTAACTTCGTCCTAATTTTCAACAATAATCAATACTGTATTATCACCACATGAAAACAGTCTTCCTGGGCCAGACAAGTACTTAATATAAGCTCTAAACAGACCCTAATACATTTGGCTATATAACTCTGAATATATATTTGGTTTAAATCTTTTCCACTATCATTTATACTTTATTGTACATATGTCTACACCAGAATAGCTATTAGAGAAAAAGATATCAACAATCAAAATCTTTTAAAACATCAGATAAATGAAGCCTGAAGTGTAAAATCCCTCTGATTTAAGTGGAAAACAATTTCTCTTTTTAATTTTATGCAGTTGTATTATCTAGTGTCAACATCCTTTATCTTTGACATTCCTACAATTCATTGTATAGTCCTAAAAAAAACGACACACCTAATATAAAAAGAGTTAAAATAAAGCCAAGATAGCATAAGAATTGAGCTCCAGCTGAAAAAGAGACTAGAACACAAAGGGTCAAATTAATGCAAGATGCCCGAAACATAGAACAGGTAAAATGTACTAGAAAAGAGGATTAGAAATTTTATAATATTTCCAAGTGTACAGAGAAGATCAAGTGCTACTTGATAACTGCATCACTCAAAGAATACTGTGCAGATGATCTTAGCACCTGAACTGTAGCTTAATATCAGCCTTTTCTACAGAATTCATGATGCACACACACCAACTGGGGAGGTAAGGCCTGATGGCCAGACTGTGAGAACAACTAGATAAAGAATAGTTAGACAAGACAAATGTGTTGAAGTAAGCTATTTGCTGCAGGGCTAGGAAATTCCAGTGCCTTCCTTGGAGTGTCTGCAGGAAGTATTACTTGTGTGTAATTTTGCTTGAATGTTTACTATCTTTGAGCAAAGCGGGCAAGACTTATGAGCATTTCCAGGTTACGAATTTCTCAACAAGCAGAAGCTGCCACTGGGAAGTGCCCTTTGCTACCGCTGAGCAACATTTTGAAAAAGCACATTCCAGAAAGAAAATATTCGAGACTATGTTGGGAGCTGACATTTCAGTCCTGGAGGAATGATATACCAAAGCTTTTCTTCAACCCAAGCTATGCTACCAGTGAATCCAATATAAAGAATCCAATATAAACAGGCATATCAAATATGCTTTAGCAGCCCAGAAGCACAAACTTCTTAGGCTTTCAGGGGACCTTAGCACTACTGCTAAGATTTCAAGCTCCATAGTGTATACATGCATTGCCACCCCTTAATTCCATATTTTTTATCGAGGAAAGTATCAAAATGAAGAACAGTGAAAACCAATCCTTTCATCTCATCCTTAAAACAAGTTCATGACTTTTCTCAACAAAGCCTACATCTGCTCAGTTCTGGCAGGTTCTTCCATTCTATGAAGCTCAGCTCTTCTCTCTTTCTTCACCTCCCAGTCCCACACCCATTGGGAATGAGATGTAGTGGACATTAGCAGAGGTAGCAAAGGCAAAGTTTAAGGTGGATGAGATTGAATAACATTTCTTGCCTTTTCCATCCCAAACAATTATCAAATTCCCTTTTAACATAGTGATATCTCACGCATCTGAGAGGAAGCAAATTAAAACACCCATACCTTTTCCTTCATCCTAGAAAGCAAAAATGGTGAAAGGCTGAAAGAGAAGATCAGATCCCCTTACCTTTGCTATGTTTGCCACTCCAAATGCAATTGGTAGTATTTTGCCAGAAAAATACCCCACCTTTGTGCCTTGAGACAGAAATATTAGAAAGAACCCAAAACTTCAGTGACATGGTCTGGACATTGCCTAGGCGATTTCTATGAAGGCATGATGACCTGGAAGGTAACTGTTAATTACAGTATGTGGATAACACCTAATGATTTGTTTTGGAGTTAATGTCCCATTCCAAAAGGATTACCGTTGTTTCCAAACCACAGCAAGCTATTAATGGCACCCACATTGCTTAAAAAATTAACACTGATAGCATAGTTGAGTGAGTACTTTGAAAAACTGGTCATTCCCTTGAGATTAATGAGCAATTTCCTGTCAAAGTGCAGAGTGCACTCTGGTAGAAAACTGACAAAAGAAGTGCCATCCTTAGGGGATTATTTTTAACAATTCATTTTGTTGTGCATATTTAAAAGGAAATTTGGTAGATATCGCTGCCATTCCAGAAGTATATTCTCATTTATTTTTTCCCTTTAACCATTATAAGCCAATATATAACAAGATACAGTGGACTGGATATCTAGAATCTGAAATGACTCATTACAGAGGAATAACCAACAAGGTGTAAAACACTGCAAAAGACTTTTTTTTTTCCAATTGCTTCAGTTGGTTTTGTTAGACAAACAAGTAACAGACATGTAGGCAATTAAGTTTCACTTAAATCAGTCATAATTGATCAATGTGAATCATTTCACTATTTTTCCTTTGGTATCTTTAAGTAGATATTCTGCTTAAAAGTAGGAAGTTTCAGAAGAGACCTGTCTGATTAAAGAAATGTAATTGGAACTATTGTGAACATGACTGCCACTAGAAATTTGAAAAGCGTCTTTCAATAACATCCATATCTTCTTTCTATAAAGAATTACCGTACTTTAAAACTTTGATTTTTTTAAATCAAAACTTTACCGAGATTCTAGTTTGTTTCCTCACTTACTGTGTTACTATTTGACTTGCACGTGCACAGAGTGAGTCTGTGCCATTCAATGTAGGCTCACTGTGAAGTGTAGAATGGACCACATCAGCTAACAGGGATATTTCAAGTGAAAAAGAATAGCTGCATCTCACAGCTTCTGGGGTTACAGCGTTGGTCCAGGGCTGTGACTCTTTTTTTTTCTTGCCTGAGGGCTCCCTTCCTATAATCCCTCTCCTAGAGCTCACTGAGTTCATTAGCTACAGCTCTCAGTTCCACCTGTTCAGCACTGAAGACATCCTCCACAGGCCTGGAACAGACTGGCACATGTAGTCAGGTTATAGGTAAGAGGGAAAAAAAAAAAGAAAAAAAAAAAAAAAGTTTCAGACTGAATCTATTATTGCAGACCAATTTCTCTTGCATAAAAACCTTCACAAACCAAGCTCCTCTTTCAGCTATGACAGAATTGTTACAATTGTTAATGATGTCCACCTGAGAATATCCCATTCTGCCATTGAGATCAGGTCACAGAAGAAACAGAAATGAACCAGATTTTGGAAAAAAAAGACCAAGAGAGGAAAAGCAACTGCAACTTTCTAGCTTTTCCTGAGAAAGATCTCACAGGTAAAGAAAGGGAAATAGGCAAGTTTAAACAAGGATGGTCAGAGCCACCTGGCTGAGTGACTTTCTTTTCCAACTTTCTGAAAACAAGTCATTTTTCCTTCTTTTGTTCAGGAATTACATAGTATGATCCCTAGAAAGTACAGCAGGGCAGGGTCCTTGACAGTGTGTTTTGAGCAGCTTCCCTCCACCCCTCACCCTGACTGCCATGCCTTTCACTGTGAGGCTTGGCAGTACTCCACAGCTTTGTCCCAGTGTTCTGGCGGCTGCTCTCTGGCATATGGTCTATTCATTTTTCCCCAGCTGTTACTCAGCCAGGGAGACCACACTCTCTCCTAGCTACAGACCTTTGTTCAGAAACTGGGAATCAATTTTCTCCTTATTAAAGGAGCACGAGGGGCAGAAGGGAAGTGAGCAGATATTCCCACCAACCCTCTGCACCTAGGCTAAGTGCTGATTTGGAAGCTTCCTTTCACTGAATTGTCGATCAAGTATTCAGGCAGCAATTCAGGCTCTTTGATGTTGAGCACTGTTTGGGAATATGTGGCAACTGGTCTTCCTTCCTCACTCTCCCATTCTTCAAATGGTTGTTCTGGGGGTTCTGATGATACTTTTGGAGCTTAGATTCCTAATTCTTGGAATAAACTGCAGGGTGTCTATATCAAAATGTCTGCTCATATGTACCTTTCAGTAGTAGGCATGGTGAACTGACCAGAAATATAAAGGTGATTCACTTATACTTGAATTTTGGATATGACTAAACAGCTAAGGAAATTCTTACATAGTATCTGATAAGTTTCCAGCATTGTTGCTGCATGTTTTGACCTTAAATACTCTGAAAATAAAGACCAGCCAGTTAAAACCTACAAAAGGCAATGTGACAGATGGAAAAGGTACACTGAAAGATTCTGAGACTAGACCATATCTCACAAAGCCAATTCAATAAAACTCCAAGGAAGAAAATACTGGAGGTGAACTGAAAAGGGCAATAAGATGCCACAGTAGAGAATCAGGTAAAGCCTGAAGTAAGTGATTTTTACAAACACCCATTAGAAAACTAGTTACCTACATGAGAAAGAAAGAGATTTCAGGATTGCTGGTTTGGCAGCTTGCCACCAAATGAGCAAGACTGAGTCTAGAGTCATAGCTGGAAACTTCTTTCAGCCAAGAAACTTCTTTGTTTTCAGTTCCTTCTAAATAAATTAAAATAACATAGTATCAAGCATCAACAGACAAATTATAAAATAAAAAGGAGAAAATGTGCACACAGATTAATAGGGTACTGAATTAATGAAGACAAATTGCAAGCAGCAGAATAAATTTCTTCCTTCTCAGCCTCATAATATTACAGTATGTAGGATTTTGGCATTGTCTTAGACAGTGTTGTAATAGTAACATCAGCATAAAAGCATGAAAGTCTGACTGAATAATAGCCTTAAAACAATAAAATGCAAGGGAAAGTGATCATAAGCTTCACATTCAGTTCATAATTAGCTAAAATATTACTTCCACATGAATTTGTCACATGTAAATCTACCTGGCATGATACAGCACAGAGGATGAATGTGAGTCAAAGGAAAGGTCCCCAGCAGCTTCCTTGAGTTCCCTCTAAGGTAAGCCACAACATTACAGTACAATAGTTCTCCTAGCAATTACTACATTGACTACCACCTGTGAAACACTCATTATTGATGTTATTTATTCAATAACAGGTAGAAAGATATTGGCACGTGATTACTGGTCTATGCTTGACTCTGCTGCTTCTTTTCCCCACTGAGTCATCTCCAGCATGTCCTTAATATCTGGCCCATCATAGCTTCCACCTTATCAGGTCATGTCATGTCTGATCCTTTCTCTTCCTGCTGTGGGCACTAGATCTTCATCTGAAGGAGGGGGCAGCCCCAAATACTATGGATGAGGGAACATGTAACTGTAAGGACTGATTGCACAATCTCTTTGTGGACAGTCATTTGCTAGATTTGCCCATTGCTACGTTTCTCAGACTTTACAGTCAACCCATATTTCTTTTGTCCTGAAATAAACTGAAACCCATTTAGCAACCACATACACCTCTGTGCTCTAAGTAGTTCATTAACGCTAGGCTTTACATCAAAAGTACAAAGGGATAAAACAAAAAGGTCAGGGTCAAGACAGTTCTATAAGCAGCTGCAGTGAATCATGCAGTAACTCCAGAGCATGCATGGAAAGGACATAGTGCTCTGGTTTGTGTCACTGGAAGACAGCAGACTATGAGCAACAGTGACCAGCAGGAAGCCAGCAGGGAGGAAAAAAATGTGCATTACACAGCTCTTCTTCCAGCCTGGAGACTGAAAGCTGTTTGTCTTCTTATTTGAGTGTCAGATGAATTTGTGTTGCAAGAGGCATGATGAAGCCAGGATTCAACAAATAAAGTGTTGCTACTAGAAAGTGTGCTGGCCTCTTTGAAGGTGCCTTGAGGAATACACATCAGCAAATTCTGTCCAAGTCTCTATATCCCCAAACTAGGAATTTTGGTCTCCCTTACAGGAGTCAGTGAAGACTCCAGAGAGCAACTCACAATATTTCTATGGAATACTTTTGAGTACCTATTGTAATGATAAATTTTTGTCTTTCCTTCAGAGGTGAGCAGAGTTTAGTACTAATTCACATGCTCCACTTATGAGTATCACCATGTCTGACTTAACAGCACTCTGGTCATTAAGCACCAACATCAAACATTTCTTTCCGCTGTTTCTGAGCTGAATAAAGCAGAACAGATACGAGATAGAGCATCTGAAATGAGGATTTAAATGACAACCATACATAGACACATACACACGTAGTTTCTGGTGCATGAGAAAAGAAAAAAAGGTCAGAAATTTTCAGATATAGAGTAGAATTGGGGAAACAAAGTGAATTTCACTTACATGCTCACTGCAAAGTAGATAAGCTTGAACACAGACTATATCATATAGTTCCATCTGAACAAATACGTCAATATTCAGTGGGCAGGAAGGCAGGCATGGTTTTAAGGGGATAAGAATAGTTCGGGGAGATTTGAGGCAAACCTCAGACAAGAATGTGGATTTCACCTACTATGAAGGTATATCCACAGGAACCACTGAGAATTCTCACCTCTGTGCCTGGTTTTGATTTCAGTCATTTTCACATACTATTAAACTCAACTTCCCAAAGTGGACCAAGGCTGTGGAGGTCTCTCTGAAATTAGTTAGTGCTCTTTCAAATCATTCCTCTAGTCTCAATGAACCTGTCTGTAAGAATAGGTGTTCATTAGAGAGAGAACAGATTTCATCATCTGAACTCTTCTTACAGAAAATCGATCTGATGCCAGAATTATTAAAATCCCCATGCTGAGGATACAGCATAACACTGGACCCTAGAAAATCTGCTGCAGAAAAAAACAAATATACAGGTTCACAGGAGTTATGTGAACCAACAAGGAGGTAGGGTTTTTTCACCTCTTTCACACTGAACCATAATATCCTAGATAATGGCTCAAAACTTTCAGACTTGGGTATCTACAGTTTTGGGGCATATTTCCTAATTTATCCCAATAAAGTAATAAAATAAATCCATCCTCATATCTATCTGGCATTTTCCCTGGAAAATATATAGAAATCATTTGGAATTCAGCTCAATGCTCTGAGCATTCCAACACTTCTGAGAACCCAGCAGTTTCACATGAGTATGAAATGTTTGGATATGGCATTCACTCTAGTTTGCTTTCACTCTCCACTTACAACTACAGTTTACCACAGCCCATCTATTTTCTAATTTTTGCTGCTATAATTGTTCTAGCTGAGGCATCTCAGATGTATGTGTTTGTTTTACTGTGCACCATAATAATAAGCTTCTGAACCAGTTCCCCTCCATCAGTTCTACCACTCCAACCCAGTTGCTCTGGTTGCAACACTACTCAGTGAAGGCTGCCTTTCATAGGCTCCTCCAGAACAGCTTCAGTTAAGAGATTGCTTCTTCTTTTTAACAGAATGGGTATAAATACAGACTATCTCAATCTGGCAGCCTAGCTGTTTCTTAAAATACTGAATTATCTCTGCCGCTCACTGTGTCAGCAGACAGAGAGATAGTAGACCTTAGAAAATGAAGTCGATCTCAGTATAACTCTAGCTTCTATGAACTCTCAGCTACTGGTATTTTGAATTAAATTAAAACACACTGATTGATACTGGCATACTAGAAAAATCAATACTTGACCCGAATCTCTCTGACAGTAACATGTTCAAGTGTTACAGCCATTTCCTCTGGAGAGCACAAATTAGATTTCATATTCATTCAATTCAGAAACCACAATATTAGGGGAACATAAATGCTAAGAGTTGAATCCACAAATGACAGGTAAATCAAAAGTAAAGCTGTTTCAGACTCTGTCCTTGCTTCCTGTCAGATGTTGGGGTCTGAGAGCATGCAACCACCAACCAATAAGCATGGAGTTCAGAACAACTGAACAAGTACTATTGGCCTCACCAAACTTAACCAGAGGGAAATGCAGGAGTATTTCTTGTGCTAAAGTAGCAAAACTTCAGTGAATTAGCAAAGAAAGATTCTTCTCTAGTTGCAGTATTGTGATAAAAATGCAAGAAAAGACATACAAGAAAGGGAGGAGGGAGGCACAAGGGTCCGCAGTGTGTAAACAGAGAGAAAAAAAAATCTCATTCTTCAATAAAGCTGTGTAAAAATCCTCTGCCATCTTTTCCTTGCTGCTTGTGCTGTTTTGTTTTGTCTCACACTAAAATTAACAGTTGCCTTCCTTTTCCTGGTGCTATTATTTCTTCTTTCTCTCCCATTTTTGTTGTTTCCACAATGTGTAGAATAAAAAACTCTGTTTCCAAACAGGGTTCTGAGTTTTCAGTTTGGTATTTTGCGTATTCAGCTCAAGTGCAAGGTTTTCACAAAGCACACGATACACCTACAACTTCAACCCCTCCTCTGCCCCATTCAGTTTCTCTCTCCAAAGCCTAACATATATTTATTTACAAATTTATACTACAGCTTTAACAGAAGACAGTGAGGGAAGCATCACTACCTCAGATAAAAGCAGCAGTTCCAATTTTAAACTAGAATTTAAAAATGATTGACCATCTCTATTCACAGAAGGAACAGAAAACTAAATTCAGCAAGGCTTTTTCAATTCTCAGACATTAAGTAACAATTACTAAAGCTATTGAAACCCCAACTTTTTTTTTTTTTTTTTTCCCTGTAAATCCACAGGGATTGACTGGTTTGCTGGCAAATTAAGCACATCTGCCAATTATAAAGCACCTAACAGTTTCCATGAAGTGTTTTATCACACAGTTTTTGATATCAGAAGTATCAAAGTGAATTTTTCACTGAGAATATGGTGATGTACTGGCACAGGCTGCCCAGAGAAGTGATGGATGCCCCATCCCTGAAGGCAATCAAGGACATATTGCATGGGCCCTGGGCAGCCTGACCTACTGCCTGATTTAGTGGGTGGCAACTCTGCCCATAGCAGAGGGTTGGAACTAGATGATCTTTGCAGTCCCATGCATCTCAAGCCATTCTATGATATCAAACTAAGTCTAGGTGATTCTTTACAGGTGTTTAGTAAACTTTTCTAACTTACTTAGTTAACTAAAATCAAATTCTTAAAAAAAAAAACGTAGGTGCTTTAAACTAGAGGTAGGCACAGGTATCTTGTGAACTCCCATCTAGCTGCTGTTTAATTGAGGATTACCCCAGAATCTAAACACTATATGTTTTTCTGTATAAATATGAACATATTTGTTACTATACAAAGTCTGTATTACTATATATACTGCATAGTTACATATAAAGCTATATATGTACTTGTATAGCAGTACACAAGTATACGTATTTGTAACATGTATGTCCCCTAAAACAATACATTTACTCAGGTACCTATGTTCTTCTCAAGAACCCTTCTTCACTGTCATTTCACAAACCTTCGTTAGTTTGTGTCCCCTATAAAACGCACCACTGAATGCTCTTTTCTTTTATAGTATGTTTGCCACACAAGAACTATTATTCACCCGCCTTTCTTTAGAATTAAAAGCTTGGCTATGACGTGATCTGTTAAATGAGATTGGTCGAGTCATCTCAGCTCTCTGTGCCAATGTAAAGTGAGGACAATGATACCTTCCTTTAGAAAGGACTTGATTCAATTCAGAAACAATTGATGCTGAAAATCAAAAGACATTAAAACAGAAAGAAAAAAAAAAAAAAAGGTGAATTTCACTTAAATATTTATTTTCCCTCACAAGTGCTATTCCTCATCCTTTATGACTTTGGAGTGTATTGTAGTGTAACTTCCAAAACAAACCTGTTTGTTTTCAAAAGTAATCGAAAAGTTTCTCTTCCCTGCTGCTAGGGTGGTCCTGGTATTTTAACAGCTTACTCAGATTACTCTGTTTTTTGGTCAACTACAAGTCATTATCAGAGAAAGCCTAGCGCAATGACATATAAGTACAGGTACAGATTACACCATTATGCTTAAGTGCATCAATAGATCAAGGCCAAAGTATCAGCACTCTGTAGGAACAGGTTTTGTAGGCTTTGATAATGCAGGAACCATCAAAGCCCAGCATGCATTTTATAACAGGAAGAAAGAAGAAATTTCTACTGGAATATCAGAAAAGCATTCAAATATAGTTTGGATGGGCATAAGGTTAGAGATTCCATGTAGGCACACATGTGAATTGACTAACGCAGGAATTTAGCCACTACGAGAATTCATCCCCGAGTACAAGCAGAGTGAATGCCAAACCTATCAGGAAATTGAACTGTGAAGAGCTGTAATTTGCAGACACCCATACTTTTCTTAGTTTCCTTTAAATTATATGTATAGATTTTTAGTGATTTTATTTATTTATTTATTTAATGTGATACACTCAAACTAGAATATAGAATAGGCTGAGTCAAAGGGACCCACAGGAATCATCCAGTCCAATGTCTGGTCTCACCATTTTATAATGCCAACGACTCCTCATTGAACAGAAAATAGTCCCCTCTAGTCAGGCCTACTGGTCCTGTGAGTATCAGATGTGTTGCAGAAAGGAGGACAATTTCAAATTGTTATTTTATAGAATAAAGTCTCATACGCCTTTATGCTTTTCACAGCCTGCTCCTTAACAAAAATCACGACTGTCATATTCGAGTCTTTCTAATTATTTCGGTGAAAATAGCAATAAAACTCTAGTTCTAGCTCTGCTGTGCCCAAAACTTCCCTCTGAGAAATGCATTACTGAGCTTTCTTGTTTTTCCAAAAGTGTTCAGCCTTTAGGTCACTGCTGTTTCTAATAGTAATGACTGATTCTACCATTAGTACATCTGGGTGAAGAATGACCTTCCCTATCCCGGTAACTTCAGGATTTCAAGAAACGTTCCACATTTGAAAACACAAATACTTCTCCATAGCAAACGGGCCAGTGATTTAACAGGATCACAAGCTGAAAAAGGAAGGACATTCATTCTTTGTTTTTTTCAAAGAGATCTGGAATACCTCTTATGAGTATAGCATGTGCTACTACATTGAATGTGAAAGATCACAAAAAACCTGCTTGTGTGTTTGAAATTGTATGGTATCAACAAAGTGTCAATCTCTGCACTTTTGATGCAGTAATATTGCAAGGACTACTTGCACTATTTTTGTACAATGTCCGTCTTTCGATATTCCTACAGTGCTGTTGTATTTGCAGTGACAGACAATACAACTGCCGCTTCAGGAGTTTTTCAGCAAAATCACACACAAATAGCACCCGTCTGGCTCAAAAGCACAAGGTCATTCAGATCCTTTGCAAATATATTCTTCACCAAGGGCAACCACTTCTAGAAGCAACCCCCTAGGTCGTTAAAACAGCAGTTCATCCCTTATGGCATGTCAGAGGCACAGAGATTTCGAGGAGAGAAAAAAAGACATCCTTATTACATTTACTGGCATGAAAAACACAAGTCTTTCTTTTGTGCTTCTAACAGAAATGTTTTAATTCTATCAAGGGTTTAACAACTGCATATTTTTCAGTTTTTATCATTTCTCCTAACGTAACAGAGCAGAAGACGCAATATGAATTTACATGCATTCAAATCACGTCCTTTAAAAGGCTGAAGCTATGCACAGTTCACTTCGGACAGCATGAATGAACATTTGCCTACATGGAAAAGATGCAGTCTTCTCACGTACAAAAAAAAAAAAAAGTACTTACAACGACAACAACAAAAAAGTTCATGTTCATTATCTACATAATGAGTAAACAGAGCAAAATACAAGATACTGGGGTTCTCTGCTGACCTTTTCATTTAGGAATTCATATTGAGAGGACTTAATTGCAACAGTCAAAGTATGATTTTTTCAGTCCAATGTATTTCATAACACAAAATTACGAATATCAAGACTTAAATCCAATATTTTAGGCAAAGCTGATATGGCTAGCCAATGACACCTTGGGTTTCATTTTAATGTCAGGAGACAGTGTCAAAGGAAAGGCAAGAGCAACCTGAAATAACCAAATTAGAAGAGTTGCAAGCATTTTCCCATCATTAATAATTAACTGTGAAGCCCATTGTTAGGGATGGATCTCATCTCTTATCAGCCCCAGTCATGTGGCAATGGTCTCTTACTGCCATCTGCATGCTGGCCACTTGGTGTGGTTTAGAATCTTGCATGAGGTGCCTATTTTGGATAAAACACTTCTACATGCATTATGCTTTGTTACAGACAATTAAAAAAAAAAAGCAACAAAAAAGAAAAACAAAACACATTAGTTAAATAAAAGCCATTACATTGTTACATTACAAAAAATTATAAAGAATGTCAGAAAGTAAAATTTTACACTTTTTCCCACCAGTGGTACTTCCTCTTCTTTCAATACCAACTAACTACCAGCTCAGAAGACAAGCCAGGGCAGTGGAGAGGATTCCCACTAACACCACTATTCACAGAAACTGAAGTGTGTGAAGAAAGTGACACAGAAGTGCAGAAAAAGAAGTATGCATTACCTTGAAGAGCTAAGTTTTAGTCTCACACCTGCTACAGAGTTCCTGTCTTACACTGCCAGTGTTCAGTCACAGGGGTCCCTTAAATCAGACTTCTCCCACGTGATTTGTGTTCCTTATCTTATGGTCCCCATATGGCCTACAGGATCTGTTTAATAGATAAGGTATATGCTTAGGGTTACTCTTCAGAGTCCATGGGATTTCTGATACCCGGTCACAATCTGGCAGAATAAAAATGCTGCAACTTATGAAACAACAACAAAAATCTCAAAATACTTTGTTGAAAGCATTGTTTGGAAGCCCGAACAACAGTCATTCTTCTACTTTGGTCTTCAATATGTAAAGCAGGTATAATGACACGTTTTAACACAGTGACATCAGTGTAACACAAGTTAAATTAATCACAGAATCACAGGGTTGGAAGGGACCACAAGGATCACGAATCTCCAACCCCCCTGCCACAGACAGGGCCACCAGCCTCCGCATTTAATACTAGATCAGGCTGCCCAGGGCCCCATCCAATCTGGCCTTGAACAACTCCAGGGACGGGGCATCCACAACCTCTCTGGGCATCTAGGAAGCACCAGGACAATAAGTAATAGTACCATAGAAAGATAATGGTAAGATCAACATTCCTACTTTCAGGATTGGACTAATCTCAGGGACCTATCTCCAATAAAGTAAAGCACAGTAAATATCAGATTACTATTCATTTTGAGAGTACCAGCCATTTTTTTAATTCCACCTTTATAAATGCATTCATAGTACAACACAATCAACTTTCTTCCACTGATTAGGATTTCAGCACATCACAGGAAGACTCTGCTTGTACTTCTCAAAATGAGCTGAGATTATTTTGATATTCATTGTCTTTGCCTGATGGTGTCTTGTCATGGAACTGAAATAGCTTTGAATCAATGTGTAAATACATTTCATCACAAAACAAGAAATGCAAACCCAGAGGAAAACTGATAAACTGGGCTTTCACATACCACTAAATAGTTAAAATATATTAATGCCAATAGAAATATAATAGTGTAATTTAGTAGAAAATTAAACTGTACAGTCTATGTCCTCAAAAGTACTTTGGTACCTACTTCTCAATGAAATCAGAGGGATTTAACATCCAAATACCTTAAAAGATCTGTGCCCTCACATATATAGATGTATTTGCTATTTTACATTTCTTTTTTGAAAAAGCAACACAGACAACTAAGCATTATGATCATATTTGAGGGAGAACATACTACTTGCCATTTACACTGAGATCAACATCTGACCAAATATCTTTTTTACTGGTCATCAATTTCATTCTTTATTATCATAATCATTTTGGAAGGGTAGAAAAGGAGAAAAGTGAACAAAAGGAGAAGGTAAGCAGTCACTGTCAACACATGAAATTAACCTTAACATAGAGCTTAAGAAGAGAGGGGGATTGAATCCTCTACTAACTTGTGGCGATGAGTTTCTTTCCTGAAGAGTGGTACTTTATAGACTGCAGAGATAAAAATGGTAAATGGTAAAATTATCTATCTTTGTTAATTTTGTTGGTTATTTTCCTGTCTATCTGTCTTAACAAAATATGTATAGTACACCTCACTCAAGTTTCTTCTTCACCTATGTGTCAATGTTTGGTTATTTTATCCATGTCTCACACAGAATCATAGAATGGTTCAGGTTGGAAGGGACCTTAAAAGATCAGCTGGTTCTATGGCCTCTGTCATGGGTAGAGACACAAGGGTTGCGTCTTTCAGTCTGCTATTCTTAGCATCCCAGATGATAAAATCGTTTCCATGGCCAGGCACCAATAACTTAAGATTAGAGGGGCAAAACTATCACATCCAGTCATGGAAAGTCATAGACTAAAGTTAGACATTAGTCTCCTAAACAGTGCATGGAAAGAGTCTCCAATCCTACTTTCAGATTTGGACAATCAGCAATTTATTTGGGAGTTAGCTCAAGCTAGCTGATGCTGATGAGGCGTGCTGAGCTCCACCTCTCTAGAAATGAAGGAACACCATTCTTTTTCTCTCTTGATCTTTTCTTCGAGTTAGATCAGCCTTTTTCTCAAAATACAATTGGAAGACATTTTTACAACAGCTTCTGCCTCCCTCCATCAAATATCAGTGGATAAAGCATGCAGCTTGTGTGCACAGTATGCTTTTTAGTCGCTTTCTCTAACTGTGAGCTAAGAGTGCTCAGATGAATTCTTTAATGATGTGGATACAGAACATTGTTATACATAATATTCGTAGCACTGTTGAAGCTGCATTATTTTGATTGACAAAATATAGAAAGAGCTAGAAAGAGTGAGCATGAATGTACACTCATCAGAGGAAGAGCTACGAGCCAGTTTCTTCTGCTCTGAATGCTTAATATGAGACTTAAACATTAATTGAATTTAGATAATATTTACTTAAGCCAACAGTCAATATTTTCCTCATTAAGAAGAGCAGAATTTGACCCTTTCTACAATCAATCCAGCTGTACCATGTAAATAATACAGTTTTCTAATTCACATCTTTCATACAGAAGGATTCCTTAAGCAAATGAAATGAAATTTACAGATGCAGCACACATAATATTTATACGTAACATTAGCTCCATCAGGACATAAATCCTGAAAGTTAACAAAAATTGATCGATGCTCCCTGACTGGAAGTGTCTGTAATTTTTTGCACAATATCAATACGGAATGTGTTAACTCCATGGACACCGGTGTCTCTTTACAACTGCTGTTGCTATTCTAACCACATTGTCAATCTCACACATGTTTACCTCTGGGATATTTAGCCAGCTATAATTGACTTTTGCACAAAAAAACAAAACTTCTGGCAAGGTTTAATCCTTTTGGGTTTGGTGTCTCACTAAAATAACTAAGTATATAAAAGAATTTTAACCAATCAAATACATAATTAGTGGATGGGGTGAACATTTCTCAGTCATTTTAAATTTTATATTTTTTGAAATTTTAATAATTAGTGTCTGGAAGTGAACAACCTCTTAGCTTGTAAGACACTACAAATAGAGAACTCAGCATTCCAACTTGCAATGACAATATTTCTCTAACTGTTAATAACACTGGATTCCATAATGGCAGTGGAGCTTCAGGCTCATTTTTGTCCTGCTATCACACTAAATTTCAGCCAGTAAGGTGAATATCAGATAGCACTGACTACATATAACTCTAGGTGAGATTAATCTTGCTTAACATAGTAGGCAACTAAGGTCAGAGTACAAAAGCTACTCGGAAAATAAAGCAGTTTTACACTGCTTTTGTTCACCATCCCTCATTTATATTATCATTACCTTGTGTTGATATCAACATTTGCACAAGCAGTGTCACGTTATTTCAGCAAGCAGGTCTCCTCAGGTTATTTTTAATTGATATTCCACTTGAGAATCCAGTCTACTTCACACATTGTGATGAACACACGAAGAAGGGGGAAGACTTTGAGACTGCTTCTGCTGACAGCAGGTCCAGCTTAAACCAATCACTCTTCAGTTAAGTGGAATAAAATGTATACTGGAATTGCAGTTCTTTTCTTCACTGATAATGAAGGAAGCTCAGAAAACTAGCTAGAGATTAAATGCCTAATTGCAGGCAGTCGATGTGACCCCAGTCATGGCCACAGTAGTCCACAGCAGAATAAAAATTTGAGTCAAGTTATTATATTAAGAGTTAATGCCCCATGTCAGGTTAACTGTCTCACAAGTAGATAAATGCAATGAGTGCTAGGCTACGCTATCTAACAGGTAAGAAAGTAGGAGACTTTCTGGAATAAAATCCTTGCTCTGTGAAAATGAACAGCAACTTGTTGACATAAAGGACATTAGAATTTCATTCTAAGGTTCTGTTTGATCCTGCTTCCTTCCCCTGCTTGATTCATAGCCAATCAATTAATATTTCTGTCCTTTCCCCAACAGTAAAGTGGTGGTTATTTGGAATGTATTTGTAAAATGCTTTCTAATAGTATGTAAGAAAGAATAATTTAAGTGTTAAGTATATCATTATCTACTGACAATTCATCTCCTGTGCTAGGAAAGCAATTACAGAAAATGTTCTATATATTTACATGTAGATAAACTTAGATTTAAATATGAAGATTGGAGAAGAATATGAATACTTTCCTTCCTTCACTATTTCATATAGGAAACTTTGTATAAAATCTTTTGTAAGCTGTCCTCTGACCTATGTAAAGTATTCTATTTCTTACAGGAAAAAAAAAAAGAAACACTTAACTTAAGCCATAAAGTCATACCGATATATGGTTAATTTTCATTGGTACACGTAAGTACTAGTGGTAGCTGTGGTCCAACTGAATATATGGAAATAAGCAGCAGATTATCCAAAGAATGACATCTTCAGACTCAAATAGATAAGAAATGATTTATTTTCTAAATATAACAATTTCCTTGCAGATACAGTATTTTTAAGCACATCTGGGGATGGAGGAATTGGATGAAGAGAGTGTACTGTAATGAGTCTTGCGCGACAATACTGTACAAAAAAACAGAACTTCAGTATGCAAACATATTGTGATCACAGACACTGTGGACTTTTTGTATTTCGTTTTAACACATTTAACATGGATGAAGATGAAAGTGAATGTTAGATTCTTTCCAGCTTTACTGTTGCTTTGCAGATTGAAGAAAAAAATTGTCTTGTTATTAGTATATTGCATTCACAGATAACATTACTGCAATCATGTAATAGTGGGAGAGGGAGTAAAAGCCAGTCCAACCTGAGACTAAATTTGCATTCATTCAAGGAATTTGGATATCACTCAAAGCATGACAAGAAAGGGTCAGAAAGATTCAAATATTCAAGACTGCAGATGACTAAAATATTATGGAAGCTATAAGAAAGACAATAGCAAATGAACTGCATTCAGAAATAGAAATAATTTGTTAAGGATGAAGTGACTTTTAAGATATCCAAGAAGTCAAGCTGTAGATAAAGAAATCCTATGAGTACAGAAATCCCTCAGAATATCATCTCTATTAAGACATACACTTCAATATGTACTTAGAGCTGAAAGCTCAGAAAAGTACATAGTTCAGCCTGGTATGCATGTTAGAAGAAAATCCATGTTTCTCTGGCTAATTGGAACCAGTAGTGATGAGACTCTCAAATAACCACACTTGATGAGTGAAAATAAGACAGTGCTCTTGTAAATTACATATCTACAAACATCTTAATTTTCTTCATTATTCACAGAGTCACAGACTAGTTGAGTCTGGAAGGGACATCTGGAGGCCACCTGGTCCAACTCCCTGCTCATGAAGGGGCACCTAGAGATGATGTCCACACAGTTTTTAGAGATCAATACAGATAGAAGACAAAAACAACAGATAGAAGACAAAAACAACAACTTGAGAACCTTTTCCGCCCCTACAGGTACATTTCTTTGTCTTTCAATAGAAGGAAAACTTCTGAAACGTCCTCTAGATATTCATAAAGTCTTAAGAAAAATCTACAAAATATTAAGCCACTTGGAAAAATAGAGTAAAAATCCGTCAGTTAGATTTCAGGGTCTTTCTCTCATCAAGGGTGCAATAGAATTCCACAAAGATTACAAATCTGGCAAATGGAAGCTGTCAAATTCCTTATATCTGTAAGGAATCTGAATATAACTCAGTCCAAACACCAGTACAAAAATTAGACTAGGTAGACTGAAATTGGACAAGAGGGACTGAAAAAAGACATTGAGCCTGCACTGAACCAAGTTCTTCATACAACATATGTAGAGCTGATTCCACTAAAGCTACTGCATTAGAGAGGAAGACAGATTTTTCTTCATCAACATTCAATATGCCGAAAATTTCCTCATTTATTTACATAGTTATATACAATAATAATTCTTATTTAGATTCTTAAAAATGGATGACTCCTATTTTGGAATCTAAAATTATTAAGAGATGGTCACCTCCTTTATCATTATAGCGTTTCTATAGCAAGTCCAGAGTACTTGCAATGCTTAAGTTTGTTTTCACGTAAATAGAAAGACAGCATTCTTTTTGATTTAATATTCTCAAAATTTAAAATATAGCAAGTCACTTCTGCATTTGTGTACAAGCTGCACTACTATTCTTTAGAAAGGAAAAAGTAATATCTAAGATGTTCCCAGTTTGTGATCAACACTGCAAGTTAGTAGATTACTAAATTGTTACATTTTGTATGTAGACTTCTAAAGAACATCAGAAATGAATACTCACCAATGGTGAGTAATGTAATGGAGTAGACTACAAACTCTATTCAGATCCTCCCCAGTAGAGTAAGCCAGGCCATGAAATGTTCTACATCACCCTCTAGAGCAAACCTGTTTAGCCTGTTAACATCAGTAACACCTAAACTGAAAACAGTGCAGCATCATTAGGACTTCATTTGTTAAGAAAATATACTTTTTAATAAGCGAATACTTGAGGAAGTTATACTTCCCTCTCCAAACCATTACACATGACTTAGAATGTACACACTTTTATCTGTTTTCTCACATGGGCAGTAAAATAACTAGTCCATTGAGAACTATGCTGCATATGAATAAATGAACAATTGTCTGTATGTTGGTCCAATAATGGCATTATAGAGGTCTGTTAATGGCATTACAAACCTACTGATCTTAACCATCTACTTATTAGCATGGTTTTCTAAGTTAATGTGTGCAAGAATTGCAGCTGACATGGCAGAGCAAAGCACTTAAGAGAGCGAGAGGAAACTTGTAGTGAAAGATTGATCTGGAATTTGTATAACCATAAGCTTCACAAAGCAGTAGATCTCTACTACTAATCCACCTTTTCTTCTTCTGTGAATTTCTGCCACACAGTAGACCAGCAGGGTATGCATCTGGATCCTAGTTCTCCAATATGCTACCTAGAGTTTATCTACGCGTGGAGTGACTTCCAACCTCCCCCTCCCTAAGTCCTTTATTCCAGTTCCAGCTGCCTTGAATGGTGAGCAGTAAGTTACCAGTCCGTGCTGCAATCATTGCTGCTCTTGCAAAAAGATGTTTTTCTTATTCTTTTAAATTATTTATTAACTAAATCAATACAATCAAAGTTGTGCTCCTGTCTAGCCTCCACCCGCCAGAGTCAGCCAGCATGGAGACCTGTTGGTCTCTTAGTAATGTTGATGTCAAGAGGGTGATTTTCCCCCACACTCAATTCCTCTTAATTACTTCCTCTGAGATGCTGGGGGTGGCCTTGCTTCCATCCTCCACGACTCACTGTCTGCTCAGGCATGTCTGCTTTACAAAATGATACCTTCCAATTTTAGGCCCATTTTTTTTTCCACGCACAAGTAGTGAATGCTCTGTTAATCTTCAGAAATTATCCTCCCAAGAAGGCTGTAACTTCTATTTTAAGGAAGATTTCAGTCTGGGTGGATGATTTTTATGACTACCGTTAGTACTATTTCTAATCCGCCTTTGTTATCTACAGTTTGGGAGAAGGTCACAGCGGTTTAAATTCTGGACCACCTTGTCAGAAATAATTTTTTCTGATGTGTTTTAAACTGTCTGCATACACTGCTAGAGAACTGGCTCTGCATTACTCCAGGTGCATTCTGCATTTACAGAAACCCTCGCGTCAGTGATGAAATTTTATGTTGATATTCTGAATACTCACTGGATTTGATGTAATTTCATCTTCTCTGTACATTTAGAAAAGCTACATTTTTACTATTTTCATTATAAGCTTCTGTCTAATAGATAGCAACAATTGAGAAGTTTACTTCTGTAACATAAAAGTAGAAAGAAGAAAGAAAAAAGTATTTCCATTGTTGTCCCAACAGCCAGTAAACAAATCATCCTAGATTAAATGAGCTTCAACTCTGTTTAAGCACTGTTAACAATTCTTCCAATAACACAAAAGTCACATTCTGAAATGAGAATTCAAATTGAATCAAGAACACAGAATCATTTTCCCTGAAAAACAAAGAAACAAACAAACAAAAAAAAGACACATTCATTTTCGGTCCACACTGTGGAAGGCAGAAGGGTCATTCAGAGGGCCCATGAGGCCCTGACACAGCTGCCCAGAGAAGCTGTGAATGCCCCATCCCTGAAGGCATTCAAAGTCACATTGGATGGTCCCTGGGCAGCCTGAGCTGCTGGGTGGCAACACTGCCTATGGCAGGGGGTTGAAGCTGGATGAGCTTTAATGTTCCTTCTAACCCAAGCCATTCTACGATCCTATGAAAGGATAAGAATAGTCTAAGAAGCTAAAATTGTTGAAAACCATGATTCTATATTTGTATAAACACCACTGTTCCTCCAAAATTCAGTCCGATTTCTCCCAATATCAGTTTTTCCAATGAATTATAACTCCCTACCAATATAGTACACTTAAAATAAATCAAGTTAATCTAATAAATTCATAAATATACTTTTAAAAAAAATTGTGTTAATATTTCAATAACATACCAAATATACCCTAGAAGAGTTTGTCTGTTGTATTACCAGATTAAGTATAAAGCTATCAAAATCAAAAATAAATAGCTCATTTACTACTCAGCCTTTCCTGTATCAACTTGGTGAAATTTGAATTATGTTTTAAGGAACTCACTGGATACTCTACAACTTTCAAAAAAAATATATCAATTTAAATCTATGTCTAATAAAAAACAGAGCACTATATCAAATTTAGGAGAATAAATCTACTGGACATCTGAATCTATCTCAGTATTTACGAGATTAAAATGGATACCTAGAAAAAAAATATTAACCACTTATGTACATAACTTTAGGCACAAAAGTCTGAAAAATGACCTAAAAATCTACATTAAAGGAAGTGCAGGAGAGGGGACACATCAACCTTAGATACTTCCGATACATGACTCTGGTAGAAGAAGGGCACTAGGCCAGGAGAATGTTTTGTCCCAAGCTAAATACTACCAAACTGGAAGCCCAGGTGGTAGGTAGTTTGAAGTCCAGGAAGGCTATGTCTTTCCATGTCAAGTGTCATACATGTATACAATATGCACTGATCTCAATTGAACAAGTAATTGATTTTGAGATGAAAAGAAGGAAGCAACCTCCAGAGCAGCAACAGATCATTGTTTACTGCACTTCACAGTAGGCACATGTAAACACTGTTCAAAAAATTACTGTTCCAAAATCAACTAAAATCAATCTTTAAAATTATGTCAGAGGGAAAAAAAACCCTCATGTAGATTCAGACAGGATTTCCTCCAATTTTTATGTAATGGAAAACAGCACCGTACCTAGCCTCATAAAGGCGTATGTCACCACAGCAGAGAAACCCATATCTAATTATTTACCAGAAAATGGCCTCTCTGACATAAATGTAGAAATTGTTTCATAAATCAATTTTGCACTAACCTTCTAAACAAAAATGCACCACATATTTGAGATGCAATTACTTTGCCTTGTACATCACAGGATGAGGTGACGATATTCAAGATAAGGAAAGGTGAGAGTTGCTCTTTGTTCTCTGCACTGAACATGACACTCTATTATCAGAGAAATTATAAGCATTCAGAATAAATAAATGCATTGTCCTTGACCCTCACACATAGGCTTCCCTGCAGCCCCTCAGATTTGAATTTCTTCACTTCAGGGCTGCTGACAAGCTGGGCACCATCCTATAGCAAGAAACATTGCTAGTGCTTTGCTTTTCCCCTTCCAGAGCATATTAATAATTTAGGCCTATACTTTCTCTGTTGTGCACATGTTTAATGGAGGAAGATGATGGGCATTTGCACAGTGCATCCATCTATAACTTCCTGAACATAAACATGGAAATAAATGTCTGGAAAATATTGTATTTGCTTAAACCTGAGCTCTTAAATAGTCAACATCAAATTAGTAGCTGTTAACCTAGGCAATGTTAGTGCAGGAAGGGCTAAACTTACACAAATGTTTGGATTTCTCCTGACAAATCCAACAGCAGCACACCAATGAACAATTTCTTTATTTCACTACTAATTCTGGCTTTAAACCTTGAGGCCATAATTTCTTTAGTAGAGTATTGTGACAAACCCGCCTTTGGTTTCAAACATTTAGCCCCGTGTACAGTTATTAAATCTGTAATTTCTAATATTAATCTTTTTAACACTGAAGATAAATTAATAAGTAACATTACTGGCATGGAGGAGGTGAGTGACAAGAGTTGAAATATATCACTTGTGGCCACTTCATCACAGATGTCAAAGTGAAAAGTACTATGCTTTTCTCCATAACGTCATCCCATTCCACTTTAGTCCTTATATATATTATGGCTGCCTTTTTTTTTTTTTTTTTTTTGACACGTGATAAGCATTCAATTAAGTAATAGCACTCCAGATGTAAGTGCTCTGCTCTAGTTCTACATCCCAGCACAATATGCCATGCATTACCAAACTAGACAATGATCTGATTTACTATGTGTTTCACAGTAAACGTGAAAACACTGCTCATAAATTGTGCATATATATATAAATATATATATATATGTATATATATCACTTAGTTTTCTGCTGCTATTACCTGACTTTAAAAACTGGAGCAATTACATAGTGAAAACAACTTGAAAGTTCACGGCATCCTGCAGGAGACAATGCATTGTAATGCACATCCTCAATTCTCTGCAGGATTCGGCAGACTGTAAATCTGTCAAGGCAAAGTCTGAAGGGAAACCATACTTTTCAGCTGTCTCTGGTCATATAATCCACATTATATGACGCAATAGAATAGACTGAATAGATAGAAAAGACATAGAATTGTCAGATGAGCCTAGAGTTGTTCTTGTTTTACTTAAAATTATATGTGCAAAGACAAGGAGACTAAAGTAGATCTTGTATGTTTTTGTAGCTGAAATCATATTGGCAACATGAATTATCATAAATTTTAAACCAGCTGTCATGGCTGATCTTATGTAGGTGCTGAACAATAAGCGTTTGTGCTAAAATAACACCATGCTATATATCAGCTTCAGTAAATGTTGGCCCACATTTTCATCTAGTCAAAGTAAACAAAAATAAATAAACATAGAGTGTTGTGAACACTACGTAGATATATCTTTAAATAAACAGGAATACTCAAACATAAAACCTTAATAATACTGACTTCAGTAAATCAATAAAGAGCAACATATATCCTGGACAGATGCCATTGTTCTACAACACTTCTTCAGAAAGCACACTGACACAAGCACACGCTGATTGTGACAGAATCATCAGCTCCAGCTATAACTCAGATTTTGCTCCTTCTCCCACTTCTATCCGCAATCCCTGGCTTAAGAGTATTTTAATTAGGATCATCTCTCACCCTGGTTGGAAATCACTCTGACAAACAGTAAAAACCAGAGAGCTGTGACCATTACCTTTGGTATCAGGAGAAGAAATGAGCAGTGAGAGGAGGGCTGGAGATAGTCACCTTTAGGGCCAGCCCTGCTGCAGGCAGAATAGCTGTGCTTTACGGAAAATTTTAAATTCTGATTAGTTGGCTGACATGGGGTGGGGTTGTTGAACCTATGCAGATTAATTAAGTCAGAGGACAAGAGTTTCTATTCAAACAAACATCAGCTAACCTGTCACTCCATGTGGAATGTGAGTTGTTCCTGCTACCCAAATAAAATGCAGTGCAGAAATATCTTATCTCCCCTTTTTGGACCTACATGGGGAGCATTTGACACAGAAGTGGTACCTGACTGTAGGACTCATAAGCTTAACCAGCACCATTCTGGTTTTGATGCTCCTTCTACAAATGCAGGGAGCTCCATGCAAGCTCCTAGCCCTGAAATGTGGGAGCTTGATGATTAAACAGATCATTAGATGCAACCAGCTTGTCTATAGGTGATCAGATCTGAGGAGATACGTACGTGTAACACATGCAGTATTGTAAGAGTGGGTAGATTTTAGTGAAGTTAACATCTGCTGCTGTTTGAATAATAAGAGACAGGAAAAAAATGAAGGTTAAAGGGGATATTTTATTAAAATAAGAGCATGCTCTTTAAAAATGTATCTTATCTAACAGCAAGCATGTTTCAGTTCAGAGGCTTTTCAACTTCTTTTCAACACAACTGAATAACAGAGTTGCTCCTTTATGTATTTATAACCTGACAGACGTAAAACTTTTAATGTGAATGAATTCACATTTGTGGCCATTATTTGAGGGTTAGAGGTGCACAGGCCAAAAGGTGACAACTTCCATTACGCTGCTATTATCCACAGTCCACACTGAGAAAGTGGCTCCAAAAATGAGAACCTCAGGGTCACACCATGCACCTGCCTCGCTGCCCCTTCCCAATGCCACTGCGCGTGACTTACAACACAACAACACCAGAGCCTAAGAAATGTTTACGCCAAAAGAAAATCTCTAGCTCTCATGTACTCTCTCCTTTTAAATATTTAACAGTGAGTTAAGTGCTTTTCAAAATTACTGCATCTGCAGCCCTTTTGTAGCCAGGTCAGGCATCCTGACTGCAGGACTTTCCCACACCTCCATCCCACTCTATGGTCAGGTGTTAGTGTTTATCAGGCTGATCCAGGACAGGTGTTATAAACTCTCCTGCAATTTAAGAAGTAACTTCTGATTTCAGAGAAGGCAAGGATTATTTGGTTATTATTGCAACATGGACGAAGGTTTCATCTTATAAGTTAAGCCACAATCATTAACTGACTGGAAGCCATAACAGAAAAATCAAAGGATGATGAGCAAGGCCAAGTCCATGACTTTTCACTCTGATGTAGCCTCTGGGAATGGGTTTGGAGCTGTTAGAAGTGGGAAGGCAGTGCCTCAGTCCCTATTTGCTGATCCCCTTGCAGAGCGCACTGTGCTGGATGCGTAGTTCTGATCCCAGCTCTCCTCTGCAACAGTTCTGCAAGGTAAGGACCTTACAATACATAGAATCAAGAAGCATACTGTTTGTTATGTTATGGTTATGTTATCTTAACAAGGCTAAATGCAATGTTTTGCACTTGGGTCAAGGAAATCCAATATACAAATACAGGCTGGAAGAAGAATTCATTGAGACCAGACCTATGGAGGAGGACTTGGAGGTCCTGACAAAAAGCTGGACATGAGCCAGCAATGTGCTCTTGCAGCTCAGAAGGCCAGTAGTATCCTGGGCTGCATCACAAGAGGAGTGGCCAGCAGGGAGTGGGAAGGGACTGTCCTTCTTTGCTCTGCCCTTGTAAGTATTCCATCTGGAGTACGGTGTCCAAGCCTGAGGCCCTCTGCACAAGAAAGATGTAGAACTGCTGGAGTGAGTCCAGAAGAGGGCCACAAAGATAATGAAAAGGCTAGAGTGCCTCTCCTATGAGGAAAGGTTGAGGGAGTTGGGATTTTTTAGATTGGAGAATCCTAGGGAGACCGCACTGCGGCCTTGGATTTGAGTACTTGACAGGAGCTTAGGGAACCAACATTTTACATGGTCTGATAGTAATAGGACAAGGCAGAATGGCTTCAAACTAAAAGAGGGGAGATTTAGGTTAGATGTTAGGAAGAAATTTTTTACTCAAAGGGTGTTGAGGTACTGGAACATGCTGTCCGGAAAGGTTGTGGATGCTCCATCCCTGGAGGCATTCAAGGCAAGGCTGGATGAGATCCTGAGCAACCTGATCTAGTTGTTGTCAACTTTGACCATGGAGGGAAACTGGAACTAGATGACCTTTAAGGTCCCCTCCAGCCTAAGCTGTTCCATGTCTGGCAAGCTTACTCTTCTAACATGCAAGCATAGAGGCTCACATATGCATCAAGCCAAGAACTTCGCACAAAAAGATTACATCCTACTTGTACAAGTAAGGGCCATTCTTTTCTTTCCTATGGTATTACAATTGCCAGCCCTCACTGTCTGTCACTTTTTGTGTAGGAAATTAATGCTTCTGCAGCATTAGATCCACTGGCTCTAGTAGCTCCCTTTTAAGCTGTCAACAGCATACTTAGCCTAAATCATATAATAAAACATATGCAGTGTGGTAGTGCAAAGTAACAATGACATTATTTCTACATGGCCAGAAGTTTTATAAGAAGTCATTTTCAAGAAGGATCAAAAATTCAGTCATTGAAGTTGGCAGCAACAGGCAGCTCCCATAAACAACAAAGGAAGCCTTGGCTGAACTCTTGGAAGTCTCAGCTGTTCTACTCTTAGTAACACGTATGGAGCTTCAGCAGCTATAAAAATGCATATGCTTTTCCCAGAGAATTTAACAAGTAATCCACTCCCCAGTGAAATGAAATTTAAACTTAAGTTGTGAGAGAGATCCTGGGTCAATACCTCAACAGTGTTAAACCTTTGACTTCAGCTGAAGCTGAAAAAAATTAACTATCAGAAAACAGCCAGATGCAGATTCCAAGTCTGTTTTCCTGTAGGCAAGAGCTGGAATGCTAGTAAAGGTTTCTATCAGAAGGGCAGGAAAATTCAGAGCATTTTTTGGTAATGCTAACAGCGATAGCCATAGCACTTGTTTAAAACCAAGAAAAATCAGCTTGTAAGAAGGTTGTGGTTGTTTGTGCTGGAAGGGAACACTGCAATCGAGGAAGGCACTCCCAGCCCAATCACATTTTTATCTGTGCAAGCTTAATTTTGCTTACTTTGAGTCTGTGAGCAAACTGCATGAGAATTGTAAGATGAAGGTCAATAGGTTTGATTCTTCTCCATGGGAAGTCATCAGCAGATTTAAATGACTTGAATTCACACTTGAATGGGAATCAGATAGACCTAAGTTACTAAATCAAACAGTCATTGGGAGACATGCAGAAGAAAACATATATATATATTTTTTCAAGAAAGCAATTAAAATAATCATAGAAATAGGCAAAAAATTGCCAGCAGCTATGTTAAATGCAACTTGTTTCTCTGTTCAAATATGTATGCTTCAATGTCTAGCAACGTTTGCTAAACAATTTAAGTGATCCAGGAACTTAAGATCATTACATGCTTTTGACAAACCTTCATCCTAAATCAGTTTGCACAAAAATCTGTGCAAGTTGAAATGGATGGACAAACAGATGGCTAAATGGTTTCTTTTATCCTGTATAACTTGCCTGCAACTTCTCTCTCTGTTAGCTGCCTTTTTTACTCTCACTTTTTTTGGAATTTAAAAAAAAAAAAAAAAAAGAAAAAAGAATACTCAGACAAGTAGCCCATTTCAGAGCTCCAGAGGGAAGCAGAGAAATACTTTAGAGATCAGGTAAAATGAATTCAAGATGAGTGACAGTGTTCTCTGGTTCTGCTCTGCTACCTTTTACTGAAGAATCACTGCACAGATGTGAATCATCTCCATCTACACTGTGCTTTGCTTCTTGCAAACATTTTTCACAGATCCCTCCCTGCTTCTTTTGTCTCCTAGTGTCAGATGCAATGATCTTTCATTGGTCACTGTGGCATTAAGGGTTTTACTACCAACAAGGGTAAGGAGAAAGCTAACCGACTGAATAAATAAATAGACAAATAAATAGAGATAAACAACAATGATGATAGTAATAGAATAATAGAATCATTATGGTTTGAAAAGGACACAAAGATCATCTAGTCCAACTGATCACCTATCACCAATATTTCCCAATAAACAGTGTCTCTTAGTACCACACCTACATGTTCCTTAAACGCCTACAAGGACAGTGACTCTACCACCTCCCCACGCAGCCCATTCCAGTGCCTGACCACTCTTTCAGAGAAGAATTTTTTCCTTATATCCAACCTGAACCTCCCCTGGTACAACTTGAGACCATTCCCTCTCATTCTATTGCTAGTTACATGGGAGAACAGGCTGACCCCCACCTCACCACAAACTCCATTCAGGTAGAGAGAGCAATCAGGTCTCCCCTGAGCCTCCTCTTCTCCAGACTAAACAATCACAGTTCCAGCCACTCCACATAAGATTTGTGCTCCAGACCTCTCACAGTTTCATGACGTTTTTCTGAACATGCTCCAGGGCCTCAATGTCATTCTTGTAGTGAAAAACTGAACACGGTTCAGTTCAGAACACGGTTCTGGATTGCAGAAAAAAAACCTACTTTAAATCAACTAAACTCTCTGCTTATGATAAAATTACAATATAATTATATTCAGGCAACTGGGCTTCCTGTCTTTTTTTTTTTTCTTTGCAAGAATTCTCCTTTCCAGATGGAATGAAAAATAAAAAAGAGGAAAAACGCTTTTTTTAAAAATGAAACCATTAATAATCGGACCTAATTGTACATGACACTAATAGAAACTGCTGTTAAGAGAAATATCAAAATGATAAAATATTGCTTTTGTAAATTATATGAAACTTCAGCTCACCGCTCCCAGTTACCCACTGAAAAAATAAATAAAAACCATGTCTTGAATATAATAAGTGTGATTCCACTTAGGAAATCTAGGTTACAGTTTTTCCTAGAATTTCAGAAATCTGTAAGTGTGGTCTGCATTCTTACCTTTCATTTCTTACTTTGGGGATCGAAGCTAGTTTCTGTATTTATGATAAAATAGATGGCAAAAAATGTGAGGAGTAAATGAGAGAAATATGCACATACCGAAGTTATTTACTTTACCTGAAGTTTTGTCATCTTCATTTATGTGTAACACAGATGATTCCCTATGGGATATTAAAATTATTAAATTTTAAAAATTAAATTTTAACTGCAATAGTATGCCTAGCAGAGCTTTTACCATTAACTGTTTAAGCCAGTTCCCAAGCTATCGATGTTACAGTATAGAACCAAAAAAGAATCAAAATCCAATGTTAAGAACATCCTTTCTCTTTTCTGCACTCTGTATTTAATCTAAACGCTTTCAGAAATGCCTCTGAAGTCTCTTAAACTTTCCAGAGAGAATTCAGCCAAAGTGTGAAGGCCTGACTGAGAGCACTGAGTATAACTGAAAAAGAAAAACATGCCGTTATTTAAAGTTTTTTATTTATTTATTTATTTATTTTGTTGGACAATAACACTAAAATTTGGGATGATATCAGGTGCCATTCCAGCAAATGTGGGGCATACTCATACTGTTTAAAACATTTATGATATGTCAAGCACGCATTCTACGAAAAGGGAGAGTTGCTGTAGTATTATTAGTAAGATGGCCATTATTTTCAGGGCTATTCATTGCTTTTGTGACTGTTCTAAGCATGCTTCCTGAAAGATATTCTCCATACTATCATCCAAGAAACAATTCCAAAAAATTTTAGAGACATGAAAAAAGCCTTTTTTCCATAGGGCTTTTATGCCTGGAATACTTAATAAGTATGAATGATCCAAGGATTTAGTCTATTCTTTCCATAAATTAGGTGAGGATCACCTTTCATTATATAATTCCAAGGGATCTCTAAAAGTAGTTTCACTAGAAGCCGACTGCTAAACTGCTAGATTGATCCTTAACTTGCATTGGGCACAGGCATGACTCAAGACTTAGCATCAGCTAAGACACTTTCCAAAGATGTTTTTGAAGCAGCCTCTGTTTCAGATTGTGGACACAGACACTGGACATACGGTAAATCTGGTGCTCTCATCAACAAAGAATGGTCCCAGGAAGATCCCTTTTCCTAGCAGACACACAGCCAGAGGTTCCCACAACCAGACTGAGCCATACCTCCTGGGAAGAAGCTGTGCTGGCCCTTCCAAGAAGCACGCAGATCCTTTCCTCTAAGGACTACAGTAACCATTGTTAAAGGCTACCGCTCTGGGTTTTGCTGTGGAGACAGATGTGAGCCTTTTGTTCAGCCATTGAGTATATTGTTCCTATTTTAGGTATTTTTCAAATAATTTCCTAACAGCAAAAAAAAAGGAGAAGATGGAGACTACAACACATAGCACATGTCTTTCAGTCCCCAGGACCCACTTTGCAAATGAGATCTTGTACTTTATAGAGCTTTGTTTTCCCAGTAGTAAACTATTTAAATGAATAACCACATTTATAAGTTACTCCTGGGGAAAAGCCAATTTAAGAAAAGCCATCCAGGAATTCACTGCAAATGAGATGTTGCCTCTCCAAAGACTCCATTCCTTACCATCACAATGACAGACTTGGGATTGGTTTCTAACAGAGAATATCAGAAAGCTGAGAATTTGTCCATTAAAATTTAAAATTAAGATGGTTTGAGTGGCATAGACCAGAAGGGAAGTCCACCCAAAAATAAACAGACCAATAAAATGTAAGTATCTTTCACAGCAAATAAAAAAAAAAATGACAACAGTGAAATAGTTAAAGTTATATTTTACAGAACCTTTCCTTAGAAAATGAAACTACACAATTAAGGTGCAATTTTTTAGAGCAATGAACTTTGAGGGACTCCTATGGATTTTGTATTGCATGTCAAGTTTCTTTCAATTTTTTTTTCATTATTGTTATAACAGTAATTTTAATACATTATAATTGTTATGAATTTATATTGTGATAGATGTCAGTGGCAAAGATGCTATTGATTCAGTACCTGGAGAACCAAGTAAGCTTTATGACTGCTTTGTATCCACAGTGTCATCTATTCACAGCTAATCTACAGACACCAAAGGTTACACTGTAAAACAAAAATGAAAACTAGCACTGACAAAGAATTTCTAAAGAGCACTTACCTATTCTTTTCAGGATCTGTCCATTCAGATCTCACCTATGTGAGCTGCTAGAGTGCAGGGGAAAATGCTGCTTAACAGAATCCAAAAAGTAGTTCCAAGCAGTAGCTTGATTTTTTGTTTTGGGGGAACAAATGTCATGTTCCTGGTGCGCTATCTAGAATCAATCAATCTGTATTGACACAAGAAGTCTGTCTCACTGGTCATGCACACTCACGCTTGCAAAATCCATCTTCAATGGGTTTAGCTCATAAAATGAACTGATGCATAAGGATCTTTTAGGGACCTGTTAAGTGCCGTTTTCTATCATCATCTCTTTGGGTCTTCTCTGCTCAGTTCAGCTTGCTCTTGCTAATCTAATGCAAGGTGAGGTTTCTCAAATTAGCCCAATGGCTTAACTTTTTGTTATGGTTGTTCTAAATTCAAAAGCCAGTCTCACTGAATATGCTTATTTTTGATAGATTCAGTAATCGTTACCACTACATTCATCAAATGCAGGCATATCAAGGGCACTGAAGTGTATTAATTGCAACAGGTTAAATCAGCAGTCACCTGTAGAATTATTCCTTTTCATTTTCTTTCTTGAATTAGTTGGCCTTAATACCTTTGATTAAATCACTTGAATAGTATTTTATTGGTATTTTTAATTTATGCCACTATTCTGCTAACATCCATCCATAAATGATCAGGGTGAATTTCCATGTGGTGCATGGAATCAGGGTGAATGCCCAATGTGGGCATTTGAGAAAGACTCATTTATTCTTTACTGTTTGATTTTCTAAGAGTGAAGGTGCTTCTATATCACTTTGCTAACGCTGGAATTTTGCCAGAGGCACAAGAGTTTTCAAGACATTTTACATGAAGAAGAGTTGGGTGTAGTGAATAAACACAAGCCAAACTGGCTACAGTTTGTGAAGGAGATCCATTGAGATTAAAATCTTGTAGGCCACACATAATTAATTCAAAGTCTTTTATTTCTGCACTTTCAAGTTGTTGCTTACAGTCCCCTTAAATAACAAACTTTAATCCTGCTTGGTACAAACAGGATCCTAAAATGTGGGGCTTCTACTTGGCATATGCACAATGTTTTCCTTTCCTGACCTGCTGGCCCTTTGCCAGAAAGAAATATTAATTATATTCTGGCTTACAATAGCATTAAGGTAGAAGTTAAATCTTAAGTAGTACCATAAACAGCTTTACAGAAATCAAAGCCTCCATCTTTCAGAACTTAAAAAAAACTGTTAAGTAATACCTTTTCAAAATCTGCTTTCTGTTTGATCACGGTGGAAGTTTGGGAATGTTGCTCTACCACTGCAAATAATTTGAAAGAACGTATTTTTACATATAGAGTGTTTGTCTACTGGTGTACCACGGTAATTAGCTAAGGATTCATAAGCAGCCTCGACACAGGCAAGAGCCATCTTGTAATTTAAGAAACTTTTTGATGTTGCCATTTAACTGACCTTTATTGTGTTCTTAATGTCACACCAGTCAGTGAACCGAAGAGTAAAGTTCAGCTAAATTCAAAACTTTTCTAACAGCATTAAAACATACACTTCCTTCAACTGGGTTTTCTTGCTGTCAAGCATGACAAATTACAGAGAACTCTGAAGTTTACTGATGCAAAGCAGTCACTTAGATTCTCTTCCAAATTTAAATGAATCACATTCTTCTCTTGATCATGACAACACTTATGTGAAATTATTAAATGATTATCCTTCTGGATTCTCTAAAATAAAGGTGAAATCAATTCAGGAATACGCTTTGGTGCACTATGTTAAAGCCACTCAGCCTCTCCTGTCAGGCAGCAGGGAGAAAGTTTATTTTAAGGCCTCCCATATAATTTTTATTATAATAACAGCTTATTCTTTGTCAGATATAATAGTTGAGGTTCAGCTCTGCAGACAGATACAGACTTGTAGAAGCAACCTTCATACATGCACCTTCTTGGCCAGACACAAACCAGCATGATACAGAAACTGTCAGGCTAATGATCAGTTCCACATTATGCCAGGACTAGAAAATCTTGAGTAGAAACCTTACTGTTTTCTCAGTAGTAGTTTCTTCCACAATATCATTTCTGAAGGATTTTTTTACTGATAGTTCCTTGATACAGACATTTTAGTAGTTCCACAACCTGAAAACTGCTTTATTTTTTGTTTGTTTGTTTTGTTTTTCCTCCTTGAAGAGGCAGATGTAATAGAAAAAGAAACATGATTAGACACACTGGTCCACTAAGACTACTAGGCCTCTTCAATCAGAGCTGCTCCCCAGTCTGGCAAACCACAGCCCATGCTTTAACAGTAGTTCCTCCTTTACAAGTACAGAGTTCCATATTCATTCTAACTAAGCTTCAAATGGCTCCTCTCAAGAGGGTCAATTAAGGATTTATAAAAATCAACTGGTGAATGCCAAACTGGTACCACTAGGGAAGATCTCCTTTCTTTCTGGTTAAGTTCTTTCTAATTTTATCACAGAATCACAGAATCACAGAATTGTAGGGGTTAGAAGGGACCTCTAGACATCATCGAGACCAACCCCCCTGCCAAAGCAGGTTCCCTACACCAGGTCGCACAGGTAGGCGTCCAGGCGACACTTGAATATCTCCAGAGAAGGAGACTCCACAACCTCCCTGGGCAGCCTGTTCCAGTGCTCCGTCACCCTCACCGTGAAGAAGTTCTTACGCACATTCGTGCGAAACTTCCTATGCTGCAGCTTATGTCCGTTTCCCCTCATCCTGTCTCCACGTACCACTGAAAAGAGACTGGCCTCACCACTATGGCCGCCACACCTCAGATATTTATAAACCTGGATCAGGTCCCCTCTCAGTCTTCTTTTCTCAAGGCTAAACAGACCCAGTTCACTTAGCCTTTCTTCATAGGGGAGATGTTCCAGGCCCTTCACCATCTTTGTGGCCCTCCGCTGGACTCTTTCCAAGAGATCCCTGTTTTTTTGACTGGGGAGCCCAGAACTGGACACAGTACTCCAGATGAGGCCTTACCAGGGCAGAGTAGAGGGGGAGGATCACCTCCCTCGATCTGCTGGACACGCTCTTCTTAATGCACCCCAGAATGCCATTGGCCTTTTTGGCCACGAGGGCACACTGCTGGCTCATGGCCAACCTGTCGTCCACCAGGACGCCCAGGTCCCTCTCTGCAGAGCTCCTCTCCAGCAGCTCATCCCCCAGCCTGTATTGGTGCATGCAATTATTCCTCCCTAGGTGTAAGACCCTACACTTGCTTTTGTTGAACCTCATCCGGTTTCTTACTGCTCAGCTCTCCAGCCTGTCCAGGTCTCGCTAAATGGCAGCACAGCCTTCAGGCGTGTCAGCCAATCCTCCCAACTTCGTATCATCATCATTTATCTGCTTTTAGAGTTTTCATAATCAATTTAAGTGATAATATCTTACTTTTGCAAAATACAAAAATACATTGAGAATCAAACAGATATTTTTCAAAAAATTGTATTTAAAATAAAATCAATTCCTTATTTTGAACTTCTTACCAGCTATTGTGGAAGATTGCTAGATTTCTTGTATAATGACGAAAAAAACCCACAGTACAGAAAGAAAAGCAATACTCAAAATAATAGAATCAAAGAGTGATAGAACATCCCAAATCAGAAGGGACCCATAAGGATCACTGAGTCCAACTGTAAGCTACAATGAGGCCTTCTCTCAGCCTCCTTTCAGCTGAACAAACCAATCCAGGGGATCTCAGCTACTCCTCATATGTTTTGCCCTCCAGACTGCTCACCACGTTTGTTGCCCTGTGTCACAATTCTTACAATGACATAATTTAAAGAGTTCCAATAAGGAAAATAAATTCAGAAACTTTCCATTTACTTCTCAATTCCTTTACAGCATTTTCAAGGAGGTTGAAACGAGAAACAATGAAACCATTGCCCAAATTTTCCATCATGAAGTCATAATTACAGTTTCATTTATACTTCTGCTTCACAATGCTTTTATTTATACATAAAGACCAGATACTGGGACTTGAATTTGAGTTCTGTAGGACTCTGAGGAAGACAGGGAACAGGACTGGTTCCCTCCTGAAAGCATTAGTTACAATTAAGGAATTTATGTTCTACAGAAGTTACAATATGGTGAAATCATACTGTCAGCACATTACTGTCCTGATTCTTAAGTGTAAGAATCTTATTATTTCTCCTCTGCCCTCTAAATAAAATTAAAAAAAAAAAAAAAAATCCATGAAAATATAACCATTTTAAGAGGAGTCAGTAAGATGGTGCTCAGTGATTGGGAAGTGCTCTGAGAAAGAAATAAAAAAAAAAGACCACGGCTACGTAATTAAACACTCTTATCAGGATGGATATCCACACAGGAACTGAGTTAAAATTGCACAGGCAACCTTAATTATGATTTTTCCTGACTTTGCAATCTTAATCATGTTCTTTTAATCTACTTCTGTATTAGTAATTTTAATGTCATTTGGCAGTGGCACTATGAAAAACACTCACAAAGTTACCATAATGAACTTGATGTCAGCAGAAAAAAGAAACATAAGACAACTTATTTAGGACACTGGAGATTTTTTTGTTTGTTTGTTTTAACTTTTCATAGCTGTGTATATAAATGAAGCAACTCTGATCACAAAGTTTAAAATAAATCCTTAATTTATAGTAATAAATAAATAAATAAAAACCAGCAGCACCTGCATGACTTTCTCAGTTGTTTCTTTTCAAAATACTTTTTCATCACTTACCTATTCCACTTTATTTTCTTGTCTTCCACTTTCTCAGTTCTGTTATGGATACAGGTTTTTGATGAGAAGCACCATCAACATAAAACTTAAAAAAAAAAAAAAAAATCAGTGAAACAAAAATGGATTAATTCCTCAAAGGTTTTATTTTCCAAACCTGAAGTAAATTATTTCCAATCATAGCTGTTCTTTTGGTACAGTATAGTCTTAATCCTGATGGAAAGTCCTACCTACATGTTAGAATCATAGAATCACAAGGTTGGAAAAGAGCTGCAGCATCATCTAGTCCAACCATCAATCGATCTCCCTGTTATTCCTGCCCTAGATGTTAACAGGCATTTCCAAACCTCATGATCCTGAGTTCAGTCAAGAATACCAGCGAGGAGCAGTTTCCTGGATAGAACAAATCTCCCACTTTATTTCTGAATGTGATGGGTCCATGAAAACAGCCTGCAAATGGAGATCCTGTTGTGGTAGCTTGAGTATGGAAGTAGAGAACATGTAGATTTACAAGGGAGTGTCTGAAAAGGAAGAAAAGAAAGCACATGAGCACATGAACAGCACAGAAAGCAAAGATGAATCAGATTTCCTGAAAGAGGAAACTGCTCATTTTGTTTCCTGCTCTGCTCAGGAATCTGTATTCTTTGCAATCTGGTCTGAACAGACATAGATAACTTTGTACTATCAATGCAGCCTTTAGTGGGAACTGGCCAAGGCAATGGTACTGCAGTGCGATCTCACATCTTTGTAAAACATCTGAATTTCTGTCTGGCAGTTATTTCCTTGTTTTGGTATTAAATACATATGTGCTGGAGTTTGATGGATTGGGAAATCTATGATTGGCTTCCGGATGGAAAACAGTTTCTCCAGGAAGGTTGTTAATTGTGAAGGGCACATTTCTTTCCTGGTAACAGTTATCTGCTACTGGTGGGCCTATAAACAGCTCTAGAGATCAATTGCCTTTAGGCCAAAGGCAGATACTTTTTAACAAAATATATCACCTTGTAGCAGGGAATTCATTCTGAGGCATTATCTGAACCATACTGAAAAGTTTCCAAAAGCTTCATTGAACATCTGTTGAGTGTGTTCCTTAGTTTTTGCTACTAGCAGAAGCAGAGAAAAAGTGCGGGACGTTCTCAGCGTGGTCCTCAGCTGCAAATCCAGTCAACCTTAAATTTCTCCCAAGTCCATTTCCTAGCACCATTCTGATCACGTGCAAAATGCACACATCCCCTCTGGCTACCCTTAATTTGGGCATAAAGCTACTGAGGAGAGGGATGGAAATCTATTTCACAATAAATGAATGACTTTATAGAAGAATAAATTATTCAAATTAATTAAGCTTTGTATTTTGTTATTTTCCCCCCTTTGTGAGTTAACCAGGAGCAGCTTGCAATCTTCATGATTTCATATAAATCACGAACGTATTCATTATTCACTAAGCAATTTCTATAAATCAGCCCTGAGCCTATGCAGTTTTATCCTGAGATTGTTTACTTTTTTTTAAAAAAAGAAAAAACACAGTTCTCATTGGTTGCAAATATCGAGTTGCATTTTTTGTCTGTTGCCTGAATGGTTAAACTTAATGGAACAACTTTACATTTGTAAGAGATGAAAATATGATTTCCACAAATACTTACATGTATTTAATATTTGGTCTTTCCATGAAAAATTCTGCCAGCAGAGCCATTCACAAAAGCATTTTCCAGAAAGGTGTCCAAAGTAGATGGTTGTGGTGGGGAGAACATAAAATATTTACCTGCATTCAAAATTTAGAATTATTTTTATGCTATTCACCCACGTACTCTTATTTGTAAGGGGAAGGTGTATCACTGTGTCAGTTTTGGTAAGTTTTGGGACAACATAAAATCAACAACAATTAAATGATTAAAGTAATGATTTTAACAAGGGCATATATTCGTGCTGTAAAATGAATATTCTGTTTTAATCAATGTGAAAGAAAGAATGTGCATGAATCAGCAACAGGGCCTACATCCAGTTTATAGGCTGCTTTAATTGAAAAGATGTAGAAAAGATGATTGGGAAAGTGACTAAACAACTTACACACCAAAGACTGCATACTCACCTGCTGTACCAGAATTAAAGGCATAAATCTGCACCTCCCCACAGCCCAGCTAAGAGCTATCAGCACAGCTCTAAGGAACCCCAAAAGCTAGCAAATCTGGGCAAGTTGGGTCACATGGAGAACACACACGCAAACACACACAGGATGCTGCCTTGCCAGAGTTCGACAAGAAAGTCCCTCCGCCGTGCTTTTATAACTACACATTAGTGAGGTGGAACATGTTTTCTGGGTCAAATTCTTTCAGACTATATATTTAGATTCTTTTTGCACAAATTCCATAGTTAAACAACTGCTGGATATTATTTATGATACTGTTTTTACAAAGAATCTGTTATTCTGATATTTCTTTAAATGCGGTCATTCTCAGCATCTCCTGTAACACATTACCATATTTTTGCTGGTGATACCAAGCCTTCTTGCCTCTCTTGTGCTTTCCCAGACTTTGTTTTTAGACAGCTTGTTACACGGCATTATGAATCAGATTGTTCTTTCCATTCCTTAACTTGATTCTGTATCAGCAAGATTAAACAGCTGTATGAACATCTCATCTTTTAGAGCCATTTATTGTCTTTATTTATTCCTATTTGATTTATGTACTGTAATTACTCCACCTGAGTACTTTGCAGCAGGCTGCCTACCTACTTTCAGTGAAACTTCAAACAGATCTTCACCACCAGTCTGTTCCTGTGGCACACGACACTGAGGTCTACTTTAAAGACTTGCAATTTTCAGTGGCTTTCCGTCTCACAAATTAAACATTCACACAAACCCTTATATCACAGAGCCATACTTGCTCATTACCTAATGATCTGCCTTAAACAGCATTTCTTATATGAAATAACAACATGTTATTCCAGCACTGTGGTTACTGTCTCCTAGCAACAGAACTTCTTAATAAGGCACTTTTTATTTGCTGGGGTCTGTGTCATGAATACTTTAGAAAGCCTTAATTTTCTGTATAGGTTCCCTAAATTAATCAATCCTTTTCATTATGAGCTTGATGACCTATGAAAATGGTTTATTATTAACATAATACCACAATAACTCAATCTCCAAAATACGGTATCTTTAAATCCCTTTGTACTAATGTTTCATTTCAACATCGCATTTAAATTAAGTGGAAGAAACTTCTTTTCTCACATAACCAGAATTTTCTGTCTAGACAGTTTTATGCTCATGACTGCAGGTTCTCATAAGCATATTTGTAAATTACTATAGTAGATCACAAATAAATATATCACAATAAAAGAGTTTTATGTTGTATAAATTCCTTTCTAATAAAAACAATGAACTTTTTGGCTATGTTCAAAACATAAAAAGTGGATTTTTAAAGAAAGCACAAATCTGAGTAAATAATGGGGAAGCCCCTATTGAAAATACTAATGGATTTGTTTTAAATTCATTAGTTTCCTTAGACTTGCCATTATCTAAGTAACAAAATACAACATTGCTGATATCTGATAGATGATTAATTTCTTGTAAACTTTTTAATTTCTTGTCTATCTTACAAAATTATATGCTTACAAGGTAATCCTGGAAATCATGCAGAAATAAGTGCAATATTGCTTCTAAAGACAAATCATTTATTTGTAAGAAATTTGTTTGGAAAAATAACACGTGTATTTCCTACTTCCACAATTTTGAAACAAATCTGATGTTCTAATGTTTGTATTGTTGGTAACAACGTACTGCAAGTGTAGTTTGCAGAAAAGTTAAGATGTATGCCAAAGTAATTTTGTTTACGTACCCAATTGCAATGCCAATTTGCAAGCCCTCATTAATACACCAAGAATGAGGACTTAAAGTATGTTATCACAGATGGACCTATGGAATAATGTGCTGAAAGAGGCATCTGAAGTGAAAGAATTGAACTAGTGGCCAGTTCAAAATGCAGGCATACAACTAAGTTATGAAAGCATTCATGTGAAGATCATGTTCACTGAGTATCTGTGGTGATGAACAGAGCAGTTTTTCTATCTTCCAAAAGTACAACAGAAAAGGTGAGAAAGAGCCATTTCTCTGTCAGTTGTTGGTACCTTTGATGACTTACCAACCTGCAATTGACTAATCTGGGAAGAACTGGGGGTTATTGAAGATGAATATTTGGGAAGTCATATCATACATGCTTCTTTTCCCTCAAAAAGAAGGAATGAGCTAAATCTGTAAGGTGGGCTATATTAGCGAGCTAAAATGTTTGTGGGGAACCAAGAGGTACATTTTGATTTGTGAAGTAATAGGAAGTCTCTTATGACACCTCTATCATGCTTCAGTTGGCCCAGTCCTTGTAAAAAATTCCTTCTCTGAGAGAATAAGCAGGGTCAGGTAATCAGGAAGGCTTTTCATTCAGCAGAGTAATAATGGTTCAAAAGTTGTTATGTAAGCTACTCTCAACATAAATACAGTTGTAGCAAACCTTCAAAAAGAAATGGCCAGAAGAACTAAAGTTATTAATGTACAGAGAATAAAAATGAAGTATGAGGAATATTACTGAAACCCAAAGGAATGGATAACAATACTAGGACACTGAAACAAGTTTATCTCAGGATCTGTACTATCTTTTCAGCTGATAGATCAGAATGTGAGAAGCCTGACTCACAAATTCAAAGATGTGATAACTGGAGGACATCTACTTGCAAAAATAGCAAGTAGGTGAAATTTTCAATGAATGGCTGTCAGCAGTAACAGGTTCAAAAAATTTACTACTTGTTTAACAACAATCTAGAAAATATTCAACATTTATAGCTTTTAAAAATGTGTGCAATAATTGATTAGTGAGCATGCTCAGCAACGAACAGAGAAGTAATAATGTCCTTAAAAACTAAAGAAGAATTAATCACTTAAATGAAGAATTAATAACTTTAAAATGAAGTGGATGCATTGAAAAAGAGATATTGCATTTCATTTACTTTGTTTGAGCAATATATGGTGCAATGAACAACATAAAATATAACAAGAACTTTCAAAGAGCCAGTTCCTGAAAAATTTAAGCAACTATCACCATAACTGTATTTTGCAATTAAAGAAATTAGAGAAGTTTTAGTGAAAACTGGTAACAATTACTAGCTGTCCCAAAATGGATAATTAAATAAGATCCTGAAAACAAAATATAGATAGATAATTTCTATCTGATAAAGAAATGTAAATTTGGATCCATAGTTGGGAGTTTCTAAAAGTATGTCTATGTAAAAAATAAGAATCTAGTGTTTCAAGTAACCTGATATGGCTCCTAAAGTACCTATATAGGACAGACAATAACAGACACGTCAACAAAGAGACAGATGCTAAGAAATAAAACAATTTTTGTCAACAAGCTTCATGTAAATGGGTCTTGACAAATGAACCACAAATGTTTTTGAGAGTATATGATGTTTGGATGTTAAAAAAAAAAAAGTTTTGTTGATGGAGAACTTGGATTTTAAAATAAATAAATACATCCGACTTAGTACTATGACATCTTGATTTTGTAAACTTACAGTTTAAAAATGGCAGTATATAGAAGCAGCAACACACACTTTACCACTACTTTATCAGCATACCTGAAGATGAAATGATTGGGAAAACATTAATGAATTGGGTAGCTAGCTAATCAGTGAGGTACTTTAAAGATAATTTTTGGTCTAAATCTCATCAATATTTTTAACTGATTATCTGGGGATAACCCCAACGAATGAGAATAGAAAATCTTTGGTGGCTAAGCGTTTCAATTGACAGATTCACAGAACAGTATGTAATGAGGGAGCTGGTTACTGCCACAAATAGTCTGAATCACTTGGATAAATGGTCACAACATGCAAAGGTGACAAAGGTTTTTAATATATCCTAAAATGCAAAAAATACCTCTGCAAAGAAGCAACAAAAGTTACAAGACAGTATTTTCTCAATACTCGTACTGAGCAGAAGACAGAGAGAGGATCTGGATTTACAGGTGTTTTTGTTGTTGTTTTAAAAATGAGCAGTCTGTAAAGAATTTAGTTTTAGACAGATAAAGACAAAACAACATTCAGTGACTTAAATCTGAAGGGAGAGGAATGTAATTTAACAATTTCTGCTTAACAGTGCAGTTGCATGAGCGTGGTGGTTTCACCCTGACAGGTAACTAAACTCTGCCACACTGCTCTCTCACTCCCCCTCCTCAAAGGAACAGGAGGAGAATATAAAACAGAAAAGGGCTCGAGGATTATGTTAAGGACAGGAAGATTGCTCACCAATTACTGTCATGGGCAAAACAGACAAAGCACAGGGAGATTAATGTACTTTTTTTTTTTTTTTTTTGCCTATTACTAATAGACTAGAACCTGTGGAGGCTCTCCATGGGCTGTACCTCCTTCAGCCCTCATCCACTGCTGCACCGCAGGTTTCTCCATGGCTGCACACGGAGATCTACTCTGCGTGGTGTCTGTGGGCTACAGGAGAACAGCCTGCTCCTCCGTGGGCCTCTGCTGGGCTGCAGGGAGCTTCTGCTCCACATCTGGAGAACCTCCTGCCCTCACCTTCAGCTGCAGAGCTGTTTCTCTCCCATATCTCCACCTTCCCAGTTGCTGTTGTGCAGCAGTTTTTCCCTTCTTTAAAACTGCTTTCGTAGAGCATACCCAGCATTGCTCACGGCTCAGCTCCGGCAGCAGCAGGTCTCTTCTGGAGCACCTGGAGCTCCAGAATGGGGCAGTACTGGGCTCTGCCCTTAAGACTCCTGGTACCACAACCTTACTACAAAAACCCAATACAATAATCTTCCCATTTTCTTGAAACTGGCAACACTGTATGCTTATTAGTATGCTTTTTTTTTTTTTTTCTCTCCCCTGGGGAAAAGGCTGGCAGGAGAGAGGGAAGGGACAGATTCCCTCACTTGAATGCCAGGAGCTTTTCAGCCGTAATGTCAGCTCTGCTCATTCTCCTCATCTAATGCCACATGCTTTACTCGGCCAGATTACAGTGTGAACAAAAGTTCAGAGCAGTTCAGACATGACTGCAAAGGAGCAAAGCACCATGAGGAGGATGGCGCAACAAGGACATGATGGAAAACATATGGTGGCCAAGCACAAATGCTCACCACAAGGGTAAAAGCCCTCAGTAGTTGTATTCAACCCAGACGTATATGGTAACAAGTGTTTTGGAAACTGCATGCTTAAATATCACATGTGCTACATTTTCTACAGAACTGCAAGGATGCAAAATAATCATCTTATGTATATCAGCATCAGCACTGTTACAGAATCACAGAATGGCCAGGGTTGGAAGGGACTTCAAGGATCATGAATCTCCAACCCCCCTGCCACAGGCAGGGCCACCAACCTCCACATTTAATACTAGACCAGGTTGCCCAGGGCCCCATCCAGTCTGGTCTTGAACATTTCCAGGGATGGGGCATCCACAGCCTCTCTGGGCAGCCTGTTCCAGTACCTCACCACTCTTTCTGTAAAGAATTTCCCCCTGACATCCAACCTCAATCTCCCTTCCCTCAACTTAAAGCCATTTCCCCTTGTCCTGCAGTTATCTACCCCTTCAAAGAGTTGATTCCCCTCCTGTTTGTAGGCTCCCTTTAGGTACTGAAAAGCTGCAATGAGGACACTCTGCAGCCTTCTTTTCTTCAGGCTGAACAAGCCCAGCTCCCTCAGCCTGTCCTCATAGAGGAGGTGCTCCAGTCCCCTGATTATCTTTGTGGCCCTCCTCTGGACCCTCTCCAACAGTTCCCTGTCTTTTTTGTACTGGGGGCTCAACACTTAGATGCAGTACTCCAGTTGGGGTCTCACAAGAGCAGAGTAGAGGGGGACAACCACCTCCCTGTCCCTGCTGGCAATCCCTCTTTTGATGGAGCCCAAAAGTGGCAGTGCTGGGCCTAGTGCACCCCAAGGAACAGTTGGCCCTTCAGCCTGTCAGGGTAAACTGCTGGCTCATGTTTAACTTGCTGTCAGTCAGAATCCCCAGATCCCTTTCCGTGGAGCTGATCTCCAGCCTTTCATCCACCATCTTGTCATATATACAAGGTTGCCCTTTCTCAGTTCCCGAATCAGGTAATCACTCTTGATAAATTTCATAAGATTAGTGACAGAACAAACCTCTCATTTGTCAAAATCTCTCTGCCAAAACAAAATAAAAAATCATCACAGATGTAAGAACTTAGCAGAAACCTGGATATTCTAATAATTAGTTCATTAAAAATAAGCAAAATTGTCAAACAGGCACATTATACTACATATTTTTCTACACTGGATGAGAATCAGCGGAGAAATATTCATGCCATTGAAGCCAGTGGAAATTTTTTCATTGACAATAGCAAGACCAAGGTTTAACTCCAAATGTCTGTTTCTCACATGGACACAGTAAGGTCTATCACATCTTTAATTTCTTGCTTTTTAAGACTTTGAGATTACTTGCTGAGGAAGAGACTCAAGTTAGGGAAGACTATTACTCAGCAACCTTAATTGTTTTAAAACAAAGCTTTAGTTTGATTTATTTATTTTTTCCACTCCTAGTGAGGAAATAACAGATCTCTGTCCCTAAGTGTTTCTAACCAAATTAACAGTGAACATTTAGACTGAACATCAATGGAAGGCCTTAAGCAAGCTGCCCGTCGAAGCAGCATCTTTTCATAGCTCAACCCTTTCCTGGTTTTTGCATTCGTGTCAAAGAAAACCTCAGCTCTTAAAGAAAAAACAAATTCCTCCAGACACACTAGCTGCTGGCTGATGTAAAGAAGCCAATTCCACAGACATGAAAAAATGATGCTTTTGTAAACAAACAGAAATAAACACCTGCTGGGTTTCATTCTCTGCAATAAAAGTGCTCAAGAAAAATACAGAAATGTGATGGAGTTCATCCTCAAAATCAAATAACAGAATTAGTTTCTTACTATGCCACCAAAAACTCCTGATTGAACAGACCCCACAAGCTTCCAATCACACTGAAGCTAAGCTGTCCCCAATCACATACTCTGAAAGATTTTGGTGCTCCTAATCATTGTATGTAACATGCTGAGCTATCCAAAGGTTTCAAGAAAAAGACAAGGCAACAACATATGGCCTAAGCAGACTGTTCGTGTCTTTCCCTAAACAAGACACAGTTTCACCTTAGACTGACCTTGCAATTACAGGCTACTGGGAGCAGTTATGCACTTGAAAACAGTCAGCACAACAAATGACAGGGACAGGAAAAGCCTCAGAAAATATTGAACGCAGAAGGCTCTCAATAAGCAAGCTATGTACTCTGGCTGTGGCCAATTCTTGTGCCAATTCTCCTCTGATCAGGCAGGCTGCTACCTGAATCTTAAAACTGAAACATGCATGTAAAGGAATCCTTTGTAACATCACTCCCTATACATCTGAAACAATGATAAAAGCTTCTCCAGAGGTGCACTTATAGCAATTTGTGGCCAAGGTCCTGAAAAAAAAAAAAATCATCTCCAAAATAATAAATTTTAGTAACTGCAAAGTAAGCAAAGTGGATTAATGTGCCTGCTTCATCCAGCAGCAAGAACAGAATCTGAATAGTTTTTCCTGAGCAGGTATTAAGCAGCTAGGGAAAATTTGCATTGCCACTTGAAATAATTCATGCCCATAGGACTCAATTCAGTAATGTTAATAAAATTTAAGTCCAGAGTCTGCACTCGTTACAGTTTAGGAAACAACGAAATTTCAGCAGTAACCCACCCACCAAATTCTCCATAACTAATCTGCACCTACTCTTATATATGTGGGGCAAGAATAATTTTCCAGACAAATGCACAGACCTTAGAAACCTGCTAATGTTAGATTAGAAGATATATATATATATATATTTTAATTGCACAGAAATACAAAAGCTTAAGGATGTCTTTGTATTACTCTTATGCCACAAGCTGCAGCTGATGTATCATTTCTTTTAAACAGCTGTACATTTAAATACATGCACTTGGTTTGCACAAAAGATGAACATAATAAATATTTTCAAATGGTCCAAAATCCAGAATTGCTTTGTAATTTACTAGAGGGTTTTTATATACACTATAGGACTACAACTAATGACAAGCATTATAGATAATTGCTATTTCTTGTCAGGGAAACCTTTTTCTAATACTTTTTTTTTTTTTTTTCCCCTTCAAATTAATACTGGCTTTACATCAAACATGGATCTCAACTTGATGATATCCTTTTAGGAGGGATGCGGTAGATCAACAGATGACAACGTTAAGAGAAACAGACGTCAGGTTTACTCATTAAAAGAAAAAAACACTCCAGAGATTAGAAAAGCTAAAATATGTTTTCCTCTGTATTATTCTTGTGTTTGATTATTAAAGGGCTTTTCTCCTAGTAACACAGTAACAGTCACTACCTCTTCTTCCTCCACAACTTCATGTGACACTTTTCTCACTGGAGCTCTTAGCAAGCTACTCTTAATGCTTTGCTGCTCTGAGAAAGTATTTTTTTTAGACAAATTGAGTGCTGTATACCTAAAAATTAGACTTGGAGAGGGGAAAAAAATCCCTTTAATTCAACAGGTTTCATGAAACACCTCTATGCCAGAAGACACCAAAGCCATGGCTGGATTTCCAGGGAAAGGAGGGTGTTTATATATTGCATTTTTAAAGGCATAATATGTGCTAGATGATGTACTCGTGGGGAGACAACTGATTTAAAGAATGCCACTCAGTTGCCACCTCCATCAGATCAGGTCAAGAATCCAGGAGATTTTATCTCAATAAGCTAGGAAAGAGTCACTCCATGGGGGGAAGCAAGCCCTGGAGAAAGACTGTTACACAACTGCTGCTGCTGCTGCTGCTGCTAGCAGTCAGGGCCATTAGCCAGGGTGTGCTTGCATCTGTAAGGCTGAAAAACAAGGAGATAAAATTCCATCACTGACACAGCACCCTGATTTTACTTTCATGAGTTGCTCAATTTAAAAACAGCAAGTGTTTGGATTCTTACATCCTAAAATTAAAATTACATCAATTCAACTTTGAGGACTCAGAGCTGTCGCAACCGAAGAAGAGAAAGGAGCCCCCAGGAGGACTCCCAATGGTTACTTGTTCATTCCAAATGCGAATGCTAAATCATATTGATCTTCTGATCACTACAAATTATTGGTAAGCTCTGCATTAAAACAGACTGCTGTAAATTGGAGTTGACAGTATTATCACTGAAAGAAATGCATGAGCTCTGTGTTTGCCAAAGTGTGACCTGCTGGTCTAATGGTGCAGCACTGTGGCACTGCAAGGATTGCTATTTCTCATCCAACTGCTCTTCTCAAGCAAATTATTTCGTTCACATAGAATTAACTTTTCTTAAAAGCATTTCTTCAAACTAGGCATACGTTACCACTTAATAAGAAAAAAGAACAAAACACAAATGATATTAGAACACCACTCCCATTTTGCTTGCTTCCCATCTCCAGGTGCAATCACACAAGACTACTGCACCAGGACCATTAATGCCTTTTCAGACAGCCTCATTTAGTTAAACCAGTCTCAACATACACGTTGACACTAGTACATCCGCAGGCAGGTCCCAGGAATCAAACTTAGGTGGTAGGACACCGGAAGAACCTTACCATGCTAACTTTGTTGACTGGAACAAAGACCTTTTATTGTTTTTCTCACATTTATTTCCATGGAAACTGTAACACACAAAAAACACAATAACACTTCGATTCAGCAAATTCTCAGCTACTAAACATTATTTTTCAACATAGTAACCACCATAAACCATGCATTTTTGACAGCCAGCCTGCATACCATACCTGTAAAAATATGCTCCAGTGGAGGTGACTTACTGTTGACACTACTAAAATGCACCACTCACTGCTCACATTCACTGTTTGGTCTCCACCAACATTCAGCAAATACTGATGAATGTCAATGGGTGCAACTTTTTCCACATGGAGGAATTCAATTCCACACCTTCGCTTAAGATGCATTTCCATGTCAGATACCATTGTCAGACAGCCCCTTTTCTGCCATCTGTCACACAGCAATGAAACAGAATACTGATGGGAAGGATCAGTCCCTACTGCGATACCACCAACATCCACCTCTGACACTGTGGGCCAACACCATAAAATAGGAGGCATTGCTTTTGGAGAAGCCAAGAAGTATATTAAAACAGTATTAAAACAGTTTGCTTAAGAGAATTTCCTCTTACTTTTCAAATTTAACAAATAGCCTGAAGAGTGAGGTAGGGCTGAACTGGAAAACATTGCCATTGGATTGCAATTAAGGGATAGATCTTCGGAATCTAACAATCGGCTGTGCAACTCCTAGTTACTTTAGGTACCTATGCCACATGATGAAGAGATGAAGATCTTGATCTGGGCACACTTCCCTTCTTCCTGAAGGACAACATAAGCAGAGCCTGTGGACAGATGTTCCAAAAGGCACTCAGTGGCAGCTCTACCACCATGTAGAAAAACTGCTTAACTCTACAGGCTACCAACAGAGCAGAGAGCAAATAGAGCACAATTCTCAGATACAAAGCAAGAGCCTGCTGCTTTGGTTTAGATTAAAAGTACATCTGGTTTAATAATCTATTTCCTGGTAGGTCCTAAAGGCTACAATTAAAGTAAAAGATGAGAAACGGGACAAGAATAAAAATTACCTCTCCTGGACCCACACTGTTGGTTGCCCAAGTTAGGAGGGAAAGGGCTTTCTGATGGTTGTGAGCCCATTATTTTGGCTCTCAGATCATTTTATGGCATCAAGTTCCACAATTTCATTAGCACATGGCAATATACATATATTTTCATTTGGTTGCCCCTCAGCTCTTCCATGGTGAGTAGTGGTGAATAACCATTTTCTTCCATGTTTTCATAGGACCCACTTGAGTATAGCAGCAGCTCCTTAAATTCTGATCACCTTTATTACTCTGCTCTCCTTTGAGTAACATCTTGTTTTGAAGCAGGGAGACAGAAACTGCACATAGCATCCCAGATACAATGTGCCACAGGTTTATACACTGGATTAATAAGGTTTTCATTTCTTAATACTTCATTTATCTTTTTAACCCATCCTGAGCAGTTATCTGAAGTTTTCAGAGGAAAAAAAAAAAAAATAGATATAAAGCCTGAATTTTCCTTTTGTTTTACTGTTTTCTTTTCCACAAATACCTTTATTTCCAGAAAGCAGTGCTTAGAAAAACAAAACAACAACAAAAATAACTCAGCCGATTATTCTTTTTATCCTAAAGTTCAGAAATTCACTATTCAAATAATTAGCTCCATAGGTTGGAATAATTATCAACAAATACCAAATAATTCTGATAATCTCATCAAAGTAAGGAACAATTTATGGTGAAAATACAACACATATTGATACAGCATTATTCTATAGTAAAAGAAGAATTCAACACTCAATTTCCTGAGGAAAAAACAAAGGGCAAGTAGCCCAGCCTACCATTCATGATGGAGAAGACTCAGAGGCCAGGCACAGGTTATGCCTGGTTTCCAACAACACCAGACCAAAAAAACTTCAGGAGATATCACTTCAGATTCTTCCAAAAAAAAAAAAAAAAATCCTCCTTTTCAATTAAATCCAACACATCAACCTTGGGTTTTATTTGCAGAAAATTTGGCAGCTTTTCCAGTTTCTTTACAGCACTGCTGTGAAAAGGCAAGTCCTGGCGAGATTAGGCTGGCACCTGGAGCCACTTGGAGCATAACAACTTTATTGAGTCCGCACATTTATGGACAATGCTACATATATATTCTCTCTTCATATGTCAGTAGATGGCACTCTATATTTACTATGTATATATTTGCCACATTTACCAGAAAAAAATGCTTCTTTTTAGGGAACTACAGTAGTAGATCTCAGGTCCTTAAATAGCACCCCTTAGAGGGGAGCCATGTGTTTTGCCTACTGCTTAGTGCAGATTTGTTTTCCCTGGGCAAACAAGCTGACCAAATATGCTGTTCAGAGCAAATAAGACTGTGGAAGCATGAACCATACATACAGTCTGTATTTAATGCAATTAGTAGATAATCCATTCTCCTATCCACAGTATAATAAGCCTAACAATATCCTTTTCTATAACGGCCTGTAAAGTTTTCAGCACTGACAAAATGTATGCATACGATATCAAAGAAAGTTCTAATCACTTACCTGGTCAGTTCATTATTCACTTACAATCATACTAGCTTCATTTAGTTGCCCGTCCTTTACCTTTCTGTAGTCAACAGTCATCAATGGCGCAGTCCAGTCAATTCACAGAATCACAAAATGGCCAAGGTTGGAAGGGACCTCCAGGGAATTCCTTTTCTACAAATAAAATTCTCATTATATTTATTCATCCCTATCAAGAATGTGAAAAGTGCTTGAAATACTTGTGGAAATATTGCAGTGAGATAGGTGTTCATTTTCTTATGGCTTAAGTTTGCCAACACTTAAATGTTTTCAACATATAGAGACTTCTAACCTTATGCTTTGTGCATATCTCATATACAAAGTTCCTTTATTATTAAAGTTTATTTGCAAGAAGAACAATAACTAGTTTGAGGTAAAAGCAAACAGCTCCACATGACACACTGCTGTAAAATAGCTTAGAATATAAAACACATCTAGGAGTGTTTGCTGGGGAAGGCAGATGAACTGAAACTCTTATGAGTTCTTCCTAGACCACCATCCTGCTGCAAGGTGTGTTACTCTGATTACAAGTTTCACAGCTTTCAAACATTCTCACACAGGGGGACTTGGTAGCTGTCAGACCTTGTTTTATAAAGCAAGCTAAGAGTTACGAATACCGAACAAGTCTAAATCCTTGTTTATCCTCGCAGATCAAATGAGATTGGAAATGGAAATAAGAAGGAAATAAATGTTTCTTCTTTATCCTATACTAACTGCCACCCTAGTCAGCCCAATAGCATGAACACCTACCACTAGTATAGTCCGTTAGAACTTCTTTTCTGAATACCTTTCTAAACTATAAAAATATATTTAATTTGATAAATACAATTACTACAAACATTTAATTGATTCTTGATTACAACCAATTACGTTTCTGAAACAATCAAGCATACCATAATTAAAAACAATTGATTCATCAGTATAACCCTACTTGACAATTATAAAAATGCATTATTTATGTAATTACACACATTTACAGTTCATTATTTCAATTTTTATTCTATTGTTGTAAAGCTGCAAAAGTACAGTCTTACTTTCTAATCTTCCTTTGCCTTCTATTGACATAAAGATCATATTTATTTTATTTTTCAAAATTAAAATTAGAAACCAAAACCTGAAAAGAGATTCAATTCCTACAAAAACAGTAATTAAAGCTCATTTATTTGTCATATGGCTGAAAAGTAAGGGTGAGAGAAAATATTTTCCACAGGAAATCTGCTTATTGCCTTAAAAGAAAGCATCTGAAAGCAACAGATTTTTGGATGTTTCAAAAGTATAAATTAAAATATCCACATGTCAGGCTCTAGCTTAAACTGGAAATTAAAGAAGAGCATAAAAGAGAAGCCAGCTAAAAGTTACTGTGATCAGAACTACTTCCAAGGCCAAAAGTAACTAAAGCCATGTATTCATCATCCCATTGTGGCATCAAAAACAGTTCAGAAATCTTGACACAATTCTGACTCTGTAATAATGATCTGATATTTAAATTTCTTCCACATGTATTACCTACTTCGCTTACGGCCCTGACTGTTCAAATTTGCTACAAAAAACTAAAAAAATTCTGTTATCTAACTACTGAGTTGCAGTGCCCTATGTTAACCTAACTCTATTCTTAATACAACTGAGAAAGAATATTTTAAATTCCTGTTTAAGGATGTTCCCCAGCATTAGATCAGTAAGCTTCCTGTTGATGAATTTGCCATTAATACTTTCATCAGATGACATTGCAATGGCTTATAAAGGACAGGGGCTAACAAGGATGTCTTGCACTGCTCTGAATGGTGCATCCCACCAGAGAACTGAGAATATCTGGTGGTGAGCCTCTTGCCTTGCTGCTGCTACACTATATACACTACTTACTTGCAGTCCAAACACCCACTTTTTTCTTTGCTCTGTTTCTCATCCACTCCCTTCCATACTATTCAAAAATGCTTTTTTATTATTTAAGAATAGCCAAATCAAGGACAGATATGTAAGAATTGGAAGAGGCACCTCTGAGATAGAAAATAGTAGACGGGGCATCCTAAAAGATCACAGAACAAGGTATGGAAACTGCCTGCTAATTGATGAGTGCTGCAATTTAGGAGAGAAACAGATAAAAAGAAATGCAAAGACATTTTTCCATTATCAAGCTCCCTTGTGATTTCTCAGATGTTATCATAAATGCTTCTTTCCAACTCTCAAAATGCTCTGCTGATGATGAATCTTCTCACTAAATCACTCCTGTAAACCTTGCCTATACTTCAGGCATCCTCCGCATTTCTCATTTTCTGACATGAGCCAGTCAGCCACAGTCTGAAGCAGACACTCAATGAAGAAAGCAGCCAGAACACCAGGTGGGAAAGACTAAACTGTGATAATAATTGCTCTCATGGCTTCTCCAGCAGCCTTGATGCTGAAAGGATGTGCCCCTGTTCAATTTGACAACTGGGAATGAAAAGCACCATGCCAAAGAGAATCCCACCAGCTGCATTTTGCGCAATAACAGAAGATGTTCCCTCAGATCCTGAAAAATAAACAAGTATCACAGCTACTTGAAAAGTATAAGGTACATATAGCTGAATCAATCCGCATGTCAAATTCAGGCACTGTGATTCAAAAATGGTAGAGTCTGGATAGGTAATCAAGAAAATAATCAGGCAAAGCAGAGGATTTCTTGGAGGAGTTCAACTAACTACACTGTAAATCAATCACAGACAAACAAAACAAAAAACAAACTAGAAATATCTAAAATGAAAATGCATTCAGCCCTCAGTTTTCTGGATTGAACTCAACAGAAATGGATAGAAGTTCTCTTGGGTTTATTTCTAGCTTTTTGGATTGATTTCTTTCCTCAGTTTTCCCAAGTTGAAAGCTTCTCTTTATTTTTTTAGGCCTATACTTATTAAAGACTATAAAACAAAGAATATCTACCTGACCGTTCTTTAAATCTGCTGTATTTCTCCTATTTGAACTGAGCGGAAATTGTTAAGGTCGACTGAGGTTCAGAGTTGAAGAAAGTAAAATGCACTGGTCTATCATACAGCTCAGTGTTATTCGCCCCATTGCGTCTGTGAATCATTTAGAAAACGCTTTTAACAATCTGCAAAAAGGCAAGGGTGCCTTCAAAGTAACTGCCTCTTAAAAATCAGAGAAAAGTTTTTCTAAGTGTGGATTCTTAATCCAAAACATTAACATGCTGACAGCTGTTGAGTTGCTTCATTTAGCTGTCACAACAGACCATAAAGCAACACAGTCAAATGGACACTTCTGTGTATGACATCTGTCACTCTTCTATTAACTGCTGCTCCACAGCAAACATTTTACTAAATAATTAATTTGGCTAGGTATACGCAACAGAGTGTATATTTAATGCTTTAAAACATCTGGCTTTTTGCACTGCAAGGTCCTGCCTAGCATAATGAAGTCCAAATAGAAGATTTAAAACTACCATTTTTTTGGCTATGACATGAGAAGGATTCCCACAGAGAGATAACACGTCTCATCTACTCAGAAAAGCATACTTTCTGTAACGTAAGATGAAAAGTCTCACTAAAGATATTAACACTTAGTTTTAATAGAAATAAAAATTCTTACGAAAGCTTCATCTCTACAGTGACTCCTGAATCCAAACTATCTGCACCTCACTGGGAACACTAGTTACATGAAATAAATTTATAATGTACAACAGTGCAGACAGAAGAGGTTACTTTGAAATCAAGGGAAAAAAAAAAAAATCAGAGTAGACAACTTTGTAAATTTGATCCCATGAAACACAGAGCAAGGCCCTCAGACAAGTGTATAAGAATGCCTATGAAGAAGCAGTGCTCAAAAACAGGTTGAATCCTCCTACAGAAAAAACAAACAAAATGTAGGGTTTGCCATTTGAGCTTTATTTGGTTCCAAAGCATCCACAAAATGAATCAAATTGCTGAAATTACAAGCTAAATCACAGAACAACACCAACGCTGATGGTACTACCTGTGAACCTTAATACTGCATTTGGCCCACAAAGTCAGAGATGGATTTTGGTGGTATGGGAGTAGAGGCTGAACCTACCCACAATATTCCATTACATTCTGTTGTTGCGTGATGGATGACAGCAGAGAGGCAAGCTGACAAAATTGTGTTTGACATGGAACTGCCAGTGAAACAAATATGCGCCACTGAATTCCTGCAATGCATTAAAAAAAAAAAAAAATCACATCCATTGACATTCATTGACACTTGCTGAAAGTTTATGGAAACCAGAGAGTGGCTGTGAGCACACGGAGGTGGTGAGTGGTGCATTTCAGCAGTGGCAAAAGTGAGTTACCCGTGCACTTGGATTGCTGACTTCAGTATAGCACACAGCAACTTTTCTGGGTCATTATGGCGATATTTGGAACTCACCTGGATCTGAGCAATTTCATATAACTTTGAAATCTCTTCTACTGTGGGCAGGAGATCAGGCTGGATGATCTCTGACTCCCTTCTGGAGAGCATATCAAAACATGTACCAAGTGTGGAGGTCTCCAAACAGGAGTTATTGTACTTACAATACAATAAAATCTAAAAACTTATTGAAGTGTTGATTTTACATCTGGAACTGCACATCCTTTTGAAATAAGATAGAAGAAATACGTACAGAAATATCTGAATCAATGCACTCCTGGACATTAACAGGCACGAGTAATTTCTGGATTCCTAACAGCTTCTCATTATAAGACTTTTTCGTACATTTTTAATAAAAATTTCTAATTTCCAATAGATAGTTGCACAAGTTTCCTGTAGAATCACTGGAGAGAGAGACAAGTACTTTCACCAGACAATTAACATCCTGAGATAGATGTGATGACATTTTCCAGCTGTTCCAGCAATCTGATGTACAATTGGAAATTTACTAGAAATCTGGTTTTAAACAGACTAAATCTGATAGTAAAAATTCCACTTACTGACCAGGAAGGAACCAGCAGCTTCTCACTGGAATTTGATTCTTTATCCAACCCATCTATACAGTTCTGAAGCAGTGAAACATAAAACTCACGCCAGGGCCACACCTAGCTTCTTTGTTGCTCACCATTAGAAAGAAGAATCACAACTGTGGTGGGTGTAGTTCCTGAAGCATTTAAGATGTGTACATTATAAGGTCAAATTTTTCAAAATTATAATATGTATATCTTCCTTGAATGCCCTAAAAATATTTTCCAGGGTTAAATTCAACAATGATATAAGTAGAAGCAACCCCAAGTGCATACTTAAAACCTCCTAAGACTATTAGTCTTCACTCTTACTTCATTAAGTTTTCCTCATTGGAACTGGAGCAGGGATATGTTTGGTGTGTTATGCTCATGAACCATATTACTACTAAAATTTATTTTAATGATTTAATGGAAAACTGAATTACAGTGACTTAGAATGGACTTTGAAAATGCTCCTAAAGCAATTTACAGGCTGAAGTTCCAATAAAAAAAAAAAACCAACAACCTTTTTACTTCAATCTGTTTCTTAATTTACTTTGGTGCTTTTGAAAAATGACAAAAGCAGCTTGGGCGTTGCACAAACATCTGCATCTTCCATTAGAAGTGAAAGAGCTGCTTATTCTGGCGTAGCAGAGGTTACTCTGCTTAACTTCTGTTTTGCTACACTAGTTACTGTCACTCAGGAACAGATACAGTCCCAATCTACAGGGAGCATGCCAGGCAGTCTGACACTAATTGGACAGTTTAGCCTTCTTACTCATCCCTTCCCCCATAAATCCACATCTGTTTTGATGAACAAAAACACTGTTTCACTTGCATTGACGAAAACTGCTCAACAATCACCACTGAAGTAATTCTAGATCTATATTGGCACACATTAGAGCAAAATCTGTTCTCATATTTTTCAAAGAAGATCGACAGAGTGGAAGCTCTGCATTCATGCATTTTCAAGGCTCTTGCCTGAGTGGGAGTTTTCAGCAGCGGCACAGAACTGTAACTTGGTATAAACTCCTGCTACGCTGCCACAGGCTAAATTCAAAATCCTAGTTTAACACTGATGGCAAGCTACAATTAGTATAATTCCTACACTAAAGAAAATAATCCATGAAATCCATCATTTTCATAGCCATGTGAAAATTTAATATGAAAATGTTTAGCTCTTTGGACTCATGCTCACTCCTGCTAATTTCTTTCTTCAGATTTTATATGAACAGCTATCTTTTATAAACGGCAAAAAAAAAAAGGAGTCAGAAAACCAAAGTCTGTGCAGAATTTTAGCCTGAGACAAAACACGTAATTTTCAATTCCCCAATGCACTTGTGGAAATACCAAACATATATCAAATTATAGAGACGGCAACCCAATGTCAACCAAGGTTCATCTAAGTATTCTGTCTTGAAGATCAGTTGGTATCAGATATTTTGAAAAGAAGAGAAGAAACCTATAGATGTACAGACATGTTGTCTTAAATTCAGTCAACTGTTGTGTCCTGATACAAGGAACGTACCCAACGTGAACATTCCCATTATTCCCAGTGTAATGACCTTCGGATCTCTGCTTCAATGTCTTCCTGCAAGGAGCTTCACTGCTATAATACACCATAAATATATTCCTTCAGAACACCACAGCAGTAGATATTCTATCTTATTTTTCAAAAGTTGCCCATTCAAATCCTTGATAATGTACAGTCATGCACTTCATCATACAGTGAACCAAATTGCTTTCAACACAAAAAGTTTGCATAGTAAAAAACTTTTGTGTTATTTGAGTCTCTTGAAATAGATAATTGAGCTAACGTTCCAAATTAGATTATCAAATTCTGGATCTGAATATGTTCTTCTGTGCTTGGCAGCTCTCTTTCAAGATTATAGGTAGAGATTCAGAACTTAATTATAGATTTTTACACAGGAGTCTTCTCTTCTACATCCTTCTTCACCAAAAAAAATTGGTCTTGTCTACTAATCCAGATTCTTCTTAAGAATACAAAAAGGTAGGACCCGGTCTTGTCATGGTTTTGTGATTTTTTGTTTTCGGTATTCCACATCATAACATCATGTAGTGCACTGGGAGTTTAACTGTTACTGCTCAAGTTCTGGATACCTGTTGGAAGAGAAGAAGAGCTACATTCCCCGGGGGCTTTGTGGTCAGAGAGGAGATATAACTCCTGGCAAGGTCACCTGATGCGCTCTTCTTCGTCCACTCTTTCTTCGTTGGCTCTCCTCCCGTCTCCCTGCTACTCAACTGGACTGCGTGTCTCACCTCAGCATTGCGGTGAGGCCTATCCACATTTCGGACATTCTCTCTCTCATTATATTTGATTTATTAGCTTCAATTCTAATTATACTGTATTATAATGTGTTATCTTGCATTCTAATACTTTATTTAGTATACTAGTTTGTTTCTCCTCAGATCGTTGCCGCTGTTTTTAATTATTTTGGGATCCCCTGTTCCCTTTTTCCAGAGGCGCAGATTTTGCAAAATCCCTCCGCCCCACTAGTCACGGAACTGGGCCGAACCAGCCCATAAACCACTGGCAGGTATAAAATAAAAACACAGTCAGAATACTCAGACGGAGAACACAGAAAATTCAAGAGCTTGTAACGCTGACATTACTACTTTACATAGCCAGGTTAATTCGAGCAACAAACAGAAGAACAGTCGACAAAGGTTATAATACACAGAAAACCAATGAAGACATTCAGTACAACCACAACCATCTGTTCTATGTGTACCCGCAGCTGTGAGTCATGTCCAGTTTGGGATCTTAATACCTTGGCCATAGCACTGAACTGTACTTGAAGAAGAGACAGCTACATTTGTCTCCCAAGAGATGTCTGATTCAATAATACCTGCTGGAATAGTCTTTTAGAAAGCCAGAAGGAGAGCTAAAGGATAAGATTAGAGATACATCTATGATCAAGAGGTTTACAAAGGATACAAAGACCACTATAACAAACAAACTGGTGAGCTACACAGACCAGCAGTCAGTAGTAAAGAATCACTTGGCAATTGCACAGGGAGGAAGCTGGTTTCTAGTATCATCTGAAGGGCAGATAAAATTACAACCAGAAGTCATGAGATCAAGAACAAGGGGCCACTGGAAGAAATCGGGATTGAACCCTGTGGAAGGATCTAGCACTGCTGCTGTTCCCAATGTACAAACAACAACAAGATAACATAGCAGAGAAGCAAGACTGAGGACAAACTCTACCAGTCTCACTGTAGAAGGACAGAAATGTTTTAACAGACTATCCTTGCTAAATAATGGATTACTCATTTACCTCAAACACAGGAAAGAAGCTTACCAACTAGGTCAGATCACTAAAGAACAGCATAAAAGAACGGCACAAGCAGAAAGCAAAAAGAAACACAAAACATGACCACAAGAAACAAAGGAATTCTACAACCACTGCTGAGCAAGAGATGAGGCCAGGTACATTTCTGAAGTAAAACTGCCCACAGCTTGCCTTTAAAATAAACACTTCAGAACACCAAGGTGCCTGTAATCTCTTAACATGAAATAAAGCAATGTGACTTTTAAGCAGCAAAGTCTCAGGTTGGTCAAAAAAGAAAGAAGTAAGAAGCTTTAGAAATAAAGCTCCTTTCTTCCTACCACATCAGCACAGAGTAGGTATTCCCTCTTCAGTCTTGTTCTAATCCAGCAGCCATTACAGCCTTTCTAGTACATTAATAATGCAGCCACCTCCTGGCACTGGTACAGTGTGAGGCCTTGCTATCTTCTGTTCCCTTCCTGTCTTGTAACTCTCTCAGTCTCCTCGTTAGCTCTATTCTAAACCTTGCTGCCAACATCTACCTTCTCTACCTTCCAAAAATGTCTTGCTTATTATGCTCTTAGGAAAGGAGACATGGTGAGTGCCCACCCTATCCCCAGAGACATTTCGCGTCAGGCTGGATCAGATCTGGCTGTAGATGTTTCTGTTCATCACAAGGGAGTTGGACTAGTTGACTTTTAAAGGTCCCTTGCAATTCAAACAATCCTGATTCTAAGAAGTGGCTACATTTCCATGCATGTGGATGCAAGATTTGATTGCACTGAAAACGTGGTTGACTTACCTGAAACCTGCAGTTTCACTCTCCTTGCTGAACAGATGTGGCTCATATTTCTGAATAATGAAAAATTCACCTGTCTTATATTACAAAAACATCATGACACTTTTCTCAAAAGAAACTGGAGAGTGTTTTCAGTTTGCTAATCAGGCCCAGAATGATTAGCTTGCTATTTTTATGTGCTCATGACATGGACATCTAAGTGCATTTTCCAGATGTTAGTCATTTACACATTCATCACCCTCCTGAAACAGTCACTCCTTATCTGCACATTAACATATATTGGTGAACAAGCCAAGTAGTTTAAATCAACACAGTATCAGAATTCTGGTTCTGTCTTCATACTACTGCCTAAAATCTCACATTTAGAAACGTGATTAGATCTGATACTATGTTTATATTTATTTATTATTTTATATTATTATATTTATATTTATTATATATTTATTATTTTTATAGAACTTTTCTCCCTTTGTGAGTTTAACATATTTGAATGAACTTACAACTGTGCTGTGCTGCTCTGTAGTCCTCATTTTTTAGCTTAGAAAAAGATTAATCTCACTAATGCCTCAAAGTGAATATAAGAGATAATTATAAAAAGTCCACCTTTACTTTTTTTTTTTCATTTTCTGTTGGACAAAATTGGTCATATTCCAGTAAAGATCTGCTTGAGACTTTGAGAAATCTCTTCTTTGATGCATTGATTTGTTTTACCTAAGCTTGTCATTATAAACACCACAATTTAATTTCCTAGGCAAAGAAGCCTATTCAGATTGGACAAAAGAAAATAATACCTTTATTTTTTCTACCACTTACGTCTTGCAACATGTTATCTATTTGAAAGAACTGTTGTATTCCAACAGGCATTTTCTCAGAGGCAAATTTTTATGTGTTTGCATAAACAGGAAGCCAGCAGTAACAGATAATTCCTTTAGGAAGGGATAAAACTACTTTATACACTATCTTATGAATCTCTAAGAGGAGAAGCATCACTTACATGAAGATAAGTAGTAACTTAAATACAAGTTAATTCTGAACATAAGAACCCAAACTTTCCCATTTTATAAAGAGGAATCTAATAAATTCTTTTCTGATTGCCAAAGCAGAAAACAAAATTTGAGATATTTAACACTGCTATCCACCTTCAAAGTACACTCTTTTCATGTTGTTTCTTGAGAATCTTACAGATTTCTGTAAGGCATCAGCATTCATAGGATTGTCTTATAGCTAGAGTCAGGCAACTGAATTTGACCTGTGACTAATGCTATTGACCATTAACACAAAACGCTGAGCACAAAACACTATTTTAATCCATCTCTCCTGATTTGGAATTTAAGAAATAAAAACTTCTCTATTTAATGTTTTCTGATGAACAGAGCAGGTATACTCTTTCCTATTAAAAACTGTAGTATGTAACAGATATTAATCTAGATACATTAACAAAGAATTGCTTATACTAATCAGTACTCTCCTTTCTTATCTAAAACTGGTGGTTTTAACTCATTTCAGAATAAAGATAGATCTTACAGTGATTTAAGAAATACTCTGATAACTATAGAGACAATTGGCTGAGACACAACAAGCAGCTTTCACATACAACAGCTGCTCCATAAGTAATGCCTCTTATTTTATTATATTCATCCATAATGTCAGAGGCAGATATTGGTGGTAAGGGTTGAACCTTCCTGCCAATATTCCATTACATTTTGTTGCCTATGACAGATGGCAGCAGAAGGGCATTGATATGGAAGTGCATATGAAGCTAAGGTGTGAGACTGAACTCCTTCATGTAGGAAGAATTGCGTCAATTAATGCTTATTGAACATTTATGGAGACCAAATAGTGGACGTGAGCACAGTGAGGTGGTGGATGGTGCATTTCAGTAGTGGTGATAGCAATGTGAAGCTATAGAGAATCTGCTCTATCAAACCAAGTTATTGTGCTCTTTGTATCTGCTGTAGCTACCATGCAAATAAACAGGAGGCATTACTTTTGGAGCAATCTAATACTGCAGCAAGGTTGAAAAACATTACAATGGTGGTGCTATACAAATACACTATAAAGCAATATCAAACATATCAAACATACAATTGCTTTCACTGTAACTTCTGGTGGCCAAGGGAGTAGAGGTTGGAAAAAGTAAAAGGAGAAAAGTCTCAACTAAACAAAGGAATGTTTCCTCTGACTCACTTTGCCGGGTGCTGTACATCAATATACTATTATGCTATACATTCATTAAAAAAATAAACAAAGCCAGAGTGATTGCTTAGATCTGAATTTCTACACTTATAAATTTGGTGTCCATCTACTTACTGCAACGACACACAGTAAACATGTAAAGAACCAGAACTAAAGAGTGAGTGTTGCCTAACAGGCAGGGAGCTCTGTATCTCAGCACAGTATGCTCCAACTCTCAGTCTCAGGAAGTAGCTGCACTTCCAACACTGCACGAACCATAGAGAGAAGATCACTCTGCACATTTCTGAGAAAGTAGCAGCTCCCATTTCACACCTCCATACCATACAGATGCATGGTACAAAACAGTGTGGGAGTGGTGCAGGGCATCTAGGAGTTACCAAATATCTTGCTTTTGTGTGAGAGAGAGCATCACCTGTGACACACTTATTCCTTTTCACATTTCAGGTACTGGATAAATCTATCACGTACTGGCTTTTACATTATAATGGCTTTTGCAGAAGCAAAACCAAGATACTGAATAGTTCTTATTTCAGTGAATTTTTGTTTATAAACTAGCTCACAAACTCCCATACCTCTGGAGCCGTGGCTATTTTCCAGATTTTTCTCAGAACTCCTTCTCTACTCTCCTTGCCATCTCCTTTCAAACTGGATTGTTCCCCATCCAGTCAAGATCTTTGAAAGGTTCACACTGTGTGAAAGCAGGTCAGAAACACGGCTCCAGATTCACAAAGGAAGCTGTAATAAAGACATCTGTATAACACCTAGGATTATTTGACAACTATGAGAGAAGCTGAATGAAATATGATGCAAATATTGAGAACTGACTGTTACCATCTTTACAGATGATTCCATACCTCAGTATATTATTATCTTGCACTTAAGATGTAATAACAGTAGGGAAAACATTCATCTTGATGGAATCCAAAATATTTCTAAGATACCTTACTTGTCCTCAATTGTATGTTAAATATTTTTTAGAACACAGTGGTCTCATTTACTGGTGATAACAATTTAACTGAAGGGTTTAATTTCTAATATATGGCCAACTAAATCTAAATTCTAAAAGACAGTTCAGCTTGTTTGCTAGGTGTTAGAACCAAAGTTTACTGACATCACAAATTTCAGGCATGCTTTTTTTTTTTTTTTTTTTCTCCAAAATGTATCATCTAACTTGCGCAAGGTGAGACATGTCTGCTTGTTTTATGTTTCCATGCCTAACTCGATGACCTTTACAGGTCAGGTAGGGAAATGGTGTTCCCAGCTGTAGGTTGGCTCTGCATCTCACAGCAACATCCTCAGGGCTACAGGAGGTTGGGCTAGGGTGTTATAGTTGTCCAAGAAGTATAAGCATTCTGACTGGGTAACAGTGAGACCAAGCTGATACTACATACTCAGGGCAATAAGTACATGGTCAGAGTAAATCTGTCAAGCTCAGCAGCATATAAAGAATTGCATTTTATCCCCCAAGTCTAAGGTGCTGGTTACCGACTATTGCTGCTGTGAAGAGAGAAGGGAAAAATAAAGAGCTAATTAAAAAGAGGATGGAAAGCCCTAAAGAGTTGAGCTTGTTACTCTGGATGTGGGAAGGAAGAGAGGGGTGCAGGCAATGACCCCAGCTCTGGTACTACCTGCCTCTATCCTCTCAGTGAAAATGGCCATGTCTCAACTCAACTTTTCCTACCAAGGGGAGAAGTAGGAAGCCTGGCTGTCATGGCCCTGGGCAACACAACACTGCCAGCAGCCCCAGATTTCAGTAGTCATGGGTTCTAATAGCAAATGAAATGTTTGAATCTGAGTACAGCCTACTACAGCCTCCACTAACTTTTAAGACTAGAAGAGGGCATCCAATACAAACCTGTGCAAATCCTTCATCTCAGATAGGGTATAATTATATCATTCATTTTGGTAATGTGACACAAAGGGGGCAATAAAATATCCATTTCTCAGTGAGACTAGTATGACATGGCTACTATGGATGGTTAGACTACTTAATTTATGTTTCAGAACTCATTTGAATTCATTAAGCATTTCCTACTACATTCAGCCTTACTATAGGTAGCTACTTATAAAGGTTATAAGAAATAAAACACTTTAGGCATGGACAATTTACTTTTTCCTTCAACATGCCTACCTTTTGTGAAACTGTGTGCTTTACAGCAATGAATACAATAACTAATTTCTAGAAAGCATGAAAGCTGAAGGCTTCAAACTGCTGTGGAATGGTAAAGTGTTGCAAATACTCTAGTAGAAAAATGAAAACAAACAAACAGCAAATGTTTAAGACACTGAAGGTGTTCTTAACAGTGAAGATTAATGTTGTATGTTGTTTATGGATTTTTGAAGAATGCTTTCAAGAAAGCCACTTACCACACACAGCGATTTCTGCATTTGAAAAATAATTAGTTCTGGGGTGGGATTTTTGAAAAAAGACAACAAGACAAACATTACCTTCTTTCTTGGTAAGAATTCAGGAAAACACAAAGACTTGTGGAATTAAATTGAATCCCTCACCTCTCAGTGCACTGTTTGCTGTCCTTTAAAAACAGGCTAACCCAGTGTGCAGTTCATTAGTATTCTAATTGTCAAGTAGTGCTCAGTGGTTGTCTCAGGCTGTCTGATTAAAAATTGAACAAAATTAAATTTTTTTCCATTGCCAGATGCACTGAAGTCTTTTTTTTTTTTTTTTTTTTTTAATTAAACTCCCTTCCGAACACTTAAGATCACATGTCATCACAGCAGAGCAGTAACTGACCATACATTGCAGGAATAGATCATGAAAAACTATTAAATTCCAAACCACAGTGCAGAGGTTTTATTCTCATAATTCACAGCTCTTCCATTCGTTTCACCTATTCTTTTAGTCCCTAAAGGTGAAAGAAAACCTGATGGGACTGTGACTAAAGCATGGAAGTCATCACCATGACCTACAACAAGGTATGGAACACACGAGCCAGTTTCAGTGCTTGCTTCCACTTCTGCTTTTTCCTCTACTGATCTCCAACTATTAACTAGAACTGTGTGCACTGGGTGGGATCTTCTTGTGAATGTGACTTTGGTTGCCAAACTGCCTGAAGCACTTAAAAGCAACGTCTGGGCATCAACCATTTAACTATCTTCTTCCAGTTACAAATGTATCTAACATAGAACTACATCAACAGGTGCCTCCTTGAATCATGATGGTATTGTTAAGTATCAATAGGATGTAACGCCTCTGTAAAACTAAGAAGGATGACCTAGCAACTGAGTTTCTGGACAGAATCCTCAGACACCAAGGGTAAATTTTCAGGCACATCACATCTAACATCTGACTTACCTGAGTAAATGACTTAAGCTACTTTGTTATTACAAAAGGGATCTTTATTTTTCTTTGTTACAGTTGGATACTACACAAATAAAATTAATCATATTATGTGTACAGACACTGCAGCTTTGGAGGACAAAACAAATTCTATATGCAGAACACAAAGATTAACAGGCCCCAGGGCATTCCCAAGTCAGAAGGAAAACAAAAACTAAAAACAACCAGGTGTCGTTTTAAGCTTCAGCCAACCACAATAACACGTCAATCACTTTGATCAAGGACAAGAGAAGAACCATGTTAGAACTCAGGGTATGCTGAAGATCAGACCGTGCTCCCTGTTTTGTTCATGTTCAGTATGCACTCAGAGACACTAACTATGGCATTCGTGAAAATCTGTCTAAAAGAAAGCAGCAAAAGTGGTGAATATGTTACAAACCGGTAGGGAACATGCTAGGATTATAATTTAAATGGTTAAGAAAAAACTTTAGAAGAAGTACTGAACGAATGTATGCCAGTCTCTAACAGTAATAGTTTTACATAAAAAACTAAGTTCAGATTCTTTCTCCACCACCACCAGCTCCTCAAGTCAAAGAAACTGAATACTTAGATCATCCTTCAGTGCATAGGATGTTTAAAAATCATTTTATAAAGTTTGATAAGACAACGCTAGAATTTTTGTTATGAAACACAGAGAAATCTCTTCTCCTTATTATATTTGGTTAGGCATTCTTTTCCATTTAAACTGCTAATCAAAACGATCCCTCTCTAAAGATTGAACACAAGCCTATAGTTAATGTTTCATCATCATCAGTGAGCTCTGTATCAAGCTTACCTTGATCGAGTTTTACTTGCATAGTGATGGTAGCTTTCATACATGCTCCAGGTACAGCTATATTGTTTGATGAACCACACAGCACATTTATTAAGTTGCTCAGAAGCTACTCAAAATGTTGAGAACGGCATAGCTCTAAGTAACGAGATGGCTATTCATGAAGGTCAGACTGCAATCCTAGGGATGACAGAATCGCCCTAATAAATCATATTAACAGTGTATCTAATCTGCACTTTAACTCCAAGATAGATCAGTAGAAACGATTTAAGAGTATGCAAGACCACAAGCACTTCAGTGATGTGTGGTTGATCACTCGCTGAATTCTCAGCAATCCAAACTAAAAACTTCCTAAGGCAAAAACACTCTCAGACATATGGTCTGATTTTTGGGTGGTCCTTTGTGGGGCCGGGAGTTGGACTCGATGAACCCCATGGGTCTTCTCTAACTCAGGATATTCTTTGATTCTATGATTTAATTTCCTTATTCCTTTGGTTTTCATTCCACCAAGTGATGAGTTCTACCACAAAAATTATGTGCTATAAGAAAAAGTATTTTTTGTTTGTTTTAAACTTGCTAACCTGTAGATTTTGTACTGTGAGAAACAGGGAAAGACTTCTTGCTGTTCATTTTATTCCTTAGTATTTATTTCTCTTAAAGTAATTCAGTTTTATGAGCTGAATCTTATAGTTGCAGAGGTAGCTAATATGCATCTGGGGATATTGCTAAGGTTGAAAACCAGTTTTCTATATGTGTGTAGAGAGAATTAAAGTTTGTTTTAGCTGTTCTTCAATTTATTCGACATTCTCCTAAACTTTTCAAATCAAATTTTTTGAAAACATTAAAGTACTTTGGAAGCAGGAATTTAAAAAGAAAACCAAATTGCAACAATTTTCAGCAATTAAAAAAAAAAAAAATGAGTGCTTTGCCTTGTGATGAAATGTGGATATAATTGTCCATAGTTGAAGACAATCCACACAGCAATAAAAGAGCAGCTTGTAGACTGTGGAGATGATTCGGTGACCATGGGCATTTGTGGATCAGATACTTACAAAGCCTCTTTCTATCATGGTTGATGACTGGCACTCAAGATCTTTTAGTAGTTACACAGGTGATATATCAGGCTCATATCAGTTCAGTATTGAAAGGTAACAAAGATTTTATAATAGAACTATTAACAACAATTAACATGTGGCATTTTGTTATACTTTTTTTCTTTTTTTTTTTTACTTGTACAAAAACTCCTTAGTTACAAATAGCTGTGCGTATGTCCTAGTGGTTTGAGTTAAACATCGGTTCTCTGAGCTTTCCAGTCTAAATCTAAGCATCTCCAGTAACCAAAATATTGCAGATTTTAAAGGAAAAACATTCCTTTTCTGCAATTAAATATTCTCTGCTTTAAAAATCTTTCCCAATGTAACCTACTATATTTAAATACAGTGTAACCAACAACTGAGTAAAGCAAAATACAGAATCCAAGCATGCTGAAACTTAAGCTTCATCCAACTCCGACTTCATCTACCAGGCTGTGACTTTGCAAATCCTTTTTCTTAAGTCAAATGAAAGCAAGCAGCAGTGCTGGATTTGTAGTAAAGGGCACCTCTCCAGCATTACCATTTTTCACCAGAAACACCTACAGCTTCCCATTCCACTTCTAAAGGAAACTGCCTACAGTGCGGAGGAAGAACCAAGAAATATTGGCCTGCCCTGATGTTAAATCATTATGGCTATGACAGGCATTCCTACACATGATGCATGTGTAGTTTTGAATAAGGTCACTGCATTGTTCTCCTTGGCAGTTAACACTATGTGCTGAACTCCTTAGCTTCCATTTTAAATTTACACTGGCTTCACTCCCACAAAAATCAGATGAAAAATCTGTTAAGTAATTATATTTCTATGTCTAATTAGCAAATATTTAATTCATTACTGGTATATTTCACCTTCCTGAGAGCTACTTCAGACATGAATTTCATGTATCCACAGCTTCCCATACCACTGAGCTCCAAGCTAATTTACTATTTTGCATATTATTACGTGTTGCGGCAGTAAACAACATAATTATAATAGCCAAATTGAGAGGTATGTTAGATACAGGCTTCCCTTATATCACTTTTGGATAAAAATGAGTGCTGCTGGCCTAAAATCACAGTTATGATATATGCACAAACCAGGTCAGCACTCTGTATGCAGTCCATCCCACATTCCTAACAGCACACCGCTTGCATCAGCAGCCTGGCACAGGTAACACCCTAGTGCTTCCTAGCCATTACTGTGAAAGCACAGAACACCTGGCAGTATATACACACATTTCTGTCATCAGTTACAGTAAATTAGTACAGCAATAATAAAAGTAAACTGCAATGATTTTATTTAGAAGAGACAGCAACCTGGTCTCAGAGAACCTACATTTGCTAATAACAAAAATTCATCTGAGCAATGCAGCACTGCACTTCAAAAAATGCTGCTAGTACTAGCTTAGTATTAGCTTGCCTAAATTTGGAAAATTAGGACTCACTCACTGCAGTATTAGGAGAAAAAAGACAGGATTCACCGAAGAACTACTGTTGAAGACAGTTTAGTGACAATGTGCTTGGAAACAAACAAAAAAAAAGATTTCTTAAAAAAAATCTCATTACAAGATAGCATCTCTCATCATGGATGCTGGCCAAGTGCTTCCAGTATTTTGTGAGTTAGCACAGCCAGAGGCAAAAACAAACCTAGTAGTCACCAAGAGAGCTTGTGGGGTTTCCCCTGGTAGCTTCCCATCCAAGTACTATGCATACTTTGTGAGATCTGATACTACATGTGGCAGAGCTGCTGCTAAGAGGATCACCACGGGATTATTTTAATGTTCACCGAAATTGAAGCAATTTATTACGTATCGCGGCAGCATCGCTTTCATTCAAATTATAAGAGTTTGCAAGTAGCCTTTTAAATCTGCTTTGCCTTTCCCTCTGGTATCGGTTTACCTTCAAGCTCTTGGAAAGATGATGCTGTGTGAAACAGGCGTCAGAGGTTATACTAAGAACAGAGCATTCAGTAAGCACCCTGTTGACCTCCCAGAGCATGCATGGTTAGTAACATCCATCTGCATGCTTAAATTGGGTTTTCCCAATGGCCTAAGAATGGGATGCATCTGTGAAACAAGTTTTGCACTTACTTGAATATTATCATAAAACATTTACATGATTTAATTAGATTATGTAAATGCTTTACTCCAATTTGAAGCTTTGAAAATCATAATGTCATGCTCTAAATTATGCAAGTATTGAAAATGCTTTTCACAGCAGTAGAGCAAAAACACCAGTGAGACAATCCTGCCACAATCCCTTCTGCTGTTCTCTGCACACCAGAAAAGACCACACAGAATGCATTAATCTTGACTTTTTCTATTAAAATTTTCTGCATATAACGCAGTTATTTTGTGCTGTAATTTCATGCTAAGTCCCAAACCCAAACTTGATTTTGTTTATATCCATATCCCATCTAAGTAGCAGATTTTTCACTATGTCTTCCCCACCATTCCGAGGCAGTGTGTATTTCATGGTGAGTAGATCTCAGTAAGGAGATTCAAAAAAAATTTATGGAAAAATCTTCCTACTTGCAAGCAATTAAAAAGGGACATGAAGTCTTAAAATACCTATTTTGAAGTTAGTACTTATATTTGAACTTACTTATGTGGTACTACATAGTGGTGCTGCCACAATACTGAACACATCACTAAGAGATCTTATACTCCACAGGACATTTTTTAAACTGTACAAAAAAGGATTTTGTACAATATACAGTAATATCTACAGCAAATAGGGACCATAACAAATCATTGTCCTAATTGTCCGTGGTCATACTGGGCTCTGAAACATGGTACCAGTTTACACCTGGTTCTCAAATCTCTACATGTAGTCAGACTACTTCATCCCCAAATCCTACTGGTTCCTTCAATTCTGAAGCCTCCATCCTCCTTCTATAAAACTGAATGAATAGATGAAATTAATATAAACTTAAGTATGTGAAAAATGATCTAAAATATTGAATTTCAAGGCAAGCACACTGAAAGAATAAGAGCTTGGAGAAATACTTAATTATTCCTTTCAAGCCCATGGCAGTTCTTCAGCACAAGGTGAAAGGAGCTACCCCAAGGCTCTCGAGCCATGGGTGACCAGATAATAAGGTCATATGCAGGCCAGGCCAGGTTATGTTTCATGAGCATGAGTATATTCATGCTTACATAAATCACCTAGGGTAAGGCATATCTCTTGCATCAGCCTACATCCCCGACTCATTACAGAATAAATTCATCCTTTTTTTTTTTTTTCCCCACATAGTCTGGAACTCCTGAGAAATCTGCTCTTACTCTGCCAACCTGACATTTATGTCATGCTACACAGCTTTTGTTCTGAATTCCGAAAAAGGTGATGAGTTGAGGCAAAAGGATGTATGAAAGTCTGGAGAAAAGCCACAAAGATTAACAGAAGATTACAGATGGAAGGCTGTTGTGGTGGGAAACAGTTGTTCAAGCATTCAGTAGGGAAAATAAAAAAAAAAATGCAAAGATATATGAGGTATAAAATCCAAAAGGGAAAAACAGAGCTAGAATGTGGCAACTCTGACAGAGAATCAGGTAGCAAAGTATAAGCCTTCCCCAATCTGCTGACACATTCCTAGCCAGCAAAATTCACTCCAAGAATCTTAGTGAAAATGGGGAATAAACTTGTGTTAGGCCTGGTAGCTTATTAAACATGGGTCGACATCCTGCTTGCGAAATTTTTCTCCACATTTCAAGATACCCAAACAGAAGCCATTGCCTTCCCCCATATAACCTCTCCTGATAGCAGCTCTCTTCGATGACAATAAAAATACTGTTTATGATAAGAAGATGTTTATCTGCAACTCTTGCTTGGCTTTCCATTCCCTATTGACTTCCACTCAATCATCACACAAAGCTTTATCCTGTTCTTTTACATTTGGTAGTAAATGTAAATGCATTTTACGTTCAGTACTTTTTCTAGAACAATCCACCCAGAATTTTATTTTTTGGGGCTATGTGGGAAGACAAATGATAAACTCAGAGACATATTTATCAAAACTCTAATATCATCAGGGATACAACAGAGCTCCCTTCACTACAGAGAGAATTGTTACTGATCACTACTCCAGAAAAATTCACAAGATCCAAAAGTGAAATATTAATAAAACTTATCATTAGGAAGTAATTTACAACAGACAGATATAAACAATCTCCCTCACCCCCAATGAATAGTAAAATGGTTAGCAAACTCTAGGTAGTAAAACACATTAGCTTTTCCAGCAGACATTATACCACAATGCAGAAACCAGAACTGCCTCAGACTCAGTCATGGACAATACTGGAAGAGCCCAGAATACTTACTCGCCAGTTCTGATGGGTCTTAAATCAGCTCATAAGGCTGTCAAACAGGCCTGACGGCAAAATTAAGTTGCTCTTTTCTAGGTTCCACAATGTCTTTCCTGTGATAGGAATCCTTGAGATGAAGCTCTCAATGCAGAACTGCACCCTCCTGCGGTTACCGAAGAAAATAAATTGAGCACAGATGACTGAAATTATTCTGATTCAATTATTTCACAAACACTTCAACTAACCATATTTATCAGCCTCCTAAACTCATAAATCACAGCAATCTCTGTTGGGAAATTCAAAATTGATGTGGCCCCACCTGAATCAGAGAAGGAAGTAGGCATCTGACAGCCTTGAGGAGCAGCCTTGTGTGAGCTGATTGGAATTTCTAGCAGTATTAATCTTAATAACCTCAGGTAGCTTCCTCCCTGCAGCCTATGTATTTTGCACAAGCAGTGAAGGAGGGAACAATCTAACAATTACTCCACTCATTCTTTCCCGATGACTGTTTTCTGATGAATATGAACATGTCAGTCACACTCAAGCTTCATCCATAGCTCTTCTTAGTTTTCAGCAATGACCAGTCCAAAACCAGTAGAATTTAAATTGTGGTTTAAGTCCTGAGGTGCAGACAAGAGAAAGAAAACCTGAATACCTCCTGATAGAGCAGCATGAATGCTTAAAAATAAAAGCAGCTTTTCCCTCTGTTTAAAAAAAAAAAATCTCTCTGTGAACTGCAGCAGAAAATTGTACAGGATTTCTGCAAGTTACTCCAACAATAGACTGAAAATATTCAAGCAGTATTAACAGTGAAAACAGATGATTAAAACATAGATCAGAGATATGCACCCATCTAGGAAGCTGAATCCAAGCAACTGTCACTCACAACTGACAGGGTGGCCAGAACAGTTGTTGAAGCTCTCTGATATTTGCTTTGCAGAGGATTAAACTGATCCCATTGTGATGAAGCTCTCGTTTGTGCTTTTGCTAACAGATTTTCCTATAATAATATATCTACCAGATTTTTCCTATTTTACCCAGATAAAACGAGATATACGAATCAAACAAGAAAAGCAATGGCATCAAAGTATCTATGGCTCCATCTACCTACCAGTTCCTATCAGCAGCCACGTATGCACCCAACACTCTTCAGTAGTTTCAAACTGATGTGTTTTACAGCCAACCTCCTAATGATAAAGAGGCATTTTTAATTTTAAGAAGATACTGTCCTTTTTGTGCTGTTATGTCCTTATTCTGAGGAGCATAATCCTCTTTTGGAAGCAGTTTCAGAGAGGAAACTTCTGCTCAATATAATGCAGGTGTATACCTGGACACAGCTGAATTTACTCAAGTGAGTATTTTATCCCATAAACTTCATACTGAAAAACAGGTTCACAATCTCCACAAAGCCAAATTCCAGGCATTTTTACTCACACTCCTTCCTCTGCACAAAATCAGAGGATTTTTTTTTTTTTTAAGCAAAAGCTCTTTTCCATGGTTAGTAATTAGGAAAATTAGGCTTTGTGTTTTTTTTTTTTCTTCCTCTTCACATGTGTTCTAAGACAAATTAATGTACCATCATATACTAAATTTAACCCATTCTGTTTAGAAAAGAAAGCGATCAGGGAAACTATACAAATACTCAGCTGACTGTCTGTATTCTGATACATCAAACAGCTAATCTACAACTTTCCTATATAGACACAGTAACTTCATTTCTGATTATTTGTTGCTATTTTCAATTAATGCTTATTAGAAAAACTGAAATGAAAACAAATCAAACTCTCATATTTTTGCTAAGAATTTCTTCATTTAAAATTATTTTCCTCTCTCAACTCTCTGTACTACTGATTCAAATACCAATACCATTTCTGTAGTTTTTCAAGACTCTCCCTTGCCTCAGTTGTCTGCAAATTTTTAGAAACTGGAAGAGGTTCAGAGAAAATGACTGCCAAGTCTATTATCATCCCAGGGTTCAGCTCATGTAGACTTGCTTATGTGAATATTAGTATGCAGTATCTCTGAATTTCCCAATGTTTCCCATGTTCTCCTAAATCCATTCTCTGCTTAAAAGCTTTTCCATAGCTCCTCTTGCCAAAATCCTGAAATCTATGCAGAATCAAAATAAACGGACAATTTGCTGAAAAGGTACATCAGAGGTCTTCCCTGCTCAGCCCAGCTGCTTGGCAGCTGTTGCTGTAGCTCCAGGGCAACAGCAACTCACATATTTGCCATGCATCTCCACATGGGGAGCTTGGCTCCTGGATTCAGGAAGACTCATTTGTCTCTTTCTCCCCAAAGTTATCTTCTGTGCTGGAGCACTAAAACCCTTTATGAAGTTGTGGCTGCTGGAGCACTAAAACAGAAGGGCTCAGTACTTTCTCTAAAGCAGCTCAAAGCTCTTCTGCAGCAAGGTCAGTAAGGAAAGGAGGATATGCCTCAGGTATTTTATTAATCACATCTAATTATCTTGAGTTGTTCTCACTAGGACTCTCCCTGTAAGTCGTAAACAAGATACATTTTGCAGATATAGCTAGTGTGGCTCAAGAGACAGCCAGCTTGAAATCTTCTTGGTGACTGATGGCAGGGTGTGTGGAAATGGCACAAAATTGCATTGAGGTGGTTCAGATTAAAGAATACATACACATATATACTTTTTTTTTTTTTTTTTTTTTTAACACTATGAGAGTGGTCAAACACTTCCCCAGGTTTCCTATGGTTGACAACCTAAGCCTGCCAGTGCTCAAGAGTCATTTGGATAATGTCCTCAATAATATCCTTTAACTTTTCAATAGCCATGACGTGGTCAGACAGTTGCACCAGATATCTTTGTGCATCCCCTATTCCGACTAACCTAATCTATTCCAGCCTCTTAAGAGTGCTATTTTCCCAGGTTGATTACCCCCATCTGATAACTGAATTGTAATGAAATACAACTGTTCACGCACACACACGCACACACACGCACACACACGCACACACTTGCATCCTGAAAAGAAACAGATGAAAATCCTACCCCTTTAAAACCAAACAATAAGGATTAATCAGTTATGGGTCACTTTGTTTCTTGATATTCAAACTTGTCAGCAACTACCCTCTATGAACCATCTCCAATGACAGAACTAAAATAGCTTAAATATAAGCCAGCAGTTCTCTAGCACTTAAATCATTTAAGGCAGAAAGACTAATACAGAAGATTTTAAGGAGCTTTCATAACATAGCTAAAACAAACAAACAAAAGTTCTTCACCCTTACTCCCATAACTTTCCCTTCGTTTATTGCCAATTTCATCTGTCCTTTCTATTTCTGTTTGCCAAACTGATCTTTCATTGAACTTGTCCTTTTCAATTCACTTTTCATCCTGTATTTGTCAGTCTTCCTTTTACCTTTTCTTCTCCTTTGTTTTTTTCCTCCAAATCACTTCATGTCATTTTCTTTTCACTTCACTAGTTCCTCACTGACCAAAGTGGCAAGTGGAACGTGCAGGAGCAACGCACAAATTATTCTGGAGAGTATCCACAGCTTCACACTCAACAGTTTTCTGTCTGTATAGGAAGGCTAGGCCTCCCTAAAGCAGATTTGCACTCTTCCGTGCTATTCTAGAAAGCAAGGACTTTTGCAGCTTCAGAACAGCTCTCATATCACAGGTTCCACTGTAGTATTAAGTACCTTTTTTGTATCTCCTCCACAAAAAAACAAAAACAAAACAAAACAAAAAACAGAAAAAACCTTCAACATATTCTGTGAAAGCAAATAGCAACACTGTAGCATTATAAACTTGTATCCAATACTGACATTTACAATTATCATTACTCTCTTTTCACTGCATCATTAACATCCCAGACACAACTACCACAGTGACACACCAAGTCAGACTACGACCTTTAATAGCACAGCCTTGACTACCTTAAACTGCAAGAATTTCAGTCTCAAATACTGCAAGAGGTTCCAGACTGTAAGATTTGGAAATTCCAAACAGAGACAGATACAGAGTCAATACTTCCTGTTGTCAGATGGAAAACGCAAGGGTCCGCCAGCTTAATTCTTTCCAACTGTTCTCAGCTAATTTTAGTGTTGAGCATAATGCAGGGGATACTTCCATTCACCTTTGAGGAATGAAAAGGTAAGAGGTAAGAAGAATTAGGCTAGAATGAATGTCAAGTCTATCCATGCCATTCAATACATATTTTTCATTAATTTTAAAATTGACAAGCAGCTCATTAGTTTCCTGGGCTTCAGTACAGGTCAGGGTAATATTAGCACTAACACCACAAGTAAAGTCCAGGTCAATACTGAAGGGTATTGCTTTGCATTTCTTTTTTTTTTTTTTTTTCCTCAACTTGAAGTTAATATCTTTTTTAGCTAAAGAGAACCAGATTGCTATTTCAAGATTTTTATTAAATGGTCAAGATTTCTATTGATTCCGTTTAGATCATACTCTAAATCCCCATAAGAATACTACTAATTCTTTCTCCTTTAATAATTCACATTAAAAACAAATTCAAAAACATTTCTGTAATTCTACACCAGATTTTCAGTACCAAATCTGAAATAAAACAAATTTTTAGGTGGCAACATTGATAGTCTGACATTTTTAAGGAATATCACAACACAGTTTTTCAAAAATAAAACATATTCTGCAAAACAAAACAAAAAAGTCATTTAAGAGATGATTGAAAACATAACTGTGTGCTTACCATTCTCTCTTGAACACTGAAACAAGCCAGTGCTGGGAGGTCAGTCAGACCACAATTCGCATCTCAGAAGAAACGATGGACACCGCTGTACAGAAATCAGTTTGCCTCCACAGTCTCCTTGCCAGGGAGCGTTTCACAACGTAGACATTTTTCAGAATACTGAGATTCTATAAGAACTTCACTTGAGATGTGAAGGTTTCCTAATACTTCCCGAAACAGAACTTACATCCAAAGTAAAGAATTGTGAGAGAGAAACATGGAGTTCTATCAAAACCAGAGATAGAAGCTTATAGAATACATTACTATTTTCTTTAAACTTTTTTTTTTTTTCCCCTTTACTGGCAAATAGCACACCTAGGAAAGCAAGTAAGGACCAGGCAAGCACAAAGGGATTCTTTGCGAGTATTCTTGGTGGCAATTCATGGTTCAAAAGGATTTTCTGAGCCTTTACTTTTAACAAACTTTAATGGATTCACCTTTTAAAGTACCGGTCCACTTACTTTCAAGCCATGTAAACTTTAAGGAGATTTAGTTGTCTGTTTTCAGGTTGTTTTATTTTTTGCAGAGGAGTGGGGATGGGGTGCAGTGATATGGAATGCTGGAGCTCAACTGCATGCCCTGTGAAGACCAACCTCATCTTGCATACTTGGAGTCATCATCTGGAGACTCAGTTTCATAATCTCTAGTTCTGCCATCAGGAAAAAAAAAAAAAAAAAAAAAAATCACAGTACAATCACTCAACACTCATCCTCTCCTTCCACCACATCCCCATTCATCCTCTTCTTCCACCACTTCTGACTTCAAGGAATTTTATCACTCCCTCTCAACCACCTGCCTCTCAGACTTTTTAGTTATCCTCATAAATGCCATTCATCATTCTTGTCACTCTTCTCTAAAAACTTTTCCAGTTCCACTGTATCAATTCTAAGACAGAAGATACCACAATTAGATGTATTAAGATGCATATACTCTAAGGATTTATAAATATTACATAATGTACACATTACTTTATTTTCTTCTTTGCTTGCTTTCTAACAATTCCCCTTTAGTTACTATTTTAATCTACTTTAAGCTGATGGTTTTAAAGATCTTTTATAACCCTAAAATCTTACTTCCATAACAACAGTAACTTGAGACCACCAACGCATATCAATAAAATCAAAGTTTCCTTCACATTTTCTGCATAGAATTCCATCTATCATTTCATTATCCAGTCACTCCATGATATTAAGATCCTCCATAGTTCTCCAGTCAGTCATCTTTACTACTCTGAATGTCATTTAATGCAACTCCACTGCAATGTACATGGACATTGACATGTAGATCTAGTTGCTCAGAGCCTGGTCCAGATGAAAAGAAAGTGAAAATGATTAGAACTTGATCCTTACTGCTCTCCTGATTCTTCTGTAACTTATTTCATTCAAATTTGACCTGCTACTCCTTCCCTTCAGTGTTCCCTGCCCTTCTTATTCCCTGTTATGTGATATTACACACATTTGACAGAACTAAGACAAAAGAAGGTATTTTTGTTATTATTTGTTTGCAGATAGAGCTGTCACATACAAGCTCTCAATATTAAAGAAAATGCAACTACGTCAAAATTAGTCAGAAATCTGTCCCAGATTTTATTACACATTATAATCAAACCAAATCCCACATATGTCTACACGATTTCCTGTCACCTTCCCACTACAAGCCATATACACTAGCAAACAATAAAATTTCATTAGACCTTTATTCCTAATGTTAATCAGGTTTTGAAGAGCTCTGCTGTACACTAAAGAAAAACTACAGGGCTTCTTGTGTGGAAGAAAAAAGCAACAGGGTTTTGTGTCTGAAGACTGAAAGCTCCACAAAAGCTGCAGCTCCTCCGAGGATTTTGATATTCAAACAACTGAAGCACTACTTTGTTGGAAAAGTAATTTTTCTTACAACATACAAATGCATAGCTCATGCCTTATTACAGATTGAAACAATTTCAAACAGCACAAGTTTAAAAGCTTAGCACAGAAACGTAGACCATCAGAATTTCCAATGAAGCATTCACTCTGGAGCAGACAAACATTGCAGTAACACATAAACAGTAATACAGATATAACGAAATTAACTCCCTCATGAATTCTTCCAAACAAGTTTTTCAAAAAGCCTGGAAAAGAATTCAACTTTGGACACTTTGGTTTGTAGCAGCCAGCAATAGTCTCAGAGTGTAGTTCCCACAGCAGCAGCTGAGTGCACACAATTGGGCATGTTTCAATCCGGGCAGTGAGTAAGGACAAGCAGAGATTAGGAGCAGGCCCCCCCCAACTATCTCCAGCAGTTACTACAGCAACTCTGTTAGGAAGCACTGGCAGAGGCTGGAATTGATCTGTCCATTGGTCTGTGCCAGTGGCCTTGGCATTTCTTCTTCAGAGTAGCCTTAGAGAATGCCACCACAACGAACACCACCACACATACCCAAGTTCTGAAGATGATAGGAAAGAAAGTGATGTAAAGACAACAAGGGATAACTGCTGTTATGTTCAGTCTAAGTATACAATGAATAGGCAGCAGAATTTTCATCGAGTTAAGGGGGGGGAGGGGAGTGTATCAGTATGTGCAGGAACGTGTTATCACTCCTTCCATCTACATTTCAAGTTCTCTGTGCATTCTCATGCAGGGCAACATCTGTTCTCAGCATTTGCAGCAAGGTAGTCACTGATGCCTAGGTCACACATTGCAAAAAGTATGATATAGCAAAGGACGTTTTGCACTTAGTTGAAAGTCTGCTACTTCATACTGCAGAATGGCACAGAGTCAAAAGGATAAGAATAAGATTACTTACAAACATCAAAAGGTTTTTCATGTTAACGATATAGCTCCAGAGTCCCTCAACATATACTACAAAACAACTAAGTTCTGCAAACATAGTATATTACATTACATGAGAACATAAGAGTTTTTGGTAAAGATAGATGTTTCTAACAATACACAGCACAAAAGTGCATTTAATCTGCAAATTACAGGGTGAGATTTTGATACTATTGTAAAGCTTAAATGAAAACTCAGCTTTGATGGTTTCATCCTCACGATTAACACTCCTTCTTAAGATACACAAAATGAGAAAAACTGTTTACAGTACTAGACTGAGTTATGACAACCTTTCAGAACATTCCCAACTGCATTTACAGTAGTTGAAGAGTGAACCAGAACAGTCAGCATAACATGACCCTATCTAAGAACAGAAGGCTGCTTATATAAGAAGATAGATAAAATATTATTCTTGTAAATGACTACATGACTTCCTCTACATGCACCTTGTTCCAGTTTTATATCAGTGTTAACTCCTCTCCACTGTATCTGCATAACACTGAAGCAATAAATCAGTAGTATGGAAAGCACCCAGCACCTCCAGAAATTTTGTAATTCCTACACTCAGTGGCTACAAACAAACAAACAAACAAAAAAAAAAAAAAAAAGAAAGAAAGAAAAACAAGAACTAGTATGGCCTTTTCTAAAATAGGCATCATACTTTCCAAGGTAAATACAAAAGACAAATAGAAAGCGTCCATATAAGTACAAATTTTCTTAATAAAAATGAAAGTAGATCCTGAAAAAAAAAGTTAAACAATACCTACCAATTGTGTACATCAAGACAACAATCCCATCATAATCCAAACAAATTATAATAGTATGTGATATTTAAGAGCTCTTGGAACCCTGTTAATAACAAGTCTTCCATCATAACTTAAAGAGGCAAATAGCCATGGGTCTGCTGAGGACCATTCAACTGCATATACACTATCTTCATGTTCTTCATAGGTAGCTATTACACTGTCCTGAAGGGGCTCTTTAATCCTAAAGTTAAAAAAGAAGAAGAAAAGAAAAAAGAAGAAAGTAAGCATCCATCAACACTCTTGATTTTAAAAATGCAGTGTTAAGTGTCATTAACATCTAGAGCACAAGTTCCTATTTAACAGTGCAATAGTGTGAGTTCAGGGAAGGGATGCACCTTCTACACCTAATATCTGCACATACACCTAATATCTGCACATACATTTCAGATAACACAGTCATGTGAAGTATAAAGAACTCATTTGTAGGGATAAAACACATGCCATTCTCAACTTCGAGTGGGTACTGAGACCTGCTCTGAAGCATTTCAATCTCTTCCACCCTTCCTGTCATACTTCAAGCATTAAAAGACAAGTGTTATTTTTTCCCTTAATCAACAGCTTTTCTCTCATCATGGTCCACCTTCTTTGTTGCCAATTGAATTATTCAAAGCATATCATCTATTACATGAGAGCAGGTAGATAAGAAGTTTTGGTCCTTGACACTGCGCTCTCTCCTATGCTGCAATCCTGGACCCACTCAGAGTAACAGAAAGGGTATAAAGGCACCCCTACAAACGTGATTTTTTTTTTTCTTCCTGTTCCTAGAGTTATAACATCAGAAGCACTAAAAATGCAAATTCTCCCTTATTACCATATACTTCACCTCTCACTATCCAAGTTCCTAGTCATCTACACCATCACGAGAGAAAGACTTACTCTCTTTTGCAGTGAAAAATATTTGAAAACTGATTCAGGCTAGTCTTTAAATTTCAAACCATTCAAGAGTGAATGGCTGTGCCCTGCTAGTTGAAGGCAGTCCTTCTCTTCCCCAGAGAGCCACTCTCTTCTTTAAGGGCACTCTCTTCTATAAGGGCACCACAGTACATTGTTTTGTAGCTGCAGGGCAGGTGAGTTTGCAGGAAGACCTTACAGCTCCCTTCCCCTGTAGAGAATCACTCCTGCCTGGCAGCCATCAGCATCCACCTGCCTCCCTGAAACAGACCTGTATTACAACCACAGTCTTCTCAACAGAAAGCAAAGGCAGAGGGCCTTGCAAACAGCAATCATTTAAACAGATACTGCTGCTGCAGAAATAAGTGCTGATCACTCTCTGCCCTTTATCACTTCCCTCTGAAAATACGCATCCTTGCAATCACAAAGCACACATCGCATTATGTTTGAATTGCTTGCAGGATATCACTGGTCCACCTAGCCAGCTGTGAATCTAACATCGCAATTAAAATTCAATTGAATTTAATGAACAAACAAAATGCAGTCTGATACTACAGAATAGCTTCAGATATTTAGTTCCAAGGTCTATTATCATTTACTTATGCTATGTTTAAGGTCAACTATCAAAAAGGGTGCTGGTACAAACAACATACAGCCTCTGGCTAATTAAAACGAGTAGATCTGTTCTGCAATTCTCCTGAATGCATACTTTACTACAAACCATCTAACAGCAGAGAGCTAATAAACACACATACGCAGACACTTCATCTCCCACAATGCGTTTTTCTAACTTCCTGTTAAGTGACATGCCTGGTTAACTGAAAGTTGGTCATGTCCCTAGACAGCAATGTGCCTCATGCAGTGCTCACCCATTTATCCAGAACTCCATTATTCTGAAGGTTTCAAATGTCTCTCTGGAAAAGCAGGGGAGTAATGCATGGTGAATACTGCCATCAGGGGACACGACCAACTTTCAGTTAACCAGCAGTCTCAGTTAACCAAAGGTTGGATAAACAAAGGACAAATATGCCTCTAACTTGCACTAATTTCTGTATGTTCCCAAGTTGTTAATAGCGTTTCATTTAAACAATACAGTTCACCTAACTTAATTCATGGAATTCACAGTGGAATGAGTGTTTAAGAAAGAAACATACAGTTTGGTATTGCCACAAAGATTAACTGATCTTTAATACTGTCCATACATTTACTTTCATACTCAAGAAGAGCGTTTCTTGTCTTCCCTTAAAAGAAAGTACACTATCACATGTGGTTCTTCAGGTCACATGTGATCATTTTTCTTTTATTGATGTTTAAGCAGGTAAGACTATTTATTTATTTTTTTTTAGTCTACTTATGCATATGATTGGCAACTTTTCAAGTTGTCAAGAGTCTGAGAAAATCCTTATGAAAGTGACCAGTTGATGTGAAGGAGCTAGATACTATTGAAGATAATCAAATGGAAGAAATTATCTTAATAACACATCTCAGGAACAATGCAGAAGATCTGAAAGAATCTGTCTGGAGGCATTCTTTACAAACACTATGAGAGAAAACAGACACATCATTCAATTTTGTAATGGGTAGTACACCCGAAAGGTTTCTGCAAAAGGAAATAAAGAACAGAATTTATTCTGTGCCTCTGAAAGAATGCCCAAAATAATTAAAAAAAAACAAACAGAAAGGAAGAGGTAGTTTGTGTTTGGTGGTTTTTTTTCCTCATCTCCTCAAGATGGATCACATTATCCCATGCTGAGTCTTTCAAGAAAACACCTCAGATTCATTTGCATTTTAGCAATGTGAGCACTTCTCTGGTAATCCAAGACTAGGCTGAGGATACAGATTTTGATTCTACATGAATCTAGGATACTTAAAAGTTGTTCTGTTTCCAAGTCCCAGGGCTAAAACTATTTACTCTTGATGAGTTTTTGTACAGCTTTTGCATATTTTTTAAATCTGTTAAAGAATGAACTCAGATTCCTAATCCCTCAGATACTAAACAATTTGGTTAATGCAAGAAGGTATGCACTTAACAGCTATGACACTGACATTTATTTAACCAAGGCAACAAATACTTAAAAAGAAGAACAAAAGCATATGTATAAAAAGATTATATAGAAAAAGATGCTGGTGATAGCAAATACTAGGGGAACACAAAAAATAGCTTAGATTTTATTGTTGCACACCATTTTCCTACACAGATAATTCAATTATTTATGTGGGCTTTGTTTGGCTTTTTTTTTTTCTTTTTTACCAGCTGCTAAAATTTTATTCATAGAATCAGAATTGTTTGAATTGGAAGATACCCATAAGAGTTACCTAGTCCAACTCCTCCACAACAAATAGGGAGAGCTATAGCTAGATCAGGTTGCTCAGAGCCCTGTCAAGCCTGACCTTGAATGTCTCCAAGGATGGGGCATCCAACACCTCCCTGGGCAACCTGTTCCAATGTTTATCATAAAAAACTTCCTTATATCTACCTAATCTCGATCTCCCCTCTTTCAGTTTGCCCTTGTCCTGTCAAAACACACCTTGCTGAAGAGTCTGTCTCCTCATTTCTCATAGCTCCCTTTAGATACTGAAAAGGCTGCTCAGGTCTCTCCAGAGCCTTCTCTTCCTCAAGGTTGAACATTTCCAGCTCTTAGCCTGTCCTCCTTGCATCACTCCCATGGCCCTCCTCTGGACATGCTCCAACAGGTCTGTGTCTCTCCTGCACTGAGGACTTCACATCTGGATGCAGCACTCCAGGTGAAGCCTCACCAGCCCATAGCAGAGAGACAAGATCACCTCCCTCGCTCCTGCCCTGCTGGCCACGCTTCTTGTGACACAGCCCAGGATACGGTTGGATTTCTGGGTTGCAAAGACACACTGCAGACTCATGTCTACCAGAATCTCAGGTCCTTTTTGGCACAGCTGCGCTCAATGCTTTCATCCCCCAGCTTGTATTGATAATGGAGCCTCCAAGAGCCAGGTGCAAGACCTTGCACTTGGATTTGTTAAACCTCCTGAGGTTCTCCTGGGCCCACAGCTGGGGCCTCTTTAACATTCAGCACTTACAGAGACTAACATCATAGATCTAACAAATGTATTTTTTAATACTCTATACATAACAATAATTAAAAATACTATTACACATAGTTTTATCTGAGAAACCATCCATTCCATAAATAACAGCTCTCAATGAGGTAAAGGTACAGATTGCTCTGACTACTGATTCCTAGATAGAGAAGTCTATCTTTATTTGATGAACACCCTTACTAATCACTTGTTAAACCTGGAAAGCTTGGTGAACTATTCTCTTCCTTACTCTAAAATCTTCCCGGCCCTTGAAAAGCTCTGCAACTTTCTTGTACTATTTCAAAGATTTAAGTACCTTTTTCTCTTCTTATATTTGTTCTTGCCTGCATCATCTGACAAGGCATCAAGCTTTTATGTCATCAAGCACTTATATTAAGCAGTGTGTAATCTATACCTACATCCTGCATAAATTTATGACCTGTGCCAGGCAGAACTGAAACCAGACTGATTTCTCTTTATAGCCTTATTCACATAACACCACCCCTACCATCCTCATCTACAAAAGGAGAAGAGTTTTCATTTTACTATAACACAGAGGTTAATTGCACTACTGACTTGAGAGAGAAGCCTGTTAAGCCTTGGATAATTGTTTTCATGTAGAGAGCTGTTATTTCCAATTACTGCTCATGCTAACAACCACTTACATTTGCAGAGCCAGAGATTCTGTTTTGTCATCATAATGTTTAATAAAGTGTTTTTCAGAGTCACCAAAAACCGTTAATTCCTTATCACAGTCAAAGTTAAATCCTCCTTACTTAAGTTACTTGAAATGGATGTGATTCAACAGAGCAGTAGAGTGTCCAAAATGCAGAAGAGTAAATGCATTGAAGTCTCGAAACAAGCCCAGTGGATGCCCTTTCCCTTTAACTGCAGGGCAGAACTTTACAACTGTAAGGGTTTGCTTCAGATAAGCTCAGACGACACACTATTTCCTTCTTTACTCTGTTCAGTAATACAGAATTCAGAGATTTTTCTACTAGAAATGACTTTCTATGTATATTAGCTAGTCATTCATTTTACTATAAATATTTTCTTACACGAAAAACAGCCTTCTGAACTGCTTCCACACAAAAATTTCATCTTTAAAAGAAGGAAATGCTTCTTTTTTTTTTTAATATCAAATTTCATATTTGTCCTACAACACAAAATGAATTTATCAGCAGATATACTCTAGTTAAAGAAATAGCAGGGGAAAACTGTACCTGGAAATTGCACTGCACCAGATTTGGCCCAGCTTCTTTACACATCCTACCAAGTGAAGTGTCTAACACCTGGTATTCCCCAGTACCTATTAGAGTACCTATTTTTGACAGAATGCTGAAGGTTTTTCTTATTCAGCACAAAGACACAACACAGTTGGCATACTCATCCTAGATGCATTTCACAAAGGCACTGTATGCACTGCATGTTTTGGAACAATCAAAAGCACAGCCAGTGAGAAGAGAAACTGATGAATATGGCTAACGGTAAAAGAAAATTCTAGTGGGAAAAATCAGAAGACTCCAAAGATGATTCAGAAAGCAGGAACGGTCCCTTAAGCTGCTAACATTCTAGGACTGAAAGCATGCCCAGGGGAAATATCATGTTTCCTGTTTTTATAACATTTCCTCTTGGCTGCTATGATGCAGGCTAGGGAGACCTTTGATATGATGCAGGAAGGCTGTTCTTCCATTTGTATGATTGATGAGAGTAACAACAGTAGCAGTGAAAAAAGCAATAAAGGGACAGCAAACTAGTCTCTCTGATCTGTATCAGCAGTTGAGATTAAATGAAGGTCACTTAGTCATGACAAGAGAAAAAATCCTCATGTAAGGTCCTAGTTACACTGCTTGTGAAAGTGTGTTCTGGTCTCCAAGATGAGACACAAGATGGACATATAAACTCTCAAGGTGTTGGCACATATGTAGACAAGTACACAAGAGAAATTTCAAAGAGAAATTTCTTATTAGGAATAGAAGATAGCAACTTTGGTGTGCTGTCTATTTATTACTGAACAAACATTTTCTTAAAAAGCAGGTATTTACTGCAGAAAAGCTATCAAGAATAAATGAGTAGACTCGTAATTCTAGGCCACTGCACAATGCAAGGTTAAACTAACATGTTACTTGCTTTTGTCTTCAGAAGAGAAATACATTAAAACAAAGTTTACCCCAAACATTTTAATATATTAAAAAATAACTTGAGTCTTAAGAATCTCAGACATCTCAGTTGTTTAGAATATTATGAGTCAGTTTTAAATATATAGACTTTTGCTAGGTAAAGAAAAAACCCTTTTAAGTGTGAACTGGTATATACTCTTCATTTTTATATTTAACCGAAGGAGTTAAATATTTTCTTACACAAATTATTACAAGTTATTTCAGTCATAAATTTAAAAAAAAAATGTAGATAGCTTATGAGGAAACAGCTTTCTTCTTCTTTCTTGAAAGAAGGTTGAAATACAAAGTATAGATTAGGTCGCTCAGTTTGAAGGTGACTGTTTGGAGTACCGATTTACAGATACTTCCTCTTCCTGGTATATTTCAAGATACACTTAAAAAGTGAATTTGTTTTTCAAGATTTCTGTGCTACTTAATTAACCACACATCCTCCTAACAAGGTAAAATGAATCCTGTGAGGATACAGCAACTTCCTGAAAATCTAGAAAGTATCCAACCCCAAAAAAGATTGATTCTAAAGACATTTTGTATGTTTAAAATTAGCCATTCCTATTCATGAGATAGCTTCCTTATTTAATCAAAAGAGGAAGAAAATAAAAACAAAGAAAATAAAAACTCAGAAGAGAGTTCCAAAACCTTCACATGAACCAAAGTGTGAAAAATAGTTGGAGCAAAACTACATCTTATTAAGAAATGGGCCAGAGCAATCTTGAAAGTTCAACTACAGAAGTAATCTAAGGATTTTTTAAAAGTTTAAGTGAAAAACCTAAAGAACATGAGTAAAAGAGGGATGTTCTTATCATTTCCTTATTCTTCAACTCATCTCACCATTCTTCATGAAAAAATAAAAACACTTCATGAGGTAACGTGCCTATATCATTGCAGACAGTTTCACATATTAAAATAAATTAATCAACTTAAAATGACTGCTCAGTGTATTAATGAAATACATAGATTTTCTCAGTTGCAAAGAATAGAAAAATACAGACTAGTCTGTTGGCTTCAAAATGTTTTACATGAGTTTCTATATTATTATCCTAATTTTGCAAAGAAAGAATCTGCTGAAGATCACCATGTAATCTAGTTGCAAAATTTGAAAGCCTTAAGCCATGCTAGCTCTACAGAGCTATGTGTACTCATACAGAAGAGGAAAACAAATATCATATCTCACAAACTAAATAAACTCTCCCTCCAAAACACACGTGCACAATACACAACACACACACAACTGCATGCCTTATTCTCTACCAATATAACTGAAACCAAACTTCTGTTTTGCTCGGAACAGTTCTCTCTCACACTCTCATACTCTCTCTTCCAAAACAAACAAGCAAACAAACAACAACAAACATCCCCTTTTAACCCAGATTGTGTGTGCATGACTCGATCCAGAGCTCCGTTAAAGTGATCCTTTCACTCATCCAGCTGACTTTAGGACTGGTCCTCAGCATCACCATCCCCTACCAGTGCAAATACAGTGATAGTGCTGATTTGATAAAAAGAATACATTCCACCCATGACTGTGAGTAAAGAAGTATTAATTAGAACTACTTACCTGAAAGGTCTGTATATAAAAATCCTAAGACAGCAAAGAATAGCACGTTAACCATTTTAACAAAAAGACTAACTATAAGCATATACATAAAACCTAGGAAACTTCATACTTCTCTTCTTGATGCTGTTCCTCTTGGTCACTCAGTTCATCATCATCTACCATATGTCCAAATGGTTCAGAAGAAATTGATACCATATTAGAAAGAATAACTCTGCTATCACTGCTTCCCGTAAGGATCAGCTGATCATGAGAATGATTGTATCTGACATTCCAGACCCTAAAAAGATAAATCAGAAAGAACAAGAGGCCATATTTGGCAGGTTGTGAGTGCATCAATGTTGTTTAAAAAAAATTCCATTTTAAAAATAGGATTAAAAATTCATCTTTGATTTGAATGGCTAAGTACACACAAATGAAATGTCTTATTCCAAAGACTAGTTTTTTCTGTTTTCATTTGGCTTTTAAGCTTCTATATAATTTGTTTTCTTTGGAGTATCTTCAAAATTCAACAACTAAATTTTAAGGAAAAAAATCCCAAAAAACAAAAACATACCATTCAGTGATAACCATTCCCTGAGGATATATGCAAGGCTATTGTTTAATACATCAGAAAAATATTTAGGTTCTAAAAATATAAAATCATAGCAAAGTACAGATTAGAAACTACCCATTAGACAAAAAACTTAAACATTTTCACAATAAATTTTAAAATAGACTTTAAAAGAAGGATTATATTCATCTTCAATTTTGATACTTCATATAGTAAATTAATACTAGATGTTTTATAGTTCTTGTTTCATTATTTTCCTTTCAATCTTCTAGAGAAAAAAACAGCACATACAAGTACTCCTCCTGTTAATTCTCATCTTCATTCCCCTCAAAGTAGCTTCAGGGTTCAGATCTATTTGGCAAGAGTTACTCTAACTCATATTTCATAGATTCGAACTGTTCATCTACTCTGCAAACTTCAAACAAGATTCTCTCTCGACTCCAATCACATGCCAAAGGGTATACAGATTATATATAATATACATAATATATAATTTGAGAAAAAAATGACTGACTTGCTCTGGCTTACAGGATGCCAAGAGTGTGAAAAAAGTGAGGCTGACATATTTACTAATCCACACTGGAAGGACAGATGGCAGCTGCTGCAACCAAAACAGCTCAGGTGCTTTTGCGCATGTCAGTGCAGCAGATCATGCTGAAGTTGGGCAGGCACAGTTGCATCTCTTCTGGACCCCACAAGCCAACCTCTGTGCTGTGCTTCTCAAAAAGTGTACCCAATCTCCCCAGCATTAACAACAGCTTCTTCCCAAACAGACAATAAGATTGCCTAAACTTCTTATTTACAGTAATACAAGTAACATTTATGTGTTAAAACCTTTCCTCTGTGCAGAAAAATGTTATCCACAGTAGCAAAAACATAGCCTGCATTGTTCCTAAACAGTAAAATAATTAGCTAAATAAATTATGTAAGCTATCCACCCACAACACAGCATGTAGATAATTTGTTCTACCAGTGGGAATGCTCCTCTAGCGTCTTCACTGGTTCAGTGACATTTCTTGTGTCCCAGAATTTCACCTTGCAGTCATCTCCACAGCTAGCCAGGTAGTATTGTTTATTGGGATTAAAGTCAAGGTCTCGTACCAGCTGTCCATGTGCATTTTCTATGGAATATATCTGCCTGTAAAACACATTAAAAAAAATTAAATGGTCTATAAAAAGCTAGCTGCATTCCACTGACAAGAATCTGTTTCCCTGGAAACTTGCATAATGCCCTTAACACCCACAGACCTCAAGTTCTCACTGCTAGTGCACAGTCTGGGGAAACCCCAGCTGTTAACTGCAGAGACTTGTGTAGATTTCTCAGCATGCTTTGAAGTTTCCCTTTTTACTTATTTGTACTGAGATCTTCTGGACCTAAAAATATATATTAGATCCGGATGATTCTAGCACAGTACTGTAGCAACCATAAGAAATATCTGTTACTAACCCACAATATGTTCATATTACACCTTCTCCATCCCTAAGTTGTTATACAATTTCTATATTTATTATGTCTAGCTCTTAGAATCACACAATCATCTAAGCTAGAAAAGACCTTCAAGATCAAGTCCAACCATTTACCTGATCCTATCAAGTCCTATCACTAAGCCAACTTCCTCTAGTGCCACATCCATGTGCCTTTTAAATACCTCCAGGGGTGGGAACTCGGCCACTTCCCTAGGCAGCTCACTCCAATGCTTCACCACTCTTTCTGCAAAGAAATTCCTCCTAATATCCAACACAAACCTCAGCTGCTGTAAGAGATGGTTTTCTCAAATCTCGTCGCTTATCCTCTGAGAAAAGAGGTAATATACCCTTTCCACTGCAGCCTCCTCTATAGTTGTTGCAGAGAGTGATGAGATCTCCCCTCAGCCTCCACTTCTCCAAGACAAAACCATTTCAACTCCCTAAGTCACTCCTCATAGGTCTTGTTTTCTAGTCCCTTCACCAGCTTTGGTGCTCTTTTCTGCACATGCTTGAGCAACTCAATATCTTTCTTGTGGTGACAAGCCCCAAACTGAACATAGTACTTGAAGTGCAGTTTCATCAGTGTTGCATATAAGGGGCAGTCCATTCCTGATTTCTGATGCAGGCCAGGATACCATTGGCCTTTTTGGCCACCTGGGTTCATGTTCAGCCAGCTGTCAACCAGTATCACCAGGTCATTTTCTGCTAGGGAGCTTTCTCTCTCTCTTCCACAAGTCTGTACCACTGCATGGAATTGCTATGAATCAAATGAACTTGGCATCAGCTCTGTTGAATGTGACACAACTGGACTTGGTCCATCAAGCCAGCCTATCCAGATCCCTCTGCAAAGCTTTCCCACCCTCAAGATGATCCATAAGAAGCAACTCAAAGTATATCACACATAGTAATCCTTCTCCCGACAGCTACTGCAGTCACCTGGGATAAATGATATCATCCAGATAACCAACTTCAAAACTCTGCTCAAATTTTGATAGATCAAAGATATTGCTCAGGTATGCCTTTCTACCAGCTACTCTGGCATCAGAATTTTACACTTCCTCTTCATTTCCTAAAACATCTTTGAGATTTTTTTTTTTTTTTTTCCAAATACAAAATACTTTTCCCTTCATTATTAACATATATTTTTTTAAATTTTGTTCTTGACTGCACTGCTCATGGAGATGTGTGAAGTTTTGAAAAGAAATTCCATTCTCTGCCTACCCTGCATTCAGTTGTGCTTACCATGAAAGCCTTTATGCTAACTGAACTGTTAGTTTGACCACTTGATCAATCCCTTTCTTTTCCAAATCCTAATATTCTTTTTCACTCTATTATCTTACCTACAGCAATATAGCACATATTCAATTTCCCACTTACACCATAAATTAGTAGGATTACACCAGGGCACACAAACATTTTCTCCAACTAGTTATACTCCCTTCTCATATTCTTACACTTTTTTTTAGAATTTATTTATGGTCTCCTAATTTCCCTGATATAATTCTCTCTACAAATTTGTTCAGCCTAGTTATTATTCCCCTCTGCTTCATGATGTTTTGCCTGGTTAAGTTTCCTAATGATCAACTGCTTCGCAGTCTAGTCTAACAGTCTTCTTGCCAACCTTTTGCTTTTTCCTTTCCTTCTTTGCTACATTCAATACTATTTACTCTCTCTTACAGTTACCTTAATTGTACTCTCATAGAAGTAGCTATTCAAGATGCTTTAGAAGCTCCTTTCCTGTCTTTGCTGGTATAGCAGTTTTCTGACCTTGACTTTTTTTGTGTGTGTTTTATACTGCCATGGTTTATATATCTCTGGCTTTAAACTCCAACTTCTAGCCAAGCTAGTCCTCATCAAATATTCACATAATTCTAGTCATATTACAGTGTGATTGGAGATGAGACAATCCTGCACGGTTTTTTCAAGTACATTGCAAATAGCTCTTTGACATAGCCTAGTTCTCTTGAATTTGTTCAAGGGCAGTGAAATGTGACCTTCAGTTAAAGCAACCAAAATTCCAGGGTTTGCTTTTGTTAACCAAATACCCTTTATTGCAGACCTTGGTAATGTCTGGACTATCTTTGTTACAAGTCACTCAGAGAAGTCATTTAAAACAAGATAGAGATGTTATTCTCTAACAAGACAGAACATGAAGCAGACTTCACAACATTTAACACTATCTAATTAGAAATACAGGGTTTAATCTTAGGGTCCTGCATGCTCTATGTTACAAACAAATGAACAACCTCACCTTTCTCCTTGGACCTTACCTCTTCATAAATGAGAGCACACACATATGTATCAAGTTATACCTTTATAGATCATTTTACAGGACGAAGAACAGAACTTTCAAATACAAGAACGGGCATTCAAAAATTTAATCATTATATTTGTATTTTTAACTTTTGTTTATTAACTTAAACAAATCTGTAAGGCAGAAACATACAAAGCTGGCAAATATAGGGATTTATTGCAACACCCCTGAGCTGGCAGGAACCACAGAACTAAATTTAAAGTCATCCCCCTTTAAGAAAACAAAAGTTATTAGAAGACATCAGTCTTCTCAGTTTAGTGATAAATTACTATGTGCTAAGGTACAAAGTGTATCTTAAAAAAACCTTGCAGAGGCTTTAGTTGTCATGACAACAGATGTGCACAACATCACTCCTTTACTTATCAAAATCACAACCAAATAGGAAAGAAAACACCTTATCAGGTAGATTCAAAGCATTACTTGATACTGACATGATTTTGAAAGATTCTGTAGTTTCACGTGACTGGTGTGCTACAGTCTTCAATACAGTACAGTATATTATTAAAATCAGAAAAATGAAGAGTGAAATCACTCTGAACTACCTTCAGAGATTAAAGTTAGCTTTACATAGTATGCTATGAAGACAACTCATAGCATACTCAGGACTGATGTTGCATCCTGGTTTTCAGGTTGATATACAGAATATCTTCATTCAGCTAATGCCTATGCACTGAACAATCTCCAGACTAGTACACAGTTGAGTAAAATGCAATATCCAAGTCAGAATTGGAGCTGAGGGAAACAACTGAAAACCCTTTACTGAACTGTGAATACACTAGCTATGCAATCCCAAACATTCCATCTACAAGTGATAGCTTTTTTAAAGAAAAGGTAGGAGCAACAAAAAATCCACCTCCTGATGAAAATTTTTTGTCCTATTGCTCTTTACCTCATGCTTCGTGTATCCCATCCCCGAACAGTGGTATCATTGGCTGTTGCAATCTGTGTACAATTGTGGTGTGGACTCCATCGTCCTGAAGTAAATCTTAATTGTCCTTTCCCTTCTAAGGCCGCAGAACTAGAGAGCTAACACAAAAACAGAAATTAGAAACGTTTCTAAATGTAAAGTTAAGTGAAATTAGTTCCACTAAGGATAGAACACTGCACAACAGCCTAACATTTCAAGCGTAATTAGAATTTCAAAATCCTAATATAAAGGTGGAGAAAACTAGGAAAATAGAATTGATTTTGTATCTTAAAGTAATTTCTACAAAGGCTTACACAGTGCAATGTTTTAAGAAGTACTATGCTTCTTGATAACCTAAACTAAGCAGTCTTATATCTGTATGTGTTGAAACTTTGTACAGACAATATGGACATACTGCAGCCATTTGTAGCTGTCTTAAACTCGCAAATAAGTATATGCTTTCAGTTTCATAATCAGCTATAAAAGACTCATGAAATGTGTTTTTCCATATCAAGAAGCCGCATTTTATCTGCAGGAAAAGAATTAGCATCAAAAGCTCTTGAATAAATGTACAGCAGCATTAAAACAAAAATCAACGCACACGTGCTCATATCATCACATAAATGCCTATTAAGATAATAGAAGCCATTAGATCACAAATCTACAGTCTGTAAGAGTTAAAAGGTTTCAGCTGCAAAACAAGGCTCGCATACCATGAACAGACATCTGTACATCTCCATACAGTTAATAAAAGAAGGTATAAAATAATCAACTTCACCTTGAAGTTGTAAAGAAAACTGTCATCCTTCTAACTTCGTGTGAACATGGAGAAAACCCCAATATACAGTCACTGCAAATTAGCTGCATTTCTAGTAATGTACAGAAGCTGAGGGGGGAGAGGGGGTAGAAAAGCAAAATAACTACATTTTAATTGATTAAAACTTACACAAATTTAAAGTGCCTGAGCACACAGACATATTTGGTCACGTTGCATGTGATATTCATAAGTGTTTCACTGAGAGGCATTCTATACAAGCAGATTAAAACACTGGATTCTTTTTGGATCTCCACCCGGATACTAACACAAAATATACATTTTTTTTTTGTATGTGAGGGCAACAAAAAACATGTAAAGCTAAGGACAGTGAAGAAATGAGAGGGAACTTTCATACATAAATGATCCTTGTGTAACAGAAGGAAGACAGCAAGAATCCTTCTGTAAAATCCCAAACGAGCAAGAAAATAACCCATTCCATCTCTTTAAAGGCAGAAAAGTTGACTATGTGACTATCCAAATAAAAGAAAACATGACAAAGGCATATTTTAGGTACCACCAATCTCACATGATTTATTCTGCCTAGTAGAAGACAGCATACCGATTCATTGCAGTATTTCAAATAAAAAAAAAAAACACAGAAAAGTGATTTATGGTAGGTAATGAGAAAGTGAATAAGACTGCTGTCCATTTTCAGACAACAGAATTAGCTCTTTCAAGAAAAATACGTAAGACTTTGAAAAAAAATTCTGGGCAAAAAAAAATCTAGAAGAATGTAAAATGGTTATCAGTAAATAGTTGAACTTAAAAACGTTCTTAAGTGCTCAAGTGGATCAGTGGAGTAAAGGCACTAATGGCTGTAAAAAGGAAGTATGGTAAAATATTAGAATTACAGAAGAACAATGACTGGAAATAAAAAAGAATAGGTTCTAAAAAAAAAAAAAGAACAGTTAAACAATGCCATATGATCGGAACAGAACTGTATATTTTTATCCTCAACGAATGAAATATTTTTACAAAAGAAATAAATCTGAAAAAAGCCTGTCCTAGCCTTGAAGAAATGATTTCAGTGAACTCTAATGAAACCACCTGTACTTTACTGAAATATTAGTGAGGACTAAGACACCATCTTCTACTTTGAATTTTGATCTCACAAGGACAGATCTGGACATAGAAAAGGATAGTTCATTTAAAAATAAAAATCATTAATCTTTAGGCTAGTATAGATATTGTCCAGAAAAAAATCATTAAGAGCACATGTGCAACAAACTGCTCATTCAGTCTGCCAGAACAAGAGGCATCAAATGAGACAAATCCATACCAGCCTTACTACTTACATACCTGAATATCAGACAAAACAGTTCTAAAAAAAAAAATAAATGAGTGAATCAATTTGAATAGACGTTGTTTAGAACTGAGAACTCAAAGCAGTGCATAGTAAGCGTGGGAATTTAAGTGACATCTACATCCAAAGGTTTTAAGTTAAATATAAAATACAGGGCTGTGAGATATTAACTAACATTGGTTAATCTATTATCATATCAATTAGAAAATCCTTGAATTTATTATCATCAGTATTCCCTGATAAATGTTTATCAGTAAAGCAATGCTGATCTTCAGAAGCATTATGAAAAGGCAACTCTAGTAAAAAGGAAATAATTAACCATTAGCAACAAATAAATATACTCAGTTACCTCTTCTCTTAAAAACTACCAAGTCAATTGACACTGCATTCATTTCCCCCAACACCCACTGAAGACAAGATACTTTTGAAGTCATCAGGGAACAAGTAGTTAAAAGATGAGCAAATTTGGGGTTGGTGAGTACTGTTCATGCTACATTCAAGTATATTATCGTTTCTTAAAAAAATAAAATGCTTACCACAGCTTTGGCTGAACTTTCCTGCAAATCCCACAGTAATATGTTGTTATCAGCCAGAGAAATTATCTTTTTACCATCTCCCATTGGTTCCCACATAACACTGTAAAACAAAATAATAATAAAGTAATACAATTAAAAACAAAAAAAATCAAGCATTAGAGCCAATTAGAATCTGAACTGGAAAGACATTTTAATTTTGTGGATCCAATCAGTTTCAACACCTAAATGATTTTAACAATTGTTCCCTTCAGCTGAAACTGGCTCATATTTTAAACAGCAAAACCTGCAACTTTTACACATCATAGATTGCAGTGTCCTTTACTTAGACTGCATGATACAAAATAAGGTTTTATTATGGAATTTTTGTCTGCTCTAGAATATGCATCCTTCCCTTTTTCTCTTGAGAGATCTTTGATCAAAATTTGTCTGGAAAAGGAATGTCATCCAGCTTCCTTAGATGCTAGCCTACCTGTAAGAGTTTTTGGAAATCCATACTTCATTTGCTATCTGTCCCACATACTGATTCATGAAAAATGATTTTGTCATTGTAACACAAATCACTTTGCATACACACAGAGAACAAAACAAAGGGTTTGACATGCACTTAATACAAGTAATTTAGCTCGAAACCATGAAGTGCACCAAAGATCCTAAACAGTAGAGCGCTGATGCAAACCTCTTGCATTTTGAGGCTGTCATCACAGTTCTAACACACATCTTTGTGCTATACATGAAGGAACGGAAGTAATCATTAGTCCTCTATTTCAAGCTATGAGAAGCAGCATGCTCTGCCAGTGGGTACAGGAAGTACAGCTAAGTACATACACAAAAACTAACATTTTGCTGGAGATAACAGAAAGGCTAAAAGGATACTACTTGTCATTTGATGAGAACAGGCTTTTGTACTCAATAATTCTAGAAGCTGAGCAAAAGACAGAGATCACAACTGATATCAGTAAAGAATATCATGGAGAAACTTTCTCCAATCTCTGAATAACTTAAGGTTTTGGTCTAACAGCGTTTGACATGCTGTTCTCTAGAGCACACATGAAGAAAAACTACTGATAAGTTTCAAGAGATCACTAGAATATCATTAGACATAAATTTTCTTGCCTAACTTCTTGCATGAATCAGGTCAGTCTTTGGATTGAAAAGATGGTACAGGGTTGCACGAGTAGATGCACTCATAGATAAGCAAGCCCGAGATGAGACAGCCACTGGCTACATTCCTAGCTTGGCACTTAATACGGGAGCATTCATAGTGTAATCTCCAAATCTGTATCACTTCTACCTTTCTAAGACCTGGGTGGCTCCAGATCCAAACCATGGGATTCCATCCAAGCTTAAAATACAAAATAATAGCAAAGAAAATAGCAAAGAACAAGAAACGGAAAGAAGTGATACACAACCTCAGTCACAACCTCAGCTATGATTTTCCACTCAAAATTCTCTGTTTCTTCTGCAAACAGTTTCATTACTTCTAATGCAATATTTTTAGTGATACAAGTATTTGGATTTACAGACAGATGAATGGAACAATGAAGAAGAGCCAGACTGAGGAGACAGAACCATGCAAAAAAAAAAAAAAAAAAGAGTTTTGGAATTATCAATTTTAAAAGACATCAAAATCATCATTTTGAATGAATAGCTAAGAAATCTTCAAGATTCTAATAATTATTATTTTTAGTTATACCTTCCCTCCTTTCCCCCCATTTCTCTTGTATATTGCTGGAAGTATTACACTAGTATTTGGTGTCATTATATGTAGATATTCTTTCAATTAAACACAATAAAATTAGATTTCACCAATTAACTCTTCAAGAGTTCTTCTAGCCAGAGATCAATATTCTTGATGCCTGTTGACATATTTGCTTCTTTCCTACACTGACCACTCAGTCTTCAGTTATAAAAACTATAGTGAAAGCAGTTTCTTTGATGTTTTCAAAGGTGGGAAGAAATTTCACATCTCTGTGTGTCATTGAGCTTCAAGGTAAAGAATTTTTATAGTTGAATAGTGTGCTAATTAGAGCCAATTATAATCCAGCTGACATTCCTTAGAATGAAAAGGTCTCCGCACAAACACTGTCCTTGTAAGATCCCCATTCCACTCTTATTTAATTTATCAGTTATGAAAGTTCATTGTTTTAGGAGTGTGGTTGCAGTGATCATTCACATTTTATAATTTAAGTGATTATTCTAATGACTCTTCATAACATGTTCAGATGTACTAAGCATTAATGACTGCTTGTTAAACACATGAAATAACAAGGAAAAGGGGAAAAAACACTCTGAAAAAAAATAATTTACTTTCAAAACAACATATATATTCTAAATTTTTTTGTTAACTATTTTTTGACACAGCAGAAGTGGTAATAATCTTTAAAAAAGAAAAGAGATAAACCAGGCAATACCATTTTCCTGAATGTGATAACAGCTGCTGATGCTTACAGTTTTCGGAAATGGACAGATACTTGTAAAAATCATAGCTGCCACTCAGAAATTGAGTGCCAACTTCACCACCACTCTTTAGAGACTCTATAAGCAGCAGACAAGGAATTATGTGTGTTTTCTTTTACCTTGTTTCGTTATCATCTAATACCTGATGCTTCAGATTAGCTTTTAGCTAGTAGTTTTTGGTTTAAATAAATTTAAAGATTAAAATTAAATCCTGCAGATTTATGTACCTTTTCTGGTTAAGACACTGCTAAGGAGGATGAAAAAGTTAAAGGTTCATTTGAACTAGACCCCAAGACACCTATCTTGTACTTCACTCTGGTTCCAAAAATTACATTTGGAAAAACATAATTGTTGCACAAACGAATGCAAGAGTGTTTTAATGACATAGGAAATACATACTCTAAACTGTCAACTTTCCCCTTGAGTCATCAAAACATTGATGACCCCAGAAGACTTTTTAAAAAGGAAAGGCAGAGTGACACCAAGCTGAGTGGTGCTGTTGACACGTTAGAAGGAAGGGATGCCATTGAGAGTGACCTCGACAGGCCGTAAAGGTGGACCCAGATGACCCAAATGAGGTTCAAAACAGCAAAGTGCAAAGTGCACTTGGGCTGGAGGAATCCCAGGAATCCATACAGACTGGAAGGAGCAGTCCTTGAGAGCAGCCTTGCAGAGAAGGACCTGGGGGTCCTGATGAATGAAAAGCTTAACATCAGCCAGCAGTGTGCTCTTGCAGCTCGGAAGGCAAATGGTATCCTGGGTTCGATCAGAAGAGGGGTGGTCAGCAGGGACAGGGAGCTGATTGTCCCCCTCTACTCTGCTCTTGTGAGGCACCATCTGGAGTACTGCATCCAAGTGTGTAGCCCCAGTACAAGAAAGACAGATGTTGGAGAGGGTCCAGAGGAGGGCCACAAAGATGATCAGGGACTGCAGCACCTCCCCTATGAAGACAGGCTGAGGGAGCTGGGCTTGTTCAGCCTGGGGAAAAGAAGGCCATGGGGTGACCTCACTGCAGCATTTCAATACCTAAAGGGAGCCTACAAACAGGAGGGGAATCAACTCTCTGAAAAGGTCAGTAACAGCAGGACAAGGGGAAATAGTTTTAAGTTGAGAGAGGGAAGATTTAGGTTGGATGTCAGAGGGAAATTCTTTACAGAGAGAGTGGTGAGGTGCTGGAACAGGCTGCCCAGAGAGGTTGTGGATGCTCCATCCCTGGAAGTGTTCAAGGCCAGACTGGATGGGGCCCTGGGCAGCCTGGTCTGGTATCTTATGGGGAGGCTGGTGGCCCTGCCTGTGGCAGGGGACTTGGAGATTCATGATCCTTGAGGTCCCTTCTAATCCTGGCCATTCTGTGATTCTGTGAGTGCAAAATAATGAAGGGTTGGCCTCAGTGTCCGCATTTGTCTCACTGCATGTCCATTTAAGCAGGTGCACAATTAGACAAGTTTATAGCAAGAAAAAGAACTGACTGGCCTCTCCTCAATAAGACTCACACTTTCAACACTGAGTAGATATTTATGAAAAAAATAAAGACAGTCTGAATTCCAGAAGTTCACAATCTAACAGGAAGCATGGTAGTGAATTTGTTGCATGAAATCAATATACAGGAATCATTTTAATCTACTTTGTAAAAAAAAAAAAAAAAATTAACATTAAAATAATATTAAATTTCTACTGAACTGTTTGCAATTGGAAGTGATGATCAAAAATGAGCACCACTATAGCTGATTAACAATCTCAAGTTTCCATGTAGACAATGTGTGCATTACATGACAAATTAGTACATTTTAATGTTAATAAAGCTTAAAAAAAGCAATGAAAAATTGAGTAAACTGATTATAGAGATTGTATATATGAGCTAAACTGATCAAAGCTGTCATGAACAATTACAGATATGAATCAACATCTCCAGTCAGTAGCTTGACCGGTTTACCTATGTCTTGCATTTACTGGTAGAAATAAAACAGAACCAGCCTATGCAACAATTTATGAAACATTCAACAGCAAGATCTCCTCTCAGTGGAAAGGAAGCAGGGACTAACAGTTTTCAGACTGAAGACATTAGGTAGCCATACTCTACTGCATTCATTTTTCAGCAATAAAATACACAAGCTCTACACAAGGACAGTTCTTGTGGAGTACGGTAAGAACTCTTACTGAAGAGCTTACAGTTCTTCAGGTTGCAGTAACTTGAGAGATATAACCTAAGAGATTTTAGTGCTGAGAATAGCTAAATAAAAAAACTTTATAAAAAGTATCATCTTTCTTTCAGTTGAGTAAAGTCTCAACTTATTCAGCAGTTAAGCTAGGGAAAATGACAGCAAAAACTGAAATGGAAGAACTATTTTCAAAGCTAAGAAGGAAAAGTGAAATAGTACTATACACACTCAGTGTTTTAGCGTAACAATATTTCTATACTACTTTCCCTACCTTCCATGACTTACAAACCTACGGTAAACAAACTGCAAAGACTTCAACAAAACTTTATTTCATTTAGATCACGTGAAATCTACTGAATTAATCACAAGTGGTAAAAACTTAACTGAATACATCTCACAAGCTCTACATGCCATACTTCATGAGCTTATTGTATTTCCCCCAGCGTTCACTATCAGATCTCGTTTTCATTATGATTTCCTGTGCTCTACCAGACTAGAGCCAAATCCTGATTAAAAACCAATGTTATAAACTGGACACACAACGTTATTTCAGTAGCCAGTTAATGAATTACAATTATTCCCTAGTATACATTACTACAAAAATAGCTTAGTGTTTTAAACTTGTATAGTCATAATGACTGAAAATTAACTAAAAAAAAAAAAATCAAAGGGATGAAAGAGACTTCTGGGTTATCAATTCTTCTACTAGTTCTGGCCACATTTTAGAAGATGTGAGAGGTGGAGAATGAGATGATGAATACAAGAAAAAAAAAAAAACTTTCCACCATTTCAATTGATGTATATTTTATGGATTTATTTACAATAAAAGATAATTAAAGACTCAAGAGAGCAAATCCTGTAAACAATTAAGGAAGAAAGGAAAAAGTAATAGAATGAAGTTAAAGCTTTTGCTGTTTTAGAAAGGGACAGAATAAAATGGAGAGAACAATAAAGAAAAGCAGCTCAGCTTTAAGTTACATCCTCGGGGAAATCTCTTATCATACAGAATGTTTTAAAAAAAATCCATATACTTCAATGCTGTTAACACCAGTGGTGGGTGATACAGTATATAAGCATGTGTAATCAAACAGTTGTGGAACAGCTATTCTAACAGGCTGACAATTATTTGAAACTGCCTGTAATTATCAGCTGCACTGACATGCAGCTCCTGATAGCTCTCATTTGTTTTTGTATTATGTTAGGAAATGAAAGACCTATGACACAAACAATTACTATCTACTAGGCAACTACTTAAAAAAAAGAGTCTGAAAAACAGTATTATATATCCTATACCATTTGACTGGCACTCCTGGTACTCATCAAACCTCTCCCATATATTGGAAGGAGCTCTTTTCTCACAATTATATTTCTGGTACAGTGACATATGAAGTATTAAAATGAAGTTTTTACTTCAAAAGAAACAATACTTAAAAAAACAAAAACGCGATCCTCCTAAAAGAAGCATTACTTCCAAGTTTCAATTTATCAGATACAGATCACTGAATTGTTTTGGACACTTTTTTGTAATGAAATAAATAGTAAGGTAGAATTTTAATATATAGATCCTGATTGCTAACAAAGTTGCACACTACAGAAGAATTAATGTTACCAATATGACAGCAATGCAAGTGTTACCTGAGTACAGCCTGACAGTGTTAAAGTAATTAAACCCCCAATTTCCCTTTTCTTTGTACATATTTCTGATTCTCTTACTTGGCTTCTTTTTTTCTTCCAAAAGAAAATAAGTAAAACACTTCTGAATCTCATTTCTTGATCATACCCATTTGTCTTCAGGGCATCATATACAAATATGCATAACTTGCATCAGGTGATGGTGCTCATTAATGGAACAACAAAATTGGAGCTGTAATGTGGTGTCTTAAGTAAACTCGCACTCAAGCTGAAAAGAATGCTATTGCAAATTTGGACCTTTACAATAAACCAGTTTTAATGAGGCTGCTCTGTACTGTGCAATCACACACATAAAGAAAAGATGGTACTTGTCAATACTTTACTTGCAGACTTAAAAAAAATTATGAGAATGCTCACTTATAGCTTTCTCTTCTGTGAATTCAAAAATTTAGTTCAATGTTTCAATGACAGACATCTCCAAGTTCTTGAAACAGAGACTTCACAGAAGAAAATAATTTCCTATCTTTCAGATTTGATCAAATTTGCAAGTCTATATTTAGGATTTATTGAGTGGGACACAAAAATCCAACTTCAGTACGTAGAAAAAGCTTAATGATGTTACTGGCTTTACCTACATTACATATGTATAATATGTTATATATATTTGCAAATTATGCATTTTCCTAATGTATTCATCCCTTTTCAAATTTCTATAGCAACTGACAGTTGTTTGCTACTTAACTGAATTTTTCATTCCTCCTCTTTCAGGCCTCCCATGGTTAAGCTTTCATTTTACTTATTTCTGTAATTTCTGTTCATTTTCCCTTTATGACTGCATCTATGTTGTCCATATGATGATCTGACCTCAACAGTACCAACTAAGATGCATGCAGGTATGTAACCTAATAAGAAAAGCACTCTGTCACTGTGTTAAAGAGTAGAGATGAGATACAAACATTAAGTGAAATTTTAACAAACTATATACACAGAAATTTTGCAATATTAAAGTGATAGAGGTAAGACAGATCTATAGAGATTAACAATGAAGTCTGAATATAAAATGAGAATCCAGAGAATACTGAACAAATGTAATGGAGTTGTGCCTTGAAGAAAACCTACACAGATAATGGGTAGCAAATATTTGTAAGCATTAATACTGAAAAAAAAAAAAAAAAAACCCAAACAGTCACAAGACAGGAGACAAAACTGCTCATGAACTTATTACCAACTATAGCAGATTTCTTGTCTTTAAAGAAATCCACATCCTGATATAAAGCATTATGTGCCTTTCCATCCTTCTCTTCTGATGAAACAGAAAGAGAGAAATAGATTTTAGAAAATTCAAAAGACAAAACAAATTTTAAGGGGCAAAATGTGAAGATAAAAGAAAAAAACAAACTTCTCAGTGTTCCCAACTATATTGGAAACTAATTATCAGAATCTTTCAACAATAAAGAATGGAATTGCTTATCAAAGTGTTAGAAAGAAAATTATTCATATTAAAATGAGCAAGGCACCGAAGTTGCTATCATGAAAGAAATTTAAGATCAACTAAATTGAGATTTTGGCATAAAGTAGCCTTAACAATGTATACTTGAATGCATTGTGACCAACCTTTTCTAAAGAACCTAAAAAATATTACCTTCTATCTACCTCTTTTTTGATGATGAAATTTCAGTTCCAATCTATAAACAGAGTTGTAGAACTGCGAGCAAAAATGTACATCATCATTAAAAATCAACTGATCTAGCTATCATTTCTAAATTCTACATTTTTTTTCCTACTGTTTAATGAAATTTTCACATAACCAGATTTTGAAAAGGAACTGAGTCTGATTTTAACTATTCTTCCCTTTTGATACAATTTAAAATTACTCTTACATGTATGTATCTAAGTATAATAAGATTACGATGGATATATCTCACACATCAGGTGTCCGAATTCAAACACAAGAAGCCCCTTCCACTCCTTTAGGACACTTACAACTGATCCAACATTGATGCTGCCTTATCCTTGCCTAATTTCAGATCAAAAATGTAAATTAAATGCAACAAGAATCTACTATCTTATTCCAGTCTGCTTAAAATTCTCTTAAAATTGTGAAAGGGACTGTGCAACTCACACAATCAACTTCACTCTATCAAGAGACGAACAGGAATTCCTGAGATCACTACAGACCACGTTCTCATAATTTCAACTTTTCTTGCCAGTGGAAGATGGCCATGTTGTCCCACAAACAAAAAAATACCGCAGTTGGTAAAATATGAACCAAACGCGTTAATGTGTTTGTTCAGGAAGCAGCTGGAACATGTCACATACCTACAAAGCAAAGGACTTGCTAATATGCAATGGATATTTCAAAGAACAGAAAGGGAAACAAACCTCTGTAATTCCCTCTCCAATACTGCAGCTCTCCTTGTCTTTTCTTAGGCCACAGAAAAGAGTAGTTAAACAAGAATCAAATAATACAATGAATTCTTATCCCTGCTAAAAGTTACATACAATTATGCCAAATCAGTCTTCATTTTACAGTACTTACTCAACTGACACAATGTCAAATTTATATGCCATAAAGACAATGAAGTGCTAAGTACTATACCTTTGCACTTTGTTTTAGATGAGTGCAAGTAGGGAGAAGCACATTAGAACTGTACAGGATGATACTCCATATGTGATTGCAGGACTACAATGAATGCTTTTTTATCTATAGGACAAAAATCCAATTTGTACTTATTCTTTAAAGACTATGATTTTAAAACATACAGCATAGCTTCTACAAAATACGTCTGCACAAAACTAACAGCACAGGTCTTTCCTGTAGGCTTTTACTAGGACTATAAAATATGCAGAATCCTACCAGGCCATATTGCCATGGGCTGTGTTGTCAAGGTGACAGAGTAGCTCCAGGGTTTGAGTGTTGCTTGATGAATCATCAGGGGATTCATGACTGCCTGATTCCAATTCCTTCGGCATCCTCCAAACAGCAGCACATGTCACGACTTTACTGTCTGAAGCTAAGCAATAGAGAATAATGTCAACAGATCATCGTATGGGAGACATATTTTGTATACAGTGCACTGACATTTACACAAATCTATAAGCAATGCAGTTTTTTAAACCTGCTGTTTAAAAAATTTTTAAAGATTTTAAGTGGAATGGAAAGTACGCAAAATATGGTACAGTCAGACCTCAAGCTAGTAGCCAAGTTACTGCAAAACTCATAATTAGCATGCATGCAATCCAGCTTTCCCTGTTTGAAAAGTAAAGTCAGCGCTCATGAAAACATAAATGTTTTTAAAGGCCATTTTTCCAAGTTTCAATCCCCATAATGATGTTAATGAAAAAGACCCACAATTTACATTACTTGAGCCCTTAACAATAACAATTGAGACAGTTTTACTATTTTCCTTTCAAGAGCAATCTTCAGTTTAACCTATTGCATTATTCCATATCCTTTGCTACTAATAAGTTTATTACAAAACTTCAGTATCCCACCCAACTACGCTCCTCTAACTCTAGTGAACAAAAGCATCTTCCAGAAGTTAAACAGAACTCAGATGTGTATAGCAAAATAGCTTCTTTCTCATATGTTGTGATAACTGTAATCAAGGGGAACAAATACCATATGGTCTGTGCACATACAGTATTGCCCACCACCCAAAAATAATCAGAATTTGCATCAGTGCAGAACGTGAGGAGACCAGAACAGCACTGAACATGTCCACATTGTAACAGCTTCTGGTCCAGGGTTCAAAGCAGAAGAATGTCTGCTGCAGCAGGAACAAAGAAACCAGTTATAGTGATACTGGGGAGTGAAAGCTTTGGGTGTCACCACCTACTGGAAGATGTGTTCAATACAAAGTCCCGAGGATGAGAAGTAATCAGGCAATATCATAAGCCTCTCTCATCTTGAAATGCTGATTTTAGTCTAAAGTACCTGATTAAAGACCCATGAACAGATGTGACCAACTTAGAGGTATGTTTATTTTGGAACAACTCTAACGAGAGCGTTTTCAAGACAGAGGATGGTAAATCAGATAAAGGCTTTCTCAGGCTCAGTGTCATTCCAACAGAAATGTCTCCACTACCACAGTGACCAGTTTGGATATTATATACACAAAATAGCCACCCTCACAACAAACAACAAGATGAAAAACAATGCCCATTTCTGATAGAGAAAAACAAGGGTAAGAGAAGAACTTAAAGGCACAGAATTCAGAATGCACGAGCACAGAGTATTTGACAAAAAGCACTAAATATGAAATGCAATTGTCTAACTGTTTTACTGTAATTGGAAGTTGCATACAAGTTGAATACAGTGTCAAGAGGCCACACCATTATCTAAAGATAAATAAGGGATAATCCCTTATTTATTAGCACAGAATTGAGCTTTTAATAATTATAGTGCATGCTAAACAGCTATTTCCAAACCATTTGAGGGAAATCCTTCACTTTAAATCAATGTGCCACTGAAAGATGAGGAAGCAACAGCAGATGGCTACATTTCCTAGCAAAGGGCAAGTCAATGCACAGCATGCCTTACACTCTATACAAATAATAAATAACCTGAACAGAATGCACAAAGTAGTTTGAGAAATTAAGATTTATTGAATGCTCTGCCTAGATAGTCAATATATGACAGAATGTTAAAGAACACAGCAAAGAAGTTTCTGGTGGATTAGAATTACCAAAAGGTCTGTATCAAGGATATAAAGCCTTAGCTTTTCTGCTATCACCATAACCTATGCAAAGAACCACAACACCAATCGTGAAAAGTTAACAGAACATTTCAGAAGCCATCTTTGCTCTCAGATGGCACAATGAGTTTAAGGAAGCCTTGAAATGTCATTTTAACTTTCCAAAACATAAACATTTTGGCATTGTGGTGGTACATTCTTATGAGAAAGGATAACAATAGTATTAATAATAGTAATAATAAAGGTGTAGAGTGTCATGCATAATCAGATTTCCATGTTAGAAATCTAAAAACAAGTAAACAAGCAGCATTTTGAAGACTGGTTGAAGCTGAAGAAAATATAGTGAAGTCTCCCCGAATTCTGATGTAACTTGGACTCTTTTAACACTGATGCTTTGAAAATTTGTTAAAATCCACCAAGCAGAAATGGATCTGCTTGAAGTTTTCATGTATGTAGTGATTATATAAAATTTCATATATACATATTTTTTTCAAATTGCACACACCTACAGATGCTTTTAAGAAGCAAGTAAAAGTGTACTTCGATATTTTAGGCAGAAAACATTTCCTTGAGCAGTAGAAAAAAGTTATCAAGTTTCTATATCTTGCAGGACATACCATTCCTTGGTCTCGGGGAAATACCGTGCTTTCTGGAAAGCTGCTCTGATGCTATCATGTACATCAGATGCCATTTGCCTTTCCAAAATGGAAGAGAATACTCTACTTTTGAAATACGATTTAACTGTACTAGATTTAATAACGGTCACAACTTTCTAGGAGTTATGGAAGTTGTCTTTCATAATTCAATTTCTATCATAAAAAATTCCTTAAGAACTACATTAGCATACATCTCTTAAATACAGTTTTACCTATTAGACTTCCTACAGATCTCAACAGCATAGCAGTCATTTATTCTTCCTCACAATTGTTATCTTTTTCTGCCCATATTTAGAGAAGTAGAAATAAAAAACCCACATATTTTTTAATTACTATCAAGAAAGATTAGTGGTCTAATCATCAATTATTTTCTCTAAGGACAGAAAGAAAATTAACATCAGAAACCCCAAATTTTCTCCTACATTATGTCACCCTACTAAAAACTTGGTTCTTACCTATAACCTCTCATATTATTTCCCTAAAACTAGTAAGAAAGCCATATGAATGAATGGAATATTTAAATGACAGTGCCGGTTACCTGTCAAAAAATAAAAACAAAAAGATATTTTGTCTTTTGATTAAGTCATGCGTATGTACCTTAAAGCTATTCATACAGTTGGAAACTACTTTTCCTATGTTACCTCACATTTAAACTAGAATTTTTATTACACAGCACCAATGCAGAAAATAATTGACAAGCTAGTGCATTAAGCAAGTTGTTAGTGGGTTTAACTAAGCATTAAGTAACCATTAAGTTATACGTTCATAAAGCATAAGTTAAAGTTTTGCAGAAGAGAATCCTGTGGTACTCCTAAAAAGCTGTCCAAAAGAGTGATCAAAGATTAAGACAACGAATTCTTAGACTGCTGTCACTTTTGTTCCTTATCATTCAAGAAAAGTCCCTTGCCTAATTCACTGTGCACCTTCGGTATACCTCTCAGTAGTTATGGCTGGAGTTAGACACACTTTTCCAACAGCAACAACTCCCTGTTAAGCATTGCTTCCTCACACTCATTAACACGACCTCCTGCACTGAGGCCGCCATACTCACAGATCTGCCAGAGTGACTATACACAGTTCCTTCTACCTAGTTCTGTTAAAATGATCCAAGCTTAAAAAGAAAGCAGGCAAGAAGTCAGGAATAAGCAAATAGTCCCATATTTTGACAGAACTGAGATAGAAAAAAAAACTGCACACATAGTTGATCTGGTAGCTCTGAGGGTGCAGGAACAACCTGCAGGAAATAAACTTCAGCAAGTTTGTCCAAAGCCTGAGAGTCACAGAGCTCACAGCCTTCTTCAGATCCCTACTTTGCAAGTTAAGCAAGTGAGAAAACCCTCTGCATACAGAGTGTGCAATTTGAAAAGGTCACAACTTGGTCAAATCAATACCAATTTTCACTACAGCACTTGAAAGAGCTTCACAAGGAGGGCTACTTCCATGACAATTTTCAGATTTCCACTACTAGCAGTTTCAACACTGAAAGAGACATTGTAGATAGGTTAAACATCCTGCTTATCTACCTATCTCCAAACAGTGCTCCCCTTAGAAATTTGTTCCTGCTTAATCACCTCTGAGAGAGAAAATAAGCCCCTCAAAAAAAAAAAAAAACTGATAGGTAAAATTATCAGGAAGCTACTAATGGCAGTACAAAAAGAAGCACACATTTAATCTCAACTACAAGTACTTGTTACTCCCTTATAGAATTATGTCACATACAGCAGATCAATTCACTGAATCACGGCTAGCTGGACTGCAGTAATCGTCTGACATTCCTCAACAACTATGCAATCATTTCAAGACTAGAAGATAAAAGAAGAAAGCAAATGTAGGAACACAGACTGCTGATTCCAGATGTGATGCATTTGCTTATGACACTAAAGTCAGTCCCACTCTTGCAAAAATTTCAACTTCTGCATATATTCAGATTTTTAAGCCAGAAGGAATTGTCTAAGCTCTTTAAACAACCCTTGACTTTGATTCAGCAATTTCTAGAGACTGCCATAATCAAAGAAGTGAGCCATATCAGGTCTCCAGATTCAAAAGTCATTCCAAAAATTTTTTTTACAAACATTTATTCAGGAAATTCCATAGCCTGGGAAACCACAAAAATTCAACTGAACATCAGGTGCAATCACAAAAGTCCATTTACAGAGACTTCTTCAAAAATATAATTTATTCTATAAATTTAATAAATAGCCACTTTAGAAAAGATAATTTGCAAAACCCCAGTAAAAGCGCTAAGAAATCAATTGATATCCAGATTACTGACACAGTAAATAAGAATAAATGCAGAAGGAAGAGATGCAGTCTCTGTAATCACCACAGACAGTAAGCAGTCTCAATTAGACCTCTATTTGTTTTTGTATTACTGAGTACAAAAAGCCATACTTTTACACAGAATCACTGGGAGTTGGAAGGGACTTTTAAAGGCCATCTAGTCAAACTCCCCTGCAATGAAGAGAGACACCTACAGCTAGATCAGGTTGCTCAGAGTCTTTCCAGCTGGACTCTGAACGTCTCCACAGACAGAGCATCCACCACATCTCTAGAGAGCTTGCTTCAGTGCTTATTATAAAAAGAAATTCTTTGTATCTAATCTAAATCTCCCATCTCCTCATCTTATCAAAACAGACTGATAGTCTCCTTTCTAAGAGTCTCCTTTCTTACAGCCGCTCTTTAGATACCAAAAGGCTGCACTCAGGTCTCTCCGGAGCCTTCTCTTCTCCAGGTTGAACAGCCCCAGCCTTTTCAGCCGGTCCTCACAGAGGAAGTGTTCCACTCCTTGGGTCATTTTTGTGGTCAATCTCTGGATGTACTCCAACAGGTCTGTGTATCTCCTGTATTGAGGACATCACATCTGATACATTACCCCCAGGTGAGGCCTCACCAGAGCAGAGTAGAATGAAATGTAGATGAGAGATACCAGAGGTGTAAATGATTTTGCAGTCAGAAGCAATCCAACAACATTACTGTTTTCTCAAACTTTATTCCTTCACTCAAACTCTCCCTCCCCATGTTGATTTTAGATAGGGACAAAAAAAATTCCACTTAGGAGTTTTTAACAGTCTAAAGGTCTAAGGTTTAACAGGAGAAAAAAAAAAAAAAAAAAACTAAAAATCCACCTGAAACTACTATGTCTATGGAAACACTTTCATTAGTCAAATATTACTAAAACAAAGACAAAGCAGAAGAACAAAAAGAACACATGCAATGTATAAAAAAAAAGACAAATCATCTTTATAAGAATGGATGCTAATCAATACTCAGCAGTTTCAGCAGAAAAGAGGTTTGAGCACATGTAGAGATCCACTAATCCTGCTTTTGCCTTACTCAATCAGGTGTGAATTGAAGACAGCCTAAGCTCAATAAAAGTCAACCTATACTATCATTTGTCCATGTTCTGCCTGCCTTCAGTTCACCCACCGCAATTACCTTTCCAGAATTGAAGTTATTATCTTTCAGAGGCAATAGAGATATTGAAAAATATAAAGAAACATATTTCAAGGAGAGTGATAAAACACAATTTCAATCTTCACTATTTTATAACAGTGTTTAATACAGGATTTTAAGATGTGAAACATCCTAGAACTCTTAAGCAAAGTAATGCTTGCAGGCAATGGTATAACATAAAGGACAAAGTGTAAGACAGTTAAATGGACATTCAGGAAGCATCGTCACCCACAACCCATCCTGTAAGTGGATTCTGATCCCAATTATACAGGAACACACCACCCAATATTACAACACAGCTGTTCAGTCATCCACATTTCATTCTTCTGGCACCACCTGCAGAATAACCACCCCCATGTCACTTAAGTATGCTCTACCATATGTAACAACCACAGTCTGCACTTGTCATGGGCTTGCAGCAGTCACCTAAAGCAGAAGAAGTCCAACACTGCACAGCCCTCCCTAATTATATCATTTTACTAAGCACTCCAATCTTTACTGTTTACACTCTTTACATTCATTACTGTTTTCCTTATGTATGTGACAAATCACTCTGATTAATGTATTTCGGAAGAAGGAAAACAAAGACAGTTATTGCTAGCCTCCTGCTTTCTTTTAAAATCATTCTGAAACACATTTTGTATGTACATTAGTAATGAAGTATTTTTACATTGATTTTTTAGAATCGATAACTACATACATGAGATGGAAGCACCTACGGGAACAATGTTTACATTTTATTTCTGCTGTCATTCTGCTTCATTCCCCTGTGTTTAACCTTGAAATCCAAATGACAATGCTCCCTACATCATTGCCTGCAGACATTCCCGCTGAAGCTAGAGGAGCTGAAGTATCAGTGCCTGACAGGGTTTGCTCTTTGATCAGCTCAGGTGGTGCAGAGCCAGCTGGCTGCAGTTATTCTGTTGCCCAGGGAACAACAACTCAAGTGTATACTTCCTAAATCCGCACAGGCGGCCCTTCTGCAGCTCTGCCACAGCAGCTCTTGCTGTGCAAGGCTGAAGTGGTGAAGCTGCTATAGCTGCAGCCCAGCTGGTGCCCATTAGTGCTCTCAGTATGACAGGAACAAGCAGCGAGTGTGAAGAAGCATCCTTCTCACCGCTGACAAACAGAGTTATCACTCTTCCTTATTAATGAATGTAAACATCCGTCTCCTAATAAAAAGAAAAAAAAAAATCAAAACCAACATGATTTAAGTAAACCTCTGTCTAAAGAGTAACCTTTCTAAAGAATAACCCTTTCAGTTGATTCATAAAAAGATAAACCATATTCTCTTTAATCAACTTGTCTTTTACAGGCAAAAGACGAGGAAGAAAAAAAAAAAAAAACACTATTCTGTCTCTGGATTAAGAATTCCAATCGTAGTGCTCCAAGCCCACACAGCCTTTTATTTTACATTTTTCAGAAGTACATGGGCTGAGGTAAAGATAAGAATAAAAAAAACTGTAGGCTGCTTAATTTTTCTTTTAATCATTGAAATGCATTTTTAAGATACCAACATACAGCTTCTCATTTTGTAAGTGTGTACACAGAAATAAAGCAGAAACATAGCAGCTCACTATTTATCTTAATAGAAGTGTATTCCCATGAGGAGCTGAAGAAAAATAATTAACAGAAACACACTCCAGTCAAGTCCACCCCAGACATATATTCACACAGAGGACATCTTCCATGCCTACCTGGTGTCTCACGACTCTAACATGTGGAAAGCACTGCACAAAGCTCTACTGTTGAGCATGCAGACCACAGGTGACCGTAAATTCACACCTACTGCACAATGACACGACACCGATATGACTCAGGCGCTAGACACCAGGCTCTCATATTTACACTGTGTTTACAAATGTATAAGGAAACTTTAAAACCCTTGCATCCTGAAGAGAGCACAGATAATCTAAAAGTGTGCAAAGCAGTGGGTATGCTTTGAAGAAACGGGTAAACCAATAATATAATATGGGTCTGTGAGACAGAACCTGCAGAAAGCACGCAGTCAGCAGGTTGAAAAACTGGAGGAGGCATAAACCAAACTCTCTTACGGTTGCTGTTTCTCATGTTATCCAGAAATGATTTGAAACAATATTTCAGCACATACTTTTTTCTCCGAGATGTGTAGATGTTTATATATTTATCTGAGAGAGCTCAAAATTTACTGATTGCATCTCTGGAATTCTGCCATTGGTGGACAGCCTAAGAGACTAACTGTAACCCTCACTATAATCATGAGTCAAACTTTACTCTTCAGGCAAAATTAGGCTATAGCATTGTAAAAGCTGTTTAGCAGCACTAACAGGTATGCTTGCTTTCATAAACTTCAGAGAACCAGATCTCGTAAGTCAGAACCATGACTTATGGTATCTTTGATCCATCAAGTTTTCTCTGTAGGAAGCAGAAAATGAAGAAACTAGCTCTAACAACTTGCTTTTGTTTGTTTGCGATGATCTTCCTGGTATTGTTACCACCAGCACACCATAACCGCAACATCAGGAGACATACATGAACCAAGGTATCAGCTGGCCATACAAAAAGCATTGTTTGAGTTTACCCTGGGCTGAGGAGATCTGCACAACACACCAATAAAAGCCAATGAAGCATACATATTGGCTTCCATCATCACTAAGGCTAGTGAAGCAGAACACTATTATCAACATTGCTCTTTCTCGCATGCAGAAGTACCAAAGAGAAAGCTGCAATCTCAGAGGCACTCACTTGCATCACCACCAAAGCCACAGCAGCTGTCAGTTAAGTAGGGCTAGATGATAGCAATGCATTAACGTTTCCACTCGATGTTTTGTGAGATATTAAAACTCTACACTCCTTAACAATTTAATGGCAACTGAGAACCACTTATCCCCTCCACTGAATCAGGCCATCACCAGACATGTTGCACATTCAGTGCTCTATTTAAGTAGTCTTTAGCCTACATTTTACTGCATGCAAGTTCCAAAGACAAATAAAGATGACTTGACAGTTCGGAAATCTAATTCAAATGGGACAGATGTCACTACATCCAAAATCAGTTGTTTATGAAGCTATCTCAAATTCACAGGATAAAGTTCTAGCTAATACTTTGATTTGAAAAGATAGGCTTACTATGCCTTACATAAGATTTCGCAGTTTCCACTTTGTGTTTAATCTCAATAGAAATCTAGAAGTGTAGTCACTCTATCAACATACACAAACTTTCTTCCAGCAATGGCTTGTGATTGAAATTATAGACCTCAGAGTCATAATTTGCTAAGTCTTCACATTACCTGGCTGATTCGGGCAGATAACTTCCAGATGTGCTCCCACACCAAGCAAAACTAGTCAATGGAAGAAAAGAATTATAATAAACTGAGTACAATTCAAAATATAACCACATAATTGTTATTGAGAAGCTATTAAGACATTGTGCTTCAACTCTGGTAGGAGCTAGGCATCACACAGGCACTCACTTGCTGCCCCCACAGAGAGAAGGGAGAGAATCATAAAGATAAACTCATGGGTCAAGATAAACACAGTTTACTAGGCAAAGCAAAAGCTGAGCACGCAAGTAAAGCAGCCTAAGGAATTAATTCACTACTTCCCATCAGCAGGCGGACATTCAGTCACTCCTAGGAATGCAAGGCTCATCGCACAATGGTTTCTTGGGAACATAAATGCCACTACTTGTCCCATTCCTTCCCTCTCTCCCCCAGCTTTTATGGTTCAGCGTGACACCACCCTCGTACGGAACATTCATTTGGCCACTTTGAATCAGCTGTGCTGGTTCTGTCCTCTCCTGCTCCTTACGCACCCCCAGCTCCTCACTAGAGGACAGCACAAGAAGCTGAAATGTCCTTGGCTCTGTGTAACACTGCTCAGAAACAACTAAAACATCTGTGTGCTATCATCTCTGTTTTCATCAAAAATCTGAAATGCAGCACCATACCAGCTACTACAAAGAACATTAACCCTATCCAAGCCAAAACTAGGACACAGCAAGATGCAATATCACATCATTTTCTGACATGAAGTACGAATACGAGGTTAATAAAAAATTGATTTCGCTAATACAAGAAACATAAATTACTAAGCCTTTTATTATTTGAATTCCATTTTCCTGATGCCTCAAGATATTAACGGCTAGTGCATCCAGGAAGTCCAGAAAGGTCAAAGAATAAATCTTGTCCTACACTAGTCAGCCACTTTTAATGGAGCAGGCTATTCAGTTCTCACTTGTTTATGACTCAGAAGTGCTCATAGGAGAGAAATCCCAACATAACTTTTTAATAACAACGGAATGGAGAGTTACACAGCTCTTCCCTAAGTAGCTTAGAATCTAAAAAGAAAAGTCATCAAAATATAACAAATTAAAAACAAACCTGTAAAAGCCATCCCATGGTCAAATTTTCAGTGTAGAGACAAGGTAATGTCTTTGCTGTTACTGACCAAATACACTTTATGTTAATAGCATATCTACAATCTCACTGGGATTGCAAACTCACAGACAAACACAGGCTCCTCAAGAAGTACAGATCAGAAAGGCTTAAATGGAAAACTGTCCTTTATAAAGAACAACAAGAATGAGAACTATCAACGGATGGATCAGAGCCAGCTGAGTGTTTACAGTTTAGGAATAGAGCAAACCAAAGTAGCAACACTGTGGCAGGTGTCATCTTTCCTGAAGAAAAGACAGTCTTCAGATACAAGAAGGAGCTTCCTATTTATGTGGAACTTCAACCACCTCAGTGCCTGCTGGTGGGAAAACAGAGCAGGATACAAGCAATTCAGAAGATAGTATCTAATGTTGATGATCAATGAGATAACGTGGGGGAGGTGTTCTGTTGGACCTCACAACGACATAGCCACAAAAACATTATGTTCAGAACATGACGGTTTCACAGAATCATCACAGACCCGTAGAGATTGGAAGGGACCTCTGAAGACCATCAGATCCAACACCACTGCTACGACAAGTTACTTAGAGCAGGTTGCACAGGAAAGTGCCCAAAGAGTCTTTGAGTGTATCCAAAGAAAGTAGTCTCCACAACCTGTGCGGGCAGCATGTTTCAGTGCTCTGTAAACCTCAAAGTAAAGAAGCTTTTTCTCATGTTCATATGCAATATTCAAATATTCTCTAAATAGCTTTAAAATGAATCCTCTGAAATGTTTCAACGGAATGTAAGATTTCTCTAGCTGATAACGCCAGCCCTTGAGGACTCTTACGCTATGCTTTGCACAAACCATCTCATGTACAAGGCAGACAACAGCTAATGTATAGTGGTATAACAAAGGAAAAAATGACAACTGTTTTTCATCATAATAACAGATGGCAATTTCAGTGCAACATTATGCTTATGTTCATATTTTGGCAGGTATAGCAGCAAAGGAGGGAGTCAGACAGAAGGAATTTGAAGAATAAAATACCTTTGAGGTGAATCCTATCATATGCAGTACAAACATGGGGGGGAGGAGTAGTTCTTTTTTCCCCTAAGAATGTGAAGCAACGTTGATTAGATATTATGCATAAATGGTAGGAGGGGGCTAAGCAGTTATAAAAGCTTAATCAAGTACATGGATGAGAAGCAGGCTGACTTAGTCAAAGTCAGAGACTAGGAAAACCATCTCCACGATATTTCTCTGAACAAACTTGGTTACAACAAGACTGAATCGCTTAAGATTAAAGAAAAAAGATGTATAGGATTGCAACAGGCAGACGTATACTTTATGATCTGTAAGGAATTAAGCTGCAAAACATTAGCATAGACCCAGGTACCCAAAAGAACCATAAATCTCACTTTGTGACACTGACAGACAGAAAGATGAAGACAGACTCAGTGATCAGGACAAGAAACAAGGTCAAGTCTGAGGAAACAAGCCTAGTAAAATTGAAGTAAAACACACACGACCTCAAGAGACAGACAGATCCACTAAATCAAGACGAATATTCAAGTTCACTGACAATGGACATTAGCATTTAAAAAAAAAAGTCTTTTAGACATCTGTTTGACTAAGAACTCAGCAAGGAAAAAAGAAGGACTAGTCTAGAATGAGGGGGACCAGGCCAACGAGGAGCAAGCTGAAACAAGAGAGGTCTTGACTGGATACAAGCCAACAATTTTTCCCCCATCATTAAGACAGCCAAGCAATGCAGTTGCAGTCACTCAGTGAGCATGTGCAAATTCCATTCCCGAGGATTTTCCAGAACAAACTATGTAAGAACCTGAAAAACCTGGTCTGATTTCACTGCGAAATCTGCTTCATGAGGGATGTTGAACTAGAGGCCATCCGGCATCCTTGATAAATCACTGTGCAATTCTTAAACTATGGAAAAGTTCTTTTTGTCTACTAGACGGGCATGCACATACACAGTAGACATCATAAACTATGCTGAGCTGCAAGAATCTTCACAATGCCAGAAAAGGCAGACATATTAACCTCAAGTTCTGTTATTCCCTGTAGCTGTCTGCTATTTCAGTAGCAGAAATATCTGTGATGGTTCTTCACTTTCATGTCAATTAGTCAGAAACGCTTAAAGTTGTAAGATACAACCTAAAAGCTAGAAAAAAAACAAACAAACAGAATTTCAGTCACTTTCTAAGTATTTTAACTAGTTTTCATGAAAGTGCCATAGGGAATAGGACATTCTATAGAAACAATTTTCATTTTAAAATATAAACTGAAACTAGATTTGTTACGAGATGCTCAGGACATGAAGTGTGACATTTATTAGGTCAGCAGGAGAAGGAAAAGAAAAAAAAGTATCTTCTGTGTTAAGAGTCCACCAAGCAAGTGAATCTCTTCAGCAAAAGCAGGCTATATTTTCATTGTAGAAAAGGACCACAGAATGAAATGCAAAAAAAAAAAAAAAAAAGTTATAAAATCTCTTAACGTTTAACTGATGGAACTTGCACAGAATACTTGGTTTCACTTGCATAATTCAGGAATAACTCCGAAGTCTAATTCACACTGATGGAAAATCCAGCTTCTAGATTTCACTTACTGACAAGATAGTGGGACAAGAGTGCTTAAATGTACTACAACACAATACGTGTTATACACGAAATGTTACTCACTGCAGCAATGTGCTGACTAGATATGCAGAAAGAACATGCCTTTTTTTTTCATGCCTTTACACTGAATCAGTTCAATATTTGAAAACTGAGCTAAAAAATACTTGGAGATTGGATCCAGAAAACAGGTTTTCTTGGTATGCTTTCAAAATAAAAAAGAAAATGAATACAATAACAACTTCTAATGCCAAAGGATAACTCAGATTATCTCTCAGTGCAAGTTCTAGTTCAGCAGCAGTTTATTCACTTTCTGTATTTTAGAAACATTTTTTTTTCCAATATTGTGACCATCCTGTAATACTCTAATATTTCCATACTGGTTTTCCATCATGTGCATCATATAGTCACCTATTTCACTTAACACATCAAAGGAATTACTTAGATGCGAATGCTACATGTGTCATATAACTAGAATTTCTAGAAGAATAGTAGGTACAACCTAAAAAGAGCATAGAGAGCAACAATAACAGAAAACAAAAACCACAAGCAGATCCGTTACTTCCCTCAAACTACAAGAAGCTTTTTTCTGTACCATTTTCCAGTAGTGCTATGGAGAGCACCAGGCAATATTTTGAGAGATTCATTCAATTTCACTAGATCCCAGCACACCTCTGCATTGCAACTCTATCACAGTGCCGTTCAAAAATTTCCCTACACAGAGTATTTTCACTACAGAAGAGGGCAGTGAAACCAGAGAGGTCCATGCCAGCTGCTTTCTTCGCTATTAAGCAATTGAGAACATCACTAGGAGCATTTTCCAACCACCCCTACGGTGAGATTTCTCTGCTGGAAATCTAACACAGTTTTACGGTGTGAGAAGTGTGATACGTTACTCAAAATCCATTACTTTCAAATATCGAATCTGTTTTGAGTGTTTTATTTTCCTTTTTAAAATCAAAATTAAACAGCAGTTTTGTATGTGTGTAGGCTCTGAATCTACAAAAACACACTATTCATACAGAATCTCCGTAATTGCTGCACAGTGGCACCTATCTTGTTTGCAGAACAAAAACAATAAAGAGAATGTTTGCTCATGTGCATGCTCACATGTGCAAAAACTCAGATAACAGCCTTCTCCATTTGCACTTTCTTTTGCCCTCTGGTGGCTTTGTGTGTTCCTACATGTAATCGAAGTTAAATCCTAATTATACAAGTCAAAAAATACATTTGCACTGGGAAAACAAACTGTTTTCCAAATATGTGTCAATACATTTGATTAAGAAACTGAATTCTTAAGGCTAAAAGAAGCAAGCACAAACATGATGATACAAAATTATTTTTCAAGTATTTAATTTCAAAATGATCTGAAAGTTTTAACCAACTTTATGAATGTTGCTTTTCATAGCAACATATGAATGCTGCTATTCATGTTACACAAAGAATACTTTTCTGGCAGTGGTAACAAACTAATTTTTTTTAAAAAAATCTCTGAATTGTTATACTTGAGAAAGATTTTGTTGTTTCTTGTTTCAATTCATGAAAATTTATCCCAATGGATTTATAATGAGGTTCTGAAAAGCTAAAGCCAGAAACCAACAGGCATTTCATTATGAGTTTTCTTAAGAGAATTACTATCATGGAAATGTAAACACGTAGTCTACCATCAATATCATTTCAGGCTGTTCCATGTCATGCAAAAGAAAGGAACTTCTGAAGAACTCTTGATAACCTGGTGTTCAAAAAAGTGACAGATGAACTTCACTGTTAACAGTTTTCTTCACAAGTGACATCAGAGTAATTATAATAGAAGAATAGAAGAAAAATATCTTAAGTCATCCTGACATGATGTTAGACTGGTAGATACAATTCTGAAAAATGTTTTTAGTGTCTCTACTGACAATTCTCTGAAGGTAACGTGCAATAGAAACCACATAAGCCAGTAAAACACTGGCCAACTTAACAAAAGGCAGAAAGAATAAAAGAATTATTTTACAGCTCCACGAAGTTTTGGTATGCCCCTACGTCGAGTAGAGAATGCAATTCTGATGTTTTTACCTAAAGTAGGGTACAGCAGAACTGGTAGGGGCAAGATAAATAAAGAAGATGGAAGTGTTCAACAGGTTGAAACTACTTCATTAGGAAGGAAAATGTCCTGGAAAGAACTAAGTTTACAGAAAACAGTAGCAAAGTTTATTTAATAATCCATTGCAGTTCAAGTACTGCAACATTTTGCCTAAGTGCCACTCACCAAAACAGCACAAAACAGGATAAGCCACAAAGGGCAAGGATCTTGGGCCATGAGAAGTAGACTCAAGTTAGTTGATGAAGATGGTCTAATCCCTTCACAAAGGGATTAGACAGCTGTTCACGTTCTTCCTACACAGGATCTGCTCTTGCTGCTGTGGAAGTCACACTATTTGTGCAGATGAACCAATCTTTGGTTTGATCAACAGGCTGAGACTACTCAATTTGGAAGGAAAAGGAAAAAGAACATCTAACATCCTTAAAGTTAACTTTCACAGAACAGAGATCAAAGGTAAAATAGTAGTGTACCTCATCAATCCACTCCACACCACAAACAGCTTTCATTAACAGATGAAAGATGATAGTGTTACTGCTTTTTTTCCACCCCTGTAGGTTTCCTGCTAGAACTAATAGTTATGCCCAAGCAAATGTTTAATTCTACACATACAAAGATAATCTTGATAACCAATTCTAACCTCTACCTTCTTAAAACCACATTAGGTTCCCATTTCTCCTACTCTATTTTGGAGGTAAGTAGGAATCATCTCTAAGAAGCTCTTCATCTCTTCTCCCTAGCTCACAAAGCAGAAATGGATAGGAAGTACGTACTATGGTGCTTTATGATAAAGTCTTTAAACTATCTACATTTCAAAACATAAGGAGAACACAGAACTGAACATGTGTACTGATTAATTTACACTCATACTTTTCCTGAAGTTCATAATCTTACTACAACATTCAGGTGAACTGCAAATAATCAGTTATGGAGGAGTGTAAATTGAGAGTATAGCTTGTGCATAGTGAACTGCAATTTTTTCATCCTATGGAAAAGGGTGCTGCATTTAAAAAAAAAAATCAGAACACAACTCCAAATTTTTTTAGTCATTATGGCTAAGTAGATGTTCAGTAAAAATGAAAAGTATGAAAGCAGAATGACAATAACACTCATCCTGACTTGATGACTTGGTTGTCCAGTCATCAAGACAAGACGACTCAATTTGTTTAAAAACATTAAAAAAAAAAAATCAAGCAAAAGTAAACTAAGATCTGGTTTGTTTGCCATTAGAGAGATAATGGAAGGAGAAGGGAAAAAAAAAAGTTTTCCTTTCACCGAAAATAGTTTTCACAAAACAGATTTCAAGTTTCCTGCATTTAAAAGGCACAAAAGAGATCTTCAGTGATAGCTGTTTTAAGCAGCTCCTCAACTGATATGCAGCAGTCACGTTTTCCCTCCTTTGAAAGAGATCTCTAGTTTCATCCTGAGCAGCAGTCAGAACACACAATGGAATATACCAACATCAACAGCATAATAGATGTTTATTCACATTAACATCTGCCTGAGAATCTACAAGAGTATGTAATAAATTTTCATTTCTGTAAGCATGCATATACACCTCTCCAAGTACAAATTAATTGAAAGAACAATCATATGGCTTGCCTATCTGATAAGTGTTAATTTGGAAGAACACTTCTCTGCAGTCTTTAATTTTTCAAAAAAACCCAGGCCCCTGGGCTTCAGGATTTATACCTTCTTGGAGAACCATTCTCTTGGTTTTAAGTAATTTTATTCACATTTTATTACTGTAGTGTGTATTCTATTAACTTGGCAGTTGCAACACTACAGCCCTGTACAAGTAACTGGAATATACACATAACCTTAAAGTCTTAGCCTGATGTCCTGAAAGTATTCCTTTTACATCATCAGTTATAAATTCCAGCAGAAATGACCACTATCAGAAATACTGATGTAACCAGAAAAAACAAGAACAGACAACTGCCTGTCTGTCAAATCTTAACTTCCATGTTAAGATTGTTATGGTCAGCACTTTTTTGCTCCTCACAAACTAGCAGCTAACCACTGTTTTATTCTTAAATAATTTTCAGTGTTAACACACACTGTAGTGACAGTGTCAGAACCTGACAGAATGGCACGGAGCTGCACCAGGGGAGAGTCAAGGTTGGGTGTTAGGAAAAGGTTCTTCATCAGAGGGCAGCGGGTATGGAACAGACTCCCCAAAGCAGTGGTCACAGTCCCAAGCAGAAGGAGTTCAAGGAGCGTTTGGACAACACTTTGATATCAAGTTTGAATTTGGAGTGATCCTGTGCAGAGCCAGGAGCTGGACACAATGGTCCTTGTGGGACTCTGGCAACCTGGGATATTCTATGATAGCTCCCTCTGTACCACCGAACTGCTAAATGTTTCACACATCCTACAACAGTGTATTACGAACTGTACTGATAAAGAGAGCATCACTCAGCCTCATCTTGACGCAGAGTTCCCACTTTCCTGAGCCAGCTCTAGTCGAGGCTATCACTATCGACTTACATACAAAAAACAGATTAGATGCACAGTAGGTTTCCCTGCCTCAGAACTCTGCTGCAAGTCACCTAGATGTATTCCTGTATCACCTAATCTAGGTGGCCCTGCTTTGGCAGGGAGATTGGACTGGATGATCTTTTGAGGTCCCTTCCAATCCCTGGCACTCTGCATGATTCTATAAGCCCATTTAAATGCTTTCCTGCCCCCCTTTGTGTTTTCTTTATGGACTGTAAATTGAACTTAACTGGGTGTAGGCTTTGTCTGCTTTTCACTGTTCAGATTTCCAAGCTAGTCTCCTCTACCTACAACCTTTCTGGCATTTTAGCTCATCTCAGTGAAAAAATTACCCTATATAATGCTCTTTCAAATACTGAAAATCTTATTTCTAACTTCACGAAATATTTTACATACAAAACTTTTTTCCCTTAAAAGATGAATAGAGCTCTCAGATAGCTATCAATCTCTTGCAAATCTGAAGATTTATTTGTCTTCATTTTATATTGTGTATCCCTATACTTATTGGTTTATACCATTATTTGGAGAGCATAATCCTGACCCTCATCCCACCCCGCTATTATTCTTTTCTAATATTTAAAAGTCTATTTCTATCTCCTTAATTACTTTGTTACCTTTCTCATCCATGCTTTTAAAAGTGTCATTACTGCAGTACTTTAGAGAAAGTTAGAAATTTACATGCAACTGATTGGAACTTGTCATAACAACAAAAAGAACAAAAACATAAGAATTCTAGAATTATTCTTACAGATTTTTTGTTAAATTCTACATTCTCCTTTTTATTACTGGGCCACAGCAAACAAAACAATGCAACTTCTACATTACGAGTAAGATAACTTTAAGAAACAAACTTTAAATACAAATAAGCACAAGTAAATTTTCTGAGAAGCAGCGTTAGCCAGTCAAAATGTAAATGTAATGCAAGATGCCAGTTTTTTGCCACTTTTATTGCTGTAGCTCAAAACCTTACGCATGCTGCATCTTGCTTAGACAACAAGTCATCTTAAGAAAACTTAATTTGTATCACATTGAAATTTAACCAACTTTTAAAGTTCAAAGACTACTAAAATCATTTCTCCCCTTAATGTTCACCTACTTTAAAGCTGTGAGTAGAAATCTAAATCTCATTCAAGAAGAGCCCACTACTTGTTTTTTATTTTTAATTCAGTTGACTTGCCACAATAGAGTGAAAAGATGCTGTGTTAACATGTCACAAAACTGACATATATGCAGTGCATATTATATAGATAGATAAAATATCTAGGTACAAGTATTAATATGTAAGTATTAATTTTACAATGTCTTCTCCCCCCATCCTCAAAATATTCAGTCATGTCCTACCATAGCTTTTCCTCCTATACCCAGCTTCTTTCACATACTCGCACACCTTTCTTCATCCAGTTTGGCAATCCAGGATAAAATACAGCTTCCATAATTCTTAGTGCTCACAGAACCAAACAGCTGCCAAACTAATTTTCAATCAAAAGAAACACCAAAACGCAACATCACATGTGCCTATCACATAAATTTTCTGAGTTTCAACAGAGTCAAGATTTGCCTGATTTACAGCACTCAGACAACAAGAGGTGGTCACAATACCTCTGACTGGATGTCATTTGCTTGGTACTTCAGTAAGGAAAAACAGCATTTCTTTAAAACAGCAGAACAAACAAATAGTTTTAAATGTTTTGAATGCTTAATTTGGTTGCATTACTACTTGAATTAAGTTGTCTGCTAAACCTAGTATTCCTTATTATTAGAACCCCTATGCTGTGTGCTTTCTGTTATGTGTTTTGCTATTTAGATTCATCAGTAATCATTTGAGAATCAGATCTTGTTTTCTACAGAATGCTAACAACTGATGGTTCTAAATGAAGATGCACAAAGTACAAATGATAAAGTTTAACATTTCTAAACGCGATAAAGCAAACCAAATCTAGAACACAAAGAATCTAGAATAGAAAGCATACATATGAATTAATAGGTCCAACAATGGAGATTAGAAATATCACAGAAATGTGAAGTTATATGCGAGGAAAAAAGAGGTGCATAAACTCTGTGAGGTGTTTCACAATATTCTATAGAGCACAGTATTCTTAGAAAACAAAAGAAAACAAACAGTACTCTTTCCTCATCTCCCCTATCCCATCACATTACCAACAAAACAGCTCAGGAAGGCTAGAGAAATATAATGTATAAACTTCATTTGGTTTTCTGCAAAGGAAACTTCACCAGAAGTTTCTGGTGGAAACTTTGGGATATTCTTTGCCTTGGCAGTGATTGATGGAGAAGTTATGTTCAGAAAGTCAACAAGACAGTAAAAAGTAAAAATAAAATTAAAATAAAAAACACACCACATTAATACCATTTCAGTGAACCCTCCATTACTTTTATAATTGTTTTTAAAGATTCACAACTGACTCACAAAAGAAATTCATGCCATAGGATTTCCATTTCATCTGGACTGAAATAAAAGCACCAAGTAGCCCCAGAACAACTTTTTTTTTTTTTAAACAAGAGGTTGAACAGTAGGAATTTACAGCTCCACAGCTGACAGATGCATTATGTCTGAAACTCACTGTCATATTCTTGTATACTTAGGCTGTATTTTCATGAAAGAATACACTAGAACACATGAGACTAAACAATATTTATTCAAATTGACAGCACAGATTTCTTACTTGTCAGAGAGAAAAACGACCACCCCTTCTCAAATAATGCAAGATTTTCCAAGCTTTAGAACAGAAAATCTTCACATCTGCCTTACCAAGGAAAGGCACAAAGATTCTTGATCTAAACAGCTGTGCACTTAGTGTTAAGGGTACACAAGGAGCACTCCTACTGGTTTTGATGAGATATTTAGACAATTTATAGTCCTCTGTGGGCATATCTGCATTAAACATATGACAAATAACACTATATGCAGACTTAATCTGCAATTTTAAAGGGAGCTTGGTGCTGGCAAGAAATTTTGAAAGACATTTGTTTTCACTTTAAAAATCAAATATATGAAACAATAAAAAGAATGAAGCCTAAAATAACAGGAATAATTTATTTGACCTGCTTGGCATTAATCAGGTAAGCAATACTTTGGTTTTGCTGGTTTCTTTGATATGAATGCAAACCAATTTCTAATCAAGATGATCTGAGGACAGAAGAAGGATGAGGCATAATTAATGGTACAGCAGACCTTTGAAAAAATACTTGTGTTGATAACTTCTATTTTTAAGGTTTTACACATAGCCAGATGTTCAATCCTTGTGCTTTCAAAATATCAAAGCACTTAAACTTTAAAATTGTTGGAAAGGACTTACTTTTATTGTAGCAAGTTGCCAGTACACCTTTATCTGCAGGACTGGCACTAATGTGCCAAATCTCACCCACTTGATGAAGAAGCACATTTTTGTTTATGATGTTATTTTCATCATCAAAATCTATGATGTGAATCTGCAAATACAATAAAAGAGAACATTAGGTTTTCAAATGTTTTCCTGTGGGTCTTAATTATACACAATGACTGCACAGAACAATTTAATGAGAATTTTATAACTGATATCTACTTTAATTAATTGTTATACTAACAATTTACTATATCATTGATTTCATCAAGATAGACTTTTCTAGAAAAATAAGCCATCTCTCTGTCTTGATGAAATACAGTATTTATTCTTCTCAGTCCTGCAGCTTAAAGCTTGAAGGTGATTTTTCATATTATAGTTATCAGTAATAAGCCACTAACACTGCATTTGAACACTTCTTCCAGCAATAAACAGAAATAATAACATCACAATTTTCAGTCAAGATGTCTGCATTAACTCTGTATACAAGCCATCAAATTTAAGTATCTTTTGAAGAAAGAATTGGAGAGAGAGAAAGGACTTTGTTTTGAAACAAAAATAACTGAAACTTCTAGAGTGCTCCTCAAGCAAGCAATCATATATATGTATCCATACATAAAACTATCCATTACTAAAACACTTGGAAATATAATACATTTTAGACTACAAACAAAGATAAAATATCGAACTGAAAGATTCTTTTAAGAAATACTAACTATGTCTTAATAAATCTATATCTCACTCCTGTTTTTCTTTTAGGTAATCTCAATTAAGATTCATTAGTAAGGCTGTATCAACAATGAAGAGAGAAACAAAGTCATCTACTAAACCACTGCAGAAGTCTTACATACAAGACATTACAAAATTTTTTCATAAAATAGAGAAACAACTAAATAGGTATCAACTCAGGCTATATTGGCAATACTGTACATAAGTTCACGAAATGGCTGATGTGTTACCTTTTCTCTTTTTACCTCTCCTTCAAACACTCAACTGCTGAGTGCAGTCATCAGCAACTTCTTCAAATATAATGCAGGACCTCATCACCTGCAGTGTTCTTAACTCAGTCATCCAGGGCACATAAGCAGTCCTGCAGTTGATGAGCACGCTGTCCTTTCAAACTTGACTTCATTTGTTGCCCTGAACTTACAAATCTACCCAGGCATCAGGACAACATCCATCTCCCGCAGCAATTGCATAGCCATCTTCCTGTCCAACTTAAGGAAGTCACCTTCCTGTCTTTCATAACTCTCCAGAGTCACACCCCTTGGACTTATCTACAGCTGCCCTTTACTTTGGTGCTCTGTATATCCCCTCCTGACCTACTCCCTGTGTCCTAAATCAAATGCTATTGTCTCTGAAGAGAACTCTTCCCCATTCAGTGCTTTAAATCCTTGACTAACTTTAACAGACACCATATACTCAGCCCCCTGCACTGCTCTCTTATATAAGCTGTATTCTGATGTTCTGAATCAACTCGCAACTCAAATTGTTCATGAAAACAACAGCTTGGAGATAAACTGCAACATATTTATAACTCTAAAGTAAAACTTTCAACAGGCTCAAGAACAATAATTCCTATTACTATTTTTACACATCAAAATAATGATAATTGGCTTTTGGATCTCCAACAAAAAACAGATCCCTCAAAGTTACTGAATTAGATGTTTAACATAAATAATGTGAAATACATGAAAATATTTAAAAATAAGAGCTTATTTTCTCTGTGAAAAGCACAAACAGATCTGCTTTATTTGCTTGTTCTCAGTTATCTCAAAAAAAAAAAAAAAAAGGAGAGGGAAGGAAACCTTCTGTTGGAGTCACTGAAGTCTCATTTGGCAGCTTCACTGAAGTCTCTAGAGGTGAACCACAAAGCAAAACTATTTACCCCAATTGCACATATGTTTGCCTGCACTGGCCTGGTTAAGAGGGTCATTCAACACAAACTGTCAGAAAGCTCTTTATCCCATCTGAAGCATTCGGAAATCACAGATGACCAATTCCTCTTCTGCTGTCATGTCTTTGCTTCAGCTGACATCACAGATACCTGGAAACCTCTGCTGTAGCTATACTAAATACCAAAGACAAAACAATTCTCGTGCAAAATACAAAAGTACCAAATACATTACCAGCGTGATGTCATGAAGAGAAATACTAGCAGAAAAACATTCAGCTACAACTGTCCTAATGCAAGCCCCAGCTGCACAAGTTGCTATTTTCATCTGCTCAATTACTATCTTTCTAACTTTTTCCAGTGGAGTAGAGAAATGAGTTTCAACTTGGATAAATAAGTTCAGTATATGGATGCTACAGAAGAGGATAACAGCAATAGTAAGCATAGGTACACTCAGAGAACCTTTTCAACATGAATGCACTGTCCTGAGTAATGATATGCGCTACCATAGCTCTTGTGGAACATGGTCTTTGTGGAAAATAACTCTTATCATCAGTAGCAACACTAAGGAGTCACCTAGCTGCTGTAATTATGCTGAAGACTCCCTGAAGACTGAACACATACAAGTCCAAACAGAGAGAGAAAATAATGTAGAGATCCGAAGGCAAATAATTATTTGACTTTACTAAAAAAAAAAAAAAAAATCTGGAGAAATCACTAATTGCTATGGAAGTGACTAAGGCAGGGAGACAACTGAACACATTCAGAACAAAATTACTCTTTTTCTTCCATTACACAAACTCTATAATTTGTTTCCTTACATCAGAGACTAACAGAGTACAGAGCGGGAGATGTGGGAAGTGTTTCAGTTTGAGTGGCCACTGCCATCTCTATGCCTATGTAACACCATGCATGAAAACGATTATGTTGGATTCTAACACAAGACTGAAGATAACTCAGTTCTCAGAGAGATCAAAAAAGATTAGGTGAAGTACGCTTATTGTGTATGCTTTCAAAAAAACACACAGTAACTGCATTAAACTACGAGCAGCAGAAATACAAAAGCTTCCAAAAGCACAAGTTTTTAAGAACCATGTAAAATACTGTCAGAGAACAAGTATACAACCGCATGAACAATTTCTCAGAAGTCACAGTGAACATAGTTTAAAAAACCAAGAACTACATTCAAAGATATGAAATGTTTGTTTTGGTTTAGAGAATTCCTTTAAAAAAGAAAGCACCCAAACCCCCAGCTCAGCAGCAGCAGATGCTTACATCAGGTGACAGATATTTGGACAGAAGGTGTAGATTTTCAGAGATTTTTTTTTTGAAGTACTAAACAATAAGATTACAATACAGACCAGCAGCCTAAACTGCTCTCTTCAATTATCACCTTCCCTCAAGTGGTATTTCACTGGAGAGTTTTCTTTGTCTCTCTTCCATTTGGCAACACACTTCATGTTGCCAGTTTTACTCTCCACTTCCACAACACTACATCAAGAACACGCTGTTCTCCTTCCTTCGTTCTCCTTCCTTCTTTCTCCTATATATTTTTTTACAAGATCTCCAAACCTCATAAAAGAGAGTAAATCACATTTGTATTCTTCATTAGCTGCATGTATTCAGGTTTCCTAATTCCATTCACATCCCGAAAGTACGTAGCAAAGTTGTTCCACAGGAGCAGATGACAGACCTCAAGTCAAAAAGGAACTACTTTCATGAAGTTATGCAGATCAAAAAACAAGTACTTGACACTGATAATATCTCAAGTACTGTCGGAATACAACATTTAAAAATACCTTCCTTGGCCTCATAAAGAAAGCATTAACAGCAAAACATTTTCACCAGAGCTCCTATGAATTACTTGTACAGAAATAAATCTCACTAAGGAAGAAACTACCTCGCCAGCTTCATGACTGCTGTTCTCTTACCTGCAACACACCTGGTTTGGGACTGGAAGGGAAGAAACATTCTGCACATAATGGAACTGCATATTCAATATCTCACCACACAGCACTTGGTCAAGCATTAAAGGCTGCAAGCCAGTTCATAAGTTAGGTCAAGTAACCAAAGAAATTTTTAAGCAAATCTAGAGAACATAGTGCTGAATTAAACAATAATGACTTGAGGCCTAAGGCATTTCTTAGGGATTAGCAACTAGCTGATGGAGCTAATGGCCTGAGGCACAGCTAAAGGCCAATAACCCCCAAAGATTCGTTAATACCCTAGGAAGTGGCTTGCACATCTATTATTAATGCTATTCACTGGAAAAAAAAATTACGTTCAATGAGGCTGAAACACGTATATGGAGATATGTCCAAAATAGGTAGTCTATGCCAAAAAAATTTACCTACATCAGAACGTTTAAATTATTGAAGATCTGCTGGACGCCAATCAGTGAGCAAGAATCACCCTCTAATTTGGAGCCCAATTTTGGACTAGAATTTAATTAGTCCAACCAAGAAGTAAAAGATAGATTCAACTTTTAACCTGATAAAGCTATTTATTCAGTAGAAAAACACCAAATGTCTGTAGAGCATCCAGGACAAATGCATAATGATTTTTTTGATCATCTTATTTTTAACTAAGTTTGTTATGCCACGTCTTTTGTCACTGGTCTCACAAGTATTACCTGAAAAAGTAAAGAAACTGAATACTCCATACTCCTTGTACCTTCGAACGCTTTTTTCCCCTCTTGAGTCTTAACCAGCATTAAGATTTGGTACCAAACTCAGTGCTTTATTGTGTACAATTACAATGTTCACTGGGGGGAAATTATATTTCTATTGGCAGTAAATAAATTTAGTGACTAATTTGGATTGTGAGAAATCAGAAAGACAAACCTTAAAATCCTTCTCTCTCCACATTCTCTGAATTAACTCCTTCAATCTGGAGCTTTACACGGCACATGAGGGCATGGGGTTACACTCAGTATATAGGGTCTTCTCTGCCACTCTCCATCTCTCACTTTTTTTCTGCTCCAGCATGTGGTCTCCTTGACCACAGTTCCTTCACAAATATCCACATTCAGGAACAGGTTCTCCACAGGAAGCAAGGATATCTGCTCCACCACAGAACACTGCCTGTTCCTCCTTTGACCTTGCCATTCCCCCTATGGTTTATTCTGTTTCTTTCTCTTTTTTGTTCCCTTCTCTCTCCCATGCAGTATTTTCTCCCATTTCAGAAGTTTTCAGAGGTTCCACTATTCTGTTGGTCTCAACTGTGCCCTCCTTGCATAGGCAGCTGCAAACTGCACAGGGCAGCATCTGGCATCTACCAACAGAGAACATCTGCAGCACTTCTGCTACACCCACCTGAAGCCTACACCCAGTGTAGCTTTCTAATTGTTCTGCCCTCAAGATCTTCTTTCACTGTGAACACACATACAGAAGTTTAATCATAAAAATAAAATTACTGTAAAATTGTAAGTGCTGTACTCTGAACCACACAGGAAACAGTCCAACAGAAATTAAGCTGTGATACTCCCTGAAATTTTTAACTTGCTGTATTTGTGATCAGTAAAGACACAATTGATTACCAACAATTATAGGTGAAAAAAATCCATTTCCCGTGGCTTCAGATAGACAGCTATGCATATGCCAGGAGTCATATTAAAGATGATCAAGGACTAAAGAATTTTGTTTTACTTCACAAATCTTCCAAGGTTTAAAGACAGCTCCAGAAAAATCTAGAGATTTAAATTAATGAAAAAAATGGCAACTGCTTCACTAAGCCAAACTGGTTTAGTAACACAATTTAGAACAGTTTAATTTTCCAGAAATACACACTCTCACTTATATTTCTTATCAATATATCTGCAAACAATTAATGTAAATCTACAACTTAACTATCACTTAAACTTCAGAGGCAGGAAGAAGATAGATATTTGAACAGTGTTAAAACAAACAAAAAACCCCCAAAACTGACATTTGACCGAAATAAGTTACCTGATTATCATATCTAAGAGACTGTGTTCCAACCAAAAATCTTATAGCATCTGTTTCTGCTGTCTGAGGTGTTAACGCTCGTGCCTAGGGAAAGAGAAAGCCATTAGAAAAGTCCAATTATTACAATCCATTAATTTCGGCAAAAATCTTTAAGCTCATGTATCGATCATTTTTAAGCATCACATTTTACAACTGTAGTATTTTTTTGTTAGTTATGTCTATTTTGCTTAATACATTTTTCTACAATTTCTCACATTTGTAAAATACATGGAAGACATAGGTCCTGAATACTTAACTGGCCTTCATTGTAAGAGCAGTTCCCCCACATTAATTCTCCTTTATGAATTGAAAAAAGACAAAAACAGAAGAAACAAACAGTGGAACAATGAACTTGATTCTTAAGTGTACTGGATGTAATATTAAAAAAACCCGAGCTGTTCATACTGGAAGTTCTTTCCCCCCTCCCCCCCCATCACCACTCTCTCTCTAACAATTCAGACTGAAGATACTTGCATAAAAATGAAAGAATTCTTTTCCTCACCATCAAACACTAAGCTTAAAAAAATTAAAAACCAAAAATCTTTTCTTTTTCAACTCTAGATCACAATGTATAAATTTAAAATAACAATACAATGCTAGAATAGCAACTCAATGATTTTCCTTACATAATAAGGCAAAACAGTCTAAGTCATTGTCTAGCAGAAACAATAAGAGCAAAATCATTTTTCATAAAAGTACTCTACACTCCATAAACAGCATAAACAGTTCATATGTGATATGCAAGACCAAAAAAAATGATTTAGACAACATTTTGCTCCAGATCAAGCAGAAGAGGTTAAAAAACATAAGCTTAAGAAGTGTAAGCTAGTAGATCAACATTTACATGAGTGGAAAAAAAACACTATGGAACACAATTCAGTTTGTGTTCAAAACATACTCAAATGTAGATCAGAGATCAGTACTGTACTGATTTGTTTGTGCTCTCCTACATATGTAGCACTCATCTCCAAGAAGCCTAGACAATGTTTCCAATTGACAGAAACAAGAAGAGGTCACCAAAAAGATTTCAGAAAAGCTTTTGCCTTAAACAGAATTTACATTTGCAGATCTCTAGCAAAGAGCTGCTTTTTATTTCAGACCTCCTTTCAATTATTTTGAATATAACATTAGAAGTAAGTCAATAGCTACGTATCTCTTTCAAGCAAACAAGTTTATTTTTGTTTCTGCAAGTTGAGAAGAAGAGGCCTCCAAATAACTTGAATAAAAATTAAAAAACAAAACAAAAAAAAAAAAAACAAAAAAACAAAGAAGCTTCTCACCCCTTTTAAAGCTGTTCAAGTAGATCTAATCTTTTTGCCTTCAGGAATGAATCAGGTTAGATACAAAGTACCCAAAATAAGTTTTCAGATTACCATTTATTGTCTGTCATAAAGAACTACAGCTTCCACAGAATATAGAGTTCAAACTCATCAGTTGTTGACAAGTAAGGAAAATCTGAATCTTGAAATAGCATTACGATGGACTGTCACGTACTTCCTGGACAAATAGATGTTTAATTTTGTCTACTCTGAGTTACGTTTAGAAAAACGTTTTTTTCAACAATAGAAGTCTTGTGATGAATAAAGCCTCTGCATTTGGACTGCTGAGCAGAGTCTAGAAGAGCCCCCAATATCTTACACAAAAGCATCCTTCCTCACAATTGCAGCAAATAGAAAATAAAAAGCAGAGTAGAATGAGTATCCACTAATCTAAACCAATAAAAAAAGCTTTTATACAAAGCTAGTTATCCACAGAACACTAAGTCGCAAGTAGATCTGAAAATAGTCTACTACTGAAAATACTAAAATTTTATTTACCAAGGAAATTGACATGCTGCATGGCATTACATGAAGTAATTAGCTTCATTTTTAAAGAACATCTAAGACTAGGGAAAAAAAAAAAAAAAAATCAAGGAAAGAGTAAAATATTGCGAACTATGGAGAGCCTTCTGGTTACACATTCAAACTTCACATTCACTGTAAACTTTAGTCAGAATCTCTGTGAAGAAACCTGCATGGCTTAAACCACGTAGAGTTTTAGAAATTTGGAGCAATACTGCAACAACCTGACTGTCATGAACTTCCCCAATATTTTAACATACAGCCAAATATTTAAACATACAGCCAAAAATCCCTCCCACCTAACACAAAAGCAGATACTGCCTTTGAAAAAGTAAACACCAAAGATTTCTCAATACTATCTGCCAAGGAAGCTGAAGAAACCAGTGGCCATATACACCTATGCATAGGTTCTCCAAGTGATTTGTTTTCTACAAAATTGGAGGCTACATGTACACAATTACAAAATAGAAAACCTAAGCAATCAAACAATTATCAATTCTATCTTGTGTTCTCTGAAAATAGAAGTATCTAGGGATGAAAAGAGATGTGAGCAACAGTTGTAGTGATCCAGGACACAGCACCACTGAGCTCTAGAGGGGTTCCCAGTGTCTTTTGCATCCTATGTTTAGGACAGGCTATTCTGCCTACACAGAGTCTCTCAAAGTAACAAAAATATTCTGAAGAAAAAATAAGGTTAAGGTAGAGAGCGTGAGAGGGTGAGGGGTTTGGAGGAGGAACAAAGGAAAACAACCTTAAGACTCCAGTGTAAAGAATAATTTACAAGAATACCATAATGTGTTATTTTGTGCATAAATTAGAAACATCATTTCCATGCCATATTAAAAAAAAAAAGAGCACGTGCTATAGTACAGTCAAAATTCAATTTTTTTTTTTTTTTTTTTTCCAAAGTAAGGAATGAACTCAGATATACAACTGAATAAACTATAGCAATGGTCACAATGAAGTTTAGTATGGGTCAGAGACAAAAAAATCTAGTCAAACATAACGAACTGGCATTTTCATCTATTGCATCTTGAAGTGTTTTATAGAGCCAAAAATTACACGTATGGACAGAGAATACTACATAAATCTATATAAAAGTAAAAATTATAAAATGCATTCATAATGTATCATTTGTCCCCAAGACAGTAAAGCTTGCACTTGCACAAGTGCAAGCTGTGAATGAACTTTGAACAAAAATTATACCTTTACAGAAGCAGAAAGGAAAACTGAACAAAAACAAACATCAAGAAAGACCAGCACCTTGGACAGAGACAAAAAGAGAGGATGGGGTAGAAACGAGCTACTTAAAGTTAGGCATAAGTTAAGTTTTTCTAGAAAACAGAAGCTTAGATTACTAATTTCACACATTACCTGAAATCTGGTTCTAGCATTAGCCAATGGATATGCTAGATTATTCAACACAGTCATTGTTATTAGCTATGCATTTTCACCAACAATAAACAAGAGCCTGCATGCCGTGCTCATCAAAACCTGCACCAGTGGAGGTGACCCACTGTTGCTGTCACCACTGCTGAAACATCATCCACCACCTCACTGTGCTCACATCCTTCGTTTGGTCTCCATAAACATTCAGCAAGCACAGATGAATGTTAGCAGATGCCCTTTTTCTTCATGGAGGTATTCAATTGCACACTCCACGCTTCCATGTCAGATGCCAATTTGTCAGACTGCCCCTCTGTCACAGTAACAAAATGTAATGGAATACAGGTGAGATGGTTCAACCAACTGCCATACCACCATCATCTGCCTCTGATGTCGTGAGCCAACACAAAAAAAATAGGCAGCATTACTTTCAGAGTAGCCCTCATTAACTATATTACATAGTTAATGTATATAAGTAACAAAACTGATTCCAATTTTTAATATTTTCATTAAAGCAGTAAAAAAAAAAAAAGAGCAATAAAAACATAAAGGCAGTGGGATATTTGATCCTGTTTTTATGGAACTAATACATGTATCAGGCTGCTCTGATGGAAGTATTCACAATTCTCAAGGTGCTCAGAGACTTATGAAACTTTACTTCTCCTGTGCTTCATCCTCGAGAACAGTTGCTCACAAATTGCTTTATCGGCAGAAACCAATGACATAAATAAGGTATGACTGTGGATCGAGGGATATTTTTCTCTTATAAAAGTCCGGTACTGAGACATGGTCAGATTTTGGAGTTGAATATCTGACTGCAACTCTATAAATACATTTTAAAATAGAGTGCATGTCAAATGAAAATGTAGTTGCAAATATACCAAAAATTGATGTTGTTTGTTTGTTTGTTTCTTTTGCAATCTTGAAACCCATTCTTAAAAATTCCTCTACAAAAAGGGAAGGCTGCATATTTTTCACTGTTCACAGGACTGTGCTTAGCCAATGTACCAACATACATAATATTATTTACCACAACTAGAGCTGGCACTGCACCACGCACTCCCTGTGCCCTGGTTGGACCTCAGACAGCATCAATAGTGCACTGATGGTTTTGCTGTTGCTGAGCAATGGGTGCATGCCCAAAGCTGAGCCATCACCATGATGGTATGGAATGGTCACAGCATGGACTGTGCCAGGCTGCAGGTTGGATATGCCTGGTCTCAGACATAAAGAAGGCTGTTTTGGAACCATAATGCATCCAATCTGCACTTCGTACGTAACTTCTCTCAAAACTTTCTCAGTTCCTCTTTCTCCATTAACCAAATCCACAAAGTCACTTTCTGAATTAGACTGTTACTATTTAGGGTGTTAATGTGCCAAGAATAAAGTGGCTTGAGTAACCTCAGTACTACTGCTGAACATACTTCTAGTTGATGTGCTGCTCTGGTCTGATAGCAGCAAACAAAAATACAGCCCTGAATATTCGAATATCTGCATTAAATGAGCTACAATTGAGCTTCTTTTGGTTATATTACAGGTGCCATTTGAAAACAATATAGTCAGTCTGTGCTATTAAACAGTGAAATTACAATAAAAGATGTACATCACATTTGGCTTGCAGTCCCCAAATCTGAAGGCAGCCATTTGACCACCTGCTTATGCTCAAAACCCAGAAATATATAGCTCCTTGCACAGGCAGAAGAGAAAAAGGTTGGCTTTGCTGACGTCCCAATCTGAGGAAAAGAAAAATCAAGAGGTTTTTTTCCTCCCTCCTCAAGAAAGCCCCAGGATGATAACAGCATAAATATTATGCCTGCCTTCTGGCCTATTTTCCATTTTCAAGTAGGTACACTTTGATCTTTACCTAGATAGGACAGCCTTGTTCCTCCCTTCCCAGCAGGAGACTCTCCAACCATCAGCTGCAAAAAGCTGCAGCAAATCCATCAGTGAAGAGGTTGGCAGCACACATGCCCAGGTGACCCTCAGTGCTCTGACAGCTGCTTTCTCAAACTCGTTCATAGCATAACAATTCCCATCACAAACACATTTAGTGCACTGACCTTATTGCGCAGGCTGACAGGTTCTGTAAACCTTCCCAGCTACAAAAGCAACCCTTGCACAAAACCTTGCATAGCACAATCATCCTTAGAAATCCCACTTTCACACTGTCACTGTACACTTGTAACAAAGCTTAAAGGTAAATATCTTTAAGAGTTCTTCAAGCTCACATAACTATAGCTTCATATTTTCATTAGGCTGTACCTTACCTAATATTACTTAGATCCTGCTAATTACTTAAGGATCTTAAAAGTAGTAATATCCATTTAGTCCAATTCAAGCATTATGATCTTTGGAAGATTACTTAAGAGAGCTTTGTCACATACCTTTTTTTTTTTTTTTTTTTTTTCTTCTTTTCTTTTTCCTTCCTCTCCATTGAGTCTTTGAATCTAATAATGTGTTTGGCTGGAGTTGTATATGATGTCCTCTCAGGTGAAATGCTGCCCTCAAAAAGGGACACGAACGGGGAGGCAGATAGAAAAACCCATGAGAGAACATCCTTCCAGCCTGGACTACAATATACAGGACTGGCACTCATGAGGCAAATAACATTGGGAAAGAAAAAAGATCGAAGAAAACAGTAGGAATTTTAGTAAGCCATAATCATTCAGTTTCTTGAATCAATACAATTTTCCAACTAAATTCTCCAAAGACATCACTAATGCTATAATCAGATTATTATCTTACTTCTGTTTAGACAACTTTCTTCTATCCCACAAGGGATTGAAAAGGCTCTCCCAAGAAGAAAACCTCACTGCAAACACAAGCCATAACCTCTGCACCTCCCATAATGGCAGCATCACTGAGCCTGAGAGGATTCAGAGGTTCCCTGGGTGCTGCACAAGTGGCATGCAGCTCCCTGGAACGTCCCTTCCCTTCCTTCTTCTTCTGTGAATCTATACCTACTTTCTACTAAATCATTACAGCTATTCTCAGTACATACTAATTTTAAACACGCACACATACTGTGCAAGACCTGTGGCCAACCCTATGCCAGTTAGTATCTTGTACTGCTTTACGATCTGTTGTAAAGTCTCATTTTACTTTATTGAAATTAAAAGCCACCTTACTCTATCAAACAGGCAAAAGCTCTAAACCAATGGTCTTAGCAGGTTGTACAAATATGACCAACAACTAACTGAAAATTAAAATATGAACCAAGGATTGCTTATCATCACAGAACAAAGCAAGATACAGGTTCTTCCTCCAGAATCACAGTTGGCATTGAAGCTGTGCCACACTTAAGTCCTGAAAAGCAACTACCACATACCTCATGCCCAAGGCTATAAGCACATCGAGCCAACTTTAAAGTAAGGCATGTAAAGTACTTCCAGGCATTCAGTAGTGCTTATACACCTATTTAAAATGTCACTGTTGAAATATTCAAACAGTAGAAAGCTGAAAGAAACTATGGATCACCTGAAAATGAAGCTTATTCAACAAACAGTAAGCATACTGTGTACTCTAGGTTAGAAAGCAAACATAAGTCAACTCCAGCCAGGAAATATATGACACAGATTATTTCAGTAACAAAAAAAAAATAGCAAGGTCACAGAACAGCTGAGGTGGGAAGGGAGCCTTGAAGCTCACCTGGTCCGGTCCCTGCTCCAGCAGGGGCATTCAGAGCACAGTGCCCACATGACGTTCAGGTGGCTTTTGAAGATCTCCAAGGAAAAACTGCACTGCCTCTGGGCAACTTGTGCCAGTGCTCTGTCACTGGAACAGCACAGAAGCATTTCCTGGTGGGAACCCATTTATCACACTCTCATAATTTAGGTTATTAGTGAGAGTAAGATTCAGTACAGAAGGGTTGTGCTTCTGAAAGGAAATGTTCTGCAGCTACTGTTGTTGCTTCATATTCATCATAAGGATTCACAGCCACACCACTTAGTCCTCAATTCATGTGGCTTCTCACCCATTATCTATTCCTTTGCATTTATTTTCATTTTGACTACAATTGGAGCATAGAACAACTATGGTGAGTCACTGTCAGAGAAAAGTCATGAAAGAATCGCACATCCTAAAACTGATACATACTTTTCATGTTTATGCACTGTTCACATAGCTCAGCAAAGAAAACACAGCAAAGAAAAAACAGACCACATTTTGAGGGCAATATGAACAGTATAAATAGTACAAGAAAAATCTGCAGTCATCTGATAAAACAAGGGAAATGAAATAGGTTGAAAACTAACCCTAATCCTGCACAAAATGGAATTCAACAATTTAACTTGATCAAAGTTCTTCAAAGTAGTTTCAAACAGCGAGTGCTTATATGCTAGTACAAAGGCTCAGGATTTGTATATTTTATTTACATTTTCATGTGTCTGAAATGTGAGTGATATAGCTCTGCCAACTAAGATGTTCTTATTCCATTAGTCCATATTTTCATGAAAACCAAATAAAAATAATATTTGCATGTTATTCTAATCTACCTTACTTATACTGATATCTAAAAAAAAAAACCACATACAAAAAAAAAAAATCCCACCACATTCAAAACTGACCAGAAATTATGCAGAAATATTTTTATTGCAAGTGAGTTAGCACATCTGCTAACTCTGACGGATAGAAGGAATTAGCTTCACATTCTTAAACTTAAAAACCATGCTACACTGAAGCAGATCAAATGCATACTTACAACAACCACATTTCCTCAGGCAGTAACCCAAACCAGATTTCGACTCCTGGAGCCAAACACAGGTTGGACTAATCTCCAACCTCTAGTGCAGCTTCTAGATGCCCTCGGTTTGTGACATATAATTATTTACAATAGAAATAGAAGATTCCTTCCTCTCTATAAACGTTTTATCATTTCAAATCTCAGCTTTGAGTAAGATTGTCATAGAGTCAAAGGAAAGATTATCAGTAAGTGAAAGTAAAAAAATAAAAAGCCAGACTTAAGCAACAAAAGAAAAATTCTTTAAACAGGCTTTAATAGAAAAGTTATTCTGAAGTCACAGTGTTTCTGACACATACACTGGAAAGAAGCAGTCATAAACCATCTTTCTTATTCCCCACCCCCTCTCTAAATGCTCTGAATTAAGTGTAATTCTTTTTTATTACCACCACCTTAGTGCTTTTGCTTCCCAATCCCATCAGAGCTGTTACAGATTGCAGAAGGGAAGAGGTCCACAAGAGATGTGTGATGTGAAAGGCTGAATAGTGCAGGCCCATGAGCAGGCAGAAGACAGGCTAGATTTCCTATACTTCTGAGAAATTTGTCATTATAAGACCTCCTAGAAAGAAGCTATGAATTTTACTAAACAGAGGATATATTCTATTCTACAAGAAAGGTTTAAGTTTTGTTAATCTTTAAGTACAATCTACACACAAAACAGTGGCATCAGACTTCAACAGATTTAACTTGTGGTGCAGGTAAGTGCTACACATCAGCTCTTATATGAGAGGAAAACCAAACAGATTTTCTTCTCAGACAGACCTATTTGTGTAGTCAGCATTACAGAGCACGCATTTCGGTAGACAGAGCACCAAACTTCATAAACAGAACCTTCATACACTTCCAGAACACTTTCCATAAGCATTTTAGTAATGAAAAAAATGCATGTAGGCATACATTTATGGTTAGTTTATATTACTGAATCGACTGTAAAATGAAGGCTTTGCTCTGTGAGCTGCAGAAGAAATGCAGCCTCTCCTGTAGTGCTGTAACAGCAATAGTAGGGCAGTTGTTGCTAAAGAGAGCAGCTGAGTAAAACGTTATTGTGGGAAGGAATAATGGGATAGCATCACTCTCATTGGCCCGGCTATCTTACTGAGTGTTCCTCTACAACTTGTAGGAACCACACCATGAGATTGTATTCCTCCATTATGATCAATAGGTTCATAAGGAAGAGTAGGGCAGTCCAGAAAGAGGCTCCATCCTTACAGCCAAAATTACATAACTGCAGTAGTTAGAAAGGTCCTCTAGAGACCACCTAGCCCAACCCCCTGCTGAAGCTGGTTCCCTACAGCAGGTCACAAAAAGAGACATTCGGGTCCTGAATGAAAGAAACTGAAAGAAACTCCACCACCTTTCTGTGTCGCCTGTTCCAGCACTCTGCTCTCCATCATGTTCTTCCTCATGATGGTATGGAACTTCCCGTGTTGCAGTTTTTGCCTTGTCGTGTAGCTTCCCACCCCTGGAAACAGCTCTAAGGCTATGGGTTAACCTGTCATGGGGGACAGGCCCAGAGAGAGGAAAACAGCAAGAGACACCTACATACACCACCTTGCTTTGCAGTTAGATATAACTCAGTACAATTCACAACTTCTTATGAAGTTCCACACTCTACCCTCAGAAGGTCGTTTGGGGAAAAAAAGAAAAAAAGAAGAAAAATAAATTCTGAAAGGGAAGAAACAGCTAGAAGAACCTACCGGAGACTACGGGCACCTTATCGGCCCAGCACACAAAAAAGAAGAGGCTGCTAGAGAAGCAGATAAGAAGCTGACAAGGAAGGAGAAGATCCGGCAACCCGGTGGAGCACGTTTGCCCAGGGCACGCCGGGGACACCGCCAAACAGCGCGGCGGAGGGAAGCAGCAGAGGAGCGGCCCCAGCGGGGCCTCCAGCCCGCCAGCGGCCTAGGGAGCGGCACAGCAGCTCCTACAGCTGCCGATAGTGAACCGACCCACCGCCGCCCGCACCCACCTGGAACTCCAGCCCGTAGATCACCGGCGCGTCGTCCTCCATGCCGGAACGCAACGCCCGCCTCTCCCCGCCGCTCCTTTCTGGCCCTCGGCGCTGCCCGTCGGCCGCTTCCCGGAGCGGACCCGGCGCAGCCGCACTGCCGCCCGGCGCAGGCGCAGTGGGGAAAGGCAGCGGGGGCGGCGGGCGGGCTTAGGGGACCCGGGCTGGACGGTGAGACGGCCGCGGGGCGCGGGCCTGCAGGAGGACGCAGACGCCGAGGAGCAGGGTATGTGCGGGTACGTGCCCGCGGCGCTGAGCCTATGGAGGCAGCGGGGTGGCCGCGCCCACCTTGCAGCGCAGGGGGACCCCGCGGAGGCACCGAACCGGGAGGGGCGGAAGCAGCGCTCCGCGGAAGCGGCGGTGACGGCCAGGCTGAGCCGCTCGCTCCCTGCCTGCCTGTCTGCGCCGGATTAGTCCTTGCGGCTGTCCTGCTGCGTGTGCTTAGGTGGAGGCATCTGCCAGCGAATCCCAGCGGTTGGGGCTTGCTCAGAACGCCGCGGGCTGAAGAGAGCCTTTTTGTGATTTTATTCCGTGGGCAGATCTTGAAGGAAGAATGTCAGATGGTGAAATGATTGTGCTTTTGAAGCAAGAATTACAGTGTTCGTTTGATACGTAGTTATTTGGAGTGACGAAACTAATTCCTGCATGTGGTTTCTCCCTTCAGCTACCATGGAGAATAGTGCAAGCGATGCTAAGGATGCTCGGAGCACCTTGGATGAAGAGGACAGAGGAAATACAACTCAGCAGAAAACTCAGGAAGAAATCCTCTTTCACGAGGAAACCATTGATCTTGGTGGTGATGAGTCTGAAGGGAATGAAACGGTATCAGAAGATTCAAATAACTTTATAGATAAGCTTAACGAACAAATGATGGAGAGTGTCATTATTTCAGACTCTCCAAACAACAGTGAAGATGACACCGGTGAACTTGGTTGTCTGCAGGAGATTGTAGAGCAAATGGAAGCTAAGGATAACCGAAATACTCAAACAGAAGTGGGTAAAGAAGAGCTTTTAAGTAATGAGAGTGAAACTGAACATGAAGAGACGCCCAAAGACATCTCGGAGATTGGAACTGATGATCAGGCATCTTTAAAGGAAGAATCAATTCAGGAAACAGAGAAAGATGAACCAAAGTTGGGAAACAACATTCCCGTTGAAGCAAAGCCAAATGGTATTGATGAAAGCAAAACAGATGACCAGATATCGTCACCCAGTACTAGCAGACCTTCTGCTGAGGCTGAGCCTATCCCTGTGTGTACTATTTTCAGCCAAGCAAGCAATACTAATGCTCAGCCACAGTTGTTCCTGCCTGATGGCTTCGAGCCTCAGATGGTGAAATCTCCCAGTTTCAGTAGTATCATTGAGACTCCAGTGAAGTCTAATCCACAGGTGGTTCAGCCCAGTCCTAGTCTAAGCAAGTTCTTTGGTGATGCTGTTAACACTAATACTTTAGCTTCAGATTTTTTTGACTCGTTTACTACCTCCAATTTTATTTCTGTCAGTAATCCCAATGCGAGCTCTTCAGTTCCAGAACAGATGTCCTCTTTGTCAAATGGTGGAGAAAGTTCCTGTGCTCAGTCCAACCCTACTTTCTCTGTGGGAAATGGGAGACCTGAAGGAAGTGGTCCTCAAGCATCCCTAGAAACAACGCAGTCCCCCAAACCATTCTCACAAATCCAGGCTGTATTTGCTGGGAGTGATGACCCATTTGCCACAGCCTTAAATATGAGTGAACTAGACAGAAGAAATGATGCATGGCTTCCCAGTGAGGAAACCAGAAATGTTCTCATCTCAGTTGCCACACAACAATACAGCACCGTATTCATAGACAAAGAGAATCTCACCATGCCTGGATTAAAATTTGATAATATCCAGGTAAGAATCTGTGGTTGTACTTAGGTTGTTCATTGTATTTTAGAAATACTGAATAAGAGCTCTCCAAGAATGTGTTTAGTGTAGTGCTTTGTTGCCAACTGACCTCTTGTATTACATCCTTACCAGAAAATTTAATGTCACTGCCTACTAGTACCTGAAACGACTAAAATGTAAGCTGAGTTAAATTTGCTTGGTATATTGGAAACCAGTATTGACAGCATACATAAAATCCAAAGCTGGATCCAAGTATAAATCCACGTGTACAAAAGCATGTAAGTGGAAAGAAGGCATTACAGTATGTCAGTGTAACACGTTTCTATGGTAAGACCTGATGCAAAATCAGCAAGGGGATCAAAGGAGCTCCCTCCTGCTTTCTTTGTTATTATTTATAAGCAAACATGTCAGTATAGTCCAGCTTTGAGGTTCTCTATGACTACATGAATTGCATCACATCCAGTTACTGGTTTTCAGTGGCCTAACTATTCTCTTTCACTGGCCAGACATCGTTTGGTTTGCTGTCGTTCTATATTATTGTAGGGCTTTAAATTGCATATTTAACTGAAACTATAATTATGAAGTACTCAAAATGCCAGCTAAAGCATTTTGTGAGGCATGTTTTTAATGTTAAATCAGTTTCCAATAGCATGCATTAAAGTTTTGGTATGAATATGCATTTGTAAACAGGAGGGATTCCAAATTTTAAAAGGGGCAGAAAGGGATAGGACAAAGGGGAATGGTTTTAAACTAATAGAGAGATTTAAATTAGATGTTAGGAGGAAATGTTTCATTTCCTCCAGTGATCAGGCACTGGTACAGCTTCCCAGAGAAGTTGTGGGTGCCCCATCCCTGGAGGCCTTCAGGGCCAGGTTGGATAGTTCCCTGGGCATCCTGAGCTGGTGGGTGGCAACGCTGCCCATGGCAGGGGGTTTTTAACTGGGTGGTCTTTAAGGTCCCTTCTAACCCAAGCCATTCTATGAATTAAATGTATTTGAGTTTCCTGATTAGCTTCTGAAATCTCCAAAAGTAGTACATAGAACAATGGTCTTGGGCTGCAGTTAGGAAGATGTTGAGAAATAGATAGCTGAGCAGAGCTAGAACATGAAATTGAGGCACAAGAGTACCACGTACAGAATTACTCAGTTTATTGCTAGCAAAGCTGGAAGTAGACCATGTATTTGGACAGTCTTCCTCCTAGCTGTTCCATCATGCAAAATGCAGAATTAATCTGTCTGACTTCAGAAATCTGTATGTTAAATGTCTGTCTGTCTCAGCTAGTCTCATTTCTTCCAATTACTGAGCTGCTTCAGTAGCCTGGTTTCTCTAATTCCAACAGTTATATATTGTTATTGTCTAGTTCTTCTGGAATTAAAAATACTTGCTTAATTTGTTCTGTGATTATTTTTTTTTTTAACTTTTTTTTTCCCTGTAGATATTTAAAGTCAGTTGTTCATGTGCCACTTTATCTGTTATAAATATCAGGTAAAACTTTGATTTGTAATATTTCTGAAAGGCATTTTGTAAGTTATGTGAAAGGTATACTGTGCATGTGTATATATAGAGAGAGTTATGCACTAGCCATTTGTTGCCAGCACTGAAGGGCATGTGTATATGCATACTTAATATAGTGATTTGAAGGTTAATAATCTGAAGGAAACAAATAAGTGTGGACATTTTCATGCTAATTGAAACCTAGACATTAGAAAAAAGAATCTAACCAAAAACGTGTAGTAAATATAGAAATTTTCATTAAAGCACTGCAAATATCTATACATTTATGTTCATTTCACGCAGAAAGTACTAGAAGATGAGTATTTCTCAAGTGAGAAAGATATGTTGCTTACCTTCATTCTGATATTTTGTTTTACCAAAATAATGTTTAAAAGGATCTCATTGTGTTTCTTCTTTTTTTTCCTGCCATGAACACAAAGGGAGATGCAGTAAAAGACTTAATGCTCCGCTTCCTGGGGGAACAAGCTGCAGTGAAGAGACAAGTTCTAAATGCCAACTCTGTAGAACAGTCATTTGTAGGCTTGAAACAGCTAATTGTAAGTACAAATGTTCATAATTTAATATATATTAAATGTCATGCTTCCCTCACTTCCCTCAACGTTACTAATAGCTAATGACTGCTAGAAGGAAATTAAAAAGTGTATATTAATCTGTTTGTGGTCCTGCAGAAGTACTAGCCAAAGTACAGTAATTTTCTTAATGGGAATGAAACTGGTATTTAAATACTGGTATTAACGGATGTAGTAATTTTTTTTTGTATGCGAAAGTTAGAAACAAGGCAATTTTAAGATACTGTGAGTTTTATCAGCTGTTAATGTTTACATAGTGTAAATGGTTTCAAAATAGATTTTAATAGCTTTTTTGTTCATTTCCATATGCATTCTTGATGTTTTCGCAGTAGTGTTTTGCAGAAGATTAGGATGTACCATTAAAATGGTAAGCAAAGCTGAAGTGGTAGCTTCAACTGCTTTTATTTTTTTATTTCAAAGCAGGAAAACTACACTAAAATGCTTCCAAATGAAGGTTTATTTTTCTGTAGTGAAAGGTTCTTTCAGACCTTTAAATAGCTGCGTCCAGCAGCCTCATGAGCTTTGCCTTGTTCCTTCAACCACTGTGTTCCATGTGAAACTCATCACTGTTAAATGGCTGAGCTGAACTTAATCTGTTGAGATGTCAAAACGTTTCAGGCTTATTTTATTTCTGAAAAAAATGAATGAAAAATTACTGAGGAAAAGCACTTAAGAATTGTAAGTGTTATAACAATTTGTATTTAGCATTTAACATTTCATAGTTTAGTTGCGTTACATTACATGTAAAAGCTTCAGAGGAGACTTTTTGTCACGTTTAGAAGATTCTAGATAGTCTCTTCAGACGAATTCAGAGTTAATTTTTGAAACTAAACCTGGAAAAGCATACTGTGGTCTCTATCATAGAGATGATTTTTCTGTCTCTATGTTCTGCTTAACTGGAGAGTTCAGAGAAAGAAAAAATTGTCATTAAGAAATCTTGTCTCCATCTGTGCTAGAGAAGGAAAAGGGCTTTTTTCCCCACATTCGCTCTTTCGTAAGAATCAGTTTGATATACAGGAAGAAACAAATCTTTCTCTATTTGGCCCAGTAGTTTTGTCCATACAAATTGTTTTGTGCTGCAAACTATCTTATTCCTTAAGTACAGTGCTGCCGTGGGTATCATTTTAGCTTTGAGTGTGCACTTAAGCTTCATAAGAGCATTATTATGACTTTGGAATTAAAGCAGAGAATGCAGGAAGCATTGTGCTGCTGTCACTTCTTTTACTACCTGCAGCTGATTTCTTTTAAAATTTATCTCATTTGATGGTGTTTTGTTTTTGTTTTGTAAAATTGAAACCAGCCGTTCAGCCAGAAGTCAGTGTTCTTCAGTGTTCTGGGCTTCCAACTGTTAGCTGATGGCTGAGTATGGAATACAATGAGTTCTCAGTTTTGTTTGTAGAACTTTGGTTTTTATTACAAGAACTAATTTGGTTTATTTGTTCCTTGCCAATAGGACTGTGTTTTGGGTTTTTTTTTCTTTTTTTTTTTGTTTTGTTTTTGTTTTCTGAAATTGTTAATGTAGAAAACTCATTTTTGTCTGGCAGCAGTCTTATCTGCAATAGATTATATTGCCTAGAAAGCTGAATGCCAGGCCAGAATAAGTACAAGAAGTACTTCTTTAGCAACCACAATTTTACTGTTTTTGAGTGAATTCCTGACAAAATATGTTCAGAGAATGTTATCTTTTCATGTGAAGGGCCATTTACAGGGAATATTCTAATTAACATCTGGATAAAATCTGGAGCTTGAATTCAGACTGTTGCAATTTGTATTACTGCTGTGTAGTTTCCACAAAAACAGGATTTTTCCTTACCTCTTTAGTAGCCATATGAATTACACATCAACGTAGAAATTAATGAGATCACTTCTGTCATATAATTCAATTCCTTTCTACAATGGACAACCATGCAATAGGGCCTGTTTCAAAGGGGTCCACAGCACAGGAAGGAGAAACATAGACTTATGTGTGAGTTGGAGCTAATATCCTATTTAAATGTGTACATGTGAGCTAGTGTCTGAACTCTGAAGTCAAAAGAGATCTAATCAATACAGTTACTGGAAACATCTAAACTTAGATGTGTAAATATGGAGTCCCATCTAACACACCCAAGAACTGTAGGAAGATGCTATAAAATGGCACCAGTAGCCACTGGAACTAAAAGTAAATGCTGAGTCCTGTTAGGTTTGCTAGGTTAAAATGCCCCAGTGACGGCATTCACTCAGTGTTGTAACGATTGTGACTTCTGTTTCGTGTTGCTTTTTGATTTTTTTTTTTGATGTTTCCTTCTTCTCTACTGTTATTTTTTATGGAGAGACACAGTGACATTTTGATTTCTCAGATTTTTTTTATATCTTATTTTTAAAGGCAAAATTTTCTGATTTCTTCCAGTTATTCCGTAATAGGTACACTGGCTTAACCATCCTACAGCTCTTCTTGGTATCTCTTCTTTTCCTATTGAAACTAGCATTGTCTCACTGATTGTCTAGAGCTCAGAGCAGTATACTGTGCATGTTCACATACATGTTTTTTTACATGTTAATAACTATGTTTTACCTCTTCAGTTATTCTGATACCATAAACTGTGTGATCCTTGAGTAGTGATATCCTTTATATTGACAATACTTTCTGTATCTGCAAATAGAGATACCAGCTCCATTCACCAGGATCAAAGATAATACTTTAGGTTGATTCCAGTATACATCATGTAATGTATACATAATTTCTTAACCTTCCGTATAAAAGTTCTAATAAAAAACTTCTACAAGTTAAAAGATAAATTTGTGGAGACAATGAAATTAGTGTTTGCAGCAAAGAGTGTCGATGACTGAGATTGTTTTGGGTGGATCATAACATAAACTGTGAAAGTTACTTTAAGACAGCTAGTTGTCAGATGATGAATGCAACCTAGAAGATAGTTGGCTGAGTTTCCAAAGGTGCACGAACAACAGCAGTGTTGTTTCTGAGGCAAAGAGCTGTTCACCACCAACTGAGCTCCATTTGTAAAATTGGGCTAGCAAAAGTGTTTTTTGGTATGAATTTGGTTTCTGGTTGTTTGGGTGAGATTTGTACCCACTGCTGTATGGCTGCTTTGTTGAACTATTGCACTTTGACAATTTAACAGATAACTGAAAACGTGCTCCCAGTAGAGTTATGGTAGAGATGATCTGCACTTGAAGCAGTTCTGCAACTCTGAGGCTTTAAAGGGCTGCAGATGATAAAGAAATATGAGTTTTTAATTCCTGAAATGTTTTATTAATTTGGTATAGGAAAAGGCATTTATCTCTAACAGAAGCACATGTAGTAGCTTGTCTTCACAGCTTTGCTTTGTTTTGCACCAGCAAATAAAAATTATGCATACAAAAGCAAGTTGTGATTGTGTCAGTTCTTATTCCATATTTTACATTAAGTTTTTTACCCTCGTTTGAACAAATAGCAAATTTGCAAACACAAATGGTGTTTCTTACTAGAAACCTTTCTGGTATTTTGAGCAGTAAGGTGTTTGCACTAAACAGACCTAAAATAAAACTTGTGCATTTTGCTGCAATAAATATGCAATGATTGCTCTAAGTATGCAATAATTTCTTCAAGTTGCTAGACCAGGAAAGGGTTACTAACTACATTTTCTTAACTGATGTGAAAGTGTTCTACCAATGTAATTTACAGGGGAGAAGAATGTCATAGCTAGTGGAGGAGGACATTTTAATCACTTTAATGGTGTTACATGTAGAGTTAATGACTCCCTTTGAGTCTATTTTCAAAAGAAAAAAAACATATAGAGTTACTTTTGCATGTGATTAATGTTGTGTTCTTGCATATATTTTCAATTATAACAAACTTGGATGCAGTAGTATGGCATACATATTTAATAAGTTAGAAACTCTCCTTAAAAATGAAGGGGTTTTGTATTCCTCTACTTCTAAATCAGTCAGTAATTTACAACATTTTTGTAGCTGATTGAAGAAAAGATCAGAGTCTCCACAAACAGTGCAAACAGTAGTTGAGGGCTTGAGAGGATTAAGGAGGGAAGTTGAATTTTTACCACTAAAAATATCTATTTGTTGGATAAAATTTCAGTAGCTTACCTCTGACTCACAGCAGTTTTCCTTATAGCCTGAATAATGTTATAAATTCTCTTTCTCTGTCAGGTGAGTTCACTTGTCATTGAACACATATTCTGCAAATAACCTGCTTATATCTTCTTTCATAGTTTTTACCATTTGTCCTCTCTCTTTTACATTACTTTCTTTGCTTGACAGTAGAATTCCACGTGGGTATTAGTCCTTGTTGTTGCATCACCTCAGCTTCACTGCTTTCATTCAGGAAAACAACATATAGTATTGTATACAAAGAATAAATTAGAGTACTTCTGCAGTCATATGCTCTCTTTGTTCAACTGGAGTTCAAAACATCAAACAAAATTGGCCTGGAGGAGAAGGTTTCTAGGGAGCAGTTACCTTTGAGAGGGTGGTAGCTATTTGGCAGGTTTGGGATTGTTTTGTTTTTTTTTTTCAATTTTTTTTTTAAATATGAATGTATGAATATACTCACAAGAGAATGAAAACATGGTCTTTCACATACAGTGAAAATTCTGATAATTAAAGTTCTTTGGACACTTAACTGAAGAGAAAAATGATAAAAAATATTTTCCTTTTTTGGCTTGGATTGGGTCATTTTACTTAATTGGAAGATTTTTTTTTTTTTTTTCCATTTCTCATTCTAGAAAATATAATGCCTAAGTATTACTCTCATGTTTGAACTATTGTAGCAGTCTAGTTAAGCTTCCATGGGAGAGCTACACTCTGTGACCTGCAGACAACTCTAATTTTGGAATCATAAGGAATGCTATGTTTCATTTTCTACCAAAGACTTCTTTTACAGTGGTCATCTGACTTTTCCTGGTTGTCTTCTGCAGAAAAACTGGTTTTTGTTTGTGTCCAGAATAGGATTTTTAAAATTGTAGTGTCTTAATTTCTCAGCAGTGTTCCACTATTACTTCTAGATACTAACTCTCATTTGGGAAGAAAAGTTAAGTAGTTTGAGAATCTAAGTCTGCTTCTGCTCTGAGGACAGTAAGAAAATGATTTGTCTCTGCAGAAGAGGAGTAGGTGATGAACATTTCTGTTTAAGACTGTTAGAAATGTGCATTGATTTTTGTTTTTGTGTAGACATCTCAGAAGCTGCTGTGCTGCTTCATGATCATGTTGTCAATCAACTTCTACATTTCCAGTGGAACTCCATTTTTTGTCCAGGATATGACAGTGCAGGGAAAAGATGATATTCAGTGCACTGTGATAGCTCAGCTGCTCTTTGAATGAATGTGGCTGTGAAACAGGTCAGAGTATGAAACCTCATCATACCTTTTACTTGGTGTTTTTCCATCCAGCTGATTGCTCTGTTGGCACATTCTCCAATACCATGAAGCCTTAGTCTTTTTTAAACATATTTTCATTGTATTAGATACTCACACAGCTGTATTTGCATACAGGGCAGAAGCCATAGTAGGATGACAGTGTGACAGTGCAGTGAGACTTGTATAGCTGGGCAGGATTTTGTTTAATGGAAGAAAAAATATACTTAAGAATGTGTTCTATAGTGATCTGATAATACTACTTTCTCTCATGCTTTGCTTCACTTTTTCCTTAATTACACCTGGAGCTTTGACAAATGTCATTGTGCTTCTTAACACCAGCTCTCCTGACCGTGTCTTTCTCCTGATGGGTAAATGTAGTTCCTTAGACAAAACAAGCAGTAGTGCATGTCAGGGGGTTTTGCTTATGCGTTCTTGCTACTTACTCTTTTCTTCTTCCCAGAGCAGTAAAAATTGGAGGGCAGCAGTTGATTTGTGCGGACGTCTGTTAACTGCTCATGGTCAAGGCTATAAAAAAAGTGGACTACCTACAAACCATACAACAGATTCTTTGCAGGTAAGCTCAAAGATACTCAGCATAAGGAGATTAATGTAATTTATTGTCTGTTGATAACAGACGAAAGCAGTGAATACTAAAAGCCAACTAAGAACACCTTCCTTCCATCCACCTTCTTCTACTTCCCTGAGTGGCACAGGGGAATGAGAAATCAGGGCTGCAGTCAGTCGCTGCCTCTTCTCTGTGGTCACTCTCTGCCCCAGCTCCATGTGAAGTCCATCCTACAGAATGCTGTCCTTCCCCAGCTGATCGCATATGGGTTTCCCACAGGCTGCATGTCTCCCAGCATTGCCCTAATGCAGCTCCATACCATACAGCCCATCCTACAGGAACAATTCCAGCACTGTCCCAACAAGCTGTCTTCTCAGCCCTTCTGCCCCACTGTGGGCCACTCTTCTCGGGCTGCAGCTCTGCTCACGCTGCTCCTGCGGGGATGTCCATGGGCTGTGGATTCCTTCAAGCCACTTTCACTGCTGCACTTGGGCACCTCTATGGTTGCACATGAAGATCTGCTCCACATACTGCCCAGGGGCTGCAGGAGGACAGCCTGCTCCTCCGTGGGGCCTCTCCTGGGCCGCAGGAAAATTTTGCTTCATGCCTGGAGCATCTGCAGGATGTGACCAGTTGACAGGTCAGACCCTGACCCTAGGAACTACCAAATTAATGGAGTTTTACCAAAATCATATTAGATCTTAAAATTTACACAAATTTGGAAAAATAGAAGTTGGAATGGTGTATGTTATATGCTAAATCAGTTAAAGGGAGATGTTTTAATTTTGAAACAGCCTATTTATTCAAATCATCTTCAATATTTCAGTACCTTTATAAGTAAATAAAGCACCAGTCTCTGAGTTTTGTTTTAATGTTCTGAGGAAACTATTCTATGAAAAATCATGTAAATCCCAATTCTTACCCGCAAGTAACACAGAAACTCTTCACTTTATCAGAAAAACTTAGAAAGTTGAAGTTTTATTTGGATGTGGCTTGTGATTGAAGCTAATAACAAACTTTTACTTTTTATGTGTACTCATTTGTAGCTGTGGTTTGTGAGACTAGCACTGCTCGTAAAACTGAATCTCTTCCAAAATGCAGAAATGGAATTTGAACCATTTGGAAATTTAGACCAGCCTGATCTTTATTATGAATATTACCCTCATGTATACCCTGGACGAAAAGGTAAGATACTCAATTTATGAAATATCTATTTTAACCATGAGTTCTTGCCCTATTTTTATTATTATCATTATGATTCTATTTTTTTGCTTTCAAAATCTAAAACACTGTTTAACTGTAGATTGTTTCTTTTTCTTTTTTTTTTTTCTCCCCAAGGAGAGTGTGATTAACTACAAAGTTAAATGATGATTTGTGTTACAGAGTTGCTGGTAAGAAGTAAAAAGAAGTAAAGTTACTCCATCACAATATGGGTGGTCATTGTGTTTTATGCTGCTGTTACAACATTGATTTGAGAGAGGAATATTTTTAACAAGTAAATGTAATAGTGTTGTAGTTTAAACTTATTAATCTCTTTGAATTTTAATAGTTAATTCTAGCCAGAAACAGCTGTTGAAGATAAGAGTTTATACATGTAGAATCTATAGGATTTCCTCCTCTATCCATTTTCTGTATGATATTTCATAAAGATCTGAACTGTTTATATCTTTCCAGATAGTGCAAAAGGGAAAGAAAACAGAATCTTTCTGTTCTGTCCAGTATCTGTTTGATGCTTTTTTTTTTTTTTTTTTTTTACCAGCCACAAAACTGTAGATTACTAATATTTCTTGAGCCTTAGGTATCATTGGCCCATAGATCCCAAAGTTACGAACAGATAGTGGACACTCACATGGCGGTGTACATTGATAATCCAGGTCTTATTTTCTTAGATTCCCGATTTCAAGGCTAAAAAGAACTTGGAGGATTTGAGTATGATAATTTTTTTGGATAAAAATGGAACTTAAATGTAGAAATTGCAAAATAATTTAAACTAAATAGAAGAATAAGAATTTATTATGTAGCCAGTTGATGAACAGAAAAAAAATGCACCACTAGCCTCAGTAGTTTTTTATCTTGAATTACAAATGATCAAATAGTCAGCATTGTTTAAACAATTGTAGGCAGAAATTTCCTGGTTTCCTTGGCTGTTTGAATAGCAACAGCAGTTGTTGCTTTCTTCCAGAAGTAGACTGAGGGGCTCCTGAGATCTCTGACACACTGTTCCTTCTTCTATTCCACGTGTTGCCTTGGAGTGAATTCTTTATCCTTTCCTCTATACTTTAATTTTCTTCCCAACTATTCAATATCTTCACGCTTTAAAAGTCTTCTTTCATCCTAAGAAAGCAGAAGAGATTGTATCTTTTTCAGTATTAAAAATAAGAATAAATTAAGATCTATACCTGAGTAAATAAGGACACTTAAAAACTCACAGAATCAACTATTTGTGGTATTGATTTCTTCATTTCTTTCCACTGAAACATCAAGCTACAGTGGACCACAATAAGGTCAGAAAGGTAGTGGAGATTTGTAAAACATGCTAAACCAATATTTGAGTGATGTCTAATCACACTATATTCCAAGGGAATAAATAAGTATAAAAAGAAATCTTTTGCTATTCTATTTGTCATGGAATCATAGAATTGTTTGAGTTGGAAGGGGCCTTTAAAGGTCATCTAACCCAACTGTCCTGCAGTGAACAGGGACATATACATCTAGATTAGGTTGGTTGGAGCTCCATCCAGCCTGACCTTGAATGTCATCAGGAACGGGGCTTCCCCCACCTCTCTGGGCCTCACCAACCTTATAGTAAAAAAACACCACTGAGCCATTGATCACTGCTCTCTGTTTCTTGCACCCAGTTTCTTGTCCATCAAGCAATCCACCCATAAAAGCTATATCTTCCGAATTTGGAGAGAAGGATGTTAGGGGGGACTATGTCAAAGGCCTTACTGAAGTCCAGGTAGATGACATCAGTGGCTTTTCCCTTGCCCATTCATGCAGTTATGCCATTATAAAAAGTGACACAGTTGGTTAAGCAAGACCTGCCTTTGGTGAAACCATGCTTGTTATCCTGTATCACCTCTTTCTATTTGGTGTTCTTGTTGTGGCTTCCAGGAGGATCTGCTCCATGATCTTCTCTTGCACTGAAGTGAGGCTAAAAGTTCGGTAGATCATTGGGTCATCCTTTCTACTCTTCTTAAAAATGGATGTGATATTGCCTTCTTTCCAGTCACCAGAGAATTCACTTGACTGCTATGACTTAAAAGGATCATTGAGAATGCCTTGGGGACTGTGTCAGCGAATTCCCTCAAGACTCTGGGATGCATCTCTGGGCTGAGAATTCTGGGATGTCAGCCTGTTGCAGCACACACTGGTGTATCCCTATGGTCATGTATTAAAAAAAAATTGTACTAGGATCACTAACACAGGAAGATAGAGAGTATGAAGGCAGTTTCTAGAGCCCATATACCTAAATGTTGAATAATGCATTAGTAGTTAAGGCATTTTCCACCAGAAAACAGAAGACTGGTTGCTTGATAGTAGAGTAAATATGATACTGTATCATCACAATCAGAAAGAAAATGGGAAAGGAGGAAAAAGGAAAAAAAAACAACAATAAACCTTATGCATATAGAGTTCTGGCAAGGGGGATAAAAGCCATGTCTTTACTTGTACACATTTTTATTTTTTTTTAGTTCTTAGGTTATTCTCAACTACTGTAGCTTTTAGAGCACTCATCTTGGTAGTGTTAACTTTTCTGTAACTTACTGGTCTATTAACCAGAAACAAGTCCAAATTATCTCATAAAAAATGAAATGCCATTTTAATGTTTCCTTTTAATCCTTGGCTCTTTCAGAGACACACAGCATTATCAGTGGAATGGGCATGTTAGATTAGCTGGTAGGGCATAAGAGAGAGTTTATAAAGTATCATAAGGAGTGCAGAAGCAAAAGATGAATAAAAGGTCATATTTTAAAAGAAGTGAAATCAGAATATTTTTTTTTTCTTTTCTCTGCAAAAAACTTACGGAAATAAGGATGCATGTACATTACAAACTGAATTTAAGCTTGCTGCACAAAAAAAACACTACAGCAGTAACTCCTCTCCCCCATCCCTCCCAGATGCTTGCTGTTGAGAAAATGGCTACTGTGTTGACTCCAGACAGGTATTTTTAATATTTTAATCTGATACAAAATACTGTCATCAGTTATTCTTGCTGTCAGGCACAGAATTGGGTAATCATATGGGCCAAACAGCAGTGTCCTTTTTTCCTCTTCGGAATTCCTACCTAGAAAAACTTGAAAATGCAAGACTTGCTAGCAAGAATTCTCCCTGTTAAAACTAGGGCTGATCTTTCCTTACAGATGTTGATGAGTGATGGCTGCCTTTACTATAAAATGTACACTCTCATTCCAGCAGAAAAAGTTCAATATAGGGAACAGAGAAAATTGAATTTGGAAGATTTAAATCCATAACAAAGCAATTGAAGATTTCAGTAGGAAATAAGACTGGTTTAATCTCTGGATCAAGCAGGAAAGATTGAGGAGTGAATTAACTAATTTTGCTGGCTAATACCAGGATCACAGTAGATTCTTCCCCTGCCCTCCCAGAATGTTGTGCACCTACAGGTGACAGAGATGACAAAAGGAAGAGACTGTAGAAATTGGGAAAGGAAGATTTTTTTAAAAAATATTTGATATTAGAATCATGATAAAGAAAACGGTAGTGGAATCTCTGCACAGAATGACTGCAAATGCCATATAAAATGTCAGGACAATAAGAGAGGCTGGCAGCATTGCCAAAAGGAAAAGAAAGGAGTCCTGGGAGAGGAAAGTTAAACCAACCCTGCTCACCACGTTAAGTTGAATTGATACAAGAACATCTTCCACACCTCCTACTCTCACTTGGAATTTAAATTCTTTGAGGTATGCTCCTCTGTGATGAATGAATAAGGGACTATCTTCACTGCTATAAGAAGCACAGTTATAAGCTTTCCTTACTTCACACAGAAAACACGGAAAAAAAATTATGATTTATTACATCCCATACTATGGATATTTTGAATATAAAGAAATGATGCAAAAATAGTACATGTGTTACAATTAATGTGTACATTGTTTCTATCTATAGTCTCATTTCTTAAATTGTTTCTTAAGTGCTTACTCCATTTATATACCGTGATTCAAAATTAAGATACTGAATCTCTTGCTTTTATGCTTGTTACACCACATAATGATATGTAGTCTTACCAAACATCAGTGGATTCTGGATTCAAACTAATATATTTTAACCAAAATATATGAATGATTTATGTCTATTTTATTATTTAAATTAGCTAGTTAATGATGCATTTATAGTAATTTCCTTTTTCTGTTTCCAACCTTGGTGATTCTGTGATCTGTAATCCAGTACTGCATAGTTTACTGCTAGCCAGAACAGAATTGCTTTTTCTCTCTTACATCCTTGGGAGCAACATTTCCCTCTCCCTCTCCCCCCTCGAAGCTGTATTAGGAAGATTTGATAGCTGTTCCACATCTTAATGACGCTGTATTTATGTAAGATACGTACAGCCAGCAGGCTGATTCCAAGCAACTTTGACCTTATTTTCCTCACAGGTGATCAGGTGATTTTCCAGGTTGGTATGTTCCTCTTAAATATGAACTGAGACAGGGGTTGTATTTTTTTCCAGCTTAATGGTTTTAATATTTATGGTATGTAATGATGATGTGGAGTAGTTTCCTTGTACATCTCCTCAGTTTCTTTAAAAATAATCTGTTCTGTTGTTCCAGAGTTACCTTCCAGCTATGAAATCGGCTAATACAGATTAAATAAACACCACTCAAGTGTTGTGGTTCCAGATGGGTATTCAGAGTAGTCAAACTTGCAAATGCAATTTTTTTCTAAGACAATATAGATAATTTAGAACTAAGAAATATATGTTAATCTTAAGAGCATAGAGTATTGCTAAAATTTTTAATTGTGCTTCCCTTCCTAAGGCTACATAGTCTCATTATAAGCAGTACCAGCTTCACAGAGTTATTCCTTAAAAGGGACGAAGTACCTCATTTCACAGTTCTACCTGAATACAGTTTTGAATGGATAAGGGAGTAGGGCAACCCTTTGTCATAAGGCAACTATTTCAGTTTTTGATTTGCTTTGGTTTTTAGCTTTTTTTTTTAAAAAATATTGTTTCTTTTAAGTATTCCTTGCTTCAAAGTAAATAACAACTCCAGATTGCTGAAGAAGTATTTTTGAAGACTTTCAGAACCAAATTTTAATTCAGAATGCCTTTTTATTTTTAGATCATATGCACTTAAACTTTGAATTATATGGAAATATGCAATTTCAGATAAAATTTAAAAAATGCTTTCTTCCAGTATCTAAAAGCATTCAAGTTCCTATCTCTTCTTCAGTCTTTCTAGACTTAAAGTAACAAACAAAAAAATAGAAACCACATATTCTGTTGAATCTGGACTTCTAAGCTTACTTTTCATTAAAGGTCAGTACATCGTACACCTCCTGTGAGGTGTATGACAGTGCTGTTGTAGAAGTATCTAAAACCACGTGCATATATATGCACATACATACACCTCTGTAAGTATATATCTGCATAAAGCAGAATGTCTTTTAAGATCTTCTGTGTTTCTCTTTTATCCAATGAAGGGAAGGGTTTGGGGTTTGTTGGTTTGTTTGTTTTTTAAGATCACAGAATGGCCTGGGTTGAAAAGGACCACAATGATCAACCCCCCCTGCTATGTGCAGGGTCACCAACCACCAGACCGGGCTGCCCAGAGTAGCCTGGGCTTGAATGCCTTCAGGGACGGGGCATCCACAACCTCCTTGGGCAACCTGTTTAAATAATAAATAAACATTTACCTTGTTGCTACTTCCTTGATATTTAACATTTGAATAAGTTCTTGAAGACAGATCAGAATTTCTGGTAAAACTGCTGGCTGTTGGAATCCGCATTTTACTCATATAAAACAGATGCAGTTGAGGGTTTTAGTTTGATTTGCATGAGATGGTCTTTATAGTAGGACAGTTATGAAAATGTGCAGATATTTAAAAAAAATAGAAATTGAAATCTGTGGTCTTAGAAAATTCTATCTGATTCTATCTGTTATTTTCTCCATTGGTTCCTATGCTGTTGGGGTAACCGTTTTCTTTTTTGGATACTTTTTTTTTTTTTTTAACTTTCATTTTTACATTTTGAACGCTCATAATAATAGAATTATAGAATCGCAAGGTTGGAAACCTGCAAGATCATCTAGTCCAACCATCTTCCCACTACCACTGCTACCACAAGCCTCTAAACCATATCTCATAGTCCATCATCCAGACGCCTCTTGAACACTGCCAGGGACGGCGACTCCACCACTTCCCTGAGCAGGCCATTCCAGTGTCTGACCACTCTCTGAGAGAGAAAGTTCTTCCTCATGTCTAACCTAAACCTCCCCTGGTACAACTTGTGACCATTTCCTCGGGTCCTGTTTGTTGCTTGGGAGAAGTCAAACCTCACCTCATCACAGCCTCCCTTCAGGAAGTTGTAGAGTGCAGTAAGATCTCCTCTGAGCCTCCTCCAGACTAAGCAATCCGAGCTCCCTCAGCCGCTCCTATAAGACTTGAGTTCCAGGATAATATGTACTCTCATATGTATGAATGAGAGTAATTCGTACCCAAGTGACAATCAGATGTCATATTCTTTGGGGAAAAAAAAATGAGTCACTGTAGTTGGAACGGATAGCTAAAAAAAAAAAGAATTGTCTTAAAATGACACTATTTTTCCATTATTAATTATAATGGATAAAATTACCGTGAATTCCTAAGCATGGTCAACAGAGGTGAAATGTAAAACATCAAGGTAGAAATGCATTAAACTTCAAAGATGAAATTTCAATACATAACAGTAATTAGAGAGTAGTGCCTTTGTTGAAATCATCTAAACTCAGTCAGTATGGTTTTGCTATATAAGAAGGCGTTACTTCTTTGAGAAATCTGAGACATGAAAAAGAGCAAAAATCCATTCTCCAGTAGTTGCAAGTAAACATTTTAATTGTAAGATATTCTGCTTGTGTATAATATTTCCTTGAGATAGTATACATAAAAGCTGTATTGCCTTGTTAATTTAGTATTGAGTAAACTAGAGTAGAAGTTTCAATTTAAAATAACTTTGCAAATGTCATCCCATGCTAAAATCCTCTTAACCCCAGTGGGCTATTACATGTATTACATATGCACTTACACGGGAACCTTTTGGAAAGAAATTTGTGTTATACTCTGTGCCATAATTATGTAGCCTACCAGAAACGAAGCAGGTGAAAAACTTTCAGACTATATAATATTATTTTTTTCCCCTCAAATTACTTACTCTGGTAAGCACATTTATTTCTGTAATAGCTTGGTGTTAATGTACTCAATCTTTCTTTCTTGTTTTGTTTGTTCCCAGTGTGACTGTGTCTACTGAAGCAAGTATAGTTTTTTTTTTCCCTGCTGTTAATCTGCTTTTTAATTAAATTTTGTACTGAATTATACAACATTCCCTTTTGACCTTCATAACACTATTGTTATTGATCAACTAGGGTCATCAACAAATGGCGTACCTCTTCCCGACTCTGTTCTCTTGTTAACTAGATGATGTAAAGTGAAAATTACAGTGTTCTATAGACTCTCAGACATGGTTTACGGTCTGCTCTTTCCATCTGGAATGCATCTATTCCCATCAGAAACAGTTTATTTGATATGCATATTATTGTTTCATCTGTTAACTTTTTCTTCCTTTTCTGTCTTAGTTGCAGTAAAATATTTATGTTCTGCTTGAGCAATTAGAACTTTAGAGAGGAGCTGGTATTTGGATCCTTGAATTTCTTCTCATCACAAAGTAAGCTGAGCAAATTCTCTTTCTCAGGATCAGAAAAGGAGGTGGGAGAAAAAAGAAATACTGCTATCTTCTTGCAGTCTGAAAAGTATGTCCTTAGTTCTTCATTATTTTGTAGAGGGCTTTGTCTCTTACTGTATGTTTTTATAGTTTATGGTACAATCTTAAAACAGTCTTGATAGTAACATGTGACTATAGTAGATGGCATTGTCTGATAGGTTCTGGCAGAGATCATGGGCTGATGTAGTCAGTATGAAATTCCTTCTAATTTCAGTATACAAGATGAGACCTAAAAGCCCTTATCTTGACAAATTTGCCACTAGGTTGGTCAAATAGGAATTAGTGAAGCCATGCTCATTATCCTGTATCACCTCACTGTCTGACATGTGCCTTAGCATAGCTTCCAGGAGGATTTGCTCTATGGTCTTTCGCAGCACAGAGGAGAGACTGACAGGTCAGTAGTTCACAGGGTCATCATTTTTACCCTTCTTAAAAATGAGTGTGATGTTGCCTTTTATTCCAGTCACCAGGGACTTCACCTGATTGCCACAACTTTTCAAATATCACTTAGAGTGGCTTGGTGACTACACCAGCCAGTTCCCTCAGGACTCTGGAATGCATCTCATCGGGATCCATAGACTTGTGGATGATCAGGCTCCTCAAGTAGTCATGAACCTGATCTACACTCACAGCAAGAGGGACATTGCTTTCTTAAGCACCTCCTTCTGAACTCTTTGTGGGCTGTGTGATGAGCAGTTACTAGGGAAGACCAAGGCAAAAAAGTTGTTGAATACCTCAGCCTTCTCTTTGTTGTTACCAGCTTGCCCCTGTCACTCACTATGGGATGCATCCTCTTGGACTTTTGTTTTCTGGTTGAGGTAACTGTAGAAGCCTTTCTGGTTCTTCTTGGCACCCCTTGCCAAGTTTAGTTCAAGCTGGGCCTTAGCTTTCTTGACCCCATCCCTACACAGCCTAGCAGCTTCCTTATATTCTTCTCACAATACCTGTCTCTGTTTCCACTGCCTGCACATTTTCTTCTTGCTTTCCAAGAGCAAGATGTCTGTCCAAAATATCAAACGCTTTTCAACATAGTTCAGTTTTTACCATTCTGGAGTGTCATTCAGCAAAATTTGCTGTGTGTCTAGGTTTTTTAGCAGCATCTCCATGTAGTACTTAACATTTTGTCATTGTTATGTGAAAAACATGCAGGAAGAATAATCTGTTAGAAAACTAAGTACCTATGTACTGAACAAATGAAATTATTGTTTGGTCACCTTTAAAAACATATGCATGTTTCACTTAATTGGTGAGTATTTTTCTTTTGTAATTCAGTTTCTTACATTCTGTCTTGAATATGTATAGTTGTGTTTTTTTTTAAGCAGAACTTGTGACAGTTACCTTTATAAGTTTCAACTCTGTTTCATCTGTCACCTGACACAGTTGAGAAATACTGGAAATACTGTGGGGTTTTTTAAATCAGAAGGACTGACTTCTGTGCCTTGCAAGACAGAGTGCAAGCTGTGTTTTGGTAGATTTGGGTGCAGTTTCTTTTTTCCCTCTCCTTAATATATATTTTTAACCAGAGGAGCAGGCTTCTTCAGTTGTCTCTTAAGCAGAAAAGAGGCCAGAAGATGTGCCTTTGACATGACAGCTTGCCACATGATATAATAGCATTATAGACAACAGATTGAAGTATTGTTAATTCTTATGAGATCTGTTAAATTCTTAAATGAAAGTGTTGAAGTCAGCACTCTTATTTGATTGCTCTGTCCATTTTATCACTGAACTGAAGAGGCACTGGTGAAGATCACAAGAGGCCTATTACAGTTTACCTTTGCCTTTTTCATTTCCCATTCACCCCATGAAACTGCTGAGCTTTTTTTTTTTAAACCCGTTGTGCTCTGTCTTCTCTTCCACCATGGTGCACACACAGGTCACCTTGCTGAGTCTTTTGATAGCAGAGGATCATAATCATCCACCTTCTGAAAAGGTTTTTGGTAGCTGGCTGATCCTTCTGACTACTGTAATAGAGTACAATAATAGATATAAGCAATGCAGTGATAGAATACATGAGTACACACTATTTTCTGTAGGTTTTTTTTCCTAGTTTTTACAAAACTGTAACCAGAAGTAACAGAGCTATTTTGATGAATGGATCTCTTCACATGTATTTTGTATTAATGCTGTATAGTTTTTCCCAAGAGGTCTATGAAGTGTTATTGACACTTTAAATAAGTACTACTTATTGAAAGCTTTATCAAATCTAAAGTAAATTTAGGATCATTCTTTTTAACTAGTCATTCGCCCTACTAATGTAGGAACTAAATGAGGTGTATAATCCATACCTCAGATAATTTTGCTAAAACAGTGCTTACTTGGAGATGGGAACAGTGGTAAATGGTAGTTTCGTTTCTTTTTTTTTTTTTTTTTTTCCCCATTACCACACTTTTGTGAGAACATGCAGAATAGTTTTGTGTGTGTTCTCTGATAAAATATTCTGCTATTCAGAAGGATTATAAGGAAACTGGGGAATAGGACAGAAATGCTGTTAAATATAATTTCAGTAGCCTCTCTAATCAGGCAGTAAGCAGCAGAAAGGGAGTGGTTGGATATGGTGGATGCTTACACACTAAATTACTTGCAGGGTACTAGTTATGTCACGAGTTTCAAAACAGAAGAAATGGATTCTACAGCTTTAATGCCTCCTGCATGAAGCAGTCATAAATTCTAGTTTGAGAAATCATTACACAGCCTACCCTTTACAGCGTGGGTCAGCTTCTTTGTGCTTTTGTTTGGTGAGATCTCTCATCACACTCGACGTACATACTAAGGGGCACGCTGGAATGCTTTTTAGTCACATACTTTAAAGGAAAATATTCAGTGGTTCAGAAATAAAAGATGATCAGTTCTGAATTCTTATCGCGGCTGAGGTCTTAGTTGCAATAGGGAATAAATCAGATTCCTGTGATGTCTGGTTGGTCTGGAGTTCCATTTATTATTCTCACATCCTCTGGCACCAATTTGGGTGATGTAGGTTGATAATGGGTTATTCCTTCCCATTGCCTGGGTCATAATCGCATGGTTTCATTCAACAATATATAAGATCAGTACTTCACAAAATATGCAATTCCAAAAAGTGCTTTACAAAAAAAATGCATAAGTTTTATTAAAATGGATAATGTGAGATATTTCATCTGCACTCCATTAAATATTCATCTATCTGTATGTTGAGCTGTTCTGTTACCAATTCACATTTTCTGTATGAATGTTTATTGAGTTGACCTTTTGCCACATTTTACAAGAGAACGGAATGTTACAGCCTTTTTCGGAGTTGAGAGTGCTGGAACACAGTCATTAATAAAAAATGTTGCTAAAACTTAAGATTCTTTACATTCTGTACATCACATTATCCAAAGCTTTACAACTTGAGCAAAACTTTTTTTTTTTTTTTTACCTTTTACTTAGAAATCCTGCAAAGCATAGCAATATATGCATATTCACATATTAGTGGCAAATCTACTTTCTCCAGAAGAGCAGTACCAAAATAGTTGGATTTGGGCACTGCTTATTAGCGGAATTATTGTTTCATGGCAGAATTAGAACTTGGTCAACAATAACCGTGGCAATGAAGGTAACAAGCCTGGGGTCAAGTTTGCTTCTGTAGATTTACCATGCAGATTCACAGCTTATGTCTGCCAAGCAATTTTACCATGGTTCTCTGGCTCATAATTTAATCTTACTTTTGCCATACTTTCCTTTGTTTCCCCACAACAAACACACACACACACTGACTGTCCCTTCACTTGTGTCACACTGAGTATAAGTTGAGATAAATATGTAAAACAGTTCACATTCTTTGTTACTTCTTCAATAACCTTTTTAATGTCTCTAGAAAGAAAGGCAGTTTTGTTTTCTTAATCTCTGTTCCACATATGATGATGCATGCAACTTGTGTGTACTTCCTTAAGGGAACACAGCAGGCATGGAAGCCACTGGGAATAGTTAGCTGTGGAAAAAGAGAATTTATGTAGATGTAATTGGTGTACTCTGAAGGTCATAATTAGTGAAAGAGGTTTGTGATGAAAATTTTGTCAACCTTTCAAAAAATGTCTAGAGGCAGTTACTCACTGTACATAGCATTTACCTCTTTGACATATAAGCCTGTTAAGAACAGGTGCAAAAATCTTTTTAAAAAGCTCCTGAGTCCTATTTGTGAGAAAAGATGAGGCAAGAGGTGAGTTGAGAAGGAAATCCCCTTAGAATATGTCTAAAGTAAGCAAATGTATTACATTAAAATATTACAATGGTAGCATGCAATTTTGCAAGGCTTTTTTCCCCAATTATACTTGCTCCTATTTTGTTGTTGTTGTTGATTTTTTTGTTGTTGTTAGTAGCAGTTTATGATCATGTTCAGCGTTATTCTCTGCATAAAGGAGATATGCAGTTATCTGAAAAACAAGGTACTGGGATTCCCTTAAGTTCCTAAAAACTGAAGTCAGCCAGGATGCTTGTAATCTCCAAGATGATTGTCTTTGGTAAATAGAATAATAAATATTAAAGCAAACTAATATTAAAATAAAGACATTTCTATTATGACAAGTGTATAAGGCTTTTACATGCCTGCATATTATGACTTTTTAGCCTAATTCTTTTAAGACCTACAACTCCACCTTCATTCTTTTGCATTAATTGTAAGATGTGCTCGCAGCAATAGTAGTAGTTTCAGTTGTAGCTGAAACATAAGTTCCATTTTTTCAGTCCTTTATTTTACTTGGTTTATTAAATTCTTTAATAAACATTTTACTTCCATGTATATCTTGTTCTTGAAAATTTGAATGAGGGACACTCTTTTCTTGCCTTCTTACTAGTGGTTATATATTTTTACACTCTTAAAACATGTATCATTTTAAATGTATTTAAATAAACATGAATATGTAAATATATACATTAATATTTAAAACATAACATTGCATGTTAAAGCTAGGAAAAAGGTTGTTATTTTCTTTCATCAGGAACAGAAAATAATATGACGGTAAAATAGACTTTCTGTCATGTATACTTGTAAGAAATACCTTTGTGATGTAGGCAAATTGTGCACTGCTCATTATACCAAACACATTTAATGAAGTTAATTATGATTCTAGGTTCCATGGTTCCTTTCTCGATGCGAATTTTACATGCTGAACTTCCACAGTACCTCGGTAATCCTCAGGAATCACTTGATAGACTGCACAGTATGAAGATAATCTGCACCAAGGTAACAGATTCTCTGTGCACTGGCCTTTCTTGATATTAAGGAAGTATATTTTCTTGTCCTTGCAAAGAACATTGTTTCAACTCTGACATTTTTGGTCCCATCTTGATACAAATAAGGAACTCATTAATAGAACTAATTAAGTCTCTTCTATTTTATGATACAGCATCCTCCTTTCCTTTGCTTGATAGAGCAATGGAAGGTGGAGTTCTCTTGCTTTCTTTCTTTTGCCAGACAAGACACAGAGGACAGTATGCAGACATGTTCAAGGACAAGGGAGAGTTTATTTCCTCACTTAGCAGCATCTAGCTAGCTCAAAACAGTTGTTAATCATAAAATCATGAGATTTTTGGGTTGAAAAGGACCTTAAAGATTCATCTAGTTCCAAACCCCTGCTGTGGGAATGGTTGGCAACCACCAGATCAGGCTGCCCAGGGTCCCATCCATGAAAGCCAGGTTGTATGGGGCCCCATCAGCCTTCATGGATAGGGCATCCACAACTTCTCTGGGCAACCAGTTCCAGTGCCTCACCACTCTTTGCAGTAAAGAATTTCTTCCTTATGTCTAAGGCTACCTTTTTTTAGTTTAAAACTGTTACTCCTTGTCCTGTTACTACACTCTTGTGTGTCACTACACATAAAGAGTCTTCTTAGTTTTCATGTAGACATCTTTATGGCCACTATAAGGTCTCCCTGAAGCCTTCTCCTCTCCAGACTGAACAAGCCCATCTCCCTCAGTCTTTCTTCATAGGAGAAGTGCATGAGCACTCTGATCATATTTACAGCCCTCCTCTGGACCTGCTTCAGCAGCTCCATGTCTTTTTTGTTCTAAGCATCCTAGATAGTACTCCAAGTAGGGGCTCACAAGAATGAAGTGCAGGAATGATCAGAATCTCAGCTCCATCCTTCAGAAATAAACTGGATAGCTGGTTTTGGAGATGGCAGTCATTTGGGAGTATAAGTCAAACTGCTGAGCTTGGTTTTGGGATTGTATTTTTTTTGTTTGTTTGTTTTAAAAGACTACTATAGAATTAAGAGTGTGAAAAAGGACAGTTTGTAAATAAAAATATATTTCTATAAGATAATTGATGATAATTTAACCATTCCAAATCATGTAGGGTTATCTGGAAAACCCATTGTTTAGATATATGCTTTGTGGGTTTTTTTTAATATAAAATGCTATTTGTCTAATAAACGAGATCTCACCAGGAATGTTCAAGAATAAAGCACAAGAATAAAGCTTACAAAAACCCATGGCATAACCAAGAAAATAATATAAAGAATGTACACATTAATCTTAATATTTAAATATGATGCTTGAGAACCATTTGGGTTGTAACAGAATTAATTGGGGAGCTTTCAACCAAAAACCTCTAGTGTTTTACTTCCCTACTTTAAAAAGTGGAAAAATAATCTTCGGTCATCCTTATTTACAGAAGGGCATAGGAATAGTCATTATGTAAATGAGATGATCTTGGAGTCATAAAAATTGAGAGAGAGAAAAGACCTATTAGCTCACCTAGTCTGTCTCTGTGCAATGCAAGGTTGTTTTCCAGTTTTTAATGAGCCAGCCTGTGGAGCTGAGGCCACTTCCCGTGGGAGGCTATTCCAGGCTAATGCTAATGCATTCTTATCGTAAGAAAATTTGTCTTCCTATTTTGTTTCTCTTCCTTAACGTGATTGTGTTATTCCTACATGATACCTCTTTTTAACCTCCTAAATTCCCTCCTGCTTTTTGTTTTACACGTGCTGCAGATGCTTGATTAGCTATTCAACTTTAAGATCTAACCATATTTCCTTTGTCACTATTTTGGTAACTCAGTCTCTTCAGCCCCCATCCTACTTATATATTTCTGAACCAAATTGGAGGCTGAAATGAAAAACATATTTTTTGTTTTCCCTGTAAAGGCAATAGCGTTTTTATTTTTTCCAGTATCCCTGCAAATTTATGATCATGATCTGATCCGATATTTTACATCTCTTGCTTATAGGTTCAACATTTAAGAGTGAAAAAATCTGTAATGCAGAAGGCCTAATACATTTTAGGGGAGGAATTAAGTGAAATAGTTTTCGTCCTGTGTTATTGCTGGTCTCCCTAATGTGGATTGCCACAGTGAGTTGTTGACCTTACAAGTAAATGGACTCCAAGCAGTCCAAACAGTAAGAGTAACAATAGTAATTCAGGTCATAGAATATTTTGTTCTTTTCCAGTGTTCATTTTAAAACATAGATACAATTATTTTAATGCTAATTCTGCTGAGGACTTGCTAATAAATGCTTACCCAGAGACCAAAATATGAAAAGGACAACAATCAGGCTTGAACTAAACTCTTCCCTTGTTTGTGCTTGTCTTCTAGCTGAATGAGGGAGAGCTCCATAAATTACATGTATCCCACAGGGTGATGTATTTTGATTTTAACCCTAATCCTTCAAGTATTTGAAGTACTGTGCTCTCTACCAGCTGGGTGGAGTAGTGGCAGGTGGGTTAACAGTCTTGCTTCCTGAAAAAGCCTTTGCAACTGTTACCCTTGCAAAACTTTCCAAAATCCAAAATGCTACTCAACCATCTGCCACTCCCTCTGCAGTTCCATACTCTTCTTTATGAGGAGTTGTGTCCCTTCCTGCACGCACTCCACATATCTCGCACCCTTTGTTTTAATTTAGGTTGATGAATTTTCAGTCTTTTAAGTACAGATTGCTTTTCCTCTCTATTTTCATTCAGCTTCCAGTTCTGGTTCAGTTACTTTGAACACATAAGTATTCTGTGTCTCATATATAATTTCAGTCTGGGGATCTGATATCTGATCCCTTATTTGATGAGTTTGTTGAAATAATGAGGCTGAATACCCAAAACACAATTCCAGAAGCACCCTAAAAAAGATTATTTTGAGTAAGAAGCAAATGCTGATGAAAAGTTGTGGAAGAAGGAAGAAATTATTGAAAGGAGATACATAGGACAGGAAGGTAGGAATGCAGATGATAGTGTGTGTAGATTAGTGGTTGCAGCATACAGTCTATTGATAGGGGATGGAACAGAAGTCTTGGTGAAACAGTCCTGGCCAGTGAAACTAATGAGTGTGTGTTTATAAATATTTTGAACATAAAACCATAGGTCATGTATACGTCTTGTTTAAAATTGATAGTAGAACTGTTCAGTGCTATGTCTTTACGTTTGAAACAAGGATATTTGGAGATAGACCATATGATACAGCTAGAGTAAATAGTTCTCCATCTGTGGAAAAGCAGGACGAGGGTATCTGTTAAAATTAAGGATTTCATGTCATCTAATCCGGACAACTTACAATAAGAAGCTACCTGAATCATTAATGTTGTTATTAAACAACTTATGGAAAATTGAGGAAATGCCCTAATACTGAAAGACTGCAGATGATTTCCTACACGTAAGGAAAGGCAAAAGGAGAAAAACCTAGGGAATAAACCAATTAGCCTCAAATCAGCCCCGAGTTCTGTTTTAATTACGTTGAGCTTGAGGTGACAGCCAGATATCCCCAGGTAATATCACTGAATGTTTAATGTAGTATTCTAATTGTATGTTAATATCTAATTATTTCTTTTCTGATGATATTAGTCAGGGCATTTTCAGATAAAGGCTTTCTCAAACAAACCTATTGTCTTTTTAAACAAGAAAATATATGTTTCATTGTTGGAGGCACCTTGTTATATTAAGACTATCTCAAGAGTAAGAACACTGAGTCTTGCTGAGAAGGAGACCTGATCACTAGCTGTTTTCCAAGGGAAGAGGCAGAGGATGTTTTTTGGGGGAAAATAGATGGTAGGATGTTTGTGGCCTGTAGAAGACAAGGTCGTCTTCTTTACGCACTTGGTGTTTCAATTTTAAGTGTTGTCCAAATTTCTACACTGTTAGACAGATTGGGTCTGGGATTCAGTCTTAGAGATATGCCACTATGATCTCATGATTTGCCACCTATCAACTGAACAGTGATGTCTGTGCAATTGTTTGCTTGTAGGCTCTCAAAATTTGTATCCAATTTTATAGCACCTAACTAAGCTTTCACTCTGGTCTCTGAAAAGAGGTTGGTATCTCTCAGAGCAATTCCTTTCCACCTTAAGATGGCATCAACTCACTTCCTGGAGGTCCGGATTGCTCTCCATTCACTACAGAAAGTACCAACACACTGTCTGAGGCCAGATTAATTCTGCCTCTTTTTGCTTTTGAGTATTTCCTATGGTTTTTTAAGTGTTTGTTTACAAACCACTGAGCATAACTGGAGTGTTTTGCTGGTGAGGAAAACAACAATTTTTCTTATCCTGATGGAAGCTCTGTTTTTGAAAGTGCGCTCGGCCCCAGACAAGGATATGTCTTATATTTCACTAATTGCCTATCCACAGTGGCTGATTAAATAGCAATGGCTTTAATGGGTTTTTGAAGGAAATCTCAAGCAGAGTTCTATAACCAAAGTTATAAATCTCTAGAAGGACAAATGGAGTGGTTTGTGGGAAAAGAGAGAACAGATTTGGAGAAACTGCAATGGAATTACAGAATGGAAAGTTGACCTGCATTTCAAATGGAACTTTATATTCACATTTTTTAAGTGTGTAAGACACGAGCTTCATTAAGTGCATATTCTCTTTCTCCCAATAATGTAACAAATTTCATTCACTCAACAATTCGGATGATTTAAAATCCACAGTAAATAAAAGGAAGCAATAGAACCCAAATTTTGAGAAGGGAATTGGAATAAGACCCAATACTTCATTAAGGACAAAAGGAACAAGCTGTTTCTGAAACCAGAGCCCACAGTTAGGGTGGGAGAGTTAGGAGAAGATGGCTTTCTGAGAAAAATCAACTTGATGTTCTTTCTGGTCTTTAACATTCATACTCTGGTGAAACATATTTCGTGTTTTGCTTAACAAAATGTGTATGGTCCTTGAGCGTGCTGACATTTAATGTTCTGCAAGTATCATAAACCTGAACTCTAACATCCTTCTACCATACAATGGCTTTCTTTGTGCAATTTATCTAGCTACGGTAATAATCAGTAATTTTGAACTGCATCTAGGTGAAACATTTCTGCTTGAATTGGTTTTCACGTCGACTGTCATTTGTAGATAATTTGCATTTAATACATAGCACTGCTAAAACTCATGTTAGTTACTCTAAAAAATTTACTACAGATACTAGAAAATTTGGAACAAGGCTTAGCTGAAGATGGAAGTATGACTAACATTACACAGGAGAACAGACAAGGTATGTATTCTTTAAACATTTTTTCACAGGCAGTATGGTTTTATCACTTGCCTAAGCATGCTGAAAGTTTTCACAAGGCTGCCCCAGAGTTGTTAAAGCAGTTTTTTTGTTACCTCATGGCATACTCGGCATCTAAAATGATACACTTCTACTTTTATTTGCTAGAATTAATTTCACACTTTTACCCATGATCAAACTGATGCACTAAATCAGTTTCTTTTTTCCCACTTAGGAGAAACAAAGAAGATGGCTGCCATTCTTTAGTAATGCATGTAGAAGCGTATTACTGCCACAGTTAGATCAGTGTTTCATATTCATTGTTGCCTCATTGGATCCTCTCATTCCTCTATCTAAAAGTTAGGGAATTTCTCTACATTTCCTGCTGTCGTGCATTGGCTATGCTTGCCTGGGATGTTTCTGTACAGGTGTCTAATCTCAGTGCAACTGTGTGGTACTTGGTGAGTCAAGCCTGTCACTTATTAAAATGAATTTCAGATCTACATTATTTTCAGATCTACATCTACATTATTTTCATCATTTTTTATGAAATTATGTGGATTTTTTTTTTTCCTATTCCTTCTATCTTAGCTGTTTAACTTCAATAGTGGAGGATACATTACTGCATAAAGGTCATCCGGATAAATTGGTTGTCCAAGCATCTTTTTTTCTTTTTTTAATGGAATTTATACTAATGAGGTAATTTGTGTGCGCTTAAGAATTGAAGACAAGATGATATTTTAGGCGTAGTTAATGGATTAGGTGAACCACTCACGGTGCCTAGCAATATGGACATTAAAAATATCATACCGTTCAGCTTCTGCTAACAGTCTGAAGAAATCTTACCAACTTCTTTCTGTGATAACATGATACATGGAAATAGCATGAAGAATGTGAGAAGTTAAGATTTGCTTCTGAGGTGGGAAGTGGCCAGATATAGCTGTTAGCAGAGTAATCATTTATTATGAACAAATCCCTAAAACTGTCTGCATGGAGTGGAGCAGACCTGTCTTCAAGTTCTGGCCTTCAAGTTTGGCTGGACATAAAGCACTTTCAGTGTGTCACTGTACTCCACTAAAACACCATCTAGTTATGCCCTAAGAAAGTTACTGCATGTGTGAGCAGTGTATGTCGCAAAGGCTTTTGCTCTTCTCAAAAAGAGTTAGGAAAAAGTAGAGAGAGAATCTGATATTTAATGTTAATGCACAGTATCAGTCTGTTTTTCTCTCCCTTTATCTGCTAATCTTCTTGCCTCTGTGTGGTTACCTCATTTTCCTATTACCTTTCTACTCCACTTTTGTCCCTTATATCCTCGTATTTTTTTCTTTTCCTCTGTGCCTTTAAAATCAAGAGTCAGATCCCCTTTTAGGGCACAGGGGCTTTTTTCTTAGCTGTGTCATAATCTTGTGTCCTGCAGGCATGTGAGTTTCTGGCTCCTCAGTGCTGCTCCTTCAGAGCTGAGAAGAGCTCAGAAGGAGGGATGGGGTAAAAGGCAGCAGCTGCTGGTTGCCAGGGGACAAGGCTGCTGAAGCTGTCCTGTTTGTGGGAACTGCTGACTGCTGTTGTCAATGAAAGCCATGTCTGCTCCCTGTCTGCTCCTTTACTGCATTTGAAGCTACAGGAGGCTGATAACGGTTTTTTTGTTACTTTTTTTCCCATGCAAGGCCAAGCTGAAGCAAAACTTAGGAAATTTGTTTGAAGGCAGCCATCCTTCCTTATGGGGATTATGCTTAGTGACTAGTTTCCTTACTGATGGTGTAAGAAGGTGCCACACCAGTCAGTTCATCATATACATCTCCTCTGGTCTGAAACAAAGCACCTCATCTGGCAGTTTTACAACAGGAGGAGAGATAGAGCATCGCATCGCCTGCCTGATAATGCATTATATAAGATGCCAGTTTTACAAGTTAGCACACAGGAATCCTGTTGAAATGGATGGCAGTATGAAGTACAGAGCCCTCCATAAATAACAAAAATAAACGTTTGGATTGTAAGTGTGCCTGAAAGGACCTGCAAGTGGTTTTTTCAGGCATTGCACAATGAACTGGTGTTGGGTTTTCAATTTTCTTTACTGCTTCACAGGTTTTCCTTTGCCCCCTTCTGCCAATCATAAAGGAGTTTTTTAGGATGAGAAGCAAAGAGGAGTGGACATGCCACCAGATTCTCTTATTTATAATGGCACTTATGTGTGTTAAAAAAATTTATCTGTGCAAGCTGCCTAGGCTACAGTATGGATGCAGACGAGTGGTCTCCGTTATCCCAATCTCATAGAAAATGCCCTTTCGCCCTTTCCCTCCTCAAATCATTACAGTGACCTTGACAGCTGATTGAATGAGACCCATTTATTTTCCAAATGCACTGAATGAATGCTCCTCATGTTTATTTTGAGGATTAGAGGAATATTTCTAGCATTGATCTAGTGAAATAGATCAAGAAAAATAGGGATCTTTATGGACTGTTCTCTTAAAACATCAGGAGTCTGTCTGCAGGGCAAGAGAGAAGAACCTACTGCTGCAGCTTTTAATGCCTGCAAGCTCCAGGAGCGTGGGGAAAGCAGACAGGCTTGGCAGATTTCTTCCTGCATAGCTCTAAGCCAGAGGCAAGCACAAATAGTCCCAGATCCAGACAGTTCTCACCCTGCAAGCTTTGGCTCTGAAATGCCATTAGCTTTGTTTGATTTTTGAGTTTATCACATGTAGTCCTGTAGATGATGTGTTTTTAAATTGATGCTCATTATCAATTTAATCTTCTTATGCACCTTTTGTTCTTGAATTGGAAAATACGTGGCTTCTTGCAGCGCTTGATGCTTGGCTTGAGCTCAAGGCTGAGCGGCTGTCTGTTGCTCTGCATTGTGCCATCGTGTACGGTCCCCAGAACCGTGTGAGTAATTCCCTCAGAGAGATGCAGCATTTCTGTCTGATGATGCAGCAGAGCTGAGAATTATAAATTCTAGGCTAAAACCCAGTGATGTTAACAAGGGGGATCTTTCAGAATCGTAATTCATAGGACCGATAATTGATTGCAGAAAAGAACCTCTAATTTATTTGTGCAAATTCACAAGCTGCTCTTATTTTGCAGCCTCTGTTCAGCTGTGGAGGTCACGTCTGGGCCGGGTGATGTACTCCATGGCAAACTGTCTGCTAATGATGAAGGTACGTGGGTGGCAGCAGCTGCAGAGGTACCGTATATTCCAGAATAGAACGTTGGAGAAAGTGCCGGGGAATTACTGGTGTGTAGATAAGGGAAGACTACCTGACTGTACTTGGAGGCTTTGCATAGTGAAGAATTAATTAGACTTAATAATGCCTTATTTAATAGATAGCTATTTGCAGTAATGCTCTTTGGGAACATATCTACTTATTTCTCCCAAAATCATCCTGGAGAGTGTGCAATAACAGTAGAAAATTTGCATTTTTAAATTGAATTTTTCAAACACTTAACTAAATGCTGTAATTAAAAGCAATTATGTGCTCTTTTTCAAAGTGTGCACTAATAACATTGCTCTGTTTGTGTGCATTATTAATACTATAGACATTGTATATGATGAGATCCAGAACATCTAAATACATCTTTCCTATCTCAGCTGTAAGATATCTTCTTTCAAGTTTAAATCCTTACTAATAGGTGGAAGAAAAAAGAAGGGAATAAAAGGAAAAGTATCTGGCTAGCACTGTTTTGTTTTGTTTCTCTCTTGACTCCCCGTAACTCTTTAAGACCCTTCTGGTGCATTTGGTGGAGCACAAGCTTCTCCTTGTGTTCAGCAAGCAGAAGAAATAAAACCATTTCTGCCATTCACCTCATGCTCGGGGAAATAGGTTTATCACCATCCTAGGCTTGCAACAAACTGCTGTTATGCAGAGCTTAACTGTGCTTCACAAATTAATTAACAGCACAGACTCAGAGCAGTACTGTCAGCACTATAATCTTCACAGACCACAATTTGCACTCCCTGCCCCCTGTTGTTTGATTGCCCAAGGTCATGCCAAATCTGACGTTCACAAAGCTGCTTTCCAAACTAGGCTTCCTTGATGCTCCATTCATAATATGAATGTAGAAACTGAGAAAGCATGCTTTTCAGGTAAGATACAGTTACCAAACACTCCCTTACATGAATTGTAATATGCTTTTTATGTGAATTAGAGAAAAAAGGAAATTTCTATTTGTAGTTACATTGTAATCAAATGATTTCTGTCTTGAATAGATGCAATTGTCCATTAAACCTTCAGTATTTTAACAAATCGATAAGCATTTGTTTTGAAGTAGGCACTTGACATAGGTTCAGTTCTTAAGGAATGTCCTTTTTCACTAGGCAAGTAGAGAAAAGCACAAGTTGCCATCTCAAACAAAGCAGAGTGCAGAAATAAGAAAATGTAATAAGTTGTTTCAATTTCACTTTACTTTTGGCTGTGATTTCTTCTAATGTTTTCAGTGCTTTCCTTCTCGTGTACACACCAATCCAAGTGCATGCACTGTTCTCATCTTCCTTCTGATTTGATCCTTTTAGTGCTGTTTTCTGCTAGCAGTATAAATACATTTGTGAATACCAGTTAGCACCTTTTTGGGAATGGTACTTCAGAAATACTGCAGCTCAGATACTTCCTGAGGTCAGTTTTATTTAGGGCCTCACGGATGTCAATTTAGAAAATGACATTTCAGCTGTAACCTCCAGATTACCTACAACTGCATGTTTAGGTGTAATTACTCCCCTCTGAAATTTGCATCTCAGTGTTGGCTGTGGAGCAGTGAGTATCACAGTTTTTAGACATATCCCTGTACAGGCAGGTAGAGAGTCTTAAAGATTTTTGTACACAGCCGTCTTGCATTTAAAATCACAGCAGGGCATCAACTTAATTTATTCTGCCTGCGTGACAGATCTTCAGTGAAATAATTGTATTGCCTAATTATGAACTTACTAATTTTAAGACCATTCTAACAACCAGCAATACTGCAATCATCTTCTCCACCTTCCAGTGTATTCAGAGCATTCAGTTTAAAACAATTCCTTCAAATAATCTTTTAACACAATTCTTTTAATTCTCCCATGAACAATTATATTAATTGAACGGCATTCCACCTCTACCATTTATTTTTGCTGTTGTGTAAGACACTTTAAAAACTGAGCATTTTATTCAAGTATATGTAATAATTTGAAAAAAATGGTGTTCATTCTCCAAGTCAGTGCCATCTATTGCCATCTAGTGAACGTTTATGAAACTGCAGTGTGGTCATATTCCAGTACTGTTGGGTAGCTTGTGCTACTAGATTAATAAGAATTATTATTTAAAGGAAAAACAATTAGAACGGTGGTATATAAAGAATCTGATTATTTTTATTGACCTTTTTTCTTTGTTCAGCAAACTTCAGTAGTATTAAGTAGGGAACAGTCTTGTCAGAACTGACTCTTCAAAATTAAACAGAGCAAACAAATATAAGATCAGATGTTGCACCTATGGCTCTTTAAATCTGTTCCACTTCTCCTCAAAGCCAATTAGATTTATTTGATGTCTTCTGTCTTTTGTGTTACTTATCTGAGTCAAGGAATTCTCTTTATATAGCACAGTAATTTTTATCTATTAAAATATGTAATTTGGCCTCTTTAGTTTCATAGCTAAACATCTCATTTAATTGTTGAGGTGGTATTATTTAATTGTTTTGAAAGTTGTGTATGAGGTGCAAATCCAATTTTACCAGGCTTGCCCACAAACCAACGAAGCGCAAGTCTCCTTCCTAATCACAAGCCTCCTTTGCCCTGGGGCCATATCTTCTAGGCACTGAATTCTACCTGCTTAGCCCTCTACCTGTGTGAAAGACACTGCTGTTCAGTAGCATTTTAAGGCAGTCTCACTGCATGTAAGACTATATGTAGATTTTCTGTTCGCCCTCTTTCCTTTGAACAACATTTCTCAGACATATTCTAGCATCCTTCTATACACAACTTAGTGTGGTGACTTAACTAAGTGACAAGTTAAAGAAATGGTGGATGTCAGTCATGGCAACTAAATCAGCTTTTACATGCTCATGTACAGGGGGAAAATTAAGAGGTGGAAATACAGCAGGCAGGCAAGGAGAGACAAGTTAACGTGCATCACTGTAGACTTTCATTTACAAGAACTGTGGGCTTAAGTCGCTATGGAACTGCTCCCTGAATATAGCAACGTGAGAGAACATTCATTTAAAATGCAGCTGATGATGTGCATTGCTTCATTTCAACAATGTAATTGCAAAATGTCTGTCATTTTAGTAAATCATCATGGAAGTGTTTTAAGAACTTTTTAAAGTTCTTTTCATCTGAGCTAAAATTGCTTTTGACATTATCTTATCAGACTTCTACCTCTCAGAGGAATAAATACTTAAGTACTTTCCATATATATTATAAATGCACTCTAATTAAAGGCATGTTTTGCATTTTGTAGGATTTTTTGTCAGTGTTGTCTTAGCTTTTGTAAAAAGCCTTGGAATCATTTTTAATTTGGGTCTAAATACAATTAAAACTGTACAAAGGAGGCGATAGCACCTTGTACCGACGATGCAAAGGACTGATGCATGAGGACTTTGTTTTCTTTATGATATAAAGTAAGAAGACTGAATCGTGTATTTGCCTGACTGCTGCAGTATGAGTCTCTGGGTTCATAACGCTATGAATCTCTGCTTTCATAACTCTTCCCCAAGTGCAGCAGGTAGAGAGGAAGGATAAGTTATCCCTGCCCTCTTTTCCCAAAATACACTTTATGTACTGCAGAGTTTGTATAACTAAAGCTGATTTTGGTCTATGGTTTCTGAACCTAATACCAGCATTCTGCACATCATGATCATTTATGCTTATTTTTAAATATCTTATAATAAATAATTTAAGTGCTTAAAGTGAGGTTGGAAAAGCACAAAAATGTAAAATGTGGTGACCATTAAAGGAAATAGAGTTAGACTACAGTGCATCAGAATAAAACCAGCCCCATGTGCCATTTTTGTGTCAGTGGATCCAGTGCCTTGATTGAACTTTCTTTGGATGAGTTTACTGAATTATAAAGCAACAGGCCCACTCTCATTCATATCCAGAACTGTGTAACTTTTCTTCTTTTGAGATTTCCTATGAAAGGTGTGGAAAATCTGAAAGGTCGCTGTTTGTAGAGGAGAAAGGACAAGACAGTGATAATCTATCAACTCCACCTTTATGTTTTAAGATCACAAACTGCATTGCTGGGTTTTTTAGTGCTGGTACTGAATACTAGTACTGAATACTGAAACATGTATTAAGCAGGGCTCCACTTTCCTGGGAGGGCCTCTCATTTATCACTCTCACAGATAGCTGTTCTTTTACCATGTCTTATTAGCAAAGCTGGGAATTAAAACCTGGCCTCTACTATATAGCACAACATCTCATCTGCTTTACAAATGCTCCTTCAGAAGGATTGTCAGATAGGGTGTTTTTACAGCATACCACAAATAGGATAGTTCTGGCAGTATATGGGGTACTCTCTAAATCCTACTGCTGCCTCCACAGTAGTGGGAATATGGGGAAGTACAAGCATGTCAAACTTACTGTTGGTGGTAAGTTTTGCGTGCATGTACTGAAGCAGCTACAAAATGAGATTGTAGTTGGGAGTGAGTCTGGATCCTGTGACTGTGCATTGTTGCTGTTTTGTGCTGTGCTCAGGAGTGGCTTTAAATACTCATGGCTTAATCTCTTGTCATCTTCTGGAAGAAATAGGTCCTGTTCTTTGACAGGTGCTGCAGGGCAGGGGGGTAAATAAGCACAGGTGCTATGTGCTGTGCCATCATATAGAAACAGGATGTGATTTGTTTCCTGATCCATAAATACAGGGCGTAGACTCTTAATGCCTCACCTCTACTCTCAGTTTTTAGGAGGTGTGACTCTTATCTAGTTAAAATACATACAGAATGCAAATAAGACAATGTTTGATAGGGAATGAAAAAGGGGAAGGCGGTTTGTTTGCCTGACGAGGCCAAAGCCATACAGCCCCTGAGGCAGGGGCCTCTAGGATGTTGTTTGTCTGCTTGTTCCTGCCTGGGCTGGTGCCCACCTGCACTGTGGGCCCTGGCTTTGAGCTGGACAGACAGGGCCCCCTCAGGCAGCTGCTGCAACCGAGGCTTCCTTCAGGCTGGTCAGACTGAGTTGACTGCAGCACCTCTCTGTTAGCTTAACTGTGCAGTCACCAGGGAGTTGTTTCTACATCAGTTTGGGGGAAGTAACGACAACACCCCTACGCCTCACAGCTGTGCTTCACATCACTGTTGTGGGGACTGATGTAGAGCATGCACAGGAGTAAGCACTGGGCAAGGGATGGGTTTAGACTGCGGGATGGAACACATTGAGCCAAAGTCTAGAATTTGCTATAATAAAATTATTTATTCATTAAGCGTCTTTTTTTCTCAAAGAGGTAAAATTCAGAGTCACAGATAATCTTTCAGTTTGTATAAATCTCACTCTTATGGGGGATTAATAGCTAAGGCAAGTATAGCTGGGGTTGCTCTAAGGAATCAGTTTCAAGAATGTTATGCAGAACCAGCACAGCTCTACAATCAAGAAAGTCCTGTAGTGAGAGCTGATGTGGAGAAAAAATGAGCTTTTCTTAAGTTATAAACTTATGAGAAATATGATAGTATAAATTCCATCATGCTTGAGTGCTTGAGTTGTGAACACTAAATGAGTCAGAATTTAAACAGATATATTTTTACATACATGGCCTGTTTTCTTTGCTTTGAACTTTTACCATTGCCAATGAGGAGGTTGTGAATGCCCCCTCCCGAGAAGCATCCAAGGCCAGGCTGGATGGGGCTGTGAGCAGCCTGGTCTGGTGGGAGGTATCCCTGCCTATAGCAGAGAAGGGTTGGAAACAGGTAATCTTAAAGGTCCCTTCCAACCCAAACCATTCTGTGATTCAATGAATAAGCATGGTTTTGCACACTAGAATTGGAATAAACTTTAATTGTTAATTGTTGTATGTTCAAGTTTAATAGTTTAATACATGCAGTGTACAAGTTGTCTGCAAAATGAAGGTAGTGCCTCTAGTGTTGTTTAAGTCCGTCTCTGCTGTCATGGGCTGAGCAATTTGTCTCATATGCAGATGAGACTCTAAAGACTTCTCTTGTTTTTTGTGTGTGTGAAAGAAGTCAGTATGTTCCAAATGGTGACCCAGTGTATGGGTCAAATGGGGCTCGGTCATTTAAAGTATGATCTGAGGAAAAGAAATACATTGTACCTGGGGCATATGGCCTCCTCAGACTGAGGAGGAGTGAAAAATAAGTACCTCAAGCAGTAGCTGTGATCACATTAGGGAGAAGTTTAATGAGCACCATAATTTGACCAAAAAACCGTATGGTACAGAGTATGCCAAGATGTCTGTGCAGTTTTGAAAGGTTATTCTTTCATATCTTTGCTTCTGAATGCCAACTAGAAAATTCTTGTATGAAGTTGAAGGGCAGAATTGTTAGTAAGCACCAGGTTAGTACAGCACTGTCTTCTGTCTTTGTTCTTGCCTGGTTTTTATAAGCAAATACAGGTGTTGTGCCTCTGGTCTGAATTGATTAAAAAAACTAGAGCTGAGGCTGGTGCAACCCTTACCCTGGGAGTGTGGCTGCTGCGTGTCTTCCCTTAGAGCACATGCCGAATTTCTCGTGTATATCTGCCAGAGGCTCTAATTTACTGCCCAGGTAGATAGTTCATGGAATTTTACCGTGAATAAGCTGGAGCTCAGTAACTGATCACATGTGAATTTCTTTCATGTGAGCAATGGAAACACAACTGTATCTAACCCCCACCACTGGTGACGATGCAGAGGGTGCAGGAGCAGTGACCTGCAGCAGGTCTCAGAGCCACTGCGTGCCAACCTGCCCACATTCTCCATGCGTGTCTGTGTGAGATAAAAACCAACCCACCTCTCATTCTATCTTAACCCAAAACAATTTCTGTTTGGCTTAAGTGCTCGTTTTGTTTTTACATGGTAGGGGAGAAGGAAACAAGGGCTTGGGTGGAAGGATGGGAAATGTCTTGCTTGCCTGAGGTCACCTGAAAACATGGAGGAAATTGCAGCTTCTGTCACACTATGTTGTGTTTTTCACAAGGCAAAAGTGTGTGCACAGTTCCCAAAGCTCCTCAGTAGAGTTTATTAAACTATGTTAATTATACTTATATCTGAACCCTGAGATGCTTACATATACTCCACAAGTATACTTTCCACACAAAGCTTTTGACTTTCATCTTAAATAATCTAAGCTAGAGAGTAAATGTTCATCCTGGCTACAAAATATGATCCAGTTCCAGTTAAAAAAAAAAAAAAAGAGAGAGAATCCAGTCAGCCTGCAGTGATAGGCAGGAATTTTGTCCCATTCACAAGTTGCTATTATTTTGCTCTTGTTTACCAGTATCTTTGAAAAGAAGGCTACATAAAGGTTAAAGAATGCTGAGCTTAAATATTTGGTTGTGTGCTTTTCACCCCTTAGGACTACGTGCTTGCTGTCGATGCTTATCACACTGTCATCAAATATTACCCACAGCAAGAGCCTCAGATGTTGAGTGGAATTGGAAGGATTTTCCTTCAGGTATGCACTTTGTTGTAAATCTGCTAGGTAATATTGCTGTTGACAGTTATGTAGTGAATAACTGTTGCATTTTAAACTATTGCTAAAACTATCATATTGTAGAGGCAGTGGACAAAAACAGAAAAGATCACTATGTGGCATTAGGTAATGCTAGGAAATACAAAGAACCTGTAGTTTTAAAATTACACGTGCGTACATTGGTGAACAAAAAAGATGGTGTACAAAATTATGCTAATGATTTAATCAAAAAGCAACATTCCACACTTGAAACTGATGTTAAGAGGCCTTGATTTGATATACTGCCAGCCATGAGCAGATGCCTTCATATAAGTGGTAAAGGGAGTTAAGAGAAGTGGTGAATTCAGGAGAAGACAGAGGCTACCATACAGAAATTGTAAGAAGCGCCATAATTCTGTCAAGAGTTACCTGACCTGTTAAGCAGAAATTGACATGTAATGAAGAAACAGTGAGTGCATTTTAGTCTCTAGTATTTATTGTATGTTTTTAATAGACTGCTTGCTGGCTCACCTATCCAAAATTGCCATTTAAGTAACGGCATTAAAGAATTTCAAAAGTGGAAAGCTGTCTGACCTTACCCTCTACAATGTTGCCACAAATACAGAGTTAAAAGCAGCAAATAAATCCTAGGAGTACTTTAGAAAAATAATCCTGGTTTCCAGACAAACTGTAGACTTAAGCACACAGTGGTTGCAGGCTCCTGTTAAAAGAGTTGTGCTGTTCTCCCTGACCACTGTGAACAGAACAAAAGGTGGCATAAGAGTGCAGCAGGGCAGAGTGTGATTTCTAATGCTAAGAGTATTTAAGAGTTCTGGAATGCCAACTTGCAGATCCTTCTTTCCTTCGGCCTGCATTAACGATTAGCCAGTGTTTTTCAGTCTGCAGACGGACTGCCTCCCCTCAGTGACCCATTGCACTGGCTCTGTTTTCTGACATGTTTTGGTCTGATGCACTAAAGTGGTCACGACCCAAAAGTGGCGTGTTGACTGAGCACAGGCCCTGTACCAGGTACCAAGCTACTGCATTCCAATTTTCATGCTTATTGACCACTTCTGGTTGTGAGCAGTGAGCTGTCATTTCCTGTGGCCTAACATCAAGTCTTACTGAAAATAATTCTGACCTCTGCTCAATTTCAGCTAATTTTACAAAAATGAGGTAGGGCACCACTGCTCTTATAGTACAGGAATGCTCCTCAAACACTGCTGAAAATCATTGCCTTGGTAAAACTATATTTGATTTGGATGTTCTTTCTCATAATCTTTGTGTGGTTCTTCAAACATGTTGTTTGATAACAAACGTTAACCAGTCAGCGTGGTATCAAACAATTAGATAATGTCTTTTGACAGGATTTCATGTTCTTATCCTTTGTAAGGGAAGTCATCAGTATGGATCTCTTCTAATCTCTTCTCTTCGTTCCTTAGATTGGAGACATAAAAACTGCAGAAAAGTATTTTCAGGATGTTGAGAAAGTGACTCACAAATTGGACGGACTACAAAGCCAAATTATGGTTTTAATGAACAGGTAGATAACTTAATGGCTAACTGAAGCTTGAAAATACAGTTTTGCGAAGTATACATTATGAGTATTAAGCTACCTTTGAGGCAATTCTGTTCTCTTTCTCTCTTTTATGTAACTACATCTGTCTAAAATCAGAATTAATGGAATATAGACCGACAAGGTCTGTATTGCATGGTACAGTAACAACACTTAAGAAAGGAGAAGCGATTTGGAGCCCTTATTCTAAAATCAAATCTGCTAGTAAAGCTACTGCTTGTTAGTTTCAAGGAGTGATGGAAGACAAGGCAGTAATTGAGCTGCACAATGGGCGGCTCCATTTGGAACGTTTAGCATGTTGGCCTAATATATTTAGAAAATACAATTCAAAAGTGCTCTGAAAATGATATCGCGTAGCTAATTTCATAAAGAGAAATAATTCCAGGAAGAGAGTATCTTCTTTTGAATTAATGAAAACACAGTGAAGACTCTTGCTTTGGTAGGCAGAATATATAATAAGCAAATGATCCGAGTTGTCATTCCATTTGTCTGTAAATCAGTGTCTCCTTGCCGGTTTAAGATTACACCGTGAAGAACAAATGTCAGAAACTCTCACATCTATAATAGGAAAAATAAAAAATGATGTCCATTCTTTTTAAAATATATTATCACCTTGGGTTTTTCAGGAGAACTCATTCATGTGTCACTTACTTTCTAGAGCATTTCTCCACCTCGGTCAGAATAATTTTGCAGAAGCTCATCGATTTTTCACAGAAATTTTAAGGATCGACTCATCAAATGCTGTGGTAAATCTCCAAATTACTACATTTATTGTGAACACCTTTATTATTGGTGTAATACCTTCACACATGTATTTAATAAGTACCCAGAGTACTTATTAAGAGTGCTCAGAGCTTGATAGAAAAATTAAGTGTAGCCTTTGTGCCAGAGTTTTTAGTATACAAAAGGATAAGTGCAGACAAGGATGGGAAATAAAGAACTGGTTTATACTTAGTCATGCATATAGGCATTCCAAAACATTATGTTTTATGGGATCTTTGCAAAAATGCTTTTTTTTTTTCTTTTTTTGCACTCACTGTTTTTAGCATAGACATGCACGTTAGAAAAAGAAATGGCAGCTGCCAGTGTATGTAAGATTAACTTGATTTCACATAGCATTGAAGGGATACTATCATTTTAAACCTGACATTTTTAACATTTTGCACATCACATCCTCGGGTTCCATCACAAAAGGAGATTAAAGAAGAGAGGTTATTTACATTTTTTATTTATATGTGGCAACTTCTTGTGAGTGGTTCCTAAGAACTCACACAGCTTACCCCTACAGCTTCATCCAAGGCCACCTAAGGACCGAGAGGACTGAGTTTAAGCATCTCATGAACTGCTTCATTTTGCAGGTGTAAAACAGTGCGTGTGATAAACTCTGAGATATCTACTAGTAAGAGTTCCTGAGGAGAATGAAAAAGAATATTTGAAAGGGTGTATTATTCTGTTATCTACAGCTATGAAGTATGAAAGTTTCTGCTGCTAAACAAATTATATGACTGTATGGTGGAATCTTTTGGTAACTCATAAAACCTGATGTTAGGAAAAGAAAATATGGAACCTGATATTATCATTTAAGATATATTAGACTGCCCTGTTTGCTGAACTTACCAGAAGTCGGTTGTAGGTATCTTTGTGGTAGGATCATTTCTTCCTGTTGCTTGTGTGGAATCTCCATACATAAGCCAGAGAGAAAACGTGTTGAAAGATAGAGTGAAAATGTTAAAAAAGCTATGAAAATGGCAATATGCAGAGGCCTGTGCAGTTTCTGAAATCTGATACAACTGATTTAACAAATTAACTATCTAATGTCCTGTATTACAAAGGTTGCTCCGAAAGAAATATCTCCTGTTTAGTATGTAGGCACACAATGTCACAGTCTGATGTGGAAGTGTGAATGAAGCGAAGGTGTGGCTTTGAATTCCTCCATGTAGAAAAAATTTCACCCATCGACATTCATCAGCACTTGCTGAACATTTATGGAGACAAAACAGTGGATGTGAGCACAGTGAGGCAGAGGGTGCTGCATTTCAGTAGTGGGTCACCTCTGCTGGTGCAGATGTTTATGAGTGCAGCGTGCAGGTTCTTGTTCATCTCTGGTGAAAAGGTACAGTTAATGGTGGTGACTGTTGAAAAAGAGTTTCGTAGCCAAGAATATACTCTGTAGAAGAGTGTTATTGTGCTTTTTTTTTTAACCTGTTGTAGTTTCCACGGAAAAAAAAAGGAGGCATTACTTTCAGAGCAACCTACGTAGTTATATTTTAGACTGTTATATTTTAGAGTGTGAGCTCGCAGAAGTCAGCATGTCCTACTGGCACAGGATAAACCTTGTGAAAAGATGAAAAGGATACGATTACATGAGTGACAATCTATTCACGTTACTTGAGTATGCACAGAAAATAGTTCTTAGCAGATGGTAAATTTGTTGTTACTCCAGACTTCTTTTTTCCCTTCTCATTCATCATTTAGGAATTCATACATAGATGTGTATATATATATATATATATATGTATATATACAGATACTTATTTTCAATTTGTTTTTCTTAAGGCTAATAACAACGCTGCTGTTTGTCTTCTTTATCTGGGAAAACTGAAAGATTCCCTTCGCCAGTTGGAAGGAATGGTTCAGCAGGACCCTAAACACTACCTACACGAGAGTGTTCTCTTCAACTTAACAACCATGTACGAGTTGGAGTCATCTCGCAGTATGCAGAAGAAGCAGGCTCTATTAGAGGCTGTGGCTGTTAAAGAGGGTGACAGCTTTAATACTCAGTGTCTCAAGTTAGGTTAGATCATTTCCAACTAAGTATTTCCCTGCGGGGCTGATTTTAAAAGTTGTATATACTCTTGCTACTGTGTAAATGTGAAATAAAATCTATTCAGTTATAAATAAGCAATAGCATTATTGTCTCTTAATAATTATGTCATTGTGAAGATTCTGTGCTGACCTACAGCCAGCTACATCTCTGCTTAGTTATTCTTTGTTACAGTGCATATATACATACACTCAATTACTCAGACTCTTATTTTTATATGAAAAAGAAATGCATTTGACCTTATTTGTTTTGATGACTGTTTTTCAGTAATTAATGAGTAAATGATCTAAGCTAATTTCATCAGCTAAAAGTTACTGACAATGTATATTATGGAAAAGGCAATTTTGAGAGCACATTTATTCAGTTGCTTTAATAGCATGTGTCATTTTCCTCAATCCAAATATTGACTACTGTACCTCTGTGTGCCTATTGCTCTCCAGTGAGGTTGTTAGATAACCATTGTACACAGTCACAAAGTGGTTGTTGTTTGAAGGGACCTCTGGAGATGCCTGTCTGACAACAGATTGTTCATTGTAAGTAATTTTAGCGTTCTGTCATCTCCTGCATAGGTCATTTTTTCGTCTGGGGGGATTTCTTAGAGATAGGAAGTATGTAACAGCCTTCGCTGTATCCAGAGACTCAAAGCACTGAACAAGTCCAGTTAAACAGTTTTATAATGGCATTTAATTTAATAACATAGAGATCCCTATGCATTCTGCTTAAGGTCAGGTGTCTTACTACTTTGTTATGTGATCTTCTCCCCTCTGCAACTCCTATGACACTTTGGTAAACTTGATTAGCCTTTTCCAGTTGTGAGTGAAAGTAGACTCAGTCACTATCACCCAGCAGGCAGAAGTCACTTTGCTTCTTTACAGTCAAGGGATAAAAACGCTTCCTTTGAAACTGCATTCAGTAGTGCCTTAAGCTCACTGTGTGTGCAAATAACAGTCTGTGTTCAGATCGCAGAGAATAAAAATTTATGATCCCAGTCAAAGTCAAATTAAAAAAAAAAAAAAAAAATACCCTGAAAACATAATCCCCTGTTCTCCAAGTTTCTCTAAATTCTAATACATATGTATTGCTACATAGAGCTCATTTTGGTATGTTTGCTGTGTTCTTATTAGTAGAGGCTTTTACACAGATAAAAGCATGGTAGAGGAGACTTGGACCGGGTGACCTCCAAGCTCAGCAGGCCATTAAACAAGTGACATCCTGGTAGACTTGCAGAATAATTAAAATTTAAATGCAAAAGCATATTACCACTGCTGGGTGTATGCAAATTATTAACTGTTTGTAAAATGCAAGAAACTGTCGATGTGGCTGTATGGTTTGGGTGTAACGTATATAGAAGTGCTTGAATTTCCTATATTCAGGCAGTTACGTATCTAAATGCTGTATATGCATGCATGTTAAAGACAAAATTTGTCCTCAAAACATTAATTACACCAGGCAATCCTGTTAAATTCAATGAATTCCACTGAACTTAATGAGGGTTCCTGGTGTAAATGAGGGCAGAGCTCGGTTCTAACACACAGCATGCAGGTGTCATCTGTCTTAAGTGAGAAGAGCTGGGGAAAGCATAGCCTGAGTGAGCTGATTGTTGTATGTGAGCCTTAAAGCTTAATGTGCCTTACCAGAAGTTTTGCATTTAAATTTCCTCTTTTATTAAAAGAGCAAATAAGCTGTACTTCAGACATTCAGATAATTACATTATGCACAGAGACCTTGATCCTCCAAAGCACATAAGCAGCTCTCTGCCAGAGCTCTCTGCAGTTCAGGTGATAGCAGCATCCTCCGACCAGCTGCTCACTGAGATGTTCCTCGAGCCTCAGCTTTCAAACTGGACACACGATATGTTCCCAAAAGGAACATGCAGACGTGCCTGTGCCCTCAGCCTGCAGTGGACTGCTGAATACTGGGCAGGGTGACCGCTCCTCTTCCTGCCTCATCCTTCATGTCAGTATGAATACTCAAGCAGCTGCACACAAGCTGAGCTCGTGACTCTGCAGAAACGCTGACCTGGCAGCCAAAGCCTTCCTCAGTCTGATGTGCATCCGGAGGGTTACAGAACAAGGATGTACCAGAACTGACCACCCACCCGGTGGACTGGCAGGTTTTCTGCAGGATAGTGATGTAAGACACGCTATTCTTTTCTGAAGCCTTTGCTGCAGGTGTCTTCCACGTCAAAACAAGGGAATAAATAAAGTGTGCACAGGTAAGTTACATCCATCTCACTTGTGTGCCACCTAATGCACTTCATCAATCACACGCGCTGCAGCCACCCAGCAGAATTCTGCAAGATACTCAGTGCCCCATCTCCAGTCATATTTACTGGTAGTGAGAAACACACTTCCTCTACTTCAACATGCAATCAGTCTAAAAGTAGCACGCTGAAAGCAGGACCAAATCATCACACTCAGATTTAAATACATTGCAGATAGATAGAAGCACAACAGCCAGAACCAATCTCTCAAGTTGCTCAATGTCACAAAGGCCAATGAAACTCTAAAGATGTTAGAACATGGTCTTCTATACATGAGCTCCTTCATACAAAAAGACCTCCAAGGAAGGCACCACTTTCCTCCCTGCTTTCTACCTGCTTGATAGAACACTGGAAAAGATGTATTTTAACAGAGAGGCACTTCACTCTGTAGGAGCTTGCATCGACGTTTTAGCACCTGAACAGTGGTTCTGTGGTACTGAATCCAAACCAGCACCAGCACTGGCTTGATGGCAATGATTGTGGAAAGCTGCTGTTCTACAAGTCAGCTTGGGAACTACAAATTTAGATTCTCATCTACAATGAGTGTGTAAAATGGTGGGCAGGAGGATGCAGCTGTTGCCTTATCCTGGCTGTTCTGAATTGACACCACCTCATCCTATCCGAGCTTTGGGCATACTTGCAGACAATCCTCTGTTAAATACATACAAGAGTGCCTGTCATTATAAAAAAAAAAATAAAAAAAAAAAAATGAAAAAGCTGAAAGCCAGCAACAACAGCTCACAATTTACCCACAAAGGGAGGGAAAGTATGGGCTGTTATTTAGGTGCAGGGTACCAGGGCCATACAGCCACCACCAGAAGCAGACTCAGTCCAACTTGCCACCGGTAGATGCGGCTCATTGATAGGCACAACTTACTTAGTGGTGCCCTGACAAGCAGCATAGAAGATAATTAAATGGCAGGGAACTTCTCAAAATTAGTGGGAGTATCCCACAGAGAGCAACAGCAGGAGAAGCCACCATTAAAAGATATCCTCATCCCTTTAACTGCTGAATCTTTGCCCAAGCTTTTTAATTTTCAGCGTTTTCTTTCTTTGTCTTGTCTGGGTATTAACACAGTTAACAAAATGAGAGCTTAACAACTTGCATAGAATCACAGGTTTTTCAAGTTGCAAGTATATCTGAGTACATTTCTGCAAATGCAAAATGTTTGGGGAATCAAATTGTAAAGTCACAGTGAGTGCAGCAATTCAGATCAAATACGGATCTCTGAGCAAGAAATATTTAAATGGTAACAGTGCCTCATTCCCCAATGTGTTGGTGTGCTTATTTGGCTTCAGGAAACAAGACAACTGACAGTGACCTTGTTTTGGGGAGAGAGGGGAATTTGAGAATTTCTATCATTTTCAGAGGACAAAATCCCCAACAGATGATGTAATTTCTGATCACAGAACAGAACAGGTTCCCAGTGTCTGTCTGACCTAAATATAAATCCACTGTTTGGCAACAAGGGACATTCTCCAGTGTGATGCTCAGCTGCCACCTCAGCCTTTTATGCTTCTCTCTCTTCCAGCCAATATTAAATGATCACCTTTGTCGTGAAACTGTCCCTTCCAATAGATTTTTATCTCAAGCTAAATCTGGAGTCAGAAACTAGGCAGGAGAGTGTCTGCTCTGCCGGCAGAGCTCAATACTCTGAATACATGAAGATTTTTTCTCTTCAAGCTCAGCAGCCGACAGACATCCACAAGCTCTGCAATCACAGAAACCAGTATAGCCCCTACACCCTGCAGCACAGGCTGGGACAGCTCTTCCATCAGCACTTCCTTCAGCTAGCTGGCTGAAGATCTCATCTGTACGTACCTACAGGCAGCACACACAGGACCAAGTGCCTGGTGTGGATGCTGTTAGTTAACTGCAGACTGGCTGTGACATGTCCCAGCACTAAGGAATTCAGCTACGCCAATTGAATCACAGAATTGTTTGAGTTGGAAAGGACCTTTAAAGGCCATCCAGGCCAACTTCCCTGCAATGAACAGGGACACCTGCAGCTAGATCAGGTTGCTCAGAGCCTCACCCAGCCTGACCTCAAGTGTCTCCAGACATGGGGCAGCCACCATCTCACTTGGCATCCCTTTCCAATGCCTCACTACCCTTATCGTAAGAAAAAACCTTTTCCTTATATCCAATCTATTCACTTTTCTCTTAGTCAAAAAACATTTCCCCTTGTTCTATCTCAATAGATTCTGATAAAAAGTGCCCCCTTTTTTCTCACAGCTCCCCTGTAGATACTGAAAGGCTGCTCTCAGGTCTCCTCAGTACCTTTTCTTCCCCAGCTCTCAGCCTGTCCTTGTAGGAGAGCTGCTCCATCTCTTGGATCATTTTGGTGGCCCTCCTCTGGACAAGCTCCAACAGGTCCATGTCTTTCTTATCGCAGCCAAAGACACTTACCTGGGGATACAAAACAAAGGAGGCCAAAGTCATGGATTCTGTGGCTACCTGTTTGCCCATCTAATTTAGTAAATGGCCCATTGACCAGCTTTCCTTGAGTTCACGGCAGAAAACAAGGCTAAGCTCCCACAAGCTGGTCATGATAAAGTTATGTACATGCCACTTAGGAACAGGTCTGCATTAATGTGACAAATAATACACAGATACCCTACAAGCTATCTTCCAACCCCTCAACGCAGTACCATTTATCCTATCTTTTTTTTTTTCTTTAATCCTGAAACAGCTGAAATATTCCCCTCATCTGTGTTACTGCTGCCAACATGACGTTGCTGGAAACACATAAATTTTAATACTACTTCAATGCACTGAGATTTTCCACTAGCTGCAGTAAACAGACTCATGTTTTTGGACCAGAAAGTATTGATTTCACTTCTCACTTTTAGATATGTAGTATGTGGGAAAAAAAATGCTATAAAAATAAACAGCATTTCTCATCTAAAGGAACTGAATGTTCTCCCTCCACTCCCTGGAGTGTTTTCTATTAATATTAACATTTTTCCCCCCAGTGTAATCTCCCATGCAAGCTCTTCACAGAATCCTTTTACTGGCCCCAAATTGCTTTTTTCCTGGCTGACAAAAATACTTCTGGATAGCAAAGCTTTCAGCCTTTCAAGAACACCTACAGCACTAAAGGGCATGTGTTTAAAAGCGCTCACAGTGAGACTCTCACAGTCACAGCCACCCTTCAGTGACAGAATGCATTGTGCTATGAAAATGATGAATGGTGTTTGGCAGTGTTATCGTGTGTTATTCCTGACAGCTCGGAGATGGGAGCTGTACTGGGTGTTTATATTCCTCCAGAGAGGCAACAAAACAAGGTGGTTCAGCCCTGTTTCCGAGGTCACACTCTATATCAGTGAGATGTTGAAAGCAATTGCAGTGGGCAGCTCCTTACCTGTATCTATCCCCTCAGCCCCACGCTGTAAGTCTCTCTCAGAGAGCAGAGCGCATTGCCTGGTCTCTTTCTGGTGGCTCCTGGTCTGCCATGGGATAATGGTGCTGTACGTGGAGGAGGAATGAACAGTCTTGTGCTGACTTCTGTTTAAGGGGAAGAGAGAAGTTAGATTGGATACCATGGATTAAGAGCAGCACCGGGAGAAAGGAGTCATTTTTATATTGTGTTCAGAAATACGACTTCCTGTGGCATATGAGACAAATAAATAAAATCTGTTGCTGGCAATAATTGTTGTTTAATCCTGTAGCTGTATCTGGAAAAATCCCGTACGTTTATTCCAGGACCAGGGTACCTCAGTGCATTTAGTGCTGTACAAGAGGGTACTCCAGTGCTGCTAACATGGCCATGGCACACAGACCCCTGAACCACATGGCACAGCACAGCACAGCAACCATACAAGTTTAACCAAAGGACTTAACTCTAATTTAACTTTGTACTTGCTGGTAACTCAGTTTTCAGCCAAGCTTAGGAAACCCTGCACAAAAGCTAATCCAGGCTGATCTAAGTTCCGCGCAGGCTTTCACTTTGTAAATGTGGGTTTGCATCCACGACTCCTCCAGTGCTACAGAGAAGCATGACCAAGGAAAATAAATGCTGAATAACATCTGCAGTAACAGTTCTGCTCATGTGTCCTTAATATCAGCATAAGACAAAAAAAAAAAAAAAAAAGAAAGAAAGAAAACCACATACCCCAAAGTCAAATTAATTTTATTAATAAATCACAGGAGAAAACTGCTACATTTTGCTGAGAGAAAACCAAAGCTTTACGTACTAGGTCAGAATGAGGGAGGTTGCATGCTAAAATGCTGATTATGTAAATTTATCTTATGAACATTTTTAGACAAGAATGAAGTAGGGCTTATTCTCTTTAATTAAAAACAGAATCCTACGTAGTTCATTAGCACTGATTCAGAGCAAAATTAATATTAATGGAGCCCAGCTCTCACAAGTCTACCTGCCAAAAACATCAAGAAAAAAAGGTCAGAAAATGGATTCCTGAGCAACTGTAAATGTAGATGGCTAATGGCACTGCAAGGCATCTCTGAAAGGTCCTAGAGATCATGGAGATCATCTTGGCCAGAAAAAGGCAACTGTTACTGCCATCTTCAAAAAGGAGAGTAATAGGTGTGGGGGAAGAGAGGCTGGCCAGCCTTACTTCAGTCCCCGGGCAAACTATGGAATAACAGTCTGGAGGAGGCTTGGAGGAAACCTTTTCACTTTCTACAAGTACCTGAAAGGAGGTTGTAGTGAGGTGGGAATTGGCCTCTTGTCAAAGGTAACCAGTGATAGGATGACAGATAACAGCCTCAAAGGCCAGGAGAGGTTCAGCTTGCATGTTAGGAAACATTTCTTCTCAGAGTGGTGAAGCATTGGAACAGGCTGTCCAGGGAGGTGGTGGAGTCACCGACCCTGGAGATGTTCAAGAAAAGGGTAGACATGGCACAGAGGGGCACGGTGGTGATGGATCAGTGGTAAGACTTGATGATCTCAGTGGTCTTTTTCACTGTTAATGATTCTATGATTCTATAACAAGGCATTACAGAAGCCATTCTAGGCACATGAAATAGGAGATTGAAAACATAAGATAAGCACCAATTTACCAGAGGCACGTTCTGCCTGACCATCCCATGGGCCCTCTCAGAGAAAATAATTGGCTCTGCGGCAGAGGAAAACAGTGGATTGCAGTAAGGCTTTCAACTGTTTCCCACTGTAGCACTGTAGTCAGGCTGACGATATCGACTACACAGTGGATGAAAAAATTCTGGGCCATTGGTCTAGGAAGAGTCAATCATTCAAGTTTAACTGTCAGCTAGTTACAAGTGACATTCCTCAGTAGTCAAAAACAGGGAAAATCATGTTTATCTTCATAAACAATCTGGATCGCCAAAGTCCAGTTTAGGACACTTGTTTGTCTAGCCTGGAGATGACAAGGCTGAGAGGAGACATAACCAGAGTTTCCCACCAGAGAAGGGACTGCAAAGAAGTCAGAGCCAGATTCTTTCCAAGGCAAAAGAAAACAATCATAAGCTGTGCCAGGGGACTTGGCCATTAAAAAAAAAAAAACTTCCTGCCTGTGAGACTGGCTGAGCACTGGAAGAGGTGCCTGGACAGGCTGTGGAGTCTCCTGCACCAGAGGTTTTCAAAACCCAAGAGGCTGTACATCTAATTTTGAAGTTGGCCTCACGCTTCAAAGCGGACTGGACTAGATGGCCTCCAAATGACCTTTCAACCTAAATTTTTCTGTGATTCTGTGATTCTAAGTGTATATGCATCTAGTAGTGTAATCAGTTGAAAGAACACCAATCACATTTATTCTACTTGGCTTCAGGCTGTTCCACCTGTCAGGTCTCAGACATCATTACTGTGCTTCTTCAGCCAAAAACTTCATATACTGTTTCCGAGCAGCAAAATCATCAGCTGGTCTGTTGTATGCTGTCCAGACTGGTTCTCCAACAAATAGCCTCATTGCTTTCACGTAGTTCTGTCAAAGAACAAAAAGTCACAAGTAATTTCAGATTTCCTTTCTGTGGCAAATCCTGAAATTAATGTTTGAATTTGCATTTATGCAGCAATTCCTGAAACCATTTCAAGATGGACTGAAAACTTCATGTGTCCCAGAACATTGTAGCATGATGCTGCTGTTGCCAGCTCCTGCAGTGAGATTTTGCACCTATGCAGGGATATATGTTGTGTCACAACCAGTGCCTCCAAAGTGGGCAGACAGTACTTCTACCTAATAAAAGAAACCAAATAAATCCTGTTTTATGCAAATCACTTTGCACTGGATCCACAGCACCAAGCAGAGCAGCATCTAATTCCTACTTGCTCTGTTAAACAATGAAAATCAGAAGACCCAAGATCTCTACAAAATGCCTGAGGAATATCAGAAGCTTCAAAGCGAGGGCCACAAAAAGCTCAATACATAAACTAGCCAAAAAACAACACTGCAGAAAGCAAAATTCTCCAGATTTCAAAAGAAGTAGGCCACCAGTCAGCCAGAAGCATGTCGGGTAGAAATGTGAAGCTGTGGTAGCAGAATGGAGGATTACATCCCACAGAAGTGCTCCAACCACTGAGTTACGGGGAACTCATCTCTCCTCTACTGCCAGCTACACTACAGGTTTAGGCCCTACCTATATTGTAGACACTGCTAAGTGCTTATCTTGCATTTGTGTACTCAGCAATATCAAGAATAAAATTAGGTACCTAAAAAATTTAGCCTCAAAACCCAAGGGTTTAGAAGTACCTAAAGAATTTATGGGAGATTTTGAAAGTAATATTTCTAGACTAAAGTTCCCAAAGTGAACATGAACATTTGTAACGTCTTGTAGATTCACTGCATAATCCTTCATATTTTGTCTATGTAAAGTAAAAGCCTTAAACTAGCAATTGTAGCAGATTCACCACAGACCTCAAAATGTAGACAGGAAATCTTGGGTGTTTCACCAAAACAGCATTTTTTTTTTTTTAAATCTTTATTATTATTATTATTATTATTTACATAAACAACAAACATTATCTAGATATCTGATTTGAAATCATACCACACTCAGGACTATATCAGAAAGGGAGTTCTGCCACACACGAGACAACAGTACACATTTCTCTATCTACCAGGGCTAATGCTAAGATTAAAAATGTATTTGTAAGAGTCCACAAGGGCAGGCACACAGATCAGGACTACGTGTGCAATCTCACAATCCATCTGCCAAAACACTCTCCAAAAGCAGGTCACCTCCTGTGAAGTCAGCATTCAATCTAGCATACGCTAGCAGCATGCAGTGGCTCTGCAGCCTTAAATCATTCTTTCCCTGAAGGTGAATTTAGCACTTATGAAGAATGCCACTGCCGTACAAAGATATGCTCTGTCTGGCCCTACAAAGACACGCAACACAGAGGGATTCATCTCCACACTGCAGCTGACAGTGGGGGCAATTGTGCGAGGGACAGCTGCAGGGTTTGGCTCTCAGGCCACTGTCACACAAGGTATGCTATGGATACCACGTGGCAATGACTTGCAGTTACAGCTGATAAGATTAAGCTGAATTTGTGACCTGGAGATGATAGGTTCAAATGCTATGAATTATTTAGTATTTTTCATATTCCTACTTCATATTTAATATGCTTTGCTAATGAACTGCAAGTCTCAGGGCACGCAGTTACCATTAAGATATATACTCACATCTATTTCTCATCAAAATTTAGGGTAATTTATGATAACATACATTCTCATCCAATGTAAATCGGTGATATATGCCAGCAGGGAGGGTTATCATGTCTCCTTTCTCCATGGAAATCCGGATCCATTTGTCATCTTTGTCTCGAACATCAAAATAGCCAGAGCCATCTAAGATGTAACGAATTTCATCGTCTAGGTGTAAATGCTCTTCATAAAATGTTTTTATCTGGGGACAGGAGATATCTATTAATACCAAATATAGGAAAACTGCAAAGGAATCTAGCTGAAACATTTGGCAAAGCAGACAAAGGCTTTCAGCGATGCAGTGATTTAACTAACAGATGAAACCAGCAGGGTTAAAATGGCCAATCCAGTCAACCAGACCCAGGGGTCTGGGTACTTTTTATCCATGCTAGCACAGGCGTGCCTGAAACACTTCTCAGCCTTTACTGATTCAGCAAGGCAGTGCTCTATCTTTGCATAATGCTGAATTTATCCAGGGCACTTAAGTTACTATGTAATTCACCTTCTAAAAAACTTGAAATCAGTGTAACATAGTGGGCCTAAAACAAACTGGTAAAAGGACAGATTTAATGGAAATACAGAAATGCCACCACGCTGCCGTATTCAGATCAGAACAGCAGTCCAATGCCCTGAGGCAGGGAAAAATACACTCCTTCTAGAAGGCTCAAGGCCTGGCACTGTTTGTGTTCATCTGCTTCAAAATAGCCAAGCTGTTTGCTTCCCAAGTTAACAAATCATCTTGTAAGGGAAACATATCCCTCAAATTCCATGATGTTAACATTCATTTTGAGAAGACATATTTTACAACAACCAGCAGGATGTCTCAGCCTTCAAAGCCCATGCACAGCTGGCAACAGCCTGCCTTCATCCTGGTTAGGATCTCTGACTGCAGGGCTCTGAGTTTCAAAATGGCACAGTGATGGAAAGTAGCCTAAAAACTTTGCAGGCAACCTACAGAAGCAAAAGGCCTACCCCTTCCTTGTCCTAGAAATAGTATCAATGTTTATTTTGCTAAAGTTAAGGACTTTAGTTCAAGATGTATTTTAAACATGAATTTAATCTTTGAGAGCATATGCAATAAACATACATTAAAAAGCTGACTGTGTACGCTAGCAGCAGGATTCAGAGTGCAAATCCTCATTCAAAGTAAAGGCCTGCATACCTTTTCTTCATAATTTGGCAGCTTGTCTTTATGTATAGTTATTATATCCATCCAAGAATAATTTTCTGCTTCCCGAATCTCTTTCAGATGTGGGTCAGTCTCATAGTTATCAGCATCCAACTAAAAAATAGGCAGAAAAAAAATGCATTCAAACACAATCGCTTAAAACACAATTCAAGATACTAATGTGGAAAAACAAAGTTGTTGTCAATGGGCAGGCAGATAACTTGAGTGGCTATGTTAGCTCCTTATAGGTACACAAGGCATATACCAATGCCTTTCAAGACAGAAAGGTAAACACAAGAAAGCACAACTGCTGCATGCTCAGTAATGTACCAGATACTAGTAAGTCTAGAAGTCACTATTTAGTTATCATGGGAAGACCAAAAATGATAAAAACCTGAGCTTTCAAAACCCACGTCAGCTTGTCATTGAAAACCATGTTTGCCTTCCCATACTGCTTCAACAACTTGATTCTCATTCAGGAGTCAGATTCATTGCATTTACCTATATCAGCCCCACTGAAGGCATCTGGGAAGCCTTCCTGCTGCTGCTGCAGCCGTTTCTGAGGTTCAGAAGTGCTGGCAGACACATATGGATTGGTACCAGTTCTTTCAGCACTGCTTCCTCACCCAGCATGACTTGCCTGCCAAGCACACAAGCTTACTGTCACACACACAAGAGCAGCAGCAGCAGCAGAGCAGCAACAAATAAGATTAAATTAGAGAGTAATAGGTTTGAGGTCTTTGCTGATTGTGTCAGAAATTAATAAACTGCTCTGGATACACTTCACTTTTTCTGCTCTCATGCCAAATTTATGAAACTGAGAGAGATGCTAAAAACAGACAAGCAGAAGGTTACTTGAGGTTTCAGAATGGCAAGATTTGCTATGGTTTATTAACTCTTGCAGCATGTCCTTACCTTGCACAGCCTGCAGAGAACTTCAAAGGCTGGAGCCTCAACCGCCAACACACATCCCCATCCCCACAAGGCACTGCCACTCTGCAGCACTGCTTGTGCTGCACTCCTCAAGCCCAGGAGGTATGATTATCGGGGAGAGAAATCCTGAGCTCTTAATGAATACATTTTACAGCTGAGGCATGGCTGATTTATGGTTTGTACCAGAAATTATCCATCATGTAGCTCTCCTGTTTGAACCACCCCAAGAAGGACACTTTGAAATGTCTCTTACAAATCACTGAATCATAAGGGTTGGAAAGGACCAGAGGGGACCATTAAGTCCAATCCGCCTGCTAAAACAGGTTCCTTACAACAGGTCACACAGATAGACATTCAAGCAGATCTTGAATACAGCCAGAGAAGATTCCAGAACCTGTATGGGCAGACTGTTCCAGTGCTCCATCACTTTCACAGTAAAAATCTTTCACATGTTTATACGGAATTGTGTTGGATTTGTGCCCCTTGTCCTGCTGCTGCACACTGAAACAAGATTGGCCCCACCCACTTGACTCCTGCACTTCTGAAATTTATAAACATTGATGTGATCACCTCTCAGTCTTTTCCAGACTTGAACAGCCCCAGGCCTCTCATCCTTCATTCATAAAGGAGATGCCCAGGCCCCAACCATCTTTGGGGTCTGGACTCCTAGAAGATCACTGTCTTTCTTGGACTGGGGAGTTCAGAACTGGATGCAGTGTTCCAGATGTGGCCTCACTAGAGCAGAGGAGGGGAATCCTTAAACCTGCTGGCTGCACTCTTTTTAATGCAACCCAGGAAACCTGCAGAAAAGGACGTAGGGGTAGTGATGGTGAAAAGCTTAACATGAACAGCAGTGTGCTTTTGCAGCTCGGAAAGCAAATGGTATCCTCAGCTCCATCAGACAAGGGGTGGCCAGCAAGGGCAGGGAGGTGATTGTCCGCCTCTACTCTACCTTCATGAGGCCCCATCTGGAGTATTGTGTCCAGGTCTGGAGCCCCCAGGAAAGACAGAGAGATGTTGGAGAGGGTCCAGAGGAGAGCTACAAAGATGATCAGGGACTAGAGAACCTCTCCTACAAAGATATGCTGAGGGACCTGGGCTTGTTCAGGCTAGAGAAGCGAAGGCTGCAGGGTGACCTCATTGCAGCCTTTCAGTTCCTACAGGGAGCCTATAAACAGAAGGCGAGTCAACTCTTTGAAAGGGTAGACAACAGCAGGACAGGGGGAAATGGTTTCAAGCTGAGAGAGGGAAGATTTAGGTTGGATGTCAGATGGAAGTTCTTTACTATGAGAGAGCGATGAAGTACTGGAACAGGCTGCCCAGAGAGGTTGTGGATGCCCCATCCTTGGAGGTGTTCAAGACCAGATTCGATGGCGCCCTGGGCAGCCTGGTCTAGTATTAAATGTGGCGGTTGGTGGCCATGCATGTGGCAGGGGGGTTGGAGATTCATGATCCTTGAGGTCCCTTCCAACCTCAGCCATTCTGTGATACCACTGGCCTTGGTCACAATGGCACACCAAAGGACCCCTAAGTCCTGCTCTACAGAGCTCCTCTCAGGGGATCAGCTGCTGACCTGTACTGGTATATGTGATGCCCAACCCAAACCATCCCACCATTTAGAGATGTCCGGTACAAACACACAGCTCACCCTGGTGGGCGCTGTGCCTCAGCATTCAGCCCCAACCTGCACGTTTGCTGCAGCACTGCCGCCATCTCGGGTGGGAATCAAGCGGGGTGAGGGGGACACAGCGACCCAGGCCGACACGCAAACCGGTTTACCAAATGAACACGTAAAAATTTATGACTCGATTTTACAACGCGGCTGTATGGGGATACCACGTGAAACCCTCGTTTCAGAGACACGGCAAAGGCAGCCCTGAGGACCGCTGGCAGACAACGTGAGAAGAACCCCCGGGATAGCGCGCCCCGCACCCATCTCCCGCCTGAGGGGCACGGCGCCATGACGCGCATCGCCGGCGACCGACCGACCGCCTCCCGGCGGCAGCGCAATGCGGCCCGGCGTCCCTCAGCCGCGTCCCTCAGCACGCACCCCTGGGCAGCGCCGCCCGTCCCCGCCGCTTACTCTGCGGTAGGCGACGCCGAGACGGCGCAGCTGCTCCAGGCTGACGGAGCGGTTGGGCTCCAGCCTGTGAGGAGCCCGCTGGTCCTCTTGGGACTCGTCCATATACCAGGCCTCCACCATGGCGGCGCCGGCAGCTTCCGCGGAGCTGGGCGGCAGCGACCCGCCCCGCAGCTGGGGCCCGGCCTATGGGGAGAGCGCCGAGATCTCGGGCAGCTCCTGAGGCCTCCAGTTACTTTATTTTTCAAAAACAAGCACGAACGCTGCCAGAACTTAACTCTTAGCCACTGAAGACTGTTTGTTAAATGAAGTACTCCCTGAAGCTTCACTTCCCCATGAAGAATGGCTTGAACAGCCAACGTTCTCTTCTTGATCTCAAGCCTCTCTTAAGCCTGCTTTAGAAATATTATTCACTTTCCATCCTTCAATCTGTTCATAGTCCTATGGACGTTCTTCTTTCTTCATTTCCAGAATGAGAAATAAACATTAGTAACAACTAGAACAAAACTGTTTCCTATTAAATTTCTTGTTTCCACACTGCAGAAGTCCTTCAGGCAGTAAAGTAACTTAAATAGTGTGATACTGCTGCTACCACTAACCCACTATTATCTTCACAGTTTCCTCAAAATTGCTGCTTCAAATAACAGATTTCCATGCAGCAAGTAGGATCTGCACATTTAACACAAGAGGTATGATCTGCAGATTATGACACCTCTTCAGCACGTTGTCTGTCACACTGTGTAACTGTTTCAGCTAGAGATCTGATCAGGATCACTATGTACTTTCCTCCAAATCAAACTTTTAAAGTAAGAAAAGAGACAGCCCATATGTGTGTACTTTCAGAGCAACCTATGTAACATCTCCTATATATTTTCACAGAAACTACAACAGATACAAAGAGCACAACAATACTACTTGATCTCAGCTACAAAATGCTATTTTTCAATATAGTTGCCACCATTAGTTCTGCATTTCTCACAGCCTCCATACTACACTTAAAGTTATCTGAATGTGGCTTCTCTTTTACATCACTGTCACCACTGCTGAAATGCACCATCCCGCCACATCACTGTGCTCACATCCACTGTTTGATCTCCATTAATGTTCAGCAAGTGTCAATGAATGTTAATAGGTGCAACTTTTTCGACATGGAGGAATTCAATTCCACACCTGTGCTTCATTCTCACTTCCACATCAGACATCATTTTGTCAGACTGCCCCTCTGCTGCTATCAGTCACAAAGCAACAAAACGTAACAATACTGTCGGGAAGGTTCAGCTTTTACTGCCGTAACACCAACATCCATCTCTGATGCTGTGGGCTAACACAATAAAATAGAAGGTTTCGCCTCCAGGCAACCCTAGGAAATGCATGTATATACACACATGTATATGCACATACATGCACACATGTGTACATATATACATGTGTACATCTCTGCATATGCATACACGTACAAGACCCAGAGAACAAAATTTTGTCAGTGTACTACCTCATCCCTTCAGGTGCAATTACCATGCAATTTTGGATGACACAGAACAAAAATTCTCTATCTATTAGTAAATAGACTAACTAGTTTCCTAGCTCCATCACAAGTGACGTGACACTAAATACCTAAAAGCATACATTTTTCCGCGTGTAAGGATATCAAAAGGAATGAGAACCATTAAGAAATCAAGCTTCAGAAGCTCCATCTATATATGCAGCCATTAACAAATAAAAAAAAAAAAAAACCTCAATGACTTCTAACTTAAGCACTACTGTTCAGTAGTATTCAGATGCCTTACGAAATAGTTGACAAAGACAATATAGCACGTTTCCCTTTCCTGCATAGATACATAAAAAGTAACACTTGTGCGCTTGAATTAGAGAGTAAATACTGATGCTCAACATTAGCCATTCCACTCATCTCATCATTGACTAGAAAAAAATGAAGTCAAATGCTTGACAACCTGGATGATCAACTTCTCCAGAACTCCCAGTTCCACCTCGGATAAAATGGTCAATTATCTTCTTTGGGACATCTGAGAAGAGGATACTACTATCAGAATGCCGAAGCTTATTAATAAACATCTTCATGCCACATCATTGATCTCTTATCAAATCATCCAACCAACTTCACCCCCTCAACAATTTTGCACCATTAATATATGCTTCCGTACAAAAAAAAAAATAATTTATTTCATGAGAAAGAAGTAAAAGAGCACACAGGATAAAAATTTAGTATCATTTCTTCTGAAGTCTGTCTTTACGGTGAATTCAAAAATCTGAGACCGCTCAAAAACACTGACAGCAGCACTTCAGTAAGATGAAAGAAAAAAGCAGTTTATCATCAACTAAATATTGATCTGATTGTAAAACAAATAGCATAGATGAAAATGTATTTTTTTCTCCCTAGAAGTTGGTTACACATTTAGCACTTTGAGCTAGAAATAAGCACAGTTCAAAGTTTAACTCTGAAGCAACAGCAGTTCAAACTGTCACTGCTACATTAGTCCTTTTCCTCCAACTGCAACAGTCTCCAGTCCCAGTATGTCACAACTTTTGTTTACTAGCGCCTTCTCTTGCTAGTCTGTCAGCTTCCTCATTTCCTTGGAAACCAGCATGACCAGGAATATGCATCTGTTAGGACAAAAGTACAGGGGTGTTAGACATGAAAGAAATCCAGAAGAAGAGCACATACATGAAACTTGAGCATATAATGCCCTTCTATTCACAGCATAGTAGCAGCTCCTTAGAGGAGCTCACATTAAGTCCTTATGTGTTCTTCCCAGTAATGATTGTAACCTCTCTTCAGAGATCAAGAACTGGATTGCCAGATTGTGAAAACCATCTTTATAAAAAGTGGTGAGCTATTAAGGAGCACTTAACCTAGCCTTAAAAAAAAAAAGGCAGAAAACAGCACTAACACTTAGTTAGTAACTCAGAAGTCCTACCTTCAGATGAAAGAAAAAACCTCTCTGACATTGTCTCCAACTTTTCCCAGAAAGCTACACCATTAAACCAATAGCTGTGTAACACAGCACTCACTTAAAAATCTGTTTTTTCAGTTTTTTTACATTAAAGACCCTTATGTACTCAGTTTTCTTGGAAAAAAAAAAAAAAAAACCACTAAAGTACAGAAAACCAGAGTTAAGTTGATTTGGGGTTATCATCTTAGTTTTCCCAGTTTAAAGGCAGACATATGATTAAGTTACACAAAAGAGTCAGTATCTTAAAAGCTATGATAAGCAACTCTAGGAGTTAGAATTCAAAAAGACACTATTATGTTCCAAGCTTACATTTTCAGAAATTGAAATAATTATTACACAGTTTCTCAGTAGTAACAAGAAACAATAAAAAATAAACATGCATTTTAATAGATCAAATAGTGGTTACAAGAGACTAGCTTGCACTGAACTGATAATTTCACTTGCTTTAAATAAAACAAGCAGATTCACTGTATTTATAGATGCATAGCTTTATACCTTATGAAATTCATTGCTATGGTCCTACTTGGTAAGAGTTTACAAGAGTATTTAGGATGCCATTAGGAAGAAGAAATGAGGTGCTCACCCACTGAATTTCTATGCCTTTTGATAGACTATCAAGTTTTTGAAAATCTTCTTTATTTATCACGCTTCCTCCTGAACTTGTTTTCCAGCCATTTGTTTTCCAGTTTTCAACCCAGCTTGTAATACCTATGCAAAGGGAGTATTACCATAAAACATGCTATGAAAAAACAACTGTTTCACAAGTCTTTCAATACATTAATTCCATACAAAGTCTCAGGCAAAAACATCATAGAAAATATTCTTATTTGGTCTTCAGGATTATATTTTCCCATTATTACTTGAAATACCAACAGTGTTTTCCTGAACAGATATTTAAAGATTACAGCTTTATATACACATTCCACGCATAATTATGACATGAACCTCAATAAATTGAAGCTAAAGATTTGCTTGACTGTACAATAAGCTAGAACAAATTTGTTTTGAGAAACTGAAGACGTAAACGCAGAGGAGAAACAGATGACCACATATTTTAAAATTTTTGTTGTCTAAACAGAACACTTCAGAGAAGGAACACATAAGTAGATTTCTAGAGAACAAAATCTAACATTCTGGCCATCCATATGTGGAAAGGACGGAAACCTCAAATATAGCTCACGTTTGTGTACAGATAGTTTCTCCAACCCAAGAAGTCAAAACAAACCAAAATGAAACTGCAAGGTCACTACACCAACTTCTGAGTACTCTCTTGAAAACTTCCTTAACAGAAGGCCCGCAAACAAGATTTTTTTCTAGACTCTGTGTGTCATACTGGATACATTAAGACAAAAATCATTTATTTCTGTCATTCTTTACTGTTAAAGGCAATCATCACTAACTGTATCTCATGCAGACAGAAGGTAATCCTTACAGTGTTCTGCAAGTTTTTCACCAAGCAGTCTTGAGAACTGAGTTGTGTTATATGTTCTCTTCCTTATATGAGAAGTCTCCACAAACCCCCTATGTTCTATGTGCCTCATGTAATGAAATTGTGTTTAACGTGTCTTCAAGAATCAGAACTCTAAAATAATCAACTTACCATTAATAGTGAACTTGCTGTCAGTGTAGATAATTAATTTCTTGATATTTTGACTCTTTGCTTGCTCAATTGCTTTGCAGGCTGCCTTAAGAATATTTCAATAGAATCACAGTTCAGTACAGTATTTTGAACACATGACTAAAATACCAGCAAAGTACCCAATGTTAATACAGAAGAACGACAAAGAATATTATTGTAGTCTCTTCATCAGTGAGTACAAAGATGTTTTACAGTAGAGATGAGTCAGAAAGACAGAGAGCAACTTAAGTTTCCCACATGTTAAATGAAGTAAAATCTGTTGTTCAGTTCTTCAATGCAGGAGCAGCTCCCTGCCCATTTGCTCAGCTCTCCAAGGCTCTTAACAGCACATCAGCTTCCAGGCATCTTCTTCATAACTTTGGAGAGCAAAGATTCATATCAGCTCCAAATGTTTGGAACTGTTTCCAATCATTCTTTAGTGGTGCCACGAAATAGAATAATTAGAGAGACAAGTAGCATAGCCTCAACTTTGCACTGAAAAGCTCTCCAGCAGCAAGTCTGACCTCTGCCATACCACCACTGCTTCTGCTTGGCCCTCACTGAACGGAATTTCTTGTAATTTTTTAAGCAGGTCAGCTTCCCACCTAATTTTACCTCCAAAAACACAGTGCAGGGAAGCTGCAGTACCAGAATTAAGATTAGATGAGAAGGAAAACTAAATCTCCTGTTAAGACTTTATTTCCAAAGTAACAAAAGTTACTCCTAGAATTATTTATTATGTATAATCAAAGAAAGACGATATTCTGACCCTATCACAGTAAGAAGGCAATCGTACTCTTAACCTTTCCCTGAAGTCTAAGATATAGACATTAAAAATACAAAGATTTGAGAACGGGGCTTTCCTAACTCAAGACAATTTTAAATATCTTGGCCTGATGACATCTGGGAATTCTCGAGATATTGCTTATTTGAAAGCAACAAAGAACAATAAAACCTAAAGGAAACAATTTGTCTGAAGTCACAACTGGTATTTTGTGTACTTCTCTCACAGCTCCATACTTGGCTTCTGAAGTCCAGAGTTGAAATATTTGAGTATAATAATGCTTTCTACATGTGGAAGTATTCTAGGACATTTGCTACTTACGTGTATTTCAGCTCTTTGATTAGTTTGCCGTCCAGGAAGTCTTTCACTGATATTTCTATATCCAAAGAACAAACAGTAGTTACTCAAAATTATCAGCATTGTAAATTCACTAAATGATACATTATGATTTAGAATCATAAATAAAACAGAGATGATTTTCTTTTTATAAAGAAGGATGAATGGAGATTCAAGGTCTAACTTCCACCCACACAGCACAACCTGCATATCTGGACCTGCCATAAACCATGCAGCTACTTTTGCTGCCTTTTGTATACACATACAACTATTTTAACTTTCTGCACTCCTTGAATCCGCTTCAGCAACTAAACAATATTATTTCCAATCATTTTTTCCCACATCCTTACCTTCTAGAAAATTCAATTTCTATTTTTCCTAGGTAAGTTGTTACTCTAATAGCACTGTCATTAACATAAGTTTCAACAGCAGGGCTTCACATTCAAAAAGAGGCTGGCACGGTAAAGCAAGTCCAAAACAAACATCAGCATATCTACCTAAGAAAAGAACCCAGTGAATTACTTACAAGGGATGGTCTGGTCCCCAGTAGACACCTATTCCAGCTCGTGCCCTGTTACGTCCATTACCTGAGCAACAACCATCTGTATAAACAACTGCAAATTCACCTACAAAAGAATTAGCAAAAGCAGAAATTCAAGGATTCCTTCACAAACATAGCCTCTTCAAGCAGAAAGAAACATCTGCTAATAGATTAATGTCTAAACTTCCTTCCCTGGGCAGTCCTTCAAAATGCCATCATCTAGAGATATCACTGATTTTAATTAATAATGCTTAACACCAGAAGCCCTACTGCAACTACACTCCCCCACTGCTTCCAAATCAGTAAGGCTCACAAGGTATTTTTTTGCCAAGTTTCATAATCTCACTATAAGTCTTGCCCTCCTCAGTCAGTGTTAAAATTTGCCAGCTACATCTGCACTTAAATCAAGTTTGTAATCTAGGCACGTGTAAAACCACAAGTATAGTGAACAAATCAAGCCATACCTTGATAGCAGTTAAAGTCAATTAATGTCACACAGAAAGATAACATGAAAAACACACATCATGGCTCAGATTTCAATTTTAAAAAGATAAGTTGCACTTGGCCTGGTGCTGTCATACACAAGCCTCCCTACAAGCCTTCTAATAATTACACTGTTTTATACGAAGAGGAGAAAGAACTCAAATGAATTACTGGAATAACTAAAGAGCTTACCCATATATGAAAACTTATCTTCACCGACTATTGGTGTTGAGCGCCCTTCATCGTGTTTTGCACGCTTTACAGTATGTTCTTCATTTGTAGACTGTTCATATGGCCTTTTGCATGCATTGCAGCACAAGACATCTGCCTCCAGCTCCTCTCTCTGGCTAGCATTTTCCCGCGTTACAGTTGAAGCACCATGTGTCTCTTCTAAAAACACAAAATAAAAAAGTTCATCTAGGTACATAAGGCCAAGTTTTATTCAAAATAAATCCCAGAAGAAAGCTTTTCAAGGTAAGAGAAACAACCATTGGACTCGATCCTTATGGGCTCCTTCCAATTGGGGATTTCTATGACATTCTGTGGCACCTGAGGACGCGGTGCACTGAGCACACTGGGGATGAGCAGGCAGTTGGACTAAATGATCTCAGAGATCTTTTCCAACCTCAGCTATTCTGTGATAAAGACAAAGTTTTGCTTTCACTGATTAGTAACACTTGTCCATTAAGCTAACCCTGAAAAATAATTATGGGAAAAAAAAACAAAAAAAGCCAAGTACACCAGTTACTTTAGCTCAAAGCAGAGACACACGTAACAGCCCTTAAATACAGACACGACACAAGCAAATCCATACGCTTATGGAAATGCTTCTTTCTTGTGCGGTCACACCTCTGGTGGTGTGGGATTCCAGCAGCCGAGGGGAAGAGGCACCTCGCACGTGGCCCTGCGGGCCTCCTTCCTTCCCTGCCTCCCCACCCCGAAGACACGCTACCTGCGGGCACGGACTGCTGCCCAGCCGGAGGCCCGGCGCCCACGAAGGCCCAGGCTTCCTTCTCCGTGGCGAACTTCTTGAAGCTGGCGGAAGGGAACCTGTTCACCTGCTGCTGGCACTCCGCCCTGCAACACAGCGGGCGGGGAATAAGGCCGGCCCAGCGCGCTTCCCGGAGCGTCCCCGGCAGCGAAGCCGCGTTCGAGCCTTACCAGGTGCGGTAGACACCCGTCTGCCGGCCCTTGCGCACCGCGTAGAACATGCCGCCGCCCTTGGAGACAAAACAGGAGTGGCTGAGGAGAGCGACGAGCCACCGCAACATAGCGCAGCCCCGCCGCCATCCGCGCCCCCTCCCCGCCCCGCGGCCCCTGCCCCGGGCAGGCTGCACACCCGCCGCCGTTTGGCACTGCGCAGGCGTCGCAGCCGGCCGCACATGCGCCGTAGCGGCTGCACCCGCGCCCCCGTTCTGCACATGCGAGGAGAGACCTCGCTACGGGCTGCGAGTGGGGTCAAACTTATTGGGAAGTGGGGCGTGGAATATTGCAGGGAAGGGAGACTGTGCAGAAAGCAAAATGGGATCTCACAATGTCCATAATAACTGAGGGAGGATGCAAGGAGGACAGAGCTGGACTCGTTTCCAGGTGCCAAGCGCCAGGACAAGAGGCAGTGGATACAGATTGGAACGCAGGAGGTCCCCTCTGAACACCGGGAGCACTTCTGTGCTGTGCAGATGACAGAGCAGCAGCACGGGCTGCCGAGAGGCTGCGGGGTCTCCTCGCAGATCTTCAGAAGCTGTTTGGACCTCATGCCGGGCAGCCTGCTCTGTGTCCCTGCTGGAACAGGGGTTAGGCCCGATGGGTCCAGAGGGCTCTGCCAACCTCTGCTTGACTGTGATTCTGTGGTGACACAAGTGTCTGCTTGGAAAGTTGTGTTTGCAGCATTGAAGATATTTTTTCCTATGCATCTTGAGAGAATCACACCATCTCTTTGCTTGATTAAATCACTGCATTGGACCCTTCTTCCAAAAGAAGAGCTTGGCAGCATGCTCTGCTTGTAAGTAAAACTCCATGCAGTTGTGTGAAAGGTCAGAGTCTCAGCTAGAAACAAACAAACAACCAAAAAACAATAAAAGCTCACTGGTGCTTCATTGCCTATCTAAATGATCTTGGTTCTGTGAGGAGCTCCAGTAGACTCTTCATCCTTAACAAGCCATTAAATTTAATGGAGGACCACCCAGGAATGAACATACCCTCAACTTGTTGCAAAATCCCCATTTACCCTTCTTATCTTGAAAAGTATTCATAGAATCACAGAATCATAGAATCATAGAATGGCCTGGGTTGAAAAGAACCACAACGATCATCTAGTTCCAACGCCCTGCTATGTGCAGGGTCACCAACCACCAGACCAGGCTGCCCAGAGCCACATCCAATCTGGCCTTGAATGCCTCCAGGGATGAGGCATCCACAACCTCCTTGGGCAACCTGTTCCAGTGCCTCACCACCCTCTGTGTGAAAAACTGCCTCCTAATATCTAACCTAAACCTTCCCTGTCTCAGTTTAAAACCATTCCCCCTTGTCCTATCACTATCCACCCTGTAAACAGGTAAACAGGTGTAATTCCCCCTGTTTATAATCTCCTTTCAAATATTGGAAGGCCAAAATGAGGTCTCCCCGGAGCCTTCTCTTCTCCAAGCTAAACAAGCCATTTGCCATGCTATGGGAGAGAATAAACAGAGGAATTGATGAACCTCCTTTCTAGGGCAGATGTTGAGATGTCAGAACTGCAGAAACACTGCTTTAATGGCTGTAGCTGGAAAATGCAGCCACCAGGATGAAGGATATGAAATAGAGCATCTTCCATGCTCATCTGGGGAAGGAGCATTACTAAAAGATGATGCAAACTTCCATATACATTGGTCACTCCAAAAATAATGCCTCCTACTTACTTCCATGAAAACTATAACAGATACAAAGAGAACAATAACACTATTTGATAAATTCTCATCTACAAACCACTTATTTTCAACACAGTCATCACCACAAACTATGCATTTTCACCAGCAATGAACAAAACCTGCATGTTATGCTTGTAAAAATCTGCATGGCTGCCCAGAATGTGGCCTGTTTTTCAGATCACTGTCATCACTGCTGAAATGCACCACCCTCTGCCTCACTGTGCTCATATGCACCATTTGATTTCCATAAACGTTCAGCAAGCATCAGCAAGTGTCAGTGGTTACAACTTTTACTACATGGAGGAATTCCACACTTTCGCTTCCACATCAGATACCATTTTGTCAGACTGCCCCTCTACTGCCATCTGTTGCATAGCAACAAAATGGGCAGAATATTGTCAGGAAGGTTCAACCTTTACTATCATACCACCAACATCTGCTTCTGCCTCATAATAAAATATGAGGCATTACTTTCAGAGCAGCCCTGTTATTTGGTACTTGTAAGAGCTGAAGATCACTAAATTGGTTCTCTTAGCACACCCTTCTATTTAAATCAAGGGCCCACATTCCATCTGAACTGTATACAGAGATAGCCTCTGAAATAATGAGAACCGCCTTGTCCAATTAGAAAGCTAGCACGCTGAGCATCAGTTGCACCCCTTGACAGCACAGTATATTGGACTCAACTGCTTTGAAAAATCCCCTGTATGTCAGCAGGGAAGAGATGTCCCATCCTCTCTCCAGCTCCGTGACCTTTTGTGCTGGCCAGCTTGACTTGAAATGTGACGGCTCACTGCACACAGGGAATATGGTGTCACGGAGAAAAGAACTTGCAGCTGTGCATGTCCCCCTCATTGAGGCTTCTAGAGAAGCACAGTTGCTTGCAGCTGCCCAGAGCCATGTACAGCACAGTGCTCAGCCACAACCTGCTGTCTCGTGTCTTCATGTCAAGCAGTGTCATGTACTGTGAGAAGATCTGATGCATCATTTGACAGATGTTGTGGGAATACGAAAACAATTTAGTCAGAGTGGTATCAAAATACATTTACAGCATTTTTCTTTCTTCTTCCAACAAAAATACATGATACTTTATTTTATTCTTACTCCTGATTTTCTAAGATCAAGATCATTTCCATGAACTATTTCTGAAAGATTTCCACTGAGACTTACAGGTTTTTTGCTACCTCTTGTTTGTGATATTTTTATTTTATTGCTCTTGGATAGCTTTTTTTTTTTTTTTTTTTTTTTTTTTAATGATATATTTTTATAGCAGATGTATTTCTTATTCCTTACAGGTTTACACATTCATGTAACTTGTAGTCTTCTTCGGGCAGGACATAATGAAAGAGCAGCCAGCAGTAAATGACAGGGAAAGAAAAGACCTTCTATTACACTCATCTGTTATTTGGTTGAACAGATAGATTCATGTATCCAGTTTACAGGCAAGGACTGAACAGTAGCTCTTCTGCTATCACGACTAACAACCAGAGTTGAGATTCAAACAAAAATAAATAACTTTGAAGTCCTCTCAGAACCAAACAAATTACCTTCACTGCTTTTTCTCCCATTTGGTAAAACTGAAGTTACATATGATCAGCTAGTTCTACCTTTAGCTCTGCTGCATTGTGGCAGTAGGACAGCTGGACCTCTTTCCTCGTGTGGCAGCTGGCATTTTAACGGTGCTGCCTATTGCTAGATAAGTCAACCAAAATTTGTTTGATTAATTCGTTTATTAGCATATTTTCTTGGCAGCCACTTCTGTATTTAGACAGAGTCTGTAGGGAAAAAAAAAAAAAAAAAAAAAAGAATAAATACATGTATACAAAAATACACACACCGCTAAGTAGGAGTGTATCTGTATGACACTTTTACTGAAACTCACTGTAAATGACAGTTGGCTTGTCCCACGTTAATACATAAATTGTATATATTAATTACACATTTTAATGTTATTTGATAAATATTTTAGCTTGAAACATACTTAAATTTTAAAAAATATATATATTTCACTACAGAAGCTGTTAAAGCAAATTTGATGTGATTTGAATCAAGGAAGCATTTTCTATTTTAAACTAAGCTTTTAGGTAGGTAGGTGATTGAGTAATCAATTCATCTAGTATACCTTACAAGAATAAGTTATATGCCATATCATTACCTTCATTAAAAAATAAAAAAGGAAGAAATTGAGGTATTGCTTTTATTACATTTCTGAACTGAGAGCTTGCAGAAAAAGAACCTGCCCATGCTTTCATGTAAAACTATGTCAATGCAGCTGAGAAGCAGTAATCTCCCAGCATCACAACTTCAGGGACCCCTAGAGAAACAGTTTACCAATGAGCACTGAAAATTTGGCATGGTTACACAAGCCTTTCAGTAAAGTGAAGTAGTAATATATTCAGTTTTGTTTCTGATTTTAGAGTTTGCTATGACCTTGAGCAATCTTGCCTCCTATCTCTGTTTCTTGTTTAATATATTCAATCATTTTTTGGATAGCATCGTAAGACCCCGTCCTCTTACTTTTTGAATCCTTTTGTAATACACCTAATTCATTCTTTCCACTTCTTCTCCCTGCCCATTCTGAGTCTGCATGACATGGAAACCACATTAATTAGTGAGTAGGCAGAAACAACTCTATGCCTCTTGTTCTCTCATTTCTCACGTGTAGCATCCTGGTCTGTTTAGTAGCTCTAATGTGATGGAAACAGGAAGATGTAGAAAGTCACCTTGCTGCTTTATTTCTTCATTAGCACTTTGAATAGTCCAATACTATTCCACCTGCACACTATCTACTCTTGTAAAGGACTTCTCAGTATAATCTGAATGTGGACTGCTGGAATGCTGAGACAATCACTTGTTATCTTTCTTTTTCTACTCTTCAATCAGATCCTTGTCATTGCTGTTTAGATAATTTCACATCTCTACAAATACTAATCCTGAACATGAGTATGAGTTGGGCAGTTTTTCCCATTCTGTGAATTCATGCAAGGAATAAAGAATGCAAGGAAAAATAGTAGCTGAGCAATCTGATTTTCTGACTATTGTAAGTTTAGTAAAAAAGCTTACTAATGTTAGAAAACAGATAGGCTGTCTTCTGCAGATGCTTTGGATGATTAGAGTGGGGGGATTCTTGGTAATGTTTTGTTTATAACAGGAGCTCATCACTCCACTACCAGAATTTACTTAAGTAATAGATGATATAGTGATAGTGAATGTGATATTACAAGTTAAAATTGTCTGTTGTTAGGATTATTCATGGAATCTGAACATTGAACCAGTGCTCTGACCCACACTCCTGTGAGTCGCACACCTACCTCAGTGTGGGACTTTCCCTTAGTAATGAACCTGTCTAAATTTGCCAACAGGAGTTGGTACAGAACTCAGGTCCCTTAATGCAAGGTCTCAACTTCATTTTAGGTGCACAGCCAGGCACTTTCACATGAATCAACATGGAAGTCAAGAGCAGACTGCAGTTTGTGTGAGACAGATCTTTCTCAAGCAGATGTTGCAGGACTGTGCTAAGAGATAACTCTGGATCAGATGTCCTGTCCTTTTAGGGGGCTTCAACTTGCCAGACATTAACTGAGAATAGCACACAGCTCAGACAACCAGGTCCAGGAGATTCCTAAAACTTCCTGATACAGGTAAAAAGGCAGCCAACTAGGAAAGGCGCACTCCTAGATTTGTTGCTTGTAAGCAGAGAAGGTGTTGTGGATGAAGTGGTGACTGGTGGCTTTATTTCATGGCCGTATTGACCATGAAGTAGTCCAGCCTAAAATCTATGGTGATAAGTGGAAAACTGTACCACAACTTCAACCCTGCACTTGGGGAAAGCAGACTTCAGGCTGCTCAGGGAACTAGTTAGCAAGGTCCCAAGGGAAACTGCTTTTGAAGGCATAGGGGTTCAGGAGTGCTGGTTATTTTTTAAGTAATACCTGTTAAAAGCATGAGAGCAGGCAATTTCAAAATATCAGAACTCATGCAGGTGGGCCAAAAGGCTGGCTTGGCTGAGCAGGAATCTTGTTCTGGAGTTTAGGTGGGAAAAGAATGTGTATGGCCACAGGAAGCAAAGTCAGGTGACATGGGAAGACCACAGAGGTGTCTTTTGCTGTTGCGGGGAGAAAAGCCAGCTGATACCACAGGAAGGTCAAGCTGGGTGTTAGGAAAGGGTTCATCACCAGAGAGGATGATGTACATGGAACAAGCTCCCCAGGGCAGTGGGCACAGCCCCAAGCCTGTTTAAGGAGCATTTAGGCACTGCTTTCAGACACAGGGTTAGAATTTTTGGTGGTCCTTTGTGGAGCCAGGAGGTAGATTCAGTGATGCTTGTGAGTCCCTCTGAACTCAGGGTATTCTGCCGTTCTGTTTTTAGCAACCTGTAACTGAAATGTAGTAATGCTGCCTTTGTGTTAATATGATATATAAAAGTGCTTTCAGGGATGAGAGAATACAGAGCCCAGGACTCATGTCCTGAGCTAGCACTTGAACACAGCAGACAACTCACACATTATTCCCATGCTTGGATATATCCTATACCCAAGCACAGAGACCCAGCAAGGATATCCTCTCGGCTGAGGGCTGAACATCACTTAGGTTGTGGATGTCCCGTCCCTGGAGGTGTTCAAGGCCAGCTGGATGGGGCCATGAGCAGCCTGGTCTAGTATTAAATGTGGAGGTTGGTGGCTCTGCCACCTGCAGGGGGGTTGGAGATTCATGATCCTTGAGGTCCATTCCAACCCTGGCCATTCTGTGATTCTGTGATCATGGGTGAAGGGGCAAAGACAGAGCGGAAGAAGCTTTCCTTCCTCTTCTTCCGCGCTTTCAACATGGAGAAACCCCATGAGACAAGCGGGAAAGACCAGCCTCCTATGCAGCCACCGCAGGGCGCAGGTCCCCAAGCTGCCTCCACCCCTGCGCACGCGCGGTACCAACGCTCCTTCCCCTCCTCGCTGTCCAGCGGCTGGTGATGAGCTCATCCGTGAGCGCCGTGCCAGTACTTGGAGAGTCCTCTGCGGCGTCATGGTGCCGGAAACCACTCAGAATCCGCAACGCGCGAAACGATCCGCTCTGCCCTACTTCCTGCTTCGGCTTCAGCCGTCGGTGGGCGGGGCGAACGCTTTCCCGGGCCGCGATCTGAGGCGCTCTCGCGAGAGCTCTCCCTCTTCCTAGGCCGGCGCTGAGCGAGGTAGGTGCTCGGGCCTCTCTCGGGCCTGGGTGCCGGCGGTTCTTTTTACCCTCTCACCGCGGCAATACGGCGCCGGCTTCCGAGAGGCGCGTCGAGGGGCCCTGTCGGAGGAGGATGTTTCCGATTACCGCCTGCTTGAGGCCCGATGGTCGCGGGGCTCCCGGATCTGGGGGAAGGGAACTGGCGGGGTTCTCCGCCTCCCTCCCCTGGTCGCGCCCTGAAGGAGGCCGCAGCGGCGGAGCGGCAGGCCGCAGGGCTGGAGCAGGGCTCTGGGTCGAGGTGCGGACTTTCGGTGCCGGGAAGGACGCCTTGCTCGGCGGCACGTGGGCTCCGTGAGCGACCGGCCCGCTGCTGGGACCTTGCTGGAGCGTAAAGCACACGCGGGGTGCTGCGGTGGGCCGGCCCCTTCTTTCCTGTCCGGTTCTGGCCTTGCAGCGGTCAGCTTACCCTGGAGTGTTGTGCGGGGTTTGCGTGGTCCCTGAGGTTGTCCTTGGTTTCATTTTAAAGCGTGTGACTGAAATCCAGTACGTTACTTTACTTGTAGCAGAGCATACGTTCCCAGTGGCAACTGAGACGTTCTTTTGCATTGCAGAAAGGCCATGTTCAGCTCAAGTGCAAAGATTGTGAAGCCTAATGGTGAAAAGCCAGATGAGTTCGAGTCTGGTATATCCCAGGTACGTGCATTTTCCTTCTGTTGTTCAGTAACCCAGTGCAGGTTGTTGAGTTGGTGCTTTGACAGCTCTCTAAAGCTTAAACTTCAATGCTGATGCTGTCTAAACACATTTCTTCTCTTACCACCCTGACTGGTAGTCTGCCTTCTGTTCTTGGAACCATGGGATATTGTAGAATGGCTTGGGTTGAAGGAGACCTTAAAGCCCATCCAGTTCCACTCCCCTGCCATTGGCAGGATTGCCATCACTAGATAATGTTTCCCACCAGTTGAGTTTTTTTGCATTTGTCAGAGTGGCCTGTAGTGAAAGAATATTTGATTTAGAAAATATATATAGTTCCTCTGTGTCACTGTGGACACACTTTATTGTCAAGGATTATTTATGAACTGAACTGATGGGATTTTTCTGCAACTTTGTATTTTCTAGGCTCTCCTGGAGTTGGAGATGAACTCTGACTTAAAGGCTCAGCTGCGGGAGTTGAACATCACAGCAGCTAAGGTAGGCCAGGTGTTCTTGGCAAAGAATTGCTTAATGGCTTGCTCTCTGTGTTAATTTTTGCAGATGTTATCATACTTGTTGAATGGTGCTTTTTGTTGTACATGGCCTATGGTTGTTCTGCTATGTGCTGTTGTAGTATATCTTCACGTATTTGCTATTAATACAGAGGATCTTGTAATAGTTTCTTGTTTGGGAGTTGGTTTGAGAAGTCACTAGAACTTGAATGACGGTTTGATGTTTTAAGTAAGCATATTTAGACTAAGTAATTTTATGTTGTATCTCTGCAACCTGGACTTGAGATCTAAACTGGCTTTTTTGTGTGGATATCTGCTTAGTAGGTATGTTTGACATATCTCATGTTGGTCGGGAGCATAAACAGTAACAATTCTGGTAAATGCTGCTTTAGACAACAAACAATAGATCAGAGGTGGGTCGGTAGAGTAGACTGACTTGATGATGTGGGTTGGTTTTGTTTAAGGTTTAGTTTGTAGAGCCAACTCAATCCTTAGAGTAGGAAGAAAATCTATAGAATTTGTCAGGCAAGAAGACTGGATGGGACTTCTGAAGCTGATTGCTATAGTCAGGTAGGCTGCTTTTTTGTTCTTGCCCAAGCCCACTGATATATGTAGGTACAAAAGCAGGAAGATCACAGAGTTGAGAGGGTGTGAGAATGCAGGGGTCAGCTTGGTATGAGTTCACTTCCTTGAAGGGGCCTTCAGAAGAGTTATTCTGCTGCTGAAGTACAGTGGTCCATACTGTCTGTAGTGAGTTTTTAAACAGTGTTTTAATTTACCGAGGTTATTCTAACTGCACAGTCTTACTTATGGAGATACTTTGTGGGCATCTGAATTAGCTTATGTGGGAGCATAGCTGGTGAAACACAACTCAGCTTTCTACTCTGTTGGAGAATGAGTGTGTCCCTGTAGTTAGGTTCATGCCTTGTAAACTTCTACAATTTCCTTACCTTTTGGACAACTGCTGAAGGAAAAAAAAAAAAAAAAAAACAAAAACAAAAAACCAAGAATAATCTGTGTAGGTATGATGCAAGCCTGTTTATTGGAGGTGAAGAGGAAGTATTTTGAGTAGTGATGCAGGCCTTGGCAAATAGTGGATAGAAGGTGACTGCCATGAAGTAGTTACTCAAAACCCAATAGTTATTCCTGTAATCTTTGCCTGCATTAGAAGCAAATCTTGAAACTTGGTATCAGCATGTGAGTAACATTTCAGATGTGATGGTAAGCATTCAATATGGGTAGGATTCTCACTCGTGAGTCTCATCTTGTTTTGCTGTAATGCATATTCTTTCAAGTGTTCTGACAGAGGTTTTCTCTATTTAATTCTTGCTCTTAAATGTATTAAAATAGGTATCTCCTGGTGCTCTTTTCTTAGAAAGTTGTAAACAAGGTTATCAAACATCTGCGTTCAGGATATTCATAATCAAAGTGAATGTTTCTTCTCAATCCCTAGATGATGTTTAGTTTCTACTTCTGTTTCAGGAAATTGAAGTAGGTGGTGGCAGGAAAGCCATCATTATCTTCGTACCAGTTCCTCAGCTGAAATCTTTCCAGAAGATTCAGGTGCGGCTAGTTCGAGAGCTGGAGAAGAAATTCAGTGGAAAGCATGTGGTGTTCATTGCTCAGGTAAAAACACTTGAAAGTCATGGGAGTGTTAATTTGGAGGGGTCGCTAAAGGTGATGTAGTCCAGTCTCCTACACGAAGCAGGATTGTTATCAGTGTTAGGTCAGGTCAGCCATGGTTTTGTCTAGCAGAGACTTGAAAATATCCAGAGACTGAGATTCCACAGTGTCTCTTTATAATCTCTTGTAATGTTCCACTAACCTGCTTGTTTTGTCCATTCAAGATAACAGCAATACAATGTGTATTTTTTGTACCAGCAGGAAATGTAGTGTAGTTCCTCTGTGAATGTAAACTGAAATGATTACTGCTAACAGCCAAGGCTATGTAAACTTTTTTTTTTATGAAATGCAAAGTTTTCTTTGAGGAAAATGACCTAACTTCCTTGTTCTGGCCTCTTCTACTTCTTTAGAAGTTTGAGAAGCAAAGCTTGAAAATAGAGCTAATACTAAGAGTAACCTTACTACATAATCTAAGCACTTAACATTCAAGTTGATGGGAGAGAAAGAAGATGTGGATCAAGTGACTTAATCACAGTTCTGAATTTATGGAAGAAGCTATGCTACAAAAGGTTATGGATGGATCTGTGGGGAGTACTAGGGGGAAAACAGACTTAGAAACCTGTCTGCAGGGTGGGCAATTAACTACTTTTTAGGCTTTACCTCTTCAGCAAAAATTCCTTGTAATGTAACTTTAAGACAGCCAGACTACTTTACCCAGAATCTTTGTTTGCAAGAGGACTTTTTCTGCTGGAGTGCTTCTGGCTCACTGTCATCATAGCAATCCATATTTTAAAAGGCAGTGTGCAATTCTGCTGAAAGGGAAATGTTTTTGAACATGACACAACAGTATGGATGATAGTACCACCCCATAAATACAGTCATGAAGAAGCTGTACTGTGTTGGTGGAAAATACTGCAAGTGTCTTCAAGTGCATCTGAAACTCAGGGTTTTAAAATATCTACTCTTGAAGATAGGGAAGTAGAAAATAACTTTTACTAACCTAAGCTGTTATAAATATCTGTAGGTTCTGCTCTTAGATCAGAATACTTTTAAGTCAGGGGACTGTATAAAATATCTCATAATTCATACGGTGCTTCTGTCTAAGATGTCTTCTATGTGGGATTTAGGTAGCATTTAGTTTGAAGCAGGAGGAGTAACCTCAATCCAGGAGAAACCTTGGTTTCTATTCTCTGAGTAAAAAATAGAATCACAGAATCATAGGGGTTAGAAGTGATTTCTAGAAATCATCTAGTCCAGTCCCCCAGCTGAAGCAGGTGCCCTAGTATAGGGTGCAGCATGTTTAGATTACTAATGTTTTGTAATAAGCTACCCTTGCTGTATTCATGGAAGGTGGGAGTACTGAAATATGAATCTTTTATTTCAGAGCACTAAAATAATATCTCATTTATTGATGAGAAATAAAGCAATACCAATATTTCAGCAAGTAATAACAATTTCTAATGCTAGTGTAGCCTCAGGCATACCTAAGTGTCCATTTTTTTTTGGTGATTCATGCATCTGTTTCTTATATTAAAACAAAACAAAAAAAACCAAACAACAACAACAACAAAAAAAAAACAGCATGGTAGTGTAAATGCTATGTATTATGAATCATCCTTTTTTATTATTTCTTCTTTTACAGAGAAGGATTCTGCCCAAGCCAACGAGAAAAAGCCGCACAAAAAACAAGCAAAAACGTCCCAGGAGGTGAGTAAATTAGATTAATGCAGAATGTCAGCCTTCAGTCAGAACTTGGTAGCTCATTCAAGTAACATCCAGTTGAATTTATTCTTTCTTTTTGAGAACTGACTTCAGTAATTGGGTGGTCTCATCCTTTTTCTTACTGCTTAATAGTGCTGAAGTAGTATTTGCCACTTCACTACTAAAGGGTACAGTGAATAGACAGTCTTTGGATAGTGTATTGAAGTTTTTTTTTCTAAGAAATGAATCTGTATTTCTCAATAAAGCTCTAGCCAGTTTGTAGCTAGCAGTAGTGACTTCAGAACAGTGACTTAAGTGACCTGTACAGCTGCTTCTGTTAGCACAGCATGCTGACAAGAATTTTTGATTTTTTTTTTTAAATTGTATGAAGAGTTGCATTGCATGGTAGACTGTACAAAAGGCAGGGCTGTCATGCTGAAGTGATGCAGTGAGTGGGGGAGTGGCTGAAGCAGGCTATAAGTAATTATCCCTGGATGTAAGTTCAACAGCAGTAGTATAGTGATGTGTTAAATAGTGTTTCTACTTGTTTGGTCTCCCTGAGGTACTGCTAGATACACAATGTTAGTGTGTCAGTGCCTTGTCTGTGCTGTTTTGTATCTTACTTTGCCAGCATGTAGCTCAAGTAACATGATCCTGTAACTTCTTTCAGTCTTCTTCAGTGTCAGGTGTTATGCTTGTGTCCTGCCTAAATTGTGTTTTGAGATTTTCAGGCAAAGATTTGAAAGTTGCAATTTCATATTAACTTGCCTACCTGCAGTCCTGCCCTTGCAAGACTTTGCCTCTGTTACAACTTGTGTTGCACCGTTGCTAGAGAAGTTCTATCTATGTACCCAGTCAGCATACTGCTGTACTTAGCAAGAGGGAAAGAGTGTGCAGAGACTGTCCTTTTGTAGCCTGATGCTACATCAGACTAATAGGATAGTGAAACTATGATATGTGTATTACAAATTACAGAAACTTGATGGATGTACGTCTTCTCATATCTATGCTAATTTTTGGAAGCTTGAAATGCAGTTGCAGACATAAGTCTTTGCTATTAGCAATATTGCCTTGAAACCACAGATAGGAAAGCTTGTAATTTTGAGTCAACTACTCATAAATAAAATGACCTGGATATTTTTTTCTAATTTTGGCTCACTTTCAGACAGTTCAAGGGCAAGAACACAAATGTAGTCCATATTTTCTGAGCAAGGGCTAAGCTTGCCAACTAGACTTTTCCTGTAATACTGTGTAGACCACTTGGCTTTAGGAGTACGGAGGAAGCAGTGTTTTCAAAACTGTCTCTCCTATGAATGTGTTCTATGGAGTTTATATACATGCACACTTAAACTCTTCTGGTGATTGGCAAAATTGCAGATGGGACAACTTAGTTCTGAAGTACAGAAAATATTCCTTAAACGTGTAGTTAGACTGCTTCAGTGTTGTTACAGAGCAGTATATGATCTCATAGGTCAAAAACCTGTACACTTATTTTTTTCCTCATGCTCTTGTTAAGATTTACACAGCCTGCAGAAGTTTAGCTTTTATTTTTTCCTGTGACCTGTGAAGAGATGGAATTGTCACCACTGCGGTATTTACCAAAGAAACAAAAAAAGCACTTCACTGAATTTTCAGTGGAGTCACAGTAGGGAAGGTTGAAGCCTTGGCTGACTAGAAAACTTAGCAGAGAAGATAATTAGGCCAAAGGACATATTTTAATGATACAAATGTGGCATTTCAGCCGTACGCTTACAGCAGTGCACGACGCCATTCTTGAAGATCTGGTCTTCCCAAGTGAAATTGTGGGCAAGAGAATCCGCGTAAAACTGGATGGCAGCAGACTCATAAAAGTCCATTTGGACAAAGCACAACAGAATAATGTTGAACACAAGGTAAACAAATTTACATTGCTACGCAGGATGGGGTGGCATTCTGATTTGGCTCACTCAAAGCAAAAGGCTGCTTTAGGGCTAGTGGCAGTAGAGATGTCCTTGTTTGGCACTAAAATAAGATGCTACGGATTTGGCAAGACAGTTTTCAACTGAAGGTCTAGCTCAGCTTGCCAAAACCTGATTGCAAATTAACTATATTGGTTTCCTCACGTGGGGACTTGTTTTAGTGGAGAATCCAATTTTGATCTTTAACAGATTTGTACAACCTGACGCTCCCAGTCACTTTGCCTTTTTTATTTTATTATTTTTTGTTTTTGTGGGAACACGTTTAGGGTAACTTAACTGTATGGATCTCCATTGCTTCCAAATCAAAGAGATTAGAAATATTTTTAGAGAATTTTGTCTTCTGTGTAAATGCTCAGTAAGTTTGATCTGAAAATAGAAATAGAAAATAATCAGGCTGTGAATTCACTTCATAGTGATGGTACAGTGGGGAAAAAATATATCTAAACTGTTAACATTGATTTTTATCTTTTTATACAGTGTATATAAATAAGATTGTCTGTCTTCACAGGTGGAAACATTTTCTGGTGTCTACAAGAAGCTCACAGGCAAAGATGTGGTGTTTGAGTTTCCAGAATTCCAGCTGTAAAGTACAAAAGATGGCTGAATAAACAACTGTTCATATAACAGAGTAATCTCATTTAAAGTTCCAGTTCCATGAACTAGGTGGGAATTAACTGGTTCATGGGACTTCTCTACTTTCTGAATGAGTGGCATTTGTGTACCAAAGTACTAAGTTGCCAGTGTTTTCCCATGGCCTTCTTAGGTTATTCTTGACACTGTTAAAGCACTGCTGTGGAGGAAAGAGTCTAGTCTGTGCAGAGAATCAGTTTAGAAAAACATAATGAAAGATGTCAATACTCGCTTTTTTGGAGAGAATGTGAAGACTTACCTTAGAGTAGTTGTACTCCTGAATTTTCTATGTAAGTCTGTCAGTTGGAGACTCATGTTCCTGATATTAGTGGTGTTCTACAAAGCAGGTGTTGACCTTTGAAACATAAATCAATGATATACCTGAAAAAGGAGTCTGGTATTTTGGGAAATGTTTGGGAAGACAGAGACTGAATTCGAACTTCCATGCTTATTAAGTGGCAGAACAATGTTACTGCTCTTATCCAAAAAGCAATTCTTGAGGCTTCCTATTCCCAAAAGAATAAAATGGGAAGACGTTTTCATTTCTAAGGGATTAACCATCTTTCTGGATGCACATTATAGTTTTATAGTAATTGATCTTGCTCTCAGAAGTCATGGATTTTTGTTTCCATGTATTAGCAAGTATGTATATTAGTATCGGAGTAACTTAGGTAGCCAGGCCATCTCTAATAAAGCAGGAATAGATGGGCCATGGTGAAGAAATGACTTCTGGAATGGTATCTCTTTAAGGTATTCTACCATAATTGCAGATATCTTTGGCCATATGGGGAGGAGAGGTGGGGGAGGACTAGCTGTATAATAGCAGCTGTGACAGTGCTCCAAAAGCCATGCAGAGTTGACATCTGTACCTATGTCTGGAAACACCTGCAGCACCATTTTTTGCAGCTCATGGCAGAATGACTCTTTGGACTTGTGTGTAAATGTTCCAAGCAATTTAGTCCTTAACCTTGCTGAACTGACTATTCTGCTACTTAGGAGGAAGTGGATAATATAATAAACAGCACCTCATTACAGAGATGGCCTAGTCGATGGAGAGGTAAATAGGTAAGGGACCATATACCAGAAGCTCCTAATAGCTTGTATCTTTCCCTTAGAGAGTAAATTGAAGCAAGTGCCATTTACTGTTAATATTTGTACCTTTACTTCCTTTTCTCATTTACTGTGGTTTTGTTGGCTTCCTACCTCATAGCTCTTCTCAAGAATGAAGCTGTTTGAGTTGTGCTGTCGTTTCTGTTTAGTAGCGTAGGGCAGATAGTAGTAGGTGGCTGTTTTTGATGCAGACAATACAAAGAGGATGAAGCAAATATATATTCCCTGTTGTAATTAGTAGCTAGTTTTGAGCTACTTACTGAGAAGGCTTGATTTTTGTACAAAATAGGCTGTAATTTGAAGAAATCTACTTATTTTAAGGCCTTTTGCGCTCTCCTTCTGTCTCTGGAGTATGCTCTTGAATTCTGTCTGCTTGGGTGGAGTAATTCCAGAAGATTGTATGGCAAAAGGTATGATAGAATTCAGATTTTTTTTATCAGTAAAATGGGCACTAGTCAGGTTGATGATGTGGGGTTTGGTGAAGAAATCTCTCAAGTCAGACATGTTACTAAACTTGCTTCTGCAACAGACAGAGATGATATCATGCACAAATAGTTACTTGCTAGCATGGGTTGGAAGAAGCAGTTAAGGGACTGTATGGAGACTTAGCAGATGTTATCTACATTTAGGTAGAAGTTGGTGAGCCTACTGGGGCTTTGTAACATCTGCAAGTAGAGGTAGTTCTCAGACAGCAATCTTAGGTAGGCAGTATTTCTTTTTCCACGATGAAACAGGCTTGCTCTCTTAGTAATGAAAATGTCAGTAGCAGTTCTAGTTTTGAAGCTCTGGGGGGCTTGGTGTGGAAATCAAGTAAACTGAACACGAAGATTGCAAATGTTTGCAGGCATTGCCAGCTGGATGTGCAATTTCTTTCTTGGCTGTCATTGTAAGCCCTTTGAACTACATGAAATGCAGAGGCCCGTGATGGTCCTGTAAGCAAATTGTTTGAAATGGTAACACATAAAACGATGTTTTTTTACATAAACTAAGCTACAAGTAAAGGTGAATTTTTGTAGCATAAAAATACCAGGCTGCATGCTCAGCAAAAGACTTTTGTCCTAGTTTACCTTCATTCATGGACTCCCTTGTGTCTTAGTGTCAGTGATACAGTCAGACAACTCCCTTTCTCCCTTGACAAGTGCATCAAATGAATGCCTGCAATCTGGAAAGTCAGTAGATGCCATCTGGTCAAGTGCTAATGAGGCTGATGGAATACTGATGTCAAATGTTACCTTAACCTAAAGGAGCCTCCAAATGAGATGATGCTAGACTTTCCCTGTACCTTTCATGTGCTGTAACATTTGAACTCTGAAAGCATGATTCCTCAGGAGTTTATTATTGATCTTTGTGGAAAAAGTGATGAGGCATTCTGTATGAAGGCCTGTGCAGCAATTGTATGTGGACAGTGTCAATGTGGAGAGAGAGAGATTGCATACTAATAAGTATAGAAAAACAGATTCTTGCCTAGAGTAGCCCAATGAAGCAAAATGAGAAACAAAGACATTATGCTGTTAGGTGCTCTTAAGACTTGAACCTGATAAGAAGACTTTCCATTTGAATTTCGCTGATGTCCTCAAATATTTTTCTGTGATGAAAGTTGCTCCTGGTTGATGTTCATTGGAATAGGTGTATAGATGTATTACTGGTCTAGTGTGGACAATGCTTGAAGAGCTTAATTTGTGTTTTATTGATGTGTTACTTTAATGCATGATAGCACATCTCATAAGCCCCTCTTGAATGTAAGTGGGGGTATCTGACAAGTGGGACACCTACAGCTCAGTCAGGTGCTCAGACCCCCATTCAACCTGACCTTAGGTGTCTCCAGACATGGGGTATCCACCATTGCTGTGGGCAACCTGTTCCAGTGCCTCACTGCCCTTGTTTAAAACAAAACAAAACAACAACAACAAAAAAAAAAAAAAAACACAAAAAAAAACTTCTTCCTTATATCCAATCTAAATCTCCCTCCTTCAGTTTGAAAGCATTTCCCCTTGTTCTGCCTCAGCAGACCCTGATAAGAGTCCATCCTCTTCTTTCTTACAGTCCCCCCTTAGATACTGAAAGATCTCTCTCAGGTCACCTCAAAGCCTTCTCTTCTCCAGGCTGAACAACCCCAGCTCTCTCAGCCTTCAAACAGTGTTAAAAGAAATACTGTTACTCTTGTATTATGAACTTAAAGAATCTTTTTCTGTGCCTGCACATTTCCTAAAACTTGTAAGCAGGAAGCTTTGTCTAATTTTGAGTTGCATCTAAAAGCCAGAGCGATACCAAAAAAAAAACAAAAAAAAAACACCCTAGACTGTCTTTGATCTTCTGTGATATGGGCTTTCTAGTTTCTATAGGTGTATCAGAATGATAAGAAAAAAAAAAACTTTTGTAATGGAAAGTCATACAGTTGCAGAAAAGGGAGCATTATGGCTAGACTAGGGGAGTGTGAGTCTCTTTCCACTATACAAGCTTGACTGCAGCATCGATCAGTGCAAATCTTTTTGTAAGTGGTTTTGCTATGCTTCTTATTGCTGGCCTTGAGTGTGCGTGCAAAAAGACACATTCACTGAGAATGAATGTTCCCTACAGAAAATTGCATGTACTTGATCAAGAGGAGAAAGTCTTTGGCTTTGTTGCAGAATGCAAGCTCAGATACTGCATCTTCCAGACATCAATTTCTTCTATTCCTTCTTTCTGTTTTTCAGGAAAATCATTCTTAAGCTTACTACAGTGCTGCTGCTGCTAGGTGTTGTTAAATAGTTAATAGCTAATGGGCCACATAATGTTATGCTTGGATTTTTGTGTTGACATACAATCATAGAATTTAGTTGAAAGTGACCTTTAAAGTCCATCTAGTGCAACCCCCCTGCAATGAACAGGGATACTATGGCTAGATCCAGTTGCTCAGAGTCATGTCCAGCCTGACTTTGAATGTCTTTGGGAATGGGACATCCACCACCTCTCAGAGAATCTGTTCCAGTGCTTCACTACACTTACTGTAAAAAAACAAACAAACAAAAAAACCAACAACAAAAAATGCACAGTCTGTGAGGTATTCCATGTCTTGGATCATTTTTGTGCCCCTCTTCTGGATGCTATGCAACAGATCCATGTTTCTCCTGTATTGATGATTCCACGTCTGGACATAATACTCCAGGTGAGGTCTCACCAGCACAGAGAGGCAGGATCACATTCCTCAACCTGCTGATCACACTTCTTTTGATACAGCCCAGGATATGGTTGGCTTTCTGGTCTATGAGGGCATGTTGCTGGCTCATGTCCAGCTTGCCACCCACCAGTACCCCCAGATCCTTTTTGGGCTGTGCTCAATCCTTTTTGTCTGCAGCTTGTACTGATGGTAGAGTTGCCATGACCCAGGTGCAAGACCTTTCCGCATGGATTTGTTGAACTTCATGAGGTTCTGGGCCTGCTGCTCAAGCCTGTTTACGTCTCTGGATGGTATCCTGTCCCTCAGGCACGTTGACCACACTATATAGCTTGTATCATCTGCAGACTTACTGAGAACGTGCTTGATCTCACTATTGTTGTAACTGATGAAGATATTAAAGAACATTTGTCCAAGTACTGATCCCTGATGGATACCACTTGTCCCTGGAGACGGGTGCTGTGGGGGACCATGTTAAAGGCCTTACAGAAGTTTGGATAGATGACATCAGTGGCTCCTCCCTGTCCACTGATGCCGTTATGCCATTGTGGAAGGCCACTAGCTTGGTCAGGGAGAACTTGCCCTTCGTGGAGCTGTGCTTGTTGTCTTTGATCACCTTCAAGTTATGTGTCTAAGCATAATTTCCAGGAGGATCTGTTCAGTCATCTTCCCAGACACCAAGCTGAGGCTGAAAGGTAGTTCCCTGGGTAGTCCTTTCTACCATTCTTCAAATTGGGTGCAATATTGCATATTTTCTTGTCACCAGGGACTTTACCTGACTGCCATAACCTTTCAAATACTGAGTGGCTTGGCAACTACATCAGCCTGTTCCCTCTGAGATAAGTCTCACTGGGACCAGTCAATATATGGATGTTCAGATCCCTCTGGTGATCATGAGCTTGGTCTTTGCTTACATTTTTGGTTCAGATATGATCTCTTCCTGGACAGACAAAGATAAAAGTAGAACCAGGCATTGGAGAGATTCTTTCAAATTAAGAGATAGGGAATAACAAAATGCAGTCATATTGCAACTTCTGGAGTGAATGCTGCTTAGAAAGCTAGATCTTACACTGCTGTATAAAAAAAAAAAAGCATCCTGCATTGCTGCTTTTGTGCTGAACTTTCCCATCTGATATGCTGTACAGAAAAGACATTAAGGATGATGTTTTCTCTCCTGTTCATCAGACTACAGTGGTTGTGTCTGCCCTTTCTGGCTCCACTAATGGAACGAGGTACGTATAGATATCTTCATAGGGGCAGGACCACAGACTTTTTTTCCCCCCATTTTTACACGTAATAAAATTATTTCTTCTTAGCTAAATGATTGTTAGGTGAAGCCAAAGGAAAAGGGAAACATCACTTTGTTGTAAGGACCAAAGAAGGGAGTCCACACAGCACTCTGATGTGCAGATCTGTACCCACGGGAAATGGATCTGCTGCATTTTCTTGCCTCTTTTTGGAGTTTGCCCTGGGAGTCTTACCAAGGGCTGGTTAGCAAGGCTGCTCTTATTTTCAAGAAGTGGAACAGTATTTGTGACACAACTTGTGATGCACTTTAAATCCAGCAATTGAATTTTTGACTTTTTATTAAAGAGTTTGGGTATTGGCAATTTTCATCCTTTAAAAATCTGAACTAGAATGTCACTTGTTTTGTTTGAGCAGGAGTTGAACACCTCTAAAGATCTGCTCCATTCTCAGCTGTTCTGTGATTCTTTGACACTCTTGGATGTTTTACCAAACTGAGGAGAGAATTCTAGGTCTTTGTCTTTCCAAGACAATATTTTCAACTGGATACTGTGTTTTTCAATGAATATTATATTTAATCCTCTTACAGACAGGGATAATGCAATTTCTCTGTGGAGAGAGCAGAAGAATCTGCCTGAAGGCTCAGAGAATGTATAAATGCATTTTTCCCTGTTGTTTCAAGGAAAAAAAAAGTGTTTTTTTTTTTTTTTTTTGAACTATTTCAATCCAAATATTCTCATAGCTGTGTCAGCATGGTGTATAACCTGATTCTGAAGGCTGAGTGAATGTTTGTTTGTGGACTGAGCTGAGATAGCTGATCTAGGTTGCATGCATTTCTTATATACACAAGCCTGAGGGTTGTCCCTCCACCAGCAAGGGCGACTGAAAAACTTGTGAACCAGCTCTTGAACTGCCATAGTTTGCAGGCTGGCCTATTAATGTTTGCTCAGTTGCCAACAGCTACTGAGACCTACTGAGGCTTAATAGCTGTTGTTGGGTTGGTTAAGCTACGGAAAGGAGCAGAGCTAGATGGAGAAGATGGAAGGTGAACACTTAAGCTGCTCTGGCATAGCCTGGGAAGCAGCACCCCAATCTGCCCATAGCAGTCCAGCTCAGGTGAGATCCTAGGATGGCTGTGTAACCTCCAGTCACATCTCTGGCTGAGGGATGCTATTGTCCAGCAGTAAGAGGAACACACCTCTTTTATTCTCCTAGTTGAAACAAAACAATGCACTTATTTTCTCATTTTTTTAACAAATACGATTCTGTTACATCTACAGTGTTTGGTCTTCACTTTTGAACTCTGGGCATTTAGATTTGTTCTTCAGTTCTCTTTGCTTAGTGTTTAATTCTACCTTTTCTAACCTTCCCTGAAATGGCTCTTTCTCCCTTGAATTCTGTTTCTGGCCTCAGATATTTGCCTGTTTATATAGGGAGAGAAGATATGTATGTAAATGGCTGTTGCCTTTGCCATCGTAATATGATCTTCAAAGGCTTGGACTGCAGTCACTTGGCTGCATTCTTTACATCAAACGTTTCTCTCAGCAAGCTGCTGCCAACAGAGTGCTGCAAGGGCCCAGTCCTGGTTATTGCGTTCCGATCCTGCTCAACTAACAGTGCTTGTACACATGAAACTGCTTTCAAGTTAAAGTTGTGCAGTGCTTACGCAGTTATGTTTGTTCCATGATTTTATCATTTTTATTGATGTCATCTGGAAGTGAGCATCAGCTCTTAACATCTTGCGACTGTTTGGTGTTGTTAAAATACAGAAGCTGATAGTGATGGAGGAAAGTTAGCCAGGTTCCAGTCCAAATTTACAACAGAGTGATGTAGGAAAGGCTCTGCCCTTACTATGGCAATTCCTGAATGGGAGGCACTGCTACTTCTGCACTGCTGTGACAGCTGCAGCACTGCTGTCTTGTTTGTGCCCTTGCTGCCAGTTAAGCTACGGCCTCCATGGAGGTGGGGATGTGCTGGTCGAACAAATTTTCTCCTCCAGAAGAGCATGGGATTGCTCTGCCAGTAGCACTCTTCCCTCTTCAACAAAGTTACTCAGCTATGAGGTGGTGGAGCTTGAAATGGGAGCCCTGGTGGAAAGGAAGCTGCATACCCAGGGCTAGGAGAGGAGTGCTGGGAGGGGTCTTCTATGGGAGAGGGGAAGAAGTACATCAACTAGGGTTGCAACCTGCACCACAACCACCTGTAGCAAAATCTACAATGGGGAGGACCTGTAACTCCTTGAGAGCAAATCAGAAGGCCAAAAAACACACACACATAATGCTATCACAGCTTCCACTGGTTCCACATTTCAAAATCTTTCTGATGTTATGATTTCTATTTTGGGGAATGTATGAGATGGTTCAGCTGATTAAGAGGAAAAAGTTGTACATATGTTTAGAAGCTATAATGAAGGATTTCTGAATTTTTTTTTTCCCTCCTTTTTGCACTAATACCAAGTGATACCAAAAGGTATTCTTAAAAAAAACTGTGAGTAACAGTGTTAATGTTGTAGAGTGTTGAGTGAGCTCTCAAAGTTTCATGTTTTTTACTCAACCAGTCAAGGATGCTACAGCCAACTGCAAAAATAGGGAGAGTGTCAGTAAGGAAAATATGTTAATTATCCACATAACATGATCATATTCAGTGCTGCATGCTGTGTGTTTTTACTATCAGTTGTTAGGAATTAAGCAAAGAAGGGAAAGTACTGCAAAAGCGCAGTGTGCATGCATAACTTAGAGCTGCATAGATCTAAATGGTTAAAAAGGGGTTCTCTGCTAGAGAGGAGGAGGGGAGAGTAAGAGTGCATTCCCAAAAAAGTACATTCCCAAAATAAAAAGCTTACATCATGGACCTCTTCAGCTTTCCCACACTTCTTTCCTAATTATTGTCCTGCAGGACAGCTGATCTATTTCAAACAGGAAGCTGTTTACAGATAACACTTGCAACTGTGTTGTCTGATTTGTTGAACTGTCGAAAAGCAAAAGACAACCTCTTTCAAATTAAAAACTGTCAGACTTCTGTAAACAGCAGCAATGAGGTTCATCTGTGCAGTGTCCCTGCAGGCACAGAGTGTTCTGCAGTTTTCTCAGCAACCGTAAGGTAAGTGACTTTAATACTTTCATTCTTTAGAAAAACATAAAGGAAAAAAGTTTGGATGTTTGTTGGCTGGCTATCTTGTAAGCAGCAAAACATGACTGGCAATGGCCACACAACAGGGGAAGGTAAGGGAAATATCTGCTAGAACAGAGCAAGATGTTAATGTTGGACCTTTCTGTTCAGAAGTACCCATGTGAGTTAGGGCACAGAATTCCTGGTCAGTGTTTCTATTGAAAATGTAAAAAATGCCACTGCAAGAGTTAATTCCTTTTTTTGAGTAACAAAGGATGAATATTTAAATTTTTCATGTGACTGAAACTTACTGAGGTTTTTTAGAGAGTTGTTATCATTTTCTATAACAGATAATTGATAACTCAGTTTAACTTTTGGAAATACTCAGTGCTTTTCTCCTTCCTTGTAGCTGTACTTGCCAGCAGCTGGTTATTTTCCACTTTAAAAAGTGAATTTTTAATACATCTGCAAGGCAGGGAATAAAGACTGACATTGCTGAAAAGAAGCAGATGACAGTGGATTCAGTAAGGACTACACCACTGTAATTAAGTTCATACAGTTAAAACTAGATCAAGTTGGTGGCAGTGGTGTAAAAGAATCCTAAATGAAAATTAAGAATGTGCAAAGATATAAAATTTTGGTCTAAACAAGCTTGACTGTGAGAGTAAGCAGTAGTTTAGTAAACAGAGGGCCATATTCTTGCTTTTCGGTCATGTGCAAATTGGCATAAGGAGACAGAATATGTAACTTAAAGTCATAGTTAAAATGGCATTTTAAATATGGCGTAGTCCTGCATCCAGCAGGGAATTGCACAGTGTAGTTTACGGATTGTACGTCATGTTGAGAGCTGTTTTTCTGATTACTTTTGAGTGATTTTTACACTATTTCAAAAGCTCCATTTAGTCAGCTTAAGGGCTGCCGAAAACTTGAGCTAGAATCATTTTGAAGTGGAAAGGCTTTTGATGAAGCAGTTTTTTGAAGAGGAGTGTCAATTTTTCAGAGTAGTTTAGTCCTTTTGTCAAAGTATTTTGGCTGAAAACCAGAAGAGTTTAGCCAAAAATATACTCACAGTGTCTCCTGGGAGCTGTAGTGCTTTGCATTGCTTTTCACTACTGGCTGGCCTTAATGGTTGAACCATGCTTCCCATAGGCCCTGTGCACAGGGACTCGCTGCTGTGATGTCCCTTGGTGCAAGGAGCACTGTGCTGTATTTTGTCAGATGCAATGTTGTGGAAGGGGCACAGGCCGGGCTCATAGGGAATTAAAAGCAGGAGAAGCCCCCCCCAGTTACTAGTAGGTAATGGCTAGTTTAAAATTTGAATGCTTGCTTGTAGCTGTGTGTGAGCTTCATAGCATCCTATTTGCTGTGGACCTTGGAAGTGTGACCCTTCAAGAGCGTTAGATGTGTCAGTAAAAGGCTTAAAAATCTTTTGTTGTTTTTAACCACGCGAAAGCCCAAACAAGGGAGAGAACATTTAAAAGTATTTCCAAGACTTTACCAATTTTTGCACTAAAAATGTTGCACTTTACGTACTTGGAACGGAACGCTGCAATTACAGGGTATGACTGGATATTGTAAGGTAGGTAAACTGTTTAAAAAAAAAAAAAGAGGAAAACAACTTAATAGGAACCTGATGCTTTAGAAATTATTGGTCTTGTCTCTTCCATTTAGATGCCATTTCTAGCAAATTGTGGTCTGAGTGATTTGCCTTTAGGTGCATAATATGTCTATGGGCCTGCAGCTGCTTGAGTTCTTCATTGCTGGCCCAATCTCTTGTTTAGAGAAGGTTTGAGAGGATTTGCCTCATTAGTAGCATTGACAGTGTTGACTTGATCAGGTCTCATCTGGGAATTTTGGGGTGAAGAAGGGGAATAAAAGATGAAGAGTAGAAAGAATATCTGTTTCAACTCTGCCTGTTTTTGGGTGGGGACCATTAGGAATCAAGTTGTGTCCATAGTTGTGTTTAGGTTCCAGGTGCCCATCTTTCTTTGCCTGGTTTTAAGGATGGACGTGAGGAAAGTGTCAGGTTGCTTCAGGAGAGGTTTAAGTTGGACCTTAGAAAGAATTTCTTCATAAAAAGTGTGATCAAGCACTGCAAGGGGCTGTCCAGGGCAGTGGTGGAGTCCCCATCCTTGGAGACATTTGAGTTGTGTAGATGAGGCACTAAGGGATGTAGCTGAGAGACAGGACTTGGTAGGTTAGACTAATGGTTGAACTTGGTGATTTTGAAGGCCTTTTCCAATGAAGACGATTCTACGATTTTGTGACTCGATGCTATTAGTATGATACAGTAATTGTGGAATGAGCACAAATAATAAGAAATCATCCAGATAGCTCTCTCAGATTTTCAGGTTGACTTGTTCAGTGATTTTTCAGGCTAAGTTGTGGATTCCTTCAAATTCTCCTGTGATGGGAGTGGGGTATTTAGCAGATGCTGAAACTTGCTTATAAAAGTTGTGTATATAAGTGTCCTTGGCAGACCCCTTAGAGGTCTAAGAGACCTCAAATTACAAGCTGATTTCATCTCCATCTGATCTGAATGCTGGGAACATTTTGGTAGTGTCCAAATGGCAAAGGCTGATCAACAAAGCGTGACTGAAGTAGTACTTGTCTCTCTACATGATGCTTTCTTTTACAAGACAAGGGTTCGTAAGTAATTCATTTCTAAGGACATTTTATTGTATGTAAGATTTTGTCATCAGAGAAGGATTTATATGATATCACCTCTTGCTTGGGATTCAAGACAAAGGTCTTCATTATATATGCCTAAAATAAATATGTTAAATAATGTATGTATGAAATAACTGGCAATATTGGATGGCATGGTAGTTAGGACTAGTCAAAATAAATCATGGGACAAGAATGTAATAAAGACCTAGCATAGGAAGCAAAAAAAAAGTCTGATTACATAGAAGAAGAATGTCTCTCACTGAGGTCTTTCATCAGAAGGATATTAACAAGAAAGTGGATCCCCCGATAGCTGACTGGTTAGTGGAATTTTGGGCAAAAAGTGATATGGAAACATACTGGGAGCAAGAGAGATGTTGAACAAGAGAAGTGCTGTGCATCTGTGCTCTCAGCAGTATCCACAGATGCATTTGCAGTGTTTCTGTGGAGTTGTGCAATGAACTCAATTCAAAACCAATTGAGAGAAAGTAAGATGGCACTTTTAAAATTATTATTATTTTTATTATCAAGGGCAATCTTTAAAAGGACGAGGCAGATATCTTCACAGAGTATTCCCAGGTATCTTTTTGATTGATATATAGTGGAGAGGAACCTGATTTAAGTAAGTCTTTGAGACATTCTTAGGTAGAATGTGCTGATTTTCACCAGCTTCCAAATATCTCTGAGTCATGAGCATGTGTCTCCAGAATTATTCAGATTGAACTATTTAAGTTTAAAATGTGAGAGACAAATGTGGAGATAACCATATTATCTTCACAAGCTTTGGAAAGATAAGTAAATGGGTTATGTTACTGAAGTGCTCTAAAAAACATTGATTTTCATGTGTGATTTCGAGCAGACAGTGCCCACTGCTACTTCTGCAGTGCGATGAGTGCAATGGGATCTTAGACAACACTCTTTCAACGGTGTACTATAAATGCTAGAGAGGTTTAACTCTTCATTTGAAAACCTTTCAACTGAAAAGAGAACAGTTGGGCATTCCATTCCTTGCAAATCCCGAGTATCGTTTCTGGATGTCATGTGTCAAGCTTGTGCAAGGATCATCATGATGCAGTGAGTATGAATGTTATTATCTCAGCTCCAGCAGCACATGTCCATACTGTCCTATCAAGCGAATCTGTTGGCACTTGATTCTAGGGTCTGTCAGAAGCTTTCTTAATGAGTCTGGTAATAACTTTCTTTACTCTGTCTTCTAAGCAACCCTCTTTAAACGCGTTTGTCCATCTAGGCTGAGTTTACTTGTGATTGCATCAAATTGTTCCTTGATTTTAGGAACGATGATGGTAAATGTCACCATTGTAGCACTGGATACATGGATATAATATGTTCATAGTTGATCCTTCATCCCCTTTGGCAGCACTGAATAATTCTGTGGCAAGTCTCTCTTTTTTTGTTGTTCTTGTTTTTCATCCTTCCGTTGCTTGTGTCAGCTGGCAGATGTTGGGATTTCAGCCAGGACAAGGTTAGCACTGCTTTTAATACCTCCTCTGAAGTCTCTTCTTTTGCTGGTTGCTGCATAATCAGAGTTCTGGCGTTAGTTTCTGCTGTTGTAAATATAAATTTAAATATAAATATAAATGCTGAACACATACACAAAAGTATCTGCAGGTCCAAGTGATCATAGCTGATGTACACTTTTTTAATGTGCGCATGAATGGCCTCTGGTCATGTTCTGGCTGTGTGAGTTGCATCTATAGCTATTGTTAGAGAATTTGCTGAGCTCAAAAGCAGGTAGAAATGCCAGTAGTTATCACTTACTTAATATGAGTTGTTATATTCCTCCCTAGAAACATACTTATTAATAGAGAGGAATCTCTCAGGGTAGTTGGTCAGATGAAAGGAATTTAATAAAAAATTCCCAAAGGGAATTGTCATCGTAAGGAATCTCTTGGCAGAAGAAGCATCCTGGCATATGGGTAAGGAAAGTAACACCTTCAGATTAAATGGCTTTGTTTGCAATTTTTTTAATACACATTCTATCTATATCTTTCTGAATTCACATTTCTTTTTCAGAATGAGACCAAATTGTCAAAAGCATCTCTAGCCTGAATGCAATCACTTGTATTTTAATTCTTTAAATCTTTGTGTGTGACAGAGGACTCGAAGTGCAATTGCTGTGATATAATAGGTGCATTGGGAATTGTTTACCACTGAAGATCTTTCCGCTGGCTTTCACTTGACATGTCTTCTAAGCAGGATCATGTTTGTTGGCAAAGATGTAGACTGATTGGCCAAGTCTACTGTAGCATCTTAGTATAAGAATACTTCTATCTTCTGAGGACTTCATTAATATGTAATCATCTACAGGGACAGCATTATTTAGCATATGCTTTTACGAGGACACATCGGATTTGCACATTTTTTTCCCCACTATTTTTTGCTTCTACAATTATTTCTGTATACAAATCACTTATTTTTCTTAATCTGGGGAACTGTTTTTCTAGGGTTTCCTTTCCTCTGTTTTCTTTCCTGCATCTGCACTTAGAAAAGTGTTTCAGAAGTCATAAGAGTGAAAACCTATTCAACAACACTATTGTTCTTAAGTTTATCCTTTTCTGTTTACTTATCCAGTGAAGACATTTGGCTGTATTCCCTGTGAGGCTTGTGTTTTCCCCATGATGCTTTTTCTCTAATGTAGAGACCATTGGCCATTTTACTGAAGGTGTTTTTAGTCCTTGTATCACCAGTATAATTTATTTCTCACCTTTCCCAGGCATCTGGGATTATGAAATTCCAGCTGATTATGAAAGTATCAGCATAGGTTCACATGTCAAAAGTTATTTGATTCCTGCAGGTTCTCAGTTTGGGCATAAAAACAATATTTTGTTGAAATTGCATTGATGCTGCTGCCCCAGTTCAAATGCAAGATTTTGTACTATGGTGATTTGTTATATTGAGGATATCATTCCAAGAAGCATGTCCTTGTCATCTGAGGATAATATTCTTGGATTGTTTCCATGACTCTGGCTTGAATGCTACTGCAAAATGTCTCATCTTGCTATATCTCAAATGCTCCGTATCTTTTGCTGGATATTATTTTCCACTGCAGCCTGTTATTTTGCCATATCTTAAATCCCAATCTTTAATTATGTACCCACTCTTCTTTTTTCCCCATATTTTTGTGAATTTAGTCCCGTTATTTCTTTCACATATGTGTCTTTTTGTTTTCTGTATGCCTCTGGCATGTGAAGGCTATCTTGGCTCCTGCTGAGGGCTGGCAATGTTTTTTTCACAGGAATGGATGGCCATTTTTTCCTCTCCAGGAGCCAAGCAACTAAATCAACTGAAAAATAACACTGCAAAAAGAGGAATGGTTTTCTGCTGGCTTAGCTACCCATGCTAGCTCAGTATGGGATCAGATTGCGATTGGTGACAGCATGAAGAAGGAGAGGGTGATGTATACCTGCAGCAGGGGAGTCAGGCTGCTGTTAGCCCTCATACAGATAGACTTAGCCAATAGTGATGTGGAGGTTTCCCTCACCCAGCTTCACGTACCTACAATGCTGGGAGATGAATGCATGCCTCTAGAGAGCCAATTATCCAATCTGTTTTAGGGTGAAATTAATTGTCACAGAAATGTGCTTTTCCCTGACTTGATTATACAGGGAGCTCAGGATGATTTTTCTCAGACTCAGAAACTCAGCCAGAATGACTGAATCCCACCCAAGGGTCTGCCTGTAACTTCTGCTCAGTTGAGGTCTGGTAGCAAAATGATCCTGATAAATAGTCATCCCTTAATGCCAGCTGTGTTCTATCTCCTCGCTCACTTTTCTGAGGTGCTGTACATGCTGCGTTCAGAAAGATTGAGCAGCAGTCAAATAGCTTTCTTTTGTTCCTAGAACTTCATCTAAATTCAGCTGATGCAATATCAAATACATGAGAAGATGGAGGCAAAAGCTATTTTCTTCTGCTTTGTTCTTTCTTCTCAATGAGGAGTGAGGGGTAGGATACCAGAGCAACTGAAAGGAAACCTTTCTCATGTCCTCATGTGCTCTGGGGTGGTGCCTTCTGTTTTATCCCGAGTTAACAGAAGTCAATTTTGAGAAGTAAGAGAAAGCACTCATTTTTCTTTTTCTTGTTCTTCACCCCTTTACCCCCCACCCCTCTCCAGTATCCTATTGCTAGGCTTGATTTGGCTTCTTCATCATGTTTCTCCCCTTTCTTCTCATCTTTTAATCTGTTGTGCCTGAGTTTATGAATCCATCTCCTGGGGGCAGTTCCTCTCCTGAGGAGCTGTGTGCTCTCATCTTTTTCACTTAAGACTGTTCCAGAACTGGTATTTCTCATTTTTGGATCAATACTTGAGTGGTATTTCTGTTGTAGAGAAGGCACTCACTAGTGTGAATGTGTTGGGATGATGCAGGTGTCTTTCTGCCTGATCTCTGCACCTCAGAGTTTATCTGGGGAACTGGGACCATGCTTCCCAGATTAAGTTTGCCTTGCGAATCTCTTCAGTACCTTCAAGAAGACAACTGTCAGGCCCCCATGGAAAACTTCTAGGTGTCTGGAGGCCGAGAACACATTGGAAAGCATAAGTTGATTGAATAGGCGTTAAATACTCAGATACTGCACAGATATGCCAACTTGTTCAGCCAGTTCCAAGCTTATGTGGATGCGGAGAGTTGAAAAGTAGTGCCCTAAGGCTTCAGAAATAAGATGAAAAATGCATATGTCAACAATATGTATTCATTTATGTACAGAAATGTTTCCCACAGCGTTCTCTAGATATTCACTGATTCTTGGTGACTCCTTGGTGTTTTACAGAAATGTGTGGGGCATAGCATCAAGACCGAGCTGAGACAGTTTAGATATGAGTTTTAAAAGTACTGACAACTGTATTTCAGAGAATTGCACAATCAAAGGTGTTGAAAGGGACTTCTGGAGATCACTGGGTCCAACTCCCTGCTAAAGAAGATTCACTATAGCAGTTTGCACAGGAAAGTGTCCAGGTGGGTCTTGAATAGCTCCAGGGAAGGAGACTCTACTACCTCTCTGAGTAGTCTGTTCCAGTGCTCTGTAACCCTCAAATAAGTTTGTCCTCATGTGAACCTCATATTTTGGGTCTGGGGGCAGTTAGATCAAATTTTCAGTGTTTCTGATGTATTTTAACTATGGCACCAAAAATCACAAACTATTTCTGCAAATTACAACTGCAAACAAGGCTATGACAGAGAGATTGTCATTTAACGGAGGCTTTTATTTCTTGTTTGTTCGTTTGTTTGACAAATACAAAGCTAAGATTCTCCCTGAATGTTGTTCTGCCATCTAAAAACACCACATGGAGACACTGTGAGACATTTGACACTCAGTGCAAGCAATCAGGAGGGTCCCATCTTCCTCTGGCTGTATGTTATGATAGAGTACTTGCCTCTTTCTATACTCAGTCTTTCTCACACTATTGCTGAAGCCTCGATTTTATATTTTCAGCACAGATGACGGTACGTTAACTCTGCCTTAAACTCACTGACTTCTGCAGAACTGCATCAGGAAGAAATTTGTCTCACAATTTTTAAAAACATTATTCTCAATGAAAAGCGAAGCAACTATTCCTACCTGCGACAAGGGCACCTACATGGTACAGCCAGAGCTAATAGTCCCTCATACCTCACAAACATCGGCTGAGGAAATGGCTCTACTGAGCCAGAATTAAATGCACTTTGGGGAGTTACCAATGACTTCCCATCAGCTAGGCTTTTAGTTAACGTTAGCTTCTCATCAGCTCAGACTCGCTCTTTTGCCCTCTGCGGCAAACCTCACTGTTCTTCAGCATCATCAGGACCTGAAATGCGTTATGTTGCTGCTTTATGCCTCTCCACAAGCCATAGATTTCACATAGAGTTCGTAACCACAGCAGTTACAATCCCTGTTTTTACAATTCCAACAGCATTAACGTTTGGGTATTCTTTTTTTTCTCTTTCAAGCTTGTTGCTTTAACCTTTAAATCAACATTTCTGCAACATTGCAGTGCTTTAAAATGAAATGCTAAAATGATCACCTAATGTTTCAACAGCCTTATCATTGATTCTGATTTTTATATTTATATCAAGTTATAAGTGAGAACTCTCGATTACCCAAGGTAATGCGTAGGAGAGCTGGGAGGACAAATGAGAGAACACTTAGATAAGGTAAAAACAGAGCGATACAAGGCACTTGTAGGTTAGGATTATCAGCAGTGCTGTAATGGGGAAAGGGAAGGTCAGTGGCACAGGTTTCATCTCCAGTATGAAAGACTTCCCTTCTAGGGAATTATCCATAGCCTTTGGGCACTGCTTATCCCAGAAACTTATCCCTAGGTTATGCTGGGCCCTGGTACCATCCTTCTAACTATATTCTGGCTTCTATCTCTTCAAAGTGTCTGGAACAGTGTGAGGTTTGTGTTACAGCCTGGCATTTCAATGACATCACTTTGTGGGTACAAATTGCATCCACTGGGATGTGGCTTGCAGCCTGTTTGGGCATTTGAGGATGCAGAAGCTGCCAGATAACACCTTCCAGGACTGGGTTGCAGGTAATGAGGACTTGAGAAGTCAGGGAAGTGAAAACTGTATAAAGGTGCTGATGTATCTGTAGTGCTGACTCAAACCTGCTTGGAGAAATCTTCCCCCAAATGTACTGTATCACTTCCAGCTGTGGGATGCCTCTGCAGATCTGTCTGTCTGTACCAGGAATGCAGGCAGTTCAGAAAACAGATAATTCTGAGAATTCGGATAGTACTGAGAGTGGAGTATGATTACAGATCTTCAGTTTTATTTTTTTTATAACCCAAGAATGAAAATAAGTCATAAAATAAGAACATCTCAAGGAGGAGCTAGAATCGTAACCTCGAAGAAGAATCATGTAAGATTATAGAAGGCTGTTGTTTCTTTGGTTATTGAGTGGCTGGACATTAATGCCAGCAAGCATCATTTTTTTTCTACATTTTCCATTGATTTGGATTCAACTAGGCAGGTCACCCATCTTGTTGCTTTTAGGTCCAAAAGAACCACTAAGCCATCGTCCCTTGTAGAGCAGCTGCTGGCACTTGCAGGGTCCCTGTATTTGAGCCATTAGCTGGCTGAAGTGAGCTCAGTGCTTTCCACCTGCAGCAAGGTGGTTCAACAGTGCCTGGTGCCAGCTGGCCTGGCTGTTCCAAGTTGTTCCCAGCCAGCCTGGGGTGTGTTCTGTTCCTGGGCTTCCCAGTGACTTCACTGGGTGTTGTCATTTGAAACCTGGGTTCGCAAACCTCATCTCTCAGCAGCCCAGGCAGACTCCCTAGAGCTGACAGAGCTCAACAGTTGTTTTGAAATTATTATGCTTAGAGACATTTTGCTTTTTTTTTTTTTTTTTTTTTTTAATGGAAAACCATGCAAATTCTTTCTCTTCCTTCTCCTTTCATTTATTTCAAAGCTTTCAACCTGCTGTGATGTATTGGCCATTGTAGGTACAACAAATTTGTCTCATAACCCTTGCATAGAGAGCACAGAAGTATTTGTACTTCTGCAAGTGCTGAACATCTGTAGGTTTCTCCCTGACACTGGTTATTTTAATGCTGACGTTACCCCCAAACCAAGGACTAACATGGGCTTTGGAAGACACACTGGCATCCTTTTCTGAGAAATGCTTTCAGTGGAATTTAATTTTCTAAACGCCTTTATGAATCTGGATGTGAAAGGCCTTAATAATAGGTCAGAAAGGCAAGGAACTTTCCAGGATTTTAAAATGAAAGGTATTTCTATAGTGCATACCTGGAGATCAAACTGTTATTTCAATCACATAAGGCCATTTTAGCTGCAGAAGAGGTGGGTTTTTTTTATAACAGGAAAAGGTGGAGAAAGTGATATCCACAGTGTTTCTGGTCTGGTTTCTACGATTAATTTGTTCCTTTTCTGCAGCAGCAGACTTTATAGTTTTATCTGCAGCCTCTTCAGAGATTTCCTCTGTTGCTGGCTCTTCTCAGACTGAGGTAATTTCCCAAGCATTCACAAGAGGCCTGGGTGTTGTGACCTGCCTGAAACCAAGGAGCTCTGCTCTCCGCTGTGATTCCCCTAAGGTTGTGGTGTGACAGCCCAATTTCTGTGCCAGGCAAGCTGTCAAGAGCAGAGCCACCAAGCAGCCCTGACAGAGCCTGTCCTATGCCTGAGCTGCGTGGGAGTTTATAAAGGTAGATGAATATTTAACATATCCCCAGACTTTGATCTTCCAGTTGTAGTCTAGATATGTCAAAAGCTCCATAAAATAAAACCAGCTGAGGTAGTGTTGCCTTTATATTCACTAATGCAGAGACTGTAGCACCTTCCTCATTTAAATTCCTTCTGTCTCGGGCTTTTCAATTCATCACTGAGAATCTTTATCACCAGGATGCTGGATGCTCATGCTGAAACTGCCTGGATCTGCAGGCTTTGCACTGAGTATCTGAGCCACTTGGTTTACAGGCCTTTCTCTGATCTTTTTCTGGATGCATTGGGGGTGCATGAAAAATATCATGGCCAGTAGTTGGAGGGAGGTGGTCCTCCCCTTTTACTCTGCCCTGGTGAGGCTGTGTTTAGAATACTTTGTCCAGTTCTGGGCTCCCCATTTCAAAAAAGACTCCTAGAAGTAGTCTAGCGTAGGGCCACAATAAATAAAGGGCCTGGAGCATCTCCCATATGAGGAAAGGCTAAGTAACATGGGTCAGTTCAGCCTCGGGAAAAGAAGACTGAGATGGGATCCGATAAATGTTTAAAAATATCTAAGGGGAGGTGGGAGTCAATTGGATGAGGCCAGGCTCTTCTTGGTGATGCGTTGTGATAAACAAGGAGCAATGACCTAAAATTTAAACATAGGAAGTTCCATACTAATATGTGGAAGAAATTCTTTACAGTAAGGGTGATGAAGCACTGGAACAGGTTGGTCAGAGAGGTGGTAAAATCTCCTACTATGGGAATATTCAAGACCCGTATGGATGCCTACCTGCGTGATTGTAGGGAAATTGCGTTAGGAGGGGGGTTGGGCTCAATCTCTTGAGGTCCCTTCCAATCCCTGGGCTGTGAAGCTGTAGCTGTGGGCTCAGGCAGGACTCATTTCTTCTCTTCCTGCAGTTAGCACCCACGATGGTCCATTACCTCTCAGTGATGCTATTGCTGATAGTTAAACACCTATGTTCAGGTGCTGGAAGGAGATTTCCAGGCACAAACCTCTGCCATGTCCTCCCCCATGTCTGTCAGCGCTGAAGAGGTGTTTGGACAATGCCCTCAATAATATGCTTTAACTTCTAGTTAGTTCTGGTGTGGTCAGGCAATTGAAATCAATAATTTCTGAAGATTCTTTCCAACTGAATTTGCCTCACCTCACCTCACTATGTTTTATTGTTCCCTATTTCACTTGCTGTCTGTTGTGACTTGGACCATGGACTTGTCATAAAAAGCAAGGCCATCCACTGTGGATAGTAAGAGCTCCTCTGGGATGCCAAGTTCATCAAGATGTAGTGCCTTCTACCCCTTGCCTAAAAATTTCCTCTAGGGGAAATGTGATTGGATTCCAGCTTAATGTATGTGAAACAATTCAGGCAGCTGGGAGAAGGTTGCTATCATAGTGCTCTGATGTGCTATAAGCTAGGTCTGACCTGGCTTCTGACAGCCAGGACTGGCTGTGTGCATGGGTAAAGCAGGTGATGATCTGAGACACTGAGAACAACAGCACAGCAAATGTTTTCCTGCTGATTTTATCAGTCAGAGACCTGCTGGTACTGTTCTTGTTGTATTTGAGCAGCCCCTGCTGAGATTTGTACTTCAGTGGGTTTGTGTGCTCCCAGCAATACCTGAGCTAGGGATTTTAATGCTGATCCAGACATGTATGTATGAGCTGCAGTCATCCTTGTTATGGCAGCATAAGCAAAATTCTGCATGCTGAAAGCTCTTGAAAGGAAAAATATACTATAAACATCTGCATGTGTGAGTATTGTCTCTCCAGAATCAGCACCTGAAGTTATGAGAGGAGACTTCTGTAGATGACATTAGTACTTGGCATTCTGAGCAGAATGTTGTGAGGTTACAACATGTCTCTCTAGAAAGATTGCCTGTATTGCAATCTGCTAGATTATAGCTAATATAAAATTGAGAGAGTTTAAAAATAAAATTGAAAAATAAAATTGTTACATTACAGCTTAGTGGAATCTTTTTTTTTTTTTTTTTTTTTTTGGGGGGGGGTGAGGCACATTCTCCTGAATCTCTTGATCCATGTGAAAATGCCAACATTAACATCTTTTTTTTTTTTTCCATAAAAATATAGCATTAGTTAATCCTGTGTAGTATTTTAAATTTTTCGTTACGAGGAAAATAAGGTTCTGCTGTGTGTCAATCTTATTGTGAACGTGAGTTTAATGCTAGGGAAGCAGTACTTCACTGCTAACTGTAACTATATCTGTGGCTGTTCAGATGAGGGAAGGGTTGATATCTCTTTTTTGGCCAGCTTAGGCTGAAATATTGGAAATAAGGAATTTTCTTCTCAGAAAGAGTAGTAACGTATTGGAACAGGCTGCTCAGGGAGGTGGTGAAGACACTGTCTCCCTGGTGTTGCAGAATCTTGGAGATATGGCACTGAGACCCATGGCTTAGAGGGTAATATAGGCCAGTCTTCCTGTTCTAGATGTAAAATGCACGCAGTTGTGTCAGGGCTATAAAAAGTGATATATGAATGCTTTCTCTTGAAACCCTGATATGACTTTCAGCTTGTTTGTGTAGTAGAAAGCCTTGGTGAAAGAAGGACTGGAAAAAGATGCCAGAAGTACATAAATAATGCTTTTGTCTAAGAGTATTTCTATAGACCTCCTAAATATCAGCTTTTGATGGTCTTTTCACACAAATTCCACTTCTATACTGTTATTTTCAAGAGATTTCTTCACAGCCTAATTACCAGGAAAGACATGTAAGCTTAGGTGAGGGTATGTTTCAGATGTGAGTCTTCTCAGGATTTATGGCAGGCTCTGATGCAACTTCACTGCATGATATAGTGAAATACCATCTCCATTCCACTCTCACTGAGTTATGTGAGGGCTATTGTGTCAGACAATTTACTGGGCACAATTTCAGTGCTTGGACAGATGGGATGTGAAATTTCAGGCCTTCAGGTTGGTCTCATCACCTTCTCAATTGCCTCTTAAGAGTACTATGCACTCCTAAGCGGCAGCTAATTGCTGACATTTTTCAGGGCAAACCCATGTCCTAGTTTTTTCTCCTTTGACCTTTCCCTGCCTACAGTGAGAAATAGTGAACGCAGAGTTGCCTGTCATTGACTTTATTTAATTTCTTTCTTGACTAAATTCATCCTGAGCTTTATCTTACCCACTCTAGCACCAGAACAAACTGCTGAATGTGATGCTACGTATTTCACATATGCCTGTGTTACATGCAACCTAACACATCCTTCTCATGCTGTGTGGGTTATAGCTGCAAAAATATATTGTATTCATAGAAAGATGTTGCATATGTTCAAAAATTGTCTGTAGAATTCTTATAATTGTTTATTCATTCTTTTGTTTAGGAGTCAGTGACCTGTAAGTGCTCATTATGAAGAGAGATCTGGTTTTCTTGGTGACTCTAATTAGCCTTGCCTTCCTGTCACTGCTAAGGTCTGGATATCCTCAACATATTGCAGAGGAGTCCTGCTCTGTTCAGATTCTTGTCCCAGGCCTCAAAGGTAATGTGGAAGTCTACTTCATCATTCACATGCTAATCCTTTCTTTCTAACAGGCTCATTTGCACCACTGGTGGTTTCTAAACAAGACAAAAAAAGTATGTTTTCTATTTGTCCAGTTTGTAGCCTCTTATACATGAAGTTTCAATGTCCTTAAGATTAATTAGTCTGTTAAAATTAACAGAGAATGTATAGAGAATGCATGCCGAGGTTTCCCAAACTTACTCCTGATCATTAATGCTTGCTTTTCTGATATACGTGGCCTATTTTTTTTCTCTCTGTTTATACTCATGACTGATACAAAGAGACTTTAAAGTCAGGCCCTGTGTTATACCTTGAGAGATTTTCATTGCCATTTTGCAGTGTCCTAATGGGAAGTATTTTGTATGTTCTGCTCTTATACTTACCTTCCTTTGGGCTAAATTTCCATTGGTTTTAAATACCTGATTACCTTTTAGAGGAAATCAAAAATTAAAGTTAGGTTTTGGCACTTTTATATTTTCTGTCTAAATATTTTCAAAAATATTTCCCCAAAGTATTGTACAACAATAATGGTATATAAATGGTATTATAAACTGTTGATCCTTCTGCAATTAAACATGTATTGAAGTACCTTAGGTAGGAAATCAACATCTGGGAGGAACTAGCATTTTAAAGTAACAGCATCCACTATGGCGTGGATCCCAGCCCTGTTATTAGATAGCCAATAACAGAGATGTCCATCATGGAGGCTGTGGTATTTCTACTGGAGGGTAATGTTCCACTTGAGAAAAACAGCACTGGTCTGTTACATCTAAGTCTTCTGAGGTATGACTAAGCCTTGAATAAATTTATTTCACTGAGATATTTGCCATGGAATAAGCATAAAATAATAAAATCTTTATATAATTCACAAAGAACAATACAACCAAGGTAAATATATGTTGTTCAGAGTTACACAGATCATTCAAATGGTGACCACAGCAATAGGAACCAGAACTTTGAAATGGCTTTTCAGATCAGAGAAGTTGTGAGGCTTTGACAAGTTTTGTGACTACTTTGCCTTAGTTTCCATATTTGTGTGATCGGTCAAAATTAACACCTTTAACTATGATTCTTATGAAAGGGCCATTATTGCTATTATACGCAGCATAATCTTTTTTAGAACATTTAAGCAGTACAATAATAATCTTGGCCCTTTGCCAAAAGGAAACAACAAAGAAGGCTGAAAACCATCATGTGCCAATGATTTCACTCTGTTTCATGCATTGAAGGCATTGCAGAAGTGAGAGAGATTGATGTACAAATTCAGTGACGCACAAAATGGCTTGATGCAGCCCCAGTTGATGTGAAGTCTCTAAAAAGCTATCAGTGCCCCAGATACACTGTCAGGGGGCCTGGCTCTGAGCACTGATAATGAGATACTGCTGTACCCTGCTGGCACAACTCCAACCCATTTCAGTGGCCAAGCCTTCCTTTCAACAGAGCATTGATGTGGCTGTGTGCCCAAATTTCAGCTCCCACACAATGGGGTTTTCTCACTGCAGCTGTTAGATTTGCCCCTGCTCCTTCTTGGCTGAGCAAGATCAGCAGAGATGGAGCAACAGAACTCTGCTCCACTGCTAAGCATAAGCTAGATGGGATTTGGGAAAAAGAAAGTACTGGGAACCTGTGGAAGAAATGATGGCGACCATCAATTGTGTGAAAAGTAAAAGGAGAAGGTGGAGGTGATGCAGAGAGTGGAGCCCAACTGGCAGCTGAGGGGGAAAGACACCAGGAAAAAGCATCCAAAGTAGGGGAGTGAAATGAAGAAATTTTAGAAGAACGGGAAGAGATAAAGGGAAAGAGAGAAGAAGGGCACAGAGAATGAGAATGAGCAGAGAGACTGGAAACGGGAGAAAAAAAAAAAAGACATAAGAAAATAACACAAAGCCAATTAGGACCCTACAGAACAAAGGATGTCGGAAGGGGAATGAGATGAGAATGGAGGTGGAAATGGAAGATGAAGAAAGCCAGTGAAGACACCCAGAATAGAAAAAAGGCACAAATGAGAGTAAGGTCAGCAGCTTAGGTCTGGGACTGATATATTTTTTTCCCCCCTAAAACTTCAGCTGTATAAAGGAGAAAGATGAAATGAAGGAGGGAAAAGTACTATGGCTCTGAGAATCCAGACAACAGAATTATCTGTTTTGTAGAAAACCAATAGTATTAATAATGGGAAGGTGCATTTTGTGTGAAGAAGGAATGGATAGCAGTGTCCTAATGTATTGCTCACTACATTGTAAAGAAAAAGCATTACACGGAAAAATCCTTTAAACCTTTTTTTTTTTTTTTTGTCATCTTCTTTTGTCTCCTTTCCGTAATCTAAAGCAGGAATTATCTCTAAATTGAAGAAATTTGAATTTGAAGGCTGGACTGTTTGGTGGATAAAGTGTTGGTTGGATGGTCATAGCCAGAGGGTTGTTGTCAAGGGCTCTATGTTCAGGTGGAGGTGTTGGTCAACAACTGGCATCCCCCATGGATCCATCTTGGGACCAGTGGGCTTGTTTAGTTTGGAGAAGAGAAGACTCTGAGGAGACCTCGCGGCCTTCCTGAATGGAGCTTATAAACAGGAGGGGGACCGCATTTTTACGCACTCTGAAAGTGATAGGACAAAGGGGGAGTGGTTTTAAAATAAAAGAGTGGAAATTTAGTTTAGATGTTAGGAAGAAATTTTTCATTAAAAGATTGGTATGGCCCTAGCACGGGCTGCCTAGAAAAGCTGTGGATGCCCCATCCCTGAAGGTATTCAAGGCCAGGCTGGATGGGGCCCTGGGCAGCCTGATCTGGTGCGTGGCAACCGGCCCACAACAGGGGGCCTTCTAGTCTTTAAGATCCCTTCCAACCTAAGCCATTCTGTAATAATTATCTTACTCAATGACATACAATTCATAAAAAGTTAATGCTACATAAATAAAAACAATATTCTTTTTTACACCTTTACTTGATGATACTACTCACACAGAAGTAATGGAAGGCAGTTATCATCAGCCAATGAATGCTTAACCGCTCATGTAGTTAATATTTGGTGTGCTATTTTTATTACAGTAGATTGTGTCACTTGAAGTAGGAAGAATGCAAACAGAATCAGAGACAAACCCTGTCCCATTGAATTCACAAAAACAAAATGACAGCAATAGTAAGATTTACTGTATGAACTATCAGAGATCACTCTCAGTGATGACAGTATGGTGCAGCATCAGATTTGCATCTGCTAGCTAGGTCCTGCTGCCCCTCAGTTCAGCATGAGGGCTAGATTTCTTCTGGGATTGTGGGGCATCACAACACTGTGGAGAACTGGTGGGCATCTTGTCCTGTCACTGCAGAGCACCGGGAGATGAGCTGTGTGTACGTATAGCAGGGCTGGGGCACAGGAGGCAGGGGCAAGGAGCATGCTGAGTAGGAGGAATGGCTGCAGCTGGAGAAGGAAGCCACATTGCAGCTACTGAGTGGGAAGCACAATTGCATGACCCCAGCCTCTTGCACTGAATGGACATGGACTGTCCAGAAACCAGAAAGGGGACTGGGAAGACTATGTATCTTTCTCAAATTTTAATTATTTGTTTATTTATTTACATAAGTCAGTATTCAAAAGTGAGAAGTTGATGTTAATTGCTGATATATAATTTCTTTTTTAAAATTACTTAGTGAAAAACCTTTTTTTTTTTTTTTTTTTTTTTTGCCTGTGACAACACCTGCACAATGCTCAGTGAACATACAGCAAAAACAAGGGCATAAGCACTGCAAAGCTAAACTGGCCACTGCTCAGTTTCTAATAGCAAAGGTCTTGCTGCTTAAAACAGCTGATAACAAAAACTTGCTAAGTGGTCTGTAGCGGGACCTGTAATGGGATAATCTCTTCGCAGACAAAGTTTCTTAAACACTCTCACTAAGGAATGCGGTGTCATCTTATTATAGGAATAAATGCAGGCGAGTGTAATGGCCTGAAGCAAGAGTGATCTATTTTATTGATCCCTAATGCACAGCTTTCACTCTGAAGAAAGTGTAAAGCAATAGGCTGTAATAGCCTGCTCTAAGCCTCCAGAGAACAGGGAAAAGTCATTGTCAGGATTTATCTTTGGGAAGCAAAGAACTCATAACCAGCCCCAAGGAGGGAAAGAAAATCATACAGAACCTATTGGTTACTTGGTAATAAAGAAGTGGTGTTCCCAAACGTGCCAAATAATAGCCTGTTTCCTACTAACAGTATTATTCGCTGGGGATTATGTGGAGTTTGTCCTCATTAAGGTCAGAGAATGGCCTATTTTTGTATGTCTGAAGACAAGAGAGGTGGTCTGGAGCTTGCTGGCAGCCTGAAGAAGGAAACAGATGGAGGGCTGAGCCACCTATGTGTACAATAAGGAGTGAGTGCTGGAGGCTGCGAATCTGAAATGTGCAACTTCAGCTTGTTTTTATGTGTCATTTTTATAGTCCTTCTCTAAAATGTACCTTCCAGCTATGTCAGAGAGCTTGAGGGGAACAAGGTAACCACTGACCTTCTTGTTATGGTGCTTGCTTTGGCTTCCTGAAGGGCAGCTGATGCTCACTCTCCTCTCCTGTGCTACAGAGCTGTTGTGCTAGCTCCAGATTTTTGATCTTAATGTTTTCTTTTCTGTGGAAGCTGTAGAAGTTTCTGTTCTTTTACATACATCTATTTAATAAAGATAGTTATTCAAGTTGTTGTCTTAATTTCAGCTGGGACAGAACTGTTTCCTTCAGGGTGTCTGGTGTGATGCTATGTTCTGGTTTTAGGAGAAAAAAGATGTTGATAACACACTGATGGTTATAATTGCTGCTAAGCGAAGTTGTACAGAGCCAAGGCCATGCTCAGCAAGGGGCCCACGTTGCTGGAAGGGAGCAGAATTAGCTTAGCTGTTTTCAACTGGCCAAAGGGATATCCCATACACATATCCCATGTGACATCATATGGAAGAAGTTTTGAAAGGAGTGGGAGTTCATTGTTTTCTGCTGCTTGGGTAGGTAACTGAGGATCAGTTATGCGATGACAAGCAATTGCTTGTGTATCGCTTGTTGTATACGTTTGTATAAACATATATAATAATAGTCATAATATTATCCTTTTTTCTATCTTAGTAAGTAGATTTATCTCAACACACAAGTTCTACTTTGTTTTTTTCCTAATTCTCTCCCCTTTTCCACTGGGAAGGATTGTGTGAGCAAACAACTGTGTGGTGATGAGCCACCTACCAGGTTAAACCACAGCAATCATTCTTTAAATTTCTATTTGCCTAAGAGTTTTTTAAATTTATATAAATGGAAAACAACAATAGTAGGGGACAAAACAATTTATGTGACTCCAATGGAAGACACCAGGTAGGCACACTGTATGGGAACTGTGGAGTTATGGCCTGAACCAGTGATTGATCACCCGGGAAAAGGACCCAGTCAGCCCTGGGACACAGGTGAAGGCAATTTACCTGTGTGACTGGAAGGGGTGGAGCCTGGCTGCAGCTCTCTTAGACCCCATTTAAGGGCTGACAGCCACTGGGAAGGTTCTCTGGTTGGATATCCTTCCTTGGTGAAGCTTTCCCATGTGAACCTAGATCTTCTGATATAGGTGAGCAATCTTCTTCCTTTACAGCACCTTTCCATCATGCCGATCCTTCCATCATCACACTTTTTTTGCAATACCTTTCCCTTTTTATTGATCTGTCCAATTGCTACACGCATATTACAGAAACTGCTGTTCAAATGTGCTTAATGCATATAATGTGATATGAGTCTTGTGAATATAGCTAGTGATTACTTTGTGGTGATTCAAACCGCAAAGATCAGAAGGCATGATATATACGTAAGTGAGAATGCAGATTAAATAGATAGTTTTCTACACTTAGAAATGATCCAGTAAATGATGAATGTAGCAGTGCTATCCTATAGATTTGTTCTCACAGTACTTGATATAAACTTTTTTTTTTTTTTGGTAATTTTAAGTTATGGCTATGCTATTTTCACTTGGGACTTAAACATGTCCTCTGCTATGCTTTGCTGTAAAGAGGTAATATTTGGTGTGTAATCAAGATATGCTTGGTGAATGTGGAAACAGAAGGTTAAGTGTTGAGTTGAGGCCTGATTCGGAGGCTACTTCTTAACTAAATTGTAGTGTTGTCATTGTAGAGTTGGCTAGAGCCACAAGGATTCAGTAACATATCGACTTTGGTTTTGTTGGTGTCTTTGTTCCTTGCAGGAAAGTCTATTCTCTGTGCTTCAAAGCTCTTAAGTTATTTTTCACTTACTTTTATTTTTTCCCTCTTTAGTAGGCTTGTATTTTCAGTACAGAAAATGACACTCTTGTCACTAACACCAATAGAATATAGTTTTGTTTTAATATGGTTCTTCTTTTTATTTCTTTTTATGTTAATAGGGGAGACTGGAGAAAAGGGGGAGAAAGGTGCTCCGGGTCGTCCAGGTAGAGTTGGCCCTCCAGGAGAAAAAGGTAACTTTGTTAAAGATATTTGAAAAATAATTCCTTACCAAATGCTACATTTTCTTGTGATGCAGTGATGATGGGCATCCTCTGCTGGATGACTAAGCCATTCTTAGATGTTTCCATGTACCTGATAAGCTTATTTGTAAACTAGATTTTGCTTTCAGGTGCAAAAAGTTTTGGAAATATATATATATATATATATATTTTTAAGTAGATTTCCTGTGAAGAAAGGTATCATAATGCCCTCTGTAAATGCAGTCCTCAAATTAAAGCAGAGGGAAGAAATCACGAGGTTCGCTTTCCTTGTTTACTTTTGTTTGTACATGGTGAACATTCTCAGTACCTTAATTAAAACCACTGTGGGAAGGCATTAAGCCATAATAGGCAGGGATGGCCATCATTGATTCCTCATTTCTTAGATCACAGTTCAGTAATATTTATGGGAAGATGGTATTAAAATTGTTCATGCTGTAGTCCAGAAAATATTTTGAGCTCTTGAGAGGAATAGAGTTCAGCAGTATTCAGTTATAGAGCTAGGATAAACAGCATTTCTGTCCTACAGAAAATTGTCTTTTCACATTTGTTCTTCTCTTGAAGAAAGGAAAGTTGACCTTCAAATATTTTCCAAGAGATGCGTATTCTGAAAAAATCACATTAGGATCAGTCAAAACCTTTTATTTCAATACTAAAATGAAACATTTGACATTCCTATCATTAGAATGTTGGAGTTTTTACCAAACTGAATTTGCAAGCCTCTTTTCAAAGCCATCACAGTGGTAATTTATACTTCCTTACAATGATGTGTATTCTGTTACATACTACTTTTGGGCAGATATGGAAGTCTTATTTCTGCAGTCTCCCTTGAGACCAAGAACCAAGGGTAGAGCTCATCCCCTAAAATTCATTGAGAAACTTACAACTCCCTTGAGGGGTGTGTGTGTGTGTTAAGTCTGTGTACATTTCTTATGGAGATGTAGCCTTCAAGGACAACTGTCATAAAAAATTTTGGAAACTAAAATTTTAACTCCTGCAAGGTAATGCAGCATGAAGAGAAGTAAAAGTACTACAGAATAACTTTGGTTAAAAGGTCATATAGAGGTTCTCTAGTCCAATCTTCCACTTAAAGCAGGGCAGGCTTCAAATTTAGATCAGGCTGCTGAAAGTTTTTGTCTGGTGGACTTCTGAAAATCTCAAAGGATAAAGATTCCACAATCTTTTTGATTGGCTTGCTCTTCGGTCTCATTGTGAAATGTGTTTTCCTTAAGGCCAATCAAAATTTTCCTGCTTGTAGGATGTGATCATTGCCTCTTGTCCTTTTGCTATGCATCTCTCAGAAGAGAAAGGTGCATCTTCTTTACAAACTTCCTGTAGTGGAAGAATGAAATTAGGTTTCCTCCCTTACCTTTTCTCCAGGCTAAGTAAAAGAATTTTCTTCAGCTGGACTCCAGTTATTCTCTCTCTTGTTTGAAGGTGCAGAAATCTGTGGGTCCTTTTCTGCACAGCAATTTTTTAGGCAGCCGTTAGCCAAAGTGTGCCAATGCATCCCAGGTGTGGAGTGTTTCAGGGTCTGACTGAATTTCATGGTTCTTCTGTCAACAAGTTCTCGCAGTTTGTCAACCTCATCTGACTAGCATCTCTACTCTCCAGCACATCAACCACTCCTGGGATTGCCAGCAGACTCTCAGAGGTTGCCTTTCACTCCTTCCTGTCACTGATGAGGATTTTAAACACTGTTGGTCCCAGGACTGCTTCCTGAGGAATGGCACTCATAATCAGCTACTGATTAGATTTTGTCAGCCTTGCAGCAGCTCAGCTGAATTTTTCAGCACCCTTGGATGCCTTTTCACCAGTGCTATGGACGTGTGTCTAACTTAGGTATACTCAATTGTCGGCTAACATGGGTAGCATCTCCTCCCCACTTTCTATCACCAGACGTGAAGACCCAGTAGAACACTTTGCCAGTAAAAACAAAGGCAAAGAAGGTACCAAGTATCTCAGCATTGTCCATCTATTTTATCATTGTTTTCTTCCAATCAGAATGCCTGTGCTATCCTCAGTCTGATTTTTACTGCTGCTTTACCTGTACTATCTTTCATACTATTTTCATATACCCAGCCAAGATCAAGTCCAGCTGAACTTTTTCCTTTCTCACTTCATCCCTGAATACCTAGGGAATACTTCCATATTGTCTTTTATTAGCCTCCCTCTGTGCCCAGCCTAACCTGTGTGCTTCCATTGTGCTTGTTGTGCCATCATATCTGAGCGGCTGATGTCATTAAGTAGACTCCCAGTTCCTCCTGTTTGTTTACCAGGATATGACCATTTTTGCACTGGTATTTCAATGGGCAACTGGTCATATCACCTTTTCATGGGGAGTTGGAGAATCTCTCCCATTGCACAGTCTTAAATATTTCTTTGAGCTTTGCATTTTGTTGAATCAATTCCATGATGTAACATTTCATTTATATAATTTTATATGTAATATTGCATTTACTTGGAAAATCATTCTAAGGAAAGCTCAATTCTAATAATTAAAACAGTTACCCAGTTTTCATATGTCAATATGTCCAAAGTATTGATGTGACTGGATGAAGAAACATTGAAGTGAACATTCACTGCAAGAGAAATGTGCGTGAAACAGAAAAGAGATGAAAGAATATTGAATATTAATGCATTCTATATCACAGTTTTCCAGGGAGTGCTTTCAGTACAATAATTCTTACTGTTTCTGTAGCCACATTTTTTTTCTGCTTTTCTTTTGCTCATCCAAATTTGACTTGACATGTATATAGCCTTGTAATATTTTAGTAAATGCTTCATTTTAATATAGTAAGAAATTTCACCATAGTTTTATCAGAAATAACCAGTTCAGCATCTGTTGATGCTGAGCAGATTATTGAATATCCATTTGTGATCTGCTATTGGCTTTGCCTTTTAGCACTATTTTTGATCTCTTGGGCATATAATGCTAATGCCCTTGATAGTCTTGGCCAACTATTTTAAAATCTCAGTTGGTATAAAGCTTAGACTCATGATCCAGGTACTTCACACATAGCTTAGTCAATAATGAAAGATGAATAATACTATTGTCTCACATTCCATTTGCCCCATTCTATGAGCACACTTGGATGATCACAGAAGCTCTGTTTCTGTTCAGTATGCTGTTAAACTTCAGTCTCTATTAACACATATGGTCCCCTGTAGCTTTTAAGCATATTTTTATTGAAGCTTGATAATTGATGTCTTATTGGGCTAGTATTCATCTCCTTCTATGGATAGAAACTGCTACATTTCATTGTATGTCACTACTATTTGAATAAGTGCTGGTTTACACGAGGGAAAGATAATTCTTCTGTTTTGGTGTTAATTTACAATATCAGAATCACAGCTTTTTTTTTTTTTTTTCCCACTTCGCTTTCTTAATTTTGTTTCTCAGGCAATTTCTTTGTAAGAAAACTTGCTTAGTTTCTTTGAATTTAGAAGTACAATAGTCAGTGAATAAATAAAATACATATGAAAGAGTTTTTTTTCATGGTACATTTGACCTGAAATGAACACCTCAGAATTAGAGAGTGCTGCAAATGTTTTCATCATATTCTTTCTTCGTAATATTGTCATATTTTAGTAATTCAGACCCTCATAAACATTAAAACATTAAAATACTGTTTCTGCGTGTCCTGATGTTTCAGGGTGACATCAGATATCCTAGTGTCTTTGGGCACTGATTAAGGTTAAATTCACTTACTTTTGCCATTGCTTTTAATTAATTGTATAGGTCAATTATGATGCATAGCGTGTCAGCAGAATATAAAACTGTGTTGTCCTTATGAAAAGTGTAGAGCACTGGATCAAATAAAATCTTAAGCACAGTTATATGATATTCTTGGGATGGGACCCAACAGTCTCTACCTGTAGAGTGTTTAACACAGCCTCTGGTGTGACTTCACAGAATTGCAGGGGTTGGAAAGGACCTCAAGAGGTCATAGAGTCCAACTCCCTTACTAAAGCTGTTCCCATAGGTTGCACAGTTAGGCATCCAGACAGGTCTTGAATATCTCCATAGCAAGAGACTCCACCACCTCTCTGAGCATCCTCTTCCAGTGCTCCATCACCTTTACTGTAAAAAAAAAGTTCTCCCACATGTTGGTATGGAACTTCCTATGTCCAGGTTTGAGGCCATTGCTCCTTGTCCTGTTGCCACACACCACCAAGAGCCTGGCCTCATTCATTTGCCTCCCACCTCCCTTTAGATATTTATAAACATTTATCAGATTCCCCCTTCAGTTGTTTTTTTTTTTTTTTTTTTTTTTTTTTTTTGCCAGGCTGAACAGACCCAGGTTCCTCAACCTTTCCTCATATGGGAGATTCTCCAGGCTCTTTTTCAGCTTGTCAGCTAATGCATTCTCAGACATGTTCTGGGAACTAACACAATGAACAGCTTGCAACTGATTACCTTAGTTTGAAGAGAAAGATGATTTAGGATTATGAAGTGCACCATTCTAGGCCAGCTGGTTCCCAGTGCCGGGGAGCAGTCCCAGGCATTTAGTTTACTAGTACAGACATAGCTTCTAAGTATGAGAGAAGAGTCATTAATTTAACTGGATTGGATCCAGAGTGCTCAGTCATTTGTATAATCAAATTCTAAAGAGAGGTAATAATGTCTTAATTTATATTTTAATATTACTGATTGCTCATTAATATGTAATCAATCAATCCCTTACATTTTGGAGTCAACTTTTACATGAATTTATTGCTCACTAAGGAGTGCTGCAGGCAGAATTCCATATAAAGATCCTGACATTGGCAGCTGTGGATTCACAAAGTGGGTATCTAATTCAAAACTATCTTCCAAATCTGACTGAACTCAGTAGGATTTTGAGAAAACCTATACTAAACAGAGTGGACAAAATAGGCTTCCGTATAGGTTTCAGTGTAAGTAAATATATAGAATAGGGACCTTAGGGATACATAGTTTAATGTATATTTATGAGATGCCAAACAATAGAACTGTTGCTTGAAACTCACACACTACTCTGAAATCCTTAGCAGCAGAACTTCAAAATGATTAAGACTTTTCCACTGCTTTCCTATACTATATTATTATTTTTTGTACTATCTTTAGCTTCCTTTACAAATTTTCTAGTCTTTCTAATTTCTCATCAGCATAAGTAGCTGTTAAAAGTTTCCTCTTCCCCCTACCTCCATTTGTTCTGCAGAGCTTTTAAAGATGCATTTTGTTGCTAAACTACCTGTCCCATATGAGTGGGGTGGATCACTGCTAAGAGATGTTTTTCTCCATTACTCACAAGAGAAACTTAGATAAATAGTTTAAAAACCTAACTTTAAGGTGGCTAATGCTGGGTGAAATGAGTTTGTCCCAACCATATAAAATGCCGCTTAGATATTCAGAACTTTTGGATTTCTGGTTGCCAGTAGTTCTAAAAAGGGAAGAGCCTTGAATAACTACTATGCCAAGGCGACATTATATCTTTTAAAAATACATTTTATTCTCATTTAAGTCAGGTTAAATATTTGCACCGGGAATACTGGCTGCAAGACTAAGAAGATGTACTGTGGAAAACATTGTACCTCTGTATCTTTTATTTTTTTATTATTCTATATTTTATTTATTCTTTTTATTCTGTATTCTTTTTGTAAGTATCTTCTGGTGACTGCTGTCAAAGATGGCACTGGAGCTGACAGACTTTTGGTCTAGCTTGGGACACTTATATTGCAAAGTAAATCTCTGTGATGTCCGCTTTGTCAAATCATAAAGAATCTGTCCCTCAAGTTTGGGAAATAAACTACTATTCTCTTTTTCTCTTTGACACAACTCAATTCAATTTAGCTGTGAAATGGTGAATTTGAGTTTCTACTAGATTTCTCTTTTTGGCACCTTCTTTTTTAAAAGTAGTTTTATGCCCTCTTTTCTGTTCCAATTAGTTCTGTGTGAAGAAATTGGCCATACTGTATGAACACCCCCTTTTATAGTGTTGCACTGAGCCAAAGCCCTCATCTTTTCACCGGTTGTGCAGCCCACCATTCATCTCTGGTTATTATTTCTTCTCTTGTTTGTGAGACTGACAAGGCCAACAAGAAGATCAATTAGAATTCCTTTCTCTTTAGTTCCCCCTAAAATACTTTAAGTCTTCTATAATTGGTTCCAATGTATATCACCTTCATCTGAGAGATGACAGATGACTTGCTTCGTATTCTCCATTCAAACTCTCAGTGAAGTTTCCTACTTTTGGTCTATGGAGACTTAATTTCTTTCATTGTCCCCATTTCTTTCCAGCTCTCACTTCCTGATTTCATTAAGACTCTTTAGACTGCATTTCTGGCAATCATAGGGCCACTGAAAAGGACTTTTTAAAAGGTTTTAAAACTTTTGAAACCCTCAAGGCAGATGGGTCTCTCTTGAAGCTATCTGATTTATTCTGCAGAAGAAGCAGAATAAGCAAGCCCCTGGAGTAGATGCTGCGGTTACTCACTGTAAGAGAAAAGCTAATCCAAACAGCTCTTTAATGAGCACAGGGGACTTAATGTATGTCTTTGTTGTTTGAGGTAGCACACTTTTTACTTCTGAGCATATCATGTAGTTCTTATTGGCAATTACTCTGTAAGTTGTTCATCTTCTGGGCAGTATTTATGAGAAAGAATGTGATGTCCTTTTATATATTATATTTCATTTATGCATTATAGACATATGTTTATTTCATTTCAAATATAACATCTGACATTACTACTGTAATCCCAATTTGGAAGTGTCCAAGGCAAGAAAGCTCACTTTCAGAGAAATTTTGATAGTGTCATTGCAAGTTAGTATTTTTGAGATTTTCAAGGAAATACTTTCTGGCTGTGCTACCTATACTGGATAAATATCCACTAGTTGCAGTCAGTATTTTTATAATCTGCACAATTCCTTGGAAATATGTCTTTGAAGCAAACCATGAATCTATTCTGAGATTGAAGCAATATCCAGAAAGTAAATCAACAGCTGAGTGGGTTATTTCCATTCTTTCAGTAACTTTCTGTAAGAATATACTGAATAAGAAAACAATTTTGTGGTCTTGAAGATAAAACTTCATGTAGAGGCTGAATTTGATCCTTTTTGGAAATGAAGGAAAATCAATTGTAAGACTTGCCAGGTGAGTTAGAAGCCATAGAATCAGAATGGCTTGAGTTGTAAAAGACCTCAAGGATCATCCAGTTTCAACCCTCTTGCCAGAGGCAGGGCCACCAACCTCCAGATCTGGTGCTAGATCAGGTTTTCCAGGGCCCAATCCAACCTGATCTCGAGGGCTGAGGCATCTACAAGCTCCTCTGGCCAGCCTGTTCCAGCACCTTACTGCTCTCATAGTAAAGAACTTCCCCCTGACATCCAAACTAAACCTTCCCTCCTTGAGCTTAAAACCATTCCTCCTTGTCCTGTCACTGTCTACCCCTGTAAAAGGGTGATTCCCCTCCGTTTATAATCCCATTTTAAATGCTGGAAGGCTGCAAGGAGACCTCATTGCAGCCTTCTCTTCTCCAGGCTGAAAAGCCCAGCTCTCTCAGCCTGTCTTCATAGGAGAGGTGTTCCAGACATCTGATCATCTTAGTGGCCCTCCTCTGTACCTTCTCCAACAACTCCACATCTTTTCTGTACTGGGGGCCCCAGGACTGGATGCAGCACTCCAGATGGGGCCTCATGAGGGCAAAGGAGAGAGGGACAATCACCTCCCTGTCCCTGCTGGCCAGCCCTTGTCTGATGGAGCCCAGGATACCATTGGCCTTCTGAACTGCGGGAGTGCACTGCTGGTTCATGTTCAGTTTTTCATCCACCATATCCATTTGACCTCTCACTTGACCTCTTTCTGAGTTCGTATGCCTTCAGTTGATGGCTGCTTAAGGCTTTTTGTAGTAATGAGGAAGACATCTCCCAGTGGTAATCAATTTATATTCTGAAATGTCATTAATTTAAAGGTAATGATGAAGTCAGTCATAAAATTATCCAGTTTTAAACGTATAGAACTAAGCAGTTGTCTGTCCTGGTGCATTGAATCCCACATCCTGACAACAGATCTTCAGTTGTAGATCCACAACTGAGGCTGAGCAATGACAGTTTACAGAGTTTTGGTTACTAGATTCTTGTGGTAGATTTTCCTTTGAACACATCTGATTTTCTCCCTGGTCTTGTGTAACAGGATAGTGCATGATAGGCATTGCTCTGAGCAAAAGAAAAAAAAAAAAAACACCAAAAAAACAGTCTTAACTAAAACAATCACTGAAATAACTGCCTCCATATTTCCTAAAGCAGTCTCAGTCTTGTGTTTCTGCACATGGGATTTTCAGGAGGCATTTGTCTTCTCTCTGTAGTTCTTCCATCTCTTCTCTCTGTTAATGTTGTGTGGCACAGTAGGGAATCTACCTCATATGATGTAGTTCTACAGCTCTGCAGCCTCCAAGCCATGTTTCTTCTAGACATTGTGATACAAGGAGGCCTAAATCTGATGGCAGAACATTGATTCACTCAGGAAAGAGTATCACCAACATACATGGAGATATAGTATTGTTTCCCGAGTCTCCTCAGGGCTATAGTAGCAGCAGAATCAGGCAAACTGACAAATTCACTAAATAGTGAGTGTAACAGACTGCCAGTTCTCATTCTGTAGGTCTCAGAAAGTCTACCGAAAGCAAGAAAAAAAGGATAGAATGAGGCTTTGCTATTATAGGCTAAGTTCTCTCAGATTTATGTTATTAACATAATTATTTTTCATAATGTTTGAGAAATGCCATACAGAAAAGCTGCATGATGTAACAGGCAGGTTTCATCTGTTTTATCATTTGAGCTCTTGAAGGAGCTCAGCTCTATTACATCAATACTTGGACTGTGGCACACGTTTTATTAGTAACAGTGCTTCTGCTTGGTCTGTAGAGACAGTGATGGTGAAGAAACTGTCTGTTCCGCTGCAAATTCTGTTTCTCCTGAAGCTATTCTAATATTTGCTTTACATTGCAAAGGAAGGTACAATTCATAGAAAAGAAGCTGAAGTCGGGCAAAGTGAATCAAGCTGTCTTACATTGGATTTCTGGCTATACGTCAGGGATATATACAGATAGGTGGCAGTGGCTGGTTCAAGCAGATTTGCTGACAATTTCAATTCACCTTATGAGGGGGATAACTGGTTTTATTTTGTAAAAACACAGTTAATAAAAATGATTTTCGAATGGCTTTTTTTGATACAAGTGCTGTTTGAAGTATTCTACTGAAGCATATTTAAAATTAGTAACATTTAACATTTCTGTTTTGTATCAGACTTCACATTTGTACAAACATGTGCATGTGCTCAAATATGACTTCCATTCATTTTCTTTAATATATTCTTCGAATTTAATTCGAAAGAATGAAGATGCGACTGCTACTGTAAAATTAAGCAACAAAGCCCAAATTCAGCCTTACTATAATCCAGCTGCAGTAGAGTTACTGTGTTAGCTAAAACTATTAGTTGTACTTGGACCCCTTAGGTCTTTTCAACTCCATAATACATTGATCCATATGTTTTTGGTGGGATCCTCCCTTAATGTCAACGTTATTTTGGCACGATCATTTGATAGAAACTTGTAAAATGTTTTTCCTGTGGGTCTCAGCCAAGATCTGTTTTCATTTGCACCTGCTTACTGCTTTAATGTCACCTGGAGTGAATTGAACTTCTGAAGTTCGATGAATGTTGGGTTTATAGCGCATATTTCTTCACTATATGCTGGAATCTGAATTAATCAGAATACACTATTAATGTATTTTGTCTTTCGGTACATATAGGAGAAATGGGAGACAAAGGACAGAAAGGCAGCATGGGACGGCATGGAAAAATTGGTCCTATTGGTTCAAAAGGTATGCTTTGTGCAATTGCTTCTCCATTTGTGTTTCAGATTAAAAAAAAAAGTTATCATTTCGGTTTGGTTAGCTACTCTCAGACTTCATCATATATGTCTGACTACAATATGAGGTACTCCCTATTGACTGAGATCTGTCAAGCAGTTATTTTTTGCTCTGATAGCAGCATTAAGATCTGAGCATCCTGGTTTATGGTTAAATAAAGAACTTCACATCCTAACAGATAAGTGTGGACAGTTAAGAGAAGTAGATGGGAAGACACACTGTATTTTGGTATCCTTCTAGGAACCACAGTACCTGAATTCTAGCCTTGCGTACGCCACAGGCTTGGTCATTTGGACCAACCATGTTTACCTAAGCATCTGGATTATGAATCTAGATTTAGATCTGCAATTAGTGTATAGAGCCCTTTTTGACTACGAGATCTGAATGTATTGCTTCTGTGAAGTTCACAAAAAAGAAATCGCTATCAGTATATGTTCTTTTCGTTCAATAGCTTTGGTTTGCTTTTTTTGTGGATTGACTGGGACGGAAACATTTTTATTCTTCCTTAGGCATTTTTCTGCTTTTCACACTTGCCTATTAGTAGAGGGGGGAAAAAAAAAAGTGTTTAACTGTTAATGAAAAAACCTCCTTAAATTTATATTCTTTTTCATATTTTAGGTGAAAAGGGAGATAATGGTGACATAGGACCACCAGGTCCTAATGGTGACCCAGGTAAACCTATGACATACTTTGTCTACGATGTGAAGGATTTAAGAACATGCAGGTGTCATCACCAAAAATGTGTCTTTTAAAATACTGAGAAATCATGATAAATAAATATTTAGATAGCTACTCCTCACAGCCACTGTGATATTTTCAAATTACTTAAAAAAAAATAAAATAAAATAAAATTGAAGTTGCTGGACATATAGTGTATTTGTTCAAACAGTGTCTCAGAGCTACTCAGAAGTTTGATGAATACAATGGGAATGAAGTGTAACTGTCAGTATCATTCACCACTGATGGAAAGGGAAATCTCTGTATAGTCTGCTCAGAATTCCAGCCGACACAAAGGAGCAGGTCAGAAGATCATGCCCCTCCACTGGGTATCATTGCAGGAGTTTACCAGGAACATAGATCCTCCAGAAGAAAAGGTGGAAATCTGGCAAAAGAAATGTAAGCCTTAGAAAAGTGGATCCTGATTTTGCCCATTTTTATTCCTTCCTAGCAGAGTGCACTAAAGGTGCATCAGTTAGTTTCTTATGAGAAAATAATTTGTCACTCAATTCTTGAGCCAGGTATTGTCTTGAAGGACAGTCTTGTAGTCCAACTACTTGGTACTTAGAGTTAGGTATCTACACTGAGTAATTGCGTAGTCAAGTGCAGATTTGAATAATTGCATATAGAACTGGAAACTGTAATTGATTCTCTTTTTGAGATCTGAACTCATAGAAGTAACAATTATCCTTTTAGTATTCTCATTCAGATTATCTTTGTCAAATCAATATCAATTTGGCATAATAGATGTCTTTCTATTCTTTGACTGGAAGAGGTACAGTAACTTCCGTATTTGAAAAGTGCAGAATTGCATTTTACAGCTAATTATGTGCATTACATGGTTGGAACATTAGCCTTTTTGATCTACTGTTTTAGATTCCTTATGAGGAACAGGTGAGCAAGAAACTAGATTTTTGCTCTGGATAAAGTGCTTTTTGGAAAGGACTGAAGATGATAATTTCACCCAAATGTGAAGTTTTGATAAACATAGTGTTTTTTTTTTGTTTTTTTTTGTTGTTGTTGTTGTTTTTTTTTACAGAGGATATCTCTCTGTGTTCAGATTAGCCATAATGCACAGAACTGAAGCTTCAGAGGAAAGGAAATGTCATGGTTAGGTTCAGACAACTGTGAGAATCATGATGGCACGTATTAGCAAAGGCTACAGGTTTTGGACCATTACTTGTGAAGCAGATGTCCCCCAGTCCTGCCCAGCTGGGCCTTTTCATGAAGTTATTTAAATAATTTCTGAATTTAGACAGCTTTTTGACTTCAGCATGTCTGTTTCATTTCATAGGCATCCCCTGTGAGTGTAGCCAGCTAAGGAAGGCTATTGGTGAAATGGATATCCAAGTGGCCCAGCTGACGACAGAACTGAAATTCATAAAAAATGGTAGGCTAACTTTATATATTTTCCTTTCTCATTGCCACATTTTAACGGTGGAATTGCTCGTAGAGAGTATCACCATGCATTGGATTTGTGAAGCTATTTTGGGGTGTACAGTAAGTTGGTTTATAGAAATGCGAGTGCTCACTTTTCAGCACTGCCCTCCCCCGCAGCTGTTGCTGGTGTGCGTGAGACAGATAATAAGATTTATCTGCTGGTGAAGGAAGAAAAAAGATACAAGGAAGCCCAGCTCTACTGCCATGGAAGAGGAGGGACACTGAGCATGCCCAAGGATGAGAATGCCAACAATCTGATTGCCTCGTACATCAACCAAGCTGGGCTCACCAGAGTTTTCATTGGGATTAACGACCTAGAGAAAGAGGGAAATTTTGTCTATTCTGACCGGTCACCCATGCAGACCTTCAACAAGTGGCGCAGTGGGGAGCCCAACAATGCCTACGATGAGGAGGACTGTGTGGAGATGGTGGCATCTGGAGGGTGGAATGACGTTGCATGTCATATTACTATGTATTTTGTATGTGAATTTGATAAAGAAAATGTGTAAGCTTGTTGGCTCTTTATTTTAAGAAAAGTTTTTAAGCAGGTTGTATAAGTTAGCCCATGTTTATAGAGTACAATTAATATTTTACACATATGTGACATCAGTGTTGTACAGCTGTAAATACAATTTAGGTATTTCAAATATCAGTATTTACCCTTCAGAAGGGAAGAGCACTGATGAGTAAGATATAGATTGTTTTTTTCTGTAGAAGAGTGTATGTATTTAGAGAAAACTGTAGTTTGGGGCTAAATTCTGCCCTCAAAGCATTTAACACGTGTGATGGTGTGAATTTGGCCTCTAGTTTTCAGAGTGATCATTTCTGAAGAAATAGATTCTTAATATTCTTTTATCTTAGCAAATTTAATAGTTATAGATGTAGGAGTTAACGAGATCAATCTACACCCGTGACAAGATGTTAATTGCTTGTAGCACAACAGGGATACTCCAGCAAGAAGGCAAATAATTTGTATACTCCAGTTAATTACTGTAAGATTTTTGGATGTAAAGGTGTTACAATTCCATTTCTTTTTTTTTTTTTTTTTTTTTTAAGTAGCCAAGCCTGGTCAACAAATCAGGAGTCCTGCCAATTTTGTACAGTTTCTTTATTAAAATATTCACAGATATATCATGAGGAGGCCCTGCAGTAAACAGTTCTAGTGCTGGCAGAGGATTAACTTCATGTAATTCAGTACAGAAAGAGGGATCCATGCCAGATGAGTGCTTTGGGATTGGGTAAAGGTAAAAGATTGTGGTTTTCTGCTATCTTTAGTTGAAAATGATTCAGTAAATGAACTGTTTAAGGCCTCAAATAATTTTTTTTAAGTGTTCCCATTTGTTAAAGATGATCTTGGTACATCATGTTACAAAACAAACAAAATACTGACCCTTGACTGTTTAAGGCAAATTACACTAGTGGACAACAAATCTCACAGAAGTGGTTTAGCTAATTGTTTTGGCAGGAAAACAGACTACATTGTGACTCAGATTGCGAGAGTGACCTCCTGAAAAGCAGCAAGATTGCCCAAAATTCTCCTGTTTTTGTATATAGCAATAACGTGATTTTGCACAAATAATTTATGTACTCAATTTACAATTACATGTGATGGAAAATGTGATGTATATTTTAAGAAGTCAGCAACATAATTTCACAAAGGAAATGAATTACTTTGGATCTTCCTAGGAGCCAGTTGCATGACATCTTATTCTCACTGTTAGGCATAGAAAGATGACTACAGTCTCAGACCGTGTTTTTTTTTTTTTCAGCAATACCCTACACAATGTTTTATGCTGTTTTTTTTAAGGAGAAATGTTCCTTTGTATAACATAGCAATCAGTATACTTATCTGATAATTATGGGAGATTGGATCTGGCTTGTGGTTCCACAACAAGACAAGACCAACTGAAATCAATGATAAAGTGCCGTGGTACATAACCAGCAGTCAGACAATTCTGTTCATATCCACAGTCTAACAATATTTGGTGTGATGCTATTATTAAATACCTAATAAAACGAACTATTTTGTTTGATATATTTACTCTGTGAATTTGAATCCATTATACATATGTTTGATATTGGTGTTGAAAATCAGTAGCAGATTCCTATGGTATTTGAATATCGCAGCTCCAGAGCAACTAATTCTAAGAAATAAATGGTTCTTTGACTGCTTCACCTTCTTTCTTATGAAGCTAGGCATGACTCCTATATATTAGGCTTTCTTCAGACTGTATATTGAAATCTAGTAATGTGAATATGTTTCACCAATACTCAAGACTCTTTACAGAATTTACAGTGGAAAAAATAGTTGGTTAGAGTAGTGACTTCTGAATATCATGGTTATATCCTGCCCACTATAGAAATCCTCAGGAACCCTTCAAATCTCAAGCATACTTCTGTCAAATAATTGCATTTATATTAAGAAGACTAAGCCTGAGTTACAGGTATCTAGAGTTCCCTCATTATGCACTTACTGAAGGTGCTTTTCACTCAGATTTTGCAAGTCTCTACTGTAACATTTGCTTTCCTCAGAAACATCAGAAGAGACCTTTTGAGGAGGTGGGAAGATTTTTCAGATGCCAAATACTTCTGTTTTACTTCTAGAAGCCACACCAAATTTGTAATGATTGACTTGACGTGTAGAACAGCCCAAATTTCAATTAAAATATGAAAAATAAAGGAAATGTAAAAAACATTTATTTCACCGAGTTTTCATGTTCACTAGGGTATGTTTTTGCAAATCTTGAGACGTGAGATGGAAAGGAAATGAATTGTTAGAGCCTTGTATATTCTTTTATTCTTCTGGCTGCCACAGTTCTGGTTTCACTGGATTAAGGGAGCAAGGCTGTTACATAAGATCTCTAGCTATCCTGCAAGAAGCAAAGATGACACATCTGATATTTACCCCTGTGTGGAACTGGGCAAGAAAGAAAGAGCTTGGAAGTGATGGAGTCCTTGATCATCTCTTTCACCTTCCAGTTGCTGACCCACGTAGACAGGCCGTTGCTGGAGGCAGAAATCAACGATTAGTGCGGCTCTCAGCCTACACAAATCCTGCTGAAGTGCATGGTGTTCTCAGTAGAATTTGGAGCTGCTGTTACCAGAAAAAATCACATGACAAATTAGTTTTGTTTGGAGCATTTTCCATGTGCATTAAAACCTGCTTTGTTAGAACATTACTCATTCTGTGTGGCTCTACAGAAGCTTTTTGAATTTGTCTGTATGGCAAACATGCACTGACAGGTTTCCCAAACTGCTCTTACATTCCTTATTCTTACTCTAAAAGTTTGCCTTTGAAAGAAACAATAAAAGCTTTTAAAATATATATATACAGTCACCCATTCAGGGTCTTGAATGACTTTTTCACATAAAATACATACTTTCCTCACCTATAGTCTGCATGTTTAAATGCTAAGGTTGTGTTGTTGTTTTGTGATGTCAGAGCCAGGTGTGCATTCCTCTTCTAAGAGCCAAGTTGGTGAAGCATATATCTGGCTGGGATCAAGCTGCCTTGTCACTGTCGTCTTCCCAGCAGATCACCAGATAATGCCTCACCCTGATCATAGAATCATAGAATGGTTTGGGTTGGAAAAGACCTTTAAGACAATCTGGTTCCAAGCCCCCTGCTATAGGCAGGGACACCTCCCTCTACACCAGGTTGCTCACAGCCCCATCCAGCCTGGCCTTGAATGCTTCCAGGGAGGGGGCATCCACAGCCTTTCTGGGCAGCCTGTTCCAATGTCTCACCACCCTCACAGTAAAGAATTTCTTCTTAACATCTAGTCTACATCTACCCTCTTCCAGTTTAAAGCCTTTTCCCTTCGTCTAGTCACTACCCGCTCTTGTAAAAAGCCCCATCCCAGTTTTCTACTATGCCTCCTTCAGATACTGGAAGGTTACTATAAGGTCTCCTCAAATCATACTCTTCTCCCAGCTCTCTCAGCCTGTCCTTGTAGTGGAAGTGCTCCAGCCCTCAGATCATCTTTGTGGCCCTCCTCTGGACCACTCCAACAGCTCCATGTCCTTCTTGCCTTGTGGGCCACAAATTGCAGTACTCCAGGTGGAGTCTCATGAGAACAGAGTAGAGTGACAGAATCACCTCCCTCAACCTGCTGGTCATGCTTCTCAAGATGCAAGACAGGATACAGCCCGTCTGGGCTGCAAGTGCATTTTGATGGCTCACGTTGAGTCTTTCATCAACCAACACCTCCCAGATCCTTCTCCTCAGGGCTGCTCTCAAGCCATTCTCTGCCCAGTTTTTATTTGTGCTTGCCTGACTCCGATTCAGGACCTTGCACTTGGTCCCAGCACTGAAGCCTGAGGAACACCACTCGTCACTGGTCTCCACTTGGACATTGAGCTGTTTATTGCAACTCTGTGTCTATCCAGCCAATTCCTCATCCGGCGAGTGGAACCTCCCCTGGTACAACTTCAGACCATTCATTGTCTTCCTTAGCACGCTCAGCTCCCAGTCTGTCATCCCCCGTGGACCAGCTAGTCCTCACTGCATGCTGACAGCTTATATGACTCTCTGAAAGCATTGTTTCATGACAGGTTGCAGGTTAGCCACAGAACTCCTGTCTGTCTGTGGGTTTTATACTGTCTTAAGTCACAGAGCAGAACTGTAAAATTTAGTATTTATACATGAGATACAGACCATCCTTATTGCTACAAGGAAAATGGGCTACATCATTTTACAGAAGCTCTAGATATGCCAGCTCAAATATGAATTATAAAGTAGCAGATGTTTATCATTTCATTATTATTAAGCAATTTTTTAAAAATGAAAAGTGAGATTAAATATGTTTTTAATGTAAAATAAAATGAAATTTCAGCATGGACAAAGAAATTTCAAAGCAGACATTTTTAAAGACATTTTCTTTAGGAATTCCAATCCTGAGTTTTGAAGCTTCACTTTGACCTGTAAAGGGATTTGACTTTTACACCATTGTTAAAGTGTTTTACACCATGTCAGTTAAAGTACTCAGTGTAATGGCCGAAATATTTTACTTTGTTCTTTATGTCTTAGTTTCCAATTGGAACAAGTTATCTTTCAAAGTTCTCTTGTTTGTCCAAATATTGAAAGAGTTTGATGCTTGAATCAGTTTCTCCTGGAACTGGTGTGGCACGGTAAACACTCTACTCTGAATACAAAGCAATAGACTGTTCAATCAGCATTAAGTAGATGTTCTTAGTAATAATGAAAATGACTCACTTCAGTGTTACACATGTAACTAGCAGCTTATGCGCTATATTACAGATGTCCATTCATTAAATTAATGTAGAACTCATAGGAGTATTTTAAATATGAAAATCTTATATATTTACCTTCCTCTTGAATTAAAACAAAATGATGTAAAAGTAACCAAATATGCAGCAAAATGGAAATTCCAGGTTTTCCCTAGATCTATATCAGCCCCAGTTTTGATGAAAAAGCCAGCGACTTGTGCTATTGCTGACTGAATTAAATCTTTGAGTAGACACATTAGCCTACAGCCTGATGATTCAATACTACTCTACTCCTCACACTTTTTGGGCAGCTTCCCCTTAGCTTTTGTTTTCAGATATTCTGCTCACTTATCTCTCTATATAAACATTTGCATGAGTACATCCCAAGAATCAGTCTGTTTTCACCCAGGGTTCTACCTTTCTATTTTCATTTGTCTTATGGTGCCAATAGATTCATGTCACTCAAACTGTCTGCCACAGGTTACAGACTGGGAGATATTTTTTTTGTCTACTTTGGCATCTGGAAATGTAACTGCAACTGTGAAACTGCCTGTGACCTGAAAGTTAATATGCAGGTCTGGAGCCAACCACTCGCCCAATCCCTGGGGTGCATATTCTGAGCTGGGGAGATGCAAACCAGCTTACTGAAAGGAGAACAGACCTTGTTATTGTGGAGTCTTAAGATTTACTTAGGGAAAAAAATGGTGCACTGGAGGGCTTTGACTATTTACAGTGAAAGAGTGAACAGTTTGTTTTTAGTTTTTCTGCATTAGGCAACAGAGCATGTGAACTGAGAGAGAAAGGTTTTGTGGAGAGGAAGATAGCTGTGTGCTCAATGTGTTGTTCTGGCTGCATGTCTCCTAGCCTGAAGCTTCTCAGATGGAGGAGTAGCAGAATCCTCTTGAGGGGGCAGAAATGGAAAAAGGTGGGAGAAGCAGAAAACAGATGTGCAGAACCAGCAGTGAGCAAGCTGCCCATGAGAAGAATGTAAATGTTACCTCCAGCCCTTCCTGTGCTTCCTGGGAGGGAAATGTAATTATCCTGCCCTTTTCTATCAGTGTCTCACCATAGCTCTGGATGAGTATCTACAAAAATAGAGGGAGGTAACAAATTCAGCATAATGTCTGTTCCTAAATAAAGCCCAATTTGAGTCTGTGGCCAATAATATCTACTAGTCTTTGGGTATATCAATGTATAAAGTCAGTGGGGATTAAATTAAGCACTGCTATTGAAAGGCTAGCTGTGTAGTATTGACGCCTTCTGTATATTCTTTACATATAAAAGTATGAATACAATCAAGAATTCAGCAACTGAAGACCTGTCATGCTTCTGAGATGTCCGTGTGTTACAATACTATCATCTAGTGGCCGTAAAAGGCAAATAAATACAAAATGATTGAGCTGAACTGTAGTTTGCTTCTGCTTGCATCAGTTTCTGTGATACTGAGTGCAACCACTAATGTGTTATTGAACAACTGATTTCCCAGCTTTGATGTTTTTGGTCAGATTTGTTCTTTGTGAAATGATTATTTTGATTTTTATCAGATGCACTGGCTTTAACTCCAATCTAAATGCCGAGGTGCAGTTTTGACTAAGAAGTCAAAAATTGTGCCCAAAGGAGTTCAGTGATCATGCCTTGGAGTTAAGAAAAAGAAAACAAGTCAAGCTGTGCTCTGCAGGCCAGCATCTAAACGCAGGAGCAGATCTTCACCTGACATCAATCAATTTCAGTGAAGCCAAATTGATTTATACCTGCTGAGGGTTCAGCACAGCATCCTCATAAATTCTAGACATACGCTTATTTCAGAAAGAAAGAGAAGTATTTTGAGCTGTATAAATTATTTTGATCGCTGTCATTCAAAGTCTGATCTCATGTAAGGCATACGTATCTCACAGTAATTTCTCGACTATGGTCAACTGTGACACAAATATTGAACTTAACAGTTGAAGTAGATGGCACGATGTAAAACCTTACCCTTGAGAGTACAGCAAGAGTTTGACACAGAAGACAAAGAAACAATAAAAACATTCAAAATAAAGAGTAAATCCTCTATCACTTCTGATTCCGTGAAAACGAAACTTTTGTGATTCTTTTTGCCATGCACAATGTTGATTCATAGGGGTAGATGGCTGCCATCTAGTGAAGAAAATATTTGTTACATATTTAAAGAGCCACAAATCCAATTTTGTTCTTTAGTATTGCTTCATTCTTTAGTATGATTGGAATGATAAAGACAGACAAACCTTTGATGCTTCTTCTGTCATCAGCTTTAGATTAGTTTTCAAAGAACAAGGCTAATGTGATCACAGTCTGCTTTTCCTTCTAACAACTTTTGAATCCTTTAGCCACTTTCAACCAGATATATAAGTAGGTCTCAAAGATAGGCTTCAAGAGTAGATGTGGCACTGAGGGACATAGTTTAGTGGGCATGGTGGGGATGAGTTAATGGCTAGACCAAATGACTTTAGTGGTCTTTTCCAACCTTAATAACTCTATGATTCTATGATCTTGGAGGCAGTCTATATGCAATCTTAACTGCAGGAAGAGCCTGCCCTCACAAGCATCAGTGTGTCCCTCTATTAATTATCACTGACTGCTTTGACATGAGATCTCTTCTGGCTCTGAAAGTTTACACTTCATGTACATAGGCCAGCACTTAAACAGACTTTTACATGGCAGTGTTCAGATCCCTGAGGTCCCCGAGCTGCTTCTGGTTTGCCAGAACTCTTGGCTTGGGTTCTGTGGGCGGGATTTTCTTCCTCTAATTTTAAACACTGACACTGTAGATATCGCACTGGAGCTAGTCACACCAGCTCTCTTTATAGTCTGTGGGGAGAAATAAGTGCATTCAGAATATGATTCATCTGTCCTATTTTAGATGTCTAAATCGGGATGGGAACATTCCTTGTTCTGCCTGCTTATTTCTTTCTGTTGCCCTAAGGTGAGACCAAGGTGACAAGCTAAAATACAGACATCTGCCTGATCATATGAATCCCACCCACCAAATCTCAAGAGCTTCCATCCCACATTCCCCATTATATGGAGTTGCCACTCAGACGTTCCCCTTGCTGACCAGCTGTGTTTGTTGAGTAAGGTTATGAAGAAAGGCTATCTGAGGCTGCCAAGGAGGTGTGACCTCTGTTAGAAGAGCATGACTTGACACAGGTGGTTTTTTTGTCACATGGAAGATCCAGATGCCTTCTGTCATGCAGCCCAATGTTGTACTGACTCATGAATCACATTCAGGAGAAAATCAGTGCTCTGCCTGCAGAAAATAGCTCTCCTTTTTTTCCCTTTCCAGGCTGGCAGTTATGATCATGATGTTAGAGACAAGTGGAATTTCTTCTTACTGCTCTTTCTTGCCTGAGAGAATAACAGTTCCCTTGCTTCTTCCCTGCCACTAAGGATATGTAGGAATTCATTGGTCCTTTTCCTGCCTGTACTGCAAAGCAATAAGCAGCAGCTTAGAAGATATGATGAGCAGCAGAAAAAATAAGCTGCAAACATAGCCATGGCAGAGACAATTTCAGAGATTCTCATGCACAGAATGTCTTGCTTGACTGGTTGCAGTAGCAAAAGCTTGGCAGAGAAGTACTGTGGGTGTGCTCCAGACACACAGATGGGAACATACCACATTGAATGTATTAAAAACTGGTGATGTACTGGGTTTTTACAAGCAGGTCCTCAACCCCTCATCTAGCTGTGAGCTAGGAGACAAAAATAAAAATATTCCTTTTGCATGGACAGTAGAAGACAAGGAACTCAGAGGAGCACTGAAGAGATGGGAAAATCTGAGAGTAATCCTGAAGCTCTTAGGACCAGAGAAAGGAAGAACACTACTGAAAAGGTCTTTGGAAGAGCTATGAGGTGTCTTGGCAGAAAGGCAGAAAGTCTTGCAAGAGTAATGCTGTTTGTTTTGGACAGGAAGACCCAAGGAGGACCTTCCTTACCACTTTTTCCATGAAAGTGGAAGGTATCTGCAGAGCACAAAAGTGTTTTCATAACGCAAACAACATTTTAATGCAAAACAGACTTCTTTGTTGTTTTTTTTTAAAAAAAGAAAAATCTGAGTTTGGTGGCCTTACTAAGAGAGTTTAGGCTGCCTGAAGAAGCACATGCTGCTGTATGTGTAATACTTCTGCCCTTTTGTGTATCTGCCAGGAAGAAACGCCATTGTGGAGGGACATGGAGGCACAGCATGGTCCTGGCCCAGCAGCCAGCTTTAATCAACAGAAAGAGGGGTCAAACCTGCACATCAGCATCATCAGAAAGAACAACTGAATCCGTATTACCCAGAGAACAAATGGCTGGTGATGCATCATGAAAATGCTTTACTGAAGCACTGGTAGTCTATAGACAACGTATTTCTTTTTAATTTGATGGAAAAAGCTTTTGTCTGTTGTGATGAAATAGGAAAGGCTGAAAGATTTACTGTCTCAAGGTTAATTGCAATCAGATCTCTGCTGCAATTAATTTTAACAAGGGAAGAGAATTGCAGGCCAGAATAGAAAAATAGCAGGTTAAAGAATATTAAGCTGAATTAGAAAAGTTCTCATCAGCAGGGTCAAGTGAAATTTGATGCAGAATACTTAAGAAAGTTGCTGAAGCAATTGCTGAACTATTAGTGATTATGTTCAGGTGCTTATGGAAAATCAAGGTGTCACAGGGGTATAGAGAAGATTTCACATTGCACCTGTATTTAAAAAACAGGGGAAAAAAGAGACATTGTGCAGCTTAACTGAAGTACCGACAAATGGTTAAACAATTAAGTTAAGCTATCAAGTGAATAATAACGTGATGTAGACAGTCACTGTGGATTTGTCAAGAACAAGAACAACCTTTCTATTTTTGACTTTTTTTTTTTTTTTTTTTTTTTTGAAACTATGCATCGTTTCTTGATGCAATCCCAGGCAATGTGCTCATGAGCCAAATAGGCAGTAGCTTTGATTAAGAACATGGGTGCACTGCTTGTAAAACTCCTGTCAGAGAGATATTATCAGTGCTTTTGGGTTACTGTGAGAGGGCATATCAGGTCAGAGCTCTGTGGTATTTGTTCTAGGCACCATCCTACTCAGTATTTACACTGATGTTTTGAATGATATAATGGAAAAAATATATATATCTATATTTTAAAATTTTATTAGGAAAAGCTTCTTCTCCAAAAGAGTGGTCAGGCACTGGAACAGGCTGCCCAAGGAGGTGATGGAGTTATTGTCCATGGAGGTGTTCAAGAAATGCGTAGATGTAGTACACAGTTTAGTGGGCAACATTGGTAGTAGTGGACAGTTGGACTAGATGATCTTAGAGGTCTTTTCAACCATATTTGATTCTATGATTTACTCAGTAGAAAAATGTCTGATATCAACAAATGAAATAGAATAACAGAAAGGTAAAAGTATAGTACATAAGAAAAAGTGAGGAAATGGCCAAATACATATGAAAGGTGGAAAAGTTTGGGAGAATTTAAGTTTAGGCGCATTCCCAAACTGCAAAAGACTTGAAGATTTGATGGTTTGTCAAGTAAGACATTTAATTGAGTTATGTGGGATATACCGGAATATATTCCTATATAAATACATGGAAGGGAGTTATTTTCTCTTCCCTTGTGGAGATGGAACACTAGGTTCATTTCTGAACAGAGGATGTGGACAAAGTGTTGGGAATCCAAAAGCGAAGCAACAAAAATCTGCAACATTTGGAAACCATGATCTGTGAAGAGTTCTATGATTCTGTGACTAAGAGCTGAATTTCATCGAGAAGAATTAAGTAAGGAAGTGTATGATGCAAGTTCTTCATAAAAGATGAAAACGGATCATTTCCAATGCCCAGCTATGGAATGAAAAAAAAAAACAGGCTAAATGTGAAGCCAGTAAGGTTGGTTACCAGAAAAATCTAACAGAAGAGACAGCTGAGCTCTAAAGCTGTCTTCCTAGTAAAGCAATGATATTTTTTTCTTTAGAAGTACTTCCATGTTCACTGGAAATACTTCCACATCAGTTTCACAAACTTCTGTTGGGCTTGCTTTAAAAACAAGGTAAACTGTGTTTTCCTCCCGTGTGCAGAGGAATGGACCAGTGATTCCTGACAGCACTAAAGCTAAACCACCCTTTGGCTCTTTGCCTCCTTCCTCCCATGTCTGACTCCTGCTGCTACCCTGCCTGTCTCCCAGGAGCTGCTCTTGTCCTGTCCTCCAAAGGCCAGTCTATGTTGCTGCTATCTTCTGCTTGCCATGTAATTGCCAATTCCAGTAGTGGTGGCTGGGAATGTGAAAACCCTATATGAGATTGTCACGATGGTCACACATTGCTACTTTAATGCCATTGGGCAAAGTAGCTTCTCCTGGTTCCTTCCAGGCCTGCTTTTCTGTGCTGCTGTGCTATGACTGCCTTTCCTAAGAGAGTGTATGGAGGAAAAAATCAGAGAGGGTTAGCTGGCAGCTGGCTGAACATGAGCCAGCAGTGTACCCAGTGGGCCAAGAAGGCCAACAGCATCCTGGCTTCTATCAGAAATAGTGCAGCCAAAAGGTCCAGGAAGTGACTGTCCCCCTGTACTCAGCTCTGGTGAGACCTCACCTCAAGTATTGTCTTCAAATTTGGGCCCCTCACTACAACAAAGACATCAAGGCCCTGGAGTATGTCCAGAGAAGGGCAACAAAGCTGTGAAGAGCCTGGAACACAAATCTGATGAGGAGTGTCTGAGGGAACTGGGATTGTTTAGTCTGGAGAAGAAGTCTCAAGGGAGACCTTATAGCTCTCTACAACTACCTGAGATGAGGTTATGGTGAGGGGAGATTGGCCTCTTTTTCCAGGTAACAGCAATAGGATGAGAGGTAATGGCCTTAAGTTGTGCCAGGGGAGGTTCAGACTGGAAAGCAGGAAAAATTTCTTCCCCGAGAGAGTTGTGAGAGACTGGAACAGGCTACTCAGGGAGGTGATTGAGTCATCATCCCTAGAGATGTTCAAGAAAAGGGCACTGAGTGATGTGGTCTAGGCACAGGCTAATGATTGAATTAGATAATCTTAGCAGTCTTTTTCAACCTTAATGACTCTGTGATTCTCTGACATAGACACTGAGTGTTTAATAATGAGTGTGATGAAAAACTGTGCAAAAAGGGTTTTGAGCATTCTCCTTGGTCTGCTGTACCCATGTCTGCCCAGGATGTGCAATTATGCCACATGACTTCCAGTAGCTGCAAGGAATGTATTGATTTCCTATCCAAATGCCTTGCAGCTCTTGTTTGTAGCTCTTACCTTTGGACTGGCTCAGCACCAAGGGCAAATCACATAGTAACAGAAGGAGTCTCCAGAGGCTGGTAATGCAAGCACTAGTCCTATCCAGTTCTCCTGTCATGGTGCAACACAGGCCAAAAGGCCAGGAAAACATGTGCTAAATGAAATCCTTCTGTGAGCCTGTCAGGGTAACTACTGTAATATTAAGATATAAATAGCCATATGTATTTACACTGCAAAAAGAATTACAGCCACAGTGATAAAATATCATTCCAAAATAAGGAAAGAAAATTGTTAATGTTTCACCTTTTAGGATAAATATTAGGTCCAGTTGTTGCTAGCTGTTCAGATGTACATTTGCTTTGATTTCTCTGTAATCTTTTCCCAACACTGATCTCTCAGATAATTGTCTCTAGAGTAATATTTTTGAGAATGTAAGTTATATTTCACAGAAATATGAGAGTATTTCCACTAAAATTAATTGCCATAACTTAAATATTTACTTTCTACAGTAATTTTAAGAAACCTTATAAATTTCACAATGTTTCATAACATTGGTGTCAGTTGTTTGTACTGAGCATGACTCCAGCTAGCTTCTTCTGATAGCTGCTGGTACTCTTATGGGAAGAGAGCAGGAGGCCATGAAGAAGATTGCAGAATGATTTGGGTTGGAAGGGACATTTACGATCTAGTTCCAAACCCCCTGCTCTAGGTAGGGTTGTTCAAAGCACCTTCCAGCTTGGACTCGAATGCCTCCAGAGTGGGAGCATCGACCACCTCTCTGGGCAAGAGTTGGCATTGATTTGTACAGTGCTATCATGGCATCTTTGAAGATCAGATCCTCTTTTTCACTCCTACAGCTATTGGTGCGCTCCAGCCTTCCTTCTTTGCCTTCCCCCATGTCTGGCTCAAGATTCCTCTCTTCCTTTTCTCCCTCCATGGCAATGTGTTCTGTGTCCCTTCATTGGAGTCCCATAGTCATCCTTGCACTGCAAGGTACATCTACTCTTTTTTTTCTGTTTTTCTGTTGCTCATTCCAGAAGCAATATGGACATCTCCATAACCAGTTTCCCATCCGATACATAGCTGTCAGAGGCATCTGACAATCAATTTCCCCCCATTTTCTAGGAGAACTCCTCATGATATATCTTTTCTCAAAGAATAAAAAAATGAGTATGTATCTGAGTATGTATGACTTAACATGTGAAAATAGAGGAGGATAAGTAAGCTTCTGTTCCTAGATCAAAAAGATCAAAAAGAGTTTTACAGACTCAGAAAGCTGATGTTCCCAACTTTTCTGCTCACTCGGTAATAATCTAATTTTACATGTGGTACAAACTAGGCCCAAAGAAATCAAATTTATGAACTGTATCCCTGCAAACCTGTGATAAAGATCAGAATAAAACCTAACACAATTCCTCTGCTCTAATTAAAGATCTTTTGTACGAGTAGTCGTTTCAGGAGTTTTAGTAGATATTTAGGTTGAAATTCTGCTAATAGAAGTCATTAAAGTATATATTATTGCATTTTTTGAAAACTTGGAAGTAAGGTTCCAGTCATCTGAGGGTGGGCACTGACTCTATAGCAGACTTCATGAAAAAGGAGCTACTTTTTGCTTGTCAACAACTTTTCCTTTCCTCTCAAATGGCTCACTATAAATTTCTATAGATCAGTAGAATAATCTGTTTTTGGGGTGTTTTTGGAGTAAATTGAACTATGAAATGTAAGTAGGAGATACTATTAATGAAAAAAGGAAATATTACCCTCTGAATTGCTTTGTGTTGTGAAACCTCATGCTTACATCCCCTTGCATGAAACAGGGGAGACTGTATTCTTTAGAGCTGTAAATAAAATATTATTTTTACAGTGAATTACTGAGCCATTCATGAATCAGAAGAGAGATAACTCAAACTAGCTGTTGTCTGCCAAAGAAAGGCCAGGTGGCTACTGTTATAGACAGATGCATATTTTGGAACTGAGCTTCTAGTAAATGTCATGTGGAACAACAGAAAGTATTAGAAGTAGGAATTACATATACAGAAGCTGATGACATGAGAAAACAAGCATGTGGCATTGGGACTGCAGGCCAGAAACTATCCTTCCTATCTATATTCAAAGAAAACACTCTGTCAGATGTAGATGCAGCAATTTCAAATGTTCCTGCTCCTGTCTGCCCTGTTTCTCTGACAGAGGTTGCAACCACTTAACAGAGGAGGCAAAATGAGACTACATGCTGCACTTTACCCACTCCTGATCACATCTTGCATATTAACACAGTTCTCTCTTCACAGTGGATGGAGTTAATACATTGAAATGGGGTGACTGAAGTGTGGGCACGCAACCAGCTTGCTTGTTGCTGAGATAATGACAGCAGTTTCCATCAGAGAAATGAGAGGAAGAGCCCGACTGCTAATGTTCTTACCAGCCTTCTCATGAGTCAGTAGATTAAAGGCCATTTCACTCCCCTGTTTCTGGCACAGCCCTGTTACACAAGCTATCAGGTAGGGGCTGTTTTTGTGATGGCAGACATGCTATGTACTGAAAGTTCTTGGCAGTGAGTTATAGATTGGACTGACCTTTGGAGTTCATCCAAGCCCCTTCTCAGAGTGGGGATAACTTCACACATGCCTTTGTACATGCACTGGTAGACATTAATGTGTCTGTAAATATCATGAAGCTTTTCTTTTTCAGATGCTCTTCAGGAACAATTGACTTGCATAGATCAAGAATGCTAGGCACAAAAAATCTATTTATCTTCTGTTTGATTGTAAATGGATTCCAATGTGTGAGTGGTTTTTTTTTTTTTTTTTTTTTTTTTTGGCATATATGTTTTCACAAAAAAAAGGTTATTATGTTTTTTATTTCTTTATCTTAATGGACATTGTTTACGATAGGTGAGATTTTTGCTTCGTCAGAAAATCTCTAACAGGAACAGTAGGCTGATGCTCAGCTTGCTCAGGACTGGAGTGTTTGTATGTTAAAAAAAAATCCTAACAGAACCAGTGAAGAAGAAAAGTAATCATGATGTGTATAAGGAAATAGATAGTTCATGTGTCTGATTTCATGTAGTTATTGAATACAAGTTGGCAACTGTATGGTAAATATTAGATTTTGTACTCATCTTCCTTACCTCTTGTGATTGCTATTCTTGGATTTCAGCTCTCAAGTGAGATGGGTTGAACTTAACATATTCTCTGTAAGAAGAATTAGGATGAGCTGTCTCCCTCCCTTGAAGATTATGTGTAACTATGGGGCTCGTGTGCAAGCTTGGAACATCTAATTGTCCTATAACATAGAAGGATTAGAAACAAAAGCCAAATAAAATTAATCCATTAATTAAAGGAAGAATGGAAGGTGAACCAGTAAGATATATAAATGATGTCCATTTGAGAGGTAAGGCTTCAAAAATGTAGATGGTGCGAAAGCTTATGAGCATTTAACCTCTGCTCTTTCACTGATCACTTCTCATAAACCATCAAACAAAACAGACTTTGGGGAGCAAACTTTAATACTGATTACTTGAAACTTATTTGCATTCTTGCTCCTATATATAGCCTTGTGTTTTTTTTATAATGATGTTGCAGTGAATTCTTATTCTTGGACAGTCAGGGAAAAAGCTAAATATGTCTTACAGTGTTTTTTCCTTCTTTTGAGAATTGTGGGGCAAAAACGAGAGAAACAATGCAACTTTGACAATTCTCAAGAACAAAGCCTATCTTCAGTTGGTTATGGGAATAAAAAGCTGTTGCAACTAATGTTTTATAATTAGAAAAACAAATCTCACACTGGGTCAAAACTTCAGAAGCACAAAAATTAACATGAGGCAAAATTTCTAGGAGTAAAGAAGGGAAAGCTTTACCATCTTCCTAGTAATGTGGCTTCTGGGAAAGTCTTGCCCAGAAGCCAACACAGGAAGCTACTGGGAAAGTCCAGAATGCTGCTACACATGTATCTCAGTCAGCTTGGAAGAACTGTGTTTAGTCATCATGCTTTATGTCTGTGGCATGCCAATGCCAGCTGGCTGTAGAGTTTACCTTCACTGTCCTACTGTCTTGATTGCCAGCTGCCCAGGGAAGCGGTAAACCTTACCATACCCTTTATGAGCTTGGATGGTGGCTAAGAACTCTGCCAGTTAGACAGATTTAAAAAAAAAAAAAAAAAAAGAATTACAAAAAAGGGAACTAATAGCTCAAGAGATTAAGCAACACAGGAGCTGGCTAGAGAAAGGGCTTTGGCAGCCAGGCACTCAGGAGATGAGTGGCAGGCAGAGTGACCGAAAGCAAATAATTTTTTTCTCAAAGGTTACAATATGCAATAACTGGCATGTCCTTGTTGAATGTTTTGATCCTGTTAAGTCCGTTATTTTCTGACTGGTGCTGATAAATTTCTGATAATCTCCAAACCTAAAAAAAAAAAAAAAAAAAAAAAATCTTTCTGGTCATGATTTTGTTTTTCACATAGAAATGGAAAAGGTGAGATACACAGACTTCATAATACACAATGTAAAATAGGTCTGAAAATAGGAAGCCTTGTTTTTCATTGGCTTTTTGATGGGACTAGAGTTGAATGGCATTAAGTTGTTCCAGAGGAGGTTCAGATTGGACATTAGGAAAAAATTATTATCCAAAAGAGTAGTTGGGCTCTGTTTGCCCAGGGACGTGGTGGAGTCACTGTTACTGGAGGTGTTCAAGAAATGTGTATATGTGGTACTTGGAGACACAGTTTAGTGGGTAATAATTGGTGGTAAGTAGATGGTTGGACTAGATGATCTTGGAGGTCTTTTCCAACCCTAGTAATTCCATGATTCTATGATTCTCTTACTTTACTGTTAAATAACATTTACTGGGAACAGCCTACTGAAAAATGCTTGGAGTCTGAGACATCTTTCTACTGGCTTGTCACTGTTTTTCCAACAGAGAAAGAAGTTATAAAGACTTGATTATTATTACACAACTTTTGATTTTTTAATTACAGATTTTATTATGCTGGTCTATGATGTCAAGCAGATGATGGTAGTGTGGCAGTAGAGGTTCAACCTTCCCACCAATATTCCATTACATATAGCTGCTGTGTGACAGATGGCAGCAGAGGGGCACTCTGACAGAATGGCATCTAACATGGAAGTATGTATGAAGCAAAGGTGTGGAACTGAATTCCTCCTTGCAGAAAATATGGCAGCCACTGATATTCATCAACACTTGCTGAATGTTTATGGAGATCAAATGAGTTATAAACTACGTACATTATTTTCTGTATTTTTTATCAACATTTGTAAGCAACTTGCTTTTTGCTGATACAGTTTATATAATACTTAGAGAACAGTTGATTTTTTGTCTGAGTATGGACAGGAATATCTAGGAGTGAGTTTTGTATGCTTATATCAAAATGACTGAAGGGAGATAGTTGAAAACTGTTATTCCCTGTATTTTGAAGGAGACTTAGATGCATATGTTTTGTTTTTAATAGAAGTTAATGCACATAGTTTCTTAACAGTTCCAAAGGACTCTTGAGAGATCAGTATTGCCTGTAGCTACACAGATTCATAGGTGAGGGCTTGAACAAATAAACCTCAGCTGCTTTGATAGCCTTATTTGTTAGCAATCAAGATTGTCTTGATTGCAGAGGATGCAATTGCCTTCTTTGTTTTATTTTTCCTTTGGTGTTGTTGCTTCCTTTTTTCTCTTCTGTCTCCTCATACACCAACTCAACCTTACACTTTTCTTATTTTTGTTGGCACAGTTTTTGGCAGTGCTGTGGTAGATTTTGGTGTTTCTAGCGGATTGACAGTTGCAAAGTTTTAACCTGTAGTTAAGTCCTATTGATGAAAAAAATCTCTTCCCTGTGAAATGAAGGAATTCTTTATTTGCACGAACAAGATAAGATAGTTGGCATATCTCAACTTGACTGAAATTAGCTTAATTGGTTCAAAGTGAGCAGTTGCTTGAAGATTGCAAAAATTTCACTGTAAATGTACACTGCAGAAATAAAGTATGATGGTTATTTTTTTTGTTTGTTTGTTTTTAAATAGAGAGAGTTTGTTGATGAATGTCACTGAATGTCACGGAATCACAGTCCAATCAAGCAAGGAGCAAACTGAACATCAGCTCATCAGCTGCATGTATGTTATGGTACCACGTCTATCTCTATGAATCCATGTACTCCCACGTATCATATGGTTTATAAAGCCAGTCTGATTCCAAAATTTGGATTGTGATTGACTAGTTATAGCAATCTGTACTGGAGCTGTGAAGTGAATCCAGTCACAAGCATACCTCTGTAAATACTTAACTATAAGTACAAACAAAGTATCAGATGAGACATTTCAACAATTATTTATAGACTAGAGCTTAAAACACAGTGACTGTGGACAAATATGTCTGACACGAGATAAGTGGTGCAATTACAGATTAGTCATGAGAAGATGCATAGCGGTCTTTTGGAAGAGGTTTGGAACTTTATCTCCCACTATTTTTCTCAATAAACTATTTTGTGGAATTTTGCACAGTTAACCATTCCTAGAATGTCTTACTGGCTACTTGCAGATGATTTCTAGCCAAAGCTTTAGTAGCTCTTTTAAAGTGTCTTAAATCCTACAAACACAGGGAGTCCTATATCTCACTGGCTTTTGGATTCTGCTGTGATGGCAGTGCATAATGTTTAGTTTCCAGTTGAATTAAGTTGAAGCGGTGGCATCAGTGTCCTTTTTTTGGTACTCTCTTAATTCCTAGTTAAGGATTCCAAAGTGAAGTCAAAGTATTTTTAGGTAGTCTCTTCTTTCTTGGCAGAAATAAATGAATTTTATATACCGTGTTTCTTTTGTTCTCTGAAATTATATTTAAATAGGAATATAAAAGTCTTTCAGGAAAAGGTTAAAAATAAAGGTAACAAATAATGTGTTTAATTACAAATACTGCCTGTTTAAAGTACTATGAAAAATTACCCATCCATTACTTTATGCTTGTATAATTTACATTTAACAGTTAAAATACACTGTTTCTAGGAAGAATATTTATGGTAGTGTCAATTTACCCGAGATTTATTATGTAAAAATTTGGATTAAAAAGTATGTTACACTTGAAATTTGTTTTAATTTTCCTTCATCCATATTGTATAACAGATCATCACTCAACTGATGCTGAATAAATTATTTTCTGTATTTTTAGGAATTAAAAAAATAATTATTGCTCATTTTTGCTACAGACTGTGCAAGTGGCGTTTCAGACAGTATAAACTATAGATGAGTCATAGAATAGTTCAGCTGGGTAAAGAACAGGCTTGGATGGTCAGGCCCTGAGCGTGGTGGTCAGTAGCATTGAAGCCAGCCGGCGACTGGTCACAAGTGGTGTTTTCCAGGAGTCAGTACTGGGGCCTGTCCTGTTTAATATCTTTATTAATTATGTGGTAGAGGGGATTGATTGTATCCTCAGTAAGTTTGCAGATGACACCAAGTTGGTAGGAAATGTTGATCTGCCTGAGGGTAGGAAGGCTGGAATGATGGGCTGTGGCCAATGGGATGAAGTTCAACAAGACTAAGTGCTGAGTCATGTGTTTTGGTCATAACAACTCCATGCAATATTACAGGCTGAGGGCAGAATGTCTGGAAGGCTGCATAGAGGAAAAGGATCTGGGAGTGTTAGCCAGCAGCCGACTGAACAGCTAGCAGCGTGCCCAGGCAGCCAAGAAGGCCAACAGCATCCTGGCTTCTATCAGAAATAGTGCAGCCAAAAGGTCCAGGAAGTGACTGTCCCCCTGTACTCAGCTCTGATGTTGTCTTCAAATTTGGGCCCTCACTACAACAAAGACATTGAGGCCCTGGAGTATGTCCAGAGAAGGGCAACAAAGCTGTGAAGAACCTGGAGCACAAATCTGATGAGAAGCAGCTGAGGGAACTGGGATTGTTTAGTCTGGAGAAGAGGAGGCTCAGGGGAGACCTTATTGCTCTCTAGAATGCCCTGGAAGGAGGTTGTTATGAGGTGGGGTTTGGCCTCTTTTTCCAGGTAACAGCAATAGAATGAGAGGTATTGGCCTTAAGTTGTGACAGGGAAGGTTTAGGTTGGGCATTAAAAAAAATTCCTTCTCCGAGAGAGGCATTGGAGTGGGCTGTGCAGGGAGGAGTTGGAATTACTGTCCCTGGAGGTGTTTAAGAAACTTGGAGATATGACACTGAGAGACATGGGTCAGTAGGCGTGGGTAGTGGGATGACGGTTGGACTACATGATTAGTGGTCTTTTTCAACTTTAATGCTTCTATGATTCTATGAAATGGTGGGATGTTTTAAGAATGTAGGAAGCCCTGAATATTAATTGAGTGTATGGAAGGCCTGTTTCATATACACAATGAATTTAAACTGTACTTTGTCCAGCTTCATGCCTGGGAATTCCTATATATCCAGGCTGAATCCAAAGGACTGTATTTATGTACTAGCTTTCTGAATATCTGAATCCAGTCATGCTACATGTACTTTACTGCCTAGTCAGTGCCATGTGAATTCCATACCATATACACTTTTGATCATGCTCAGCCCATCTGTCTGACCTTGTGATTATTTTTTTGCCTGAGATTTTTTAATTCTCTCATATGGTACTGAAAGCAAGTAGGACTGGATTCATAGCAGTTAAATTCTAAAGGTTAAGTAAATTTTACATTTTGAATTATCAGTATTTTGCCATTGAATCTCAATTTGAAATAGAGATTTCCAATAGTTATTTTTTGTCTCTGCCATTGCTTTTACAGAAAAATATAATGAAACTGAACTGTATAGGCTACTAGATTCACTGACTCTGTAACCATACTTACTGAAATTAAATGTAAAAACCTCTTAGGGTTACATTCCAAGTAATTATTACATAAGTTGTACATGTCTTGAAATTTTGAGTTATTACATTAATACACATTTGATATAAATTATTTAAAATCCAAGTCTGTGAGATGGTACAGTAAAGCATATTTAAATTCACATTTTAATTACTGAGAATAAAAAGCTACCACTAAACTTATTTACTTAGATTTATGTTACTTAGATCAAAGCTATTTTAATTAAACATTAGGCTTAATTTGAATAGCAGTGCTTTTGTTTGTACTTCATTTTGCTACATACCTTTTAATACTGCTTTGAGTGTGGAAAGAATTTACGAAATATCACTTTAAGAGTGTAACTTTTGTTATATTTTATTATTTTCTTTCTGTTAAAGGAATTTAGAGGAATTTAGAATGGAACAGAAACCATTCCAAATAGGCACAAACCTTGTGTTGAAGACTGTGTAAACTTAATATTATGAAGTAGACAAATGATGCTACATGGTTTTGTGTCTGGGATATAGGTAATGTCTGTGTCATGTTCACTAATGTTAATCTTCTAAATTCCTATATGGATTCTTGTGGGATCAGGACACTGTGATAGACAGGATTTGATCAGTTTAAGAGCTTTGTTCTACTCCACTAGTACTCTTTAAAGCTAGAAAAATTGAAATTAAAGAACTAGGATAAAAAAAAAAAAATACAGCTCTATAATTGTCAACAGGAGTTAATGTATATTCCACCTTTAATTGTAATGGCTACCTTTCTACTGATATGAGCAGGGTCAGGGCATGGTCCTGAGCACTGGCATGCAACAGAAAAAGAATTTCTAGTTTGTAAGAGAAGTTCTCCTTTACTTTTAATATATTATTTGTTTGTTTGTTTGTTTGTTTATTGCAAATATTGGCTGGCACTCTTTCAAACAAACTTTTCTTTTGGAGTTAGCATTTCCTATGAGAAATATAGACTATTCTGTTTGTTTAGGTATGGATACAAGCATTTCTGTGTTTTGTGGCCTCAGGCCCTTGGAATTTTCTTTGCTCATTGGTGTGAATATATTTACTTAAGCCTGAATACAACATGAAAGTTAGAAGAGCAATAAAAGATTTTTATGTCTAAGGAATTCCTTGCCTTCTACATTTTTTAGTATAATCCCTTCATTAAAGACTTCTGTTTTACTAATTCTTCACACCAGTTGTTTTCCATAATACTTGCAGATATAGCATCTAAGGACAGATTTTAGCTGGAAAGAGGATTTATTCCTTCCTAACTCTATCATCAACACCAGCAGTAAATCTCTGCTCCCACTGTGTCCACATCACTGAACATATGTTACTACCAGATCAAAGGAAGGAGAGGGAAGAATGAAAGTACCAGCCCAGGGGACCAGGGAATCAATGGTGTATAGCTCCAAAAAAAAAAGTGTTTCTCTAGATTGTGACAGAATGGGTGTGAAACTAATTAAGATAATGAAAATTAGGATGGTCTTTGTTCAGATTAAGTTCTATTAATTGCTGTTCTGGTATCAATTGAATTAATAGGTAGAAGCTACAGAAAAACTTCCAATCACAGTTATATCATGAATGATAATAGGGCATAAACTAAAGCAAAATACTGCTAGCAGTGTCTGTTTTTTAATAAATGAGGAAAGGAGATTTTAAAGTATCTGCCCTACCAACTATAAATATTTAGAAGTTCATTCTGGTTTAGATTACAGTGTGGGAAATCTGTTTCAAGTCCAAGTCTAGATTTTTCACCTCTTGGCTTAGTAAGTGTTGGAAATGCTGTGGTGGCAGCTTATTTTCTCAGGGGAGAGAGCTTGTCAGGCCATTTGACAGTAGCTTCTCTGGTTGATTAAATGGTGTCAGTCACTTCAGAACAGAATAGCTTTTTGTACAAATGGTAAGTGAACACGATGTAGGTTCTGAAGGATAGAAGTCATAAAACAGTGAAAATCCTGGGATTCCTCAAATATCTTAGATTTTCCAAAATGCTGATAAGTAACATATTGCATTGAACAAAGATAGTATTTGAAACTAGGACAAGTGTTTATACTTACGGAATGCTTGTGAGAATAAAATATTTTAAGCATCTTGCATCAACTAATGATGCATGATTTATTTTTTCTGCAGATTAAACCAGTAAATCATAGTACTATCCGTGTGCTTTCCAGATGGCAATTTATCTATAATAAGCCCCATAATATCAAGTAAGTATGCTATAAATCAGACAGTTACTTTTGGTTTTAAATTTTCTACTCTAAAAGAATATACAAATTCACAAATATCTATGTTCATTTAAAGGCTGAAAACTCTGGCTGAGCAAGTGTAATTTGGAATGGTCAAATTCTGTCTTGATTTACATGCTTCATAAATTCTACATGTTTAAACTCAAATTGATTGAAATTAAATTTGTATGCTGTAACAGTAGGCCTTTTTTTTCTGAAAATGTACTTAAGATACATAAATAAGATGAGAATGACAGTAGATTGCAATGCATAATTAGAATCATAGCATTAAAAGATAAGTAAAGATGGAAAAGGCCTCTAAGATCATTAAGTACAACAGTCAACCCATCATCATCATCCCCACTACAGTTGTTTTGTTCTGTTGAAACATAAAAAAAACCCCACACCATTACATACTGTTATAAAAAAATTGTGTGTTACATGTACATCTACATAATATGGGAAAATGACACAAAATCCCAAAGTTACTTAGAAAAAAACCTCAGAACCGCAAAACAAAGGTTTCTTTAACAGTGGTGTGTCCTTAATGGAGAATATGTGAAAATAATTATCTGAACTGCTAATGAAGCTGGCTTTGCTATACATTTCTGGCCTGTTATCAATAAAATTTATCAGAATAGCAAATCAGAAAGATAATTGCATTTGTCTTCCATGTGGACTATGTCACTGCCATGGGCACATGATGGAGCGTAGCTATGGCTGCAGTACTTATCAACAAGTTCAATTACAAAAAAAGTGTGTATAACAAAATTCAAGCAGTCACCTTCTTTGGAGTTGTGATGCTTTCAACACAGCAAGACCATAGTAGTTCAACTGTGCGAGAGTAAGAAGTGTTGGATATGGAGCAGAAATTATGATAACAGTTTGTTTCTGCATGCTGCATGTTAAGATTTGTGCAATGGAGAAGCTGTTATTTAAAATGATGAGCATTCCAAGTGGTATAATGAGAGAAAGAGCTACTGCTAATGAAAGGACTGTGAGAGCTTTATAATGCTAATTATCTAAGTTTTAATTTCATTTCAACTTGCCATCTAAGAATTCAAGCTTTTGTTATTGTGTCTGTGTGTACATGCAGGTAATTCTAATAAGTTGCAAAACCAGAGAGACCAAAATACTTGCAGACTTGGGTCAGACTTAAATAAAACTGTCTTTGTATGACTTTTTCCCATATTTCCACATAAAAACTTGTTTGTTACTCGTGAAAAATAATTGTGTCCTCATAATTAATTGAAAATCAGTAGCCTCGGATTCTGATAAGTGGAACTGTAGGATTAGATCTGTGTTTGAAGGCAGCACTGATAATGGTGTGTATTCTCTTTGTGTGTAAGTAGATTGCTAACCCCAAAGCTTTGTAGGATTTCATCTGGAATTGCATTGTGGATATTTCTGAAATAATCATGGTAAATCTTATGAAAGTGTTTGCAATTAAAATGAAAAAATCTTTAAAAAGATCCTTAAAATCTTTACACCACTCCCTGAAATAAACATAAAGTAAAGGTAATTCTTGGAGTGCAGATGTGATATAGGAAACATTATCTTCAGGCTAATGCTAAAACACTTAGTTTTCTGATAGTGAAGCAACCACACAATTCCAAAGTGAAATTAAAGAACCACGTAAATTTAAGAGTCCCTCTGATGTATGTTCTGAACTGCACCTTCAAGAAAAGGAACGGTGTGCTTTTTCATTGAATAATTCTTGAACACTAGGTCTTCCACTTGCAAATTAAAAGCACAAAATTTAGAGATGAAGAAAATACTTGGGGTCGTGTAGCTCATTCCCATGGCTGCCATGCCTTATGCTGTCCAGTATATTTTCCTTGTCTAGCCTGGATTTATATGTTTCTAAGGATGAAGTTTCTAATCTGTTCCTCAGAAGATCATTCCGCAGTCTTGTATTTTTCTATGACAGCAAGACCTTTGGTAGGTATTGCTTTTTTCTTACAATTGCTCTACAAAAATTGAATCGACTTATATGATATATTTGAGAAAATAACACCTAAAAATAAAAAATCAGTCTTTTTTTTTTTTTTTCCTAGACAAATAATGCTTCCACTACATGATCCCTAAACTTTATTATAACACAAGTTCCACTAGATGGCTCCAAACTTCTTCTGAATGCAACCTTTATTACTTCAAGATGTTATTTTAAAGTGGCATGCAGACATAAATATTTGAACTTGGCTGAAACTTGACATTCTGTGCTTGTATTCCCTCCTGGCTTTTAGTTATTTATTTATTATTTTTGCTTAGAAAAAAACAATTGTAGACGTTCCTAAAAAGCTTTTTGCTTGCCACAGTATTCTTACCTATATCAAATGGTGCTTTATGCCACTTACAATTAAATGGGTGATTTAAGTGTAAAATGTATTAACAACAATAAAATATATTATTAGGAGTTAAAATAGTGTAGAAGATAAGAAAGTGGTTCCATTCTGAGCCATTTAAATCTTAAGTGGATAAAATACTACTAAATTAACAATTGTAAAACAATTTTTATGCTGTCTAAATTATGCTAGGTGTCTTATGTTAAATATAAGCAGCTTCAGATTCCTGTTTGATGTACACAGATGATCCATTAAAAGTTACTATTTTTGGAAAAAGTATTGAGGTTAAAAAAAGTATGGAAGATACTTCAGAATGGGATTTTGGAAGGGATTGCACCACTGTCAGTGTGGGATGGGTGATTTAAGCCTAGGTTGCAAAATCAATTTTAAAATAGTATTTTTTGAAGCTGTAAATTTGTCAGCGATGACTTCTGTGCAATTTCTTTTTTTGTCATATGACAAGGTAAACTCCTTGCAAAGGAGCTCATAGTGGAAGATCAGTTTATTTTTCCATGCTTTGTTATAAATTGGATCAGGGTCTTAATGTCATCATTGTTATGAGTGACAGCTGGGATATAAGACTGAACTTTTGATGACAATATAAATACTACAAGGGTATTAAGTACAAGGTAGCAGAAAAGTTTATATCAATGGGAAGTATAAAGAGTATAGAGCCAGGTTATTTTCAGTGGTGCCCAGTGACACGTGAAGCAGTGGGCACAAACAGAAACACAAGTGGCTCCATCTGAACATAAAGAAACATTGTGCAATGCCACAGGTTTCCCAGGGTCGGTACAGTCTCTTCCCTGAAGATCTCCAAAAGCCACATGGATGTCATATGGGGAGGAAGTTCTGGGTGGCCCTACTTGAGCAGAGGTGGACCAAAGACCTTCAGATGTATCTTCAAACCTCAGCCATTCAGTGATTCTGTGTTCTTTCTTTTAACTTTCTTTTCTGGATAATTTCAGCAGGTACTTTATTGCTTTCTGCAGTTGGGAATCAGGGCACATTAATTAGCACTCTGTTTAAAACTGCATTGGTCTCCCGTAGCATTTTCCCTGTTGTTATCTGCTTGCCTTCCACAGTCCGGATACATTTGCTCACTTATCTAGCTTTTGTAGAATGAACATTTCTTCTAAAGTTTCAGCCTAACAGTGGGTAGCCATTCCCAGATCCATCAGGGTCTGTTTTCTTACTTTCACACCTGTCCCTGAACTTTCTTGCAGTGGCAGCAATTTCAAAAAGATACCAATAGTTTCAATCTTGCCGTCAGGAAACATGAAAGTTGGGACATATTCAGAAAGATCTATGTCTCTCTTTGTTTTGTCAGCTTAGGATGCCAAACAGGCTTTCATGTTGCATAGCATTATGCATGCAATTCTATCAATTAGAAAACTTCTATTAAAAATGCATTACTTAAATCAAGAATGCTGCTTCAAACAGGCCTGGATGAAGCAGATGTAAGTGACCTGTTCCATGGCACAGTGCTAAATCAAACCAGTTGTCTTCTGTCTCTTAGAAGTTTCAGAGAAACGCAGCACACTGTGGAAGATCTTCCCTTAAGGATTTGAAAGAAATATTTCACTCTTTGGATTTACTATCTAACTAACACTCTAGGTTTATGCTAAGCACCTTAAAGCACTAGGGACACTAGGAAATAAGACTGCTCTTATTTCAGTCTTCTGGTTACAGTCACTTTCCTTTTGTCCTCTAATTCTAATTAGATTTTAATGTGAAAAGAGAGAAGGCAACAAGTGAGAAGGTAGCCTATTGAGACAACAGCTGATTTTTGTTTTAATTCTCTGGGCCAGATAGCCAGATTTTTCTTGTTATGGAAAGAAATACATTCATAATTGTTGCAAAGGGGAAGATATTTATTTTCATGCTGTCATTCACCCATTCTGCAGTAAGTATTCTCAGTTCCTGGTAACCGATGCAGATTATGTTTTGAGCCCATTAAATAATATTAAGAATACTTATGAAGGTCGTAGCATCTGTTTTTGGATACCTCCAGTTGACAGACGTTATACTTTTCCCATAGATAAGGATTTGATCAGTGAAAGTAATTATTGTGATCAGGCCTCAAGTACTCTGGACAGCTTTGAAAATCTTCAGCCCATTGGTACTAATTTATAGAAGTCACATCTCAGAATTCATTGGGGGTAGACTGGCCATAGTCTTTGCCCAAGTTTATTTTTCTAAAAACTATCCCAACTCCTTATGGTATCAGTTCCTTTATTTGTTTCTCCTTAGAGTGAGTGCTTGTCTATCAGCTCTGAAACTCGTGCTCCTTTGTATCTAGATTAGTGTTTCTGCTAGAGTGCGTATATGCGTATATTCAGTGTTGCTTCATAACTACTAAAAAGGATGTTAAAGTGAGACTCCATTCTGGATATGGTCTGAACCTCCTTCCAGTGGTTATAGAAGTTGGTTAACATTCATAAAAAATCTTTGAAGTGTATATTTCACTAGGACTGCAGGATGTATGTATAGGAGATGTTGAGTCATGTCTGAACCACTAATTGAGCACCTGGGGAAAGGACCGGGTCAGGCCTGGGAGCACAGGTGAAGGCAATTCATCTGTGTGACCAGAAGGGGTGGAGCTGGGCTGCACCTCTCTTAGAGCTTATTAAAGGCTGACTCCCACCTGGTGAAGGTTCTCTGCTTGGTGATCCCTTCCTTGTGGAGTTTTCCCTGTGAGCTCTTCAGAGGGGTGAGCTCTTTTTCTTTCTAGCATCTTTTTATTGTGCTAATCTCTTTTTCATTGCACCTTTTGTATCACTGTTCCATTGCATTGATCTTTCTGTTACAATGTAGTATGCTGTATAGTCTGCCTGATGTACAGACTGTGGTTCTTGTCTTAGTCATCCTGTGATTCGTATTGCTCTGGCATTGTGATACTGTCTTCTGTTTCTCAGCTCCAGTAATGCAACTGTAACATTTAGCTCTTTAAGATCCTTTTCTTGGTTATCATTTAAATTTTGATATACATGATGTTCCTTCTTTGTTACCATTGTGAACATTCATTTTTTTCCAATTTGTGGTGAACAATTATTTTAATGTCTTAAAACTTATCACTTATGATGAGGTATTGAAATTGTGTATTGTTGGCTAGTATGAACAGATTACTTTCTGAAAATATATCTGATGTATTGGATTGATAGCATCTGTACATTTTCAAAAGGCCTTTACTATTGCTATTTCCATATTGAGATTTTGCTCAAGATATGAAGTAAAAAGCATCAACAATATTTAGCCTTGTGGCAGAACTGTTTAAGCTACACTGAGCAAAATGCCAGTTTTACTTTTCTAATTCTTGCAGCTTCATTTTAACTTACTGTTAAACATACTGTTCCTCAATTATTATTTTTAATGGCTAATCAACTGACAGTGCATGACTTCTGATTGCTCATTTGAATTAGCTAATGAGCATGAAAGACTTCATGTAGATTTTATCCAGGAAAAGATGGTGTGGTTGCCAGGCTGTTATTGAACTTTCTCTCAGCAATGCATAGGCAACTAATCTATTTCTATTATTTTTATTTATGTTTATTTTTTATTTTAATAGAAGTTCTAGGAAAACAGATTTTTAAATTGTGTAATGCTTTAATTTGAAAAAAATAAAGGTCCAAAACAGATGTCAGAAAAATCAATATTATCTATTTGCATATTCTGTAATTGAAATTCATTAGTTAACAGGAGAAACACAAGTCTATGTTGCAGATTTTACTAAATATGTCAGTAAGCACCCATGTTTGAGGAGTGTTATCTAGATCACGTGGTAAACATCACATTTAATTCCTTTTTGTGTTGTAATGTTCTCATATTATGTTAATTAGTTGAATGCTCATTGGGAAACATTGAAGGTATCTTTGCCTTTTTTTCCATTGTATTTTGCTTTCACTATCTCGGTAATAGTTTATATTTTGGCAGTTGTTTGAGATACTGTTTTGTCACCATATGACATTCTGATTTGAAGTCTTCAATAGTTAAATGTTCAGTTTTTCTTTAAAATGTTCAAGCTGTCTTACAGTATTAGCAGTTCAAAGGATTATGTCACTGGGTTTTGACATTGAGTTTGTGAACAGTATGTATGTATTCCATTTGCTGATGAAGGCTCTGGTTATTTCCTCAGAGGGAAATTCCACAATCAATAGTGCAAGCATGATTCTAGCTGTAATGAAATTACTGAAGTGATAACTTCAACTGATTATAAAATAAGAACAGTACAATCAGAATGAATTACATTTCAGACACTATTTGAGTCTTAAGGATGGACAACTTCAGTAATACCAAATGTTTTCATATTCACATGTTTGCTAACTGAGGAGATCATGTAATGGGATCCCTTTCTGAGAAATGATCAAAATTCATTTTAAGAAAAGTGTGTTGCTTCTTGCTTTGCTCCAGAATTTCATTAATCTGCCAATATCCAAACGTGTTAGTGAGAATATTATATATTTTTTACATTTATCATATAACAATATTGCCAAGCTGAAGAATACATCCATCACGTCATTTCAAGTTTACAACTGATTTTGTAACTTCTGAGATTAGCTTTAGGGATTCCTTAGATGTTCTTTGATATGAATTAAAATGTGCAGAAAATAATGCATTTTATTTGCAATTCATTTTATTTTGTGAGGGGTTACACTAGCAAGATAAGGAACCAAAGACTTCATCTTCTATGATGGGAAGGGAAGAGAAGAGAAGAAAAAGAAAAATCAGTCCTGAAAAGACTTAATATCCAGCATTTTCTAAAGATAACATAGGAGCAATGACTTATGGCAATATAAATAAGTTCTAAGACTTGTATTTGTAGTATTCAATATCGCATGTTGCATCTCCCACCTGTAAGCCTCCAGAAAGATTAAGGATATAATTAACTATTTAAGACTGTGCTGAGAGCATTGAGTGCCAAGGCATGGAAACCCTGGGATGTAAATTTAGCAGGAGCCTTTCAGCTGATTAACACCAGAGGTCCTTAGATCTATCAGACAAAGTGGGATTTGAACATGACACAAACAGTACTGAATCTACGCTGACTCTGTAGCAGGTCTGGCTATGATGAAGTTAAGCTTTTTTATAACAGCTCATATGTATGCTTTGCCTTTTTTTTTTGGCTAAAACTCTGTTAATAACACAAGGTTTTGTTTATTGCTGAGTAACACCAAGGTTTTGTCCCCAGTGCTCCCCTCCAAAGGCCAGTAGGCTTGGAGGTGTGTAAGACACTGGCGCAGGTCAAGACTGAGATAGTTGATCCAAAATAATTGGAGAGATCTTCCATACCACATGATGTCATGCTCAGCAATAAAAAGCTTTTTTGCATGTAGCCTCTGGTTTTCATATTTGACTGCCTTTAACTAAACATGTGAGCCTTTCCATCTTAATTCTCTCTTCACTCACTGACGAGTGGGAGTGAGAGAAGTCATGGGTGGGGTCTGCCAGCCAGCCAAGGTCAACCTAACACAAAATTCAAAAATCTCTCTCTAAATAATTATCTTAGACATGGTACTATGTAAAGTAGGGAGATCCAGCTTCCCACCTGGTCTTATAAGAATATCTGAATACTGAACTTATCTGGGAGTAAGGTGCAATAAAGTGCTCTGTCAATTGGTGAAGAAGTTATTCACAGAAAATAATTCATTCAAAGTAAAGACATTAAAGCAGACTACTTCATTAGATCGTACTTTCAAATGTTATTTCAGTTTGTAGAAGCTCAGAATAAAGACTAAATACAAAGTTTTATTAAAAGATTTGACAAGCATGCAGAAATAAAGAGAATATAGAAAACTTTATTTGAAATTTCAAAGCAAAACATTTTGTTACATTTCAGCATGAAGTGTCTTTACGGCAAGTGAAACTCAAGGAGATGAAATACACAATCACAAGTACATGCAAGTTGAGATGCCAACTGACCAGTTAAAATCTAAGACAAACCTGCTCTGTGTAGTGTGACCATGAGTTGGCCAGAACCATAGGGTGGAACTTCTTACCGCTTTTTCTTGAAGTCTTTGAAGTTATTTTGCTAGAATTTGAGGAAAATAAGCTAAACATTTTAAACTAATCTAATGAATCCGTGATTTAAAAAAAAAAAATAATAAAAATTAAGGAGTTTTCTTTTGGTTATTGAGTGTCTGTCAGAGGGGTTTATGATTCCACTAGTGCTTTGTACTCTGACAAAATACTGGGATCAAAACAAGAAAGATCCACATCCATCAGTTCATAATTTATTGTTTGGTTTAAAGCACTGGTAATGTATTGATAGGGAAGGAGCAGGTGGTATTCACTGAACTGTTATTCAGAAGTGAGCAGAAGAGAACACCTGGGTGTTCCTGTGCTACTTTTCCTGCAAGGTTAGAGGGTCGTTTACTTTAGCCAAATGTTAGTTTAAATGGATGTACGCACATTTACTACAGGCAGTTAAGACCATGGATCAGAAAAAGGTGAACCCAGGAAAATGACAAATATCAGTGAGCACCAAGAACATATAGGTTTCCTCATTAAAAATAATAACAGGTGTATTTCACATACACACAGCTAAAAAAAAAAAAAAAAAAATAAGGCTACATACAAGGATTTTTCATCTTATCTATTTTTAACTTAGTCATTAAGTAATTAAATCATTAATCTGTTAAATTCATTTCTTGTATAAAATTTAATGTGACATCTACCTTTTTCTTGGGGCTTTTATATGTATGTACACTTTTATATAGTTGCAATAGAGAAGTCACTTTTTATAATTCTGTAGTATTGCATTCCAATATGAGAACAGATATTTTGTGCTTTAAATATCTTATCGATACTATACTTGATTTGAACTCAAGCATGAAGCCTAGCCGGTACCTTAAAAACAGAGATACAAAGAAGTAAATGTACTAATCAAGTTCCCATGGTATTTTATTTTAAACCTTTTTATATATGGAATAGATTAAAATAAAAGAGGGTTTTTATGTTTCTTTTTAAATATATCTGATAAAATATGTAGTATCATTCAACTTAAGGAAAAATGAGGCAGGGATTGCTGAAAAGCAATGACCTATCACCTTGTCTGAAATCTATCACTTCATTCATCTGTTTGGTCAAAACAGTTCTGACAGTAAAATCTATATTTTTGTGTTTTAAAGTGAATTCTAAGCTTGTGAAAGGTGCCAAATTAACAGTAGAGAAAGGTGAATTTGTCCATTTATCCGTAGGACAGATAATGGTCATGAAACAGCATCAACACTGAAGACTTTACCAGAATGTTCCCACATGCTTTAGTGATACAGTACAGTTTCTCCATAGCTAATTGTGAGGCAGATGTGAAAAATACAGCAACACCTAGAAGATAGTTGTCTACTATGAAGTAACAGCACCAGCTTTATTATATTTTATACTTCAGTTTCCTACTTTATTCTTTTGTGTGTAAGAATTTGTTGGTAGTCATCTGCTTATTTTTTCATTTGACTACTCATTCTGTAAGATCAATTGAGATTGTTTTGCTATTTTACATGCATCTAGTTTACCTCTGCTTCTTCTTTAATATAATCTTTATTACAGTAATTTGTGCCCAAATAACTTCAAGGCTATGCAGCAATATATACATTTGATAGTATAGTTAGAAAAGATATGACAGAAATACCAGGAAAACAATGGGAACATATAATGAGGAGGAGAATAAGGAAGAAGGAAGGTGTAATGAGTTGTTCTCTTGTGAAAGCGAGGGATAGAGAGGAAAAAAAAAATTAAAAAAAAAAAAATGGAAAAAAACTGGAGAGATTAAGAGAATTTGGACATTAAAACAAAACCGATATAAAAAGAGGGAAAAAAAGTAATATATATAATATGAAAAAAAGAATGTTAAGCATGCATAAGAGGGTACAATAAATATTTATGTAAAAATGTGCTCATTTTTGGAGTATACAATACTCATTTCTCTTCATTACAAGGTAAACAGCTGTGCATTAGTATCAATATTTTTCTTTGTTTGGAGAACCAATATACATAAGATCAATCTTCCAGAAGAGCTATTTTGCATTGCTGGGATGTTACATCATTTCTTTTAATAATACTTTCCTTGGAAAGTGTTTAGTTGAGTAGTTCTCACATCTTTTTGCTTTAACTAATAAGATTGCTGTAATTTTCTGTAAGTAGTGCAGTATTCTTCTCAAATGAAGTATTCTGTTTATTTTTTTCTTCTCCTTTTATCCTTTTTTACACTGTGTGTCCATGAAGGTTGTGTCTAAATCCTTCTGATTAAATAAAATGCATATGCATTTATTTCTGAAAAGTAAAACTTCTGTATTTTTATGGGTAAGAATTCATTATATTTAAAAAAAAAATTAGGTATTTGGATAGTGGACCAAAACCTGCTGCTTATTGTTCTTTGCCAGTCTCTGTGAAATTACAGTGATGGCATATTGAAAATATGAATTAGTTGTCACCCTGCTTATTTAGTATATACGTGCCAAGAGAGGAGCAAGAAGACACAGTTAACTCAAAAGTGTTTAAAAAGCTGCAGAAAACGTTATGTATGTTTCCAAATCAAAGACAGTGCATAAGTTTTGACAAATTTTAACAAGATTGAAGATTAGCATTCTTGTGGCCTTTCTCTTTAAAATGTTTCCTCGGTAACCTTTTAACAGAATAAATGTTAGCCCTTTCAATTTAATGAAATAAAGTTGTTACAATTTTATTGTTGTTGTGTTCTCCTCTGTGATTGTTCTAATTCACTTTCATAGAAGACAAGTAATTTTGATTAGGTTAACTGATTTATAAGATCAGAGTATTTTTTGCAAATATGAAATTAACATAATTCATCACTTTACTAGTTTGAGCCAAATCCTCCAGCTTTTTTCAGCAAAAACCTTGCTGAAGTATGTATTTAACTCTGAAATAAGACTTTCATATTCAGTGTCTCCACATCAGGCTGCTTATTAGAGTAAATGCAAATGCTTTCTCTTTGTTAATACTTTGATTCACAAAGAACTAATATTTCATTCACTGTATATTGCCACTGAATATAAGTTAAAAGTAGAGATGAAATTAATGACAAAAGCTAGAATGAAGCTAAAATAAGAGAGGCTTTAGTTACTAATATTCAAAGTCCATACATTAGAAAGAGTTGATTTGTTTTTTATGTATATAATTTTCAGCCGAGATTGTAAACGAGGAAGAAATTATAGCACATACCAGTAATGATGTGAATGAGGTTAGGTATTCTTGTTTAAGTATAAGTGTACGCGTATCTTAAATGTTAATTTGAATTTTGATGTAGAATGTAAAGTACTTATTTGCATTTGATTCTGAACATAGAATCATAGAACATTCCTAGCTGACATAAAATCAGTTCATCTAGATTTAATTAAGGGGTGCAGCAGAGACCCGAATGAGCTAGATTTTTTTGTTCAGTTCTAATGTGGCTGAAATTTCAATAAACTATTTATCCTGGAACAGACATTATTTAAGGATGATAGAAGCCCTGTAGGATTCATTTATCAGATTTTTGTCATTGTTACTGTAGAAACTCACGAAATTTCAGAATCACTGAATCAATCTTAACAAAATTGAACTCCATTTGACTTAGCTTGTGGATACAAACATCACCCCTCTTCCTTCTTGCAACCAAAATTTAAAATACAATGCAATACAACCGTACTGTTTTTTGTTGATTTGTATTAAAGCAATGGAAACAAGTACACTCATGGAAGACTTCTTGGCTAAATGTACTTGTGTTCTATCCCAAATAAACCTTTGCCTTTTAAAAAGTTTGTCTTAGATTTTACTCATTCTTGAACAGCGTTGTAAGATAAAAGGGAAATCTTAAAGTTCAAGTATTTAATGCCTTGGCAGACATCCTGGTTTCACTGAAAATACTATGTATTTTCTCATCGACTTCAGTAGGGATAATAAAATAATGATATGCATACGCTTTATGAGCTAATGATTAATCTGATAAGCATTACTATTATGCCAGAATTTGTCATTAGATTGTTTATCTTTCTATGACTTATGATAAAAAGAATGCCTAGACTCCTGTTCTTTATATACTTACATGAATGAATTGGAAAAAAAAAAAAAGCAAATCTCATTTTAAAAAACAGAATTGCCTTTATTTTGATTATAGAAATATGAATATACCAGCAATGTTCTTCAAGTGAGAAGCAAGGGCAAGTTACAAAGTCAAGGCGAGTTCCCAGTGCTACTCCTTGCAGCTCTTGCTTTGCCCACAACAACCAGAATCATTGGACTGTGCCAGAAGTGACCTGGGGCCCTGGGCAGGGAAAGGAGGTGAGCTCTTAGGGCTCTGACACTGATTTCCAATTGGAGGTTTTTAACTTATCACATAACAATGTCTTGATTTATGGAGGATGCACTACTCTGAGCTGAGCATTTAGACCCAATAGTTCCAGGATGATTTTATTTCTTTTCCATTATTTTTTTCTTTTGGTAAAGCATAAGGTTAAAGAACCCTTTGAAACCACATTGGAAAGGTTAGCATCATGATGCTGAGGTGATTTAATTGCTTACACAATGATTTACAAAAATGTGGACAAGATTCACAAAGAAAACTTATTATAATTACAGCATTTACCTTTTAAACATTCAGTCAAATCTATTATTTCAGGACAGTTACTAAAGTTCCCTATAAAATGGATAGAAAAAATATGAAATTTCAAAATGAAGTCCACAAAATTGAGATGTCAGCTTTGAACTATCTGGACAGGCAAAAGCCAGAAAGGTGATATACATTAGTTTAAACTCTGATCAAGACCCTGAATAACAAAAGAAATTGCTGTGAGCCTCTTTAACTTGGTTCTAACAGAAATTGCTGACAGGGCTCTAAGCAAATGGATCGAGCTGTGGATGTCCCTACTCACTGCAGGGGAGTTTGACTAGGTGGCCTCTAGTGTTCCCTTCCAACTCAAACAATTCTATGGTTCTAAATTTTTTTGATCTGGAAAGTGAATGTCTTGTTCACTCAAATAGCTTGGACACTTTCAGTAGGGCAGCTGGCACATCCAGAGGGTATGTCAGCCTGGCTATTGTACCTTATTTCAGATGGAGTATGCCACCTTCTCTGGAGATGCTGAGTACTCTTTCCTGCCTGTAGAGGCAGCCCAGGTGACTTGCTTACACCTAGCATCCTAATTAAATAAATTTACCATCACCTGACCAAACTAGTACCTGCCTGACTCTTTTCAGTGGCGTGCAGCAATAGAACAAGGGGATGAACTAGAATCCAGGAAGTTCCATGGATACTCAAGGAAGAGCTTAACTTACTGTGAGAGTGATAGACCACTGGAACAGGCTGCCCAGAGAGATTGTGGAATCTCCTCCTCTGGAGATATTCAAGATACACCAGGATGCTTTCCTTGTGCAACCTACTGTACAGAACCTGCTTTAGCAGGGAGTTGGACTTGATGATCTCCAGAAGTCCCTTCCATCCCCTAAAATTGTGTGATTTGGTGATTTCTCACTGGTGCCATGAGGCATGTTTGCAAACTGTTGTTACACACCTGGCTGGGAATAAACAGTCTCAACATCTATCTTGAAAGAGCCTACCAAAGTCCAACTGCACAAGAGAATTTTTTTTTTTTTTAGTAGATCACCTGGATCATAGAATGGCCTGGGTTGAAAAGGACCACAATGATCATCGTTTCAACCCCATTGCCAACAACTAGACCAGGCTGCCCAGAGCCGCATCCAACCTGACCTTGAATGCCTCCAGGGATGGGGCATCCACAACCTCCTTGGGCATGTTCCAGTGTGTTACCACCCTCTGAGTGAAAAACTGCCTCCTAATATCCAACCTAAGCCTCCCCTGTCTCAGTTTAAAACCATTCCCCTTTGTCCTATCACTGTCCACCCTTGTAAACAGAAATCAAGAAGGTAAGACAAGTTAGAGGTTTGTTCATGCTGTGGGAATCCTAGTGCTCTTACTCTATGTTCATTGTCAGACAGGAAGGGAGCTGATGCATTTTCCTTGATCTGTGCAGGATCTTACTCTGTGTAAGGAGTCCAAGAGGCAAGTTCGGTTGGCAGCTCTTGCTTAGCAGTCTTGCAAGCATGTACTTGGGTTGAATAGAAACAATGCAAGCAAATTAATCATTGAAACAAGATAAAGTTTTCAGCCACCATAGCAAAAGACACTGGGACACTCACCTGAAGGAAGAATCTTCAGGATGAATGAAATCTATGCTCTAATCCTTTCTGTGGGAGGAATTGCCCAGCCAGTCTTCACATAAGGGAAATGTGGAGGCTCTTATCTCCTTGTTCATTGACCTCCATGGCTCTGATGTCTATTTTGGTCTTAACATCTGCAGTGCTGTATTTCAGCAACAGCTCTGCCCATCATTGTGCTGTGAGAAATCATCTGGCAAGCTGTCTTGCTGGAGTTTCTGGCAGGAGTGTCTTGCTTCTCACTAAGCCAAAACACATTCCAAGACAGGCTTCGGTCTGCCTGGCTCTGAAACGCCAGCAGTTAGCCCTGGAGAGAACTGCAAGCACAGAAGCGCGACGGGTGGTCCCAGCAATGAAGATCAGTGACAAGGAGGAACCAGGGATATGCAAAAGGGGTGAGGCCTGTTGGGCCAAATACCTCTGCTCCTCTCAGGGATCTCAAATACGTCCCCAGTGCTTAAGCAAAATGCATTGGTTTCCTCCAAAGCTCAGACAGTGGGATAATGCAACCATGCTTGCATATGGATAGCTTGATCATGTGAATGTGACATTTTGGGGGAAATCAAAGATAAAGTACTGAAAGAAAAAAGCTGATGTGAAGGCAGGAGAGTGGCTCCTTTTGGGTTAAAAAACAGTGTTATGGTGACAGTATGGAGGAACATCCTGCAGCCCATGTCCCTGCAGGGACATTCCCAGCCGGTGTGGTCTGAGCAACCAGGAGAAAGCACTAACTTCTTTGAAAGCCTGAGAAAAGTTAGCATAGACTGAGTGCACTTTTAACCGTTTTGAAAATGCCTGAGGGCAAAGACTCCATTTCTCATTCCATTCAATTTGAGATGTTGTCTTATTCCAACAAGAAGTGACAGAAGAAAAAACCTCAGGTAACAAGAAATTACATTTAACTAATAGCAACATAGCCCTAGAGGAGTGGGAGCTGTGAGCAGTGCGAGGGCAGATCCACCACACTAGAGTAAGGACAGCTGGTTGATTCTTTCATGATTGCGTGTATTTCTGCTCCTTCCACAAACTCTGTGCAGACCACAGGGTCAATATAGAGCCCAACCAGCTGTTGGGCCTCAATGCCAGTGATGCTGTCCTGGGGACAGAGATTTGTGGACCTTCATCTCTTGAGAGCAGCGGTAAATGCTGCTTGCTGCCTCAACTCACTTGCTTTTGTTTTTGAAGCCTTTTCAGCATGATGCTGGCACCTGTGGCACCAACCTCTGCAAGTGCATGGCAATTTTCAGCATGCAGTTCCCCACCCTGTGCTGACCAGCGGGGGAGTGAGAACACATTTATAGAATCATGTAATAGAATCATCAGGGTTGGAAAAGACCTCCAAGATCATCCAGCTTAACTATCCACCGACCAATATTTCCCCATTAAACCATGTTCCCTTAGCATAGCATCTGAACATTTCTTGAATATTGCCAGGGATGGTGACTCCAGTACCTTCCTAAGCAGCCCATTCCAGAGCCTGACCACTCTTTCAGAGAATAAATTTTTTCCTAACATCCAACTTGAACCTCCCTTGGGCACTACTTCGGCACTCCATCCTGCAGCTGTACTTTCAAGCTGAGGGAAATTCTGGCATCAGTTGTTCTTGATGTGACCGAAAAAAGAAAAAAAAAAAGGCATTGAGCAGAAGAAATGCTGGCTGTGGCCCTCAGTGCCATGAAGAGAAATGTGATGTGGTGACTGACAAAATCACTTAGAGAGCTCGAGAGGGCCAGCAGCACAGTACAGAGAAAACCAGAGCCCAGCAATAGCTCTCGAGGACTATGTTTCTGCACCAGCACTCCATCCCGCAGCCCCTATCCTGCTCTAACCCTTTCGCTTCAACCCTCACAGCGCCTCAATTTTAGGTCATGCCCCGGCCCTTGCCACATCAGGCGCTGAATGGGAGAAGATTCTGGAGACACCTGCGGATGTGCCTGTTGCAGGGCAGCGCGGAGTCACAAAGCAGCTACAGCTGCCACTGAATATGCTCCTTGGTGGTGTTACCAGGCAACTCCCTCAACCACCTCCTTTCTCCCTTCTAAGATGACATACCTCATGGTGCACACTGGTGGCCCTGTTACTTCTGGCTGCATATTCTGGAGTGAAGAGTCTGCCTCCCATGTGGCCAGCAGCAGCCCCTCTCGGTGCTCGGGTGGCTCTCCCTCCTCTGCTGAAGTGCCTGCCAAGATGCCTGTCTGCCCAGACCACTGTCAAGTGCGGCGCCCGGGGGGGATGTGTCCATTTGGGGACTATGAAGATAACACCTATGGAGCAGGAATGCCCTGTGTCACATGGACACTTCCAAAGAGTCTTCCAAACAGATGGTCTGCTGTGCATACCTCTAAAATCTATCTGTGAGGGAAACAAGATTTCAGCAGTGAATCCAGTGCTGAAAGCTGAATTTTATTGTCTGAAGAAAACTGCAGCATCATAGAATGGCCTGGGTTGAAAAAGACCACAGTGATCATCTAGTTTCAACCTCTCTGCTATGTGCAGGGTCACCAACCACCCGACCAGGCTGCCCAGAGCCACATCCAGCCTGGCCTTGAATGCCTCCAGGGATGGGGCATCCACAACCTCCTTGGGCAACCTGTTCCAGTGTGTTACCACCCTCTGAGAGAAAAACTTCCTCCTAATATCCAACCTAAACCTCCCCTGTATGAAAATAATTCCCCCTTGTCCTATCACTATCCACCCTTGTAAACAGCCATTGCCCCTCCTCCTCCCCTTCAAGTACTGGAAGGCCGCAATGAGGTCTCCCTGGAGTCTTCTCTTCTCCAAGCTAAACAAGTCCAGTTCCCTCAACCTTTCCTCATAGGAGAGGTGCTTCAGCCATCTGATCATCTTAGTGGCCCTCCTCTGGACCCGCTCTAAGAGCTCCACATCCTTCCTGTACTGGAGGCCCTGGGCCTGAATGCAGTACTCCAGATGGGGCCTCACAAGAGCTGAGTAGAGGGGGACAATCACCTCCCTTTCCCTGTTGGCCACCCCTTTTTTAATGCAGCGTGCTAAAGCCAGCCCCAAGATTTGCTTAAGTAGTGAAGGTCTTGCACGCTTGAAGCTGAGTATTGCAGAGAGCTTAGCCGAGAGCATTTCCCTCCCTCTCTTCTTACTACACACAGTCAGAAATGTCTCAGCCACAAAACCTCTTTAGTACAAACCAAAGATAATTCCAGTTGTTTTTTTTCACAAACAACCAACTACACTGCCTCACCTTGGTGACCCGTCTTTCCCAAAAAGAACATAGCCATCCATGATACCAACTGATCATAATTAGATTACAGCCATGATCACACACACATCTCAGAGTTCCTGTTTATTCCTCATGCTGTGTGCATTGGTGTATAGGCACTTTGGAGAAGAAAAGGGAGCAAAGGGTGCAGGTATCCCTTGGGAGGTGGAAGAAAATTCCTCATAGCCTACACACCCTTGAGGTGGCAGGCCTTTTGGCACACATCATGGGAGACAGTAAGGAACATTCATCACTGTTCTGGTAGCCCTATCTTATACCCCAGTTGCAATGACATGAGCACTGCTATTTTGGACCCTAGCCCCTTCTGCTTAGAGCCTGCTTCGCTAGGTTGGATGCTCTGCTCCTAAAGATTGCTCTGTTCTTTTTGAGAGGTGGATCCCATTCCTGCCTAATAGATTGTAACTGGTATAGAATGTTCCATTGTAATAAAAAAAAAAATTCTCATGCCCATCAAGTATGTAGAAGTTATGGAATACAGTGCTTTCCTACTCTGTAGGCTGTACATAGGGTTATTTATATTTGGAACTTTTACAGCTCCCAACCCATGTGTCAATATGAAAGTTTACAAGAAATGCCCATAGAGAGATTTTGAAAACTACATATGCTAATAAAAATAATGTTATAGTCATGAATAGTAAGTAATATGTAGAGCAGTAAGTTTAGTAGTACTATTGTGTGTGAAAAACAGCTATCAGAAAATGTTACGTGACTAAAAATCACAGTTTTCTAATGTAGAAAGTGAGCTCAGTTAACTATTTTATTTTTTCAGTCAGGAAATGAGACATTTTCATGGCATATATAGTTCTGTGGATTTTCCACAGAAAATAACAAGATTTTCCTTTTTTAACCAGACATTGTATTAAACTAAAAGTACTGAGATTTATATTGGGACAAAAATGAATTTCCTGACTAGATCTAGCAATTAGAAGCTAAAGTACTGCTTAGTTAAGAGAACTGCTGTGTTTTAAAGGAAGATTGAAAATATAGTGCCCTTTGGCTCTGTTTTTATTGCAACGGACTGTATTCAGGGGCATATTTTCTCATTTTACCTTGTGCAATGTAGGTATTGTTGGCAGGAATAGGCTCTTGGTGAGAAAATGTGTTAATGATTCACGAGCAATAATCAAATGAGTCATTTTTCATAGTTGTACGGATTTTGCCTTACTAATTAAAGTACAGTACCAACTTATTTTTCATAGGTAATGAGCAAACATGGATTAGATACAATAAGGGAAGAGACATATCAGTAAGACTGTGGGAGGTCAGCTTTGCTAGTCTGTGGTAGTCCCATTTTAATTGGTGTGTATTCCTTCTATGATAGTAAATGATAGTCAGATAAATTGAGTCAAGATGGCACCTTTACTTTGGAGTGTGAATTTTTCTTTAACCTTCACTGCTGAGCAGATGCACAGGTGTTTACTTCCACAAGGCAGAAAGGAATCCTCTAACAAGAGGTGTTAGGAAAATTTTGCATTAGACAAGCAATAATTGTCAGTTTGAACTTTATTAACAAAAGTCAAGTGAATGGTATTGAATATTTGCATGATTTGTACAGTAGTTTAGTATTGAAAATCTTATTATAATTTATTTACAAAAAAGCATGAAGAATTCACTATAGAAACAATCAGTCTGTGGTGTCTAGGAATGCACAGTTTAAGGCTATGAGCAGTATCAGAAAATCTGTGTATATGAGTGTCTGACATACGTGTAGGAATTCTCCTATACAAACAAAGATGTTGCTTAATAGAAATAGAAATTTACCCACTGTGAAGAAGCATTTTTTTCTGATGTAATACTTTAAATTTGTGCTGGAATAAAATAGATGTACATTAGTAACATAACATAAATAAATTTTTTTCTCAAGTTTTGTTTTTCAAAAAAAGGGGAAAAAAAGTGCATTTGGCAGCACAAGATAAAAATAGTAATTATAACAGAGAAATTATTATGTTTTAGTTTTTACACAAATTCCCAGGCTGAATAAATACATTGGCAGTATCTCTAACATATTGGTCTGAATAGGTGATAGGATTCAACTGGTCAAGTATATAACAAATATTTAATGTTGCTGGGTTTATCAATTTTCTCAAATTGGCGTTCTATTTAGTATTTCTGGAACTACTAATACCACTCAGATTGTTTGTTTGATCAGGTGTTGTCCCTTGCACCAACATGCTGTGATTAAAATTCAAACTTGATTTTCTATTTTTTTAGTTTTATTTTTATTTTCATTTTTATTTTTTTGCCACAGTGTCTCAAACCTGTTTTCTCAGTCTATTTACTTGAACCTGTTCTACAGTTGCAGTTAAATATTTTAATACCTAAGTAAACAAGGTCAGTGTTGATGACCATAAAAGCTAAGTTATCTTAGCAGAAGGTATTCAGAATACTGATCAGAAGAAATAGGCAAATAGCATTGAAACTAAATGTCAAAGATTGTTTTTTCCAGTCTTAGATTTTTCAAATATTCCTTTACATATCATTTATAAAGGAATATCAGCTATTATTGCTAGAATGCATTACACTTTTTATAAACTGAAGATATGATTTGAAGAAGAAAGCAGTGCTTATGTGGGAATTGTGTTGTAAACTGTTTTTCATTACAGAGAGTGTGAACAGGAAATGTCCAGATTTTTGTGGAACATAGCAATTTTTTGAAGCCTAGAACCATTAAAACCAAAATCTGAGGCTCTTAACTACTAAATGTTGAACTCAGATAGCAAATCAAACCAGAGTGGAGATGGATACTCATAACAGTATCTGTTGTAAAATACAGTAATGTTCATACATTTTTTGAGAGGAAAGTCATAAAAATTGACGTATTCCTGAATAGTTTTAATTAAGTTGTCCTGAAGATGAGTCATTGCACTTACAGAGAAATAAAATATATTGCAACTTGACATAGTCCTTGTTTCTACTCTAATTATTTATTGAATATTTGATAGTCTTTTCCATACTGTAAGAGCTCTGACCACAGGAAGTAAGGATGTTCATTCAAGCTAGCCTCCACAGCTTTTAATTACAATACTTTGTATATCTTAAAAAAACTTGGTGGTCTTTTCTGTCACACAGAGTAATGCCTAGAGAGACACAGAGAAATAGCCCCTCCATATAATCTCTATTTCAGATATACTGGTCACTTCAGCTGAAGCTCCAGCTGTTCTGAATCTTTCTATTCCACTTCTATGAGGCTCCTTGTCTCCATAAGTGACAAAAATACATTAGGCTCCTTGTTTGGGGCCTCTTGAGTGAGTTAACAATGAATAAAGAATACAAATACTTACATGAGTCTGTCTGCGTTTTTAATGCAATTTATCTAGCAATTTCAATTAAACATGATAAATATGAGTTGAAATCAAGGCTGGTGTATATTTTGTTGGTAAGAAGTGAAATATTTATGCATCTATATACATATATATAGTTTGGACAGGAACAGTATTTAGGACGAAATAGAATGATCCTAGTCCACTTTAAATCCATATTTACCAATTTCTAGGATTTCCCTTTATCTGAACTGTACTTCGGTCACTGTGTATAAAATATGTATTATTTACCCTAGGACAAATTTTGGTCTCACCTGAAGTTCCATATTAGTATTAATAGAAATAAGAATTTATTGGAAGTTCTGTTGAACTTTTATTGCATAACAATTGCAATTAGCAATTCATTCATACATAGGTATACATGCTTCTTTCATTCTTTTTCAGTTACATTAAATTTTCACTATTAAAATGTGATATGGAAAAAAGGTGTAGATTACAGAGTACTAAAAAATGTGCACCTGTATTCAAAGTATTGCTTTAAAGTTGAGTAAGAAGTTTCACCAGAAAATAAAAAAAATAAAATTCAAAGGGCCAGTGTTCATATGAGTGTAGAGTGCATCCTTTCTGTAGCAGTGACATAGGCAGAATGTACTTTCAGTTGAAATTAATTAGATTTATAATGGAACAAAATTACCCTTGATGTTTTTTATCTTTGAGTGATGCTTAGAAAGTAATGGTTTGTTAACAGTTTTCTTAGATATATTTTACAATTTGTTCTTCAAAGTCAGCACACCAAGCAGAATCTCTTCGTTAGCTAGGTTTGCCTGCAAATTTTTTTCTGATAATTAAAACTAGAGTTATAATATCAAATATTACATAAGAGGCATGGTATGTGCAATAAAAAAGCTAAAAATCTCTTTGCATAAGTACAAAGAAATTACAGAAGGCAAATTACTTCACTGGAGTTGGGCATAGAAAATATATAGTTCAGTCAGCTTTTTGCCAGTGCTTTTCTGCAGTGTTTTATTCCTGTTTAAATGCTAAATATTTAAATTCTTTTATATTTTATTTTTTTAAAAACTTTTTTTTTTAATTTTTTTTTTTTTTTTTTTAGTACAGTTTATAGTGTTTCCTTGGAATATTTCTGTGACTTATTTTACTAATCAGAAACTTCAAACGTTGTGCAGGCTTTCACAGGTCCATTCCATGCTCAACTATATATCTAATTATTTCTGAAAATAATTCTGCCTTATCTTGTTAGCTGAGATCTTTATTTTTAAAAGTGTTGGAAATTCTCTTAATTTCAGTGGGAACTTTGAACATAAATTAGTAAATACTTTTCAGACTGCTAGCAATTCTGCATGTTCGTGTATTTATTTGTGTATATGACAGTGTATTTCTATATGTAAATACATCATAATGTAAGTATAGCACTATAAAGTATCTCTATGTGTTTGTTCTTTTTAACAGAAGTTTGTTGTATATATATCAGTTCTTACTGTTTTGAAATAATTGGATTTCTCTACACTTTACAAAAATGAAATCCGAGTAACTTGGGAAATGAGAAAGTGAGATTGCACAGTATGTGAAAAACGTGCATGGCTAGATTTTCAGAAGGCCTTGTACTTTGAAATGTACATGATGCAATAATTACTAAGTTTAATTTACCAACAAATTTAGAAAAGAAAATAATGCATTACAGGTCTACGTTGCCTACAGTTAGAATTGCACATTTCTACACTGTCCTTTAGATCTCTACTTTAACCCGAATATAGAAAAACAAACAAACAAATAAACAAGTAAATAGCGAAAACATTAAAATTGTGACTCTGTGGATCTGAAATTTTAGCTGCAATCTTTCATATGTGTTGTACATCCTGCTGAAGGAATGAATATGGATTAAATGAAAGGCTACCTTGAGAGATGAAAACTCACTTGGAGCTTGTTAGCTGTATTAACAGAAGATTCTTCTTGTACTTCTTGCATAGCTGTTAGCTTGAAAGTGGCTATTTTGTGATCTTAGATTACCAAATAGATTCAGAAGTTATCCCTAATTGTTTTTATAGCAATTTTGCATTTCTAAGGTCTCAGTATATATGTATTTGGTCCAAGCATTCTTTCATTAACTATAGTTATTGGGAATGGGCTTGAGCTTACTCAAAATGGTTGTGATAATGTAGTTTGTCAGTTAGCTTTGCTACATGCTTATCATAGAATCTGTCCAAGAAGTTTCAGAATCATCTTTAATTAAATTCACATGCATCAAGTATTAATGAATAATATTACCCACTGGTTTGATGGAGTGATAAACTCCTGTACACTGACAGACTGACTTACACTGAGAATGAGAATCCTTTGGAGCTTTTATTTTCAATCCTCGGGACTTTCCATGATCTCATCTATACTTTAAAACTGCTAGCAACTAGTGATCTGCTTTGGACAAGCCTAAGATTTCTCATGTTTTGATGTATAAGCTATTACATAGTCCAAAAGCATAATGTTCTGTCTGTTTCTAAACTGTGATAATTTTGATATCTCTGTTCTATTAATTAAGTTTAAAGCATCCATAAAATTGCTGCTTATTCTTGACAACTACAAATTTAATGGCTTGCCAATTGTTTAGCTTCATTTGTTTCCTCACTTGCCTGACCTGTGTATTGCTAAGTAAAGCAAGCTGGTTACCATTCTCTGGTCATGGGGTACAGTGGCAAGGCCTAGCTTGATATAGGGTGTACCATCTCTTTCAGAGCAATTTAGGCTCATCCATATTGCCAACTGGAAGAATTCCTGGCTTGTGCTGGTACTGCAAATCATCATGAAATTCTGAGAGAATGTTATTTGCCATATATTGGGTTTAAGAAAGAATATGTTAGCAAGAAAATGCAATAGAGCGTTGCAGATGTTGCTTGAGCTTGTGACACAGATCTGTTTAAAGTGTTAGTAGTATTATGAGAATTGGATTAATTTAGGATGGAAGGGACCTCTGGAGATCTTGTCTCAAAGCAGGGCTAAACATATCAGTTGCTCAGGGACACATCCAGTTGGGCTTTTAATATCTCCAGGGATGGCGATGCAAGGATGGGGGTAAGTAGCTGGGAGGGGCAGAACAAGGACAGCTGACAGAAACTGGTTGAATGAATATTCCATATTGTATGGTGTTATCTTGAACAGTGAAACTGGAGCTGTTGGCTGTGGTGTTGCTTGGGAACTGGCTGGGCATTAGCTGGTGATAATCAATTGTGCGCCACCTTTTTCTTTCTTTCTTTCTTTCTTTCTTTCTTTCTTTCTTTCTTTCTTTCTTTCTTTCTTTCTTTCTTTCTTTCTTTCTTTCTTTCTTTCTTTCTTTCTTTTCCTTTCTTTCTTTTCTTTCTTTCTTTCTTTCTTTCTTTCTTTCTTTCTTTCTTTCTTTCTTATTAGATTATCTTTACCTGTATCCATGAGTTCTGTCACTTTTAACTTTTTTTATACTCTCCCTCACCCCAGTGATGAATGGCTGTGTGATGCTTAGATGCCTGCTGGGTTAAACATCAACAGTCCTTTTGACACCAATATGAGGCTCAAAAGGTTGAGATAATGATGTGACTGGAACATCAGAGAGAACAGATTTGTTTAAAACCATTTTCTCCGTGCTCCTAATCACTGTGGTGATCACAATTTCTTGTACTGGAAATCCCCAAACTGTACACAATACTCTGGATGTAATCACAGAAATCCCATACAGAGAATGTGAATCACTTTCATTAACCTAACAACATTCTTGTCAATGAAACATCATGATGTTGTCCTTCTCTGCCACCACAGCAGAAAGCTGCTAGCCTTCTCTGACACCAGAGCATGCTGCTGAATAGAGTTAACTAGACTAGTCTAGAATAGTTCAGTTGGAAAAGACCTTCAAAGATCACCTAGTACAACTTCCTGACCTATTCAGGCAAACCAAAAGTTATTGAGGGCATTGTCCAAATATCTCTTGAGCATTGACAGGGATGGGGCATCAACCACGCTGCTGTTCCAGAATTTGACCACCTCACAATAAAGAAATTTTCCCTAGCATCTAGTCTGAACCTCCCCTTATCCAACTTTGGGCAGTTCCCTCTCATCCTTTTATTGGTTTCCATCCTCCTTCAGTTTAAAGCCATTACTCCTTCTCCTAACACTACATTCCCTAATAAAGTCTCTCTCAACTCTCTCGGTCTTTCTTGTATGCCCCCTTTACATACTGGAATGTGGCAATAAGATCTCACCAGAGCCTACCATCTCTGGTCTGAACAATCCCAACTCTGTCAGCCTATCTTCATAGGAGAGGTGCTTCCTAGATCTGCAACTTGTAATGTTGCATAGAGTTATTACATTCCAGGTACAGGTGTCAAGGATGGAAAACAACTACACTGTACTGCACTTGTACAAGAGAAGTAGAATATATATAGTGATACAATATACGATATCATCTAGTGATTTAACAAAGCTTAATTGTAACTAAGGCACTGACAAGATTTGAAATGGCTGGATATACTTGGTTATTTACTGCATGGACAATAGAGTTAAACATACACATATAGGAGGCCCTCCTGTTGAGTCATGATGTTTAGAGTGGACCCTCTTGCTTTCTAAACTCCTCGAACCACAATGGTAAGGAACCTAGGTGTGGCTGAATCTACTTCTACTCTCAGTCTTGGTCAATAGTTTATGTCTAAGGGATTGTACATGCTCAGTCAATCTATGATATAATCTTAGCAAAGCTAACAAAGCTTACAGTCAATCTAAAATGTGAACTTAGAGAGGCTAACAAAGCCTAAAACAAACTATTAGTCACTTGCTGAGGATTTGTATCGACAAAACGTCTTGGTGTCAAGGTGTAAGGGATCGCTGCACAGATGTAACCTTGAGAGTAGTCCTTGCTCAAGGGGAGATCCTGTCATGCAGGCAGCTGCTGTGCAGGAGAGCACAAAAGGGCTCTTGGGCTGCTCATTATTTATGGGGGTAAGGTGATTGATTCACAGTCATAGGTTGCTTTTTGAGCACATGCTCAATTTGTTCTCAGCTGTGGAACCAGGGGTCTGCTATCAGTACTTTTAGAACCCAGTTTGAAACAGATTGATGGTTGTTAATCTGTTTTAGCATGAGTGTTATCAGTAGTCATTGTGTTTCGTTGCAGAGCCTTGCAAGAAAGGCTAGGCTGAAGAAAGGATTTGAGGGAAGAAACCAGGGAGGGTGGGGAAGAGGAGAGGGTGCACATCATCACAGCATCATCTCGGCATTTCCCAATTTTTGAAAATCATGAGATTCCTGTCAATCATTTCTCTAGTATGTCAAGTCTGTACCACACTCCAGCATATCATTTGTTTCCCTACTGTTTAATAAATATTATTCATAAAGACAGTAAGCAGCATTGCCCTCTGAGTTGATCTCCAAGGGGTATTACTAGTTTGGAGTAGGCAGCTGCATTTAGTGTCTCCGTATTCTAAGCATGATGGTTATGAAATGCCTTACTAAAAGGAAAGTAAACATTTAAAATTTCTCCTTTTCTATAGAGCCAGTCTTCTAGTTGTAGGAGTAAACAAGTTGGTGAGCCATGATTTACACTTGCTAAATTTGTATTGGTTGGTTGTAGTCACCTTTTTTTTTTTTTTTTTTTTCCCCAAAACTTTGGAAATAGCTTCTGTGTGGATTTGTGGGATAAACATCCCAGAGACTCTGAGTACTCTGCAGTTTCCTGATTCTTTCTGTTTGCCCTACTTGAAGAATAGATCTAGTGTGAGGCTCCAGTTCAGGCTGTTACATATTAATGCAATTACTCAAAGTGGTAGCAATATGATTTTAATTATTCTCATATAAGGAAATAACACAATGGGTGGTATAAATTGGGAACTGATTACATGATGTAGGAAAAAGGGAGGTGTTCTAGTTTATACTTCTTTCACACAGAAATATGTAGTACTGTATGTTCAATTTTAGTTCTGGTATAAAAGTAGCTTTTGTGATGTTTGCACTGATACATGGAATAAATTTTATTTAAATCTATTAACAGAGTAAAATGCATTTTTTTTTTTTAAATGAATATATCTACCACATATATAAGGAAGCCAGATTTAGATTTATAATGCATATCAATTATTGGCTGGTGCTAGCAGGAGGGTTTTCGTTTTTATGACTATGAGACTTTCTATGACAATTATAACCTGTTAGGGAGGGATGAGATGCACATGCAATCTTTGGCAGAAGGTTTGCTAACCATGAGAAGTGGTTTAAGTTGAAGGACTTGGGAGTAAGTGTCCACAATGACAATGCTCATGCCAGTGCAACTGAATGAATAAGCCAGACCAACCTGAACAATGATAAATATTTTTTATCTCCCTCCCATGGCATGAGTGAGAAGGCCAGCTATCTCAAGGGTGTATACAGCTATGGTGCATTCTCTCGCATCTCTCTAGGGATACTGGCATCCTCTCTTCCCTTTTCTTCTCTGAAATGTCAGTATACCAGTGCATGTAGTGTAGGGAATAAAAAGGAAGAACTAGAGATCTGTGCGTAGCTGCAGAGCCATGACCTCACTGTGGTCACAGAGACATGGTAGGACAGCTCAAATGACTGGAATGGTGTCATGGATGGTTATGTCATTTTTAGGAAAGACGTGCCAGCAAGAATGTATGGGAACTGTTAAGTCATGGCCTGAACCACTAATTGAGCACCTGGGGAAAAGACCTGGTCAGCCCTGACAGCACAGGTGAAGGCAATTCACCTGTGTGACCGGAAGGCTCCAGCAGGGTTCAGCCAGGCTCCACCCCTCTTACACCTCATTTAAGGGCTGACTGCCACTAGAGAAGGATCTCTTTCTGAAGATCCCTCCTTGGTGAAGCTTTCCCCTGTGAACCTAGAATCTTCTGATATGGATGAACGATCTTTTTCCCTTTCTTCATAGCTCTTTTCTATTCTGAGGCTCCTTCTGTCATCATCATGTGTTGTAGATGCTTTTCCCATCATATTGATCTGTCCAGTTACTGTAATGAGGCAGTGCAGTTCCTCCTTATGTGAATGAATAACTAGAATGTATCAAGCTCCAACTAGGGATGAAAGATGAACAAATGGAGAGCTTATGAATGAGAATTAATGGGCAGGTTAGTATGAGTGATACCATTGTGGGTGTTTACTGTAGGCCATTTGATTCAGGAGAAAGAAGCTGATATGACCTTCTACACATAGTTGAAAGCACCTCGCAGGCACTAGTTCTCATGGTGGGATTCAGTCACCCTGATGTTTGTTAGAAGAGCAACCCTGCCAGGCACATACAGTCCAACAGGCTCTTGTAGTGTATGGAAGATAACTTACTGATGCAGGTGGTAGGGTTGCTAATGAGGAGAAATGTGCTGCTGGATCTTGTTTATAGTAACAAGGAAGGGCAGATTGGGGATGTGAAGGTTGAGAGCAGCCTGGGATGCAGTGACCTTAAGAGAGTGGAGTTCAAGGTTTTACATGAAGGAAGCAAGGCAACAAATAAGATTACAATCCTGGATTTCAGGAGAGACAACCCTCACCTTTTCAAGGACCAAACTCAAGGTATCTCCCATGGGTTAGAACATTGGAAGATAAGGAGACTCAAGAGAGTTGGTCAACGTTTAAGTACTGCTTCTTCCAAACACAAGATCGGTGAATCCCTGAGAGTAAGAAAAAAGGCAAAAGTGGTATGAGACCTGCATAGATGAGCAAGGAAGTCATGAAAAAACTTAAAGAAGAAAGAGAATGAAATATGGAAAAAGGACATGATCACTTGGGAGGGATATGAGAATGCTGTCAGGGCCTGCAGGGATGTGATTGGGACTAGAAGAAATGTGGGTCTGCTGCTTAATGAGATAGGTGGTCTGGTAATGGGATGCTGAGAAGGCAGAGATGCTGAATATCTTTTCTAACTCAGAAATCCCAGATCCTGGAGGTATGAGAAAGGAAGACTTTTGTCTCATCAAGGAAGAAACCATCTCTGACAGGATGCAGCCATAAGTGCTGGGGAAGCTGGCAGAAGTGATTGCCAAACTGTTCTCTATCATTGAAAAATCTTAAAGAACGAGTGAGGTGCCTGATGACTGAAGGACAGCCAATGTCACACCAGCCTTTAAAAAGGGCAGGAAGGAGAATCTGTGCTAGAAGCATGTGAAAGTTACTTATTCTTTTTTTTAATGTGAAAACTCATAATTTTAATCTTTTGTTTAAATACCAATCAAGCATTTAAATGAACATGAAAGCAATGCTGGTTATGGAAATAGATGGCAATTGCAATGTATGTTTATGAATACAATACAGATTTCTGCTAGAAGTATATTTGAAATGCATGGTAAACAATTATTAACTTTGCAGACTTATGTATGTATATATGTACATACATATGTATGCAACTCATTAAAAACAACTACTGAAGGAACTCTTCATTGTTTTGCAGTAACAGTTTTTACTTTGTCTACTCTAACACTGGACTTCTTTAATTTATAAACTCTTTACTGCTAGTGAAGTCCTTTCTGTATCTGTCTGACATAATCAGTTGGAGGAACAGTGCTTTAGGCCTGAATAAAGAAATGATTTTTTCCGTGTTTGGTGTAACACACTGTGTAGTCTAACAGAAGTTAGTAGACTTGCATATGTGTATGTACTTGGAAGATAGCACTTTCAGTTTGCAGTGAACTGTTTGGGATTTTGGTTTTCTGTAGGTCTATCACAAAGGATGTAAGAATGGTCACCTGTATTTTAATACACTCCCTTAATTTTTCCAATTTAGGAATTTCATGTTGCAAGCTGAGACACAGTTTGCAAAAAGTACATATTTATGTAACAGGGATCTGTTGTATTCACCATCTATTAAAATAACACTTTGTAAAGAAAGAAGTAATGTTACCCATCTTTCTTGCGCAGAATGCAATTCCTGAATAGGTGGTTATAAGATCTTTGTTATTGATTTGAATGTATATGCGCGCCGTCTAATAAGCTTTGGTGTATATATTCGGAAATGAAGGAATTTAATTATTTAGTGGCTGCTGAATATCATAATTTTCACTTTACATGTTGGTGATAATTAATTCTTTTTGTAATTTTCTGATGAATTATTTCTGTTTCTGCCTAATCGGCAAGGACACTGTGAAATATAATTGCACTTGAAAGAAAATTACTGTCTCATGAGATAAGTTTGATGATTAAATTACACAGAATAAAGCAATAACATTCACATAGAATGAGTGTGTCATCCTGTTTGGCTTTGTGTTTTGATAACATTTAAAAAAAGTCTTTTTAGGAACAACTTGATGTATTTCAAGTCAAACTGTAAGAATTGTTGTCAAACTCCTTGCTTTCTTGGGACTTCACTTGTAAGATAAGTTTAGTCTAATATCTGAAACCTCTCTGCAGCTTAATTCAAATAACAAATCGGTAATAGCTCCCCAAAGTGTGTAACTATTCTGCACTTTATTTTGTATTTGGTATAATAGGAAATTATTTCATTTGTGTGCGCTCTAATGGAGCAAGATAGTGACCTCAGATTAGATGAACATTCTTCATTCCCAGAACTACCTGTTCTCTGTATTTTAGTAATGTACCCATTAAACAGATATTAAAGTGAAATATGCAAAAGTCCTCTGTTTGTGGTTGAGGGTTATGAGCACTTCTCAGAGGCCTTACTGACATTCTTGCTTTACAGTTTCCATTTCAAGTCCTTACACTGTAGTGAAGGTAAAGATTTTTAATACAGACTCATCTTTTTCTGTTATATTCATTCTGTTATATTCATTATACTTGAAATGCTGAAATATGATTATTATTGCAGTTAAGAATGAGTTAGCGAACTTGCAGTTTCCTTTTTAAAGTCCAATGTATTATAGAGTGAATTAAAGAGATGAGCACAGTTGATTTAAAGCACTAATAGGAAACCATCAGTCCTTGGGGGCTGGAGATATTTCGAAGGAGAAGCTTGACAGAGACTATATTAGGGATAATTGTCTCCTCATTATCATGAAATTCAGTAAGAAAGTTCCTATTCTGACACTTTTCCATTGTCACGAAACAAATTAGACAGCAATTTCATATTAACTTGGAGCAAAAGGCAGGGTGGAAAGCTATGTGACAACCTCTGGAACTTCCTTCACCATATGTGTGATAAATGGATCTAATCCTCAGACCTATCAAGGAGGTCACATTCTAATATTAAATTAACGAAGGGAGAAAAGAAGCATATAAGTCACCAATTACCTAGTTAAATTAAAAAGTACTTACTGATATGCAGGAAAAAAGAGAAAAAACAGGGAAATTTTCATTTGTTACACTGGCTTTAATAAATGGTCAGTTAAACTCAAGAATGATAAAGCCACTAAAGTGGAACATATTTGAGGCCTTGCTCAGTGATGTGTATTTCATTTTAACTAAGTTCAAATATGAGCTACTTTGTGACTGATAACCCTGTCAGTTTGCGATTAGGGACAGATATATCTTCTAACAAGATATCTAGTGCAGTCAGACAAAATAAACAATATAGATTAGAGCTGACCAAGATGCTTCTGAAGGAAAAAAAGACAAAGGATCCAACAACTTCCACACCTGTCAGCATTTTCATTATTTGCTTTTCTGGCAAGTCTTTAAGTGCAAGGGTAACCAATTTACTCTTAGCATTCAGTTGAGTCTCTGAGAAGTGACTTACTCCTCAAACTGCACTCAGATGAATTTATATAGTAGTATGGGTGAGTTTAAATTTGTTCTGCTTCACTCATATCTATAAAGGTAAATCTAGATATCAGGGTCATCAATGTGAAATATCATTCAAGAAACATAAGATACTAGCACTGAAAATTGGTAGAACATTTCAATGTTGAAATATCTTTTAATAATAACAAACATTCAGATTTCAGTCATGGAAGAAGCAAGCTCTGCTCAGGTTTTAATGTAGATATAGGATTAGATTGGACTGATCCCTTTCTGGCTTAGTAGCTTCACAGAGTGTGTGTTTCAGTTCCAGGAACCAGACGTGTAGTTCCTCTCTTCAAACTAATATGAATAGCTGACTAGGCAACCCAAGAGCTTATCTATCAATAAAATATTATGTATCTAATGAATACAAAAACATGTAGCATCTGCATAATCTGCAAAGTCATACCTTTTAATTATGTGGGTATGAGTTTTGCCTTTAGAGTGAGTTAAAAATCCTGTGTAGTTTGTAATTTGTATGAGCATGTGATTTGTCCAGAAGCTTGCATCTGGCCTGAAAGGCAGTCTGTGAAGGAATGATAGAGAAATGTGATATGAAGGATGTGTTCTGTATACGTTGTGAATTAGAGAATAATTAAAGTTGTCTTCAGAGTAAGCTAGCAGTTATCCCATTATAGTGAAAGGTATGTAACAGTTCTGAGTATGGAAGTCTAGTAAGAGAAAACAGTCGGATAGCAGGGTCATTAACTTCAGTCCTGAGAAATGTTGGGTCAGCTGCCTGCTTCAGATCTCTCAACAGAATGCAAAGGAAAGAAGTTTTCCCCATCCAAACTTTTATTGCAAAGAAGATCTGTGAAGAAAAACATACAATCTATGCCAGCTGAGAATAAAAAAGTAAATAACTGTTTTGAGCTCACCATACATGCGGACAGATCTTTTAAAATGATGACTGCCTAGGTCAAACTCCTGCTTTTAGTTATTACAAGAGTAATTTTTGGTAATGTTAAAGAAGGAAATGTTGAAATTAGGAATGTAGTTAATGATCCAACACAGCCATTCCTACCAGAAGCAGAGGCAGACCAGTTCTCTTCAGTATGAATGCTTAGCAATACAATGTGGCAGCAAACCCTACAAAACGACACCTCAAACCCAAATATAAACACAATTCTTTTCCCAGGGAAAGAATTGGAAAAATGAGTAGTGTATTAGAGGGAGCATTCATATGTCTTAGAAGAGCTGTATTGATAGTAGCACTATGAAACCCACTTGGAAGTACCACAAAATCAAGACCAGGAGGACCTGCATCTTTGCGAATTCTGATGGTGTTTCACTATAGTTATAGAAAAGCACTTCTGAGAATAATAGAATGGCCTGGGTTGAAAAGGACTGCAATGATCATCTAGTTTCAACCCTCCTGCTAGTCTAGGGTTGCCAACCACTACTCCAAAGAAGAAGGTTAGGTTTAACTGGCTGAATCTCTCATCTTCCATTGATCATATGCTTTGTAGAACAAAGATACCTATGTGTTTTCATCATCTTTATAGCAAGAATGCAGAACAGAATTTTGTGTTTAACTCTACTGCTTGCTAATTTGGCCAGATGCTGACTGAACTTTCAGTTTATTTAACTGAACTTCTAGAGAAGATTTCAGGGCAACATTATTGCTTTTAACAGTTATATGCTTAAGTTTATGCGTGCCGTTTGTTCCAGACATCTGTATGATTTGAGGAAAAAGGAATTCTTTGACAGTGTTGGTATTCATAATTTAGGTAAATCTACCCTCGAAGTAATGGCCTTTGGGGCTATTAGCTGTTAACTGCTGTTTGCAGTGGCTGCTAACTTTCTTTTGCATTTCAGGGAATTCAATCAGTACAAAAAGCTAAGAACTCAGCAAGCTTAAAAAGAGCATACGTTTTTTAATTAGGCTGCTTTTCACATGTTTAATTTTATTATGTACAGTGAAATAAATGAGATTGTTAAATAGACTGCCAAGATAGATGCTATGTAGTTAACTGTGTTATGGAGAAATAATATCAAATTATATCTGTCTTGTAATTTTTAAAAAATTTCGCCCTGCAAAGTTTACTACCATATAAAATGAGTAGGTTAGTCTTTGTTAGGAAGCTTGCATAAGGCTTCCTAAGTATATGGTGGCTAGAAGAATTCATCATATAAACCAATAAAGCTCAGAAGTTCATGGTTATAATTTAGTTTATGTAGGGGAGGAATCAAGAGACATTTTTATTATTTCCAAATGTAAATTAATAGACATTATCTCCTAAATCATGCTTTTCAATTTCAAAGGCAAAATCAATAAAGTTTAAAATACCTGAAATACGTTTTATCTACTGCTTAGAAGTTCAGCTTTTCACTCTTTCCTGTTAAATGCCTTGGCAGTAACTCATGCTGTGTAGATAGACAGTGATTTACACTAAACAATAATAATGCAAATCTCTAGACCAGGAAAATGAAATTATTTATTAAAAAAATAAGAACTTATTGAACTCATTCTCTATGGAAACAAAGGGTATGTGAGTTTATTGTCTCCATGTTTGTCCCTCTCTTTCCTTACTCTGTGGCTAATTGTGAGCAATTTAGCAAGGCTCAAAGACACTGAATTCCTACTAATTTTGGTGGTGAGGGAGAAAATCTCTCTGAGATACTGTAATACGAACTGAAAGAAAGCAGTAGTGTCTTAAATTCATTAAGAAACAGTCTGAATATTCTCACATGGGGTAAAGCTTCAGTTGGCTGTTACAATTTTGTTATTACATGCCAGCAAAGCCAGTCCTCCAGCAAACAAAGCATTATGACCTCAATGGACAAATTGTTTTGTGGCATCTTCAGTCTGAGCTTGTCTAGGTCCTTGTTGAGACTTGTGACTGTCCTCTTCTTGTATTACAAGTGTCTGTTTCATGGGCTAAATGGGCCTATTTGCAAGTTAGGGTTTCAGCTACAGTTTTTTTATCCAGCTCTGAATGCCTTGTTCCCTCACAAAGAATGGTACAACACTAAGCAGCGCACTGCATTTTGTGCTTTTCTAATTATTAAAATATTTAATGCCAAGATCCAAGTATTTCTAGTTTTAATTCTGGGCTTGCCATGTTGAATTGGCTTTTTTTGACTGTAATGAGCAAGACTTACCAGAAGAAATCACCACAGCTAACACAGTCTCTTGGCTCTCAGTTTAAGCCTAGATTTATGAAGATCTTTACACACATTTCAATTGTTTTCAATGAAAATTATAAAATTATATATTTTAACTGTCTTTGAAAGTATATTCCCCCTTTTTTTTAGTAGTTCAAGAAGCCATTCTTACTTCCTTTCCTTAAGATTTATGCTTATGTTGCACTTACACTATCTGAGATTGTTTAAGTACTAAAAAAAGTTCTTCCTACCAGGAGGAATCTGAACAGTGGTCTTGCATACCATTGAATGAAACTAAATGTTGTTATCTTTTGTAAGGGAAAGAGTAGAGCTCATTTCTGCTGTTCTACTGAAAAATTGAAAGACATCAGCACCGTAACTGTAATTATTATCTGTATTTACATTGTGGTAGTACATGGAGGCCTTTGTTAGTATCTTTGTGCTATTATGCTGTGAAAAGTACAGCAAAGACTATTCCTATTCAAGAGATCTAATAATTTGAGAAATTCTGAAATACTGGGATGTTTTTATGTACACTTGTCTCTTAACTAATAGTTTCTAGATTTAAACATTGAACTCGTTTCTTTTGCCATGTGATGAGTTATATCATCCATTGCCATTTCTGCAGGATATAGAATATTGGCACAATACATTTGTTCTTATTCATATAAATAATGAGATGATTGAAAGATTTTTGCAATCAATAATTTTGTATTTCCCCAAAACTTGACAGATAATATTCCTTTTTCCTTTTTCTTTCTGACAGCTGGATGTTATGTCTAAAGTTGCTAAATCCATAGGTGGACAGAGGGGAGGAAGTTTTCAAAACAATGTATTGTGATAGCTAAAAACTGTGGCTATACACCACTGCGTTTATCCACTTACAGAAAAGTGTGTGGATGTCTCATTCCATGAAGGATACTTCTATGACTCCACAGAAGTCATAAATCATGATGAAAATCTGCTATGGAAATAGACCTCTGCACAGTGGCAAAAGAAATTCCTTGTTACATGTGCGGTCTGATAAAAAAATGTATAAGAATTATACAAAATTCCTCATTGGTGGTGGGAAAGAATACAAAAAGGAGATGGGAGCTCAGCCCACATTGCTTGGGCAATCTGCCCCATCCCTGGAGACACTCATGGCCAGGTTGGATGGGGCCTGGGCAGCCTATTAGGGTGGGTGGCAGCCCTGCTCATGTTAGGGGGTTGGAACTGGATGGGCTTTGAGGTCCCTTCCAACCCAAGCTATTTATGGTTCTATGGCATTCCTTTTCTGGCCTCTAGCTTGTCCTGCAATTTGCTCAGTGCCTTATGTTGTGTAGCTCTTAGCTTTGTTATTCTGGTAGCCAGTGTCTCAGCTCCCAGCTCTCTTTCCGGGTTTGTTTTCTACTCAATGTAGGCAAAGAGAGAAAAAGGGCAGGATATAAAGCAGAGAGATCTGTGAAGCTTTGCAGGGAAGCTTAATTTATGTGAGATCTGTAGTGTCTTGGTGACTTCCCTTGCGCACTCTGGGAATGAGCAAGGAAGAAGTCAATCCTGACATTGAGAAAATATCTGTTTTCCACAGGCCAAGGTGAGTTGGGTTTACTGTAACCACTGAACAAGTGATAGATGTCTCCACTTCTGTGGCAGTTTCACATCACCCTACTGCTTTCGCTCCCCTGGTGGTGGGTCCTTCCCCTGTTGGAGCAGCTGGAGTTGGCTCCTATCTAACCTTGAGCAGTGCTGGGCTCTGGTCACAGAAGCCACTCCTGCAGCTCCCTGCTGGCCAATACCTTGCCACATGAACCCAGTAAAGACTCTGACTGTAAATAAAGAGACTTCGGCACAATAAGGGAATTTTTGATCACTGGAATTTGATCAGCTGGTAGAGGAGGTGTTATTTTTAGGCACTTAGCTGTGACATGCAGTCGAATAGTGAAGGCCGTTATCAACCTCTTGCACACAGTTATAATTATTTTGAATTCATCTTGTATCTCAAACTACCGTAACCACAGCTTCTTTTATTTCCTTGAGTTTTTTTCCTTTTACATCTCAAATGTTTAAAATTATGCATTGGGAAATGTTCATAATATGTAAAAAGAAACAACTGATTTCCTGCATGTCTATATATAGATTATTTACATTGCCCAGTGATGGTCTCCCTCCTTCTGTGTATGAAATAACATTTCTCAGTCCTAAGGGTGTAAATCAAGATAGAATCAGCCTAAAAAGAGGGCTATTCTTCCGCAAATGCATAAAATATGCTTTGCAATTTAAGAAGTTTTATAATTTATAAATTATTGCTGCCTGGGGTTAGTAAAAATTTATATCTTTTGAAATTATTCTGCTAGTTATTCATAGCAGTACTCAACATGAAAACATACATAGTATGGTACTATTGTAATTCACAGAATACATCAGAGATTACCTAAAAAGGCAAAGTAACAGGTTTTTTACCTGATGCAAATCAATTTATCTCTCTTGATTAACCCCTGCTGAAGCTCAAGCCCAGGGTTTTAGGTAAGATTCTGGAATGCATTTGGAGCACAGTGTGTGAACACCAAGAGCTTGATATATAATGGAAGCTTGGGGTGTACTATGGGCCTCTGTATCTATAAGGAGCCAGTTACTGATCTGATCCAGCCTTACTGCTGTATTATTTCTTGGTACTAGCTTCTGCAGACATACTCCTATTTTACCAGAAAGGAACATTCAGGAAGTGAGGGCACTATGGAAGATTTGAAATGTCATACTTTCTAGAAACTTAGCTACATTAGTAAATGTGCACTGTCAGCAGCCATTGGATCAGGTTTACACAGTGCAGGTGGGTTGGTGTGCAGGGTGATGGGGACAGGGTTAATATCATTCTATAGCCACAATGTGGGATGAACTGAAGTCAAATTAATATGCCACATTTTCTATGAAAGCATTTTTATTGAAAACTTTGTAAAAAATATTTATTAAATTTTAATAAAAACCAATGGAGCTTTATTTTCATAGAATCATAGAATGGCCTGGGTTGGAAGGGAACTCAAGGATCTTCAAGCTCCAACCCCTCGTGGCCTGTAGGGCCACCAACCTCCATATCTAATACTAGACCAGGCTGCCCAGGGCCCCATCTAACCTAGCCTTGAACACCTCCATGGATGGCGCGTCCACAACCTCTCTGGGCAGCCTGTTCTAGCACCTCACCATTCTCTCTGTAAAGAACTTCTACCTGACATCCAAGCTAAATCTTCCCTCCTTCAACTTAAAATCATTTCTCCTTGTCCTGCTATTATCTACTCTTATAAAGAGTTGACTCCTTTCCTGTTCGTAGGCTCCTTTAGGTACTGGATACTTGATTTCAGTATTACTGATATTGATCTTTAGAGATGCTATTCACTTATCTGAACCTATTCCTCTGATCTTCTAGATATGCATTCAAGCCTTACCTGGGAAAACTATGATTGATGTGTGCCTCGAAGGTGTCCAAATACAGCAAAAATATAATAGATGCAGAATATTTTCAAATCTTTCCAGACTTTTGAAATTTTCAGGACTGAATTTTTAATCAACGTCTCCACAGTTGTTGATCAAATTTTTTCCTGCCAGAACTTCCTACAAGTCATGCTCCTTAAATCTCAAATTAAACAAATAGGGAGAGAAGAAACACAGCTGTCACAAATGTATGGAAGAATGTTCAGCGGATGACAAGAATCAGTTATTCCCATTAGCAAATGAGGGTTCAAGAAGAAACATTTCAAAATTATACAGGAAATGTGTAGGCTAAATAGTACGTAAAGCATTGATAAAAATTAACTATAACAAGCAATTTAATGAGGAGGGAGGAGATGGGCAAGGTTGGGAATCTTTTTGTAATAGTAAGTTTAATTACCATTGACAGTGTGGAGAAAATGAATGTATTCATGATCATCTAAAGGTTTCCTCTAATCCAAATTATTCTAGATAGTCTCTTGTGGATATAGAAAATTTGTATAAACTTTTCCCTTCTGAGAGCAAAATAAAGTGAGTGATAAGTAATTCTTTCATTTCTCAAGAACATTTCAAGGGCAGCAGAGGCATGAGCCAGAGGTTGTGTGCATTTTTCACCAGGATTTAACCTGGACGAGCTGCACAAGTCTCTAAAGAACAGCAGCCTGCCTGCTACTCCTCAGAACTAAGGTAAATAATGTATAGACAACATTCCATGTGAACTTTTCTGTGCTCTGTGTCTATGTGTTACAACTAAAACATTCCATGTACTGTCATACATCCAGAGCTGCGTTTTGTGTGACTTCTGACAGTGTCCCATATTTTCTCCCACAGAATGTGCTGCCTTTTACCACAGACTTCTGTTTCACATGCAACTCCCGTTTATCTGGGGAACTGACTAATGGTGCCTAAAAATAACTGCATTGCTGTTCCCATAAATCCTCAGTATTATATACCTTAGACAGTATCCTGCCTGTTAAAAACCAGAAGGTTATTAAAAACACCAGGGCAGAACATATCTCTATGCAAACCCATTTAATGAGAAAGCACTAGTCCTTGTTGGGTAGAACCTTAGATTATACACTTCAAGACAGATCAGGCCAGTCTGGAGCTTTTTCACACATAGACATACAGGTGGAAGAATATCAAGGAAAATATTCTGGGACAACATCTGTCTGAATGAGAACCTCAAAACTGCATTTTTTTTGCAGATTATGTGCAAAATTCTACTGTGTGCCACTGCATAGATATAGTCATGACTGCCATTTATTACACCACGGTTTGCGGATGCATAGCCTCCTACCTCTCTTTTTTGCTGAGCAAGGAAATGAGTAAAGGACTAGTTGAAGGAATGTAGGCAGAACTTTTCTGATTATTCTCTTCCACACTTCTGGAAAAGCCCAGTTTCATAGTTTTGAAGCTAGTCTTTAATGAGAGCTGAGCATGAAGGATGAAGTCATACGGTTCTGCTTTTGTAGGGAGCCTGGTAGCACAGCTCTAAGTTGCAAGTGATTGCATATGTGCATGTATCTTCATAGTGATAGGAATGTATAGGTTATGCCACCTAATTGGAAATGCTTAAAGTGGTTTTTGTGCATAGTTGCAATAGAAAGGCCATGCCCATCTCTGCGAAAACGTCAGGTGGTCAGTGGATGGCATCTATAGATCTTTTACAGCATAGAGCTAAGTAATATGCTATCTGTGTCTCAAATTACTTGAGGAAACAGTGGAAGATTCCATTATTTTTACTTTTCACATTTTAAATTTTAATTTAGCATGTATATATTTTTAATGTATTGACACTAAGTAATATAAGATAATGAAGATAGTAAATCAGTCCAGATTATTTGGGAAAATCTAATATTAGTCATTGAACCTCTAAGGAGAGAGAAATTGCCCTGAAGCTTGGAAAATCTATGCTTTTCATCAGTTTAGGAAAAAATACCTGTTTTTTACAGTAAATCCTATGAGAGTGGGTAATATGATCTACTAGATACTGTAGATAATGTATTGGGAATCAGCTCCCAATTTAGTTATTAGGGACAAGAGACTAATCAGTGAATTCTATGGCTTATTTTCCACAGATACGCACAAATCGTCTTCCCTCATATAAGCATATATATGAGTGCAATTCTTCATAGCAGTGCTGTGTGAACTACTTTTTTAAATTTCTTTTTCTTCTCTGGTCACACATCTGAACCCATTTATATTACCAGTAGTGATCCCTTACGGCACCTTACAGAAATAAATTTAGATACATATAGGTTGTCCAAATTCTTATTTGAGCAGCCTTTCAGAAATAGAACACTTAATGCAATTTTTCAGTGGGAGGTCTTGTAAACTGTCTCTTAGTCACTTGCTAATTTTCTTACAATGTTATAATAATAAAAATAATAATTATTTAGTTTACAGCGCATTTCATTTTCAAAGTGCTTTTGGGGTACTAATTATTCCTCACTGTGAAGTTTAATGGTGTGTACCAGAGAATTATATCCTGGCTTAATGCCAATTGCCAATCAACTGACAAAATTCCAATTTTACAAGTTTTCCTGAGAGGAAAAAAAACATAATTTAAATTAGCTTGGATAGAACAGCAGTTTATATGGTGAGAATTTGTCAGTCTTCAGAGTGCCCTGAATGTGTAGATGCTTGGTGTTAGAGTGAAATTATGACATTTCAAAGAGTTAGCAACTTCAATTTTAAAAACAAATGTATTAAGAATAGTTAAAGGTACTTTAAATCTTTTGGAAAAAATCTCCTTAGCAGAGTTTGCTGATTTAGATATACCCAAGTTCACCGTAGCTGAAAACAGGTAAGGATTATGTATGTATTAAATACTAGCTATATTTCATATGTAAGAAGATATAGGTACAAGGATGAAGCTCCATGGTCCAAACCTCTGTTGGGGTAGAGGACTTTGTTCCATATTGTATTTTGTCCTCTGGCAAAGCTGGCACAGGAATTTTCTACCCACATAACAGAATGTCAGGTTGTGGGCTGGGTCTGACTTCAGAGTTTGTATTGAATGCTCTGCTATTATTAAGAAATATGCTGTGCTAGCTGAGATATTCCCTGTTGATGAAATTTGTTTTTTTTTTTGTCAAGTTCTTTCACTTTGTTTCCCGTTCTGGCTGTGAAGGATTTTGGTGGTTAGCTCTACAGGGACTGTTGTAGGGAGACAGAGCTGGGCACATACTTGCTGCTAAATTGGCTCTACACAATTCCATTCAGCTCATTCTAGTGCAGGAAGTTACCAGATTTTGAAAGTTGGGAGAATTATGATTCTCCAGCCAGATCTAATATTTTAAATGGAGAAATACCTGCAGGAATTATCCTCAAGAGATTGACAAAACTTGTTTAATTTCCAGTGACATTTTACAAGTGTTTATTTAATGTACATTTGTTTCATGCAGCTGAGAAGCTGGAAATGCAATTTTTCTAGCGTGATGTAATCCAGAGTGTACCACTGCTTTACCTTGGGCAAAAAGAAATCCTACCAAATATATGTACCCTACTAAAGACTTCAAAAACATGAATTACTTGACAGATTGTTACTCTCTAACCTGTAAATACTTTCAGAGTATTTTTAAAGACATATTAGGTACCTAATAGAATGTAATAGCTACAATGGGTACTTATTCAGCTACTTCAGTGGATCATAGATACAGCTAGAGACCTTAAAATACAAGAAAATAATATATCCTTTAGCCAAGAGGAAAGCAGCAGCTGTTTCAGAGATGTTGCAGCTTATTTTGTTCATCCTTGTAAATCAACATTTTGTTTCTTTAGAGTTGCAACCAGGAATGTGTCAACAGCAACATTATCGCTATAACAGATTAAAATGTCTTTGATAGCAGGAGTAGGATTTGTCTGAGTCAATGGTATCATCCATAACTCTTGCCTACATGGGAGCTAGCTGTCTGTTTCCTTTTTAGTCTATTGCAAGAAAGGTAGCTTAGGATGTGATTCTTCTAATTCTGTCTATGACTGGTTGTATTATGTAGAAAAAAAAAAAAAAGTCTGTTTCTCTCCACTGATGATAATTGAGATTACCATCATAAATAGTTCCGACACTGTAGATAAGAAAACTTTAGTTGTGGTGAAGGCCATTCCAAGTAATGTCACATGCCTACAGAATGTAACTGGAACAGTAAGTATGTTAAGCCTGGATCAGTGGGAGATGAATGGCTAATTGCTTCGAGTCAGAAGCTTGCCTCTAGGGAGTGATGTTTTCCTTTCACAGTATCTAAACCAGATGTCAGAATCATCCTGATTGGCTTCTATGTGAATAGGGGGCACTGTGCTATTCCCTGAACTGTGTAATGTTACCAGAGGCTGTGCTGGTTGCAATGGACATATGTTATTATAGAGCACTTCTTAAGATTACACAGGATGGACAATGACAGGTCCAGTGCCCTTTCACTACTTCCTTTGTATATTTTCCCATCTTTTTTTCTGCATGTCCATAATTAGATATGCTCATTTATCAAACTTTTAATTGAAATATCTTTCTGTATCTTACTTTTCAATGATGTGACTTTCCACATTATTAGGTTATTCTGCACTTTCCCTATTAAATTTAGTAGTGGTGTTTTGATGTGACTAAGATTTTTAACATTAGACAATTTTCTGAAATAAGACTTGAATAAATCATGGTCCTCCTGTGTATCCCATTTTATCTATAATAGAACAGAACCAAAAAAATGATCAGAATAAGTAAAAAGAATGGTTGCAATCTGAAGCAAATAAGGAAGTCCAAAATACAGGGACAAGATAGTCTCATTTGAGCTCTAGAATAAAAGAAGACACCAGATCATTCCTGATGTGTCATGCATGCAGCACCTGTAGCACTTGTCTCCTAAGAGAGCTGTGCTCTTTTGATGGTTTGGTAAATGAACCAAACTTTTGGTAAATGAAATCTTCATCACTGGGAGGGAAAAAATCATCAGAGACTTGTGTCACAGAGTCACCTTGATTTTTTACATGCCAATTCCAGGTTTGTCCTACAGCAAATCAGTGGGACCCCATGAAGACACTTTGAACTTTCTCTTTAGAAACTGAAGCCTACAGCTGCTGAACCTCTGTTGCCTTCATCAAGATAAAGATTTTCTACACAGCTCAGTAGACCATATAAAGAAGTGCTATCTTCTGTGGAAGTAACATGAAAAAAGGATGACCATATCCCCAAACTTGGAAAGACTAGATATTCAACTGAAATTGTACTTTTGAATTCGTGGACATAACCCTTGTGGTGATTACATGGAAATTTGATGGGTATTTAATGACATGCACTGTCTTGAATTCAATTCTGATTTCATGCTATATGATGAAATTCACCTGGTGGTGGAAGTCAGCAGTGACTTTTTCTCACTTAGAGTATACAGTTTTATAGAGAGTTACATTTTATCTAGAAATTTTTTTTTTGAAGTCATTCCAAGAAATTTCTTTAGATTTTGAACTAGTATTTCAGAAGGAACTCGTAATTAAAAATCATTCTCTCTCTAGAATTTGGTATAGAATTCTTAAGGGATGTGCAATTGCTTCAGTGAATTGTAACTTCCACTTACCTAATGTAAAATTGTCTATTATCCATGTAGTCTAATTCAGGTGCTTCTTACAGAGGCTTTGGAATACTGCACTACATACTGGCTTGTACCTCCTTTACTATTATCCTCAAGGCCTACAAAAGCAATAGTGATGAGATGCTGTTTCTTACTGCTTGGAAATAAGTTATGAGAGCTTTTAGTTACAGGTTTACAGATCAACAGAGATGGCTTAACTGAAAATTTTAGAATAATTGATGATGAAATGGAAGTGATACAATTATCAGGAGATAATTTTAGATTCTTAATTAGACTTTCAAACTTGATGGAGTAACATCATTACTTATAACCCTTTTTCTAATAACTTGTTCTTCATTTATGTACATGGAATTGCTTGCTTATTGCCTGAGAAACTTCAGTTGATAATTATTCTTTTTTAGTAAGTGACTTAAACGTTAAATCAGTTACCCAAATATGAATGATTGGTGGTAATTAATGTACCTGACCCAAAGCTTCTTGAGTGTTATCCTATCTGGCCTCCAACTGTTGTCCCAGAAAGGCATATGTCATATCTGTTAGTTCCATGTGGATGTCTCAAAAATCATCAGTGCCTTTTCAAGTTGCACTAAATGACTAATGTTTGACACCTGAACTGAGTTTGTACAGTACACAGGCATGCTTTCAGACAAGTGAAATTGCATTTGCAGACAGTTTAATTGGATGTCATTTCTCTGCCAAGACTTGTGTATTGCACTTTGTATTAGAAGGGCCATAGGAAATAAAATGCTTAATGATGCTCTAACTGACATTATTTTCTGATCATGATCCTCGTAATATTGTTTCTCTGTATTTAAAAATAAATTATTTCTACGTATCTCCTCTTCACATCTCCTTCATATTTCTGCTGTATTTTCTACAGTATATTCTATTATTTGTCTTTTTTCTTACACTCCCAAGAAAATGCTGTCTGTTTAAAAAATTTTACTTTGTGATGCCTCTTCTGATAACATCCTTTCAATGGATTATATTTGATTACATTTGTAAAAAAGAAAAATAGAAAAAATAATTTCAGAAATAATGGAAATTAATGGTTCTTACTGCCTCGCAGTTAGCAAGAACTGATTAGAAACATTTTGAGAATTCAGGCCATGCTTCAAGAAGTCAAAACCTGATTCAGTCAGAATCCTCAGTTCCTCAGCACTCTGATTTGTTAAGGTCAATGCACAAAGCACTTTGCAGGACTGCAACTTGCTGATAGAAGACATGCTGTTCTCTGCTTAGTTCTTTGAAAGCAGACACCTGAATGCTTTTGATTAAATATGGAAAAGCTACGTCTGAGCTTGGAATTGAAATTTAAAAGGATTTGAGAAGACATTTTCATACCATTTTCTATTTCTTCCAGTGCTTTAATGCTTGGAGGGTTTAAAGTTAGTTCTCTAACTAGGAAAAAAGGATGTTGTCCAAGAAATGTGGAAAAAAAACCCCAAAAACCAAAGCTGTAACAGTTTATAAATGTACACAAGGAGAAAATGGAAAAGTGGCAGCAGTCTGTTCTCCTTGTGATGAGGATATAAAAAATGCTCTGTACTGGAAAATCAAGCAGTAGCTCATACAAACACTTACAAGGTTTAAGCTGAAAATATTTCAATATGTAAATTACTGATTTTTTAAATTATTTTTCATTAACCTTAGCATCCGGGTTTATATATTTACAAGCAGACCCTAAGAAATCTGAAACTTATTTATTCATTTATTCATTTGTTAATTTGCTTATTTTTGCTCTCTCTTTAGCCTCTGCACTTTGTGTGAAATCTTGTACCTTGATTTTTAAAAAATGAAAAGAATGAATGCTAATTTTTTTGTCATACTGCACAAACTTATAAAGTATTCCTATAACAGTGCATCATAGCTATTTCAAAACTGTATTGCAGGCTTCTGTTTTACATTTATTAAATGTATACAAATGTTTGTTGCCTTGGTAGTTACAAGATGAATTTATTTGGCTTTGTTTCTTGTTTTCATATATGATTTCCAAATACTTTAGTGTTATGTAATGAAATTGAACAAGAAATTGTGAATTTATCGTGTCTAATTTAATGGTAAAAGTACAACTAAAATAAATGTGTAAATTCCATTTGGTAAATTAGAAAAAGATGAAAAAAAATCTGTAACTTGGAGATCACAACCATTTTGAAAACTTTAATGGGTTTCACTTCAGTCTTTTGACAGTAAACACTTTATTCAGATCTTGCTTGCTAATTTCTCATTGTACCATACCAATAGTAAGATTTATCAATAGTAAAACTTGAGGTGTATCACAGTACAAAGAACTGGTGTAACTTCAGTTAATTATAACATTCAATCAATGAATACTAAGTAACACAGGGAGAATTCCCTGTCTACAATGTGCTTATATTCAGGTTAATAAAGTATATCTATGGATGTAATACTAATCTGAAAGACTATTTCCCTAAATCCTTGTAGGATCTGTAACACAGGCAGTCTACTTCAGAATCATAGAATGGTTTAGGTTGGAAGGGATCTTTAAGATAATCTAGTTCCAACCCCCTGTTATAGGCAGGGACACCTCCCTCTACACCAGGTTGCTCACAGCCCCATCCAGCCTGGCCTTGAATGCTTCCAGGGAGAGAACATCTACAGCCCTGCTGGGCAACCTGTTCCAGTGTCTCACCACCCTCACAGTAAAGAATTTCTTCTTAATATCTAGTCTAAACCTACCCTCTTCCTGTTTAAAGCCATTTCCCCTTGTCCTGTCACTACCTACTCTTATAAAAAGCCCCATCCCAGTTTTCTACTATGCCTCCTTCAGATACTGGATGGCCACTATAAGGTCTCCTCAAAGCATACTCTTCTCCAGGCTGAAGAGCCTCATCTCTCTCAGCCTGTCCTTGTATTGGAGGTGCTCCAGCCCTCTGATCATCTTTGTGGCCCTCCTCCGGACCCGCTCCAACAGCTCCATGTCTTTCTTGTGTTTTGGGCCCTCAGAACTGAACGCAGTACTCCAGGTGGAGTCTCATGAGTGCCCAGTCTTTGTCTGTGCTTGGGATTGCCCTGACCCAGATGCACAACCTTGTACTTAGCCTTGATGAACTTCATGAGTCTCTCTGGACTGCATCCGTTCCATCTAGTGTGTTAACTGCACCACTCAGCTTGGTGTCATCAACAGACTGCGTGCTATAGATGTAGTTTGAAATTCTTTAAGCTTGAGAGGAAAATGGAAAAAAAAATGTACTAATTTTCAATATTAATATTTATATAATTTTTTATTTTTCAAGCATTTCTCCATTTTCTGAATGAAATAGTAGATACAGCTATTGAAATGACTACTATCTCAGTATTCTTGAAATAATCATAACATTTGTTCATTCATGCTTCTGATTTCTAGTCGCTAAGGTGGTGGGCTTGTTTGAATAGGAAGCTTTTAAACTCTCTGTACGTAGACAAAAATGTATAGATAGTACAAATAGCTGCAGAGTTTTATTTTGAACAATGCATGGGAAATTATAAAGTCATTTGTATAAGTATTTTGATAAAGGATGCACTGATAAACAATTGTATCAGTTTCTGTAAAGGTACCTACACTGATGATTTGAGCTGTGCGTAAGGCAGCAGAAACTCCATGGCCTAGATGAGTTTTGCTTTGAGCTTTGACACAGTTCATTTTTAGACAAAGTCATTGTGATGTACATTGCAACCCAACTGCTAGTAATAACGTTCTATCTACTTTAGACTTCAATATTTACCTGTATTTCTGTAAGACCAGTAGGAGCATTCAGTTAAATCTTATCTGCACAGAGTAAATAAGAATTGTAGGGTAAATTTTGTTCTGAGTCCTATTAGTTAATGATTGGTTAATGATTCAAAGAAAAATGGGTTGCCCCAATCTGTCTATTAGACTGTAACCCTCAGAGTCATATTAGTTCAGGTGAAGCAATCCCATTATCTATTTCTTGCATTTTGATTTCACTGATTTCTCTTTAATGTTTAATGATGAGAAATGAGTCCCAGATTTGCTTTTCTGAAGTGGTCATTATCCTACAGACTCTCAGGCCTATTTCAGCTCCTCTCTAAAAAAATACATTTGCACTTTCTGACTTTTATGATTTCCAGCTGTGCCAAGAAATTTTTAGAATGCTGTTGCCTGATATGATGGTATTTTACCATTAGTTTTAACATGGATGCGTGAGATAATTTACTGTTTTATATAGACATTTTCTCTGTATATCCTAACTTTTATAAATTCATCTGTTGTCAGTGTAGCACCTAAAAAATTCTGATATATGTAATGAAATTAGATAACTAGAACCAAGGGCACTTTTCTAAGTGATGGAGGACAATCAGTTCATGTAACAACATTATCATATTTAATTTTCTCTGTTTATGAGGGATAGTAAAAAACTCCTTCAGTGAATTCTGCTGTGTGATTGCTAAATGCCATTGCTAAGCATGAGACTAAAAAGTCCTAGAAACACTATAAAAGGCTCTTTATATTCTACATAAAACTGTGTTTTATAGAAATCCAAGCATTTTCTGTGTGATTTACCATTTTATCACTCAGAATTCAAACTAAAATGAGATCAAATCTGTTGATTTTCCAATCTGGTGTAATTTTACAAGCGAATTTTCAAGACTGTCTTCAGGTAAGGGTGCTTGCACTGTTATAATTTCATGAGAATTTATGTATCAGAATGCCATGCATCAATATGATGTTATTTCATGAGACAATTTAGATACTGCTTCTAAACGTTTTGAAACATTTCTCATCCCAGCTATCTGAGTTTGACAGCCTGGTGAGCTCAGATCTGTCAGGAAATGCAATTAGTCAAACAGGAATTCAGCTTTCATGAGCAAATTCTGAGACATCACTGAACAAAATAAGTGAGACGACAAAATGAATTAGGGAAAATAGCTTTTTGAAGAATATTATGGAATACTAACCTTTTTCCCATTAAATCCTAGGAGTGGTGTGCAATAGTAGACTATGTAATCAAGCCCTATGAAAACAAGGATACTCACCAGAGGGTGGTGGGCACGGAATAAGCTCCCCAAGGCAGTGGTCATGGCACCAAGCTGTCAGAGTTCAAGAAGTGTACTGACAACATTCTCAGACATATGGCCTTATTTTTGGGCGATCCTGAGGGGAGTTGGATTCAATGATCTACATGGGTCCCTTAATACTCAGGATATTCTACGATGCTCTGATTCTAATAATAAACAGTGCTATTGCCACCCCTCTTATATTTGCATAAAGAACACCAAAGCCTGATTATGTTTTCCAGTAGAGAAGGCCTAAACTTCCAGGTTCCGCCCACTGTTACTGTGCTTTTCCAAACTAAGACCATATCCACGTTCAAAGTTCTGAATCTGACTGGAGAATCAAAATAAGTTATATCTGAAAACTGGCGTTTGGTGGGTAAAATAACTCATACCTAAATAACTATTTTTGTGACTAATTGGGAACTGTTGAATTATGCCAGTGCATAATTTTGGGTGATCCCTGAAGGCTGCATAGCATGTCTGGGCCAGCAGCACTTTGAGTGGTTAGCCTGTCTGACAGCTAGATGCCACTGTTTCTCCGTAGAAATGGTGCTGGGCAGTAATACAACTCTTGCAGTAAGTCAAAATGTGCCTGCCTCCTGTCAAGCAAAGCCTTTCATCAATCAGCTAATGGGAAAGAGACTAAATGTACAAACTTACTCAGAAGCGAGATTTTTTTTTTGCTTTATTTAAAACTGAGGAGACAGTTTAGATCTCTGAGCAGAGAGCACCCATACTATTTCAATCTGAAACATATACAAGTTTTTTCCTTGAGTTGTAAAGCATCTCAGAAATAATAGGCATTATTTACATTTTATTTACCATAAGATACACCAAATTTGGTAGCATTCTTGCAACTGTGTGTGTCATTTAAATCTTGGTAATGTAAAAGAAGAAAGAAATAATATGCTTTTTGTAATTTATCTGTAAGTGTAAAAGATCTCAATTAAAAAAAAAAAACACATCAGATTTCAGGTGCCAGTCAATGATAAGTTTATATTACTTAGAGTAGCCCCATGCAGACTTGGCTAGAAACTCACCGAAGAGAATTTCTCTAACAAGACATGTATCTTAAAATTGCCTCCCAGTTGGTTCTGAAGTTTCTGAGGTAAATGAAAAAAGGATTATTAGAACACAAAGTTTGAGATGAGAAAAAAGTGCTTGTTCTTGCATGATTTCCCATCAGATTAAGGTTACTGCCTCCCAGTGTTTGATAACACCACAAATGTGCATGACCTGGCAAAACAAACACATCGGCACTGATGGAGCGACTCTACACAGCGGTATTTTATAATGGCATCAGAAGTCATCTGCAGTTGCCTGTGGTGTCACACAGTCACCATGCTGCACAAGAAGACAGTGAGGGTGGAAGGCAAAGGCAGCGAAAGTTTGCAGAGGGGGCAGAGGCCTTGCTGCATTCAGCCAGCTGAGGAGATGGGAGGGGCCATGGGTCCGGGCATGTACTGGCAAACATGGAGGGATGTGTCAATTTAATGCTGCGTTAAATCATGTTAAATCACTTTGCAGATGGTTGGTGTAGGTTCCTATTAAGGTGTTAGTGGCCACCATTTGCACTGGTCAGCTCAGTCCAGTAAATGTTCTCTGGAAAACTCTGTTTCCTAATCAGTGTAGTGGAAGCTAGCAATTCTGATAAGTTATCAGGAATGGCATATGGAAACATGGACAACATTCCCAAATCTCAGAACATATTTCAAATATGGAAAGAAAAGAGAATGCATCTCAGTTACCTGTGTACAACAAAGGGTAATTGAAGTGTGTCTGTGAAGGATGAAGCTTTCACATTACAACCAAGCTTTTTTATTAATTACGTCTTGACAGAACAGAGTGCATTACTGATTAGTTCGTAAATGCTTTAAAATAAATATTTGGAGACAAAAGCCCCAGGGCTTTAAAATCAGACATAAAGTTATAAACAAGTGTCAAAACCTCACAAAAACACTGCAGCCAACATAAGTCACAGTAAGAAGCAAATGCTTCAATAGAAAGGTTTCTAAATCTTCTGATAACTTACTAAAACATATCAAAAAGCATTTACCCCTTCAGTTCATGTATTGAACTCTGGAAGCCATAACTGTTCTTCACTCTACACTTGTTTTCATGTGGTAGATTTCTATTCCAGACATTTTAGAAATGCTCATGTTAGTATTAAGAGTATTAAGAGATGCAAGACTCTGGATACATATATTTATTTTTCCTTTTCAGAATCAATTATTGTACTATTTATGCATAGTCTCCTTTTCCTTGAGTAATACTAGCCTTTTTCACTACTATGTTCTTGTAAAACTGCTACTACTTATGTCTGCATAAGTGTGACGATTTTCTGATCATTTTCAGATTGTGGTTTGCATAAAGATTTCTCTATCATTGGTATATAGGTGTTAAGGAATTTCATATTCTGAATTTTGTAGGCTCATTTATCTCTGCACTTTTTTGCTAGAACTGTTTTCTCTCCAGCTACTTCCCGCCATTATATTTGTAAGATCTGCCTTTCATTATATCACTCTTCAATATACACATAATCACAGTGTCGCAGACTAGCTAAGATTGGCAGAGACATCTAGTTCCAATTGTGCTCCAGCAAGGGCACCTGGGCAGGGTATCCAGCACCATGTCCAGGAGCTTTTGCATTGCTCCAAGGAGGAGACTCCTCAGCCTCTGTGCAGCCTGTGCTGATGCTCTGTCACCTGCACAGTACCAAAGCATTTCCTGATGTTTGGCCCACTGGCTCTTGTCCTGACACTGGGCACCACTGAAAAGAGCCTGGCTCCATCCTCTATGCACTCTCTCCCTTTGGGTATTGATAGACATTGATGGGATCCTCCTGGACCTCCACTTCTCTTGGTTGAACAAGAACAGTTCACTCAGCCTCTTCTCATAGATGTTCCAATCCCTTCATCATCTTGGTGGCCTTCTGTTGTACTCTCTCCAGCATGTCCATTTCATGCAGAACTGGGCACAGCACTCCAAATGCAGCCTCACCAACACTGAGCAGAGGGGAAGGTGACATGTCCCTAGACATGGTAGTGGTATTTTGGCTAATACAGACAGGAATACCATTAGGCTTCTTAGCAGCAAGGACAAGCACATTGCTGGCTTATGCTCAAATTGGTGTCTACCAGTACGCCCCAGATACTTTTCTGCAGAGCTGCTTTTAAGCTGGGTGCTCCAAACAAATTATATTTGTGATTATTCAGTAGTTTCAAGAAGATGTTAACAATGTGAATACTAACACAACACAAACAACATGAAAGTGAAGCAACATGAAACTTTTATCTTAACCAATAGGATAAAGCTGTTAGGTAGGTCTTATTTTCTGCATTTCATTATGTTCTGATCTTGTTTAATTATCTTTAGGGAAGTAAAAAAACCACCAAAACAAAAGCCACAAAATTCCATGATATTGAAGGTTAGGCAGTAATGGTGACAAAAACTTGAAAACTTTTAGAGAATGAAAGGTTTTGAGGTAATATAGGTAATATTTTAGCGTGGGAAATTATTCTAAGCCAACTTTAATTGTATTATCCTTCTCTCTATATCTGTGACCTCCTTTGCAATTGATGCATTTCCTATTACAGATCTTCAGATTTAACCACCAGAGTGTTTAGGATCTGAACTGAACACTGGAAAAAATATTTTCCTGATGTAGCCACATTAGACTCATTAGAAGCATTTATGAAGTAAGAACACAGCACTTGAGTTTGGTATAATGTTATTCTGCACAAAAGACCTGTTGCCTACAAGCATTTGACAGGTTGTAAGTAAGCTCCCAAATAATACTTTCATACTATCTTACTGCTTTCTCACATGCAGTCCAACTCTGTTGTTTAAAGTTATTTATATTTGACATATTTCCCTATGTTTTTCCCTTTTCTTTTTCTTTTTTTTTTTTTCTCACTCTCCCCTCAAGTAATACTTGGGTTGTTTTTGTTATTAGTTTATCCTTCTTTTAGATTTACTTCTTCTATTTTCTTTCTGTATTGTTTTTATGTTAATAGTGTCTAAGTCATATTCTCGTATACTGTACTTCAAATCAGGTTTTGAAAACAGTAAATAAAGGAGTGATTCCCACTAGGCTCTTTGACTCTGCTTGTTACAGTGCCATAAAGACAATTTTGTTTACGGACCATTACAAGGTACAGATTAATCCATTTCCTCATGAATCTAGGATATCCTGTGTGGCACTGTGCTGACTGCTTGCTGAAGTCCCAGCTCTGATATTTTAGACAGTTTTTTTAGTCACAGTTTTTTAAAAGTAGCAGAAAACTACCTATAAGGAGCTGATCTAGCAGATTATTAGGGTTCTGCCTAACATGTTGTTTATATGCACATAATCATAAAACAGAAAAGGGAAGCTTTGAAAGATTCTGATGTATGTGTGCGTCTTCTTTGCTAGCTAGCTGATTAAAGTACTCATGGCTTCAACCTCTAGGATAACTTGGTTTTTAAGAAGCTTGAGTAGATTTTGGGTAGTAAGGTTGATGTTAGTAAAAAATGCTGTAATACTGTTCTCTTACATTATTGGAGATTAATTAGGGCTGCAAGCATTTTACTGGTGCATGTGGGTATAGTATGCCTTATCCTTGTGCACTCACTTGCCATGCTTTCTTTTCCTCTGTGCTATTTTAGTGCTCTAAGGGCACACTGAGAATGTCCAGAAGCTCACAGTTCCAAAAACCACACCAGTGACAGACATGTTTGTATTGTAATTTGCTTGTTTCTCATAGTGGAATTTATACTCACAGCTCATACTTTCTGTGTGCTGTGCTGAGTGTTTACCCTAGAGTATTTTCATGCCTATTTGGTAAGCCAATATTTGTGAAGGAAAGCTAATTTGCCTTCAGGATATAAAAGTATGTATTAAATTTCTGTCCAATTCATCAGGTCATCGCTGCAATTTTCTTTTAGAAAAGAGCCCCTTAGTCCTGCAGTACTCTTATGTCCTTATAAAATAGTGAATTATTTAGTCACATCTCAGCAACCTCTTTGGAAAGACTAGCTGGTTAATAAAGGAAACAAGTTCTTTCCTACTTAATAGAAAAAACATATGCCTGTATGCCTTACAGTCAACCTGTGCTTAAAAGCTGCCTTTGAAATTTGAGCTGTACTGTAAAAGTGGTGTTGTGCTAAAAAAAATGTAGAAGTAACAGCACAAATTGCTGGATTTGTAACATTAGTTAGAGAGAGATGAGTGCTGCATGAGCCAGGGAGTGTCCTGATAGGCAGGCCTTGGGAATCCAGTGTGATCTGTGTATTCATGGCCTCCCTTTTTTAAGTCAGGCAGTCACTGGAAGGGAAATATGGGGAGTAATGTGAGCAAAGCAACTGCTGCTTCATTAGCTCTCATATTACTAGTGCTGTAGAACAGCCTGTATGATTATGAGTGCAAACCAACCAAACCGGTCACTGACTGTATTAGTTACGGAGCCCAGTCAGTAGTGTGTGTCTTGCAGATTTGTAATTTGCTTGAGAAAAGGGGCAATGAGTACTACTGCAGGAAAATAAAGGTTTGTAATGCCTTTGAGATGCAAGCTTAGCTTGCCAGATTCAAGGGACTGGTCATTCTTTACTGCATTTTGTCCACTTGTGAGAAGAAGATATGTAAACTTCCAGCTTGCAGGGTTTGCTACCACTTGCCTGCAGTACGGCTTCTTGAGACAGTATTGATTTTATGGCCTCTCTCTCATATCATCAAATAATTAAGTGGAAGTAACAAAGAAAAATGTGCACTTTGAGATAAAGCTTAATAATTTCTCAGCCTGTTTTTTATAGGCCAAAATCCTGTGAAATCAGTGGACTGTACTGTGAAAGGGCATTGACATTTGGGGCTCCCAATGAGAATTGATATTTCATATTAAATGCAATTCTGAGAGGAGCTCGCACCATAAATCTTAACTCACTTTCATACAAATGTCAATGGGAGCAATGGGTTCTCTGCAAAACTCAGCCTTATCCTGAATCAGTCCCAGGAATGGTTTCTCCCAATCCAGTCTTAACTAAAAGCTGAGTAACAAATTCTGAATCAAAAGGTCGTGAATATCTGCTTCCTTTCACTCCTGTGATTTGAGCTTTAAAAGTACTCTTTGCTTTCTGGGTGTGGTCTTTCACTGACTAACTTAAGGCTGTCAGTGCATATTTGAAGTACTGAACAGTAGGGCTCAAACCAAAGTTCTTCTAGACGAATCTTACAACCCAGCATTACATATCATCAGTATCCAATCATTAGCAAAATATGTATGATCATTAGTGAAATATCTATCTTGGACAATCCATCTCATTACCAAGAGGTGTAGCTTAGATAAAGCATTATGAGAATGTATTAACATTCCTTGTTTAGAAGAATAGTATCAAGTCCTGCCAGTAAAAAACTTCCTTGATTCCTCCTTGAGCCCTGGCCACGCTTGAGGTGGAATTCAAAGGGAGAATGAAACCAGATGCTTCCACATAATTGTCAATATAAAAGGTGGACCATCTTGCAGCAAAATTGGAGATCTCAGCTACAAGTGAGCGTGCTGTGTAGGATGTCCCACCTGCCAGGAAAGGTTCTCCAAATCCTCGCTGCAGCCAGGGCTCCCCGGTGACTGCAGATCTGGATGATGGTAAAGTATTAGGACAATTGCTGATGTATCTCTATCGCTCTCCTCATATACTAATGGTTAGGTGCATTGCTTTATTCCGTTTCATTCTTGCTATATCATTTAACTTATTTTCTCATTGCTTTAAACTTAAAGATAAATTCACTCCTTTACTTAATGTCTCTGACCTATGTTCACTGGCAAAACAATATTCCAGCACATGGTCCCTCTGTTCATTTATTTTTATTTTTTAAGTACAAAATACAAAAGAATATCATCTGGTGTGATTGCCATAACAGTTGAGTTAAACAAAGCTTAAAATTTGAACTGTAAAACTTATTCATAATTACTGAAATATTACAAACAGCATCTTGATATCTCTTAAAAGATTAAAGAGATGTTAGATACTGTGAGATGATGTGACAGCAGTGAGTTTACATTCTATTCCTGTCTGTGGTGATTTGGAATTTCAATGCTGTAGCCCAAGTCTGATCTAATATTCAAAACAAGCTTTAAGTATTGATATTTACCTGTAATTTCAAGTTTGATTGTCAGCATACACTGTTTTATGTAGACTGCCAAAACTATTCTTGACAGAATATTATTGATAAGAAGATTGGGAGATGTAAATCTGGAAGACTATCAAGAAAACAAAAAAAAATATATATATACAGATATACAGGGTAAAGAGATTCTGGATTTTTTTTTTTTTATTTTTATTTTATTTTTTTAATTACTGGTAGGTCTGGCGTAAATGCAAGATGCTGAAGAAATGAATTATATGATACTTCTCAGGTAAAAAGAAGCTTCTCTCTCAGAACCAAGCAACCAACATCGTTGTCCCAACTCTCCTGATCCCTGTTCACTTAAGCACTTTTTAAGCACTAATTGTGATATACTATATTATAATATAATAACAAAAAGAAGCAAAGGCGGGGCTCAACTTTAAACTCATTAAAATATGTTTCTATAGAGGAGTCCAAACTTGTGCATCTTGGGTTTTCCTCTAGCATGCTTTTTGTTGAAGCATTGGAGCTGATGCTCAGAGAAACAATGATGCATCAATTTTGTTGGTTTGGATCAACACAAGGAACATCTGAAGCTATAAAGGCAAGAAACCTAGTACCTTCATGGCAGGTTCCTAGAAGGCAAGGAAATAAGGCCAATCGTTAAATCTTAAAATTCACTGCAATAATATGGTGCACTATCATGGTAGGGTAGGGTATTCTTAAATGTGGGCTGTTGAACCCAGGACCTGTTCTTTATTATATTATCTACCTTGCTGAAACACAGCCTAAAGAAGGTCTCTACTGGAATGGATGCACACAGAAGAAAGTTTTTGGTTAAACATCTGTAAAATCAGCTCCTTGTCAGGTGATGTAGCAGGCTACATGCTAGCTGAAGTAACAGCTACAAAGCAGCTCAAGGTCTGCCCTGTATCATAGCTGTACCAGTTGACAAGTGGTCCAGCAACACACATGAAGGAGTAGGGTAAAGAGAGATTTTCTGTCATTAGTGTAGAAAAAGCAAGCGATGCATCCTCCAATCCCAGCATTGTGCAGTTTTACTGAAGCTGCCTCATTGTTTATTTGTCCTGAAGAAGAGAATAACTCGGACACAGATAAGACCTTGACTGCAATCACAGTAAATACTTGTGGTTTCTGCCGGAGGCTATAACCAGCTGCATCTGCTATTTGAGAATGATACTGTAAGACCAATTATCCAGTAGCCCTCCATATTTTGCTCAGCCTAATGACCACTCACATAGGGGAGCATTACAAGCTTTTCACTGCTTCTGCATTTCAAAACTGGGCAGGACACATTCATTTTATGTTTGCTGTTATGTTTAATGATTTGTGAAATCAACGACCACAAAAATCACCCCATTTTGCCAGGTATCCAGTTGAGATTATTTCTTTTTATGTCCATTGTCTGCACATTTATCTGCTCCATTTGAGACTTTTCAGAAGTACACTTGGGTATAATACCCTAAAACTCTTAAAGAAAATTGCTTTATGCAATGGTTAAGGTGAAGTTGGAGAGCTTTTTTTAAAAAACGTGCATATCTTATAAAGGGACTAAATAAGGACTTAGCAGAGAATGAGAGGAAGCTATACAGAGCTTACGTTGATAGTCATTGAGTTTTTGGTTAACAAATATTAGAGCAAGGGCTGCAGTCTCCAGTCTAACATCATTGATCATCCAAGTCTGATTTTTAATGTAAATACGGGCCAGCAAAGCTCAAATGTGGTTAAACTTAACCAAATTCTTCCGTAAGACTTTGGAGTATTAAGAATTGTGGTGATTTATTCTAAAGTAAACTTAATTGTTAGCCACAGAACCTCACTGTTTAAGTTTAGAAGACAATACTCTGACCTAGCCTCATGTTAACACGTAAAAGGCTTTTTGTTTTGTTTTTACTTCAGTAGTATTTAAATATTATATATATTTTTATCCACAGCTTTTCAGTGATAGATAAGATCTGAAATCCCATTTGAGTAATGGATCAATGCAGAAGATTAAATGCTTTGCCCAAGGTTATACAATAGCAGAACTAAGAGCAGCATTTAGGCATCCTGATACCTAAGTCTTATTCAGTGCTTAGATAAATACCATTCTTACTGATCATCTGAACTATTCAAATTGTCCTGTAGGTTGCTATGTGAGCTGTGTTAAACTATTACTGGCTCCAGAAATAGTTTAAAGTGCTATTGAGTCATTGGGAGTTTCTCAGGGAATTTTGTGTGTAGATCTAGAGTTAATTTTCTGTCCTCCTGGTTTGAAAAGGGCACAGTGGAATTGGTACTGGAATTCTCATACTCCAACTGAATCAGCAGCATTCCATTGCCTCTCGCTCTCTGAAAGTTGAAAATATTTTAATACTGCTTTCTTCAGAATTGTGAACTGAAAATAGCTCTTAAAATACCTTTCTTTTGCTAAATTAACTTTCTCACAAAAGCACAGGCTAAATAAAACTTTATTTAGATAAAACTTTATCTTTTCAAAAAGCATTACACTGAATTAAATGTCACTATATATTAATGGAGTATCAGCTATGTGATTCCTGAAAGATGCATCACACAATCTTAGCAAATTTCTTAGTAAAAGTCAGCAAAGATAATGCTTTTAACAACAAAATGTGCACTCTTTTCCTTTGTTTTTGATTTTTTTTTTTTTTTTTTTCATTTCATACCATGTCCTAATGTTCCTCTAGTAAATCAGAAAAGTCTCATAGATTTCAAAGCTAATTTGCAATGGACTTCAGTAAAAGGGGACCAATTTACTTCTGTGGTTTTATTGCCCTGACAATGATGCTACACCTATATACATACCTGTAAATAATATGGACCAGGAACAACAGTTTGGTCCTGAGGGTAACTAGCTGGCACAGCTGTCTTCTTATACCTATACTTTCTTCCCTGGCGGAGGTCATTGCCAAACCGCTCTCCATCATTTTTGAGAGGTCTTGGATAACAGGGGAGGTCCCTGAAGACTGGAGGATAGCCAATGTCACTCCAGTCTTCAAAAAGGGCAAGAAGGAAGATCCGGGTAATTATAGGCCTGTCAGCCTCACCTCTGTCCCTGGAAAGGTGATGGAACAGCTTGTGCTGGATACCATCTCCAGACAACTGGGAGAAAAGGAGGTTATCAGGAGTAGTCAGCATGGGTTCACCAAGGGGAGGTCGTGCTCGACCAACTTGGTGGCCTTCTATGATGCTGTCACATGCTGGGTGGATGGGGGAAGAGCGGTAGATGTAATCTGCCTTGATTTTACAAAGGCCTTTGATACTGTCTCCCACGACATCCTTATAACAAAGCTGAGGAAGTGTGGGATAGATGAGTGGACAGTGAGGTGGGTTGAGAACTGGCTGACTGGCAGAGCGCAGAGGGTCGTCGTTGGGGTGCAGAGTCTGGCTGGAGACGTGTAACCAGTGGTGTCCCCCAGGGGTCTGTGCTGGGTCCGGTCTTGTTCAACATCTTCATCAATGACCTTGATGAGGGGATAGTGGCCACCCTCAGCAAGTTTGCTGATGATACGAAGTTGGGAGGATTGGCTGACACGCCTGAAGGCTGTGCTGCCATTCAGCGAGACCTGGACAGGCTGGAGAGCTGGGCAGTAAGAAACCAGATGAGGTTCAACAAAAGCAAGTGTAGAGTCTTACACCTAGGGAGGAAAAATTGCATGCACCAATACAGGCTGGGGGATGAGCTGCTGGAGAGGAGCTCTGCAGAGAGGGACCTGGGCGTCCTGGTGGACGACAGGTTGGCCATGAGCCAGCAGTGTTCCCTCATGGCCAAAAAGGCCAATGGCATTCTGGGGTGCATTAAGAAGAGCGTGTCCAGCAGGTCGAGGGAGGTGATCCTCCCCCTCTACTCTGCCCTGGTAAGGCCTCATCTGGAGTACTGTGTCCAGTTCTGGGCTCCCCAGTACAAAAAAGACAGGGATCTCTTGGAAAGAGTCCAGCAGAGGGCCACAAAGATGGTGAAGGGCCTGGAGCATCTCCCCTATGAAGAAAGGCTAAGTGAACTGGGTCTGTTTAGCCTTGAGAAAAGAAGTCTGAGAGGGGACCTGATCCAGGTTTATAAATATCTGAGGTGTGGCGGCCATAGCGGTGAGGCCAGTCTCTTTTCAGTGGTACGTGGAGACAGGACGAGGGGAAACGGACATAAGCTGCAGCACAGGAAGTTTCGCACGAATGTGCGTAAGAACTTCTTCACGGTGAGGGTGACGGAGCACTGGAACAGGCTGCCCAGGGAGGTTGTGGAGTCTCCTTCTCTGGAGATATTCAAGTGTCGCCTGGACGCCTACCCGTGCGACCTGGTGTAGGGAACCTGCTTTGGCAGGGGGGTTGGTCTCGATGATCTCTAGAGGTCCCTTCCAACCCCTACAATTCTGTGATTCTGTGATTTCCATCTGAAATATTAGAGGCAACCTTTGGCCTATGCTGTTCCTGAGTTCATGCATAGATGCTGTCTGGAAGGGAGATAGCTGAATCTATGCTGTTGTCTACTAAGTGAACTGTTTTAGCTATAGCATATGTGTGCTTAAACACAACAAATGTTCAGTTTGCACTTTTTCAGCCTGTCAGATTATTTATTGAATTATGTTCATTTGGAGGAGTTAGAAATACCATACTGGTCTTTTAGTTGAAAAGTATTTTATCTAACAGGTAGAAGAGAGTTTCTGAAACATCTTTTTACTTTATTGTTAATTCAAGACAGCTTTACAAACCAAGTTATTGGATGTCTTGGTCAGTTCTGCCTCAAATGAGTCTCAGGATAGAACTTTGCTGATTCCATCTGTTGTCTGATTGGACAGTTAGTATGTTTCTTGATAACTTTTTGTCCCTTTTCTTTAACTGTATTCCTTCAGTCCTCATAACACTGCATTTTTATTACCTTTGCAATTTTGACTGTTTTCTGCTGTTTGTCATTTAAATAGCTGGATGCAATTTACTGTCACGTAGAAATTAATCTATTATTTCACTCTGGTTTAACTTCTAGAATTCATTAAAAGTAACTGTCAAAGGTTCTGAAAGCCGAAGCCTAGATAAAAAATAGACTTTTTCCTTTATTCTTTTGCCTGACTATATGCTTTCCATTGATTATCATAAACATCATATCAGTTATTAGTACTACTAAGATCATGTTCATGAGGAGATCAGGAGGGGAGACCTCATTGCTCTCTATAACTTCCTGAAGGGAGGTTGTAGTGAGCTAGGGGTTGGCCTCTTCTCTCGTGTCATTAGTGATAGGACCAGAGGGAATGGTTTCAAGCTATGGCTGAGGAGATTCAAGCTGGACATTAGGAAGTATTACTTTTCAGAAAGGGTGGTCAGGCACTGGAATGGACTGCCCAGGGAGGTGGTGGAGTGAATGGACTGCCCAGGGAGGTGGTGGAGTCACTGACCCTGGGGGTGTTCAAGGAAAGACTGGATGTTGTGTTGAGGGACATGGTTTAGTGGGAGCTATTGGTAATAGGTGAACGGTTGGACTGGATGATCTTGTAGGTCTTCTCCAACCTTGGTGATTCTATGATTCTATGATTCTATGTGATGTACAAAGTTGTTTGTTCATTTGAACACAAACATTAGCATTAACTGACTCTTAAAAGTAATTCTTAGGTGCAGAATACAATTCAGAGAGATTTCTTTTAGAAGAAATACTATGAGTTACTTTCTAGGATTAAAGGAAAATATTAAACTGCTGTCCAAACTCCCAGCCACCTACTGTAGATCGAGCTGGCACTGGACTCGGACAGCTAATGGTTGAGATCTTTCCAGAAGTTTGGAGTCTTTGCTACTCTATCTGCAAGTGACTGGGACATGGGGGAAAACCTGCAAAAAGCAAAGGACAGCAGTAAACTTCCACACACTGAACCCAGCTGCTCCAGCTGCCAAGGACTACCCTAAAAGCTTCAGCAAAATGAAGTGGAGGTGAGAGTAGGAAGAAGGCAAGAGAAATGTTGGAGTGAAATTTAGCCTGGAGAATGGGGAAGCAAAGTGTTTTCCTAAATGTTTGCTAGTTTTTTTTTTTCTTCTTTGTGTTTTTTTTTTTTTTCTTCCCTTTTTTTCCCCAATACCTGAGATCAGGAATTAAAACTTTATGTTAAAAATTGGTTTCACCTTCATACAGGAGACACTGGTGTTGCACATGTGGAAGGCATCTCTAGCTAAGCCATACCATGGGAGGGGGTGAATTTAATAGTCATGTTCATTGCATGAGACTTGGTAGTGTGAATCCAGATGACTGGCAGACAAATTAGAGAATAAAGAACATGAGAACTGTTAGCTTACACGGATGAGACTACACAAGATTTTTGGAAGATAGCATTTTTAATAACACATGTGGTGACATTTGAGGGAAAAAAAAAGTTTCAGTAATTTTCTAGTAATTTTTTTGTATAATTTCTTTGTTCTCTCTGTCCCTCAGAAAAGAAGGAAAATCCACAAGAAGACTTCAATTAATCCTGATAGGATTATTTTTATTTTTATTTTTAATTGACTGTGGGGGCTGGTTTGTAGGTATTCTGCACCTGTACCATCCTTTCACTGTGATGTTTCTCAAGAAAGGACGGAGAGGAACTCTGCATCCTGGCAGTTTCCTGATGTATTTGCAGAGGTAGTCTAGGATGGAGACGATGGAGAATGGCAGTCTGCTCAGCAGGGATGTAAGAGGTGCTTATAATCAAAAGCAAAACTTTCAGATTCTAGTGGCAGAGGAACATATCTAGTGAAAAGCAATGCAAAGGGCAGCTGTTCCAAAGATTGCGAATACCTCGGTTTTGTGGCTGTGCAATGCGCAACCAAATGTATTACTGGTGATGGGGGAACTGGAAGAAAAAGACTGTGTGGCCTAAGCAAATAGGTGTGAGTATTAAAGCTCTAAAAAATAAGCACCACTCGTTTGGGTGTCCTACAGAGTTGAGATGGTGATGGTTCGCTGGTTTGTTAGTTTGCATAGATCTGGAAAAGGAAGGCAAGTCTTGAGATTTGTCTGCTGCATAGGTGCTACTCATCTACTAACTGCCCACATCATTTATGCTCAGCCTTCAGAGGATATAAATGCCTACCTAACTCCTCTCGAGTGTATGGGAATTAGGCAGCATTGCCTTCAAGGATCTGTGCGTTAACCTAGACATATTATATGTTGGAACTAAAATCTGACTTGCTCCTTTAACTTGCCTAAGGTCTCCTCAACTGAAGGATGCTTGTTGTTTAATTTGATTATCGAAGGACTCATTTTGTGAGATCAACCACAAATCAACTTTTCTATAAACACACATGTCCTTTAGACAGATGACATGAGGACCCTTCTAAAAATTATCTGAGGATAGCAAGGTATAGGTATTGCTCCTATGGCTAGCAAGACTGCCTTGAGACCTGTGCTCAGCATGCTCTATTGGTCTGTGTTTGGTTTCTCATCTGCACAACGGAGGTAGTGGTCCTTCCCAGGTCACAAAGGGTTGAGGAGAAATGCATTAAATTCAGGGCTGCTCTGATAGAACAATAATAGGGTTACAAAAGAAGGAGAAATGTCCTTCCAGTACTCTATGCATTTTACTGTATTATACTGTTAAGGGCAAGGGTCTCAAAAAATATGTCGCATATTTTATTCAGCAGAAATAGTAAATGATAAAAATTAATTTATGCTGAAGAATGTGTAAGGGGGGCTGGGTAACTAAGAGGTGGTAAAGAGTGAAGGGAACATGGTTACTGTCAGCCTCAATATACTGCAGTTTAAGCACAGTATATTTTCTTGGGCTTTCCTTTATTTTAAAGCACAGATTTCTTTCCAATTGCTTTAAGCAGGAACTGAAACCTACTCAGAAGAGGAATGCCTCCCCTTGTTCACCTAAGCCAAGAAGGAAAGCTATTAACATCTGCATGGTTACAGAGAAAAATGGAAATGTCAGTGCTGAACTCACAAGGGTATTGTGAAGATCATTCATTCATTTATTTGAGTTAGAAAGTATCACAGAAAAATCTTAAAGCATAAATAAATGGGTCATGGCTGGAGTTTTCTGTTTGATAGGATTTCTTAAACAGTTTATAAAGTGTAGCATCTCAAACTTTTAGGAATTGAACATAAAACTTGTACATTTCTGTGAAAATGGGCACACTGTATCTGAAAAACAAAATGACATTTACTGTCTTAATTGAGTTAGCACACAAGTGGCAAAGCAAATAGCAATATAAAATTATGGTAGTAGTTGTTCAGATCTCTAGTCTTCTATAAAAGCACAGGAAATATGCTGCTGTGGTTTGGAGTGCCAGGAGACATTTACAGGCAGGCAAAAAGAGAAAGCTCTACTAAATGTCAATTTTATTGTAGTGGAGAAACAATAACTCTATGCAATAAACAATTTGAATCCCAAACTGTAATTAATATGCTGCAGACACACACACAAAATAATGTACCTGACTGTTGTATTCTCGTTAGGATTTGTTTTTTTAGTACCCATATTAAATTAAACCCAGTTTGCAAGAAAAAATAAAGTGCTCACACAGAAACATTATGACTTAGGTTTTTTCTATTGTTTTTACTGGTTGTAACTTACATGAATAATACCTACGCTTTTTATACAGTTGAATAATACCTATGCTGTTTATACACTAAGCATATATTTAAGTTTATATACACATAAATAAAAGTTCCGGCTGATGTGGTTCAGGGCCAGACTGGATTTTAATGTGCATGTAAGGACTAAGAGCATATGTTATTAGGCATTCCTGAGACTTGCTGAATTGTATCCTCTCCTATTACAGTGGCTATTACTGAGTTAAGGCTGTTTGGGGAACATGCTGGGTAATAAATAAAAGTACCCATTCATTTAATGTTGTAGTCATGTAATGGTTAAATTACAGTGTGTGGTCAGGCTGCCTTTTTTTTTTGTGTTAGTACCACCTATGAAGAAAACCTCCTCTTTATTGCAACTGGAAAAACATGTATGTCCCAACTTACAAAATACTAAATACAAAGTTTTCTTTGATGTAAATGAGCCAATTCAATTTTTATCTTTTCTGCTTCTCTTTATAAAGGAGTTATTTTGAGATGGCAATAGCTTGTGATACAAAGTGAAGTGTGCCCTTAGTGGATCATCATTCCAAAACAAGTACTATTACTTGGGGCTGCTTCCTAATAGAATAGCTTAAAAATGATGAAGTATTTTTATACTGATTATTGATTAATTGTTAAGATTGAAGGAAATCCTCAGATCACATAAATGGTAATACTATAATGAAAACTTTTATTCTGAAAGTAACAGGGCTTGTCATCATCATCAGTGAAGCAGTAATATTATTGTACTTTCTTTTGGTAATAATTTTCACATTAAGTATTACAACTTAGAATATACTTCTTTAAAAAACATATAATTATCTGTTTCCCTGGGATTGTTGGAACTTTCCAAGAATCACTCTGCCTCTTTTGAAATTCCTAATGATGCAACAGCTTCTTCCACTTTCGCTTGTTCCATTGGGCTGCTGCTTCTTATTGCAACGATTGTCCTACTTTTATATAATCTGGTCATTCTGATTATAGTATCTCAAGAAAGAAGTTTTTATTTTTCCACTACAAGGCTGTCCTCCTGCTCTGTATTGTGTGGGTCACAGTGTGTACTCTTTCAGTACTGGTCTGATGAGTGCTAATTGGCACATTTAGCTGTTTCAGTTGTGAATGCCACTAAAGGGTAGTTGACTGGACCAGGCTGGTGCAGGTAGACATTAAATAAAAGCCCAGTCCTGTTGTATTTCCACAAAATGCTGGTACTGTCAAAATGTTGAAGGGAACCTGCCATCAGAAGTTGCAAATGTTGCATGCCTTGCTTCAGCCCTTGCAGTGTCTTTACTTTACTTTAACCACCAAAGATGAAAATCCCGTGTTTCCAGGCTCCCTGAGCTTGGGGACTGAGCAGTCCCTTCAGACTGCTTCAAGGGAGGGAAGGAACTTCCTCTTGCTGGGTTACCACTCAGCTGACTCAGCTTCTCAAACCAGATGACTTCTTGATTAATTTTGACAAGATGGAGCATTTTCAAAGGTATGCTGTGATCAGTGGGTAAAGCAGTGCTGCGGCATTCTTGATTTAGTGTACTTCATGATAGATGGCATCTGTGAATGTACAGTCCTGGAGATGATCGAAAGCACACTCTCAGTTGTCTTGCAGCTGTAACCTGCAGTTGGGTCACCATGAGTTAGAATAAAAACCATCAGTGTAAAACTCCACACCAAGTAAGACTGATATTCAAGCTAAAATTTTTTTTTAATATTTTGTTACAGCTCTTTAAAAACAATCAAGACAATGTATTTTCATCATTCTCCACCCTTCCAGAAGACTGATTTCCCCTGACGTGTGTTTTACATCTCATTTAAATCCTGGGTGGTACTAACTTTGTAGTAACTCCACATTACCAAATCTACTATACAAACATGTTTTGCTCTGTTGTTAGTCTTGCCTTCAAAGGTGCTCGAGAGGAAGGTGAACAACCTGCTAGCTTCTGACAGCTGGCTCAGCTCAGGGGTGAAATCCAGGACAGAGTAGCCCCAAGAACACAGGCTGTATGAACACAGAGTATAAATGTGAGACCAACTAAACCCTCTGGCATTATCTTATCTTTTTGAGAGCAGTGTGATTACTTTCAGGGCACAGTCCATGTGGTCCCAAGCATCTGTATAATAGCTAATTGGATGAAAGATGTATCCTTTTCCACCACATTACTCATAGTATGATTGGCTTTGTTGTAAACCATCTACAGTTTAAAATACACAGTGCACTTAACTCTTACATATCTTGCAACCTTTCATGAACAGTATTTTACTGCTGATATATTTAAAAAAATTCAGCAAACCTGATATCAGATGAAACCATGTACATTAGAATGGTTGCAGTAAAGACTTGTGATAGATTTTAGAGGATTACAGTGCAGGATTTATGTGCAGGTGATTTATATGACTTTATCACATTTGAGGTCATAATTATGTTTGCCAATAAATTTCTCAGCAAGGACCATTTTTCACTTTAATTTTAATTTTATAACAAGTGTTATCATAAATGGCAAAAAATAGGAGAGACTGAGAGAGACTTTGCGGAATAATCTAATCTAACATAAAATTCAAACCTCCCCCATAAGAAAATTTTCCATCAGATGACACACAAAGTCACTTTGTTATTTGACAAGGCTGACAGACATAGAAAGTCTCTCTTTAAATGTCAGGAACCAAAATGTCTTTGCTGTTGATAGCGTTTCTAGGATTTACCAGGAAATATTAATGCAAGATAAATATATCTTCCTCATTTCCTTCCTTTATAAGTATTTGTCTACCATGAAAATGCAAAAAGAAAGGAGAGAAAATTTGGCAGCACTGCATTCCTTTTCAAAGTTCCATTTATATAAATATTTCTCCAGCATGATCTCAATTGTGAAAAATGATTCAATTTACATTTAAAAAGTGAGAGTGATTACCTTTATTTGTGCCCAGTATTGATATGCTGAGAGTATGTGCGGCCACACAAAGAATGGAGAAGCAGCAGCAGGCAAGTGGTTTGAGCTAGCAGCACAAGGCAGAGCAATTTTAAACCTGAGTTGCACACTTTTTATAGGACTATCTTTGTATTTCAAACAGGCCTTCAGCACACATTGCAAAGTCATTTGGGTTGGATTATATAGAAAGGAAGAAGGGTGTTTTGGGGAGCCTAAATATAGTGGGCTATTATCTGAGAACAGTATAAACAGAAAAATATGTTACTCTACAACATGCTTTGAAAGAGAATTGCCTTTTTAAGGGAAGGCACAGTGTAGAATATAGGTAGAAATAACATCTATAGCTGCTTCTCTCAGCATGAAATTTCAAAGCTTTCAAACCTTAAGCTTCAAGGCATATGGTCAGATGGGATTTCACTTCCATGTAGGTGCTGCATATATTGGTGTATCATAGGAAGGTTTGTTGCCTCAGGAACAACTGCAACTGACAGATGAGCTAAGGTCCAAATTACCAACCTAATTACCTGTGCACCGTATCCTCCATGGAGACCACCTGGCTGGGAGACAGTGAAAAGCATGGCTGTAAGTGGCAGCTCTGTTCTACTTTTGGAGCAATGTCTGCAGGTTCGGGGGCTGAAGTGCCAGAGGTTCTGTACAGTGGGAGCAAAAACAACCCCAGCTATCTACTGCCATCATTCCTTTTGTCCTTCCTGCCCACCCATATAAAGTTGTTCCTTATAGATAAATCACTTCTAACTTTCTCTTGTTTATAAATTCTTCAAATATTGTACATCAGTTCCTGATGGAAGAAACTGACATAAAATACAGTTTTTAAAGTTTGTTTTAACATTAGCATTTTGGCCATGAAATCTTTGTCTTCCATTCTTTTTTCTCCCTTTCTGTTTTCTCCCCTTCCTTTCTTCTAGCAAAATTAATTTGTGATAGGAAGATATTTTAAACTGAAGATTCCCAGGACAGATAATGTGAAGATTTCAGAACCCATACTTTATAATGAATAGCATTAAAAAAAAAAAAGAAAGAAAAAAAGAAAAGAAAAAAAAAAAGAAAGACGAAGTATAATTTTGAAGCGACAGTGAAAATAATATTCCATGTTTGAAGTTTCAGAGTGGAAATCTTAGTAAGATAACTGTATGATAAGTTCTAATTTAGATGGTCAAAAACTTTGGTCAACAGCATTTTTTTTTTCCTGAAGAAAAGCTGTAATAATTATTACTCATTTTACTTGCAAAATTATTGCTACACTCTTTGCCAGCACTGCATGGAGGTAAACATCAGCCTGGGATGCTTCTGCATTAGTGACATCACTGACATTTTCCCAACTATGATGGAATCCATCTTACCGACTCTTGTGGGTTTTAAATGCTGACAGGAACAAAATGCAATTTTTAATAATAAAGATGGTATCTAAGACAAGCCTGGTTCTGTTATCTTTTGAAATAAGTCACTGAGGTCCCAAGCATTGGCCAGTTCAAGCAGATGTTTTAGAACATGTTAGATGTTCTCAGGAACATGATACATGTTTTTATGTTTGTGCATTTTTTAGAGGAGTTAATAGGAGGTTTCAGAGCAAGGCAGGAACTAGTTACTTTGTTTATTACTTTGGTAATTCACTGGTTCCACTTAAATTGTTATTTAATCTGTGGTCTTGTGTATATTTGAAAATATTAGCAAAATTTGCAGTTTCTCTGCAGATTAGGAAAAAAAAAAAAGTCATACATAAGAAAAAGAGAGTCTGATGTTCTAAAAGTCTATTAGGAAAAAAAAAAAAAGACCTCAGATATTCCACTGTACGTACATATTTCCCTTCAGTTTCCCACTCTGCACTAATCCTAGTTTCCCCTGCTCTAAGTGGGCAGTGCTTCACTATGGGGATGGTAACAATGAGAAAAAATTCTTCAGCTTTGAGGAATGATTTTTTAATATGGTCTGTTTTTTTTTTTCTTTTGTAAAACCATAACAAAAATATGCTTCTATTTCAATAGTGTATTTTTTCTCATAACATTTTAGGATATTTACACCTAATGTCATTATACATTGTAATTATGTAATTGCACATCTTAATTACACATTCTCATTATTTCATCATGCATGCTACCACAATTAAGTAATTAGATCTAATTTTATAAATTAGACCTAATTGCGTAAATACATGACAATGGCATAAAAGTGGCCCGAAAGAATGAAGAAGAGTTTAATCAAAATGCAAAGAATGTTCTGTTTGTCACAAACCCGTGCAGTCGGGACATATGCAGCACAGGACCAATCTTATGGGCACTGTTTGATGGCTCTTATTTCCCTCAAAATGAGATCACTGGCTGCTTGCAGTTAATCATTTTAGAGTACTTGAGATTTTTTTTCTTCCAACTTTGTGCTTGACATTGTAATTTCAAAGTGATTGTTTTTTGGTGCAATGGCACATTTATGCCATGTTTTTTACCAAGTTAGTCTTCTAGTATTCTTTGTATTTATTTATTTAATCTGTTCCTCTCTTTTCTCAGACTTCAGTTTCCTGTTGGCAGGAATTATGGGCCATATTTATCCTAAACCACCCAGGTCATCAGTGTGCAGCCTTGAGTATTGCTGAGTCTGCACGGACCAGAGTACTTACAGGTAGCCAGCTCCTGGGCACATTTTTTACTTGCTCCAAATACTACATTTCCATATAATACCTTGGGCACACATCAGGGGACAGTGCAGGTCACAGGCTTTTTCCAGTAGGCAGTATGAATGAAGTTGTCCTGTCTGGAATGCTGTGACAGAGCATTTTGTCGCATGGACACAAGCCGCGCAATCCTGCTTGCCAAAAACAACTGGAAAAGGACCCTTGTCCCACGTAGTATTTTTGTACAGCTATAGCCACAGAGACCATCTCATGAGACAGACACATTCTTAGAGCTAAGAAGATTCTGCTTTAAGATCCAGTACTCTTGAGTTATGCCCAGTTTTATGATGAGGCTGTTCATGGTCACTACACTACTGCAAATGTGGCCTGTAGGTGAGGCCTCAACAAACTGGCCAGACTGCTCGATTTTGCCACACAGAACTTGGCAGGTGCAAATATAATAAGAATTTTAAACCTGTTGCGTTGCCATGCGATATTTAACATCAAAAAGTAGGCAGTTCTCTGCTATAACTGCAGAGAAGAGGTTCTGTTCTGTCTTTGGGCTGGTTCAAGAAAAGGTAGTGCAGGTGTGCAAAGAAGAGACTTGCAAGCAACAAGGCATCATGGTAGGATTCAGCCATTTCAATTTTTGGGGCAATTTTTTTTTCTTTTCAGCAGACAGAATTAAACTGATTCTTCTGACAAAATAGGAAGAAATTATACAGCAAAAATAATCTGGATGAAAAAAAAACAACAACCACATAACTTAAAAGAAAAAGATTACCATACTCCTCAAATCAAACTATTTCATAAAGGTAAGTGCTTTTAAAAGATCAATATATTTTGAAAACATGGAGAATTCTCTTACTTAGGCTCTGTAACCCTCAGGAGTTTCTTTCAGAAACTAGCCAACTAAAGGAGAAACATTGATGGCTTTAGTGAAAAATAATATGAATTGCATCTTCCATTGGAGATTCGTCAAAATGATTAATTTCTTAAGGGAATATATATCTGCCTATTGTTACACAATGTACAATATGTCATATCTGGTTAAATTTATTTCACTTTCCTTGGTTGCAACAGAATTTTTGTACTGGCTGAGAAATTAGGAGATTTCTTTTTTTAAATCCATCCTCTCTACTAAATACCTTCATTTTTCCTCTAAGAGTTTCCCCAGGAAATCTGCACATACCCAATTTCACTTATTTACCTAAACAAAAAAAAAAAGTGCATTTATTTCTACTCTGTTTTAATACTGCACTAACATTTGCTACCATTTAGTTTGTGCAATTACAAGAATAAAAATGATCAGTTCTTACTTTACCCTCCTTTCCTCTGTCTGGAATGAAAACGATACCAAATTTATCTCTGCTGCAAATCCATTGGAGATAATGGAGTTGCAAAGGGTTTGAATACTAGTCATCGTGTGAAACCTCATTTTCAGCAGGGTAGGAGTAGAGATTCTCTGTGCCTTTATTTAGAGCTGCAGCTTCCATTACATTTAATTATTTCTCCCTGAAGCTGTAAATAGAAGGCAAATTCTTGTTAAATGTAATTCCTTTTGCTTGTATTTTGCATGATAAAGGTGTGGTTACTACATGGATGGAGATTGAATCAAAGAGATTTCAGTTTTAGGCTGAAACTGATAAACCTCCTTGAAATAAAAATCACAGGTAGTAGATAAAACACCATAATTCCTTCATTAAAAAAGGACTTGTCTTCTACAGCTAAGCTGGAAGTGCAGGAAAGCTGAGCATAAGGAAATAAGCTAGAGTATGCATACTGAATAAAATGAATTATTGTGATTAAGGATGTTAAATTAGGCTATTGATTGAGTATGTGGTTTTCTGATAGGTATAAAAGAAAAGGAAATGATTAAAAAAAAAGTATATTTTTTCTTTTATAAACTCTCTTGATTAAATAGCTTAAGGATAAATCTGTAGGTGCCTGAGGGTTAGTTCTCTTGAGCTACTGCCATAGCATCATGCTTTGGGAAAAAATTGGTTACATTTCCTATAGTGACAATTTTTTTTTTCTGTTATCCATCTCTCATCGTCTTTCTTCCATTATCATATTTCTGGTCATTCCTGTGCTTAAAATTAACCCCCGCCCCAGCTGACATAACTCCTGAGAGAGTGCAAAGGTTTCAGTAAATTTTTCATTAGTCCCTAAGAAAAAATGTAATACCCTGATAGCTGTGCCTTGTCATTCATAATCATCCTCTTCATCCACTGCACATTTTTTATCAAGATATTTTCTGCATGGTTACAAGTATACACAATTATGAAGTACTCATTGCCATGGTATTCAAGTGCACTTCAATTTATTAAAAGGGTTATACGATGTGATTGCTTGAACAGCAGGGAATTGGACATGACGACACAGGTTCCTTCTAACTTCTTTGTTCTGTAGATAAAACTAATGCCATAAAACATTTCTCTAAAAATAGATACTATATGGAAGGTCACCATATATTTAACATTTAAAAGAGCAACATCATGAAGTTGCAAAGTACACTATGAAATGCTCGAGGACTCTGCATTCTGGCTTTCAGGTGGCATCTCATTTGTTGCAGCTAGAAAAGTTCAACCTAAAGCAGGAAAGCGAACTAGAGGTTGAACCTGAAACCAAAGGCCCTCTTGATGCTGACATCTGCCTTGCTGTGACTCAGGCAGCCTTAGAGTCTGGGAAAATGAAGTATCAAGGTATTTCTCTGTGCTGTTTTGCCAGCCATTCTGAGAGCCTAGCCCTCTGTAAGGAGTTCTAGGCAGTTCTTGGGCCTGGAAGTGGGCACTCAGGCAGTCCTATAAAAGCAGAGTGATGATGCATGAAAGGTATTTTAGTTATGTATTTTTGACCACAGGGAACTAACTGACAGAAAGAGAAGAGGGCAGGGCAGGGGCTACACAAAATAGCCAGGAGAGCGTAAGTTTGTGCTCTGAGAGAGGGCTGACTCAATTCCTGCCAGTAACTAATGCACACCATGCTAGTGCGGAGTGTATGGGCACTCTGACAAAATGGTTGACTTGGAAGTGTGTATAAAGCAAAGGTGTGAAATTTTTGAAGTGACAAAAACAAAAGAAAAACAAAAGCACATGCATACACAAAACAAAACTTAAAAACCTTGAATAGCTTGCATATACTAGGAACTTGATTTCAGCTTGATTTCTGTGTCTGAGATAGCTTTAGTTCTAACTGGCTTAGGTATGGCAAGTGACAAAACTGCCTTGGCATGTGTGTGCAAAGCAGGCAATCTTCAAGCTGCTGAAATTGGTGCAATGCAGCTATTGCATTTCTGATCCAACCTGTTAGATAAGAACACCATTTCAAGCCATGTATTTTAAGCTTTTATGGAAGCCTGTAATCTCCATAGACCTTGAAATGCTGTTATCAGGATTGAGACCAAGATTCTTTTATCAAGGCAAAAGAATTGGCTCACCATATTCCCACCAGAACCCGTGAGGAGAGGAGCTTTGTCTACAAGAACATTTTTCACTTTTGTATTTGGTAAGGCACTGAAAGTTTAGAGACATTTTAAAATAAGAAAAAGTTTAACTTAGTCACTTAATGTGGCCTTACTGTAAACAAAAGCACAGCCCCAAGTATTTATTGAGCTATTGTGTGGGCAGTAATATTTTGGCTGTTAATTTGTTAAGCCATTGTGGATATGAGATGATCACTAGTTTACTAACAGATGGACATCCTTTTAAAGCCAAGCTGTTACATGTTTTTACCATTTTAGTTTGGATAGAAACCAGTTTTTTACCTTATGCTGTGCTTTTTATTTCTTGAGTCAGAAGATAAATTCATTACCAAATTGTGCTTTAAAAAATAAGGAACATTCCTGTATTCCATGTAGACTTCTTTAACAGAAAAACATTTGCCCTGGATGTTCCCCTTCCAGTAAAATATTGAAGTCTGACCTTAGGGCTTCATTTACTGGTGCATCCTCTACCTAAATCAGTGAGATGCCATTCAGTTGATTGACGTCCAGATATAACAGACTTAGGAGATGTCATGGCAGATGCCAGGTTTAGGGATATTTTGTCAGACTACTCTCTTTGTTCAAGTATTCCACCATTTGTTGTTAGTGCCATCTGTCAGGCTTTGCGTAGTGACTCCCTTTCTTCTTTTTGAATGTTTGATACATATCTCCTGAACCAAAATCTGATCTCAACACCATTGTTATTAACAATCACTACTGTAAAAATAAATTTAAAAAATTGCTAAAATACAATGTATTGTACAGATTGCAGTAAATAAATGGATGGATATTTTCACAAGTTTCTTAGTCAGAATTGTACCTCTGAATGCAGCATATTTTAGAATGAATATTGTGTTTTTATTTATTCCAACTTCTTTATTGATTCCAAGGGTTGATGTCAGTATTCCCTATTGCATAACATTTCTCTAAAAAATTCAGATAGCAGAGAAATAAGTAGTTGATAAGAAATGTTTAAAAAATATTACTCTCTCTTCATTTTTCTTAGTTCAAAATGAAATCTACAGTTTTTACTCAAGAAAATAAAAAAATTAAAAATTGAAAAAGGGTTGCTAGACAAGTTGTGGATGCCTTATCCTTGGCAGCATGAAAGGCCAGATTGGATGGGCTTCTGGTCAACCTAATCTGGTAGGTGGCGACTCTGTCCATGGCAGGGGAGATGGAACTGGATGATCTTAAAGTCCTTCCCAACCCTAGCCATTAGAATCACAGAATCATAGAATCCTTAGAGTTGGAAGGGACATTTAAAAGTTATGTAGTCCAACACCCCTACAATGAACAGGGACATCCACAGCTAGATCACTTTGCCCAGGGTCTGATCCAACCTCACCTTGAAAGTTGCCATGGACAGGGCATCCACCACATCTTTGGGCAACCTGTTTCAGTGCCTCACCACCCTCACTGTAAAAGATTTTTTCCTTACATCTAACCTAAATCTATCCTCTTTGAGCTTGAAACAATTTCTACTTGTTCTATCACCCCAGACCCTGATAATAGTCTGTCCCCTTCTTTCTTGTAGCTCCCCTTTAGATATTAAAAGGCTGTAATCAGGTCTCCCTGGAGCCTTCTCTTTTCCAGGAGCCTGTCCTCATAGGAGAAATGTTCCATTCCATGGATCACTTTTGAAGCCCTTCTCTGGATGCACTCCACAAGGTCTGTGTCTCTCCTGCACTGACTGCACATCTGGATGCAGTACTCCAGGTGAGGCCTCACCAGTGCAGAGTAGAGGGATAGGATCACCTCCGTCAACCTGCTGGCCACACTTCTTTTGATTCAGCCCAGGATATGGTTGGCTGTCTGGGCTATGAGGGCACATTACTGGCTCATGTCCAGCTTCCCATCCACCAGCACTACTAGACCTTTTTCGGGAGGGCTGTGCTGAATTCTTTCAAATATCTTTCCAATTTGAGAGAAGGATGTTGTGGGGTACCATGTCAAAGGCCTTACTAAAGTCCAGATAGATGATGTCAATGGCTCTTCTTTGTCCATTGATACAGTTACACCATCATAAAAGGCCACTATTCTATGGTTCTGTAATTCTATGATTCTATGATAAGAAAACAGGTTTTAAAGGAACTAGGATATGTTTAAGTCTACAATCCCTACAAATGTGAGAAACCAGAAAAACAAAGCAAAACAAAAAAATCACACATTGGTGTAATTAAATTGAGAGAATTAGGTGACACTTCAGATGCAAATCTTATGGAAAAATATATAGATCTCAACTTCTCTGAAATGTGGTTCTAATGGCAGAGATAAAATATTGATTTGGCAAAATCGTGAACTCACTACTGACATCCAAATATAAAAAAAATATGGTAAAAGTATAAATTAAGTCAAATTATTAGGGATATGTATAAGGAAATTATAAAATAATAAGTAGGACAAAGGAAAAACATAAAATGAGACACAACTAGCAGGAGGAATCAAGAGTAAGAGGAAATAGTTTTGTAGCTAATGAAATATGGAGCAATTATCTTCCTTTTTGCTGAGGACTGATTATGCTGAAGAAAAGAAAAAAAACAAAAAAAATCCCCAGTGTTTAATATTGCTTTTTGTATCAGTTCTCAGAAAAATAAATGCTGCTTAGTACTGCAAAAACTCTAAAGAACTCAGGCAGGAATATGATAGAGAGTGGAGAAATGAAGTACAGATTTTCATATGAAATCCCTGACAAGATACATCATGGTCTAGCTACAGAAAAAAATAATGTTTCCTACTAGTTATTTTGTAAAGGACATCTGACAGAAAACTGAACAGATGTATTCTTCATTCTTTTCAGAAAGAGAGCAAAGGAATTATAGATGGACAGCTAATTGCAGTTTCTAGAAATAAACACAACAAGCTTTGGAACAAACAATGAGACAAACTTTTGGAAGCACTAGGATGATAATAAGAAAATGAATAGTAGGAAACATACCTTATTGAAAAAATGCATTGAACCAAAGTAACTTAATATTTTTTTTTAAGCAGAATAACACCTTGTTGACTGTTGCTTCTGAGGGTGTTAACAGATTCTTTGAGGTCTTTCTGCACCAAGACAAGCGTGAAAATTGAGCTAGTTATGCTAGTCATGATTGTCAACCTGTCCAACTCCCCAGCAATTGAAATTCCTGCCCTCTTTACAGTGCCACTCTTCATAGTGTCTCACTGATGTGAGTTCCTTTCCAAGGTCACAGAAAATGGAGTTTTAAAATCAGATTTATGTTTTAACAGAATTTCATGACAACTACCAGGTGAGGGCTGGAAATTAAATAACTTCAAAGATGTTTAAAGAAAATTGCAAGAGAATATAAAATAATTTTAAATTTTTTTCTCCATTGTAAATCACTGTGAAGACATTTTGACAGTTCTTTAAAATACCATTATAGCCATTTAAAGGTGGAATAATGGGAGCAAAGGAGTTTACATTATATCTTAGCCACATTCGGCCAAAAGCCCAGATCAGCAGGCAGATTCATGGTAACGATTTGGGTTATCAGTCTCAAAGTCAGGATCAGATGATGGCAAACAGTACCAGACACAACCCTGTGATTGCTGGGCAGGGCCATAGCAATGGAGCAAGTCTGAGGTGAAACAGTGAATTCAGTCCACAGGTTGGGGCTGAATCAACAGGATGGAAATCATTGGTCCTACAGCAGAGCTCAGCCAGGAGCTGAAGACCCTGAACTGGGCAGAAATGGGCCCATAAGCAGCTGGGTGTGTTGGGAGGCCTAGCCAAGGCTGGTAAAGGTGTCAGAGCATTAATGGTGCCCTCAGTGCAACTCTGGTTAGCAACATCTTGCTACTCTCAGACAACTGCAGGCTTTATGTAAGAAAAGCGTGTGAAGGATGCTGACAAAAAGGCCTTTTGTGTATGTGCAGTTATATATAAAATTTCAATACATTTTTGAAACAGGTTTAAATTTTTTTTCTTTCTTATTTTGTCACGCTATTATGACTTTTTTTGTGCTGTGATTAGAGTTATAGCCAACAGTGACTAGTAAAACTGAAAATAGTCAAGGTTTCAGGACTTAATTTTCATAATTTTCAAGGCTTAGAAGTTTGTCTGAAGCTGCTATGAATGGCTAAGCCCTATCTATACCTACCTTATACAGCTCATCAGTATTTGTTATTCTTTAATTTGACCATACTGGGATAAGCCAGAAATATTTGCAGATTTGGTGCCAATGGAGTTTGAAGGACTAAGATCCTCTAATAAATATATGCCCAGTATAAGCAAGACATTTGGGATAAGAGCAAGTAATACATTTTAAGTCTGCAAAACGTACCAAATATCTGGGACACCTGCTCACAGTTAGATAGATTCTTCTTGCTTAGTTTAACATTTCTAATTTTCTTCTGCAACAAAGTTTGTCTAATCAGAGACATGGAAGGCATGTACATACTGTATAAAAACAATTCACACCAAGGTCTTACTAATTTAAAAGTAAAAATCTAAGCCAAAGTTTTCAAAGGGACTGTAATGTGTATTGGCAAACAGAAAATTCAATTCTCTTTAGAACATGTAAATTGTTTTGGTAAATGATAATTTAAAGAATTTATATGAGCTCAATATGATTTGTCATTTGTACAGGTACTTCCATTCCATAGTAGTCTTCACTGCTGGGTGACATTAGAGAAGTACCCTAACGCATCTTGTTTTTTTCTGCAAAATAAATGGCGAGCTTTGCCTATAATTCCTTGAAAATGATTCCCTCATTGTTGCCAGCTAATTGTTCTTCCACAAAAGCTGTCCTTCATAACCACTACTTTGAGTTTAGCCTTTGGTTGTCCTCTTGCAGATAAATAGTTAAACAGATATATTTGCAAGTCATTAATTTTTTTATGATAATGGTTGTGGTCTCCCAGGAAATAAATGTAATTCAGTGTTTTTTTTTTTTTTTGTTTTGTTTTTTAATATTTACTTTAAGTACTTCTTTTTGTTTTTATTTCAGTTTTGTTGTTGATTTTTAATAATCAAAACTGTACTATAAGTCAGCCTCACAGTATCTGTTTGTCATACTTGTGTCATACTGAATCTGTCCTGCATCAGTATTTACTAGATAAACTAATAGATTTATCAAGGTTTGCTGCCAATGGAACTTAAAAGCCTTCTCTGACTCTCATAGGCAGTGTGATGGCATGTGATGGTGTAGCCTTTCAAACCTCTTAAACAGAGTGAACTTTACTGCTATCACAGTATCCTGGAAAATGCATTATTTATTATTATTGCTCTGAGCTCTAATTTACTATGCTATCCTGTGTACACTTATTTGTCTTCTGACTCCTTAAAACTAACATATTTCATATAAGATACATGTACTGTAAATAATCTGTACTACTTCATATGTGCTTACTTATGAGTTTGTTCTCAATTAAATATTTTTCAGTAATTTGGAATCTAATACTGACATCCAAAATTACACTGACTTCAGTGAACTGCAAGTATTTGAAGAAAATGCTTAATCAGGAAAAGTATGTTTGTATTTATAGGAAAGGTTTATCAAATGGAAGAATACAAGCTAGTAAACAGGGCTAAAGATTCTAGAGAAATTTAGTGCAAAAATACCTACAATACTCCTAGGAATTAAGACAGGCATTGCTGAACACTCTTTCCAATTCAATGGGCTTATGACATTATTACTAGAGCCTGTCTTCAGTATTTAGAAGACACCTTAAAAACATTTTTTATTATTGTTCTCTACAGATATTTGAATCTTTTTGTGATATTCCCTTAATGTAACTTTGTACGGGTTTTGAAGAAACACATGGTAGAACAGAGTGAAGATTTGAACATTTTTTAATCATTTAGTTTTTTGGAAAAAACAACAACAACAAAACAAAACAGCAGAGGAGTTGATATTATTTTATAAAAAAACAACAATGAACTTCCTTTTTCTAGTTTATCATAGAATCCTTGGAGTTAAAACGGACCCTTGAAGGTTGTCTAGTCCAACCCCCCTGCAATGAACAGGGACACCTACAGCTAGATCAGATTGCTCAGAGCTCTGTCCAGCCTGACTTTGAGCGTCTCCAAGGATTAGGCATCCACCACAAATCTGGGCAACCTGTTCCAGTGCCTCACTATACTTATTGTAAAAAACTTCCTCCTTATTCCCAAAGTAAATCTCCCCTCTTTTAGTTTGAAGCCATATCTTTTTGTTCTGTCACAACAGATCCTGCTGAAGAGTCTGTCCCTTTCTTTCTTATAGCCCCTCTTTAGATACTGAAAGGCTGCTCTCAGGTCACCTTGCACCCTTCTCTTCAGGCTGCAAGGTGAACAGCCCCAGCTCCCTCAGCCTGTCCTCATAGGAGAGGTCTTCCATTGTGTGGATCATTTTTGTGGCCCTCTAGATGTGCTCCAACAGGTGTTTCTTCTGTAAATTGTGTTTCTTCTGTAAACTGTGTTTCTTCTGTAAATTCCACATCTGGATGCAGTACTCCAAGTGAGGTCTCTGCAGTGCAGAGTAAACGGGCAGGATCACTTCCTTTGATCTGCTGCCCACTCTTCTTTGGATGCAGCTCAGGATATTGTTGGCTTTCTGAGAAGTGAGGGCATATCATTTTTCCCCCTCCTTACCAGATTCGTAGTGCAGACAGCTCATTTCATATGGTCTTAGTGACTAAATACAGGTAAAGAAGAACAGATGACTCTCTTTGTGTTACTGGACATTCCTCAAAATAGAAATCTTAAAAGTGCAGGAGCAGGCTGTCTCCATGTTCTGTAAGATGAGGTGGTAGGAAAGATGACTGAGCTGGCTGAATAGAGATTATCATCTTACAGAAAATTCACAAAATTGTACAGACAGGTTACGTAAATAGTCAGTCATTTATCTGTAAATTAGGAAGAATTAGAGACTTTGAATAGCGGACAGATGCTTGCAGTTAGAAACAAGATGTAGGGGGAACTGCTATATCATGGCCTGAAGATTGAGCACCTGGTGAAGGAGGTGGCTGGCCTAAGAAGTAGAGATGCAAACAATTTATCAGTGCTTCCCACTTGACCAGAACGTGACTGGGTCCACCCCTCCCTGGGCTCATTTAAGGGCTAGCTTCCAAAGAGTGTTTCCTGGATGAAGGTTGCTTTCTAAAGTGGAGTGGATTGTAGCTAGTGACCCTATCACCAGTTGGGTGAGTCAACTTTTTCCTGCGTACGATTGTTGGTATTCTTAATAATACTTTGTCTGGTATCACAAAGAACGTGGTAGAAGCAGTTTTGCTGCTTCCAAGAACAAACACAAGATCACATTATTTTCAATAGAGGAATGGAAATCAACAACAAGAGAACACATACATAAATGTCATAGATGAATAGAAGTTACCACAGGGGCATTATGAAGAATGTGGTGAAGTTCAGCAAGTTCATTCACTGAATAATGTGATTGGATTGATATTATACAGTATGATATATAACAATAAATTTGCAATATAGCTCTGCCCCAAGTAGTATTTTTACTCTTGGTTAGAAGCACAAGAGGGTTGTTTTTTTGTTTTTTGTTTTCCCCCCATAGAACCATAAAAATCATAGAATCCTTAGAGTTGGAAGGGACACTTACAGATCATGTAGTCCAACTCTTCTTCAATCAACAGGAGCATCCACAGCTGGATCAGTTTGCTCAGTGTCTGGTCTAGCCTGGCTTTGAAAGTCTACAGAAACATTTTTTTCCTCTAAATAATACTAATATTTCAATTTACTGATCTTAATATTCTTTTTATGCTGAGGAACACAGAACTGCACATAATGTTCAGGGTGAGGCTGCACTAATGTTAAATATAGTGGAGAATCACCTCTTTTTCCATCTGGATAAGTTGTGTTTAATGCATCCCAAAATGTATGTTTTCTTCTTGGCTGCCAGGCTGCAGGCTCATGATGAACCTGCTGTCAATAAATACCCCCAGGTCCTTTTTGCTGAGCTGCTCTCCAGTCACTTGACTCTCATCTGTGTCTGGCATTATTCTATTCCAAGTGCAGAAGTTGCCGTTTTCCTTTGTTGAATTACATGCCACTGATGACTGCTCACTCTTCCAATCTATCTAGATTCCTCTGGGATTCCTTTCATCACTCTAGGGAATCAACACTTGAATATCATCAGTGAATTTGCTGAAGATGTATTAGGTCTTGTATCTAGATCATTGATAAGAATGTTGAACAGAACTGGCCCTATAATTGGACTGGGGGATTTCTGAGGATGGATATTTCATATGTGGCCTGATAAATGATGGCTGAATACTTGGTTAAATATAATTTACAATTTTATTTAAGAGGAGTCCTCACCAGCAGCATTTTGATGGCTTTTTCTGTGAAATAGCTTGGCCTGATTCCTTCTTGCTTCAAACTGGCATAACTCCAACAACAAATGTTTGGATTAATATTAACAACAAAAAAGATCAGCTATAGAATTGCAGCAGTACAACACAAGTCTGGAGAGGAAATATCTAGTGTAAATATCCTTAATGTAACCAGTCAATCTAAATATTATTTTTTCTTTATTTTTTAGTTTTATTTTTTCTTTTGCTTTTGTTGTCTCACTAGAACCTCATTTGTGTACTTATAATTTCTTTGGAGTAACCTCCAGTATAACATAACTCTTGAAATAAGACATATTGATTGATATAAGAAGCAAATGATAATGAGTACGGCCTGGGATATCTGTATCTTTTCTGTATGCATTTTTTAAAAACATATGTTCTCAGAAGGAGGAAAAGTTCACCTAACAAAAAAGAAATGAACATCAAGTTGGAGGTTAATGATAAGTTCTATCACTCTCTAAAAATGTAATTTCAAAATGTAGTCTTGCTTGAGGAGTAATACAGTCAGCATGGTGGAAGGTCTTTCCTTATTACTGCCATAACAATTTTTTTCATGTGACATTAAAAGTACCATGGCTTACTTTTTGCATAGTCTCTAGCAGTTGTGTAACCCTAAAATTAACTCTGACCTTGTAAATGCATTCTGTTCCACTCAGTAGAAAAATATATTTTCTTCTGAAAGAACATATCAGGTTAAGGACAAAGCAAATCTAGAAAGCTTTTAGTAAGTTTAAAACTTTCTTTAGCAAAAGGTATCTGTGCTTTCAGTTACATCAACTCTCCAGTTGGCTGTTGGCCCAATTTCCTTGTTTAAGATTATCTGTGCGGTGGGTATACTGGTTCACTCCTAAGTATGTCTCAGAGTAAATCTACCAATTTGCTCACAGAAACTCAAGTATGCTTCTGGAGTTTATCCATTCCAGGGAATACTCCCACTTGGCAACATGGAAAGTTTGAAGCAGCCTTTGCTTCCCTATGGCTCTGTTTCTGAACTTTATGCTCTGATACACCAATGGCACACTCATTGCCAGCCTTGGGTCAAACAGTGTGTCTTCAGCCCAATGTTTTAAAAAAAAAAACAACAAATCCTTTCTCTGCTAGGTATTGGCACAACTTTGGGTAGGAATTTCCAGCTATTGAGCAGTTAGCTGGGAGGTGGCTGAATGAGAACTTCTGTGAAGTGCCACTGTCCTCATAGCTGGAAGTTGTTGCACTCTGGTTGAATATTTTTGGTATTTTTTGGGGAGGATGCATTTTTAAATATTGAAGGAAGAGACATTTTTTCATGAAATTTCATGGAAAAAATAGGCTTTTTCTTTTCCTGTTTTGTAGCTGTAAAAATTTAATAATTTAGGAGAATGACATTTTCAGAGCAAGTGTCTATGTTAACAGTCACTATGACACTAGAATCATTCCATGTTTCTAGAGTTTTTTTTTCTGACACACTTAAATTGACTCTTCTGTAGTTCCAATTACATTGTCAGAAGTCATGATCAGTGGCTGTCATTGTCACTAACTTAATTTACATAGCATTCAAGACAACTCAAGACCATAGTCGTACTGGTGATTTCAGAGAACACGGTGAACAGCTAATCTCAGAATCAAGCACCTACTGAATGTGGATGGAATAGAGCAGAATGCTACAGTGATACATTGCTGTTGCCTGTGCTGAACAGATGGATCACTGTTCTGAACTGTAGGTGACATTTATTAAATTCTGCTTTTATTTTTTAAGGATAATAACTTCATACTTAAATTACTGAGAGATGTATTTCTAAGCTAATGCCTTGGTCGTAACTGTGTGCAGTGTGTCAGTGATATTTATTTCCAACAAAAGAGAACAGTAAAGGTGTATTTTTTCTTTTTTTTTTTTCTTTTTTTCTTATGATTATTGCTAACCATTGAGAAACCTAGGGCTGTGAGCAGTGGACATAAAGCCTATAGTCTGCCTTAATGATTGGAGAATGGATACTCTCACTATAGTAGTGTGAAAGTCCTTGAAGTGCTGCTTTCTCCTGAGAAGCATCACTTCAGGCTTTGCGAGAGTATGCTTCAGTCAGCTACTCCTCATCCATATTCAGGCACAGAGCACTGTATTGTCCTGTGCTGGAAAATCAATACCGTGAATACTGTGTGTGCTCAGCCTATTTGATCTCCATGGTTGTCATGACTACACTTCAAGGTATTGATTCATCCACAAGGATCTCAGGGTTGGATGGTCCTTGTATTGAGGCAGAAATCTTTTGTCCTGTGAAATCTAAGCACATTCTACAATGCACCAAGTTTTACATATTCTTAGACCACCAAAGTGTTTTTGTTTTGTTTTTAATTTTCTGGGGTTGAGGGGTAAAGGGGGAAGTTTCTTAAATACCTCCTGCAAATTCCTGCATGTCCTATTGACAAAGATATTGCAGATGTGATAAAATGTATAATGAAAATTAGATGGATAAAATGAAAGACACTGAAAGTACTACTGGTTTGCTTCAGTGAACACAGTGAATTGTGCAGTCTGGGTGTATCCTCAGTATCTTGGATCTTTTTGTTCATGTATTTGATCTATTATGGTCAACTCAAGAAAAGAAATCAATGGAAAAGATTGTGATTGGAAAGGACTGTAATTTGCATTAGAGCTATGTATTAGGATCTGTTGTTTCATAGTACTTATTACAGTTCACTTTTCTATATGGGCATGTATATAAGATTTATAAAAATAGTACTTACAAAAGTATTTATAAAATAACAGGTCCCAAATGACTCATGCTACACATCCTATTTGTACCCAGTATTCATGTTTCTCTATTTAGATGCCTTTGTGCTTGTACTCAACTGATTCTTCTATGATTGCTACTGACTTTGATCTCCTGGAACAGTTTATGTAGCAATGTCTTAGCCTATTTTTCTATTAGGGAGCTAATTGATGTAATTGGTAAGGTCACACACATACATAAGACCATAGTTTGACTAAGACCACAGAGGTCCAAAACTAGCCTAATCTCCCACTGCCATAGGTGAATTATGTTTTGTTCATTAGCATTCCCAAAAGGAAACTTTAATAGAGGGGAAAAAAAAAAAAAAAAAGAAACAAGAAATTATTTACAGAGAGAGTGGTGAGGTGCTGCCCAGAGAGGTTGTAGACACCCTGTCCCTAGAGGTGTTCAAAGCCAGATTGGATGGGGCCCTGGGCAGCCTGGTCTAGTATTAAACAGGGAGGTTGGTGGCCCTGCCTGTGGCAGGGGGGTTGGAGATTCATGATCCTTGAGGTCCCTTCAAACCCTGTGATTCTGCGATCAGTGGAAAAAAAAACAAAAAACAAACAAACAAACAAAAAAAAAACCACAAAGATGTGGAAGGGAGAGGGTCAAACTGCATCTAATATTTTTAATTCATTTGAGGATCCAGGCAACACACAGTTTTGCCTTCTGTGACAGTGCAGTTCTTGCTGTAAAAAGACAAGGAGGCATATAATGGGGAAAAAAAAAATATGTGAATGAATAGAAAAGATATGTTCTCCAGCTTTAAACATTGAGAATATCAAGCTTCTCTCTCCCAGAGAGGTTGCAGTCAAGTCCCTCATTCCTTGTAGCTGTTTGCTCTACGCAGATATGCCTCTTGAATTTGCACTGTAAAATTCATTATGTCTACATATTGTAAAGAAATAGCTTTCTCAGTTGAATCTGCATATTAAATCTGAATCTGTATACTGACTGGGTAGAAATCAATGGAAAATCCTAGGGAAGTACACGGGCAGGAAAGTTGTCTTGGCCTGGTGCTCCCTTTCTGATCCCAGGATTGTTGCAGCCATATTGTACTGGTGAGACTCTACTCTTCATCTGGATCTCTGTCAGAGGTGTTTTTTTCCTTCAATAAGACTTGCATGGCTGAAACCAAGGAAATTTTTTGTCTTTGGAGCGATGTACTGAGGCTCTGTTGTATTTTATGCTTATAGAGATTTCTGATGTTAATAGCAATAGAGTTATCTGGTTGATACTTTTTCCTCAGTTCTTAGCAGAGAGATGTCCTCATAGGAAATCTACCAGATTTCCCAAAATTTAAATAATTGAGTTGCAATTACATGAAAATATGATCTCTCCTATTCCCTGTAGCATATGTTAGGTTTTCATCTGATTCTGTACTTTGAAAAAAATGATAGTCTACTTGTACACTATAAATTTCTAAGGTGAAGGAAGCATTATAAAGAGATTTATTTTTCTGTGATTATCCACTTCAGATTTAGATATTGGTTAATAAAAATGAATGCTGAGCTTTAATTCTTCCTTGAATCTCAAGAGGATTTCTCTGGGGAGAAAACTTCTGGAAATACTGTGTTTTTAAATTACAGGTGGCAGACATGGAATGGTCCTTCTTAGGTCTTGAACTCCGAGTGCTATTTTGGTGTTGTAGCAATCGGATAGATCAATACAATCAATGGGAAAGGCATTACAACAAAGGTGTGACAATGGAAGGACCAGCACAATAGAAAGGTTCTATAAAGGAAAGGAAAAAGATAATCATAGAATCATAGAATCATAGAATCGCAAAGTTGGAAAGGACCTACAAGATCATCTACTTCAACTGTTCTCCCATCACCATTACTACCACAAGCTACTAAACCATATCTCGTCACTCCTCATCCAGATGCCTCTTTGAACACTGCCAGGGACAGCGACTCCACAACCTCTGTGGGTAGGGAAGATTGCTCACCTGTATGAGAAGATTCTAAGTTAACAGGAGAAAGCTTCACCAAGGAGGGATCTCCAGAGAGAGATCCTTCTCTAGTGGCAGTCAATCCTTATATGAGGTCTAAGAGAGGTGCAGCCAGGCTCCACCCCTTTTGGTCACTCAGCTGAATTGCCTTCACCTGCGCTCCCAGGGCTGACCAGGTCCTTTCCTCAAGTGATCAATCGGTGGTTCAGGCCAGGACTCATCAGCAGTTCCCATAACAAAATATGGATGCTGGCCCCAGGTTCTTGGTTAGCCAAAAGCTGAGTCTGAGAACTCAAATTAGAAGTGCAAAGAATTTTTTTTTTAAATGCAATGCACATCACAATATCAGGAACAGGTTACCTTCCCTTTCTAGAGACAATAGACATTCTTCTTCCATCCCTGGAGGTTTTTTTTTTTGTTTTTTTTTTTTTTTGTCCTTTTTATTATGGTTTGCTAATAGAGTGGATAGTATTTGAAGTCTTCAGTTTTGAGCTCGCTTATCTGGGAGTTTCAGATTTCAGTCTTTTCCCATGAGACTTAATGAAAAGAAGAAACACTTGTAGTGTTGGCAGAACTTTGTTTCTGGTAGAAGGTGGATAATTTCCTGCATTAAATCTCATCTTGAAGTGTACCGTATCCTAAAATAACAAGTTAAGGTCTTGGATCAGTCATATAGAGGATATAATGAGCATTTTAAACTTAAGTACAGGGCACAGACTCAAACTAAGCATACAGTTCCCACTCTGACGAAATGAGGTGAATATCTTAAAATAATCTTTTGTGGAATTTGAAACTGGAGAGAAGCAGATCTGTGAAGTTACTAATGCCACACCTCTGGTCCTTTTCAGGCATCTTGCCTATGACCAGATATAGGCAGAAGCACCTTCATGAAGTGTTTTGTCTTAATGCACTCACAGACCTAAGAATCCTTTTCCAGGCACGTCAGTGAAATAGGCTGCCATAACAGTGGTACACTTTGAAGATAGAACACAGATAAAATCAGATGATAAAGGAAGAAGGTAGCTGGGGCTATATGGAGATGAGGTAGCGCTATTGGCTATCATCTGTTGATAACAACCCCAAACTGCATCTGTTTCATTACTTGCAAAATGGAACAGCGATAGTTAAGATAAAATTATGATGGAGCTGCTGTGTCTGTTCTTCAGCAATAATCTTGTAGAAGAAAATCCCACTTCAGCAAATATGCTTTTATAATTTGAAAAATATAGTAGCAAGAGAAAGGAGAAATACGAGGCCTGCCAGTAATCTTCCAGAGATTCATAACACATCTTTAGTTACTTCAGATAGTCTTCTAGAAAGCTTTCTAGCAGTTCGGAAAACACTAATTCTTCTCTTTCTAGGAGCCTGGGATTAATCATTCATTTATGAACTACTCAAGGTCAGATTTTCAGCAGTAGTTTACTTAGTAGATCTTCTTGTAGCTGATGCATATTTAAACCCTAGAAAAAGAAGCTGTTGCAACCAGGTGGTGGCCATTTCTTCAGAATTATTATCTGGAGAGTAACTGAGTTCTTTCCTGACTTGTATTTATCTCTGAGGGATTGGTGTCTCTACACATGTGCACACAAATACATACATACTCCTTACAATCTACAATCTACCACCACAATGTGGTTTTTAAAATCAAAAAGAAAGATTTGTCATCAAGGTGAGATAATTCAGTCTTTGTTACATTATGAGAATAATCAGCTGCACTGAGAGGAAAACAAATCCTGTTATTGAAGGTCAAGATATTTTTCTTAGCCTTCTGTTTTCGGAAGGGTAATTCATGAGACGCTGAAAACTTACAACACCTGTAACCGTTAGTGGGGAAGTTGAACCAAATGTACACTGAATGTCACTGGCAAATATCATACCTAAGTGTAAAGACTGTTGCTAGAGGAAGAGCAAAAGTTTCTCATCAGCTTTTAGCCTCAGTATATAAATTTTTATTTAATGGTTCCTTGTTGTATAGTAGATAGTTGGTTCTAAAACAGTTGTTTCTGAAAGGATTTAAAACAGACTAGTATCATTTGGTCTGATTCATGACGGCAATATTTACTCCCTGTCCTCGTGAGATGCACCAGAACGTGTTTTCTACAGTAAAAATTCTTGCTAACAGCATCAGGTTCTAGAAAAGAGAGAAGTGGCAATGAAGAATCACTTCAGTGTAGTTCTTTAGTTTTCTAAACTGCAAAAACATCTTATAGTCCAAAAAAATTACTACTCAAATGTTTCTTTTGTTATAGGGAGCTAAGCTTACTTGTAGCCTCTGTTAAGAAGTTTTAAATAACAATATCACTTAATCAAAATGGGTTCTTATGTCAAATTGTTGAAGTTTTGGTTTGGGCAGTTTCAGTGTTTGCATCTCCTGAATGATTTATTTCCCTGACATTAGCTGGATGTTAGGAGGAAAACCACAGTTTGACCCCAGGTGAGCTAGATGAGACATGAGACTGTTCCGGGTTGAATTTTCCTTTTTAAATTTTTCATGAAATTCTCTCAGCAGGACCACTGCTCATCTCTGAAAAGATTTTGAACCTAGCAACTGCAACTGCTTCAGTCCAACCATCAGGAAAAACATATCTGCACACAAAAATCCCTCCACTGAAAAACTTGCATTTCACCAAAGCTTTCTTCCCAGTTTTACTGCACGATAATAATGCTGAATAGATTTAGGGGCCATCAATTGTAAAATTATCATTTTTCACCAAAGTAACATTATATTAAATGCTTAATTATTCATTACTAATGCTTGTCATGGTGAAAGATTGGTCCCAGTAATTTTTAAAGCAGTAGGCCTGGCTTTTCTTCCTTGAAGGTTAATGTCTGAGCCCTTGGTTTCATTAGGCTCCCTAAACTAGCACACCTCATATGTCACAGCTTAGCTTTTTGCTTTCTCTCCTATCACTCCCCTTGTGACTACATATTCACAATGCTAAATATTTGGTAGGGTTTCTTTCCTGGCTTTGTTCTGGTATTTTTGCAGGAATAAATATTTTATTGTGACAGTAAGGTGAGTGGCTACAAGAGAAGTTAGGGGCTTTGTGAGATGTGATTGTTCTTGGCTGGGTAGAATTATTCCTGCTGGGGCATTTTTAAAATGGTGGCACTTAGCCTTAAATGGAACAAGGCGCACTGAGATTATGAGCAAATTATGCAACTTGCAGAAAGCTATTTACTCATCTGAAATTACATGCATGAAATATTGATGGTACATTAGTAACACGATGGGAATAAAATTGGACTACACTCTGTCTTGCTAGGTACGAGGCAACAGGATTACAGCCTTAAGCTTTTTTCCTCTGCAAACCTGTGAACATTTAAGGTTTGTATTTTACAGGCCAATTTCAATATACTCTGTCAATGCAGGGTGAAGGTTATTTGGGGTTTTTCAGAACTTTAACAACATCAAAAGTTTCACGTAACAGAGAAGACAGTCATTTCACAAACATGGAGAAAAGTTTTCTATGGCTAGAAGGAATTGCTCCATATGTTTTCATACTGCTATTCTTATGCACCCTTAAAAGTAAGAAGTTTTGAGTACAGGATTAGGTCCATTCTGTTTTTTGCGTGATTTCTTTTTAAGCTCTTTCCCATCTCTTTTAAAAGAACACGACAAGCCTCCACACTGACTAAAACAATTAATTTCAAAACTGAAGAACTAATGCAATCAGTGAAAATCCAGGAATGTCGGAACAGACACAATGATACTGTTTCCATCTACCTTGATATTGCTGCTAGGAACCTTTCTTTGCTAACTAGTAGGTGAGGGAGTTATATTTGTGAACATACTAGAGCTTTCTGTTTAGCACTGTTTTTTCATCATGTGCTCATTCCTCTAAAGCTGAATCTTGTATGCAATTCTAATTACTGAATTTGATTCCTATAAATAAAGCCAGTGCTGTATAAATAATGAATTTTGAATGTATCTATACATGTGCCAGTGTTCTATAAATATAAATGTGTAATTTTCAACAAAGCTATTCAATGCACTTTAAAGGGGATAAATAATTAATATGGGTTCCTTTTAGTTATTAAAGAGGCACTGTCAAGATAAAAATCGTTGGAAGTTTTTAACAAAATTCCCTGATTGCTAGAAGTAACACTGATAAATGAAAACAGAATTTTTTAAAATATCTACTCCAGGCCTTGGTTTTGCTGCCTCTGCTAGTGCTTTATAGACAGTGATAAACCTATCCTTTACAGACAGTGATAGATGATAGATATCTGGGCAAGAGAACAGATGGATGCCCAGAAATGCTGATTTCTCACTGCTTGTGTGCTTTTCTCTCAGCTTGGAAAATAAAGTATTTGTTTTCTTAGTTTCTGAGCTTTCATTTGCTGCGCTTCCCTCATTTTTCCTACTTTCTCATCCAAACAAAATTCTGTGCTGAAGTTCTAGGCCTTAAGTTTAAAGCGTCATTAGGAGAGTACATCTTCTAGAGGTGAGAACTAGGATTATGGATTCAGTGATTGTTCTTAGGACTGTGGTGGGCTCTTGTTTGCTCAAGCACAACCCTAATCTTTCCTTCCTAAATATGTGTGATGTCACTACTCTGGACATTCCAGATGCAAAGTGTTGTTGTATCATAAGGAAAGGTGAAAGATTAAATGGCAACTGCTGGTTACAGAGATCAGCCTGAAGGCTGCTTGTGAGACCCTACTGCTCCGTGGCTTCTCTTTCGTTGGCCACTTCTCTCTTCATTCTTCAAAAAAGTTTTATGTATTATTTGCTTTCATATGAAGATGACCATGACATGTCTGGGCATGTAAATGTCATTGCTTAATTTTTATGATACATGTTTTGGGCTTGCAGTAAGAAAAATACCCAATGTTCTCATTAGTATTTTGTTCTTCTATATTAGCAGAGTATTGATCTAGATGATCAATGAAGGTTTTTTCCAGTAGTAACACTTATGATTGTATTGTATTTCATTTGTAATTTAATATGGACTCATCCAAGAAACTATCTGCTATATCTACAATTTTAGAAAATGTTTGGAATGTCAATTAAGCAAAGGAGAGGGGATAAAACCATTATTGCTGTGTATCTCAAAGGTGATATTTATTCATCCACTATCAGTGATACAAAAATTATGAGCCGTTCTGAGCTAAAGTCCTTTCTTGTTGATTCTGAAACAAATTCTGTTAGGGGTAGAGGAGAATGAATGATTAATAGCATCTTTCTGCTGCAGAAGAACTCAAAGCATGTTCCAGACCTAGCCATTACTTTCTGCTGAAGATTGCACACAACTGTTTGCCTTTTATTTGGGAACATTTGTACTCAGATAATTATTACTCATGCTGTGGCAGCTAAGTGGAATTGAAATACAGGATACCTTCCACAAATGCAGGCCAAAAAACTACACTTCCCTCCTCACAGAATATGACTGTGATTTTCTTCCAAACATTTACAACTAAGGAACTTGAACAAAGTACTTAGGTTTTTAAATTATTCTTATTAATTATTAAAAAAAAAAAAAAAAGGCTTTTGAGGTCAGCATAAGCTATGTCCTTTTAGTATGACATGTTTTCTTCACCTCTGATGGCAAGTCATGTCACATAGGAGTCTATAATCTCACAGCAGGCACCATGTACTGGTTTTGTTAACTGCTTAGCTGAGATAATATAATTACATACATGAAGTAATAGTGTATTCCCAAGATGAGCCTGCACTTCTGAGATACCTGTGAATAGTTTAAGAGCTAAGATACTAGAAAGAATATTCAGCCTGTATTCAGAAATGCTTCCAGTGACACTAATAATATCTGTTTGCTGCTGTACAGGCTGTTGGATTGTTCCAGTGTACCCTGTAGGGAAATATAAGCACAGGCTTAAAGAGCAGGTTCCAGTCCCAGGAGAGTATCTATTGGTGTACTAACAGAGGTGTTCAGCTCAGCTGGAGCAAAGTCCCAGTACACCAACCCTGATCCTGGCAGTACAGCTGGTTGGCGTATCTCTGTGCTACGCTGTGTTATGCAGGATAGATATGCCCTTAAGAAGATCATAGAGGATCTTTTCCCTCTGGTGTAGTTCTGTTTCATTTGGAAAAGGTGAGATAGAGTCAAACAGTAGATTATGGCTGTGAAGACTAGACACTGTGAGTTTTAGGTGAATGAACTTTGTCTATTGTGAACTACCATCCTAACTGATAAATATCTAGCAGTATATATGAGAGAATACAATTGCGAATACTGTAGATCTCTTGAGGCCTTCTAGACATAATATTTTTGGTAGTAAATTGCTTATCCAGCAGCTTTTTACCTCATGAGTGGTCTGTACTTTCTTCTTCTTTTTTTTTTTTTCCACTGAATTGGTTTAATCTGTCCTATCAGATTAAAAATGAATATCATATTTAATACTAAACTCCAGCCTTGCTAAATACCACGTTCTGAATGTTTAATTATTTTGCATGTAGAACATAATTAGCCATTTGTTTCCTAAACAGCTTTCATTAGAGATTCCAAATGGATAAGTAAATGGCATTAACACCCTTCCGATACAATTATTCTCTCACAGGACCGCTGCATCATGTAAACTAGACATTGGCACCAGAAAAATAGGCTCATTCTATTGTGCTGAACTCATGTTCATTTTAAGGGTGCTTCTGTAGATAGCTCACTGCACTAAATATTCTGGAGTGTAAAGGAGAAATTAGCAAGTAGAAATGTCTTTCACCTTGGTTAGTTTGTTGGAGGATTTTTTGAGAGTATTTCTACATTGGAAAATTCTGATTGATCAAAACTGAAAATTACTGCAAGAAGGTGCTACAACTGAGAGTATTATTTTGGAAAGGACTTCTGAGATTGTTTGAAATATCAAAGTGAAATAGATTAAATTGTTTCTGTATGATCTTCCATCTACTAAAAAGAAGGGGAAGACATGCAAGATCTTCCCCTAAAACTAGACAGACTGTGTCTTGGTGACATATGGAAGTGAGGAACCAGTGTGATCAAGTGGTTGACAATCCTGCCCGTGGCAGGGGGATTTAATTAAATGATCTTTAAGGTCCCCTGCATCCAAAGTCATTTCATGATTCTGTGAAGGTAATAATAAAATGTTCAGGGAAGAAATGAATGAATGAATCCTGGCTAAAGTTCTGCTTTCCTCTTCTTTTTTCCTGGAGGATATGATTGCTGAATGAAGCAAATTTTCCTCTGAGGTTCTGTTGTCTCTGGAAACCTTTTACTATGAAGTGTTTCTGTTGGAAAAGACTTCTGCTTCACAGTGATGTCATACTTATTCTCCATTATCTTCAATGAATTTTATGTAGGTTGGCACTGATTTTTGAGCTTTTTGGTTTTGAACTGGCATGTTCTTTTGGATAAAAGCACAATTTTCATGTAAACATATACATATAGTACTGTGTCAAACATTATGGGAATGAAAAGTTCATGTATTAGTCTACTTGCCTGTACTGATCTGCATTTAGCCTATCTGACCCAACTTTTTTACTACAGGTAAGCCAAGATAGAACAGAAGAGTCAAAAGAAGCTGTAAATGAAAGTAGCATTTCCAGTATTTTTCTTCTTAGATGAACAGTATAAATTTGAAACATGATGTTCAACAAGACTGAATGCCGGGTCCTGCACTTTGTCCACAACAACCCCAGGCAACGCTACAGGCTTGGGGCAGACTGGCTGGAAGACTACATAGAGGAAATGGACCTGGGGATATTGACTGATGCTCGGCTGAACATGAGCAGCAGTGTGCCTGGATGACTAAGAAGGCCAATGGCATCCTGGCTTCTGTCAGAAGCAGTGTTGTTAACAGGAACAGGGAAGTGATTGTCCCCCTGTACTCAGCTCTGGTGAGGCCGCACCTCAAGTACTGTGTCCAGTTTTGGGCCCATCACTGCAAAAAAGACACTGAGGCCCTGGAGCGGGTTCAAAGAAGGGCAACAAAGCTGGTGAGGGGTCTGGAACACAGGCCATATGAGGAGCAGCTGGAGGAGCTGGGATTGTTCAGCCTGAAGAAGAGGAGGCTCAGGGGAGACCTTATTGCTCTCTATAACTTCCTGAAAGGAGGTTGTAGTGAGCTGGGGGTCGGCCTCTTCTCTCGTGTAACTAGTGATAGAACTAGAGGGAATGGCTTCAAGCTGTGCCAAGGCAGATTCAAGCTGGATGTTAGGAAATACTACTTCTCTGAAAGAGTGGTCAGGCTCTGTAATGTGCTGCCCAGAGAAGTGGTGGAGTCACCGACCCTGGACATGTTCAAGGAATGTTTGGATTTTGTGTTGAGGGACATGGTTTAGTGAGAACTATTGCTGATAAGTGAATGGTTAGACTGGATGATCTTGTAGGTCTTTTCCAACCTTGGTGATTCTGTGATTCTGTGATTTTTATTGCTGTTCAGCATCAGAATATTTTATATTTCCTTTCAAGTCTTTTCCATCATCTTCTTAATACACAACCTGTGAAAGTTGAGGACTGGCAGTTGTGGCCTCGTCTGGCTTATTATGTGATCGAACTACTTGCTGAAGTTCTGGCCAGGTATTCTCAACTCTAAGCTTCCTGCTGGTTGGTTTTCACTCTTTGCTCTGTGTCATACACCAGTGATCACGTGTCTGTCATGCATACTCTATTTTATTTCTTGTCCTATATTCACTAGTCCACTCTTTCCTTTTCTTCCTTTTCCTGTTTATCCTCAACTTAGCAAATGCCTTTAATAATGCTTTTAAAAGGCCAAATTCCTCTCAATGTAACCACCTATTCTGCAATAAATAAATAAATAAATAAATAAAATCTTGAAATGAATGTTAAGTTACTGATGCAAACCATATTTTCTTTTATGCTACTGAAACACTGTATTCTTTGTCTTGCCTATTTAAACTCTAAGGCTTAAATTCATCTCAGATGTCTCCGGTGTAAATACTCAGCTCTGAAGTATCATCCCAGTTTACCTTCATAGACAATGCAGAAAAAGGCACTTCTAGAATATTTTTCAAATCACTCTAAAACAGACTCCCAGCATAAACTGGGTAAATTATTCTTTAAAGGTGCGTATTAATTTCAAATGTCTACAAAGGGATACATGGATGTTGTCAGGAAGCTGGTAGAAGTAGTCTTCACGGCACCCTCTGGGAACTCTGGCTGGTACTGAACAGCACATTGGGACAAAGGAGGCTCCCTGCATTGGTATTCTGATGGTATTTCTGATGATGTGATAGTAAACATGTGAGTGCTATGTGTATAGGTATCTCTGAAAGTAATGCCTCCTATTTATTTCCAAGGAAACTACAACAGATACAAAGATTACAATAATGCTATTTGAAAGAACAAATTATTAGCTACTGAACACTTTTTTTTTTGTCAATGTAGTCACCACCATTATCTATGCATTTTGGCCAGCAATGAACAAGAGCCTGCATGCTGCGGTTGTAAAAATCTACATGGCTGTCTGAAATGTGGCTTTCATTGTTGTCAATGAAAGCTGTGTCACCACTGCTGAAGATTCTTCTACATGGAGGAATTCAGTTTCACACCTTTGCTTTATACGTACTTCGATGTCAGATACCATTTTGTTAGGCTGCCCCTCTCCTGCCATCTGTCAGACAGCAAGAAAATATAGTGGAATACTGGTGGGAAGGTTCAACCTTTACTGCCATCTAATGCTATGGCCCAACATAATAAATAGAAATGTTACTTTTGAAGCAGTATCACTACTCCTTTGCTGTATTTATGCCAGACTGCTTACTCTTTCAAGATTTGCCCATGTTTAGGTATACCAGCTTAAATTCTGCAATTAATTCTCTCCTACTTGGCTCCAGCTTTTACAAATATTTGTTTCAGGTTACATCCTTGGTGCTTCTGCTGTCGTATTCTGTGGACTCAGTTTGCTCATCATGAAGAAATAATCTCAAACTTACTTGGGATAGAAGAGATCTTAAGGAGTAAAATACTGACATCTTTTCCGAGGTCTAGGGCAGGAAACTCCAAACTCATGTATCTCTTGTAAATCACACCTACATTTTCTACCTGGCTATATATTGCATGGTGCCTTTCATTAAGTAACAGTTGTCATATTGTATGGTACAAGAGGCAGAGAGTATAATGGGCAGAGGAAGAACCTTTGACAACTTTTAGAACCATCTAAACAAGAATCATGTTCTGTCTTCTATTTGGCTTGGTTTTTCTATATGGTGTGAACGCAACTGCATTGTGGCTCAGTATACCTCTGAAAGCCATGCATGTATCATCAGAATTCCAGCTCTTTCTTTTTTAATTGTTTTTGTATATTAAAAGAGTAATCTGTTGCTTGATTACATATGTATATATATAAATAAATGTTCCAATGCTTAGAGCTGATGATTATGAAAGATATCCAGGTTTTCTAGCAGGCTTTTCATGTTAGAAAGCTGCCTTGAATGGGAATACATGAACAACCCTTAAGTCTCTGGCTTTAGATATATAAGGGCTGCTCCAAAAGTAATGCCTCCTATTTTATTATGTCATCCATAATATCAGAGCTGGATATCGGTGGTATGGCAGTGGGTAGTGCATTTCAGCAGTGGTGACTGCAGTATGAAAGGCACAGCTAACATTCTGGTTAGTTATGCACAACTCTCATGTTATGAAATGAAGAGTGTCTTCAACAGCTCATCCATGCAAATTGGCTAATGATGGTGACTTTCTGAAAAATAGTGTTTTGTTGCTGAAAATTTGCTCTATCCGTTAGTGTTATGCTCTTTGTTGTAGTTTCCATTAAAATAAATAGGAGGCATTACTTTTAGAGAGACCTATGTATGGCTTTTAAAGCCTTATTCTCTAAAAAGCTCATAATTATTTGTTGTTTCCTTTTCCATTTGTTATTTAGTTATTTTTAGTGGAACTACTATCATTATAAATGAAATGAAATGCTAAATAAAAGGAGAGGTTTTTTTTGAAAGACAATATTCAATGTATTAGAGAATTATTAATAAGATATAGATAACAGTATCTTTCAGTCATCACCATTCACTTCTGTTTGAGAGATGAGATTGCATGTACAAGAGACTGTGAATAAGCCATTTTGAATATGAGAAGCAGTGTTGTTTGTGTATTTCTTTTTGGCTATATGCTCCACAGATTCCATTCTGTGTTTACTAGAGTTTGGAAAGACACATTTCCCTGTATGTAAGTGATATGTGCATGTATGTCACAGTGGTTTCTGTCTACGTATGTATGATATACTAGGATCCTTTGGGGGGGGCATCTAAATATTAAGACTTTGTATATTGGAGATATACAAATTCGAGATTCGAGAGAAAACTAGAGAGAAACTAGAATGAAGGCTGAGATTAAGAAAGAAAGTAAAAGAACTGGGAATGGGATATCAGTATGTAGAAAAAAAAGGGAACAGGAAATGTAAACATGGAAGAAGGAACAAAACCAGCAGAGAAATGAGCATGGTGGAAGTAAAATTCCCTGTCTTACTAGTAAGATGAAGTATATTATGGCCTTTTCTTTTTTTTTTTTTTTTTTTTGAAGGTATCTGCAAAAGGATGATGGTCATCCCCATGCTCCAAGAAGGCTTCTTTATCTTGAAACTTCTATGTTATTTATGAAAAAAGAATGTAAAGTAGGTAGAACATAACACTCAGAGGCTCTGAACAGGCTAAAGGCTACATTGTGCTTGATATTGCACAGATAATAAGAGACAACCAATGCCCAAAGGGCATTACTGTCCTGTATACACACTCAGTGTAAATTCATCAGGAATAAACAATTGGATCCATGGTAGGGATGATATCTCTTAAGATCGTGATTTGCAGTGGGCTGAATGAGTTGTGCATGCAGTATTGATGTTTGGGCCTACAGCTGTTAAATTTTAAAGTTGTGTCTTCAAAGAATGCAAGATAAATACAGTGAAAGAGTAAAGCAGTAAGACTTGAAAAGATTAAATTCTGTATCCTGTACATACAATGTGTTAAATAACGGACATAAGAACAAAATAACTACCATGCATTTTTCATGCACTAAAGCTGACTGCTTAACAGCCTCTTAGAATATCCAGGACATCTAGCCAAGCAGAAATGAAATGCTTTATTTATTTTGTTATTGATAGTTGGGAGTGGGGTGAGGAATTTTAAACAATTTTCTGAGTATTGTTCTCACTAATGTCTGGGAAACTGCTTTTGAGCTGCTGAATTTCATTGCTTCTATCAAGGTTGCTTTTGTTTGAGTTGACTTTCCCAGTCTCTCTGTTTATTCAACGCTAAGCTAAGTACTTGAACAATGGAGAACTTGTAAGCTTTTTGAAATAAATTTTTTGATAATTTTGAGTGATAAAATAACTTTGAATATCTGCTTATTTAGGCCAATGCACAGTGGCCTGAATGCTTCCTTTTAAATACTGTTGAGTATCCCATTTGCTCATTTCTGGCACTCAACATTAATCAGTATAAGAATTTATGCAAATTAAGAAGAACTATCTCATCTGTTTCTGAATGTCTTCTGTTCCCTGTAAACTATCATACTGCTTGTTAAATATTTCTTAGCATAGTGGAGGAAGAATCGTAAGCTCCCATATATATTAGAACTGCGAATTCCAGTTTTTCCACTTTGCCTTAAGACTCTTCAACTTGCTTAATAGGTGTTTGTTTCTAGTTTCAGTTAAAATATCTGTGCTATGAATACTTTACTATACAGAAGAAATACCAGAACATAACTGGGGAATGTGATTTTATATAGGTATAAATATTTCCAAATCTGAGGAATTTAGATTCTTCTGAGAAGCTTCTAAATCAACATCTGTAATAGAGTACTGAAAAGATACTACCAAGAATCAGAACATGCCTGATGGCCAACTATTTTATTTGCCAGTTTCATAGTTCATGATACAGGGAAGATGGTGTGCTATCTAATCTGGTGGTACTTCAGTGCTTTCCCAAGCCTACTTTTGTTTCAATTTCCTCCATAACCCCAAGCAGTCTTGTTCTAACTACTTCTGCCAAGGAAGAAAGAAAATTGTTAGAAATAACTTGATTAAGTTCTATAGGTTTTATAGTTTTAAATCATTGTCTTATTCCTAAGTCTGTGCTGAGGTAGTCTTATAAAAATCAGAGCTAAATTTTAGATTTGTAAAGGACAGATCAGCTACTGGAAGACTAGGGAGTGGCAAATGTGATTTCTATCATTAGAAAAGGAAAGAAAGGAAAAGCAGAGATGTGTATAGGTCAACTAGTTTAAATTCAACTGTCATAAATAACTGAAGACCTTTAGGTAAGGACCTAAAGAGAAATTGAAAGAGCTAGAGGCAGCAAGAAATTGTGTAAGACCTTGTATGAAGCCAATAACTCTTCGTAGTAGTGTACCAGATATTACACTCAAGAAAAACAAACAAACAAAAAAATAAGGAATAAATCTTGTCTCAACTTCCGTAAGACTTGTAATACTTACTGTCATGACTGTCATATGAACATTAATACAAAAATATTTAATTATTTTTGCATGTATTCCTTATTTTGGCTAAGCCTCCCTTCTATCATTTCTGTATTCTTCACATGACTGGGATAGAAATGAGCATATCTGTTCAAAATTCTTCATGGCAGAAGAGAAAAACTCAAAAATGTCTTACTTCTGACAGACACAATCAAAAGTTTACATGCCATAACATAGTTTTATCCTTAACAGAATTGTCAGAAAAAAAAAAGCATTTTTCTGTCTGAGACAAAGATAATACCTCCTCCATTTCCTATAATCAACACATGCTTCTGAACTCAGTTCTATCCTACCTGTGTCAGCAATACTGTCAGTCAACAGTTGTCTCTTGCTTAACCAGAGGTGGAGAGGAAGCTGAGGGTTTACCTGAAGCAAGGAAGTTTTAGATTAGACATCATAAATAATATTTGAACAGAATGATTGGAGAAGTGCTAGAATACATTTTTTAGAGGAAGCTACGAAGTCTTCACCATTGGACATTTAAAAAAAAGCTGTGCAAATGTTCTCCCAGGTCACCTGGGAGATAAGTGTCATTGATTTGGCCTTAGAATAGGTGATTAAATACTTCTTTATGTTTAAATAAACCTCATTTTTGACGTTTCTGAATGTTTTGCTTTTCTTTTCCTCTTTCCTTTACATATGCAATTAAACATATACTTCATTCAACAGTCAGTTGACTGTGACAATTTCTATATCATGCAAACTGGAAATTGTAATCACAAGAAATCTCTTGTAATCACCAAGCCAGCATAGCTCTCCGTTTAAATTAGCAAAATTGTGCCATTAGTTACAGCTGTGCAATTGCATTTAAAAACAGTAGAGCTACATGGGTGAGATTTGCTCTATTTGTCTTTGAAATTGATCTCTTATTGGAGGAAAATACTCAGAGAGAAAAAATTTAGTACTAGTATAATGCCATACCCATATGACAAAACTGATTTATTGAAAACTAAGTGTTCTATATGGTGTGCTTCTGAAAACCCATTGTTTTCATGTACGGAGTTTTAAGTCTTTCAAATTGGAATACATTTTTCCAAAGAGTCAGGTAAATTGAATGCTATTTATTACAACATTTCAGAGAAACAAATCCTGTGCATTTCCAGCCTGGATAGAATGTCTCAACTTTACACAAAAAAGAACCTTGCTGTTTTCTGCATTGGTCTACTAGAACTGGGGTTCTTGAGCTTTTGTCAGACAAATTAGTTTGTGACAAAATTTTTCCTTTGCCATATATTCATATATTTTGATCAGACACTTCTGCATAGAGACGTTTAGCAACTAAGAAATAGAGAATTTGGATAATGCTGAACCTTAGGCTTAGATAGGGTTAATTCAGAATCTGGAGCAAGCACTGGAAAGAAGAAAACTTTTGGTGAAAATGTAATGTTGCTTTAAAAGGTCATACTAAAATGCACATCCAAATCCATGATCTTTTAATAGTCAGCACAGTAAAGTAGCTTAGGACAGTGCTATCTAAAGTCACTTTGAATTTCTCACAGGCATCGATCACATGTTTGATTATTTGATACTAAGTATGTGAGAGCTTCTGCTGCTGCTAATATATAATCCAGGATAATAAAAAAAAAAAAAAATGAAGTCTATTTATGCTGATGAATTTGTTTAGCCGTATTAATCTCTGATCAAATTCTCATGTACCGAAAGTTCAGATAGCATACTTCATGTATTACTGATAATATAGATATTTTTAATAGCTATGTAGCTTAGAAATGCTGACATAAATAGCTTTCAGTTTACTTGACTCTCATTGTCAGCTTGTGAAGGTGAATGCTCTTTTAACCAAACTAGTTCTGATCAAAACCAGACTGAGGTCAACAGTGGGACAGGAGATTGAATGGGTTATCACCAATGTTGATTGAGAGTGATTTGATTCAGCTGCTGCTGCAGCATTTCAAAGGAACAGTTGGTGATTCTGCAACATCAAAGAGCAGAAAAGTTTTAAAACTGTAGCTCTTAAAACTTTGTAAAATGTGAATGTTCTCTTTTTTATAAACAACAATGATGTGTTAAAACATAATGTATCAGTGGCATTTTTGTTAAATGTTTCTTTTAATATGGCATAGCCTGATGTCACTAGTATTTGCCCAAAATCCACTGAATATCAAAATATATATTACTTATATTTAACTTTGATACTGCTGCTGACATGATTATTATTTAAGAACTGCATTACGTAGAAAACTGTGGTTACCATTTCACTGTTGGAATAATAGATCAATTATGCATTTTAAGTGGTAATATTTCATTTACTGTCATTTACTTCATACAGAAATAAGATACTTTGGTTTGTAGTTAGGAATGGAGACAACATTCTAACAATACTGAGCTTAATATCACATGAAATACTGAGAAAGATTATTTTCACTGTAACTTCTTAACTTCCTATCCAGATAGAGCAGTCAGGGATTTATTGCCTTGAAATATCTGTATTCAGAAGAGGAAAATATCTATTTTAAAATGCAAGAAAGAATACTTTTTAAAAAAAGTATCTGGAATTGAACATTGCTCTTGATAAAACAATGAAAGAAAACAGTGGATTATTGTTGATCTTAGTGACTTTTTAATTAGTCAGAATATAATTTTTCAAGTTCTCAAACCAAGGTTTTAATCTACTGCTGGGATTCCAGAGCACTGTTTCAATTATGATGCACATATTTTCCATATTGCTTTAATTTCTTCTTTTTTGTTTTCCCCTTCAAATAATATGTTGAAGATAAGATAGAAATAAGCAGTGTATGTTAATAAATACTCTGCCTTTAAGTTATGGAAAATAATTTTGTTCTTAAAATTTCACTTTTTTTTTTTTTCCTCTTTCCATCTCCAAGCATTCTATACTATGAACTAGTGCTGTGTTCAGTGTTAATTTCTGAAAAAAATTAGCCTTGGAGTTCAATCTACACTCAGTTGTCTCATTTACCAAAACATCACCAACAATATCATGGGTCTTTGCTCTACAGCACACAAAACCTGAGTCGTAGACCTTACTTTTTGTTTTCATTATAGCATTTTTTCATCCTTTGTTCTACTGTTTCTCCCAGCTGGTCTTCAAGAAACTGGCTAGCCCTTAAAACGGGCTATATCTTATTTCCCAGAAATGATCCCACCAGTTCTAGACAGCAAAAATCCAAGAGCCATTGCAGTTTCTCTTCAACATGCTGAAACTTAAATACCTGGGAGTCATAGAAGCCATAAAACTCTCATTTCAGAACCCTGATTACTCACTAGGTAATGGCTATTTACCTATCCCTAACTGCCTCAACACTTTTTATCACAGCAATCATTCTAGTAATTAATCATTTCAATGTTTATAGAAAACGTAGGTATATCTTTTTCCTCTGTATATAATGAAAAGAAAAAAAAGAGAAACCACTCCAGTCTCCAAATTCATTAATTAATCATGAATGCCACTGTCTTAATTCTCTTAAACCATTTTCTCATACTTTTTTTAATATGACACCTTAGACTTCGTTATTTCTTAGGAGGTTCTCTCTGTGTAAAAGTTCTTATATTAAATTCCCTTATTTAGTTTCTTATTTTAGTTCACCCTGCACTTGGCCTTATTGAACCTTGTCTCTATCTCTTTTAAAAACAATGGAGTTCTTTTCCTCTTTAAACATCTTCGACGATTCTGAACTTATATAAATGGAATTTGAAGATTCACCAGTTTCCTAACAAGTCTCATGGTGTTTATTGATGCATATTAATGGTTCTGAAGCTTTGTCTACCCTAAGTGCAACTAATAGTGAATTCTTTCCTACATATACTTTCTGTGTATACTTCTGTTGCAATGCTCCTGGAAATGTTGATTCCTGAATTGGTTTATCACCAACTTCTGACAACACAAAGTGTTTGTATGCCCATACCGTGTGATTTATCACTGATTGGAACTCTACGTTCTAACTTAATGACAAAAATCTTTTATTGCTTTCCTTTGCATAGGTATGTCTTCATAAATAGGTAAAAATGAAGGACCAATAGCCTAGCATCAACTGCTACCCAAATCATTTATTTGTTTATCTTTTACAACTCAATTGTCCTGAAAGCTGTTCTGAAGACTGCAGGGAACGCAAAGGAAATTTTCAGAAAGAGCTGACTGAATCTGAGTTGATTCATCTAAAGAAACATTTAGATGTCCTGAGGGATATGGTTTAGTGAGAAATGGTGGTGGAAGGTGGACAATTGCACTGGATGATCTTCGAGGTCTTTTCCAACCATGGTGTTTTTATGTTGAACTTTGTATACAACCTTTCACTTTTGTTTAACATTTCCATCTGTTTCGGGACAATATTTGCTTATTATTTTTTCAATCTTTTCATATAATATGAGGTCAGTTCCCATTACCTCTGTTGCGAGGCAAGTCGCATACAGATTCAGTGACTAAAATCTCTTTTTTAAATAGTAGTAATAAATATTTAAATGTTTTAAGAGCTAACACTGTTTAAAAACTAGATTAGGTTTTTCATAATGGAAGCTTTCTGACAAAAGAAAAAAGCAACACATATTTACTGTTTTGTCAAGATCAAATTCATTCAGTCGACAAGATACTGAGGTGATGTATCAGATGCAGACAAGATGATGGTCTTTCATTGACATTGCCCTCTGTACACTCTACTGACATAATGGGGTGGTGTATTGCAACTAGACAGTGTACTTCCACTGACAGAATTTTTTTTGCTTCTGTTTTAAATATACAGAGAGTATGGATTTTAGTTTCTTGCCATTAATGGGGTCAGCTCTGCTCATTTCTTTAATTTAACAATATGATGATTTGTTCCACCTCATTTGTTTAACTATTTAACTATGGACAAGAGCTTCAGCAGATATTAATCAAAGAAGCTCTGTAGGCTACATTAGCAGGCCTCTTATTTGCAAGACTTTAGGGTCTGCCCTGCAGGGCTTTTATTGCTTTTGGGTGGTTTCAGTGTTAGTTTAATAAAATGATATAAATGCTTCATCATATTTGTTCAATCTTTTCTATTTGCTATCTGACTTTAAGGGGCTAACTTTGTTCCAGAAATGTTGCCTGAAAGTGTAGGATTGAAATAAGTATGTATGTGGGCATGCAGACTAAATCCCCAGGACAGAAACAATGGTTAATTATTAAATCCAGAAGACCCTGTTGAACTGGAAACCTCTTGGCATAGTAAAGCCTGGGAAAACAAGTTTCCTCCAACTTATGTGATTGTGTTGGAATCTGGAGATGTGAAACAGAGAGAGCACAAAAAACCCTAAGTGTATTGCTCTTCAGAAATGTAACGCAGGAGAGATTCATGGAAGAAACTGTGTGCTGTGCTTAAGTCAAATTCTCAGCTCTGTTTTGTATTGTGCTCATAAAAGACACAATTCTGGAACAAGGAAATATATATGGGGCTTTAAAATTTTGTTTTCATTTGAACTTTTTTTTCTGTTTGCGTGTGATGAGGCAACCGTGCTTGAGTTAAGGAATACATGCCAGCATTTCACATATTCCTAATGCTTGAATAGCAAACTATTGTACAAGGTGGAAAATCCTGAAATACTGTTAAGAGCTTCTTGTCACTATGTATGAGTGTATAGAGATCAATCAGACCTAAGATAGCTACATATTTCCAAAACCTATTAGTTAGAAATCTTCCAAAAAGGCTGAAGAATTGTTGAAATCTATTAGTGTACCTGCATTTTAAGTCTATACTGACCTATACTGTTGACACAACAGAGATAATTTACAAAAAGGGTGAAATATGTTTCTTAAAATATTGAAACAAACTAATTGCTTAAAGACTCTTTTAACAGTATATTTGCCTGTCAGCTTTATACAATTTACAGCATGGAAATGAACAGTTGCACTCCATTTGGCAAATAAACTGACACTGGTGTGCTTTAAAATTAAACAGATTTTCACATGAGTAAAGAGTAAGATTTGTATGCTCGGAAATCAACAGAGGAGCCAATGTATTCCTTAGTCACTTGTTTTCTTCAGTATGAGCCTTCACAAATGGTAAATGAGCTGATAAAGTATGCTGCCACTCAGCAACTCAATTTTTTTTTTAAATTGTGCTGTGAGTCCTGTATATGTGCATCCACATCACAGGAGAAAGACATTACACTGTTCAGCTTTAATTGCCAGTACAAAGGCAGTTGAGCTTGTTAGCAGATATGATGGACACAGCCTTCTGTCCTCTGCTCACAGTCTTACCTTTCTTTCCTTTTTTTTTTCCCCCCCAAAGTGCAGCATGTTTCTTCTCCACTTGGGCATCTTAAGATGTTCTCTATCATATCTATGATGGAATTTTTGAGAAGTAATTCCTCCTGATCCCTTTCCTGCTGAGTTTCATGGTACTCTTAACATTAGATTGTGTTTATTTCTCCTTGGTTTAAAGGAGTCTCTAGTATAACCAGATTTTTCTTAATTGGAGCTTTGAATTTATAGACTTCATAAGTTGAATGACCTTTTGTTTTCCATTCAGCAATGTCAAGAGTCAGACATCAGTGCTGTCTGGGGGCCAAGAATTTAAACCTACAGTTCATTTTTCTCAAAGGCAGTTTGGGCACAGTGTAACTGTGGATAAAAATCCCCCTAATGACTATAATGAGCGTGTTCTTTTGAAAAATGTCCTGTTCACGAGTCTCTGATTCTGTAATTCATGTCGGCCACAACAGCAGCAAAAAAATCTTCTGCAATTAGGCAGGACAAGTACTAAAGCCACCTGGAAGAAAAGTCTGTTAAAATAACCTCTTCAAATCCAAGAATAGCCATTGAAATATGAATAACAATGAAGTCTAGCTTGATAGTACAAAAAGACATAGGGAAAATTCACTCCCTTGATATGTATAAGATAAGGTAACATTTAATTCAGACCACAGTTTGCAAGAAAAAGCTATATGAAAACGTCTGTGTGTTTTGATCTAGTTTCTTATTCATGACAACATTATCCTGTTTCACAGTCAAAATGAATCTAAATCTGTTGTGAAAAGTATATGAAATGTGTGTGTTATAGAACAAGGAGAGTTAACATCTGTGAATATTTTTGTCTTTGAGTTGGTGACAGGCCCCGCAGAAAGGCAAACAAAAGTTCCACAGGTCAACATGGAAGCTTTTGATGACTAATTAATTTACTGGTTGACTGCAATGTATGAATGAGTATAATATTTAGGGTAAGATTCCTTGTGTTAGTGTTTTATTCTTTTAAACTCTTCAGTATGCAGCTGGCTGCTGTATGTTTAGACACTTGAAGATACTTAGGGGTAAAATGGGTTTGGCAGATACTTGCTTTTGTGAGGCTACAGGTTAAATGTTGTAGAAGTGCTTAACTGTTTTACTATGGTGAGTCATCATGTAACTCCCTTTTAAATATCTAATTGGTGGTCACTCTAACAATATATTCAAGCTAACAAATTGCTATTCCTTTCAATGGCATATCATGTGTAAATTGAAGGAGAAGGGAATGGCCTGTAATAACCTTTTTGCTGCATTGTTCACCAGCCCTAGGACAGTCCTTTACCCTTCCTCAGCTTCTGAGAAGGCAGCTGTTCTGTGGCTTTTGTACTGCAGCCCAGCACAAAACAGGGAGCATTAATTCTTTATATCAGTGGCATGTAATGTTTGTTTCCCTTATTAAAGGATCAGATTTATGTGGTTCTATCCATACAAGAATTGAGCAACCTTCTAAAAGGTTTGTTCGTGATTGTGTCAATTCAGAAACTTCCCCTTTTCATTTAACTATTTATTTTAGCCTACAGCTACTCCTACAGTATATGTAGTGAACTTGTTCACCTTATATATTCTCTCAATTTTTAGGGAGCTGAAAAGATAAGTATTAAGGAAATGGATGATCTATACACTACTTAAAACATTTTTTCCCTAAAGAAATTAATTTAATCCCTAACTTAAAGTGCCTACTTATTTTGCATTTTGTTATGATTCAAGTTTTAGAAAAAATGTGATCTTATGTAAGGATACTAACACCACAACAATATTGATGAGATAATGAAAATAACTAAAAGAAATTTTTTTAATTTGTATGATTTGGAGCAAAAATAATTAGTAAATCTATAAAGATTTATAAAGATCATTTTTGGTTCTAGACTGAATCATTAATGGAGAAAGTACTCACTACTAAGTTTGAAACACATAGATTGATTGGCTCTAATGACAATTTACATAGTGTGTTGAAAAGGTAATCCTTATACAAGGACATCTGGGAAAATGTGACCTGTATGTGCAGCTCAATTCAACCTGAGAAGAAATTACAGAGAATGGGGAGGCTTGTAGGGAAAAAAAAGAACTCATTTCTGTAGTTTATCAGTTATCTTGCCAGTTTGTTAATGCTTTCACAGGACTTGTTTTTCATTTGTTTCAACACAGAGACAGCAGAAAGCAGTTAGTGATATACAGTGCTGAAATCAAGCACTTGTGTTAACCCCAGTGTGATAGAGGTGAAGCTCTTGAATAGAAGGCTGTAGAAAGGTAGAAAGCCTTCAAGCTTATCCTAACAGATTGACAACACAGAATTGTTGATGATGCATGCTTTTAATATAAGAAATCAATAAACACGTTTTTGTGGATAAGGTTGTTGAATAAACTAGATAGAAAAATGGAACTTGTGACATGCTGCAGATGTGCATTTCCATCTTTGTTTGAAAGCTGCAAGAGCAATGAAAAATAAGATGCATATAAAATAATCAGAATTTTAGACCAGTTCATTGATTTAATATGTCCCTTTGCACTGTCATTATTTTATTTTTCAGATATTCTTCTAGATATTACTCTTGTACAAAACCAGAATGCACATTTTTATGCTTGCTTTACTTTGTGGTACAAGATTTTATTTAAAAAAAAACAAACACGCTTTATCTCCAAATCTTTTGTTCTAGTTGGGTTGTTAATATAATCAACCTCTTCTGAAATGAATGGTAAACTAATGACCAGAGATGTGTTCAGTAACCCACAAATAATTCCTGCACCCACTCATTATTTAAAAAGAAGAGAGACTTTTCTGTGAGTGATCCAGCAGTAATTACAAGACCACAAGTTCACATAAATGACAGTGCAAAAGTCAGTGCCGTCCTTGGGTAGATCTAAGCTCAGTACTTTCTTTTTTTCTTTTTTTTTTTTTTTCCTTCCTTCCTTCCTTCCTTCCTTCCTTCCTTCCTTCCTTCCTTCCTTCCTTCCTTCCTTCCTTCCTTCCTTCCTTCCTTCCTTCCTTCCTTCCTTCCTTCCTTCCTTCCTCCCTTCCTCCCTCCCTCCCTCCCTCCCTCCTTTCTTATGCACTTTTATTTCTGTATTCAGGTGATTTGTACAAAAATAATTGTTAAGTTCTTTTTAGGCAATGGAATAGGTTTTCTTCCAGTGCTGGCTGCAGACTGTGATATATTGTTAGGGTTCTGCACCCCCTGCTGCAGACCCTTTCCTTAGCCCCCAGCTGCCCCTCCCCTGACACAGCTCCACGCCGTTCCCTCAGGCCCTGTCGCTGTCACAGAGCGGAGCTCAGCGCTGCCCCTCTGCTGCCTGTGAGGAGCTGCAGCAGCCATCACGTCTCCCCTCAGCTCTTCTGCTCTGGGCTGAGCACACACAGGGAGCAAACCTCCGCTGTTCCTCACACGTCTTGGCCCTCTAGAACCTTCACTTTTTGTAGCTCTCCTTTGGACACTGAAAGTTTTTTGTTCTTATATTGTGATACTTAAAACTGTACCCACTGCTCAAGATGATGCCACCCCAATGCAGAACAGTGTTGAAAAATTCATAAATCCCTTCCCATGACTGGCTAACACATGGTAGAGACTTTTCAAATAAACATAAAATCTCCCTTTGTACAAATATTTAAACTGATGTCCATATTCAAATGAATTCTAGACTCTGTAGTGCAGTTTAATGCTTTGCCCAAGTCTGTCCTGGAGTTTGATCTGGTAGCTATTAACTGAGTTTCTCTAGTAAGTGTTGACAGATCTGAAGTAATTCAGAAAAGCAGCTAGAGAAATGTGCTTACTATTTACATAATTGTCTAATAATCACAGCATTTACCCTGGAAAAGGGAAACTTTTTTCTCTTAACCTTCCTCAGCCTGAAGAGATTTGAACCCTACGTCATCCTGTTTCCTGTTGGAGTGCCCTATAACCAGCGCATCTGGAAACACTGCTCCAGTTAAGATAAGAGCAGTGAGAGCTGGGCCTGACTCCCAGCTTGACGGAGTATTAATAAAGCACTTTTGAAATAAAAGACCAGAACTCAGATTCCCTTTCTACCTTGCTATGCAGATATCTGCTTGTGACTTCTCTCCCTCTCATGTTTTGAGTATTCCTGGATGCAAACTGACCTTGTGGAGGCACAGAGAGCTTTCTTAACACGAATAACTTGGAGCCTGGAGTTTAGGGAGATTTCCATGACTGTGTGATTATGGGATCAGGGAATGAAATCTAAACCATCTGAGGTTGAGGGAAAGTATAGTTGCCTCTGTAGGGAAATGCTTTTAACACTAAGCTCTCCTACAGTGAGAGCGTGCAATTCATTACCTTCATGAATAAAGTGTGACCATGCCTCTGAAGTGCTGATCCTCAGAAAATGCCAGGCTTCACATAACTGGGTTGTGAGAGCTCCACAGAGAGACAAATGCTTTGAAATACCACTAAATATGTATATATTTCCAAGGACAGTTGTAAATAGAATCATCTTTGTACTACAGGATTTTTGGTGTGGAGGCCAGGGTGCCGTATACTGTATACTATGGTTTTAGGATTGTTACTGGTAAGGAGTTCATAGTTCATTTTGGCAGCTACTCTGTTATGTACCAGGGTCATTAAGGCTTCTGTAAGGGGTTCTAAAAATTTCCAGCAGTCACTGTGGTTAGCTGAAGGTGCCACTGCTATCTTGGTTGTATCCCTAGGGCAGCATTTCTACAGCAGGAAGCAGGATCCAGATAGTGCTGGATAGCAAGCCAAAACTGGAGACCTGGAACAATTTGTACCAGAGCAAGAGAAAGAGTGGGAGCAGAATGGTATGAGAGGAAAAGGCACAAATTTGTGACTTGTTTCCCAACACGCTATTTTAATCTTAGAATATTGTTTAAGATTAATATGCTGATAAGATATATTAGATGCCACTGCACTCCTAGCATATGCAAGAAGATTTACAGTTTGGGTAATGTACTGATCCTGATCAGTAGCAAGAACAATAAAAATTAGCCCATTGGAGCTGATCAGAGATGGCCACTCTTCATAGTCAGAAGAACCAGCATGTAGCTAGTATGCACATAAGTCTAAAATAAATGACATGCTGTCAACTACAGTGGACTTAATTAACAGCAATCCACACAATATTAATTTATTTTCTATGTTAATTTGTCTGATGAAAAGAGAATTGTGCAAATTGATTGGCTCAGTCTCCTCGCATATCCTTTTTAGAAGCCGCCCCTTGGACACAGTTTCCTGTGGCAGCAGATATTCGTTGCACCTGTCCGGTCCCACGAAGGTGTTCCATGAAGAAGAGTGGGAAGTATTCACAGCTGGTTTTAATTTCACCACTTTAATAGTGATGTAGAAGCAGCTGGGCAGGTCATAAACTTCATTTGTCTTTGCAGAGTGGTGGCATGATGTATGAGTTTCTTCAAACTGAAGGTGCCAGCACCCAGCAAGAAGAACATAGGGATTGTCCCATGGGGTCACATGTTTGCTTGTTGTCAACAGCACAGGTTTCCTTTTTTCATCTTAACTATATTGGCTTTTTCTGCTCTTCAAAATAAATCTGTTTGGGAAATCACAATTGTCTAACACACCAGATGGCATTAATTCTGGTCATCAGCATTTTGCTACTGAATTTAACAGCTAAAACTTTTTTTTTTTGTGATCATAAATTTGGCAAAATGCTGTATGCTAACTTAAATTCACAGTATTTGCACATCTGGCAGTACTTACTATGTAGCAGGAATAGGTCCCTTTGTGCTCTTATGTATTTCCTGTACTGGCAGGTGGCCACCTCCATACTGGTACAAGCGTCTGTGTACAAGCAAAACTCAGGGCAAACACAACACTGAAGTGGCTATAGAAGAAGCAGATTCGTGGCTAGAAGTGTGCAGATTTCTTACAACTTTAACTCATTTAAAATGACCTTTGCTGATCATTTATTCTGATATTTCACTTTGACTCTCAGGAGATAGTAAAATCACACAGTAAACTACAGAAATATATATTGTTGCCCTAATCATTCCAGCTGGTCAGGACTTGGCATTTCTGTTTGGAGAGAAATTCTGACATTCTGAAAGTTAATTGCATTATGAATCAAAAGGAAGCAGGAATTTCTCCTCCTCTCTCAGCTTGATGATATCTCAAAATCTCCTTTGATTCTGTTACATTTTCAACTACAGTGGATAAATGATGTTTAAAATATATTTTGATTAATATTGACTTTTTATAGTAATAATGACTATAGATTATATGTAAGGTAAATATAAAGATTGAAATGAACCACTTTCATAGCCCCTAAAAGAAGACACTCATATTTTGTTTCAATCTTTTTCTCTGCAAATTTTGTCTAAATCTGTGTGTTCTTCCAAAATTATACAATAACAATGTCATGAACTAACATTTTAGTAGGGAATAGTACTGCTGAGGGATTTTCAATCATCAGCAATTTCCTGTCTAAATACTTTTTGTTTATTTGGACTAATTTTTTTTAGAGAAAAATATTATAAAAAATAGTGAAAGTTATATAAAGTATATAAAGAATAAAGGTATTCTCCTCTAATAAGGACATTCCTATTTGCAAGGGTGGATAGTGATAGGACAAGGGCTTTAAACTGAGATGGGAGCTTTAGGTTAGGTATTAGGAGGAAGTTTTTCACACAGAGTGTGGTGAGGCACTGGAACAGGTTGTCCAAGGAAGTTGTGGATGCCCCATCCCTGGAGGCATTCAAGGCCAGACTGGATGTGGCTCTGGGCAGCATGGTCTGGTGCTTGGTGACCCTGCACATAGCAGGGGAGTTGAAACTAGGTCGTCATTGTGGTCCTTTTCATCCCAGGCCATTCTATGTTTCTATGATATCACCATTTTGAAGTTATTATCAAACAGGTTTTTTATACTGGGGCACTGACATGGACTGAAATTTGCTATAGTAAAGATAGGGGATAGAAAGAAGCAGAACATTTCTTGAAAAGTTCCAGGGATGGTGACTCCACCACTTCCTTGGACAGCCTATTCCAATGCCTCACCGCTCTTTCTGAGACGAAATTTTTTAAAAAGAATTATTTTTTTCCCAGAAGTGGAAAAGTGAATATTGTACAGAAACATACCTCAGACATAACCTCCCCTAAGGCAAAATCCAATAATGCCATCCATCTGCTTTTAGTTTTCTTCCAAACAGAATATTTCTTTTTTTGTCCCATGTTGACTCCCAATACAATCACTGGGAATCCATATCTTTGCTTTGATCAGGCCTTCACATCTCAGTGTTCTTAATTCATTAATCAAAAAACCTAGTTTTCTGTTTCTGTATACCTTAGCCTTTGTGCCTTCTGAATAATTAGGACTTCTATGTCTGATTTGAAGCTAATGGGAAAAGAGAAGGAAGAATCAGTGAGCTCAACCCTGGTAAGACCTATTCTGGATTCATCTTTCTGGGTAGCATCAGAAAGAGTCTTCCTTGACAACAGACAAAACTGCTACTAGAAACCAGCTGTTGTTTTGATAACTGTCTACAGAGCTATTTCAAACTGACTCAAACAAGGCCTTGGTTGAAGTCAAGCCCGTGAAGCAGTAGCCATGCATCATTTACTACAGTGTTTTAACCTAACAGAAAAACAAAACAAACAAACAAACAAACAGAAAAACCCCACAATTGTTTTCTGATTGTTCAGGGAGCCTGGTTGACTGTACACTGAGATCAGAAGGAGTCTTCCCTCTAACTTTTAATAGGCCTCAGATATGATGCAGCACACGTTTGTAGAGACTCACTTGACTTCTCACTGAATGAAGCATATTTTTTCTCTATAGATTTTTGACCCTGTTTTTTGGTGTCAGTCAATAAAATGCTAATCAATCAGATCACTTGATTTCAATTTGTAATGTGATGGGTTCAAATTCTAATCAGAGTTGGAAGATTTTCTGTGTCATTTTGAAATACTGCTATGAAATCTGTCAACTTATTTCATTTTCTTTCTGATTATTGCAGATAAGACTAATTACGATTTTAGTTTTTGACTGTGTTATTTGAATTGAAACTGCTGTTTCATATGTTAGTCAGCATCACAATTCATGTTTTCAAAGTCATTATCACAAAACTGGAACAGGTTGCTTAGAGGTGTGCTGGAAGCCCCATCCCTGGGGACATTCAAGGCCAGAATTGATGGGGCTTTGAGCAGCCTGGTTGAGTTCTGGATGTCCATGTTCATTGCAGGGGAGTTGGACTAGATGACCTTTAACGGTCCCTTCCAACTCTATGGTTTCTCTGATTCTGTGATTTTATAACTGGTGTGTTTTCTTGTCCAATTTGGATTTTTGTTTTCCTTTAGACAGGCTGCATTTAGTAAGTACTACATTATTTGATTTTCTTTATCTCCTATTCCAGATACAATTAGAAATCTGCATTAGCTTAATTATTACTGCTATCTCCCAGACAAAGTAATGGACTATAAATTTGATGTATGAATATGTTTCTGTTAAGAAAGCACACAGACACATGCACAAAGTATTTTTCCATTAAGTTTGTATCTTAAATACTTTATATCTTCATTTCCAACATTTGAAAAATATATTGAACAGCCACAGAATACAAGTTTACTTTTTGCGGGATTGATTTTTAAGTCCATTTTGTAATTAAGTTAATCCTGTGTGTCATCTGAATGCTAAATCTAATTACATAATTAGACATCTGCATTATTAACTGATCTGTAGTGACATAACAAATGCATCCTTTGAATTCCATAGTCTTTGTACATTTGATCTAAAAGTTATTAGGTGTACAGCTGATATAAAAGCATATGTTTCAACAGCTTTGTTATATTACATTTTCCAATTTGATACAGAAATCAAATGTCGAAGAGTTAAATGAGCAGCTACAAGTTAGCTGTGGATGATTGTAGCATGTTTCAGTATGAAAATCTTATTTCTTAAACATCATTGACATGCAACATCACATTTTGTATGAAATTATTACATGTGCAAATGTCTTCCAAAATTAAATGATTATAGACAGAAAAAAACAAACAAGACTGTGATGGGGAAGCTAAGAAACAGAGGAATGACTGAAAATATATTTAATTTTGGAATCAGTAGAATGTTGATGAAATGCATAGACATAGTCGGTGTCTATTTCTTACATCAAAGAGAGTGTGTGATGACAATATGTTACAAAATGACTCGAGTTAGTGCAGAAAGGAGTGAAGAGAAATTGGATCCATTAGGTGAATTATACCAGATTTGTTTTAGTATCTTTATAATAATGCCTTATAAAAACAGAGGTTTTTGAGTTTTGTGTGAAAATTTTTACTCTTTGATAATTATTGTTTTTTTGAAATATCCTGTATACGAAAGTGTACAACACTGATTAGCTTGATAAAAAACAACAACAAACAAACAAAAAAACAGACAAAAAAACAAACAAAAACCAGAGATAAACGCTGGTTTCTGGGCCATATAAATTTCCATTAGCTCCACTGTTTTGACCACAATTAATTAATTAATTATTCTTTTTGCAATGAGTTATATTTATTAGTTCATAAGAACTAAGCTTAAGATGTAGGGCCTTCAGCAAACTGGATTTGGGGATACAATTTAACTGTACTGGATTTTCTTTATTTGCAAGCGGAAGATATGCTGATACATAAAGTGAAGACAAATATTTTTGTTCTGTATTGGGGTCCTTTTTTAAATGAAGGCTGTTCTGCCTTGAGAAACAACTAGAGCTTTAAATTTCTCCCATGAAAATGGGGAGAATGGTTTTAGAACACAGAGATCACTTATCTGTGGGGTCTTGTGACATCGAGATTTATATTCCAAGCTTTTGCTTAAGGCCAAATTTAACATGCTTTGCACCATTTCTACATGTTTTATCTCTCTTAGTTATGTTGATTCATTTAATATCATAATATTACTGTGAAATCAGTGAATCAGGTGTTCTTATTAATGGATAGGGCAAAGGCACCCTGCTGATCTTCTAGTAATGAGTCTGGATATAACTCATAGTTTTTCACAGACTTCCTATGTTACCTTGGCCAAATTAAATTAACTTCCTGCATCCTGAGGTATTTTTTTTCTTGTTTCCCCCCTTTTTTAGTGCTTCATCAGTTAATGTCTTGATCAATTTGTATCAGAGATTGTCTTTTCCTACAATTCTGGCCATACTCGGAAGAATCTTATTTGAGCCCCTAAGCACTAAAAATGAAATGATTATTTAATAAATTTTACAGAAGCATAAGAAAAACACATAAAGATTATTTTACATTCATTTATTTTCTCAGAAAGTTGTTGGTGGTAATAGAAGAGAAGCAGGGCTCTTTTACACATCACTTGAATGGCTCTGCTACATGTTCTTCAAGGAGAAGCTGAAGCTTCAATGGATATATGCTGAGGACTTGTCATTGTAAAGGTGTCAGAAAATGAAATGAAATGAAATGAAATGAAATGAAATGAAATGAAATAAAAGGAGAGGCTTCCCGAGAGTGAAATCATCTCATCTCCTAAAATGTTCCATGTTTGACATATCAAAGTTCAATGAATGTCAAATAGTAAAGCCATTTTGCATGTTTATTTTTACCTTCACTAACTTCCATATCTCTAAATTCCATATCTTTTGTTCCAGCCAGTTTCTGTTTCTGCCCCAGAAAAGCACGATGTTGAAAGAATTTGTGAGGCAGCAACTAAAATAGTAGCTATTTCATGCTATTACCCTTTTTCCGTTCAGTCAGAGCAGATGTGTCATTGCATACCAACCACATGCTGGAAATCTGGCAAAACTACAGCATAGATCTTAAGTCAGCATAGAAAGAAAAATCTTTCCCTGTGCCAGTGAATACTCTGGGTCTTTTGCTGCTTGGGACCAACAGCGGCTTCTGAATGCAGCTCAGCTGTGCAAAAGGCTTCAAAAGGCTACAAAATAAGCCTCAGAGTTGGCTTACCTCCAGTACCATCTGTGCTTTTAGATCTTAAACATGTATCTATTCAGATGCATTAACATGTGCAAATTCATTGTTTTATTTAAACTAGCAAAAGACAATGAAAAATAGAAGGGGAGAAAAACCACCCACAGTGTAAAAACCCCTAATCTTGTTATTCGCTGAAAAGTTGCAGTGACAGAATACTCACTCCTCCTTTTGGCTTTAAGTGTTGTATTTCCTGGGTGAATGATATGCAGACTATTGCTACATGGCATATAGTAACCCAGTGTGGAGTTTTGCATGGTGGTACTCTGAAGTAATAAGAGTTACTTGCCATAAATATAGGCTGTTTATTTTAGTCCAAGTGGCTGTAGTTTATCTAGTCATCAGTATGGAAAATTAGTTTCTACGCTCCTTTAGTTTGTAGATTTTAAGGTCTCTTGTATTCACATATGAAATTCTAGCTGGTGTAGACTTCTCAAATTATTCCTTAAAGAAAATAGTTTGTATCTTCTATTCATATCTATGTGCAACATCGTGTATGTATAATAGAGAAAAATCCCACTGAAGTACAAGAAGAGTCCCCACTGCATTTAGAGAGTTTCAGATAAAGGCCTACATTTTATACTGCAACTCAGTGACATCTATTACAAACACTCAAGTATTTTAGTTTTTAATTATTTTGTAATGTATATTTAGATAGGTTACATATGTTTTATTCTACAATTTGTCATTAGGTGGAATTCTATACCTTGTGTTCTGAAGATGATCCGAGCAGTCTCTTTAGGCCTCTGAGTCTTTGAGTCTAAGCGCAGTAACTTTTGCCCGTTTTGGAAACTACTGAAAATGCTGACATCGCCTCAGATTCCATTCTCCACACAGTTTGGAAAAGGTTATTGAATCCAGTTTTTCCATACTGGAATCTTTCTAGGATTTTTTATTTTTATTTTTATTTTTTTTTTAAAGTAGAACTCTGCAATAAATCCTGCCTTGATGACTGTTATCTTACTTTGCCACAGTTATTCTGGAAATGTTCCTGCCAATCGCTTGTCAATCTCCTGTCCGTTTCTGTGAGAGTAACAGATTGCTGAACTGCATATATGCCACTGTCAGAAAAGTTGCCAGTGATGTCTCTCGTGATTTGCAGCCACTACTCCCAACTCTACAAAAAGGAAAATACAAACGCTTCTCAGTATTTACCCAATTTTGCCTACCCATAAATTTGTATTTCTTGGTGGTAGAGTAATGACTAGTCCTCACTCTGGGCTACTGGACTGGTGAGCATTAAACATACCACTGGTTCTCTGTAAACCACCAAACCTTAGATGCTGCTGAATCCTTCCTGTGTTGGCTAGAGATGACAAGAGATAATAGCTTTAAATCAGCAGCTTCCTAGTCTGGCAGAGCAAGTAGTCTGAGATCATATAAATGCTAGTAGCATTTATATGCTTCTCCCCTGAAGCAACTGTCTGCTTTCTTGGCTCTCTTTAACATCTTTCCTTCTAGCTGTCCAAATTATACTTGGAATGACATCAAGTGAAATGGCTTTTACCAGGTTGAGAAGTGTTTCTTCTTTTGCCTCACAACTGCTCCCTGGGCATCTGCAAGACAATGAGAAATGCTGCTGTGCTGAGGTGGAAGCTGGAATTAAAAGGTTTCTTGGAGTGTGTATATGCATGGAAGGAAGTCTTCAGAAGCATTATTATGTAGGTTACCATCATTAACCTATTATTTTTAGAGATTTGAATATGTAATTAATGACAGATAATTATCACAAAATCTTTTTTATCCACTTTATATTCCCTTTCTTTCCTTTTCTTCTTTGCAAAAGCTTGTTTTTCACAGAGCATGCAATTAGCATTATCTCAGCTTCACAAATTCTGCTTAACCTGGGAAGTAAAGCATTATTTATTTGCTCTTTATTGACAGATTGTGTGCCTGAAATAGTAAACTTTGATGGTGATTTAATAAGTCACTCCTTAATCTAGAAGCATTATGCTTTTCCATATTTTAACATTTAGATCTGTGATTCTTGCCCGCATGTTCTATATATTTATGAAAATGATTAATTTATTCATTTGTACTTAGTATCCATTAGGCAGAGTTGATATCCTTCAAACAGCGATGAATTATCAATTAAGTAGGCCAAATACTTCACAAGAACAAGAAGTCTTTTTTTAGCAAAAGGAACCTGAGAAAGTCTGAAAGGTTTATGAGAAAGACAATGTTTGAATGCCTTGTGTTTATCACGCACCAACTAATTAAGTATAAATATATATTAAATGACTCAGCTGAAAAGAAAAAAAGGAAAAAAAATCTGAAGTCTGCATTTCTGTAACAATTTATTTAGAGGCTTTTAGATTTGTTGCTCTTTTTTTTTGTTTGCACAACTGTGCAAACACAGCCTGTGTTATCTAGTAGCCTATACAACATCAAGAACCCGTCTGCCATTATTTACTACTTTAAACTCCTTGTTGCTAAGTCTGCCATCATTTCATTAGCAGAACTGAGAGATGCATTTAATACAGAAATCCCACTGTAGAGATAGGCAAGATTTGAAAACTGCATATTTGCACAGCATTGGGCAGCATTACATCCTAAAATAAAAAGTGTTTGGTATGGTAGGTGGGACAAGATACAAGTTATTGAGATTTCATAAGATTTGTGGGTTCATACTGAATAATCAAAGGAAATGTGGGGCAGTCAGAACTGGGTAGCTTCGTGTAGATGTTGCAATGGGTGATGATGGAACAATGTTGGGGATATGTGATGTTTGTAGGATGCAGAATGTAGATGTAGCATGAGGATGAGGTGAAGATAAGACAGTAAAGCCGTGGGAGAGGAGGACATTGGCAGTTATGTTCCTGATCATAGAGTCATAGAATGGTTTGGGTTGGAAGGGAGCTTTAAGATCATCTAGTTCCAACCAATAGGCACGGATGCCTCCCACTAAACCAGGTTACTTACAGCTCCATCCATTCTGACCTTGAATGCCTCCAGGGAGGGGGCATTCACAGCCTCTCTGAGCAACCTGTTCCAGTGTCTCACCACTCTCACAGTAAAGAATTTCTTTTTAATATCTAGTCTAAATCTACTCTCTTTCAATTTGAAACCATTTTCCCTCATCCTATTGCTACGTGCCCTTATAAAAACTCCCTCCGTAGCTTTTGTGTAGGCTCCCTTCAAGTACTAGAAGGCCACTATTGAATTTCCCCTTGAGCTTTCTCTTTTTCAGGCAGAAGAGACCCAACTCTCTCAGCCTGTTTTCATAGGTGGTGCTCCAGTCCTTTGATCATCTTTGTGGCCCTCCTCTGGACCTGCTCCAATAAATCCATGTCCTTATGTTGGAGTTTCAGAACTGGACGCAGTACTACAGGTGGGGTCTTGTGTTATCAATGGGTCTTTTAGAATAAACAACATATGATATGATTTTGAATAAACAATATTTGCTTGGAACAATGCCATTTATTTTTGTCTTGCTCCAATTTATAGGAGGGAGAGGAGGTTCAAATGTTGGTCCAACCAGCTTATTATAAATCCTAATCAGGGAGATGGGGAAAGGAAGGAGGGTGATAGAAATGGAAATGGAAATTGATGAAGACTGGTGTAGTCATGTTGAACTGAGGTACTCTGCAGTGAAGTTAGATTCTATGTATTCAGTTTCTCTCTTGCTCTCTCTTTTTTTTTCCTATAGCACACCAGCATCCAAATATAGTAATCAGAGTTCATTAATAGATTATAATTCAGTTTTCAAGGTGGTAGATATTTTTATCTTTGTTTGTCATACATGTGAAATGTTATTGCATCCCTATAACTGCTTATATGTATGATTAGAGACTATTTCTAGAACATTATGTATCAGATAGGAAATTATGTGATACACAGATATGTGCAAATAGTAGAAAATCACAGGCTATGATGTGACTTCACGTCTACTTGCAAGTCCAATCAGTGGTAAGCAGTGGAGGCCAATGCAAGCGAATGTCTTTGTATCAATGCCTTTGCATGTTTACAGCTTTTAAAAAAACAACATTTAAAATATTTATTAGTCTGAGATTTTTCAAAATAATTGTTTCAGTCTTCTAGTTTTTACCTCTTTTACTTGAAAACAGAAATCAAAACAGCAGCTGTGGTTTTCAAACACTGAAACTATGAAAATATTTTGAGAATTCTTGAAGTCTACAGATTTTACAATAAAGACTAAATTTAAAGAAAGCATTTCTCACCATATTTTACAGTAAAAGTATCCCTATGTCTGTGCCTGACACCAGCATGACATGACATGGCATTCTCCTGGGGGAATACGTCAGCTTGCAGAGACCTTTTTTCACATATAGGTCAGTTCCCTTTTCAGCTGATGTGAGATAACTGCAAGAGGTGTGAGAGTTGACTTTGCTGGGTCAGAGGGTGAGTTCTGCTCTCAAGCTAATGCAGACTCTCACCAATATCACTGGACCCTCAGTAAAATTTACAAATGTGAAAAAATAGAATTTGACCTCATTGTTGTATGAGGTATCTTTACTCCTCTATTGCATATTAGCCTAATGAAGTACTAGCATAATTAAACTTGCTGTGTATAGATAGACTACATTTCAGGCCAAATTCCATACTGTGACATGGAATGGATTCACTTCAGGTGCTACTGTCTTTTCCAAATGGTCTGAGTAAATAGAAACAGGAGGGGGAGCTGTGGGAACAGGAAAATGGAGGAATTGTTGCTCTGCTTTTAATTTAAGAGGAACAGCTCCAGCTTATTTTAACTTTAGCTGTTTTCACCCAAAAGACTACTTTGTTTAACCTAACAGAGTAAGGGCTAGAAAGGCTAAACATATTGGGCAGAGGATGGTGGAGAGGGAAAAGGAATACTTAATGTGAAAGACACTATTAGTATCTGAACAGCTTAGTATAAGTAACAGATAGGAATAAACCCCAAATGGACACCTAAAGGTTTCTAACCCATTAGAATTTCTCATTTTCCTGTTTCTCCAGTAGGACAAAATAATCTTTTAAGTGCTGTTAAGACAGAAATTGGCAAATTTCTGAAAGACATGGTGACTGAAAGTGCAGGGTACTGGATTCAGACCTCTAAAAACCCATCTCTGGGTTTGAAGAAGAAGTGAATTTAGTGTTTAGATAGCCCTCTGGGAGACCTCCAGTCTTTATAAGCAAGAACAGCTTCACAGAACGAACCTACAAATATCCCAAGGTGTTAAGGTAGTGTTTATGGAGCAGTGACTTCTACTCTAAATTTGTGTTCTGTGTCTGTTGGAGTAGAAGGAGGAGGACCTGTGCCTTGCACATATACTGTGAGTGCTCTTTCTGCTGGCTTCTGGGAAGGGAGAAGTCAATACTGGGGTGGCAAATGCCTGAAATAAACTCATTCTGTTGCCTGTCTGAAAAGGAGAGTTCACAGCTGTGAATCTTCAGAAGAGCTAAGCACTTCTTTATGCCTCAGAGTTAGCTACCTGCCTCTTCTAGGCCAGCAGAAGCACTTTCCTCAGTATCCTTGGCTGTTCCTACTGCTCATGTTAGATACTTCCTTGAGTTTTGCTTTGCATGGAATATGCCCATGTTTAAAGCTTTAAATGTGATTTTCAAAGGTCTCCATGGAAACAACTTCCTAGGCTAGCACACCTGTCTTGGCTGTGATCATCATCAATGCCTGTCCTCCCATGGAGAAGGGAAATTACAAGCCTCAGCAGGTGCTACTCAGGAGATTGGGATAGGGGTGGATTTCAGTGTTTGATTCACTTCCGCACATCATCAGCACAGCAACAAGCTGCAGTACTCCTAAGAAAATCTATTTTAGTAATGCAACAGACAAAAAAAGTAAGTGTCCTGGTGAGAGACAGAAAGTAAACAAGTGTTTCTTTTCAAATTAATGAAGTATTTAGATTCTATAGGGCTAACAGTGATATTAAATCCTCCTCCCATAGAATGAAAGAATGCTGTTATTTAGGTTCATTTAATAATATGAGTAAGGAGAATCCAGTAACAGAACATGCACTACAGACTTATGAATTGTTCAGTTTTTGTCTGATTCTTCTTTCCTTTTTCTGTGCATCTTCAGTTCTTCAGTCACAGTGATTTTTGCTGCTATTGAGTGAACATCTCTATTTTTCTTAGTTGGCCATGTTTCTTATCCAGCAAATTTAGCCAAAGCTTTAACAGAATTCCATAATAAATGCATTAAGCAATATAAAACTGCTGAGATGAATAAAGTTACAATTTTAATATTAAAAGAAATGTAAAATATGTTCATTAATCAGTGTTGAAAACATTTTATATACGATAGACTTGTTAAACTGACAAGAAAATATTTTAATGTCTACCTGAAACCCCTGTGTTCTTTTTTATTTAGATGTTTTATAATGCTGCTATTGTGCACTTTATTCTTCATATTCTAGATTAAAACTTGAAAATTGAGATTGCATAGAATTTTAGCACAATAATAACTGAAAATGTTATTTCTACTGCTTCATACAATGTGATGTGCTTTTGTTTAATTCAGGCCATGGCTAAATCATTTCCTCCTACTAATAAAAACATTTCAAAGTAGTCTCATTCTACTTTCACTCTATCATTAGCCAGTAATTGTGTGGTTTATTTAAGGCAGATTTTTAGGTAGAAAATCCTGCCGTCACTAAGAAATAGGGTTCTTTTAATAATCATTTGTGGATGAAATGAATAATGTTCATGTTTAAAGAGGAGCTATAAACTAGCACAGTTAACATAGTGTTTTATCTAAATCACAGCCTGAAAGAGCAAAACCTGAAAAATAAGAGCTACCCCACTGCTTTCTGAATGAAGGCTTTCAGTCTACATTATTCATATAGTGAGGGAAATAAGAACTAGTTGCCTCTTTCATATAGACTCAAATCTGTTAATTCTTCAGTTACCAGTGGTTATCCTGAGACAAAGCCAAATGCATGCGTTCTTGTCCTGTCCACGTCATCCTGGACTGATAATGAATTCCGGAGTGTGAGAGGGTACGTAGAACCCTCTCACACATACAGGTTTGTGGAAGAGATTGGTACAAGCGCAGCACTTTCATGGCAGTGGGAATCCATGCATCAGCTTAAGGTGAACAATTAAGTCTGTCGTGGCTTTCTCAGCTCCAGTTAACACTGCCAGTGCACACTGAATGACTGAGGCTGGTTAGGGTGATATGGAACAAAGCACAGCTTTTCAGAACTGTTTCAAGGAACAGAGGAACAGACCTTTGCATGACAGGACCTGTAGGAATAAACTGACCTCTGTGCATTGCTCAGGTGGTTTTCATATAGTATAACCTTCTTAAAGAACCCATTTTAGATATTTTTTTTCATTTATTCTGAGATTTTAATTCATAGGACAGGAGCAGTGACAGATTTGTTGCATTTGGATGTAGGGAAGTTTGTGGAAGGGCTGAAAGCTGCTTCCTCTCTGGGCAGAGTGGGATACTTAATGTTGCACAAGTAAGGAAAGGGGGAGGGAGAGGTGGCTGATGCACGAGAGATTGCATGAGTTCTGTGTAGGACTGGAGCATGCTGCTAGGGAGACCCTTACAGATTGTTAGGTTTGAATAGAATCTGCAATAGTCTTGTGGATGTTTCTTCTTCACAAACACTAGGTATTTGGGATTTCTGCAACATAGCTGTTGAGAGCTGGATCTTGTTGATATCTTCATCTAATGCTTCTATATCTTGCAGGAATTCTGTTAGAACAAATTGAGGATTACAAGATGCTGAGCTATTTTAATGTGGAGAAATAGAAATATCTATATGAAAACTATCTAAACAATATTATTAATTTTTCCTCAGACAAACAGTATTTTATCCTGGAATAAAGAATTATCAGCGTCTTTTGTTACAGCACCGGGTATGCATAGGTTTTATGAATTTATTTTTACTTGTCCCATGCTCAGTTCTAAAGCTAAGCTCTGCTATAGGAGATAATTGGACTATGAAGTGAGAAAAGTTGTATTTATTAACATTTTTAAATTAACAGTGACAGAACCCGTATCCAACAGACTAAAAGTGAGACAGAACTCTTGTGAAGAAAAAACATATAATGAAAGTCTCCAAAGGTGTTCAATATCTTCTTTTAGAATTAAATTAGAAAAATGGCTATTTGGAAAAGTACCAGCATTATTCCTGATACTGAATTCTCTGATAATGAATCAAGTTCCATGAAGTGATTTTTGACTGTAATTCTTTGAGAAATGTTTACGAAGTTTCTTATCACGAGTTTCCTTGTGACTGAAGTTTCCATGAGATAAACTTACAAATGAGCCCATCCAGCAAGAATAAGAGATTGCTCAAGACTCTAATAGGCCACAAATTGGATTGCTGAACAATCCACTAATCTGTTGTCTCTTTTCTTCTTTCTCTATAACTAAGACTAAGGGGGGGAAAGCTACAAGCTGCTGTCAGTTGTAATTATGCCCAGCTGAGATAAAATGTCCTGACCTGTGAGAGGTAGGTCAAATGTCAGAGAAGGCTTATGGGAAACAGTAGAGTGTTGAAACTGTCTGTATAAGCTTTGCAAGTATTTACCCATTCTGTAGAAAATAACTGTGAATTTCTAAACCAGAAAAATTATAGAAAAGTCAACGCATGCCTATTATGACCCTGTTCTATACTTATCTCTGGTCAGACGTATAGATGAGTGAAGAGGCTTAATAATTATTTCTCCATCAGAGATGACATGTATTGATGCCTCTTCAGCAGACAGATGTTTTATAATTTATATTTGAATTAGCGCTGCTTAAGTCATGCTTTTTAATGTTGTCTGTGTATGAACAGTCATGATACAACTTGAACCAATGTGTTTTAATTTGATCAAACTTGCTAATCCACTCAGTTCTATTCAGTAACCTATCGTACCTGTAACAATTAAAGAGAACTCTGATATTTTCAGAAATATTAATATCACTGTGCAATACAAGAATTTATTACTTCTCAAGACTACGTTGATGTTATATTTATAGGTTGTACTCGTAGCTATAATATTCTGTAACTTATTTTTTGTATGCTGGATGAAGGATTTACTCGTGAAGGAGGTGGTCAGCCAAAAATGTGATTAGCAAGTGAGAAATGAAGCACCAAATCATTCACCGCTTTGTGAATAAAACCTGAAATTTTCTGTTCAAGCTGAAATGGTCCCTTTGATGCATAATACCACCATTTTTTTCACTATTAGAAAAACTGAATTTGGTGAGTAAATACAGCTGAGACAGTGTGCCTAGTTTGAAATGCTAGGTAGCAAGATCAGGCTTTACAAATACACTAGTCTGTAATTTTCTGTAATCTTTCTTTAATAAACAGGATGCAAAATCAAGAATAACTGTCAAGGAATGAGAACCAGGATATTCAATCTAACAGGTAGTACCCATTAACTTGTACAGTAATGTTATTACTGTGCTTATTTACACAGCATATTGAATGGCTTTATAGGCAAACAGATTGCTGGTTTGCAAGCACAGAAGAATACTGTTGACTTATGGGATAAATTATTACTACCTCAGTTCTTATACAGCTTCAGCTGCCAGTGTGAGATATCCTTTCCTCAGGCAAGCTAATGGACAGAACAATTTGACTGAGCTGTTGAATCACCTTTCACCACAAGTGTAATCCTTGTCTTCACTCTTTCCTGTACTGAAAGATTACACTTGTGGTGCATTTGCAGATTAATGGAAGTGGCCATCAGCTCCAACCTTGGGTCACTAAAGTAGGTTGAGTGGTTAACTAATCAGTTTTTATTGGTCTATCGTTTTTATTGGTCTATCACTTTTAATCTCTTAAAAAAATCTTCAATTTTATATAAGCATATTCTGTGCAGACATAAATTTATGTTAATGATATTACCTCAAACTATATTTTCCCATTAGCTCTAACCAGCCAGGACACCTCCTAAACAGCTAGTTCTCTAACATACAACTTCTTTGGTCTTTTATCTTCCTCATTTTAAATGTTGTAGATGATATTTTTAACTTTCAACAGCATATTAATGCTAAAACTGAAAAATTCAGGTTGATATAGAAATATTATAAACATTATTAATTCTCTGTAAAGTTGTTCATTGGAGCCAGATAATGTGCTTCCTATGGTTAGATGTATGTTCAGATGAGAAAAATATGAATGAGTTTCAGTGGCATTAGAGTGCTTGTGATACTGCAGTTTTGCTTTGTTGCTAGGATTATACCAGTTCCAGGGAATAAACAGATGAGCTCTGTCTTCTTCTCAGTTATATGGAATATTTCCAGATATGAGAAGTTTGTATAAGAGCTGCTGGTCAGGTCAATAGACAGTTTCATCAAGTGAGATAAAAGCATTTGAACAATGTTGACCATCTACCAAAAAAAAAAAAAAAAAAAAAAAGTTTCATTGTAAAAGTAGTGTTTTGGTGCTATTCAGTGAATAAAAGCCTTGAATATTAATATGGACTTCAGTAGTGCATTATATTGTCTACTGAGAAATTCATCTCAATATTTTCTTGCTATAGCTATTTCAGTCACAGGAGAAAGCTTGTGATCAATAAACAGAAGCTTTTATTTTAGACATCAATCTTTTATTCATAAGTATGCAGATTTCTAGCTTTTTAGTAATAATGCTCACAGTCCTTTTTTTTTTTTCATTGAGTGTCAGAAATGGATTGAAGTCATTTTGTCAGACCCTGTCGGACTATAAAACTAGTACATGTCACGACCAGTGTATATCACAAGAAAGTGTTGCTGATGCCTGTTCAGATGTTCTGCATGTACTGTGAGAAGGACAGGGTTCATCTCTACTGCTTTATGGAGTCAGTAATATTCTTATCTCTGTGCTTAATCAAAATTTCTCTGTACAAACTGTGGCTAAAGAAATTTCATAGGAATTTCATTGTTTTTTTGAGAGATGGATAATAGACAATGTTATTCTTCATACTGTCAGCTGAAATACACGTTTGGGCAGTTGAAAACTTTTAATTCTCCAAATCGGAGACTTCAAACTGAAAGTGACCAGAAGGAAAAGAACAATGCTTGGATAATTGACATTTGATTGAATAACTATGGAGTTCTAGTGTAGAATGGGGATTTGTTATTTTCTTTGCTTGGCACCCAGGAGTCTAAATGTTAGAAATGGTAAGATTCCACTACATCTCTGTACATCCCTCTGAGAAAGGGCAATTTCTATGTCTTTGAAATCAAGTTTTAATGGTATATAGAGTACAAGTATTAAAAAGCAGCACAGCTGCTTCATCATCAGGTTGATTATGATTTAGTAAAATAATGTTAGCAACAGCCATTCACAAAATAATAACCACACTTTTTCATAGATATCTTGCAAGTAGATTGATGATGGTAAATTTGTAAAGCATTTAAATGATCAGTGCAACAGCTTTTGTTTACATTGTCATTATTGACTTCTTGCTGGTATGAATTCCAGACCACTGAAATTAGACAGGGTTGAGATTAAAGTCTTGTAACAGAAGCATTTTCCAGCTGAAATAACTAAGGAAGAGAAACTAAAAGCCTTTTCCAGTCTTTGAAACATTGAGCAATCTTAATGAAACAAAGTAAGAAGCATGGCTTTTACCAGTGTCAGTTAATCTTGTTTTCACTATAAACTTTCTCAAATAAGATGCTCAAATGTCTCTTCCTACAGAAAACTAAAAAAATACAGAAGTCTTTGTGGAATATATAGAGATTTAAATATCCAATCAATTTTAGGAGCTTAAAAATCATAATGAAAAAGCCTCCAAGTATTATTTCTTTTCAGTTTGTGAAGTTACTTTTTGTATTGATTACCAAGCTTGGTAGTTTCTGACCTATGATATTTCCTGGTAATAAATAAGAATTCTGTTAATCAGCAAGCTCTCCAGATACATAACCCAGAAGCCTATTATTGATATCTAATGGACTTCATCTACTACTGAGCTGGAACCCATGTGTTTTTCCTGCAATTTGACATTTCCTATCATAGTTAGTCAATGACATCCTTTCTGAGCTAAAGAATGTGTTCTAAAATATAAATGGAGAAAGTTTGATATACTGTAAATATTTACATATACTCTACATCTAAAATAATATGTAATAAAGGTATAAATAATACATGATTTTGCAAAAATTATGGCATCTGATTATGTCACTGACAAAATAAAAATCACCAGCAAATTCTATGTGAGCATATGAGCACATTTGGTAGAATCAGAGTATGTATTATGTAGAAACACCATACTTAATGTCATTTTCCAGATATTCAGTGACTACATTATTTTTCCTTCTAAGTTCATAATATGTTGGCAATCTAACTGTAACTTTGCATTAGGGTATATAGGAATGTAGTGAAACTTTCCTTAAACCAGTATTATCATGTATTGAATTTGCACTTTTTAAGAACTGTCTGCTAGGCTATTTATTTGATATCATACCATGCTCTACATGAGCCATTTTTACCTTTTTAATCCTCCATCTTGCATGATAAAAATACACCACTTTTGCTGAAATTGAGCACCATCTTACTTGGTTAATATCTGTTGGCTATTACAGGACTGCCCAGAAAACACAGCAAGTACTCAGCACAAGGAAGGGTGGTTCTGTGTGCTGCTGGTGCAGAGCACATGTTCCTACCGACTACAGAATGTCTATGCTGAGTGGAAAAAACAAAACAAAACAAAAAAAACCCAACCCATAAATCTGTGCTACACCTAAAAAAAAAAAAAAACAGAAGAAAAATGCATTGATAATTGCCCATTTACCCTTCAACATGCAGCTCTGATCCATTTTGTTTTTTGTTCACAGGATCATTACTGGTGTGACAATATCATCTATTTGTTTTTGGAATCTGTCATCCTGTGACTGAAGGAGTTGACTCCGAGGGTGAGTGCTGATAAGGACATGGAAGCTGATCGGAAATTCCTTGCAGAATGAAGGGATCTGTTTTAAGCTTGCAGCAGCTGCATAGCCTCACTTACACCTGTCTGCAAAAAAGGGGATTTGGTGAGGCATCCCATCACAAAGTCTTCCTTACTCTGATGTTTTCATGTTGGCTGACAGTTCTGATGGAAAAGTTATCATATACTCCATATCAAAATCTGAACAGAGGGCAACCTGACCTTTCTTCACTGTGCAGAAGAATTTACTTAAATGAAGAGAAATAATAGTTTGAAATAGAAACAAAGAAAAAGATCAATTTTTTTTGGTACAATTTCCTACCTGCTGTTGGTTTTTTTCTCTGTCACCAAGAACAAACAAATCAAGAACAGTCATGACAACCATAGGTGATATAATCGAATATTTTAGGTGTTGCAATGGGATGCAGTTCTGATTCTTGTACTCATGATTATCTTACTGAGTTGTGTAAGTGTTGCTTCACCTTACTTCACTGTATTTGTAAACACTCAGTTTTGATTTTCTGTTTGGTTTCATAAAAATATTTTGGGGGGAGAGGATGAATAAGAGGATAGTTTCTACTGCAGGAAATACTGTTAAAGCATTTCTAATGAGTGATTTTTTTTCCTCCCGAATTGTGCATGTTAGTGTCTCTAATACTAGACTAACTGGTGGCCATAAGCTACCATTTGAATGACAAAAAAATCTGCAGTGTATGTGTTCTCATGCTGAGGATTGTTTGAGTTGAAACTCCCAAATTATACAGCACACTTGGTAAATGTTTGATTTCAGTTCTGGGTAATATGTGTGTTTTTAATTAAATCAACAAGCTCAATTCCTTATTCTCCTGAATTATTCCATCATGGTATAAATCAGTTGAAATGTCTAAATATTTGTTTCATAGAAATGCAAAGAAGAGTGAAGGGACCTTCTGCAACTGGTAATATTCTTTCACAGGGGGAGGAACTCTAACAGGACCAGGAGCCAGGGACTCCTTGCTTGCTGAATACCTTAACATTTCTGTAAAGTCCTGATGACACTGACTTCATAACTTGAGCTTAAAAATGAAGGAAAAATATATCCATCACGAACAAACTAGCAGTTGCCAGAGAGAGACTAATTCCTGTGGGTTTCATGGAGCTATTATTGTTAATTACATTAATTACACAGTGACTAGGAATCCCTGAGAAAGAGGGACCCTTCTATATTAGTCTGCTCAAGCACAGAGTACTCAGTAAGGCTTTCAATTTACATAGGCAGGATAGATATCAGATGAAAGAAAGAGTTAGAACACACTTGTGGGATTTACCACTCTGAGAAGTATGTAAATAATATGGTAATTCGTATTATATTTGTTTTCACTAATTTGGAAATAACTGTCGGGTTAAAATGGTTGCATGAAGTCTAGCACATTCTATTCTAACCAGACTGAGGTTTGATTACTATTTATTAACAATACAGTTACTACCTGTAATATAATATGAAGATTCTGTTGCTTTTTACCAGACACTGTTAACTAAAACAGATTACCCACTCAGATGGACTCATACAGTTTTTAAACTTGTACTTAAAAGCAGGACTTTATATTTGCAAAGTGTTCACTTTGACCCAAATTATAATTTCTGATCTAATATAATTTCTGTATTAGAAAAATGCATAAAGAAGTGCTGATGTCTTTTGGAACATGAAAGAGATAATCCTACCATGGTACTTTGGCCGAAAACACCAGTGGGTAGGATGCTTAGTGAGAGTTGTTGGAGTTTGGATTGGAAACCTCTTAAAATTGTTCTGTCCCCAAGAGATGAGAGTGCATTGAAGTCTTACTGTTTTTCAGGCTGTCCTATTGCAACTCTTCTGTAGAGAACTCAAAATAATAGTAGGATTAAGAACCAAATTCCAATTTTTTCTCTTGATTGCCTTTCATCTCCAACCTCAAGGGTCACTTCCAAGCTCTTTCTCAGTGAATTAAGTTAGTTGTGTATAGTCCTATTTTATGCAGGTTTGTATCCAGGAGTGGATCCTAGGGAAAACAGGGCAAATGGTCAAGTGACTGAAAGCTGTGCTATACAACCTTGAGAAAGTTGAAATAAGGCTGTTTGCTAATGCTCACAACCCTTGCTTTCAGTAGCTCTTGGGATGCTTCAGTTTGTAATCTTTAAAAAAAAATCTTAAAATGTTTTTATTTTGTTTAATTTGTGTCTTGGTCCAGGTAAATGTTTGCGGCATGGTAAGACATGGTGACATACACACCTGTGCTACGTTAGTATTAAAAAAGATATGAGATTAATGAAGAATAAACTTGCAAGTATTTTTTTTTTCCTTGTCTTCATTTCTATTTATGTTTTTACTTAAAGCCTCTTGTTTCCAAATCCTGCCTAGAGCCACAGCATTACTTTTGTCAGTTTTGCATTTGAATGCAATTAATGAATTAAACATAGAAAAATGTGAAAGATTGACTAAAGCTTATATGAGAAATCTGAGTAAGAAAATATAAGTGTTAATTGGTCACACGTTTTACTTAGCATAAATGCAAAAGGTGCTGATAAAATGAAATTATTCTGATACGTATTCTTGTGGGCAGAGTCTTTATATGTACTTAGATAAAACCTTTTGTACTTCTACAATAGTATTTCTCTGAGGGACAGCAGAGGGACGAACAGCAGAGGTCATGGCAAGCAGACAGCACCCAGCTGAAGAGGGAGAGCTAAAGCAATGAGGAAAAGAAGAATAAAAATGAGTGTTCTGATAGTCAGAGCTGGGAAGCTCTGTTCTATGTTTTGTTACCAAAAACTTGTAAGTGTGATTCACTACAATAGGAAGGAAGGGGATGTGGCTGTGAAAGAAACAAGGCAAGGGGCAGTGAAGTTTTATACTCCTGAACTTCACACACTTTCAACTGAATTATCTGGAAGCATCATATCTGGGTTTCAGCTGTCTTGTGCCCTGGCTGTAGAAACACCACAGAGGGTATCAGCGCACTGCAGCAGTTTAACCTCAGGTACGTTGTTACCTGAACACAATTATTCTACTTACAGATGAGCTTACCTGAGGAATCACTTTTTGGACGTGAACTGGCTCTGAATGGAGCCATTGCAGCCATGTAAATTGTCCTCCAGTGGCCTAGGTTTTAAGAAGTTTATTAGCTTGTATAGAGTGATAAGCATAATCTTTTGTAATATATTTATATATATTTTGTAATCTGGCTTTGCACCTTGCCTAGTTCCACTGGAAAATCTGAGTATGAAATTCCATTTAGAACTTATTGATATAGAAAAATACGACTTGGATGTAGCAGTCTGTCTTAGCCAATATATCCAGAAAGTCCTCTTTCTTTACTGTTAGCTATAATCACACAATGAATTATCTAAACAGAACCAGTTATACAGCTTGCCTAGAAAAAGAAAAACACAATTGTATTTCTTTCAAAAGTGTTTGGAAAATAATATATATTTCAAACAAACTAGAATGTGAAGGAAAAAACCAACAACAATATCTCATAAAAGCAAATTGAGCTAATAAGATAATTCCTGTTAAGCCCTACTTGAGGTTTTAAGTTTGAATTATCTATGCAACCAGCCTACAGGTAGTACTGAATCTGGAGATTCTGCACTGGAATTCAGCTGTGTGACATTACAATTAAAGTCTGTATATGGCCATATGTATCATTTGAAAAATTTGTTTTGGCAAATAGAAATTTTCTGAAATAAAAGAATTAAGAATATCTTGGGTTATTATTATGGCTTCTTTTTTCTTTTTTTCTTTTCTTTTTTTTTTTTCTGTAACTCATCCAATTAGTTTGTTTTCTAATTCATGCACAAACATTCAAATCAAAATCTGAGGGTAGCAGAGACCGAGTTTGCTTTTCTTGTAGATTCCTAATCCTCTGGGATGTTTCAATTAATACCTAGATGATTTTGAATTTTGATACCAATCCAGTCATTATAAAATAAATTTACAGTTCGCTGAGAACTATTATATAGGTTTTGTAATTTTTCTTTGTCATATGATAGCAAGATACTTGCACTGTTCACTGTTGCAGAACTGAGTATTGCTCAACTACTGGAGTTTATAGCTATTAATAAATAGAACATAATAACCTTAAGTTGTGCCAAGGAGGTTTGGGTTGGGTATTATAGGAGCTGTGGCACTGAGAGACATGGCTAGTGGGCATGGTGAGGATGGGTTGAGGTTAAACTCAAATTTTAGAGGTCTTTTCTAACCTTAATGATTCTATTATCATGGTAGATCTCTTCTCTTGTAGATGCTCAAGGAGTCTGAATGTTACAAAAAATGTTAAAGCAATGAGTTACTTACCTTAGTTTAGAAAATTGTTATGCGAATAGTTTCTTTACTTCTGCTCAGTCCTAACTAGCAGCCTTTTTTCTAAAGTGTTGCATTGTCCCAGCACAAACCCTGGGTCATAATAATAAAGCAACAAGGCAGAGATAATGTTATCTGGGCAAAGATTCATAATAAACTGATGCCATATTATATTTGTAGTGTTTGACATATCTTTCTTACCTGTGTTTCTGTACCTTATGCATGTTCAAGAGCTTCAAACAGTTACAAATTTTGCTTCCAGTGCTACTTCCTAAGATTTTAAACATCCAGTTTTTTAGAAGCAACCTGCTGAACAAATCTGTTTGCATTAGTTATTCCTTACCAACTTTCTCTTAAAGCTATTAATTTTCTAGTCAGGAATTAGATAAATATGTCAGTCTCTGCTATTTACTTTGACAAGAATTTGATGACATATTATGAGTTTAGACCTGTCTTTGAATTTGTTTTTGGTGACTACACTTCAGAACAAACCCCTGGTTATTAATGTCTCTTAATTTCTTTGATGTTATCAACAATGAGTATCAAAGGATTAATTTTTAATAAAACATGAAAGCAAACATAAGTGAACTTTCCTATTATGGAGCTCTTCATCTATTTGTAGAAACCGACAGATATCCTAATCTAAAATCCAGAGATTTTTTAGTTTTCCTGTGCAATTTTAGCTAATAACCATTTTTTATTTGATTTGATTTGGAAAGGTTTGGAATTAGTGACTCTTAAGACTTTATGACATTTTACAAATCCCAAATATTAGATGTAATATGTTTGTTTGTTTTTATGCTCTCTTTCTGAAAATTTCGATAGGGAAGCTTGTACCCTTATCATCTTGTTGATCTCTGCCTTTTCATTATCTGTCTCTGTTTTTTATCCAAGTTTAGAAAAATGTTCTTTTTCTTCATTGTTTCTGTTTGTTTATTTTCCCATTAGATTATCTTCTGGATTTGAATACAGACACCGGTTGTTCTTACTTCTAGTAGTCTAAGAATGAGTGTATATTGATCTAGTAGTCCAAGAAGCAGTGTAATTTTTGTTTAAGAATGGAACTAAAGCTCTTAGAGAAAATAAGCCTTTAAAACATTTGGCATGCATGTCTGTCTTACCTGATCCCTTATCATACTTTCATGGGAAACCTGACAAAGCTGAGGTTTTTAAAGAGCTCTATGTAGATTCAGGCTCTTTCTCTAACTATTAGGAAGGAGGGGAAAAAAGTGCTTCAAGCTGCTAGATTATTTCCAATTCTATGACTCTTTTTCTTCATATCAGTATCTTAGGCAGACAGAAGCCAAAACTGAAGTCATTAAATGAGTTTACGTGTCACGGGTCCTGAAACTTTCAGCAAACACAAATTGTTGTGCTGTGTTTTTAGTGAAAATGCGTTTTCTTTTTGTATTGATAGCTCCATACAAAATACCTTGTTGTTTATATTGTAAATATCTCAGTTGTCTCCCTAAAATAAAAACATTTTCGGCATCATCTCAATTTCTGTCATATTCAGCCTTTTGAATACAGGCCATAGCTTCTCAGCTTCTCATTTCTTTCTATGGAAAACTGAGCAGCAAACCAGCTGCTTCACTGTCCATTTCTCAGCTAATCTTTCTCAGTAAATTTAGAGCTAATTTCCTCTAGCTTGGCAAGAAGAAGATCATTAAGATTCTGTGTTTCATAAAAATAGGCAGAATAGTGAGACTGTCCACTAATGTCTAATTGAGATTTGGACATTCTTACATTTGGAGGACAGTAAATCACAACAAAATGTGCACCAAAGGCCAAGATTCAGTACTCTCAGGTGTCCACAGAACAGTCTATTTGTGTTGATATTAATGCACCAGGAATCCTGACAATGTAGATTCAAATACACACAAACACAGCAAAAACGTACTCATTTGTGCATTCAAAGCAAAATCCTCAATCTTTCAGAAAAAGTGGAATAAAGTATTTTGACAGTGTCCTAGGAAAGAACAACAAAAGGCACTGATGTCAAATGCAGAAAGTTTTGTACAAACCATATTTAATTTGGGGCCCATGGAACCTATGGCTTTTATAAAAATGAAAGCATTTCATTTGTGTGAGAAAAAGTATCTGCTGTAAGCATGTCATACAGATCTGCCTCAGACTTTTTACTCCAGTATACATATTTATACCTCTTTCCAATTCTGGAAAGGATATCAGATACAATTTGCATAAAGTAAGTTTTTAAACCTAACATTTCTTCTGCAAATGTATGTGTATTGGGATTCTTGGCCACAGGTAGTTCTAGTATTTCAAAGATGACTTGCTGTGAAGATCTCTATTTTTTAAGTGCACCTGTCCCTGTGTACACTGTGTGTTTCAGGTTCCCTGTAGAAACTTCTGTATTTTTTTTATGCAGAGGTGGGAGGAACTTGTCATCTCCACCTTTTTCATTTTCCTTATCCTAGAATGTGTCCTAAACTTGCTGCACCTCCTACTCTCCAAAACCCCCATTCTGCCATTTCCTTCTGAGCTTCTCCCTTGTCCTGATTCTACCCCCACAAACAGTCCTGTTCACATCTTCCCTATCCAGTTCATTCCAAGCTGCTTTCTTCATTTCTCTAGTTTGCACTACTGAAATTATTCTTCATTTTTCCTCACCCAGCCCCACCCACTTCTCCTGCTTCCTTCTCTTTCTCCCAATGTCATCTATGCTCCTAGACTCTGTGACCAACTTGGAGCTTACGTATCATTGTTGCTAATATTGCCTCTCCCACTGCTCACTTTTCTTTTGAAACTATGGTTTTCTCTTCTCTACTTCATCCAGTTTTCTTTTTCTAATGCTCTTCATACGTATTCATGACTGACCGAGTTTCCTTCTGTTTTTATTTATTTTTTTTTAATCGGACTGAACAAATCTTCCTCACCCCAATATTGCAGGCTCTGGAATTTGCAGGAATATAACTTTCATTACCTATTCTGTTGGACATATGTAAACAAACTCACTGATTTGTTTGCAGAGAGAGTTAATACACACTGCTGACTTTTTAGTTCAGTTGGATATTTCCAACCAAAGACCAACTTTTATATAAGGTAATAGTGAAAAGACAATTAAAAAAGGAGAGATTTAGGTTAGATGTTAAGTGGAAATTGTTTACTCAGAGGGCAGTGAGACGCTGGCACAGGCTGTCGAGAGAACCTGTGGATGCAATCCCTGGAAGCATTTAAGACCAGGTTGGATGGGATCCTGGATCTAGTTGCTGACAACTTCCCCCTGACAGAGGTTGGAACTAGATGGTCTCTTAAAGATCTCTATGTTTCTGTGGCCATACTCTCTATGAATAAATACCACAATTGAGATTCCTGATTTCCTTTTTTTCTTTTTTTTTTAATTCAGAGTTGGAAGAATTCTTTAAAATTGATCTAGTTTATTTTTCCCCGGAAGATTTCACCTTAAGATGGAAAATACAAATAAGATATGCTAAAATTATATGCAAACATAAATCAATGTTTTATGCTGAGGAATGTCAGGGAAGATTGACAATGGACTCTGTTCCTTTTCATTTTGAAGAAGTGTGTGTTTGCTTTCAACCCACTTTTCTTCTTCTGCTATCAAACAGCTATGGTGTGCTGTATGCAGATAGACCTTCATTAGCTTTAATGAGGCCTTATGGAACACTGCAGCTTTCCTTCTAAGATCTCCTTATGAATAAAGATCTTGCTTTTATATGACCTTAAACAGAAGGACTGTCTGTCTATGGATATATGCATCTGAGCGTACAATGGGTTCCCATCTGTTTGTGCCCTTTAAGTATTATTAGATCATAAATTAAACATTGACTCTGGTAATAATAATAACAGGCACAAATTAGCTCGAGACTTCAATAGCAGCCAGATTCTGCTGGCTATGAACTTAATTACTAAGGAAATGAGTGTGTGGCATTCTGGAGTGCAAAAGGAGAAATGGCTTTCCTGAAAAGTGATGTGTAACTTTAGGATCTTTTCTGACAAATACTTTTTGAGCAGCACAGTATGGCTATAAGTTGCCTGAAAGCGTCAATATTTCTTCACTTGATTTAAGGTTGAGATCTCTTTGGTTTTATTTGTTCTTAAAATGAGAAGATACACTTTAATAGACATGTAATAACTCGAATAAAATATCATATCGTCTAGGGTTTCTTTGAAAAGAACAGAAATCTTGACTATAATACTGTTAATAATTTCTTGATAATACTAATTACACCAAATCAGAGATTACTTTTAATTACATTTTTATTAATGTGCAAAATAATCTATTCTAACAGAGAATTAATTAATATCTTTCCTAAATGTGTTGATAACAAACTATAATATACATTTGCAAAATATACTCTTTATAAGTATGCATACTTAATTTTACTTGTAAGTCAGTTGATCTTAATAGGGCAACTTGTAATAATAATCAAATCCATTGCAAGATCATGATCTAGTTTATCCATTAATTATAAAAGTAGATATTTTTTTTTTTAAGTGTTTGAAATGAAAATACTGATTATCATTTTAATAATTATAGGTTAAGGGCTATCATATTTTTAAAAGATAACTCTTCTCAGACAGTGCTTTATTGTTAAGGTAATCTGCTGTATTCTTTTTTTTTAATTTATCATGATATGCTTTGTTGCCTAGAAATTAAAAAGGTATTACTGCCTTATGAGAACTCTGCAGCCTTGTCGTCAACATCAAATATAAAGGATTACAATCTTTACTCACGAGTTCTTTGGAAAACCAGAAAGCAGCATAGTGAAAATTGAAAGCAAGCATCAGATAACTTAAATTTTTTGAAAAACAAAAAGCAAATTTCAATTGAAATATATGGTTATTTTCTTGTCAAATTATTTATCACAAAAAGTGGAAAGTACCAGTACTTTGGCATCTACAGTTCAGTAGATGTTCATAGCACTAGCTTTTCTCTTTCATGGGAAAGGCATAGTGCTGAGTGCTGCCAGGATGGTGCAGACAATAGCTATCAAGTGTTAGATGAGACTAGGAATGTCATTTAGAACCTTCAGGATTATTTTCTTTTGCGTTATTGTCTTTGCTACATTAAAAAACAAAAACAAAAAAATCTAGCAGTACGGAACTGTCATTCAAAAGAAAATATTCCCAGCAGTCTTTTCAGAGATCCCATTCTCATGGTAAGTAACCTCAGCACCTTTTAACTAGAAAGTATTTCTAAGGCAAAGGATGTTTAAGTATTAGACTTGGAAAATTTCAGAACTAACACTGTGTCGTTCAGATGTTTATTTTCAGTTCTATAGTTCTAGGTTACTGATTTGTATATCTCAGGTTCTAAGTTTTGTCAAGTCTGTACTATCCTGATAACTGCTGGAATCCAGGAGTATGTTTGTAATTATATGTGATATAGGTTGATTTGTTAAGCAATAGGGATTAGTACATTAGTTTAGCAAAAGGAATATATGAGTGATGGTTCTAAAACTTTCCATTTCAGCTTTAGTGGGTAAACTGTCTTCATAATTTTGCACTGAGGACAATATAGAATATTTTTATCTTCTACCTTAATGATTTTGCCTCATGAGACGTTCTGGAGTCACAAAAGGATACTTTTATCTTTTGCTTCAAAACGTGCAAGGACATTTTCCTCAGGTTCCACATACATTATTTTTAAAAAGTGGTCTAATAAGCAATGGAAATCTTTCAAACTGGGAAAAGTGGGTGGAAGTGGGTCAAAGGCTTCAGTGATGAAGCTGATGGTGAAAAATAGGGAAGAAGTAGGTGGGCACTCGACCACCCTAGATACCACTGAGCATGCCCAAATGGACATCAGCACGTATCTATGAATCCTTGAAAAATAATGAATGTATGTGCTGCTGTACTGCATGTTCATGTTTAAACTGTTCAAATGTAGAACCTGAACTCTGAGAGTGGGTACTTCCTTGTCAAGTTGCCTCGTATGTATCACGAGGAATAAAGGAATGTCGCTTTCTAACACCACATTGGAGTTACAGTTTTATTCCTGGATTTTGGATGTTGTGTATGTACTTAAACGCCTGTTAGCAACTAACAGGATTCTTGCCGTTTTTAAACTTTTATTATATAATTCAGTTACAGAAATAACTTTCATTTTTCATAAGGCAAAGCCAGATGGGATATCATGTGGAATATGAATCACACGTAAAAGGATTCTACTATGGAATTCTACTATATGGATTTAATGCTTTGTTTTATGGAGTTAGAGCTATAGCTTTGTCCACTTAAAGTTAGTAATATTTTTGTGAAAAAAGAGAACCCAATTTGATCAAAGCTCATATACGAACTGGAGCTACATTGACTTTCATTTACTTATTTTTAGCAATATGAAGTACAGTTTGGGATCAAAGTCTTTGGTAGAGTACTGAACATGTTGCAGAGTGACTCCAGTACAGGAACACTGACTTGCTTTGCAAGGGTAAACTTGTTTGCTCAACACAGGAATGATAAGAAACTTGAAATTAGTAGTTACTTGGACAATACAAGCCTGGGCTCACCAATGTATCACAGGCACGAGATTCTATCCTTTATGCTTTCACAACTACTGGATGATTTTTCAAATAATGAAATAATAATTGCTTTGAGATGCTCTCTGATCCTCTCTTTCATGTAGGCTTGTAAATATCCACATTTTTTTAAGAAAGTTCAAGCAACTTTAAAAAACATGATGTCAAAAGCAAAGCTTGCTTTTAGAGATAATCCCCAGTGGAATGACTTTCAACTGAATAATGCTTTGTCTTTTTATTGACAGGTCTTAGCTTCTTTATGTTTTTCTGTTTGCTCACATCAACCTTGTTATTTTTTCCTTTACAAGAAAGCAAACAGCCCGCAAATCTTTTCTGCAGACAAGTCAATACATTTTTATACTTTCTGGTGTTTTATTTTCAGGGAAGTTCACATGGAGAGGTTGGGCATGAAGCCAGATGGCCTGGAGGTAATTCCTAGAGCTGCAGCAAGCTTTACACTGACTAACAACTGCTTTGAACAAATACTTCCAAATCACAAGCTCACTGATGCTTGTCTGTTGAGCTTCATTCCTGAGAGAAATGGCTCATGATTTGTTGTTGCCTTGTGCCTTTTCTCCATGCTCTCATTCAAGAAGTCTGACTGTAAATGATATTTGGCTGGATTGAGGAATTTGGGTGATATGCTAATATAATAATATGCAAATTTTAAAAATGCATCAGTGATTTACTTTTATATCTAAGTAATTGACATTATATTTAAAAATATATGTATGTGTATCAGTATGAATCATCATGAAAATCTTAGGATCCTGCTGCATTAGAGAGGGGAACAAAGGCCTAATTCTGAAAATACCTATCTGAGTATTTCATTTGCTATACTAGAGAGTAAGAAAGAGATTTCAGCCAGTATGAAGAACTATAGAAAGAGGAAAATCAGGAATTCCTATGCTGAAAGGACTAGGAATAAAAATTGCCCCCAGATTTAGAATATTGACCCTAAATCCTAGGTCCAACCTCACTAGCCTGATCTTCTTCTATGACAGGATGACTGGTCACCAGTGGTGTATCCTAGGATGCACTGTTAGGGCCAATTTCGTTTAACATTTTTATCAGTGATCTGGATGAAAGCATCAGGTCCATCTGGATAGTTTGGACCAATGGATAGTGTCCAGCCACATGGTATTCAACAAGACTAAGTGCTGGGCCCTGTACTTGGGTCATAACAACCTTATACGGTAGTATAGGCTTGGAGGAGAGTGGACTGAAAGCTGCCTGGTAGAAAATGACGTGGGAGCTCTGGTCAGCAGACTGGCTGAACATGATCCAGCAGTGTGCCAAGTTGGCCAAGAAGGCCAATGCATCCTAGCCTGCATCAGGAGTAATTTAACCAGCAGGACTAGGGAAATGATTGTATTCTTGTACTTGACCCTATTAAGACTCAGATACTGTGTTTCATTTTGGGCCCCTCACTACAAGAAGGATATTGAGTTGATGCTGAGTGTGTGTGCAGAGAAGAGCACTGAAGCTGATGAAGGGAACAGAAAACAAGACATCTACATAAATACTGTGGGCTATTCCATGAATTTTCTAGATTTCATACTTTTGGGGGTTATTAAAATTAGTTTGCATCTCCTTATAGTCACCTGCAATAATGCAATGAGATATGGTGTCTGAAATTCTACTGAAGTCAAGATACATCATAATCACTCAATTCCTCTGATTCGCTAGCCAAGACACTTCATCAAGCAAAAGCTATCTTCTATTCTTCGTAGTTGACTATCTTCATTCATTGTAGTATTTACTAAGTGTTTGAAAACTGATTTGATTCAGAATTTTTTAAGTCAGTGTTTTGTAAATCTGTATCCTGTTTGAATGTCTCTCTTTTTTTTTCCTCTTTTTTTTTTTTTCTTTTTTTTTAATCCAGTGGGATCAGTTGTGTCCTTCACAGGATCCTGAGTAAAACTACTGACAAATGAGTTGCAATTTTGCATATTTCCTTACGTTCTGTAGGGTGAGTTTTTACATACTGTGTGCATTTCAATCTCTTCCTCTTGAACAACTTTTTTCCCTATTTTGACCATTGAGCTACCGTTTACTTACAATCAGTTTTGCAAAGTATGTAACTGAAATAATCCACAGTGTTTCAGCCAAAGCATTGAAATATAGGATATTTTTACAATCAAGTTTAAAAGCTTAGAAATCTTGGCAGCAGTTATTTTGATACAAGTGCTCTGTGCCACTGTGGAAGGTTCTTAAGGGGTGGGTGAAGTAAGTATCATTTCTGTGTTCAAGAAGAAGGACTGGGGATTTGGGGAATGTCAGGCTACTTGGTGTTACCTAAGTCCTTGGGAAGGTGATGGAGCAAATAATCTAGAAAACTATTTCTAAATGCATGAAGAACAAGGTGATGATGGGGAGCAGCCAGCATGGATTTATGAAGGAGAAGTCATGCCTGACCAACCCAATAGACTTTTAAGACAAAATAACCAGCTCAATGCACAAGGGCAGAGCAGAAGATGTTTTTCTTCAGTAAAACTTTTAACACTGTCCTCCATAATACCTTCCTCAATAAACTGATGAAATATAAACTAGTTAAAAGGGAAGTGTGAGGGACTGAAAAGAGGCTGAACCACGGCTCTCAAAGTACTGTGGTCAGTGACACATATGCCAGTTGGACACTCATCACTGGACATGGATCCTCGGGGTTCATACTAGGACCAAGTGAAATACAGAGATTTCACTTAAACATAAGAAAACTGTTTTGTTTGTTTGTTTGTTTGTTTCACTGAGGTTTGCCAACAACTGAAACTAGTAACTTAGATAAATTACAGACTCTCCATCCTTGGAAATACTTAAAATCTGGTTGGACACAGTCTTACTTTTGAATGTTTAAGCAGAGGATGTGGTAATATATGCGTGATAGTAAATATTAGGACTTCTTCCTAAACACTGATAATTCATTTCCTGTGCAGTGTTCTTTAGTTATTACTCTTAAAGGAGAAAAAAAAAAAAAAAAAAAAAAAGTGATATACAGTATTCTCCAAGGTGTACCAACACTGTAAGAAAATTTGAGGGTTGATGAGTTCTGCACACGTACATTGAACTTCCATCCTTACCATGACGCTTGTAGAAGAGAAGTTTAAGAAAGAAAATTGACATTTTTATAGTAATATTTATTTTTATTAGAAATGAAAAGGGTGAAAGAGGTACATAATTTTACCTAAATTTGCTTTTTTTTTCTCATTCGTAGTGGTTGTTGGCTCATTATGTTATTGTCTTGACCTCTGACTCATGTATCTGATTTAAGGAATAATTTGTCTGCTAGTAATTAGTATCTCCATCTCCTTCTCATTAAAGTAGCTAATATGCTTTCCTTCTGCTTCAGCTGAAGCTGGAATGAGGTTTATTAAGCTGCAAGAACAGAACCTTAAGACTGTTTCTTTTATTGGAAGGCTTCCTTATGTTTTTACAAGACGTGTAGTCCAAAACTGTTTAATTTAGCTGCTTTGACAGAGGGAATCAATGCAAACCACCTAAAAAAACCCCAAACCAACAATTTATATTTCCTAGCCAATTAGCTTGTATTTGTGAGACTGACAAAAGGAGATTTAGAATGTTTCTTAGAAACAGTCTTTTCTCCGTTTATTAGTTAGGAAAGCATCCAAAGAACATCCAGTCCACCTAAAAAAGCCTCTCTACATGTAGGCCATATATTCTGTTAATGCCTTCTGCTCAGTCTCTTCTGAGGATGTTTGTTATTACCGTTTACTCACCTAAGATAGGTTATGCACTACAGGAGTGATGGGAGACTGAAAGGCCCAAGGCTGTTTCCTAAATACTGACTCAAAGGGATACTACTTTGTCAGTAGTTTTTTAAAAAAGCTCAATGAATGGAGGGAGATTACTTTCTGCTGTTTGAGATTTGTTACTTTTTTTTTAAGAGTGACTGGAGAGCCTCACTTGAAAGAAAAAGGCACGAAGCCCCAAATCGCCACTCCCAGGAAATATCAGTGCAATATAGCAAATAGATCTTGCCATTCATTTGAATTAGCTTAAAAGAGAACAAACATTTCAATTCCATCTAATGCACTGAAAAAAGATTGCTTTATAAATGTTGAAATGTCTTGTTTCCACTGAAAATCATAGAGGCCTAGGCTTTTTCATCCTATCTCAATTCAATTAGTGTAGAGATCTTTATTCCATGAAAAAAAGCATTTTTTGTGCTTGTATATGCCTGGATGAAAAACGAAACTTTTTAATTGTAATTTCTTAAAATGAAGTTTTTGATTTTTCAGCAAGGTGCAAAGGGGTTAAAAACTCCCTTGTTTGTGAGCTTTTACTCATATATCTGTTTATATAAGAGATCATAAATCACAAAGAATGATTTTCATTTTCAGTGAGTAGTCACATTTACAGACCTTTGATCTCTAACTATATACAGTGAAATAAGTAATAAGTAGCAATTTTATAAAAACTGAATGCTCACTGTGAACACAAGTAGTTCTTCTTTTTCAGCTCTGATTTTCACCTATGCAATTAAATGCAAATAACTTCCTGTTTCCAAAAATGCTAAGGAAATGTTTGCAATGGGATTTAGCTTTCATATAATTATCTAACTACATTACAATTCAGCCTAACGTGGTTGCAGATTTTTATGTCATATATAAAAATGTATGCACAAAGCCTAAATAAATAAGATTTAATTTCTAAGATATTCTTTCAACTTTGAAGAATTATCTATACTACTCTGCAAGTTAGGCAGTTGTCACCTGAGGGAAGTAAAAGGGAGGTTTTAGTCACTCAGTGAACACACAGCAACATCCATACTGCTATTGGAAATACCAGTTTTCTGATAAATACCTAAACTTGTTTATGTATCATGTCCTTTCCCTGTCAGATAGAAATTTTGGTCTTTCTGCTCTTTGCATGATGAAAACCTATTTGATAATCTCACAAAAAACTTAAGGCAGTAGGAATAGTAAATCAAAATTAAATGTGTTATTAAATGATAATTTCCAATAAGACTTTGTTATTTTGCAGAAGATGCAAACGTAACTTTTGAATCAATCTCTCCCTTGCTTTATATATATGCACATTGAAAGGCACCTGACTAATACAATCTTTGGAGCTTTTGCTTTTTTTCATACTCTCTGATGATGACATGATAAAGTAGTTATGTCAAACCAGGAAATATTTCATTATAACATGATCAAAAGGAAGTGAAGAGCACCAAAGCATTAGCACTCAAGAATGCCATGATATATAAATAGCTCAGGGAAAGCGATAGCACAAGTTCAGAAGTTGTGCCAGCAATTGGGTTCAGTTATTTGCTTGCTTCAAAGAGGTCAGCTGCTAGGGAAAAAATCACTAAGATCACTCGTGTCCCATCTGTCATGGGAGACACCATGATGGAGTTTTCACAGTGGGTCTGGCACTTGTGGGACTATTGCAGAGACTTGCTGGGCACTGGCCACAAGCCAGTTCTGCAAGGTGGGTATCGGAGGTGGGCATCAGAGATGGACAGTGGCTGCATGGTTCCCTGCTAGTGCTACATAAATGTCCAGAAGCTTGTTTAAATGACTGTGGAGTATATCTGTGACCTGAACAACACATTCACTTGTCTCCAGATGTTCCAGTTGTAGGAGAAACCAATGTATAGCCCTGCAACCTTCTGCTTACTAGCTATTGTTAGATATAAAATCCCAGTGCTACTTGGAAAGAAATATGGGCTACAGTTATTTAGTATACTTAAGATATATATTTTGTGTAATTAGTTGTACATCAGTTTGATTTTGTTGCATACAATAATATAGTATGCACTTTATGAATATAAAAAGCTACACAGCTTAGAAGATTGTAGGTGATTTCGTTCCTGCTCTTACCTTAAATTCCTACTGAACAGTGAGACTGTCTATCAGCATCGCAACACTAAGGCAGTAGTGAGTGTGGTGGCAGTCCTGGTAGTGCTATCTGCCTAGATCCTTTTGAACCCATGGAGCACACATTCCAATCCATACTTTGCCAAGAAGATCTTTGGAAATCCACCTTTGGAGATTTCATCTATCTCTACAGTTCTCCTGTGCTACACATCAGAAATTGTATTTTTGTATATTTGCTTGTAAGGGAGAATACAGATTCAACATGAGCCCTGGTGTGACTGAAACAGATACCAGATACTGAAACAGATAACAGGAAAAAATCTGGAGAGGAAGGCTTTGTCCAAGAGAAGATGACACATGTCAGATGCCATTTTGTGACATTTTTCTATCTTAATGGTGGCATTCTTTTGATACCATTTTCTTCTTTTCAGACTGGAACCAGAAAAGTGTCCTGATTAGTTTTGAATCAGATAACAAAGTTGCATCATTTCAGATTTGCGTTCATTGATTTGGCTTGTGTCTGCCCTATAAAAGATGTATAGCTGGAAGATACCAACCTTGCAGAAATCTTTTTCCTGTCTTCAAATTTGTTGTAGTTGAGTAGTGCCACTGTCAAAGCATGTTAGACTGTGAATTTGCTTATTTTTAGCAGAAAAAGTTAGATGGATTAAATGACATCACAATAAATGCTGGCACTAATTAAGAAAGCTGTAGGTTTTGTTTATTTTTTTCTTGCTAAAATTTATGGTGAAATATATAAGGAAAAATATTACAAACTTTATAAATTGCCCTGTGAGTTGATTGGTCAAATCACAAAGCAGTGTATATTTTAGGAGGAGTTTTTATATGCCTGAAGCTGTAAACTTCAAATATTTAAATAGAAGGTTGCTTTAGCCCCTAGCTTGTTATATAATCACTGATAAACACTGTTGTTGTTTTTTTTTTTTGCCTCCCAGCATCTCTGAAATAAGAAGTGTGCAGTTTTACAGCAAAAGTAAGTACTATGCTCTAAAGGAAACATACTGTTAGTACTGCTTTGCAATGATTCTGTAATTCGTTTTCATACTAGGAGAAAAATTATGCATATGAAAAACATGAAATTATGCACATGAAATTATGTTATCTATGTATAGGTATGTATATCTATGAAAGTCTTTTCATATGTGGATAAAAATCAATACACATAGACACGAAAATCATTGTTTTGTTATCTGTGCTGTACGTATGATGAGTATGCTGAGGTTCTGCAGCCTGCATTATTTTGTAACAGAACAGCTCCTCCTGTCTGTGCAGTGATTAAGGGTGCTTGTGTGTCTTTAGTGGGAAGAAATTAAGAAGAGAAAAATAGATACTGTTTATTTTTTCCTTCACTTACAGTGGCAGTAGCTATAAAATCAACTGTTTTTCATGTTTAGAATACATTTACAGTTAATAGATTTCCATTACTTTGCTGTTAGATTGTACCTGGATGAATTTGTCTTTCCTCACTTGGATTTGGTATCAAACCATCTTCCTGATTTTCTGTTCTGCGCAGTTATATTCATTACACTTTGACAACTTAATGTTAGTTTCCAAAGTCTTACGATGACATCAATTTCACTTGTTTTGCTTTTTTTTCTAGCATGTTTTCCTATTAGTAATATTGTCTTCCATCTGAATACAATTTCCTTGCAAAATGTCAGCGATGTTCGAGAGGTAGTGGTGATCAGTTTATTTTGAAATAAAAGTCAATACTCGTGAATTTTTAAGTTGTTCCCGAAGAGAACAGATGTGTGAAGCAATGAAGTACCTTGCATTTCCATGGAGTGACACTAGATGGCATTCCATATGTTTGTGTTTTTTTTTGTCACAGTTCTTTACCATAATACAGGAGAAGTATGGTGTGCATAGATGTCAGATCCAGCATATGACCTGCTCACCTGTATTCTGCTCTGTATTAGTTATGTTTGGGCACATAACCCTTTTAAAATAACTTTCAGTATACCATAGAATTGTGTTGCATTATTGTTTTGTTGTCTTCTGTGGTAGTTATTTTTAGATGGTAGGTTTTTCTTTCTTTTAATCTTAAGACTGGATAAGTGAACTAATGTTAGTGATTAATATCTGTTGTGGATAAAGATGGGTGATTTCCATGAAAAAACATACAGTCTAGAATTTGTGAATGATGCTGACAAAAAATGTAAGTAGAAAGACGTTTTGTAGGCATTTTTTCTGAGCATGAATTATTTCTCGTCAAAGTAGCATTTGGGAACAAAAGACATGTGAAAATTAATCTTCCACTTCCAGGCATAATTGTGGTTACTGTTCCTTGTTTCAGTGATGAAAAGACCCTGTTGTTCCAATTGAGCTCAATCCCAAGTGAGGCCCCTCCTCTGCTTCTAGTCTAACAATCTCAATTTCACTATTAAAACCATAATGAGGATAAACATCTAACTGAAATTACATGATCGATAAGATTAAAATAATATTAAGCTGAAACAGGTAAGGTTCATTTAATCTGAGGGATTAAATTTGCCAACAGAATAATTGTTTTTTCAGTGCAACAGATAGTATATTTTACTTTTTCAATTTGAATCTCCAAATTATTAGATATGATTTGTAGTTTATCTAGTTGCTCATTTCTCCTTGCAGTTATCTACACTGTGCTTGGAGGACATTTTACACCCATTTTTCCTTGCCTACAAATTCTGTAATATTTTTCTGAAGGCAAGACACTGCTATTCAGTGCAGTGTGTGTTTTATTGAGTATGTTGGCCAACTGCCTTTCAAGAAAGAGGGAGGATTCACACTGACTTAAGTGGAAGTTGGATCAAGCCCATGGGAACCTAATCAACACTGGAAATACGCATGTTTATCCTACTGCTGTTTGTTCTTGCCTATGTAAATGGAGTACCACCAAACTTGCAAATTAAGCTACCTCTAAATGTTTTCCAACTTCTATATTCCTAATTCTATATCCAGTCTGTATATTTTCACAGTACACATAAATAGATCAGTGGTGACATTAGATGTGCAGTCAGTGTGTGAAATTCCATAATTTGGCCTCATGCTGGTTTACTTTTCATGTGAACTAACTCATCTGATGGCCCCATGGGTAGCAATTTGTGCCAGTCTACCATGTCAGGGTTCTTTCTATCTGAAATAAAACATTAACATTTAACTTTTACTAGAAAATAGCAAGCTAACTAAGACAGAGGAGCAATTAAAATTATTCATGTGCTTTTTTTCCTTGTTTTATTTTTTTTTTTTAACCTATGAAACATAAAGTAATAGTGGATCAAATCCCAGTCTTAGATGATTTGGTGATGAACAGGAGGTGATGCAGTATTTCACCAGTCTTCTGATTTCTGAAAGCTTCCAGTGACAGCTATCAAGTTCAAAGTGGAAGCCTGGTGAAATTTTGATCAACTGTGATGCCTGAAGAGACATGATCATGTCAGAAACTAGCTGGATTGCTTTTATTATCACTTCATAGCTTTGTAGCTTGTTCATTTTTCTCACTCTGCTGCTTTAAATTTATTTTTATATGTGAGGTCTAGTGAAATGCTGCTAGCGTAGAAAAATGCTATTCAAAGCATCTAAAAGCAAAGCTTCAATGTCTTATTCAGTTTTGAAAAGGCTAGATTGCACTGATTGAGGTAAGCATAAGGCTTTAGGAAGATTAGCCACTCATTTGGCTAAAATACTGCCTCAAAGTCAAAGCCTTTTGTAATCTTGTTTTTCCTCCCGCTTTTTCCCTATTACCCATCATAGCCAGTATTTTTATATGACCTACATCCATACTAGGGAAGTAAACAAGTCCAGAATACAAAGTTGAGAACTGGCACATGACTGACCAAAACTTTTATCTTTTAGGGCACTGGGAGCACAGTCGTGGTGCAGTGCAGACCACTCACTTAGTGGGTGAGGAGAACTGGAGCTACATTGTGCTCTTTGCTGAAGGGCCAGGAAATGGGATTTGGCCCATTTTATTTGTAGCAGACTGCTTTAGAATTTTGGAAAAGATCCAGATTCTCCTTTTCATTTAATTAACATATAGCTTGAATTCTTTTGTGATATTTTCAAAAACTGTAAGTTAAGTTGGCTGTTTCTGTCAACATACTTTCAAAGACAAGCATAAGATAAACAAGTAAAAGCTATCTAAAGAGATCTGGTTGTTATCTCATGTTCTTGAAGAAACATTGCAGATGAATGGCTATAGGTAGTCTAAAGCAAACTGGATCTGCTTTCATTCCATAACAGAGCATTAAAATGTTGCAGAGATTTAGTATATTATACTTCAACATTCCTTGTTTTATTGAAAAAAGAAGTCTATTTTTAAGGTCTATGAACTTTCTGATATTATAATTGTATATGGATAAAGTGGCAGCTAGCTCCAAGAATCACTGTTGGTCAGAGCTCAAGTCTCGTCAAATTAATTTCTAAAACTTTCTCCCTCTCTAGCCCTAATTAATAAATAATTTTTTACAGTACTGTCTGTAAGTGACTACATTTATACTTTTCTAAATCGTATGTTGGTTCCAGAAAGAAAAGGTTACAGTCCTTTTGATTACACTACCATCTTCTGGTGAAAATATGGGGATTCTTGAAATAATACTTTTTCAAGGGAAAAGATAGAGCTGATTTGGAAGCATCCTACATTATGTAACATGGCAGGTTGCAAATAGAGATTGAATAAGATATCTAATTTAAGTGATGTTCAAACTAGTACCCAGAAAAATATAGATCATAGGTTTCAGTTCTTGTATTGAATAAACAAGAATTGTATAGAGATTGTATTAACCCAAATAATTTCAAATCTACCATCTGTGGGACTTTCTTGGTCCTGCTACTGAGTCACTATGATCTGTCTGTTATGATTTGTTTTATATTTATACTCCAAGCGTTCTGGAACAGCATATTGCTCTGTGTTTTGATAGTGGCTGGTATAAATGGCTTGTGGTCCATGACTAGGAACCAAAGCACAGAGGAATTAAAGAATATGTCTGTCAGGTGAGTTGAGTATAAAGGAGAGAATGAGAAAAAGGAAAGCTGATTTAGATCTACCAGAACAGAATTTAAGATCCCATTTTCAGGGTAAAAATCTACTGATGTTTATTGGCAACTGCCAGAAGGACAAGTATCATTCAGACAGTGCAAGTCTCCATCTTATGCAGAAAGTTTTGGGTTTTCTTTTTTTTTTTGCTTTACAAGTACCTTAAATCACAAGCCTGGCCTTATATTTGAACAAACCATCTTTCTGTGTTCACATCTGGCAAAAGTACAAGTGGAAAACATTAGAGATGGAATTTTATTCAAACGATGAAAAGCTGATCTTGACATAAGCCCTCAAGTTTTGCCTATAGTAACTTCGAACTATTTTCTTTAGCTCTCAACAGATTCTTAGCCCTTTTGGGAGACATCATTCAGCTTGTTCTTCACCTTCTTTCTTCTCTCTACCCTCCACCTTTCCAAGGAATGTCCCCTTTCTTGGAGTGAGTGAAATTTCTGCAGAATGTTCTTCTTTGTATTCTTCCTTCTCCCCCTAGATTGGATTGGTAAATCTAGATCAGTCTCCCTGCTCCTGGCCCTGACTCTGAATTTTTGTCTTCTTTAGCTTCCCAAGGAAGTCATTTGGGCCTTGGAATAGCTTGACAACATCAGCACAGTGTTTAGAACGTGTGTCCATGGAGAAGCAGTTGATATTCCCATTGGCTCTGGAAATGCTGCAGAATGAGCCATATCTGCATACAGAAATCAAACTGAAAGGAGCCAGTAGAAGAGTTATGCTAGTGAGTTTTGCTCAGCACATTGTACATAGGACAGGAGAATACTGACACTTGTCCTAGTGAAATGGAAAACAGCTGGAACTCAGGCCTGCACCAGGCAGCTCCAGACATGGGCAGTGAGAGCACGTGTCCAAGCAGAGTATACACAAAATGAGATAAAGTTTGCCTGCAATGTATGTGTAACTTTGCTCTCAAAGCCCCTCTTGTGTGTTATCCCACTAGACCTAGGTACTTGGTATACTTGCACATCCTTTCCTTATGGGAGACATGACAGTGGTTGATTAAAGTGAATCCAAGCTAGCATCTTCAAAAACAAAATATTATTTATTCATTCGAGAAGTTCTATAACAGGGAGCAAAGGCATAAAATGAAAACAGACCAATTCACATGGGACTTACCTATATGAAAATTTCTCTTTCTTTTTTTCCTTTTTGTCTTCTTTATTTTTACTTTCTGGCAAGATTTTGTTAATTGATTCAGCACTGTCAGCTCCATCCTAGACTGAGGAAGACAGACTCCTTGTTCTTATTTGTACCTCTCTGTCAAGGACTAATATCCAGTTAGTTTTTGAAGCTGTACATAAACTGATTTCTTTTTGAGACCTGCATTACGAGGTTGTTTCTTTCTTTTTTTGTTCTATGCCTTTGGTTACTGTACTCAAAAGTGGTCTGCCTTTCTGGGCAGTGAAGCTGCAGCATCCACTTGGCTTGTGTGGTTAACAACCTCTTTTCTTTAAACTTGAGCTATTAAGTAAGCTATAGTTGAAGTTTCTAGATTAAAGAGTTAAAAAGCAACTTAACAGGACAGAAATTATCATTGTAACGTTAATACATATATAGCCCAGATCTAGGAAAATTAATAAGCTTCACATTTTACTCTTGTCTACTCCATCAACCATGTCAGAACTCATCCTGTCTTCTGCAATGGGCAAGGAAATAATCCAATGGCCACTTCTCCCTCTTCCTTTCTCTCTTTGTCTTTTAGTAGAGATTTTTCATGGCAGACCTAGCCCCTGTATTTTACAGGAGACTTAATATGTGTGACTGCTTGACCTCACCAACAGTCTTGACTGGTTCACTCTTGGTACTTGTCTCACATTATCTTTGTGCTTTCATGCTGAGGAATATATCAATCACATAAGCATTATACTTGGATACATGAGGAATTATGATGCTTGCCACAGTGTTGTATCTGACCATATAGTCCAGTGTAGCACTATGCTAAAACAGTGGTCCAAAGCAATGGAAGCAGCTGTTCTTCCATTAAACTACGTATAAACCTGTGACTGCTGACTGTCTGCTCACCTTTCTGCTTATGTGGTCAGCGTGCTGTTGTGAATACTGGCTATATTTAGATTAGCATCTACAGACTTTAGCACTAGCAAGGACAGCAGCAAACTGATGTATGCTGCTTGTATAAGCCATAAGTGTACTGTGCTGACAACCTTTTCTTTTGCAATAAGTTTTTTTCTTCTCTCTTCTCCATCTGCTACTGCTAGAAGAATAGGGTTACATGTAAGCTGGTGGTCAATTCATTCCAGGGATTGTTCTCTGCTCCTAAGATCAAGTGTTATGATAAGGCTTACATCTATAAGGTTAAAACATTTTTCTCACTATAATAGGGTGAATCCATCTGTTGAGAATGGCCCTCTGCTGAGTCCTTTCCCCCTCGATTCTCCAAATCATTGCTGAGTCACTGGCTTGGCATGGGCCAATCTGTGATAGGAAGCCTGCTAACAATCAAACATGGATATTTGTGAAATAGTACTTGTCTGTGACTTTTCACTACTGATGCACTGTTTACTACTTTTTTTCTGCCTCAGCACTGCAGCACAGTAAAGGCAAGGGTAAGCTGGGCAACTGTTGCAGAAGTGTAGTTTCCAGGGCTATAGAAATGGGGAGACTTCTGTGTTCTGTTGGCTGTATGATTAAATGAGCCTATATTGCTTTTGAGCAGAGTATTAACAACAATATGTTTCCTTCTCCATTCTAAACACTAAACTCTGCCTTCAAAAGGCCTTTCTATTTTGAGAAAAAAACGTGCATGATAGGATAAACAAAAATTGGAAAAGAATTAAAATACTGCTGCTGATATAGTGCAGCTTTAATAGAGGGGATGATTTTGTATATGTTTAAAGTTATTAACTCCTAATTAGAACATCAGAATATATTTTAAATGTATCTAGTGTGATATTCACTGTATATTTTAAGTGACTAAAGGAGTAATCACGTGGGGAAGAAAATAAGCAGAAGGATCCGAAACTACAACATCAAAATGCTCACTATTACTGCTTTTGGTACATCACATTGAGTGTTCAGGATGTTTATTCAGGTGTTGTGCATGTCAGGTATTTAACACTCCCTCTGAATAAGTACAGTGCAATTAATAGTTTTAAAATCTCTTACTACCAATGCATTTCACAGATGTGCACATCTCTTATGTTTCTTAGTTTCTTATCAGTATTTCTTCCAGTAGTACAGAAAAAATTCATTCGTATTTATTACATTTATTTATACTGTAGACACTTGTTTGTTTTCCAAGTCCTCCATTGTCTTTATGTACTTGTTTTGCTTTCTTCTTTGTAGTAAGTAACTGCTACTGGTAGTAGTATTTTGATAGCAGGCAATATAAAATTCCAGTGCTTGGGATAAACTGCTTGGGACATTCCAGTGTTCTACAGCACTGTTGAATTCCTCAGTATAGGTGTAACCTGAAGTTACCATCTCTTCCCACATGGGCTTACAACTACCAAAAGCAATCTGTCAAGTAATTGACAGACCGTGACAAAAAATGGTTGAGAGGTTTCTTTTGCCTCCTTATACAACAGAAAGAAGGGGTGTGGCACCTGGTATGCATATGGGCAATAATATGGGCTGAAATGCATCTGTAGATATTTATTTTTTCTCCCAGGTCTCTGTGTCTCTGTACAATGGAGTGCCTCTTTTGTGCTGACAATGCAGTTCCCTATAATGTCACTCTCCCTGATAGACGTTGCTGGTAACTGATAGTGATTTTAAAGCCTTAAAAAGCTATATCTATTTTCTGGTATATGAAGAACCTGTCTTTCATAAAGATCTGAGTTTTCATTTTCTTCATGCTCTCTGATGCTTTATTTCAAGGATATTTAATTTTTTATAATGCTGTTTCTGAAATACCTGCACTTTACTGGATCTTTTGTTTCTGAAACACTCAGCTAGGATTGCATTTGTTTGTTTTGTTTTCTTCTATCAGTGCTTGCAACGTCTGATCTTTCAGCTTTTTGTATATTTAATAAGTGTGTTATTGTATATTTAATTAAAAAGAAGTGCTGCTTTGCCATAAATTTTCAGGAGTCTACCTAGAAATATTTTGGGAGAAATACTCTGTTTTAGCTAGACTGAAATTTCGTCTATCTTGATTCTCCTGAACAATTTTCTTCAGTACAATCCACAGCATTTTCTAGGTAGGTGCATCTCCTGGAAAGTCTTGGCCACCTTTCTGCTCTCTGAAAATGTGACAAAACTCAACAGTCCTGATGAGACACTGATAGTTGTATACTACCTTATTTAGAGTATCCACAGCTATATAATTGTCTTAGCATGCTGCTAGTACCAGGGCTGCTGTGCTCTGCCCTACCAAGATGCATCTGATTTGATGACATTAAGAGAGAAAAAATTCGCTGCTTGTCTTGAGATTTTGTTCCATTCGTTAACCACGTTCATTGGAAGAATTATGCATTTGTTTCTGACAAATTTATCTGCTTTTACTTTAAGTCATCGCCTTTTTTCTCTTTGCTTAAGCATTTCAGTGTCTGGAAATTTTCCTGTAGTTCAATGCTGTAATCAAATCTCTACTCAATCTTTTTTTTTTTTTTTTTTTTTTCTTTCCCCCCCAACATTGCGTTGATTTGGCTCTTTTAATTTTCTCAGGCTTTTTCTCTAAACCTCAAATCGTTAAAAAAAAAAAAAAAAATTAGAATTCTTTGTGCAGGGGGATTTGGAAACTTTGGAGACATATTCAGGCACAAAATGACAACTTTCATTATTTATTTTATAGGTAGCTGAAATCTGTTGCTGAGTAAGGGTACCCATTTTGGATATGAGAATAGTGCTCAACACTCAAGGTCAAGATCATGTTTTGCTAATAAGATCTCTTCTATTTTATATATAAAGTTTAGAGAAAGACTTCTGGATCTAAGTCTGGATGGCCTTCAGGCCGGAATATTGAAGAAGGTGGCACATGAAATTCCTCTTTTGCTGCCAAGATTATGTGTAGAATTGGAAATAGCATGATTGAAAATAAATAAATATAGCATGTATATATTTTGGAAAATAAAAACCCTCTACTTGCCAGGAACAGACTGGTTAATGTTAACTTAATGATACACAGTATTTTGAAAAAATTACAGAAGCAAAGAACTTGAGAAGTCAAAGTATGAGGTAATACACAACACGTCTTTACCAAACAGAGAATATGTGACACTAATATGATACTTTCCTAAGAGAAGATAACTGATTTTCCAGACAAGTGAACTGCAGCAGATCTCATCTATCTAGAATAAAATGCAGCCTTTGAATACAGTGCTTTATTGGAGGTTATTAGTTCAGGAGCAGAAGCTGAATGCAAATGCTATTATGTGTATAAAGATCTGGTTAAAAAAAAAAGGCTTTTTTGGTTGAAGTTAAAAGGGGAGTTGTTGGGTTGGAAGAAAGTTATTACATATCAATTTCTCCAAGATCTGTCTTTGTACCATTTTGTTTAATACTGTCGTAAATAAAATCGGCAAAAGTAGATGCCTGGTAGTGAAAATGACTGAGGTCACAAAATAACCTTAGCAAAAAGGAGAATCAGAATATAATTTGATAGCAAAACTGAATGATTATGAGGACTGAGAGTAATAGTATTATTGGGAAAAAGTATTAATAGTACAGGGAATATAGTCATGAATTAGGGACTGAAAATCACTAAACTAATAGCTCTTTATGTATAGAAGGCAGGGAATAAAATGTGTGTATATATGATCATGAAAAGAGAAAATGCTACCTGAGCACATTTTGAGAAAAGTATTTAAAGTGCAGGAAGGGAGGTTCTCGTCTCATAAGGTCTCTGAGCCTTTGTGCTCAAAATTGAGAAAGATACATTTCTAAAATTGCAATAAGTTGAAAGAAATTTTATTAAGTATCTGGAAGTTATTCTTTGAGGATAGATTGGAAAGAAACCTGTCTTATCTAGGCTTTCAAAGTGGAGATTGAAAAAGGTTTGATTAATCACCAGTGGGGGAAGGGAGAAGATGTATTTGATTTAAAAATGTGTTGGCACAAGGACATAAATTAGTTTAAGTGAGAAATTAGAATAATTTCTAACTTGTGTAGTGTAGTGCTAGTTTAGTGTAGTTTTGTTGTTGTTGTTTGTTTTTGAGCTATGGCTGTGCTTTGAAAAATTATTGTGTGAAGAAGGCAAAATCTTAATTTGTCTAAGTAAAACAGTATCCATTTATAAAAACGATATTGCTAGGAGGTTGCCTTCATTAGCAGATAAGTAGAGTAGATGATCCAGGAGGTCTCTTGAGCATGGTTTCATGCTCATTGCCTTCCATTTTGGTGCCTATTGCCCTCATTTTGAGAAGAGCACAACATCTGACACGCTTTACAGTCTTTTCTCTGAGGAAGCATTTTGGCTCTGATAATGACTCCAGTGCTCTTCAGAAAATAAGGCCCTAGGTTAGTTGCTCAAGCTTACAAAAGAGACACAGTGCAGGTTTTGGATGTTAACTTTCAAAGACCTACATGCTTGTCTTAAGCATACAGCCATCCTTTCATCTTTGCATTTCAGTTTCATTTTATCTAACACACATATTCATTTCTGGCAACAGTCTAAACAGAGGATTGGCAAGGTTTGTTTTTTGTCTGTTTTGGCAATATAGCAAAATACATAGCACAGGTTTTACACAAAATGGTTATTGAAAGATAAATGGTTATTGGTTACAGGATGGTCAGGAGTCACCATCTTCCTGTTCTTGTGTTATAAAATCATAGAATCGTTTGAGTTGGAAGGGACATTTGAAGGCCATCTAATGCAACTCCCCTGAAGTGAACAGGGACACATATATCTAGATCAGGTTCTCAGAGCCTGTGACCTTGAATGTTTCCAGGGATGGGGCATCCACCACCTCTCTGAGCAACCTGTTCCAGTGCTTCACTACTATTATTGTAAATAACTTTTTTCTTATATCCAATATAACTTACCCCTCTTTTAGTTTGAACCCATTCCCTTTTTTTTCCTATCACAACAGACCCTGCTAAATTGTTCATCTTCCTTCTTAGAGATCCCCTTTAGATATTAAAATGTCAGTCTCAGGTCTCCTCAGAACCTTCTCTTCTCTGGGCTGAGCAGCCCCAGTTCTCAGCCTGTCCTCACAGGGAGGTGTTCCATCCCTTGGATAATTTTTGTGGCCCTCCTCTGGACACACTCTAATAATTCTATATCTCTTCTGCACCAAAGACTCCACATCTGGATGCAGTGCTGCAGGTGAGATCTCTCCAGTGTGGAGAAAAGGGGCAGGATCATCTCCCTCATCCTGCTGGCCATGCTTATTTTGATGCAGCCCAGGATACAGTTGGCTTTCTGAGCTGTGAGTGCACATTTGTCCAACTTCCCATCCAACCAGTATACCAAGTCCTTTTTGTCAGTGCTGTGCTCAGTCCTTTCGACTCCCAGCTTGTACTGACAGTGGGAGAGAAACATGCATCTCATTTCTGTGAGTCCTTATTTTGCCTGATGAACAACTTAACTATTGAGAATGCAAATGCATGAAGACTTCATATTAATTTTGGTTAAATAATTTATTCTTTTAAGTAAAACTTAAATAGTTACCATGTAGCAATATATGGAAGTGTGCACAGGAGTTTTAAGAAAGTTCAGTAATCAATGTGTTTTAGTGAATCTAAGGTATTACCAGTATTTATTCATCACCAGTAATGCTATTTACATTACCAGTAATGCTCTTTACATCTTGAAAATTACCTGTTAAAAATTATAAAAAATCAAAGCTTATATTGGGTTTATATTATGACACAAGAGACTAAAGTATACTGTTTCAGTGATCAGTGATCCCTCAAGTTGGTGTTACACCTTTCCTGTTTTTCCTATTAAAAGGCACCTCTAGGACAAGAGACAAAAATCCTGTAAAGCACTGGGAGTGATCGTAGGAGACTGCTTTGTATTTTGCATTTTTAAAGACCTTATTTTACACATGAATGTTCAGATAGTAACTTAGACTAAGATAAATAAAAGCCCTGGAGTTCAGCATTAGGAAACTTCAGTGCAAGTTAAATACACAAAACTGAAAATTTGAGCTTAAATACCTTAAGCCATAAAGGACAATTTTCAAAAGATGAATTCACTGAATCCATATTTCTCAGCAGTAAACACTGAATTATTCTTCCTACTTGCTCTGTTAAATGTTGGTAGGAACAATCCATAAAAACAAAAGAAGTAATTTAAAAAAAAATAAAATTGAGCTGGAGTTTTCAATCTGATTTTTTTTCTGCTTAAGTAGGGAAAAAGTTAATTCTCGTGCGTTATTTTATATCAGATCTTTTACTTTAAAGAAAGCAAATTGTTCTCATAGTAATTCCTAAGTAAATCTGCGCCTAGCCGGTACAGGCATCATGACGTCAAATTTGTTCCATGCACCAGTAATGACAATAGATAAACTACTGATGGAATTATGATGTATAGAATGGATGCAGGGGAAGAGAAAATGTATCTACGCTGTTCTTATTTGCTTTCTTCAAGCATGTACTGCTGGAAATGTACTGAACCAGGACGGGCCTTTTAATTGACCCAGTACACAATTTCTTGTAGGACTGAAGAGGAAGAATGAAATATTAGGTTTTGGTTTTATCAGATCATATCAGATTTTTGTATGTAATATTTTCTAGAAAACACTAAAATAGAGTAATGATATTTATATTTTGAGAGCTGGTAGGTAATTACTTTCTTGAAGGATCCTATACTGCATCTCCAGCAGAAAAACAAACAAACAAACAATCATTGGAAGAGATTTAGCAAAGGGTCTTATGTTGTTCTACGTATTATATTTATGACAAAATACCTTGGATTGTCTGTGTAGATGAATATAATGCTGCTCATGTTCCAGGCTTTGCTCTGTTTTGTATTCCTGTTTTCCAAATTGAGCAAGCTTTGTGTATATTGCAGAGTGTAGTCACTTGATCTACCTTTCTGTTCTTTTAGTAGCTGATGTACAGGGTGATTTTAGAGATAATCCTGTAATCATAATAATTGTAAAAATCTGGATTTTACTATTGTTAATCTTTCCGTATCCTTGAAATGCACATTCTCTCCTATCTGAACCTAAGCTCACCTCATTAAGTATCCTTTGTTTCTCTCTGTGTAGTAAACCTTCTCTTTTTACTTTCCAGTCTTTTTTTCTAGGAAAAGAAATCCAACTTATAAGCAGCAAAGTTTTAATGTAGAGAAATTTTTAATTAGTGTAGCTTTGTATTTAATGTTAGCATCTTTGGAGATTGACTAGCCAAATCTCTTCTCTATTCTTGAATTACCAACATCTAAAATATAATTTATTTTTCCTTTGAGCTGCAGCAAGCTTCTTTGTATGCCTCTGAGAAGTGGAGTTTGCCTTTGCAATAAATTCTGCCTCTCTTTGATTTTAGTCAGTATTGTTTTAATAAGCAAATGGTAATGATTATTCTGCTTCTGCAGATTTATGGCAACGGTATTAAGGAACTATACCAACTTTTTGGAGCCAATTAGTATTTTATAACATATTAGTTTCATGTTAGTCACCTTATCTATAAGAAGGGGACAAGTGACTGTTACTTTTGAACTCCTCTGCTTCCTGGGGCTTGGTAAATTCAGATAAATAAATTGCATATCTTCTATTATTATTATTATTATTATTATTATTATTATTATTATTATTATTCCATGTTGGCTTAGTGAGGAAGAAAGCCCCATGAAATGCTCAATATTATACGTATGTCAGAAACTGGTGCCTTTTTTTTCCTTTTGCTAGAATATAGAGCACTTCTAGCAGGAATAGTACTGCTTCAGCAAGCTGTTTTAAGGGAAAATAGCTTTGTTTTCTAGAGAAATATTTTTTCATTTTGTACAGTGCAAATCTTCTCTTATGTGAAACTGGGAAATGCAAACTCAATATATTTTTGTTAGTATTTTACCGTATTCTAAGTGCCTTGAAGATGTGCAGAGTGAAATCTGACATTGCAGATCGTAAGGCAAAGACAGAATTAATGTACTCTTAAAGAGCATTAGAAACATTATTTCTAGCCCTTTAAATGTTTCACAGTATTGTAAGTAAATAATTTTAACTAAATGATTTATAAGAATTTTAATTTGTTTGAGGGACCTTACTATAAAACATGTTTTTAGAAGTATACTGGATTCTATAGTGAAATGAAAAGGCATTTTGGTGCATTTCATAGCCCCAAGATTTAATTATTGACTGGAACAGTTACTTCCTTTTATAAGCAAACTTAGAACCTATTCTTTAATTTACTTCATTTTATCTCAAGTTACTTTGTATCATATTTGTCATTTTGTCATCCAGTCACTCATGTTAAGGTCATTCTACCATTTTTCATAATTGGACCTTGCCTTTACTGTGTTTAATAACTTAAGTTTCATTGCACTCTGCAATGCTAGTAATGCTATTTTGGATCATTCACTGATGTGTGGAATAATGTCATTTAGATACTAATGTACAGTATCACACATCCCTGTCATTCTACTGTGAGAATTTACCATTTATTCCTGTATTTTGCTTCCTGTCTTTTATCTAAGTATTTAAGTATGCACAGACTTTGTTATTTCATAACAACTCACTTTCTTCAGAAAGGTGAGGATGGAAGGGGGGACTCTGAACATTTTTGAAATACAGATACTTGTCTCTCTACTGTTGTCTTTCAAGGAACCTGAGTGAGTCACTGAGGTGTAACTTCTCTGTGGAAAACGTGTTTGTTTTATTCTTTTTTTTTTGGTCATATTACATGCATTCCTACTAATTCTGCTCTTCAGTATGGGAAAGTGCAAGACCAGTTTACCACCTTCATGTTGCCCTGAATTCTTTTTCAAGATTGATCGCTCTCCAGGATGCTCATGCCAAAACAATTTCAAATGAGAGGTGGCATGTTATTGTTTTGGCATTTCCTCGAGTTCTTACATCTGGAGGCTTTTATAATTATGTTTTTCTTTCATTTTTCCACACCGATCTTCAACTAAAACTTCAGTTTAAGATAGAATTTCTGATAAATCTTCTATATAATATTTTGCCCCACCGAAAACAACAAATCCAAATCAGCTGAATGAGACATCGATAGCCAACTGTCTCTGTGAGCAATCTACAGAAATTTTCTATTAGAATGAACATATTCTTCTTTCAGAATATACTATAATGGTGGCAATGTGCCTTAGTCTGACTTTTTGAAGTATTTAGATCTGTGCCAATGGACTCTTGTAGCACACATATCTCTCTGGTAGAATAATACTGCTACAAATCCTAACCTACAGTACTATAACATGAAAACATGCTCTTACTATTTTTCCTCTACGTGGGTAGATACTAAATCTATAGATTCAGTGAGATACTGATTTATTTCACTATGTTGATAATCTCACGATCCTAGTGCTGTGCAATCTGACAGTCTTATTCTTTTTTAATATTTTTGTTTGGCTTTCGTCTCGCTCAAACTGGCCAGTTGTAACTTTCACGTGTTGGTGAACAGTTACTCTTTTTCCATCTGGAACTATTCAGATGTTTTCCTAAATCTACATTTAAAGAAAAACTGAAGCAAGAGATTTATGATCTCAAAAGTAACTAAGATCTCCTTCAAATGAGTTGGATATCCAAATAAAAGTCCACTTACTTAGTTGAATGCATTATGTCTCAGTTTTAGTAGTGTATTTTATAGATTTAATAACATTTTCCCTTGTGTGTGAATGGGCGTAAGTTGACTTACATTTGATTCTTAGAAGTTTAAATGCAGTATTTGTCTTACAAAAGTAGGTTGCAAATAGTGACTGCATTTTGCACTGTAGAGTTATACAGCACTGCGCTGTTAGAACCTCAGAAGGAAGAATTTAGTACTAAGGGTGAATATATATATGCACAATGCATAAGAAATGTATGATATGACAGAATTGTGCTGCACCTGTGGTAAAAATCTGCACTTGATACTTCTCCTACAGTATTTAGGGGATAAATACAAAGCAAAAGATAAAAACAACAGCAAAACAGTAGGGAAATGTTCTCAAGTCAAAGCATATGGAGAGAAGCCTATAGAAGCTAAAACTGCATTTTTGGCCTCACAGTTACTGCTGACCCAATGACCTAATTTATTTCAGTTGGAAAGTCATGCTGTCTAGCTGTTGTAGTGTTGCAGATCTCTTAAGTTATGCATTGCTGTAATTTGGAAGTACTTTTACTACCATAATTACTATAAAAGAGCAGAATTACCTTGTGAAGACAGAATAGAGATTAGCAGATTAGAAAGACTGCATAACTTATACTAATATTTTTGCAGTTTTTGATGGCTGGTCAGCTTGTGAAAAGCTACATTTTGTTGGAATCAATGACTTTCCATGAACAGCAGTTTTTCACCTTGACCAGTGAGGTTGGTTTTTTCTTCTCACAAAATTACTGTCAGTATTTCCTTCTTACAGTGCCCACCTTCAATACAGTGGAAAGAATGTGGCTATCCACTTTTCTTAGTCCAACCTTCTCAGGCAATATTTGCTGAAGTGCCTGCAGATATGAATTGCTTAGAAGAGATGAAGAGATCTGAAAGTCAGGATTCTCCTTCCCCAGAAGATGGTATAGCCTGTAGGTTGCTTTGAGAAAGATTCTCACACTATACTTTCCCTTGAGCAATGTTTCTGAAATAAGGAGACCATATCTTTATGTTTATTTTTGCTACAGGATTATGCAAATTTGTGCTGAGTCAAATATATACATTACATGTGGTTTGGAGATGAAGTTGAAGTTAAAAATGTTATCCTGTTCTTAACTGCAGCAAAAATTAAACATGGGATAGGTACTCAGCCTATGTATTTTTATGCAAGTGTTGTATAGTACAGAGAAGGTTTTGTTTTTTTTTTTGTTCAAAATGGAGGTGATAGTTGCCTCAAGCATTAGAGAACATATGAAAGGAATCACTCTTAATCCTCTCTCTCTGAGACTTAGGCATCTACTTTTTGTCCGTGTCTAAACAAATTTGTGATCACTTCAAATCAAGTCTTCAGCTACTCTTAACTGTTTAATGCTCTAATAAGAAAACATGATGTTATTTCTAGGTAAGCAATGAGCAGCACCTCTCCTCCCCAATATATGTTGAGTAAATTTGTTTTTTTTTCCAAAAACATCCATATCCTTTTTGTGATGAGTAATGTTGAATAGTGGTCCTGATGGCACAAAAAATCAGTACAATTATGGGATCATATTGTAAATGAATTCTGCCTCATCAATTTCTTACTGAATGATATAGGATACATTAAGATAATATCTGATATATTCAAATAATAACATGAATTTGAATTTGGAATGCTGTCCAGGGACGAAACACAAAAAAGAAAAAAACGACAAAAAAGGTGAGCCATCTGTAGCATGTGGATAAAAATTAGAATACTGATGTTTTTGGTATATGAGTATACATTATTTATTTATTTATTTATTTATTGGTCACAGAATTATGCAATAAAACATGGTGAAGTATCAGCAAAAAATATAATCAAAGTAGTATGTTTATGTCTTCAATGGTTCTGGCCAAAAAAAATATAGATTTTTTGGCAGTCTGCATATTGATAATGCCATACCTGCAGAGAATATGCAAATAAACTTCCTAAAACTGGACAGTCCTTGTTGTCCAAATCTATATTTCATGTAGCACTTTTCTTGTTTTTCATGTCATGTCCCACTTATTCAAAGAAATGGGACCCAAGGTTGTCTCAGTTTAACCAACTGGACAATATCCAGTGAATAGGATCTCAGTTAGTTGAACCAGTGACCACTGAAATATGCTATATATTCTCCACATTTGTGTTATATCCTCTAAGAACAGCAGGATGTGTGCTTGCTCCAAATAAGTCAAAATAATTATTACAGGCATGGTTCAGGAAACATTTCCTCACAGCTGCATTTATATGCTGAGATAATTGTTCTAGAAACAGGGAAGATGCCCACAGCTGCTCTTGAAGGCAGACTAAAGAATTTTTTTGACCAGTACTCATAATCTGGAATCTTGTGGAACAACTGGATGCTACCTTGAGAAGTGTTCTCTCTGACTCACAGGAGAGGCTTCTGCTGCTGCTTTCTGCTGAATTATCATTTCAACAAACTCATACTTCCAATAGTCAAGTGGCAATTACTTCAAGTGTAGTTAACTTATTAAAAAATGTGTCAGAAAATGTATTGCTTGAATAGTAGCCTTATTTAAGGATAATAATGCTAATAAATTATAGTAAATATAGTTCCTAAATTAGATCATGGACTAAATAATATCATATGCAGACTATTTTTAAAAAGGGATAGTAATTGTAATGTAAAACTGATGGTAATATCAAGTTGAAATTTAATTAATGTCACTCATTGAAGAAAAAAAAAAAAAAAAGGATTGTCAAGATCTATAGTGCACCAAGCGTCTTAATCTCTTTAAGCAACCACATCTGCAATTTCCTTCCAAAGTTTTTCCCATGGGATCCACTTTTCCATTTCAACTCAGCATTTGCTGTAGGATGCACTGTGTCTAGCTCTGTCTCTGCTCTCCTTGCATATGGACTGGTCTCCTTCAATTGTTTTCTGGCTGATGCTGCAAGTAACCTTATTTACAAAATTCTAGATGGAGTAGTGTGGATATTCCTCTCTTGTGGATGGTCCTCAGTCTGGTGTGATGGGCAGATTTCCCTTCAGTTTCACTGCTTTTCCTGTTTCCTGCCGCTCTATGTTGAGCTTCTCAGTTGTATCCAGGACCTGTCTCACCACCTGGTACCATCAGCCTAGAACTTCTTGGATCCTCTGGAACTACACTGGTCAGGGAGGGCACCACATGTCCTGTACCTAGTTCACCATCTGCTCCTGTCTCTTTCCACCACCTACACAGTAGCTGCTGCTGTCATTGCAATCTTCATCCCATTTCTTTTTTTTTTTTTTTTTTTTGGCTACAAATCTAATAGATTCTATTACCTTGTGAGAGGCACGTTTCAAATGCTCTCATGCTCCCAAGCCCTCTATGACCTAAAAAAAAAAATAATATTAGACTGTGATCTCATATATACACATTTGATAGCCTCCCACCATGGATATACCTTCACTTTCAGCAGCCATTTATAGCATGCATGTAGTATAACCTCCTTCAACATTTACTGTGACCTCTTTTTGTGCCTCTAGGAATATAAGGCTGCAGATCTTCAAGCTTAAAAAATCAAACCTGCTCACGAGGTGGAGGACAGAACATCATGTTGTTGGGATGATAATCTCAGGAAATGCCTTTTCTTTCTTCTCCATCACTGAAACCTTACACTTCTACCAGTTGTGTAAGGAAGTATCTGTAATGGATCATCCTTCTCCTTACAGGGTTAGATGACATTCCTTCAGATATGGAGTATTCAAATTATAGGTTTTCTCAAAGACAAGGCTCTCCATTATTAACTATTCTTGGATATGCACAGGTAATCACTGCAGTGAGCAGGTTACAGGAATAATACCCGCTGAGTGTTGCAATTTTTAGCATTTGCAACAGATGCAAAAAGAAAAAGTCCTAGTATATAGGACAATATTTTATGTGGATTTGGGCCAACATGCTCTTTAAGAGTATTCTTTCTGCATCTAAATGCCTACTACAATTATACTTCTTTTAAATTCGTGGTTTAAATTTAGAGATAAATCACAAAATTCTGCTTGAATATAATTAATGTTTTTCATGCATGCTTGAATAGGAGAAATTACATTTATCATGTCTTGCTAGGCGCCAAATTAAAAAAAAAAAAAAAAAAAAGAAGAAGAAGAAAGCCGCATTATTTTTAATGTTGGGATCTTAGGTGGTCTACTTCTCAAATATATTCTTAGAAAATCAGGGCAGTTGCACATCTCATGCAATTTTATTTTGGGGAAAAATATGGAGGGAGGAGAGAGAAATACGGATTTAATATGAACCCCTCAATAATTCTTGAACCAATCAATGGCAAAAGTCAAAGTTTGTTTTATTTGTCTTTAAAGTCAATGGAAGAATGAAACTATAAACATATCCTGAGTTGAGAAGTCAAATATTTATTACCACTGAAGGAAAGACTGAACTTACTACAGGGCTTCCAATAGGATATTAGATTCCTCTTTCAAATAAAATACAATCAATATAATCCATCAGAGCAATCCTCATTTTATTGTATACTTCTACTTAGAAGGTCTTTGCAGAGTTCAACTTGTCTTATTGGTTTGTGTGAAGATACTAAGGGCAGAATCATTTAGAGTTATATATGAAGAGTCATTACTGTTCTTCTACCTTAAAAAAATAACCCCTAGTAAAATAAATAGATGGTATTAAGTTGTTTGTATCCTAAACTTCCACAATTTGGGTCTGGTCTTCAAAAAATGAATCAGTCTTGTCCCATCTCTATTTAACATACTTAAATTATTTATGTAGTGATTTAATACCTAAGGGGAGACAGAAGGTAGCAAACAACAACGTGCCTTGTAGTGCTTTTGTATGTCTTCTGACAAAGTTTTATGGGGACATTTAGTATTTTATTAAACATAATTCCATTAAGACTGTAACTACACTTTCTAATGAAGTATTGCAATTATGTAAATATATGTGCTCTAATTATGTGATTAGGCCGACAGTAATTATGCATCCACATAGCCAATTCTGAGTTAAAATTACATTTAAAACAATGTCACTCAATGCAAAGAACAAAACAAAAATTAGAGATGTGGAAATGAAAAATATGGAAATGTGTGCCAAAGGTTATAGCAAGCCATTCACTCATATAAACTAACTCTGTTCCACCACATCAGTGTCTTTGTTCTGTTTCCCGGCTGTTACAGTACTAGGACTACCTTTGTTGCATTTTTCCTTTTTTTTTTAACCTGTTCATAGCTGCTGACAATACAGAGGCATAAGGCAGGACAATATGGCTGTTTGCCTCCCAAGAATTCTTTGTTAGTTACAGATTCTTTCTTAAATAAAACAAATCTCTTACGGTTTATTTTGTAATATGATTTTTAAATATGTTGTTGTGACTGAATGGACAAGAAATGCTCTGAATGCTATGACCATCTTATGTATACAGAGCAAGGGGGTGAGCATAGAAAATTCTGTGTTGCCATCAACACAGCATGTTTTCAACACATTGTTTCACCTGATCACAAATTTGATTTGCTGCTTATGGACAAATTTCTGAGTTATCAAAATATCTTCCAAGCAGAATACGTAGTAGTATGACTTTTAAGTAATAATTTCCTAAGACACACTTTTTTTAAGTGCATGAACTCTGATCATAAAGCACTATGTATGTCTTGCCAACTTGTCTCCTGAAAGCATGGCAGAACTCTTGATTTATATAGACACCTACTTAATTTAACTAAGTGAGATAGTGTTATTTATTTTTGGTCTATAAGCGTGCAAAAATCTTTGAAGTAATATATCTTGCTTTACAAGGAGTCATGACGTGCAGAGATAGCTTAAGCAGTTCATTCATATTTAGAAGCTGTAATTTGTCAAGTGCAACATACAGAGAGAAATTAACTTGATGCATCTAATGCACCGCATTGAGAGCTATTCTCTCTCATTTAGGATGCTTGCAACAAAAGAAACATTTGGATTTTGTATTGAGGGATATGGTTTAGTCACAGCTATTGGTGATAGGTGGATAGCTGGACAGTATGATCTTGTAGGTTTTTTCCAACCTTGGTGTTTCTGTGATTCTGTGATTCTGTGAAAAGGCACATATAGTAGTAACTTAAAATACACATATGCAACATTTGGGAACATCAGCAGTTTTTGCATCTGTAGTTTGTCAGTTTTAGGTGAAAAGAGGAATTAACATATCTGTGGCTGATTTTCCTATTTAAGATACCATAATAGGCATATGAGACAGAAAGTTTATTTTCTTCATAAACCTAATCCTAATTTACAGAACTGAAATGCCAGATTAAGGATGAAGAGATACAGGCCAGATATAAAAGCCTTGGTGCCTATTTTGGTGGTGCAGAAATAATGTGGAGCAGGAGAAAAGACTAGAGTTTGGAGCTACTGTTTAAATCACCAGGGTATTTTTGTGGATGAAATTCCATTTCAAGCTAAGCTACCTGTAATAACATTGGGAATCCCATTTTGGGTCACAGAGGGAAACACTGAGTTCTGGAGGTACTCAAATGGTAGAAAGGGAGTGAGCATGGCCCAGATAGAAAATGAAATGTTAGCCTCAAAAGGCCAGCTTAAAGATAAGTAATGGTAGAAACGGAATGGGGTGATAATTGCTATACAGTAAATTTAAAAGGGTATCAGGCTATTAAAACATGCCATATATACAAGAAATGTTGCCATTTTGCTTTCGTTCGGTACTTCATTAGCCAAACTTCATTTTATTGATAATTTAGTACTAATTTTTTTTTCCTATTTATTAATTGTACTTGTGATCCAGGCACAGATAGCTTTGTAACAAAATTTATGTGTACATATGTGTAAGATTTTCTTCTTTCTCTTTTTTTTGTCACCATATTATTCTTCAAATCTCAAGTGATTCTTCCAGAATGTCTCAGCACTGCCACACTCCGTAAGTAAAATGCAAACAAACAGCATATGTGCTTGAGAAAATGTTGACAAGCACATAAAGATTTCACAAATAATGGCATTGCTCATTAAAACTGAGGAAAATATTAAGGAACAATTAATGATTTAATTTCATTAAGATTGAAACAAACAAAATGTGTTGTAATAATAACATAACATTAAGTTCTGGAAGAGAATATTTAAAGTGTGAATTTATAAAAGTTTCTTAGCCAATTTATGTAATTTTGTATTTGTTACAGTATAGGAATGTTTATGGCGTTTGTGTGTAATAAATGTCTAGATATATTTTATGAATTTGTATGAAGGAGGATTTTGGTATGAAATCTACAACTTCTATTACAAAAAAAACATTATTGTATGCTGCTTGAGGGATCAGAAACATAAAGCTACATTTCATGTGTCTTTTAACTGGGCTGCTTACAAGCTGACATTATTGTTTGATAAATTACCTATATCCATCATTATCAAGCTCTGCCTTAAATTTGAAGGTCAGTGGCCCTTTGCATCATGATTCACAAGACCCGACACCCCCTCATTGCTTGTGGAAATCTCCCTTCTGTTTTGTTGCTGACCCAATCCCTGCTTCCATTTTTGCTTGCAGTTCTGCCTTGCACTATTGTTTTTGCTGATCGATCTCCATTTCTCCTTGGTATGTCCCTGAAATATTTCAGCTTGCGCTCCTTGATGTCCTGGGAACAGTAAATGGTTCTTTCTGCACTGCTGCAATATACACTCATTTGTCTTCTTTCCTTCTCTGAAGTCTTCAGTGTATATCAGCAACACAGATCTCAAAGGACTCTGATGACTTCACAGTTGCAGCCTTGAGGAACCAGCTTTCACAGTCACACCTAGCAATAGATCAAATTGTCAGTGATTGCACCAGCTTGACCTTTATGAGCAGGTCTCCAATCTGCTCTTTTCTCTCAGACTATCTTCTAATTTAACATCTGCTGGACATGGCATAGTCAACCTTATCCAGATGTCACTTTGTTCAGATGTTGCTACCTTTATGCACAATGAAGACTTGGTAGTTCCTGTATTTCCCCCTTTCTGTCATAGTCCTTTTAAATCAAAATGAAATGGTCCAATGTCATCCTTTCTTATCTTTTACTGCTATTTTGTGCTTCAGTGAAAGAGTCAGACCCAGATTATATAATCATCTTATTTCTGTGCCGATAGACAAGCGCATATTCAAATTGAATTTGAAATAGGGTAAAATTTTGGACCTAGTTTGAAAAATCACTCCTGTTAGACTTCTTTTTCAGGAACAAGTATGATTCTGAAGTGTGTAGCTTAATGGCAGATAAGAAAATCAGTCTCATGATGCAATTCTTCCTTATTTGGGAGGTTTCAATTTTTTGGTAAATTATTTATAATTTGCTTTTAGAAACAGATTTTGTTTTCTGAAAATTAAACGAAATAATTAAAAAAAAAATCAGTAAAGTGGTTAACGTATTCTACTCTGTCAGGAGACTGGAGTATGGAGTATTGTATGCTGGGACGTCGTTTTTAAAGTCTTTGTCCATGATTTAAAGGAGATGACTGAGTTCTTGTCCTTCATGCTTGCAGATAACATAACAAAAATAGAGAAGTGGAGGAATGGGCTGACAGGAACCTCACAAAATCCAGTAGGAGCAAAAGCCAAGTTGTGCACATTGGAAGGAGCCCCAGGCAATGACACAGCTGGGCCTGCCTGCCTGGGAGCTGCTCTGACCCCTGGGGGTCTCACTGATCAGCAAACAGACTGAGACAGCAATGGGACTTGGAGGTGGAGAAGACGAGCTGTCCTGGAGTGTGTTAGCAGGAGCACTAACAGACTGGGGCAGATGATTAACCACCTGGGCTCAGCATGTTTGACCGTATCCAGTTTTGGGCCACCAGTTCAAGAAAGTAACTGATAAACCGGAGTGAGCTCAGTGAAGGGCATGAAGACTGTCAGGAGGGCTGGCACATTTGCCCTGTGAGAAGAGGTGGTAGAAGCTGCGCTGAAGCTGAGAAGGTTTTAGCAGCCCCCAGAGCCACGGGGAGGTGGTGGAGCAGACAAGAAGCTGTCTGGTGGGAGAAAAGAAGCATCAGGTATACACTGAAACTAGAGAGTTTCAGAGTAATGAGAAACTTTCTTACCATGAGGACAGTGGGTCAGACTGCCCAAAGAGATTGTGCAGTTTCCATCCCTAGAGATTTTCCAGAACGAACTCTGATATAGCTCTGAGCATCCTACTCTGATTTCACAGTAACTTTGCCTTCCTGTGTGTGAGCATGGGCTAGAGATCTTCTGAGTTACCTTCCAAAGAGCAGTTTCAATTCAGTGAGATTTCTTCTAATATGAAGAAACTACCATAGATTCACTTTCTGACTGACTGAAAGTCTGAAGCAGACTTGAAAGAATTTCAGAAATGTACTAAAAGCTATGTGAACAGAACTCAAAGGTACCTGTAAGCTGTCTGGAAATGTTAACACTGTACATCAGTGCACCCGACTGTAATTTGTAGATAGCTGCTTAAGGTATATAAGATATTATGTGTTATGATCTGTCTCTTTTCACTTTCAGCATCTGTCCCCTAAGGGTTACTGTATCTCTGAGACTGCTTTTTCTATTAACAGACACTTTTGAGAGCTCTTTACTTTTATCTGACGTGCAAGATTTAAAGATAAGACTCACACATCAGTACAACAAACACAATTTCAAATCGCTTGAAGAGGATCAGCCTTAGGTTTTTGGATTGTTTTCATGTTTTCTAAGAAGTGTTTTCAAGTATTTGTTAAGAAGTTACCGAGGCAATGATTAATTTAAAGTTTTAAAAGAATGTAATAATTTGCTTGTATTTCTTGTATTGTTCGTACAAGTTTACTTTGCTTATCTCTTTAAGCATACTGTCTCATACAATATTATTTTCTAGTCTTTTCCTCTGCTTTATCCTTCACTACACATCCTGACTGCTTGAAGAAGATAGTCACAGTTTCTTTATTTGCCTAGACTCAAGAAGTCAAGCTGTAATAGTCTTTCCTGTATGACAGGAATTCCATTCTGTGTTTTATCTCAGTGCCTTTTTTCTTTATCACTTTTATTTTTGTGAACGTTTCTTCAATATTTGTGATATTGTGTATAGAATTGCACTTGCTAGATCATTTTTTGTCCATTCTTTGTAAACCTGCATTACTATTTTCTAAATATGATGAGAAGCACTGTTCATGAAGCATCTCAGCAGAAATTGTCTTCTTTTCATGAGTGCTTTCAGTGATTAATTCATGCACTCAGTTCTGCTTTCCCTTCTGCCTTAGCACTTGACTGAATTCTCTCCTTAATGCAGAAGTTTTATCTCTAGTCCTTAAATGCACACAGGAGTGTTCCTCGCATTTTTATTATATTAGTTCTCAACATTAGATTTCTCTCTGGGTTATACTTAACTACCTTCTCTAATTACACTGTAGGTTATCAATGTATATCGTAAAAACATTTTTCCTTTCCTGAATAGATAAATACTGATACAAATAAGTATACCAGGGCCTAAAAATAGTCTTTTAATACTTTCAGCAGTAAGTGTTCCATTTCTATTCTTATAGTGTCCCTGTGTCCTACCATTCACTCTACATTTCTTTCACAAAAGTTCCTTTATACTACTCTTCTATCCTATTCAATTTGCATTTCTTGAATTCTTCTATTTAACTAGTGATTTTCAGGTCTTGTATTACATGTTTTATGAAACTCTGAGCAGGTGTGAGCTATCTTTTTGTAAAAAGCACTCTTGAGGAAGAACATACACCTGCTCAAATACAATTATTTTGCAGGTTATTTTTCAAAGTCAGCTCTTTTTAGACATTTAGTTTTAATTACTCTCATGTATGAACATAGAATATTAAGCTTTAGTTGCTGATCCAGACAGTGTTTATATGTGAACACATGCTCTCCAATACTCGAAAACCAGCATATGAAAACTTTGGATGGGCTCTATAGATTTGTGTCAAAACTAGATAGATATATTTTAACTTGGCTATAATAGACTTCTTTACAATGTGAGTTTACAAGCACTAGCTTGATTGTTCTTGGCCCTTCATTGCTGAACATGAGAAAAAGGTGGCACCTCATCAGGAACAATTGCAATTCTTGCACTCTGAAGACAAAAACATTATTTTCCACATTTCAGTGACAAGACAACAGGATGATGCAGATGGAAAATTTCACTCTACTGGGACCCAGAATTTTCCAAAGCTCTCCTGGAGGCACAGTGTTAGCCCCACGCTGGCTTATGAATAGGTTTCAGAGACTAGAATGGGTTTGTTCCAAGCAATGTTAAATGCTACTAACTAGCAATGAATATGATATATCAAATGCAATAAAACTATTTAAGATGTGTTTTAATTTGGGAAAGCCTTCCTAAATCCCCACAGACTGAATTAGCATATTAAAGGTTTTAGCAATATCTCACTGAATCCTGTAGTAAAAAACATGCAGTATAAAAAAGATCTGAAAAAAAAAAAGTAGGTCTAACACAGAAGAAATTAAGGAGTTAACAGATGTCACATTCCTTCTACGAGCAACTTTTCGCTACTTTCTGTTTGCACTCAGTGTCTACTTAACACTTAACTCATCATTCATCTCCCCGACTCACTTTTTTTCAACTATTTACTTTGATACAGCAATAATGGAGCTCTTTGTGGTATTGATGTGCACTCACCCACACACACCAAATTAACAGAGGATCTTTCTTCTTCAAAGTTAGCTTCAATTAGCCCACTTAGAGTCGTGGAATGAGTGTCCTTCCTGACCTTTAGGCCAGGTTGTTTCTGGAAAATGATTTAACAAGGTCGGACAGTAGACGGACACAGCAAGGTCTTGTTTACTGTACATCATAGATAGACTAAGCCTATGATCATTAAAAAAAATATATATATAGTACTAATTGGTGACTCAGAGCCCATTGCACTAGTAACCATGCATATTGAAGCCTTTTTTTTTTAAAAAAAAGTGTATTTTAGCCCCTATTTTCTCTATTGTTTTCAAAATAACTTGAGATTGGAGCAACATAAATATATTTATTAAAAGAAAACTTTGCTGTGAAAATTCAGCTGTTTATATGTGCCTTGTTCCTTCATTATATTTATTAATTCTTCAAAATAAGGAAATCTATAATAGAAAGGAAAATTTAAACAGAAATATTCTGACTGAATGAAAATAATATAAGAACAGTACATCCTAACATTTTAACTTGATTTATTTGTTTATTTTAAGTAAATGTGCTCACAGCACTTTAAATTACTGTTTCTGAATCTTAACTGCAATGTTGGACATGGTTTTGAGTACCTCAATCTAGTGAAAGATGTGCTCTTGGCAGTGGCATTGGACTACCCAAACTGTTGAATGATTCTATGACTTAACATGTTATTTTAGTTTGCTTATCCACAGTTTTTGTGAAATGCAGCTTAGAAATAGGATCGGTTGAGTATACATTACTGAACTGCAGATATTCTGCACAAAATCAGTTAATGAACTAGAATTTGATGTGCTTCCATATGTAACTGATGGTATATTTTGAAAGCAAATCAAGGAAAAAAACATCATCTTTAAGCAAGTTATTTTTAAAAAGATTAACTAAAATCTCTCCAATCAGTTGAAAAAAAAGCACAGGAAAATAAGTTGTCATAGTTTTGATTTCTGTATAAAATATACAGTATTTTGTATGGAATAGAAGATAATATTGATGCCAGTGTTTGTACAGATGCTTGTGACTCAGCATCTATTCATTTTATGAGGTTACCCTACTTTTTGGCAGGTAGTGTGTAATAAGATAACTATAATTTATATAATATGAAAAGACTGAATATACACATAGGTAAGACAAGACAAAACGCAAATCTGTGTTTGTGTAATTCTATTCTCAGTCTTCAGTTATTTTACCACTGGTTAGAATAGCAGAAGTGCAGAACTTGGAATTCATTGTCAAAGCAAAGATATCTGAGCTCTTCTGTCTTGCACTCAGTAATTATGCACCAGAGAGGATGTTTTCACAAAACCCCTTGCCAGTATTTTTGGTTTTTGACTGTACATTACATCTATACAACTTAACAATCTCAGTGAAAGTTTCTCGAATACTTCAAGAGCTTCCTGTTCCCTCTGTAGAAATCAGTGTTGGTAACATTCTTCCTATATCTTAGATATTCAGTACGTATGCTTATGATGCACATCTCTCTTGACTGATGATAGGTGATCCCCATGGATCTCTTAGTCTAATTTCCTTGAATTAAATGAGGTGAAATTTGTATTTCAAGGTGTTGTATTCCATTTTACTCTTTTCTGGGCATTGAACTAAGGTCCTCCAATGAGACATTACATAAAGTATTTTAGACTTAACAACAGAAAACATTATCTATGTAGCAACAGGACAAGGGAAAATAGTTTCAAACTGGAAGAGGGTAGATTTAGACTAGGTATTAGGAAGAAATTCTTTACTGTGAGGGTGGTGAGACACTGAAACAGTTTGCCCAGAGAGGTTGTGGATGCTCCCACCCTGGAGGCATTCAAGGCCAGAATGAATGGGGCTTTGAGCACCTGGTCTAGTGGGAGGTGTCCCTGCTTATAATAGGGGGTTGGAACCAGATAATCTTAAATGTCCCTTCCAACCTTAACTATTCTATGATTTTATGAATTTGTGCTTGAGCATGAAAACAGATGCATACCACAGTGTAGACAGCAGGTTGCATAATGATATTCTGAACTTAATAATATAAGTATGTGTGAAATGTAGAATTTATATAACTATAGTGGATAATTTAAAAGGTAAGACTACACTCTACAACCTTAAAGGTAGGATTTTTTTTAATGAGTTTGTGCCTAAACTGCACCAAGATCCACAACCTTGTGTTTCTATCATCTATAATAAGAAGTTAATTTAAAGGTTTCAAGATTTGGGAATTGGATTCTGCTCAAATAGAATTGCTCATAGTGCTGTTGCTACCCTTCAGAGACAGGTGTAGGAAGAAACCTCAGCTAATTCTTTTCTTTACCCAGGGTGTTGTTGCCTAGTTAAAACAATCATTTTCAACAGTGGTGATGTAATGTCATCTGTGTTTATGCCTATTTGGGCATGCACAGGGAAGCAAACTGATTTCTGCCACATGCTGTGTGGCTCTCCAGAGAATAAGCAGTGAGCAGAGCATGCTGTAGGCAGTGTTTAACAGCAGTACAGAAGCTATAATTTCAAGTTTTATTGAGCTAGGCTATTCTGCTTTACAGAACAGCTTTGCCTTTGCCCCAAGAAAAGATCAACTCTGTATAAACCACTCTCTACTGATTGAGTAAACATATATAGGCAATCTTTTCCAGAACTTCACCATCCTCACTTGCAGAATTGTTCTAGGGAAGGATTCAGCTTGAGTTTCAGATGTAAATTTAGATATACACAAAGGAGACATCTGCATGTGAACTGAGCTCTCTTTATAGTCATTGTCAATAGGGACAATAGAATCCAGGAACTTTCTCAGACAAGAAAGTGCAAATGTTATGTTTTGTCTCAGAATATTTCTCTAACCTCCACTGAATTTGATGGTAGCTTAGCTACCTGGTTCACACGTGAATGCCTGTGATTTTATCGCTTAAAGGCAAGTGTGTGAAGCTGATTCTGATTCTCATCCTTCATCTACTCATCCCACACAAGCCTACATTTGTGAAAATTTCCAAACTACGTGTCCTATTCAAAGGGAAAAAATTATCTACATGGAACAATTTATTTTTATACTTATGCTGAGAGACTTGTAATTTTTAACTTCAGTTCATTTTTTTCTGACCTTAGGTAATTTAGCATCTCCCTGTGCTCCGTATTTTCTCAAGTTCTGTTTGTTCTCATTGCTGTCTTCTGGAGTCTCTCCAACATCTTTACACCCTCACTAAAGTGCAGAGACTAAACTACATAAGGTGTTCTGCTGAAACTCAACTGTGGACAGAGTATTTAATAAATGATGTTCCTCTTCACTCATGCTGTTATGGCATTGCAATACCTTCAAAATGAGTTCCATGAATATTTAATTATTCCTCTTGAAGTGAAATGGTTTAGGTAGAGATATCTTACCTGTTGACACACATTTCAATATGCTCTATAATCTCTTATTTTATTGCTTTCCTGCAAGGTGTGTGATTCAGGTTGCAAGCCTTAATTGTGAGCAGAAGCTGAAACTAGATCTCAAAAGCTATTGAACTATTGTATAGAAAGAAAACAAGTTCATTTTCTGTTGAGAAAGAAAGGATTAAACCTTCCATTGTTTGAGCTGAGTATCTTGAGCAGAGCAAGAAATTGTTGTACAGCTTAATAGAATGCTTAATTGGGACAAGTGAAATTGAACATATGCTCTCACACTTTGTCACTTCCTATTGTCTTAGGCAGCTCCTTGCACAGTCAGGGCGATGTGAACTGCTGGTATTTGGTAGTCAATGGAAAAATCAACTAATAGAATATTGGACTGTTGGCATACTGGTGGAGTTTTTTTTCTTGTTTTTATTGTCTTTTTTGCAAGTTAGATTTCTTCAAAAATCTGTTTTCAGCAACTGATAAACCATGTCTTGCATTTGTTCCCCAGGCTCTTCTCAGACTGCCTCCTCCTCAATGTCACAGCAGTTTCCTGTCTAACTAGAAGTACCTATTGGTGTCCCAACTTGGCTTTATTTGGTACCTCACCTTTTCAAGAGCTGAGAAAGAAAAGGAGAGAGACAAAGGCTATCCAAACACTTAAAAAGTAAAATGGGAAATAATGTGGAGGACAAAATTCAGGCTAACAGCAGAGTTAGGCTGTCAGCCTTACTATGTTATATGTAGTAAAAGGCTTTCTCTCAGCTAAAATTGTGTGTTCTGTGAAATACACAGACAGAAGGCTTACTTTGAAATATGAGTACCTTTATCTTAGAGAAAGTTTCATAATATTTTTGAAAGCTTTTCATGGTTATAACAAAATTGAGAATGTATTTAGAATAACCAATTGCAAGCTATTTAGAAATTCAAATTAAAGTAGAGCTACAGCAAATGGAATGCTACAATGCTAACAAGATTAGAAAGCATGAGCCAATTTTCATATGCAAAAATGTAGAAAATAATTTCTAAGTCATGAAATACTTGAAGGCTGTATTATAGAAAAATGAGGAATGGTGTGTGTGTGAATATATATCTAATCTCTTACAGCCCAGATTCTGCAGTCTTGCTAGCACTCTTTTGAACTTGAATATGATGAGGTTTATTTCATATTCTTTTTTGGAAAGATATGTATATACATATAACTGCATATGTATACGTAACAGATGTAAAATGACTCATTTGCATCCCATTTTTGATAGTATGGTCAACATCCATTTGATTTCTATGTTTTGGTGTTTTTTTGTGATTGAAATGCCATTCTCATTAACAAGCCAATAATCATTGCAGAACTTCTGTTTTTCTCTTAAGTTTTCTGATGAGCAGAAAATAAAGTGAGCTTTTCTGAATTCTCTTAGTAAAATGATGGATGCATTTAGAAGGTGGATACTGCTGACTCAGTGCAGAAATGAGCTTATGGTCAGAATATTTTCCTGTTCTGTGAATGCTTGGTTTATCTTTGATCTTACTGTTTTTTAGAAACAGTATAAGAATTGGCAGCCCTTGTACTCAGTTTATAAAAAATACATAGTTTGGTCTGAAAGTAATGCTTCCTGTTTATTTCCATGGAAACCATAACTGATGCAAAGAGCACAATAACACTGTCTGGTAGAGCAAGTTCTCAGCTACAAAACGCTGTTTTTTGACATAATGACCACCATTAGCTATACATTTTTTGAGTGACAAAAAGTAACTGCATGTCGCACTAATAAATATCTGCACCAGTGGATGTGACCCACTGTTTCACAGCTGCTATGATAGAATTGTTGCTAGGAAAAAAGCTGCCCATGCAGTCCAAATTTCATCAGCCTGAACAAATTGAAATAAGAAAGTTCCAAATCTGGATTATACAGTGCGTGTGGTAGGATAGTCCAGCCAAGACTGGAAGTGTGCTCCATGGTCTTTAAACTGGTGTATAGCCTGGGATTATCATGTTGTAAGCGGTGCTGAAAGGCTGTCTTCTTCTCTGGTCTGACTCTGGAAGTTCCAGTATGAACATTGGGATCTAGAAAAATAATCTCCTAATTTTACTAGTTCAAATGTAACTTTTCTCACATATGCAGTTCTGTTTTCCCTTTTAGTTTTAAGATTAAAAAACACCCTTTTCTGTTAAGTATTTGATTAGCTTTAGAACACTCACATCCCTACCTAGAGTTATTACTTATACAAGGTAAAAGTTTCACAGCCCTTCTGATTGTAAACCTTTTCTTAGTTATTAAGCAGCATCTGTTTTGACAATATTGCTACAGTTCCAACATAAATTTATTTTGTCTGCTATTGTTGGTTAATATTGTACATATTTCTTAAGTTATGGGCAAAATGAAACTAAACATGCTTAAAAGAGATCATAAATACTGGGAACAGGGTGTTTAGTATGTAAATGGAGTGTACCCAGTGAATTAGAAAATTAAAAGGAGCTTATGCTTCAAACATCACCATAAACATAATATGGCTCTAATCCAGCAAATATTTGTGCAGACATGTAACTTTTCTCCTGTGAATAAGATTAATAACGTATCTAATCAGGATTTCTAATTCAGAAATCTGCAGGAAAGAGATCTCAGAGACAAGGAAAATGTAGCAGAATATAATACTTTCTGGGAGATCAGGACTTTTGTTCTTTGTATTGATGCTCACCTAACCAAGTACGCTGTGGAATTTATATTTTGCTTAAAAGTTTTCTAGAAGACTATCTAATCCTGTGCAGATGGCTTAATAATATATCTTTCACCTCTTTTCTGATCTGAGTTTTCTCTCTTGCTACAGAAAACATCAGTTCTAAAATCTGTGCAAAAATAGTTGTACAACTTAATTATATCCATACTTTACATTTTCTAGCTACATAAAATGAAAGCACTTCATTTAAAGCACTTACAGAAGAAAACACATAAGAAATTTTGGCGTCACAATTTAAAAGCTTAAGTTTGCATTTTCTATTTTTTAAATAAATCAAAATATCCTTCTGAAAGATATCCTATTGCAAACTGAAGACATTATGTTCAGTGGAAGAATTACTGGACACAGTTCTGTCTTTGTGGTATCTAAGAAAGTTCATCCAGATGACTGAATGGCTCGTTAAGGTCTAAGAATCTACATCTTTTTATTGATTCATGTAATTATTAATCAAATATCTGCATGTTTGGTGTGGTTCTTCAAGGATAACAAGCTGAATCACAGCAGCTGGTGTTCCTACTTGGCTAAGGCATATCAATATGTGTCCCAATAGGAATAATATTGACTATTTCTTTAAAGATTAACTTTGGTAAATAGGATAATCTCATTTTCAGCAATCTGTATATTATCTGATTAGCACAAAGTGAATCTAGGATGATTTGTTTCCAAGGTTTTTTTTTTCAGCTAATGTTGTTTCAAAGGGATTTCAGCACATAGATAACAATTGAAAAGTTTTCTTGAAAGTTTGTGGAAGCAATCCTTAATGTGTAATTGCAGAAATAGAGTTACATCATTAGAAACAAATTATACATATATATATATATGACTAGTACAAATATGTGGGCATTCTTTTTTGGCAAGAATAGAAATATTTTGTCATGTACATGAATATGTACATGAATATGAAGACTGTCATCTTGTAAAATTTAGGATGCTTTGTATGGAACTCACGTGTCTAAATTTAGGCTTGGAAATAAAAAGCAAACAAACAAACAAAACCACCACAAAACCAAACAGTCATATTTCTAACATTTAAAACTGCAATCGAATAAGCAGGTTTGCTAACAGAAGACACAGATCATACCAGCTGCATATCCACTGTGTACATGCAACATTTACTTGCATTGTATGAGTAGCTTCATCACCTTCATATATTTTCTAACATGTCAGCTTGCTAAAGAGCCAACCACAGATAATGTTCTTAAAGGGATGTACAGTTTAACTGGGTAGAAATAGGAATCAATTACTGCCAAAGAGTCATGAAGCACAAATAGCTGATGCTAACAACTTCAAATTTGCATAGGAGAGATCTTCTGGAGCTGTGACCTGATATGATTACACCCTGCCTATCAAGTATTTTTTATGAATATGATATTCTGCAGACTAGTTTTTGTGTGAAGAAAATTGTCTGTATTTGGAAATATGTACGGTAGGCACCGAAAACAGGGATGGGTTTGACCTTTAGCTTGTGAGAATAACTCTGTAGAGAATGTGGCTGATTTGTCTGCCTGCCAGTGTAGGTAAGAAGGTGGTATGAGAAGTGCTTCACCCTTGGGGCTTAAACGATTAGCTGCGGTTATTGAGTCACTCTAACAATTTAGGAATGAACTCACGCAACCTATGTGTCTTGATGTTTTATGTTCCACTGTAGAAGTTTTGTTTGAGTGACAAAATTTTTTGCTGAGACTTATTTGGAAATATTACTTGAAAAAATCAGTTTCAAGTTCCCGACGCTTATTGTAATAGCCTGTGTCCACACAAGTTCATCTAAGGATGAAGACAGCATGTTAGTTCATCTAACAGAAGACTGAAGATGCAACACAACTAATTTAAATAAATGCCAAGGATAAAATACCATTGTATGTTACCAAGCATTATATTCATCTGACTCACTAAAGCTTGACATTTTGTCAGTGATAGCTTTTACTTGAATGAACGTACTCTAGAATGACTTTTTAACTAATAAAACACTTTTATTCAGTGTTTGATCATATGATAATTAATTATTAGCATATAGAGTTCTAAATTGCATACAGTCACATGAAGACCAAATCACAACATGTCTTCTTTCAAATGAGAGAATTTCAGTAGGAATATTCACTACAATAGTCAAATATTTCAACATAACAAGTGACTGCACTGATTACCAACATTTGATATCTGTAAAAAATCTTTTGAATTTTTATAGCACACATTATGATACCATTTTCTGATGCAAGTCATTTTCAATCTGGATGTGACATGACGTACAGAAGCATGAAGAATTGCCCTAGTGTTACACTATTATCCATTTATCACATAAAAAACAACATTTCTTCTGGTTTTGTAGGTTTTTTCCTTAGTAATGAGATGTCTGCAGTTGATTCAAATATATGATGCTTTATGAAATATGATAATATGAATAAAATGTGTGTGTACCAATAGGCATTTAATTTACTTTACTGAGAATGATAAAGAAAACAAAGAAATATAGGATCATGTCATTTTAAATTGTATGCTCTCTACTTCATTATTCCCCTTGTATATTTACACTGGGGTATAGTTTTTAATTATTTGATAGGTAGGATTGGATTGTTATTTTTTTTTTCCTGTAAGTATTCAGCCTTACACAATTCTCATGAGAAATAGCACATCAACTAATTGCCTTGTGATTTCTTTAGTGCTTTATATCTCCTAAGCTATCAATAATCTCCTTCTGATACAGCATTGAATCATTTATTTCCCTGCAGTATACATGCATATATACAAATATATATTGTACGTATGTGCAGAATTATGCAGTATAAACGTCACAAACTCTGTAAGGAGAAAATGATTGTAGTTACAAAATCAAATACACAAAAGTGATGAAGAAACAGATAAGATTCAATTATTTGAGATGTTTTGGGAAAATAGATCTCATAATGAAACTGTAAAAAAATGAAATCAAGGTCTTCTAATTTTTTGCATCAAATTAAACTCCTCAGTTGCCTTGTCACTGATTTACAAAACCGTTACCTATTGAACAAAATAATATAGACAAATTAGAACATTTCACAGTTTTACAATGATTCAAAAAGCTGAAAAGTCAAGAAAATATCTCATGGTCATAACAATGTCTTCATTTTTGAACAAAACACTAATAATTCTTTGCAGAATGGCCTTTTGGTTCTTCTTCTTTTTTTTTTTTTAAAGACTACATTTATTTATTTATTTTTAATATTATTTCATGTGATGTTTTTTTCCCCACCATTTCATATGGAATTAATTGTTAAACTGTGGAAGTTTAAGTTTTCATTTCATTTTGGAATAAAGACATCATTCATGGTGTTATTTAAAATTTGCTGTGAAACATTAGTGTTTTGTAAATGTAAATGGTGGTATTAATTACTTAAAAACATACATTGTTATATGTTAAAGGTCAAATTCCCTGTGAGACAGAGTTTTATGAAGCCAAAAATGAATCTATAAATTTCAGCAAAGTTTATACATATTTGCAAACGTATAAATGAAAGCATTTTTTTCCAGACTATTGAAAACCTTAGGAAGGTTTTAGAACAAGAAATTTTAATGCTGGTAGAATTTTTGAGTTCTGTGAGAAGATAGCTTTGCAAAACAGTACGTGTAATGGAAGAAGAGCAGATCTTCAGCCATGTTGTACTGAGATGAATGTGACCAATTTTATATCAAAATTTTTGTACGCTTAAGGACTATAAATAATGACATATGATTACCTTTGCTTCTGCTTGTACCTCAGCGCAGTAGTAGTGCCATCTAATGTTCTAATTAATCTACAATATCTTTAAAGTCCGACTTTCAACAGCAACAAAAAATGCTTCCAGGAATGATGAAATTGGCCTTACTCCAGCTGCTACTGTGGCTGCTGCTCATACCAGCTCTTGGTTTTTATGGCAAAATGATCAAGTTAAGAAAATCTGTACAAGATATCAGGAGTCAATCAAATGCTCGATTTCACTTTAAATTGCTGAACAGGTGCAAGTGGGGTACATTCAAAGTGATCATTAGGAGCAACTAGGTTTGGGGAAGGTGGAGCCAACATCTGTGCTTATTTTCACAGATACAAAAGAGCAGACCTCCCAAGGAAATGTGAGTAGGATCCAAATGGATGAAGCAGCAGGGCTGAATAAAGTATCCTGATTTAAGACTTTCTCTGCTAATAGTAATTTGCATTTGAAAAAAACATGATCAATTTTTTTTTTTTTCTCTTGGGGTAGTGAAGGAGGAATCTCATTTAATTAAGAAAAACATTAACTCCAAGCACCTATCTAATGAAATATTAAGTATATTCAGAACAAGCGAATTATAATCATTTTATAGTGATTTAAATGTTTCCCTCTACTACTACATGGATTTGTTAGAGAGCTTTTTGTTTTTTTGCTAAAAATCCCATCTTAGTTTACCCTTCAGATGTTCTACTTTTTAATGATAGTCTGATAGGATCCTCCTACAATAGATCTTTATGACATCATTTTATATTTTATATCCAAAAAAATGAGAAAGGATTATGTGCAACAGTGAAGTAGAGCCAGCTTTTTAAATCATGACATGACATCTTATATTATTAGTGTGATGTGTGAAGAAAACTGGTATGCATTTCTGATTCTCATTGACTATGAAAAAAACCATATTTTTATATATTATATCCATTCTGTCTAGCTAACTTCCTCATTTTGCAGTTAGAATGAGATACCTTTACTCCGTTTATGTGTCAGTTTTTCTTCATATAATTATTTAGGAATGTGATGTTTTTGGTATATTGCTAACGTGGCTTGATAGTTCTCCCTACGACCTGGTACAGCTGTGAATACTGTAGCTGTATACAGTTAGGTTGGATTTCAGGGGAGAACTGGGTATGAATGTTAACTATGCTGGTACTGGAAGATCTGCTGAGGATTATATCTGGCCCTGCTTTTACTGGCAATTATTTCTAGCTGATACTGTAGTGTCACATATTGTTACATGACCTTGCAGAAACAGTCATTAAAAAGGCTTTATTTCTGTCCCTGATTGGCCAGGACAGTGCACTAGTTTATTTGCAACCTGACTATCAAGACACCTATTTCTTGGTATTCAGGAACATTGCAAATTGTACAACTGGCAACACTAAGTTACTCAGAAGTTGAACCTTACTTATATTTACTTATATTATCAAAATACTTATCAAAATGTACATTCATGTTGCCACAATTCTACAGTTCTACTTAAACTGTACTTGTTGCCAGTAAAGTTTCTACGTTTCTACTCCACTTAATATAGTGTTCTTTTTTTGTTTGTTTAGTTTAGTTTAATTTAGTTTATTTAAACTTGAAGTAAAAATAGGATTTAGAAGAGGATTAAGGGAACAGAGCATTGTTTGATGCTGTCCAGCACAACAAAAATGGATTTGATTGATGGACCACTCATAGGAATTGCCTGGATGGTTGCACTTAGGGAGTTGTGGTCAACAGCTCAATGTCCAAGTGGAGATCAGTGACAAGTGACACTCTTCAAGGATCGGTGTTCGAACTGGTGCTATGTAACATCTTCGTAGGTAATAGTGGGATCAAATGCACCCTCAGCAAGTTTGCACATGACGCCATCATGTATGGTGCGGTTAACACACTAGAGTGATGTGGACAGGCTTGAGAAATGGGCCCATGCCAACCTCATGAAGTTCAGTAAGGCCAATTGCAAGGTCCTGCATCTGGGTTGGGGCAATCCCAAGACCTGAGGAGAAGGATTTGGAGATGTTGGTTGATGAAAGACTCAACATGAAACTCAATATAATCTGGCATTGTGCGCTTGCAGCCCAGAAAGCCAACCATATCCTAGGTTGCATCAAGAGAAGCGTGACTAGCAGGTCAAGAAAGGTAATCTTGCCCCACTACTCTGCTCTCTCTCTCTGAGACCCCACCTGGAGTATTGTGTACAGTTCTGGGGTCCCCAACACAAGAACATGGAGCTGGAGCAGGTCCAGAGGAGGGCCACAAAGATGATCAGAGGGCTGGAACACCTTCCCTGTGAGGGCAGGCTGAGAGAGTTCAAGCTCTTCTGCATAGAAAAGGCTCAAGGGTAACCTTAAAGCAGCCTTCCAGTACCTGAAGGGGGCCTACAGGAAAACTGGGGAGGGACTTTTATAAGGACAGGTAGTGACAAGATGAGGGGAAATAGTTTCAAACTGGAAGAGGGTAGACTTAGACTAGATATTAGAAAGAAATTCTTCACTATGCTGATGGTGAGATACTGGAACAGTTTGCCCAGCGACGTTGTGGATGCTCCCATCCTGAAGGCATTCAAGACCAGAATGGGAGTGTCCCTGCCTATAGCAAGGGAGGTAGAACTAGATGATCTTAAAAGTCCCTTCCAACCCAAACCATTCTAGGATTCTATGATTTCTTCTATGAGAGTTCTATATAATGGACTGATTAGCCTAGCGTAAAGAAAACTCAGGGAAATCTCATCAATATCTATAAATATCTGAAGGATAGGTATAAAGAAGATGAAGCTAGGCTCTTTTCAGTGATTTCCAGTGCCAAGGCAAAAGGCAATGGGTACGAACTGGAATACAGGAGGTCCCATCTCCTGTATTCTCCAGGAGGTGCTTCTGTGCATGGGATACAGAGTCCTGACACAGGCTGTCCAGATGCTGTGGATTTTCCTTCTTGGACATCTTCAAAATCTGCCTGGACGTGGTACTGGGACCCTGCTTTGGGTATTCCTACTAGAGCAGAGGCTGTGCCAGATAGACCAAGAGGTTTCTGCTCACTTCAGCCATTTTGTGATAGATGTCTCTGACCAATCTAGTGGAAAACATAGAGGCTTAGTTTTTTATACATTTGTCAGTGCAAGCATAGGGCCTCAGTACAAGTTCTACTGCAAAATAATCAGATGTGACTGTTAGTCTTTATATCAGTTACGTGAATATGACACCCCTCCTCATCCCCCCTCACTTCCCCCCCCTCCCCTCCCCTCCCCCCCCCCCCCTCCTGAAAAGCTGCAAATAGGATTTTTCACTGAAAATGAAAATACTCCACTTCTCCATTAAGGGAAGTTTAGTCCCCTGCATGTATATTTATGTCATGCAACCTAAGCTGGATGTTTATGATGAAACTGGTGTGGCACTGCTCAGTCAAATGTAATCATGTCTCTTCAAAGCTGGTTTCACCCTCTCAGTCATACATGTATTTGTTTTCTTTGCTTATGAAGCAAACTCTCTGTCCCTGAAGGTGATTGATTGCACAGAAGAATGAACCTCTTTATCCACAGGCCACCTATGCTGTTTGTCTCTTTTGACTTTTGTGCCTTCCTATCTAAACTCTGACCCAACTAGATAACAACCAGCTGAAATAATCTCTTTAGACTTGCATACTTTCATTACTGAGGCGTACCAGTTTCTGGTCAGCATAGGTAAAGATAGTATATCTTGTCTGTGATAGTAGGAATACTACCCGATATGAATGAATGCAGACCTGCTCTCACAGTTAATTTTTTTTCTGGTATTTAGAGGCAGCAGAGGAAAGAATGTGAAAGAAGGCGGATGCCGATTAAACCGTAACTTTTAAAATTTGCCAAGAAGAGGGTGCAGGCTCAGATTGCAGTTAGCTTCCTTGTGTGCTTCTGATTTGTATGTATTGGAATAAAAAATTGCTGATTTATTTGTTAGAAAAAATTAAGCATGTGATATTATATTTGTATGTACCTGTTAATATTTGTATATAATTGTATGTGTATTATACATATATATGTGTGGGTTTTTAGAAGCAACTAATGCTCCTGATGTTTCTAAATTTGAGATCAAATAAATACAATTATCATATTGCAGCCAGTTTAAGAAAGAGTTTCATAGAATCATAGAATTGCTCAGGTTGGAAAAGACCTTAAAGATCATCAAGACCAACCACGACCTAACCATACTACCCTAACTCTAACAAACTGCTGCTAAATCATGTCCCAGAACACCACATCCAAATGGTTTTTAAATGCATCCAGGGATCAACCAACTCCCTGGGGAGCCTATTCCAGTGCTTAACAAACCTTTCTGTAAAGAAGTTTTTCCTGATATCCAACCTAAAACTCTCCTGGTGCAACTTGAGGCCATTTCCCCTCATCCTGTCACCTGTCACCAGTGAGACGAGACCAGTCCTACTCTCTCTGTAAGCCCCAGTTCCTTCAGTTGCTCCTCGTAGGGCATATTCTCCAAGCCGTTTACAAGCCTTGTTGTCCTTCTTTGGACCTGCCCCAGCACCTCGGTGTCCTTTCTGTATTGAGGTGCCCAAGAATGATTCTGAATTAATAGAGGCATTTCAGATATATTTACTTTTGACTGTTCTGAAGAAGTGATGTACAAACTATAAGAGGATATAGAGTTATATAAAAAAACTTGGTGTGCTGAGATTCAGCATTGCCATGCATAACATTCTGATTTCTATACAGCTTTTCATCTAGGTTGCCCTGAACCAAAAATGCAAAATATTTCTTTAAATTCTTTATATGACTCATATAGCAGTCCAGGGATGTTAAGCCAGAAGTTGAAAAATGTGTCTGTGGCAAAGATATGCCTAAGTTATGCACAGGAAGAGCCAGGAGAAAGTAGATGTAGTAAGAATAGGTGTTCCTCGTTAACCAATAGGGCATACTGGTACTTCCAAGGCTTGACAAGTATGGATACTCCAACTGTATTGTTGACGTAGTTCTATGTGATTTTAGAAAATAGCTCGCTTGGGATCTCACTTTTACAGCAACCATGCAATACCTGAGTTTTTTCGTTACAAATCTGAATCCTTTGTCATTAAAAGCTATTAGTTAGTTCAGTCATGAAACTCTAGCTTTATTATGGGTACAAAAATTAAGGGTACAAAAAGCCACCACTGGTCTACACACAAACTTACAAGTCAGGTAAGATTGGAATGAATACTGTCCTCAAGTAAGAAACTGAGAGTAGTTTCACATTTGTTTGCATTACATTTGTATATGACTGATCGCAACAAATAAAATTTTTGAACCTAGTCTTCAGTATATTGTACAAGAACACTTTTATGAAGAATGTTTTAAATATTTTTCCACAAACTAAGTAAATAATGAAATGTCATGAAAACAGATAAATTTTTTATACAATACAAAGAAATTATGCTTATATTCAAATCCATTAGATACACAGTTTAGATGGCTTTGCACTGGGATTGGGCATAACAAAGTTTATTTCTCTATACCACAGGTGGATAAAGGAATCCTACTAGTATAATTCACGTATGGCATCAACTAGATTACTCTCTGATTCTGATGGCTATCAGGAGGGAGAGGAAAATACAAAGAGTGGAAATTAATTCACACACTAATGAATTTTTTAATTAGTATTTAAAAACCCAAATTTCAGCAGTATATTTCCCTGTAGGGAACAGTATAGAATGATCCAGGTAATTAGACCAAGTGAAGATATTAAAACAAACTTATGGATATAATGTGATAAAAGATGTTTGAAGGTCAATGGTGGCAATCTAAGCAAGAAAAGTATTGGATAAGGTCTTAGTATCACTATGTCCTTTTCCATCAATTTCCTTGAAATCCTGAAAAGATTCTAAAATGTAAGTTAAAGAATTGAAAATATAAGCATATTACCTAAGATTTAAAATTAATCTTCAAACTAACCTGGACATTAATAATTATAATAACTTTTACCTTTGGAAGCTATTATCTCTTTTGTCATTAGTGAACAACAAAAAAGCTTTGAATATACAGAACTACACCAATCATGATGTTATTTTTCCAATCATGCTATTGATATTTGATTGTAGCCACTAAGTGTACGCTGACCACCCAGCATGGACCAGCACATGCTGGTTTGCTATTACTATTCTGGCAGTAAGAAAAATGAAATAACCTGAGGGCCTCTTTGCTACTGGATTCTACTGCCAGCTGTTTGGATAGTATCTTTTTTTGAAGCCTGAAGCTCTCAAGGTGTTTCTTACTAGAATCAAGTTGGTTTTGAAAAGACAGAGAAGAATGATCCCTTGCTCCCACCCATAGGCCCCATGTACCCTAAGGGGATAGGGTGACTTTCAGCCTTTGAATTTCAAGTAGTAACCTACTGGCTCCCTGGACTGAGATAAAAACAAGGAAGAGTTGAGCTTTGGATGTTGTGCCACTCTTAGTTCTAGGCTTAGCCTCCAGGCATGCATTAATCCAAAATAAATTAGTCAGAATTAAGTTTTTCTGGCAATAAATTAACCTTTATTTTAAGTCCTTGAATTTTCTAGGCCTGAGGCTTATCTCCCTGTTTGCTTTGAAGCTGAGCATGTTAGACTTCATCCTGGTTTACAGCAGAGATAGTGATTTTATATAACGGAGTGTAAGGGAACTTCCAGAGGATAACGGTGATAAAATGTGTTCACAGACCCAGAGTATTTGACAGTACAAATAGAGAATAAGTAAGTTAGAAAGAAAAGCTAACCAATGCATATATAAGGCTAGGTAACGCAAAGCCATTCTGTTGAACAGCAGCCCTCAAACACACACGTTTCCAGTCTGCAGCTCCGGTCTTACAATTCACTGCATATGAAGCAGCCTCTAAAGCCAATGAATTATAAGATGAGGAACCTTTACCTTCAAAAAGGAGTGTGTTACTATAATCATCTATAATATTCACTGCTTGTGCTGGTTTCAGAAGTAGGATGAGCAAAAAATCACTGCCAAACTAAAATGAGGTACAAACTCTTTTGGCCACCCCATCTGAGATTTTGGTGAGGTTGAAAATACTTTATTTTCCCTCAATAAACAGTTCTACAATGGTATCTCATGAATTTTCTTTGTACCAGTATCATTCTTTTCACATATTCATTATCCCTTACATCAGTGTGTTGTTTCATGCCAAGAATATCTGTAGTTGCCACCTGGAAAGCATGAGTTGATGGTAAGATAGTGACCTCAGCTCTCAAGTCAATCATTAAAGATTTAGGGAGAAAGTAATAACACCTTTGATATCTAATTACTTGTTTATAATAGTCCATTTTCAAATGCATGCAAATTTTTATATATACATCTATTAGTATGTGTAAAGCAACATTTGGAAGCTTGTAAGAAATAGGAAAAATTATTTTTCACCAATAGCCCAATAGCCTGCCTGAAGTTCCTCTATACTAACACATGCAGCCAGGGAAATAGACAGCAGGAGTTGGAATCCATGGTGCAATTAGAAAACTATGACCTAATTGTGATCACAGAGATGCGGTGGGATGATTCACACTACTGGAGAGTGATGGGTCAATTGGAACATAGGAGTCCCAGTCAATCAAAAACTTAATATGGGCCAACAGTGAGCACTTGCAGACTGGAAGGCTAACAGTATTCTGGGCTGCATCAGAAGAAGGGTGACCACTAGGGAGAGGGAGGGTTATTGTCTCCTGATGTATTAGCTGGAGTACTGCCTCCTGGCCTGGGGTCCCCCATATTAGAGATATATAGAGCTCTTGGACAGGGTCCTGAGAAGAGGCATGACCATGGTCAAAAGGCTGGAGCACCTCTCCTACAAAGACTGGCTGAGGGAGGTGGGCTTGTTCAGCTTTGAGAAGAGAGGGCTTTGGGGAAACCTTACCTTGTCTTCTAAACATAAAGGGAAATAATAAGCAGAAAGAATATGGAATTTTTACATAGGTTGATAGTGATGGAAAATGGTTTTAAAATGAAGGAGGGGAGATTTAAATTAGATGTCAGGGGAAAGTTATTCACCAGAATGTGGTGAGGTGCTCGAACATGTTGCCCAGAGAGTGGATGCCCCGTCACTGGAAGCATTCAAGGTCAGACTGGATGAGGCCCTGGGCAGCCTGATCTGGTGCCTGATTTAGTGGTTGGCAACCCTGTCTGCAGATAGATGATCTTTGAGGTCCCTTCCAACCCATGTCATTCTATGATTCTGTGATTTTCTGAATAAACATATTTGGACAAATATTGTATACATTAGTAGTAAATATGAGCATTTGCTTAATTACTAATGTGAGCAATCTCAACTAAAAATGGAAAACATTTTTTTGCAAGAAAAGAAATTTGATTACAAATCTTCAGTATTTCAGAAAAATAATCTTAATAATGTCAAACATTGTCTGACTAGTAATAATTTACATCTTTCCAGTTTGATGAGTGCCAAAATTTAAAAGGAAAGGATTTTTGCTGGACTTTTAATGTGACCTTTGACTGGAATGTAATTGCATCTAGGCTATAAAAGTTAAATTTGCTGTTCATATGGAGGAAAAATGACCATTGTTTTTTCTGTTGTTTGTTTGTTTGTTTGTTTTGTTTTTGTTTTTGTTATTAGGAGAGGACTCTATCAGTTCTCTGTGAATTATTTTTGATGTATTTCTCTTCAACCAGGTCATATGCAAAAAAAAAAAAAAACAACAAGTTGACAAAGATTTATTAATATGAAATTACAACATATTGCTCCACTGTGTCATTTTCTACTATTTCCTCTTGGCAGTGTTGTGGTTCCCATACAGATTATTCTGAATTAATGGGAAATACATCCTGCTAAGGAAGAGTGGGAAGGCTGCTTTTAAGATGCTGTTGTGATTTGGCAAGAGCTGCTATTAAACACAGGAACTCTCAGCACATGATGCTCCTACTGAAATACTTTTTTTTCAGTTTTCTGCAAGATGCAAACCTTGTTTCTATTTTTGTTCTGTATTTGGGAGTACAGCAAATTGCCTTATAGCAAATTTGAAAGGACAATTTGACTCAATAGCATTTAATTTGTATTTGAAACAAGTTAATGCTGGAAAGAGGAAGCAGTGAAAAACTGAACTCCTTTTACACAGCAGTAATGAATATTGACTTTATGACATGAAAAAGCAAATAAAAAAGAGAAAGTAAAATAAGTTGTAATCAGCATTACCTACTTCTAAAAGCTGATAGAATTGCCTTGAAGGACTTTCTGGGAATTCAAAAAATTCTATCTGTGCCTGAGATGTAAGTATTAAAAATGCCCAGGAAGTACATTTACATGAACAGACATAGTTTATTGTTTCAGCTGACTGGTGGATTTTTCTGCCTTTATATTTATTGTGAAGTGAGTTTGTAATACTGCATGTATATAAAAAGCTGTGAGAAATTACAGTCCATATCTGCTTGCCTGTTAGTTTTCCACCATGCTCTAGAAAGATTTAGGCCACTTCCCCTGATTCATCTGATTCCTTTTTGCATATATTTGAGGGTTTTTCCAATAAAGTCAGTTCCGGAGCTGTCTTCAATTTGGCTCTTGGTGTTGGTTCTTGATTTGAGCTTTGCTACCTATGCTGTGCCACGAAGCTCTTGGCAATCTTCAGAGAGACTTGGTGTCTTTCTTCCCTTCCTTCCTTCCAGCTGAGCGTCAAACACCACTGACTTTGTTTTCTGTGGAACTGACCAAAAGACAGATTCTCAGAGTCTTTCAGTAGAAACGCTTTCAGTATTTTTCTTATGTTAGTCAGCTTTTGCTGTTATTTCAGTTGCATCCATTCACGGATTCATGTGGAAAACTGTGAACAGCAGATGTGTCCATTTAGTTCAAGGTGGGAACAAACTTCTTCATGCTGAGGGCACTGGAAAATGTTGTCCAGAGCAGCTGTGTTTGAGAGATTTCACTGGCTGCCTGCCTGAAGGAAATGGTAGCTCTTTGCCTTGGCTTTTGTGGTCAACCTGTGTCATTAAAATATTCGAAGGTGGAACGCATAATGAATGATAAAATCTGTAAAACCATAAATATCCGCAAAAGCACTATGCTTTTTGTGGGACTGTCAAGTTATCAGCTTCCCAGTGGTTGAGGCTGAGCTAGCAGCACATCACATAGTCATATGACAAGACGGGCCTCTGAGTAGTTGTATTCATGGCCTATGTGCTGCTGCAGGGGAATGTGCAGTCCTTGAGATGCACAACAGCCTCACTGCCTGTTTTTCACTGCTCTTTGGCTGTGTGCACTACATCAGGGGAGCTTCCAGTCAGTTGCTTCTGGCACAAGGGAAAATGGAGTAGTAGAGAGGCATGGCGCCATACAACCCGTGCAGGAGGCATAGATGGGGGACATGAAAAGAGTGGGCTGGCAGAAAGAACATCTTATTACATGTATGAAAACAAGCAGCTCTTTGTATAAAGCAAAAGGAATGTCATATATGGGAATAAATGCAAGAAGACTCTTGCATTTATCTGAAGCCTCATGTTGCTGTCTGTCCATGAGCATAAGCCATGATACATCGCATTGTGTGTCTATTATAATTATCCTCCATTGATATTAAATAAAAGCAATAAGAAGGAGAGATTAATCCCAGTAATATTCCTCACCTTTCTCACATTTCTTCAGTACTGCTTTAAAGCAGTATCCAATGTGTTTTATTGAACAAGGCCTCAAAACAGACTTTGCAGATGAATCTTCTTGCTCCTTGGAGATAGATAATATTTTCACTGCTGTGGAAACTATCTCTTACATCCTTGAAGTCATCCACTGGAGAAAATCAGCCTAAAGTATAGTATCATTAAACTACTGCAGGCTGTGAAATTACAGGCAAAATTCAGGAAGACAAAATTAAATTATGCATATTGTAATTTGGCAAGGTTAACTGTATGCTTAATTAAGTAAATGTTGCATAATCAGGACAAGATTCGACATTTCAAAAGATTTGCTTCCATTTTCACAAATGATCTTAACATTTTCCTGCTTTTTAAAAGCTGTTTTCATGTTAGGTATCAAAATGTCTACTTTATACATTGTTTTCAACAGTAAAATTCAAACCAATTCTTTACTAACTTACTTAAGCTCTTCACTTAACAGAAGGATAATGGCTAAGTATTATTCAAGATATTAACAGAAATCATGGTTCTTTTAGGAAATGCTGTTAAGAATGGAAGTTATCTTAAATCATGTTAACTATCACTGAATAATAGTAATCCATCAATGAGTAATAGCAGTAATAAATATCGTAAAAGTATTGTAAAGGCATAAGGTAAGGTCTTCATTTTATCTTTTGCAATAGTTGCAATATTCATGAATTAAATCAGATATGTGTTCCTATTGTTTGCGGGGTTTTTCATTAGGATTATGGCTCAATGTATTTTGTGAATGGGTCGTTGGGGAGACATTAACAAAAAAATCAAAGTCAAAGCACTATTAGTGCAACTAACCTTTTGAAATTAATGTACTAAAATAGTACTATTCTGTAATGTTTTAATGGGCTTAATCAGATACATAACATACTGTATATTTTTACTTACCACAGGAATGTAGATAATACTGAAGTATTTGAGCATAATAATAAATCAATCAAAATAAAATCAGACTATTAAAAAATCTTTTAATATGCATATTTACTGCTCTCTAGGAAAAACTCTTTCAATTTTCCCAACTTATATTTCTGCATAGAATATTTTTTATGATATTGGACACATGTTTTTGTTAGATAGTTTATTGCCAATTAATCAGTTCAGTTGCTAGAGGAGTTGCATATTTCTGCCAAGATACCTATTTCTATATTCATTCTGTGCTTTATAGTTCCTTTAAATTGTTAGTGTCTTTAAAAAAAAAATCACTAGTTACTGGATAATGAGAAAATATAAAGCCAGTTATGTGATCTTATAAAGCTAGAATTACTTTGGGAGCTTTTTTATAAACATAAAAAAAATTGTTTAGAAAAGTAGGTGTTTTACCTTTCTCTGAAGAACTCTGTATGTTATGTAACTGTCTTGTACATAAATATAAATATAACATAAATGGCCAATGCATGTTCTCTGTCACATGATGGAGTTGGTGCTGGGATTTCAATACCATTGCACAGTTACAGCCAGCAGATGTCAGCCTGTTGTGACTATTTCTCAGAATCTAGTTCATTTTTGCCTTTACTGCTGGTATTTATCTGGCTGCAGAGATAACTAAAACGGGCATTGCTGGACAGGGCTACCATCAATAGATGGTACCTTGCTCTCTGCAGTTGCTGCTTTGCATATGCCAGTCAGCTTTTCCAGGATCTGGAAAATGTTCTAGGTTGTACAAGGAAATACAGATGTTCCTGGGTCACTTGTCCAACTGTGATGTGCAGCCACCTGAATTTGGGTGATTCTTGGCTTCTAGAAGTGCAAATTGAGGTGACTGGTAGCTCATGTCAGTCACCAACTATACAATGCAAGAGTATTATAAAGATTTTCAGCACAACTCTGTCATCCCTTTCGGACACAGTGGGAAAGCTGTCTGAATTTCATAGCCTTAGTGCTTGCCTGAGTAAGCACCAAGAATTTCATTCAGGATGGTGTAAGATCATGTTTGAAGTCTCCTTTCAGCATTACTTTCGAGTCTGTGGTGTGAATTTCAGAGAAAAATGAGTGAGAACAGAAAGGCATTTTTATCATTTTCTGAGGAGCTCTTCTCAAAGTCATGGTGCACTAATCTCAGAGACACAGTCTGAGCTTCCTGAGGCAGGTTCAGCTGACTGAAGCTCACACCATTAGTCTTCTTAGAAAGGTCCAGGAAGCAGAATGTTACCCTAACATAAGGACACACTGCCTTGTCACTGTCTAAAATGAATTTACTGGAGCCAAGAGACAAGTGCCTAGGTAGTATTCTTTCTGTTGCCTCACAAAGATTTGCACTTCTTTCTTGATAATTTGTTGCTTTATTCATTGTAGAAGGGAAGATGGCAGTAGAAGTGTGTGGAACCGTTTATAAAGTGAGAAAGCTGATTTGAATGGATTACATGGGTGGATTACAAAATCCTTTATAAATGTTTTCAGATTTGGAAACAAATGCTTCACTGTGAAATAGAAACAAGGAAGGACAAAAGAAGAGTGCGAGTCAAACCAGATCTTGCATGTTATTTACCAGATTCCTATTTAAATCCCTGAAAAATAATCATTTGTTACATTCCTTTCTTAAGAGTAGATTGATACGACATTATTTACATATTTACAACATTATTTTTCTTTATTTCTTTAAGAGTATGTGCTGTGGTGAAACAGCACATAACAGATCTCAGAGAGTGATGTAGAATGGCGAGTCATCAGGAGGCATTTGATTTGACATACAGCTGACACATGTAGTTTGCTGTGACACTGGAGGGGGACAATACACTGTTTTCTGGCAGGCACTGCCATGCTGACTGAAGCATGTAGGCAACTGACTGTCCATGAGTTGCCTCAGCTTTCACATCAGTCTTTTCACTGCACATTAACACTAAGTCACTATCTTGTTAGCAAATAACCCTGGTATCCAGTGTTTGATAAGGCAAATATTTGAACCAGGTGACATTCAAGTACTTTTATGAAGTAACATTTTGAATAAAGCAGCTCTCACAGTTGCTTGGGTGGTAGCAATTGATTTTTTTGTCATGCAAATGGAATGTTACCTACAGCTGGGAAAAACCCAACTTTCAGGATATTCTGGGAAAGTTTTTCAGACTTCTACAGTTTTTAGAAAAAAATGGAAAGGTATAAACCATTTTTCTCCGTAAATGCATGAAAATATTTAAGCATTGTTGTAGTAAATATATATGTCTTTAAATGTATTATATTTTGCACTTTAAAAGATGCATAGCATAGGTTACCATGACTTGTATTCCATTTTGCTTTGTACTCTAAGAATTACATCTTTTGCTCAGAGCCAACTTCTTAATCTGCAGACTTCCTTATTTCTGCAGGTATCTATTTTTTCTCTGCTTCAAGACTTTTACTGCTCCGTTTGCTCTTTTAGTGATAGTTTCGTCTGTCCACTACAGGTGATTAATTGTTTGTAAACGATTATATCTTGTATTTCTAAAACTGAATGTGCTAGCACTTTGTCACACAATTATTTTCTCTCATCAGTGGTTTGTTGCACAATGTTGCATATGGATATTTATGTAGAGTACTGTATATATATCATAAGTGAGCGATTGCTCTAATTGTACAGTCAAGTATTTTCAAAGGTATGGTCACATGCAAAATAGGTCAGATTTTCTGGTATTTAATGAATTATCATATATTAGATGAGTAAGTGTGCCCTTTGTCCTCCTGATTGTGGAACAGCTTAAAGTATTGGATCATTTTGAAACTCGAAGGCTTGATCTTGTTTAGTTAAACAAGTATAACATAGTTAATGTTGATATATTTGCTTAGATAAAAACTCCTCTTTACTGGTCTGTTTCCATATCAGAAGTAAAATAGACACTGCTCGTATAAACTTCTACATTTCTTCTTTCTGTCACCTGTACTCATTTAATGGTTTTAATTAAAATCTTCAAAGTTATGAACAAAATAGCTATAGGTTCTCAACTGTCTGTCCCTCGGCTGGGTATGGGACTTTTCTCTATGACTGTGTTTGTGTAACACCTGGTCCACTCTCTGTTTGGGCATCTGTCCCCTTCAGGCTTTTCTTTCTGTGCCTGCTGTGCTTCAATTACTATGAGCAAAACACTGATCAACACATCAGCCTAGAAGCATTCTCCATGTTGCTTCTCTGCCTTCTTTCCTCTCAGTTAGCATGGAGTAACTCTTGCTAAAAATTCAATGTCTCCCTTATACAAAGAATAGGAAAAGAGGGTGATATTTGTCATTTCCATTTCTAGCCCCGAAACAGCATAGCAACGCTGCACTCCATAGTATATGGATCTTCTGATGACAAAGAACTAAAGCATGAGTTTAACCATATGCAAGTAAATTCATTAATGAAAAAAAAATTATGTGGGCGGGGTACTCTGCAGAATTGATCTTCAAGGTTGTCCCTTAATAAAACAGGCAATTGATAGTTGTGTAGAAGAGGAGAGCTGGTGCTACAGATGAAGGAAAACAAGAAGTCAGATTCTGAAATGGCATGAGTAGGTGAAATAAACCAGTTGTACAACTATCTTGACTGGATGGGGGAAGAAAGTCTGGCACTTAAAAGTGAATACTGTCAGTGCTTGACACCATTAGGTCTACATCCTTGGAGAATTATTTTTTTTCAGGAATGCAGTCTCTTTAGAACAGAAAGTTGTTTTCAGAAGAACATATCACAAAAGTGCTCAGGAGAAGGGTAAAATGAAATATCAGTTTTCTTTCTGTTTTCATCATAAAATATAAAAATAAAAGTATTCTTAAGAAAGCTTACAGTTAATAGTTTTTGGAATTTTTTTTAATTTTCCTTAATTTTCATTAATTTCAGAAGATAAATTAGCATTAGACTTTTATTATGCCATCTCAGTTATACAATACTGATAAAAGAATATCTACTCTGCAGACAGTGTGACTACTTTTGGAAAATTAGCTGCAGATGTTCTTGTGAGACCCTGACTTTGCCTACTACCCTTGATGAAACCATTGTGATGAGAGTTTGACAAAAGCTTCTGGCTGCAATAAGGGGCAAAACAGGGTTTCTTCCCTGCTTGGGTTCCTTCTGTTCAGGTCTTGCGCTAAGGCCTTGCAATCAGTATGCCAGCTCGGTTGGCCATTGGATACCTAACTGCTACTTATGTCAGTGTCAGGTTGCTAATGACAGGTGGAAAAAAAGCCAACCATGGAGACCTTGACATCTCCAAGAATGTATTTATAGATTTATAGGATTTATAGAAAATCTGAGCTGAGGTTTTCATTTTGAGCAGAGAAATTGTTGAGCTCCAAAGTATAAGATGCTAAGGCTTTGGCATTTACTCTCTAGTGTCCTGATACTGTTGAGTCATGTCAGAGCTGCTCTATATATGTGTTTTCATACCTTAAGTAAACCTCTACTATAAAATATGCAAGAAAGTGTTCATTCTGTGGCCCTGGTGTTTCTGTGTGACTGAGAAGCTGATCAGTGGCAGAGCACCATGTAAGACATGAACTTAACTCCACAGTGAAAATTCTAGATAAAAATAAAGTAATTGATCTGAAATATAACAAAGTCTCTCAGATGTGAACTGCTGTTCCTCACTACTTCAGTATTTTTGGCCAAATTATAGTTAAATCTCATAGATAACCCTGCTTATAATTGATGATTCAGGAGGGAATATTGGGAAGACAACACTGTTGGTTTAGTGAAGCTCCCTTCTCATGACAGATTTCTGCAAAAGAGATGTACAAATACTCATGCTTTTGCCAGCACTTTGGAGACTGTTCTGTCTTTAGTGAATATCAAATATATACCTAAGTAAATTAATCCTACTTTTACACTGAGAAGTGTTCAACCAAGGCAAATAAGAAATCTTGATAAATATCTTTGTATGCTGTTCTACAATAGCAGAATTCAGTATATTTAATCAGTTGTAGTGATTAGAAATATTTTATTTAAAAATAGTTATGAAGGTAAGCAATATCTCCACCTTAAAAATGGACTTAATCTCAGTGAAGCTTTCAGAGCTGAAAAGTCAAAGTGACCTTATGGAATGAACACTCACGAGTTAGATCTTGCAGTCAATATTGCACTCTGAATAAATTGGTTGATTGATTTATTTTTTTTAGGAGAGACATGCTGGGAAGTTGAGGAGGAAAGTCGTCCTCTATGTCAGAGGCCAGCTGAAATGCATGAAGCACTGCCTGGGGATGGATGATGAGCCAGCTGAGAACTTAATTGTAAGGATTACATTGCAGTCCAATAACACAGTAACGAGTGCAACAGTATCGAGTGTTTGCTGTAGTCTGTCTGATCAAGAAGAAGTGGAAGAGAACTTCTGCAGTGCATGTGGACCACCTCATGGGAGACTTTCACCATCCCAATTCTGTTGAGGTGACAACACTGCAAGGCATAAAAATTCTGAGAGGGCATTGGTGACAACATCCTGACCCGAGTGACAGAGAATCCCATGAGGTTAGATGCTTTCCTGGACTTCATAGTTACAAATGAGGGAGAAGTGGTAGAGAATGTGAAGGTCTGAAAAAGAGAAGGCTCAGAGGAGATTTTATCAATATATATGACACAATATGTGACCTAAGTCAACATACTTGAAGGGAGGGTACAAAGAGGATTGAACCAGGCTCTTTTCAGTGGCGCCTGGTGTTAGGTCAAGAGGCAGTGCACACAAACAAGATCACAAGAGTTTCTGTCTGAACATCATGAAACATGTTACTGTGAGGATGATGGAGCACTGGAATATGTTGCCCAGAGAGGCTGTGGAGTCTCCTCCTTGGAAATCTTCAGAAGCTGCTTGAACATCATCCTGGATGCCCTACTCTGGGCATCCCCACTTGAGCAGGGGTTGTAGCAGATTGATCCAGAGCCATTCTGTTACTCATTCTGTACTTCTGTGATTTTCCACAAGAATTCTTTTTGTGGAAGTTTTCTCTTTTTCTTGTGAACAGACTTTGAAGTATTCATCATTTGAACTGTATTATTTCTGATTAGATTTGCAGCTATTCCTTCTTATCTCTTCCAGTATATGCCTATGAGTCAGAATATAGTGAGCAGAGTTTTTTTTACTAGTTTCAAGTACAAGTTCAAAAATCTGACAGTTGTTTGGCGTTTGTTGCTGCTGTAATGGTTTTGGTCAGTATTGTTAGAATATTTATGGAAAGCTCGTTCAAACAAGGAAGTATAATAGCCAAAGTTGAAAGTTTTCAGAAGTATGTTGATTCTCTGTAAACTATCACTACTATTTAAATAGTTGCTTTTTTAGTCATCATATGAAAACATCAGTTCTTCTGCAGGGTAAAAGCTAATGTAGACTGTGAGGGAATTTCAGTTTCATATAGGAGAACATGAAATTACAGATGAACACCTAGTCTGTTATCTGCAAATATACTTAAAAGAATTTATAAAGTGGAATGAGGTCAGTGTCTGCGCACCTATATCTTTACACTGCATTTTCCCCTATCTTTGTTTAGTAATTACCAGCTTAGTGGTGTAAAGAAAAACAGCACACCAAATAAATTTTGTTTAAAATATCATTAGACTCATGTAAAGATATTGACAATTAATCTTTGTTTCAAAGTAATTTTCAAAAACTCAGTAATAACTCTGTTTCTGATTGTAAAAAACAGGCCATATACTTACGTTCTGTGACCTATTAAACAGATGACACATGATGCCAAGCATGCACAGAAATATTTGCTGGACAAAAAAAAATTTCCCTACAATGAATTGCACTTTTGTACTTAGTCTTGGTTTTAATTTCCTTGGTTCTGTTCTGTGTTGTGGAATCTCCCTTGATATTTGGGACACCTCTATGTGCCACGCATTTCTTCTCCTGATACCTTTAATAATTGTTTCCTTGATTTAGTCAAACTTTCAAATACTTAATACTTAAATGACAAATATTCATTTTGAACCAAAGTGTCTTTTTGATATAATTGAGCTTTTCCACATACTGTGCTTTGTTCCAAACTGGAAACAATATTAATTAAGTTTTAGTTCTCTACTGTTTCATGTTTCTCCCAATAGTACTAATACGTCCCAATAGTACTAATACATCAGTATTAGTGAACTCACCCTCGCAACAAACTTTCAGAGTTTTTGGACTAAAGGTATATTTACTCACATTTCTAGCCCATGAGACAATTTCCAGTTAATTTTAGAAGGACAAGATTTACACTAAATTAAACATTAGGCGATGGTTAGACATTATGTGTATGTTTATCTCTATGATATTACATTCAACATTAATGTATGATAATGCATTCCTTCTAATTACCTTTCTAGGCACTTTTATGGCCCTTGTCACTGTTATATCTGAGCATCTCTCAATCATTAATAGATTTATCTTCACTAAGCACCTGAAAGATAGGGACATGTTTTAAAACAGTAAGAATGGAATAGACTAAACCCTGACATACAAGTTTGAATAATTTCTATCAGAAGGAAGTGAGCTGCAATTTGAAAATATATATCTAGCATACAATCCTCTGTCATAGTCATATTTATTCTCCATTTATTGATTATTGAGTTTGACCAAAGATTTATTCTTTTATTTAGTGGTCAAACTTTCATTGCTGTCTTTATCAGTGCATTTTCATCTCTTTAAAGTACACAGTTTATTTTATTAGAATTTTCAGTTGAAATTTTAAGGTAGTTGCTGCTTGTATCTGATTTTCATTCTTCAAACACTGTTACTGCAATTTTGCCCTGGCACCTCCTTTGCCCTAATTATCCCAAAATAACTGCTAGTTGTTTCATACAACTATTTTAAATAATCCATCAACCTTCAACAAAATGGGATGAGAAGTGGATAGATGATATGTGCATAGTCTATATATCCCAATATATTAACCAAAAAAAAAAAAAAAAAAAAAAAAAAAAAATCCAAAGATTTACTGAAATTACTTCCTACCTATTTATAAAGCTCTTCCCTAGTTATCTTCCACAGTACTGAATTTAAAGATATAGGGCAGTAGGATAGCTATTTTAGATTCACTACTGATTTTTTTGTTATTGTCTGGTATTGCTGTTTAAGACTCCATCTTAATTCTCTCATTTGGTCTGCATGTTTCTCCCCTGCAACAAACATTTTCCGTTTAGCACTTAAGTCAGTCAAATATTTTGATTCTGAGAGAAGTAAAACAGGTGTGACAACCAAGAAGAGAAACACTGTTCAAAACTCCTGAACTTTCATGATAAGTCTAAAAATAATAGCAATGATCCTTTGATTAAATGTATTAAAAAAAAATAAAAGAAAGAAAGAAAAAAAAGAATTCAGGGCATATTCAGTATTTTTAAAATGTTCATCTAGAGTCCTACATTCAATTTTGAATAAATATATATCAGATTAAAAAAAATGGACAAATATCACAATAAAAGCCATCAGGCTAAAAAAGTCGAGAACAGTGCTTTCAGTCTTTGCAAACATCTTGTGATCAATATTTTCAAAGAGGATTTACCATTTCACTAATGAAACATTTTATTTATTTTGCTTTTTAAAAGGAAGATGTTGAAGAAAGTCAAGCTACATCAAAGAGTAATATGAGATATAGGTTTGTGTATGTACTGGGGGGGGGAGAGGGGGCAGTTGATAAAAACGTCTTGCTAATAATATAAATATATGTACCATAAGACAGGAAAGTGAAACCCATAGTGCACTTATGCTACAAAACTGTATACATATAGAAATATGTTAAATATTACTAAGTTTCAGCAGCTATCAAGAAAGCAAGGTCACTAAAGAACAAACCTCAGCAAACCTACCTAATCTTCCCTTTCATAAAACATGAAAAACAATCAGAAAATGAATGAAGTCTAAAGCACTTTCATTGGTTGGCAAAGAACAATATCTTTAAATGTCATAGTGAAAATGCATCACTGAGATAAAAGTTCTTCCTGAAGAGATTCAAGAGACCAGCCTTGTGACTGATTACTATTTCAAGGTTGAATTACAAATAAAATAAATTCTAAACAAAGTGCTTGAGACCAAGAAACAGTAGACCAAACATATTTTGATACTACTCTTAGCACAAGAAATGTTGAGTTGTGGAAAAGCTTAGAATGGCTAAAGCCTATCCGTTAGAATACACCATATCTGTCACCAGCAACACCTTGCAGTTTGCATAGGCAGCAGTTAAGATCTGTAGTTACTCTGATAGTATTTTCTATTTAATGTAATTGCATTCTTGATCATACCAAAACCTTGAAATTCACATCTGTAAAGTATTTGAAGGACAGTAGTGCAGTCTCAAAGAGATAATGAGATAAAAATTGTCAATTGTCATTGCGTTGCACCTAATTTAGATATAATAAACATACATCTTTCAGGTAAATAAATAAATGTTTTGAATGGTGTAAGATGTTTCCACACTCGTCCCACTGGACGAGCCAGTATGATACTTCCATCTTTAATGGAATGGTAAAAGCGTTTTTCACTCTTTTGACAAGGATACGTCTGTAGATTTAGCTCATCTCTTACATTTTTCATTCTTTTATTTTAAGCTATGTTCTATCTCATAATGATCTCTTTCATTTTATGTGCAAGATCATTTTGAGGTCAAGTTTTGTCTTTCTGAGTTGAGCTGAAAAGAAGTGTGTTTGAGCTACACATTAATCCTTCTTTCTTTCACCTTTTTTCCCCAGCATCTTTTCAAATTTTGAAAACGTAAGCTACCAGGGAATAAAAGTGTGTAGATCAATCTTAGGATATTTTATTTTATTTGCTTCTTTAAAATCAGACATTCTCATGTACTAACTTTAGGTAGAGTGGAAGTGAAGAAGATACCGAGTAAAACCAGACAAGCAGAGCATTTTAGAAGGCTGCCCCTACAATGGTATCTTTAACTGTACATCTTGATTTTTGATTCAATCATATCTCTGTATTTATATTTTTATGTAACAATGAAATTCGATTTGTAACAGTCAAAAATAAACTACCTGTACAACTACTATGGTACTTGCTTTAAATTATGAGGAGAAACGTGGACGCATTTATTCTGATCTCACTTACAATGATTAAAAATATCACATATGTCAATAAATTTACTAGGTCAACAGGCAATGATAAACAAGAAAAAATGAATAATTCACGAAAAAAAAACCAAAAATTAAAATCAAGAAACGTTATCGGTTTGTTAAAATAATTTACTAAATTTAAGCTGATGTAATTTATGTTATGAAGCTTGTGCAGAAAAGAAAAGCATGACATTATCTTTCAACAAAGAAGATTTTTAATTTTTCTGGCACTGCACTATATTAGCGGATCATTTAGAGTTGCTTGTCTGTTGCTAAACCAAAGTGCTTTCTCTAGTCAGTGAATTCAGACACAGCTAATGAAAAAATAATTAGATCTATGAATGGTTTGGACTGAAAGAACCTTAAAGACCATCTAGTTCCAAACCTATTGCCATGGGTATGGTTGCCACACACTAGGTCAGGTTGCTCAGGGCCCTATCTAACCTGACAGGTATTTCCTTGGTGCTCCATGAAATGGTAGCGTTCCTTGATTCTTCTATGTCAATAAGAAGGATGTTACCTTTGCCCACTGAATATGGTTTAAAGCTCTGCTAATAAGTCCAGCCAACTTGCTGCCCTGAACACTCTTAGAGAAAGAAAATGCTTAAAATATTTTAATGAGATTTCCCTGGATCTCAGAGAGTAGTTTGATATGTGTATATATCAATATCCACTGAGAGTTATGTTCAGACTTTAGCTGAGTGCATAGTTCTCAGGTAAGAGAATTATGACAGAGGAAAGAAATTTACCTCAGGATCCTAAAATAAGTTTTTTGCTTATTTTGTGTTTTGCAGAAACACAGGTTCAGGGTGACTGGGGGCTGAGGGAAAAGGGAGGAAAGAAGTGTGTGATTATGTAAGCCTGTTATGGTTGGCAAAGATAAAACTTAGTTCACTAGCATGTTGCATTTGCTACTCCAACATTATTAAACCTTTTGCAGATCTGTATTAATACACAGGTAAATGAGTGTGCATTTTTGATGCATTTTTCCCCCCTCACTACCTAATAAAATTCCTAGTAAGAGCTGCCAGTTCTGCACAGGTCACTTCTCAGTAGCATAAACACTAGGAGATAAATCCAACCCTATATCACTGTGGGAAACTGTTCCAGATAAACAGATTAGCATAGTCCAAGGTATGTTATACAAACAATGGTGACACTAAAGAGCTCATAGGTCAACAGATAAAGTTAGGATAAAATAGTACATGAAGAAAATAGTGTCTTTCCAACCTGCAGATAACAGAGCATATATCTAAATGGAAATTTTTCTGAATTAGATAAAACTAAAATAAAATCCTTAGTAAATCTCCACTGTTATGTATATACATTAATGTATAAAAATAATTAATTTTATTCTATTTTGATTGGTTTATCTATAAGATATTACAGTCTATTATCCTCATGTAAACAGTGAGGACTCTAGATTCCTGTCCTTCTCTTATTTCTCTTCTGCAACTTTTTAACATTGAACATTCTTGTTAGGAAGTGCATCAAAGTCTTTGTGTGTTGTTTATTAAGTAGCTTATGTTCAGTGCAAGTGATTGTCTTTGCATATCTTTCAGGATCTACTTGTACCCTTTGTTTTTTTCATTCACATAGAAACTTTGCTTCTCAGTGCCCATTGATTCATCTGAGTGTGTATACAGAAAAGGCACAAACTCAGAACTTTGCTAGGTTGACTACAAAATGATCAATTAAATAAAAATATCACAGGATTAGGTTACTGCCCTTCAGTCTTCCTGATTTTCTTCTATTGAATGTAAAGAAATGGGTATTCAAGTTCAAATGTCATTTGTAAGTCATCTAATCTAAATCAGGTTCTTACACTTGCCAATACATATTTATCTGCTTTATTGCAAGAAGAACTGAGGGTGACTTGATCAGATATGTACACACACTAGAGAGTTGTGTACAGCTGGGTGAAGGGAATCAGCTCTTTTTATGTAGTTACAATTGTCTATTGCACTGTCAAGCTGCCTGACATGGTTTTCATTGTTATTATTATTATTTTTTTTAATTTAATTTACTCATTAATCTGTGTGCATTCATGCATGATTTTGCTTTCAACCTGGAAGTTCTTCATGGAATAGGTGGTCGTTTTATTTTATAATCAGCTAGCATTATGATTGGTAGCTGAAGATTCTACATAAAACACAGAAAGAATGATCAAGGACAAATTTCTGGTGGAGGGCTGAAGTCACATACCAGTAATTCTATGTTCCAACATCTGAAATCCTTGCTCTTAATGGATGCAACATGCTCTATTTATCAACAAACACTTGAAAGATAGATCCAGTGACTGTTGGAGTTGTAATAATCTGTAAGCTTAGTGGCAAAGAGCACGCATTTATAATATTTCATGATCCAGATAACTCCATGATTTTTAGGTTGTTTCTTTATTCTTAGATCATTTGTAATTCTGTCTTTATGCAATGTGTTAGAAACAATCAGTTCAGCTCAGCATCACCATAACTCTCTCTTACTCCTCCTCTCAGAAGGACAGAGAGAGAAAAGGAAAAAAACAGCAAAGGCTGTACAGAAGCAAAAGGAGAAAAAATATTCTCTACTTTCTATCAGAAAGCAATATTCAGCCAGATCTTGGGAAAAAGAAGGACCTCAGTATACATAGGTGTTTCTCTAGAAAACAGGTGCTTTCATAATTAAAATCCCTCCTTTTCCTTCTTCCTTTTCAGCTTTTATTTCTGAGCATATTGCCATATGTTATGGAATATACTTTTGATCAGTTTAGGGCAACTTCCCTTTTCCCTTTTCCCTTTTCCCTTTTCCCTTTTCCCTTTTCCCTTCCCTTTTCCCTTTTCCCTTCTCCCTTTTCCCTTTTCCCTTTTCCCTTTTCCCTTTTCCCTTTTCCCTTCCCTTCCCTTCCCTTCCCTTCCCTTCCCGTACATTGGAAATCATACATATTCGAATGCCATTGGTTTACTCTCTCTGCTCCTCAAAGAAAAAGATGGAGATTGTTTCACTCTGGTAAGACTGATTCAGAAAGAAACTACTGTATGCAGTAAGCTTTGTTTTCATGCGGTAAATTAGAATATGTCTTTAATATTCAGGACACAAATTTCAACTTGAATAAAACAAAAGCTTGAGAAGCAAAAACATATAAATCATTCATGAATAGAGCTTATAACTTGTAGCTATTTACTGTAAATAGGGCAGGATAATCTCTCATGTAATGTGATCATTGCCTAATTGTAATACAAAATGGTGATCTTTCAGCATATTGGGCATAGTATTGTTGAATTGTAAAAGCAACACTGAGCTAAACTAAAATATCCCTTAGAGCAAATTTCTTGTAATGAAACATGGCTTAAGAGAGTATTTAGTTTTCAACAATATCAGTGCTCTTGAATAAAAAAAAAGAAATATTTTTTTCTTGATGATGAAAAATTCACCAGCTACTGATAAATAATAATGACAGGCTAATTTGAATGAATAAATAAGATCTCTATCTGTATTTTAGTCATGAATAATTGATACAAAAAGCAAAATTTGAATTAGATTTGGTTCGATGTTAAAAAGTATTTTCGTATGCAACTGTGCAATTGTAGTAAATGTCCAAATACGAATAATCTTACATTGCCTTGTAGAACATGTATGATACTGCAGACAAAAGAGCTTAGCTCTGGAAATCAAAGTTCTTGGGAATTCCTTGGAAGATTGCATGCAGTGTTAGGTACAGTTTAAGAGAATATAACTGCTTTCCACGACATAATGTAAAAGTGGATGTAATTCTCAGTGGGGCCACTAGAACACTTCAAGGTCTAGTAAGTTGACACATCAGGTCTTAAGGTCAACCTCTCTTGCAAAATAAACATAAAAACATAAGGTACCATAAGTTCCTGTGTGTAGAAGCTCACTACCGCGTATTCAGATAAAATGAAGTGGAAGCTTTTGTGCAAATAACTTAATTACCAATCTAAATGATATATCCAAGAGATGGATTAAACTCCTGATAAATTAAAAAAACAAGTTTAAATCATAACTGAATGTGTTTCTGAAAGATGTAGTATAGTTCAAATAGAAATTGTAGGCTTAACGCAAAAATTACCAAGGAGGCTCATAGGCCTACTCATGCAGCAAGTCAAGTTAGTCAATCATATCACTTCCTCTAGTTTTAAGGAAGATAAGTAAGTGGTAAAAATATGAATTTACATCAACAAATGAAACTTAGACCATTATGACAGACAGCTATTATTCTAAGGAATATGTAGTTTCTTCCTCTAAAGTCAAGAGTAACAGATACTGAATATGCATTCTTTCAACACAGGAAGTTGTTTCTTAACTGCTTTTAGAAGCATTATTAAAATATTGTAGTTGTGGCTATCTGGAGGAAAAGCATGTTGAGAAGCTTCCTTTTAATTTGCAAATGTGTAGTCAACTTTGAAATTCTCAGTCTGAGATCACCCTGATTATACTGTAAATTACAGAGGAGAATAATTTGAAGAAATACTTCTTCAGCATTATTGGTTCTTCCTAATTTGTGAATTAGTTTGATGGTTTAGTTCAGCAGATGGTGCTGGTTTTCCTTGCTTGAGTATAAAAATAAAACTATGCATTAGGAAAAAATTTCTCTCATAATTAGAAACCTTACACATTCCTCAGTTACTTTTTTGTTCAGTGACACAAATCTCTGACCATTGGTCCACCTCAAACAACTGAGACAGTGATACTCCACCAGATAATTCTTTCTAAAATTTTTGTTTGTTGCTCAGTATATTGTAGTGCTGTATATGTGTTCCTTGGAAAGCAGTAAAATGATGCAAAGTAAGACTCTACTTTCTAAAGCTTGTTCTCTGATCTAGAACTCGGAACTAGAGTGTGAGATCGATATTAAAAGACAGAGAAGCAAAACAACAAACAAGCTTTTCCTTACAAGTTTTTATACGCAGAATTTACGCAGTTCTGCAGAGATTGGAAATGAGGTTGGAGGTTAGAAAGCAGAGTCCTTGTGGGAACTTCAGCTGCAGCTTCTAAACGCAGCATGCTAAATTACTGAGAGCTTTTTGTGTTTGTACTTCTCTGGGGGTATACATATACTAGGGAAACTTACGGTACAATCAGTCTCTAGCTCTCATCGTCTTTCTTTCTTCCGAGAACGTACAGGGACTTTACTACCTATCAGGCTTTGGTGCATGATGAATATTTTCTTTGCAAAATCTTCTTTCTCGTTTCTTTGACAGTATGCAAAATATCCTATCTAGATTTTAAGAGAATAGGATAAGGATGAAGATTTTGACTCATCCTGCTTGTCTTTTTCCTGCTGGTGACCACTCTGATCACTGACAACTCACAGCTACTCAGCATTGTGTATGCCCAAGTCAATCCTGCATGTTTTCATTCAACTTTAGGAAAGCCCAGCCAAGGACCTTCTGTCATCTCTGTTTCACACATTGAGCCTGTACCTGTTTCTATCCCCGATAGAAGTAGCCTGAATATCCAGTAATATTCTTAGCCTTCTTGCAGACCCTATGCTTCTTATTTCTGTGACATATTTGCATGACATGGTGCTTAGCATTATTTTGTGACTTCCCAGAAATAGTTCTTCACACAGATGTCTCTGTTCTAGAGTTTGAGTTGACCACTCTGATCTAGATATGACTGCAGTGAAGAGGGTCTGCAGAACATGACTGTTAGGGACATAGCTTTCAACATAGATGGCTCCTGTTTTCTGACACTGGACTGGAATCTAGCTTTGATTGCTGCTGGAAGTGGGTCACTTACATTTTTTGGAGTTAAGCTAGTTCTACAGAAGGTAAAGAAAGATTCTGAATATGTGAACTTAAACTTAGATATTAAGCTAAAAAGCAATACTGAAAAGATGGGACTGCAAATAGAGGGTGATGCAGTTGGGACAGACCAGACACAAGATTTATTGCCTGGATAAACTTCTGATATACTTAAGCAAACCCCTCAGCTGTTTTTACAATTACTATGAATATGTCAGGCTAATAATCTACCTGTGCAGCACTTTTTGTTATGTGGATATGGCTTTTTATGCCCAGGAAAATATTATCCTCTTTGTGAAATTGCAGCTTAAGACATCACAATGTACGCGCCCCTTCAATTCAAGCACCAGGCATGGACAGAACTACACATCCAGTCTTGACGGACTGCAACCAATATTTTCAGGGAAAATCTTGTGTAGATAATATAGAGAAGAAGGAACTTGAGAAATGTAATTGTTTTCTTTCAGAACAGAAATAATTAATATATAGTAATAGTATTACTCTGGCCAGTTTTTAAAAGAGTATAAGAAGGGATTAGGGATTATTAGTTTCTAGCAGCTTCTTTTTTCTTTTTTCTTTTTTTTTTTTTTTCTGGGGTAAAACAATTTTTGGACACAGAAGTCTCATCAATAATCTGGTGTTACCAAGAGTTTATCTAGATTTTCTTTATGCTTGTTCATTTTAAAAGGCATACTGATTTACCTAACTTAGCATATTATCTCTTCTTACAGACCTTACACCTACATAAAGGTTGAAATTAAGTTTTAAAAATACGTCAGTAGTCTTGGGTTTAGAATCTGAAAAGAATGTTGTAATTATACACAATCTTGTAACGATAAAATCTAGCATATTTATATATAAATTAATAACCTTTTCTGTAGCTATACAAGACAAAATAATAGAACATTGTTTTTTAGAGATTTTCTTAAATTTTCTTAGATTTTTATCTTCCTTTTTTTTTTTTTCTTTCATTTTAAACTTCATGTCCCATAAGACAGTGTTAAAACTGCTAGAATACCTTAAGCTTGTGTTTCTGATACATGTGTGGATGTCTTTTGTGTGCAATTACACTGAATATTCAGGATTTAAAATGTTTGGCTTCATAACAATTACAATTCTATTGTGTTTCACCCTTAAAGCTGGGAATATGGATCATTAATTCCAATTGTTTGGATACGTCCTTATATATATAAAACACGAAATGACTGAACTAGAACCACAGAGAGGAAACCATCATGCAATATTTCTAATAAAATGAAGGTAATAACTTCAAAAAAGTTTATCTTGTTATTTCTCAGGAAACATATTCCATATGAAAAGAGTAAGTGGCATAGGTTGAATGCTGAGAATAAAAAGTAAATTTGTTGATATTCTTCACATACACACACAAAGATTGTATTTCTGAATGAATACAAAAGAAAATTCAGTTTTATCTAAGGAAACTGAGAAGACTCCAAAGAGCTGCATATTGAATTTTAAATTCCTTGCCATTTCTCTTAAATTTTCTGCTTCGTGTCTTACTTTAATCTATCTAAATTTCCATTGCTTTTGTAAGAGGACCAGTGAACCACATCTTCACATCTTCAGCATTCTACTCAGGTTAGGTAAGTTTGTGATTGTTTTAAAGAGCTGCATAAAGTATTTCCCATTATGTGATAGGCTATTTTCCCTTTCTATGTAAATCTATGTGTACTGACCATAAGATAAAGGCTGCTACCATATTAAATACAACAACGACAGTCCACCAACTGAGTAAACCATTATTTTGTAACACCAGTCTATGCTCTGGGGATGCATTTATTGAACTTTAAATAAAAAATGTCATCAGCAACCCATTTCATCTGGCTGCATAACATCCTTCTACCAATCACCCAGTGAAGCTGTCCTATTTCGCTTATCCTGTCCCACTCAATGAACTGTAAGTACACTTTTGCCTAATGATAAGGGCACTGGGGGGCATATATAATTCAGAGGCTGCTTGAAATGCATCAACTAACTGTCCTGATATGTTAATCCTCTCACTGGGGGCTTTCATTTGATGTCTAATGTAAATCCATGTTTTTAAGCTTCAGCATTATTATCATTATTGTAAAAGAAGATAAAAAATGAAGCAGTAGCGCTGATTCTGATGATGCCTGAAAGCTACAGTTGCTTGCTCTGAAAGCTAGTTAATGTAGCTCCCAAGTGCAAAACAAAGGAGTGAACTTTTGCATACTATTTGAATGAACAAAGGAATACTCCAGTAAGTCTTTATTTTTTATTATTTATTTATTATTATTTTTTAAACAGAGCTATCTACCTGTAAAAAAGTAGCTGCCTAGTTACCAGAAATCCAATCTATCCAGAGAAAATAAGATTCTCTCACAGTGGGTGATATTCAGCATTTTTTACATGGTACAGCAACAGAAAGCATAAAATATTTGCAGAATAGGTAATTTAATTATATCTACTATTCAGTCAGATAAACAAAAAGGTCTCTGAAGCTTTTGCACATGTGAAAAAGGAAGAAAGAAAAATCTATTTTATAAGGAATTTAGGTCAATCAAGTTTTGAAGCATTTTCTTCAGCTAGCCAGGAGCTTAATCATCAATGAAAACAGTAAACTGATTGTCTCTTTATTAAAATAAATTGAAAATATCAACTGTTAGTTAAAATAAATCTGTTAACATTCAGTAGTCAGTGCAAAAGTGCTTTATGGGGTAAAATGGTAAATTAATTTAAAGCAGAGCCATAGACAGCTAGCAGCATTGCTTTTCTCTCTGCCCTCCAATTCTACAGTTTATTTATCCCAGCTGGTGTCAATCATCTACCAGAGCTTTATTTGGCTTCCAGGTAAATATAGGAGTTTGGGTTATTTAGTCTTCTCCTAGTCTAACCTAGAGATAGTCTGTGAAGATACTTATTTTTTCTTATGATACTCACAGGTCCAGCTCTCTCAAAGGAGCTGAAAATTCCTGATAGCTAAGTTGCTTCCTAACGTTATATGCTTCTATGGGTAAGTTATATTACTATTCTCCTTGTGATGTTCCATTCCATAAGACTGCAATCCTCAAAAAATAATTAAAAAAAAAGGCAGGCTGTCAGCTGCAGTTCTCCTTTTCTGAATTTCCCTCTTCAATTTTCTCTTACAAAGCAAGGAGATGTTGACATTGTTATTGAGAGATCTCCCCGAGGTTCTGAAATGTTATAGCCTCCAAATGATCCTTGTATGAAAGTTGAAAGACTCAAAGTATCTTCACAAGTTCTATCAGAAACTTTCTACTTCTTTGATAAAATGAGAATGTGCAGACATAGAAACATTCTAGGACTGTCTTCAGTAGGTATCTAGCTAGGATAAGTTCTTGTAATGTATTCCTGAAACTTTCCTATTTCGTTATTTTTTCCCTCTGCTTTATTCATACTTGTTTAATCACCCTCAGTAGTACCATCTTAAATTTCTCCTTTTTACTATTCAATCTCTCTCTGTAGTTCTTACATGAAGAACAGATTTAATCCCCTTAACTTTTCTGCATCTTCTGAGACTCTATCATTAGTCCCTAAAACCGAATATTTTTCAATAATTGAAGATTTCCGATAAAAATGGAAATATCTAAACAGAAGAAGGGTGTGGAATGGAATTGGAAGCATGAATTTGAAAAAGCCATTAGAGCGGAAACCAGAAATGAATGCAGGCCAATGAAAGATGACAAATCTTTCAAAATCTTGCATTCTGATTAGCTTCATCTTTTTTTTTTTTTTTTTTTCTTTAAGGCTGGATTTTTAAAAGTTTGTAATTTGCCCATTTTAATGAATAAACTTGTGTCTCAAATTTTTATAAGTTTAGTAACAGTATGCTCTAACTGTTGCATTACACAAACTTTCCTGAGAGATCCAGCTAATCCTTTTGTAAGTGAGAAGCTCTATATTGGGTGACAAAAATTTCTTGCATGATGAATTTTCTCCCAGTATTGTTAATTCTACAAGTGAAATAAGAGAAGAATAAGCTATGTAATAAGAAGAACTGCCAGACTGCTAAAATAAACTAAATGAGCCAACAGCAATGTTTATGCTTCAGCAAACATTCTTTTAGTCACAGAATCTCAGTATAAAACAGTTTAAGTTGGAAGAGATGTCTGGAGTTCATCTAGTCAAACACACCTTCTCAAAGCAGTGTCAGATTTTTCATGAATTTGTCCAATCAGGTTTTGAATATTAAGGATGATTTTCTGAATAAAAGCTATTTTTACATTTATTTATTTATTTTTATCTTTAAAGCCTCTGTCGTATGCTGGAGTGAAATGCTCTGAGAGATTCTCCTGTAGATATCAAGGAAAGCACAATCCCTTTTCCAGTTTCCAGTATGAGGTATGAGACAAAGTGAATGTATGGGAAGGTGAGAAAGAAAGCAAAGGAAAAAAGACATAAAGAGGAAAACCAAGGCAAAACTGTATCTGTCCTTTGCTGGGCATTAGTTTTCTCTGAAATTACCTAGTTTGATGTTGCATGCAAGCTATGAAGGATGCCAGAAAGACAGTTTAACGGAGGGAGAAATAGCATGATGGCATGATGTTTAAGCTACCTGACTGAAGTCCACAGATATGAATGAGGACTTTGCCGAAAATCCCACTAACTGAGCTGATCCAGCTGTAAACGACCTGCCTGGGCTGAGAACTTAGAGGGAGCTGCATTTGGTACTTTACTATTCCTTGTGTGTTAGCTGTGGAAGCTTATGGGCCCTTAATCATGAATGCCAAGGCAGTCAGTGGATTTTTGACCACACCATTCCCAATACACTACACATTTAGGTTTTGGATCCAGAGGTGTTGAAATGTTATTTCCTGACTGTCAATGAATAAGACCACACCTTTCTTATCTATATAAAACCAAATGTGAAAGGTAAATTCTTCCCTGAAATGGGAGCCTATGATTCTATGACTCATTATTCAATCCTGTAAGCAAAAATTATTCATCATAAACACAGAACCATTCAAGTCCTCTTCCTTATTTATCCAATCCAACTAAAGAAAATAGGTATCTTCCCACTGACTTTAATGGAACTTGAAATAAATCTCTGGAGATAGATGATCAGCTGATCTACAGAATAAGAAATAGAGTTTGGTCTCCATCTATAGCTACCAAAGGAATCTATTTTTAATGTATTGAGGATCACATACAAAATATTCATATATGTGCCAGGTACTTCTGAGTTAGAAGTACATTTGAAGAGAAAATTGCAATCTTCTAGCAGTCATTTCACCACAGCAAAAGGAGCCTAACTTCATCAAGTATATTATTTGCTTTGAATTATTCACTCTGCAGTGTTGCTATGGTTACAGCTGTGTTACTTATCCTCTCATCATTATTATTTTCTTTTTAGTCATTATGACTTCACTGTAAATAGTATTTTATTTTTTTCTGAACATGCCATTTGCAAAACAAGAGAAAAACAACGCTCACAGGAAAATCAATATTGATATTATATGCAATGTGGCTTTGGCATTGACATCAACGTTCCTCTGCATAAGTACAGCATGACAGTCATATAAAGCAGCTGATCAACATTACTTTATTTCTTTTGATTTCCATACTGATATCAATGCATAAGGTAACCTAATGAAGGCATCATAAAAATAATATCAACTCTTATATTGCCAACACTGCAGTGTATGTTACCATTAATGTGTTGTTTCAAGGTGGAATCACTGCCAACTGTATTAGACTAAATATATCTCATGAGAATGTTAATGAGTTTTGAAATCAAAACAAAAAATGTCTGTACCATAACTGGTGGGATTTTTCAGTTAATTCCATCTTCCTATTATTTTTTTTCTGATTGCCTGCTAGTATAATGATCTTTCACAGTTTGAAAAACTAGCTTATTCTTGAATAGCGAATCACTTGTCAGCCAGTATCTTTTCAGTTCTTCAGGAGACAAATAAAACAAATATTTAATGTACATTTTCTTATTTGGAAAGTTGTCTTTATCAGGAAAAATTAAAAAAAAAAAAAAATCAGGATCCACATCTTCATACACTTCTTTTTTTATTTTTATTTACTCATATTGCCAAGACTTTGAATATTTGTATTAACTTTGAAGACTATTATTAATCAAGAGCAAATTTGATGTCTGTATAGCAGGTCCATACTGCTCAATGTTGCTTTTGTAAAGCTGATCTATTAAAAGTTGTAGATGAAGTCTTATGTGAAACATTTATAGAGGAATGCTAAGTCTTAGCTTGAACCAGTGATGGAGCACCTGGTGGGACAGCAGGGTGAACTCAGGGGAGCTCAGGTGCATGCAATGTGCCTGAGTGACAGAAAAGGGTGGAACCAGGATCCATCCCTTTCCAGATCTCCTGTAAGGGTTAACAGTGGAGGGAAAGGTATCTCTCTGGAGATCTCTGTCTATCTGAGGTCTTCCTAGGGTAAGTGAACCTTTTCCTTTGTTTCTGTGTCTATGGCTGCTCCTTTTGGGCTTATCCTCTCTTGCTGTAGCATAAAGCTTTGCTACCCTTCTATCATTGCTATGCTTTCCATTGCATTACAGCATTTAGTAATGTGGTCATATGAATACTTTATAGATTACAGAAATACAAGTCTCTAAAAATCTTGTGATGCTAAAATCCTCCCTTTGACATCCTTTATATGGGTCTTCTTTCTTGTGGTTTCAAGAAGCAGGTCTGGAAATAAAAGTGAAGGAACTGAACAGAAAAAATGGTGATTGGATTAATGGACTTCAAATTTTCATTCATATGTTAATCTTGTCATGGGTGCAGTTTGCTGTTCATGTTAACAAATAGGCTAGGGAAGTATAAAAAGGATATAAAGGCTAGCTAAACAGTACTGCACATTATGCTCCACTTAGAGCTCAGAAGATTGCACAAAGCTGAAGGAATCTGAATCACATTGTCTTTACTCCACAGATATTAACATGTAAGCCTAAAATTACAAAGGTCTTTTCTAAACATTATTTGTATCCCATGTTTGGATGTTATTTATATGTTCTATATCTCTGAGCGTTGAACTTTGAGAAATCAGGAATCAAGACCAGCTATTGCTCAGAAAGCAAACAAAAATCTAGGCATTGTGTGACTGCTGTTACTTCTCTTGCAGATAAAAGAAAACTCTCTGTAAGAAGTAACTTACAGTTGTTTGTCAATACAGTCCACCAATCAAACTGTTTAGCTCCTTGCCTATATTGATATTAATTTTGACAATGTCATTGCTATATGATATATCCTGATGTTGCTGTCAAGAAATTCCTCCTGGGTGTGTGCACTGGAACTTTGGACTGTTGTAGACTATCTAGAAACTGTCTAATATTATTTGTCAGGAATTTATGAGGAACTGTTTAACTTACATAGTTATCCTTCATAATGTTTAATGAGCTTCTTGTTTTGCTCTCCTCAGGAGTTCTCACAAAGGACTTCCGTGATTAATAATGTGTATGTGTGCTGTAGCTCTGAGTAGTTGTCCTCTGAAATGTTCAGAAACATGGGTGGTGAGAAGAGTTTATCTTATATGTAGTACAGCAGTATATCAGTAAGTGGGTCATGGCATATAGACTGCTGAATATAGTGATCTACTAGTAACTGCCAGCAGTCCCTCAGAGGTAGGAAGGTCAAAGTAAAAGATGTGAATGAGTGAAAAGCCTGCTATTGTTGTTGCTACTGGCAATCATTTTTTTTTGACAGAGATTGTTGTTGTTGTTGTTGGAATTTCAAATCATCACATCATGTAGTGAAAGGAGTGAAAGAGTTAATGCTCCATTTCTGGATACACCTGTCTCAGAAGATAAGAAAAACTACATATCCCAGAGGACTTTTCACTGCTGTTTCCATTTTCCATTCAGAGGGAAAGATAAAACTCTTTGCATGTCATGAGATGGCCCTTTTCCCTTTCTGATTGTCTCTGCAGTGCTCCCTAACTGTCTCGCCTTCAGCATTAAAGTAAGGCCTTCAGTTTTTCAGTATTCTCCTTTTATTTGATTTATTAGCTTCAATTCCAATTACACTTTATTATATTGTGCTTGCTTGCGTTCTGATATCTTGTTTAGTAATTTAGCTTTCCTCCTCAGATCGTTGCTGCTTCTAAGCCCATCTCCCTACCCTTTCCCCTTTTTCCCTCTTCCCCAGCATGTGGGTTCATGGCTCTCCCTGCTCCGTTAGTCATGGAACTGGGTCGAACCAGCTTGTAAACCATAGACACACACCCACATAGGTCCAAAGCGTATCTTTTCATTTCAATGTTTTTTTTTTTCATGTTGAAATGAGAATGCATCTGTGATAACTTCTGGACAGGAAAGCAATCTGCACTCTATGCATTTCCATAGAGTAAAGGATAGGAGAGATGGGTAGATGTTTAACAGGCCTTATAGTATTTTTGCTCTGATTTTGCTATTTTCTAAAGTAATTTGGGAAGCTGCAATCTAATATCAGATTTTAAATTCATGGTAACTACTACTATTCTTATAAGTAGAGCTGTAACTCCTATGCAGCCAAACAAAGTAATTATTAGACAATCAGATTCAGATATCTGATAGGATTCAGATAGGAGATGTTCTTTTCTTCCATGTGTAGAGTGGCTGGTGTGATATTTTTGTATGTGAATATTTAAGAGGAGTTCTTCCTTTTAATTTTATTTAATTTTATTTTTTTTAGCTTGTGAAGTGCTAGCATATTAATTCTGCATTTTTATCTATTTTAAAATGCATTTTATATTTTCCAATGATGAAACTATAGGAATTTACAATAAAGTTCTTTGATCATCTGTCAGTGTATGTTTGTGAACCTTAAGTCTGCATCAGTTCTGGTGAATTAAACAATGCCAGGACATGACTCCAGCTACTGGAACTCTCTTGTTTAAATTGGTGAATTATTCAGACGTTTCAACAGTTAAATGGTTAAATTATTTAAATGTTTTCCCATGAGCCAGAAAGAGCTCTAAAATGCATCCAAGCACAGTTTTGGAATTAACTTAGTCTGGAGACTTTCTCCAAAAGTAGTTTGGTTGTGACCATCCTATGCTGGAGGTTAAGACCAAGTTTAGTAGTAGAGGTTCAGCATGTATCTCTTGTAAACCTAGAAGACAACTCATTTTCAGAAGTATCTCAGAGGTTTCAGTAACTATGTAAATAGTCTACTTCTATTTTCCCTATTATCATATTGAAGTATTTATTTCCCTCAGAATTTGGCAATTAAATTCACACACAGATCAGTTATTACAATAGAAGATATTACTGTAGGAATGCAAGAAACTGGCAACAGCCAATAATTAAAGATTTTGTATTAACTTTATTACTTAAGTAGATAAATACATAACATCAAAAGAGACATAAGTGTGGTAGAATATGTTTTAGTAAATTGTGAGGGAATATTCTCAGAAACTTGTTTTCAGTGTCTGCTCAGTTCTGGTGACAACATAAATACATACTGCAAGTTTAAGGACAAAGCAATCAGTATTATGTATGTAAGAGATACATTCTTGATTACTTCTGTCTTTTTCAAGTATAGTTTTATCGTGGGATCTGAAACTGCAAGTGAAACTATTTTTGGAGTTAGTTGGTGTAATTATAAGATCATTTACAGGAACTTGTAATTACTCTGCAGTACATCCATATTTAATAGATAGGATTTTTTCTTTTACTCACCAGAATTCTGATTCTGCACCACTGAATTGAAAGGATGATTTGCTAATACTCTCAGTGTCATTGGATCAGAACATTATATATCAACTATATTTGTATAAGTAAACTTGTGCTGAGTTTGTTTCAAATTCATTGTAGCCAAACAAAAGTAAATCTAAAATAAAAACTATTAAAATATATATAATATGAAGTTTTGCGGAACTTTTAAACATATTAATTTTGCACTGAGACTTTTTTTTCTTTCTTCTGAATCATTAAATTTGCATGCACTATGTTATCAATTGAACTCATGTCTTCCCTCAAGAAGTGAATGGGGAAAGTTTTCATATATTGAAATCAGATGACTGTGGCTCAGGAAAACAGTTTTATTCATTCTTTTGTTACTTGATGTTCCTGATAAGTAGTTTATGTCATGCTCCCATTTAACCATGTGCAGAATTAGTGTTATAGAGTCACAGATGTGTGGTCTGATTTTTTATTGAGGGTGTATTCTTTTGGAACCCCTCAATAAGAAGCCGTGCTGTAGACCTATTTGCATGATTAATATTACTCAACAGTTTGTTTCAAGCTCTTTATTTCAGGGCTGGTTTTAGAAATGCATGTCACTTTGTACTTTGATATTCGTCTTTCATTTTTGTATTTTAGTCAATGAATTTTATCCTAGGATAAAATATTCTTCATTGTTCTGTGTTTAGAATCAGAGTTATGCATACTCAATGTATGACTTACATAGTTTTATTCTTTAACATTGCATAGTGCTCTTAGAGATAGGTGTTATATCTTCTTGAATAAATATTTAAAAAGATTGTCACACTGTCTATAAAATCTGTAAGCCTCTGTTACTAGTAAAACTACATCAATTGCTCCAAAAATAATGCCTCATTTCTTTCCATAGAAAGATAGTAGAGTACAATAGTACTACTTTATAGAGCAAACTCTTAGCTGTAAAACACTATTTTTCAACATAGTCATCACCATTAGTTACACTTTTTTTTTTAAATGATGAACAAGTGCCTGCATCCCATGCTTGTAAGAAAAAATAACAACAACAAAAAGCAAAAACAAAACAAAACAAAAACCTGCACTATCAGAGATGACCCAGAGTTTCACAGCTGCTGTTGTGGCATTGTAGCTGAAAAGCATCACCAATTGCCTCGCTGTGCCCGTATCCATTTTTTGGTCTCTATAAGCATTCAGCAAGCTTAGATTGAATGTCAGTGGGTGCCCTTTTTTCCTTATGGAAGAATTCAGTGACACAAATTCGCTTCATCCGCACTTCCATGTCAGACGTCATTTTGTCAGACTGCCCCTCTGCTGCCATCTGTCACACAACAGCAATATGTAATGTAATATTGGTGGGCCAACATAATAAAATAAGAGGCATTACTCTTGGAGCTTTGCTCGTTTAATACAATATGCAGATTTTTGGCATACTGAAAGTTGGGCCTCTGGGTTTAGCAGAAAAATCAACCACTGCAAAGTGAAACTCGCGAAATAGATGAAAAAAATGGTTCTCTGTATCTGGTCCCATAATTCCACCTTAGTAGTAGAGAACTCCACTGCTATTTACTTATGATGTGCAGGGACAACAACTGCTGCAGCTGTGCATTTGGTTGGGAATAGATATTATAAGATTCAGCTACCCCCCTGTGCTGTTTCAGAGAATGAGGAACATGTACATGTACATGAGTTGGTGGTACTCATTCACTTTCCAAAATGAATATAAAACTCTTCTGGGAGGAGTTTCAAGAGTATGTGCCCCTCTGGAAAATCTACATGACTCAGAATGGTGTTATTCAGTGCTGAAATATTAACACTTTATAGATTGTCTAGATTCAGCTCTGATTTCCTGCATTACTTTCAGTATGAACACACTGACCTGCAAAAATCTCAGGCCTATAACCCTTACCCACAGTCATGTCACCTTCTCAGTGAAGGGTAAGGGTTGAAGAAGGGTATTATTTTATTTTTTTTTATGAACAAATTTATTTTGTGTGTCATGAAGGTATTATAAGTAAGCAATTAATGATTGGCATGATTTGTAACTTTAAAACAAGGGAACTTTGGACGCTTCTTTAAATGAGACAGTTTGTCAGTGCAGTAAGTCTGTCCCATGTAAACTCTGCCACAAACAATGCTGACACTAGTTGGCTGAAAGGAATAAGTTTTTCAATAAGTTTAAATATGAATTTTATTGATGAAAACTGCAGTACAATAGTCATGATTGTGTCCTTTTAATGTTATCATTTTTTTAATGAAGCTCGTAACAATTTATAACTGTGCTGATCCTGATTTTAGAAGCCATGAAAAAAGGCAACTATTGTCAAAGCAGATGTAGAACTGAGATTAGTGTCAGTAGGTTTTTCATAGTTGCCATAAATGAGAGTGGACTTCAAAATGAAAAGATGAATTCAACATTCATATCTGAAAGGTCTAATGTGCTCTTCCTTTCAGTGTGATTATCAGAAAACAATGCCTAGAAACACACAAAAAAAAAAAAAAAAAAAAGAAAAAAAGAAAAAAAAACCCTTCAATTTCTGTAGGATCACCTGGAGGTGATTTAATTGTCAGTTGTTTTACTATTAATTTCTTTCCTTATTAAAAACAATCTTATCACAATAAATTGAGAAATAAAGCCTGTAAATGAAAAAATTTAAATGTTTGAAACGTACTCTTCTTTCAGTGATCCTGTCCATATAAAATTCCTGTCATGATTTTTATCACTGCAAATAAACTAAAATTGAAAATAAGCAGAATTAAACTCTGCACTCAGAGACAGCAATGTAAATTCAAATTGAATGTATTGATGACGTTGCTGTAGATTTATTTCTACTCACTTCAATTGCAGTATGGCTGTGTGTTATGATCAGATCCTGTTTGATAGTGGGAAAGCTCCATTGACATCTGATGAAGTACACTGTGTTTTTAAATGCATGGGTAGTACTATATGGCTGCTTCTGTCGAGTTCCCTGTACTAATAGAGCATCAGATCCATTCACAGGGTGAAAAGAAAAGCTTACTATAGAATTGGTGCCAAGTAGACAAATGGCGCCCTGACATAATCTGAAAATGCATAAATTTATCAATAGATGTTAAATTGATATAGAGAGCATGGAACTTCTCTTTTCTCACTTCCATTTAGTTTATTTCTTGGACTTTTTCAATCACCAATAGGCTTAGGAGTGTTGTTATTATGTGGAGCACTTCTTAAAAACAGCTTTTTTAAAGTGCTAAAGACTAGACTCATTAGTAACTGTGCAGTCTGTAATGCAACTGTGTACTGAATTAAACATTAGGACTGACATCTGACTTGTATTTGGTTTGTCTTTCCCTCTAGGGAAAATGAGCTGAGTGGTGTTCTTTAGTTTGAAAGATATACGAAGAAATAAGTTTAAGGTCAAGAAAGCAGAGTGCAGCTTGCATTTTGGGAAACTTTGTGAGGTCCTTATTTTCTCTGGGAGAGCATTCTGCAATATTAGACTAAGTTCATGGAATTCATCACCAGTATACTTATTAATGCAGAACATTTCTTTGTGTCAAAGGAACAAAGGGATTGTGTGTTGTCTTTCTCATTGTATTTGAATCAGTGCTTTGATGTGCACCAAAGGCCACCAGCCAATGAGGGTAGCTTTGCTCTAATTCACCTGAGAGGTGATAAAACTGGAATGATGAACACTAGATCATTGCTACCTGATGGAAATAGGTCCTGGCACTGCTGAAAATATTGCTCAGGGAGAATTCCCCTTACTTCATCATCAGCTAAAAACTGAGGAACATAGAGTGTAGAATGACCTGACAATTTGAAGGTGCTTGTTTTCTACTGATAAGGATGGCTTCTGACGCTCAAGCTATTTCATTCTGTTATCAACATAATTCAAACCTTGTTTCTGTTGATCTTTAGTTGGTATCCTCACTCAGAGGATCTTTTCCAAATGATTTGTTGATAGCTATAGTTGTATGTGGTGAAACATAAGTGGGATATGTCCATCCTATCTCTGTGTTGTTTTTTATAATAGTAAACCAAAACCCTTTTACAAAAATAAATGAGGGAAACTTCAATAAATACAAATCCATGACCTGGGTTTTGAACAATGAAAACCTATCTGATGTTCATTACTTTGTTTTGTAGAATGGTAGGAATGGCCACTCTAACAATGAGATTGCTTTTCCATCTGCTTCTTGGAGACTAAGCTGTCCCTTCTACTGTATTATAGCAGGACTAATCACATTTATTTAACTCTCTCATGTCAGTTTACTTTTACCAAATCAAGAGTTCTTTAAACTGCCCCTCTGAAGAATAGTACTTAAATGTCTGATACTGCAAGCTGAATTTGAACAGGTGCTCAATGAATTTGAGTCAGAAAATTTACCTTTCTGAAAATATGTGCAGGTTTAAACATCTTGCTGAAGCACATCATGAGCTGTGACTTGCAAATACCAAGAATTGATATGGAATATCAAATACTTGTGGAGAAATTAGGGACTGATCTAAGGAGCTAAAGTATTCCCCTAAGTAATTATAATGAATGATATTATTTCTGTAACCGCAGTTGCTCTCATTGCCCGAGCATGAAAAGCTTAATCTCTTGAAGCTCATTAGCCGTGATTATATTCACCTTTTTTCTTCTTTCTTTCTTTTTTTTTTTCTTTTTACAAATCAAACTTTATTTCTTTGTAAAGAAATACCCAGTCACATGAGTCATGCATGTTAAATTGCACAGGGAGTGAGGATTTCTGTCTCTATACAAACCACCTTGAAGAAAGGGTCAGGAATGAGTACTATGTTTTGGGCATCTCAGAACAGAAAGGACACTGAATCTGCTCCAGAACCTCAAAGAAGGGTAAGAAGGCTAGTGAAGGGCTTAAAGAACATGACCTATGAGGAGTGACTAAAGAAACTGGGGCTGTTTAGTCTGGGGAAAAGGAGGCTGAGGAGAGACTTTATTGCTCTCTTCCAGTATCTGAAATGTGATTGCAGTGAGAGAGGGGCTGGTCTCTTCTCACTGTTGACAGGTGACAGGATAAGGGGAAATGGCCTCAAGTTGCACCAGAAATGCTTTAGGTTGGATATCAGGAAAAACTTATTTACAGAAAGGGTTGTTAAGCACTGGAATAGGCTCCCTAGGGAGGTGGTTGATCCCTAAATGTGTTTAAAACCTTTTGGATGTGGTGCTCAGGGACATGATTTAGCGGAGGGTTGTTAGAGTTGAGGTAGTATGGTTAGGTTGTGGTTGGACTCGTTGATGTTTAAGGTCTTTTCCAACCTGAGCAGTTCTGTGCTTCTGTGAGAAAATGATGGGTCTTCTGGTGACACTGACACCTTGGAACCTAACCTAGTCAGTGAGCAGCAGTCTTGTATATGTGCAACAGTGTCAGAAACTGAGTAACAAAACAAGTTACATGTAAAAAGCACCTGCTTTCTAAGGTCAGGTAGGGGTGAAAGGAGATCACATGCTGCAATTAAGTTAACTGAGGAGGAATAAGAAAAATAGAATTACTGCTCAAGCTTCAACAACTTGGGTCCCTCAGTGACTGCCAGAAGCACAGCCTCAGTAACAACAGTTGCAGATGAGACATTTCTGTCGTTCATTTTTTTTTTGTTGTTCAACTTTTTTTTTTTTTTTTTCCCTAACATCACAATAGTTATAATGGATTGGATGGCTATATAACTTTTCAACACACACACACACACAGTGAAGTGTGTGCATGTTACAAACTGCTAAGAAACCCCAAAGAGCATTTCAGTTCTTGAAGGCACATGTATGATGGCTGTTACATACCTTGAGGGATCTAATTGATTGGAATCGGTTTTGGTCACTTGGGGTCAGTTGCATTTTTTCTATTTATTAGGCTCCTGTGAGTATATCTATTATAGAAAGGTTAATCAAGATATGATCACAGTTTTAACGTGTAGGAAAGAAGGAAATAATACAGTATTCAGTGGCTTTCAGTGGTACCACATGAACTTCTATGGTTAACACGTGGTATTTTGTTAGTAAACTTCTGTGAGTACATTAAAGAATTTTTGCTCCTCACTACTATATACAGCTCTATTTTATATTCTAGAGAGGGCAAGGCAAGTTGTAAATAATTTCTACCTTGTAACCAAAGTCATCTTTTTAAAATATTAACTCTCCCATTAAATAAAGTTGAAATTGAATTTTGTTTCCTTTAACAAAAAAGTAAATAAAAATAATTGCAGGAGTTTTCCATATTCTTCAAAATACGTATGTGCTTGAAGAAAAGAATCAGAATGCTGACTAGATGAGGCTTGTCTACTTCACAGAATCAGAGCAGAATCAGCTGCTTAGCTAGCAAATAAAGGTAGTAGAAAGGTATGCAATTTGAACTACTTTATCTGTGTTTAATAACTAGTTATGGACTTATTAAGAGACCAACATAGAGATTTATTGTTAAAAGTTAGAGATTGTTATTGAGGGAGGCAAAGCCTTTTTAAATATTAGACTATTATGGTCAATATATTAATACATTTCTGTAAGAGTAGACAATGTTTCATATTATATATTAGTTCAAGAAACTATGTCTGGAATAAGGTTAATATTGAAACTGTAAACCAAACTGGTTGAGAAACTGTTGAACGTTCACACTTCAGCCCTGTGAAATTTCTCAGATAAGATCCTGAACTGTTTTTTTTTTTTTCTTTCTTCTTTTTCTTTTGCCTGCAGGTATGGTCCTTCTCATCCAGTTGTGACAGAATGCATTAACTTCAGGGAAAGTGGAATCTTACTCATATGCAAATATCTTGGGCTATAGAGAACTCCGTTCAGTTAGCTGGGAGTACAAGGATCTTTGGTCAAACAGATTGACTAAAGCATTTCTCTTGTCAGCCAATACTGGAATGAATGAAAGTGGATGATTGGTCATATTCACTTTGAACCTAAGAAAGCACCTGAATTTCTTTACTGTATTCCATCAATTCAATCTACATTTTCAAAGATTTGTAGCCAGATGTATTATCAGTGTTTGACTTTGACTGATTAGTCTCTTGTAAAAGTTGAGTTCTCAAATATTTCTCTCAGGTATGTTGCTGATGAACCGTGATGTATTATGCCTTGATACAGAACTATTTTGTATATCCAGAGCAAATGCTCAGTGATGATAATTTCATAAACAGCAAAATATTTTCAGTGTTTTTTTCTGTCCCTAGAGACAAGCTTCCCACATTTCTAAGGTAGATCCTATTGACCTAACTGCTCGTGTTCAAAAGAAATATAATCTGGTCTAATTCTGCACTCACACTGTTATAAAGGATCTGGGAATCCTCTGATGTATCTGTAGACATCTCAAACAACATATGCATAACAAAATCAAGGCATGCTAGATTCTCTGTTTAAAATTAAAACAGTAGAGTCTAAGAGCATATTTGGAACAGAGTATTTTAAAATCTGCTTTTCTCAGCCAACTATGCTATACTAACTAATGAAGAGTAGATGATCTTGCGTACGTTACTTGTTATTTTCCAAACATTTAGTAACTACATTAAAGGATTTTTGAGGAGTTATTTTTTCTGGTTTAAATAAATATTGAAAACTGTTTTTTCTCATTTGAGTTGGGAATGAGTTTAGAACCTTGTTATGAATTATATAATTTTACTCAACTTAAAATTTCTTCATTCTGCAAGGCTGTTCCAAATACTGAGAAAATTCATTTTATAAATGCTGATTAAACTGACAGCACCGAACTCTTTTCAAACTTATATATGAATGAATAAACTTTGCTTACAAAGTAACTATAGACAATTTATTTACATGGACAGCCTTACACAATATCATGATATTTATGGGACAAGAATCATATCATTATTGCTTTGGCCTTCTAACCCAGAGTTCAGAATAAATAATAATTTATTTTCTTCCTGTAGTTTATTTATATTTTTTTTTTTTTCTGAAGAAAAACTCATCTTAGGTACAGAATCTGATTTCCAGTGAGGAATGTTTTCACCCAATTTTCCAGCTGGCTTGACAGATTCAGAGGAAGGTCAAGTGATTAGCCCAAGGTCACAGACTGAGTCATTGACTCAGATTAGAAACTAGGATTCTGCCTACTGGAGAACTTTATTCAAGGAGATAGAGATTGTAATAAGACCGAGACCCATTTCAGCACGAAATGGGATATTTTTTTCTCTTGGTTAATGTAAGTTTCACTGTCTACTGCAAAACTGTTTCATAAATCCAGGTTTTTCAAGCTTCTGGACATCCTACTTTTCCTGTGGCTACTGTCACCTTCTAGGGTTTCTGGTGGTTTCTGCTGAGAGAGAATTAAGTATATTTGTTCTACAATGGGCAGATTCAGATTACAATTTGTTTCACTTCCCAGGCCCCTGTTTGCCTCAGCAAAACAATTTTAGCTACCTTATCTTCATTAGGTCCAGTCTGAGAGCTAGACTAATTATGCTGATTGATCAGAACAGACAACAAAATGAATTATTTGCCTTTTACTCCTCTGTGTTTGACTGCCGTGTATGTATGGAGGCCTAGTAGTATGGTGTACATTTGCAACAAAACATTGCTCAGCACACTAGTTTGACTTCAAGTGAGGGAATGAGCAAATGTACATCCCATTTTGCTTTGCTTTTGACTTATTTATTTTAATCCTTTTGTTATTTCTGCTCCTTAAACTCAACCAACTATTTTTTTCTTCGAGTACATTGTATAATTTGACTGATTCTCTAGCTTGTAAACTGCTGTGTAATAGAGCCACGGTGAATGTCACCAAAATAATTGAAAATATTCGTCATGATCTGCACACTTTTTCCTCAGCTGTGAACATCGCACTTTTTTGATTTCCTTTGCACATCTTTGTCTCTTGCCTTCTCCAGGTGTAGGGGTTGGTGGCAGGAGTTAGAACAGGAGACAACATCCCACAGCTGTAAAGTTTGTATCTATGAGATGTCTGTGGAGGATTTTTCTTTTTTATTTCTTTTTTTTTTTTTTTTTTTTTAACAAGGGGCAGAATTTCCCACCAGACAATGCTAGATCTAACTGAAATAAGTCATAAAGAAGCTGAATTATCTCTGTTTTTTAACTGATCAGAGGAGAGCAAAGCAGCCGAAGCCTCCCTCTTTTTCTTTTTTCTTTTTTTCAGTGCTTCACAGCATAATCTACCTTTTCTTTAAAGCTGCAAATATATATTTAAACATCATAACAAATTGTTCTGAAAAGCTTTTCTTCATTCATACAAGAAGAAATTCCCTGATATGTATATAAATATGCGTAGATTCCTTACCACAAACTTCTAAACTCTGAACTGTAGGATGATTATTTAACATCGTCTTTCTCTCTAAACCAAGAATGGCCCTCTTTTTCTACCTTTGGTATGTCTTGTCCACTTAGTTGCAAATTCTTTGCCTATTAAGCAAAATCTATCATGCATAATGATTTTGTTTCATTGTTTTAAGAAAAATATATCTGTGCTAAAATATGTCCATGTTCAAAAGATGATTGTGTATTTAGAGAAACTTTGGCAGAAAAGGGAAATGGACCAGCATGAAGTACAACAAAATGAAATGTGAAATCATGTACCTGGGGAAGAAAAAAACTGTGCAACAATAACCAGTTAGTGCACAGCTTGGCAACTATTTATACTTTTCATTACGTTCATGAGATATCTTAACAATTTCAAATACTACAGACACATCATTTTAAATTTTATTTATTTATATATATAAAAATCTAGGGTTAAACGTTCCGATGGGACTAAGAAAAATTGATCAATATAGAATAGAGATGAATTTCAAATTAGGGCCTGACCATAGTTCTTGCTCTCTTGTGTCAGAACTGAGCTGAGTTGTCAGTGAGACCTGGGTTGGCCTCACCAATGGGATGCAGAAATGAGTGGACTGTGGTTTTTGTGGCTTTAGAACCACAGAATACCCAAAGTTGAAAGGGATACATAAGGATTTTTGAATCCAAGTGCTGACTCAGTTGGGAGGAAGTTTTCTTGTATTTAATACTTCATATGAAATATTTCAGCATGTATGAAGCCTTAAGCAGAAATCGCATGTCTTTTAAGACAATTGTGATTAAAACAGGCTTTGAAGAATATACATTTTGAAGTCATATCTTCAAGGGAGTGCATACTTGGGAGTGAATTGTATGTACTGATTTCCGTGAAAGCATCATTTCATCTCCTCCTCTAATTTCTTTCATGAGGCCAAGATTTAAGTTCACTATTTTGCTTCAAAATACCAGCATAAAATAATACAACAATAGTTACAGACGGTATTTCTGTAAGTCCCATGGTCCCCTTTTGCTTATTTGGGTGATTTGTTTAAGTTAAATTCAATCTAATCTGCATTTATTGAAGCTAACTCAGTAGCTCAGTTGATTTTGATGGCTGAAGTGTTTTCATAGGAAGGAAAAGCAGTCACCTTGTAAGAGTATTAGACACTAATTTGCCAGTCAGAAATTCTGTATTTTCACTCCAAATACGATTGTTGCTTGCGAGTATTTTGTCATCTTGCATCATTCTTGCAGGCACCACCTATCAGTACTCAGTTCAGTTTGACCATTATTCAGTCTAGTGACTATAAAGAATCTCACCCTGGCTGCCTCTTTGATTAAGGAGCAGAAATTCCAACCAAAGTAAGAACTTGGTCATACCCATGAGTAGGTGTGGGAGCAGCACACTGCAATTTTGCACTGCAATGATTTATTGTAATTAGGATAAGGATAAATAAACGTAAAAGCTGAGTTTATAATGCTAGGTCCTTGATTGCTCTATGTATGCTCAAAGCAATGAGGATAGATGCAGAAGTCTAGCTTCCTGCACTGGACTTGCCCAGCTGAAAGAAAAGCTACATATCAGTGCTATCTCGGTGGCAAAAAAAAATGTATTAATATATCTTTACACCACATTGGAATTGCTGTGGTGGAAAAGGCCTTATATATTTAGACATTACATGCTAACATTTGTCAGCTTAGGTAATATCTTTCAGGTTTGTGCTAAAACCATGACAGCAGGAAAAAACTGTTTCTGCAGCACTGGAAACAGCTGCAGAATTCTACTTCTGGGACTTAACACATCGACAAAATGAAAGCAGAAAAAAGCAAACATATCATGAATAGTTTTCAAAATCTTATAGCTTCCAAGAACTCCAAAACACTGAACCAAAGTATAGACTTCTGATCAAATGGTATCATGGACATCTTGTGTTTTATTTTAAGTTATTTTATAATGAGTAACAGCTTTTCCCTTCCATCTCTCCACAAAAAGCACTTCTGAGCTCTATATCTGAACAGTAATTCTTAGAGAAAAATCTTATATTGAAATCAATTTGTTGGCTTTTGCAATAAAATGTTCTTCAGTTTCCTCAGAGGTCTTGCCATTACTAGACAGGTCAGCTGTAGAGTGATTCATCTTGGAAAACACACAAAGCTCACTTCATAACTAACATCATGTGGTGAGAAATTAGTTGTAAATGATTCAAACTAATTTTGATTTGATGTGGTTTATCTGGGAGGTTCTACAAGATTTCAAAGCTTGCAACTTTGTTTGTTTAACATAATAAAGATTTTTCCATTCTCGCTTTTTTCCCCCATGTTCATAAAAATTTTTATCCCTAGATAAAACTGTCACAATTAACTACTTTTCACCAACTACAAAATTTGGCTGCAAATATTAAAGAAAATGCTTGAAATGTAAATTTTTTCAGCAATATGAATACTTTCATAATGCTATCTGCTCCTTAACTACAATGCTTTTCAAAGTCATCACTAAAACATTTGTTTTGCTAAAAAACGTGCTCTTTTTCTGAAAATTACTTTTTATGCATGAAAAATTAAAAATTGAATTGCAGCTTTGACCATCATTTCAGTATCATGAAGTTTTATGTTACATGGGAAAAATATATGAGGGCTACTCCAAAAGTAACACCTCCTATTTTATTATTTTGTCCCATGATGTCAGAGGGGTATACTGATGGTATGGCAATAGACGCTGGACTTCACTGCCAATATTCTGCTACATTTTGTTGCTGTGACAAATGGCAGCAGAGGGGCGGTCTGACAAAATCACAACTGACATTGAAGTGCATATGAATTGTAGAATCATAGACACTTTTGAGTTGGAAGGGATCTTTATAAGTCATCTAGTCCAACTCCCCTGCAATGAACAGGGATATCTACAGCTCAGAGCCTTGTCCAGCCTGACCTTGAATGTCTCCATGGATGGGGCATTCCACCACATATCTGGCCAATCTGTCCCAGTGCCTCACCAACGTTATTGTAAATAATAAATAACTTTCTCCTTATATCCAGTCTGAATCTCCCCACTTTTAGTTTGAAGCTAATTCCCCTTTTCCTCGCACAGCAGATCCTGCTAAATAGTCTATCCCCTTCATTCTTATAGCCTCCTTTCAGGTACTGAAAAACTATTCTCAGGTCTCTCCATAGCCTCCTCTTCTTCAGACTGCACAGCCCCAGCAATCTCAGCCTGTCCTCGCAGGGGAGGTGTTCCAACCCTTTGATCATTTTTGTGACACTTCTCTGTTCTATTGTGGAACAGACCATCTTGAGTGAGATCACATGGCATGTGTGGGACCACTTAGGGAATCAGACCTAGCCAGCATGGGTTCATGAAAAGCAGGTCCTACTTGACCAACTTCATATTCTTCAATGACTGCGTGACCCACTGAATGAAGGAAAGGCTGTGGATGTAATTTACCCAGATTTTATTGAAGCCTTTGACTGTTTCCCACTCTGTTCTGTAGAAGCTGCCTGGTCATGACTTAGAGTGGAATATTTGCTGAATAAAGAACTGGGTGGAGGTCTGGGCCCAGAGTTGGTGATGAATGGAGTTAAATCCAGCTTGTGATTGATGATGAGTGGTATTCCCCAGGGGTCGATATTGGAGCTAGCCCTGTTTAATATCTTTATTGATGATCTGGATGAGGTGATTGAGCACACTCTCAGTAAGTTTGCTGGCAACTGAAGGAACTGGGGCTTTAGCGACTGAATGAACTGGTGCTGTTTAATCTGGGGAAAAGGAAGCTGAAGGGAGACCTTACTGCTCTCTTCCAATATCTGAAAGATGATTGCAGTGAGAGCAGAGCTGGTCTCTTCTCACTGTTGACAGGTGACAGGACGAGAGGAAATGGCCTCAAGTTGCACTAGGGGAAGTTTAGGTTGCATATCAGGAAACACTTCTTTACAGAAAGGGTTGTTAAACACTGGAATAGGCTCTCCAGGGAGGTGGTTGAGTCACCATCCTTAAATATGTTTAAAAACTGTTTGGATGTGGTGCTCGGGGACATGATTTAGCAGAAAGAAGTTAGAGTTGAGGTAGTATGGTTAGGTTGTGGTTGGACTCGTTGATGTTTAAGGTCTTTTCCAACCTGAGCAATTCTATGATTCTATGACACCAACCTGGGAGGAAGTGTTAATCTCCCTGGGGGTAGCAAGGCACTTCAGAGGCTTCTGGACCAGCTGGATAGCTGAGCTGAGGCCAATGGGATGAAGTTCAACAAGAACTGAGTCCTGCATTTTGGCTTCAGACTCAGCCTCTCACCTATAGGCTTTCAATTTTCTCATTGCCGTTGTTCAGAGATAGCTCTTTAGACTCTATTCCTTTCCTATTCTGGAAGACCATGCCTTCTGTCCTCCTTCCTTACCTCTCCCTTCTAAACAGCTTGTAATAGTGGGAACTGTTCCAATAGATTTTAGTGACAGCAACTACATCGTGGTTTTCCAGTAGCATGGTGGCTTCCAACTCCTGTTTGTTTCACAAGCTGTGTGCTTGAGAACATGCAGAGAATCATTTCTGCAAGACAAATGTCCTTGCTGTCTTCTTGTTGGAAAAACTCCTTTGTGCCCTCAAATATTTGAACATAACATAACGAAGATGTTATTATTACCTAAGTTGTTGTTTTACATGGTTTAACTTCCCAAAGCCTAAAACATACATCAGTAATGAATTTTCAGATAGGGATGGTCATTCTTCACTAAATGGAATGAGGATTATTCTAATTTGATTTTCACCAGTTACAACCACCCTGAGCACAAGGAAACAAAATCAAACTCCCCTGGGGGGAGAGCTAGAACTAGATGATCTTTGACATTCCTTCCAATCCAAACCATTCTATGACCAGCTGAATGTTGTTTTATTTAGAGATGATGTAGGAGATATGATGTCTATCAAACACCAGTTTGTGGTGTTATAAGTAGTGAGTGAGTGAATGAATGTGATTTCAAACAAAATAGGTAATAGGATGTTCTTTGGGAATAGCAGAATTAACAACAATGACAGGAACAACAGTGAAGAATTTACAGGATTTTCACGTGTAGCAGGAACACTACAAACCAACTCAAAGACAATACCAAGGCATTTTACTACAAAGGTTTTTTCTGCTTTAGAGAAGTTCATTTTTATGAATTTATAATAGTGGGTGAGAGTCATAAATGCTTTGAAACTGTCAACTGCTCAACTAGCAAATGAAAGACCACCGATTTTCAGCCCTTCAAATCAAGGAGTGAGAACAAAAGATGATAGGGAAAAGGAGGAGACAAGCAAGGGCATCTTATTTTAAGAGGAAAGAACAGAAAGGAGGATTATGTAAACACCACATTCTGTCAGGAACAAACTAGGACCTTTCAAGAAATAACATGAGGTTAGAAGGAACAAAATGCTGTACCTTTAAAGGTTGTGATCAGTGGCTATCAGTAGCACAAATACTCTAATGAATGCAGCTGTAACCCTGTTTACTGGGATTGGACAGAATATCCCATCTCTATGCAGATCTCTTTTTTTGTCCCTTTAAGATTTAAAAGACAGAATATAGTTGAGTTGAAAGAAGCTTGTTGATCACTGCAGTCATCTGAATGTAGTTTTCCAGCACCTGTCTTTCCTGGGACAGTGCTAGCTGCTCCTAAGGGGACTGCAAAGTTAACATGCCTCAGTTTTATGTTAGTTATCAGTTTCTATGTAGCAGGATTTTCAGGATTGTGTGAAATGGCTGTAAAGCCTATAGTAAGCTGAAGTAGACTATTTAAAAATTTGCCACTTACACCAGCACAGTAAAGTGTCATATGGGATATTGTTAGTTCTATTTCAGATATCCACATTTGCTGAAAGGTATCCTCATGCTGTAGTGAGGAATGACAATGCTTTCAGCATAAACAGAAATTATGCTGGATATTTGTCAATGCTAAGGAAGGTATTTAAAAAAATATGGAAGCAAAACAGCCTTAGGGAGAAAAAAGTCTTTTGTTTTTGTTTAATGATGCTAGGAATTGTGTAGTTTGATTACAGAAGAAGAAAATAGGATATTTCCCCTATGGAAAGATATGTCACTTCCCTGGGTTGAATGTTCTGAGTTACAAGAATTCTCTCCTGTGTTAAAATATAATACCTTCCTTCCAAACGTATCAGAATCTCTAGAGCTTTAACATCATCAACAAAGGATGCAGACCTTCTCTTACTGCAGTGCCCTGAGACAGAACAAGGGACAATGGACACAAATTAGAACACAGGAATTTCCATGGAAATTTGAGGTAGAACTTTTTACTGTGATGGTGACTGGCACTGGGACAGGCTGCACAGAGAGGTGATGGAGTCTCCTTCTCTGAGGATATTCATAGAATCATAGAATCACCAAGGTTGGAAAAGACCTAAAAGATCATCCAGCCCAACCGTTCACCTAGTACCAATAGCTCCACTAAACCATGTCCCTCAACACAACATCCAGTCTTTCCTTGAACACCCCCAGGGTCGTGACTCCACCACCTCCCTGGGCAGTCCATTCCAGTGCCTGACCACCCTTTCTGAAAAGTAATACTTCCTAATATCCAGCTCGAATCTCCCCTGCCGTAGCTTGATTCAAGACTCACCTGGATGCCTTTCTGTATGACCTACTGCAGGGAACATGCTTTAGCAGGGGATTGCACTTGGTGAACTCTAGAGGTCCCTTCCAACCCTCACAACTTTGTGATTCTGTGTGATTTGGCATTTCAAAAGAGATGAGAGAGATTTCTGGATGTCTGAAGAGCTATTCAAGCACTGTCTGTTCAACAACTCGATCATTCATGCTCCTTTATTTAGTGTGAAAGAACTTTTGTCTGCTAATATGCTATGTGCTTCCAAAGAAAAGTTAAACACTTCTTGTTTTTCAAGTAATAGTAAATATATTAATAATTCTCCAAATAAACAAGATAAGATTTCTTTACTACTGCAAACTACCTTTCAATCACATTCATAAAGCTTAAATATCCCTCTAAATAGAATATCTAGTCATTGTGAAAGAGATTCAAGCTACACCTTGCTCTGTGAATCACTCTGTGTTGAGTTGAACAGTTCTCCATTAAGTTGGAGAGCAGTGCTTTGACTCTACTGAAGTAATAAGGGGTGGGAAGTGGAATATCCTTCCCTCAGTTGAAGAATGTCTCAAGCTAGTTTCCCAATGCCAGAAAGTGGTCTAGCGGGAAGACTTTTCTTCTGGCCTCTTTCCTGGTGCTTTTCAAGGCTGGAGGTGATAGTAATAGCCTAGCTCCTAGAAAATTCAAGTTCTTGTTCAGGCTGGGGAGATGATGATTTAGCTAGAAAGATGTAGGGATAAAATATTATTTTTCTATATTATTGTGTACTTCAGGAACTGAATTTGTGCTTGCTTCCATGTGGGAAGCGGATCACTAGGTACAATAGAAATGGGAATTCAGCAAGAGATAATATACTTTGCAGAGACCTTTAGGCAGAAAACTGTAGCAGGAGCTCATATGTATACAGTACATGCCTGTAAATTATTTTTGGTTTCCCATATGAAATGTGCTATGCAAGTTCAAGACACCATTATTTTCCACTAATGCTTCAGAATGTACATTTGTGCTTTATGTAGCATTCTTGCAGAGGTTGTTGGGCTTTATTGAACACTTTTATCAACTCTGAAAGCCTTAGCCTAAATTTTGAATGACTAGCTGTGCTATGGAGGTGCTGACAAAGCATTGTCATATTCTTTTTGTTTCAAACAGTATCACAGTTGCTGTATGTGTTGTTAAGAATTAGTAGGGAAATTGTTCTAAGGTGTAAATGAAAGGTTTCTTTGCTAAGATTGATAATAAGTCAGTCATCCTTAGAACTGGAAGTCAGGTATTCAGTTTAGGTTGACTGACTCTGTAGTGTGGCACAAAGTTGTTTATCTTTTGTGCCAGAACTTGTATGCATTCTTTATGGATCACTGTTTTTACAGAACAAATGAAGGGAACTTAATGAAGTGCCATATGTCAGGTCTGGAGTCTGACTGAAAACAAATAATTAAACTATATCTCTTCCCTATCAAAACAGATTGTGATGTATTTGTGGAAAGAAGCTGAATCTTACATATCACTTTTTGACAGTCTTTCAGGGCAGTCAGTTGTACTTCACTTGTACCACATTTAAAAGTTGTAATACTATTCATATGAAATACGAGTTTCAAGCTATAACTAATGTTTCCACAAGTGTTCTATACTGACAACAAAATCACTTCCGAACTCCTGGCAAAACTTGAAATACTTTTAGTTGTATATTGATTTTAGGGACAAAATAGGATGACTACTTTTGCAGGTAACTCAACCCAGGAAACCCAGGTGAGAAAAAAAGTCCTTTCGCCTATATCCTATATCCTATATCAGAGACTGATAGGCAAAGCCATTAGAAGACATGCTTTTTTGACAAAATTTTTAACAGTGTATGGTATGTGGGCAACTTACTGCTGTGCTCTTAGCAAAAAAAAAACCATCAGGAAGAATGTGCTTAACTGGTAAATAATGAGTTTCTGCCTAGTGATGAGAGTGAAAATTAACCTTTGTATCTTGTCTCTGTTTACTGTTCCTGATGCTAGAACACTTATCACTTGAGGGCAGGACCCCGTTATTTCAGCAGGCTAGAAAGGACACACATGTAGGACTCAATAGCTTGGTAAACATAGATATCATCAGGGAAAGCAGAGAAGCTTTTGATAAATAAACTTCATGAACTCAACTCTTTAAAAAAAAAAGTCTCAAATCACCAAAGAACCACCAAAACAACTGAGAAAGTACATCTGTTCTTCTACAAATGTATAAACATTCTCTAGGTCTGCTATGGAATAGGAAAATGATTTTTTAATACAGTATATGAAAAATCTAGGCGACTGTGGTGGTTTAGCACCAATGGGCAGCTAAGCACCATCATGCTGTGCTCTCACACTCCCTCCTCAAGAGAACAGGGCAGACCACCTGGTGCCCATGGGCTGTAGGGGGACAGCCTGCTCCACCATGAGTCTTTCCTGGGCTGCAGGGAGCTTCTGCTCCACATCTGGAGCACCTCCTCCTGCACTGACATAGGGCTGTTTCTCTCCCATTTCTCACTCCTCAGCTGCCATTGCACAGATATTTTCCCTCCCTTAACTCTGCTCTCTCAGAGCATACCCAACATCACCTGGCTCAACTCTGGCAGCAGCAGGTCCCTTCTGGAGCAGATGGAGCTGGCTCTCATCTGACACGAGGCAGTGCTGGACTCTGCTCATAGAAGCCACCCCTGCAGCCCTCTCACTTCCAAAACCTTTTCATGTAATCCCAATAATTTCTACTCCATGTCTTAGTGAAAAGCACTCTTAAGTATTATTGTTAAAATATACATTCATGAATATTCACCATGCAATCTTCACAAACTTCACTTACATCAACAGTAAGAAGTTTCCTAACCAGTGTCAACATAACACCAACAAAGAAGCTATTCTTTCCCTCTATTCAGCACTGGTGAGGCTGTAGCTGGAGCACTGTGTCCAGTTCTGGGCTCCCTGTATGAGAGAGACATGAAGAGATGACCAAAGAACTGGAGCATCTCTCCTGTGAAAAAATCTGAGGGACTGGATCTATTCAGCCTTTCTGTATTCAGTGCAGGGGAGATACTTATCAATGTTTATCAGTACCTGTAGGTGGAAGGGTATAAAGAGAAAGGAGCCTGGCTATTTTCAGTGGTTCCCACTGCTGAGACAAGAGACAATGGGCACAAACTGGAACACGAGATGTTTTGACTGAACATAATAAAGCGCTTCTGTGCTGTGAGGGCAACAGAGTGCTGGCATAGGCTGTCCAGAATCTGTGGGGTCTCTTGGAGATCTTCAAGAGCCTCTGGATGCGGTGCTGGGCACTCTGCTCTGGGTGTCCCTGCTGGAACAGGGGCTGGAGCAGGTGACTCCAGAAGTCCCTTCAACCTCAACCATTTTGAAATTCTGTGATTCAGGACAACTAAAAGGAAATCTAATAACAACATAATAAAAGTTAGTTGTTAGGGCTTTGGAATTGTAAAGCCTCAGCAGCAAACTTGTTCCCATTATTGTTTTTCTCAGTACATTTATTCCATGAACTGTGAAATAAGGCTAATGAAACATAGTCTCCTGTGTAAAACACTTTGATTGCTTTCATTGAAAAGTGCCATAATCATACTACTGGCAGTGTGAGACTGCTCATTCTGCTTTTGCACTTATTGTGGATTTACCACCTCAGTTTGAGGATGGAGACAATCTTAAAATCTCTAATGTTTCTAAAATCACAAGGATCTTTTCAAGCACACAGATAACATTTTAATCACATTGTTCATTTCATCTTTTATGTTTGCGATTTTCTTTTTACTGATGGAGCAGCTGATATCTAGAAATTCAATTAATTTGCTTTTATCATCTGTTACAGCTTAACCAACCTTCCAGGGAGCAGTTGAGAACAGAGATAAAGACGGGAGAATTATAATTGCAATGCATTTTGAATCAGAATTCATAGCCCATTAGAAAATCTAGGCAAGTCACATAGTTCTAACCAGGCAGATCTATCTACTAAGTTATGTTAAAAATGATTCTCAAGGTTCATAAAAATGTTTATAAAAATGCTCATATGTACACATTTAAATTCTTTTTTTTTTTAGTATAATAGCTAATCACGTGCAATTCTCATCTTGTTTAGTTTTCTTGTTCCATTTTTCACTTTCTATAGTGTTTTCTATCAGCTAGCATTCATTTCTGAGTCGATGTTAATCTAAGCAGAAAACCCAAAGATTGCAACTCTCTTGTAGCAAAAATAATACTTATAGTCCTGCTTTTTGCAGTGTATTTACAGGGTTAAATTCCAATGACTCTTGTTATTGTTCACTTTAATACCATTCCTGGAAATCTTTCTTATATGAGAAATATAAAAACAAAAACAAAAACAAAAAAAAAGAAAAACACAACTATTTGTATGTAATTTTGCCTGTGCAATAACTCAGTAGATCTGTAGTTACAATTTAGATTCCACTTATGATCTCCTAAGATAATCTAATCAGAATTTACATGACTTATGTTTAAACATCCTTCAAATGATAAAGAACTATAAGGCTCATTAGTCTGGGGCTTCATTTGGAAAAATGAATAAGAAAAATGAAATGAGTAAATTGAATACCAGTGCTGTAAATTCTTGGAATTTTTGCTGTTCATGAAAGCTAAACCTTCATTTCCCTGTTAGTCCAAATATCTAAGATAAGATTGCCATTCTTTCAAGAATGCCATCCAAAAGAACTTGAGGAAAAACTGTGAGAGTGCTGTAGAAAGGGAAGAAGGCCAGTCAGCCTCACCTCTATCCATGGAAAGATGATGAAACTTGTTCTGGATACTATCTCCAAAAAATTGGAAGAGAATAAGGTTATCTCAAGTAGTCAACGTGAATTCACCAAGAAGAAATAATGCTTGACAAACCTGATAGTCTTCTATGAGTCATTGCTGGCTGAGTGACGAGGGGGAGAGCAGTAGATGTTGTGCACCTTGACTTCAGCAAGGCATTTGACATCATCTCCCACAACATCCTTGTTATGAAATATAGAAAATGTGCGTTAGATAAGTGGATGGTTGAGAACTGGCTGACTGGAAGAGCTCAGAGGGTTTTCATCAGCTGCACAGAGGCCTCTAATTAGCAGTATGTCCCAGGGGTCACTGCAGGGTCTGGTCTTGTTCGACATTTTCATCAATGATCTAGATGAAGGGATAGGTACTGCTTGAATGCAGTTGTCATATTTCTGAGCAGAACAGCTAGTGTGAATCATGGCTATGCCTGAAACAGACAGAAGAGTACCTGTATATATCAGTATACACTGCTGCATTTCTGTGTGGCACAGGCAAAAGTATTTGCTCATTTCTATTCCCATTATTCAGATTGGCATTTGCTTTTTTTTGGAGGCATTGAGTGTTCCTGTAGGCATTAGATCCAAATATTTCCCTGCAGTGATCAGTTATTGTTTACTATACGTGAAAATTATATGATCATAATATGACTACTTGCCTATCTTTAATTAATAGGATATATTTTATAAAAATTCATACACCATGGAAATGAGTAGTGACTAGTGATTCTATAAAAAATTAATACATACTCAGCATGACCTAAACAATTATTTACATTAGAACGAAATGTAATGTGGGGAGCCTGAAGCACATGCCAATCTTAGTTGAACAAACATATAGCTCCCAAAGCCTAGAATAACATCTGCCATTAAAATAGGTAAGGAGATCTGAATATGATAGTAAAAAAAAGGTTGAATTCTAAAGTAAGAAGTATACAGACTGACTTTGTAATCAAAATATACAAAGTAGCAGGAGGATAGTCTAGTTTAAATATTTCTTTGTGTTTTTCTACTTCTAAAGGCTTTCAGGAGGTAACTTGAATTCATGGCAATTGCTAAAGTTTAAAGAAATTCAGAGAAAAATTTCTTTCTCTAAAGAGAAGCCTTGATACAGGAAAGATCAGAGGTTAACCCATCCACTTTCTAAATTAAATGTGAGCATTGCACAACTACAATATAAAATGTGAAGGGCTTAATTTGAAAATGGCATCCATCACTGAGCTAATTATAAGCGAAACTACTGAACCCTTTACTGCATATAAATGTGTACTTGGCATTTCAGGGAATTTTGTTCTTATCTTGGGCAGCTTCTTGTCTGCCTTCCTTTCTAGTTAAAATATTCCTTTCAGCAACATTAAGAAATAGCAATAAATATCATAATGAGAATTAATGAATATAATAGATCAATAACAAAAACAACAAATAACAAATAACAGGCTGCCCAGGGGGGTTGTGGAGTCTCCTTCTCTGGAGATATTCAAGTCTTGCCTGGACGCCTACCTGTGTGACCTGATGTAGGGAACCTGCTTTGGCAGGGGGGTTGGCCTTGATGATTTCTAGAGGTCCCTTCCAACCCCTACAATTCTGTCATTCTTTGATAAATTTATTATAATAATTTAATTTAAATAGCAAAATTTTAAAAGAAACATTTAAGAGCTTGTCTTTTTTTTTTTTTTAATTCTACTAGTCCTTATTATTTCCAGTGCCATTCTTTTCTTGTATTATCTCCTTGATTCCTCAGTAGAGCCCTGATCTGTGTAATTCCAAATTTCCTGAATTCGTCAAAGTTGTTTATCAGTAATGTACAAGCGCAGATGATTACAGGATTGCACACTGGATGTCAGGAATGTAAGTGGAAGGTCGAAGCTGTGGCTGGAGCCCAGTGATGCTCAAGAATTCACATGCATGCCACTGGCTCTTAGGGTGAGAGCTTTAAAATAAAACCTATTTCAACCATTTTTTTTCTGCAGCTTAACATATATTTCTGAAGAGGCAGAATAGGGTCTTATACATGCCATACTTTTTAAAGGAAAAACACTCAGGAGTGTTACATTTTGGAGCTCAGTTTTTCAAAATGTGGTGAGTAATGGAATCTGCCAATAAGTTTATTTGACAGAAGACTACATAAACAGACAGAAGACTACCTAAACAAACACTGAGCATTAGCACAACGTGTACCCATATCATCAGGCACACTTGAAAATAACTTTTTAAAACCAGACCAGGAAATGATAAGCCTCTGAATGTTTGATGTTAGGACACACCTGTGGGCCTATTTCGCCCTGGCTTCATCGAGATAAAAGCTGGTTTTGGCTGCAATAGAATAAACTTTCTTCACAACAGACCTTATGGGACTGTGCTTTGAATTAGTAAGTAAAAGTGTTGATACATCAACAATGGCTGCTGATGAGCAAAGCTTGCAAAGTTGGATTCTTCTCTCTTTCCATCTCTGATCTTCTCCCCTCTCTGAGATGGAATGGTTAGAAGGTTGAGAGGGGGCACATCAGGGGCAGCTGATTCAAACTGATCAAAGGGATATTCCACACCATTGGAATTTGTCAGAAAGAAGAAGGAAGGGGAGACAATTTTGATTGTGGGTTTTCTTCCTTTTAAATTTAACGTTTGCTCTTGAAGCAAATGATTCTGCAAATGATTTTCAGACACTTTGCATTTTCTCTTGTTCCATTAAAAAAATAAAAATAAAAAAAAATTGGAATACACATCCATATTTTACTAAAAGTTGTTCTTAATTTGATTTCATCATTTATGAAAACAAAATTAGCTATCTCACAGAATGACCTTCCTATTAATAAAGTGAAAGATTTTCTCAGGATTCATTATGATCCAATTGAAGAGCTTTTGATTATTTGTAACATAAAATCTCTTTATCAGTGTGAGTTCTTCTTACCCATTATGTACTGGCAGGAAGGAAGAGCTTCAACTGAACATCAGTGTTGATCTTTATCTTCAAAGTAAACTGATCTTCCTAGAGATTACTCTTCAAGAAACACTGACAAAAATGCACATAGGAAATAAATAAATAAAAAAAATTACTTCTTCCAGTTGCATCCTTTTACACTATATATAAGTAGTTGTGGAAAAGAACCAAAATTGCTTCAAGCCAAAGCAATTTGAAAATATTGACTAGGGAGAGCAGCATCCAAACTCTTGTTTTCCAGTTCAGCAGCATCTTGTGCAATACGTGGGTAAGCAAAGAAAATGAACAAACAAAACAAAACAAAAAACCTAACAAGATAGGAAAGCTGTGGAGCTGTTGGAGAGGATCCAGAGAAGGGCCACAAAGATGATCAGAGGACTGGAGCACCTCTCCTATGAAGAAAGGCTGAGGGAGCTGGGCTTGTTCAGTCTAGAGAAGAGAAGGCTGCAGGGATACCTCATTATGGCCTTTCAATATTTAAAGGGAGATTATAAACAGGAGAGAAATCAACTTTTTATATGGTTAGATAGTGAATAGGACACGGGGGAATGGTTATAAACTAAAGGAGGGAAGGTTTAGATTACATGTTGGGGAAGTTTTTCACTTTGAGGGTGGTATTGTGCTGGCACAGGCTGTTTGGAGAGATTGTGGGTGCTCCGTTCCTGGAGCTGTTCAAGGCAAGGTTGAATGGGACTATAGGCAGCTTGATGTAGTACTTGATCTAGTGGCTGACAGCCTTGTCTGTAGCAGGGAGATTGGAACCTCATGATTCTTGATGTTCCCTCCAACCCAAGCCATTCTATGATTCTATGATTATAATTCTAATTAGACCACTCTCTTAGTATTCAAGAGGAATAAATGAAATTGCAAACTGAGTAAAATGGAGACTTCTTTGTTCTAAGAAAAATACAGCCTCCTTTGTCAACAAATCAGAATTTTGTTGAAAGTCTACATGAGCCTGGAGCAGGGAGCCAACAAAATATCTGGCTTGTCTTTCTGCTTGATTTACTTAAGCAGGATGAAATCTGCCAAAGGCATACCAAACTGTGAACACATTTAGTTCCCACCTAAATCTTGTTTAGAAGGGTTATGTGAGGCATAGGACTTTACTGGCTGTTGAAACAAAAATGAATTTCACCAGTTATGAGCAAACCACCAAGCAGGACAGCAAAAGCCATGAATAATTTTCTAAGATCTAGTTTCAAGGGTAGTGTACTATTTTGTAGTACACTGTAGCTCTTTGTATGCAAGAGATGGAAGAGAAATGATACGGGTAGGACAAGAAAGATGAGTTTTTCTGTGACCTTCTGTTTCTGCAGATGCATAGAGAAAAGGACAAGTTGAATTTTAGAGAAAAGACCCATAATATCTTAATGAGTAGTAAAGAAATTTTAAAAACAGTCACAAAAAAATCTTAAAATAAGCTGAGGTTTCCTTCTGAGGATAAAGTCTATTAAACTAACAACTCAGTCAAAAATGAGGAGAAAATTTATATGTATATATACATATATATATATAGAACTGGGGCACAGTCTGCCTCACTGCAGCAAGTTTCAACTTAGAGCTGATTCTTCAAATTTCAGTTTATCCTAAGCCCCAGGATTTCAATATTTCCCAATGAAAAGAAAAAGCTCAGTGTCTGCCTAGACTCAAATGAATTATTTTTGATTAATGCATGCAGAATCTTGTTTAGCTGAGGTAGCTCACCTGTACAGTTCAGTGAAACAAAGACATAAAAGGAGAATAATGCTTTGCATTTTTATAAGCAATTTTGATGGTCTTCATTTTCAACAAGCTGTTAATAGCACCACAGAATGAACACCACCAAATACCAAACTGTTAATAATCAGTAGCAACAAAGATAGACAAAGAATTCTTCTGAGTATAATTATATATAAGTATAAATAAATAATTTCTACTATACAGATCTCTTAGTGGGCTGTTGTGGTTATACTGAATGCTCTAATACAATTTCATTTTACCCTTTTCAATTGTTGCTTTTTTTCCTGTTATCATGCAGAAAGAAAAGAAAATTAACTCTGTTTAGAAGTGAGTGGTTGTAATGGATCTTTGGGTTCATGTAAACAGTTTGTTTAATTATTTTCAGTGCTTAAACGTGATTCAAATTAGAATGATGAAGTTTGTATTTAGAATAGCTGCAGTTTTGTATTGATGTATATCACAAAATCGTAGAGTCGTAGAATGGTTTGGGTTAGAAGAGACCTTTAAAATCACTTAGTTCCAACACCCCTGGTATAGGCAAGGACAGAAATCCCAGATTTCTCAAAACCCCTTCCAGCCTGGCCTTGAATGCCTCCAGGGAGGGGGCATTCAAAACCTCTTTTGACAACCTATTCCAGTGTCTCACACCCTCACGTGCTATATTGTCTCATTATTGTCTCATTACTATATTGCAAAAAATCACTCAAAGTATTTTATTTCTTTATAAACTTTTCATGAGATAGTGTCATATGTCTTGAACCATGTTTCTTCATCTTCCATGAAGTATATTCATTGGATTTCTCTTATGTACATCATTCTCTATGGTTCTAAGCATTTATATGTATTCAGATAATTTTCTGAAGCAACAATACTCTCCTCAAGCCAAAGAAAAACAAACATACAAAAGTAGAAAGATACCTCAATAAAAAAATAACATTACCTAAGATGTTTCTTCTGTTCTTACTGAAAATCAAATCTATTCTATAAATTTAACAATAAAAGAACTAGGACACAAGTGAACAAATTCACTGTAACTTTCTTAAATCTGATGCAGTTGATCTAAACAAAGATGTTTGTGTTGTTTTCATGCTAGAGTTATGCAGCAATACAGCAAAGCTTTGATTCATTTATTTTTATTCTGGATTTTTTCTTTAACACTTTTTTTTTTTTTTGTAATTACAGTGCTATGTTGGTTGTTTTGTTTTGTTTTGTTTGTCTCTTTGTTCATTTTTTAAGTGGCATTGCTCAAGAAAAATATTTACATATATTATGTCTGAAATAACAGAAACAGTGATTTTTCTGTTCTCCAATTCAATGTATACTTCAGTCATATAGACTGGATTGAAAAATAACAGACAGACCCTCAAGTCATTTTGTGAGTTATTTTGGCCATAGCAGCTTCTCTAACCTGCTCAGATTGTTTCTAATATTGCCTTTGAAATTGGTTTTCAGTTTTCTTGTGTATCTTGCACACAGAAATAAGAGTCTCATAGTTTTCTTCTTTGGAAATTGAAGAAATGTCCTTTGAAAATGTACTTTATTTTAGCTCTTACTTATCAGCTATTGTTTAGCAATATCTGGTGCGAGAAAGGAAAATAACTTGTAAATAAAAATAGCATTGAACCCCGTATTATATTAGTGTAACTGTGACAATTGACATGGACAAACCTGTAGCCACCACTGCCCAACAGGATACTCCTGCAGAACAGATCTATGTCCTTCTGATTTTTCTTGAAGGATGAAATAAAAATTCTGTGCACTTTCATAAGTAAATATGATATGCTTCTGGGAAGGAATGGAAACTACCCAACCCAAGGTTTGAAGCCTTTTTCCTATTCTTTCCCAACTGTTCCAACAGGAATGAGAGTTTTGAAAATAAGTTTTTTCAAGAGATTCATATTAGATGCTTTCTTATTGACAAGAACCATTTTCTTGGAGACTATCTAAATCTTGCCCACATATTTCTGGTGGACTACAAGCTGGACGTGAGCCAGCAGTGTGAGCTTGCAGCCTGGATGGCCAACTTTATTCGGGGATGCATTAAAAAAGGGGTGGCCAGCAGGGAGAGGGAGGTGATTGTCCCCCTCTGCTCAGCTCTTGTGAGGCCCCATCTGCGTCCAGGCCTGGGGCCCATAGAAAGATGCAGAGCTCTTGAAGCGGATCCGGAGAAGGGCCAGTAAGAAGATCAGAGGATTGGAGCACCTCTCCTATGAGGAAAAGTTGAGGGAACTGGGTTTGTTTAGCTTGGAGAAGGCTCCAGGGAGACCTCATTTTGACTTTCCAGTACTTGAAGGGAGCATATAGACAGGAGGTGGAAAGACTGTTTACGAAGGTGGATAGAGATAAGACAAGGGGGAATGGTTTTAAACTGAGTCAGGGAAGGTTTAGGTTAGATATTAGGAGGAAATTTTTCACCCAGAGGGTGGTGACGCACTGGAAGAGGTTGCCCAAGGAGGTTGTGGATGCTCCATCCCTGGAGGCATTCAAGGCCAGGCTTGGGCACCAGGGTCTGGTGGTTGGCGACCCTGCCTGTGGCAGGAAGGTTGAAACTAGATGATGATTTTTGAGGTCCTTTTCAACACAGGCCATTCTGATTCTAAGATATGATATAGGTAGAGATGCCTTGAAGATCACAATGAAAATCAAAATTATAATTCTGCAGTAGATTCCATCCTCTAGAATCTCTCTGATTGATTTTCCCTTCCTCAGCATTTGCCATAATCTTGGAAATCTGTGTGCTTCATTTTGTTGATTATGTTCTTCAACCAATACCTGCTGTAGATAAAAGTAACAATGTAAGTACCTTGCACTTGGAGCCTGAATATGGCTGATAGTAGCAGGGGAAGTAACCATTTCACTAACCTTCCTCCATTAATATACAGGGAAGCTTATAAAAAAGTTTAAACAGAGGCTGAATTTAAGTCAGAAAATAAAAATACTGCATAGAACTCTGAATTCAACAGTTATCTGGCAGTTGAAGGGGGGATGAATAATAAGTAAGTAACAAGTAGTGGAGACAACACTCCTCTACCATATCTTTTAGTTTCCTGGAGCCAGTGATCACTACTGGAGAAAAGAGCATTTATCTCAGAAATCTGATAATTGTCTTATCATACCTAGACTACTTACTTCCAGTTCTCAATGTTCCTATTTGTTACACACCTCAAAACTATTTCTTCATTTTTTTCCTATTTCTTTTCTGGATTATGTTTAGACCAAAGCTGCCGTTGTATCTAGGATTATGCCAGTAATAGAGCCATTCCTTGCTATTGAGAACTACTGTCTATATTAGAAGAAGTTAAGAATTTTATGTTAAAACATATATATATATATATATATATATTTAAATCAGGTTCTGTCAGTCAAAACATTTTTGAGAAAAAACTTTATATCTAGGAAACTAAATATTTAATTAGTTATAATGTTATTCACAGTTACATTTGTTGTTGAACTAGAAGCAACAGAGTACCAGGTAGATCTGTATTACTGATACATAATTAATTTTTAACATGTTGAAACAAGATTGATTTTTATGACAGATATTTTTATATTATACAGTAAGAATAATGTGTTCCATCTAGATCTTGTTGATATCATGAGCCAGAGTTAGAAGACAACATACACTTTAGCACATCAGAACACAAAGGAAGAACTATCTGGTCTACACAGGCAAATCCTAAACTACTTAAAAGCTGACAGAAGCCCTGAAATACACTTTGTAGTATCCATTCTACAGTTTTCATTGCAGTTAAAATAATAATTATTGGTATTTCTGATATCCACATACATATTCTTTTCCCTGTTGGATATTGTTAAGTTGCAGCTCCTGAAGACTTTCGGTGTTAATGATTTAATATCTTAGTTGCTACTATGATGAAATGCATTTTTCTTTTACGATGCTCAATTCTCTTCTAAGTGCATTGAAAGTGCCCTACTTCTTATGTTCTGAGACAAGGATAATGTAATCTTTTCTTTTTCTTGTAGGCTGCTCATTATTTTATACACCTTAGCTTAACATTTAAGTTCCAGCAAAAGCAATAGCTTATGTAAGAATTATGTAAAATTATTGCACAGCTAGGGACATGCTGGGTCAAACTTACTGCTGATGTAACATTATAACAACATTTATGTGCTAGGAATTTTAAATACATAGGATGCTTCAGCATGTTTCAGCATAATAGGTGCTGAAACAGTGCCAATTTCAAAATATCACATGGGAGATGTAGCTATTGTACTGTATTTTGCAAATCTACATTTATTTCACAAATGATTAGTTTTTTAAAAGAGAGTTAAGGAGAAGAATATGATAATGAAGGTCTTGTCTTGACTTTACATATGGATCTGGAGTACAAGCTACTGTAGATCTGACACATCCAGCAATAAACTGAGATGAAAGAAATGGGATATGACTAGTACTCCAGAAAATAGGGAAATGCCTTCTTTTTGGAAAGTGACTCAGTAAACTAGCTCAGGCTCAATTTAAAAAAGAGGCTGTGAATACCATTTGGCTGAAACATTTGGAAATAACTTGTTTACCATAGTTTGAATGAAGAGAATGGCAATATGCATTGGAAGAATTAAAGACAGAAGTATTTGTATTACTTCTAAAATATTCTGCAAATTCTTAATCTTTTTATTAACTGTTTTTGTTCTCCTGTGGTGGAGAGACAGAGCCTCCACTCTGCCTGTGTTCTGTAACAAACAGCATCTGAAAGTAAATCTTTAGGGAAAAGTATAAAAATGTAGAAGGAATATCACTTTACGTCCCCAGGTGTGCTATCCTAGATTTGACCATTTGTGTCTTTGGACTTCCTGCTCATCAGTAATATATGGAGATCACTCTGAATGTAATGCCTCTTGTTTATTTCCATGGAAACTACAACAGATACAAAGAGCACGGTATTGCATAGGGCAAATTATCAGCTACAAACTGCTATTTTTCAGCATAGTCATCACCATTATCTATTCATTTTCACCAGAGATGATCAAGCGTGTGCGTACTGCATCATAAATATCAATACCAGTGGAGGTGACCAACTGTCACTGTCCTCGTCACTGAAATGCACCACACAAATCAACTGTTTGTTCCCCATAAATGTTCAGCAAGTGTCAATGAATATCAGTGAGTGCCATTTTTTCCATATGGATGAATTCAACGACACACCTTTACTTCATAAGCACTTCTATGTCAGATGACATTTTGTCAGAGTGCCCCTCTGTTGCCATCTGTCACACAGCAACAAAATGTAATGGAATATTGGTGGTAAGGTTCAACTTCTTCTGTGATACCAACAATTGCTTCTGACATCATAGGCCAACATAATAAAATAAGAGGCATTATTTTTAATGCAGCCCTCATACATAATGAACTCCTAATGCCCTAATTTGGCAAAAAATTTTGTGAATGTATGTAAATCATCAAAATCTCCAATGACTTGAGCAAAGAGGCTCACAGTTGAACCATGAAGCATGTAAAAAGATTTTTCTTGGCTTAGAGATTTTGTTCTTGGTAATTTTTCATTTTAGTTTCTTTTGATGCATCTCAGTTCTAATTCAAATGGAAACTTGGTACCCATTCTTCATTTCCGTGATGCTCATGGATTTATTCCAGATACGGTCAAGCTATTTTTTTCCTCTCTTTGCTGTATTTGAAAAAAAAAAAAATTCTGAATGCACATTTTTGAGAAAATTGAATAGTAGCAAAAAGGCAGAAAAAATACTTTTAGAAAAGTAGAGATGAAATTAAGATTTTATTTTCTCCAAGAATATTCTTTTGCCACTTCAATGTTTGTATTGTTTTTCTTCTGAAATACACCAAGGGACACTTTGATGCCATTGCCTCCCAAAACTTTCATGTGAAGCAAAGCCAAAGAGTCCAGTTTGCATTTTAACAGAGAGAATCCATGTAGAAATCTCAGGGTAGCTTTCATTTTGAAGAAGTAGAACTGAATCTTTCTTCTATAATGAGTGTATATGAGAAAAGGCAGTTTTCCAGTCTCATGTCTATCTACCTAAGATATTATAGGACACTATTGTTAGTTTATGGAGATTCAGAAGAAAGAAAATTTAAACTTCTGCTAAGTAATAAAATATCTTCTGCAAGATGCTGGATACAGGTAGTGCCCACGCTTTTTGTCTTTAACATTCTTAAGTATGTTTTCTTCCATGACTGCATCATTAATTGCTTTAATGTATTCCTGTTAACGCATTTTTAACAGCCACTTCTCTAAATTGTAGATTATTGTCTTATTAACTAGTTAAATTGCATTTGAAAGATTAGTCAAACAGACAAAACAGTCAATTTGTCAAAAAATCAAATAAATATTGTGGCTTCGTGATCAGTGTCATGCCAATTTTATTTATTTATTTATTTATTGTTTGTTTGTTTGTAAAGTGGTTTGAGCTCAAAGAAAGAATGGTAGGACATGAATAGGTAGTTACTCATCAGACTCAGGAAAATATGGACTTTATCAAAGCATGCTAGGGGAAATCATAGCAACACAAATTCTCAGTTGCTGGCCTTCCAAAAGAATCAAAGTTAAGCAAGGCAAATAGCTAAAAATATCTGTATTGACTAAAGGTCACGGAGGAGTACTGTAAAGCAAAGGAGATGAAAGAGCTTCTATAGGCCTGAATAAGGAAGGAAGGAAGGGGCGACAAGTATAGGTTTAGCTACACACTGTAAAAATGAGCATTGTGTTGAAAAATGGGAAGAGAACACTCCAGTCTAGAAGTAAAAAGGGTTTCTGGGCTAATTCCCAAGCTCAAATTCTCAGATAAATTGAAAAGCAATTTCTTTGTTCCACAAAGAATAATAACTGGTATGAGACCTGTGAAACATCACAAGGCAGCTGATCTGTCTTGTTTCTCAAGCTAGTATAGGTTAAAAGCCATTTGTTGTTTACTCCTTTTATTTTATTTATTTTCTTTGCCTTGGAAATAACAAACTTTTCTATAGTTTAGAAGTCAAATACCACCATGAATGAAAAGAATGAAGGGAAACTGAGATGCTGTTGGGTTTCAGTGGTCTAGGATTCGGATTTTGAGGGTAATGATAGGACTAGAGGGAATGGCCTCAAGTTGCATCAGGGGAGGTTCAGATCAGACATGAGGGAAAAATTCTTGAAGAGAATGATTAGGTGGTGGAAAGGGCTGCCCAGGGAGGTTGAGTCACTGTCTCTGGAGGTGTTCAAGAAATGTTTAGATATTGTATGGAGGAACATGGTTTAGTGGGAAATGTTGGTGATAGGTGGATGGTTAGACAGGATGATATTGGTGGTATTTTCCAACCTGGGTGATTCTGTGCTTCTGTGTTTCTGTGATACTATTCATATTCCCAAAGTAGTTTTACTGGGTTCCAGTAAACCCAAAAATATGTTAATTAGAAAATTATTGACCATTTTTGCACTTTTCATATCTCCTCTGGTCGGGATCCTGCTTTTAGGTTAAAAAAGTTTTTAGCTCTGATGTGTGTGTTTTATATAACATGGAGTTATCCAGCGTGTTTTCTTTTTAAAGAAATGTGCCTATTAAAAATTCATTAGGAATCAGCATAGTTCTTCATTTTGTTCAAGTCAGTGGACAAGAATCTTGTAAGAGAACTGGCCGCAGTTTGAAATATCAAAATACCTGAAATCTAAGTCCTGTATTGCCTTTGTTTTGAAGAGTTTTGTTCAGCTAGTCATTTGACCCGTAAATTTTCAGTAGGTACAGATAAACACTCATATGGTACTCAGGTACTCATAAATGCTCAAATAAGCCAATTATTTGAATAACACTAATCTGTGATAGTCTGTTTATGGCTGCATATGTCTTCACTGCTTTTTACAGGTGCCTGAAGTTGAAATTGATGTCCCTGGGTAGTTTTAACTCTGCTCCAATGCTTCCTATATTGACATACAAAGATATAGTTGTTTGGAGACAATTTCCTCGCATAAAGTTAGGAAATGATATGTTGCCACCTGCAGATGGCCATTCCTGTCGTGAATACAGCACATAGAGTGACAGATATAGACTTAAAAGGATTGATTTTTCAAAGCCTGAGTTAGATGAGATAAATGCTATTCACCTGAAAGAATATAAGGGAGTAATGTAAGCTATTTGTATGACCAACAGAGAGTTGGTAGCAGTTTAGAATGAAATGAAATTAGTGGTCTCTAAGTTCTGTTCTGCCATAATGTACAGGTTTTGACTGGGTGACAAAGGAATTGTTTCAGGGCTACTGTTTGGATCTGTATGGAAATCAGTGTATGGAAACCAATATTTTAGTTATTGCTCAACATTCCTTACATGTTGTCAAGGCTTTTTCTGTTTCTCACGTTGCCCACCAGTGAGGAGGCTGAGTGTGCGTAAGAAGCTGGGAAGGGATACAGTTAGAACAGGTGACCCAAACAGACGAAAGAGGTATCCCATACTCTACGATTGCATGGTTAGCAATAAAAACTGAAGGAAAAAAGGAGACACCTGGAGTGGTGGCATTTGTCTTCCAAGTAACTGTTACGCATGATGGAGACCTACTTGTCTGGAAACAGCTGATAATCTGCCTGTGGATGGGAAGTGGTGAATTAATTTCTTATTTTGCTCTGCTTGTGTGTGCAGCTTTTGCTTTATGTATTAAACTATATTTGTCCTGTCCCTTCAGTTTTCTCATTGTTACTCTTCTTTTTCTTTAATGTATGGATTCCTCACATTAAACTTGAGCACTTCAAATATATGCCTACAATTTAAAGCTTACTGTAATCCTCCTATAGGAATATGAGATAATCATTGGAGAGAAAGGCATCTACATCACATTGATGAAATTTGGATGAATTGAACCAGTATCTGAAATTCCTTTCTCTTTGTACAGACTGTTGGATGTTAAGACGTCTGCATTCATGACCCCAGACAAATGCCTCATGGTAGGTGTGATGTGCTTGGGCTTTAGAGCCTTCATGTGGATTCTTATGCCTGAGAATGTGAGAATAAATATGAAACAGTTTTAAAATTCTTGGCCGTGTTATCATATATGTTAAATTTATAATGATGCAAGATACAGTGACATTCTGTCTTACAGCGACCAGCACAACTGGTCCCTGACTTCATTTGGGTGACCAGGCAAAAAACATAAGAAATTTTCTGAGATTTCTTTCCATCACATTTACTATACTTCACCACACACAGAGACATTTTATTTGACCTTATATTGGAGGCCAACCTGTCTCTGAATATTTTGACTTTTTGAACAGCCAGCATCTGTAGTCTTCAGGGCCTTGCATTAACCTTGAAGACCACGGATGTTTTTAGCTGGCTCAACATTTTCTTTTTCCAGTTTTTAAGACTTTCTGGAAGAACATCTGCTTTGTTTGTGCACCAGTATCATCAGCATGATTGGCATGGCTCTAGGAATATGTTTCTCAACTAACAGAGAATATCTAATAGTGGGGAGATAAAACATACTTTATATGCTTGTGTAAAGCCCAGTATTAAGAGTATGATTTTACTTTTATTTACACAATTGAATATTGGGAACAATTCCACTGAAGTCAACAGTTATACAGGATACAAGTGGTGTTAAGTGAAATCAGAAACAAACTCTCAACTTTCTCTGTTTTTTTATAGCCTCATTACACTTTTTACACACAGCTTTAATCTCATAACTTTAACATTATTATTATAATTATTACATTATTATTACTAATAATACTAATTATATCTAGGTTTCCACATATCAAAAACACATCTTGTGGACATTTTTTTAAATCTGCTGAGCTTACTAGCAGTATTACAAAAAGTTATTTTTAATTACTTCTTTTTAAACGTTCACTTTGAGAATCCATGAGACCTCTAGATAGAATTAGGATTATTTAACCTGATAGTCAGTGCACTTCCTGTTATTCTGCACACCTTGTTATCTGGGAAAATAAATATCTTTAAAACAAGTTTTAATAGAAGAACAGGAAAGTTGGCAGGGTATTTGCATATTGGTCATATTCCCACCATGATTTTGCTTGTCTTTAAAGCCTAGACTTCGAATTGTGGCAATCTGATTTTAGATGAGGAAAATAGAAGATTATGAAATGACATAGTAATTTAGTTCCATCAGAAGTTAATGAAAAGACTGGCTTTAGTGTTGAAGGCAAATTATCTGATCTGCACAATAAATAATTTATTTGAGGAGGTTTAGAATTTAAACAATGAGGTTTACCATAGGATTCTCTTGCTTATATAGGTGTTGACCAATGTCTTGGTTCATACACATAGATAGATATAATCCAAAGAGTCTACCTTCTGGCCATTATCTGTCCTTGAAAACCTCAGTACTTGTCTCTCAAGGATACAACAGCAGAAGTCAACAAGAGTTCATGTGTAATGTATGTATTTGCCTCTGTTCATTCTTGCCTCTTCATATTACCTGTCTGCAAAGGGTACAACAACATGTTATAAAATGTCACACTTCTGCACTGCAGTTCCCCAGTTTGCTAATATATATCTCTAAGCTATTCTGTGCATCTGAGAGAATCTATAATTTCTTATTGATACTTTTTTCTCTTTAGTTAATCCTTATTCTCTTAGTCCCAGGTACTGAAATGATGCTATATGTTCAAAAGAACGTAATCTCTAAGCCAGTTAATAAAGTACATGCACAAGTCTGGTGATTTTGAATGAAGCAGAAGTGAAGCTTAAGGCCTTCTTAGCTGGGAAGCAGACAGGATATAGCTGCAGTGCTGAAATATGATAGATTTGTCAAACAAACAACACAAGTGTGAAGACTGAAAAAATCTCAAAAATTTAGCCCCTCTATACAAAAATCACAGTAGTGCTTCAGATCCTGAACACAATCCCTCCTCATTCTGAAAAACTGGATAGTAGGATCCAAAAGAAAAGAAAAGCTAACACCTTTTGATCTCAGTGTAAAACAAGCAAGAAAGCAGGAGCTTATCCTATTCTTACACTTACCCTGTCATTTTCATTTTCTCCTTCTGGCTTTTGGGAAAGCTCAACCTGTAATACACCCAAGGAAATGGGAAATGGAAGCTACATTTTATTTAAATGTTTAAGAAAAGACACCAAACAGTTGACATCAGCAGTTAAAATAGCACTCCTTGCGAACACTTTAGCATATACTGAAACTTACTGTTAAATAGACCTCTAATTCAATAAGTAAATCAGCATTAGCTGGTAGAATTTGTAACACTAATCAGAGTTTTCATACTCTATCTGGATTAACATTCTCCTTAAACGAAAATTAAAACAAATAGTGAACTTGAGCAAGACAGAGATCTTAAATTTCTATTTCAAACCAGTGCAAGGTGTTCCATTGTAATCCACCATCCTTAAAACAGAAATTAAGCATTTAAGGTAGCACTTTAAATGCCCAGATGGTTGAATTATAAGAAAATGTGCTGATTTTATTCTCCTCCTAAAGAGGCAGCTCAAAGGAATTAGGGCCCATTTCAAAAACTTTTGAACAGAATATCAACCCAAATATAAAGATTGTTATATTCCAACTGATTTGAAACATCATACATTATTTTTTATCTTTTGTGTTTGTCTATAAATATCTGGGATATTTATAGACTGGGAAAACTGATCAGTTCCTAGGCTTTCAGTGTTCTCATGACGATTTAAAACAGTTAATTTGATTATTTTTTAATACAGTTAAGGAATATTCCAAAAGTGCATTTTATTTGTATTATTATGATTAAATTCTTAGCTCTTTCAGAATCAATTCAAAATACCTTTATCCTTTGAGAGAGTTAGAATTTTGCTATTTCAGTTTGGCCTTTTCATATTTAAATGTTTATAAAACTATTTAAAGTTCAGGAAATGTATACAGCATGCATTTCTTCTAACTAGCTAACATTTTCGATAGCAGAGAATGTTTGTTTATTTGTTTGGTTTTTAGTGCTACGATGACCATTCTACTTTTCTGTAACTTTTCATACATCACAATGTAATCTAACAGTGAATGTGAGCAAAATTATAATTATATTAAGGGTGGTAGACTACAAAAATACTTCTATCATCTTTCCTCAACTATTACAGATGTTTTTATTCATTACTTTAGTCTGAGCTGGATATTGTTTACTTCCCAAACTATTTAAAACCTTTTAAAAGGGTTCTATTTATGATGTCACAGTCCAAGGTCTTTTGGGGATAGATTAGGAAAAAAAAAAAGCACTGGACTGGGCATAGAGTGAAGTACATTGCAGTATTCTTCCACTCCAAAATAGTTGTTGGGTTTTTTTCCCCCAAAATACAGAGTATTTGTTTGTAATGAAGTGAATAATGGCTATTATGCTAAATTTATACCGTATGGCTGTAAAGAGATAAATAATTTGGAATGTTTCTATCAAAAGTCACCTAATAGTAATAGTACATGGACTGTTTCATTTTGCTTATTTACTTAATTTTTTCCACACATATTTTCTTTCCAAAGAGGCAGTTCTCCCCCTCCCCTGGCTCTGCCCTTCAAGTGTAAATTTTATTTTATTTTATTTTACTTTTTTTATTATGCTTGGAGCTTTCACTAATACTGAACTATGCTTAATTCCTGTTACACTGCAGACCACAAACACAGTCTTCAGGAGTTTACTGAAGGTTGTTTACAGAAATATCTTTTCAATAATCTTAGTAGAGCTTATTTACTCCCTCCTTCAAAGAAGTAGGATGCCAAAGCAACTTTTCTGTGTGAATTAGTAACTATACCCCTTCCTGATTATGCTGTGGTGTTTTCCCTTCATAAATACAATCTGCAGTAGGACTTCACTTACATCAAAGACAGTAGCCTATTGAAGAGAAATCAGGTTACTAAGTCTGGATGACTTCTGATAGGGCCTGATCAAAGGGCCAAAAGCTATCAGTTCAGACAGGCACCTCTTTTCCTTTTGTTTGAGTCCGGAAACGAGAGAGCTGATAGCTGCCTTTTGGTCCTAATTCATACCACTCTGCTTGACAAGAGATGAAAGGTGCACCAATTATTGCTGGTAATAGCTGACTACTCTGTGCATTCATTACTGTGGTTATCATTACAAATTATACGGTACTCTTTACCTGCAAGGTAAAGATTAAGGAAATATTTCCTTGCATCAAAATTTCTCTTAGCTTTACTTAATTTTTTTGTACACTGAGAAGAGCCTAAAGTAGAAATGCTTTCAAAAATAGATTCAGCTTGATACAGTTTCATGAGTGAGTCCGAGAACTCATCTAATGTTAAAAGCTGGAAATATATTTTAGTACATAAAATGAGTAATAATTATATTTTTGTAAAAATGATATCTACCTTCCTCCACATAAACTCCCCATGGCTATTGAAACTATATGTCTCCCAAATACAAAAATGCATGAATGAAGACAACATGAAAATGGAAAGATAATATATCATTAAGAAGGTATTATAAGCCTACGATTATATCAGGTTGTTCTGGAGGTAGGAAATCATGAGCTTTTTCATTTCTATCACATTAACATAAGATACAATTTTTTTAATGGTATCATGAATGCAGTAATGTATAATGAGAAATGGAAAAAAAGTCAAGGAGAAAGATTGAGATTTGCTTTCTGAGTCAACAACCTAGCAGTCTTCTGGTTTATTAAGGTGAATCTGTCATTCACAACCAGATTGCATAACCAATAAATAAAGAAAGATTTTAGTCTTAAATATCAAGAAGATAAGGTATTAAGAAGAGTTGATAGAAATATATATAGAGAAAGAAGAAAAATGGGTCAATATTTCTGTGCATGTAAAATAATGGCAAAATGAGTACAAGGCAGTTTTGAAATGTTTCATTTGCTAGTAACAGACGATGCAGTCAATGATTCAGTGCTTTGTCAAATGTAGTTCAGAGGCAAAGCAAGTTCAACCTCATAACATGATCATATGTATGTGTATACGCATATGTATTATGCTATGTATATACTATGGTTATGTTTATGTGTCTATTGTAGCATGCTCTTCATTCAACAATACCATTAAGTTAGTTAGAATCTGAAACTGGTATAGAATGGGACAGAGTCCACCATAAATTCCAAAGTATTCTTCTTACATATTTTCAGGGATGAACTTCTGTGTTATTAGTGAATTCAGTACCCAAATTTGTTATTCCTATAAGGGACTCATGTTATTGCCTTCAATAATTGCACTTGTTCTTCAGTCCTTTCCTTTAGACAGATAGAGGTCGGGAGCAGTTTTCCTCCTGAAGATATTACATTTTATTCATTTCCAGATCTAGAAGATCCTGATATTTGGAAAGAAAATTTTGGAGATTTATTCTTGTAAGGTTTACTTATGAAGAGTAGATGACCTTCTTTGGTGAAGAACTGTGAAATCAGTGTTACCTGGAATACCCGTAGGACTATTAAAGGAAATAATATAAATAAATTCAGAATTGTTTGGTGTGTACACAGCTGGTGTGAGTGAAAGAATGAAAGATGTCCACATAAACAGCTCTGTATTCTCCTTCAAACAGACTCACAGAGCTTCATTTATTTTGTTAGGGCTCCTGAACAGGGCTCCTGAATACAGGACTGCCTGTCCGTGAAGTGTGTGATCTGGGCTTGGTTCATGAGTAGCATAGTTAGCAGCATTCACTGCTGCTTAAATAAGTAGTACCTTGAACAGTTTGGTGATGTTCCTTATAAAAAGGAAGAAGTAAACACAATGGTAATTGTACCTATGCAGTTATATACCACCATTAAATCTCACAGTTTTTGTTCATAACTACTGATCCTAACTGTGCTATGGAGAAGTTAAACTTGGGTGGGTCTTGACTTTGAACATATCAAAATATGCGTTGAAAACAGGAATTATTTACAGGAATTGCTATGGTAGATGAAACCAATCATCCGATAAAATATGCAAGAAATGCGCTAATGATGCATGCTACCAGAAAGAGCCTTTGTCTTCTATTGATTAGTTAGAAGATCTTTTAAACCTGTTTCTGACAACCTGAGAGCCTTTTTACAAAGTTTGGTATTTATTGGTGATTTAATTTTATTACACTTTCTTCCTGTTTTGGGTCCAGAAGTCTGCAGATCCTTCCATCAATCAGAGTGACTTTACACAGTGGAAAAAATTTCAGAGCTTCTGCAATGACTTAGAGGCCTGTATGCATTTTGTGGGTTTTGTGAGGCTGGCTGGGGAATGACTAAGTTCAGAGACCTTTACTGCTCTTTCTTGTTAGTGTTAATGTCAATTTGCTTTTATACTAGTTTACTGAACTTTTTTTTTTTTTTTAAAGTGAATTATGAAGAGGGAAAGTAAGGGATTTTTAGTCTTTTTTTTTTTTTTTTTTATGTCCTGTGTGTATATATTTTAAATAAGAAACCTGCTTTCAGAGTAAAAGAAAAGGGGAAGGACGTAAAACACTAAACTGCAGTAATGTTGCTGTGCTCTAGGTAATCCTTTAGCCTCTTTAAATGAATAGTTAATATGTTGGACTGATTTTATAGCTGTTTATAGCTGCCACATGGTTTTCATATAAAGAATTTTGCTGTATTTTTAGTCATTTGCAAGACCTACTATAACAGGAAATGTCTTTTTGATTTACTCAGTGAGATCAATAGGAGCTGTGGTACACTCCTCCATGTAAAATCAATACTCTAACTACAGCAGCATCAAGCATATGCACTAAATTGAAAAAGAAACCTTGACTTCATAGCAGTAGCAATTACAAGACCAGTTATGAAGCATGCATGATGGTTGAATGACTTTTGACAGGAACCGTATTTAACTTTGTTGTAATTGGTAATAGTGATTTGCTTAATGGGGCAGTGATTGGTGGTGGGAACTCTGAGGTAACAGTGCAAAAAGAGCACTAATTATTATCTGTATCCAGGTTAGTAATTACTAATTAAATATTGAAGTTATCTTACTTGGGTGAAGAACAAAATTACAAGGGATTGTTCTACCAAATCACCACTCCATTTTCCCCAATCTTTGTTCATTTACACCAAATCTTTGAAATACTATCTTTCTTTGAAATAAAATGGTGTTTTATACAACATTTCTAATTGTTTTAACTATCTTTTTATCAGAGAAACTATTATTTACTTTTCTGATGATACTAAAAAATGCAATTATTACTTTTCTGAAGTTCTTAGGTAGATAAATACAGTTCTATCTGAAGAACTAAATTCTGTGTAGCAAATTGGAATTTTTATCACAGTCCCATTCACATAGCTATCATGCATGATATCATGCAGAGCACTATTCTGACTGTGACTTCTTAAAAAACTTTCTGGACATATGGTATTAGGCTGAAAGGAATAAACCTTTATTAAATTTATAATGACTACTTTTTAATATATGCATTTAACAGCAATTTTTACGTAGAGAGACTAAGATATTTCACGTGCTGTGTGCACATAATACAGTCTTCCTTACTATTTCAACTGTAGTTGGTTTATCATCTTTTCTTTCTTTCAGTGTTTTCTCCATAGTCTTTCAGCATGTATCTCATTATTCAGTACAGTTGCAAAGATAAATGATTCAGTGACATTATCTCTGAAAACTTTTACTCCTGGAACATATTTAATGGGACCATGTTCCATCAAATGTATTAATACTTTTGGCCTTATGCCTAATTGTTTCCAAGAATGTCACTTATTATTATACTGATTTTATTTTCATAATTTTTGATTCAGGTATAAGTTGTTTCCATTTCATGTCATATATGTGCATATATACATTTATGTACATATGTATGTACATAACCTGTACATTACAGAACAAAAATTGGAACTTCAAATCAAGGTCATTCAGTTTTAAATGTCTGTAATTATAGGAAAAGTTTAGGAATACTTAACTGATTATCTTGAAGACTTAACCGCCTCAAGATAGACATCAACAAGATTATCAGTTTGAAAATAAATTGGCTTTCTTATTAGTCTTGTAGTATGTACAATACTTGAGGCCCCTTGCAACCCAATCTATTCCATGATTCTATGATTCTGTGCAAAATGGTGGAATTGGAAAAAATGTTTGGAGAAAGACTTATTATGGAGAGAAATCACCTGTTTCAAACGGTTATTCACTGACACACTCTCTGACATTGCTATGGAAAATAGCAGAGGCTGCTGAGCATGTAAATGTAGCCACTGCAACTTACTTTTGTGTGCCCGATGACAGCATAGATCCATAGCAAATCCCTCCTAAATCCTCTTCTTATTAGAGGATACAGATTCAAAGAGCTATTCCTGTCTTATATCAAGATATTTCTCCCTGGATCACTGCAGAGGCATATTTTGCAGAAGAACCAATGATCTCTCAGGATATTTTCAGATTATTCATAACCATATATTTTGTGTGTGAAGTTTTTAACAAAATTGTTTAAGAAAATTTGTTAAACAAATTTTTAATTGAAAAATAAAATAAACAAATAAAACAACAGCAACAGCCACAACAAACCAAAACCAAACTACCCAACAAACAAAAACAAAAATTCCAAACCTCAAAACCTTCACTGCTTAACAATGGCTCTTGCATATTTATGCAGATGTTATTAAGACCTTCCAGAAAATATTCTACTAAATAATCCTGAAACTGAATGTGTAATTCTACCAGATAGGTGTCAAGATAGATTGACTAATTCCGCAACAATTAGTACCATTACAATTTATTCGCTTATGAATAAAATATGTACTAGGGGATTATAACCTTCAAATAAGTAATAAGTAATTGTGTCAAATGCAATATCTGTAATAACAAGGCCTGTCGTTCCTTGCTGTATCATCATGCTTCACTCCAAAGTGTATCTGAAATACAATGAGAGACTTATTTTCCTTGACTACATAATTTACTTTCTTGAAGGCATCTCGTGATTGATTCATAGAATGGCTTGGGTTGGAAGAGAACTTAAAGATCATTTAATTCCACCCCATGCCACGGGCAGGGTTGTCAACCAGTGAATCAAGCAGTAAATCACGTTCTTTTCTCAGTCTGTACACATATCAGAGACTGCATCAACTAAGGTGCAGCACCTTGCACTTGGCCTTGCTGAACATTGTTAGGTTCATGTGGGCCCAATTCTCAAGCTCATTCAGGTCCCTTTTCATGACATCCCTTCCTTCAGTCATATCAATTGCACCACTCAGCTTGGTGTCATCCATAGACTTGCTGAGGATACACTCAAGGCCACTGTCTATGTCATTGATAGAAGAGTTGAAGAGCACTGCTCCAGAGATAGGCCCCTGGGGGTCACCACTCTGTAGGCTGTGCTGGCTGATTGCGATTTTGACTTATCTAGGTACTTTCAAGCTACTTAAATCACTCCAATCTAGGTGCCCTAATTTTTTTTTTTTCTTTTTTTTTTTCTTTTTTTGCAGTGTTGAAAATGTAGTGCCTGTTTGGTCAGATTTAACCCTAATTATCCAAGTAACCCACCCAGATATTAAATAATCAGGCAGCAGAGCTAGACACTTCTGCAAGAACTCAGAGCGATTTGCAAAACATGTATGAGGAAAGAGACTATGTTGATTAGATTGTTTGGTGAGATAATCAAAGAAATGGAAGATAAATGTTCAAAATATTTCTTCTTCTTAGGGCCTTTACATGGGAGGTTTAAAATCTGATGTCTACATGTTATCTTTTTGAGATTTGTGTTTTTTTGTCTAGTAATTCTGGAATAAAGACAGAAGTAATTGTAGGTATGCTTTTTGAGGTCAGTTCTCAACATGTTTCAAAGGACAAATGTACTGATTTTAGGGGCTGTCACAGGGAGAGTGATACATGAAAACAGGCGGTCCTTTTTTTTTAAGTCTATCTATGTTTGCTTTATGTCATGGCATAGCAAATTGCAGGATTGCATTCTCACTCACCTGAGTGTCAAACTGGGAAGGTGTTGATGCTGGGCTAGTGCATTCCCTACCCTGGGCCATGCAATGAGCAATCTATTCTGACAGGACCTTCTTCACTTTGTGAAGTGTGTCACACCTAGGAAGAGATGGTGTGAAACTAAGCCTAAAATGTGATTGAGTTTTTCTTGCCATTTCTAAGCTGAGATTAAAATTTACAGTGACACCTTGCACCTGAAATGGCCACTAGCTTCCTCTGTAAAGGTAAAAAAGTGCACCAAGAGGACTGACCAGTTTTTCATCCAGGAGCAGAACTGAGATCTCCTTTTCCTGTAGGTTCACCTGAGATGGGCCACAAGAAGATGCTTTTTACTCCTACCTACCTCATAAAATAAGAGAAACAGATAAATACAGCTCTGTGGGTTTACTCATGAAAGTGAAGCTATTAATTCTACATAGGAGCTGAGCTTAAGTGCAGATACAACAGTTATAGTTCAGTAGGTGATACTGGAGAAAAGTTAGGGTCAAACATCAGCCTGATACGCAATGTAAGCACAGCCTTTGGAGCCTAGGGTTCAAACACAGGTGATCTAATCTGTCCCTTCTGTCCAGGTCACTATTATGTACTATTCTGTCTCATATTTGGGTGATACATTGTGAATATTTTCAGTATTGCTTGAAATGCATTGCTAAAAAGCAGTATGTTATTGTGATAAATAGCTCTATCCCAGTTTAGAAGTAAGGTTAAAACATAAAAATGAGACAGGAGGAGAGGAAGAAATGTAAAGATCAGAGGAACAGGTGGAGGAAGCAAATGTCAGATATTTTTCATTGTAAATTAGCATCCACAATACATGTGTATGTGACTGGAGAATATAGGTCTTGACATGACAGTTTATCTGGAAACAGAAGTAAGTAAGTAGTTGGCAGGCACAAATATAACTTAACTGAGTTAAGGGCTAACTTCAATTTCAAAGAACAATTTCGAAACTCTAAGCCATGGTAATGAAGTTTGTCTGGATGATATTGTTATGAGTGACCAATAGCTGTAATCTCGTAAGTGTTGCTTGTATCTCTCTGGTGAATCTGTTAATCCTTCTCTGATCTTCACTACTATTCCTTTCATCTCTCTCTGAAGTAACTGTGACCATCATTCTTTGTCCCAGTTTCATGTCTGTGGCTTTTCTAATAATGCCTTGCCTGTCTCTGCTCTTACAATACATGATAAAGTGGCACAAAACCACTTTAAAATATATACACTTTTGTGGACACTGAATTTTGATGGGGACTTTATGACTAAGAATTACTGATAATAACTGCCAGTGAATACCAATAGATTAAGACAAATACCACTGCATCCTGTTACAAAGTGATTAAAAATATATATCTATATACGTATCACATAAATGTTTAGCAGAAAACATATGTAAAAGACGATAGAGTGCCATGATCCAGTCTGGTCAGCCATCACCAGCATGCATAGTAAAACTGAAGTTTTGTTGTCCATGTCCAAACATGGAGTTCCATGATATGGTCCTGGCGGTTTGTGCAGTCCTGAATTTGGGACTGTATCTTTGTACTATTATCAGCACTGAAAGTTCAGCCTGATTAAAAAGACTCAAAGGCACATTAATCAGAACAACTGGATCTCATCCCTTCTTCAAACATCGAAAGAAAAGAGGAAAAACAAATCTATCAGACACAGATAGTGGTCTGTCATTTAATTTCCCACCTTCCTAGGAGAGAAAGAGTGTAGGGATTACAGAAATGAAACTCAACAGATATATCAGCTAACTTCTGACAGAAGTACAAAAACTGTCACATTTTTCATTATATAAAATAATAGAATCATTTGAGTTGGAAGGGAACTTTAAAGGTCATCTAGTCCAACTGCTTTGTAGTGAACAGGGACCCCTACAGCTAGGTCAGGTTGCTCAGAGCTCTGTCCAGCCTGACCTTGAATGTCTTCAGACGTGAACATCCATGGCATTTCTGGGGAACCTGTTGTGGTGCTTCACTACCATTATTGCAAAAATCTTTTTCATTATATCCAGTGTAAATCTCAACTCCTTTTGTTTGAAACCATCTCCCCTTGCACTATTACAATGGATCCGGCTAAAGAGTCTATCCCCTTCTTTCTTACAGCCCCCCTTTATATGCTGAAATGCTGTTCTCAGGTCTTCCCAGAGCCTTCTCTTCTCCAGGCTGAACAGCCCTAGAAGTCTCAGCCTGTCCATGTAGGGAATGTGTTCCCCCCTTACCTCATTTCTCTGTTTCTACCTGGATGTGCTTCTACAGATCCATGCCTCTCTTGTACAGAGAACTCCACTTCTGGATGCAGTACTTCAGATGAGGCCTCTGCAGTTCAGAGTTGAGGGACAGGATCACCTTCCTCAACCTGCTCAGATTCTTCTTTTGATGCAGCTCAGGATATGGTTGGCTTTCTGTGCTATGAGTTCACATTGCTGGCTCATGTTCAGCTTCCCATCCACCAGTACCAGCCAGTCCTTTTCAGCAGGGCTGTGCTCAATCCTCTCATCCCCTAGCTTGTATAGCTTGTATTGGTTATGGGGTTTGCTGTGACCCAGATGCAAGAGCTCGCACATGGCTTTCTAAAGCAATATACATTCTGTTTAACAGGACAGTAATCAGAAGAGTGTAAATATTGCTGTAATAGCAAACATCTGGAATTCAGTTCCAGGACAGGTTGTCCTAAAGTAATTATCTCCTGTGTTAAGCATCCATATGTGTTACATGCCTATTAGAAAAAACAGAGAATTTCAGAAACCAAACTTCCTGGAGGATGCCAGCCTGAATAAAACCCTCCCAACTCCAGATATTCCATCCTTCATTTTTCTCTGCATTTTTTTTATTTTATTTTTATTTTTATTTATTCTCGCTCATGAGCTGAAAAAGACACTTTTCTTTAGGAGATAAACAGAGAAGTGCCAATTTAAACCTCCAAAAGTTTGTCAGTACATAACAAGTTTTCAAAACCCTTATAGCCAGACAAGTTTTCAAAACCCTTATAATCAGATATCTTCTGCACATACATCATTTCACTAGCATTTTTGTCATGTGTATCTTTGTATATGCCAGCAGGTTTTGCACTTGATTATAGATTGAAGCTACATTTAGAGAAGGAGATAGAGGTTTTTCTTAAATGTATCAGATTCTGACTATTGAGGAAGGTACGCTGCTGGATACAAGAAGCAAGGCTTGAATTCAGCCTTCATTACATATCAGAGAAGCGGCATATGAGATCACTCTGAAAACTCAACTGTACGGAACACATACTTCATTAGTTGCATTGGTCACAAAGCAACTTTTTAAAGTTGCTGCTAAGTAATATGCAAGGTTTTAATGGAGAAATAAAATCTCATATTAGGCTTGCTGATATGCTTGTAAAAAGTGGATGTCTCAGACACATAAGTAATTTTCAGTGTAGACATTCTAATCTTTTGTGTAGACATTCTTATAACAGTTGGAGAGGGATGGCTTATGTTCAGTTTAGGCTGTTTTCATTGCAGTGGTTTAAATAAACTGGCCTCAAAATTATTTAATGTGGTGTTAGCTTGGATATGGAGAAGATTTGAGATAGAGCTACAGCTTTATGTATCTACAGACACTTCCTACTTAAATTCCCCAAAACATCTTGCAATCATATCAACACTTTTAAAGATCTTTAAGAAGTCTTGTAACTCAATCTTCTTCCTGACAGTCATCCTACCATTAAGTCAAATTATGATTTCTACAGGGATTTGATACTGGCTACCAAAATGGCATTATTTTACAAGCTTCCACGTATAGCTCATCCTCCTGTCACACTCTGAAATAGTGAGTTTAGAATCAAAGATGCAAATAAGTTAGTTGGAATAAGTCAGCCAAGGCCATTTGAAGTCCATCCATTCCAAGTATTTTCTTGTGTTCAGACTGAATTTCAGATTTTTAAATTTTGCCATTGCTTCTTGTCCTGTTATTGGGCACTACTGAGAACAGTCTGACTTTTTTCTTCATTACTTCCCATCAGAGATTATACACTTTGACACGATTCCCTCTGAGCCTTCTGTTCTTTCTGCTCTCTAGCCTGAAGAGTCCTCACCCTCTCAGCTTATCCTCTTAAGGAAGGTGCTCCATCAGTCATCTTTGTGCACCTTTTCTGGACACACCACATGATGACTATGTGCTTATTCAACTGAGAAGCCCAGGATTGGCCACAGTGCTGTATATGTGATCCATTGGTAATTAGTGGGGACCAGTATCCTTGACCTGCTGACAGTGATTCCCCTAATGCAGCCTAGGATACTGCTGGCCTTCTCTGCTGTGAGAGTACACTGCTGTCTGACTCATGGTCAGCTTAGTGTCCACCAGGACTTTAAAATCCTTCTGTACAGGGCTGCTTTCTAGACAGCTTGTCAAGGGCCCATTGAATAGTGACTCAACCATCTTCTTTATCAGCCGCTCCTTCCAGTTCCAGTATGATTTGTGAACTTGCTCAGGGTGCACTGTATATTATCATTTAGTGCCCAGTATTGGCCTCGAGGGTACACCACTAATGAGTTTCATCCAATTTTATTTTGTGCTACTCATCACAACCTTGTGGGCTGTGCAATTGTGCTCCAAGAGTAAAAAAAAAACCAACAAAACAACAACACAGGTTTTCATATTTCTTCTAAATTACAGAAGAAGTTTGCATGTGAACATTTAGTTTTAACATTTTGAACAAATGGTATAACTAATACTATCCCCTTCTTGTCTCTCTCTCTCACCTCCCATATATTACTTCTGGTACATTGTTTAGGTCAGTTGTAATGTATAGGGTAGATTTGCCTAGAAGCTTTTTTATTTCTGTCATCTTTTCACAGACTTAATAATCTTATCCAACTTCTAATGAACTGAAAATCCTAATAGGTAAGAAAAGGTTTCTTCTTCCCTTACTACTACTTCCCCTCCTTTTTTTTTTTTTTTTTTTAAGCCATGGTTTTATCTAGCTAAAATGGAAAAGGAAAAAAAAAAAAAAAAAGGAAAAAAAACAGAAATCAGTCTTTGGCACCTTCTTAGGCACCTAGCCTACTTGCTAGTGTTTTCAAAATGAAGAAAATACCTGTGGATAATTTTTTTTGTTTTGAACTAGGAGAGCTAACAAACTATTAACGAACTATGAGAGATGTATTATTAAAAACTCATAAATGCTGATAAGTGGGAGCTTATTATACTACTTTAGAATAGATAGATATTATAGTATGGAGTATTTCTATTGTGTGCATAATTTTAATTATACATCAAATTTTATGAAGTAAGTAGAAAATACATTTAAAACTTTATTAACTCGCAATGAAAAAAAAATTCTCATTCCTTGGTCCTTATGTTTTAAATAGTCATTAATCGGTTGGTTATTGGATTCAGATGATGTTTAAATATGCCAAGAAACAATGCTAGGTTATGTCTGTAAGACCATACTGTGACATGTGCTAGAACTTGCACTAACTTTAAAATAAGTTACTTTTAACGTCAAAGAGTAGTAAGACCACACAAAATTATTTGAAATATATATACAGTAAAGAAGTTATGCTACATTTTTGCAGGATAATTTATGTAAAATATTTGTTTCTGAATAATCAATATTTTTTTCTGAAAACTGTTCTGTTGAGAATTCCATGGTAAGATAAAAATACAACAACTATATTTTTTTACTTACAAACTTATTTTTTATTTGAACCATATATTATTTGAACCATAACACTCTCTGAATGTAGGAAGCAGTACTCTGAGCTTAAAGCAAGTAACCAGCATATTTTATTGTTTCTCAGAAACCATGTATGGAATCCTGCCCTAACTGAACTCACTACCAAAGTAACACAAATGGATTAATATAATTTGAAGTTTAGTTTTTGATTTTTTATCTTGGATGGATAATATAAGCTTGATATGCCTTGAACATGGAAGATAATGTTCATCTCCTTGGCAAGTTCGATGTATGTAATCTTTGCATCAATAGCATTTTAGAGAATATATTTGCTTTCTTTCTTCCAGCCTCTCCACCCTTGATTTTGGTGGAGATCTTATTGTAATTTCTTCTGTATTTGCTTTCCTTTATCTCTGTAACATTTTCCTGAAGGTAAAATGAGATTTCCAGCATTTACCTCCTTATTTTTATTTAGAAATTTTGTTCTCGTGGATGACAATATTCATATCCTAAGTCTATCAGAATTTGAACACGTGTATTTTCTATGAAGATATAGCTGTTATGATTTTTTATTATATGGGTTCTCTAAGGATGTGGGGATGGTATGAGACTCAGCTGTCCTAAGCAGTGTGTGCATGTACTATGCAGAATTAGCAGAATTCACATAAGTGGGAAAAAAATAAATGTGTTGTAATTGTATACTTTAGGAAGAAATTAAGTAACTAACAGAATAAAAATTCAGTAAAACTTAGGAAATTCTGTAACCTAAAAGCAATGGGACATTTGCTGAAACTAAGAAGTAAACAGTTCAAAACTGATAAAGGAAATGTGTTTTTTTTTTTCCTATGAAGCATGTAATTTAGAGTTGAATTCCCTCCTACAGACAGTTAATTAGCTAGGCTGAAGTCTTAGTAACAGCCTTTGCACGGATTTCAGAACTATCCAAATTTGTCTTGAGAGTAATCAACATTTTGTAAGATGTTAAACTTTATTTTTCAGCCTCTAAATTGAACTCTCAGTTGCAAAGATATTGAAGAAACATAGTCTGGGAAACATCCTGCATATTCCAGCTGAGGCTCCTTCAGAGTATCTGGAATTAAGCACTGGCTACTTCACTAATAACTGTACTTTCCCAGGCTTCTCTGTAAGTGCAAGGTAAAAAAAGATGAATACTGCTTGAAAACAGATTGGAGTATGGAAGGAATTATACATTATACTTACCTAATACATAGAAAAACCTTGATGACATAGGAATTCTCAATTCAGTTCAGGGTTTAGTCTAAGCATTCACCAAATTTGAAGTACTTGACATCTACCCTGATAAGAAATGAAAGAAATGAGCTTAAGAAGAGTGAGTTGAGTTCAATTCAAATAAATGAAAGATTCCTTCACAGTAGCTTAAATGTTTTTCCTCACTCAGATTTGAGTGGGTTAAGATGACCCCCATACTTCAAGCACTGAGTTTGCAGCTACTCTTGAAACTTGCAGCAAAATTTCTGATTTTAACAGAAGAATTTAAGAATCATAACTATATGAATGATCTGCAAATGCAATTCTTTACAGATGTATTCTTACGAAATGAACATATATCTTTAGTAGAACCTAAGAACTGACATCCTTGCTGACCTGAAATAGCATGGATATCAGTTTTTCTGCACAAAATACTTACACAATTATGATCTGACTTGCAAATGTTAAATCATCTCAACTGCTTTGAATTCTATTTCAAAATAGTGTCTTTAGAAATCAGTTGCTGTTATTAACAAGAATATATCTCATCATTGAAACTAGAAAAAAACAAATGTTTTTAACAAGAATGTGCTAGTGGATACTGGGCTTTTCCTTCTTCTGCTCCTGTATACATTTAGGAAGTTAAAAGAATTGGAAAATTTGATCTGCAGAATCAGCAAGAAAGAAAAATCATATTTGTTTTTAAATTGTTTAATTAAGGGAAGACTATTGTGGCTTGGGGTGATATATTTGGCAAAAGCAGAGTATGTTTCAATATTGAGTATTATAAAAATGATTACAAATTTCACTTTAAATACATATATGATATTGCTGCATAATCAAAGAGTTTTTAAAATGCCGTATTTTTATATATTACAAATAATAAATACTGCATAAGGATATTTCTGAGCTCAGATCCCAACTTTGCTGCAATTATTTTACATTCAGTTAATATTGATAAGGGATAAGAAATGTGATGTAACAAATTGAAGAACAGTACACTGATTTTTTAAAATAAATTTGTTTTTAGATGTCTATTTGTGTACATGATACATGGGTAACTACATGTCACACTGCAAGACAGAATTGGAGATTTAACCGCAGCTCAGACTGGAGCACCTACCACAGGCATGTGTTTTGGCCTTCCTAAGGTTTATCAGTGTTATGCAGCTGTTGCTTCTCCTCAAAAAAAGTGCCAGCAAGACATAATGAGGCTACAGAGAACTCCAGAAAGCAAAACTTTCAAAGCAAAATCACAGAGCACTGCAGCAGAAACCTCCGTCAGTCTTATAGCTTATTTACATAACATTACCCTAAAAGCTTTGCCTTAGGATTTTACTTTGAAAGCTGGTTCTCTCTGGGGACACATCAGAACACTGTCTCTCTGTTTCTTTTAGGAACTCACAGCACACTGATAAGCTGTAAGGAATCCAAACTATAGGACTGTTGATGCTTTTTCACTCTGGGTACAGTGGTGAAGACGATCTTGACTGGCAGCTGTTATGCCAATCTAGATGTATTTATGACTTTCTTAGTAACAGAAACATATTTGGTTTCTGCTTTATTTTTCTGCATTAAATGTACTCTGCTTATCAAGTCTTTGTTTAACAATGACAGTAAAGTAGTTTTATTGAGTTTAGATCCTGATATATGAAAGGAATGACTTTTCCCCAGTCTTAGGAGCATAAAAGCTTGTTTGGGTCTGGCTTTATGTTTACTGTTACGTTTAAAAATTACTTGATTGTACATCTTCCATCTCATTATCCAAGGCCCTGATCCTGTGAACATTTGTGCACATTACTTCTAGGAGCTTGAGCAGTCTGAAATCAGCAGCAGTTTGTTGCCAGTAGAATTCACAGCTGCATCACCAGCAGATTTTGTGCGTATCTATATGTGATTCACTCGAGACACAAATTAAATTGTTGACTGTAGGAGACATCCAGCCTGATCTTGAAAATGATTCAGATGTCTCCGAAGAGCACAGTGGTTGCAACTTTCTCTTATCAAACTCTTTTATTTAGGTCTATATGTATGCATATTTTCTGGTACTATGAAATAGATAACTGAGAAACTGAGATATATCCCTGAATAGATTTAACATCACTCCACCTCTACCATAGTGTAAACTCACTCTATTTATATCAATATAAAATATATATTGTTATGCTATCTTTCTTACTTTCATTGTAAGAACTTGACATATTTCATCAATGAAAGCTATTTTAATTATTTCACTCTCTCCAGTATATTTTGATTTTTTTTTTTTTTCCCCAGGAAACTGTAAGCGTTCCTGAGCAGAGAGTATTTATCACGTATGATGTTAGAACTCAGTAAATTAGCTATATGTTTCATACAGTTGTCTCCAGCTACATTTACCTTGATAGATCAGGAAATATGCTTACATTTTGAGTGTTGTATCAGTGTATACCTACTGAGTTTTTGTTCTATCTTCTAAATACATCCCTTTCTAAAATCAAGCATCCCTGCAGCTACCTTTTTCCTTCCTTCCTTCCTCCTTTCATCTTTTTTCTCCTCTCTCTCTTTTTATGTTTCTTTCCTTTCTCTCTTTATTTTTCTACCTAAATGGTAGTATACTGTTTTCTTTTGTTTGCTGTGAAATTGACTTAGTGTGTTTTTCTGTAGAGGAGAGACAGCCGAAAACAAAGCTGATTTTGGCTTAAATTTCTTTTTCTACATTCCTGAAACAAAATACTCTTTTAGCAGCTTCCTATGTTTTCTCATTTCTCATACGTATTTTTTTACATTGCAGTGCTAAAATGGGAAATACATGTAGTTTTCATACACCTTCTGAATAGCCTCAATTCTGAAAGTGTTTCACCTTTGTTAAGTTCCAGTAGAAAATCCTTTTTACCATGAATTCATTTTCACCACCAATATTCATTGTCACCACCAATATTTTTTTTCTATGCTCCCAAATGTGTAACCCATTGGTTATCATTAGCTGTCACTTTTTCCAGATTTCTTGAGTTAATTAACGTCCTCACACTACCAAGGTTACCAGCAAACGATTATGACTGCTAGCATTACAAGTGGTTTGGCAAATTCATACTTCTTGAAAATGCAAATCTTTTTTAAAAATTAAACATTTCACATTGATGCTTGACAGCTACAGTTCCTCGTTATAATTCTTTTGAAGTACTAATGCCACTGACATTGGCATTAAAATAGAATTACCATGAGTAAGGAACATGACAAAAACCTGCTTTTATTTTATTTGAAATAAATTTGAAGGACTTTCTGAAGGCTTAACTCTTTTTTTCAAGACACTTCTTAAAACTATATTTTAAAGATAATATAGTCTAACGCAGCACAAAAAGACAAAGAATTTCAACTATGCAGTTCTAATATATCAGTTATTTCCTTGTTGTTAGAAGAAAAAGCCTTCTGATTTAACAATTACTTGGAGATCTAAACTAAACAGATTGTAAGTTGATGTCTCCATTTTGTTACTATTGGGCAAGGTAAAATCCGTTACCACTGAACGTAACTGTATTATTACCACATTTTCATTCTCAGATTTCAAGGGTTTTTTTTAGACAGTATCCAACACTCAATGGTAGAAATAATCTGATGTTCTGATTTCTGCTTTGAAGATGATTGCATTAATTTATTTTTCTGGTAATCCTTAATTACCCATGTTGCTTTTGTCATAGTTAACATGCTGAAATCTGAAGTCAAATATTCATTTAGCTTATGGTCTGTACTTACTAAATCTTAAATCTCAAATCCATTTGCACTGCTTACTAGCTCAATTTCTTCTTTTGTTTTATTTATAATGCAAAATAACACTTTACAACTTGTTTTCATTTCCTTTGCAAGGTCTAACTTGGCATGACTTTTGGCAATTCTTGCATTTATCCTTTACTTTCTGACCTCCCAAGATGTAACTTGTTTTTCTGATTAACCCCTTTTTACCATTTCTCTTACCATCTCTCCCTATTCCAAAAAGAAGTTGAGAGAATTAATCCACGTAGACCTGGAGTTCCTGTGGGAAAGTTTTAATGAGGATAGAAACACAAAATAAAACATCACTTTCATACAGTTTTGAGAGATAATAATGTGTCCCCTTAAGATATTCAGCTGATATTACTAGAAAAATTCTGAATTTCATATGAAAGTTCCCTTAATTATTTTTCCTTCAAATTTTGATGCTTCTTGCAAAACTAGCTGTATCTATCCCTTAATTTAAACTGAAACTATCTATGATCACTTTGTCTAAAGGTATTTTCTTCAGTATTTACATGATCCATATTTGAAATAGATTCTGTTTTTTTCCTACTTTGAAAAAAAAAAAAAAAAGTTCAGTGCAGGAAACTAAGAAAACTTACTTGAGATTTCCTTTTTTCTAAGTAGCTCAAATATTGTCCACTATGAAATGAAGCCTGACTGCCTTCTTTCTCCTTAGCTGCATTTGAAGGGTGGAATTGTTAAGAAAGTCTGATTCTTTTTACAAGAAAATTCTGTTTCTTGTGGCTTCTGATTTTTTGTTCCAGCTGGAATATAGACTGGAATTTTCCACACCTGGTGTTCATCTCAGACTAATTTTTTTCTCATTATTATGATCGGTAGCAACAAACTGAGAAGTATCCTGTGTCCAACCCCAATGGCCCTGAGAGAAGCCTGGTCCATTTTGATTACCTTTTCTCAGCAGCAAAGAGACTGGATCTTTATTATTAGTCTTCGAAAAGACTTGAACTTCCCAATACTCCTCTGCGGCCATCAAATTACACTAAGTATGTAACTTCTGATGTTGATTTTCATACTACATTTAGGTCAATGGTTACTTTAAGTTGCAGAATACCAGTTTTGATTTCAAGTTTTCAGACGTGTTGACGGTCATCCTGAGTGTTAGCAATGTGCTGCATGGTGAATTTTCTGATTATACTGAACTTCCTATCCCAGTATCTCATGTGCATACTGATAAAAGTGTTCAAATGCCATTTCCGCTTTTTTTGCAGAGTGTTTCTGTTTCATATGTGAGCTACATAGGGAGTGAAAGAAATAAAACACAAATACTTCAGCACTTTATATTCGGAACAGGACACAGAAAAATCTCAGACAGTACCCAGTCAGCGCTGAAAAGAAACAAAGTATTTAGTGTGTGCTTGTTGAGAATCTGGTCCACAATTTAAGGCAGGTTTCCTTTGAGTAAAATAATATCTTAGCAAATAATTCATGATTTGTGTAAAAGGAGGCTGAAGTGAATTTGTACCAAATGTTTTTAATTTCCTGCTTTTTTGCCTATTTGATTTGCACCCTGAAGAACAGTATTAATCAAGGGTTTCATTTCGTCTTTTTTACTACTCCTGTTACTCTTAATTTTTTTTTAATTCAGTTCCGCTTTCTTTACAAGCTGGAGAAGTAAATCCTTTTAGCTATTACTAATTGGATCCGGGCTTAGACTTGAAGTTTTAAGCATGAATGAACAGTGCTTTACATATGTCTTCTACTGGCAGGATTATTGACCTGAAGGCACTCTTAAATTTACACAGGTCACTGAAGTCACTAATTTGTAGGGTGAAGTCTTGCCTGTGAAGACTAGTGAAATAAATACGTTCTGCCTGCTGTAGCACTAGGATTTGCCCCACTATTCCCTACAGCATTCATTGCAATCTGACACAGTAGGAAAAAATGCAAATCGTACCTGCACTGGCATCAATAGTTTCTTATCAATCTGCAGTGCTCCATTTTTTCCCAAAGGCCTGGATGTGCACCGTGTATGGCATCAGGTCAGAATTGTTTTGTACAGCATCCTGGTAGAAAATTAAGAGGCCACAGTCTGCATTAAGATTAAACAGGAGAAAAAAGTGACATTTTGAGAAAAGTTGTGCATTTCATAGGGTTTCAGATAAAATTCATCTGTTCCTCCAGAATTCATCCATGTTAAATTCAGCTTTCTTTGGAAGTGCACCCCAATCCTTAAAATCCTGCAGAGTTTCTGTGTAGCTTAGCCCGTAACTGACTTCTGTGTTATGTAGGTATAATAGATGTGATTTGTGGAGCTGTTACTAGTCTGGGTCAAAAACTTTCTGAAAGCTTACATTCACCTTTCTAAGTTGCTTTGATTTTCCCACATTGAAAACCAGTGGAATTTGGAGCAACAGCAACTCAATCCAGACTTGCAGTATTACAAGGAGGGTAGTGCTTATTCTTACCCTGATTTCCTTAAAATCTGCAGACCACCCTGGGCTGTCATTAATCTGACAAAAACAAGAAATATACTAAACCACACACAAGCGTTTTAAAAATATTATTAGACATTACTCCACTGGAAGGTGTTTGAGCCTTAACATTAAATATGCTGACTTTGGTTGATCTTGGTTGTTCTTTTTTATAGGTTTTGACAGCTCAATTTCCTTTTTTATTGTCATATGCTGAGATCCTTTGTTTTGTTTTCCTAAATAGATATTTTTTATTGTTCCTTAAAAATTTATAAACTTAGATGTTAACAAGAGTCCTGCCACATGCCTACAGTGGGGAATTCTTCATTAACTCAATAGAAAAGATATGTTTTAATCAGAATCTGTTTGTTGTCTGTACAATGGAACTGTTAAATGGCAGTCTCTTCAGGAGTGCAGTGTATTTGTCACATAATTTTATGTCTGTTGTGCTTCACAAATCCTAAAACACCTACCTGGTAAGCAAGCATTTTTATGCCTGTATATTACAGAATCACAGAATCGCAGGGGTTGGAAGGAACCTCAAGAGATCACTGAGTCCAGTGCCCCTGCTAAAGCAGGTTCCCTATAGACAAAATATTGTCTGAAAACAAAGTTTGTTGAATGGTTATTAATAACCTCTGGTTGTGGAGGCAGCTGTCTGACAACTTGTCTAACATTACTTCTCTGGTAAGTCACAGAAAAAGCAGTGAAAAGGTAAAACTAGACTCTAGACTGCATCATGCATAAGAAATACAAGAAATATAGAGTGGAAGTGACATTTAGCTCTTGCTCTATCTCAGAGCACAGAACAATTATTTGTTCAGTGTTATATTCAAATCTATAAAAATCTTCCAGTGATGCTGCTTTCAACATCCTTCCAATGCAACTCATTGCTGTTACAGATTTTTTAATCCTGAAGTTTAAATCTTCCTAGATTGGAAGGAAAGTCTCTTGTCCCTCTTTCATATTGTATTCTTCTATCAGTTCTCTCATTTCTCTTTTTAGGATCAATTTTCTTCAATCATTCTTCATAAATCATGCTTTCTTATCATTATTTTTATTTTTTAGCTTTTATTAATCTAAATCTTGTCTTCTCTTTTAGATACTGATGTGTTGAATTCATCTTGTGCTGTTGCCTGGACACTAAATCTGGACTCCAGCATGTGATAAAAGAATACTCAGATCTGATGAATGGATACTTGTATTATTAAGGTTCTCTTTTTTTGAGACAGTATCTCTCATCTTTCTGAAATATTTCTCCCAAATATGTTGTCTTTTATCCTTTCCCTGTGCATTTTATTTGTCCTTTTCAGGTTATTCCTCTGCATCTTTCTGAATACAGATCTGTTGTTGGTTTTTTTTTGTGTTTCTCCATTTCCTCAAGATTTGCTTGAATTCCAATTCTGGTTTTCAAAGTGGTTTCAAAGTCTGGTTTCAAAGTCAAACTCCTCATAACTTCTTGTCATTCACAAAATTTCTATGTACACCTGATTTTTTTTTGTCAAAATATTGCATAATATCAGGTCAGCCTTGTGAAGGGCATTATACAATATATCCTATCAATTCTACAACAAGCTATTAACAAGCTTTATGAGCAAGATTTTATAGCAGTTATACTCAGAACATATTTTCCCAGTTGGTTTACGAGTGTCATGTCAATCTGACATCTATTACTTTATCAGATCTTGTTATGCTGTCAAAGAAATTGAATTACATTGACATGAGTTATTCTTGACAAATTCATGTTGGTTGTGTTTTATTTTTTAGATGAATACAATTAATTGTTTAATAATTTGCTTCAGTTATCTTTCTCCCAAAGAAAGCTGACTCTTCTGCAGTTCTGTGTCCATTGTACTCTCTCAGACTTTTCTCTGACATTCTAGAACTCATTCAACTTTCATAAAACTCTTTCTTCTTCACCCTCAATGAAAGGTCCCAAATCACTTTAACTCTGTAAGTACTCTGTAATTTGTTTAACTTATTTAACTGACTTCCATTCTCAAGGTGGTGTTCCTATTTCCTTATTAACAGAAAAATTAAGTTAAGCATCTGGTCACAATCACCTTTTTTGTGAAGACTCAATCAGAGAAAGCAGTAAATATTTCATGTTTCTTTCAACTGTCCATTAATAGCTTTCTTTCCTCACTATACTTATTTCAATTTATTTTTATCTAATTTTTTTATGGAGCTTTTTTCCATAGCTCTTCTAGTTAATTTTCTGTGTTATATTTTCTTTATTTGTTCCAATATTTTTTACAATTCCCTAGTTTCAGTACTATTTTTTGTAATTCTTTAATTTTTGCAATATTTGCTTAGTTTTGTTTCTCATGTGATTCATCTTTCATTTTCTGATTATTAAAGAACAAATGAAAATATATTTTTCATTCCTTACATTTTCTTCTGAAGTACAAGAACTTATCATTGCACTTTCCATGATGTCTTCTTTTCAGAAACAAGAATTGCCCATGTGTCTGATGATATCTATATTAAGAATCTTTCAGACAAATCTGCTATAGTAACAGATGTCCACCTCTTCATGCTGGTACATAGAGAACAAACAGAAGATGCAACTTTCATTACATGTCAAGCCTGTCTGTCTTCCTGTTGAAAACAAGAGTCCTGAGATTCCACATGGCTGAAACTCTTCTTCAAAGAGTGTAGCAGAAGCTTCAATGTTTTTGCTGGTCTCAAGTAAATAGGAGAAAATATAATTGTACTTGGGAAAGAGAAGAACTGGACTAGGTGTATTACAATAAATTTTTGCTCAGTAAGTCACCTGAAGAAAGAATATTGTGAGTCATAGAACTTGTTTTCCCCTGCTTCAGCTAATTGTCTTAAGCATTAGAAATCAAGAGCTCTCTATCTGACTCTTCACTGACTTCCTAAAAAGTGAATGCCCTAAATTCAGCTTTATTTTCCTAGGCAATACCTCAAAGGCTAATTTTCTCTTCAGTAAAGTAGTTTTGAAACCACCAGCGTGAAAAGGGAAGCAACTCTGGGACTAGATATTTGATTACCTATTATTCTTCTAGTTCTTTATATGTTTTTACAGATTCAAGACTGATCGTTTTATATGGGAATAGATACATAGGCTTTCATGGAAATTGATCTACTACCAATGGTCTAGTTTCTATTTTTTCTTATGTGCAAATTCATACTCTTTTTTTTTTTTTCCCTGATACTTTTATCTCAAGACTACTAAATTCAGTGTAAAAGTTGCTTAAGATTGCGTACTTTCACTCAGCCCTTGTGAGAGATTATTACTAAGTCTAGAAAAACTGTAAATATACGTAAAAATGAATGAGAATCCCACACAGGTGCACCTATAAGCACCTTTCTTAGTGTCTAAGAATCACTATTAAAAGTTAATAGGCAACTTAATGAAATAGGAATTCTTGGGTTATTAAAAAAAAAAGTAAAAATAAAAACCTAATTATGAAAATTCCCCTCTGATAAGAAAGTAGAGGTCTTTGATTTTTAATAAGTGAATTATATTATATTCATTTGAATGTCCCATTGAAGACTTCTGGCTAGGTTGGAAGTACAAAGTAAATATATACTTTGAAAATCAAAGGAAGTTTCAGTATCAACCTTTCTCTAATATTTTTCAGGCACAAAGTTACCATAGTTCATATATCAACTGCAGGTGATCAACATGTCACCATTTTAGTGAACCCTCACTGCAATGCAAACACTAGTACTAGTAGATGGTCTTAATTTGTAACTTAATATTTACGTTCCTGTCATCTGACTGACATGAACATCAGATCTACTTTCATGAAAACATTATGGTTGTTTGTTTTCTTCCCACAAAGTAGCAGTATTTGGCTTTTTTCAAGCACAACTTTAATCTGTTCAAAAACACATAAACAAAATAACCCCCAAACCTAATATGAATAGCTTCTGTGGCCTTCAAGACATCAACTCATTTCCCTTTCCTTCCTTACACACTGAATCACTCTGCTGAAATATGAAAAGCCCCTTTTTACATATTGTTGCTAGTCTCCATTTTTCTCAGCTTCCCTTCTAATAATCACTGGGCTATTAGTCTGCCTTTCTCAGGCCAATTACTAACACAACCAACTTGGCTGTCTTTCAACAGAAACACAAGTATGTGCATGTTCTTGCTATTACTGAACAGTAGAAACACAGCCAAAACCAAACCAGGTCACTCAGCAAGAAAGAGCCATTACCTTTGTGGCATGACAGCAGAAAAAGGGCAGAGTGGGGACAACTGGCCTGAATTAAGCAAGGGGTTATTTCATTAACACATGGCATCATGTGGAAGAGCATAAAGCTGTGGAGTGTTGCTCCTCAGGGGTTGTAGGGGCAGTGGTCAGAGCGTGGTGAGGCTTTACGTTGTTAGCTAAGTATCAGTCTTAGCTAGTCAACTAGCATGCATTTGCATTGTGAATATATATATAATGTTATCAATACATATTTATTTCCATTTTCCAACAAGTTCTATTTTCTTTCCAGTTCTCTCTCTCATTCCATGTGAAGGGGGGGAAGTGAGCAAAAGGCTGTGTGGAGCTGAGACGCCTACTGGGTTCAACCACAACACTGGGTAACTGAAAGACCTCAGTTACAGAGACAGTCAGAAAGGGAAAACAGGAAACTGCAAGAGAAGGCAATTTTATTTGCTCTGTCATCTAACTGACAAGATAGAGCCTGTGAGAAGAATACAAACACAACTTATAAAGCAGATATAAATAAAAAGCCAAATATAACCTCTGTCTCAAAATCTGCATTTTCTTTGATTTATTTTGTTTTTCTTTTGGTTTAAAAATTTCCATGTTCTTTCCGTGTGGAATGATCTACAATGTGAACTTCTGGCTCTGCTGAGGCACTTAGTTACTCAGACTTTGAAAAAGAATTTGGCACTAACAACCTGGCTAAAATCTTCTGTCTGGTAACTTCATAATTTGTGTCCTGAGTGTCCATAACATGATATTCCTTTGATCATAGTAATTTTGTTTATAAACCGTGTCCTGTACTTTCTCAGCAAGAGCACAAAAAATGCAAGTGCATTTCTAAGTAGCATATTTGGTCTACAGACTGGTAGAACTGTGTGGGATACCAGTCAGTCAGTGTACCAGGAATCACAGACCACCCAACGTGACATAAGAGAGCTGTTTTCTTCTCTCAAAGGTCAGAGCTAATCAGTCTGAATCTGATCATTTATATGAAAAGTTGAAGACCAAGGCTAAAGTTAATTAATTTCCAACCCATAAACAAGATGACTTCTGAAAATCATTGAGTATTTACAGTGATATAAACAAGAGAAAACATTAAAATGTGTTATTTTTATGCTTTTTTTTTTAATGGGTTATACAATTTTGATAGGGAGTCTAGTTTCTTTTTTTTTTTTTCCAAAATGTTAAGGGCAATTCATGGTAAATCACATGAGCACTCCCCTACTGAGGCCATTGTACTGTGGGCTGTTGCTCTGCTCTGTGGACTGTGAGGTGTATTTGGCGTTATAATCTGTTGCTTTGTGGTTATTTCCAAGGAGAGCAAGGTGGGGGGAGCTGCCATCTTCGGAAGTGAGCCTGCCTGTTCCACATGTGTGGGAGCAATGCCCAGTGCCCTAGATGGCCTTCATTTGCTGTAACTTACATAACTTCCAAGGGCAACAAATGGGACCTGAGAAATGTGAGTCCTGCTAAGCCTTTTCAATTTGAACATACTTAGATGTGATCATGGAGTCTTGTATATTCAATCATGTTTTTCAGTAAAATGCATTTTAAATGATAGTGGGAAATACTGCAGATAATTTATATCGTAAATATTAAGATTTTTTTTTTCTAAATATTACTACAATAGATTAAGTGGTGTTTTATATCCAGAATTTCATCTGGTATTATGTATATTTAATTCAAACATACCAGCATTAAGCCTATGCTTCTGAGCTTCAGCAAAATATGCATACTTTTTGCCAGTCTTTGTTACTGGCTGAATTCCCATTTTCTATGGTATGACCAGTATACACCGCTTTGGTCCTCTAGCAGTGAGGAAGAGTGACTCTTTTCTTCCTCTCAGGAAATAGCCTGAGATCACCTCAGCCAGCAGTATTTCAACCCTTACCCAACAGTTGATTGATGTGCTGCTAAAGTACAAAAATCCCAAATGTCAGAGTCACTGGAACCCAGAGTTCCTGCTTTTAAGAGCTACTCTGGTCATTGGCTAAATTCCAACAGCTCTCTGCTGTTCCTTTGTGTTGAGTAACCCTTCTGCCTTGCCTGTCTGCTCTCTAGGGATAACTGACATGTAGACTGTCATACAACAAAGCTTCCTTCTTTGGTATCTAGTAAATTTTCAATCCAGTAATCAGTATCTCCTGCTTCTGGATGTGTCTGGATTTCCCAGCAGGGTGCCTAAGCCTGGCTGATGAACATTCACATCTAAAATCCTTATTTCCTTCCCACTGTTCTTCCCACCTACTCCCATTCATTGGCCTTAACAAAGCCACATGTTTGAATATGAAGCAGGTGTGTTACACATGTGCTGTTGAACATCTGGTTATTCCACTGTGAGGGCCAGAAAAGTGTAAATCCTAGAATGGGCAACACTCCAGGGAAAAAAATGAATCGCTAACTCTGTAAGCAAACTGTTTCTGGTCTCAATTGAAATTCAGGCTTACAAACTCTCTCGTTCTCCATAGCCCACAGAATTACAGTTTTGATTTAAGTATGAAGCCAGAGTATGTGGAAAGTGATTTCTTTTATATATATTTCTAGAGAAACATTCATTTCTACATGTATTTTCACACCTTGAAACAATTATGGTTCCAAGAGTGGTGTGCTTATAAAAAAACGGGATGAGGGAAAAAATGTCATTTTGAGTCTCAAATACTGCTATTTATTCATGGCTTCCTTTGAAATCATAGATGTGTACACATAAATGGATAACCTACTCTTTCTTTCTATCTTATATGCACTTTGATTTTCTTCATAGCTTGCTGAATGTTTATGTATACAAAACAGTGGATGTGAATACAGTGAGATGATGAGTGGTGCATTTCAGCAGTGGTGACAGTGACAGAGGGTCACTTACACTGGTGCAGATATTTCTGAGCATGCCATGAAGGCTCTTGTTCATTGCTACTAGTGGTGACTATGTTGAACAATAGTGTTCTGTAGCTGAGAATTTGTTCTATCAAATAGTGCTCTTTTTGTCTTCTTTAGTTTGCATGGAAATAAATAGGAGGCATTACATTTGGAGCAATCTACATACATGAAATGCCAGTAATTGCTACTTTCCTTCATCATGCTTCATGCTGCTTTCAACAAATTGTATTTTTTTACAGACTTCTTTATGAATCATATCCTCATATTTTCTTGCTGCTTAGTCCTTGAGGATTTGTTCCAGATCAGATATAAAACCAGAAAAGCGTGCTTTCTGAATCAAATAATGTTAGAGCTCATAAAAGTAAAAGGTTTGTCTGGAGAACTGATCTCAAATGTCAGGATGATAGAAATCTAATGGAGTTAATGCTGTGGCATTTCAAATATTTTTTGGCCCAACTCTCATGAGCAAATGGTGAGATTTTGATATAATCAAACTGGAACTTTCCCCTGATTTGCTCTTAACCAAGTGCCCCTACTCTCAATGCAACATGCATTTAAGCAATATATTTCTGATATATTTGAATTATTTTCAACAATGTGGCAGAAACTTAAAAAGAGGGTTGTGTTCCAAACTAAACTTTATATCATTTTATGTCTGTTGTGCAGTTCTTATTGCATAAAATACTGGAACAAGATAGAAGTCAGCTTCTGTGATTAAATTCTAATTCGGATTCTGCCTTGGAGTAAGAATGCATGATTAAAATTCTTCTTTGCTTTTACACAAGATAAGACTTAATAAATAATATGAAATCATCACGAGAGTGATATGGTGAAAGAAGTGTATTTTTCATTATTGGAAATTGCAAACTTCTTGAAGAACCTGTTGCATTTATAAACCAATACAGATTTCTGCAAAATGAGTAATGACAGTATTAAAAAAATCATCACATTACATATGTATTAAATATGTTCTTTAATATTTGTTTGATTTTGCTTTACTGGAGGTATAGTAGTATGAAATATTTTATGTAGTTTTTTTTTTTTTTAATCAAAGTATAATTTTAAATAGAATCTTTAATTGAACTCCAGAAATGGAAGCCCTATGCTTTCACTATGTTATTAGTTTTTCTTTCTTTTCATGAACTCTTGGTACAAACCTACTGATGACCACTTAAAGCTAGCTAATTTATGTGATCTGTTTTATCATTAGAGTAAATTGCAATAATAGGAAAAATGATATCATAAACCAAAATACATATTTCTGCAATTCAGTTACATGGGGATTTAAAGTGTGTTTAAGAGTTTGCAAGGGAAAATTCTTTGTTCTAAAACCAGTGAGCCAAATTCATCCTTGGATCAGCAAACCTCAGGTATTCTCTTGAAAATAATAACAGCAGAGATCAATTTATCTGTGTCTGTCACTGGAGATGTTTTTCTTCAGGTTACAGCAATAGACTCAAGGTGGAGGCTGTTCCCTGTTCCTCAAAATCAAGATGCATCTGCCACAGATTGTTTCATGATTTGCTGCAGAATGGGCTGTCTGCACTTCTTCTTCCCACTTCCCATTTGAGAAGAAATATCTCTCCCCTAGTGTTCATTGGACTCTGAAAAAAGAGGTTTAGTGGAGACCCACATCTATGCTGAGAGACATTTTACTAAGTGGAGAGACTACAGGTAACATTTTAAAAATTGAATAGAAAATAAAAACTGATTAAAAGACATAGTCCATGTTGTTCAAAAGACAGGTAAGTGGAAGAGGTATTATTGGTGAGTTTTGCTAAAATGAAGAATGGTGCAGATCTGAAAGAAGGTATTTTTCCCGAAGAAATCCACGAGCCTCATTTATTTATTTTTTCAGAAGATCTCTTAAAAAACAACAGTTCACACTGAGGAACTATGTCAAAGGCCTTGCAGATGTCCAGGCAGACAACATCACTTGCCCTTCCTTGGTCCACCTATGCTGTCTCCATTGTAAGTTGCCACCAGGTTGTTCAGACATGGTCCACCCTTGGTGAAGCCGTGCTGGTTGTCAGGGATCACCTCCTCATCCTGTATGCACCTTAACATCTTTTCCAGTAGCATCTGCTTTATGAACTTCCCAGGCACAGAGGTGAGGCGCACAGGCCTGTAGTTCCCTAAGTCTTCCCTTCTCTCTTTCTTAAAAAAAGGGAGTGATGTTTCCCTTTTTCTGGTCACCAGGGGCTTTGCCTGATAGCCATGACTTTTGAACTATGATGTAGAGCAGCTTGATAACCACATCAGCCAGCTCCTTCAGCATCCTTCAGGGGTGCATATCACCCAGCCTCATAAATTTGTACACATTCAGCCTCATCAGACGGTCTCGGACTTGCTCTGCTCTTACTGTGGGAGGAATTTCACTTCTACAGCCCTGGCCTAGAGGTTCAGGGACATGTATGGTGTGGGAAGACTGACTGAGTAAAATTTAGGCAAGGAACTCACTGAATACCTTAGCCTTCTCCATGTCTGTTGAAGTCAGACCTCCCTTCTCATTTATCAGAGAAAGTATTCTCTCTTTGCTTGCACTCTCTTCGTCCTTGTTCAGTCAAGCTGTTTTCCTGCCTTCTCCACTTGACTTCTTATGTAATGGGGGATGGAGAGCTCTTGTCTCAGAAAGGTCTCCATTAAGAGTTGCCAACTATGTTCTGTTCCTATATGCCTAAGGACTGTTTCCCAGTGGATCTCATCCAGTAATTCCTTAAGTAGATAGACTTTCTCTCTCCTGAAATTCAGGGTCCTGTCTGCTCTTTGCCAGGCCCATGTTCCTTGAGGTCACAAATTTGACCAGGGCATGTTTGCTACAGTCCAGAGGGCCTCCAATCTTAACATCTATATTGGTGAGCACCAGGTCTAGCAATGCTCTATATCTCTTGTTGGTCTGTCCACTCCTGGACCAGAAAGTGATGCTCAAAGGGATATATGATTGTGGTTTGGAAACAGCATATTTAGGAAATATTTAGGATTAGACAGTTTTCTCTGTAATTTTGCAGGAGCTGAAGTTTGAAAACAAAAAAAGAAGACTTTCTCTGCCATTACCTCATTAACTTTATTTTTTTCATCGGTTTCTGTCCTTCAGTGGTGGAATGGGAATTGCAACTGTTGCAGTATGCTCCTCTCACTTCTGATGTTCAAGAGATCTGGACAGTTAAAATCTCACTCCTAGGCACTCACATTGTACTGATGGACACAGATATTCTATTCCATGTTGCTCTCTCTCCTTCTCCCATGCTCTGAGAGTCTTCCAGACTCATTTTGCCACTGCCACTATTTTTCAGTGCCCTTCTTAAACTGCAAGGCTGAGCAAGGCACCCAGCAGCCTGATAACTGTGGTGGTACAAACTGTTATGGACTTGCTTCCAAGGGAAATCCATCTCTAATGGTTGAATTCTTTTTAATAAAGGCAATCAGTTTTGAAAAGGTGAATTCGAGGACAAATTTAGCACAGCTGCAGTGCTATAAATTTCTTTTCATGTGGCATCCTGATATAGTGTTGGAATACCACCAAAAGCACACTACATTATTTGTTAACACAATAACCTGTGGATTGATGGACAGAATGCAATAGCTTTACAGTAGAAAAAAATAAATAGCCTTTTCAGCAGGAACAAACAGCAAAGCATTAGAGAATGACTGTTTCCGTTGCTTAGAATTCCTTTGATCTACTTGTAGCATCTCAGAGACCCCTTAAAAATGTCTTGTTGCCTTGAGAGTAATGTAAAACATTATTACTATGAATGGTGTGCTTTATCAGTTTTAAGGCTGTGAATACAAAAAGCAAAACAAAACCCAAGCTACTATTCAGAAATGGAAAAGCTCTGGAGTACTGTGTTCTTAAACCTAAGAAATTTGTTCTGGGTTTTAAAATGAAAAATTAATTAATTTGTACAAATCTTTAGGCAGATTTCCTTATGATGTATCACAGTTTGATTAATTGGTTATCCAGACTCTCTCATTTGTTTCGCATTGAATGTTTTTTATTTATTTTTTATAGTAATAGTTAATAAAGCAATTGTCAGTCCATAATAGACAAAAAATAAGCAGTTTTTCATATTTAAATCACCAGTGAATATCTGTGGAATTAAAATTTATATAAAATATCTCTAAATAAAACCATATCTAGTGAAAAGAAACCCTTTGAAGAAAAAATAATTACTCATTAAAAAATCTTCAAAATATTCTTTCAAAGAGATCTATCCTGCTGAGCTCAAAAGAAAGTCCTATTGCTTTATGCTGAAATAAAGCTTTTTGTATGTTGTCATGAAGTAGAACAAGTACAAGGAAAGATAATTCATGTGAAAACAAAATACAGCACTTGTGGAATGATGCTAATTTTAACCTATTTTTTAAAAATAGTTCCTTTGTACAGAAACTACTCAGATTTACTACAATCCTATTAATACAGTTTTCCTTTTTACTGTTTAAAGCAGAAGGTGCAGCCTTCAGCATTGTTCTATGTATCAATCAACTTTGGTCTGCATAACTACTGTTGATAATAATGAAAAAAATCTTTACCTGCATGAGACTTCTGGAAAGAGCTTTTGTCATATTAATGAGCTGGTCTATACTTTCAAAGAAAGGAAATACTGCTGCCTAAATTGATTCTTAAAATTGCTCACTATTTCCTTACTTGAAATCTTTTTTCTAGGGCTACTGCTTTTGTCATATTCTCAAAAAATGAAGAAACAATAAAAATAAATAAATAAAAAAAAGCTAATATATTTGGAAAGCAAATATATAGAACTCTGAACTCATATTCATTCTACTTGATATCATAGCATGTGTTTGGGTCAGACAAATTCTTTTTGCAGTGTTCATACCTAAGAGCATATTGTCTTCCAACTGAATGCAATTGAGTCTTCATAATTGAATGCAGCAAATTCATGCTGGTTCTCTTTAAAAATAAAAAATAGACCACTGCATTAGGATTTCAAAGCAATTTGAATCCTTCCTGTTTCATTTCATACACTCAAAGTGGGTTTTTTGACCCTCATTATTATCATCAGTTTGCAACTTTTTGATCTCAGATGAAAAGATGTACAGGAAAGATAACTGGAGAAGAATTTAAGGTATACTTAGGGTATGTGAAATTCATGTGCATTATAGAATCAGCTAAATGAAACGAGTATAACTTGGGTGAAAAAGTAAACTGTTTGAAATCTAATTATAGCCAAACAGATCAAGCAAATTTTTTACCTCTTTGAGGTACACTGAAACAGAAAAATCTTCACCTTCTGAATGTTCAGTCCACAGTTTGGCAGCTCCTGGATGTCTGTAGGACAAAGTCAACCAGTGCTGGTATTGTTGTTTTATTGACATAGTGGAAATATTCTCTGAGTTGAATGACTGTATTTGTTTTGGCAAATCTCTGCCATCTTCTTGAAGGACAAAATCAACAAATAGCCATTTGAAAATATGGATGTTGACAAAATGCAATGTTAAATTTCATGAAACAAAGAGAAAAATACATACAACTGCTGCAAAAAAAAAAAAAAAAAAAAAAAATTCAATTCAATTACTTTAAAGGGCTTAGGGTACTTAAGAGAGGATAGGATTTTACCTAAATATTGGGATACCTGCTGGCAACTGAGGAAAATTGACCTGTGCCAATAACAGCACCGGTAGTACTTAACACTGTAAGATCCTTGGATAATCTTTCTTCCTTCTTTTTGAAGTGACGCTTTGCATATGAATGCTGCCATATATGAATAACTATTTTATTTTTTTTAAAAAAAGCAAAGGATTATTTTTTTTTTGCCTAGTGAACACTGTATGTGTTCACACCTTCAATGTATGCATGTAATTTCAGTGTTTATAAAATTAGAGGGTTCATCCATTTATTTTTAGTGTTCTGCTTACATCAGAATGATACAAGCTTTTTCATTATTTACGTTAAATTCTCTTTTTTTTCCTTTAAAGATTCATTTTTCTAAGTTTTCCAATATACATTGACTTCATGGTCTACAATGGGATTTCTTCGAACTGAGGAGCCTTGATGCATAGCCTCCTGTATGTTTTAAAGTTAATGATTATTTTTTTTCTGTTCTGCACAGACATGGTGGCTCAGGTCACAGCCTCCCTTATGATTTCAGACACTTATGGTTCATCTGATTTTGTGCACAGCTCTAAGTAGAAGTGTGGTCTCTCTTTTGAGTCATGCCAAACACTTGCACATGACAAGGTCTGCAATGCTTAGCAACAGTGCCAACCAAGAGATTGTTTCACCATCTTTTTAGCCCAGGTGAAGAAATGAAAAGTGAGAGGGCAGTGGCAGGATACGTTATGACCATCTGTGCCAGTTAAACTATTTAAATTCAAAGTTTTTGACAGAAACATGAATATTCTGTGTTCATGTATTTAAAATTTCCTTCTGCTGGAGGGTGGGGAAGAGATTAATTTGAGTGAGAGATGTAATCTGAGTAAAGAAAATAATTCATAAGTTGCTCAGACAGTTTCAAAAAGAAAATGAATTACATGTGTTTGATGTGTTGGGATTAGTGTTTCCAGAACAGAGATTTAGACTAGAAAAGCAAGCTGTATTTTAATCTATACTGTAAAGAGAAAACAGTATGGGCAAAGCTAATGATGAAAAATGGGTAGAAAAATGAAGTAATGGAGAACTGGGTAGGGAGATGTTAAACATTAGAATGGGTTGAATAGCTGAATTTGAGGGTAAATAGAGTCAGGATGCTAATCTTATCAGTGATGTAAGGGACTTAGGTCAAAAGGCTTTTGTTTCAGAGTTGCATTAGTATCTCATTCAGCTGAAGAGGCCATATTGTATGTCTCTGAGTCACTGGGATTCATAGCATATTTTCTCTCCAAAAACTCCTTATTTGAGTTGATGTGCTTAAGATATATGTTTATTTAGGAGATACTGCTTTCACTTTTCATACAATATCTGAAAACTAGCATTGTTGCTCCTAATAATCCTTATTCAAGCACAGGCTTTCAGAGTACTACAAAAGATATATGTTCAGTATGGATTGCTTAAAAATCACTTTGTCTTATTGAAGCATAATAAAGTACATTAACTGTGAAACTTTAGAATTAACTTGGCAAGACAAGTGTATATAAATCTCCAACTATCTCAGGAAGAGGTAGAGTTCATACGATCCACCAGTCTATTTGACAGCACCAAAACAATAGTTATTTAGTGTTTTTTATTTTCTTTCTCTTTTTTATCTTTTTTTATCTTCAGGCTTTGGCTCCACTCATTTGCCTAATTTATTATAGTTGCTTAATAGATAGGATTTAGGCTATAGCTTACTTTTTCACACTTTTGAGGAAACATCAGAGAAAGTTAAATACGAGGGCATCTAATTCTGAGGAACCCAAGAAGATTTACTAGTCCCCATTTAAGCACTAGAAACTTAAGGAGTCACTCTTACAGGGTGTCTGTTGCACTAACTGTACACAGCATTTAAATGTATGTAAATAATAATTCTGCTTAGAGACATTACTGGAAGCCTTTCTAGAGGACTTCTGGTTTTGTGAATCCAATCCAAAATGAGTACTCCAGTGACCTTAAATGTATCACTTGAAAATACTGCACTGGAGGAGATTTCATAACCTTCCTTATTATTGGAACCTTTTTCTGGAGCCAATTAATTCTCCCTCCCTCCTTTTTCCATGAGTTTTTTTCTTTGTTTGTTCACTGTCAACTTATATGTTCACATTATTAGCATCAGTTTGACCACAACAGTGTACTGCCAGCACAAAGGTTTGGATTTTGTTTGTTTGTTTTTGTTTTGTTCTTGCTTGCTTGTTCACTTGTTTATTTTTGTACTGCTGTCTCCCCCCACTCCCCCATAATGTTATTGAAGATATTTTTCTTATTACCTATTTATAGAAGAATCTCTTTGAACCCTAGTGGTAGCATCTTCCTTCTGAACAAGCCTTAATCCACGTTAATTTTCAGTAAAATCAAAGGTTTGCTTCAGCTGTTGGGTGATTCATTGCAGACTCTCTACATTGGCGGGCTTCTTCAATTGTTAAGACAGAGAAACGAATTCTGAATAAGAACCGCACACCACATTGCAATAGCAAACCACTATTGAACTCAAGAGGTATGTGGAACAAAAAGGGAATGCATGATCAAATTGATAAACTGTAGCTAAAGTTGCTCATCATGCAGTTATGAACTGATTTCCTGGGAGAACATGGACTTGACAGTCTTTGCATCCTGAAGAAGAAAACAGTTAAGGAGTTGCAATATCAAACAGAAAATACTTTGTTGTGAGCAGCACTAGAGAACTCTTTTCCTACAGACATTCAGATAAGATGTTTTGCTTGTTAGCTCACAATGAACATTTTTTCTGTTTTAAATGTTCTTCATACTAAGTCATGAAAAATACTGATTTTAAAAAATATTCTTCAAAAGTGCAGTAAGGCACTTTTGCTGTGGTTACTGGTTTGATTTCAAACCCAGAAACCACAATAAAGGCTGTTTTCCTTACATCAGATGTGGTGATTAATACGTGGTAGAGTTGGGCTCCAGATTTTTACAGCTCTGTTAATTGATCACAAGCCAGAGCCTGGGGCTGTATAATTAAGTTAGCTGGAAAATTAATGCAGGAAATGGCTTTTGGATTTGATTAGTTTAAAAATCTATGAATACACTTATTTAATCCCTTTGAATTAAACTTGGTGCCAAAAAAAGAAATATATATATGTTAAATATGTCTGCAATTTCGTAACTTCAGGGCAGTATTCTTTTTTGCCTTTGAAATTAATGATATTTGTACAAAATAGAATTGTCTTAGACTATCCAGTAAGGTCTCCCTGACACTTGTTGAAGATGTTGGATTGTCTATGCCGTTAGTTTAATGCATATACCTATGTACAGTAGATTAACTAGGATCAATACTCACCAAAAATAATTACTTAAAGCTCAGCAGTGGATGGATGTACCTGTGCAAGAGACCTCTAAGATAAATAAAGCTCTGTGTGGTAGCAGATTTTACCTGTACACTCTAGGAGGATAGGAAAAGAGCATAATTAAACAGTAGTTAATCTTATAAATTATGCCTATAGTATGGAAATGTAGGTATGTTCTCTCAACCATGTATTATTCTGAGACTGAAAAAAAATCTCCTAACAAGATTAGAAATGCTGTATCAAAAAATATACTTGATGGAAGAAAAAGTAATAAGTAAATGCTCTCTAGTTCTGAGTCTGTTTATTTCCTTCCAGTAACTGAAGAATACATTCACCATGGTTATACCAAAGTTGTCATAATTCAAGGCAGTGTAATAACTCAATGTAGTACTGGAGATGGATAAATTAAGTTTAGACTTAATGAGGAGATGAAGATTCTAAATGTTTTGAGGAAAAGGCTTTTTTATTTTTTAATTTTTATTATTAGTCTGTAATGTACACTAGTTTAGGTCACAAAATATAATTCATATATTCTCTCTTTGGCTAAGTTTTTCATTTGATGCCACGTAAAATTGCTGTTACTCAACTACTTCTAAGTCTTTGTGGGATTTTTTTAGGGCTGCTTCTCTTCACAGATGAGAGGTGACTTTATAAAGCCAAAGGAGAAGGGAAAATCATGATGGACAAATAAAAAGTGAAATAAGAAATAGTTCTCTCAGGACTTGTTTGCACATTAATTGCATTTGGACTTGTCAAAGAGAAAGAACCTTAATCAAGGCCCTTAATGATAATATATGTGGAGTGTAAAATATTTTCTTTAAAAAAAAGCTAAGCAAAAATAAAAAGCCCATTACCGAAATTGCAGCAGGCATTGGTAATAAATAAATGAAGATTGAACATAATTGGGGTGAAGGGTTATGGTTGTACAATTAAAGTTGTTATTCTAAGGTGATACCCTAACATTACTAGCAATGCCATGAAGCAAGTTTCCTTTCTAACTTTTAAAAGCAAGCTACTATTAAGAGAGAGAAAATCTTCCACTGGTGCTTTGTTTGGACTACAGAAACTCTAGGCCAGAACTCTAGACCAGAAGGTAGGTTGCCCTACCTTCTTTGCAATTCTTGTTAAATGGTGAAGTAAAATGAAAATTCAATGCATATGTATGCTCATCCTAAAGCAGACGGAGACGATCAGATTAGTAAGAAGTAGCACTTCTGCTCTGAATTTTTTTTTTATTATGTTTTCTTATAACTGGACATGAATTAATTCCCTTGTTCTTAAACTCCTAATTTGTGTTTTAATAATGGACCATGGTTAAAGAAACCTAGTAATTAATTTTTTTTTCTTTGGATGTACTACTCTGAAAAGTGATTTTTTTTTATATTTGCTGCATGAGCGTTTCTCTCTGCATAAGTTATTAGTCAAAGCCTCATAACTGATAGGCGTTCAACCAAAAATCAATGTTTATTTCAAGAAATCACTCGATTTTGAACTCCAATATAATTATTTATAGGTAAGTATATATCTGACTAATCCCAGTTACCCCCCCCCCTTTTTTTTTTTTCTGTAAAGTGAACAATTTAGTTTAAGAGTCTTTAGAAAGAAGAAAAATATAGGTAACATTTGAAACGTGACAGGTGAAGTTAGAAAGATGAATAACACTTAGGGAGAAGTTAGTAAGTTTGTAGAACAAATCATTAGCAATGTTCATTTTTCTATTTTCTCATTTACTTCAGCCCATAAAATTTCTTTTTTTATTACTGATATATGCAGTACCTCCCTTCCGATAGGAAGCTGAGGTCTCCTTTCTTTGCCATCACAAACAGTAGCAATAATTTTCTAAACAGGGAAATATAATAAAGGCTTGATTCTCTTCCACTGGAGATGACTGAAAAATTGTAACTTGCACAGATTCTTTTTCTTTCTGTACAATGTGCTGCTTTTTACACTTCTATGAAAAGTACGCATGCCTGTGTCGTTATGCTGAATTAACTTTTTTCCATGTTCTTTGCTCTCTTGCAAATTATTATGTGCAGTTTATTGTCTGAGAGAATCTGCACCAGCAGATTTTGCAGATGTATAGGGTTTTAAAAGATTAATGCCATGGACATACTAGGATTTATATATGAAGGCCTTTATTCAGACATAGAATTTCAGTGTTAGTTCTAAAAAACTGTTTTTGGTTTTGTCACTGTGCCAGTAATGCTGACACTTGGGGCTGTGGATCAGCTTTTATGTTGTCTCAGACAATTGCATGTTACGGAATATATAGAATCATTTCAGCACTGGTTTTCTTCATAGTGGGAGATAAAACTGTATATAAAATTCTGATGGGCAAATAAAAATGAAATAAAAACTATGGTACTGATATCTTCTTAGGAATGTTATCAATGTGAGTTTCCCTGAATATTTCCCCATTGTCCGCCTGGAAAATAAGCAGAAGCAGAACATTTTGGACATTTCTAGGGGTATCCCAGACACTCAGGCTGGATCTAACATTGCTGTTGTGCCTGAGCTCAGGCAGGTGGCACAGGCATAAGAATTTTCAAGTGCAGATCTAAGACTGTTCAGCACTAGACCATATATTTTAGTCCAAAAAGTCCTAAGCAGAATATTTTGTGGATTTTGTGGCAGAAATAGTGCAATACTACTTCATCATACAGATTCTCCATATTGACCGTATCTTCTCTAAGAGTTCTTTGCTGTTATATTTCACAGAGAAGGTTCTGAACCAAAAGTGCTTTTTCCTCCTGAAAATAGTTGCTAGCTGAATTTATTTATTTATTTTTCTTTCTTTTTTCCTTTTCTTTCACTTTTGCCATTCAACAAATTCTCCAGGGCTTTATCTTAAAAGACCTTGTAGTCTTGTAGACAAGCAGTCTCAGGGAGGAGGTAATAACACTAAAGATCCACTTGAGTACAACTGTGGTGTACAGTAACTACCTATAGTAGTTACCTATTCTATTTTGGTCAGAAATGTAAAGCTAGCTTAAACTATCATATTCGTATATGTGGTCATAAGTTTTGTGTTTTACTGAGTCACATATTCAAAAAATGAAATGATGGGACATACATCTACAAAAATGGGTTAATTTTATAAGGTCTTGGGGAGAATACTTGGGATTGCAGATGTCAGCATAGGACAATAAATTGTAGAGTCCTGAGGTTTTTTGCTTTCTTCACGCAGTGCTGCTTCAACAGGAGTAGTGTTATGCCATGTGAAGAAATCTCTGCAGGCATATGAAAACCAATGTGTTACAAAACAGCTATTTTCCAGCTCCATCCTCGTTTGTGTATGTCAGACATAGTAGAATCCAAAATAGTTGGTATTTATTAATAGTATTGAAGAAGGATACAGAACAATGACACTGAAATGAACGATGACACCTATTAAGGACAGAACTGAAATAGTTCTAGGAAGAAAGGTGCATGTTCCTTCCCTTTGGTGGAGATGTCCAAACAGTGTAACAGCGTAAGGCACACTCACTGGTATACAAACTGCCAGTTGATTCAGCAGCAAGCAATATTGCAAAGAAAAGAATGAGACTGTTTACTGCTGTGCTGTAGCAGGAGGAAACAAAGCCGTGCTCACATTGAATAAAGTTGGTTAAAACAGGCAAAACTATTGGATTGGTTAACTGACTTTGAGTAAGCACTTAATTGCACTGGTAAACCCAAAAGGCAAGACAGTGCTGTACAGCAAAGTGAAAAACTGCCCTTCTATCCTGATGTACTGATCACAATGAGAACTCGGAGGAACTCATTTCTATAACTTTTGTACCCCAGGGTGTTAGCAGAAATATTAATAATATCAAAAAGCTCTGGTACTGCATGCTGTTCCTTTCAGGAGTATTAGTGTCAGGACCACTTAAAAGCACTGACCTTCAGTGATAAAGCTCCCGTTCAATTTGATGCATTAGAATTGTGGGTTCTGCATTACTGCAGACAACGGAGCCATTAAATCTCCATCAATCACCTGCGTCACAGCACAGCTCGTTCTCTAACAAGAAGTCATGGGGCATATGGTATAAATAGCAGACATCAGTCAACCTCCTTGACCAGATGTAATTGTGAAAAAAGGATTGAAAACTGTGTTTGGGTCTCTGTCCAGAATTTCTGAAACGTGCACCTGGAAATGTAGCTAGGGCCATCCTGTTTCATTGGAAGATTCTTTGTAATGAAACTATAGCCAAGTCCCTTCTTTTCCTTTCCCAAGCATTCATTTTAGATGGCTTGAGTATCTCTGAATTCAAGGAAGCTCACTCCATTGTAACAAAAAGAGATGAAATTTAAGCTGTTTTCTCTGAAGTATCAGGAAGCCTGATTCTCTCCACTGTTATGTTGGCTGTTCTTGTGATAGCTCCAAAAATACTGAGTGTGTGGGGATAGGGAATAATATGCCAAGAATTAAGGAGACAGGGAAGGGAATAAATTCACATTGTTGTGGGTGTGAGGAGAATTAGACCTAGATAGGCTTTCAGAGAGATTTTATTATTATTATTATTATTATTATTATTACTATTATTATTATTATTATTGTTTTTGCAAGCTATTTGATTTGATTCCATGAAGGCAGTTGAATAGCTGGATTCATAGAGTACTCTTCTCCCTTTACTACTTCACTTCCATGGGATGTAAATGGAATCTATTTTAATTGCCTTCTTTGGAGGGAATGAGATCACAAACTAGTTGCAATCTCCTTTTATAATTTGCTTTGTTACCTGGCATGAAGGACTAGTGCAAGCTTTAAAAGTAAGCAATTCTAGCATGAAAGTGAGGTAGTCAGGGTCTATGATTCAATGATTTCCATGTACAGCTTTATCAAAATTAAATTGCCCACTTTTACTCTGTAGTGGAAATCCAGAGAGAAGGTAGCAATGAAACAGCTCACTGTTTTCAGCTGAAATATATTCCATCCCCTATGCAAAGGGATTTGTTGGTGCAAAGAAATGTGATTTACACCTTCCTGTGACAGCTTTGTGACTTTGACCTGGAAAGTCGAAAGGAATTCAGGCATACTTACTGAAGGCAGCTATAAATAGATTTAAATGCAGTGGCTTATCTTAAGGTTAACAATAAGTTGTCTTTACGGTGCTAACAAACTAGACCACACAGCTTTGTTTTGATTTTTACTTGAAGCATGGACCTGTGTGGTCTAGATGGATGATATCAATTACATTTGAAAGCCTGATAAAGTGGAATAGAGATGATATATCTAGCTGATACCAACCTCTTGATAATAGCCACAGTCATTAGCAAACCTTGGTGTACATATATCATTCATATTCTTGTGAATGTATTGTGAATGCATTGTGAATGCTTTTTTTTTTTTTTTTTTCCTTTGTTCTTTTTTTTTAATGTATGCATCTTTCTTATTTGCAAGTCCTTTCCCCAGGTACAGCAAGAGTGGTTAAGGTCAGTGAATTATGGTGATTTTCCTGCAAGTTACTGTGAGACTGTAGCCAAAATATTCATTGTAGATAAGCAGTGTATTAATCAGTGTTGCTTACTCACACATACACAATCACACATGATTCCTCATGCTACTTCTGTCAATGGATGGAAAACAGCTGTTTTCAAGTATCTAAATTTAAATTAAATTAAATTAAATCAACTTCAATTTAATTTAATCTCTGGTGTTGAAAAATGTATTTTCAAAGGTCTAAAAAAAGCTAAAATTTCAGGTGATTTTGTATTGTATTGCCCTGTATGCATATTGTTGCAAGAACAAGATACTGTAAATGGATCATTTAGCATCTAAGACGTTGGACTAAGAATATAACTCCTGTAGAACTATTATTCTCTAGTTATTATTTCTTTCCAAATGTGAAGAATAGGTGATACCTGAAAAGCCCTACTACTGAGCAGAATTTCTGCATGCTGCAGAAACTTATTTGAAACAGCCTGGAAAAGAAATCAGAAATATAAGTGTAATGAGGAAAGTCGTAAGACACTCATATGCCCATATTAAGTGAGAAATGTTCCCTTAAAGCCCACTGGCTGATGTGTGGGCATATCCACAGGTATTTCTGAATTAGAGTCATAGTGAAAATGTTTCCAGCATTTTTCAATTAAATGAAACTCTGATGAAATAAAGAAGTGCTAGGGCACAGCAAGTTCACTTCTGTACATTGATAGTGGTGCTCGTTGTTGTTGTTTTTTTTCCAAAATGCCAGCTTATCATTGCTAGATTTATAATTTTGATGTTAAAAGATGGAATTTCTCAATCTGACTCTTTTGCACTTTCATCTAGAACCTGCAATTGATTTATTTTTGGCCTAAATTAGGGTGGGAAGAAATTATTGTAAGAGTAAGAAATTCCATTTTAAGAGTAAGAAATTTCATTTTCCAGAGAGGACATTTGGACAATAATTTTGGGAGACAGGAAGCTTGCATTTCATCAAGTTGGAAAAAGTCTCATTTCGTTTATTCCTGAGATAGGAATGTATTTTGTATGGAAGTCTCATCTGCATCTGACATTGCTTAGCAATGTCCAACTGAAATTCCAGAACTGAAGAACAGTAGTGTAATTGTTTCAGAAAATTAAATTTCAGAAGAAATAGGCCTTTCTCAGTTGTTACAATTTCTCTTTGGCTTTATTCTCTGGAATCTGAACCTTAGTATGGGTCAGAGGTGCAGAGTTTAATGAAACCATTAGGCAAATTTATACCTGAAAAGCTCAGTATATGTAATCACTCCAATTTGTGAAGTGATCTCTGCTGAAACATCCAAATGTTTTCCCCCACTGAACTCACTAGTGCTGTGTGTTGATTCTCTCACGACAAGCTGTAAATTACTGGGTACCCAGAATTCAGGCTTTGGCTGAGAAGTTGTGATTCAAAGTATTGGTAGGAATCTACTAGTCCTCCTGCAACTCCTCAGCTGCTCGTATGTTTCACAATGCTTTCAGAGCACTGCCACATCTTATTACTTTAGAAAGAAAACAACCATTATTTTACTTGTATTGCAGTTAGATTGTTGATTGTTCCTGGTAGAGTAGGGGTCAAACTTTGTGCAGTATTTTGTGTGGTCAGGAAGATGGCTAAACATTTTTATACTTCATAGTTCCTAGACTGCTCCAGAGGTCACTGTAGCTTTTCTAACATGATGATGACATCCTTTCCTTCTGCTTACAGCAGTTTCTTCCAACCCCTGATAGCATTCCTTTGCTCCTATGTGCTTCTGAGATCAAAGCATTTCCTTTATGGTCTCCCCATTGCCAAAGAGGTACCAAGGGGCTATTGAAAAAGGAAGAATGGTACTTGTAGCTGCAGACCAGTTTCTTCAGCTAAGTGTATTTTTCATCTTGAGATTTATACCCATTCTGAACTCAAGACCAGATGAGCTGTGTGCTTGTGGTTTTTCTAACCTCAAGAAGCTGGAGGAGATCCATCAAAAAAATATAGGACTCCTTATAGCTGACCATGCCCAGTGTCTGCATAAGCAACCACAACAGCTTCCATCACGTTTCCACATGCAAACCATTGGGTAGCTGATAGGAAATTATATTACGTGCAAGCACAGTGCATACATTGTGCACATAATTGCTTTCTAAAACTGGTGCAGACAGATATCTTCTGCTTATTACAATGCTTTTTAACTGCATGGCCACAGATGAAGAGTTTTGCAAAGATACTTCTTATATTACAGCAACAAATTACATAAAAAGAGAAAATGAAATACTCTTCTATGTAAGGTACTTGCCTAGACCTCAGGAGAGCTTTGTTTACCTCTTGAATTCACACAAAATTACAATGTCATAAGCAAGACAAAACAGACATATTTATTTTGGTATTTTGCAATATCACATCGTTAAACTTTGGAAATGTAATGTTTTATAACGTAGCTCTTAGAGCTCTTATATATAACTGCCTTCCTTGGTGTCTCTTGTGCTTGGCTCTAAAAAAATCAAACAGAAATGCTGAGCCTTTTGTTTCAAATCATCTTCACTTAAATTTCCAACATTTTACTCAAAGCAAGAGTGAAATCAAGAGTTATGTGATAAACAAATAACAATGGCAGCAAGCACATTGTTTTTTTTCTAAGTATTATTATTGTGTAATTATTATATGAGTGATCTTCAAGTGCCCAAACTCCCTAGCTATTGTAGACTGAACCTCCTACACAACTGTATTGCTAAAGTTATTCCTTTAGCTTGAGTTGTAGATTTTACTAGACTGGAAACAGTAAGCAATACAGTGATTAGCAAAGCTCTTAGCAGAGATGCTGAGGTGACATTCTTTCCTTCCAGGAAGCAGAAGGAGGTAAACACCTTAAACTCTACGTACAGTTTCAATAAGGGAATAGTAATGGGTATCATCCTCAGCTATTAGCTTAGATGGAAAATCTGAAGACAGACAACATGAGATTGAAGACAATTGATAAGGTCAAGAGCTGTTTTGTAAGAAGAAAAGCTAGAAGAAAATCTGCTTTCTGAATCAGCATCTCCCAGTGTCTGCTGCCTGAGAAGCAGCTACACTGAAGTGGCTTTGACACAACATAAACTTGTTCTTTGTCAAGACAGTCTCATTATGTGGGCCCTGCTGATTTATAAAATCTGGTGTTTTCATACACTTAGCACAGATGGAGAACAAAAGGAGCACAGTGATTGATTTTATTCAGTCATTGGGGAATGTTTGAGATAGCTCATTAATATGAGGTGGACGCACTAAAGATTACTTCTTAAGTGAGACTTACTTAAACTGATAATCAGATTTTATTATCAGTCTTTCTTCAGGCTACTATGAATTATTTATACTGTGTATAGGTTTTTAAACAAGGTAACAAAAATAAATACTGCATTTTGTATATGTTAACCCAACATATACTATTTTTATGTAAAGGAATATTTTGTACTTTCTTAAACTGCTAAAGAACAAACAAAATGTTGCTCATTTAATTGAGTTAAGGATTATGCAGATGATTAAACTGTGACTTCATACCATACCATACCATACCATACCATACCATACCATACCATACCATACCATACCATACCATATACTGGTTGCTTGTGGTAGCAGTGGTAATGACAAGATGGTTGGACTAGATGATCTTATAGGTCGTTTCCAACCTTGTGATTCTATGAAAAAAAGAAAAAAAAAGTAATATTTAATAACAATGTGGACAATAAAATTAAATTATTATTATCTATTTACTGCAAGTGAAAAGGAAAAAAAAAACAGGCATTTAAACTACTCATGATTTTTATGAAATAATGAGATTTTTAAGTGAAATCATATTATTAGAGTTAAAATAAAAATAAAATAATTTCTTTTATAATAAGGATATTTGCTTATCATGAAATAGATATGTATGTGAGTGTGCCTTTGAAATATACATTGAAACTACTAATTAATCATATATATGCATTTATTTGTTGCTGTAATCTTGTCCTTCATCCTTGGGCACTTAAAGTTCTCATAAAATCCAGAGCTGAACTGGAAATGAAAAACAGTCCATTTAACTAGAAATTTTAAAAATTACATAATAAAAGACAGTTGCATCCGTTTTAGAATTATCAAACACATTGACTAACAGAACTGATCTGAAGTGTATGAAAGTTAATGACAATTGTTATTTAATTAACTGTGATGAGCTGTTTGTCAAAGCTGTAAATCATGTTGAGTCTGCAGTTCTGTTTTTCAAGTTAGATTCATACATATGAATATCTGAGTCCTCTTGTAATGTTCAGTTATACTGAAAAAGCTATATTTCATCTTTATTTTCTGAAATAAACATATGTCCCATTAAGTGAAATTCTACATGCCATCTAAATCTAACCATTTTAATTTCAAAATTTAATATTCAGGATGTACACTCAGCACACTAAGTTATCTTTGGATATTTTAAAAAAGAAAAAAACAGTTTTTGCTTAATCGTATGTTGTTGCATATAGATGTTTGCAAGCATTTATAATGTAGTGTATTTGAATGATTTTACTGGTTGTTTGTGTTTCAGAGCATGTGAGTCTCGTAAGTGCTACTTTATACACTGGAAAGCTACTTTACCTTTTTCCCATAGTGTAATATGTCTTTTTACATATATAGTGGTGGATACTATGGAAACCCTGGGGAGTAGAGCTTGAACTATAATTATATTCTGGTCATTAGTAATTATTCCATGAACTATTGAAGAGCAGGTTTTCTGAATGAATGAATGAATGAACGAATGAATGAATGAACAAATGAATGAATGAATAAATAATGCATACATATATAAATATCAGGAGCTACAATAAAGCAGATCTTTAATTTTGGGACATTTGATTACAAGCATATTGATTTAAATGACCTGAATCATCAAGTTCATTTCCCATATAGCTAATACAGCAACGTATAAAATGCAATTTTTCTGTGGTTTGGATTTCTCATTTTGCATTGTTGTTACTATCAAAACGCTTTCATTAGTGCAGGCTCATTGAAATATTTTCTTTTTATATGAATGTTATGACAATTTATACCGTATATATAAAACAATTTTTTTTCTTAATTGATCTCATTGCATATTTCAAGCATCTGCTTTTCAAATAATTACTAAATGTTAAAATGCATTACTTTAATTAGCTTAATTAAAAAGTGAGAAAAAAAATGAAAACTTAACTTACATTATATTTGTGTTTGTTTTCAGATGAAATCCAACTTCTTCATGAAGTTACAATGAATTCACTCTCATTCTCATGAGGTCATTTCAATCAATGACTTTATATTGACTTACTTTGATTCACTCTGTAATTCTGTACCTTTGTAATGTAACTATATAATTTGTACCATGAAAGATAAAATATTGATTTTATTATTTTTGATAGCTTTGTGCATGGTACTGTAATGAGTTATAGTTTCAGATGACAGAAAAAAGTTTGTATCTAAAGATTTCTTTCTTTTTTTCCTTCAGTTTTTGACAAATCTTAGTGTTGTTTTGGTGCAGATTAGGAAAATTGTACGAAAATGCAAAAATAGTATAAAAGTTTTTCTTGTCTAGGGAGACTTTTGCATGCTTTTCACGTTTTTTTTTTTCATTATCCTAATCTTGACCTGAAAATATTGTGAAGGAATATGTTCTAAAAGTGAGTTTTGGCCTATGAAATAAATAATATGTAATAAAGAACAGTTTTTTGAACTCCACATTAGATTACTGTTTTGTCTACATGGTCCTTTAAAACTACTTGGAAATTTCACTTTTTGCATGCCATCTGTTTATGTGTTGCATCTTGCAGGAAGCTGTCCATGTTGTCTGTCAGTTCACGTCTAGTTTAAACTACTATAGCCACTCAAAAAAAAAAAAAAAAAAAAAAAAAAAAAAAAAAGGACTGCTTGATTTTTTCTTCTTCTGTCAGTGAAACAGCAATACAGATTCGGTTCATAAAACAGATTTCCATATTTTCTCCTTAGAATTCTTTTTACAAAAATCTGAATAAATAGTTCACAGTAGAAGAATTTCATTAAGGAAAAGGCTTGGTTAGTTTTATTTTAGAGTTAAGATGCCTGGCTGGTGTAAGTTTTAATTCACTTAATAATAAACTATTCATAAATCAATAGTGTGCTTTTCCCTTCCGTATTTCCAATGAAAAGGCATTAATGTGGTGATAAGGAGAGACATATGCACACTTACACACTTGTCCTCCTAAAAAAGAAAAAAGGAGACGGAAATTGTTTTTTGGAATGGAGAGAGTGCATCATTTTTATATTACAGCAACTGTTTCACATTTCAGTGGTTTTAATCTTAATGTGAGAAGAGTTTAAATTGTCATTCTTCCAAGAAACAGAATTTTTCATTGTTACATAATTCATTCTCTGTAGTATTTGACTATCATTTGTGCTCTTCTTTATGTATTTGAATTATACAACCTTTAATGACAAATAATATTCACTGGATTGCTGCAAACAAATTCATTGTGTTATGTGAGATTTTCATAAAGGCTACAAAGCATCTATTAGGTTATTTACTAAAACCATTAGGAACCCTTCACTTTGGTCTAGCAGATTTGGTGTTTTCAGGTTTGAAATGTTTAAATCTATTCTGTAATGCATCAGCCTAACAAATGGAAAAGGTAATGCACTGAGATTTATAATGTAATGTGGTCCGTATTCTTTGCCTTGAACTGGAGTGGATGGACTCCTAAAAAGCAAAGAGTGTATTTTACAGACGCCATTCCTCATGGAGTGGCTTCTTTTGATGTAAGGCAATTTCTGGCTGTGACACTTGAGTGATGGGAGAGATGAGAAATATGGAAATACGAAAGCATAAGTTTTTGAGCTTTAAGTGATTAATTCTAAAATTGAATTGGAAATATAAATAGAATGAAAAAATGCAAGCAAATGATGACGATTTATAACTACAAGGAACTCAGTTCCTCAGGGAAGGGTAATAAGCAGGGCCTGCAGATGTTTAGTTAGCAAAGAGCTAACTTCTTTTAAATGCCCACACAGCTTAGTTCCTTCAGGAGGAAGGAGTGAGCTTTTTAGTCTGCAACAAATAGCTGCAGACAGATTCTTGTTCTGTCTTCCTGAAAGGTCTAAACAACTGCTGGATATTCCTGTTCCTTGACTAGTGATATTATGCAAAGAGGAGGGAAAAGATTAAAAATTCAAAAGGAGATAATACTTCCATTATTTAAAAATACAGATGTAAAATAATCACACCTATTTCAATTAAAATGAATACTTAGTTCTTTGCAGCAGTAAAGATTTCAAAATGTGGCTTTTCATGAGCAACCTGGTCTAGTGAAAACTTTTTGGAACTAGATGATCTTTAAGGTCCTTTCCAAAGCAAACCATTCTATGCTTCTGTGATTTTATGATTCTGTAAATCTGCATCTATGTACATGTTTGGCACTTCAATTCAATGTATAGCCTTTCACTGAATTCCGTATTATTCTTCCATCCCTTCAGAGGATGTTTTCATTTCAGAATTATTACTTCTGAACTTTTATCCTTGTCTCTCCTTCTGGGAAAGTTATAGTCTTTTGGGTTGCTTCAAAGGCCATCAGAGTCATCATCCTGGACTTTAAGAGAGCAAACTTTAAGCCCAGGGAGCTAGCTAGTAGTGTCTCCTGAGAATGTGCTCTAGAGTGTTAAGAGGCGCGTAAGAGCTGGTAGCTTTTCGAGAACCCGTTTTAAAAGCCCAAGAGTAAGCAATGCAGCTGTGCTGCAAGTCAAGCAAGAAACCTGTCTGAATAGGGATCTCTTCCTGGAATTAGGACAGAAGAAGAAAATAAACAAACTCTGGAAGAAAGGACTGATTTTAAAGCAAGAGTTTTAAAGCTGCAGTTCACAACTGTAGAGAGAAAACACAAAAAGCCAAAGTTCAACTTCAGCATGGCCACTCTGGCCAGACTGATGTCAGATAATAATAATAAAAAAGGTTTTCTAAGTATGCCAGCAGTGAAAGGAGATCTCTATGTAAGTGCTGGGCTGATTTTCCCAATATATTTATCATTGAATATTGCAGTAATGATGTACAAAATATAAATGTATGTTAAGGTCCTGGAAAGCATTCAGAGGAGGGCAACAAAACTGGTAACAGGGCTGGATGTTTGTCCTGAGAGGAAAGGCTGAAGACACCTGTGTTATCCAGGCTGGGGAAGAGCAGGCCGAGAGGTGATCTCACTGCTCCCTGTAGCTCACTGAAGAGGGCAAGAAGAGAGAGGTGCTGGGCTTTGTTCCTGGGAACTGATAGCAGAATGGAAATGGCATAGAACTACATCAGATTGCACAGCAGGAAAAATCTGTTTACCATGAGAGTGATAAAATACTGGAAAAGGCTTCCTAGAGAGGTGATCGATGCCCCATGCCTGTCAATATTCAAGAGGTATTTGGACAATGCTCTCAGTGCCGTGCTTTCACGTTTGGTTAGCCTCAGAGTGGTCAGGCACTTGGACTCAATGATCTCTAAAAGACTTTCCCAGCTGAACTATTGTATTCTAAAGGCCCCAGTAGTCTCAAGTAAGTGCTAATTTCAACACACAGGTGTTTCTTGTTTTGGCCAGAATTTAATCAAAGAGATTGCTGGTTTGTAGTTTGGTACCTTGTTCCAGATTTATAGTTAAGTTTCTGCTGCCTTCCTGTAAACATCCCTTGGTTAGATATCAAAGCAGAAAGATTCAATATCTGAGTTTGAAGAAGCGTTTAACAGCATGTACTGAGTAAATGTAGGAGTTAGCCTAACTTTAAAAGTGTAAATCATTGAAACATCAGGGTTTTGGTAGTAATTATTATCTAGAGTTAAGTGCAGCAAAGGTCGATTCAGGACTTTCTCATTTTTGCAACTATCTCTGACCATATATTATTAGGCAGATATGGTGAATAGTCACAGAAAGCAAATGGAGCACATGGGACTACAATCCACTTTGTTCTTCACTTGCAATCATCTCAGATTTAATGCAGCTTCCTGTGGCAGATGTCTCCTTTAAAATGTAAAGGGGAAAAAACATGAGCAATCTGTTTCGAGTCACACAATATCCTGCTAGCTGCATATTTTCCTTTTACAAGTTTAAATTATTTTACATTAAATGAGAACTGTCATGGTACAGTATCATAACTGTGAGGCAGACGAGCATAAAGAAGGAAACAACAAATATTTCTATTATGATAGCATTTTGTAGTTGAACTAAGTTCTATACGTAATATTAAGAGAACTGATGACAGAAGGTCACAAATTGTTATCATATACTGAATACCACAATCAGTCCAAATAACCTCAACTTAAAAAGTGGTGACAAATTCTAATTCCCCACTGTGAGAGGAATATGAGTAAAGGATTTAGGCATAGAAATAATTGTAAAAGACAGAATGAAAGTGTGTTTTGTTCCATGCTGCTCAATATCCTTTGTTTATATTATTAGCTTATCTAGATAGAGTCTACTGAATGGATTCTGAATGGAACTCCATAACATTTTCTGAAGTTTCATTTGTGCTGTGAGTAGTAGAACACGGTAGGAGAGAACGCAGGAGCGAGACCCAGTTTTGGCCAACATTAAACACAGGAAGAGTTCTTTTGGCAGTCACCAGATCCATATTCTGTCTACCACACACTAGAAGCAAAGGAGATATTGTACACATTTTTATACTTAGTGGGGTTCTTGGTAGAGTAGGGATCTACTACTAGTTGCAGGAAGGACAGCTGCCTTTTGATTAGCCTGGCTCTTATTGGCTTCATTCAGTGGCACTCTGTTTTGCAATAGTCTGTGACCAGTCAGCCCTTACCCTATCAATCACAATGTTGAAAACTTCTTTTATAGACTCCTTAAACAAAAATGACAGATAATAGCTGAAAGGCTTTGAGATTAAAAAGAAAAAAAAAAAAAACTACAAAAAAAAAAAAAAAAAAAAAAAAAAAAAAAAAAAAAACCTCCAACCAACCAACAAAGCTATGTTAAGCATGCAGTTATTTGAGGCAGGGAATTAGGAAGAAATAAACAGATTGACAAGGGAATAGGAAAGGTGTGAGAGAGGGCAGATGACCAGAAATCTCAAGACTAGAAGAAAAGACTTTCAAGACAACTTGTCATGAATGTCAGAATGCTTCTGATTTAATCTCTTCTGTGTCTACTCCTACCCTTTGGGATCACTGCTTACTGTTTCTTGCAACTTCTTTCTCTTAAGTTGACCACAGTTATACAGGCTATGTTCTATATTAGGGAGTAAAGGTCATTGTACTCTCAAAATTGAATGGAATTTTTCAAATGAAATAACAAAATCTCCTGTACTGTGTTAGCACCCATCAGTACCTGAGTACAGTCAAACTTTTCTTCCTTCTGTGTTTATTAGCTTTGTGTCTGGGGTTATTTTTCAAACTTAGGAAGTTGGCTGGCTAATGTAATTTTCATCAAACTGGGAAGATTTTATTTTAAGAAATCTTTCAGCTTTTTGTCAAGATGGAATCTCATTTCATTCACCTCTGACACCAGTTTTCTATATTTTTGGTTAAGGAACTAGAGAGATGACATCGTTGATATATTAACAATTAGTGAAAAGGTTTTAAAAATTAGATAATCGGGGTAACAAAAGAAGATTGTAATAAAGTAGTCATGTTTTGAATGTGACAACTTCAAAAATCAGTAAAGTGTAGTGGCACTATCTTAAAACAGAATTGAAGCTGTAGGTATTTGATGTTATAAAGATTATGAAAATTTTTGGTTCCCAGAAGGGGAAAACACACTGATTGTTCACTATTGAACTGTCACATAGCAGGAAAGGGGGAAAAAGGTGAATTAATTTGGAGAAGATTTATTTGGTTTGTGTAATAGGGAGTGTAAAACAGTAAAAACTTAGTTGCCTAGCTGTCACCTGCCTCCAGGGTACAATCAAACACTGCCAGTGAATCAATAGGCTGGGAAGAATTTTTTTCGTATAGCTGGAGTTTAACACCAGCTGTAAGTGCTCCAGGTGGCAGGGTCATTTGTTCATTAGTGACTTTCACAATAAACAATTGTAGTCCCATGACATGACAACTGTAATTTACAAGGGGTGAGGAAGAAAAGCAAAGAAAATCCCAAATCCAGAAGTCTGAAGAAAAAGACTCCCAAGAATGTCTTATAAATCCTAAGAAAAACTTGTCAAGAGTATGGCAACAGAAGCAAATAGTACAGTAAAAACCATCACTTTATTCAGTTGCAGCCTAGCTGATCCGCTTTATAAAGAACTTCCTTTAAGCTTGTCATTAAAACCCAAATGTGGTATCAATACTTACATCACCCTTTGTGCTGCAGGCAGAGACTTAACTTTTACATTGTTGCCTTTTACTCTTTTTTTCCCTCTTATTAACACAAAGCTTTTAGATGATCTGAAGGATGGATTCCAACAAGTACCGTGCTGTTAATTTGTGAAATCTGTGCCTTTTGGAGATTATTTTGTTGAAATTAGTGTAAGCACTGGTGATGCAAGATAAGAAGAAAGAGCATTATCCCGTTTATGCATTTCTTCTGAAGTTTGAAAATCCTATTTAGAGACCAACTTTAACGTGATTTAAGACTTCCAGCAGTGTTCCTGGAAGCATAATAAGTAATGCTTGAAGTTGCGAGAATGACTGTATCTCAGTTTTCAATTTATTTTAGGGAGTGTGGTATGTTCAAGTGAAAATTTGACTGAATTTAAAGCTCTAGTGTCTAGCATTTGCTGCCTATCTGCCAACAGCATGGACTTCAAACATATGTACTTAGAGTGAGGGCAGAAGGATGTCATGCTAGTTACATGCAGGGGTTGAGCTTGCCTCTTTAATAACCATTATATTATCCTGAATTTTGTTCTTAAAATAAATATTTATCATGTTTGTTACTTTTTCATTAAAACAACCAAGTGCCAGCTAACCATTTTCTAAATGCTTTTGTTTATACGTAACAGCAGTTGTGCATTCTGGATACCTGCTCTGCCTGTGATTGAATAACCCACCCATGTGTCTCTGAACTACATGGACCACTTATTTTATAGAACTGGTAAGAAAATGGTAAGTAGCACTAAAAGGTTGGATAGCAGGGATGCTTATTACCAAATGCAGCAGAATATAGAAGTTTGGACTGCTCCTCTTCAGTAAACGTGTTATTTGGGAAAGTTAGATAGGAAAGCTGCTTTTTCTCTTCCTATTCAGTAAGTCTGGAAGGTACACAGTATCTTTACCTTTTTAAAAAAATCCCTTTAAGAAATATGTGGGAAATGTGGCTATTGAACATTTACAATTTTCTTTATTTTTCTTAAGTGTCTCTACTGGTATCTGCAAGGTTTAGCTTAAATTAAATTTCATTTTTAAAGCCTGTGGTAGAATGTACACAATCATAGTCCAAGTGTGTCATTGTGTTCAGTTATTTCTGTTCTTTCAAAATTTCTTAGATTTTTAATTACAAAGATTTTTCTTACCTAAGGAAGTGGTTGATGTATTTTTGCCACTATTTACATTGGACAAGTCAGGAACATTTTAAGCACATTTCATTTTAAGAATGTCAGTGAAGATGACCCAGATGTCCTCCTTTTGTTATCTTCCTAGTCATTTCCACTAGCATTCGAAATTCCACTGCTTAAAAATTTTAGCTAGATGAAAAGTATGAGAACATATGGAACTATAGTGACAATTCAGATCAGTCCTAACATTCAAGTCCTTTCAGCATGATTTTACTGTTTCAGTAAGGATGGACCTTATGAGACAGGAAAAACTTTAATTTAACCTTGAACAAGGAGCAGTCTGTCAGTGCACGTATCTTATAGTATTGTATCACTACTATAATGATATTATTAGATGTCGGAGTTAAACAGTGCTTCCCTCTACAACCATTTATGCAGCTTTAAAATTCTTCAGTCTGATATATCAACACACAAAGTTTAATGGCCTATTGAAAATATATTGCTGAATTCTACTTGTGACACTGAAGAGATAGTAAAAAAATCATTTCACTTTTAAAAAAATTCTGAATATAGGGATACAAGATCTTCTTTAGTTCGGACCTGGCTATTTAGTCTCTATTTCAGCTTAAAGAGCATGTCCTCTAAGGGAAGGTGGGTAAGAGATGTAGGAAAATAAGATAGAGCTAGTATCCATAATTGTATAATTATGTATGTATAATTGTATAATTGTATGTTAACAGCAAAAGGAAAACTAGAGAGAATGTGGGCCCCTTACTAAGTGAGGGGGGGGGTCCTCGTAACGGGGGATGCTGAGAAGGCAGAGATACTGAATGCCTTCTTTACTTCGGTCTTCAGTGAAAAGGCTCTTCCGCAGGAATCCCACACCCTGGAGGTTAGTGAGAGGGTCTGGGAATGGGAGACTTCCCTTTAGTCAGGAAAGAGGACGTGCGTGAGCGCCTAGGCAGTACTAAGGTCCACAAGTCCATGGGACCTGATGGGGTGCATCCACGAGTGCTGAGAGAGCTGGCGGAGGTCATTGCCGAACCGCTCTCCATCATTTTTGAGAGGTCTTGGACAACAGGGGAGGTCCCTGAAGACTGGAGGATAGCCAATGTCACTCCGGTCTTCAAAAAGGGCAAGAAGGAAGATCCGGGTAATTATAGGCCTGTCAGCCTCACCTCTGTCCCTGGAAAGGTGATGGAACAGCTTGTGCTGGATACCATCTCCAGACAACTGGGAGAAAAGGAGGTTATCAGGAGTAGTTAGCATGGGTTCACCAAGGGGAGGTCGTGCTCGACCAACTTGGTGGCCTTCTATGATGCTGTCACATGCTGGGTGGATGGGGGAAGAGCGGTAGATGTAATCTACCTTGATTTTAGAAAGGCCTTTGATACTGTCTCCCACGACATCCTTATAACAAAGCTGAGGAAGTGTGGGATAGATGAGTGGACAGTGAGGTGGGTTGAGAACTGGCTGACTGGCAGAGCGCAGAGGGTCGTCGTTAGTGGTGCAGAGTCTGGCTGGAGACCTGTAACCAGTGGTGTCCCCCAGGGGTCTGTGCTGGGTCTGGTCTTGTTCAACATCTTCATCAATGACCTTGATGAGGGGATAGTGGCCACCCTCAGCAAGTTTGCTGATGATACGAAGTTGGGAGGATTGGCTGACACGCCTGAAGGCTGTGCTGCCATTCAGCGAGACCTGGATAGGCTGGAGAGCTGGGCAGTAAGAAACCAGATGAGGTTCAACAAAAGCAAGTGTAGGGTCTTACACCTAGGGAGGAGTAATTGCATGCACCAATACAGGCTGGGGGATGAGCTGCTGGAGAGGAGCTCTGCAGAGAGGGACCTGGGCGTCCTGGTTGACGACAGGTTGGCCATGAGCCAGCAGTGTGCCCTCGTGGCCAAAAAGGCCAATGGCATTCTGGGGTGCATTAAAAAGAGCGTGTCCAGCAGGTCGAGGGAGGTGATCCTCCCCCTCTACTCTGCCCTGGTAAGGCCTCATCTGGAGTACTGTGTCCAGTTCTGGGCTCCCCAGTACAAAAAAGACAGGGATCTCTTGGAAAGAGTCCAGCGGAGGGCCACAAAGATGGTGAAGGGCCTGGAGCATCTCCCCTATGAAGAAAGGCTAAGTGAACTGGGTCTGTTTAGCCTTGAGAAAAGAAGACTGAGAGGGGACCTGATCCAGGTTTATAAATATCTGAGGAGTGGTGGCCATAGCGGTGAGGCCAGTCTCTTTTCAGTGGTACGTGGAGACAGGACGAGGGGAAACGGACATAAGCTGCAGCACAGGAAGTTTTGCATGAATGTGCGTAAGAACTTCTTCACGGTGAGGGTGACGGAGCACTGGAACAGGCTGCCCAGGGAGGTCGTGGAGTCTCCTTCTCTGGAGATATTCAAGTCTCGCCTGGACGCCTACCTGTGCGACCTGGTGTAGGGAACCTGCTTTGGCAGGGGGGTTGGTCTCGATGATCTCTAGAGGTCCCTTCCAACCCCTACAATTCTGTGATTCTGTGATTCTGTGATAATTCATCCTTAATGATTCTCCAACCTCTGTGCATTTTTAGCTCAGGAAATTTGCAGAGGTTGGTGTCATCTCTTTAGTAACTTCTACTATATATTTCATAATGGAGCTGAAAAATTTAGCTCTGTATAGGGTTTACATGTCAAGGATTTAGTAGCTGGGAGGGGAGCTGTGGGGGTGACTTCTGTGATAGTAGTCGAGGAGGTGCTCCCAGTTCCAGCTGGCTATAAAAAAAAACCACATCAGCTTAGTTTCTCACATCCCTACTCTATTTTTAATTTGAAATAAATTAAACTAAATTTCCATCAGTCTGCTTTGCCATTAAATGTAATAAATGAGAGATATTCTTTCTCTTATCTCCACCCACAAACTTCCTCATCATAGTTTTTCCACCCATCCTACTGAGGAGAGGGAGTGAGGGCAGTGTGGTGGGCAACTGGCAGCCAGACAAGGTCTGTCGATTGAAACCTTACTCTTCCTACATTAAATAAATCTTCCCCCATCATTATTTTCTTGTGGTTTATGTTTTCAGTGTATTTTCAGATATTCTTCACTTTTCTTACTTCACACTAACAGATTCATGTGTTTCCTGAAGTCTTGTGCCTTAACACAGCTTTTGACTACAACTCAGGTCTCCCTGGAGCTGATGAACTTTTGGGATTTGTACAGTCGTGATGTACCCTGAGATAAGATTTTCTGTATTCAGTACATTCTCACTTTTTGTTTTCCATTCAAAATGTTCAGTTTCAGATTAAAAATAAATCTTCAGGTTTTTCTTTTCTCATGGGTATGCATAAGCCAAAGCTGGGCCAGTTTTCTTGTTTGTTTCTGCCTCAGTTCCCCACCTGCATCTCTCAAATTATTGTGTTCTTTTAGATTGCAATCTTTTCATATTGGCACTGATTGTGTATACGCAGTGTCCTGTACAGGGCTGTGATGTAATCTGTGTCCAGAATTACCAGTAACAAATAATTCAGATTGCATAGGTTGGTTGGCACTTAGTGGAAAAACTTGGTGTTTCTGTGGACAGATAAGAAGGTTGAGCAAAGAGACATAAACCTGTGAAATAATACCTTTCCATCATTCAAAACACAACTACATAGTCTTGCATTTATTATTCAAGTTGGTCAATCCAAAAATAATGCCTCTTACTTACTTCCATGGAAAGAACAACAGGTACAAAGAGTGCAATAACACTATTGATAGAGCAAATTCTCAGCTATCAAACAGTATTTTTCAGTATACTCACCAACATTAGCTATGCATTTTTGCCAGCGATGAATAAGAGCCTGCAGCCTGCGTTCCTTGCTTATAAAAATCTACATGGCCATCTGGAATATGGCATGTCTTTCATGTTGCTGTTGCCATGGCTGAAACGCATCACCCACCATTTCGCTGTGCTCACATCCGCTGTTTGGTCTTCATAAGCATTCAGCAAGCATTGATTAATGTCAGTGGTGATATTTTTCTGCATGGAGGAACTCAATTCCACGCCTTTGCTTCACACTTTCATGACATTTTGCCAGACTGCTCCTCTGCTGCCATCTGTCACACAGCAATAAAATATAATGGAATATTGTTGGGAGGGCTCAACCTCTACTGTCATACCACCAACATCCACCTCTGATATGGTAGGCCAAGATGATAAAATAGGAGGCATTACTTTTGGAGTAGCCCTAATATGTCTCTTAAAGAATATTAAAAAAAAAAAAAAAAAAAAAGAATACTATTTTAGCTAGGTTAGAATAGGTAGGGAGAGAGTGAGAGAGGATAGATATAACAGGCTCCACGAAATACTTCACATCTTCAAAACATAACTAACTAAACTTCACAGTGGGCAAAGTAGTTTCTTTTGGAAGCAGGCCAAAAGTATTCAGATATGAATTAGATCTGAAGTAAAAGAAATCATAGATCAAATAGTTCTGTCAAATACTGCAGTTTTTCACTGTAGTTTGACTCTTTGTCAAGAAAATTTCTTTTTTACAGAGGAAAAAATTTAATATATTTTATAACGCTTTCTGAAATTGTATTTGAATATAAACATTTAATTTAAAAGTTTCATTCTTCCTATGGTTTAAGTAAACAATGTAAGAATTACCTACTATACATTTCTGTTAAAGAACAGAAAGATAGTAGTGGCTATTTTGTTGGTGGTCAAGAGATCCATCATGCAAATAGAGAAATAGAGCGCTGTTATGATTTTGGCTGGGGTAGAGTTAATTTTCTTTGTAGAGGTTTGTTTGATGCCATGTTTGGGAATTTTGGTAGAAGACAGTGGTGATAGCACAGTGATGTTTAGTTGTTGCTGGGCAGTGCTGCACAGAGCCAAGGGTGTTTCAGCTCTTCACACTGCTCTGCCAGAGAGGAACTGTGGGGCACAAGGAGCTGGTAAAGGACAGAGCCAGAGCAACTTATCCAAACTAAGTAATGGGATATTCTAAATCATATGGTGTTGCTGGGGGAAAGAAGGAAGATGTGGGTGAGATATTCAGAGCAGTGGCGTTTGTCTTCCCAAGAAACCATTATGTGTGACGAGCTCTGCTCTCCTGGGTGTAGCTGAATATCTGTGAACAAATTCCCTGTTTTGTGCTGCTTGCATGCATGACTGTTTCTTTACCTAGTAACCTGTTTTAATCAGGTTAACATCTCAGTGTTTATCTCATCTTATCTGAGATATCTCACTTTAGGAAAATATTATATTCAGGAATGAAGGAAGAGTTATTCAGATACAGATTTTACAGGAGCAAGAAAAGGATCTGTGGCAATTGAACATACAATAGGATTAGCCTAGGGTTGATCAATTTTAAGATAATCTGAGTTACTCTCTCAAGCAATTTCCCTAATGTTAGGCAACAATCTGTACTTGATAGTACTAGCTTTTCAGTTTTTCCTGTTCCTTATACGGTTGTTCAAGGGAGTGCTGGATGTTGCAACTTTTCCTAGAGAAACCGCTATCCATACTCCAACAGTCAAGGTTTAATTAACCAGAAAGTTTAAGGTCCTTCTGAAAATCTAAGTTAGACATTCTCAAGGATATTGAGGTCCTTTTCTTACACTTCATTTCTTACTTTTCTGTCTAGAAACAATGTTAACCTGTAGGCTATGAAGTATCACGTCTGGATAGCTTCCAGCAGACTTACTATTCATACACAGTAAAGTATGATGCAGTCATGTCTTACAAAATATCTTACAAAATAGGTCCAGATAGAGAAATAGGAGGGAAGGCTGTTACAGAACAAGTGAACAAACATGTGAATATACGGATTAATATGATAAGAGAACATAAATGTTCATATTATTTTTTTTCATCTTTGAAAGCAATGCTAGAATTAAATGTTCGAATATGGTGCATCCATCAACTTTAAAACTACAATCACTCTCTTGCTTCATGTAGTCATTTATGGTAAACATTGGCATTTCTGAATTATCCCATTTGTGAGAAATTACACTTTTAAACCACAAACTATTGTTTGAATTCAAATGCATCTAGCATAATTAGCCAATCTAATGTCATTTATTTGCTGACTGGAAATGCTTGTTTACTTGATAGAATGAACTTCTGACTCACTGAAACTGAGCTGATCTGACTAGAAACATACACTGACCCTTATCTCTTAATCTTTGGGTATTTCTGTTGTATTTTCTAAATACTGAGACTTATTCTCTACTGAAGAAAAAGAAAACAAACAACAGACTGAATCAGTAGTTGTATTCATAGAATCATGGAATCATAGAATCTTTTGAGTTGGAAGGGACCCTTAAAGGCCATCTAGTCCAACTCTCCTGCAATGAACAGGGACATCCACAGCTAGATCAGGGTGCTCTGAGCCCCACCCAGCCACCATCTTCAGGGACAGTGCATCCATCAGCTCTATGGGTAACCTGTTCCAGTGCCTCACTATCCATACTGTAAAGAATTTATTCATATCCAATCAAAATCTCTCCTTTTTTACTTTAAAAATATTTCCCCTTGTCTTGTCACAACAGACTGTGCTAAAGAGTCTGTTCCCTTCTGTTCCCTTCCTTCTTATAACCCCTTTTAGGTACTGAAAGGATCTTCCTAATGAACATACATTTGCATGCACATGCATAAAATCCAGCAGTAGTGTATTTTAGATTTTATTTCCACTCTTGACTATATTTTGAGCATCCTCTCTGGCTAGTAGATTTAAAATACCAGTAATGTCTCTTGAAAAACTTTGGGATGCTTCTTCTTATTCTAGGAACATATTCAGTAGTACATTTTATGTGTATCTAATTTTGATATTGTTTATTGTAAAGATTAAACATTGAAGGGTACTTAATCTCTATCTCAAGCTACACATTTATTCTGATTACCCTTTGAAGTACAACCTGGCATACATTTTATTATTTTGTACTTTGAGATAATTAGGAAAAATAGGAGTCTACCATTGTCAGTCTAGAAACCTAGGAGAGTCTTCTAAAATGCAGTCTTAGCTCCAAATCATTTGTTTTCGTTCTGAAATTATTCTTTATTTTGTACAAATAATTCTTTCTTGACCATTACACATGTAGTATTTAAACAACATTTCAAATGCTAGAGATAGACCAGAAATTCAGACTAGTTGTCCTGCTGCTGAAATAAGAGCAGGGGATCACTGGCAAAAGAAAATGGAAGATTTTTTCTTCTGTATATGCAACTTAAACTGTTGTTTAAAAGGTCTTTTCCAAAACAGATTATTGGTGTTTTTTATTTGTGTCGTTTGAAATACAATGGTGATATCACAGAAATCTACTAAGAGACCTATGACTCTGCTGTACAAACATTCAAATGAAAAGCTGGCTCACATCCTGGAGAAATTTACAGTCCATCCAAGAAAAGAGCTATGGGCAGAAAAATGAATATCTACGACCAACAGATCTAGCAGTTTCTCTGCTAATCATGGAAAGGGGGAAACTGGAAAAAGATTTTTCAGCAGAATCAAAGAAGACAGTAAAGTACAAGTTCCAATACAGAGCAAAAATATTTCAGAGTCCAACATTCCTATTTGTTTGCCACAAGAGCCCAAATTTTGACATTGTATGTGAATGTGGTTTGATGGGATACTTAGAAAAAAAAGCTTCCTCTACTTTTATTTTTTTTAAGAGAATCTTAAAAATAAAAGAAAATTATTTTTTTTGAAAGAGCTCTCTTGTGATAACAAACTTTCTAAATGTTCTTCTGCAGTACTTAGGAAATGTTTATGTAATGTGACATGAAAAAGAAACTGCCTTGAAGTGCAGGGAGGCTTACAGTAAAATAGTGAAATTAGCAGTTGCAAACCTTTGAAGGACAAAAAAGGATTCCAAGAAATCAAATTCTAAGATCTCCTCAATTTTGCTAGCACTGGGTAAATTCAATAAATAAATGAAAAGCATGGAGTATGTGCTCGAGAGAAGACAGACAATGTTACCCCTGAAATATATTGTGCCATTATTTTTTACTGTCCTCACAGTGATCTGTATTTAAAACTTTATTAATTTTATATTTTAAAGTAGCTGCAAATTGCTTTTGATCTGAGGAAGGTCCTTTTATGGTTCAGCATTTTGCATTTATTTTTTTTCCTTATATTTTAGAAGGAGGTGAATACGTTGCCTAAAAAGAGATTATTTTCTCTTTACTAAAATCTTACTTTTGGAAATCTTACATTTTGAAAAATCTTAGTTTTGTCAGCATCCAAACTATATTCATATGCCACATTAGGAACATTCAGATAAATACAATGTGTTAACAAAGCATTCTAGTGCTAGAGAACTTTTGTATGCTTATGCACAGATATCCATCTTAACAGAAGGCAGTATTTTTGTAATGCAATTTATAATGGAATCAAATTTATAAGTACCAGGAAAATTAATCAGACCAGTGATGAAGCCATTGGTCTCAATAGCATAAGCACCACTGAGGTGAGGATAAAGAAAGCAATTTAAAACCTCAACTAGTGAGAGGTGGGCTTGCTGACTTGAACAGCTTCAATAGCTTTTTCCTCTCCTGTGGCTCCCTATTGAAGCCCCAGTCCAGTTCAAGTGAGTCAAATTAATGTAGACTTATTTTGATTTAGATATTTGCTTTATTAAAAAAAAAAAAAAACACCTAGAAAATTGTTATTTACACCCCCAACAGACTATTTAGATTTTGATTCACATGACACTTACATTCTGTTCAAGTACTTTGCTCTACATGTTACTGAAGAGCAATCTGTACTGTATAATAAAAAAGTACAAATCACTTTCCCACTGAGAACAGCTAATAAGTCTTTCATCTTTTTTATTACTTGATCTTTATTGGAAAAAATAAATTCCATGCACTCAGGCATCATTTTACCTTATGTCTTAACATTTGTTTGTTAACAGAATGTAATTTTCCTTTCCATCATTTCCTTGGTGGGGGGGGGGAGATCTTCCCTGCCTGCTCCTCAAAACTGAGAAGGCTTTGTTATACTATAAAAGTTGCAAAGGTACAGGTGTATTTACCTCTTGCAATTTGAATTATTCCCTATTGGAAGTAAGTGAAATGAAAATATGCTGGTCCATAGAAGAAAACCAAAGATTTGTGTCTGCTTTCACAAGATCCAGAAACACAAGGGTTCAATTTCACTTACAAGAAGCAAAATGGTTATTGTAGTAATTATTTCCTTTTACTGTTTATTCAGTAAATACTGAATACTGTTTATTTTATTACATGGTTTAGGATTGTATCTCCCTCTGTCTTACAGTGATTATTATGCTCCAGCTCATAGAGATCCTTAGACATCTCTCCTATCACTGTGTAAGAGCAACACTGGCCATTGTATTCTCTTACTTAATTTCCAAATTATGCACTAAAGACTCTACATTTTAAAACTTTTACCAAGTCTTTCTCCATATCTTCTCTTTTTTTGTTGATGCTGTTGATATGTCAGGCTATTCCATCACAAAATTACATGGGTGACTGTATTCTTATGTGCCAAACCTCACCATTACTAGCCTACATAGATTTCAGTTTTCTAAGAACAAAAGTAAACTGTTGCAAATGCTGTGATCTCTACAAGCAGATTGAGCTGCTATCAATACAGTGATGGCAAGTGTTTAATAATATAGTGGTAACATAGGTAGTATGTAATAGTAACATAGGATCATTGACTATGATAGCATTCATCTAATCATGTTAAGTTTAATAACAATGATCTTTTCCTTTTAATAGAGCACAAGACTCTCACAAATTTGGGAAGTGTCTTGAAATAAAAGAAATTCTCTGCTTTGAATTATTCCATTCTATACATACATTATCAATTTTCCCAGCAATCGTTTATGCAGTGATTATGAAACCATGATCCAGAAATATATTTTTGTGACATATTATAAGTAGCATGTCATGTAAGACAAACGTTTCTTCTTTTATACGAAGATAATTCTTATACATTTTCTTAAAAATTATCTCTTGTATTACCTTTCTATAAAAGCCAGTGAGACTGTTAAAGAAAACAGAATGTAATCCATGTGGTCAAAGAACGGACAGAATGTAGGTCTTGGCAAACTTTCCTTCAAGGCCAGTCTATCAAAATGTCCTTGGGGAGTGATATTTTGCATTCTTTACACTACATTTTCGTTCAGGATTATTATATTTTAAAAAATACCATTCTAGAGCAGGGTATATTTTATGTGTTCATTAAGTGATCTTGATCACATAAGTCTTTCTATATCAAGGTTTTTTAAGACCTTTCCAATACAAAGTGCCCTATAACTGTCAGATATTTGGTTATATGTATTTCATTAGTGTTTTATCAGTTAGCAAACCACTTTACTTGATTTCCTCATCTTCTTTAACTTTTCTATGCTGGCTTGAGTAAACCAGTGAATATGGGGTTTGCATGTTCCGGAAAGTAATTCCATTCAAAGACAGGAAAATTACTTTCTGAATGTGCTTGTCTTTTCTCTATCAACCATAGAGAAAGAAAAAAAGAAGAAAAAAAAAAAGAAAAAAAAAAGAAAATTAGCTAAGATTGAGTATCTAATTTTTGGCTGGTGATTTATAAAAAAAGCTTACCTGCTGTTTCCATGGTTAAGATAATTTTAACAATGTACATGTAGAAAACTGGCTCTGTGTGAGATAAAAATACAAGATATTCCTTAATAGTCACCCTTATAGCACAACTTTTCTGAGCTATTTTTGATGTTTACTTTGAGGTAAGACAAACTGTACATCTGATGTAAATATCTTTATCTTTCCCTGTACTATGAAGAAATTCAGATGACAAGCTAAATGCACGTTTAAACTAGAAGTATCTTGCTGAAACTGATTTTTCAGTTCTCCAATTCCTAAAACACATTGAGGATATCCTCCTTTTATTACTAAGTTTATCATTTTTATCAGCTTTTTAGAAACTGTGGGGATTTTTTCTGAGAATTGTCCTTTATTATGTATATAGCTGTTATTTAATAGAATTAATTATAAGTAAACACACAATTCCAATCATAATTATCATAATAAGCAATTTTCATCTCTGAAATTAAGAATTTCATCTCTGAATTTAAGAATTCCAGCTTAAGAATTTCAATTAAGGATTATTACTAAGAATAAAAAAATATTAAATTAAGAATTATTATTTTAATCTAATCATGTGCTGCTATTCCTAAAGATAATTTCTGCATATACCTCTGCCTCAGTTTGCAAATTTTACATAGGCAAACTTGAGTTCTGCAGAAAAGATTCCCAGATTGGAAGAGCTAACCATAAACAAGTACTGCTGTGTTTCTTCATTTCCATTTTTCCTGTACAGTAGATTTGACAGTGTACTATAACTATGCAGACTTACATGCCATTATATAGACACACTGATCATTTTGTAGGCTTACAGCCAACATTTGTATTATCAAAGTGAAAATCATGGAAAGGCTGTGTGCAGTCAGACTTCAAATTAGATTAAGAAATTAATACTTAATATGTCATGATTGATAATAGTGTATTTTCTTGACAACAGTGTTAAGCTAATTGTTTCAATTAGGTTGGAATTCACTGCTTGTTACTGGGAGTTCATATTGATTAAGTGATGAGATACCAGAAGGTATACAACAATTTTATTGCTTCCTAGTTGTAAAAAAAACGTGTCAATTCAAATAATCTTCCAGTGTATGTCAGTATGTACCACACTTCTTCGTAAAACCTTGCATACTCAGTGATTCTAATTGTTTTGTGTTCACTGACCAAATGACCTATTTTAGAATATCTATAAAATATTAAATTTGAGGACTGGGATGATATCATATCTGTAATTAAGAGTTACTAGATTGAAACCATGAGCTACTAATTTAAACTTTGTCTGTCACAGAGCCCTAACAAATTCTTTATTTCATAACTCAGTTACTAATGAATTTGAACTGGCATATATAAAGCTATCATAAAACCTTATAAAAGTATATTTTTTTTAAGTACTTGATATATCTTTCTCTGTGCATTTGGCCAAGGTTATTTTGGCCTGGTTTGGCAGTCATCCACAGCTTTATTTCTCATGAATTCTAAAGAGTAAAGCATGAATATTGGGACTTCAGTTCTTTAAAATTCCTCATTGGTTTTGAGTGGAATAAAAGCAGAAATGTCCCTTTCTCATGGACATCTCAAAAGCCTTTTTTTTTTTTTTTTTTTTTTGGAACACAGTTATCCCATTTAGTAATTGGAATATATGGTATCTCTGATTCTTTGAACTTTTGGTGGCTTGTGTACTGAATACTGAGTATTATAAGTCATGAGGGAAAAAAAAAAAAGGTTTGCTTAAAGATAATGTCTCTTGTTTGGTGACTGGTGGAGACTGACATGGTGGAGATATCTACTTTCAAAACATCTACTTTCAAAACAGAATTTAAAACTAAAGGAAGTTCATTTGGAATGACTCCTTTGGAAAAATAAGGAAAAAACATGCTGTTGTTATCCTTGTGGCAGGATTTTCCTGTCTGGGCAACAGTTGCTTGATGTGGTAGCTCTACCAGAATGCCACTTCTGTACTGAAGCTTCCTCTTGTTACTTTGACTGAAAATCTTTCATTGCAATTGAATGATGAATCACAGAATCACAGAACTGTAGTGGCTGGAAGTGACCTCTAGAGATCATCTAGTCCAATCTCCCTGCCAAAGCAAGCTCCCTACAGCAGGTTGCACAGGTAGTTGTCCAGGAGGGTCTTGAATGTCTCCAGAGAAGAAGACTCTGCAACCTCTCTGGGAAGCCTGTGCCAGTGCTCCATCAATCTTACTGTGAAGGAGTTCTTACGCACATTTGTGCGGAACTTCCTATGTGTCAGTTTCTGGCCATTTCCCCTCATCCTATTGCCACACACTGCTGAAGAGAGTCTGGCCTCATCCCTTGCCTCTCGCACCGTAGATATTTATAGGCATTGATCAGATCTCCTCTCAGTCTTATCATAGAATCATAGAATCACAAGGTTGGAAAGGACCTACAAGATCATCTAGTCCAACCGCCCTCCCATCACCATTACTACCACAAGCACTAAACCATATCTCGCAGCTCCTCATCCAGATGACTCTTGAACACTGCCAGGAATGGCGACTCCACCACCTCCCTGGGCAGGCCATTCCAGTGCCTGACCACTCTCTGAGAGAAAAAGTGGACTACATCCACTGTTCTTCCCCCATCCACCCAGCCAGTGATGACATCATAGAAGACTACCAAGTTGGTCGAGCATGACCTTCCCCTGGTGAACCCATTCTGACTACTCCTGATAATCCTCTTCTCTTCCAATTGCCTGGAGATGGCATCTTCTCTTCCAATTGCCTGGAGATGGCATCCTGAACAAGCTGTTCCCTCACCTTTCCAGGGATGGAGGTGAGGCTGACTGGTCTGTATCCTCTGGATCCTCTTTCTTGCCCTTTTTGAAGACTGAGTGACATTGGCTATCCTCTAGTCTTAAGGCACCTCTCCCATTCTCCAAGACCTCTCAAAGCTGATAGAGTGATTCAGCAATCACCTCTGCCAGATACCTCAGCACACATGGACTCATCCTATCATGGCCCATGGATTTATACACACTGATGTTGCCTAGATGCTCCTGGACCATCTCCTCCTTCACCAAAGGGGAATCTTCCATTCCCTAGACTCTCTCACTTACCTCCAGGGTCCAAGATTCCAGAGGGGGAGTCTTTGCTATGAAGACTGAAGCAAAGAAGGCATTCAGTATCTCCACCTTCTCGGTATCCCCCATTACCAGAACATGAAGACACATCCTTCCTTTTACAAAAACATGTGAGTCTTTAATACTAAGGAAGTGTCATCTTCTTATGTCATCTTCTTACTTTCACATCTTGGCTTACTTCCTTTGTTACCTATAGAATTCTCAATACTTGTGATGTCGTATACCCTGGGAGTCTGCTTCCAGTATAAAGATTTATCTCTGGAAGAAGTCATGTGCCAGGCTTCAGTTAGTCTTCTGCTAGTTTGGCAGCATCTGGATTCTGACAGGAGAAGTAACATTTTGTCCTGTGAGGAGAAGCAGGGCATGACCGTTTGGACAATTGAATTATAGGTAGTGGTTTTGAGTTCAGGAAATACACATACATCAGAGCTGAAATATGTCACAAATACTGCATTAAAACTGTGCCATATTTTGGAAAGTGGTATGTGAATGGGTACTGAGCTGAATGCACAACACAAAACTTGATGGGACTGGTTAAACAACTACCATGCATCTTTTACGAGAGTGCAAGAGATCAGGACTTTTTCTTTCAAGGAATAGGTTCTTTTTTAGAATTCATGTTTCAGTTAAGATATTTTTGTACATGATGTGCACACATTTCTCTTTGTGAAAATATTATTAAACCTATTATAAACTGTTCTTAAAAAAATCAAATCAAACTGAATACTGCTATAAAAATCCAGTAAAAGAAAGTAGGAAATTCAATACAAAATATTTTTTTCTTCAGAGGATTCTGTTTTTGCAATGGTTACAGATATGGATTCTTAATGACTTGCATGGGATATTGATTCAAATTGCCTTAAACATAGCAGGCAAAAAGCGATTACATAAAAGAAAATTAAACTTAAACACCATGACTCTTACTGCCAATGGGTGGAAGCTTTAATACAGCAAAGCAGAAAGTACATCATCTTTAGCTTTTCCAAATTTGTCAAGTGTAAAATTGGCATTTGTTGCTGCTTTTGCATGTGGAGGCAGAGTTAATAGCAATAGTTTGCTGGAGGTACTATCGTAAATCGCGAAATTAAAATTTCTGGAAACTTTCATAGCTTTGCCAGTAGGTAGCTGTTTACTACATAATTCAAATATATGGACAACTTTAAAGGAATTTAATCTCTTTTATTAAAAATAGAATCCCACAAGCTAATGAGGTGCTTTGCTTGCCTTTTTAGCATGAGCAATTACTTGTTGTTATACACTCTTTGTGTTTGACAGTTGGTGTCTCCTTTAACTTTGAGGAAATAATTTGATATGAAACAACTGTCCCTAAAAAAATAGGAAATTACCATTTTGTCACACTGTTTGTTAAAGAGGACTTAAAAAGTTCACAGAATATAACAACTATGTACACAATAGTTCTCTTATCTTCACAAATTTTGTCTCCTATTTTAAAGGCAATTAGTTTAAGGCCAAACTCTGTGTTTGAATCACTGCAGGGAACCATTTTTGCAATGCATAAATTCTATAAAGCTACCAGATTCCTTAGAACACTCTCAGGAGTTGAAGTGTTAGATATATTGTTCATTGAAAAAAAATCTTCATTGTGGCATTGGCATCTAACTCACTAGAAAGCCTAGAAATATTTAAACTAGCTCTGAACAAGCTATATATAACTGTCTGCAAGACAAATTTGGCCTTGTTCTCATAGGTTGTTATAGGACTACCTGAACTAAGTGCCCTGAGGCTTGGTGTCTCCACACAAATCATTATCTCTCAGACATATTTCCTTATAGCCAACCTTAGCCTTCCCATCTGTCTTTGCAGCAGATGGATAGAAAGTTTGATGCCTGGCCTTGGAACAGCTCCTATACAGCAATAGACCATAGAGATCAAGCTGTCAGTTCAGTAAAAAAAGAGAAGGTATTTTAGTTGGTGATATTCATTTTAGTCTTATTTGTAACCACTCTAGATTTGGCTTTACCTTGGCTAGAAACTGCTTTTGTACACATCACATATGCCCTTGATCTTTGACATATAAGCACAGTAGGCATATAATATCTCTACTGATATGACCAAGCATCATAAAAACTTGCTTTATAATCTACCTACCTAGCCCTGTTGCTTGTGAGCAAATTGCTTCCAGTAATCTCAGAAAGATGTCAAAAACAATGCAAGCAAAATCTCCCTTGCTTTCAGAATACTTTCAGTCAGTGTGGAAAAATTCAGTTTTGAAGTAAGTAGAGTCTCTTAAACGTAAGGAGGTCTCAGAAGTGCAAAGAAAGTTGATTGGTTAGTGTCTAGAGGAAGTTTCACTGATGCTACATATATTAATAAAAATGAATAATTGCTGATTTATGCTGTTGATTGTTTGAATGGTCCCATGCACAGTCCTGGCCCAGGCCAACCAGCAAACCATCAAACTAGTGCTGGGCACAGGTTATGACCTAGCATGGTCAGGGACCACTTCCAACAGTTTTGCTTTTGGTATCTGAATATTAGAATCTTTTTTTCTTTTTTGTTAATGCTATCTTCTCCTTTTTAAATCCCTAACATGATTCAAATGACTAGAGCAGCCAACAATTTTTTTAGAGACTGGGTTTTTTGCAAGCTTTTCTAGAAATATGTACTCTGTGAACTTAAGTTAGAAGTCCAAATTTGTTCCTAAACAAATGAAAATCAGACAAAGGATTAGATGTTTCGGTGTCTAATACAGACCAAAGACTCTGATCTCAACAAATTATTTCAGAAAATTGGCTAATGACATCAGCCATGTGGGGAAAAAGATGGGAGATTATTTTTTAATTAGGCATGTTCTGTGCTGCTGTGAAAAGTACTATCTTATTGAACTGCCAGGGAAAGATCCTAGAAAAGTACAATATATCCTTGCAAACTGATTGAGTATCCAGATTCTCTTACACACAGCAAACTACAAAGAAGGCGAGCTTTTAGCCACATTCACCCCTTATGTTATTTATAAATACTTACTCTCACTCAGAGAACTCAGAGGACAAAACCAAGTGGAAATGAGAATGTGTCTTTTTAAAAATATTATTTTAACATGTAGATTTATTTTAACTGTAACTGCTGTGAGACCTTATCAGCAGGTTCTTGCATTAAAGAAACAAACAGAATTTTTCTGTGATCAAAGTGCAAGCTGTTTCTTAAGTCAGTATAAATGTGAGTATAAACTTGTTGAAAAGTGGAAAAAGTTAGCCTAATTAATTCCTTAGAGAATAATTAGTAGAGCTACAGATATAAAATTTAAACCTCCTAGGTGTTTTGTTTTTTTTTTTATAACAGTCTCATAGAGCAATAACAAAAGTACTACATTTCTCCTAAGAGCTAATACACTTGTAAAATGACCAGAGCATAAAATATTTGTGTTATAATCAGGAGTTTCAAGCAAACAGATCATTTAAATAACTGCCATTTGTCAGGGAGAATAGACCCTTAGTTAGGATGGTTCTCTTCATCTCTCCTCTATTAACATTTCTAGCTATTATTCTTTATGACTGTTTTACAGAACATGATCATTTTTTATAGTTTGTTTGTTTGATTTTGTTTTGAGAGAGAGTGAATTAAATTAGCATTTGGAAAAGTTTTTGTTTACTGGATTTAAGTGAGGCTATGGGAGTGCTCAAAGCTGATGTTCATCCAGTTCCAACCCCCTGCTATGGGCTGGTTGCCATCCACCAGATCAGACTAGCCAAGGACCATCCAACTTGGCAATGTAGATGTGGCATCTACAGCTTCTCTAGGCAGCCTGTGTCAGTGCCTCACCATCTTACCACTAAGTAAAGAATTTCCTCCTAATAACTAATTTAAATATCTCCTCTTAGTTCAAAACTGTTTCCCCTTCTCCCATCTCTATAAGACTGTATAAAAAGTCAGTCTCAATCTTTTTTATGAGCTTTCTTTAAATAATGAAAGGCTGCAGTGAGATCTTCCTGGAGCCTTCTCCAAGCTGAACAAGCCCAACTCTCTCAGCTTTTCTTTGTTGAGAGATGCTCAGGCTCTCTTAACTTAACTCTTCTTTCTAAAAAGAAGGAAAAAAAAAGGCTGAATTTTAGCAAGCAAAATTGATTTAAATGAATCAATGGCTAATCTGATTAACTTCAGAATATCTTGAAGATATATTTCATAGTTAAAGGGTTTTGTCTTCAAAAGGTGTTGTATGGAGATATCAGAACTTATAAGGGCCTCTGAGATACTGCTAATTTTCAAAGGAAGCTGCTAAGACAGCGTGTGCAAATGATTTGAATGTTTAACCTCTTCCACAGAACCCTTAGTGCTGCCTTATTCAATTCTTTGCAATAAAATATAAATTAAAAATAGGTCTAAGAGAACAAGGTGTCAGAGTTTAAAGGAAATATATATCCATTCTTAAACAAATCATATGTTTTGGACTTCATCTTGTTTCTGACTATGCCTGTTCAGCTTCAAGTGTTATCACTAGTAACTGTGCATGCAGAAACAGCAAGCACCTAAATAAAGAACAGCACCCTGCATTTTTTTCTGCAAATTCAGAATTTGTTTGTGTTGTATTAATCTGAATCAGCAGTTTCTGCAAAGTAGACAGTCTCAGCAGTGACATAAAAACTGGTAATTATGGGCAAGTGAGTCATATCCTTCCAGTGCAAACTGGCCTTAAGCTCCTAGTTCATGCTTCTGACTAACAGAGTTTGAAACCCCAGGTGACATGGCATGAGGCCATACTGGAAGGTATGTTACCCTATTTCCTTATATGTTATCTTGCATGGACAATGAAACAATGATATATAGATGTAATTCTGATCACTCTTTGTGACAAGTGTGTCCTAATAGCAGCAGAGATTACTGAACAGCACAATCTGTAGAAGGTGTGTTGAGTCTAGAAAAATTATACATAATTTAAAAAAACATGCAGTAGTCCTTGGTAGTCAAATGTTTGTATTTCATCTTGCTGTGTTACTCAAGGAGAAATCCAAAGGCAAAGCATTAGACCATTAGGCACATATTATCTGCCCTTTCTGAGAGAGGGCTCTTGCAGCAGTACAGTGCTGGCTAATGCATTGCTATTGATTCATGCTTCTTCTATATTCATGCTGTAATTTTAAGATGCTTTGACAGCTGTCACAAGTCAAGGATCTGCGTATTACCTGGCAAAGGTGTGTGTATATTACATGAGGAGGAGCTGGCTTTTAAGTTTAGTTAAGTTGCCAAATGTCTTCCCTCATAAATGATTCTTCCTGCCTTTTCATTGAAGGTTTATAAGTGCAGTGTTTCACTGCTAAAAGAAATCTCCTTAGGCCCAAGGAAGCAGGAAGGAAGAAGTAAGGGGGTCTTTTTCTAATGCCACAGATGTCTAGGGAGTCACTGCTTTCAGATCATCACTGCTTTACTTTGCACTCCTGGGCAAGCTTTGACAGTGTTTCAGAATAATGTCTAAATATAGGAATGTTCAAAGGCTGAGGTCATATTACTCATATTACTGCCACAGCAGCACTAGGAGTAAGAGTGGACTATTAAAAGTTCCCAGGGCTTGTCTAGAGAATACAGAAAGCCGAAGACCAGATATTTCTGGTCAGTCAGCAGTAAAGTTGACCCTTGCCTTGTGGTTATCTTTACTTTTTGGGGAAATGCCTCCTCAGAAGATTTTGCACTGTGATGATCTGCATTCTTCCAGAGCAGGTAGACGTGGTTTTGGCCAGGTGTTCATCTCAGGAGACAATGTAAAGGTTGCCATCTTCTTCTGGGGAGATTGCTTAGCTGAGGAGATGAAAGTTATGCTGTGACAAGGCATTAGAAAAGTTTGTGACTCATTTTATTTCTGGTATAGATTCAGCCTCTAAAGATACTAGTACAGGCTGCCCAGAGATACTGTGGAGTTTTCTTCTCTGGAGATATTCAAGACCTGCCTGGATGCCTTCCTGTGTGACTGCTGTAGGGAACCTGCTTTACCATGGAGTTGGACTCAGTGATCTCCAGAGGTCTTTCCAACCCCTGCAATTCTGTGATTCTGTGATAGTGTGAGATTTGTTTTGGACTTATTCCTGCACTCCAGATTACTTCTCCACTCTGCCAGAAAGGTTCACTCCCTTTTTATAGTTAGAGCAACATAAGGGGCTGAAGCTCTTCCTTTATAAATGGGGAAAGGGAAGAAGGGATAGTTTCCACCTTTATTCTTTGTTTTATCTCCTGTTTTAAAAAGGCATGGCCATTTCCGGTTCTGTGTAAGGACTGTTCACCTCTGTGTGGGGCTGGAAATAGAAAGAAGTGAAGCTGGGGAACGACAGCAGGGCATGCTATCCACTCAAATAGCAACCTACTTTTGGTGACTGTGCCCCACAGTAAAGCTTCTGTCGGAGCTGTTTTGAAGTACTGAAAGTTCAGGGCAGAAGATTATTGACATTGTATTACAGGAATTGGATGAGGTTTCATACAGTCAGGACTTCCTCTTAGTAATATAAAAGGGAAATTATATAGAGTCACAGGAATGCGTTGTTTCCTCACATTGCAAGACTCAAGTATATGAAGGCCAGAATATGTTTCTAGCTTTTGTACAGCTTTAAGTCTTCATCAAATCATGAAAATTTCCCTGTGGATCTACACTACCTTTTCTGCAGGATTCCTCTCTTATTCTCTGGTTAATATAGTTGTATGAGTGAGCACATTTGCTGCCTATATATTTAAAAAAAAAAAGTAACATAATCACGTAAATTATAATGAGACCACTTTTCACATCAGCAAAGTGGCTGTAATTAGACCTAAGTGAATGGGAGCAAGCGTGAGTTACAGTTCCTTATACATCTTATTTTTTTTTGGCACGCTTTCAATTTATCTGATCATCACATCTAAGCTTCATATCATTACATCTAGACATGATACAAGAGCTACAAAAAAGGATGAACTCTACATGGGACTTTCATCAGCGTTTGACCTCAGTGACAGAAAAACTACCCTTCCCCTTCCCACACACCAGATGAATCAGGTGAAAGAAATGTTTTCACAGGTTAGCCAGTGACGTGGCCTTTGTCATAGGGTGACCATATTTTAACAGTAAAAAGAAATAAGTCATCAGGGATGAGACGACAAGAAATTGAATTGAATGTCAAGTCTTCTGTATTTCCAGTTAGTGTCACTGATCAGATTTTGCAGAACTGCTGATCTGCAGCAGCTGAAGCAAAAAAAAATTTGCTGACTTGGTAAGAAATACATTGTCAGCATGGACACTTAAGGTGTCTTCTTCCTATTAATTCATTTAAAATGAAGAGGAGGAGGAGACATTTAAAGTAATGTGAATTTGTGCTCAATAGAAATTCCTTTTTTATGAAATTCTGGTCAGGATAATGGTGCTCTTTTGTTCAGGTGGCCATCACCCACACATTTAAAGGCTTTATTTTATAAACTAATTGTTCCACAAATGTACTTCTGATATTTTTTGCACTGTTGTAACAAGGTTACCGCTGATTTTTGCTATACTAATGGACCTATTCATATTTCGTCTTGGAGGATGCTTCAGTTAATAATGTGGGTTAAAAAAGAGCAACCCAAAATATTTATGTGTGTTTTTATTTGGACTGTTTCATTGATCAGGTTTATGATGTGTTCCCACAGGTAGATACACTGCAATGAGCAGATGTCACAATGAAGAACAAAGCAATTTTGTTCTCAGGAATTGATTTATGGGCTTGAAGATTTGAAAATTTAGTGATGCCCATGTAATGTGTCTTTCTCTCTAGCCACTTCTTGTTTCTGTATGACTGAGTTTGCTCAGATTACATATATTGTATTCCATGTCAAAAGTGGAGGTGACAGGGAAATTTAGTTGCTTATGAAAATGTGGGTCTCTCAGGAAAAAACTTAAGAGTTTACAGTTCTAAATTTTTGTCCGAGCACACTTGTAATTTTAGTTAGTTACCTATGTCTTCCTTTTGTATCTCAGTCCAAGTTCTTGGTTCAATATTTGAAAATACAACCGTGGTACACTGACTGAGCATAACACTGAATCAGAAATTCAACTTTAGGCAGATACAGACATCCTTTATAGCCTGGAATAGTCCCGGTTGCCTTCAATCTGTTTTACCTTCGTTCTTGAGTGTGCTACTGTCTCATATGCAGAAAAAAATATTTCTTCAACCAATTTTGTTGAAAGGGTAAATATGTAACTTGAAAAAAAGCCCAGATAAAGAATCTTCAAAGTCCACCGAGTATTAATATTCATTAAAATCTGAATTTTTTTGGACTAATATCATGTTTGAAAAACACAAATTATTCTAATTCTTTTACAAATGTTTAATTGTCTCTCAGTGATAGCACTCGCATTCCTGTGTTGAAATGTCTGTCTGAATTTGCAAAGACTCCTTTTGCGAGGTTTAAGAATTCATACTCCCTTTTATGCCAGAATCTGTCCGTCTGTTGATTTGGAAAGGACATATGAATAGTTTTCTGACTCAATTATAAGTTAGACCAGTAATGTTCCAAATTTTATGATGAACTCTCTCAGGCAAGTAATTTATTTTCTACTGACTCTTTTAAGACAGAGTTTTTCATACTTATTGATTACTTGTTACTTGCCTTGTAGTACATACAGCAGCTTCCTTGAGTTCTACAGTGAAGAGAGTAAGTGTGCAGTGAGCATAATGTGAGAGGAGTTTTGCTTTTTCAACTGTCTTTTAGGTATATGAGTGAGAAAAGAAGACCTCTGAATTTGGCAGGCCCAGAGTTCTCTAATAGTTGTTAGAAAAATGGCACTATTTAGAATCAGCTGTGTCCCTTGCCAAGTGGGTACGCATATGAGAGCATGTTAATCAGGGAATGGATTACTATATACATTAATGGCTTCCTTTTAATTTCCATCACAGTTGACTGGTTTCACTTTGAGGTAGCTCTACTTTCTCAATTAGAATAACTTCTGATTTACACTGATGCAGTTTAAGAAGGAAGAATATCACAGATAGCATCAAAACAGCCCAGACCTCTATCAGTGTAAATGGGAACCTTCTCTGGACCTGCACCACTGTATAGCGGTATTTAGCACTGTGTCATTTATTTGCCTATGAAACCCATGTAATTACCATGCTTGAAAAGTAGGACATTTTCTGTACTGATTTCCTCTGTGTTTCCTACAGCACAGGCTCAAATATTTTGAAAAGCACAGAGTCATTTCTGAATACAACACAATGCTCTGGAAACCATGATCTAAGCAGTACAGGTTTTATGAAGAAAAACAAGTATGTCCACTTTTCATATACATTTGCAAATACATATATCCTAAGAAGAAAGCAAGAGGAAGGGAGACAGTGTCTTCCAGATGACAGCTTTCTGGATGGAATCTGAAGTCTAAAGCATGAGAAAATTTTCATTAACATTCAGATTACATGTCATTTTGATTCACACTCCCTAAGCAAGCTAATTTGGGCTGTAGCCAACCTTCTTACAGTGTGATGACAACACAACAAGCTTCACCGCCTCTCTTTCATTGCTAATGATTCCTTGAGTGACAGCAATGGTCTCTGAGCTCGGCACGACACTTTACCCCGCAGCGACCTGCAATGTCAGAGCTGCCTCTGTCCTTGGCACCTGCTGGGCTTTCTGCAGCAAGGACACACCAACATGTCAGAACAACAGCAATAAAGAGAAGGGTCTGCTCAAGATTACGCTCAAAGATCGTATGTTTTCCTTGCATATTTCCATGGCATAGCAGACACAGTGGGTCACTTGATGTCCTTTGAGTGTCTCCACCATTTCACAGTGGACAAAAAGGAACAATAAAAACAGTCTTCACCTCAGCACTGGCTACCTTGTGAAAAATGATAACTGTGATGTGCTTCTCTCACAAATGTTCTCAGCAATGAATGATTTTATATTCTATTAAGGATTTTAGTCAACACAGACCTTTCAGGAGCACTGGAAACACTTTGAACACCAGATAATACTGCAAATCTTTAAGGATTCACTTCAGACATGGAAAGTGCTTTACCCATAAGCTTTTGTGCATAGATTCTGTAATGTTTGATCTACTTCAAGATCCTCCCTCTATGGTAGTAATTTAGACTGAGGCCTATTCAGCTGTCTATGTCTATTTTTTAAATGATCACTACTCTACTATTTCTCAAACTCATGTTTATAAAAGGCTGTGAAGCTTTTGGAAACCCTAAACCTGGAAACCCTCATTTCCCTGTTGAGAAAACCTAGGCATCATCTTACCAGGGTCTGGGAAACCTAAACAACTGTAGTTTATAAAGAGCTCTGCATAACTATCTTGAGCCTTACCAGAGGGCTGCTGCAGTACCTTTAAAGTCAGTGGAAATGCATAGACTGTTAATACTGTTGGAATTATGTATGTTAAAAATAAACAAAACTAGGAAATCATTGATTTCAGTGGAATATTACTGTAAATACAAAAAACAAACAAACAAAAAACAAAAGAAAACAAAAAAAAACCCACCAAACCACATAATCTCAAGCATACTCTATATTCTTGTGCATACTGTATAGTACATCAAATACTATGGGGTCTAGGTGCCTGCTTGAACATTTTTCAGCACTGCATTCAGAATTCAGAATTCTAGCTACAAGATTAGAGACCTGAATAGAGCTCCACTGTAGGAAGGATGAGAAAAAAGTTCAGTTAGTCAAAATAACTGGAAAAGTGAAAAGTATTTGGTCTTCCTCTGGTCTCTGGAAGGTTGATTAGCCTCCCTTTGAGGCACAAATGTGATTTATGTACTAATGAACAAATGGTTCTGGATTATATTCTGTATCCCCAAGAATAATTGCTTTACTGCTACAGTCTGTCCTATTTTAGCCTCCAGAATAAGGAGTCATCTCTATATCTCTTCTAAGAATTGTCCTTGGACCATGCTTAACTCCTCATACATACGAAGAAAGTGCCTCAGAAGGTGTAAGTACTACAAAACACTGTCAAGTATTCTAGCAATTTAGGTAGCAGATGATTGAATTCCAGTGCTCTCATAGATCTTAGCACTTTTGAATTTGCATTTGTATATATGTACATGTATTTACATGTACACAGAGATGTATATCTATCTGAAGGTGAAAATCAATAAGGGAAATAAGAAAGGATCTCAGTCATGGCAAAGGCACAGAGCATATTTTGGTTGAATGTGATGTCTGCATGCTATCTCCTGCTTGTTAGGGAGCATCAGCCATTTTGTGCCTGTGGAAGTATCACAAGCTTCTGATGTGCTGTAAAGAATAGGCAGACAAATAGACCATTTATTTTCTCTGGCTCCTGTTACTGTGAATTTCCCTAATGACATTGCTGGTTATGCAAGCTGTAGGCATCTTTAGAAGCAGTGTCTGGTTATAAAAAAAGGGCTGAAGTATTATGCAGAACACCCACATGAACTACCTGGGAGGTCCACAGAGAGAGAAGAGGACATGTATTTAAGAAGAAGAAAAAACCTTGAATGTTGACTTTATTTGTAAATGTGGGCAGGTGAAAGGAGTGGAGGTTCACAGGATCGTGTTTTTGCAGCATAGAGCACAATTATGTTTCAAAGCCTTTGCTTTTCCAAGTAAGACTGTATTGCCATCCTTCTGCTTACGCTTCTTTTATATCTGGCATTAGCAGCAGGATGTTTTGGCATCATATCCGGCATTACAAGCAAAGGTGGAATAGCTCCAGTTTCAACACCCAGAGGAAGAGTCAGCGTGGAGAACTGCTATAATTCATAGCCTTTTCCAGCACAAGGCAAGATCTGTGAAGCAACTGATCATACATTACATTTCAATCATAAAATTCAACCCTTAAAAAAGTCTGTTTATAGCAAATAAAAGATATTGTTATGCATATATTGGAAGAAATCCTTTTTATTTGCAGTTGAGGAAGGAAGGCTTATAAGGAGTGGATTGGTCAATTCCTATGAATCTAAGCAAGGTCACAATTTTTCTTCATATAATATCCCCTGGATAAAAGTGTCTGTTCATAATGCACCTGGTCCTTCTTCAACCTTTGCTTTGCAGTCTTCTTATTTAGAAAAAGGATTTTAATTTTGCAGCTTCTTTCATTTCCTTTTTTGATCCAAATATGCATAAGCCATTTCTGTGAGCGTGAGAATTTTCTCACAATAAAAGTTCTAGGATGAACCTCTGGTTATAGAGGAACAGAGGAAAACTTTCACCCACTTCGTATTGGGATTTAAAGTATGTAATCAGGATTTAAAGTACTTTAAAAATGTATTTGTTAAGTCTGACATAATTTTAATTTTCAGTATTCCAGTTCAGTGTTTCCTTACAACATGAAGAGCTTCAAGGAGCTTTTGCTTGCTCTTACTAGTTGTTACTCAGATTGCTTCAATCAGTAGGGAGCATGTCTCTACAGGCTAAGCATGGTGCTGGGAATTGGCAGGTCCTCAATTCAGTTTTGCTGGTGATGCTTCCTTAGAACTGTTCAGATTTCTGCATCTCTGCATGTTCTAGCACTGGATTTCACATGCTTATATTTGCAAATATGCTAATAAAGATCGTGCTAGTAATCCTCAACCTTCTGAAACTGAAAGTGTGTACTTTTTTTATCTTAAATAGTAGCAAATTTCATAACTTGTACAGAAAATTATTACAGTATCAATGAGGGTAGAATTAGAAGTATTGAGATAGGAAATTCATACTGGCAGTCCTTTATCATTAAAATTAGAAGAAATAACCCATATTTATTATGCTTGACTTGGAAAAAAGAAAACAGTAACTAAGATTAAAGAAAAACCAGCAACAGATATTTTATGTGATGAAATACCAGAATAAGTGGGAAAAAAAGAAGTCACTAATTACTACTGAAAATAATACAAAAGCAGATGTAGGGAAAATTGTGCATAAGTCTCAGATGTGTGTTAGACATGTAAATAATGCCAAGACAGTAGCTCTTAAACATAACTAAGTCTGGGATATTCTTCAGCCTTTGATGTGATGTCACTTTTGTGCAGAGTCTGCAAGGCCATTACAGAGATTCTTTAATCCTACAGTACTGGTAGCTGCTACAGTGATATTTTTCCTATGTTGAAAAACTGCAACAGAATGGTTGTCTTTACTAATAATGAACAGATGGAGAAAATAGTTTCTGAGGTTATTCTGAAGTTTTGAAAAAATATTGACAAGATGGCTCTGTATTATGAGATCTGAGCTTTACTGGTATAGGCACAATCAAATTTCAAATTCACATATGAAAACATTTGCTGTAACCAAATCTTAAAGTCTTACACAATGCCATATAGTCATATGTTCATTCTTAGTATGGTAACATACTGTAATTTCACATGTCTTCATACTACATCAACCTTTGAGCCACATTAGCTATTTCTTCTCTCTGATGGAGAAAAATCATTGTGGCACTATTTGAGAGAGAATGCCACAACTATCCTTGGTTTCAGAGTAGGTAGAAGTGAGCCTTGCCTTGTTCCTGAACTTCACTAAAGATGCTCATTACCAGCTCCCTTTTCTGTATTTTACATCTACTCACTGATGTTTTCACACTTTTGGCAAAAGCAAATACTCTGAAGTTCCCTAACAGGATGTGCCTACTGCAAGTGCAAGTGAGATTTGGATAATTCACACTGCCATTAAGGTCAACACAGACAAATGGAGTCCTGACTGAGGAACATGCTGCATCTCAACTACCTTCCCAGAATTTGGCACTTTAGGAAACACTTGTCCTTCTTGAGAAACACCGTATTTTCATGCAGTGGCATTGATGCTGCACAAATGACTGAATCAAAAAAAAAGAAAAAGAAAAAAAAAGACTGCAAAAAAATATATATATTACTGAGTTTAAGGGGAGGTGAGCAAATACCCTTAAAGAGCCTTGCATGGTGAATTGATTCAGCTGAAACATATCAGCAAAGCAGATGAATATTTTCAAACTGTTATATTATATATGCAAGGAATGCCTATGGATATGGTCTGGAAAATAACTGAACATAACTGTGTGTATTATCTGAAAGTATAGTTTGCACAACACTGCTTTTTATTGCCTGTGAACTTTGGAAACATAGTCACAAAAATATTAGCATTGTTTGGTAAATTGGTGTTGAGAAGGCTTTATTAATTACAGTTGAACTAGGTGATCTTGGAGGTCTTTTCTAACTTTGGTGATTCTATGATTTTATCATTCTGTGATGTATATGTGTTTCACAGAATCAGAATCAGAGTCACCAAGATTGGAAAAGACCTACCAGATCATCCAGTCCAACCATCCACCTATCACCAATAGTTCTCACTAAACCATGTCCCTCAACACAATGCCAAAATGTTCCTTGAACACCTCCAAGGTCGGTGACTCTACCACCTCCTTGGGCAGCCCTTCCACTGTCTGTTTGTTTGTCTGTTTTCTGTTCCCAATAGTTATTAGCTAGCTGGGCTGCAGTGCCTTAAATCTTAGATGGTGATGGCTGAGAATAATTTGTTCTTAGCTTTTCACTGTATGACTGTCAATATTGTTCACCATGTGAGAATACTATCAGCATTATTTCACAGTTTTCCTGAATGTTCTGCGACTCATGGATGAGAGACAGGGGTGTTAACTGTTAACTACATCTACTCATCTGGCTATTGCTTCTGGTTTGTCACTGAATAAAGATTTTGTCTTAATCTGTGATTGACTGAACAAGCCAAGGAATGAAATTAAAGCTTTCTGCTCTATCAGGAGTAAAATGGTGCTCCCTCTAGATGCAGTTTCAGCTCTAGTCTCATAGCTAAATTTGGTTCTGAAGCAGAAGCTCTACAGAGAAAAATATAATGTTTAGCTCTCATGGTGAGACATAAAGCCTAATATAAGACATATGGAAAACATGAAGAAGGTTGCACTGCAACACATATATTTAAATAGACTAAAAGTTCATTCTTGTGAAACTACTATTCATTGGAGCTGCACAGTAACAACATATGTAGCCATCGCAGCACTTCTCAGCTTGCTCATTCTGACACAGGGTATGTGGCAAAGATGCAATCTGGTCCATAGTGAAAGGCAATGTATTTCCTAGGATGCAAACACAGCAGTTTGGTTATGACTACATGCTTCATTGTTGAAAGAAGAAATGTGTCATTTTTTATTGCAGTCATCATGTCTACATCAATATTTTCAATACTTGAAATAGTTTTTTTTTGCTTTTTCTTTCTTTCTTTCTTTCTTTTTTTTTTTTTTTTCCCTAGTATGTAGCATCAAAAAGTAAATAAGTGAATGATATCCATAGTATGTCCACAGTATGTTGTATGTTTTGCTTTCTGGGTCACTATATTGCAGCTATCTGTGGATTTTAAAACAGGCAGATACGTAGTATCAGGGGAAAAAAAATGCAGAAATGAAAAACATAGGCTTTTTGTGGCAATTAGCAATAATAATTCTTCATTCTGATTCCATGATTAAAAGATTACTTCACAAAGATCCTGATGAGCAGGTATGCTTCTGGGAAAGTGGCTCTGTTGGTGACTCATACGCTTTCTCTTATCTGGAGAAGTTGCTCTCTACATGTCACAGAGAATAGCAGGAACAAGAAGTCAATTTAGTTATGAGATAGTGCAATTCATTATTATACAAATAAAAGCAAACAAAATTACACATCTTCTTATTTTTCCAGCTATTTTTTTGCTCTTTCTGGCACTATACCTTGCTTTATGTGAGAAGTCTGTGTTGGAAATTTCATTTTTAATTCTTTCTCAAGCATATAACTTGGGGAGATAAAGGTTCTGCTCAGCAGAATATGCCTTAGACATCAAGAGTTAGGAATAGTGATGCCATTCTTTTCAAACCCAGGTGGTGCAGGAATCTATCCACAGAATATCAGTGCTCTGCCAGGAGAGAAAGGACGATGTCAGGTGACAGAGCTCCCCTATTGCCTGCTTGAAGGCTTCAGGGGATTTACAGAAACATTCTCTCAGGAGGCAAAGAAAGACTACATCACACATTCTTATGGAGAGCTAAGGTGTGAGAAGTGCTGGGGAAGGGCTAAAGAATCAGCAGCTTGATCTGCTCTCTCAAAACAGTACCAGCTTGGAGTGCTAATAAAGAGCTAACATGGCATAATCCTGTGTTGTACCATATGCTATAATATTGCTTTATTATTTGCTCAAGGCCGTGCTGAAAGCTTCATCCTCAGTAAGCTTCAGAGTAGACTGCTATAATAGGAATATGAACTAGTTTTCAAGAAACCATTTGTAAATTCAGGAGAATGTCCTGGAGGTTTGGAAAGCTTTCTTTCAAAAGATTTCTGTTTTGTTACAGCGTGCTGAAGAGTATCAGAGCAGAAGGTTTGGGCAATAGAATGAATAAAAGTTTGCAAGCTTCTACCAGATTGAAACCTGATTAGTAGTAAATTACTTCAGAAAGGAAAACAAACTAACAAAACCCAAGAAAAACATGTAAAGTATTTGTAAACATTTAAGTTCAGTGGCAATAATAACTCAGCAGGAGCTGTGTCTGGTTTCAGCTTCCACTTGCTCAGAATCTGTATTTAATCAGTGACTAACATTTTTAAGCATTGGGAACATCATTTACAACACAGCTGCAAGGGAACTGGCACAAAACAGCACAGTTAGAAGACAATGGGGTTTATGCTTAAACCTTTGGCTTGCATTAGGATTACTGGATTGCTTTACACCAACGTTGTATTCAGGTCAGAATTTGCTAATTTTAGTAGGAGTAAAAAAAGTAGATATAGTGTTTCCAATGATGACTGCTTGCAAAGAAATCTTTTTGTGTCAAAGGCATTAGGAAAGAAGTGTCAGGTAATCAAACACCAGGTAAACTAATTTGTAGCCATGCATGTAAGCACAGGCTTCCCGCAATAGCATTCTGCTCTTTACTCCTTGCATGCTAATTGTCCAGAGCTCTTAGCCTTGAAAACTGAAATTGCCTTTCTTTTCTGTTAGGGCCCAAACCCTCATGCCTTAATTTGTCCTCTGGTGTGAGCTTGGTGTAGAGACTTGCACAGGGAAAGCAGAAATTTTTGAACACTACTGGGTGTTCTTGATTATCACATACTTTCAAGCTTTAAATGCTTAGATAAGAGTTAGGTAAAGCACTTTTATAATAACAGCCTTCCTCCACTGATGAAGTTCTTCACAGTGTCGCATTCAAAAATAGCTCGGTGTTGGAAATGGTTTGTGCTATAGATCTGAATCAAAACTGCTTGTTAATTCTGCCACTTTGAAACATAATGCTTTAAATTTTAAGTTTGTATTTCTCCTTTTGCCTTACATTTCTCAATACTGCTGGCTAAAAGCATTGTGAGAGAGAAGTATCCAAGCAAAAGGGTGAGAATAGTTTTTGGGCTATGGGCAGAGATATGGCAGTCCCAGAAATCTTTGCCATCTTGATGAGTCCTTCTTCCTCAGGGCGCTTAGGCTCTGTTACAGATATTTGATTCCTGGAAGGATAGAGTGGTTCATCTCCATCGATTTCTTCTCATTCCTGCTCCTCTCATTGGGCTGTGGGGTCACGTGCCAAAACTAGTTTTTTGATGAAGAATGGCAGACTCCTTATAGAGTATAAGATAATACCACAAAAGTATAACAGCATGGATGCTTGAAAAGCATCCCTAAAGACTCATAACATACCAATACATTCAATGAACAGTTAAACATCATTGCAAAAATACATATACAATTTTTACATGTAGTGATTGAAAATTCCAGAGAGGGAGTTCTTAGTGGATGTGCTCATAATCTCAAATCTTTCTCACAGCTGGCCTGCTGCAATTGGAATTCACCAAGCCTTGACATAAAGATGAGGAGAGATTCTTTTTTGAATTTGTTTGAGAATATGATGGACTTGGTGCTAAAAAGAGGCTGAGAGACAGAGTTTTCATTCAGACCAGCTAGCTACTTAGACTCACATTTATAAGGAAAAACGGTATCCTAAAGTTGCCAACATAGGAAAAAAATAGAATATCTAGTATTGTCTTAAACATTTAAATTAAGGGATTGGATAGCAGGTGGATTTTTGCTCAAGATGTAGGAAAAAGTTAATGATGTAGAGGAATGAGATCACATCATTTTGTGGTACTAGCACATATCTCCCTCAAAAGGCAACACATTTATCATTCCTTCACAAGGGAGCATCCCCAGTGGCCATGAAGAAGCACAATGTGACCACCACTGCAATCCTTAATTATGACCTGAAAGAAAAGTGAATAGTGAGGAAAATTCTAATTGCAGATGCTCCTGTCAGATTGCCACAACTCTTAAGCAGAGCTCTGACATGTATGCATGTGCTCACATATCGTCAAGGAACTGCCCTTTCACTGAGTGAGACAGAGTCTCAATTATTCTAATGCCCCTTTCACCCCCCACAAAAAATAACCATAAATGAAGTGCCTTTGTAAAAGCACTTTCCCTATGGGTTGACTTTGGTTGATAATTTATTGGTCTGAAAGAGAGTAGAGACAGACAGAAATCAATATATACATTCCATCAGACATCCAGATACTGTGTGCCACTAATGAAATTTGGTTCAAAAAACCCAGCATGCTCATTAAACATACAGTCTGCCGTGATACTGCTAGGAGGAAACATATATCCGACATCTTACCATTTTGAATCAGGCTTATTATTGAATCATGGCTGTATGTCATTGAATTGTGGCTAGACCAGGATTTGTCAGGTGGGCAACAATCTTCGCTCCAAACAGATGTGGGATAATTTAATCTTTTTGTCACAAGTTGATAAACAAGAAATACATCTTTAATCATAAAGCTTTATATTTCTTCTAGGATTTTTTTTTTAGCATTTGTTTTCAAACTGCATTTTTGCAACATGGGCCATTCTTTCTCTCCTCCCTAAGTGTTTTTAAATCCTCAGCCTCTTATGGCAATGTCAAATACAGATTCACATGCACAAGTTCAGGACTAATGAGAGTTGAAAGAAAAAGACAGGAAAAGGAAGAAACAGTGCATCACAAAATGTCATTCATATATTAGTGCACATCTATTTCTTTATCAAGCAAATAAGTAAGAAGTTACCACAAGGAAACTGCCGTGACCACTTGTTCTACCGGATACTGGGTCTACCAGGTAACAATTATTTACAAAAAGATTCAAATATGTATATGAAAATTCTATAGCCTTGTGTTAGTTGACTGAGCCAAATGCTCATCATCATAATGTAGTTCTTAAAAAAATATTTTTGGGTCTGATAGATTTTGTGTACTTGTGAAATAAAGCCTTGTTACAATCAAGGAAATTTTTCCAAGTGAGGATCCAGTGCTTCTATATAGTATATCTTCAGGAAAAAAGCATCTTTTACATTTAAATTAAAGAAAAATAAATTTAAAATGGAACAGGTAAAAAACAAACTAACAAAGAAAAACAACCAAACAGCAACAACAAAAAAGAGAAGCATTTACAATCTCCCTTGTTTTCTTCTTGAAATGCTGTGGCTACTTAAAAATAAGCTATTGATTTGTCCAGAAAAATTCTAAAACATCTGTTCATGTATTTTAATAACTACTTAAAGATGTTTCATGTTTTTTCGAATTACTTCTACCTATAAATATGCAAAGTAGAGTTGGACATGGTGCTGAAGACAAGTAGACTGATCTACAGCTAAACACTGAAATAAAACTTTCCTTTTGGGGATTATAGGAAACTTATGATGCTTACTCAAATCTTTTATGTTGTATACTAGTACAAAGTAAATTACCAGCCATTTTCTTATTTTAGACAAATGCTTACAATGTAAACAGGAAGCAGTGACATGTGCTATGTATTACAGAAACATCCTGTCCAGTAGCAAAACCTGATGAAACTGGCCGGAAGTGCTGCAAAGATCAAAAAAGCAAAATGTAAAATAAAATACAAAATGTTTTCTCTTTCATCATCCTATATACGGGATCAGTGCTTTAATAATCTAAAGGACTTGCAATCCTACTTCTCAAGCTTCATTTCTGTTGAAATTCAAATTCTAGTGGTGCACCCTACCAGCCATGAAGACCAAGAGCGTAGGCTGCGCCATTGTGGGCATGGCCAGTGGACTGAGCATAGAAATGGCTTACCTCATCCCTGTCTTTACTTGACACTTCATCTAGGAACAGTTCATCTAGTCTACTTGGACTACATCTAGGAACAGTTTGTGGACCATAGTTCAAGAAAATAATCACTGAAAAACCAGGGTGAGTTTAGCAGAGGCCACCAAGTTGGTCGAGGCAGACTGAAGCATTTGCCCTGTGAGGAAAGGCTGAAGAAGCTGAGCTTCGGGGATAATTCAATACCTACAGGAAGGTGACCAGGCAGGCAGGTTTTCAATGAGGTATGTGGCAAGAGAACAACAGTCATGATAAACAGATAAGTGAAGGTTCTGAGTGGAAATAAGAAAAAATGTTCACTGTGAGGATAATTAGACAAGGGGACAAGGTAACCCAAGAGGCTCTGATGTCTCTACTGTTGAGGTCACCAAAACACAACTAAAGAAAGCTCTGGGCAGCTGAATCTGAATCTGATATTGTCTTTGTGTTGAGGAACAATGAACTAGATCATTTTGATCTAGATGACCTCCAAAAGTCCCTTTCAATGTGACATACGCTTCTAGGTTTTGCCATATCTTTCAGTGTTACCAAAAAAAAAAAAAAAAAAAAAAAAAAAATGCTGCTTCATTTTGTCTGCATAATATTTCCTTTATGCATTTGGTCCCTGGAGTAAGTAATGAAACTTAGTTTTCCCTCAGTCCCTTGAGGCTGCTCTGTACTCTTCAGGGAATGGGACAGTTTTCCAAATGACATATTATGATAATTCAAGTCTGTGACTTAATGCAGAGTTTCACATTGATTTGCAAATCATAATTCTTGACTTAGCTTTAGCTAGCATGATTTTGTCATTTTAAAACTGCTATTTAATTTCATCTTCTTGTGCTCAACCTCTATATTCTTGAAAGACAAGTTTAAGAGTGGATATTATGGAATACCAGCAGTGAACTGTGATTTGCAAGAGGACATCAGCTTTCTAGCACAGACCTTTGTCACTGGAGCTAATTAAAAGGGTTGTTTTACTGACATCCACTAGGATGGGATGACAGTTCTTACCACATGGTTTTACAGTGCTCTGCTGAGAGCAGAGAAACTGACACTTGGAATAGCATTAAGTCTCACAGTTGCCAAATGCTGAAGCTGTATGTCAAAATCACGGTAGCATTAAGTTTAATGAGAATATGATTTTCACAGCGTAACAGGATTTGGAATATTGTGTTTTCCTAACTTTGGTTCTGGAAATAGTGGGCTGATTTTTGTTGAAAAATTTCAGTAATCTGTTTTTGAGGCTCTGTGGGAAATCTTACTGTGAATATTCCAGATGCAAAAGCTGGGAGCCAAATCTTAAGATTGTAGAACACAGAACTGAAGATAGTGTGATACTGACTCCACCTTTAATGGTTTCTTAATGGTTAAATACATGATATGCCAAAATATGCCATTCAGTAGCATGCAGTGCTGTTTGAGAGCTTTGTACTAGTGAAATATCTGCATGAACACTGTAGGCGACTTCTCTGCTGTAGGTTTTACATCTGCTCTTGACAATTTCTGTTGTTAATTACAATTTTTCCTTTCACTGATACTCTTTCCTTACGCTGGTTTAGGATTTTATTATGATGGGTATTGTACAATTCCAAAACAAGGCATTAAATGATGGAAAGTAAGAGCAAGAGGGAGCAGAAGGGGTAACAATAAAATATGAACATTTCTTTTTCAGACTGTCTCACCAGAGAAATATACAGTCTCAGTGGGTGAATTTTAGTCCTAATTAGGGCATTGCCAGTGGAATGATTATTGTCCTAATCAGGAACTGTGGTAGACAGGTGGTTTGTAGGACAGGTTGTAAAGGGTACACAATGCCACTTCTAATAAAGTCACTAGAGACCAGACATTGTACTGATGATCATTTTAGTGCTCTTTCAATGCTGCTCTTTTCACTGAAATTTGGGGCTTATCCCTTTGATAAATATGCTCAAAAATGTATAACTGTGACCTTTGAATACCTGCATGGGCATACAAAGTACTTCCCTTTGATTGTAGGATAGCTCAAGAGCCTTAAAAAGATTGTTGTTTCTGTCACCCACAGAATACTAATGCAAACATTTATGTTGTGCTGATGGCTATTAAGTGGTGAGGAGTTTATGTGCTGACCATTTGGACTCAGTTTTACAAGCTGTTATGTGCCTGTATTTCATTTAGGAAGAACTTAAGTACCTCGAAGTAACAGGGGAAAAAAAAAAAGAAAAAAAAAAAGTATTGAGATTCTTCCAATGTCCACAGGAATCATATTTTTCAGCACATGGTTTCTGTAAGCAGAGCTGTCTAAGCCTGAGTGAGCCATGAACTAGGGGTGAGAGATTGAGTATTTGTCTTCTACTTAAGGCTGCTTGACATTTTCCAAGTAGATCTCCTTACAGCTAAGCATTCCAATTGCCTAATCTACTCAGAACTTGTTAAACATACATTAATAATTATAATTTCAGCAATTACAGTGGTGAGAAAATTCAGCCTTTAATATGTGCCATAGAGACTGGATTCATGTCCTTTGTCATCCATGGTACAATTATACTACAGCTAGTGCTGTCCTGCATGGTGCTTGCACTACTGAGTTATGGGTAACACTGGTGATGAACCTTCTGGTGAAGTTGTGAGATTACTGCATCAAATTGTATAAGATTTGTTTGACAGGAGACAGAGAAAAAAAAGAGAAAATGCAGTTTTGTAAGCTGCTGGTACAAAGTTGCAAAGTCCTGGATTCCCAAGGATGCTGTTATTCAACCTTTACAGAAGGCTCCTCGCACAGAGGAAATTGTTTAGCTTAAAAACTTTCTTAAGAAATACTATTTGTTTGTCTCTATGGTTTTCTTTAGTCTTCTTTCTTGGTGCGTTTTCTTCTTGCTGTGGCTTGGCGTTTTTTTTTTAACTCTATGTCAGAAAATTATTAGTTTTAGTGTTTCTTAATCTAGTAATAGATCTCTCTGTCTCAGTTTGTTAGCAAATTGCGTTGAGAATACCACTAATTCCTTTCCAACATTGTTCCTGTCAGACCATTCTTTTTTGTTACTCATGCTTACCTCTTCCTTCTGCCACGATGACACTGTGTTGCATTAAGAAAGGAGCATAGGTAGGGTGCACCAAACACAAAAGGTCTGCATTTATGCTGGTGGTGTTGCAATGAACATTCCCCATCTCTCCCACTGTGCACGTGTAGGAGGCATGGGAATTTATTAGGTAGGCAGCTTTTAGTTCAGGAAGGCTGTGGCCTTGGAAGCACAGACATTAGCCATAAGACTTGCTACTCTTCAGGACATTTCAGATATTTTCACATTTATTTTAGAGTGGCAAAACACATGCCAAATAAATATTTCCAATGGGTTCTTAATTGTAACTAAGAATATGGTTGCATAGGAGTTTTCAGAAGTTATCCTCTGAACAAGAATGAATGAAGTAAATTTCTTTAATCCATCAGAATCCACAAAGCCAGCTGGCCTTGTTTTTAGTTCTGAAATTATTTATGAAACTATTTCATGTTCTCTTTAGTTCAATATATATATATTCCCTATTTTTGTGTTACAATAATAAAACTGCTGCTTGGCCTTTTGTCTTGATGAGAAATCATTAAATTGCCTAGGATAACATTCAGCTAACATAAGGAAAACTTTAGGTGTCATAAATCCAGTATAGCCAGCTTCTGATACTTGATCTGGCTCACATCCATCAAAGACAACATGGAGAGAGAGTATGATCTTGCAGACAGATGTGCCCAAGCTGGTGGAATCATTTTAGGAGCAATTATTCTGAGATAAATGATGCCAAGGACTGAGTGGGAAAGCATATGTTGTTACAATTATGGAAAGCAGACAAGGAACTGGGAGACACTTTTCAGTTAATTCTGTGAGATTTGTGCTTATAGCAGCATGAAGCTAAGAAATATGAGGTAGAAATAAGTTACTAACTATCAGGGTCCAGGCTTTGCATCCTGAAAAGGTATCACACAAATTGTCATACAGAGATGGATTCAGAAAAGATGTAAGGAGTATCTTGCAACCAGAAAACTTGTCTTTACTGTGGAAGACTGAGGAAATCTTTTATATTTAATTTATCCTCCAGGAGTTTGCAAAGTAAATTATTAACACTTTACGAGTATTTTCTCTACTATCAAAAATCGTCTTTCTTCTTACCATGTCAATATTCAACTCAGGAAATCAAAAGTGTTTGTGTCTAAGAGAAAACGTTTCTGATATAGGACATATTTTCAAAACAGGAAAGTCAGAGGGCTAAAGGCAACATCTGGTTGTCTGACTATGAAGACAATTCAAACTGGAGTAGCTTCAAGTTGTTAACACTGAGAATGTTACACTCTCCAACCAAGACTGACTATTCATTAAGATTTCTTAAGTTTGTATTCTAAGTTAAAGAGAAGCAATTGAGTGTTGCTAGGTCTAATCTTAGATGATTAAAGAATGTCATTTTAATGCTAGTATTGCAAATACATATGTGATAAATACTTGTTATTTGAATTTACTAGCTGACAATTCAAACAGCTGGTCAAAAGGCCACCACCTGTCAGTGCCTACCAGTCACCCCTGGACAGTCTCGCGCTGTCCTCCATACATCATTCAGGTGTTATTAACAAGCAGTAAGTGTATTCCATCGGAGGAGTAAAATTTAAGTCCTATGCTATCTTCAGAGTCAATGGTCAGATGGAGCTGAACATGGAAGCTGACAGCCTCTCCCACTGTGATTGCCAGACAGTTGTTATTTACATGCAACTCATTTCTGTGTGGTGAAAAACCTGACGTGTTTATGAAGGTCTTCCAGTGGCTCAGTTGCTAAGAGATAGGAGGGTTTGCTTTGATGCAGATAATAAACAGCTGTTTACACAGCATGTTTGCACATAGGATCACTTTGCTTATTTGTGTTGTTATTTTTTTCCTACTAGTTGCACTGTGTTAACATCTGTCAAACAACAAATAGTGACACATGAAATGCATGAATATTAATGAAGATGTTATTTTTATCATGAAGAGGACATGAAATTCAATATCACACAAATCTTTGCAGTTTAATTTCTGTTGTTATTTGATTATGATTACTTATTACTCACACAATTTGTTTATCTATAGGTACTTGTGATAGATACCATTCCTTAAGATTAAAAAGCAGAGACTTAGAATCACTTAAGTGGTTTCATGATTTTTCAAGGCTTGAAGCCACATGTAATGGTCATTCTGTCATATCTTGCATAACATAGAATTTATGTATTTCATGCACTGATTTCTATCTTCTAACTGATCTATAATGTATCATTTGAGAAAGGTACAGCCAATCTGCTATTAAATGTCTCAAATGAGAAGAAAAACATTGTATCCATAAGCAGCTGTGCTAGTGCTTTATCACCCTCAAAGTTGAAAAATGTGCATCTCAATCGTAATTTAAATCCAGATCTGCATTTGGAATGGTTGAAGACCCCTGCTTTTATAGAAAAACAGCTTAAAATTAAATGAAACTTGACTGGAGCGAAGTATCTTGGATGTACTAAGGGTAACAGGTATGTGGCACATGGTGCACAGCTGGAGTTACATCATAATAACAGAGCTCTGTGCAGCTTTTTGGCATTGTTAAGGAGGTTTTAGCATTGCAAGTAGAGGAGCTGTCATCTACAAATCTGCCTGGAATCCTACTGCAGCTATACATACCCGTGGATAGTAGGTCATTACAATGCCTTCTGGCTATGTTATCCAAATACTTTATCATCTATGCCAGTTCAGCAGTACTATTTCTCTTGGACACTGTGGCTACCCGCCTCTGGCCAGTATTTATTTGTTGCATGTCAAGTAGAAACATACACTGATTGCATTAGCTCTTGCCTATTTGGAGCTTTACATGAGCCGTTTAACAATACTCTTGCTTCAGTGACTTTGATATAAAAGCCTGATTTTGTAATTCTCTGCTGCTAGGATAGCCTGGTAATGGATACCAAAAATAGAAGTATAGGTAACTTTTATTGGAAAGAACTACATTATTTTATATTGTATAGAGTACAATTGGAAAATTATCTTACTGCTATGTAATATTTATGGTTTCCTAGAGTTAACTGACCTAAAGAAAACAAAATAACGTCTCTTTCCAGTTTTCTTATGAAAGCTCCAATTTTTATTCGTAGAGCCTCTTTGCACTTTTGTTTTTAGAACACAGACTCTGGAGGATGCCATTTTCCCCCCAAGCTCAACTGAAATTCATGAATAAAATAACAACCACTTGACATTTACCATGCAACTTTTTAAAAATTAAAAATAAAGACAGAAATAGTTTGTCTTTTAATTTGTATTATACTATATATATGTTATCTAGAAAATATCCATTTTCTTTGTTTAGATTCTTTTTATATAAGTGTTAGCCAGCTTGTAAATATGGCGAAAAATTTAGTAGGCAGGGTTAGTGGCATATCTACACTTGAAAGTTAGCCAGAATTCATTTTTTTAATAGGTGAGAATTTCAAGTGTGATAGCTATTTCTGTCCACGTGCTGACAAGTGAAAGTATAGAGGGCTGGATATTTGGTCACAGTATTTTGTTGCCAAGCTTTTATAATACTGGTATGGTGGTGCATAAAGTTCTTGCACAGAATGGCTACAACTTACAGCAGTACCAAGATGATTTCTGTCTGCTTTATTTCAACAATTTTAGCTTATTGCTAATATAACTATAAAGATATTGCAAGATAGTTATATGTTTCTACAACATATTAAATTAATGACTTTGTCCTGCAACAAAGACAAGGCAGCTGTAATTACCTATTATGAGGAGGTTATTTTGTTATTTTGGGATAAATCATAGATCAGTATCCTAAAAAACACAGAAATAATGTGTGAAAGCAAGTAAGATTCTTTTCCTTCATTTACTTTTTTTCTTTTCGGTGTTTTATAGCAAGGGAGGCAACAAACAGATGACATTATTGAAGTTAGAGTTGTATACAGCAGTAATGTATTATCATGCTGCAGGGTTGCCCTACTTTGAAGGGCAGGACAGAAGCTTGTGGAGTTAAAAACATCTTATTTGAGTAGGATCTGTATAAAAGTCAGGCAATACGAGGGGCACTTATAGCAGACTCACTTAAGTACTACTTTAACTTTTTGTTGCTGTTTTGGGGAGGTTTCTTTGTCAGCAGCTCTCTGGAATTATACTTCAAAATCTGACAGCTTTTGACCTTTCCTCTCTTTGCTGCTTTAAATGGCCTCTGCTAAGTTTAAAAGACACGTACTTGCAGTAATCTTGAATTATCTGTTGTCTTGAAACAGCAAAGCAATGTGGGCTAATCAGAGGAAAATTAATGTCTTTCAGTAAGAATTTGGAGTACATGCTATGTTGTGTTCAAAGTGGGAATCTGATTCTAACTACAGCAGAGGTTGGCAGGAACTGGGGCAGCTCTGTATTGCCCCATAGCTGTGAGATATCAGCTCCACAGTTAGCAGGTGTGTCCACTGTAAATGTCAGATCACAGTGGCATCCTGTCCCTTCTGGGCTTGCCTGGTGGCTTGAGAATGGAAAACATCCTTTGTAAGGAGAGGGAGCAACTTCTCAGGAGAGCTGAGGACCCATTGATGACACCAACACCCAAATGCAAATCTTTACTCATGGATCCAATCCATGGACTTCCTGTGAGCTCAGAGAAATGCAGGATGAACTGCAAAGACTCTGCCTGCTAGACAGTCATGACACTGCTGTTTACAGCCACACTTTGCTATCATCAAGGATGATGCCCAAGGAGATAACAACTTCATGTGTGGTGGGAATGATAGTAAGAGCAACCTAGTATATTTTTCCTTATTTTGTCTAGCTCCAGGCTTCAAGAATTTGCTTCACAGATAATGTAGTCTCAGTTTTGATAGTGATGTAGCAGTTACCAATGTAAAGACTCTTGAAAATTGCAGGAAGCTTCCAAAAATTATAGCTAAATTGACCAGATACTCTTGAATACTATTGCTTCTACATAGTTTGCTGTTAATATCTGCTGCATGTGAAAATTTGGAAAAAAATATATTCAGTTCTTTGTTGTCTAATCTCTGACTCCCAGGCTGTGCTCTTGAAGCAGATGTCACATTGCAGGTAGTTTTGAGGTGCCTCCATTAGAGGTACATTTGTCTGCTTCATGGATTAAATTAGTTCTTCAGAAAATATTCTGACTGGATAAGTTGCAAAATACTGGATGTCGCTATGCAGTCTGCTCTGATCAAATAGTAATCAAGATTGCTTTTCTTAGTTCCCTAGAAACTAAAAACAATAATCTGGTGTTATCTTTTCACTGATTTCAATGAAAAAGAAAGTTAATAGCAGTTAGCAGAGCCTACCCACTTCTCCTGTGATACCATCTAAAGAGAATGAAGACTCAATCAATATTTGCTCTCCTTTACCAGGATAAGACTAACCAGCAACTTGCCAAGCTACCTGCTGCTTTCCTTTCATTACCTTAGTGCTCAAATGAATGTTACGAGTTAGAACTGAGTTTCTCATTAGTACTGTAACTTTGTAATAAGGAGACAAATAGTCTAGTTTTAATAAAAAGCAACGATGCATCTCAAAAATTATGTAATAAGACCTTACACTGTTTAAATGGCCCTTTTTTGGTGCTATATGTCAAATTTCATTGTCCTGTTCTTCTCTTTCTCTAAATTGACTAAAATTACTTTAGTCCATTTTGTAAAATAAATTTCAAAATAATCACATTTTGTTACAGCATTTAGTGCCAAGTACTTTTCTTCACAGTACAGGCTCTGTTTTTGTAAAAACCATGTCCCTAGCCACCTGGCAGCCCATTCTTAATTCATGTGCATTTAGTTACAGCTGGCACAAAAAGCAGAGTTTTCCAAGGACACTCTGCAGACTTGCCCAGTGGAAATTATAAGCTCTATAAAATTGTTTCATGATCAAATTTTGTTTTCTCAGACCTGTTTTGTCAGTTCATGGCCTTGGGTAGAAGTGCTGAAGCCAATGAGCTGCCAGGATGACAGGTCTAACTAGAATTACACCAAAAGTAACCAAACAACTTTAAATAGGACAGACATTTCCATCTGTTGATTCCATTTCAGGGTCAACACTTAGGATACTCAATGATTCTCACAGAAAGACAAGGCCCTCCCTAAACTGCTGTTTTTTAAATTTCTAATGAAATAATGTATTTATTTATTTTGTACTTGCTGATTTTTTAATGACTTCATCTGAAATTGTCACTAGTCTGATAGAGAGATCCAGAGACCTCAGCCCTTAAGAATGTGCCAGAAATGTATGTAGGTGATAAAGCAGTAAATAATAATTAACCTCTAAACAAAATAGCATATATAATGTGATGATAAAAATAATGACCTCTGCCTTAAAAATAACAGTGCTTTATGGCTGTGGAGCATGTCCTTGCTACATGTATTAATATCTTTCTTCAGTATACTACTGTAGCAGTAGTAACTGCCTGGCCACCCAAGGAGTTACATTTACCTAGAAAAGTGGTGTGATTTGTACAGGCCAGTTTGTGATGATGAAGGCAGCAGGAGGAATAGAATGCAGGCCTTCAGAACTCCAGGTAAGTGTCCCAGAATTTCAGTAATAACAGATTTTCCACTGACGTTGAGAAGCAAAATGTTGTGCAGTGCAAAATTATGACACAGTAATGTGATCCTCATTAATTATCTGAAGGTATCTACAAAGTTTTGCCATGAGTACCTTCTTGCAATATTCTCTTTCAAACTGGCTGATATTTTAAAGTTTAGAATGCTTGGATTGCTTAAAGATGCAATTTAAGATTGAAGCCATGTATGTATGCAGTCTGATAATAAAGATGTAGGATCATTGAGACAGAAAGTTCTCAAATTGTACAAATCTCTCAGGCTGCTTTGTCTAAGGTTTGTTCATGGTGGTATTTTGAGATTCTTGAAAGAACAGCTGAAGCAGAATTTGACCAAACGCTAACGATTCACAGTCAAGTGAGGGATGCGAATTTGTGTTGCTCACTTGAAATAAGGCAGGAGAAAGAAAGCATACTAAGGCATGGTTTGTGAAAGAGGCTACATTTCCAAAGAGAGAGATGCAAGGAAGGTTACTTCAAAAGTCAGAGAATCAAATAAAATTAAATTACATAGCAAGAATTAGGTAGGCTTCTCTGTTCATGCTGTGGTATTTGCCCAGAGAGATTTTGGAGTCTCCTTCTGTGGAGATATACAAGATCCACCTAGACACCTGTCTGTGTGTAACCGGCTTTAGCAGGGGGATTGGGCTCGATGATCTCTTGAGGTCCCTTCCAACCCCTCAATTCTGTGATTGTAGAAGCCATGAAAGAAATAGTAATGGTAACTGTATATCATTGAAAATTATAATAAAAATATGCAAGGGAATGCATTTACAAAAATGGAACTATTTCAAATTGTAAAATGAACCTGAAGTTTGCAGATGAGTGAAGAAAAGTAGGATTTCCTGTAAAAGCCTTGTAAGGCATTGTTCTGAAACTTCCCCCATGCAGGGAGTAACTTAAAAAGCACATTATGCTATACTGATTTGCTTTGTACTTCAGTATAATGAACTTCAAATGATCAAACTCCCAAATTAGCAATCAATAACCATTCCAAGTAATATTTCAAATGGAAATTAGAATACCTGTTCAGCTGGGGGTTGGAATTTTCTGTCATTAGTTTGAAAAGGCAAATTGAATGAACATATTGCATTACTACAACATTTTTCAGTTGCTGTAATGAGCACTCAATTACTGTGATTTTACTTTATTTTTTACACCCACTTCTTCTTATGTAGCATTTTATAAACTATCTCCACATCAATTTCTCCACTCACTTGCATAGATTTAAACCAGATATAATACAGCTGAAATCAATAAAGCAGCAATTCTATAAAGCCAAAGTAGAAAACAGAGGAATTGTTATGGAGTCTCTTTCTCTTCCATCTTATAATGGAGTAAAACCACTGTAAAGCTATTGACTTAACTGGAAATCTATGTTATTTACATTAATATGAAAAGAGTAGACAATTTGTTTTTATTTTCAATAGCCATGAAAACTAAGGCCATATGTCCTATGATATGAAACATATGCTTTCTATAACTCCTGTCCATACAGAATTGGCATATATAAATTGCAGATTACAGTTCCAGCAGAAATTAATTGCCTTCCGCTTTCTCTGCTGAGAGGGTTGTACTGGTTTAATGTAATAAAAGATTTAGTTCAGCATTTTGCCAGCTACAAAACCTTGTCAGATTAATTTCAAATTTTTGAAATGAAATAAAAGGTAAAACTAATGGAAATAAAAGATGATATTGCCTATTCGTCAAAACACAAGGCTCGATTAGCAGAGTCCTAGGGCTCTGATTCACAGTAAGGCTCCTAAATTTGGGAATTGACACACAGACCAGATGTTTAAGGTTTCCTTATAGTTACTGGTGAACTAACCAATACGGTCAGTGGGTCCTGCAACTGAGAAATTCAGATATTTATGTCTGGAACTGAATCTCATCCCAGATAACCTCATGTTTAATATGCTGAAACAAGTGTCCATTATCATTTCCAGAGATCTTTCCAGAGTCAGTTTAGGTGAAGTGTTGAACAGGCTTAAGCATCATTGCCTCCACCTGATCCAGACAACACTGGTCCCTTTGAGGAGGCCGTTGGAATAGGCAGCCAGACCTTGGAGTGCATGGACTTTTTTCCTCCTATTCATTCTCACCTTCTAGCCCAGTTGTCTTAAAGGAGGTGAAGTGGAGAATCTAAGAAGGCAAAAACAGAAGAGCATTTCAAAAATCTTCCATCAGAAAGCAAACCTAGCTAACATTAGCCCATGTACTCTTTACTCATATGAAATAAACAGTACCCATAACAAGAGTATTGAGAAATTATTCTCTATCAAGTGACCGTAAACATTGATTAAAGGGAAAAGAAGTCACTCTGGATATAGTAGTGGAAATCACTTCAGAAGAAACATTATGTATAGTTAGGCATACTTTGTAAATAATACCCAATAATATCTAGTGATAATATCAGTGATCTATATAATGATGTCCAAAAATATATAGAGGACTCTGGGAAATATGTAGAATGAAAATATTTTTTATAGCTTTCAAACTAAGTTATAATACAAAAGGAATATAAAAACTTCTAAAAGTTATCAGTTATGTTTTGTACTGTCATATCCTGCTTCTGAAGAGAAGAAAGGGAGAGCTGACCAGATTTGCAAATCCTTCTGGTTTGATTAAAGTGAAATGGCACTCCAGGTCTGTAGGTAAGAGGGAAAAACAGCAACTTTAATAAAAGATTTGTATAAAACTGTTACCCTATGTGCACTGGCACTCCCGCAAATACATCTATCCAAGCTATGTGGTTTTATAGGAAATCCAAGTAAGCTTTGTGTTACTTAACAACTTTGAGAGATAAAGTGGATAAGAGAAAAAGAGATACAGATCACCAGTCTCGGATTCAACACCAGGCCTGTCAATGAGGGTGCTCCAAAAAGCAGTAGTGAGAAGCTGGGGCAGCAGCAGTTAGACTGGGCTAACGTCCTTATCCATGGCCCAGTCCCTATTGTGGTATCAAAGCAAAAAGGGAAGGGATGGTCCTCCACAGTCCCTATTTGGAATGGCAATAGGCTTTGGTCCCAGAATTTGTGTATGGTGATACAGCAGCCAAACCAAAGGAGGTGAAACCACACCTCTTCCCACAACTTGATCATTTCTCAGACATTGTTCTGGACTCTGATTTTGTGACTCTTCCGGAAGTGGTTGAGACATCAGTCAAATTAAGGCAAGGGACATTTGGTTTAATTCTCTCAGGGCATTGTTCAGTCTTGTCCTTTACACGTACCTAAAGTTTGTAACTATATGACAGAGATTTCAGCATAGGTATTAGGTAATATCTTGCTAATGCTAAGGTGTAATTTATCAGGAGTGTGGAAGATAAGACTTTCTGTACATTGTGAGCAACTTTAAAACCAGTGAATGCTTTACACTACCCTGGCAATGTTTACATATTGTCTAAAGTATTCTCAAGGATCAGCTCAGCAGACACTAGAAAGAATTATAAGTATCACTGCATAGATTTCATACAGTTCAACTTGTTTGGATTTAGTCCCAACTGTGTCAACCATTCAGTTCTGCTTGATCCCAGAATATATCATGGTTTGTGACTCTTGATGTGAAGATTTATCACTAATTACTTCCTTCTCTCTATGTCAGAAATAAGATGCAAATTTCAGATAAAGTAGAAATTTGTTCCAAATACTGTGCGGATATTTTCGTGTTTTCAATAGTGCTGTCATTCCAGTGTCTTCTTTGTTTGCTTTAAGATTGGTTTTACTTTCTAAGTGATAATCCAGACAGTCATCTTACATATAAAAACAAATGGATTATCTGTACCAACATAATATGATCTTAATTCTATTAGGCTACAAAGTCACAAATGTAAAGCATGGCTGCTACGTTCAGACTTGAAATTAAAGTTCTTTCTTTTACTATGGTAAGCCCAAAGATATGGATATTTTGCAAATGAATTTGCCTTAAGCAACTTCCTTTTTTAATATCAGAGACACAGTGTACTGCTTAAGAAATTAAAAAACAACAAAAAAAAAACAAGTTGGCCCTGTGCCAAATAGTACATGCAGTATGCAGGATTCTTTGGAGGTCATCTGAAGTGCATAGCTCATTTTTTATTCCTTCATTCTGCATTACTTTGTCTGTCTTAAAATGATAATTATTAAAATATTTCCCAGCATCTCCTGCTGAACACTTAAATCTTGCTTCCTACAGCTTTTCATACTGAAGCTAGCTTTCAACTTGATAACTTGAAGTCATTATTAAACAAAATAGTACATAATTATAAAATATCACCCACCCTATCATTCATGCTGCCTGCAGGCATTTTTAGATACTGACTTTTATTTGTGCTTTGTGGTTTTTCTATAATATTAATAACTCTATCTTTCCTGTATGCCTTTCTCTAATTCCTCTCAGATGATGTCAGTTTATGAGATTAGTAGAATTTTCTTAGATGTCTTTCCAGGACGCAGTGACCTCACTCCACAGGAGTGGACACTTGGAATGTGCAAGTGTGCAGTAAACTTCCTGCCTCTTCGTACCAACTATCTCTTTCTTCAAATCCTAATGTACAGGAAAGAAGAAACTACACTGATGCCAGAAAGCTGCTCTGAAGTCCCTGATGATTCTGTTTTGCTTGTGGGGTCATTCAATTATGTCTGAAATTAGTTCAGTTATTCACTTTGGTTTGCAAGTAAAAAAAAAAAACAAAACAAACAAACAAGCAACAAAAAAAGAAAACAGAAAATGTTTTGAAATCCAGGGCTGTATTCAAATTGTAATTTGAATAAATTGAAGAATGATTTTAACTGTGGGGCTTGGGGGCTGTTCTATTTTTAAGTAAATGCTGAGACTGCAGACTTGTGTCAAGACCTCCCTGTTGAAAACTTCAAAGGCATTCCTTCCAGGCAGACAGTTTATTCTAGAGTAGTGGAAGTTCCTCCCTGAGGTTCAAAAGGTCATTGCTAGAGAACTTATTATCTTCGGGGAATAGTGACTTGAGTAAAAAATCTAAAAAAGTGTATTAATATTGACCACACTGAGAAGGTGACAGGATGTGGGAATCATTTGAATTGAATTATATGTGGTTATAGTGTAAAAAGAAAAAGATTTTTCTAGTGTGACAAAAATATTTTATCCAAATTAACAAAACTTGCTCTCACAGCTAAAGCAAGGCTGATGTTAAAACCCTTTTCAAAAGATTTATTCAAGAATGGGAGAAGATTCCATGTCAGAAAAAGAAATCCAGAAGTTGCAAAGTATATTTTTGTTGAGCTTTTAGGGTGATGTATCCTGACTGGATTCTACTAAGAAATTGCTGAGTATTCACAGTTTTCAATTTCTACATTCACTGTGCTCTACACAGACTCAAGTATTCACAAAGATTAACCAAATTTAAAGGGTGATAAAAGTTGTTACTATTGTGTACTACCACATACATTTTTATAATATTCAACAGTGGGAGTTACTTCTAAAATATCTAAAACTGTGATGCTAACCAAGATCAAAGTGCAACACAGTGAATCCTAATACAGCAGTTTGACCTTTCTCCTTGTACCCATTCTATCATGAATACATTTCAGCACAGAAACATATTAATAATAATAATAATAATAATAAACATACCAATTTCTTTTCCAAGACAAGGACAAAATAACAAACATTTTACAGGCATCAGTCACAGTCATACAAACCAAATAAAAACTCAGTGAGAATTTCTGGATGTGAGGACCAAGGTTTGTAAAACGTCTAGACCACAGGTGTTTTCTTACAGATATCTACCACTGCTAAATCTAAATACAGTAAGTTATATTTAGGGGCTGTAAGTATGTAGGAATCCAAAGAGACAGCCTTCTAGAAGAACAATTAATGGTTTTATTACTAAGTTATATTGTTTCAGGAAGTATTTCCAGGTACTAGAAGACCATTGTGAGTACTACAAAATTTCTGGAATAGACTCTTGGCAAACTTTTGACCTGAGTTAAAAGGCAATCTTCCCAGAAATTTCTTTGCCAAATTTGAGAATTAATACAAGACAGGAACCATTCCCAAAAGTCAGATCAAATGTTCTGGAAAGTCTACAAATTTAAAAAGTTTGTAGGTGGAGACATAGACTGTTTTGTCCCATTTAGTCTTCAGAATAGAAAATAGGTGCTGATACTATTTAGGTTAACTGCAAGAAAAAGATGTATTCTCTGAGTATGCTGGACCATTGGTCCAGTTCTGGTTCAGAAGGAAAAATATCATTAGACGTACATTTTCTGAAGTTCCTATTCTGCATTCAGCAATTAACTGAAGATGAGTTTACTGACTTATTTATGTGTACGTGATTGGAGTTCACAGTAAGTGAAAGCAAAGGTGTAACTAAAATTGTCATTTCTAGACTACTTCTGGTGTCAGTGGAGAATGAAAGCTGAAAGACCGGGGTTAAAAGCAATGAATACTAGGATTGTTTTTTCTGATTCTTATAGCAGTATCTAGTATCTAAACGGGAGTGTATCTGGCTTACAGATTTATATTAGTAGCACATTTTAAGCAAGAAATCAGATTTAAAATACTATATCTGACTTAAATGAATTTAAACATAATTCTTATCATCCACATGAGACAAAAATACATATTTTGAGTCAAAATGGAATGAATTTTCCTTCTATTAGGTTTTCTTACATTCTCTCCGCATTAAATTAATTGCACTAAAGTGGTCTTTCATTTTTTACGTTTTGGTCCCTCAAATGCAGTACCAAGCTTGATGTAAATTTATTAATTAATATTATTTGTACAATATAATAGCTCGATTTTCTACTCTGATATGTTCTTCCTTAAAGGAATGAACAAAAAGTATCAGCTACCTGAAAGTAAGTGCCACAGAGTCTCAAGTTTTCAGTGCTAACGCTGCACTACTGAAAATGTGGAGTTCCTTGCTTGATATTATCAAGAGACTTAGTACTACTTTAATCCCATTTTTATAATGCACCTGAATAATGGGCATGCCTGCTATGGTTGTCATTGTTGCCTGACTGAAAGTTTTGCAAAATTATTGCAAACTTCGCTTTTTTTTTTTTTTTTGTAAGTGTATATTTTTCACTCAGTAAAGAGCAAAAAGAAGTCTAACATAAAATAAACAGGTTTAAATAACTGTTGTAGTGTAAATAAAACACTTCTCTTTTTTAAAGTTCAAACATTTCCCAAGTGATATCAGATATATATTATCACTCCCATTCCTATAATTTACAGTTTGAAGAAAAAAAAAAAGTTTGACTTGACCCTTTGACTCTGGTCTTCACAGAGTTGTTTCTCACAACTTTTTCCTCACTGCTCTCTGCTCTCTAGCATTTTTAAGTACATTTCCTAGCAGCATCACCATCTTGGCTGCAGGGCCCAGCCATGCCTTGTGGTAGGGCTGTTGAAGTCATCTGGAACCAGCTGCATATGGTACAGAGTGGTTCCAGCCTCTCCTCACAAAGAAGCCCTGGAGGCCCTGCTGCCAGTACTTGGGTACCTGTACCCAATACAAGTGTCCTTTTCTTTTAAACAATCAGATAAAAATATTCGTGAGTTTCAATTTCTTAAAATGGAAAGGATTGGAAATTATTTTATATTTTTCAGAAAGTAATAAATATAATTTCACATTTTTTTTTACTTACTAAATCTTTCCCTCTTTCTTCTCCATTCATCATTTCACTAAGAGCAAGAGACTTTTTTTTCCCCCCCAGCTAAATCAACTAAGAAGCTCAGAATGATTGTACTATCCAGATATTATTTGTACCAGAAAATAATATGCTGTCTTAAAGCCAGATGTATGAAGATATGAAATTTTAAAATTACTCTGAAAACACTGCCACTTCAGCCATGATATTTCAAAATCTTTGCACTCTCAAAATGGGTGGATGAACTTAGAAGCTGAAGGCACTGCTGATATGAGCATAGATGAAAATGTTATTGTTAAGATTTTATAAAGACAGACTTATGGAGTATCCACATAGCCTTAAAGAACTGATAGACTCCATGCAGATACACAGATGAAAACTACAATGACATGATATGTTTAATCTTTGATCAGTAATCAAATGGTTTTGCTTCTTTTCATTCAGCACTATTTTCTTTCTCAATGGCCTGCAGTCGTTCAGGTTGATCAATGATTTAAACATGTTATCCTTCCATCAGCTTAGGCTCAAATCCCTTTGTAGGTACTTTTACAGTTTAATAGAGCTTATTTTCAAGTTAGAAAGATCTGAAGACTTCAAGATTAAGATCTAACCAGACCCCACATAGCCATCCAATATTGATTTGCAGCCTGGAATGTAAAATCTCTAACTTTCATTTAAGATCTATCTGCTTTCATGTAGGCCTTCTCATTGTAAGTCTATTTGAGGATCTTGTTTAGAGAGATCATTTTCCTTAATTTATATCTTATTTTCCATAACAATTGTTAGCGCTATGTAGTAGCAGCAGGATCAAATTTCTAATGGAATTCAGAAATTGCAAATCAAGTCTCCAATTTTACCATTTGTTCTGAATGTTCAAAATTTGCATCTCTGCCTTTTTCATTAAAGTACCTTGATAATGGTCTGAATAGAACAAGAGTACAGGACTTAGAATTGGCATTTAATGTATCCATCTTTCCTATATGCATTCTTCATTGTTAAGGGAACAAGATATTAAACAGTTAAAAGTTTCTTAATTTTATTTTATTTTATTTTATTTATTTATTTATAACAGAATGAAATCATATTGAAATCATTTATGTGAACATTTAGGCGTTAAGAGGCATTATGGATAAAAGTCTGCCAAACTGACACCAAGCTTAGGAAATACTTTGTTTTTGCTAGCGTTTTAGAATGCCCTGCATTCAAAATGATTTGACAATCATTTTGAATTTTTGTATCCTTTTATTCTTCCTGTATTGGATTACTGAGAGAGGCCTAAAAGAATTACATGAAATATGTAAGATAGATTTAAACAGTTGTGGAACTATACGGTCTTTAAGGTCTACCTTTTATCTGATGATTCCTAATAATCCTATAATCAATATCCTCCTCTTTTTTCCTTTTTTTCTTTCCTTTTTTAAATTATTTTTTTCTTTTCTTTTTTCTTTTTTTTTTTAATTATTACTGATTATTGCAGTGATGGTTTCATAAAACTGTTTTTAATAAAATTTAAATACAATTCATTCTTGAGCTCATTCTTGAGTGGCAATAGTAAGAGGAGAGCTCATCACTCTCGTTGTATGTATGTAAGCTTGTTCTGTTACTTCTGAATTACTCACTGCATTTATCACCATCTATCTCTGTCCAGAGTCTTGACTGCCAAATTATTGCTCAGTCACTCAATAGTATGGTAACTCTCTGGTGTTTTCCAAACACAATTTATGATTTTATCATCATAAATAATTTAAAGCATCAACAGACTCTGTCACTGCTCTATTTGTTTGTTCCTTTTCTATCACAATATGATCAGCAACAGATCTGGAACTAGAACCCATTGGAGTATATTTGGAAGCTCAATTACAAAAACAAACAAACAAACAAAGTTGAGTCCTACCTTTTTTCTTCTTCAATCTTCTTCTTTTTCTTTTTATTCTTTGACCAGGAATTCATATTAATATCATAATTTTAATAATATCATATTTTATTTTATATGATATTTTAATAATATCATATCTTTTAGAAGACTCTTAATCTTATCTTTTAAAATAATAAAGAACTTTTTGAATATTTAACTGGATCATCAACTCAAATATCAGGGGTTCCTGTTGCTCCTTGACTTTCTGGTGTTTTTTTTTCCAAGATCTCTAACAGACAGGCCAGAAGTAATTTACCAGTACAGAATCCAAGTTTTCTTCCTGTTCATATCACAGTTATCTTTATGCCTACTAATTTTATTCTTTAGTGTATGTTCAACCAACTTACTTGGTATGGAGTCTTGATTTCATTACCCTGGATGTTACTTTACAATTTGACATCACATATATTACCTTCCAGTCCACAGGTGTTAAAGATTTTTAAAGTGCTAGCATGCTCAGAGGAATTTAATAATTTGGTTCTATTCTCACTCACATTTTTGAGTCAATCCTTGTTGGTTTTAGTCTTCATTTTTAATTTTGTCTTAAATTATTTCCATTGGTTCTTTCACAGTTCCTGTGGCTAGTTTCCTCTAAGGAATGATTCCAACCTGAGACATTTCCTGAATTTTGCTACACCAAGGAATTCATTTAGATTTTCTAGTGTAAGCTTGTATTGTCATTCATTTTAGTTTCAATTTACCCTATTACTTGGTGTGAGATGTATTCAGTGTTATTCAGCTCACTGATAGCTGATTTGTTAAACTAAAGCTTCAACAGACAAAATAAATCGTCTAGATGTATGCAAAAAATTTAGTACTCTTGGGAAAAAGTTATAAATACTTATGACAGGATGTTTCTTTCAAACGTAAAGTCTGAAATGAGAAGACCAGAACACACCAAATAAGGAAAACAAATACCAGCAAGTCTAGGTTATACACAAATTGTACTTTTATAATATTTATCTAAGCCTCTCAAGATTGATCTTAAAAGATGCTAATTTCCTCTTTTAGAAGTGCGAGCCATTACATTGGGTTTTGAGACAGCTCTTATCAAAATACTTCCCACAGGTATTTCACAGAGCTGTGGGTTTTCCAGGCTGTGGCGCCTGCATTTGAGCTTTGCTCTGACTCCCTTAGGCCATAAGCTCATGAATCATTATGCTACATGCCTACTTAGGAAGGCAAGAAGGAGTAATTCAGCAGTCATCAGCTGAATCATTCACTCCTTATTCCCTTTCTATAAATAGGAACAGTGGTTTTGTTTTCTCTAATTTCTTCTCAAGCTTTCCCCTGTAATCTTGCAGACTGACTCTTGGTAAAGGAGGAAATTAAAAGAGGAAAGAGGTTGGCTTGTTGTTAAAAAAACATCAAGGGGGAGGACTGCATGGACGGCTGGGCATGGGAGGAGAAAAGATAATGAATAACAGGAAATTTGAACTGCATGAAAAACAGCAAAGGTAGCAGCTGTCTACAGGTGGTTTCTGTGTCAAGCTTCAGTGCTCTAGACAAACCAAGAGTGCCAGGAGAGAAAAAAAAAAAAGAAAAAAAAAAAAGGAACGATCACCTCAAAAATTCAAGAGAAATCATCTTTTGTCTTTATTGAATGTTTTTCAAGAAGTGCAGGGAAAAAAAGACTAATCCTTTGCATCATCCATTGGGTATACTTTCTATTCTGTTCCTCAGTTCAGCAGCAGAAGAGTGACCGTTAACAACATTAAAAGCCTTAACTGGTCATTACAAGACAAACAACGACATTTAAAAACGACAGGTATTAGTTGTCAGTCTTTTTCTAGTCTCTGGTGTGCTTAGCTTGATTTCCTCTCTTCTTCCCTTAAAATACACAAATATCCCTTTTTCTTTCTTGAAAAATCTTTTTTTTAATTTGTTTTTACGAATCACTCATATTTCATACAAATGAATATTCAAAGCAGTCGTTTGTTTCTTCCTACCGAGTTTATGGACGAAGACTTCACCATTAACAGGTGTGTACCAGTTAATTGATCTTCTTTCAATACTAAGTAAGAGGGCACAGGTGCCAATTTCAAAGATCTGTAAGTCACATCACATCACGTATGTTGGTGTCAAATCGTATTACCATAGGTTTTCATACAAATCACATAGTTGAGCAAGTATAGCTTAGACCAATACACCAGTTCCTGTATATTAATTGAAACCTGCTATGTGGTTTAAGAACATATTGAAACTGACTTATATCTTTAAACATGCAAGTAATGACATGAACTTCTGCAGCAGTCACATACTTAACATAAGGCAGGCTCAGACTCCATTTTTATTCCTAGGTTTTGCTTTGATAATATAAAAAGTATACTTAAAAAATTGGTTATATTTTTTTTTCCTGGAATTATTTTTAGAAAAGAAAAGTATCTTGAAGATTTCGTGTGTGCTGCAGACCACACTGGAATTTTGTCACACCTATTAGCTGTGCTTAGGACCTCCCAAATTCAGAGAAACCCACTAATTAAGAAAATATTTTCTGGTTTTAAAAGGAATATGTGCCATACACTATTTACAGTCATCTCGTCTTTTTTTTTAGTGCTTCTTGAATATTTCTGGTAAATGATGTCATAAAAACCATCTGAGACTACTAATGATCAAAGGTCTGTGAAACAGTGACGCTCTTGTCTTGTTCTCATCTGCCTTCTGGCAAATGTTGTTGACACAGAAGTCTAAATTATTTACTTTTTTTTTCCCTGTAATATTCAGTTTCCAAAAAGCTAAGACATATTCTTTAACACTAAGAACAAAGGTCACCCTGATGTCACATCCCATAATAAATATTTTACACTGGACTGTACTTTAGGAACTGTAACTGAAATGTTTAGGACAAGTTTGTTTTAGTTTTACGTATGTGAGAGGTAAAGGAGAAAACACATATATGGAATTTTCAGTTTACATAATTATCAGCACAATATGTAGTAGATACAATGAAGAAAACGGACTGTGTCTCTGCCTGTCATTTCCATGAATGAAGGAAAGTTGTACTTAAGGAAAAACCAAAAAAAAAAGCAAATCTGGAATTTCTCGACCTCAGAAGGTTGTAAATTCAGTCTGAGAATCAGGATGATTTCCCAATGAGAGGAAGATCTATCACCTTGTAAACATACTTGATAGGTGAGCTGCCTATCTTTGCTCCTTTGTGAAGTTGTTGATTTTTAAAATCCCTCACATTCGTGTAAATCAGTTCAAGCTCAACTGAGTGTAGGTGTTTCTACACCTTCTACCTCAAGGTACACTAGCTGAGAGGCAAAAAATGGTTTTATTCATGTAAACTGTATTTCATCTGGGAAGAAAGTCACCTGCCTAATCTACTATTCCAATGGGAGCATGTAGGAAGAACCTTTAGTCCCACTGTCAGTGTTGAGGAAGGACTACAGATTTGAGAGAACTGAAGATACATCCTGAAGAGGCTGGCCTATAAATGAAATAGTCTTCCAAGGATGAAAGAGTGTCTGGGTGTTGTCTTTCAGATTTACTGTAGCTGGTATTGATCATTCATATGAGATGTTGAAGAAAATAGCCCCTTCACATCACTGTATCAACGTGCTTATTTGGCATTACATAAGGGATAGGATAAGGATTCCTCCTGCTATTTTTCATAATGAGCTCTATTCTCACACAGAAGAGACCTTTATGTAAGCAACCATTTTGTGGGAGAGAAATGAAACAGAGAAATTGCAGGTTGATTACTTTTTTTTTTTCTTTTTCTTTTTTTTTTTTTTTTCCCTAGGATTCTGTTTTCAGGTAGCTGCTTTTAGGCCTGCCTCCTTAAACTCCATCACTGTCTATCTGAGATGACCACAGATCTGATGGGAACTTCCCAGGGTAGTGAGGAATGCAGTAAGCACAATGAGGTAATTCCTGTTAGTCAGAAAGTCTATGTAAAGAGCCAAGTCACAGCTTCCAGCCCCTCAGAATTCCCACAGGCAATGTGAGGCAGTTGGCCTTGCAGTGCATGGAGTCATTTGTGACTGAGGAATGGGATCCAGAGATGGGAGCAGCTCAGTCCCAGGCAAAAGCCACAGGTAGGTTATTGCAGAGCACACCTCTGACTAAAGATGCCTGAAAAACAGCAACACTGTTTCTCAGTCATAAGTTGTAAAGTGTCAAGTCTATGGGGTCCATTAGACATAAGTTTTAGTCTGTGTTCTGTTTGATGGCAGGCTTTTTTTTATCAGCAAACAGAAATCAGATGCTAGAGAGACCTGTTGTGAACAACAGGAGTGAGAAATACGAGTGATTCTCCAGGCTGTCTTTCTTCTGAGCAATACTTACAAAACTTCTTTGGCCATTTTTTCTTAACTAGTATTATTGATTACTTCCCCAAGCTTCCTATCGCTTTAGAATCTTTTCTCCGATAGAAACCAAGGTGACTGAAAGAAAGTTGTAACCAAGAGAACTAACAGTGGGATTGGCTGGGTATATAGAGAATATCAGCAACAGCCATTACATGGCAGTGACTGCAGAGACATAATTTTCTTTAAATTCTTAAGCTTACTTCTTCTTTTGGTATTCATGAATCATCTAGGTTCATATTTCTTTTATTGTTGTTCAACAGACACATTCTAGGGCAATAAATCTAGTCATGACACAGAGAATCAACAACAAAGAAAGCTTTATTACAATGCTAAATTCTTAAAGGTGGAAAAATGCAGATAGGAATGGATCCTTTTGAGGCTATCTAATCCATCCTTGTCCCCAAAGCAGGGCTAGCTTCATAGTTAGGCTGGGCTCTGCAGGGCTAATGTGCAGGGCTTTCCAGGTAGTTACTGAAAATCTCAATGGTTGGTGTTCCCAAAGAATCTTTTGGCATTCTGTCACTCATATGTAAACTTTTTTTTTTTCTATACATTTACCTGGAATTTCTACTATTGCAACTTGTAACTGTTGTCTCTATTTTATTTCTGAGGACTTTATAAGTCTCTACAGATGTCACTTGAACATGGAATATGCCCTGCTATTCGGCCAAAGTGAGGTACAGGGGGTTAAATGACTTATTCAAGACCAATCTTGAACTGAAAGTCAGGATCAAAGCTCAAGTTATCTAATAAACCAGTGGACAAATTTATATTTTTCATTTTGTTATAAAAGAACTGAGTAAAAACAATAAAGAAACTGCAACAAGAGTGACTTTTGTTTTTCTTGAGACATCTGTAATTACTTATGGCAAGAGTTGCTCAAAGTATAGTTGTCAAACCAAAGAAATGTTTGAAATTTCAGCTTTTCTTTTGTTTACTCTGGAATAATTTCCAAACCCTTTCCACAAACTGAGAATACATTTGGTATTGGTAAGTAATTTGCTAAATATTTCAGACTTAGCAAATTGGCCAGACTGCAATTTGTTTCTGAACTGTTCACCTCACCTTTTTACTTCTGGCAATGTCTGATTGTTTTTTTCTGTCTGATGACTGTCAAACTTTGCAGACAGTAAGATAAGACTGGCAAACAGACTATAATGAATAGGAAGGCAATGACATTCACTGCAAATTCCTGAAACTGCCAGGATTCACAAACATATTTGTGAACATTCAGTATTCTGTCTAAACACCTTCTAACTGCATATAGGATTATTTCTTAAATGCACTAAACAGAAATTGGTCTGTTATTCGTGGTCAAGTGTCATTATTGTCACCAGCAGAGTACTTGCTTGAGGCCCCAGCTGATCCTACACTTCCTCTGGTAGCAGCTGAACATAAATTCTATTTTTTCTAGGCAGAAAAAAGGGCTTGAAAGTTTCTCAAGAGTGACAACAGAAATGCTGATAAATGAGTTGCTCAGAAATATCCAGGAAACCTCTACCAGGTCTGGAAGCTTAATTCTAGTGATGCCAGTCTGGAAGATTTGCAGGTCATTGCAAGTTCAGAATGTTTTCTCCACAGTTTTTAGTAGCTTTCTCTACAATGGTAAGCCATCCTTCTTTATAGAAATAACCACAATAAACAGATTTCCTATAGATGGTACCTAGCTTGCTCAATTTATCAGACAGTGTGTTAGACTCAATAGCACGTAGGTTGTTCAAATGTCTCCTATCTGTTTCCATGGAAATTACAGCAGCTACAAGGAGCACAATAATGCTATTTGATAGAGCAAATTCTCTGCTACAAAACATTATTTTTTAACAATCACCACCACTAGCTATGCATTTTTGTCAGTGATGAGCACCATGCTGTGCTCACAAAAATTTGAAACAAAAGAGGCCACCCTCTATTTCACAGACACTATGATGGCTTCATTGCTAGGGAAGGGTTGCCCACGCAGTACATCTTTCATTGACTCAAACAAATGAAAGTCTCAAAAGCAGCAAATACAGATGATACAGTGGGTGTCAGAGGACAGTCCAGCCAAGATTGGCAATGTGCTCCTCAGTCTTCAAACTGGTATGGGGCCAGATGCTATAGTGTTGCAAAAGAAGGGATATATTCTCTCCCCTGACTATGGATGTTTGAGCTTTCAGCTTAGTCAGCATTGTGATGTAGTGGTCAGAGTTGATAGTTTGTCTGATTTCCAGAAAATCAAGCAGAAACACCCCTTTGCTATCCCATAAGACAGTATACATCATTTGACCTGCTGAAAGCTATGTCTTGAATTTTTTCTTTGATGGGGAATTCACATTAGTGCTCCGTGGACTGTTGTTTTCACTCCAGCTCATATTTATGACTCCACATCTCATCACCTCTGATGATGCAGTCTAGGAATCTGGCACCTTAAGCCTTGTATTGGTTCATTAGGTCCTGACAAACTTGCATACAGTGTTCTTTCTGTTCCTGCGTGAGGATTTGTGGGACCCTCCCGGTGCAAACTATGTGGTATCCAATGTTGCCACCATTGTTTCCAGCACACTGAAGATGATATTCAGCTCTGCACAAAGTTCCCAGACTAAAGTCGTAGTCTGCTGGGTTACATGTATGAGCTGATCAAGATGCTCTTCATTTTGTAGTGTGACAGCTGTGCACTGCCATCCAGAATGTGGCTTGTCTTTCAAGTTTCTGTTGCCACTGCTGAAATGCACCACCCACCACCTCACTGTGCTCACATCCATAAACATTCAGCAGATATCGATGAATGTCAATGGATGCCATCTTTTCCTGCATAGAGGAATTCAGTGCCACACCTTTGCTTCATACACTTCCATGTCAGATGCTATTTTAGCAGATTGCCCCTCTGCTGCCATTTGTCACATGGCAACAAAATGTACAGGATATTGTCAGGAAGGTTCACCCTCTGCTGCCATACCACCACCATCTGCCTCTGACACTGTGGGCCAACATAATAAAATAGAATGCATGATTTTTGGAGCAGCCCTCACACATGATAGCGTTTCCAGGTTTTTATTTTTAAGAAATGTATTAAGTTCGCTTTATATCTATTTTTTATTTCCAGGAAAAGGGAAGGAAGCATTACGGCTGCACTTGCTGGGACAGAGGGACAGAGATCAGTGGTAAAACATTACAGCTTCCAGGCAGGATACTTACAGGCAAACAAAGGCGCTTTTCAGTCGGTGAGGTTGGAGCCCAGTGTCATGCCTCACAAGTCCCTCGGGGTGGGGCAGACAGGCTGCTACAGAGCTGCGCAAAAATACCAGAGAGGTAAATGCACAGAAAATGAATGGAGAACAGGCATTTAAAGGAAAAAAGTCAGATGCATTCTTTTGTATGAAAGTACCCTACTGCTTCATAATAACAATTTAAGATACTGCATTCTTTCAGGTTCAGCTACATTTTAGGTTACTGTAATGGCTTAAACAACAACAACAACAAAAGACTGTATGTTTTTGTGGGCTTTATTCTTCCTGGTAAGTACTGAGATGTGAGGGTTCTGTCCTGGATAGCCACATAACATGCAGTGTGAAGGACAACAGATATTTCTTTAAGAGAAATTTTCCTATTCCTTTGTTAGGAAATAGACCAGCCAGGGCACCTTCAGGTCCTGGTTCTACATCACATCTGTTGCATGAAATTTAACTTTTATTATGCCTGCATGAATACCAATTCTGTGACGAATTTCAGCTGTGTTTCTTAATCTTTATTAACATCTACTTCTGAATTAGTACTTCTTCTTTATTGCTCCTCCAGCAGATGTGAACACTTAGTCTAAATAAAAATATAGTTGTTTAAATTCCCTTCACATTAGAGTCCTAAGTAACAAAATCAAAACAGAACTATGAGTTCAAGCTTTGTCCACTTAGAAATCCTATATTTTGAGTTGTTGGAAATGAAGTTTATTTCTATGTATTCACATTAACAAAGTGGACTAGTTAAATAGCATTGTTTAAAGGTGGAAGTACAAGTTTTCAGGCTGTTAATAGGGAGCACATTCATACATCTCAAAGAAAAGATATTTGCTGTCTAGTCACAGGTATTTCCAGGCAGCAGCAGAACCTCAGTTCTATAAAAGCAAGTTCGAACTATGGGGTGCTCTAAATCAGCAACATCATTTACAAGTCACTTAACATCTGTTGTCAAGACGAAAGAAGTCCATGCCATACAGGCATGCATACACAAGCACAAATGTCATATCACCATAACCTCTTTATATGCTATATCTGGAATGAACAGCAAATGTACCGACATTACATCCTCTTATTCTTGAGAAAGTCACAGGGATACTGTGAGGAGAGAAACTATGACCACTACTGGGAAGATTTGACTTTCCACTATGTTGCTTTCATATTAAATTAATTCCATCACTGTGATAAATAATTCTTCTCCCTTGATAGGTTTTACACCTTTCAAATACTTGTAGATTTATTTCCCTGCTCAGTAGTCTGTAAGCTAACCTATACATACTTAGGTATTGTAATCATTCCTGTATGAAGACATGAGAAATGAGAGGCATCAAGCTGCCCTAGGTAAGGCTGCTAACAGTGCACTGATGTATGGTGACCCACGTAGGGAAGGTCATCTAATGTACAGCACCTGCACATTTCTGCTTATCAGCTGAAACTGAAATGCCTGTGATTTTTTTCCTCTGTTCCCCACCCTGTCTTCAGCTGTATGTTGCTCTGTTATTAAAGGCAAATAAATTACACTTCTCAGCATCTTGAGCTGGATTTGTTTTGCTTCAAATAAAGATTTCCAGCCCCAAACACCTATTTTACTTAAAGTATATTGTGTCATGCCTCCTGTTTTCTCACTGATGAAGAGCTGCCTTCAGCTGAGGTCAAACTTGGGAGGAAAAACCACACAAGAGCAATTTTCCTACAAACTGCATTCACTATCTCCAGCTCCTGGCAAAAAGAGGAGGAATGGAATAAATGACTGGCCAGGGAAAAGCAAAGCATCTCAGCTGCTTGTCTCTAGCCACCTGGCTATCACAGCCGGTGGAAAGCTTAAAAAGAAGAACAAAAGCAAACAAAATCAAGCAGGAAAAATTCTTTAGAATTGAGGGAGCTGGATGTTTTAGGTAGGAGCCTAAGCCTCTGGCTGTTAGTCAGAGGTTAGGCATGTTGGCACCTGCTGCAGATCATATAGTGGAAAAGAAAACCTATCACTCTAATTTACAGCTTGAGGAAATGTAACAGGCACAATCAGGCTTTGCATCACGATGTCTGGAGACCTGGTTTTGATCAGCATCCATGTCACATGTGAGCGAGTGTGCTGTTATCGGTCTGTAATCCCTGTGCTGTTATTTGTAGCTCTTGCGTGGGTCTGTTTTGTAGTCAAGTAACAAGCTCGGGGGTCATCACCTTGTTTCTGTGTATTTCTATATTTTCCATACAGCATCTGTCAAGCTTTCAAGTGCTGCAGAGCTATGCAGAATGATTGAACTAGAGGCAATAGTAAATTCATTTGTAAAGAAAGGTAAAACTGAGAAAAAACAGTATCTTTGCAGAGCAATTTAACCATTTGTTACTGGTGTATTGTTCCTATTCCTGAGCTTTAGCATCCAGTACCAGCATTTATGTTGTCTCAAGGTGTGCTGTGTCTGTATAAGGCCTAGGAACTGCAAGATCTATATCTACTAGAAACGAGAAGTTACAAAAAATGACTGATCAAGCCCAAGTTGTTACTTACGAGTTCTCAATGGAACAATCTCCATCCACATAAGTGACTCCCACTTCTGGATTTTAATTTCAACTGAGTGACAGTATTTACTTCTCAACCATATTATGGCTTTTTAGTTTTTATATTAAATGTGTTAGATTTCAGTTCTGGTGATATGGTGTTTGCCTTCTGCAAAGAAAGTTTGCACTTTGCTTTCTTTTACAGCTTAGTTACTTGAGATACAGTGACTTCTGTAACTTGTCAGCATATTTAATGCCCAGGATTTTTTTTTTCTCCTGTTCAAGTTTCCTCATTTAATGAGCATCCACGCAAATAAAACAGCTAGTGGCCTACTCAGTAGCTATGGCTCATCCTGCAGAAAAATCTTGCTGTATATCAGCTAGCATTGTTTTCTGTATAAAGTTATAGCAGCTTAAAATAAGTGCACAGATTAGAATCAAGCTCACTGTTACCGCAGTAGAAGAAGACTTATTTTCTTTTCAGGTTCCATTGCATGTTTATTTAGATATCCTTCTCACAGTGTAAAGTGCAGTCAGTTGAAAGTAGTGATGAATAAATGTGGATTGCCTAACACTGAGCGAGGCTAGTTTTTGGGAAAAGTTCCAACCAAAAATATTTGCCCAGCTTTACTAGATATTTTATGTCACTTCTGCCTTTGGGTATGTGGCCTATGGCAGACACAATGCTAATAAATACATATTCTGCATGCTATAAGTCAGGGAAGGAGATGAAGGGTAGCAGAGAAACAGCCACAAAAATAGGTAATAACTAGAGCAGAGAAAGGTGGTGACAAAATTGGGGTGAGGGGAAGACAAAAAATGTGGGTTTGAATTCACAAGCAAACTTTTGCGTGTCAGGAGGTTTGTGGTAACTGTTTATGCTCATGACCTAAGCCCCAGCAAATGAAAATGCTGTTTAAATAAAAGAAGACTCAACCAAATTGAATTAACTTGAAGCTTGAGCTCATACACAGAGATGGTCAGCAAAGATTAGCTGTCATTATGGATTTCTTTTCTCTGTGTTTACATATGAGGGTTTTGCCTCACCCACAAAAGTAACTGGCACTGAGATGAGTTAGGAGTTCTGCATCTGCGGTTCTATGGACCCCACAGCTGCAGCTGTTCAGCTCCACATATACTGCTGTAAGATTGGTACTACGTGGTTTAAGGCTGTTCCTGCTTATGATTTGGAGCTTAGCATCTGTGTGGGTACCATGGGAGGAGATGGCTGAAGTGGTCTAAAAGCTTACTCCTCTTGAAAGGGCTGTTTTCTTGCTCCCAGCAGTGTACTCCTGCCACTTTACTCAGTCGGCTCTGGCACTGCCTGACCCTTTGACAAGCCAATTCAGGTTACTGGGCTGACAAAAAATAAGCCAAGCAGAAAGAAGGAAATATTTTTCTGTTGGCTTAATGAATCAAATTGAATCAGCAAAGAATCTGCTGAGTACAAGCAGAGCTAGTGCAGCTGGAGAAAAGAGCAGAACCATGCAAGCAGGAGAAATGCAGAGATGGTAACTCCTTTTGGTTGTTAAATCAGCTCTGCCTGTTTTGTTGAACTGGATAGCCAGTAGTAGGGGACATGACAAAAGCAGGGAAAAAGCTTTTTAGCGGCTGCTTCAGGATGCTAAAAGCAGGAAAAAAACTTTGGAAACTTGGACAGACTATGTTTGATTTAACAGAATTGCTGGAAAATGCCAGCTCAAGTACCCACCTTCACCTCAGCTGCCTGGGAGTCAGGTTTTCTCCTGCTAATAAATCAGAACTAAATCACGGAATCACAGATGGTGGAAGGGACCTCAAGAAATGAGTCCAACCCCTGTGGCTACATGGCTTAGTAAGTGATAGATTCACTAAAAGGAGAGTAGAAACTCTGCAGATGCGTGGTAGGAAATATTAATTGTTGCCCTTCTTAACGATACAGCAGTCTTAATGATACAGCAGTATTCTTGGACAGACAACTGCAATGCTAGGTTAATTACTTGCTTATTAGATATTTCAACCCTTAGAAATATACAGAAAGCATTGGAATGGTGAGATTCTTCTATCTCACTTGATGTTCGTAGGGTAGTTTTTCTACATTTTCACTTCCTGTGAAGATATTTTTTCCTCACATCGTTCAAGGGACCTTTATAAAAATCCCCGACCTTTTCTTCCCCCATCATTTTTTAGGTGCCAATTTTTGCACTTTTCTTTTGGTCTTAAATTAGATTAACCCTTTATCTCAGGCACATGTAGGCAATTTACTGACCAAGTTATCTGTGTACAATTATTACTATACACTATATATATACACTACACATCTAGAGAAGGATGTGTTGCAAAATACGTAAGAAAATTAAAAATAAAATAAAATAAAATAAAAAATAAAAAATAAAAAAAGCACTGTCTGGAAGAGCTTCCTGTTATAATGTCCTTTATCTGCACCTTATAAATTAGTTATCCCAAAGTAGAATCTTACCTGTTAGGAAACATCAGTTTGTTCATCTCTTAGACTTCCACAGACAAGTGTGTAACTTCCAATAACTAGCCAGTGCTGGTTACATCAAAAATATTCTGAGCTAGCTCCTAAACTGCAACAAGTAGGCATCGTTTCACAGAGAAGTGTCTGACCAATACTGATTGATTACCTTCTCTTTTAAAATAAACCTGTGGTTTTTGCCATATATATTTGATAAATTGTACAATTTTGCTTGTAATTTATTTCATTTGATTGTCATTATCTAACACAGTAAGCAAGCTAACTCAGTTCATGACAAAATCCAACACTGCTTTCTGGACCTGATGGCTGAACTCCCATCAGCTCTAATGAACTTGGAAACATGCTTATGAAAACTAGTAGCTCCCTGTTTAAGATCACAGCCATTTTGCTAAAGAGGTACCTTATATCTATTCTGAATTTATCTCATGTGGTTTTGTATCAAATACATCAGACTATGATAATTCTGCAGAATGTTACTATTCTGTTAGAAAAAGAAAAAAAAAGTATACGTTTTTCATCACTGGTTTCTCTCTTTCCTTTAATACAGACTGGAGGTCACCACAGATGCAAATATCTCCTCCCATCTTTCTTTGCTTCAGTTGTTATTTGTTGTTATTCTGAATCACTTCCTTCCCTATCTCTTAGTAGTGTTGGAAGAATTCATCTCTTTGGGCTGTTCCACCTCTTTATACTAGTGCTGTGAATCTGAATTGGAAGGCTAACTGCTACTCCTGGCAAATGATGACCTCACAGCTAAGCATTTGGATTTCCAGCACTGAGTGTCAGAATGAGTGTGAGACCAACCTTCACGCTTCAGAAACTTGCCAGTTGGCAGGTTACACTGCCTATCTGTTTCTCATTCTGTTGTGCCCTCTGCAGTCTGCCACCCTACATCCCAGTCTTTTTTGTCAACAATTTGTCTACCTAATAGTTTGTACCTGAGAAATTGCCTTCTGACCAATCAACAAGTATTGTAAGACAGAGAACAGTTGTCTCAGCAAGATAAAAGTTTGAAGTATGTTTGGCCAATGAAACATAATAGGAAATATTTGTTCTAGATTAGTAAAGCAAATGCTTATTTAAAGAAAAATAGCTGAGGACGGTAGATTTGCTGCATGTAGGTTTACATTTTTGCTATGTAACATTTTGCAAAATTCATTAAAAATTATATTAAATGAAGCAATCTACTGTATTATTCTGTTTGAATAGTAGATTACTTATAAGTTCTTCCAGCTCTACATCTTAATCTTTCCTAAGCAATACCTGGGAAAACTAAATCTTATTCTTGATACCATCTTCTGTACAACATGGTTCTGAAATCAGAAGAAAGAGATTTTACAGGAGCCTCTAATTATTCCCGTGTAACAAGCCGCTGGATAGCTTTGGCTGGTTGAGCCATATTTGTATTGAGCTCTATTGGAGCTGGGAGAGTGAATCAGTTCTTCTTATAGAAGACAACTTGCAGCTGATCAGCTCAATATTTTTTTTACTTCAATGACTCTGATGGAGTCTTTTGCAGTGGGAGTGAATGCTGGACACCGAAGCAGGATGCCAGGAGAGGTTGTGGAGTCTGCATCCTTGAGGATATTCAGTACTTGACTGGGCATGTTCCTGAGCAGCTTGCTGTTGCTGTTCAGCAGTGGCATTCAGAGTGATTGATGTCCAGAGGAGCCTTCTGTGAAACTAATCCACTCTGTCATTTCCCTGTTTTCCACTGAGAAATTTTGAGTTTAGACTTTCACTGCAACTGGGTTAATATGTAAAAAATAAAACAAAACAAAACAGAACTGGGGCAGAATTTTAAAGGATTTTCCCTAAGGTGCTGGCCTATGGTGCCAACATGATTTCAGACCAGCATCTGGAAACAGTTCAGACCAACACTTCTTCCCAGCTGGCTGAGAAGAACCCTCAGTGATTCAGCAGGGTGTTCAAGGCTTTCTATAATTGTTTTTCATCCTTACACACAGCACCAGAGTTCATTTGGCATCACATTAAAAATGATTTTTCTTTTGCAGATTCCTTTTCAGATTTTCCTTGGTTCTTCTTTTGATTGCTTGTTTGTTTTTCTCCAGATGATACTCTGTAAATGGCCAGACCAGCTGGGACCAGCCATTACTGCCTCTCTGCCAGATGTGCTTCCTGAAGTTTTCAACAGGCAGATGAAGTTTCTGTGCTTTTCTAGCTTTTACAGCATCAATAAGTGAAGGATCTGCAGCTGAAGTGATGGCTCCTATGGAAAAACACTTTCTGAAGAGTTGTTGCAACTGCACCTAGTAAGAGAAAAATGTTTGTAAAAAATAAATCCAGATGAGAAAGTGGTAGGATTCACAGTCCTCCTAAATAAGGACTTTGAATCAGTTTGAATTTTTAGGCTGAGCATCCTGGGGCACTGAAGAAGCTTCAGGATTACACAAAGTACAGTGACATATGCTGCCCAGAGAAGGTATGGGTGCCCCATTGCTGGAAGCGTTCACTGCTGGTTGTATGTGGCTTTGAGCAGTCTGATCTGGTGGATGTCAACCCTACTCATAGCAGGGGGTTTTGGAACTGTGTCTTTACGATCCCTTCCAAGGCAAGCCAATTCTATGACTCTGTGTAGTACAAAGTAACTTGGACCAGATCTGTTCCTTCCCTGACCAGTTTCCTATTTAGAAAAAGGACAGGGAAAAAAAGTTCCTTGACTGTATTCAGAGCCACCAATGAAATGAATCCAGTTCTTTATTGAGGAAAAAAAATGAAAAAAGAAAAAAAAGAAAAGTAATCCTTCTGTAAAAATAATACATGATCTGAACTTTTCTCATTTTGAAATGTTCACATCAGAGTTGTATAGAAAGGACAAAGAAAGGTAATAGTTCAGTGGCTTTGAGTAAGTTGCTTTATAATCGTGGCCCTTGTAACAGTGAAGTGTGCTGCATGAGATGATTGTACAGCTTTACTTGGGAAATTGGCTGAAAATACTTAAGCATTTTGCATGGGCAGATGGAATATGTGGCCATTTTTAAAACAGGAACAAATTTATGCATTTAATTAGAAGATGATTTGACAAGCACTCGTTCACTCATTGCATAATTTTCTAAAAAAACTTGGAACAATTGTTTCAGAGACAATGGTAAATAGTTTTTGTGAATGTCTTTTTCCTGTCATTTTAGAAGTCTTATTACAAATTTCAAATAGGGTGTTTTATGTTCATCTATTGCTTGCTGACCCTTCTGACAGTCTCCAAATACACACACATTTAAAAAAAAAACCTAAAGGCAATTTATTGTATATTTTACTAACTACAGGTGTTCAGTGTATACAGAGCTCACTGATGAGCAGATAAATCATCCAGACTGTCATGAGATTCCGTGCTTTGGTTGAAAATAGATGCATCTGTGAGAAGTGTGCCAAAGTTATAATTTGAAATACATGTGGTTAAAACTAGATCTTTCTAATATATTTTTGTAGGTACATGAGCAAAATGGCTGCACAATAAAGTGCCTCATCTGTTAATACCACATATTAACCCCAATTATGAATGTCTAATGCTGCCCAAACTCACATAGGGCACAAATACAAGAGAGCTGCTGCATTTCTTCCCAGTGAAACACACTACTCAGTTGGTTTTTTTGCTTGATTTCATTTTAAAAACCAAACCTCAACATGTAGTCTGCTATGCTCTCCTTATGCTGTTGCAAAGGAAAGGGATATCTTGTTTACACCTTGCAAATAAAAGTACTGTGTCTCTATCATTTGCTATGCTAGGACAATCAGAGCTTGTGAGTTATTTTTGCTCATGAATTTATGAATTTTAGTATCTTATTCTTTCTAAATTAATCTTCATAAAGTTGGTGACAAAATATTGAAAAATGAATGCAATGTCTGTTCTGTTGTATTGAAATATGTTTAAATCTTTTTTTTTTTTTTTTTTAACCTGTTTGTAACTGGGAAAGTAGGACTCTGTAAATTTTTCCCTAATTTATTGGCACATCATCCTCTTTCATGATGGTAGTTTCAGCCTCAATGTATATTTCATTTATAATCATAGTAATCATTCACCTGAAATAACTGATAATATTTACCTCTTAGGCAGTCATATTTGGGCCATGTGTTAGAATGTCCCTGAACTGACTTTCCTTAAACCCTACTGAGTCATAGGTCATCTCAATCTTGATATGGATAACAGAAAAAGGAATTTTTTCCAAGACATTCACAAGAAAACCTGAAATTATGCAATTTCAATTACTTTATATTTCATTAAATATTGAGAGAGAAGCAAAAAACAAGCCAGGTTTATCTAAACGTGTGCAAAGTGTAATGAATCATTACTTTCAAACCTGGAACTAATTACATGTTAAATAAGGCACAACTTGTAATGTTTTAAGTTCTTCAGCACAAAATGCTGAATTTCTCAAGGGCACACTTCCTTGTCTATTTTGTCACTTTTAATAGAAAGTTGAAATTGTTGGGGTCCATAGAGGGCCAATTGGTCTTTGCTGCTGTGACCAGCTCCAGCCAATATATACATATATGCACAATGAAAAATCCCACGAGAGGCTGGGCATACTGCTGCCTGACCTAGACATGATTGAGACTAGAGTTTTTGAGCTTCTGCTGGCTCACTGGACTGCATCTGGAAGTGCAAAATACTACTGAGATACAAGTTTATAAGTGCAATGAATCTGATCTCTTTCTAAGGAAATAAATTCTGCAAAGCAGCTATCTCTTAAGTGACCCTTGAGCAGAGGTTGACTTTTTAATGGCACCTGCTGTCTTTATTTTACAAATATGTTTTCTTATAAAAAATATTTTCAAATCTACTGATAAATATCCACAGTTTCCAATTTTGTGGTTGGAAACTTTATGATTTGATCAGTGATAAATTTTTACTCTTACTTCAGAAACATGTCATCAATAAGAATATTTTGACAAAAGGTTTTCAGCTAATTGTAAAAAATTCTGAGATTCTGTCAACTTTTTTGTCAACTTTATTTTTTTAAATAGTGGGCTGTTTTCTTTTTTTTTTTCTGCTTTTTTTTTTTTTTGTTAATTTGGTGTTTGTTTGTTTTTTTTAATAAAACCTGATAGGGATGTCAAAAGCAATTTATCTGACCCCCTTGAGATGGAATTCCACCATGTGCATTTGCTTAACTTTCAGAGGGCTATCACTTTGAAATAACATAGTCTTTCACAAGCATTTATTTTCACTTATTGTGTAATGCAGTATTCTAATTCTTTTTTAATCTCAGTACAGAATTGTGCCATTTTTGTTTGAAATGTTTATGAGTTTAATATAATTCACAAATTTTACATGACTTCTCTAAACTCTCTAATTTGCCATTTTGATGAAGCACTGCAGTGCCATGGCAGCAATAAGAAATATAGAGGTAGTAGTTCAATTTTTCTATTTTGTGTCCTGCTTACAAAGTTGATGGTCATGTGTAGTTTCTTGTTGCAGCATGTTACACAGGAATCTCATGTCCTTCAGCTAATACACTGAGATCCCTAAAAGTTTTGCCAGACAGAGTCCATATCCTCTGTGTTTGACTTGCATGCCTTGTTTGACCTCCTTTTTAATTCGAAGATGGATAACGTTACACTTGGTAGTAAATATGTCAAATGATAGATAATCCATCACATCTTTAGGTAAACTGTTCTAATGATTGATTACTATTAATGTTAAATATGTTTGTTTTATTTCCAATTTGATTTGATCTGCCTTCAGATTCCAGCCTCTAGATGTTGTCTGTTGATAATTAAATGATATTGTTAAATGACATCTTTTCTCTCATTATCAGTTTATAAAGCATTTGCAAGATGTCTCTTGATATCCTCTTCATTTAAAAGAATGAGTTTAATGAGGCATCTTTTGTCATAACCTTTTCTTTTCCTCTATTCTGCAGACTTTCCTGTTTGTCAACAGCCTTTTCAAGTAGTAGTTAGCAGAGATAAACATTGCTTTCCAGTAATGGTTTTCCCATATGCAAAGATGTTTCATCTCTCTAATCCTTTGTGTAATTTCTCACTTACTGATTGCACTTGATTTCCTGTCTGAACTGCTCCATTGCAAGTTCATGTCAAGTTTATTATCCAGCAGAACTCTTAAATGTTATTTGAATTATTGCTTTTTTTTCAAAATTCAGCCTAGCAAGTGGTGGTAACGTGTAATCCTGTTTCCTACATGCAGTATGTCTCTATTAAAATGTATGAATTTGAATGAGAACAGCTTTTTGAAGCTGCTTTGTCGCCTTTTTTCTTTATTTTAAAATGCGAAAATACTAACAAATTAACTAATGAGCTACTAATAAAAAAAAGTCATTGTTTATCAATCAGAGTCTTTATTTCATTCAAAATATCACATTTCCTGATTAAAACCTGATTAACATAAAATAATTCATTATTTAAACCTTTCCTGTTTTCATTCTCAATGGTTTTACCTTGCAAGTTACTTGTCTTACAAATACATTGTTCACCTGTGAACCCATTTAAGAATATCATCCTGTTGGCGTCGTGTTGTCTGGAATTTTCTGTTTTCAGCTTTCTGAAAGTCACATTTGTAGGTGACCTCTTTTCAAAGTTTTTCTCAATCTCTTGAAACTTAGTACTGAGATACCTTGATTTTGAACGGCACCATTCTTAACCTGTTTTGCAGAATGCCTTTTTGTTTTACTAGGCCTTAAAAAAAAGTCAGTGTTGTCCTGGCTTGGAGACCTGCTTGCTGCTAGTAAAATGGAAACATCCGAGTGCTCTTTCTAACCTTCTTATTTGATATCAACCAAGTCCCTCTGTCAATCAGGATAAGATAGGAGGTCATTTAACTCATAATAATACTATGATTCCACTCCTAATTTTCATGAATTTGGACTGTTTCCAGTACTTTTTTTTTTACTGTGTGATAAAGCAGCAGTGGAAGTTGAAGTCATTCCCTGAGCAGGCACAAAATATTCTTTTTTTATTTTCTTTTTCTTATATGCTTAGAGACTTGTTCTGTCAAATGTCCTGACTACAGTGAGTAAATGGGCTGCCTGTACTGCATTTAAAGACTTGCAATTTGACAAGTCTTGTTAGATATAGACTTGAATAATACAGGACCTTGAATTTCATGCATACAAAATATGCCCATTCTGTATTCTTCCAACAAATACAAGAGTATCTCTGAGCAGGCAGACAGAAGTTTAAGACATAGTCAAGTACAAAGAACAAACACATGTTAGAATGAATGATAGATGCATAATAGTGTTAAATGTGAAGATTTGATATGACAATAAAATGAAACTTGTGGTAGTGTTCATTCTCTCAGAATTAATCAGCAGTGCGAAATGAAAGTTGGCTGTCTGCAACATGTCTCTTCTGCTGATTTCTTTAATTGCCTGTTGGTTAATGTGAGGAATCAAAAGGACATAAGGAGACAAAATTCAATAGTCAGGTGAGCAGCTTCCTTTCTGTGATTTTGATAACACAGTGTAGTGAGTGATGATAAGTGAGAGTGAAGTGACATTTCAATGTTTTTAACATTAAAATATCTCCAAGTAGTCTGGCTTCATGCATACTTCTGACTGATATCTCTTGTGTGAAAAAAATCTGTGGTACGTCTTAAGTGGTGAGAATGTTGAGTGTAGCATTGTCTGGCATTACTATTGCATTACAGCGTGATTGAAATTAGGTAGCAAATTTGTCCTTGGGAAAGTATATTTGCTATGTACAATTTAACTGAATTGATATATACTTACAAGACAGATTTTTATGCCTCTTCAGCTTGACTGACATCATGTACAGTTACTTACTTCAAAAGGTTCACCAACATGAATTTCATAATAGCACTCACAAGTTTTGTATGTGTTACATGGGCTACTCCAAAAATAATGCCTGCTATTTTATTATGTTGGCCCATAATGCCAGATATGGATGCTGGTGGTAGAGGTTGAAGCTTCCCATCAATATTTGGTTATATCTTGTTGCTAAGTGACAGACGGCAGCAGAGAGACAGTCTGACAAAATGGTGTCTGGCATGGAAGTGCATTGAAGCAAAGGTGTGGAATTGAATCCTTTCATGTAGAAAAAATGGCACCCATTGACATTCATTGACACTTCCTGTACGTTTATGGAGACCAAACAGTGGATGTGAGCACAGAGAGGTGGTGGTGGTGTGTTTCAGCAGTGGTGAGAGTAACATGACAAGCCACATTACAAACAGCCATGCACAGTTGTTACACTGCAAAATGAAGAGCATCTCAATCAGCTTATCTGCATGAATTGGCCAATTGCAAGCAGAGCATTGTGTACACAGCTGAATATCAGCATCAGTGCATTGGAAGCAATGGTGGCAAGGTAGGAATATCACAAAGTTTGCACAAGATGGGTCTCACAAATACAAGGAACAGAAATGCAAATCTATCAGGACCTATTGAATTAACAAAAGGCTGAGCGTGACAATTTCCTGGATTACATCATTAGAGATTATGAGATGCAGAGTCACAAATAGGAGCTGGAGTCAAAATGACATGTGAGTGGTGACATGTGAATTCTCCATTGAAGAAAAACTTTAAGATGCAGCTCTCACCAAGTCAAGTAATGTACACTGTCTTTTGGGACAGCAAATAGATGATCTTTCTTAATTTTCTGCAAGCTGGACAAACCATCAACTCTGACTACTACATCACAATGCTGACTCAGACTCTGGTCAGAGAGGAAGACAGCATTTCTCTTCCAGTGCAATAGAACCAGGCCTCATACCAACATGATGACCATGGAGCACATTGCCAATCTTGGCTGGACTGTTCTATGACACCCATTGTATTGTCTGGAGTTGGTGCCTTCTGTTCAGGCCAATGAAAGATGTACTGCATATTTTTCTACAATTACACTGTCAGAGCAGCTATGAAACAGAGGGTCATCTCTGCTGGTGCAGAATTTTATAAGCATGGCATAGAGGCTCTTGCTCATTACTGACAAAAATGAATAGCTAATAGTGGTGACTATGTTGAAAAACACAAGTATTCAGCTACAAAACACTGTTTTGTACATAAATATAGTGTTCTTATGCTCTTTTTATCTGTTGCAGTTTCCAAATAGGCAGCATTACTTTCAGAGTGACCTACATATGTAGGTGTGCCTTCTTTGTGACAATTTCTCCCTTCCCTCCAATATTCTTTTAATTATTCATATGAAAACTTAGAGTTTGAACGTGGAGTTTAGATAGGGTTTTTTTTCACACAGGTTGTACAAAGAAGGAATTGTGTCTCTTTCTGGGTGGGGATGAAAGCTTATCAAATTGAGAAAGTGAATTCCATGCACATGTGCAGATCTTGTTACCACTCTTCTTTGGCTCTTACCACTGTACACCGCTGAGAAGGGAGCTCCATCTTCCTGTCCTCTGGGCCCTTTGACCTCCCTGCTGACTGCAGCAAGTCTGTTCTTTCTACATATGTTCATCTGTCCTCTTTTAAATTCAGGCACACTAGGAAGTGAGTGGAGACTATGATATCCTTTTAGCATTTTAACAAGCATTGAGATGGGAAATATGAGAAACAATTAACTAGAATTAATTTCACACTGTGTTAAGCATGAGTTAAGAAAAGAAATCTGTGTTAAACAATACTGTGATTTTTATTTTAAAAATTATTTTCTACAGTTCTCAAAATTAGTTTTGCACCTAGAATTTTCAGTGTGCATATTTTCAGTCCATAGGTGACAAGAGCTATAGTATTGACTTGATGTGAACTTCCAAATTTGCTCAGGTGATTAAAACACGGGTACTTATTTGAGGAGACATTTGCTAGGTACCTAACACATGAATGCATCCTATGTGGCTGAGGTATAATGGATTATTAACATTTATAATCCTGGTATGATCTAGAAAGTGATGCAATCCACTGTCTAGTGTTTCCTGATAAATAAGATTTTCCTTTATAGTTAGGGTTTAAATAGGCTGACAAGGTAACAGAATGAGTAGAGCATAATTCCTCGGGCATCTTGTATGGGGCTGCTGCTGACACTGCTAATGTAACAATGTTTGTGGGTCCACAACCTCTATCAGTAATACAGCAGCTTATTGTTTATCTTCTTTAGGACTACAGATGCCTTATTTACTGTATGACTGAAGAAACTGTGCTATACTTACTTTTCATATATATATATAAAGTATTCGAGAACTCCATTAGCCAATAAAAGTATATAGATGGAGCTGTAAATTAACAATTATATTAGGCTGCTTTTTTCCTTTTAGTGGAAAATTATTGTGTTATCAATCCTTCTTTCTTTTTGTAAATGAAATAGGCATGAAAATGCATGAATGGGTGTTGAGAACATAGTGAAACACTGTCTGATGGACGAGGTATTGTGATAGTTAAAGTGTGAGAAAGTAGGAAACACAAAAGGGTCAGCATTGTTTGAGATGTAGTGAAATAGATTAATATCAGAATATGTCAAAGCAGTGGATGTGAAGAAGAGGGAATTGGAGATGGAAAAGAAAAATGACTGCTAGCACAGAAGCCTTCAAAACATTGAAAAACCTGGAAGAGAGGACATGTATGTTTTATGTTCCCTCTGCTGTATATCTCTTTAATCCATGATATTTAAGGGACAGATGGGGCTATTGACCACAATCACAAAATACTTATAATTTCTTTATCCTTCTGAATAAAGTACTTGCTCTTAGGCCTTTGTTTAAATTATTATTCTGCTTATAGTGAAGTATACTTTCAGTGATAGGAAGAAGTGCCTGATTTGCATGTACAAATCCAAGACTAATATGAGTAAACCCTGCTATTAATCTATTGTCTATCTAGAATATATTTTTTTCTCTCTCTCTCTCTTTTTTTTTTTTTTTTTCTTTAATAGGCTTTTATGTTTTATACTTATCTGGTACATTACTTTTGTCAGCTGTGATTATAAGTTTTTGAATTATTTTATATCAGGCATTAAAAATAATTGTATTTTAAGGGAGTAAACTTCCATGTTTCTCCCCATTTTTTTTATTTTATTTTTATTTTTTTAATCCTCCTTGGCTTGAACAAAAGCAACGCAATTGTTTGCATTCATTGAATACACAGTATTTTAAAACTGTCTCTCAAAGTAGCTATTCAAATTGAAATCCTGTAGAATCTCATAATTGCTCTGGACCTCTGAGCCATCTGCAGAAATATTTTTAATGTTCGATCAACCATAAAACTCATAAGTTTTATTCGAGGTCCCTCATCAACAAATTGATTCTACATTTCCATATGATTAAGGAACATATCCTTCTAGTTAGGGATTTGCTTTAAAAGGTGTTGAAATTGGGAAACAAAGAATGCTTCCTATTTGCAAGGGTGAACCTTACTATATGTGATACTAACAGTGCAATAAGATTATTAAAAGTGAGCATTTGGTTAATACCCATTGTACTGCTTGTAGTGAACAGCTTCCATCTTAGAAAGTGAGGGATAAAATATTTTCTTCTCTTGCATACAATTCCCTCTTAGCAGAGGATTAAAGGCTTACACAAAGAGGCAAGACAAAATTCATTAACTTGGCAACCACATAATTTTACCAAATGTTACTGATGCTGAAGCTGGAATATATGTACATGTAACTTAGAAACAAATTTCACATTTTAGCATTAGTGGCAGGTGAGCTGCATTTGTAATTTCTTCCTTTGGAGCCTGTCTAAAATAACTATATGCAGCTATTCATGTGTGTAATTCAGCTACCTGATTCATTAACATTTAAACAGTCTGTTAGGCAATGACCATAAATTAAATGCCTTGCAGGTTCTTGGCACAAGTATGTTTAACAGCCATTGATATACTGAAGGCTTGTCAAGGAAAAAAATACGTACATGCCATGCAGTAACAAACATGCATGTTTTATATTACTGCAGAGCAAGCCCTTTTAGGGATGGCATCTAATATCACTACTGCCTATCGTATAGAAACATAGTAATTATTTGGAAGGAGGGCAAACAAATTTACACTTGATTACAGACAAATGATAATAGACCTATCTGTGTCTGGAAATTGCCACTTTCAAAGCAATGGAAATATTCCTAGGGATATGAGGGAAAGGTTTCCAGCAAAGAGCTGAAGTCCTACTCCTCTGAAGAAGGTCATAAGTGGCATTATATGTCCGAGACATAATGCAATGAATTGCAGAAGTAGTTGAGAAAATCGAATCCTGCTATATCTACTCTCTGATGGCAGATATCCCCCTTCTCTTATCAACCACTTCAAGATGTTTAGTACTGTACCTTGGCATCAAATTGTTCCCCCTACTGTCACAATCCCTTCATCACTATGTTTCAACCACTGAACCCATCTTGGTTAGGTCCATTTGCAACACTTCCATCCCCATGAAATAGTTAGTTTCATTTCTGCCAGTGAAGCCTGTCACAGGATAAAGGTGTACAGCTGGGCTACAGCCCACTGAGGAGTTTAAGGGACAAAACCATGTATGCTGTTTACGCTGAGTATTTGTCCTGTGGCATGGTTTTGAACTTGGCTATGCAATGCATTCTCGTCTTGTACTGCTAGCAAGTGAATCAGTTGTGATGTAAATAACACACGATCCTGGAGTATCTCAAGACAGGACTTTTTAGCTCTTCAATGAGCAAGCTTTGACTGGCACTTAAATGGTCTGTTACAATGTCATTAAAGTTTGATGTGTTGGCAGTTGTGTGGACAGACAGACTGTCCCATGAAAGTTGTGCAAGGCCCTCATTTGGATTCAAGAAAGGCAGATCTGAAAGGAAGTTGAGCTCTCAGCACTGATTTTACTGATAGCCTGAAAAATCTTTCTTGGCAAACTCTGGGAGAGTCTGAGTTCCCACCGAATGGAGATTGTTTCAAAATACATATTTAATCACCCAGCTTAGCAATTTACTATTGCCTTTTAAACAGAAATGGCAACTGTCCTCTTGAAAAGTTCTCATCATTATTTTATGACCTCTTAGATGCCATAGAAATTTTAGATTAGGAAAGGTTGAATGCAAGAGTTTTTAAACACATAGCTGACTTTTATTTTCATGGGCAAAAACCATCTTTTTAGTCTTGAGAATTTGTCCACAGTTCATTCATCTTTACTACTACCCTGAAGTTCATATATGTTTTGCTGAAACTTTGACTCTTTTTCAAACAATAATAAATAAAATAACTCTGAATTACTCTGATGTTATTTGGCATCTTTGTTGTCATGTACACTAAAACCATAGATTGGGAAATAAATATAGTATTTTAAGGGGAAATGTTCTGGAGAAAAGAAAGATATTTGCAACAACTTCTTTTCTTCTCTCTTTCCTTATCTACTGGAATTGCAGTATAGATTAACTCTGTGTAATTAGTTCATGACTAAGTGAACATAACCTGTTTTTACTGTTTTAATCAGCAGTCAGGGAGAATTTACTATATTCTGTATTCATTAGAAAATAATCTATACCAAAATCATTTTGTGCTTCTGTGGACTTAATGAATATTTGGGTGCTGTTTTCTGATTTTAAACTTCATCTCCTTTCAGATATTGGACATAGTTCAATGAATTCTGGATTAGTCATCACATTTAGGCCTTGAGTACTCATGAATACAGCCCTTTGAAAGGTGGAATGTTAGAAAAGGCTCATGAATTAATTCTTAGATTTGTTATTACATTAAATTTAATTGCTTCATGTGTCCTGACAGACGTGATCTCTGTGGCTTACAAAATTAGTATTTTAATAGGCCTTGTGTTGCCATGGAATAGAGATATCCATATATGAATACCTTTCATTTTCTTGCTATTTTGTATGGTACTTTCAATTCTCTTTTAGGTATCATTTTATTTTAAATGTGCATCTAACTGCTGTTAGTTTTAGAAATCTTCACATAAACAATGCTTTTCTTGTCATGTTTTCAAGTCTGTAAAACTAAACACATTTATTGCAAAAATAATTCTGCCTAGACATAAATTAGCCTATTTTTCTCATTAACTCTTAACATAATCCATTAGTCATATATATTGTCATAATGTACAGAAAAACTTGATAATGCTCTCAATCTCTTTAAATCAAAAGACTATGTAAGCTATTAAGAAATATAAATAGTAAGATAACAGAGTTTGTAGATCAATGAAAATGTGTAGATTGCACTGTAGCTGAAGCCTTGTCTATGGGAAGGCTTGGCTTTTTGTATCAACCAAAATAACTTCCTTAGTATGTTTTGGTAGTTGTCTCTGTCTTTCCTGGAAAGTTTTGATATTCTCAGGTTTACTAATTGAGCGTTTTCACCTTACTGAGTTAGTGTGAACTGATCAGACAGATCGAGATACTTCAATTAACTGCAGTGATGCCATGTATGTGATTCTCTAAGGCCACTATGTATGGAAGCTGAGAAGTTACATAGTTGAGAACACATCTTGTCTCCAAGATGTATGTGCCTAGCTGCTAGTAATGGGAAAGGAGCAGTCCTCTTGCGCATCCCTCTCCTTTTTAGATCCCCCAGGAAACATTCACCTGGAAGTCCTCTCATCCCATTTCTATTGACTCTCATGTTTCGGGTCAATGGAAAGAACACATAAAGGTACCCTATGACTTTGCTCTGGAAGGATAATAGGAGGAAATAGCAGGTCAGTTTCAATAAGAGCACGTTTAAATAAGCAGGACAGATAACAGATGACAGCAGGAGACCTAGTTGAACTGACTGGCTTTTTTGACCAGTATTTTTATAAATTAGGATTAAATAGATTAGAATTTAAAGTTTCTTTCAACACAGCAACCAATACATCACAGCAACCAATACATCACAGCTTCTTCAGTGTCATGACTTTGGAACTATATAGAATTTTCTGACTAATTCAGAAACTTCCAATTGTCTTTTTCTTATGTGTTCATCTGTGACTGCTTAGCTTGTCCCCATAGCTCCTGGTATTTTCAAGTGGGCTCCCAGATGAAGATGGGAGAAGCTGAATGGGTATTCAGCTCTTGTGTTCTTTACGCACTCACATCATTATATTTCTAATCTCATATTTTTAAAATGACATGAATCAAAATTTACTTGTAAAGTTGTTTTAAATTTGTGTTATTTTTCACTGGGAGAGGGAAAAAAAAAAAAAAAGCAAGAACAGAAAAATGTGAATTCTTGCACATATCTGTAAACACAATACCAAAAACAGCAAATCAAGAAGCAGTCAGCTCACACAGTGAAATTAGGAGGATTGCTGGATTTTTTCTTCCTGTTCTCTCCCACGTTTTTTTTTAGCCTCACATCATTTTTAAAGCTACAATAAATGATTTTTGCACAATGACTGAGTCTTAATTTATTCCATTTGAATTATTTAACATTCATTTACACAATACTGGAACAATTAATTTCAAGATATAACATTTATCATGGAGTTTTTGAAAGAGAAACACGTAGGTTTGAAGACAGTTATTTGTGTGAGTAGTTTTTCCATATTTAGCTTGATAAATCTGGCATTAGTGATTGGCTGTTACAGTATTACCAACAACAGAGGCCCTCCAATGTCAGCTAGCTGATTTTGTCAAAGCCCATAGTGTTCACATGAGTCCTTTACAGCATATAAGAATAAGGTCAGTGTGCTAGCTATATTTAGCATTCGCTACGGAAGAATCCATGTGGCATAGAGCAGATGCTCTAAATGAGAATGAAATTATACATCTGCAAAGGTAAGGTTTATTTTGCTTTTTAGACACTAGCTGTTCTTGAGACAAAAATTCATTGAGATGCATATCATTTCAGATGGCTAGGAAGGGAGATCTTGTAGTTGGAAAAAGACAAATACTAAAAGAGATCAAAACGAGGATGGGAATATCTTTCGGAGAAAAAAAGAAAGGCAAGTGGTATATTTTTATAGAGAAGGTGGAAATAAGTAATAGAGCCAGTCTGCTGCAGCTGAAGAGAAATGAGGGAGAGATGGGACTGAACTTGTCCCACACTGGTGAGCAAATCAAGTCCTGGTGCATTTTCATCAGCTGTCAGAAACAGATATTTCTGTGGGGCCAGGCAGGAAATTAGGCTATTAAGTTACAGCTTTTCACAGAGCCCTTGTCATTCTCCTCTCCTATCCTACAGATGTTCTATCAAAGCAAGTCATTGTAACCATTTATCTTTCCAAACTTAAAATACTTTTTCCAGAACTAATTTTTTTCCCTCAGTATTTGAGGTCTTTGTACTCTGTGTCTTGCTTCCCTGATCTTGTATAGATCTAAGATTAATTTGCACTAGCAAGGAGTTCAACAACAAAATCAATTTCAATTGGGTCAGATGAGGTCAGTCTCAGCTCAGTAGTGTGAGGAAAGAAATAGATTATTATCATTCTGAGAACACTGCTACTTCAGTATGGAGCCAAAAAAAATGCTCATAAAAAGACTCTTACAATAATTTTCATAACATTGGAAACAATTTATTTTTGGTTATTTTCCTCAGCATAACTATAGACATCAATAGACAAATGGACCGCACTATACAATGGCTTTCATATTCTTTAAGAAAAATGGAATAGAATTTGTTAACTGGTAGTATTTCACCAAAAAATTGGCACTGTCCAAATGATATAACAATACCTTTGATAGATCTCATTATATTCTTAGCATGAAGCGGGTGTAAATAGGTAACAGCATTCCTTCTAGTAGGATTTCATGCACCGTATCAAAAAAAAAGGTCAGTTATAACAGAAATTTAAGTTATACCTTTAAAGAAAAGATTTTAGATTAAAAAAAAACCCTTACATTTACATATGCTTTAAATGTCTAAAATTTAATTTACAAGGAAATAAATCCCAATGTGTTTCCAGAATATGTTTTTTAGTATTTATCTTTTGTTAATACTTTGAAGAAAGGAAGAGGAAGAGGAAGAGGAAGAGGAAGAGGAAGAGGAAGAGGAAGAGGAAGAGGAAGAGGAAGAGGAAGAGGAAGAGGAAGAGGAAGAGGAAGAGGAAGAGGAAGAGGAAGAGGAAAAGATCAGCAGTTTAAAATGGCTAATAAATCATTAGTATTGTGAATGTGAACTGAATTTTCATGATTTATTGCATCCCATACAGAATACTAGTTCTTGAAATGCTTTGGGTCTATCTGAAACGTGTGTGCCCATATATTTGCACTGAATCAGATTCTCATGTGTGTTGGATCTGCACAAAGCTGTGCCAGCTGGAGATCCAGCCCACACAGGCTAAGAGGAAGGTAAAGATACTTTACTGTAATTACCAGGCCATGTCCTTGCTTATGCTTTGTGCATCTTAAATTTTTGTGTAGTTTGAGCTGAAGGGCGACATCTAGGATCCCATGTTTTAATGGGATATAATATGTTTTTGGAGTTAAAGGTTCTTATATTTAGGAGGTTAAATGTTCTATATTTCAGTTGAATGGAATACAGGAAGTGAGAGTACTTTAAAAGTATTCCTTGGTGGAAATAAAATTTTTCAGAAGGAAAAAAATGCTATAGGAATAGCTTCATTTGTGGTGTAGCAACCCTGCCTTCAGGTATTGACCTTAATCAGTTTCGTTATACACAAGGAGTTTCAAATTTTCTGGGTCAAATTCTCCCCAAGTATATCTTCCCTGAAATCTGTGGAGTAACACCAGCAAGAATCTGACCTGAAGATCTTGAATTTCCTCTGTCACATACTCCGCACTGTGTGATCAAAACATGCCAAAAAAAAAAAAAAAAGATGCTTTATAAAAAGAGATACCAGATATGTGTTTCTCTAGCTGAAAGTGTTCAAATTATATGCTCTTCCAATACAGACATCATTTTATTATTTATTTTTTCAAAATTAAAATACTTTCTTTAGTCAGGGCCAGCACTTTTAACAAGAACAAAATAAGCTTTTGACTGTGTATTGGTAATATAAAAGGTTATATTCTTATAACCAACTTTGCCTTCATTGCCATGTACTGAATGTTTAGCCAATTATTTCACTTTCAAAATATCACTGACTACTGCTCAAATTACTCTATTGCACAGACCACTGAAAATATATCCCTAAATGCTTTCATATTTAGCAGTTAATACATTTTAGGCTTTATGCTTACATAAAGCTTTTAAACTTTCAGAGGGTTGAGTGAAGATTCCTTAATTATTTTCTCCCTACTCTGACCTACTACTCTAACAGTACTTCGAAGTTAATCTCTCAATATTACAAATGAAAAAATGGGCACAAAAAGTGTAAGGGCTGAATCCATATACAGTTGCCTAATTACTGTTCCAGGCTAAACCCATTCTTCCAGTAATTCCCAATGCAAGATATTCCTGTAATATTGTATAGGTTCATAAAAGTAAAAAGCTCAAACCTCCCTACTGGGTTGCCTTAGACTGAATGCTCAGTAAGCATATAAAAGCATAGCAAACATATAGCACTACTTCCAGAGAGTGCTTCTCCAGTCTATAGCAAGGTGTAACTGTAGGATTTCCTGAGAAAGATAGCAGTCTTCAAGTTTTTTTTATCTTCCCTCAGATTTTCTTATCTGTTAGGTCACATCCATGAATCAGAATATCATGCAGCTTCTAGGGTAGGACACTGGTGGCAAAGGTTGTCCAAAGGTGGTGGTGTTTTGTTTTTTTTTGTTTTGTTTTGTTTTGTTGTTGTTGGTTTTTTTTTTTTTTAATGAGAACTGAGAGGATTTTTTAGCACCACTAGTGTTTAGTCTAGAATTGTATTAATCATCTGAAAAGAATCTGACTGGAGTCCAATGAGTCTCACAAAGACAGGAATGTAAAATGGGATTTCTGAATATGTAAGGAAGTGGTTGCAATCTTATGTGACGGTTACACAACTGTACCTGCAATTTCTCAGCAGAGATCCATGTTAGGGATATGGTAGGTCAGTGAGCTCATTGCATCTCACTTGGCTTTACACTGCTGGAATGCAACTAGGTTAAATGAAGCTATTCTTTATTTACACTGGCGATCACAGATCAGATCAGCCTTGTATTTTCCAGTGAAGCATGAAGCTATAGGCTCGATTATTTGTGAGCAAAGTACGACTTGGATGAATAAGCATGCTTACTAATGGGTTGGCTAAAATGGCTAAACACAGATGAGATAAATTCCATTCTGCTCACTTAGTCCTTGCTGTTTCAATTAGATGTGTTGTTTTTCTCACTCTATCTCAGCCCATTCTATTACTTTTCCTATTTGTATCACACTACATTGCAGAGCAGTCTACGTAGCTATCAGTTTCTCTACATTTCTATACTTCTAATAAGAACATTGTGAAAGACGACAGAGGTAACTTCTTAACATTAACTCAATAAATTATATAAAGATGCTTTACATGAAATGGACTGTAGAGTTGAGAGATACTAAGAATATCTGTAATTATTTTCAAGATAAATGCTCTGTTCCTACAAATCTTAAATAAACAAATTTCTATTAACTCTAGAAAATATTAATGAATTAGCATATTTGCATGTTTCTATGTATCTGTTGGAGTTCCTGGGAAAACTATATTCATTTTTTTGGGACTACAATGCCGAACACAATCCACCAATCACCATTTCCAGAAGAAATAATCCATTTAGGTTTTTATTAAATGACTGTTGTTCCCTACCAGACATTTGGATTGCCAGAATATTATTCTACATTCAGAGTTTTGCTTCATACAATCCTGGGGAAAAAAAAAAAAAAAAAACAACCACAAAATGGTAGTGGAAAGACATGTTAGGAGAGTGAGATGGTAAGGGAGAACTCATCTAGGGGAAATACACTTTGGGGATAGTTTAACTAAAATTTGACTTCAGGCACAATGATAATGTACACAGATTAGTCTGCATTCCAGTAATCAAATCCATCTGCAATGCATACATTTCAGAAAAATTAAAACTTGGTGAATATTTCTGATGGGAATTGATATCTATCCAGTTGTGATATCTGAATTCATGGTTTGTTTATTCAGGATTATTATATTATGGTTATGTACTGTGCATTGTTTATGTTATTTCCTATTTTGCATTCTTCTCTTTTTGCTGAACTTTAGTTTTCAATTTAATTGACAATTTTTTTTTTTTTTTATGATGCATGATTTTTTTTTTTTTTCCACTCAAGTTGCTTTTACTTTAGTCTAATACCACTGTATTCCAGGGTCATGGAGTAAAATGACTAATGCAATGGACCTCTTGTTGCTATTGCTTTAGGCATTGGATTCATCCCACTTAGCTTTAGTAATCTTTAGTAATCTTATAAAGGCATCAAAATTAGAATTTCCATTAGCAATTCTGGAATCCATAGAAAGAGATATCAAGCTCATCGATCTGAGTGGGTGGAGTGGAAATTCCTATATTTAGATGAAGAGAATGAGAATGGATTAGGTATTAATGATACGAAATAAGAAACTGGGGGCAAAAGTAGCTGTATAGTTTATATGCACAAGAAAGACAAACTGCTATTTTGAAGAGAGGTAAGATATATACAATTTTTAGTTACATATTTTAATAATTTAAAGCACTGTGTTTTCAAAACTTTGCTTGCTAGAGAGATATGTGAGTGAAAATCTGCCATGAGTTTAATGTTTGGGTAACTACTACTTTGGAATGTCTGAAATGTCAGCTTCACTTCATATATTGCTGATAATGAACACTTTTCCAAACACATGACAATTTCTGCAATCAAATGATTGCAAAATTGCAAAAATGCATGCAAAACTAATTATTACTTGAAATTAGTGAGATGAATGGCAAGAGGCTTTTAATGTAACCTCATTTTTTGTGTTATTGCCACTATATATGATGAAAAATGATGATGAGATCAGTAATGTTAAATATAGTCTTACATAAAAAATTATGAAATATGGGCAAAAATACTAATATTAGTTTAAATTTGGAAGTATAAATCATTTGGATGTAATCAAATGATCGCTACATGATGTTTTTGCTGTGTTCCTTAAATAACTAATTCTAAAGGCAAATTTGAGGCTGTATCTACAGGAGAGTTTCTCTCCCTTCAGATGTTGTGATTTTTTTAGTTGAACTCAACTGGCTTCCACTGATGCAAATGTCAATTCTTATCATTGATATTTAGTAGAATTGCCCTTACTGAGCTCTGAATTCAATCTCCTGGCTACCTTATGAGTTCATCTCCAACTCATCTGATTCTTGTCACAGCAATGGACTTCAATGATCTTAGGATTCTTATCCTCACATCTGCTATGCTAGCTTTCACAAACTTTCACTTCTACATTTTTTCTGTTATTATCATCTTTCATGTTTAATGTTTTTATCAGATCTGGATGCAGGAGTGGAATGAATCCTCAGCAAGTTTGCTGATGATAGTAAACTGATAACATGGAAGGACTACAGGGATGCTGCTTGCAATTTCAGGGAGAAAATTTGTGCTGCCAAAGCTGCTAGAATTGAAGCTGGCCAATGCTGTGGAGGACAATAAAGAAATTTTAAAGGACATTAACAACAAAAGGAGGACCAGAAAGAACATTGGTTTGTTACATGATAATAATGGTCACCTTACAGTGAGGACACAGACAAAGCAGAGATGTTTAATGTCTTCTTTGCCTCTGTTTTCAGTGCTGGAGAAACTATGGAGAAAATTATGCTGTTATTGAAAAACACCTGAAGACCAAAGCAGTCACTAGACACAGCCAATATGGATTAACAGGGGGAAGGTCCTGTTTAACTCACTTACTTTCCTTTTATGACAAGGTCACCCATCTGGTTGATCAATGGTAGCCAGCTGATGTTATCTTCTCAGTGTTCTTCTGGAGAAAATGTCCAGCATACAGCTAGTCAAAAAACATAATGTGAAATTGGCCAAAATGTTATAGTAAGTGGAGTCACATCAGGATTATGTCCAGTCACTAGTGGGGCTCCCAAGGGCTCCATTTTAGTGCCTGTTCTCTTTAATGTTCTCATAATTTGGATGTAGAAGGTGACTGAGCAAGTTTATGATGAAACTAAATTGTGAGGAGTTATTGATCCTTCAAGTTGGTCTTGCTGAGAGATCTAGACAGATTAGTGAGCTGGGCAATCACCAACCACGTGACATTTAAAAGAGCAAGTGCTAGATTCTGCACCTGGGCAGCTCTGGCTATACATACACACTAGTGGGTGAAGTGCCATAGAGCAGCTCTGCTGAAAGGGATCTGGGAAAGCAGAGGAAGGTGCTGAGCTCTGCTCCTGGGAACAGATGGCAGAATGGAAATGGCACATAACTGTGCCAGACTAGACATCAGAAAAAATTTCTTTAATGCAAGGGTGCTCAAACACTGGAACAAGCTTCATAGAATGATAGCTGATGCACTCTGCCTGCCAGTGTTCAAGAGGCATTTCAAAAAAGTCCTCAATTATATGCTTTAACTTTTGGCTAGCCCTGGAGTGTTCAGGCAGTTGGACTTGATGATCACTGATGCTCTCATCCAGCTGAACTATTCTATACTTTTCTTCTCGGCTGATCCCTGAAATCTCAGTGCAGCCACAATGACATTTGGTAGATTATGGAATGTTAGAGATAACACCACAGAGCAAATCATTGCGATAGCCTAAAGCACTGTGAAAATAACAAATATTTAGCTGGGACCTTGTTAATGTGATAGAGTCTAGAAGCCCAAAGACTTTGATTTGGGAATATTTCTTACAGTTTTTTTATTTGTTTGTTTGTTTGTTTTCTGTTTGTTTTTTTTTTCTCAAGTTTTACTTATGCTGAGAAATTACTACAGTGCATATATACCTTATTTTGACATTAAAGATAGCAGACTATTTTGACATTAAAGATATCAGACTATTTCATCTTTACATATTGTTACTGGAAAATAGTTGTCTTTCAGATATGACATAAAGACAAAAGAATAATGTCAAAGTATTTATTTTATGTTCATATAATAATTATTTAGGTTTTATAAAATTTGTTTGTCTTTCACTGTTTCCTATGGTTTGCTGGATAAGGCTAAACAAGCTGTTTAACTTCACTGTATTCAGATTATCTGATTCTGGTTTCCATTTCTAAATCATTCAGAAAAAGTCACATTTCCATAACTCTGAGTCTAGAATTGACCTTCCATTGACTCTTGAAACTTAAATGATAAATGATGCTCAGAAAAATAAATTTCAGTATCCAACTCTAGACAGTTATTCCCGTTGATATCTTAAACAACTATTATGTTTGACCTATGGCAAAATCCTGCTTTTCATACTGTTTTGTTGAATTTTCCAGCTATCTTGTCTATTCCTGCCAAAAATATGTCTCTTTACTCTTGCTGCTGTTGAATGCCATGTGGGTGTGCTCACATTTCTCCTCCACATATTTCATTAAAAACTTTAGGGTCAGTACCAGTTCCCACAAAAGATGCAGCTAATTTAGAGATACCAGAATAAGAAACTAAGTATTTCTACAAAACACCATTCACTTCGCAGATCTGTCTCCTGTAAAGAAGATAGGATAAAAATGCTCTTAGATACTCGTCCTTTCAGCCAAGATAGTGTTAATAGCATACCAATGTTTGGGTTGCTGCTAGGTGATGAGAGTGCACTCAGAACTGGGCCTGCCCAGGCTGGACCATGCCTTTTGGGAGGAAAGACCCACTACCTTTATAATGTGGCAGCAAGTAGTGCGGCAAAGCTGGCCTGATTTGGACAAGGGGTAATTTCATGCCACCTGACATCATGCAGAATATCATAATGCTGTTGGGATTTGGCCAGTGGGCAGTCACTGCTTGGGGACTGCTGAGTTTTTTCGGTCAGCATGTAGGGAAATGTTGCTTCATAAGCAGGGTGTCCATTGGCAGGCAGTTGCATTGTTTGATGGGCGTCAATTGAGGAATAATTGCATTGAGGATATATATGTATACATATAAATATACATATACACATACATATACATATACACACACTGTTAGCATCACATTTTTGTTTCAACGTTGTGGGGAAAAAGTGAATGGCTGTGTGATGTTTAACTGTCTTCTGGGTTAAACCACAGCAGTCTTTCAGAAATAAATCAGAATCAGAATCCTAGAATTTCCAAGGACAGCATGAGGTCTGAGAAACTGAGTAAAATTTAATTACTGAGAAAGGAGAACATATTCCTGCTTCCGGAAAAAAACAGCCAGTACAACTCTCCATCCCTTCTGGAGCTGGGGTCTTTTCAAAGTTGCCTGCCTGCTTTTTTCCATCTTGGCTTTCTTTAGTACTGAAATGAAAAGAAAGGGAGCAAGTTGTATTTCTCTGTTTCCTTCCCAGGCAGTGTTTCTGCAGCTTTATTTCCCCATTAAACCTTGACTTTGAGATATTTACACTACCTGACCTTCAGCTATCCGTCCCTGTGCATTACAGGGAGTAATGATAAACAGAAGTTAGTACTGTCAGACTCAAAGCCTTTACAAAATATAATGAGAAGCCAATTTAAACTTCAGTCTTCAGGATATTCATAAGTCATTCTAACCACACTCAGAGACCTATACTTAGCCTTAGTATGGTTACATTTGTACTATATTTCATTAACTACTCCATTCTTTTTCTATTGCCGTGCTGAACTAAGTCTTTACTGCAGTCTCATCAATGACTAAAAAATTTAAGAACTTGGACTACTAGATTCCAAGAAGAAAAACAAAAGACTCTTAAAGTGACAGCCTTAAATAGATCTTGAAGTGCTTAGCTAAAAGTACCTTCTAAATATCCACCTTCTTAATTTTCTATTTTTCTGTATCTATATGAGGGTTTTGCCTCATTATGCTCATGACTAAGGCATCAATTTTATCACTGTGGGGATAATTACTTGTTGAAATCTATCTATGTCCAGAACTTAGTAAATGAGTATTTTTTATTCCTCTTAATCAGTCCTTTATGTCACCAAGTTCAGCTGTACATATGAGTTCACCATTTTCATAAACAGGAAGTGTTTCTGTTAAAATGTTAATCTGCAAGAAAAAGACTGGAGCTTGTTAAGTACTATAGAGTTCAACTAAAGGCCAATAATCTAATACACATATGTTGGGGGAGGGAAAGGGGAGGATAAGGAGAAAGAAACCTATCTTTCCCTGGAAAAGAAATAAAAATAGCTGCAAATGTTATCATTTTCAGACTGTTGCTAGCAATAGGGAGACGTGACCCAAATAACAAGTGAATGAATGCACACGCTGGTGCAAGATAAAAACCCCAGATAGGAATTTGATTAAGTATTATTATCAGTTGCCATTCAGAGAATGGCAGGCAGCCAGCAGAGCATTCAGTTTTCTGTCCATGTCTGTCTCTGGCTGACTGCTTATACAGGTTGTCATAAAGGTAACCTGGAGATAGGAAGGCACATCAGATAGCGATGTTTTCTCCATACAGGATCTCTCATTGTTGAATGACAAAATCAGGCCGTCTGCCTAAGCTGTAATAGTTTTCTCCTTTTTTAATTGTTTGACATTTTTATATTTTTGAGTATTAACATTCCTCCTTGTAAAAGTTGAGATTTATAGCCTCTATAGGCTTCTTTATCTCTACTGTGTGACCTTCCTGCCATGTAAAAGAAAAATCCTTGATGATGGATTGAGAAAACAGAGATACTTTTTCTCCAACAGCATTTGAGTGCTTAAAATTTGACTTTTAATCCAGATTTAGTTGTGGACAGCCAATTGGATTGTAGATAGGATTTTGAGTTAGAATGCATTCTTTTTTTTTACCTCACTGGTGAAATGAGAAGGAATAAAAAATATTGGTAAATATGCAAGTCTTGGAGCTATGTTTCCTTCACTTTCCAATGTGCGTGTAAAGTAAAGGAGAAACAAATCTGAATGAGAAGGACTGAAGCAAATGGCATCCCATCCAGAAAAAGAGCAAAAAGTAACCTAGGCTTTTTTTTTTTTTTTTTTTTTTTTTTTTTTTAGTATAGAAATGCTACTCAGGTGTTGCAGTTCATTTAGACTGATTCTGCCATACTACCCTCTGATTATATATATATATATATATTTTTTTTTTAACTTAAAAAATAGAATACTCACAGCAGTTTGTACTGAGAAATAGCATTAATTCAGCCCTGACTCCTAGCAGTCTGACAAAAAGGGCATTTCATAGTGTTTCCTGCTCTACTGTGATATTTATTTCTTCTTTTCCTGCCCTTTATTTCCCAATAGTTGGTGTCAAATATCTTTCCAAATAAAATGACAATAGTTTATAGAATTAAACTATGGGTACCAAAAATGCTTTACGGCTTCCAACTCTAAAACTGAATAAGTCTTCACACTGCTTTGCAGATGTGCTCTGAGGAATAAATGTTTGACTTTATTATACATGAAAACTGTAATTGTAAGATGTAAAGAGTGACAACATTTCCAGAAAGTGCCTCAGCAGTAGATAAGATCTACAGACACTCACCCAAGCAAATGTTTCATGACTCTTTAAGAAGTTGGTATAAAGCTAACTGCTGGTAATATATAAATTCATCTCAGTTTAACAAGCTAAGCAAGGTCTCACATTATCTAGTGCCACACAAATTAACAGTAGAGTTCAGTTTTAACTAAAATGTCTCATGATTAAGCTCTGGCCCCCTACTGTACATCTGGAGCCATTTTACAAAGCAGCCACTAACTTGCATGTTGCAAAAAACTAGGTACAGCAGTAAATTGCAAATTTATCCATTACATAATGGGCATTTATCCACTCTTTGGGACACACAGTTAATTAAGCCACATCTGAATTTTTTTCTGAAGATGTTCATTTAATTATAACCAATAAAGCAGATGGAAAACTGTGAAATAATTACCTTAGTCAGTGAAATGAAGCACACTCAACATGCTTACAAATACATATGGATTCAAAATGCTTTTATAACTTCGTAATACTTCAGGACTGAGCCAGTGAAGCACCGAGCATTTCAGCCTTTCTTTCAATCCCTGGCAAGCATCATATACTTTGAGAAGAATACGACCTTTATCATCCATGCACTTCTGTGCTTAATTTGCAGTATTCTAAGCCATATTATTTGCCTTAAATAGTGAACCTCAGACATGAGATGATAGTTAAAACTAAGTCGGAAAGAAACGTTCTCAGAAAATCACCATTTCAGACTTCTCTGTTCAAAGCAAGTTTGGCAGAAAGTCACATAAGGCCAGGTGGGTAACTCAGGAGAACAGTAACTATGATATCTCTGTACAATACTATAAACTGCAAGAATCAGAACTGCAATTGTTTTAAATCAGACTTCATGGAAAATAGAAATTTGTTTGTATTATGAACTGTGACTTCTCCACAGACACCACAATTGATTAACATCTTATTTAGATGTGCCCTGTTTTGACCACAAGGGAAAATATTTAAGTGAGATGCTGCTCGTTTTGGAAAATGAAATACCATGTTGTCTACATTCCATGCTGTGTTTTCTACAATTTTTATATATTTATGAATATCAACATAGATTTCAACCCTGAAAAAGCATGATGGAAGTTACATTTCAGACATGAGTCCTAAGATAAATGCAGCTTAATGTTTTTTCTTTTTTTGTTTTTTCTTTTTTTGTTTTTTTCTTTTAGTTTCATTCTTATGGGCACCAGTTTTATTTAAGAAAATTTATCACTTCTGCCACAACATTTGTGGCAGTTGCAGCATTCCTTTCATGTAGATGTTGAAATCTGTTCTTCTTCCTCAGATGAGACCTAACTGCCAGCTTCTGGTTCTTCTACAAGCAATGCTTCTTGCAATTACTCAGAAAGATGTCTAATGTTTTTTAGACAGTCACTAGTGGTTGATTTAATTAGTGATCATCAACTCTGCAAAGGTCAAAAATATGTAACTGCTGTATGTCCACTCGCTATACACGCACACTGTTATGTACTGTGTGACTAGCAAGAATTAGGCTGGTTCACAAGCTGGGTGACAGGTATCAGGCCACCTGGGAGCTTGATGAACAATAGCCGTTCTGATGGCTCTACTTTTTGGTATAAATCTGTGATATAAACTTTGACCTCATACCAAGTTACTCAGTTCCTGTAGCCAGCAAAACGAGTATTAGCTGTGATGGTTTTACTAAATGTGATGCTAGGTAAATATGTAACATTTTTCAACATTCCCTGTATTGCTCCACAAGGTAATATAGTGCTACTGTACCTCGATTATCCCTGTTTTCCACTCCCAACGACTAAATTTCAGTACTAAACAGCATTATTTGCATATGCCTAGATATTCTCCTTTCTTTCTATTTGTTTGTGCATATAAACATAAACTATGTATTAAAATATTATCATCGAGATTATTTTGATCAAAGAAACAAACAAACAACAACAACAAAAAAACTAGAAAAAAACCTGATGGAACTCTGTGGAAGATCGACAGGAGAGAAAGACAGAGGCTTACTGAAAGGGAGAGATTATTCAGGGTAGGTTCTAATAATACAGATCACAAAAGTGTTTTGTAACACTTTAACTGCAAATTGACCTAATTTTCTGTCATAAACTACTTAGATTGATGAGATTTTCACCTGTCTTCAGGCATAAAATGTAGTCACTCTTTTTTAACCAATAATCAGGACGTTTGTTATTCATCCTAGTTGCTTAAACACAGTACTTTCAGAAATAGTCCTGTGCTACTAATGTCTTCAGTGATATTGGAATAGCAAGGGATTAACCTCAGTCTTTGCTACAGGAGCTGTTTAACAAATCTAAAAATATTAATCATATTCAGGGCATTGTCACTTTCAGAGAATAAAGATTATTTCCAGTGATGTGCCCAGAAGCAATCTATTTAGCTTTCTTTCCATATAAAGTTGGGAAATAATGAAGGTTTTATTAAATGAAACTTAATTCACCACAACAGGGACTACAGATCTACCTTTTTCCCCTGCCAGGGGATGCAGTATAATTTAATAACAGTCTCTTTAGATTAACTCTGTCTATTTGCATGCCACATTATTAACTGACTCTATGCTATAATGTGTAGAGGATTTCTGAGACTGCTGTCTCAGCATTTATTTTCCAGGGGAAAAAAAAAAAAAAAGATAAAAAGGAAGATCCTATACTGATGATTTGTTAATGACATTATTACAGTAACAAAGCTGTAGGATAAGAACAGCTAAAAGTGGTGATGTAAGCTTTTTGGATGGGGTCCAAGGCACTGAGATTTAGAAGACTGTTAGTGCTGTCTAGCAATGGTGCATTTTCCTGTCACGACAACAGCTGTTGAAAGGTTTTCTATTATCATCTTACTATGTTTTTAAGCATTAGAGTGTAATGATTTACTAGCCTATAATGTGGTAGCAATGTGTGAATTACTGTGGCTACACTTGAATGCTCAGCAACATCTGGTTTACAGGTGTGAATATCTGGGTTTTGGTAATTAATACTTAGTGACACAATTTCCAAGTGAAGGTACAGAGACAGAAATAGAAAAATGTTTTTAACTATGTCGTTATTTCAGCTCTGTGGGAAACAAAAAACAAGCAACATAGACACAAATTGAGAAAAGTTGTGAAGAGATTGGTTGAATAAAATGTTTTGTTTGCAATGAGACAGCTCACATATTTTAAAATTTCAGACTGTAATCTCAAGCAAATAGTCAAACAGATATGTGTGAATAGCTGTTCCTCAGATGAGTCCCTGTCCTGGTCCATCTGATCACCTTTTTTGCAGTATATGTGTGGCTTAGTGAACTCTCCTGTGCTTGCTATGTACCAAGACTGAGGATAGGAACTGTCACCATTCTTGTCACATAGTTTTGTGAGTCTGCTTCCTTCATGAACAAGCAATTATCCCCAGCCTATTTCTCACTTTTATATTCCTTTGGTAAATAATATTTGAGTTTTAAAAATAGTATTCACTTTGGAGACATAGGAAGAGATAAGGGAATTGAGTGGAGAAAATGAACTAGGAAAGAAACACTGTCATATAGTCTGTCCTGGTGATTATTTAAAACTCTTCCATTTTCTTACAGAAAATATATTCAAAATTGATACATAGATAGATATATTTAATTTGGGTCCCTTCTCTCCACAAATGACTATCCTGTAGATCTGAATGAAGTATCAAATTCGTTATAGAATCATAGAATCGTTGGAAGGGACTTTAAAGATTTTGTTCCAACCCCCTGCCATGGGCAGGGTTGCCACCCACCAGATCAGGCTGCCCAGAGCCCCATGTAACCTGACCCTGAGCACCTCCAGGGATGGGGCATCCACAACGTCTCTGGGCAGCCTGTGCCAGTGCCTCACCACCCTTTGAGTAAAAGATTTCTTCCTAACATCTAATCTAAATCTCCCCTCTCTTAGTTTAAAGCTGTTCCCTTGTCCTGTCACTGTCAGACCGCGTAAAAAGTCTGTTCCCCTGCTCCTCAGAAGCTTCCTTCAAATACTGGAAGATCACCATGAGGTCTCCTTGGAACCTTCTCTTCTCCAAGCTAAACAAACCCAACTCCCTCAAACCATCTTCATAGTAAAGGTTCTCCAGCCCTTTGGTCATTTTCACATCCCTCCTCTGGACCTGCTCCAGCAGGTCTTCATCTTTCCTGTACAGGCAGCCCCAGGCCTGGACATAATACTCCCAATGGGCCTCATGAGGGCAGAGTAGAGGGGGACAATTACCTCCTTTGCCCTATCGCTTTGCCCTGGTCGATTTTTGACTGTCTCTAAGGACAGACAGATGGCACAATCTGGGCAACTAGTTCCAAAGTGTGATCAGCCTTACTGAAAGATTTATTTTCATTAGATTCTGCGCAGTAGTGAAGGTGAAAGAAATATTTAGTCTGGAAATAACTGATATAATTTGTTGTAAAGAAATAAAAAGGATATTTACATACTCTGAAATCAAATAATTCTCTAAGACGTCATTTAGCAAAGGAAGACTATTAAACAAGTTAACTGAAATATTCAGTGGAAGTGAGAATTACCTAATTTTAACTGATTTTGATCGTAGTTTCATTTTGAGTGAAATCTTCATAGAAAACAATGAAGTTTAATAAGTGAACTTTTTATGTGATGTTAAGTAAATAGGTAAGGTCCCAAATGCTGTAGCTGTTTCCCTTTAGAGGTTCCAAAAATAAAAAAATGAAATAATAATAATAATAATAAATAAAATTAATAATTAATTAATTTTAAATCCATAAATTCAGGCATGGACAGTCAAGATTCTTCCTTTCTTCTTTTTCTTTTTTTGTGATCATGAGCAAACAATAACAACCATATTTCTGATTCTACAATATTATTTCTTTTTGCCTTATGTGCTAATCTCATTTATTACTTCAACCTAACTTCTTCCTTCGCTACTCTGCAGGATCGTGACTTTTCACCGTTGGAAGAGTATTCAACTAGACAGGTTCTATATATGAGTTTTCTAGAAGATTAACAAGCTGATTTGGATCAAGAAAAGACTTATCTTCTCCAAACAAATATCTTTGCTATCTGTCTGCAGGCCTCTTCCTATGCACTCCTTTTTCAGGGTCTCTTGTACCTGTTACTGTACCTGATTATTGTACCTGTTATTGTACCTGATAACTGTGTCCTTTTCATGTTCTCTGCTGTGAGACTACCAGGTACTACAATAAGGGTTGAGTCCATCCTGAGAGATGTGGCCTGAGAGAAAGCTGGGAAGTGATAGAATTAAATCACCACGGTAGGTGGAAGCTGAAAAGTACCTGGACTTTGAGATGATGGGAAAAGTACTGAAGGAGTAGTTAACAGAGAATCAGGCTGTCTGCCAGCTCAGGCTCCAATTTAGGACCTGAGATGATTTAAAAATTAGGCATCTGTCTCAGCAAGTTGAGTCAGAATGATGAATGGCGGGTAAATCAGTAACTCGGAGTGCTGGCTACCTAATAAGGTAACAAGGTAAATAAGGGCTTCTCAACAGCATAAAGCAGGTAAGATTACATCATACCTTAGGTTGGAAGGGATCTTAAGGATCACCTAGTTTTCAGCCTCTGACATGGGCTAGTTGCCACTCACCAGATCAGGCTGCCCAGGGCCTTGAATGATTCCAGGGATGGGGCATCCACATCTCTGGGGCAGCCTGTACCAAGACCTCACCATCATCTGAGTAAAGAATTTTGTCCTAACATCTAACTTAAATTTCCTCTCTTATAGTTTAAAGCCATTCTCCCTTGTTCTATCACTATCAGACTGCTAAAAATTTGGTCTCTCTCCTGCTTATAAGCTCCCTTCAAGTGCTGTGAGGATCCTGGGATTCTCCTGATCTCTCATTTATGCCTCCATTCACAATACGTAAGTCTGAGCAGAAGCAGTCAGTAAAGCTACAGTACCATAAACATTGCTACTGAACCAGTGAGTTACTGGATTCCCCAAATGTAGTAAATTAATATGAATTAGGCATGGGTATGTGGCTGTTAAGTGGTGGATTATTTAAAACACACAATATGCAATTAATTTCAAATTTATATCTACATGCTGGTTTTCTAAGCAATGAGAAAATTTGTGATAAATGATTCAGAAAAAGGTTGGTGTTACAGAAGAAAAATACGACTTGACATAACTTCTGAATCTATGAAGTTACTCACACATGCTTTAATGCAGGCTGGAATAACAGAATGAGCATATAACCATTGTCATATGATTACAGCATTTTTTACTTGGTGCTACAAGTAATAACTTCAAATTTACCATACCAACAAACTGTGACTTCAGCAGAATTCTCTCTTGGTGTGAGATTCAGCTGGCCAAAACCAAATTCTGTACTCTAGATTTTGGAACATTTAGGAAGGTAGAAGCAAGTTCAATCTTTGCTATTTTCTCCCCATGCCCAAAAGACATGGTAGATGATATTTTTCTCAGTAACCTCCTAACTTTTATAAAAAGTCACCCCCCCAAAAAATTTGAACTTCTTTACATACTAGGATGTTGTTAAATAGTAGCAGAGTTCTATTCTGTATAAGAAAGCTACGGAAATGAGATGACTATCACTGTAGACCTCTCTGTTTCTTAAATTGAGGATTATGACTACTCGAATGAGATCCTTACCTGACCAGAAGTGCAGCACAAGAATATGGACAGAAAACTTGTTATAAATAGATAACATTTATTACAATAACAGTTTGACTGGTATTCAGTCACTCTTATTTTCAAGCTTTAAGTTCTGATCGTGCAAACTTCTTCCATAATCTTTCTTTCCCTCAGAAGTAATAGTTGAAAATTTTCATTATCAGTTAGGTTTAAGCTCCGAGTGCAGAATGAGAAACTACACCTTAGTCCCATTCACAAGAAAATAATGGATATATATGAAGTTATTGTTAATACAATATTAAATTTGATCCAGTAATAACAAAGGCTCATAATATTTTAAACAGAAAAATGCCAAACAGAAAAATCCCAACTAACATTGTTGGGACATTTTCAGGAAAAAAAAAAAAAAAAAAAGTTATATATTACTGTTGTCATAGATTTAAGAAGAGAGGGTGGTAAGCAAAAAGAGAGGAAAAAACTTACTTCTTATTGGAAGTGCTTTGAAATCAGAAACACTGAATCACAGAACAAAAGAAAAAAGAAAATACATAAACTATAATGTGTAGATGCTGAAATATCACATGACTGGTGAAGAAGAATAGAAGTAGACTTAGTATTTCCCCACAGATGAGAGGTGAAAATGATAGATATAGAAGAAAAGATAGCTAAAAGACTGGGAACTGCTAATAGCAAACACACAGAACTGACATATATTTTAATGTGAGAAAGAACAGGCAAATACTGAACAACAAAAAATAATTTTATATTTTTGGTGTTTTCTTCCAGGCTGAAATCTTTTCATCACTGTCATAAAACCAGTGAGATAACAACCTTGCAAAATATCAGATTACACTGAAGACATACTGAAAATTCATGATCTTTAAAGAGAGCTTTCACAACTTGTTAAAATGAGTCTATAGAGGGAAACGTGAGAGGAGATGGGGGAAGACACTGACTTATACTTCCCAATTTATCTTTGATAGCTGAGATACAACAACTCAATCTAAATACTGCCTTCTAAGTCACGAATGAAAACAGAATTTGTTCATTAGAAAGCTCTACAGGTTGAGTTCTTTAACAGCCTCTATCATTATAGCATCTTACTGACCCATAGTTTGTAATGTATTTATCCTTATGCCTTTCCCCAGAGGAAAAGAATACTACATCCTATCTCTATTCATAGAAAAAGGAATCACAGAAAAAAGCAAAACTCCTCAGTTTTAGAGTCTAAATCTCATATAACTTTTGATTTCAGTAATATCTTTGAACATCTAACCTGAAGCAATTTCTCCATTATCATGCAGGATGCTTATAGTTAAATTGTAAGTTAGAAAGGATAGCTATCACTATAATCAAAAGTTCACCTCATGTCTGGTGAGACACAGACGTTACAGAGCTATGAGTGCAGCATAAACAGCCTCCAACACCACAGCTGAAGCTAGCCCAAGACTCCCAAGAGATTTATCATTACAGGAAACCAGGGAGTGAACACACAAGAGGGAACTTGATTCTCCACCACATCAAAGAAATGACATGACTAGGACAGAGGGAGGGAGGCCTTAGGACTGTATGCTTCAGAGTCTACTTAAGAAATTTGCAGTTCAAAAAAAAAAAAAAAAATATATATATATATTGCATAAGCAGCAGGAAGAGTGACAAGAACCCAGGTTTACCCTTCTGCATGGGAAGAGTACTGCTATAACTACAGCCTACTTGCAGTTTCTCTTCCTACTTCTGTCCTGGCTATGGACTGGTTCAGTCTGTAAGGATGGAAAATGTCCAGTACGCACTTAAACAGCTCAATGAGTATTAGAAATTTCACTTTACCAGCTAAAAGCAGAGCCTTAAGCTAATTCTCTACCCAGCATTTGTTTATCTGTTGCTGTGAATGTAGGATTTACTCAGTTTCTGCTCATTCCAACAGCATTAAGTTCACTGGCTTTATCTTTAATTTTTCTTTTTTAATTATCATTTGTCTTTACTGGAGCAACATCTGGTAACAGACACAGCATATCCACTATTGCAATTACTTTAAATGCCAGAAATGGCCTGAAGCAAAGAACTGTAATTTTTGTTCTAGAACATATCACTATTCGTGTTTATTCTATGGACATATTCAATATAGATTTCATATGATTAATTATTTCACATTGATCACTGTATTCAAGTTAACTATGAGCAGCTATTAATTGTTTTGCTCTCACACAACCTGAAGTTAAACTTACCCCAAATTAAGTTCTACTAAACAGTATATATGTTAATTATGAACTGCTGTGGAATTGCAACCCCTAGCTGTTTAGCACTATTCTTGGCAAATATCTTTTGTGCACAAAGGCTCTGACTCAGAAACTCGGTCTGAGGAAGAAACTGTGAGACTTACTGGGAATCCACATGGAACAGAACCAATGGAGATGGCACGACTGGCCTTTTAAAATAAGTGAAAACCTCCAAAGATGTAAGGAAAAAAGATGTGGGTGTAATAACACTCAAGAACTCTTCATGCTATAAATCTTCTGTTAAGGATTTTGTATCAAAAAAGTGTTAAGGGAGGAATTTTAAAAATTTTCTTCAATCCAAGATAGAAAGAAGGGATTAAAGATGTGAAATGGGAAGGGCAAATGATAACGAACTCAGTCTTGTGAAGAAGGATCACTGCTTTATTCACTTGTGTCAGTCAACCTCACAATCATTACAATCAATATGAAGTAGTGGTTTAGACAAACTCCTCAGAAAACTCTTGTCAGCCCAAAATTGTACTTCATATACATTTAGTTTGTATGGATTTTTTGCAGCCAGATGTTAATTATCTGATTCTATGAAGAAAGCATAAAACTAACAATTACCTGCATTACTGTTGTCAGCAAAATTTATGGCTTATGGTTTTCTGAATGGAGTTAATCTCTTTTTTTTGAATAGGAGGAGAGAATGCTACTGAGCCTTGTGGAAATGAGGCGAGCACTTCTAAGACAGAAAAGTGATTCCCTATCAATCCTTCCAGAAGGTATTTCTGAGAAAGGATTTGTAGAAGCTATATGTTGATTTACTTTACAGCATAACATGTCATTCTGTTCTCTATGTTATTAAAATGGTAAAGCTGTTTCAGTACAAGCTAGGCTTTAAATCGTGGGGGATGGTGTGACGAAGAAGCCCTGCATACTTCTGCATTTGGGCTTTTATAACTGTGCATATTGAACTGAAGCAAAAAGCACGTGCTTTAGAGTACAGTAGGTTGGAGAAAATCCTGCTGCACAGTTTTGAAGAATGGATTGCTACAGAATTTCTTAGAATGAACCAATGGCATAGAATCCAATGGTGACATGAAAAGCATGTCAGCACATGGCTTTTCACAATGAGATATATCAAATTTGATTGGAGATATGTATGTAAAATCCTACCTTTAAGCTAGTCACTTGACTTCCCTTATTGTCAGCAGAGCCCTACAGGCTCTTCTAAAGAGCAGTGTACCTGAATCAGGCATTGCACGTGTCTATTTTTTCCCACTAACTACAGACTATATAATCAGTTCTGCTATAGACATGAAAATAGTAGCCAGTTTGGAACCATGATGTCAACTGCTGTATAGTACAGGATCATGCTGAGAAAAAGGTACCTCGTACATTGTCTGATTTATTATTAGTAAAAAAAGCACATTAAATATATCTGTACATTTATACTAACATTTAAGTACATGTAACTAAACTGTAAAAGATTCCGGTGTTTGATAAGTGAAAGATTACAAGTTGATATCTTAAGGGAAAATCACTGATTTAATTGTCACTGATGTCCTCTAAATATTCTGAATACATTCTGGCCTTCTGAAACAAAAATTAAAGACTTACTTTGGACCCTTCACATAGAACAATAATGAAAGTATATGCTCCTGGGCATGAAAATGAAACAGTGAATATCTAAATTTAATCTTTTTTTTTTTTTCCCCTGAAAATATGAGTGAAACTGAGGACAGAAAACAGAAGGTGACTGCAAACATACATATCCGTGCAGTGAATACAGTGAACAGTTCTACAAAGCTGACTAAATTCAGGGCAGTAATGTCTGTCTGATGACCTAGCTTCAGAAAAAAAATAGACAAGCTGTCAGCTACCTCTAAAATAGGCATCAATATAGGTCATATAAAACGAGAAAGTGTTCCTATCTGAAGATCCTAGATAGTTATTATCATTGTAACTTCCTTTCTTTAATTTTCTCTACTCTATTGGAGAGAACTGAAAAAGCAAGCTGAGATACTGAATGTTAGAAGAAGCAATAATAATTTCGAAGATTAGCTATGGCAAAGAAGCTTTCATTAAAAAAAAAAAAAAGAGCAGAAATCAACAAAGCAATAAATGAACTCAACAACATTTTAATAAATCTAAATGTAAATGAATTTGATAATGAAATTCTGTGACACGATTGAAGTGAAGAATTGCAGAGAATAAAATCACAGCTTTTCTAAATGATCCCCAATTAAAAGAAGAGAAAGAAAATAGAGGTCACTTCTCACACATTAAATCTCATGTGAAAGGGAAAAGAGATTTTTCAAAGTATTTGTAGTACTAAGAACTGTATCTCCTGTCAAGATTACATGAGTAAAACTAAGGAGTTGGTAGAATTTGGGAGCTCTTGAATTATAGAAACTCATTTTCAAGCCTACTTAAGGCTAGGTGGAACAAAGGAAGAAAATAATTCCCATACTGTGCTGCTCCAGCACTCCTGTAAAATAAAGAAACTATACTACTTATAGCTTATGATGCCAAAATTTCTATTCCTGGTTTAGGTAGAATTCATGGTGACTCATAAAAGCCACCACATGATAGTAAAGGGACCCTTACCTTATTGCTTACAGTCTCAGGACAATATTTACAGACTGCTGTTTAGAACGTAACACAGATTGCAGAGACATTTACATTGCTCAGTCCAGTTTCACTTAATTCTTACCCGAAATTGTAAAAAGGCCAGCAAAAAGTACTACTGGAAACATTTTTCTTTTTTTGTTATTGCTTTATAGCACTCACTTAATGACAGAATTTGATGTAATAGCAGTTGCAATATAGATTTGAACAGCAATAAATTCTTACAAAAGCTTTACTTTACCTGAGTAATAAAAACACTTGAAATCAAGGTTCACTTTTTGAAAGAAAAATGAATTCCAAGGGTATTTTTTTCAGCTTCTCGTGTCATGATACATTGAAAAAAAATGATTGAATTTGGGTAAATAGTCAAAAGATCTTCCTCTCTGAGGCCAGCTGAAAGATTTAAATTAAATCAGTGTCTTCACTAAGTTTGAACGCTGCATAAAACAGTGTTCCTGTGCGATATTACAGGAATCAGTGCTACCATTTAAGGTACTGAGATGTAAGGTCCTTATTCAAAAGAGTCTAGTTGAGATAAAGAGACAGTTGAGGTAAAGACCAGCACATGGACACTTGAACAAACTGTGTTCTTCTGAAGTGCCTTTCGGTGCAGAGTGTTGTGTTCTATCAATGAGCATAAACAGAAGTCACAAACATCAGACACACAAAACCAGAAAAGCCAATACTTTTGTCATTGCTACAACAATTAACTATTAATTTTTAAACTCTATCTGAGCTTCTTTGTCTCAGTACATTCCCAAGAGTGGTTATCTCTCTCTGCACAGTTCAGTACATCTGTGAGCCCCTCTGGGATGCCTGTGCAGGAATGGCTGCTTGTCATCTGATGGGCTGATGGTACAACAGCTTGAATTAATCACAATTCTTACTCTCAGCAGCAGTATTCTGGCTTATTTTTCACATCCTATGGCAGAGCGATGTTAATATGAGCCAGCACATTTAATTGCCCTTGAAAAGTAACCTCTGGTAATAGAAATTACTCTTACCCAGAGATACTTTTCTCCTGACTTCATTTGGGCTAATGTGCATATAACAGAATCCCAGTGTGCGAGTCCCTTGAATTTCTTTAACATCTGACCTCACACAGCTGTTTATTATTAAGAGGCGTTTGCCACTGATGTGCATTTGCCGTACACTGTCTCCATACGCAGCATATTTTCATCACAAATACTCGAATTTACAAATAAGCTAAAAATGAATGCTTTGCATCAACTTTAATTTTATAATGCAGTGACCCATTCTACCACTTTGTAATAACAGGTCCCACTGTGACAATTAAAACAAATCACCCAACAGAATATGCCATTAGACACATTCATGCCTCATCAGTAACCGAATTGTCTTTTAGGATATATTTCATGAAAAGGTATATAAATTTAACTTGCTTTCCCCAAAGCACAAGATGATTTATAACAAATCTCCCATCTTCTCAATTTACTATATAGATGAAATGAAATCAAAACCCTAATTAAAAAATAAAATAGCTCTTGGCACCATTAAATAAAACACAAGTATGTAGGTAATTTTGAACCACTAACAACCGATCTAAAACTAAACTATGTTCCTAGACACTACTGAAACTGCTATTTCTCATTTCCTCTGTTTTAAAAAGCTAGGACCAGCAAGAAACCAGTGGAGAAATGAACTCTGCTAGCTTACATCACATACTGTTAATTCTACCTAATTTGAGAACCTCTTTTAAAATGTTCTAGATCTCAACCCATCAGGTGACATTATCAAGACTGTCAGAATGGTATGCTGATTCCCCCAAGTCCTAATCCTGTCCCTATGACCAGAGCTCTGCACGTAATAAAAGTGTAAAACACAATACCCAGTATCAACAGTCCAAAATTGTGAGAGTTTTTTTTTTTTTTAGGAAGGGTTAAACTAGCCCTATGTCATATCTTTACATCCTCGCTACTGGAAGCACTTGGAACTGGAGTGCTGGATGTGAACAACGCTTTAATTTGTATATTTTAGTAAGCTGTCTTCAAACACTTTTTGTGGTCCCAATTGGGTAGGACACTTATGGTTGAGATACATCTCATTAACTTTAGATATTTGCCATGTAGACTTCTACAGCTGAACTAGGCACTAGAGACTTAAATTGTAGTCAATAGAGAGACATAAACTCTTTTAAAGGGGGATTCGGCTGACCTACTTGAGTCACTTGGTAACAAGGCACCCATTAAAACAACCAGTTCACAAATAGATGAGTGCATTTAGTTATTTACATTTGGTCAGATGAATCTCACTGAGAGTTCAAGACCTCTGTCTAGATGCTTTAGCAAACTGGTCAGTAGGGAGAAAGAGAGTTGTTTTGTTCCCCTGCATCCCGTAACTTACATACTCAAGTTGTACACTGTGTCTTTTTTTTAAGTTTACCTGAAATCCACCTCGTGATGGTAGGTAATCAGGTACATGCTCAGTAAAATGGTTCCCAAGGGAACCAAGGACAAGATTCCACTTGTCTTCACAGGACAGTACTGAAGTCTGACAGCATTTTTTGGCCTGTGTCCGCAGTTCCATGAAATAGTTCCGGCAAACTGTCCCACAGGCAGACAAATAAATACAAGCTAGAGTCATTCATATTACCCATGCCATGGATGCTTTTGGCTTGAACATTTAACATGAAAGCCATGTGCTACCATAGTATATCCCTTCCAGCTCTTGGCTCATCTGTCTCATATGCAGTTCATGTTCCTACTGTCCTACACAAGAGACTCGCTTGGCTCTCAACGCTACTCTCCAATGTCTTGTACAGCAGAAAAGGGAAGGAGGGGACAGAACAAAGATAAGTATGTTAGCCCTTCATTAGAGTTATCAAATCACAAAATCTACCACCAGTGTCAGTAGCTATCTCCGCTGCAACAGTTCTTGTAGGTATGACAGATCTTCCAAAAAAAAAAAAAAAGCTTTAACCTTAAGGAAATTGACATTACAATCTTCATCTTTAATTAGGTTCTTCTCCTTGGACTGGGTTTCCTGGCCCTTCTGTGTACAAAGCACCACAGGCCATGCTGCAAAGACTGAAAGGAAAGTAAATCAAAACTGTGACATTTTTCCCCTTTCACATCTGTGCATCTCTTGCTCTTCCTAAAAAGAGGCAAACTAATAGTCTGTCAGTGACCTAAATAATAACTAGATTTACATTTCTGTACCTTTGGATGGATTCATTTATTTCCTTTTAAAACCCTGATTCTTACTGCAGATAAGCCATCAGTGTGTTTAACAGGATATTAAAAGTAGAAAGCAAGTGTAGAATAGCAGGTTCATTAGACAACACTTATTCCAAATGTGGAAGCTGAACACCAGATGCCGTTTTGCATAATAAAAGCAGTCAGTGATTAGCCCTTAGAGGTCTGTGATCCCTGAATAATAACCCATTTTTCAACCTTGTCTGTTGTTTTTCTTCCTTCTCCAAAATTTTCAGCTTTAGGACTAGACCATTTTAATAATTACATAAACCTACTGCAACTTGAAGTTCCTAATGCTGTTTTAAAATTAAGTGTGATTTTCCAGTACTGATTCCAAATGGAAAAAATGCTACAACAACAACAACCATTTATTGGAATAATGAAAACTCAGGAATCAGAAAAAAAATAGAAGATAGGAATACAGTCTATAAGTAGAAGAAAAAAATACGTGGATGTTGGCCCTCCCCATCTGCTATTAATCCAGAGAGTTAAGAATACACAGTCACTGTCTCCTGTCACTGAATTCCTGGCTTTAACCCCCAGTTAAGAAAAATGGAGAAACCAATTCTTTCAGGGAAGATGATGTAATCATTATCTTTCCTCAACTCAAAAAGGGCAATTTAGGGATATAGGCTACTAACGTCTTTGAAAAATGGCAACCTTCATGTCTGTTCAGTCAGCTTTGAATTTGGGAGTAGAAAATAGTAGAGTTGGGATAATCAAATCTATATGATTTGGCTCTTAGCACATAGATCAGCTGCTGGACATACCCAGGTCTGTCAGCTGCTAGAGGATATTTCTTCCACTGCTGACTTCATTTTACTCTTCCTACACATTAGGACAAAAGTGAGAATGCTAGGTGTGAAAAGGGTGTTAGTCTTCAAAAAGATCAGAGCAATAGATTGAGTGGATGAAAATATTGTCACAGAGGTTAAAAAGAAAAAGGTTAAAAAAAAAAAAAAGAGAAAAAAATCCTTCAGGATAAGGAAGTTACTGGGATATCTCTATGTAGAACTTTTATTTTAAGGTCAGTATGTCTCGTTTGCCATTTCTAATGAGCACTGCTCATTTCAGTCTGATGCTATGCAAGATGAACATTGTAAATACAAGGAGACAAGAGCATGAGCTCATGGCCTGGGAAGACCTTATTATGTAATCCTTTCAAGTTTCTGCAATTACAAGAACTAAAGGTTTAATGTAATTATGGACAAATGGAAACATACTGCAGTAACAGATTTTGTACAATCATTTGAAAGCCAGTAAGTATTTTTTAGTGACAGTTATCTGTAGCCTGTTGTGTCTGCAAGCTGGTGGCAAGAGACTGGAATAAACTTACCAGCCCATCTGGTGCCTGGAATGAAGTATTTCTGTGCTTCATGTTATTACAGCCAAGGCTGAAAACAAGAAAATCTACTGTGGTTCTGATGGTGCTTCCATGGGAGGTTAAGAGGAATGTCAAGTTAATAGGAGTTGTAGTAACATTTTAATGGCTGACGGGTCATTTCTTGCATATAAATTTCTGCATGTGCATGTGTGGGTATGTGTGCATATATATAAATATGTATATTTAAATAAGAGAAAAGTAAATCCAAGGTAGCTGATCTGAGAAGAAATTACCTTTTCAAGAAATTTTGTAAGAAACGTTTAATAAAGAAACATATTTTAACTATGCCACACTGTACTAAAACAGAACAGAAAAAAAAAAATTTCTATTTTCAAATGATGAGAAACTTTTGCTGAATTTGTTCACACCGCTATTTGCCTCCCAAACACTTTTACATTACCTTTGCTTTATCGCTGGCCATGGACATCTGTAAAATGGTGACTAGATATCAAGGCCTGTAATAAATTTCGGATATCAGGAATAACTGAAAACATAATTACTGGTTCAAGAGTACAGTCTATAATTTCAAAATTTATGGGGTTTCAGAGATTTTCCTGTATGTTTGCAGTTCAGACTAATAACAATTCTCCTTCAGAATGAAAAAATTGACATTAAACTTGGTCTCACTGTAAATCATATATCACATCGAAAACAAGTCTATTGCACAGTACAAAGGCTGAAATAACATATTATTATATGCTTAATGTCATAAAATGTGTTGATGCCTTTTGTTTGTGTTGTAATTCCATGTTAAAGCTTTTGTTTTGGCAGGTAGCACCAGGTGGCACTGTTACATAATCAGCTACATATTTTTTTTTAGCAGGAGAACAAGGTTTCAGTGTGGGGAAGACATGCTCCAATCAGATGGGTGGGTGCTAGGCTTTACGGAAGGAAAAGCTGTCTAAGCAGCACAAAATTTTGCTTTGTACATACACTTTTCTTGCATTATAATTTTTATATTCAGCTAAGATATTTTGCAGAATTACCCCCAGGCAATAATATAAAAGCTAAAATTTCCTGAAAGAAGCATTTCCAGTATCTCTCTGTAAGTAACCCTGTTAAAGGAATTGTGCATGTCTAAACGAAATAAAATCTGCTTTGTGTTCACCCAACTGCTCCATCACAGAATTCTACATTAACAACCAGTTTTTTCAAAGTCCCAAATGTTTGATATTGCTTGACAGAAAGATGAAAATTGGAACATGGTTACAGAAAGAACCTAACACAGTGAGATTATGATATTAATTCTGTCACTTGGAGTCATGTGAGCACACAGTAATGCCAGTAAGGAGCCCCTCTGAAACTCTGGTGTGCCAGGGTTGAACTGACTGCAGGGTCTGATTCGTTTTGTGAAGCTGGAGACCAGCTGTGATTACTAACATAGGTAAAGAGTGCAAAACTTAAAAGAGCAGTTATGCACATCTGTATTTGCAGAGCTTATAAAACTGTATATTACTGTAACATTAAATAGTTGAACTGTTATGTGGGCAGCTGTTACTTACACTGCTTCAGGATTTAAGATGTCTTCCCACTTTCCTGTTGTATGCTAAAAAGCTACTGAACTTGCAGCAGATCCCTCCAGAGACCCTTGCATTAGCTGTGGATAACCCACTCTGGAAAGTACTGTTTCCTTTTGATGATGCTTCAGAAATGTTTTGTGTACTGGGTCATGACAATCAGTGTTCTCAGATTCCCAGTTCTGAGGATCATTGCAACTTTGAACTTAACCACTTGCACTTACATCCTTTTAAACACCAGCTTTGTTAAAAATAAGTGAAAGTTATTTGTAACAGATCAGTACAAATAATGTTCTTAACATTACAAAAAAAGAGATCATAAAGTAACCGATATCACCAAATATTTTCCTCCCTCACTATGACAGACCTACTTCGTTCATCCTTCAGGTGCCTTTCTGGCTGAGGATTCAGTTCTTGTATGAATTTTTCACGTAAATAAGGAACACAGTCTGGGAAAGCAGGCCTGTCTTTATATCCTGTTTCTTCATTTATTGTTTTGTTTTTCTTTTTCTCTCCAAGGAGTGATATTTGTATCTTAATAGTAATTAATTTCAGCAAATCATCAAGGTTGAATACTCTATTCTTAGCTGCAACAGTCAAATCCTGCATTGGGTCTCCAGCAGATCTTCACTTTTTATTCAATACCTATAGCTTGGCACAACAAGTTATAACTGTGGCCAGTATATACTCACTACTGGCTTCTGTTTGAGATCCAACATTTCAGTATTTATTGTTTTGAATTGGTAATGACTTTTGAGTGCTAAAGCTAACTGTGTCTTTGATGAGACTATGACAAGAATTATTTTAAAATAGTATAAAACAAATAACCAAATGACATGACGTAAGTATCACTTGAGCTGACCACTTAACCAAAATGACAGCTCAGGAAAGGAGAGTGTGAAGGCATCCCAAGGTGTCTATGAGACACTAGAAGACACAGAATAAGAAAGACTCAGTAAGGAACATATGGGAATTGAGAGGTTACACAAAATTGGCTTGGTAAAATTTCTCCCAAAATTGGCTTGGTAAAATTTCTCTATCATGAATATCTCTGATATTCATTAGCTTTAAGGAGGTGATCTAAAATGCAAGGGCCAGTCAAGCCAAAGAAAATATAGTCAGAAAATTCAGGACAGAAACACTTTTATTTCCATCAATAGAACTGAGTTTTGGCTCCATTGAACTCTAGATTTACAGCTCTCCTATTAAAGCCTAAAAGTTGGGGTAGTGGGGCATGCCTGAGTGTAGATAATCATTGCAAGAAGAAGTATGATGTTTAAAATATCTTACAGCTGTTTATAACAGTCTCTCTTACTGAGTTTATTGATCTGAAGGCAAAGCTAGTGGAAATAACTATGTGTACGTCTCTTGAATGCTTTACAACCCACTAGTAAAAATTAAACCTGGTTTGCAGGTTAAGTGGAAAGCTGGAGTAGAACTCATGGGAGACTTGCAACTGGTTTGCTAACCATTTTCATAGAAGAGTCTAGGACCTGATAAAAATGTGTGGCAGACAAAGGTGATGATGGAGGAAAGCTAGGGAAAGGAAAAGCAGAGTTCATGATTCCAGTAATACCAGTCCAAGAAGCAGTACCTCATATTCTTTCTCCCTGCTTCAAACTAAGCTTTCTGAGAACTTGTCGACTCATCAAATGTAATCACCCTAGTAAAACATAAACAACACACATCATCCGTTTGCCATGGTGGAAAAACATCAATATCATTAAAAGTCTATTTAATAATTTCTGTTATAGTGATGCAGTAAAATAAGTTAAATCATATTTCAAGTCTTCAGTCATCTTTCCCATTGCCCAAACCACTTTATGAACTCTTGCTTGTCCATACTTCGATCAGTTTGGTCGTAGTGCAGAAAGTCAGTATTTGTAAATTCATTAAAAGTTTAACAAAAAAGAACAGAAAAGAAGCTTTTCATGGTAGGTATATTATGTAGCATATAATATATTATGCCAAAGTAGAGCTAAGGGTGTGTATGGTGGGACACATGGGTAGCTGTCCTTGATCTTCCTGCCTAGTTGTCATTTCCTTATGCATCCAATCAGAATTAGCAGAAATGTAAGATAAGCTCATACTTTTTGATTTTGAATGTGATGGCCTATCTTCTGGATCATATCACAGAAGCTATTTTATACTACTACTATACTCTCAGAAGTATAAGTCACTGGGAAAAAAGCTGCATTTGAGAACAGCTGCAGTGTTGCACAGGCAAGTGTCACTAGCCAAGAGGAAGAATAACCATTTCCTGCAGTACCTACTATTCCTTAGAGCTTTCTCAACCATGCTTAGCACATAAAATCTGACAAGATTAGAACCTCCGGTGGTATGGCTTCAGGCAAAGGAGAAATTCAGTTACCTGTCAGTAGTAATAATAAAGAGATGAGTGAAATCACCACCAACGCTCCATCTGTCTTTCTCCTGGATTTCCTCTCTTTTAAGATGCCCTTACCAAGAAGTTATTCATGGTTTCTACTGATGAAAGGAGAAGTTAACGTTGTGCAAAGAAGTGAGACTCAAATCTATTTTATTGTTTGACTAAGTTTCTTTGAATATTTTTAGGACAGTTTTACTTTTCTGTTTGCTCTGTTTCAAACTAACTACAAAAGAGCAACAGCTCCCAATGTCATTAGCAGATACGTGATACACAACGCATTCCTTACTTTTCTTTTGAGTAACTTCAATCTTCTGTGGTAAATTAAAGGTTTCATTTGAAACATAAAAATGCTCTATTCCAACTCCCACTGAAATCAGTCTTGTTATCTTCAGGTATTCCTGCATCAGTATCTATCCACTTAATAGTGACAGTAGACTACTTATTTGTTGCAGCTATGCTGAAATGCTACATCTAAGCCCTATCGTTTAACCACCTACACTATCATTTTACAAGAAAACGCTCTTAATGAAAGGAATCCAAATATATTCCTTGATAGCTGCTTTAATACTATACTTTTAAACTCAGTTCTATGCTGTGTTTTCAGATTAATTTGTTTTCATTTTTTCCCAAGTAATCTTCTCTGAATGTCTTGATTTTCACATATTCAGTTGCAAAACACATTTCCCATTAAATGGATAGGGATTTTATCTGAAATGAGAATAGCAGATAGCTGATTTTCTCCTGTAGATGGCTCAGTCATCCTAAAAAGAAACATCTCAATTCTCAATCCTTTAAAATGAGATTATTTTCATATTATAATTTATTGTGAACTTTTGGTCTTTCTGTTTAATGCAACACTGTATGACAGGCAGAGAATTAAAAAGTGCAATGATCATATGACTGCTATAGTACTTTTACAGCCTTCTTAAGTGAAAGCCATTTTACAAAAAAAAAAAAAAAAAAAAAAAAAGAAAGAAAGAAAGAAAGAAGGAAAGATTACAGGCTAGAGATTTGTGTAACACGCCCCTATAGGAAGTGAAAAGATTCTTCCAAGTGGAATCCGACACGTATCCAGTCAAGCTTTAAAATGGCATGTCTGGCCACTTGCATAGAAAATATGCAAAGATAAATCGGGCACGTCTTTGATGTAAGCCTTTAATAATAATAAAAGTTATTGTGGGCAACTTAAACAGATGCCGGAGGGTCTACACACAGGACTTCTGTTTTTTTTTTTTTTAGTTTTTTTTTTAACTATCTATTAAAAATGTACAGAGGCTAAAAGGCTTGTAAAGATTATCATCTTCTCAACAGATCCTTGTTTTTGAAAGTTTTCCACTTCCTTAACAGTGAGTGATTTCTCTCCATCCTCGATAATGTTAAAATTTTACCAAGATTTTTTAATTTCAATTTAAAAGCTACCTTTTTGCTTTCTCTTTGGATTCCAGCAAGATATCTATGTTGTTTCTTTTTCTTGAAGCACATAGTGAACTCTATGATTCTGTGACCTTAAGAAGCAAGTGTAAAAACATAAGTCCCTTGTATTTTGATGATAGTATATATGTGATAAATCCTGTCGAGACTCACGCTAGAATATCTGACATTATAATAACTCAGTCCTGTGCAAAGTCTTGGCTAAAATACAGCTTAAAATGTGCTGGATTGTGTCAAAACAGTTTTAAAGTATTCCTCCTTTGCCTGTTGGCCATGTGAATTAGTATTCCCACTCCTGCTTGGGATGAGCAATAAACTAGTATTTCCTGCACAGTGAGGACTCGTGAATTGGCCAGCAGGTCAAGGGAGGTGATCCTGCTCCTCTACTCTTTATTGGTGAGATCTCACCTGGAATACTGTGTCCGGATGTGGGGTCCTCAGTACAAAAGAGACATAGACCTGCTGGAGCACATCCAGAGAAGTGCCACCGTGCTCCCCCTATATGTAGAGGCTGAGACAGCTGGGACTCTTCAGACTGGAGAAGAGAAGGCTCTGAGAATGACATGATAGCAGCCTTTCAGTATCTAAACGGGTTGTAAGAAAAGACACTCTAACAGAATGTGTTGTGATGGAACAGGAGGAAATGGCTTCAAGCTCAAAGAGGGTAGATTTAGGTTAGATACAAGGAAAAAATCTTTTACAGCGAGGGTGGTGATGGGAGGTTGCCCAGTGATGTCATTGATGCTCCATCCCTGGAGACTTTCAAAGTGAAGCTGGATCAGGCTCTGGGCAATCTGATTTAGCTGTGGTGTCCCTGTTCATTGCAGGATAGTTGGATTAGATGGCCCTAGAAATTTCTTCCAACACTAAGGATTCTATGATTCTAAGATTTTATAATTTATAGTGTTTCAGTGCCAATAGGAGTACTGGAGCTTATTGCAGCAATGTTTTTCAGTACCGGTCATGAAGAGTATGATTTTAAGGAAATCTCTGAATGTGAAGGACAGAAAAAGCTACTTTGGGTGTCTAATGCGTACATCTATTTCTGTATTTTTCTTCTGCTCTGTCCTAACTTCCAGACTGCTCTATCCTCAGGCTGATCTGAGCACAATGACACATTTTTCATTCATTCATTTTCAGACCTTACCTTATTACTGAAAATCACTTAAAACAAGAGGTGTTTTATACATATTCCTGTACATGTGTTTTTACTTCTGAACCCTGGCAGATAGTCTAGGGCATAGTTTCTCTTCATCCTTGCAAGCTGTTTTTGTTGTTGGTTGTTTTTTTGTTTGTTTGTTTGTTTGTTTTTTGTTTGTTTTTTGTTTTTTTTTTTTTTTAATACACGGAACATTTGAACTATTCAGTTAAAGAAATACCTGAGATGGTGGGTGTACTTTGGCCCATTTCCAGATGCCCAGACAGTTACTTTCCCACTCTACCTCCTCAACTATACAGGTGGAGAAAATAAAATGGAAAAACTTTGAGCAGTGAATTCTAGTGGGAGATGTCCATGCCCACAGAAGTAGGAGTACATCTAGGTCATGATTATTGTCACTTCCAACTCAAACCATTCTATGATTTTATGAAAGACAGAGAGATTGCTTGCCAATTATCTTCACATGCAAAACAGACACAACATGAGGAAAACTATTTGTATTTATTGCCAAGTAAAATAGATTTAGCCAGAGAAAATAAGCAACAATTTTCAACAAGACCTTCCTACCACCTACCCTTTTTTTTGTCCTCAGTGCTCAATTTCACTCCTTCATTTCCAGCTCTTCATTCCCCACCTTGGTGAGAGTGGAATGACAAATGGGAGGTTGTGGTCAGCCCATAGCTGGTCTTCTATGCTGTTCCTTTCTCAAAATACTTTTCCCTTTGTCCAGAATGGGCTCTTTACCATTTGTAGGGAAATACCATCTCTGGTGCCTGGAACACATCCTCCATTTTATCTACCTTGTTGTCTGCAGTCTATTTCTCACTCTTTTTTATTTTCTCCACTTCTGCTTGTCCAAAATTTTCTGCCATTTTTTAAAATACATTTCCCAGAGGTGCTACCATCTTGGCAGCTGGGCACAATTCTGCTCCACAGTAGGGCCATTGGAGCCAGCTGTGTCCAACATGAGGCAGCTCCAGCTTCACCTCAGAGGAGTCTGCAGCCACCTCTGACAGCACCTGGGCTCTTGCATCCAGCACATCTGCAAATATAAAATAGTATTGTGATATAAAAAAGAACTATGTGAAGTAAGGCTGTTTAAATACATGTATTTAAGTCCTGAAAGCTAATGTATAACCTGCAAAAAGGTTGCTACTTTTGCATTCAGATTATAAAAATGAGTCAGTGATCTGCAAATCAGTGTGTAGGATTGATATTAATTGTTTGTCACATATACATACAATGTGTGTAAGTCTCCATTGATAAGCAAAGTTTTCTTTTGGCTATATTTCTTCTTCTTTTTTTTTTTTTTTTTACTAATTCTAATTCTCTTCAGATGTCCTAATAACATGAAGACCTCTTTTCAGAAGTTTTGGTTTTGGAATATATAATCTGAAAAAATACAGAAATTGTTTTTTAATTCATAATCAGCAAATATAATTGATTAGTAAGCACTCTGGATGTTTCTTCTTATCCCTAGTCAGACTACAGTTTGGCTTTGCTTATATTTAGCAATTTTGGGTTACAAAACTAAATAAACACTCACATGTACATATAGAGATCCAGTACATATTATTACAGAAGAATACTTTTCAATAGAATATATTCTAGTATTCTGCAGCACTGGCTGCCTTGCTCATCTGCTGCAGAATAGTCTTGGCATGGCTTCCACTGTCATTATTCATTAGACATAGAGCTAGATTACATCATCCAGAGTGGATTTTTTCCCTAAACATCACTTGAACTACAACACATATCAGTTTTGCCATTTAGCACTCACCATGGGAATGGAAAGGACTTTTCCAAAGCTGCACAAAAGCAAAAGATTCAATGCACCATTTATGGATGAAAACTGCTTCTCAAAACAGTTTTCATCATCACGCTAATATTATGATACATATCTGTGGAAGCCCAGTCATCACCTAGGAACCCCAGAATACGCTACAAGCTTACCTTGCAAAAATTCTCCAGGATAAGGATTAATTTCAATTACTCATTGAATATTGGAATATGAAGTGCAGCTTAAGTTATATATATTCAGCCACTGGATTTAAAAACAAACAGACCTACTTAATATCCAAAGTTTGACTGATAGTATGGTGTCTTGAAGAATGAAAATGAAAGTTAAAAAGGCAATGGCAGAAGCAGAGGTCTCTGCTAGCTAAAAGAATACAAAACAAGATATTGGACTTGAAAATCCAACAATTCACAGCTATTGGAGAGTTAAATCAGCCATACATGATCTGAAGATGAGAAGAAGAATTGGTTGCTTTTCAGTGAAATCCAGTACACTGGGAGACATCAAGACCCATTAACTGATATAAGTGCATAATTGATGAAGAAAAAATCTGCAAATCTGAATGAACCACATTGGCTCCCTGGAAAATCTGTACATAAAGGTATATGTGTGTGAATGTAGTTCAGAGGCCAGTATGCAGAGCAATGATCACTTAAGCTAACCTGTAAGAAACACTGAAGGAGGAAGTTCTATGTTAGTACCACACACAACTTTCATGATACAAATAGAAATACAGATTAGCAATTAACTAAGACTTGAAAGTTAGGATGCAAATGTTCTAAATTTGATATCAAGAAACCAAACTGCATTTAAACAGCCCTCTATAAAAGGTTAAGTCATACTGTAATTACTTGATTGCATGAGGAATGACATTTGACAATGTTGGTATTTTGGAGCACATTAGTAGCATAGTTTTGAAGCAAATGCCCCAATAGTGTCTACTAGATGCATGTGTTTGGTGAGCAATAACTCAATTCTTCTCAGAGGAAATTAAATCAAAATCTGTGCTTGCAAATTCTCATAAAATTCTGATCCATTGTTAGGTCCTTTGGATAGTTTCAAGTAACATGTGTGTTGTAAATGTTAGAATCAGATGTCTAGACAAATTCTAGTCTAGGTAACACTTCCAAAATATAAACAGTCTTAATGATGATAGGTGATTCAACATGACTGTTTTGGTCTGCTGGTTTAAGGCTGTTTCTCCAATAAACTTTCTTGCAAACATAATTCAATTATTCTAGTCTGTCTTGACCGTGTTGCCATTTGGATTGGATTTTGGCTCAATGCTAGATCTTATTGTCTGATGATATTGAGAGGGGCACCATTTCTTTTCAGTGTACTGCCCTGCTGAGTCTTGAAATGCTTCCTCCCAGACATGCATTCCATCTCCTTATCCAGTCTCATCCAGAGATTGTCAGTGGAAATACACTCCCACCTGCAAAAATAAATAAATAAAAGTAAGAAAAAAAAAGTCAAGTTCAATTTACTCCCTTTCTTGTTATCTTGTTGCATCCACATGACATTCATACCAGCTGCATAAATGGCTTATTAACCTTTTCATACCCTGAGTTTGAGCACAGCCCTGACTTTGCTTCTTTGCCATTTGGGTCACCAGGCCATTAGTGATTCCTCTCAATGCCTGTTGTAGCCCAGCTGCCTCCTGCCCTTTGGCATGCACATGCTTTACCTCTCCTCCCCAGAGCTTCTACAGTCCACCATGCCCTAGGCAGTGCTTCTCTTTCAGTTGACCATGCAGCTTGGGGAGTCATGTCAGAGCTTCAAAAAGCTTCCTCACAGCTTTATCATAGCGACGCTACTGCTTGGCTTGGCTTTCTCCAACTGTCTGCTTTGCAGCTCCATTTCTGCAGCTGTCCATGCCCTACTGAGGCACAGCTTGCAGCTTTCTCTTCCTCTAGGTCATCTGCTTTGTGATACTGCTCCCAGCTGTGTTTTTCTTCTTCTGACGGTTGAGGTCACAGGAAAAAGCATTCTTTTTAGATGTGGTTGTATCTTTTTAATGTCTCCAACTGAATACACAGTTAGCCACTCTGAAAATACAGCATGTAAGTGATTGAAATTCTGATTCATTCTTTGAAATAATTGTGCAAGAGTTTAGTTAATGTGGCAGGGAGAAAACATTCAGAACAAAACTGGCATACGGCATGAAGTCTGACAGCCAGCAGTGATCCCAGTAGGGAAAGTCAAATAGAGGCTTTCTTCTGTATTTTTATTACATCCATAGGCACTATTTAAGGCAGTAGGATTTAGGCTTAAGATAAGTTTTAAAATTTTCCCTTGTTTTTACTACATGCTTAATAGCAATTCTGCATTCACTTTCAATTTCAGTGAGAATCTCATTTAAATAATGATAGATTGCAAAGCAGGTTTGTGTAAAATTAGTGTATTTGTTCTCAAATGTTTGTTGTGAGTAGATGTATATAATTTGTAGCATGAGATTTTATGTCTTTGACCTAATTGGACTTTGGTTCAGTTTGTTCTGAGCATAGCCAGACTAAATTTTTGGTTTATTAAAACAAACAAACAAAATCCACAATAAAAAGTTTTTGTTATCTCTGTTGAGTTGCATCTCTTCTCTTCAATGCTGTATACCACATATGTGCAACAACATCATAAATGCATGTACCACAATAATACATAGTGGTGTGTTCACATTATACCTTTAGTTTCAAATTAAGGATTAGATCTATGCTGTTTCCTGAGTTACTGCTAAAGAAAAATATGGCCAAGATTTTTTTTTATTTTTTTTTTAATTTGATTTGATAGTCCTTTTAAGGCTCTTCCCTAGCATGGCTTTGTCCTATGTCACCTAGCAAACACTTTTACATGGGATGAAAAGCATTATGCATAGGACGCAATCTGGACAAACTAAGGTAAACTGGTTCTTTTTATGATAGAATCATATAATTATTTAAGTTGGAAGGGATCTTTAGAAGTCATCTAGTCCAACTCCCCTTCAATGAACCATTGGGAACCATAGGGATACCTACAGCTGGATAAGGTTGCTCAGAGCCCCATTCAATCTGACCTGGAATGTTTCCAAGGATGGGACATTCACCACATCTCTGGGCAGCCTGTTCTAGTGGCTTGCCACCCTTACTGTAAAAATAAAAATAAAAATTCCTCATATCCAGTCTAAATCTCCTCTCTTATCTAACACAGATTTCCAACACCATCAGACATTGTACCCTCGAACACTCACAAATGTCCATGTGAATTAGTTACAAAAACACCATTTTTGATGGATTGTCTACAGCTTTCAAAGCATTTCAGATCTTTTAAAATTGGGGGTGAGGAAGAAAACAAAAATCAAAGAAGCAGAAAAAAAAAACAAAAACATGAAGACTGTTCCTCTCCCATACTAGTAGGTGTTTTCTGTCAGATCTCTGATCTTTTTTTTTTTTTTAACCAGATTTTATTTAATGAGGTAACAAATTCAGTTCTTGTTATGAAAGGAATAATTTGGGGACTTTCTTATTAATGTTCCATCTACTTACAATTATTGCTGTAACAGTCTTAGGAAAGCAATTGACTTATATCTCCTTAGCAAGCCTAGGAATTACATTACTTACGATTTTCTTAAACTCATTTGCTTCATTTGGCATCCTACCAGGCTGTGTAAACTTAGTTTATGCTCTCCATATTTTCATAACCCATAACCTTGCACATTTACATTATTATACAGCCATGGAAAACAATCAGAAGATCTTCTATACATTTTATTTTGACTGAATCTACAAATTGAGCTGAAAGACAATTTCATTTGCTCCATAGTAAGAAAGTTCATAGTAGATTATAATTAGAGCGTTCTATTTTAAGACTCAAAACCAAAGAGCACACAAAAGCACAGGAAACAAAACTAAATTAGATACCTAGCCAAAACATTTTTATATTGATTAAGTGGTGACTCGCTTAGTGGATGAAGATAAGGCTGTCAATGTGGTCTACCTGGACTTCAGTAAAGCCTTTGACATTGTCCTCCACAACATTCTCATGTAGAAGGTTGCTGCCCATGGTTTGTATGAGCATACACTCCACTGAGTGAAACACTGGCTGAATGGCTGGGCCCAGTGAGTTGTCGTCAATGGAGTTAAATCCAGTTGGCGTCCAGTCACGAGTCCCCCAGTCGGTACTGGGGCTGTTTCTATTTAACATCTTTATTAACAATCTTGATGAGGGGATTGAGTGCACTCTCAGTAAGTTTGCAGACAACACCAAGTTGGGAAGAAGTGTTGATCTGCCTGAGGAGAGAAGGGCACTACAAAGAGACCTGGAAAGACTGGATTGATGGGCCAAGATAAATTGTATGAGTTTCAATAGGGCCAAGTGTTGGGTTTTGCATTTTGGTCACAACAACCCCAGGAAACCCTACAGGCTTGGGGAGGAGTGGATGGAAAGCTGCCTGATGGAAAGGGATCTTGGTGTACTGATGGACAATTGGCTGAATATGAGCCAGCAGTGTGCCCAGGTGGTCAAGAAGGCCAACGGCATCCGGCTTGTATCAGGAATGGAGTGGTGAGCAAGACTAAGGAAGTAATCCTGCCCCTGAACTTGGTACTGGTGAGGCCTCACCTCGAGTACTGTGTTCAGTTTTGGGCACCTCAGTACAGAAAGGACATTGAGGTGCTGGAGCAGGTCCAGAGAAGGGCAACAAGGCTTGGGGAATATGCTCTACAAGGAAAGACTGAAGGAACTGGGGCTGTTTAGTTGAGGGAAGAGGAGGCTGAGGGGAGACATTATTGCTCTCTTCCAATATCTGAAAGGTGCTTGCAGCGAGAGCGGGGTTGTTCTCTTCTCACTGGTGACAGGTGACAGGACGAGGGGAAATGACCTTAAATTGCACCATGGTAAGTTTAGTTTGGATATCAGGAAAAACTTCTTTACAGAAAGGGTAGTTAAGTACTGGAATAGGCTCCCCAGGGAGGTGGTTGAGTCACCATCCCTGGATGTGTTTAAAAACCGTTTGGATGTGGTGCTCAGGGACATGATTTAGTGGAGGGTTGTCAGGGTAGAATGGTTAGGTTGTGATTGGACTCAATGATCTTTAAGATCTTTCCCAACCTGAGCGATTCTATGATTTAAAAGAAGCATAATTACAGCAGTACTGTTTTAAAATGCTTTTGTCTATAATTTTTCCAACCATGTATGAAGGCACAGCACAAATCAGAGCTTTACATAGGTTTTTTTTTAATTATCATTTTGTCAACAGTGAAATATCACAGGATGTTTCTTCTGTGTTTCAAGATAGATGAAATTCTAACCTAGGAGCCTTTCACAATTTGACTTACCTTCTTTCATGTAATGTAATATTTGCACTCTCTGTTTCACTGTACTTTATAATCTACTTTATAATCTAATTCATATTCTAATAATGAATAATACCAGACATATCTTAGAAATCATTTGAAACATTTATCTGATTGGAAATGTGGACTACTAACGATTTTCAGAATATTTTTCTCCAGATCCTCATGCATCCACTTTACAGTAGATTCTTTTTCAAACCACATTTTTTTCTCCTTCTTAAATCTGTATCATCTAAGACAATGTAAAGTCTGAGACCGTAATGTAAGCACAAGACTTACCATTCTGTCATAAAAGTAGATCTACTTGTTCTGATGTTACATGTTTTTGGCAAGACCACTCTGGATGCTATTCACCTCTTTGTGTTCTTGAAGTATCTTTATTTTCTGAGATGTTCCTGACTTTTTCCAGGAACTGGTCTAGAGTACACTACAAGACTTACCAGTCTGGAATTGCTTCTATCTTCATCAATTTCTCAAGGAAAAAAAAATATATATATATTAATGGCACTTGAGATTATTTCAGCCAGTCGCCTAAGTATACTGGAATGAATATTCTCATGCAATCCCATTTTGAAATGATTCAGTTAACCTATGATTTGAATTTATTCTTTTCTTATTCTACCCTGAATTGTCACCGCATTTACATTCATATAATGCATTAATAGCATAATGTGGATAAAAGTGAAAGAATAGGATTCTCAAGACTGCATATTCTGCCAATTTGAAATCTGCTTAGTTTTTGTTTTGTTTTGTTTTGTTTTTTTAACATGTGAAATATTGTTCCTGAACTCAGTGTAACTTCTTGCAGGATAAGGGAAACAGCTCCAAAAGAGCCACAAGAGGGACAAGGACAGTGGCATGCATGATATACACAGAGGTGTACCAAGCCTAGTAAATTCATACAGCAGTCATTTGTACATATTGATATAGACAATTGAAATAGTAGGGAGAAAAAGTAATCATACACACAACATAAAAACCTAGACAGAAGGACAGATCAACATATGCAAATTATCCCATTATAGTTCACATTGCACTGCACGGCCAGTTTGCACTTCTGCGTTATTTGCAGAATTACCAATAAGCAGACAATCTCTTTGAACCTCACCCTAAGGGAAACAGAAGATTAATCTTACCTAAAGGAATGCATTTTTAATGCAAACATTCATCCTTACCATAGTCTTTCTAGGCTTTCTTTTAGGTTGTTGGGGGGAAATAACTACAACATTGGCAAAGTGCTTCTGCTTTAGCCATCTTTGGCATGAGATGAATCATGTTCTAAGACTTGTTCATTGCTCTCCACTGACGATAAGAAAAGTATAGACAACTGGCTTGGATAAAGATATCAATAATTCATTAAATTAGTCCCACACATAGCTAAAGTTTCCTTACTGATAATGGTTCCATTAAGCTTAATCTTTCTTTATGTACCAGTGTCCATCAAAACCCACTGTACTTCACAGTTTTTGGTTCATGGAAGAGGAGGCTGAAGTTTCCTGTTCTGAGCAACTGGTTAGCCAGATAGGGTGCAGAGAAGAGAGGAAGTTGTCCCTGTTTGAACCAAGCACACACACATCTCTGTGTATGTATATACAAATATATACACATTTCTTCTTAATTATGATTAAATAATTACTTTCCTCACATATGAATGTATATGCACTGCATTTAGGATATATATGCACTTTATTTTTTTATCTATTAGTTTCTGTTTCCAGCAAGACTCATGTCAACAAAACTGAACATAGTACATATCTAAACCTTAGCTCCAGAAGTCAGAAATATTTTTCTCCACTTTTTCTTTCCACTTTTCTTTCTACATTTTGACTTCTTCCTTACTCTCAGATATTCCTCAATTTAACATACATGGATTCAATATCCTTGAAGTTTTACTTTGCATTTCCAATGTTCAGCATAGTTGCAAGCTTAGTTAAATCCCTGACAAAACAAGCATAGTAAAAAAAATTACACTAATATTTTTTATTTAAGCATCTCCCTCACTCCCACCTCCATCCAGCTCCTTCACATTCAACCAAAATTTGGCCCAGGTCAATCTTACAATATCACAGATTTATTTGAAGTTTTCTGCTGGAAATAAATCTAAAATACAATTAAATATTCCTTTTTGTCTCCTCCATTATAGATCTATATCGCGGTTGTAACATCGTAAGACTTTTAAACAGATAAAATCTGCCTCTTCCTTCGAGTAAGGCTAAAAATATTAACAAATGCAGTGGTCACTCATTATTATGAGTGCTTCATTAGTCCTGTTAAACCAGTTAGAGGAAGAGATCTAAAAATCAAAGAATACCTCCTCTTTAAATTCTGCAACTAACAACAGAACTGCAAAACTTCCTGACTCCTGTCATAAAGGCCAACATGAAACACCTCTTGAAAAAAGGATTCCTGACACCAACAAAATCTACTTCCTATCATCATGCATGTTCAATTTCAATGCATTAGAATCAAGGGTAATGTCACTTTTAATTAAACAAGTTATTGCAAAGGATCTGTGCTCTCCTACGTTGATCCTTATAATCTTTTTTCATATTTTACCCATTGAAGTATGTTTATTAATAGTGCTACAGAGATTTTGGCAGCAAGGCTTTTTAGATCTTCTAATAACCTTTTGAGCCTAAGATTGCTTCCTTTCATACTTGACCAAATCCTCTACCTTTAAGAAATGTCTCACTTTATTCAAAGCCTTTCTTTTTTCTTTGACTAGCCTTCAGTAATTCTTCTGCTAGAAAGTACTGATGAATTACTTTTCTCCCCACACAATCTTGAGATAGCCAAAACAAGCCACAGACATACCCGGAGAAAATGCTTCTTTGTATTGTCAGTGACAGTTTCCATAAATCCCTTCAAATAGAGAGAATAAAAGGAGATCCAGGTAACCTTTTGAACTCTATATGTTCTCTACTGCTGTATCAATTTAGAAGGCAACTCTATATGAATAAGCATTGGAAAATGGTCGCCCCACCTTCAGAGAAATCGATTTTATACTGTAAAGCTAACATTTAATATTTACTCCTAAGTCTCTGCAAATGCCTGTCTTGCTGGTCCTTTAGCATTTAGCAGTAGAACTGTTAAAACTGTTCCCTACCCAACCTTTCTAGTGAATCATATTATACTCATTCATTTTTCTCCTGAAAACCTTTCTTCTATACATAGTTTTGCCAAAAGCCAAAAATTTGATGCTATAGTAGTTATAAGTTAAGTTTTTAGATGTAGAGAGAAAGTTATCCTATGTTTAAATGTCATTTCATTGAAAAGGATTTGTCCTCTTACTAGACTACACAGTTTGAGAAGTTTGTCTCAAAGTAATCCTACTAGAATCTCAGTATTTTTTAATCTTCTATAATGAACAATGGTCCAGTAAATCCTCTCCCTTTTAGAGGTGTGGTCTGTCTCAGCTCTGGAGAATTCACAACAATTTGAAAATTTTCTTGAATTTTGCACCTTTTAGTCTTCAAACATGATAGCAGAGACTGAAGACAAAACTGGTCACCTGCTCTCTAAATGTCATGATGATTGTCTAGTACAGAGAAGGAGGGAGGGAGGGAAGGAAGGAAGGAAGGAAGGAAGGAAGGAAGGAAGGAAGGAAGGAAGGAAGGAAGGAAGGAAGACCTGGGCAGTGTTTTCTAGGCAAGCAGAAGGACTCTTTGGTGTCTTAGTGTGCCAAAATAAATGAGAGAAATGTTCAAGTGACCTAAACTGATCCTGAGCTCTTTTTGACCCCTTCATACACTATCATAAATTTTGTTTACAGCCATGTTTGTCTTTCCTTATGACCCTGCCATTGACCACAATGACTATAGCATTTATAATTAAAAAAAGCTTTAAGATCACCACCCTCAGAATACATTAAGATAGAAATATTCTTAGTTTTCTTGAAAGCAGTGCAGTGAAAGAACCCTTTCTAAAAATGCCCATTTAAAATCTGTCAAGCATTATAGTCTCAAACAAAAAAAATGATAAAATCAACTGAAAAAAAACATAGCAACTGGTCTGATTTCAAAACTGGTCCTGCACTGCTTTGGACTAGAAGACATTCAAGGATGAATGAGAGTATTCAAAGATTAATGAGGATAGAGAGGTCTTGCAGAAAGATTTTCACAAATTAGAGAACTGAGCAATCACCAACCACATGAAGTTCAAAAAGAGCAAGGTCTGGATTCTGTGTCTGATACAGGGCTGTCCTGGACTAATGTACAGACTGGGGGACGAGAGGATGAAGAACGATGGGAAGAGCTTAGAGGGCAAGACAATTGAGGAGTGGCTGGGAGGTTTGTTCAGCCCAGAGCTGAGGAGGCTGAGGGGAGGCCTCATGGCAGCTGCAGCTCCTCACAGGGAGCGGAGGGGCAGCGGTGAGCTGTGCTCTGTCTGACAGCGACAGGGTTCTTCACCAGAGGGCGGTAGGTATGGAACAAGCTGCCCAGGGAAGCGGACATGGCATCGAGCTGCTGTAGTTCAAGGATTTTCTGCACAGTACTTTCATACATACTGTCTTGTGTGGAGCCAGAACCTGTCCTCCTGTCCTAGATGATCCTTTAGGGTCCCTTCCAACTCAAACTATTCTGTGATTCTTTGATTTTTTGAAAGATCCCTTGTTCCTTCCAACATGATACCATGATTCTAAAAAGTACATATATAGATACAAATCTGCAGGAATGTGTTGCACTTGCTTAGAAATATTGTCTGTGGATTTTATATCCTTTAACTTCGTGTAAGAAATGTCTCATTCAGCTGCTCTCTGTTTTACAGTGACATCATAAGTCAAACCCAACCACATTCTGACTCCTTAGACAATTATTATTCTATTTCAATTTCAATAAATTATTTCAAAAGAATACAGAATGCAGTGTTGCATGAAGTAGGAATCTCTCTTCTCTCTATCTGGTAAGGAGTCTGCTGCTCTTTACATAGGAAAAAAATGAACAAATTTGTCATTATCTGAAAATTATTTCTAAACCCTTGTGGTATTATATTCCTCTGTGTATCCTAATGGCTTTTCTTGTGGGACATAGCATCAAGGTCTTGGCTTTAGCTGAAGGGAAAGAGATAGTCATCCAGATTCAATCAACAGAACAATGGCTCCCTGAAGGAGTTATTCAGGTAAAATTTCATCATGAACCCACCTGCGTATGTTTCTGAGCTCAGTAGAAATGAAGATCCACTTCTGTACGTAGATGGTAATTTTTTATAAGGATTCTCACAAGTTGTGCTAAATAAACAGGATTTCTACATATAACCACTTCAGGTCATTAAAAAGTGAATTAGTTTTTATGGCTCTAATCCAGTCATATCTTTTACAGGAAATTGGAATATTTTTGCCTTGAAGGTTTTTTTACTTCTTACTCATTATTAGAAATTCTCAGTCAGAATTGTATTAAGTAGAGTCTAGAAAAATACTTCTATATGTACTCAGTATTTTTAGCTGCAGTTTCTGGGGAGAAAAAAAAAGGAAATGGAAAAACATCCTGCAGTATGTTTTAAGAATAAAATATTTTTGAAGATAAGAATGGATATCATAGATGTCATAAAAATATTATGTCTGAGAAGCTGCTCAGAGGTCTTAAAGCCTTGTGAGCTTTTAGGTTCAAAACTTGCAAAATCCAGCTCTGTCTTATGCTATTGCTCCTAAGTACAGAAAGATGATATTACTTAGCTTCAGGTCAATCAAGGATTAGCTCCTGATTAGGCCACTGATCTGTTGTGTGACATTCCAGCATTTTATGTCTATAACCCTTTCAACTCATAGTGCTTTTTGACTTTCCCGTGCCACAATGGCAACCAGCTGTTGTTCTTCATGGTGCTTGGTAGGGTACAGATTTTCTCTGGGATTTCCACTGTAATAGCAACACTGCTTTATGAATGTTCATAAGCTTAGGAATGGCCCTCTCCAGCTCTTTTATGCTGCTGCTCCAGTATCAACTGAACAAGATCTAAATGTAGAGCAGAGGATAAAGGAAGAAAAAAGCTGACCAGGAGGCAAGCAATGTTCATACAGTTTACTATAATTTTCATATTAGGAAGGGAGGATGAAGAGCTTTAATTCAGTCCAGGAGATAACACAGGAACTAGAAGAAATGACTTAAGAGAGAATGGATGCAACAACAAAATTATGAAAGGTAAGTGATTATGAAAGTGATTCTGTGCGTTATATTTCATACAAAACAGTGAACATGCAAATGTGATTATTCTCAGGACTGTTGATTTAACTGTAACATGACACCATCATTACATCTTAAAATCTTTAATGAGTAACTTCTCAGTGTAATAAGCCTGTGAATTACCGAGTCATTATTACTTTTAATTCCTGCAACAAGGGTAGTGGAGAACAACTTCTACAAATTACTGATATCTTCTCAGCCTGTCATGACTTGTCTATGTGACAAATTAGTTATCAGGAAGTCAAGGTGAGAATTTGATGAAAACTCCCTACACTGAGATAGTCTCTGCAGGTGTGCTTGGGCACTCTTAGAGTGTGCAATATAAAGGATATCTCTGCTTTCAAAAACAGTTAGGTTAATTAAAAAAAAAATCAATTTTTCTATGCTAGTTTAGAAGACAAGAATGACAAGATACAACAAAAATAGCTAAAGAGTAAGCTCTAGTCTGGAAATCATGCAGTTGTTTTAGAGGTAATATGGATGCATTTACTAATGAAACTTTTTAGCTTGGCCATAGCCTGCACTGAAACCTCTGTTTGACTTTTAGGTTTTAATTATCTTGTTTATGGCCACTTCAGACTATGAACTGAAGAATAAATCATCATCTGCACAGGTTCTTGTTGATGGACCATCAGAGTTCATTATGGGCACTCACAGGAGGGAAAGAAAAGGGTAACTCAGATCATAGCTACTCCTTTATGCAAATCCTAACTTATTACAGATGCAGCAATCCAGAGTCTATTGAAGCTATTGTTCTTATAGTAGTTAAGGATTTAAATGACACTTTAGCATTGTACACCTAAGTTGAATTCATAAACTGACAACAGATATCAATATAGTCTCATAATATTAAATTACCTGTTTTAACTCTTCTGAAAATTAGAAAAAGTAATGACAAAATAAATGTTCTTTTGTTTCAGCTTTTAGGAAATCTGTTAAAGACATCTAAAGACAGAAGTAAAAGTCATAAATAACCTCGTAATACAGATTTAAGCTCAGACTCATATTTCAACTCAATCAAAACACTGCTGTTTTGATGTTCCATTTTCATTGACATGTGGGAAATGATATTCAAAAGACAAGGAAATGAGATATTTAACAAAAATGCAGAATGAGAATAAAACAAAAGCAATTGGAAAAATCTAAAAGATATGAGCAAAGATGAAAATGTAAATATGAGATTTACTCAGTACTTTATGAAAGTCTTACACAGCAGGGATACATTCAGTAGTGCTTTGTTACATGCAGAGAATTTATATATTTGCCAACAGAAATTTGTTATATTTAACTTACAGGAAGATTATTAGCACTCGTAAACAGATTATTCCAAATGTATACGTGAGCCTTCACAAATTGTGTATTTTGAATATGTATTCATTCTTCTAAGTGGATAATAACTGCTGTACGCTTTGTGGAACAACATGCTTGGAAATACAGATATAAAACAGAATTGGAGGCATGGCTAAATCAGGCAAAAAAAAATTGTTCTATTAAGAAATCTGATGTATATTTTTGGTTTATACAATTATAATTTTTTTTTTTTGTATGGGATAACAATTGAAATTTTTATTTTATTTAAAGTATTTAAAGTGACTTTAAAGTGACTTAGTATTTCAAATTCCACACAGAATCATAGAATCACAAGCTTGGAAAAGACCTACAAGATCATCTAGTCCTCCTATCACCATTACTACCCACTAAGCTACTAAACCACATCTCGTAGAGCATCATCCAGATATCTCTTGAACGTGGTGATTCCACCACCTCCCTGGGCAGACCATTCCATTGCCTGACCACCCTTCGAGAGAAAAAGTTTTTCCTTATATCTAATGTAAATCTCCCCTGGCATAACTTGTGGCCATTTCCTTAGGTCCTATTTGTTGCCTGGGAGAAGAGGCCAAACCCCTCCTCATCACAACCTCCCTTCAGGAAGTTGTAGAGTGCAATGAGGTCTCCTCTGAGCCTCCTCTTCTCCAGACTAAACAATCCCAGCTCCCTCAGCTGCTCCTCATAAGACTTGTGCTCCAGACACCTCACCAGTTTTGTTGCCCTTCTCTGGACACTTTCTAGGGTCTCAATGAGGAACCCAAAACTGAACACAGTACTTGAGACTTGCATTTCAAAAGCTGAAACAGAACTTGTTGCCATTTCATGAAATATAACAAAAAAATCCCAAATTATTCCTCATCCATAAAATATGTGATATTTCCCTTGTGCAAATTATTTCAGTTAAGAAATGTTACTCTGCTACACTACAGTGAAACAGTATTACCAAATATGAGACTTAATGAAAGTGCAAATAAGAAAAAAATGGTGCAAATGCTGCAATATTGAAAATACTTAAAATAATATGCTAGCAAATACTAGAAATACTATAACATTTCCAGTATTGTAAAGAATAGAAATAGCTAGTAAAAGCTCTTTGGACTCTTTGGACTTATATATTAGCTTATATAAACTTCATACATATACAGCTTTGATAGAAAAAGTTTCAGCTAAACTAAACACAAAATGTATACTTTCACTTTCAGGGCCTGTGATTTTCCTCAACTGATTTTTGATGCAACAGAGGATTTCAAAATTATTTATGCCTTTCCTTCTGCATAATAAGATTAAATGATAATAAATAACAGTAATGATAGAAGATGAAAAGAAATACTATAGGACATTATTTTACAGACTAATAGAAACCAGAAAAAACACATATTCTACTGATTCAGTTCCTTCCAGTCCAAACCCAAACCAACAAAAAATCAGCATCAATCAAACACATTGTTCCCTAAATGAAAAACACAAATTCTCCAACACCATCAGAAATATTTTTTCTCTCTTGAGTCAAAAACTGACAGAAAGAGAAGAAGTAAAACTCTTCATATATTAACCCATGATCCTGTAATTAGAAATACAGAGGAAAAACTAAAAGAAAGTCCAAAAGATGACTGTTACATATCACAGGTATCTGTATTTCTGTAGTGAGTAAAGAGACTGCTTCATAATGGATATAAGATTGTACAGACAGCCAAGGAAAATAAAATCTTTTATATAAATATGCATATATATAAATTTACATATTATTCAGGATGCTGTCATTAGTGAAAGTGTATAACTTCATCTAATTCAGCTTCGTTGCCTTATTCCTAAATAATAATTCTAGATAGTGGTTGAGGGGACGTCCTGTGGTTCTGAAATCAAAGAACATTGAATTGTAGCATCATTAAGACTGGAAAAGACATCTAAAATCATCTAGTCCAACTGTTCCACCAATGTTGCTATTAAACCATGTCCCTTAGAACCATTTCTGAGATCACATAATAGAATTTTCAGAAATAGGAGTGAGATTTCAGTGAAACTTACCAGTCAAGGCTTGTGTATACTTGACAGTGCTTAATGCAGACTGTCCTCAATTACCAGACATCCCATGGAAGGAAATATGTGGCTTTCATATGATAAGACTAACTAGTGGAATCAGTTAATTTTCTTCTTTTTTTTTTTTTTTTTTTTTTTGATTCGGTGAGCATGGAAATTCTACCAATAGAAAATGAATACTTGGCTTCCCTACAAGTGTGGCTCAGTAGTATAAGTAACTAGTTTTTTGTTTATTTATTTATTCATTTTAATTATTCAGAGTTGTCTAACGAAGATGTAAGATAATAAGACATTACCTTTCTAATTGTGAATGAAACAGACTATTTTTTTCTACTGCAGTCTTCATTAGCTTTGTAGAGTCTAACCACATGAAATCACTTCTTACTTTAGTCCCTATTACTATTTGTTCCTTCAGAACAATTGTTCTGATTGTAAACTGTGTTGACAATATCTCATTTATTTGGAAATAGTTATAATTCACACATTATAGACAGAAGCAGTGGGAATGGCTATCTATGTAATTGTGTGAATCCGCATGTATACAGCACTTCTAGAATTACAGCAAATAGCATATCTGTGATTAGAATTATGGTACTTAGTGCTTGTGTTTGTATTAGGGAGAATGTCTTTCACCTAACAGTAAAATAATTCCATTTTCTAGCTTAGTGAGGTTTTCTAGACCATCTACATTCAGGCTGATTTTTTTGCTCCTGATTAAATCTCATCTAAACAACATCTGACTCATCAATGTTCTCATTATCTGTATAAATAGCGAACTTAATTCAAACCTTGCAAAGCTTCTGGCCTCGGTGATTTAAAACCAAAACATATAAGGAGAAAGTTACACACTTTTTTGCAATCATTTATCAAGTGGGTATTCCTTGAGTGTAATACACAGACACTATCATTCCCCTTTTTTGCACTCAGATGGCAATGTTTTGGTTGTAACGCTACTTTAACTATGTAGTTTGATATTGAATTTTTTTACTTTTGATACATTATTTTGACTCTAGGGTATTTTTATCTGTTCTGACTTTTTAATTCATTATTTCTTGTTACATAATAGCACTCCTAGAATTATGCTAATTAAATTCTACGGATCTTACAATAAATTCAAAGTTTTATAATAGAAAGAAGCAACACATAGCAATAAAGAATACTACTATACTAGTGGCGTTAAACTGAAAGTACATTGTTCTTTAGTGTCTAATCTGATAAATCTTTTATGTCTTTTCCAGACAGCTTGGTTAAATCTTAATCCATTAGAAAGCAGTTCAGAAACTTACAATTAGGAAAACTAGTTATTTCTATCAGTATACTTATGAGTATTTCTTTCAGTTTTTCTTTTTGAAATTCCAGTTACTTCCAGAACTTCTTCTAGATAACAATGTGAAGATCAATAACTGATAGATTTACAATTTACAGCGAAAATTGATTGAAAAAGAGGAATAAAAATAGAGTTATGTTAAATATTTCTAAACATTAATAAAATTGATCATGGCTTCACAGCTCACAATTCTCTTCCACAGTTAAACATTTTAAGACACATACTCTTTCACTCGGTGAGCAGAGATAAGAAACCTGGAGTACATAAAAGACAGCTCGTCTTTATGCCCTAACCAAATGCAAGAATTTAGAGTTTCTGGATCTTCTGCACTGGGAAATACATTTTAAGGGTTTCTTCCTTAGAGACCATGCTGCAGTAAGTTCTGTAACAAGAACATCACCATTTTGTTTGACAGCCAGCATTTTTGTGTCTGCAAATGGGTAAAATTTTATGGGTTCCTACCCAATATATACCCAAGGTAGAACCAAGTTCTGTGTCTAAGCAGCTTTAGCAACATAAAAAAGTAACTCTCTCTTCTCCTGTAGAACAGAGCAACTCATGCAATCACAGGACTGAGCTGCAGCAGCAGTATGTTTCTGCAAGAAGAGGAGCACACCTCAGGGAGAAAATCCTACCTGTCAAAAGTTTTTAATGAAGCACTGGAACAGCTTACCCATAGAGGTAGTGGATGCCCCATTCCTGGATACACTCAAGGTCAGGCTGGACAGGGCTCTGAGCAACCTAATCTAGCTGTAGGAGTCCCTATTCATTGAAGAAGAGTTGGACTAGATGACTTTTAAGGGTCCTTTCCAACTCAAACAGCTCTATGAGAATGATTTTTATGTGCTATCAGAGCTGTAGCAAGCGTTGTCATACCTTTTCTGATCAGTGTATCCTGAATGTGTCTCCTTTTTACTGAACTCTTTTGGGCTGTAGCAGCTCTGAAATTACATCAACTCTTCAAAACAAGATGAATGCGCCTTTATTAGTTGTATACAGTAGAATTGGCATGTGACTTCGTTCATACTGCTTGAAATCAAATCTAGTTATGTGGCAGACAGTGTTTTTAATGGTTATGTCTTAGTTTGAGGTTTGACAGCATAAATTTGCTTTAGGAGCCTCAATTAGTAAGTTGATATTAAAACTAATGATGTTTTTATCTCCTCAAGTGACTACAAGGTACAGTGAATGTAACTATTCTATAGTAATAAAGAAAGCACTTTGATGTCTTGAGAAAGCCAAATCATTCATTCTTAGTATGTTCTAGCTACTGTTGCTACAACTAGTAATGTCTCTGTTCAAGTAGTCTTAACATGTCTTTCAAATTTAAACCACACTAAATCTGAAAGTTAGTAGCTTGATATCATATGTACGCTTGATACATTAAAGAACATACATCCATTGATAAATTTTGCAGACTTGAACTCTGTATTAGAGTACAATACAGTACTTTAGGAAAAATGGTAGGAGACAATTTCACTGAGCTACTTAGACTTCATATCAACACATGCATGCATTCATATACATGCATACATATGCACATACAGATATATACATATATATATATTTAATGGTGCCATAGCTCCCTTTAAAAATAGTAGTAAGTTCTGAATAATCAAATTGGAAGAGAAAAAATTCTAAAGTCTTCTACTTTTTCCTATCTGAGATTCAAAAATATATTTTTGTGATTCATTAATTATTCCAAGGATCAGAAGGATCAGAGGAATCTTGTTCTAAATCACATATCTCAAGTATTCTTACTGGTCTTCTGTGGGGAAAAAAAAAAGAAAAGAAAAGAAAAAAGAAAGCCTAAATATAGTGAGACATAAATAAAACTCTGAAGGATTCGGTATTTTGAATTTGTCCAGAGAACCAGTAACCCTAGAAAAGACTTGAACTGAGAGTGCTGGAAGAGAGTAAGATCATAAAATCATAGAATGGTATGGGTTGGAAGGGATCTTTAAGATCATTATTTACAAACCCCTGCTACAGGCAGGAACACCTCCTTCTAGACCAAGCTGTTTAAAGCCCCATCTAGGTTGGCCTTCAATGCTTCCAGGGTGAGGTCATCCACAACCTCACTGGGAAACCTCTTCCAGTGTCTCACCACCCTTATAATAAAGAATTTCTTCCTAATATCTAGTCAAAATCTACCATCTTCCAATTTAAAACCATGTCCCATCTTCCTGTCACTACCTGCCCTTATAAAAAGTCACTCCTCAGCTTCCCTGTTGGCCTCCTTCTGGTACTGGAAGGCTGCTATTGAGTTCCACTCGAAGCTTTCTTTTCGTTAGGCTGAACGAGCCCCAACTCTCTCAGCTTATCCTCATAGAGGAGGTGCTCCAGCCATCTGATCATTTTTTGTGGCCCTCCCTCCTCTGGTCCCACTCCAACAGCACCATGTCCTTCTTGTGCTGGGGGCCCCAGAAATGGATGCAATACTCCAGGTGGAATCTCACAAGAGTAGAGTAGAGGTGGAATCACCTCCCTCAAAATGCTGGTCACACTTCTCTTGATGCAACCCAGGATATGGTTGACCTTCTTGCTGCAAGCATGCATTGCCAACTCACGTTGAGTCTTTCATCATCTGACACCCTCAAATGCTTCTCCTCAGGGTTGCACTCGAGCCGTTCTCTGCCCAACATGTATCCGTGCTTGGGATTGCCCCGACCCACGTGCAGGACCTTGTACTTAGCCTTATCAAACCAACTCTCCAGAGATGAATTTGCAAAACCTTTGGCTCGTTAGTTACTATCAAATTCGACTGTTAGTCCCTGAGGTAGTTGAAAGTCACATTAGTATTAAAGATGGCAAACTTATACCTTTAAAAAGATTTAAAAATACCATGTAGCCTTAGGTTATTGCCAAGATCCATAAGTCTATGCTAAAAGATGACACTGATTTGTCTGTATATTCCCTCTCAGGCCCTGTTGAATTGGAGGTAAACAGATCACATTCCTTCACAGACCATGGCAAATGTAACTGTTTCCTCAGAATACTGCTATGACATTTACAAGAAATTCAACTTTGTTTGCTGCTATGAAAAAGAGAAAACTTTAACTAATTAACTAATTTGTACTAATTTGTACTCCTCCTATTAGGAAAAAAAACCTTCTCAAAATTCCATTTAAAATTAAAAAAACAAAACAAAACAAAACAAAAACACCCTAAGACAAACCTAAAAAAAAGTCACAGTATATTTTTGTACTGATTGAAGAATTGTTCTAGTTTTGGCTTGTATAGATTTAATAGTTTTAGCTGTTGCAGAGAAGCTCTTGCAGAGTTTTAAGGACTTTTCTACTTCTTGTGTTGCCCTACCAATGAAAAGCTAGGAACTTGGGAAGGGACGGAACTAGGGCTGATGATCTGAACTGACCAAAGAGATATTCTGTATCATGTGGTGTCATGTTCGACAATAAAAGCTGGAGTAAAGAAGGAGGAAGTGGGGGACAGTCAGAGTGATGGCATTTCTCTTCCCAAGTAACCATTACGCATGGTGAAGCATGCTTTCCTGAAATGGTGCTTGCAAAGTAAGAAATGAATACTCTCATTTGTTTTGCTTGAACATGCACCTTTAATTTACCTATTAAGAAGACTTTATCTCAGCTCTCACAATTCTACTTTTACAGTTCTCTCTGCCATCCTACCTGGGCAGAGTGAGCAAAAGGCTGAGTGATGCTGAATTTCCTGCCACAGATAAACAACAAGAGGAGGATATTCATCAATTGATAAAGCAAATTTGAGAGGAAAATAAAATGGACATTCAGAAACAACAACAACAACAACAACAAAAAACATAGAGAAATGTACATTTCATGATATTCAGGAGAATGAAATGAACTGTTTTCAGAGCTTGTGTTTTAAATATTTATGTAAGAAAAGTTTATTGAAATTTGAGAAAGAGTTCAAGGATAATTATACACCATTTTATATAGCTGTATATATGAAAAAAGTAATGTCATTCCAAATCTGTCAGAATTTTAGTAATGTCAGTGGTAAAAACTTTTCATCTGTACTTTTTATCCTAGTGGATTTCAAGAAGCAACAACAACAACAAAAAAGAACAAACAGAGTATCTTTGTTTTATTGTCTCTTGTCCTTGCAAGATAAGCCTCATCTTTATGTAAACTTACAGCAGGTGTAACATATTGCGGTACGTGCCAGTGAGGTGGTCGAAGCTTCATTGCTATATATTCGTCAGAGAAACCATAAACACTCCTATCTTTTCTTTGGCAGTTCTACCTGTTGGTGGCAACCCCTCATCAAGCAAAAGGACAGATTGTGGGTATAGCACCATCTCTGTCAAAAATGTCTCCCATGTTACACAAGCTGAAGGAGTCATCATACGTGACCTGAATGAGAGGTCACTTGGAGATATGCAAGGTCTGACAGTTGTTGACATGTCAGAAAAGGAACTTTGTCAAAAGGAATTGATCTTTTTGGCATGAAGGCCAAAGTACTGTATATGCTTTACACAGGTGTTCAAACCTTGAAGAGCATTCACAGTCCTGCGTCACCAATGATAGATGGGATTTCTGGGTTCCTTAGATTACCAAAAGAATCCCAGGAGACTTTTTTTTTTTTTTTTTTCCCCATCCCTTAAAAGTATGAAATTCATTTTTTCTTTTGGAACAACGAGTCAGTGGTAAAACTGGGACTGGTATTGAGGGAAGTAGAGCTGGAGCTGCACCTCCAGCGTGTGCTCCTGCCTCCTATGCTCCTGCCTGTTGAAGCAGGGAGGGTTGCTGATGGCTAACCTGTAGTTGCTCTGTCACAGCTAGAGCGAAGGAAAAGCTGCCTTTCTTGACAGCAAGAACTTAGGGACTATTCATTGTTCAGTTCTAAGACAGCTGTTGTTTTTTCAGTCTGGCTGTGGGAAGAAGTGAGAAAAAAAGGATATGTAGAAACTCCTTTTAACTATTTTTTTATATTTTTTGTTTATTTTATTTTATTTTATTTTATTTTATTTTATTTTATTTTATTTTATTTTATTTTCTAGTGGTTCCAGTCATCTATCAGACCCCAGGGTACTCAGTACTGACAGTTTTCCTACTGAATATTCTTTCTACCTAGCATGCTGTTGCACTGTGTGTGAGACTGTTCACCGAGCTGATGTTTCCTTTGCCTCTATCTCTTGTGGATGACAGTCATCATCACATCCCACAGCAGCTTGCAAAGTATAGTGTCTTTTCTGTGCTACTTAAGGGCAGGCAGAGAGCAATCCCACTTTCTCAGTTTGAGGTTTCCTGAGACAGTGAGTCTCAGGAATGGTGTTAAAGAGTCAGACTCTAAAAGTATTCACTGGTAGGGAACTAGTACTGGCTAGTCATCACTTTCACTTCGCAGGGGGAAAAAATAAAAAGAGAAAACCTTTTACTGCCTCTCTGATCGCTGAGTGATTTTGAAACCTTACAAATATTTTTATTTTAACTTCTGGTAGAAGAGTTGGATTTATGTTAGACCCAGAAGAGCTCTGATGATAGTTTTATGGAATGACATAGATCATTTACTTTTATAAGCAACAAGCTGAGCTTCTTGACTTTCTGCACTTCTGGAGATGTGTTAATATGATAGTTTATTGGTTAGCTAAAATTTATCACAGGTCTTGCAAATTTAGAACTGTCTGTAAGTGAACTAAAAGCTAAATAATCCCATATGTAATGTTCTGATAATTAAACCCCTCTGGCAATTACATCATACATTATCAAGATTAGCCAGATCCGTTACTCATCACTGGTGCCGTGGACAAAACAAAGCTGGTACGCTAGGGACTGTCAGCTGAGCAGATGCTCCTATGGAAGAAGGAAGCCAAATACTGTTTATGTAATGCAAACACCAGTGTGCTGGGGAAAGATATTGCTTTAGCTTGCAAAACGTTCCTGGAGTTCAGAAACTAGGAAAGGGGAAGATATGGAGGCACCATATTGATTGTGCCGTATTTGAATGCCAACTTATGTACGTTCTGCTTGTCAGTTATATTTATTCTTCACTTAAACCTTTATGTATATATATATAAAGCACACAGATTACCTTTTTTATTTATAAAAAATAAAGACAGTAATCATACTGAAAGTATGTTTGTGTTCTCTGAAAAATAAAATTAATACTATAGTTATTATAAAGGGATACTCTGCTAATCACAAGATTTATATTGAGGACTGAGTTTAAAAATATAATGTATAGAGACATTTATACTGATTTTTTAAGTGGCAAGATATTCGGTAAACCTGCAAAATAGTAGAGCAATATTATTTTGTATTGCAATTTTACCAGTCTTCAGGAAAAATCTTTCAAAGAATGAAATTTCTGAGGATGGACAATTGTTTTCCCCCCTGTTCTCACTACCAGTCTCCTGCCCATGTAAAAGTGAGTGCTAAAGAATGACCTGTTTCTCACAGCTAGAAATCTTCCTAGTAGCTTTTCATTTTTCATTTCAAGTATTTTATCTGTATCCTTGGTGAGGACTGCAGTAAAGCAGACAGGTCTGGGTGTCCTGCTCCAGCTACAGTCATAACTAAGACTGAACATCTTCAGAGGGGCTCTACAGTTTACAAATGACATCTTATTCTGTCCCAACCTAATAAGATCATGCACTTCTCTTCAGAGTAACTCAGGACTTTATCTGAAGTTTTGATGTTTGTTTCTTTATTTTTTCTTTTTGCAGTTTTCAAGTAGCCATAATCCCTTCGGCTTCAGAGAAATTCTGCCAGCACGTACAATTTCTAACTAGTAAATATTAAAAAGTTGGATGGAAGTTTACAAAGTGTTGTATCAGACAACCACAAGCTAATAAAATTGGTTATAATATGTGTGAGCATTAGACATTACAAGATTTAGGACATAGTCTGTCTTGAAATCGTTAGATTTTTAAGTTGGATTCTTTTCAGTAAAAATGCAACCAGCCTTATTATTGAATCTTTTAATTCTAATGAGCATTTTTCTTCTAAGCATCTGTTATTTTGTTTGTCATCATATAGTGATATCATGATATGTTAATTACCAGTGCTATGCACCTTAGGAGTCCAGGAGAAGGGGGGGGGGGAGGGAGGAGAAAGAGTGAATCTGGGCACATGAACTTAATTTGGTGAGCTGTGTCAGTTTAAAGCTTCTGTGTCCTACCCCAGGATACAGTCACAAAAATATCAGGTGCCACAGATCTTTCTCTGGTGTCTTTAATATAAACCATCTTCATGTTCAATTGACAGACTTAACTGAATTGGCTGAAGTGCAGCTTCTTACCCACTTTCATACTCACTTCTGCAGAGGTGATAATCTCTAGTAGAAAGATAAGGTTGAGAAATGGGTACAATTTTGCCATTAGCCATTTCACTCTGACAGATGTGGTTGCATTTACAAAAGTCCCTACCTGCTATTATTGAAACAGACTTTTCTGTCATCCAGTATCTTGCAGTTATTGAAGATCTCTTTCTCCTTGCTTACAGATGAAGTCTTGATGCTATTAATAAAAATGGAAGTCTAAGGGAGGGAGATAGAAGATGATAAAAAATTCCTGAGTAATACTTTTTATTAATGATAAAGCTTTTACTAACTTTATGACAAGATTCAGTACTTTGCAAAAATATAGTCATGCTACTCTTTTTTTTTTTTTTTTTCTTTTTTTAAGCGGGCTTGTAACAGTGGCCAAATAAAACAAAAGAAGGAAATTCATTTTGTCACCCCATAATGAGTCATGTTCTCTGTTGTTTTTGTTTGTTTCATTGTAAATATTTGTATAGGAGTATGAAATATACACAAATTTCCACAACTATGAGTGTTCATAAATAGAAGCTTGCCATTCATCTTTTGTTATTTAGTTCTCTTTTTCTTAGCTAAACTCATCTCCTATTAATTCTGTTCCTATACATAGTATCCCCTATCCCTTTTACTATTTTTGGATCTGGGTGTGTATGCTTTGGCCATTTTACACTGAATGCTCCACAAAATTGAGAAGTAAACCATGGCTGGCCGTGCTTTTTCATGCTCTGTTTTGTTCTTATATGGGGAAAATCCAAGTATACAGAGCATATACAGTATCTTCTATTTTGTGCATTAGGTATAACCTCACATGATCACATAATGACCACGGATACAAATCATCACAGAGGAGAGAATCTTTAATTTATAAATTGATCACACTTGACAGTTGTATTACAGGCTAATTTCAATAGACTCAAGCAAAGCAAAGTATGTTATTTACACTTTCAGTAGATACTGAAGAGAGCAAAACTTATTAGAAAGGCAATTCTTCCATTCAAAGATAAGTATTCTAATGTAGGTTAGAACAAGTTGCTTATTCGGATGTAACTGTCTCACTTTACTCTTTACTGCTTATAGATAAGTCCAGACATTGAACTTGTACCAGACATAACTTTCTGACAATTGTTTTTAGGAGAGGTGAATCCTGTTCACAAAATTATTGAAGGATTTCAGAAAAGTGACAGAAATCAAGAACACTTCTGAATGATTTGTGACAGGTACACTTAATGAGATTTCAGTTAAAACTTGAAAAAAAAAAAAGTAAATATTTAAAGTTGGAAAAACTAGTAATTATTTTAGGATGAGACAAATTAATATGCTTGAAAGATGGCTATTTTGACACTGGACAAAGATAAGGAGAAGGAATACTAGGCTCTCAGTTTTGTTCATTGTGGACATTCAAAGAATTTTGCTTTTGAGATGCATTTGCCTTTTGAATTCCATTTTATAGATAAGGACACTGAGGCATTCATAGGAATATTCTTCTTGATTCAGCCCTTACATTTTAAAACCCACTTTGGAGAATTAGGAACAAAATTTAGAGTGAAATAAAAATACCAAAACCAACCTCAATAAAAGCAGCAGCATTTCTGCTGAGAAGCTGACTACTTACACTGCACTGCCCTGGTTCTCTGTGAAGAAACACATCACAGCCTCTGAGTGACAGGAGCAGACTGCAAGCTGACGAATGCCTGGAGAAGTAATGCTCTCTTGCCTTACTTCCTCAGCTTGTTTCATCGCTTCCTCTGCATTTTCTTTCTTGATAGAAAAGTCTTTTTTGAAAGGTAAATATAGTTCAAGTAGAAGTTAGATTTCCTGGGGCTTCTTTCCATTCAAGCACGGCTGCTGTGCCATGTGTTCACATGCTGGATCAGTCATTATTTGGCACACACTATGAATAAAGTGCTTAGCCTTTTTGAGGATGTGGGAAGAAATGCAGCTTAAACCTTTACTGGACATTTGAGATAAACTTATGCCAATAAGCGGCAGCAAGAGAACTTGGCCATCTGCAGAAAGGGATGTGGGTGCTGGCATGATGCTCCCATGTGCTGGCTGGCAGTGCCTAGAAGGCACAGTCAATCCCAATTAAAAACATGACTGGAGGGTGTTGCCAGAAAGAACAGGTTAGCGTCTGCAATTAAACTCATTGCTAATTATATGGTTGTACTGCTTTTCTTTTCAATGGTTAATTTGTTTCACAGAATGCAGTCTGTGCACACACGTGTGAGTGCTTCTATGTGTGTGCAGAGGAAATAGTGCTCTAAAAATGTTGGATTTTTCCTTTAGATATTTCCATTTTGTCTTTGCCTCCATCAGACCTCAAACTGTTAATAAATCTTGCATAACATCTCTATCATAACTCAAATTTGTACCAGCATCACTCACAGAATTTTACTGTCTTGCGCCTGGGTTGCTTTAGTCTCCTGGTGCTCATCTGTGGAGGTCACCACAGGCCTCGCAGTCATCTAGCTTTATGCTAATCTGGAATCCTTAGGCAGACTCTGGATTGTTAGGAATAATTTTCTCTTTATTGTTGTTCTTTAATTAAACAGAAAATGATAAATTGTTTATGTCTATTGTGCAATCTACACGTATGCACTTCCTGGTTCATTACCACTATTATACGACATATGAACAGAATCGAAAAGGGTAGATTAATGGAGCTGCACGCTGATCACAATTTTCCTTGGAAATCTCAGATATCTGCAATTTCACAGCCATTCAGACACTGCTATCTGGCAGGATCAGATATTGTTGAGCCATGACCAAAAGTCAACGGCTTATATTTTTTTTAACAGCACATTTTTCAAAATTACACATTAAAGAGATTATTGCTCATTGCTGCACGAGATGTAATAAATGACAAAACCATTTAGTTCCTCTAATGTGAAAAGCATCATGAAATACAAGAGAAGGTCTTTAGACAAAAACAAAACTGCCTTCTACAGAGCACACTGGGTATTAGTCAGGACTGTAGATACAGCGCAGAACTATACTTTCTTTTATATAGACAGGTTTTCAGGAGAATTGGCCACTGCAGGACATTAGGACTCTTTGAAGGCAATTTTAACAGTGGAATCTTGTCTAAAACCATGCAAAAGTCCAAGTAGGTGACATCATTTGCCCTTCATTTGTCCACCAATGCCTTCACCCCATTGTAGAAGGCCACCAGATTGGGCAGGCACATGTGTAAACCTATTCTGAGTTTCCACAAGAAAGTTATTTTCATCTATATGAATGGAAAATAAAGTGCTACTGTTTTTACTTGATCATATCATTATCATCCTTGTATAAGTGAAGTAAGTGAACAAAGCCTGACATGCAAAATTAGGAATTTTATCAGGGATTAATTTGTATATCCAGTCATAAATATATTTTTCTAACATAATGCAATGGCTTGTACTTCTTTCCTCTTTTCCTTGTTTTTTGAAAGCATTTCCATCACTAACATACCTGTGTCCCTGGGCCTGCAAGTGGCAAATCCAAACAGCCCATTGATTGTGGACTCCATTGTCAGTTCTTTCCTGCCTCTAGTCTGACACGGTGATTCTGTGATGAACCTCAGGTCACATAGCTTGAGATTGGTTCATGCTCTGCAGTATTTTCTGACAGAGAATGTGGCATATCTTTTTTAGTACCCTAGCAAAAATCCAGATCCATGTTTAAACTGAGGTGGACAAAGTAAAGAGCAGGATTAGGCTGGAGGGAATATGGACTCAAAGAGATGTTTTTGTGCTCATGTGATTGTGACTATTGGATAGACATGTGGTTTCATTGTGCTATTTGAAGATATAAGACATTTAGTGGTTGCTTAAAGTTCATGGGAAAGATAGTAAAATGCAAGTTTAGTTCTTTTCTCTGCTGTCCCAGAGCTTCTCTACACCGTCTATGCTACAGAGTAAGATTGTTTTCTTTTTTTAAATCTGTTTGTCAGGGTCTGATATATTTGAGCCATACTGTAAAGCTGATAGGAAAATAAAAGTTACTATCTTGCTATCATTAGATTCCATGGCACTTTTCTTCTTTTAGATAGTGGTTCCTACATCTTACTACTTTTGTGCTACTTTGTCTTTTCCCACATTCTGCGAGTGCATCTGCACATGATGATGCACTTTTCTTCTCACTTTTTTTTTCAAGAATAACTTGTAATGTTATCGCACTCTTTCCCCAGCACAGCAGGGTAGTGACTGAATTTTTACTGATGAAAAATAGTTTATATATATGCTTTGATCATGCAGTTCTTTACTTTGAGAGCAGCCCTGCGGAAAAGGACTTGGGGGTCCTGGTGGACAAGAAGCTGGACATGAGCCAGCAGTGTGATCTTGCAGCCCAGAAGGCCAACTGTGTTCTGGGCTGCATTAACAAGGGGGTGGCCAGCAGGGAGAGGGAGGTGATTGTCCCCCTCTACTGGGCTCTTGTGAGGACCCATCTGGAGTACTGCATCCAGGCCTGGGACCCCTAGCACAAGAAAGATGCAGAGCTCTTGGAGTACTTCTCCTATGAGTATTTATGGATTTGTTGACTGTCTTCTACAAATATCTGGAGTACTCATCTGGAGTACTGCATCCAGACCTGGGGCCCCCAGTAAAGGAAGGACGTGGAGCTCTTGGAGCGGGTCCAGAGGAGGGCCACTAAGATGATCAGAGGGCTGGAGCACCTCTCCTATGAAGAAAGGTTGAGGGAACTAGGTTTGTTTAGCTTGGAGAAGAGAAGGCTCCAGGGAGACATTATTGTGTCCTTCCAGTACTTGAAGGGAGCATACAAACAGGAGGGGGAACAGCTGTTTATGAGGTTAGTTTTAAACTGAGACAGGGAGGTTTAGGTTGGATATTAGGAGGAAGTTTTTCACACAGAGGATGGTGACACACTGGAACAGGTTGCCCAAGGAGGTTGTGGATGCCCCATCCCTGGAAGCATTCAAGACCAGGCTGGATGTGGCTCTGGGCAGCCTGGTCTGGTGGTTGGTGACCCTGCACATAGCAGGGAGATTGAAACTAGATAATCATTGTGGTCCTTTTCAACCCAGGCTATTCTATGATTCTATGATGACTCTCCTGTCAGTTTGGTTTGTTTTTCAATCTAGGCCGTTTTCTTGATTGCTTCAGGCTTGTAAATTACTCTGTTCTCCAGATCCACTGTAAAGTGAACAAAGGGATAAAAGCAACATGAACACGTAACAGTTCTAGCACAAGAGCTCATCAGCAAAATTTTCTCCCTGGTATGGATAGCAGCAGTGTTTCTCAGTAATTGGATCAGGACGTAGCATTGCCTGGACTCTCAATAAAACAGGCTGTGTTGACTAATTACTGAAAATATTTCAGTTTGAGAATAAAATGTTTAATTTCAAGTGCTGCGATGTTTTTTCCAACATGTGTGGGAAGACATAAGGAAAACTTTGAAAAGCTGAATGATTTTTTTTATTTACAGCTTTCATAATAGCTACAGTGGAGATAGGTTTTATGGAGAAAAAAGTACAGATTAAAACAAACTAACAAAAATGTTTCCCTATCAGTTATTTTTGCTTCACTTCTAAATACTTTATACAAACATGAAGAAATAGGCACTTTTCCACTTGTAGTTAGGTATTTAAAACATTATTTTTGTGATTATGTATTTTGTATAAAACAACAGCATTAGCCTCTAATTTGTACTATTTTTTCCTCTCACGTTCAGTTTCCTTAGAAAAATGTGCTCTGAGTTGGAATAAAATGTCTTTTCCCATTGATAAAAGCAAAAATTTGGAAGTTGCCAAATAGCTGAGAGGATAAAATTCATCCATTAAAATAGCTTTGCTCTAAAGATTGTTTCAGTCCTGGCCCTTATTCTTTCCTGTTCCTCCTACCCTGGCTTCCTGCAGGACATTCCTGTCTCAGAGACTTACTTTAAAACAAACAAATAAATTAATAAATAAATAAATTTACATCTTCATTTGGAAAACAATTCATGGTTTACAAGAATGCATATTTATCTAGCAAGTCTCAGAGTACATTTCAGGTTATTTTGTTCTTGCATACAACTTTTTTTCTTCAGTTGGGACATTCAAATCACAAAGTTGCCACTGCACACAGTTGCGCACAAATGATTATATGCAAGTTACTTCTAAGTTAATGTTTCCTGTTTATTTCCATGTAAAACACAACAGATACAAAGAGTACAATAGCACTATTTGATACAGAAGATTCGCAGCTATAAAACTGTTTTTTAACATAGTCACTACCGTTAGCTATGAATTTTCATCAGCAGTGAACAAGAGCCTGCATGCTTCACTCATAACAATCTGCACTAGCAAAGGTGAACTACTGTCGTGGTCACCACTGCTGAAATGCACCTCCCACTGCCTCATTGTGCTCACATCCACTGTTTGGTCTCCATAAACATTCAGCAAATGTCAGTGAATGTCAGTGAATGCAATTTTTTTCTATAAAGAGGAATTCAGTGACACACCGTTACTTCATAAAGGCTTCCGTATCAGATGCCAATTTGTTAGACTGCCCCTCTGCTGCCATCTGTCACATGGCAACAACATGTAATGGAATTTTGGCGGGAAGGTTCAACCTCTACTACACCACCAGCATCTGCCTCTCACATCATGGGCCAACATAATAAAATAGGAGACAGTAGTTTTGGAGCAACATTCGTATTTATCTGCTGTCTGTTGAAAGTTAGTGCAGTTCATCTAACTGTAAGCATTGGTCAGCATTGTACAGAGAGGATCACTATGCCATCCAAAAATCTATCTTCTAATAACATAAATAATTTCATTGAGTTTGTTTACAGAGTTGTTGACTGCTTTTGAAATGCTGATGCAGCCCATGATAGTGATATGTAATCAAGTTACAGAAATTGGCACATCTAAAGGTGCTAGTCAAAATGTGACATCACATGGAAATTTCTGTATAGTTATATAGTTTATGGGGATAGTAATATTTATACTGTATATGAGAATGAGGTGTGGGAGGAGAGAATGCCTGAAATACAGATTTATACTCTTTAGCTAAGGATGTGTTTTAACTCTTATCTGGCAGAGGTGGAGTAGTTTGCAGCAAGACATAAGTGTTGTTTTGGATTTTATAATTAAAAAGATAGGAAAGCACACACACACAAATAGCCTCTCCTTGTTGCTACCATTTAATATACGTGTGACTTCACCTTTCTAGGTACCAAAAAGCTGGAGTTCTAAAGCACAGCCCCTGCTGAAGAGAGATGTGTAGCTTTATGTTCATAGTCCTGTAGACAGTACAAGGATTTCTTCATCTTTTCTGTGAAGGAGATTTTGCATCTTTTTTTTCCCATGATCCCCAAATTTTATTCAAGCTTGTGCATGTTACTTCTGGAGCCTGTATTGTCCTTATGGGAATATACCAAAAATGCTAAATCTATTTTTGAGCTTGACATTTAGAACAATATTTCTTCCATAGTTTCAGAAAAAGACTTTTGCTGCTTCTGGTTCCACAAATAATAATTTGATTATTTCACTATGTGATTATTCTATCTATAATCTGCTTCTTCTTCTATAAAATTGATATAAGAAGGAAGCTATCTCAGTACTCTGCAGGGAGAGCATCATGCAAATGACTAACTTCTCTGAAATTTTCACATTAAAACTGTTTTATCACATTTGCTTTTGCAGAAAGGCTGCTTTTGTAGAAAGGTTGCAGAATATGAGTTAATCATACAGTACTTATTGTATGAAAGCTATCCATATTCAAAATATTTTTATGGAAAAATACAATTTAATTAAGATTAAGGCAACTGAAGAAAATAGTGCAATCAACAAAATAGATAGCTTTGTCTACATCTGTGAGAATTTTCATAAAATGACATTAGAAGGATTTATTCTTATCCAATAAATCCAGTGCTGGTGTCTAGTTTAGGTATGTTGCTGAATTATAATACATGCAATATGTTTAGGTACAAAAATGTAATGCTTATAAATTATGACTGTAGAGGCACATTCTGATCTCATTTATCCCATCTGACATATTAGTAAGGATGATTAAATATAACTGAGAGTGTAAATTTGTATTGAACTTTTTGAGTAAGTTTATTATTGCGATGCTTTACGTGATGCAACATAGACAATGATCATGGAGGCATGTAAAGAAATTTTAATATTAAAAAAGCATCCATTTCTACAACATATGACCTGTGTATGTACGTACAGGTGAAAATGTTGGAAAGAGAAGGGACTTTTCTACCAAATGTTTTTTCAAAACTGGTTTAGAGCTGTTTCATAAAGGTTGATTTATATTCCCACTTTGATCACTTAGTTTGACATCCTCTGTAATAAAGAATCCCTGAATTAATTTCCCTTCTGTCGAAGGACTATCTTTCAAAAACTAGCCAAATATGTCTAGTGTCAACATCTGCCTGTTAATCTCATTGCAAGTTGATTTCACAAAGTCTAAGTAAAAGTCTTGGGCAACAGAATTTTAATAATATATATATAAGATGATAAAGCAGTGCATTTTCCTTCTGTTGTTTATGACAGAATGATTGTCTTTTGACTTTTACAGTGAAGCATTTCCATTTTTGTGTGTCCTCAAAGACTTCTGTCAAGACCTTTGCAATCTATAAAATCCTTGAAATGTGCTCATATGAAAGAAGTTTGCATTTCAGTAGAGACTGCATTGCTGCCAAGTGCAGATGCAACCTGACCTCCCTGCTGCTGCTTCACCTCCTGTAATTATACACTCAGGGTTCACCTTTTTGACCCTACCATTGCAATTGCCTCTACCATCAGCAATTCCTTCAAAGGCTGCATCTAAGCTTACCTGCAAAAGAACACCAGGAGACACCCTGCGTCCTGCTCCTTGGATAACAAGATCGTGTGCTTAGATTTCACCTACGTGGAGACAGGAATGTGGGAATGTGCTGGTACATATCCAGATGGCTCACTAATGGGAAACCAGGATGTGACATCTGCATCTGGGAATTCAGAAACACTCCAGGACTTTATGATTCAGGTATAGTCAAAATAATTTCTTCCTGAGGTTTTCTCCTACATTGTTTGAGTCCAAGTGTATTTCTTGAACTGCTTATTGCTTCTTAAACAAAATCTCGATTTTGACTTCTGAATTATTTATGTTTATGCCATGTGAAACCTTTTATCAACAGTGATTACGTGTTCTAGTTCAGATCATTTATAGAATCTCTTAAGTATAAATTTATAACTACTTAGTAGGATTTAAGTGGAAAGTCTCAAAATGTAATAGAACATGTTTTTAATCCTTTCTTTGATGTGCCACGTCTATTTTATATTTCCATCATTTAATCAGAATGTCCTTTATTACCATTCCTGATGCTGGCACAAACCTCAGAAAAAGCATGCTTCTTAACTTAACTTAAAATCTTTTAAACAAAAATTAATAAACATGTTTGACAAGAGTTGCTTTTTTAAACCGTTACTGATTGGCACTAATTGCCTTCTATATCTTTAATTTGATTATAAATCAGGTTGAATATTATTTTCTCTGCTTACACCAGTCTGACAGCCCTATAATTATATTTCAGTTATGTTATTTAAATGGTAGCCAATTTTTTACTCTGCAGGACTTTTGGAGCTTTCATGGTGTCCTTAGGAGTACGGGAGATGAACAGTAACTGTAGCTCCTTTCTATGGCATTCAAAAGTCATTTTAGATAAGGCTTTCAGACTAGTTTATCCTACACAGGTTGTTGTTTTTTTAAATATTATTCCACATTTTCATACTGATGACTGAAACAAAAATCGCCATTCAAATATCTTCAAGATTTACCCAAGGGCACATTTACTGATCAGTTCTGCTTCTTCCTGGGTCTTACTATTATTAAAGAGAGTTCTGCCTGGTCTAATAGTGACTCTGATGAACAAACAATGAACCAAACCATTGGGATTCTTTAGTTTCTATAAAGCCCTCTTCATTATCTTGCTCTTATCTCTGTTGGCTGTAGATTTTTCCAGAAGTTATTTTGATATCTTTACTTATTTCCTATAAATCCAGTTTTCTCATTTATATTTATTACTAGTAGTTTTCTTTTCCTTCCATTTTGTTGAATTTTAAAGCCATTGGTAATCCTTTTTAAATTAGATTGTTTTATTATTTTAAGTTGCCCTCTGTCTGCTGACTATTTAATAAAACATCCTTAATCGGTTCCAGTGATTATTCATGCATTTCTGATCACATTCTATCTCTTCTTCTGATGTTGCTCATATCTATTTTAAGACTGGTTAATTTCCTTTATCTAGAGCAGCAAAAGTAAGTATTGCTGATAAGGACTTTTTCTGTACTTGTGGTTGTCTCAGGAACGCTGTATTGGGGATGCTATTCTCCTCAGTTTTGTGATCAGCTTTTGTCTAAGTTAGGGCATCTAACATAGTATTATTCCATGAGATGTTTAGGAAATAGTTGAAACTGTGTGTTGTCAGTACAGCACGTGACATCATAACATGCTGTGTGCTCCTGGGATCTTATTCAGAACAAAGTCAGCATTCATATGCTCAAAGCTAACATGGCTCTGTGTAGCATCACTCTCTGCCATTTGAATAGAGCATGGGACATCCAAGAGTAAGGACTAAGCCACCCATGTAGCTTCATTTACAATAGAAAAATGTATATTTTAACTGAAAAATATTAAAATGTCTTTCAGAGAAGGCAACTATAACTCTCACTGTTCAACAGCGAAGTAACTGCAGAGTTTAGATTTGCAAACAATTCCTGTTTTTTGGCAAGACCACTAATAGTAATCACTAGGCTATAACTTGAGAGCTGATGGGATGACATTTTAAAATATGAATATTACTCTGGCATATAAATGTCACTGCAGAGGCACTGAAGAGAATGCCATGGAGGGACAGGGCCAGCATGGGATCAGAAAGCTGCTTCAGATTTTACTCAAAGGGAAGGAATCGTACCTTGCAGATGGTCATGAAGTGGTCAAGAATTTTTTTTTTCTCTTAAATAAATCCTTATCATTTCTTTTAATCCAATGCATACAAAATATCCAAGCAACAAGATACTGTTTATGTCCTATTTTCTTTTGAAATTTAGAAAGAAACTTCAACACTAACGTGTGTGGTGATTAATGTGTCAGTCTTTTTAACATCAAGTTACATGGTGGACCACCATACGGCTCTAAGGGGAAAAAAGCTGGAGACAAACAGAAATAAATAGTTCCTCCTGCTTAGATAGCCTGTCTGTGGGGCTCATTGTCAAAGTGCCTTGTAGATGTGAGGAGCTTGCATGGGACTGAAAATATTCTAAGATAAAAACAGATATTGGGAGATTACTGAGGGGGTGGTAAGTTAGCACAAATGATTGCTTTGATTATACTCTTTTCTATTTATTCTGTTGGAGGCAAGATACCAGATAAGCTGGACCTTTTGCCAGTGGACCCCAAGACAGTACAGTTCTGTGAAGTTATGTCTTAGATGTCATAGAGAAAAAAAATTAATGCAGTCACCAATGTCTGATACCTCTTGGGAGAATGTACACTCAAAACCTCTGACTAAATTTAATGTTGACCATACACATGCTTGTTAGAGGAATCCATTTTGAGAATTTGTGAGTCCGGTCGAAAATGCAAATGGATTATACAGTGAACACAGAAGATGTGCTCTTTTCCATGTGCTCCATCCCTGGAGAGCATTCCAGTAATCCTGTGTGACCAAAGGCAAAAAAAAAGGTTACATTTCCATTTGCCTTCCAGTCAGCATAACTGTGTGAATTTGGGTGGCTGGGGATGTGTGTAGCACTTTTCAAACAGAGATTTTTGCCAGCGGTTAAGTATTTAGCATGTCTACTGACAATGAATTATATCTTACCCTGCAGACTCACAATGCAGACAAATGAACAGCGATTGGAGTAAGATGCTACTGAACACCATGTAGAGCAGTAGAACTGATCTGGACAGCAAATCCATGTAGTGCAGTGTAAATCAGTCTGGATTCATTCATGGGATGCCAGCAATGACCTCTCTGACCAGACTAACCTGCTTGCACTAAGGCCATCGAGGGTATGGAGGTATTCAAAGACAAGTCTCCAAGTTTCATAACAGATATTGCCTTTAAAAGCTTTCCCTTCTAAAAAAAAAAAAGATGAAATATCGATTATGAAAATCAATAATCATCATTTCTTAACTGTCCAAAAATCTGAATTAATGTAATTATTCCTAGTGTTCAGTGCCTATGACAAACAAGGAATAATAATTTTGAACTGTTTTCCAAAAATAATCACTTAATGTTTAACGGCAGTGAATTGTAATGTCCCTGTGGAGGGGGAAAACTATAACATTTGAATGAGCTTTCTGAATTAACTCTGCTCAGTACTGCTATACGGATTGGAGATTTTTTATGCTTGTATGCAAACAAAAGCCTTAATGTAAATGGATTCCTTTTGATCTATGTACACACATATATACACGTATATCTCTGGAGTTATTACAATGTTTCATAATTAATGCTTCAGAAGTTCAAATTGAATGGTAATGTACAGATGCAAGGCTAATGCGAAGGGATTAATACCCTTCCTGATTTTTGACAGGGAAAAGGAAAATCTGCGTCCAGAATAAGTTAAACCACATATTTTAATGAAAATGACATATGCATAATGATTTGATAAAAATGAGGCTGCCATTTTTTTCTGATGAAGTTCCCCATGTAATGCATCAAATTAATCTCTTGTAGAGAGAGAACCAGCACGATGTTGGTTCACAATGGCTTGTGCCTGTTTACTTATAAAGAAAGAAAATATGAAACACAGAACTGGTTGTGAATGTTACAACAGCTAAAATAAACTCTGTTATCTGTTTGGGCTTGATAATGAAAAACACTGAGGTTTTCACACCTAGATTCTCTTGGGCCAATTAAACTGTGTCGGCAGTTAACATGTTTCTGCTGTCAGCTACTAGTGGTTGAACTGGGTTAAGAACAAAAAAAGAAAGCCTGTCAATGTGACTGCAAAAACTCAGGTGCCCAGTTGAAAACCTTTGTGTAAGGAACAACAGGATTACAGAAAGTGCACATTGTCATATCTGCATCCCTTTGAAGCTTTATGGAATACATGGAACACTGACAGAAATTAGTAGAGTCAGAATAAGCATTTAAAACTGAAAGAGCCAATTTAAAGTACATATAAGGAAGAAATCTTTCACAATTAGAGTAATAACACACTAGAAAAGGTTGCCCAGAGAAACTGTGAATGATCCGTCTCTGGAAGTGTTCAAGGTAAGGTTGGATTCGGATTTGAAGAACTTGATCTTGTGAATGATGTCCTTAACCTTGGGAGTAGGAATGGATGTCCTTGTCTCCTGGCTTTGCATGGGGAGCAAATTCCTTTCCTACTTCTGACACCAGGAATTCAAAACACAGACAGATCATCAGAACAATATGTCGATTTAGCTCTGCACAGGAAGTTGGTCCTCCCTTGACTCCTATTGAAGTGAAGTGTGCATTCAGTTCAAAGGCCTCTCATTTAAAGAAAGGAGAAACTAACGCTCTTCGTGTTGGGATGCCACATTCTTCCTCACTCTTCATGAGACTAAATGGGTAGCTGAAATCTACAGCCTAACTGATCTGATCTGTGGCCACAGATCAAGAGCGGCTTTCTTAATGCTCTTTCTCCCCTCAACACCAGAGTAATAACTTTTCTGTCTGGTCACTGTCCAAACTGATTTTACTTCTGGTTATACAGTTTCTTTCTTAAACATTACAGTTGAAGAACAAAGAGATACCATTTCTTTTGCTATCTCAAAAAAGGTTATTCTTTTAGTTTAAGAGCTATTTTGACTTCTGAAATGTTTTGTTGAAACATTTATCAATACATTAAAAAAAATCTTTTCACAAACATCTTCTCATTCTGGATAAAAATAAATGTTAAGGAATAAAAAGGAACAACTATGTAGACCCAGAAAATTTGTAGAGATTTTCATCTTCTTAATAGTGATTCAGAAGATGTCTTTAAGCCCTTTCCAAATCTAAATTTTAAATGCATTTAAATCTCTCCTAACTAATCCTTTCCATAATACTTACAATAAGTTTTAAAACTGATAATCCAAAGAGTTTTGGAAGCCTAATATAAATTACTCAAAGGATAGAGTGACAACATTAACTAATGGACTAAATGGAATCTTTTTATTCAGAAGAGACTTGTATATTATCCTAAACTGTACTAACAAGGAGTATCTTTATCTGACATAATTTATGGTGTTATGATCTTTTCCAAGTCTTATATCCACAATTCACTGCCTCCTTTGCATTTCTTTTAATTTATCATTTCACTTTCCAGGTTGGCATCCTGTCTCACCAGTACTGAGTTCTGTGTAAGCAATTACCTTGCAGGTGATATCTTTGCCTACAGACGAAGTTACTGCCCTGCAATGAATGTGTCATAATCAGGCCCCAAAGTTCAGCAGCTGCATTCAAAGTCTGACTGTACACATCTGAAAGACATCAGAAAAGACAGCTGCTCCTAGATTTAGGGTCAAGTCCTCATTTTGCTATGGAGCCAATGGGTTTATCCATATTAATAAACTTAATAGGGTCAGGGAAAACATGGTTTGAATCTGACTGATGCCTGCAATATACCACTTGTATGGTCACTGTCAGGCTTTTGACTTATGCTAGCTGGCATTTCCTAGGTCACTGCCAGACCAGTATCACCCAGCATACAATGTGGACAGGGTCCCCCTTTTCTGGAAGGTGGGAGAAAGCATTGTTTCCCATGCCACGTCTGCCGCCTCAGGGCTTATTCCTCTACCTGTTAGTGTAGATGTAGTTTTCATTCTGAAAAGTGCAGTATTTCCACCCCACCCCTCTACACTATCCAACAGAGATGATAGTGGAAGCAGCAGCAGTAATTTTCCGCTAGGATGAACAGAAGGGAAAATAATTTACTATCTAGGCTACTAACCCTACCTAGAGAAGAGGTGTAGAGGTATAGGAGTTCTCCTCACGGTCTCCTCCTGATGTAGAGCACAAGATGCTAAAGCTCATTATAGCAACCCATCTTCCTGTTACATGTGTGGTTTTGGTTTTTGTTTGTGTAGTTTTGTTTTTGTTTTTCTTTATATGAATAGATTTTGCCCAATTAACCCATTTGTTCCATGTGAAAATATGATAGTCAAGTATTTGGGTATAAACTAGGAAGTCGGTTTTTTTTTTCCTAATTACTGTGCACTTACTATACCCGTGTGACTTTTATTTTAATTGCACATTTTAATTAAATGTTCCTTTAAAAGGTATTTAACAAAAAATCCATACAAGCCTTCTCCTGGGAGTAGTGACTTTTATTACCTTAAGCATGTCATGGAGGCAATTTATGAGGAAAGTCAATGTTTGTTTTCTTTTTTTGTTTTTTTATTCCCTTTGCAATCCTAGTTCTGATAATCATTATTAAAGTACTGTTCAACTTAATGACTTTGCAGTTAAAAATAATGCAGTGCAGAAAAAAAAAGAGATTAATTGGAACCACAATACAAATAAAAATTTTATTACCAAATTTGGTGTTTTTCTAAAAGCTATGTCTATACTATATAAAAAGGGTCAGAGACTATTTTCTGTCACTGGGAACAAATGATACAGCGCAACCCACATTTGTGCAGCTAAACTCTCTTAACTCTCGGAGCACAGTAATGACATCCAAACTGCCTGTTGGGAGCAATCTTTAGAGTATGCCATCCCAAAAATCATCTCCAGGACTGTTTGGGACAGTGTTAATTGGTTTACATTGGTTTATATAATTATTAGCCAAGAACTGTGCTAAGTGTGGATGCTTTTCTGTCATTGCACAAACTCTATTGCTTATTTGTATATTCACAGCCTAAGTTCTACAGAAAACTTTCAGCACAGTCAGTGATCAAGAGTTTTGGTAAGTACACATGGCACTTGTTCAAATTTCAGCTTATTACTTCTAACAGCTCACTACTTTTGACTCATTTTATTATATTGATTTATTCAAACCCTGTTATTCAAAATAAAATATATCCTAGGTTTAAATCTTCATTTTGTGTAAAAAAATGATTTTTTGTGTAAAAAAAATTCATGTCCTGCAGCTGAAAGATGAGTTGCTCTCCAAAGATTACTAGCTATGGATAAAGTAAAACCTGCAGAGATCTAGCTTTACTTGAAACATAGACTGAGTACACCCTCAGCAAGTTTGCTGATGCTGGGAGGAGTGGCTGACACACTGGAAGGCTGTACTACCATTCAACAAGACCTGGACAGACTGGAGAGTTGGGCAGGGAGGAACCTGATAAGGTTTAACAACAGCAAGAGTAGAGGGAAGCAATAACCATATGCATCAATACAGGTTAGGGGATGACTTGCTGGAGAGGAGCTCTGCAACGAAGGACTTAGGGGTCCTGATGGAAAGCACGTTAGCTATGAGCCAGCACTGTGCCCTAGTGGCCAAGAAGGCCAATGGTACCCTAGAGTACATTAAAAAGAGCGTAGCCAGCAGGTTGAGGGAGGTGGTCCTCCCCTTCTCCTCTGCCCTGGTGTGGCAGAGGACTACTGTATTCAGTTATGGACTCACCAGTTCAAAAAAGACAGATATCCTAGAAGGAGTCGAGTGGAGAGCCACAAAGATGATAAAGGGCATGGAATAGCTCTCTTATGAGAAACGCTGAGTAACCTGGGTCTGTTCAGCCTGAGAAAATGAAGACTGAGAGGGGATCTGATATATATTTATAAATATCTAAAGGGAAGTAAAAAAAAAAAAAAACAAGCGGAAAAACTTCTTTACAGTAAGGGTGACAGAGATGCAGAACACGTTGCCCAGTTAGGTTGTGGAGACTCCAAGGAGGCATTTAAGACTTGTCTAGATGCCTATCTGTGTGACCTATTGTAGGCTACTAGCTTCAGTGCAGAGGTTGGACTCAATGATCTCTTGAGGTCCCTTCCAACCTCTGCAATTCTTTGATTCTCTGTGATCTTTATTTTTAATGTTCTAAGCACCCTTTAAAGGACACTAAAATCCAAGTCAGTCTTCTAAACGTAGCTTGGCTTTCACTGCACTTTGAACCTTAAACAAGAAGAGGCAAATGAAGCTGTATACTGAGATGGGTACAATGAAAACGAGCTAAGGTATTTCTTCACTGTGGTGAACTGTGCAACACAGATGCACCCTGTGCCTGAAATAAATAATTCCCCACTCACCCATCACTTCAAGAAAGAAGCAACTTTTTCTTTGGTAATACCAGCATTCAGATTGTCTTGCAAAGCTGAGCCATGGCATGCTGGCGTGCCAAGGGATGAAGGTCAGGCAGAGCCATAGCCCTCACACTACTGAGATAAGCAGGGTGCCAGGCACTGAAAGTTGTGCAGTGCACATCCCATTCAGGAAAACAAGGCAGCTTCAACGGAAGATTTCATTGCCTCCAATTCAGGAAAGTCCTTCAGCATATGCTAAATGTATGACATGTTTCTTTGTTATGTTATGTATCACATAATATATAAATATATAATGATTTTCTGAACTACGTTCAGAATATACAAGAAATAAGAGTATCCTGAGAAGAAATGATAAAGACATCAGGATAACAGAAAGTAGATGATTATGCCAGCTTTTATTTTAAGACACAGAGCTATAAATGTAAAGAAGAGCAAAATGGAAAAGCAATTCAAAAGAGTGGAGGAGGCAAGCAGCCAAAATATTTGTCTGAAAATGTAGCTTCCTTGGTGCTCATCAGATAGAATGTTTTCTGTTTGCAGCTTCATCTGAATTTTGACTTGAACATTGTTTTGCAGTCAAAAGCAACCAAGGCCTAATTAATATAGTACATTTGTGACTGTCTTCTCTTTAAAAAAAGTATACAGCAGTTTAATTTCTTTAGAAGTCAGAAAGAATAAAAAGATCTGTATCTATTAATTCTGATGGATGGTGGGTGATTCTGGGTGATGTCTTTTTTTTTTTTTTTTTCAGAAAAAAATATGAAACAGATGGTCCGATGAGATGGATAAAAAAGCACATCTCTAGTCAGTACCATTACTATTTAAAATGGCTACAGGTCTACCCAGGTGGTTTTCAAGAGATTCTCCAAAAGAAAATCTTCAAAGTCATTCAGCAGGTCTTGATACAGTGTGTGGTTAGTAGTTACGGAAGTAATGGTAGCCACAAAGGTGGTACTTACCAAAGACTCTGCTAATTCCAAGTCCATGAGACAGTCAGGATTGATGTCTCCTAAAACTACTGCTAGGACAGATTGAGCAGTCCTGGATTTTCTTGTGCTGGATAAGTCATTATCCACAGCAATTCTTTATGAATAGACAGACTCTTCTCTGAGGAGCACAACAAAAGGACTGTAGTCTTAGGTCACACATTGAACTGAGTGAAATTCCAACTGGATATACAGGAGAAAAGAAGAGGATGCAGTTCCTCTGTCTGACACATTCAAGTGACTAACTCAGTTGGACTTGATGATCCCTATGGGTCCTTTCTGACTCAGGATATTCTATGATTTTATGATCAGAGAGATGTACATTCTCTGCCCTTTAATAGCTTTCAAACTAGGCAGGACAGTTATCTATTCTTCTGACTTTGAAATTGTCTGGTTTTGAGCAAGAGGTTGAACTTTTAGAGGTTTCTTGAAATCTGAATTATACTACGATTCTAATTTTAACATTTTATCAGTTGAAAAAATATATTTTCTAACACGCTTTATTTATGATAGTAATTATCTAGTCTTCATTTCAAACAGAAAAAAATCCTGGTCTTGATATTTAGTAATTGTGTCTCCATAATTTCTATAAGTGATATTTATATAAATGTAACTAGATGAAACAATCTTCAGTTAACATTTTAGCATCTCCAGAATCTATGTGATATTGTCTATGGGAAGGCAGACATCAAACTGATTTTTAAGTTGCCTATGTTTAAAAGATATTACACCCAAAATGTTAGAAAATTGTCCTGGACCTTAGAAAGACCCAATAATTTTAATACTACAAACTATGAATATCTTTCTTGGCTTGAAGCCTCAAGCTCCAGGTTTCAGTAGACCCCAAATTTAAAGAAAAATTAAAAGAATTACAACATTTATTCTGTTTCTTAGGGAAAGCCAAATTAATCCCATGGAAGTTTTCATGGCTAGCCTGGTATAGAAGCAGCCACACTGAAAAATTATTTTACGAAATCAATGAAAATGTTAAAGGAGGCAAACATCAAAGAAAAGGCATCTGCTTCAACAAATTCACAGAATAAGTGTTAAGATGAAAGAGAACCACATGTGATGGCAGAAAGCAGACAGAGCACAGTTTCACAGTGAGTTATTTCTGAACATCCCCATAAGCAATTGTGCTTCATTTAAATAGGCACAGCTCATTCCCCATGCACAATATGGAAGCTCAAATTTAAAGGAGACCCTGAAAGACAGGAGGAAATGGCTCAGTGACAAATGAGCATGAAAGCACAGCAACTACTGCAGGCACTGATTGGCCACATGAGTGAGACGTAACAGGTCCTTATCTATTATTAGCACTACCAGAGCACTGGACACATACCGTGTCACGCCATGAGCAGGGGTTTCTAGACAGGTAACAACTTCTGGTTGAGTTTTGAGAAGGAACCCAGTCCTTAATCATAACAGTCTTGGTACTTTGTATGGGCAGATTATAATCCTTTCTGGTGTTTTGTTAATGTGTAATCTATTTCTGAAATATAAGTAAATGTATCTATGAGCGAAAAAGCTGCAGAAATAGTGTGTACAAAGGAGTGTCTGCATTAAAATTAAAGTAGTTTAGATTAATAAGGCAAGTATGTGCATATCACCTTTTGTCAGCGTGCAGCCATTACCTGTAGCAACCCAAAATGCAGAACTAGACATGCATTAGAACAGTTTGATGTGTAGTGTTAGTAAACTGCCAGTTAACTCCTGCTAAAAATCTTGCCCTCATTAATGTTTAATACAGGAATTGTCTATGCTCACTGTTACATTTAATAGATGACAAATACACTTCTTTCTTTCTGCTCTTATTTCTTCAGAGCAAGGTCAGCTTACTGTAAGGTTCATAGCAAGCCAGTATGGAAAGACAGTGTCATCCATCATTTAGGTGCGTTTCCTCATTAGCTACATGAGTATTGCTGCTGTTGGCTTTATAGTTATCCTTGAAAATTTCATCTGGTCTGTCCTGTTCTGCCCTCATGAATTTCATTCTCATTTGAGTCCTCACTGAAACGAGAAATGTTTATTCTGCTAGAGAATATTATTTTATGTTTAATCATAATCTTTAAGTTCAGCAGATGCACTACATTTAAACAAGCACATATATAGAAACAACAAATGTGATGGGAGATAATATAGTCTGAGTGACTGGATTGAAAGTATTTTCAGTAAGTCCTCCAGGTTTGTCTAGGTCAAGCTGTTTCAGAAAGCTTTCATGGTCTCCCTTAGTTGCTTAAAAAAAAAAAGGTATAATAATATCACAGTATTTCAATTTTGCATTTGAAAACATTTTTATCATTATTATATTATTTTGTTGCCATCATCATTATCATTATTATTATTTTAGTAGGATTTTCTTTCAATTTACTTTAATAAATCCAATATCACATTCTCATGTTCAAGGCAAACATTTCAGTTCAGGTCAAGGAAAAAACTGTTTTTTAAGTGTTTGACTCAAAATATTTTCAATTGCCATATTTTAAATGAAATTTTCTTAGTTTTAATTTTGCTTCTATTTTTCTTAGCTGAAGAAAGAAGCTGGCAGCACAGCTTTAATCTTAACAGGATCTTTAGTAATGAGGGCAGCTGCTCACTAGAAAAATGGCTTTCATTTATTCACTCATTTGATCTTGGACATCTAATTTGATTGACAAATGCATCTATTCAGGTTTTGCACTAGTACTGACATCCTGGTGCTGGCAGAACTTGAGTTACTTGAGAAAAATCAGACTTTGTTTCTACAAATCAACAGGTGCAAACTCAAAAGTGTTGTTTGCACCAAACATTGCAGAAATAATCTTAAGAGAATAATTATGCAAGGAGTAATGATGGGTCTTTCAAATAGGAGGCAAACAGCCAAGTCAGATAGTTTGCCAAGGGTCACTAGAAAGTGAGTGTCCACCCAAAGCCAGTGACAGAATATGAAAGTTTTGCTACAGCATCTGATACTCAAACTTGAAAGTATTCTTTCATTTACTCTCTGAATGAGCATAGCATGTGCCTTAATGCTCAGGCTGTTTTTGTAAGTTATAATTGCACTGAGCTACAGGAGTCAATCTGGAAAAGCTGATGAGGACTTAACTTTGTCACTATATTTGTTTGGTTTGAGGGTGTATAATCAATGAATATAAAGATCTTATAATTATGATGTAAATGAGAGGGTTTAACAAAGCAGATTATAATAACAAAAAGAGAATAGATTGAATGCTTACCCATATCCTGGGCTTGCTGCAAAACTCTAAAGGAGGAATCTCCTAAAGAGAATCTTTCCCCCTGGTAGCCAGCTCTTAAATGGGTCTAGGAGAGGTGGAGCCAGGTTCCACCCCTTCTGGCAGCACAGGTGAATTGCCTTCACTTGTGTTCCTGTGGCTGACTCATTGCTTACCTCAGGTGATCAGTCAGAGGTTCAGGCTGTGATTCAGCAGGTCCCATTCAGAGGGGCTTATTTCAGTGAATTTTGTTTATTTCAGCTTTATTTTGGTCACATCACCTAAATGCCCATTTGTGGCTGCAGTGTACTGGACATACTCCTGGCATACATCCTCTACCTTGGCTTTAAACCAAGAGGAATCCAGGGTGTTCGTTCTGAGTGTGCTCTGCAATGTGTACCAAATGATGGGGGTGAAGAAAAGTAGGACACTCACTTCTACTCCAAAGCATTAATGTACATGTACCTTCAGTCAGGAAGACTTCTTTATGTTGTGTATTTGTGACATTTTCATGTTTCAGTCACAGGAGTGTTCAGGCTCTGCATACCCACCAGCTTTGGCTCTGAGCTTAACAGATTGCCTGTGCCTACTGCACTGTTTTAAGCATATTCAGTCCTCTTGGTGAGCATCTAACTTAAGAACTAGGGTACCATCTCAAGTAAATTAAGGAAGGTAATTACATCCTGAATATAAATCAAGATACCTAAGTAGACAATGGCTAAACTATTAATATAAGGGTAGTCAGATGTCCCTCTGGAGGCACGTGTTTTTATCATTGCTTACTAATGCACATTAGATACCCCACATTATTCAGCCCTCCCTCTCTGACCCCTTGCCTTATGATGTCCAAAATCTATGGAATAGTAATCCACGGAGTGAAAGAACATAAGGTGATATATTAACTCTGAGTATCTAAATGTAAAACTCTAGCCACAGGTTCTATTTCCTCCAGTATTTCTTTTTCCAAAGTAAGTTCAAGGCATCAATCACATTTTTTTTTCTTATCCTAGGTCTTCTATGGGGCCCCTATAATCCCTACAGGATTATATTTCACAAACCATCTGCTGAGAGTCAAGGAAAACCTTTCTGCTTCCTCCACTCCAGCCTCCCCCTTGCAGGATAACATAGCCACAGGTCACAGCTGAAAACTCCTACAAAAACCTTCCTGTTTTCTGCTGTTCTTCAGCTCACTCAGGCTGTTGCTGACTTTTATGAGCTGGATTTCTTAAGCTGATATTTGTCTATGCATTCACAGACCCTAGCTGTATTCTGAAACGCAACTGGTTGACTATATAAGAAGCAAAAGTAAAACAATTTTTTGATTTTTGGATGACAATTTTTCCTCCTAAAATTTGTATTCTTTCAGCACTGAGTGATTTTGGCAGAAAACTTTCACAAACCTTATGGAAAACATAGAACTAGATGTAAAGGTGCTGTTACTAAGCGATGTAACTAATAAGAAAGCTTTTCTTGATTTTAATTATTATTACAATAAATTTCTTTTCATGCCTGATGTAGAAATGATCCATATCTCCTACTTGTTCCTTTCCTACTCCGTATTTCTGCTTCTCATGATTTTCATGGGAAATCTCTCATCTGCTCACCAAACAAGCAAAGCAGCAGGAAATTTCTTCCCTCTGTGAGAGATCTTAGTCTATGAGCTCGAAAGACTTAGCCTCTGAGAATGATGTATGTGGTAGGGAATGCCAGAGATGATAGAAATGTTTTTACCAGAAGAAGAGATGAAAGTATGCAAGTATAACAGTATTAGCTTTCTTAGGAACTAGATGAAAGACAAAAGAAAAAAAATGACAGACTTTACTCAGAGCATGAGAGATGTTGCCACACCAGAGCATAAGACTGAACACCTTGTCCGGTCCTGTTGAGGTCCCAGATATACAACGTCATGTATATGGCTGTCTGCATGAAAAAAAATCTGAAAAAATCTAAAGTTTTTTGCAGCTTTTTGGGAAGAATAATAAAAATTCATTGTTCTGAGTAGCAGAGAACCTCTTGTGACTATACGACCATAGTCTGTCAATGCATGGAAACAAGTAGTAAATATAGCCATGGAAGGAGTGAATATGTCATAAAGCTTGAAGGCAGGTGTGTGTCTAATTGTTTGACCTACGTCTAGCATGTTCCATTTTTTACAAGAACAAAAGAAAGATGAATGAAAAAAGCAAAATATAAGCTTTGAGATGACCAATATCAATGCTAAGCATATGTACATTTTATCCAGACAACACGAAAAACACTATCACTATGCTAAGCACTTTGTATCAGGCCTATTAGGTGTCTTCTACTTAGTCAGATTGCTATCAAAGAAATTATTTAATTTTAAATCACTATGTTTAATTAATTACTCATTCAAATTACTTTAGGCAACAAAATATATTTCTACCTTTCTAACAGCAATTTCTTAGTTACTGTATTTTCATCAATTAATAAAAAGAATAATTTATAAGCACGGTGACATTGATATTTTTTATTAATATTTTAAGAAATGTTTTGTCTGTGAGGAACTGTTTACACATTTTTCCCATGTAAAGTACTAGGCACAAAACCAAGAGCTTTTTTTGTTTGCATGAAGGAAACCAAAGGCTGCAGAATCCTTTAGTCAGTTCATTTTCTTACGATTTGCTAATGCCACACTTTCTGCTGCTTCCAGATTCCCCCAGCTATGACTGATCAAGGCCTGGTACAGGCTAAAAAAACCTGGAGGCAGCTCTGAATTATAAAGGCATATGGTCCAAGAAGAAACTTTTTCTACAAGGAAATAGTTTGTTTGCAAGGAGACTATACTCTGTATTGAATGATCAATTCCATTTTATCCTAACTATGAGCATATTGGACAATCTCAGTCATTTCAGAATTAGGCCAGAAAGAAAAATTCAGACTTGATTATGAATATCACTCTCTAAGATGGAGGTTTTTTTTGCACTAGCTTCTATGAAAATATACAGTAACCTACACTATGAAGCCTAAAGAGTTTTCAGTCCTGACGAATGTTCATGAATGTCCACTTCTCCACACAGGTTTTATGAAGAAAAAGTCAAAGCAGAAAACCAGATTCCTTTGTTTAGCAAATATTTAGTGTGTTGGAGTTATCTCTGAGCCTTTACCAGCTTCAGTGCATGATAAAGGGAAGATATTTTAAACTTTCTTTTGGAACTGAAGTTTGAAGAGCAGCGATGTTAGTTTGTTTTTTTGTAAAATGGCTTGTGACAAGTTTAGCCACTTATGGTATGCTTAAGAAAAAACTAAAATGAATGATAAGCTGGCTGTATAAATATGTCCTCCTCCCAGTATGTAGAAGTTTCTTAGTAAAACACCAGACAGGGGTATTCTCAAACGGAACTACTCTGGGTGGTCTAATACAGTGACATAGAATATTATGCAAAACTCTCAGCAAATTGGCAATGTGCATTACCTAGCTATCTACTGACAGAGCTGCCTACTAACAGTACAGCGGTGCTGTGAACTGCAATTGAGTTAAATCAGGAATTTCCATCCCACACTCCCTTGCATAACATAAACCTGTTCTCAGAGTCTAATGCAATAGTTAAGTATGTTTAGATCAAAAGGAAGACATTACTCAACCCCATAAATACATACTCTGCTGTGCAGAATATGTCACTCTCAAATCTGTTATCTCAACATCTTAGTTGTAAATTGTGCTCCATTTCAAGCAAATGGATACTACCCATGCTTGACATGATAGTTCCATAGCAGAGAATCACACTGTTAGGCACGCACAGCAGGATCTATTAGATCTGATGCCAGACAGATATCAATGCAGATTTATGCCACCTGAGAATCCAGCCTGTAAACCTTTATGAAATAAAAGTGAAAAGAGCTGAAACCACAAAAGATCCAGATTCTGATTTCAATTATGCTATTAATAACCCTGTACAACATCATTGCTTTTGATTTTTCTGTCGTACAGTTTTATGCTCTGACAACTCTTTTCTTTTAAATAATCAGGGCAGGACACTGGCTCAGTTTCTCTGGATTTACTCTTGTATTTTTGGAATAAGGAGTAAAATAAAATAAAAGTTCATCTCATTTTATCAAAGATCAAACAGATATATTCTGATTCGAGAGTACATCATAAAGGCCATAAAATGCTTTCTTTTTTTTCCCCAAATAAACTCAGGATAGTGTCTTTTGTATGCTTGACACTGTCTCACAGTCTGTGCAGCTGCCTGCTCATGCAAGGAAAGTATTGCTGCTAGAAGATCCACAAGACTCTTTAGTATAGGATGCTGTGTACAGGAAAATAAATGTTGTATTTGATAAAGCTTTATCACCTCCAGGAATAGTGTTAAGTAGATTTACAAAGGTTCTTGATTACTGCAGTTACATTCAAGGTGATAAAAATGTTTTGACTGAGTCATTTAATTCAGAGGGCTTTCTTAGCAAGTACTCAGCATTGAGAAAAATCCTCTGAAGCTTTTCATGTATTACATGCCAACAAATAGGTACAAAGTATTATAGACAAAAGATGGGAAGAATAAAATTGCTCATGCATTCAATGCACTGGCAAAAGCAGATGATGATGACTGGGATAAGAGGGAAACACAGTGTGTTTCTTCCAGCTGTAACATGGATTATCACTTTTTTAGATGGAAATGTAACTTCCAGAGAAAGAGAAAATGCAAAGATCATCTCCCCACGACCATTGGAATATATAGACAACAAAATATAATGAGGCCCAGAAATTTCCAAAACCAAAAGTGTAATGATCTCAAGTGAGGAGATTCGGCTGCCTACATCACAGGAAAAAATAATTTATGTAACATAAGGACAATACCAATTTGGCAGAGTTATCCAAAATCACATCTGTTCACCATGCATTATGTTTGGTGACAGAAAGAGCAAATTGCAATGCAGTATATGATAAAACAGTGAAAGCATAGCAAATCAGATGACTGGTAATGAGCAGAACAGGCTTGTTGATTGTCATCATGTTCTCCTAATTCATATAGACCTGTGGTGGCTGTGATTAAAAAGATTTTCATTCAGCAACAAATACTAAAATATTACTTGTTTTTATAACTAAAACTAAGATTCTTATTTTGTCTGTATCCTAATGAATGTTATCTTTTATTCTACCTATTAGAACTTATTACCTTTAGACTGCTTATTTTTTAGAATTAGTCATAAAATTGTCAAAATATTTGTATTATTTGATAGAAGGCTATTTTTGTGGATTCAAAGAGAAACTCCTATTTGTCTCTGTGTTACCCAGTGTAGTGCAGTATCTACAACAGTGTGGGCAAGACTTTTCTCCAACAGTTTCTCATACAACCTCCTAGTTGTCTTAATCTTGCACATCTGTTTAATCAGAGATTAGAAAATAAGGAAATGGTGTGTGGATGGAGAGGAACTTAAAACAAATTTGCAATAACTATAAATTATAAACTATTAATAAATTGATGCTTATCCTTTTTCTCTTTGAAATTACAGCTTGGAAGACTATTTTCATATCTGAATCTAGTGGACATCTCCCTACACCCATACTTCCCAATTTAAAGTAAGAGTAAAGCACTTGTATTTCTGGCTATTGTACGTTTTAAGGATCAGCTGACAGCCAAAATCATTGAGATGACCAAAGTTAGAGCTTTGTATTATGGCACTATAATTTTTTTACTGAGTGCAAATGTTTTGTGGTTTTTTTTTTTTTTTTCCAGATAATTATAGTATATTTTGAAATATGAAAACAGCTACTTATATTATTCTAAACATGCAACTATAGTTCTCAATATTGACCTTACTCTTCTTTTTCTAAGACACTGACTTCTTGTCCTAAGGGGCAGCTTGAGTCACTCCGAACTCTGCATGCTACATATATGTCATTGTCAGATTACAGTAAGAGTTCACCACTCAGTGATTCCACCTCCAACAGCAGCAAGGCTTGAACTTTGAGTTAAAGCTCCAGCTATATTAATATTTAATATTTAATCTCTGAAGATAAAAGGGAGATGGATTCCTGGTTATTTTGAAATCAGGTCTGGTCACCAGGCAGGCAAAAGAAGATGTATTTTGGCACAGACATCAGAAACTTGGCACCCACATATTTTAAAGCTTAGACTTGCTATGTTCACAAGTGACCTTCCTTCTTTGCCTTCTCCAAATGTCTCCTAGTGTCCCCAGCCAGCATACTAACAGGGCCAGACACACAAAAGACACTGGCTCAATTTTTCCCTCAAAATAGCTATGCTTCATTGATGGATAAAATGATTGCTCTCAATGCCTGTGGTATTTTGTCTGGATGAAAGGTGCTGTAAGCCATAAAGCCAATTATCTATCATTATGTTCAGGTGTCTTTCAATCGATCATGGTTTTTACAAACCAAGTGTTCCTTGGTTTGCAAGGGAATTGTTCCAAGCATGCCTCTCTTTGATGAACAATCTGAAAAAATAAAGACAAACATATAAACTTGTTCCCAGCTTTCAATTTGCCTCTTTTCACTTGAGCTAAAAGGACATTCTCACTTATCCAGATAATAGTTGAAACTTTCCCCAAGGATTATAGCAAATACAGGGTTAATTGCGTTCCTCATCCTTATTTAATGTAAACCATGCCTTGGCACTGTAAAAAGGGAATGTGGGAGGAAAGGGAGTTACCCCTCTGAAGTGTAGGAAGAACATAGAAAAGGGAAATGCTCTGGGAGATAAAAGAACAGGGCCTAGTGCAGCGCACAGAGAAAACATTGGGAAAAGAGGAAGCAGGTGGTGGGTTTTGGATTTCAATTGAAGTGCAGGACAATTCAGTGACCTGTGAGAAGGTTTTAGCACTTTTTATGAGCATGAGAATTCTTGCAGTTTACGTTTGCTGATCTTACACCTCATGGGTATGCGTAGTGATCTGTGGATTTTGCAGCCTTCAGTTTACAGAATGTTTTATGATGGTTTTTAAAGTAGGGGAACACTTGCTTATGTATTGCTTGTACGATCTAGTCAGTTTGAGTGGTTTCTGAAGCAATTAAAGTGAATGATATCATACAAGTAGAAAATCAAGGTTGTGGTTGTTTCTTTTGTTTGTTTGTTTGTTTGTTTGTTTTTCATATATTCTACTCTGTAACACACTCCTCCCATCAAAATACTTGACACCTAGTATTGCGGAGGACCCAGCAGGACCTCCTGCAGAAGTTTTGTATCTGCAATGGAAGATATGTTTGAATGTTTGTTTGTACACGTGCAATTCACGTTCACAGCCCCACCATTATTCTTACCTTCAGATTTCTGATTGTTATGCTTAATTCTTCTTCTGAAGTATCTGTCATATTTCTCTTAGTTCCATCTGTCAGATGTCCTGAGAGAATAAAGTTACAATCCTTAGCTAGGAAAAGGGAAGTATATTATGATGATGGCACTGGCAGAAAACTTGCTTGAAAATACTAACTGTGCAATGGAAATAACATTAAAATTGGATAGATTTTTGATTGCAAATATAAAGAGTTTGAAATGCGGTTTTCTGAGTTTCCATGGACAGCGTAAGTGAAGTTTAGTGGCCTCAGTTGAAGGAATTTAGCAAATCTTTGCTGCTCATCTCTGATGAGTAATCTTTTGAGATACATGTGTTTGTTTTAACAGTGCAACTCATTTTTTAAAAAAAGTTAGTCATAATAAGCATCCAGACTACAAAAGAGTGATTTAACATAGGGCTCAGCATGAAAGCCCACCAACTGCAAAAGTAACTAGCATGCAAATCTTCAGCAGTTTATAATTTAGGTAGCATCAAAGAGCAATCCAGCTTGTTTATGTAAAAAATGATTTCCAGATTGTTTAATTTGAAATGACTGGAACATATTGTGTGTAATTTTAATGTCTTGCACAAAGTATTTTGCCATGTGAACTGTGGGAAAAAGAAAAAAAATAAAATAAAGATGGATGGAAAATGAATTGCTAGATCTAATATTTGTTTTCTGCTCTTAAAACAAACAAACAAACAAAAACAAAAAAACAACATCTACAACATCACTGACTACAGCTATTCTATTTTTGTTTTTCTTTTTTCACTCAGGAATATGTTGCTATGCCTAGTCCTTCCTCCCTTTAGTACTGTCCTAAAAATATTCTCTAAGATTTTCTGCCTGAACTGATTTTCTTTTATTATTGAATTAGTCTCTTGCTTTTGGTAGAAAACTAATGAATATGTATGATTTTACTAATCCCTTAGATATGCCAGTTTAAACCGATTCCTGTATTTGCAGTCAGGAAAGAAGAAAGGGATATTCTCTTTGACATGCTGGAAAATACTTTATGAGCATCCTTTTTGATGTTCATTTTTGAATTTATTTATTTATTTATTTTGCTTACTTTGCAATATTACATGGGGATTCACTGAGTTCTGTCAATTTCCTGCAATTTCAAAGAGGCCATCACAGATGTCAGGGAGTGTTCTCTCTCAAAGCTGTGGGTGGGACAGTATCCCAACTCTTGTCCATAGGCATCACTGATGACAGTGTCCTGCTGCACTGTGTCCTTCTGTATTCTTGTCTACCATTTTCCTGGCACGTGTGTGCATGCACTGAGGACATTGGTTGTGGATTCAGTAGGAATCAGTGCAATAATCCTGACAGTACATCTATTGCATTAATACAACAGAAGTATAATTTTTTAATGTCCTGCATCTTTAAAGTACAGATTCAAGAAGTCCTTGATAAAAAATGGAATTCTGGTATTTATAAATAATTTTCACTGATGAACAAAAAACCCAACTAAATAAACATCAAGAAACTAGCTTGTTAAATTACATTGTTTCTGAATGGTCAACTTTAGCGTCTTTTCAAAGCAAGATGAATTTACTTTATTTGATTTTATGTATATGTATCTCTGATTCAGAATGAAAACTTTCAATACACAAAAAGTGCGTGCTGCTTTTACCTTTTCAGCAAATTTCCTGAATCACTTACATTATTTCTGTTCCGGTGAAACAATTAATTTTAAACCAGTATATAACAAAGGTTCCCAGTAGCATTTTCCTACTTAAATATCACTGAGGGGAGAATGTTCCTATTTGCTGTTATTTATGAACTGTCTATCTGCTACAGGATGATAAATACATTTTTCTTTAAAAGTGGAGAGATTGCAGGTTTGGGGAATATGAGATTTCTGTACAGAACTACTGAGATACTTCTGCCCTGCTCTGAACATTCTTGATTTGCATACTTAGGGAAGGAAAGGAAAAACAGCAATGTTCCTGTTATGAACAAAACCTTTTCACATTTTAATTCTTTCATCCTAGCTAAATCTCACCTAGCCAGCTATAGATGCTGTGAATTATTCTCTGCTTCAGTATTTTTAAGGAAAAGAAAGAACATCATCAGTTTAAAAACTGTTTCAGCAAAGCTATAATGACAAAGCACACTTAAAAATAACAGAAAAATCACTTGAAATGCATTATTTTGCATTCACAAAGTGAGTCTGACTTGTACTTTAAAAAGATTGTTCACTTGCTAGTCCTCTGTCTTGAGACTGTTTGAGCTTCATGACTGTTCCTTGTGATTTGTAAATGGTTTTCATTAGAAATATATTCATTACTACATGCTTCTGTTACAATTTTTAGGAACTCATGATAATATCATGTTGTGCCAGTTGCAACACATCACATTTTCATCTCATTTAATGTGACCTAAAGCAATACCTTGTACTATATGTATGACATAGCTACATTACTCCCATGTGATCAGATGTGACGACCAAGACACTTGGGATGATACATCCTCCCACTTTACCAGTTAAAAAACTTTTCTATGTAACAGAGGAATGAAACAAAGAGTCCTATTTTGGATATCTTTTGACATACATTCACAATCAGCATCGACGGATCCCAACAGGGAAAGGCTGACATGACTTCTATAATGAAAACACAGCTATTAATAGTGTGATTTTATCTGATGGAAAGCCAGTTGGATCTAGACACCTTACTGAGGCTGTTCACAGGAGCAGTCTTGTGTCACTCAACCGTACTCCTAATTTTCTGCATTTCCAGCAAAATGAGATTTACTATGTCAAAGTCCTGTAACATGCACAGCATTTTATTGTTTTTGAGGTCTTTTGAAACACTGCCACTCTGGTGTTTGACTGCACAGCTTTTACCAGAGTGGACACTTTAATCTGGATGTCTTTCCTCTGTGTGGTATCTACTTTTGGAACTAAGTAGGAATTTAATCCTTTTGAACTTTTCTGTCAGGATTTGTTGAAATTACCCAAGAGTTTTGGCAAAAGGGTACAAACTAAGAGACTGGTTTGAGAAGATGGAATCATATGTGTTTTCTTTCTTTCAAAAATATATATTAAAATCACCTTCTTACTGCTTATTTTTAAACAGTTTTTCAGATTGTTTAAATTTAAGGTTGTGAAGATACTCCTGTAAATGTTGTTAAGTATAATTGAAGTCCAAAATACACAGAAATTGAGACAAATCAGAGTTATTCCTGATGGTTGATTTAAAATTGCAAGCACCTTTTGTTTGGTCTTTACCATCAGCAAAAAATGTGTTTGATTACAAAACATTCAAAGGAAGTAATTTTTTTATTGTTGAATGTATCATGGAATGTCCACTGTAAAGCAAGAGACAAATAATACTTCTGAAGAGGACGGTGAAATGTAATGTGGCATTGAAAAGATCTGATGAGTACAGACAGCTGTCACCCTCAAATAAATAGAAAGATTAATATATGAAATTATGAGTGGTGCTTTGTTTCATTTCTAAGTATAAGAGGTTCATTATATGAGACAACAATTTGAAGCAACAATGCATCAATTTACATAGGAGATTTTGTTTTTGTGAGGACTGTTTGCAAAACCATCTTCCAAGGCAGTGGAGATGGAGCTAGTGAACAGTGACAAAAGCAGAAAATTCCATCTGTCAATATTGGTCAGACTATCTTAAAATTCTGAAGAAACAGACCAACAAAGGGGATTCAGATTTGAATTTCGTGCCTCACAATATACCAGGTGTTTTCATCCATCCAGTTATGGTTTACTCAAATAAATTGAATTTTTCTTCAAATTTAGAAGTTTGATAGGGGTACAGTTTTCTCATCCAGCTTTTGCTCTGAATCAACTCAGTTTTGCCGTGATGAACATTGTAACTCATTCTTTTAAGGACTATGTGGTTTGGGTTTATATTTTATCATCATGGTGGGCTCCTTAGTGATGCCAAGATGAAACTGTATGGTTGGTTATCCACATCATCACAGAAATTTATTGACAATGAGAAGCATTATTTCATGTATCTGTGAATATTCTTTAATGATGAATTATGATCTGTTGTGAGAACATTTTATTTTCCTTCCCACTTTTGGTGCTTGAAGGAGTAAAATTGATCCTGGCCAAAATGCTACCAGCAAAATTTTTGAAAAACATACATTGTTGAACCATAAAGTAGAGTTGATGATGTGGGCAAAGTGAGTCTCTCCAGTAAGTATGGGAAAGGTTGCATTTGAGCAAGATGCAATTTAAGTTGCAGGGTGAAAATTTCATATTGATGTTGGTCTTTTCATCTCCCACAGTTGGTACTGTGTGCAAAGGGACTGTAACTGTTCTCTGAGCACTCTGACCCCCACATCTTGAATAGAAAATCCAACTTGCTGTTCATGCCTGTGAGGAAGTTGGATTCCCACCTCATTTCACCTGCTCACAGGCACAAGCACAGCTACAGAGAATTCAGTTTTTCATTTAAATGAATTCTGGTGGGAGCTTGGGGTATTCACTTTGCTCAGTTGAAAACTTGGAAGCAGCTCAAATACTGGAGAAAAGTAAAAGTAAAAGACAGAGTCTGTCTCATTTGGATTGCTCTTCAAGGAAACAGGAGCTACAAGATTACAGCTGTGATGATAAGGTAAGAGCAGATGTTCATTTCTGAGAGCAGTGATGGAACAATAATTTTAGCGAAGGTCAGTATCCTAGATATCCCAGATAACAGAAGACTTTTACCAGTAACCGTAACTTGATAGATCCAGATGAATTTGCCAATACTACTCAACTTTAACTTCTAATATGCTGGGAACGAAGAGAAAAATAGAGACATCCCTTCTTGCTTGCTTGCAAAAACTATGAAAACCTGCAATATACGGTTCAAGAAAGAAAGGCAGTTTAGTTATTATTTTCTGGGGGGTAATGAAGAGGAGAAAAATGATGAGTAGTGGATAGGGAGTAGAAGGAGAGGCTTTTTTTGAAAGTATTAACTTTAGGTCAGCCAGTGAGGAGGGAAGTGGGTTAATCAGGGAAGAAGAAGCTGCATCCCAAATGTGTTAACTCAAGTAAAAAGTCTAGAATAAAGAACTGAAGAAAAAATTGCAAACATAGTAAAAAGAGAGTTTGCTACATTGGTTAGTTTATAAAACGTAGAAAATCATCTTTAAAATACATCCCAGGATTAACATACATAGTAGTGGTTTTTAGGCTTCTGCTGATAATTCCCATTTCTGGTTGTGATCCTCATTTCTACAGCTGAATTTGACCCTTATTTTCAGAATAACTGACAGAGGCATACTTACAAATGCCTGATGCTAATCATCAAATATATGCAAGTGTTTCAGTTTACAGTTTGTCAGATCTGATCCAAGATTTCAGCAGATGTTATCTATTTATTTAATCAAAAGCAGATTTTATCTAACATTGGTGCAAAGCTTCAAAGATTACATAAGCTTTTTCTCTTCTCACTGTAATGTAATACTGCTTTCTCTGAGGAGCTCTGGAAAGATGTTTCTGCTGAAGTCAGGGGAAAAACTCTAATTGTCTTCTGTCTTGATATGTCAACTAACTCTTATCAGAGAGTAATACCAAACTAAATTCTTGCCCTGTCCTCAGATGCATTCAGTGCAGCATGGCCTAAGTTAGCAAAAAGGTAATTAAAAGCTTTAATGGCAAAAACAATAGGAAATTACATTATTTAAATTTTGAAGTTATTTAGAATTTCACCAGTCAGTTCAGTGGAACTGAAATTCCTGCCTAACCCCTAAAAAAAAAAAAACATTATTAATTTAGCCAGGTACGAGACAGTGAAAAGATTTCAAAATGATAAAATTATGACCTTGATTTTCTTAAATGTCCTTATGAGAAACCTTTCATTTTCTCTTTTTTTATTATCTTTTTTTTTTTTAATCTTTTTGACATTCTTATTAATGTGGGCTATTGTAATGCAACTCAGGATTTGTTTCAGGTGTGAAAGAAAATAGCAAAAGTGAGACATTCAACTTCATATTGCAGGGAAATAATAATTTGCCTGCATTCTTTCTGCGAGTTGGCCTACAACTCAGGCATTAAATAGTTCAACAGTGAATAATGGGAAAGATCAGGAAGAACTGAGTTTGAATAAAAATACCATAGAGAATATTACAGGATGACAGATTATTTTTAAAAGATCTATTTCCTTTGGTTTCTAAACAAATTATTCCGTGTCCATATGGAACCAATACAGGAACAGCAAATTATAATATGGTTTTCTCTAAACGAAAAGTATCAAGTTCTCTGTTATTCTAACACAATGAATAAATAAGAATAAAGTGAAAAGGAAGTGCTGAAGAAAAAAAATGAATATATTTTCACTATAGTCTTTGAAATTATATAAAAGTATTTAAGTTTATCCCTGCTTCTGAGTCTTCATTTGCTCACAAGGTTCATGTCATCAAAGACAGCTGGGATAGCAGAAGCCAGTTACTGTTAAAATTCATTAAATACGCAGAATGTGTTAAAAACATGGAATTGAAGTATAATTTGACTTGGAAGGGTCTCTAGAAGATCATCTAGTTCAAATCCCCTGCAATGAACAGAGACATTCACAGCTAGATAAGAGCACCATCCAGCCTGACCTTGAACATCTTCAGGGACAGGGAATCCGCCACCTCTCTGAGCAATCTTTTGTTCAAAATTGCTTTACAACTCATATCATAAAAATCTTTCCTCCTTTTATCCAATCTAAATCTCCTCTCTTTTAGTTTGAAGCCATTTCGCCTTGTGCTACCACAACACAGTCTGCTAAAGTGTCTGTCCCCTTCTTTCTCACAATCCCCAATTTAGATAGTGAAATGCTGCTCTCGGGTCTCTCTGGAGCTTTCCCTTCTCCAAACTGAACAGCCCCAGCTCTCTCAGCCTGTTCTCATAAAGGAGGTGTTCCATCCCCTGGATCATTTCTGCAGCCCTCCCTGGACATGCTCCAACAGTTCCATTTTCTCCTGTTCTGGGGACTCCATATATGGACACAGTACTCCATTTGAGGTCTTACCAGCTCAAAGTAAGTCGTCAGGATTCCCTCCCTTGACCTGCTGGCCATGCATCTTGTGATGTAGCCTAGGGTACAGTTGACTTTCTGAGCTGCAAGGGCACATTGCTGGCTCATGTTCATCTTGCCACATAGCAGTAGCCCCAAGTCAATTTCAGCAAGGCTATGCTCAATCTTTTCAACCTCCAGTTTGTAGAATTTGCCACAGTCCAGCAGCCAGACCTTGCACTTGCGTTTGTTGAACCTCATGAATTTCTCCTGGGCCCAATTCTTGATCCTGTCTACATGTCTCTGAATAGCATCCTGTCCCATCAGGCATATTGAGCAGACCACACAGCTTTGTGTTATCTGCAAACCCACTGAGACTGCACTCAATCCTACTGTCTATGTCATTGATGAATATGTTAAAGAGCTCTGGTCCCAATACTGGCTCCTGAGGAACACTTGATGAATAAGGAACTGGTTGCAAAATTGTACCCAGAGAATGACGAACATTGAGCCATTGTCCATCACTCTCTGGGTACAATTTTGCAACCAGTTCCTCATCCATGAAGTGTTCCATATCTGTCAAATCTGGAGAGAAGGATGTTATGAGGGACCATGTCAAAGGCTTTACTGAGGACCAGATAGATGACATCAATCACTCTTCCTTTGTCCATTGACACAGTTATACCATCATAGAAGGCCACCAGATTGGTCAGGAAGGACTTGCCCTTAGTGAAACCATACTAGTTGTCTATTACCACTTTTTTGTTTTCCATATGCCTTACCATTGCTTCCAGGAGGATCTGCTCCATGATCTTCCCCAGCTCAGAGGTGAGGCTCATGGATTGGTAGTTCCTTGAGTCATCCTTTATACTCTTTTTAAAAATGGGTGCAATATTAGATTTCTCACAGAGATGGAGACTGCACTGTCTACCTGGCAGCCCATTCCAGTGTCTGACCACTTTTTACATGAAGAAATCCTTCCTGATATCTAATCAAAACCTCCCACAGTGAAACTTGAAGCTACTGTCTTGTGTCCTATCACTTGTCAACTGAAAAGAGACCAACATCAATCTCACTACAACCTCTTTTCAAGAGAGCAATTAGGCCTCCTTTTCTTCACAAGTTTTTCTACCAGCCTAATTTTGGGAGCAGATATTTGTGTCTATTTGTATCTGACTTAGAGGCGTTCAGTCATAATCCCACAGATGGTAGCCTCGTTTTGTGTAAAAATAATGTTGCATAAGAATAGTTTGGATTGAGTAGATTTCACTTTGTCTTGTTCTGTGAACCAGAGAACAATATAATTCTCTAAGCATTATAGTTTTGTTTATGTGGTATTGAGATTTAAGCAGTAACACTTAGATCTGAAGTTACTCTGCATTCTGTGCACTTTGTAAACTGGATAATTTGAACTGACAAACTTGCTACAGGTAAACAAGAGCAGAGTATTGTATCACCACACTTCTGTAAATGTGTTGATGCCAGCTTATAAGCCAGTACAGAATTCATTTTCCCTGCAAATACTAGGAAATGTGAATTCAGAGCTGAGCTTCTCTACCTATTTTGGAAATCTAGAGAGATATAGTCATTGATGTTTAAACTAAATTTATTTGTCTCTTGCAATTCATTTATATGTTAGCAAATGTTTTTATAAATGTGAGAATTGGTAATTTCTCAGCATTTGTTAGTGACTTACCGAAGTACCTTCCCAGGACCCACCTGATCATCTACCTAGTCATTCTAGAAGGAGTAAATAAATTAAGGCCAGGGCCAGCATGAGCTGGACCAGTGTCATGGCTTTGGCCAGAGCCAGCATGGGCTTCCTGTTGGCAGAACAGGTCAATGGCCGTGCTGCCAAATGAGTTTATCTGCATATAAGTGAGCCATGCCATGCCAGCTGGCTTCAGAGCCATAGAACAAACCTTGGTCCAGTATAGCTGCTAAAAAATAGTGCTTTCAATATTCAATTTTATTTCTTAATCTGTAACTGGACTAAAAGAACACACAGACAAATGTTTACACTTCAAGAGGATTTTGTATCTTTTTAGTAGGAGAACTGCACAGACGTATACAAAATACAGAACACACTTACAGACATTTCTTTATCACAGTTTCCTCTCAGCACCTACAGGAGTTTTAGCCAAAGACAGCATTCTTTCAAGATTCTCTGACTCCTCTTTCCTATAAATGTTTTTCTTTCCACTGAAAAATGTTCTTTCACTCCTCCTCTTAAATGCAGATTACTTTTATATGATTTTGGCAGGTCCTGCATTTATAAAGGATTATTTTGTTATGAAAACATACATTGAGCTTCCTGTCTCCCATTTAAAGCTTACTGACCTATAATTTTTTGTTTCTCAAAATTATATGTATTACCACTCTTTTGTTCAAACTTTGGGGATTTTCTACTCTCAAATTTATCTATTTCAGCATATATTTGGAATTACTGGTTTTCTTCACCTAGTTCGAGGTACTCCTGTCAAAATAAGAGGTTAGTAAGCTAAATATCATTCGTACCTTAAATATGACAATAACTGGCTTATTAAATGGTGAAGTAACTTCATATCAAAAACTAAAGTGCACATAATCTGTTACTTCCTTGTAAAAGGAAGACACCCTCTCTTGTTATGTTTAGTACATTTATGATAACCTCAAATAATCAGTGTATTGCTCTGTGGGTTCTGATTTTTTAGAATGGAAGTCTATGTTTTTCCAGGTGTAAAGCTTGAGTGCAATATTTATCACAGCTAAGAATGGTAGAGAATATACTCACAGAATTCCAAGTATCAATATAGATGTGATGACTGGACACTGAAACCTAGAAAGCAATTTAGATGAACCAGTACTTGAAGGTGAGCTAAATACCCCTTTTGTCTCTACACTGACTGCATTTCCTTTAATTATTACTGATGCTTTTACATCTGACTCACACAGAAACCCATGTTGTAAGCAGTTAAGTTTACGGACATGGGTTATTTATCTATGTTCAGTTGTCTCAAATCATATGAGATACCATGGGTTATCTTGTTTGGCCTTTCAGGAGCAGTTCCAAAGGAAAGAGTTTTGTGTAGCACTTGTGTCACATCTATCAGCCCTGTAAAAATATCCTCAGAGATGGACTATGACAAGTCAAATTGCTGTAAGGCCCCTATTTTCAGACAACCTAAGCATGATCATTCCAGGTTTTGAGTCTGGAGAAAAATTCCATCACCTGTTTGGATGTCACCAAGTGTCTTAATTTCTTTGAACTCCGTTCTGATAAAACAATCATTAAATGGGACCAGAGTCACATCTATTTCCCATTTCTCTTTCAATAGCACAAATTTATATTTTATTGTGGACTTACCTGGGTGACTAATTAATCTTTGTCAGATTGTCAAGATATTTGCAGAAAAGTAAGCAAAGCAAGACTGGTATTCCTGTTTGAGAGCAGCCAATGGAGGAAGGCTTCATTGTTTTCCTAAACTGTCAGCTCTCTCAGGCAGAATACCATCTCATTTAACTTTCCTCACCTTTTTGGTTAAATGTGAATAAAGTAAAGATAATGAGTCAGTTCTGCCCTCATGTTGACCTGCTTAGCTCTCGAGGGCCAGTAGTATCACATCTTTCTCATTCAAAGGAAGAAAGAACTTGATAAAACCCATCTGATGCCTTGTTACTCCAGGATTAAAAGCCTCCTAAGAGAGATAGTACGGAAGCGATGAAAGTGGTGACCAATAAATAGATAAGGTAGAGCAGAATATGACATTTTACTTAGAAGAAAAAGAAACAATGTATTGTAGGGCTAGGACTGACTCTACCTATTTCTTATAAAGATATTTACTTGCTCCATGCACTAGAATTTATATTTAGTTATTTGTACAGTGAAGAATACCTTTAATTTAAGAGCAGGAAATGCTACAATTTTGTAAAGCTATGTTTAATATTTTAGAAGTAATTTAGCTCTGGAAAAGTGTTAGAAATAAACAGGAGTAAAAAAAAAAAAAAAAAAGAAACCAACTCAGAGATTCATTGTAATCTTTCATTTCAGTCATTCCTGCAGTTGTTTTTGCTTTGGTTCAATTTTTAGCCACCAAATTGGAAATTGTCAAGACAGCTACAAATGTTTTGTCTCCAAATCTTTATGTACCATGAAGGCAGATCACTCATCAGTACCACCAGACCTGGTGAGAGTGGAAGGAAGTAAAAACCAAAGAGACAAAATCTAAGTTCTTTTGAACTACTCTAGCAAATACTGTTGAATCAATTAATGTGATTGACATAAATGTGCTATGGGCCCTCATGGCAAAATGCCATTCTCAGCATGGATCTAAGCTACAGTGCTGCAATTGCACAAGAGAACTCTTAAACTGCCTGCCCGGTTTAGCAGTGTGGAAAACTAAACTCTCTAATTCCCAAATTAAAGAGTTTTTCTGTATTTTTGTTGCCTTTCTATTTTTTATTTTTATTTTTCTTTCTTTATCTATCACAACATGTTTTACTGGTTACTACAGTGATCATCACTTTTCTACTGATGCTGTTGATGAAATATTTTTTTTCAGCACTGATAGTGTTTTATCTACAGAACTATATTTATTTAATGTATACAATTGTCTCCAAATAAGACATTTGGAAATGATTATTGTTTCTTTTCAGACATACTGTAATGGTGCAATGAAATGTCCATTGTTGACTGTCAACACTGTACTGCAATTCATTTAACTTTACCTGCCCAGGATTTCAGTCATTCTGCTTACACACCACTCATATATTTCCAGAGATGTCCTTGCTTTCACCTACATTGTTTCTATTAAAGTCAGTAGCAGAGCTGATAGAAATAAGTGATTCAAACCTTGTTCTCATAGCTGCTGCTTTGAATAAATATTTTTTATAGTCACAGTGATATGATCAGTATGTATTAAAAATAAAAAAATAGTTCAAAAAAGGATATTATTTAAATATTTTAACAAGGAAAGATTTTAAGTCTGTGACAAAACAAAACAAACAAAAAAAAGGCCAAGCAAAGGAAAGCACCACTTGTAATTTCACAAAATAATATCTTCTTTAAATCTTATCCTAGAAAAGTGTTGCTATTTTGCTTGGTTTGCTATTTTTTGCCTGATATTTACTGTTTTATCAGGAATAAGCACATGATATAAAAGTTGTAGAAGTCTTCTATGATAGGAATTTCATTTTCTAAACTGTGCCATAACAATTAAATTGGTGATTGATTTTCTCTATACCAGAGCTTTGTGTTTTTTTTTCTAAACTGTGATAATTTGACATTTGCAAATATATTTTCTTGTTATATTGTCTCTACTGAAAGAAGAAGTTAAGTGGTTTTATAAAAAACTCCTTCAGCATTTGCAGAAAGTCACCTCTGTTAATTACAAAATAAAATAGAATAAACTTAAATTCACTTTATCTAATTTCTTTTTTTAACTATATTATTGGATGTGTTCTCACGTGTATTGATAAAAAATATCTTTAACTAGCCCAAAATGGAAACTACTTAAGGCAAACAAACAAACAAACAAACAAAAACTAAAACTAAACAAAACAAAAAAGACAAAGAAGAATTGTATATCTGTTCAAACACTATATTAGTCAATTTTTGCACGCTCCTTTTGTTTGAAACTCTTTTGATTTTCTCATCATAAATCCCCTCCAAACCTAATTTCATCCATTTTTAACAACTAGGTTTCTCCTTCTTATCTGCTGTTTTGGGAGGTTGTTTCAATGACAGAAGTTAATCCTTTGCTGTACTACATCAAGTAAATATTTGTATTGAACTATTTTTAAGAAGGTAACGTGCTTCACAGCTGATGATTCTCATCTCTCAGGTTTCTGGTGCTGGGGATACCTGGATGCTGATTCAGACTCTAAAATAATCAGAATAGGCTTTTGTATTGTCTGGAAATAAGGGAAAGCTTTGAGATCCAGCCTCAGCTTGGATCCAGATTTTAAAAGGAGTTAAAGATGAATCCTAAAGATTTATGTGTCTGGAGTTTGAAATGTAGTGTTTCCACCTTGAGACATGCGTAATATTAGCATAGTAACTGCATTGGTTTTGAGTGATCTTTAGTTCTCAAATTGTGCATTTTAAAAAGTGAGAATCAAGCTCATTTATTATTACTATGGTCATTATTACCATTTATACTGCTGTATTGCACAGAATTTCCAGTCACTCTGAAACTGACATGAAGAATAGTGAGGAAAGATGCATTCAAATATATGTAGTTTTCTTGGGCATTGGTAATTATTTTTCTTATCAGCAAATAGTTCTCAGCACCTGTTCTTCCCCTCAACTTATTCATTATTTCTTAATGATTTCTTAAAAGCATGCTGAAATAGGAAATGCAGAATAAATAATAGTAGTTATATTGTGTGCCTTACATTCAGGCATTTCATTTATTGAATGGCACTTCAAAAAATTTATACAATACATAATTCTATTAAACCTCCAGATACCATGGCAGTAGATTTTTGTTCTCTATCAGTTTAAATTCAGTTCAATTTTTCAGATTTTTTTTTAATTTCAGAGCAGCATTAACAATCTGAGTAGTTTTCATCTCATCACACACAGTAGATTTTCTTCTCTGAGCTTTAGATAAGTTGGTTTTACTCATGAAACTACTTAACTGCATAAATAATTCACAAATGATGCCCTATACATAAGAATGTGAGGCATGTCGATTCATCTAGTAGGCATCTCTGGAACAACATATGTCCTAAAAGTCAGCTTCCCATCACTGGGGAAATGGTGACATGTCTGAGGCACTGCTGCTGACATTGCTTGAGGTTAATGAATGACAGTGCCAAAATGCCAGCACTTACCTTGTCACCGCCAAAGAGCTACAATTAAATTGCCCCTTAAAGAACTGACAAGTGACGAAAGGGGTTTCAGTGAAGGTCATGAGTATCTAAGATTTCTATTCCTTTGAGCACTGCTGTAATTTCTGATTTGCCACAAAGAAATCACAAGACAAATATCCTCTATAACCTAGCAGTCTTCCCACAGAATTATTAAATTACTGGGGTGCAGTTAGCATTAAACCTGTAATATTAAGACATATTGTATGGCACCACAAGTTTACACACTAAAACTGTTCTGTGTCCTAAGTTATATTTCTTTGTTGGTCAGTGGAATCTATAAAAAAAGGAGGGGAGTCAAAACCCTCCAAAATGCATTGGAATTTTCTTTTTGATAGAGAACAGAAGATTTTTTTTTTCTCTTGAGAAAGACATGATTTGTATCTCCCCTACGAAGGGAGGATGGGTACTGTCTAACAAAGGTTTGACTGTGTATCCCCTGACAACAGAAGATGGAATGAATGTACCTCTTGTGCTGATATTAACTTGAGCAAAATACTTCAGCCTTTTTTTCTTTCCTCAATCAGACAAAAATCCCATCAACAGAGGTCACAAAATTTGGTTTCCAGGGTTTAAATGGACACTTTCAAATGATGCACATTTTAAAGTCTTCATCCTTATTGTATGGCAAAGATAAGTTATATTCTTAGAACTTATCAAAGTTTATTTACACATGAGTTAGACAAATTGGTGACAGCATTTGCTCCGTATTACTTTTATCATGTACGAGTCTTTGTAATATTAGAAGTTTATTTTAAATCCTTGAGGGAAAGGGAATGTTGTTTACATTGACAGATCTTAATTATTGTACTGACTTATATAATATCAAGTCAAAATTGAAAGGTAGATAGAAGAAATAAAAATATTATTTAAACAAGTCAGCAAGAGATATATTTGCATATGATCTTTGAAAATAAAGTATGTAGAAGATCTATGAGATGGAGACTTCTTCCCTCCCAGATAACAGAATTTTCAGATGACAAATATGTTCACACAAAAGCAGAAATATGGAGCAAGAAGATGGAGAAAAAACATCATCAACTGTGCCTGGAACAGGGAGGGAAGAAGGCAAAACTAATGAAAAGGGCAAGAGCTAGTTCACGCCAAACTAAAATGGAAAGAGTAGCTTTATGTTTTCCTAAGAGCACCAAGTAAACATTGAACATTTTGACAGTAGTTATCAGGACTCCTGAAACTGAAGCACTCTGATTCAGAGATGGAATTCTTATTTATTAACTTGAGTGCTAATACTTTGAAGTACTGAAATTTCTGTTTTTCTTGGACCTGTGATCTGCAGTCAGAGCATCTGGACAAGCTCTGCAGTGAAACTGCTGTTTAGGGTCCATATCCATGTTATGTATTATGGTGGAATTTTGCATTATGATTTCTTGCTAAACTGTAGGTGGATAAAGAAATAATAGTTCGATTTTCTTTTTGCAAAATAGCCTAGTGATGACAGTATTTCTACATGATAGAGCAATCTAGACATCTCAGCCTTGGATAATTCTACAAAGACACTATTGTAAATACTTTTTTTTTTTTCATGGATTCATTCTGAATTCTGTATGTCTCTAGATTGTTTCACAGTCTCAGAGGTTGTCAGACAAAGTCACTTAATGTCACTACAAAAGCAGATATGGAGGCTGCTAGATAGGATACAAGATACTGTACACTCCACATTGCAAAACCCGATGACTTGGAGCTTCCCCCATTGAGAACTTAATGGGTTGGCCTAGAACTGAGGTGATTAGTGTGCAGTTAGCAACCATGGCCTTGGCCATGATTTGTGGGCAACTCCTGTAAAGGGTGGCAATGCAGCCATAGCAACAGAGTACAATATTTTGTGTATAAGACACAGAAATGCAAAAAATGGTACAGCTGTCAAAAATTAATGTTCCGGACAGCTGCTTAGCATACATAAAGTCAAGTCTGTCTTTGTTTTCAAATCTATTATTTTTAAATTTATAACATTCTCAAGGGTAAACTCAAACTTTGCCTTAGAGCATTTATTTCTTATGTCTCATATGTAAGAAATGTGATAGATATCTCCAATTGTGAATGCCCTTAATTTCAAATCCTTACTTGTTAATTTGCAACAATGAGATGTGATGAATATTTATAGAAGATTTTATCTAGATCTATTAATTTACTATGATATTCCACTGATATCTTTGCATTTTTCGTTAATAACAAAAAAAAAAATCAAATGAAAAACTGATAAAGCTTCTGTTTGCCATATGAGACTTGAACGCTATGTTTAAAGGGAAATATGTTCCACATGAATGATGTTTGACTATGTAGTTTACTGGCTATATCAAATACAATGAAGTGACTCTATGGATGTACTTTGATTGCTGGTATGGGTCATCATTTTTCCCCTTACATTTTAGGCAAAAGCTAAGAAACCTGTCTCTCTGCACTTAGTAGAAACCCAGTGTCTTCACTTTCAGTGAGTTATTGTAAGACTCTCAACAAATCTTTCACTTGGATTAAAGATCAAAGGAAAAACTGTGATTATAACTCACACAGTTTTCACCATAGTGTTTAATAAATGGTTTCAGTTTCAGTCACCAAGTATTACATATTCAGCTTCTTGACACTGTATATAGGTTGATAACATTCTTCCCTTTTTAATTGCAATTTTAAATGTTTGTTGTTTCATTACTTAGTTTATATAAAGACATTGATTCAAATGTTTTATTTTTCATTATGAAGCAAAATCCTGTAACAAATTCTGTGGTGTGCTGAATTTCTATAATTGAGCGTATTCAAAATGTTGAATATTCAGATTTATGCAGGGGGAAAAAAAAGAAAGAACAAGTAAGTTAAAAACATTTTCTTTATTTTATTTTATTCTTTGGTCAAGACAAATTTCCCTTGCAATTTCTAGTAACTGAAGATATGGAAATAATTTCTAGTCTTCAGAATTTGCCAGCATTTTATATTCTGTAACTATGCTTTTCACATGAGGGAATTATTTAATTAAATCACTTAAGTTCACCAGACTAAACAGTTTGTACGATATAAACTGATTGAGTTTGAATATATATACAAAAAAAAAAAAAAAATTGCACTGGAAGTTCAAGTCTAATATGGTTCATTCATGCTTGCATGAATTAAATGACAATTGTCTATTACTGTAAATCTAATGTAAGTTTGTTTTATATTCTGAATCTACAAAAAAATCTATATTCTGAAAAAGAAATATCTAAATACTTGGCTGCCACTGTCCTCCTATAATGCTTTCATTGCACTAAAAATACAGTGTCTTAATTGAGTCCTAGCCATGGGATTTTACTTCGTTTTTTCCCTTATCTACTTGATTACACAACTTTTTTCCTTTTCCTATTGAATATTTATCAGTGCCATCAGAAGAATTTGAGCTAAATCAGATGATTCAGAAAAGCGAGTCTTCTTGAAAAAGCAAATATATTTCTCTTGGGGACTCTGATTACAGAAGCCAGACAGAAGGACCTGATAAGGGCCTCCTGGAGTTATATGTATATTTTTTTTCACATGCTTTGCAAAATGAAAACTAGCCCAGAGATTGGTCTTTCTGCATGGGCAGCTGTGGTCTGTTAGAATTTTTAAAAACACACTGTATGTCTCTCAGAAGGTAAGTGAAATGTGAAAATATATGACAGCCAGATATAGAAATAGCTATTGTTTGAGCATAAACAAGTATACTTTAATAAATGTAAAAAATAACTATATTGAAACTTTGGGTTCTCACTGCTTTAAAAAAAAACATTGCTGAACACTGTTTTGAAATCTAAATGACTTCTAATGTGAGCTAGATTTACACCTTTTTGCTAATTGTCAAAAGCTTTCAAAAATGATTTGTTGATTTTTATTTGTTTGCTTCTTTGTTTGCTTGCTTTCCTTCACAAAAATCTGTCTTGACCTGCAGACCTGGGTAACAGTACATTAAGATAAGGATTTTGTTATTCATCCCCTGTCTTTTGTTCATCCCCTATCTTATATGTTTTATATGTAAAAAAGAAAGCAGAAAAAATGTCTAATGATTGAGGTAGCCAGTCACAAAGTCACCAAGTGGCAAGCCATCCATACTTTACACCTAAGCAGTCTCCATGCTAGACAGAAGGAAATTCAGCGAATATCTTCACACTAAGTCTTGTTTGTTAAAATCAAGATTTCATCCCTCGTTTTTTCTTTTTCCAATATCCTATAATGCTGAAATCCTTATAATAGATCCTGACATTTGTAATCTCTTACATGAACATAGGAATGTGAGATTACAGACTTTATATCCAATAACCATATATGTTCTCCTGAAACTGAAATTTTAAATTTGAGAAAAGTGGATAATAAATCTTTCTAAAAATGGCAGAACTTTGATATGCTTTATGGTCACATTTGTTTTTTCTTATATTTATGCAACTCGTGCACAATATCTTTTCCACAATTTTCCTGAAAGAAAATCAATATAAAATATCTCCAACTTCATCTGGGAATAAAGATATTTGAGGTCATATCCCACTATACAGAAAGGTGGCAGTGGTTTCCCTTACTTGTCAGGACCACACCAGATGTTTCATTAGAGATGTGGGGCTGACACCATGGAGAATGGAACCAGAGCTAGGACATGGGCTTAGGCCTTGATTTATTTCTAACTCTGATGCCCCAAATGATGCACAATGGATTGCTCAAATAGAAATACTGATTTCAAGAGCAGACACAGATATTTCATGTTAGCAAGGTAGTATGAGGATTTTATGACCATTATTTAGTGGTATCTTGTATGTTCTTATGGCAAATAGCAGAGAGATTGCAGAAATTTATAGGAAGGATGAAAATTTGAGTACTCTATATAAGCACTGAGGAATCCTGGAAAAAGGTCTGGGAAAAGCAGACAGATCTATGGCTGTAAAAGGGACTTGGATTCATGGACTTACACTGTCCATTGAACTTTTATGTGTTCAAAAAAATAAAGGTTTTTACTTTCTTGAATATAAGCAGTACTACTTAAGTCCACAGTCAATCTCTTTTTCTAAGACTCTAAAACTTAACTGCTCCATACAAAACATCAGAATGATATTGTCATGAAACACAGGCTTGTGCCCAATCTTGAATGAAATGGTACAAAAAAAGAAAAAAAAAAAACAGTGCTGAGATGAAGTATTTGTACTTACTAAATGCATAGAGTCTCTGTAAATATTAATTTAACAAATGCTTCTGTTAGGGAAACCCATAATATCAGAGCTATAAGAGAATGATGTACTTGGACCCAGCCTTCAAAACTGAATATTTTGAGCTATGCACTTCTCTGGCAATTCCACTCATTTTCTCAGCCAAACTCACATCACCAATATCAAGCTTGTCATATTGATTTTAAAGAGGAGGTAAAAAAAATTGGAAAGGTAGCTTGCCTTTGTCAATCCCAAACAGGGTTGCCAGGCAACTCGCTGACCTGACTCAGGATAGATTGTTACTGTGACCTGACTAAATACCCTCAGATCACCTGGGAATGCATAAAGAAAATACTGCAAATCTGAATTATTGCTGCAATAAGTATTATGTTTCCAGTTTGCTTCTACAGAGTATAATACTTTAAAAGTATATTTTTATAAAAGGCATAGACTATTCTTTGTGCCAAATAAAAAATGGATAAATATATATTATATAATGGTATTGTAAACTTTGAGTTTACATTGTTTCTATTCGTATTACTAAAAATAAATATATATTTACATTATTACAGTTTTCTTGTTACAACTATGCTGTTCAGATGAGCAGTGTAGGACAGAGATGTTCAGATTAGGCTAAATTCTAAATAACATTTTTTATTTTTTATTTTTTTAATAAATCTTTATTTTGCTGTGAGTAATGTTTCATATTTACGGAGTGACTTTTCTACCATAACTGAATATATAAAAAACATTATTGATATTTTCTTAGTATAGTCAAGGTTTGATTTCAATCACTTTTTAACTTTGATATGTAACAACCATATTGATTAAATTGGTGAAATTGGCTGAATTTTCTGTGAAATGTCAGATGAAATTATTTATCCATATCTGATAAGAAAAGGGAATACATGAGTTATATGGGTCACTCCAATCTCTGAATTTGGGAGCAGAACTATAAAACCAATAGTATAGATTATAATATAGATTATAACATAGTAAAATGATATGATATATTATATACAGTAGGTGTCTTTTGTGATCTTTTGAAAATCTGCCCAAATACAGCCAGATTATATCCACCTGTTCTGCAGAGGAAGATGTGTGTGATTTACTTCTCTGAAGCCCTGCTCCCATGGGATGTATCTAGGCCAGTGAGTATGGGAAACACAATATTCCCATTCCCATTCCCAATCCAGAGACATTAGGAGCATTCCATCTCCATCACTCTCAGACGCAGATACACCCCATCGAACAAGGCATTTAAATTACTACACTAACTTATACGGGCTTCCTCTTCAGTGCATAGAGAGAGGTACAGGGGACAATTTAGGCCAACTGAGACAATAATGACTTTCCTCATTGACTACGGGACACCCTAGGGGAATTTGCCATAACTATATCAGGATGCCTAAAGTACCATTAGATGGAGTACAGGTGTCCTATGGATGTCACCCTGGCAACACTGGAGATGAAGTTGTCTGATTTAAATGAAGAGAAAATGAGAATTAAATCAGAATCTGGTGAGTAGATAAAGAAAAGGATTCTGAAGAATAAAACTTTAAGCTGTAACTATGTTAGTATGGAAATGATTCTGCAAATCAGAAACCTGACAGGGAGAACTAGGCTTTCATGGCAAATATATTTCTTACTATCCTTTCTTCTATTGGTCCTCTAGGGAGATGCTTGTCTACTATCCCTACTGCCAGCCCTGGAGTAGTATCCTCAGGGATGTTGAGTGGCTTGGACCCTGCTGCTCTTTTACACAGAATGTGATGTGCCTGGGAACAAATTAACTAGAGCTCCGATCTCCTGTGTCCAGTGGTCCCAGTGGTCCTTTAATCTTATGTAGTAAATGAAGGAATTCAACACTGAATGGACCAATTAACATCTTTTCCAGAGTTTATAATTTCTGGGAACATGGAAGACAGTGAAAAAGGATTTCAACAATCTGACTTTCCATTTGCACCCAGAAGTACAGGCAAAAGGATGACAGTCTATTGTTAGCATCTTTTTCTGAAGCACTTTACATTTTCATAGTTTCCAGCCAATTTAATCATGAGAAGGTGACCCTGAAACTGTATTGTAATCTGAAAGGTACTGTACTCTCTGTAGAAATGAAGCATCTGAGAGATGTTTCTTATCGAGGTACATAATACAGTTGAAAATATAGAAGAGTTTATGAATGATTTGAGTTTGAAGAATATACTTTACAATTCCAGTAATATATAGAAGCCTTGATAAGATTATGGTTGTGATATGAAACAAAGCACTTTGAGGAAAGAATACTGAAGAGTGCAACATTTGCCAGTCCTTAACTCAGTTTGAAAATTCCATGTAAGAGCAATCAGCCTTTTCAAACAGAAGCTTTCTGTGAGTAGCTTTGTTGTTTACTGCAGGAGCTGGCGGAAATGTTTGCCAAGCCATTTTCTGTCATTTATCACCAGTCCTGATCAACAGAGAAGGTCCAAGGTGACTGGAGACTAGACAATGTGACCCATCTACAGGAAGGAGAATTCAGGGAACTACAGGCCTGACAGATTGACTTTGGTATTATGGAAGGTCATGTAGGAGATCATCTTGAGTGCCATCAAACAGTGTGTGTGGGAGAGCCAGGGGATTAGGCCTATCCAGCAAAGGTTCATGAAAAGCAGATCCTGCCTGATCACCCTGATCTGGGTGACCTGCCTACTGGATGAGAGAAAGGCTAGGGGTATAGTCTACCTAGACCAAAGTCTTGAACCCTGTCTCCCACAGCTTTCATCTGGAGAAGCTGGCAGCCTATGGCTTAGACAGATTTATTCTTCATAGGGTAAAAAATTTGCTGGATGGCAATGAATAGAGTTAAATCCAGCAGGTAATTGAGTAGTGTTCCCCAGAATTTAGTACTGGGGCTAGCGATGTTTAATATTTTTATTGATGATCTGAACAAGGTATGAATGCATCCTCTGTTTCCCCTTTCTGGAGGAACAGATTCATGAATCTCTCCACTCCATTAGTCACAGAACTGGGCCGAACCAGCCAATAAATCATAATTCCTATTTTCTATTGATTATGGGTGATGAAGAATAAAAACCACAATCATTATTGCTCAACACAATAACTTAGTTACTTTATTATCTCACTGCCCAAAGATTTTACAGTGATAAGAAACAGGGAGAGACTGTTAGGATAGTCTTGTAACACTGTACTGCATATGGTAGTTTTGTACCAGCAGGAAAAAAATAAAATTACAGTATTGTTGCTTAATGTTTTTTTATTATTATTAACCTATTATTTTTAAGGCATAGCTTGTTTACTTTTCATTTTTCAAGAATACTTCACATAAAAATATAAACCTTTGCATCAGGATACTTATCCTGACTAAGAAGACACTGCTGCACATATTTCTTAATTTTGAGGAAGCAGAGTAGAGAGAACACAGTGTTCAGGCAACTTTCCCTCTCTTACTCTTGAGAATGACTCTGATTTGTAGCTTACCATAAAGATGTCTTGATAACACAGAGTTAGTGCAGTCAGATTTATTCTCCTAGCTTGAGAAGACTTTGAGAATAATGGTATGTTTGGAGCAGAAATTACCTCTTGTTTCTTCTCCAGTCTTAGCAATCTATTTGAACCAAGGCCTTGAAACAGAACTGAGATCACTTATTACCCTTGACTTAGTCTTCATTTCATCTACCAGATCTACATGTCTCAGGTAACTTTTTTCAATCCTACATTTTAAGGCACTTCTTAAGCATTAGTGGATGGATGTGAGAGAAGGTGGGGATTATTATGAAGATAGATGTGATTAATTCAGAAATTTAAAAATCAGTGTTTTAAATCATGATCAGTTTCCTAGATTAGTTCTATCCTTCATCCTAGTAAAACCCTGAAAGACTTTAAGCAATACCTGAACCCAAGATTTTCCTTTTCCAGTCTTTTCTGTGTTAAGGGTAACAGAATAATTTCAGGTTCTCACTGGAAATTATTTATTCTCATTATTCCTGTGAAATTTTCAATAAAAATTTAGCATTTTCTAAACAAGAAAATATCCTTTCTGTTCATGCCTTCTTTTCTTTCTTTTCTCTTTTTTTTTTCTCCAGAAATTAACAGTCTACAAATGATAATGAGCTCCGTGAATCTTATTAACACAAGTTACAACTGACTGACAAGTAAGTACATAGCTGTCATGTAATCTAATCATGGTGTTATAATTCAATTAACTATTGATTTTAATTACCAATATGATATTCTAACTGTTGCAGGAAAACATTCAATATCCGTAAAGTGATGTGGAGTTTTTTTTAAACACAACTTAAGTCTGCCCCAGACATTATTATATTCAGACATTACTGAATTGTTCGTATTTTATGTTTAACAAAAACACTGTTGGTTTTTATATATTACTAGCTATGAGCTGTTCTGATGTTTCTTCAATTGATCAAACTAATTATACTTGGAAATAAAGACAGGGCTATTTACTGTTTATTTAGCACCTATGTAGCTCTGATACTTTATCATTTGGCATTTGTACAGTCACTTGAAACTATGCAAAATGAATGCAAAATAGACATGAAGACTTATTTTTCAGACTGTTTACTTATCTGCCCCTTTGGACTACTGTAGATCACTGCACAAATGGCAAAGTGAGTTGCACTCAGGCATGAAGAGAGGGTCATTGAGTTCAACAGAAAATAGTAGGATGAACTGCCAGATGCACTGGCCAGATGACTCTCTAGCACTTATACTAGTGATTTGGGTAGTGAAATGTGAGAGAAAATTTCATTCCCTGTTCTCATCAATGACTTTATTCATTTCACATCTTTGGTCAAGAAGTCAGGCTGGTGGAATCACAGAATCACAGAATCACTGAGTTTGGAAAAGATCTCTAAGGGTATCATGTCCCACTGTCAACCTATCACTACACGCCTACTGTGTCCCTCAGTGCCACATCTTCATGTCTCTTTAAGACCTCCAGGGACAGTGATTCCACCACCTCCCTCAGCAGCCTGTGCCAGTGCCTCACTACTATTTCTGAGAAGGAATTTCTCCTAATATCCAACCTGAACCTTCCCTGGAGCAATTTAAGGCCATTCCCTCTCATCCTATCATTAGTTGCATGGGAGAAGAGGTTGATGTCCACATCAGGCAACTCCATGTTATGTAAAACATGCACATCACAACTAAAGACTTTTTTAACCTAAAAGCAAGATTTCAATCAGCTGAGATCTGAAAAGCGCAAAAATGGTCAATAGTTTTCTAATTAACATATTTATGGTTTTACTAGAACCCAGAAAATCTACTGGGAATATGAACAGAATCATGGAATTAAAGAATCACCGACATTGGAAAAGACCTCCAATATCATCCAGTCCAACTATCCATCACCAATATTTCCCACTAAACCATGTCCCTCAGTACAACATCTAAATGTTTCTTGAACACCTCCAGGGACAGTGACTCAACCACCTCCCTGGGCAGCCTATTCCAGCACCTACCCACTCTTTCAGAGAAGTTTTTCATAACATCCAATCTGAATCTCCTCTGGTGACACTCCCTCTATTCCTATCACTAGTTAAATGGGAGAAGAGGCCAAACCCTACCTCCTCACAACCTGCCTTCAGGTAGTTGTAAAGAGCTACAAGGTCTCACCTAAGCTTCCTCTTTTCTAGACAAAAAAACTATTCCAGTTCTCTCAGCTTCTCCCCTTAAGACTTGTGATCCATATTCCTCACCAGATTCATTGTCCTTCTCTGGACATGTTTCAGGGTTTCAGTGTTTTTCTTGTAATGAAGTGCCCAAAACTGAACACAGTACTCAGGGTGTGGCCTCACCAATGTGGTTTTCCTTCCAGTGGTAGAAGGAAAGAATTGAAAAGTTTTATTACAAGTCATAAATATTTTGATCATAATTACTTAATTATATAATCTTGCTTTCCTTAAAGGTGAAAACTGTGGTGTGCAGGTAGGTTTTTAAGAACCATGACATTTTGGACTGGTACACAAAAAGCCCGATTTTGGATATAAGTGGATATGGGCGGATATACTAATTCCTACTTTTTGGATGTTGTCCATTAGTTAAGTCTGCATCAGTTAGTACACTTCCTAGAGCCCTCTTACAGTAGTCTTTCAAACTACTAATCTTTGAATCCTGCTTGAACTCTATCAGGGACTAAAAGCTTTAGACACTTTCCTACAAGCTGCCAATGACTGTCTTGAGCTGCTTGGATTTCAGATTGTGCTTTTAAAATTGACTGTGTACCTTTTTTGCTTTAGTATGGTATTTATCTAGTACTTTGAAAATCCATCAGACATTTCTCTCTGAATCTGGTTACACCAGAAACTTCAAAATCTTTTACATGACAGATCTATCAATCAATTAAAATGATCGAGGCTTGCCAGCTTGGATGCATACCAATTATATTAAGACCAAAAGGACTAGCAAATAAAACAGGTAATTCAAAGTAAGAGTCTCTTATGACTATCACGCATAATTTACATGTATTGAATAGTGCATTAGAATGACTTGGTAAAAAGAATTTTCAATTGCAGAGAATTACTTTTTAATGTTATTGTTTACCACACTTCTTTTTCCAATATGGCCTAAGCTGAGGCAGTTTATTTTGTCACTGGCATTGCCAGAAGACACAGACGGCAAGTTAAATTTAATAAGCAATCTGCCTACTTTTGGGAAAGTAATGCATTATCTCACTCTCACAAATGGTTACCTATCATCAGCCCCTGTGCATAACCATTTTAATATGAGTGACATCCTTGCTGAAGAGCACTTCTTCTGTGTTGTCTTAGCAGATAACGTATTTTTCAGAGTGACTCAGTTTTGTTCTATTCCAAATTCCTTTCTAAAGGATATATCCTCATAGCAAATAAAAGTAGTACAGTTAAGGAAGCATATAGCCTTGGTGTTATTAGCCTGATTGACACTGAAGATTTGGTGACGGGGAGTCTGCTATGTGCTGTATAGAGCATTTTTGGTGCCCTGTCTAGCACTCTGTGCCCTCATAGAGTGCCTGTTAGCCATAGTCTCAGCTAGCATATGCAACTGCTTTACAGCAATATTTTTTCCCTTAGAAAACTGTATAAAAGTAGCTGGTGTGTACATAGTTTTTACAGTCTCACTCAAAGTTTCTCTGTAGAGTTTTTCATTGATATTTTCTAGCATAAACAGTCATTCTTCAATGGAGAAAAAATGAGTAAGAGACAGATGCATTTCACCATTCACAAGCTGACTTTGTTATGTATGAATACTCAGATTTTCTAGTAATAATAAAACATAGCAATATAAATGTTTTCTTTAAGTCTTATTATTCATTTTATTCAATATATGCCTCTGATCAGCATCATGTAAAATAAGAGGGCAGGATGGAAAAAATATGAAAGGTGCTTTACAGCGCAGTTCAGAAGCACCTTTCCACCCAATGAGATGGCCCTGTATCATTGCCAACCTGCAGTCACAGCACTCAGTCAAAATCAGCACTGTTATACAGAGAGATAAACCTTGTTTAAATTCTACTTAAGGATTTAACAGCAACACAGAATCAAGAATCATTTTGATTATGACATTAGAACAAACCTTAATGAAGTAGAGCTCTGTGATTTCTAATAAAGTTTAATTTTTCTACTGGAGTTGATTAATAAATTAAAAATCACACTGCTGAACTCTAAGAACTACCACCTCACAACCAGCTGGATCACCTTTACCTAATCTCCCTGCTGTCCTGCTCTCTTGTGTGGATTCACCTGGAGAAGAAAGGACTCTGGGGAGACCTGATAGTAGCCTTTCAGTATCTAAAGGGGGCTACAATAAAGAAGGGGACAGACTCTTTACTGGGATCTGCTGTTATAGGAAAAGGAGAAATGGTTTAAAACTAAAAGATGACAGATTTTGACTGGATATACTTCCAAAGTGCCTAAAGAAAGCAAGAGAGCAGCACCAGGCACTACTGCAAAGACACACACGTTATAGTGCAGATTTGAAAAACAAAGCTGACAAGCACAGTTGCCTAAATTGAGAGGGCTGGTGTTCACCCAGAGCTGCCACTAATTCAATGCAGATCGTCTGTGTAATATGAGTGCTTATTTTCAAAAGAAACAGGGTGGAAAAAGTGTGTGCAATCCTCAGGAGAGTCTGATTGCAAAAGGCATGGTTGGAGCTGATTAGCCTGTTTACCCTGCCAGTTTTCACACACAGACAGTTAGGCAGCCTCAGCTTCCCCAAGCAGATTCTGGAAAAAGCTGATGAAGAGAATGAAATCTGGCTTCATTTCCATTTCTCACTCAGCCCATTGTTGTAAAGAGGGACAGTGTTTCAACAGAATATCTCACTAAAAGTGTGTGTGGGGGAAAAAACAACTAATTTTTGATACAATCTATGTGGCATATCTGTAGTTCCTGAACTTACTCCCTCATTTTGCCTTCCAGGGTTGAGATTGTTTATCAGTTGGTCATAGCACAAAATCTACTTCCTTTGTCTTCTACTTTTTGATGTTGTGCTGGAATAGGATGTTGTTTGTTGTTTTATTTGCTTGTTTTGTCACCATTTTGTGTTACTACAAGGTCTCTTCAATATTTGTGTACATGCACTATATTAAATTTAAAGACAAGAGTAGTAGTTTTCCTTTCTAAATGGTTCTCAGTGCTTTGATATTCCTAAGTTACAACCTGTCTTATGTCCTAGCCAGTCTATGGTCTCTCTTGCAGCTTCATATTTTTGTACAATTGTACTTGTGCTGTCATTGTTCTTTAACTGAAAGAAGTATTTTTTTCCTTTTTTTTTTTAAATCACTATTTCTTTCCTGTTAAAACATGAGTTTTTATTTGCTCGGCCTCTCATGTGGCCTCAGGGATCCAAAGGTGATGAAGAGAAAAAATGCCTTGGTTCTGGAGGTTCCATACTGTTTGAACTGATTTTCCTTAGGCTAACTATGACAGTTTTAGAACTTTAATGTTTAGGATCCTTAGGATAGGTGAAAATTTATGTTCCTTTTCATTCTTTTCTAATTGCTAAGTATTTGTAATAGAATTTCATGAGTGGGACGTGTCTCACCAAATTTCATCTGTCTAAACTAGTTTAATAGATTTCTGCTCTAAATCAGAAAGGGAGAACTTTGAATAGCAATTTAACCCTCTTTTTCTTTCTCTCTCTGCTTTTCATTGGGTCCTAGGTAGGTAAATGTAAACTAAATAATGAATACATATGTACCTCCAAAAGCCTTCATGTTTTTTTCCCCATGGAAAATGCATCAGATACAAAGAGCAAAATAACACTTTGGTAGAGAAATTTATCGGCTACAAAACACTATTAGCTCTGCATTTTTGCCAGTGATGAACAAGAGCCTGCATGCCACGTTTATAAAAATCTTCATCAACAGAGGTGGCCCCTATGACTGTTACCATTGTGAAACACACCACCCACCACTGTTTGGGCTCCATAAACATTCAGCAAGTGTTGATTAATGTTAACTGGTGCATTTTTTTTTCCCCACATAGAGGAATTGAATGACACACCTTTGTTTCATATGTGCTCCCATGATAGATATCATTTTGTCAGAGTGTCCCTTTGCTGCCATCTGTCACACGGCAACAAAATGTAATGGAATGTTGGCGGGAAGGTTCAACCTCTACTATCATGCCAACAATATCTGTCACTGATGTCATGGGCTGACATAATAAAATAGGAGATATTACTTTCACAGTAGTCCTCATTGATGAATTTGAAACGGTAGGAGAGTATCAGCAGAACATAGCACCAAGGAATCAGGCCCGCTCACTAGGAGACCTTTAGCCATTTCAAAAAACAAAAAGAGAATCACATAATAGAGCAAGCCCAAAATAGATAGACTAAAAGAACACCTGACTGTGATTATACTAGACCATTCTGGCACAGTAAAAAGCTTGATGGAGAATATAAATGTAGTTTACTCCCACTGGAAGACCCTTTTATCCTGTTTGCTTCAGATTTCATCTGACTTAAAAATTGAAAATTTAGAAAGATGTGTCTTTTTAAAGACATTATTTTATAAGTCAGTTGCATGTTAAACAACAGAATTAATATATTTTTTCTTTTTTTTTTTTTTCCTCAAAAGCAAACTACTCCAATGCAATTTAAGTGTGTACGATAGTTTAGGACAAAGTGGCAGCTATACATTTCTTGTTGTCTAATGCATAAGCATATTCTCAGAACAGTATTTACTTCAGCATGAAAAGTATCCTCTCTAGAAATAGCACAAGCATGCAAAAAATGCATAACTTTTCACTCTAGAAGAGTCATGCTAATAATTTTTTATTTATTTTTTAAGTTATTTATCTCTGTGATAATATTTGGAGAATACCCAGTTTCTGACCAAGGCTGTTTAGGATAAGTCTGTAGTATGCATGGCACAGAGTCATCCTAGATATACACAAAATATTTAATTTGTAGGCTGCTGTTTGTACTAAAAAAAAAATCTATGTTTTAGATTTCTGGTCTCATAGATATTAGATTATGGGATTATTTATGTCCCTCTGAAAGTTATGTAAAGAACTATTCCGTCCTATCTCTAAGGAGATATCTGTATGTTACTACAGTTAATACAAAGTTACTTTCACCATGAAGGCAATCAGGGATGCTCAGCTTGGTACAGTGTCTTGTGACCTGATTCAGGGTTACTGGGAAAAATCACTCTGAATTCTGGGTCCTTTTCCTGATCTCTGCAATTATGACAAGTGAAACAAGCATGTGGTGTTCAGTCCTTCCAGAATGGTCTTTTCTGTCTTCTGCTGATGAAGCACCGCTTCATCTGTTGCGCCAGTTGACTGACAATATGACATCTGGAATGAAGTAAGCTGTACAGCAATAGTTTCACGAGGCAGTTTTACAGGCCATTTGTTGGTAGTAGGGGTGAAATGTGTCATTCCTAATGCTCAATTTGCAGTTATTAAAAGGACAGAAGGGAAAAAAGAACAAACAAACAAATTTAATCCAGACAGGAATGCATGTTTTCATGCTGAGATGTTGCAAGCACAGTTACAATTTACTGAGCTCAGACAGACTTGAGAGACACATGTTTTCTGATTACTAGTTCCAGAGTTATTTTGGGTTTTAATGTTAAACAACAGGAGGGAAAAATATATATATATATTCTTATATATAAAGTAGATATGTAAAGTTAATAAATATTTATATAGTTTGGGGAGTAAGGACTGAATTTCATCACTATCATTCCATTTCCACATAAGCTCCCTCTTTAGCTGGGATATTTGACTCCTAGAAGTTGGTTGTCTTTTTTTTTTTTTTTCCTTTTCTTGTGTGAGCACCTCCAAAGAACTCAGGAGAAGAACATGCAGTTTCTGGTTCCTTACCTAGCTATCTTACAGATGTGCCAAACACGCTTAGATCAACAATTTTAGGACTTAACGTATTATGAGCATCTGCTGATGCATACCTTGAAGTATGTATGGAAATTCAGTATAACAGAAAAAAGCAGAATTTGTTTTGGAGTTCAGGCATCTCAGTTTATGTGGCTGTATCTCAGTTCAGGATTTTCATGATTTTCGTATATCTTCATTCTATTTTGGATATTGCAGTCTGCTGTGATTTCAGTCTTTGATACTTTGGTCATCGCTACACTTCAATATTTGTGCTGAAGTTCTGAGATAGGACAAATTATTTCAAGTTACCTAACTGTATTGCACTGTGAACTGTACTAAGCAGTTTTGCTAAATATCATTTGTGTAACTTGCTGCGAGTCAGATGCCCTCTCTCGGGTGGAATGTTTCCATGCTGAACACCTAATTAGAGGTGCCCAGACTAGCAGTTTGTTAGATTTGTTCAGTATCCTTATTTTGAATAGTTACAGGAGGTGCTGACAGATGATGTTCAAATACTTCTCCAAAGATAGAGGACGGCAGTCATCTCAGTCTCCCCAGCGTGACATGCATTTACAATTCCTTTGCATCAGTCCTCCTGAGGGCTGACAGATAACAAGGCACTTTGAATATGATCTGCTGCATTTCAGTATTATCACTGGCTTCTAATAACATTCGAATGTGGAATAACAGGTAGAGGAATTATTAACCACATTGCAAAAACACTCAGAACAGTTTGATTAGGAACAATGGCTGCCTTCAGCTTTCCTAGTTACCTGGAGTTTCAGACATGAGTGCATCTGACAGTTTCTCAGATAGGACTAGAAATACCAAGCAGTCCTATAATTTTATTTTGTTGCTATGTTTCCATCATGTTTTGGAAGTGCCCCTTTCTCTTCACTATGCTTTGGAAGCAGGCAAGAAGGAACCTTAATTTGGATCTTTCAGAGGCCTGTAGCCTTAGGAAGGCACCCATAGCAGACCCAGTAAACGAAACAGAGGGGCAAGATTTCACTTTACACTCATATGTAACACATTCACATTTTATGAGTGTGAACCATCCACATTCCTTTGCTTCTGTGCACATTTCTGTTTGCCATTTCAGTATTTAACCTTCTGTTTCTGACAGTTTTGCTGGGACTAAATGATCATTATGGTCCTTTTCAACCCAAGCAGTTCTGGGATGCTATGTAGTAGGATCTGTAGATTCTACTAGTAAGTCCTGTACACAACAGTCCAAATGCTTACTGAACTCTACTGCTCATTAGATTGTATCTTTCAAGTTTCTGAAGAAGTTTGTGCCGTTCAATAGGATCATATTAGTAACATTAACACTAATATTTGTATGGGAGCTCTGATCCAACCTTAAGCTCTGTGAGTCCTGAAGACAATACTTAAAGCAATATAAGTATCATCTTCAAGCCATTAAGATTAAATAAATAAATTTCAGTGTCCGGAGATATACTGTAGAGATCAACAATTATTCTAGCTGAAGATCTTTCTGGAAGCTCATAAAGTCCGAATACAACAGCATCAGCAATACAGAAATTAGAACTGTCTGAAAAATACTTGTGAATATAGAGTTTTGCCTTTCACTATTATAGAGCAATGGCAAGCCAATCCAAGTTTGAAATTCATTAAAGATGTGCATCTCAGCACAAGTGAGGATGTTTGACAAATCCTTAACACTGTTATTCCCCATGCATTTCAAACCTTCTTACCTCAGTTCTGTGAATACCTAAATTCTCAGGAAAGGTATAACTGAACTGAAATGTTAACAGGACAAAAGACTCACTGTCAGTTTCTGATTGGTCTGTGCCACTCCAACGATGCAAGAAAATAAACTTCAGTGGTGCGTTGTGCTGAGGTTGTCAGTAACTGCTTTATGGCTTCAAAATAGAGCAAGAGAGCAAGGTAGATAAGTGTAGAGTATTGTTGAATATGACTCAGATTTTCACAACTGTTCTTCTTTGTCTTCATTCAGCTTTAAATGAAAATATTTTAACTGTGTCCAGGCTATGATAAAACTACTAGAGTTATCCAGTGTTGAAAGAATAATTATTTTTAACAAAAAGTCTGGCAGTAGTTCTTAGCTAGAAGTGATACCCAAAGCAAGTGTTTAGACTCATTAAGGGCCTAACACCCTGGGAGAATGAGCTACTGCACATCAGCTGATCAACTGCAAACACATCTGCATTCACATTTACTGTAAGCACTTCCATGAGGCTGAGCCTTAGCGTGCTTAATACATGTTACCATGGTTTGTGGTTATACACCTCCCAGCCCTGGCTGCCAAAAGCTTCTAATGTGTTAGAGGCACTCCACTGAGCATCAGGGGCTGTGCATGAGCCTGCTCTCCTGCTTTCCTCTTGAAAGTGTCTGATGATTGGACGTGCAAACAGGGCTATCTGTGCCAACATCTTCAACCTCCTTTTCCTGGTTTTATGTTATTTTACATCCTAACTTTTCAAGTACCTGTCAATTCAGGGATATAAGACCAATTCCTGGAAAGGTCATGTTTTCTAAAAAAAAAAAAAAAAAAAAAAAAAATCACTGGTACTACCAGAACTTTGTGTTTGAAGGTGGCATTCCTGATAAAGCAATATCCCCATCTGAGTGAAATGGGCTAAATCATGTTTTTCTTAAAACTATCTAGTAATGGGTCTAATAAGACTATATAGATGGAGGAGAATTAATCTTACTGGCTAAGAAAGGGTCTGAGAGATTTGTAGATCATAGTAATGTAGAATCACAGAATCATTAAGGTTGGAAAAGACCTCTAAAATGATCTAATCAAACAGCACATTTACCACCAATACTGCCCACTAAACCATACCCCTAAGTATCACATCTACATGTTTCCTGAACACCTTTACTGTCAAGTATCTTGATGCAACTCAGAGATAACCTTACTGGGGCAGGAAGGCAGAATATGAGAGATCTGAGGCAAGAGAGCAGTGTGTTTGGCAAAGGCTTATACCTCTGTTACAGTAGAAGTTGCCTTAGAACAAACAAATGCAGCAGAGCATAAAGATTTGGCAAGGGAAATGTCATCTTTCTACATCTTTACTTTCAAGATCTAGTAATTCTACTCAAAAATTAATAAATAAAATTATGTGGTTTTGATACCAGTTGCAATGCAATGTTTTGATAGAAAAAACTCCTAATACATTCTAGGATAAATCTTGAATGGTAGATGTATAATCAATGAACATTCAGATGTTATAATTAAGAAATATACAAGAGAGTTTAGCTAAGCAAGTTATTACATCAAAAAAAAAGATAAGTGAGCCTTGTCCAAGGCTCACTAGAAAACTCCAAAGGAGGGATTGTCAGAAGGAGATCCTTCCCCACTGGTAGTCAGCTCTTAAATGGGTCTAGGAGAGGTGGAGCCAAGCTCCACCCCTTCCAGCAGCACATGTGAATTGCCTTCACCTGTGCTCCCAGGGCTGACTCATTGCTCGCCTCAGGTGATCAATTAGAGGTTCAGGCTATGATTCAGCAGTTCTTATACAGTAGATTAGTCACTGATCAGTGAGTCTGAGGTAAATGTAATAGTATGGAAGAAGAGATCTCTTCCATGCATATTTCTTTATACAAGTTGCACAAGATTGTTTTATCAAAATGACTGTTTCATTACTTATCTCTCATTTTCTAGGAAAAGGATTTCCTTCATATACCTTACCCATTTTTCTCTAGGCCGTAATAGCACTTCCTTGGCTTTTTAGCTGGCTAGCATTAACACGATTTCAGGAGGTCTGACAGTAGGTTTCTGCAAAAAAAAACAGACCACCTCCACCACCATCCCAGTCTCCCAGGGGATTCCAGAGTACAGGATAAATTTACCTATCTTATGCTCCACACTGTGGGAACAAAAACTTTGCCTACAGGGAAGAATTTGATAAATCCCCTCTTAAAGAGAGCTCCTTCATTTCTCAAATTACCTGAGCAGATAGGTAGTGTCATATGGGCAACTTTCTGTTATATCAGAGGCAGTAACTGGTGAATTAATCCTTTACACATGCAGACATGAAAAATGTCTGCAAGGTCAGAATGTAAATAAACAATATTCATTTGTCTCTTCCATCATCTCATTCATTCACCCTTCTTATAGATTAATGAAGTATCAATAGATGTGTTAACAAAGAGGCAAACCACAATGAGATTTACTATAGCAGTGATATTCTTGCAATATGGAATTCTGAACATTTCAAGAACAGCCTTCAAACTACCTTCAAAAACTACATCCTTCTGGAATTCCAGTGAGTTAATGCTTATCCATCCATTTCTAATTGTACACGCAGCATAACTCTAGTTACTATAATGTCATATCATGGGAAAAGACAAAAGCTGTTTATAAAGATCTGGAAACAAATCTCCCTGCACATGTCTCACAGCAGCTGTATAAATTAAAATAATATTTTTTGTATTGGTGCTAGATGATGCAAAAAATATTTAGGGCTATTTCAGTGATCCCGTAGGCTTGCACATAGAGCATTGTAGAGGCAGGGATTTAACTTTTGCAGAAGTTATCTTATTATTGGAAGTGTATGTGTCACTGATGAAAAGTTTAACAAGGCTAGTAAATGAGAAGTGCAAGTTGTATTCTGTACTGAGTTTTGCTCAGCAGAGAGATTTGACATTTATGCTGATGTCAGCTGCCATGCTAAACCCTTGTCATTTTTATGGAAAAACAACACCTCATTACAAAGGGTACAATTTTTTCCATTCTCTTCTAATCTCACCAATTATACTCCACATTTACAGTCTAACTGAATGACACTTTTTTCAAAACATGCCAAATTGGGCTGGTTTGGGATTATATGTCAATGCGACTGGATATAGTTTGAAACTAACAAGTAAAATAACATATAACATAATATGTAAAGAATTATGAAATTTGTGAGAGGACCTTTTTAACAGTATTGTAATGGATTCTCACCCAGTGAATGAAAAAACAATAATATAATATCACATATAGGTAAAATATATCAATTTTTTGATCCTGGTAGTGTACATCTTGGCAGAACAGTGGCTTTTATTCATACTACTTGGTATGAACAGCATTTGATTGTATCAAAATGTTGCACACTGAGAATATTTCTTCTGGAGCTGGTCAGGGAGGACCAGCAGCAAAGGATAAAAGTTTTGAGAGGCACAGGAAGAAAAAAAAAAGTAGCTATTTAAAAGAGAAGTGAGATTAAGTGAAAATAATGAACAGGGCAAAACTAAGGCAAGGAGTACAGGGATGTTTGAGGCAGACCAGAGAGATGTAAATGTAGGTGGATGCTCTCCTGCTTCTCTCACAAGACCCTGACAGCAGTCCAGGACAGTGTCACCTATCCACACAGTCCGTCTCCCCAGTCACTCCATTAATCACTGCCTGCCATTGCTTGTGAAGCACAGAGGTCACGTTAACATGTAGCCATCCTTCATTTCAGTTCCCATTGCCAGTCACACACTTATCAATTTGAACAAGCAGCACTCTGTATCTCAAGGAAAAAAAAAAAAAACAAGACGGAAGGAGAAAAAAAAAAGATAAAAAATTCTGAGGACTTTGGAGAATGATAAAGGGAGAGGTGTGGGTTGCAGAAAGGGCATAAAGCAGTGACAAACTCCAATTTTCTCTACCGAATGGTGCAAACTATCCAGTCAAACCTCTGCTGCAGGAGCCATAGTTAAACTTTATCAAGCTAAGAGTTTGTATTTCTTTTTTTTTCTTCTTTTACTAATTTTAAGATTTTTGCGATGTGTCAGCAAGAGCTAAGAGCACTTTATTTGCAGGACACTGTCTTTTCATAAACATGATTGGCTGTTGCAGGTAGCTGCAAATGGGACATAACCAGACTTCTTATATGAGGGGAAGAAGTCTTATTTGCACTGTTAAGAGATGCTAAAGTGCTGCTGTGGATCCGCAGTTTTATGAAGATCTTGCACTCGCTTAGGAAAACTCACATTATCCTGATGGCATCTGAATTTAAATCTGTAAAATTTGTAGGCTTACATCTGTCATAGCCCACTGTGTCCATTTGTAGTTATGCCCACTTAAACAAAACATGGAGCTGATCTATCTGTTATAAAAGACAAGGCTGCATTTACCAAACTGAAATGTCAATTTTCAATTTGGGAAAAATATTGTTATTTTAAGTGTAGATTGAATATTGAATGGTAATTTTACACTTCAGCAGCAAAAGAATTCTACAATATATGAAATCTGAAGTATTTTTTCTGTTCATAAACTTCTTGGAGTTCATGTCACCAATTCCATATAATTTATCTTGCATTTGGCTGTTAACTACACTGTTTCATAGAGCTGATTGACTGAGCTGAATTAGATGCTGCTCTTTTCCCTCTTGATTAGTACCTCACTGAGCATAATAATGTTAAAATGCAGAACAAAAAATTTTGGAACTACCGTAAAGAGCTTCCACAATAGTTGAGCACAATGCTTGAAAACTCTATATTTCCTTTTAATTTTATGAAAATTGTGGAGTATCTATGGTCCACTTGAGTCCGAGAGACTTTCAGATTTTATTGCATACATTGCATACATTTCATGCATCACTGAATCAAAGAACAACTTGGGTTGAAAGGTTCCTTAAATGCTGTCCAGCTTCAACCCTTCTGCTGTGGGCAGGGTTGCAACCCACTAGATAAGGTTATCCAGGGCCCCATCCAACCTGGTCTTGGCATCCCATCAGAATAGTCAAGGTTATGTTTTCATGTCCATTGAATTTAGTTCCATGTTCCCCATTCACATGTGTTGGCAGAAGTTCATATTTTTCATTCTTTCTTGTGAATAAAAGTCTAAGCAGTTTACCAATAGACAAATATCCAAACTGGTTTCAGAGAGATTTTTGGGTTCATAATTAGTACTAAAATGTACTTTCTACATTCCAATATGCTCTAAAACAGATCAGAAACATCATTATTATTTGTTTGTAATAGAAGCTAATGTATGGTGTGGTATATAAAAACAGCAATAAAATGGAATTTGTGTTTACATGACTCACTGTGACTATACTCATGTTTATAACTCACCAAACTTGAGAAAATACCTCTTTCCTGACCCTGTCATAACACAGTGACAGCTTCAGTATGAAACGTGCATTCCTGGACCTGCAGGTGATTCTCACTGCAGAAGATCACATATTCACAACTACTCAGGAAAACCCGAGAACTGGTAAAATGGGAGATAAAATTTAACTTCAGAAGATTATTCAAAGGAAGCCACTCTGAAGTCAAAATCCTCAAACCAGATTTAAGGTTTGAAGTAAGGCAATTCACCTCAAATAAGAGCAAATAAAAGATACTTTAAAAGCACAGGATTTAAAACTAGACATAAAAGAATAGTGATACCCTCTTTTCAAGTAATAGAACAAACTATATTATGAGCAGCATTTTGAAGTGTACATCAAACTGATTTTCTTCCCTTTATCCTTTTTAATCTCCACCAGATGCACTTTCTTTAAATTCAAGTTTTACATTCCTAACCATAACTTGTCTGAACACACGGAAAGAGCATTGAGAGACATTAGTGGCATTCTTTTCCTTTTCTTACTCTGTCACTCTATTTTTTACAGCTGCTGAAAGCTTATCTTCTTAAGTGTCACAGTTTTATAGACTTGGTTTGCTTTATTTTCATCCATGTTTTAGGCTCAAAACAATTCCATATCATTCCTCTGCACGCTGCTTGCTATAAAAAGATGTGCTTGTGCACACATACATTTATATATGAGTGTTCCAAGGAAAATCTACTATGATTATTGTTGATGTGAGAGGAAAAAAAAAAAAAAAAGAAGAAAGAAAGAAAAATCTCAACAATGTTTTAAAGTTTAAATGACAGAATATATTATGATTGAAATCTCAGAATGAAAATTGTGTAGGTGGAAAGAAGGGTTTTCATTAAACACACTGATAATCAGTAGCACTTTTTCTCAGTTGAACCCTCATGGTCAAAATTTGCCTCAGAATGACAAAATGCAGTTTCCATTCCCATAAATGTTTTAGACTTTTTGCTTTCTCCTTTATTCTTTCTCTCTCCTCCCTCTCACTTCATTTAATTGTGGGTCAGGATAGATCAGGTGTTTTCACTGTTTCTTTTAATTAGAACTACACTCACGTGAAGCAAACTACTGTGTTACTAATGTGTTGGGTTTTTACCTGTACAAGGAATACCCATGATAATTAACTTATAGTAACTTAGTCTCAGGAATAACTTTCATTTTTTCATTAAGGCAGCACAATATGTTCAACAGATTCTGCACAATTTCAGCAAGTCTATCTGCTGTCCTCTTGCTCTAAACATAGGGCATATTTCAAGGTTTATAAAAGGCAGCACAATTTTTATTTATTTATTTTCCTGTGGTTAGTAACCTAGCTGTTTATTATTTACTGTGAACCCGCTCAGCTGGATGGACAAGAATAATTGCATTTTTAAACATTGTCAAATCCACAAAACATAAAAGGTGCAATGCATATAACGCTGGAAATAACTCTCTGTGAGGAAACTCTAGGATAAATGGTACAAAATAAACCGCTCATACATTTGATTAATCAACTCCATTTCCTCTTTCCCCTCATCTTTCAAATTCATGGGCAAATGACATTTGCCTTTCCCCAGCATGCACCTCTCCATTAAACCAGGGAGTTTGCCTGGGGCCATACCTATATATCTGATCCATGCATAATGAAGCATGAAGCTGCCAATTGTAGGGAGCGTCTGCTATGTCAGAGACTGATAGGCATTTCATTTGCTGAACTCCCAAGGGCCCTTACACATCTCAGGGTTCATGTAGTATTTATTTTAGGCACTCACATTTCTCATCTGTGAACTTCACACCATATGTAGAATGAGTAACACAAGCTCTGCGTGAAAAAGCTCTCCAGGTAGTTTTAAATGTAACTCAGTGGAGTGGGGACATTGTGGGCTTGAAAAATAGGCTTGCATGGGAAATGAAGGAATATTAAGCTTTGTCCATACAACAGCTGTCTGAGTCTTTTGCTGGATAAGACTGGCTGTATTCTAATAAGATCGCTGCTTTACACTTCCACTGCATAAATTGTTGTGAAGCATGTACTTTGTAGATCTACATTTTTCACAAATTATTGCTTTGCAGTGCCATCTATAAGGAAATCCTCTCGTGCTGTTTCTAAAGTGCAGACTTGTTAGGTTTGAGGTTTGCAGTCAGAGGGAGCTGATGGATAGCTTGCCCATATGCAGTGTGTCTTTGAAATCTGAGGCTGAATAACAACCCTGAAAGGATTGCTTTAGTTCTCAGTATCTGACCATACAGAATTATTAATGTGAATGTGTAGCTCTTGTTTACTTGGCTGCAAGGGAACTGGAAAAAAATTCATATGCAATTCTCTATTTTATTATTAACAAAAAGGAGAATAATAAAGAGAAAGCAATAAAAGAAATGTTTATTTGCTGTAGGTGCCTTTTCCAAATAGGCATTTTTAAACCCAACAAAACCTTTGACATTTGCTTCTCTGTATATAGGTAGGGCTATTACAACAATCTTGTGAAAAATGCTTGCACATAAGCTTTCATAGGGGAGACACTGCAAGGGCTTGCAACCAAAAGACATAGGCTAGACAGTAAAAACAGCATTTAGAAAATAGATTTGCTTGACTGCTAGGAATTAAGTTTGTTTCTGGAAGGAGATAAATAGTAGGTTTCCAACTAAAAGTATTTAAACATGTGCACAACATGAAACTTTTTGCTATTTCAGTGGTTCCATTCCCAGATTACTCTAGTTGGAGTAAATGCCTTTGTAGGTGCAGGATGTGATGAAGGACTGGACCTTCTGCTGTTTTTTGAAGTGCCTCTGATGGAACAAGGTCAATTTAAAACAGGAGCATTTTCGTCCTGAAATTCTGTCTTCATCTGTTTGTAACAGTCTGCTTTCATGGGTGCTCAGTGTCCAAACTTCTTTTGATATCAGCTTTCTCTATTTTAGCTTTTAATTAAGAGGATTCTGAATTGTTGTGTTGTTTTGTTTTTTTTTTACTTTAAAAAATCTTCAAAGGCCTTTTCCGTGGGTGTTTACATGTTACGTACGGTTTTTAATAGGCAATGCTGTGAATGAGACAGTTCACTACTATTAGACTAATGAAATACAAAGTGTAAGTGGTTTCTTTGTGCCAGCAGCAATTCCTTCCAACATTTCACTGCAATTCTTATTCCACAGTATGCTGTACAGTAGGAAATTCTATTGAATTTTTTTATTATTATTATTAACTTTGAGCTGTAAAAATGTATAACAGAACACTACTGCATGTATATATAATCTTGAAAACATACTGAATGAATAGGGTTGCCTGCACGGAATTAGGGTATTAAAATAAGCAAGGCAATCATGTTGTGAAAGGCTTTTCATATTGTTCACAGTCACATGAGAATGCAGCAAGGTTCGCCTGGAAAGTAGCATTTTTGCATTCTTTGGCTTACAAATTCCTAATCACAATTCTATCTTAATCTAAGTATTTTCTTTGCAATACTTTTATTTCTAATACTTATGTGCACTCATAAGTATATGCTGATTTTTTTTTTTTTTAAAGGAGCACATAAAGTTCATTAGCATGACTGAAATTCAGTAGGTGTTATTGACAGAAGAATAATAGCACAGTGGTGAATTCAGTTCCTTTCACTACAGCTGCTGCGGGAAAGCTGTAAATGTCTTTAGGCTACCTTATTGGTATACATATGTGCATGTGCAGGTGCTTTCATTTTTGTGAATAAATAATATGTGCACGAAGACAGGTACTGCATATATGTATGTACACAGTTGGCCTGTGGCCACGTACATTTATTTTCTTTAATTGCCATGTTCAAAAGACAGTGTGAGGCATGCACAGGAAGGACGCAGACATCTCCTGATTCACGTGTCATCTACGACGCAGCTGACTGCATTGCAGGTCTTCTCCTGCTGCCAGTGGAATTCAACCATGTGAGGAGGGACCACCCTCTAATGGAGAAAAATAGTATTTCTGCTTCAGGCCTCATTTGAATATTGGCTTGCAGCTTTGCCTTTGTAGCATGGCTGCCGCATGATGCAGTGAAGCACAGACCACACAGTACCTTAGCACAGAAGGGGCAATTTACAGACAGCTGGCCCAAAAATGTGTCAATTGCTTTCCATTCAGACTGCTCCCGTGATTTTAATCCTGTGGTGTAAGACCTCATCTCCGAGTTTAGTTTTTAGTCAGCTTGCATTTTATACATGTCAACAAGCATTTTAGACTGTAAATCCTAGCAACATAAATGGACATTTTCCCTCTGAATCTCACCAAGGAAAGCAATGTTCACAGCAGAGAGAATTTGTAGCCAGGCAGTTGCAGCTCTCTGAGAGATGTATTTATTTTATAAGTTTACATGCATTTCTGGTTAGTAATACAGATGGGAAAAAAAAAGAAAATTTATCCCTCTTGAAGGCTAGCTAAAGTACTGTGCATGTAACAGACTAGCTCCATATAGTCATATCCCCAAATGCAACAGATATTTCCCTCAGCAATGACAAAAGTTCATTTCTCCAAGGAATTTATCCGGTCATCTTGGTTTTGTTTTCTTTTTGTTCTTGTTTGTTTGTTTGTTTGTTTGTGATTGCTATTGCTATTATTTCAATTATCACAGTAAATGAGAAATGGCTGTTCATGCAGATCAAAGGGATATACAACAGGAAATACTCGAATGTTCAAATCCTCTGTCAGAGAAGCCACTTGAAGAGCACAATGTAGGAGCAGATAGCACTGTGAATATTCATTGCTGTTAGTTGTCTCTTAATCAGCTCTGAAAATACTTCTTAGCCAATAGAACTGACTCATGTATTTGGTGCTGAAAGACTCAAACCCCTCCAAGTCTGTCAGTATAATCTTAAGAATATTGCTTATTTCAATGTAGGTTAACCTTAAAAGGTTATAAATTGTGTTTTCCAAACAGTGGGAAATTTAGACATTCACACCTGCAAAAGTCTGTAAAGGTAGTGTAATAAAAGGTAATATTCAAACAAAATTAGTGAAAGCATTGTTATCCAGCTTGTAAGAGGTAATTTCATTTCACCTCTCTAAAATCTCCCTGAGTGCTTCAATAGCAAATGAAGGCTCTTTTCCTGAACTGCTGTGTATTGCTGTTACACATCAAAGATAGCAGACCTTAATGTAAATTCTCTAGTGATTACATTGTTTTCTAATTGAAAATGATGATTAGAAGAAAGCGCATGTATTCATATGTACATACATATATGTGATGTTTTTTTTTTAGTGACCATGTTATAAGGAAATGATACCTGTATACAGGAAAGAGAACTGTTCATGTGCCCCCTCTGAGGAAGCACTCACTTATTGCCAAACAAAGCAGAATACAATGACATTTCCTTTCTGGTCACTTCTTTTTCTAGGTGGTATTTGTGTATGTTATTCTCAACAATCAGAACATTGCACGGATTGCAGCTGGGAGGAGGGATGCTCAGGCAGAAGATCTAGCCCTGCATGTAGAAGAAGAGCCAACTGCAATCTGGCTCAAAATTTCTGTTTTCTATCCTTAAATTTTGAGGTGCTCCAGCATAATGAAACATACTATGAAAATGAAATATACTGAAATTGCATCTGAATATCTAAAAAGTAATGAAGAAATTCAGAAGTAAATACAAAGAATAGAGAAGGGAACACAAGCTGAGCAATACGTTTTTCCAAATCAAGAGCTGCAATAAATAATGTATGTTATTTGATTGATTCAGCTGAGGCAATCTCTGAATCACCACTTATGTTTTATTCCTCCATTGCCTTATAAGGTTAGTTAGAATGGTCACCTTACAGAAGTGAGATAGCAGAATTTACCAGCTCTGTCCCACGCAACTTTTCATTATATCTGCTCCTTTTTTGTTTAATGACTTGCATGGCTTTTATCCAGAACTAATTTCATGTGGAGAGAGGTGCCAATACCTGTGCTAAAATACTAATAAATATTCAGGTTGTAGCACATTGATCTATTACTGCAGTCTTATTACTGTCAGTACTAGGTCTGAAAACTACTCTGGTTTTTATAAAATTGGCCTCCCAGTGCTCCTGAGGAACTGGGATTTCAGATTGCTCTGGTACCCATTTTCCAGGGGAAACAGAGAGAGCTGTGGGATGTGACCACTGAAAATCAATGAGCAAAATGCTGCCTGAAGTTTTGCGTTGTGAGATTTATTCTGAGACTTTGGGGAGGTGCATCATGAAGACAATGACCCACATTTATCAAAATTGAATCTGCATCAGCTAAGCTTTCACGCAAACCAAATATAAGCTGAGTGTCTAGGGCTCCATCTTTAGTAAAAGTGAAGAGATTTTTAGTCTCCTGGAGTGTCACTCTACAAATCATACTATCATAGAATATCCTGAGTTGGAGCAGGCCCATAAGGATCATGGAGCTACACACAGGACCACCCAAAGACTTAGATACTGATTACCTACCTTAAAATTGGAAGAATTGATCTTTGGAAATGTGTCTTCCTTGAATACAGGGGGAACAAAGCAAAATTAACTTCAATGACTGATTTTCATGTATCTAAATTATGAAGAATCCTGCATTACATGACTAGGTAAGCATCTAGGTCCCAGTTAGTCACATAGAAGAGTAGGTAGAGCTGTCAGTGGAACACCATGTTGATACTTCAATATATGGACTGCAGACTGTAATTCATGTGTCTTTATGCAGATTTGAAAGAGTGCTAATAATGTAGCTACCTCAGAGAGCTGCCGTGTATCTTTATAGACATGGAAAAAAACTTTGACAAATTCTAGCTAAAGACTGTAGAAATGCAAACTAGGAATTCACTGAGTGATAGATTGTTGCTCATCGTACAGCACATGCTTCACTTCCCTGGTCAATTTTTTTGTCTTCTTTGAAATAATTTTGAGTTGAAATGATGGGAAGATACAACAAAAGAAAAAGGGAAAACAAACAAAAACAAAAACAAAACAAACAAACAAAAAAAGAAAATAGGAAGAAAGAAACAAAAGAAACAAGGTTCAGCCTGCCTGGAAGCTCTGGATATTGAGTTGCTTACCCATTCCCACATTACTACCTCCTTTGGAGTTTCAACCTGCCTGGCTTGTTTACCCAGTGAGAATGGAGCCAAAATAGGTGGGTATCAAACAGTGCACTTCTTTCAGGCTGCCTTCTGTCAGGAGCCTTGGATAAGGATTTGTTATTCCATCCTTTTTCTAGTCTGGTCATCTTCCTTTCCTTCCTTTGAAATACTTATGCCTGCACTTCTCTGTGGTGTAAAATCACCCACATCTCTTGGCACCTATGGAGTTTCACGAATTTTCTGAGATTTTTAGGCATCATCAGAAATTCCTGTTTGATTTATATCCAGTGGGTTAAATTTGGTGGCAGCAATGTGACATACTTCTCCTAGCTACCAAGCAATTGCAAGAGTATAACTCTTGGCTGAAGCTACATAATTTTGCTTACCAGAGCACAGCTCATTTAATCCTTTTAAGACTTGGAATCACTTTTATTCACGGTCTGACTTACTTGAACTATCATTCAAGGTGCTTTTATCTCTTGATTAATTAGGAACCAAAGCAGAAGCATGCTGCCTAGTGAATTTTGTATCCTTCTTTTTTACCTGTCAATAACCAGTGACCCAGCTCCACATTTTGAACTAGCAAAACATTGACTTCTTGCCTTTTTGCAAGAGAAAAGATCTATCTCAGAGAAATATTGTGTATGCTCACTTGGATAACTTCCAAAGATAGACTATAGGTAATTCACTCGTCTGTCTGGGAAAGATCCTTGAGCACAGAAGGTTTTCAGTGTGTCATGGATGTGGACACAGTAGTTAGTTAGAATATCCCTGAAATGCAGACCAAAACGTTTCAGGTTTCAATGTTCTGAAGGCATCAACCTGCCATAATAATAATAATAATAATAATAATAATAATAATAATCCAGGCTTTATTGACAGAGTTATGTCTCATTAGACCTAGGTACCTGATTCCTTGACACAGCATTAATAACCTGTTCCTTCTCATCAGAATAGCTTTTAAATTTTTCCCATGCACTTGAAAGTAGGAAGACAAATTCAGCCATGGTTCTGCTGCATATTCTCTTCCGTTATTTATCCATGCCAAAAATCCCTTCTCATTGTCACAGGCAGTGGAGGAAATATAGCTTACCAATAGCTTGTGCTTGTCTCTGCTGCTTTACTCATGGGAGGCTGCTGATCCTCAGCCATAATAAACTGACACAAGAACAGTTTCAGCCCTTTGTGAGCATATGGAAGTGGAGACAGAGAAGAGACTACAACGCAAACTATAAATATTTTTAATCAATTTTCAGATTTATAATTTATTCCTCCTCAGTCCATCTGTGAATTGCATAGGGCACTGACATACAGCAACTGCTCCAAAAGCAATGCCTCCTATTATATTATGTTGGCCCACTAAGTTAGAGGCAGATGTTGGTGGCATGGCAGTAGAGAGTGAACCTTCCCACCAATGTTCCATTACATTTTGTTGCCATGTGACAGATGGCAGCAGAGGGGCACTCTGTCAAAATGGTGTCTGATGTGGAAGCAAAGGTGTGGAACTAAATTCCTCTGTGTTGAAAAAATGCGGCAATTATCATTCACTGATGTTTGCTGAACATTTCTGGACACCAAAGAGGGGATGTGAGCACAGTGGGGCAGTGGGGGGGTGCATTTCAACAGTGGCAACAGAAACAGTGTGTCACCTCTGCTGCTGCAGATTTTTATGAGTGTGGCAAGCTCTTCTTCACTAGTGGCAGAAGCGCTTTGCTAATTGTGGTGTGTTGAAAAATAGTGTTTTGTAGCTGATAATTTTCTATATCAAATAATTTTATTGTTCTCTTTGTATCTGTTGTAGTTTCCATGGAAATAAATATGAGGCATTGCATTCAGAGTAATTTTGAATTACTTACTTTTTCAGTAATCTGCATTAAATACTGGTATATTGTTGGAAAATATTGTAGAAAACAGCCTCTCTTCTATTTAATACAAATATGTAGAAGGAGATGTTAATCACACTAGCCTTATTCTAGTTCTATCATCAAAAAACAAAAATACATTGAAGGAGCTGTGGGGGTGAATAATATATCATATTACATGGCTATACTTCCTGCAGTGCACTTATACAACAACATTTCTACAGATCAGTATCCCAGAATTTCTCTTTCTAAACTACTTGGCTATTTTTCATAAGTTAAAAACAAGTAAAATTGTGGAAGTAAATTTTCAAAAATTTATCTTCTTTTATTAACCTTTTAAAATGTTACAAATGTTTCTACTTGATAGGTTGTCTCAGATATGTGTGAGGGTGAGAGAAATACAGCACTCCTGCCCATTAGGTTATCTATGTATGCTGCCTTTTTCTAGGAGCATTTTAATTTCTTAGTAGCAGACAGAGATTCTGATGTGTCAGTATAATAGAATAGATGTTTGACGCTGGTCTTTGCTGCCATGTAAGTTAATTGGATAAATATGCATTTAAAAATGAAAGTACTGATTTCATAGAATCATATAATCTTTACAGTTGGAAAAGACCACTGTGATGATCTAGTCCAACCATCAACCCATCACCATTATACTCACTAAAGCATGTCACTCAGTGTCACATCTACAGATTTCTCAAACACCTTGGAGTGATTTAAAGCATTGTCTCAAATAAGCAGCATGGCTTGCAAAATGAATTGATACATCTTATGAAAGCAGTCATAAGGAAATCAAAAACAAAAACAGAAACAAAACCACAAAACAGCATTCATTACCAGCAGTGGTAAAAATGGTTAACTAATATATAATATTAGTATATTAATATATTAATAATTTGGCTTATAAGGGGTATTTACGTATTAGTGTGATGCAGCTGTTGTTTCTACATGAAAATAAAATGGTAAATTAGAACAAAGTCAATTGCAAAATCATTTAGCTGGAAAAAAATGTTATTCTTAGAATAAAATAGCCTGACAGAGAGCAAGGTAGGAAACTAAACCAGCAAAACTAAAGTCATTTTTTTCATGTTTAATTTGGGGTTGGTTTGTTTGTTTTTTCAAAAATTGGTCTCTCATCTCTCAGAGGCTTGATATTGTCTGTCATGGTCTTCATGGTTTCCTTTGGCACACTCCAGACAAATTCCATTTTCCTTTTGTATTCATTAAAGTACAGTACATTACCTGCTATCCTTTCACTTCTTCACATAAATGGTTTTGTACTGCTCCGGATAAATTATATCACTAATAAGGAACTTTAAAATAATGTTGACCTTCCTACATATAAATTGAGTGTAATATTAACGTTCAGCTATCAGTTCTTCTAGGGATGTGCTTTTGATCTTTTTTTATGACTAGCCAAAAAGGAATGTATTTGATGTCTTATTCAGTCTAAATGTGTTGCCATAATCAACCTTACACTATTATTACTTGCAAAGTTTTGACTGATCTAAGCGTGTTTTCAACTATTGATTCATGTTTAATAACACCCATATCAGGAAGACAGTCAATGCTTTATTATTTTGTAGATTCTGCCCTTAAATCACTTGTATTAATCATGCCTGATGACTGAATATTCAATACTCATGACTTTCCTTTGCTTTTTCCCTTCCACCTCCTTCATTTCACACTTCTATAACTTCTTTGATCTCTTATTGTCAAGTCTAGAGCCAGAGCAAAAAATCACTGAAGTCTGCTTTTGGCCTATTCATTTAAATGTCAAACAATCAAGCTGTCAGTATCTTCTGCAGAGTCTCTAGCACAAGTAAAATAACAAATATTTGGAGGTTTGATGCCCTACAAAGACAAGGAAAAGAAGAACAATCACTCTTCTATAACATTATTTTTGCTATAATATTATATCTGCCTTCTATTCACATCTCTCACTATCCCATCAAAATCTAAAATACAAAAATTAAATATATAAGTCAATTGCACCATAATTGTTCAATTTTAATTAAATCTAGGACCCAAAGTTGGTTAGAAAAAATAAGGCTCAAAAGCCACATCTCCAAAAGTAGAATTTGGATATTAGGTTTTTTTTCTTCGTAAGTGTATTTGTCTATTTCTATTTTCAAAGTATACTAAGCTGAGCAAAAATTTCACCTGAAAGGTCTTTTTACTTTGCTTATTACTGTCAGTGCTTCAACTGGGCATTTCACTTTGGATGTAAGATCTTTGAAACAGTAAGTTTTCTTCTGGCTTCATGTGATAAACTGGGAACGTTGTGGTTAGCCCCTGTCTGGGCTAACTGTAGCTCTGCAGTGTTACAGATGGAAGAAGTTGGAGAAAAGGAGTTCCTATGTCTGAAATGACTCATCTGTCTCTGGATTCTGTTCTCTAATTACAGGTAGGATCTGTCCTCCCTTTTAATTCTAGTGCTGTAATCTCTGGAGATCCTGCCAACTTGTTCAACATCTTCATCAATGACCTTGATGAGGGGATAGTGGCCATCCTCAGCAAGTTTGCTGATGATACAAAGTTGGGAGGATTGGCTGACACGCCTGAAGGCTGTGCTGCCATTCAGCGAGACCTGGACAGGCTGGAGAGCTGGCCAGTAAGAAACCAGATGAGGTTCAACAAGAGCAAGTGTAGGGTCTTACACCTAGGGAGGAATAATTGCATGCACCAATACAGGCTGGGGGATGAGCTGCTGGAGAGGAGCTCTGCAGAGAGGGACCTGGGCGTCCTGGTGGACGACAGGTTGGCCATGAGCCAGCAGTGTGCCCTCGTGGCCAAAAAGGCCAATGGCATTCTGGGGTGCATTAAAAAAAGCGTGTCCAGCAGGTCGAGGGAGGTGATCCTCTCCCTCTACTCTGCCCTGGTAAGGCCTCATCTGGGGTACTGTGTCCAGTTCTGGGCTCCCCAGTACAAAAAAGACAGGGATCTCTTGGAAAGAGTCCAGCGGAGGGCCACAAAGATGGTGAAGGGCCTGGAGCATCTCCCCTATGAAGAAAGGCTAAGTGAACTGGATCTGTTTAGCCTTGAGAAAAGAAGACTGAGAGGGGACCTGATCCAGGTTTATAAATATCTGAGGTGTGGCGGCCATAGTGGTGAGGCCAGTCTCTTTTCAGTGGTACATGGAGACAGGACGAGGGGAAACGGACATAAGCTGCAGCATAGGAAGTTTCTTACGAATGTGCGTAAGAACTTCTTCACGGTGAGGGTGACGGAGCACTGGAACAGGCTGCCCAGGGGGGTTGTGGAGTCTCCTTCTCTGGAGATATTCAAGTCTTGCCTGGACGCCTACCTGTGCGACCTGGTGTAGGGACCCTGCTTTGGCAGGGGGGTTGGTCTCGATGATCTCTAGAGGTCCCTTCCAACCCCTACAATTCTGTGATTCTGTGATTCTGTGATTTTTGTTAAGCTGGAGATTTTTACTTCTGTCCTGGCATGAATGCAGTGCTGTCAAAATTCTGCAGTTGGCACCTCCTTGGGTTACAGTTATTCTTTGGCTGAGCAAGTCTTACATATGAAAACTTTTCCTCTGCTCCTTGAACCTTTCTGTTCTTACCACCCTTTTAAATGAAAATCATCAAGACTGTCTAACATAATAAACTACCCTAAAAATTAAACCCATCACATGCAAAAGAAATTGCACTTAAAACCATGAAAGGAATCTGTCAAATCCTTTTTAAATTATTTCATCCACCATATATTCTGTCTAAGGGATGCTGTAGGAAGTTCAATATACATTCTCTGAATCTTAATGTCACTAAGTTATGTAGTGCTCTAAGAGTCAGAGATCCACTTGATGTGGATCCTTTTGAAGAAATATTTCTCCCAGTAAAGCTGTTATTCCAGCTGTCTTCTCTATATATCTTTAATACTTGTGGGCAGTTAATTATAAGAAAAAATAAAGCTTGTATGGAAGATTATGACTTCAGTATGATATTAAAAAAAAAGTAATTTTATCAGTATTTGAACACTCTCAATAGCTGTAGTATTTACTGTGGGCAGTAAATACAGTGAAGACAAATGATCACTTTTGGAAATGTTATGGATTTTTTGTTTGTTTGTTTTCCCTTAGTTTGACTTTTCTAATTAGAAAGGGAAAAATACAGTCATACTGGTGAAATTATCCAGTCAGTGACAGTGGAGACGGAGAGAATCATAGTTAATCACAAAATTCCCCCTTAAAGGTTGAACTTGTTCATATCTGGAAGTATTAGAAAATGGTGTACAGGTATATGCTCAATTCTGTACACAATCTCATTGAAGAAAGAAATTATCCCTAGAGTTGTACAATCCCAGCTATGACAACAAAAACATGATTGGATTACTAGTTCGGTCAGAGCAAAAACATGCTTAATAGCCCATTAATCTAAGAGAATAATCTTCTGTCGCCAAAATTTGTAAAACTAAAATCAGATGTTAGGCCATGATGTGAAAGAAAAACAAAATAGACAATTAGAGAATAAAGTTATCCATGACATTGAAATTATCTCAGTGAAAAAAAAGCTATCAAATTCTGTTAGTCATTGGTATTATTTCACTATGATCAAAGTAAATAAACAGGACACATTTCTAAAATAAAGCATAATTATTGCAACATGGAAGATAATACATTTTACAACAAATTTTTGAAAGTGTGGAAATAAGACGTTTTCAGTAAGTTTGGTGTTAATACTACTGGATGAGGAACTGACATTCACTTAAGTATTTACTATGATCCTCAAAGCTCTTTTGGAATCTTTGGCCACGAAGCAACAAATCCTCTCTCTTTCCAGCCATGGACAGCCTTTTCTATTACAATTTGCACAATTATTTTTGGCTATGTCATTATGAACTTTGCTTGTTGCCTGGTCTTCAAGTGATTCAGATTATTCACAACTGGTATCCCAATCATGTCATCTGTATAGTATCATGTATCATCTAATACTATGTATCATCTAATACCTATGTATCATCTAATACTAGATATCTTTGAAGCTTTTCTCCAAAATATTAAATATGACTTAATACTATCAACAGATCCCTTCGGAAACCAGTTATAAATGTGAAATCTCAGTGATGGCTCCTTGTTTATCATTTTATCAAGCTAGTTTCTACTCCATTCAGAGAACATTATATGTGTACTAGATTTGTACTAACATAAAAGGTATTTGATAAGCTCACACATTCCCTAGAGACCTTGTCTTCACTATGCCATCTCTTCACCTATTAGCATTCATTTGTGTTAATTATAAGACAAAGTTTTTCAAAGTTATTATCTTTCACTCTGCTGGTGATACATATTTAACAGTTTTAATGTCTTCAGAGGGAACCTCCCCTCACGTTCAAGAAATGTAGTTGTAACAAGCCATATTCCTTCTCCCCAAGTTAACGTTCCTCTTAACACATCCAAAGACCAATGTCCCATACCCAGACCATGTTCCTGTCCCTGGATTTGCAGTGAAGCCTAATGCCAGCGTGTTGTTTGATTAATCATGTAAGAAACAAGAAATATCAGTCTTCAAGATTGGCCTTCTTTACTTCCTACTGGCCTCTGAAAGATACACCACCATTTCAGCTCACATTATTGATATTGACTCCAACATTGTATTGAAGAGCTTCACAGTGGGTCCAGAGTGAGAAGAGTAAGGATTGCCTTTCTTCTCTCTTGTGTTATGGGAGAAAAAAAGGGAAGGCTGGGGCTCTTCCCCTGCAGTCTTATTTTCACCTGTGTACTGCACTTGTACCGATTATCATCAACTATGGATATCACTATTGCTAGTAATCCTGTCCAACATGAAAAAGGACCACCTTTGTCACTGCCCCTTTCAGTAACAGAATGAGCCCTACTAATGGACACTGGCAGTACTCTGCTGTGAAAGGGCTATCACTATTTTCTTTCTCAAGTTTCTGTCTCCACTACTGGGTGTATGTATATTGAATGCTAGCACTACTCTAAAACCAACCCTTTAAATACCACAGAAGTATCCATCCTCAGTCTTAAACAAATATGAAGCCAAAGTGGTTATGAATACTAACACTGTTTTTCAATCTGCAAATTTTGACAGGTGTGTTGTTAAGTGGGCCAGTGAAGATTTTTATTCCCAGACCTGAACCATACAAGCTTATACTTGTATTGTATAGACCTTCTGTAGACCTCAAATCCTGGGAGTAGGACAACCTGCAAAGTAGAGTGCAGGTCTGATAAAATCTGTTTTCCCAATCCAGTGAACTCCAGAACATACACCCAAACAACAACTCCCAGATGAAGTAAATATCCAAGTTAGAATCATAAAACCTTTAATCACTCTCATTGCTCATGTAAATATCCATGTCTATGAAGAAACCAACTTCCTTGTGAAGAGCTTGGAGAATATGTCCTATGAGGAGCAACTGAAGGAACTGGGGCTGTTTAGTCTGGGGAAGAGGAGGCTAAGGAGAAACATTTTTGCTCTCTTCAAACACCTGAAAGGTGATTACAGTGAGAGCAGAGTTGGTCTCTTCTCACTGATGACAGGTGACAGAATGAGGTGAAATGGCCTCAGGTTCGCCAAGGGAGGTTTAGGGGAGGTTGGATACCAGGAGAAACTTCTTTACAGAAAGGATGGTAAAGCACTGGAATAGGCTCCCCAGGGAGGTGGTTGAGTCACCATCTCTGGATGTATTTAAAAACCGTTTGGATGTGGTGCTCAGGGACATGACTTAGTGGGGGGTTGTTAGATAGGGTAGAATGGTTAGGTTGTGATTGGACTTGATGATCTTGAAGGTCTTTTCCAATCTGAGCAATTCCTCGGTTCTATGATTCCTGAATGAGTCTGCAGTCCTTACAAGCAGTAAGCTAGAAAATAAAGATTTTCAAGACCTTTTTATTCCTAACCCCATCCTTATAACAATTGTAATTAGAGCCAGGAAATAAATCCCTGAGCTAAATGAGATCCTGTTATTTCGATCCTATTAACACCATGCCCTCTTCCTACCCCTGCAGGCACTTTTGAGTCCAGAAGTAATCACAGCTCTGATTATGTACATTCTCAAATTCTAACCCTAACAACACTCCTGAATTCTAACCCTAATTATACTTAACTTTAATTATTAAGGGGCCAATTGTGCCTCAAAAGGGAACATGACTCATTAGACCTTTTCCTAATTCTTTGGCCCTTCAGTGACTGTTAATAAAATGTAATTTTTAAGGTTTACCCCCACATCTCTCCCTAAACCCCTACTCTACTTCAATCTTTGTTCACAGCCTATGTGTACATTGAATAAAACATGAAACTAAGAATCAAACATAGAATTATAGAATTGTTTGAGTTGGAAGGTGCCTTTAAAGATTATCCAGTCCAACTCATTTGCAATGAAAAGCAACATCTATAGCTAGATTCAGTTGCTTAGAGCCATGTCCACTATAACCATGAATGTCTCCATGGATGGGACTTCCATCACTATTCTGGGCAACCTGTTCCAATGTCTCACCACCCTTATCGTAAAATTCTTCCTTACACCCAACCTAGATCTCTCCTCTTTTACTTGAAACCACTTCCCCTTGGCCTATCACAACAGACCCTATAAAGAATCTGTCCCCTTCTTTCTTGTAGCCTCCCTTTAGATACTGAAAGGCCACTCTCAGGTCACCTTGGAGCCTTCTCTTCTCCAGGCTGAACAGCCTCTTCTCTTTCAGCCTGTTTTCATATGGGAGGTGCAAGGCAAGGCAAGGCAAAGGAGGCGCTTTGATCTTTGTTAACAGTAACTCACTCATCCAAGGCCTTTAAAATTTAACAATATATTATTGAAGAGAAAAAGTTTTAGACATTCTGAATGCCTCAGCCAAATAAGTTTTGGGCCCTGGTAATAAATTAAATTATAGATAGTTTATATTGCCAAACTATATCCTAACACAGAATTTTTATATTATAAAGTTTAATATCTCTATAAAAAGAGAATGGAAAACTTAATGGTTTTTTTTTTTTTTTAGCTCCAGTTCCCTCTCTATGTTACTGAACCTCAAAAGATCCAGCTGTAGATTTATTTTCAAATTTGTAGACAGAAATTCCTTATTCTCCATCAGGAGTTATCACCATGAGTCCAATCTGTAAAATAGAAGATAATGAGAAGATACAGGACAAACACGGGCAGATAAATTATAATGTAGTAATGAAGTAACCTGTAGAATCATAGAACCAGAGCATAGTTTGAGTTGGAAGGGATGTTAAAAATCACCTAATTTCAACTCCCCTTCTCCTGGCCTGGGTTGCAAGAAAGTTGTAGTCTGTCCTTGAACACCTCAAGGGATGGAACACCCACAAGTGGTACCACTGCCTCAGCACCCTCATAGTGAACAGTTTATTTCTATTGATTAAACTAAATCTCCCTTCTTTAAAAATGTTATCCCTTATCTTATGAATACACTCCTTGATAAAGAATTCTTCTCCGGCTTTCTTTTAGTCTTCCTTTAGGCCCTGGAAGGTCACTATAAGATCCTCCTGGAGCCTTCCCTGCTTCAATCTAAACAAGACCAACTTTCTCAACCTTTCCTCATAAGACAGATGCAACAGCCCTCTGATCATTTTTATGGCCCTCCCCTGCATCTGCTCCAACAGGTAACATCTTTCTTGTCCTGAGGTTCCAGATCTGAGCAGAGTATTCCACGTGGAGTTTCACAAGAGTAGAGTAGAGAAGGTGAATCACAGTGCTAGTTACACTTCTTACATTGCAGCCTAGGATATCACTGAATCTGTGGGCTGTAATGCACACTGTCAGCTCATTTTGAGCCTTTCATATGGCAGAACCCCAAAGTCTTATTTTATGATTCTATGATTACAACTACTCTCTATCCACTGTCTGTCCAGTCTGTTTTCATGTTTGGGATTGTGACCCAGCTGCAGATTCTTGCACTGGATTTGTTGAACTGTATATTGTTCAGTTGGGTCTACATCTCGAGCCTGCTGGATGGCATCTCTTCGTTTTCATATGTTGATATACAGCTTGGTGCCACCTCCAAACTTGTTAATGGTACACTCAGTCCTACTGTCAATGTCTTCAGTGTCTCTGACCAAAATGTTAACTGAACTGGTCTAAATATAGGCATTGGGATTTATACAGCAAGAACTAAAGGATTAGAACCTGGGAAAAAAAGTGCATGATTATGTTCTGCAACAGCACTTTGAAGTTCAGCTGTATGGTACATCCAAAAAGGTAGATCTACCTCCCTTGCTTGGTGCTTTGCAGACATTTTTATTGCAGGATCCATTTTCAGATGTGAAAAGTAGAAGGAAACCACATTATGTCTTGATTTTGTAATCTTTACCTATATATCTGCTCCTAACCACTACCTGAAACTGGAGTATATAATCATGTGTATTTGATGCACAAAAACAATATTTACCAATTCTTACAGCCAGGACAGATCTTTGGCTAATATGAGACCTGCAGATCCAACATAGTCCAATCATAGCTTGGGGATATGGATCAATGAACACTAAGACTTGCATAATCTAGTATCTTATCTGGGTTACAAAGACTTCCTGATTATTTTAAAAATCATTCACAAATCCCTATCTTTAAACAGTTATTGTATGTGTCTAATTGTTGTACAACCTCAGGGGATTGTAATTTCTCAATCAGAGATTACTACTACTCATCTCTCTTCCATGCTTTGCTTAGGTTGCTGAAGTAGCATCAATGAGCTAAAATGAATTCCATCCAAAGTCATATTCTGATCACAGCTGTAGTCATATGAATGTTGGAGTTCACTGGAAAATCATAGAATCATAGAATGACTTAGGTTGGAAGAGACACTAAAAATCATCCAATTCCAACCCCCTTCCATGGGCTGTTTGCCACCTACCAGATCAGCTGCCCAAGGCCCATCCAACCTGGCCTTGAACACCTGCAGGGATGGGATATCCACCATCTCTCTGGGCAGTCTGTGCCAGGAACTCACCCCTATCTGAGTAAAGAATTTCTTCCTCAGATCTAACGTAAATTTCCCCCCTTTAAATTTATTCCCACTTGTCCCAGCACTTTTCCAAGGAAACTTAAAGCAATCTATTTTTGAAAATAAAAAACAATCATGCACACATTATCCAAAATTTAATTTATCCAATAATATTGTAAATATTATTTATCGTAATTTGAGTACTGAGGAAATATAATTAAGGAGGTATGCTAAAATTAATGTCACACTTTTTTCATTTTTCATGATTTCAAAACATCTTACATACTTGAAAATTAAACCTTATGGCATTGTTAACTACAGCACTGTAAAAAAAAAAAAAAAGGACATGGCCTATATATTAAAAGTGAACATCTTTGTCACATAAACCTTCATCATGCAAGAAAAAGAATATATTTGGAAATATCAGCAGTACATCTCTGGGATCCAGGATAAAAGCTTACATTCCTTGTTCAGTTGACTATTTATACAAATTTCAGACTATATTAACAAAACAACTCAGTATCATCACAAAAAAAAAAAAAAAAGCTCTTCATTTACAAAATGATCAAAAATCCATTTTTGTTTGTGTGTGGTGTGAGGCATGTTTTATTTGTTTGTTTTCCTTTCTTTTCTTGTGGTATATAATGCCAAGCTAGGAGAAGGGCTATATGTCTTGTAAACTTAGCTCAATAAAGTCCAAGTGATTTATTTTGATGAATTTAATTGAATATCAAAACATATCAGTCACTCATCCCTCAGGTAATTATTAATTCTAAGGAGATATTACTGCTCCCTTCCCTTTTCACAACAATCTCCTCTTGTGTGTTGTATTGTCTGGTACACAACTACATCTGACTAGTAAGTGCATCATGCCTGGGACTTTATTATCAGTTCTCTGGTGCTGCAGACAATTGGATTACACATTGCACAGCTGTACTGTTGTTTTTTTCTTACTCTGCAGAAGATGGTAGCATCATGGAGGCTGCCACTGGAAAATTATCCCAAACTGCAGCAGAATTGCCTGGGGGACCATAACAACAAGAGCCTGCATGTCATGGTTGTAAAAATCTCCAAGGTCATCTGGAAGATGACTTATCTTTCACATCACTGTCACCACTGCTGAAATGCACCACCCACCACCTCACTGTGCTCACATCCACTGCTTGCTTCCAGAATGTTCAGCAAATGTCAATGAATGATAATTGGTGCAATTCTTCTTCACGGAGGAATTCAGTTCCTTTGCTTCATATGCTCTTCTGTGTCAGACACCATTTTATCAGAGTCCCCCTCTGCTGCCATCTGACATACAGCAGTAAAATAGAATGGAATATTGGTGGGAAGGTGTACTCGCTACTGCCGTGCCACCAACATCTGGCTTTCTGAGCCAACATAATAAAATAGGAGGCATTGCTTTTGGAGCAGACATCATACATTGTAAAGCATATTCCAATTCTGGGAGGGAGAAGAACACATTCAAAGATTACTGAAGGCAAAACAAGATCAATCTTAGCTGTTAAAAGATTATACAGAGGCAAAGGCTTAATCTACATCTTCATTGTACATTTTATAGTGTAAATTTGCATATTCCTAAAGAAATTTTGTCTTTTCACAGATTTGCTGAATTTACAATATTTATGGCATTGATAAATTTTGCTGTATGGTGGAGTGAAAGATACAGATTCCACATTGAATGTGGAAAAAATAACCTCTGCTTCAAAGGTGATGAGTAGTGGAAACATTTGTTTGTCCTTATGGCCAAAGGCACTTTCATAAACTCTTCTTCTCCATGGGAGAGAAAATACCTAATGGACATTCACATCATGGATTCTCCAAATGTGAAATGTAATTACTAAAGATGAAATATTTTATAGCTATAAGTAATACAATAGATATCTCAGTAACAATTCTGCATACAAAATACTGTGTTCAGTCCTTGTCAAGACAAATACAGAACAACAGAAGGTAATTAGGGGGAGATATATAAGAATCCATAGCATGAATAAGAATCATAGAAATCATAGAATCACAGAATCGCTCAGGTTGGAAAAGACCTTCAAGATCATCGAGTCCAACCACAACCTAACCATACTACCCTAGCTAACAACCCTCCACTAAATCATGTCCCTGAGCACCACATCCAAACGGTTTTTAAACACATCCAGGGATGGTGACTCAACCACCTCCCTGGGGAGCCTATTCCAGTGCTTTACCACCCTCTCTGTAAAGAAGTTCTTCCTGATATCCAACCTAAACTTACCCTGGTGCAACTTCAGGCCATTTCCCCTTGTCCTGTCACCTGTCACCGGCGAGAAGAGACCAGCCCCGCTCTTGCTGTATGCACCTTTCAGATATTGGAAGAAAGCAATAAGGTCTCTCCTCAGCCTCCTCTTCCCACAACTAAACAGCCCCAGTTCCTTCAGTCTCTCCTCGTAGGGCATATTCCCCAAGCCCTTCACAAGCCTTGTTGCCCTTCTTTGGACATGCTCCAGCACCTCAATGTCCTTTCTGTACCCAAAACTGAACGCAGTACTCGAGGTGAGACCTCACCAATGCCAAGTTCAGGGGCAGGATTACTTCCTTAGTCCTGCTCACCACTCCATTCCTGATACAAGCCAGGATGCCACTGGCCTTCTTGGCCACCTGAGCACTCTGCTTGCTCATATTCAGCCAACTGTCCACCAGTACGCCAAGGTCCCTTTCCATCAATCAGCTTTCCATCCACTCTTCCCCAAGCCTGTAGGGATTCCTGGGGTTGTTGTGACCAAAATGCAGGACCCGACACTTGTCCCCACTTAAACACATACAGTTTACCTATGCCTATCGATCCAGTCCCACTGTAGTGCCTTTCTCCCGTCAGGCAGATCAACACTCCCTTCCAAGTTGGTGTCATCTGCAAACTTACTGAGGATCACTCAATCCCCTCATCAAGATCGTTAAAAAAGATGTTAAATGGAAGCGGCTCCAGTACCAAGACCTGGGGTACACTGCTCGTGACCGGCCGCCAACTAGATTTAACTCCATTGACCTGGCCATTGATCCAGCAGAACATACGCCCATGGTTTATTTCAGATAATAATTAATTGAAGAATGCATGATAAACAGAAGAACTAATGATATTGAAAATATTTATTGGGACCTGGTCTTTTGCCTTTTTCATGTATTGATAATGACCTAATATGTCCTCTTTGCTAGATGACGCTGGGATCCATACATTCATCAGTTAATCAGCATGTAAGTGCTCTGTGGCAAGAATATCAGAGTATGGGCATGAAATCTCAGAATTTATGTAAGTTGTCTAGTGTCAGACTGGAGGAAATCTATGGTTATGTTGCCCCAGATGTAATTTTCCTCTGATGTCAGGTGATTTTTGAATGCTTACTACTTTACTGAAGTCAGCAGCCATAGAGTAACACTATGTCAAATTGCTGGATACCCAAGTAGCAATTCTCATCAGGATATCTTCTAGTATATAGAAGACTATTTCCCCAGAGAGAAGGATAGGGACAATAAAGTGCACATACACCTACTGTGGAATTTCTGATACAAAACACTACAGGAGTATTACAGGAATAGTTGTAACATCTGCAGTTTTGTTTCTTTCCAGATTTCTTGGAGTATAATGCCAAGTTTATCTTTATTGAAATGTCAGATCTGTATTCCTTTTCATGTAACAGATAACACTGTCCCTAACTGAACAGTTCTGAATCTTTGGAAGGGACTTGCAGTCTGTCCTCTTTCATTCCCTTCTAATGATGTCTCATTCTTAGCTATGTCACATTCTCCACAAGCTTACTTTTCCAATCCCAATTAAAGTTCTTTTTTTCCAGGTCTCCTTCACCACACTCTCCCTCAACCCCCAAATTTTCACCAAGTGTTTACAAATTCATCTGTGTAGACATTGTCGCTCTTCAGTTTCCTCTTGTTTCTTGCCAGGCTACCTTGCAAAATGTTTTGTTTCCTCTGTTGCTGAGACTCTTGATCAGTCTCTCTATTTCTCAGAGTCATTTTTTTCCAACCCTACCCCAGTCCAGCATCCAAACTTTTTTCTCACTTTTCCATTTGTGTTTTTCTTTTTCTGTTTGCATAGTTTTGCAACTGTCTACAGCAGCTACAACCTTTATGAGGATGGGAGAAACAGGTTGTGGTAACTGACAGATGGTCTTTTTTTTCTTATAGTGATGTTAACATTGCAATGGATTCTTAGATTACTCATAAAAATTGACCAGAGCATTACTCTCCACTGACATGGAAATTAAGTCAATTAACAAAAAAAGATACCAGCTCTTCAAACCAGAAAAGAAAAGAATACACATGCTAAATAACTGAATTCAACTTTTCTTTTTGCCTGGGATATGTTCAGGATGGAAAAAAGAGGAGGCTACTAAATGGCACAGACCATGGACTAGCATCTGAAACTAGAGCTTGACAGATGTCCGGTGTTTGATGGGCCTCTAGAATTCAAATTGCTCTCAGATTAGCCAGCATATCTCCAGTAATAAAGGAGAATAATGATTTCAGCTCTCTTATTTATTCATTTTACACTGAGTCTGAAAGCCATAAAACACTGTGCTGATGGATGTAAATTGTCTCAGACAATTAGCTGCGATTGTACAAAAGCAAATTTGAAGTCTCTCCACTTTAATAAGCAAGATGCCTTGGATTGCATTTCAAATATTAGTGAAGTAAATGAAACAACAACAACAAAAAAAGGCAAATAGTAAGCAGAAAGATGTGTAATATCCATGGTGTGACTAGAAATCACTTTTAGGAATATAAATCTGCAATGATTTCAGGAAGAAAAAAAAAAAAAAAAGATGTAGCTCATGCAAATTTGCACATCCTTTATGTAGTATTAAGTAATAATCTTAATGTTAGTAGCTCTGTAATTTTGCTTTTTAAAATATTTTTTTTTTGTTTGACTGCTAAGTCAAGATAAATGTATTGTGTTTACAAATTATTCATTAGAGGTACAAAGTTATGTTATTCAATCAGTAACACAGAAAATTTCTCTGCAGTGTAACTGGCAGGTTTTTCTGTAGAGTAGACCTGAAGAACAATTTTACTACCAAAAAAAATGAAATCATTTTCCTCCTGTGTTGCCAAATAACCACATTTCAGTCTGGACTTTTTCATGTTGTACTTCAGATATTTCCCTAAGTTTGTTTGTTTGTTTAGTTAGTTTTCCTGGGAATGCAGCATGGATTTGAACCAAAAGGTCAAGAGGTACCAAAGTTGACTCAATTGGTCCCACTGAAATACATTTCCCTGGTTGGTCCTGAAGAGTTTGCAGTTGGAGGTTATTCATAAAAGAATTTGAAGGAAGTGTCGGATGTGATGACTTAATTAGTTTCACATTGAAGATGTCTATTGTCCTTATGGACACTAAAAAATCATGATTTTATTTCTACAGATTAAATTAATGACAGAAGCACAACAAATCTAAGGAATTCACCAAACCTCAGCTTTACTGTTTTTTTTGCTGGACTTGTACAGCAGGCACACTATTTCCAGCACATCACAGCGATGGCAGATATACTGAATGATTCTGGGGAAGCCTTTATCACAATCTCCTGTATTATATATCTAACCACAACAGTTCAGTAGACCTTTCTTTCATTGGCTCAGAGATGCGTCTCTCCCATTTGCCTGTCTTAGCTTTGAAGTTATGACAAATGGCTTCTGTGAAGTTGACAACAAAGCTGAAACAGTGGCAAAGGCTGAGACTGGATGATCTCTTTTTAAGGTATCAGTTTCTACAAAACTGATGTGAACATAGTGAGGATCTACAAATCACTGCTTCCTATTATGTAGAGTGACAATGAGGAGCTCTGCGATTTCATATAATTGGTCCCAAATGAGTGAGTAAATTTTTCAGTGTTGTGAAGAAGGAAAATATTATAAATGTGAGCTGAACATAAGTAATATGCTTGGTATTAGGCAATGAATCAATGAAAGAGTAAGAAAATCATCCCAGAATTTATCTTGGTGAAACTGACCTTTGGTATCAAGACTGCAGTTACTTTATCAGCAGAAGAGAACTGCAAGGGATATCAGTTATTAGGAAGAGACAGAGGCAAGAAGAAAAGGCCTTGATTCTCATTTAGCCTAAGGACTTTTCCGCTGCACTAACAGTGCAAATGAACTTACAGATTGTGTGAAAATCACATTTGCAGTTGTAGAACAGTAAAATGGGCTTTTGTATAGATGTCAGTTGGATTCCTTCTGTCTATTTCCTGCTTTCCAACACATCTGCTATTGAGATGAGAATGGTCCTGAAGGACATACTCAATATGTGTTAGCAGTCCCAGTGTGCTCTGGTACTTCACAGTGATTGTTTCAGCCTAAAGTTGGATCCAAAACAAGAGATACCTAAAGGGAGATCTCTGGTAAAGGTTGAGGTAATTAAATGCATGATTTGCTCAGCCAGAGAAAACTAAAAATGATATAAATGATTTTGTACAAGTGAGTACAGAAAAATTACATTTAAAATATTTTTCTTCCTCAACTTCTGACCTGTATATGGGCAATCTTTCTGGTGGGATTTTTGTTAAACCAGGTAATAACAGCATGAGTTTTTACGTCTAAATTCAAATTTTCATTTAGAAAATTTCTTCCCGCCTTCAGCAATAAAATCTCTTAAAAAAAAAAAAAAAACAGGCATTAAAATCAGTATCGAGAGCAATCTTTGACCACTTCTATAATTAATTCCTTCCAACCTGATAGTTTTACCTTTTTGCTTTTCTCCTTGAATCCACTGATAGTCAGTGCCACATTCCACTTGCTCAGAAAAATCAACTTAGACAACTGTCAGTAGATTTGGAGAGAAGCTGCATTTTTTCCATGTTCTATTTACTCCACATCCTTAATTACTTTGTAATGCAAAATTCAGCCCTATCATTTCATAACATTATTAAGATCCTACAGAATATATCTCAAGTCTGAGTCAAATTATGCTATTTTTATTGAAAGAATGTCCAATTCTTTATAATAGAACTTAGAAACTTCCAACTTTTTTTTTCCTTTTCTTTTTTTTTAAGATTTACTTGGTAAAATCTTAGCTTGGCTTTTGGCAACTCTTACTTTATTCCTCTCTTTCCTAGCCTTCAATGCACAACTTTCTTTGCTTTTGCATCAATCTCCTTTTCATACCCTGTAGGCACCCTTCAGATATCCTCTTTAAGGAGCTATAAATCAAATGTGAGATTACATATTTTTCAAGTTTTGTGCAAAGTATTTTTGAAATCATATAATTTAACATTTATTTAAAGCCAGTGTTATAGTTTAGCAAATACGGATATCTATCGGCATATCTGCACAATCCATAGTGCATACCAGTTGGTGTCAAAGTAGTAATTAAATACATTGCAAAAGCAAATCAGGTCCTCCAAATGTTAATCTCATTATCACCTTCTCAGCACTGCTTGCCAGAAAGTTAACAGCCGTTAAAGCTCTGCTGCTCATCCAATCAGAATATTAAATTAATCAGTATGGCCTGACACAAATATTGCCAGTGGTGTTAATCCTTCGCTTTGTACATAGCAAATGGGGAAAATAAGCGGCTGTCTGTGGAGCTTGATACATTCCTATTAATATTTCAAGTGTGTATCCCTCTTTGGAATGTTTTATGTCATGGTGTGCAATGTTGGTATGAAAAATTTCTCAGAGACTGGAAAATGCATCTTGTGTCTGGTTCCCAAGCACTTTCCCTCCTCTGTGCTCCCCTAGCAATGGTCATAGCTTTTTCTCTGTTCCCTCTGTCTGTGCTGTCAGATGATTTCCTGGCATATTTTTAAGAAACGTGCCAGCAGTCTATGAAATCAGATATGATTAGATAGATGTATCCAGACAGGCTCCAGCATTCAACAGGCATCTGTTGTAGGAAGCTGTCTGAATCACAATCTAGCATTGTTCCTTCAGATGTATTTTGAGTATCACAAAAGCTATATAGTGATTTTTTATTTATTTATTTTTTTGCTATAAGCAGACAAATGTTGTGTGAAAACAGTAGCTGAAGGAATTCTCCTGTGTTGTAAATCTTGGCTAATGAAAGGCGTTGTGTTCTTGGAGACTTGGATACTGTTTGGCTGAGTCCTTTGCCCTGCTTTTGTTATGATAGTTGCAGCGAAGACACCATCCTGTCAGTACTAATCATGGATAATAATAAAAAAATAAAATGCACATAATTCCACCTTTCATGTGGATACTTCTACTTATAAATAATGCAAAGCTATAAAAAGCATGCTTACAGCTTTCCAAAGTTACAACTGTGTGAGTGCGTCTGGATGTGCATTTATATGTGCACACATAAATGAGAATCTACATAGATGGGAGAATGCACGTGTATGTATGACCACGTATAGAGCTACCTAAATACTTTTGCATGAGCGTATATATGTTAACACAGACTATACATACATGCATATACTCGTACTGTAAGGAGAATAAATATTCATTGCTCATTTTAATAATTCATCATAATAAATATTTATATAACATACACAATGATGTGTTGTGGTATAAATGTTTCAGTGACAGGAGTTGGGGCTGAATACATTATTTATGAGTGACAAAGCCACAAGTAAGTCATGCAGGTCAGCAATAAAATCCTTCCATTTCACTGTCATGAATTTCTTACATATTATTAACAGAAAAGAAGAATTTTTTCAAATTCTCAAACTGTTTAAAAATGATCGTACTCATTATTTTCCCTCTTTATGACTAGAATCCAAAAGGAATGCAACAGCATAATGAAATTTAACATTGTATATTGCATTTTTGGTACAGTTGTACCAGTTAACTCGGTTCTCATTCATTAACTGAGAGTAAAGACAGCACTGAGACAGTGATACTATTTATTACCTGTCACTTATTGAAAGTAGATCTGTGCCTCAGATAAGACCACAATCTGACACACAGCAAAACATAACATAACAAATTTTCCAGGATTCAGTTACACATTTCCTTGTTTTTATTTATTTTCAAGAGGGCGTAAGTGCTAGAAAAATTTCATGTGGACTAACTGTTTCTCTGGTAGTAGAAATTTCTTCTCCACTTAATTGAACAGCCTGTTGTCTGAAGCTGTTCAGAGGTCTGGAATATTCATGCCAGCCTTAGAGAAGATGCGTTAGTGACAGGAAAAAGATGAGACAGTCAAAGGTAACTGATAAATTGAAGCACGTGATGAATTTTATTTATAACATGGTTTAGCAATTTATCATGTGATTATTCAGTTTATCTCATTGCTATTGCCATTACTCAATTAGTAATGTACATTGATTTGCAAGTTTTTCCCTGTATTTTCACTAGTTTTGGTAAGACGTGCATTTCTTCAGATCTGTAAGATATCATAAACAAATATACACAGAATATGTTTATGTAGCGCTGTGATGATGAAATGGCTAGTATTAATGTGGATAATATTGGATAAAAAGGCATACTCACCAAACTCACTGACAGCATTCAACCTAGGTAAAGATACAATTACAGTTTTGAAAAATATATGGATAACTTCCACACAGATCTTCCAGTGTGATGATCCAGAAAAAAAAATAGATTAGACTAGCTTTGTCCTAAATGTTGACCTGTGAGTAATGTTTCTGTTACATTATCAATGCGTATATGTATATGTGTGTGTGTATAGATACACATATATAAACATATATGCAAAATAACATATATATATATATATGTTTGGAAGAAGGAAAAGAAGGTACCAAGCAAAGGAATAATTTTCCTCTATCATATTAGCAAGAAACTGCTGATACCAATACCTTGAAACCCCCTGAAACATAATACCAGTATCTCTTCTTCCAAGCCCCTAGCCTAACTGTGCATATTTTCATTAATTATAATTTGGAGGAGATGGAGAGTTTCTTTGAGGTGACAGACAAACAGCAGGATATCATGAATATGTAGTGCATGTCTGAGAAAATAAATTAACAGGGGCCATCCACCCCGGTGACCCACTTAGGCTGTCATTGATGAGTGTGACAGGAAGGTTCTGTAAGGACTGAATTTGCGTGACAGACTTTTCTCCTGATCAACTAATTTACCTTATGCATTTAGATTATTTTAAGCACTACACGGCAGTCAGATAATTAATCACTAAATCACCAATAGTGACATTAAGGTACAAGCAATATATTATTACTGATTACCACTTAAAACTCTAGCTTGTTGGGCTTTAGCTCAAAAATTGATGTAATTTTACACTGAGTGATGAAATACATCATCTGATATGTTCATAAGGCTAGGTGTTTGGGGAAGGAGGTTGGTATGACATATTTTTTGTTCTTTATTACAACTACGCACAAATATTGTAAATTAACACAGCAGTGCTCACTTGCTATTAGAATTATATAATATTATTGATTATATAATTAATTATATAATTATAACAATAAATAATTATAATAATCAATATCAATAATATATATAATTTATATTATAATGATATGATTAATATTAATATAATTAATTACATTATATAATTAATATATAATTATTAATTATAATATTATATAAGAATTTCCACTAAGACTAAATATCTAAAGTTCCTAGAGTTCTTGTGCGCATGCATACATATATAAATACATCTACATACACATACGAATGAAACACTCTCTTCGTTGACTCAGATGCTTTCAAACAATGTTTTTTTTTTCCAAATAAACCTAATATTAAAATAATATCAATGAATTAAAACAAGATAGATCTCTAAAAGCCTAAGAACAATACAATGTGTGTTTATATGATTTAGCATAGGCATAAAGATAATGCCTTCCTATGTTTTAGTATTTTTTTACTGATTCATGTTGTCTCAATTCAAGGACAGTAGCAATTTACACAATTCTTTCCGTCACTTTCTTAACTGAGATCACATATCAATATTCACAGATTTTAACAAGTGCATCAGCTGAGGTATATAAAAAGTTCAGTAAAAAAGGCCACCTGGTCTCATAATGGGGCAAAAATAAAGGCTAGTTATTCTATGTTGCTTTGTGGGTTGTGTGTTTTTTTGTTGTTGTTGTTTGCACATTTTTTGTTTTGTTGTTTTAGTTTGTTTTTGAGTGAAGATATGAAAAATCTTTTGCTCTAAAAACACATAGGGTATCAACAATCATGTTAATTATATAGGGTAAGTGCACCAAGTGCTACAAAAGCATGGGAAAAGAGAAAAATGATGGAAAACTCTTAGTGTTTACCTGCTTTTGACTAACTTCAGACTACATGGCTTTAATTACAGTGGAAAGATATAGCACAAAATTTCTTATCCCAGAAGACCCTTGCCACTTTTGGAAACTTAAACTTCTTACTTGGAGGATAACACATTATTGTTTGAGATCTGCCGTTTTCAATCATCTATGCTTATTTGAAATCAAAGAAACTAGCCAGTTCTAGAAGGCTTATTTATCCTGAAGTGCACCTGGCATATCATTCCTTTGCAGCTTCCTTTTTGTGACTGGGAATTCGCCAGACTGTGTATGTCTTGTGTGCCTTTGGTGACATTCATTGGTTGGAATGCAACAGACTAGGAAAAATATAATCCATTTTGAAGCTAAGGTAATAATTTATACATATAATCAATTCATTTTCTTTCACAATCAACAGCTCTTTGCATACAGTTAGGCTTTCTTGTGCATTTGTTGAAAATTACTGAAAAGCAGTAAGAAAAAAAAAAATGTAACTTCTCTTGTAAACTAAGTTGTAATGGTATCTCAAAATCTTGTTTTAGGTCCCAGCCAGCAACTGAGTTCATGCCCAGAGTGGCCAGTAAGAGCTGAAGTCATTCGAGTCATCAACCTAAGTACTCTGGGAATTTAGAAAATGCTGTGGAGCTATTTTGTTCAGAAACACTGAACATGTATTCTCGATACTACTACAATCCATAGATAACAAAACTTTTCCAAGACGTCAATTAAAACCTAGTAAATAAAAGAGTTGGTGGACTTCTATGCTACTGAAAGAGAACAAGAAAGGTCAGTGTCCAAAGAAATTGAGCCAGGCACTGTGGACACAGTACACAGATCATACCCTAGGCTACAAAGGTAATCATATTATGTTTACAGATCTTCTAGGAAATTCTCTACATGTACCAAGTTGTAAACTTATTTACCTCAATGCCTGTCAGTGAAGCAAAGCCTCTTATCTGTAACTAATTTGTATATGTTTAAAGGAAGACTCTCCATTTCCTAAAACTCAAAATGTACATACTCTCCTGTAGTTAAAGGATGTCTTATCTGAAGTTAAGATCCAAGCTATTCTTCCTCTCATACACAGCTGTGAAGGAAAGATGACAGTTGGGTTGATCACAGGGAGACCATAAAACAGAAGTAGGTTTTCTGGGCAGTGAAGCAGCCCAAGAGGAGATAGAAATTATATGATCCTTGGCTCAATCTGACCAAATAAATATTATACTGAAAGCAGACTGAAATCCATCTTTGAATAAGTTGAAGCTTGTGATCTTGGAAAGTGTATGTTCGCATCACATATGTTACTGTGGCAACAACAAAAAACTGGCTGAAAGTGAGACATCTTGCAGAAAAGAATCCAAGAATAATTTCAATTGAAAAGTGAGAAAGAGAACGTGAAACCAGAAATACAATCTCAGGCTCTTATGTAAGTACTTCAAGAAAGGTGATGGCTTCATCGCCTCTGTAAATTCTGTATATTCTATGTATTAAATATACAGACAGCATATCAACAGATCTCTACTGGCAGGGAATTATCCAAGAATCATGTTCCACATCTGAATTTGTGAAGACAAGTCTATTCTTAAGCTCGTGGTCTGAATCTTCACAGTCAGTACAGAGGGTTTAGTTATGAAACTGCCTTTCTTGTATTGTACGCTAAGTCCAGTGCAGACACCAGAACAGTGATGGCCCCTCAAGTACTGGGTGCAATAACACGAGCTATTGCCAAGAGCTCAGTATCTATCCTGGCACCCTACATTTTCCTCAACAATAATGCCTCACTAATTCCCACTAGTTTGTCATTGCAATATCTATCTTTCTCTTAATTGGAAGAAAGGAAATCCATATTTCCTGAAAAGCAGAAAAGAGAAAGCAATTCCCTGACAACTCTGTTTACTTGGACAAAATACAGATTGAAATTGATTAGAAGTTTGGAATGATAGCATAAATCCTCCTATTTTAGTGGGATTAGTGGACAGAATGCTCATGCAATTCAAGAAATTTAGTATGTATAATTCACAAGGTTTCAAAGTGAAGAAACGGGATGTGAGTCATTCTTGGAGAAGAGAACATGTGGAATGAGATATAAAGGCAAGGGAGTCCTTTCATCATTTTGCTGCACTTTGTTTTTTTTTTCTGTATGTTACATGTTGCCTGAAAAAAAGCAGTCTGTTCCTGGAAGGATATTAATTTTGACCAGGTAACATCATCTTGGTAGAAGATACATTTTCATTATTTTGTTCAAATATATTTTTCTTGATTTATATATTTTCTTGAGGATTGTCTGTATACTCAAGACTCATCTAGAAGACAAAGAACCGTAGCCAATAAACAACTTAATGAAACTCCTCCTGAAGCCCTTTGTGTAGGGACAAAGACCATTTGTAACAACAATCATAATTAGGATTTAAAAAAAAAAAAAAAAAAAAAAAAGATCCATCAAAGACTGAGCTGTTTTCCACTCATGAAATAATATATTTCATATATGTAGATTGCTCCAAAAATAATGTCTCCTATTTATTCCCTGGACAGACTTGATCGCTGGATGGAGAGAAACCTTCTGAGATTCAACAAGGGCAAGTGTAAGGTCCTGAGCCAGGGGAGGAATAACCACACACATCAATACATGTTAGAGGATGACCTGTTGGAAAGGAGATTTCTGGAAAAGGAACTTAGGAGTCCTGGCGAACAACAGGTTGGCCATGAGCCAGTAGGTGTCTTTGTGGCTAGGAAGGCTAATGGTGTTCTGGAGCACATTGAAAAGATCATGGCCAACAGTGGGAGAGAGCTGATCCTTCCACCTCTATTCTGCCCTGCTGAGGCTGTATCTGAAGCACTGTGTCCAATTCAGGGCTCCTCCAATAAAGAAACACAGTGAACTTCTAGAGAAAGTCCAGTGGAAGACCACAAAGATGATCAGGGTCTGTAGCATCACCCTTATGAGGAAACGCTGAGAGACCCAGGACTGTTCAGCCTGGATAAGAAAAGAATGAGAGAGGATCTTATCAATTCTTGCAAATATCTAGAGGGCAGGAGCCAAATTGATGGGGCCAGGCTCTTTTCAGTGATGTCTAGTGACAGAACAAGGGGCAAATTGACACACAAGAAGTTCCACATAAATATGAGGAAAAAATTCTTCGCTGTAAGGGTGACAGAGCACTGGAACAGGCTGTCCACAGAGATTGTGGAATCTTCTTCTCTGGAGATATTCAAGACCCACTTAGACACTTTCCTGTCCAAGCTGCTAAAGGGAACTTTCTTTAGCAGAGAGTTGGACCTGATGACCTCCAGAGGTCCTTTCCAACTCCTGTGATCCTGTGATTCTGTGAATCAGTGGATTTTTCTGTACCAAAAATTTCAGGAAGAAAACTTTCCAGTTTTCAGGCATTACTAATGTACACACTGCATTTGAAAAGACTGATTTGCATGCTTAACTTAATCATATGAATAGACCTGTTCAGTATGTGCATGTGTGTTTGCAGGATGAAAGCCCAAAAATCCAATCTTAGTCTCAGTAGAATTAGGAAAGGCTTTACCAGTTATTTCAGGAGGTATAGGATCATGATGTTACATATGAATGAGAATTGATGGTTTAGAGACATGATTGTTTTCAGAGCAACTGTTTTGTACACAGCCAATTTGTCCAATTCCCCAAGGTCTGTTACTAAGTCCGAGTATTCCCCATCTTAACTGAAAAAGATACACACTGCTTCACCCGTATAAGAAGCTGTGAAATTAGCCATTTAGTTTTGGAGGCAATTATTGGAAAATAATGTGTTTAAAAGTGCTTGAGAATAATTCCTAATATTAATGAAGAATGAAGTAAGAAAACATAAATTGAGATTAATTTACAGTTGACCACTACAGCGTCCTGAATGAGTAAATAAATGCAGTCTTAAGGACAACCCCCTCCCTCCTTCCCCCCAGATATTACTGGGTATTTATCATTTGATACTTAATTTAAAATTATATTTAATTAATAATTTGAGGATGTAAAACAAGACACATGTTTAATAAAACATAGCAGGCAATTTCTTTGGAGGTTGTTTGCTTTCTTTCCTTTATTTTTAAGAAGAGATAGAAATATAATTAATTGAAATATGCAGTGAGAAACAATCTAGTTCAAATTCCAAGCTTGCAAATAGTCTTCGCCTCTCTCGCTTAGTACAGTCTGTACCATACTTTCTCTTGTGTGCTCCTGTTAGTCCCTCTTCCTTTCCTTGCAGTTAAAAAAAAAAAAAAAAAAAAAAAAAAAAAAAAAAAAGAGGGGAGGAGAAAGAAAAGGAGGAGAGGAGAGGAGAGGAGAGGAGAGGAGAGGAGAGGAGAGGAGAGGAGAGGAGAGGAGAGGAGAGGAGAGGAGAGGAGAGGAGAGGAGAGGAGAGGAGAGGAGAGGAGAGGAGAGGAGAGGAGAGGAGAGGAGAGGAGAGGAGAGGAGAGGAGAGGCAATTTTCCGGGAAAAAAAAAATTTAGACACCAAAACTTTTTACTTGACATGCAACTGATTTTTTAGGGGCCTACAGTTTACTTTGCTTTCCAGGATCAGGTGACACCTTTGCATTTCAAAATCCTGATTCAAAGGAAACCACTGCTTTCCTTTTGAAAATAGTAAATGGCTGAAAGGCTGTGATGGTGCTTATGACCAAGACCGAAGAATAATCTCTAAGTTTTTCTTAAAATGGGCCAACAAAGGAAAATTTAATTAGGTATTGGCATTTTCATAAAATACACAGTAGGTATTTTCAGTGACTCATACAGTCACAGATGTCTATTACAAAAACATCCATCAGCCTCCTGTCATGCAGCTTCTTTAGAGGGTCATGGCAGGGAGGTACTTTTAAATATTCCTTACCCTTACACGTAAGTCTCCACTTTGTTCCTCTCATTTTCTTTTCCTTTTCTGCAGCTGCCATAATGGCAGCTTCCACTTTTTCTTCTTTCTTCTATTTAATATTTCCTATCCTGCTTTTAAGTTTATCTCCTCTGGATGTTCCCCCAAGCCTATATAATCAGTGTCCTTTTCATCACATTGCCAGCATCCTCCACCACACCTTCTGCTCGCTGTCTCTTGCACTGCCTGTCTGCCCATCCCCTCTGTTGGCAGCAGCCCCAGACTCCTCTCCCCTCTCACCATTCAGCAGCGAGGCACTGCCACCTGCAGAGAGCAGTTTTGACAGTGACAACTGCACGAGAAATGGGAAACAGTAAAATATATCTAACTGTAGCAGGAGCAGCAGCTACATAGATTTTCAAGGGTTTTTTGGAGTAGAAATTGCTTTTCCTACATTTTCTTAAATCTATCCTTATTTAATACAAGGTAAAGTCTTGTATTAAAAGGTTGCCTGTTTAAACAAAGCGTTATATTGAAATGTCCATTGTGATGCAAGCTGAAGTCTTGTTTGTTAAAGTTAAAAAGTTATGTCAAAGTCTGGCCAGGCTATGAATGGATCACTGGACATTAATTTGCAATCTGAGTGAGCACAGTTTATCCCCTTCTGATGTGCTGTCAGCTATTGCAAGTGGCAGTATTTGGTTATGTCTGATCTACCATCTAAGCATTTACAGAAAAACTAAACCTGCACCCTTGTTTTAGATACTGTCTTACCAGTGAAAATCGTCATTTCAATATACTTGCAGGAGTCAACAAGAAGCACTTCTGTTTAAATGAAGTTTATTTTGAGGACTATTTGGAGACTATTGTCATCTAAAGGAGCATTCAACTTTGGACATTGGAAATCTATATTAATAAATTAAATGTTCTCTCTGGAATTGCAGCTAACTGTCATGGTGTACCTGTTCACACTACTAAACTTTCTTGATCTTCAGAGTATGATGGTTGTATTTACGTCTCATATCGGGAAGATCATTGCTGACTCCCGAACATTCCATGCATTGCTTGAGAAAGTGTTCATTATCCTAGGCAAAGACCATGCCAAATCTGATCTAAAAATGAAAAAATTAGACAATGGAGTTATAATCCTAGAAATATTAATTAGCACTTTTTCATATACTTGAAGCAGCCTTTACTCATTCAACTGTTTGGAGAGAAATCTGAATGCCTCTGAAGTATTTGTTTCAGACTGATTTATTTCCTCTCTGAAGATCTAATGCCCTTCTCATGACTATCTTGCTCTGCTCAAATGTGAAGACAACTCCACATCTTCTCCACTGTGACTCCAATCTAGTAGCACTTCAATTTTTATTCTAAGACAGAGAACATGCCCCCTGTTAAAGATTTTCAAAGAAAAATTATCGCTCTCATTCTTTCCATCCTGTATTTTTACAGATTAAGTGCAACACAGATGCCAGCTACTAGAGCAAGAGAGTTTGTCTAAGTGGATGAACAACACGTCTTCTGTGCAGCGAGCAACTACTTTTCTACATCACAGCCTAGACTTGTGGCAGGCTTTCCATCAGTTATATCTCTGAGAACTGATTAGGCACATCTGGATACAGAAGTTTTTTCATGAAGAAGTAGGAGAGTAGATGTTGCCAGTGATGGACAATTAGTGGACAAGGCAAGGGTCAATGACAGCATTGAAAAAACAGACAACTGTGTCTTCTCTTCGCCAAACAATGGATGTCAGAGTGTAAAAGCTGTGGAGGGAAAAGAAGACAACTTGTCAGGACTTAAACCACAAACTTCAACAACTGAGCTAGCCAGCATGTGTTCATGAAATGCAGGTCCTGCTTGACCAACCTCATCTCCTGCTACAGTTAGGTAACCAACCTACTGGGCAAGGGAAAGATTGTGAATGTAATCTACTAGGACTTTAGAAAAGCTCCCACAGTATTCTCATAGATAATTTGGCAGTTCAGAAAAGGTACACTCTTCACTGGGCAAAAAACTAGCTGGAGGGCCGAGTCCAGCAAGTGATGGTGAATGGAGTTAAATCCAGCTGGTGACTGGTCACGAGTGCTGTTCCTCAGGGATTGTTATTGGGGCTGGCCCTGTTTAATATCTTTATTGATGATCTGGATGAGGGGACTGAGTATACCCTCAGTATGTCTGCAGAGATTACATCAAGCTGGGAGGAAGTGTCTATCTGACTGGGGATAGGAAGACCCACAGAAGTATCTGGACAAGCTGGATGGCTGGGCTGAGGCCAACTGTAAGAGCTTCAACAAGACCATGTGACTTTTGACTTTGGTCAAAACAACTCCATGTAATGATACAAGCATGGAAAGGTGCAAAAAAGAGAAAAAGGACCTCAGGGTGTTAGCTGATAACCAGCTGAACACAAGCCAGCAATGTGCCCAACTGGACAAGAAGGCCAACATCATCCTGGCTTGTATCAGAAATCATGCAGTTAGCAGGGCCAAAGAGGTGATCATCCCCAATGTACTCAGCTCTGGTGAGGTGGCTCCTTGAGTACTGCTTTCAGTCTTAGGCCCATCTCTACAAGAAAGACATTGAGGTCCTGGAGCGTGTCCAGAGAAGGACAGTGAAGTTGATGAGGGGTCTGGAGCACATGTCTTATGGGAGGAGGCTGAGACATCTGGGATTTTTTAGTCTAGAGAAGACTCAAGAAAGACCTTCTTACTTTCTACAATTTCCTGAAAAGAGATTGTGGCAAGGTGGGAGTCAGCCTCTTTTCCCAGGTATCTAGTGATAGGACAAGAGGTAATGGCCTCAAGTTGTGCCTGGAGAGGTTCAAGTTGGGTATTAGGAAAAAAAATCATCTCATTCTAAGAACTGGGTGTTCATAGAATTTTTTTCCAACCTCAATGACTCTATGATTCTATTAAAGAAGGCTGGATCTAGTACTGACTCCTGAGAGACACTGCTAGATACACGCCTCCTAGTATGCTCTGTGCCAATGTTCACAACCCTCTAAGTTCTGCCAGTTAGTCTGTTCTCAATCCACCTCACTGTCCAGTCATCTATCCCACACTTCTTAAGTTTATCATACTTCCTAGGCTTAACTTCTGTTATGTGCACAGTGTCTTTGTCTTGCTGTCATTGCCCAGTGAAGCAAAAGCTGAAACAATATATAAATGCACACATGGTAGGCCAGGCCGTAGTCATTTACTGTGTTCTGGAAAGAAAAGTATTATGTAATGTCTAATCAAGAACTAGGCAGCTGCTTAAGATAAGATTTCTCCTTAAAAAATCATGAGAAATGACTATAGAGTTACTTGAAGCTGAGTGACCTAATCTACCCATCAGCAAGGAGACTGTCTGGAGACCGATAAATCCCAGTTCACTGCTCTTATTTCTGCCATGCCACCCTGTAAGTCCCCTTAATTGTCTGACCTTAGGTTTTCTCCTTTATAGTCCTTGTGCTGCACTCTTCCTCATTCAAGTAATCTGACTCATTCAAGTAGCAAGCTAACGTGGGTGTTCCCTTACAGGTGCACTACTGTAAATCAGGAGCAAGATCACAGAAGCTTGAAGGTTAGTATTATACTATAAACAGCATGAGCAGAAACAGGCTCAAAGAAGAGCAAAAACTTTGGCCTGATTTTTAAATCTATGCTGAATGACAGATTAACAGAGTAAATTACACAGTATTCAAGGCATGAACTATTTTTTTTCTTCAGTATTCCACATACTGAGACTGGAGCCTCTGTAGTGTGAATAATCATATTTTAAAGTCTATTTTAAAGAATATTTTTATTTTTAAACATGAAAAACAATGCTGTCAGTAAAGCATAAATATATATTTTGAGATAGACAGCTTCCCCACCCAAACTTTGTAACTACAGAGGGGAAAAGGTCAATTCTTAGAACTATCCAGAACATGTATTATCAAACCTATCATAACCAATGTGCTGGCATGTAACAATTGTGGGTTTTTTCACTCTTTTCTTTCATGTTCAGCACTTCAGAAATTTCATCTCAGAGTTTCACTGCTATCTGTGCGTGGATGATACAACTTTCCATATGCTTAGAATAACTTAACTTAAATAAACTCCTCAGCCATTTGAATTGTGGGTGTTACTGTTTAAGTGGAAAAAAAGAAAATGGAGGGGAAGTGACAGATGTTTTTACTCAGCAGTGTGCTCCCATGATTTTAATAAAGATTTTGATATATAAATAGTCCTTGCAAGGCTAAATATTTTTTCATGCGGTATTCAGCTGTAACTTTTAATTTTATTTATTTTTTTTAGACTGAAATTCAACTGGAAAAAATATCTGATATGGTATTAATATGCATGTGTATGTGTCTTTATGATTCTATAAAAGTATAGGGGTCTTTAAAATTACACTAAAAATAGAGTAGGAATAAATGACATTAAAATATTAGAAATTATGTAAGTAACTGTTTGCAAGTATCCTTACAGACTCCATATGGTTACAGCAGTCAGATCATCCCCAACAGTATAAGACAGAAAAATTAGCTTCTGTGCGGAGAGGTAGTACACATTTAACCACGATGTTAGTTCCATCCAGGCCTCAGGTGCACATCCTGAGAATGATCCTTCTGTATGAGAAGATTAAATATAGTCACTTAAAAAATGAGGCTGTTTCTGTTTACAAGTTTTTTATCAGTTAATCACAGAATCATAGAATGGTTTGTGCTAAAAGAGATGTTAAAGATCTTCTCTGGGCAACTTGTTCCAGCACTTCACTATCCTCATTGTGCATTTCTTCTTTATATCTATTCTAAATCTAAGTTCTTTCATCTAAAAACTGTTATCCCTTATTGTATCACTACATACTTTATCACTACGAAGTCTCTCACTGTCTTTTCTGTAGGTCCTCCCTGTGTTCTGGTAGGCCACAAAGGTTTCTCTGGAGCCTTCTGTTCTCCATACTGAGCAACAGCAGCTCTTTCAGCTTTTCTTCACAGAAGATATTTTCCAGCCCACCGATTATCCTTTCATCCTGCTGTAACAAGTCCTTGTTTTTCTTATTCCACAGTCCCCAGAGCTAAATGAAATATTCCAGATAGAGTCCCACAAAAGTAGGGGGGGAGTTTCTTGAACTCATCAAGGCTGAAGAGCCTAATTCAGCACAGATATTGGGAACTGACTTAAGATTGTCCTTCTTAAGCAGAATATTTATGTAATAGAGTAAACATACATTGAAAGTGCTTTGCTTAGTGAAATATTATTAATTCTCAACTGCCTACAGAGATGACATCATGATAAGTCCCAACAAGCATGGATGTGTGAGACTCTTTGCAGATCACTGAGAGGAAAGCTGAAAAATAGAGAGGGCAAGGTTTAATTTCAGGCCCCAAGCCTTGCTCTAAAAAGAATTTGCTCTACATCTGAGTGTGTCCGTAAGTATCCCCAGCACTAGACTCTTGGTAATATATCTAGGGTGAGGTTCATGGCTTTTTAATGCATCCTTAAGCCTAGAATCTCCCAGAAGAGATAGGCTGGCCATTTTTGCAATGGCTGCAAGTCCCACTTGACTTGCACCAGTGCTGGGGTGCACCTGTAGCTTCACAGTGAGCTGAAGAAGGGATTCAATTTGATGAAAAATTGATCTTTATTATTTGGTGCACTGATTTTCAGCTAGGCATCTTCTCTGGGATGTTTTGCCATACAGTCAAGCTAACTTAAAGCCAGGCGAGAGAGAGTTTTCCTTTGCTTCACAGGTAGCAAAAGAGAATGTCAGAACTGTCCTTTCATCCGTATCCTTGCTGTGAAAGTCAGCCCACAGACTTTCAGCACAGAATGTTAGCTCTGGTGCAGCATGTGGCTAGAACTGTGTAGGAACTGGACCAAAAATTTAGATGCATACGCCTACACTTTGCATTTTTCCATCATATTTCCATTTCCAATATTAGCATGGGAAGACCAAGCTCAGTTCTGCCTGTACCTGCTAATGTACACCTACACATAGTTTCTGTGCATCTGCTCTTTGTCTGGGAACTTGGGAAAAGCAGTATTGCCTTATATGACAGGGAAACATTCTGACGACAAATGCTTTCACAGCTTGTGAGGCTTTCAAGCATTGAAGTAAAATGCACCCGTTATGCTTCTTGGGTAATTATATAAAAAATATGAATATTATTCCCAATTAGAAAATGATGGATAATGACAAGGAAAGACTTATACTTTAGTATCCTGTTCTGTTATTTCATTTTAAGATTTTTCACGTTTGTTTAAGCATAGGTCTCTGTCTTATTTTCATATGGTTAATTAGTTTTAATATTTCATCAAAGAATACTATAAAATTATTGAATACATACGTAACCAGAATGGCCTAGGGAATTTGATCTTTCAACAGTTTTGTTTAGTAACATGATTTAACGTGAATTTATTTTAGGCTTGCTGATGCAATGCTTCATATATAGTAAAGACTGCTGAGGAATCTTAGTCTAAACAAAATTAAATCACAAAATAAAAAATAAATACTACTACTATTTGTGTCCAATTTATGGACTGCTGCAACCAGTCACTGCTAGCAGTTCTGATTTATACTGAGTATACTGAAAGGGCCTTTTTTCTCCATGCTTACTAGAATTTTTGAATATTTATTTAAATAATTTTATTTTAGATGGGAGTTTATGTATCTTGAACAAAATTTTACTAAAATGCCACTTTCAATATAGAGATCAAATGCCATTTTTTTCATTTACAAATGTGATATTGTTTCTGTTTAGAAAGGAAAGCACATTGAAATCATTATTGGAACCAGATTTCCCAAGTGCTTTTTAAATAAACTGTATGAGACACTTTGATCTATTTAGCTGATTGATATCACAGTTCCATGCATATGTCCTTCCCAATTTTACTGAAAGCCCATTACTGTTTCAGATCATGTATTGTATTGCCAGTGTGTTTGGTTGCTAGAAGACCAATAGCAAAGGGCCTGAAAGCTAAATAAAAAAAAATAAAAATAATAAAAAAAAGATGTCTAACATTGACTGAAATATTTTACACTCATTAAAAAAAAAAAAACAACTGTTAATTCCTTTTTTTGTCTGACTTCTGAATAGAACGATTATTTAATTTGGATGAGTGAGGTCAACAGAATCATAATCCTTAACAAATACCATTTTGAGTCCAAACTTTTGGAGCCTATCCTTCATTTCCAACCTCTAAATTACTGGCTTTAGTCTGTGACTGAGAGGCAATTGCAGTTACCACAATGCTACCTCTATGTGCGTGAAAGGCCGGTGCAACATTTAGCCTTGTGATTTATCATTTGCGCCTAATATCATGTCACAAAAGACTCACCAACCTCCTGAAGAGAGTCAGAACAATATCTACCATAATGAAGTACAGTTCCAGTGGGCACCAAATTACATCTTAGATATTTTGTTACTTGTCCTTTATCAAGCAAATGTAAAATTGTAGTGGGGATACTGACAGATTCTATAATTCAGCTGTCTGCTGCTTTATCACAGCTCTCAGTAGGTCTCTAATGAATATTTCCGTATGCATGTTTCTGACTGATAATCAAACTAAGAACAAGTCCTAATTGGTTTTTCCAGTGAACAGAAAAGTGCTTATATTACATTGGCAGATATCCCAACTAGTGTTAAATTAAAAGGAATACTTTTGTTGTTGTTGTTGTTGTAAATGTGCATGGAGAACAGGATAGTACAACAAAATACCTAGGCATAAAGCTACCTATTGCTCTAGAAATAAAGCTTCTAGTGAAGGGCTATGTTGTACCCAATGAAAGTAAATAAAACAATGACTATGGGTCTGATTTTCCACAGATTCACATCAAAGAAAACTGAAATAATTTTAGTAAAAATGGTAGAAATAGGATATAAAATGAAGGTTTATATCTTTTTTTTTTTTTCTTTTTTTTTTACTTACATCATTTTCTGTCTAGTATAATGACTAATATTAAGGAAGCAAATCCACACACCTTTCCTACTCAAAGAATTTTAATGCCGTTAAGGATTCAGATCTTATTTGCAGGTGGAATGTACCTCTTTGATAAATGTAAACAGCATTAGAGCAAATGAAAGCTTCATCAACACACAGACATGAAGGAAAGTTAAATAGTTTCTCCATATATGGTTTCAACAACTCCCTTTAGCCTGCAGTGGGGAATTAGGTAAGTGATACAAGAAAAATATGCCATCTATTTTCCTAGAGGTTACCAAAAAGAAGAAAATGCACAGGTAGTGAAAACCTGGACAAGCAACCTGGGAGAAGGATAGGGATGTTAGAAGACTCTATAGGGATGAAATCAAGAAGGTAAAGGCCCAACTGGAACTGGACTTAGCAAGAGGCGAAAAGAATAAGAAAGGCTTCTACAGGTACATCAGCCAGAAAAGGAAGGTCCGGGAGGATAATGGGTAATACTGGTAGGCTGGTAACAACAGACAAGGGGAAGGCTGAGGTCTTCATCAAAGTCTTTGCCTCAGTCCAACTGCTCTACATATAGCCCTCAACCAGATAGTTTAGAAGGTGGGAACTGAGGGAGTGACACCCCTCCCATTGTAAGCGATCAGATTTTTGACTGTATGAGGAACTTGAACATCCATAAGTCTATGAGTCTGATGAGATGCATCTGAGTCCTGAGGGAGTTGGCTGACATAGTCACCAAGACACTCTCAGTTATATTTGGAAAGTCATGGTGGTCAGGCGAAGTCTCTGCTGACTGGAAAAAAGGAAAAATAGCACTAATTTTTAAGAAGGGTAGAAAGGATGGCCCAGGGAATTAACGATCTGTCAGCCTCAACTCATTGCTGGGGAAGATCACATGGCAGATCCTTCTGTAAGCTATGCTAAGGCACATGAAAGAAAGTGAAGTGATATAGGATAACCAACATGGCTTGACGAAGGGCACATCCTGCCTCATCAACCTTGTTTCTTTTTATGATGGTGTAATTGCATCAGTGGACAAGGGAAGAGCCACTGATGTCACCTATCTGGACTTCAATAAGGTTTTTGACATGGTCTCCCACAACATCTTTCTCTCCAAATTGGAAAGATACAGATTTAATTGTGGGACCATTTGATGGCTGAGGAACTGATTGCACGACTGTACCCAGAGAGTGATAGTCCACAGCTCAATGTCTGAATGGAGATCAGTGAAAAATGGTGTCCCACAGGGGTCAATACTGGCACCAGTACTCTTTAATATCTTCATCACTTACATCAACAGTGGGACTGAGTGCACCCTCAGCAAGTTTACAGATGATACCAAACTATGTGGTGCAGTCAACACACCCAAGGGTCCAAATGCCATTCAGAGAGACGTGGGCAGGATCAAGAAGTGGGCCCAGGAGAGCCTCATGGTTTCAGTTGCTTGATATTCTACCAGTAAAACTAATTACAGATAAATGGGTTCCAGTTAGTAGAATCATCAGTGAAAGATTTTTCAATTAAAATTCCTTCTCAGTGTTATACTGAGTTAAAATGATATTAAAATTTATATAGAGATTAATGTGAAATTACCTGAATTAAAATATATGTGGTAAGTGGAAAAAATGTTAATCAAAATGTTGAGAATGAATCCAGTCAACATAAACAATTGAGCAGTATATGGTGAAGGTATTTCTTAGGTAAGAGTAAAGTCATTTTTTGGTACAAGGAGATTTGAACAATCTGTGCACATTTACAGCTCTAAATTATCTAGAGACATAAAGACAGTAAGCATCACCAAGAATAGTACCAGGTAATGTTATTCAGAGTAAGTTATAATAAAACAGGCAGACGATGTAATATAGTACATTACAATAGAAGTCATTTCATACTGCAGTTGGATCTTTAACACAGGTTATTTCTAGTTTCCAATAATTCTGATGCATGTTCCACTTCCAACTGCAATTGTTTCATTTTGTTGCTAAGAACATACCGTAAGTTACAGAGAGAGTCCTATTTATCACACACCTAAAGCTCTCTGTGTAACACCTAGACATGAAAGTAGGAAGAATAGGCAAACAGGAAGATAGGCATGGGTGCTAGCATGATAAAAATAACAAGAAGAATAGTGGGAGAAGATAGGGCGCAGAAGCAGATCAGCTAAGTCACTTTTTACAGATACAATTTCCAATGTCTTTACGTACTTATCCCAGAAATTCTCCCCACATCTCACACCTTCCCCCTACTGTCAGTGAGTCACGTTAGTTTGAGCAGCAAGATGTACTATCAGCTATATGATTCGTGTGCATGTTGCTGGCCCCTGTGAGCCTTAAAGTTCTTCATCTGTTTGAGCTCAAGTGAACTCCCGACCTTCTTCAAAGAGAAATTTCTCATTATACCCTTCCATTCTGAACAAGGTGGAATTAATACACTGAGACATTGAATTTTAAAAGAAGCTGCTTTTCAGGCCTAAATTAGGCCCCAAGCAAAGTGCAACATGAATACAACCAGAACAAAGAATAGGTACTGTCTTTCATTCAGTGCAGAACTGAAAGGTTCATTTTGTTCTCAAGACATTTTTCCTCTTCTGGTGAATTACCTTTACTGGCCATGGCTAGAGGCAAGGAACAGCATAAGGTGGAGTATTCATCCGGAAAATTTGAGAGTTCTTAATTTCATATACCTGACTTCAGATTAACATGTTTTCTTAGAAAGATTGTTTTCTAGGCTTCCTGGACATGGATTTGGTTTCAAACATATTAAAAATCTAAATGATGATAAAAAGAGGCAGGAACTGAATTTATTAAAGATGTTGTGGATGGTGGGAACCATGAATGTTCTTTTTGCTTATATTTGTTTGTACATATATTTTTTACTCTAACACATAGAGATAGGGAAAGATGTTATGACTTTAGACTGTTGCATCTCCTAAGATGATCAATATCACGGAATTCAAAATCTGCCTCAAGAAGATATACAATTTCAATTGGCAGAGACCAGAACACATCTTCTTCATAAAAATATTTATTGAAGAGCAGATATCTAATTATTGTCAAATCCACTCTGTAAGTTTACAGTATCTCATCTTATGATTACAGACAGATGCACTTAAAACAGAATATAGAAAATGTTTCTAATTTAATTTCATTGGTGAAATAATCAGGACTGACTTTCTACTAAGGCCATGTAATCTGCAGCCTTAAACCTTTTGTCTGTGCCATTAATGGATGATCTTGGTTGTTCTGTTTATTTTTGTTCGTTTGTTTTTTTGGTAAAACAAAGATACACACCCACACTGGAATTAAAGGTGCATTAACATGATCTTCAGAAATAAAAGATGGGGTGGAGAAAGTAAATAAAAAGAAAGTGTGCCTTGTTAGAAAGCTGAAGTACCTCAAAACTAATTCATCCTAATGAAATGAAAAATTGCCTTCATGTCTAAGATTCATTCAGATATTTCCAAGATCCAGAAGAGAATTATTCATTTAAAAACTTCTATACCAAATATGGTTTGATTGACACCTTTTCTTCACCTCCAAGAAAAATTCAGGGAAGAGTCAACTACAGATAACCTCATGGGACAATTACTTAACAAAACTTTAATCTGTGTTGCCCTCTAACATTATCAACTTATCTGAAATAATGTCATCACTATTTAAAACAGATGTACAGAGTCCAAAGTGGATATAGACTTCTAATCAAAAAACTCCAAGTAAGATTAGACTCTCATATAGTGAAATCACTAGAGCAGTTATTAATTATGAAGATAATACAATCTTCTTATGGTTTGAGCAGCAACACTGAAATTCAATATGAACTAACTCATTTGTTTAAAATGCAACTGAATAATCCTCGTCTAATTGGTGAATTTCTCCATTACAATGGATTTAGGGATAAAAACACTCAGAAAAATACCCTCTCTCATAAATGAAGTATCTCTTTCTGGTATTTATTTGACAGAAGCTCCAAAGAGGATCCAACTGAATGAAGATTTTGTTGTAGTTGATAAGGTACACATATATAGCAAGTTTTCACCTGCTCTCTCAATATATAACCACTGCTACACAGCTTAAGCAATCTGTACAAATACATGATCTGTAATGTAAAATCAATGAATAGTATATAAAGTATATGTTGATCCATTTCTTATTTAGCACACTGTACTGTGTACACAAAGCAGGAATAGCTAGCAAAACCTCACTTGAGAATATTCTGAATTTTAAGTCATATTAGCAACCAGATTTTCACTTATTCATCCAAGAATTCCTAAAACTTAGAGGTGTTTGCCCAGTTGCACAGTACAATTAACTACAGCCACAGTGATCTTCTCATTGTTATGTTTTGCTGTGTTACTAAGACAATTACTCTTCTGTCTCTGATGTTTTTCTCTCCTGCCTGGGATAAACATGTGCCTGACAATTTAACTTTGCTGTTGTTAGGACAGGATTTTACAGCAAGCTGAGCCACCTCCCCTTGAGGGCATCCTGAGAACAGGTGATTGATTCATATCTCTCTGTTTCTTGCAGAGAAAACAAGGGAAGGTAAGTCCACTATAAGGTACTGTCAATTTCCTTCAGTGAGTTTGGTAATTTTTCTCTCTCTTTAACAAGTGCATTACTGTCAAGTGTACAAAAGGAAAACAGCACAGGGGCTTGTGAGAACTAAGGGAAGATTTAAAAAATAGATAAAGACAGAGAGTGAGTGAATATCAGCCCCAGTACTTTCTTCTCTCCAATATTTATATCATTCACTGCAGCCACTACTCTTTCTCCCCATTCCTGCTCTGTAGGATCATCACCCCAGAAGTCCACTAATTTTATGGAAGTGAAATTTTAGCAAACATGATGTTCAACCTGACCCAAAGAAAAAAAACAGGGAACTTTGCACCTTTGAAGACCATTATGCAATACTTTGAAGAACAAAGAAAAATTGGTGCTTCTCTTAGTGGAGTGCTTGTGGAAATACTACATGTGGGAAATGGAACAAGCAGGTTGAGCTGGGGCTCTGCTCTTCAGAATAAAACTGGACTGAAAAATACCACTAGTTGAAGAATATACCAAGAACATTGAAGTAATTACTCCCACATAATTCTCTTCTATCTGTTTATTCTATCACAGGGACAATGGATTTAGTTTTGGAAAATACCAGAGTAGTTTTTCACTGCCTTTAAATTTCGAACAGGCAATCTATTTTGTTCACAATTTGTTGCCAGGCTCTGGTATCTGCTATAGCTGGTTCTTTCTCCTGAGGTGACTTCTACAAAAATGTGCCTTTTGGTAACACAGCTGTAAAATGATCACATTTTGCTAGATGTTTTCTTGACTTATGATAGGTGGTAAATTTTCATCAAAACTACAGTGTTCTATCATAAATTGTAGGTTATAAAACAAAAATTTCATCTAGTTACAAAGAAATAATAAAATCTTTCAGCCAGAGCAATTTCTTACGTATTTTTACATGATTTAAATAACCGATCTCCAGAAAGGAAATCTGATCCTTTGTGGATTGCTCAAGAGATAAGGAGTTCCAATTGCTCCATGAAGTAGTGCCTGCCTAAGTGAAAATGGGACCAATAACTAAACACAATTGGGAATTTCTATATGCAAGTAATTGTACTGAAACAAGAAGACAGGATGTTTCCAAGAAATTTCTGTTTCTAACATTAAAGATATAAATACATAGATGGCAGCTTTGTTTGTGTTGTGAAAGTTACTCAAAGTGCTAATTTTTGTCCCATCACTTTTCTCACAATGGTTTAGCTAGTTGTAATTTTGTCAATGATTTAAACAAAACTATGAGTGTGGGTAGTACTGCTGGAATTCATATTACTAAATGTGGTTGCTCCCAACACGGAGAATAAAACTTGAATTAGGCACCTGAGATTGCTGAAACATGGGACTGAGTCAATAATCAGTGCAGACTGAGTCAATATAATTAGTGGAGGCCAAGACATGCTATGTTTTACCCTAAAATAAATATCTTTAGTTGAAAAATTGAATATTATCCTAGATCCATAGACTATAAAATAAACCTTGAGTTACTACCTCTGCTTTTTAACCCCTCGTTATTAATAAAAAATAAGGTGATCATAAATCCTGCCTCAGGTTTCAAACTTCACCCACTGAAATTATCATATCAATTATTTATATATTTACATTGAAATCATATGTGTCATTTGCATAGTGAAACCCAAAAGATTTTTAAATGGTTGAACTCCTGTGATACTTCAGAATGTGACAGTTTCATGCTTAGTTTTTTGTCTATTTTTTTTTTTAGAAATAACTCTCAGTAATTTATTTATTTACAGCAATCACAGTAACATTGTTTTTAAATTCTCCTGTTAATACACTTGTTTTTCATTAAAAAAAATAATAAAATCTATCAGTTAGATTCCCATCTGGTGCTACTAGCCACTCTTTATTGACTTCATAAGAATATGCACACGTGACACCAGTGGCTGTGAAGGAAAGCATCTAAGGACGGCAGTCTTACATAGGTTGACTCTGTTATGCCACAGGGGCTGCTCCTAAATATAATCCCTCCTATTTTGATATGTTGGCCCATAATGTCACAGGCAATTGTTGGTAGTATGACAATAGAGCTTGAATATTCCCACCAATATTTTGTTGTCTTGTGACAGATGTCAGCAGACAGTCTGACAAAAAGATATCTGACATTGATCAAAGAATCGTAGAATCACAGAATCGCTCAGGTTGGAAAAGACCTTCAAGATCATCAAGTCCAACCACAACCTAACCATACTACCCTAACAACCTAAATCATGTCCTTGAGCACCACATCCAAACAGGTTTTAAACACATCCAGGGATGGTGACTCAACCACCTCCCTGGGGAGCCTATTCCAGTGCTTTACCACCCTTTCTGTAAAGAAGTTCTTCCTGATATCCAACCTAAACTTACCCTGGTGCAACTTCAGGCCATTTCCCCTTGTCCTGTCACCTGTAACCAGTGAGAAGAAACCAATCCTGCTCTCGCTGTAAGCACCTTTCAGATATTGGAAGAGAGCAATAAGGTCTTTTTCCCAGACTAAACAGCTCCAGTTCCTTCTCTAAACAGCCTCATATTCTCTAAGCCCTTCCCAAGCTTTGTTGCCCTTCTCTGGACCTGCTCCAGCACCTCAATGTCCTTTCTGTACTGAGGTGCCCAAAACTGAACGCAGTACTTGAGGTGAGGCCTTACCAACGCTGAGTACAGGGACAGGATGACTTCTCTAGTCCTGCTCATCACCCCATTCCTGATACAAGCCAGGATGCCGCTGGCCTTCTTGGCCACCTGGGCACTCTGCTGGCTCATATTCAGCCGACTGTCCACCAGTACGCCAAGATCCCTTTCCATCAGACAGCTTTCCAGTCAATCCTCCCAAGCCTGTAGGGTTTCCTGCAGGACCCGACACTTGTCCCCACTGAAGCTCATACAGTTTACCTTAGCCCATCAATCCAGTCTATCCAGGTCTCTCCATAGTGCCTGTCTCCCGTCAGGCAGATCAACACTCCCTTCCAAGTTGATGTCATCTGCAAACTTACTGAGAGTGCATTCAATCCTCTCATCAAGATCATTAGTAAAGATGTTAAATAGAAACAGCACCAGTACCAAGCCCTGGGGTACACTGCTCGTGACTGACCGCCAACTGGATTTAACTCCACTGACCACATGGCCTAGCCATCCAACCAGTGTTTCACCCAGTGGAGCGTATGCTTATCCAAACTGTGGGCAGCCAGCTTCTCCACAAGGACGTTGTAGGGGACAGTGTCAAAGGCTTTACTGAAGTCCAGGTAGACCACATCGACAGCCTTACTTTCATCCACTAAGCGGATCAGTTTGTTATAGAATGAAATCAGGTTTGTCAAACAGGATCTACCAATCGTAAACCCATGCTGACTGGGCTTAATTCTCTGGTCCATGATGGTTCATGAGATTAACTGGTCCATGATGGTTCATGAGATTATCCGTTCCGTAACCTTCCCCAGCACTGAGGTGAGACTGATAGGTCTGTAGTTACAAGGATCATCTTTCTGGCTCTTTTTGAAGATTGGCTAGTCTCCAGTCCGCTGGGACATTTGCAGTTAGCCAAGACTGCCAAAGAATGATGGAAAGTGGCTTGGCAACCACATCCACCAACTCCCTCAGCACTAGAGTGCAATCCATCCCATGGACTTGTGAGCATCCAGCTTTCGAAGCAGGTCCAAAATCATCTCATCATGGATCATGCAGGGCCTATTCTGTTCCCCATCCCTATCTACGAGCTCAGGGGGCTGTGTTCCCAGGGAGTAACAAGTCTTACTGTTCAAGACTGAGACAAAGAAGGCATTAAGTACCTCAATGTTATCCTGATCCTTGGTCACCAAGTTGCCCTTGGCATCCAACAAGGGATGGAGATTCTCCCTATCCCTCCTCTTGTTATTGATGTATTTATAGAAATATTTATTGTTGTCCTTTACCTTAGTGGCCAAGTTCAGTTCTAGCTGGGCTTTGGCTTTTCTAATTTTCTCCCTGTACAGCTTCACTACATACCTGTAATCATAAGTAGCTTGCCCACTCTTCCAGAGACCATAAACTATCCTTTTGCTCTTGAGTTCCAGCCAAAGATCTCTTTCAGCCAGTCCAGCCTCCTTGCCTACCGGCTTGTCTTTCGTGACTTGGGGATGGTCAGCTCCTGCACCTTTAAAATAACTTCCTTAATGTATTTCCAGCCTTCCTGGGCTACCACGCTCTCCAAAACTACCTCCCAAGGGACCCTCTCAACCATGGTCCTAAAGAAGTTAAAGTCTGCCCTCCAGAAGTCCAAGGTGGCAGTTCTGCTATCTCCCCTGACTCCCATATGGAAACTCATATGAAGCAAACGTGAGCGGTAATGGGATTAGGGGTGAGGTGAGGGGCTCAGCTGAAGTGCATCTACACCAATGCACACAGCATGGGCAACAAACAAGAAGAGTTGGAAGCCATTGCGCGGCAGGTTAACTGTGACCTAGTTGCCATTACAGAAACATGGTGGGATCGCTTCCATGACTGGAGTGCTGCAATGGCTGGCTACAAATTCTTCAGGAATAGACAAGGAATGAGGGGTGACTCTATAGAGTCTCTATAGTCTAATATAGAGGCTCTCTATATTAGAGAGTGCTTTGATGATATTGAGCTTGAGGCTGGGGATGATAAGGTTGAATCCCTATAGGTAAAGATCAAGGGAAGGGCTGACAAGGCAGACTTCCTGGAGGGCATTTGCTACAGTCCGTCAAACCAGTATGAAGAGACAGATAAGGAGTTCTACAAGCAGCTGGCGGAAGCTGCGCAATTGCCAGCCCTTGTCCTCATGGGAGACTTCAACTTCCCTGACATATGCTGGGAATACAACACAATGCAGAAGAAACAACCTAGGAAGTATCTGGAGTGTATGGAGGATAACTTTCTGATGCAGCTGGTGAGAGAGCCGATGAGAGGAGCTGCCCCACTTGACCTGCTGTTCACAGAGAAGGTCTGATGGAGATGTGGAGATCAGAGGCAGTCTTGGACAGAGTGACCATGAAATGGTAGAGTTCTCGATTCTTGGTGGAGCCAGGAAGGGGAACAGCAAAACTGCTACCTTGGACTTCGGGAGGGTGGACTTCAATTTATTCAGAAGGCTAGTAGGGGGAGTCCCTGGGTTTCAGTCAGAGAGTAAAGGAGTCCAAGACGGCTGGTTGCTCTTCAAGAAGGAAGTCTTAAAGTCGCAGGAGCTGGCTTTCCCCCTGGAGCCAAAAAATGAGCTGGTGGGGAAGAAGACTGGTGTGGATGAATAGGGAGCTATTCTTGAGGGTCCGGGAGAAAAAGAGAATCTACCTCCTGTGGAAGAAGGGACAGGCTACTCAGAAAGAGTACAGAGAAGTTGTTAAGAAAAATCAGAAAGGCAAAAGCCCAGCTTGCCTGGTCGCTGGGGTTAAAAGGAACAAGAAACCCTTTTACAAATACATCAACGGTAAGAAGAGGACTCAGGAGAATCTTCATTCTTTACTGGATGAGGCTGGAAATGTGACCACTGAGGATACGGGAAAGGCAGAGGTTCTGAATGCCTTCTTTACGTCTGTCTTTAAAGGTCACACCAGTTATCCTCAGGGTACTCCACTCTCTGACCTGGTAGTCTTGACTGGGGTACAGACAGAACCTCCCGCGATTCAGGAGGACGCAGTAAGAGACCTACTACTCCAGCTGGACTGTCACAAGTCCATGCGGCCAGATGGGATTCACCCAAGAGTGCTGAAGGAACTGGCGGAGGTGATAGCCAAGCTGCTCACCATTATCTACCAGTGCTCTTTGTTGACTGGTGAGGTCCCAGAAGACTGGAGGCTTGCCAGTGTGACTCCCATCTACAAGGGTTGTAAGGAAGATCTGGGGAACTACAGGCCTGTTAGCCTGACCTCGGTGCCAGGGAAGGTTATGGAGTGGATTGTCTTGAGTGAGATCACGCGGCACGTATGGGACAACCGGGGGATCAGGCCCAGCCAGCATGGGTTCACAAAGGGCAGGTCCTGATTGACCAACCTGATCTCCTTCTGTGATCTAGTGACCCGTCTGGTGGATAAGGGAAAGGCTATTGATGTAATCTGCTTAGACTTCAGCAAGGCCTTTGACACTGTCTCCCACAGTATTCTCTTGCAGAAGTTGGCAGCCCGTGGCTTGGACAGGAACGCCCTTGGCTGGATAAGGAACTGGCTAGAAGGCCGGGTCCAGAGAGTGGTAGTGAATGGAGCTAAATCCAGCTGGTGACTGGTCACGAGTGGTGTTTCCTAGGAGTGAGTGCTGAGGCCTGTCCTCTTCAATATCTTTATTGATGACCTGGATGAGGGCATTGAGTGCACCCTCAGTAAGATTGCAGATGACACCAAGTTGGATGGAAGTGTCCATCTGCCTGGGGGTAGCGAGGCCCTACAGAGGGATATGGACAGGCTGGATAGCTGGGCTGAAGTCAATGGGATGAGTTTCAACGAGGCCAAATGCCGAGTCCTGCACTTTGGCCATAAAAGCCCAGGCAATGCTACAGGCTTGGGGCAGAGTGGCTGGAAGGCTGAGGAAAAGGACCTGGGGGTATTGATTGATGCTCGGCTAAACAAATGCCAGCAGTCTGTCTGGGTGACTAAGAAGGCCAATGGCATATTGGCTTGCGTCAGAAACAGTGTTGTCAACAGGAACAGGGAAGTGATTGTCCCCCTGTACTCAGCTCTGGTGAGGCCGCACCTCAAGTACTGTGTCCAGTTTTGGGCCCATCACTGCAAAAAAGCCATTGAGGCCCTGGAGTGGGTTCAAAAAAAGGCAACAAAGCTGGTGAGCAGTCTGAAGCACAGGCCTTATGAGGAGCGGCTGAAGGAGATGGGATTGTTCAGTATGGAGAAGAGGAGGCTCAGGGGAAATATTATTGCTCTCTATAACTACCTGAAGGGAGGTTGTAGTGAGCTGGGGATTGGCCTCTTCTCTCATGTAACTAGAGATAGAACTAGAGGGAATGTCTTCAAGCTGCACCAGGGGAGATTTAGGCTGGACGTTAGGAAATACAACTTCTCTGAAAGAGTGGTCAGGCACTGGAATGGACTGCCCAAGGAAGTGGTGGAGTCACTGACCCTGAAGGTGTTCAAGGAATGTTTGGATTTTGTGTTGAGGGACATGGTATAGTGAATACTACTGGTGATAGGTGATAGACGGGATGATCTTGTAGGTCTCACCTTCCCTAAACCTCCCTTGGCGAACCTTAGGCCATTTCACCTCATTCTGTCACCTGTCATCAGTGAGAAGAGACCAACTCTGCTCTCACTGTAATCACCTTTCAGGTATTTGAAGAGAGCAAAAATGTTTCTCCTTAGCCTCCTCTTCCCCAGACTAAACAGCCCCAGTTCCTTCAGTTGCTCCTCATAGGACATATTCTCCAAGCTCTTCACAAGGAAGTTGGTTTCTTCATAGACATGGATGTCTATGAAGCAATGGAGCAAGGAGAGTGATTAAAGGTTTTATGATTCTAACTTGGGTATTTACTTCATCTGGGAGTTGTTGTTTGGGTGTATGTTCTGGAGTTCACTGGATTGGGAAAACAGATTTTATCAGACCTGCACTCTACTTTGCAGGTTGTCCTACTCCCAGGATTTGAGGTCTACAGAAGGTCTATACAATACAAGTATAAGCTTGTATGGTTCAGGTCTGGGAATAAAAATCTTCACTGGCCCACTTAACAACACACCTGTCAAAATTTGCAGATTGAAAAACAGTGTTAGTATTCAGAACCACTTTGGCTTCATATTTGTTTAAGACTGAGGATGGATACTTCTGTGGTATTTAAAGGGTTGGTTTTAGAGTAGTGCTAGCATTCAATATACATACATCCAGTAGTGGAGACAGAAACTTGAGAAAGAAAATAGTGACAGCCCTTTCACAGCAGAGTACTGCCAGTGTCCATTAGTAGGGCTCATTCTGTTACTGAAAGGGGCAGTGACAAAGGTGGTCCTTTTTCATGTTGGACAGGATTACTAGCAATAGTGATATCCATAGTTGATGATAATCGGTACAAGTGCAGTACACAGGTGAAAATAAGACTGCAGGGGAAGAGCCCCAGCCTTCCCTTTTTTTCTCCCATAACACAAAAGACAACAAAGGTACTCCTTACTCTTCCCACTCTGGACCTACTGTGGAGCTCTTCAATACAATGTTGGAGTCAATATCAATAATGTGAGTTGAATTGGTGGTGTATTTTTCAGAGGCCAGTAGGAAATAAAGAAGGCCAATCTTGAAGACTGATATTTCTTGTTTCTTACATGATTAATCAAACAACACGCTGGCATTAGGCTTCACTGCAAATCCAGGGACAGGAACATGGTTTGGGTATGGGATATTGGTCTTGAAGGTCTTTTCCAACCTTGGTGATTCTGTGATTCTGTGATTGCATTTCTCCATGTGGAAAAATGGCACCCACTGACATTCACTTATACTTACTGAATGAGACCAGACAGTGGTTGTGAGCACAGTGGAGGTGATCGGTGGTATATTTCAACAGTGGTGACAGTGGCATGAAGACAAACCATGTTCTGGACAGCCACACATAGCTGTCATACCACAAAATGAAGAGTGTCACAATCAGTCATCCATTCAAATTGGCAGATTATGATCAGAGAATTATGTGCATAGCTTCAGTATGTTGGAAATGATGGCATATTACAAATTTTGCAACAAGTATGGAGTGGTTACATGTGAATTCCCCCCAGAAGAAAGAAACAGCCCTCAGTGTCTAACAAGATGTTCACTGTCTGTTGGAACAGGAAAGGGGAGATCCTTATGGATTTCCTGGAACCCAAGCAGACCATCAGCACTGACCACAACGTTGCAGTGCTGACTAAGCTGAAGGCTTCAACTTTCAGAGAGGCCAAAGAATGCAATCTTCCTCTTGCAACATAACAACGCCAGGCCACAGTTTGAAGACTATGGAGTACACAGGACTGGATGGACCTATCACACACTGTATAGTCCAGATTTGGTGCCTTCAAACTTCCCTCTGTTCAGACCAATGGAAGATGGACTGCGTGGGCAACTTTATCCTAGCAACAACACCATCACAGCAGCTGTGAGGCAGTGGGGCACCTTTGCTGGTACAGATTTGTATGAGCTTAACATGAAGGCTCTTGTTCATCACTCCTGAAAATGCAGAGCTAATGGTGGTGAACTATACTAGTTTTCTGTAGCTGAAAACTTGCTGTATCAAACAGCATTATTGTATTCTTTGTCTGTGCTGTATTTTCCATGGAAATAAATTGGAGGCATCTCTTCTGAGAGACTTATGTAACCTGCAAATTCGTTAACTACATTACAGTTTTCCATTTGAACTTAGCCTAAGACAACAAAGATACTTCAAAATCTTCTAGTGACTGAGTTATAAGAATATATTTTACTTATAGATAGATTCCTTATATATAGTTAAATAGGCTTACTTACATATAGCTAAAATTAATACATCTGTTAATCTCAGATTTGCTCAGAAATGGCACACATACTCTTTCAGTGAAGTCATTAGCACTTTTTAAACTTAATTAGGCAGGACTGAATGTTTAATTTTGTAGGCTCCTATGATTTTTGCATCTTTATGGTAATGCTGCAAATTTTCAATGGGAAAATTAATCTTTTCCAAATTGGTTGTTTGAGTTTAGTTTCGTCACTTACAGGCAGAAATAAGTGGTCTACAAAAAGAAGGGTTGAACTGTGATTCTTACTTGAAAGTGATAGGAGGATGCTTGCTTTCTGTAGCAGATGTGGATGCATCTCAGCTAGGAACTCAGAAGAAATTACACAGCCTTTCTACATTGCTTTTTCTTTCTTAATTTCAGAGCTATTTTGTAACTCAAGAACAAAACAAAATGATGCTAAATTGTACTGTTATTTTTTTCATTTTGTACTTTTTTCTTTTTTTTTTTTTTCCTCAGAGCAATGGCTTGATGTTGCCCAAAATGTCACACATGCATGTTTAGTATCTCATATTTAGTTACTCTTTCTGTAAAAGTTAGAGCACACAGAATCCTAACATATCAGCCTCATATTGGACATCATCTCTCCACTGCAGCTCTCTGACAATTCTTTTGATGATTTTATGATAAGATTAATTAAAATACTAAAAGATTTATCTATTTGTTTAGCAAAATACCTGATTCTGATGGATTCATGTCTATAATCTGTTCCATAATATTTTTCCCACTCTAAGAATTTCACTGATTTCTTTGAAAGTTATTGCAATAAGTTGAAGCAAAGGGGAACTGCTTTTACCACACAGGTTCTACCAGCTTACAACTTTTCTCCATGTTTGTCATACAGGTTTCAAACATTTTTTCATTTTCCATTTTTATTCATTCAATAAGAAATCTATTCATGTTGGTCCCAGACAGAACAATAAGATGTACTAGAAGAGCTTCATATAAAAGAGTAAATCAGGAACAGATGAGAATGAGCCTTTAAAACACGAATTAGGGCTTTTACCTATTTTCAGTAGAAGTAGCATGTATCCTTGGTCCATCTGAGAATAAATTTGGGAAAGAATTCAGAAATTAAGATAGGATGTTACCAGTTGTTTATTTTTTCTTCTAATTTACTTTTAATTCATGATTTGACACAAAGCTCACAGTGAAAGCTGACGAGCTCTATGCACATAAATGTCATTTGTACTACATGTAGATATCTTACATAAAGACTTTTGTAAACAAATATCTCACTTGGTTTTTATTTTAGTCATGAGTAATAATAACACTCACTTTCACTGGTCAACAGCAAGTAGCTTTAGTAGACAGTAAATATTTTGTAAGTAATAATTGAGAAATTTTTCTTGGCTCTGGTTGGGGTGAAATTCCAGATAAATAAGATGTGCAGTGTCTTCATTCAGAACAGCAATAATCTGTTAATTATGTAAGAAGCTAGAACTGTGGCTCTCAGATAATAGATTTGGGGTCAAACTCAAGCTTAGTTCAACAATGGGATGAAATTTTTGCAGAAATTTCACCACTGTGACAGTGGAAAAGCTGTCAACTGTCAAAATATCTTCCAGACATGACTACGTAAAGATCCTTCAAGCACCACCATGTCTCTGAAACAGAAGACCAGGCACTTAGCAATAACTTATATGTTTAACTGCAGACTGCAGTGGTTTGCAGGTAAGAAGATCCCCTCCATCCACTGAGCAGACATTTGAAATGAATTTAGCAGTTGCTATAAATTACCAAATTGCTGTCATTAATAATCTAATCATTTCTTTAAAATATTCCACATGGTTTCTGGTACAATCTTGCAACGTACGACATCAAAAGTTTTCTGTTTCTAAGAACTGAATCCTCCTATACGATTTGAATATTCAAGGTGGTCACAATGTAAAATGTGCGACTATCTTAGATAGAGGAGGCAGAAAATTTGTCTCTAATTAGACAAACGGACACATCTGAGAGAAAAAGAAGATACTGTCGGGTGTAATGTTTCTGTTGATGCATGTGGCCCTACCTATTTGAGGAAGCAAGGCTGATACAAGATCACAATAGCATTAAAAAAATAATAATAATAACTTGTAGGGTCTCTGACTTCCAATTCCTTTAGTGACTGTGAAGTACAAAAAGGAGGTAAAACATCTTTATTGAGTCCACCTCGAAAGCTAATATTTCTCTCACCACAGTTAAATGGACTGCAAATATGCACAGGTGTGTAACACATGAATAGAGTTGACTGAACTAGTGAAGGGTGTGATGGGAGCATTGTATGCATGTTACTGTTAGCCCAAGCTGAGGAATGTCAACAGTATACAATATATTGCAGAGGCTGCAAGTTAATTAAGAGCTACAAGGTGGCCTTGTATGAAAAAACAGCCCTTATCTTTTTTTCCTTGCAACAGAGTATTGATGTTCATTTGCATATCATCTCTATCAATTATTACTTTATATTACTTTATCTATTGATAGTAGAAACAATAAGTTTAGTGCCAGTGAAAGGGGCAACTTCTCAAAGATTTTTGTCTTGAGAAAATTTTTAAAAGAAAGAGTTCTTTTGCATTGTAATCAGAAATATGCACTGGAATGGATGAGCAGTCTTTTAAAAAATAGCAATGGGACCCAGTTCAAAATAAGGATTAGAAGAATTAAACTCCAGTGTAATGAAATGGGATTATACAGATGAATAGTGGCAAATGGAATAGTTCCCATGTGTAAAGTTACTCACTTGCTTAATGGCAGAAGGTATCTTTTCATTTTAAACCTGACTTTAACCTTGGCATGGATCTCAACTTCTAGTCTTCCTGAAATTGTAGATGTAATATAATTAGTGAAATGGGTACTGTGATGCATTTAAAATCATTCTAAAGCACCATTTCCAAAGTTTGATTACAGAGAAGTTTGAATAATCATTATAAAACAATGTATTGGTAATTTTAACTTTTTAAAGCAACTTATCCTGGTATTTTTCAGTTTTTCACTGTAAAACAGTGGATGACTTACTTATTATTTATATACATACAAGGAAAGGGTCTCTGGTTCAGCTTCTGTGTTATCTAAGCAATTGCATACAAAGCTACTCAGTAAGCTACAAATTATGAAATAATTTATTTTCATCAATATGTTCTTTTTTTAAAAATAATTTTATTCACCTCTTTACAAACTATGGTTCAAAGTCCATAGAAATTAATGCAGATTCTCTATTTATTTAAAGAGAAGTGTAAACACTTCTATTTAAAGGACTTGAGTCTATCCCTCCCTATTTTGACCTGTTTGACCTTCAAAGTATGAGAGCTGATTACATGACTAAGTGGCCTGACTGAAACCTGGAAACTGTGTTTCTTATCCATGCTGCTTATGATGACCATGGACAATTCTTTTATTCTTTTTGTGTATCAGTTCTCTATCTGAAAAATTCGAAGAGCAGGTTCTTTCTCACCTTCTTTCTGTTTTTTATACACCTGCATGGTGTACAAGAAAGTTTTTCAGTAAAGAAAGAATGACTGGTCATGGCTTATACAATTTAGAACTGTCTATATAAAGACAGAAAATAATAAAGCCAAATGGGAAAATCTACTCTGCATGTTTCACTGACTTAGACTGCAGAGCAGTCTAGATGCAGTGATGGTTTTACAGACCAAGCTGAATTCTACAGATACTTAATAAGACTAGTCTCTCATCCCATCATTACCCAAATAACAATATTTGCATCAGAAGTTAAGAGAAGAAAAAGCTGTAGATAAATGAGGGGAAAAAAAAAAAAAAAAAAAAAAAGATAAAAGAATAACCTGGTTTTATTTCATGTATTTAAGGAATGAAGAAAATGTTGAATAAGTAAATCAAATCTTTACATCATAAGCACTAAGAGTAACTGTTCATTAAGCCCCTTTCCAGTGCTGAATTCATCTTGAAGATTTTTTTTTTTGTATATAAAAAAGTACAAAGCTTAGATTAATAGTAACAATAAAAACAATTTGCCTTTATGCTGCCATAAGACTGTACTAAATTACAAACACTATTAACAACCAGAGACTAAATTTTCTTTTAATTTTTCCACTCTCTTGGATGCATTAAACAACCAGATACACAACAGTTATATCTCAAGCTTAAATTATAACTCCTGATAGGGGCCTCATGACACTATTTTAATAGAAATAGCAGAAATATATATCTATATATTAATGATGCTTGGGCTTTCTCTGTTTCATTTTTTCTTCTCATCCATTTTAGACTTTGGGAAGAGTCAGCTTTCCATTCTTCCACTTGTGAATGATTGCTCTAACTTTTTGTGCCCTGATGCTGTTAGTTTTGTTTATGTTTTGTCTGTGTTACCTTTCCTCTTCTGTGAAAAGAGATTTCCTGTGTTTCAAATAGTTGAAAATACTTCATCTTTTGAATGAAAATCTGGGATGAACTACTTAGATCTTGAGAGAAAGACCTTCTCTAGAAACAGCAAGTTCAGTCTTAGATCTATTTTAACGTTCTTTGCTCTGAACTAAAGATTGAATGGTTCTGCAAGAGTTCTCTAATTAAAAATGTAATAACTGAATTAAGTTGGTTCAGTTATCACAAAGCATTTTGTAAACTCCTATCAGTACAAAGATTTAATGTAAACTGTCTCCTGAGTTGGACATCCTAAAAAAAAAAATAATAAAGTTTGATAAAGTTTGAAATAAGTAATAAACAAAATCTTTACTTCAAAAATTTGAATGTATAGGTTAATAGAGAACAGATAATTGATGCCTTTGTAGATATGCTACTTCTCCTTAATTGTCTTAATTGACAATTACACGTTGATTTGGGGATCTTTTTTCTTTTTCTTTTTATTGATTTTTTGTTTTTCCTTCCTTGGAAAGAAAAGATTTGAGTTGGCTCTGATCCCATTGCCACAAGGAGGCTGGAGCCCAGCCATCTGTCACAGCTGCTACTCACTGTAACTGCCCCTCTAATAGACAATGAACTCAGTACCTTGAAATAATTGGGGCTGCTCCACAACATGGGCAGGTAATGGCACCTTTTTAGCATCCAGCAGACCCCATCTGTGCACTAAGATAGCTTATCCCTTTGGCATGGTAGGACCTGGTTCATGATGCTGGCTTCCGAGGTGGGCAGGGAAGCTTTAGGAAGGTCTCAGGGAAGCCATGCCCACACTAAAGTTGAAAACTTTCCCAAACTCTCTGGAAGATCTTTATTCTATTGCCAAGATGCACATGCAACATCAGACATTCAGCTATTGTATTTATAATGAAAGGGGAAAAAAAAAACACACTATTTCCAATTTTGAACAGTTTAGTGACTATTCATGTCAGGATTTCTCTGTTAAATGGCTTCTCATCAAACTTTTGTATTAAATGCACTGGATTTTTTTCCCCATCACAAGAACTACGGACATGAAAACCTGGAAGTCTTTCCACCAAACTTTTTTTCAAGGCTTATGAACTCTGAAGAGCAAAGCCTTCACTGTCATCAGAAAGATCAGCCCTCTCCTTATGTCATATGTATAACTCTGGTACTCAAAGATTTCATCCAGGTATTTCTCTGTCCCCTACATGCACTAGCTAGCACAGAATGAACTGCTGATTTGCAAGTTTTATGCTATTAGATAGTATTCTGAGAACTGCTGCCTTCTTAAGTTTGAGTAACTTGGTTTTCAAAGTAGGTGCATGCATGATCTCAAATAAAGGCCTACTCTTACATTTCAATTTTTACAGCCCTTTGGGCCAAATCTAGTGCATAAAAAAGTAAATTAAAGACTTTGTTTACTCCAGAGAAATTTACTCAGCAATCATAGGGTAGTTTAAAGTTTAAGGCAATTCTTTCGAGCTAAATCTCTTTCTTAAATTCCTTCAAACTGAATTAAAGTACGTATGGACATCAGAACTTCACCTAGTAATTTTAAGTCTAGTCAATATTGATGACACTGTTTATTTCATAGAAAATAATTTATTTACAAAGTTGTATTTTAAAACATACTATTTAAAGTTGGAGTGATTTCTAATCCCGTGTAAGTGATTCCAGGCCAAGCCAGGCCAACTGGCCAGCTATCTGGGCATCCTGTCTGTGACTTGAGCGCTACCATCAGGACTTTGGATTTTGTCATACCTCAGTTTAACACAATTTGATCCCTAAGAAAATATTCTCCTCCATTTTTTGTAATTAAAAAAATAGCATTTCCAGTTTTATTATCTTACTTCTTGCCCTTCTCTCGGAAATAGAAACTCAGTGTGTTTTCATATTAATCACTATATATAATTTAACCCATGTCATTCTTAATATTAGTGATAGGTTCATTATTGGGAAAATCTACCTGAGCTAGTGCAAAACTGATTTACTAACTCGTGCCTTCAGAAGTGTGATTTTTTAGTTCAGTTTTTGACAGAGTGGTGTAGAGTGATGTTGTACTAACACTAACCAAATTACTCTAAGAACCGCTTGTAGCAGGGAAAGAGAGTTTAATGGATTTCAATGTTTTCGATCTCTTAACTATATATCAGCAAAACTTCACCTGAAAAATTAATGAAACTGAGCTGAGCTGAGTGGTGGGAATTGTTGAAACGAGAAACACATTACACGAGTTGTTAAGTAGTCAGAGATGCAGTTACTATACTTGTCTCTCAAATGCGAGCAAATACATTTAAGACTTAGAATGCAAGTAAAGACAGGAAGTATTCCTAACAAAATATAAAATGATTCAAAACATACACACTCAGAAAATGTTGCTGATGTGAATTTCTCCCCCTCAAAAAAAAAAAAAAAAAAAAAAAAAGATTATGGAGAGAAACTGAACATATTTATACCCCCTGCAACTGCACAGGAAAGGCTGGAAGGATGTTTCTATCTCAGCACAAGTCATTTTTTTCAGTCCCTGTGTAGTCAGTTTTGTATGGCACAATTTTAGACTTACAAATATCAGTGGATTTCTCCATCACTGATGTATTTCAAATAATTAGTTGCAAAGCAGAAGATCTTGTAATAATTTAACTATATTACATAACGTAAAATAATTTGACAGGAAAATGATAACTCCAAAACACTTTTTTGCTTCATTTTAAACTGGGGTTATTTTATGAAGCTGGTTTACAGTTTAATACAAATTACAAAAGCAGTTAACCAAAGAAACTAGTGAAAATCCGTGGCAGTGTCATTCCTCAACCAAATGAATGAATGTTGTAGCATGCAGTCAATACAGCAGCTTGCAAGGCTTTCCAAAGCTCTAAATGCTTATGAAAATGGGGCTGGGATGCAATTCTTAATTTTACCTAAGGAAACATATTAAAACCACATAAGCAGAAAACGTGTGAAAAGGGAATAGCAGAGGGATCCTGCCTCTCGCGAACATGGAACAGTCTCTGATTCCAGCCTGTCTGCAAGCTGCAAAGCCTGTGTGGACGTGTGTGGTCTTCAGCTGCGAGCATGGGACACAAAAATATATTTCCTGAAATGCATGGGTTAGTCTTTAAATTTATGTAGCATAGACTTTAAATGGCCAGTGTTATCCTAAATTTAGATCTCTGTTTTCTAATGCAACTTTAATGGGTTTCTTATGAATAGAATCCCAACATTAGAGGCAGTTATTCAAAGTAAATGATTGGCCTTTGTCCAGCATCTAAATAGAGAAATTGAGACAGAACTCATCTCAGATTCTGAAGGTGTTACTCCAGACTTATATGAGTGTAACTGGAAGCAGAAGGAAATTCATTGTCTATTATGTCAAACACATAGGATCTTTCAGACAACAGGCCATTGATACCAGGCAAAATGCGCTTGTATGTTTTGCATCCTACTCACTGAACTTCTTTACTTGGAACACTCCATAACTTTAAATGCAAAGCTCATATACCATGAAGGGAGTTTGATATACCCCCAAAAAATACTGAGTGGGAAAACTTTATATCATTCTCACACAAAAATCTTTCCAGATATTGAGGTAAGCAATTCATAGATACACACAGGACTTTAGCACTATTTCCAGGCTAAACTGAATGGTCAAGTAAAACAGTCTCACTGTACTCTCTATAGATATATATTCTATGTGCAAAATGAAAGACAGCTGTTTCTTCTAGCCAGAATGATAACTTCATCTACTTGAACAAGTCATCCCATAACAAAAGATGGACACCTCTGTATTCATGGTAAGAAGCTTTACTGTTAGGTTTGAAGTATATGACTTTTTATTGCTGACAATACACATTCTCTGATGGTGGAGCACAGCTTCTACAAAGTCTTTCTTTCTTGATCTATTGTATCTCATTAATATCAGTGCTTTTTTTACTGTAGACCATAAGGGTTTTGTGCTCCTTCAATATTTCAAGGTTTTAAGATTTCTTTCATTCTAGGAATTGAAGATTTGATTTCCAAAAATGCAAGAAGGAATAGTATGAGACATTTGCATTATAGTATCTTGCTATAGATGCCTAAAAAATAAGAAGAAACTACTTAGCTCAGTAGATTTGCAGGATGATGTCTTCACTTGTAGTGTCCGCTGAAGTTTCATTAGTATATTGTTTCTTCTTCTAGCTCATTATTAAAGAAAATCAGTATCAGAAAATCAAATATGAAGCCTTGCCATATCCTTGTTGCAAATCCCTCCTAAATGATTACCAAATGTAGTCACTTTTTTATATCTTCTTGAGTTATTCAGTTTGTTCTCATCTAAGTTACACAGATTTGCCTGAAACAGTCAGAAAAAAATAATAATAATAAAAAGAAAACAAGAGACAAAAACAGCTCAGTGTTTCATTTTGCACAGGTAACACACTTCTGGAGCTTGCATATGTTCAAGGCTGTGCAGTGACTGAAGAAAAGAGTAGAAACAGGCAAATTTTTGTATTGGCTATAAGCACACCTCTCAGGAAGAAATCTCCCACAAGAACTGTCCTCAAAATTTTTACAGTGTAATTTCCAATAACTACTCACAGTTTTAGAAATAAAGTTTTATTAAATTTTACAAATCCTGTACTTTCGATAAACAGGAAACACTCATAAAATCCTTGTTAATTGAATGCCAAATTGATTACATTCTCCCACAGTACTTTCCCCCTAAGAGACACTTTTTACTACTGATACGTGTTGCAATTGCATCTTTTTTCTTTATAAAGCAATCGTAAATTTGCCTGCCTCAGGAGAACTCCTTCTGCTGTGGTCATGGAGCTTTGAAGCACTATTTGCAAAGAATCCTTAAGGTACTCTTCTACTGTAACATGCAAACATCTTCTTTAAATGAAGCCCATGTGCAGGTAATAAACCCTTCACCCAGATTTTTTGTTCTGGTTTCTCTTGTAGTGGTGATGGTATTGTTGGGTAGGAAACTTTTAATGCTAAGAATCAGCAGCTGTAGCTTTGGCTTTGGCTAACTAGTGATGTCCACAACCTGCTGCCCACCAATATTTGGCTCAGTAGTAGCTGCAGAAGCCAACCCAGTTAAGAAAATTGAGGGAAAGAACATCTGTTAACAGTGTTAAAGAGAAAAATACAAAGGTGTTAGAACATGTGGACCACAAGTTCTTACTGATACAGACACCTGCTCTGGAGCTCCCACTGTGCCATGCAAACGTGATTGAATGCTCACAGTTTGATACCTAGCACTTAACACTGCTGTAGATACTCATCCAACTGAACTAGAAATATGTGTGGGCAAATAGGGATTTTAGAATAAGAGTTAGTTTCTAGTTTGTAGGCACCAGAACCTAAGTTTGGTGCAAAATTCATGAGAAGTATTAGGTTTCTGAAAGCAGAGAACAGCTAGCTAGTCCACTGAAAAACACAGAGGAAGAAGTTCGTACTGGAGCCCCACCTTAATGTAGGATTAGGTGATGGCTAAGTGGGGTTAAGATGGTTAAGTGAGTTTTTTGCAGTTCTAAAATTTGATCTGGGGAGGAAAAAGTAATGGTTAGGTAGTTAAATCTCTTTGTTCTTTTAGCGCTCTTTTATGGTCTTCAGGCTGACTCCTGAAGTCTGTCTGTGTTTTGTCATGTAAGTATTTGCACTGTAAAATAAATGAGGATTGTTTAACATTCCCTTCTAAAAATGCGTGCTTGCATGTTCAGTTCCATTAACAACAGGGGTGTATGTTGGGCAGGAGAGACCCTGACCCCAGGAAATTATTGCCTCGCTGCTGTAATGGCAATTGCTTATCTCTTATTTAAATAATCAAGTTAAACACCAAACAAATCTTCTAAACTCTGTTTTCTGTTAAGCTCAAAGAAAATGTGGGGAGAATGAAATACAAACCCTACATAAGAACAATTACAAAAAAAATCCTTCAATCCCTTCTTTAGTATCTTGCTAGCAAGCTGTACAGTAAATACGTATATATATATATATAAACAGCAATCCACTCATAAACATGATATGTCCATATCTTCCAAATGCTAGCAAAAGGCTAGATTCCTATCCATGTAAGATTAGACAGAAATTTAAATTATTATTATTTACTGTGGGCTAGAAATTAGTTTAGATTAAAAGCACTTCCATTTGAAACTGCAGGGTGAATTTGGAATGCATTTGTTAATTGAGCCACTGGAGTTTAATAGCAAAGATTTTACTATCTTCTTGTACCTACTAACGAAACTGGCTTTATTTATATCTGAGAGACTGCTAATACAGTACCACAGCACTACTGTACCACTAGATCTCATTCACAAGTAAGTATTCTCTACCACTAGATCTCATTCACAATAGAGTGTTACACATTCTCAATGATAATATTGAAAGAACCTACAAAGGATATAATAAAAATATGTCATCTTATTGAGTTTCTAAGGCCTATAAAGCTGTTAAGCACCACTAACAGTACCAATAAAGTCAGCTGTTAGTGAAGGTTTCCCTTTTATTAAAATAGTCATAGGATAAAATCAATATGTACAGTTACCACATGCTACAATCTCTATCTCAACTGTAAAGTCCTTACAATGGGGTAATTAGGGCTTTGTATGTGATCCAAACAGGTAAGTTGACACTAACTTACATTGTGATGGTCAAAGAGATGTGATGGTATCTCCTTTACAAAGAATTAAGTAACACTCCAGTGTTTATATGCCCATCTGAAAGAAAAAGAAAAAAAAAAAAGCATAAAGTGTTTTAAACACTTTTAAATTTGTTACTCAGTTAAGACTGTTTTTCACTCAATTAAAGAGTTTAATTGTCTATGTTGTTAATTTACAGTTATACTGTTAATACAACTTGAAAATAGAAAATCAATTTTGCAACTGAAACTGGAGAAACAAGATAGAGAATTAGAAGGCTTTTTAGAAGTTACCATAAAAACTTTGATCTTAAAAGACCCTGCTATATAGATTTCTTCTGGGGGACAACCAAAATCAGTAAGTTTTTTAGCTGTTCAATTGCTACTTGGCTACTGCTCAGGAAAATCAGTGAGAGAAAGCCTGCAAGATCCTGGCTTTATTGTGTCTAGTCTTAAGACACTCATCTGCAAAACAGCAATGCTACTGTAGGTTTTTTTTTAAATGGTCAGAATTTAATGCATAGCTTACTGCAGAAGGCAGGTAAGTTAGACCAAAAAACAAACAAACAAACAAACAAAAAAAACAAAGATGGAGACTTAAATGAAGATTTAAACGTAGCAATATAAGTTAGAATGAAATACCCACATAGCTCAATCTGCTGCACATAACTATTGCTTACAGTGGGCCTAAAACATCAAAGTCACAGACTTTGTGCCACCTTATGTCCATATCCAAATTCTTCATTCCACACTAAATGTTGTGCAATCCTAAGTATCACTTTCTCTACTGTTTCCCAAGCACCCATTTTTATGCGTTTGTATACACATGGCAACCCGGTAAACGGACATCTAGCTGTCTCTCTGTCTGTGGTCACTGCGATTTCATCTTTTTTGTTTGTGGCTATGATAAACATCACTTATATCCGATAGGAAGATTTCCTGCATCATAATGTATATCATCAATACAGTAAGGATACAGCCCTTATTCTGATTTTTTTTCCAGCCTGGACACATTCAAATTTAAGCAAGTTTTACATGAAAATCATAAGAAACATTAAATGATATTTTAAGTGGTAATGTTTTCTATCTGACTGCATGAATAAAAGTGTCATAATGAGAATTGAGGACAGAGGATGAAATTATGTCCTGATGAAAGGAGAAGGGAATTTGGGAGTTCTTGATTTGAACTATGCATATATTCCAAGACCTGGAATCCCTTCTGTACAAGCTAAAATCCTTCTCATCTAATCTTCCTCTTTTTTCTATGACTCATATACCTAGTCACCTTGTTGCACAGACCTTCAATTTCCAGAGAAGGAGTTGGGCTACTGTGACATGCCCTAAAGCTGGTATTAACAAAATTTTCTTTAATGTGAGTTTAGGGATAAGGGAAGGTAAGTGTGCCTAACCATGGATTATTTGCAAGAGGCTATTTCTAACTGTGCTTTACTTTCTCTGAATCTACCATGAGCACATCCTCAGGACAAAAGAGACGTAGTACCAAATATCTCCCTTTTGCCACAAACACTCATTGTGGAGAGTTAGATGTCTAGTCATTGTGTCTAAGATTAATTCTGTGATCTAATGAGGCAATGTTTTGTCTGGTCTAAAACTACCGAAGAGTTATGGTAGGCAGGAATTGAGGACAGGGGAAGAAACAATCAATTTTGCTAAAAAAGCAAAAATGTGAGGAAGTGGAAAGTGTGCTAAAAGAGGAAGAGAAAGGAAGATTATTTGAATACTCTGTTCTAATAAGAAGCATGTAAATTTTGATATTGTCTTTGTGAGTGGGACAGGAGGAATGAGAGAAGTGACTGATCCTCTGGAATTATGAACTTTGCTACAGAAGGTTTTAGTAAAGAAGGAAAAAGGGTGTGAGAAGACAGAAATAACTTGCTGAAGCTTTGTCATATATACCTTAGTTTCGATAAGATGTGAGATACTTGTGAGAAAACACTTTGGAGCTGGAAAGAATCTGACAATGCCAAGCAAGTCATAAGAAATGTTAGCATAGATGTGATCAGCAAGTCCTCAGTGTCTGGCAGGAAGCAATATAAACTAAAGGATAAGCCAGCAACACTTCAGTAATAAGAAGGAAGAGAGTAAGAGGGGGAAGAAGATTTAATAAGTATGATGTTAAGAAGGAAAAAAACTGAAAAGGTAGTTACTCCCCAAATATCTAACTAAGAGGAGTCAGGAAATGAACAAAAAAAAAAAAAGATTGAAGATAACAGTAATGGATGAGACTAGATAATAAGTTTACTTTCATAATGGTACATTCGATATAGTGCATAGATTAGAATCAAGGGTAGAGGGAATGAGGAAGGAATCAGAGGATCATGTTGTGTCCTCAGGCAGAGAGCCCATTCACAGCAATGACAAAGAGAGGGCCAACGGACAAGGAGGGGAGGTGGGTGAGGTGAAGTAATGACAAAGAGACCAAGAAGATTTAGATAGGCAAGGAAGAAAGAATAGATAAAGGAAGTGGTCAATAATTAACAAGATTGAGGGGGGAAAAAAAAAAAGGAAATTTGAACTGAGAAATAAGGAGATGGGCTTGAACTGAGCCATTTGGGAATGGCTTAGGAAACTGAATAGAATATATAATAAACAGAAGCGAAAGTTGTATAAGCAAATAGCAAAGGCACAAATAGGATGTTCATGAGTGTGTCAGTTTTACTTTTTGAGATGTAAGTCTTCTTAGAGTAAGCAAGGGAAAACTGAATGTTGTAAAGAATTTTTGAAAATATCATTTGTTGGAAGAGAACATAAATGAAGGCTGAAAACTTCCTCTGGAAAACAGAAAAGATTATAAAAGTTGCATTCATAAAGCACATTAGACTTCAGGAATTTTCTCTGCAGCATTCAGAAGATCAGGCAGAGGAGCACGCAGTGCCTGGAGAGTGAGGCCTAAGGAAGAAAGCAGAAAAATGAGCAGCAAGGTAGATTGAAAGACTCATCTGGTCAACTGAGGAAGAGCTCTGGGCAGTAGCAGTTTAACATCTCCAGGGTTGAATGGGCAGCAGTTATGCCTAGAATATGTTTAAGTCAGAATGACTGATGGACTGAAAAACATGTTTGGCAAGGGAATAGAGAGGCAGAGCTGGAGAGCACCAGGATTAAGTCTGGACAAAAGAAACTACAATGGAAAAGAACAAAAGAGTGCATCAGAGACAAGATCCTATTATGGAGTATGATGTGGGGTAGGAGTGCTAAACCAGAAAGCACGTATTTACAAGGAGAAAAATTTTGCAAAATATGGTTTAAATTTTGAGAATTACATTTAAACTGAGCAGTTCTGCAGCAAACAGATTTCTTCATGCTTCTCTTGCTTCCCAAAAATCATTTTTTTTCTTTTTGGAGATCTATGATGCCTACGTCCTCAGATACCATTAATGTATATAATCACTTTCTAATGCCTTTCATCTAACTTGACATAAGGTACTTTTGAAAATCTTCACAAATGGGCCAGTTTGAAATGATGCTCTGCTGTACAAAAATTAGTTCTTCTGCCCTTTGGCTGCTGAACAGGAAAATTGATTTTGTGCATTTTGCAATGAATTTAAATGACATATTTGAGATAGCTTTGTAAACATAGGATTTAGTAAACAGAAAGACTGGAGGGAATCAAACATAGCAAAATGCAATATAAACTATTCTGCCAACCCACTAATCATTTTTTTACTGACTGTTGCCTATCATGTCGTTGGGCTAATGTGCATGTTTGTGGGTGTGTTTTATGAGTTCATAAGAAACTGTGCTTCAAAATGCAACTGGTCACTGGTACAGCTTCCATTCCTCATGATGGCTTTTAAATGTGCTTCTGATTACAGTACTTAGGCTATATATATATAGTGAGTGCTTTTGAAAAGGCAAATTCCTGTGCTGTCATCCAAGAAATCAAAACACTTTTTGTTTGCAGAGTGGTACATGAGGATGGAGATGAGAGGGGAGAGAGAGGTGTTTGAAGAACCAGCAGTGGTTTCTACTGATTAGAGCAGTCACTGCCTTCCTGTCCCTTTCACACTCAAGCTGTATGTAAAAATCCAGTGTTCAAGGTAAGGTAACAAACTCAAAGAATGTGGACCCAGCCCTGGCATTAATGCATTTCCTGCCTACACATCTCCTCCTCGCACAAAGTCCCTCAGAGCACTCACAGGGAGTGGTGAGACTGCAACACCATAGAGGATGACAAATTAAACACTAATGTGTTTACTAGAGGCTTAGTTGCTGGGCTAGGGTGGAAGATAGGATAACCCCTTTGCTCTGTGACCTTTGCTTCTTTTACTGGGGATGGGTACAGAGAGGTTAAAAAACAAATATTCTCCTTTTGATCAGCAGTGCAACACTGTGCTTCAGCCCAGTCATCTGAGGGGGGAAGAAAACTCTTTGAGCTTTCTATCTTCCCCATGGCAATACACCAAATACTTTCTGCTGCACAGACATTGTTTTAAAAGGGATTAAAATCCTCTACCACGAAGAGCAGGCGCTTTACACTGCATGATTTTATCTCTTACAAAGATCAGTTGATATGAAGTGAGAATTTTTTCTCAGAAAATAAGGATGAAATTATGTGTTTAGGAGCAATTTATCTGATTGAAATATTCTCCTACAGCCACCAGTTTCTCACTAAGCAAAGCAAATAAACTATTAATTCTCTTTCTTTTTTTCCTCAGGCTACGTGTGTGAAAAGCAGTTGTAGAAGCTGTTGTTTGTTACTGAAGGAACCAGAAACTCTGATGAATGCTTCAGCATTATTTTTATCCAAAAAGGAAAAAAGTACGTCATTTCCAACAGAGATTATACCCTTTAACTGGTACTGTTTAAAGTCACAGGTTTCCTCTTCTTCATTGTAATTATTCTGAAGTCTTGTACCATGTGTTGTGAAGAAGACCAAGTGGCTGACTGGTTCAGAGACTAATGTCCCCAATTCAGAGATTGTTTTAGAGCACTTCCGTATGGTATGCCAAAGGCCTCAGCTAGAACAACAAATATCTTTCCAGATAAAGACAGGTTTCCATTACCCAGAACAGATCAATTGCTCTCAGTGTGACTGATGAAGCTGAGGTGAAAGTATAAAAAGCAGAATGATACTAGCTCAATATTTTATTTTTGGTAATGAAAGTGATCTATTGCTGTTTAACTAGTAATCCCAAGAAAATCAACACGGAAGACAGGATAAAAAATGTTGGTTACAGCATTGTTTATGTAGCCAGATTTCAAGAAGAAACTAACTGCGTGTAGTTCACAAAACATTGGCATTTCATCATCTTTTATTTATGGAATTCATTAAAATGTGAGACACTAATATACCATGCACTAAAAAGAAATCCTATAAACTATTCTCCTTTGTATCATCAAACCCATCAACCATATGGTAGTAGGTGGCTTGGAGGAACACCTCATATTCCAGACATGAGCCCCTTCATCCCTTACGGACAGTGCATGAGCCTCAGCAATTGCATTTAAAAGCGTGCCCATTTGTTTCAGTGGCACATCAGGAGAAGCCAAGCAGAGTTGCAAATCAGTGCTGGAGAGAGAATTCACCACCTGCATTTTGGCTGTTACATTCTAGATGTAGTATTTATTTTTATAAGTCCCCAGGGGAACAACTCTCCCAGATGCACAGTATCTGCATAATCATCCAATTTTAGAGAGATTAAATATTCATATCAGGCTTCTCGAGTTGTGGTAATGTCCCTCTGGGGTTCTGAGGATCCAGGAAGAGCTTTGCCACAAGATAATGGCTGGTGTCTGTTGTTCAGACTGTCAGGGTTAGTCTCTCCCCCATTGTGTCCTGTTTAAAGACAAGTCTTTGTGAACCCATGAGAATGTTGTCTCCCTCCCCTCCAACCCCCCTATATAAAGAGGCAGAATATTACAACTTCAATAACACAAAAGAGTCTGAAGATGACCAGACCTGCACAAAGGCTTTTAATACACCTGTACACTGAGATTTATTGTCTGTCATTTTAGTTTAGACCCATCTAACAACATAACTAGCTCAGATGAGGCTGAGGTGAGGTCAAGATTATAGATACAATTAAATTAAATAGAAACATTTATTGAAGGAGTGGAAAGGATTTGCTAAAAGGTATGGATGTATTTGGTAACATTCTTCCAAAATTTCATTTATGATTTTTCTTCTTCTTCTTTTTTTTTTTTTTTCTGTAGCATTAGAATATTGAGTATGATTTCCTTTCTAGCAGTTAAATTGAGGTTGAATAATTTTAGTGACAGTAAAAAAAAGATCACACCATACTCCAATTTTAGGTCCTGGAAGTTCAATATATTAGTTAATTGATTATTTTATGTAACATAGAAACATTACTGTACTTAAAATATTTTAATTAGTAAAGATATGTGGTTTTATTTATATTTTATTTTCTCCTTATGTCTATAGTTTTAAATCAATGTCACAAATAAAACGTCTTCAAATTTTGTTTTGTAGTATTGTAACAAGTGTCCTATGTAATATGAAATATATGCACTTATATATTCAGCTGGAGATAAAGGGTTAAATGACTGCTTTTATATCATGCTGGCTTTGATTTGCTCTGTTGCATACATTCATCATCTATAAAGCCCTGTATAGTAGAAAACTTAGAGAATTTTCTCACCCAAGATCTCTAGATTAACAATTTCACATCACATTTTTATTAGGAATAACACTACCCTAAATTTCCTTAATTATACTATCATGTTCATTGGAAAAGAAGCAAGAGTCCATCCACTGTCAAGTATCTTGTGAAATGGATCACTGCAGAGTTGTAATGTTACCAGCAGTGCATTAATGCCATAATACTGTGTCATGGAACTGTAAGAAATAATCCTCAAATGAATATCCAATATTCTGCAGATGCTCTCCAAAAAATTTTTAAACCTTCAAGGACAGAAAATCTATAACCTCTCTTGACAATATATTCCAATGGTTGTCTCTGTGATTATAGGAAGTTTATGTTTGTTTTCTTTTTCTCAAATTCTCGTTTGTTTTGGTTTCATTCTTGTTTTTCCTTGTTTTCCTTGTTTGGTTGGTTTTTTTTCTGTTACTTCCTCTTGTTTTCATCAGTGGATCTAGTAAATATTTATCAACTTCTGAAAGGAGAGTATAGGGAGGATGGAGACAGACTGTCAGTGGTGTCCAGTGACAAGAAAATCAGAATATTCCAAGTCGGATTTATCATGAGTCCCCCTCTGTGTGCTCTTACAGACAGTGGCAGACAGTACCCAGTACTATCGACTGCCCAGTCCTGACAACTTCACACAGATAATATGGGAATATTTTGCTTCGACAGCTGTAGAATTTTCAGAACATAAATGCAAGTAAACATGCTATTCGTCATAATGAAAGTTTTTCATAATATAAAATTTGATTTACACTTTATACACAGAATGATTTGCTAATAACTGTTGACTGAGCATTCATATATTTCCCAATTTTCTTGTATTCCTTGATTCCTTTTCTATCAGATTGGAAAAAAAAAAAAAAAAAAAAAACCTTTTGTTTTTCTTTTGTTCATCTGATTTGATGTCAGAGAACAGTAAGTGTGGACCACTCTGCAAAGGAAAGCAAACTAGGAGCCTACAGTGACAGCAAAGCTGACAGGACAGTGCCATAGACAAGAAGAGTGTGGTTAGCTCTAGGGTACCTGAAGGAGAAAAGCGTGTCTGTTGACAGTAACCATGTAAGACACAGTCCAGGAATAGCCAGCTGGAACCACAGTGATGAGACCAGTTCGAAACCAAGAAATTCAAGGAAGCTAAGAGCAGAGTGGAGAACTGAAAGATACTTGTTCAGACACAGGCATGTTCATGCAAGAACCAAAGATGAGAGACTGATCTTAAATGCATCTTTCTATTTCCCATGAAAGCTTCCAAGAAAGTTTCAAGGCTGGATGGCTGCTTTATTAAAATTGGTCTTGATTTGGCCAAGATAGATCTGACATCTGTGGAATAGGAAGGAGGAGAGTATGATCTAGCAGCCCAGAGAGAAGCATGCTTTTATGAAATTATAAAAGCATCATAGTTGTCACCCTGACCCATTTATTGTGCTGGTTTCTCAAAATCTGAACATTTTAAAGGACATGCATGCATGATTATTTTTCATTTGTTCTCACTATTGGCAACCTCAGAGGTTTTAATAGGTATGATTTGTGTCCAAAGAATGGGATGTGTCTCTCCAAAACCAGATGCTTAAAAGATTGGTGTGTACATTAAAGCTGCTGGTCTCAAACATATCTACAGATAATAAAGAGGAAATGACATTATGTCCTCAAACTGGTAAAATGAATGCTTCTTTAAAAGTGAAGAAATGTAAAGTAGATATTTCTTATGCAGGCTTCTGTACTATAGACATTTATAACTAGGTAAAATTAACTACATCTTATATATTATAGGCTATTTCTTGAAAAAAATATGAATGATTTAAAATCTGTTTTTATTCTTCATGAAATTAAAGGAGTAAGTGAAGGAGAGAGAGGCACCCTGGAGTGACCAGTGTACAGGGTAACTAATCCTGACTATATATGGATAAGCATCACACCTGATTGATATTCAGACATTCAGGTTTTATCGGATTCATCTGAAGAATACCTCCATCACTCAAATGTCTGCATACTGAGAACACTGAGAAGATTTTTTCACCACTAAAGAATGGGTTTACAAACTTAAAAAAAAAAAAAAAAAAAATTGGTTAATCATATACTTTGGAATGCAAAGTAAAATGATTAATGTGAAATTATTTTTGGAAAAAAAAATAAAGAGTGGTATCTCATTAAAAATGTTGATATATTCGTGCATTTGGTAAAATACTTTTTGTAACAGTTAGCAAACACTTAAGTGTCTCAGACTTGGATGTCTAAAGAGAATCAACTCATTCATCTCTTAAATAAAATTAAATTAGAAACAAAACAAACAAACAACAGTAATAAGACAAATTGACTTTACTCAAATACTACAAAAGTTTCTAAGCACACTTATGAAAACCAAAGCAATTCCTGAGGTTCCTGAGGGAAAGGCTAACCTAACAGTTTTGATGAAATCATGAAAAAATGCCAGATTAACCTTGGTGTAAACATATTCTAGACATGAGATAGTAGTTTACAATAATTGTTTTTTCATTTTTATATTGACTTCTCAAAGTGATGAAATACAGCATATTATGATGCAAGAGAAGAAATTTCTGTTCTCTTGTTAGAATTTCACTGATTCCACTGCATGAAATGCTGCTTGTAATGAGAGTTCAACACAAAAGAAAGCCAGCAGATGGAAGCAATGAAAAGCAGAATACTTTTTGCACTCATGGACGTCTAGTGTAATTTACTGACTTTCCAAATGTATAATATACATCACCACACATTCTACTCCTGCTGTGTCAATGAACATAGGGTGAAGTGTCCTCCATTACCGTGCAGGCAGGAGAGAAGTGAAAAACTTAAGTTCTCAACTGAAAATAGGATATGATGATTCTATGACTCTACAAGTCAAAATCAGATTTTTCAGCTCTCATAATTTATATGTAATTCAGTTTA